>NW_028238420.1:35448567-40681379 GCF_041429995.1 Eschscholzia californica | reverse complement strand
TTTGGTAATTTGGTGATTTGTTTAATGAAATTCTTCCTTTCCCATGAACCGGAGAAGTCAGAGCTAAGCCTGTGAGGAGGTATAAAGTGTTCAATAGATGAATAGTGGTCAAATTTAAGCTCATTCACTATTATACCTACCTACTAAGGGTCTAATTTGTACTTTGCCCCTAAAAGACTATTGGTACTCTTAATAAGTAAAATTGGGTAGACTTCTAATAGCACTTTATTTTACATATATGTCGTGGCTAGACATTTTGGGTATTGTTGGCACGTAACTAGTGGAGCGGAGAAGTTTATCTAAGTTGTCTAGATCGAAGCAAGTCCATGTCAAGAAATACTTGTTCCATATAAAAATGGACATGGGTGAACCGAGATCGGGAAAAATGTCCATGTGGACCAAAGCCAGAGAACTAAGTATGTAAGAGCAATGTATCTCAACTACTAGAAAATTAGTTCTGAGTTAGATCACGACCTATTCTAGTCCGAGTTTTTGACTTTAACATTGAAGGTCATCGACAAGGGTCCCCCCCCCCCCCCCCCCTTGACCAGGAGGAAGCCCCAGAAACCATTTGTCGATAACAAAGGGTAAGAATCCTAGTTAGGGCAACTCTCTATCGTCAAAGAGAAGGAGAGAGAGAGAGGGAGGGAGGGAGGGAGAGAGAGAGATTTACACAAAAATGGAGAAAGAGATAGGGAATTTTTTTTTAGGGTCGCGAACAATGGCATTTATTTCTCCAAAAGGTGATGTTTAGAGATTTACCATTACCTCTTGCCACAATCTATGTGGCTAACTTCACCAAAATGAGAAGGCCAAATTAAGAACGTTTAATTATAGTGAAAGAACATCACAATCACATATGAGTAAGAGCATCTCTAAACGCGGGGTGTTTAAAGTGACTTGACTTCTTTATTCAAAATATAGAAAATTAACTTCAAAACCAAACACTTTTCAAATTTCTATATATCAAGTACGAATCTAAAAGTATTATACAAGCTTAAGGCAGTTGCCTCGACTCATGTGGGTAAGAAATCACATGTGTAGATGGATTGTCATTCAATTCGAGTCTATTCATGTCAACTAAATCGGTCCCCATCCCATCCACTTGAAACATCCTAAACGTGTTTCTCCTTAAAACTGAGGGGAAAAATGATCTTGCCAGCTACAAATTGTAGTTAAGTAGCCCGCACAAAATATAGACCGCTGGATTTAGTCTCGAGATACAACTAACAGATCTCTCTGTGGCTGATGTAGTTAGAGATTTTACGGGTAAGTTAACGGTAATCTAATTTTCGCGCCAACTACAGTAAATCTCCTCTCTCTCTCTCTTTCTAACCTAACGTAACAATTCTCTGTCCCTTTCAGTTATTTAATACTCTCTCTCTCTCTCTAAAACTCTCTCTGTCTAGAAAATCAATGCCCTGGTTTTCTTTAAGAGCATTACTACATCTTCTGAAGAACATTGTATTATTTGTTAAGTTAGGGTTTTTCCTTTGATGGCTTCAGGTAGTAGTCAAAACAGAGGAAGCAGATTTCTCTCCTCCATTAAGTCTAGCTTCTCCAATATTGGGACCAGCAGCTCTAATCACAAATCAGTCAACTGGTATCAATATTTCATCCTAAATAATTTCTAGTTAACCACTCTCTCTGTTTCTAACCCCATAATAAAAATCAGATCTTGGATTTAATAGTACTTAGGTGCTGTTTGTTTTTTGTTTTTTTTCAGATCTGAAATCTGAATTGGTATCAATTCAGATTTCAGATGTTTGTTTTTCTTATTTGTAAAAATCTGAAATGTCAGCTGAATCAACTAAATGTCTGAATTGACTGAAAAAAGACCCACATTTTTCAGACTTCAAAATAAGTCTGAAACCAATGCCAAAATCTGAATTTGTGTTAATTTACACTAATAACCCCTTGAATTAAAAAACTTCCACCACCAACACCACTTCCACCACCACCACCACCTCCAACACAACAAAACCAGCACCACTAACCACCACCACCACCACCTCCACCACAACAGAACCAGCACCACTAACCATCACAAAACCACCACCAGAGAACCACCACCACCACAGAACTGCTAACCACCACTAACCACCACCACCACCACCAGCAACCACCACCACCGAACCAACACCACTAACCACCAGAGAACCACCACAAACCACCACCACCACACAACCATCACTACCACCACCACCACACAACCATCACTACCACCACCACCACCACACAACCATCACTACCACCACCACGAACTAGCCACCACCACAACAGGCCAAACCGCCACCACAACCAATGCGCCACCACCACAAACCGAAATGTCACCACCACATCCAATCACGACGACCACCATCACCCACAGCCACCACATCTGAGAGGTGCGTGAAGAGGGAGAGAAAGAGAGAGAGAGGCTCCTACCAGTTATTAGGGTTTTGGGTTTTTATGGATAATGGAGGAAGAAAGAGGGAGAGCTGGAAAGTAGAGAAAGATATTAGGGTTTGGATTTTTTTTGGCTGAAATAGGAGAAGGATAAAGAGATTGGTAAATTAGGGTTTTGGGCCAAAAAGAAGAAAGGAGGGCATAAATGTCAAAATTCTAATTCAAACCCAATAATTCAGACTTAAAAAACAAACATCTAACTTCTAAAATAATTCGGCAAATTCAGATTCAGCGAATTCAGTTCAGTCAATTCAAGTTCAGCCAATTCAGATTCAGACACAAATAAAAAAACAAACAACACCTTAATTCCACTTGTGACTGAATCAGTAATGAAGGCGTAAATACAAGTAATCCAAAAGGAGGCACCACAGAGGATGCAACAACAACAACAACAACAGCTAATAGAACAAGATGGAAGCAAGGGGTAAGTACTTCATTTTATCATCACCAAGTCTATTAAGATTTATTCATACGTTGAAGAAAATCTTGTGTTTTCTTCTCTTATTTGTTAAACCCTAATCATAATTTACAATTCCCCAATCAGGTAAATATGCTTCATAAGATCTAATGAGGTTTTATAGAGATTCATAGCACGTGACGAAGCTTCCATATGAACTTATGAAGCTTGCTTATGAAATTTTGTACTTGGAACTCAAAAATATTATAATACCTTAGGATAAATTTTCCACTAGAAAACACCCTAAAACAACTGATTTAAGCGATACATGATTTCTTTTAAATGAATTTCAAATTTTAATAAAACTCGAAACATGATAAGAACATATTTAAAATTAACAAATTAAAAAACAAAAATAAGTTTGTCGACCTTTAGGGTCTTTAATTCTCGATCTATAGGATCTTTGTGTCTGTGTCTAGTCAATTCTTTTCCTTTCATGAGACACTTTACATTTGAATGTATGTAACTCTCATGAAGTTTTCGGAGGAGATAAATAAGAATTCTACCATGTATTTTGTGATGTTCACTGATGAATGAAAGTATGGTTTTGTTATAAAAAAATAAGAGAGCAAAATGAGGTTTTACAAGAAACTTACTTTCTTCATCGTGTTAATTAGAAGTAAATACAAATATCATAAGTGATTTAGAAATTAGAGGTCAAACCTACTATTTTAAGTTAAAGAAGAATCGTCCGGGAAGAAAGGCTCTGGTGAGAACAGCGTAGAGAAAAAGATGGACAGGTTAGTTAGGCACACCTAATTGTTTTATCATAGGTCCGACTACGTTTGCCTAAATTGGTAGACATGGGAGATTGTTTCACAAAATTTATCAAAATGATTTTATTTCTCTTTATGTTAACCCTCACTCTTTTGGATATTGTGGCATGTATCTTAAATTCATATACAAGAATCAAGCCAATAATACATTTTCTCATTTATGGTCCCATAGTAGGTTTATACTATTGTTTCTCCCTTCTTCTGTTTTCATTACTTTTGTGTTTCCTACTTTCCTTGCTAGGAACAAGATAGCTTGTGGGGTATAATACGGAAGAGTATAGGTGCCGATGTTACATCATTGGGGTTGTTGCCGATTTTCGTTTATGAACCAATGTCTTCACTTCAGAAAATAGCTGAGGTACAAAAGTTTTTCACTCTAACGACTGTTTCTTTAACGATTTTCATTGTCGGTATAATGTGACATTTGGTGTGGCAGAGAATGGAGAACTCTCATTTGTTAGATCTAGCAGATGAATGTGAAGATCCCTCTATGCGGTTGGTTTTTGCTGGTAAGTTAACAACGATCCATTATCTTGGAAAAATGGTTGTTATTGATGTAAATATGGTATGGTATTTTTCTTTCTTGGGGAAGAGTTAAAAGTGGCTGAGTACAAGGGTTACACTGAGTTACAAAGACTAAAACTTTTGTGAAATCTTTATAATTTTGTTCTTCATTCATGCTGAAAATCATCGCGTTATTATTCGACATGGAGAAAATCAACACGGAAAGACCATGTTTGCTTGTTAAAGAAATTCTTTATATGGGTTATCCCCTCAAGAGTAGGGAGTGGCGCAAACATTTTGATACCTCAATAACTGAAAAAAAAGGAGTAAGATTTGAGCAAATATGACAGTTGTTTCAATCATAGAATACCATCAGATGATTCTTATGTATGTTTGTTCGTGTATGAGGATGATATGCTGATTGCTTTTAAGAACCTATTAAAAATCCATAAGTTCAAGAGTTAAGTGGTGAATTTGAGATGAAAGTCTTAGGTAGATCAAGTAAGCAAACAAGAATATTAAAATGAAAGTACGTAGGGATATCGGCTGATAAGTTACTTTTGTGTTAAAAAACATACATCGAGAAGATGTTGGTATATTTTAGAATAGAGTTATTTTGCGAAAGGAGCAAACACAAGTACCGGGTGATGAGTTTGAGGCATGGATATGTTCTTTTTTTGCGTTAGTTAAAAACGTGAACACTAATTTTTTAAATTCAAATGCTCCTAACACAAGTTTTGCAATTTTTGAGAATATTCAAATTAAAAACAAAATAACCTATTTACATCCATTGACCATATTCACAAAAACCCACACTCAATAAACTCATAAACCTCATCTACAAACCTATATATCACAAAAAGTGTGATCACAAAATTTGATTATATGCATTCATGCACTCATTGGCACAAAAATTAATAGATCCATAAATATTCATTTGTTCATAAATATTAAAAGTATCTTAACATAAAAAAATAATCTCTATCAATATTCCAAGTAGCTTAGTGTTGTTAAAAAATGATGTTAAATTTACGACGATGACTTGGAGAATAACATTTTGTATTAGGATAATCCAAGTTTTGAATGGAAAATCTTAGATGAACTTTACCAGTGTCTCTCTCTCTCTATTCCATTGTTCCGACAAAATAAGGAAGGGTATCCTTATTGGTAACCCGCATGGAGAGTTTTAAGATTTCAAGTGAAACTCTTTTCCTCCGCCGCAACAATTAGAAGAGAGTAACGAAGAGAATTATGGAGTAACATCAAGAGTTTTTAGGGTTTTACATGAGACTCTTTCCTTTCGTCTGAGACGAAGGAAGATTCCGATGAAGGAAACTCTCTATTCGTTGAAATAGTGAGTGAGAGAGACTGAGATAAATAGGGGGGGGGGCAAAGAGAGAGAGATTGAGAGGGAGAACAAAAATGGTGGCAATTAGCAGATATAAATGATAAGTGTGCAGGTTTATTTGACTAACGGGACAGTTAACTAGCGTTAATTGTT
Source organism: Eschscholzia californica (assembly GCF_041429995.1). Taxonomy (NCBI): domain Eukaryota; kingdom Viridiplantae; phylum Streptophyta; class Magnoliopsida; order Ranunculales; family Papaveraceae; genus Eschscholzia; species Eschscholzia californica. The sequence goes on along the minus strand of NW_028238420.1, from coordinate 40,675,693 downwards.
ATTTGACGCCTTTACTTTTTGGATGATAAAGCTAGTCAAAGTTGATCTATGCCCCCAAACTAAAAAAAATAACATTTTCATGCCACAAACTCATCACTTCGTACTTTATCTGCCCCTTTTACAAAATAACTCTTTAGAATACAGGAGATAAAGCGTGTGAGTACTCCTTCCGTAGCACATTTTAAGCTTTCAACTAAGTAGTCTCTGCAAATAGATGAGACATAGTCTCAAGTTTTTTATGATAATGCAGTTGGTAGCATCTTGCCATCATGTATGTTATAGTGTGCATGAGGCATGATATTTCACAAGTCACTGCACTGGTGCGGTTAGAAGATACACAGGTAGACTTGGGTGGAGTATGGCTAGATATTACGGTATCTGAGTTTATACTTCAGATGATGGTTTGGTTTATTATAAAAGTAGTGATACTTCTAGGACAATAGTTCGATTTATGACTTCATATTTTTTTAGGGGAATCTAATAAAAGGAGGGCACTGACAGGCTATACTTTCATTATTTGTGGCAGTGTCATAAATTGGAAAATAATACTGATGCAGGCGCATAGGCGTGTGGGCCCACGTCCACGCGTGCCCACACCCTATTAAGTCTTAATAGTAGTCTATTTAGTAGAAAAGAAGTTACTATAATTTGATATTTCTTTATTTTAAAGTTTCTATGTTTGAGTAGTTTATTATTTTAGGAATCCTAGTTTGAGTCTATCTAGGGAGGTTTATTATCTTATAAAAGGGGATCTAGTCTATGTTATTATTCACCTTGAAGAGAAAATCAATTGAAGTTATTAAGATTTTAAGTTTAGTTTATCGTTTTCTTTAATTATTCTTAGTTTATTTAATTGTTCTTTAATTACTCCGCTGCGTCTACATCAAGTGGTATCTAGAGCCAATTTTTTTTAACCAATCACAATGGTTAATCCTACCGTTCCTACTCCAACAATCAAAGAGAAGACACCAACTTTTGCCTCCGAATGGGATAACATCAACAAGAAGTTATCCTCGGTTACAAATTTGGAAGAATCTTTCGAAAATTTCAAGAAGGAAACCATGGACAAATTCGATCATGTCAATGAATCGATCATGAAGCTATCTAAACAACTCGAAGGCATATGTAAGTCTCCCTCTTCTACCACTACTCCTTCTTCTCCTACTTACATTCCAACATCATTATCACTTCCAACCACAACACCAACTTCAAATTCCATACTTGGTCAACCTAACATCAACCCTACATCACCGGTTTTCCCACTCATAAACCCCACACCACCACCTTTCTCTTTCCACGATCAACCAACATCAACCAAACCCGACTCTATCTCCCATTATTCTACTACTAACCCAAGTACCACCCAACCATACCCTTTTCAAACACCAAGGCAAAACTATTCCCCGAACACCACCCCACTCGAAACCCAACCCCAAAGCCACCAAACCGAACCTTCTCGGCCTATCATGGATACACCTATTCGTCAACACTCTCGTGCCATCTCACCACATCTCACTCCCAACCGAGGAACACCCCCTCATCAACACCAACCCGATTATCACCACCCCTCCAACCAACACGATCCGGAAACCGTCAACCACCCAACACTTGATTTCACGGATAGCTACACCCCTAACCGAACACGTCTACCCGATTCGGTCCCGAACAGACCCACTCCACACCGAGACATGGGTTATCCATTCATCAACAACCAAAACCGTGAAGATCAATTCGAGGCCGATTACAACCCTTACCAACATGAAGCTCGTCCACCCAACCGTTCCAACTATTACGAACCAACTAGATTCAAGAACCGACCAACCTATACGGAACCGAACCATTCCATGCAACAAAACCATTATATTCGTCCCCGTCACAAGTATAATGATCCGGATGACTACCACCTAGGGGATGATCCGATTCTACACCACCTCCTTCTAAGTACCGTATTCGTATGGAGGTACCGGCTTATGACGGTTCCATCAACATTGAAAACTTTTTGGATTATATAGCTCGAATGGAAATCTTCTTTGATGTTATGCAGGTTTATGGACAAGAACAGGTTAGATGTGTCACTGGCTATCTTTCAAAAACAGCATTAACATGGTGGAAACAAGAATCTGAACAAAGACGGTTATCTAATCTTCTTCCCATATCCTCGTGGTCTGAACTTAAGCCACTTATGATGGCCCGTTTCCTCCCTCCAGATTATGAAAATCAGTTATGTCTGGAATATCTTCGTTGTCGTCAAGGACGACGTTCAGTTGAGGAATACGCCTCCGAATTTCAGCGTTTAAGTATTCGGCTTAATCTACCCGATACGGAATCCATGAAATTGGAAAAATTTAAGGCTGGTCTTCGAGGTGACATTAAAGATCTTGTCAACCTCCGTCCTTTCTCTTCCGTATCGGAATGTATTAGTGTGGCTCGATCTTTTGAATCGGATTCTAGATCAATTTTCAGGGGAAACTACAATCGTCCTAATTATATTCGACAACCTACTGATGATACTGATCTTTCGAAACAAACAGATGACGGAGCTAAGATTGTTCCCGAAAATCCTTACAAAAAACAACCTCCAGGTAAGTGTTATCGTTGCTTTGAGACAGGTCACTATTCTAATAATTGCCCATTACGCGGTAAGGCAAATTTAGTAGAAAAACAGGATTACTTGGATGAGGAAGCCGACCATGTCAATATTGACCCGGATTCAGGTGACCGTGTTATGTTAGTAACTCGTCGGGTACTTTTTACTCCTCTTGAACATGATCTTTCTCAACGGAAAAATTTGTTTGTTACACGTGGAACGGTCTTGAACAAAGTTTGCACCATTGTTATTGATAATGGGTGTGTGGAAAATTTGATTTCTTCCAAACTTGTGGCTTACTTGGGTATTCCTACTATCCCTAAACCACAACCTTATCAAACTGCTTAGATTCAATCCGGTACTGCGACCCGTGTTGATCGAATGTGTACTTTTTCCCTCTCTTTTGGCTCTTTCTATTTATCTGACATTACTTGTGATGTTACCGATATGGATCTTTGTCATATTATTTTGGGACGTCCTTGGCAGTCAGATGTGGATGCTATTTACAAGGGTCGTTTGAACGTTTATGAATTTCCATGGCTGAAGAAGATTATCACATTGTTACCGATTACGAAAGGATCCGATGAGCTAGCTTCCATTATACATTCGGTTCGGGACGAACCTTCTGGGGAACGGGGTGCTGATGCAGGCGCATAGGCGTCTGGGCCCACGTCCACGCGTGCCCACACCCTATTAAGTCTTAATAGTAGTCTATTTAGTAGAAAAGAAGTTACTATAATTTGATATTTCTTTATTTTAAAGTTTCTATGTTTGAGTAGTTTATTATTTTAGGAATCCTAGTTTGAGTCTATCTAGGGAGGTTTATTATTTTATAAAAGGGGATCTAGTCTATGTTATTATTCACCTTGAAGAGAAAATCAATTGAAGTTATTAAGATTTTAAGTTTAGTTTATCGTTTTCTTTAATTATTCTTAGTTTATTTAATTGTTCTTTAATTACTCCGCTGCGTCTACATCAAATACTACTGTCTGTAATTGCATTCTATGAAATTGAGGTAAAATACTTGATAGGACATAGGTAGTAAAGGAAACAACATAATAAGGGGTTTAGTTAATCATTTGAGTTTGAAGCAAGAGGTGGCTAATGAGTACTGCGACAACCAGAATGCAACTCATTTGACCAAAAATCAAATGTATCATGAGAAGACTAAATACATTGACGTCAAGTTTTATTTTATCAAGGGTGTGATGGAAGAAGGTCACAATGAACAAGATTGTCATAGAAGATGATTCAACTGATACGTTAACCGAAACAATTACTAATTTCAAATTTAGACTTGATTGGAATCTACAGATGTTGAAATGTCTTGAATAACAAATTCTTGGAAATCAATTACGACGATGGTAAAAGATGTTGATTTTGTTTCAAGAACTTTGGTGCATTCAAGTCAAGGTGAAAATTTGTTGAGCGTGCCTTGAACATGTGTCGATATCTAACCTGGTTGATGATCAAAGAAACCTTTTAATATGCAATGGTTTTGCTTTACGCAGATGTTATTAAGGAGATGGCAGAAATAAATAATAAAAAAAGAGCTCCGGTACAAAGATCCTCATTAGTGCGTGAGTCAATTATATACCACCACTGATAAAGACCAGAATAGGCGATGGAATTGCGGCCTGAAACTCGTAATTTACTTATGGTCACCCTAGTCTTACAAAAGATTATCATCAATGTAAAGAGCTACCCTATTTTCTGGTTGTGGGGACAGAATTATGTTGGAATTAGGAAATATATGATTTTTATTCTTTCATATTTATGGTGTGTTTGGATGGCGGAATCATGAATCCGCGGATTCATGAGTCCTTGGGATTCATGATTCCACGGATTCATGAATCCAAGTAATATTTTTTGGCTTGTTTGGCAACTAAGAATCCTATGATTTATTATTATTTGAGTATTTTTAAACGTCTTTAGAAAAAATATGATTTTTGAAAAAAACAATGATTTTGAAAAAAAATAATGATTTTGTAGAAGGAAATATTTTTTTGTTGATTTTTAGTTTGAAATTTAGGTTTATTAATCCAAAATCCTAGCAAATCCTAGGGGGTAGGGTGGGATTTTGGTCCAATACAAATTTTGGAATTAGGAATCCTTAGGATTCAAGAGTCCTAGGATTCTTGGTAGCCAAACAGACCAAGGATTCATGATTCCTACCAAATTCCACTTTTGATAGGAATCCTAGTTAGGAATCCTGCAACCAAACACACCATTAGTTTATATTGTTAGATTAAGATAGGATAATATGTTAGGATAATATATTATGTGATTTGTATTTATACTAGGCATAACCCCCGCCCGGTGGGCGGGGGAATGCCCTTTACGCAGTTAAACAGTAGACATAATGTTCGGTTATTTAAATTTTCTCTTTCTTTTTCACATTTAGTATTTTCCTACTATAGTTTCAACTTTTCGGATCAGTATTCTCCATAAGTGTAGTGTTCTTGGTGGAGAAGATTTATCTTAAGTTATTTTAAAGCTTTGGAGTCTATAACACTATTTTTTTATTTTAATGTTTTTAGATCCATGTAAAGAATTTATTCCCAAAAATTATAGGTAGCTCACTCTCATCTTACTAATTGTTTGCCATGTTACTTTATGGGCACATATGTTACTAAAAATGTTTATATATTGTAATATAGTTGTTAGATGTAATTCTCAGTGAAGAATATAATGTTCAATTGAATGTAAGCAATTTAGACTCCATAATAAAAAAAAAAAAAGTTAGAATGATGTGAATTGAAAGAGATCGGCTATGTTCCGAGAGAGAAGGTAACTCATCCACTCTACAGTTAGGTAGAAAAATTTAGTATGGGTGAAAAAGAAATTCAAAAACAATTAATGTAGTTCGGCCAATTCAAATCTTTTTCAAAATAAGGTAACATGTTGCCAGAAAACATCATCAAATGACTTGTTGAAGAGCGATGCCGGTTTTGTATTCATGTCACCCAACATCTGAAAAGGTCCTATAAATCACAACAACACTAAGAGAGAACATAATTTGAATAAATACCACAACACACCAACCCCTTGATTGTACAAAGCAGACGTGATATGGGAGAATACATGTGAAAATAGTACCTCAAAGACTGAAGAAACCTGTGAAAGTGAACCCCCATCTCACGAATATGGAACTAAGCGCTATGAGTATGAGTTCCAAGAACTACATCAGAAGAAGGGTGAACTACCAGTATTAACTCTATTTCGCCACTATGGGCTCGGTGACCAGTTCTTATTAAAGTTGAAGATGTTGAAGAAGGTTTATCTATCACCATCTCACCTGTTGGTTCAAGGATAAAGTCTACAAAACAAGCTCAAAAGAAGGTTTAGCTATGAGTATGTGTTTGGATGGCGGAATCATGAATCCGCGGATTCATGAGTCCTTGGGATTCATGATTCCACGGATTCATGAATCCAAGTAATATTTTTTGGCTTGTTTGGCAACTAAGAATCCTATGATTTATTATTATTTGAGTATTTTTAAACGTCTTTAGAAAAAATATGATTTTTGAAAAAAACAATGATTTTGAAAAAAAATAATGATTTTGTAGAAGGAAATATTTTTTTGTTGATTTTTAGTTTGAAATTTAGGTTTATTAATCCAAAATCCTAGCAAATCCTAGGGGGTAGGGTGGGATTTTGGTCCAATACAAATTTTGGAATTAGGAATCCTTAGGATTCAAGAGTCCTAGGATTCTTGGTAGCCAAACAGACCAAGGATTCATGATTCCTACCAAATTCCACTTTTGATAGGAATCCTAGTTAGGAATCCTGCAACCAAACACACCATTAGTTTATATTGTTAGATTAAGATAGGATAATATGTTAGGATAATATATTATGTGATTTGTATTTATACTAGGCATAACCCCCGCCCGGTGGGCGGGGGAATGCCCTTTACGCAGTTAAACAGTAGACATAATGTTCGGTTATTTAAATTTTCTCTTTCTTTTTCACATTTAGTATTTTCCTACTATAGTTTCAACTTTTCGGATCAGTATTCTCCATAAGTGTAGTGTTCTTGGTGGAGAAGATTTATCTTAAGTTATTTTAAAGCTTTGGAGTCTATAACACTATTTTTTTATTTTAATGTTTTTAGATCCATGTAAAGAATTTATTCCCAAAAATTATAGGTAGCTCACTCTCATCTTACTAATTGTTTGCCATGTTACTTTATGGGCACATATGTTACTAAAAATGTTTATATATTGTAATATAGTTGTTAGATGTAATTCTCAGTGAAGAATATAATGTTCAATTGAATGTAAGCAATTTAGACTCCATAATAAAAAAAAAAAAAAGTTAGAATGATGTGAATTGAAAGAGATCGGCTATGTTCCGAGAGAGAAGGTAACTCATCCACTCTACAGTTAGGTAGAAAAATTTAGTATGGGTGAAAAAGAAATTCAAAAACAATTAATGTAGTTCGGCCAATTCAAATCTTTTTCAAAATAAGGTAACATGTTGCCAGAAAACATCATCAAATGACTTGTTGAAGAGCGATGCCGGTTTTGTATTCATGTCACCCAACATCTGAAAAGGTCCTATAAATCACAACAACACTAAGAGAGAACATAATTTGAATAAATACCACAACACACCAACCCCTTGATTGTACAAAGCAGACGTGATATGGGAGAATACATGTGAAAATAGTACCTCAAAGACTGAAGAAACCTGTGAAAGTGAACCCCCATCTCACGAATATGGAACTAAGCGCTATGAGTATGAGTTCCAAGAACTACATCAGAAGAAGGGTGAACTACCAGTATTAACTCTATTTCGCCACTATGGGCTCGGTGACCAGTTCTTATTAAAGTTGAAGATGTTGAAGAAGGTTTATCTATCACCATCTCACCTGTTGGTTCAAGGATAAAGTCTACAAAACAAGCTCAAAACAATGTTACAAAAAAGGTGATGATATTGTACATACTACATACTCCAAAGTTTATCTTTTTTTCAGTTTCGCTCATTTCTCTTTTATTTTGCGATATTACTCATTTGTAAATTATAAATATTAACCATATAAATAGCAAAGTTGTTTTATTTCAGTAAGAATTGACCGGAAAGAAACAAATTACATATTATGGTATCGTTTATTAGGATTTCTTACTTGCACTAATACAAATAGCTATTTACTCCTTCAACGACATAAACCAAATGTAATAACGTAACAGAGATGATAAACTATTGCTCAAGCAAGTCACGGATAAAAATTGATTCCAATAACAACTAAAGCCTGGCAGCAAGCACATGAAGTCAAGTTAAGTGAAGGTCATACTTAAAGGTTGTAACAAAAGTACGAGTTACGCTGGTAAAAACTCCATTTTCATCATCATTTAAGTAAATATCTTTAATATCTTCACTATGTCCAAACTTAAAAATATGTGCCACTACAAAATGCACTCTATATATGTTTGTTATTACCTATAATTCTTGATCGTCGCGCATAGACCAACTTCGTTCCGATCCAGTATATGAATGTGTCTAACTTGTGTCACATTTATAAAACTTGCAATCAATTGTATGTTAATTGCAGACAGGAAGAACAACATTATGCATAATGATCGATGCAATTTAGACATAGAGGCTTGTCCCACTGTTTTCGAACAAAATGTATATCCTTGATAGTGGATGTGCTCGGTTTCTTTATCTTTAATCTTGTCTGGACTGTATTCAGTTATTTGAAATATTGAACCAGTTAGATGGACAAATATTTTTTCTTGAAACAAAAGACAATTTGTTCATAGATATCGTTACGCATTTACAATGACATACTTTAAGGAACGAGTTAATAACAAGTGAATACCAGAGTATTTGCCTATACAAATTTACTTATAGATATTTCTTTCAAACTTGCTACTCGACCCAAGTGAGTACCAAATCTCGCAAAATGAAAGCAGACATCGACATATATGTCTTAAGTAAAAAAGAAGTAGAACTTGACCGATGCTTTAAAATTATTAAAACTTTAAAAATGAAACAAAAAAATTGGTTTACAAAAATCTGCGATATCGTTTGATTATACCTAAATTGAAATAATACTGGAACTCCACGTGTTACCAATTGATGTAAGAAGTTACCATCATAATTAGCCATGTAAAATCACAATTTTTCTTACGACAGACTTCTTGAACTTGTTCGGCGTTAATATCACAGGGCCAATGTTGCAAGATTATTGCAAAAGATGAAGGTTTCCTTGAGGACTTGAAAGGCCACCTTATATTGGTCATGAGTTAATAAAGGAAAATCTCAAAACTAAATTACTCACCTCATTCTTCCAACGCAAGATAGGATTTGTGTGAAAATGTTTAAAGCAACAATTCTGGAGGTCTCCCAACCATTATGAAAACTGAGGAATACAATGCGACGTGGTTAAGAAATAAATAAATAAACTGACATCAACCTACTTCACAATTTATAGCTCTATATTATGTTAATAATCTTGTAATATTTACCTATACCACAAAGTAATAACTCGATTCATTAAATTGGCATTGATATCATCAGATAAAGAATGTTCAAGATCAAAATGAACAACCTTCAGATATCTTCTTTATTTGAAGATTAGAACTTGCCAAGGTATAGCTAAAACAGTTGTAGATGAATCTTCAATTAAAAACCACAGAAATGGAAACAATTGCATCTTAACTTGATTAGTACCTATAATGTCACTCTGCATAGCTTGATTGGCACGAGAAAAATTAGACCCTGTCAACATTTGCCTCATATAGCATTGGCCGAAAAAAGAAATAACATTCTTCCACCACAATTCTCACCAATTCTGTGGATAAGCATATTATTATTATGCTAAGGTATGTTGACCTATAATAAAAGTATACAAACAAATATATATATATATATATATATATATATATATATATATATATATATACCTCATAGGTATCTCCTGTATGTCCTAACTCGTTCTTTCATTCTTTTTTGTATCTCTTACCAATTGAAGAGACAATGAAGAGGTAATCGAAGGGACAATGAAGTGTTCATGAACAACCAGATTTATTCCCGGAAAGAAAAAGGATGATTGAATTTGAATGGTCGACCTATTGTTGTAAAAAATAACAATTTCTTATTCATTTATTCTATAGTTGCATTATTGTTCATAACCAAAATGTCAAAATAGAAGTAACAATGAACATAGAAATAATAAAAGACAGGGAACATTTCAATCAAATATGAACCGAAATTGAATTGAGTAGCGCTTACTACTAACATCCCATCCTCTTCTTCATAAGCAAACCCAATATCAGATGTCGTAGCATTTCTAGGGAGGCACTTATCTTCCTCTGCTTTGGAAGAGGTTGTTCCTGAAACACTTATAAGGAAAATTTCTAACTAATTTTGTTCCCGAGTATTTTCTATTATATATACATAAATAATATCATTGGGTTGGTTTTTGTTTGTGAGCATAATTGTAGAAATGATTTTCTTGTAAGAAACTTTCTGGTTGTTTAAACCCCAATTCCTAAACCAAAATGGAAAATATGAACCGACCAAACAAAAGTAAGAACATGTTCTGATACTCCCGTGAAACAAAAGCAAGTGTCCATTGAGACATAAACACAGACTCCATATTCAATGAGTTTACTCTTTAAAGCTCCAAAACTTGATCTATAAAAAGCCATCAAAATTGATATTTATATAGAAAGTTTAAGGGTGGTTGAGCATAAGCTTGACAGGACCTGTAGGCAAATATCAGTTACACCGACAATTCCAAACCAAAGTAAAGGAAATGTTCATATTTCTCCTCATATAACTCAAATAATGAAACTATATATATACGATGTCACCTTTACCCGTGCCCTACAGATTCATCTCTCTCTTTCTAGGCCTAGTTTATAATTCTAAACATTGAACCATAATCTAAGTTTATGAACTCCAACATGAGACCTACAAGTATAATAAACACCTTTAAGAAGTAATTTAACCGGATAACCAAAGGATCAAAATCATGCTTGCTAATGAGGTTTACCAGAAAATTGCTCCAATTCATGTACTTCCAGGACCTTCACTCCCTGCACCTGGTTTGCAATTGAGATACCGATTACATCATCTTCAACCCTATTAATGTTAAAAAAAAAGATGATTAGTAAAACAAGAAAGACACTACTGAAAGTTGGCGATTATTCGGAAATATTACATATGAAGGTGCTCCTCCACGACTGAAGTATTCGGTACCACCAAAGTGAAGAGAAGAGATGCTAATTATACAAATCGAATATAAATAAGCAAGTAAATAAAAAGGAGGTATACCATGCTTGGTTGTAAAATTCAGCACGCCCGTTTTTTTTTTTCTGCACTACGACTTGCTTCCCCAGATACCGACTTCAAGTTTTTACCTTGAGAAGATATAAGAGCATTAATGAACTGAACAGGTGATTGACTAAACCCTGGAAGGCTCTTCTTCGGAAATGTTCATGAATCTTCTTTATAGCAGCACAGATTGCTTCTTCACATGTATGGATCTCTTTATGTTTCTCACTGTTGGCCAAGAAAGCAGACATCTCTTTTTGCAAAGGAAGGGGAATATGTACCAGCACATCATAGTAGGCATCCCAGCTGGATTGTTTCCCGATAGCTTTATTTTGTGCTCCAAATGTATAGGTTGAGGAGGCGATAAATGCTTTGAGATCTTCTGCGAGACTGCAGAGAACTTCACCTTTTCTTCACCAAAAACTTTCCGAAGGGGCAAATCACAGGAAAAGCAAGAAGTCTCATTTGGGTTCTGCAATTTTTTGGTTTTGACATAGTTCCAAATTCAAGTTATGACTCTAGGACGATCTTCAACCTCAATCCCAAGAACCTCCATCAATGCTGGCGAAAGCTTAAATTTTTCAGGAACATAATTCATTTCCAGACGAATATTCACATTGAACTCCTTATCCCCCTTTCTTTTAACATCAAAGCCCTCCTGAGGGACTGGTGATCGAGCATTCTCTAATACAATCTTCGGATTTTCAGGATAGTGTGTCGGGTCCAAGGATATAACAACTCTCTTGAAAAGGCAGAGAATTTGGGATATAATGAGCTCTGTTTATGGAGAACGGCAGCAGACTCTGGATCCACCCCATCTTCTAAGATCCCACCAATCATGTTCAGTGACCAAGAAGGCGGTTTAGAGTTTTGCTTCTCCGGGATGGTCCGTAACTCAAATAATGAAACTACATATATACGATGTCACCATTACCCGTGCCCTACAGATTCATCTCTCTCTTTTTAGGTCTAGTTTATAATTCTAAACATTGAACCATAATCTAAGTTTATGAACTCCAGCGTGAGACCTACAAGTATAATACACACCTTTAAGAAGTAATTTAACCGGATAACCAAAGCATCAAAATCATGCTTGCTAATGAGGTTTACCAGCAAAATTGCTGCCAATTCATGTACTTCCAGGACCTTCACTCCCTGCAGCTGGTTTGCGATTGAGATACTGATTACATCATCTTCAACCCTATTAAAAAAAGATGATTAGGAAAACAAGAAAGACAATACTGAAAGTTGGCGATTATTCAGAAATATTACATATATATGAAGGTGCTCCTCAAGGACTGAAGTATTCGGTACCACCAAAGTGAAAAGAAGAGATGCTAATTATACAAATCGAATATAAATAAGCAAGTAAATAAAAAGGAGGTATACCATGCTTGGTTGTAAAATTCAGCACGCCGTTTTTTTTTTTCTGCACTACGACTTGCTTCCCCAGATACCGACTTCAAGTCTTTACGTTGAGAAGATATAAGAGCAATAATGAACTCAACAGGAGATTGACTAACCTTGGAAAAGAAGGCTCTTCTTCGGAAATGTTCATGAATCTTTTTTATAGCAGCACAGATTGCTTCTTCACATGTACGGATCTCTTTATGTTTCTCACTTTTGGCCAAGAAAGCAGACATCTCTTTTTGCAAAGAAAGGGGAATATGTACCAGCACATCATAGCAGGCATCCCAGCTTGATTGTTTCCCGATAGCTTTATTTTGTGCTCCAAATGTATAGGGTGAGGAGGCGATAAATGTTGTGAGATCTTCTGCGAGACTGCAGAGAACTTCACCTTTTCTTCACCAAAAACTTTCCGAAGGGGCAAATCACAGGAAAAGCAAGAAGTCTCATTTCCAATTTGGAAAATATGATAGCAACTACTAATTCTTAACAGATTGGGTGTGTTAATAACCCAAATGTGAATAGTCTGCTTTAATTTTTTTCCTTTCCTGCTTAGTGTGTAATTCCTTATCTACCTTGTGGTCAAAACCTGGTGAAAAACTTACCCAAACTAAGCTATCAAATTTTAAGGACGAACATGTAGTTGGCCAAAGAAGAGCCTAGGTAAGGAGTGTTGAGTCTCCGGTGTTGTGAATCGAAAGTCATTGAATCACACCAACACAAAGCTAAGCTATCAACTAAGAAGAGCCTAGGTAAGGAGTGTTGAGTCTCCGGTTTTGTGGATCGAAAGTCATTGAATCACACCAACACAAAGCTAAGCTATCAAATTTTAAGGACAAATATGTAGTTGGCCAGAGAAGAGCCTAGGTAAGGAGTGTTGAGTCTCCGATTTTGGGGATCGAAAGTCATTGAATCACACCAACACAAAGCTAAGCTATCAAATTTTAAGGACAAATATGTAGTTGGCCAAAGAAGAGCCTAGGTAAGGAGTGTTGAGTCTCCGGTTTTGTGGATCGAAACTCATTGAATCACACCAACACAAAGCCTAGAAGGGTTGAGCTGCTATAATTTTTAGTTAAGTAATATAAATCCACAGTAGATTGTTGTGTTAATAACCCACAAGACGTCAAGATAACTCCACAGAAGACATTATAAAACTAAAGAGTGAGGAAGCAAATTTTGACTACAATTAGGCGATGAATTTCATCTATTGAGGATGTGTGAAAGATAGAAAATACCTGGATAAGTACAATAACAAGAGCAGTGAGGAAGAGTTGGTACCAAGAAGATGTGCAACAATAATTTATATTACTGAATAGCCTATAAAGATTACTAATCACAGTGTAGATAGACTACCACGGACCTCCATTAACCGAGAAGCTAGCATCCAATTGTCACTAAAGATTAAGAGTCAATTTTCATGGAAGAAGAAAGAAATACTTACCTATGGTTGTCCAGGTCAAAGATTATGAGGTCCACACAAAAGGTCGACTGAAGAATGGTAAGGAAAACAAAGAAGATGCACCTATAACATATCAACTTACAAAATTAGAACGCTATATCTCTGTTAACCAACTTAGGCACTCTACTTGCTAGGTGGGGGTGAAATTGATGAAGTCACACTACAAAGGATATAAGCCCATCATTGTTAGGATCAAAAAACATAAGAATTGATTATGAAAAGGATAGTCAATACAAATCTTACAAAGAACAATAACAATCTTTGTCGAGGGTATCACTGATTTCCTTCTTATTTGTAATGACCTAATGTAATATACTTTTTTCTTCTGGATTTTCTTCTAACTCCATGGATTCTACTACAAGCACGAGAATTACGAACTTTAGTTCTTTCACTAATAACCCAAAAATGTAAAATGTTGAGATGGGAAAATATTTGGATTAAAGGAATTGTTCCCATAGAGCAAATATTTGGATTCTACTACAAGCACGAGAATTACGAACAGTTTTAGGTTTCTTTATGAAGTTCAATTTATTTTACTTCTTCCCAAAAGGAATTGTTCCCATAGAGCAAATATTTGGATTAAAGGAACAAGAATTGATCATGAGTAATATAGAAAATGAACCCTAGAAAATCAGTTATAGTAAACATGGATCAGCAAATATAAAACCCTAAAAATTATACTCTAGGATTAGTAACAAAAAATACAAAAAATTCATACAAAGAGGAACCCTAAAATAATGATGATACTCTGTAATGGTGCTCATTAAGAACCCTACTCATTAATCAATGAAGATAATGAGTAGTCAATACAAATCTTACGAAGAACAATAACAATTACAGAAGAAGAAAAACAATTGAGTAAACCACTTGCCTATTGATCTTCTTCTCCATCCTATTTAAATGTACGATTCCTCTCCCGATAATCCCCTCTTAGTTTCTAGAGTAGTGCCACAAGGTGAAGGAATTTGAAAAGTGGGGAACTTCCTCTGACGCTTTGAGATCAGAGAGAGAGAGAGGGAGCGAGTGGCACTGTTCATCGTCAGCAAAAAAAAAAGAAAAGGAACCGTTCGGTGGAAGCTGTTATGAGGGAGGGGATGATTGAAAATCCGTTGGATTTCAGTCACGTTGGAAGATACGAGGGCTAGATTTGTAGAATGTAGGATAGATATCCACGTGGACGTCCAGTCACCTTATTTTTGTCCTAGTCATATTTTTTTGTAATTATTGTGTCCTAGTCACAAGGATCTGTTTTGTATAATAGATTCTTTGATATGTATCTAGACTATATAAAGAGATGTATAGCATGAATCAAGATATACAAAAATTAGAACTCAATTTGGTATCAGAGCTAGGGTGATCGTTTATCCTTAACCCTAGAATCTCCGGCGACATTTCTGGCGACATTGCTTGCAACAATTCCAATCCAGCGTGTCTCCATCAATTGCCGATCTTTATTATCTAAGAGAAGTCTTTCTCTCTTTCGTGATGATCAATTCAGATAAGCATACAACCAGAATCAATTTATCCTGGTTTGAATCTCTGTCTTGATTTCTTCATTTGAAGCTCTCAAGTTGAAACTCTAGCTATTAATTCATATTCTTAATCTCTTTCTCTGATTATCTAAATTATCAATCTCTTTGTTTGATTCCATTGTAATCAATCTTGGGAATTGTGGTCTTTTCACTATATTACTGTTTGGATATTAAGTTAGAGGTTTGTGGCATTTTTTGTCAAATCTGTGATTTTTTTTTCTTAAGACAGCAATGGCTTTAGCTTCTCGTACAGATTTATCCCTCATACATTCAACACCAACTCATCGTGTTACAAGTGTACTACTGAACGGGAAAAAATTTCATGCTTGGTCTCGTTCTTTCCGTCTATATCTTGGTGGAAAACGTAAGACTGGATGGATTCTCGGAAATGAGCCCCAACCTGCTGAAACGGGCACGGGATTTGATTAATGGGACGCATATAATTGTATTATCCTAGGATGGATGTTTAATTCGATGGAGGATCATATCTATAACATGTTTATGTATCATAATACAGTTTATGGGTTGTGGACAGCATTAACAAAAATGTATGCTCATGCACGATGTGATTCACGGGTATTCGAACTTTATCGAGATATCTCTCATGCCTCCCAAGAAGCTTTAGGCGTCTCTGTTGTTGGTTTTTTTCGGTACCTTCAGACTCGATGGGAAGAATTGGCTCAATATGAACCTTTAAGTGATTTCCCAAGTGATTCTGAAGTGGAGTCCAAGCGTCTTGATCGTCGTCACACATATAAGTTTTTAATGGGTTTAAAACCGGAGTTTGAGTCTCTACGAACGCAGATTTTGAACACATCTCCTATGCCATCCTTGTATGAGGCATTTGCTACTGTGGACAGTGATGATCGACGACGTTTGTTCCTCTCGCCACCGCAAATACCTACAGTTGTCCCTCAAAATCAAGATCAGATGGCATATGCTGCCCACTCAGGTTCACATTCAGCAGGTAATCGCCCATATTGTCAACATTGTCACTAACTCGGTCATCTCATTGATCGTTGTTTTGTTCTGCACCCGGAATCAAAGCAACAATTTTCTCGGGATCGTGGTGGCGGAAAAGGTAAAGGTGTTACTCGTACTGGTGTTGTTGTCTAACGCCCACTCCCACTCAACCAGATTACACCCAACTGCAGTCCCAGATTGCTGAGTTGCAGTTACACGTGGGCTTAACACGCTCTTCTGAACTTGTGGCTGCTATTGTTGTTATTACTTCTGTTGCTCTTCATGGTAAGTCAGATCAGCCAACTTGGATTTTGGATTCGGGAGCCAACAATCATATGACTAGTGAGCTATCTACTTTTACCTCCCGTGTTGGTCCCGTTGATCAAACAGTGAGTATTGCTGATGGGACATCTATGCCCATTCGTAGTCAAGGAACTGTTTGGTTATCCCCTGATATAACTCTTCATTCGGTGTATTATGTTCCTACGTTTGCTTATAATCTCTTGTCCGTGAGCCGTCTTGCAAAAACACTAAATTGTGTCGCCATTTTCTTACCCTACTCTTGTGTTTTACAGGATCTGATTTCGAAGAAGATTTTTGGCAAGGGATATGAGCGTGATGGACTCTACTACTTTGGTGATCCGTTGCCTTCTCAGATATTTTCATCTAGTTTGCAAGCTTCTGTTTTACCTTCCTTGAATTCTTCTATCTGTTCCTTAAAAACTTTAGACTTGTGGCATGCACATTTAGGACATGCAAACTTTCAATACTTATGTTGGTTATTTCCCTCTTTAAATAAAGCTTGCGCAGATTTTAAGTTTAATTCTGAAGTTTGTGAATTATCAAAACATACTCGTACTTAATATATTCCTCGTATGCATCATGCACCTAGGGCTTTTTATCTCATTCATTCGGATGTTTGGGGACCTTCTCTAGTGTCATTCTTGTCCAAACATCGTTATTATGTCACTTTCATTGACGACTACACTCGATGCACATGGGTTTATCTAATGAAAACAAAATCTGAAGTTTACACTCATTTTACCAATTTTCTTCAAATGATCAAAACCCAATTCAATACTATTGTCTGTAACATGAGATCTGATAATGGAGGAGAGTATATAACTAATGAATTTCGTTCTGAACTTAACAAAAAGGGAATTCTTCAACAACTCACATGTCCTTACACACCAGAGCAGAATAGTGTGGTAGAAAGAAAAAACCGTCACATTATGTCAGTAGTTCGATGTCTTTTATGTGGTATGCGTGTTCTCAAGTACTTCTGGCACTTAGCAGTCCTCACTACAGTCTTTCTTATCAACAGAACCCCTAGTCGTGTGTTGAAAGGAAAGACACCTTTCCATGTCCTTCAACCAGATAGCACCTTATTTCCTATTTTACCTCGTGTGCTTGGATGTACGTGCTTCGTTCAAAACCGTAGTCCTACACGTACCAAACTTGATGATAAGGCTATTAAGTGTGTATTCCTAGGATATTCCTCAATGTCTAAAGGATATAGGCGTTATGATCCTATCAAATGTCGTTTCTATCATTCTATGGATGTAACTTTTCTCGAAAATGTTTCGTTTTTCTTAGATACTGCTAAGGAGACTCGTAAGGATGTCAGTTCTTTTCTTCCACGACCAGTTCCTATCTCTGATTCTGCTCCATTGTCTTCCTCTGCTTCCTCTAGCAGAATTCTGTCTCCAGGTGCCGAAGGTGTTACTGCTCTACGGGTGCATGTACTCTCGTCAATCACGCTCTCAAGATCTATTGCCAGACTCTTCTCCGCAATCAGGTAACCCTTCACCCCCTTTAGTTTCTGACATTGTCCCTCCTAGATATCCTACTAGGGGGCGACACATGCCTTCTCGATACCTTCTTACATGTAGCACTAACCATTCAATTTTGAGTATCTTTCTTGTCAGGGTATTTCTAGTCAATACCAATCTTTTATTACTCAGGTTGATTCATTTTCTATTCCTCGCTCTGTCCACGAAGCTCTTCAGAATCCTAATTGGGTGGCTGCTATGCAAGTTGAAATGGATGCCCTTCAACATAATCAGACGTGAGAACTTGTTGTTTTACCTCCCGGTGAACGCACAGTAAGGTGTAAGTCAGTTTTTAGTGTGAAATACATGGCAGATGGTACTATTGACAGATACAAAGCCCGCCTTGTTGCAAAAGGATTTACTCAAGTACCGGGAAAGGACTTTGGCGCTACCTTTACTCATGTTGCTAAACTACAGTTCGCTTATTAATATCTCTTGCAGCGTCTTATTCATGACCTTTGTATCAACTTGATGTCAAAAATGCATTTCTGAATGGCACTTATCAGAAATTATATACATGGGGACCCTCCACCGGGATTTCAGGTTGAGGGGGAGTATTCAGGGAAAGTATGTTCCCTTCGAAAACCCCTCTACGGTCTTAAGCAATCTCCTAGAGCATGGTTTAATCGCTTCAGTGATGTGGTCCAAACTCTAGGATTTGTGCGTTGTCACTCAGATCATACATGTTTCATTCGTCGCCATCACGAGGGAAAATGTATTATCCTTTCAGTTTATGTCGATGATATCATAATTACCGAAGACGACTCGTCTGGTATTGCTCGAATTAAGAAGGCTCTTGGGAAATTTTTTGAGATTAAGGATTTGGGTCTTCTTCGATATTTCCTCGGCATTGAGGTTGTTCGATCCTCACGTAAAATATCTATCTCTCAACAGAAATATGCTCTTGATCTCCTTCAAGATACAAGTATGCTCGGATCCAGACCTGCCTCTACTCCTATGGACCCAAATCTTAAACTGACAACAGAGTCTGGAGAGTTATCACCAGATCCATCACAGCATTAACGACTTGTGGGTCACCTCATTTACTTGACAAAAACAAGATCAGATCTCACATATTCATTGAGTGTTGTAAGTCAGTTCATGCACTCACCGCGTACTGCGCATCTCGATGCCGTTTACCACATTCTTCGGTACCTAAAGACATGACCCGGTCTTGATCTCTTTTATGTCACATGTCCACAATCAGGTCTCTCTTGCTTTACTGATGCAGATTATGCATGACCAAAAGATGATAGGAGATCCACTTCTGGTATATGTGTGTTTCATGGTGGTCATCTTATAGCTTGGAAAAGTAAGAAGCAAGCAGTTGTCTCACGATCTTCTGCAGAATCTGAGTATCGTGCCATGGCCCAAGGCACATGTGAGATCATTTGGCTTCGTTCCCTTCTAACTGAATTAGGCTTTGCTGAAACAACGTCATCTACATTATTTTGTGATAACAAGTCTGCCATAATGCTATCATCTGACTCGGTCCTTCATGAAAGAACGAAACACATAGAAGTGGATATCCACTTCATTCGGGAGAAAGTGCACTCAGGTGTTATCAAACCAAATTTTGTGTCATCAGCTAATCAAACTGCAGATATGTTCACCAAACCTGTTGGTCCGTCATTACTGCAGTCATCTCTTGTCAAACTGGGTCTCGTCAACATGTTCGCCTCAGCTTGAGGGGGAGTGTTGGAATTAGGAAATATATGATTTTTATTCTTTCATATTTAGTTTATATTGTTAGATTAAGATTAGGATAATATATTATGTGATTTGTATTTATATTTCTGTTGGGCCAGCAGGGACAGTAGTGCCTTGTACTCGTCGGGTGATAGAGAGGTAGCTAGGGGCACCTTTGAGGACTTGTCTGAGTTGCCAACAGAAACAGTAACCGGTCCATTGCGATTTGGATTGCGAGGACGATAGCCGGTCTTCGGAGGATAACCATTCAACTGGTAACAAGTAGTGACGGTGTGGCCATGGACTTGGCAATGATCACAGAATGGTCTCAAACGTTTGGATCTCGGTTTGTCAAACCGAGAGTTGTTGTTGTTTGATTGCCCAACTGCGAGGGCAGCAGCTTCAACTTCGATGGAAGGAGAGGAGACAATATGTTGCTGGACCTCCTCTTGTTTCACGAGAGAATGTATCCGAAGTATAGAAGGGAACGGATCCATAATAAGAATTTGACTCCTAATGGCCGAGAATCGATCATTGAGGCCTTGGAGAAATTCCATGGCTCGTTCTTGATTCGAACGATCCATGATTGATTTTCCGTGTCCACAAATGCACGGTTCGATAGCCAAAAGAGAGTTAAGCTCATCCTGCAAAGATTTCAAATGAGTGAAGTAAGAGGACACATCCGAATCATTTTGTTTGAGAGTTGAAATCGCACGCTTGAGTTGATAGATTTTGGGTGCATTTGTTTGATAAAACCGATCATGGAGATTTCTCCAAATGTCAGAAGCACTTTCATCATACAAAATTGATGATCGAATATCAGTAGCAACTGAGTTCATGATCCAACTTGCTACGAGATCATTGCACCTTTCCCATGAATGAATCTCATTGGGAGATGTTGGTTTTGGGATGGAGCCATCCACAAATCCCAACTTATCTTTTGCTCGAAGTGCCATTGTCATGGCTCGAGCCCATGATGAATAGTTATCTCCAGTGAGTGGAGGGGTTATGAGGACAGTGGTTGGGGAGTCGGAATGATGAACATCAAAACCCTTAGTGTTTTGAGTAGGAACATTAGTGGTTTCAGAAGATTCGCCAGGAGTAGTCATAGTGAAAAAAAAATCGGATAGGCTCTTATACCATGTGAAGAGGGATCACCCTCTTAATATTAATGGTGAAACCGAAAATATGAAAGAGAGATGGAGGAGAAGCCGAGAGTCAGAGAGAGAGATAGATGTGAAAATATTTCTATTCACTTAATCTTATTAGTATATGATAAGTACAATATATATAGATTTCAGGTGAATCAAATTCAAATTAGAAAATCTAAACTAAAAGCTATTAATCAGACTATTTACATTTGACCAATTCAAACTAAAATCTTCTCATAACCGAATGAGGCCTAGTGAGGCCGAGTAGGGTCGGGTGGATCCTCCTGTGGATCCTAATAATAATGAAGGAAAATTCACCCTCATTGCAGAGGAGGTGAGCGGGTCAAGATCTCACTTCATGTCTTAACCATTCTTAATTTTAAGATTAGACCTTGTCAAACGTAATGAACTAAAATGGTTCGAGACTTCGAGTTAATCTAATAAAGCGTTCTCTGATTTTCGATTTCAGGTTAGTCATCATCCCCCTATTCTTGCTTTACATGCTGAAAATAAACATTTTACCTGTGATATTACATACAAGATGAAGACCAAACTATTGGGAAATTCAGTAGACAGCTTTCCTATTGCAAGGTACATAGAGTCAAAATTATGTCCTCTTCACATCTTTCTTCTTTGTTCGAGATGCTGGAAATGTCCACCATTTATGAGCTCTCATATGTGGATGTACATGTATAGCTAGCTACCTTAAAGATGGTCAAGTCATATAAGGTTCTACACAAGTGAGTATAGACCTAAAAGTACCAAAGTCGAAACTATTAAGTAGTTTGGGGATGGGCCAAACTAGAAATAAGGTAAAGCAGTAATAAGTACTCCCTAATACGGAACTATTAAGTAGTAACAACTAATTTGACGAGGGGCCAAACTAGAAACTGGAATTTGTTATTCTTTTGTTGTCTTCTCGGTTATTCAGGCAACGTGTTACTCTCAAAAGAGGTGTAGAGCTTGACTTGGTAATTCCTCCGTCAAAAGTGAACAACATTATATTTGGACGATCGTGGATATCTTCGTCTGGAGACATGATCATGACAAACATGACTACTGGAGACAAAGTTGTACTAAAGTTTCAACCGACTGGCTGGTTTCGGTATGACTATGTTTACTTTGTTTGTCATTTCTTCGTTTTTTGTTGTTTTTTAAACTAATAGTAATTTAAGGTTGTAATTACGCAGGGCTCCCTGTTACGAAGTGAACGGATATGTTTACAATGCCGATAACGAGCCAAAGTTACTAATGACAGGGAAATTGATGGAGACCATCAAGATGGGCCTCACGGCCGAACTAGTTAGAGGGCCTCATGGCCGAGCCCATTAGGTTAGAGTCTAGGAGTTTCCATATTTTAATATTTCCTACTAAGTCTAGGTTTAGAAGTTTCTATGTTTGAGTATCTTTGATATTTAGGAATCATAATTTGAGTCTATCTAGAAGTTTCTAAGTTCCTATAAAAGGAAGTCAGGTCTGTCCTTGTTATTCAGATCAGAGAATATTATGAATGAAGTTTATTGTTAATCAAGTTTATCGTTTATTATTAATCGAGTTTATCGTTTTATTGCTTTTATCGTTATTTCATCAGTTTTATTTCGTTAGTTTAGTTTAATAACAATGGTGGATTCCATTACTTTTACGCTTCCGCGACAATCTACATCAGCTGGTATTCAGAGCTTTAAAAATCTGGGAACAAAAGATGAAATTTTTTTCATGGATACATCTCTCCTTGAGTGTTGGAAAATTTTTTCACGTTTAGATTGGGATCCCTTTCGAGATTCAAAACAATTTTATGTTGATCGAAAATATGAAGAAAAAATTAATACCGTTTCTAAAATTCCTCTATTTGACGGTCAATATCATATAAATTTTTGGATTCAACATATGGAAGATTGGTTCGTAAACCAAGATATCCAAGATGAAGATAAGGTTTTTCTCATTGAGCAACATATGTCCGAAAGAATCTATGAACAATTCAATGCAATGCAATGGAGACTCATTAATCAAGGAAAAAAATTCGTCGACGATTGGACTACATTGAAAAACATCGTTAGGTATGTTTTTCTTCCTTTAGATGAATATTTTTCATATGTGGAGACAAAGATTGAATCCAGTAGACAATTCTCGAATGTTATTTCGGTCACCGTGTTCGATGGTATTGAAGAAGAAGTTCTTGACAAAAAGAATAAAATTTTCTCAATGACGGAGGAAAAAGAAGAACAAAGTGAATTATCCTCTTTTAGCTTGAAAAGGTCAGTTCATTCTAGTTTAGATTTGATTAAGCCATATTCGAGTTTGGTTTATAAGCAACACGAAGATGAACGTGGGAAGATCGTTCAAGTGAAGAAATTCAAGGTTCATTTTTCCATAAAATATTATGTGGTGTTTGTGGTCTTCTTCATCAAATTAAAAGATGACGGGAGATGTTGTAATTTGTTGGAAGTTTCTTTCCTACATTTATTTTTGCAAGATTCTTTGCACTATGAGATTGAAGCTAGTGATTTCGTCCAAGTGGGTGTCCTTCGACCCCAATGCACTGTTCGCTCGAAGTGGGAATTAAGGATTGCATTGTTGAGTCTCACTTGAGGGCAAGTTCGTTCTCGGTCGTGGAGTATGATGGAGACCATCAAGATGGGCCTCACGGCCGAACTAGTTAGAGGGCCTCATGGCCGAGCCCATTAGGGTTAGAGTTTATAGGAGTTTCCATGTTTTAGTATTTCCTACTAAGTCTAGGTTTAGAAGTTTCTATGTTTGAGTATCTTTGATATTTAGGAATCCTAATTTGAGTCTATCTAGAAGTTTCTAAGTTCCTATAAAAGGAAGTCAGGTATGTCCTTGTTATTCAGATCAGAGAATATTATGAATCAAGTTTATTGTTAATCAAGTTTATCGTTTTGTTCTTTACTTTATCAGTTTATTTACGTATTTTATCAGTTTATTTACGTATTTTATCATTGTTATAATGGTAGATTCCCTTACTTTTACGCTTCCGCAACAATCTACATCAGAAATGGAACAAGTCAATAAGTTATTAACCATGTGATATTAAAGGGAAACCTCTTATAGGAACTGAACTAAAAGAGGTTAGATTTCTTGAGCTATATTCTCTATTAACTATCAAAACTACTCAGAACTTAATGGCTAATATCTTGGGTTTGATAATCTTTTTAACAGGTGTGGAGAGTAATAGATGATGTTCCAAAAGATGACAAATTTCAGTTCACATACTTTTCTCATAAGGTAAACAGCTTCAACACTGCTCCAAAGAAGTTGTTGGCATCAGATTCTCGTTTACGTCCTGATAGATATGCACTTGAGAAAGGCGATCAATCCGAAGCTTCTTCCGAGAAAAGAAGGTTCTCTCTCTCGCTCTCGCTCTCGCTCTCGCTCTCGCTCTCGCTCTCGCTCTCGCTCTCGCTCTCGCTCTCGCTCTCGCTCTCGCTCTCGCTCTCGCAGTGACTTGTTTGAACATTTTCAAGTCGGAGATCTTTTTTGTTGCTGAAATTTGCGACATGTCTAACTGCGCTCTAACAGGTTGGAGGAGAGACAGAGGAGTGAAAATAGAAAACGAGAAGCCAAAGGCGATAACTTTACTACAAGATGGTTCGACAGAACCGGGGAAGTAGCCAAAACACCATGGGGAGAAGTGGATATTTACCAATTCAACGGTAAATATAATGAACATCGGGCCGCTGTTGATAGTACAGACAACATAGACGATGTTCATGTTGATGTCGAATTAACTGAGTTCAACCCATGGCAATATGATAACTAGAGAAGACATATTAATGGATTTCATCTAAAACCATATTGTAGTTTACTTTTCAGGAAAAGGGAAATATCACTAAACTGTCGGAATCCTCTTAATTTGTTGTGTTTTTATTGTATATCAATTCATCAAATCAAGGGTTCTATCCATTTATAAGGGAAACTTGTTTCTTTGAGCATGTATAAGCTAATCCAATTTTACTTTTGATGGTTTAGGTCATGGTTCATCTATTGCCCCTTTATACAATCATCCACCAATTTGGTAATTTGGTGATTTGTTTAATGAATTTCTCCCTTTCCCATGAAATGGAGAAGTTAGACCTAAGCCTATGAGTAGGTATAAAGTGGTCAAATTTAAGCTCATTCACTCTTATACCTACCCACTAAGGGTCTAAAGTCTAATTCATACTCTGCCTCTAAAGGACAATGTGTACTCTTAATAAGTAAAATTGGGTAGACTTCTAATAGCACTTTATCTTACATATATGTCGTGGCTAGACATTTGGTGTATTGTTGGCACGTAACTTGTCGAGCGGAGAAATTTATCTAAGTTGTCTAGATCGAGGCAAATCCATGTCAAGAAATACTTGTTCCATATTAAAATGGGCATGGGTGAACCTAGATCGGGAAAAATGTTCATGTGGACCAAACCCCGAGAACTAAGTATATAAGAGCAATGTATCTCAACTACTAGGAAATTAGTTCGGAGTTAGATCACGACCTATTCTAGTCCGAGTTTTTGACTTTAACATTGAAGTTCGTTTAATATGTCAACATATACTACCCCACCACCTCAATGTTAATGACTTTCGTTTTCTTATTCTTCTTCTCCATGGCATCACCAATTACCCACTTTTAAAATAGTTTGTAATATTTTTTTTTGCATCAATGGAGTAGTTAGTAGTTCTTCATTGCTTACGCATTTCAAAACAACAAATCTTATCTTTCACTTTTTTCGATCCTAATAACATGTCGATCTTTGAGAAAATACACAAAAATAGCACCATGGGTACCCCTTTGTTTCATGAATTCAAGAAACAAGCTTCTTTCTTCCTTAAAGAGAAGATTAAAACTGCTAGATTAGCTCTCACAGATGTTACCCCAGCTCAACTGTAATTTCCTCTTCTTTTTCAGTTTCTATTTGATTCTGAGATGAATTGTTTCTTCATTTTTTCATATTTGATGGTTTTCAGATTAACTGAAGAAGCTACAAATGGAAATCCATGGGCTCCAGATACAAGAACTATGGGACTAATATCAAGAGCTGCTTTTGAAGTTGATGATTATTGGAGAATTGTTGAGATTCTTCATAAAAGGTTTCTCTCTGATTCTGTTTTTCATTTTTCTGCTAAATCTATAATCTGTTTTCGAATTGTGGGTATCTAACAAAACTTCTCCTAATGATTCAGATTGTTTAGATTTGATCGGAAGAATTGGAGATTATCTTACAAATCATTGATCTTATTAGAACATCTTCTTACTCATGGACCAGAGAGAGTAGCAGAGGAATTTCAGAGTGATATCGATGTTATTCAAGAGATGGGTCGCTTCCAATATATCGACGAAAAAGGGTAAGTGATCTAACAATCAAGTTCCTTAAACAACAACAAAAGTCTTGAGATTTTCTTAACAAGATCTTAATTTTTTTTTAATATGAACAAGTAGATTTAATTGGGGAATAAATGTGAGAGAGAAATCTGAGAGGATATTAAAGTTGCTGAGCAATAAAGGGACACTTCTAAAACAAGAAAGAGATCGAGCTCGAAAACTTACTCGTGGAATTAAAGGGTTCGGAAGCTTCTCGGAGGAATCCGCAACAGCAGATGGAAGTTTCCGAGAAGGATTGCCGGTTGGAAACATCGAAAGGTGCAAATCTGATTATGTCAACCATTATGATAATAACAATCAGTTCTTCTTGGAGGAAAGTGTTTCTGATGGGATTAAGAAGAAAAAACAGCATCTTGAGAAAGAAGCAAAAGATATGGACATTGAGTCTGAAACTAGAAGAAGTTCGAAAGAAAACATAATTCCCGACAAGAAAGAATCGAAACCACTTTTGGGTAATCATAAGGATGAGGCAAATACAAAATCATTTGTAGAGGAAGATCATCCATTCAATGATCTAGAGCCTGATAGTACCGAAGCTTTACTTTCTGCATAAGATGGAAGCTTACAAGATTGTCGAGTTTGTGAGTTTGATCATGTTATAGTTTGAGTAAAATGAAGTTAACATTGGTTTGATTTCTAATTGTTCTTCGAGTTTTGGCATATTGAATACTAGTTTCCTTCTGTAATAAGAACGTAAAAGCTCAAAGATATTGAAGTGCTTCAAAATACAAAATAATTTAAGACTCATACACAAATAAGAAGTTCAAATAGAAATATGAATTCATAAATCGAAATATATAATAGAAACAAAGATGTGAGAATGGTTTCTTCTCTCAGCTCGGTACAGACGATTTAGAAGCATTTCCTGTGCACAATCGATGGACCAGCCTCGTCGTATTCTGCCTTTGCAATCCACATCTGCGCTCAAAACAAATAAAAAACATTGATCGTTCGTATTCAGATAATCTGTAAAGTAGCATTTCATAATAAAATTTTGTACCCGTTTTTGTGCTTAAGTTATATATACCTGCTGGAAGGTGCTGAGAGAAGCTAAAATGGACCCTCCAATCCAGACACTGTACTTCCTTTCGGGCGGAGCTACCACTTTGATCTTCATACTACTTGGGGCGAGTGCTGTAATCTCTTTGCTCATCCTGTCAGCAATGCCAGTAAACATAGTCGAACCACCACTAAGAACGATATTACCATATAGATCCTTCCTGATATCAACGTCACATTTCATGATTGAGTTGTATGTGGTTTCATGAATTCCTGCAGCTTCCATTCCTATCATTGATGGTTGGAAAAGTACTTCTGGGCATCGGAATCGCTCTGAACCAATAGTAATAATTTGTCCGTCGGGCAACTCATAGCTTTTCTCCACGGAAGACCCGTTCTTGGCAGTCTCTAGCTCTTGTTCATAGTCTAGTGCGATATAAGCCAACTTCTCTTTAATGTCCCTAACAATTTCACGCTCGGCCGTGGTTGTTAAGGAGTAACCACGCTCGGTTAGGATTTTCATCATGGCTTCAGTAAGGTCACGGCCTGCAAGGTCCAAACGGAGGATAGCGTGTGGAAGGGCATACCCTTCATAAATAGGGACTGTATGACTCACACCATCCCCAGAGTCTAGGACGATACCTGCACAAGAAGACCATATTGGTTTGTTACCATAGGAATATGAATCTACTTTTAAAGGTTAACCAATCTGGTTTCTTACCAGTAGTACGTCCACTCGAATAAAGGGAAAGAACGGCTTGGATAGCGACATACATAGCAGGAGCATTGAAGGTCTCAAACATGATTTGGGTCATTTTCTCACGGTTAGCCTTTGGGTTAAGAGGTGCTTCCGTAAGGAGAACCGGATGCTCTTCAGGAGCGACACGAAGCTCGTTGTAGAAAGTGTGATGCCAGATCTTCTCCATATCGTCCCAGTTGCTAACGATACCGTGCTCAATTGGATATTTCAAAGTCAAGATACCACGCTTCGATTGGGCCTCATCTCCAACATATGCATCTTTCTGGCCCATGCCAACCATCACACCAGTATGACGTGGTCGACCAATAATGCTAGGAAATACTGCCCTCGGAGCGTCATCTCCAGCAAATCCTGCCTACAAAAATTAACAACAAAAAGAAGTATTTAGGTAGCGTTAGTTTTTCTTTCTAAGTCAGATTTAAAATCTGACTCGAGGTCTGAATTGACTCGGGTTAGATTTTAGAATGTTTGTTTTTGTTTGATTCGTCTGTACTAATTCTGGTCGATTTTGCCAACGACTGTAGCTCAGTTGGTAGTGCACGTACTCCAAAACCTTGAAAGTCCCAGAGATGATTCCCAGAGGTGGATCCATGGTTATTGAATTTAGGTTCTCAAATGTATAAATAAAATAGTTGGCCAATAGGCTCTTTGGTATGTTAGTTGGGCTTTAGGCCCCTTTGGTTGGTCTGTAAGGGTTTAACTTAGGCAGTTATCGTGTTTCTCACATCTTGATGATGTAGCAATGTCATGTAATGACTATCGTAGTCCATTTCTGGAAAAATTGGGTAGATTTTGAGTCCAGTTGATTGAGACGATTCAGTTTCAGGCCGAATCAGATTCAGATAATGACCAAAAAAGAATGATATATCGGTTTGCGAAAATTTTGGAGTAAATGAGAAAGTGAGAACTTGTTACCTTAACCATCCCTGTTCCATTATCACAGACCAAGGGTTGAATATCCTCAGCATCTGCCATTTTCTATGAGCTTGAAAATGAAAGATGTGGTGTAATTATGGACGAATGAAGGACTCCCTTCCCTTATGGAAACAAGGTTTCTCTAATAAAGTGAAAAATCCAAAGGAAATGAAGGGGCCTTAAGGCTGGATGGCTGGCTAGTAATGGATGCCCTAACCCTTAATTTCTTTCTTGTTAATAGGGAAAAAAGGAATGGCTAAATCTAGTATGGCCTTCGTTTAGGGGACATTATTGGATTTCGCTGTTTCTCCTATTCTTTAGTTCCTCTTTGTTTTACCAAAATTAGACTTCTGAATTTGACTTTTAATTAGATTAGAGAATTTGATTAGTAAGACCAAGTCTGGC
Organism: Eschscholzia californica; assembly: GCF_041429995.1. Classification (NCBI taxonomy): domain Eukaryota; kingdom Viridiplantae; phylum Streptophyta; class Magnoliopsida; order Ranunculales; family Papaveraceae; genus Eschscholzia; species Eschscholzia californica. The sequence continues at coordinate 40,646,323 of NW_028238420.1, read as the reverse complement.
CCTGTGTTTTTTGGACCCAACTGATCAAATTTTGGACTTGGCCTTCCTCAAATTAAGCCCACCACTATCAACATCCAGCCCATTTTCAATAGTGTAGGTTAATTATAAGGGCTCACTTTCACTCTCCCACTCATCTCTTCCTTCTTTCAATCTTTTTAAAGAGTAATGAAAGAAAAACTAGAGAGACTCTGGACATATATCCTATGTGGCTTGCTGTGCTTCGTGTTTTTGATGATTCTAATCTACTAAACAACGAATCACGGAAAGCCACATAGGATGTATGTCCAGAGTCTGGCTAGTTTTTCTTGTTCCTTATCATTATTCCTTTTTAAACCTCCATTAGAGAGGGTAAAATTAATTAAAACATGAAAAATTTCTTTCCTTTGTCTTAATCAATTTTCCACAATAAGAGAGGAAGGGAGAATCAATTCTGAGTGCCAGAACCAGATATGATTCAGCAGAATCTATGGTGCTCTGCTCTCCTCCTCTCTAGTCTCTACCTCAAATAGTCAAAGGTCGAGTGACCAAGATCGACCAAGGGAAAGAGAGGTAGTTATAGAGGGAGAGAAGTGAAGTTCTTTTCAAATGCTTAGAACAACAGCCCTTAACCAAAAAGTCGGGTAGTACAAGTAATAAGATTGTGGTTGTAAACATGAATTTGGGTGGAGTACCCTTGTACTGCGATCGGGCTTTGTAACAACGGGAGTCGCCATATTAATCCCTATAGAACGACCTTTATAATTGTTGATTTTGGAGCGGTTTGACTTGTCCAACTCAGCAAATAGATAAACTATTGTGTTTCTCTTTTCGAGCTCTTCAATCTAGATCCAGAAATTGCTCAAAACTGATTCCAGATGAACGAGATATGCTCGATCGAAGTTTTGACAATTTCGGTTAAAGTTAACAGGGACGTAGTTAGATTAGGGACAAATTGCAAGACAATACAATTAGTTTTGGGGTTGTTTAGCAGTGGAGGAACGTCCATATCCAACTGTGGGCGTGCACCTGCCTTAAGAGAAGCAATCCAAGGGACCGCGATACGTGTTTCCGATCGAGTTTCGTGCAACATATTAGAAGGATTCGATCTGATGGATGATGAGCAACCTGTTTCTGCCAGATTTCGGGCACGCTCGTGATCGGCCATTGAAACCATTTTCAATGTCGTGTTGGGCCAATATTGGTATGAATACACTTCTTCTTGTTGGAATCAGAGCCAATTTTGGCTCAACAAGACTCGTAAAACTCAGAAACAAAATGTTCCATTGCATTCGTCTCGTCGATCTCTTCGACTTAGAGCCAAGAATCACTCGAATCCGATTCCGGATGAATGAGATATTCAAGTTCGAAGTTTGCACGTAGATCGGTTAAGTTAGGGACTAAAGCGTTAAACAGGAGAAGTCAGTTTGAGGGCCATTCGAGGCTTGCGTTCACTCTGCAGGATTTAACTAGATCCAACGGTCGCGCGATGATAAACTCGGGATAGTGTCGGGCACAAAGCGGAAGCGTTGGATCCGCAAGATCCAACGATCCGCGTCACCTCCGCAAGATCCAACGATCCGCGTCACCTCCGCGTTGGGCTTATAGCGGGATTTCGCCAGATCCTAGTCTGACGGCTCTCATGCTATATGTTGTTGGGCAAAGTTCGGGCGCAATCCATAGCCAACTAACAATTTGCGTTTTCTCCGCGAATTTAAGCTAGATCCGACCATCGGGAATCCAGCCGACAGTAACAGTTTAATAACCGACTTTTTCCCGAGAGTAATGTCCCCAAAACCAAAGGATTAGGCCTGTAAACGATAGTATATCGGATCAGATATAGGCATATCTGCATCCGGATCCGATAATCTATCCGATATCCGATAATTATCAAACGGGTATTATAAATTAATATTTGAATCCAATAATATTAATGGATATCGGATAACCGATATCCGAAACTTTAACAAAATTTTACCTTTTTTTTAAATTTTTAACCATTAGATCTAAATAATAAATCTCAACCATACATTTTATATATTATTATGAATAAATTTAAATTTTTATTATTTTTTTTATATTACTTATCAGACACGGATATTTATCGGATCGAATATTAGTATAACCGTATCCGATATCCGAAATTTCGGATATTTTATTTTTAATAAATACGGATGCGGATCGGATGTCGAATATTCAGATATCCATTGACAGGCTTACAAGGGATATGTTCCAAAAACTCAAGAGTTGTGTCCCAAATAAATTATCTATTCAAATCCTATTTAAACAACCCAGAACCACTTCATTTTACATCCAAATCATTCTTTTCTTTTCTTCTCTTCTAAAAATCAGTATTCTGGTGTATCTGGAATATAAATTTGATTTGGAAGTATTCAAAGATATCTAGAATTTTGAAGAAAGAAGTCTCTGAGTGAATCTCTTCTATTTTCTTCTTCTCTTATCTCCTGGAATCAATATTTATTCTGGTGTGTCTGGAATTCCAAAAGTATCTGAATGAAGTTATAATAGGCAAGTGTCTAAACGATCTATTCGCATCAGTCCAAGAGCTCATATTATTTACGAAGGTTCGTCCGCTTTCAGAGTTTAGAAGTATCGTCTTAAAATTCTGAAAGGATAGTCGTTGTATCCCGAAGGCAAGCACCCTAACGTTTGGTACTGTTACGGGGTGTAAAATGTCTTAAGGAAAGAAAATCTATTCTCGCCTCGACTCCATTAATTTTTGTCTAACTCGGTTAATCCGAAAGAAGGAATATTGATAAATCATTGTTCGCTTATGGTCTATCTTTCTATAACTTAGAGAATAAAAGTTCCATACTTCAACCCAGACTCTGTCTTAATCAAGACAAGACAGAGATAAAGTGAACTCAAACCATAACCAGAGGAACAACACTTCTTTCCAATCTTAAATAAGTAACGAGTTTCAACTACGAATCATTTGTTTGGATAACATAAACTACTAGTTAGAAAGACGAAATGCACTATAAGTGTTCTCTTCCTTGGTCTTTTTCATTTAACTCTCGAAACAAAGGGTTATTGGTTGATTTACAACTCAAACCAAACAGAAAGGTAGAGAATTATCGTCACAATTTACACTATTAACCTTTTTATACAAGAATGCATATTAAAAGATGTCACTCTATTATATTAGACCATCACTTTAAAAAAAAAACATATCGCCCACCAATATTTGTTTGAATCCATGAGGTACAGGTTCTGGCATATCCAATAGACATTGTTGGTGAAGCCCTTCACAAAATCATGATGGCTGCAGACACCCTTCTGGTAATGGAAAAGTATGTCTACTTGTTCATTAAAATACCTCCAAGTTGATTAACCAACTTCACCCAAACTACTACTTCAAACCCTTGTAATGGCAAACTAGAGAGAGAGAGAGAGAGAGAGAGAGAAGGATGCATGATGGTAAGGCATGGTAAGTAAATTAGTACATTTGAAATGGGAAGCAAAATAATGAGGAAGAGTTGAGCATGAGATATCCATTCAATCATATCTCGTGAGGTGAGGGAAAGGAAAAGAAGGATTAATGTAATGTTGTTTACCCCACCCACCCACCCACGTTAATTTATTTTCAATCATCTTCTTCATCTTCAGGCCGTTAAGGTTGCTTCTTCTTTACCTTTAATCCTTTAGGCTTTATCCCCCCCTTTCCCTCATCATCATTCACCTTTCTCACAACTTGTGTTTCCTTCAATATTCTGGAAAGTACTCTTAACTCAAATACCAGTTTACCAAAGTCAATGTTGACTATGCTTAGTAGTAGTATATTTTTTTTAGGAAGTCTTCCCATTTCTCAAGAGAGAGTGAGAAAAACGAGCTTTTGGATGATGAAAACCAAGCACACTAAATTCCAAACCAATCTTTTTTTAGTCAATTGAACCAATTATTGAAGGATCTATCAACTAATTATAAATCCATGGTAATAAGGTTTTTCTAGGTGGTCAATACGTGGATAACTGTTTTTTTTATATGGACAACTATTTTCAGGCCCAGTGCGAGTCAATTATGCTTGACTTAGTTGACTTTAATTTAATAAGGGGACAACTCCATAAAGTCTTAAATACTAACAGTTATTAACTTGTGGACCATTAACAAAATAATAGTTCAAAATTGAAAACCTAAATTGTCTTCTTCTTCATCATCTTCTTCTTCCTTCTTCTTAGTCTTATTCTTATTCTTGTACTGCTACTAAAAGTAAACTATAGTTTCTGCCACTTCCTTTTATTTTTTATCAAACCCTAGATGAATGAAGAAGATAAAACTCATCAATCTCCACTTCTCTTATTTTTTAGTAAACTATAGTTTCTACCACTTCTCTTTGTTTTTTAGTGAACTATAGTTTCTACTACTTCCCTTTGTTTTTTATCAAACCCTAGATGAGTTTTAATCAAACCCTACATTGATGGGTTTTGAAAGAATACAAAACGATTTCAAGGCAAAAAATCGAAGTGAAGAAGAAATTCCCAGAATTTCGTGGGAAATTTACGAAAATATGCTAGATTTTCGTGGCAAGTTTCCTTCTGTCTTGCCAAATTTTCGTAGGAAATCTACGAAATTGGCAAGTCTGATTTTTTTTTTTTTTTTTTTTACAAAAACTCAGAAATTAAGATCTCTCGTGTTTTGTCGATTTTCCACGAAGCACGAGCAACTCTATTTGTTTATAAAAAAATCTAGGATTTTGGAATTTTTGATTTCTAGGTTTTAAAAGTTTAACGGGTTTTAGGGTTTTTAGATCTGATTTTTCTGGTTAGAATTACCCTTCAACAATTCCCTTCCCTTTGTTTGATTTCATAATCTTCTCCAAAAAAATCTCTCTCTAGAATTTTGGGTTGATGATGAAGTAGTAGAAGAAGACCAAACTTACTTAGGGTTTATGAGAAAAGAGGGAGGTGTTGAAATAATACATCTAATTCTAAGAGGACTTGAGTGAAAATAATAGAGAGTTGTCCCCTTAGAAAACTGGTGTCCATATAAAAAAATTAATTATTTTGATTGTCCGCATAAGATAGTTGTCTATATAAGAAAAACGGTTGTCCACGTATTGCCCACCTTTTTCTATTTGTCCAAGCACCCTCACAATTCAAAAAATATATATATATATATTTTTTCAAAACCTTTCGTTGGAGTTTAGCCTTCTACCTTAGAGGTCAAAGGTTCTCCAACTCAAAAAAAAAAATCTATTTGGCCCAACAAAAAGTAGTTTGAAATTTGCCTATTTGGACCGGCTCGAACCATGTTAATCCGGTCAAGTAGCATTGGTGTTTTCTAATATGTGTTTCTGAGACACGTGTTAACATAAAAGTAAAATTTTTTAGTGTCGAAATAAAAATCTCAGTCGGTATTGTACAATTAATGAGAAGAGTTGATTCTTTTTTTTTTTGTTGAAGGGTAATACATTAATATAAAGAGAGTTTTACAACAAACTACGAAGAAAATTAAAATTACAGTATATTAAGTAGTAAAACAAAATAACAGAATTAAAGAAGTGCACAAAATATCTTCGATTTGTCGAACTGTCTTCATTATGTAGTTTGCTAAGCTGGCAGCTCTTCTTTAGTATGATATGATATTTGTTCTTGAGCTTCCGTCTGAATGATTTAAAGATGAAACTTTTTCCTAACTTCCTATAACACTTGAGATGGATTAAGCATACATCTAAAATTTCTTGAAGAAATAGAGATGTTTGCAAGATGGAATCAAACAATGATTCCTGGGTATCCCGCCAGTATTCTTCATATAAAGAGACCATATCTATTCGAATTCTACAAAGTAGAAACCTGTCAGATACCTGGAAATTGGGATCGCCGTCATAGCCCGAGTATAAATACCCCGCTACTTCGACAAATGCACGCAATAAAATTGCGATTAAGGGTGAAAGTGGACATGTTACGGAGGTTGGTTTAATGAGAAGAGTTGATTCACTTAGCAAAAGTGGAAACAATTTATATTTACCATGTGCCATGACAGAAAAAAATGATACCATTGACATTCCACATATGCCAACTAATGATGAAGAATTATAACAGAAGTCAATTGTCAGTTTGACGAATTGTTATGTCAAAATGATGTACTAAATTGTTATTTTTGAAAGTTTGACTGAATCTGAAATGTTCTTTTTGTGGATATTTCATCTGTTAACAAACGAAATTAAGTGAAGTTGAAAAAAAAATTGCCACATCGTTTCGTCTTAAAAATTCGTCAATATTTTTTTTCGACCTAGGGCATTTAAATGGATGCAAGTTAATTACAGTAGCATTTCTGCCCATAATTAACATTTTGGTCCGTCACACTAATGACTGACTATTGATCAGTCTCCTACAACTAAAGCAAACAGATGTCATGAGTTACTGACTGAGAAAGATAAAAACTAGGACCAGCCAAAATCTTAACTAAAAAAACAAGTTCAACAACTGCTCTCCAACTAACGGTAAACCTTTTTCCTTCAACAACTACTATTCCCTTTTCTTGTGAAGAATTTAATTAAATCGAGATAGGTTTTTGTGCAGACACCTTCTCTGCACAACTACTAAGAATTTAATCAAAAATCAATCTAGATAGATAGCTCTTCTTTTTTGTAGCTTCTCTTTTCTTAAGAAACATTGAATTATTTCTCGTCTTTTATTTTTCGCATCTGTTACAGTAATTTGAGCTTAATTATTATACACATCTAGTTAGAGTAATTTGAACTATTCACGACAATTAAGATTGCAGTCTCGAATTTCTGGTAGATTAAGTTAAGATGATTTCCTGTAGTAATTATCGACACGTAATTAGAAATATATTATCAGTATTTCTTGACGTAACCACAAAACGTACAATTTAGGATTTGAAAAATAGTGGTCTTTCAAAAATGTTTAGAATAGTACATTTTCACACTAACTAAATTTGACCAAGATCTTGATTGTTTATGTGGGTGGATCATTTTTCGAATTTGAACTTATCTAACTAATGGTTGAATTGATGATTGGGTAGCAACTACCTTGTGTCACTAGGGTTATATTAACATTAGTTCATCACCATTTCATACAAATTTGTATAGTATCATTTGGATAATCTCTTTAAAATTTCCCAAATAAAGAAAGGCAGTAAAAGGGCACCACTTGGGAGGATAAGTGGACCAATAAAGTGTGAAAGCCTGAAGCAAATGCTAATTAACACTACTGTCACACTGTCTCTATAACTTGTACTGCATTTAAATTCTTTATCTCCATGGTTAGATGAATCTTCACCCTTGGATTCAAAATTGTTTCACTATTTATTGTGTTTTTTAATAAAAAGATGGCAATGGGTGGGTCCTGCATCATATGAATGAATTGGTTAGTGAAGCCCATAAGCAGGCCAAAGCCGATGGTGGTCTGCCCAAAATAGAAGGCTAAAGTTTGAGGTAGAAGGTTGAAGTAGTTTTGTATTATGTACACTTAAATTGCTTAGTATAATTTAATTCACTAGTTTTTAGTAACATGTGATAGGGCCACCGGCCACCTATTGGAAGGAGGGGGCGGCTAAAAGCACCCAAAAACTGTAGAACACGGGATGAGATTGACTAAGGTCAAATCTCTTTTGACCCAAAACATCTATTGGCACCTGGGCACAGATCGACTCGTCTGAAATCCAAACCAGGGCTCAGATCGGTCCTAGAGGTTTTAGACTGGTCTAGTTCGAGTCCCTGTTTTGTTTTTCAGACTAGTCAGTTTGAAACTTTGCTTAAGGTCTCGGACTGATCAATATGAAACCTCTCGAACTGGGCTGAGTCTGAGAGCAGTCCATGAGTAGGACTTCCAAGAGTATTTCTAATGGTGGTTTTGGATTAAGGTTTTTTTTCTCTTTCTAGCTCCTCATCATAGATCAAAGTTGGCATGGAATCAGGATTCTTTCCATGATGATTGTACTCTCTTTCTCTCTCTAAAACAAGGCTCTTTATCTCTCCAACTCTTCATTGTTGATGGTTTGGAAACAAGGTTGTTTCCATGATACGGTGTGGGTGATGATTCGAAGAACAAAGGGGGGGGGGGGGGGGGGGGGGGGTTGGGCTACGGAGGCACCTAGTACATAGTTAGCACACGGCGCGAATAGCAATTCGGACAGTGGCCTTTAGCCGCTCCCTCAGAAGTAATGTTTTTGTCTCTCTAACTTCTTTACATGACGCAGGAAAAAATGACGTAGTAAAATGAAACGTGTTATGAATAAATATTTAGGTACTGTATAATAGTTCATAATGTGTTATGAAAAATGCGAGATTTCTTGTGAGAGATAATCTTTTTAAAAGTAATATGATCACTAATGGTCATATTTATTATGAACTTTCACATTTGAGTGCTCATAAAAAAAAGTCTGACATAAATCAGTTCATAATATATTACGAACAAGCATAAAAAACAAAGTCGAGGAATATTTTTATCGGGAAAATTTGGTTTTGAATCTCCCATTAATCATGATTGTTTTCTTCATTAATTGTTCTTTTAATTTCACAAAAAAAAGTGTAACATCTAAATGTGTAGAAACTTTAAGTGTCAATATAGAGACACTATAAAATTTTGTCATAAAATCTCTAAAATCTCTCTACTTAATACACATGTCACTCTTAAATTGAATAGCAAAAAAGTAGTTGAAAAGAAAAGGTTTCTATTGATTTAAATTTTAAAGTGACACTTAGAGAGTCTCGAAGAGACACTCTCATTTTAAAGTTTCTCTCTCTAGACACTCTATAGTAAATGTGTCCACCTCATAATAGAGTGTCTAACAAAGTGTTCCATTGGAGATTGTTTTTTAACAAAAACTCCAAAAATTCATATGTGGCACTCTAAGTGTTAGAGATTGAGTGTCCCATCGGAGATGCTCTTAGAGTGTCTCTCTTGAGTGTCTCTATAATGAATACTCCTACGTCATTATAGAGTATTTTATTGGAGAATGTTTTTTTTTTAACAAAATCTCTAAAAATCTTAAGTGGGTATGTCTCTCTTGAGTGTCCCTTAATGTTAGAGTTTGAGTATCCCATTCCAGATGCTCCGACCGCGTGGAGATGAACTCTAACACTATTTGCGTCCTAAGCACATTAACTTCAATAAAAATTCCCACCTATCAACTGACTACCTATTTAATGTGTTCAAAAAACAGAGGAGGTTAAAAAGAAATTGCAGTAAAATCAAGATGCTATTTGGCGAAGGATCCGATGCATCACAGAGCCACATACCCTCTCTCTCTCTCTCTCTCTCTCTCTCTCTCTCTAAACCCTCTCTTTCTCTCTCTAAAAAACCCTCTCTCTCTCTCTTTCGTCAGAGACATCCAAAAAGCAAGAAAAAGAGACAAAGAAATCACTTTTAAAAAAGTAGAAAAAAAGGTTATGATTTGATTGATATATAAGGAAACTACAAGAACCTGGTTTTAATCATCTCTCTCTATCTCTCTCTCTCTTATTGATCAAATTTAATTTATCTCCTCTGTTCCGTCCCTCTTCTTGTCTCGTTGGTTCTACTTCCTATTTCTGTTCTGGGTTTTGTATTAATTCTTCATCATCATCGAAATGTCATTCTTGGGATTGTCCAATTCTGATGAGTTATTTTTATCCCAAGAAGATTGCAATTCTATTAATTCAGGTTTATTCTCATTACCCACTTTTGGATTTGTCCAAAATTGCCTTCCCCAACAACAACAATTACTCCAACAACAACCACCAGAAGAAGAAAATCAAGAAGAAGAACAAGGAGAAGAATTTTTAAGAAAGATTATAGTTTCTTCTGATCATCATCAAGAGGAGGAAGAAGAAATCATCAAAATGGCAACTAATGAAGAAATTGAAGATGGGTTTACAACTCCAACATCATTGGATCATAAAATTCCAATTTGTAATTTTAAACATTGTCCACCTGCACCAATCAAACCCAAATCTCTCTCTGTTTCCATTTCCAACAAAAAAAGAAAAACTTCTTCTTCTTCTTCATCTACTTCTTTGAAGAATATAAGATTTTACAGACATATTGATCTTGTAAAAGAGATCAACTTACTTCAACAGAATCAGGTTCTTCCTCAAGATATTGGTCTAGATTATGATATTCTTAGCTCCAAGATTAACAAGAAAGTGAGAAGCAATTAGTTCATGTATGGATCAAAATGTCTGTGTTTAGTACTGTAATAAATTATGGAAGATTTACATTTGAAAAACCTAATTACTTTCTTTCATATATACATTGTTGATAATTTATTATCTGGTTTGATTAATTTTTGAGTGATGGTTAATCTATATATGTAATGATTGGGTTTTTCTCTTAGTGATTTTATTTTGTTAGAAGTTAGCCTGCATTTTAAGGGAGACTAAAGCCCAAGTGCTTCGAACCCCTAATCTGGATATATGCTAGGGCTTCACCACTCCAGCTAAGGGTTGTTGGCTCAGTAAGTTATTTACGAACAAATTGAACTCAAATGTGATTTTAATCCGTTAACCTCGATCTCTGTCACTCAAGTGCTTCAGTACCACTCCAACCAAGGGTTGTTGGCTCGTTAAGTTATTTGCCGACAAATTAAACTCAGATGTGATTTTAATCCGTTAACCTCGATATTTGTCACTCAAGTGCTTGACCACTCCAACCAAGGGTTGTTGGCTCATTAAGTTATTTGCCGACAAATTAAACTCAGATGTGATTTTAATGGTGATTGGTGAAAGTAAAAGGTTGCAAAAAAGATGAAAGCTACATATAGAAGCCTGTTTTAGCAAGTTATCAGTCAAGGAAAAAAGTTGGATATTGAAGAAGAAGCATAGAATTCCTGTACTTTAATGGAGGGCATAATATCATAATCTGTTGTGTGTTTCTTTCTTTTGTAGTAGTCAAGGTTGTTTAGTTGTTGTATTTTGCTATGAAAGTAAGATTCTCAAAGATATAAATGGAATCAGGTTTTGGAATTTATTTGAGAGAGAGAGAGAGAAAGAGAAAGTAAGTTGATGATCAAGAGTTCAATATTCTTCTTCTTCCTTTTTTTGTTTTTGTTAGTAATTTTCTTCATATGGGTAATATTCTTCTCCATAGTCTCTTTGTATTTAATTGCAGGACAAAATCACAAAAAGAAAATATCAGTATATGGTATACTTTATACCAAAGTTCAAAATGAAGAATTCTATGATATACAAATATGATGTGAGTTGTGACTCCCCATTTCTAAGCAATTGGTGATAGTCTGTGCTTTCCTGCTCCAAGTCTAGCGACTATAAAATTTTGTTTCTGGAGGTTAAAAAGGTTTTAACACTTACTAAGTTCAAGATTGTACTACAGACTAAATTCTTAATACGAAGATAAGTGATATGAGACAAATACCCTGATAATTAGACCAAATTAGAGATCAATCTTTAGTTGTGGACATGTTAAAAAGGCTTAATCTAAATTGTAGATCGAGGTGCATTTTGCTACGGAAATGTTGACTTTATATTCTCTATCTCCAAATCCTTATTATATATGATAATGTAGTGGTTCTACATAAATCCCAACTAAATTTATAGAGATAGTTGGTTTAGGTATGGACCATTAAATTACACATGATCCTCTTGTCTTAATGTTGTTTGGCTAAATTACCAAGCTAAATTTTGTTCCTTTTTGTTTGTTTTTGGCTTATTTCTTTCTTTTTTTCACTTATTTATTCATCCTTCTTAGAACTACTAAAATAAATAAGTAATTTTTTTCAAATTGTGGAGGGAAAATGTAAATGCGCACAAATAAATAAATAAGTTTGAAAAGAACACTAATTTGCACTTGATTATACTAACAATGCTACTTTTGGTTTAAGCTGTTAATTTTTTGTGGCACAATATATTGTGATATAATAATGTCAGTGGTTGAGAGAACTTCGGTTATATTTACCGAGGCAAAAAGATAATAATGTAAGAAAAGCTTATTAAGATACATATATATATAGTTCTTTTGCAGTCAAGGCCTTATATGCTGCTTGGATAAAGAAAAGATTTGGGTCTAAAGATTAAAGACTTAGTATGTTCCTTTTTAATCAAGATCAGTATAATTTCATCAAAATAGTGTATGTTCCTTTTTAATCAAGATCAGTATAATTTCATCAAAATAATACACAAAAGTAGTGTTCATCTTTTTTAGTTAATCACATTTGAAATCTGACTCGATATCTGAATTAACTTGAATCAGAGTGACAGGTTGTTTGTTTTGTCTGACTCGTAATATCTAATTTATCTGAATAACTAATTTTGATTTATTTTAGGTCAACAAACGCACGCGGACCTATTAGCTAAATCCAATGACTTTTAAACCCTAACATCCAAGGTAATCTTAATCCATTGGCTAAAAACCAAACAAAAGTGATGGGCTTAGTTTCATTGGATCATTCTTTCCTTAAATAAAAGTTAAATTGCAGATTTGTGTTAAATAAACAAATGTTCCAAGAAAGAGAAACATCCTCCATTGTTTTGTTCCAAAGTAGTTAGCAAACAATTAACATAAAAACATTCTCTACTAGATAAAGTAATGTTTGGATTAGATTAAGTTGTTGTTTTTTTCCCCTTTTGTTGGGAAATGGGAACTCAAGATCTGATATTGTTGTGATTGATGATCTTTTGCTTCTCATGAAAGCTATACTCATGAAAAGTTACAAGTTTAGTATCCTATATAGCCTTTTCTCTTCTTATTGCTTTCTTTTCATGGAAGATTTCTATTCATCTTTTTAGTGTCATTTTACCATCTAATTTTATGAAATTTATGATATGGAGATTAATATTGATTTGAGTGTTTAAATAAAACAATAATAACATAAATAACATGCATTTAACTTCTATAATAGTCCTTCACAATTATCATCACACAAAAAATTGTTATTTAACGCCACCATATAGCTATTTATTTTAGTATAGACTACGATGGTCATTGCAAGACATTGATACATCATGAAAAGATAATACAAAAGTACATCATGATTCATGAAACATTATAACCGTCTGATTTCAAACCCTGTAACCCACTGCTAATCATTTTTAACCTAATAAAAAACAGGCTATAGAAGTTGTTTTCACCATTATTTGCCCTTGCAACTATAGGCTATAAGAATTGTTTTTTTCCATTATTTGACCTTACAACTATTTGTTGGTTTCGGTGTACCGATTCAACGAGTTGACTCAACGAGTCTCTAACCGGATCACTGGTGAAACTGGTTACTACTTTGATTTTATTTGTAAATCAATCAAAAACACTTTCTTTCCAAATTAATGGAGAAAAACTAAGGAATAAAACAACTCAATATCTTTCGTATTTCTAACCGATAATGTCTGTTATCCAGAACAGATGATTCGTAGTCGAATCTCATTATCGATTTAAGATCGGAAAGAGGAATTGTATCCTTCTGTGTTTACTGATTTATTACTTTAAAAAATCAACACACTTCTGATTTGGAAAATCAGAATGTCTTTGATTAAGAAATCAGATAGACTAAAAAGAAAAAGAAAAATCGGAGGATAAGAAGAAGAATAATTTTTTTTTTTTTTAATCGAGGCGAGGTATTCCTCTTTCCTTAAGACAATTGACGCCCTGTATAGTACCAAACAGTTACCGGCGTTTGTCTCCTAGGATACAACGATTAACCTTTCGATTCAATGGTACTTCGATCAGAAAGCAGTCGAACTTGAAAGTATACTAACCTCTGACTTAATGCAAATGGACCAAACTTCTTGCTTATGAAACTCCTTGAAAACTCTGCTAAATCTTTCTCTTAGATACTCTAATATGATCTTCTAACAATGCTTGACACTCTGGAAAAAACGGATTCAAATTTGGAGTTGATTTGGGTCCTATAAATAGGTTTCGAATAGATGCATTCATAAGGGACACTTCTGTTGGGTTTTAGGGACGCATCTGTTGAAAAATAAAGTGACGCATCACTTCATTCCCTACAGTTCGTGTCGGTTGAGATTTGGACCATCAGATCTCGCTCAAAAGCGCGGAGAAAACGCCCTCCGTTAGATCTAATGGACTTGTTCCGAAACTATACCGAAATTGAAGGAGATCCACCGTTGGATGGGGTTTCGGGATGATCCCACCTCGTGCCCGACACGGGCTTAATGTGATCCGTTGGATCTGGTGCATTTGCGCGGAGTGAACGCGTGCCGTTCGATCTGGACGTGTTCTCTTTGCGTAAATGGCCCCCAAACCAACTTTTCCTTATTGCGATTTAGTCCCTAAATTAACCAAAAAATCGATCAAACTTCAAACTTGAATATCTCATTCATCCGGAATCGGATTTGAGTGATTCTTGAGTCTAAACTTAAGAGCTCGACGAGACGAACGCAATGGTGTGCTTCTTTTCTGAGTTTGACGACTTTAACCGATCCAAAATCGGCTCCGATTCCAACACTATTTTGTTCGACATTTTTTCTATATGGCAATACGTTACAACTGTGACAGGATTCCATGTTGTTTAAACGTTGATGGAAGCCCCCCCACATTAGCATATATATATCGAAATGGCTTCTTTCAATGCCAGTCATATAAATGTGTGTTCTTTGGTCATGGGCCACAAAGACGAACTAAACCCAGTAATTTGATTATATAAACCCAACAATTCTTTCAATTGTTAGCTTTTCCTGTCTACTATTATGTAAATTCATTAACCATGGTTTGTTACTTTACCCTACTTAATAATTTACTTTCAAGTGCTCAATGTTTCATGGTTGTGATGAGTTTAGTGTGCCAGATTTGTCTGGGCCAAGGATGTACTCTTGACCCCACCTCTCTCTTCTTCTCAAATTATTAGGTCTCATAAATCCCTGTAATTCAGCCCATCAGATATGAAGAAAAATTGATGCTATTCAAAAAAGATTATGAATGATTTTTATTCCAAGTTACCCACCAAATGATATAATTCACCATATCCTTCAACCCATTGTGATAAAAACAAAAAATCACAGAAGCTTTAAATTTTCTTCAGTGCCTAGGAATCTGACCTGGTTAAAATATCTGAGAATATCATAGACATGATAAATATTTGCATAAGGAAACAGGTCTGAATCAACCTCTGGGCTGGGGATTTTGGAATCTTAGTTTGATTCTGAATTTTGTAGCGACGCTTTCGACTTTTTTCAGAAGAATGGTGGAAGAATAACCCATCGCCGATGATACTTTGGTCTTCCCTCCTTCCCATCAAATAACTGCAGCTCAAAGAGTCAATTGTCAGATACATACGTCGAGGGCCTCACACCCATTATAGAAAAGTGACCGATATCTGACATACATAAAATGAAGAATGGCCTATTACTCTACTTTAAAAGGGAAATATCGAATGAAATAAGTCAATAACAGGACACTGCGAAATAGTCCATCCACTGTTTCCTCCATCTTGAATGTTTGAAATTTTGAACGTTCTAAGGTCTGATTCCTAATTGAGTTCTTGACTCATTACTTCATTAAAAAAATACATAGGATTTGAACTAAAGATATCTATCCGCCTTTTCAAGAAGATGAGAAAACCTTCATATCTTCGAGTGTTCGGGTGTGTATGTGTTTGGTGTATGACTGAGAAAAGTAAACATCTTTTCAACAAAAAGTGCATATAGTGGGTGATTTACATAGTAAGCAATGTAGGCACCAAATGTCCAATAATAAGCAGAGTTCCTAAACACATTCGAGACCGGTGAAGTTGCATGACTGAACCTGTGAACAAAGAAAGTTTCTAAAATACGTTTTAAGTAGTGGAAGCACCAGTAATACATGGCATAGGTCTGGACCGGGATAATTCTGCGTTCTTCTTATTACCCCAAGAATTGATAGACAGGGAAGTAGTAAAATATAGGGTAGATAATGAGAGGGCCGACATATTCCCCGAAGAAAAGAGTGCGGTAAGAAACCTGTGGACCCAGATCCTTGAATACCACAGTTAACTTATCCTTGTCTTCATCACAATAGTCACGAATTCTGTTCTCAGCATTGAGGACAACAGGCCTTTCTTTGGAGCCAGGATTGAGGGGAAGAGTGAGACGCTGTCAAGGATGGTACTTTTTGGCTGCACATAAACACTTATTCATATCAGAATTTAGAATAAAAAGTTGCAGGTTATTTCCATAAATGAAACTAAAATAAATCAGATAAGATTCTCAGAAATCAACTACCAAAACAATCAGTAGCTTTTATACATGCACAGTGGACGTCTAATATGATCCGGAAAGCAAATGACATTAACATATTACGGATTCTATAGTAAAATTTCCCAACTACTTTTAGTTTTGCAGCCATATCACGAAATGCAGACTATAAATCCCAATAAAAATGGTCAACAACCTTTGGTTGGACTGCTTACCAAGTTGGTTTCCACCCTCTAGGTTAAGGGTTCAAGTCTTCAAGACACGGAGTCATACCCTTAAAGTATGCTGACATTTCAAAAAATCCCAATAAAAATGTGTCACAGCCCAAATAGTATTATAAGAAATCAGATGAGCAACTCTCATCGCTGTGGTGGTAACATATAGCAAAATAACTACGAAAAGTTAATTGAAGTAGAACCAAAGTGTGGTCAATTTCATAGGAGATATATATTTTAGTTGCAGCAATTTCATGTTTTTTAGAAGCTATCTCACTTAACCCGAGAGATTATATTATAGCCGTGCATGTTGTAAGACATTTCAGTAGAATACAATAGCAAACCCTTGTCCTACACCTACCAATGCATGGGAAAGTGAGAGTAAGAATCCCTACCATTTCGCTCATGTTATAAAATACAGTGGAAGTGTAAAATTCTCCTTTCCCTTCTCAACCAGAGAGGAAGCTTTCTAGTATAAGATAAGTATTCCGTTTGTTGATTGAACAAAAAAGGAATGAAGTAGGAAAAGAATGAGACTGAGAAAGAACTTATTCGGAGAGGGAAAACTTTTCCAACTCAAGATAGTTTGGTCACTATACCCACTCTAGGCGGAAGAAGAACAATAGCAGTAATAGAGGGATCAGTTATGAGTTAAGAGAATGTTCACCAGATTTATCAACAAACTTGACAAGTTTTAAGATTTCATAATTGGTAGAACATGCTTCTTCTAAGTAAGGGAATGTGTATGATCATGGTAGAGTTTATAGGTACTAAAGTTCAAAGGCTACGATAAGATGAAAAAACAGTCAACGTAGAGGAAGGAGCGAATTCCTCAATGGATGGAATCTCTACTCTAGAAGAGGTGCGATAGAGGTTTCATACTCGGTTAATATTCGTAGCAAAATGAACTCCCTCTATTTCCTGATACCATAAAAGAATAACTTCAACTCTCCTTCGCGTTCTAGACTGAAAGGAGCTTTACCGGTTGGAGTCAAACAATTCGTGCAATTATCCGTTACCCAGTTATGGTTAGATAATGATGTCGCGCTTAGTTAGGTATAAGTGTGCATTTATACAATCCAATATGTAGCTAATCAACATGATATTTGGCCAGAAAAGAAGTGCGGTGCTAGTAGCCATTATTGAATCTTCTAATAAGACTTTTATCACACATCAACAACATAAAAGCATAAAGATTCAGGGTACTTACTTCGAATGTGAATCGCCTCCTGCAAATCAGTCACCTTAGCACTTATAAGTGCTAAAAAATCAAAGACAGATTGAACTAAAATAAGACAGCAAGATAATCAGAAAGATGGTATAAAAGACAGAAGAAAATTAGATTGGAATGGAGTTGCATACCAAACCAAATTAGATTGAAATGTACTGTTTGATTGCAGTCGGGAGGAGGAGAACTTTTACCCACACAAAGAAACAGGTTAGTCCAATGACCAAGGGGGTAAAATTTTAGTATCAGTTAGGGGTGGACTAACAAGGACATTCCTAGACAAATGTCTCCTAGACATTTTAAGACATTCCCGCAACACATGACATTCACTCACCCGCCTCTTTCCCTATTCTGGTCAGAATGATATCACCGAAAATCGCAATCCTCTATCTCTAGATTGACTATGGTGGTGGATCAGATGACCCCCTTCACAACAGGATATATTACATGAAACTTGCATATAAGGATTTGAATTGATAGTCCCACATCACCCGCGTAAGTGTCAGAATTGATAATCCCACATCACCCGCATAAGTGTCAGGAGTCCGGGCTATGTGTATGCTCAAGCTTAGTAAGTGGCGGGGACATTATGTAATGACAACCCCTGACTGATGGTACTTTTTAGGAAGTTTTTAGGAGGAGCAACATCAGTCATTGCCCGATCGGCAGGAGGTACTTTTTAGGAGGTTCCACTTCAAGCAAATCCAACCTTAGAACTGAAGCTATTACAGTCAAAATAGGTGTTCAGGAAGCGCAGTATGTGCAACTCATACCATGAAGAATCAGACCGATCATATCAACCATCGAAGAAGAAATGAAAATGTGCTAAGCCACCTCATTCACACACACAAAGAGAAGCCAACAATAGCAACACACTTAATAACGACGTAACTTATTCTTGGTCGATTTATAATCCTCCATATTATACTGCGGATTATATTCTTAGTAATATAATTTCACCACCCTGTTATTTCAGAATGAACTAAAGGCTAACACGATATTGCATAAAAAAAATAGACGAGCCAAGATACTGCTAAATTATAATAATGACAAGTGACATGGTGAAATTATGAGATTTTTAAGACCCACAAAGGCACAAACCAGTACTATTATCAACCCTCAAACATGGACATACCACTTTTTTTTTCTTATTAGGAATCAATCTTCATCTCCTTTCCTATATTTTATATATACTCTACCCCAGGATGGGGTTCTAAGAATCCATAGCCGAATTCATGAACAATTTCCATATAATCAAGACTTGTCAACAGAATCACTCGTCTCTGAGGCAATTTTTCCATCACAAATGCCGATTTTACTGAACGATATGCCCATAAAGCTGCTGCTTCCCTCACTCAAGTTACATGACTTCTTTGACTTTGTTGTCTTTAAGGAGTTGGGATCAGTGTCAATTTCATCGCCATTTTTTGTCTTCGCAACTACCAATTCGGAAATCTTGCTTCGGCAAAAGGGGCAGACTAGGGCTGGAAGGCTTGTGGTTTTAGGGTTGGGCTTGTTATGGCAGCATATTGCTAATGTACAATGTGCACACATTTGATGACCGCAACCTTGGACCTCGATGGTGCAGACTTGATCAAAGCATATGCAACATAGTTCAGCTTCGCTAACCTGCACGGAAGAAATATTTGTGTGAGAAGAGTCCCACATTGACCATGAAAGTCTCATGACTAACAATATAATATTTAGTGTCTATCCAAATGATTTCAAATTGGTTTTGAATTGCAAGCCCACAAACTTATGGTATCAGAATGCAACGGCCACCCGTAATTGGCCCAATGGTTGCACGTTCTCTACCACACGTTAGAGTACTCTGGCAATTAAGAACACCAACGTGCTCAATCGAGAATTCCAATTCTTCATGAAGGATTAGACCATAAAATCTAACTCATACTTCAGACAAGCTTAGGAATTAAGAAATTGAGTTCTTTTGTAGTACGTTCAAAGGGTTTAGGATGAGGAATTACCTCGGATATACAGTCATCTACCAAAAGATCGGAATTTGACGGGGATGGAAGCGAGTATGGTGTTCCTTTCAGGATATTCTTCTCCCTCTCCCTGTTAGCTTCCATGAGAGCTCTCTCAAGTAGAATCTTGGCCTCCGCGTTCAGCCCATTAATGAGCTTTAATGGTGAAGGCCAAACAAGAGGCTCGGCTGATAATGGGTTGAGTAGTGCTGCACATGCTCCGTGTTTATACTTGACTGCGACCGTATAGGGTATTCTCCTGCACGTACCCGAAACATTCTGTATATCAATCAACGAGGAAACCTCAACCGAAACTAGGAACATAATCAATAGTTCGTCCCTGCAAGAAGTTTCTAAAAAGAAACACAGAAGTGTGGGAACTGCGTACAGTTTAGTTCGATTTCCCTGTCATATCTCAACTTCTTACATTGGCTCCTAGACTTCATTAAATGTGAGTTAAGAACAGAATCAAAACAATCAAGTGGATAAAACTGGCTCCAAATGTATATATCTAGAATTGAGAAAACTGCTTGAATGGCCTTTAAACCTTCTCCATAGTTAAATTTCTACAATAAAAATTAGAAGTAAAAGCTAGACTAGACTCTAAGCATTCCAGTTTCGGTCATGAATCTGAGTCTACTCAGAGCTTTTAGAGAAAAGGTTGATAATGCATTTGATATATGAAACAAGAGTCTTACCCAGAGGCGTCTCTTTGAAGCCGATCTGCTCCCCAAGCTAGTAACTCCCGAATGCAATCCATAGATCCGCAACGAGCTGCCAAATGAAGCGGTGTACTCCCTGGGAAGCTGCAATTTGGATCGGCGCTTTTTCAATTTCGAAGATAATACCATAAACAGACACACACACACACATATATGCCAAGGACTAGGTTTAGTAACTATTACCCATATCCACCGGCGGTAGCACAGACAAGTGCCCCACTGTCCAACAAAAGATGAACACAATCTGACCGTTTTTGACGCGCTGCTAAATGCAATGGAGTTGCTCCTTTACCATCTCTAACATTCACAAATCTCGCAAATCCCCTTTTAGTACAACCCCAAATCAGTAACAAATTATATTCATAACTCAATTACATCTTTATATGATATGAAACAGTAATTAAACAAGATACTCACCAAGAATCTGCAACTGGAGTCGATTGGGCAGCTGATAGAATAGCTTGTAAGCACTCAAAATGACCATAATATGCAGCATAGTGCAAGCAAGTTCTTCCATTCAGTGAATCAAACATCAAAATCTAAACAAAATTTCAATCAGAATCAGACCCAAATGAGAAAATCACATCATTTTGAACAAAATAGAGAGAGAGAGAGATGTTCACTAACATTTGCCCCAGCTTGAAGAAGAAGTTGTACACAAGAGATCTTTCCATGCATTGAAGCTAACATAAGTGGAGTCTAAACCAATCAAACCAGAAAACATTAGAAAATCAAAATTAACAAAAATCAATTACAATTACTTCATTTCTTTTCAAACATCACCAAAAACCTTACTTGTTTGTGACGATTCAATATATCTGGATTAACAGAGCGACCCAAAATCAAAGAAAGAACCTACCAACAATCAAAACCCACAAATCATCATAAACCCATTAATGATAAATCCAAAATCTACCCAAAACAACTACTAAAACTTAACAACAGAAGTTCAAAATCTTTACCTCGATCTGCCCATTTGCAGCAGCAATATGAAGTGCAGAAAGTTTATCACAGCTAGTAGGTTGATTCAATAAACTTGGGTTTTTCTGTAAGAGAAATTGAACAGTCTCCAAATCACCTACTTGAACTGCATTGAAGAACCCATCTTCAGAATTTGTTCTACAACTTACTCCTTGACCCATCTCTTTCTTTCTCTAGAAAAAGAGTGTAATCCAAAAATCAGAGGAGGAGCACCACCACCACCGTATCGTGCGCCACCTTCCTGCAGAGAGGCAGTGGTAGTGGCGTTTGATCGTTGATGGGAAGGCTAATCACTCTTATGTATTTCTTGAGGGGTTAATTCTATTTTGGCCCCCCAAAGATAACTAACAAGACATTTTGGCCCCCATATTTTATCCAAGAAGCCATTCTGACCCCTAGCTAGCGATCCCGTTGTCTCAAAGTTAGCTTCAACTTTTATTTCCAATATTACTTCCCTTTATAATTATTTCCTTTTTTGTTTTTCTCTCATTCGTTTTTCTCTAAAGTAACATGAATCGAATCTAGACGAGGTATTGGCAACATATCTAAAACTGACACGTAAATCTAAGTTTTAACATTTTAACATCACTTAACGAATAAGTATTTATCTTTAGTTCGGTTATCTTCAAAATTTCATCGAAAAAATAATGTCGTTACAGAGAGACTTTGTCAAGGAAGAAATAAATACACATCTTAAGCCATTTATTACACCTCTACATTTGTCGCATTATTCGCGATAAGTTATTGCACTATCTTTCTCAAAAATCTTTCGTTTGTATTCATCAAATAGCTATGTTGCTTTAATCATTATTTTCGTACCAGTAGATGAGAGGCGGAATATAGACGGTATAGATTTCATGTTCAATTTGTTCCGAACATTGATTGTTGTTTTGTTCTTCTTAGGGTCGTGTATTGGTGAAGTTTTTTATCTAAATTTCGAAGAGGGAAAGTCACCGAAAAATATCAAATTCGAAGAAATTGTTAGAGGAAGATGAGAAGAAACTAGAAAGAATCAAATAAAAGAGACAGAGAGAAAAATTGAAGAAAAAGAAAGAGAGGGAGGGAGAGAGAGAAAAAATAAATAATTAGACAGATAGAAAGATAGGTAGATAGAACACAAGTAAACAAAAGGATACTAGTAGTTGTCTGGGAAAGAAAAATTGAAATTGATTATGGGGGTTAAAATAGTATGTTGGACAAATTGGAGGCTAAAATAGATGGTTGGTCTTATTTTGTGGGTTCTCAAAATTGAATTAGGCTTTTTTTTTTAGTGGGATAGTGTGAAGTATGAATCTGAATGAAAAACTCTCTTGGAGTTCGAAATTGATGGGCAGCTGACCGGTGAATACGGGTAGCTGGTATTCCTGCAACTGTCAGATTTTCCGAACCATTGGATTCTAAATATATTTCAGCAGTTGTCTGTTTTTTATTGTTCAAGTCAGAGTTAAAACTTGTTATTGATGAAATATATGAATAAGTTGTACCCATTTCTTCGTGTGTGAATGTGATTGTTTGGCTTCTCATTATTTTGCTTCCCTTCTTTTAATTTTTTTTTTTTGTTGAACTAGTTCCCTTCTTTTAATTGGTTGCTAGTTTGAAATATTTGCTTCCTTAACACAAAAAAAAAAGTTTGAAATATTTGCCAAAGAAAAAACTAGTTCCAATTATAATACCACAAGTTTAACAAAAAAAAAAAAAAAAAAAATTATAATACCACAAACTTAACAAATAATAACATTGGATAGATTTTTTTGTTGAAACTATTCGATAGCATATATCGACAAAAATATTGTCTATCATTTAATTTGTATTGTCTATATTACTAGTGTACTGAATAGTATCACGAAGGATACAACTTCAACTATTGAAGTTTCAAACGGCAAGTGTAAAACTTATAGAAAGATAATGATTTCGGGAAGTAAGAATGTTTTTCGGGATAGAAAATTTAAAAAGAAAATGTGAGATCTAGAAGATTCTCCGACGAAATAAATTTTCAGAGGGCTTTTGGTATAGGAAGAGCAATATTTAGTAAAGGCAGTGCGTTAAAAAGGTCAAGTTATGTATTTGCTCTTCCTTTACCAAATTAATTTAAGGAGGGCGTTATAAGGATCATTTAATAAATAGTGCCAAAATAGGAGGACTTGGATAAAAATTAATAATAAATCTAATATTTTATTCACTTGTTCTCTCACATAAACAACCAAAATCCTAATATCGTCACTACTATCAACATCACCCTTAGTATTAAAAAACTTGCAAAATTTACCATCACTATAGTCTTAGTTTCGAGTTACATCCTTGTTTGTATTCTTCATTGCAATATTGATACTTAAAAATCTATGGAGAAATTAAGCAATAACAAGAATTACAAACTTTCTATGGAGATGAGTGTTGTGTTAGTCATCTAGGGTTTAGGTTTCTATCTCTATATCTCTTTTTTTGATAGAATCAAACAGATTGAGGGCTTTTCTCCTTTTCAGGATGTTTATCTCTCTTCTCTCTCTTTGATTTGATCGAAGGTTTTAGGTCGAATAAAATTCTCTTTTCACTCTCGAAGGTTTTTACTCGAATAGGATGATACTCTCTTCTCTCTTTTGGTCCAAAATAGTTTGATGGGAGGGACCAAAGTATAAATTTGAGATATTTAAAAAAAAATGCTTATCCTTCTCTATTCTAAAAAGAGTGTTCTCCCTATCTAATGCACTGCCTTTGCTAAAAAATGCTCTTCCTATACCAAAATCCTTTCAGAGGAACTAAAAAATTTCTTCTTCTTCTTCAACTCCGATAGCCAATTCCGGCCGCCATTTCTCTCATCTTTTTTTCTTCTTCCTCTCCTCTCTCACTGCCTATCTCTTTCTCTTATAGTTTATCGTTTTTTCTCTCATACACAGTTCCGACGAAAGGAAGTGTTCCCTTCGCTTAAATCAGACTTCGAGGAGGGTTTCGTGGTCGATCAACCACAAACTTTTCGCGGTCGACTGGGCCATGAGATGTGGTGTTTAAATCTTGTGGTCGGTCGACCATAAAACATATCTTGGTCGTGCAGACACGCAGTCTGAAACCGAGAGGAAGGTTTCTCCAAACCCTCCTCAAAGATTAGGGTTTACGGAGCGTCTGATTCAGCGAGACGGAGAACGAGATACAATGAGAAAGAACGAGAGTAAGAGAGCGATGCACGGTGAGTGAAAGTGACATAGTGAGGCAGTGAACGCGAGAGATATGCAATGGGAGAAAGAAATAACGATAAAGAGAGAGGTAGACACAGTGAGGAAAAGAGAGAGAAATAGGCAAATGATGGTGGCGGTGATCGAATTTGGTGATAGAAAAAGGAGAGATGATAGAGAAATCTTTGAAAAAACAATTAAGGTCGTCGACAACAACAGTTTCCGATAAGTTAAAAAGACGAGTTATATTGTTTTTGTTAAAACCCCAAAATTCATATTTTTTTTGTTAAAAATCTAAATATTTGTATTTTGTTTGGTTAAAAACCCAATATTTTTTGCAAAGATGTTGCAAAGCTGTTGCAAGGTGTTGTAAAGTTGTCGCAAAGTATTGCAAAGTTGTTGCTAAGTTGTCGCAATGTGTTGGAAAGCTGTCGCAAAGTGTTGCAAAGCTAACGCAAGGTGTTGCAAAGTTGTCGCAAAGTGTTGCAAAGTTGTCGCAGAGTTGTTGCAAGTTAAAAAAAAATACGTAAAGAGCCGAAGACTAAGGAAATTGACTGATCATTTTTCACTAAAACAAAAAATTTGTAGAGTTTTGACCAAATTTCTCATTAGAAAATATATTGATCAACTAAAGTTGACTATTTTCTTACGAAGTCTTTGCTCCTCCAAATCACTGACCTTTAAAAATCATTAGGAAGACAACCAACCTATACCTAATAGACATAAACTACTAGACTAGTTTGAAATAGGGTTTTTTGAGCTTACCCCCTCAAAACTAACCAGTAATTGAGTTTACCGCCTTCAGTAATTAGTAATCGAGCTTACCCCCTTGAATTTAGTATTTTTAGCAAAACTACTAAGGACATGTTTGGCATGGGATGATAAAATCACAAATTACAACCAAAATCTATCTTTACTAATCTTATTACCGACCAAATCAAACAATAAAAGTAAGGCGGAATAAGAGGAATCATATTGAAGGAAAATTGTTCTTGGTAGTCACATTTATTTCACGTACACCAAACACAACTTTTGTGTTTTTGTCAAAAATAATAAATCTAAGGGGATAAACTCAATTACTCATTATTGGGGGGGTAAACTCAATTACCAATCAGTGATGAGGGGTAAGCTGTGCACACATCCTCAAACAAATTTGAAATTTAATTGACTAATCCAATTTCGAGCCACACAGACTTTTACTAACACAAATTTTGCCCTTGATCTAAAATATAACATAAGGAGGATAAATTATGTTAATTGACCAAATTAGGAGCAATATAAAAATCTCATAAGCAAGGTATCTCCTAATGCAAATTTATATTTTCCAATGGCCACTCAACACTGAAGTATCAAATAAACTTTTTGCTACTTTTTTTTGTTGTTGTTGTTGTCGAAACAACCTTTTTGCTACTTAGGTACGAATAATCCAAAATTCTAAATGAATAAAACTGTCTTTTTCTTATATAAATATAGTAATCTTTTCCAAAACAAACTTGTACCCAACTTAAGAATTGCTCAATTCTCAAGCTATGCTAAACAAGGGACCCCTCATTAAAGTTACATCGTATATTTATCTTAGCTTATAAAACAAGCAGGTTAGTTTCCATCTAAACACTTGCCAAAAGCCCAAAACCCCAACAAATCAACAAATATAGTATAAGCATTTGAGCTATATGAATTCAAAATGGATTCTAGAAACCTAAAAATAGGATAGGTTAATGAAATGAATGTTGAGAAGACTAATTTGAAAAAAAAAACTAAATTTCAGTACTTTAGACATACCTTATTTTTGTAAATAATGTTTTCAAGCAAGTAGGGATAAATTTTTTTTGGATCACAAATCAAGAGAACTAGCTGGGTTGCACCCTACCTACTAAATTGATCAAATTTGTAGTTTTAGTGTTTTTTTATTTTGTTGAGAGAGTTTTAGTGAGTTCAACAAAAAAAAAAAAAAAAAGAGAGAGTTTTAATGTGTTTTGGGTTGCATCTTTGCTTGGGTCAAAAGAAAATGGGGAATATAATATTATAAAATTACTAAGGGGATAAGGATGTTGTGTGGGGCTAATTTTTTTAGGTTATTTCCTAAATGGCCCCTATTTTATGACCAGCTTCCCGCGTGGTCCCTTACTTTATCGAAAATACTCAGATGATCCCCTTTTGTCGTTACCGTCAAATATTCGTTAACTCTCGCTCCTTCATCTCATCACCTCTCTCTGCCACGTCATCCCTCTCGCCACCTCATCATCTTCTCCGATAAGGTCGTCAACCGGCAGAAGACCTTCATACTTAAAAAAATAATAATAATTTATTTCTCTCTTCTCCTTCCTTCTTCTTCCTCCCTCTTCTTCTCTTCTCTCTCATCATCTCCTTTTTCTCAATCCCCCTATCACTTTCTCTTTCTTCATCTATCTTCTCACTCTCTCTATTCTGGCCGACGAAGGGGAGAGCCCTTCGCCGGCCGTCGGTCTGGGTAACCCAGACCTTCGAGATCTGGGTTTTCCCAGATCGTTGGTCTGGGTTTTTCCCAGACCGATGGCTGGCGAAGGGCTCTCCCCTTCGCCAACCAGAATAGAGAGAAAAAGTGAAAAGAGAGAGAAAATGAGAGGGGGAGAGAGAAAATGAGAGGAAGAGAAAGAAGAAAAGAAGAGAGAGGAAGAAAAAGGAAGGAGAAGAGAAAGAGAAATTTTTTTAAGTATTAAGATCGTCGGAAATTTTGGTCGGTCAACGACCTTATGAGAGAAGATGATGAGGTGGCGAGAGGGATGACGTGGCAGAGAGAGGTGATGAGATGGAAGAGAGAGTTAACGGACATTTGACGGTAACGAAAAAAGGAGACCATCTGGATATTTTCGATAAAATAGGGGGTTACGCGGGAAGTTTGTCATAAAGTGGGGGCCATTTGAAAAATAACTATTTTTTTGTTGAAAGGGTAGTGGCTAATTTGAGCAAACGCCATAGAAGTCTGAAAATGAGAGGCTCCTATTTCATTGAAGGAAACTTTAAATTTTTGGGGTTTTCAATTCCAGTAGAGATTTCCAAATGAGGAGGGGATCCAAACTCAAATTTAGTTTGTGATGTAATTTTGTGGAATTTTAGTGTTAATTTTCGGATATACAATTATTGGGTTCAAATGATAATGGGGATTAATGATATACAATTATTGGGTTCAAATGATATACAATTTTCGGATATACAATTATTGGGTTCAAATGATATATAATTATTGGGTTCACATAGCAGGTCCAAGTATAATCCAACAGGAAGTGGTTATGACGGATACGCAAGATATGTCGGACAAAAGAAAAATCCTGGTGGGGATTAATCAAGGGATACCTGAAGATGTGGGTGGAGCGTGGAGGTAACCAGGAGGATACTAGAAGTTTAAAAAGACAGGCGAGGGCTTAAGGGAGCTCATATATTTCCAGTAACTTGAAGAAGAACTTGAGGGTCGTGGCGGCTGTTCCCAAAGAGTCGCAAGGACCATGTTAGTCTTATCTTGGAATTGTCGGGGATTGGGGAACTCCTCGACAAGCCATACTCTTCATCAGTTCCTCCAGTCAGTCAAACCGGACATCCTGTTTCTGGCTGAAACCAGACTACAAAGTTCTGCTAGGGTGCTTAATCTGGATAAGTTTAATCTTTGCAATAAAGTGATCGTGGGGGCAGTAGGTAGAATTGGGAAATTGGCGGTCTTCTGGAAAGATACGTCAACTTTAAATACTTTATATCATGATAAAACTTTGATACATTTTCAGGTTCTAGATGGAAATGGTGATCATGAATGGGACCTTCTATGCATATATGGGCGACCTAGAGTGTCCGACAGGAGCCAGTTTTGGAGTAGTATTAAAGACAGAGTGGTTAGCCTTACCAAAACCTTTTTGTTGTTTGGGAGACTTAAATGCCATAGCCTCAAGGGAGGATAACTTTGGTGGATCGCAGTCTACACCTTTCGCTACAGAGTTCGCAAGGACTATTAATGAAGCAGGTTTGATCGATCTGGGATTCAATGGCCCATCGTATACATGGACTAACAATAGACCTCATCAATCTCTAACGAAGGAATGATTGGACCGGGTGTTGGCATCATCAGATTGGACCCAGAAATTTCAACATGCGGGGGTCTTCCACCTCCCCAGGTATAACAGTGACCACTGTCCCATTTTGTTGAAGACAACTATCCACGAAACATATGGCCCTGGTTTAGGCAAGTTTGAGGCATATTGGCTCAAACACCAAGACTACACAACCCAATTGGAGAAAAATTGGGCAGAGGAGAGTAATGGGTTAGTGGGGAAACTTCAAACAGTGAAAACCAATCTTAAAAATTGGAGCAGGGAGTGTTTTGGGTCGTTGGATCGACGCCTTCGGATTCTTAGACAGAGATTGTTGGTTAATCAAAGTCAGCCCTCCTCCCAATGGGTCACTCAACAGGAATCAAAATTCAGGAGGATATTCTAGTTTTAGAGAAAATACAGAGAACTCGGTTAGAACAACGTTCGAAGCAATTTTGGGCGTTGAACGGAGACCGTAATACCAAAGCTTTCCACGTGTCCATTGCAGTTAGGAGGCGTAAGAACCAAATTCAAAGCCTAAATGATTCTATGGGTCGTCAATTAATAGAGGAGTCCGAAATTGCAGACCTTTTGGTTACTCACTTTCAGAATTTAATCACAGAAGAACAGGTAACATCTGCCCCCACTGATGTATTACTTCATTATAAGAAAATATCAGTTGATAACCAGCATTCTATTGTGTCTATACCAACGGAAGATGAGATCAAATCAGTAGTTATGAGAATGGGCCTCTCTAAAAAGCCCAGGTCCTGATGGACTGCCGTGCCTATTTTATCAGAATGGATAGGCAACTGTTGGGCCGGACATCATCAGGTTCATCCAACAGACCTTCAGCCAAGGCCAGTTTCCAGAAGAATTAAATGAAACAAATCTGGTCCTGATCCCAAAAACCGATAACCCGATACAGGCTGCTGACTTCAGACCAATCTCTCTTTGTAATACACTTTATAAATTCATCACCAAGCTCATTGCCAATCGCCTTAGGCCATTACTAGATAATTGTATTCAGTGGAATCAAAGTGCTTTTGTCCCTAATCGTCAAAAAGTGGACAATATAATTATAATCCAAGAATTGTTGCATTCTATGAAAGCATCGAAAGCAAAAACAGGAGCATTTGTGTTAAAACTAGACATGGCAAAGGCGTACGACAGGGTGAATTGGGGTTTTGTCAAACAGGTCCTACACTATTTTGGGATTCCAGAGATGCTTGAGAAACTGATTATGTTCTGTGTATAACTCCTTCTTTCAGTGTATTGATCAACGGCAAAAAGTACGGTAACTTTAAGTCATCCAGAGGTCTACAACAGGGATGCCCACTATCCCCATATTTATTCATTCTGGTCTCTCAATCCTTATCGTTACTTATAGAATAAGTATGAAAGAGATGCATTATTTGATGGTTACCGTGTTAATAGATATGCTCCTAGATTTTCACATTTATTATTTGCAGACGACCTTATTATTATATGGGCGAAGCATCAACAAAAAACTTAGAAGCTGTTCAGAACATAATTGAACAATACACGGGTTTCTCAGGTCAAGCTGTCAATTTCTCGAAGTCTTCCTTATTTTTCAGTACTGGTACTCCTCCCGAAAGATCACAGAAGTACATATCTCAACTCCAAGCCCCTCCTATGGAGGACACCGAGAAATACCTTGGTACTTTAATCCTAAAACCAAGGAACCGTATCCAGTCTCATGAGTTTTTGATCAGGAAGTTTAAATCCAGACTATCGGGGTGGAAGCGGAAACTTATAACTCAAGCGGGTCGGGCCACTTTAATCAAATCGGCTTTAAGCCCTATTTGTACATATTTTTTGGGTCTGTCTTTACTCCCAAACATAGTGATGCTTTATTACACTGCCTTTGTATGAGATAAGTCATCGACCATACATATTGGAATCATATATCATTGATATTCTCTTTCTCTCTTTCTCTCACCCTTCCATTTATCCACATCCTTTTTTTTTCGCTTAACAACCCATAATCAGATTTATTTTTATTTTATGTAAAAAGATTTCAGTTGCTCCAACGATATGATCGATACATCATATAGTGACTGCTTCTTTGGATCCAGATAATACGAAGAAATGAGCTGGTTATTAGTTCATAGGGTTGTCCGTTGTTTTTTAATCTTAACCTAAACCTAAATAAAACCCGACGAGTCACACACTAAGCATAGCAATTATACCAAAAAAGGGTCAATCGATATCATTCCTGACAGGTTTAATATGTTGTACGGATCGGATAGGCTGGCAAAGCCTCAACCAATTAGAGAAGATAGAGAGGGACTTTTGGTGGGACCACGAGGAAGATAAACAAATTAAAAATGCATTTTCTGCCATGGGAGCTGATCCAAAGACCCAAGGATCTTGGAGGGTTAGGCGTAAGGGCTTTGGCTAAAGTCAATCAGAGTCTCGTGGCCAAGGTGGTCTGGAGACTCATCACCAATCCACACACTATATGGGCTCGCATTATTAAAGGTAAGTTTTACAATACAGATAACTTTTGGAATGAAACAAAAAAATCAAACTCCTCAACTCAAGGAGCGGCGGTGGGTGTGATCATCAGAAATAATAGAGGAGAGGTGGTTCTTCAACAAGCTCAGAGAATACAAGCGCAAACGGCCATGGAAGGAGAAGCCAAAGCTCTCTTACTCGGCTGTGAAATGGTCTCAGATCTAGGGTTGGAAAAAATTATATATGAGGAGATAAGTAGACGGTTGTTGATGCCCTAGCCAACGGTCCAGATAAACTCCCGTGGAGAATTAAACCTATCGTGTTAAAAGCATCCCAACACGTGTCAAATCTACAACAGGTAGAGTACAGCTGGATCCCACGCAAAGTCAACTCACTGGCACACTCTCTTGCACATTCAGCTTTAAGTCCTTAGCTCTACTTGTTTCTCGATTTAGTCCCTAGGTTGTCATGGGGGGTTCTGTTTGCTTTAACTTCATTTTGTAAACTCTTTTGTTTTTGGCATTCAATGAAGTTAAATTCCAAAAAAGAAAAAAAAATTATTGGGTTCAAATAAAACGTGTGTCAATCGCTTACTTGTACAAGAACAAGAAAAAAAATTGCGGGAAAAAAATAGTAATAAGAAGTTGAAGATGAACTTAAGAAAAGGAAAAGAACACTGAAAAATAAAAAAGATAAATTTTTTAAATAAAATGGGCTAAATATCCTGTGGGAGGGGCTCATTCGTTAAAGCACTGGGGGACTCCCAAATATTTGAATTTGGGAGCCCAACCACAACCTATTTGGTTTGGTCTTAAGCTTATAAATAATGAACCTATATGCATAACTACCATCTTTTCAGGTACTACAGTCGAGAGATAAAACTTAGTTATCTTTCTCGATGAATTGATAGATGATGAAAGAGAGTGAAGTTCGAAAAAGTTCAAAAAATTGGATATGTAAATACTTTTTAGATAAGTTCGTATTTGTATTTTTTTTTTATTTTTGTTTTTTTTTAAATGGATACGATCTATGTTAGTCATTAGAAGACATTGATACATCATCAAGATGTGATAAGCACGATAACTGCCGAAGTTAAACTTCAAAGAAGTCTAAAACCCAACAACATATACCTTTATTAAATCCAAGTAACCATGAATTCCACCTCTCGTGGGAATCGAACTTGAGACCTCCAGGTTTTTAGAGTGTATGTCAAATACTTTCAACCACTTGGACACCCTTGTCAAATTTGATTTTTGTTTAAACGCTATTAAAGCTAAAAAGTGTATGAATAATTATTTTTTTTGGAAAGAAACTTTCATTCATTAATGATGGATTAGGATCCAAACATCTTACATGGCTTCTATATATCATGAGAGTACAAAATCAAATTACATCATGACGATTGAGAGAACACTTAACTGCCATAAATACAGATACTTGGACCTTTAAAGATCATGACAAAACCTTAGAAGGCTATATCGGACCCTTAAAGGCCATTAGGCTATATCAGACCCTTAAAGGCCATTACAAGACCTAGAAAAGATCTATGCTTTATTTATACCATAAAATCACAGGTTAAAATGTTGTCTTCTGAAATGTTTTCTCATATAAAATTTAATTTTTAGAAATAGGTTATTGATTTTAGGGTCGGTGGGTATATACACCAAAATAATGTTCAAAAAAGATTTATGATCCAATCTCCCCAAAATATGGATATTTAGTCCTTTTACATTATGGACATAAAAACCCTCACTTTTTAAACACATTACCGTCAATGTCCTATACTCAAATTCGCGTGGAGATTTATTAGCAAAAAATATGGAGATTTATTAGCAAAAAGTATGGAGATTTATTAGCAAAAATGGATAGAAACAAATCATAATATCTCTCTCCTGTAAACAGATTTGGAAATCAAATTTTCTCTTTCCTATTATCTGAATCAATCAGAAACCAAAATCCTAACCAAAACGAAACGCCATCAATACGAATATTTCCAAATCAATTTTCCCTCTCTTCTTTACAGATTTGGAAACCAAATCAATTTTCTCTATCTTACTATGTAAATTTTTTTTCGATTCAAATCAATCTCTCACTTAACTTTTAGATTTGGGAAGAGTATATTTTTGGGATCAATTTAACGTGATTTGGGGGTTAATATACAAAATCTATATAGCACTTTCTTTCACTTAACTTTCAGATTTGGAAATACTATATTTTTCTGGGAACATCAAAGCAACATTTGTTTTCGTTTTTACTCGTATATAAATACACATCGAATACTAATTATGAAACAAATACGTAAATTATGTGTTATTTATGACGAGGAAACCATCATTTGTCAAGTATACAACGTAATTTATCAAATGTATGTGGGTCTTGTTCAATAAATTACACATAATTTCTTTTACATTACACATCGTTTACATTCTGTTACAATAAAAACGTACAAAATCTTTCCTGGTTCAAAAATGGTGCCCATCCATGTATTCTCAATTTGTATTCTTGAGCAGGACAAACAACAGAAACACTATATTGTCCAAGAGCATATCCAAATGCTTTTGCATCACCAGGAAACAACTGACCAACTTCAGTAAATATTTTATCCCAGCCATCAGGTTTTAGTTTCGTTGACTTACTTTGATTTGATTATTCTCTTTGAAATTTCATCTGTTATATCAAATCTACACACATATATACACATACATTAAACAAAAAAAAATATATATATATATATATTGTATTATAAACTACATGTACAGTTCCGTAAATTATGTATAATGTTTGTCAAATTTTGACAATATTTGAAGGTTTTGAGTAGTTTGGTAAGCTTAACAAGGCTACTGTTTTGGGTGAAAAGTACACGTAATGGTAAATAAAGAAGACATAATTTATGTGCACTTATACGATGTTTTAGAATTTATTACAAATTATATATAATGTATAACAAATTACTCGTATTTTACATTCTCTTATAAAAACATGGTTCGAAAGATGTTTGCGTAATGTACTATAAAGTATGAAAATTTACTGTAAATTACCTATATTGTATATTCTGTTATGATAACGTACGGAAACACCTGGTTCATAAAATTGTATGAAACCAAAGATCTGGTTCATTAATACATATCCATTTAATAGAACAATAAATTTTTTACTATAAACGACGTGTATAGTTATGTAAATTATATATAATTTACGTCAAAGTACACGAGATTTTGTGTTGAAGCGAAGTTTTTCAACTTGAAATGAGTACTGTGTTAGTTTAATAGTACACGTAATTGTCAATAAATTACTCATAATTTATGGACATTAATATAATGTTTTGGATTTTCTTGATAAAGTATGGATAATTTGTTACAAAATACATATATTATGTTTTTTGTATGTTTTTTGTTATAAAAACATCGTACGGAAGATGTTTGCGTAATTTACTATAAATTATGAGAATTTACTGTAAAATACAGGTAATGTAAATTCTATTATGAAGAACCGTACGGAAAACCGTTAGGTTCATATATCTGTACGGATATAATAATGAGATCTGAAGAAAAAATGTGAAAATCATTAAGCTTAAACTACTGTCTAAAGAATGATGATATGATGATTGATTGAAAAAATAACATACTCGATTTGAACTAATCAGATCTTTTAAACATCAAGATAAAAAACAATAATGAAAATTTAAGAGAGAGAAAATAAACATCAAACATTATAAATTAATGAAAACTAAATAAATCTTTGATACTTTTACTCAAAATCAGATATGATTAACTTTAGAGAGAGAGAGAATCTGTTACAATAACCTGAAACACAATAAAGAATCTTATCAATGGAACGAAAAATTACTTCTGTAATGTGTTTTACCTGATAAAGGATGAAGAAGATGATTTCAGCTGCTCTAATGAAGAAGAAACTAGATTTCAGAGATTAATGGATGATTACCAAACGATTCTGATTTAGAGAAAGAGATGATTAGAAAGTTTCGGTTAATGAAGATAATGAAGATCACGGGTACTTAGTTTGAGAACGTGATTGGAGAGAGAAAGGTGGAGATAAAAATGAGAAAGATATTTGGTGAATTCGAAGATAAATGAGTTTTTATATTTACGGAAGGTTAGTTTAGGTATTAAGATTTATTATGTATTCTAGGGATTTGTGTTTTCTCTCTAGATGTATATAAATGGACTAGATATCCATTAGGCCAGCGCTTTGGGGAAAGCTAAATAGTTTCCTGGGTGTGAAATTTTAAAGGGAATATGCAAAATTTTGAAAACTTTCCGCAGAAACATATTTTATGGGAAATATGTTTCAAAATAAAAATAAAAAACCCTCCACCTCACCCCGGAAATTATTTTGCTTTTCCCAAAGTGATGAACTATCCATTAATATTAATATTTTGGTTTTTAAACTCTTAATGAGATTACGGAGGACTAAAACTGGGGCCGTTTTTTTTTGGTCTATACACTAAAAATATTCTTGATTTTATGCGAGCCCTCATCCCCTCATCCAAGACGAGAGCGCCTTCAAGATTATGGGTAGATGAAGTGAAAGAGGTTTCGTAAGATATATAAGGTTAGCAAAACTAGGGTTTTTGCTGCTGAACTCATTTCCTTCCAAGTGGAAATTCGGACTTCAAACCTTCCTTCAATCTGATCGGAGGTAATAAAATTTCAAACCCTTCAATTTTTTTACTAAACCCTAATTCCATGTTTAAATTTATTTTGTCTACCTTAGATCTCTCATCAGTTCTCTAATTGATTAATTCACTGCTACTATGATTTCCTCCTCAACTTATCATATCAGAGTTCCGGTTTTAGAATCTTAGATCAGACAATATAGTACCTGAAATGTGATAATGGGTTTATTATGTTCTGAATTGATGAAACTAGACCAACAAAATCTGGTGTATTTCAGACTAAAACCCTAATCTCACGTGTATGTGCTTTAGACCTAATCACCATTTTGATTTTTCGACTGTTATATCTGCTGTACCATATCAAAGTTTTGTTTTTAGGGCAAATGATTTATTGTTTCTAGTATTTGTTTAAAATTTTGATTAGATAATTTTGTTATGCATTACTTGGATATAGAATATATACTTTCTGTTTTTGTTTATATAGATGGAAGGGAATCGATTAGGGTTAGGGTTAGGATTAAGACGTTTTTAATGAGGTAAATATACTGAAGATAATCTTAAGGGAATTTAATTTTTTCTAATTGTAAAGATAAATTTTGTAATGAGGTCTTTGTTCTGATTTACTTATGATTTTGGTGTTACTCTTCTTTTTTTATTATGATCTGATTTGTCAAAATAATTTATTAGCATGGATTACAAACTTAGATGAACATTTGAATCCGATTTAAACTAAATTGAATGAGCCCTATAACTACTAGCTTTTAAGATATTTTGGCCCTTCAAAATTGCGCAAAGACCCTAAAGGCCGTCGTATTCATACCTTGTGAACGGGTGACAGGAATCTTATATAAACAAAAACAGAAATCATTGAAGGGTTCGCGACTCTTAGCCCTAACGAAGTGCTTGATTTTTATTTTCTCTTGTCGCCTTTTCATACCGCTTCTCTTCATTCAGAGCGAATTCGAAAGAAAGCTTGAATCTTGATATTCTTCCAAGGTACTGAGAAATTCTGGACTTAGGGGTTAGGATTAAGACGTTTTTAATGAGGTAAATATACTGAAGATTTTGAGGGAATTTAAATTTTTCTAATTGTAAAGATAAATTTTGTAATGAGGTCTTTGTTCTGATTTACTTATGATTTTGGTGTTACTCTTCTTTTTTTATTATGATCTGATTTGTCAAAATAATTTATTAGCATGGATTACAAACTTAGATGAACATTTGAATCCGATTTAAACTAAATTGAATGAGCCCTATAACTACTAGCTTTTAAGATATTTTGGCCCTTCAAAATTGCGCAAAGACCCTAAAGGCCGTCGTATTCATACCTTGTGAACGGGTGACAGGAATCTTATATAAACAAAAACAGAAATCATTGAAGGGTTCGCGACTCTTAGCCCTAACGAAGTGCTTGATTTTTATTTTCTCTTGTCGCCTTTTCATACCGCTTCTCTTCATTCAGAGCGAATTCGAAAGAAAGCTTGAATCTTGATATTCTTCCAAGGTACTGAGAAATTCTGGACTTAGGGGTTAATCATGAAATCCTATTGTTCTTTCATTTGTTATCTGTAATCGTTTAGGTTCCGATTCTGATTGTTTTTATGCCTATTAGGGTTTAAACTTAATCTTTAGAACAAGATTCTTAATCTATGTTCGTTTGAACATCTTTTCTGTCATTGCTTGTTAAAAAATGCATTTTATTTTTCATTATTAGCTTTATAGATTTGAAAAGTACTTTTTTCTTGTTCGTATTAGATTGATACTAGTATTAATTATGATTGAATTTGTGGGTGCAGGTTTAATCTTCTTGATTTCGTTCTGTTCATAAACTTATTATCATGGCAACCAGTAAGTTTTTGTTAATCGGTATAAACCCGTTGTTCGTATTATGTTGCTGGTTATTTCTTTATATCCACTTATCGAATCGGTGCAGGGCTTCAATTTGAGAACTCTTGTGAAGTTGGCGTATTCTCAAAGCTGACAAATGCATATTGTTTAGTTGCTATTGGGGGATCAGAGAACTTCTATAGGTTGGTTACTTATTGAGATTACTCATTTTCTATTGTTTTGTTTTTTTGTATATTGATTCGATGATGCTGATATTTTTGTGTTTTCGTAGTACTTTTGAGTCTGAGTTAGCGGATGTTATCCCTGTGGTTAAAACCTCTATTGGTGGCACTCGGATTATTGGTCGTCTTTGTGCCGGTGAGTTCTTTGAAATGCATGAGTTCAAAGTTCATAAAATCTTGTAAACTTTCTGAGTATGACTTGATATTGTTGCTGATTTCTCATCGCAGGAAACAAGAATGGACTTCTTGTCCCACATACTACTACTGACCAAGGTAAGCACAGAAAATTAAGCTATATTTGTCGTTAAATTGTTCTCTTTATCCTCCATCAATTGCTATGGTTGAGTTTTGGTAGTCCTTATTTGTGTTATTGCTTTTACTTTGTATGAACTTAGAACCTAAGTAGTTGGGCTTGCGACTCGCCGACTCGGATCTAGCTCGGATTGGCCTGAGCCCTAACCAGCTGAGAGTGATTACGGTTTTAGGTATCTCTCTGTCAGGAGATCGGTTTATATACGTTATTGCATGTTTACAAATTTCTATAAGGTTTTCTTGTTCTCAGCAATAGCAATTTGTTTCTCTATGTTGCTTGGTGGTTATTGCAGTCTACTACCAAGGAACCTCAATTTCACAACTTCTGTTTGTGTAAAATTTTTACTTGGTATTTCTTATTATTTTGTGAAAATCGCATTATTTGTATTTCATCTTCCATCATTCAACTATTACTTTCTTTTTATCTTGTAGAGCTTCAACATTTGAGGAACAGTTTACCTGATCAAGTTGTTGTTCAACGAATCGATGAGAGACTATCTGCATTGGGAAACTGCATCGCTTGTAATGATCATGTTGCTCTCACTCATACTGATCTTGACAGGGTAAGCAACTCTCTTTCTAATGCAAAAATATATGAACGGATCTAGTTAGCCCACATGAGCTTGGGAATTGGTGTGAATTATTCATAGGCATGTTTGAAAATTACAAACATTTTGAACAAAGTGGACTTTATAACTACACTTGATATATTTACTCGTGATAATTATTTTCATATGCTTTTCTTGTTATTAGGACACTGAAGAGATTATAGCCGATGTCCTCGGAGTAGAAGTATTCAGGCAGACCATTGCTGGAAACATTCTCGTGGGAAGTTACTGTACCTTCTCTAACCGAGGTGGATTGGTAAGAACTATATTTCCTCTCCCTCTCTATCTAAGATCGTCCGTTATGGGCGGGGAGACGGGGACATCTGAAACTCATTACTCACCACCATATTTCTGTATTTCTTATGAAACAGGTCCATCCCCATACCTCCATTGAAGACTTGGATGAACTTTCTACGCTTCTTCAAGTCCCTCTGGTAGCTGGAACTGTCAACAGAGGCAGTGAAGTCATTGCTGCTGGTATGACAGTCAACGATTGGACAGCATTTTGTGGGTCCGATACTACTGCTACAGAGCTTTCTGTCATTGAAAGTGTCTTCAAGTTGAGGGAAGCTCAACCTAGTGCCATTGTTGATGAGATGAGAAAATCCTTGATCGATAGCTATGTCTGAGTAAAACACTTATACAAGCTTCCTTCTTAAGAACAAACGCTGGAATGGCGAAATTATGGTAATCTTATTTAGTTTTAGAGAAGAAGAAATGAGGAAATGGAATTGAGGTCCTGTCCTGGGAAGAAGATCATCTTCACTGAACTGTAGTAATTTAGCATTTTTGTGTGGAATTTTGACAGCTAAGTTTAACTAGATGTTGGATTTTCTTAAGGTTGTTCTTTTTTAGGTGTAAGCATGTATATGCACCACCCACTCTTGGTGTATATGTTTGCAAGTAACGAGAACTTTTAGCATATAATATGAATGTTTTTTACAGTATGATATATCTTGTGCACTCTTCAAATCATATCTTTTTTATTATTCTATGGAGGAAAAGTTTGTGTTGTCTGGTATAGGAAAACAATGTTTTGATTAGGTTTTGAAGCTCCAAATAAGCTGTTGGGGGAAAGGATTGGCTTGCGAACGATTTCAATCCCCCGTAATAGGATCAATTTGTGCTCGGCCTGCCATGAAACAGTCCTTGTAGAACAAAGCCCTCGCACCAATCAGAGAGGTGATTGGTCCGTATTACATTGAATACCCAATATGATTCACCGGGTACTATGGAGTATATCGGAAGATCTCTACTACATAGTTATAGTTTTCAACGGAGAGGTTATTAGAGAGTTGCCACAAATCAAATTACAACTCTTTCTATGTCCAACTAATGATTTTAAAAGTTACTAGAGAGTCCACACTCTACATCCATCCCTTTGCTTTTTGCTCTCCCTTTGGTGTTACTCGGATTGGACTGAGTCCGTGTTGTTCAAGCCCAGTGCGCATTAGATCTCGTTTGATGCCCTCGGCTAGCCCAGTGCGCATTAGATCTCGTTTGATACCCTCGGCGAGCCCCAATCCGCCCTCGGCTAGCCCCAATCCACGGGGCGCTAAGTTCGATAACCTTTGCCCAAATGGGCGGGGAGCTCAGAGAGAGGTAGACCCGAGAGTAAAAAGAAGGGACCTATAGACGGACCCTTCAACAAATCCAACGGTCTTAGAGTATCACTTCACTAAAACCCTAGACCCAGATCATCTTCAGTTCCTCAGAACCACCGGTACCACCACCGTTCTCTTCTCCTTATACACCTTACTTCTCTCTACCAATATAAAGTTATAAAACCCTAGCCAAAACCCCACCCTGAACTTCCTCTCTCTAAAACCCGAACCTTCATTTCTCCCCCTAAAAAAC
Source organism: Eschscholzia californica (assembly GCF_041429995.1). Taxonomy (NCBI): domain Eukaryota; kingdom Viridiplantae; phylum Streptophyta; class Magnoliopsida; order Ranunculales; family Papaveraceae; genus Eschscholzia; species Eschscholzia californica. Next base: position 40,605,926 of record NW_028238420.1, on the reverse strand, counting down.
CAAACCCCTCCCCAAACCATGTCGGAAATTGAACTATCTCGGTCGGAGAAGAAGAAGAAGAAAAACAGAACCAAAGAAGAAACTGAACCAGAACTACCCAAAACCCTCGAAAACATCGATTCCGATCCTACCCAGAAAGATTTTCTCATCAAACCACAAAGCTTCACTCCAACCTTGGATACTTCTGAATGGCCGATCCTCCTCAAGAACTACGATCGCCTGAACGTTCGTACCGGTCACTACACTCCTCTCCCGTCCGGTCACACTCCCCTGAAACGTCCTCTCGCTGAGTATATCAGGTATGGTATCATCAATCTTGATAAACCTGCAAATCCTTCTTCTCATGAAGTTGTAGCTTGGATTAAACGTATTTTACGTGTTGAAAAAACTGGTCATAGTGGAACCCTAGATCCTAAAGTAACTGGAAATTTAATTGTTTGTATTGATCGAGCTACCCGTCTTGTTAAATCTCAACAAGGTGCTGGAAAAGAGTATGTTTGTGTTGCTAGACTTCATTCTGCTGTTCCTGACGTAGCTAAAGTTGCTAGGGCACTTGAAACCCTAACTGGTGCTGTTTTTCAAAGACCACCATTGATTTCTGCTGTTAAGAGACAACTTCGGATTCGAACTATTTATGAAAGTAAACTCCTTGAATATGATGCTGATAAACATTTGGTTATATTTTGGATTTCATGCGAGGCTGGTACTTATGTTAGGACTCTTTGTGTGCATTTGGGTTTGATTCTGGGTGTGGGTAGTCATATGCAAGAACTTCGAAGAGTACGATCTGGGATTTTAGGCGAGAAAGAAAATATGGTAACAATGCATGATGTAATGGATGCTCAATGGGTTCAGGATAATTACAGGGACGAGAGTTATTTGAGACGTGTTATTATGCCGCTTGAGGTTTTGTTAACTTGTTATAAGAGATTGGTTGTCAAAGATTCGACTGTGAATGCTATTTGTTATGGTGCTAAGTTGATGATTCCTGGGTTATTGAGATTTGAAAACGGTATCGAAAATGGGGAAGAAGTTGTTTTGATGACTACTAAAGGAGAAGCAATTGCTTTGGGTATTGCTGAAATGACGACAGCGGTAATGGCAACTTGTGATCATGGTGTGGTTGCTAAGATTAAGAGGGTTGTGATGGATAGAGATACTTACCCGAGGAAATGGGGTTTGGGTCCTAAAGCTTCGATGAAGAAGAAGTTAGTTGCAGAAGGATTACTGGATAAACATGGGAAGCCAAACGAGAAGACACCTGCTGAGTGGAGAAGAAATGTCGTTCTACCAACAGGAGGTGATGCCATTGTTGCAGGAATGGCAGCTGTTTCTGAACCTGCGAAAGCAGATGAAACTAAAGGAGAGGAGAAGAAAAAGAAAAAGAAGCAGAAGAAGGATGAAGAAGAAGATGGGGAGAATCTTAAGCGTAAATTAGAGGAAACTGGCGATAGCCCTGTGACAGTTCCTTCTAAGAAGGCTAAACTTGAAGAAGTTGAAGATGTAGTTGAAGAGGAGAAAAGAGAGAAGAAGAAGAAAAATAAGAAAGACAAGTCTGAAAATGGTGAAGCTGGTGCCTCTGATGAAGAGAAGTCCGAGAAGAAGAAAAAGAAAAAGGATAAGAAAGAGAAGAGCGAAGCCGGAAAATCTGAGGACGAGAAGTCTGAGAAGAAGAAAAAGAAGAGCAAAGACACAGAGGAGGACAACTACGGCGATCAAGTAGAGGCTGTAAGAAGTGAAAAGAAGAAGAAAGAGAAGAAAAAGAAGAATAAAGATGCAGAAGAGTAGAAGTAAATGTAACACACTAGCAGACCAGTATGTAATTCGAGTTTATATTTAATTTTGTTTGTCATTAAGCACAGGGAGAATTTAACCCTAAATATTCTGACTTTTCTTCAGTTAGATTTATATACATTGGCTTAGGGTTTGTCTCCTTACATGTCCCCCTTTTTTCATATTTTTCTCCCTTTTGTAGGAAGAACAAGAGTTTTAAGCTCAGTTTCTATATTTAATACTTTATCTTCTCTGTTTGTTTTTAGTTTGAGCTTGTTGTCTAAGTGCTTTTCATTTGGACTTCATATCCTTTTTATGATGCTATCTTTTTTGTTGTTGAAGATTATGGCGTTATCTTAGGAGATCATAACAAGTTAATAACAAATGACAAGAAAAAGAAGTTATGATGATAAAAGATTAGAATCGCCAAAAAAACTTGGGGCAGAGATTAAGACTAAAAAGAGGACAACATAAACATGGGATAGATATCATCCATTTCTTCACATATGCATCTATTTCTTCCTTCCTGTTTGCTAATTGTATTGCAGTCATTTAACCAGTTATGCAGTTAGGTGTGGGAGTCGGCCGAGGGTCTGCCACAAGCATTTTCCTTAACGGACGGGGATTCCCCTAGCGGACGGACGAGGTTGTGTGGGTACCTAAACTCTCTTAATAATTAGTCTGGCGGATAGTCAAATCTAAGCTCTTTGGCTATTAGGGTAATCGAGTGGACTTACAATCTGAGTTACTTGATAACCTAACAACTTTGGTTGTATCTAACTAAGCATGAGTTGTCAAATAATGTCTTACTTTTCCAGCCTAATTTAACACTTTTTTGTGGAGCCTATATTTTTATTTTCACATCTCATATGAGAAACGATTTTTTAAATGTAGATCTCTAGACCTCCACGTGCTGAGTGGAACAAAAAAATATGTCAATACGATTCTTTCTAGAACATTGCAGGAGGACCATAGTATAGAGTTAACCGAAAACGAGTCGACGATCAAACTTTTTATGTGAGAGGACAATATATACATCATAAATTAATCCGTAGAGTATCACTTTTGAAATTACAAAGGAAATTATTGTTTCTTATCATACATTTTTTTTTTTCTAATTTGTGATAGCTTGCAAGAATGTCGAGAGACTGACCTAAATATATGGTTTTTCGTAGCTGAAAACCGATATATTATTACATCACGTCCTCCAAGATCGGATCTTACTAACATGGAACATTGGAACTAGACTAAACACTGTTTAACTCCTCATTTCTCTCTCTCTCTCTCTCTCTCTCTAACTAAAGATGAAGAAGACTACTCTCACTTCTGAGCTCTGATTCACATTCTATCTTACTTTCTCTCTCTAGAATGAAGACGAAGGCACTATTCTCCAGCTAATCTCAACCAGATATTCCAGTTTCAAGAGATTTGGTTTTGTTTCAAGATATCAGTAGTTATAGCGAGATGGAAGAAGAGAAAGGGGCAATAATAGCTCAGAATCTGATTGATATAGTAAATGAGATTTCTAAGATTTCAAACTACATATGTGTTATTAAGAAACAGTATTCAAGTTTAGCTAGAAGATTGAAACTTTTGATGCCCTTGTTTGAAGAGATCAAAGATACTACTAGTAAAGAAACGATTCATGAAGTTAATGTAAAAGCCCTAACTTCTTTGAAACTAGTTCTTCAATCTGCTAAAGATTTACTCACATTTGGAAGCCAAGGTAGCAAGATTTACATGGTACGTTTTCTATTAACCCAGAGTCATTTCTTTCTTCTTCTAATTTTAGGTTTTCTTACATTAAAGCTCTTGTTGGATTTTACCTCTCTTTGTATTGTTCAATTGAACTTATTAGGGTTTTGTTAGCTTTGAGTTGTTTTGAAAATGCTGGTTCGTTTTAAGATTCTTAACTTGCTTGCTTCTTCCGTCTAAGTTCTGAGTTGGTCTAAAAATCGAGCTTACAAGTTAAAGATTAGATTCTTTTTTATTGACTATGTGTAGTTAAGCTCTACTTAGCCATTGAAGAAATCTCTTGGAGATGCATATGTACATTCTTTCAAAAGCTGAAAATCTACACTCAGAGCTAGTTAATTAATTTGGTTATGATTTAGATGTTGTAATTTATGTCTTACTATGCATAGTAAGTAATTCGTCTTATAATATTGTTCGTAATTACTTATGGTTGACCAACAAAGGAGTCACGTGATGTGGTACTTTAGTCGCACAAAGGAGACTTCACCTGTAGCTTGTGGTCTTGACAAATTCTCGCCTAAGACTATGACATACGAGGACGATCACTGGGCGATAAGGCGAGTCTCCGCCTTGAGAGTTTGACTCCTAGTCAGTGTGTCTGATGTGTTGTAACGCATTGAGCGAGTCCGCCGCGACCTTGTTTGCATGATATTTTTATTGACGAAGAATGAGTAGTACACGTCTACGTTAGTAGAAACTCTACAATCCTGAGAGTAGGACGTACCACGCGAGTTTGCCTGAGGACTTTGATATCACCAATCAGTGAGGTCCGTTGTGATTCGATATCTGGGTGATGTTGGGTTCCTTGGTCTGCCCAGTGGGATTGGACTCACTCGATAAGGTACCCCACAATATTGATAGCCCCTTGCATGAACTCTGTACTTTTCCTAGTTGCGAAAATGATGTTCCCTATGGATGCAATGTTATTTGAGATACACTGGACACAATTGTTAAATCCATGTAGGACAACGAAGTGATTGCGGCCGGTCGACTGAATAAAGATCCTTTGATCAGATCGAAACAATTACGGATATTGTGTGAGTGGGTAAGAGGTTGTGTGCAGTGCCAGCCCACACATTTGGGAGGCCCCAAGCGGAGTTGAACTTGGGCCTATATAGGGCATGTTAGAAAAAAATCCTAATAGTGTGCTTATGGGAGGATTTGAACTCTTGCACATGTTCCAAACTCTTAACCACTCAGTTACAACGTAAATTATTTTCATGTCTGTTTAAAGTATAATTATTATTTCGAAACTGACATACAAAATCCAAAAATGAGGCCCTTCATTACGTTGGGACCCATAGCAGCCGCTTATGTTCTCTGTTATGATTATCTTTGTCCAATATCTTTTTCCTTCATTATGCACCTTAAGACTGAAGTGTTAATCTTGAGCACGTTGGAGAGTCTTGCAAAAATTCACATGTTGTGAAAGTTACAATTTAGAATCTTAGTGGGGCAGAAAATGCTGATTACCTGTTTCTTGATCCGAAAATTGTTTGACTGTCTTCTTCCCTTTGTTATGTTGGTTGAGGTGTATCATTGGTATTACAAAAGTTGTGGAAAAGTGTTGGTTGGGACTTGGGATCTCCAAATTCATTCTTTGTTTGCAGCTGTATATTCTAGAATTTAATAAGTTTGAGGGATACACTATCTTATGTAGTGCATAAACTGAATCTGATCGTTCTCGTATTCCAGGTTCTGGAGTGGGAGCAAATAATGCACAAATTCCAGGAAGTGACGGCTCATTTGGAACAAACCTTGAGTAGAATTTCCTTGGATAAACTTGACATATCAGATGAAGTTAGGGAGCAGGTAGTTAGCGATCCTAAAAAACAGTGCATTTCTTGTTAGTTTGGAAGTAATCCTCCATGTTTCACTTTGGCATGGACTATTCTGTCTCTTATGGGCCATGAGATAATAATCTCTTTTTGTACAGGTTGAGCTTGTGGTTTCTCAGTTCAGGAGAGCCAAAGGATTGGCCGAAGTACCTGATGATAAGCTATATGAGGATCTTTCATCACTTTACAATAAGAGCAATAATGCAGATATAAATCCAACCATCTTACAAAGATTGGCAGAAAAGTTACAGTTGATGGACATAAATGACCTCAAACGTGAGTCAGTAGCATTGCATGAGATGGTTCTTGCCACAGGTGATCCTGAGGGTAAAATAGAAAAAATTTCAATGCTACTGAAGAAAATTAAGGATTTTGTGCAGAGTACCCCAGAGCCTGAGATTAGTTCACAGGCAAGCAAGAATAGTCTCCGTTCAAATTTTAATTGGCTGGTGTCAACTGACAATGATCTTAAATCTCCGGTAGTACCGGATGACTTTCGATGCCCAATATCCTTGGAGTTGATGAAAGATCCAGTTATTGTATCCACAGGGCAGGTATATACATTACTATTTTGCATCTCTACTTCTCTATGAGAAGAATTAAATGCGTTTTTTTCTTTTGTACATATCAATCCTTCTTGAGAACTATCCATTATTGCACTCTTGTCCACTCTGTATATGGAAGGGTGGAGGATGTTATTTTCCTGTTGTTTCATTGCTTTTTGGTTCTAATTTTCTATTTGATATACTGCTGCAGACTTATGAACGTCTGTGCATTGAGAAATGGTTTCAAGCAGGACATAGCGTGTGTCCAACGACACAACAGACCCTTTCGAGCATGGCTCTCACACCCAACTATGTCTTGCTTAGTCTCATAGCTCAATGGTGTGAGGCTAATGGTATTGAACCACCAAAAAAACCACGTGCTTCTCGGTCCAATAAGACTAATTCTGTCTGTTCTCCAGCTGAACGTGCAAAAATCAATATCCTCATTCGGAAGCTTACATCTGGCAACCTTGAAGATCAGCGATCTTCTGCAGGTGAGCTTCGTCTTCTCGCCAAGCAAAACACGAACAATCGCATCTGCATTGCTGAGGCTGGAGCCATCCCACTTCTCATAGGCCTTCTCACCATACCTGACCGTCGAACTCAGGAACATGCTGTTACTTCACTCCTAAACCTTTCCATATGTGAAGACAACAAAGCTCAAATCGTATCAAGTGCTCTACCTGGTATAGTTCATGTTCTTAAGAAAGGAAGCATGGAAGCACGAGAAAATGCAGCAGCTACTCTTTTCTCTCTGGCAGTTGTAGATGCAAATAAGGTAAAAATTGGTTCATCGGGAGCAATACGAGCACTTGTCACATTGCTGGACGAAGGTAGTCAGCGTGGGAAAAAGGATGCAGCAACTGCTCTCTTCAATCTGTGTAAGTACCAAGGGAACAGGGTTAGGGCAGTTAGGGCTGGAATAGTTCCACCATTGATGAGGCTTGTGAAAGAACCCCGAGATTCAATGGTTGACGAGTCATTAACGGTACTCTCTATGCTAGCAAGTCTTCCTGAGAGTAAAACAGCTATGGGAGCTGCAGATGCTCTACCTGTCTTAGTTGAAATGATTGGAACAGGATCCCCAAGGAATAAAGAGAATGCTGCTGCAATTCTAGTTCATCTTTGTTCTGGAAATGACCAATTCCTGATAGAGGCACAAGAACTTGGTATAATGGGATCGCTTTTGGACCTGGCAGATAATGGCACAGATAGAGGTAAAAGGAAGGCCGGATTGTTGCTTGAGGGTATTAACAGGTTTATTGAGCTTCGGAAGCTGGCTCGTGAACTTGCTGACATCCAAATTCAGGATCAGATCAATCACTCGTCATAAGAGCTTAACTATAGATGGAAGGGTTACTTGATGCAATATAAGCAACTAAGAAGAAGGGTTTACTTTATAGGACAGGGAGGTTGAAGATTACATGCCTTTGGTTGTCCGATATTCATTTGTTCGTGCGGGGAACTGCAGTCTATACATTTACCGGATGGAAGTTTTAAATATCATCCGAGGAAGCTAACATGGCATTCCCCCTGTATGTGTAATTTTAGCTTCCATTTATGACTGTAACATCCTCCATTTTTTCTGAGAAGGATAGTTCTTTCCCCCTTATTTTTCTTCATTTTTTCTTTATTCAATGTCAAGGAGAAATGTTCCATGATCTGATGTAACAGACTGAGCAATCTACCTTTCCCTCTAAATTTTGTGGGGGAATTGGTTTTGAACTCTATTGTTGTCTATGTGGGTTTTCTATTTTATGGTTTTATTTGTCAAATCTATTCATCTAGATTTTAAGTCTTTCAGTCGGAGTTTGGCACGCTAGAAAGGAATCCAGTTACCAGAAATACTAATCCCATAGTGTAATTATTTGCAATCGAAATACCTTAGTATATAGTATATTGGTATGAAATGATGATTTTCGTTTCCATAGTTATTTAGACTGACAGTTAGCAAACCCACCCTCCTGAGCTCCTCCTTGGTTTAGGATTCTCCCTCAGAAGAAGACTAACATTCTCTTTTGGGACGCCAATGCCATCCCTAGTTTAGCCGTGTACCAAACATCATTTGGGACTGTGTGATTCATGGTAATTACATTTCATTCCCCACGCCAACAGTCTAAGAGATTTGATCTTATGAGAGGGAAAGTATAAAGAGAAACCCTCTCTCTGCCTTGGAATTTGCTCACTGAGTTTTTGAATGGAAGTTGTCATGTGTGTTCTTTATGTGGACCACAATATACTTCTTGTATACTGACCTTTACCTAATACAATTGAGTTAGCTATGAATGGACCACATTTCCTCCCAATGCTTTTCAATGTCCTCCAAACTATATCTTCCTGTAGCTAAGAAAGGAACAAATTTCTATCTGCTTGAATCAATTGGAAAAGCTCAAACCTATCGTGAAATAACGACATCATGATGAAGGATTCAAGGCTAAATGATTGTCGAATATCAGCAATAGGACACTTAATCACATGTGATCAGTTGGGTACCATTTGGTAGTAATAAAGCATACTTAAGTAGCCAACAACCTTTGGTTGGAGCGGTAAGAGGTATAATCTTCCACTTCGGAGGTCAAGGGTTCGAGGCACGCTGACCATTCCAAAAAAAAAAGCATACTTAAGTAACTTAACCATGAAATAGATTCCTCTATTGGCATCTTCTATAAGTAAAGGTAGTAGGAACTACAGATTTTCAGTTGCAGTTTCTTCATTGATAATTTCAGCTTGAATGTTAGTTAACAGTTCATGTCTTCACTGATCAGTATGAAGAGAGAGAGAGAGAGAGAGAGAGAGAGAGAGAGAGAGAGAGAGAGAGAGAGAGAGAGAGAGAGAGAGAGAGAGAGAGAGAGAGAGAGAGAGAGAGAGAGAATTTTTGTAATATGAACCTAATTTGCATAATTTCTAAAATATACTTTATTGAATCACTACCAAAAATATTAAGTTTGTAGACATTCAACTTAGATCCAAACAAGAATTAATGAAGAGAATTTAGATATTACATTCTCGGTTACATGAGTATCCTTTGTTCATGAGCACGTTTTCACACTCCCCTTCAAGTGTGACGTTCTTTGCGACTAAAACATGTCTTTTTGTTGAGTGATGGGAGCGAAGTTAACCTTGTGGCCTAGCTCTGTACTTATGTTAAGTTTGTGGAATCTTACTCAAAACTAATTACTAGTAATGAAGAGTGGTGATTTCGATTGCCACTAGATAATTAGCCCAGGTTCATTTCTAAAATGATTCTTGGTAACTAGATGTTATGTTATAGTCCCATATAGAAAAATAGTACTCTATAGTCTAGTAACAAAAAATCAAAGTAAACAACATAGTGGATCAAGACTAAGGTACCTAGTGTATGTTTTCTTTCAAAAAGTTTTTCTCATTTGGCACGAGATGTCTGAGAATCGTTTGAATGACTGATTTGAGTTGATTTTAGGTCTATTTGAAGCATTGAAACACAAATTTTAAAAGGGACACAATGACATCTCTAATATTCTTGGGCGACACCCCTCTTTCTCTATCATTTATCTTCTCCAATTCATAAACACCACCACCACTGACCAACTACAACTTTCTCCTCTCTCTGCTTACGAGCAAAACTCTCTTCAGGGTTTCGCCTGAAACTCGAGTTGAGAGAGAGCAAAAGAGACACAAGATGAAAATACATGGATCACAACATATTTAAATTCTTAAGGTTGGGTCTTTTATCTTTTTACCAACCGAATTTTTTTTTTTTTTTGAAACCATTTTTCATTCATAAGTGATTAAATCACAAGTTACATGGATATAATTCTTATTTCTCTCGGTTCATCAACATGAGAGTTACATAAGTAAATTCTTAGAACTTCGAATGTAAAGTGCCTCATGAAGTGAGAGAAATTGACTAGACACTGACGAAAAGAAGAAAGATGAAAAGATCCTAAAGATCAAAGATGAAAGGACCCTAAAGGTCAACAAAATAAATACAAATAATAAAGAAAATACTAATTTACATTCCCCTCGACTGCCATTGTTGTAGTAGATTGATCATCCTTGGTAAAGCTGCATATCATAATACCACCAACATCAGAATTCTTCTGAGAAGATCAATTAATAAATAACAGCAAAATTAGCAACAACATCAGAATAAATACAACCTATGTTTCAAACCACAATTCCTCTCCGATAACAATCAATCAAAATCAATATGATCAAGAACACCACTAACTGTCAAAACACAACCAAGTGATGGTAAACAATTTAGGGTTTCGAGTTTGAATGGATGACATCACTAACTGTCAACAACATCTGTTTGAATGAGAGTTTTGAATTTCTGAGAGAATTGATGATGGAGGCCATCTCCTTAATGGGCCCTTCGGCCAAGATATTAGTGGGCCTAACGGCCAGGTTGCTACATTAACGTAGTTTCCAGATTTTAGTATTTAGGGTTTCCATGTTTAGAGTCCAAGCAATCTAGGAAAGTTTCCTTATTAGTTATCTTCTTTCTTTATTCGAGTCTATCTAGGAAAGTACAATCTCTATATAAGAGAAGTCCAGTCTGTCTTTGTTAACCAGATCAGAGAATATTATCAACAAAGTTTATTATTAATCAAGTTTATTATTTATCGTTATTTTATTAGTTTTATTTCGTTAGTTTAGTTTATTAACAATGGTGGATTCCATTACTTTTACGCTTCCGCAACAATCTACATCAGCTGGTATTCAGAGCTTTAACAATCTGGGAACAAAAGATGAAATTTTTTTCATGGATACATCTCTCCTTGAGTGTTGGAAAATTTTTCCACGTTTAGATTGGGATCCCTTTCGAGATTCTAAACAATTCTACGTTGATCGAAAAGATCAAGAAAAAATTAATAACGTTTCCAAAATTCCTCTCTTCGACGGTCAATACCATATAGATTTTTGGATTCAACAGATGGAGGATTGGTTCATAAATCAAGATATACATGTCGAAGATAAGGTTTTTGTCGTGGAACAACATATGTCCGAAAGAATCTGTGAACAATTCAATGCAATGCAATGCAATGGAGACTCATTGACGAAGGAAAAAAATTCATAGACGATTGGACGACATTGAAAAGTATCTTCAGGTATGTTTTTCTACCCTTGGATGAATATTTCTCATATGCTGAAACAATGATTGAATCAAGTAGACAGTTCTCCAACGTTACTTTGGTCACCGAGATCAATGATATTGAAGAAGTTCTTGACAAACAGAACAAAATTCTATCAATGATCGAGGAAGAAGACGAAAGTGATTTTCCTTCACGAGACATTAATACCAAGAAGTTCATGCTCCCTTTTGTAGGAGTCTCTTTTCTCAAAGAAACAATGAACATAGGTGTAGAAGTTGATGCCCATCACCTGTTCGATATTAGGTTTCTTAGAGTTTCTAAACTTCACGAAGATGAACGAGGGAAGATAATTCAAGTTATTATTGAGAAGGACGAAACAGAGAAAGTGATGAAGTGGATGATGAAATTCATAGTTAATTTTTCCATAGTGAATTATGTGGTGTTCGTGGTCTTCTTCATCAAACTAAAAGACGACGGGAGATGTCGCAATTTGTTAGAAGTTTCTTTCCTACATTTGTTTTTGCGAGATTCTTTGAAATATGAGATTTATGTCAGTGATTTGGTCCATCATTGTCTTCTTCAGATTTTCGCCAACTTTCGTGCAAAGTGGGAATTAAGGATCGCCTTGTTAAGTCTCACTTGAGGGCAAGTTCGTTCTCGGACGGGGAGTATGATGGAGGCCATCTCCTTAATGGGCCCTTCGGCCAAGATATTAGTGGGCCTAACGGCCAGGTTGCTACATTAACATAGTTTCCAGATTTTAGTATTTAGGGTTTCCATGTTTAGAGTCCAAGCAATCTAGGAAAGTTTCCTTAGTAGTTATCTTCTTTCTTTATTCGAGTCTATCTAGGAAAGTACAATCTTTATATAAGAGAAGTCCAGTCTGTCTTTGTTAACCAGATCAGAGAATATTATCAACCAAATTTATTATTAATCAAGTTTATTGTTTATCGTTATTTTATCAGTTTTATTTCGTTAGTTTAGTTTATTAACAATGGTGGATTCCATTACTTTTACGCTTCCGCAACAATCTACATCAATTGATCTTTGAAATTGGGATTGGCTGGGTCTGAGAAAAGGGTAAGAACAACTGGTCTATGATCGTCTTCTTCTTGTTGTGGTGTTGTCATTATTTAATCGATTTGGTTGATAATTTTTCCCTCTGGAAAAGAAAAAATAGTTTCTTCTTACATGAAGAAGCGTCTCTCTCTCCTCTAATTTGATGGTAAGAGATTTAAAAACGAAATAAAAAACAAAACAACCAACTATTTCATGAAAGGAAAGAGGGTTTTTTTTATCAACCAATTGAGACGGGGTTGACTAGAATGTCCCAATAGCACCTGTTAAAAATAAACGGTTAATTCTATTTTGCCTTCCTAAAAATGATCAACTCACCAAAATGACCCTCAAAAGATGACGAACTTGTAATTTGTCGTTCTTTTTTCCTTTTTCCTTCATTTTTTCGTTAACCATAATATGAGTTGGATGTTTTTTTTACCTAAAATACCCATGCCCATATCTTTTTGTCAGCTGAAAACTTTTGTCATCCCAAGTGTCATTAGATTTGTAAAATCAATTTACTTTTTTCAATTTTGAAATTTGCTCACGAAAAAAATGAAAAAGGGGCCACATGTGAAAGTTAGTCATATTTAGAGGGCCATTTTGGTGATTTGGTCATTATTAGGGGCCAAACTAGAATTAACCGCCTAAGTTAAACTCATAATTAAAGAGGCCTAAAGCCCGACAACAAAGAGCCTAAGCCTGACAACAAAGAGCCTAAGCCCGACAATGTCTACTTTATTAAGTGCCTAAATTACATGGGATAAATCTTAGTGATAAACGGCTTTCACCGAGATCTGATCCGAAGACCTATGGACTTAAGAGGGATGTCCTACCACTCATGGGTGGAGCCACATGGAGACCGCCCCTGGCTTGAGCGAGGGGTGGAATTTATTATTTTTTGCCTATCTAGGTATAAAGTTAACCAAGTTGTATGTAGAGTGACCCAGGGTTGTAATTTGGTATTTTTGGCCGTCTAGTTATAAAGTTAATCAAGTTGCGTGTAGCCGAGATGGTTATATACAAACTGCACAACCATTCTAACAATGGTTCAATTCCCCTCACTGGTAGGAAAATATTTCGATTTTTTGAATATTTTCATGCAACCTCTTGTTTGATGGAGTAACTTTGGTCACTTCTTTCATCCATTTTTTTGATCAATTCTTTTTCATCTCTCAATTTATTTGTTGATTCAAGTTTAAATATGTTTTACTAAGTTTCATCAAGCTTTGAAATTAATTATTTGTGTCAAAATTGTGTATCACAACCATTCTCTTTCTATATAAACTTTTAATGATTTTTTCTTAGGTGTCGTTCGGCAACACTAAAATAAGTTACTTTTTTGCTTATTTAAGTAGAAAAGTCAAAAAAGTTAGTTTGGTACGCAAAAATTACCAACTTCATTTAAGTCAAAATTTGACTTTTTTTTAAAGTTAAAATTTTTAGCTTTCGACTTCAAAGTAAAGTAACTTTTCTTTGAGACATGCATGAATTTCACTTGACGAATTTTTTTTCGTCTGTCTCGCTCCACTACCACAACTAAACTTCTACCATACCATTCTACCCTCACCACCACCACAACAAGCATTGCACCTCCCCCACCACCCCTACCTCAACTACCACCACCATACCTTAACCACCACCACCTTCGTACCACCACCACCACCATACACCACCACACCTCGACAATAACTACTTTGTAGCTCCACCACCACCACCATCAGCGTACCTTCACCACCACCACCTTACTTTCACCGCCACCACCACCACCACCTTACCTTCACCGCCACCACCATCACCACCACCATCCTTCACCGCCACCACCACCAACATACCTTCACCACCACAATGCCTTCACCACCACCATCATACCTCCATCGTTACCACCTACATATCTTATCCACCACCTTTACCACCATCACCGTACCACCTCCACCATAACTCCGTCACTATCACTCACATACCTTATCCACCACCACTGTATCCCAACCACCACCGTATTTCCACCATCACCACCACCGTACTTCCACCACCGCCATACTTCCACTATCATCGCCACCATCATACCTCCACCACCACCGCTGCCACCATCATACCTCTCTACCACCACCACCAGCATCAAACCTCAACCACCAGCACACCCCATGACCATACCTTCATGGCACCACCACTACCACCAATATCACTACTACTTTGCATACAAGAGTAATCGTGGAAATCATAAATAAATTCAATAAAATCAAGTATCTCTATGAAAAAGAAAAATAAAATTATCAAAAGTAAATTGAGTTACCAAACTAACTTTTTGACTTTTTTACTTATAAGTAACATTTTCGCCAAATATACTTTTGAAACTTTCTACTTTTTTAAAGCAAAGAACTTCTACTACAAACAAAAGTACTTCTACTTTTGGTTGCCAAACGACACTTTAATTTTACTTATTTAAAGTTCTGAACTCACCAATTATTTGTCTATATATTTAGTTTTTCAAGTAGATGTATGTCGTGAGAAAAAATACAGTCTGTAAGAATTTTAGGGTAGCCCAGACTAATTTGAAATCCTGACTCCGCCTTTGCTACCACTATACCAAAAGGTGGTGAATGAAAGACAGACCGAATTCTTGAAAACCCCAAGTTACTCCAAAGTAGTAGTGATGAAGATTGAATGTAATAAAAGAAGGTATAGTAAGTATATGATTGGGAAACATGTGGGAAAACGTGCTTGGAATTAGTGATTCTCGAGAATAGCAGGCCATGGAATATTGGAATCTATCTTTCAATCTATCCATGCATCTTCCTCCTCTCTTTGTTTCTTTCTTCCCCTACTTTGGATGAAAGAAAGACTGCCAGCCAATGTTACACAAAGCCAGAGAGAAAGGATTAGAGAGAGAAAGAGGAAACAACATAAAGACGTTGTCACAAAAGCTAAAGCCTGCAGGTGTGGAAATAGAGAGAGAGAAGATTCCATTATCTTTTCTTTTTTTCTTTCTTTCACGCGCCTGAAGCATGGATTTCCGAGCCCTAACCATCACCTTCTCTTGATTTTTCCTTCATTTCCATTGCTGGTGGTGGTTTTCCAGTTTTGTACTCCCTACTACCTACCCGTACATCTTATGATCACTTCTAGTTTTTTTTGTTCTCTTGTTTATGTAAGTACCAAAGTTGGGGATCCCCTAAAACTCCATCATTTTCAGAGGCGGAGCCAGGAATTTGTTGAAAATTAGTAATTTGTAATTTCCTATGTAACTCTTTGTATTGGGAGAAATATTTTGATGGAGTCTTCTCTAAGGTAGAAATATCTAGAGAAGAATAATCTAGAGAAGTTTGACTAAAAAGATTAGTCTAAAAATTATATTAACTCTTTGTAAG
Source organism: Eschscholzia californica (assembly GCF_041429995.1). NCBI lineage: Eukaryota > Viridiplantae > Streptophyta > Magnoliopsida > Ranunculales > Papaveraceae > Eschscholzia > Eschscholzia californica. Next base: position 40,590,510 of record NW_028238420.1, on the reverse strand, counting down.
TCCCAATGTGGAATTCTCTAGTCTTTACTAGTATGCTCTATCTTTAGTATAAATAGAGGTAAGATGTGGGTAGGAAGGATAGGAAGCACAAGAGAAGCAAATTAGAGAATGAATTGAAGAACTTATAAAGTAAGTTGTAAGAGTTGAAGGAGCTCTGTACGGGCTTCTAGTCCGTACATCTCCAAATTTTAATATAGTTAAATATATTACTATATGTCTAAATTTATTATAAATCTTATCTAGATATTTTCTCTCAAATATCGTCCCCTACAGAATTGGTTGAGGGACAGGCTGAAATCTGAAGTACATATAGCCATTCAAATTTAAATTTTCGAGTTTATAATTAACTGAATAAGGTCCTAAACGAAAATATGATCTATATAATATTAGAATAACTATATTATATATATATATATATATGTACATCGGCAAAATAAGTACCATATATATACCAAAAAGCAATATAAAACTATTCTAAGTTGTAGCCATCGGTTCTTTAAGCGGTTAAAATCATCTATTTTAGGTATTAGTTTTATTCTACGAAGTACGAACTCTAAAGAAGAAGTTTAGGTATTAGTTTTTATAGTGCTCAATTAGGGATTTTGGAATCCACACACCACTATTCCAACAACTTAGGTTTTAGTTTCAATGTTATAATTTGTAACTTAGAAGACCATCAACACACCATTGTTCCAATCAATTTTAGGTATTAGTTTTGTACTCAATTAGGGATTTTGGAATCCACAATTTCACATCTATGTTTTTTCTTCTATTAAATATAAAGAAGTGAAGAAGTTTGGGTATTAGTTTTTATAGTACTCAATTACGGATTTTGGAATCCAAACACCATTATTCCAACAATTTAGGTTTTAGTTTCAATGTTATACTTTATAACTTATAAGACAATCAACACACCATTATTCCAACCATTTCCAATCAATTTTAGGTATTAGTTTTGTACTCTATTAGGGATTTTGGAATCCACAATTTCACATCTAAGTAGTGTATTTTTTCTTCTATGAACTATAAAGAAGAAGTGAAGAAGTTTATAGTCATTAATCAACTAGTTTCACTTTCACTCTTTCGTAATTTTATAATTTCAAAATAGGATTTGAAAAGATTATAAAAATTATGGACTTACTTGTTGAGTGATGGTCTAAGAGAATAGAAGAAGGATAATAACTTCATTTGTAGCCCCCTATTCTAGATTGAACAACACTCCAAGTCTCCCAAGCCAAGAACAAAGAAGATTTCTAGTAGCAATGAAAAGAGTAAGGGAACCAGGAAGAAAGAGTGTAAAGGTGGCTAAAGAGAATTATGTTTTTTAAGAGCCGGGCTGGGTTATAGGGAGTGTTGGGTTGGGTTACTAAATACTAGGGTTTATGTGGAAAATGTTAGGGTCACACCCGAGCTGCAGCCCGGTTGAGCCCACTAACACCTCCGCCCCTGATCATTTTTGCTCTATCTGTTATTGATAATTGTTCACCTACTGATTCTGTTGAGAAAAACAGACACTTAGGCGCAGCGAAAACAAGAGTTTTTTCTCTTTGTGTTAATTACGAGGATAACACAGAAGAATAAGTGATAGAAATAAACGAAGAACTGAAAGTTAATAAGACAACGATTTTAACGTGGAAAACCTCCACAATATGAGAAGTGAAAAACCACGGGACTCGTAGTCCAACCAAATCAACTATAATAAGCAAAATAGTTACAGACTACGTCCACCCGAAACTCAGACTCCACAAAAGGAATCAATCTCAAACATAAAGAAGAAACACTCAGAAACCCTCACTAGCAAGAACAAAACAACCCATAAATTTGCAGTCCAAAACGATCCTAAATTCACTAGGATTTCGGCGGCCAATCAACGATCCCTCCGTACAAATACTAGATGAATATGTCAAGAACAGTTCTGCCATATTTCAGCTCAGTCGGAGAAGAACTCACCGTCAGATTTTCCGAACAACGAAGACTGCGCGTGCTGAAAAAGTTCTGCCTCGCTCTTCTCGGCAACCTCCTTCTCTCCCCTCTTCTCTTGTGCGTTTCTAATTGTGTTGCATACTTCTAATTAAGATTAAGGAAGTATTTATAGACTTACCCTTAACCCTAATTCCACCGTCATAAGTAACTGACCCAAAGAAACTCGACTAGGGTCCGGGTTTGGTTTTCTAATCCAAACCCAACTAGGAGAAAAACCCAACAGATTCTATCATAAACCTTGCGGCTCTGGCTAATGAGTTTGTCAAACAATATGACGAGACTAAAAAGAAATAGAGTAAAATTGTCAAGACCCGAGTTAGGGATGTTTAAATTTCGCGAAATTCGGGTTCTATGTAAAATGGTGTTCCACTCAAGAGCCTCACGTTTTTCGTTAGAGTCAGGACCACTTTTGGTACCAAATTCAATCGTATAAGTCTCAAAATGTTTCTTTTATAATTATTTCTATTTTTCGTTTGTCTTTTTTTCGATTCTACAATTTTTTTCTTTGGAATTTCTTTTAAGTAGAGGTTGTTTAGAATTATAAAATCCTAATATTATACTGTATAAATGAGTTCCTCTGCATATTTTACGTATTCGACTCAGTAAATAAAATTCAACTCTATCTTCAGAGTTTTTTAGTTTTTTATCGAGTTTTGTGTCAATTAACTAAAACTTTTTTGAATTTTTCCATGTGTATATCCTGACTTAGAAAAATGTAGATAGAGAAATTCTCATATCTCCTGTGAGAGAGACTATAAATGTGTGTTATACTTCTAGCTTACCAGTATGTAACTGCTAATATAAAAATCCTTGATGTACATATTGTCAGGTCTATAAGATCTCTTACCGACCGTGAGAGACCAACATTTGTTTGTGATCATGATGTGAAATTTCTTCAGAATCTCTAATGAGCTAAAAATTTAACGGACACATTCCTGCCAATCAGGTATGCATATGTACATACTTGTTGATATGGTTTTTGACATAGATATTTGATGAGAATGCAACTAGGACATAAAGAACAAGGTCTCGGTTCTTCGCAAAAGCTTATCCAACCCATATTCCTTTCATATTACTAATAAAGAATTACTTGATTTGATTAAAATTGAAATGGTTTAAGGTTTAGAATAGTATTATAGTAAATAAGTTAACAGTAATTGGACAACGGAAATGTTAGATAATCCAACAAATTCGACCAATTTGGTTGACAAGTACAACTGGACCACACTCGAAAAAATAAAATAAAAACTTAGATAAAATCCGGGCCATTTATTTTGTAGTCCAGTTGTACTTGTTAGCCAACTATGTTGAATTTGCTAGATTATCTAGCATTTCCCATTGAGCAAAACCCCCAGAACTTCTAATCAGGAGGAGAAGGTTAGGTAGTCATTACTTTTTTTCACTTTTGACTAGAACCAATCAATCAATGACTGGGTAAAGGAATAATTTTGGAGAATCCAAGAAATCAGTTAGTTGGGATGTTGGATTTTCATGGTTTTCAGTGGGATTTTGATGTTGTTTTACTTTGTCCTTTTATGAGATTTTGATTGTTGTATTTTGGACAGGGCTCATACATAGTGCCAAAGAATATGTACGTACTGATATAAGCATGGTGCAGTAAGGAAGGAATCATCAATGTCTAAAGGCAAGCTTTGATTGAGTTGTGTTAACTTCCCCCCCTTAGGATTTATGTGTTTGTATAGCAACATTCTTGTGAAAGTGGGTTATTTTCCTAATTAATTTCAATGTTTCTTATACAAGTAAGGTGCTGTTTGTTTTTTTTATTTTTCAGATCTGAAATCTGAATTGGAGTCCAATTCAGATTTCAGATGTTTGTTTTTTTGTTTACAAAAATCTGGAATTTTGACTGAATTATTTTTACATCTGAAAAGACTGAATAGATGCTCACTCATTTCAGACTTTAAAACAAGTCTGAAATGAGAGACCAACATCTGAAATCAACCAAATGACGAGAATACCCCTGCGAAAATTGGAAATCTTTTCTTCCATCTTTTTACACAACCTACCAGAACCACCACCGACCAGAACCACCACCGACCAAAACCACCACCACACCACCACCGACCAGAACCACCACCGACCAAAACCACTAACAAACAGAACCACTAACAAACAGAACCACCACCAACCAGAACCACCACCTTCTTCCTTCTCTCTCTATCCGACCCTCACTTTCTCCTTTTCCTCTTTACCCTAACAAACATAAGAACCAAGCCAAGATGAAATCCCTGAGAAACATAGCTAACCAAAGAACATTTTTTGGATCCAACTCTCCATTAGAATATCTGGATGAGGAACTTTTTATGCTTACCCGTTGCTGTTGTGATTGTGTTGATAATGATGAAATTGAAGATTTTGATTGTGTCGATAGTGGATGAATCACAGGTTCAAGCTTTTTAATAGAACCTAGTCTTCAATAGTAAATACAGAGATGTAGAGAGATGTAGAGAGAGAGAGAGAGAGAGAGAGAGAGAGAGCAGGAATGGGAAGGAGTAAAAGTAATGGGAGATGCTAGAGTGCCCAGTTTTTAGCCCATTAAATTGCCCAGCTGATGTGGAATCACTAAAAGACAAGGGTTTTTTAAAGTTTGACTACGGTGGGGACCGCTTTTATTTCTAAATAAGGAAAGTTGGGCAATTTAATGGGCAAAATTGCTGGGCACTTTATCATTTCCCAAAAGTAATTAGGGTTTTCTTTGTTTTTAGATGTGGGAAAAAAATTAGGGTTTTTTGTTAGAAAGACTAGTAAGGGTATATATGTCAAAATTATTATTCAGACCTAATTATTCAGATGTAGAAAACAAACATACTAACTTACAAAAAATTCAGCCAACTCAAATTCAGCCAATTCAGATTCAGCCAATTCAGATTCAGCCAATTCAGATTCAGACATTAAAAAAAAACAAACAGCACCTAAGTCTCTTTAGATTGCTTACTAGCTAGCTAGGTATGAGCAATCTATATATCTAAAGTAGCTTACTATATATTAACTCCGCGCGACCTTTCGGTGTTGTGTCTCCCGTTCGTTCTCATCGGGTGGTCATGGGTTTTGTTTCTGACGTAAACTCTCACAAACCCTTAATCAGAGCTATAGGTGGGAGGCTAATATCTCGGGATGTTGATCTATTTCTTGTGGGCTCGTGAGGGTACGTTCACCACTAAGAATAAAACTCATGCCATAAGGTGGCAGCTAACCACAGACAATACGATGTGAATATCGTTAGATCACCACATTTCCTCTCCATAGGACATCTATCCTGGTAAAGGTCAATTGAAACATCTTGAAGTCCCAAATAAAACGCGCTTTCTCCTAAAACTATATATGTCGGCTCTAGCAGTCCTGCAGTCGACCAGACCGTGACTAAAGTAGCTTATTCAGGCTAGTGTTTTACTCAAAATCTTGACGTTGGTCTCCGTTAACGTTCTCTAAAGATGCTACAAACGATCAAAAGTCGGTCAAGTTCTCATTTCAAATCAGTTTTACACCAGTGAGCTTCACTAGTGATCCAAGGAATGTAAACCACCATGTTAGGGATAATTAGAATGTGATATTTCACATTGAGAAGGAAATTAAATGCACATTAACACAATTTATAACACCACTAAGAAAACAAGTGCTCAGGATCATATCTAACAACTACTTCTTTAACCCATAAACCCCCCTTCTGTAACTTAACATGTTCATCAAATACAAGAAAAATAAAGAAAGAAGAGAAAATTAATTAGTGAATAAACAACAAACCTAGCTAGCTACCATTCTAAGAGCTAGAACTTCAGTTGAAGACAATAATAGGTTCATGTTTCTCTTATATTTGATCTTCATATTCTCCCCCCATCTTAATTAGGTAAACTTCCAATCTCTCTCTCTTTCTCTTCCTCCCCTAACAAAGAAAAAAAAGAACCTTTGGGGAGTAGTTTAATTCACAAAGTAAAATTACAAGAGATGGCTGGTGGTGGAAGAGGTGAAACCAGAAAGATCTGTCCATGCATTGCCACTCCAATATTGATCATTCCCTTGATTATTATTATTAGTACCCATTATCTGTCTTGATAAGTTCAAACCACCACCAGCTTCATTTTCTTCCGTTTTCACTGAAGCGAACCGAGTAACAACGGGACTAGCCGGTGTCCTAGCTTGACTCTGATCATGACCCATATTTCCAATAACTCCAGCTTGCTGATTACTACCTTGGAATGATGAATACAATCCTCGGGGTGGTTCGAGACCAGACAAGAAAGGAAATTGTTGCATTGCCTGCTGTAATCTCCATTGTTCTCCATTTGATCCAGTACTAGATAAAATATTGTTACTACCAGCTGAAGTACTAATTCCCGTATGATGAAAATTGAATCCACCAGTTCCAAGTTGTGTGGTTGATGGTGAATGATTAACCCCACTGAAATTCAACCCCAAGTGATCAGCTGTAGTAGTGCCGTACTTATCGGTACTAAAATTGAGAAGAGAAGCCATGAAAGGTAATTGATGAGGAGGGTGTTGTTGAGATTGAGGTGTCATGATATGACCTAAAGAAGTATCACTAGTTGTCATGAAATTAGTAGTTGTATTGCTTAAAGGGATACTGCTAGTTGAATTGTGACTATTTTGTCTCTGATGATGATGATGATGATGATCACTAGTTCCAGGTGACTTTGAACTACTTTTGCTACTTCTTTTGTTTCTACGACAACCACCACCCACCGGAACCGTTCTTAGAGCTCCACCTCTAGTCCAGTATCGTCTACACGTCTTACAAAAGTGACGAGGTTGAGTGAGACTGTAATTATTGAAGTAGCAAAACTTTGTATTAGTTGATTCACATCTTGGGCATTTTAGTGCTTGCTCTGGCTGTGGTAGTTTAGCTTGTCTGGCTCGATCGGCCAACGAACCAGGCCTAATTGAACTTGCAATTCCAACTCCACCACCACCACCACCACCCATGGGAGCTGACTGAGATGGTACTGGTGGAAACTGTGGATGATTATTATCATGACCAATCCCTTGTGGACCATTTAGTTGCTGTGAAAATAAAGAACTTGAATTAAACATTCAAAGAAATCACGAAAAGATAAGTAAGAAATGAAATATCTGGTATATTCAATAAGATAGAGAAAGAAAAGGGTAGGAATATTTTAGCTAGATCTTTTTATAGACATGCTTTTACTAAGAAGAAAAATTGAAGAAGAAACCATTAATTACCTGTTGCCAGTTTGGTGGATCTAGATAAACAGGAGCAGAGGTGAAAACCATGATCTTATATTCTGTTTTTAATCTTCTCTTTTCTAAAGGTTAGTTAATTCTAGGGTTTTTGGTGTGGGGGAAGCATATGCATGGCTGAGAATCTGCCAAAACAGAAGAGAGAGTTGCAGAAAGAAGGAATGAGAGAAAGAGAGAGAAGGTGATGGATGGCCTGGGGAGATAAAGGAGAAGCTTTTGTTTGTTTATTTATTTATCTTCTTCTATGTTTCTACTTTTCTTTTTTGTATTGTATTTTAATAATACTAGGCTAGCTAGGGTTTTTTGAGAGGGAGGAAGTTGCTTGCTTCAGTGGTAAGGTTCTTAATTTAGTGATTCTTCGTCGCAAGGTTTCATAGCTGAAAAGTGGATAGTGGATCATCCGTGATCTCATGCAGAGAATTGTTAAAGTAAAGGTGGTGGTAGGGTTTAGAAGAAGAGAGAGAAAAAGTGACACCGTGGCCGAATAGAAATAGAGAAAAAGAGGCAACTGGGCAACTTCGCGCGCCGTGAAGCATTTGCTGCACAAAAAATATACTCAACCGCCCTCCTGGGACTTCCACTTGAACCGTCTGTGAGGGAAACAAGGAGTTCTCTCTCCTCTCACATGTTCAATTACGTGAGAGAGAAATCCTTGTTTCTCTCACAGTCACAGACGGTTCAAGTGAGAGTCCAAGGAGGCGGGTCATGTAGACTTGTTCTTAGCTGCATGAAGAGCTGATGCGTGTTGACTATATTCCACATATACAATCATACCTAATGAGATGGTTAATCCAATAATGATGTTTAGATGGAAATTTAATTTTAGACCACTTTTCTTCCAAAACTTGCCGCCCATAAAAGAGTAATGCTAGGGAACAAAAAAAAATCTTGTTAGAAATCATACGTGGCTTGATGTAGTTCGCATTTTATTAGATCAATCATTAGAAGTGCGAACTCCAGCAAACGACGTAGGCTTACTGCCCATAATCTATCAGATTTTTCTTGTTCCATAGTATTTTTGGACAGAACAAATTACTAGCCCAAGTAATATATGAAAAGACTTGGCTAGTAATTTTTGTCCACCTCAGCTTTCAGGCGGAGGCCGGTTAAATATTTCGTATGAAAATCACGATTGTGATCTAATGCCCCTAAATGAGTGCTCAGTAATATAAGAAAGCCCAAAGACAGTTTTTGCCTAGAAGCAGGAACTCTTAGAGTCTTAGTAGCTCAGTGATCGATCGCATTGCATTAGAGATGAACAAAGCTAAGCGACATGCTAATATCATGGGAATTTAGGTCTTGAGATGCATTGATTGATTCTTATGTTTTTCCTGGGTTGAGATGCATTGACAAAACTTAGAAGGCATATACAAAATTCCACTAATCATGCACTAATATGGCTAGAAACAACTTTTATAAGACGCCAAAGGAGACAACAAAGATACAAAAAGAAGAGAAGATGGTAATTTTCTACCTACTCAGACCTTTCACAATGGAAATGAGATTAATTCATGTCCAAAAAACTTAATTATCCGATAAGATGAGTTCGAAAGAGATCATTTTGGATGGATGTTTATGTTGACATGACCAGCCAACCTAAACATATTAATCTTTGGATAGATGTGTTACACATTTGGACGGATGTTTTAAACTTTATGCTAACCAAATTACCATAAATAATTGTCCAATGACACACAAACAAGGAGAACATTTTATCATCAAATCAATATTAAAGTAAAAAAAAAAGAAAATAACAACGCAGTTTAATTACGATTAATTTTCACTTACTATTGACAACAAACTAACAAAATGTGAAAAGGTATATACTTTAATTTGGTGCTAGGAATTTTCATCTAATTCTAGTAATTATGCCATATAAAAACTCTTTGTGCTACACTTAACCTAGATTTACCACCAAACATGATAGTGAAAATTATATATATAAATATATATATAAGTATATGTCATTGAACTAGAATTGTGGAAACAATTGTACCATACATTCAATTTTTGGATTATGGGTAGTTTGTGTGGAAATAGAGGGAGACAAAGAAGAGTGGGGTCATTGGTGAATGATGGGTCAGAATCTTTTCATTCTAGTCTCCCGACCATGTATCAATCATGTGGCCTGAGAAAAAAAAAAGCTACCGGGTCTTGGGTAATGCACTTGCTTTATTTTTGTGATTATGATATATATGATATATATCCGGATCTTTCGTATACTATTTCATTCATAAATCAAGCTAGTCTAGGGCACGTTATATATTCAAGTCTCGGATCTAATTAATCGAAAGGTATTTCAACTTAGAATTATTTTGAAGAAATATTTCGTTCAAATGTTAGAAGGACCCTCAAAAGAGTATCACAATTTGATTTGGTACATATGATTAATTTCGATTAAATATAAAATTATGTAAAAATCTTATCACATCAATTTTGATACTACTAGTCATTGAAGATTATCCTTGAAAATTATCTAATCAACTAGTAATGAGGCTTCTTATTCTTAATTTGTGTTTCATTTCAAGTTGTTATGGGTTGCTTGTGCCTACCCCACTATCAACTATAATCAAGCTAATATGCTTAATTATTAATACTATTAATTTACCTAGAAGGTTAGAACTTAAGCCAGACAAGAAGTGATTAAGAAAAGGGAGAAGAAACAAGAGAAGGAGAAGCAGCACAGTTGGAATCTAATTCCCTGGACTATCTATCTACACAAGAATATAACTTTTACTCATTTTCATGCACAAAAAGCACCCTTAATTATCTCTCTTTCTTTCATACATAAGCTTGCACTACTGTTAGAGAGAGAAAGACTTAGAAATCAGGGTTGTAAAGGGAGCAACTACATTATATAATGAATGTGTAAGGGTTCAGCTTTTTACTCCATTTAATTTTCTTGTCACCTCTTTGCCCCCACATTACATGTCCAGAGCTTCTTCCTCTTATTCCCTCTTCATACACAAAAGGAAAAAAAAGGTATAGTACAATATTTTATCTCATGATCTTGTTTTAATTTCTAAGATGTATTTGCAAGATTATATTGATGAGTTGGGTTACTTTGGGCTAGGGCATAGGGGAAGTTCTCTATATACAGTTGGGGCTTATCCTCTCAATAGCCCAAAAAAATCAAAGTGGCAGGGGAGTTCTATAGAGTCACCCTTGGTTTTGTTCTTATTGGAATCTTGGCTCCCTTTGTCTTTTGACAAGAAGAGATGAAGATGAAAAGTTACATTTTCGTCTAGGCTTAGTCTTCACCATACATATTTTTTGGTTGTGAGCCGAAGTTTGGAAACTTTCAGGGCACGACTAATTACTAGGTTCGGTCGTAACTGCAAAGTTGCAATTTCATTTTTTTTATAATATTCCAAGGTTGAACTATTAGATAGGAAGAAAATGTGTTCAATTGAAGTGTGTAAAAATTAATAGTGGTGCAGCTAGGCAAAACTGAAGAATAGATGCCCGTGGGTTGAGAGAAAGTCTAGTCAAATTCGGGGAATCTAATGGTGGAGGCGAAGAAACTCGGTCTGAGAGAATGATCTCTTGAGTGATCCTTAGCCCCAAAACTTAAGAGTTTGATGAGACAAACAAAATAGAGCATATCTTTTCTGAGTTTAATGATGAAAAATGGAAGGATTCTTGTAAAGCGATTCCAAGTTGAACGAAGAGTCGAACATTTTGTGATCAAATCATTCACTCCATAGTCTGATAATATGTGCTAACTTATACTTTGAGGTTCGACTCTGACTATGTGCCTAATACGTACAAATAATACTCGTAATAAAAACCACTCTTATCCCTATAGAATATCATCCCTAAATTAATCTCGAAAAATCAACGTTATACATGTATCTGGATGGTGTGGATTCATTCACGTACCTTTCGCGGATTTCCTAATTAACCGGAGATTATGAAGACCGATTGAACTAGTAGGAGAAAGAAAAGAACACCCACAAACAAATAAGGGTAGCACGTGGAGTTTAATCAGCAGCGAACAAAGAAACTTTCCTAATCGTAGGTTAATTAGTTTTAAATCCAACGGCAATCAATTCATTATACGAACATTCTCGAATTATCCTCCAAAACCTATAAATATTCAGTTACTCTCATCCTTTTCCCTTGCAAGTTAGAATAATCAAAACCCTAGTTTTCTTTCTATCTATCTAAAAACTATAATTCCGATCTACTAGTATTATTTCTGTGAATTTGTTGTTGTCTAAGAATGGCTGGAAAAGGTGAAGGAGCGGCAATTGGAATTGATCTTGGAACGACATATTCATGTGTAGGAGTGTGGCAACATGATCGTGTTGAAATTATAGCAAACGATCAAGGAAACAGAACTACTCCTTCTTATGTTGCTTTTACAGATACCGAACGTTTGATCGGAGATGCTGCTAAGAATCAAGTCGCAATGAACCCAATCAACACCGTTTTCGGTAATTTTCTCATTCTCCTATTTTTCAATTATCGATGGTGTTCTTTTATTATTTTTTCTACATTATGACTAAATTGTATGTGAAATATGTATCTATCTAACTCAAAACTAATTGGCTGTACTTTTTTGTGACGTTCTTATTAAGTGTACTTTTTTTTTGTGACCTAGAGATATGTTACTTTTTTATAAGGTGCGCTTTAATGTAGCTGCTAGATTCTTATAAACATAATTGTACGTGAACCTAGAGACGTGTGACCTTCTTATTAGGCTTAAATTTTTGTGACATGGAGATGTGTGGCCTTATTTATAAGGTGTAATTTTTTTGTGACATGGAATGTTTTTTTTTTTTATGGAAGAGGCCTGGGCCTGATTTTATTTAGACGAAATATTGGCTACATGCCTACATCAATGTGACACGGAATGTTATTGTAAGGCATAATTTTTTGTGACATGAAGATGTGTGACGAGTACCTTTTTGTGACTTTGAGATTTGTGACCTTATTATAAGGCGTACAGTTGGGCGTAGCTCTGATACCATGCTACGAGTTATGTTGAGTTAGATGAGCACAAACTTTTAATATATCAGACTTTTCATGATCTTCTTTGTTTTTTTATTTTTCTGCATTATGATTGATTGATGATTGAAATCTTTTTTGTAGATGCAAAGCGATTGATTGGAAGGAGATGTAGTGATGTTTCGGTTCAGAGTGACATGAAACTATGGCCATTCAAGGTTATTCCTGGACCTGGTGATAAACCCATGATTGGTGTCAGCTACAAGGGTGAAGAGAAGCAATTTGCAGCCGAGGAGATCTCTTCCATGGTCCTAATTAAGATGCGAGAAATTGCCGAAGCTTATCTTGGTTCGACAGTGAAAAACGCTGTCGTCACTGTCCCTGCTTACTTCAACGATTCTCAGCGTCAAGCTACTAAGGACGCTGGTGTTATTGCTGGCCTTAACGTATTGCGTATTATCAATGAGCCAACAGCTGCTGCCATTGCTTATGGTCTTGATAAGAAAGCAACGAGTGTCGGAGAGAAGAATGTTTTAATCTTTGATCTTGGTGGTGGTACTTTTGATGTCTCTCTACTCACCATTGAAGAGGGTATCTTTGAAGTTAAAGCAACTGCTGGAGATACTCATCTTGGAGGAGAAGATTTTGACAACAGAATGGTGAATCACTTTGTCCAGGAATTCAAGAGGAAACACAAGAAGGACATTACTGGAAATCCTAGGGCTTTAAGGAGGTTGAGGACTTCTTGTGAGAGGGCAAAGAGGACGCTTTCATCCACTGCCCAGACCACTATTGAGATTGATTCTTTGTATGAAGGTGTTGATTTCTACACTACAATTACTCGGGCGAGGTTTGAGGAGTTGAATATGGATCTTTTTAGGAAGTGTATGGAGCCAGTTGAGAAGTGTTTGAGAGATGCGAAGATGGATAAGAGTACTGTTCATGATGTTGTTCTTGTTGGTGGATCGACTAGGATTCCGAAAGTTCAATCCCTTTTGCAGGATTTCTTTAATGGGAAGGAGCTCTGCAAAAGCATAAACCCTGATGAAGCTGTAGCTTATGGTGCTGCTGTCCAAGCTGCTATCTTGAGTGGTGAGGGTAATGAGAAGGTTCAGGACTTGTTGTTGTTGGATGTCACACCTCTATCTCTAGGGTTGGAAACGGCCGGAGGTGTTATGACTGTGTTGATCCCTAGGAACACAACCATTCCTACCAAGAAGGAACAAGTCTTTTCTACCTACTCGGACAACCAACCCGGTGTGTTGATTCAGGTGTATGAGGGTGAGAGAACGAGAACAAGGGACAACAACTTGTTGGGTAAATTTGAGTTGTCTGGAATCCCTCCTGCACCTCGTGGTGTTCCTCAGATTACAGTGTGTTTCGACATTGATGCAAACGGTATCTTGAATGTTTCGGCTGAGGATAAGACAACAGGGCAAAAGAACAAGATCACAATCACGAATGACAAGGGGAGGTTGTCTAAGGATGAGATAGAAAAGATGGTGCAAGAGGCAGAGAAATACAAGTCTGAGGATGAAGAACACAAGAAGAAGGTCGAGGCGAAGAATGCCTTGGAGAACTACTCTTACAACATGAGAAACACTATCAAGGATGAGAAGATAGGAGGAAAGCTAGCTGCTGAGGACAAGAAGAAGATTGAGGATGCAGTTGAGGAGGCCATACAATGGTTGGACAGTAACCAGCTAGCTGAAGCAGATGAATTCGATGACAAAATGAAAGAATTAGAAAACATCTGCAACCCAATTATTGCCAAGATGTATCAGGGTGGTGCAGGGCCTGATATGGGTGGGGCTGGTGGTATGGGTGATGATGCTCCTCCTGCCGGTGGTGCTGGACCTAAGATCGAAGAAGTCGACTAAACTGTTTCTGCTTCTTGTTTTATTTCATGTTTACTTTGTTTTGTTTTCGGTTAAATTTTATATTTCCTAAGAGTTTGGTTTTAGTTTTCTAGAGAGGTTTTATGGTTTCTGAATTCGATTTTTAGATGACTATAACTATTCGGTTAAATTCTATATTTCTTTGTTAGTTACTTTGATGAATCAAGTGAGAAGAATTCTCTGAGGTTTTTTTTTATAGCTGAAATGCCTTTGTGGTGACTACAATCATGATTCATGACCTCAACCATTTTTGAACTTCCCAACCAAGTTTAGAGACTAATAACTTACTCAACCTGCTAATTTTGGATTGATCGCTAACCTTTTACGAATAACACTAGGGCAGGTTAAAAGTGAGTAGGATTAATATGAAGCCGTTCTATCAGTTACATATATATATGAAACCCTTATAGATCGGCGTGGATGCCCACAGGCTACTGCAACAATCTGTTCTGGTTGAAAACTCTGTGACCTTTTTTTTGATACCCAAGAAACAGTTTACGTTGTTGGCCGAAACTTTTAAAGATTGCCCTTCGAGAAATATGATGAACATTGAGAGCTTGATTGTGGGGAAATAGATACCATAGCCTTAAAAGTCGATATACATGTATGAAGCCCTTATTGAACGGCTTGGATGCCCACGAGCTACTGCAACAATCTGTTCTGGTTGGGAACTACATGACCTTTTTTTGATACCCAAGAAACAGTTTACATTGTTGGCTGAAACTTTTAAAGATTGACTGTCGGGAAATATGATGAACATTGCGAGCTTGATCGTGTAAAAATAGATACCACAGCCTTAAAATTCGACATGCTACATTTGTGAGTAGAAGGAATTGTCAGGCATTTTCCACTTCCCTCAGGTAGGAAGGAAGCTTTTCGCTCAGCCAGAGAGAGAGAGAGAGGGAGAGAGATAAACTACAGAAGATGACTATCCAACTCCCAGTACAAAAAATACAAATGTTCTACAATTTCATTTAAAATAATCAAACTCCCGCTCAAATTTGATTCAAAATATGGATGAGATGCCACTAGAAATTCCTTTTCCAAGTGCAGTCGAAGAGTAATCTTCAATCTGTTATGTAAATAAACCAAACAAAAACAATTGGCCCAACTATTTTCTTCCTCTGCTAAGCCTATGTAAGTGGTAATTGATGCTTCCCCAAGGCTTTCTGCTTTGCCCAGACTGCAACAATTATCACAAAGGATGGGTGTTAATTGGATTTGGTAAAACACAGAGAGTAAAACGCGAGAATGGATAGTCAATGTATAAGAAAATCATTCCTTTAGAAAACGAGAAAAAGTCGAATATTAAAGACACACAAATTGCCAAACGCGCACCTGAGAATCCATACAAGTTTGCAAGAGTTCCTTTTGTCGGGCACACTTGTCGTCACTATTCTGGTTCAGAGACAAACAATTTAGAAATGCTAACATCTCCTTCATGCAAGGTTTCCGAAGTGTCCCAAATTTCTTTGGGTTTATGTACAGCCCACCAGCTTTCCGCCCCATGTTTCGTAAGTTCTACTAACCTGCTCAAGTTCAATAATGGTGTAAATTTAGAAAACACAATCACAGAGCAAGGGCTTATGAGATCAATGCACTGCATAATTCTAGGTGTTCGAATTGAGCTATGCCACAATAACAAAAGGCTGAAACAGAAAAATATGAAACTGAGTTCTCACTATTAGATGTTGTATACTACTCATTTTCTGAAAGAAACTGACGTCCAAAAAGCCACCAATGTCCTTTTACTTGTGTCAAGTTATACCTCAAATCCAGCATATGTAATATTGAACAGACAACACTTTTTCTTTATGCTATTTGAGAATTTCTGAACTTGCATATGCGTAATCGAGTATACGAGAGAAGAGAAATAAGCAACCGAGCAACAATATCTTACATTTAGGGTGCAACACACTAGTACCATATGAACTCAACGTTGTATTGCTCCTCAACTCACAAAAGAAATGTGGAGTCCTAGTTCTCAATCTTATGTATAGAACCACATAAAGTTCTAATGCACTAAAATACAACCCATTATCCTCAAGGAGAACCAAAGAGCGCACTGATTTTTTTTCCGAAACTTCAAAGGAATAATATTGTGAGAGATAAAGATGCACAAAAGGCCCCAAGGGTACCTTAATAACCGGGAAGAAGCGGATCGATACTTTGTGTGCATAACGTATAATCTTGGTGCACGATCTCCACGGAAATGATTACACACGCTATCCTTTGGTGCATTTGGAAGCAGAGGAGCCGTACGATATTGAAGGACAAGGTTTTAATTATGGACAATGTTCGAAAATACGTTTTTAAGCCTCGAAGCGGTGGGCTCTCAAAAAGCGAAGCGGTGCCTCGATGCGTAAAATACGTTATATATATATATATATATATATATATATATATATATATAAAGATAACTTCAAAGAGTGTAAAAACATAACATGACATAGTTTTACTACCAATTTACCATTATATAAAGTGCTTCATAAACAAAAAAACAAGAGTTTCATCGTCATAAACTCAGAACTCATAACACTTAAGCAAACCTAAAAACAAAAATAAACTCATGTTGTCCAACATCTGAAACAAAAACAAAAGAGTTGTTTCTTCAAAAAAAAAAAAAACAAGTACTAACAATTACTAACACATACTAACAATTACTAACACATTACAGACTAAAAAAAACAAATACTAACAATTACTAACACATTACAGCCAAAAAAATATAAGTACTAACAATTACTAACAAAGTAACAATTACTAATGGTTTGAAAGAAGAGAGAGAAAAAAACTGAGAGAAAGATAATGAAAACCTAGAGAGAGAGAGGCAGAAGAAAACCGAGAGAGAGAAGAAAATCTAGAGAGGTAGAAGAAAATGGAAGGTATTACCTGCTGGTGTTGGCTGCTGCTGGAGAAGAAGGTAGCAGTTCTTGACTTGATTCAGTCGTAGAGAGAAAGAAGGAAAGAAAAAAACCCTAACAGTTGGTATTTTCGATTTTGACCCAATTTCTCTATTTTGACCCAATTTCTAAATACACACCTCTATTTTCAAAGCCTACGCCTTGTACGCATCAAGGCGTACCGCCCCGACTCATACGCTTCGGGTTCAGAAGGCGTACGAGTTAAAACTGATGGACAAAGCATAAGCTTTGACTCGGTTGGTGTACGCATCGAGGCGCGCTTTAAGCTTTGACTCGGTTGGTGTACGCGTCGAAGCGAAGCGTGCCTCGATGCATACGCTTCAGTCGCTTTTTCAAACATTGATTATGGATGATATCATCCATCCATATGGTTCCGAGGACCTTGTAACAATGAACCAATGATTTCATGTTTGACGGAAAGCCCTTGCAGACGCATTGTAATCTTGGTGAATACTTGTTCTTTTATACTCCAGTTTATAGCTTTCTCCTTTTTCCCGTTTGGGTCTCTCGGCTTGTGCCTGTCTAATCCCTATTTGGGTCATGTTTCTTCTTCCCTCTTTGTGTGTTCATTTGCAGTTCTAGAAACTAAAACGAATTTCTGATAAATGTCACTCGGTGATCTCTCATACATCTTCCTAACAAAATTCTAAGAAAATTAATGGGGATCACGATCAGTAATTCAGTATGGTATACATAAGCCCCTTAATTCATAATAAAACACATTCTTAATATATTAAGTCGAGACAAGACAGTAATCCAAGATAATACATATGAAGCAAATTGTTCATATTTCAGTTCATTCGATTAACTTTCTTAACCTTTTAGTCGAATCTTAATACTGTAATATCAACTTTACTAAGGTCTAACTTCAACAAACATAAACATAACTCATATCGAAATTGATCCCTACACTATCAATTCCTACCAATACAATATCATAAACTCTTTTCAATTGAAAAGTTTGCATCATCAACTTCATGAACAGATAGAATTCAGTAGCATACATTTTGTACCATTTAAATCCCTAATAAAAGATGATAATGGGTTTTTAACCAAATGCCAAATGATGAAGAAAAAAGAATCAACAAATAAAAGCTTTCATAATAAGATTATAGAACTGCCCAAGTTATGATTAAATCATATTATCATAGTAGAGGAGAATACTCCAAAATCTCACTATTTGTTTCCCGAATAGGCTGAAAAATTCCATCTTTTTACAAATAAATACCTATAATCTTTAATAGATGATTTGGGCAGAACCCATATAGATCTAGCTTGTGATAAGGAAGATAAGAAATTGTAGAGAGAGAAATGGGTTTGTGGGTTTAGGGTTTAAGAATGATATGAAATGAAAAGAAAGAGGGAAGAAGGAAGAGAGGAATACCTTTTCACGAACTCCTTCAGCTAAAACCTCCGACTCTCTGCTCTTTTGGTTACAGACTTCGGAGAGATTCGGGAAGGGAACTGCGAGGATTGTTAATGAACACTCCGAACAGATCTTATCCGTCCAAATTATTTTTAAGGGAGGTTTTGATTCGTCGGATGAAAACGACGATAGTTCCCTATTCATGGGCCTTGTGGGAGTTAGCTATCCAATCACGGCCCAACAGGAAGTTTAATTATAGGCGTCCCCCGTTACTACTAAAGGCGGAAAAGAATCCGTTGCCGATCATTTTTGGCTGAAACAAAATGTAACGAACGAAAGTTTTGGGCCGATTAGGTTCAGAGTCAGATTAGACTGTTTGGTCTGGCTAGGTTGTTAGGATTAGCTTCGTCCTTTTGGGTTATAGTAGTTTGGCTCATTTAACTCGCCTTGTATGTACTCTCTATTTTTGCTTTTGGTATAAGAACAATCCTGCATAGACTAAAGGAAATTTTATGACTCACAATATATCATCCGGCACATCTTCGGTCATTGCTAACTGACTTTGAATTTGATTTCTAGGAAATAGATTATAACAACTGGAACATCTTCGGTCGTTGCTAACTATTTTGAATTGGATGTCCACAAAACAAATCCCCATCCATGTTATTGTGTCACTGGATATATTTTATAGACAATTCGACATAATAAATGATGAATATTACAAATGAAATCTCATATCTATTTAATATTTCTAATTTCTTGAGTTTGGGACAAAAAAAAAAAAGATTGTTATGTATTTTGTGGCAAATGAACTTTTAATTAAGCTCTCAATTAAGTGCAGGTCTATTTTGAAACGTCCATTATCTAAAAGTGTACAACTTTGAATAAAAAGTTACATTGATGACCATTACCTTACAGAATTTATGTGACATTTTGTGGTCAATTTCTCAATTACTATAATATCAAAGACACAGAAAAGATATTTTGGGCTTACTTTTAGAAAACCCATTAGGAAGTTTGTCATGTTTCTCTCATATGGTCAAGTAAATATAAAAAAAATAACCATCCCGTAAATATATTTCTACAATATCCCGACATGAAAATATATATCTTTAAGTTATCTTCTTAATTATTCATGTGTCAAAATTTCACAAATGTGATCGTTATCACTAATAAAATAACATCACATGATTCACATCTAATGTTTATGAGATTACAACGTCATGAACTAGGCAAGAGGCAACTATCAAACTTAAACTGTTTTTTTTTTTCCAATGACTCAGTTTTTCTTTCTTACTTACTTTTGAAGTACAATAATGGTGTATTCTAGTGGAAGAGAAAAGGAGAGTAAGAATAATGGTGTATGGAATTGACCAAAAACATCTTCCACTCATCCAATAAATGGGTAAAAGATAACTCAATTATTAGATTCATATACAAAGTGATCCAAACATCCTAATCTAACAAGTAACAAAGCATCCCTAGAGTTTGAAAATGCACGACTCTTTTTGTCTCTGTAGAATACGAGAAACTAAATACTATTTGTTTCGAATTTTTTGCTTTTGATCCTTCCCGCATAGTCCTTAGTTATGACACGTGCGGGGGTAGGAGGCATGTATGCTCAAATTGCTTTTCGTATAAAAGTTTCAATCCCTTTTCGATTTGAGAGTAAGTTATATACCGTTAGACAGCTCAACAAAAAAAACATACCGTTAGAGCACCGTCCTACTGCTCACAAAAGTTATCATATCAAATAATATAAGCAAATAATGTATAATAAATTATGCTAAATCATACTAATAATTCTAATGAATACTTAATGTGCACATGTCATCACTCAATGTCTAATAATTAGTCTAAGTTTGCACGTCTCAATAGATACAATCTAACTATAATTAGTAAGAGAATTTCCAATGCAAGACAAACGAAAAACTCTTATCACGTCAAGTGTGAAAAATAGTAGATCTCTAAATAATGGCTTTCCTACATGTTCATTTAGAACTACTATATTAGAAAACCTTCTTCAATGCAACACTCAAGATAAATTCTAAATCATATATTTTGATTTTTGACCATAAAATTAATTGATTTGTTTATGTGACACTTAGAGATCTTCAAGTCTCTAAAATAAATTGTGTCACCTCACTTTAGAGATTTACGAGGGTATAACCCGTGCCCGCCGGACACAAACAGTTCTATCAAATGCGCACGTGAGGTGATCTATACGCGCCCCACATTATCGCTATAGGCGTCCCGCAAAGACTAAAGTTTTAAGGGATCTATATGTAAATGGAGCGCCTACAACAATAATATGGGTGTCTTTAAGTCTTCCGAAAGAAAAATGAGATCTTTAAAAAGATGATCTTTTTTATAATCTTATAACTCTTGGTTGATTTTTAATCAAATCTGAACCCTCAAACTTTGATAGAGTAAATCCTAACCATTAGAGATAAACATGGGAGAACAAATCTTAGCCATTGGGAGGAGGGGGAAAGAAACCCTCCTCCCTTATTATATAGATGTTGAGTTCTGCAATGGAGATGATTTTTAAAGAGAGACTCTAAAAAAATCTTATGTGGCACTTTAAATTTTAGAGTTTGAGTTTCCGACTGGAAATACTCTAGAATTAGAGCATCTCTAATGGGACATTCTAACAAAAACTCTAAAGTCCTAGTTGTCAAGTGTTGATGAATATTGTCTTTGCTAGGTGGCTATATGGAGAAACTCTAAACTTTGCTAGTCTCCAATGAAGATCTCTAAAGTACATCCACTTAAGAGCATCTCCAATGCAACACTCAATCTTCGAAACTCTGAGTGTCACATATGATTTTTAGAGTTTTTTCTTAAAAATTCTCTCCAATGCAACACTCTATTTGAATCTCTAAGATGACGTGTCAATAGAGATATCTCAAGAGGACGCTCTAATTCTAGAGTGTCATCTTGAGATATCTCTAATTGTCTAAATCATCAATATTTAATTTTCAAACAATAGAAATCGAGTCTTCTATATTTTCTAAATAACTAATTATTTATTTACAAAAATAACTATGTCATATAAGTAAATAAGATAAGTTTAGAGTTTTGCATTTGAGACATAAAAAAATTGAGGATCTCTATTTTCGCCACCTGATAGTGAGAATCTCAAGTGAAACTTGACAGATAAGATGAATAGAGATTTTTTTGAGTTTTACATTGAAGATGCTCTAATACACATTACACATGAGCTCTAAATTCGGTAAGAAAAAATAGTTTAAAAGAAATGATATCTATTAGTTTAAATTTTAAATTGACACTTAAAAAATCTCAAAATAAACACCTTAAGGGTCTCTACGATAAATGTTTCGACATCATCATGGAGTGTCAAATTGAGTGTCTCATTGGAGAAGATCTTTTAACAAAATCTTTAAAAGTTATAAGTAGCATTCTAAGTTTTAGAGTTTAAATGTTTCACTAGAATTGTTCTTATATCTAAGACATACTTATATACATTGGTCAACTTATTAATTTGTTTCTTTTTTTTGTTGAAAAATTGTTCTTTATCAAACTTCTTCCCTTTTTTTTACATTTCCGTCCTTCCATGAAGGTGCCGCGAAGAAGGAAATAGTTGGACCAATAAGAACCCTAAAGTGTTATTTACTTTAATTAGCAATTGTGAATTTTATATTGTCTCAGATCCATTTTGCTCGTATTGGGTTTCTCTTTTTTCAGTTATTCAAGGAGCAACGACTAATTTAAAAAAACATTAGCACTGTTTTTGAAGTTCTATAAAATATTGTTTAATCTTCAATCAGTTGTCAAACAATTCTTTACCCTATTTGGCTATCCAGCCGCGATACATGGCCCCGCACGAATCCCAGCCGAATCTCCGCGGGATGACGTGTTTCTCTCTAAATCATGGCCCGACACGTCATCCCGCCGGGATTCGTGGCGGGCATAGTGTCATTTCCCTTCGCTATTTTTGTCTCATGATTGTTTCTCTATTTTAATGCATGATTAAGGGTGTCTATTAGGGTTACTTGCTTTTTTAAGGTGAAGCATCAATTTAGGAGGTGTTTGTACTTTGTAGAAAGAAAGTTTTGTTGACAATGCTCATATATACTTCTTAGATACAATGTGTTTTTTACACAAGAATTGGCCGAAATAAATTTACCAAGTATGTTTTCAAGGTAATTCCATTTTTGAAGGTGTATATCACCTACTTCTTCTCTTTCTCTCATTCCAACAAAAAATCGTGGGCCGACAATCTCCAACTGGTAGTCTTAACTTAAAAAAGATAAGCTTGTTCTTCCTTCCATTTCTTTTTCTTCCCATTTTCTCTTTTCTCTCTTTCTATTCTCACAGACGAAGAGGAGGACCCCCTTCTCCGATAGTTTGGTAAACCAGACCTTCCGTCTTGATCTGGAACGCTAGACCGAAACGAAGGCCTAGTTCTCCAGACTTTTAAGGTAGGGGTGGGAATCGGTCCGGACCGGTCGGTACTGGACTCTAACTTCATCGAATCGGTCGACTCGGACATAAACTGTTAATGACCACCTAATTACTCGGGCGGACTCGTACGGTCACTCTCAAGAATTCTTTGTCCATTGACCGTCCAAGACCTCTTGTTTTGCCGGGCCAGTCGGACACCGGACGGTCTCGGTCTGAGTTTTCCAATAAAATTTACTTAAATTCAGAACTTTATTTTTATGAGAAATGATAGAGTGACTTAAAATTTGGTACTTAGAGGATGACATGTTTCCTCATTTGGAAACAAAAGCGGTCCCCACCGTAGTCAAACTTTGAAAAAACCTTGTCTTTTAGTGAATTCCACGTCATTATGTCATCCTCTAAGTCATCCTCTACGTAACTCTAGCATCTCCCTATTTTTATTATCACAAACAAAATTACTTACAAATGAAGATGTTTAACCAAGAAATCAAAAGTAAATATGAAAAAGAAAAAAACACAGTTGATCATCATTTAACAAGATATAATTAAGCCACGTACTAATGTTTGGTCTTCTAGAGGACTATATGACTATAACCAACGACCATCATATATTCTTATGTCTATAAAATTCAACGGTCAACTTCTAAAAATGAGGGCAGTTTAGTCGATCAACCTATTCGGTCACTCGTACCGGTCGGTTATTTGGACGGTCTATATTGGTCGGTCGGTTAGCGGTCGGTCCTTCGACATAGAATTTTGACCGTGACCGTCCGCCAATTCTTTCGGGCCGGTCGGACACTGACCGTTATGACCATCGGGTGTCCATGGACACTTTTTATCTCGGTCGAACGGATCGGATAGCGGTCTTCCGGATCTTTTGCCCACCCCTACTTTAAGGGGGCTATTTTGGTATTTCGGTCATTTTTAGGGGGTCATTTTGGTGTCTTGGTCATAACTTAGAAAACTGATTGTAGCTTTTCTCTTCTCAAAATGATAAGCCAAGCAACAACCCAATCTCCAACTCTTCTATATACTTCCACTTTATTAACGACTTCCCTTTATTTCCTTATCTCCCTTCCTCCTTTCTCTCTCTAACTTTCTGATCGTATCGACATTGGCGGGGACGAGTATCTCTTTTGAAGATCTTTGCTTCTGTTTCTGTGGATTTTAATCCCTACCCAGAAAAGGTAACTCTTTTATTCTCCCAAAGGTCTCCCGTTCCATTTCTTTAGAATGTAAGGGATGATTCGTAGGTGTTTCTATCAAATTTCTTCATGGATTTGATGGTCTGATTCAGAAAAGTGTTCCTCAATTAGGGTTGCTGTTACAATTTCCTTTCACTTCCTGATAGAAGTATTGGTTAGAATAATCTGTTCATGATGTTTGGGTTGTTTCCTGTATTTGGGTATGAATCTCGGCTGATTTCTTTGATTCCAGAACTCCTTTCTGGAGCAGAGATGGGTTTAGATTTTCCTTTTATCTAGGGTTTTTGACAAAAAATTCTCCTTTTGGGACCCTTAGTTGGGATATCCCTTCATGATGTTTATAGGGTTCTCCTGGATCTAGTTGAACTTCCCCTGATCTTTAACTTTGTTCTTTGTTATAGAAGATTGTTAATTGATGGATCTAGGATTAGTTATTTGGTGGGTTTTTGAGATTCATTTATGATGTCCTTTTGGTGATTATTGTGGGACTTCTAAATTCCACTCTCACCTTCAAGAAAAATCTTGAAGGTGACTAAAAAGGGTAAATGGCAGACACCCTTCTTACAGCTTTGTCAATGAAGAATCACCAACCATCAACACTTTTATCAATGGATTCTTGTGCTGCTTCTCACACTGGATTAGATAGAGAGATGAATCGTCAAATCATTCTTTCCCGACCACCTGATATTAATCTCCCGCTTTCCGCTGACCCAAGCCTACCTCCCCATTCGTGGAATCCTGATAATTGTGATCTTCTGGATGTTCATCTTGGATCTCAAGTCTATGAGAAAGAAACACTTCTTCATCTCCCTAAGGTTGCGCGAAAATGTGCAAAGCGACTTGATAGCATTTGGGGTGCTTGGGTTTTCTTCAATTTCTACTTCAAGCCTGTTTTGAATGATAAAGCAAAAGGAAAGATTACTAGAGACAGTAACGGAATTTCTGGATTCGATAAATTGGATCTTCAACTTGATGTTTTCTTAGTTCAACATGATATGGAGAATATGTATATGTGGGTTTTCAAGGAACGACCTGAAAATGCACTAGGTAAGATGCAGCTGAGGAGTTACATGAATGGCCACTCACGTCAAGGAGAACGTCTGTTCCCATTTAGTGTGGATAAGGGTTTTGTTCGCTCCCATAGAATGCAGCGAAAACATTACAGAGGCCTTTCAAACCCCCAATGTGTTCATGGAATTGAAATTATTAGGTCTCCCAATCTTACGTGCCTCAGTGACGACGAAAAGAAGAGATGGATGGACCTCACAGGCCGTGATTTGAACTTCTTGGTCCCACTTGAAGCGAGTGATTTTGGTTCATGGAGGAATCTTCCAAATACTGATTTTGAGCTTGAGAGGCATCTTACATCAAAAAGTAACGGCAACTCAAGGAAACTACTCGGGTTTGGTTTGAATCTATCTACTCTGCCGTTGAACCATGGTAATAGTGACGGTATGGATGTTTCCCCCAAGAACAAGAAGAGAAAAGAATTTTCTCCTCACGGGAGCGATGAAGATTGTTATATACCAGTTAATAATCCTACTCCCAGTCGTGTTTTAGATATGGAAATCCACCATCCTATTGGGTCTGTTTGGTCGAGCGGGTTTACTGGGGTAATGAGGAACACAAGCGGGCCTGTCACAGCTTCAAAGACTATATATGAGGATGAAGAAGGGTATTTGATCGTGGTGAGCCTACCTTTTGCAGATTTACAGAGAGTAAAAGTTTCATGGAGGAACACTCTTTCGTGTGGGATCGTCAAGATATCATGTGTAAGCACTGCTAGAATGCCATTTATCAAGAGACATGAGAGAACATTCAAGCTCACAGATCCATCTCCTGAGCACTGCCCTCCGGGAGAATTTATAAGGGAAATACAACTTGCAGGTCGAATTCCAGAAGACGCTAAACTTGAAGCATATTATGATGAAACAGGGACAGTTCTAGAGATCATGGTGCCAAAACATCGGGTTGGACCAGAAGAACATGAGGTTCGAGTTTGCCTTCGCCCTCATCTTGGAACCAATGACCTTCTATTGACTTGATGGAGTGATTGCGAGAAATGCAAGTGGATATTACTATGGTCTGTGTTGAATTCTTTACCAACTTAATACTACCATAAATGAAATCTATTGAATGGAAATTGCATCCATATCAAGTATCTTTGCTACTCTGGTTTCCATCTGTGTCATGTTGTATCCAGTAATTCTTCTTACTCAACTTGTTGGTTCCTATCTGGGTTGATCTTGTATTTTGGGCTTGGAAATGATAAGGGCTTCAATCTCTCACAACAACAAGCATTTAGTTATCAAGGGAAACCCCCTATATTAAATAAGCCAAACACAGTAATAAGCATACTTACTCTCTATTATATATTTACTTACTCTATTATATAGTTATATCAAACTGTAATAGAACTCGTTTTAGAAGTGATATAAAAACAAATATCATGTGCTTCGCACTTTCTAGTGATGGCACCTATAATAAAAAGA
This sequence comes from Eschscholzia californica, assembly GCF_041429995.1. Lineage (NCBI taxonomy): Eukaryota > Viridiplantae > Streptophyta > Magnoliopsida > Ranunculales > Papaveraceae > Eschscholzia > Eschscholzia californica. Next base: position 40,564,026 of record NW_028238420.1, on the reverse strand, counting down.
ACCTCTTAAGTGGCGCTCCTACGACTCTAGGATGCGAGTTGCGCTCCTAGGTCCTAGGATGCGAGTTGCGCTTCTAGGTTCGTTCAGTTTCCGATATAGAGATGATGATGGTGGTAAGGTGTATATGAGCAGTCAACTGTCTATCGTGATGGTGGTAAGGTATATATGACCAGTCAACTGTCTATCGACAACCCTGGACGTTTAGGGGGTTAGGTAGTAATTTATGTGAGTTAATCATCTTTGAGAGGCTATTTCGCTCGGAGTTGGAAATGTTTTACCATCAAACAAGCACACTACTACATTGTTTTCTCCAAAACTCTCAAAACAAACCTTAAATAATAGACCTTCTGTTCCATTTATAAACATCTAATTAATCTGATCCAGAAAAACCCAAGTACTCTACTCTTGGTTTGCAACTTCCACTAGAGACCTAGTACGGTTCAACTGGATTTCGGAAGTTAGCTCCAGCATAGACAGCATCCGAACCCAATTCCTCTTCAATCCTCAATAACTGAGTACACAATAAAAACCAATTCTTTTCATCAATTTAAACAGATCCAGAAAAAAAAAGCAGCAAAAACAAATGAAATTAAAGTATACAACTTTTCTACCTGGTTGTACTTGGCAAGGCGCTCGGATCTGCACGGAGCTCCTGTCTTAATCTGGCCCTGTTATGACAAAAATGTGAAGAATAAGTGGTTAGGCTCGAGCTGAACCAAAATGAGATTGTTAGTCGGTTAAATTCTAGTGCTAGGTTTCAAGAATGTTACAGTGGCCAAGCCAACAGAGAGGTCAGCGATGAAGGTGTCTTCGGTCTCTCCACTTCGGTGGCTGGCCATGACACCCCATCCAGCTTTCTTTGACATTTTCACAGCTTCAACGCTCTCAGTTACAGATCCGATTTGGTTAACCTATTTGCATAGCACAAGGATTAAATTACAAAATTGACAGAAAACCCATATTAAGAGATTCAATCGAAGCTCGATTGATAAACAATCATCAGTACCTTGAGGAGCAGAGCATTGCAGGTGTTCTCCTTGATTGCCTTCTCAACTCTCTGTAAAAATAAACTGCATCAGAAATAGCACAGAATTTTGGATCTTCATGATATCGAGAATCGGTGTACTAATTTTCTGAATCCCTTCTACTTCGCAAACTAGAAAATGGTATTTATCAGTTGTAATAAAAGGAAATACTTTTGGGTTTGTAACCAAGAGATCATCCCCAACAATCTGTACTTTATCTCCGATTTCAGCAGTCATCTTGGCGTAATGTTCCCAGTCGTCCTGGTCGAATGGGTCTTCAATCGACACGATTGGATATTCAGTAGCAAATGATTTGTAAAAATCTTTGAGTTTATCTCCAGAGATCTTTTGAGATCCGTCGTTATTCTGTACCAAGTCATACCATCAAATTAAGCGCCAAAGATTGTTTTCATTACGTAGAACCTAAATTACAAAAACAGGTGAAATGGCCATCTTGCCTCTGCCTTGAAGTTGAGGTCATAAGTTTTGTCTGACCCGTAAAATTCGGAAGCAGCAACACCATTCCAATGACAACCTATAACAAGAAGCTTATTAGGTTGCTAATCTCCCATTGCAAGTTTAAGATGCATCATAAACAGTGGAAAAATAAGAGAAGGCAATAAAGTCTCACTTGTTGAGTATAGCCAGCTTTAGCTATGGCTGTGTTCAGCAACTCAAGACCTTCCTTATTCTCCTGAAATTTGAACAAGTTGAAAAGCAGAATTAGAAGATGAAATGAATAGAATGAAGTGGATGCTGGGAATGAAATTCCAATTAGCAGACTTGGATATTGGGTGCAAAACCACCTTCATCACCAACATTTGTTGCATCCTGACCTTATTTCTTTTTAATGAGAGACTGCCATAAAATAACATATACACATTAAGCTACACCCATGAGTAAAAAAATGTGACATCAAAATTAAGCAATATCACCAACTACAACATTTAAGTTTCTTGGTCTATCAGCGGTGTCTTCACACATGGCAGGAATGAAACTCATTAGAAGTCGAATAACATGAGTACATACGCACTATATGAAAAGGGAAACAGAAAATCAAAAGGTTTCACTAATCAGATGTGAGATAGAGAAATGCAGCTATATACAAACAGCATATATCCTGGTAACAATGCTATATCAAGTCATTTACAAATTCAGCTTAATGGCGAGAGGAAGAGAAGAATAATTGAGTATCGAGTAATATAGACCTTCAAATGGTGATACACTTCTACGCCCATTTTCATTGCTTCTTTAAAGGAAGAGGCTCCTACAGGAAGGATCATGAACTCCTGCAAACACAATTTATACCTGTCATTAAGATAAAGGTAAATATCCCGAAAAAATATGTGCAGTGTTTGACTTTGCTTACCTGCATCTATCTCCAACTGGGATTTCGAAATGGTTTGCTTTCAGACTCCCTCTCCTAATTTATTTACTTGTAGAGTGATTTTTTTATCTTCTATATTTGGTTACTGCTTTATTGGTATGCATGATTATAGTACTTATTGATTATTTACCTTGTAAAGGGGAATTTCCTTCACACTAGCCCCTACCTTGCAAACAACAAGAGACGCTGCAAGAATTGCATTAGCTCCCAGCTGAAAAACAATAACTGAAGATGTAGGTAGAGATGTTTTCCATTAGAAAATGAAGCTCTACTACGGTGATCTAGTCAATACCTTTTGTTTGCACCAACCCCATTCATTTACGGTGTCGTCGAGCTATTGCACCATGAAGTTATCAATGTTGGTTTGGTCTATTGGGTCCTGTGTTAACAAAAGGTGAAGCTTAGTTACAATGTGCATGCAGAGATATTAAACTCAATTATGGGAATCTCTTAGGAAAAAGTGGCCGCAGGGAGGTTTCTTATGAATTATTTAGACTTATCGCTCTAACTAATAGTTCAACTTCATATAGTTTTTGTTAAGTTTGTGGTCATCCAACTCAAAACTAATTGGCAATGAGTGGAGAGGACCTAGACATTATATTCTTAGTTGTCAGTTACCCTTTCTCTCTTGTTGGGAAGTTTAAACTTTTTTACAGTAATGAAACTCTCTGACTATATTCGCCTAAATATGTAGTGGAGATGAATATTCGCGGTTGATTTGCTGAGCGATTTATCCAGCACCTGTTCGTGCCTAGAATTAGAAAATGACACACCGGGAGAGACGGAATACTTCTACAGCCTGCATCCAAAACTAGATAATAGACCAACCAAGCTTTGGAACTTGGACGTGTTCTCAAAAGTTGAATTTTCTTGTGAAACTGCAATCTATTGAACCCTTTTAGACCGTTGGATGTGCTACCAAAAGTTGATTCTTCTTACAAAGATTCAGAAAATGACACACGTGGAGAGATGAATCTGTGGCCTCGGAACTAGTTTTGTATTTGACTTAATACTTCAAAGTAGATAAAAAACCAACCGGGCGTTTGTAGTCCAACGGTTAGGATAATTGCCTTCCAAGCAATAGACCCGGGTTCGACTCCCGGCAAACGCATATATTTTTTCATTTCAAATCTTTTTGAGCAACCAAGCGTTTGCAGACAAATATATCCTTCTAATTTTCTGGAGTTTAACAAAAAATATTAATATACTAATTCTTTGGTTCAAATGATCCTTAGTTAGCAGTCCAATTTTGTTTTTAGAACAAGAATTTCAACCTTCTTGTTTAATGGGTTATGGTTCCTATTAATCTTTGAATGCATTAATCCATAGTGAAGGTGTTTTTCACATCACCATTTTGTTATAAGGTTTCAAAATCTTTAGAACTTTTGAATTTTAAATTGTCTTATAAAGCAAGTTAATCAATTGTAACTTAAAAAGATGATTTCTGAAAGAAAAAAAAACTTGAAAAGATGGAATGCTCATCTTGTAGAGAGGATCTTCAATGAACATTCAGCGCTAGAAATTCTCAATACTGTTGGGTAACACAAATAATGAATACAGATTTATTTTAATCCAATACGTAGAAAGGAGATCGCAAATCCAAATCACTAAATCGATCTTCCACGAACTACATACAAGGCAAACTAGCACGACATGGAACGATCCTGTCGTGTCGTGCCGACCTGTTACGAGTCAACAAGATTGTGGCAGGTCTAAACTTTTAAGTTCCCAGACACATTAGGAACGACAACACGGCTCAACAGGGTCCTTTTCGTTCTTTACTCGTTACAACTAGTGTCGTTCCTAACCCGCTACAACCACACTAAATCATTTACAGACAGGTTATTTAATTTAGAGTTAATTCCTATATGGCCCCCTACTTTGTGACCAGCTTCCTTTATGGCCCCCAAATTTCTGTAAATTCAAATATGGCCTCCTATTTTCATAGAAATGTCATAACTACCCTTCCCATTAATATATTTTCAAAATAAAATTAAAAACAAAAACCTAAATTCCACCTCACTTCCCTCTCCACCACTCATCTCTCTCCACGTCACCTCTCTCCAACTCACCTCTCTCTCTCTCTCCAATCAGCACTCTCATGAAGGTCGTCGGCCGGAAAATTTTCCGGCCGGCGACCTTCATACTTAAAAAAAAAAAAAAAAAATTTACTTTTTCACTCACCTCTCTCTCTCTCCAATCAGCACTCTCATGAAGGTCGCCGGCCGGAAAATTTTCCGGCCGGAGCCTTCATACTTAAAAAAAAAAAAAATTTCACTCATCTCTCTCTCTCTCTAAAAATTCCGGCGAAGGGGGTTTCCCTTCGCCGGAATCTGGTCTGTTCTTCAACAGACCAGATTCCGGCAAAGGGAAACCCCCTTCGCCGGAATTTTTAGAGAGAGAGAGATGAGTGAAAAAAAGAAATTTTTTTTTTTTTTTTTTTAAGTATGAAGGTCGCCGGCCGGAAAATTTTCCAGCCGGCGACCTTCATGAGAGTGCTGATTGGAGAGAGAGAGAGGTGAGTGAAAAAAAACAATTTTTTTTTTAAAGTTTGAAGGTCGCCGGCCGGAAAATTTTCCGGCCGGCGACCTTCATGAGAGTGCTGACTTGGAGAGACAGAGAGGTGAGTTGGAGAGAGGTGACGTGGAGAGAGATGAGTGGTGGAGAGGGAAGTGAGGTGGAATTTAGGTTTTTGTTTTTAATTTTATTTTGAAAATATATTAATGGGAAGGGTAGTTATGACATTTCCATGAAAATAGGGGGCCATATTTGAATTTACAGAAATTTGGGGGCCATAAAGGAAGCTGGTCACAAAGTAGGGGGCCATATAGGAATTAACTCTTTAATTTATCATTATCATTATATACAACCCACTTAGTTTTAATTAAGGGTTATTTCCCAAATGACCCCCAACTTTGTGACCAGCTTCTTGCCTAGCCCCCTAGATTAGCAAAAATACCCATATGCCCCCTTTTTTAAGATTCCGTTATAACACCGTTAACAAGTCAACATTTCTCTCTCCTCCATATCATAACCTCTCTCTGCCACCTCATCTTCTAGCCAACTCATCATTTTCTCCGGCGAGAGTCGCCGGCCGGCCAATTTCCGGCCGGCGACTTCAAACTTAAAAAAATAAAAAAATTTCTCTCTTCCTCTCTCTCTCTCTCTAAAAAAAAACTTTTTTTTTCTTTCTTCTCTCTCTCTAGAACTAACACAGTTCTAGAGAGAGAGAGAGATTGGGGACCTTCAACAGATTTGTTGAAGGTCAGTTCTAGAGAGAGAGAGAAGAAAGAAAAAAAAAATTTATTTTATAGAGAGAGAGAGAAGAAAGAAAAAAAAAATTATTTTATAGAGAGAGAGAGTAGAAGAGAGAAATTTTTTTTTAGGTATGAAGTCGCCGGCTGGAAATTGGCCGGCCGGCGACTCTCACCGGAGAAGATGATGAGTTGGCTAGAAGATGAGGTGGCAGAGAGAGGTTATGAGATGGAAGAGAGAGAAATGTTGACTGGTTAACGGTGTTATAACAGAATCTTAAAAAGGGGATCATATGGGTATTTTTGCTAATTTAGGGGGCTAGGCAGGAAGCTGGTCACAAAGTTGGGGGCCATTTGGGAAATAACCCTTCAATTAATAAGAAAACTATTAACAACAAAACAGAGTGGTTTTGTGCTGACTAGGACAAAATAAATGCAAGCTGACTAGACAAAATTAATGCATCATATTTAAATCCCAACCGTTGAGTGTTAACCTTTGAATCTAAACCCTTAGACCCCTCTTCAATGAGTTAAACCTTGCATTAAATCACAGTTGTTTTACTTCCCAACTCTTCCACTTCCTACGTCCTTTCATATTCTCCCTCAATTTTAATTTTGTTATGCATGCAAATGGTTGAGTACGAGAAACTTTGTATTGCTATTGAAATCTCTCATTAAATCATTATATAGTGGTCTATTATTTATGGTGTTTTCCCTATCTCATCATTGAATTTTATTAATTTCTCCTTCAATTTTCATGTATGGGCATGCTTAGGAAACTCTTTCTCTCCTCATTTACTCCAAATTATTATTCGGTTACCAATTATATGAATTTAGACTCTTTTCGTCTTCTTCCATTAACCTTTATAAATGTATTCTACTTACTAGAATCTAATTGTTATCTATCTTCATGTATAAATATCATCTTTCTCTTTGTTACCATCATTTTACTATTTCCCCCCTTTATTCTTTACATCTTATGATCTTGTTGACAAAAAATAATTTTGTCATGTTGTTTTCTATGTAAATGAGGGATTAAACTTCGGCGGCAGAAAGAGATTCAAAGATCTCAGTATCAATATTTATTTTACCCGAATCCAGCTAATCCAGCTTTTGATGAAAAAGATGATGATGCTTACTCTATTCATCACAATATTCAATTCGATTTTAGGCAGCTTATCTAATTTTATTAACTATTAGAGTAGCAATAATTTTGGATGATGTTAGTTTCACTCTTTCTCAGCCTTTAACTTGCTTTTTAGTTTTTAGAGTTTTCTTGGTCAAAAACCTGGTGAGAGAGATGGTAGAAACATGAGGGTGATGTTTTTTTTTTTATGGTACAAAGGTAGATATTCTCTAATTTATTGAAGTAAGTTGGTGAAAAAAAAATATATCCTTTTTTTGTCTTTTGTTTTATTTTACCCTTTGCATTACCAAAACAAATTAAGCTAATTATATAAACAAATAATGTAGTATTAGTACAAGTTTTGGAGTTTTGAGCAAGTTCCATCCAAAGAAAATAATTTAATTTGCAGTTTAACGAAAATAAATATACAAAGGTACTTCATATTGTATAGGGATCAACCGGTTAAGAATAACAAAGTAAATAAGTTATTTTTCTTTATTTGTTTTCTTCACTTTGATCAACTAAAATTAAATGGTGAGTATACAAGTAAATGCCAATTCTATATAAGAATTAAGCTACATTGCATAAAAAATAATTGGAGTATATGAATAACAGAATAAGGAAAACTAAAAAGAATTACATGTTCAAAAATATGGGTTAAATAATCATTTTTCCTGGAGAAGTAATTGGACCTTCGGTAACTTCACTTCAAACATTTATGTCACTACTTTGTATTCTTTGACGTTCATTTTTAAAGTTTTCCACCATGCTAACATGTGTAAACCATAAAGAAAGAATGAAACATCAATTAAACGAAGAAAATTTTCCTATCCTTTTGTTCTACTTTGCCTTTCATTCATAGGTCTTGAACTAACATTTTCTTCAATTTTTGGTAAAAAAAAGGTGAATATAATACTTAAAATGTATTAAGAAATATAATGTAAGTGTAATTACTGTTAGTTCTTTCGGTCGACTTGTTTGATCGATAAACAATACATTGTATGGTAACATCGAAGTTGCCAAATAATCTTGTAGTTTCACGCACTATGTTTCGGAGCTATCACAACTAAGGGTGTTTTTCAATATCACTATGTCAGTGATATTTATACTCTACAATCCAAATCCAAATCTACAGGTTGCAGGTCTTTATGGGCTTCCTCCCACACCGGCTACCTCTATACATTGTAAACCAAACTAAAATTTTAGTAAACAAAAATCCTTACCTTTTTTCTATATTTAGTCATGCTAAATCGTTTAATAAATGTTCTCAGATAAATTTATGAAAATCACAACATGCAGCTTAGAAAATTTGCAAGTATGACATTTGTTCTACAATTATTATTGTTCTTTGAGGTCATTTTTTTCCTTTTTATTTTATTCCAACCTCTTACTTTATTCATCATAATCTGGTGTTTTTACAATGTTTTACACAGGCAAAATAATTCTTATAGATAACCTCCTCCTCCAGCTGAATGATCAAAATTATGGGTCATGGCGTTTCTCAATCTCGTAATACTATTATTTTGTATTTTTTTGTTCTCTCAATGGTTTGAAAACAGGGCAAATTGTTTGTCACATAAAGTGGTATGAATATAGTAACCACATACAAATAATAGTAACTGACATGGTAAAATGTAGTAACTTATTCAATACTTTTACGGTCTTATGACCCATACGAATTTGTTCGTGCCGAAGGCACGGGTCATACCTAGTTAACTTACAAAACAAAGAATTTTACTTGAAGTTGAAACAAATTTTCCTTCATAGCTTTTGAATTAATCCATATTTTAAGTAATGAGAAAATGTTCCAACCAATCTTTGCTTTTTAAACTTATTTTCTAGAGTCTCATCTCTATCTATCTTTGATGTGGGATCATATTTTTCTTCATCAAACAAACAAAGAAAGGAGTTCAACAAAAAAAAAAAGGAATGGTGGGGTTACAAAAGCCTACCATGTTCGACTTGAACAAAAAAAAACAATCACGTGATGGTGAATGGGTGTGGCTAGTACAAACCCGACACGCCTCAAACGGCCACAACAACGGCTGTTGCTCTTGTGGCTTCCAACACACCACACTAGGTTAGGCACGTTGGCCATAACTAGGTTAGGCACGTTGCCCTTTCAATAAAAGCAAAAGTGTTGAGATTTGATAATGTAGAATCACAAATGATATCACAAAATAAGTATGGAAAAAACACAAAATGCTGGCTATGGGGTTCGAACCCATGCGCACTTATGTGCAGAAGATCTTAAGTCTTCCCCCTTAACCACTCGGGCAAACCAGCTAGTTATGTTAATGCTCATACCATAGATCTTTAACACGTAATACATTGTTTTGTTCTGGAAACTTCCTCTCCCGCGTTTTTCTTTCATTATATTTTCAATGGCAAACAAACCCCAACTTGTATATATATCTCAAAACCCTAATCGTCATTCCTCCTTGCCCCACATCAAATTTCCTCACTTTTTTCGTATATCAATGGCGGAACATTTAGCTTCAATTTTCGGAACAGAGAAAGATAGAGTGAATTGTCCATTTTACTTTAAGATTGGAGCTTGCAGACATGGAGATCGTTGTTCTAGGCTTCACACAAGGCCAAGTATCAGTCCTACGCTTATTCTCTCTAACATGTACCAGAGACCTGATATGATTACTCCTGGAGTAGATCTTCAAGGTCAAGCTATGGATCCTCGTAAGATCCAGGAACATTTCGAGGTTTTTTTCTTCTTTCCTTTTCATCATCTTTTATCTCTAGAATCCTTATTTTGTTCTTATAATTTTAGGGTTTTCTCCCATTGGACAATAAATAAAGAAATTCTCTTTAAAGTCATCACCTTTTAGTCAGTTTAACAAATTCCAACTCTTATTTGATTTGTATTAATGTTGAATTTGATAGCTTTGATCAATTCTTGTGTTAATGAATTCGTTCTTATGCCTTAAATCATGCTTACAGGATTTTTATGAGGATTTATTTGATGAATTGAGCAAGTATGGAGAGATTGAAAGCCTCAATATCTGTGACAATTTGGCTGATCACATGGTAACTAGAATTCTTCTAAGAATTAAGAAACGTTTATTTTCGGCATTTTGAGCTTGATTTTGTTCACCATTATTCATTAATGCAGGTGGGAAATGTTTATGTTCAGTTTAGAGAAGAAGAACATGCTGCAAATGCACTTAAGAACCTTACCGGAAGATATTATGCAGGTAACTTTTGTTTATAGGAAAGAGAATTTTCTTTAAAAAATTAGAAGAAATAAACAACATAAGAGATTTACGTTGTTTAGTTAGTGAGACCACTCCATGGTGAACAATGGCACTTTGATCTTCACCATGAATGAAGAACAACACTGCTATGATTTCTCAAAAGTTTTAGTATATATACCTCACCAAAACCCTAGTACTTCGCCTCCTCTAACTCTCATCAAAACCGTACAAAAAGAATGAGATACCCCTTTTACATCGATAACAGCTTTTTATAAGACTAGGGCGAACAGAAGGAAACAAGTCAGAACGGTTTCCCGGGTCGCACTTTGGGTTAGAGATCGGCCATATTCAAGACTCACACTTTTATTTCTTATAGTAGATTTTTTTCTCTGAATTGCTTGATTAGTTCTCTGAAATATTGTGGCCTTATTATATAACCTAAATATGTTTAATATTTCAGGTCGTCCTATCATTGTCGATTTCTCCCCCGTGACGGATTTCCGTGAAGCTACATGTAGACAATATGAGGAGAATTCGTGCAATCGTGGCGGGTATTGCAACTTTATGCATTTGAAGAAGATCGGCAGGTTAATGCCATTAAAATCCAGGTTTTATGCTTTGTCCTTGTCAATAAATTGAAACTAATGGATTTGATCTTATTAAATGGCAGGGAACTGAGGAGACAATTGTTTGGTAGATACCATCATAGGCATAGTCGTAGCCGAAGCAGAAGTCGAAGTCCTTACAGGCATCGTAGTTTTGAAGATCACTCATATGGACGAGGTCATGATAGAAGATATGATGATAGGGATTACCATCGTCATGATGATCGAAGCCGGAGGACAAAGAGTGGAAGCCCTGGACGTAGTAGAAGGGGAAGAAGCAGGAGCCCTGGTGGAAAGAGGAATAGGAGTCCTGTAAGGGAAGGGAGTGCTGAGAGAAGGGCCAAAATTGAGCAGTGGAACAGGGAAAAGGAACAAGCAGTACCTGGTGATCGAAATGCTGATGCACAAAATGGGGAACAATACTATGAGCAGCCACATCGAGGAGGATATGATCACTGATCTTATAGGTGATGACTGGTTTTGTTTTCTTGCTGTTAGACTCACGATCACATTTCTTCTTTGGGTGAGGTTCCAATTTTAGAATGATTTCCGGTTCACTTAAAATCGCTCACTGCCCATTTCCACTGTGCAGATGGTGTGCAGGTTCAAAGAATTATGATGTGGAATGTGAACAACACTCTCTTTTTTGCCTTCATTTACTATTGAATTTTTGCTTGCACTGTTTTCTTGTGAAAATGGATTTCTTTTAGCCACCACTTTTTTCGCCAAAAGTTGCTATCTTTAACTAAAACAGTTTCCCGACACGGCAGATTCTTCCTTTTTGTTCAAGACACTTTCGCTTACTCCATTAGACACATCAATAATTTAACCTTTTCCTCTCCAACAACTTACAAACATTTCCGAGATCTCATACTCATATTTTTTCCATTTTCCTTTTTAATTTGTCAGATTTCCTTTGTTGGTGCTGAAGTTCGAGATTCCTTGAGGAATCTATTGTTGCTTATAGTTCTGTATGTTCAAACGTAGATTTTGGCAAGTCTTTTTGCCGATTTTATTTTTCGGAGTAAATTCATCAATCGTGGTCTAGTAATTTCTTTCCATGTCTCCCATTTCTTGTTCTTCTTTTGTGTGGGATCTTACATAATGTTTACAAGTTTTTGCAGGTTCAGGTATCCTGCTACTTGTGATGGGTAGTCAGTTATACAGATAACTTACCATGAATTTGTGTAACAGGTTGTTGGCACGTTGTGAGCGAATTGAGTTAACAGGATATGGTGGTTGATGGTTGAAGAGAAGGTTAGATTTGTTTTCATTACGCTTTAACATTTAAGGTTGCAGATTTCTTCTTAAGCTGGGCTCTAGATGGAAGTGGAGTGAAGTCAATCCTGCCGCAAGTTCTGTTTTGGTTTTTGGAAGTTCGATTCTAGCTTTTGACTTGAAACATACATCAAATGATTCTACTGTCATTTCTGTTTTAGGGTTTTTTTTGTGAATGATATATTTGTTTTTCACTAGAATCGAGCATGCGGTTATTTTTGTTTCACTAGTTACTTGATATATACATCTTTCCACCGTGAATCACATTTCATTTCCGCGCTCTTCATATAAGTAGGGGTGTTCATTTAGTATCCAAACCGACCGATCCAATCCGATCCAAACAGATTTCAACGGTTTGGATACCGATCCAATAGTATTCCGGATTGGTTCGGATGTTAAAATGGCAAAATCTAGTGGTTTGGATCGGTTTATGGATTTGGTTGACGGATAACCGAACAAACCGAACCAAACCATTTACTGTTATTTTTTATATATTATATATATAAATATAAATGATATGAATGATGAACGGTTGAGATTTAATAGTTAAGTTAGTTCCATGTTTGTTAATATCGTAGCTTAATGCACGTGTAACAGAAGTAATGGCGTGAAGAGTTGTAGCTTAATTCAATAGTTAAGTTAGTTCTACGTTTTTAAGTCAAAAGTGCGAAATTTTATATATGGTAAAATATCACAGGTGGTTCGGTTATCCAACCGATCCAAACCGTTCATGCATAGTTCGGATCGGTAACCGAACCAAACCATGAGTGGATTGGTTCGGATTTAGATTTGAAAAAACCGAACCCTTCGGTTTGGACTTTGGATTGACCGAAAAAGTCGGTTATCCAACCGATGTTCACCCCTACATATAACCTCACAGTTATTGTTTATCTTCTTCTGGTAAAAAAAAAGAAAAAAGGGGGCCCTGAATGCTTCTTTCGTGTTGAAGTGAGCTGATTTTTCTGTCAATGATTTCTCATACTAAGGTGCTGTTTGTTTTTTTATTTTTTCAGATCTGAAATCTGAATTGGGTTCCAATTCAGATTTCAGATGTTTGTTTTTTTATTTTCGTAAATCTGAAAATTTGACTGAATTTAGTCTAAGATCTGAATTGGCTGAAAAAACCCCCAAATATTTCAGACTTTAAAACAAGTCTGAAACAGTGGTTTAATTTCTGAAATGTGTGAATGTCGTTTCTGCCCCTACATTTTTAAAAAAATTTGTCCACAACCACCACCATCGGCAAACCACCGCCACCGACAAACCAAACCACAGCAAAACCACCACCTCGGCATAACTACCGCCAGACCACGGCAAAACCGACACCAAGAACATAACCGACACCACCACCACCACAGAGCCCATCACCACCACCACAGATCCCATCACCACCACCACCACCACAGAGCCAATGACCACCACCACCAAGAAGTTTGACAAACCACTCAGACCACCACCAACAACAACACTGACCCCGACATCATTGTGGTCTTTTGCCGGAGATATGTTAACCCTCGCCGGATATGGCGAGGGTTTAGATTTCCAGATCTTCACTTAAACAAAGAGAATGAAAAAGAGAGAGATCATGTAAGAGCAGGTTACAAAGAGAGACAGTCGGCTAGAGAAGGTTAGAGAGAGACATGGCAATAGAAGGTTAGAGAGAGATGTTGGCGAGAGATGACGGCGATAACTTTTCCATCGGAGAGAGAGAGAGAGGGAGGAGTAGTGGAGAGGCTGAGATGAGAAAGATAACAAACCCTAGGGTTTCTCTGCCTTTTTGTTCAGCAAAAAAGATTAGGGCGTGTTTGGTTTATGAGGGTATATTGGTCAAAATTTTATTCAAATTCATTAACTCAGATATAAAAAACAAACATTAACTTTGTACAATAATTCAGCCGATTCAGATTCAGCCGTTTCAGTTCGGCCAATTCAGATTCGGCCAATTCAGATTCAGCCACAAATAAAAAAACAAACAGCACCTAAGTCACAACTCCTAAATGCTGATCCTTTAGAAATTGATATTGTACTAGAGAAACTGGCTCAATTCCACCAAGCTCAAAGGGACAATGTACGAAAAATGGATAAGCTCTCCACTTCTATGGAGGTTATGAGGAAACAAACGAATGTATACTCCCCAAGTCTTTTGGAACAATGGAAGTCCTTTTAGTTGCAGTAGATAGGGATGTTTGTTAACATTCATGGACACAATGCACCCAAGTTTCTGTCAAGATATTTCAGAATATTTTAAGACTGTCTCAAAACATTGACACCAAAGACAATATATCTTGTGAGTTTTGTTCAAGATATTGGATTCATGGACACAATGTACCCAAGTGTTGTCAAGATATTTCAGGATATTTTAGGACGTCTCAAACATTGAGACCAAGAGACAAAATATATGGTGGATTTTTTTCACCATGTTGGGTCCAAGCAATATGTTACTGAATATTTTTAAGACAATTTAGTTATTAATTGCATTATTATTATTATCTTGCAATATGAACTAAAATAACAAAATGTTACTGTTTTGATTAATCTTAGAACTATTTCCACTACTAATGGTTCTAGCATCTCTAGCGAGTTGCTGGATCTTTTTGTCGAGCAAATTACTGACAACCATAATTCTGTCCTTACCAACGCTCCTACTGATATTGAGATTCACAAATCTGTCATGTCCCTTAAATCTGACTCTGCTCCGAGTCCAGATGGCTTTCCCCCACTTTTTTTATCAAACTAACTGGGATACTGTGAAAGCAAATATCATCAAGTTAGTTTCTGACTTTTTTCATCACAACCACCTTCCTGAGCAGGTTAATCATATTCACATTTGCTTTATCCCTAAAACCAAATCCCCTCAGACTACTTCTGACTATCGACCCATTAGTCTTATGAATACCACCTATAAAATCATCACCAAGATTCTGGCCAATCGTCTCAAACTGGTTCTTCCTGAGATCATTTCGCCTTTTCAGGCTGCATATGTTCCAGGGAGACAGATTACAGACGATATCATTATCAGGCAAGAGGTGGTACACTCTTTTAAGCTCATTAAAGGATCGAAAAGTTTCTTTGCTCTTAAACTTGATATGTCTAAAGCTTTCGATCGTATCGAATGGAATTTTTTTAGAGGCTATTATGCGCCGGATGGGGTTTGCTACTCAGCGGATTAGTCTCATTCACACTTGTATTTCTACATCGACCATGGCAGTTCTTATTAATGGTCATCCTGACCCTACCTTTAATGTCAGTAGAGGGATTAGGCAAGGTGATCCTCTCTCTCCCTTCTTGTTTACTCTTGCCATGGAAGGCCTCAGTCGTCTTCTTGAAACTAATAGGGTAGCTACGCCTTTTCGTGGTTTTTCTATCCCCAGAACCAGTATTGATATCAAGCACCTTCTCTTTGCTGATGATTGCATCATTTTTTGCCAGAATTCCCTAGTCAACATCTCTTCGCTTCAGCACATTCTTGATACCTTCTGTTCGGCGTCGGGACAGATGATTAACTTCGACAAATCTACTATCTTCTTTTCGAAAAACACTCATCCGAAATTCAAACGTATGATTATTCATAATCTTAGGGTTCATCAATCCTCTAATCTAGACAAATATCTCGGCACTCATCTTTTCATAGGAGCCATTAAACGGAAAGTGTTCTCTTCCCTCACTACTCAAATCCAGAATAAACTCTCCAAATGGCAAGCCTTTCTCCTTTCTCAAGCTGGCCGCTCTATTGTTATTAACACAATAGCAGCGGTTGTTCCCCGATACCAAATGCAATGATTTGCCATCCCTAAAGGTATAAGCAATCGCATTGAAGTTCTTCAAAGAGCTTTCTGGTGGGGAAAAACCAATTATATTCATACGATTAACTGGTCAGCTATCTGTCTTCCAAAAAAATTAGGCGGACTTGGATTTCGTTTCCCTATTTTAGATAATCAAGCTTTTTTTAGTAAGCTTGTTTGGCGACTCATTAAAGATCCTGGCTCCCCATGGGCTTCTATTCTTAAATCTAAATATTTCACCAAGGATCAAAAACCTAAAGAGGCGAAGAATCACCATTTGTGGCTCTGGAAATCCATATCCAAACATGTTAATAAAGTGTCCAAATTAACCTTTTGGGATATTAATAAAGGTACGAACATTAGTATTTGGCATGACTACTGGATCCCTAATCATCCTCCACCCATAAGCAATACTATTAATAGCACCCTCACTATGGTTTACCAACTTATTAGCAATAATCAATGGGATATGAATATATTAACTCAATGCTTTAACAGTGATATATGTAATACTATCTTGAGTATTAATTTACAGGGACAGCTAGATGATATAGCCAGATGGTTATTAACCAAATCAGGTAAATTCACTATCAAATCCATGTACTATTATTTACGTACTGAGCACTATCCTTATGAGCTGAAGGAATGAACTTTCATTTGGCATATGCCTATTCAGCCAAAAATCAAACTATTCCTATGGAAATGTTGTACGAACAGCTTACCGGTAAGAGATAGAATTGGTCAGTATATATGTCACAAATATATGATGAGACATGTAACAGTCTCATTTGAATCTCTTAACTCGGGTTAGTTAGTCCAGTTCGAGCGATTACTCTGATTATTTGTTTGATTTTCTTTCTCAGGTCTCATTTACGGAGTTCAATGCGAAAACATTGTGATAAAGACATACTTGAGGGGCATTTTGGTCATTTTAATGACAAGGGTATTCTGGTCAATATTAGTGCTCATGTGAAAGTAGAGTCCAAGACGAGTCCAACGGCGAAGACGAAAGTCAAATCGGGGACCGGATGCGAAAATAGGAGCAGGTCAAAGTTTGGGTCAAAATAAGGTCAACATACGAGTCAGTGACACGTGGTGAACAGTCCAACGATGATGGAAAATTTCGGTACAGTGGTGGTCAAACACGGAGTCTATTCAGGATTCCCTCATAAGTCTGATTACATGTGACGCGATGTAGTTTAAAAGGTAGTCCGCGAATATCGAACCGTACGCGACGACCAGCTTCTATCTGACGGTCAGTATACTATGTCACAAACTAATTTGATAGCCCGAGATACACCCGATCGTCTCGCTTCAACAGCCAGCGTCAGCTCCAGCCGTTACGCATGGATTGGGTCCTGATTTGCCAACTCGGTCATCTCCTCTCATCCATTCTTTCCTATACTATACAGTAGTGAGAGAAAGTTGATATTTGAAAAGATGGAAAGTTGGAGTTATGATCTAGAGAGAGATTGGATGGAGGGATGCAAGCTGAAGATTTCCTTCTAAAATCAGATAGAAACCAAGATGGAAAGAAAGGTATTGGTTGTGGGGTATTTCTTAGAAAATAGAAAGAGATAGAGCCGAGAACGGAAAGAAGGAGAGAAGGAAAGATAGAGAAACCGGGAAGGAAAGAAATCTTTAGAGAGAGAGGAGGTCGACTGCTTTGTGGTTCGGCTTCTCGGGCATAAAAGAGACAGAGGGCTAGACAAAAAGATCATCTCTCCACGGCTAAAACACAACAGAGACAGAAGTTTAGAGAGAGAAACCGAGAGCTAGAGCTAGAGCTAGAGAGAGAAAGAGAGTTTTTGGGAGTTAAAGTTTTGTTTCTTTTTCCTCTTCTTCTTCTGATTATTATCTTTGTGAGAGAGAAAAGATTAGAAAGAGAGAGTTAGGAGAGATACTGTAAAGAGAGAGAGAGAGATTCCTTATTAATAAAAATCAATTTTTTACATCTCTTTATCTTCTTCTCCCTTTGCTGGTTCGATTATAGAGATAAAGAGAGAGTTTATTATTGTTAAAGAAAGAGAAAGAGAAAGTCTAGGGGAAGAAAGAAGGAGAAAACAGTAGAGAGAGAGAAAAACCAGGTGAGGAAAATAATTTTCTCACCAGGAAATCGTTTCCAGGAAGACGAGAAAATTATTTTCCTTTAGGGTCTGTTTGGCAGAATTCAGCTAAACCAGAAGGAATCCCTTCCCTAAGGGTCTGTTTGGCTGCGCAGAGGGAAAATTGCGAGAAAAAGGTTGTTTCTTTGTTGATTCCTTATCTCTCCTTTATTTTATTAATTTTTTTATCTCTCCCATCATGATTATGATAAGTAGCTAAACACCTAGTTTAGGGTTTTGATGACATTTTTGTGTTATGCATGATTATTATGATTATTTCGACAACTTAGGTGCTTAGATATATTTCAATTTCTTTTTAAGTCTTTCATTATTTATACTTCGTTAGTCTTGATCCATTATATTTAGATTAGGTTCTTTAATATTGGATACTTGATAGTTGATAAATAATAGTTAGAATCCTTAAGAATTGATTCTTAGTTTAGTCACCAAAAAGGTAATAGATTTAAATCGATGTTTATGCATGATTGAAATAGATTCAAAACCCTAGACTTTTCCTCCATTCATCCGTTCTCCGTTATTACTTATTTACGTTATTTTAATACTTTGCTATTTAATCGTAAAAAAAAATCAAAAAATCGAATTTTTAAATCTCTATAGTTTTAAGGTTGGAATTTAGTTTAACTTAGTCTCTGAGGAACGAACCGGTCTTACCGGAAACTACAACTTGACACCCGTGCACTTGCGGGTGTAGACCTATTTAGGTAACTTTCTAGGCCCATCAATATACATGTGAATTTTGTCAGGAACAAGAAACAATGATACATGTCCTTTTACATTGTGACTTGGCGGCTGTGATATGGCTACATTTTAATGTCATTTCAATTAATATACCTAATCTGCTTGACTGGATTACTTCATGGAAAGATATAGATGAACAGATAAGTAGCCTTTTTGCGAGTATTCTCTGGCAAATTTGGAAAGCCAGATGTGATAAATGCTTTTCAAATACTAATGTTCTTCCGATGATGATCATTGATCAAATCAAATGTACTACTAATCTTCTAAACCATCAAAGCACAACACAGCAGGAAGAAAGGATTATCTTATGGTCACCACCGAAACCTCCTTTTGTTAAGATTAATGTGGACGCCTCTTTCATGGCTGCGAAGGAATTAGCAGGTATTGGATGTATAATGCATGATGACCAAGCAAATTTTCTAGTGGCAACAGCTTGTAATTTTCGCGCCCAAAATGCAGAAGAATGCGAATGTGGGGCTACAATCAAAGCTCTCCAGTGGTCTACGAAAAAGAAAATTGTTTATCTTCATATTGAAAGCGATAACCGTAATATAGTTCAGAAACTAAATAAAGAGCATTCAGACATCTACTGGCAGACAGACAAGCTTATCGACAAAGTGCATCAGCTGGAAGGTAATTTCATCAAAGTTATCTATACCCACATTATCAGAGAAGGAAACTACAAAGCAGATCATTTAGCTAAATGGAGTCGTATGAACGTGGGAACCTGGTTGTGGCTTTCTATATCTGACCTTCCAGAGACATTGTATAATTGTTTTAGTTAGGTCCTTTTGGTTTTAGTTTAGTTCCTTTTGTATCGCAACAAAAAAAAAATTATTATTATTATTATTATTGTTGTTATTATTAGAAAAAAATGACATATTTTTTATATAAAATAGTATATTTTTACTAATGTTTCAAAAGTATCTTTTTAGATTTTTGTGGATATCTGTAGATGAATACATGAAATACTATATTTTTACTTGCATCTTCAAGTATCTTTCCCGACTTTAATAGGCATCTGATAAAGAAGTTGGTGCTACCAAGAAAGAAAAATATTGAATCAATGAGTTGGTCGTTGGGTTCGTTAACTATAAAGTGTATATAGGTATCAGGACATTGACGGAAGATTAACGGATGCTTATTATTATAATATCGTTATTATCTTGCAATATGAAATAATATATTTTTGCTGATATGTCAAAAACATCATTTTCAGTCTTTTGTGGACATTTACTGACATCGATAGACGACGGGTGAATATTTATAACAATAATGTTATTACTATTATCACATGAAAACTACATATTTTTATCGGTATTTCGAAGTATCTTACAGGACTTCCGTGCAAATCAAATTTTAACTGACATTTCTAAGATATCTTCTCGAACTTTCATAGACATTTGTGGACATTCATAGACAAGTGGTGGATATTTATTGTTATAGTTTTATTATTCTATTAAAAAAAATAACTTTCCTTATATTTCAAAAATATTCTCGAACTTTCATGATCATTTATATTTCATGATATTTCAAACTATTTTCTTATACTTCTGAGGATATCTACAACCATTGATGTACAATTAGTAAATATTTTGTTCATTATTGTGATTGTGCTATTATCTTACCATAAACAAATAAATGTTATTACTAATATTTCTAGTTTGTAGAGAGAGAGTTTAGATCTCAGTACTTCCAACTTGCGTTGTTCATCTTTTTCAATCTAATCAGTTCTGTTTACCTTCTTTTCCTTCTAATTCTGAGAGTTTGAAGGAGAGATTCTTTAGATCTTAGAGTTTTAAGTTTCATCGAGCTCTGTTTAGTCGGGAGCGATGGTTGGTCATGTCCAAAAATGGCTTCTTACTCTCTCATGGTGTCCTTGTTGGGTGGTCTTGGGCCTCTCTCACCCCAAAAACAAGCTCAAGAGGTAAGGCTTCTCCCACACTTATTAGCACACACCCTCCCCCTTCCACAACCAATGTGGTATTAACATAACAATCTCCCCTTCACACATTGGCTCTTAACTTCAATAGTTATTGGGCCGAGAATTGTTATACCCGGGCACTGATACCAATGTTGGGTGGTTTTGGGCCTCTCTCACTCCAAAAGCTAGCTCAAGAGGTAGGACTTTTCACACGCTTATTAACACACCCCCTGCCCCTTCCACAACTAATGTGGGATTAACCTAACAATCTCCCCTTCACACAATTGGCTGTTAACTTAAATAGTTATTGGGTCGAGACTTGTTATTACTCGGGCTCTCATACCAGTGTTGGGTGGTCTTGAGCCTCTCTCACCCCAAAAGCTAACTCAAAAGGTAAGGCTTCTCCCAGACTTATAACGCACCCCTTGCCCCTTCCACAACCAATGCGGGATTAACCTAACAGTTTTGTTTACCTTGTTCATCTTTTTCAATCAAATCAGTATTGTTTACCTTCTTTTCCTTCTAATTCTGAGAGTTTCGAGGAGAGATTCTGTAGTGCTGAGAGTTTTAAGTTTCATCAAGCTTTGTTCAGTCGGGAGCAGTGACTAGTCATTCCCAAAAATGGCTTTTTCCTCTCTCATGGTGTCCTTTGTATGATGTGCAGTGATTCTCATGTGTGTTTGCTTTCACTTGGTTCAGTCTATTTCTTAGGTTGTTTGATCTTTCAGGTTTGTTTTTATAGGTCTTTCTCTCATTTCTTCTTATCTATCTTTCCTTTAATGCTTTATTCAACTCTCAGCTATCTATTTCTTCTTCTGATGCTTATTTCTTAGGTTGGCCCTGTGTTTGTGTTGTCATAGTTTTATTCCTAGGTATTAGTAGTTGCTTCTAGTTTTAGTTCTTTTGGGTTTTGTTTTTTCTCCTGTAATTTCAGTTTCTTAGTGTTAGATAGTTTTGTTCTTGGTTTTCCCTGCTCCTTGTCTTCTCCAGTGACCGACGCTCTTTTCCGTTTACTCGTGGACCAAAGGGCTCAATCTGTGTTCTCCAGTGCCCGCCTGTTTAGTTGGGAAGCATTATGGTTTACCTTTTCCTCTAAGGTAGCCACCTATTCAGACTTCTTGTCTACCAAGAAACACGTTTTTGGGTCTATTAGGCTGTCACTAGTTTGTCTTGGGCCTGTTGAATAGTTTTTTTCAAAGCCCATCATGTTCACATTGTTTGGGCTCTTGTGATACCCTTTGATCCCGGTGGGCCAACCTTAAAGGTTTTATATTGCCTTGTTTTCTCTTATAGATGCCCGACATTATTCTTTTTCCCCTGCGCTTGTACGCAAAATTATAGCTATTACGTTATTCTCTTGCCGGTAGTATCTTTCTACTTTTTCATCGTTACTTTGGTGCGGTTCTGTGTCAGCTTTGGAATTCTTACTTCAAGGGTTTATGCAATCCCTAGCCTTTTCATCGCTACTTCAGTGCGATACTTTTGTGTCAGCTTTGAAATTCTTACTTTAAGGGATGTGATCCCAAGTCCAGGAGTTTACTCTTTGATCTTGCTGTCAGAATTTAGACAACTTATGGTCTCTTTATTGAGATGTCTGGGGGATACCATCTCTATCACTGGCCTTTGCTACCTCGATTGGGCCACTCTTTGTCTCCATGGAGCATTGAGTTTTCACAGTTTGGTTCGTGATTCGATGGTCAAGAGATATCATATGTTTGGTTATGTGCGTGCTTACAGTGCTTTCAAGTTATTGTCTTTATTTAGGGGAGCTCAATTTGTGGTTCGTATTAGGCAAAGAAGTTCTGAGAATTTCTATGTTGCGGCTTTCTCTTTAGTCGCGAAAGTTACAAACGGGAGTATGTGTTTAAAATTGTCTTTGTTCACTTTTTACTCTGATGTCGTAACTTGTCTTCTCTTTCTGTAAACTGTGATATTTAAATAATACGATGTTTATAGATTTAAAATATGGCCAGCGCTTTGGGGAAAGCTAAATAGTTTTCAGGGTGTGAAATTTTAAAGGGAATATGTAGAATTTTAGAGATTTTCCGGAAAATAAATTTTAAGGGGAAATAAAAAAAAACACTCCACCTCACCTCAATCTATCTCCACCTCACCTCACTCTCACTCCACCTCACCTCACTCTCTCTCCACCTCACCTCTTTGTCTTCTCGGATTTGGTCGCCGGCCGGAAAATTTTCCTGCCGGCGACCATGAAGAAAAAAAATAATAATAATATTTCACTCTCTCTCTCTAGAAACTCCGGCGAAGGGGTTTCCCTTCGTCGGAGCCCCGGTCTGTTGAAGAACAGACCAGTTCCGGTCTGTTGAAGAACAGACCAGTTCCGGTCTGTTGAAGAACAGACCGGAACTCCGGCGAAGGGAAACCTCTTCGCCGGAGTTTCTAGAGAGAGAGAGAGAGTGAAAAAAAATGTTTTTTTTTTTTTTTAATGGTCGCCGGCCGGAAAAAATTTCGGCCGGCGACCTAATCGGAGAAGATAGAGGTGAGGTGGAGAGAGAGTGAGGTGAGGTGGAGAGAGAGAGAGATGAGGTGGAGAAGTATTTTGCTTTCCCCCTAAATAAAATTGTCAAACAAAATTGACCAATTTTTTACCAAGTCTTCACACCCGGAAACTATTTACCCAAAGCGCTGGCCTTAAAATATATATAGTTCAAGGCCGTGGCTTTGGGGCATAACAAATATTCTCCGGACAATAAATTCTCTTGGGAATCTATGTTTTGATGTAAATTATCTGAGACATTTTTAACCCAAAAATTAGTTTGATCAAACATTGTCTCCTAATCTGCATTTTATCCATCACCTTCGCCACCACAACTTTTCACCGCCACAATTCCGTAAACCATCAAAGTTTATCAACTAGTTTTGCTCGGGATTGAGAGCACTAAAAGCTTCTTTCACCAAGTTATAAGGGTCATCAAATATGTGAACATGAGCAATTTTTTCGGGAAAACGAAACTTTAACTTGAGTAGAACCATTCTCAGCACAGATCATGATGTAGGGCAGACCTGAACTTCCCTTCGATTACAGGCACGATTAGGTCATACGATGTAACTTCAGGAACATCTAAGATTACCGATTAGGGCTCCATTTGAAGGTCTGATCCACTATTTCCGACCCACATATTAGACCACCTGTGTCTTAAAACTACTTAAAAGATCTGTATCATAGAATTCATCTAGATAGTACAGCTGATGAATCTTCCTTACTAAACCCACTTTTATATGATGAGGTATGAACTCTTTGACTAAGTCTTCATCCCCTACAGATTTTTCTTTATTCCTCAAAAGCGCGGCCTATTTCAAAATTTCTTGTTAAAACCAGTGGGCATTATGTCAAATATAAAGTAATCCTACATTATTACCATTAATTATTTTTATTAATAGAAATGTTCGCAAATATCTTTCATATTTTAAAAGAAATTATAGTCTCCAAAATCTCTCTAACTTCACTCTAGAATATCGTTGAAGTTTCTTCAAATGTCCATGAGCTTAAAATGTTGTCCAACTGTCTATAATTTTGTAATTTTGTTGGCAGATTCTTAAGGAGTCTAGAATTGGCAGCTAGGCCATGAGGGTAGTGGGGAAGAGCCTAAAATGAAACGTCTATAATCTTGTGTTGCAAACTAATGCCGTAGAGGTTACAATATTTCAATTGGCTCAAATTGATACGCCAGCCATTGAAAGACATTTCGCACATCCAAACTCATGTAGAGTCAGACTCTTAAGGAGTCTAGAACTGTTGGCAGTTGAGGCCATGAGGGCAGTGGGTGAGGCCATGAGGGCAGTGGGGAAGAGAGGTGAACCCTTCAGCTAGACCTACTACTTTGTTCTCCTTGTTCTCCTGTCCACTCTCACTCAATGACGTCGAACACATCAATTTAAAGAAAAAAACGTCAATATACACCCAAGCAAAGAAAACACTGCCCTATTCCAGTGGCTGTAAAATCTCAATCATCATTCTTCCTTTTATAGTCAAGCAACAAAGTTTAGAATAACAGAATTATTATCCCAAATGATAAAAAAAAGTGCATCTGTTTTCTACTTCACTGATCTTGTTTACATGAACTATATCTGTAATTTTACTGATCACTGGTTTACCTCAAATATTTGTACATTGTTAAGCCAATATCATAGCTTTTAGTAAATTTGCAGTCAGTAACAGGGAAAACTATACAAGCCCTAAAAAAATTGTGATTATGCAGCGAGAAGAATGATTTTATTCACTGATCACATTTGATAAATAAACTATCAGAAATTTTGAGTATAAATCCTGCCACTGAATCTAGTGATAGAACAAAAGAGCTTATTCCAAATAGTAGATTGGCAGACACAAAACTCACTAACAATCAAAGTATTCCACTACAAAATTATGAATCACTAACCTAACAGAAAGTTTTTCTGATTTTCCTTCGTAAGGACTTTGCCCTCCTTACCAGTTTTATGCTAACTTTTGTCTGAAAGAGTTTCCAACAGGTCGTAGTGACCGTATACATGAAACAACAACTTGATGGGGTTCTTACTCTTTCCGTACTCCTGCCCATATGTTGTTATGTTTTTGAAGTCCCTCGAGCTTCTTTCCATAATAAAGACTGATATTGGAATTCTGCACAAACAAATCAAAACGAAAAATGACGTTATCAAACTTCAGTTCAAGTAACTCACTTTTGTTAATCTGAAAACCGATTTATCAAAATATACGGTAAAGGTGTGAATCAGAGTTGAACAATTGATTTTTTTTATTTCAAAAAGATTGGTATGCCATCTAAGTATAGTTCAAACTTATATCTTATGATAGAAAGAACAAATTTCCCATCTAAGTCAGTTAAACGATGATAATCACGAATAATGATAAAGTAGTTCGCTCGGTACTTAATAGTCTAGATGTGGATCTTTTAACGATGTAAAATGGTAGCCATAGAACGAACACATTTAGACTCACCGAATAGTATAAGATTATATACAGTCAAATCAAGACTTACAAAATCTTATAGATAAGAAGTAGAAACATAACCACTTATATCTGTTTCGGCTTTCGAGATAGAAATCTTCTTAAAGCCGCCATGAACAAAATGTTTCGAATAGTATTGATTTGTTTGTTTTAAAGAACTCTAGAATAAGCATCAGTTGCTTGAAGTAAAAGCATGATGTGAGAAAGTATGAAGACTTCTAGCAAAGACATTCATCATCTTTTGCTTGTTAAAGAATCGTGTAGGGAATTGCAAGAGCATATATCATGGGCAATGATAAAAAGATCAAAATGATAAAAGAAGAGACAAAACTTGCGAGTAATAAGATTAGTTTTGATACTTAGTTTAAGAGTTATACATAAAACATTTCATCTTTATTGAAAAGGATCAAAAGTAAAATTAAAATTGTTGCGGGTACGATTCATCGGACTCAAATGTGTCTCAAATGATGAGCCGAGGAGTAAAAGTTTTTAAAACTTGTTAGAAAGATTTGTAATTGAAACTCACTGAAGAACATGTGAAGCCATGATTAACTCGGGTTCTCCTCCCCATTCATTAGGATCTTGTATCCTCTTCACATGTGCATCAAAATCCCCTTCAATGAACCTGACAAGAGCAAGTGAACATATGTTAGGTTTAAGCCAATGAAGGAGTACTCTGAATCTAGTAAAACCCAAAAGCTTTACCATTCAGATTCTTTTCGCCTCTTTAACAGTTCATCCACAACCTATACACGAATAATCCACAAAAAAAAAACATTCAAATTCTTTGCTGACCAGTTTTAAGTGGGTAACTGACTGATAAGCAATTAACCGGAACATCACTACTAAGATCGAAACTAACCCGAGCTCTTAAGTCATCAGCGAGTGCTCTTTGACGAGCTTCGTCAGGAGCTTCTTCTCCACACCTCAAGCATTCCCCATGAGCCAGAGCTCTAAATAAGCATCGCCCGTCGGCAAGCACACCTGCATTTAGCACAATTTCATAACTCAACCTTTTACTTCGTAAATTCATCTTCTTCACTTATAAATTACTTAAAGAACATAATATGTAGCTCAAGATAGAGTCGAACAAACAAACATGATCCAAGGTTGGTTGGAAGGTGAAGAAGTATTGAACTTCCAAAATTACTAAGCAAACAAGCAAGTAATTTTGAAATCTTAAACCTAATATAACATTTTCTCGGATTGTAGAGTTTCATATATAATCAAACTATCCCCAAATATTTTAACATTGGGAATCATTCATCTATAGAATTAAACTTGAATTCCACACAATCCAATCAAACTAGTTCACAGAGCAAAGAAAAACAACTTATATCAAAATGAAGAACATAAAAAAATTAAAAACAAATATCCCCATCTAGATCCTACTCTTTTCCACATAAAATTAAACTATCAAATCAATCATTAATCATAATAACTAAAGAAAATAAATAAAACCAAAATCATATAAAAAAATTACTCCTTTAAATGTCATAAATGATCAATTATGAGAAAGAAAACCAACCAGTCACTCTGTAATCAACAGAGCTTCTATTTTTCACTTCCACCTTCTTTTGCTCTGCATCTCCACCACCACTACCCAAACCTAAACCTAAATTACAACCTTCATTATGATTATTAGAAGTAATAGTAGAAGAAGCAAGAACATGTATTGGTGTTGGTGGTTGTGGTGGTTCATGAATTCCATTACAACGATCTAGTGGAGCTAAACAAGAACAAACACCAAAAAGCAACCAAGCTGAATCTGAACCATGTAACCATCTAGCAGGACGAACATCAGATGAAACATTCCAAGACCCTTCACCTTTATGTTCATAATGAAACCCTGGTTTCAGATTTCTACAATCATTACCTGATGGTAAGATTGCGTGCCATATTGAAGCAGCCCCAACTCCAATACTACTACCAATTCTACATGAGCTTGAATGAACCCTTTTTCTTTCATCACAAATACTATTAACCCTAATCAATGAAACTGGATTTACAGATATTCTATGATGATGAACACCACCACCAAAGTGGGATAAAGCCGCAGCAAATATCCAAGATTTAGGGCGTCCACACAATACCCCAAGCATCACCGAATCTTCAGATAATACCAAGTTCCACCCACCTCTTTTTAGGGTTATTGATTAATCGTGGGTAGCAGCCATTGATGATAATCTCTCTTTTTGTTTTTCAGAACTTATTGGAGTTGGTATTTGGGTTGGGTGAAAAGGTGAACTTTTTTTTGTTGAGCCTGAAAAATGGAAAAGAAAGAAGAAAGAGGTTACAATTGGAAATTTAAAATTAAGTGACCACATAAAAAAGTAGGGTATCTCTTAGAAAGATTCGAGAGTATTCTCTCTCTAGTGCATTCTTGTGTGTCACGCCATTTTTGGCATACTGAAGGGGTATGATAGGAATTTAACCCGCCAAATTACATATCACTCGAAAATGATTTGATTGTTTGTTTTTTTGGATGGATGGGAATAAAAGGAAAATGTGAAAATGGAAAATAACAAGTGGGGAAGATGTTTCTACAATTTTGGCACAAACTTATGGGGCAAGGGATTTTTTGGTTGAGTGTATATTGTAGCAAATGTATATGTCATTAAAACCCAATCACATATTAGTAGTTGTAGATCGCTAAAAAAAAAAATACATGAACTCTCATCAGTAATTATCATCTTCGAAATATTTTGCATTCTAAAAGCTATATAAACAACCTTGTGACTATAGGAGCATAGAAATGTGTCTGTGTTAACCGGCCATATTATTCTCAACAATTTCTTTTTTGTCGCAACTACAATTTCTTAAACAAAGGCAAGTGAGGTTGTATAGTGTAGAAATGTCTTCTTTCTTTTTTTTTGTTGGAAGAGTAGAAATATGCCTAGTCATGAGGTATAAAGAATTTAGTGTATGGCATTTTTTTAACAAAAGTATGGACAAAATTTTGTCCTACGAGGACAAAAAAATTTCTTTTTGTCATGGTTTTGGGGCATCGAAATATTTTCTAAAGAATAAAAATTTTGGTTGTAACTTTGTTTTTCGTGGGAAAATTAATTTCTTCGATTTTTTAGTCTTTAATCTCCATCTTCCTCTTCCAACTACTACCTTCGACCACCACTAGCAATTCCGACCAGTACCACCATTTATCTCTATATCTCTCATATCCCTCTCTTTTTGTATTCCAACAAAAGAAAGTCGTCACTTAAACAACCGAGCACACTCTAGGGTAGGGGTGGGAATCGGACGAGTATGAGCGTCCATGGGCATTTGAAGCATCGGATTGGGTGGGTCGAGCATCAAATTTCAATGGCTATTAGGGTAAGCGGGTTAACCGGGTGGAAAATTTGGAATTCGTTTTGTCCATTGCTCACCCAAGCCCATTAAGAAGCTTTGGTAATTCGGGTATGGGTGGGCGGGTAGCGGGTAAGCCCATGACTTGAAAAAACTCACTTATTCTTCTCCATTTATAAAGTCCGCAAACACTTTTCCTGATTCTAAAGAGGCAATGTGGGACTGAAACTAGAAGTTATTTGTGTTGTTCCTTTTAAGAATATAATCCCACATTGAAAAATTCTCATGAGATTGTGATAATATAAACTTATCCCACTCCTTGCTCCCTCAGAGCCAAACACTGCTTCACTAACCCACTAAGAATTCTCTTGGGTCATTGGAAAGCAATGCATTTGGTTCGTGTGATTGCCCTTTATACATATTGTTTACCATCTCAACTAGGCCTAGCAACATGGACTGTTGGGATTCATCAACCCAAAATGTTGATGTAATTTAGTTGGTTATCATTGGGTGACGTTAAGTGGGTGCGGGCATGGACGGGTGTGCGAGTAGAGGGTTTAACCCATGCCCACCCACTGTAATTCAGCGGGTTGGCGAGTTGTGCCCGAGACGGGCGCGAGCGTCCATGGGCATAATTCCCACCCCTATTCTCCAACCCAAATCAACTGATCTGGTGAAGGCTCTCGTTCACTAGAAGCCCGAACACAAGAGAGATTAAAGAGAGAGGGAGAGAAAGAAATGGTAATGGTAGTCATCGAAAGTGGTTGTTGAAATAAAGTTGAAGATTAGAGACTAAAAAATAAGTAAATCAATTTTCATATTTAAATTATGATTGTGTCATCGATCAAAACTAATTTTTTATTTATTGGAGACTATGATCAACATATGTCGTTACGTTTGACATTGATACATCAAAGATGTGATAAGCTCGATAACCGCCCACTCAAACTCTAACAGAACCGGACCTATAACCTAACTAAACAATGACCTAAAGTCCAACTACATTATTTATATCCTAATAATCCCAATTCAAATAAACTAAAGATTCCACCTTCTCTGGGATTCGAACCTGGGACCTTCAGAGCTTTTTGAAATTTATGTCAACACCTTGGAACCACTTGGACTACTAAATGTTGACCAGATCAAAACTAATTGACCTACACCTCTCCACTCCAGGCTCCAGCCAATATGCTTCAAAGCCGTGTCTTTCTTTTCTATAAAGAGTGAAAGTCTGAAAGATGATTGATTAGTAATTAAGGTATTGTTTTATTACTGCTTTTAATTAAGTTTTTGTCGTTTGTGGAAGAAAACGAGGATAGAACTGTCTCTATTGAAATTGTGCACGTATTAGGGCTTAAAAGCTTAGGACTTTTTAACCATTCATTGTTGCGGACGGAACCTTTATAAATGCAAGGCTGGACCGTCCATTTTTAATACCAAAACTACCCCTTTATCAATACGTGACTGGGTGGTGACTGTTTAAACCACTATTGGCTGGAAAGAGAGCAAGCCATTTGTATCGATTTTTGAAGGCTTCTCAATTTAAGCTTGCTGAACTTACTCCACAAAAAAAGAACTCCACAAGCCTTCTACAAGAAAAACGAATCTAGACACAAAGGAAAGGGAAATCTAAGAAATTAAGGGTTTGGAATCCACCTTAGATTTCGAGATCCAAAGGAGTTCGGGACCTCTTTTCTATTTGTTTATATAAAAAGAATGAGTTGGGTAATTACAGAAAAATCTCTATTTAGTTGTTGTCGAATCATCTTAAAAATTTTAATTGAGGTTCCGTTAGGAAAAAAAATCTCTACAAATCTAAAATTCTAAGTGGGTCACTCAAAATTTCTAAGATTGAATGTTTGTATAAGGGATATTCTTTCATCTTCATCTTCCTTCAGTTGGGGCGAAATGGCGGGTTGGCTACTTTTTCCCCAAATCTAAAATTCTATAAGTGGTTCCCTACTTTTTCCTCAAATCCTAGGGTCACTTTAACAATTAGAATCGGCTGATTATTCCTATTGGATTCAATATATCCATCAATGAAGTTTTATAGGCGCTCATTCATGTTAGAAACTCCCCCAGCACCCTTGACCACAACCGACCTCTCACCTCTCTCACCCCATCCATCTTAGGCTAGCCAACAACTTTCGGCTAGAGTGGTAGGAGGTTTAGTCTTCCACTCCAGAAGTCAAGGGTTCGAGGCACTCCAACAATTCAAAAAAAAAAAAACTCCTCAAGTCTAGAGGCGCCTCTTTGCTAGTTATTTTATCCCCACCCAAGATTGAAGATGCCATTAAAATGAAAAAATATGAAGGAGTCTCAAAATAGAAAGAAAAAGAGGAACGTAATGCAAAAATCATACTTGAAAGTTTGGAAAGAACCACTGATTTTTATAGAAAGGAAAAGGAAGATCGCAGGAAGAATAATACTAAAAAATTCCAAAAGTGCAAGTTTACGGTAATATCTAGGACGTGATTTCTAACTATCTATTATATAAAACAGAAGGAAAAACGATGACTGGGACAAACATCCTTTTTTAATAAAGGATATTGTCTAGAAGCCCTTCTCAAAATTTAAAATATAGTCCTTCGTAGAGATAAAGTTACCTATTTAGAAAACAATAATCTTTTCCTTCTTAGAAATTAAAATAACTAATTTAAGAAAAAAAATAAACAAAATAAATTTCAAGGGTTAAAAAAAGAAACAAAAAAGAAACAAAAAAAAACAAAAAAGAAACAAATAATACCTAATAAAAATCTCTCTCTCAATAAAATATAATAATAAATTTCGTAACATTAGATTGATACAAGTGTCCGTGCCGTAGGGCACGGGATATTATTTGTTAAATATAGTCCTTTTTTAATAAGGGATATTGTCTAGAAGCCCTTCTCAAAATTTTAAATATAGTCCTTCGTAGAAATAAAGTTACCTATTTAAAAAACAATAATCCTTTCCTTCTTAGAAATAAAATAACTAATTTAATAAAAGAAGAAACAAAATAAATTTCAGAGACTAAAAAAAAGAAATTAAATCTCTCGCTCTCTCAATAAAATAATAACTAATTTAAGAGAAAAGAAACAAAAAAAATAATAACTAATAAAAATCTCTCTCTCAATAAAATACAACAATAAATTTCGTAACATTTGATTGATACAAGTGTCCGTGCCCTAGGGCACGGGATATACGCTAGTTTTTTAATAAATCAAGTCTAATTTTTCGAAAAAGTGAAAATGGCTATCTCTAACACATTTTAGATTAGTTCGTCTAGAGAAACGTTACGGATTTCGGACTGACCAATCTTCAATATGTAACGAACTTCTTAATAATCCAAATTTTTTTCCTAAAAACTCGATTTTAAGTTCTATTTTCTTTCCAATTCGATTCTTCTCTTACTTCCTTGAATCTTCTTCTTCTAGTTCTTAAGATTTGTGGGGTGGATTTTTGAAAATCTTGAGGAGGATGAAAAGAAAGTTGAGAGGCGCCTAACAATCTGTGTATTTTGCGCCCACCTTTAGCACAAACCGAGATGCCTTTAGAACTTAACATTGGTGAAATGGTGCCTATTGGGCTTTATCTTTTTTCCCACATAACATAAGAAGTCAAGAACGCCATGGTTAATGAAATGGGAGCTACATCAATTCTTTAATTTTGGCGGGAGACTTATAGAGAAACACTTATACAGAAGCCCACTTATAATACTTCAATTGGGCTTAGCAGGGCCAACATACCATCATTTCGTAATTTTTTTCTTTTATATCGATAAGTTTGTTAAAACTGCATCCATGTCATAGTCACTATGTACTAAATATTGATATTTGATACATTCAGTACTATAGTCTTCTACAAAAATATATTTAGGTAAAAAATATAATCAAATTTTTTTTTGTTGAAAGATATAATCACACTTAAACCAATCAAATTTTATGCAACTACATGAAAAGTCAACATCTCAAATAAATAATAATGAAAAATGATTACAATTCTTTCTTTTACCTTTATGAATTTTAAATAGAGGTGATTTTCAGTGAAGATGATTATGTTCATTAAAAAGATACTTTTTTCGTTTTCTTTTATGAATAGAAAGTATGTTTTTTTTATGGAAAGTGTCCATTCACATTTTTGATATTTAACAATTGTAAAGAATTGCCAAGTGGAAGAAATATTTCACTTTGAAGATAAAATTAATTTGTTTTTTTAGTAACTACGAGTAGTCGGTTTTAAGGATAAAAAGGAAGATGACGAAAGTACATTTAAAGTCAACAAATTGACAATTTAAAAACATCCATTAAATAATAAATAATAAATAATAGTATATGATAACATTCTTACGTACCTAAAACAAAAGATTACTACTTTCTACCAAATAATCTTGGTAACACAGAACAACATTTGTTTGATACTTCAACAAAATGTAACATAATTTATAACTAGACTATTATCTTTTTTTGTAGGTAATTGTCATCTAATCACATTAATATTCTTTTCATTGTCGGTTTTGAATAATACGAGCATTTACTAATATCAATAATAATAATAGATACAATTACACAGTGTTTTAGTTACTATATATGTTAGATCGACATGTTTTTTCCCTGACTACTTAACAATAGAGTCATCATCTTCACTCTTTAAAATGTTATGTTTCCACCTAAAATCTCTATATTGGCAAACAATTAGTTAATGAAATAGTGCAACAATGGTGACGTTCTACCTGATATCTATCTCGGCCGAACCCTAACCAGAGTGTGTGTAGTCGATTGAGAGAGAGAGTAAATTACTTTGTGGAAGGAGTGATATATGTAAAAAGTGAATAATCACTCTTGGATTGAGAAAAACCCTTTGAAATGAGGGCGGAAGAGAATTTGGAAAACCATTGTCTCGAGGCCTATTTAAGACCATATTGTGATTTATGGAGACGACAGACATCAGACTCCCCCTTTCGAGAGAAATCCAGTGGAAGTTTCATGAAGATCACCTTGTAAAAAGTTGTTGTTAACATCAAGTTGGTGGAGGGACCAACCTTTAATTGCCGCGATTGACAAAAGAACTCGAACGGTGACTAGTTTAGCAACTGGTGCAAAAGTGTCAGTATAGTCAAGGCCCTCAATTTGTGTATATCCTTTAACTATTAGACGTGTCTTATAACGTTCAATTGAACCATCAGATTTGAACTTGACTTTGTATACCCATTTACAGCCAATAGTTCTTTTGCCAGGTGGTAATGGGACAATAGGCCAAGTGTCGTTCTTTTCTGAGGCATTAATTTCAGAAGACATAGCGTCACGCCAATGTGGAGACTTCATTGCTTGAGAGAAGCAAGAAGGTTCGATGGTCGATAAAACCGAAGAGAGAACAAATTGATGAGATGTGGAGAATGAATTAATAGAAAAATAGTTCGTAAGGGGATATGAAATTGCCGGATTAGTAGAACAAATAAAATCAGCAAGGTGCTTAGGTGGTCTACGATCACGTTGTGGACGAGAGGTGCCTGTAGTCGTATTCGAAGTAGGAATGTAGGATGGGTCAGATTGATCCAAAAACGTGTCCGAAGTCACCACGGAGCTGTCACTGTTGATGGGTTGGTCGAAATTCGGTGGTGAAGATATAAGGGTTTCGTCAGAAGGGCCCAATTCTACTTCTGGAGGCACCTGCTTCTGAACTAGGGGTGGGAATCGGGCAGGCGCGGACGGGCTCGGGTAACAAAGAGTCGGACTCGGACGGATCGGGCTCGGGTAACAAAGAGTCGGACTCAGACGGATCGGGCTCGGATAAGCCGAGCCCGCGATAGGGAGTTGGGCGGATCGGGTCGGACCAAACACTCAGTATAGGAGCTCGTAGCCCGTCCGAGCCCGGCTGCCTGAGCGGGTTCCAACGGGCTCGGGTTTTTAAGATTTCTTTTTTCTTTTCTTTTTTTGAGAATATTTTTTTATTAATTAACCTAACTATTTCTGAAACCCTAGATTATTATAGGATCAAACAAAACCCTAATTTACAAATTTATGAAAACCTTGATTACCAAAAGATTAAAAAATATTTATGGTTACAACATCATAACATATAAATGAGCCAACTCATTCTCTCATAGCATCCAAATGATTCGAGATTTGTTTTAAAAAATTACATAAACAATAAATAAAACCATCAAACTGTTCTTCATATAATTATGTTACAACAAAATAAAACATAACCTATCTCAAGTTCTCAACCCATTAAAAGAAAATCCAAGTCTAAAAAAAACAGTAAACCCTAATTACCAATAAAATATCATTACAACCAAGATCAACGAAAACAACTTTAACAAAAACAAAAACGAAAACAATATCGAAACAGATCCATATATACTACACTCTCTCAAACATCGTTACAAAAAAGTTACATCACATTTTAAATAAAAAAAACCTAATCTTCGAGTTAGAACATCATCATCAGATCTACAAAAAAAACTACAACCAACCATTTCCAGATAACAAGTAGGTAAAGGAGACGAGATCGTGATTCAAAGCGAGATGAGGATGCTTCAGGACTTAAGTTTCTACTAGTTTTTTTGAGAATAGTTGATTAGTTAATACGAGTTGAATAGATGGGAAGGAATAATGGTTATGGTGTAATGGTGTTTGTATTCTCTGTTTGATGTTTGATGAGAATGAGAGAGAGGGTAGAGAGAGGAGGCGGCTAAGAGAGAGAGGATAAAGTGATTAGGTTAATATTAGGGTTTCTCTGTTGAGGAGGGTTTTTATAATAGATGAGGGCTTGTCGGGCGGGTTGACGCGGGCGGGTGTCGGACGGACCTAACGGGCCGGGACTCGGAATTGAGGGTCAGTCCGAGTCCCGGCCCAATAAGCCCGAGCCATTGGGCCGGGTATGCCCGGCTCGGGTAGGACTCGGACTGCGGGTCAAAACGGTTCGGGCCGAACGGGCTGGACCCCGGGTTCCCGGACCGTTTTCCTAGCCCTAGTCTGAACAGAGGGAGGCGTGGGACGATTGGAGTCTGAAGGCACCTCCGAATGATGAGAACCCCGATAGGGATTCGGATAGAAGAACGTTTCATTGTCGTCAATGGAGATGAAAAGAGAAGGAGGTTTGGTAGGGGATGTGGTGTGATTAGGGATGTCAACGGGGCGGGTTAGGGACGGTTCATCCCCTTCCCAACTCCGTCCCGTTAGCAAACGGGTTTTACCATTACCGTCCCAATAATTAATCGGGGCGGATATTCAATTACCATACCCGCCCCAATTAAAAATTGCTAAACCATTACCGCCCCACCCCGTTTAATATAACATGAGTCGGGTCGGGTTAAAACAAAATATTTTTGTGTTTTGTTTCACAAAAGTTATTTTAGTTTAAAGTAACACAACAATCGTTAACAAAATTTTATAAGACTTCAAGTTTATCAATCATAAACACTACAACAACTTAAATAATATAAAACATAACATAGTTAAATTGATAATATAAGATTAAAGTTTTAGAAACATAACCTTAAATGAAACATATATTTAATATATATGGTACTAATCGGTTCGGGGCGGAGTTTACTATCTAATACCAAACACGCCCCGAACCCAATTATTTGTTTCAACTTCATACCAAACCCGAACCGTTTAATAAACGGGTCGGTAAAACCCGTTCCATTAGGGGCGGGTTTGGGAAAAAAACCGCCGGTTCTGACCAAATTGCCACCCCTAGGAGTGATTGTCCATGGGAAAACGTTGTTCATGAAAAATGACATCTCGGGATGTGAAAATTCGTCGAGTTGTAAAATCATATACTTTGTATCCTTTTTTGTCGTATGGGTATCCCGAGAAGATACAAGCCATTGCACGAGAGTCCATTTTGGTTAAAGCGTGAGGGACTTTAACATAGCATAAACATCCGAATACTCGAAGATGAGATACGTCCGTTGGAGAACCTCAATTTTTCATGAGGACACATACCGTGAAGAATTGGGGTTGAAAGTTTATTAATTAAGTAGGCCGCCATGAGAACGCATCCTCCCCAAAAAGAAATGGGAAGATGAGCTTGGAGTTTAAGAGATCGAGCCACTTCTAAGATGTGGCGATGTTTGCGTTCCACCGCCCCATTTTGTTGTGGGGTGTATGAACAACTCCGTTGGTGAATAACACCATTGTTGAAGTGAGTGATTCATACATTCCGATCCATTATCCGGTCGAAAATTTTTTATTCTAGTTTCAAATTGAGTTGAAACATAATTAAAAAATTCGTGATATGTTTGAAAGTGTCGGATTTGCAAGGCATGAGGAACAACCAAGTACATCGGGTAAAGTTGTCAACTAAGGTTAAAAAGTAACGACATCCGGAGGTAGATGGGACGGAAAATGGTCCCCATAGGTCAGCGTGAATTAATTTAAAATATCGGGAAGACGTAGAAGTATGAGAAGGAAAAGGTAATCTTGTTTGCTTTGATTGAGGACAAATAATGCACGGAATTTTATTTATATTAAAAGAAATTGAACGCATACAAGGAATTTTAGAAACCAAAAATATTTAAAACGAGAAAGCGATGGGTGTCCCAATCGCCAATGCCAAACATCACAAGAAACATTGCTAAAACGACCATTAACTAAACTAGAAACTAAACGACTCCTAGGTTCCGTGCGTAGAAAGTAGAGGCCATCAAATAGATCACCATGTCCAATCACCGTCCTCGTTATTCGGTCCTGAAAGACACAAAAACCAGAATCAAATAAAACGGTACATTGGAGTGATTTGGTAACTTCGGAAACCGATATTAAATTAAATTTAAAAGAGGGAATATGAAGAACTATTTGTAAAAGTAATTTATCGTGAAACTTGACGGAACCTATATGATGAACTCGTACTCGAGTACCATCCGGAAGTTGTACAAAATAGTTAGGTGGAGCAATAGAGTAAGAGGAGAACTTATGAAGGGTCGAACAAATGCTTCTAGCGGCACCGAAATCGATTACCCAAGTAGAGGGGATAGAGGACATACCTGTGAGGTTAATTTGTGGTGCCTGGAGAGGGATGGAGGAGGTGTTGTTAGAGGTTTTCTGTTGGTCCAGTAGGCTTAGAATAGATTGGTACTGTTCTGGAGTGAATGAAGTTGCTTGGGGCACCCCCGAAGCTGCTGGATCAGTGAAGATCTAACCCGTGAGAGGGTCAGATCTGCTAGTCGATCGGGTTCGAGTGTGTTGTCCAAAATTTGATGGATAACCGTGTAACTTGTAACAAGTAGACATAAGATGACCATGAGTCTTGCAATGATCACAATAAGGCCTCGGTCGTTTTGGTCGAGGCTTGTCCATACGATCAAATTTGGTGGACGAGTCACCATGGGTCTGACGGCTAGGACAACACCTTCGTGAGTAGCATGAGCGGAAGAGACGATGTTTAGTTGAACCTCCTCTTGCTTGACTAATGAATGAATACGCAAGATCGAAGGGAAGGGGTCCATTAGTAGTACTTGACTTCGGATCGAAGAAAAACGATCACTAAGACCTTGAGAAACTCCATAGCCCTGTCTTGGTTGGATCGATCAATAAGCGATTTTCCTTGACCACAAATGCAAGGATCAACAGTCATTAAGGACTGTAACTCGTCTTGGAGGGACTTGAGTTTCGTAAAATAAGACGATACGTCCAATCCATCTTGTTTGGTTGAAGAGATTGCTTATTTGAGTTGGTATATCTTCGGAGCATTGGTTTGATGGAATCGGTCATAGAGATTCTTCCAAACGTCCGAAGCATTCTCATCATAAAGAATGGAAGATCGAAGAGAGGGATCGACCGAGTTGACTAACCAACTTGAAACAAGGTCATTGCATCTTTCCCATGAATGTAAATCATTGGGATTAGTAGGTCGAAGAAGAGACCCATCGACGAAACCAAACTTATCCTTGGCTTGGAGTGCTTTGGTCATTCCTCTCGACCATGACGAATAGTTGTCACCACTTAGAAGTGGGGTGATTAGAATAGTTGTCGGAGAGTCCGAGTGATGAACATCAAATGGACCTCCATGAATACGAGGGATAGGAGAAGCAGTTTCCGAAGTGGTATCCATAGAAATCGAAAAAAAATCAGTTATGGATCTTATACCATATGAAGAGGAGTTATCCTCTTTATGTTATGGCCGAAAGAGAGAGTGAGAGATCGAGATAGATGGAAGTCAGAGAGGAAAGAGATGGAGACAGTAGCGTGTGGTGGGGGGTGCCGGCAGTGCACTCGCACTGGGCCCCTCCACCACATGGGCCCCAAACTCTTTTTTAGTTTGTCGCTTGTATTACTGTAATTTTGAAATTAATAACTCAACTTTGGAATCAAAGGCTTCACGTAATTTGGGGAATGAACTCTTGAGGTGTTGATCTAGGGACCTGTTTCTAATCTAGGCAACTTTGTACAAACACTTTTATCTTTTTTACTTCCCTAACCGATCAACACCCTAATTCATTTTCTGTCTACCCATACTAACTCACTCTTTCATTCTTCATCAAAAAAAAAAACTCACTCTTTCATTTATTTATTTTCTCTCTTGACTCAAGTTAGTTCCGTAATACGATCTTTGTTTAGACAATCCCTATTGGTACTCAATTATTTTTTTGTTTTGATGAAATGGTACTCTATTACTTAACTAATAGAAGTTTGAGCTGAATCCACTCGATTCACATAATACTTTATCTATATCTAAATTTAAAGTCAGCAAAAATCTCAATCAATTATCTGATTGCATTAATTTTCTAGCATTAAAGTGGTCTACTGTTAAGAGGCAATCTGGAAATAAAAATTTATTATTGGTACTTCACTCTTTTAAAATTTTAGTTCACTTATCATTGAGAGTATTGATTGTTTTTTGACACGGGCTACGTCAGAAATTTATTTTCCTTCGCACAAACTATTTAGAATAACAGGCCTCACTAGAAATTTTGCACGGGACCCCTAAACTTCCAGCCACGCCACTGGATGGAGAGAGATTTTTTTTTTTTTTTTTTTTGTTAAAAGCTGGATGGAGAGAGATTGAAATGAATTCTCTGTTGTATTCAAATGTGAAAAAGTTACAAGATATATATAGGTTTACATAAAATATCAAAACTAAGTTTATCTAAAACTATGAATCTATAACAATAAGATTTTGCTTTGACCAAGTATCTGGATCGGATGGTGGTGAGCTCGGGCCTTCTCGGTTGTGTTGGGGCCTTCTCGGTTGTGTTGGGGCCTGCGTGGTCATGGATCCGAGTGGATCCTAATATCAGTCTCTAAAACACATAAGCCGGAATAATTATGTTAAACTAGAGAAGGGGGAGTGATAAGCATCAAAGCATAAAGATTAATAAAGTCTGAGTAAAAAGATTGAAAGAAAGAGGTCGGCAGGTAAGAAAAACAGCTTCACTACCACACACTGAATCACTGAAACCACCATAGGGAATGGTGATCATGTTTGGATTCATAAAATCAAATGCCAACCACCACCACCACAGTCCAGAGAAAACAAATTAAGTTGTGGTCCTCTCATCCTGCAATGACACTACATACTTTGCAGTCTGCACTTTACTAGCTAGTTACATATCTAACCAATTTTATACTTGTAATCTTAAAAAGTGATGATGATTTCAACCATATTTTATAAACTATGAGATATTGCTCTTGGAGTTATCAACAGGTTAATTAGAATTTGGACTTATTAATAACATTCTAGAGTGGGAGTTGTTTTAGAAAATTAATGGAAATGTACCATTGTAATACCAATCTTATCTTTGATCTTGGAATTTGGTTTTGATCTATTTATTTTAGTCTTTCCGTAAAATGTATACTACATTAGAGTATTCAGAAGATGCAAAATGATAACTTTTTACAAACAGTATTTATAATAGCATGGTAATAATAATTCTAAAGACTAAGACACTACAAGATATTATAATTGTAACTATATATGATACCACAAGTAAACTATGATTCTTAACTCACAAAAAAAGAAAAAGTAAATTATGATTCCAAGACACCAAGGCAAGATTCAGAATGAAAACTGTCTCATTTGAGGGTATGTAACTATCTGCCATATACTAGTGTTGAGAAAAATAACCACTCCTTATAGGTGATCAGTCTACTTAGAGTTTTTCTCTAATGCGGAAAATCAGGAT
This sequence comes from Eschscholzia californica, assembly GCF_041429995.1. NCBI lineage: Eukaryota > Viridiplantae > Streptophyta > Magnoliopsida > Ranunculales > Papaveraceae > Eschscholzia > Eschscholzia californica. Next base: position 40,523,188 of record NW_028238420.1, on the reverse strand, counting down.
CTTGGATGAAATGGTGAATAAATAGAAAATAACCACGAAGCAAATAAAGAATAATGACACACAAGATTTATAGAGGTTTGGAGCAAGTCCTACGTCCTCTTTAGCCGCACCAAGCAAATCCACTATGAATATGAAGTTACAACTTACCCGAGTTACCGTACACAAAGTCTAGTGCACTCCCCGGTTACAAATCTTATCACTACAACTCCCACCCTCACACTTACTCAACTCTCTTGATCTCACACTCTCTCATTCTCTTTCAATTACACAGAAGAGAAACTCTCTGGAGATGGGATGATGAATTGAGAATGAAGAGTGCCTATTTATAAGCTCTTCTTTGCCCGTAGGAATTGAGAGCATTAATTGTTGGGTAACAAAAGTCTTTCACCACCACAAATTTATGGTAAACAATTTCCTCCTTAAATCCAGGGAAGAAATCAATTCAAAGATTTTCTTCCTTCCATCTGAAAAACAGGAGCTTCATTTCAACCACATTTAATTCTCACCACCTACTTGACTATTTGTTCATTGACCCCACATATAACAATCTCCCACTTGGGGTCAAATAAACTCTTGACCTGGAGTTGTAGAACATACTTCCCTTTCAACTTGGATTGGTGCTAACATAACCTTCTTGATGCGGCTATCCGTCTCTCTTAGACCGAGAGACCTACTGAAGCCTTGCAGAGCTTCAGCTTCTCAATTGTGACCCCCTTGGTAAACATGTCTGCAGGATTCTTCGAACCAAGAATCTTTTCCAGTAGTAGCTCACCATCTTCCAGAAGCGACCGAATGAAATGGTATCGAATATCTATATGCTTTGTCCTTGCATGATAGGCTGAGTTCTTGGCAAGATGAATAGCACTCTGACTATCACTGTACAAAATACTATTCTTCTTCTCGTGCCCCAACTCTGCTAATAAACCTTTCAACCATATCTCCTTGCTTGCTTCTGTCACCGCTACATACTCTGCTTCTGTTGTTGACAATGTCACCAGCTTCTGTAACCGTGAGTTCCAACTCACTGCAGTCGATCCCAAGGTATAAACATACCCTGTCGTACTTCGCCTTTTATCAAGGTCACCTGCGAATTCTGCATCTACATATCCATTTAAAACAGAATTTCCCCGTCCATAACATAAAGGTACATCCGTGGACCCTCTCAAGTACCTGAGAATCCATTTCACCGCTTCCCAGTGTTGCTTACCAGGATTGCTAGAATACCTGCTCACTACTCCCACTGCATGGGCAATATCTGGTCTTGTGCACACCATAGCGTACGTAAGACTCCCAATGGCTGATGCATATGGCACACCTGCCATAAATTCTTTTTCCACATCTGTCACAGGACTCTGCAACTTGGAAAGCTTGAAATGACTTCCAAGTGGCATACCGACTGGTTTGGCACCCTCCATATTGAACCTTTTCAGAACCCGTTCAATATATTCAGCTTGACTGAGCATAAGTGTACCCTTAGACTTGTCCCTGCTGATTCTCATGCCAAGAATTTGTCGAGCTTCACCAAAATCTTTCATGGCAAATTTACCTGCCAACTGACCCTTCAAGTTCTTGATTTCCTGTAGAGATGTTCCAGCCACTAACATATCATCAACATATAGTAACAAAATGATATAACCAGAATCAAACCTTCGAACATAGCAACAATGATCTGCGTTACATCTTGAGTAGTTGTTCCTGAGCATGAAGTTATCGAACTTCTTGTACCATTGCCTCGGGGCCTGTTTTAAACCATACAAGCTCTTTTGAAGCTTGCATACCATCTCCTCCTTCCCTTCTATAACGAATCCAGCTGGCTGCTTCATGTAAATTTCTTCATCAAGGTCTCCATGAAGAAATGCTGTCTTTACATCTAGCTGTTCAAGGAAGAGATTTTCTGAAGCCACTAGACCGAGTACCACTCTGATTGTTGTCATCTTCACAACTGGGGAGAATATTTCATTGTAGTCGATACCTGGTTTCTGCTGAAACCCCTTCACTACTAATCTCGCTTTGTAGCGAATGTCACCATTTGCTTCAGACTTTCTCCGATAAACCCACTTGTTCTCCAATGCCTTCTTACCTCTTGGTAATTTTGCCAACACCCATGTGTTGTTCTGCACAAGTGAATCCATCTCGTCTTTCATGGCAAACTCCCACTTGCTTGAGTCCTCGTCCTGTAGTGCTTCATCAAAATGTTCTGGCTCACCATCATCTGTCAGTAACAAATGATCCATCACATTAGCATATTTTGGATTCGGCTTTGGTACACGTGATGATCTCCTTGGGACGAACACCGTAGATGTCTCGGTCTGAACACCTGACTGGTCCTGTGGAGCTGGGGAAGAAACTCCCACTGCTTGTGGAGTGTCTCCATGTTGCATCTGAGATTCCTCTTCACCTGGAGTCTCTGCTTCTTCCACCACTCTACTTGTCATCCCTGTAGTATCACCCATGTCAACATATTTTTCTTTGTCGACTTGAGTAATTGATCCTTCACCTATGACCTGTGTTGCATCCTTGTCCTTGTATAATACATCTTCATTAAAGGTTACATCCCTGCTCCGGATTGCCTTGTGACTTTCATAGTCCCACAATTTATATCCAAATGCATCACCTCCATAACCAATGAAAATGCATTTCTTTGCCTGTGGCCCTATCTTTTTCCTTTCTGTAGGATTAAGATGAACATAAGCAACACATCCGAAAACTTTCAGATAAGAGAGGTTTATCTTTTTGCCGGTCCAAACCTCTTCTGAAATCCTCATATCTAATGGACTGCTGGGTGTCCGATTGATTAAATAAGCAGCCGTTTCTAAAGCTTGTGCCCAAAAAGCTTCAGGCAACCCGCATTGCAGTCTCATGCACCTTGCTCGTGCATTTAGCGTCCAATTCATACGCTCAGCTACTCCATTCTCCTGTGGTGTCCCTGGGAGCGTCCTCTCCATACGTATCCCATTAGTAGCACAGAGCTGTAAGAATTCCTTCTTGTCATACTCACCACCATTATCTAACCTTATACATTTTAGCTTCAGACCAGTTTCTGTTTCAACCAATGCCTTCCATTTCTGAAATGCATCAAACACATCAGATTTATGTTTCAGGAAATAAATCCATACCTTTCTCGAGTGGTCATCGATGAAGGTAACAAAGTATTGAGCACCACCATGAGAAGAGACATCGGCTGGTCCCCATACATCTGTATGAACCAAGTCTAATTTTTCTTTTCTTAAGCTTCTGCCGCCTCTGTTGAAACTCACCCGTTTTTGCTTTCCCAGAACACATTCTTCACAAAAGCTCATTTCTACAGATTTTACCTTCGGCAAATGACCCGCCGAATGCAGAATCTTCATGTTCTTCTCACTCATATGTCCCAACCTTTTGTGCCATAGTCTGACATCTTCAACACTGCTAGCCACTGCTAGAGTAGGTCTTTCTGAAGCTCGGTAGAGAGTACCATTTCGAAGTCCTCGAGCTAATACCATAGCTCCTTTGGTCACTTTCCAATTTGTCTTAGAAAAGTGAACCTCACAGTCGTCGTCACAAACTTGGCCCACAGAAACCAAGTTCCTCGTCAAATTTGGAACATGTCGCACATCTTTCAGCTTCCACGTCGAACCATTGACTTTCACGTTCACATCACCTACACCGATGATATCACATGCTTCACCATCACCAAGGAAGACTTGGCCAAAGTTCCCTTCCTTGTAAGAGGTCATGATCCCCTTATTTCCTGTAGCATAGAAAGAAGCTCCTGAGTCTACTATCCAAGACTCGTTCATACCGTCCTCGGAGAGTAGTAGGAAACTCTCGGTGATCACATTGTTGTCATTAACAATGAAGACTGCATCGTCCTCTGCAGCTGCAACTACATGGACCTCTTGATCACCCCTGTTTCCCGTATTGTTAGCACCCTTTCTTTCTGGACAGTCTTTCTTCATGTGCCCTTCTTTATTACATGTCCAACACACACCTCTAGGTCTAGATTTTGATCTCCCCCTAGATTTACCTCTAAATTTACCTTTAGATTTATCTGAATTTTTATTAAAATTCCTGCCTCTTTCATATTGCATGCTTAAGACGGATCCTGAAGAAGAGCTAGAAGCGGTGTAGCCTCGTTCTAGTCTCCTCTCTTCTTCACCAAGTATCATAGCCGTTACATTTTCCAGCATTAGTTTTTCACTACCCGCCGAGTTGCTTATAGACGTCACAGCCGTATCCCAACTCGACGGTAATGATGATAAACCTTAATGCTTTAACCTCATCCGAAAATGTAATGTCAACCTTAGAAAGTTGGGAGATAATTGATTTAAACTTTCCAAGGTGAGCAGATACTGTCTCGCCTTCATTCATTTTTAAATTAAATAATTGTTCACACAACATGATTTTACCTGAGGCTGACGACTTCTGATAGAGTCTCTCCAAAGTGTCCATTAAGTCCTTTGTTGTAGATATTTCTTCGACATTGTTGTAAACTTCCTCCGTAAGACACCTACGGATCACGCCAACACACTTGCGATCAAGAATATCCCATTCTTCATCATCGAGTTTACCCTTCTTATCCACTCCATGTAATGGAGCATGAAGATCTCTCTCATATAAATAATCCTCCATCTGTGATTTCCAATATGAGAAATTTTTACCGTTGAAAACCCGAACCCTTGCAACGTTATCTGATTTATCATCCATAGCTCCAACACCGATATAAACACTATTCACGGCGAAAACACTATTCACGCCGGAAAACACTATTCACGTCAAAAACACTATTCACGTGAATAGTAACTTCGTCCACCGACAACAGAAAAATTCAGCAATTCCTAACCCGGAAGCTCTGATACCAGTTGTTGAGAAAAATAACCACTCCTTATAGGTGATCAGTCTACTTAGAGTTTTTCTCTAATGCGGAAAACCAGGATCTTGGATGAAATGGTGAATAAATAGAAAATAACCACGAAGCAAATAAAGAATAATGACACACAAGATTTATAGAGGTTCGGAGCAAGTCCTACGTCCTCTTTAGCCGCACCAAGCAAATCCACTATGAATATGAAGTTACAACTTACCCGAGTTACCGTACACAAAGTCTAGTGCACTCCCCGGTTACAAATCTTATCACTACAACTCCCACCCTCACACTTACTCAACTCTCTTGATCTCACACTCTCTCATTCTCTTTCAATTACACAGAAGAGAAACTCTCTGGAGATGAGATGATGAATTGAGAATGAAGAGTGCCTATTTATAAGCTCTTCTTTGCCCGTAGGAATTGAGAGCATTAATTGTTGGGTAACAAAAGTCTTTCACCACCATAAATTTATGGTAAACAATTTCCTCCTTAAATCCAGGGAAGAAATCAATTCAAAGATTTTCTTCCTTCCATCTGAAAAACAGGAGCTTCATTTCAACCACATTTAATTCTCACCACCTACTTGACTATTTGTTCATTGACCCCACATATAACAACTAGTAGTAATTTGCTTCAAGTTTTTTAGGTACTATCAATAGTACAACCATGGTCTTAAATAGTCAAATTATAGTTTGACAAAGTCAAGCACCTCTAGATGACGTCTTTGGTCTCCGTCCCTAGGGGTGGGAATCGGTTCGGACGAGCGGGAAACGGACACTAATTCAACCGGTCCGGGCGGAACGGACACAAGTCCTAAGTGTCCACTCAAACATCCGGACAAAACGGGCGGACATTTCGGATTTTTCTCCGACAAAGTACCCGTCCTTGACCGTTTTGATAGTTGGACAAACCGGGTATCGGTCGGTTAGACACTGGTCACTAATGAACAAATAAAGAAATTTTTATTCGAACTTAAAACTGTCTAGTAGCTAAATACAACTTCGTAAACTCTCACTTTACAATACAAAATTAAAAGATAATCATTGAGATTTCTCATGGATTACGATCGGTTATATTCTTCTTCTCAAGGATCGAATCGGTGTATTAAGGATTATTGGGTTACAAATGAGATATTGAGATTTTGGAGGAGAGAGAGACTAGAGAAGTAGAGAGGCGAAGACAAGACTAAGAAAAGTGATTTCCAGGGTTATATATTTTTACTCTTGAAATCTAACGGTTGAAGCTAACCCTACAAATCTAAAGGCTTAAAATCAATCATATAGGCGAGCGGGTATAACGGGTAGGATAAGCCGACGGGTTCGGTCGGCCGGACTATATAACCGCACGGACTCGGTCGGATCACCGGGTACCTATGCATGCGTCTGTCCGCTTAAGCTCTTTTGGTCGAGCATGTACGAACCGATTCGGGCATCGGACGACCACGGACCATTCGGACTCAGGCGGTCGTGGGCGGGTTCTAGATTTTCAAGCCAAAATCCCACTCTAGCCATCCCGAATAAAACAAGGAGTATGTTAGTCTTTTCACCTACGTTTAAAGACCAAAATGTCACTTTATCTTATTAATCACGTAAATAAAAGAGTCATTGGAGTTTCTATCACTTTTGATAATTAAAGAACCGTATTGGTTTTCGGGTCATGGTAAGGCTTTGTAGTTGGGGTGAAATATGCTATTTAAATCGACAAAAATAGTCCGACAAAATTGAAATTGCGGTGTATTGTAGAAATTTTCCTTTTTTAGAAATAGGTTACGATGTATGTTAGTCATTATAATACATGACATTGATACATCATCAAACAACATATTAAAAAGTCTAAAACCTTTATAACTTATATCTTTAATAATCCAAATTCAATAACCACCTATTGCAACTCTACGTACATGAGACCCAACAGTATCTGACAATTAAATATTGATGTAGGTGCAAAAGAAGTGTAGAAATTTGTTTTGTTGGATCATTTCAGACTATATTTGTCCCACCAAATAACACAGTCGTTGATGATTATAAATGGGTCCTATAGACCAACATATCCAAATGTCAGCCCTATATCTCGACCGTCAGATTATAATTTAGTTAATCTCATTGAAGCTTGTGTAGTCAATTGGCGAAAAAGAAGCAAATTCTGTTTCAAACAAACAAAATTCTTGTATATCATATACTATGGACGATTTAACGGCGGCAAAATAGACGTTGAACCTAGTATCATTGCCAAGTGACATACTCACGTGCCAAGTGTCACATCAGGTTGCCAAGTACACAGACGAGTTTGATCCCCTGTTTAAGTCTTCAAGGACTCAGCTTCCTGGTCGTTCGCCAATCATCCAAATTTCGGAACCCTTCACTTCCTCGTTAATTACCATGGAGAATCCGAGCTATTATTACTGATATTCAAGATGATTCGGCGGAACTTCAAAGTGGAATTCAAGTATTGTCTCCGAGAAGCAAATAATGTCGCTCATTCATTAGCGAAATTCAATTTTAAGCTCAATTTAAATCAAACTATGGAGACGTATGAGACTCCGAATTGCATTGTAAGCTTGTTGGCAGCAGATTTAGCCAACACTAATTTTTGCTCGAGTAGTTAATATATAAGGCAATGGCCTCAATTCAAAAAAAAAAAAAAATTACCATAAGGTACCCTCCCTGGTCCTAGTGTACTCTTTTTCTTTTTTGTTAAGGGTAGGTCCTGGTCCACTCCTAACAGGACTATTTTTATCTTTGCACATTCTTACGAAGACAGTAAGAAAGATCAAAATGACTCTTATATTATTAGCCACCTCAGCTATGGAGTGTGTCAAGAAGTACATCAGAGGGTCCTCAATCATTTATGTTACGATAATATGGACTCTTTTTTTTTGTTTTTTTTTTGGAAGATAATAGGGACTCTTCTGTTTTGCTTTTTTTTTAATTACTCTCAGGGACGGAATTATGACTAGAAATCGAGGGGGTCGATATTAAACTATCTTTCTTAGTATTTATCGAGGGGTCCCAAGTCAACACTTGTTGTCCGAGTGGTTGATAGTGTTGACATAAACTCCAACATTCTAGAAGTCTCAGGTTCAATCCCCAGAGAAGATGAAATCCATGATTTACTGAACTTCGGTTATCGTGTTTATCACATCTTTGATGAGTTAATATCATTGGAATGACTTTAGTCACTTTTCAAGAAAAAAATAATTCTTGCTGGTCCTAAGAAGTGCAACCGGTACAGTGAACCACAATATATAATTTTTTTTGTTTCATGTGAATTGTCATTTCAAATTACTTAATAAAGAAGATTTTCGGGTGTAAAATTTTACTTGAGTTGAAGAAAACATAAATGAACTATGAAAAATTTGTATCTTTACATGATCTTTTCATTTATTTTAGAATTGATTAAGGAAAAAATTAAAAGACTTTAGTAAAAGATGATTCCGATGGAATTCGAACTCAAGTTCATCATGTTGGCTAGTCGACATAGCTACCATCCCACCAAAGCCTTTTATCCATTTAGTTTTGCCTTTAAATGTCATTAACTCAAAATACTGCATGAGGAGCCATTAGTAACACTTTTCTAAATGAAACTTGCCGCCAGCCAAGGGGGGCCATGGCCCCTCTTGGCCTGCATGTAGATACGCCCCTGATTACTCCAATTTTTAGTGACATCATGTGTGAGTTTTGCCAAAAATAATTTTTGCGATATAGTTAGATTAGACAAGAGAAATATTATAGGCAATGTCTAAATTTGAGAGTGTTTACCACACACTTCATCTTTTTGTTTTCTTCCTTCCAAAAGTCGACGGTTGGAGTTTAACCAGCAACTCCGACCGGCGACCTTTTTTCCCATTTTATTCCTTATATTTTTTTCTTCCTTCTCTCTGTGTAAATTCTCCAGGGAAGGGGCTCCCTTTTACCGGAGGTCCAGTCAAGGTATGGTTTCCCAGACCTCCAACGAAGGGGAGCCCTTCCGCCGGAACATTTAGAGAGAAGAAAATAGGAGAATAAGAAAGGGAGGAGAAGAAGTAAAAGGATGAAGAAGAGAAGAAGGAAGAAAAAAGTTAAAGTCGTCGGTCGAACTCTGTCCGGAGAATGCCGTTCGGCGACGACGTAACGACGTCAGTTGTGTCGTTAGGTCAAACATAGACTGATGCATTGTCTCCTATACATACATTGCCTTTACCCATTTTAGAGATTTCTTTTACAAATTTATCTTTTAACAATTTTGGGCTTTGCTTATAAAATCTTACATTAGCTTCCAACTATTTAAGGATATTAGGATTACACCCATCCCATGTCAACCACATATTCAAGTTTTCACAAAAGGAAAATACAAATTTTGACCAAATATGATTCGCGTGTCAACCACATATTTAAGTTTTGACGAAAGTATCTTTTGTAAAATATTTAAGGAGTTGGCACATGGTAAATCTTCAAACCATATTGAAATCTCTCAAACCAAATCCCCCAAACTCTGTAAAATTACTCGTTCATGATCATTTTATCTTTCTCTGAGTCTTCCTATCTCAAATACTACACCCATGATTCCAAGCTTGAAACAAGGGAAAAATTCGTAAAGAATCTAATTTGAAATTGTTTCATGGAATAAAGATATTTGACAAGTGATATAAGTACTCCGGCAATATTCTTGATCAACTCTGATGTTTGAAATCGGGTTTAATCATTTGAGATTCAACAACGCAAGCTTAAGATTCCCTAGGAATTAATCTTGCCCAACCGAATTTCATGGAAGAATTCGGTACACAACCAATCGAAAATGAATGTTCGTGTCTAAAAAAATTCTTCCAGAAAAACGACAACTAACTTCTTCAAACGTGCAATAATGTGTTAGGAATTGTTTATATACCTTTTTAGAAATCAAATAATGTCCAGAAATAAGGAGGGTCCTTTTTCTGTTGAAAGGAGGGTCCTTGTTGGTTCACATATTTGTTGGAACTTCCTTTGTCCAAAGTGGTTTGCAACAAAGAAGACACCACTTGCACTTAGAGCAAGTCCAATCCCAGCCTGTCTTAGGCCGAAAAAACCACTTTTTTACCTAAAATTATTGGCCTCAGCTCAGCCTCTAAAATTCAGCTCCAGCCCCAGCCTCTCTTGAGGCCGAAAAATTTGTTCATGTGGGAAACGCGTGTGTGGACTTTTAGTTGGTGTGCGAAGAAAGTGTGTGATTTTATGTATATATAAAACACGTGTTTGAACTATTTTCGAAATAATATTTTTTTTTTCAAGGTTGAAAAATTATTCAGGGACCGACATTTGGTGGGATATATTTTAATTATTAATATTTAAGTTTTTCTAGAATTTTAAAAAGAATTAAAACTAATTAAAATTACAAAATTATTATTTACATTAAAAAAAAAATTAGAGAAGATCCTAGCCGTTGGATTTCATCCAACGGCTAGGATCACCCCAACATGACCGTTAGGACTCCCCAACGGTCATGTTGGGGAGCCTTCAGTCGCCCCTAACATTAGGGGCGACTGAAGGAGGAGTCCCAGCCTCCGCTCCAGGCGGCTGGGCTTGGAGCGGGTGGCTGAGGCCATAATTTCAAAATTATGGCCTCAGCCGAGCTGGGGCTGGACTTGCTCTTAGTTTGAACAAAACAACACAATGGGGTAGGTGCAAAATTTTGGTAGGTTTTGGCTGATTCTATCCTCAAGGACCACTTGTGTGAAAGTGCTTTAAGTGAGAAGATGGGGTGCTTAGAGATGTGAGTTTTTGAGAATCTAGGTTTGGAGGGAAGAAAAGAAAAAGCGACTAAAAGACCTACACTAGAAGTTTATATCCCACCACTAAAACAGGCACAATAAAAAACACAGTTAAACTGAATTCACCAAATCAAAAGGGATGTGGAGGCACCACTATCATTATTGAGAAGCATCATTTGAACATTTTTTTTTGTTGAACTGTAAAATATCATTAAGCAACAAGAGTATTATTACAAAGTAAGGAACATTTTTCCAGGTCTCCGGTCCATTTTTTTTGCGTGCCCATTTTGCTAGCTTGTCAGTCTGGATATTCAGAGTTCTCTTTGTGTGGTTGAATTTGACGTTGTCCAATCTCTTTTTGATTTCTCTGATTTTCTGGATGTGGATCTTCGATTGCCATTGTATTTTGTGTCTCGGATTCTTCAGGTGTTTCATGAGGTTGATATTGTCGTTTTCCAACAGGATTGATTTGTGATTGTTTTCCTCTACCCATAAGAGTCCATCCAGGATAGCGATAGCTTCACTTTTCTCGCTGTTTCGAGCTCGTGTGAAGTTACTTTTGCCTCCACAAAATTTGATTGATCATTGTGTACTATCAGACTGGTGCCTATATTTGTGTAAATATTAGTAAAAGATACATCAACATTAATTTTTAGGGTTATTTTCCAAACAACCCCCAACTTTGTGACCAGCTTCCTCCCTAGCCCCCTACTTTATCAAAAATACCTAAATGGTCTCTTTTTTCAGATTCCGTTATAACACCATTAACTAGTCATCATCTTTCTCTCCTCCATCTCATCTCCTCTCTCTGCCACCTCATCATCTTCATTAACGAAGGTCGTCGGCCGACCAATTTCCGGCCGACGACCTTCAAACATTAAAGGTCATATTTCCTCTCTCCTCTCTCCTCTCTCTCTCTAAAAAAAATTTTTTTGTAAAAATCTCTCCTCTCTCTAGATCTGGTTCACCAAATCTAAAGAGAGGAGAGATTTTTAGAAAAAAAAATTAGAGAGAGAGGAAATATTTTTTTTAATATTTGAAGGTCGTCGGTCGGCGACCTTCGCCAGTGAAGATGATGAGGTGGCAAAGAGAGGAGATGAGATGGAGAAGAGAGAGATGATGACTAGTTAACGGTGTTATAACGGAATCTGAAAAAGGGTCTCATATGGGTATTTTTGATAAAGTGGGGGATTAGGCATGAAGCTGGTCACAAAATTGGGGGTTATTTGAGAAATAACTCTAATTTTTAAGTATGGAGTCATAGGAGGTTGCCATTTTCCTGACTGTCAGGAACAGGTTTTGCAAGAGCTTTGTTGGTTTTTGGGAATGCTATAATCAAATTTATCACCGATTTAGTATTGTTAATTGAATGCTAGAAGCAATGATCGCATCTAGTTTTCCAGATGTGCCAAAGAATAGTAACAAAGTGGATGTCATTCGAAGTGCAGCTGGTTTGGTTTTGATCCTGCCAAGAGAAAATCCAATCTGCTAGAGATTCAATATTAGTCGATATGATATTATAGTAAAACCAAATATCAACATCATTAGAACTTTCCTAAAATATCATTGTAGAGGTAGTGTTGTTCTTAAATATGTAATTAGTTGTTTATGAGTTCAAGACTGTGCAGCAGTCTTATTCGTGGGGAAACCCCAAAGGTATACGTACTAGGGCCTGGTCCTCCATATGCCTTCCGAAGATCCACGGCGGTCCGAGCCTTCGTGATCTGTATGCAGAAAATCAAGCCCTCTTGGGAAAACTTGTCTGGCGCCTTCTCGCTGAACTCACTGCTCTATGGGTCCAATTCCTTAAGGCGAAGTACTTTTCCAAATCCGCTTCCTCGGGTCCCACTAAGCAGGCTCATTCCTGAATTTGGAAAACCATTCACCATCAGCTGACCAAGATCTCCTCTTTCTCTCTGGGAGGTTCATAATGGTTATTCCATCAATATTTGGACTAGTAACTGAATCCTGACACTTCCGGCACCTCTCTAAAACACCCACCACTCCCCTCTCACCAGTGTCTCTCAACTCATTGATAATGATAGCTGGAAACCTGGAACGCCAATTTAATTACTAACACGTTTGGCCAAGATGTAGGTCGCCTCATTACCACTATTTCCCTCATTGAAGAAGGTGCAGATACGATTATCTGGTCCCTCACTAGTTCTGATAATTACGAGGTTCATTCGTTGTACTGCCATATTATTAACAGTGACAATAGCATCCCTAGACCAACTATAGATTGGCACTTCATTTGGACCATTCCAACGATCCCACGAATATTACTATTCATTTGGAAGTGTTGTACCAACAGTCTCTCGGTGCGTCAAATTATTGGAAAGTACATTGGTAATGTTATTACTGTCGAAATCGAAACTACTGAGCATGCTTTACTTTATTGTACCTTTGCTAGGAATACATGGTTTTACTTTAATATTATTACTTGGAATATTTTATCCTTATTTTAATGGATCACTTCGTGGAAAGACTCATAAATCAAGTTTGCGGCAATCAAATACCTCTTCATGCCAATATTTTATGGCATACCAGAAAACGAGGTGTTCACATTGCTTCCAGCAGTCTAAGACTACTCCAACTCAGGTAATTAACCAAAATTTAGCCTTTCCTCGAACTACAGAGGACAAGATGAAGGTTAAGACTACCAAAGTTAAGTTAAATATAAAAAAGAATTAGACTTTTCCTCTCTACAGTCACAACAAAACCTCCTCCACCATCATCACACCTCGACCACCAAGCTTCAACCACCATGCCACCTCAACCACCACCATATTTCCAGCCCCATTACTACTTATATTATCACCCTAGCCACTACTACACCTCCACCACTAATACAAAACTACCATCACTGTCGTTACCGTGATCAACATCATGACTATATTTCCAAGATGAATAACCTCTGTTTTAACTTGTCAAATGACACTTTTGGGTTAGATTTTGTAGTTAGTCTAAGATTGCTTTTCATTGTCTATTCAGAAGTATTCATCAGACAACATCACAATGCATTCACGTAACTGCACTTACATTTCAAAATATTTGTGATGTATCTAAACCTTGTAAATTATTGTAGATTATAGTACCAGATTTATCAAAAATAAGTATATGATAAATAATTTGATGTACCTTAATTACACAAGACTCAGTTGATTTGACCCATTTAAAATACTAACTTATCAAGAATTTTTTTTTTTGTTAAAAGAACTTGTCGAGGGTTTGATTTTTTGAAGTTGTGACGCTTTGAATAAATAAACGTAGATAATCTTTATATGGCCTCGTAGAACTCACTTGTAAATGTTACGGTGATTTATGTGTTCTCATTATGTATCAATGTTATATAATGATGTAATGACTTTTGAAACTTCGGTAAAATAAACTTTATATAAGTATCTTAAATAAATCAACATATATAAATGTTCTATGACTTTGAAGTTATCACGATTAACAATTGTAGGTGAATTAGATTTCATTCAATAAAGAATAACCGTTCTTCATTTCGAACCCAAATCCCTGTTGTGAATCTTTATTTAATAAAATGTAAGTCGGTTCCACAGTTTCAAAAACAAAATTTTCAAGTTGTCAGGAGACCCCTTCAACAAAAAAAAAAAGTTGTGAGGAGACCAACCAACAAAAAGACTACCAAAAGGACCTTTTTTTTTTATTCAAACCACAATTTCATCCGTAAGTGATAACGATCACAAAATTACATGACAGATAATTCTTATTCCCCTGGTAACTAGATTAGAGTTACACAAGTAAAGTTCTACACAAAATTTTCGAATGTAAAGTGCGTCATGAAGGAAAAGGAATTGACAAGACACAGACTCAAAAATAAATACCCTAAAGGTCGAGAAAAGAGATCCTTGATATCGAGAATGAAAAGACCCTAAAAGTTGACAATATAGAATTTTATTATATACTAATAATATAGAAATTACTAATTTACATCTCTCTCGACTTCCATTGTAGTAGTAGATTGATCATCTTTGATAAAGCCGTGAAGTGCTGAAGTAACGAGAGATCGTCAGTAACTGCTTCCTTTGAAGTAACGAGATATCTTCAGTAATTGATCCATTTAACATCAAGCGAAGCAATCTGTGACTTCGATCCAACACCTCCTCCTCGATCTTTATACATATCTTATATCTCCTTTTTCTTTTATTCCTTTGCTTCAGTTTTAATTTATTCTGTCCAAAATATATTAATGAAACTAATACTAACCCTAATATCTGATAAATTAGGGAAAATTGAAAGGATAATGAATTGCACACCGTGAATGAAAATAGGAATTTGAGGGAGGATGTTAGTGAAAATTAAGGTTTCAGATTGGAGTATGAAACAGCAGATTTAAAAGATAAAATCAAATAAAAAGAGGAAATTCCGGAAGAGGGATCCCTCCTCCGTACCAAAGAGACCTTTTACTAAAAGTAAGTTGTTTCGAAAATTCGAACCCGAAACTTCCCCGTTGACTTTCGATAAAAAACTTTATATGAATATCTTAAATAAATGACTGTATAGATATATTCTATGGTTTTAAAACTACCAGAATTAATAATTATAGTTGAATTAGGTCTTATTCAACAAAAAGTAATTGTACTTGATTTCGAATGTAAAATCTCTCTGCCCCTCTTTATTTAATAAAAAGTAAGTTGTTTCAGAAGTTCGAAGCAAAACCTTTGAAGTTACTAGGAGACCAACCAACAAAAGAATGCCAGAAGGGCCTCTTAATAAAAGTACGTAAAGTACGTTGTTTCCGAAATTCGAACCCAAAACCTCCAAGACCTTTGGAAAGCAAATCCAACTGAACAAGCAGTTGTTTAAAACGGTTTTATAATAGGTTGCATTGTTCTTCGACACGTTAGTGTATTACTAACTCAACCAGAGAAGTAAAGGGCTGAATAAAACCAAGAAGAGGACTTTATACAACCAGAATTCTTCACCCTTTTCCATTTTCACCCTCATCCTTTCTCTCTCTAACAACAAACAACACAGTGCTTCTGGTGTGGTTTCGGAAGAATTGATTCTTTCAGTTTTTGTACCAATATAGAGATCAATATTAGGTGAGTTCATAATATCAAGAGCTTTCTCTTTTAACATTTTTTTTGTTGATTTTATTTTTATGGTTTTGTTTATAGCTCTTCCAAATCTGTTGAAGAATAGGAAGGGTAGATGCATATAAATCCATGATGACAGATTCTAATTAAGATTGTGGGTTGTTAATATTAAGTTTCTCTCTCTAAAACCCATGCTCAAGTTTTCCTTTTTTTTTCCCTATCTGAAATTCAACAAATTTAATCATCTTTTTTTACTTTTATTTAATGGGTTATAATGATCTTTCAAAATTTTCTTCAGAATACTGATTTTTCATTTCATAGATCTGTTTAAATTTTGTTATAGGTTTTTTACTGTGATTTGTTCTTATTTTATTTTTTGGCATTATCTTCTTTTCTTCAGAAACTTTGGTTTTCAAGAAAAAGTTGCTACCTTTATTTCTTATCTCTCTAAAAACTTCTGTTTCTTTTACTGTTTTTCCTTGGTTAGAACATGCATCTTGTATTTCTCCAGATCTATCTAATTTTTACCTCAATTGCTTTTAATAGCAGGATAGAAGCAGGAAATGGGTTCTTCAAATAAAGGAATTTAAAGGAAAACATAGAAACATACCTCAATGGTTGAAGGACTGAATTTTTTGTAAGCAGTTGAGAGATTAAAGTTTGGGAAGTTTCAGAGATTTCCTAAGCCTATAGATGGTATCCAATACAGGATTTTTGGTTTCTGAAGAAGAGTACCAGATTCAGCAGCCATCATGTTTTCCTGTGATACCTTCAAATCAAATACCAATAAGACCTCAGCCAAATTTAAGTGAAAATCAGGAAGGAGGATCAACAAAATCATATCAGAATGTGAGCTTTCGAGAAGGGAATTGGAAAGAGATTCAGACTTCTAATGGAGCTACTGCATGCGCAGAATCAAATTCTTTACTAGATCAAAGTAGTGGGATTGATAATTGGGAAGCAGCTCAGAGAAACATCACAGAAAATAACTACTATACTCAAACTCTGATGAATGCTTCACATGAGTGGAATAATATTCCATTTACACACCTCTTGGCTTCAGCTGAAGCAGCTTTCGGGGGCTTAGTTTCAAGTGTAGATGGTAGTGACAGAAACAATCCTGAAACTAGAGATTACTTTCTTGGTTCATATTCTCAAATCAATAGCAACCTCCAACAACAACACGAATCAGCTAGCATGTTATTACTAAATCAAAATTTATCTGCTAGCGCAAACATGTTTAATACTAATAGTTCATCAGAAATGCCTCAATGTGAGTAATTAAGTTTATTTACTTCAGTTTTTTCAATTCTTTAATGCTTTTAACTGTAGGTGTTGATTCATAGAACAATTTTAAGTTGTGGGTTCTTTTTATCTACTTGATTGATAGATTAGATCTTCATTTATTGTTGATATAAAGTTTGTACATTGATGTGTAAGAAAATTGTAATTCTGCAGATGGATTTCCAGCTTCTCACCTTCCCAGTTATCATCTTAGCTCCCTCTCAGCCTATAATGCGCCAATGTCACTACAGTTTGAGCCTGCAACACCACAGAAGGGCAAAAGAGTAGAGAATTATCTTTCTGGAATGGTAAATGTTGGTTTGGAAGACCAAAGAAATCAAGTACAAGAAAGGCAGAAGGAAGCAGTTGAAACTACAGTTTGTAACATAACTGAGCAGAGTTCTTACCATTCGCCTCCGACGGTCGACTCGTCATCGGTCATTCCTTCGACCCCAAGAAACGAATGTCAACAACTTGATAAGGGCCTCGAGCAAGGTACTGAATTGGACACACCAGCAGCTCAGCAGAAGCAAAGGCGGAAAAAGCATAGGCCAAAAGTTATCAGAGAAGGGAAACCCAAGAGGACTCCCAAGCCTAAGACCCCGAAGCAGGAAGAACATGCCAGAGTAAAGAGAAAATATGTACGAAGGAAAGGTATAAACCCTCCAAATAGTGACTCTCTGGATCAAGCTAATGACAGAATCGATGGACATGAGGAGGCTGCTAATAAAACATGTAAACGCTCTCTATTTTGCAATTCAGAACATGAAGCAAGAGATGAAAATCGTAGAAAGTCAAGTGACAATGTGGAAAACTCCTCGAACTCGTGGAGATCTAATCTGAGTTCAGCAATACAGGCCCAAGATTCGTGCACCGTAGTTAATACTAGCCATACTAACTCGACTTCGGAAAATATCCAAGGGCTGGATGGGATATTAGAAAAGTCACCAACAAGGGCTCTATTTGACCTCAACCAATCTTCTCCTCAGATGAGAGAAGCTTATCTCTCCTTGGCAGAGAAACAGATAAGAGAGGATTTATTGGTCGAGCCTAAGAAAAGAAATATCCCAAGCGCAGAAGATGCCTGTCTGAACAGTGCAGAAAATGTTTATTCACACTTGCCTCAAAAAATTGTTGAATGGGGAGTGGGATCTGTAGCTCATTCAACCATAACTACGGGGGGCCTTTATTCAACTCCCATGAACCAAAACGATTCAAATTGCAGAACTTCAGTACTACTAGGTGAGGCTGATGAGGCAATGGGGTCAAAAAGAGTATATAGCCATATGATAGACAAAAGAAATCCCCATTCCCAAACTCTACTTCAGAATTTGATATCTAGGCAGGTCTATAAAGAAAATAACGGAGAGCATGAATGCCAAATAAACACCAGCAATTTTGTCTCGTTTTTTACACCAATAAACAAGAAAAAGCGAACAGAGGAAGGGCAACATTTAGTAACATATGGGGAATTACCTTCCAAGAGAATTCCAGAAGATGGTAGCAGCCAAACTACCACATCGAGGCAGAGTATTCCCAATGACAACAACGTTGCATCACAAGTGAGACATGGACAATCTGCTACTCAATTCATTAACCATAGCGAGAGAACAGCAATCACGAATCGGAGAAACAACTCTGAAGGCCACCAATACGTTTACTCAATGTCTGAAGGGGGCAACTCTCGGGCTCAAAATGTTTATGCAGAACAGGTTTCACAGAGAAAATCACTCAGTGGGCCAAACTGTGATAAACTGCCATCTAATATTGACATTACAGGAATGATGACAAAGACAACCCCAGAAGTATCTAATCGAGTCTATGACTTGACCTCCCTGACTGCGGTTATG
Source organism: Eschscholzia californica (assembly GCF_041429995.1). Classification (NCBI taxonomy): domain Eukaryota; kingdom Viridiplantae; phylum Streptophyta; class Magnoliopsida; order Ranunculales; family Papaveraceae; genus Eschscholzia; species Eschscholzia californica. The sequence goes on along the minus strand of NW_028238420.1, from coordinate 40,504,417 downwards.
GAACATAACCATTTGCCACCAACTCCTTCCAAGGTTGAACAAAGACCGCGACATAAGGACATAAATGATGTTTCTGGTGGATCTCAGTCCAGCATGAGAGCCCTCGCTCTAGATAAGTATATTAAGAAACGACAAATTAGGAAAACACCTCAGCTTGCCAAATCAACATCTTACCCCCTCAAAAGTGAAGTGCACTCGTATGAACGTCAGGTTGTTTTATATGACTGCCACCAAACCTCGGCCAGAAATAAAGGTACTTCCCTTGAACTGCTCATTGTCAAACAATCATCTCATCAAAACTTTATTTGAACTTTTTATGAAAATCAGAGAGAAAATAACAAATTCTGTGGAACTTTGACGTAGGTCCATCCTCAAGGCGAAAGCGGTATCTGAATCCCATTGACCAAATTATTCAGAAACTAAGTTGTCTTAGTTTGAATAGTGAAAGCAAGACGAGCAGAATGAGACAGCAAAATGCACTTGTTCCATATGGAATGGTAGACACAATGGTTCCTTATGGGGAACCATTTCATCCTATAAAGAAAAGAAAACCACGGCCAAAAGTTGACCTTGACCCAGAGTCTGATAGAGTGTGGAAGCTTCTAATGGGAAAGGAATGCAGCCAAGGTGTTGAAGGAACAGATGCAGATAAAGAAAAATGGTGGGAAGAAGAAAGGAGGGTTTTTCGCGGGAGGGCAGACTCGTTCATTGCTCGCATGCATCTCGTCCAAGGTATCAAAACAAACCCAGTAACTAGATTTCCTGTGGCAGATACTTGTAGAATGTGACTCATAGTTAAAATATCATGTGGTAAATATGTAAATACTTGCAAAGAAGGCTGTGAGATATGAATTACCGTGGAGTGAGCCTTCTAATATAAAGGCTGAAATAGTTGCCAGCCGCACCAAGTTGAATACTGTTCACTTTCCTAGACATATGTGATATGCCCCAGGACAAAACATTAATAACTACAAAACAAATAGAAGAAAACAGATATATTATGAGAGTTCAAAAGGATGTAGGAATATTTTGGTATGAACTTCATCAACTAGAAGAGATTGAAAAGCAAACTTACTAATAGAAACTATATGTTGAAGGTGATCGACGCTTTACAAGGTGGAAAGGATCTGTTGTTGACTCAGTAATTGGAGTATTTCTCACTCAAAATGTGTCAGACCATCTTTCAAGGTAACTAAAGTTTCCGAGTAACCATTAAAACAAATATCCCTGATATAATTCTAGAATAGTTTTGCACGATTCTATTGTTCATGAAGAATGACATTTCTTTCAACTCCACAGCTCTGCCTTCATGTCCCTCGCTGCCCGGTTTCCCCTTCAGTCAACCAACAGCAGTGAAGGGACCGAAGTATTTGTTGAAGAACCAGAGATCTGCATCTTGGACTCGGATGACCAAGAGCATTGTTATGAACAGTTAACAGCCGAACCGTCTTGCGACCAAGGGTCTAATACTATCCAGGAACCTGAGCACATAGAAGGAAAGGAAGTGGTTGTTGACTCATTTGGAAGCAATACGGGAAGCAGCAACTTGCTGATCAGTTCAAAAGATAAGCAGTCCATTGTCCACACAAATGGAATAGATACCCTGATCGAAGAAACAGAAACTCGATGTTTCTTAGAAAGAGAGAACATGAAAACAACAGAAGATGTAGTTTTGTCTCAGAATTCAGTTGTTTCAACTGAGAATTTAGTTTGTTCTTCTATTCTTCAGACTGCTGAAAGATACGGTGCCATGAGAGAACATACACGTGTAGCAGAAGTAAATGACCGGAGTGCACAAGAGGATGTGATTTCATCTCAGAGCTCAGCTCTTTCGTCTCAGACCTCTCATTCGTCTGTCCATCAGGATGCTGAACAAATAGGCTCTTGTTCTGATTGCAATTCAGAAGCACAAAATATGACTGGCAGGGAATCCAGCAGTTCGGATGGTCCCACTTCTTTTCTGAAGCTCTTGCAGATGGCAGGTATGCCTCACACAATGATATCGCAAGAATATATCGATCATGAGAATGGGAACCTATTAGAAAGAGATAACAAGTCCACCAAAGAAAAATCAAGCATTGACAGAGTTGATGTCCAAAGGAACCAATATCAGTCTGCATATCCCTCAAATGTCAGCCTTCTGCTTCCCGAAACACAAAACATCGCTTTCAGTAACTTCAATCTGCACACAAGTCCAGATTCAGTGGTGCAGGGATTCGAAGCCGAGCGTCTAGGGTCGCCATATCAAGAAAGTAAATCTCCTTCCCTTTCAGTAGCTTCTGGAATCAAAGGTATAAAATGCATTGACAGTTTCAGCAAAGATAATCCTCCCGTGTCAGAAATTACAAGTAGTATCCCAAATCATTTACCATCCTGTTCCGAAGCAAACATGGGAAGAAAATATGAAGTCGAGAGAACCAGTATCGTACCACCTGAAAACATTCCTATGGAGCCTACTAACCCTGTTGAGAGGGGTGAGGATAGAATGCTCCAAGCTGGTTCGTGTTTTCAAGATTTTCCCAGAGAACAAGTAGACGTTGAGAGAACTACGGCTTTGATGGCCTCGCAGAAAGTCATTGAGAAAAAGGTGACGAAATCAAATTTACATGACCAAGTAGGTGAGAGAACTATAAAGACTTTGAAAGCCAAGGGAGGTCCTACAAAGGAGAAAAGGGAAAACATTGACTGGGATAGGTTAAGAAAAGAAGCACATCTCAAAGGTACAGAGAGAGAGAGAACCAGAAATACAATGAACACAATGGACTACGAGGCAATAAGATGTGCTGAAGTTGGTGCTATTGCTGACACCATCAAGGAAAGAGGCATGAATAATATGCTTGCTGGGAGAATCAAGGTATTGAGATGGTGTTCCATCACAAACGATCAAAAAATTAGGAGACACTTTTTAGTTGGAACTGGGTAGATAGATATACATGAGCCTCACCCCACATCTAATAGTTATATTTTTTTCTGCAGGATTTCCTCAACCGGGTAGTCAGAGATCACGGAAGCATTGACCTTGAGTGGTTAAGGGACGTCCCCCCTGACAAGGCAAAGTATGTATCATCATATTACAGTAAGCAGTATGCATTTGAATCACTTATTACTAATATTTTCTGCTTCTAAAATGTTTCTGCCCTTAGGGAGTACCTGCTAAGCGTACGAGGATTGGGATTGAAAAGTGTTGAGTGTGTTCGCCTTTTGACCCTTCACCATCTTGCTTTCCCAGTAAGAATGAATATCACATATATTTGTATGTAGTTATTTAACCCCGTTTAGAGAGGAAATAAGATTTGCACTCTGACGACACTTTCTGACTTCTACAAGGTTGACACGAATGTTGGTCGAATAGCTGTGAGACTGGGATGGGTTCCACTACAGCCACTTCCAGAGTCCCTTCAACTGCATCTCCTAGAACTGTGAGTATTTTAGAATATAATATTTACACTCAATATGAAACCTGATATTGTACTTCTTGCACTCAATATGAAACCTGATTTTGTACTTCTTGCACAGGTATCCAGTGCAGGAGTCTATTCAAAAATATCTGTGGCCACGATTGTGCAAACTTGATCAACGCACACTGTAATTTCCAAGTTCCTTCTCAAATTATTTATTCACTGCCAACATAATATTTATGAATAAAAGGTACTGAATTACCCTAAATCAAACAATTTATGTAAACTAATTATATTCTCAACAACAGGTATGAGCTTCATTATCAGATGATCACATTTGGAAAGGCAAGCTATTAAGTTCCAAAATATGAGCTTATTTCAGTTTATATAAAAAAAATTACCAAATAAAAGACTGAATGGCGTGCTTCAACTTCTAACAGGTTTTCTGTTCAAAGCACAAGCCAAATTGCAACGCTTGTCCGATGAGAGCAGAGTGCAGACATTTCGCCAGCGCATTTGCGAGGTACCTCACTCGCCTACATCAGGCTTTCTTACAATTGAAGATTTATTTGTAACCAAAATCTGGACACACGATGTATACTAAGTTCAAAAATTGAGGAGAATCTTTCTACAACTCTAGCTGATAACCGCAAAATAAGGAGAGGGCCGAGAGGCACCTAAAAACTTCTTTGTTGAGCAAAGTGAAACTGACAAAGAAGTACAGATATAGCTGCTCTCTACTGTGGGTATATGTCAAAATGGTGCATGTGAACTTCACATAACTACATCCTTGACACAAAAAACTAATGAATTGAACTTGGATGCAGTGCAAGGCTTGCCCTACCAGGGCCAGAGGAGAAAGGCATAGTCACTTCAAACCTACCTGATGTGGCCGACACGCAACCAGCTGTGGGCATCAAATCCCCTCAATTAAGTTTACCACCTCCTGCTACCAAGTCCAACCAACTGAGTTTCTCAGATACAAGTCCTCTATCTCGAGCAAGATCTGGAACAGAAATATGTGAACCTATCATAGAAGAACCTTCTACACCAGAAACCACCTGTATAGAAGTATTACAAAGTGATATAGAGGATGCATTTTATGAGGATCCTGATGAAATACCCGTGATCAATCTCAACATCGAGGAGTTCACTTTGAATTTAACAAATTATATGCAAGAAAATAACATGCAACTCCAAGGTGACGATGTGTCAAAGGCTCTAGTGGCTTTAAACCCAGAGGCAGCTTCTATTCCTATGCCCAAGCTAAAGAATGTGAGCCGACTTCGAACAGAGCACCAAGTGTAAGTTTTTGTTTATAAAGCAGTAGATTCGCGTGTTAGGTATGGTTCAGAGAAAAACCTAGAGTGAGATGTCATCAGACGGTTCACCAGATAAGACTACCTAGGCAAACAGAAAGTTCCTACATAGAACATTGTAAGGTGTTTCACATAGACAAACCATTTATCTCTGCAATCAAAGATGCAACGGCTCAGTCTGTAGTCCTTCCCATATCAATATATACAAAACATCAGCCCAGTTACATTCCCATATAAGACATGTAACTGTTAAACTAAACAAACATTATACTTGTTTTCAGTGTCCAAATCTGTCACGAATGAGTCTGACTTGTCTAAATATAAGTAATCGGAGTACTATTTGTTTTTGTCAGTGACTTGTCTCAATACTGAAGGTAGTAATTGTTTTGTCAGTGAGATCCGAAATCTGACTCGAGGTCTGACTTGGCTCGAGTCAGAGTTCAGATTGTTTGTTTTTGCTTGACTCATCTGAGTGGCTGATTTAAGCTCCTTTTGGGTCCATTTGAAGAAGACGGTGCAAATTTAAACGAGACATAGGGAAAACCAACATTTTAATTGACACTTATTTTATGACAGAGTTGCATGAACCCAAAAACTAGCTCGGGTTAGCCATTCAGATGCATCAGACTCGCCAGTTAGATAAAAAAAACATTCTAAGATCCAACTCAAGTCGATTCAAAATATAAAGTCAGATTTTAGATCTGAAATCGAGAAAAGAAAACACAGCCTTGTAATGATTCCCCAGTAGGTATTATGTAGATATGGATTTCGCTCTTACTCAAACTTATATAGTAATTGCGTTTTTCTCCCTAACTGCAGATATGAACTACCAGATTCACATCCTTTACTTGAAGGGGTTAGTTATTATGTTCATCTTAATTTGTCTAAATTTAATCAATAGCCTCTCATTGCAAATTTGCTTTCTACAGCGTGACAGACGAGAACCTGATGATCCATGTTCTTATCTACTTGCTATTTGGACACCGGGTAAGCAACAATAGTAACTCAAAACCCACCAACGGATATGATTCCTTTTAGACACGCATGTATATCACCAACCAGCAATCTGCATAAATTTGTGAAGTCATATAGTATAGGTCGATTTCAAGGTACTTACACGTTGTGTTTAATCATCAGGAGAAACTGCAGACTCCATTCAACCTCCAGAAAGGGCTTGTAGTTTGCAAGGATCTGGCCATCTGTGTGAAGATAAAACATGTTTTTCATGCAATAGCATACGAGAAGCGAACTCCCAAATAGTCAGAGGGACTCTTTTGGTAAGGAAGAAACACAACGTAAATGGATTCGAGATATCGAATTTCACTCTATATATTGCTTTTTCGGAATCCAATAACTATGACATGTGCAAACAGATACCCTGCAGAACAGCAATGAGAGGGAGCTTTCCATTGAACGGTACATATTTTCAAGTTAATGAGGTATGGGATAATAATTTTATCCATCTTTACGTAATGCTTGGATATTGAAATTGGGTGATATCGATTACTAAACACGAATGTAATATCATCCTAATGCAGGTATTTGCTGACCATGATTCCAGTCTGTGTCCCATCTCCGTCCCAAGGGCTCTGATATGGAACCTTCCAAGACGAACTGTGTTCTTTGGAAGTTCTGTACCAACAATATTTAAAGGTACGTAGTTTTCGTACAAGTATCTCCTTGAGAAATTATATATAGATAGGTTTACGAATCTAACGTAAAACGGTATGTGTTATAGGTTTATCAACAGAGGCCATTCAAAGCTGCTTCTGGAGAGGTATGAAGTAAAAGATTTCCTTAATTGATTACTTTTTTTTGTTGAAGGACCTTAATTGATTACTTGGTTTTACCATCTACAAATGCATGCTTACTTATATAAACCAGCACGCACTAAAAGAGATTGAATAAGCACCTAATTCTCAATGTCTAATAAATGCCGCCACATCCTTTCAATTGTCCTTTAGTGTTGAGCTAAATCAGGCTTTTAATATTTCAAATACACACACAAGGACCAAAACAAATTCTCTCCATGGTGTCTATTTAACATGCTTTGACATATATATGAATGCTGCTAGGTTATACTAATAGTCTATTAGTTAAGCCAACTTAATTACGATATTGGATAGTCTTACATTAGTAATATATCGTCATGAATCCAAAATGTATCGGAGTATATTAAGCAGCATCGTAGGAGCAGCAAACATGCAAACCTACAATATCTACATTTATCTCCAAGCATTCAACGCTTTTGTCGTACTACGACTGTGCTATCATCTCCTCTATCTCCAACTGAAATATCCTACTAGGCAACTACTTGATTAGTTAATGTAGAGAAAATGATGCAGCTGGCTTCTAGCTAATCTACCTAAAAGGGGGCAAGTTTTTTCTTAAGGTTGCATACATGGCAGGAAGCATTTCGCATTCTTGTGTGCGTCTTGATTGCTCAAGTACGAAAATTTTGTGTTTGCAGGATTTGTCTGTGTGAGAGGATTTGATCAGAGAACAAGAGCACCTCGCCCACTCATAGCTAGATTGCACATACCAGCTAGCAGGATGAACAAGAATGAAACAAAAACAGACAACAAGGGATGATTTATCTTTCAAACAATAGCCAGAAAGTAGCAACCTGAATCTACATTTCAGGAAGACGTGCTTCCAGTTGCACACCAATTCTACCAAGTGTTCCCCAATGCCAGCATGTCTAAAGAAGAAAAACATCAAGCTCCCAATGGGGATGACTGAGGGTTATGAAGATTTTGATACTTGTGCTAGTTACCGTGTAGTCTATCTGTATACAACTCAAAGTATAATGATTATTTTATTTCAAACTTAAAATGAAGTAGTTCTGCCCAAAACTAGCAAAATACTATATCATAACAAGTAGGTAATAAAAGAAAAGTTCTTCCGTACAATTTGGGTGAAGACTCAGGTATACATGTTTGTATTCCTGAAAGAAACCTACAAACACATTTTAAGGTTTCAGCTAAACCTGAGCAAATTATGTGCGAACTTGAGCAAATTTTACTTATGTAAACTTGTGCAAATCTGTACAAATTACAAAACTGTGCAGACTTAAAAATTTAGCCTCTGGAGTTTCACCAATTCTTACCCATATTTCATATTCAGTGTAGACTTGAGGAAGTAGATGTCTTTCAGAACCTGCTGGCTCACTTTCATATTTGGAGGAAGTAGATTCAAGAAGATACTATTACAGATTAAAGCATATGAATGGAACACTCCCTGATGTTATAAAACTCTCCATTTTGCCCAAATTTCCGATATCGCGGAGAGAGTTCGAGACGGCTGAATGTTAGGGTTTTAGTATAGACTTAAGGAAGTAGACGGCCGAATTTGAGCAAATTTTACTTTTGTAAACTTGTGCAAATCCTTACAAAACTGTGCAGACTTAATATTTAGCCTATGGAGTTTCACCAATGCCTGCCCATATTTGGTATTCAGTATAGACTTGAGGAAGTAGATGTCTTTCAGAACCATGCTACTGCTGGCTCACTTTCATGTTTGGAGGAAGTAGATTCAAGGTAAAGTCATCTAGTTTGTCAAAATCTGATTCAAGAAGATACTACTAAATTACTAAATCATATAAATGGAACACACCCTAGTGCTATAAACCTCTCCAGTTTGCTTATTTCCCCATTAATATACAAAATCAATTTTGAAAATGCCTTGAACATGGGTAGATACTTAACATAGTTTGCCACCCCAAATTTTATCCTGACCTGTTTACTTATATTTGACCTAGACCTACAAGGGGTTGTTATCAGTGTAAATATATATTCAGTTTTTTTTTATTGGGGGAGAGGTAGAGGCGGCTGAGGGCTAGGGTTTCAGTAAGCTACAAATATTAAAAATCTTTGTAATCTTGTTCTTCATTTATATCGAAAATCGTTGCATTATTTGGACTAGGTATCACCAACTGAACCACGTAAATCTTTTGTGTTAGTGTAATTGTGCTTCCATTACTGTTTTTCTTAGTTTGCTTATTCTTCACTCATCACCATAACCATCAATACACCAGAAAAAATCATTTTTGTATTTGTAAGCAATCAAATCTAAATTATTAAGAGTAATAAATTATCAATTAGCAGTGAAAATATTAATTGAAATTACAAGATACTTACTTGCCTGCGACAATGAAAACAAATGGCGATTTTGGCACATCTATCTGATGATATCAATTCGGATACTAATGGAACAGATCTTAAATATTTCACAGTAATAATCAAAGACAGATCTAGGTCTAGAGTTCAGAAAAAAGTTATTAAATTTTTGGAAGATCAAACTTACCTCTCAGCTGGATCTTAATTCAAATAGCAGAAGAAATTTCTTTGATCAATCGAAGAGCGTTGGATTGATTACTTTTTAGTGATTTCTCGCTCCAAAGTTGATTTGGAGGAAAATATGAGAAAAGGCGCGTATTTACTCGCGGCCTTTTCATTTCCCTCCAATTTTATTTCGTGTTCCACTTTCTTCACAATAAATTTGTAGTTTGAAGATGACCACGCGTGTATATAACTTGTGTGGAATTCACCTTATTAAACGCCACCTCACTTCGTGCAATAAAATCGATCGACCCACACATAGGCATAAATAATTGTATGTGTCACTCCAGTTAGGGAACACGATTAATTCGCTCGCTTTCTTTTAAATGGATTCCAAAAGTAATTACATTCAATAGATACAAAATAAAAGATTACATTAACTGAACAAGCCCGAAAGCTAGACACTATTAAAAATATTTTTGAGTTTTTGAGCGAGTATCCATTGCCACGGTCTGATCCGTCCATTTGGAGGTAAAACGCAATTATAAATAGTGTTTGCGGTAGAATTTGAATCTTTCACATCTCGCAAATGATTTAAACTCTAAATTCTTAAGCTAAAACTTAAATCACGTGATAAACTTATTTAGTTTATAATTATCGAATTTATTAAAGTTGGTGGCATAGTTGAAATATTGGGGGCAGAGTTAGGGCTTAATATGATAATGTAAAAAAAGAATGCAGACATAATAAAAAAAAAATCCAAACAAACTAATTGTAAATAATACTAAAATCTGCGATATATTTTCTTGTGTTACGTGAATGTCATACGAAATCATGGTTATTCTCGACAAGTCAGATCATTGGGTCTCTTATTTAGAATAATATAAAGTTTAAATCTCCTTACTCTTTTATTGTGTTTATTTGATGAATAAAAAGACAGCAAATAAGATTTTATTTTTCCCTGGAGAATTAAGCTTCAAATATTATGGGCAAAAAAGTTTAACAAAATTACTGTACTTGAGATAGAAGAGGAAAAACATTGGCACAAAAAAAATATTTTGGCTAGAGAACAAAATCAAAGTTTGTTATGTTTAATTTTAAAGATAGAGAATCTGTTACTTTAACCTGAGAAGCAATATTAGATCTTATCAATGGTACGAACAAAGACTTTCACAATGTAAAACCTGATAAACGATAGAGGTTTCAGCTGCTCTAATGAAGATGAAACAAGATTTCTGAGTTTAATAAAGGTTTATTAGATGATTCGGTTTTAGAGAGAGAGAATAAACAGGTTTCCGTTATGGAGGATAATGAAGATAATGGTAGCCCAAGTGGTTCCAAGGTATTGACATAAACTCCAGAAAGTCCTGGAGGTCCCAGGTTCGAATCTCAGAGAAGGTGAAATCTTTGGTTATTTGAATTGGGATTATTCGGGTGTAAATAATGTTGTTGGGCTTTAGGCCATGTCTAGTTGGGTTATAGGCCCGGTCTTGTTAGTGTTTGAGTGGGCGGTTATCGAGCTTATCACATCTATGATGTATTAAGTGTCAAATGTAACGACATACGTAGATCGTAATCGACTTCCAAAAAACAAGAATAGAAACGTGATTGGAGAGAGAAGGTGGGAGATAAAAATGGAAAAAGATAATTGAGGATTTTGAAGGTAAACCAGTTTTTATATATATGGAAGGTTAGTTTAGGTATTATGATTTAATATGTATTATAGGGATTTGTATTTTCTCTCGAGATGGATACAAATGGACTAGATATCCATTTACATTAATATTTTGATTTACAAACCCTTAATAGGATTAGAGAGGACTAAATGTGTGTTTAGGATCCGTTTTTTGGACTATAAGTTTAAAATTTCGTTTTAAAAGCGCCTCTCTCAACGCAAATTACATATGAGGGTTGGTGCGAAGGAAAGAGGCGTGTGTTCGACACTTATAAGGGTGCCATTAAACATCCCTTATTCATTTGATTTGACACGTGTATATATATAACTTTCTTCTTCTTTTTTTGTGTCATCTACTCATCTTCGGTTTCAACAAAAAAACACTTACTCATCTTCCTATATTTTTACTAACCCAATCTCAGATAGTGACCAAAGAGGATCATTTTCACCTCTAAAGAAATCAAACCATGGACATATCCGAGAAGATAGACAGTGGATTTTAAACTTCAACACAAATTTGGCCTAGAACAATTGGGTGAGGTGGGGTAGTATATAACTCGTATTGATAATAACTCGGTCATAATCTTTGAGAAAGCCTCGTATTATTATTCTTGTAGGTCAGTAGGTGTGTAAGCCGCGGGGCCTACTCTTCTTTTTTGGATTAGGTTGATGATTGGACTGGAGCACCACTAGCTTTCACCAATATGGACACTATCCAATGACATTTCACCATGTATAATGAAATAGTATGAAACAGAGTACAACTTCTAAAATAAATCCTTCATCAAAAAAAAAAAAAACTTCTAAAATAAACCAGATATAAAATAATGTTTTAAAAAAAAAAGATACTGTATCTAATTATTCTGATTATTGGCACATCTAATCCAATCGGAGTTGCTCCCCGCTTACATGAAACTTTTTGAACTTTTGAGTATCAACCCAGTCAAAATAGACCAGAGAATGGTACTAGCAACTTCTTGACTCAATGATAGTTGTTGACAAGGCGAAGTTTGGTGAAAAAAATTTATAGACAATCTCCTGTATCCTATATCAGTCGATCTTGATACATCTGAATATGAAATATGTTCATGGTTTGTGGGGGGATAATCAGTTGGTTGACATTCCAAAATCTACGAATGGTTGCAATATTCAAGCACAGACATTTTAAAGTCTGTAAATGTTCGAGGTATTCAATCACATACAGTTTAAAGTCTGCAGATGTTTGAGGCATTAAATCACGGATACTTCAAAGTATGCGAAAGTCTGAAGCACTGATAGATCGATAGGCTTTGGTGGACTTGTATTCTCATTTACATTTTGGCGGATTCTAATGTAAAATTGAAGCCAAACTTGTCAACAAAAAATAAGTGAATTTCATTGATATTTTGGTAGATTTTTTAAAATTAATAATTAACACCAATAATGGTAATTAACAATAACAATTATTATTATCACCTGAAATGACATATTTTTACTGATATTTCAAAAGTATCTTGATATTTTAAAGATATATGGTGCGCAACTAATCTGTCTTGTTTACGCTAACGGAATTCAGTCGACCCAACATCATTAACGTAACAATAATATGTGGAGTATTATTATACTTTTTATATAATGTTATAATTATATGGGTTAATTCTGATTTGAACCTCAATTTGTAACCAACTCATCGTTTTGGGTCTTATAAGTGTCTGACAGTTCGATTTAGTCCCCAATAACCAAAATTCCAACTTTTTTAAGAAGTGCCCTCGGGGCAAAATAAAATTAATTTCAAAAAAACTTTAAAACATTAAGCACCTCATCTCTGTTAATTTCCTCCCTCCATCACTTCAGAAAGTATAATGTTGGTTATTAATCCATTTATCACAATATCTTACATTTTCATTGATGTGAAATTCATGAAAGTTCATACAATATCTATGAAAATTGTTAATGAGAATCAATGAAGGATTATACAATGTCAATAGAAATGTCATTGAAATGACAATGACCATCTATGAAAGTCAATGAACAATCTATTGTCAATGAAAATGTACATGAAGCCTACGAATATCAACCATTATTGGCAATGACAATTATTATTATCACCTGAAATAACATATTTTTACTGATATTTCAAAAGTATCTCGATATTTTAAAGATATATGGTGCGCAACTAATCTGTCTTGTTTATGCTAACGGAATTCAGTCGACCCAACAACATTAACTTAACAATAATATGTATTATTATACTATTTATATAATATTATATGGATTAATTTCAATTTTTGACCCCTAATTTGTGACCAACTCATCGTTTTGGGTCTTATAAGTGTCTGACAGTTCGCTTTAGTCTCCAATGACCAAAACTTCAACTTTTTTAGGAAGTGTCATTGGGGCAAAATAGAATTAATTCCTAAAAAACTTTAAAACATTAAGCACCTCCTTTAATTTCCTCCACTCAATCACTTCAAGAAGTATCATATTGGTTATTAATCTATTTATCACAATATATTACAGTTTCATTGACACGTGAAATTCATGAAAGTACATACAATATCTATGAAAATTGTAAATGAGAATCAATGAAGGATTATACAATGTCAATCATTGAAATGACAATGACCATATATGAAAGTCAATGAACAATCTATTGTCAATGAAAATGTACGCGAACCCCCCCCCCCCCCCCCCCCCCTCCCTTTCTCCCCCACCCCAGATCCAGTAACACCCCTTTCCCAGTAAAAATATTTTTATGTAAATTCATGCACCCCATACAAATAAGGGTTATTTTTCAAATATCCCCCAATTTTATGACCAAATTCCTGCCTAGCCCCCTACTTTTCGAAAATATTTAAATGACCTATTTTTTCAGTTACCGTTATATGTCCCTTAACTAGTCATCACCTTTCTCTCCTCCCTCTCACCACCTCTCACGTGATGGTGGCAGAGACGATGAGGTGGCAGAGAGAGATGATGAGATTGAAGAGAGAGAGGTGATGACTAGTTAACGAACATACAACAATAACTGGAAAACGAAGTCATCTGGGTATTCTCGATAAAGTAGGGGCTAGGCAGGTTGCTTGTCATAAAGTTGGGAGTTATTTGGAAAACAACCCTAAAAATAATTATCAACAGTGTGACATTTGGTTTTGAGTGTGTCCAAAGGTGTTGGTGGTCAAATATTGAGGGTCATATGGAAACTAACTCTAAAAAGCAATAGTAGAAGATTAGAAAACTGTACCACTATATCTCAATTTTACTATTAGGCCATTATAGAAAACAACTACATGTGTCATAAAGAAAAACTACAGAAAAGAGGAAGAGAGAGAGAGAGAGAGAATGGACTGAAAGAGATGCTTTGAAGCTTCAGGTATCCTTTTGCGTGTAATGCAAGGACAAAAAGCAGCTGCAAGTAACAGAAGCTCAAAGGTCTACCTATCATTTATCACTTCCAATTTCACTACCTTCAACTCTTCTTCACTCTTTCATTAACCAAGCTTCAAAACCCTAAATTCTCTCACCTTCTTCTACCAAATTTTAATTAATTTAAAGAACTACTTCAAACAAGGAAGAACTAAATTAAAATAAAATCATAAAATTAGTCTGCCACTAGAATCTTCTTCCCCATTTCAATACTTTTTTCTGACCTCTCTCTAACCTAATCACTGTTTATGCATGAAAATCCAACAAATCTAAGAAAAACCCAGAACTTGTTTTCAATTCTACTACTGAATACTACTAACTATTTCTTATTTTCTGGAAGAAACCCTAGATAATGATTTCTGCTTAGTTAGACGTTTCCATGGATCAAGAACAGAGTCTCTGTATTTCAATGGCAATACTTGATTCCTACCTCGTTTTGATCTTACAATCGGTGAAATATCCTCAAAATCTTCATAGATATCAAACTTCCAACATTTCTCCCCTTTTGATTTACTAGATTTCTTACTGGGTATTATCTGATCAGTTTCCTCTTCCGATTCAATACTAAGCTGTTTGTTTAGACATCGATTTTGTTTTTCTTCTTCATCGTCGTCTCTGAAGTTACCAGATATCAATCTTGCTGCTTCTACCAGCAAATCTAAATACCCATCCTTCTGATTTTCTCTACTCCATGAATATCTTTCTATTTGTTTCAAATTTTTCTGATTTTTTCTATCTTCAACCTCGTTTTCTCTATCTTCTTCTTCTCCACCTTTAATCTCACTCTGTTCTTTATCTTCAGTTTCCATTTCTAGTTGATTCGTTATATCAGAAAAATCTATCCTTTTTTCTCCTATTACTTCATCTTCTATGATCACAGGAAAATCATTCATTGAGTTCGAAACTTCTTTAGGATCACATTCACCTTCAGAACTCTTAGTAAAAATCTCATCATCAGAAACCACTGAAGAATTACAGTCAATGTTGATTCTATCACCATCACCATCACCATCTTCATCTCCAACACCACTACAAGCACTAAAACCTTTATCAACCGTTAGATTTTCCAATTCTCTAGTATCTAACGGAAGAAAACCTAATTTGAGGTTCAAATCAATACCCACTACTCCTCGTTTTTCAATAAACAAATCCCTAACTTTATCATTTGAACACTCCTTTTCGTTTGAGATCTTATTTTCTGATGATTTTCTCAAGATTTCACATGGTTGAATCGATGAAGAACCAGATGAGATAATATCTATTATCTTTTTTAAACATATTTGAGATTTCGATAAACCACAAGTTTTATCAGAAGAAAAAGTTGTTACCTTATTTTTAAATAATGGAGGCGTCGCCATTGTTGTTGCTGATTCAGAATCAAAGCTTTTTCAGTAGCACTTATACTTTTATACTCTGTTAGGGATTTTGCAGTTTCACACTCTGAAATCAGGGATCGTAGAGGATCGCGAAAGATCAATTTTAGAGAGAGAAAGAGGGGATCGATGATGTGCGAGACAGAGAGTAAGGAGAGAGAGACAAGCCGAAGAATAGACCGGATTCCTTTGTCCTTTTAAGAAACTTTTTAATTTTACTTTCATATCCTTTGATCTTTTGCTGACATGGGTGGTTTCAAAGGGATTGACAGGTGCTGGGTTTTAATTAGTTAATTATTCGTTTAAGTTGCCGCTTATAAACATTTTTGGTTGCTTAGACCAAAATGCCTATCGACCAAAAAGAACCCATAAGGAGACAGCCCAGTCTTGATATTTTTTTGGGTTGAAGCGAGCAAACTAAAATAAAGTAGCCTTGTATTTTATGTCGAAGAAGAAAGATCAATATTTTTTGTGTTTCAACTCAGTTAGAAGATTTTTATGGATTTCCGTTTGACATGAGAAAAGTTTAAGATCACAGATGAAACTGTAGAAATGACAAATTAATTATTGTGAACATAGATGTTTCTGGTTGAATATACTAACATTTTACACATCAACAGGAACCAATGAACTTTTCTTTTTGAAATGAAACCAGTGAAATATGTGGTAAAGAAGATTTAAACAATTATTGCACATGAATTTCTTTATTGATTTTTTCCATACATCATATAGAGGAAATGTGTTATTGTCCGTATAATTATACATAAAGAGGCCATGTGGCGGCTACCTGGCTGGGGTTGGAGTCTTAGTATACGATATACTTATTTTTTTTGTTGGAAATTAGGATACATAATATTTAATTTATCCATAATATTTGTTTCATATAAGGGAGATTTTAAAAGGCCTCTCCGTTTTTGTTAAAAGACCTCCCCATAGTTTCGTTAACTTAGTAAAAAGCTTTTGACTTAGCTTGGTTAAAGGGCCCCCCCTCTTTGAATGGGTGAAAAAAACCCCTTTAAAGGTGTATTTCACCCACATTTTCTCTCCATCATTTGACCACGCCACATCATCATCTTCTCCGGCAGGGTCGCCGACCTTCAAATTTTTTTTTCTTTTTTTATTCTCTCTCTAAAAACAACTTTTTTTTTTTTTTTTTTTAACTCTCTCTCTCTACAGATCTAGAGAGAGAGCAGATCCATTGAAGGTCAGACCCATTGAGGTCTGCGAACAGACCCTATGAAGGTCTGTTCGCAGACCCATTAGAGGTTTGTTCGCAGACCTCAAAGGATCTGCTCTCTCTCTAGATCTGTAGAGAGAGAGAGAGAGAGTTTAAAAAAAAAAAAAAAAATTGTTTTTAGAGAGAGAGAGAAAATAAAAAAAAAAAAATTTTGAAGGTCGCCGGCCGGAAGTTTGGCCGGCCGGCGATCCTGCCGGAGAAGATGATGATGTGGCGTGGTCAACATCACCGGTCTTGGATTAAGTTTGACCTAACGGCATTAACTTTGCCGTTAGGTCAAATATTGATGAAGGAGGTGCTCTTTTGTAGAGGGAGCCCTATAACCAAATGGGTTATAATGAAGGGGCGCTTTTAGCGGGGAGGCCTTTTAACAAAAACGGGGGGCCTTTTAAAATTTCCCTTCATATAATTAGTTAACCAAAAGTCCAAAATATATTAAGTTGCCTTCAAATGGGTATAAAGACTTATTGAAGATGGCTTTTTCAATTCTCTTTTTCTTGAATACCAAAGAAATTTGCTTCAATAGACACAAAGTCACTAAAAAACATTTTCTCATCGATAAGAAAAAGTCACTAAACACATCTCTAAAATAATTTGGTCAAGTGTTTTTTTTTTTTGAACTTGGTCAAGTGTTTCTTAATTATAATTTGCCACCACATGTTAAATGAAAGCCATTGTTTACATCTCAATATATGATACGACTATTAACCCAACCATGTTTGGTTCACCTTTTTCTTATTCTATCTTATGGTGGTATTTGCTCTCATATCATGCATAACAAACAGTGGCGCTTTCTGGGTCGGGCACATTTAATTATATTTTTTTTTTTTTTGTTGACAAGGCACATTTAATTATATGAAACAGTAAAAAACCAATACCATCACAAATGACGAACTCTTACCAAACTTTACCAAACCAAGCTATAAGTGTGAATTGCAAAAAACAAAAAATATCGTTCAAGCCAATGATCTCTATATGTCATAGCGACACTCATCTAATTAGACTACTGCTAACCGTAAGTTGCTTTGATTACAATCTAGTTACAAATAATTTGTATGAATAATTAAGTTTTTTTTAGTCGTATGAACAATTAAGTTAATATACAAAAACAAATAAGTACAAGTTATATATTAAAAGAATAAGAAGACCTTTTATTTTGAAAAAAAAAGCCTCATAATCTATATTTTGTAAAGAAATTACGAAAAGAGATGAAGAGAGATGAGAGCGATTCTAAAATAATATTGTTAGAAAATATACATAAAAATGAATTATGACAAGGGCATAAAAGTAATATGAAGACGTAAATAACTCTACCAATGAAAAGATAAATTTTAGCACAAAGAAAAGTCCAGCTATAATTTGCAAAAGAATAAGCAAACAAAAAATTTTGATCAAGGAAGAAAGAGTTGAAAAGAGAATTAAAACTGCCAAATTAAGCTAGCTTCAAAGAAAGGGTTATTTCCCTAATGGCCCCCTACTTTGTGACCAGCTTCCTGCCTGACCCCCTACTTTACAAGAAATACCCATATGGCCCCCTTCTGTTATAACACCGTTACTCTCTCTCCTCCATCTCTTTTTCTCTCTCTGCCATATCACGCCACATCATCTATTACGCCACTTCATCACCTTCTCCGACAGAGGTCGCCGACCGGCCAAATTTCCGGCCGGCGACCTTCAAACTAATTTTTTTTCTCTTCTGCTTCTTCCTCTCTCTCCTGTTTTCTCTCTCTTCTTCTTCTTCTTCCTCCCTTTCTCTCTCATCTTCTTCCTCTCCCTCTCTCTCTCTCTCTCTCTCTCTTCCCCTTTCTTCTCACTCTCTCTCTCTCTCTAAAATGGCCGGCGAAGGGGGGAACCCTTCGCCGGCCGTCGGTCTGGTTATCCCAGACCTTCGAAGGTCTGGTTTCCCCAGACCTTCAGATCTGGGAATTCCCGGATCTGGGAGTTCCCAGATCTGAAGGTCTGGGGAAACCAGACCTTCGTCGGTCTGGGTTTTTCCCAGACCTTCGTCGGTCTGGGTTTTTCCCAGACCTTCGTCGGTCTGGGGAAACCAGACATTCGAAGATCTGGGATAACCAGACCTCGTCGGTCTGGTTTCCCAGACCGACGGCCGGCGAAGGGTTCCCCCCCTTCGCCGGCCATTTTAGAGAGAGAGGAAGAAGAGAGAGAGAGAGGAAGAAGATGAGAGAGAGGAAGAAGAAGAAGAAGAGAGAGAAAATAGGAGAGAGAGAGAGGAAGAAGAAGAGAATTTTTTTTTTTAGTTTGAAGGTCGCCGGCCGGAAATTTGGCCGGTCGGCGACCTCTGTCGGAGAAGGTGATGAGGTGGCGTAATAGATGATGTGGCGTGACATGGCAGAGAGAGAAAAAGAGATGGAGGAGAGAGAGTACCGGTGTTATAACGGAAGGGGGCCATATGGGTATTTCTTGTAAAGTAGGGGGCCAGACAGGAAGCTGGTCACAAAGTAGGGGGCCATTAGGGAAATAACCCTCAAAGAAAATTGGGGCAAAAAGAAAATTTCCATAACTTATAATGGTTGTAGCTGGAGGGTTTCGAACACACAATCTTTGCATCAAACAACTTCTTAACACACCATCATGCCAACTACTATTTCATGCTTAAAGTTAACAATTACTCATATTTTACGTGAACTTGACCCTAAGAATTTCGAAATCAAAGACGTGTATAACTCGGAATTCGCTCGGGGCCTGGGGGCACGTGACCCCATAGGCCCCAACGTGGGTCCGCCCCTGATAACAAATGTGAAACATCTCATTTTTTATTTATTTTGGTTATCCTCACTCAGTTATGTCGACAAAAAAACAAATGCAAACAAGTTGTTTTCCCTATTATTTTTTATACGTGAGAAATGACGAGTAAGAAAGTCATTTGCTTTCGCATGTGAATTGAGTTTTTTGATGTTTGATAGGAATGTGGGAAAACCAGGGGAGTGCCTTTAGAATTAGGATTTTAAAAGTGAGTTTCATAAATTTAGGGGTTCATTGGAAGTGCCTTTAGAATTTCGGTCATCACGTACCCTAAAAATGGAAGTGCCTTTAGAATTTTAAGGAGGTGCCTCTAGAATTTAGTGCATTGTTACTTTTTGGAAGTGCCTTTAGAATTTCGGCCATCATCTTCCCATAAAATGGATGTGCCTTTAGAATTTTATGGAGGTGCCTCTACAATTTAGTGCATTGTTTCTTTGGAGGTGCCTTTAGAATTTCGGTCATCATCTTTCCTAAAAATGGAGGTGCCTTTAGAATTTTATGGAGGAGAGGGTGAGAAATCAGTTTTCCCACCTTTTAGGTGGTAAAAAAAAATTAGACTATTTGCCCACTTTTTTTTTCTTAAGAAATCAATTTTCTTACTCATAGTGGCTAATCAAACGGCGAAAAACTGATTTTCTTAAGAAAACGATTTTCTTGCTCACATTTGCACACGTATCAAACGGACCCTAAAGGATTTGATAAGCATCACATTCTTCAGTCATGGTTAGGAGACGAAAGATAACATGGAGACAATTATTTTATCTCTCACCCAATGTCAAGTTAAAGAATATTTTAATCTCCTACAATAACTATATCTTAATCATGAATATTAACATCTAAAGTTGGTCAAATAGTTAAAAGGCAACTGTCAACTGGATAAGATTTGCTAGACAAAAGTATAATAGATGGGTTATAGAGTTTAGGTTTAAATCTTAATAATTTCTTAGGAAAAGCCACTGTCCCACACAATTTGGAAAGTGATGCAACTAAAGTTTCTTAATTAAAACTATAATCGTTTCTTCTTGTCATCATAGCTAGGTGACTTCGGAAGTCTACTTACAGCAGTACAGCACCATGGATTTCCCCAGCAGCCATATTTAGATAATACTAAAAGATAATAACAATAGTTGGATATTGTTACTTAAATAATAGTAAAACATATCGTGTCTCAGTTACCACTATAGTGAATGAAGTGACTACCCGGGTATAAATGGTGTAAAATTTGATAAAAATACTCCTGGCCTGCAAATTCAACATCTGGTATTGCATTCGAGTTAAGATGGACTTGCACGAAAGTAGTCATCATAATCTTTAATTTCTTGACTGATAATTGAGACTGATGTTTTTGACATCAGCAAGAACCAACAACTTCTAGAAGAAACTGGAAAAGAAGATGAACAAACAAACAACCCCGTGAAGATTCGGGGGACACCGGGATTGTGTCTGCCAAAGAACCTCTGACGGTCAAGTCAGCAAACTGTAATAAGAAATAATAAGTGGAATGCTGAAGATGTCACCGTTGACGTATAATTGGAGAATGACAAACCTCATAGAATGGTCGAAGCTCGAATCTACGGGATAAAGATGATCAGAAGTGCGAGCTTTAGATGTTACCAGAAGCGTTGAGAAAACATTAATCTCCTTGAAGATATCTGGAAGCGTCGAGCAAGAAGAAAGCTTTAATACCTATGAGGACGTCTAGTAGTGTCAACGACCAAAACCAGATGGACTTGTAGGCAAATATCTCAAGAGTAATCGAAAAACAAAGAGCGACTAGATAAGAAGAACTATTGCTTTGCTCTGCATTCGATGATATGAGAAATGGATGTACTCCTCTTTATAGAGGCATAAGGAGTGATCCTATGGGAAGAGTAAAGGTTGACCGTTACAAAGTACTAGAAGCGTCGAGAAAGCTTTGATCTCCTTGAAGATCTCTGGAAGCGTCGAACAAGAAGAAAACTTTAATACCCACGAGGACGTCTAGTAGTGTCAACGACTATAACCAAATGATCTCGTAGGCAAATATCTTAAGAGCAATCGAAGAACAAAGAACGAGTAGAGAAGAAGAAGAGTTGCTTTGCTTTGCATTCGATGATACGAGAAATAGATGTGCTCCTCTTTATATAGGCATAAGGAGTGATCCTTTGGAAAAAGTAAAGGCTGACCGTTACAAAGTGAATACATGACGTGATACCTACCTGGACAAGGTGACGTGTACACTGGCTGCACATATACAACGGTTGTGCGTGTTATCTGGTAAATACTCTGAGTTTGAGTGCACACGATCTCGTCAACGAGTGAGATGTTGTCACGTTACGTGTGTCATTAATGAGGGGCATTTTTCCTTTAGGAGGCGTGTTGACTAAGTCCGAGATCCTTGTCGTTTTGGGTGCATTTGACACCTAAATGATCTCTTCACTAAATGATCTATTCCACGTGGTGCATGGAGATTTAGACGTGTCGAGCTCTGGACCTGTAGAGATTCAAACACGTGGAATTTTGTGCACGTGGAAACTCTTTGCACGTGTTTGAGATTCGACATGAGTTTTAGGGGTTTAGTCGAAAATAACCCATCAAGAGACTTTTGGGTTCGACCCGAACAAGAACAAGTGTGTCAAGTTGGGTTTGACGTCTCAACGAACATTTCACCGCCGAGGGCCCTGGTGTAGTTTTTGGTCAACACAGTTTGTCCCCCACTCTCTAAGTAAATAATTTTAGTTCATTAGAGAGTAGATGAGTTTTCAAAGAGATAGTGAGAGTGATCTCCCTGAGTTGGTAGTTCTTCTGCCTGCTGCATCACCCAAGTTAGAAGATGACATCGGTTCGCTTCAAGGGGAAACTTCGAGATATTCGACGATTGACCAAGTTCTGTAGTGCCGAAATTTTTCTATGTGTTTAGAGGGGTGGAGGTAGGGTTACGTGGCGTTCTTTGTGTTGCTGGGAAGCACAAAGGTTCTTATGGACATGTAGATCTTCTCTGCTATCGGGCATACATGAAGGCGTTTCCCACGTTGCCAGACAGAATCGAGGCATTCTCCACTTTGCTGGGCAGCGTGGACAGTCGGAAGTCAGAAAATCGTAAGCGTGAACGCATTCTGAAATTCCAAGAAGAAAGAGGGAGAAAACAATAAAGAAAAAGAAGAGTTCGATTAAAGTTTTTTCCTTCTTCTCTTTTAATGAATATTGTCTGTCATCCATCTGCTGGCGACCAATTTCGGACGAGAAAGGAAGAATATAAGGACAAGAAGGAAGTACTCTAAGGAGAAAGAGTAAATGGGAAATACAAATTTGACTCTTAGCGGAATGTGTTCCTCGGGGTTATTTTAAAATTGTGGACAAATATGGGGACAAAGTGTTTAGTTGGTCAGGAATTTGAGGGCAAACTGAAATTAGCCCAAAACGTTTTTTCTTGTTTCAGAGTTTAGATTTGGCGTGTTAAAGCGTAAGAAGAAACGTTTTCTGGTTAGAAATGTTTTTTCAGAGGTTTTAGGGTTAGAATAGAGCAAACTCGAAAATGGCAGCATCGATTGCTCGAACATCAACATTTCTTCGTAATTTTTGCAGAACAACGAACAGATCAATAAACATCTCAAATTTACTTCCACTTCCAACTTCGAATCGATCGAATTTGGTTTTTCAGCAAACTGGAATTTCAACCATTCGTTCTTCAAGGTATTGCTATCTTATCTTTCATTAATGGTTAAAGTATTTGTAAATCTTGATATCTTAATGAAATTTTGTTTATATTAATTGAAGATTGAGACGAGAAGCTTTGTACTTGAGCTCTTTACTACCTCTTCACAGCGCTACCGCATCTTCTTGCCTTGTTTCTAAGCTTCCGAACGAAGCTAGCACATCAACTGATGGTTAGTACTCTTAATCCTACTTACTTGTTAATTACTTCTTAAGTTAGGTCAAATTCTTGTTCTTGCTCATTTAGGTTGAATTCGTGTTTCAAGTTAAGGGATTGTTATCTTGTTGTTAGAGTAATTGTTACTTGTTAGGGTTATTAAGATTTCTATGCTCAATAATACTGATTATGCTGATATAACACATTAGAGTGCTTTTCTGTATCTCTAAGTATCTATTTGAGTTTGTTAGAATCCATGAAAATTGAAATTTGCTAGCCCTTTTTAGTTGCGTGCCCACAAGGTGATATCCATGTTGATTACTACTCTGGTTTTCAATATCCGAATAGTTAGGTCAAGATTTGATCTTTTGGTGTCATCTTGGTTCCCATATTACAACATTTGGGTTGCAGAACTTCAGCATACTTTTGATCTTTTTTGAGCATTGGCTCCCAAATATAAATGTAGTCTGCGTAAGAAGTATTCGTCACGCAAGTTTTGCCCCTACACCAATAATAGAGGGTTTTTTTTTACTCGAGAAGATGATGTAGGAGTGGTCTCCATGCTTGTCCTAAGAGGTCGCTTGATTCCTCGTCTTCCATGTACACCAAATGATGTCATGAGGGATTAGTCCGAGCCCTTCCAATTTCTTTATTATCATTTGTAAGGGTAAAAGTTGTGTCTCATTGGGTTGTTTCTGTAACATTGCTTGGGTAATAGACCCATGAGATGTTAACTCCCTTCAACCGAGCGAGTTGGTTGATGCAGATTTTATACTATAACATGTCAATAGAAATTATTAATTTCTTAAAAGATAGAGCCTCCTTGTTTAGGTTTTCCTTGATAGGCCATATTGAAGGTGTCATATGGACTGGCCTACTAAGCCATTTGGAGTTTTGGACTATCAAACATCTGATATGGTGGGAGGATCCAGATATACTTGCAAATCAAGGTTGCTTTAGTTGACATAGAAATTGTATTTGAACGTCAGTCATTGACGTAGATATTATTGTCCTGAGACATCTTCTACTGCATTGACGATATTGTGTGTCATGGGCCTCACTCACACCTATGAACAATTAGTCACCCAACTAGTCTAAATCTAGTGTTGCGAATCATCTTGTGGGTATCAGTTTTTGTCATATGAACACTAAAAT
Organism: Eschscholzia californica; assembly: GCF_041429995.1. NCBI lineage: Eukaryota > Viridiplantae > Streptophyta > Magnoliopsida > Ranunculales > Papaveraceae > Eschscholzia > Eschscholzia californica. The sequence goes on along the minus strand of NW_028238420.1, from coordinate 40,479,962 downwards.
AAGTCCGACAATGCCATATCTAGAGTTAACCAGATGGTCTCTAGGTTATACCTTATTTTAGGGTAGCTCATAATTAATTTTGTAAACTTTAAGGCTCGCTCATAATGAAGTGGCGCAACAATGAAGAATAACTAGGGCAAGATTTTCTTTCTCCCTTTAGCAAGATGATACAATCTTTGTTCCAATTTAAGTTCTCGTCTCTGAGAAACATGTAACCGGCCGGTTGCAGACAATTTGACAGTTTTTTCTTGTTTGTCTATTGTATGGCAGGTAGATTTGTTAACTACATCAGCCCCATCTAATGGTGTGAATATTTAACAAGAGTGCTCCTCTCCCATCATTTGAAGATCTTCCCATTTTTACCTTTTGAAGAAGTTGACAATAGACGATGTGTCATGTTCTTTAATTACTTTCCGAACTTTAATTTATTTCTGTCATAGTAGGAAGTAATTGGAATCATAGGCCAAGTAACAGTTTAGAAAAAGGATTGAGGAACTTCAAATGTTCGTTTTCTTTTATTTATTTCTCATTCAAAGTGAATCAACGCACCAATTAGTTTTTCGACCCCTACACTTGTCTTGAAATAAGTTACCATTTGTGCTATTTAAATCATTTTGGCAAGATATTGTATTGTTTGTTGTTCCATGTGATTTCGAGCTCTTTTTTTTTTTTCTCTTTTTATTGACATTTTTGGGGTGTTTGTTTCAATGACTAATAGTAAACGTGTCAAATCAAATAATACTACTACTTGTTCAAGCACTGCAAATATAGCTTGTTATCCTACAAAAAAACCTAATGTCTTCAACAAAAAATGCAGTCTCTTATGTATATAAATCTGAACTTTCAACCTAAAATGGTTATTCCATCACAGTAACAATAGTTCTACTGAGATCAAATTCAGTACGGAGTATCAGTTATTCGAGAGAAAAAGAGTACCTAGGATCTTGAATTAAGAACACTACAAAAAACAGAAAGCTTCTCGGATATCTTCGTGCATGACTAAGTATGGTGTAGGACGAGAACCGATGAATGGGTCTTACGTATAGACTGTGGTTCCGTTTTCTATATGACTTGTTTGATAGGGAAGAATTAGTCTCAAAGAAGTTCATTTCAGGAGTAAAACAAATATCAAAGCTTTCATTAGTTTCTAGACAAGGAATTGAGAACCAAGTCAAGAAAAAAGAAACCAACAGTATAAATTAAATTTCTAGAAGGAAGAATCAAAAGACCGCATAGCGCAGTGGATTAGCGCGTTTGACTTCGGATCAAAAGGTCGTGGGTTCGACTCCCACTGTGGTCGTTTTTTTTCTCCAACTTTTTTCTTTTTCTTCTTTTTGGAACAAGTCAAATTCCATCTAGATGCGTTTATACAGTCTATTGAAAAGTAAAACAAACCAAGTAAAAAAGTTCTACACTACTCGAAAACCTAGAAGTCATAGGTTTCTATCTATTGAAATTGTTCACATATTCATGTAGCCCTGTTGCTACAAAAGAAAAATAAAAAAAGTTCTATCATAACATATATTAGAAGGATAATAAATCAAAAATTTCAAAGAGTACGATAGTATACGTATATTTATATTAGAAATAACAAAAACGATACAATCACCAAAAATAAATCAATAATTTAAGCTATAAATAAAGAGTTAACCATGATTAGTTAAACACTTAAAAGTACTTCTTCTTCTTCAAGTTTCAATAAGTTTTTACACAATTTGGAAGGTTTTTGTCTTTTTGATCAAAATCATGAAGTTAGTTTTGATTCTCACACTTTTCTGCTTCTTAAAATATGTTTCAACAACTAAAGCAATCTCAACCACCAAGGTACATTACTACATTTATCTAATCATAAGATGCTTGCTTCAGTTACTGGCAGGTACAAACCTTTTATTACAGAATTTTAAGCTCAACCCAAGATTAGATTACTACTTATTTGCAGGAAAAACATGTTAAAAAAAAGAGTTGCTGAATCATATTTAGTGTTCGCCAAGCGAAAGAAGCAGTAGTTCACCATTATACGAAGAGCTTCCGAGGTTTCTCAGCTCTGCTAACACCCGAACAGGCTAAAAAGATTTTGGGTAATTAAGATTGATTTTTTGCTTCATAATTTGGAGCTTAATAGAAGATTACTTCTGCTGCTTTGTCATTAATTTTATGGTTCTTGTTTATAGAAACAGAATCAGTTGTTTCAGTTTTCGAAAGTAAGATCAACCGAGTCCACACTACCCGTTCGTGGGACTTCCTTGGACTTAAATCTAGTCCTCAGTATAATCAATTGGGATTGAAGTCTAAATCTGATGTGATTGTTGGCATAATTGATTCAGGTAAACAAAGTTAGATCTTATTGTTCTAAATGAAGTTTAATATTTGTCTATTTGATCATATAAGAGATTAAGAAAGTTTGGTTTTGAATTTGTAGGAATTTGGCCTGAATCGAAGAGCTTTAGTGACGATGGGATCGGACCTATTCCTAAGAGATTTAAGGGAAAATGTGTTGTTGGAGATCATTTTACTGCCAAGAACTGCAACAGGTATGCGTTTACCATTTCCTAAGGTGGTCTTTGTTTTCTTATGATTGTCAGGATTTGACACGTCTGAGTCAGACTTGTTTGAATCTGAATCATCTGAGTCAGACTTGTTTGGAACTGAATAATCTGAGTAAGACTTGTCTGAATCTGAATCATCTGAGTCAGACTTATTATATTCATGGGTTCTCGACTCAGCCTTATTCTCTAATATTAGCCCGAATCAGCCATTCAGACGAGTCAGCTTCACAAGTTAGACAAAAACAAATATACTGGAATCTGACTCATCTCAGTTCATTTGTTGAGTCAGATTTTATATCTGAATTTAGAAAACAACACCATGTATGGTAAATGGGTTCTAAACTTTAAGGGATTGTGTTAAGGTTGTGGTCATCCAACTCAAAACCATTTGGCAATGAGTGGGGAGGACCTATTCTTGGTGGTTAGAACGGTAGAACCCCTTCTCCCATGTAGGACTATTCTCACAAATTGGTCGGGTCGAGTTTTGCAGGAAAATTATTGGTGCAAGATTCTACTCGAAAGGATTCGAAGCAGACAATGGACCTTTGGAATCTCTTAACATAACTTCTTTCCGATCAGCTCGTGATTCCGATGGCCATGGAACTCACATTGCCTCTACAATTGCTGGGTCAGTGGTTAACAATGTGAGTCTATTTGGGATGGCTAGAGGAACAGCCAGAGGTGGAATGCCCAGTGCTAGACTTGCTATATACAAAGTTTGTTTGAGTAACATCTGTAGTGAGGCCGATATTCTTTCAGCTTTCGGTGATGCCATTAACGATGGAGTCGATATCTTATCTCTCTCATTTGGTCCATTACCTCCAGAACCAAGTTTCTTTAACAATGTTATCTCTATTGGATCATTCCATGCCTTCAAAAAAGGAATTCTTGTTTCTGCTTCTGCTGGAGATAACGGATTCTCGTTAGGTACTGCAATTAATCTTGCTCCTTGGATCCTCACAGTCGCTGCTAGCTCCATTGATCGAGAACTTAACTCAAATGTGTTTCTTGGGAATTCTAAGATCCTAAAGGTAAATTTACATGATAACTAACAGTGTCTACATGAGGATTGGCCAATGTCTAGCCGGCCTGAGCCCGATCCAGCCCGAAAATTAAGCAATCTCCGACAGGCTTGGGGAATCTACTTTACAATTATACCCGAACCTGGTCTGGCCCGAAAAACTTATAGGGCAGCCAAATTCCGTAGGTGGTTCGGCCTGCCCAAAAGCCTAGTAACCCATTGGCGCCCGCCCTGACCTGGCTGCTACCACTGAAACTAAATACACCCATTAAACCAAAAAGTCATCTGATTCTCCAGGGTACCTCAAATCCTCAATAAATCCATTCAAGATGGATTAGTATCATGGGATTATAGCTGCAACTTCTGCATATGCTAAATTTGTTTCTCTTTTCTTTATACTAAAATTGCTTTTGTTTTGTTCGAAGCTTCTGCCAAAACAATACACTTGATTAATAAAAAGGAAGATAGTTGTATGTGCAATTGAGACAGACGATGATGATGATGATAGAACTGAAAAAAGTATCACAGTAAGAGACGGAGGCGGTGTTGGGGTGATTTTTATAGATCCAGTGGGGAAAGATTATGGGTTTCAATTCGTTATCCCGGCTACTCTTATTGGTCAAAAAGAAGCAGAAATTCTTCAACACTATTTAATGACAGAAAAGTAAGTTCTACTCTTTGCCTCCTTCCAACTATTCAGCCATTTGGATCTCATTCACTTGCTTTTCGACTCTACCCATCGACAGGAATCCAACTGCAAAAATCCATACAACGACGACACTTCTTAATACTAGTCCGGCACCAAAGATGGCTAGCTTTTCTTCAGCGGGACCCAATGTTATCACTCCTGACATTATCAAAGTATGCTTTTTTCTACCATATCATAAGATATCCATTTCAACAGTTAAATTCATTTGCAATCAAACATGTTAAAACTCAACTTATAAGTACATCTTATTTCTTTTGCCTAGTAACAGATAAATTTTCTCCATTTTCTGCCCGATATTACAGCACCTAGTGTAAACATATTGGCAGCTTGGTCTCCTGTAGCGACTGATGTCTCAGGATCTTTTGACTTCAATATTGTGTCAGGAACTTCGATGTCTTGCCCACATATTTCTGCTATTGCCGCCATTATAAAAAGTTTCCACCCTCGATGGAGTTCTTCTGCTATAAAATCAGCGATAATGACAACGGGTTAGAATCCAATCTAGCTATCGAACTTTTGAACTTAACTTATCTTGCTCGTAATACTAGAATTTGAATATGACTAAAACCAACTTTACTTTGACGGTGCAGCTACAAATCTAGATAATACTTGGAAACCCATAGTAAGAAACCCAAATGGATCTCCAACGACTCCGTTCGATTATGGATCTGGGCATGTAAACACTGTAGCTGGACTTGATCCTGGACTGATCTATGATTTTGATGCCAATGACATAATCAACTTCCTTAGGAGTAGTGGTGCTACTAATGCCGAACTTCGAAATCTTACAGGAGGCCCTACAATAACTTGCAAGAATCCACCAATTCATTCTTATGATCTCAACTATCCTTCAATTGGTTTGGCTAAACTGAGTGGAAGTGTATCAGTTCGAAGGACAGTGACATACTATGGTAATGGGCCGGCACGTTTTAAGGCTTCAGTAAAAAGCCCGGACGGAGTTAAAGTCGACGTGATACCTCACAAACTTTTCTTCAAAAAAGCAGGACAAAAGATGTCTTTCAAGGTTCACTTCAAGGCTTACAAGAATAGTAATGGAAGTTTTGTTTTTGGATCCTTAACATGGACCAATGGTATATATAATGTTAGGAGCCCTATTGGAGTTAATGTAGTTTCAGTCTAGATTCATGGAGCTTGTATTTGAAGTAATAAAACTGTGCTACTGATTTGACCTTGAACTGAATAAAAAAATGTTATATTGTTTGAAAATCTAATTGTATGACCAGCAAAACCAACGTTATCGCAGATACATCAACATTAATCTCCGTACCATTAGATTATGTGTAGCATATGTAGTTTCGAACGATAAAAGTTCCAATTTGGATCAGAACCAAGCACGTGGAGTTTCATAATGGAAAAATTATTGGACATAACATGGAGGCTAAGCAAGAGAAAGGACATAAATTGGACTTATTTGAACCACCAAAGGCATTAAAGAACAACATGGATGGGTACAGTTGAGCTAGCACCAGAACAGTCGGTGAGACTACTACCCAAGGTCTTGATGGTCTTGCCCGAAGTTACCAGCAGTACCACTCCACTAGTGCTAGGTTTGCTAAGTGGCGGGTCGTCCTCAAGATAGGCCCAAATGAGCCATCTTAATTGGCAATCAATGAGACACAGTAACGGACTTGCCCGATATGCAATCATTTGCTAAGTCCTGATTGTTGAGTCGGAGACCTTGGTTGATGGATCTCATGACATTGATCGTTGTGCTGTGACAGAGAGAGTCCCTTAGCTTGCTACAAGGCACTAAATGACCACCATATTGAAACCCAACATGGTGAGTACTAGTTCTGAATTGATCAAGGTCTCTGCGGACGTAATCGCGGAGTACACAGTCCGTGCCCTCCAAAGGACCATACCTGCTGCAGTTCCTGCTGTCGTGTTCTTATCAGGTGGATATGCAGAGAGAAGGGCAAGTGACCCTTAATCTAATTGCAATTAACAAGCTTAAGGGTAAGAAACAATGGTCTCTTCAACAGAGTACTCCAAAGTCCAAAGTCTTGGTCTGGCAAGGATGAGAACATTGAGAAAGCACAGACAGCTTTCCTCACTAGGTGCAAGGCCAACACTGAAGCTACCTGGGTACCTACAAGGGTGATGCTGTAATTGGAGATGGTGCCACAGAGTTTTTCTGACTTGCTTAATCCTAATGTTTTGTTCTTCCACATATGTTCTATTGCTGTTCTCAAAATCCCACTTTCTCTCCACTCTCTTTTTTCTCTCACTACATTCTTCTCTAACTCTTTGATGAAATCCATCTACAACCACTAAAACTAAATGTAACCATCAAACAAAGAAAATAGAGAGAGAAATGGGAGGTAGTCTTTTACGATTTGACGTTGTTTTGCGCGTTAGTAGGTGAGTTACTGTCAATTTTGTAAAGAGTAATTTTATAGATAAACAAACTTACAACAAATATACAACAGATTCCATATGAATATCTAAACTAAAACACAAACTCGAAAAAAAAAACAATTTTGGGTACTAGAGACGAACTAAAATTCCGAGTAAATCACAATTTATCATAATAGCATGGTTCCACAGGCACTTTCTTTACTTTGCAATCATCAATCGACTAAATCCGATCTTAGAACATAGGCCTTCACCTAGTATACCGTTCGAAAAGAAAGAAAAAATATCTTCAATATGCAAAAGAACTATCACATAAAATTCAATGAAAGCTCAATTTAGTAGTAGAAGACTAGAAGTGATGTCTACTCCAATAAAGATGTGATTGAAATTCTTTTGAGCTTATTAGTTGGGTTAGTTTATTTTCCTGTTCATGAAATATATGACATAAAACTACTACTTCAAAAATATCTAAATCAAACAAAGATCTTACTCGGAAACGAAAAAAAGAAATATCCAACGAAGATGAAGCTGGCTAACTCACTTTTAACAAATATTCAACACACTTACAGTTAGATTGCAGTTCAAGAACAACTGGATTCCAGTTGATCATCACTTAACTAACAACTGAATAACTGATAATCCTACTTAAATCAGACCTCTATATAAGATCAAGTTCACTAAACTTCATATAACTGCAACTAATAACTAATCAATATTACCCAATTCAAACTATAACACTTAGATAATGAGTAGCAATGTCAGTAGAAGTAGTGGTGGTGGTGGTGCTCAACCCAGTAGACGTCAATCTTATCGAGGAGTAAGGCATAGGAGTGCCGGGAAATGGGTCGCTGAAATCCGTGAACCTAAGACGCCAAATCGAATTTGGCTTGGTACATATCGTTCGCCTGAAATGGCTGCTATTGCTTATGATGTTGCTGCATTTGCACTCAAAGGTAGCAACGCGGAACTCAATTTCCCAAATTTGATTGCATCTTTGCCTGTCCCAGCATCCACCTCCCCACGCGATATTCAAGCTGCAGCTGCCAATGCTGCTGCAGCAGCAGGAGCTGCAGTTGATTCACTATCTGCCACTGAAAGTAGTAACCGTAATAATAATAACAATAATGGAAGAAACAATGTTCCAATAGTAATGGAAACGCCGGCTATGAGTTATTCAAACAATGAGTTTATCGATGAGGAACTTGTGTTCGATATGCCGAATGTTCTTAGAAATATGGCAGAAGGAATGATGATTAGTCCTCCTCGTCTAGATTTATCTGGAGACACTAGTAATGATCAATATTATAATACCGGCGATCCTCATAACCTTTGGGGTTATTTTCCTTAAAAGGCTTAAGCTAATTAGTAGTATTATAGTCCCATATGTCCAGTACAAGAATAAAATCTGTGGTCATCAGCTGAACCCACTAGTAATTGGTCTCTGTACCAATACCCTTGGCGCCCTAAAGAATATGTATATGTACATGCATGTCTCTCTCTCTCTCTCTCTCTCTCTATATATATATATATATAGATCTCTCACTTTGTATCTTAATTTGGCTGTACAGTAATAATGAATATGTATATGTAACTAATATCTTGATCTTCTTTTTGTGAGAAAAACTTGGTATCATATATCTGTTCATAGAGAGCCTGGTTGTCAGTAACAGATAGTTACATGCATCCCAAAAGCTAGTTCCGGAAAAGGGTTAGTGCAACTCAAGCTATCTAACCTAACTTCCATTGATATGAACCTTGCCTCATGAGACACAGAGAGAGAGAGAGAGGTTTTAGAATAATTAATTGCAGAGATGAGAGAAAATAAATAGGTAATTTATCTTGCCTTCTTGAAGATTCTGTTAACCTAAAAAAGTAGGGGAGTTTGGAGAAATTTAATTAATGAACAAGATAGATAGATAGATAGATAGTTTGAAATGATGAAGTTGTTGATCAATATACATCCATGTTTTGGCTTTTTAGCTTCAGCATGCGTCTAACCAGGATATATGTATTTATGCCCTCATAATTTATAGGAATTCAGTTATACCTCCCTTGACTTTTGACTTTGGTGAGGCAGTAATATAACTTACCCCCATTCTCTTCTTATTCTTAAAGACTTACCCCTATTTGAATAGTCCTAACATTTATTTTTGGATGTAAAAGCCATCGGAGGGGTCGACGAGCTATAAACAATATTACAAATTTGATGTTTGAATTTAATGGGAACCACTGTAATCTATCGTTCGAGTCATGTAGTCTAAGTTTAATATTGATTCTCTATTGAAGTACTATTAAATTAGAAGAAAAATATTCCAACCGAAACCTGATCGAATTGATTCATAAGTTTAAATTTGAATTTCAAAAGTTTTTGCCTACTAAACTTGCTACCAATTTGAGGCGTTAATTGACGTCGGCTATCAGTTGAGTAAATATTTCGATTGCCATCCTCTTCGTCTCTTTGTAGAATTTGTGATTTTCTACTCCCAAATGTTTTTTTATTCAAACTGAAATGCACTATTAGGTTAGAATTTATTTAAGGCTAGACCTTATAAATATGGAAGGAAAATGTTAAGAGTATTGTATTTTAAGCTGACTTAAGGATGCATTTGATAAGGTTCTATTATGGAGGGAGGGATAATTAATATTAAAAGAACATTGATAGTATGAAACCCAAGACATGTGGGTCCCGCCTCAGTCTTTGTTGACGTGTCATTATCGTACACGTGGCATTTCTGCACTGGTGGAGTATTATGCCCCTTCCAAGTTCCAATCACCAACCTATAAAGTTGGGCAGGTTGGGTTACTGAAACAACAAGATTGCTATATGCCTCAAAGATGTGGAAAATTGGAACGTGGCAGCTACTCTGAACTTACAAAAACCCTAAGATGTCAAAATTACTAATAATGCTGATGAGACATGAGACAACTACAAAATTCTCATCACTATCACTGTCTTCTACAAACATGTATATACCTCATTTTGTTTATCAAAGGAGCTACAGTCTGAGTTTTTAACGGTTTCGGATACTTCTAGTCGAAGTTCTTTAATTGGCTTGTTGTTGCTCCTGCTGCACGAGAAATAACCTCTGAGACGCCTTCTTAAGACTAAGAACCCGCTTTCGATGCCCTCGGCCAATTTTGTGTTGTTCCCACTCGTGTGCCCCTCGTAGAAGTCGATTCCCGCAAGCCTTTCGAAACAAGTAAATCACAAATTTCTTTTATTTGTTCCTTCATTCTTATAATTTGAATCAACAAAAAAAACTTTTGCTTCTATATTGAAATCGAAACCATCACTAACCTCGCAGATGTATTGAGTCCATAAATCCCTATCATCCACCCTCTGGATCTGCATTCCATTGAGCAAGTCTGAGTCAGGCATGACAGAGCTTGCTTTTTCGAGCAAAAAAGATTTGACAACTTCAACAGATGGTTCAACCACTTTTCTAGGCCAATAATAATCAAAATCACCTGCATTAAGAGAATTGAGTCGAGTTCAGTTTAAAACCGTGGGTAAGAACGAACTAAGAAAGAGAAGGGGTCTCCCAAAGGATTAGAAATATCCACCCAGTAGAGCTTCAGTTGCATCAACATAGTGAAGATTCCACCCAAAGAGAGTTTGCAATCGGTTAAGCCTCCTTTTCTATCAAACAAGCAATTAAGGATGTCAAATATGAGTTTTTATGTGGAGATCCAGATAAGATTTGTCAAACTTTCACGAATCAGTATTATCTTCTAACTCTTTGACATGCTTATCAGAATTGATGTTCGGTCTTCAAATGCTATAGATGTTTAAATACCTGACGACGAACAAGTCTTCTGGTGTTTGCCTTAAGCTTGTCTACGGCTTCTTCTAATAAAACCTTTAACTGGCTATTATCGGAGTCTAAGATTGCCCTCATATTATTTTTCAACATCTCATTGTCCATATTCAATGGCACTTCTGTATTATCTCCAGACTTAGGCTCATTATCTTTATCTTCAATAAGATCAAATTTAGTCTCTCTATTTGAAAGGTAGGATTTCAGAAAATCCTCAAATTCTCTTACACCAATGGCCTGGCGAATGCCTCGAGTATAATCTGCGTTCACATTATAAACATCATAGACCTCACTTAGTAGGCCAGCTTCAATCATGGAATCCACTCTTTGCTCGACATATCGATCCAACTCTGGAAGAGAAGCATCCACACATAGAAAACAACAATCATATCTGGAACTATCCACTCGACCCCATTTCTGCCCTGCCACATGCATAATTAGGATATCAATCGACATTATTATATTTGTAGAAGCAACTTATTAAAGTTTAATTCTAGAAAGACAAAAGGTGAGAAACTGAGAATTATGCCGTTTCTGGCAAACCTGTACATGTGAACAAGTTACACAACCTCGCAAAATTTTCAGCCACTTGAATTTGAAGGAGAAAATGATTCAACAAATTAAAGTTGTGTTTTATTAAATATCCAGATGTGTTCAGGAACACAATTTTAAGAAATATATGATTCTAAAATGAGAGGTGTACTTGCTGCTTGCTTATTTCACGAGAAGATAGAAGGGCAGAGAGACATTTAAATCAAGAATATAATCATGATACATGGTAATGTTTAAAGAACTCAAACCTCAAAAGCCTGTCCCTTGAAAAGTTTGCTTGGGAGAACACCTGATCTTTCATACAAACTAAGATACTGGTTTGCCTGCATAAACAAAACAACCACATTTAACGTACTCTCGAGCTAAAATATACCATAGCTAGCAGCATAACCACCTTATAAATTGAAGTGAAAACTCACTAAATCATCAAATGGGAAACTGATTTTGACATTGACGATTTATTCAGTAGAAAAATTAGAAGGAATCAAATAAAAGTAACCGAAACCCTCACTTTTCTGTAGTCATTTGGATGAATCCTGTTTGCAGCATCTGGATCGATCTCCTTAAGGCGATTGTAACTAGTCCTAGACCCATCACTTCCTATCTCATATTTAACATCTGGTCGCTTTTCATCTACTTGAAATACACATATATGTATATATTAGAAGTTTATAACATTTCAAAAACAAACCCAAAACAAGAGGAGAAAACAAATAAAGCAGAAGTCTTTTACCAAGAGAAGAATCGACACAGCTCTCATCCATATCTTCCATAGTATCATCCAGAAGAAATGGGCTCACAAGAGCCTGAGTTTGATACCCACAAAAATTATCAAATCGTAAATGGAAATTTGAATCAGAAATCAAGAAAAAATGGAAGATTGTTGAGTATAATATAAACACCTGAATATAGTAATTTGTGCCACCAACTATGACAGGCAAGTGATTTCGCGATATAATTTCATCTATAATCTGAATTATAATTACAAACCATTAACAATTCAAGTCATCAAGTGAGAAACACAAGTGAGATAGTTGTTATTATAAACAATAGAGAAGATAAGGAATTAAGAAACTATCTTACTGGAATGGCAGAGTCCCGGAAATCTTTAGATGTGAACTCAACATTTGGATTTATAGTTCCCAACAGATGATGTGGTACTCCTACCAAAACAAAAAATTATCAACACTTGAATACAAAGAACTAGAGAGAGAGAGAGAGAGAGAGAGAGAGAGTACCTTTCTGTTCATGGAGAGAAACCTTGTTTGTAAGGACATCCAAACCCTTGTAAACCTAACGATGGTGAAAACAGATATGCAGAACCATGTAAGTATGAGAGAAAGTTTTGAAATTTAGGGTATGGGGATTGAAAAAAAAAAAGAAAGAAAACCTGCATGGAGTCAGCATTGATGATTTCAATTGGGAAGTGAGAAGCAAGATCAATGGCTAGCCGAGATTTTCCACAACCAGAAGCTCCCATTACTATCACTATTTTCTTCCTAGGGTTTCTGCTGGAATCATTAAAGTTTGCGAATTCCCCTTGAAATTCAACACTTTCCATCTCTTCTCTCTCCTAATTCAAAATCACAAACAGAACAATTACTCAGACCTAAGAAGAGATTGTGGAAAATGGAGAGGGAAATTTTCAGAAGAAAGCCGAAATATTTGTATTTATACTCCAGACTTGATGGGTCATCATAGCGGAAGCCCATAACCTGGCCCAGTAACTCTTTAACCTATCCAGACCGGGCTTAACTCCTTAAGCGATTATCAGTACAATGGAAAATTCTAAAGACACTCGTGACTTGGCTATGTACACCTTCAAGAGTGGATTTTACTTTGAAAGTCCAATATCTGTGTTGAGAAATTCTATTCCTCCCTCCCCCAGCCATCCAGATGATGTGGCGACATATCACTTGAGCATGAAGTAAATGAAGACGAATATGCTCCCTCCCCCAACCCTCCATCTGATGTGGTGACGTCTCACTTAAGCAAATGAAGAGAAGCATCTTCTCTCTTCATTTGGTCCATGGTCACTTTTGTTGAATATATAGTAGATGAGGCAAATAAATCAAGAAACAATTTTGGCCGCCTTGCAAGTTGCATCACCTCTACAGTCACTCACATCTCTATATCTTTCCACGTCCTCCCCTCCTTAACCTCTTTTTTCTTTAAGGACCTTACACGTTATCCTTGCTTACATATTCCTCATTTTATCCCTATGACCCTATCCATTATCTCTCAAACTTACACCATGCATAAAATCAAGCTCCACCTTCAAATGTAGCTCATACAAGATACACAAACCTAGAGAGAGATAGAGAGAGACATGGATTCAAAAGGAGAAGTTTGTCAAAGAATTCATGTACTAATGTTACCATGGTTAGCCCATGGCCATATTTCTCCTTTCTTAGAACTATCCAAAAAACTCACTCAAAGAAACTTCTTCATTTATTTTTGTTCAACACCCATTAATCTAACTTATGTTAAACACCAACTCACTCTTGACCCATCTTATAACTTCCCTTCATTAATACAACTAGTAGAACTTCATCTACCTTCTCTCCCTAATCTTCCTCCTCATTACCACACTACTAAATCACTCCCACCCCATCTCATGTCAACCCTTAAACAAGCCCTAGATTTATCAAGTCCTTCCTTCTCAGACCTTCTCTCCACCATTAAACCCGACTTAGTTATCTATGATTTCTTCCATGCCTGGGTGCCTACCACCGCTTCTCGTTTGAACATTCCTGCTGTCCAGTTTTTAAGTACTGCAGCTATTTTCTCTGCCTTCTTTTTTCATTTCTACAAGAATAAGTTTGACGTCCAATTTCCTTCTGTTTCTCTTAATGAATATGAAAAAAGTAATATTTCGGAGGTGCTTTCGACTTCCGATGGCCTAAAAGATCAAGAACGTTTTTGGGAGAGTTTAACTCGATCCTCGGACATAGTCTTGATGAAGACATTTAGAGAGATAGAAGGAAAATATATTGATCATCTCTCTTCTTTAGTGGGAAAAGAAATTATTGCAGTTGGAGATCTTGTGCAAGAAATACCAAGTGATAGTAACTATGATGATAACCAAATGAACAAGTTTAGTGAATGGCTAATGAATAAGGAAGAAGCTTCTGTTGTTTTTGTTTCATTTGGTAGTGAGTATTTTATGTCAAAAGAAGATATTGAAGAAATAGGTTATGGGTTAGAGATTAGTCAGGTGAACTTCATATGGGTAATTAGGTTTCATGAAGGAGATGAAGAAATGAAGAAATTAGGTTTACATGAAGTATTACCACTAGGGTTTATGGAAAGAAATAGAGATAAAGGAATGGTTGTAGAAGGGTGGGCACCACAAGTGAAAATATTGAGGAATAGTAAAATTGGTGGGTTTGTGAGTCATTGTGGATGGAATTCTGTGATGGAAAGTATGAAATTTGGAGTTCCTATTATAGCCATGCCCATGCAACTTGATCAACCATTTAATGTAAAGTTGGTAGTTGAGCTTGGTTTGGGTGTGGAAACGAAGAGAGGAAAAGAGAGATTTGAAAGAGGAGAAATTGCAAAAGTAATCAAAGAGGTGGTGAGGGGGAAGAAAGGTGAGGAAGTGAGGAGGAGGACAAGGGAAATGAGTAAGAAGATGGGAGAGAAAGGTGATGAGGAGATATATATGGTGGTTGAGAAGTTGGAACATCTTTGTAAGAAAGGAAAGGAAAGTGACTCCAGCCACTTATAAGTAAATATACATCGAGCGTGTGTACATATAGTCCTCTCATATAAGATGTAAGTCCAGCTACTGAGGTGTTGGGGAGAAATATCCCACTACACCCCACAACTCAAAGTTCTCATGTCGGATGTATAAGTATGTTAGATTGAACTTTCAATAACGTTAGGCTAGTTCTGTGTTACGGCTATATAAGCGTGTTCCATTACCGTAATTTCTAAGGGTTCATTTGTAATAGGGACATATTAGCATTAAAGGGGCGCTTTTAGAACATATCATGAAGTCAAGTCTAACTAAAAACATATATTGTAAAAGAAAACTACCAAGTTACTTGCTATTTTTATCACATTTCTTTCTTTTATCAGTGATTTCTTTTCTGCAATAAGCAGAATTTCATCTTTTGATCATTTCAGTAAAAACAATAATGTCCATGTTTATGGAATAACAATTATTCGTTTTACAAACAATGCTAAATGGCCCGAAAAATGAGCCGCCCGCAGGTCGAAAGCCGACGTGGTGGGCTTGCAGGTCTTATCTCTTTTTTTCCTCTAACACTTTCTCTGAAGGCTGTAAATAAATAAGATTTTGATGTTAGGTTCCGGACGCAACCCTGATTTTCTCTTATTGAGTAAAATGATTTCTTCTCACAGATGGATTACTATAATGTAGGCACGAGTCGTACGATGTATACATCGAGTAAAATGTGTATTTTCCTTCCAGTATATTGTGCCACTATAATTGTCTAAAACTTTGATATGTTAAATGAAAATAACAAATGTGTAATTTCCTTCCTATGTATCTTACCACAAAAATCTTCTAAAATTTTGATATGTTAAATGAAAATTACAAAAATTGGGGCTGGTCCGGCGGGAGCGTGGATGATGATATTTTTTACCCACCAGTCCCGGGATCGAAACCTATCTCTAACAGTGTCATCTTGGGAATCTATTTCCCAATTTCAAGTTTCAAACTCTCAAGTTTTAGTGCCACATTGCTTATACAGAAGAAGTAGCTTAGTGTTATAATCAACTGAATAGTAGAGTATAGCACGACCTTACTTGAACAGGATCTGTTCTATAGGATCGTACATCTGTATCCTTGATTTCTAAGGAGACAGGAACTTAAGTCTGGTCGATGAACCATGACCGTCCGATCAGAGCGTGATTAATGGTTTAGATATGATCTGTGTCATAATCTCAACTGTAGATGATCGTTCTCAGCTCACCTTCGGATGGCTGAGATGGTCGGTCGGTTGTCTGACAGACTCCCCAAATCTTTTTTTTGGGTCGAACATGACAGGACGATCAAAGCGTGATTAATCTTTTTTTTGGGGTCGAATGAAGTCGCCTAAACATGATAAAATAACTTGAATGCTTCAACTTCATTTACTCAGATTCTTCTTCATTAGTTATTAAAAGTTTCTTGGTCAATCTATCCCAACTCTTCCTAGATGAACCCTCAACTTCAACTCTGAACCTGAGACCACATGAACTCTGGTCAAACTTGTTATCGTCTTGCTCTTGCCTGATGAATGTCCTGTAGCGAGAACGAGAGTAAGCATTTGGGATATCCAAAGTAATTGTTAGATTTCGTGTTGCTTGACACTCCTCTGTGTTTGTTTTAATCTCATTGTCTGAATCCGAGTCATCTGACAAACCTAACTGCTCGAACGAGTCAAACCCTGACAAACGCCCTATGATAGTGTCTTTTGTAGATTCGTAACTTAGTTTGGATTTTAATGCTCGGAGTTAAAATTTAAGATAATAGGGATAGGGTTGTGTATTTGAAAATTAAGTCAGCTCTCACTCTCATTCTAGTTAAACCTGCAAAAGACTTGAATTATTCCAGTTTCACACTCAATTAGGTGCATCCATTCTTATCTCATTTATTATTTAGGTTTCTCAAGACCCATTTAATTGGGAGTCACGGAGTGGAACGAATTGTCATCCCATCGAGTTGATCAAATTTTTCATCCTTCCGCCTGAAGTAGACTAGATGAAGAGGAAATAAAGAAAAGAGAAAACGAGGGAGAGGGTCACTTAGCATCACGTGAGTAAGTGGTCTTGTCTCTCCATACGTAATATTAAACCGTAACTCAAACTTCGTTCTTTCTCTTCACTCTCTCTGAAGGTTGTAAATAAATAAGATTTTGATGTTAGGGTTCCCGACACAACTCTGATATTCTCTTTCTCTGAGAGTACAATGATTTTTTCTCACTAATGGATTACTACAAAAAAAATTTCATATCTCATGGAAATTCAAACCTGAACATAGTTTTGATTTACTAATTTTATGGTTTTCATCATAGTGTTCAAAAAGTTGTCGCGCCGAAAAAAAAATTACATGGTGTTCAAGAACATTAGTTTTTTGGGTTTTGCTCCAACAATATTTCTCTACATATATACATCGAATAAAGTGTATTCTCCTTCCTGTATATTGTATCATTAAATATAATTGACATGATAAAGTAAAAAAAGAAGACCTTGGGTAGTGGGGCGGAAGTGCGGATGCCCCTCAACTCGCAGTTGCCGGGATCGAAACCTATTTTTTAACAGTTTTATCTTATGAGTCTTTTCCGTGTTTTAAACTTCAAACTCTGAAGTTTTAGTGCCACATTTCTTACACAGGAGAAGTAGCTTAGTGTTATAACCAACTGAATAGTAGATTATAGCACGACCTTACTTGAACAGGATCTGTTCTATAGGATCGTACATCTGTATCCTTGATTTCTAAGGAGACAGGAACTTAAGTCTGGTCGATGAACCATGACCGTCCGACCAGAGCGTGATTAATGGTTGAGACGTGATCTGTATCATGATCTCAGCTGTAGATGATCGTTCTCAGCTCACCTTCGGATGGCTGAGATGGTCGGTCGGTTGTCTGACAGACTCCCCAAATCTTTTTTTTAGTGCTTCAACTTCATTTATCAATCTGTCCCAACTCTGTCCTGAGTCCACCATATGAACTCTGATCGAACTTGTTATCGACTTGCTCTTGCTTGATGAATGTTCCATAGTAATTACGAGAATAAGCATTTGGGATATCCAAAGTAATTGTTTGATTCCGGGGCTGCTTGATACTCCTCTATCTTTTCTCTAGTGAAAGTCTCTTGTCCATGCATCAACTGCACTTATCAGAGAAAGTTTAAAAACAAGTGGTGGTGTTAGTTTTTGTTTCATTGCCCGAATCTGAATTGTCTGACTCAAGGGATCCAAAACTAGTTGTTCAAAAATCAGACATTATGAATTAGCTAAACACATATATTTTGAAATCGAATTCAAGTCACTGCACACCGAACAAGAGCTACTATAGTCTCTTTTTTTTTTTTTTTTGCTGACAGTACTATAGTCTCTTTTGTAGACTAAGGATCGTAACTTAATCTGGATTTTAATGCTCAGTGTTAAACTTAGGATAATGGGCTTGTGTATTTTAATTTAACGTTAGACTCTCATTCGAGTTAAGTGATACAGAATAGTAAAATTGGTGGATTTGTGAGTCATTGTGGATGGAATTCTGTTATGGAAAGTATGAAATTTGGAGCTCCTATTATTGCCATGCCAATGCAACTTGATCAACCATTTTATGCAAAGTTAGTAGTTGAGCTTGGTTTAGGTATGGAGTTGAAGAGAGGAAAAGAGAGATTTGAAAGAGGAGAAATTGCAAAAGTAATCAAAGAGGTGGTGAGGGGGAAGAAAGGTGAGGAAGTGAGGAGGAGGAGGACAAGGGAAATGAGTAAGAAGATGACAGAGAAATGTGATGAGGAGATATATATGGTGGTTGAGAAGTTGGAACATCTTTGTAAGAAAGGAAAGGAAAGTGACTCCAGCCACCTATAAGTAAATATACATCGAGCGTATGTACATATAGTCCTGCATATAAGAAGTAAGTCCAACTACTAAGGTGTTGGAGGAGAAATATCCCACTACACCCCACAACTCAAAGTTCTCATGTAAGCTTACGAATGAACCACCGTCTATACTTCAATGTCGGATGTATAAGTATGTTAGATTGAACTTTCAATAACCTCAGGTTAGTTCCGTGTTCCGTAATTTCTAAGGGTTCTTTTGTAATAGGAACATTTAGCATTAAAGGGGCCGCTTATAGAATATATAATAAAGTTAAGTCTAACTAAAAGCATATATTGTGTCAACAAAAAAAAAACTAAAAACATATATTGTTAAAAGAAAACTACCAAGTTACTTTTTTTTTTTGTTGAAAGAAGCTACCAAGTTACTTACTATTTTTATCACCTTTCTTCTTTCATCATTGATCTTGTCTTTTTTCTGCAATAACCAGAATTTCATCTTTCGATCATTTCAATAAAAACAATAACGTTCAAGTTTATAGAATAACAATTATTCGTTTTGTAAACAATGCTAAATGGCCTGAAAAATGAGCCGACCGCAGGTCGAAAGGTGACGTGGTCGACTTCCAAGTCTTATCTCTCCACACGGAATATCAATCCGTAACTCAAACTTTTTTTTTTTCTCTTCACTTTCTTTGAAGGTTGTAAATAAATAAGATTTTGATGTTAGATTCCCACGCAACCCTGATTTTCTCTTTCTGGGTAAAGTGATTTCTTCTCACTGATGGATTACTATGTACATTGAGTAAAATGTGTATATCCCTTCCTGTATATTGTGCCACTATAATTCTAAAATTTTGATATGTTAAATAAAAATAACGAAAATTGGGGCTGGTGTGGCCGACCGTGGATGGGGCACAACCCACAAATCCTGGGATCGAAATCTGTAAGTAACTGTGTCATCTTGCGAATCTTTTTCCGAATTTCAAGTTTGAAACTCTGAAGTTTTAGTGCCACATTGCTTATACAGAAGAAGTAGCTTAATGTTATAACCACCCGGACAATAGAGTATAGCACGACCTTACTTGAACAGGATCTGTTCTATAGGATCGTACATCTGTATCCTTGATTTCTAAGGAGATAGGAACTTAAGTCTGGTCGATGAACCATGACCGTCCGACCAGAGCGTGATTAGTGGTTGAGATGCAATATGTATCGTTATCTCAGCCGTAGATGATCGTTCTCAGCTAACCTTCGGATGGCTGAGATGGTCGGTCGGTTGTCTGACAGACTCCCCTAAACCTTTTTTCTGGGTCGAATAAATATCATCTAAATAGACTACAAGAATACATGGTAGGCCGATAACATTTTATCGTGATAATGGTACAAAAGGAGTCGGCTAAACATGACAAATGCTCCAACTTCGGATGGCTGAGATGGTCCGTCGGTTGTCTGACAGACTCCTCGAAACCTTTTATTTGGGTCGAATAAATATCATCTAAATAGACTACAAGAATACATGGTAGGCCGATAACACTTTATCGCGATAATGGTACAAAAGGAGTCGGCTAAACATGACAAATGCTCCAACTTCATTTAGTCAGATTATTCATTATTTATTAAAAGTTTTTCTGTCAATCTATTCCGACTCTTCCTAGATGAACCTTCAACTTCAACTCTGTCCTGAGTCCACATGAACTCTGGTCAAACTCGTTATCGTCTTGCTTGATGAATGTCCTGTAGCGAGAACAAGAGTATGCATTTGGGATATCCAAAGTAATTACTAGATTTCGTGTTGGTTGATACTCCTCCATATTTCTCTAGTGAGAGTCTCTTGTCCATCTATCTTATGTTTCCTTGGAAGTTGGAACTTCAGTAGTTCGATCCTTCTCAAGCATCAACTGCACTTATGAGATGGAAAATTTAAGAATACATGGTAGGCCGAACTTCAGTAGTTCGATCCTTCTCAAGCATCAACTGCACTTATGAGATGGAAAATTTAATATTGGCTATTGGAACAAGACATACCAAATACTGAAAGGCTTTTTTTTTGCTGAAATTGAAGTAGTGGTGTTTGTTTTAATCTCATTGTCTGAATTTGAGTCGTCTGACAAACCTAGCTGCTTGAAGGAGTCAAACATCATAAATAAGCTAGACATAAATATTTTGAAATCAAATTTGAGTCTATTCATACCCTGACAAACGCGCTACCATAGAGTCTTTTGTAGATTCATAACTTAGTTTGGATTTTAATGCTCGGAGTTAAAAATTAAGATAATAAGGTTGTGTATTTGAAAATTAAGTCAGCTCTCACTCTCATCCCAGTTAAACCTGCAAAAGACTCGAATTATTCCAGTTTCAAACTCTATTAGGTGCATCGACTCTTATCTCATTTATTATACAGGTTTCTCAAGACCCATTTCATTCGGAGTGGAACGAATTGTCATCCCATCGAGTTGATTAAATTTGTCATCCTTCCGGCTGAAGTGAACTAGATGAAGAGGAAATAAAGAAAAGAGAAAACAAGGAAAAGAGTCATGTGACATCACGTGAGTAAGTGGTCTTATCTCTCCGCGCGGAATATTAAACCGTAACTCAAACTTCATTCTTTCTCTTCACTCTCTCTGAAGGTTGTAAATAAATAAGATTTTGATGTTAGGGTTCCCGACACAACTCTGATATTCTCTTCTATGAGAGTAATGATTTTTTCTCACTAATGTATTACTACAAAAAAATTCATATCTCATGGCAGTTCAAACCTGAACCTAGTTTTGATTAACTCATTTTCTAGTTTGTAGAACTATACTAATTTTATGGTTTTCTTAGTTTTCAAATAGTTGTTTAAAAAGAATTACATGGTTTTTAAAAACATAAGTATTTTGGTTAAAAATAAGAACAAGAACTTGACTAGTGCGGTGGAAGTGTGGATGCTTCTCAACCCGCAGGTCCCAGGATCAAATCCAATCTCTAGCAGTTTTACTATATGAATTTTTTCCCGTGTTTCAAGTTTCAAACTCTGAAGTTTTAGTGCCACATTGCTTATACAGAAGAAGTAGCTTAGTGTTATAACCACCCAGTCAATAGATTATAGCACGACCTTACTTGAACAGGATCTGTTCTATAGGATCGTACATCTGTATCCTTGATTTCTAAGGAGACAGGAACTTAAGTCTGGTCGATGAACAATGACCGTCCGATCAGAGCGTGATTGATGGTTGAGATATGATCTGTGTCATAAATCTCAACTGTAGATGATCGTTCTCAGCTCACCTTCGGATGGCTGAGATGGTCGGTCGGTTGTCTGACAGACTCCCCAAATCTTTTTTTTTAGTGCTTCAACTTCATTTATCAATCTGTCCCAACTCTGTCCTGAGTCCACCATATGAACTCTGATCGAACTTGTTATCGACTTGCTCTTGCTTGATGAATGTTCCGTAGTAATTACGAGAATAAGCATTTGGGATATCCAAAGTAATTGTTTGATTCCGGGCCTGCTTGATACTCCTCTATCTGTGTCATAAATCTCAACTGTAGATGATCGTTCTCAGCTCACCTTCGGATGGCTGAGATGGTCGGTCGGTTGTCTGACAGACTCCCCAAATCTTTTTTTTTAGTGCTTCAACTTCATTTATCAATCTGTCCCAACTCTGTCCTGAGTCCACCATATGAACTCTGATCGAACTTGTTATCGACTTGCTCTTGCTTGATGAATGTTCCGTAGTAATTACGAGAATAAGCATTTGGGATATCCAAAGTAATTGTTTGATTCCGGGCCTGCTTGATACTCCTCTATCTTTTCTCTAGTGAGAGTCTCTTGTCCATCTATCTTCAATTTCTTTGAAATTTCGACCGCCCGATCCTTCTCAAGCATCAGCTGCACTTATCAAAGAAAATTAAAGAACAAGACACACGAAGTATTGAAAAGCTCTTTTTTTGCTGAGATTGAAGATAAGGTCGGAGTTTTTCTACTGATAAGTGGTCGTGTTAGTTTTTGTTTCATTGCCCGAATCTAAATTGTCTGACTCAAGGGATCCAAAACTAATTGTTCAAAAATCAGACATTATGAATTAGCTAAACACATATATTTTGAAATCGAAATCAAGTCAATGCAGACCGAACAAGAGCTACTATAGTCTCTTTTGTAGACCAATTTGTTCGGACCATCCAGCTACAGCAGGCAAGACCGTCCTCACAGCTGGGGGATATCTTCGACACCTGAAAACCATTTCGCAATGTATAAGTACAATTCAGCCTTTCGAGGTTGTCCGAACCGAAAACACTTATATATAGAAGGGGTAATACCTGAAACTGTTTTCTGTTAACAATGTGAAAAAAGACTACCGGGTGCATATAACCGTCTTGGGTCTGTAAGCATATTTTCCTCGGCAGTATTGCGTATATGAATGGATGGTACAACGTAGAGCTACCACAACAAGGGGTTGGGCTGGACTCCCCAATTTAAAAATTTGTAAACATGTAAAGATATTACTAACAATATTTATTTCAATCTCGTACTCCATTAGGTGCATCAAGGGCCGCCCTAAATGTTTAGGAGGTCGCAAAGGGAGTTAAAAGTTTGGGACCTATATAATGCATGTTACAAAAAGAATTAATAGTGCATAGATTGCGAAGGGTTTAGACCCTTGACCTCTAACACAAAATATAAGCTCTAACCACTAAGTTACAACTTGAATCATTTTATTAATTTCTCTAAAGTATAATTATTACGAAAATAACATACAAAATTCAAAATATTATGTCGTGCCCAACTCAAGCGCTTTATTTGTTTTGGGTCCGAACAATCCCTGTATGCATCCATTCTTATCTGATTAAAATACTTGTTTTGCATGCATTCAGATAAGTGCATTCATTCTTATCTGATTTAAAATATGTATTTTGCAAACCCATTTCATTCCGAGTGGAACGAATTGTCATCTCATCCAGTTAATCGAATATGTTATTCTTCCCGCTGAAGTCGACTAGATGAAGCGAAAAATTAACAAAAAAAAAAAGGAAAACAAAGAAGAGAGTCACGTGGCATCACGTGAGTAAGTGAAGTTGATAATAAGAATAGTCAATAAACTTGTCGCGTGCAAGCGTAAAAGCCTGGGAATCCACGTGAGCAGGAAAGAGAAACTGTTTCTTTCTGACTCTATTACGTTACTCACCATTCTCCTCTCCGACACCTTCTGTTACTTGTAAGTAAACCCTCGTTTCTCACAACTTTCTCTTTCTTCATTTTTTTTTCTTTATAACAACTTGACCTTCCCGAGTCATGGGAATTTGTGCAAAAACAATAAATCTTAATTCGGTTGCCGGAAGAAAAATGCAGAATCCAACGTATAGAAAATCAAAGGGTAGATTCCTTTTTGTTTGTTAATTTTGCTTAGTTTAAGAGTTTTTTTTATTATTTTTAGTGAACATAGGTGGTAATTTCTACCATTGGATTCAAATAGTCTTAAATTGGGTTGGAATCGAGACCCTAGGGGAGATTGGAAACCGAAATGGGATAGAAAAAGGAGACACATTCAATTACATAACACCTAGATTTCCAGTTTCTCAATTTAATAATAGCTTACAATTCTTGAGTTCCGGATTAGAGCTTTGTAATCTTAACCCTTTCAATACTTTACTCGTTATTTGGTCTTATAAGGTTAATATATCATCTAACAAGAACCAAGAATAAATTCAAGTGTATGGAGGAGTTTTTTTTTTAACAAACCACACAGGTTTACTAGTAGTAATTAGTCGGTTGATATCTTTCAAACACAAATATACAATTTTACTCCAAATATAAGAGAATTGTGTACTTGTAAATCCTGTATCTTGATATTTTCAATTATGTTTTTATTAATAGTTCGCATGGTGTGTTCACACATTTAGGACTCCTCTAAGGATGATTAAAAGTTAAAGCTCCTCCAATGACGAAGAACTTGTGTGCAACAATACTAAAAGTGTTGCACACAAGTTCTTTGTTAGTCTGTTCTTCTAAATGACGAATCAATGCAATTGGGGTTGGAAACAAATTTACCAATAGCCCAATAATATAGACAGGGTATTTGTGTTTTCCGCCTAGGGACATAAGAATTCATAAGTTCATTTCATCCATCAAAAAATTAAGTTTACTGTCTTTCACTGATATTCTAACTATAAGATTTTTAACTGAAAACAAAAATTAAGTTTTATCACGTCTTTATTGCACACACAAGGAAATTGTTCACAATGTATTAAACATGTACAAAAATCCAAAAATCTGACATCTAATGAGTAAATTGATTATGTGACAACTAACATCAAATGTTGGGTAGTTATATGTCCATTCTCTTATGTGAGAATATTTCACACGTCGTCTTCTTACCTGTGATGTTATTTGAGCTTAACAGGGGTATTTTTTTTGAATGACGTGGAGCACGTGCAACTTTTAAACCTATCACGTGGATCTAACTCTGATACCAGATTAAATTTGTAGTTCTTCAACTCAAAATCAACTTGTAACGAGTGGAACTCTGGAGATGACCTAAATAGTATATGTTTGTTGTTAAACACCCCTTCTTCAATCAAGATTATTTGGATATATAATAGGAGTAGTTGGGTAACGTGTGAAAAAGAACTCCTAAAGCCCCACTGTTTACTTGCTTTCTCTCTTTAGTCTCTCTCACTCTACTTTAATCTCCCAACCTTCCCCCGCTTCCCAAAATCTGGCCTTGGTATCAAAAGGTTATCTTCAAAATTGAACAACAAAGGACAAAACATAGAAGTCTACGACTCTGTAACGGTTGGATCTGGAACGTTTTGTACTCTCACTTATCCCACATACAGCTGATGACGTATCTACTCATTTGTTGGGAGTCAGAGATCCTCGTCAATCAACCTGAACCATTCACATAGTAGTGGTATGACATTTGCAAATAGGAGTGGCCCCAAAAAATTACTCATGACTTCCCTCTCCGAATCCCTGGGATAGTTGGAATGCATTTAGATTCGGCCTAATTTGTATTAGGCTCGAACAATACAGATTCGGGCCAATCCGAAGCCTTCAGACTTACCAATTTGTGTAAGCTGTGGACTTCAGACTGCTCACTGAGACATGCGTAGAGTAGCAAGAGAGAAGCGGGTTAAGAAGAAAACGACAAGGTAGCTGCACCCTTTGTCATTTGCCATAGTGGTATGTCTGTAGGCACCCCACATTACGCGTCAGTAGTTACACGCGTCGCTTTCAGAACTTCCCTTACCATAGATGTGAGTTTAAATGTTTGATCTCAAAAGCATTTATTGTCGATTTTTCTTCATCTACACGTCACTTTATTTGTTTGTCGTGTCAGTTTGACTAATTCAATCGTCCTACAATACACAATAAGTCCATCTCCCCCTCTTCGTTTTTTTAGATGAAAAAATGTAATAGAGTGCGATGAGATGCTGAATTGGATAGCTCCGCAACAACAAAATATATTAGCCACCATTAGATTCAGGTGTCCACTTTCAACAAAAAATCGAACATAATTGGACTCGGGTATCACGTATCGAGTTTTGCATCATTATCTAATTCTCTCCCACCCTCTGTCCCGCTAAGGACAGTTGCGGGTTATTAGGTTTGATACTGTTTTGGTTTTATATTGGTTTGCTTGTTAAATAACAAATGTGAATTCGAATTTCAATGTAAAACAGATGAGGTCTAACTAATGAGGGGGGTCGGTTTGGTCTAAGAGATATAGAGAGTCACGTGGCGAATTAGGGGGGGTACTATTGACAGTGACATCAGCTCTGGGTGTCTCTTGTCTGAGACTGCTCTTTTCTCGAGGCTTCTCCACTGGCCAGAAAACAAACTTGGCAGGCAGGCAGGCATAGTTTCTCTCTCTAAACTTATTTTCTCTCTCTCTCTCTCTAAAGCTCTACTCTTTTTGCAGGTCCGTATATAGTAGTTAGTGATAATAGAGTCAGTCAGACCCACAAGAACCACAGCTCAAGTCTTTTGAGTACTTTTCTTCTTCTCAACGACAACAATCAAACTCATCATCTCACCCAAACTAGTTAAACTCTCTGTCTCTTCTCTCTCTCTTACTCTTACTCTTACTAACTACTTTCTTTCTCAATCAATGGAATACGATCTGAATCAATGGAGAAACCATCAACTACAATTTGAACAACAACACTCAACAAAGATCCCAAGACTATTTCTTGATGATGATCAAGATTCAAATATTGGGTCTTCTTCTGTTGAAACTGCTCTTCCATTGTTTGTACCTGAACCCAATAACAAGATCACCACTTTGTCAGCATTTCCAGATTCAATAACTACTTACAAATTTCACAGTATGTTTTTTTTCAGTGTCATTTTACTTCTCTGTTTTTGTCAGTCTAGACTCTAGAGAGAGAAATCAGATGCTTTTTGTTCCAAAGTTAAGCTTGTATTTTGTTTAAGTTTCTAATTAAACTCTGTTTATATGTGTAGGACTTGGGGGAGGTTTATTTAGCTTGGGTCAATGGCAGGAGCTTGAACTTCAAGCTTTAATCTTCAAGTATATGTTAGCTGGTGCACCTATTCCTCTTGACTTGCTTCAATCCATCAAGAAAAGCTTTTTCAACTCCCCTGCTTCTTGTCTTCATTACCCTAATCAACAACATTATCATCATTACCAGGCAACACCTAATAGTAAGTCTCTCTCTCTCTAGTCTCTTGCTTGATTGAGGGTTGTTTCTTTTCTTATATGGGAGTTAATAGTATTGATTCAATTTCTGGGGTTTTTCAGTGTATCAATCTGGGTATTGGGTAAGAGGTTCAATAGACCCTGAACCAGGTAGATGTAGAAGAACAGATGGGAAGAAATGGAGGTGCTCAAGAGATATAGTACCTGGCCAGAAATACTGTGAACGTCACGTTCATCGAGGCCGAAATCGTTCAAGAAAGCCTGTGGAAATCCCCACACCTGCCTCAGCTGGTGCTGCTGATACTGGCCTGAAAATCTCCCACTCCTCTGCTGTCACGGTTGCTTCTACTTCATCTTCAACAGCCGTTGCTGCCCGCGGTCACTCCCTACCCGGATCATCTTCCACTGATCTCCTTCACCTTAGTCAAAGGTAAACTTTATTAGTTTATTTATTGCTTATCTCATTTTTCATCGTTAATTGCTTAACACTTTTGACGCCTGAGAAATTTTGGTACCCGTAAATTTGAACTTTATTATGGTCTTTAGTGAAAATGAGGAATGGTTTCAGCTTCAAGTTGCTAGATGACATAAGAAAACTGGCATTGTTCTCTAAGCAGGAGTGTTTCTTAGGAAACAATGGGCTTGTAGAAATACAATGTCCAAGTGAACTCTGTGGCTTCGTGTGCCGATGCCCGATGGATGAAACCTAAAAAGGAGCAGAAACTTGATGTATCTAGGATTTTAACATTCAACTACCCTTCTACTCGATGGAATTAAGTCATTTGACATCTTTTATTTGGTGTTTTTTCCTTGATAGGCCCTATGAAGATAAAGTCGGAAACGGGTTCCTTGTGGAGAGGAATAGCGAAAAATTTGCAAGAGAGGGAAATCCCGATGGACAGATTCTTCGTCATTTCTTTGACGATTGGCCTAGATCGGATAAAAAATCGCAGGGTTCGGGCCAGAATTCAAGTCCAGCAACTTCAACTACTTGTCTATCAATCTCAACTACTGCAAACAACCCATCTTCTGACTTCTCATTGAAACTTTCCACCGGCCATACTAATGAATTCCGCGAGGCCCACGAAGGAAATGAAAAGAATGAGCGAACTCAACTGAATTGGGGCGCTGGATGGGGAACAAACCAAGTCAGTTCAATCGGAGGTCCGCTTGCTGAGGCATTGAGATCTTCGACTACTAACTCTTCACCAACAAGCGTCTTGATTGAATTACGACCTCAGTCCATTTCTCGAGCAAGTAGCCTCAGTACCTGAACACCTTATCTATTAATCTCAACAACTATGTTTGAAGATTGATATCTTGTTTCTTTCATCTTTTCTCTAGGCGCGTCTTCTTTTGTACTGTAGAGTGTTCTCATTTTACTGTCTTGTGGAAATGGCTTGGGTGTTGGTGTTCATCTTTATATCTACATTTAATCTTAGCTCCATCGACGGCACAAATACACCCAAATGAATCTTAACGGATAAAAAAATGAACCCTCTTAGAGCAAACCCAATAGGGGTTCCCAAATGAGAAGCCTCCTCTTCATTTTGGGAGCCTTCTACAATTTTCAAATTTAACAGAGAAGTCCCAACTGAGAGTTCCAAACCCAAATTTAATTTGTTTTGTATGTTAGGTGATGTAAAAACTTAATTTTCTTATAAAAAAAGAATGTGGTGCCTTCCAACACAAGGGATCCTTGTTGGGAGTAGGTGTTGGGCTGAGCCCCCAAATTTTTAAAATGGGGGTAGGTGTTGGGCTGAGCCCCCAAATTTTTAAAATTGGTAGCCCAACCAAGCGCAACCTTATTGGGTTCTCTCTTGATTAACAATCGAAGAAAAACAATTATTACTAGGTGAGAATCTGTAATTGTTCAAACCAATCACGAAAAATAGAGAAGATGCAACAGAAATGAAGTTTTATCGGCAATATCCAGAGTTGTCACAGACAATTTTTTCACCCAAGACTTGATCGAAACAAGTTGACCGAGCCTGGTTAGAGGCAATGCCCATCTTTCTTCTTCTGCGGTGAAAAGTCGCTAACCGGTGACTTTAACTCAAAGAAAAATTCCTTTTACTTTTTCTTTGAGCCGACCGCCGACTTTCGCCCGAGAAGAAAGAAGATGGTCATTGCCTTCAAGACCCCATTGTGTAATCATTTCTGGCATTGCTCTGAACAACTTTGGCCACTACCTTTAAAATGTCCCTAAAATTACAACTACTTACACAAGATATGTAATTCACTGCAAAAGCCCAAAACACCACAAAAATAACAATTTTGTAGATACATGACTTCTCTTAATAACACTAGAACTCTACTCTAGAAAAGAAATGCAGAATAGGAGAACAAATCAAATAAAATTGAAAATTGACCACTTTGGTACCGGGTGGTGTATCGTATCCACTGGTGTTTTTTTAATGCTTTGTTATTGTCTAAATTGTGAACTTAAGTAGAACAAAAATAGGTTCAGAACCATCATTCTAACGAGTCAGCTAAAAACAAATATTTGAAAGTTTATATGAGTCAATTTTGGCCTTTCAGCCAAATTTGAGATCCTACTAATGATGGAGACCATCAAGACGGGCCTCACGGCCGAATTAGTTAGAGGGTCTCATGGCCGAGTCCATTAAGGTTAGAGTTTAGGAGTTTCCATGTTTTAGTATTTCCTACTAAGTCTAGGTTTAGAAGTTTCTATGTTTGAGTATCTTTGATATTTAGGAATCCTAGTTTGGGTCTATCTAGAAGTTTCTCAGTTCCTATAAAAGGAAGTCACGTATGTTCTTGTTATTCAGATCAGAGAATATTATCAACCAAGTTTATTATTAATCAAGTTTATTGTTTATCGTTATTTTATCAGTTTTATTTCGTTAGTTTAGTTTATTAACAATGGTGGATTCCATTACTTTTACGCTTCCGCAACAATCTACATCAGCTGGTATTCAGAGCTTTAAAAATCTGGGAACAAAAGATGAAATTTTTTTCATGGATACATCTCTCCTTGAGTGTTGGAAAATTTTTCCACGTTTAGATTGGGATCCCTTTCGAGATTCAAAACAATTTTATGTTGATCGAAAATATCCAGAAAAAATTAATACCGTTTCTAAAATTCCTCTATTCGACGGTCAATATCATATAAATTTTTGGATTCAACATATGGAAGATTGGTTCATAAACCAAGATATCCATGACGAAGATAAGGTTTTTCTCATCGAACAACATATGTCCGAAAGAATCTATGAACAATTCAATGCAATGCAATGGAGACTCATTAATCAAGGGAAAAAATTCGTAGACGATTGGACTACATTGAAAAGCATCTTCAGATATGTTTTTCTTCCTTCAGATGAATATTTTTCATATGTGGAGACAAAGATTGAATCAAGTAGACAGTTCTCCAATGTTACTTCGGTCACCGTGTTCGATGGTATTGAAGAAGTTCTTGACAAAAAGAACAAAAATTTCTCAATGACCGGGGAAAAAGAAGAACAAAGTGAATTCTCCTCTTTTAGTTTGAAAAAGTCAGTTCATTCTAGTTTAGATTTGATTAAGCCATATTCGAGTTTGGTTTATAAGCAACACAAAGATGAACGTGGGAAGATCGTTCAAGTGAAGAAATTCAAGGTTGATTTTTCCATAAAATATTATGTGGTGTTTGTGGTCTTCTTCATCAAATTAAAAGATGACGGGAGATGTTGCAATTTGTTGGAAGTTTCTTTCCTACATTTATTTTTGCAAGATTCTTTGCACTATGAGATTGAAGCTAGTGATTTCGTCTAAGCGGGTGTCCTTCGACCCCAATGCACAGTTCGCTCGAAGTGGGAATTAAGGATTGAATTGTTGAGTCTCACTTGAGGGCAAGTTCGTTCTCGATCGGGGAGTATGATGGAGACCATCAAGACGGGCCTCACGGCCGAACTAGTTAGAGGGCCTCATGGCCGAGTCCATTAGGGTTAGAGTTTAGGAGTTTCCATGTTTTAGTATTTCCTACTAAGTCTAGGTTTAGAAGTTTCTATGTTTGAGTATCTTTGATATTTAGGAATCCTAGTTTGAGTCTATCTAGAAGTTTCTCAGTTCCTATAAAAGGAAGTCAGGTATGTTCTTGTTATTCAGATCAGAGAATATTATCAACCAAGTTTATTATTAATCAAGTTTATTGTTTATCGTTATTTTATCAGTTTTATTTCGTTAGTTTAGTTTATTAACAATGGTGGATTCCATTACTTTTACGCTTCCGCAACAGTCTACATCAACTAAACAAGAAAGCAAACCCTACCTGGTTGTACTAGAAATCCTTTGTTACTTGCAAAGAGTAAACGGGTATAGATAAGATACATATATGCTGGTAAATCACAAATCATTGTCTCGTAAAGAAAAGGTTAATTCCAGTTTATTCCCCAAGTTGTGAGTAATTGAAAAATTCCGTCGCCGACTTTATGCTTTTTTTTGTCAAACTTAACTGTCAACATTTTTCTTTTACTCATCGTTTCAAAAGATATATGTCCCTAACCTTTGTCTATTATGTTGTCTAAAAAAGTCGCCGGGAGGCCTACATATGTCCGACCAACCATCGGTGATGAGACGGAGTGTCGTGTTCCTCTTAAGAGGTTAAGCACCCTTCCCTAGTGAGGTATTTTGAAACCGTGAGACGCAGAAATGCCAAAACGGATAGTATTAACAACCCTGAAGGTTGGTCCACATCATTCTATAACACGCTATCATCACGATTTGATGGATCAAAGATGAAAAAAAGAATACAAAGTTCTATCATCAGGTTGCAAACACTCGATATACTAATAACAAGATTCAAAAATTGCTTCGAGACGACGAGGAAATTACTAGCAAAGAGGAAATTCGGGCTGAAACAATGGCTTTCTGTGAGAGATTGTACACTGAAGAAGAAGATTGGAGACCTGACATAGATAATATGGACTTTGGTTCAATTTCGAACATTGATAAATAAAATCTAGAAAAGCCAATTACACAAGGAGAAATACTTCATGCATTGGCCATATGTGGCAATAATAAATCTCCGGGCCCAGATGGAATGACAACGGAATTCCTATCGTCGTGTTGGTCAATCATAAATGATGATTTTATGAAAGTTGTTCACGAGTTCTGTTCAGAAAGAAAACTAAACTGGAGATTAAACTGCAACTTCATTGCACTTATACCTAAGATAGCTGGTGCTACAGAGTTGAAGAATTTCAGGCCCATTAGCCTAACTGGTTGTGTCTACAAGATATTTTCCAAGATTTTGACAGCAAGAATAAAACCAATCATGTACAAGTTAGTTTCTTTCAATCAAGGTGACTATGTTGAAGGTTATCAAATCCTTGATAATGTTCTTATAGCTAGAGAATGTATAGATTCGAGAATTCGCTCTAATATGTCGGGCTTCATTTGTAAAATCGACATGGAGAAAGCTTTCGATCACGTCAACTGAAATGTTGTCAAGAAGTTGTTGGTTAAAATGGAGTTTGGTTGGCGCTGGCGCAGATGGTTAAAATGGTGTGTATCTTCTCCAAGATTTTCGGCACTGATTAATGGAAAAGCTTCTGGTTTCTTCAAAAGTTCTAGGGGTCTTCATCAAGGTGACTCCCTCTCTCCATACATATTCATTCTTGTGGTAGAAATTTTATCAAAATTACTTGATACAACCAGACAAAATGGGGAGATCAAAGGCTTCCAAGCTAATGTTAGTGATCTTCAAATCACTCACCTTCAATTTGCGGACGATACTATTTTATTTTTCGATGCGGATCAGATCCAAATAAGCAAATTAAAAGATATTTTGGTCTACTTCGAAGCTATCACAGGTTTGAGGATAAACCTTTCAAAAAGTTCTTTGATCCCTATTGGTGATACGAGTAATATTGTTGAATGTGCTAATCTTTTAGGTTGAGGTATTGGTTCGTTGTTGTTGTCTTATTTGGGCATCCCTCTTGGTTCCAAGATCAAGAACATCGACATTTGGGATACCATTCTAGAAAAGATGGAAAAGAAAATGGCTCCTTGAAAAAAAAGATTTCTCTCAAAGGGTGGAAGGTTGATTTTGATAAAATCCGCTCTTATTAATATGTCCACTTACCTTCTCTCTATATTGTTGCCACTTTGTTCAGTAATTCTTAAGATGGAGAAAATCATTAAAAAGTTCTTGTGCGGAGATAGCAGCTCGGAGAAAAAGATGCATTGGGTTGGTTGGGATAAAGTTTGCAGAAAGAAAAAGTTTGGTCTTTGGGTATTAGAAAGATTAAGAATACTAGCACAACTTTATTAGGGAAGTGGGTTTGGAGATATGGTGAGGAAAATGATAGCATGTGGAGAAAGGTTATTCAAACAAAATATGGTGGACAAGATCATGCTTGATTTTCTAATCTAATTGGTTTATCTCACGGTGTAGGTAGTTGGAAGAGCATTTCAAAAAATTTGAATATGGTGGCAGCTCACACGTCAATTGAAATTCACAATGAAAAATCAGTTAGTTTTTGGGAGGACCAATGGATAGATAATGAAACTCCAAAGAACAAGTTCCCCGCTCTATGAAGAAACTCAAATAAAAAGAATTGTTGTTTAGCGGATTGTATTCTAGGTGTTGGTAGTCTCAAGGCATGGAACCTGGGACTAAGAAGCACATCTAGAGACTCGACTTTGGAAGACATTGCTAGCTTTCTCGAGTACAATGGAGAACCTCTAACTCTCAATCAAGAGTCGGATAATAGGAAATGGAAATCGTCCAAGGATGGAATTTATAGTGTAAAATCTTTGTATGATGTTGCTTCCAATCAAGATCATAGTCCAACCCAATTTCCGATGAAGAAAGTTTGGATGGAAAAGGTACCCACTAAGGTCTCCTTCCTTTTATGGGCTTGTATCCTCAATTCAACCCCACTATGGACATGCTTCAAAGGAGGGGCTTTCAATACCCAAACATGTGCCTGTTATGCAGATTAGCTGAAGAGAATGCCTCTCACTTGCTCATCTCCTGCAGCTTTACTGAAACCATATGGAGATACTTCCTCCCGGTGATCGATTGTCCGTCTCTAATGCCATCCAATACCATCCACTTTGGATACTTTCTTCAGGTTTTGGAAGTTTGAGAAGTCAGATACGATGAAAGGATTCCTTCAGCAGATTACCCCCTTTGCCATTTGGTGGTGTATATGGTTAGAGAGGAATAATCGTCTTTTCTGTGATGTTGCTAACTCCACTGATAGAGTTATTATGTCGATCAAGGCCACTATTTTCAACTGGGGCTTGCCGACTAGGTACTTTGAGAATTTATCTGTGGGTTTTTTTGTTAAATTCTTGGGATACTATAGTTTCTAATATGTAAAGCATCCCAATCTCCATTGCTTTTGTAGTTTTTTTTTCGTGCTTCCTAAGCACTCGGTTAATATATTATCCTTCTTCAAAAAAAAAAAATTACGATTTGATGTGGTCTTAAGAGAGTGTGTTGTAAATCAATCCCACATAGGTGGTGAGGCAAAAAGTGATACTTTAAGAGGTTAAGCTGTGAGGCCAAATTATAACATTAATAAATATGGATGTCATTTCAAATGGGTCAGAAATTGGAGGCCCAATTGGAAATAAACCTAAAAAATCAGCAACCTTGTTCAACAGCAAACTTTTCAACAAAAAAAAAAAAAAAACAGCAAACTACCCGCGATCTTTTTTTCCTGGATGAGGAAAGAAACATAAATAATAAAAAAGAAGAAAAATCTCATCCAATTCAATTTCAAGGTAGAGAGATAGAGAGAGAGAGAGAGAAGCTCAAAGCCTATCATTTATCCGTTATAATTTTATCTTCTAGGTAGGGTAAAATATCTTCTTCTTTTTCTTTCATTATTATCATCGTCTCTTACCATTTTCCTCCACCTTTTCGATTTCAATGATTATTTTCTTATTAAATGGCTCTCTTATTACTAGTTCTGATCATATTTCACAAGCCCTAAAGGTTATTAGATTCTATCTGATTATGTGAACTTTGGTTAAGGGATTCATGATAACCTAGTTTTTCCCCATTTGAAAATCTCAATAAAGAACTTTAATGCTATTATCATATATGTTAGAGATAAATGTAATTTAATTTATCTTGATTTTAGTTGTTGATACTCAAAAACCCCTTTGTGAATTAATTGCTCAAATGATTAATCTCTGATCCATTTTTTTTTTACATTTATGTATTTAATTGCATAGTTTATCACAATCATTCTGTTTAATTGATTAAACCTTTGCTTCCTAGGAATTCTACCTGAAAATATACTGAAGATTGTGGGTTCTTTTCCCAGACACAGAAATTTAGTAACTTCAAGAAATCAAAACCAATAATGGGTACTTCAGAGGCCACTTTGCAAGTTTTGATGGGTTCTGCACATCGATTAACTTGTTTCGATCCATATCTTAGCAGATCAAAACCAATTTTGCCTTTTAAACCCCAAGATAAGTGTCAAAAGAATAAAATTTATATGAAATCTTTTAATTATTCAAGACCCCATCAGAGTAGTAAGGGAACGTTTGGGGTACTTCAAATGGGCTATGGGAATGATAAGATTGAACATCGTCGCTTTCTCGGTTGTCGATGTCAACAGATTGAAAATAACAGAGGGATAACTTCAGAAGATGGAAAGGGAACTTGGGTTGTGGATACAACCAAGAACATGACACCAATTAATGGTGAGGGTAATGCTTTAAATCTTCCAGGATTTGAGGAGGCACAACAATTGAAGGATGAAAAGAAAGGTTTTGCCGCTAATGGTAACTTAGGAGGAGGAAAAGATACTTCGGATAAGGCTACCATAGATTCTATTGAGGAAGAGGCATGGAAGCTTTTGAAAGATTCTATGGTTTATTACTGTGGTAGCCCTATCGGAACGATTGCTGCAAATGACCCAAACAGTTCCAATGTGTTGAACTATGATCAGGTCTTTATTCGTGACTTTATACCTTCTGGGATAGCATTTCTTTTGAAGGGGGATTACGATATTGTTCGAAACTTCATCCTTCACACACTTCAGTTGCAGGTAATTAACCATTTGTTTTATACTCATTTTTTGATTTCTTGATTTCTTTGCGTGAATTTATTCATTTCGTTCTCGTGTATGACAGAGCTGGGAAAAAACGATGGACTGCCATAGTCCTGGCCAAGGGCTCATGCCTGCAAGCTTTAAGATACGAACAGTTCCACTTGAAGGTGATGATTTTGCAACTGAAGATGTTTTGGATCCTGACTTTGGAGAAGCTGCAATTGGTCGTGTTGCACCAGTTGATTCTGGTATGGTCAAATATGTCAAAATGTCTTCTTCATCATAATGTCATTGCTTAAGATGTTATCTAACAAGCACTTGTTTCTGTTGGTTCTCTATCTAAAATTCTCAGGATTATGGTGGATTATCCTCTTACGAGCATATGGAAAATGCACTGGAGATCTTACTGTTCAGGAGAGAGTTGACGTGCAAACAGGCATTAAGATGATTCTAAAGCTTTGTCTAGCCGATGGTTTTGATATGTTCCCAACGTTGCTTGTGACTGATGGTTCGTGCATGATAGATCGTCGTATGGGAATCCATGGTCATCCACTAGAAATTCAGGTAGTTCTTTATTTCCTCTCCCTGCTTCATGTATTTTGAAGCCAAATGTATACTGAGTTTCAACTATCCTTGTGTAAGAAGTCTTTTAGGCCTTCGCTTCGATTTGGGCATAAAAAATTATGTGTAATTATACATATATACTTCGTCTTTAAGCACTACATTGATGTGTTTTTGTTCTATAGTAATATAACCTAAGGTGAATACCATGTGTTCTTCCAGGCGTTGTTTTATTCAGCGCTACTTTCTGCTCGTGAGATGCTTGCACCTGAAGATGGGTCAGCAGACCTAATTCGAGCGCTCAACAATCGCCTGGTTGCTTTATCATTCCATATTAGGGAATATTATTGGATTGACATGAAGAAACTCAATGAAATATACCGGTATAAGACAGAAGAATATTCTTATGATGCAGTTAACAAGTTTAACATCTATCCTGACCAGATCCCTCCTTGGCTAGTAGAGTGGATGCCTAATAGAGGAGGCTATTTGATTGGAAACCTGCAACCAGCTCACATGGACTTTCGTTTCTTTTCATTAGGGAACTTATGGTCTATCGTCAGTAGTT
This sequence comes from Eschscholzia californica, assembly GCF_041429995.1. Lineage (NCBI taxonomy): Eukaryota > Viridiplantae > Streptophyta > Magnoliopsida > Ranunculales > Papaveraceae > Eschscholzia > Eschscholzia californica. The sequence continues at coordinate 40,442,617 of NW_028238420.1, read as the reverse complement.
TGGCTACTCGAGATCAATCACATGCCATTTTGGATCTAGCTGAAGCGAAATGGTCAGACCTGATTGCTGATATGCCACTAAAGATATGTTATCCTGCTCTCGAGGGCCAAGAATGGCGAATTACAACTGGCAGTGACCCCAAGAACACGTAAGCCTCTACTTGATGATCACGAGTAGCGATATTCTTGGTTTTCTGTACAATCTCTAGTTCTTATTTTCTGCTTCTGGTGCAGGCCTTGGTCGTACCACAATGGAGGTTCCTGGCCAACTCTACTCTGGCAGGTCAGTCGTTTTAGATATCAATAGTGCTGGATCGGCAGAATATTTTTTTTCACAAACTAATCAATGGAATAGGTCATTCGACCGTTGTTTTTACTATTTTCGAAATCTGGAGATACACATCTACAGAGGGGTCAAATGACCCCTGTGTTAAATAGTGTGTCCAAAGGATTTGTTTCAATCTAGCATTATCGATGTTATAAGTGGATGAACGTTTCAATCTAGCATTATCGATGCTATAAGTGGATGAACAAAATGAATTCTGCGTCCAATCATCTTTCGTTCTTTCATTCTTTCTTTCGATCGAATAGTCATGAAGTTTTTCTCCATTCTGATTCTCTCTTGGAACATTTTGCAGCTTACAGTGGCATGTATAAAGATGAATAGACCAGAAATTGCTGCAAAAGCTGTGGAGATTGCAGGGAAGCGGATATCAAAAGATAAATGGCCCGAGTACTACGATACTAAGAGAGCCAGATTTATTGGAAAACAAGCATGCCTGTTCCAAACCTGGTCTATCGCTGGATATCTTGTAGCAAAGCTTCTACTTGCCAATCCAGATGCGGCAAAGATTCTAATAAGTGAAGAAGATGAAGAACTTGTTAATGCATTCAATTGTATGATCGATAGCAACCCAAGGAGAAAGCGAGGTCGTAATTCTCCAAAAAAGAGTTACATAGTATGAACTGCATCTTATGAAGTTTCAGACACAAATTAGCCTAGTAGAAATTAAATCAACACATGGGGTCGAAGTGGATTTTGTCAAATTTCCGTCGTCTTTCCTTTCATTGCCTATGGGTTGGTACAAGCCCCTTGTAGAAGTTGATACAAGTTCATCTTGATCCGAGCCTCAGTCATCTATTATGATTTGACTCTTGAGAAAGATCATTTACATTACCAGTATACGGTTCTTGGATTAATCAGAGTGTAGCATCTATGTATATTGTTTCCTTACTTTTGACTGATTAATGGACTCGTTATTTTTTATAAATCTGAAAACTGAAATGATTAGGTATGCAATTTTAGTTGTTTTGCATGCTTTTACATATTAAGATCTTAAAAAAAATGTTCATATTCATTGCATATGTTTTCAGTTTTTAAAACTAAGTCTGAATTTGAAAAGAAGACTGAGGTCAGAGTTGATTAGAGAGGTAAAACACAAGCAAATACTCAAATAACGTAAGTAATTACACATTATTTATTTCAGATTTAGAGTTAACGAAAATACAAACAGCAGCGTTGTGGTCTTTGTTTTTTCGCCAAGTCAGATAATCTGACGTCTAATGACTTGAGTTAAGTGTCTGATATGACCCTAGATTTTCTCCTGACATTCTCCTCAGCAACTGACAATTCTTTCGGACTTCAATTACACGAATATATGTCAAAGCATTATCGTCCTCCAATTGAAGTTTAGGGTAACTCATCGATTAGCAACTAGAATAAAAGTTTCAATGGAATGGCTATACCTCCATTGAATTTTTTCTTCTCAATTTAGGATAGAAGAAAAACTAATGAAATGAGAAAAATATAAATAAAGATGAATTAGACACAATAAATGCAAGCTAAGGAACAAAATTCAAAATCGAAATATATAGAATCCTCAAGGTTTACTTTGTTTCAAACTCTTCTCTACTTGAAAGATAAACAACAAAACAATAAACAACAAAAGTTACACTTGTATCAAGAACCAAATCTCTCTTTCCTGCAAAAACACTTCCAAATTTCAAGTTTATCTCTCTAAATCAAGAGATCAGAGCTTGAGCACCTTAATCAAACAAACTGAAGCCCATGTCCTGCAAAAGTCGAAAACAAACAATTTAAACTCACGTCCAGTTGGGTTATTCCGAAGAAGTTACCAAGAAAACACAGAAATTTCTATGCTTAAAGGAGACATAGTATCGACGAACCCATGTTTATAAAGATAGAGATAACACGAGTCTGATCATACATGACAAAATTGAAAATCTTATACATAAAAAGTTAGAGGACTTACATCATCCGACTCTTCCTTCTCCACCACTTTCTCCTCTTTCTTTGCCTCAGCTGCCGGAGCTGCAGCTGCTCCACCACCACCTGAAGCAGCAACTGCTACTGCTGCACCTCCACCACAAGGCACTGAAGCCAACTTCTCCCTTCCAGAGGCAATAAGTTCGGTTATGTCTTTACCCTTAACCTCAGATAGGAGCAACTCAATTCTATCATCATCAGCATCAGCTCCAACTGCAGTTCAAATCAATATCATCCGCCAAATTAAACTTTTGCAAACAAAAGTGTGACACAACCTATATACTAAATTAGGTCGACCCGAAGTGAAATCATTGGTTTCAAAATTACAATTCAAATAACAATTGCGAAAAATAAATAAAGAAAATAAAACATCGTATTTATATAATCTAAGCATTGTGAGACAAATGGTTCCATAATATAAACATATTATTGCTAATGAATACAGGATATGGGTTGCTAACCTAATGTAGCCAAATATTTGGCCCAACCCATTTACTTATGTTTGCCCTAATTTCATATATAGACGAGTTCTACAATACAAATAAGTGAAACCCTAACTCCAATTTCTAATATCATCACTATAAACAGATCATATTTTAGCTAATTTACATAAATGAATCAAGTATAAGAAGAGGCAAAGAGAGGTATGAACCTGATGCAAGGATTTGCTTCAAATCACTGGCAGTGGGTTCAGTGTTTCCTCCCAATACAGCGAGCAAATATACAGCGATAACCTTCATTTTTCCCTCCTCTTACTAGCACTTGCAAATGGCTATGAGCTTATTGTGATAGAACGATCGCCTTGCACACACACACACACAGTGGGAAAGATGGAGATCTTTTTAGGGTTTTGTATAGCGATTCCACCTTATATCTAGGGTTTCTTGACTGCCTCTTCTCTGATTTCTTAGTGGACTTCATCAAATTCCTGTTGGGTTATATGAGCAGCCCCTAGAGGCCCAATAAATCTAAGGTTACTAGGCGCACTACCAAACGAGAATAAACTGTAAGGAAAAAAAATCATGAAAGATTGATTATATGCAAAATTATGTAGTGAAACCAATGGATCATTTAGGAGGTAAGTAGGTAACATGGCAAATTCGATGTGGTCAGAAAAATCCTTCGAGTCGTACGTACGTCAAATTTGTAATCTTGGTTGCTAGATCGTCCTTCTCCATTCGGGATTATTCTCACACGCCTCTTATTTTTTTTTTCGAATGACATGGAGCACGTATAATTTTTAAGCATATCATGTGTGATAGGTGGTTCTGGTACCATATTAAGTTTGTGGTCATCTAATAGACATTATATTTTTCAGACTATTCTCACAAATTATCCGTTATAAGTAGTGGTACCACTTAGAAGTGCTAAAAATTAAACACTCTTTCTAGTTGCAAAAAATTTGATGCCTAGTTGAGTTCGAGCACTCATATGAAAGTTGCTGCTTAGATATGTCATTTCAAACTAACTGCGGAGGAAAATGAGCACGTAATCGTTGGTTCTTTAATGTTGCAATTCTTATGAGAAGAAAGAAAGATGATGATTCGTAATCTATAAACAAATTAAGTTGCACGTTGGTACATAATGAATGAAGTAGAAAAATAGGTACTATAGACGATTTGTTCTTTGAATTCCTTGATTTATAAGAAAATCATTCATTAACTCTTTCCTTATATTTCAAGAGTAAACTATATCTATATAAATATATATAAAATATGCATTTGAGTCTAAATTTAAGGTTAATTAACCTAGAAAACTTTGATAATGACAACTTCATTCATAGATTGATCCACGACTTTGGCTACATTTAACAATATATAATTAACTCGTAATGTACGTAAAGAAGCCCTTAATTAAACTTCTTAAGCCAAGTAAACGTAAAGCAACTAAATCAAAACTAGGTTTAATAGTTAACAGTACTAGACCATGAAGATATATAGCTTGGTTTACAATCAACTCTAATATTAGTATAAAAGGACGTTTACAACATTCCATCAAGTACAACAAATTTAAACAGTATTACTAGTTAATTAAACTGTTAAACCACCATTAATAAGGTTGAAAAGTATTATTTGGTTTCTGCAACTATGGCTGGAGCTGTGGTACGTTTGGGTGCTTGTTTTCTCTTTCTCTTGATGGCAGTTCTGGCAGTAATGGCCGCACCGCCTGACCAATATTATCCCAAGAAAGCTAAGTGTAAGGTGAAGAAGTATAAACATTGCTATAATCTTGAGCATGTTTGCCCTAAGATTTGCCCTGGAGGGGATTGTGTTGTTGATTGTAACTCTTGCAAACCCATTTGCAGTAAGTACCTTTCTAACTTCCGTATGTTTCGTTCATACGTGCTCATTTTCCTCTGAAAAAAAAAAAGAATATGATGCCTAGGTTTCATTATCACGTTTTTTTTCTATCTAATTTGTATATGGATACTTATAGTTGAACCGTTCATGTTAACTATGCAGAATGTGACATACCCGGAGCAATTTGTCAAGACCCAAGATTCATCGGTGGCGATGGCATTACTTTCTACTTTCATGGGAAAAAAGACCGTGAATTCTGTCTAGTTACAGACTCTAACCTTCACATCAATGCTCACTTTATTGGACGTAGAAACCAATTCATGAAAAGAGACTTCACGTGGGTCCAATCCATCGGCGTTCTCTTCAACAATGACAACAAACTCTACATTGGTGCCCTAAAAACCTCAACATGGGACGATGCAACTGATCGTCTTGCACTCACATTCAACGGAGAACCCGTCTTTCTTCCCCTTGGCGAAGGTTCAAAATGGGTTTCCAAAACTACACAAGGTTTATCAATCACTAGATCACACAATGCTAATGGAGTTATTGTCGAAGTAGAAGGAAACTTCAAAATCACAGCAAATGTTGTGCCAATTACTGAGGAAGAATCCCAAGTTCACAACTATGGAATTACCAAGGAAGATTGTTTTGCTCATCTTGAACTTGGCTTCAAATTTTACTCATTAAGTAGTGAAGTAAATGGTGTTTTGGGTCAGACATATGGAAAAGAATACACAAGTAGGGTTAACATTTCGAACGTAATGCCAGTAATTGGTGGAGTACGTGAATTTTCGAGCTCGTCTCTCTTCTCAACTGATTGTTCAGTTTCTCGCTTCGGCCATGAAGGTTTACCTATTAATGCTGCCTCAGAATTCGCCGATATGAACTGTGGTAGTGCCATGACAGGTCGTGGAATTGTTTGCAAGAAGTAGATATATAATATGTATGTGTATGTAGATGAAATTCTCATCCACACTTGTGTGCTTGTTTTCTGTTTTATGTGTTAATCCCTTTGCTTGTGTAATTGGAAAAGTAAGATTTGCATTAGCAAATCCGAAGAATAAATAGCAGTCCTTTATTTTGATCGACTAAGGTGGTGTGATCTTTTTGTTTCTTGTTCTCTGAATGCGATCTATCTGAATCTTAATTATCTTACTCAAATGTACCAAAATCAACTCGAAACAACTGTGTAGACGAATCAGAACTGAAATTCTAAAATATGAACAGAGTCAATTTAAACCTCGAGCCAGATCAGACTTACAAAAAACCCCGAGTCAACTTCGGGAAACATGTATGATCACGAATTTAATGTGCCACCAAAAGAGTTGAAGGCAAACAGAAGGATAGATCCGAGTCAAAATGTACAACCTGAGCCTTGACAAGTGAGGTTTACAGAAGCTTCACACCTTGATTGCTCTTCTGAAAGAAATGTCGGTTGAGCGGGAGGCCTGATAACGCTGATTGTCTATTTGCCTTATCCAAAGATACGATCAGAAATATTATATTTGACCTCCTTTAAGTCGTTGATTCACTATCACCATGCAAGTCTATATAAACAACACAAGTTTGGCTTGAAAGGGTTCCAATCTTTATCTTTCAATTATTTGACTTTCAACCTGCAAACCTGAGTTGACTTGAGCACTAGTGTGTCTTTGCAGGGACCCCCTCCCTAAAAAAAAATCTCCTCACTCTTGACACAAAGGAACATCAACTCAACGGTTGAGGATGATTTTCAGAAAATTTTCGGGAAGCCATTGTTGAGATACGTGTGTGCACACGCGAAATAAGAGGCGGATGGAGATGAGGATATCCGACAATCAACATATCCCAAGGTAATTGAAGATATTCCACGATATATGAAGATGCAGAATTACTTGGTTTATGTATTTAGGATCTCTTGTAATTATCTTTAGACAAACATTATATTTTTTTTCTAGTTTAGTTAAGAGAAACTAGGAAACCCTAAACTCTAATTTCTCTATAAATAAGAAAGGGTTCTCGAAATTAAATCATTCGATAAAAGTAGTTTACACTCGATTATTGTAAGGAATCACAACAATTATAAAGAATAAAGTATGTAGCCGTGGTGCCATTATCTAAGGATGTAAGTCGTGAATATTTGACTGGACCTTGTTAAATATGGTTTCTTTATTAATGTTCATTTAGCTCCGATTATAATATAACTGTGATCTTCACCGCCAATTTCCGACATCGTCATCTTTATTAACAATTATTAAACCTATCCAAGATCATAGCCAGGGTTGGTCTCCAAGTAGTTCCACCCGTGGATATTGATGATAATGATGATGAAGAAAATATAGTGATCACGAGGGAGACAAAGTCTATGCATAAACTAAGAAGACGAAGTCTAGAAAGAAAACTAATAAAAAGAATAAGCGAAGAACAACAACAGGAAATAAATAACGAAGAACGAGGAATACGATGAAAAGGAACGAGATCTTGATGTGATTTTTTTAAGGTTAATTTCGTTTTGACCCCCATTTTGTGATCAACTTGCTGATTGGCCTCCATAAGTACAAACTTCCTATTTGGCCCCTGATTGTATCCGGGAGTTTGATTTAATCCTTAAATTTTGTCTAACCTTCCATTTTTACCCTTTAGTATTTTTGTAATTATAATGTTTTCGTTTATCTGTCCAACTCATTTTTTCTTTGCCACTTCATCTTATATTTATTCCACCTCACCTTCTTCTACTTCATCATCTTCTACCTTTTTAGATCGTCGGTAAAAGGTCGCCGAACGACGACTTCTTTCGACGATATTCTTTAAAATCTCCCACCTTCTTCCTTCCTCACCTTCTTTCTCTATCAAATTCAAATCATTTTAATTTGATCGATCAATTCTAAACCACTCTTCATTCAACGTGATGAACAAAAACTACTCACTCCTTCCCCAGGAGAATGAAGTCCTTATCATAACTTAAAGCTTAAAAACATACACACAAGAAAGCCCAAATCAGTAATGATCATTGAAAGCTTTAAACCCTTTATGTCAATGCTTTTCATTTACTTTTCTGCATACTTCTTTCCTTTTTTCATGAATCAACTATAACATAATTTCATGAAGTGAAACCCCAATCAGGCAAACAAAACTAGCATGAGAGATCCATTTTTTTTAGTAAGGCTGATAACTACAATTTGCCTCGAATCGAACTGTCGGACACTTATGGGGCCAAAACGGAATTAACCCAAAATCTAACCGGATGAAACTTTCCCTTTCAACAACATATCCAACCAACCCATTTCTGAAAATCTTGAAAATACTTAAAACATAAACAAACTCCACAATATATCAAAAACATCAAATGCCCTAAAAAAATTTCTCTCTAACATTATTCCCAAATAGAGGAGAACCCAGGTGATGAGTTCTTTGATTTTGATGTTGTGTTTGCTTCTTTTCTAAAAATGAATCCAGACCATCAACTGAAAGTGGACTATTAATTTGGGTTTCTAATTTTGGGGAGTTAATTTGAAGATGGATCTTGTGATGGGTATTGTTTCGTTTGAAGGATGCGCCTCTTAAGGTCATGGGTTCAGAAATTAATGGGGAGTTAATTTGATGATCAAATTTCGTTTCAAGGATGCACCACTGTGACATCATTCCCTCACTGATTTTGCTGGAAACCCATCAGCTGGTAGAGGAAGTAGAGAAATGGGTTGGGGTTTTAATGGGTATTTAATAACAAATGAAGCGGTAGTCGGAGATCGAAATCACCATTAAAATTTCACATACTTGAAGGAACTTTAGATCGAGGGGAAACACTTTGGTAAGAGAAAATAGGAGATGATGAGGAAGAACAATTTGAGGTGGAAGAAATAGAATATGAAGTGGCAAAGAAAAAAACTGAGTTGGACAAATAAATGAAAACAATATTATTACAAAATACCCAAGCGTAAAAATGGAAGGTTAGACTAATTTTTGGGGTCAAATCGAACTCCCAGACACAATTGGGGGTCAAATAGGAAGCCCAGACACTTATTGTTAAACGGGGACCAAATAGGCCAGTTGGTGATAAATTGGGGCCAAAATGGAATTAACCCTTTTCTTTATCATTTTGTTTTCTGTTTGGTTGGTTCCTTCTTCCTAGTTCTCTCCTTCTTCTTCTCCTTCTTCTTCTTCTTCTTCTTCTTCTTCTTCTTCTTCTTCTTCTTCTTCTTCTTCTTCTTCTTCTTCTTCTTCTTCTTCTTCTTCTTCTTCTTCATCACTATCATCACCTTCCTCTTCTTTATTCTTCAATGAAAGAGAACAGACCAAAGAGAAGGAGTGCTTTTAGAATTCTGGAGTCAAATCGATTTTCCTAGTATAAATGGTGTTGGAGAGGTGCCCCAAGAAAATACAAGAGGCACCTTAAGAACCAAGTTTTGGTTATATTCAACTTAAAAAACAAGGCCAACGCTTTGGGGAAAGCTAAATAGTTTCCGGGGTGTGAAGACTCGGTCAAAAATTGGTCAATTTTGTTTGACAATTTTATTTAGGGGGAAAGCAACGTAGCTTCTCCACCTCAGCTCTCTCTCTCTCTCCACCTCACCTCTTTATCTTCTCCGATTAGGTCGCCGGCCGAAAAAATTTTCGCCGGCGACCATGAAAAAAAAAAATTCACTCTCTCTCTCTCTCTCTCCAGAAACTCCAGCGAAGGGAAACCCCTTCTCCGGAGTTTCTAGAGAGAAAGAGAGAGTGAAAAAAAAATGTTTTTCTTTTTTCATGGTCGCCGGCCGGAAAATTTTTCGGTCGGCGACCTAATCGGAGAAGACAAAGAGGTGAGGTGGAGTGTTTTTTTATCTCCCCTTAAAATTTATTTTACCGGAAAATTTCTAAAATTCTACATATTCCCTTTTAAATTTCAAACTCCGGAAACTATTTAGCTTTCCCCAAAGCGCTGCCCAAAAAAAAAATGAGGGGTGAGGGTCGACCACGTGAATTTTGCTCAAATATTGTATCACTAGAATAGTCTATTTCTCCCCCTTTAAGTTTCTTCATGTCAACTTTATTTTACCTCAAAAATTGGTCAGCGCTTTGGGGAAAGCAAAATAGTTTCCGGGGTGTGAAGACTTAGTCAAAAATTGGTCAATTTTGTTTGACAATTTTATTTTGTAAGTTGTTAGAGGGAAAAATGAAAAAAAACCCCACCTCACCTCTCTCTCTCCACCTCATCTTCTCTCTCTCTCTTCTCCGATTAGGCCGCCGGCCGGAAAATTTTCCGGCCGGCGACCATGAAAAAAAAATTAAATAATTTTCACTCAGTCTCTCTCTCTAGAAACTTCGGCGAAGGGGTTTCCCTTCGCCGGAGTTGCGGTCTGTTCTTCAACAGGTCAGATCTGGTATGTATGTTCTTCAACAAACCGGAACTCCGGCGAAGGGAAACCCCTTCGTCGGAGTTTCTAGAGAGAGTGAAATTTTTTTTCCTTTTTCATGGCCGCCGGCCGGAAAATTTTCCGGATTTTCCGGCCGGTGACCTAGTCGGAGAAGAGAGAGAGGTAAGGTGGAGAGAGAGAGAGGTAAGGTGGAGGGAAGTGAGGTGGAGAGTTTTTTATTTTGAACCATATTCCCCATAAAATATGTTTCTACGAAAAATTTTCAAAATTTTGTATATTCCTTCTAAATTTCACACCCCGGAAACTATTTAGTTTTCCCCAAAGCCCTGGCCATTAAATTTCAATATAAGAGGGTGAGGGTCCTTCCCCAGGACCACAACCACATTAATATGGTCTTACAGTATTCTTTTGAGTTAATTCCTATATGGCCCCCTACTTTGTGACAAGCTTCCTTTATGGCCCCCTTTTTTTCGTAAATTCAAATATGACCCCCTATTTTCAGGTAAATGTCATTACTACCCTTCCTAATTCTAAATTTAAAACATTAAAACAAAATTATTTCCACCTCACCCCCCTCTCTCCCTCCACCTCATCTCACCCTACACCTCACCCCTCTCTCTCTCCAACTCACCTCTCTCTCTCTCTCCAACTCACCTCTCTCTCTCCAACTCACCTCTCTCTCTCCAACTCACCTCTCTCTCTCCAACTCACCTCTCTCTCTCTAATTTTTTTTTTTTTTTTAATCTCTCACCTCTCTCTCTCTCTAAAACTCCGGCGAAGGGGGTTTCCCTTCGCCGGAGGATCTGTTCACGAACAGATATGTTCGTGAACAGACTTGCTGTTCACGAACAGATCTGTTCGGGAACAGATCTACTGTTCACGAACAGAGATCTGTTCGTGAACAGCTCTCTGTTCACGAACAGCTCTGTTCGTGAACAGAGAACAACTCCGTTCGTGAACAGCAAGTCTGTTCACGAACAGATCTGTTCGTGAACACAGAACAACTCTGTTCGTGAACAGATCCTCCGGCGAAGGGAAACCCCCTTCGCCGGAGTTTTAGAGAGAGAGAGGTGAGAGATTAAAAAAAAAAAAAAAAATTAGAGAGAGAGAGGAGAGAGAAATTTTTTTTTTTTAATTTGAAGGTGGCCGGCCGGAAAATTTTCCGGCCGGCCACCTCACCGGAGAAGAAGGGTGAGTTGGAGAGAGAGAGGTGAGTTGGAGAGAGAGAGAGAGGTGAGTTGGAGAGAGAGAGAGAGGTGAGTTGGAGAGAGAGAGGGGTGAGGTGTAGGGTGAGATGAGGTGGAGGGAGAGAGGGGGGTGAGGTGGAAATAATTTTGTTTTAATGTTTTAAATTTAGAATTAGGAAGGGTAGTAATGACATTTACCTGAAAATAGGGGGTCATATTTGAATTTACGAAAAAAAAGAGGGCCATAAAGGAAGCTGGTCACAAAGTAGGGGGCCATATAGGAATTAACTCTATTCTTTTTCAAATTACCTATAAAGGAAACTAACTTTTTCCTTTTATGGGAAGGACCAATTAGAGTAGGTCACTGTCATGTGGCTGTTGGAGTAGGTGGAAGTGGATGAACTTCACAATAACCTCATGTGTCATAAACAAAACCTTCAAAAAATGTGGTCCTTACCTTACTTTATACCAAAAGATGCTTTTCTCATATGTTAGTAGACCAAACTTGTCTCGGTCCCACTCCCACCCATACATTAAATTCATAAGATCACCCCAAGAATAAATACCTAAGAGTATTTCCTGCAATTGTCTTATAAAAAAGTAAGTAGTGAGTTACAATTAAACACATTTTGGTAGTTCTTGATTAACCATATTTCCTATAAACTTTATTTTCAAATTTCTTTGAGAAAGTTAGGTATATATATCACCACTTAAATTTTTTATTATTCGACGTGACGAGGTTGTTGGAGTAAAGTGGACAGATTCAAATACTGCTTCACACGAAAACAAAACCCTAAAAAGGGTGGTTCTTTATTTATTGTTTTCTTTATTACAACATGAAACATCTTATAATTTCAATCTTGAAGATTAAACAATAGGAATCACAAAATATCATTATATATATATATATCAACAAGTAATAACACTGTTCTCAACAAAAAAAAAACAAGTAATAACACTGTAATTTACTTAGCTTATTGCTGCAAATTACATGGAAAATTTTGGCCACAACCAATTTAACAAACCTCCTACATTTTTAACATCTCATTTGAAAGTTACAAATTTTTTTTTTTTTTGATGATGAATCAAAATTGCAAGCTAGTGAACCAATTAAGTGATCATGTGTAGGGTTTTAGAAAACCTAAAAGAGAATTTAGGAGGGTTGATTGGTTGCTTATGCAATATTTGTTTATTTTTTGGGCCCATCTACTAAAAGTGTTTGTTTGATAGATTTTTGAGTCAGACCAAAACCACTCATATTTTTTCTAAAGAATGGATCTGCCATCAGTCTCGCTAGGGTAGTGGAATCTACTCTGAACTATATGAATTCAATGGTTGTGGTGGGGGTCTTACAGATTTCCTGTCATGGTAAGTGTTAGATGTGGCACCCAACTTTCTAATATGATCTATACATACTTCTCCATCTTACCTTTCCACCTCACTTACAAGTAGCTCTTGTTTCTTTTTAGTTCTACTTTTTTCTTCATGAATCAGATTGGATTGAGATGGATGACAATTTTCCTTATTTTTTCATAATATATAAAACACATTTAATTCAAATACACAAAGTATTTCTACTATAATAAACATAATTAAGATAAAGAGATTTAAAATAACTTTCTTAAACATATTTGATCTTTTTCCAGTTGAGATTACTTATGGGTTTGGAGCAAACTGCCTTCCTAGATATGACATACTTCATAGAAATATGTACGAAATAATATGTAAAGATTTATTTAAGGAGCACAAAAATAATTAAGATTCATCGAAGTACTTTTAATCCAAATCAAAATAAAAAGATGATTAGGAACGAGTGGTTCAATCAACCAAATAGATATGATGGTTCTTGTGTGGCTGCTGAAATGTTGGACCACTTGTTCCTCTTATGCCCACGTACAAAGGATGACCTTCAATGTCTCTCGACACTTATACCCTATCTCTATAGCAAGCATACTTCTTGGGCTTGGAGGTAGAGGCCGTCTACGAAAGACTTCATCCATTTATGTTTGTCACCGACATTGATTTGGAGTATCTGGTTAGAAAGGAATAAGCGATGATACGGAGATGAATCTGACACCCTATCAATTTTTGTCCTGGCTTCCACCGTCGTTTTGGTCTCCATAAACGTCTGACAGTTTGATTTTGCTTCCAACTAAAAAAAAAATTCAACCTTTTCCGGAATTACTCTTGGGACCATAAATTCTAAAAAAAATTAAAGACACAAAAGCCACCTCATCTCTCCCTCTATTTCCTCCATTTAGTCACTCTCTTCTCCACTTCATCCCTCATTTCACCTCATCTTCTTCTTCTTCTCCGGTGAAAGTCGTGGGTTGATCAATATTCCAGCCGACGACTTTCACCAGAGAAGAAGATGAGGTGGCATGAGGGATTAAGTAGAGAAGAAAGGTGACGAAATGGAGGGAGAAATGAGGTGGTTTTATGTGCTTAATTTTTTAGAAATAATTCCATTCTAATCTCCAAAGGTAGTTTCAAAAAAATTTGAATTTTTTTTTACTCTTGGAGCCAAATCGATCTATCGAACACTTATAGAGGCTAAAACGGCGAGTTAGTCACAAATTAGGAACCAAAATACAATTACCTCTAAAAAATTAATGGCGGTTGATTGTTGCAATTAAATTTCTTATATATAGTCGTAAATCAACTTCATCATCACTTTGTATGTAACTAATGTGATTTTTTGGCTAGTCATTTTGTTTTCCCTTTTACTCCGGGGAACTGTTTTTTACCATGTTGTCTTGCCATTTATTTGCTGTATTATGCCTTTACAGAAAAAAAAAAAGAATTTGACAAATAGAATATACAATAATGTTGCTCGTTTATTGCATAATTCTATTTGCGTGTTCTATAATAGAAACTCAAAATTGAAACAACGATTTTGAAATTTGAGAGTCCGATTCACATATTTATTTTGTTTTTTGTTTTAGCATGACTTCTCTGTTCTTTTACTTAGTGACTTTCACGTCCTTCAAACCTAATATTATGCTATTACAATCACATTGTCACAAGTAAAACAATTTTATAAAAGGTATGTATCCATCTAATGAAGTTAATGGTGTGTTTGGATGGCGGAATCATGAATCCGCGGATTCATGAGTCCTTGGGATTCATGATTCCACGGATTCATGAATCCAAGTAATATTTATTGGCTTGTTTGGTAACTAAGAATCCTATGACTTACTATTATTTGAGTATTTTTAAACGTCTTTAGAAAAAATATGATCTTTGAAAAAAAACAATGATTTTGAAAAAAAATAATGATTTTGTAAAAGGAAATATTTTTTTGTTGATTTTAAGTTTGAAATTTAGGTTCATTAATCCAAAATCCTAGCAAATCCTAGGGGGCAGGGTGGGATTTTGGTCCAATACAAATTTTGGAATTAGGAATCCTTAGGATTCAAGAGTCCTAGGATTCTTGGTAGCCAAACAGACCAAGGATTCATGATTCCTACCAAATTCCACTTTTGATAGGAATCCTACTTAGGAATCCTGCAACCAAACACACCATAAGTATTATTCTAATTCATCCTAAAATAAAACAATTCAATAATTAATAAAAATCAAAAAAGAAATAGAGAAAACTTAAAAAATGAATGAGAACTTAAGATTAGATCCACTTTTTTCTCCCAACTTAAAGTTAGCAGAAGATAATTTATTCATTATAATTCTTATATACAACCAAAATTATAAATTATTTATATTGAAAATTTTCTCCAACAAACATGAGAAAAAGCATAGATTCCATAGGCGGACATCTTCCCAAGACAAAATCCACGTGACCTATTCTCATCACAACCCCACAAAAATAAAATTCAAACCCCCTCCGATTACCATCCTTCTATTTTTTTTCTAGGGCTCATTTTAATAAATCCTCCTCCCTTGATGCTAAAGTGCATCGTGGTAAAATTTATAAGAGGGATTGCCGATATCCATTTTCTACTATCGTGAGTTACTATTCATTTTTCCTCTTATGAACAATAATTGGTAAACCACCTCTAACAGATGCAGTTAACCCAGGTGCAAATTTTGGTGTCTGGTAACGTTCGTTTACCATCTCAATTTTGAAACGTCTAATTAACGAAAGAGCAACGTTCTTCATCTCAATAATAGCCATCTCTCTACCCAAACAAACTCTTAATCCGGCTTGGAAAACCGGATACTTAAATGGGTCTTCTGGCGTGAATTCACCATTTTTTAACCACCTCTGTGGTTTAAACTCAAGGCAATCCGAACCCCAAACTTGCTCCATCCGACCCATTGCATACGGGTGGTAAGTGACCCGTGTCCCTCTCGTCACAACCGTACCGTCAGGGAGTACGTCATTCCCTAGGGCGTACTTTGAATCAAATTGTACAGGTGGATAAAGTCTCATACTCTCGTATAAAGCTGCCTGTAAATACGGCATATCTCGTATTTGTTCAAAACTGGCCGTTTCTTGACTCGTTCCCATAACTCGGTTTGACTCGGTCAAAATCGCTGATTCAACTTCTGGGTGATTTGCTAATAACCAAAAGAAACTAGTCAACGCGGCGGCGACCGTATCCCTACCGGCTAAAAGAAAACTAATAACAATATCTCTTAGATACGTATCGTCGTTGACCGTACCCATGAACCGAGATAAAAGATCTTGATTTGAATCCAAACCGATTCTCTTTCTTCTTTGTCTAATAACTTCGTCAGCTAAAACGTTGACCATTTTAATGGCTTCCTTCAGTTTCTTCTCTGACCCATATCTTAAGACCCGTTTGATCTTCCAAATCAACGGTGACGATGAGAAGGCTCTTTCAGCTGATAATTTTGAAGCTAAATCAAAAGCAACAGCAAATTCAGACATGGGTAATGATAATTCCAGACACCCAGGATCCAAACCGAACGAGAACCGACAAATATTATCAAAAGCAAATCTTCTAAAAACATCTTGTAAATCAAGAACCGAACCAACCCGATCTTTACTAGTAGAAACAGAAGATAAAAGAGGAATAAGCCTATTATGAATCTCAGAATTAGAGATTTCAAAAGCGTAAGATCGGATCGAAAGACTACCTAGTTCAAGACTAGCCATTTTTCTTTGAAATTTCCAAGTTTCACCATCAACATTGAAAATACCACGACCTAAAAGATCACCCAAGATTGTTGAGAATGTTTTACCTTTTGGGTAATTATCAAATCTTGTTTTGAGCATATATTCAACATTTTCTGGATTAGCAGTGATAGTATTGCCGAGTACATGAATGTGAATCGTCCGAGTTGGTGATTTACTGAGTAAATGAGTATACCAATCACATAGATTATTGAATTCCAGAGACCAACTTCCTGTCATATAACTATGACAAATATCACAGTTACACCAAAATCTTCGTCTAAGTAAAAAAAGTAGGAGAGAAAAAATAATGAAACAAATTGTGAAGGTGAAGAAGATAAGAGAGAATATAGTTTCAAAGTGTGATAAATAGATAAACCCAGTTTCAGAGTTTTCCATTCTTCTACAGAGAGAGAGAGAGAGAGAGAGAGAGAGAGAGAGAGAGAGAGAGAGAGATAGAGAGAGAGAGAAAGAGAGGGTTGAAATTTGATAGAGAAATTGGAGAGAAGTAAACCGGGAGCAAAGTCTAGGGGGTATTTATATACAAAATTTTTTAGTGGGGACTGGGGAGTGGTAATATTCTGGAAACAGTTGTTTAATTGAAATACTTCCCTGTCTTTCCACCTAATGCAATATTTAGGAATTGGTAGCCACATATATATAGGCATGTATACCTCGTGCTCTAAATACCTATAGGCAATTCTAGGGCATCTCTCTCTCTTTTTCGTTTGATCAAATCACCTAAATATATTTTTATTTTTTTTGGGTAAGCACTACATGTACGACTTATAATTGTACGACAGATTTATGACAGATCAAATAAGTCAAAAGTTATGACAGATTAAGTAAGTCAAAATTCAGAGAATGTTATAGATAATGCCAGATCAGAATGATTAGCATTAAATCGTTACAGATTCTAATTTAGTTGTATAAACCGACTTTTTTCGTTTCACTATAATATTTTCTTTTTTCTTTTTTTTTCGTTGAGAGGAAATAATATTTTCTCCTGTTAGTCCCTTATATTAGTTTTATTTAAAGTTAGGCCAATCATATCATGGGAAACCTATTAAACTGGTAGTTGCTTGGGCCCTAAAAATCTAGAACCTATTAAATTATTTTAGTTACATTGAATTTGTCCATAGTCTAGATTATTATATTAATCTAAAAAACATATATACTAAAATATATACTTCTATTAAATATTGCAAGTGCACCAAAGCCATTGGCATCCTCGTATCTACGACATCATTGTTTTATCATATGTTTCAATTTTAAGAGTTCATGATATGGCTAACCTACTTGTTTACCTTATATTATTATTTCTAGTTGTTGGATCCAAAATTTGTTCACCCTTCAGACTGTTGTACTATCTTAGTTAGGATTCTTTATTATTGCATCGGAAGATAAATAGTATAATTTTCCTCTCGTACTTTATAAGTTTCCAATACAATATGTCACTTGGATAAATGTCTGTAATGTATAATTTTGTCCGATTTTGATTTGATTG
Organism: Eschscholzia californica; assembly: GCF_041429995.1. Lineage (NCBI taxonomy): Eukaryota > Viridiplantae > Streptophyta > Magnoliopsida > Ranunculales > Papaveraceae > Eschscholzia > Eschscholzia californica. The sequence goes on along the minus strand of NW_028238420.1, from coordinate 40,424,903 downwards.
ATAGGTTTTGATATACTGTTTGATATCAACCTAGTTGAGATGATCAAATCAAACATATCAAAAAGGGCCGGTAATTATAAGGTCCAAAATGAGGAAGTTAAAGAGAATCAGGCCCAATACCAAATAATAATGAGGAAAAAAACCAGTAGACAAAAATACAATTTTACCCTCCAAAATGAAATTTTCCGCCCAAATCAACGTCAAAAACAATTTTGAACATTTCTGAACAATTCTTGGTTTGCTCTCGACAATTTTGTAAATTTCTGAACAAATCTTAGTTTGTCTCAACAATTTGTAAATTTTTGAACAAATTCGTTTTTGCTTAGACATTGTTTTGCCAAAATATTTCGCATTTTTTTCTTTTCCATTTTAACTAACACAAACATTTTGGCTACAACATTTTTTGATTTGTCTTGTGAAAAAATAAATGGTTTCCGCATTTTTTGTTTTGCTTTCGACATAAATATAAAGACTAAAGCATTTTTTTATTTGTCTCTTACAAAAATTAAAATGTTATGTATATTATCCGTTCTAGATTTTTGAGTCTTTTACTCATTATTTCTATCAAAAACCTTACCTACTGAAACATTTATAATAGAATGAACTACTAATCATGAATACTTTAGCTAATAATTTGTGATTAATCAATGGCATCAGAAGAGTTCATGGTTGACTTTTAAACTAAAAATATAACACGTGTCGACTAATAGAAGGATGATACAGCAACAAGTGAGGTCAACAAAGTGGTCCTCCCCTAACTTCAATCTAGATATGCGAATTATAGGTGCTCTAATGATATAAATAATCATTTTAGTACTGATTACGAATAATTAACATGTCAGAACTTTAATTAATCATAGTGAAATTTACATTATTGGTCTTGTTTATTTACTTAATTAGTTAATTGTTTATTTGATTAATTAATTACTTCTCTTACTTGCATGTTATTAAGAAGTTAATACAAAATTAATTTTATTTTAGCTACACATGTGGGAATGTGAGTTAGTTTGGATTCTTTTTGTGGTAGTACTCTTAAACAAATAAAACTTTTGATATCGAAAAAAGAAGCTGACTCACTAAATTTTTAATCAATTTAAATGTAGAAAAGAAATGTAACTGTCGGTTTTTCAGTTCATCTAAAAAACTTAACTAAACAGGTATCGCTTATATTATTAGAATAAGCAGATTACGATGTAGCAACAGCTATGATTTAGTTGTTTTAAATTGCTAGTTTTTCCTAAAAAACTAATACAAGGCAAGTGAGATGATAATTTCCCCTTTGGCCAGAAAAAGAATTACTTAGCGATTCAGATATACACCATAATAAACGCAAGCAAGTGGGTTTAGTTTTGCCTCGTATCATTAGTGCATTGCAAATTACTTGTCATGAAAACAAATATATATCAATAGAACGAAATATAATATTTTGCTATTGAGATATTCATTTTTGCTACTGATTTATTAATATTACATTTCACTTAACTTCTAAATCTAGTAATTATACTGTTATGTCAATAACTGGTAACCTATTAGTAGTGCATCTACTTCGTAATACGGAGGTCTCAGGTTTGATCTTATTGAATTTGAAGATAAATAATGTAGTTAGATGGGCTTTAAGCCAATAATTCATTAGATATCAGGCCAGTTTATTTCTAATGACTCTTATCGTATTTATAACATCTTACTGACATATATATCAATGACTATCATAGTCAACATCAAAAATAAAAATAAAATAATAATAATGAGATTGTCAATGCGATAGTAGGATATTATATTTATATGTAAGTTTTATGAAAGTTTATTTTAATTAGTTTATCGCTTTTGGCATGAAAAGATGGTCTATTTTCATTACTTATTTTCCACCGTAACTACTAATTCAATGAGAAATATTTCCTTTTATATGTAGGTTTTGTTAAAGCTAATTTGGATTGGACATTATCACGTTTGTCATGAAAAAACGGTCCCTTTTCCTTTTGAAGTCTAAATTGTAGAACAAGTTTTTTTTTTTTTTTTTTGAAATTCTCTATTTTAGGTGAACATTCATTGGTCTCTTATTTTTATCAATGTTCCTCTGTTTTGTCACCTGTGGGTGTCTTTAAAAAGAGGAAAAACAGACATTTCACTTTGCTCTTGTCCTTGTCCACTTATTAACCTTGTATATATGATGTATAATTTAAAGATACCCATTTTAATTAGTATTCTTTGGATTTTTTCCTTCTAATTGAAAAATGATTTTGGAGAAAACAAGACAAAATCTAACGAATTTTCCTTTAAAAAAAAATGAAACTATATATTCATGTTGTCTTGTTTTATTTGAGATTAGGCACTCGTAATTTTAATCTATATAATAAAACAGAAGGGAAAATGATGAATGAGACAAACAACCTAGGGTATATCCCGTGTCCTAGGACACAGACACTTGTATCAATCAAATGTTACGAAATTTATAGTTATATTTTATTGAGAGAGAGAGAGACTTTTATTAATTATTATTTTTTTGTTTCTTTATCTCTTGAATTAGTTATTATTTTATTGAAAGAGAAAGAGACAGATTTTAATTTTTTTTTTCTTAAATTAATTTATTTTGTTTCTTTTTTCTTTTTTATTAATTAGTGATTGTTGGCATAATTGATTCAGGTAAACAAAGTTAGATCGTATTGTTCTAAATCAAGTTTAATATTTGATCATATAAGAGATTAAGAAAGTTTGGTTTTTGAATTGTAGGAATTTGGCCTGAATCGAAGAGCTTTAATGACGATGGGATCGAACCTATTCCTAAGAGATTTAAGGGAAAATGTGTTTTTGGAGATCATTTTACTGCCAAGAACTGCAACAGGCAGGGGTTCATCATTTTCTAAGGTGGTCTTTGTTTTATTATGACTAGGGTATATCCCGTGTCCTTATGGCACAGACACTTGTATCAATTAAATGTTACGAAATTTATTGTTATATTTTATTGAGAGAGAGAGATTTTTATTAGTTATTATTTTTTTTGTTTCTTTTCTCTTAAATTAGTTATTATTTTATTGAGAGATAGAGATTTTAATTTCTTTTTTTAACCATTGAAATTTATTTTGTTTCTTTTTTTCTTAAATTAGTTATTTTATTTCTAAGAAGGAAAGGATTATTGTTTTTTAAATAGGTAACTTTATTTCTACGAAGGACTATATTTTAAATTTTGAGAAGGGTTTCTTGATAATATTCCTTATTAAAAAAGGATGTTTGTCCCAGTCATCGTTTTCCCTTCTGTTTTATTATATAGATATTGTCTAGAAGCCCTTCTCAAAATTTAAAATATAGTCTTTCGTAGAAATAAAGTTAGTCTTTCGTAGAAATAAAGTTACCTATTTAAAAAACAATAATCCTTTCTTTCTTAGAAATAAAATAACTAATTACGAAAAAAAAGAAACAAAATAAATTTCAAGGGTTAAAAAAAGAAATTAAAATCTCTCTCTCTCAATAAAATAATAACTAATTTAAAAAAAAAGAAACAAAAAAGTAATACAAGAAAATAATAACTAATAAAATCTCTCTCTCTCAATAAAATATGATAATAAATTTCGTAACATTTGATTGATACAAGTGTTCGTGCCCTAGGGCACGGGATATACCCTAGTATCATATACATCATGAATTTTGGATGATTACTATAACAAGCAGTTAAGACATCTTAGACCCGAAAGACCATATAAATATCTTTGGAGCCATCTTGAGAGACCTGTAAGTCTATCGATTCCCACCTCTGCTTTATTCATTGCTTAAATTATATGAGATAAATTTTAGTGATAAATTACTTCTACCGAGACTTATCTCAAGATTTTATGAGACTTAGAAAAAAATGTCCAAACACTGCACTAAAAGTTAGTGGACATATTTTCTTGTTTTATTATATTATTTTATGTATTTTAATACATGTGAATTGTTTATAAAAGATAACCGTTGCCTTAATTTAAGTTTTGGAGTGATATATTACAAAAATCACTTGTAAAATATCTTCATTTTTTTTTTTCATTTCCACTTATGTTAGATTCACCTTTACTTTTTATATTTCTTGTAATAATGATGGACCTATCTCCCCATGTTTTCTTAATTTTATAATTAATAATAGTTTCTTTTGACAGGGAATTCTTTTTTATTAACAATATTATCACTTCCATTAACCTATACATATAGAAAGACCAAAAATAATAATTACATTGACGCTAAGGTTGTAACTAAGATATCCAGGTTTTTTTTTTTTTGGAAATTGACTACGATCTACGATAGTCATTACATTGGCATTGATACATCAAAGTAGTGATAAGCATGAAACTGTCGAATTCAAACTCCTACAAAGAACAAGCCTGTAACTCAACTAAACCATGACCTAAGGCATCCAAGTTAAGTATAAAGTCAGACAAACAAAGCCCCCTTATCCCATTTTGATTAGTTGCCCATACCCGAAAGGTATAACGCTTTTATTGAAATTATTGCTTGGCCCACAATCTAATTGGCATCCACTTATCAGTCTCTTGTTAATTAAGTTAATACTACTTGCTTTCTTTCCTATAATATGGAATAGATATTAGTTTGATAAAGTCTAGTGGTATTGTCGTCTTTGATACACCTAAGTCTCACGGTTTAAAAAACTTTACTAGAGAAGGACGTCTAACCTCTTAAGAGAAGTATTGCACACCGTCTCACCACTGATGTGGAATCGTTTTAGAACACACCATCTCAAGACCACATCACAGTAGAACGAATCGTGCTGATAATGTGTTATAGGATAATGTTAACCAGCTTTTTGGGCTGCCAGTAATACTGTCTACTTTGACTTTTCTAGGCCTCACAGATTAAAAGACCACACTAAGGATTAGGGAATGGTGTCTAACCTCTTAAAAGGAGCATCACACTCCGTCTCACCACCAATGTGGGATTGCTTTACAACACACCATCCCAAGACCACATCACAGTAGAACAAATCGTACTTATAACGTGTAGTAAAGACCAACTTTCTAGGCTGCTAGTGTTACTGTCGGCTTTGACACTTCTGGGCCCCACAGTTTTAAAAGGTCACACTAAGAAAGGGTGTTTAATCTCTTAAGAAGTACACAACACTCTGTCTCACCATCCATGTCGGATTGTTTTACAACAAATTGAAGATAAAATTGATATTCAATATAATACGAGATAACACCATTTTTTAGTGGTAGGTTTAGAAGGGGGTATTAAAATGAATGGAAATGTAACATGCTAATGTTAACGGTGACGTGGACTAACATAACTTTTTAACTTAAATTCTAATTTGATTATCTTTTAGAGATTCCATTAGATAAAAGTGAACACAAAGACGCATCTCAATTAGGGGTGTCAACGGGTCGGTTTCGGTTCGGGTATCTCACTACCCAGAACCGGAACCTATTAAAAATTACAGTTCCGGATCCTAGCGGTTCCGGATCCGGTTCCATAATTTAAGGATCCAGAACCGGAACCTATAAAAATTGCGGGTATCCGTCGGGTATCAGATATTTATCGGTTCTTTTTATGACTTCTTATTTAATCACTTTTAACACTAATTAGGAAGGTTATACTTCATTCAAAAACTTAAATATTTTTTGTAAAACCTATTTAATAAAAGATACACGAATGAGTTATTAAAATTTTATAACAAATCCCATTATTGTATATTATAAGTTGCAATAAAATTTGTTATTGAATATAACTTGATTACCAATTAAGAATGTTATGTTAAGTGAGAAACTCAACGACAAGATAAGAAAATATTTATCATGTAATAGGTAATTAGGACCTTAAAATGTGTGAAAAAGTCAACTAATTACGTATTAAAGTCGGGTGTCGGGTACCCATCGGGTACCCGTCGGATATACCCAATAAGTATTGAAATCTTATCGGTTCCAATCGGGTAATACCCGTCGGGTATTAAATTCTTATCGGATATCAAAATAAGGATCCAGAACTGGCATAAACAGTTCCGGTTCCGGTTCGGTTCCGGGTAAATGGGTACCCGTTGCCACCCCTAATCTCAATTGAAATAATAAGTTACTCATTGTCGGATTCAGAATTTGGACTCAGGTAACAAAATTATATGCCAAACGAAAAAGAATTATAAACACAAATATTAACAAAAGAAAAATTATCAACACAAATGCATTTTATATAGTGTAGAATGTTATATATGAATGTATATTGAATCAAATGCAGAGCCAAACTTTCACATTAGGCAAAACTGATCATACGTTTACAGGGGCGGAACCAGAATTTTTAGCTAGCCTGGGCAAGCTTAAATATGATGTATTAAAGAAAAAAGATTAAAAAAGTTATTTTAAGGTCTACTGTAGAAGCTGGTAAAATTTGGAGGTCATTTTTGTGAGTTATTCATATTACAAGGGCAAAACGAAGTCTTAAAAAGACCCCAAAAAAACTTTAAGGACACCTCTTTCCTACACAAACTTTGACTTAATGGAGGCGCCTTTCATAAGTATTGGGGTTATTTCCCAAATGGCCCCCAACTTTGTGACCAGCTTCCTGCCTGACCCCCTACTTTAGCAAAAATACCCATATGGCCCCTTTTCAGTTATCTTTAAGTTTCCGTTACTCCCTTTCCTCCATCTCATTTCCTCTCTCTGCCACATCATTGATTGCACCATATCATCGTCTTCACCGGCAGGGGCCTCCGGCCTGCGACCTTCAATTTTTTTTTAATTCTCTCTCTCTATAATTTTTTTTTATTCTCTCTCTTTTCTCTCTCTCTAAACTCCGGCGAAGGGGGTTTCCCTTCGCCGGAGGTTCGAACATACAGACATTGGTCTGTTCATCACGAACAAACCAGACCTTGGTGTTTACTGAAAAAAAAAAAAACATAGGGTGTGTTTGATATCTCCTATTTCCATGGAAATAGAAGAATTTCCATGGAAATAGGTATTTCCGTCGTTTGATACGAGGTATAATTCCATGGTTTTAATTTCCTAAGGAATCTATTTTCATGAAATAGTTCACTTTTAATTCCTTGCTCCCCCTAGGAATTAGTTTCCGTGGAAAGTCAAAAATCAAAATAAAAATATTTTAATATATTCGGATACTTGAAACCTAATATTTATCTCCATATATGTTCAAAATGACATTTTTACTCTAATGTGATCTGAATGACATTCTTATATTTACCTTGTAAAAATGGCATGTCTACACTTTTAAATTAAAATGACAATTTTACTCTTTTATATTAGTAAAATCTCTTTTTTATCCATACGTCATCAAATTTACATTTTTATCTTGCTTGACATTCTTACTCTTAAATTAGCAAAGTGACACAAGATTAAATAATTTTACAACATATACTAGTAAAAATATAGTTTTACAAATATAAAGGTAAAAATGTAATTTAGACAACATAAGGATGAAAATGTAGTTTTGGCAACATAAAAGTAAAAGGGAGATGCTAGAGTGCCTAGTTTTTTGGGCATTTTAATGCCCCGCTGATGTGGAATCACTAAAAGACAAGGTTTTTTCAAAGTTTGACTACGGTGGGGACCGTTTTTGTTTCTAAATGAGGAAATATGTCACCCTCTAAGTACCAATTTCTAAGTCACTCTATCATTTCCCAAAGTAAAAATGTCATTTTTACTAAATAATTGAAATTATTTTCGTAGAAGTTAGTTGTCAATCAAATAACAGAGTTCGTAATTCCATAGAATAATAAATGACTACCAAACAAAATAACTCTAATTTTTACTAAATAAATTCCGTAGAACACTTTCCTTCGAACTCTTTTATTTCTATGAAAATATTTCCCCGATATCAAACACAACCCTCGTGCATACGTATAAATTCTCACATAGTGCATAGGGCCTATTCTCACATAATCACATTTTATTTTTGACTCTGTACACACATCATATGCAGATCACTGACGTCAGTAAATCCTAAATAAAAGCGTCACTGGTGGGTCTTTTAAATAGTAGATAGTCGGCAGAAAGTTACTGGTGACCAGGGAACGAAGACAAAATTAGTAATCACTTACAGAGTTTTAAAGAAGACAGAATCAGTGAGCAGTTGGCAAAACCATATATCATTATCCATTGTTAAAGCAGGATGAATTCAATGGACGTACGCCTATGGATAATAATAGTACTGATGCAAGTTGCATTTTTCAACCTTGGAATGTAGTAACCCCTCCATGTCAAGAGATGCAATTGGATTGTTCAACTAGCAGTTAAATTTTTTCTTCTCAAGATATATAAGTGGGCTGAGATTTTATGACAAGATAGAAAGATTTCTCTTTTCAGTTTTGTCTTAGAACAATGGATAATGATATATGGTTTTGCCAAAGTATATTTTACTTTGTCATCATGTATAAGAGGAAAAAACTGTATGTGGCCGTAAATAACAGAAAAATAAAACCTTTGTTGTGTTGTTTTTCTGGTTATCAATCGAGAAGTCGATTTCTCTCTGGTTTGGCTTGATTTAGACAGAGTTTTCTTTCTCTAACTTATAGAGATAAACTATTAAAGAATAATGATTTATCAATATTTCTTCTTTCGGACTAACCGAGATAGGTGTTAATGTAGTCGAGGCAAGAATTAATTCTCTTTCCTTAAGACATTTTACACCCCCGTAACAGTACCAAACGTTAGGGTGTATGCCTTCGGGATACAACGACTTTCCTTTCAGAGTTTTAAGATGGTACTTCTTTATTCTGAAAGCGGACGAACCTTTGTAAGTATTATGAGCTCTTGGACTAATGCCGATGATCTTCTAGATGCTTCGGAAATTCAAATTTCACTCGAAACTTCTTTCTTCATTTTTCTAGATATTCTAGTCTAACCAGAACTTCTAGAAATACTTCCTAATTAGATATTTTAGGCAAACCAGAACTTCTAATTGTTAGAAGGGAAGAGAAGAAGAGAATGAATTGAATTGATGAAAAATGAAGTGGGTTTGGTGGGTTTATATAGGAATTGAATAGGTACATTAGTTTGAGACATATCTCTTGATTTTTTGGGACAAAACCCTTAGTTTTTGGGACACAACTCTTAGAAATGAGTTGGTTAAGTAACTGGGATTTTCGGGTGTAATTTGGAGCGTTCGATTGGCTAGAAAACGCGGACAAAACGCCCACCATTGGATGGACTTTGATCCAGCCCGAAATCGTCCCAAAAGAGTCCATAGATGACGTGTTAGTACCTATTTCAACCGAATTTCGTCTAAACTTTAATCTTGAATTTCTCATTCATCCGGAATCGGATTTGAGTGATTCTTGGCTCTAAATTGAAGAGCTCGACGAGACGAACGCAATGGTGCGTTCCGTTTCTGAGTTTGACGAGTCGGGTCGAACCAAAATTGGCTCCGATTCCAACAATTAATAAGCAAATTCAATCGGTATCCTAAGCATCATTCATTTTTTATGTTTGTTGGGGCCTCATGTGCACATATGTTTCAAACACAAGTCGTTTTCAAATAATGTGTATTAGTTGTATGTATCTTAGCACTCTTCTTGTGAGCTTCGGATTGAGCAGTCCGAGGTCCACAGATTAGCGAAGTCTAAGTGCATTTGGACTGAGTAATGTGCGTTGTTCAAGCCCAACACAAACTAGATCTAGTCCAAACGCCCTCAGACTGTGCCAAGCCGTGGGGCGCTGAGAGAGACAGGCCCAAGAGTAGACAGAAGGGGCGCCAATACACGCCCTCATATTAGCGTGTCAAACTAACTTTCCTTATTTAGGAATACATTATTTGTTATTATAGATTTTGGGAGTGATTATCTATCATTTGATTCTTACAGGAAAGAAAAGAAAAGAAAAAGAAAGAGAGGGGGAAGTTAGATCATAAAAACTGATATATCATTTTCTGATGGTGACTTTGCCGACTCAAATTAGGGAACTGTAACTATAAAGTTTCCCACGTTTTGAATATGTTGAGACATTCTTAATAAAGATGTCTGATTCGACTAGTCCTCATTCATGTCGACCATGACTTTGTAGGGTCACTAATTTGAACTTTCTTGATATTTCTTGGATCTCAACTATCCAATGGTAAAAATTATATCATACTAATTATGTATTCTCAGTGCTTCGGTTAAAGAATCTTCAGTGGACAAGTTCGATCTTAAATATCAATCGTCCGAGTCACAAGTAATTGGGGTAGAATAGTATAATGTATAGATATGAATAAGTTTAGTGGACTTGTAGACTTGTTATTTTCTGGATTCTAATGACCGTAGCGTGCTTTTTAGTTTCTCTCGCTCCATAAACTACGTAAAAAAGATTTTTACCCCTCTTAACCGAAAGTGTGAGAGAGCAATGCAGGTGGAAATAATAGAGACACAAATTTATTTTACGAAGAATAAATAATGACGTCATCTAAAGAATAAGCATCAACTACTTTTACGACAAAAAACTACCTCTCCAACAACTATCACGAAAAAGTGGATGTAAATGTTATACGAGGTAATTATAAGACATAAAGAGTTTGTAACTTGCTTTTCCAATAGTCGAATGCGAAATCCCATGACTCAACCTGGGGCACACTCAAATGGTTCTAGCTCTAACATTTTCAGCTGGACTGGACTACTTTAGCTCCATGAGATAAAAAAAAAAAACTACATAGAAGAAGGAGAAACTTGTAACTAATAAAACAGAGGAAACATGAAAAAATCCAAGTGATGAGAACATGAATATGTCGGCAAAAAGTGGGTGATAAGAAGATGATATGATGGGCATGGAGTACTAAAAAAAAAAGTGGTTCAATTCAGATAAGAAGAAATTTCATTCCTTTTCCACATGTGGGATGATCGAGTCTGGCCCGCTTGAGACTCTGAACTTGTACCAAACAAAAATATCAGACTCAACCAGTAAAATTAATGACAAAAATAAATCCACATGTCTCTTTTTTATTGTGCCTAAATGACCTAACTAGTAGCTAAAGCTACCTAAATATGTTTTATCTTATTTGAGTCATTATCTAATCATCAAGTTATTTCTGGATTAAGTGAATCATGCCTAACTTTCATCAATTCCTTTACTTGTAGACAATATTTTATAAACACATGCAAAATTTTTACATATAGGTCGACCAGACGGAAAATTTTAAGATATAGGACCACCAGACACACAAGTATAGAAAACATAATGATAAATAGATATTTATATTACAAATTAAGATTATTTTAAGTCAGACTATACGAATGTCAAGTTATCAACTGAAATTGTTAAAACATAAAAGAGGTGATCAGTCTCATGTACGTAGGACGAGCCCACATAGAGGCATGTGAGGGCACGTGCCCCAACAAACCCAAATGTGGGCTTTCCCAACAAATGCCCTCCAATTCAATTGTTTCTGACCCAAAACACAGTGGGCCTATTTGAGAAGCACCACTCACTATGTATTTATGTAAACCTCATCTATTCTTACACCTTTTAGCCCCCAATCTTGTTCCTTAACATTGAAACCCCACAAAGGTAATTTGAACTTACCTCCACGTAATTGTATATTTTAGATGGAAAATGTTATTTGACTCGATAAAAAGTGGCGTTAACATGGCAAATTGATGATGTCATGCTGATGTCTTGTCCAAAATTTGCTTTGGCGGGTCATTCAAGCCACTTTTTCGAATCTAGTAGCATTTTTTTATTTAAGATATCATTTTTCAATTACTAATCGGAGCTACTCCTTCTGATTTTTCATAAATCATGTGGGTTTTTTCATGCCGCTTCAGATGTTGGTTAACCGACAATTAAGATTGAAATTTATTTGGTAACATCTCGTCCCAGTACAACTAGTGATGTAACAATACCAAAGCTAACTACCAACTCTATAACACCTTGACAACAAAGCTAACTACCAACTCTTTATCACGAGAGGTTCTCTTTTTACTCAAGATCAACACATTTAAACAATAATAAGTGTGTATGAGGTCATAATTTCGAAGTTCTTAAGAAACTTAGCTTGTAGTGACGGGGGTTGTATTTCGAAGTTCTTAAGAAACTTGAAATCGAATGTGCGGGTAGTACAATTTCTAGTAGTATTTCAATGTTCTTAATTTTTTTTGAGATATCAAGTTATTAGTTCATAAATTTTTTAATTAATTACATTCAACATTATTGGTTTAGATATTTCTTAGAATTTTTAAATGATACCCAAAATTTTGACTCAAAATCAGGCTCTAAGACTTTTGGATATCAAATTACTCAAATTTTAAGAAATTTGTACTCACCGTGGTGCACATTACAAGTTCGTAGGGCAAACAACTGGAGAGTTAAGAAGTCTCATCTTTCTTCCTTTCTCACTCTCTAGCAATCGAACCAAGCAAGTGGTCTTTCTTACTCTTTTCACGCCACAAGCAAGAGCCCTCGAAACGCATTTCAAATCCGTTATCATCTCAAAGACAGCAACTGTCAGCAATAAATTGGGAACGTGGAACTAAAGCTCGACGGAGCCTGACCTTGCCCAACTTTACTCGCTTTGGGCCACAAGACTTTGGTGGTCACATGGCATAAATTAGTCCAAGTTATGTATGTGATTTTTTAGAATTCTCGGGAAAGTAGAATAAACTTTGATCTCTGTCCATGGTTATCTAAGGGATTTATACCGGTATGATAAGATGATTTAGTCCTACTGAAATCATCGCTTTTTTTTCTGCTCTAGATATGTGAATCCTAGATTAACAGTTTTCTTTCAATGAAGTAGAATAGTATACACGTTTACCTCATTAGTTGTGTTTGGTTACAGGTAAGGGTGGGAATCGGGCGGGTTCGGACGGGCTCGGGCAATATTTAGTCGGGCTCGGGCGGATCGGGCATGAGTAGTACTAGCCCGAGTGTTGTTGGCGGGCGGATCGGGCCGGACATTTGTCTCTATAATCGAGCCCGTAGCCCGTCCGAGCCCGCCTGCCCGAGCGGGTTCCAACGGGCTCGGGCCGGACGGGCTCGGGTAATTTGATTTAAAAATATTTAAACATAAAATTTTTTATTAAATAATTACTCTAATACTCAACCTCCTTGTGTGAGGAAAGTGAGAGAGAGATGTTTGAGATAGTTGGGAAGATGGATATATATAACTTTTCTCCAACTAGTGTTTCTTTTGTCTCAAAGGTGTGGGACTAAAACATAATCCATCACAAAACAAGAATTGAAGATCACTTTCTTTACCTCCATTCATCTATTTAGTCCCACACCTCTCATCTTCTCCTCTATTTATTCTCACACCTCTATACATCATTGTATCAACAAAGCATGAAAGCTTGTATATCAGAGGAACTGTTTAATTGATTGAAGTCTATTTTTTGGACTCGGTATGAATTGATTAAGGAGGATTGGACTCATGGACTACATTCAGGGTTTAAGATATTGGCTCCTACTGCCTATATCTTTTTCGCTTCCACTCTTCCTGTTATTGCATTTGGAGAGCAATTGAGTAGAGAAACAGATGGAAGCTTGAGCACAGTGGAAACCTTAGCTTCTACGGCTATTTGTGATATACTACATTCAATACTTGGTGGACAACCGATGTTTCAACCCCATCACCTATACGAGTTAGATGCAGCTGTATATGAAGAAATTTCTGGTGCACCTTTCCATACACGAAGCCTCTCACTCAAGGAGCCAGCCACTTCTGGTGAGGACACTGTACCAGAACTATGTGATGCTGAGATATTGGATGAACTCACCACAAGTAGAGGAGAGTTGAAGCTTAGAAGTGTAAGCTATAAGGAAGAGAGGCACTTGAAGAGAGGCACTTGCAGTGTAAGCTATAAGAGATATTGTTAGAAAGGAAATCATTTGATTAAGAAAAATGGTAGTGAAGAAAATTCATTGGAGAAGGGAAGTGGAAGAGGATTTATCCACTCGTATTTTCAACAACCATTTCACTAAAAGATATATATCATCATAATAAAAGAAAAGGGAGGTGGTGAGGGAAAGTGTAAGTAAGAGAGAATGACAGAGATCAGAGAGAAAAAATGGGAAGATGAAATGTAATTTTGTTTTGGGGTAGTGGCACTTCTTTTTACTTTTTTTTTTTTACCATTAGATTATTCATCATCATAACAAGAGAGTTAATTTTTAATTCTTGATATTTTTAGTACTTTGGGTGGAAAGAAAACACACCAAAGGAAGAGAGAGAAAGATATTAAGAAGACAATGTAATATTAATGATAAAGTGAGAAAAAATTAAGAAAATATAAATAGTTAAGTAGATGATGAGAAAAAAAAAAACTTTGAGCAATGGGGGGAAATCAAGAATTGTGGTTGAGTTATAATAAATTAATGGGTTTGATGTGCAAATAATGATTAAAAAGAAACGTGTATATTGGAGGGTCGGTACTTCAAAGACAAACACTACAACTACAACAATCTAATCACATATTGTCATGTCCTTTTGTTGAGTTTTCTTGTTATCTCTATATTATAAATATACATCTAATGAAAAATATCGAATCACAAATTAATTAACTTAATTGGAGATAAAATACTGGCGCGTCTCTCAGGTAGTTAGTTTATGTGTTCACTACTTCTTAGATGATATCAACGTACTCATCAAGGGAATAGTTCATCTTATTATCTATATTTATTATATTCAAATATTGGCGGGATATGAGAGTTGTACGAGAAGCCTAGATTCTACTATCTTGACTCATAGACATTTTTGATGTAGACAATTACTATTTACTATGTCCCATAGTTAGTCAAGGTCACAAGAAGGCCAACTTCACACAACAAATTTTAGACAAGCTTTAACTTTTAGTCCCACACCTTTGAGTTAGAGACAAAAGAAGCAAGGAGAGAAGTTATATATAACCCTCTCCTTTGCTTTTGAAGACATGCTTTTAGTCCCACCTTGTTGAGATTAAAGTAAAAGAAGCAAGGGGAGAGGTTATATCTACCTCTTCATTTGCTTCACAAAACAAGGCTTGATAAAAGCTAAAATTTTAAGTAGCTCAAGCTCTTTAGTCCCACACCTTTGGAACATATAAATTTCTGTTGGTGATATGTGGATTAGAGTGGTGCTCGGGTAGCAACATTCGGGTAGCGGGCGGATCCTCGTGGATGGGTTTCGGGCGGGTATTTCGGGCCGGGACTCGGATATGAGGACATGTCCGAATCCCGGCCCATATAGCCCGAGCCATCGGGCCGGGTCTGCCCGACTCGGGCAGCAGTCGGTTTTTGGACGGAAACGGTCCGGGCCGATCGGGGCGGGTATCGGGTTCCCGGACCGTTTTCCCACCCCTAGTTACAGGTAAAGTCCTCAAACACATTTGTTCTATGGGAGATTTTATAGGGCCCCCTCATTTTTGTTAAAATGACCCCCTCAATGATAATTTACCAAGTGAAATGGTTCATGGGGAGGCCTTTTAACAAAATTGGGGAGGCCCTATAAAATTTCCCTTGTTCTATTCTTTTTTCCTCTTTAAATTAGTAGACTTCAAACGAGTACGATAAAATTTGAAAACAGAATGTTAGTGGTTTTCTCTCCGTACGATCAAAGTTTTTTTTCGTTCGGAGTGAGAATATAGTGAATTTTAGCTATGTCTTGTAACTTGTTTTGTAGCTTCTCAAAGGCAA
The DNA here is from genome assembly GCF_041429995.1 of Eschscholzia californica. Classification (NCBI taxonomy): domain Eukaryota; kingdom Viridiplantae; phylum Streptophyta; class Magnoliopsida; order Ranunculales; family Papaveraceae; genus Eschscholzia; species Eschscholzia californica. The sequence continues at coordinate 40,409,346 of NW_028238420.1, read as the reverse complement.
GAACGAAAAACTTATGTTGTTCCTTTTGTTCTAATGTTAGTTATGGGTCTTGAAATAGAGTAATAGACCCTTTAAAGTTTTAACATAAGTCTCTCTCTCTCCCCATCGAAAAAAGAGGACGGGAAATTTCCTTCTCTTTTGATGAAGGCAGCGGTTTGCCTTTGTCACGGTTTTAACACTTAAATTGGTCCAAGTCAAAGGACGAAATCAAGAATGTCGGGGTGGTGTAATACTAGTACTAATGTACTATTGCTATTGGCAAAAGTTTAGACGCCCCGAAAATGGTGCCGCAGCATGGTATATTCATGGAGTGGAAAATGGGCATACCGCGTCAACACTTTGTCAACATTTGGAGCCATGTAGTACCGATGATTGGCAAACCCGTCTCACTAGACCAAAGTGAAGATATGAGATGGTACATCTTTCTTCTCCACCTTATTTTTGACGAACAAGAACTAAGTAAACCAAGAGAAAATTAGTTATATAAAAAAGTAAAACGATACAAACATACAAGGGAAATTCATATGCTTGTAAGAGAGAGAAGTTATAAATACAACTGATCAAGAGAACTTTTCAAAGCTGAGTAAACTGCATGCCAACCTTGTTGTGTAGGATGAACCTGATCCCAGAAGAAGGCATCAAATGGTTTATCACAAACACTATATTTCTTCACTCCATTCTCATCAACACTCCCGCACTTGTATTCACTGCTTATACCCACACAACATGGTTTCAACGGGTTCTCGAATTTCAAATTACCTGTCCAATTACAACACCAAATCAACCGTTATTCTTCGCGGTGTTTCTTTTGTTAGGTTAATCCCACATTAGTTGTGGAAGGGGCAAGGGGTGTGTTAATAAGTGTGGGAGAAGCCTTACCTCTTGAGCTAGCTTTTGGGGTGAGAGAGGCCCAATACCACCCAATACTGGTATCAGAGCCCAGTAATAACAAGTCTCAGCCCAATAACTATGATGTTAAGAGCCAATGTGTGAGGGGGAGATTGTTAGGTTAATCCCACATTGGTGGAAGAAGCAGGGGGTGTGTTGATAAGTGTGAGAGAAGTCTTACGTCTTGAGCTAGCTTTTGGGGTGAGAGAGGCCCAAGACCACCCAACATCTTTTTCTCCAAGTGAGGTCTAAACATTTTACTCGAGTTCCAAATTGACTCGAGTCAGATTTCAAACTGTTTGCTTTTGTCTGACTCGTAAGCCTAACTCATTCGCGTGGTTAATTAGGGACAATTTTGACTCCATGCCTGTTGATAAGTGTGGGAGAAGTCTTACGTCTTGAGCTAGCTTTTGGGGTGAGAGAGGCCCAAGACCACCCAACATCTTTTTCTCCAAGTGAGGTCTAAACATTTTACTCGAGTCAGATTTCAAACTGTTTGCTTTTGTCTGACTCGTAAGCCTAACTCATTCGCGTGGTTAATTAGGGACAATTTTGAGTCCATGCCAATAAGACGATTCAGATTCAAACAAACTCTACAAATTCTGAAGTTACCTGAGGGGAGAAATGGGTCTCGTTTGTTAAAGACAGACATGAAAGCATTGAAGAGATCAACAATCATAAATGGAGAATCCTCTGTTTTGTTGTTAAGTTTCTGAACCATTTTCTGCAGCAACAAGTTGTGGAATCCAACAGCAGTGTTTGTGGTTTTGTTGCATTTCTGGAAAGAAGAAGTTGCAGTATTTACTGGAAGGCATCCTATTGGGGGCAAAGTTGAAACAGCTATCTTCTTTACTCCCATGCTATGAATTTCTCTTACATTTATTCTTAGTTGATTTATTACTCTTGTTATGAATGCAGGCAGACCCTGAGAAGAAAAAGGAAGAAAACATTCAACAATCAATTAACGTACTTCGACATATTCATTGAAGAACAGACCACTCCGGCGAAGGTCTCCCTTCGCCGGAGTAATTTTAGAGAGAGAGAGAGAGGAAGAGAGAAAAAAAAAAATATTTTTTTTTTAGTTTGAAGGTCGCCGGCCGGCGACCTCTGCCGGAGATGGTGATGAGGTGGCGTAACAGATGATGTGGTGTGAGTTGGCAGAGAGAGAAAACATGATGGAGGAGAGAGAGTGACGGTGTTATAACGGAAGGGGGCCATATGGGTATTTTTCGTAAAGTAGGGGGCCAGGCGGGAAGCTGGTCACAAAGTAGGGGGCCAGGCGGGAAGCTGGTCACAAAGTAGGGGGCCAGGCGGGAAGCTGGTCACAAAGTAGGGGGCCATTAGGGAAATAACCCAAAAGAAAATGTGCATAGTTTGATACCTCTGAACTGCCATTCTTGACATTGTAAGTACTATAGTCATTGCCAGCAAGGGAGATATAAGCAATGGAGGTACCGAGGTCCTGTTTTGTGTAAACTCCATCAGTCAATAGCTGTTTCAAGAACTTGATTTGGGTAGTCATGTTCGGTTCTGGAACCAATGTATCAAATACACCGGTTCCTCCGAACGCAAAGTTCATCCCGTACCCGATACGGTTCTTCCCATATTCCCTCCATCTGTATGGCAATGGTGACTTGATTCCCACATATGATGCTGTTCATAGAACCATTGTGACTTTTTAATTGAGTCATTGACTTCATTTGTTATGGAGAAAGCAATAGATATATCATGAAATATGAAACAAATCCATCTTGGTTGAGTTTAGGAAGACAAGGAATGCTTTCAGCTTTCTCAAAAGCAAGTGAGAACATAAAAAAGAATGACGACATAGTGAGAAAAAAGAAAGAGGATCCAATCAAAACAAGCATAGTATGGACAAAATAATGCTCATCAAGTAAAGTAGAAAAGAGTCCAATAATTATGCGTGTTTTTACTCTTAGCACCTCCATTTTCTATAAACTTACTAGATAGCCATCCCAAATAAATTAGAATTCGATCCCTATGAGGCTTGGGGGGCTTTACTAGAAGTCTACAACATGTACAAATGAAAATTTAGAAGTAAACAATGTACCCTGAAAATCACTTTAAGTCGAGGCGGTCACATGTATATCTCATCGGATTTCGGGAGTAAATGCACTACCAACTATCGAAGTAGTTGTTGGCGCAAGACTCATCACTATCTACCTTACTACCTTACCACCTCTAATTAGAAAGAAGAAGAGAAATATAGTTTCAAGAGTAATCTCGTAATTTCAGTCTTTTGTCCTATTATTCTCGCAGTGTGAGTATATTTCTATATGAAAAAAATGTGATCGGCTGACTAAAAATAATGTTAGGTTGCACAAAGTCATTGTCAATTAATTTTGAGTAGGACACTTTGACAAAATCTAAAAGTATTTTTTCATTTTCCAAAACTACATCCACCAATAAGGACTACTCTCACTAACTTTTATATGTCACCTTTAGCAAAAAGAGAGAAAAGAAGGGAAACAAAGAAGAAAGAGACATGATAATTGATAAACTTACCGAGGTAATCGGGGAAGACACGGCCGTCGGAGAAACGACCAGAAGATTTACCAGGAAAAGTGACACCATAGGGGACCTTCCAAGAGTTAGCCATGGCTTTCTGACTATTTCCTGTATCAGCATATGAATCTCCAAATACAAACAGCTTTGACAGTCTTCCGTCGTGGTGGTCATTGTTAGACAAGTGGAGGTGGCGGTGGTGGTGGTGGTGGTGGTCAGATGATGAACCAGCAGCTACTTGAACTACATGAGCTCCTGAAATTCAAAATTCAAAAAAATGCATCATTATAACAAAAACCCATCAAGGAATTACATAAAAACAAACATAAAATCATCATCTAAAAGTAATTCAACCTGTGAGAAGAGCAGTGAAGAAGAAGAGTATAATTGATGATGAAGAACAGAAAATGAGCTTCCTCTTTAGTTCACCCTCCATTATGACAGACTGCCCAGCTAGCTAGATATTTCCTAGTAGAGAAGGAAGCAAATTAGGAGAGAAAGAGAGAGAATGGGGTGGGAGTGGGTGCCTTTCACTAGTTAAAGGAAGAGAGAGAGAGAGAGAGATGGGAGAAAGGAAAAGGAGATTCCAGTTTGTACTAAAGGCTATAGTGGTTACCTCTTTTTGTCATTAGAAAGTTTACCCTCTCCCTCTCTCAAGAGAGCCCTCTCTGAGAAAAAGATATGAAAATTTTGCAATCTCCCATAGGCCACAGTCACTTTTGTCACATGTGATGATTCATTTTACTAACTTTTAAGGGTGTCTTGTTGATAACACCACCGACGGATTAGACATACCGAGCAAGTGCGCTGGTGAGAGTCTAAAGGATTTTGCCTCAAAATTCATTTGGTTCTAATTGGTGTTAAATTGGAAATAACTCCATTTAAATTTTATCAACAATTTGATGATGGATAATTAAGATATAGAAGACCAAACCAAGACAATCATCTCTCTCTCTCTCTCAAATGGATCGGATGTATCTATGAAAAGGCCTCATGATCAAATATTTGAATCTTTTATTGAACCCAATTCAAATCAGTATTACAGTTTTGGTAGATGTGATTCGAAATGCCATTTAGACTGAAACCACATTGACTTCAAATCTCCAATAAGCCTCCCAAGATTATATATACTATCACTCCATGTGTGTTTTTTTTTCTTGTTGAACTCCATCACTCCATGTTAAAGATCCAAAACTAAACTCCAATTGCTATTCTTGTAAGCCTTAAAATGAACCTCAAAAGACATATTTTCTCCTGTTTTGTTGATGTTAAATTTATGTTGTACTTTCGTGCGACAAATACATATAAAGTCTCTTTGCAACGTCTTAGATATTATGTACGTGAAAAAAATAAGTGTATGCGGATAAAAATAGAACTAGACCTGAATAAAAAGCAATCTTGAGTGTGATCGATAAAAAAGATAATTTATACATAATTTCTCATAAAACGCCTTTTAAAATTGTGTAACATAAGTGAGGTCTGAAGATATAAGTGTAACCAGACTACGAATGAAAATATATGCAAATGTATACAAAATTTTCTTAAGAGGCCCTTTCAAAATTGTGATGCGCCAAGTTACCAGTTACCACACCACCTAGGCATCTATCATGGCCATGACCCATGGCTAAAAAAAACAAAGGACAATTATACGCCACATTCATCTGTCTCTCTCTCCTACAAACGAAACCCTAGAATCTCTAATGGAAAATATCTTCTCTCGTAATTCTCAATTCCGATCTTTGTTTGATCATTAGGGTTTAATCTTCTATGTGATTAGCTGAAACCAAAATTATGTATAGCAATTTCAAGGAGCAAGCAATAGAATTCGTAAAACATGCTGTTCAAGAAGATAATTCAGGGAACTACGCTAAAGCTTTTCCCCTTTACATGAATGCTTTGGAGTATTTCAAAACCCATTTGAAGTACGAAAAAAACCCTAAAATTAAAGAAGCTATTACTCAGAAATTCACAGAGTATTTAAGACGAGCTGAGGAGATTCGAGCTGTTTTAGATGATGGAGGAGGACCTGGTCCTGCTTCTAATGGAGATTCAGCTATAGCTACAAAACCAAAGACAAAACCAAAAGATGGGGAAGATAAAGAAGGAGATGATCCTGAAAAGTCAAAATTGAGGGCTGGACTTAATTCAGCTATTATAAGAGAGAAACCAAATGTGAAATGGAATGATGTTGCTGGACTTGAAAGTGCCAAACAAGCTTTACAAGAAGCAGTTATCTTACCAGTCAAGTTCCCACAGTTTTTTACTGGTTAGTGTTCTTCATTCATTAATCCCATTTAGGTTTTGCCAATGATTTGTTCCCCTACTTGTTTTTAGATTTCTCTTATAGAAATGTTTAGTTCTAAATAGTAATGGGTACTCTTTAACTTCATTTAATTAGTACTAAATTTGGTTAATTTGTTGCAATTAATGCCCGAACGACGCTCATTACAAACGCAATTGTGGTAGGAGTAACTTGTTTTGCTAGTAACCTTGCTTGAGAAGTAATCAGCCATTAACACTAAATTTATAGATTTTATTTTCAAATCGAGTGGGAGGCGGAATTGGTAAACCACAATCACACCATGACTCATTATAGTTACTCAATGAATATATCCTGCTCAGAGAAGGATTAGAGCAATGGAAAAGCCTGAAACTACTACAAGGGGAAACGAAACTTGGAGCCTAATCCCAGCGGCCGTCTTTTGGATCAGTTATTGGAAAAAAGAAATAAGGGATATTTAAGGAGAAGGATTGTTGCACAGAAGACACAATCCGGGCAGTTAAGGGATTACTGTTTCACTGGAGCAGAATTCGAAGTTGGATGAAACTCAAAAGTTTCCAAGATTTTGTGTTTTTTTTTTTTTTGGAAAACTTGTATACCGAATTGGCAACTGTTTTCCTATCTTCTCTTTTTATTGCATAAGTGATAATGTGGGATTCCCTTGGCTTGGTAACTGACTGTTGAATAATTGCCAGAGCACTATATAACTGTCCTGATAGAGACTACCCAAAACGGATACTTAGTCAACAAGGAAGGCACGGATTCATTGTTGTATACTTCCACTCGGGGCTGTTAGCCATTTTGTTACTTCTAACTTGAATCGAACGTCTTCCCTAGATTTTACTCTCTCTTGTGAAGCTCTTATTGCGACATTGTAATTTTCTTTTTCTCAGGCCTGCAGATGCCTAATCTGCATAAAATCCTAAACCCATGGCTCTAGGATCTTGTAATGATCTCATTTCATTAATATTAGTTCAATTTTTTTTATAAAATGTATTTTCTTTGAATGAATTCTGAAGCTTCAATTCCAAATTATAAGAACATTGATATATGGGATTGTCGAAAAGTAGAAATCTGTTCTATCACATGTGTTTCAAACAACTGAACACAATTTTTATTGTGAGACTTTTAGCATCATCTTGGTTGATATTGTTTATAAATAACTGAAATACATATTATATTGGCACCCAGTTCATTCCGTTCATTTGTTTGACATTGTTCACTTGAATGAGTTTTTCCCTCATAGGCAAAAGGCGACCATGGAGGGCATTCCTTTTGTATGGGCCACCTGGAACTGGAAAATCATACTTAGCAAAGGCCGTTGCAACAGAAGCAGATTCAACCTTTTTCAGGCAATTATATTCATCATTCCTTCATACACTATTGTTTGTTTTTTTGAGAAAACGTGTGCATCAAACCTCCATGAGCCCAATTAGACGATTAGTGATTAATTGCGTATTTTGAGTTCTGACGGATTTGTTATTGAAATTGCACTTCAGTTAACAAGTTTCCGTGCATATACAGTTTTAATACATAATCAATACATAGTGGAGTTTCTATAAAATGTTGTAATATTTGGGTTGTCTATCTTTTCCAGTCAAGGTTGTCATATACATGTATGAAACAGGTCAACAAATTGATGAGTCACATATTCTATTTTTGCAGTATTTCTTCATCAGATCTGGTTTCAAAGTGGATGGGTGAAAGTGAGAAGCTTGTTTCGAACCTTTTCCAAATGGCTCGTGAAAGTGAACCTTCTATAATATTCATTGATGAAATAGATTCTTTATGTGGCCAGCGTGGCGAAGGAAATGAAAGTGAAGCTTCCCGAAGGATCAAAACGGAACTTCTTGTACAGATGCAGGCAAGTTATATTTCTAAATTCGGTTTCCAGATCCTATCAAGGATATTTTGATTCTTCAGTGCCAAATGTTAAGGCTTGACCTTTTGCCTCTAACATTTCAGGGCGTGGGAAACAATGATCAGAAAGTTCTTGTCCTTGCTGCAACAAATACTCCCTATTCTCTAGATCAGGTAAAGAAAATCTACAAGTACGTGCTCAAGGTTTCTGTTTGTTTGTCTAGGTTAGGAGACAAACTAGGTACTTCTGTTGCTAATAGAATGATTAATAGGCCATCCGGCGGCGATTTGACAAGCGGATTTACATTCCTCTACCCGATGCTAAGGCTAGACAACAGATATTCAAGGTAATAAATCTTGTTTGCATAAATCCATTATCTTAATTTTTTTCTAATTCTAGCACTTTCCCTTGTTTGGCCTGATTTATTTTTAAAACTTCGAATGGAACACATTAAAAAAGTAATAATTACATGTGGTAACCAATAGATTTACGTGAGCCTAGGTGAAAGAAAACGAGCTACACCAATAGATATCATAAAGCTCCTCTACAAAAACAAAAGTTTCATAGTTTCTACGACTCTATCAATGCTCCCTTGTTGGGTCATATTCTCTATAGCAATTTTTTCTTCTTTTATACAACAAATCTTAGTTTCTGTTGATTTGAGGTAATAGGGTATGATGGCTTTGAGCAGGTGCATCTGGGAGATACACCTCATAACTTGACAGAAAGCGACTTTGAGCACTTGGGTAATAAAACAGAGGGGTTCTCGGGTTCTGATATTTCTGTCTGTGTAAGTGGTTCACATTCTTCCTTCATATTCATTTCAATATTTTTGCCAATTTCTGTGTTCTTTTTCTACTTGTAACTGATTGAGAGAATGAGAGTAGTAGCTACTTTGGGCTTGTCTTATTTATTTATATATTCTGAGTGTTTTCCCCTCATTCTGACGAGCAGGTGAAAGACGTTCTCTTTGAACCAGTTCGAAAAACTCAAGATGCGATGTTCTTTGTTAAGACTGCTAATGACATGTGGATGCCATGTGGACCGAAGCAACGAGGAGCTGTTCAGACAACTATGCAAGAGCTTGCTACAAAAGGACTTGCCGCACAGGTATAGCCTTGGAAGGATTTATCGAATCAAAATTCCTTCGGATGTTGCAGATAGTAACCCAAAAACGCATCCCTAAAGCCTACTACAAATAACTAATCTTAAGATCTTTTATCAAATCCGATACTAACCTACTTCGGTTCTAGAGATATTAAAATGCTATATGATTCCAACAAACAACTGCACAACATTGAACCATGTAGGCTAGCTTAGTTGTGGGAGAAATACCTGAAGGCCTTGTACTCATCCTGATCACCTAAATCCTAGAGAGCCCATGATCTCCCATAGCCCCAATGACCTTTACACTGTTAAATTTTTTTTAGAAATGATGCACTTCTCAGTGCTAATTACTAGTTAATTCTTTGTGTGTAGATCCTTCCACCACCGATCATGAGAACAGATTTTGATAAAGTACTTGCAAGACAAAGGCCAACAGTGAGCAAATCTGACCTCAACGTGCACGAAAGATTTACGAAAGAGTTTGGAGAGGAAGGCTGATACAATGAAAACGGTACCCGAAGTCGAGACTCGAGCGATTCCAAGAAGAGATAGGTCTATGTATTCTAGCTATCATTATGGGATTGAATGAAGCATGCATCACACATCTTTGTGGGCAGCTTCTTCAAATGTGACATATACATGTACGGGGAAAAGAGAAGTTGTAATTGAATTTGATAGTTTTTCTTATTTGGGATTAGATTTCCTCCAAATCAGGAAGGCACAATCTAGGTCTTACTGTAATCTGTTCTGTCCTGTTACTGTAATCTGTTTTTTTTTTGTTGAAACGTTACTGTAATCTGTTCTGTCCAAATCAGGAAGGCACAATCTAGGTCTTACTGTAATCTGTTCTGTCCTGGCAGAGTTGTAAACACTACAATTTGTTCAAGGGGGCGTTTTGTACAAGTATTAAATAAATATTAATTGCTCTTTCATTATCTAGTTTTTGTTGATGAACGTTTTAATCCTTCATTATCTAGTATTAGTAGTATATGCTGTAAATGGCAATATTGTGTATGACCCCCCATGTGCCCAGAGTTCCAGTTGCAACAACTTGATTTGGCTTCGGCTTTGGCTTCCCAAACTATGATTTTGGTAGTTAAATGTGACTGTCAAAAAATTTCTTTAGCCATTCTTCTCTAGACCCCCTCATAAATTTAGGTGGCCAATACGCGGACAACCGTTTTTCTTATATGGACAACTATCTTATGTGGACAACGCAAAAAAATTAAATTTTTATATGGACATCAGTTTCTAAGGGGACAACTCTCTATTATTTTTCACTCAATCCTCTTAGAATCAAATGTATTATTTTTTATGACCTCCCTCTTTCTCCATAAACCCTAGGTTAGTTAGTCTTCATCTCTTCTATTACTTGTTCTTCGTCATCACCCAAATTTCTAGAGAGAGAAATTCCTTGGAGAAGCATTGGTGGTTATGGCATCAAACAAAGGCAAGGGAGTTGTTGTAGAATCTTCCCAAAGACAAAGGTTAGAACCCTAAAACTCTAAAACCAACCATGAAGAAGAAGATGGTACTGATGGGAGAGAAAATCAGAGAAGATGTGGAAGAAGAAGATGAATCTGTTGGTTCCGACTCTGAAAACGATGGTGAAGATGAAGATGAATCTGGTAATTGGGGTTGTGCAAATATATGACATAACAGAATTACTTGCGATGAAAATCTGGCATAATCAGAAAACTTGCCAGATTTCGTCGCAACTTAGCTTCTGTTATGCAATATTTTCGTCGATTTTCTGCGAAAATATGGCATAACAGAAGCTAAGTTGCTACGAAAATCTGGAAAATTGTCCGATTTTGCCAGATTTTCGTCGCAAGTTATGTTCTGTTTTACCTCATCAATTTCATTAATGCCTATTATAGAAACGTCCGGAAAAACTTCTTCATGTGCAGATTGAGGGATTTTGTCTTCTTCATCCATCTAGGGTTTGATAAAAAAATGGTAGAAACTACAATTTACTTTTAGTAGAAGTGAAGAAAGAAGAATAAGACTAAGAAGAGATTTTGTCTTCTTCATCCATCTAGGGTTTGATAAAAAAATGGTAGAAACTACAGTTTACTTTTAGTAGAAGTGAAGAAAGAAGAATAAGACTAAGAAGAAGGAAGAAGATGAAGAAGAAGACAGTTTAGGTTTTCAATCTTTAATTATTATTTTTGTTAGTAGTCCACAAGTTACTAATTATTAGTATTTAAGACTTTACGGAGTTGTCCCCTTATTAAATCAAAGTCAACTAAGTCAAGCATAGTTGACTAGCATCGGGCCCGAAAATAGTTGTCCATATAAGAAAAACGGTTATCCACGTATTGGCCACCTAAATTTACTACCGAAGTTTTGACCTCAAAGTTTGGGCGTCAAATTAGGAGAGTGGAAAATTAGGGCAATAATTAGTTGTGTAGGAGAGTGGAAAATTAGGGCAATAATTAGTTCACTACTAGTGAAGTAGTGAGTAGTACTATTACCTAGGAGCAGTAAGAAAGAGAAAGAAGGTGGAGTAGAAGAGAAGATGGGAAAGCGCGGGAAGAAGCAACAGCAGCAGCAAAGGGGGGGTCGTAGGGAGTATTACGGCTCAGATGCAGAAGAAGAACGAAATGAGGTCATTCTTCCTCCTTCCGACGACGATGATGAATCAGATGATAATCAACAACAAAAAACCGACGACGATGATGAACATAATGAACAAGATCACTCTATTACTAGCTGTACTGATATTCCTTCCAAGTTCTCTCTCTACCAAGAATCCGTCCAGGTAATAACAATAATCCCTTCATCAAACCAATCTACCCCTCTCTCTCTCTCTCTCTCTCTCTCTCTCTCTCTCTCTCTCAAACTTTATACTCATTTGATCGTTTCATATTGTTGGTAGTCTCCAAAGGGGGATATAAGCTATCTGCAGAAGTTTTTCTTGATGTATGTCGGCGGCAGAATGCCCCTCCATCTCCAAGAAGATTTCTGTGGTACTGCTCTTCTCAGGTACCCTCTCTCTCTCTCTCTCCTTCCCCTTTAGATTATCCTGTAACTTGGTTTGATATGAAATAGGTTGTTGATTAATTTCCATCCAGAATGGTCTTGTTTGCCACTAGATATATAACCCTAATGGCCTACAAACTTAGTTGAATAATAAGAAACCCTTTTTCTTGAAAAAATTTCAGTACAGAATGGCTTCGTAGTGACTCAAGAAGAACTGCAGTCGGAGTGGATTTCGACCTCGAATCACTTACTTGGAGCTTGGAGAACAACATTAATAAGATTGGAGCTGATGGGTATTCAAGAATATCCTTGTTTCATGGGAATGTCTTGAAACCTAAGGAAGCCAAGCTTGTCAAATGCAAACTCGAAGATGTCATTAAGAACATGACATTGGTAGATTCTGAAGTCATCGAGAAACCTGAAGCTACCAAAATTGATGAAGAGGAGTTTGAGGAGGAGGAAATTTCATTGCCTCCAAGAGACATTGTGTGTGCATTTAATTATAGTTGTTGTTGCCTTCAGAAGCGAGCTGAGCTTGTACTTTATTTCAAGTACGTTCTAGCAACCTTGTCTATTAAAGGTGGGATATTTGTAATGGATGTATATGGAGGTACATCTTCAGAACACGGGCTTCGTCTTCAGAGAAGGTTCCCTAATTTCACGGTAATTCACTATTGATATCAGAATATATGCTAGATTGCCAGCTATAATATTAAACATACTCTCGTTCTTCTGTTTTTTTCTGGTTTTACTGCTATCATGAGAAAAAACCAAGTTATATTTTATTCGCAAGTATGAACCTCAGAGGTATATAAAGTGTATGATTTGCTTCACTGATGAAGCAGGATAAGTCATGGAAGCACGGATTCCTCTGTGCAGCATATTGGATAGCGGTTATAGATCATTTTTGTACCTTACATGAATTTAAATGCTAACAAGAGTGGTTTCGAATCTCTCGTGGACTAAGCAAAAGCATTTAACACTATCTAAATCTTATAGAGATTTTACTGTCAGTTGGGAGGTGTTTTTAGCAACATTATAGCATCCTATCTTCTTTTTATTGTAATATTTTTTGTCCTTTTTATACCGTTTTTCATATGAAGGATCTTTTTTTTTCTTCAAAAGACACCCTTATACTTGTTCTGGAACCGAGTTGGCCGATTGTCCGTTGTATCAAAAGGATGAGTGAAAAGCATTTCATTAACCTTTAATCATAAAATGTTTAGTATATGTAGTGATGGATCGTGCATTAGGTTGTTTAGATTGCAATTTATCTTCCTTTTTAGTTTTTGATATGCTATATTGGTTCGGTATTACTTTTCTTTGTACTCGATAAGACTGTAGAATTAAGTAACAAATCAAATATGTTGTACTTTTATTTCATCATATCGGATGAACATCATATTATTTCCGTTTCCTATAACTATCGCTATATATAAAACTGCAGTATACTTGGGAGCAAGCTGAGTTTGACATTCTCCATCGTACGACAAGGATAAGCCTTCACTATGATCTCCGAAATAAGCAAAAGAAAATCCGCCATGCATTTTCGTACAGCTGGAGACTGTAAGTGTTCTTTGTTTACAAATGCTGTGTGTATACTTGCTAACTATCCGACCAAGATTCACAAATGATGTGCAAATGGTTGGATGGAATATCGACCGATAGTATTTCTGCAAATTCATAACTTATTTCCCTAACTTTCACCAGTCATAGAATAAGGTTTTTCAACATAGCAAGCACTCGTTGTTCTTGTTTTTCTGACAACAGGCTATGCCGCTTGAGCAAGTGCCCGGACCAAATTCTCTGTTAACACTTTCTCCTGTTTATTGGAATTTGACTGGAGTTTCATTTGTTCATCCTCCTGATTTCATTGTTGAATGTGTTTAGAGAAGACGAGTCGATACTCATAAGTTGGAGTTGTTTCTTTGTGCAGGTGGTCATTGCCTGAAATCAAGGATTGTTTAGAAGAAGCTGGATTCCAATCTGTCCATTTCTGGATCAGGCAGATGCCAGATACTAGGCAAGTGAGGAAGTCTGAAGGTTTTGGTGTTGGACGAGATGTTAAGTACGAGGAAGTCACAAGTTTTGAGCAACAAGATGCATGGAATGCCTATATAGTTGGTGTTGCTAGTCGAGGTAGCAATTCCACTTTGTGAGGAACAGAAGAAAACATTGTACCTACGAGGTTAAACTCTGGTACATTTAAGAGTCCTGTGGAAGGGATTATTTCATCTGCTACATTTTTCCATTTTGTGCTCCTTTGATGTGTTCTCATGAATTGATATGCAATTTTCTAGTTTCTCTATTACTTGCAACCGGGTTTAACTACTTTGAAATTTTGAATAATGCTTTTGTGTACATAAAATTTTCCCACCGTTCTATTGTGCTCCAATCGTATGTCTTAACCCTGAAAGTATTATGTGGTTGGCAGTCGGTAAATCCATTTTTTTCATCTTTTTGTGCACATTACAAGGAGGTTCTATCTAGCACAAGCGAATGTAAATTTATATCAGAGCTTGGTCAGGCATAAAATTAGGGCAAAAATATACTTCTCTTAGATTTCCTTACAAACAGACAACTACGCACGACGAGTAAACAAACAAAATAAAGGAAGAAAATAACAGCTCTACAAGCTGACCTCCTTATTGGCAGGAGAAATAATAGAGATGCTAAATGTGAATTAGACCCATAGGTGATTAGGTTACAATAGCTGAGACCAAACCCTTTCTTAAATATATTAATTCAAAGAAGCAAGATAGTTTTAAAGGATTATCATCAATTTCTCTTTATCACGAGAATTGCTGATTGATCAATACAATTCTCATCAGAACAATATTCTCCGAATACTCCATTAATGGCTCTCTGATGCTTTACTGGAAGATTTCGATGAAGGAAATAAGGACTCCTTCAGGTGTCTGTTTTTAAAAGGTTGGTCTTGGACGGTTTCTGCTAAATTTGGGTGGATTCATTTTTGCAACGTCGACAACTATCATCCATCCATTAATGATCTGCAAGCAAAAAAAAAGACAGTATTGAGTATGGACTTTCTAGATCTAACAGAAACAGTGAACAAATCTAGGGGTCTCTACCTTGCCGTTCATCTCCTTGAGAGCCGAAGCTGCAGCTTCCTCTGTGGTGTACTCGATAAATGCATATCCTTTCGACCTCTTAGAGATCTTGTCCATTATAATCTTGACTGTTTAGAAAATACAGGGAAGATTCAGCCATTTATCTCACAAGTTGTGGAAAATATATATACATAATTTATAATTGAACTCAGAATGAAAATGATAGTGAATCAGATCGGCAAAGAAACATACCTTCCACGAGCTCACCAAAGCCTTCAAATGCTGCACGTAATGTTTTCTCCGATGTATAAAAGGAGAGACCTGCCCAAAGAATGCATCAACATTGTCAATGGGTTAAATTTATCTGTTCTCAAGAATGTTGAAAGAATTTCCGGTTTATGATCAGCTTAACATTCTTGCATGTTCATAATATCCCCTTTAACCGGTTCTATTAGGGCCAATTTTAGGGTTTTAGAGAATTGCAATCTCCTCCTTCAACCTCGTACCAAGATATCTTAAACTAGGATAAGCCTTCACTATAATCTCCGAAATAAGCAATCTCCTCCTTCAACCTCGTACCAAGATATCTTAAACTACTAAAGAATTGAATGATCATATAAAGATACAGCATCAGATTATTTATCTCATTACGTACTATACTGCCATCTAAAGAATAACCAAACTCTAGCTTGACAATGGAGAAATAATATGTTCGAGTATAAGTCTTACCAGTTATAAAGAGCCTCTTTGTTTTAATATTTGGTGTTTCGTTTGTACTTGATGAATCATCTGAGTTCCCATCACCTGTATAATACATAACGATTAAAGAATTTCGCTACCTCGGTTATCTTAAAGAGATTCGCTAAACCTTTAAACAATCAGTAGAACTTGCAAACTGTATAGAGTTATATAGAAACCTGCACGTAGATTTCTCTTACTTATTTACACATCATACCTCTGTAATCCTTATTTTCTGATGCAAAATTTTTATCCGATTGAACAGACATAACGCCAGGCACACCTGCAGCATGCGAAAGTCAATATACTCGTAATAACATACAACAATTTTATTGTGCTGGAATTCTGTGGAAACTCAATCACCCGGGCCCGTATATTATGCTGCTAACAATCAAATAGGAAACTCGTTTTTTCATGTACATCTCAGGTGGGGGCAGTAACTCGACAAGAGCCTTGAGTCAATACTCGGGCCGAGGTCCAGGCATAGGATTCTGTTACAATATACTATTCCGACAATAAAAGTAAGACATCATAAACTACAAGACTTGACGATACTAACCAGTGAGTTCACGGGCACACTCGTCGTCAAGTTCACAACAGAACCCAAAATCGTCTCTCCAAGAAATGTGATATATACACATTTGGGCATCCTTCTCACTGCACGAAACAAAACGGCGCATTGGTTTTAAAGTTGGGAAAGGCGCGGCAAACTGAAGTAAAAGATGCTTAAAAGATGAAGCTTACTTTCCCAAAACCTTAGTTAGTATTAGAGCATAGTAGTCCACCATTTGTGCCTTTGTTACGACTTCAACAGCTGGTTTCTCCATCCTAACAAGCCAGTATTTAGAATTTCCCTCCGGAAATAAACGAGGAATTCCGCCATTTGACTGCAACCCATTATCTAAGTGACCATTTCCGAAACTGTAATCCTTCTCCACAGATTCGAAATTAGGGTCAGGCCTAACAGATACAACTTCAGGTAAACCTAAAAAGCCAAGGATAAAGAACAGAAAACTCCGCCCCATTAATAAATGAATCTTCATAATTATCCATAGCTAAATAAACAGATAGTTGAACATGAAAAAAACCCATTTTCGAATCACTCAAAGCAACAATTTTTGTTGTTCTTTTTCTGTTTTTGTTATCAGTGGGTATCCATTAATGTTCAAAACCCTAACTTGTTTTTAACAAGACAAGTAACTAGAATGAAGATTGATGAACTTACAGGCGAGTTGGCGGGAAGTCTCTTCATCAATGTCACAGCAAAACCCAAAATGGGTTTGCCAGGAAACATTGTAAATACACATTTGAGCTTCATCTTCACTGTAAAAACACATCACCCACAATCAGTAGACTGAGTCAGTACTCAGAGTTGCTAACAAGAATAGAAATGAGGAAGATAATAAGGTTCAAATTACTCTACAAACTCACCTTCCTAAAACCCTAGTAAGGGTTTTGACATAATAATCAACGAATTCTGATTTAGATTGAAGTTCTTGTACAGGTTTTTTTATCACCACAATCCAGTAATGTTGGGTAGAAGAAGAGGAATAAGGGAATGATGATGATGAAGAAGAAGAAGAAGGGAGGAAATCTAACGTTTTGGCTGAAGCATTTATAATTGCTCGTGTGTTTTTTGAAGAAGATAGGGAAGGAGTATTAGGGTTCCAACCAGAGGTGATTCTAAGAGCGTTTCTCTTATTTGAGTTGCTTAATTTGATGTTTATGGGTGGGAAAGTTGAAGCTTGAATTGAGATTTTTAATGGCTGAACTGCAATTACGTTGGTGTTCTTGACGACGGTGGTGATGGTGGTGGAGGAGGTAGGGCTGAAAATCTTCATGGCTATAAAACCTGCAAGGTTTATGCACAAAACCTGCAAGTCCAGTTTTTTACGTTGTAGATGAGGCTATTAAACTTTTATAGATCAGACAACACTCATAGACCTTAACTCCAATCAACACTAGTATCACACTAACTGTCTTAGATTTTTTTTTTGCTGACCAATACGTGGACAACCATTTTTCTTATATGGACAACTATTTTCGAGTCTGGTACGAGTCAAATATGCTTGACCTAGTTGACTTTGATTTAATAGGGGGACAACTCTATAAGGACTTAATAAAAATATAAAACCTAGTCAGTTCAAAAAACTAAACTAGGTCATTCTTCCTAAAGATAACACATGCCTTCAGCTACCCAACCCTTTCAATGTTCTTAACCTTTCCTTCCATGGTGGTTGAAATTGTGAAACCCACCTATCAATATTCAAACCATCACTCCAATATGTGTTGGACGAATTATCACACCAACCCAAAACCCTAACTAAGTTCTTGCGATCTTACAATCCAATTGTATTTTGCATTCTTCCATAAATTTCTTTTGTTCTTCATATGAAATATTGACTCTGTAAATATCAATTTGAAATTTAGTGCCATCTCTTAGATTTTCTCTATATACGCCAGGTTCCTCAATTTTAGCAACCAAATTTAATTAAGAGAATCCATTTGTTGCTGCCTTGATCGTGGAATGTATAAAAACCGATCCATATACTGAATTGCGTTAAAGAACAGGTTACTGTTCAGCAACATACTTCTCACTGGGCTTAACCGAACTCTTTGATGAAGTAAATCTGCCACCTCTGTCTTAAACATCACAGGTTATATACTCAATTCAAATGACTGAATGTGGAAGTAGCTTTGCATCTTTATGATTCTTAATATATAACTTCTAATATCAGGGCTTGCAAGGAACTTCTTCACTAGTAGTTTCCCTCTGAATTCTTCTAGATATTTTGAATAATTTTGGTGATAATCGGCCGGTGTGAATTAAAAATCGTAGGACTCTAGTTAAATATATTAAATTAATGTCCCCTAATAAATTTGTGGTCCACTTAAGATTTCTAATTTATTAGTTTGTCCATATAAAATTGTTGTCCACATAAAATTTTTGTTTGTCCATATATTGTCCACCTTTTTTTTTGTAGAAACTGTCTTAGATATTAACCTGTTCATTTTTGCACTTGGGGGTTTACTTTTTTTGTTGTTGTTGAAACTGTCTTAGATTTTTTTTTGTTGGAACTGTCTTGGATATTAAACTGTCTTAGATATTAACCTGTCATAGAAAGGCCAAAGCCAAATGTAATATAATACGAAGTTAAAAGAAACACTAAACGTACACTAGACCATTATAAGGACTAGTTCACAAAGTTAAAGAGAAAGATGCTCCAAGATTGAATGGGCCAGCATGTGGGCTTCAAAATTGGCTTCTCGCGGACAATGTTGAATGGTCCTTAAACGAGAAAACGCTAGCTCAGCCTTAGCGTCTGAAATCAACGGTCAGATCCTCCATGGTGTATCATCTTGATCGTCCAGTATGGCTGAAATCAACACTTGGCAGTCCCTTTCGTATATAATAGGGACTAACTCTAGTTCATTGCTTATCTCCAACGCCAATAGACAGGCTCTGGTTTCACACTCCAAGCTTGAGTTCGCTTCAATCCTTCTCACTTTCTGGTTGATCATCTCATTTCTATGGTTCCTCACTACCGTACGGCTGATCCTCTCGAAGTGAAAGCCCCATCAAAGTTTATTTTGAGCATGCCTTCTGGAGGAGGGATCCACTCTCTGACAGTAGTAGGGGGTTCTTCAACTTCAGATCTGTTCGAAAATCCTTTTGCTTTGCTATTAGCTTGATGTATGATGGAGGAGTAACATATCTGGTCTTGTCGAAAATGTTTTGCATTCCTATTTTTCCAGAAGAACCACATGAGGTACATCGAAAATACCACTTTTTTCTCATCCTTCCTGTTAGTAATAAGATCTCTGATATGCTCCACTGGATCAATGAATATGGTGAAGAATTATGTTTGAGCTGCTCTGAAGCATAGTTCTTGAAACTTGGAACAGGATCCGAAGAGATGATTAGTAGTTTCAGGAGCTTGGCCGCACAGTATACATGTAGGATCTACTGAGTTGCTCCCTCTGTGTATACTATCGATTAAAGGTAAACCCTGATTAACCAGTTTCCAGATAAATAATAAAACCTTTGGTTCAATACCTTTCATAAGCCAAAATTTAGACTACAGAAAATCTAAACCTCCTCTTTCAGTAGTGGTTTGTGGAGCAACTTGCCTATAATAAGATTTCGATGTGAATTTTCCTTTATCATGCGAGGTCCAAATCAATGTATCGACTTGTTGGTGGCTAGAGATGGGTATTTTGAGGATTTCCTTTGCCGACTCCTCCTCAAACAGATCATTAATAAGAGGTACGTTCCATTTAGAGTTACACATTAAATCTCTGACATATAAACGGTTGCTATTCCTTCCGATTCTCATAGTTGGCCTGAAATTTTGCAAAGTAGGTACCCAAGGGTCTGAGAGCAGATTAATATCTTCACCGTTACCCACTTGCTAGCAACAATGTTGTTTCAGAACTTCCCTAACCTTAAGAAATGAAGCCCAAATCGGTGATTCTTAATTACTGTCCAAAAGTCATCTAAGTTGTAATATTTAGGTTGTGTTTGATATCAGGGAAATAATTCTATGGAAATAAAAGAGTTCCATGGAAAGTCTTCCACGGAATTTATTCCGTGGAAATAAGAGTTCTTTCGTTTGATAGTCATTTATTATTCTGTGGAATTACGAACTCTGTTATTTGGTTGACAACTAACTTCTACGAATATAATATTCAATTAAGAGTTTCTAGTTACTCCTTATGTAGTCAAAATGTCATTTTTTCTTTTATGCTACCAAAATTACATTTTCGTCCTTATACTGTCTAAATTACATTTTTACCCTTATCTTTTCATAATTATACTTTTGCACCTATGTTGTAAAATTATTTTACTTTGTGTCATTTCAATGTGAAAGTGCAGACATGCCATTTTTACAAGATAAAGGTAAGAATGTCATTAAGACCACATAAAGGTAAAAATGTCACTTTGATTTACACGAGGGTAAAAATGTCATTTTAACATAAGGGTAAGATGTCAATTTGATATTATAAAAGGGTAAAAATGTAATTTTAGCTATATAAGTCAAAATGTCATTTTAACAACTTTGTAAACATGTCATTTGGTAAGAAGGGCAAAAATGTCATTTTCCCAATGTATAAATAAAAGTTTATTTTGCTAAATTTTATGGGTAAAATGTCATTTACAACATATATGGAGATAAATATTAGGTTTCAAGTGTCTGAATATATTAAAATATTTTTATTTTGATTTTTGACTTTCCACGGAAACTAATTCCTAGGGCGGAGCAAGGAATTAAAAGTGGGCTATTTCATGGAAATAGATTCCTTAGGGAATTAAAGCCATGGAATTATATTTCGTATCAAACGGTGGAAATACCTAATTCCACGAAAATTCTTTTATTTCCATGGAAATAGGAGATATCAAACACACCCTTAGCTTTCATAATCTGAACCCAAGTCGATTGAGGATTAGTGAGAAATCTCCAGGCTAGAGTAGCCACAAGAGATTCATTGACCAAGGCCAAGTCTCTGACACCTAGACCCCCTAATTCCTTAGATTTCCGAATAAGTTCCCACGGAAGAAAATGCATTTTGTGTTCGTCAGCCTCGTGGTTCCACCAAAAGTTTCTTTCCAGTCTCTCGAGTTGGTCAATAATACCTCTGGGGATCAAAGAGAGGCTAAGGAAGTAAGTTCCAATAGGATTAAGTGCTGCTTTAATCAAGGTAGTTCTACCTGCCTGAGAAGTAAGATTTTTCTTCCACCCTGCTAGCTTTGCTTTAAATTTGTTGATGAGGAACTCATGTGATTTTATTCTGCTTCTAGGTTTGAGTATAAGAGTCCCTAGGTATTTCTCAGCATCAGATATAATGGGTGCTTGGAGATGGGATAAAAATAAATCTTGTTTTGTAACATTGACACCAGCACTAAAGTGGATAGAAGACTTTTGAAAATTCATTGCCTGACCTGTGAATAAAGTATAGGACTGTATAATTTCCATCACCGCATATAAGTTTTTCTCTGTGGTCTCTCCTAGAATAAGGAGATCATCTGCAGACAACAGGTGAGAAATTTGTGGGCATATTTGTTGACTCTGTAGCCCTCGATATGAATCACTAACATATTTGTCGATGAGGATAGAAAGCGATTGTGAGACCAATATGAATAAGGGGACAAAGGGCACCCCTGACGAAGCCCACGAGATGCCCCAAATTGACCATATTGTTTCCCATTAACCAAAATGCTGAAGGTGGGGTCGATACACACCACATAATAAGAGAATGGAGAGTACCTGTAATACCAATAGCATAAAGAACCTGCTTGAGAAAAGGCCAGCTCACCCTGTCATAGGCCTTTGCCATGTCCATTTTCAATACAAAAGCCCCTTTTTGAGATTTGGATAGATGCATCGAGTGGAGACACTCCTGAACAATCACTTTATTTTCCATAATCTGTCGCCCAGGTACAAAGGCACTCTGGTCCCAGTCAATACGGTCCTCTAGGAAAGGTCTAAGCCTATTAGCAATCAGCTTAGTGATGAGTTTATGAAATTTTTTTTGGACAACAAACTTTGTACTTACTTTTTTTCTCGTCACCATCATTTTTCTCCTCTCCTTCTCTGGCTCTCTCCTCCCTTTCTTCTTCTTCCTCCCACCAACACCATCTATCTTTCGTCTCTCTCCCTCTGTATGTTTTGCCGAGGGGCCGAGGGGAGAGTTCCCCTCGCCAAAATGTCGTTTTGATTTAGGGATTTTTCTCAGTCTTTTTCTCCCATCCTCCCACCACCACTACTACTGCCTGACAGGCCGACACTACCTCCACCTCTGATTCTCTCTTTCTTTCTCCTTCGACCACACCAGCGAAGGAGAACTGGAGAGAGAATCAAAAGTGGTTGGAAGAGGAGAAGACCAGGAAAAAGTATGGGGAAATCAGTTTTTTTTCACCCAAAATTCTTGTTTTCTCCGAAAATGTTCTTGTTTTACTAAATCACCCATCCATACTTTATAATGCTCAACCAAAATGAGGTTCTCATGTGAGGTCTCTCTCTCTCTCTCTAATTCTCCATAACCGTTTTCTGTAAAACTCTTTGATCGTCGTTGCTTCTCCGGCGAAGGGTTCTCCCTTCGCCGGATCCCTTTACTTTTCGTTTATAATAAATTGTTATTTGTTTTGTTGGTCTTTTAGGGCCTGTTTAGTTGATCTATAGGATCTTTTTTGTTGTTTTCGAATTTCTTCCGGTTCAAGTGTTTCATCATGGACAATTCATTGGTGCTTCTTCAACAACTCGCTTCTCTCTTCATTTAAAGAGAAATCTCAGGAGATGTGGAGTTACTCAAATTCAAACTCATCATGTTAAACTTAGGTTTGAGAAGATAGGGAGATTTTGCTTCTTCTATGGGATCTCTTGAAGATCAAAGTATTGAAGTTGTGGAAAACAAAAATTAAGATCGGGGTGAGACTCAAGCTTCGGGTTGCATGGAGGAAGATGCTGACTTGACAATGGGAGTCAGATCCGGCGGCCAATGGAGGTTCTCCGATCAATCCAGTTTGTGGTGGGGAAACGGTTACAAGCTTTGACCCACTCAAAGTTAGTGGGGAAACGGTTACAAGCTTTGACCCACTCAAAGTTAGTTACTTAACTACTTGAACCAATGGAGGAAGTGGTGGAAATGGGTCATGTACTCATGAAAGTGGGGAAACCACTAAAGACACACAGAAACTATTGTCTTCTTCATATGTAGTAGGCATGGGATTATTTTCTTTGTGCTTTCTGTTTTCTTCTAACTTCTTATTGTAATCCATCTTGGCTTTGCCTAATCAATGAAGTTATCAGATTCCAAAAAATAAAAAAATGAGGTTCTCATAAAAACAATTTTGAACCCCTAAATCTTAGGGCCGAACAAAGAAGTAAATGGGTAAAAAGAGTTCTTCGTATCTCTAGAGGTGAGAGAGTATGGCATGACAATATCAAAACGACAGTTTATGAATCAGGTGCTAACATGTCCGAAGCTCGATTGAAGGTTTGAGAGTACAGTCTGGCAGAGAAGAGAAGTGGTCTAATATCAAGTTATCGATAATGCTATGTATGCCAGTGACAAAGGTGACAGTGATTAGCTTTATGGTAGAGCACAACTGCTTCAAGACTAGGCTTGAGGATTCAAATCCCTCCTCTGGAAAGTAAAGAAACGAGTTATTACGAGAAAAATGGATAAACCAATGAGGATTCAAACCCCCCTAGAGCCATAGAACAACAACAATTTTCTTTTATAATGGGATAGCTCATCCTCTTATTGTCTGCCATCTTTAGGAACCTTGAAGGCAAATGAATTACATCCAGTGATTACAACAATATCTGAAGATCAAATAAGATCTCAGAACAAGAACATTTTCTGAATGCGCTTATCATTATACCAAATTATTACATTTCAGCTAGCCACAATAGCAGACTCATTTCTAGCTTCTTCGTCTTCTTCCAGAACTTGATAATGATTATCAACATCCCCATTCCCAACACCAGCAGGATCGTTTATCGCATTCTTGTCACTGTCGAGGAAAACGTACAAAATAAAGTTATATATTCTGATATAAAGAATTGATATTGAGAAAAGTAAAGATGCAATGTGGGACTAATAAAGTCTTGTCAAAATAAGTACTTACGTGACCGAATAAGTGATGAGTCCAAGAGCAACAACGGCAAACGAGATATAGTATAACCAGTTTATCTGCAATTGTAGATTCAAGTTCGTAAATGAGAAGTCAAGTGAGAAGTGTATAAGACTATAAGATTGTAAAAGTCTACCTGTTGGTGGTAAACGAAGAGACGAATGAAAACTGCCCACACATCAGACGTGAGAAGTGAGAGATTAAACAACGCAGATCCACCAAACTACAACACATACAAAAACCCGTTTGAACATTAACGAAACGATCTTTTCTGATGAAGGAAACCAGAATGAGGCTATCGATATGGACCATATGGTTGCACAAGGAATACTATATTATATGTGAATTTCCGAAAAATCAAAATGCAGCTTAATTAACAACGTCTATTGGTAAACTACTTCGAAATACGTAGCTGACCTTAAGAACGTAAGGCACGACCGAGTAGAACGTAAAGGTTGACAATGCAAAACCACCGAAGAGTGCTATCTGAAAACTCGAACAAGAAAAAACACAGACAGTTTGTTATTTGCAAAATATAACTATTAAAATCAGAAATTGTAAAATGCATAAGACTTACAATTTCGGGCGACCACTTGATTGCTTCTATATTATTCCTCTCAAACAGCAATCTAAGAGAATGTCAAAGATTTAAGCTATAATAACATGTCAAACAAAAAAACTAGTGGGAGGAGACGGACTCGTCGAGTATAACCCCGAGGACCACAAGTTAAGAGGATACATTTGGCATACAGTCACAAGTAATCCGAAAATTCCGAGCATCGAAAGAACTTCAACAAGGTCTTTCTTCTTGACACAATATTCCTGCATTTCCGAAGATAAGACACACCAACAGTCACAAACATCCAATAAAAAAAAACTTTGGTTCCTCTCACAAGCAGAAAGAGAAAGGAAAGATTAGAAAACAGCGAGGTCATTTAGAAGAAGAAAACAAGAAGACACAACTGCCGAATGAACGTTTGCTAACCTCTGCAACATTACTCATCGCGTAACAAAGTGTCCCTCCAACAACAAGTACATCACCAAGAAGAGGGTTCTTCCCACCTGCAACATAACATAATAAGAATCATTCAATTCTACCCCAATAGACTTAACAATGTTATTTTGATCGATGACAAAAATACCCAAGAAATTTTGTGTCCATTTTGGTTAGTAAAGAACAATGTCATCTAAGTTGTACGAGAGATGATAATCACCTGAACCACTTGATCCTGAATCAGATAAGAAGACTAAACAAAGACCAACTACACACATAGCTGCACCGAAGAATTGACATAACGTATATCGGGTTCCTAGGAAAGCCCATGTAAGAATTATAACCCATGGTGTTGTCCAACAATCCAATATCGTCACGCTAGTTATCGAAGAAAATTGAAACGCCTTATTCACTACAACAAAAAATCACTCAAATATTAAACCAAATTCCGAAATTTTTAGCTTCATAAGTAATGAAAATTCTTCAAGTTTTGGGTAAATGGGTAAGCATGGAAGTTGCTATATTAGGGATTTGTACATTGAGACTGGAATAGAATGTGTCACCTACCAAGGAAATTCCCTTGAACATCCACGAATCCTAAGAGAAGATACAAGTACCATGGAACCTGCAAAATCCATCACCAATCACCTTAAGATTCTAACCATTCAATTCAACAATAAATTTCTCATGTTTCCTGGTTTACAGTAACAATTTTTCGCTGAAATAAAACAAACCCAAACAAAACTAAGATTGAATTTAGGTACTAAAGTTGATGATTATAGAAAATAATGTTAGTGAAATTGAAGATGAATTTACCAGTAATCTTTGGCGGCGATATAATAAGATAGGAGTATAAACCAGAGTAAGAAAGGAGTAAGTGAAGAAAGATTGAGTTAGAGGAGCATTCACCCCTGAAAAACAAACAATATGAAATTAAAATAGAGAGAGAGTTTTAGAGAGAGAGATAATAGCCCAAAACTCCAAAAAAGAAAGATTTAGGAAAGGGAAAAGAAGATCTTACCTAGTTTAGCTAAGAGAGAAGAAGTGAAGCTAGTAACAGCAAGGTTGACTGAAACAAGTTGACCAAGAGATAGTACAAATAATACTCCTAGTACTTTCTTGCTGATCCATCTATTGTTGTTAATAGCTTCTATCAAGCTCATAATGTTAATTTCTTTCTGCTTATTATTTCACTCAACAAGAAGAAGAAGAAGAAGAAGAAATGAAGAACATTTGTAGGAGGACAAATGTTGTTTGGGTTTTTTCTGATTTTGACATTTTTAATGTTTGAGAATCATTGAGATTTGATTTTATGTACAAATTTAGGAAAATCAACGGCTAGGATCAGAAAATGACATTGTAAATACACTACTTACTACTCATGGGGAGTAAGATTGGGAAGTATAGGACTGGTTGGTTGTTTGCCTACAGCCGCAGCCTACTCAAAGTCACGTGCTGCTACCCGTATCATTTGAGATGTCACCAATTTTTTTTGGGTTAGTTCCAATTTGACCCCAAACTTGTTACAAACTGAAAATTTTGGACCCCATATTTATCCAATATTTCAACTTCACCTCCTAAGATCATAATTTTGTTAGTCAACCATCATGGTCAATAATTTCTTCCTCTATTTTCATTTTAAAAGACTTGCCTTTCTATCCTCTACCTACTCATTCACCACAAAAAGTCTAGAGCCAACGGTCCACCAACTATATGCAAACCACTGATAGAACTTTATGATGGAGACCATCAAGATGGGCCTCACGGCCGAACTAGTTAGAGGGCCTCATGGCCGAGTCCATTAGGGTTAGAGTTTAGGAGTTTTCATGTTTTAGTATTTCCTACTAAGTCTAGGTTTAGAAGTTTCTATATTTGAGTATCTTTGATATTTAGGAATCCTAATTTGAGTCTATCTAGAATTTCTAAGTTTCTATAAAAGGAAGTCAGGTCTGTCCTTGTTATTCAGATCAGAGAATATTATCAATCGAGTTTATTATTAATCAGGTTTATCGTTTTGTTCTTTACTTTATCAGTTTATTTACGTATTTTATCAGTTTATTTACGTATTTTATCATTGTTATAATGGTGGATTCCATTACTTTTACGCTTCCGCAACAATCTACATCAGCTGGTATTCAGAGCTTTAAGAATCTGGGAACAAATAATTTTTTTTTAAATACTTCTCATCTTGAATGTTGGAATAATCTTCCGCGTTTAGGTTGGGATCCTTTAAGAGATGCACAACAACTCTATGTTGATCGAAAAGATCAAAACAAAATTAATGTCGATTCCAAAATTCCTAAGTTTGATTATCAATATCATATAGATTTTTGGATTCAACAGATGGAAGATTGGTTTATAAACCAAGAAGTCCATGACGAAGATAAGGTTTTTGTCATCGAACAACACTTGTCTAAAAGAGTCTATGAAAAATTCAACGAGATGCAATGGAGACTCATTGATCAAGGAAAAAAATTCGTCGACGATTGGACTACATTGAAAAGCATCTTTAGGTATGTTTTTCTTCCTTTAGATGAATATTTTTCATATGTGGAGACAAAGATTGAATCCAGTAGACAGTTCTCGAATGTTACTTCGGTCACCGTGTTCGATGGTATTGAAGAAGTTCTTCACAAAAAAAATAAAATTTTCTCAATGACGGAGGAACAAGAAGAACAAAGTGAATTATCCTCTTTTAGCTTGAAAAGGTCAGTTCATTCTAGTTTAGATTCGATTAAGCCATATTCGAATTTGGTTTATAAGCAACACGAAGATGAACGTGGGAAGATCGTTCAAGTGAAGAAATTCAAGGTTGATTTTTCCATAAAATATTATGTGGTGTTTGTGGTCTTCTTCATCAAATTAAAAGATGACGGGAGATGTTGCAATTTGTTGGAAGTTTCTTTCCTACATTTATTTTTGCAAGATTCTTTGCACTATGAGATTGAAGCTAGTGATTTCGTCCAAGTGGGTGTCCTTCGACCCCAATGCACCGTTCGCTCGAAGTGGGAATTAAGGATTGCATTATTGAGTCTCACTTGAGGGCAAGTTCGTTCTCGGTCGGGGAGTATGATGGAGACCATCAAGATGGGCCTCACGGCCGAACTAGTTAGAGGGCCTCATGGCCGAGTCCATTAGGGTTAGAGTTTAGGAGTTTCCATGTTTTAGTATTTCCTACTAAGTCTAGGTTTAGAAGTTT
The DNA here is from genome assembly GCF_041429995.1 of Eschscholzia californica. Lineage (NCBI taxonomy): Eukaryota > Viridiplantae > Streptophyta > Magnoliopsida > Ranunculales > Papaveraceae > Eschscholzia > Eschscholzia californica. Next base: position 40,381,058 of record NW_028238420.1, on the reverse strand, counting down.
CTATATTTGAGTATCTTTGATATTTAGGAATCCTAATTTGAGTCTATTTAGAATTTCTAAGTTTCTATAAAAGGAAGTCAGGTCTGTCCTTGTTATTCAGATCAGAGAATATTATCAATCGAGTTTATTATTAATCAGGTTTATCGTTTTGTTCTTTACTTTATCAGTTTATTTACGTATTTTATCAGTTTATTTACGTATTTTATCATTGTTATAATGGTGGATTCCATCACTTTTACGCTTCCGCAACAATCTACATCACTTTACTTGAGAGATAATTCTGATTAGTAAATAATTTTGATTCTCAATTGTGTTACTAAAAAATGAGTCAACACCTTCTTATTTATACTAGTGAATTCAGCTCAAAGAGCAATTACAATTAACGGACTCTGCCGTTAGTACTTAACAGTGAAACAACAAAAGAAAACACAATTCTTTTATTACACCTCAGTTACACCTTACACCAAGGTTACTATACTCTAACAGTCCCCCTCAAACGAAGACTGCGATGCAGGACGAAGTTTGCTACGTAAACCATGAGTAATAGGGAGTGAGCATCAAAATTCTGGGAATGCTGAAGACTTTGTATAACCTTATTGACTGAATGACCAAACCGGTTGTGCCAAACAGAGGTTGGAGCTTGAATAGCCGATAAAGCCGTAGACGCAACAGTTGGCATATTAGGGGAAGGTTTAAAATCCAAATTAAGAGGGTATAAGTTGTTAGACTCATTACCTTCAACCAAGAGAACTCCACTTTGAAGATCTTTGATTTGATAACCCCATGGAAGAAACTCAATTAAACACCAAATGTCCTTAGTAAATTTGCCAACCGAAAGAAGACTGCGAGTGATATGTGAAACAAGAAGAACATCATTTAGCTCAAAGTCCTTTGAACCAGTAGACATAATAGCAGTTCCGGTGTGTGTAATATCCAGAAGTTTGCCATCACCTATTTGTATTTGGTCAGAACCAGTATACGCCTTGGGATCATGAATTATGGTTGCATTGTTTGTAATATGATTGGACGCTCCATTATCATTTAACCAGGGAGACAAGTTTGTAGAGTTAGCAACAGATGAACAATCCTTGTCCGGAGAAACTTCAGTGTTAGAACAAGTCAGAGCCACGATCTTGTCATCAACAGATGACGGAGACGAATGTTGTAAATTGCGAGCCACTCTAGTATGAATACCAGCGAAAAAGTGTTGATTTCTTTTGTCCTCGGACGAAGATGATGAAGCAGGGTTAAAAGTCATACCTGCAAACTGTGTTGCCATATTTTGATTGTTGTTATTTGAGGAAGCATACCTATAGTAGCACTTGCTAGCTAGGTGTCTCCACTTATGACAAATTCCACAAGGAACTTGACTGAAATCAAAATCTTGTGCAACCTGCGCCATGTTTTTGAATTTGGAATCAGATTGTGGAGCCTGATTATGTGATTTCGATTGGGCTACTGGCTGTTGAAAAGATTGATGATGGTTGTAGTTATAGGCATGTTGATTTGGAAGTTGTTGTTGAGGTTTTGAGTTATATGTATCGTTATTTGGATAATTATGGCTATTTGTATTGTTATTTGGATAGTTATTTGGATAGTTATGGTTATTTGGATTGGTATTTGGATAGTTATTTGTATAGTGGTGAGATTTTGATGACTTGTGATGATGTTGATTAGATGAAGAGGTTTTGGAGTAAAAGGTTGTGGTTTCAGGAAGCTCATCATCTTCATATTGCTCAAGAAGCCATTGTTCATGACTAAGTAATCGAGATCTGAGTTCAGGATAGGTTAATTTACCAGATCTATGTTGAACTGTAATAACAAAATGATGAAATTCCTTTCCTAATCCATTCAACACAGTACGAATCAATTCAGACTCGCTTACTTTATCGTTTATGGCATTTAACGAATCTGCGACAGATTTAACTTGACGAAGATAATCAGTAACAGAAAGGTAACCTTTCTTCATCCTCTGAAATTGATTACGCAATTGAGTTTGCTTTGCTTTAAAAGCTTCGACAAACACTTGTTCAAGATGTTTCCAAAATGTCAATCGAAGTCCGTAAGCCGAGAACATCTGATGAGATCGAGTGAGAGAAAGTCGCCTTGAGACACGACTTTACAAAGCTATCCTTCTTCCGCCATGAAAGATACTCAGGATTACTCACCAATTTGTCATCAATCATTATGAATTGAGTAGGTTCTGAATTTGTGCCATCAATAAATCCAATGAGATCTGTGCTAATAAGCAAGGTTTCAATCTGATCTTTCCAGATCAAGTAATTGGAATCATCCAATTTTTTAGCTACAAAGTGAGAAATATTGGAGATCGGTAAAAAGGAATTTGACATCGATGTGGAAGAACCAGCTTGCAAAGAAGAAGATGATGGAGAAGAAGGAGAAGCCATGGAAAAACGATCGCGGAAGCTTGGTTGTGGAAAACCTAATCTGATACCATGATTGAACTTTACTTGAGAGATCATTCTGAACAGTTAATGATTTTGATTCTCAATTGTGTTACTCAAAAATGAGTCAACACCTTCTTATTTATACTAGTGAATTCAGGTCAAAGAGCAATTACAATTAACGGACTCCGCCGTTAGTACTTAACAGTGAAACAACAAAAGAAAACACAATTCTTTTATTACACCTCAGTTACACCTTACACCAAGGCTACTATACTCTAACAACCACCTTTAACTTTAAGAGAAAATATTTTGTATCTTCATCTCTCTTTCTCCTCCCCTCCCTCCCAACACAACCGCCACTATCCCTTCATCTAAATAGAAAGGAGAAAGGAAAAAATGGCGGTGGTGGTAGTCGGTGGCCAGAAGTTTTGGGGTGGAGGTGAAGATTAAGAACTGAAATACAATCAAGTTTACTTTTGGGCAAAAATAAAGATGTCCCCCTAAGTCAATCTTGATCGATTAAGTCTTTATTCCATAGATACTTTTTCATATGTATCAAAGTTGCAACCAAAATGAACAGACAAAACCTAATCATCTAATACTAGGACCAGGTCATGGGAATTTGGGCAAATAAAGAGACATCAGTTTGCAATTGGCTAGCGTTTTGGGAAAGCTAAATAGTTTCCGGGTGTGAAATTTTATAGGGATTATGCAAAATTTTGAAAATTTTCCGGGGAAACATATTTTAGGGGAAATACTTTTTACCTCTCTCTCTCCCCACCTCACCTCATCTCTCAATCTCTCTCCCCACCTCACCTCATCTCTCTCTCTGTCTCTACTTGATGTTGTAGAGTTTGAAAGCTTCTTTAGAAATTTCACAAATTATTCAAGTTCCTAAGAGACCTTATATAGAACTCCAAGTTAGAGTCAAACCCTAATTAGATTTTCTAAAAATCCCTTTTGAATAAGATTAAGGAAATAGTCGAAAATAAAAGTCTCTCTAATGGCGTCTTCTGTAAATGTCAGAAATTTACGACTTTGACTGTGAAAACACGACCGTTTCACTTTTAATTCAAAACCCACTTTTATTAAATTTTACTGTTCAATACCCATCCTCTCATTCTCTCTTAACTTCTCTTCATCTATCCTCTGCGCTTCTACCTGAGCACACGCAATGGTGTCGTAGACAGTAAAGTGAAATCCAATCCACAAAATAATTTTCTGTCATCATTTAATAAAAAGTAAACTAGGTAAGAAAGAGTATTATTTTAATAATAAAATACTCCCGTCCCTCATTACATTGGAAATTCATATCTATTTTTTAGTCAAATCCATAACCAAATCACTTAATAATATCTCTCTATCTCCTTCATTTTTGTTTTCTCTCTCACTTTCTCTTTCTAAGATGATGAAACTTCTCTTTACCTATCCTCTACTTTCTGCCATCACTTAATAAAAAGTAAACTAGGTAAGAAGAGCTTTCTGTTCCAAAAAATGAAGTAAGAGAGAAACTAGAGAGTGAAAGAGAAGAACTTGTTAAAAGAATAATTATAAACAATTAATACATAGTTACCTCATGTCACTATTATATAATCTCTAATTGTGTAGTAGTCCTATATCAGATAACAACAAAATTTCAACATAAATTTTAATTTTAATATTTTCAATGATCCTTATCATATTTTATAAATTAAAAATATTAATTAATTAATATCAAAATTTCAACATAAATTTCAATTTTAATATTTATTAAATAATGATACAAATTCTAGTTAAATAATATTTATTAAATAATATTATTTATTTAACTAGTTAAAAATATAAAGTAATAAATATTAATTAATAATAATACGTATACTAGTTAAATAATATTTCACATATTCAGAGGTTTCTCGTTTTTCACATATACTAGTTAAATTTTACTGTACAATACCTATAATAGATTTAAATCACGTATGCTTCATGAGTTACAAATGTTATTTTCCGGTAGTTACTACAAACTATAGGGTATATGAAGACTATTATTGTACTCTTCAAGAATTTCTTTGAAGAGAGGAATCTAGAATGGATAAACGTGAAAATGATTTTTTTGTGAAACACCCCAATGATTCTTATGGTGACTATACCATATGGGAGGAAGGACATCACCCCTCCAAGATATTGTTAAACCTAATATACGATATCTCAATGATCCTTATCATATTTTAAAATTAAAAATATAAACTAATAAATATTAATTAATATTTATTGATTAATAATACAAATACTAGTAAAATAATATTATTTATTTAAATAGTTAAAAATATAAATTATTTATTTATTTAACTAGTTAAAAATATAAAGTAATAAATATTAATTAATAATAATACATATACTAGTTAAATAATATTTCACATATTTAGAGGTTTCTCGTTTTTCTTTAATAATAGTTTTTATCGCGAAGGAATTAAGACATGAATGACATGCATTTGTGGAATATTTAGATGGTAAGAAAAAAGTTTGAAGGCTAAATTTATTGGAGTTAACAAGAAAGGAGTTGAACTTTCGTGTCCACTTTCTATAGTATGTGTTACGAGAGTTATCGATATGTGTAAGTATAGTTTTCTTTCCTAAATCTTTTAATTATTATTTTTTTATTAATTTTCTTGTTTTATAATATAACCTTATTGAATTTATAGGTGGATTCATGGTGGATTCAATAATTCGAAAATATCATTAGTATTTTATTATTAATTAATATTTATTAATTTATACTCTCATCAATAAAAATATGATATAGATCATGAAAATATATTACAAATTTAAATATAATTAATAATAAAATACTAATTTAAATTTAATTAGTATTTTATTATTAATTAATATTTATTAATTATTAATTTATATTCCAATTAATAAAATATGATATAGAACATTAAAATATATTACAAGTTGACATTTATATTAGTTAAATACTAATTAATAATATTATTTATTTATTAGAATAATAATTAACAATATTTTTTGTTAGATACTAATCAATAATATTATGTTTTAACAAAGAAATAGTAAGCTTAACAATAAAGAAAAAAAAATAGTAGTTAATATTAATCAATAATATTATTTATTAGAATAATAAATAACAATATTTTTTATCAGATACAATACTAATCAATATATATATATATATATATATATATATATATATATATATTAACAAAATAACATTATTAATAAAATAATAATATTTATCAATTAATAATTAAATTTGTAATTTATTTAAAGAGAACAGTTAATGGATGTCTTAGTCTTCTAGTGTTTGATTTGTAACATTATTGAGAATCAAAGTTTAAGTTTTGTTATCTTGCTTGTTTTGTGTGGAATGTCTCGTTCTCAAATGATTTGAGGCATTAAATAGAATGTGAAGCCAGAAATCCTGCCAAGTCAAATGTTTATGGGTTATTTCCCAAATGGCCCCCAACTTTGTGACCATCTTCCTGCCTGGCCCTCTACTTTAGCAATAATTCCCATATGGCCCCCTTTTTCCGTTATCTTTGACGGTACGTTACTCTCTCTCCTCCATCTCATTTCTCTCTCTGCCAAGTCACCTATCACGCCACATCATCATCTTCTCCGGCCGGAGACCTTCAATTTTTATTTTTATTTTTAATTCTCTCTCTCTCTCTAAAATTTTTTTTTTTTTTTTTTATTTCCTCTCACATCTCTCTAAACTTCGGCGAAGGGGGTTTCCCTTCGCCGGAGGTCTGTTCGTGATGAACAGACTAGTTTAGAGAGAGAGATGTGAGAGGAAATTAAAAAAATGAGAGAATAAAAAAAATTGAAGGTCGCCGGCCGGAAATTTGGCCAGCCGGCGACTTATGCCGGAGAAGATGATGATGTTGCGTGATAAGTGACTTGGCAGAGAGAGAAAATGAGATGGAGGAGAGAGAGTAACGGATCGTTAAAGATAACGGAAAAAGGGGGTCATATGGGAATTATTGCTAAAGTAGGGGTCAGGAGGCAGGAAGCTGGTCACAAAGTTGGGGGCCATTTGGGAAATAACCCAATGTTTATTTATCAATCTGGTATTAGAATTTCTAAGTAAATATGTTAAGTATAAGACTACGAACTATAAAGATTCTGTCACTGTTATAAATGGTTATGATCGCGGCTCGTTGAAGATGGAGCAAGTGACAAATGGTTTCCGGGGAAGTGTAGACAACCTCATTAATGACAATAAGTTTTTGGTGGATTTAGAAGTTGTTAAGATCTTCGAATATAATTTGTTCAAGTTTATTCGTGATTGTGATTTTCCCGTTCTTGTGTCGGAGGATGACAAATGATAGGTAAGAAGACATTATATTGCATTATGTTGTTGTCTTGTTTAAACTATTATCTTCAAGAACATTTCATCTTATCCCATTATAGTGTTGTTCTTGCAGGTGTTTTATATCTCTCTAATGTTTAGAGATTTATGTTGATTCCACGAAAATACGAGTTGCAGCCTGATGAAAAACTTTAGTAGAAAAGTAAATGTGATGAATATTGCTCTAACTTACGTATCAGACTGTATAGTTTTACTTGTTACAACTAATATGTTCCTAAATTGTGGTGCCTTCAGGGTAGGGGCGTGGTTGAGGGGGTGCAGTCGGTGCGTACCTTAGTTGTTTAGATCACAATGTGATATGCACCTTAGTTGGTAAGGAACTTGACCTACATATTTGATGACTCAAGTTCGAATTTCATCATCAACCTGATTAAATTTATTTCTTTTTTCTAACCTCTATAGGCGCCACCATAATGGATTCAAGCCTCTACATGTCATATACAAGATAAAAGGGCACTTTCATGATTTCATAACTTATAAATTGATATTTTAAATGTCATTCTAGCCTCTAATTATTACTCAAATGGACCCCAACTTTGTGACCAGCTTCCTGCCTAGTCCCTACTTTAGCAAAAATTCTCATATGGCCCCCTTTTTCAGATTCCGTTATAACACCATTAACTAGTCATCATCTCTCTCTTCTCCATCTCATCTCTTCTCTCTGCCATCTCATCTTCTCGCCACCTCATCTTCTCCGACGAAGGTCGCCGACCGGTTTTCCGGGCGGCGACCTTCAAACATAAAAAAGAAAAAAAAAATCTCTCTCCTCTCTCTCTCATTTTTTTTTCTCTCTCTAGAGCTGGTTCTTGAAGAACCAGATCTGCCTAACAGACCTTCTTAATTGACTAAACCCAGATGGAATTGAAGAAGAACTGATAGTATTAAAAGCTAAATTCAACTTTTGAAGGTACTTAAGTTTGAATAGACTCAGGGCCGTGTTTGGGGGTGTGCGGGCAGGGCGCCCGCACTGGGCCCCCCAAACACAAAGGGCCCATTTTTTATTTACTATAGATGCCTCCTCATAAAATTCGCAGATACCTAATCTAAACGAGACAAGCAGTTAGCTTAGTTGGTAAGCGGAGGGGCGTTTCACGTGTTTGACGAGGGTTTGACTCCCCTGGCTCCCATTTTTATTTGTTTTTGTGGTTGGGATCTATATAGACCCCCGAGCTATTGTATTTGGCATCTCTCGGTACAAAATTGAAATTTCTCTGTGTTATTGGGCGCCTTAAACAACCATAATGGAAATTCTATAATTATTAGCAGCATGATACATAATGAAAATAGAATAAATAAATCTTTTTGCTGACCGGTGATTATGAATTCCTAGACTAGATTTCCAATAAAAAAATGAAATTTTAAAATGAAATGTTTTTTTTCTTACGACTACTTTCTTCGAAATACTAATGTCTTCATTTATGATTTCATCTATCGACTGATGAATTATCTTGTATTTGTTTAGTTTTTTTGTAACTTTTTATTACACGAAGGGTCCATGTTTAAATTTCGCACAAGGCCCCTGATTCTCAGGCACGGCCCTGAATAGACTACTTGAACTATCACCATTAGAAATGAACTCAGTACTAAGACCCAAGCTGGTAATATGACCAGCTTCATCACAACCGACACCATGCCAACAATCTTTGTTTAAATTCCATGATTTACGTTTCTATTTTGGATTTGAAATCAAAGGAAGGGAAGTAATTAGACTGTTGTTTAATTGGATTAACAAAGTTCTCTGATCATTGAGACATTTGGTATGAATGATTTTAGCTTGGGTAAGTATCAAAAGCAACAAAATTAACAAAAAGCCATGGAAATTGGTGAATTCTCATTGGAGATGATTATGTGAAACGCCCATGAGATTGTTTGTGGTGATTCTGGGATGCAGATTTACAAATAAAAGGAAGAATTATATTCAGTGAAGGTTGTTTTAGTTGAAGAAATATGGTGTTGAAAGTTGAATGACCGACCACTTGGTTTAGGTAAAGACATGAAGCCGAAAGAACCTTAGAGAGAGTGTTAAGTTTGTGGTCATCCAACTCAAAACCAATTGGCAATGAGTGGAGAGGACCTAGACATTATATTCTTGGTTGCTAGATACTCATTCTCCCATGTGGGACTATTCTCACACGCCCCCTCACGTGTGGCTTTCTTTGAGCCTAGCACGTGTATTTTTTTTTCTTTCGGGTGACGTGGAGCACGTGTGGCTTTTAAGCCTGTCATGTGTGGGCCTAGTTCTGATACCATGTTAAGTTTGTGGTCATCCAACTCAAAACCAATTGGCAATGAGTGGAGAGGACCTAGACATTATATTCTTGGTTGCTAGATACCCATTCTCCCATGTGGGACTATTCTCACAGAGAGAAAGAACAGTAGAGAGAGAGAGGGAATTGGGTGCTCCTATCATAACTTGCAATTCCTTTTTTTGTTTACCAAGTCTTCACACCCCAACAACTATTTTGCTTTCTCCAAAACGCTGGCCTTTGCAATTCCTTCCATGAATTGGGTGCTCCTATCATAACTTGACATTAGGACATAGTGTCATGGCACAGTGAAAGTGAATCGAAACTTAGCATCTGGCAAGTTGCAAGCACTACCAAAGCGCGCCGAAATAGCTTCATAGGTTGCCTATGGCCTAGCCAAGGCTAAGGTTGAGGGTTTAAGTCCCTCTATCCTCTTCGCGATTTCAATATTCCACCGGAATCCAGTAATATATTTTACGAACCTTTCCATCAAATAAATATTTTTGTTATCTCCTTTTTTTTTGTATTTTGAAAGTCGTAGCAATACACATGATCGATATTTTTCATTGAACTTCTTTCTAAATATCCATTTGAATGGACCAATTCTTATCAGAATAACGGTTAAACCAGTAAAGAGCTACTCCTAATTTTTGTGTTTCCCACTTGACGGTACTTAAAAGAAAAACACTATTATTGCTTAGAATGCGTACTAGTAAATCAGATAATGACATATATTAGCTAGGTAGAAACAACGTGCTTATTTCTAGCTTCCTCCTCCTCTTCGAGAACGTGGTATGGGTTACTAACATCCTCATTCTGAACATCATGTGTGTTTATCGAATTCTTGTCACTGTTACGAAAAACGTAAGATCAGTTAGGGATTCAGATCAGATGTAAAGAATTGATCTTCAGAATGTAGGTAAAGATACAATGTGGGACTAAAGGCTTGTTAGAGCAGTACTTACGTGACTGAATAAATGATGAGTCCAAGAGCGACAACAACACACGAAAGATAGTATAACTTGTTTATCTGCAATCATGGAGAAAACTTGGTAACAGAGAAGTTAAGGGAGAGAGATATCAAATATATAAGAGTTCAAGAGCTTACTTCTTGGTGGTAAATGAATAGACGGATAAGAACTGCCCACATATCAGACGTAAGAAGTGATAGATTAAATAACGCAGATCCGCCGAACTGTAAAACATTTTTAAAAAAACTCTATTTTGTATTAATAAGATTTTCTTAAAATACAAGCATAGGAATTGCTTCATTAAGTTCAAACAAGTGAGAACACGAACCACATCTACCAACCAGTATATGCTCGTATAGGTAGAGTGCACTGAGTGAGGCAACCGATATGGTTGCACGAGTAAGCACAAAGAGTATATGAATTTGATGAATGGAAACAAAATGCAGCTCAATTAGCAACACCTATTGGTCTAAATTCATATTGGTAACTACTCAAAATTATAAAGCTGACCTTGAGAACGTACGGCACGATAGAGGCAAACATAAAGCTTGACAATCCAAAGCCACCAAATAGTGCTATCTGAAAACCCAAAAACACAGAAGACGGTTAGTTTATGTAATATGGTCTCCTTCAATAGGTATAATAATGCAGCAGAACCAAATTACTTACGATTTCCGGGGACCACTTAATCGCTTCCAGATTATTCCTCTCGAATACAAATCTAAAAGAACGTCAAAGAATTGAAGCAATTTTATATATTTTGTATCCTTCGATACTAACTTAAGAAGTAAACTGAAAGCGAGAATTTGTTAAGCTATAAATTCACATTTCAAACAAAGAAACTATTGACTCGTCAAGTATAAGCCCGAGGAGTAAACGTCTGGCGGATACATTTGGCATGTAGTCACAAGCAATCCGAAAATTCCGAGCATCGAAAGGACTTCAACAAGGTCTTTCTTCTTAACGCAAAATTCCTGCATTTACAAAGATATGCTCTCCAAATTCAAAGTTAACACTAATGGTAATACAAATCGCCAAAATCCAGGAGCAAGTTAGTGTTAGGTCTAACCTCTGCAACATTACTGATTGCATAACAAAGTGTCCCTGCAATAACTAGTGCATCACCTAGTAGAGGGTTGCTCCCACCTGAAACGCGACATAATATTTGATCCAACGATAAAAATATAGACGAATTTCGAGATAAGAAGACTAAGTCATTACCTGAGCCACTAACTCCTGAATCAGATAAGAGGACTAGACAAAGCCCAAATACACACACGCCTGCACCGAAAAATTGACATAGGGAATATCGGGTTCCTAGGAAAACCCATGTAAGAATTATGACCCATGGTGTTGTCCAACAATCCAATATCGCCACGCTAGTAATCGACGAAAACTGATACGCCTTAGTCACTAGGAAGAAAAAAAACACCATCCGATTGTAAACCAAATATCAAAATTCTTAACCTTATAAGTCATCAATTTCTTTACTTTTTTGAAGACAAGTAGCTTGATAAAGATAAAGAGGGTAACTAGCCTATTACGAATTCGAATTTGGTACAAATGGGTAATGCCTAAAATGGGAATAGAGTGTGTTAATTACCAAAAAAGTTCCCATGAACATCAATAATGGCCCAAAGAAGGTACCAGTACCAAGGAACCTGCAAAATCCATCACCAATTACCTTAAAGATTCTACCCATTTATTTTTATACTTGTAATAATTTTAATTGAAATGAAACAAACCCAAACAAATTTTAATGAGTTTTGGGTATTAAAGTTCATGATAGTAAAATATGATGCTTCTAAGTTGAAGATTAGTTACCAGTAAACGTTGGCGACGATACAAGAAGATAGGAGTATAAACCAGAGCAAGAGAGGAGTAAGTGAATAAAGATTGAGTTAGAGGAGCATTGACCCCTGAAAAAACAAATCAAAAATCAAGCAATCGATGAATCAAAGTAGAGAGTGAGAGAGAGAGAGAGAGATTATATCCCAAAGATTGAAATGAAGATCTTACTAAGGTTAGCTAAGAGAGAAGAAGTGAAGCCAGTAACAGCAAGATTGAGTGAAACAAGTTGACCAAGAGATAGTACAAATATCACTCCTAATACTTTTTTGCTGATCCATCTGTTGTTGTTGTTGTTAATGGCTTCTATTAAGCTCATAATAATGTAAATTGATGCTAATTATTTCAGACTTTTGGTTCAGAATGAAGATGATGTTTTAATTGGGTTATTCTTTGATTCAGACTTTTTGATGTCCGAGAATCTTTGAAATGTGATTTGTCCTTTCGAGGTATATCAACGGTGAAGAATGACTGGATGACATTCCAATTACAATACACTCCTTGGGAGTCTTACAATAAAAAGTGGGAAATAGGTGAGTAGTCAAAAATCTCATATCATCCCCTATCTTATAAAAATGTCATAATGTATGTTATTAGGGTTATTTCCCTTATGGCCCCCAACTTTGTGACCAGCTTCCCGCCTGGCCTCCTACTTTACGAAAAATACCCATATGGCTCCTTTCCGTTATAACACCGTCACTCTCTCTCCTCCATCATGTTTTCTCTCTCTGCCAAGTCACGCCACATCATCTGTTACGTCACCTCATCACCTTCTCCGGCAGAGGTCGCCGGCCGGCGACCTTCAAACTTTTGTTTTCTCTCTCTTCTCTCTCTCTAAAAAAAATAATTTATATTCTCTCCCTCTTCAAGGTCACGAACAGATCTGTTCAAGGTCGACTTCGACCTACTCCGGCGAAGGGAAACCCCCTTCGCCGGAGTTTAGAGGGAGAGAGAGAGAGGAGAGAATATAATTTTTTTTTTTTTTAGAGAGAGAGAAGAGAGAGAAAAAAAAAGTTTGAAGGTCGCCAGCCGGAAATTTGGCCCGCCGGCGACCTCTGCCGGAGAAGGTGATGAGGTGGCGTAACAGATGATGTGGCGTGACTTGGCAGAGAGAGAAAACATGAAGGAGAGAGAGTGACGGTATTATAACGGAAGGGAGCCATATGGGTATTTCTCGTAAAGTAGGGGGCCAGACAGAAAGCTGGTCACAAAGTTGGGGGCCATTAGAGAAATAACCCATGTTATTATTCCTTTCAACAAAAAAAAATGTAAGTTATTATTCGAGCAGAAAACAAGGGTAATTTTCCAATTGGCTCACTTCCAATTGGAAATAATTAGGGTAATGTAAGTTATAAAGGACTTAACAAAATTTAGAAACCCAATCAAATTCAGGAAATAATTAGGGGTCAAATCAGCCACCTCGTCACAACTCAAACATGAATTAACTACAAATTTATAGAATTAAAATTATTAAAAATATAAAAGATGCCATGGCATTTGAAGTGAAATTCTACTTAGAAGAAAAATAAAGAATTTATGCCAATACAAAATTCTAGCGCTTGGAGACTCCTATAGGGGACACGCCCGAAGCTGGTTACAAGGAGGAAGTGCAAATTACTTCAGGTTAAACAGGCACTATCAACTCATAAATATCTTATCTTTTAATTATTGGTGAATGGTGACTTCAGCACTAATAATATTGGCCATTCCTGAGATGATGATATATGCTTATCTCTTTGTGGTGTAATCTAGTGTGATCTGCCTTTCATATTTATCCACATCCTCCTCGCATCAATATAATAGCAGAACCAATTTGGGTCACTAATCTCTTTTTCATTGTCAAACACTACCAGTCTATATATAGATATACTCACCTAATCTAATAACCAAAGTCGGTAAAAAAAGATTTATGTCGCATTTATGCACATAGACATAGTTAACTCTTCTGTGGAGAAGTTAGTTAGGCTAGACAAATGGTTAAAATCCCTTGGTTAAACCTTTTCATGTGTCATAGAATTCAAACCATTTCTAAGTTACAAACCAAAAATCAAATACAACTGACTGAGATCAGATGATCATAAATTTCCTATGGTTATACATACCTTGACACCCCAGGAACAGTGGAAACCTCCGCCCGCCCTCTACGTGAAAATTAACGTTGATGCGTAATTTACTAATATTATTGAAAATATAGGTATTAGTTTAATTGTTCACAATGACCTTTTGAATTTTGTGACAGTCAAAGTTACGGTGGCTCGAGCTCGAACTAGTGAAGAGAGCGAAGCAATAGCAATACTGCAGGGATTGTCGTGGGCAGTGGAAAACAATCATAAGTTGATCATAATTGAAAGTGACAATAAGAATATCATCCTCCACTTGAAGAACCCGAGACACAAGATACAGTGGCAAACTATGTTTCACATTCAGAAGATCAAAGAGATGAAAAGTTGTTCAGACAACGTCAAGTTCGTGCATATCAACAGAATGTTCAATGTACCAGCCGATAAATTAGCTAAATAGGCTCGTAAGAAGAATAGATCTAAGTTCTGGAAGAATGTTCTTTGTAGGTTAGTTAATCAATATTGTAATAATACGCTTAAGTATTAATGGAAGTAATAGTTCAAAAAAAAAAAAAAAAAATATATGAAAAGAATAAAAGGTGAAGTAGTTTGTGGTCAGTGAGGGTGAAGACTTAACTGCACAATAATCTAAGATACAAAACACATGTAGGCAAGGGCATAGCCATTGTAAGTTAAGCTACCCCGGCTAAAATTACTATGGAGTAATTTTCTACTTTTACTTGTATGATTATAATTTAAAAGCATTTCTTTTATGAATGTGACACGTTTTTTTCATGATTCTAGTATACATCTAAATTTCCTAATTAGATCCCATAAATAGCTTGAATGGAAGTTTTTTTTTTTTTGAATGGAAGTTAAAAAGAGAAAAAAACTTTTGAATTAACGAAAAATAGAAGGATAAAAAAATGTGGTCATAAAATAAACGCTAAATATTTGGACAGAATGTAAAAATATATAAGAAATAAGGGACAAATTACACACCTCCACCACATTAGCTAAGCGCACTCAATGTAATAAACGTGACTCTATGAGTATAAAATAGAGTGTTTAAATTTACCCCTTATTACAGTTAGGGTTGCCCCCACTTAGCACCGCCCCTGCACGTGGGACAAGGAAACTGAGCATTTATAGCCTTATAGGGTTCCTCCTTGCCTCTTTTGAATGGGGCGAGAATCGAGTTGAATGAGCGGAAAAGAGACACCAGCTTAACCGGTCTAGAGGGGACCGACACAAGTCTTAAGTGTTCATTTGAACATTCGGACGAAACGAACAGGCATTTTGGATTTTTCTCCAACAAAGAGCTTGTCCGTGACCGTTTTAAGAACCAGGCCAAAACGATTGATTGTTGGTCGATCGCGCATCGGTAACTAATCAACAAATGAAGAAACTTTTATTCAAAGTTAAAATCGTTTGGTAGCTAGATACAACTTTAAAATCTCCCACTTTGCAATTCCAAGTAACTAAATACAAAACTAAAAGATCATCATTTGGTAGATACTTCGATGATGACAAAGACATGCGGTGTCGATTATTAGATTCAAAATCTTGACATGTCATTATGTTGTCGAATCATCGACCCTCATAGGCTTCAAGCTAAAACCTAATTATCCACACTAGTGTCAAAATGTCGATTCATTCTGAAGTATCAAAATCATCAGAATGACTACAAAGATCTAGCACTGCTAGTTCTCCGTAATTAAAAGATCATCATTTGATAGATACTTCGATAATGACAATTACATGCGGTGTCGATTATTAGATTCAAAATCTTGACATGTCGTTATGTTGCCGAATCATCGACTCTCATAGGCTTCAAGCTAGAATTAATTATTTACACTAGTGTCGAAATTTCGATCGATTTTGAAATATCAAAAACATCAGAATAACTACGAAGATCTAGCATTACTAGTCCTCCATAATGGCACATAAATCAGACAATCTCAGACGAAATACCAGGTTGGCAGGTAGTGACCAGCTCGCTCACCCAAGGCTCACGAACCCTTCAAACGTGGTAGGTCGCGGGCAGGTTCTGGGCTTCCAGCCAAAGTCCCACTTCTATCTCTTGGGGATTAAAAGTTAAATAGTTCACCAGGAAAGGGGGTAATGAATAAGAAGCAAAATTTGTGGATTCATTTGTAGAAAGTGAATACTGCCGTTCATTGAGGACCCACCATCTCATTGTCAGCTACGACTTACAAATTTATGAATAGGATACCTCACAATAATCATATGCCACGTGCCTTTGTTCCTTTGTCATATCAAAATATCACATGACACAATACCAACGGCCCAATTCGCCATCCATTTCGATCACGAGAAAACGTATGGATCCGACGGTTTTAAACCTACCATCTGTTCCTAAATGTGGGCCCAATAGAAAGATATAGAATGCACGTATGATAGAAAGAATGGAGAAACGTGGCATATATACGCGCCACAGGTATAAAGATATACATCGAAAAAGTGATGCGGAAGAGAGAGAAAGACGGGTCAGTAGGAAGAGGTGTATCTAGAACATTTAGGGATTATATAAAAAGGAAGAAAGTAAGAAATGTTGATGATTTAGGTGAGAGAGAGAGAGAGAGAGAGAGACGAATTAATTAAGCAAGTGGGTTTTTTTTGCGTGGAGGAAAAGTTTGGGACTTTTTTAGAGGGGAAAAAAAGGAGCCTTGAAAGCTTCTTCTTCTTTAATATAATCTCCATCCTTCCTCCTCCACTTTCTCTCTCTATAAATCCCCTTTTTAATTTGGTTACACCAGTAGGTAAACAAGAAATTCAATTCTTGATCTCTTCTTCCTCGTCGTCGTAGTTTCTTTCTCTAATCTACAAACTCTTGAAAGAGGTAATTAGATCTTCTTTTCTCTTTGTTTTGATTTTTGTGATCCTCGGTTCTTAGGTAAATGAAGCTTTGATTTCTGTGATTTATTCTAATGTTTTCTTTAATTTTTTTTTATTTTGATAGTTCAGATCGGAGGAAATCAGTAGATCGGAGGAGATCAAATTGGAAGAAAAAATGGCGGAAGAACAAAGATGTCAACAAGCTCCTGAAGGTCATCATCTCTGTGCTAACAACTGCGGATTCTTTGGTAGTTCAGCAACTCTAAATCTCTGTTCTAAATGTTACCGAGATTTCTGTCTTAAAGAAGAACAAGCTTCATCAGCCAAATTCGCCGTTGAAAAATCACTCGCCGGATCATCATCATCAAAATCTTCATCAGCTTCCAACACCACCACAATCTCTTTCTCTTCTCCTATAACTCTACCAGCAGCATCACCATCATCATCTGATCTCCGGTATCCGATCGGTGCCACATCACCGGCGCTGGAAACATCCGTCGTATCACAGCCAAATCGGTGTTCAACGTGCCGGAAACGCGTCGGATTGACCGGATTTAGATGTAAGTGTGGAATAACGTTTTGTTCATCCCATCGGTACCCAGAACAACATGGATGCACGTTTGATTTCAAATCAGTTGGAAGAGAAGCTATTGCGAAGGCTAATCCAATCGTTATTGCTGAAAAGCTTGAAAAGATTTGATTGAATTAGAGAAATTGGAATTGATCTTTTTTTTTTTTTCTGATTCCTCGATTTCAACTTGTTGATCGATCATGAGGTTGATTGATGAAACTGTTCTTACCACTGTTGTATTTGTTATCAAATCCGTCGGTTGGATCATCTAAACTTTCTTTCTAAAATATTTTTATGTGGTTTACTGTTAATGGTGCGTTATTTTCATCTTTTCAAAATTCATTTCTTTTCAAAACTCATCCGATTGGTTGGAGATTTAATGAACCCGATTTAGAGAGAGATTATGTCTATGTGAATTTATTCCATCCCTCAAGTACCTTTTCTCCCGAGAATGGTATGCAAGATCTATCACATCTAATTTAGGTACTGTATAAAATAGAGGTAGGAGTAAATGAGCTATCAAGTCTCCTATAATGATCCTGAAGTCTTTATTAGTATATAGTTTTTAGGGTACAAGATTTCTTAATTGATGGTTATAATGCTTATTCAAATTCATGATGGATTGCATATTATTTTTGTGTTGTACTAATGTCATTGAAATGTAATGACTCTTGGAGTCCAATCTCAAAAAAATAAGAATGGGACTCCAAGAGTCATTACATTTGGATGACATTGATACATCATTAACATAATGTGTAATACGTTATGAATTTAGATGAACACTGTAACCACCATATTTAGAAATCTTGCGTCTTAAGGTCATATAAAGATACTTAGGACCTATTCTAGGGAGCCTGAAAGGCCAACTATTCCTAAATCTATTTTATTTATTGTCTAAATTACATAAGGTAAATCTTAGTGATAAAACTCTTTACACCGAGAATTCATCCTAAGACCTCCCGCAAAATATAACTGCGACCAAAATATAACTGCGATCCCATTCTATAGAGAAATAATTGTAGTAATTGTTCATCCCATTTGGCCTACTTAAATTAGTTTTGTAAAAGCCTCAGAACATCTCCACTGCAAGATCGATATTGAAAAACTTTAAGTGTTATTTAAGATTTTTTGAGCATTTTACTAAAAGTTGTCTCAAATGAAAAACTCAATTTGAGTCTTAAGATGGTGCGACAACATCTAATACTAAAAATGTCTCGAGAAGAAATTCAGTTTAAAGTCTCGGTTTACAAATCTCACAAACTCAATTTACAAGTTACAAATCTGAAGCAAAAAAATAACGGAAAGTTTCTTCTCGTATCTAATGTAGCTTCTTCATCTTCATAACCTCACATTAGTGAACAATATGAAAACAAATTGAAGTCTTTATCCATCATGGAACAAACTAAGTTTTCATCCGTAATCTTTTTGGAAGTGCAACCGTTGTCTTGGTCTGACTTGTCAAACTGAGCATGCCATTTGGTCCGTCTCGTCGAGCTCTTAAGTTTAGAGTAAAAAATAATTCAAATACGATTCCGGATGAATGAAATATTCAAGTTTAAAGTTTGTTCTAAAATAAGTCAAATTAAGGATTAAAAACAAACTAGACTAGTTAGTTGGGGGGCCGGAATGCAAACGAGGAACCATAGTGACCTGACGCTCCACGATCATTCCTCTCAATCCATATCTAACGATGGGCGTTCTTTGTTCGCGTGCGTGTTGGGCAACTTGTCGGAAGGTCCCGATGGGGTCCATCTGATGGTCAGAAACCATTGATCTTCGATACAACCTTGGTATAGACTCCCAATCTAACGAGCGATGTTCTTTATGCACACTTTTCTCTTGATCTAACAATTCTAATTGCTACCGACACCTATGATACACCAAACTCACATTTTTTTTGTCCCAACAGTTACCGACTGTGTCTCAAGTGCCAACAAAAGTGTCCCTTTGCACACCACCCTATTCGGTTCCTATAAATTGAACTCAAAACAACTTCAAATTCAATTAGATTTTTTCCTATGCGTTCACCACTAAGAGATCTATATTCTTATGTGTCAAGAATATCAACTCTAAGTAAAAATTGAGGACCTCAACAAAAAAAATATAAATAAAAATAGAAATTAAGGAGCATTCTAGTGTGTCTAGAATAATACTTCAGTGGGAATTGCATAAGGATTCCATTCAGTCACTCTTTCTCTTTTGAATCATGAAGCATTCCAAGTGTATCGGGAATATAAGCCTTAATTAAGAAATAAAATCAAGAGAATGGAATTGCAAGCATTCTTGTATGTCTAGATACAAAACCGAGAGCTTTCCAGTATATCTAGAATCAAGGACTTTCTAGTATATTAGGATTCTAGAATCAAGAGAATTTGATCTACAAGATTCGACGGCTCGCGCTAAGCTCGTGTCGGGCATGGGGTGGGACGTCTCGTTCTCTCCATCTAACGACCATCGGCGTCTCCTATTCGGTGCACTTCCAGAGAAATTCAAAGGATGTCATTTCATCTGCGATTTTGAGCCAAGATCGGACGTCCCATATCAGATCTGGCCAAGATGTGTGGGGATTAAGTGAAAGGACACTTTTCTCATTAGATGTGTCCCTAAAAACCAAGAGATGTGCCCGTAATTAATGCATTTATTCGATTCCCGTAAATCAGACACAATGAACTCCAATTTCTAATACGTTTTTCTTCAGAGCATCAATCATTATTAGAAGATCATTTTAGAGAGTCTAAGAAGTACACCTGATAGGGTTCTCAAGGAGTTTTATAAAAGCAAGTCCAGTCAATTCCCATATAGACTAAGGTTAGTATACTTTCAAGTTCGACTGCTTTATTATTTGAAGTTTCACTGATATCCTAAGAGACAAACGTCGGTAACTGTGTGGTACAGAGGGCGTCAATTGTCTTAAGAAAATATGAATACTTCGACTCAATTAAAATCTTCTTCTTTTGATCCCCCGATTTATCTTTTTCTTTTTCGTTTATCTCATTTCTAAGTCGAAGACATTCTAATTTTTTCAATAAAAAGTGTATTGATTTTAAAGTAATAAACTAGAAAACACAGAAGGAATACAATTCCTCTTTCCGATCGTAAATCGATAGTGAGATTCGACTACGAATCATCTGTTCTGGATAACAAACACTATTGATTAGAAAACAAAAGATATTGAATTGTTCTCTTCCTTAGTCTTTCTTCATTAATTTAAAACGAAAGTGCTTTCGATTAATTTACGGTAAAATTCAAGTAAGAACCAGTTCATCAGTGACTCGATAAAGAGACTCACTGAGTCAACTCACTGAATCAGTACACCGAAAACACCGGGTTCCACATAGATTGACAATTAATGAAGAGGTTAAACTCGTCTAAACAATTGCTCATACTGCCAAAGGATAAATAGGAACAACGAAATAGGAAATGAGAAAGAATCTACATAATCAGACTCTTCTTATTTCGAGAGAGTTAATATCCAAAGTTTTCACTTAACTAGAAAAATCTCAAACATGAAACATCATAAGCAATAATTCTAGGTTCCACTGTGGTTCTCAAATTAATCCCTAAATTAATGTAGAAAAACAATGAGGTTATGTTTTAATAATTTCCTTTTTTATGAGCTTAGTCAAAGTTCATCCTTAACAGTGGCATAATTGCATGGTTTAGATGAGCTTAAACTTTCCAACCAGATTTCATCCTTCACTATCGATTCTTTGTCATTGTTCCGATGCCAAGACCAATGGGCATGTGTCTCATTCACTACCCTTAAACGGCCATGCCCAAAGCTTGGTTCTCTAAACACTGATAGAGGACTCGACCGCTTCTTAAACCTTCAATCATACAACAACATTTTCGTAATTAGAGCGAAAATATCAATAGAAATGATCTATATAACAATTGGGAAATATATCCACAAGAACGTGCGTGTGTGTATATATATGTAAATATCCATAAAAAAGACAAAACAATGGAACGATTTACTCACGATAAAGCAAGTCCTTCTCTGTTTCCACCATCTCCAATCGTTATATGCACTGGACCATATTGATCAGCCTTATTATCATAAACCCTAGTCTGTACGGACGAAACAGAACCCAACATTAATACGATATACAATCACTAAAAATTGTCTAAAATACCTTTGAAAATTTACTTACAAAACGTTCATAAGCATGAACATGACCAGCAAAAACAACATCAACCCTAGCTTGGTAAAGCAAATTCTCCATAGCTTTTCTCATTTTCTCTCCTTCCCCTTGATGGGCAGTATTAGTATTATACCATGGGGCATGAATTAGAGCAAAAATCCATGGTGTCTTCTTTCTATTGACTTGGCTCAAATCAACTTGAAGCCACTTATACTGAGCTGACTCAGAATCAAAATCGGTATAAGATCCTAACATCAATACATGGATCCCACTCACATCGAACGAATAATATAAGTTTGACTGGGACCCACATTCATCGTACGGCATTAACCATCTGTGATTATAAGCCGTGAAAGGATGGGAATCAACGATCGGAAATAGTTCGACTTCGTGGTTGCCTTGAGTAACCATCCAAGGACGTTGACTTGTGTATTTTTCAACAAAACGACCGAAAGTATCCCAAAGAGGTTGTTGACTATCGGCGTATGATAGATCTCCAGGTAGTAGTAATACGTCATAATCTGATTTGCTAACGTGAGCTAGAGTTGACGCAGTCCATTCTGTTTGACCTAGATCGCCTGTTTATATGTAAAGCAATAATATATTAGAGGCGTCTTGTAGTTTGGCAACTAGTATTAAATGTTGGTGGGTATGATGTCTTACCATTGCTTAAAGATATAGAATATTTGAGTGAACTTTCTAGTTTAAATATAAAAATATTTCAAGTATGTATTTTTCTTTTTAATTATGCTTGTCGGACACATTCTTTAAAATAAATAATTGAGTAACAAATGATCACATATCAGATTCCTGCAACATGAGAAACAACGTTAAGAGAGAAGATGAAACATCAAGGGACGAGAGATATGATGAGAAGGAGAGAAAAAAATGACATATAACTCGTGTTTTGACCAATCACATTAACAGAATAACTGACGACTTATAAGTTATTGAGAGAGCTCAATCATTTGTCCAATATAACCAAGCCACGAACTCTGAGCTCTCACTAAACTTCAGAAGTTTCCTTTTCTGGAAATAGTAAGATTTCGATTTTTATATCTAATGGATACGAAGGGGAGTATTCGATACATACAAACCACTATACATAATTTTGAACCCAACTCTTAAGATAACTAATTCTTAGAGTTCTAACTTGTCCAATTGAAATATTGCATCAATTCAAAGTTGGAATAAATGAGTTAAAGAAACTAACCTGCAACAACAAACTCGATGGGGAAATTAGATGGAGGTGTCTTCAAAGTAAACGCGTTGCCAACTCCACCACACCGATAATAATAAATAGTATTATGATCCAACGGTCCAATTTTGACATGATGGATTCTGCCAGATTTGTAAAAGAAGTAACGGTAGGATGTGTATTCACCAGTCGCGGATGCATCATAATTCCCTGAGGTCTTACCGTATTCAACAATCGATGGCGTGTGTTTATCATCTGTGATCCATGTTACTCTCATATGATCACTCCCCACCATTGATATATGAACCTAAACAAATTATAAAGCTTAAGTCAATTATGTTACTATAATATGTCTGTCTATTTCTACACCTATTATGTGCTAGTAAAGAAAATACAGTAATGATATGTACTAATAACATCTACATGAAACTTTTTAGAAAACAAACTTGATAAATGATATGATTTTCAGTGAGAATGATATAAAAATTTGCTAAAGAAAGCGGTAAAGGAAATAATCTATTATAACCTGTTGCGGGTGAGATCGAGGTCGATCATTAACGGTAGATATTATTCTACCGGGTGGTGGTCGAATATATTCGGTATCATCCTTAGCCTGAAGAGAATGATGAAACAGGAAGAGAAAGATGAAGATTGATTGAGAAAAGTGACATTTTATTATCTTCATCAATGTTGATCACAAATGGAAGTTGAGTTGTTTCAATTCCTTAACAAGTTATGTGAAATGACTATATATGTTTTTATTTTGTTGTTGAAAGAATGACTATATATGTTTTTTTTTTTTAAAGTAATGACTATATATGTTGATAAACACATATATAATATAAATAGGGGAATTTGGCCAAAACTCCCTAAGAAATTATGACTTTGGTTAAAAAGGATTCATCAAAGTATTTTAGGCTTCACCTCCCTGATGGCAATTATGTAATTTTCAATTTCAGTAAAATGACCAACCTAACCCTAGTCTAAGAAAATACCTTGCAAACACTTTGCACTGCCTTGCAAACACCTTGCACTGCCTTGCAAAGCCTTGCAAACACCTTACATGGTTTTTGCAAACACCTTGGATAGCCTTGCAAACAAATTGCAAAGCCTTGCGAACACCTTGCAGAGCCTTGCAAAAACTTTGCAGAGCCTTGCGAACACCTTGCGTGACTTTTACAAATACCTTGCACAACCTTGCGAACACCTTGCAGAGCCTTGCAAAGCTTTGCAAATACCTTGCAGAGCCTTGCAAAGCTTTGCAAATACTTTGCAGAGCCTTGCAAACACCTTGCAGAGCCTTGCAGAGCTTTGCAAACACCTTGCAGAGCCTTGCAAACACCTTGCAGTGCCATGCAAATGGTTTGCAAATTAGTTTTTGAATTGATTTAACATGAAATTTGTTACAAATTATTATATTTGGTCTAATAGAATGTTGTATCGAAAAACTAGCTAAAACCCCTACAAATTCATAATAGTCATTTTATAAGCTCTAGCACCATCATTTTACATTTCTTCGAAAAACTTCCAAAGCTTTCATGAAATTCTCAATTTGAACATAAATACCAATTATGATTGTCCAAGAAAAAATATTTCTCATAGGCATTTCATCTAACAACTTTATAGCTATTTCAACCAATCTAAGTCTTGTATAACCAACTAACGTTGCATTCCAAGCAACAACATCTCTTTCAAGCATTTCATCAAACACATTGCTTGCATCAACTATACTTTCTCAACTTCCATATAAATCCAACAAATAAGTTTGAACATAAACAACAAAACTAACAAATTGTCATCCATCATTCATAACTCAATGAAAATAAAACAATGAAGAAGTTGAATTATACCTTGAAACACTATCAATTTCTCCTTCCATTGAAAGTATATAAAACTTTCTCTCTCTAGAATTTAGAACCAAAAACTAAATCAAACCCCTTAAAAGCCTCTTCAAACAACAAGCAAATAGATTAAATCACCAAAACCTAAAAACATCAACCTATCTTATAGCCAAAATCGATTCAAACCCCAGAAATTCTAATCGGCGTCGACAATCCAACTCGGTTCGGTCATGAGAAAAACTCAAATTTTTGATTTATTAGTTAGATTATTACTAGGTATTTCTAATTGAATGAAAGGTACTTTTGACACTTAAAAAGTTGGTGCCTTTAAAAATGTCCTTCAAGCCTATTTTTATAACTTACTTGGGGCCTAGCTAGTTAAAAAGATGGGTTGTCTTTTTAACAAAAAAATACTAGAAATTGGGCCTCCGGCCCAATTTCCTGATATAAATATATATAGAATTTAGGAATTCTATGGCGTGAAGGAAGTCTTTTGGACTAAAATTGGTTATGCTTTCAGCAATGTCAATTACTTTTCATATCTAGATCCAACTGAAATCCATTATACTGGTACCATATAATTAACACCTTTATCATTCACAGCTTTACTTTATTTATTTTTGAACTATAAAAAGGTTAATTTGATCTTAATCTTAATTACTAACTAAGATTGATCACTAATGTATTGGTTGGTTGGTCGGTCGGTCGGTCAGATTAATTAAGTGGTAATTAAGATTTAAGAAAACAAAAATACTGCATCAAACAATGTTTTATTTACATCAGATATGAAATCTGATTTAAATTTGTGGCTTGAATTGACTCAATAAGTTATATCTTAGAGTGTCTTTGTTTGCTTGAAAGGTAGAATTACCACTCAAGAACCACGATAAACATAAATACTTGAATTTGAACAAATTCAAGAAAGAGTTGTCTGAGTAACAAATAGTTCTTAGGTATCTGAATAGACACGTATAATTTGGTTGTACATATCATAAACGAATGAAAATAAAAGATATGTTGGCAACACTTGAAATTCAGATACAAAGTCTAACAGTGGATTTGAAAAATCACTAAGGGCTACGATCTCACAAAACTCCTCAAAGGGCAGACGTGCATAACTGGATCGACAATGTAATTCTAAAGGCCTTGATGGATACATTGATCAGGAGAAAGCAAAGGAAGTGGGTGGACTTCCTGGAGGATAGGTATATGTGATTGAAGCCAGTGGACGCAATAAACCTAAAGAGTTGTTGCGTTGGCACTAATACGGTAAGTCTAGAGAATTCAAAACAAATAGACTAGCACCGTAATGCAATTGCTCTCAAGGAATGCATAAATCAAAATTAGGGAAATGCTAAATGTACAAAGAATCTTTGACAAGATTGTTGACAAAATGCCATTTGAACGGTCCCGATCAAAGTCAAATTTTGATCAATTTTTGTCTTTTAGTGAAAAAAATTCATTAAGTCACAAATTTTGTCAAGGATCTTGTACATGTAGCACTCCCGTTAAAATTATGTTCAATCCCAAGTTACTTGGCGGATCCGTATAGAACAAGGGCGAACAAGACAATTGAAATTGCATCATCAAGGGAATGTGGCAAAAACGCCTAAAGTAAATGAGTAAAGGCATGGTGAAACCCTACCTAGATGACTGGAGATCCCACGATCTAGGTTCAAAGGGCAACTGAAGTTATATCCTGACTCGACAGTAACACTGTAAGAGATTTCTATCTCTTACCCATTCCTAGGATGAAAATAATATTGCCTGCAGTGAGAGGCTAAGCATTAAGCTTTTAATGAATCCGAAAACTTATAACTTGATTCTAACGTGAGGTATAGCCGGATGCCTTATTACGGATAACCTATATGTGTGTGAATTGATGTCGGTTCTATGGGAAGTCGTGTAGGCCGACTTCCCTAAAGCACACATGAATTTAGGATTGTTCAGGATCGAAATGAACACAACCGAGAACCTAAGTAAGTAAGGGATTAGCTGTGTGATAGCTATTTAGGTTTACGATTTCCAGGACTCAGTTCAAGACGAAAAGTTCACTGCCGTCCTTGTAGACCTTGTAGTTATTCACTAGGAAAGGTTCAAAGTCGAGAGACTACCTTCTTCCGATGCAGCGGAGTTCCGCATATGAGCTCTTCTAGTGTCAGTATGTCAGTATAACATATATATCACAGTAAACCTCGAATTTTATTCATGTGGGGGATTGTTGGAATCAGAGCTGATTTTGACTCGACCCGACTCGTCAAACTCAGAAACAGAATGCGCCATTGCGTTCGTCTTGTCGAGCTCTTCAAGTTAGAGCTAAGAATCACTCAAATCCGATTTCGGATGAATGAGAAATTCAAGTTTAAAGTTTGGACGAAGATCGGTTGAAACAAGGACTAAAGTGTCAAGTTGGACAAGTCACTTTGGGGGCCGTTTAAGCGAAGCACGCGGATCCTGATCTAAATGGTTGCGTTCACTCAGCGGGATTACGCAAGATCTAACGGTTGCGTGTTGGTTTCCGTGGGACAACGTTGGGACGTTTCCTCGCGCGTTGGATCGGCAAGATCCAACGGCGCACGTTCACTCCATGTCGGGCACCGAGTGGGACGACTCCAAGCTTTTAATCTAGCCGTTGCTTTCTTCATCTGTTAGGCACGTCTCGGGATTTATCTAGAACCATCTACGGCTGGCGTTCCACCCGAGGAATTTAGCCAAATCCAACGGTCTAGATTGCCACCGGCCACCGCCTCCAACTTTCAGTTATACTTCAGATTAGTCCCTATATTCTGTACAGTTATATCACTTAACCCCAAAAGGCAAATGCACCCATTCACTTCTTATATAAACAACCCAAACTCTTCTCATTTATCATTCCATTCATTCTCTTCTTCTATTATGTTCTAACAATTAGTATTCTGTGTGTCTGAAATACTGATCGGGAGGTAATTCTAGTATATCTAGAAAAAGGAAGAAAGAAGTTTTGAGTGAAGTTATAATCTAAAGCATCTAGAAGATTCAAGTCCATTCTTTTCTTCTCTTCTAACAATTAGTATTCTGTGTGTCTGGATTACTAGTATCTCTAGAAAAGAAAGAAGTTTTGGTTGAACTTATAATCTTAAAACGTCTAGAAGATCAATTCGCATCAGTCTAAGAGCTCATATTATTTACGAAGGTTCGTCCGCTTTTAGAATATAGAAGTACCATCTTAAAATTCAGAAAGGATAGTCGTTGTATCCCGAAGGCATACACCCTAACGTTTGGTACTGTTACGGGGGTGTAAAATGTCTTAAGGAAAGAGAATTTATTCTCGCCTCGACTTCATTATCTTTTGTCTATTTCGGTTAATCCGAAAGAAGGAATTATTGATAAAGTTGGTATTCACTTATCGTTTATCTCTCTATAAATTAGAGAAAGGAAGTTCCCTACTTCAACCTAGACTCTAGCTTAATCAAGACAAGACAAAACAAAATTAATGTGAACTCAAACCATAACCAGAGGAACAACAAAAAGAAACACTCCAAATACTAGGGCACTTTGACTTGGGTAATTGGTTAATTTCAACCGCCCAATTCATCCATCTTTAACATTGAGGATTGCCAAGCATAATATTTTAAGAGACATTAGGTTAATATGGGAATTTCTTTCTTATAAAAGTCTCTCGAAAACTCTCCATTTTATCTAGCTGTTGTAGCCGATGATACAAGTACTTCCATGTACACTTTTGTGCATGTCATGAGTAGGACAAGCGACAATTTTATTTTTCACATCCTTTCGAAAGGTGTGAAAAGATAAAATTACCCATTGTCATATTAGTCACTGTAAGACAGGCGGTGCACAAAGGTAAATGTAGTGTCAAATTTAAATATTTTTCTAAATTTTTTGTTAAGACAATCCTAAAAGGATATATACCAACCTCATTTCCATGATGAAACCTGCCTCATTTAAAGATGATGAAGTCATATATAGATTCACTACAAGCAAAACCTACCCAAAAAAACACCCTCCCCATAAAAAGCATTTTCCTTGTTATTATCACAAATTCATTATTGTATTGCAACTTTGAATTGAAGTTTTTGAAGAAGAAATTACAAGACTTCCATTGCAAGATCTCTGTTTTAGCTAGCAAAATAGAACTAGAGCTAGATTGTGAGTTCTTGCAGCTAGAAATGGTAATGAAGAAGCTTCAGAGTACTATTAGATTACAAATTCACCCTCGTCTTCTGTTCATTACTCTCTTCCTTATACTCGCTTTTATCACAATCTTGAGCTCTAAAATCTTGACTTCTAATTCTCTTGGAATCAAAACCTTCCTATTAACACTATCATCACAAGAAGTAACTAACTCTGCAACATTACTAAAGTATGCAGCTATTGATATTGGAGAAGAAAATACCAAGCTAGAAGTCAATCAATTACTTGAAACAAACTTCATTGATGATAGAGTTGATCATCGTTATCGTTCAATATATTCTTCTTCCAAGCAACGAAACCGCGCAACTAGACATGCCCACCGAGGAAGAACACCGATAAATCTTCGGGTAATAGATGACAAGAAAAAATTGTTAGATTTTCGCGGAGTTCTTCGTGATTGGCTTAAGAACAAGAGGTTTGAACCTAATATCATGTCTGAATTGATCAACCTTGTGAAAATCCCAATTCAAAAACACTATCATGGTTATACTAAGTTTGCGAACTCAAATAGTACTAGATATTCTTCTTGTGCAGTAGTGGGAAATAGTGGAATTTTACTAAACAATGAATATGGAGAATTAATCGATACTCACGAGGCGATTATTCGATTAAATAGTGCTATAATTTATGGGTATAAGAAGAATGTAGGATCAAGAACAACAATCTCATTCATTAACAGTAACATCCTTCATTTTTGCTCAAATATGCAGGGTTGTTATTGTCATTCATACGGGGAAAACGTCTCAACAATAGCATATATTTGCCAACCGATACATTTTATTGACTATATAACTTGCAAAAATTCATCTAATAAAGCTCCATTATTGATTACAGATTCAAGATTTGATATTTTATGTAGTAGAATTGTGAAGTATTATTCAATGAAAAGGTTTCTAGAGGAGACAGGTAAATCAATACAAGAATGGGGAGTGGTTCATGATGAAGTTATGTTTCATTATTCTTCTGGATTTCAAGCTGTGATTCTTTCATTAGGGATTTGTGATAAAGTTAGTTTATTTGGGTTTGGGAAATCAAAATTAGCTAAACATCATTATCATACTAATCAAAGGGAAGAACTTCATTTACATGATTATGAAGCCGAATATAATTTCTACCGCGATTTGATTGAAAGACCAGACGTAATTCCTTTTCTTGTTAATGGTTATAATTTCAAGATTCCTCCTGTTGTTTTATATCATTGAAATTGAATATAATTCTTCTCTTATGTACATTTCATTTTTGATCTTTTCTTAATTCTTGATGAATGTTATGAAGTAGTCTTTCTTTACCTTTTTTTAAAAATGTTGTAATTACTATTTAAAATGGAAAAGAAAAGGACATAGTGTTATGATTTTTATTTTTTAGTGTCATGATACATGATAGGGTTGTGTTAGCTTCTGTCTGTGTGTTTATCGGCAACGCTAATAGAATAAGAGAAATGTCCAATTACCTAGGTTTACATATTATTGTCTATAGTAAGTTCAAAAAATCCATCATGATATTGTAATTGACACATGGGTTTTTATACAGTTATACCCTTTGTAAGCAAAACCAATTAGCTATAAGTGGTGGACTGGACTGACTGGTTGCAGATGTTATTTACTTAGGTAGGTTGATCGCGAAATTTTCATCTATCTATGTAAGAGGATCTTTACCAGATTTTCTTCTCAGTGATTACTCTGATTAGTATCGTGGTTTTGATACAACTTGAAGACTTTTTCTGATTTCATGACTCGTACGCCACATAGGACGTTACACTGTAAATTTATTTTTGTTCAACTTCCTTTGAGATTTTGTGGAGAAAAGGTTTTTTGAGGAGAGAGAGGCTCTGATCTGATGTCAGCGAACTCTCCCCTTTCCACCTTGAAAACCCTAATCACTCTCCCGCCGCCAACCCCATCAAGACTCCCTGAGTGCATTAACTAAGAACAGCGTCATCACGATCTCCCTCTCGCTGTTTTCCCACCTCATTACGCCTCCTATCCTTCTCGTAATCACCAAATATTGAGCATGATCTAGCAGTTAATGGACTAGCAGTTATTGGTCTTCGTCTTCATTGCATGCAAGTCAAAGCCGTCCCAGAAGCTTCCTTCTACACTGGCGAGGTGCTTTGTCCCGAGAAGAACAACATGCACGCCATCAGTTACTCGAGGGTAAGCCTCTTCCTCTTCTCCAGTCTCTTTGTCTTTAGTGCCTCGGTTTTACCATTTTCTTTCTCTATCCTCTCTCTCTTCTCTCTCTGGTTTTATTGGTTTTTCACACGAAGTGGTTTTAGCTGTTTTTCGTTTGGTCTTCTTTATCTCTCTAGCATGTCAATAGTCATTTCCGGCGAGTAGACATTTCTGGTGGGTGACACTCTCACCAATCCCTGTTCATGCATGGCAATCGATGGCTTCAGCGTCTTCTGATGGGCCTAGAAAGTTTCCTAAATAGGTCTACACCCGCAAGTGCACGGGTGTCAAGTTGTAATAATTCCGGTAAGACCGGTTCGTTCCTCAGAGACTAAGTGAAACCTATTCTAAGACTTGGAAGTAACTCGGGTTTGAAATTGGTTTTGGTTTTAAAATAAAATAAAATATTAAAACAAATAAAAAGATGAACTCAAATGGGGGGAGAAGTCTAGGGGTTTCGGAATCTACCACATAAAATCATCTTTAGAACAAATAGTTAAATAATCAATTCTCTTTCTTTTTATAACTCGGGATTTCAGATAATGAACTATCTTAATTCCGGAAGATGTTTTCGTTTAAAACCAATAATCTATAACAATGTAATTGTATATTTCGAAAAACAAATCTCTAAACTATTGTTTATCAATCAATAAGCATATATCATCAAAGAATCTAATCTAAGCATGATATATCAAATTTAAAAGTATAAACAATGAAAAGAAAATCAATTCTACAAATTTAAACAATTTCAACTTTAAATCACAATCAAGAGAATTAACAAAATAAAAATATGTCTCTAAAGGTTCAAGTATGGGTTTTATCCTAAAACCCTAGATGGATGGTTAGCTAATCATGGCGAATAAGATTAAATTAATATGAAGAATAAGAGAGAATGGAAGAAAACTAAACTTTTTCTCGCTGGAAATTGTTTCCTGTTGCAGCCAAACGCGCCTTAAGGGAAAATTAATTTCTCATCTTCTCGGAAATATTTTCCCTATGGGAAAAGTATTTTCCAATCTCTTTTCTCGTCTTCTTCACTGTTTTCTCTCTCTCTCTCTCTCTCTCTCTACTGTTTTAAACTTCTTCCAGTACCTCTCTCTCATACAACCATGAATAAAGAAACCTCCAGAGAAACAAAAATGAAGAAGAAATAAAAGCAATTGATTATTTATCTCTCTCTCTCTCTACAATTTACTCCTTTCTCTCACTACAAATATTTCCCTCTCTCTCTCTGTTTCTTTCTCTCACAAAAAGAATTACAGAACAAGAAGAAGAAAAAGAAGTGGATGATAATGGTGTTTCTCTCTCTCTCTCTCTGATTTTCTCTATAGGTTGAGCTTAGAGATGGTGATGTTCTTGACCCCCAAACCGAGATGCCCTTTCTTCTTTCTGTTCTCCCATTTATATCCAACTAAGAGAGCTTTATCTCCCTTTCTCAATACATTTCATTCTCGGTTTGTATGAGAGAAGGAAATAAAACTTTCCTTTCTCTCTCTAAAACCAGAGAGAAAAAGATAACTTTTGATTTCTCACAATCATCTCCTTCTAAAGAAAATAAACTTCTCTTTCTATCAATCGATTCCATCTTCAATCTTTTCTTTCCTTCTCTGTAAAATTTCCATAAGCTCCATCTCTATTTCAGTTGCTCTTTCTTTCTAAATCAGAGAAAGGAAATCAAAACAATTTGATTCTTCCATCTCTCTGTTATTATCCCAATATAAAAGAAATTCCAGCCGAGAGCTCTTTCCATTTTCTGTTATAGTTTCAATCTTCACTGTCAAAGAAATAAATAAAGAGAATACTCACTTTCTTTCCCTCTTGATCTTAGCCGAATATCCCTTGCTTTCCATCTCTGTAAATCTCTAGATTTCAATCATCCTTTCCTTTTTTGTAAAAGAATTCCTTTCCATAATCTTCACACAAACATATCCTATCAATCATTTCATTCTCTAATAAGTTCTTGCCATAAAACAGTAAGGATACTGTTTATATGAGAGGTATGGTATGAGAGAGAAATAAAGAAGAGGTATTCCCAAATTTTGACCAATTCAAAATAGAGAAAGTGGAAAGAGAAAAGATTTGCAATAAATCTCCAATGGCCCAGTCGGTGTTTACAGTATGGTGTTGACGTGTTGGCTATTTTGATAAAGGATTCGGTGCATTGCAACCTACCATCTTATCTTGCGTCGGCATACTTTATTAACTTGTACCGTGTAGTATGGAGGCAGCAGCTAATAAAATACCATAAGAGGTGCCGACCCCAATCTTTGAACTAGTCTATCTTGCTCGTCGGGACTCCGATTTGACGTCCGTTTTCGCCTATGGGTTCGTCTTGAACTCTACTTTTCAACCGAGCACCAAAATTGACCAGAATACCCTTGTCATTAAAATGACCAAAATGCCCCTCAAGTATGTCTTTATCACATGTTTTCGCATCGAACTCCATAACCGAGACCTGAGAAAGAAAATCAACCAAATCATCAGAGTAACCGCTCGAACTGGACTAACTAACCCGAGTTAAGAGATTCAGATGAGACATTCTCATGTCCCATCATTTTCTTCTCCTCCCCGACCTACTGCTCCTCTATATATATCTTGGTCCTTCTCCTCCTCTCATCACAGTCCTCTATTCATCCCTGCTTTAACCCTATCCTCATGGCTACTCATTTTGCTCTTGCTCCCCGTGGTCGTCTCCCTCTCAAATACCCAAAACCCTCCACAAACCAGGACCTCCAGACTATCAACCAAGGTTTTGTGGCTAGGTGGTGCTGTCCTCAAGAGGCAAACCTGGCTCACCTGAAACACATGCTCTTCTCTCAATCCATTTTCTTTCGCGACTGTCACTACTCCACTATTGAAGGTCCTCTTAACACCTTTCTTATAAAACCTAAAAGCTTATTCATCCTGAATGCACTAAACTTTGGCCGTCCATGGATTCTGAGGGGCATGCTTCTTGTTCTTAAACAAGTTGATTTTCCACTCTCGGAAGGAGTTGATGACCTATTTTATGAGCCCATGTGGTGCAACCTGTATAACCTACCAATGGCCATTCAGAACAAAGAATACCTGGATGTCCGATCTCCATTATTAGCCACCATTAACACAGTCTTTGTTGATAGAGAATTTGACATCAACTTCAGTTACCAAAAATTCCCAAGGGCAATATGTCAAACCTGCAGGATTATTGAACATCCTCTGGGTCACTGTTCGGTGCTTGAAGATCCCTCTGAAGATGACAGTGACCCAATGGATACTAATGTTCTTCCCAACCATGATCAGAGCCCTGAGGAACCATTACTTATAGCCCCCCCACCTTCACCTGTGTATCATCAAACCCCTCCACACCTACTCTTTACCCCCTCGGGTAAGAGAACAAGAGAAAGCCCTTCCCACCACTCCATCAGCTCGGATGAGCTTTCAGACGATTCCAATGAATTCCAATCCATGCTGTTGGAGAATCGAGAGGCGAGGAGAATGATTGCTGAAGAAAGGATGGTCAACCAGAGTATCAGGGGTAATGTTAATCAAGGAAGTGGGAGTGTCGTAACTCCACCAGAATGATCTACTTTAGTTGTTTTGGTTTGTGGTAGTTGTGTTTAGTTTTAGTTCTGTTTGTGTTTTCTGTCTTGCTTTGTTAGGTGTAGTGTTTTGCTTGGTGGCCAGTTGTGTGGCCTTTGTTTTGGCTCTTCATGTTGGTACAGTAGCAAGGAGGGGACTCCTCTAGCTGTTTCCTTGCTAGGTGTTGAGAGTTGAAATCTCCCTTTTGTTCCTCCTGGCCAACTGTACCGCGTGGGGGAGGTGTTTAGTTTTTTGTGGGCTTTCAGCTGTGGTGGACTGTTTTGTTTAGTTTTTGTAACTCGTTTGGTTTCCTTTTCTGTTAGTTAGTCTCTTCTGTTGTATCTTTCTGTTAGTTAGTCTGTTGGTAGTTTATTAGGTTTTTGGGCCTCTCTGTCCCCTTTCTCCCGTTCCCTTCCCCCTTCTGCTTCAGGCACTCCTTGGCTTGTTAGCCTCTTTGGGCCTGCTAAGCTTGGCTTGGTTGGGCCCCTTTGGCCGGCGACCAGATGGACCAACCCCATATAGATGTATCTATTTTGGCCTGGAACATGAGAGGCTGCGGTAATTTTCTGAACAGAAAGCACCTCTGATCTCTTGTTCGAACCCACAAACCTGACATCATTTTTTTATCTGAGACTAAGTGTATTAATACGAATCTGAACAAACTCCTCAATATGCAAGCCCACTACAAACAATTCACGGTTGAACCTGTCAACAGAGCTGGGGGCCTTGCGGCCTTTTGGTCCCATAACTTGGATATCCACACTTCTTATGCGGATTATAACATTATCCATCTTAAAGGCACCCATGACAATAATAAGGAATTCTATCTTTCGTGCTTCTATGGTTGCCCCTATAACTCTCATCGGATGGGTCCCTGGGCCCAACTCTCTAAGCTTACTCCGGATCCCTCTATTCCTTGGTTGGTTATAGGCGACCTCAATTCTATTTTGTATCCAGAGGATAAACTCGGAGGGAGGTCTAAGTTCCCCTCCCATGCTCGGCAAATCCGCACGCAGATCAATACGATGGGCCTTCATGATCTTGGCTTCAATGGTGACCCTTATACGTGGTCCAATAGACAATTTTCGGGCAACTTGATTAAAGAACGTCTTGACAGAGCTTTATCGAACCAGAAGTGGGCCACGGACTACCCTGACTCCATACTTCACCACCTGCCGGGGTTGGCTCCGATCATGTACCCATCCTCCTCACTACCATCCTTCAAAGGCCAATTGGTCGAAAGCCGTTCAAATTTATCCGCATCTGGATGTCTCACCCAGATTGCTACAGTTTCATTAGCAGTAACTGGCCTCATTCCCACAATCCGATCCAGAATAAGCTTAACCACTTAGCTATCAACCTCGCCAAGTGGAATAAAAATGTTTTTGGACACATTGAAACTAAAATCAACCATCTCACGGATGCCCTTCAATCTATAACTACCCTTGAGAGTCTGCATATTCTTAACCAAAAGTTGGAAGAAGCCTATAACCATCAGGAAAGCCTGTGGAAAGAGAAATCTAGAGTTGCCAATATACATCTCGGTGACGGAAACACGAATTTTTTCCATGCAAAAGCTATTCAGAGAAATCGTAAGAATCAAATCACCTCTATCAAACGTTCTGACAACACCTGGACGAATGATCTTGAGGAAGTGGCTTCTGTTTTTTCCTCCCATGTTCAGCAGATATCCACGACTATGGGCTCCATTATCTCTGAGGATTTAATCAATCTCTTCCCCTCGCAAATCACGTCCACCCATAACAACAACCTCATCAAGCCGCCTCTTGAAGATGAAATCCGTACGGCGGTTTTTTCGCTTAAAGCTGATGCTGCTCCGGGTCCGGACGGATACCCGCCTTTTTTTTACCATTCTAACTGGGACACGGTAAAATTAGATGTTATCAGCATGGTAAACAACTTTTTCTCCCACAACTATCTTCCGCCTGCATCTAATCACACTCACATCTGTTTGATCCCTAAAACCAAAACCCCTCAAACCACTTTGGACTATAAACCCATCAGTCTCCTAAACACCACCTACAAAATAATCACTAAAATTCTGGCCAACCGGCTTAAGATTGTTCTTCCTGAGATTATCTTCCCCTTCCAAGCGGCTTTCGTTCCTGGCCGGCAGATCACCGATAATATTATCATTAGCCAGGAAGTGTCGCACTCTTTCAAGAGGAAAAAAGGGAAGAAAAGCTATTTTGGTTTAAAGCTGGATATGTCTAAAGCTTTCGACCGGGTTGAGTGGTCATTTTTAGAGAGAATCATGTTTCAGATGGGATTCGCGGAGCAGTGGATTAATCTGATTCATACCTGCATCTCCACCTCTTTTATGGCGATTCTTATCAATGGTCGTCCAGGTAAGAATTTCAACGTCTCCAGGGGCATTAGGCAGGGTGACCCGTTATCCCCTTTTCTTTTTGCTCTAGCTATGGAAGGCCTCAACCGTCTCCTGGAATCCAAAAACAGTCAAAACCATTTCATTGGCTTCAATTTTCCTAATTCGGACTTCTCGCTCACCCATCTGCTTTCTGCTGATGATTGTCTCATCTTCGGCCTTAACTCTCTTGACAATATTACTAACCTCCAGAACATTTTGGATACTTTCAGTGCGGCCTCGGGCCAGATGATTAACTACGCCAAATCTACTATCTTCTTTTCCAAAACCACCCATCCTAAATTCAAGCGGATGATTACTCGTAGTCTGAAAGTTCACCAAGCTTCTTCTCTAGACAAGTACCTGGGCACTCACCTGT
The DNA here is from genome assembly GCF_041429995.1 of Eschscholzia californica. NCBI lineage: Eukaryota > Viridiplantae > Streptophyta > Magnoliopsida > Ranunculales > Papaveraceae > Eschscholzia > Eschscholzia californica. The sequence continues at coordinate 40,343,860 of NW_028238420.1, read as the reverse complement.
TCATCGAAGCCAATAAAAGGCAAGTTTTCTCCTCCCTCCTTAACCAAATCCAAAATAAACTTTCTAAATGACATACAAACCTTCTTTCCCAAGCTGGCCGCTCTGTAGTGATCTCCACCATAGCAGCGGCCGTTCCCCGATACCAAATGCAATGCTTTGCCATTCCTAAAGGCATAAGTAATCGCATTGAGACCATCCAGAGGTCTTTCTGGTGGGGAAAATCGAAAACCATTCACACCATCAACTGGCAACAGATATGTAAGCCTCGCAGACTGGGGGGCTTGGTATTAGATTACCTTTTCTGGATAATGAAGCTTTCCTTAGTAAACTCCTTTGGCGTGCTCTCAAAAACCCCGATACTCTTTGGACGAAGATTCTTAAAGCTAAATACTACCCGAAAGATACCAAGCCTTCTATGGCTAAATCTAACCACTCCTGGTTTTGGAAATCTATGATGCAGCGTTATAAACAAGTTCAGGAGCTCATTTTTTGGGATGTGAATAAGGGCACTAATATTAACATTTGGGAGGACTACTGGATTCCGAATCACAAACCTCCGATACCTAACATACACAATTGCAGCTTACAAACGGTTGATCAACTGATCAATAATAACCAGTGGAACATGAACCTGATTCATCAACTTTTTGATATCGAGGTCGAAAAGGCGATCTGCAGTATCAATTTACGACATGATAAAGATGACGCTATGAAATGGTCTCTCACCAAATCAGGTAACTTCACTATCAAATCTATGTACTTTCATTTGAGAACAAAAAATATGGACTACCATCAACCAGAGTGGAACTATATATGGAAAATACAAACGATACCTCGAATTAAACTGTTCTTGTGGAAGTGTTGTTCCAACAGTCTTCCAGTTCGTGGACAAATTGGTCAGTATATAGGCAATGTGTTTAATTGTGGGTTTTGCGACAAGGTCGAATCGTTATCTCATATCATGCTCCATTGTGCTTCTACCCGTACTATCTGGTTCTACTTTAATATCAGGGTGGATAGTATTGACAATTTGCAGGACTGGATCTTGGAGTGGAAATCTTTGGAACCAGAATTGCAGTCCCTTTACGCTAATATTTTGTGGTTCATATGGAAAGCTAGATGTGAACAATGTTTTTCTTCGAAAAAACAAACTCCGGTACAGGTTATCAATAACATTAAAGGGTCGGCTATTGCCCATAAGAAAACAAAACCAGCAACCAACAGAAAGGACTCGCTGGTCTGGAGACCTCCTGAATTTCCTTACCTGAAATGTAACGTGGATGCTTCATTTAAGACTCTTACAGATCCGGCAGGATATGGCGGAATCATTCACAATGATAAGGCAGAATTTATTATCGCGTTAGCAGGTGTCATCAGAGGCCAATCGGCAGAAGAATGTGAAGGTCTAGGCATTCTCAAAACTATACAGTGGGCGCAACAGCTACAGATTACTCATCTTATTTTGGAAAGTGATAATTTTAATATCATTCGGTACCTGAACAATGGTGGCTCGGCTATTGAATGGCAGACAGAGAAATTAATGGACAACATCCGTGAGACATCAGGTCACTTCGGCTCTATCAGATTCGTCCACATTCCCAGAGACCTCAACAATTGGGCAGATAAATTAGCTAAGTGGGGTAGGCAAAATAAGTGTAATAGGGTGTGGAACTCCTGGGGGGAGCTAACGAGGGAGTTAGCGTTGTAAGTGGTGTGGGTAGCTTGACTTGTTTTCTTTTCGGTTTTTTTCCTTCAACAAAAAAAAAAAAAAAAAAAAAAAAAAAAAAAAAAACTTCCTGTGAGATTTTGTCCCATCATAGCCGAAAAGATGACATGGCATTTTCATTTTCAAATACTTGGTCCCTAGTTAGACTAGTTGCAAGAGAATTTGATCTATAAATCTACCTTCTGTTTAAGACAACCCTGATTTTTTCTGTTGCTACTAATATCCTCATACCACAACTTAACGGTTTAGATTTAATCGTCACTAAACTATATCAGATCTGTCCTAATCCAACGGCCCTTAACGCTCATCTTCCAAACCCTTCTGATTTTCAGAAGACATTTCAACTTCATTTTCGAATATTTCATTTGTTATACTATTTGGTTCAGCAAGATTTGAATAAAAATGGCGAGATATCCACTTCGAGATCTGTGGTTTATTCTTCAAATTAGGGTTTATGTTTGTTAGCTGAAGAGAGAGAGAGAGAATCTGTGGATCAAAAACTGATGCGAGTAATTACTGAAAACGATGAGGTTTCAGATCCGTTTTATCTGGTTAAGATCTATACGTTTCTTCTACCTAATTTAACGAATAATTTCTTAAATTGGATGATTCAAGAAGGTTTATCTTTTCAAATGAGAGGATCTATTCGTGTACTTTTCAGTCTCTTTCTCTTACTAGCTATCGTCACTTCTCTCAGTTCTAAAATCGCAACTCGCCGGAGTTTCAGTTCTTTTCCGACTGAAAATGTCTTCGAAATGAAACAATCAGTGTCGGAACTAAACTCAACATTGTTAAAATTTGCTGCCATTGATATCGGAGAGATGAAAGCTAAACAAGAAATCGAACAATTACTCCAATCTAGCTATGGTTTTACTCAAGGGCGTTATCGATCGATCTCATCTTGGCAACGAAGAACTCAAATTGATAAACAATCAAGATACTCGAATCGAGGTATACCAAATCATTTTCGTTCACCTAAATATTATAGAAACTGGTTAGATTTTCGTAGAATTCTTCATGATTGGTTTAAAAACAAAAAATTTCAACCTGATATTATGTCTCAATTGATTAAACTAGTGAAAACTCCTATAGATCAACATTATGGGTTTCTTTCGAATTCGAAAACTAGGTATTCATCTTGTGCTGTAGTTGGAAACAGTGGGATTTTATTGAAATCAGAATATGGTGATTTGATTGATGATCATGAATTTGTTATCAGATTAAACAATGCTGGGATTAAAGGGTATGAGAAAAATGTAGGATCAAGAACTAGTATATCATTTGTGAATAGTAATATTCTTCATCTTTGTGGTATAAAAGAAAGTTGTTCTTGTCATCCATATGGCGAAAATGTTCCGATTATTATGTATATTTGTCAAGCAATTCATCTAATGGATTACACAATTTGTAATTCATCTCATAAAGCTCCATTGTTAATTACAGATGCGAGGTTTGATGTTTTATGTGCTAGAATTGTGAAGTATTATTCATTGAAATTGTTTACAGAAGAAACAAGAAAGTCGCCCGAAGAATGGGGACCTACCCATGATGGAAGTATATTTCATTATTCTTCTGGTTTTCAAGCTGTGATGCTTTCATTAGGAATTTGTGATAAAGTTAGTATATTTGGGTTCGGGAAATCGCCTATAGCAAAGCACCATTATCATACGAATCAGAAATCGGAGCTTCATTTACACGATTATGAAGCAGAATACGCTTTCTATCGTGATTTGGTTGAACGATCGAAGGTTATTCCTTTCCTTGTAAGCAAATTTAAGATCCCTCCTGTGGTTATATTTCATTGAATTCCTTATGTTTAGAAACATTTTTTTTTTGTTTTTAGGTTTTGAAACCAGTTATGTTATTTTTTAGCTCTGGTTTCTTTGTCTCATGTTGTAATAGTAGTTTCCCACAAAAACTTGATAGTAGAGTAAACGAATTGAGTGAAAAGTTCATATTCTTTTTTGAGACCATCTACTTTCAAAGATGGTAGTTGGCACTAGTTCTGTAAGATTGAAACCCTAGAAATGTGATGTAGAAACGCAGCGGAATTAAAGAAGACGAATAAACTTAACAAGAACGATAAAATAAAGATGAAATAACTCGAAAATACTAAACTTTATTAAACTTCAAAGGGGTTTTCTCTTCAATCTGAGAATAATAGACAAACTAGATATCCTTTTATAGGATTCTGGACTTTCCTAGATAGACTTGAATTAGACTTCTTAAATAATTAAAATACTGCAACTGCCTAAATAACTAGACTCAAATCTGGACCTTTCCAATTATTGGAAATATTAAAATAGCATAATTTCCTAAACCTAATTTATCTAATAATCATACTAAAATAAGGACTCCTTAAATCTACTCTCTCTGGCCGGTTGGTCCATGACCGGGTTCGGTCATGGAAATAGTCTCCACGCCGGGTGCCCCTGCATCAGCTTCCCCTTCTCCCACGAGGTTCGTCCCGAACCGAATTGCCGAAGAAAACAAATCGATACACCCACATACGATGAACTCTGTCAGGGCGATTCGTAATTCCCACTTTGCACGAACGGCGTGTGAAATCCGATGGATAGAGAAAGGGACCAAGTCACCAACGACAAACTAAAACCCGTAATGCGAAGATTTACGCAAAATCGACAGTAGTGAGTGAACATCCAATAAATTCCGACATCTTCCATCATCTTGTAGTTTGATGAAGAAGACTGCAAATGCTATATTGTGCGCTATGAAAACTTTAACCTTGAAATTCATCTTCCAATCCATCACGGTTCTTGCCTCTCTTCTATCAATAATAAATGGAATACTCGTAACGACGTTTGGACCATCATACGAAGAATGAAAGTGTAGAGAAAGAAAAACAAACGAATCACAAGGTTCCCAAGTAAAAGTATGAAAATTATTAGAACTCGCAACAATCTGAGTACTGTTATGAGTATTCACTTGTAATACTGTAAAGTACTCAACTAAGCCTTCGAAAATATCAAAGAGAACGTCGGCAGTGGTATCCTCACGAGAAGAGCCAAAAAAAAGTGCAAACCACCGTATAATTTGAAGAACCGTACGTCTTGATATATTTTGCATGGCCTCACCTTTCATCTTGGTCTGAGGAGCTGCTTTATGTTTAATTTGATATAGGTAAGAAAAGTATGAATGTCCTTGAGAATCATCACAAAAAGAAATCGGACGAACATAATCACGATCAAATACACCAATAAAAAGAGCAGAATCAATTCCATGAGAAAACTCAGCAGAAACACTTTCATCGATGGTCAATAACTTTTGTTCTTCGGATTGTAAGTTATCATCGTGATTGAAAGCAACTGGACTAGGGATGAAAGAGGAGTTTTGGGATTCACCAACATCATCAATGTTTTTCAAAGAATTCATAACGTTTTGAGACGTGTTATCTAACACCGTATCCGTGTCACTCAACAAACGAGATGGGGTAGTTAGCTTTGATGATTGGGAAAACGAGTAAGGCCTAAGAGGGTCTGGGTATTCCGGTGTGTAATGGGGTGGAGTTTCGATGGGTCGGTAGTAGGTGGGTTGGGAACGGTTTGGTTGAACTAGGGTGGTTATCGTGGGAGCTTGGTAAAGTTGAGTGGGTGGGAAGATCGTGGTGTTAGGTATGATAGGTGTTGGCAGTGAATATGGTTGTATGAGAGGTGATGAATACGGGTGATGATTGTAGTGTTGTTGCTGTCGCTGTCGCTGTTGCTGTTGGGTTTGCTGTTGCCGTTGCTGTTGCTGTTGCTGTTGCTGTTGCTGTTGCTGTTGCTGTTGCTGGAGCTGTTGCTGTTGCTGTTGCTGGAGGCGTTGCTGTTGCTGTTTTTGAAGTATTTTAGAAGATGATTTATCAAAATTGAACTCCTCTTCGCAAAACGAAACGAGGAGCTTTGTTACAGTTTCTCGTTTAGAACCAACCTCGTCTTTTCTTCCTTTATCTTCGACTTTTTCTTCTTCTACTTCGGAGAAAGATTCATCTTTTTCACACTCTTTGTAATCTTCTTTGCCTTCATCTTCTTCTTCTTCAATGGAATTATCCTCTTGTACGACAGTATCATAACCCATATCTCGAAGAATAATCGTTTGTAATTGAAGAGATTGTGGTGTATTAGAAGAGAATAGTTTGTCCAAAGTGTCAAACGATTTGAGAGCTTGTTCATTGGATATTTTTATCGAATCCACCTTCAACGAATCATCCTCTTTCTTTTTATCATGAATAATTTTTTCTTCGAACAACGAGGTAGGTTGCTGCCAAAGTGTTAATGTTGGTGGTTGTGGTGAGTGGCAAGTGTGCGAAAGTGGTGAATAATAAGGGTACGGAGGTGGTGGTGGTGGTGATTCTGGTGTTGGGTAGTAATAAGATGGCGGTGATGGTGTATAACATACCGGTAGTGGTGGCGTAGGTTGATATTGATAAGGAGAAGGTTGTAGTGTATAATTAGAGTACGTAGGTGGTGGTGTTTCGGTTGTGGTGGGATAATAAAAAGATGGAGGTTGTGATGAATTTTCTCGTACGACTTCTCTCGGATTCCAATGATAATAGTATGAATCTCGATATGCATACGAACATGATGCGCATAAGCATCGATTCGTTATCCCTTGATGAGTATAATCTGATTGATTATAATCTTGTCGAGGAATAGATACGATTGAAACTGATTTAATTGATCTGGAAAAAAAATTCCAGAATCATTAGCCCAAAACTTTGGTGGCTCTGAATACCACATGATGTAGAAACGCAGCGGAATTAAAGAAGACGAATAAACTTAACAAGAACGATAAAATAAAGATGAAATAACTCGAAAATACTAAACTTTATTAAACTTCAAAGGGGTTTTCTCTTCAATCTGAGAATAATAGACAAACTAGATATCCTTTTATAGGATTCTGGACTTTCCTAGATAGACTTGAATTAGACTTCCTAAATAATTAAAATACTGCAACTGCCTAAATAACTAGACTCAAATCTGGACCTTTCCAATTATTGGAAATATTAAAATAGCATAATTTCCTAAACCTAATTTATCTAATAATCATACTAAAATAAGGACTCCTTAAATCTACTCTCTCTGGCCGGTTGGTCCATGACCGGGTTCGGTCATGGAAATAGTCTCCACGCCGGGTGCCCCTGCATCAAAATGTAATGTTAAGATTATGCTTTATTGAATACTATATACTAGAAACATTTGCGACTTCACCATTATGCTGTGGTAGTTTATTTCCACAAATACTCCTTACAAGTAGAATTTATCGTCCTTTACTATGTAATTTAGTGTTATTGTAGTATATTTGAAGAATTCCAAGTATTTTGGCGCGTCTACTTTTATTTTGGTTAAGAGATCATCCAACATTTGCTGTTGATATTCTTGCTAGAAAAGCTTGCATCATAAATAAGGACGTAATAATTGTATTATCCCATCTATACGCACTTGTATCTTCAAAAGGAAAAAAAGCGAAGGAGAGAGAGAAAGGAAGACATGTATGTAGAGGCGTAGAGCATTTAGGACTGTCTGCCCTAGCTTAACAACCTCTTACCTTATCTGCAAGGCCGAGCATTGTTTAATTCTCTTAATTTTCTTTTACAAAGAGTTAGAAAGAGAGCAAAAAATAACTGATTTTAAAGTGTCTGTTATTCTGTTACAGTATCTATCACTTGTTACTGTTCTTACACTACAGTTACACTTATTTTAACTTTCATATACTCTGCAAACACCTCTTTTCATCTCTTTTCTATTTCCAATTAAGATTCTCCTATACTATCTCAAATAAATATTAACCTTGATTTATTCATTTACTTGAAATATAAGTTGAAGTTTTAGTGAGGATGAGTTGACGATTTCGACAAAGGGTTTCTCGGAAGACCTTATGTGATCTTGTATATTTGAATACAAACCCAGATGTATAATACAAAGCCTTGTGCTATTCTTTCATGTCTTCTCCCATCTCCTCTGTATGCAAATGATTTACGACATTTTTTCCACATAAATGGCTAAAACCCAATGAATGAAAACTAGGCTAACGAATGTCCCTTATAGAACTTTCTACTCGTATCTTTCTCAAGATGAAATTGGTCTCAACTAATCTAATGTATCAAGAAATTTAATGTCCTTCAATGGCTTGGTTACAGGATGGTTGATGTTCTTCTTCTTGCGACCATGAGCACAAAATATCAAAGTAACTTTCTCTTTGTTCTTTTGTTATCAACTCCACCGGTTTTCTCTTTTTTGATGGAGTTATTATTTACTTAACATGAATGGCATTTTGCTCGTTGACAATACCAAATTGTAAGTCAATTTTTTTTTGAAAATAACACAATAATACATCTACACTTTATGGACTTGATGTATTATTGAATCAAATAGGATCTCAAATTTACTCCCTTACCATACTATCACATAATAGAGAGACCCAGTCAACTGTCACTCTTAACTGCCTCTATAAGATGGTGGCACCCATGAACTCACTCCCAAATCAGAGAAGTCGTCACTGACAAAAGAAAAGAACTTTGGTTAACATCTACATATTGCTTGAAACTTTAAAATTTAAATATAACAAACTTAATTAGCGAGCGCAAACAACTGCTTGTTCAGTTGATTGTGCATTTACTTAGAAAATCTGAAGTCAGAGGATCGAAACTTAATGACAGTTACAAGCATATCCGATCCTTATCGATGTATCAAAAGGACACTAAAGAGTGAACTATATATGAAAGTTCGATGTCAAGTCCGTACATGAGCTAGGGGGCCTGGCTAACCGCATTGGACCTTAAATATGCCTACAAGGCTACACTCCGGGCACAACAACCCATCCTGGGCCTCTTCTCCACTAGGGTCAGGCCTGGCTCGTATAAGGACACAATGAAAATCTGATCAGCCAAACGAAATCTGTATACCAAACATCCCCCTTCTTCTTTCTGTTCATTCTGAAGGGCTTCCCTTTTTCTGCCATTCTTCCGAGTTCATTTGCCGCCTGAAATTAGAAAAATGGCGGGAAGCCTTCAAACTCTAAACCTCAGACCTCCAACTGCTCGGACTGGATTTTACCGGCGATCGACGCCATTGATTCCGTCTAATCATATCCAAATCACCAGCAATTCCTTTGTTTTCAGCCCTAATTTACCCCTCATCCGAATAGTTCCTACAATTTCACTAACTGCAAAAGCCAGTGGAGCTAATAATCAGGTTTTCATTTCCATTCCTCTTCAAGTGTTTGTGTTTATATCCAAGGCATTTAATAATCTCAACTTTATTTAATGGCAGGTAGATGGTAATGGAGATGAACACGCTGGAATATCATCGAAGAAGATGTTAACATTGAGAGACTCCGTTTTAACATTTGCAGTAACAAACTTTCTTCCATTAGGTAAGCCCACTCAAATGATGAATTAGGGTTTCATCCATAACTCCAAGATCCTATAAAATTGTATGCTTTTATAGAACTTTCTATCATTTTTGTTCTTTTTATAGATTGAATTACAGTTAATTTTCTCTTCGATTTTGTTGCAGCACTTATAAGTGGAGTAGCTTTAGCACTTGTGAATCCAACCCTTGGTTGTCTTGCTCATAAATATTCACTGTCCAAATTCAGCACCTTTGGAATCTTTCTTATTTCAGGTGATTTTCTTAGTTTGACGCGCCTTTAAGTTTACCCATTTAATTGTTATTTCGGTTTCCAGAAATGCATTTTTTTACTTTGTGATGTAGGGCTAACGTTGAGGAGTGAGGAAATTGGAGCTGCCAAAGAAGCTTGGCTTGCAGGATTGTTTGGGCTAGTATGACCTAAATTTCTTATATCCCTTCTTTATTTTGTAGCTTTGTAGGTCTTTTCTTCACGAGTTTCTACTTCAGTTAATACGCAGATCCGCAGATTCAAAACATTGTCAGTTTTGTATAAGTAATGTACAAATGCATTATTTTGAAGCACAAAATTTCATGTCTTTCTTAGTCATGATTTGAACTTCTTAGTGAACTTCGTTTATTTAGCTTTTTGAGCTATGTAATTTGCGGTATATCGGGTATGAGACGATGGGAGATATGGTGACAAACAATACGTGATTTGGCAGATTATATCACCTATAGACGTTGACATCTGATATAGTTTATATATTCGGCTGCTGCAACTCTTGTTTAAAAACTTCAAAAAGAAAGGAACAAATTGTACTGTATTAGTTCTGATTATAGTTGAAACTCAAAAGCTAAAAGATGTTGAGACCCTTTTTCTTTCTTTTTGAACTGTCACAACGGTTTTATAGGGGACATCATAGTTAATATTTGATAATTTATATACAAACTACAAATAGTCAGATGTATCTATATATTATCCAATTCTATCCTCTGCATCGTTCTTCTCTTCATTTACAGCCGAATACTTAATATTTCTTGTTTTCATATATATATATATATATATATATATTTCTTCATATAATGGCTGCTAGTATCTTGTCTTTTATAGTGTTTTATTGTTGGCTCTTGCAGTGTTCTATTCTGCTATTTACTCCATTTGTTTCCAGGCTTATTTTGCAACTTCAGTTGCCACCTCAAGAGTTTGTAACAGGCAAGCTGACTGACCTATAGTTCCATAGTAGTTTATTAGTCTTCAATTTCAATAGAGATAACTATACTCTGGGTACTAAACGTCTACAAGCTTACAGGATTAGCTATCTTCTCATGCATGCCAACAACATTGTCAAGTGGTGTGGCACTAACACAGGTATATCAGCCAATCTTATATCTCTGAACTTAGTTAATTTATTCAGCACAAGAAAAGATGCATTAAGTTTAAGTATAACAAAGTTCACATTGAAAGGATTCAGCTCGTTGGGGGGAACTCTGCTCTGGCTCTTGCAGTTACAGTAATATCAAATCTGCTTGGTATTTTGACTGTAAGTATTTGTATCCACTGTGCCGAGATTGTAAAACAAAGTGTGTTGCGTCTTCTCTGATCTACACGAAATTTGTGCAAGTTTTTTGTCTCTTTGTTTCTTGTACAATGTTTTAAAAATTATTTGAGGCGTTGAGGCTGTTGGCTTTGTTAAGGTGAAGAATAGCTTTTAGGCGGCAATGGTAAGGCGCTAAGGCGTATGTCTCATCTAAGACTCAGAACCTAGTTATAATTACTCACCTTAAAACTACTAAACATTGGTTTCCATTTCTCACTCGACCCCATCAGTAACCACAAATATATTAATATGGCCAGCCCTACTGACTTTTTGGATATGTGATCAACCCAATGAAGAATGCTGTTCTGTTCACCCAAGTATTGAAGCACTATTGCCAAACCAACGTGGCCTCAGATGCCCTTATTTCTTTTAATCAGGTGTTGTTCACCTATCATTTGCTATTTGACCATTGCAGCCTATGTGTAGCAATAATTACATGTTGCCTTGCAATGCCATCTATGATGAAGTATTGTATAAGCAAAAGCAAAACATAACAAACGGTCCAGTGGACAGACACTGACTCGGGGAGTCACTCGCTGAGTCATCCGAGTCACTCGGGCTAACCCTAGACTCAGAAACTTGGTGATGCTCGGCTCAGTTATGTCGGAGTCCAAGTCGTATCCCGAGTCACTCGGCTGACTCGGCCGAGTCGGACTACCTAGGGTGAAAGTTCTCAAAAGATAAAGATTTTGCCCACTTTTTGGCATTTCCATATCCCCGATCTTAAAGTTGCACTTTGCCGATCCTCTCTAATTCCAGCATTGATCTTGTGCATGTCTAGAAAGTCAAGTGAGTACCACCATTGAGTTTATTCGTTCTTTATCAGTCTTATACGTTCCTCATTTTCTTTTTTCTTTTAATACTTTTTGTTCAACTTCTTATTTCATTTATTTTCTTTTGAGTTTCTTCATCCTATCACCCACTCATCCCTGTATCTCAATAAAGTAGTTTTGTTTCTGAGTTACTTACTAGATATAACTTCAAGTGTAAATTAAAATTAAAACTGCTCTAGTTGGAGTCACTAAACTTGTGGGCTATCTTACATTTTAGGTGCCTTTTTCTATCAAGAAGTTCATAGCTGATGGAGTTGGTGTAACTTTTCCAACCAGTCAACTGTTTAGAAGCCTTTTAATCACACTTGTGGTTCCTTTAGTATTGGGGAAGGTATAATAACTGATTCTGTTTATCATTGGAGATCTCCTGTACCCTTTGAAGCTTTGAAACCGTGCAAATCATTATTATTTTTATATGATCTACTGTATACTTGTGTTTGTAACATATTGGCTTCCCTGATTTTTGAGTTAGAGGAATAATATATGGTTTTCGTTTTCAGGTATCTCGAGATTGCTTCAGTGGTGAGTTTCTTCCGAGACCAATTTCTTTCTTTCGAAGATTCTCAATTTTTTCCATGAAAAGTATTTGCAAAATACACAGCAGATGCGGCATGTGTAGAATAATCTTGTTTAAGTGTATATTATTTGACTGATTGTACCTGTATTGCAGGTATAGCCAAAATCGCTGATCAGAACCGCAAGAAGCTTTCAATGATTAGTGCAGTCTTCCTCAGTCTTGTAAGAAATAAACATTGATCTACTTCAAAATTTAAAGTTTTTAGTTAGTTTTTGGAAGACACATTCAGAACATGAAATTAGGATAATTTTATTTACTCCAGCGTAGAGAAAGAAAAGAAAGTTGTCTATCAAAATGAACAGTAGTTGCAAACTTAGCATTTGTTTAGAGTTTAGACTAGCAAATGAGTGGGAGTTCTAACTTGACTGCGAACTTCATTTGCCTGAGTTTTTGGAAATATTGAACAAGTTATTTTTTCCTGTTACCCCAAAAAGCTTGACAAAAAAAGAAGGCATGATGGGTTCAGGAGCCACTGTTTTGAAATTTTCCTGGTCATGATATTCCAGGTTCCATGGATACAAGTGAGCCAATCAAGGTCCTTGCTGTTGATGGTCAAACCAACTATGTTTCTTGTAGCTATCGGAGCGGGACTGTATGTTTACTGTTTCAAGTGTTCTTAATACATGAAATTAGAATATATATTTTATTCCTTAGAGTTATTTAGACAGGGTTGTATTTTTCTTTTCAGTCATTACATTTTCTGAAAAAATCGTATATTACCACTGACCATAGTCTGCCTTGCCCTTGTCACTCGTACACAGTAACATACACATACGCATATAAGCATGTACGCATAAACATTCACACACACGCATAGGTATGCACATACACTTATACACTAACACGTGCATCTTGATGGATACTGACGCAGTTCCAAGCCATTGGTACAAAAAAATCTCTAATTACTTGTCAAGACACCCTGATATCTCATTATGTTCACTTTACTCACCTATGTATGGTCTAGGTTCTGTGTCAGAGGCGTAGAACAGAAAATTACAGCATGATCATCTATTATTGATGCCATTCTATTTACTTTTGACCTAACTATCTGAGGGGCCCTAGCCCTGGATACACTAGCCGAACCTACGGAAAAGGAGGTCAAATTTTTTTTTTTTTCATCTTTGTATTTGTTGGTTTATCGTACTAAGGTAAACTAGATTGTTCCTAGTATCTAAGCTTCCCTTATTCGTATAAAGTAGTAGTTAGAAACCTATATGGAGAAGGATATCATATGTTTTCTTTATATGGCTATACACACATGGGCTAGCCATTTGGAGCAGGCAATTTTATTAATATTGTGCCTTTTGTTTAAACCTTTTGAGTTTATAAATCCTAGTTCGTAGTTAAGAAATGCTTTTTATTTCACTAAGTAAACCTCAATTGAACCCTCTGGCGATGAGTTTACATCGCATTTGTAATTATCATAACCTGCTCAAACTTTTGGGCTTTATTCATTTTGACCATCCTTCTATCTATTCAGATGTAGATAGGGAAATTTGGCCAAAACTCCCTAAAAACTTTGGCCTTTGGTTAAAAAGGATTGGACAATTTTTTATGGGCTTCAGCTCCCTGTGGCATTTTTGTAAATTATCTAATATAGGGAAAAGACAAAACTGACCTTATTGCAAACTAGTTTGCAAACCAATTTGCAAAGTAGTGCAAACTAGTTTGCAAGGCAAACCAGATTGCAAACTAGTGCAAACCAGTTTGCAAATCAGTTTGCAAAGCTTTGCAAGGCAAACCAGATTGCAAACCAGTTTGCAAATCAGTTTGCAAATCAGTTTGCAAAGCTCTGCAAGGCAAACCAGATTGCAAACCAATTTGCAAAGTAGTGCAAACCAGTTTGCAAATCAGTTTGCAAACTAGTTTGCAAAGCTTCGCAAAATCAAACCCTAACAAAATAAGTAACTAAGAAGTAAGATTATATAAAATGTGAGGGTTTTTGGAAAATCTGAGGGTGTTTCTAGAATTTTCCTTTATACAAAGGTCAATTCAGGTATACAAAATTAAGGGATTTTTAGAATTGTCCTTCAAGCCTATTTCCAAACTTTTCATGGTGCCTAGAAGGAAAAAAAAGATAACTTGTCTTTTTGAAAAAAAAAAACAAAAAATTGGGTCTCTAGCCCAATTTCCTGATGGGAAATTTGGCCAAAACTCCCTAAAAACTTTGGCCTTTGGTTAAAAAGGATTGGACAATTTTTTATGGGCTTCAGCTCCCTGTGGCATTTTTGTAAATTATCTAATATAGGGAAAAGACAAAACTGACCTTATTGCAAACTAGTTTGCAAACCAATTTGCAAAGTAGTGCAAACTAGTTTGCAAGGCAAACCAGATTGCAAACTAGTGCAAACCAGTTTGCAAATCAGTTTGCAAAGCTTTGCAAGGCAAACCAGATTGCAAACCAGTTTGCAAATCAGTTTGCAAATCAGTTTGCAAAGCTCTGCAAGGCAAACCAGATTGCAAACCAATTTGCAAAGTAGTGCAAACCAGTTTGCAAATCAGTTTGCAAACTAGTTTGCAAAGCTTCGCAAAATCAAACCCTAACAAAATAAGTAACTAAGAAGTAAGATTATATAAAATGTGAGGGTTTTTGGAAAATCTGAGGGTGTTTCTAGAATTTTCCTTTATACAAAGGTCAATTCAGGTATACAAAATTAAGGGATTTTTAGAATTGTCCTTCAAGCCTATTTCCAAACTTTTCATGGTGCCTAGAAGGAAAAAAAGATAACTTGTCTTTTTGAAAAAAAAAAACAAAAAATTGGGTCTCTAGCCCAATTTCCTGATGTAGATATAACAGTCTAATTAGAACGCTGGGTGGATACACCCACTAGGCTGCACCCAGAATACATCTATTAAATCCTTCTCGCCCATGTTAGGTGCAACCTCCTTTTCTTATATGAGATCTAATCAACTAACCGATATGATTACTTTCACATATTGCAGGCTCCTGCATCTCACTCTATTAGCTTTCAATATACTAGCAGTTCAGAGTCTCACGGTTGTCTCAGGTGGTAGCGAATCAGTTTTTGCCAAGAAAGAGAATGCTCGTGCCCTCGTCATCGTTGCTAGCCAGGTCAGTGCATAAAGTTATTCATTTTCAGTACTTCCCATTCAAATCTGGATGTGATAGACAGTATTTACTATGAAAGTATATCTGGATAATGCATGTGCGGTAGTTTAGGACCTATTAAGGAGAATCTTTCAAAAGCAGAAAGAAAAAAAGTACAAAAAGAACAACAATTTTTATTATCATAACTAGCAATTTGGTTTCTACACCATCAAACATACACAGTAATTTTAAGAATGTAAATGTTATACTGATTTAGTAGTGGTTGATGTGTGATTTCATTTTCCATAGAAAACCTTGCCCCACTGTAATTTTAAGAATATAAACAGTACACTGATTTATGAGTCGTTGATCTGTGATTTCATTTTCCATAGAAAACCTTGCCCGTCATGGTAGCAGTAGTAGAATCGCTTCGTGGTGCTCTAGGTGAATCTGGTTTGCTGGTCCTTCCATGTGTAGCTGCTCATATTAACCAGGTCACTAATCCTCCTTTTATTCCTGCATCTTATTTGAACTTGAAACTTTAAAAAGACCATGTTACTTACACCCGAGAACACGGTGCAGATTATAATCGATTCTTTTTTGGTCAACTTTTGGCTTCGGAAAGATCAATCAACCAACAAACTCAAAGAAGCTTGATGCATGACAAAAAGCATGCACACACATGATTGGTAACACAGTGAAGCATTCTTGTAAAATTTTCACCTCTGATCACTTTAATTTACTTCATGACTTCCAGTAAATTCAAGGACGTGTATTGGTAGTGCAGTCAGTTGTATTCAGTTATACTCAGACTTTATATAAAAATTTAAATTCATTATAGCTCTGAGTTAATGTTATAAAGATTATAATTAAACTACTTGGAGTCAAGACCTATATTAAGATTAAATCAGATATCAAACAACTTGTTGTATTGCTATCTGGGGGGCAGCTAAAACTAGTCCGGTAGTTAAACGAGTTTATTTCAGTAGTCAAATGTTTGGTAGTTGCAGTTACAACAACATTATCGTGTACAGCTCTTTGATTTCATGAACTGTCAAAGCCAGTAGGAATTCAACCAGGTCTCTCAGTTTCATACCTCTTCAACTGTTTATGGTAATCTTCTATGTAACTTTTCACTGCTATTGTGAAATCATGAATAACATCCAAAACCACTTAATTGTTGTTCTGTTTATCCTGAAGTTGTTTTTCAATAATTAATTATGATGTTTATAATTGCTATGGAGTTTCTAATTTCATTGTTAATGTTTAGTTTAGTCATGGTTTTAATGGCAGGCAGATGGTAATGGAAGTGTTATTATGAATGTTAATTAAATGGTTGAAGTTAGAGTGTCATTTAAATATTTGTTAAGAGTCGTTAGCGTGTCTGTTATCTTCTTTTTTATTTGCACAGATAATATCGAGGTAAATGCTGATTCATGTCACTGAATCTGCCTAACGTTTAGGGTTTAAATTTTTATAAAGCTTTATGTAAACCAAAAGTCAGATTACTAGAACCATTGTGTGTGGTCCTTTATTTTAGACAAGAAGTTTAACTTTTGGGAGTTTGGGTGATAATACATTGATTCTTCTCTCACCTTCAATGAAATTTTAGTAGTATAGATTTGATCTTGGGTTTGTAAAGTTTTTGCAGGGAAATATGTAACTAAAGATCACAGTTGTGTTCATGGTGGGGCTTCTAGGCTTGATTTATCAAACGATCCAGCCTCTCCTCCAAAAGTTTGTGGATCTATAAATGATTCTTCTGTAAGAATCAAACTCAGTGATGCCTTTCTTATTAGGAATCAGGTGTATTGACGCACGGAAAACTCCGAAAAGAATTAGAACTCCGTCTAAATCTTATAAAACCCAGAAAAAACCTTTAGATCTCCGTCTTAAGACTTGTAGAACCAAAACAACACAACTGGAACTTAAGATATCCAAGATACTTGGAATATCTCATGAAAATCTCCTTGCATCATGTACTTCTTGTTATATTAGCTAATGCTTTTGTTTAACTTCTACTGGAACTTATCGAAGAACAGGGCATGTACTTCATGTTATTTTTTTCTCTTTTCTGAATAATTTGATATAATTGAAAAGAAAAATAGAGGTTACAAAGCCCCAAAGGGCATTAAGGAATGAAAATTACAAAAGGGAAATGGAAGGAGCCCAGGATTCCACCATGCTAACAAAAGAGAAAACACTAGCCCCAAGAGAACTTCATACTCCAATGTTAAATGAGACATTTAGCTGAGAAGAAGATGTGCTCTTTTGATACTGTTTTGTTGTTGAAAATGGTTTCATTTATACCCTTCCCAATAGCCCAGATATTAGCAAAAGGAATCATATCTAGGATAATCTTCTTATGTTTACTTCCTTTCATCCCTTTCCAAGCAAGAATCGCTTCCGAGGTTGAGTTGGGTAACGATTCCCAAACTCTGAATGAAACTATTCCAAATACTGTGAGAGACCGAGCATCTAATGAAGAGGTGATTCAAAGGTTCTTCGTCTTTACCTCAGAGAGGGCATTTGTTAGGGGCAATTAGACCTCTTTTCCTTAAGAAATCAGTAGTGGGAATCTTTTCTTGGCAAGCAGTCCAAAAGAAAATGTTGATCCTGTAAGGGATTAAGTTTTTCCAAGTGGCGTATGAGGGTGGTGTTCGACTTCCTGATCGAGAAGGATATAACCGGATCTGACTGTCAATTCTGTGAGTTTAGAGGAAATCCACACCGTACAACCATCCTGGTCTGATAAAGTAATTTGATTCAGGTCCTCCAAAAGACTATTAATCTCCTAGTTCCCAGTCTTAGAGAATTATTCTCACTTCCAAATTCCACGAATTGGAGGATAGAAGTCTGAAACAACACCCTCTCTGTTAGTGGATATTTTGAATGACACTGGAAAGACTTCTTTGAGAGAAGGGCTTTCTTTGAGCCAAATATCCATTCGAAACCATCGAAAACATTACAAACTTTAAGAGACACTGAGAATTTTCTTACAAATCTATCAGAATACACAAAAGAAAAAGGATCCCACATACATATGATCCCACCTGCAGACTCAAGTGGCTGGGAGCACACCCTAGTCCACATTACATTACCTCATAAACCAAAAACTAATCTAGTATTAACGGCTTCCAGTTTTGTTTCTTGAAGAAACACAAAAAATCTAGCCTATTTTTCCTAACACTTGCTTTCTTCTTTGCTGTTCCCGGACCCCTAATATTCCAACTGATGAAATTAATTGACATCTTTCAAGAGACTACCCATTCTTGAACACGACCTTGTCCTTCTATCCCATCCTCAACTTGGATTTTTAAGTGTCCATTTCAATCTCCTAGCTTCCCTCTCTGCCTTGGACATAGATTCTGCTCTCTTACTTCCATTGCCTTGGCCTGGAGATTTCTATGTTCCTCTACCTGTGGACTTCAAAAGGACTGGACTTTGTTCGAGATTTCTAATCGTACCCTCCAGCTGCTCTACCCTGTTCTCTTCCAGGTTTGCTCCTTCTATTTCCATGATCTCCTCCGCTTCACCAGGAGGAAATCGCCACAGGAGTAGCCACTAAACTTGACTCCTCTGCACATTCCTCACCTGAAACCTCTGATAGATCACTACCAATGATCTCGAGGAGGTCGCCCATTTTTTCCCTGACCACCACTTCAAACCCCAAATATGAGCCAGTAGCCATAAACTCTTCTGATGTAGACGCAGCGGAATAATTAAAGAACAATAAAATAAACTACGAATAATTAAAGAAAACTGTAAGAAACAATAAAATAAACTTAAATTCTTAATAACTTCAATGATTTTTCTCTTCAAGGTGAATAATAACATAGACTAAATCTCCTTTTATAAGATAATAAACCTTCCTAGATAGACTCAAACTAGGATTCCTAAAATAATAAACTACTCAAACATAGAAACTTTAAAAATAAAGAAATATCAAATTAAAGTAACTTCTCCTATACTAAATAAACTACTATTATAACCAAATAGGATGTGGGCACGCGTGGACGTGGGCCCACACGTTTATGCGCCTGCATCAGCACCCTGTTCCCCAGACGGTTCGTCCCGAACCGATTTCGATGAAGAAAACAAGTTGATGCACCCGCAGACGATGAACCTTGTCATGGCGATCCGTAATTCCCACTTCGAACGAAGTTTGCACTGGAATGGAAGGATACTAATGTGCAAGTAATCGTCAACCTCGTACCCAAACTCATATGCCAATGAGTCTCGCAAAAGTAACCTTAGTGAATAAATAATGTTCATCTCGCCATCTTCCCGCGGTAGGCACAACCACTTAATCTTCAAGAAAGTGTGAAGTACTATGAGCAAGTGTGAAGTAAGAGTAATTGTAACAAATTTCCAAAATACTTCATCAATAGCCAAAGTATAAGCATAACCATCGCTAACTAAGATATCGATATGGAACCATGTAGTGTAGATATGCCACGCAAAATTGACTTTTCCAAGTTCATCTTCATGTAGTTTATGTACTCTAACGTGATCAATACCTGGAGCCCACTGTTTGTTTTCTTCAATTGATATGTGAAACCTAGATGGAAGTTGTTCAATTGGTATGTGATCTTTGACCATTGAGTATAGGTTCATTGTAAGAATTGGGAAATTGATCCTCTTTTTCTTAATTGTTTGAAGAAAATTTATTAGGAAGAGATTTGATAGAGAAAGCGGCGATGTGGGACATAATTGATTCGGAAAATTCTAGGTTGTTCTTCTTGTTCCTCTTTTTCTTAATTGTTTCTCTTGTTGTTCTTCTTCTTGGTTGTGATGGGTTTTGATAATTGCTTTTTGTTCTTCTTTTCCTTCACTAAATTCTGGGTTTTGATTACTTGGGTGTGTTGATAACTGAGTTTCAACTTGAGGAGAAGATTCAAAATTTTCTAACAGAAGTGTTGGGGATATGGAAGATTCAAAATTGTCTGGTAGAAGTGTTGGGGATATGGAATAGTAAGGAAAGGTTTGTTGTGTTGGTGATGGTGTTTGACACCAAAAGATTGGGAGGGAAACAGGAACATGTTGGTGATATTGGGGTAGGGTTATTTGGGTGGTGTCTATAGATGGGATTTGAATATTATGTATAGGGAAACTAGGGGTGCCTATAGAATCCGGGTTGTAGCCTACATAACTAGGGTTTGTATATGTGTGGTAGAATGTTTGGTTGGAGAAGGGTTCCTGTAGAGAATGAGGAGAAAGATGATGTGGAGGTGCTTGTAGTTGTTGTTCCTCATTGTAAACTTGTGGGTGGTTATAAGAGTTGAATTGGGAGAAGCTGAGTTGGTTATGGGTTGAGTGGCCCAGGGTGGTTAATGGTGTTGTAGGGTATGTGGCAGTGGGTAGTGGGTTTTCGAAAAAAGTAGGGTTTGGGGGCTGATGGTCGGGTATGTGATGGTATATTAGCATGGGTTGGCCAATTGTGTTTGCGGAAGATTCGAGAAAGAGTGGGTTTGAGAATGGAGGGTAGGGTGCGGTTATGTGGGGGCTAGTAATGTTGTGTGGAGTTCTATTGGTGGTCTGAATTGGTGTAGAAGATGTGGGTGGTATACTGTTGTAGGTAAAGTGGAATGGTGGGGGTGTTGTGGGACATGGGTTGTATATTGTAAAACCAAAGAGTGTGTGTGTAGTTGGATTAATGGCATAAGTGTTGGAACTTCCTGGGATGTTGAAAGTGTTGGTGGGTACTGTTGGTGGACTAATGGAAGTCGGGTAAGAAGTGGGTTGTTGGGCGGTGGATGGTGGTGGTGTCGGTAGAGATGAGGGTTCGGGGTTGGTAGTAGATTGGTGGTCGTTGAAGGAAAAAGGTGGTGTGGGTGGAGTGGTTGTAGGGTTTATGTATGTTAAAGGGAAAACCGGTGAGAGTGGTGATGTAGGGTTGATGTGAATCGGTGGGAGGAAAGTGGTCGGGCATGGGTTAGTGATAGGTTGACCAAGTAGGGAAATTGAAATTGGTGTGGTGGTTGCAACGGTTGAGTTTGTGGTGGTTGGAAGTGGTTGTGGTGATGATGTTTGAATGGAAGTAGTAGATGAAGGAGTGGTGGTAAAAGAGGGAGACTTACATATGCCTTCGAGTTGTTTAGATAACTTCATGATGGAATCATTGACTTGATCGAATTTTTCCATATTTTCCTTCTTGTAATTTTCGAAAGCTTCTTCCAATTTTGTAACCGAGGATAACTTCTTGTTGATGTTGTCCCATTCGGAGGCAAAAGTTGGTGTCTTCTCTTTGATTGTTGGAGTAGGAACAGTAGGATTAACCATTGTGATTGGTTAAAAAAATTGGCTCTGAATACCACTTGATGTAGACGCAGCGGAATAATTAAAGAACAATAAAATAAACTACGAATAATTAAAGAAAACTGTAAGAAACAATAAAATAAACTTAAATTCTTAATAACTTCAATGGTTTTTCTCTTCAAGGTAAATAATAACATAGACTAAATCTCCTTTTATAAGATAATAAACCTTCCTAGATAGACTCAAACTAGGATTCCTAAAATAATAAACTACTCAAACATAGAAACTTTAAAAATAAAGAAATATCAAATTAAAGTAACTTCTCCTATACTAAATAAACTACTATTATAACCAAATAGGATGTGGGCACGCGTGGACGTGGGCCCACACGTTTATGCGCCTGCATCATCTTCCATCCAGCATATACTTCATGTTATATTATAGAACTGACTATGAAGAGAGTAAATAATTTGAAAAATTCATGAACTTTCAGATAAGTTGGAGCTTGGATCACAATTTTCCATAGCTGGAGTGTCAATGGAAGCTAAGAACATCTCCAATGCAACACTCAATCTTAGAAACTCCGAATGCCACTTAGGATTTTTTAGAGTTTTTTCTTAAAAATCCTCTCCAATGCAACACTGTATTTGGATATCTAAGCTGACGTGTCGAGGGTGGAATCACTATATTTCTAGAGTGTCCTCTTGAGATATCTCTAATTGTTCAACTCATCAATATTTAATTTTCAACCAATAGAAATCGAGTCTTCTATATTTTCTAAAAATAACTAATTATTTATTTACAAAAATAACTATTTCACGTAAGTAAATAAGATAAGTTTAGAGTTTTACATTAGAGGAAAAAAAAAAGGCCAGCGCTTTGGGGAAAGCTAAATAGTTTCCAGAGTGTGAAATTTTAAAGGCAATATGCAAAATTTTGAAAATTTTCTGAGAAAACATATTTTATGGGGAATACTTTTTACCTCTCTCTCTCTCTCTCCCCACCTCACCTCTCTCTCTCCACCACTCTCTCTGTCTTCTCCGACCAGGTCGCCGGCCGGAAAATTTTCCGGCCGGCGACCTGGTCGGAGAAGACAGAGAGAGTGGTGGAGAGAGAGAGAGAGAGAGGTAAAAAATATTCCCCATAAAATAAAATTGTCAAACAAAATTGACCAATTTTTTACCAAGTCTTTATACCCCGGAACCTATTTTGCTTTCTCCAAAGTGCTGACAAAAAAAATTTGAGGATCTCTATTAACGCCACCCAGGAGTGAGAATCTCAAATGGAAATTGACACATAGGATGAATAGAGATTTTTTTGAGTTTTGCATTGGAGATGCTAGAGTTGTCTGAAGAAATACATAACAGGCAGGTTCTTGAATTTGTCAAATTATTTTGGGTAGTTTTAATCTTAAATTCCAAATGAGTTTTTTGGTCAATAAGTATAGAAAGGGGATATTGTTAGAAAAAAAATAGAAAATAATTTCTAAAAATATAATTTTCATTGAAATTTTGATATCTCATGAAAAAGTAATATGTGTATATATTTGAAGTTAAAATAAAAACATAGTTAAATAAAAAATATTTTAGTCTTTATAAATATTCTGATGAAATTGATAATTTTCTTTTTTTTTTCTTTCTTGAAAAATTAATTTAATAGTTACGAAGTGTTTGTTGTTGCTGTATTATTTTGGCTCATTTAGAGTCACCCCATCGCACTAGTCATTTTGACAAGAGGAATAATGGCTATTTAGGTCAATATAAAATACACAATAGCTCAAAAAGCCAACAACATTTTTAAATAATCAAAGTTGTCAACTTTATTATGGGTAACTGTTATTTAGGTTTAAAATAATATCACAAATTATCAATCAGGTCATTTTATAAAAATATTGTTCCTAAAATAACCTTCCCACTAAATCACACTACCTATCTCTCATGAACGCGGGAATTTTTAGGAGTTTTTCAAGGGTTCTTCAGATTGGTGTGTTGTTTGGTTTGTTTTTCTTGTCCAACAGATCTCTCTCTCTCTCTTCACCGCTCACTTCTATTGCTCTAACAGACCAAAAGTAAGTAAATTTTCTAAGATCTTATCGTTTCATTTAATCTCAGGAACTTATCAATCTTTCAACGCACTTCCTGCAACTTGATTTCTTGATGTTCGAATTTGCTAATTTTGGTTGGTTAAGTTGGACGATCAATTCCATTACTTCCTTTGTTTAATCGGGTACCTGTATTAGATTTTTGATATTTAGGGATTTCTTCAGGTTTCTTCTCTTCTCTTGAAATAATTAATTTTGGAGTTTTCAGGGGAAAGCTTTAGATCCTGTTTTATTTCCTTTGTTCAGAAAAAAATGATTTTAACAATTAACTTCTGAGACTCATCCCTTGCGTTCATTGAGTAGACTATGCCTAGGTTAAGGGTTCACTTTGGTTAAGAAAGCTTAAGTTTCATGTTTTATTTATCTTTATAAGCTTTATCGAATTGAGACCTAATTTGAGGTTGTACAAGGCAGAGTCTTTTGTCGAAATCTTCTCTATGAAATTTCTTTAGGTTATCAGCTTGAAGATGGGTGGGTTACAAATGACTCGGAGGAGGGATCTTTGGAGATTGGAATGGGTAAGTTCTCGATAACACTTTTTTTCAAACTATTAAGTCGTGTTATCTTGAAGAAGGTGAAAAATCGCCTACTAGATCTATTTGTATATCCACATTTTATACTGTTTTTCATTGTTATTGTGGGTTAAAATTTTGCTTTTGATATCATCGGTTTGGACTCTTGATATTTCATATATCCTATATACTTCTATCTGCCTTTTGTGTTGGTAATTGGAGAGGGAGCTTTCTATCTCAGTTTCATAAGATCTTTAGTCGCTCGGAATTAAAAATTATGAAGTAGAATCTCCTGGGCCATGTTTAATTCTGAATTTAGATTACCCAAGTGAAGAGCTTATGTAAAATTATTTTTTATTCAACTGGTTATTCATCACTTAAGGAGAAGGATTAACCTACTACCTTGACTATATTCTGTACGCTAAGTGCGTGTTTTATCTCACTTCATATATTTGAGTTAATATAACATGGATCACTGATGATGAAATCATCATTTTCTTTGTGAATTTCAGAATACAAACTGTTTCTGGAGTTGCAGGACCACTGGTTATCTTAGAAAAAGTTAAGGTATACTATTTGCATTTTCCTTTTGGTTATTCTGTTTTATTGTTATTTATGTTGCAGTGACGTGGTGTGCAGTGTCATTGACGTTACTTTTTAATCGTTTCAGGGTCCCAGATATCAGGAGATTGTCAATATTCGCTTAGGAGATGGAACTACCAGACGTGGTCAAGTCCTAGAAGTTGATGGAGAGAAAGCAGTTGTGCAGGTTGTCAAACTATCCCTGATTCGTCATCAATACCTCATATTTAAGGGATTTTTAGTTGTCCCTTATACTTTTAAGTTGACATGTTTGACTTTGGAGTCCTTTACGGTATCTTTGCTTGCATATCGCATTTGTAACTTTTCATGTTCACAACCCTTGTTGCTTAGAGAGTCTTACACCGTTGTCCTATAATGATACTTTTGAGTTACATGGTCACTCATTCTTCCATTCATTTTCCATTAAGCAGGCTTCCTGTATAATATAACGCATATCCTCGTTTAAATCTATGTGTCTGCCTCCAAACTAAATGGTTGATTGGTTGCATGAACATATGTTTCTTATACTTTTTACATGTACTTCTTTGGACTTTGGATACCAACATGTTCTTAAAGTTTTGGCTTTGTCATGCGATAGTGTTTTTGTCAGGTCTTTGAAGGAACTTCAGGAATTGACAACAATTGTTGCCACCTATGGTGGTGGTGGTGCAACATTAGTTGCAGCTGAGCAGAAGAAAGATGTAAAGGTTGTTGTTAGGGTTTCTTACTTGTATCCTTGGGGATCTTTTATCACTTGATTATAAAGGTTGAAAACAAAGCATTCCCGTTGGTGCGTCTTTAGATTATGATTTGAAGAAGGATTTGCTAATTCAATAGGATAAGGAAGTTGTTGACAAGAGAAAATCCATTGTTTTTAATAGATAGATGAAAGGGTGGTCGGGATGCCTTGATGAATAATCTATTGTTGGTTCTGTTTGGTACAATCTACCGGTTGTGGGTGTATTTGGGGTTGGAATTAAGTAAGGGGTGTATCAAGATTTAAGTTCAAATGATGTATTCAGATGTTTTCTTGTGTTGAATTTAAAAAACATTTACATTTTATATGATGAATTAAAAAAGAATTTTTAAAATCAAGATTTTGTAGACACACTCTTAGTTTATATGCTCGATTTGCAAATCGAGTCTGCAAGATATGCAACTCATGTTTATATTCTGCAAAGCTTGCAAATTTTACATTATGCAAACACATATTTGCAGAACGGATTGTTGCAAACACGTTTGCAGAACGGATTTTTGCAAACACGTTTGCAGAAGGGATTTTTGCAAACACGTTTGCAGAACAAATTGTTGCAAACACGTTTGCAGAAAAACGTAAAGGAAAAAATGTCGTTTTTTTCTGGGTTTTTTTTTAAAAAAAAAATATTGAAAGTGGATCTTGTTAGAAAGATAATGAAAAATCATTTCTAAATATATATTTTTTATAGAAATCCGACATCTCAAACAAAAGTTATATCGATTTAAAGTTTAAAGAAAAATAAAAAGAATTTAGTTACACAAAATGACAAAAAAGGGTATTTTAGTATTTGAACACTTTTTGACCTGAATAATAATTTTCAAATGTTTTGTGCTTTTCTACTCATTTTCAATATTATTTTGACCTTTTTAGAAAGGTCATTTAGGTCGCGGCTTTGGGGAATAAAAAAAATTCTTCGGGAATAAAAAATTTAGTCAATAAATATCTAATCATTAGAATATTTTGTTTTTAGTCAAAAATTTGACTTAATCAAACATTGTCCCTTAATCTTCATCTTCTCTCTCCCTATCTCTCTCGATTTATCTCTCTATCTCTCTCTCACCATCTCTCCCAATTAACCAGAGTTTTTCATGGTGGATTTACAATAATTTCTTAATTTAGGTAACCAAACAATTCCCATTATCAGCAGTGTTTTTATCAATGAAACCCTTCAAATCTCCATAATGAACCACAATTGCAGGACCTGAAGAATTTTTTATCAACTTTGATAACTCCTCAAACTTTAACCTCAATAAACCCTCACTTAAATTCCATTGTTGAACTCGACCACTTCATTTGCAATAGAAGTAAAATTCAATCCAGAGATCTCATCAGGTAACACTTCTCCTCTTTCTCTCTCTAAAATCTCTTTAAAACATCTAAGAGCTTCATTTGCAGAAACCTCAACGAGCAATGGATTTTTTTTCTTTCTTCTTAACAAGAATTCCCTTAATTCTACTACAATTATCATCACCACATCAGAATTCCCCAACCCACCACTAGAAATCCTTGAAGAAAACGGAAAGTTAAAACCTTTTTTACCTAATTCGATACCAATCCCAGTTAAATTACAGAGAAATAACGGTGTTGGATACCTAGAATTAAAAACCCTAGGTACGAACAATTGATAACTTTATATCATTACTTCTAAAACCAGCTTCACCAAAAACCCTACTAACAATTGGATCATCAAGAATCGATAAAATTAACTGTTGTAATTCAACTTTCACTGTTGGTTGTTGATTTTGCTGGTTAACTTGAATCTGATTAAGATGATAATTATCTGGATGTCTTCTTTGACAAGCTTGAGATCTTTTAATGGCGACCATGAACGAATTTGAAATTGGTGGTTCATCAGGTAAATTTGAAGAAGATTTTGAAGATGGAAGACTATCTAAAGCAATACTAAAACAAAATTCTAGGGCTTTGAATTGAATACGAGAGAGGGTAGCAGTGAGCTAGGGAGAAGAAACAGAAGATGTGGCAATGGTGGCCGGAATGGTGGTGATGTGAAGTTGTGACTGTGAAGGTGATAAAAAAGATGAAGATTAGGGGGTAGTGTTTGATCAAGTGAGTTTTTGGACTGAAATAAAATATGTCCCGGAGAATGCATAAAAAAACATGGATTCCCTAAAGAATTTATGCCTCGGAGATTATTCTTTATTCCCCAAAGTCGCGGCCTTTTAGAAATTACCTCAAAATTTATCTAGGAAAGTTGTTGATGTAGGGGAGGTGGTGGTCAGGAAATTCATTGAAGAAATCGATAGAGCTAAAAATAATGATAAACAACTAAAACTAGTAAAATCAAAGTTGTGGTTCGGAAATCCTAGTATAATATAAAGGAGATCTAATCGTTTTTTTGTAAGAGCGAACGCTGATTTATTGACAAATGACATTCATCTTGGTTCGAAAATCCTAATATTATATAAAGGAAATCTAATAGTTATGTCCTCGTCTTTTTGTAAGAGCAGACGCTCATGTATCAACAAATGGCATTCATCTTTTAGGCAACTTGGCAAAAACAGTTCTTTTAGGCAAGTGAAATAGTTTTGATTTCAACAAAAAAAAAAAAGTGAAATAGGTTCGGATGTTTTGTCAATTTGACAAAAAAGAGTTAAAAATTGAATAACGAGTTGTGCCATACTTGTGAATATTATGCCTACTATTTGCTTTTTGTGGCCGTTCATTTCTCACCAAATAACGTTCATCTTTTAGGTAGTTCGGCCAAAATAGTTTTGGATGTGTTGCCAATTTGACAAGAATATGAGTTAAAAATTGGATAGGGAGTTGTCCGTTACTTCTGACTATTATGCCTACTATTTGCTTTTTGTGTACGCTTATCTCAACAAATGACATTCATTTTTTTGTGGCAATTTGGCAAAAAAAAAGTTTTGGATGTGTTACCAATTAGACAAAATAAACTGAGTTAAAAATTGAACGGGAAGTTTTCCGTTATTTGTGACTATCATGCCTATTATTTGTTTTTTTGTACAAAAAGGGACTCCCGTCCTAACATCTTTTACTAAAATCAACACTTGGTTGTCCAAGGGATTGATAGTAATGACATAAAGTCTACAGTTTTTGAAGGTATGAAGTTTGATTCCTAGAAGAGGTGGTTATTGAATTTTGGTAATTTAACTAAGACAATTATCGTGCTTATCACATTTTGATGATGTATCAATGCCTTATAATGACTAATGTAGATCCGTAGTCAATTTCTCATAAACTTCTTTTACTAAAATTAATAGGGATATTTTGACATTGACTCCCACTTTTAGACGGATATTAGGACCACACCCCCGTTTTTTTTTTTAACTTTCGATTTACACCCCCCGGTTGACGGAACATTAACTTCTAGTTAAATGTCAATTGTGCAAATCACACATGTGAAGCATGACAAAAATGTCCCAATGTATGACTTTGACATTAACCCCAACTTTTATATCGATATTAGGACTACACGTCCGTTTTTTCAAACCTTTGATGTATACGCCCACGTGGACAGAAAACGTTAACTTCAAGGTAAATGTCAGCCTTGAGAATCATACATGTGAATCAGGACAAAAATATCTTTATTTACATTTTAATTTCCATCTTAATACCTTTTTTCCGTCTGTTATTCAACTTCATCAACCACATACAACTATTCCTTTCATCGACTGCCACCACCCCTACACAACCACCAACACGATCTTTATCTTCACAAGCCACCCTCTCAACCATCATCAAACCTTACGGGTTTTTGTCAGTGATCAAAGTTTTATGACTTCTTTCGTTAATTGGAGTTAATCGAGTTAGAGGTCAACTCAAAGAAAAATTAAATTTGAGAGTTGATTAAGAAGATGATGATGATGGTGGTGGCAATAGCCGATGATAGCCATGAATTTAAGACAAGCTCATTCGGGTCCATTTTTTGAAAATAGATGACTCCATTTTGGGATGTACAAGTTGTTGATACTTCGGTCCATGTTATTGAAATGAGATGAGTCAATTTTAGGATGTATAAGTTGTTGATACATTTTTTTCACAAAATTCCGCAAAATCACTGTCTGGGTAGTGTTGATAATGATGAACTTGGAGATGATGAAGATTATAAGAGTCATTGTCAAGAAAATTAGTTCAAGCAGTTTGTGAAGATTAAAATTGTGACGATTGTTGCGTAGGTCAAAGAAGATGAAGACGGTCATGAAGACGGTGGTGGCAGTCGATGAAGGAAATAATTGTTTGTGGTTGATGGAGTTGATTAATGAAAGAAAAAAAAATAGGTATTGAGATGGAAATTGAAATGTAAGTAAGGGCATTTTTGTCCAGATTCACATGTGTGATTTTCATGGCTGACATTTACCTAGAAGTTAATGTTTTCTGTCCACGTGGGAGTATAAATCAAAAGTTAAAAAAAACGGGGGTGTAGCCTTAATATCGATATAACAGTCGGGGTCAATGTCAAAATCATACATAAGGACATTTTTGTCTTGTCACACAACTGACATTGGACTAGAAGTTAACTTTTTCGTCCAAGTGGGGGTGTGAATCAAAAGTTTCAGAAAAAAGGGGTGTATTACTAATATCGTTACAAAAGTGGGGGTCAATATCAAAATCTTCCAAATTAATATTCATGTCCAATATTTTGTAAAAAAATTATTTTAGGTATTGAAATTTTTTTTGATGAGATATGTATTGAAATTAATAAGTAAAATTTATCTAATGTTTTATTATTGTTATTAAAAGATGACATACCTTTTTTTTTTTTTGTTGAACTAATGACATACCTAATAATGATATTACTATTTTATTCCAAACTTTTTTATTTCTTTCCGTATTGCTAGTTTGGTTTAAACACAATAAGTGGGTTATTTCCCTAATGGCCCCCTACTTTGTGACCAGCTTCCCGCCTGGCCCCCTACTTTACGAAAAATACCCATATGGTCCCCTTCCGTTATAACACCGTCACTCTCTCTCCTCCATCATGTTTTCTCTCTCTGCCAAGTCACGCCACATCACCTTTTAAGCCACCTCATCATCTTCTCCGGCATGGGTCGCCGGCCGGCCAAATTTCCGGCCGGCAACCTTCAAATTTTTTTTTCTCTCTCTCTAAACTCCGGCGAAGGGAACGAAATAACCCTAGATTAAATAACCACTAAAAATGCCATTTGAGTAATAAAAAGAATTTTTGGGTGTATGGCCCAAAAAATAGGCCCTAATAGGACTTTTAGTCCTCTCTAATCCCATAAAGGGTATAAAAACCAAAATAATATTACAAATAGATATCTGGTCCATTTGGTTCAATCTAGAGAGAAAACACAAATCCCGAGAATAACTATTAAATATTAATACCTATACTAACCTTTCTTAAATATAAAAACAGTTATAAGATCAAAATCACCAAATATATTTTCCATTTTTATCTCCTTGTTTCTCTCTCCAATCACGTTTTTATATTAAGAAACCGTGATCTTCTCATAATCAGTAAGTTTTCTAACCGAAACCTTATTGTCTCTGCACTCTCTCTCTCTCTCTCTCTTCATCTGATTCGAAAGTAAATCCTCCATTAAATCAGACACCTTGATTCATATTCTTTTGATTTGCTGAAATCAAATCACCATTGTTAATCAGGTAAAACATTAATCAAGTTATTAGTTTTTGTGATTTTGTTTTATTTTATGATAATTGATTATCTCTCTACACCTTAATCTACTGAAAATCTTCCATTAAAGCAAAGAAATTTGTGTTTAATATTCATTAGAGATATTCAAAAACAGTTTCTTAATATTGTTAAACAGGTTAACAATCATCTTCTTAAATGATTCTGTTTCAAATGAATATGAAATTCTTGTCTTTCTCTCTCTAAAAATTTATTGAATGATATATATTTTGATGAGACAATCCTTCATGACTGATTCTTACAAATTCAGTATCGAATTTCTCTCTGTATCATCTAATCAAATCTTCATCACTATTCAGGATTTTCTCTCTCTAAGATTCATAACCGATTTTATTATGTTAATGTTAAATCCGTTTACTGAAGATAATGCGATTAAGAAGTGTTTGTATCTATGTATTTTGTTACTTTTTAGTAGTTTTAGGTTACAGATTTTTAGATCATTTCTTCAAATCTTCATCAAGGTTTCCGTACAATTTTTGATGCAGAGAAGATCTCGTAAGATTTGTTATAACTGAATGCAAACGATATATAATTTAACATAAATTACGGATCGTTTACAATAAATTACATATCATTTTTTATCCAGAGTAGATCTAGTACGATTTGGGATCTAGTACGATTTGGTTGTAACAGAATGTAAACGATATATAATTTACACGACATTACATGATGTTTACTGAACATAACACATACATAACGCAGACGTCTTTTGTACGATGTTTTTATAACAGAATGTAAAATATATGTATTTTGTTACAAATTATACATACTTTATAAATAATATCAAAAACATCTTATAAATCTGCATAAATTAAATATAATTTATTCAACATTACGCGTACTTTTTTCACAAAACAGTTGCCGTTTATAGTACAATAAATGTTCCAAAAATTATATGTAATTTATTGCACATTATACATATTTTTTCACATAACAGTGACCTTGTGATTCGAACTAACGTTATGTTTGTCTCCTAACACATTATGAAGTTTAACAAACAGTATGCATAATTTATTCCATTATGCATGTCGTTTCCATTAAATTGTTTGTTGTGTTAACAAATGTATATGTTTTCTTTTTGCAGTTTTGTTGTTACTTATGGAATTTGCTACTGAAGTTGGTCATTTGTTTCCTGGTGGTGCAAAATCATTTGGATATGCTCTTCGACAATATAGTGTAAATGTTGTTTGTCCTGCTCAAGACTACATATGCTCTTCGACAATATAGTGTAAACGATTTTTTGGTAACAGAATGTAAACGATGTGTAATGTAAAAGAAATTATGTGTTATGTAATAGAAATTATGTGTAATTTACTGAACAAGACCCAAATACATTTGATAAATTACGTTGTATACTTGACTAATGATGGTTTATTCGTCATAAATAATAAATAATTTACGTATTTGTTTCATAATTTGTATTCGATTTGTATTTATGTATGAGTAAAAACGAAAACAAATGCTGCTTTAATGTTCCCAGAAAAATATACTATTTCCAAAACTGAAAGTTAAGTGAGAGAAAGTGATATATATGTTTTGTATATTAACCCCCAAATCACGCTAAATTGATCCTAAATAGATTCAGATAATAGGAAAGAGAAAATTTGATTTCCAAATCTGTTTAGAGGAGAGAGAAATTATGATTTGTTTCTATCTTTTTTTTTCTAATAAATCTCCATATTTTTGGCTAATAAATATCCATATTAAATCTGTAAAGAAGAGAGAGAAAATTGATTTGGGAAAGTTTAGATTTTGTTTATAAACAGATTATTGAAGAGAGAGAAATTTTCGTGAGAATCTAACCGTTTTTTCCTAAATTTATCCTAAAATCAAGGTACATTAAACCGTTTGAAATTTTTGTGCCCCACACATTAAAATCCCGTGAAAAACGACTGGGACATGGAAGGAATTATGTAATATATATTAAGGGTTATTAGTCCCAAGAGCAAAAGGACTAAAAATCCATTTTTGGGGAAGATTGGACCCTAAACCCTTTTTGAACATTACTTTGGGCCATATACCCACAGACCCTAATAAAAAAACAAAACTTAGTGAAATAAATAGTAAAATAATGAAATCAAGTGAGATGACTCATGGAGTGAGTCATGCCATTCTGCCAAAGAAATTGGCCACAACGTTTGAAGATGCTCCTAGTGATCGCCCCTTTCCAAAATGTTTTTAGCTTAAAGTCAATTCTGCCCCAAGATTGTGTGGTCCGAAGACTTTGCCTGTAGTGTACTGTGTATGTATACAGGGGCAGCCCCATAAAAAATCTTATCATCTATTTTATTATAAAGAGAAAGGAAAATGTCTAAGCCGCCGACAAAATAACGTAAATTGTCATCCAACGGTTGGATTCACACTAATTTCTCTCTATTGATGAAAAAGAAGTGATTGTGAGCCGTTGGATGGAGATTCACAACAAATTAAAGTCTGCTTCCCTATCAAGGTGAAATAAAAAAAAAAAAACCCACCTAACAAAGAACAATTGTGTATAATTCCTTTAAATTCCCTTGACTCAGAAAAATAATTTTCTTTTGTTGGTTGATCTTTTTTGCATTAAACTCTAACTTTTGCTGAAGCTAGTGGTATAGATTTGGTTTTGCTTTTACCAAGTTCTTGAAGGGAACCTTCAACAAAAAAAAAAAATTTCTTGAAGGGAAAAAATATGTTAGTGAAGATTACAGTGGTATTGGTGGTGGGAATTCTAGGGTGGTTTTATCAAAAGATTCAACCTCCCCCACCAAAAATTTGTGGATCTTCAACTGGTCCTCTTGTTACTTCACCAAGAATCAGACTAAGTGATGGAAGATATCTTTCTTATAAAGAATCAGGTGTACCCAAAGATAGAGCAAAGTATAAGATCATCACTGTTCATGGATTTGGTGACTCCAAAGACTTCTACCTAAGAGCATCCCAAGTAAAATATATATATATATATACACACAAACTACCTAGATTGAAAGAGAGAGAGAGAAACTACAAAGTAAGTTTAGCTAATGGTTCTGTTTAATTTTGCAGGAACTTATAGAAGAATTAGGTATATACTTCTTATCATATGATAGAGCTGGGTATGGAGAAAGTGATCCAAACCCAAAAAGATCTGTCAAAAGTGAATCATTTGACATTCAAGAACTTGCTGATCAATTGGAGCTTGGATCAAAATTTTACATAGTTGGAGTTTCAATGGGAGCTTACTCTGTTTGGAGTTGTCTTAAATACATACCAGACAGGTACTACTAGTAATACCCAATTATGAATTCCAAGTTCTTGGGTAGTTCTAATCTTAAATTTTGTAATCTATTTGATCTAAATTTTGAAACCCATATATAATTTTCAGGTTAGCAGGTGCATCTCTAGTAGTTCCTGCAATTAACTATTGGTGGCCTTCTTTACCTGCAAATCTAAGTAAAATAGCTTTCAAGAATTTGCTCTTACAAGATCAATGGACATTTAGGGTTGCACATTATGCTCCTAAGTTTCTTTACTGGTGGTTAACCCAGAAATGGTTTCCTTCACTTTCAATTTTACAAGGAAATCTAGCAGCTTTTAGCAACCCAGATAAAGAAATGTTGAAATCAATAGCAGAAAATCCAAATCCTGGTCAGGTACTCAATTTCTTCCTCCCACGTGGGACTATTCTCACACGATCCCTCACATGTGTGGGGTTCTTTGAGCCAAACGGTGTTCTTTTCCTTTTCGACGTGGAGCATGTGTGTGGCTTCTAGCTTTGCTACCATGTCCAACTCAAAACCAACTGGAAATGAGTGGAGAAAACCTAGACATTGTATTATTGGGTGCTAGATCGTGTTTCTCCCATGCGAGACTATATTGTATTATTGATTGCTAGATCGTGTTTGATGATTTGATATTTTTAATTTCAGGAAAAGGTAACACAACAAGGAGTTTTTGAGTCACTTCATAGAGACTTAATGCTGTTGTTTGGGAATTGGGAATTTGATCCACTGAATCTAAAGAACCCATTTCCTGAAAATGAGAAATCAGTACAAATTTGGCAAGGTTACGAGGATAGAATGATTTCATATATAGTACAGAGATATGTTTCAGAGAAGTTGCCATGGATCAAGTATCATGAGGTTGATAATTGTGGTCATCTTATGCCCTACAACACCATTTTAGCTAATGCTATATTAAAGGCACTCTTGGTTGGCGAAGAACCGTCTTTTATATAAGAAAGAATATAGCAACTTTTCAAGTATTCTCATTATTTAGAATTTCGTCCGTTATGTGTTTATCACATTCTCTATTTAGGTGCCGACTATGTTATGCCATATTGTAGTACATTGTAATCACTAATCAGCCGAGAAAATGTGTTATAAATGATTCAAACGAGTTACACGTTTATAAGGTAACTTCATCTCAAGACTTGAAAGTATGGTTTCTTGAGATTTCATTTAGTTCCTAGTATTTAATCGAGCAACCCGAAACCCATTTACTTCAACAATATTAATTTGTATTGCTAAAGACTTCCAGTTTTATCCCCTTATAGCTACAAGCTCCTGTTATTTGGGTCAAATTGCAAGGCTTGGAGCTTTTAGTCCATATTGGGAGTCTGCCACAGACTGACCAACCAAGAATACACAATATACCGATTATATAAAAAAATTATTTATAATTTTCCAACAATATCAGCATTATATTGGACATTATGTTAAGTTCATAGAAACGAAATCGGGAAGTGTAGTGAGTAAGAGAGCTAACTCAGATATTATAGAATAAAAGAATTCCCTTTAGCTAATCTGTCGAAAACAAAAACACAATCAAACAATTGTAACTCAAAAGAGTAAAACGCAAGCTTCTACGTATTACAGAATCAATAAGGTATTTTTCGAATGCAGTAATCCGTACTTATAAAATAAGAAACAAATTAGATCGAGGTTGAGATCTTAGTGTGATATTCGTGTCGTTAATGGCCCTCTCCTGGCGTGTAAAAATGGTTTTAACTTTAGCTTTGCTTGGTGCAGATTTGAGCAACCAAAATGAGACCCATCTTTAGTTTGATACTTTTTATCTTGCTTCTGCATTTACCATTTCCGAGAAAACTTTACTCATCGAAACACCTAAAAGATCGTCCCCATTGTCTTCTACTTCCATAGCAGAAACCATAGGAAGAGTTTCGACATTTTTGACTTCTAAAGCAAGATGATCGTTCGTTTGGGTAGTAGTGTTTTCATCGAGATTATCCAGTATCACTGCCTCTTGAAGTTGAAGAACATATTCGAGATTCCATAAGACATCTCCCATCGATGGACGATCCACTCCACATTCAGACACACATTTTTCAGCTGTTTCCGCATATTTCTTCAGAGATTCAGGTCTTATTTTACCCACGAGTTTGGGATCAATGATTTGATCCAAACGCCCGTTTCTTTGCCATTTCATTGCCCATTCGGCTAAATTCACCTTATCCTTCGAAAGTGATGGATCAATGACAGGTCTTGCACAAAGAACTTCAAATAAAAGAACCCCAAATGAGTAAACATCTGATTTCTCTGTTAACATTTGTCTTCTGAAGTATTCTGGATCTAAGTACCCGAAACTCCCTTTAACTGCAGTACTAACATGGGTTTGGTCGAGCTCAGGTCCTGCCTTCGATAACCCAAAATCTGCAACCTTAGCCATGAGATTCTCATCGAGCAATATATTTGCGGATTTCACATCTCGGTGGATAATTGCCTTTTCAGAACCGGTATGAAGGTAATGAAGTCCTCTCGCTGACCCAATGCATATCTCTAGCCTTTGTTTCCAACTCAGATCAAGACAATCTGGACCATAAAGAATACCCTTGAGTGTTCCATTCTCCATGTACTCGTAAACTAAGATCATCTCATTTCGTTCATCACAGTAGCCAATCAAAGAGACTAAATGACGATGACGAAACCTTGATAACATTTCAATTTCAGTCAGGAATTCTTTAAGACCTTGTTGGGACTGCGGGTTTCCTCTCTTAACTGCAACTTTTGTACCATCTACGAGAACCCCTTTGAAAACCTTCCCAAATCCACCAACTCCGAGAACCCCACTCTCATCAAAGTTGTTTGTGGCATCTTGTAATGCCACTAAAGGAACTCGGTAAGCAAGACTTGTGGCATTTTCAGTTGTACCTTTAAATTTCCTTCCAGTGGCATTCGTAGTTCCACCTTTCATGGAAAAAGGAACCCAAGACTTCTCTTGTCGAAGCTTTTCCATTCTTCTTCTCTTCTTAATCAGACACAAGACTATGCCCAAAACCAGCAAAATAGCCGCCCCAACAATCACTCCTGCTATAATTACAATATTCAATTTCGAGCCAGGGCTCGAAGATGGGATAAGAGGTTCACCACCAAGGCTACCCATGGAATCATTCATTTTCATAACCTCAAGCCCGTTTAAAATAGCGTTTGGGAAAGCATCAGCTACCGCACCAGAAGGACCAACACTTACATAGAGTTTAGTATCGTCGCTTTGTGATGTAACGAAGTCAATAAAAACTGGAGCAGCCAAGGTGTTTGACGTGAAAGTAGCAAGCTCAAGATTCTGATAAACATCCCAAGTGTTTATATAGACATTGAAAGAAAGTTGGCTAGCAGTAGAACTCACTATATCACAGAAATGAAATCGAATCAGATGCTGAAAACCAGGATCCACATCAAAAACCCATGTTACGTTAAAATTGCTATTTGGATCACCAGCCGTGTTCATCTCTCTTGCAGATCCATATACAGCATCTGGAGCAATATCCCTACTAGGCCCCTCCTTCAAATATTTGACAGTTCCAAGCTTCTTTTTTGCGATATTCTTGTTCACTAAAAATTTCTGATCAGGAACCCAAGTTCTACCAAGAGTATCGTTCATGGGAGTGACCAATGCTCCACCCATATTCACTCTCCAAACCGTCTCAAATGCTTGTCCGACTAAACCTGTATACTTCATTTTCGGGGTAACATTCTGCGCATCATCTGTTATGAGATCAACAGGAACTGAAACGACTTCAAGTGCATTTAAGAAAGCGAAAGAATTGCTGGAAGGAGTAATAGTGAGAATGAGGTTCCCTGAAGCTATATTGACAGAAAATTCTTTAACAATGGAATCATTCTGTATTTGGAAGTTGCTGAGAAGAACAAAATCTTGGGTAGAAACTGAAAAGGTTGCAGTACTCATATTGTAGGTTTGATAAACAAAGGGGAAGAAGTATAGTCGAATCCAGTGTCTACCTTTTTCGATTGGGAAATCGTAAGTGGTTGTTCCATTGAAAATTCGGGCGGTTTGATAGAGATGTAAATCATAAGTGGCCGATAACAAGCTCGAATTGGTAACGGCTAATATGTCTTTTGGGGTCGAAAGCATTCGAGAAGCGAAGCTGTCGGGCTGAAAAACCCGATCACCCACCGATGTGTTGGTAGGTGATCCACAGTCTATCAGGTAGTTATCAGTAGGAACAAATCCAATAGACAGATGTATTAAATATAACATTGATGAAATCCATATAAGAAATGTAATTTTTCTGATACCCATATCTTTCGGAACAACTAGAAGATGAGTTATAAATCTAGGGTTCTCTTTGCTTCAAGTAGATAAGTATTTCAAGTTCTGCTTGAACAATATAACAAGGGTTTTCTTTATAACAGCAAGCAAATGAACAAATCCAAAATGAAATCAAATACCCATTACAGGAAAATGAAGAAGATAACAGAAGATGATAATACCTCAGAGATCCATCTGAACTTTCATAGATTCATGGCCATCAACTTTACTTACTAACCCACACTCAGAAAACCAAACCCATTTACTGATCTCTTAATTTTAAATCAAAATCAGGAGAAAACAAATACTAGTTATCTGGAACTGATACAAAAATAGGGGTTTTCTTAGTTTTCTAAGTTTTGAATGACAGATTCATTTGATTAGGCTTGAAAACAAATAAGAATGAAAAGCAAACAAAACACAAGGAAAAGAAAATGAGTCAATGGGATTTGGAATAAAGCCAGCTAGTTTGAAGAGTTGAAGAGCCCACCTAATGAACATAACAGCTGATTCTATTGAGTTTATGAACAGGTTAGCATAAAATGAAAAAAAAAAAAAAAAAAAAAACACTCTCAAGTTCTTTGTTTATTAAAATTGGTGAAGAGTTGATAGAGAAAGATAAGAGTTGTTTATTCATTTTCAACAAAATTGAGTGACAGTGGAACAAAAAGAGCTCTCCCCACAAGAGTCAAAACTGGTCAGTCACCATTAATCAATCAGTAAAATATTTAGACCATTTTTACTCTCTGAGAGATTAATGCGGCACCAATTAAAATACTGTCATCTCCTTTGCCAGCAATTGCCAATATTACTGTGCTGAAACTTGAATTCATATGGGTTGTGTTAACTCCTACTGATCAAGATCTAGAGTGTTCAATTGTTTTTTTAAACATTTTAATCAAATCATTTGAGCTAATTAATGGGTAGTTAAACATGTTAAAATATGGTTGAGTTTTCTAAATATTGTAGTATTATAATCTTTACTTATCAAAATACTAGACTATTTATAACGAATAAGATAGATCTAGTTAGATGGCTTACCATCAAATTTTTGTATATGAATATGTTCCTTTGTCCGGAAACTATCCGGTTGAATTTTGCTTGTGTATATGACCATACATGATTTAGAGAGAATTTTTCTCTCTAAATCTTGTCCGACCATATACCTAGTTGAGATTCAACCGAAATATTAGTCGGACAAAGTATGAGGGTTGTGTACATATGTTTGATAACCGTTTATGCTTAGTTAATTTCTTATTCTGTTATAAGTGATTAATGGGTTTTCTTCTTGGAAAAGAGTTCCATCCCAAATGAACTCCATATAATAAAGAAAAATCTTGATTTGGAGGTTGGTGGGGAGACACTAAAACTCATTAGGGCAGAGTGGCAGACCCTTGGATTGAGAAAGGGAGTCATTTTTCTCAGGTAACCACTTGACCAAATGCCCAGGATTGCTCCTAAATCTTACAGGCTAGGCTAGCTGGGTGATAAGGTAAGGAACCTCAATTTCGCCTGTTACTTGGTGTGAAAATTTGAGCTAGGCTACTCCTACAAATTTTTTAAATAAATAAAAATTCAGAGATGGATGGCCATCTTCCTCAAAACTAATCAAATCTCTTTAGACTACGACAAATGAGAAGAG
Source organism: Eschscholzia californica (assembly GCF_041429995.1). Classification (NCBI taxonomy): domain Eukaryota; kingdom Viridiplantae; phylum Streptophyta; class Magnoliopsida; order Ranunculales; family Papaveraceae; genus Eschscholzia; species Eschscholzia californica. The sequence goes on along the minus strand of NW_028238420.1, from coordinate 40,303,690 downwards.
AAACACAAACAAACAATCTACTAACGAACTTGTATCTTGAAAGCGTGTGGGTCCAACTCCAAGTTGCTGTTGTTAGGAAAAATAACCTAATTAACTTGTTCAGGAATATGAAGATAAACGATGTGAATGTAAAAGTAGAGACACCAAGATTATTTAACGTGGCAAAAAATCCCTCCAAACTAGAAGGTAAAAAACCACGGGACCTAGTCCAGAAATCTTCCACTATAATTAAATAATGGGTTACACAATTCTTCAAGATGTGTAGAAACACTCTTGGACAACTCTTCACCAAACCTATGGTGGATAAACTGAACAAAGAAACAAAGAAATAAAATCTCTTACTCCTTAGGATTTGAACAAATCCTAGATTACTAAAGGTTGAAGAAGACAACCACAAACTAAATTGCTTCACAAGATTAATAATCTTCTTTTCTTCAAACCAATATTCTGCTCTTTCAATCTCTCTTGAAAGAACCACTTCAGAAATCTCTCTTTCTCTGACTTCTCTTTGTTCTGGAAGTTGTTGTGTATAATCTCTTCCCTTTCATTCCCTATTTATAATAATAAATAAGGAGGTTTACCAATAGAAATAGGAATTCCTTTTTAGGCTTGAAAAAATAGAAGTTTCTATTTTTTCCCCAAACAAGGAATAAGGGAAATCCTATTCCAACTAGGAGTCCTTTAATTATAAGGAGGGACCCCAACAAACTCCCCCTCCCGACTTATGAAGAGGGACCTACCATCCCCAAACCTGCAACACTGCTACATAGCTCATGTTTGCCTTTGGGTAATGGTTTTGTCATCATATCTGAACCATTGTCTTCAGTATGGATTTTCTCGATCTTCAACACCTTTTCTTCAAGAACATCTTGGATCCACTGGTATCTCACGTTTATATGCTTGGACTTGGAATGGAAACTAGAATTCTTACTGAGGTGGATGGCACTCTGACTGTCGCAATGAATAACATAATTATCTTGTTTCATACCAAGTTCTTCTAACAGTCTCTTCATCCATAACATCTCCTTGCAACATTCTGTAATGGCAATATATTCTGCCTCTGTAGTAGATAAAGCTACACACTTTTGTAATTTAGATTGCCATGACACTGCTCCCCCTGAAAGTGTAAATAAGTAGCCTGATGTGGACCTTTTAGAGTCTACATCTCCTGCCATGTCTGCATCAGTGTAACCGACTAATACTGGCTTATCATTACCAAAACATATACGAGCTTTAGACGTACCTCTAAGATACATCAGAATCCACTTCACTGCTAACCAATGCTCTTTGCCTGGATTAGCCAGAAATCTGCTTACTACTCCAACTGCAAATGCAATGTCCGGTCTTGTACACACCATTGCATACATCAAACTTCCTACAGCTGAAGCATAAGGAATTTTCTCCATTTCTTCTTTCTCACTTCTAGTTGATGGACACTGATCACGAGTCAACTTGAAGTGACTGGCTAATGGACAACTCACTGGTTTTGTCTTGTCCATATTGAACCTTTCTAGAACCTTCTCAATGTATCTTTCTTGTGATAGCCAAAGTTTTCCAGCTTTCCTATCACGAGAGATATGCATGCCAAGAATTTGTTTTGCTGGACCCAAGTCTTTCATATCGAAATACTTGTTTAGTTCCTTCTTTAACCTGCTAATTTTATTAGCATCCTGACCAACAATCAACATATCATCAACATAAAGTAGAAGTATAATCAAATCTCCATCAGGAAATTTATGAACGAAAACACAATGATCTGAAGCCGTCCTGTGATACCCTTAATCCTTCATGAATGATTCAAACTTTTTGTACCACTGTCTTGGTGCTTGTTTCAGCCCATATAAACTCTTCTCTAACTTACAAACCAAGTGTTCCTTACCTTTAACTTCAAACCCTGTTGGTTGTTCCATATACACATTTTCCTCCAAGTCACCATGAAGGAAAGCGGTCTTGACATCTAGTTGTTCAATTTCTAGGTTCATACTTGCAGCCAATCCCAATACTAACCGTATCGAGGACATCTTCACCACCGGAGAGAAAATCTCATCAAAATCAATACCCTTCTTCTGCCCAAATCCTTTCACCACTAGGCGTGCCTTATATCGTGGTTGTGAATTTCTTTCTTCGGTCTTGATTTTGAACACCCACTTATTTTTAAGAATTTTCTTATTCTTAGGTTTTTCAACCAACTTAAAAGTGTTGTTCTTATGCAATGATTCAATCTCATCTTGCATAGCTTTCAACCACTCCTTTTTGTGTTCATCATCTATGGCTTCTTCATAACACTGTGGTTCTCCACTATCTGTAACCATCACATACTCGTGTGGAGGATACTTGGTAGATGGTGCTCTATCTCTAGTCGATCTTCTCAATTCAGCTGGTGGTTCATGTTGAACTTCCATTTCCTGCTCAACATCATCACCCATAGGAACATCTTCATGAGCTTCATCTTCATGATTTTGTTCTTCACCTGCATTATCATGCATAACCTTAGAAGAGATATGTGGATCTAGATCAATGAGATCATTACTATGATTCTCATGCTTCTCAACTTTCCCAAAGTCCTCAATAGTTTGATTTTCAAGAAAGACCACATCTCTACTTCTAATAATCTTCTTATCGACTGGATCCCATAACCTGTATCCGAACTTCTCATCTGCATACCCTAAAAAGATGCATTGCTTGGCTTTATCATCAAGCTTTGCTCTTTGATCTTTAGGTATATGCACAAAAGCCCTGCAACCAAACACCCTTAAGTGTTCATAACTGACTTCTTTCCCAGCCCACACTCTCTCAGCTACATCTCCATCTAATGGTGCTGAAGGTGATAAATTAATCAGATAACATGCAGTACGCATTGCTTCACCCCAGAAGCTTTTAGGCAGCTTTGCTTCTGAGAGCATACATCTGATCCTCTCCACAATAGTGCGGTTCATGCGTTCTGCTACACCATTTTGTTGTGGAGTTTTGGGAACTGTCTGTTCATGTCGAATACCATGGGTTTTGCAATACTCTTCAAACGACCCGATGTATTCTCCTCCATTGTCAGTGCGAATGCACTTCAATGATTTTCCTGTCTCCCGTTCTACCATGTTGTGGAAATTCTTGAAAACTGCAAGTACCTGATCTTTGGTCTTTATGGCATATGCCCAAACTTTCCTGGAAGCATCATCTATAAAAGTAACAAAATACAAAGCACCACCAAGTGTTTTTACCTTTAAAGGTCCACAAACGTCAGAATAAACAAGCTCCAAAATACTGGATTTTCTTTCAGATGCATTCCTTTGAAAGGATACTCTATGTTGCTTTCCTACTAAACAATGAGAACAAGTGTTTAAATTTATACCTTTTACGTTCGGTAAGTCTTGTCGTTTAGCAAGAATTTGAAGTCCTTTCTCGCTCATGTGCCCGAGTCTTCTATGCCAAAGATCAGTGGAAGAATCTTTTTCAACTGCATTCAATTCTCCTTTACACAGTTTTACTTGAGTTCTGTATAAAGTACAACACTTCTTCCCTCTTGCTATCACCATTGACCCTTTTGTGAGCTTCCACTTTCCATCACCAAAGTGACTGTGGTACCCTTCATCATCTAATACTCCGGTAGAGATTAGGTTATATCGAAGATCTGGTATATGCCTCACATTCTTAAGAATCAATGTACTCCCTGTGCTCGTCTCAATTTTCACTTCTCCAATTCCTACGATTTTTGAGAAACCTAAGTTTCCCATCCTGACTTTGCCAAGGTCACCAGTTCTGTAAGAGTTAAAGAAATCCTTACATGGAATAGCATGATACGAAGCACCTGAGTCAACCAACCATGTCGTTTCTGGTTCTGACTCAGCCATACTTAAGCAAGTGTCTCCACAACCTGAGAGTAAGATAATGTCATCACTTGAGGCAACTGCCGCAACATTATCTTGTTTTTCATCATCCTTTTTATTTTCCTTCTTTGTTTTCTTGCAATCACTCTTGTAATGACCCATTTTTCCACAACCAAAACATCTAACTTCTTTCTTTGGTTTTGATCTCCCCCTTGACTTATCACGGTTATGAGGTTTTCTACTTTTACCTCTCCCCCGTCTTTCTGTAACAAGTGCCTCTGAATGAGACTCGTCTGACGATGATTTCCTTCTTGTTTCTTCATTCAACAAACTACCTGTTACGTGATTCATACGCATTATGCCATCAGGAGCAGAATTGCTAAGAGACACCACCAATGTCTCCCAACTATCTGGTAAGGAATTTAGAAGAAGTAAGGCCTGCAACTCATCATCCAAAACTAACTTCATTGCAGAAAGCTGGTTTACTAGACTTTTCATCTCATTCAAGTGTTGAGCAATTGAGGTTCCTTCTTTATATTGTAATTTTCCTAGCTTTCTGAACAAGTAAGCCTTTTTGGCAGCTGTCTTCTGATCATACAATTCTTCTAATTTCCTCCATAGACTATAAGCGGAAGTCTCCGTCGATACATGATGAAAAACACTGGGTTCTACCCATTGTCGAATAAATCCAACAACCTTACGATCTAATACCTTCCAGTCTTCTTCATCTATCTTCATCGGTTTTGTACCGTGATTTTCAATGGGTGCAGCTAGGTCTTTGCAGTATAACAAATCTTCCATTTTTGCTTTCCACATCAAGTAGTTTTCTCCATCTAAACTAATCATTCGATTAGTATTCACTTCCATATTTCTGAACAATAAATCCAACCTTAGCTCTGATACCACTTGTTAGGAAAAATAACCTAATTAACTTGTTCAGGAATATGAAGATAAACGATGTGAATGTAAAAGTAGAGACACCAAGATTATTTAACGTGGCAAAAAATCCCTCCAAACTAGAAGGTAAAAAACCACGGGACCTAGTCCAGAAATCTTCCACTATAATTAAATAATGGGTTACACAATTCTTCAAGATGTGTAGAAACACTCTTGGACAACTCTTCACCAAACCTATGGTGGATAAACTGAACAAAGAAACAAAGAAATAAAATCTCTTACTCCTTAGGATTTGAACAAATCCTAGATTACTAAAGGTTGAAGAAGATAACCACAAACTAAATTGCTTCACAAGATTAATAATCTTCTTTTCTTCAAACCAATATTCTGCTCTTTCAATCTCTCTTGAAAGAACCACTTCAAAAATCTCTCTTTCTCTGACTTCTCTTTGTTCTGGAAGTTGTTGTGTATAATCTCTTCCCTTTCATTCCCTATTTATAATAATAAATAAGGAGGTTTACCAATAGAAATAGGAATTCCTTTTTAGGCTTGAAAAAATAGAAGTTTCTATTTTTTCCCCAAACAAGGAATAAGGGAAATCCTATTCCAACTAGGAGTCCTTTAATTATAAGGAGGGACCCCAACAGCTGTGACGTGATATTTCCAATTTGTTTTGATTTGTATGAGGCTAGTATGCTTTAAACACGTTACAATCGGAATTGTTTCTAACATATCAATAGTCAATATAGGTCGCTTTTGTCATATAAAGACACCTTTCATGTATTGAAATTGGTTGAAATGTCTATGATTACATTATTAATGCATCAAACCTACTAACATAATTTGATAAAATGGAAACACACCCACTTGCTTTGTTTGAGAAGTTACACATATTTGAGATTCACAGGAAAAAAAAAGATATCCCTCCAAGCACTTCTTTTCTATAATTTTGATGTTTCTAAGAAAGTAAGGAACTCATTTCATCTAGTTATTGTGGCTACTACTCTTCACTAGTCACAAATTCCCTTGAATTTTGGCAAGTATTATTAAACATAGGGTCTATAGATTGGGCTAGATGTTTGGTTAAGGGGGGGTGATGAAAATAAAGAATGTATGAAAAACCCAAAATCTAGACTGTAATTAGAAAAAAAAAAACTCACTAAAAAAAGCAAAAAAGAATCATTTGTTGAACACTTTTCAAAATGTTAACAACATATATAATTACTAGGTTTCTACCGCGTACCCCTTTTGGCTAACACCCTTGTCATTGTATCCATCGTGGTCGCCCATGCGTAGTTGAAGAGAAGGTAAAATGTTCAGATTTTAATAATATTAAAGTATAAAAAACCGAACAAATAATAACAATGAAGTAAGAAAAATAATCCGATTGAAAAAAATTGTCAAATTGCCAAAAGAAAAATGTCCATAAAAAGCAAAGGAGTTGAAAGGCAGGTCCCCTAATATACTGTAGAGATTTACAAATTAGATAAATCTTTATCATTCTTTATTTTTCTCTCTCTATTTTGATCTTTTGACATATTATCTCTCTAAAAGAAGAATAAAATTCGACATGACTATGAAATTTTATGAGAAATGTCAGAACTAAAGAATATAATAAAACAACGAAACCCTAAACTACGAAACTTGGTGAGAGATAAACAATGAGAAGTTATGAAGAATATGCACGAAACAATCTCACATAATTCAAAATTACTAATGGTGGACAATTACATATCAAATTATCATACTATTATCTATCTAATCAATAAGATATACCAAGAACCACACATATTCCTCCTCACTTTCTCAATTTTCTATCTATTTTTTCATTCTCTACAAATTAAAATATAAATTTCAAAGAAAAGTGAAAAGATATTAACCAAAGTTCATAATTTTGTGAGAGATAGCGAGAAAAAGTTCAAATTTATCTGAAAATAAGAATACAAACATATACATTAAAGAAATAAGGACATTACAACTTTCAACAAAAAAAGGACATTACAAACATATACATTAAAGAAATAAGGACATTACAAAATTAAGGGGAACAAATCAAGAACACTAACATCTAATAAGAATTGTTAAAAAAATGTAATAAGAAAATACATAAAAAAAAAATTTAATTAAAAAACAACGGACCTTCTAAGTTCACTTTTTTCTTAATACAATTGATTGTGTCATTCTCCTGTAAAATAAAACAACATAAAGAAATTAAAAATCAATTACAAATCCACACGAAGATATGATAGAAGAATTATAAATCGTGAATAATTATAGTAGTTTTCTTTCCAAAACAAAAATAATAATTAAAAGTTCAGCCCCAGTACTTACATTTTTTTTTGATGAAATGCCCCAATACTTACATGGGATAATCTGTTCACCGGGGTAAACATAAGAATATAAAGAACTGGAGCGAGATATACTGTAAAATGAAATCTAAGATACCATGCAGGAAGAGAATAAGAATCTATTATGAGTAAAATATAGAGGGTAGAGACTTAGACATAGACTTGACAGCAAATTCACATTCTTCATATATTTAAGCTATTCAAAGATTCAACTCTTTTTTTTTTTTTTGTTGAAAATCAAACATTCAACTCAACCACTTACATAATAAATCAGATGGAAGGATGATTAAATTCGAAATTTTAATTTGGTATTATTAGATATTCGACCTATATATATAATAAGGGCGGTTATGATTTTCTCCCCACTAATTACTCTACCTCCCACGATCTACTCCCATAATTGTGGGTATCAGATAAATGTGGATAATGACCTTGCAGTTAATTTTTTAGAAGTTAACATATGTTTTAATTAGGTATGCTGAATATTCGAAATTAGGTACGTGGATGTATTTTCACAGTCCTGTCTCCTGTGAGATCTAAAATGACAATCCAAAGGACATGAATATCCAGGAGATAAAGGTACGTGGATGTATCTTCATTGTGTTTTATGTAATAGATGTTGTTAACAAGACAACCATATTTCTTTTTTTTTCATAATTTCATTTTTACCCTTATATATTGACAACATATAAAAATATGTTCTTATAAATTGTTGACAACATATATAATTGTGTTATTATAAAATGTTGACAACATGTGTAATAATGTACTGACTTGTTATAAAATGTTAACAACATATAGAGTTGTCCTGATTTGTTATAAAATGTTGACAGCAAACATATATGATTCTGTTGTTAACAAAATCTATAATACATTAGTCAAAATATTATTTGTCCGTTAATGGGTTTGTCAAACACAAAGGATAATATGCATAACACTTGAATTTTTGCAAAAGACAAATAAAAAAACGTTTTAGTCTAAATATTTATGTCTAAAGCAAAATAAAAAATGCGAAAACTATTTCTTTCTTTACAAGACAAATCGAAAAATGCTTTAGCCAAAATGTTAGTGTCAGTTTTTGTTTGTCAAATGAATGACAAAATGCGAAACATTTTTGCAAAATAATTTTCGAACAAACACGAATTTGTTCAGAAATTTACAGAACTGTTGAGAGCAAACTAAGATTTGTATTGAAGTATATTGAAGAAAAGGAAGATATCTAGAAGATATCTCCCCAAGATAGAAAGAAATACATAATATAGCAATTGTAATTTTAATTGTTTCCTCTTTGTAATATTTCCTTATTTATTATTTCTCTACAAACCCTATTGTAATCTCTATAAATATGTACCCAAGTCTATCAATGAAATCACCTTTGATAATTATATCTCTTGTTCCTCCTTCAAACTTAATATGGTATTAGAGCAAAGTTGATATTTCTGGGATTTCTACTCGATAATAATTATTTCGTTTATTCGGGTTTTATTCATTCTAAGGAGCTCTACGGATTCTTATTATCGTTATACTTTGATCATCCCAACTCCATCTTCAAAGGTCAGTTACTAACACAATTTTTCTGAATTTTTTCAAATTTTTTCGAATTTTTTTCGATTTTTTTTTATTTTTTAAACCTATTTTTAGGTTAGGAAGTTCTGTTCCAGAATTAGGTTAAAATTAATCCTGTTCCGATTCAGATTAGAATTTTTCCGTTCTGGTTTATCTACAAACAGAACAGACCTAATCCGGTACATCTTTACTCCGGAATAGAGAAAACCTTGTATACCAGAATAGACTTAACCTGGTATTTTCCAATACTAGTGTATAAACTAAACCCGGAACACAACAAATTCTGTTCCCGATCGGAACCAAAAAATCACTTTTGGTTCCCGACACCAACTTCATCTTCTCCGGTGACCACTTCTAGGGTTTTTTCGTTTTTTTCGCCGGAATTAGGTTACAAACGAAGGAAAGCAAAGTCTCCGACGTCTGACCGCGAAGGGTTTTCCCTCATCTAAACCGAGATATTATTTCCCCCGACGTTTCTCTCTCTACACCATTAAAACTTGATCGGAAACCCTAGTTTTTCTTGATCGGATTTTTTAAAAATTACAACCCACCATCTCGGTTTCCAGCCATCTCTCTTTGCGAAAACCTGTCCCTTCGATCACCACACAAAAGCCCCTGTTTTTTTTTACTCGGAACCCTAAATTTTTGGCCGGAAATCAACCTCCCTGTTCCTTGATCGGAACCCTAATTTTGGCCGGCGAGATTTCATTGGAACCCTAATTTTGGCCGGCGATAACTGACGCAACTAAGTCAAACCAATTTGACTCAACCCTGTTGCTTTGACCCGTGATTTTACTTTGACTGACCCAGACTTTTGACTTTCTTTTTGTGACACCTCACGTTTGTGACGCTTTTTTTCCCCACAGTACATAAACTGTTTGGCTTATTTGTGACAGCATCTACTGTCATATTAACTTCCCAACACTTCTGTTAAGTTGTGACATTCTGGGCTGTCCCTTTTATTTCCTAACACTTCTGTTTGGACTATTTGAGACAGCACCTACTTCCTTTTTTCTTTCCGACACTTCTGTTAGTTGTGCAAATTCTGAACCGTCATATTATTGTGACGTTGATTTTAAAATAGATTATTTTCTTCTATTCTTTACAGAACAATGACTTCTGGACAATCTGCCAACATCAGTGATCTGAACTCGAATTCAGATGACACTCCACCGATGACAGACACTACTCCTCCTCTTCAACAAATATGTGAGGCTTATTATGTGCATCCTTCGGACAATGCCACTTCTGTTGGTGTTAATCCCGTTCTTACCGGTCCAGGCTATGCTGAATGGGCTCACAGTATGCACGATGCTCTTATCATTAAAAATAAGCAAGGTTTTATCGATGGTTCGCTCCCTAAACCGACGGATCCTGCGCAACTTCATGCATGGACCCGTTGTGACACCATGGTGGCTGCTTGGATATCCAATTCTGTCAGCGAGGAAATCCGACGTAGCACGAGACGTTCGGCTTCTGCTTTTGATCTTTGGAAGAATTTGAAGGAGCGTTTTGCTACGTCTAACGCTACCTACATTTATCAGCTGAAGAAAAAGATTTCTGCCCTTACTCAGGAGCACCAGACTATTTCAGCTTATTATTCTCAGTTGAAGTCTTATTGGGACGAATTGGATGCTATCATTCCACCCACTTCATGTGCTTGCCCTGTTGGCAAAACAACTATTGAATATCATCTTACCTCGCGTACGATTGAATTTCTCATGGGTCTTCATGAACGTTATTCTGCGACTTGCAATAACATACTTCTCATGGAACCACTACCTTCTCTGGCCAAGGTATATAATTTGGTCATTCAAGAAGAGCAGAAAAATAAGATCAATGCTCCTTTTGACTTTCACGCTTTCAACGCTAAGATCACGGCTGCTAACAAGTTGAAAGAAAGTGATTTACCTTGCCCGAAAAATAAGCGAGTTCGTCCTTATTGTACTAAGTGCAACCTTCATGGACACATTGCTGACACTTGTAACAGAGATGTAATGTGCACTCATTGCAAACGTCTCGGTCATTCTGTTGATCGATGTTATCTCCTACATGGTCGCCCCCCTCGTCCAGGTGGTGCCCGTAGCACTTCTCAGGGTTCCAGCTCTTCTCCAGCTCCAACTCTTACCAGAGAAGACTATGACCGCATTATGGCAGTTATCAATACACAAACTCCTTCCAGTTCTGCTATGATGTCAGGTACTTCCCTATCTCACCCTTCTGTTTGGATTGTTGATAGTGGTGCTTCAAACCATGTTTGCTTCTCTCTAGATGCTTTTAGCTCTTATGCTTTAGCACCACCATCTTGTTATGTTCAAATTCCTGATGGAGCGACTTACTTAGTCAAATACATTGGCAGAGTCGTCTTTTCCGACTCTCTCTCTATTGACCAAGTTTATTACATTCCTAATTTCAAATTTAATTTGATGTCTGTAAATCAGACTTGTAAATCTTTGAAATCTGGTATTTATTTTGATTCAACTCATTGCCTTTTTCAGACGATCTCAAATCATCAGGAGATTGGTCGGGCTGATGCTATTGATGGACTCTATATTCTCCGTAGGAATTTTACTGCACTTGCTTTGAATAAGTCAATCGACGTCTGGCACCGTCGACTTGGACATCCTAATTTAGGCCGTTTACGTACTTTATCAGAACGTGTCCCGTTTATTTCCTTTAATAAGTCGCATGAATGCGTTGTATGCCCTATGGCAAAACAATCTAAGTTGGTTTTTAATAAAAGTAGTAGTTTTAGTACTTTTGCTTTTCAACTTATTCATGCTGATATTTGGGGACCCTTTCCGGTTCCATCTTTAACCAACAAGCGTTATTTCCTCACACTTGTTGATGACTTCTCCAGATTTACTTGGACATTCCTTATGCAAACCAAGTCTGAGACTAAAACACATTTAAACTTCTTTTTTCAGTTTGTTTCTAAACAATATCATAAGAAGATTAAATCTATATCCTCGAGTCCTGAAAATACATTTTCAAACCCGATTGAAACATTTCGTTCTGATAATGGAGCCGAGTTCTTATCCAATGATCTCCAAACTTGGTTCCATTCTCATGGAATTCTCCATCAACGCAGTTGCGTCTCCACACCCGAACAAAATGGTGTCGTCGAACGTAAACATCGTCATTTACTCGATGTTGCTCGCGCTTTGCGTTTTCAAGCACATCTCCCTTTAAAATTTTGGGGGGAATGTTTAAAAACGGCAACCTATTTAATCAATAGAATGTCGACTCCAATACTTTCATACAAATCTCCTTATGAAATGTTATATGATTCTCCACCGGACTACTTAGCTCTCCGAGTTTTCGGTTGTTTATGTTTTGCAACCAATACCAACATCCAAAATAAGTTCGATCATCGAGCTAAACCTGGAATATTTGTTGGTTATCCGCCTGGGAAGAAAGGATACACCATTTACGATTTAGAGACACACAATCTCTATGATTCCCGGAACGTGCGTTTTTTTGAGGATAGGTTCCCTTTCGCTGAACGTCAATCGACATTCTCTGAACCTACCTCCTTCACTCCGCTTTCATCGGACGCCTATTACTTCAGTCCCATCGACGATACCCACTCGCCTCATCCGGACTTGTATACTCTCCCGTCTTTGGTCGACGACCATTCACACTCTTCCACTGACGCGACCCCCATCCCACCTATTGTGTTAGACTCCTCATCTTCCGCTGCTTCTTCCTCGGAGGAATCTCCCGAGCTTCCTTCTGACTCTGTTATTCCCTCGCAAGGTATTTCCCCTCTGCAAGGTGCTTCTCCTTCGAAAGAACCTTCACCTTCGAATTCTGACACCACCCAGGTTTCAGCTACTTCTCCCGAAGAACCTTTACCTTCTTCTCGACCAGTCCGTACAACGAGACGTCCTGCCCATCTGGCTGACTATCTTTGTTCTTGTACTACTGCACCTACGACTTCCACCAAATATCCCTTAACTGACTATGTCAGTTTTGAAAAATTCACCCCTTCCCATCGAGCATTTCTTACTTCCGTTGTCAATACGGAAGAACCCACATCCTATTCCGCCGCCAAGGCTTTTCCAGAATGGCGTGCTGCAATGGATAAGGAAATTCAAGCTCTTGAACAAAATCAAACTTGGTCATTAACTCCCTTACCCCCGGGAAAGAAACCAATTGGTTGTAAATGGGTGTACAAAATCAAATACAGCTCTGACGGATCAATTGAACGTCATAAAGCGCGACTCGTTGCCAAGGGTTATACCCAAGTAGAAGGCATCGATTATCATGATACTTTCGCCCCAGTCGCCAAATTGGTCACTGTTCGTGCACTTCTTTCCGTTGCTGCCATTAAAGATTGGCCCCTCCATCAGTTGGATGTGAATAATGCTTTTCTCCAAGGTGACTTGGATGAAGAAGTCTACATGACAATTCCACCTGGGTTTTCCAGGACTGGTGACCACAAAGTATGTCGCTTGCACAAATCCCTTTACGGATTAAAACAAGCTTCTCGACAGTGGTTTGCCAAATTTTCTACCGGCTTACAAGCTGAAGGTTTTAAACAGTCATCTTCTGATCATTCACTGTTTTGTTTTTTTGATGGTCCGACTGCCATTTACGTCTTAGTTTACGTAGATGACATCATTATCACCGGCAATAATGCCTCGGAAATTTCATCTCTTCAATTACGTCTCGAGAAACGTTTTTCTCTTAAAAACCTTGGACGACTTCAATACTTTCTTGGAATCGAAGTATCTCGTTCCCCAAAAGGCATTTTCCTTTGTCAACGCAAATACACGTTGGACATTCTTCGCGACTCGGGTCTCCTCGGAGCTAAACCAAGTCTTTTTCCTATGGAACAACACTTAAAGTTATTACCTACTGATGGTACGCCATTAGACGATCCAACTTCGTTTCGGCGTCTTATTGGTCGACTTTTATATGTCACGGTGACTCGTCCTGACATTTCATTTTCTGTGAATTACCTTAGTCAATTCATGCAAAATCCCCACTCCAATCATATGGATGCGGCTACTCGAGTTGTTCGTTATTTGAAAGGCACCATGAATCATGGCCTCCTTCTCTCTTCGTCCAGCACTCTAACTATTTCTGGTTTTACCGACTCTGATTGGGCTAGTTGTCCCATCACCCGTCGCTCGACCACCGGCTACTTCACTATGCTTGGTTCAAGTCCGTTGTCTTGGAAGTCCAAGAAACAACCGACTGTTTCCCGATCCTCGACTGAGGCAGAATATCGGGCTCTAGCTACACTCACTGCGGAACTGCAGTGGCTGAAATATTTGTTTCAAGACCTTCGTGTCTCAATTCCAGAACCCTTTCAGGTCTTCTGTGACAATATGGCGGCTATGCACATTGCCGCCAATCCTGTCTTTCACGAACGAACAAAGCATATCGAGATCGATTGCCATTTCGTTCGGGAGAAAATTGAATCTGGTCTTATTAAGACGACTCACCTTCGCTCTGCCGATCAGATAGCTGACATCTTTACGAAACCACTTGGTTCGGATCCATTTCATCGGTTACTCTCCAAGTTGGGCTTGATTCAGATTCCTTCCCCTGCTCCAACTTGCGGGGGGGGGGGGGGGGGGGGGGGGGGGGGGGGGGGGGGGGGGGGGGGGGGTATTGAAGTATATTGAAGAAAAGGAAGATATCTAGAAGATATCTCCCCAAGATAGAAAGAAATACATAATATAGCAATTGTAATTTTAATTGTTTCCTCTTTGTAATATTTCCTTATTTATTATTTCTCTACAAACCCTATTGTAATCTCTATAAATATGTACCCAAGTCTATCAATGAAATCACCTTTGATAATTATATCTCTTGTTCCTCCTTCAAACTTAATAATTTGTTCAGAAATTGTCAAAAATGTTTTGCGAGAAATTTCATTTCGAACATAAAATTGTATTTTTACAATATAAGTTTTTCTTACAAGTATTATTTAAGTTTGGACCTAATTTTCTATTATCTCTCAAATTTTGATTTTATAATTATCCTATATTAGGAGTTGTGTTAATGATTAGGAATAGAGACCCTTGATTAAGGAGGCAATTACTCGAGTCGCTGTCCGAGAAGAAAAATAAAATTAAAGTGAGCTGTAAGCACATGGGTATGATAGTGGATTTTGATGGTTCTACCCCACCCCTCCTTCAATCAAGCCCTAAATCTATTCACACTTATACAATACATAATCATTCCTCATTTTTCTACTCATTTCTCTCTACCTCTTTCGTTGTCATTGTACAAATAGACTTTCTTGCTTAATCAATTTCAGATATACAATCAAGATTTTCCAAAAGAAAGGATGGTATCAAAGATGTGGCGGTCGATATTTTATGCGATTACTTACATAAGTTCTTCATCTTACACTTTTTATGTCTGTAACTGGTATTGTAAGGATAATACCACGATCAACGTATTTTTTGAAAACATGGGATAATGAAATTATCGACGATTTTTGTGAAAGAATTTTGGCGGATAGTTAGGACGATTATCTCTTAGTAATCTTTTACTGTCATTAGAATTCTTTTACTGGCTATATCCAAAACATAACTAAACCTAATATGTTGTATATAAAATCAATTGCTACTCCTATTTGTTTGAATAGTTTTGGTATTTTTAGGCTGACAGAATGCCCAAGTCCATAGAATTCTAAACAAGTAAATAAATTAGCTATTCTACTCATTTTTGGTAGGGTAAGGCATTAAAGATATTTATTTAGTAAGATTTTGAAATCATCCAACAACAACATAAAGTACTCACTCTCTTTCTCTCTATCTAGACTCTAGAGGCTGTGACTTGCTTCCTTACCCTCAGATTTTTCTTCCACATCTTCCTCTTCCTTGTTGAGTAGTTTCTCTCCCTCAATTTTCTCACTATCCTTTTCTTCTGAGAGCAATTCAGAGACTTTAATAGCCACAGAGTTCTTGGCTTCAGGGGATACACCATTCTTCCCAATAATCGACTCCAGAATCGACTCAGACAATACACTGTTCTTTATTATTGCATTCCCTTCTTCAGGTATCGATTCATCTTTCGAAAACCCAATCTGCAATTTGGACTAATAAGTTAAAAGCAAACCCAAGAACTTGTATACTTAATAAAACAACAACCAAATAATTCTAACCGTTAAGTGGCCGAGAGGCGAGTGAGTAAAGAGTATGGAAGAGCCAGGATTGAAGGTCTCATTCTTGAAAATCTCTTTGAACTTTTCTACTGCCTCTGCTTCTGATTCTGTATATGTCCCATTGCCTTTCATGTATGCCACTGCGTTTTCCATGACTTTTTCTGAGTATTGTTGTCCAGTTAATGGTAAGATCATTGTGATCCTTTCAAACTTTTCGAACTCACCTATCAATACACATTAAGCATCGAGTTAAATCATATGGAGATCAGACCCACAATAGGAATGAGTTGTGCTATTGAACATGAGTGTCAGAATAGTCTCACACTCTCTTATAGAAAAAAGAGTACTCTTTTCTTTTTTGTTGCAAAGAAAAACAAAATAGTATCTAGGCCATCTTTGGGCATTATCAATTGATTTTGGGTAGGATGGTCATACATTGGCAACAGAGCTAGGCCCACACGTTTTTCACTTCACCTCAAATTACACGTGTTTGGCTCAAAAGAAACTCACAGACCAGGGGAGGGGCGTGTGAAATTAGTCTAATGTGGAAAATAAATATACTCTAATGACGAAGATTATATAATATCTAGACCCTCTCCACTCACGGTCGACTGGTTTCGAGTATGTTGGCCACAAACTTAGCAATGAGCTCTGATGTGGGATGTGACTTCCATTTTAAGAGTTGATTATGTTTTCATCATTCATAGTGTAACTTGAAGATGCAACCGATTACAGTGTGTACACGGCTCTTGGATAAGATCTGAGTTGTAGCTTGAAATATTGTTCAAATTGGAAGAGTAATGAAAAGGTAAAGAGCATAACTGGAAGTGGAAGAATAGTTATGATCTAAGGGAAAAGCTAGTTAGGGGACTAAAGCTGCTTTTTGGTAAAAAATATAGGGCCTAAACAAGTGAGTTAGTCAAGAATTAGGTGTTTAAACCTCTTGGTGCTCAACTTAGTCGTGGGACTTGGGAAGCAAATTACTGTAGGAACTCTGGTTTGGCTATAGGCACCTAAGAGGCTAGGAACTCTGGTTTCGCTATAGGCACCTAAGACCAAAGAAGTTTACTCTCCCTAATTTGTTGAATTTGACACTGTCCAGTGACTACCCGGTCCCACACTTGAGTGCTCGTTTGAGCCAAAATCAAAGGCAAGGGGGTGTCTTTGATCCATAGTGGAAGACGACTCCAATGTAAATCGACTGTGCCCATCAAATTTCTCTCTCCCAAGTAGGAGAAGCCCAACCCTAATATGTGGAGCTAAGGTAAACGGTCCTGTATAAATGTAGGTTATTTATATCTTGCAGGGACACGAGTAAAGCTAGAAGAGACTACAAATCAAAGCCTATACCTGATTTACACGAAATCAACAGTCTCAATTCCTAGTCAACTCTCTCTCTCTCTTGATGAACCTTTTCACCTTTCCATAAACACTCAGTTTTTATTCGGGATTGGAGTAGGTCTACTTTCGTAGTCTCTTATAGTATAATTTTTCTTCCTCTAATATACTCATTAGTTACCCTCCGTCTCATTTTGTTTAGATTTTATTCCTTTAAAGGAAGTCCCAAAATGTTTGTCTTGTCATTTTCTAATCTACCTTACTTCTGATAAGGTTTTACAGTACTTTCAATATAGTATTTATTGTAATACTCTAAAGTAATGTGGGTAAATTAAGAAAATACATTTAGTTAGCAAACAATAAATGAAAATCCAAACAAATTGGGACGTAGGGAGAATAATCATGGGTCACTCTTCCATACTATGTACATATCAATGTTCACTTTTTTCTTAAATAGTGTTCTTAATCAATGAGTCATTTCCTTCATCAAAAAAAAAATCAATGAGTCATTTTATTTTTTTGAAATTAATCCCAACAAACAAGGGTAACGAGTTAATTCACCCACCATTAATGGACGAAGAAGAAGATAAAATTCCCCAAAGAAAAAGAAAAGAAATGAGAGAATTGTTGTAAAATGAGAATGGGGAGAAGAAGCATGTGGATGTATATACCTTTAACAATGTCCATGAAGAAGTCTAGAGAATTAGACAATTCTTGTGGGGATTTGAATTTCCATTTAGTAGACAGAGAAGGAATCGATTCATCAGCTAGATAAACCCCAATCGTCGTAAACTTGATGAACTGATCTTTTATCTGTAATCCCCTCACCCCTTTTTCACACACACAAACACACACCAGTCAAAATCCATCACCATTGAATGAAAATCAGTTTTGAGAATTGATTAATGAATTAAGTGAGAAAGAGGGAATTGATTATTATACCTGCACCAGCGAGGAAGAGGGTACTGGTCGAGCCTGGTGGTTTCACAGTTGATGGGAATTCAAATTCCTCTACCTTCATTTTCAGATCAAAGGAAAAGAGACAGAACAGAGGAACAAGATGAATAGGGTTTTTGGTTTTTTCTTGTTTTTATAGAAGAGATATATAGGCCAATTTTTTGGTATTGACTAGAAGTGGAAAACGGTATGGACGTTTCTAAGTTATAAAGGGAGAAAACGAAAAAAAAAAAAACGGCATCCTGGAAACAGGACATAGAGAGAGAGAGAGAGGTGGTATTTATTGTAAATTAATGTAAAAAAGAAGGGCAAATATTGGATTAGGTAGATAAATTAAAAGCTACCATTCAGCAATGCACGAGGGTATGAGGGAGGGTGAGCACCCCATTCTATAGAAATGGAAGAAAACGTGGAATGACAACCACCATTCATGCTTACTCATTTCTCTTTTGGAAGAGAACATTTATTTTTTACTTACCTACCTCCTCAGGCTATTTGTCTATTGGGGCATAACCTGCGTCTCTCCCGTACTAACATTCTTTTGAATGCGTCACTTTTTGGAGAGAAATTTGAGAAGTATATAACCTCAACTTTTTGAGATAAATTTAGAAGGTGTAATCTTAATCACCAGAGTCTGTAGAGGGTTTGAAGATAAGTTTAAGAGATAAAATCTTAATTCTTAGAGATAAATTTGGAATGTGCAATCTTATCGACTGAAGTGACGAGTATATCATAAGAAGGAAAATGATAGAGTTACTTAGAATTTTTTTTTTTTTAAGAATTACTTACAATTTGTTACTTAGAGAATGACATGTTTTCTTATTTGGAAACAAAAACATTCCCTTCCGTAATCAAATTTTGAAAAAACTTTGTATTTTAGTGAACTCCGCGTCATTATGTTATCCTCTAAATAACTCTAGCATCTCTCTTATAAGAAAAATACACTCCTCGGCTCCTCCCTTGTTATTTAGATAACAATAGCATAGAGTGCCTAGGACCTATAGAACTAATCATTTTTTTTAATGCAAATGAGATCTTTTTCGTGTTAGGAAGACTATCTGAAGAGATATCTTCCACAATACAACATGGGGATATCTTGGCCCCTATGTATTTTTTCAAATAAAAGTGAATTTTTTTTCCTCAAAGTCTTAGCTTCCTCAATTCCATTATTTGTAAATAGAATAAGTGCATGGATTCGTGCCTCAAATCATATGGATTATTCTATTACGAAACTCCCTGCTACAAGTGACTCGATCCAAAGCTATTTTGATTAGGGGTGGGAATTTTGCCCATGAGCCCGAGCCCGCCCACGGGCACCCGAGCCCAACGATGACCATGGACTCCCGCGCCCGTCTCGGGCACAACCCGTCCAGCCCGCCAAATATTAGTGGACGGGCATGGGTTAAAACTTCTACCCGCGCACCCGTCCGTGCCCGCACCCACTTAACCTCACCCAATGATAACCCACCAAATTACATCAACTTTATGGGTTGATGAAGCCCCAGCTGCCTATGTTGTTAGGCTTAGTTGAGATGGTAAACAATATGCTTAAGGGAAATCACACGAACCCAATATATTGCTTTGCAATGGCCCAAGAGAATTCTTAGTAGATACTGAAGTAGTCTTTGGCTTTGAGGGGACAAAGAGTGGGGTAGGTTTATATTATATCTCATGAGAATTCTTCATTAGTTTTCAATGTGAGATTAAATTCCTAAAAGGAACAACACAAATAACGTCTAGTTTTAATCTCACATTGTCTCTTTAGAATCAGGAAAGGTGTTTCCAGATTCTATAAAAAAAAAGGAAAAAGTGATTTTTTTTCAAGTCATGAGATTACCCGCTACCCGCCCGCCCATACCCGAATTATCCGAACTTCTTAATGGGCTTGGGCGGGTAATGAGCAAGGCGAATTTCAAAATTGCCCGCCCAATTAACCCGCTTACCCTAATAGCCATTGAAATTTTGTGCCCGACCCGCCCAGCCCGATGCTTCAAGTGCCCATGGACGCCCATACCCGCCCAATTCCCACCCTTAATTTTGATCGACTTCCGACCATAAGAAAGTTACAAGTCCTGCCAAATGTCTGTGATTGAGTATTCTCTATAATACCAATGTCGAAAGCACATTTCATCTACAAATTGTATAGATCCTCACCTAATTGGTCTAGTATACTCAAATCATGTTATTCAGTTGACCAAACAATTACATTTTTTGTCCAAATGTAATAAATAACATCAATTGCATGCCCCCAATAATGTTTTCATTAATCAAAACAACATTCACTAGTCTTGGTAACCAAGGGGTAGGGCAGGAAAAAAATCCGTTGACCGTGAACCGCTCGGTGTCCGCCCGAGTCCGGAGACACCCGAGACCGCCCAAAGTCCGATCGGACCAAACCCAGACTGACCGATTAGAGTTATCGGGCCGTTCTCGGTTTTGAAGCTCTGACCAGCTGTCACATTACCAAGCCCGAACCGACCTGAATGATTTTCCTATCAACCGTTAGATTAAGAGATTGGTCACATTACCAGCCGTTATATTAAGGGTTTATATCCTTGGGTATAAATAGGTTTCTATTGAAGACACCCTCATTAACCTAGAGCCCTCTCTCTCATCTCCCGAACTCATCTCCTCTCTCATCTCCCCTTTCATTAATCATCTTCTGAATTCCTCTCTCGTCTCAACTCCTCTCTCGTCTCAACTCTCTCTCTCTCTCTACTCCATCTTGTCTCAACTCTCTTTCGTCTCAACTCTCTCTCGTCTCAACTCTCTCTCTCTCT
This sequence comes from Eschscholzia californica, assembly GCF_041429995.1. Lineage (NCBI taxonomy): Eukaryota > Viridiplantae > Streptophyta > Magnoliopsida > Ranunculales > Papaveraceae > Eschscholzia > Eschscholzia californica. Next base: position 40,282,854 of record NW_028238420.1, on the reverse strand, counting down.
GTCTCATCTCATTTTGTCTCATCTCTACAAGGTTGCATATCTACGAGGTTAAAGAACGAAGTTAAACAAGACTGGAGTTGAAGAAGAACGAAGAAGAAGAACCAATAGATGACAAAGAAGATCAACGAATATTTAATGAAGATCTGTTTTTTAAGATCTTCTTCTTAAGATTTATTTCATGGTGTTTCTTCTTAAATTTGTTTCATGTTGTTTATTCTTAAGTCAGTTTCATCTTGTTTTTTTTCATCAACTTGTTTCATGTAGAACTGACCCCAATTTTGCCCTAATTTGGCTCTAAAATAATTAGTAATTTCAATATACCTAGACCGGCCCGGACCGATACTCGAGTACCCGAAGAAATAACTGGACTTCGGGCGGGCTTTGGGCAAGGGACTTTAAGTTTTTGACCTGTCCGGACCAGACCAGATTTACAGTCGGGCACAGTGTATTTTGGCCCGGACCGCCCGACCGGACCGATTCCCAACCCTACCAACTTACCAAGGGGTACTCGAGCGTGAGGAGTACTCTATCTAACAAGTCCAATCTTACTAGCAATTAGAGGAACCAAAAACACCAAAATATTGAATTGTTCATTTTTCTTAGAGTGAATGACAGTTGTTGTAGCTAGGGGCGGAGGTGTTAGTGGGTTGAGCCGGGCTGCAACCCGGCTCTAACTCCTAACATTTTCCATATGAATCCTAATAAATAGTAACCTAACCCAATAACCCTAATAACCTAGCCCAACGCTTAAAAAAATTGATCCCCTTTCCCTTTCCCTTTACTTTCTGCTTCTTCCTATTCCCCACTCTCACGAATGGAAAGGGGTAACAAAACCCAAATATCCAATTGATCTTTTCATTGTAATTTGAAATCCTTTTGCTCTTGACTTTGGAGTGTTACTCAATCCAGAAGTAGGGACTACAAATCAAGTGTTTATCTTTCTTCTATGCTCTTAGATCATCACTCATCAAGTAAGTTCATAATTTCTATAATCTTTTCAAACCCTAATTTCAAATTAGAAAATTACGGAAGATTGAAAGTGAAAGTAGTTGATCAATGACTATAAACTTCTTTCACTTCTTCTTTATAGTTCGTAGAATAAAAAACACAATACTTAGGTGTGAAATTGTGGATTATAAAAACTAATACTTAAAGCTTAAATTATAAACTTGTTCAGTTAATTATAAACTTGAAAACTTAAATTTGAATGGTTATATGTACTTCAGATTTTAGCCCGTCCCTCAGTTAATTTCTGGCTCCGCCTCTGATTGTAGCAGTGAATGAGGGTTGACTAGTGGGACTATAAGAATAAACATTAGATCAATAGGTAGGGATGGTAAATAACAAAAAAAAGAAAAAGGTAGGGATGGTAAATATGGAACCGACTCATGATGAAGATGAAATATAAAGAGAAGACAAAACAATGCCTCGAGCTTCAAAATCCACTATTGGGTGTGAATATCAATCTCCTTATTCCCTTCGTTTTTGTTCTAAGTGTGAATTCAATAGTTCCCTTTTTCAATTTCTTGTTAGAAAAATATCCCCAAAAAAAAGATTGTTATCAACATTAATGATGAAATTTAATAACCCAAGGTAAAAGGAAAGTGTATTGTAACTTGATGGAAAGGGATAATGTGATTCTTTATTAACTGCACTAATTAATAAAGGTTTATGTTCCAAACTTGTTGTTACCAAATAAGGAAACTAACTTTTCTATTTATCACAACCCATGCATGATATAATTTGCTTCAAGGATGACACGTTTAGTAAGTGTCTTCATAGCTAAGGAATTCTATCTTGATTAGTCAAACTACTTTCATCAAGAGACACGTTTAATTCATATCCAAATAAATGATGATGTGTGGGTTTGAAACACCACAATTGAAACTATTATTAATCACTTAAAGTAGTTATACTATAAGCACCCTCCATATATGGGCAGCCAAATAGGTCATAACACTCCCCCTTAGATGACCACAACGCGAAATAATTTCCTCATTAGAAATCTTGAATGACACTAGATACGCAAAATGCTGCCTCGTTAAAATCTTGCCAGAAAAAACCCATTGGGACAAAAACTGGACGAAGGAAAAAGAGTACAAAGCGTAGATATCCAGCACTAGTGATGTGGAAATCTTCATACGATAATTTTCTCCCCCCGATGAATATCATACCGTGGATTGTTGTAGTTTTACATCATTAGATTATTCAAGCTTTGCATTCCGATACCTTCTACTAGTTTTCTGAATGTTGTAGTAGGCAGAGACTTTGTAAACAAGTCAGCATAATTCTCACATGATTGTATCTTCTAAATATCAATTTCATCATTTTTCTGTAGATGGTGCGAGAAAAATAACGTTGGCGAAATGTGTTTCGTTCTGTCACCTTTAATATATCCTTCTTTCATTTGGGCAATGCAAGCCGCATTGTCTTTATAAATAATAGTAGGTGACTTGGTAATTCCAGGAAGATCACATGAAAATCTAATATGACTAATAATAGACCTTAACCATACACATTCTCTGGTAGCTTCATGAAGAGCAATAATCTCTGAGTGGTTAGAAGATGTAGCGGGTATACTTTGCTTACTTGATCGCCATGAGAAAGTTGTACCGCCACTAGTAAAAATATAACCTGTTTGTGAAACTCCTTTATGTGGGCCAGAGAGATATCTCGCGTCAGTGTATCCTATTACTTGTGAACCATCGGGTGAATTCTTCGAATAAAATAATCTCATGGCAGTAGTTCCTCGAAGGTATCGAAGAATATGCTTTATTCCCATCCAATGTCGTTTTGTTGGTGCCGAACTGAACCTGGCTAACAAATTTACTGCAAAAGAAATATCAGGTCTAGTACATTGAGGCAAATATAATAAAGCACCGATTGCACGTAAATATGGTATTTCAGGACCAAGTAGTGCTTCATTATTTTCCTTGGGACGATAAGGATCTTTTTCGGTATCTAAAGATCTCACAACCATTGGAGTACTAAGAGGATATGCAATATCCATGCGAAATCTTTTTAAAACCTTTTCTGTATATAAATTTTGATGGACAATTATACTACTTGTACTCCTCTCAATTTGTAAACCAATGCAGAATTTTGTTTTTCCAAGATCTTTCATCTCAAATTCTTTCTTCAAATATTCTGCAGCTTTTGAGACATCTTCAACCGTCCCAATTAGATTTATATCATCAACGTATATTGCAATGATAGCAGATCCAATGTTTGATTTCTTGATGAACACACATGGACAAGTAGGATCATTTACATGTCCTTCCTTAGTCAAGTATTCACTGAGGTGATTGTGCCACATTCGCCCTGATTGCTTTAAACCATATAAAGCTCTATTAAATTTAAGTGAGTACATTACCCCTGGTTTTTCCTCAGGTTATTTGAATCCTTCAGGGGCTTTCATATAAATATCAGTATCTAGATTGCAATATAGATATGCAGTAACAACATCTAGTAGATGCATAAAGAGTTCTTCTTGAGCTGCTAGACTAATTAAATATCTAAATGTAATGGCATCAATAACAGGAGAATATGTTTCCTCATAATATATCCCAAGTTTTTGCAGAAAACTCCGTGCCACAAGTCGTGCTTTGTAGCGAACGATTTCATTATTTTCATTGTGTTTTCTCACAAAAACCCATTTGATCCAACTGGGTTTACATCCTTAGGTGTTAGGACCACAGGTCCAAAAACACTACGTTTATTGAGTGAATCTAGTTCTGCTTGAATTGCGTCTTTCCATTTCGAGCAACCAGGTCTCTTTCCACATTCCTCAATAGAGCGTGGTTCATAATCATCATTCTCTTTCAGAATTGAGGTTGTCATTGCAAAAGAGAATACCTCGTCGATAATTGTTTCGTTTTGGTCCAACACTTCTTTCGAACATTCATAATTTATAGAGGTTTCCACATTGTTTGGTATCTCTGCCTCATCAAGGGCTTCACCCTCTTCAAGGGGTATTTGTTCAAAAAGTGTGGGTGTATCATTAATAGTCTCTTCTAGAGAACTATTATTTTGTGATTGGTTCTTCCTCTTTCTAGGGATAATATCTTTAGAACCAATTGGTCGTCCACGCTTCTGACGTATTTTAGACGACTCATTTGCTATAGCAGTTTCTCCTGGTCCTTTAGGAATATTAATTCGTGCACGAGCATTAGTAGCAGGGATATATGATTCTGTTACCCTTGCTGCATCATTAAATGCATCTGATAGTTTATTTGCAATGCCTTGCAAATGTATTATCCTTTCTACTTCGAGCTCAGATTGATTTGTATAAGGATCTAGATGAGATAAACTTTTTGTACTCCAACACAATTCAATTTGTTTGCTATTCACTGCAGACGAATTTTCACCCCCTAATGACGGGAAAACTGTTTCGTCAAAATGACAATCTGCAAATCTTGCAGTGAAAGTGTCACCTGTGGTAGGTTCTAGATACCTGATAATAGATGGTGAATCAAACCCAACATATATCCCCAGACGCCGCTGAAGTCCGAATTTTGTCCGTTTTGGAGGTGTAATTGGCACGTGCACCGTACATTCAAAAATACGCAAATGCGCTATGTTTGGTTGATGACCCCAAAACAAGTTGCAAAGGAGAATGTTGACCATTTGCTGTAGAGCGTAGGCGGATCAAAGCAGCAACATGTAATACTGCAGATCCCCATGCAGAAACCGGCAACTTGATTTTCATCAACATTGGACGTGCAATCAGTTGTATATGTTTTATGAATGATTCTGCTAGACCATTCTGTGTATGAACATAAGCTACATGATGTTCAATATCAATACCAACTGATATACAGTATGCATCAAAACCCTTTGATGTAAATTCGCCTTCTCCATCAAGGCGTATGGACTTAAGTGGAAAATCGAGAAAATGAGCTCGTAATCGAATAATTTGGGTAAGCAACCTTGCAAATGCATTATTACAAGTAGACAGAAAATTAACATGAGACCATCTCGTAGAAGCATCTATCAATATCGAAACGGTCCACATGGTGGGTGAATAGGACCACATATATCTCCTTGGATACTTTCTAGAAATTTAGGAGATTCGATATGGACTTTTGTGTGAGACGGTCTTACAATTAATTTCCCCAATGAGCAAGGTGTACAAGTAAAATCCTTGCTTATTAGAATCTTTTGATTCTGTAGTGGGTGTCCCTGAGAATTTGAATTATTCTACTCATCATGGTAGATCCCGGGTGTCCCAAACGGTCATGCCAAAGTGTCGTCACACTTGGATCATAAAACTTCTGTTTTATGACAACATAAGATTAAACCGTTTTTATCCTTGTAATATACAATCCTCAAGAGAGAGTTGCCAATCTCTCGAGATCATGCTTCTGGCCCGAAGCAGTTGAAGTAATATATAAATATTCTTCACTATTTTCATCTATAGTCTCAAGGTGATAACCATTTCGACTTATGTCTTTAAAACTTAACAGATTCTTTAAAGATTTGTTTCAATACAATGCATCGTCAATGGTTAACTTTGTACCACTTGGTAATATTATAATTGCTCTGCCAGAGCCGTCAATGAGACTAGATGAACAAGCGATAGTAATCGCATTAGCCTTATACAATTTCAGAGTCAAGAAATACTTTTTACTTCGAAAGACGGAATTCATGGTTCCACTGTCCGCCAAACAAATATCTTCATCATCTCTCAAAAATGTACTTCTAGAATTCATACCTTAACGAACATAAAAAAAAAACATAAGATATCGATAGAAAACATGTAAGTTTTATATATTACATTGCTATACAATAGTAAAAAAGTAAAACATTAATATAATGCAAAATTTACAACAACTAGAAATATTATAAAAATACTACTAAGGAGAGTTACGAATCGATCAATCATTTCGTCAAACTCATCATCGAGTAATTGATCGAACTCATTATTAGTAAGATTTTCATATCCACTAGCATAGATATCCTTTTCTTCGATGGGGTATTGCAACAACGATGTGCGCTATTCAGATTAATCCCATAATCTGTGACTTTTTACTCGGTCCTGACTTCAGTAAGATATATTTCAACATCGTCAGTTAAATAGTCAGATACATCCAATCTTGTGTTATATGAAGAATCATTGATTTCCATATGATTTGTTTCTACATTGGCAGTACGCTTCTTCAAGGATGCTTGATAAAGATCTATTAGATGTTTAGCAGTCCTACATGTTCTTTGCCAATGCCCTGTCATACCACATTTAAAACATGATTGATTCTTCATTTCAGAAGGTTCATTTACCACCTTCTTCCCTTTATTTTGCCGATTATACGGCTTGTATCTGTTGCCCGAGTTATTTTTCCATCGGCCTCGGCCGTTGCCACGACCGCGCCCCCCATAACGGTACCCACCACTTCTGGTATCTTTATTTTGATCGTCACCACGACCAGGTTCCTCCAAATTTTTATTGTGGTAGTTGCCACGACCACGACCCCTATGGTTCTGTTCCCGTCTTTCAGTAGAGACGGATGTAGAATAAGTTTCTGAAAAGTTAGTATATCCAGTTGGACGAGTTTCTTGATTTTTCATAATAACTTCCCTATTTTGTTCTGCTACAAGAAGATATGAAAACTCTGAATGACATTTAAAATTCATATTTCTATACCGCTCTTGCAGATTCATATTGGATATATGAAATGTGAAAAACGTTTTTTCTAACATTTGTTCTTCAGAAACTGGATAACCACAGTGACCCAATTTTGTAGTTATCTTGACTAAGACAGAATTATATTCAGAAACTGTTTTGAAATCCTGCAGCCGCAGGTTTATCCAGTCATTCTGGGCCTTCGGTAAAATAACCTTTTTTAAATTACCGTATCGATTTTCTAAATATTTCCATAATGCAAGTGGGTCTTTCTGATATAAACATTCTGATTTGAGTTCTTCACATAAATGATGGCGGATTACAATGAGGGTCGTTGAGCGTCTGTAAAGCGGTTCATTATTTCCCTCGCAAATTGTCTTCTCTAGTTGTGTGGCTTCTAGATGAGCTTCGATTTCAAGCTTCCAAGTAAAATAGTTTTTCCCCGATAAGCCGAGGGTTGTAAAACAAAAATTTAAGTTTGAAGGTCGCAAGAATTTGACGTCCTCCAAATTAGTTTTAAAAAAGTTGGAATTATTTGGAAATTAACTCATATTTAAAAGGAGATCAATTTTGAGTTTACAAAATCATTTTTGTAATAAGGGTAATTATGACAGAAAAAACTAACCATTAAAATTTAGGTGACGGAGTTAACAAAAAGAGAAAAATTCCGAATTTATAAAAAACAGTGGGCAAAAAAAACTAGTTACAAAGTAGGGAACTAAAAAGGAAACAACTCAAACATTTATTCGCCAAAAGTGAGAAGAATTTATCAATTTAACACAGTAGCTATGTGTATTATCCTGCTGTAAAAATTGTGGTTCCAAACAATGCCTTACCTCTCTATTTCTACCCCTCTATCCATAAGACATACTTATCGAGTTACAAATGCATTTGCAACAAAAAAAGAAGAAGTTACAAATGCATTATTGTTTTTGTTAGGAAGGGGAGAACAGGAGATTTGATATATATTGGCAGGAAGTCTCAATTCTGATTTTTATTATTTTTACTTGGCTGGGAAGTGTTGGGGTTTTGCAGAAAATATCATTAATGTTGTTTTGTTAATTTACAAATAAGAAGAAAACAAATTATCAAATATTACAGTATCAAAATTTTCTCTCTACAAAACTTTCCACCAACAAATATGTATAAAACCTAAGGGGCCAATAGACCCATAATACTTTTTTCCTCCCTGCCATCATCTACTTGAAAAACTTATTGTATACAAAAATGTTTAAAGTCGTGTACTCCCTTCTGCACCGTCTATCCTACGTGGGTAATAGGATAAGAAACCTACGGCAAATTTGTCTTTTCACACCGTTGAGAAGACGATATTGATATTCAAGACGGTGCACGAGAGGATACATGAAAGTCTACTTGTGTTGAAGTCCTATTGTATATCATCAAGAATTTTTGAAGGAAGGATAATGTATTAGCCAAGTGCAGTGAAAGTACGCAAAAAAGTTACATCCATGCATGAGAGTTTCTCAAAATATCTTAGTTGGCAGACCCAAGTATGAATAATCCCTTTCGTCGACATATTACTCCGTCCGAATTGGAATCAACTTCATGGAATAACCGATTATTTCTTTCTAACTATAAATTACACCAAACAGTGTAGGAAGACTAGGAATTATATTTTGAAGGAAGCTTTTGGTGATATCTGATTTTTCCGATCTCCAAACATTAAACGAGTTAAGGGAGGTTGGCATTGGAAATGGGCAAACAAGGTACTAATTTGAAGGAAGTCCAAATAGACTCAGTAAAAGAGCCAGCCGTCTTTGTTTAGATGACTGAGTCCCACGCTACTTCGAAGACTATAGTGAACCAGTCAGATTGGGAGCTAGGCACATCGTAAGATAGAGTTACTCACTAACTCTCCATGAAAGAACGAAGGTTCACAATGAACTCTACTAGGATGTCATCCTTGACTTCTATTTTGGACATCATAAGCTCCACGCCCCATAGACTGATAGACGGACTCGCCTTCTACCATTTATAAGTATCACCTTGAAAGACATCTAAAGTCTCACACGAGAACCTCGAGTATTAATGTTCTCTAAGGTTTTCAGAAATCACTCTCTTCTCCGATGATATCATCGACTACATGACTAAGAAGGTGCTCCAACTAGAAGTCTTTCATTCCACCTCGTTAAGGTAACAGGGAATATGGTACTAAAAGTTCTTTTATTTGGTTTATTCCAAAAGAAGTTGCAAACTTGCAATAACATTTCAGTCACATTTATAAGTTTATTGTGAAGGGATATTGACCCAACCTTTACGATTTGAAGAAAATTACGTATTTTGGTTATCAATTTTACTATAAACTTGAGGATTCAGTAGTCACCTTCTAATATTTCTTCTCTTGTTAGGAGATAGGAGTTCAATTTCCAATACCCACTAGATCAACAAAAAAAAAATTCCAATACCCACTTTACCATAATTAGTGTCAAATGGGTCTTGTGAGGCCCCGTTTTGCCTCGATGTCTAATTCAGATGTGTGAAGTACGAAAATTGACTTAACTTGTTACGTATAAAAGAAGAAGTATGCTGAAATTGAAATATAGTGGCATACATTAAGTTAACCAAATAAGATGAAAGAGAAGTGGCACGAAATGTTGGCCAATTTCAACAAAAAAAAAATGTTGGCCTATACCCATAAATTTATTTTATTTGTCATGTAAATGATTCAAGTTTCCAGGAAAAACACTGACAAAATAATATATTTCCAATTTGGCTCCATCCCCCCTTTAAAGGAAACTCTGCCTTCCCCTCCCTTGAGTTTAAATGAACTGACCTCCCTCCCACCCACAACCATTCTCTAGAGTCTAAAGAGAGAGAGAGAGAGAGAGAGAGAGAGAGATGGGCAGAGATTCCCTATCAAGTGAACATGAAGAAGAAGAAGAAGACTACATAGACATGGAAGTCAGTTCTTCAACTTTCTTAAGCCACTCCTCCATTACTACTTCTTCACATCCAACAAGAGAATTTGAATTCCAAATGTCATCAAAATCTCTAGACAAAGAATTAATGCCAACTTCCCCTGCTGATGAACTTTTCTATAAAGGCAAACTCCTTCCTCTTCATCTTCCGCCTCGTCTTCAAATGGTCGAAAAACTCCTTCACAATTCCTCCATCAACAGTACAAGTAATTTTGAGTTGAAATCTGATTCCTTCAAGGAAAACTTCACCACCCCATTAACCACCACGACCACCACAACTCCATTTGCTTCCTCCAATATCTCTCCTGCAGAATCTTCTCAAGTTAGTAGAGAACTAAACCCGGAAGAGTATTTCATTGAATGCTCAACCGAAATCACTAGTTTCATTGATGAACACAAAAGGAAATCTTGGGCCAAGAAACTCAAGTTGATCAAACAATCTTCATTGGGTTTTCTAAAACTTAAAGCTTCAAGGGTTTATCTCAAATCATTGTTTTCAAAATCTTCAAATGATCAATCCTGTTTAGAGATAGCACCCAAAAATGGAAATGAAATTATCACAATTTCAAAAGCTAAAGAATGTTTTAACAAATATGTGAAAGTAGGAAAGAAACCCCCATTTGGACAGATTCATCAGAAACAGAGCAGGAATCATCAAATTATAGGTACTGATAAAGAAAAGATGATTGAAGAAGGTAATGGTTCTTCTTCTTCTCATAGAAGATCTTTTTCAGGAGCTATTAAAAGGAATCCTGCAACTAAATCTTCTTTTTCTTCATCTGAGTCTTCATCTTCTTCTTCATTGAGTTCAAATTCAAATGGGTCTTACGAATTACATTTACTAAAGAGAAGTAATAGTGCAAATTCAGAATTTGAATCATCAATACAAGGAGCTATTGCTCATTGTAAACAGTCTCATAATCAACAGAGTTTTAGGTCTAGAAAGACTTTAAGTGAAGTTGGATTATGTTCTTTCACTGCTTCAAGAATTTCAGCTAGTGATGATCAAGAAATCCCAGAACTTTGTAGAGGTTGATTCATTAAGAAAAGAACCCATTACTCATTCGGAAAAACTGCAAAAAAAAAAAAAAACAGAGAGATTTTGTGGGTTGTTTTTTTTAATTATTATTAACTTAATCATTGATTTCAGTACAAATTTCTGACTCTATGAATGGTTTTTACTATTAGATCTGATCATGTTTTGGATATTGTTTGTCTGAATACCCACTGCATTTTATCTTTTACTTCTTCAATAATACTAAAAAGAAGATGACAGTCGTGCTCTACTGTGCACGGGGAGACATATATGTTACCACTTGACCAAAGTTAACTTTGTTCGATATGATTTTTGTACTAATTCCTACTTCACTTCTACAAGTTAAATAGTTAATGAAGGATGAACATCACTATTTCACTTTCGATAAAACGAACAACAATTATATTATCTCTGGATCCTATGTTCAACTCGGCGTCTCGGCCCAGAATACTCTGTGACTTACAACTAAGCAGCTCATTTTTTCATCTTTTTCATACCCATCTCAGAAGAATAGTAGTTCGACTCCACGCCAGAGGCAGTAGGTTAATACTCGGACTCAGGGCGAACAAAAGATTCGCAGACAATGTTCTTTTCGGGAAAGAAAACATAGATTGTTAGTGATGTCAAACTTTTCAATGGAAGTTACTACTAGTTACTCTTTACCTATTGGTTAATGGGCACTCAATAACTAGAGAAGAGCTTCTTTAAGCTTTTAACCTTTATACTGTCCTCTCTAGGACATTGTCTGGTTGTTTCAGGCTTTACCCCCACTCATACAGATTCCTAGCTCAAGGTGCCTTATTACATAGACTCACTTAACATTAAGGAAGGGTCTATAGGGGCTCCTCTTTTTTTTACTCCTGGTCCGCCCGTCCTCACTCTTGGCGCTCACAAGGACTAGGCTTAGCCATTCTGGATTGGAATAACACAGACTAGGCCCAGTCCAAGCACCCTCAGACTGCCCTGTCCATGAGCTTCAGACTGATTAGTTCGAGACCCAGGGGCAGTGCCAACGACTGCCCTATCCGTGAGCTTCAGACTGATTAGTCCGGGATCTAGGGAGAGCACCCAAACACTAATGTGGAAAACTTAAGAGGATGAAATAAGAATATAATTCTAAATTGTCCATCTCTTATGTCATCATGAGCAAAGTCTAAATCCTCTCTAAGAAACTGTCCAAATCCCTAAACAAGATTCTAAGGTCGAACTGTTATGATATTTGTTTCTTAATCTATTAGTAAAACTCCTCACTAAAAAACAAACTCCTTTACCAATAAAACATGCTTTCTTTTAAGTATAAGGAATAATAAATAATTGAGTTCTCTATTAAACCCTAACCCTCACTTTTAATATAATACTTTATAAAACCAGCTTGATTAACCACTTTATGTTATTAATTAAGAATTAGAAGCATTGATTGTGACTGTGATCACTAAAAAGCTGGCCAATTTGCTACTTATTAAGAAAATCTGCAGAAAACCTGGGTTATTATTTTCATACAAACCCCACTTAATAATTGAGGGATTGAGCCATTGGTCCAAAAAGGGGGCCAAAATGAAAATTTCACCCAAAGTTGCCTAAAAATGAAAGGGAGGTCCAATGTGTCAGTTTGGGGGTCAAAATTACGTAAAGGGCCCTTAGAAAATAAAGTATTTACCGTTCATGCCATCGAAAATTACAAAATTGCCATCGAAAATTCTCGGGAAACGATTTTTTTTTCTGAAAATTATTTTATTTACTGGAAATTTGAAATTTTCGGGAGATTATTTTATTTACTGGAAATTACAAAATTTGGGCGGGAAATTATTTTATTTACTGGAAATTTTTTTCTGTACTAGACATTTTTGCTGGGCGGGAATTTGAAATTTCGTAAAAAAATTTGAAAATTTGGGCGGGAATTTGAAATTTCGTTTGAAAATTTCAAAACTTCGAAAAAAAAATTTGTGACCGGGAAATTATTTTATTTACTGGAAATTTTTTTCTGTACTAGACACTTTTGCTGGGCGGGAATTTAAAATTTTCAAAAAAATTTCAAAATTTGCCCGGAAATTTAAAATTTTCAAAAAATTTTGAAATTTTGGGCGGGAATTTGAAATTTCGTAAAAAAAATTTGGGCGGGAATTTGAAAATTTCAAAAGTTCGAAAAAAAAAATTTGAGACCGGGAAATTATTTTATTTACTGGAAATTTTTTTCTGTACTAGACACTTTTGCTGGGCGGGAATTTAAAATTTTCAAAAAAATTTCAAAATTTGCCCGGGAATTTGAAATTTCGTTTAAAAATTTGAAAATTTCGAAAAAAAGATTTCGTTTGAAAATTTCAAAAAAATTTGAAAATTGGAATTTTTTGTGTAAGGGAAATTATTTTATTTACCGGGAAGAGATGGTTTGCTGGGCGGGAATTTGAAATTTCGTTTTCAAATTTTCAAAAAATTTTGAAACTTTGAATTTTTCGTATACTGGTAAATTATTTTATTTACCAGACATTTTTTTTTTTCAAGAAAACGTCAGCATGTCCCGTCCAAGGGCAAGAGGGGAATAAAAAAAAAATCTGACATTTGGACCTGCAACTAATTTTTGGGCAAGAGTGGATTTTTTTTGGGTTTACCCCCCACTTTTTGGACCCCTAGCTCAAAAATCCTTGTATCCCTTAATAATTCATAATTTAATAGTAGAAATGAAAACCTTCCAAGTTGTGACAGATAATCTTAAATTTCTCCAAGCATACTTTCTCTTGATTTTGCAAAGTGGGGTGCTAATTCCTTAAACTAAGTAAGAAAAAAAAAATTACCAATAACTCTAGAATAGAAACCAATAAGTTGGCCTAGTTGATGAGAGTGAAAACCCTAACTTGAGATTAAGAGACTTTTAGTTCCAAGCTGGTTGATTGTTACTATGCACTTCTTTTTCCTTTAATTACTCGGTGCCCGGCGTGGAAAATCTATGCCGAAAAAAGTAAAAAACTGCAATATTATACCCACATCTTCTCTTTGTAGTACAAAGTTTGTACTAATATTGGCTGTTTAGAGTTGATAGTTTATTAGTTTATATGGTTATTTAGGGTTGATACTGATATATGGTTATTAGGGTTGATACTGATATATGGTTATTTAGGGTTGATACTGATGATATATGGTTATTAGGGTTGATACTGATGATATATGGTTATTTAGGTTTAGGGCATAAGGCCGAGAGGGACGTTCGAATTCTAACTTCCACTGCGAAGAATGTCTTCTACATAGGGGACGTTATGATCTCTCATATGGAAGGTTGGTCTAGTGGGTTAAAGCAACTATCTTCTAACTTCATTTCTAGTTCAATTTGATTTGGTAATTACTAGCTAGGAAGTTAAAAGAATAAAATTACCCCTTAGTTTATCTTTGTTTACCATAGCTCTTTTATCATCAAGTGCTTTTAAACCACATTGGTTGGAGTTGGATAGGTTAAGTTTGTATTACTTTCTTAAGACAAATTAGGTGCCCCCATATAGACAGATATCTGTGGTACTGCTTGAACAAAATAATGCATGTGAGTAATGTCAGAAATATTCTCTCTACCAAAATTTGCTGCACTTAATCCAATTGCATGTCTTTTACTGGGTAAAAGAAGAAAAACAATTGGTCTTGGAGCTCCTTCCAAGTTAGAAGAACAGTAAGATGTTTGAGAATAGTCCCACATCTGCAAACAGAAATTTCCTGACCATGAAGTTGGATCCCCACACACTTAAGAAGATGGAAGATAGATGATTTTCAGAGATTATCCATGGCTTCCACTTTGCAGTTCTTTGGTGGGGCATTTGTAGCCAGATCAACAACCAAATTGGCAAAAATATAAACCTAGACTAGATTGATCAATTCGATCAAGACTACTTGTTTTTTCCGTACCAAACTAGTAAAGTAACACTTTATGCGCATAGTAAGGAAAAGGATAACTTATAATTACCACCGTGAAAGTTATTTTTGCAGAGTTTCATTTATATATCCTTTACAAAAACTTACCGGGAAAGGACTATAGAACCACTGATTAGATTCAATAAGAGAGCTAACCTTAAATCGCATAGATTGGATTAACTTCAGAATCAGAGAACTCCGAATGATAAAACGAGCTCGTTCCACTCCTTCTCAATGATTTCTCTCTCTTCCTGACGGAACGAGTGTGTCTAGATCTCACTACAAAGTATGTCATTGTGCCAAGAACACCTGCCATTATCATTCCTCCAACAACTGTCACGAGTATTGGTGCCCATTCATGATGACGACCTGCCACGATATATGAAGCAGCGATAAATGCAACTGAGGTACACACTGATGCTAGCCACATTAACTTATTGATCACCTCCACAACCCGCCTTTCTGATTTTGTCTCTCCTCTAACAAGCGTAATTTGGACTACCACAACTGCCAACGATGTGAAGAGAGCAATGGCATTGAAGATGAAGAAGATTTTGAATGAAATGCTCTGTATAACGACTGCTGTCCCGTTATCATCATCTCCGCCGGGTAAAGTGAAAATGGCGGCAAAAGCAACTGTGGCAAAGAGAACAGCCACAACTGTTACGGAGTTAGTGGCGTTGTTGATTCCTTCTCTATGGAGTTTCCTGAGTTCTTTGGCAATTCCATGGACGTTTTTGTTGGTTTTTCTGGTTTGTTCGAGTTGTGAGTGAACATCTTTCTTAATTTGTGTCACAGTCTTTCTGAGTTCATCCCTCGGTTGGTTTAATTCATTTGCCTTAACTGCGCCATAGCGAGCCAAGCACTCTCTTATCTCTTCTGATTCTTCTGAGGGAGGGAGTGCTTCAGCTATGTCTAGTGCAGTCTTGTGATCTCTATTCAGTGCATTGACATTTGTATCAGGGAGGTTTAAGAGCTCATTCACTATCTGCAAGGGTTACAAAAGTCCATATTTAACTTATCACAAGAAACGAGAAAAGAAAGAAAGGAAACAAACAAATACACACAACACAAATGATTATGTATTTAATCGTAAAAACATACCCAACGGCAATTATTGCAAGATGATTTCATTATGGATGAAGAACAAGATTTCAAAAGAGTTTCTTCACGACAAGTTTGTCGACAACCCTAAAACTATGCATCTACTTTTCATTCCAAAGACTTAAAAACAGAATAATCACCCCCTAAACACTGATAACTGCCATTATAAGCCCCAAACTGGTTTCTAGGTTCCCACTTCGAATTTCAGATTGACCCATATCTAATACACTATTCAACATATTACATACCAATTTGATTACGAAGTTATCAAGTCAAATTAACTTCAAGTTACAACGAAATTGGAAAATCAAGCAGTGCATAAAAGTGACCATGAAGAGTAGGACATGAAATACATACATCATATTTACATGTACTTGAGAGTAATATATCAAATAACCGTAGTAACATCAAGAAATAGCTCACAAGGAAATAAAACCAGGACAAAATGCGATTTAAAACGACCAAGATACCTACTTCTCTTTTTTATTCTGATATTTCATTGTTAAAAATGAACTAAAGTCTGCCTTAATGTTGCATTCACCTTGCAACAATTGTGAAATCTAATGTGGGTTTCTAACAGAAATAACTCAACTTGATAGTACGCTATCTAGAACATGTAACAGTGAACCCTACAAATAATACGTATACACAAGTATATATATATATATATATATATATATATATATATATATATATATGAATTACGGAACTACAGATCAATACCTCTGCCCGCTTTTTCCTGGTGGCTACGTGTAATGCGGTGTTACCAAACTTGTCAGGAAGCATCACTATAGCTGCATCTGCCTCGAGAAGCAACTTCACTACTTCACAGCTATTTCCTTTCACAGCCATATGCAAGGCAGTCTGTCCTTTCTTATCAGTTCTTCGTGCCAACTGAGAATCTTTGTCCAATAATGCTTTTACAATTTCTATGTGGCCTGGCCGGGCAGATAAATGCAATGCATTTTTCCCATTTGATTTAGCAATCTCTATCATGGTAGAATCTTTTGATAACAATTCAAGAACTACTGATGTATGCCCCCTGGCAGCTGCTGATATAAGAGGAGTTGCATTTGATGGGCCAACTGTTTTGCTCAATCCTGGATCATGGTCTAATAGAACCTGGACAATAGCTGTACAAATACTTTCATTATCAGCATACTGGCATAGTGGCGTGGTACTGTAGTATATAGATAACATGATAAACAAAGAAACAGAAAATTCAGAATCATGGTAACATATCTCCCAGCACATATAAGGTCCAGGCAAAAAAAAAATATCCCTTTGAAAACACCCATTCACAAGTCCTAACGAACAAAAGTTAGACTAATTCATCAGAGTGGGATAAAGAGTTAAAGACTGTGTAGCCAAAATTCGAATATCAGATAATAGAGCTAAATCAAGGATACCTGGTATGCGGATCGCTCCGGTACGTGGTACCGGTACCGGTAAGCGGAACGCTACCATGTGAGTATCGGTTACGCTAGGGGTATACTTCTCCGGTACGCCATTTTCGAGTTCAGTACGTTTGGACTATTTTCGTAGACAATAAATACTCTCTATGGTGCATTTATAATAGATACACCTACTCTTAGACATCATTTCTCCATCAAACTTACAATCTAACAAGCCAATTAAAAAAGTTCTTGTGGTTTAACTACCCAATTAGTCGAATTTATAGTTTTCTACAAAGATTTTAGGTTAATTAAGACTAAAAATTCAGGTACACTAATTGGGGGTACTGGATCGCGAACCGACCCAAAAAGGGTACGAAATTCGGGTACGGTGAATTGGGTACGCGGTAGTGTGGAGGAGAGTATCTGGTAACCTTGAGCTAAATGATTCAGGTATTGAGACTTATACACTAACTACCCAAACTTGTACCGCGCAGGAACACCCGATTTCCACGGCTTCCTCCATGAAAACACAAGTGATTGCAAATTTGCAATCTAATACACAATCTTGCAAGCTAAATGTCCATAAATTTGGTTCCTTGTTTTGTTTTTACTGAAACAGCAAATGAACTATCTATCACTTTCCACATAACTCATCTTCCCTAATATGATTAGTTAATTATGACTATCGAGTTTAAACTTCCCAAAAAAGAAAATGAAATTCAAGTAAGACTTCATAAATTATCATCACAATTTTATCAAGAATAATAGTAGATAATGAATTATCACCTTGATGCCCTCGAGTAGCTGCTATATGTAATGCATCATATCCAGCTTGAGTCTTCCTCGAAACACTCTCCTTTGTTGCAAACTTCAACAATTCTTTGACAACATCAAGATGCCCTTTATCAGAAGCTGTAAAAAGTGCAGTTTCTCCCAATTCATTCACCTCATTAACTACTGCGGATCGAATTTCGGCTACTTCTGAATCAAAATCAGCTCCACTTAATGTACCAACCATCTGTGAATCAATATCATGAAGAATCTGTTTCACACAAGTAAGATCTCCACGTTGAGCAGCCAAATGAAGTTCGGTATCATTATGTCTACCAGTTACTTGTTTTACATACTTCTTTTTACCAGCTTGATCTATTCTTTTCCCAGAATTTGATAAAACTAAAGCTGGAGCTGATGATGATGATGGAGATGGTATAGATGATGATGATGCTGGTTCATTAAGAGGGTTTAAATTCAAACCCTTTTCAGAAATTTCACCTACTTCAGAACAAACAAACAATTATCCATCAGATTCATTAAAACCCATAAAACAAAACATTTAAAATTACACTAATTTCATCATAATTTCACAAACATCAGTTATTGATGAAGTTTGATAACACAGAAATTAACAGATTATGAGATTTTGAATGAAAATTGAAGAAAATAATACCTTCTTTTTCAATTTCTGAAGCCATCTTATCTGGTATTTCTCTAAGAATGAAAAAGCAGTAGAAATTCAGTACTAATAATATGGATAGAGGGGTAATGGGAAATTCTAGGGTTCTTTGTATTTGTTTAGAAAGTGAAAGGGAAAGGGAAGGTGGAAGGAAGGAGTACTTGTAAAAGTTTGGAACTTTGCTTTAGAGCCTAGAGGTGGCTGCTACTAATAAAATCACCATTTTTATTTGCTTTTGTAATTTGCAAAGAATACTCCTTTGTTTATGTCTTTCACTAAAAAATATTTATAAGTAAAATTAAAAATATCTTGTGAGTATTTTTAGTTTACATATTCTTTCGAGGTGCAGTCTTTTAGTCTAGGGAAATGCTAAATGTACAAAGAATTTTTGACAAGATTCTTGACAAAATGCTAAGTGAACGGTCCCGATCAAAGTCAACCTTTAAAAAACTTTGATCAACTTTTGTCTTTTAGTGAAAATGAGTCATTAAGTCAAGAATTTTGTTAAGGACTTTATACATGTAGCACTCCCGTTTAGTCTAATATTATGTTTCATGCGACATGTAACACATGTGATTGTTTCATTTATTAATTGTTAGTCACTTAGTCTAATTCTAGCATACGTTGAATTGGTCGAATTTTAACTCAAAATACGTCACATTGACAAACAATACTCTAATAACTAAACGTTTGAATCACATTTTCTGTTTCTCAATTAGCTTTGAGCTCTTTCAGCAAAAAAAAAAAAAAAAAAATTTGAATTTTTTTTCGATGAGATAGGAAAAATCATGATAAAGTAAGTAAGTTTTCAACAAAAAGAAGTAGATAAAGTAAGTAATAACAGAGTAGACTATTTACCGAAGAAGAAAAAAAATTGACCCAAGATTCTTCCTTCGAAGTTTTATATACACATTTAACTAAGCTATCTGACATTGATTTAAGGAATCAAACACATGAAATTTTTAATTTGTTGAAAATTTAGAAGGATAAAGAAAATTTATTCCATTATGATCTCTAAAGAGAAGTTATCTCATTCTATTATGATTTTTTTCTTTCTTCTTCAGATTAACCCTATTTTGACTTTTCCTTCGTCATTCCTTCATGGGGCGGGGTTGCTATAAATTTCCAAACCGAAAGTGGGTTATAATATCAATATATACTTTATGATTGCCTTCAAAATAAGAGGGTCAGTGTTAATCATTAGAAAACATCATGGGACGGGGAGGGGGGGCGTTAATTTAGTGAGGGTTGCTATAAATTTCAAAACCGAGACTGGGTTATAATACCAATACATACTTTCTGATTGCCTTCAAAATAAGAGGGTCAGTGTTAATTAATCATTAGAAAACGTCATGGGGCCGGGGGCAATTCAGTGAGGGTTGCTATAATTTTTCAAACCGAGAGTGGGTTATAATACCAATACTTACTTTCTGATTGCCTTCAAAATAAGGGGGTCAGTGTTAATCATTAGAAAGCGTAAAGTGAGAATTGATTTGAGCTATTACAGAATCCAAATCTAGCGGTTGATGACAGATTATTCAGACTTTTATCGAGTTTCCATATGTTGTTGCATGCTCACTTACCCATGAACAGTGTTCATCTTGTTTTCATCCTGATAATTTGTCATATAGTATGCTTCATCCAAGGGGAAAATATACTTTCTAGCTCCACTTCACCTTTCCTTAGTCATTCCTTAAATAGAGCTAAGAAAAGCAAAATCATGGTAGAAAGTCATGTTGATGCAGGGGCACCCGGCGTGGACGCTTTTGCCATGGCCCTACCGGTCGCGTAGGCCGTTCGGCCATGATGAGTAGATTTAGGAAAGTTCTTATTTTAGTATGATTGATATAGAATCTAGGTTTAGGAAATTATATTGTTTCCAATAATTGGAATAGTCTAAGTTTGAGTCTATCTATTTAGGAAGTTGCAGTATTTCAGTATTTTCATTATTCAGGAAAGTCCAGTTTGAGTTTAACTAGGAAAGTATAGTATCCTATAAAAGGAGGTCCAGTCTGTCCTTTATTTTCATGTTGAAGAGAAAAATCATTGAAGTTTAATCAAGTTTACAGTTATTTAGAGTTATTTTGTCGTTCTTTAATCGTTCTTCATTTATTTTATTGTCTTCTTTTAAATTCCGCTGCGTCTACATCATGTGGTATTCAGAGCCACCAAAGTTTTGGGCTAATAATTCTGGAAATTTTTTTTCCAGACCAGTTAAATCAGTCTCAATCGTATTTTATTCCTCAAAAAGATTATATTCAATCAGCTTATACTCATCAAGGGATAACGAATCGATATTTATGCGCATCATGTTTGTATGCGAATAGAGATTCATACGATTATCATTGGAATCCGGGAGAAACCGTACGAGAAAATTCATCACAACCTCCTTCTTTTCATTATCCGACCACAAACGAACCACCACCACCACCATCTCCGTACTCTAATTATACACAACAACCGTCTCCTTATCAATACCAACCGTCACCACCACCACCAGTGTGTTATACACCATCACCACCACCAGTGTGTTATACGCCATCTTATTACTATCCAACACTAGAATCACCACCACCACCACCACCTCCGTACTCTTATTATTCATCACCTTCTTACACTTGTTATTCACCACAACCACCAACACAACCATCTTCTCTTGACGGTTCCGCGCAACCAACACTTTTGAAGCAATCTACGTCGTTGTACAAAGAAAAAGTTATTGATGATAAGAAGGAAGAGGATGATTCGTTGATGGGAGATTCGATAAAAATATCCCACGAACGAGCTCTCAAATCGTTTGACACTTTGGACAAAGTATTCTCGTCTAAAACACCACAATCTCTTCAATTACAAGCGACTATTCTTCGAGATATGGGATATGATATTGTCGTACAAGAGGAGGATTCCGATGAAGAAGAAGAGAAAGCTGAAGATACGTTCACTGAAGCAAAATCAAGTTATTTTAAAGAGGATCACAATGCATATTACAACCCTAATTTTCAACCTATAAACCTTCTTCAACAACAACAATATGTCCAGAGAAATATTACTGACGAAATTCACGACAACAAAAATCTTCCCATAACGGAGGAAGAAGAAGAAATTGGTATGGAAACCCTTACTGAAGCAATTGATTCCTCCTCCCACACAATCAGTCTTGCTCCGACCAGTCATGTCCTTTACTCCAATCGTTCGGCGGTGCACGATTCAATTCATCACTGTAGTGAAGCCCTAGTAGATGCACAAAAGACAGTGGAATTTAAACTGGGCAGGTCTAAAGGTTTTAATCGTCTAAAACCTACTCATGTTGGTCTAAGTGATTACGAGGAAGTTATTCCTGCATCTACGAAAGGTTTTGAAAATAACCGGAATAATGAAACCCCAAAATCTGGTTTAGTTGATAGCCAATCTTCTTTTTCTACACTCTCTGATGTAGATTGTTGCGGAAGCGTAAAAGTAATGGAATCCACCATTATTAATAAACTAAACTAACGAAATAAAACTGATAAAATAACGATAAACAATAAACTTGATTAATAATAAACTTGGTTGATAATATTCTCTGATCTGGTTAACAAAGACAGACTAGACTTCTCTTATATAGAGATTGTACTTTCCTAGATAGACTCAAATAAGGAAATAAGATAACTACTAATAATACTTTCCTTGATTGCTAAGACTCATAATTATGGAAACCCTAAATACTTAATTATAGAAACTACGCTAATGTAGCTTCTTGACCGTGAGGCCCACTATCACCATGGCCGTGAGGCCCAATAGGAAGATGGTCTCCATCATCGTCGTATTCCTAGTGTGAGTTGTTTGATCAAGGTGGTTGCTACACAAGTAGTTTTGAGGTACGTGGATTTAGACGGAGAAATGGGATGCATGGTGGATTCCATTACTTTTACGCTTCCGCAACAATCTACATCAGCTGGTTTGTGATTTCTTCCAAATTGGTATCCTTCACATTCACTACAAAATTCGTTCGAAGTGGGAATTACGGATCGCCTTTATGGCAATATTCGTCGTATGCGGGTGCATCAAATTAATTTCTTCGTCAAAACGGTTCGGGACGAACCTCGTGGGAGAAGGGGAAGCTGATGCAGGGGCACCCGGCGTGGACGCTTTTTCCATGGCCCTACCGGCCGCGTAGGCCGTTCGGCCATGATGAGTAGATTTAGGAAAGTTCTTATTTTAGTATGATTGATATAGAATCTAGGTTTAGGAAATTATATTGTTTCCAATAATTGGAATAGTCTAAGTTTGAGTCTATCTATTTAGGAAGTTGCAGTATTTCAGTATTTTCATTATTCAGGAAAGTCCAGTTTGAGTTTAACGAGGAAAGTATAGTATCCTATAAAAGGAGGTCCAGTCTGTCTTTTATTTTCATGTTGAAGAGAAAAATCATTGAAGTTTAATCAAGTTTACAGTTATTTAGAGTTATTTTGTCGTTTTTTAATCGTTCTTCGTTTATTTTATTGTCTTCTTTTAAATTCCGCTGCGTCTACATCACATGTACATCTATTTTTCAATTTGACCTCGAATCTATCTGTCTACCAGTTAGGTTGTACCTTCACGACAACTTTGATTACAGTTCTTTTCCTCGGCATATAGTGTTACAATGTTATCGAACTAATTATAATCAGTTTGAAAGGATATCCACTCTAATTTCACCCATCTTGAATCGAAAACAGATTAGGAACACTAATCGTCCAATAGATGGACTCTTATGACGATCAATTAGGTTAAAATTAAATAACATTCATCTCAATTTTTCCTTCGACCCCGGTCGAAAATCTATTTTGCACATTAATCTACATCTTTGTCAAGCAGTTTATGTTGTTTATCTTCCAGCTCAATTTTCGTTGATTACATTAGTTCTTGGTGATCGTATAGATTTAACTTTGAATCCTAGTTCCGTAACATGTTCACTTCCACCCCTTTTCGCAATTTTATTGCGATCGTTTGTCAGATTAGTTGAGTATTTATACTCGGGCTATGACGGCGATCTCATTTTCCAGGTGTCTGATTTGTTTCTACGTCGTAGAATTCGATCGGATATGGTCTCTTTATATGGAGAATACTGGCGGGATAACCCGGAATCATCTTTTGATTCCATCTTGCATACATCCCCGTTTCTTCTCGAAACTTTGGATATATGTTTAATCCATCTTAAGTGTTACAGGAAGTTTGACACAAGTTTCATTTTTAAATCAACCAGACGGACTCTCAAGACCAGAAATCAGAGCATTCTCAGGAAGAGCTGCCAGACACGCAAGCTACAGAATGAAGACTGCGCTACAAATTGAAGCTCTATTATGCACTCCTCCAGTTCTGTTATTTTGTTGTACTTCTTTACTTATTGTAGTGTTGTTTTCTTAATTGGTTATTGTAATAGACTCTTTTAGTTAATGTATCGCCTTTTAACAAAAAAATAATAATAATCTAGCGGTTGATGAGATCTAAATATGTAACTACATGTAGTTTTCATTATCCTGATAATTAAATAAAATTCATATGTCCTGTTAGAAGTTTTCCATCATCCATTTGTTTTAGTTGAAGTATTTCATTTAATATTAAAAACAAACCATATACTCGAGTAATTTCACATAACAATAATGAATGAGATTAAAATTTATCTTCTATTTGACAGAAAAAGCATTTAGTAGTTCTTTTAATAAAGTTTGTTTTTGATTGGGAGAGCTTTTGCAACACCCTTCCATACAAATCTTGGCAATATTGGTAATTTCCATATCCAGTTCTATTTTTGATATTCATTCGTTGTTGCGAGTTTTTTGTTGTTGAAATTTCGATGTTGTGAGTTAAGTGTCCAAATACTTTTATTTCAATTTACAGAAATGAAGACCAACTAATAGTTCATAATGTTCATCTTTTTTCATCTCTTTGAGTGTGAGGGGAACTTATAATCCATTTTATGTGCCTTATCCAATTTGTTCCAATTTATAAACATGTGCCGAAAAGAAAAGAACAAAAACAAAAATTGGGACATGATATCTTTTTGTTTCTGTTGTTGAAAAATGATGTCTTCTTATTTTGATAACGGTAGTAGTTCATACTTTGGATTAACTTGTACAATTATACCCTTGGTTTGCATTAAAGGTTCGTTTGTTACGTGTTATAACCATGCATGAGAAGTAATGTTCTATTGTTTGATTGGACAAAAAGTTGTATAAAAATAGATTTTTCATAGAAGAAAATGGTTGAAAAAGTACGAAATTGTTCCCATTCTCTAGGTCTGAAAACAGTTTCCCACTTAAACTTCAATTTTACAAGAGAAATTTTGTTTTTCCTCCACAAAAAAGTGTTAGAACTTTCACAGCCAGACATTTCTCACTTTAAAAACAGGACTTAAGTGGTAATCTCAGTGGGTCTAAGAGGGCGTGAAGTAAAAATTTCCATGAAACAACTAAGGGTGTGTTTGATAGCAATTTGGGGTAAGGAAAAAAAACAAAGAAAAAATTACTCGGAGAAAACTTTTCTCCAAGAATTTTTTTCCCCGGAAACACTTTTCACATTTTCTATTGTTTGGTTCATTAAAGGAAAATTTTGTTTTTTTTCATTTTCTTAATTTTCCACTGTTTGGTTTGCCAGGGAAAAAAATATGTTTCCAATTACTTTACTTTTATCTTATGCTTGGTTAACCAAGAAAAATATTTTGTTAAAAATCAAAATAAATCATATTACCCATAAAAGTATATGTTTAAAATGCATATCAACTACAAAATAAATCATTTTTCCTCAATTACTAGTACTAATGCTAAGTTTAGTCATACTAAAGTTTATCAATTCACGAAAAAGTGCATTACTTGACCTTTGATTAACCGTTGGTCAACTTTCTCCTCAACCATGATGCTCTTCTTGATTCAGGAAAGTCAAGGAATATACGTGTAAGTTCGGGTTTCTCTCCGAACATATACATAGCGTCTTCAACCTCTTGCTCACTTAAGTTTGGAATGACCATCAACGCATTTTCCACACCCCGAACTGAAGGAGGTTGAACTGCTTCGGCAAGTTTGTTTGTAGCTTGTCCAAGTAAAATAGATGTTTCATCAGCTTCTGACCGTCGTCTATGTTTTGGCGCTATAAATTGATCTCGATTAACGGAAGTTGGAGAACATAGACCTTCATCTTCATCCACATTGATGGACGTTATATTAACATTTTCACCTATAAAAAAAACATTAGAATAGTGTTATGGAAATGATTAAAAATTTTAGAATTGATAATTTCGATTGATTGACTAACCAGGTAGTTCGTAAGAAATATCATCAACCTCCACTTGTCTATTTCCAGTGGCTTGTTCTGTCCCAACGATGACTCCTAATTTTTCCTGGTAAGGGAAACTCTTCGTACGCAAATTTTTTGCATTAGGGTGTGCCTGACAATAAGCATTGTGAAGGGCAAAGTCAAACTTTATTTGTAAAATATTTAAGACAATATAAATTGAAAACGTACCTCCACGTAGTCTTTCCATGCATCGTCATCCGCTTCAATGTGAAAAGTTACAGAGTTAAAGACAAATCCGCTAGCGTCGATTGCATGTTTCGCGGTAGTATAATGGTTTCTGAATGTTTTCATACGAGCTTTGATGTTGTCAACAGTAATACGGATTCCCATCTTCTTATATATTTCATCAATAACTTGTTGATTTCCATTTTTTTCCAGCCAAAATGTAATCATAAAACGTATTTATTAGAATATCATCCATTATAGTGCTCCACGTCACAGTAGGTTTCTTGCACTTTTTGTTTGAACTGGCAGGACCAGACTCAGCAGCCATCTTTATCAACACATAAAGAATCACAATGTTATCTATTTTGATAATCTAAAACTATATAAATTGTGCGATAAAACATAATGTAGAAATAATATGATAAAAACTTGTAAAAATGATAAAAAAATTCAACAATATAATGAAACATAAATGAAAAAATTAACATAACTATAAATTCGAAAAATTTGTCCACATTTCCTCTGCTATCATATCCCTATTTGCTGTTCAAATTTGTGATGGGACAATATTAATTTCTTCATCTTACACGAGCTGGTCTACATCCTCAAGTTTGCCTACTTCATCGTCGTCGCTCTCATTATCTTCGTCACTACTTATATCATCAGGATCTCTATCTCGTAAGAAGTTATGCAAAGCACAACATGCGATAACAATCTTAGCTTGTGTATCAATATCGTGGAATGGTGCATTTCTCAAATATGCAAATCTTTTCTTTAACAATCCTATAGTCCTTTCGACGACATTACGTAAAGATGAATGACGATAGTTGTATAGTTCTTTAGGATTTTGAGGTCGACGACCAATATGATCTTGGAGATGATATCGTGTGCCACGATATGGTGTGAGAAACCCAGGCACCAACAGAAATCCAGCATCAACAAGATAATATTTACCTACATTAACATAATTTATTATAATTCTAGTTGAATAATAAATTTGTACCTGACTATTTTTTTTTATGTGATATAATATTTTAAAATCACATACCAACTGGAACTGTTAATTTGCGTCCAGGACGAGATACTGCTCATCTCAAAAGACGACCGTCATGAGCAGACCCTTCCCACCCAGCAAGTATGTAATGAAATTTCATATCAAACACACATGCTACAAGAACATTCTGGGAAATATAAGCTTTCCTATTAAGATATCTAGGTTGGTCTTTGATAGGAACAGTTGCTCTGATATGTGTACCATCAATTGCACCGACTGCGTTCTATAAAATATCTGTGTTATGATTGACTAAATTATTTAGTTGTAAAAGAACAAAACATTCTTGAATCTAGACCAACCTTGAAGTACTCATGCCAAGCTTGTCGACGGCTTCCATCCATCGGTGAGTTAGCAATTGTCGCTGGTTTAACAACATCTTTGTAAAGCTTAAGTATTGTTGACAACACTGTATGGAAATACCTACTCACTGTTTCACCTGATCGAATGAATTGAAGAACTGAACTACGATTACGTTGATCATGCCCAATTGTGTATAAGAATATAGCAACTTGTTCTTCTACTTTCACATGTCGATTGTCAACTAAACCATAGCCTCGTAAGCATACACATAAGCATCGAAATGGTTCTCGTTTCATTCGAAGTTGTTCGTGACAATATCGATCACTCTTGGTCTCGATTTATGTAAGCTCTCCTTTCAATAATGGCATGTCTTCTACGTCGGTTACTCAAATATGCATGTATGATGATAATCATCATAGTATACACAATACGTAACCTTAATTGCGGTGTTTGCATTGTATATCGTTGGTAACGACTATAACAAAACATTAATTTCTATAAATATTTAATATTTAATTGATCGTTAAATAAAATAAAACATTACATAAAATAGTGGTGTATATATACAACTATACAAGCAATCTAGAAAGAATTTGAAAAAATATTTTTTTTTTTTGTTTTTTCATTAATCAAATATGTTTCACTACAAAAGTTGTGAACTTAGAGAAATAAAAGATAAAATAAGGTGTATAAACTGAGTATACTTCTGTTTTACTTGTTTTTTAATTAATTGATTTATGATATTTACTACCAACCTAGAAAGATAAAAAGAAAAAGTTACTGTTATTGATTATTGAACTATTTCTTTAATTAATTTATTCATGTTTGTAGTTCAATAAATTAATGTTTGTAAAGGGTTTAAATATGAAGTCATTGAACTCTTTTATGGAAAAGAATAAATTAATTAAACCACTACAACTTGAGAGAAAAGAAGTGATTGTAATGAATTAATGTTTGTAAAGGGTTTAAGTATGAACTCATTGACAGGTTGATTTTTTTTTTCTTTGGTGACCTATTGACCGGTTGATATGGGAGAGAGAGATACAAAAAAGTACAATCATTAATTGAGGTTGAAATCCATCTTCAATTAAGGTACTATCCACATTAGTACAATCTATGATTCACTTTCACATAAAAGATTGACCAATTTCCTACTACCTATAGTAGTACAATCTAGAGAGATAAAAGGAGTTAAAGTGATGCATAGAAAGAGAAAGAGAGAGATGAAGGAGAAAGTTACCTGTACTTTAGATAATGCTTTGTAATTTTTTCTTCTCTTTTTTTGTGTTTTTGCAGCTTTTTCTTTTTTGATGGTGGAGTCTTTTTCATTAATAGTTATTTATAGTAGGGTTTTGTAAAGAGAAAAGTATGCAACTTTTTTCGGGAATAATTTTTCTTCTATAAAAGAGGGGTCAGAAAATTCCCTCTTTTTGAGGAAACTTGGGAAAAAAAAGTCACGTGATGTTCTTTTCTCTTTCTCTAGTTGGTCAATGAAACAGATGGAAATTTTCTATTTTAGAGAAAAACTTTCTCTTTTCTCCAGGAAAATAAGCTATCAAACACACCCTAAAATAATTGAAGAAAGAAAAACTAAAATAGTAATAGGGAGAAAAAGTGAAGGAATGCGTTTGCCGGGAGTCGAATCCGGGTCTATTGCTTGGAAGGCAATTATCCTAACCGTTGGACTACAAACGCTCATTTGATAGACGTTTGTGCCCCCACCATCTTTATCACATTCTATACAAGATTAGGGAAAGGAAAGGCCAAATGACTTTCAAGTTTATATTTGTAAGAATTTACACGAAACCTACTTTTTGGCTAATATTAGTGTCACATAATATTAGAGAAGTTAAGAGTCGTCCACTAAAAATACTTTTGCTCAAGAAGAATGAAGCAAAAGGAAGTAACAACTTGAAGTAACAACTTGGCAAGATGGTTACGTTACTTACGTATGATCATTGGTATCAAGAAAAATCTATCAATTTTCAACAAAAAAAAAAGGTCTATCAAATGTAGACCACATAAACTAAGATAAATGACGTAAGCTAAGGTGACGTGTGGAGAATGTGACTTTGTAGGCCACCAGAAGGTGAAAATGTTACTCAAGTTGAACTTTCTTTTTGGTTGAAAGAGGTGTTTTTTTTGTTAAGGAAGTTGAAAGAGGTGTTGAACTTCATAATTTAGTAAGTGAATATATCAAAATCATTAAAGAAATGAAAAATGCAAATTTTATTATATCAAATCTATCACAATCCTGTACAAATGTCAGTTGATTTTGAGTTAAACATCGAAAAACTTATAATGTAATAAATTGATGAACCACCACCAACAAAAACAAACGGTTATAATTATCCCCCACATAAACCAAAGAACATCTCATAAGCATAATCTTAATCTAATCTAATTCTCATCAGTTTAGAAACCCATAATTCTTTTTTGTTGAAAGGCAAACCCATAAATGTTACGAAGAACTTATAGAAGAAATTGTCGAACTACCAGATACTCATGCTACATAAAACAAATCCGATAAATAATTCCCCAAATTCTCGGGTGAATATTTAACTAACGATTCCAAATTCTTCTCACCACTTAATCTTAATGTTTCTCGATTCGTCTCATAAAATTCCTGATACACAGGTATTATCTTCTTACAGATTGAAACTTTAATCTCATCTCTAAGTTTTCCATCCGGTATTACCCAAGAAGATTGCTTCTTATATGCTGTTTCAAAAGCAAAATTGAAACCATTAAAACATTCTTCTGCAACTTCTAATGAAATCACAGCCGTTGGATTGATCGGCAAAGATGAAATAACTTCACTCCATCCTATTCTTTCGTAATTCGAAGAATATTGTCTTACTTTCAGTTCATGTTTACTAATCCAATCATCTCCTAAAAGAAATCTAAGATTCGAATTTCGAACTTTTGAGACCACATAATGAAGATTGTTGGCGAGAAATAGATAAGATAATGACACATCTTTGTAAAGTTGTACTTTGCCATCTAATTTGCATAGAAGAATTAGGACTAACCAGGCGAAATGAACGCCGACATGCGGTGTTTCACCTTCATTTGAATCTAGGGTTTCCAAGTAAGAATCTGGAAATGATGTTTGAATTGGAAATGGTGAATCAGCCATAATATCTGAGAGAACACCACTGTAATCAGATAGAACACTTAAATAATTCATTACGTATCGAGTCAGAGGATGAAGTCCACCACCAAGAATTGGGTATTTAGATGTATCCTTTTGAATTGCTGACTCGAAATCTGATAACATTAATCGAACAGTATCTCCGAGTTTGAGAAGTGAAGAAATTGCTTGAGCTCGAACCGATGAAGTTGATTCGAAGTTGAAGATTGATTCAATCTCAGACCAGAGTTCTGAAATTGAATCATAAAGATCTAAAATTCTGAATATTTTTTCAGCAGATTTGTGCTCTTTTGCTACAAATTCTGGAAACTGAAAAAGATTCATAGCTGCTTCTTTTGATATCTCAGAGAAACAAGATTCTCTACTATTTTCAGATGTGAAAACAAAATCACAGAGAATTCTTTCGCCGGAAAATAGTTTTCTAACTGCAATTTTCATGGCATATAACCAGTTCTTGATTTTCAGGTCAAGAGTTTCCCAACCCATTTTATGAATCTGAGAAAAACTCAATCTCTCAACTCCAAGACTATAAAGACTTTCATCTATGATTGATTTTCGAATAATTTTGTAAATTCTCACACATTCTTTACCATAACCAGACGAAATCATACACTCTGCTATCGATTTCAAATCATTCATGACGACTGTAGCTACTTCTTCAACTCGACTGATAGAATCGTCGTCGACAGTTCGGATCTCATCTTCTGATTCGACATCATCTTCTTCGTAATCTGAAGTACTACTTCTTGATTTCACAGAAGGGTGAGATGATCTACTAGAAATTGATTCAGGGTCTAGATGATTACGATTAGTAGAAAGAATCTGATAGAATTCTTTCTGAAGTATTTTCATGGCAATTTGCATAAGATTTTGAGCTCTAACTAATAAAGAAGGATTCGAATTCTCTTGAGAAATAAAGAAACGCATAGCTGTTTGTAAATTTTTTACACATTTGAGAAATTGTTTAGCTTCAATTCTATCATCATAAAATAAATAAGATACTTTAGCAAAACCAGAGCAAGTTTCTGGGTTCCATTTAGTAATAATAGAATCAGCATTATCTATGTTTTCTTCCATCATTGATTCAGAAAGTTTATGAATAGGAGTTGAAGGACGTGTTCTTGAAGGAGATGAAAATGGGGATGATGATGTGGAAGGATTTTTGGATGATGGGGATGAGTTTGTATTATTTGAGTAATGATCATGAGAAGAAGAAAATAAGATATTTCGAAATCCTTTCATTGTATGCATCTTATCTCTAATAATTCTTGATGGATTGAATCAAGTAGAAAGTCAGCTGAGTTGAGTTTTCAGGTAACAAACAAGAGTTCTAGAGAGAGAGAGAGAGAGAGAGAGAGAGAGAGAAGGGTTTGTTTGATTGAATAGTGCGAGGGGGGGATTAAATAGATGAGAGGGAGAGAGAAGTAAAATGGACAATGATTGAAGGCTTGAATCAATAAAATTTGAATTGGTCAATGGCACAATTTGTAGGGAAGCGTAGTGATTGAAAGTCAGAAGTCAAACTTAAGATGACGGCCTGAGAGTCATACTCATATACATGGTTATAACCGAGTCAGATAGCTATATCCTCTAGAAGACAAAGAAATTGTCTATTTGAATAAACATCACAAGTTAATAATTGAGATTATAATAACCACAGAAAGAGTCTTCATCCATTGACTTCTAACACTAAACATCCTACCAATAAGCAAACCTTCACTCCTTAACTTCTAATTGACTGAAAAATTATTATAAAACTAATTGTTAAATAGGATTTAGGGTTTCTTGCAAGGGATTGTGATTTGTGAGACCATTTCAAATCCAAATTAAGAAAGTTAACTTTTATATTTAGCGGACTTGGGTGATGTTTGTGTTTTTGTCATGCTTGACTTTGACTCCTATAAATCTGGATTGCCAAACTCAAATGGATCCAAAAGCAACCATTCAGATGAGCTAGAAATCACTAGTCAAACAGAAACAAACATTTTGAAACCTAACTCGAGTTTGTTAAGACAGGAGTATAATCAAATTTAAGATCATGACTTGGGAAAAACCAATCTTATTGTCTTATTTACTACTTAATGGTTTAATTTAACATAGTATCCCGAGAACTTGGAATAGAATCCATGAATATTAACAAAGAAAGTGATAGAAGATTAAACAAAACTAAATATTGTTTAATTTGAATCATTCAGGAACAAGTTTCAATCTAAATCTCTATGACCATCAAGTTTCAGAAAAATCATATCCTTCAAAATTAAGATTCAAGAGAAATACAATGGACCAAAGAGGTCTGTCTTGTCTGCTAAACTAAAAACAAAGCTTATACCTTGATGGCATACTTCCTCATAGGGAAGTGTAGTTCTTTCTTCTTCTCTCTTTCCGTCTTCAAAGATAGCTGCAAAATGGGAAATAATGCATATTCAACATACTAGTTGGTCGGCAAATTGTGCAGGAAGTCACTTAAAGAATTCAAACCACATGACTGGCGAACGGATTTAAAATTGAAAGCAAAGAAGACTTGTTAAACAACTAACACAAGTTTCAATATAGCAGAGAAAAACGCAAGTCAAACTACTAGATCCAGCTCATTTAAAATCTATAAGTTCAAAAAATGTGTTTATGCCTCAAGACGGACTGCTCAGAAGAAGCAGAGAGCCGTTATCAGGTGTGCGCCTCGATGTGTAAAAGGAGAATACTAACTCTTTTAGAAGAAAGTACAATGATACCACATTTATACAGAAAGATATCATAGATAGTTTTACAAATGTAAGCTTTTTGTAAGTAGTTGTTCATTGGGAGGCTTGGATATCGTGAGAGATTCCATAGTTCCTTCCCTTTCCCTTGTACATATTTAGTTTTCTTTCGTAATATATTCATTCAAAGTTTCAAAAGAATAAAATAAAAGGATATCATAACAGTCTCTTTTTACTTCTCTTTTTTTGTTGAAAAATAGTCTTCTTTACTTCGCTATAATAGTATAAAGCCTCCGAGTATTCAACAAACAAGAAATATAATGGTTTTATTTCTTATGTTGCACAAACTTAATCAATGCTTGTTTGTTTTGTTCGTAGATGCATATGCCACGAGGCAAACAATGATGGAATCGCGCCTCTACCAAATTCTAAGACATGGGGAAGAAACCCATTTGTTTTATCTCTCTCATGTAGAAAGATGGGGAGAGAGAGAGAGAGGATGTTTCGCCTCACACATTTATGATGAGTCCAAGTCTACTTAAACACTCCTATGTCTAAGGTGCTGTTTGTTTTTTATTTTATGTCTGAATCTGAATTGGTTGAATCTGAATTGGCTGAACTGAATTGGTTGAATCTGAATTGTCTAAATTGTTTTAAAAGTTAGATGTTTGTTTATTAAAGCTGAACTATTAGGTCTAGGTTTAGATTTTGACACTTATACCCTTAACCTAATTTCTGTTTCTATATTCCTCTTCTCTCATAGAGAAAAAAAAAAACCTAACTTCTTTCCCCCTCTCGTTCTCCATCTTTCTACAGTCTCTCTCTCAAAATCCGGCCAGGGAAGTCCGGCGAGGTAGGTTTCTTTCTCGATCTCTCAATCTCTCTCCTCAATCCCTCTCCTCTCTCTCAATCATTCTCTCTCTAACGGATCGTTAAACCCTCGCCAGATCCGGCGAGGGTTCCGTTACTCTCTCTCTCTCTCTCTCTCTCTCAACAGATCTCGTCACTACCTTTCTCAGCCCCATTCTCTTTCTCAACCCCTCTCTCTCACAAATCGCGCCTCTCTCGGACAGATCGCATCTCTCTCTCTCAGTCCCTCTCTCTAACAGGTTAAACCCTAGCAGATTCGGTGGCTTGTACATGGTGGTGGTGTGTGGTGGTGGTGTGTGTTGGTGGTGTGTGGTGTGTGTTGGTGGTGTGTGGTGTGTGTTGTGGTTGTGATATATTTTATGGTGGTTGCCGGTTTTTGGTGGTCTGTGCATTGATTGTGGCTGGTTTGTGGTGGTGGCTGCCTGTTTGTGGTGGTTGTTGCTGGTTCTTGGTGGTGGCCGCTGGTTTGTGGTTGTGGCCGCTGGTTTTTTGGTGGAGGCGGCGGTCAGTTTTTGGTGGTGGTGGTCCGATGGTGAAAAACATTTGAAAAAGAGATTTTTTCTAATCTATGAGGGTGTTTGTGTCATTAAGCATATTTCAGACATTATGCTCACATTTCAGACTTGTTTTAAAGTCTGAAAATAATGGACTTTAATTCAGCCGTTTCAGACCTCAAACTCATTCAGACAAAATTTCAGATTTTGATAAATAAAAAAACAAACATCTGAAAATCTGAATTAGCGACCAATTCAGATTTCAGATCTGAATAACAAAAAAACAAACAGCACCTAAGAGTCTGCTACACACTACACAGGATTTAAACTGAACCCATTGTTGAAGCACAAACTTTCTTAACTAAAGATAAATAGTATAATGAGTGTCACGGAATTCAATATTTGAATCTGATTGAAATTCATGGAATTTGGTATCACACAGGCATTTAGTCAGTACGGAAAGCCAGAAGACAATCCATCTTCAACTATAATTTAGTAGATCCAACTAGGATTCATGGTGCCGATATGTATAACCGATACCACTTTCCCACCCCAAGATATCCTAAAAGATCTCAACTAAGAAGAAACCTAATTCCTTGCTTTCATTTACTAGAATTTGATATCACACAATCATTTAAGTTCTTCAATTCAAGCATTCAACGAGACAATTCTATTTTTTATACTACTAAACAAAACAGATAAATTTGATGTAATGGTATGAAAAAAAACAAAAAAGGAGATTCATTTGAATGTACCTGGTGTTTGGTGAGACGTCTTCTAATTGCCCTAGTTTTCTTAGGGCGAAGATCAAGAGGCAAGAACTTCTTGTTCTTATAAGCTTCCCTAAGAGCTGCTTTCTGCTTCTGAGAGATAACAGTCAGAACCTGAGCAATCGACAACCTCACCACCTTGCTGAACCAACATATTCAAATCAAAATCAGGATATGAAAAATAAATCAAAATCAAGATTGACAGACAGAGAGAGAAAGAGACAGAGAGAGATGTACATCTTGGAAAGCTTGTTAGGAGCTCCACCGGTGACCTTGGCGACACGAAGCAAAGCGAGTTCTGCTTTCAGCTCCTTCAACTGGTTCAATAGATCAGTCTTCGACTTGCCTCTGAGTTCATGAACTTTGATCCTAGCTGAAAATAGTTATCAGAAACGAAAGACTAGATCAATACAGGAATTGACGACAAGTATAGAAATCAAAAAGTTCAGAGCATTTCTATATTATTATTCTTACCCATTTCTGCGAGCTTTCTCAAACTTCACTGCTTCCGCTCTCGTACTATTTCGCCTCAAAAACCCTAAAATGGGGAAGAACTAGAGAGGAGGACGTCGAGTTGTTTTTAAGGGTTCCCTTGGAAGCCCTAATCATAAACCCTAAAAATAACTAGTCCTTTCGGCTCGGATTCATGATTCAGCCCATTTGTATGATAGATTGGGCCGAGCTACTGAAATCTAAAGCTCATTTTCAGTCTTTAGACCCGAATCGAGATTTAACACTATTTACTGGGCCAGGCGTTGCCCATTGTAGCCCACATGTCTCAAAGGAATGTTTTTCTTTTGTTTTCCTTTGTTTTTTTTAAAGAGAAATTTTAAATGCCACTCACAATTTTGTTAGACACACTCACATCAAAGGTGTTTTTTGTTCAGGTCAATGGAGAAGTGAGTGTATATAACAAAACTAGTTATTACATTTAACATTTTCCATTTTGAAATAGTAAGATTCAAACGCTCGTCTCTCCAGTGGACTCTTATATATATGTGACGATTCAACCAAAGTGAATTTTACAGGAAAGTTGTTAGATCCGTCTTCGGGTGAGAATTCAATGTGGAGGTTTGAATACTCATGTTGAAAGGTTGAGTTCACTTCTTGTTGATGTCAATATTTTCGCGATTGAATTTGCCATCTCTTTGAATTACTGGATAAAAAAAGATAAAATAATCCCCTTTGTGTCAAATAGCAAAATGATGTAGCATTGCGAAAAAACATGAGCATATTTTGCGTGATGTTTTTTTTCTTCTGATTTTAGAGGGAAGACAGACAATGCGGACATATCTCATAAAATTGTGGATAATGAAACCTGTTGAAGTGTGTACTACTCTAAAATATTGTGGGCAGAGTAATGGAGTATAACTACTCAACTGAATTTGCTTAAAGTGAGAGTAATTGCTCAAACCAACCCACCAATATACTCTCTCCA
The DNA here is from genome assembly GCF_041429995.1 of Eschscholzia californica. NCBI lineage: Eukaryota > Viridiplantae > Streptophyta > Magnoliopsida > Ranunculales > Papaveraceae > Eschscholzia > Eschscholzia californica. Next base: position 40,246,166 of record NW_028238420.1, on the reverse strand, counting down.
AATCCATACATACCACAAACAATCATATCTAGGGACCACATCTCACTACTAAAGACCTGTCTCCTTCCACTGAGATTCAGTGTCGATAGATTGATTCTCGATCAGTTGTTGAGGTAGTTCGAATTAGTTAAACGTTGCCCGATCAGAATTTTGACATTAGTACTCAAATTTGTATAGCGAAATTCGTTATAATACGATATTAACACTTTTATATTTTAAATGCTAAAAATTCTATTGTAGAAAATTTACGAAAAAAAGATGATGTAAATGTAAAATTGTTCAATTTATAAACACCTAAGAGAGAAACTCTGGACACTAATGTATCTAGTTGTTAGTATCCTTATTTATTCCTACAAAATTAACTTCTGTTCTGTTATGGGCAAATTGATTACCTACACTATTTTTTGTTATGATACCATCTTTTTACCTACAACCACCAAAACTAAAAACAAGATGCAACCATACAAGTGCTATTTCTCTGTGTTTTTTCCTCTTTGATGTCTAAGTTTGGATAAAACTTTAAATCCACCCATGACTCAAATTGGCATGGTTGGTCACTTGGGTACCCCTTTATCATCAATTACATGTCTCATGACTCATATTCATCAATTGGTATTTCAATCATCATCATTGCAGTAGTTTTAATGGTTTTGTCAAGAAAGAAAAGAAGAAGCATAAAAGCTATACTCACCACTATTCAACAAATGCCACCTTGATTTGCCTTTTATTTTATTATTAATTATTTTGTTCTCTTCTTTACTTGACTAGAAAAAGAAGTACATCAACTATAATTCAAAAACAATTCTTTGAGCCCTTAGGTACACTTTTGATCCAATCCCAATGTTCTAACTATTAGAGCTATCTCATATTTTCAGGATATGAGAATTTGTAAAGTATAATCATTTGGAGGTAGATTTATTAAATTCTGACAGGTGTCAAGAGTTATGCAGTTAGCTAATATTTCATAGATAAGTTAATTCATGGTAATTTTGGTCTTGAGTGAAGGAGTTTAGTATGAGGTGTGAGAGCTAGCTAATATTCATAGATGGGTTAATACATCGTAATTTTGATCTAACATGAAGGTATTTACGATCTAAGTGACCGAAGCTCTACATATAAGAAATAGCGTATACATTAACCAAAATACTTCGATTGTAGGTGAGATCTAGACAACACCTCTTATTACATTTTCTTTAATCTATTTTCGCTAATATTACTAGAATTTCATCGAGGTAAGAAAGTTCTCGGATAAAATTTTCAGAGGATTGGATTGACAGAAAGACTCCGACTTCGAAATCCTTTTAGAAAAAAGTCTAAATCTTGGGCAAACGTTACCCAATTATTAGAATATAAATATATAGTCAAAAGAGCACTTTATCTTTAGTGGGTGGCATAAGATATTTTTTTTTCCTTTTCTTAATTTATTATATATGTTAAAAACCAGATAATTATTTATCTTAATTGAAATGTTTCTTTTCATTGAGACAAACTTTTAGTTTTGGGTCTTCTATAGAATTATTTTTATTTTTTCTTTAAGTAAAAGACTATTAAAGCTAACTTGACTACTTATTAGTGCAAGTGTATAAAAGTATATATCTAGTGAGAAAAAAAAATATATATATATATAATAAAAATTGAGGGAGTAATTAAAGAATAGTCCTTTGATTGAGTACTTGATTAACAAAAGGCCCACTTCTTTAAACGCGTGATTGAACCCAAATAGTTTCTTTTCAGACCCCAATAGAATTAACAAACAGAGTTTTAAGATAATGGAGGAAGAAAGAAGTGAGAAAGAGAGGTTAACAAGAAAAAGCAGAGTTTAGAGAGAGAAAGAGAGCTAGAGAATATGTAGACAAGATGGAAACGGCAGCTCATGGTTTGGAGCAAATAAAAAAAGAAGAAAAGATAGGTCGTTAGATTAATGAGGAAGCATCGGATTCTATAAGATGTGTGGTGTGAAAATTTGAGATAATGGTAGTAGCCAAATAAAGGTACTTTGTGTCCCATTCATCAATTAAAAATTTATAGAATTTTACATAGTGGTGAATGGATCAATTATATCTTTCAGGCATGTGTAAATCCGAAATCTATTTCGACATCTGTGTCTTTATAGAGTTTCTCACCAGACTGTGTTGGCTCAAAAGATGGCCAAATGTAGCACCCCTTTTGTCTCTGTCAAGTCGGGGCGACTCGTTTGTAAACATATGTGGTGGCCTGTGAGTGAGAGGATTGATTCTCCCGGCCCAGTCATGGGTCAGTCTGTTTAGGTGTGAGACAACATAAGGTCACAGGGCCGTGAGCCGGTACAACCCACTTCCAGCTCTCAAACGTCCCAAATTGGTCTTCGGGTATATAAAAGCATGGGCCTTTCCACATAATAAATTCGTTGATGGTGAGCCAACAAGAAGTTGCGCCCGTGGTCGGGTCAAGTAGCACTACTATTTGATCAACCATGTTAAACCTACTTCTCATGTGAAAGAGTGCATATGCAGTGTGCGGACCTACCAATCTTCTATACTTTTGCTTTCTAATTCTACCCAGAGGATTTCATCATTTCCTGTCTCAACTATCCAACATGTTAGTAGAATCTATTATGATCAAAGCTAGCTAAATTTGGACTAATGAAAACAATCATTACGATCCAAAATCATTTAAAGTTTATTATGAAAGCTTTACGTAGACTACAACAAAAGGATGATCCAATAATCATTTCAACTTAACCATTCTAATGATGTAATTAAGGACATAATGGTTTTTTTTTCCTTTGACGTCGGATATTTAAGTCAGACCACGAGGGAATTACATTTTTTTCCAAGTAAAAAAAGGATCCAGCCACTATTTTTAGTTACAAAAGCAATACTACTATTTAGAGGATATCTTCATTTGCAACCGAGAAGTTACGGTGAATTTAGCACTGAAAGATTACTTTGAGTAATGACACCAATAAAAAAAAAATTTATATAAGAATCAAGTTTGCATATTTTACAATTGCATTACTTACGTTGGTGTGGTTTTTTACAGCAGATCTCGCGTTTGCGAAAAACAAAAGAAAATTATCTACGGCGCAAAATTAATATGTAATTTTTTGTACCCATAATTTTTTATTTCATTTTCCAACCAAACTTCTTATGATGAAGTTCCAGGGCTACTTTTCAGCCCACCCATAACCTAACCCACCAGTACACACACTCTATACTCATTCCCCTTTAAAAGAACATCAAAACTAAACTCACTTGGAAATTCTTCTTCTCTTTCATTCTTGTTAAGAATCTCTCTCTCTCTCTCTCTCTCCTGCACCAAACTAATACAGATTCTTCAAACATAAACTATATCTCTCTTAGCCAGTTTCTCATATTTCATATATAGTATAAAAAAAATGAAAGGAATTGATATTTTCTGTACATCTTCATCTTCAACAGCTATATGTATTGATCCGAGATCATCCATGGTTCGCCATAGCTGCAGTAGTACTAGTAGCAGAGCCATTGATCGTCACAATCCTCACCTCAACGACCAACGAAGACGCAGAAGCACCAGCAGTACCAACAGAAGAACTACTTTAATCTCTTCTTCTACTACTAACACTTTATCCCATCATCATCAATTCCCAACTTCCACCACCAAACATAAACATCAAAATCAATATCAAAACCACAAGAGTAGCAGGAAACAAAGCTCATCATCTTCTTCATCTGGTACCAATAATAAACATAAAAAGAAGCAACCCACCATTCCAATTAGTCCTACTGGTTCATCTAGATACCTCTTAAGTGATGAAATCAATACTAGTACTAGTTCCTTAAACATTTTATCAGATCATGAATTTGATCCTTTTTCTGCTTTGGTTTCCCTTGAACCACCACCATCTTCTTTATCCAAAAGCCAATCTTCTATTTCTCTTGAACAATCATCGAAATCTCGTGCTCTTATCTCTCTTGAACCTTCATTTGAATATTCACAAACTTCGGTAGCTACCGAGAAGTACTCTCCTAAGTCTCCTCGTAAACCATCTTCGAAATCATCCCGAGCTTTGGTTCCTATTGTTAATGAAGCATCTCCGTCCAGAACCCGAGCTTTGGTTCCTCACAACAAACATTCTTCGATATCTCGACCGTCTGAGATCTCATCAGATAAATCTCTTGCCTTACTTCCTCCTTCTCCAACCAGCAGAAGGTCTCCTGATCATGAGGTTTTAATTTCAATCCCTCTATCTATATCATGATGTTTATATTCATTTAAAAAAAAAAAAAAAAAACTAGCTTACCTTAAATTTGTTCTATATAATTTGGTTATAAAATTGATTTTATATTAGGCTTATGCTATTTTAACATTTTAGCTAAAGAAAAAGTAAGATTTTCGTTTATAAGACGTTTAAAAAGACTCGTATTCCTATGTGGCTTCCCATGATTATAGCAGAAGTGGAAATGAATCATTGGAAGCTCCGATTGTAGGTAGTCACATCGAATTTCTACATAGAGTCAGTCCCAAATTTCTTGTTCCCTAACAGAGAAATGTACTTTTTATTATGCACTTGCCACCAAAATATAATGCATTGATTTCATGAGCAGGTTGTGGTTTTGAGAGTATCACTACACTGCAAGGGTTGTGAAGGGAAAGTAAGAAAACACATCTCTAGAATGCAAGGTGACCATTTTTTTTAGCTCTTCTTTGTTATAATCATTATTGTTGTTATTAACCATTCTTGTTATCTTATTCTTCAAATTTGGATTTAATGGCAGGGGTAACATCCTTTAATATTGATTTCACGGCGAAGAAAGTAACAGTGATAGGAGACGTGACGCCATTGGGTGTGCTTGCTAGTGTATCAAAGGTGAAGAATGCGCAGTTCTGGCCATCACAATGGCCATCATCACCACCACCATCTTCAATTCCTTAAACAAATTGATCATATGGTTCAAGAAGATGTTATTAGTTAAAGTTGGTTGTAAAGTTTATATAAGTGGTATATTATGTACTAATTAGTGATAAGGTTGTTTTAACCTAATAGTGTTTAATCTAATTAGATCAAATCATGTGTAATCAAATTCAACTCTGTAGACTGTAGAAAAGAGGTTGTGGTCTATAGTAGTTGTTGAAGTCCCTCCCAAGTATGAAGGGCCCGTGAGACATATTTGTGAAATATAGTTTATGTGTTTTATTTTAACTTTGTGATATGTATCCACGTCATGTGATCGAAAGTGAATTACTTATATAATATTGTATGTTGTAATAATCATAAAAAGAATTCAAGGATGCCTCGATTATTGGTTCTATATCTCTTCTCTCCAAAATGTACACCCTTGTTACATTTCCGCAGTATGAACCTACAAAATGTTGATTGTAAACACCAAAGTCATAGTTTAGAGAGGATTAGCTACGAAATAGAGTAAGAGAACTTATAGTGGAGATACCGATAGAATCACTCAATTTGTGAAATCAACGAAGTTGTTAACGAAACTCACAACTTCACCATTATACACGACATAAATAGCTACATATGAGATCACTCGGCTAAATTTGAGCTCGAGGACGACTTGTACTCTTTTATGACTCGTACTCGTATACCATAGAAAGGTAGGGCGAAGGCATATCCAAGGTAAATTGTAGGGGTCCTTCTAACATCGAAGCAGATGTTAAATCATAATTCTTTTTGTTTTTTGTCTGTCAAACGTTAAAAATGGTAGTACAATCAGTTAAGTGAATCACCTTGTGTTTGTCAAAAGCAAAAAGAATTTACATTTTCATAATTCATATGTGAGGAAATCCCCCACCAAATTAATGATTAAATTATTAACGAAACCTTAAGAAACAATTCAAACGGTTCAATCTTGCAATACGTAGCGGAGCTGATTTAAAAAGAGTAATCGAAATTAATCTTGATAATTGGAATTGGAGATGGTTTCCATTTATGAATGAACAAATTTTGGTTGATTAATAGTAAATCTTATCTCATAGTTCAAATGATGATGTCCTCATTACCTTTAAAAACAAAAAGAAGTCCAAAGAAGACAACAATACGTTTCCTGATTGAGTGGTAGTTTGTTTCTCACTTTCTTCTTAGATGGGAGGGAGGAACTAGGAAGGGCCTCCTGATGTTACTTTACTTTCCGCCCTAATTACTTTCCTTCTTTTGTTTTGCTTTTTCTCGTTTTTAGATCTTGGAACCTTCCTCTTTTTCTTCATTCTTTTATCCTCATCCCAAGAATAAATATCAATTATTTGACTATTGAAGATTTGATGATATACTTTTGTTGTGTTTTTAGGTTCAAAAATAATATAGAATAGCAAAATATTTAGGACTAAATTGGTGTGAAATTCGGATGGAAAGGCCGGGTTTTACGTCGTTCTCTTTCTCTTGATAAGTGAGTCGGATACCTAGATCTTTCTTCACCCCGATTTCGTCTTGAATTTTATTTGAATGGAACATGCAGGAGTCAGAAATGCAACTTATATAGAGTCGGTTGTTTGAATGGAACATATGCGAGTCTCGAATGCAACTTATCTAATGTCCACCACCTTATTATTCTTATGTTAACTTCCATTTTGTTTTATCCTTTAAAGCGCTAATAAAACCTGATCTTGTTATAAATAACGAAAAGTTTTTTGAAGGTTAATAAATAACGAATTAAGTGACAGTCTAACGGGAAATCAGTCCTCATCTACTATAGGTTAGTAGCCGAGGGAGAAGCATTGGCTAATGGCTATACCAGAAGCTATAATCTGGCTATACCAGGGAGATTCAAAAAAATGTGATCAACAAGCTCTCAATGGCAAGGAAACCCAAACTGGATATATGAGGATCGAATTGAACTAATACAAAGGCACAGGGCCTCTTCTGAATCTTTACCACTTTGCTACGTAAATAGAACAGCAAATGTACTAGCTGATGCATATGCGAAGTTTACCAGGAAGAAAAAAAATATAACACGGAGTCCTGAGAGTGGTAGGTGTTCATCATCCATTCCCGATTCGTACCTCAGTTGTCTGATGAATGAATTGTTCTTTCTTATTCAAAGAAAATGTCGAAGATTTGTGTGCAATAATTGGATCAAGGGTTTCTCTATCTATCATGTACTCTTAACGCACCTAAAAAAACATAGAAATTTTTACTTTAAGTTAATCTTGAAATCAGTACAATGAATAAAAAACTAAACTTTGGCTTGTTAAAAGTGGTCTCGGCGCCAATCATAAGAAAGTACGCTTACTGTAAGTACTTAACCAATATCAAGCACTGAAAAGACTCAACTACTCCAGGCTCTAAGGACACGGTCTGGTCTCGGAGAGGAAAAAGTTCTGATCATTACTAGTCATATCTAGTAAATCCCAAAAATCATATACGTGCTGAGAAAGAAAGAACCACTACCAGTATCGATAACAGGAACAACCACAAGTAGACGAGCCTTCAACATAGTCAATCCAAATTGTCCAGTCATATCGACATTACCGTTGTTCCAGTACCAAACAGCCAAGCGAGTATATATGCTACCTAGGCAGTGCAGTACCCTTATAGAAGGTGACTGGTCGGTGTATCCCTTACCCTAGATTGTTCCTTATAGGCCTCAATTCTCCATTTCTCCTACATTAGAAGATTTCAGGTGTTGGTCTATATATAAAAGGGTTCATCTTATTCCTCGAAAATACTAGTTCATTTGTGTAACGATTTAAGCCCTAGCTGTTCCCAAAATTGTTTACACTTTTGCCGCCTAGGCCCAACCTAAATGACTACAAATTTTGTTCTTGGTGAACGCTCCACGAGCCCATTGAAAGTCCTCGACACTTACTAAGCTTTTAGCTCGCACTTATAGCCCAGTCTCACAGGACACTCCCCAATCCATGGGATACTACAATTGGGGATAGTAAACTATGTTCTATCATCATAGACTTCTCATCTGAACTCCAAAACTTATCAAGTACTACAACAACTAAACCTTTCTTTTTCAATATAGATATATCTCCAAGAACCCAAAGAAAGCATACAAAGGCCAAGATGTCCCAGGTTCTCATATTTCCCTAGGGAATCAAGAACTTATGCAACACCAAACTCATCCAAGATTACAAATGAAGGAACCAATAAAAAACAATACCGAAACTAATGTAGTTTGAAATAACCCAATCATCAACACTAGGAAATATTGACAACAACTTCCATTGTCTGAAACAATTTAAAATGCTAATGAGTTTAACAATGATGGCTTTAACTAATTATCATATAAACAAATACAAAAACTAAGAACAACCATAAGAAACCAGCTACTAAGTTATTTTAATGATCAAAACTTAAAGTAGAATTAGGAATTCTTACTCAATTTTTCGTACCCATTTCTTGTTTATCAGCCATTTGAGAGAAAACCTTTGTTGCCATCATATTATCTTCGAAATATCGAGCATAAGGATGTTCTTTTGGTACTAGTCTTTTATACTTCTCGAATTGTTTTTCAGCTTCACCATTCTTCCTCAATAAAGTATAAATTATCCCTTGGCAAAGATAAGGTCTGAAATCTCTTGGTTCTTCCTTCACAAGTTCTTCATAAACCTTTAATGCATCAATATAACTTCCTTCAATTACCTTAACCTGAGCAACTAACAATTTAAAGTCTCTCAATTCTTCCTTTTTCTTCTCTTTCTTACAGATTTCCATGGCTTTTTCCATTCTCTTCAATACATTTTCTAATTCCCCTGATTCTGATTGTGAAGCTGCCATTATTAACCCATGATAAGCTTCAACAAAGATTGGGTCTTTTGATAGTATCTCTTCAAACCCTGATTTTGCTAATTCTGATTCTCCAGTTGAACACAAGAGATGGGATTTTAGTAATGGCCATTGCTTCTCTAAAGGTTCAATTTTGATCAGTTTGTTCAGAATTGAAATTGCTTCTTCAGTCTTCTGGTCTTTGATCTTCACTTCCATTAGGGTTTTGAGACTTTCAGCATCATTAGGGTAAGAATCGAAATCCTTTTCTTCAGTTTTCTCATTTTCTTCGTCGGGTTTTGCTTCGTTGGTATCTTCCATGGATTCAACGGTTGTTTGGGGTGTTACAGAAGAAATGGCGGGTTTGGTGAAACGACCAAGGAAGAGAGATGTAGCGACAACAGCAATACAAGTGGTTTTGAGAGCAGATGAGAGTGGTTTGAAGGCTTCAAAATGGGATTTCTTGTGGTGGTTTTGGGGATCTGGGGAGGAAGACGAAGAAGAAGCTTTGAGGATGATCTTAGTTTTTGTAAGAGGTTTGAGTGGAAATGAAGAGATGGGTTTTGAGAATGGTAAAGGGTGATTAAGTGAGAGATGAAGAGGATGGCAGTAATGGAGTTTGGTAAGGGATTCCATTTCTGTGATCTTGCTGCAAACGCAAGACTTGCAGAGAGAGAGAGAGAGAGAGAGAGAGAGAGAGAGAGAGAGAGAGAGAGAGAGCTAAAACCCTGAAAATTGAAGAAGATGATAAAAGTAGTTGCTAGTAGTGGACTTGGGACTAAAACCTTCGGGCATTTGGTAGTAGAGCCCATTATATGCCCGATTTTGAACCCTTTAAGCTTACGTCCAACTACAAGTAATAACATGGGCCTCACTGTGAAGACCTAGGGATAAGAATTCTATAGGCACTTTCAATTAGTGTTTGTTTTTCCCAGGACATGAATGAATTGAATCAAGTTCTGAATAAATTACAGTCAGATTTCACTTTTTCAGTATAATTACTATTTGACTGACACATAGGTTGAGTTTGTTTTTTTTTTTTTGTGTCTGAATCTGAATTGGTTGAATCTGAATTGGCTGAATACTTTAAATTAGTATGTTTGTTTTTCGATCTGAATTCTTATGTCTGAAATTAGTTTTTGACACTTATAGCCCTATTTGATATTTTAGACAAACAAACCCTCACCCTAATTTCTCACTTCTCCCTTGTCTACATAAAAAAAAATCAAAACCTAAACCCTAATCATCTTTCTACTGCCTCTCTCTCACCGACCCTCTTTCTCTCTCTCACCGACTGTCTCTCTCACCAACTGTCTCTCTCTCAACGCTCTATCTCTCAGACTCTCCAGCTTTCTCTCTGTCCTTCTCTCTTTGTCTCTCAGTTTTTTCAGCGAGGTTTAGTATCCCTTCTTCTTTGTCTCTTAGTCCCTCTTTCTCACATCAAAAAGCGAGATCCCTCTTTCTCCAATCGAAGATCCGCCGGGTTCAGTCTCTTTTTCTCTCCTTCTATGACCGAAATCGGTAAAGCTGAATCCTCATCAGATCCAATGAGGGTTCGTCTATCTCTCCTAAATATTTTATGGTGGTGGTCACCTTTGGTTGTGGCAGTGTCGACTGATATGGTTGTTTTGTACAGGTGGTGGTGTTGTGGTTCGATTGTGGTGGTGTTGTGGTTTGAGGCTGGTGATGTTATGGTCTGATGGTGCTGCCTTGTGGTGTTGGAGGTGTGGTTTTGCCGGTGGTGGTGTTGAGGTTTGGCGGTGGTGGTGTTGTGTTGTTGCCGGTGGTGGTGTTGTTGGTGGTAAAATTTTGAGAAGGAGAAACTTTTTCTAAATCACAGGGGCAGATTCGTCATTTGACAAATTTCAGATGATGGAACAAGATTTTAGACTTGTTTTGAAGTCTGAAATATGTGGGCTCTTTTTCAGCTAATTTAGACTACGACCCGATTCCGATTAATTTTTCAGATTTTATGAAATTTAAAAACAAACCTCTGAAATGGAACCCAATTCAGATTTCAAATCTGAAAAGAATAAAACAAACAACACCCTGGTGTTTAGATTGTCTGCCTCACATTCTACTAGCTCGCCTGAATGGTTGTTTTGGTTATTTTGAATCCATTTAAGTTAGTATTAAGATTCAAACGAGTTATATTTTCATAAAAAAGAGGGTGGCTATTATATGGACAACTGAATTTCTTAGGTGGACAAACAAATTGGGTGCAGGTAAATTTAGTTTGAGGCAACTAAATTCAAGGATGTAGAATTAGATATTCAACTGTATTTTTTCTTCTTTATGATCATCATGTTTATGACTACTGACGAGCACCACTAAATCCGGCAAGCACCATTTTCTCCGACGACTACCCACCATGTCCAGATTATTCAATCTTCCTCACCCCTTTTCCATCTTCATCTCTGCCAACACAACATCTCCTCTTTTTCCTTTCTTTTTTCATAGTGTCCTCTTTCTCTAAAAGTGTCAATATGTCCACATGAAAAGCTTCTCCTCTAACAAATTTCTTCTTGATCGAATTTAAATAGAATACCTATTTCGTCTAGATTCCATGATAAGAGAGAGTTAGTTACTGGTTCAAGATAAAAGGGTTTTCATAGTTATTTCTTCTAGGGTTTTCTTTTATGGGAATTAAAGAAATAGGATACCTTTGAAGCCCTTACTTGACTAAATGATTTAAAAATCAATTCATGGAATAGAATCACTGTAGAAAAAGATGAAGGATTGAAGAATCCGATCTTCCAGATCTTTGGGTGGAATCAGTAATCAAAATTTGAAATCCACCATGAGAGTTTGATTATGTACAATTCAACAAACCCTAACACCAGAAGCAACAACATGTTGAAACCTACTCCATTGCTGAAGTAACTGGTCAGAATCATGGTCAAACAAACCCTCAAGTGGTAGTGGCGGCTTAAAATGGTTGAAGATGGTGATGAAGATCAAGAAGAAAAAGATGAATGAGTATTTAGTGTTAGATCCTCAAGTTGGTTATCTCACATTTAATTTACTTACACCCCAGTCATTGTTGTCCACCTAAAAAATTCGATTGTCCACGTATTGGTGGCCAAAAAAAGACACTACCATACTGGGAGTCATAGGGTCGTTCCAAAAAGATTGTGATGCCTTTTCATTTACTGTTATCTTCTTCTTTAACTTGTCAATTGGGTTTTTACCCAGGTGGATGCTTTGGAAGAAAAGAAATTGTTGTTCGGAGAAATTTTTTTTGTAAACAACCCGGATAGATTGCCCGGCCACAATTCGGGTCGGTTATGTGGTGGGTTAGGGCTGGGAAAACGGTCCGGAAATCTGAAAACCGGCACTAACTGCCCGGTCTGTGAGGACCCGTTACTCGCAAAGAGCCCGACTCGGACTTGCCCGACTCGGACTTACCCGACCCGGGAACTCGGGTAAGACTCTCTACCCGAGTTTCGGCCCGTTATACCCGTTCGATTACTGCCCGAAAACCCGCTCGACCTAAGGACCGTAGGATTTTCTGATCCAACGGCTAGGGTTCTTTAAGTTTAAGGTTCTTTAAGTTTATCCTATATAAACTAGTTTGTACAGAATTATTATTACTATCTAGGGTTTCTTATGAGTTTAAGAGAGATAGAGAGAACGATTCTTCTACAGAGAGGGAGAGAGATAGATAGAGAGAGAGGGAAAAATCGATTCTTCTACATAGAGAGAGAACGAGAGGGACTAAATCTTCAGTAACATTTTAGGGCTTTTTAGACTTTAACCTTCTAGGGTTTTGTATAATCTCGACTTTTACTTTCTGAAAAATCATTGCTTTGAAGATTAAATGGAGTTTTGAAGAGCCAAAGAAAAACGGTATAGGTACTACCTTTGCTTTCTCTAGATCTGTTTTTTTTTTCTCTAGATTAAATGGAGTTGTGTATAGGATTAAATTTCAACTATTACTGTTGATGAATTAGATCTGTTTTTTTTTATGTATATTCTGTCACAGATCTATTTTTTGATGAATCATATCTGATTAGTCATATTATTTATCTGAGATAGAGCTAAATTCTCTAACTTATATCATATGATTTATATATGTTGGTATTAAGCTTTTTTGTTCTTACACTTTTTTTTTCTGTTTGCAGATGAAATTTAGGACTTGAAGATTCCAAAACAAAAATTGGTTTCTATTGTTTATCTTGTGTAATTCTTTTTTTTATGTATTTGGTGTAAATCCGCAAACAGAAAATTTATTTGTAATTTGTCTTATATTTGTAAATAAAATACAGAAGATTTAATCTTTATTATTGATTATTTTTTGTCTCGGATAACCCGGAGCCCGTTCGGCCCGTGACCGACAAAGTTCGCTCGGACTGGCAGGCTCGGACGGGCTACGAGCCCTGAATTTGTTTAATCTGTCCGGCCCGATCCGCCCGGCAACTAGTAGCGGGCTAGGCATTATAGTGTCTGATCCGCCCGAGTCCGACTCTATTATGTCCAGCCCGACCGAACCCGCTCGATCCCATCCCTAGGTGAGGTGATATTTAGAGATAAAAAATAAAGTACTTTCTCTCTTTAAATATCAGTTCGCCAAAATACCCAGCCGGGATTGGGTCGGGCATTACCCCATTTCCCTTTTGTAAAAAATCTGGTAAAATCTATTTAACACAATTGACTCTGGTAGGAGCTCCCCCTGTTCTAAGAGCATCTCTAATGCAAAGCTCAAAAAAATCTTTATTCATCCTATGTGTCGAGTTCCAATTGAGATTCTCATCCTAGGTGGCGAAAATAGAGATCCTCAATTTTTTTTGTCTCCAATGCAAAACTAAACTTATCTTACTTATTTATGTGGAATAGATATTTTTGTAAATAAATAATTAATTATTTAGAAAATATAGAAGATTCAATTTCTAATAGTTGAAAATCAAATATTAATGAGTTGGACAGTTAGAGATATCTCAAGAAGACACTCTAGAAATAGAGTGTCTTCTGGAGATATCTCTATTCCACCCTCGACACGTCATCTTAGAGACCCAAATAGAGTGTTGAATTGGAGAGTGTTTTTAAGAAAAAAACTTTAAAACTCATATGTGACACTCAGAGTTTCTAAAATCGAGTGTTGCATTGGAGATGCTCTAAAGATTTGAAAAGATGTTCTTTAATTCGTCTTTCTATATATCCCCTCTTATGTTCATTTGCCATCAACCACCACCCCAACCACCAATGTCGACCATAACTTGTGACCACCACTATCGACAAGTTTATCTCTTTTTGCTCACATCTCTCATACTCTCCTTATTTCTTCTCGATGGGAATTGGCCGTCATAGTAAACAACCAGTCATCTGACAATGTTTGGTTTGGGAAAAAATCATCTCTCTTTATTTCTACTGGTTGGGAACAACCACCTTCGCCACCATCGTCTTCATAACTCTGTCTTTTCTTCTTTATCTATTTCCTCAAACCTCCAGCAAGGCTTCCGCCCATGGAATTTTTGTGATAGTCTTACATCGTCGGCGAGTGATGTAGAGGAATTGGTCGATGTGGTCGAATTAAAGTCAAACGAAAAAATTAGACACATCTTTGAAAAATTAGCAGTTTCCTTACATTTTTAAGTAGTTTCTATTTTTTAGGTCGTTTCTATACTTTTTTTGGTAGTTAGGAAACCTTTATGGTATAGAAGTTGTTAATTCTGGTTGTTCAAGTCATGAAGTTGAATCAATAAAATTGAAGCATTTCTTTTACTCTTTGTGATTTTTGAATTTGTTAAGTTTTAGACGACCAACTCTGAAGTGGTGCCTTTCGTTGTCTTATCCTTAGACATTGTAATTGATCCTACAAATCTGCGACACCCCTTAAGTCTAAAAGCAATGATTCAACGATCTGCTCTTTTAGACTAGTAGTCTGACATGTTGACTTGTCGTTCGACCTTATCTAGTCAATCAAAAAACTCTTTTATAGGTAAATATTCATTGAATACTGATATCTCTTCCTTAATCTTGTAATCATCATAATCTCTGCGGGGGTGCACTTGAATTGAAAAAAAGTTACCTTCATCTCATGAATTGTTAACATATTATTGAAATTGTTGTGTTTTTTCCTTTTATACGTAAATATGTCTATCGAGGATTGGTATCTCTATTGTCATCTTGTACCCATCATAATCTTTATGTGGGTGCACTTGAATTAAAAAATTGTTACCATGATAATATTTCTCTATTCTATTTATAATACAACTCAAGACAAAAGCATTCACATTATCTTTTTCTTTCTCAATTTCGTTATCAATCTATACAAAGAAACATTATCATGGTAACAATTTTTCAACTCAAGTGCATCCACCTAGAGATTATGATAAGTACAAAAGGAATGCAGAGATACTAATCTTCGGTGAGTATTTACCTATAAAAGGTGGAACACAACAATTTCAATAATATGTTAACAATTTTGGAGATAAATGTAACAATTTTTCAATCCAAGTGCACCCACATAGAGATTATGATGAGTACAAGATCCGACCAGATTTACCAATCTTCGATGTGTATTTACCTATAAGTGTTTTTTTGATTGCTTAGATAAGGTTGAAGGGCAATCAAATATGTAGATTACTATTTTAAATGAGCATATAGTTATACTCATTGCTTGTAGACTTAAGGTGAGTGTCGTGGATTGGATCAATTACAACGTCTAGGGATGAGAAAAGGCTTGCGTGGTAGATTTTCCAAAAGATATAGAAGTTTCAAATAATTTTAATACGGCAGATATTTATACTTTTTAATCACTTTATCCTAGCAATAACTCGATGTCAAGTTCTTTTCTAGTGGATGAGATTGGTGTAGAGGGATTGGTAGATGCGGCCAAACTTAAAGTAAAACGATAAAATTAGATGGATCTTTGAAAAGTTAGCAATTCCCTTTAATTTTTAGAAAATTTTATCTTCAGGTAGTTTATATATTTTTAGGTAGTTATATTTTTTTTTGGTATTTTCTATTTTTAGAAAGTTGCTAATTCAAATTTAGAAAACCTTTGTTGTTTAGAAATTGTTAATTTTAGTTTAATTAGGTTTTAGAAACTCTACTAGTGTATACAAGAGATCCAATAGTTGTTTAAGGCATAAAATGTAATCAATAAATTTAAAGTATTTCTTTTACTCATTGTATATTTTAAGTTCTTATAGTTTTAGACACGATCCTACGGCTTTTTTCAGTTTCTCGTTGTGTTAGCAAGAGTATCTGGAGTCTAAGTCTTAGGTGAACGCTCAAGTTTAGTAAGTGTTGAGGCCTCCTGGTGTGGAACAAAACCTCATACCACAGTGGGTGGTGTCTAAGTGAGTACAAACTCGAGCATGTTGGGGGGTCACATTGTCCCTGCGTACTTTGATGTTAGGGTAAATCGTGTGTTTTCGCCAATGTCGATCCCTCCTGTGTGGAACAAAACCTCACACCACGGTGGGTGGTGACAAGGTCAGGAATAAATCGTACATGTATCCACTGTGTCGCTGCATACTCTAATGAGTAGTTGAATCGTGTGTCTTCGTCAATGTCGAAATCTTTTGGGTGGACTCGTAGAGTATTCGTCAAGAATAAAACCTCATACAAGTGACTTGTGCCCGAGGTATCTAAAGCGATAACAAAATTGATAACTGTTAAAGTTTGGAGAGTCACAATTTTTGTAACTCTCGACAAGGACTTCGAACTAGCAACCCTCGTCGAGGGTGAATGATATGGAAAAAAAAACATGAAATTGGGATAGGAGGGAGAAAAGAGAGAGAGGGCATGAGATAAAGAGAGAGATGAAAATGAGAGATACAAAAGTAAAAGGTGGTTCTTTCAAAAAAAAAAAAAAAAAAAAAAGTAAAAGGTGGTTGTGGTGTGGTTGATGTTGGTGGTAGTTAATTGAGGAAGATGAAAACAAAATAGACATAGAGGAAATGTTATTTTTCAAGAAAAATGAAAAATAGAGTTTCAAAATGAACGACCCCGTATTTCATCGAAAAACAATAAAATAAAAATGAATGACCCCATAGATATGTTTGTCCTCCCATAGGATATAGAAAATATAGTGCTACCTTACACAGAGAATTTGCCCCAACAACTATTTTGAACATCTTCCAGCATACTATTTTTTTTTTTTTTTTTTGTTGTTGAAAGATCCAGCATACTATTTTGAATTCCTTAACAAAAAAAAAAAAGCATACTATTTTGAATCCAACGCAGGGGCCAATATTAATTGCCATTAGTTCCCAGCAACTAATGATGCACCTAGACGGATGATGCCCATAATCAGGACTCGATACATCTACAATATAGTTTTCAACGAGGTATCTAATCTATACATTGATGTGTCCCCCCAACATGGATGACTTTTTGAAGTGGAGAATATATCCTTCAATACTAAAAGAGGTGTAAAGAAAAAGAAGCAATGAAGGGTAGAATCCGACGGAAACCTTTTACAAATAAATTTATATTTTACCAAAATTATGCATTATGATCTCTCAACAAAAAAAATTTATCTCACTAGCCAATGTGCTCACTTATATTGTGGTGCTTTTCGGGATGGACCGACTCGGCCCGAAAAAAGAACGGTTCGGACTGGGTTGCGGGTCAGGCCCAAGCAACCCAAGTCTGGAATAGTTCCGGGTGGATCGGGTCCGAGTTTGGCTAAACTTAAAAAAAAAATTTATAAAAGGCGAAACTTAAAAACTTACTAAATTTATTTTTAAATAAGATTTACTAACATGGGAGATTTTAAAAGGCCTCCCCGTTTTTGTTAAAAGGCCTCCCCATAGTTTCGTTGACTTAGTAAAAAAACCTTTGACTTAGCTTGGTTAAAGGGCCCCCCTCTTTGAATGGGTGAAAAAAACCCCCTTTAAAGGTGTATTTCACCCACATTTTCTCTCCATCATTTGACCACGCCACATCATCATCTTCTCCGGCAGGGTCGCCGGCCGGCCAAACTTCCGGCCGGCCGGCAACCTTCAAATTTTTTTTTTTTTTTTATTTTCTCTCTTCTCTCTCTCTCTAAAAATAATTTTTTTTTTTTTAGCTCTCTCTCTCTCTAGATCTAGAGAGAGAGAGAGGCAGATCCATTGAAGGTAGGAAAAAAAGAAAGGAAGGAAAAAAAGAAAGAAAAAGATCCTCAATTCGTTCTATTTGTCGAATTCCAATTGAGAAAATGGAATGCGTGGTAGATTTTTCAGAAGATATAAAAGTTTCAAATAATTTTAATATGACAGATATTTATACTTTTTATCCGGATACATCACTTTATCCTAGCCATAACTCGATGTCAAGTTCTTTTCTAGTGGATGAGATTGGTGTAGAGGAATTGGTAGATGCGGCCAAACTTAAGAGCATCTCCAATGCAAAACTCAAAAAAATCTCTATTCGTCCTATTTGTCAAGTTTCAATTGAGATTCTCACTCTTAGAGCATCTCCAATGCAAAACTCAAAAAAATCTCTATTCGTCCTATTTGTCGAGTTCCAATTGAGATTCTCACTCATAGGTGTCGAAAATAGAGATCCTCAATTCTTGTATTTCTCCAATGCAACACTCTAAACTCTTTTATTTTACTTACGTGTCATGGTTATTTTTGTAAAAAAGTAATTAGTTATTTTGGAAATATACGAAGACTTGATTTCTATTGGTTGAAATTTAAATATTGATGAGTTGGACAATTAGAGATATCTCAAGAGGACCCTCTGAAAATAAAGTGTCCTCTTGAGATATCTCTATTCCACTCTCGACACATCATCTTTGAGATCTTAGTTGAGTTTTGCATTGGAGATGATTTTTTAAGAAAACTCAGAAAATCCTATGTGGCACTCCGAGTTTCTAAGATTGAGTTTTGCATTGGAGATGCTCTTAGGTGTCGAAAATAGAGATCCTCAATTCTTGTATGTCTCCAATGAAACACTCTAAACTCTTTTATTTTACTTACGTATCATGGTTATTTTTGTAAAAAAATAATTAGTTATTTTGGAAATATACGAAGACTTGATTTCTATTGGTTGAAATTTAAATATTGATGAGTTGGACAATTAGAGATATCTCAAGAGGACACTCTGAAAATAGAGTGTCCTCTTGAGATATCTCTATTCCACTCTCGACACATCATCTTTGAGATCTTAGTTGAGTTTTGCATTGGAGATGATTTCTTAAGAAAAACTCAAAAAATCCTATGTGGCACTCCGAGTTTTTAAGATTGAGTTTGCATTGGAGATGCTCTTAGGTGGCGAAAATGAAAATCCCACCCAAAAAGGGGACCAAAATGAAATCAAGTCTTCGTATATTTCCAAAAAAATTTGAAAATTGGAATTTTTTGTGTACGGGAAATTATTTTATTTACCGGGAAGAGATGGTTTGCTGGGGGGGGGGGGAATTTGAAATTTCGTTTAAAAATTTCAAAATTTCAAAAAATTTTGAAACTTTGAATTTTTCGTGTACTGGTAAATTATTTTATTTACCAGACATTTTTTTTTTCAGGAAAACGTCAGCATGTCCCATCCAAGGGCAAGAGGGGAATAAAAAAAAAACTGACATTTGGACCTGCAACTAATTTTTGGACAAGAGTGGATTTTTTTTGGGTTTACCCCCCAGATTTTGGATTGTTGACTCAAAAATCCTTTTGAAAATATACAAAGACTTGATTTCTATTAGTTGAAATCTAAATATCGATGATTTGGACAATTAGAGATACCTTAAAAGTGTCCTCTTGAGAAATATTTATTCCGCCTCGACACATTATTCTGAGATCTTAGTTGAGTTTTGCATTGGAGATGATTTTTTAAGAAAAACTCAGAAAATCAGTGGCACTCTGAATGTCTAAGATTATGTTTTACATTGGAGATTCAAATAATGTGGTGTGGTTATTTTTTAAACAAATAATTAGTTATTTTTGAAATATAAGAAAACTTGATTTCTATTGGTTGAAATTCAATTATCGAGTTGGACAACTAGAGATTCTCAAGAGGATTTCTAGAGTGTCCTCTTGAGATATCTCTATTCCACCTTCGACACATCATCTTTGATATCTTAAATGAGTTTTGCAGTGGAGATGATTTTTTTAAACAACTCAAAAAATCCTAAACAGCATTCTGAGTTTCTAAGGTTAAACTTTGCATTGGAGATGATCCTAGATAGGGGTGGGAATTCTACCCGAAAGCCCGATACCCGTCACGTTTACCCGCGTCCGACAATGTCCATGGACGCCCGCGCCCGAAGATGGGTACTACCCGCCCAGCCCGATGATTTTTCGTGGGCGGGGCTCGGGTGAAAAGCTCTGCCCGCCACCCCGCCCATACCCGAGCCCGATATGCTCACCCGACGGGTGCCTATAGATGCCAATCACTTTGAGTGTCGATTATACTTCACTATAAAGCCCAAAGTAGATTTAAGGTTTCTCCCAAGATATATAAACAACACATTGAAGCAACCCTAATAGTTTACCACATTGAATCTGAGAAATTCGGTAGCATAGAGAGAGAAAAAAATCTACGTTGTCTCTCTAGCCGTTTCTTTCTTATTTACTAGACCTTCTTGTGCCAACCTTCTTCTTTATTAAATAAGTTATTGGGATCATCTTCCACCTCTATGTAGTGGTCAAATTTTAAAATTATTTTGATGTGAAGGAAGAACAAAGAAGAACTAATGAAACATACAAAGACAAGAAAAAAAGTGGAAGACAACCAAGTCTCATGTTTGCATATATAGATCTATATCAGTTGTTGATTTCTTATGTTACGGAATCTGAGTATTTCTTTCATTCTTGATTTATGAGTTTTGTAAAGATTTGGTATCAATTTGTTTAGAGAAGCTTATTTGAACAATATCAAATTACTAGAGTTTCCTGATCTGGTAAAAAAATATCAGATAAAGAAACCCGATGCCCGATTTGCCCGAAGCCCGACTTGCCCGATGCTTTAGTGGGCATGGGCGGGCTTTGATCATAGGAGATTTCAGAAAAGCCCGCCCGAATCCGCCCGAGAACCCGAGTGGGCAGAGGAGAAACTTACCCGACCCGCCCGAGTCCGACTCAGAATTACCCGCGGGTGCCCATACCCGCCCGATTCCCACCCCTAATCCTAGATGAGTTTTGCATTTGAGAGCATTTAAAAAGAAAAAATTCCAAAAATCCTATATCGCACTCCAAAAAGAACATCTCTCTGAGATGTTCTGACGGTAGTTAAATGGAGATATCTCAAAAGAACACTCTAGAAATTGAGTGTCCTCTTGAAATATCTCTACTTGTCTAATTCATCATTTTTAAATTTTAGACCAATATGAAGACTTAAAGATTCTTTACAAAAACTCTCATGTCAAATAAGTAAATAAAATAACTTTAGAGATTTGTATTTCAGACGTACAAAAAATAGATAATCTCTATTTTATCACATAAGAATGAGAATCTGAATTGAAATTTAAATAGGTAATACTAATAAAGTTTTTTTGTGAATCTGGGTCATGTTGTAACATCTTTTTTAAGGTCTCATTTAAGAATGTTAATGTTCAGTATCCAACATAGTTCTCAGAATTCGAAGATGAATCTAGAAAGACCGTTGGGGCTTTGATCTCACGCAATTCACGTGATTTTCGTAGGATCTCTTTCTAAATAAGTACTTGCCATTCTCAAGTATTTGCCTTTATAATCAATACCTAGAATCAATCATCAAAATAATCCTTCCAGCATACCCCCTTTCTGTTCTTCATCACTCCCCCACTCTTTCTCTAGAACTCACCTTAAACTTCATCCATGGCTTTGGAAGTTTGTGTGAAAGCAGCAGCTGGTGCACCTGACGTCCTTGGAGACTGTAAGTTCATTTACCATTTCATCTTCAACTACCCTCTATGCTTTTATCCCTTACCCTTGTTTTCTAATTTCATGAGGGTTTTGTTTGGGTTTTTGAATTTAGGCCCTTTCAGTCAAAGGGTTCTTCTTACCCTAGAAGAAAAGAAAGTTCCTTACAAAAATCATTTGATCAACACATCTGAGAAACCTCAATGGTATTTCTTATTTTCCTGAAAAAGTTCACAGATTTCTTTTCCTTCTTGGGATCTAATCAGGTAATGAAGATCTAACATGGGTTTGGGTTATTTTTTATGATTGTGATGATTAGGTTTTTGGAAGCAAATCCAGAAGGGAAGGTGCCAGTTATCAAGTTTGATGGTAAATGGGTTCCTGATTCTGATGTCATCACCCAGCTTCTTGAGGAAAAATACCCTGAACCATCTCTTGTCACTCCTCCTGAATATGCATCAGTGTAATCTCTCTCTCTCTCTCTCTCTCTCTCTCTCTCTCTCTCCCTCTCTTTTTCTCTCTCTCAACCCTCTTTTTATCTCTCAATAATATGGACTAAATTGTTTCACCCATTATTGTCAAATTGCAGAGGATCAAAAGTATTTGGTACTTTTGTTCAATTCTTGAAGAGCAAGGATGCAAGTGATGGAACTGAGCAGGCCTTGCTCGCCGAATTGGCTGCCCTGGATGATCACCTCAAAGCTCATGTTTGTGTTTCTCTACTCACATTTTGTGTGATTTCATTTCCTCCATATTGAATTACCACTAACACATATTGTGTTTCTTTATTGATTTGCAGGGTCCTTATGTTAATGGAGACAAGATTTCAGCTGTTGATTTGAGTTTGGCACCTAAACTATACCATCTTGAGGTTGCTCTTGGTCACTTCAAGAGTTGGAGTATTCCCGAAAACTTGGCTCATGTCAAGAACTACACAAAGGTGTGTGATGAACTGTTTTCAATGGAATATATTGTGGTTGTTGCATATGTTGTTGATCAAGAGTTGTTTCGTTGTAGTGACATACGATAAATCGAGTCATTTTGTCTAGTTAGAGATGAACTATATTGTAGGTTTTTAGATGTTTATAACAAATTCTCGTGTTTTTTGAATGCATTCTCTTGTTGATTAGTTCAAAACGATTTTGTTCGTAAGCTAACTCTACGATGTTATGTGACATCTTGTGTTTGGTATAGTTTCATTGGTCATAGTGGGGAGTCATGTAATGACTTCCAAGTCGTAATATTTGTTGCTAACTTTAAATGAAGGGGAAAAGGACAAGGGGTTGAGTCATAAGTTTGAGTGACTTAGTATCATAACTATTGTAAAATATGAAAAGATGTAAATAGCTCACAAAATTGATCTTGTTCGGTCTACCCTTTGAGATTGTTCTTAGTATAAAAATCGTTTGTTGTTAATCTTTTTTTGTTTACATATAATGGTAACATCGATATGGACATGTTGAAATGCAAAAAGATGATAAACTTGTGTAACCTATTCAGAAACTCATCTTCATTATATGAATCGGTCTATAATGAAATAGACTTTATGCAGATGATGCATTGGCTGTTTAAATTTTACTCGGTTTCTGATGTTAATCAAACTCTGCATTATATGTTTTCTATCTTGCTTTCATGTGTTTATCTACTAATAGCATTATGTTTCCTGATTTTACACAGTTGCTTTTTGCTCGGGAGTCCTTCATCAAGACTCAAGCTGAAAAGAAGTATGTAATTGCTGGATGGGAGCCCAAGGTCAACCCATGAAGATCGCCGTTAGTTAGTTTCTGAGTCTTGCTATGGTTGTGTCACAGTTACTATTATGAGGGTACCTTGTTTCTCATCTTGTTATACAACTTATCTATGATAACAATAAATGGTGTTATGTTACTTGCAAAATATCTATCTATGGAGACATTACATTTCTAAGTAAATTATCGTCGTCTGCCTTCTCTCATGCATGAAAACATTGATATATTTTCCCCTTGTAGGACCCAAGAGTGTTGGTCTTTTGTCGTCTTCTCTCTTCGGTTTTTTGGTTTTAATTCATACATGGAGGCTGGAGCTTTTCACCTTTATCAAAAAGAGGCATGCTGCTGATTGCAGGCTTATCTGAAAAATATTCAAATTGCTTAATCTCCAATGGGATCCTAGAGCCTAATTATCCCTGATAGAGATACTCTAAATTTTTACGGAGATCTCTAAAATTATTTTACCTAATACACATGTTACTCTCGACTTGAATAGGGAAAAAATAGTCACAAAGCATAAGCTATTAACAAAAAAAATACGTTCTAATTTTAGAGTCTCTTGAAAGTCTCTATAATAAATGCTACCATATTATCATGGAGTGTCAAAATATCTAAAAGAAAATCTTAAGTGACACTTTAAGTTTTAGAGTTTGAATATATGATTGGAGATGCTCTTAAAATTCTACTAAGTATGCAGATTTTAGCGATGGTTGAACAGGGACTACGTCAACTTACACGAGTAAAAGTGTAAAACTTGAGTACCTCTCCATCTGTATAAACTCTCTAAAATCTCGCTTTCTCTCCGTTTGTTTTCCTTCCCAAAGAAAATTACAAAGAAGTCAAAATAGTACAAGAACGATTATATCATTATAAAGACATGTTTACAAAGGAAGAAACTCTCCCCAAACAATTTACAGACGTTACATTATGTAGATGATCAGACAAGTGTAACGGACGAGAGGTATCCTCAGCTCTCCCCTGATCGGACTCAAAGAGAAGTTAATGAGCCTATGAGCACCCCCAGCGATCAAAAAAATATATAGGTACAAAATAATCAAACATAAAAGAAAAACCCGAAACAACTCTAGGAAATGAAGCAATAGCACATCATAGATAGAGGATGAAGCAAGTGGAAGCGTTAACTTAGTCCTTTCGAGGTAACAATGGCTCTGTTTGAGGGTTTTTTTCATCGGTTATCTGTTGCCTTCCGAATATACTTATTTGCTGCTTTTTAGGTGTCCTGTTCGATGTATCTTCCGTTTGGGACTCCAATTCTGATATAGACCATTCTACTTGTTGGTTTTGCCTTTGGCTGAAATATGGTCTCTTCTCTGATATCGAATCCAACACTCTCGGTGATATATTTAAGCTCTGTACGTGCTGAAGACATACTTGAAGAGCGTCATGAATTCTGACGAAGAACCACTCTTTCCCAATCTGTTCAAATACGCCAGATTTCGCAAGAGCTTTTAGTACTCCTCGATTTGGGTTGGAGATTGCCATCTGTGGAAGTACCATAGGAGCTGCTGAAGTCAAATCATAATAGGTGCAAGAACTAGGAATCTTCTTTTTTAAACACTTCACCAATCAAAATAACATATTATTTACCTGAATGTCCCGTGATTTGTACTCTTGATGCAAATCTCTCAGAGCTTGAATGGCGCTAGAGTCGACATATGTGACAGCTGCATCAAGAATAAGAAAACATTTTGATTCCGATTAAAACCGAGAAGGATAAATTCAGCGTAGTCTAAGGAAAATGTGGCCTACAAAGAGTACAAATGTTTTTGCAGACCAGAAAAAGAGAAGACTGCCAGTCTATTAGCCCAACCAAGACATCTCTTTATGCAATAACGTAATCTAGGAAGACATTCTTGATTTAAAACCTAAAGTTAATAAAACTAACTTGAGAATTTTCTTCCATCCTCGATCCGGTTCGATCAATTGTGTGCAAATATAAAATGATTTAAGTTAGGAAAAGAAAGTACATAAATGTCTAGATTTTCTTCAATAGAAAGGAATTCCAAAATGTGGTTGTTGGTTGAGGAATGTAATAATTTTGTTATGTCATGGGTGAGTTAAGACTTACGCGCCATCTCAAGAATCACAAAATGAATTCTTTCAACCTCTGGTCCGCGCTTGGTTGACCCATCAACGTGGACTTCATATTCCTGTAACCTGGTGATAGGAGAACTAATGAGTTCTTATTTGATTTCTATTATTGTAATTTGCCTCTTAAAGGTTAGAAAGCTCAGTTCTCTACCTCTCTTTTATATAACTCGTATTGGCAAAATAAATAGGTGCATCAATTCGTACAATCACAATTCCGTGGTATGTATATGCTTCTGGATATTGTTTTGTGTTTCTGTATACAGTTGTCCCAGGAAGACGTCCCAAGACCGCTGCCATGAAAATCATTCATTATTCACAAGGTTAACATACAAAACAGATTAATGTTCAAGAAAATTAACATAAATTACGTAAAATCTATAAAGAACTGGTAACCTCATTATTACAGAAGTTCACTCACCGATATGTGGGTTTGCTGATTCATGGATTACGAAAGCAAGAGAGACACCAACCTACAAAATTGAAGTCCCTACATTTAGATACGAAGTAAGATATATGCCAAACGAGACCAGATTATGAACACTTACCCCGATAAGGACCCCTATCTCGATACCAAGGAATAAAGTTGTGACACTAGTAATAACCCAAAGAAGGAAATCTTTCTTGTCCACACGCCATAAGAAGATAGCTTCGTCATAGTCCACCTGAAATTGTTACTGTTAGGAACTGAGGATAGGAAAATGCATAATAGGGGAAAGTTGAGCGGATATTAGTGAACTTGGTTCTTGATATCATAAGAAATCTTTCAGATTGTAAACTTGTAACTAGAAACAATTGGAGTCTTTAGATTCTTTTCTATTACTCACCAAACCCATTACAGCAGAGATCACTATGGCAGCAAGAGCACACTGAAAAACAGAAAAGTAATTTCATTGGTAAGCAATCTATTACTCTTCAACTCTAACCTTCTCAATATAGTCATATAATGGTGAAATTATGATTGATGTCATACTTGGGGAATTTCTCTAAATAATGGTGTCATGAACAAAAGAGCACATGCTATTATGACTCCCATAGTTATTCCTGATAAGCCAGTTCTAGCTCCACTTTCATGATTTACAGCCGACCTGGAAAATGATCCTGCAGGACCAAAATTTACATTCAAGATGCATTAGTTCTAAATATGAGACCGTATATGCATGTATGTGACTGAATTATGGTTAATGTTAGTGTTAAGAACCAGCAAGGCCTTGGTAAGTTCTAGGCAAAAATCTGACCTGTGGTAGGGTATGCGGAGAAGAACGAACCACATATATTTGCTACACCGAGGCCAAATAACTGTGTCGAGAAATAAGATAAAAGAATATTATTTTCCGTGATCTGGGGCATTGTATCAAGCTGTCTCAATTTCATAGGATTTAGGAATCCGAAAACGGCATATTCATACTTCCAGACCATACCTCTTGATTTGAGTCCAACTCATATCCATTCTTTGCTGCTAAAGCTTTAGCAATTCCCACAGATTCCTGGTATTCCAAAAGTAGTTCTACCATTTAGTGAAGCTTCGAGATGAAAAACAAGGAGTACGACAAGATCAAGCTTACCAGTATAGCCACGCCAGTTATGAGAATAGCTGTGGGAATCAAGGACTTCGCATGATCAAAACTTTTAGGAACTGAAAACTTAGGTAGACCTTGTGGTATGTCTCCCACCTAAAAAAACATTTAGCTCAGATGTTAATTATCAGATCAAGCTCAAAGGGAACCTAAGATATCAAACCCAAAGAGTATTCACAAAACAAAAAGAACGATTTCAATTTAATGCCAATATTACATACTTCATATAATAGTTCATACAGAATATTTGTGTGCAGTTTCAATAGTTCAAAATTTAGTAAAAATTTTTCCTTACCACAGAAATTGAAGCCGGATGAAATATTTTTACAAAAGTAGTACCCAGAACGACTGCTGTTAGAGGACCACCTGCACGTAGAAACCGCAAGTACTTCTTTGATTTTCCCTATTACATTAGAAAAACGACGCCCAAATAAGAAAGAATTGTCTTTGTGAAAAACAGGCATATATTAGATGAAATTAAAACCACAATCTCCGGAAAGCTAGTAATGAGATCTTACCAAGTGCTTCATGGCCAGAATAATCATAAGGATAACAGATCCCATTACAAAGGGTGGCCAAGAAAACTACAAAAAGAGAACAAAAGTTAAGGTCTGATAGAAGAACACCCTTTGCGAATAAAACTTTCAATATTCTGGTGAAACTGGAAAATAAGCAGTCAATCACTGATATGTGAAGCACACACCTTATCGGCTCCATCAATAATACTCTCTACAAGCGGCATAATTTTGCTGCTTCGTACAATGCTGTAACCCAAGAAGTATTTGGCTTGAGACAAGGCAATTATGATGGCTGAAGCAGTTGTAAAGCCAGAAATGACAGAGTGGCTGATAAAACGAATAAGCCATCCCAGCCTACATATATTGACATGTAAATATTTAGTAACTTGGTACTCACTAAAAAATAAGACTATTGCTAAAGGTGCCTTAAATGTGGGTCGATATCTAACCCATCTAGTTCACTAGTTCTTTGTCATACCAACACAAAATATCCTGATACTCTTCAGAAGAAATAGTCTATGCAGAAACAAAAATCTGTGGTTGCACATCACTGTTCCCCCACGAGGAACTAAGTCCGTATTGACATTTTGGAGGCAAATGTTAAAATAGCCCTGCTCTCTATAATGTCTACTACTCCCGCCATGTATATGACATTTCATTTAGTTATTTTAGTAGTGGTACTAAGAGAATCCATGAAGGTAATCAATCTATGAGAAGAAAAAGGATTGAATTTGAAGATGATAGTATGGTGGTACCTCAAGAGACCCATTATACATTCCAAAATGCCAACCATGAGAGCCAATAATATCGCGAGCTCAGTATACAACTCTTCACCAGATTCAGCAATTCCTCCCAAGACATTAGACACTAGAAGAGAAACCAATGCTACTGGACCAATTGCTAGCTGCCGAGATGACCCAAATATTGCATACACAAATATAGGGATTAATCCAGAATCTGATCATTTCCAATAACAATTTCATTACTTTTCCATTACCAAAACCCAGAGAAAAAAAAAACTTGAAATAAGAAATTAATTAGTGTGAAAACTTACAAAGTCCATAAATTGGATGAAGCCCTGCTAACTTTGCATATGACATTGACTGTTTCAAAATTCACAATCAAAACTAAGCAATCAAAATCATTTCATAACCTAGAGAGAGAAAGATAGAGTTGATGAATTCTTCAACCATAATAAGAGCAAAATCTTCTTCATAGTTCATATATCTAACAAATCGAGAAAGTAAATGAACATCTAGAGATAGAGAGAGAGAGAGAGTAAGGAACCTGAGGAACAAGCATAATACCAACAGTAATACCAGCCATAAGATCGGATTGAAGATTTGCTGATAAATTGTAACTCCGAATCCAACGAATACAAGGAAAACAAAATTCTATCCATTCTATTAACGTCATACTTTTCGTCTTTAATCTCCATTTTGAAAACAAAATAGAAGAAGAAGAAGATGATGAGGAATTTGAAGGATGTTGAATAGGAATTGTCTTAACTTGCCGATTCGATGACCTTGGTGAAGATGAAGATGAAGAAGGAGATGACATTGAAACAAGGTCACGCGAACTCGGCGACGCGTACGTTATTTCCATGCGCCTGCCTTTACTCCTCCTATATTCTGGCGTTTGACTCGCTGCTTACTGAGTTGAATCGGTTAACTTTACTCTAGTATTAATTTTCGTGATAACTCGAATTAATTGAAACAGTACTTAACATTTGCTTAAAAAGGAAAATTAGATCCAAATTTTAATTTAAGTTACAAAATTGCCCTTATATTGCTTTTTCGATTTCACAAGTATTAAATTAGGAATCATTCTTATGTGAAAAATGTTGTTGGTTCTACATCCCAAACGTTGAGATATTATACATCTGCTTACTTTAATTGATTTTTCTATACTAAAGAAGAAACACAAGAACGATTCAGAAAGTTAATACCCAATTATATTATATTATCAACTCTTGATGAAAGAAAGTTTAGTTGATTTAATTGTTCTATCTCACCTATATAATATATTTAATGTTTTGGAGCACTGAATCCTCATTTTTTTTTGAAACTGCACTGAATCCTCACTAAATTATAAAATGAACTCATTGACACATGAAGTTCAAATAAAAAATGTCATAAGAGGAATGAGTTGACATGTGATTTTGAGCCTATAAGTCAACCAATTCTCTCTTGGAGGCAGAATAAAAACATTATATACATAATTAGACTTCAAATTTTCAACTCTAATTCATTCTATAAAACAGACTTATTAGATAAACGAACTGAATTCCTGAAAAGAAAGGACGGCATGATAAAAGGTCACGTCAACAGTTAAGAGAAGAAGACAAGAAAATGGCTAAAAGGTGGTTCCATGAGTCAGGGACTCTTTTGTCATTTCAGATCCACTAATACCTGATTAGCTTAATTAATAGGAATTGAAGAAGACGAGGTAAACGGTCGTCGTAGTGGTCATCGTTTTAAGTGGGTGAAATTTGCTTTTCTTAATGGTGGGTCAGTGTAACTTGACGAAGAGACCT
Organism: Eschscholzia californica; assembly: GCF_041429995.1. Taxonomy (NCBI): domain Eukaryota; kingdom Viridiplantae; phylum Streptophyta; class Magnoliopsida; order Ranunculales; family Papaveraceae; genus Eschscholzia; species Eschscholzia californica. Next base: position 40,216,216 of record NW_028238420.1, on the reverse strand, counting down.
TATTTGGCCCATTCAATTTATATCCAATTTTCTCCTTTTTCACCCAAGACATTCCTATTGGCCCCTTTTCCCACTTGGGCACTGCACCTTTTTTTTGTTTTATGTGGTGAACAATAAAATCTATATCTCACTCCACTATTTAGATGTTTTAACAAAAAAAAAAAAACCCACTATTTAGATACAAAAAAGATGCTACATTCTCCACTCAAAAAGACAACGTCCTTAAAAAATAGCAGAGATTAGTGATCCAGATCTACGGTCCCAGATCTCCACAAAAATCATGTGAAGAGATCTACACATGGTAGACTTGAGTTTACCCTTTCGTCACTAATTGGTAATTGAGTTTACCATCCTCAATGATGGGTATTGAACTTACCCTCTTAGATTATTATTATTGACGAAATCAAAAAAATTGTGTTTGACGTACGTGAACTAATAGCAATTATTCTTCAATATGATTCCTCGTAGAGATTCCACCTTACTTTATTGTTTGATTTGGTCGGGAATATGATTAGTAAAGATTAATTTTGTATATATATTATTTAATTTATGATTTTATTATCACATGTCAAACATGTCCTTAGTAGTTTTAACAAAGAATCTAAATTCAAAGGGGCAAGCTCAATTACCAATTACTGAAAGGGGGTAAACTCAATTACCAATTAGTTTTAAGGTGGTAAACTAAAAAAACCTTCATTTTTCATACTGTCAAAATCGATATTTTTGGTTAAATTCGGTCCAAACATTTGGAAGGTCCAAAGCAGAGTCTTTTCTTTTTAAATAAACTACTATACACGTTATAAAAGCATCGATACATGAAAAATATGTAATAAACACGATAACCGTCGAACTTACATCAGGAAAGAAATGGACCTACCTTTAATAACTCAAGTTCAATAAACCGTAGATTTCACTTTCGCTGGAAATTGAATCTGGGACCTCTAAGATTCAAGAGTACATGCACTACCAACTCAGCTATCACTTGTTGGCAAAACAGAGTTTAAAATTTGGGCTCTATATAAATAATGTTAGTTAGAAATAAAATAAAATTCAAAATATTCACGGGTGGATTTAAACCTTTGATCTCTTGCCCATAATCTAAACTCTTTAACACTGCTTACGACTTAATCATGTCAGAAGTCTGTTTAGAATATAATAATTACTCGAAACTGGCATACGAAATTTAAAATATGAGGCCCTTCATTACAACGGAGGTCAAAGAGGTCGTTTTGGTTGATTTAGGCTTGGGCCACCTCTATTTTGCAGAAAAGTTATTTGTGTGGAGCCACTTACTTTTTATTTCACATTACATTTGAATGCTACATATATGTCCAATATATATGTCAATTGTAGACATTCAATGTGCGGAGTCAAAAGTAGGATTGTTTTCAACAACAAAAAATCTCCTTGATCGATTTATCTGACTAACAACTTCAGGTCAGTTATCTCCTAAATTAAACCTTTCCATCAAGAATTATTAGACAATCAGGGTCCATCATCATCACACCTTCTTTTGATTAGAAAAAGGTTAAATAAGAATAACAAGTTAGAACTACAAATACGGTGTTTTATTTGGAAGTTACCTCATTATGTCTTACCAGTAAGTAACAATATACAAAGCTTCATACAGATCTCATCAACATTTTGTGTTTGTTGTAATCAACTGACAGTGACCTTTGATCATCATCTTATGGAATGTCCTTACATGCAGTCTCTGCTTCAAAATTTTGACATTCAAACATATCATATTCCATAACTCATTCCCCAACAATCAAATATCAGTTGCAACAATGACTTTTTATCCAAATCATTTTTATACTTTCATCAAAGCTTGTATGATCTTATGGAACTTTTATAAAGAAAGCAACCTGGTAACCTTTGACTCAAGCACATTCAACATAGAAAAAGTTATTATCTTGATACAGAAAAAAACGAGAATCATATATGAACTCACATCATCCGGTTAATTCTCCAAATGATAGATCAATTACAAGAGTTTGTCCTTGGGTACCGTTAATGGAACAATTTATAAAGAAAAATGTGGATGGAGCCTTCCTATCGACTAGATCAAGTTGTTCGGCGTTAGCAAAGAATCACATCGATATTTTCTTATGGGGCGAATCTAAATTAGTCTTCTGTCAAGATCCAACTGAAGTTGAAGCCTTGATATTCTTACTGGGACTGAAGTTATCAATCCGAATAGGTTTTCAAAAAACCATCATTGAGAATAACACAAAAGCTCTCAATGAAAATATTACATCATCTAGGTCATAGATCCCTGGAGAATCTATGACTTACTCTCGGGGATTCATCATCGACAATCTACATTTGATCACATTTAATTGCTTCTTTTGCTTCTTTTGCTTAAGGCATAGTAATTTTGATGTCCATGAATTGACAGCTTGTACACTCCAAACAAATTTGGCAGGCATTTGGAACTCAGATAACATTCCAGTTCAAATCTCTAATTGTACCCTTTCGATTTAACTTAAAAAAAAATATTTTTTTGTCAATTTTTATCCTTAATAGCATAAGATCGTCAGAAGTTTAGCATTTGAATAATATAATTTAAGACTATATACTTATATATTTTTACGTACTTTCTAAATTGTATCTGAATGTATTTGTGTTTGTTATCTATAACCCATTTGGAAAAAGATAATATTGCACCTATATTGGGAACTCAAATGCGAAATTACACTTCATGTCAAAGCTAACTCTGGTTCGTCTAACCTAGTCCCATATTGGACCGTAGAAAATATATGAATAGTATTCACCTGACGAGTTTGAGTTAGGTGAAGAAGTTGAGGATGAATCTCAACAGAAAATAGATATGCTTAATGTGGTTATAACTCAGCTTAGAAAGGTACTTCGTAACACGGATGAGAGAATAAAATAACTCAAAAGTAAATTATCTTTTTACATGTCTAAAGTGAGTATGGGTGAAGAGATGGGACGACCTCCTGAAGGAGTTGAAGGAGATGTCCTTCGACCAAGATGGCAATGCGAGCAATATGTCGGCTAGGACAATTGATGAAGAAGATCATCAAGTCCGATTGATTTAGGGGTCGTAGCGTTTAGCTAGAAACCAACTACGATCGTCGAATTACGAAGTAATTCGCGGCTAACTTCGATCGGATCCTACATCGGGTTACACATAAGAATGGATATTTAATCGGATGATATGACTAGTGGGAGTGTGATATAACATTGGGAATGTCCCATAAACATATCTCACAGGCTTAAATAGAATTTGGGCAAAAGATAGCAAAAAGGCCCGAAATAAGGGTTTTGGGCCTAGGCCGATTCGGGCACTTTTAGGGCTCGGATTGGGATGATTTTTGGAGGGACGTTTCCTTATGTTATGAACATTAAATCTGTCAATTTTGGATGGGTTTGGACGTCATATCCTTAGGGAATTGAGAAAATATCAACTAGTTGCTATTTTCGACAATTTCATTAAATCTTATTCTAAAGGGTGTTTTAGGAAACCTAAAAGGAGGTGGATTCTTATTAGGATTCTATATAAACACTATTAGGGCATAGAATAAGGTGTGAAATTTCTCTCTAAGCTTTCTTACTCTACCACATCAAGTAGAGAGGAGAAAGTGAGCTAATTCCCAAGCTATCTTCTAGTCAAGCAAGAAGAAGGCCTTCTTATTATCAAACCACCATTGGAGTGCTAGCGAGCTTTCAAGGAGGGAGATTAAATACACTATTCGGTGTCCCAAGTAGAGGAGCTACGTTTGAAGCTCTTGGTCTTCTTTAATCTATACAACCAGTTCGAGGGAAATAGCGATTAAGGTAATCTACTATCTTCTTATTGGTTAATTACTAGTTTTGCATGATGATCTTGGGGATACTAGTGTTAGACATTAGATGTCGTTATCTGCTATAAACACTAGTATAAGGGTATAATTCCCTTCACCTCCGGCTATGATGCAAGATGAAGAGATGAAACAATCTTCGCGTGCGATGCAAACCGACCACATAATGGAGGTAAACGATTAATTAACTTTGTGGTGACTTTTTCGATACATGTAAGAATGAAATTGTAGCTGTTTAATTAAATTTAGTGTGCTTAGGAGAAAAACAATGAAGTCTTTACCGCACAGAAGGTGGATGAGTCCCAAGAGATAAGGCAATCTCTGTCGGCGATGCAAAAATGCCACTTAATGGAGGTAAATGGTTGATTAACTTAGGGGTGACATTTTCATCATCTATTTCCTATCAAATTATAATTGTATAATTAAATTGGGAGTGGTTTGGGAGGAAAACGAGGAAGTCTATACCGTTGGGACGGGGGATGTGTCTAGTAGAGAGGCAATTGAAAACGTGTTTATTGTATATTTTGTTTTTGAACGTTTAAAGTGATTTTTCTCTCATAATTAAGGTGCGAGAGAATTCAAAGTATTTACTTGTGAGGCATTTGAAGTTTCTGACGACGAGAAAGATGTACTTCGAGACTCTAAGGTTGAAGTTGTTGATAAGATATTTCAACAGTACGAGTTATATGACTTGAGTTAACATGAAAGAGAGATGCCTACTGAAGAATCCCATTGTATAGGGTCAAAAGACGTAAGGACAGATCAATCGATTTCATGATTTCCAGACATGACTGCCGATGACGTGCATGTTTGGATATCATGAAATTGTAAGTGTAAGTGTAAGTGAAACTACATTTCATAGTGAGTATTACTTACCGTATATTGTGTAATATAATTTTTTTGATTATGTAGGTCCAGAGTACAAGTTAACATTGGTAATAATATATTCAAGGTCAAATTGTTTTGTGGGTTATGAATGAAGGGACAATGGTTAAATGACGACATTTGGCTTTCAAAATATTTAATTTGTTTTTAGAAATGTTAAACATATTGTAGTCTAGAGGAGTTTATTTTTATTATCTGTGTATCTCAATATACAACTGTCGTTGTCTATCATTTCAGAAATCGCAGGGATTGCGACACTAGAGATTGCATGTGATCGATAAGTTTTATTACACATTTATCCTGTCTAGTGTATTTTATTTTTCATGTCATCCATTATATTAAAACAGCTCAGTCAGTTATCCATGGGATAAGTCTGACCGTCCATTATATTTTAGAGATTTGGTTGGGAAAACATCCGACGGATGATATAAAATCTTTTTATGTAAATTGACTCAAAAGGAAGGGTATTAAAGTCAATAATAAAACAAAAAAATTTGAATATAACTACTTCATTTATTTTCTCACGGTTAGTTTTCATTTTCTCTAATTACTCACTCTCTCACGGTTGTCCCACTAAAATTCAATTTGAAATCCACTAAATTCTAGCTGCCTTGATACTCTCCCACGTTTTCATTCACACTGAAATTCAACCAATTTTTTTCATAACTTCCTTAAATGTCTCTCGACTTTCTCTCATTATTCTCTCATGTCTCTTCATCTAAACAGTAAAGAGAAAGGTTTTTCTATTGGTAAGTTATCTTAAAAGTTAATATATTTGTTAATTAATAATGGATGGACGTGATGCTTCCCCGTGGCGATTAATCAACGACTTGGATAGATTACGTGGGTATCTAGCAGAAAGAGACGTGGTAATAAACCATTGTACTAGAGAAGCAAACTTCGCCCCACATGAGTTGGCGAAATCCATTTTAAATCCTTAACTAAGTCTATAGTTTTCGGTTTGATCCTCTAAAGGATTTGTAAGCTTGTACGATGTACATCTTTTGGATGTCATTTATGGAATTAGCTTATCTGTCAAAAAAGAAAAGAAAAAACATTAACAGAGGAAATTATAGTCATTTTACTCATCTGTTTCATTTTATAGTTTTTATACTCATAACTTTTTTGTGTAAGTTTTAACTTTTTTGCCAATATTTTAATGTTTCTTCCATGTTAATCAATATATAGATAATGTTTATGAGTTGAAATAATATATATGTCTGTCAACGCTAATAAAATTCATTTAGTTCTTATTGTGTTGACATGATTCAGAAAAAATACTATCTAAGATTTTTTTACATGACAATCGTCGAACCACATGAAGAGGGTCGTTTGGTCGTATTATGTCCTAGACAGTAAAAAAAGAATTATTTACAAAACATTCAGTTGTTAGGAATAAAACCTATATACTTCAACAACACAGTGAGTGAGTTATTGTCTTAAGGAAAGAGATTTTCAATACTTACTGACGTTCGAGAGATTTTCAGATCAAAGTACCTCTGATCCGTTGTAACCTGGGAGACAAATCGCTTATATTTTTGGTATAATAAACGGGTGCAATACTCAGGATGAGTTATTGTCTTAAAGAAAAAGATCACTCGTCTCGGTTCTAATTAAAATAGTTTATGTTCATTATTCTCGTTTATTATTTTAATATTTTAAATACAATTCGTATCTAGAATTTAAAACAGAGTACGAACAATCTATTTTTTTAAATAATTTCTTATTTAAAATTCAAATTTGTATCTTTGATTAGTTTAGAAGAAAATTATCATTGTGGAAAGATACATGACTTATAAAATAGTATACCAAAAATAATAGTACATTTGTTTAACAAAAAACAGATGAGGTTTAACAAAAGATCTAATACGATGATGTTTAACAAATAATTCATCTACTGACACATCTCTTGTTAGTTATGGTCAAGCTAAACTCATAACCTTCCTCCAATAAGCATAAATAGATTTAATAGTGTTAATGAAACTCATAAAAGTAAGAACTGGATGTCGCTTATTGTGTAGGAAGTAGATGACTAAGGTGATAAGAGAGATTTGGGTGACGCTAACTCCAACAATCACCACCCACAAAGCCATGTTCAAAGACATGAGAAGTAAACTTAGAAGACTAGGTTTTTCTTTTGAAAGTCTCAATTCACTTATTTCCAAATGAAGGGCTTTAAAGTCAAACTAGAACTTCTCCGTATCCTCATTATACTTAAATCGGAAAGTTATTGAAGAACACCCGATAACCGTCCTTGTTACCCACTTCTGCCTTAACTAAATTAAGACTTGCATTCAATAATTCAACTTCAGATTGAGATAATCCGGTTCATAGGTATGATTATACACCTACGCCCTTAATTTGATCATTTTCATGACTCCCTTCTTCAATACCATTACTGATGTAGTTATGTTCGACAACACCTAAAACCGCATCCGACCGTCTCGACCTCACCTTGATTATTCTATTCCGCATACCATTTTTAACCCTATACCTTCTATTGGTTGCTGCCCCACTTACTTGAATAAGGTCAGCAAAGCTTAAATTCAGGGCGCAATAGTCCCTCACGAAGTTACCTAAATCTAGTCCTCTCCTATATAGGTTTTCATCCCTAGTCCCAAATCTAACAAATCCATTAGCTTCTCTAGACCTGGTTTAGTTACTCTCTTGACACGTAATTCCATTATTTTTCCATGGATGCGTCATGGGGAGATCTGGTGGTCGTCCGATAAGAGGTCTACTAGGGTTTTGATGTCCCCTTCAATGATAAAGGCTTGGAGCCCTAATTCTTCTGCCAGTTCAAAACCAAGACCAAAGCCTTTCAGCTTACTGCGAAGGGGAGACTTAGGTGCGAATGTCGTCGATTTCTCGCTAATAATGACTCCGTGGTGGTTTTTTGCAATCGCCGCCGCTGACGCCTTATTATGTCTGAATCCGTCATCAATATTTTGTTTGTAAGATGTACAAAGTTTCAGACACATATATGTATATATATGTGTTGTTTTATCAATCAGATTTAAATATATATATATATATATATATATATATATGTTTATCTGTATATGCGTTGTTTTATCAAAACGATTTGGAAAACTTAAAATATTACGTAATTTGTTATCTACTAAATAAGGTTGCGACGATATAATTTAATACATGTATTGTCCGATCAACTTTTCTAGTAATTACATTACTGACAATTTTTCATATAAATAGATTCATTACGTAATTCACTTACATAGTTTCAAACCATGTCTTGTTCAACTACATCTTTTTATTTGGTGTGTAATCGTTCTAGTCATTACATTACTGGATGCGAATGGAACAGGTGAGGCTGTTCGAATGGTGGTTGTGGTGGTTATCTGTCTTTAATGTATGTCGACGGAGTTAGAAAAGATTTATTTCTTTTTTGCAACAATAAGGCTCGCAATAGGTTTGAGTAGACTTTAAAAGCTATTGATCGTTATTTAACTGTAAATATTTGCTTAGTTTTCATAAAAATATACTTTTCGCGCATGTATATCTAATATAACATAACTAATATGTTAAAATTGTGCATTGATCCAAGATGCGGCTGGAACGCCATGCCCTGCTTGGAGCGAGGTTGGATTAGATATATTCATATGCCTAGAGAGAACAAACACATTTCAAGACGTACAATCGATGACTTCGGGATGGTTGAAGTGACCTTACACATACACTTTTTATCAACATAGTGGCTGCACCATTTTAACCTAGATCCAACCCACTACTTACCATTTTAACCTCATTAATTAAGTATTAAAATTGCTTTAATTTTATGTGTGCTGGTAATATTTCTTTCTCTCTTCGGGGTGTGACAACTTATTAAACATAAATTTTGGGAGATTATTCTTTTTTGTACCCGATTTCAATCCACTGGTTGAGATGTTCTTAATTTAAAAAACTAAGATTATGTTTTCTTTAGTTCCCTTTCTATAAATTTCAATTGTATCAATTTAGTTTTTTTTGAGTTATTTCCCAAATAGCCCTCAACTTTATGACCGATTTCCTACCTAGCCCCCTACTTTATCAGCTTTATAACCGATTTTTGGGCTAACCCCTAATTTTATGACCGATTATTTCCCAAATAGCCCCCAATTTTAATTGTATTAATTTAGTTTTTTTGGGTTATAACTCCGTTAACTAGTCATCACCTCTCTCTCCTCCATCTCATCACCCCTCTCTGCTACCTCATCGTCTTCACCTCAGCGAAGGCCGGCGACCTTCAAACATAAAATAAATAAATAAATAAAATTCCCTCCATCCTCTATCTCTCTCTAATAAAAAAATTACTCTCCTCTCTCTATATCTGGTTCACCAGATCAATGGCTTGCGAACAGACCTTCAAGGTATGTTCGCAGATCTAGAGAGGGGAAAAAAACTTATGTTTGAAGGTCGTCGGCCGGAAAATTAGTCAGCTAGCAACCTTCGCCGGTGAAGACGATGAGGTGGCGAGAATGAGAGGTGGCAGGGAGAGGGGATGAGATGGAGGGGAGAGAGAGGTGATAACTAATTAACGGAGTTATAACGGTAACTGAAAAAAGATCATCTGGATATTTTCTATAAAGTATGGGGTTAGGCAGGAAATGGGTCATAAAGTTAGGGGTTATTAGGGAAATAAACTTTTTTTTATATATATATTAGGATTTCAAGTAATCCCAATTATGCAAAATATTAGCTAATAATATTACTAAGTTCTTTTTAATTTCATTTTATTTAAGTTTTTTATCGATTTAAAAACGTTGATACTATTGATATATATTTGTTTTGGATTTTATAATCAATAAAAATTCTTTTTTTTTTCGCGCTTAATTTTTTTCATTAACCACCTTAGAAACGTGCTTACGTCGAGAAAAATTTATAATTTCGCCACTGCATGTGTATGAGTTGAGGGAGGAAGATTTAAGTAATCCCTCCTCAACTTTTTTTTCTTTTTAGTCTCATTGATTTTGGACTAAATAAAGAAATAAGAAGTGATCTTCACTTCCTGTTTGTTGTGTGATGTTGGCTATGTTGGGTTGTGGTGACTTTTAGTGTTCTAAGCGAAATCTCAAACATCTAATGTCTAACACTAGTATTTCCAAGATCACATGCATAAGCTAATAATTAACTAAGAGTTTAGAGATTACCTAATCGCTAAATTTTCCCTCGAACCTTTCCAATCGAATGTGAAGACCAAGAACTCCAAGTGTTGCTCCTCTACTCAAGACACCCGAAAGATCAATTTGATCTCCCACTTTGTTGCTAGCTAGAACGCGAATGGTGGTTTGATTGGAAGAACACTTCTTCTTTAAGACTGGTTCGATAGCTTGGGAATAATTTCTCTTTCTTTCTCTACTTGATTGTAGAGTAAGAAAACTCCTTGAGAAAGTTCTGCACCTTATTCAAGTCCCTAAGAGACATTATATAGAATCCTAGTTATAGTCCAACCCTAATTTGGTTTCTAAAAAGTCCATTTTGAATAAGATTAAGGAAATAATCGAAAATAGAATGTAGTTTCTATTTTCTTAATTCCTTATTATTGGTCGGCAGAAACAAGCCCATCTTGGGCAGATCTGGTCGGCCCCTATAGGGCCACACGGCCAAGCCTGGTCGTGCCCTCTTGGGCCCCAAATCACCTATTTTGGTGCCCGACCCAAATATCCTTCTTTTGGGTCCTTTGTGTTATCTTTGTTAAACTTCTTTTAGGCCTAAGAGACATGTTTATGGGGCTCTCCCATGATTATATGTCTCATCCCACAAGTTATATCATCCGATCAAATAGACATTCTTATGTGCAACCCGATGTAGGATTCGATCAAAGTTAGCCGCGAATCACTTAGTAATTCGAAGATCGTAGTTGGTTTCTAGCCAAACACTACGACCCCTAAATCGTTCTGACTTGATGTTCTTCTTCATCATTTGTCCTACCCGACAAATTGTTCGCATTGGATCTTTGGTCGAAAGACATCTCCTTCAGGGTAGGGGTGTACTCGAGCCGAGCATATAACGAGCTACTCGAGCTTGGCTCGACTATTGCTCATGCTCGACTCGAAGATTAACGAGTACAAGCTTAACACAAGCTCAAAATCATGCTCGTTTATATAAACTTGTGAACAACTCGTTTAACATAATATTTATTTTAGTGAAGTTCATAATTATGTATTTGTGTTGAAACTTGTACCTATAATACCAACCATCAATAGATTACTGGAATATGAATCATTAATCATTATTGTTGTATGTGACGAATGGTCACTGAAGTATTTTGATAAATTGGAAAGGTGGTTTAAATTGAAGTATTTTGATAAACAAGCTTAAAACGGTGCAAGCTCGAGCTCTTGACACATATATGAGTCGATCTAGAGAAAATGAACAGTTACTCGATCGAGCTCGAGCTTAAGCAAACAATCAAGGGCACTAGCCGAGCTTGAACATCTTATTACTCGCATCAGGTCGACTCAAGTACACCCCTAATATTTGGCCTTCTTGTGGTCTTGACATACTAAGAGACATGGTCATCAGTCATTGATCATGTCAAATGGTCTCTATTAGGGTGAACATCGGTTAGTAAATCGACATTTTTAGCCAATCCATATACCGAACTGACGGTTTCAGTTATTGCAAATTTCAATCCGAGCCAATGCGTTCATGGTTTGATTTGGTAAAATTATACATGAACGGTTTGGTTCGGTTTGGATAACCGAACTGTATGGGCCAAAACACGTCACCAGGAGCGCCCCCAGAAATCCATGATTAATGGACTTACACGGTGACCAAGCCCATGAATTAATGGCTAATAGGCCCGACCCATTAATCTTCGGGCACCCCGAAGCAATGCTGAAAGCGGAAGCACATCCAACTCTGGGTAAAAGAGGTCCGTCCTCACTTCCACATCCAACTCTGGGTAAAAGAGGTTCGTCCTCACTTCCTCATCCAGCCCTGGTAAAAGAGGTATGTCCTCACCTCCCCAGCAGACCCCCCCCCCCTTCGTATAATCGTTGGGAGACGCTACGGTCATTAAGGATCTCAAATATACCCGTTAAGGGGTTACACTATCTGTATTAATGGTGACAGCTCCATGCATTACCACATTGAAGACGACAGCTCACGCTAGGTGACTGTCGACCACCAAAACTATAAAAAGATCGAGAGAAAAACGATACGGATCATCCAATCTGGGACAGAAATACTCATCATCCAACTCCCGACGAATACACTCGACCATCTGGCGATCGCCGAACATACCCATACTCCACTGATATCACTATCAAGCACTCTAATATCATCTGGTTATCGCCGAACACACGCCACTACCCTCTCTCTCTCTCTTAGAGCATCATCTAATGCCCGACTCAAACACTCGATAATCTGGCAATCGACAAATACACTCCATTACTTTCTCTCTCATACCGAGGAATCAACCAGTTATCTACGACACTTCTACCATTACCATCATCATATCCTCTCTATGTGATCGACTAATCATACATCCCTTGAACAACCTACGCCTGATCAAAAGGAAGTCGACACATATTTCTCTCTCCTGACGACGGCTCATTGAAGAAGGTCGCCCTACATTCAAAGGAGGACGACCTATCTTTATCTCTCCTGCGACTATTCAATAAAGGAGGTCGTGTTGGGATTTACACCCTTCTACTAGTGTTTATAGCGGAAATAAGACATCTAATGTCTACACTAGTATTCCTAGGATCATATGCATAAGTCCATAATAATACTAAGTAAAACTAGAAAGATAAATACCTTATTCGCTAGTTTTCCCTCGAACCTTTCCAATTGCTTATGAGAAGACCAAGAGCTTCAAGCGTAGCTGGTGGGCCTAGAAAGGTTACCCTAAATAGGTCTACACCCGCAAGTGCACGGGTGTCAAGTTGTAATAATTTCCGGTAAGACCGGTTCGTTCCTGAGAGACTAAGGCCCTGTTTGATAGGGAGTTTTCTGAGGGAAAGGGGTAATAGTTTCTCTAAATAATATATTTTCCCATTGTTCGGTTTGCATTAGAGGGAAAGTGAGGGTTTCCCTCACGTGACATGTTTTTCCCAACTTTCCTCAAATAGGGGGAAACTCTTGACCCCACCACCACGCAGGTAAATTTTTCTCACAAAGAAATGTTGAAAACTTTCTCCACCTACACTATCACACGGGATTTACAAGAGGTCTCTCTCTATCAATTTGGGTATTCTCAATTGGGTATTCTCACTTGGTCAATATTAAAGATGAAAGACCCACTAATGGGGAATAATGGGTACTCTCTATTAATGGGGAATAATGGGTACTCTCTCTATTAAGTACTTGAACTTGATTATGGTCCTGAGGGAATTAAGCAGTGTAGCATGGAGGGACAAAATGGCGTTTGAAGAGATCTATTAGACATAGATGATAAATAAGATGTATAAAGAATGGATTCAGGAATAATGCTTTTAGGGAGATAAATTGGGGGCAATTAATTTCTTATTGGTTTATTTATCACTTTAAATTGGAGGGTTATCACTTTAATGTATTGGTCTCAAATACCTTTCCTCCCTGGATTATACGACCCAACCCGCCCAACCCTTTGGTTTTGCTGGTATCTGGCAAATTTTTTATTTCAATTTTGAAGTACCATGATAAATGTTTTGTTTTAGATTCTTCCTCAAATGCACATGACGCACACAAGTGGTTACTTGTATTTCGTCAAAGTGTTGAGTAATTTTTTCATTAGGAAACCAAACAGTGGAAAGTGGAGAAAATAAAAATTATTTCTTTTTTCTCTTTAACGAACCAAACAGTGGAAAATATGGAAAGTGTTACGGAGAAAATGTTTCTTGATGAAAAAATTTCTCTGAGTAAATTTTTCTCTATTTTTTTTCCTTTCCCCAAATTGCTATCAAACACAACCTAAGTGAAACCTATTCTAAGACTTGGAAGTAAGACGGTTTTTGTTTTTGAAAATTTGTTTTGGTGATAAAATAAAATATATAAAATATTAAAACAAATAAAAAGATGAACTCAAATGGGGGGAGAAGTCTAGGGGTTTCGGAATCTACCACATAAAATCATCTTTAGAACAAATAGTTAACTAGTCAATTCTCCTTTTTTTATAACTCGGAATTTCAGATAATGAACTATCTTAATTCCGGAAGATGTTTTCGTTTAAAACCAATAATCTATAACAATGTAATTGTTTATTTCGAAAAACAAATCTCTAAACTATTGTTTATCAATCAATAAGCATATATCATCAAAGAATCTAATCTAAGCATGATATATCAAATTTAAAAGTATAAACAATGAAAAGAAAATCAATTCTACAAATTAAAACAATTTTAACTTTGAATCACAATCAAGAGAATTAACAAAATAAAAATACGTCTCTAAAGGCTCAAGTATGAGTTTCATCCTAAAACCCTAGATGAAGAAAACTAGCTACTTGATAGGCCCAAAATAGGTCTATTCCCGCAAGTATACGGGGTCAAGTTATAGTATAATTTCTAAATCGGGAAATCGTCCCAAGGAATAGGTAGGTAACTTCGGATATTGACGGCGAGTTTAGCCCAATAATCAAAATGTCAATAGCTAACTTAGACTAACACACACACACCCCACTTCATAGATTTGATGATTGATATGTAAGAAATAAGAAAACGAATAAAACTAAATAAACTAACTAAGAGAGAGGTAAGAAGATATCTAAGGTTATAAAATCCACCGCATAATTTCACTTTATAAAACAAACACTTAATTACTTAAATCTCTTTTGTATTTACTCGGAATCCAATATAATGAACTATTTGGATTCCGGATGATGTTCTAGATAAAACAATTTTATAATTACTAATTCTAATTATCTACCTTATAGAGATTCGGATTGCTTAACTATTACTCATCATCTAAAAAGCATACTCCATCTAACAACTTAACGAAAGTATGAAATATCTAATTTTGAGGCATGAGTAATAGAAAGAAAATCCAATCCATATAGATAAACAATCAATAGACATTAAAGCACATCAAAGGATTTAATTAATCAAGAACAAGTATTATAAAGATTCAAAATGGGTTTCATTCACAACCTTAGATTGCTAAGTTAACTATACATGAAATCTAGAGTAACATTCATTGAATTTATAAAGTAAATGAAAATACTAAGAAATTAATGGAAAGAAATCACCAAGAATGTTCAAAATCCATATTCCCATGTATCTCCATTTTATCCAGGATTTGCTCCATTTGTGCTCAAGAATTTTACTTCAAGAAATCCAAGTAATAGTTATTTTATTGCCATCCAAATAAGAAAAAAAAAACGAAGAAGGAAGAAATTAGATCTAGAAAGAAGTTGGAAAGAAGATATGAAGAGGGTAAAGATGATAGAAGAATATGGAAGGAAGAAGAAGAAGACTATTAATGGAAGAAAGAATAGTGGTAGAGAAGAAGTAGTAGTAGAGAAAGATGGAAAAATAATGGAAAAAGGTGGATTTGGTAGAGAAAATGGGTTGGAGAAAGAAATAAGTAAGAGGGGTTTGAGAATGGAGAAGAGGAAGATTGAGTAAGAAGAGGTATGGGAATAGAGAAGAGGGATATTGAGAGGGTTTGCAAGTCTCGGTTTTAATGGAGGAGCAAGAGATTTATTTATAGAGTTGGGTTAGGGTTTTTGTTGGGTTAAATGGTAGTAGGTGAAAAAGAGAGGGTCACTTTTGGAATTATAGGGGTTAATTTGTGCAAAACCCTAAAAGAGATCAAGTGACCCGGCGGCTAGGGGTTGCAATTGATAAATTGAGGGACACTTGTCGCGTGAATAGGAGGTGAAGAATCTGGCTGGTTAGGGTTTGAAAATGCACGAGATCCAGTGCTTCGCGGCTTAGGAAGGGACGTGCGAAAGCAAGCAGCAGCCATCGGATGCGTAGCGCACGGATCTGGACGAGCGGAAAGTTGACACGCGTCCGGGAGCACGGAGTTTAAGCTGCTTCGGGTGCACGGAATAAACAATAAAGGACGGGATGCACGGGAGCCGTCGGATCTTGAAAACGCGAAAGCATATGGATAGGATTAAAACGTGGGATCTGGGTGCACGGAGTTAAGCTGCGTCCGAAACACGGGATCACACACTAAGGGTCCATTTCGCTGCTGAACAGAAACACGGGAATTAGATGAGACGACCTTCGGCAAGCGACACGTGTTCTGCAAGCATACCGCGGCCAGAAACTTGCCCGACATTGTACCGAATGCTGACCAAATGTTGACCTGATTTTGACTTTGCATTTTTCACTCGTCCGGACTCCGAATTGACTTCCGTTTTCTCCTACGGACTCGTCTCGACCTCTACTTTTCAACCACGCACTGACCTTGGCCAAATTACCAGAATGTCCTTGACTCCAAATGACCAAAATACCCTTCATGCATCTTTTCCTCGTTTTTAACCGTTTTTCACACCTAACTTTGCAAAAGACACCTAATCGGGAAAACCAACCATTTTATTATAATAAAGACTCGAAACCGACTAACTTGGCTAAATTAAACGACTTAGATGGGACATTTTCATGACCCATCAAACATCCCCAAACTTAGATTTTGCTAGTCCTCGAGCAAAACAAAATAAAAGAAAAACCTAACTCACTTTCGGAGGCATCCCGGTTGCATTTAGCGTATGCAACAAGCCGTTAAACCCCTAGGTTGCCCTAGTGGACGAGTGTGGTCTCGTGAGGGTTTCCATAGATGACACCCACAAACATCATGGTTTCAAATACACAAGGGTCCAAAATCCAAATCGTAGATAAGCATGATTGATATAGTAAAAGGTTTAAGCATGTCAACACATAATGAATCAAGTAAATAAGCTCTTGTAAAAGCTAAAGATCTCTTCACTAATGGTCTTACCCTAAAATGCAAGTGTCATGCCATAATGAGCACATCTATGTTCCGAAGTCACAAAACCTTGATTCCCAAGTTTGTACATTTCGCCTCGACTTCGGCCTCACGGACATACACTCCAAAAATGAAATCACTCAAGAATGGTTCGCTCATATGTGTGAGTGTGATCACGACTATAGACTCAACACATAAAAAGGGGTGAGGACAACATTTTGGAACGAATGATCTTCGAAAAGGAATTTTCCTTCTGATTTGCAACCAAACAGACCCTAGAAGATGTATTTTCCTGCTGTTCTTTCCGGAATTCTGCCAAACAGACCCTTAGGGAAAATAATTTTCTCGTCTTCCCGGAAACGATTTCCTGGTGAGAAAATTATTTTCCTCGACTGGTTTTTTCTCTCTCTCGGTTTTCTCTTTCTTTCTCACTCTAAACTTTATCTTTCTCTATCTAAACAATAATATAACTCTCTCTTTCTTTCTCTAACAGGAACAGTAAAGGGAGAAGAAGATAAAATGATTTTAATGTAGTTTTCAAATTAATTCAATCTCTCTCTCTCTACAAACCAGGAGCTTTCTCTCTCTATACTCTTTCAATCTGATCTTCTCTCTCTCACAAAGAGAAGAATCAGAAGAAGAAGCAGAAAACAGTAAACTCTCTCTCTCTCTAACCTCAGGTTTGATCGTTACTGGAGGCCTTCTCTCTCTCTCTAAACCTCTTTCTTCTTCTTTTGCCGTTAGATGATCTAAAACCGAGAGCTCTTTACATCACTCTCTCTCTCTCTCTCTCTCTCTAATATACTCGGTTTTGGTTGAGCTACCAAGAGGAAGACCCCCCAGTCGAGATCAACCTTCCTTCTCTCTGTTCTTCAATATATATGTAAGAGAATCCCCATACTGCCGAGAGTCATCTCTCTCTAAAATATCCGGTTCTTGATCCCTCTTCAATCTTCTTTCCTTCTTTTCAATAAATCTCCCTCTGTTTCTTAAAGCTTCTTCATCTCCAGATTTTATTCCCTCTCTCTTTAAATATTTGATTCAATCTCTTCCTCCAAAATATCTTTATTATAAAGGAGAGAAAATCTTTTATCCTCAATCTCTGTTTTAAAGATAATATCATCTTCAATCTTTCTCTCGGCTTTCATCTCTCTATTTTATAGAGTGAAGCCCAAACTGAACCAGTCCCTCTCTCTCCATTGATATCTCTTAGCCGAATCTCATTCCAAAAGAGACATCTCTTTCTCTCTATCTTTCCTTTCTGTTAGCTTCTTTCTATCTCTAGAAAGAAATCTCTCTCTCTCTCTCTCTCTCTCTCTCTTATGTGAAGGATGAAGCCGAGAGAAAGAAGATTTCCAAAGATATTGGTGCCAATTAGCGTGGGTTGTCATGTGAGAAGGATTCAGTGCTTCGGGAGTAGATAAATGAAGGCGCCACACACTCTGGTAATGAGCCACGTGTCAAGTAACAACTCTAACCGTCAGATAACACGGGGGCTACTAAAATATCATGCACTGTATGCACCGGATCCAAACTAATTGTATCCCCGAGTTTAACCCCCGTGTCCCACCTTAATACCGAAAATTAGCCCTCGCCTCATCTGAACCGTTCGACTTACTCCACTTTTGCGCGCCACGTGTTTCTGGATGGTCTTTGCTTCACTTTAGTTTACTTGCTTTGACCCAAATTTTGACTTAAGCTAACTCGCTCATCCGAACTCCGATTCGACTTCCGTTTTCGCCCACAAGTTCGTCATGAACTCTAGTTTCATCCGAGTATCAATATTTGCCAAAATTCTCTGAGTAACAAATGACCAAAATGCCCTCAACACGTCTTTCTCTCGATTTTATCTAATTTTCGCTTTGAACTCCGTAAAAGACACCTGAGTAAGAGAAACAACCAATTTATCAGAGTAACGGCTCGAATTGGACTAACTCGCCCGAGTTAAGAGATTCAAATGGGACATTTTCATGTCTCATCAGTAGCTCCTCTACTTGGGACACGAGCAATCAACTTGATCTCCCACCTTGTTGTTTAGCTAGCACACCAATGGTGGTTGGAAGAAGAACACCTTTCTTCTTGACTAGATAGATAGTAATGGGAATTAGCTCACTTTCTCCTCTCTACTTGATGTGGTAGAGTAAGAAAGCTTAGAGAGAAAGTCCACACCTTATTCTCTGCCCTAAGAGTGTTTATATAGAACCCTAAAAAGAATCCACCTCCTTTTAGGTTTCCTCAAACACCCTTTAGAATAAGATTTAGGGAAATAGTCGAAAATAGCAACTATTGATATTTTCTCAATTACCTAAGGAGGGAGCGTCCAAACACCACGAAAATTGGCAGATATAATGTTTATTATATCAGAAACTAACCCTCCAAAATTCAGTCCAATCTGAGTCTTAGAAGTACCCGAACCGATCTAGGCCCAAAAAACCCTATTTTTGGCCTTTTTGTACTATCTTTGCCTAATTCCTTTTTAGGCCCATGAGATATGTTTATGGGACACTCCCATGATTATATCTCACTCCCACTAGTCATATCCTAGATCAATTTGTCACTCTTATGTGTAACCCGTTGTAGGATCAGATCGAAGTTAGCCGCGAATTACTTCGTAATTCGACGATCGAAGTTGGTCTCTAGCTACAACTCTACGATCCTTAAATCAATCGGACTTGATGATCATCTACATCAATTGTCCTATCCGACAAATTGTTCGCATTGTCACCTTGGTCGAAGGACATCTCCTTCAGGTCGACCCACCTTTAAAGGAGGACGACCCGTCTTTCTCTATCCTGACGAAGTAAGCAAATTACTTTATCTCCACAGGGTTGTCTAATCCACGAGTATTGTGACACACCCTTTCTTCAACGAGTCAATTAATCCGTAGGGGGCGAGCTCCGCCCACTCTATGAGTCGTGCCTAAACTCCGACCACCAACCAACGGTATTATTCCAAGGATATCACTGACGTACCTTTTAATTCTCTTATTTCAAGCTTACTGAGTTGATCGTCAGAGCCCCCTTAGGCTTGCACCATCCCGGTGTCTCCTAAGATCTTACGATCACGTGTGTTCTTGTCTCTTTTGTCGCAGGTTAAGCCCAAAGATGTCGTCCATGCCCGCAAATATATTAACAGGTGGAGGTTCGACATCCGGTCAACGGTCGGTCCAGCTAACTTCTTGACCCGCGATTTCTTACCCTCACACGAACCGCCTCTTAAATTTTACCATAAGTAAAATTCAACCGAACTACCTTTTACATTTTACCATAAATAAAATTTCGATTTTTTGACTTATAAACCTACTGCAATTAAGTTAGAACAGGCTGGAAATTTGTATCTAGTCCTAAACCATTAAGTCTACAATTCAAATAGATTCAAACATTAGGAAGATAAAAAACTACGATATACATAAAGTCAAATTAACAAAAAAAAGTTCAAAACGTAGCTTCTTCAATTCCTAAAAGTCATTTTCTTCCTCATACTAAGAACGTTATTTCAATTCTCCACGCCATTGCCTCTTCCACATACATCGAGCTAGAATATAAACAAACGTAAAAGACATTATATTCCAATTCAAATATGAAAAGTGCAAATTAAAGCACAAATACGAAAAATAGAGACGAGATTGCAATATAAATACGACTCAGTACCAACGAAACACAAATTTCGTAAAATAAATGAGAAGATTATGAAGAGGTGAATATTGTAATATAAATATAACCCAGTACCAACTAAATGACAAATCGTGTTTCACAACCATTCTGGCTAATGCTCCATGACAAGTTACTACATTAAAAGTAGTGATAGTTTGTTTCGTTTCTTCGCCCTTAACATTCTCGAAAGACGAACTTTTTTGCTTTGTTTCTCTATCTGGATACTTCTTACACTTGAATGCTATGTGACTATTCAAATTAGACTTTCCATTTCTTTTTTAGTCACATGCATAATATTTCCGCAATATTTACACTTAGCTCTATTTCCTACTTTGGTAATCCCAAACACTAAAGGGAGGCTTAACATGTTTTCTCTTACCAGAAACGTGGTTCCTTGACTTTGCCTCATATTTGTTAGACATGGGGTCATGCCTCTAATTCTATCGCTTTGCTCCATAGGGGGAGGATCATGACTGGGATTTATAGGCTCTGATGATGATGGAGGTGTATATCGCATAGGAGTCATCTGGAAATGAAGAAGAAATCAAGTCTTAAAGAGAAGAATAACCCATAATTTTATTAAGATAAATGTTGAATGAGAAAGATGAATTACCGCAACTGAAGCAGACAAGAAAGCGTCGATCATATTAACAAGTTTAAGTGACAAATGTTTAACACCCCATTAAATCTGAAAGAAATGTAAAACAAAAGTGTTCAATAATATGCAATAGACCCCAGGAAAACAAACAAGTTTAACACCAAATTAAATCTGCAAATTCCACTTTGTTATTTTCAAATCACTAGCTTTACAATGTCATATTAATTTGAATTCTGGCAGCGAAAGAGAATGTAACTAAATCTTCCTTCATAAAGGTTGATGGTCTCACCAAGTTGTAAAGAGAAAACCTTTGAATTTAAACACAAAAATCCATCTTAAATGAAATCTAAATGGGGATGATTCTGAAGACCTTTCCATGTTTATTGTTTAGTACTAAATTTAAATGAGGACGATTCTAAAGTATTGCTTGTTTTCTTGCTTAGTTATAAACCTAAATCAGTAAATTTAACAATGTTCCATGGACGTTCTCTTGCATGTTGAGTGTGAAATCAGTGGAGTATGAAGAAGAAGAGGGCTTCGGTTTTGGGTGAAAGTTATTACGGAAATATACGAGGGTAAAAACAAAACAAAAATTTGAAAAACTTGAAAAGAGGACATTTGGGCAAACTTTTTCACTTTGGGGGCATATGGGCAAACTGCCCCTTGAATGGGGGCAGTTGAGCAAATTTCCCATAATTCATAGTTCTAAAGTATAAATACTTAACCGGGAAACCCTAATTTCTAGATCTGTAGAGGCGTCGCTCTTCTCATTTTACCAGCTACTAGGTCCTCCATCTTCTCTATCCCTCTCTAAATTAATTCTTCGGCGGATATCCTTAATCAGTTTTGGCCGATTAGCTCATCACTTTTCTCCTTGTTTTTGTTTGTGATTGACAGGTCTATAGAGTTCAGTTTTGTTGGGTAAGCAATGGCTCCTGCTAAAGGTAATCTTCTTCCTCTTCTTCAACTTTGCCCCCTCTCTCTTTCTCTAACTAGCTCACCCTTCTAACCACATTATTTAGTATACTGAATGATTATTGCTAGTTACAACTTTATAAATTATGAGCTGAAGATTGAGTTTTACTATCGACCAAGCTTCATTACACAATACACAGTTCTCTGTAGTTTGATTCTTTGTCTGGCTGTAGTGATGAACTCTCCATGTTTATGTTGCATTAGGGTTTCAGTATGTGAATGATTTGACATTGTCTTCTTCAATATTGCAATGTTGTATTCGCTTCTTGTGCTGTTTGTAGTTTTGTGGAATTTCTTATTATTTTATACTAATTAGTGGAGTTATATTGTTTAGGCACATACTTTATAGTGAATTTAGGAAATTAGGCCGACGACCCAGTTCTCGTTTGGGTCTTAGTTAAAAACACATGCCAATATCTTGTTCGGTTTGAGATCCCCGCCGAAACCATGCAAACCATGTACTAAACTTGTGCAAACCACCTTACTCCGTGCGAGCCTGTAGCAATCCGTGCTATAACCTTACACGGGGCTGAAGCGTCAAAAATAGATGGATCCTTTTTATCAAAGAGAACGTGGCGCGGTGTTTTGGCCAATTTTCTTATATGACACATTTGCAATTTTTCAGTTACTAGAGCCGTAGTTTTAGATTCGTCCTTTGGGGTACTTCCATCTAACAAGACAAGAAGTTTTAGTGCTTTAATGTGATCTCAATTTTCGAGTTTATTTCACTCATGTATTATGCAGTTGCCGTCACAAAGAAGACAGACCCAAAGGCGCAGGCATTGAAGGCTGCCAAGGCAGTGAAATCAGGTGCATCAACAATAAAGAAGAAGGTCAAGAAGATCCGAACATCTGTTACATTCCATAGGCCAAAGACACTAAAGACTGCTAGGAACCCAAAATACCCTCGAATTAGTGCACCACCAAGGAACAAGCTTGACCATTATCAGATTCTAAAATACCCACTCACAACTGAATCTGCAATGAAGAAGATTGAAGATAACAATACCCTAGTCTTCATTGTTGACATTCGAGCAGACAAGAAGAAGATCAAGGATGCAGTCAAGAAGATGTACGACATTCAGACCAAGAAAGTGAACACCCTTATCAGGTATACTCCACATTTGCGGGTTATGATTTGTTCAACCAGTAACACAACCAGTTAAATTACTTGTATGTACATAATCTGAAATTCCTTTGGAACCTAAATTTATTGGAATTCTGTGATTTCAGGCCTGACGGTACGAAGAAGGCATATGTGAGATTGACTCCAGATTACGATGCGTTAGATGTGGCGAACAAGATCGGTATCATATAAGTTTGGGAAGTTTTTGCGTATTTCCAAAGAACTGCATTATCGCTGTTTTGTTAGAGATTTCCTTTTTGAGATAATACTTCAATTCTGTATTGCTGAAAATCTTAACCATTTTGATCAATGTTTTATTAGTGGGTTCAATTCATGGTTGTGGGAGGTTCTCCAAGGGTTAATCTAGGAGATTATATTTTTAGGCTATTTTCTACCTAAAATTTAGCTAAAAGTTCATAATTGATATTGATGAATCATAATTGTTCATTTTAAGATTCATTTTAAAAACTTATAGGGGGGCATTGAATTCGATAGGACCAATTAAATCGTTAACTTGTTCTCTCATATTCATGCTATGGTCTCACACTTATATCGTATCTTCTCTAGCGAATTAACATTTTTACACAGCAACAAAAAAAAGGTCTAATTTCAACAAAAAAAAAAAACAAAAAAAAGGTCTAGCTCTTGTTTAATATAGAATGACTCTAAACTCTCAGTTCACCATTCTAGTGTAGTCGATAGAAAGTACTAACAATCAAATAACATGTTGATGTTCCAACCCAAATTGTAGCAAAACAGCAAAACACATCGCCCATTTTAAATTTTAACATTTGGTTTCTTGTGATTGGTTTTTAAGTTTGGTTTACTTGATTTTTGACATGCTGACTCATTCGGCTAAAAGAACGGTTCAGATCATAATCAAATTTAAAATTATCTTCGTGAAAGTGGATTAAAATGTCAAAGATCAAGTAAAACTTCTATGTACTTGTAGCGCTAACATTTGATTTAAGGAGATTTGTGAATGTCATTAACAGAGTTGTAGTTTCCTTTTTGCTGCAAATAATGAAGCTGTGCTTTCGACCTCTAAAGTTATTACTATCACATCGGGAGACTCCGGAGCTAATAAACAGAATGCTCCCATCTCTACTTTAGCATAAGACAGTGTCAATTTTATCGTAATTGAAATTTAATTTGAGATCTGAGTTGAGTCGAGTAAAATGTCACAACATTTATTTTGGTGGGATTAATATCTTATTATCTAAACTTATTTTGCTGTCTGTTTGAGTCAGACCATTCAGATATACTAAATACTGATAATGAGGGAAACAAACATTACCTTTGCTACAGTTTTCCTCCACCCGGCCAACAACCTATCTTCTGGTCAAACCATCTCCGGCAGCTGAGTAGCAACCACGACTGGTAGGAGACACCGACCAAAATCATACCCTCTTTTTTTACTTCTTACCCTCTTTCTTTCTCCACCATAACGTAACCCTAATTTTACCCCATTCGCCCAAATCCTCTGATCCGAATTCGCACAAAACTCACGATTTTAGTCCCTAATTCCATGGATTCCGATTCCAGTTCATCACCACCCATCACTAATTCTACTGATATAAACCCTAAACCAACCGAAATCACAGAACATTTCACAGCTCTCGCATTAGACGAACCCCAAAATGTCGAAACGAACGAGCTAACTGCTAATGATCGTGAAGATTCCATTAACGTCTCAGAAGTGTTCTTTGATGTTAATGAAGATCAAAATGATGATATCAAAGTCGATGAAGAGGTTCAAAGCGGTTCGGTTCCTGAAGTTGTTAAAGAGGTTGAAAATGTTGAAGAAATATCTTCTTCCGGTGGTATTGAAAATTGGGTAGAAAATCCAGAGCATGAGAATGAAATTGGGGGCGTATTGAGCCCTAGCAGTAGTGGATATGCTGGAGGAATGGGCACTAGCAGTGGAACGAGTTTTTCTGGTATTGAAGAGGTTGAAGATGATGGAAATGTTGGTGATGGTGTGGTTAGTCAGGATGATTCAATTCATGCAGTTTCAGCTTCAGCTTCATGGGTTCCGGGAAAACGGCATCTCGATGAGGTTGGTGGTGGCATTTATCAAATTTGAATAGAATAGTTTCAGGAAATTCAAGATCCCCTAAATCCATCCAAATTTGTGTAGGAGAAAATGATTTTTAAACAACATTTTGTTAAGCACTTTATTAAAAGCTTAAATTTTGTGATTTAGTGATTGATGTCAGGTTTAATTACAAGTTTACGACTTAGATAGAGCTGATTCTTTCTATTGATATTGTCTCTATGAATGATGCTAGTTGGGTATCTCTTGATATTGATAATAAAATGTGGGAGTTAACTCTGCAACTAGAATTTGGACTTTAATTGTAGCTTTTAGATAGTTAAGTTTCTTCTATGAAAAGAAAGTCTCGAAACCTAATTTACACTCATTCATTACCCATTTGGAAATTAACTATCTCGTTTCATTGATTTTAGTCCCGATGGTAAGATTGTCTATTACTCTATTTACTCTTCTTCCATTTATGGGGACAGAAATTCTGCAATTACTAGTTTTCAATTATCAATTTTCAGTAAGAGGGTAGAAACTCGTAAATATTTCGAATCCCTTATCTCATTAATGAGACGAGCATCGGAAAAAATGTGGTGTACTGTGCGTTTGATTTCTCGACTCAACGTGCGTATCTCTGTTCAATGATTGGAGTAACCTCCTCAACCTTTTGATTTGTGCAGGATGATGCTTCAGTTTCTTGGAGAAAAAGGAAGAAACACTTTTTTGTTTTGAGTCATTCTGGGAAGCCAATATATTCCAGGTTAGTCTCAGTTGCTGGAAAAAGGAAATTAAGAAATTAGAAAGAAACGAAATCTATTATACATGAAAATGAATTTTAATATAGGGTACTTCGTTGTTGTAAGTTTGGTTTGTCTCCTACTTTATTTACTTCAAGGTATGGAGATGAACACAAACTGGCGGGATTTTCAGCTACATTGCAAGCCATCATTTCATTTGTGGAGAACGGGTAAAACTGTAAAACCTGTCCTTTTTTATTCGTAGTGTGTGATCCATCTCAAGTCAATATGCTGAAAAATTCTTTGATTTCTTCATTGATGTCTTATTAGGGGAGACAATGTCAAATTCGTACGGGCTGGTCAGCACCAGGTTGGCTTGCATTTTCTATAAACAGTATTCGTGTTGGTCACTCAATTTATAAAAAAATGACCTAGATTATATTATGACTCATGAGGTAATTTAAAAGAGCTCTTACTTAACCCTTTGCATGTCTAGGTAGTTTTTCTGGTGAAAGGGCCGATATATTTGGTATGCATTAGCTGTACTGAAGAGCCTCAAGAGGCATTGAAGGCTCAACTGGAGCTTATATATGGTCAGGTAATTTCCATGTAATAGTTCGTCATATATATGTATATATATTTTATTGGACTTGGATATAATATCCATTTGATATTTGTAAGTGTGGATATAGGGCAAGCTGCATTTTTCTTTTCGTTTTTTCCATTAAACCCTTCTCTAAAACTGTGGATGCAGCTACTTCTCATCCTAACTAAATCAGTTAACAGATGCTTCGAGAAGAATCCAAAGTTTGACATGACACCTTTGCTAGGAGGAACTGATTCAGTTTTCTCATCATTAATTCACGCATTCAGTTGGTTTGTTCCTCTTCTCATGTGCCTACTGCATTACTAATTCAAACTCCAAAAGTATTTGAAGTATTTCTAACTTAATGTATAGTTGACATTATTGCATGCTTCTATGCTACCCCCTTTATATTTTCACTTTGTTCAACAAGTGTGTCCTTCTTTTGGTTGCACAAAATGAATTTATACTTCCTATCAGAAACGGGAGAAAAGATGACTGCGGACAAGATTGCTTATAAGTTATAACTATAAGTATCTTATCCCCAGGGACTTCATGAGTCACCAGCTGGTGTATTAATGTTCGCTCGTTTATGTTTGTTCTGTTTTGCTGGAAGTGCCTAGTATTCAGTTGGTGGGTAGGATAGACCTTTTACTAATCTGTACTTCTTTTGACAGGAACCCTGCTACATTTCTCCATGCATATACTTGCCTTCCTCTTGCTTATCCAACAAGGCAAGCGGCAGGAGCTGTATTGCAGGATGTTGCTGAATCAGGTGTCCTTTTTGCAATATTGATGTGTAAGCACAAGGTTTGTTGTTCAACCCAATGTAGTAGAACATAGTTTTGCATATGTAGTGTCCTGGAAGCTATATATATATATATATATATATTCAGTTTTCCAAATTATTTATATTCAGTTTTCCAAATTAGGCTCAAGATCCTGTGGTATGTGAAGACTACATGGACTATTATACTATTAAAAACAATGCAGTTTTATTTCGAAAGTCCTAAGGGCCAGGCCGCTAAATAGAGAACTTAAGCATATGAAATCTATAGTAAAGTTCCTTCCATCATTAAAGGGGAGACTTAGGAGGGTAGCTATCTTATTCTAATTAAACAAGAGCCCTAAAAAACTTGCCTGAAATGTAGTCATCAATCATTGGAGGTGAGATGCTTAAGAGGCTGGTTAGTCTAGCTACCCTATTCTGCTTTTCAACCATAACAGATGGCCGCAAGAAAACAAAAATATGAGGTTGTCGAAAAAGAAAGGTTGCTAGTTCTCTCAAGAAGCCCCACCTGAATGTCTGATACAGTTTCTCTAAACATTCAAGAACAGCTGCTTTTTTTACTGCCTACATGCTCAAAATCATATTGGTTATTCAAAACCAATTAAAACTGGAGAACAAAATTTTAGTTTCAGGTTGTATCTCTTATATGCAGTTGATGGATTTAATTTATCATCACTGCAAGAGAAATAGAGAATAACATTGTTCTCTCGTGTCCTACATATTGTGTTGCTTTATCAAATCAGTAATATGTTACTTAAAAACTGTTATTGCAGGTTGTTAGTCTTGTTGGTGCACAAAAGGCTTCTCTTCACCCTGATGATATGCTGCTACTCGCCAATTTTATCATGTCCTCGGAATCCTTTAGGCAAGAAAAGATTTAATTGCTGCAGTTTATTTTTCATCATATACATATTCTAACTTATAGAGGCTCGTGAAAGTGTAACATGACTGAGAAGCATTAAGCATGCAAAATCATCTACCGTTCTTCATCTCCGGATAGAACATCTCCAACTTAATAAAGTTAAAGAAAAGTGTCTCTCTGGGCTCTGCATCGTGTTCTGTTTATTTCATTCATTTCAAAGTGTAATGACGTGACAACCACTCTCATATGTGAATTATCATTGAGTGTAATATCTGGGAAGTTAAGTGATGTCCTAGCATATATATATATATATATATAATATAAATGTTCAGTTACAGGTTCTATTGTTTGATGACGATAGAAACATTGAGAGAACGTTAGACCATCCTTTAACTGACCCAAGGAGTTAGAAACATTTTCTTTGTAGAAACTGTAGCAGTTATTCATATAATTTCGGTCCTAATAATCTGTCACCAAGACAGGAAAACAGAATATGTGATCCAGGTGAAACTAGCTTTATGTATAGATATTCCCTTATGATTGACGAGGTCTCAGAGCAGTACAATTTAGTGTTTCCATGATATTAGATGCACACGAGAGGCAGAATAAAATCTTAGCAACATCAACATTATATGTTTTGGTAATAGTAGTTCGGGTCAATTTAATATTTGAAGCACCCAGTTTCTGCAGCTACATTTTGTCTTCCCACACGCACTGACTTTGTTATTGGTAAGAAGCTTTTATTTGCAAATTTTTTTTACCAGTTCTTTTGTTTGCCTCATGCAGGACATCTGAATCGTTTTCGCCAATATGCTTGCCGCGATACAACCCAATGGCATTTCTATACGCATATGTTCGTTTTCTTGATGTGAGTGAGTTTGAAACTCCTAGAATTGTTTCAAGATTAAAATTTATTTGTCGTCTAGCCAAGTAGTCAGATTATGAGTTTCGAGATAAATGTTACAAAGTATAATTATCAAATTATCGTGTTTCAGAAAAAAGAAATAGTTTATAAAACTTGTCACCCTCACAACTTATCATCTGTGATGCTCTTTTATTTTTCCATCTTTTTTTGTGTTCTCTTTTTTGTGTATTCAATTTAGTTTCGGCAACTGATTCATACGTGATTCTATATTTTTTTTGTGGCAGGTAGATACATACTTAATATTGCTTACCACTAGTTCAGATGCTTTTTATCATCTTAATGACTGCAGGTAAGTTTTCTTGTCCGGCTTTCATCTGTTATTTTGTGGAACTTAATTGCAGAAGAGAACGTATGAGAAACTTGTCGTTTGGAATATAAAGTTTGTCAAAGTGGGATAAAGATAACACAAAGATAAAGTATCCTTTTGTCAAGTACAGGATAAACTAATGTGTTTGATTTGAACTTAAAGGCAAGCTTCGAGATCTCCATGCATACCGAATAGTTTGATCTTAATAGAGAAAACTGTGTTGGTTCCTGTTTCTCCTATGTCGTTTCACTGTATATGTTTGATATATAGTTAACTTTTATAGGATTCGTATTGAAGAGGTCCTTGTGAAGTCAAATGTTCTCAGTGAGATTCAGAGATCTGTGCTAGAAGGTGGTCTTCATGTTGAGGATCTGCCAATTGATCCTTCTCTTCGAGCATTATCTTCATCTCCCCATTTGGGTCAAGACAAACTTACATCTCTGTCTCTCGAGAGAATCAAAGAAGCAGATTACGGAATTGGTGGGCCTGATGGACTTTGGCATTTCATGTACCGAAGCATTTACCTGGATCAGTATGTCTCTTCAGAATTCTCATCTCCAATAAACAGTTCTAGACAACAAAAAAGGTATAACTGCTTTATCTTGTTGCAAATTTATCTGGGTTTGGTCTCTGGTGGGCTGTCTATTCATGAATGAGGGTTTATGCTTCAATGCAGATTATACAGAGCTTACCAGAGGGTTTATGCTTCTATGCATGATGGAGTAATTGCCCCACATAAAACACAGTTCAGAAGAGATGAGAATTATGGTATCATTCATTTATTTGTTCTTACTTTATGTTTTGGTGCGGAGAACTTTTCTCATTCTTACTACTAATCTTGTAATGTGACAGTGATACTATGCTGGATCACCCAGGATTTTGAACTCTATGCAGCATTTGATCCACTAGCAGACAAGGTCTGCAAACAAAAAAATAATCAAATCCAGACGCTGAAATGAGTTCTGAGTCCTTTCATCAGACCCCTTCTAACATTTGTTTTTGACTTTTCAGGCTTCGGCGATCAAAACTTGCAATCGAGTATGTCAGTGGGTTCGAGATCTGGAAAACGAGATTTTCTTATTGGGGGCAAGCCCTTTCTCTTGGTGATCTTTCTAAAGCAATACAAACAATGTGATGTTATTTTTTTTTTCTAATAAAATCATCACTTTAGCTCCATTATCCTGTCTTCTTGAGTATGAAGGTTATAAATTTTGCTTCAGTTAATGCAAATTTTCATACCCAATTCCACAAAAAAGAAATCAGAAGCTCTGTTTCTCCCGTGAATGTTGAGAGAAATAGCTCAACACCGTATAAATCTCATCCATATGAGAATGTTTTTTATCACCTGTAACAAAGACATGAACTTTAGTCGTGACCTCAATCCAACTACAACCAGGAATTCTTGTCATTCCTTTCTCTCTCATTTCCTTCCTAATCATTGATACATTCTTCCATCTGCCAGCTGCAGAATTTGCATTAGAAATCATAACATAAGATGAAGCATCTTCAGGATCCATTTCTTGAATTTTTCGAGATGCAAACTCTGCTAACTCCTTATTCGAATGAATCTGGCACCCGCCGAGCAAAGCTTTCCAAAATCCAATCCCTGGATTGAACGGTAGTTTCTGAATGAAATTCTCCGCCTCTCTGAAACGCCCAGATCGAGAAAGTAAATCCACCATACAAGCATAATGTTCAGCCTTTAGCATATTTGGGTCTTCAGTTTTCACCATATTGAAATATGAAAATGCTTCATCAACTAGTCCAGTATGATTACAAGCCAATAGTAAGCAAAGAAGAGTCACACTGTTTGGTTTAAACCCTAAATTTTGCATCTTCTCAAAAAACTCCATTGCTTCTTTCCCTCTTCCATTCTGTGCATACCCACAAATCAAAGCATTCCAAGAAACAATATTTCTCAGGGAAAGCTTATCGAAAATCAACAAACTATCTTCCATAGACCCACATTTTGCGTAAAAGCTAATCAAAGAATTACCAACAAAAACATCACAAGAAGAACCCAAAATCTTAATAGAACAAGCATGAAAGCTCTTACCTTTTCCAAGTGCAGCTATATTAGCAGCTGCACTAAAAATACAAGGAAATGTTGATTGATCAGGCAATAATCCTTCTCTATGCATCTCAATAAATAGATTTACAGCTTCTTCTGTTTGACCCATTTGGCTATACCCACCTATCATTGCATTCCAAGAAACAACATTCTTTTCAGGCATTTCTTCGAACATTTTCAAAGCATCATCAAATTTCTCATTTTTCAAATACCCACAAATCAAAGTAGTATAAGAAACTACATTGGGCTCATCGGTATCAATGAAAGCTTTCCTAGCTCCTTCAATGGTACTTAATTTCACATAAAGATTGAGAATTGAACTACCCACAAATACATTAGATTGAAGTCCTAACTTATAAGCAAAAGCATGAAATTGTTGGCCAACTCGAAGATCTCGTAGAGTGGTAGAAGAATGAATGACAGTTCCAAAAGTGAACTCATTTGGTATAATATTGAAAATAAGCATACGAGAGAAGTGATTAATTGCATCTTTATGACGACCACATCGAGCTAACTGACCAATTAACTTAGTAGCTGAAACCAACTCTCTGTGGGCCATTTCACCAAACACTAATTGAGCAACTGAGAATTCCTAGTTTGAAGTGACGATCATGAGATTTATGGGTTTTCAATTTTGAAGTACTCTTAGTTTTGGCGGTAATAAGTTCATGAAAGCCGTTAGGCTCTTTGATTTGAACTCACTTGTTAGAACAAGGGCCAGGTCAAATATAAGAGGTCAACCTGGAGAATTAGTCACATCTCCAAGGCCGAACGGAAACTAGCCCTAGAAATGGTTTCTTGTTATAAAGTTGAAGAAGATATAGAAATGCGTTATTTTTATAATATTTTATTACGGATTGTGTCTTTAAAAAATGTAAGGGAGATTTTAAAAGGCCTCCCCGTTTTTGTTAAAAGGCCTCCCCATAGTTTTGTTGACTTAGTAAAAAACCTTTGACTTAGCTTGGTTAAAGGGCCCCCTCTTTGAATGGGTGAAAAAAACCCCCTTTAAAGGTGTATTTCACCCACATCATTTGACCACGCCACATCATCATCTTCTCCGGATCCTTTTGAAGGTCTGTTCGCAGATCCTATGGATCTGCTCTCTCTCTCTCTCTAGATCTGTAGAGAGAGAGAGAGTTAAAAAAAAAAAAAATTTGTTTTTAGAGAGAGAGAGAGAGAATAAAAAAAAATAAAAAATTTTGAAGGTCGCCGGCCGGAAGTTTGGCCGGCCGGCGACCCTGCCGGAGAAGATGATGATGTGGCGTGGTCAACATGACCGGTCTTGGGTTAAGTTTGACCTAACGGCGTTAACTTTGCCGTTAGGTCAAATATTGATGAAGGAGGTGCTCTTTTGTAGAGAGGGCCCTATAACCAAATGGGTTATAATGAGGGGCGCTTTTAGCGGGGAGGCCTTTTAACAAAAACGGGGGGGCCTTTTAAAATTTCCCAAAATATAATATAATATCGACAGAATTGAACAAGATAATAGGACTAGAAGAGGATTACAAGAAAGCCTTGTATTAAAAGAGTTCATTAATACTCCATGACCTATTGACCAATTGAATATTGATCCATTGTGAAAATTGCCCCTCATATATATATATATTAACTTTCAAATTATCAAATGTAAAAAGAATTAGGTCATCAATGACATTAGCCTTTAGTGCCTTAAACATGCTTGCTTCCAAAAAAAAATTCTCCCACGTCACTAAACATTTAGTGTACATATAACCCTAATATCTATCTATCTATATATATATATATATATATATGATAAGTTTAGTGGAAGCAAATATATCAAAGAAAAAGGTAAATACCTCTGGAAGTTAGTTAAGTAAAGCTTAACGACAACTTTAGATTAAAAATGGGCATGTATAAAATTTCAATTGGAGATATAAGAGACACTTGCCATTCGAGTTCCATCCGACATGCTGTTGCTGAGTTTATATCGACTCTAATCTTCGTTTTTGTTGGCGAAGGATCTGGCATGGCAATTAGTAAGTTGGTTTTTAGTTGCTTTCGCTCTGTGCCTACTCGAATTTGAAATTTGTTCATAATTTACTTTTGGGCATGAGTTATTACACGTTATACTTTTAGTTAGGTCACATTTTAGAGTAAATTTTTGAGTGTTTTACCTTTCAGATATGAAGTTCGAAAAACATGCAAGAATTCATTGTAAATAGATTCAAATTGCAGATAAACTCTCAAGTAGTGGCGGTGTGTCACCTGCAGAAGGCCTTATAACTGCATCTTTAGCTCATGGGTTTGCGCTGTTCGTGGGGGTTTCAGTCGCAGCAAATAAATCGGGTGGTCATCTTAATCCTGCAGTTACATTTGGTGCTTTCCTTGGCGGTCACGTTACATTGTTAAAAATGATTTTGTTTTGGATTGCTCAATTGCTCGGATCAATAGTTGCTTGTGGGTTTCTCAAGTTCACCACTGGTGGAATGGTATATGAACTTAAAACTTATAGTTAACTTTCCGTGAACATAAGAACTACAATATATAAACTTTCGCTTATTCCGTGTTAATATGGTAGACCATCTTTTCCTATTCTTTTTCGTATAATTTCGTGATTTAACTGCAGCAAACTTCAGCATTTGCCTTGTCAGAAGGGGTTACAGTATGGAATGCTGTGGTATTTGAGATGGTGATGACCTTTGGATTGGTTTACACAGTTTACGCCACAGCCATTGATCCAAAGAATGGAAACCTCGGGATACTCGCACCTCTAGCGATTGGCCTAATGGTGGGTGCCAATATCCTAGTTGGTGGAGCCTTCGAAGGTGCATCAATGAACCCAGCAGTTTCATTTGGGCCGGCTGTGGTGAGTTGGACATGGACCCATCAATGGGTCTACTGGGTCGGCCCACTTATTGGTGGCGGAATCGCTGCCGTCATCTACGACAACCTTTTCATCTCCGTTGGTAATTGCACAAAGGAACAAATCTCAGCAGTTGATTTCTAAAGAAAATGTTGTTTGCTATTTCACTCAACAGATGTGTCTTGCTTTGATGTTATTACTAAAAGAATAAAAATGTAATGGGAAACAACCTGAAAATGAGAATTATAAGATGTTTTGAAATTTCATCTGGAAATCCTCCTTTTCTTGTTCCTGCCATTACTTTAAACATTTGAAAGAAAATGAACTACCTTTCGTTCCACAAGAGAATAGATAGAACGTCAACACTTGCTTGCTTAAGTAGTTGAAAAAAAAGGTAATCGCCTCTTTCATTAATGACTTAACTTGGGCGGTTATCGTGCGCTTTACATATGAGACTTAACATTTTAAGGCGACAAATCTTAACAATTAGCCATGAATTTAACCATCTATATATTTGGGTATATTAAAACCAACCTAGTTTGGAGTTGGGAGTTGAACTCTCAATTTCTTCTAAGACCACTCATATTGATAGTCAAGTGATCGATTTAGATATGAAGAAAAAAAGTCATTGTAGGACCAAGAGATTTAATTTGAATATTTATCATCTTCTCTTGTACTTTGTCTCGGGACCATTTGGACTACCGACCACCACCAACATAAAAGTGGTGTTTTAAGTTGATTGAATTGAATTGTCAACCGTTGGTAGCTTAAGTGGTTTCAAGGTGTTGACATAAACTCCAGAAAGTCCTGGAGGTCCCAACTATTGTTGATCGTAGTCAATTTCCAAAAAAAAAAAGTTGCATTGAATTTATATTAGATTACTAACTACCAAAATAGTTTCTTTAAAAAAAAAAACTACCAAAATATTTTGCTATCACATTATATCAACTCCATTTGCAAGTTGACCTTAACAATTCGTGAGTCCTTACTCTACCACCAAAATTTACCCATAATCTTGTTTAAAACACCAATAATACTAATTTTATCGCAATCTACACATTCTAAACTTAATTATGTATTCTAAATCATACATCGCATGGGGGTAGTCAATCTGGACTTTGGACTTTGGGTGATATTCAAAGTCCACGAATGTCTACGGTATTCAATCGATGACGTTTCAAAGTCTGTAAATGTGAGTAACATTCGCAAAGTCACTGATCATTCACAAAGTCATTGTCTCATTGACTTTGTGGGATTTTAACTTTCACAAACATTTGGGCGGATTCTACTCTAAAAAGGTCAAATTTGTCAACAGAAAAAATGAGTGATCATTAACAATTTGGTAAAACAACAAAAATAATGACAATTAGTACCAATAATTGATAATGATAAAAGAAATTATAACAACAATAATTAAAATTAAAATACATCACTAAAATGTAATAAAAATATCATGATATGTATTATCTTGGGACGATCTGGTCCATGTAGGGCTGACATTTTGGTCGTGAATTTGGGACCAAATTCAACCGTCGGATTCACGCCACCTTCTCTCTCTTAGAGTGAATCCAAATCCAACATTTGGATTCAAGACAAATTCACGTCTAAAATGTTGGTCTCCTTAATTTTGTTTTTTAAATTGTAATCGTGTCTCGAATCTTTAACCTTCACGGTGGAAGGCAAACGTTTTGATCGTGAATTTGGCATGTACGCAAATTCAACCGTTGTATTCATGGCACTTTCTCTCTCTGGTGTGAACCCAAATCAAACGATTTGGATTCAGTTCAAATTCACCTCTAAAATGTCGGTCTCCCTATCTATTTTATTTTATTTTTGAATTGTTAGCTTGTCTCGAATCTTTGGCTTATATGGTTGCAAACTAAACCTCTTAATATTCCAATCAAGGGGTTGTTAGCGAGTCTCTATATCACAATTGTTGTTAAAACCTCCATCCACAACCCAAACCCATTTGACAATTTTCTTAGAAATTATTGTGCCTGAACTCCTACTAGACCGATGAATCTCGACCAACCTGTACACGGTGGATTTAGAAAGAAAGAAAGATAAAGTCTCCCTTCACTTAAACGGTGGATTTAGTAGTATATCACCTAATATAGGGCATTTCAGTGTAAAGTTTGACTTATGGGGTAGTTAAATATTGATTACCGCGTAACGGCCTCTGATTATCTTTCTTAATGAAATTTATAGAAAAGGACAGAGAGAAGCAGATACTAACAGAGAGAGTGAGAGAGAAGAACCATATTCCAAAAGGTATCCAAGCAAGAGACGAAAGCTATATGACAAGTTATTTCTGTCCTATTTTAATGAAGTTGTACACTAAATAACTTCAAAATAACTTTTTAATGCCAGATCTTCTTTACCCACCAATATCTATCTTCTTTTTAAATAAAGAAATGATTCACTGAGCAAAAATGTACCAAATTTTATGAACATAAGAAATCTACCATTATTTGATGCATTGATTTGATCGGACGCTTATTATCATATCACTTTGCTATTTCCCCTCTTTCAATTATTATAAAGAAGGATTTGACCTTTACTAGGTGTCTATGGATGAGGCTATTCTATGAGTACTCATGAGTCTCTTTTGGTCAGGTATACAAATTAACAACGTATCCATATGGTACGTGTGTACGTATACGATGCTTGTTGTATTGTACATTGTTTGTGTTATCACTTAGCCATCACCCACATCCCTTAGAGCAACTCCAATGTGGGGCTCGGGCTCTCAATTTTAGGAGCCCCTGGATTTTGGGAGCCCCGGGGCTTTTCACAACTATAACGTTGGGCTCCCAAGAGGGGCTCCCAAATCTAAAATATGCACATGTGTAGTGTATGTGTGTGAGGGTTGTGTTTTAATTTTCAACTATAAATTATTAATTTCAAATATAAATTGAAATTTAATATTATGTTAGAGAGAGAAGGAATTTTGAAAAGATGAAAAAAAATTAAAAAAAGAAAAAAATTAGAGAAATGATTGGAAAAACAAATTTAAAACAATTTATATTTTTTGAAAAAAAATTTAGTTTAAAAAAAATTAAAAAAAAAACTAAATAAGTGGGGTGGATCCCCTTTTTAGGGGATCCACCCCAAATATGGCCGTTGGGAGACCCCCAACGGCCATATTTGGGACTGGGAGCCCCCCAACCCGGGCTCCCATTTGGGAGCCCGGGAGCTTGGGGCTCCCAGCCCCGGGGCTCCCGGGTTGGAGGGATGGGGCTGGGGGCTGGGGCTCCCAAATTCAAATTGGGAGCCCCAACCCCCAATACGTTGGAGCTGCTCTTACCTGAGAACTTAGAAGTACATATTGTTCACATTTTATACGGTTATTATAGCTCTCTTTTAGTAACATTATTTGACTTGTTAAAAATTTTCATAAGATTCAGTACAAAATTTTCGTTCGTGTTTATGGATCCAAAAGCATAGTTCGAATGTCCAAGAGAGTGCTACAAGACCCAAATATTTGCGAGTTCCACATGGTATAGAGAAGGATAATCTAGTAATCAATAATTTAATGTTTAGGTCATTTTCACTAATTGACAATCGATTTCGAGTTAGATGACTATAAAATTTTACATGTTATCAGCTCTAAGTCTACAAATGTTTCACGTCACCCGAAAACACACACGAAATTTGCGTTGAAAGGCATTACATGTGAGAGAGATGTGTGAGAACATGGTCGTGGCTGACAATTTAGGGACCTAGTGTCGAACTTTTGTCGGGGCCTTTTTGTACGAAATATGCCGAGAGAAACTTTATGCACAATGAAAGATATTTTTATGAGAAATCCAACGTTAGTATTGGTAAGTTTTTGGAATATAAATTTTTTATCTTCTTAATTAGATGTTGTCCAAAGACTTGTCTCTTCCTATATAATTTCTTTGAAAATAGTAAGGTTCGAACCGCGTATCTTCGTTAGAAAAATATAACACTTTTATAATCTATTATTAAGTTAAAAGAGATTGATGGTTGATATATATATCAACGAGAGAGACTACATAGACACATTTGTGAGAAAGAGAGACTAAAACTTTCAGAAAAGAAAAGAAAATGTGTTTGGACATGGCCTTGAACCCATTACCAACAATTTGTAACCGAGACTATTAACCACTACACTGCTGTTTATTGTCAAGAAAGGAACCGAACAATATTTAAGTGTTCACTCTGTACAAGATATAGGTACGAAGTTGGCCTCTTGTTGTAGGGGGGGGCGCACGGGCCTGTGTGAGAATAATCTCACGTAGAAGAATAAAAATATAGTAACCAGAACTGTGACGTTAACATTATAATAACCAAAAGTGTGACATGTAATTCTTCTCTACTTCCTGTCAATTAGTTTTCAATTTGATGAGTATTAATGTTTTTTTTTTGAAGAGGGTAAAATAGATTTCATTAATTGCTAAGGTTGCAACTACAAAGAGAACCAAAAATAAAAAAGATAAAAATTACATACTAATTAGCGCATCCCAACTAAACACCAAGTCCGAAAGGTTGTGGATTTCTTCCATTCTTGATTTGTGCTCCAGTAAAAAATGAGAGATTTGATCGAAATGATAAGATTTTCTACCGACTTGTACTTTTCCTTAAAAATCCTCGTGTTTCTTTCTTCCCATAATTGCCAAATAATAGCATAAGGCACCCCAAACCTCAACAAAACTTTCCTATCAAGCGTCTTTGGGAAAGTATTAGAGTCAACCAGATCCTTAAAACGATGTACCAAAGTTACAGATTAATCATTCCAGACTTGTTGTCTCTAAATAAAACAAAACAATTAACATATGATTTTGTTAGATATTTAGGGTTTTCATTTCTCCTTCACATTTGTTTTCTATCTGACTGACCACCCAAATTGTATACTCTTATGCAGACAAAGGTTAAGACAAGAACCACGTGAAAGATCTGGATTAAGATGAATACTTTAGTTAGTGAAACACTAATTGGTCCTCATAAGTATGAAGTCAACCAAAAGATGGGAAAGAGTCAACACCAATTCTACGTGGGTTTGAAATCTTTGAAAAGTTGGTCCAAACACGACTCTAATCGATTGCGACAGTTCGGATGTTAAGTGGGGGGCGAGGGTAATACTAATTTACCCATTTCTCCTTATATTGACTATTAATTAGTTTCTGATCCTCCAAACACCTAAAATCAAGAAAAGATCCAGAATTTCGACCAAGGAGGTGCGAAATTATATCCCCATATAATTTTTTTTAAACACTAAAATTAACAAAATACTTATATTCATTAGTCATATTAATATATCTAGGATTTACAAACGCAATTGACCACTATGGGAGTTCATGTTTTGAGATGTTCGCAAAATCGACTCCTTGTCAATTTAAGTAAAAACTTTTTTTCAATAAAGACTATTAAACTATTATTCAACCCTGCATCACTCATCTTGTTTCTTAAGCGCGTCTTACTAACTTCATAGTTGAAAAAATTATTTCGATGAGACAATTTCAACCGACAAAGTTGCATATATAACGTAGTTATTTTGATAAATTTAATGAAATGGATACAGCATATATTATATGAATATACGACCTTATGCTATGGCTGAAGTGATAATCAAAGAGCTTATTTTTCAGTTACAAACTACCCCGTGACCAAAAGTTTGTAGCTACAGCCAATGCGACTCACTATTGCTATTTGTCATAGCTAAAGTTCATTTGCTACGATATGTTCATTCGCTACGACTTTCGGCCGTAACAGAAACCCTGCAATTTTGTAGTGCCTGCTACTATTTTTTTTGGGAGGATCTAGGGATGTGGTTGCACCCCCTGGATATGTCTCTGCCTAAAATACAACGTAGCTCAAACAACATACTTCAATATCCGTTTGATACATGAATGACAAGGAAAACGAAATATAAGTTCAAAAAAAAAAAAATTTAGAGCAGTGTGACACAAAAATTCATAGAATTCATTAATACATTATTCATATAAGGAATAAATTAATTTAACATTATTATTAGGTGACATTTAGGGGTGGGAATCGGGCGGGTGTGAGCGTCCATTGGTAGTAATGAGTCGGGCTCGGGTGGGCGCGTAAATTTGCTCTTTGGCTATTAAGGAAGCGGGCGGGTTCGGCCGGAGATTTCACAAATTTCTCATGCTCGGAGCCGCCCAAGCCCGTTTAAAGGCCCGGGTGAAACGGGCGTCGGGTGATCGGGTAACGGGCTCACCGAAAATTTGAAAATTTTCAAGATGAAAAAATGGATAATAAATTTCTACAAAAGTTATAAGATCAAGCATGAATAGATTCAATTACACAAGAAATGAAAATAACTGATATAGATCCATATCTTTATCATTGCTACATATACAACCTAGATCTAGACAGATTTGCAACAGAACTAATGATATCTGCTGCAAACTAAATAGATATAATATAATCAGAGAGAGAAATACGTAATAATATACATATATATATTTAGCTTATACAGAGATCAAAGAAGAAGAAAATTAAGTATATTTCTATATGAAGTATATTTTGATACATGCAAACACGAGATTTAGTTCTATCTACTTTTTGTGTTTGTCTGTTCTGTTATTCTTCCCTATTCTTCCTTCACACAAAAAATCCAAAAATCAGATCGCTCCATAGAGATGGAAGAGATGCAAAGAACATCAAAGAGAGAAAAATCCTATTTCGTACAGAAGAAGACCTAAAAAACGATAGAGTAGAGAGATAGCTTGGATTCTCCACGCTCCTTTATGCTAATGAGTAAGTGATAATGGGTTGATTTATTGTGTAGGTTATATATGTTGGAGGAAACCCTAATCTGATGGGTAAAATTACATTGAGCTATCTTGCACTCCACAGTAGTGAAGAATAAAGGACATCCAAAAGGGTGGGCATATGTAGGCACCTGTCGAGTAAATATTTCGGGCTCGGGTATGGGCGGGCAGGACTTTTCACCTCAGCCCCCAATTAAAAACCATCGGGGCGGGCGGGTTGTACCCATCTTTGGGCACGTAACGCACAGGCTTAGTCGGATTCGGGTCAACGGGACGGGTATCAGACATTCATGTATAATTCCCACCCCTAGGTGACATGGTTGGTGTAATTAAATATGACAAATTGATATATACGATAACTGATAAGGTTAAACTAATTGAGTCAGGTTAGGGCATTTTATAAGGTGTGGATTGTATTTTTAACAAGAAACTTGACCAAAATTTCACTCAGACAACTCGGGATTTGGCACCTTAATGTTTACCAGGGCCCTTTTGCTATTTCTTAACTAATACAGAGTACTTACAAATTAATGAGATTATAAAAATATTACGGATAAACCCTTCTCTTATAATATTATTAAATTTCACTACAGAAGTCTCAGGAGAGAGAGAGAGAGAGAGAGAGAGAGAAGAAATTTGTTTGATAGTTGTTATTGTCTGCCGCTTCCTTTTTTGAACATTTCCGTTGTGTCCACACCTCCCTTTCTCATCATCACTCCCCTTCTTGACCTTCTCCTATAAATCTTAATTCCCCCCACCCACCTTCTCTCTCCTCTTTCTCTCACTAAAAAATCTCTTCACTTAACTCTCTGTTCTCTCTCTACATTACGGTAACGATTCTGCATTGAGAATCTCTCTGTATTTGCTTATTCTTTTGATAAATTTATGAGATTTTTGTTATAATGTTATGATCCTCTGTTTTTACAGGAAAACAATTGATTAATGGCGGTAAGCTCAAAAGGAGGAAAAACACAGATTCAAATGCCAAAGAAATGGAAAGAAAGAGAAATAAGTCCTGAAAGAACAAAAATTTGGACAGAATCAAAACCAAAAACTGAAAGAAAAGTTGCTGTTGTTTATTATCTCTGTCGAAGTGGTAGTCTTGAACATCCTCATTTCATGGAAGTTTCTCTCTCTACAACTGAAGGACTCTATCTCAGAGGTAAGACCAAAAAATTAAAACAGAAATTACTAATCAGATCTCTAAATTTCTTTCAATTTCTTCTCTGAATGTTTTGATTTTGATTCTGATCAGATTTCATTAATCGATTGAACACATTGCGCGGGAAAGGAATGGCAAGCATGTATTCCTGGTCTTCAAAACGGTAATTTTGCCCTAAAATTCTTCTTTCTATGATCATTGATGAGTTTTCTGTGTTTGATTTGATTTTCAATGTTTCAGGAGTTATAAAAATGGATTCGTTTGGCAAGATTTATCAGAAAATGATTTCATTTATCCAGCACAAGGTCAAGAATACGTTCTAAAAGGATCAGAACTTCTCGAACCTCCATTAAATTCAAGTAGATCTAATGAAAATCTATCATCTACTTCAAGTCTGGAAAGGTTGCCGGAAACACAAGAATCAGGTGAAGATTCTGATTCTCCTCCGGTAATTGTACGGAGAAGAA
Source organism: Eschscholzia californica (assembly GCF_041429995.1). Lineage (NCBI taxonomy): Eukaryota > Viridiplantae > Streptophyta > Magnoliopsida > Ranunculales > Papaveraceae > Eschscholzia > Eschscholzia californica. The sequence goes on along the minus strand of NW_028238420.1, from coordinate 40,173,757 downwards.
ATCAATCATGGAGTTCAATAGATCTTAATGAATACAAAGTTTATAAAGCTGAATCAATCATGGATTCAGCCGGAAAAGCATCAGATGCGGCGACGCAAACTGATGATAAACGAAGAAGAATGATCAGAGAAGATAATGATGATGGAGAATATGAAAGTCTCACAACTGAGTTAACTAGAGAAGAAATTTCACCACCTCCTTCATCACCAAGTCCGGAAACCCTAGAAACCCTAATTAAAGCACATCGTCGTGTTTCCACCATATCTGAAGGAGAATCATTAGATATTCATAATCAAACGGTCAATAATAATCATCATCATCATCAATCAAGTGGAAGAAATAAAGCTTCAGCAGTACTAATGCAGTTAATTTCTTGTGGAGCAATTTCTCTTAAAGATTCAATAGCTGATAAAGAAACAGGATTCTCATTAATTTCTTACTATAAATCAAGATTACCACCAGCTCGTGGTGGTGAAACTAGAGGAGGAGGAGAATCAAATCGTGTTGTTTCAAATGATTTGAAAGATCATGTTGATTGTTATCTGACTGAAAACCCTAGTTTTTCAAGGATTCAACTGGAAGATAAAGAGTATTTCAGTGGAAGCTTAATAGAGACGAAGAAGGACGAATTTTCAGCATTAAAGAGATCTTCATCTTACAATGCTGATCGGTATGCCATTTCTTTCTCTGTTTATTTTTCTGACTCAAAACAAAACTCTGTTTTTCTCAGTTTCTATAAAAGTTAATTCAATTTTGGTACTAAAATTATTTAAAATTTCGAAGTAGCCCTCAACTATTTGTGAATCTGGAATCAAGTTCTTATTATTGTTCTCAGTTCATTTTGTGATTCTTATGTTCTGAGTACTAATCCGTGACACTATCTATGAAAAAAATGAATCTCGAGGAAATTTGGATGTGAAAGACAGTTGACTTGGAGTAGGTGGTAGAAGTATGGCCCTGAAATAAATGTGGGTCATCATGAAAAACTAGGCAGTGGTTGTTGACTTTTTTAGTCATTTCACTTGTAAAATGATAGTATGGTTATGATCCTTTAAGGCATCCCGAAAGGATGTAGAGAAAAATTGAGATAAATTTATCTCTTAATTCTGTATGTTCACCTAAATTAGTCGAGATTGTATAGACTTAGATTTCAGGTAGACTATAACACGAGCGTTTCACTCAATTGGAATAATGTCTGATCTTTCCGACCAGCTTTGGTGGACTGATATGATTTAGAGAATGAGTTTAGCTATATTGCTCTCTTTAAATCTTGTTTGTTCGCTTAAATTGATCTGAATTCCGCTAGTCTAGGAGTAGAGTAGAATATGGTCAATTTTTTATTAATTGACTGATAAAAAGTTAATTTTTTCTTTGGCAGGAGTTCCAAATTGGTGCTGAGAGAGAAGGAAATTGAAGGAGTGAGAGCTAAATGTATACCAAGGAAGCCAAAGATATCATCATCAATGAAGAAACATAGCAGTTTTAACCACAACAACCAAGGAAGCAACAGCAAGAGGCATGACAAAGAAGAATCTCCCAAGTAGAAGAGAAGAGAAGAGAAGAGAGAGAAAGAAATAAACAAAGAAAGGGAGGTGCTAATATTAGGTATGGGGTTTTAGTGTTTGGAGTTGAGGGAATGCCTTGCAAGTTACGGCACGTAGTGGTACTACAAACGAGATGTTGGAGGGGTTCACATGGGAGTTATCAAAGGGGCTTTTCTTTTGTTTAAGCTTTTTGGGGTTGGGGAATTGTATGGGGGTTTAACTTATTTTATTCCTCACTTTTGTTACCCTAAATTCCAATTTCTCATAGTACTAATATATAAGTAGTAAGTTTCATTGACTTGGGTCTCCAACATAAATAATTCATATATGTATATAATAAGTATGGATTTCGGTTTCCTATGAAAGATTTAGGACAAATGTATGAAACCCAACTTCTTAGTAGGTGGACTTTGGGGCAAAGAATTCCAATATAAAAGGAAAAAGGGTAGGAGAAACAAAAAGACCATTGTGTTGAATGAAAAATCATAAAGAATAAAGTTCTATTTATGATTGGTTTTTCAACATTACATAGTAAAACTCAAAAGTTTCCAAAGTAAGCATTGTGTTAGGACTTTGACATTTCCTAACCCTGTTGGTAATAATGAGGAAAAAACAATGTGAGCAACCACATCTTTAGGCGATGACTTTCGATACTACTTTCATTTGGTTGTCTTGGTACAACTTAAACCCGGTAAGTTCGAATGTCTTTAGACACACTTATATCATTGTTGGATAACTTTTCAGGGTTTTTGTTCGGCGGTTGAGGGCTTGCATATGCTCATTCCATCCTCCTATTGAAATTTCATTGTTGTGGCTATATCAATGGCATATAATGACTCTTCCAGTCCTTGTAAACAGAAATGAAGGCTTCCTAAAAATTTAAAAAGATTGTGCAAGGAAAGTAGTTGGGTGTAGCCTAATCAAGGGTGCTCATAGTAATTCCTGTTCATGAACCCTGCCTCAGTTCGTCAGAAGCCCAGGTTTCTGAAACCCAACTACCGAAGTGGACTGTTTTCCCGCAAGAGTTTCTATGAAGTCAATTATTGTTTAGTCCCACACTGTCTGCTTTATAATAATATCTGATCCTCATATGCAGGAGAAAGAGAGTTATCATTGTCCCTTCGGGGACATCCGATAAAATTGGAACGATACAGAGAAGATTAGCATGGCCCCTGCGCAAGGATGACACGCACAAATCGAGAAATGGTCCAAATTTTTTTCCATTTCTTCCCCCAAACACCACCAATGGTTTAAACTTGCCTTGTTACAGGAGCTTCTTCTCTAATGGCAATTTGGAGTTCTAAGAATCTTATGCTCGTATTAGGTTTTGGTTTTCCAAGTCTGTCAAGTTATCCTACTTCATTGTTGAATTTAGGGACAAAACAGTGGAGTCGTGGAAAAACGTCCATCGGTCAAATCGAGTGTGATACTTTTTGTGTGTTATTGAAGATGAAGAAGAATTTCACTACCAAAGATTGAAGAGAAATGGTAGAACAGGGGTTGAAAATTCAAATTGGTCTGAGATAATGCCTCTTTGCTTGGCTTTTGTTTAGTATTCCTGGTTGTCCAAGAGCAGTAAGAGGGCATCCAACATAAATAACCATCCACCAATGCCTATGTGAACCTCCATGGAATCACCAGTACGGTCAACTGCTACCAAATAGCTGCAACAGACAATCACACCATGCCTTTTATAGACCTTATTTGGAACAGACCCGACGATTGATAATTTCGGTCACCCCTTGTCCTCGATCTCAACCATATCAAGATAAAATCAATTTGATTTCAATCCGATTGCTTATTTGTCATACTCTCAATCCTAAAAGTTCTGGCAGTGTTTAACCAGAGGGAGTGGCTGCCTGAAAGAGGGTCGCCATGGCCCGTTTGAAGTTTAGAAAGGCGTGTGAGATGGCACAGCCCGTTGCAAACCTCTTAGTTCAGCAATTAGATATCGCATAACCTCAACGGGTGCTGCTTTAAGGCACCAAAAAAATGGGGAAGACTTCAGAGTAATTCAAAAAACATCCGGGTTGGAGCAACTTAAATATTAAGGACCTAAAACTGCACGGGAGATTTAGTAAATGCCCCCCCACTTAAATCGGTCTGAAAACCATTGTTGAATTAAGAATCATAAAGAATAAAATTCTATTTGTGATTGTTTTTCAACATTGCATAGTAAAGAACGGCGCATTTTATGCTACTGAAGGGGACTTTGGAGCAATTCTGCGAGAGTCATCTGGAGAGTGATTCTGCGAGACTCATTTGGAGAGCGATTCTGCGAGACTCATCTGGAGAGCCAATTGTCGCTGCAACAGCTATGGTAGATCGGGTATCAATCCTTACCCATGAGCTACAAGGAGTAAAATTCGGTCTACAAGGTTTCTGAAACCCAACTACCAAAGTGGGCTGTTTTCCCCAAGAGTTTCTATGAACTCAATTATTATTTAGTCCCACACTGTCTGCCTTATAATAGTATCTGATCCTCATATACACGGTCAAGAGAGTAATCATTGTCCCTTCGGGGACATCCGATAAAATTGGAACGATACAGAGAAGATTAGCATGGCCCCTGCGCAAGGATGACACGCACAAATCGAGAAATGGTCCAAATTTTTTTTTCTATTTCTTCTAAAAATTCCATGGTTTAAACTGCCTTGTAATGAGCTTCTCTACTGCCAAATTTGGAGTTCTAAAAATCTTATGCTTTAGGTTTTGGTTTTCCTTATTTACTTTCTAACATTTGATAGGCTGATGCTTTATTTATATCATTTCATTGGTCAAATCGAGTCTGATAGTTTTTGTTTAATCTTGAAGTAAAGATGAAGAAGAATTTCAATACCAAAGATGGAAGAGAAAGGGTAGAACTGGGGTTGAAAATTCAACTGGTGTTACTGGTTGTGGAAGAACCGGAAGAGGGCATCCAACTAAGTGAGTAATAACCATCCACCATTGCCTATGTCAAGCTCCACCGAATAACCAGTTTTGTTACTGTTACCAAATAACTGCAACAAACAGTCACACCATTCGTTTGATAGACCTAATTCAGAACAAATTTGATGATTGATAATTTAGGTAACCCATTCTCATTGATTTCAACCATATCTAGATAAAGAATCATTTGATTTCAATCGGGATTGCTCATATGTCATACTCTCAATCCAAAAAGTTCTCGCAGTGTTTAAAAAGAGGGTCGCTAAGGCCCGTTTGAAGTTTAGAAAGGCTTGTGAAATTGCATAGCCATCACCTCTAAGAGCAAATCCAATGGCAGTCTGTCTTAGGCCGAAAAAACCACTTTTTCATCCAAAATTTTCAGCCTCAGCTCAACCTAAAAAATTCAGCTTCAGCCTCTCTTGAGGCCGAAAATTTGAATTTGAAATTTCTCAATTTACTGAATAAGTTCAATTAAAAAACATTGATTACAACTAATAATTGATTAAAAATTTAAAACTACTTAAATACAACTAAACAACAATAGAAAAATTAAAGATAGCTACAAGGGGTTTCTTGGGTCTCGTGGTTGACCGTTAAACCAAGCTTCTCGCGCTGCTATAAGCATTTGGTCACCATGTTCGTCGAGAGACCTAACATCAGTCTTCAATAATTCCATCCCATATTTTTTGTTCTTGTGTTCTCTATCTGCTTGTAGATACTATTGTTGAACTCGTAGGGCCTCTTGTTGAACCTGTATAGCTTCTGTCATTGTTGTTGCTCTCTGTTGGGATTCTTCTACTCTATTTTTCCAATATCCCTCAGTCGGAGTTTTTGTAACAGTATAATTTGTGGAATTTTCTCCGACTCTTGCATTTGCTTTTGCTTGTTTACGACCAATTGGTCTTTCCTCTGATGGATTGGTACTGAGATCCCTTTTGCTGGATGTTGACTCTCCTGACATGTCTGCCATCCACTTGTTTAGTGTCATCAAATTCTTGTAAACATGTTGGAACCTAAAGCCTTTTCCTTGGTGATTTTTGTATACATTTCAAGTGCTCTTTGTAACTGAAACTAAACATTTTCTAAGTTTATATTATGAAGTGAAAGATAGAAATAAAAGAATTAAAAGTTTGAAACAATTATCCGGTCATAATCGTTTTCTCCGCTTTTTGGAACTTTATTGACTAGCCTCAAAGTAGATATAAAACTTTGACATTCAGAGCTTATCTCACTGAAACGAGATTTACAACTTCTAAGTGTGCGGTTGATACTTTGCACTTGCAATATATTCATCTGATATTTTTTGCCAAAATACTTTATATTTTTGACAATTTTCGACAATCGCATCAAATAAGATTTTCAAATAAAAATTAGCAAGTAAAATATCTTCATCCGGCTTGTACGGTTCCTGTTTAGTTACTTTTGTTGAACTCGTCCCTTCGTGCACAGAAGAATCCTCAAATACTTCATAATCATCAACCCCTAATTGAGCCGACAGATAAGTAAAATTAGGGGACAACATCTATTATAATAAAACAGCTCAGTAGTTATTCAGGGTATAAGTCTAGCCGTCCATTTTATTTTAGAGATTTGGTTGGGAACACATCCGACGGATGATATAAAACTCTCTCCCTGTAATTTGAATCAAAACAAAAAGGTAATAATGTCAATAGATAAATACAAATTTGAATATAACTAATTCCTTTATTTTCTCTTGGTTAGTTTTCATTTTCTCGCATTACTCTCTCCCAGTTATGTTATTTCTAACCGGTTTTCTCCCATTAATATCTCACTTAATATTCTCCCACTTTAATATTCTCCCACGTCTTCACACATTGAAATTCAACTGGTTAATTTCACAACTTTAATATTGAAATGTCTCTCGATTTTCTCCCATTAATATCTCATGTACAGTTATTTTTTCAAACTTATATATCCCACAGTTATTTTCTCCTGGCAACTCATTCATTTGTTTTCGATCTCTCTTTCTCTCTTCTTCTAAACACTGAAGATACAAATTTTTCTATTGGTAAGTTTATTTGTTTATTTTATAATTTTTATGTCATTTTTATATAGAAATATAGCCACTTTGCTCTTAACTTTATTGTGTAAATTTTAAATTGAATTGGATTCAAACCATCCCTCTCAATCTCTCGGTGTATTTCTTAGTTCTCATTTTAATTATTTCTCCATATTGTTCGTCGATTTTAAGTTCTCATTTTAATTATCTCATTTCGTAGTGACTTCCCATATTAATTTTCGTTTTTCTTTCCACTTATTTTTTAAAGTGCAGGACTTTGAAGTGACATAGAGATGAAGAAGTGGGTTTCCTGTAATACTTTTGCTCACTTTGGTACTCTTACTCCACTTTTGTTATTGTTTTCGTTATGTGCTTCTTTTTTCTTCTCTTAGATTTTTCTTCCCTTAGATTTCATTCTACTTTGTCATTGCAAGTGATTTCAAAAGTAATATTGATTTCATATGTTTCAGGCTCCAGCAAGAGAAGGCATTGTGCATTAATCTTTTTCACTCTTGATCTTATTTCAAATGTAACTGGGTTGATATATAATTGTCACAATGTAACTCTTTAGTTCTTTCTTTCTAATTCTTTCTCCTATTTGTAGTTGTTCTTCATCAATTTATTATTTCTCCATCTTTCCATCTCTTTAATGTAAATGGTTTAGTATAACGATCAAAGTTAAGGTCTTTGTAATTGTTGTTCAGTTCAAATAATAATTTTAATTATACATTGTAAATCTTTGTTTTTTTTTTTTGTTTTGTTTTGAGTGAGAGAGTTCTTTGGAAAGAACTATGTAATTTGCCGTACATTTTAACATATTGTTGGTGTAAAAAATCTTCATGTAATTAATTAGATATATTACAACTATTTTCATAATAATTGTTGAATTTTGACAAAAATACGGTCAAATATGTTGACTCAGTAAGAACCTAATTATTTCACTCTATAAATAGCTTTAATTTTCTATCAGTTTTGTATTTACAAATGGGTTAATTCCGTTTTAGCCCCCGATTTCTGACCAACTGGCCATTTTGGCCCCTAATTGTGTCCGGCAGTTCGTTTTGGCCCCAAAAAATTCCTAAATGGCCCCAAATTTTTTCAACCTCCCAATTCTACCCCCATGGCATTTCTGTAATTATTTTTTTTCTTTTTCTTTGTCCACCTCATCTAACAATTGACACATCACTCTGTCCACCTCACCCTTCTTCTCCGGCGAATGGTTGCCGGCCGGAATAAAAAATTCCGGCCGGCCACCTTTACCAAAATATTTTTTTTTTCATTTCTCTCTCTTCTTCATCTCCTTCTTTCTCTCTCTTCTTCTTCATTTCTCTCTCTTCTTCATCTTCTTTCTTTACCTCTCTCTCTCTAACCGTTCTCTCTCTCTCTACATTTTGCGACCCATAAACGTCTCGGTATACGCATCGCCTCGATATTCGTGCACCACTCAGAAGGAATTGACTTCGACGTTCTATCTGGAAGGCGTTAGCCAAAAGGGATGTACCGCGTCCGTAGGACGCGGTGGACACCTAGTTTCCATATAACTTTGGTCGTCGAATTCGTTAGTATCTAGTGGATCCATAGGAGAGCAAATGAAAAGATAGAAAATTTTTAAAAGAGATAAAGAAATTGAAAGAGTGGAAAGACAGAAATAGAGTAGAGAGATGGAAATGAAGAGAAACAAGTGGGAGATGAAATGAGAATGGGTGGGGTTGAACACATTTCCAACCGTTGGAGCAAATCAACCGGCTGGGGAGGGGTCCCCAACGGTCATGTTGGGGACGCTACAATCGCCCCTAATGTTAGGGGCAACTGAAGTAGTCGGTTGGAGCTCCGCCCCAACCGACTGAACTTGGAGCTTGAAATTTTGGCCTCAACCCGCCCCGCACAGGATTTGCTCTAAGAGCAAGTCCAACCTCAGTCTTTCTTAGTCCATAAAAACTATTTTTTCACTCAAAATTTTCAGCCTCAGCTCATCCCCAAAAATTCAGTTCCAACTTCAGCTTCTCTTTAGGTCTAAAATTTGTGAATGTAGGAAATACGTGTGTGGGCTTTTTGTGGGTATGCAGAAAACGTGTGTGATTTTGTGTATTTATGAAACACATGTTTGAACTATTTTCGAAATAATATTTTTTTTTCAAAGTTGAGAAACTATTCGGATCGACACGTTGATGGGATGTATTTTATCCAACGACTAGGGATTCCCCAACATGACCGTTGGGGACATCCCCTACGGTCTGTTAGGGCCTTCAGCCGACCCTTAATCAAGGGCTGGCTGAGGTTGGACTTGCTCTAAGTTCAGCAATGAGATTTTGCATGACCTCAAAGTGGCAAAATTCAGTAGCTACCCTTGAAATGGGTAATATACACTTAATGGCGGCTACTTTAAGGTACCAAACAAGAAAATGGAGAAGACTTCGAGGAAAAACATCCGGTTTTAATCTTAAGAATCTTAAAATACACAATACATGGTAGTTGTTTTTTAACTTACATCTTCACCCCCACAACCATTTTCTCTCTCTCTCTCTCTCTCTCTCTCTCCCCCTCTCTCTCTCTCTCTCTCTCTCTCTCTCTCATTCCTTCTCATTTCTCTCCTCCTCCAACTGTTGGAGCTTGCCATCTTGGTAGTAAGAAAAGTAAGACTACCATATTTTGGCAAATAAAAGATTGAGAAACAATCCTTTGTTTCTTAAATTTCCAAGACAACGGACTTTCATAAGACACGATGAAGTAGCTAGTAGCTTTCTCAACAATAATAAAGATTGACGGCAATGATAGTTTGCCGGCAAGGGTCGCTGATAAACTGTCATTTTCGACGATCTTTAATATTTTCCCATCTTTTTCTCTCCAACTCCAACCGCTACCACCACCATCGACCACCAATATCTCTCTCTTTCCTTTCTTCTTTCTCTTTCCCCTCCTTCCCATCTTTCTCTCTTCCCCCCTCTCTGTAATAGGTCCGGCGAAGGAGAAGGTGATGGGTGGAATTAGTACTGAAAGATGGTGGCGGGAGATGCTCAGGAAGATGATGAAGTTTTGTTGTCTCAAAAAATTTAACAAAACCTATTATTTTCCTTTAAAAATTTGTATGTGGGTAAAATTCTTTATTTCGTAGTAGAGGCAACATGTTTTTGTTTTAACAACAAGAAAATAGAAAAGTATACACGTCGAATGAATCCCAACAGAGGTTCGATGTGATCGATATGTGAGCGACTAAAGGCCCCTGAAGAAATTGTTGTTAGCATCCGGTGGAGGAGATTGACTTAGATCAATCTCCTTTAACCCCAAACATCTATTGACACCAGGATATAAAGGCTTCAGATCAACCACTCCGAAAGCCAAAGCAGTGGTTCAGACTAGGACTAGTCCAAGAGGTTTCAGACTGGCCCTGTCTGAACCCTTTCTTTGGCTTTCGGTGGGGTCAGTTCGAAACCCTTAGACTGGCGAGTTGTTATCTTATCCTAACTTTGCATCAAGACAAATTCTAACTTAATTTGATTGTTCAATACCAGATCTAATTGGATTGTTCAATATTATATCTGAATATAATTTGTGTTTTAGGGTTTGATGTTTTGATATTACTTGTTTTTTGGCTTTCTATTAATATCTTCACGAAGAATAAGAAGATGGTAATGATATGAATGAGAAGAGGAAGATGATGGTGACATCTGGTTGTTCAATAATTGGTTTGATGCTTTATGATTTCATGGTGGTTTGATGCTTTATGGTTTCAATGGCGGTTCCTTGTCGTGATGATGATTTTGATCATACGAATGAGAAGAACACAGGGAGACACGAGGAAGAAGAAACGAAGAAGCAGAAAGGAGGAAGCCAATAGGAAGAACACACGAGGAAGAAGTAAAAAAGAAGAAGAAAAGGGAGGGTCAAAGTGGGTGCCGGGCGCCTGGGTGCTTTATAAAATTTTTGTCCATATAAGATTTCTAACTATTTGATTTGTAAATATACCCAAAATTATTGTCCATATAAGATTTCTAACTATTTGATTTGTAAATATGCCCAAAATTATTGTCCACCTAAGAAATTTGATTGTCCATATATTAACCACCATAAAAATTTCGCAGGTGCCTTTAGAAGCTCCCAACGGGTATTCACTGAATGACTAAGGGTTATTATTGGAATAAAAATAAAACCTAATCGAAGGGTGCTTTCGTCATTGGCGCCCTTTTCTTTCTTCTCTAGAAAAACCCTAATTCTTGATCTAATAAGCTCTTAGCAGTCCAGAAGAGAGAGAGAGAGAGAGAGAGAGAGAGAGAGAGAGAGAGAGAGAGAGAGGAACCAGAGGCGAATCTACTCACAGGTAGAAGCTCTAATCTCATATTTTATTTCTTAATTAGAGGTTTGATTTGGGTATTCCTTAACAATATTCTTCCCTCAATATCCAATAACTTCAACTCTGTTTGTAATCGTCTTTTTATTTATTTGATCGCTTAGATGTTTATTCATTTTCTCTGATTTAGTACCAATTAAAATGTATTCGACATTAATCAAATATACGATCCATCCATTTCATCCGATTCAGTGGGTTCTTACAAATCACTGATTTAGTTCTTGTTTCATTTTTGTACATGTGGATCTTCATATCTGTTTAGAGGTATAAAAACTAGAGAAATTTCTCAGTATAATACTAAAATGGATTCTATTAGAGATTGAAAGTTGAAGTCCATTTTACAATTTAGCTTTCAGACCTAAGATGGGGACTGGGGGTAGATTTTGGCAGTTAATAATCAGTAAAGGTTGTGGCTGGATGACTTGAATCCATGTTTTTGGTGTTTTACTTCCCTCAATCAGGGGTGGTTGAAGAACATCTAACTGCCAACCCAATATCGAAATGTTGTCTTTGCTTCGTTTAGTTTTGTGAGGTCTAAAGATCGTATGCTGGATTACTTCCCCATGCCATGCCCGAGGAGTACCGTTCAAACAATCCCAGTCCCTTCAAACAAACATCGCTGGACTATCTTTCTTCTTTATTTATTTGTTTTTGGTTTCTCAATGAACAGTATTTGTCCCGATTCAAGTAAATAATGTCGTTGAATATGAGCTAATAAGTTATGAAATGAGCGCAATTTCATGATACTATGAGTTTCATTGAAAAATTGATCTGACAAAGATTAAGTAGTTAAAGGAAAACGTTGGTAAACAAATTGGACCTCATAATTGACAAGTCTTTGTTACTTCAATTGATTCCCTTAATAAATATCTTAACCACGATCTTGTATCTTATAACTATTTTTTTTTCGTATTTTCTAGCAACCGAATTCAGCAAGGATGGTGAGAGTAAGTGTTTTGAATGATGCTCTTAAGAGCATGTACAATGCTGAGAAGAGGGGCAAGCGACAAGTCATGATCAGACCTTCGTCTAAAGTGATCATTAAGTTCCTTATGGTTATGCAGAAGCATGGTTCGCAACCTTACACTCTTTTTCTCTTTCTTCTCATTTGTCATCTCCCACATTTCATGGCTAATTTTCATTATGTAAATTTGGTTTTTTGGTACAGGTTATATTGGGGAGTTTGAGTACGTTGATGATCACAGATCTGGTAAAATTGTTGTCGAATTGAACGGGAGACTCAACAAATGTGGAGTTATTAGTCCTCGTTTTGACGTTGGTGTTAAGGAGATTGAGCCATGGACGGCAAGGTTGCTTCCATCAAGACAGGTTACTTTCAACCTTAAAATTATCTTCCTTCAAAAGCATACTTGAACTCCAATACAAAAGTTTCATAATAACAACTAAATCAAGGGTTAGGCATGAGACCATCTGGTCTACTCCTGATCCTGATCCTGATCCAATCGACGAGTTGCTCAGGTGGATCAGGCAATCCCTACTATTTTAAGTAGATTGATATACCTCAATTGCTTGTCGTATTTTACGATGTTTAATGTGAACAATGCAGTTCGGTTATATCGTGCTCACAACATCTGCTGGCATCATGGATCACGAAGAGGCAAGGAGGAAGAATGTTGGTGGGAAAGTACTTGGTTTCTTTTACTAGATCAAAAAGCCGGCGAGAATTGATTCTCATTTTTGATGGTTATATTTCAGAAAGTTTATGTTTGGTCTGAAAACTTGAGGATTTATTTTGATTAAGGTTTTTGTTTTGTGTTTTTTATCTTTCCAAATTGAGTGGAACTTGTTAGATACATGTAGAAGATGAATGGTTAATTTATTTGCCTTATTTTCTTATTCTCTTGCTTCTCTCTCTTATATATTTTATACAGTAAAGGAGGAGGGTATCGGTTTTAGAATATACTCTTCTCTTCAATCGCTAAGATTACACTTCCGGATTATATCTCTCAAATTCTATCTTCTACGTCGTAATTATGCTCTACCTAACTTATTTTCCTAGGTTTGATAACACTTTTTAAACTTATAAGTATCGAAATGTCGGTGCCTGATCACACGTTCGCGGCGTGTGTGTATATTTATATATGCACCTGTCCCAGCAGTGCCTCCAATACTATTAGTGGATTTCAGCTAGGACTAAGTTCTATTTGGGCATCTATGATTTGGGACCAATTAGCTTTACTCTAAACTCCAATTGAAAAATGGAATAATGGATTGTGTTTCTTATCATCCTATTGGAATTTCTAGTTAGATCCACCCAACTATAGTAACTTTAATGAATCAGTTAGTGAATGCTGACTTCGTCAGAGAGTGAGTGTGTGTGAGACTGTGTGTGTGAGAGAGAGAGAGAGAGAGAGAGAGAGGGTTTTAAATAGTACTGCTGCAGAAAATAGCCATGAAAACTTATAAACCAGAAACTAAAAAAGATAGAACATAATGAAAATGAAGAATTGAAGATCAATATCTCTGCAATAAACGCAAATTACAAGAAATTTATTCCCCTTTCTTCTTCTTCTTCTTCATTTTCAATTTTCCATCTTTAGTTTTGTTTCTTTTAAGAGTGAAGAAACATGAACTCAATTAAAAACTACAAAACATTGCCAAAGGATATTTAGTTGCCCATAGTTAAAATGGTTCATGGTTAGATTATTAAAACCTAACCATCATCTTCTTCTTCCTCATCGACCATCGTCGATATCTTCATTCTCTCTATTATCTTTGTCTTCTTCGTCGCCTTCGAAGACTCTACCATGAACCAAGTGAGTTTCCATGGGGTAAGAAAGACACTGACTAATAAAACTCAAATCAATAAAATGAAAGGAAAGTTTGGTTGAGATGTTGGGTTGAGGTTGGCTTTGTTTCTTTATGTAGTTGTGGAAAGGGAAGAAAGGGATCTTCTAAGCATATACTTGAAGCACAATTACCTTTTCCTTCATTTTCTTTTAGATAAACTTTGTTAAATTACTTATTTTTTCTTTAAAAGGCACATGAAAGGTGACACATTTCAGAATCTAATTCACTTTTTTTCCAAGGAAAAAGCTAAATAAACTCTTAATGAACAATTAAATTATGGAAATGTGCTAAGTGGCGCTTTCTAAGTCGTTGATCTATAAAGAACACAAATTGAAATATATATCGGCCATCCACCGAACAACTCAGATACATTTTGGGATTTTCTAAAAAAATCGGTGTTCGTGGAGCATAATTTTTTTTCTTTGAGAGGTGGTTTTGATCTCCACCATTGGAGTTGGGACATGAGTAGTTGCTTAACTCATAGATACCAAACATTCTCATTATCATCAATCACAAAAGACATCTAGCTAGGGCCCTTAGATTGAATTATTGGATCATGCCAGCCACTTCATATAACCTTAAGAGTAAGGATCATACTGAAAACTTTTTCTTATACACTAGCTGACCTGTTATTCCTTATAAATACAAAAGAAATTAGAAAAGTAATAGTTTTTTTCTTTTGTTGAAAGGAAAAAAGTAATAGTTCATAAGGTGAAATTATTGTATAACACAAGTGATATGAGCAAAGTTAATTAGTCCCGTATTGCTTATAAAGAGGCTAATGAGTATGGATAGTTAAAGGAAAAAAAGAAAATTAGATTTAATCAATCAAAATCTAAAACCTAACACTAATGAAAATTAACAAAATACATGGACATAATGAAAACATGATCAAAGATAATGAAGTAACCACCGATTTAACCATGTTGAGCTCGTTGGATGATGAATCTTAAAGAGAGAAAATTTATAATAATGAAATCATGAAGATGTTTAAAGATGAAGCCGATTAAAAAGTTAACACGAAGTTGATGAACCCGATTACAATGAAAATCATGAGATGATGATGAAGAACAATAAACAAAAAGATGAATCTTAAGATTTAACCATTACAACAGTTGGTGTTCTTCTAATGAAAACGAACTTGACGATTTGATGATGGACTTCCAACTATGGATAAACGATGGTGGTTTCAGTTGATGAAATAGATTGGAAGAAGATTCAGAGCTTCAGAAATGGAGAAGGAATAATGGTTTCTGACGATATGAAGAAGGGTTTCGGTTTTAGAGAGTGAAAATAAAGGATTTCTGTTATTGTGAGGAGATTGGATAGAGAAAATGAGAGATAAAAAAGGAAATAGAATTTTGGAAATTGATATTCAAAATAGGGTATTGTCTTATATATAAGGTCATTATGAGTATTATAATTATATATGAAACCTAGAGATTTGTGTTTTCTATAGAGATGGAACCATTTGGACTAGATTTCTATTTATATTAACATTTTGGCTTAATATTCCATATTAGAATTAGAGTGGACTAAAAGTGCGTTTAGGTGTAGGTTTTTGGACTACAAACCTAAAATTTCTAGTTTTTTTGGTTGCAAGGAAAAAGTAATAGTTTATAAGGTGAAATGAGTGTATAACACAAGTGCGCCCTATGAGCAAAGTTAATTAGTCCCATATTGCTTATGTAGAAGCCGATGAGTATGGGTAGTGTCGAAAAAAATAATATCCTTTTCAAATACAACTTACAAGAAAAGGGGTAAAACACGTGATCCAATTGAAGTCATTGGGGATCTATCTCTCTCTATTTTTCCTCCTCTTTCTTCTTTCTCTATAACTGTTTTTCTCGTATTTGTTCGTGATCTTCAAGATTTTCAGGCGTAGGGAGGGATCCCTACGCCGAGGTTTCGTCTTTGTTTTTATATATCTTTTAGATCTAATATTATCCATGTTGGAGTAGAACAGAGAGACAGGGACAAGGATGGTGGTTTGGGTAACAGTTTCTTCATCATCAATCTTCGTAACACTAAAATGGTTCTTCTCGACTTAAAGATGATGGATCAATCATAACAATTTCTTGATCACCAACTTCTTGATCACCATGGTTGAGTGGTTTTCTTGATGCAACCGTCATGCGTCTCTACTTGGTTCAATCTTTTTCATTAGTATAATAATGTTCACGACTTTTAGGGTTTCTTTCGTGATCTTTAGGATCTTTAATTTGTGACCTTTAGGGTCTTTTATTTCATCTTTGCAATCTTGTACTCCTTTCCCTTCATGTTGTCTTTACTTTGTAAGCTTCATGTTGTTATTTACTTTAGTAAATCCATGTTGTACTCAAAGGAGTCAAAAACTATCAAAACCATGTGTCATGTTGATTATGAATGAAATTCTGATTTATCTGAAGAGAAAAACTTACAAGAAAAGGATTGCTCAAGAGCTGTATACTTTCAAAATTCTAATACTCACTTAATGTGGGATTAAAGTAATACCTTTACTCAACGCCAAGGCTTAGTGGCTCAACGTTCCCTTCTAGGTAGGGGAAAGTTACATAGTCTTGGACTCATCCCCAAAATACTTGGTCTGATATCATACTAAAACTAATTAAACTCACTCTCTTTGAAACCCAATTTATAAAGAAACATAGGTGCTGTTTGTTTTTTTTTATTTATGTCTGAATCTGAATTAGCTGAACTGAATTAGCTGAATCTGAATTTGCTGAAATTATTTTGCAAATTAGATGTTTGTTTTTCAAATCTGAATTGTTCGGTCTGAATTGAAATTTTGACATTTATACCCCTTTGTGGCAATTCAACCAAACAAACCCTAGTTTCAATTTGCTCTTACCCAAAGAAAACCCTAAGTTTCTTATGCCCTCTTTCTTCATCTCTCGGCAGTCATCTCTCGCACTCGTTTCTCTCTCTTTCTCTAACAGTAAGAAAACCCAAAAGAAAACCCTAAATAGATCAAGGAAGATAAACCCTCACCGGTTCCAGCGAGGGTTTCGTCGTTCTCTCTCTCTCTCTCTCTCTCAGTCACTCTCTCTCTCTCAGCCGCTTCTCTCCCAGTAAATCTGCAAAGTAAACCCTTCGTCTCTCTCAGTCGCGCTCTCTGTCTCTCTCGAATAGTAGATTGACGCGAGGGTTTAACTTCATCTCTCTCTCTTTCTTTCTCTCTCTCTCTCTCTCTCTCTATATATATATATATATATATATATATATATATATATATATATATATATATATATATATAACAGTAGATCCTCTCTTTGGCTCTCTCTCTCTCTCTCTAACAGTAGATGTGCAAATTAGGGTTCCGTCTCTATCAGTTTCTCTCTTTAACAGTAGGTCGGCAAGTTAATGTTGTGGTGGTGGTGGTTTGTAATGGTGGTGGTGATTTGTAGTGGTGGTGGTGATTTGTAGTGGTGGTGGTTTGTAGTGGTGGTGGTGATTTGTAGTGGTGGTGGGGATTTGCAGTGGTGGTTTGGGTTGTGGTTGTTGTGGTGGTGGTGGGGGTGGAGATGGAGATGGTGGTTCTGGTGAAATTTTTTTAATTCATGAGGTTATTAATGTAAATTAACACAGTTCAGACTTTTACCTTGGTTTCAGACTTGTTTTGAAGTCTGAAAAATGTGGGTCTTTTTTCAGCCAATTCAGACATCAAGTTAATTCAGCTAACATTTCAGATTTTCCTAAATAAAAAAAAAACAAACGTCTGAAATCTGAATTGACCCCATTTCAAATTTCAGATCTGAAAATAAATGAAAAACAAGCAGCACCATAGTCAAGATTTATCTACTTCACAAATTCGATCCGGTATTGAGGTGATATATAAATAGAGTAATGTTACTAGTGATAACTCTAGCCAACTTTACTCGTATTCTTTCAATTTTTTGGGAATGGTTGAAGGTTTATAGCTACAGACAAGGACCAATAATTAATCTTAAAAAATCTAATACCTATAATTGTTGTTTAGAAATGATACTGATACAAATAATATCCTCAATTATTGAAGAATATTATGATTGTTTTTGCATGTTAGGAATAGTGAGTATTTTAATAAGTAATGAGTGAGTCAACTCACTATCTAAATTGTTCTCGAATTGGCATTTGGATGAAGAAAGTAGCGTAAACAATGTAGTATCATTATGAATTTATGCAGATACAGTGGAAAGAAGATGAACCGGTCTCAACTGTAACGGGGTCAAGAGATGGATATATTATTATGTACTCATTTGGAGCTTCTTCAATTTTCCTCTACATCATGATTTTTTTTTGATATTTTATTTGATGATTTTAGTTCTCAACAAGAATGCTGTTAGAATTATTTTTAATCAATTGGCATAACTTAATTATAAGATACTACTAGTATACTTGTTTATAATTGTAAGTTGGAATAATTCTCTTTGCAACAAAAAAAAAAAGTTAGAACAATTCTCTATTGTTTTTTAATGATTTGGTCTAATCAGTTTAGACTTTTTCTTCTGGTCAAACTAATAAGTTTCATGGAATATAATTTTAGAAAGCGATGAAAGGCATTTTTTTCGTTTTTTTTTTTGTTGAAGTAATGGTTGAGTTGATGAAATGCATATTATTATCCACTCGTATACTTCAAAGATGCATATGCACCTTACACTTGTCAAAATCTAATGTTGCCTATGAAAGTGCATAATATGTATAATACACAAATGTCAATGCATTTTTACAAAATAGGGTTATTTAGTGTATAGACCCCAGTTATTTACCTATATTAGGGATCCACCCCCAAAACGATAATGCTTTAGGGTTACCCCCCATTCTCTATTTTTCCGTCAAAAGTCTGTTAAGTTGCGAGCGTGCCAGTCACGTGAGCTTCCTTTGACAAATTTGCCCTCTCCATCAGCTTTACTGTTGGGGGTCCTTCCCTAAATATTTGTTTTACAGTGGGGGTCCTTAACCATTTTAATACTACTTCCTATTTTTTCACAAGAAATTTGTGATTTTAGTGAAAACAAAGTTCAACTCTCTCCCAAGTGAGTAACTAGGTCGAGGTTTAACATGAGTTTTGGAGTTCAGCTATAATGGAGTTCTAGAAAAGAAGGTTTCAGATAAATGTCAGCTAGAATTCAAAAGTTTTTCAATCTGTTTCTCATTTTCTCAAGATCAGACTGTTATTCATGTAATGTAGTTGGCATTTCAACCTGTTCAAGATCAAGATCAAGAGAAAAAGATAGAAAAAGATTGAAATACCAACTACATTACATGAATAACAGTTTGATCTTGAGAAAAAGAAAAAAAAGATTGAAAAACTTTTGAATTTTTTTATTTTTTTCAAAAGCAAAGAACTTTTGCTTAATTGGTTCAAATTCAAGATCAAGTACTAAATTGAAGAACACAAATTTACAGAGAAAGCATTACATTTGAGCATAATGACTCAAACCTAATAATTTTCTCCAATTTTAGCTGGCATTTATCTGAAACCTTCTTTTCTAGAATTCCATTATAGCTGAGCTCCAAAACCCAAGTTAAACCTCGACCTAGTTACTCACTTGGAAGAGAGTTAAACTTTGTTTTCACTAAAATCACAGCTTTCTTATGAAAAGATAGGAAGTAGTATTAAAATGGTGAAGGACCCCCACTTAAAACAACTATTTAGGGAAAGACCCCCAACAGTAAAGCTGATGGAGAGGGCAAATTTGTCAAAGGAAGCTCACGTGACTGGCACGCTCGCAACTTAACGGACTTTTGACGGAAAAATAGAAAATGGGGGGTAACCCCTAAAGCATTATCGTTTTGGGGGTGGATCCCTGATATAGGTAAATAACTGGGGTCTATACGCTAAATAACCCTACAAAATATCTTACTTGTCAAAATCTAATGATCTGATACCAGTGTTGGATGGTCTCGGACCTCTTTCACCCCTAAAGCTAGTTCAAGAGGTAAGATTCCTCCCACAAAGATTCCTCCCACACTTATTAACACACACCGTGTCCATTCCACAATCAAAGTGGGATGACCCCTCACACATTGACTCTTAACGTCAATAGTTATTGGGTTGAGACTTGTTATCACGTGGGCTCTGATACCAGTGTTGGGTGATCTCGGGCCTCTCACACCCCAAAAGTTAGCTTAAGAGGTAAGACTGCTTCCACACTTATTAACACTCCCTGCCCCTTCTACAACCAATGCGAGATTAACCAACAATTCCTACTAATGCATTTGTGTTTCTAAATTTCTTCCATTGTTCCACACACCAAACAAATATAGTACTAAAGAAAATTAAATCACCTATTTTTGAAGGAGTAAACTCAATTACTCACGTGTTGAAAGGGTAAAAATTAAGACCGTGGCTTTTGGGGCATGAAGAAAGTTCTCTACGGAATAAAGAGACTTTATCAATTAAAATTGACTTATGGAACATATTTTTTGTTTAGTCCAAAAATTTACATGATTGTTTTTAACCCCCTAATCTTATCTCCACATCCTCATGTATTTCTCTTTCCCTCTGCTCCCTGTCTTTCACTTTGGTAATTTAACAAAGTGAGCTAGGGTACCAGGGCCGTGCCTGACAATTTCGGGGCCCGGTGCCAAACTTAATCGGGGCCTTTTATATAGATGTGACGCAAATAAAATTTACATGCAAAGTGATAACACAAATTTAAAATAGTTTACCTATAAATTGTTTTATGAAAACAATGATGAATCTAAATTCAGTGAACGTGAATAACAACTTTATACGATTGGTCAAACATTTTTTCTAATAAAGTTATCCTTGATTAGTACAGACTATTATTCGAAAGTAGGAACACTGATTTTTCTTTCTTACACAATCCAAAATTATAGTCCAGAGAGACAGACTTGAGGGAGAGAGAGATAAGAATAGATAGAAATTTATAAGAGAGGGACATATGAGAAAAGAAAATTGTATATAGAGTGAGAGAGAAAAAAAATAGAAAAAGAAGATTGTAAGACAAATATTTGTGTGAAAGTCATGCACGAATGGAGAGTTTGAGTTGGCCTTAAAAAAGAAAGAGTTGAAAACTGCTTGCTATAAGGTTTGAACCCATGACCATGAGTTAAAAGTCACTAACTTCTCCATTGAGCTACAAAATCTTTGCTATTGAAAATGTGCGTGTTAAAATAGTACCCTTATTTTGAACGAACCCAGGAACTTGTAACCACTCGAAAAATGGGCCCCTTGTGGTGGGGGGCCTGATGAGTCATGAAAATGCCTCATCTGAATATCTTAATTTAGACTAGTTAGTCTAATTCGAGCTGTTACTCTGATGTTTTGCTTGTGTTTCCTTACTCAGGTACCTTTTTCAGAGTTATGTGTGCAAAACGGATAAAAGTCGGAGAAATGCAGATTAGGGGTATTTTGGTCATTCTGTGATTCTGATTTCATGATCAGTATTAGTGCTCGGATGGAAAGTAGAGTCCAAGACGAACCCGTAGGCGAAAACGGAAGTCAAATCGGAGTCCGGATGAGTAAGATAGAGCTAGTCAAAGTTCGGGTCAAATTTGGTGGAACAAGAGTCAAGAAGGACACGTGGTGCGCATCGAGCAAAGTAATCAGAGGGACAAGAAACAAAGTGGGCTACTTTCTGTCACGTCCAGAGGTACACCAAGCTATACTCGTGACCCGGACAGCCCAACCCGACTCGATGACGTCAGCTGACGTCATCGTCATCTTCTTCCTTTTATTAGAACCGAGAGTTGTTCTTCTTCAAATCGAGATTTTTCAAAACAGAGAAAGTTTCTCTTATAACCGAGAGAGAAAAGGAAAGAAGAGAGAAGAAAGGAAAGAAGAGAGAAGAAAGGAAATAATTTAATAGAAAGAAGGAAAGAGCCGAGAGCTTTAGTGAGAGAAAGATTCGGCTGGATGTTTAGAATGTAGAGAGAGAGATCGACTGGTTTGGTTGATATAAAACAGAGAAATAACTAAGTTAATGGTATCTCGGTTTTGGGGGGATCCACTCTCGGGCTGGAATAAGAGATTAGAGAGAGAGTGAGATGAACAGAGAACTCACCTCGGTTGGGAATTGAAACAGGAATCAAAACCATCATCTTCTTCATCTGTTTTCTTTTGTTTTAGTGAGAGAAACAGAGAAACATAGAGGGACAGAGAGAGAGAGAGAAAGAGAATTTTGTAGAGAGAAAGAAATTGTTTTTATTTTCAATTTTTTTATCTTATATGATATTCCTCTTCAAATTGTTTATTTTGATTCTCTGGTTTGATTTAAATAGAAGAGAGTTATAATTAAACAGAGAGAGTATAGAAGAAAGAGAGAGAAAATCAGAAAGTTAGAGAGAGAAAGAGAATTGGAGAAGGTGAGAAAATAATTTTCCTAGAGAGAAAATACTTCCGGGAAGATGAGAAAACTGCTCCCTTAGGGCATGTTTGGCTGCGACAAGGAAAATCAGTGAGAAAGTTTATAAGTTTTCTTCCATTCTCTTTTATTCTTTATGTCTATTTCAATATCGTATTATGATTAACTAATTCTCTGTCTAGGGTTGATGATGAAACCAAATATTCGATCTTTAGAACATAAGTTATTTGGTTAATTCTTTTAATGTGATTTAATGTTTAAATTGTTTTAATTTATCAAGTAGATTATCTTTTCACTATCTATGCTTTTAGGTTTGATGTATCGTGCTTAGGTTAAATCCTTTGACGGTTCATGCTTATTGATTGATAGATAGTAGTTTAGAAATTCATCTTTTAAATAAGACAACTACAATTTCATGAGTTAAAAACCGATTTTATCGAAAACATCTCCCGGAATTAGGATAGTTCATTATCCGAAATTCTGAGTTATAAAACGAGAGAGTTAGTCAGTTGATTTCGTATGTTTAAAAGTGAGTTATTCGGTGGATTCCAAAAACCCTAGGTCGTCTCCCCCCATTTGAGTTCCTTGTATCATTTGTATTTTATTTCCGTCATTTTATTTTAACATTTTATTCATTTCAAAACCAAAACCAAATCATTGAAAAACCGTCTTACTTCCAAGTCTTAGAATAGGTTTCACTTAGTCTCTGAGGAACGAACCGGTCTTACCGGAATTTATTACAACTTGACACCCGTGCACTTGCGGGTGTAGACCTATTTAGGGTAACCTTCTAGGCCCATCAAGTTTTTGGCGCCGCTGCCGGGGACTAGTTTTAAATTTGTTCTAATCTTGGAAAGTTTTTATTTTTGGTAAGTTTTTATTTTTGGCCACTTTGACTTGCTTCTCTATTTTTGGTGTTTAGGGCATTAAGGAGCGAAAGAGAAGGCGCAAACAAGGAGGAGGAGTCGAAAAGAAGAAATTTACATTTATGTTTTTATTTTACTTTTGGTGAGAGAGAGACTTTAGACTTTCTTAATTTTATTTTATTTTGGATTAAAGTTTTGACCCTAAATTAGAGGGCTTGTAAATTGTAACCGAAAATCAAACGAAGCCTCGGGTTCGGACACTTAAGGGAAGAGTGGCCCGGGTCGTCATCAAAGGTCATCGCCCGTCTTGAACGGGAGGTAATTTTTCTAATCACCCACGAATCCCCTGTTAGTGGGTACTTTTTATAAGATCTTAGTAGTGCTTCCTCGATTTTCGTGTTAAAAAAAAAAAAAAAAAAAAAAAAAAAAAAAATTGGACCAAAAGAAAGGAATCAAGTTTTTGCAAGTGTCAATTCCCATCTTGTGATCGTGCCTGATCATCATGGCGCATTTTTCTAATGGTTGGACGTACCCTGTTGATGATGATGACCTTGATCTAAAGGGACCCGTCATCAACCGAACTGATATAACCTTAAGAGAATACCAACAGTTGCGTAAAGACTGGCTTAACCAACGTGGTACGACTCTAAGAGATTGTCAACGACTTAACGAGGGGAATAGGCTAGTTGAGCCTAACCGAACTGGTATGACCCTAGGAGAGTACCAACAGATGTGTAGAGACGAGCCTAACCGACCGGGTATGACATTTCAGGATTATAAACGAATGTCTAGAAACAGTCCGATTAGTGAGTGGAGTAGACCATATGAGCCTGATCGATCTTATATGACATTAGGAGATTATCAGCAAATGTGTAGAGACGAGCCTAATCGACCGGGTATGACATTTCAGGATTATAAACGAATGTCTAGAAACAGTCCGATTAGTGAGTGGAGTAGACCATATGAGCCCGATCGATCTCATATGACATTAGGAGATTATCAGCAAATGTGTAGAGATGGTCCGATTAGCGATGGATATGGTCCGACGCCAAATATATATGAGAGACCTTATAGTCCACACTATTCTGAGACCAATGACTTTAGAGACAGGTATGATCCTAATATGTACGGTGAGAGTTTTTATCAAGAGTCTTCATTTAATTACACTAGTGAGCCTTATTACGAGGAGACTCTTGAAGATAGATCTCGATCAGAGTCCGAGAGTCGTCTTATTGAGATTATGTCACAATTTACGACTCAAATGCAGCAGGATACTGAGTCCTTGGCTCAACAGATGAAAATGTTTAAGTCACAGTTGTTCGCCGACGAGGAAGGGGTTTCACCACCCCAAACTCAGGAAGGTACTAGGTACGATGACGAGGTTAATACGTCTAACCCTAGTACTAAGTTAAATGTCGATGAATTTACTGATAATATCCTAGAGCCTGAAAGGTCTGATGACCTTGTTGTCTTGCTTCCTCCACCTATGTCATCTCACCATGATAGGACTGTATTAGACGTTGATATCCAGAATGACGGCGCTATGAGCAAGTTTGGGAATGACACTATTCTGAACTTTCCGACATTTGAGATTTGTAAGGAGTCAGCCTTAGATGAAATTCTAGGAAGGCATGATATTATGAATGACTGCGAGACTCCAGATGTATTTGAGGACATTGATGACAGTAGAGACATGTTAGATAGTTTGTCAGACTGTTTACCTAAGGAAACCATGGACCTTGACCTGGTCCCCGAGCATATTGCCTTACCCTTAGAGTCTAGTTTGACCTTTCACATGGTCTCAGACTCGGTTGTTGATCCCTTTTGGGACACTTCAGATGTCTCCTCTAGAACGTCTATGGAAATAGTGGATATTCTATCCACTAAGCTTGCAGATGACTTTCTGCCTTCGACGGATATATTGGCCCTTCATTGTTATGTCGATCCTTTTGATGACTTTCTAGTCATTGGTCCAAGTATTTATAGTTACTTAGTGGACTGTGCATCCACTAAGTTTGGGGATTACCCCTCATCTTTAATAGTCTCACATGCACTCTCTGCAATTCACAAAGATGTGAGACTATCGTTCACTGAAAACTTTGTGTTTTGGGTGGACCCACAGATGTATCGAATATTGGTTTACAGTTAAACACATATCTGTAATCCAGTAGGTTAGTTCTTTCTATTTGTTCGAATCATCTGTTTCGTCTGGCTGAAGACGTTAAACTTAGCGCTTTTTGGGAGGCAACCCACGGTTAGGACGTTGGAATCAGGTAATATCTTTCCCTTCACCCTGTTATTTTTTTTCATAGTCTTCAGAACATTGAGGACAATGTTTGGTTTAAGTTTGGGGATAGGGGAATGAATTTTTTGCTAAGTCCTTATTTCAAAAATTCAAAAGGGTTCAAAATTTTTCAAAATTTTAAATTTTTGGATTAAAAATGTGAGTCTAGTTGTTTTTGCTTGTTAATGGTCATAGAGTCTAGTTGGTTGTACTACACTTTTGCTAAAGGTTTTTCCACGAATATCGAGTCTTGAGGTTGTTTGTGCACTAGCCATGTGAGTGTTAGATAGGTGAAGAGTAGACTTTTCTGAGAGAACTTAATCGATCATTAGTGGAGACTTAACCTATGTGAGATTCTGAGCCTTTCTTGTTGTTTTGAGTGATCTCTTCTGAGCTAATTCCGAGTAGAGTGAAGAGCTACTCAACCTCGCAATATTGAAAGAAGAACTCATTTGATCTCTTGAGTTCAAATTTTACAACCACTAGGGATGTCATCAGGAAGCAAACCTTTCTCTTGTAGTCTGAGAAACTTGAAAACAGTGTTAACTAGAGGAAGATAGGAACCTCACCCATCATTTAGAACCCTGAGAATAAGGCATGAAGCAAAAAGAAGAGAATATTACCAAGGAAAGAATAATGTGAAGAAAGTAGTATTTGTATTATGAGTCGTATAAAAAAAAAAAAAAAAAAAAAAAAAAAAAAAAAAAAAAAAAAAGAGAAAAGAAATAGAAAAATCAAAGAAAAAATGTTTGTTTAGTTTAAGTGTTTATCCTTCGAAGAAATTCTTGAAGATTTGAAGACGTCAAGTTCTCAGGAGTTCTGGTTCACATTATCACTAGTTTCTATTGACCTTTAGGAAACACTGTTAGATAGTAGATCAGATGAGAAGAGTAGGTTAGCTTCCCCATTCCATATTAGTGGTTGTTTCCTTTTTATGAGATCAGTCGTTCATAAAGAAATTTAGTCCATCTTTTGTAATGTGTTGAGTTTTTTCTCATACTCATACTCGCACATTGAGTGAGCCATTTCTGAGTGACTTTAATTTTTGAGTGTATGACCGTGAGGCAGTAGTCGAGGCGAAATGTATCGAGACAGTAATCAAGGTCTTGTCTTTTCAGAACCGAAATGATACTCATATTGGCTGGTCACGTGCACTTCGAGTCTTGATTACTAGTGAAGAGATTTTTTTTGCATTTGTATGGTTTGGTCGATTTGGATTTCATTTCTATTAACTTTCGAAAATCTACCGGATAAACATTTTTAGTTCATGTCATACTTAACCCTTTTGGAATTTTGAGATATTTGAATTTTGTGGGTATATTCACTGCAAACCCTCACGAGACAAAACTCGTCCTCTTGGGTAACCTAGAGGTTTAACGGCTTGTTGCACGTGCTAAGTGCAATCGTGATTCCCTACGAAAGTGGTGAAGGTGGGTTTAGTTTTATTTTTCTATTTTTGCTCGAGGACTAGCAAAATCTAAGTTTGGGGATGTTTGATGAGTCATGAAAATGCCTCATCTGAATATCTTAATTTAGACTAGTTAGTCTAATTCGAGCTGTTACTCTGATGTTTTGCTTGTGTTTCCTTACTCAGGTACCTTTTTCAGAGTTATGTGTGCAAAACGGATAAAAGTCGGAGAAATGCAGATTAGGGGTATTTTGGTCATTCTGTGATTCTGATTTCATGATCAGTATTAGTGCTCGGATGGAAAGTAGAGTCCAAGACGAACCCGTAGGCGAAAACGGAAGTCAAATCGGAGTCCGGATGAGTAAGATAGAGCTAGTCAAAGTTCGGGTCAAATTTGGTGGAACAAGAGTCAAGAAGGACACGTGGTGCGCATCGAGCAAAGTAATCAGAGGGACAAGAAACAAAGTGGGCTACTTTCTGTCACGTCCAGAGGTACACCAAGCTATACTCGTGACCCGGACAGCCCAACCCGACTCGATGACGTCAGCTGACGTCATCGTCATCTTCTTCCTTTTATTAGAACCGAGAGTTGTTCTTCTTCAAATCGAGATTTTTCAAAACAGAGAAAGTTTCTCTTATAACCGAGAGAGAAAAGGAAAGAAGAGAGAAGAAAGGAAAGAAGAGAGAAGAAAGGAAATAATTTAATAGAAAGAAGGAAAGAGCCGAGAGCTTTAGTGAGAGAAAGATTCGGCTGGATGTTTAGAATGTAGAGAGAGAGATCGACTGGTTTGGTTGATATAAAACAGAGAAATAACTAAGTTAATGGTATCTCGGTTTTGGGGGGATCCACTCTCGGGCTGGAATAAGAGATTAGAGAGAGAGTGAGATGAACAGAGAACTCACCTCGGTTGGGAATTGAAACAGGAATCAAAACCATCATCTTCTTCATCTGTTTTCTTTTGTTTTAGTGAGAGAAACAGAGAAACATAGAGGGACAGAGAGAGAGAGAGAAAGAGAATTTTGTAGAGAGAAAGAAATTGTTTTTATTTTCAATTTTTTTATCTTATATGATATTCCTCTTCAAATTGTTTATTTTGATTCTCTGGTTTGATTTAAATAGAAGAGAGTTATAATTAAACAGAGAGAGTATAGAAGAAAGAGAGAGAAAATCAGAAAGTTAGAGAGAGAAAGAGAATTGGAGAAGGTGAGAAAATAATTTTCCTAGAGAGAAAATACTTCCGGGAAGATGAGAAAACTGCTCCCTTAGGGCATGTTTGGCTGCGACAAGGAAAATCAGTGAGAAAGTTTATAAGTTTTCTTCCATTCTCTTTTATTCTTTATGTCTATTTCAATATCGTATTATGATTAACTAATTCTCTGTCTAGGGTTGATGATGAAACCAAATATTCGATCTTTAGAACATAAGTTATTTGGTTAATTCTTTTAATGTGATTTAATGTTTAAATTGTTTTAATTTATCAAGTAGATTATCTTTTCACTATCTATGCTTTTAGGTTTGATGTATCGTGCTTAGGTTAAATCCTTTGACGGTTCATGCTTATTGATTGATAGATAGTAGTTTAGAAATTCATCTTTTAAATAAGACAACTACAATTTCATGAGTTAAAAACCGATTTTATCGAAAACATCTCCCGGAATTAGGATAGTTCATTATCCGAAATTCTGAGTTATAAAACGAGAGAGTTAGTCAGTTGATTTCGTATGTTTAAAAGTGAGTTATTCGGTGGATTCCAAAAACCCTAGGTCGTCTCCCCCCATTTGAGTTCCTTGTATCATTTGTATTTTATTTCCGTCATTTTATTTTAACATTTTATTCATTTCAAAACCAAAACCAAATCATTGAAAAACCGTCTTACTTCCAAGTCTTAGAATAGGTTTCACTTAGTCTCTGAGGAACGAACCGGTCTTACCGGAATTTATTACAACTTGACACCCGTGCACTTGCGGGTGTAGACCTATTTAGGGTAACCTTCTAGGCCCATCAGGGCCCTGTGCGGGCGCACGGCCCGCACCCCCCACCACACGGCCCTGTAGGGTACGAGAACCCAAGTCATATAGTCTTCTTATTTTACTTCCTTTTTCTTTTCTACTTTGAAAACCCTAACTCATTGCACCAAGTCTCAAGATAGAACACCTCGTTAGCAAGATTGTTTCATGCAAGCAGTTCGTTCGGAACGACTTTGATGATAGTGATGACTGGACATTAAGTTTTTGTGGTTTCTTCTGTTCATAGGATAGTTATATTAGATGTTAGGATCTTCAACACATGAAAATCTTCTAGTTCAGAAACTGTTGACTAAGGTGCTGTTTGTTTTTTTTTTTTGTGTCTGAATCTGAATTCGCTGAATCTGAGTTTGCTGAACTGAATTAGCTGAATCTGAATTAGCCGAATCTGAATAAAAGATAGATGTTTGTTTTCTGTATCTGAATTATTAGATCTGAATTTGAACATTGACATTTATGCCCTTATCTATACAAATGGGTAAATAAAATTTTCTGGGCACCCCTCTTTTCTCTCTCTCTCTCTCTCTCTCTCCTATATAACCAATCCCATTAAACCCAAAACAAACCCTAAACTCTTCAACCTCTCCAAACCAAACCCTAGAATCTGAAAGTCCATCTCTTCAACCTCTCTCCAAACCAATCTGAAAGTCCATCTCTTCAGAAAACCATAAAGAAATTTCCTGCCAAATCAGAGAAATATGCAGCAATTAAAGGACCCATCTCTTCAAATCTACAGAACATTCTGTAGGTGCAGAAGAAACCTCCATTATTCTTCCCCAAAGCTCTTCTCTAATCATCAACAACAACAGGAAGAAAAAACCATCTTGAAGAAGTGGGTCCAATGGATTATCTTGTAAAATCTCGATCTGTTATTAGATTTCAAGGTCAGAGTTGGACTCAACCCATGGGAGCAGTAGCAAAGATCCCAGATCTATCATCATGGTTTCATTTTATTGCCGATTTCTAGGGTTCTATTTTTATCATTTGTGATGTATGAGAAAAAGGGAGAGAATGTGATGGTCGGCGGTGGTCGGCAGTGGTGTGCGGTGGTCGGCAGTGGTCGACGGTGATGTGTTTGAGGTTAACAGTGAAAATTAAGAAGAAGATAGAGATGTTATTTCTTAGATATTGTAAGGGTATTATTGTCATTTAGACTTTTTCAGATGTTGGACTCCCAATTCAGACTTGTTTTTAAGTCTGAAATTTGTGGATCTTTTTTCAGCTATTTCAGATATCAAAAAAATTCAGCTAAATTTCAGATCTTACCAAATAAAAAAAACAAACATCTGAAATCTGAATTTGCATCCAATTCAGATTTCAGATCTGAAAATAAAAAAAAACAAACAGCACCTAAGTCTCTATTCCCCAATGTTTATGTCTCAAAACTGTCAAAATTAACATGCTTTGGTGTACTTTTCAATTGTCTCAACACCAAAGATGTAATAAGTTTTCAACGGCTCAGATTTACTTACATCGAAACTTGTTTAATAACGGATACCCCGCGAAGCAACAGCGGGAGTTTGGTGTATATATTAAGATCTCTCTCTCTCTCTCTCTCTCTCTCTCTCCTCCTAGTTGTACCACAGTTTTTACCCAACGACCGATTCTTTCTATCTTACGCTGGTAGTTACCGGCGCTCCGTCAAGAGAAAAAAAGGAGCGAGTAATTGGCTCTGTCTAGATCGGAACTTCAATCCTCTAACTGAATCCAAGTTTCCATTTTAGGTAATTTTCTCTCTCTCTACTTTCTCTCTAATTTGGTATCTTCTATCTCACTTTCAATCTTTCGTTTTCAGTTTCATTGATTTCTCCACCTCTGATTACAGGCAAATCCTTTTCATCATATTATTCTTCTTGTTCCATGGCCGCTCCACCTGCTAGGGCTAGAGCTGATTATGATTTCCTCGTTAAGCTTCTTCTAATCGGCGACAGCGGTAAGATTTGTTATTCTTTGGATCCATTTGATTTATTGTGTGATCTGGATTTTTTTATTATTCTGTAAGTTAGATCTAAACTCACATTTAGGAACTTCAAATCTGGTTGAAGATTTCGGTAGTTTTTGACCTGATATTTTATGTTTATAATCATGAACTGCTTAGATATTAAAGGAATCGTTTAGTTAAATGATTAGTTCAAGCCGAAATTTTGTGGGTTTTTCTTCTTCTTCTTCTGATTGGAAAAAGAGATCTGAATAGAGAGATGATCTAGTTATGTAGATTGTGTTTATAAATGAAATATAACGAAGGAATTAAAGGGTAGATTTATCTCTTTAGAAGAAATTTTCTTTCTTTTTTGAAAATGAAGATATTTTCTCTTGTTTGGGCATAATTTTGCCGATTGGTTGGTTGGTTAGGTGCTCACGCTTACGTGGGTAGCTCAAAGCCGAAGACGAAAAACCTAGAAGAAATTAACTTGCATAAATGAAAGAAAACGACCAAGAGGAAACACGGCATAACAAAAAAGAGGATAACGGTTGAGAAACCAAGTAAGAATTAGAGAAACCAAGCAAGAAGAGGATAACAAAATTCTGTTGATAGTTATATTGTTCAAGGCATGCTTCATTTTCAGTGTAGCCTTCAATTAGTGGATAAATAGGGTAGGATCGAAGTTTTCTCTCTTGTTCTCACAACTCACGACTATCTCAGTTCTTATCCGTCGAGACTGAGAAGGTAAAACCCTTGCTTAGGCGCTATTTATTTTCAAAATCTAGCTTAGTTTCTCTTACACATGTAAATATAAAGTAATCACACTCTCCCTCTCTTTCTCTGGGCTACTACTGTTCAGATTTATATCTTGCATGCGTAGACCTGTAAATTAGTTGTCTTTGTCTCTTAACATGGCCAACTTCATCTATGAAGTAAAGTAAGTAGAAATCTTTTCTTCCAGACGCATCTTGAGCAGTGTTAGTACTCATGGAATTCTTTCTTATCCATATGTTTTATCAGCTCCCCTGAAGTCTGTGCAATTACATATCTGGCCATCGTGTATAGGAAGAGGATATTCACCCTTCTATGCTGTGGACTTTGACATTTTCAGATATTTAGTTAAGTTTTCCTTTTATGACTTTTGCAGGGGTGGGTAAGAGTTGCCTTCTTTTACGATTTTCGGATGGATCGTTCACAACCAGTTTTATTACAACCATCGGGTTTGTGCTTTATAATATTACGAAGCCTGCTTTGAAGTACATTAGTGTTTGTAACTGATTCAATTGCATACAAGGTCATTTACTATTTCTTGCTCTACAGTATTGATTTTAAGATAAGGACAATTGAGCTTGATGGCAAGCGTATCAAATTACAAATATGGGATACTGCTGGCCAGGAACGGTTTAGAACTATCACAACAGGTAGATATCTACTACTTTTGTGATTTGAGTTTCTCTATAATAGTTGGGAACACTTCGGTATAGTATCAAATAGTAGTTGGTCTCTTCTTTCTCGAACATGAAGTGTTCGACAGTGTGAGATCACAATTTCACCCATTCTTGAAATGCATTTTGTGAATGGTCTCAAAACGGGGGCCCCATTCTTTCAGTTTTCGTGTTATTTTGCATCGTCATAAATGCTTATCTCAATTGATTATGTCAATCTATTGGACATAGTCTCTCATGTAATATATTACAGTTACCTGCTCCCAGGGTCTATTTTATTTGTGTTATGCTTCTTTGGCATGTGCATTCTTCACATGCACATCACTGCACACAGAACATATGTTTCTTTCAAACAACAAAAGAGTAAAGACTGATTACCTTGTTTAGAAGTAATCCCAATTCACACCACCTAAGTTTGAGGATTTACAGGTAAATAACATAAAATAAATTGTCATGCCGAGCCTCCTTCGCTTTATAAGGTATTATGGATGCTTTGGAACTTCACTTATGGATTTTTTTTCTTTGCAGCTTATTACCGTGGAGCCATGGGAATTTTGCTGGTGTACGATGTTACTGATGAATCATCTTTTAACAGTACCTTCTCTACCCTCTTTTCACAATGACATTCGAAGTTGGATAGCTTAATTTTTTTTTTTTTCGTGAATTCACTATAAGCCTCCTTGGCACAATGATTTATATTCACATTGTGTAAAATAAAAATTCTCATATGTTTATGTTTCCGTTAAATTCATTAGTGGTTCATTTTATGTTAACAGACATCAGAAACTGGATCAGAAACATTGAAGCGCATGCTTCTGACAATGTCAACAAGATACTTGTAGGGAACAAGGCTGACATGGATGAAAGCAAGAGGGTGAGAAACCTTTATTCTCTGGATCTATTCTGGGAGATTGCATTTTCATATTTGTTTTATTTCCGTGTGTTTACTGCCAAAGTTCATAATATTGTTATCCGCGATTTGGCTTAGGAAAAGGTGGTAAAAGAGAATTTGGTCAATGTCGTCTACAAAATAAGAAATTTCTGTTTTGTGGTAGTAATTTGTGGAATACAACAAATTTCATTCTCACTATTCGAAAGAAGTTATATTTCTACATTCTTCCTTCTTCTGTTATTTCCCTATTAGATTGCTTTCATGATTTCCAATAATATATTGGGTCGTAAATTCTTCTTTGTAGGCGGTTCCGACCTCCAAGGGTCAAGCTCTTGCTGATGAATATGGGATCAAGTTCTTCGAAACTGTAAGAAAAAAATCTCCGTTTTGCGAAATCCCTTGTTTTTTATACCTTCCCTTTATTTACTGACAATTTTCTTATTGCAGAGTGCAAAAACAAATCTAAATGTGGAGCAGGTTTTCTTTTCGATAGCAAGGGATATTAAACAAAGGCTCTCTGAAACAGACACAAAGGTCGAGGTATGAAATCATCATCGTTTAATATTTTTTCCACACTCAAAACCTATCGTTCGGTGGAATAATTCAGAACACTTAATTCCTAGACTCTTGTTTAAGTTTTATTTGACTAATCCTCTTTTAATCTTAAGTTGGGTTCCAAGTTTAAGGTTCTTTGGTTGGATGATTGCAGCCTCAGACGATTAAGATTAACCAAGCAGACCAGTCAGGAGGAGATGGCCAAGCTGCCACAAAATCGGCTTGCTGTGGTTCTTAAACAGACTATAATTTGGTCGGAAATAGAAACTCAAGGATTTTCCGATGTGCAGAGGGCTGGATACTCATTTAAAATCAAAACAGCAATTGTCTTCAATGTGGGCCGGGTGTTTGTATTTTTTCGTTTTCTTTTTTCTCTTTCTTTTTCGTTGGCTTTATCATTCTTTTCGATTACTGGGTGTTATGGTGTGTTGAAGCCTGGAGTGGTCTCTCTCTCTCATTCTCTCTCTCTATATATATATCACTTGAATTTATATGGCGAAGACATGCACACGGTACAGCCTAATATTGTTGCTAATCTTTTAATGTAGAATAGTGGTGGTTATCTCCATTTTTCTTCTTCTGAGTTCTCACTGAACAGTTATGTTTGTTTTATTTTCAGTTCTTTATTAAACCTAATAGTTACTGTGCCTAGTTCATCAACATTCAGAACTTCTTGATACCTGAATTAGATTATAAGATGAGTGCTTTTGTTCCTATTCCCAGTTCTTAGAATAGAAATTTGAGAGATTATCTGTCATTCAACCCAGACTACGCAGTGATGGTGGATAGATGATAATGGGATGTGCATTTTTTCTCTCTAAACTGTTCAAATGGACAGCTGAATTAACTCAAACAGTTCGAAAAAAAGTCGAGCAAAGAGATGATCTAGTTTCATTCATCTCATGTATAGTCAGAGAAATAGTAAAATAACCGTAACGGTTATTTTGATAAATCTATCAACATTGCTGCACCTATCACCCTAGGTCCATAGCAATATTGGTCAAGATGATAAATCTATCAACATTGCTGCACCTATCACCCTAGGTCCATAGCAATATTGGTCAAGAGTGCCCTAATGTCTATAGCATTCAACCGGACAGCTTTTCTATGTAATTGTTTTTTAATTCTCAGCGTTCTTCGAACCCTTGACCTCGAGGGTGGAAGACTAAACTTCTTACCACTCCAAAGCTGTTCTATGTAACTAACTACTAAAGCAGATTCCTGATAAAACATCTCGAACATGTGTTTCATCGAAAAACGAAATATCCTGTTTGCAGATGAATATGAACATATGCGAAATTATTAGCAACAAAATGTGGAACCCAAACTGTAAGAATCTAAAAGGTAAACAAGGTGAGTGACAGATCTCATACTGAAGCACGCTCGAGTCTGTCTAAATACAAACTTGTTTCCTCATATGCACACAGCCTTACAATCAGAATATCTTCCCTCTATTACACCACTCATCACTTCCTCCACCCACCTTCCACCACCATTTCATCACATTTTATAGTTGCATTGACAAAATTTACAATTCTACCCCTAACCAGACCATATATCAGAGCATCCCCATGCTTATACATGGAGTAACAATCACGCCTTTCCTTCTGCAAAAACAAAATGATATAAATTTGCTTTTCACATTTTAGGCCATCATCACCATAACTTGAAGTTCAATGAATAATATAGAACAAGGAGCTGTTTCTATGGAAGTCCTTGTGTCCTGGTTGGTAACAGTAGTTCTTCTGCTTGGATTTTCGCCAAGCATGATTTTGTTGTTGCAGATGATATAGAGTTGGTGTTGGTATTGGTGGTGGTGGTAGTGGATTTATGGATTTTGTGTCTATTAACAGCATCGGGACATACGACGAATACTGAGTAGACAGGCCTGTGATCTGAGAATCTTGACTCCCCTCTTACATATGACAGTTGCTTTAATCCACTGCCTTTCCATAGTATTCTGTCACACCTGCATTCCGAACTCAAATTGCCTATTAATCTCTAATCGGAATAAATATATAAAATTTAGATTCAAGATCCAACTCGTGTTTTTTATTTTGTTAGAACTCAAAGAAGTAGAGCTTTTACCAAGCAGGTGTTCTTCTCTTCTCTTTCGAGTTAGATGTTTGGGCGACGTAATTATCGGAATTGGCGAGGTATTTGTATGTAGGGGCGAAACATATTTTCCCTTCTTCCCATCCTTTAAATACTCGGCCTGCTCTTTGCTCTATCATGAGCTGCCAAACAATTCATTTAAAATGCTTCGACATTCAAGAGTATGACACCAAAGAAAAAGGTCGAAAAATAGATCAATCATTTTGTTTTTAATCACCTGGTCTTTCTCCAGAAGTGCGCGCCAATCTCTCTTCTTTAGAAGCTCAACTGTGTCACCACAGTTCGATGACAATCGATAGTTTAAATCCCCAAGCCAAATTATATTACTTCAAATGGAATAAAAACTAATTCAGATATATGCTATCCTCCATTAAACTATCAAGTAAATAAGATAAAACGATATTGTCGTAGACTTACTCATGTTCTAAG
This sequence comes from Eschscholzia californica, assembly GCF_041429995.1. Classification (NCBI taxonomy): domain Eukaryota; kingdom Viridiplantae; phylum Streptophyta; class Magnoliopsida; order Ranunculales; family Papaveraceae; genus Eschscholzia; species Eschscholzia californica. Next base: position 40,137,854 of record NW_028238420.1, on the reverse strand, counting down.
ATGTTACCAGGGGAATATGCTTGTCCAGATACTCTATCTTTAGGTTGAGTAAACTTTGTTTTCCTTAGTATTTCCGTTACATCAGAATTTCTACGAATCTCATCACCTTCTTTTTCACCAGAGGCTAAGTGGGTGGACACGAAGCAAAATGTTGTTTGATGCAGTGTCATACTAATCGAAACTGAGCCCTGAAATTTTTCTTGAGTTATTTCTCGGTTTAAGAAAATATGTATTTTCATTCAATCTTATATAACCCATTATGTCTAACCTTATTTCCGAGATAACCCATAACGCCTGTTCCGACACTGGAGACCTTTAAGTTGCTTACGTGCCTGTGTAAATCAGTTCGAACCCACACACATAAGAATATGCCAACCATTTGCTTACTTGCAGCCAGACAATAACGACTACTCTTCAAACTTCTATGAGTTTTCAAAAAACAAGGTGGATTAGATAGTTCGTCTTCAATCCCCGAGCTGCAACTTGAAATTGAGTTTCGTTCGAGATCCTCTTTATTTAATTCATCCTCTAACGAGAGCAAATCAGAGAAGCTAACTATGGGTTTCAACAGTTTCTTCTGCTCTTCAGTTTGAGATGGAGATTGTCTCCATTTAGATGTCATAGTATTGCTTTTATTTGAAGACAATTCAGTATCCTTCTCAGTGTCATTTAAAGTTAGGCGTATAAGAGAAAGCCACTTAGAGGCTGGGCCAGAGTCCTCTGCGCCTAATACATTTCCTGCGTTCAATGGGACAATTTCCTGAAACCTGATTTACGTACAATTTAAAGTGACTTAGTATTCTCGATTAATCGATAAACTACTCAAACTCTCCTATTTTTAAATTATTTGATATGTAATGATCTAACTCACTCTTTGACTGAGAACTGTTTTTATGAAGAGGGGAGAGAAATTACCCGAGGACGTAAATATCAGGAGGAGCAGGAGTAAGTAACCAATCCTTCAAGTCCAAGCCTTCATGTGGAGACTTTCCTCCTACATTCCATGTCCCCACGAACATCCTACAATCAAATAAACCACAAAAAAAAAGAAAAAATTCAACTATAGCACCAAATGCGAATGCAAAATTACCATATACTTAACTATCAAAGTATTTAGTGGTCAAGAAAAAAAAAACTTATAGTAAGTAGGAAGGATTTGTCAACTTAAGATGGCAAGTATGTCAACCGGTACAGAATGATTACGCACAGATTCATTGTTTCTGAAGAATAATGGAAATTGGAAATAGAAAAGTCACATTTTTAACCAAAGACTTGACTAGTAAATTGTCTGAGATACCTTAAGTTCACAGAGTCAGCAACAACTGGGGCCTCCGGTTCAAATCTTGGCCTTTTCAAGCTGTCAGGAGCTTCCATCAGCCATTTTTCTAGTTGTTTGCTTGAGATAAGTTTGTTAGTCGGAGAATTAGGGATAAAATAGTGATATATGATAGTATTTCCATGTAAGTTTCTATGCCCACTTGCTTGTTAGGTGACCAAAACCATTTGTCATCCAGCCTTCGCGAATTAAACGGTGCAAGGCTGAATTATTAGGGTGTTGGCCACCTAACGCCGAACTCCTCCTTTTCTCTTACCTGTTAAATCTCTTGTTAAGAAAACGTATCCGTCCTCATATGAGCAATTCTTCCTTCCCTTGCTACCCAATATTTCTACAAATTCAACAAAATCAAGCACATCTTACCATTAAGATTTGATCACTTCTTGATTGCGACAAAATACTCTTTCCTCTCGTCTTAAGAGACCGGGTCTTGCCATTAACAATTGGACACATTTTGTAAGCAACGATAACAAAAAATCGCGTTCTTATTTTCTGAGGAAGGTGAGATTGGTTTTAAGAGCCGGTAACTCAAATACTAATGGAAACAAAACCCGGGTCTAAACTGTCAACTACAATAGATTTGTTCTGGATAAGAAAATATTACCTCTAATCTCGCAATCCGAATGAAACTCATCGCTTCTACTCTTCATGTTCAACCATTTCCTCACTACAACTTTCGGCCACGAAGACTGCAAAATTTCCTAACCTAGTAAATTTTCAATCTAACAAAATCAACCAAGTAAACAACAACAAGTAAATTTAGTAGTAAAAGATTATCTTACCTTGTAGTTCTTAATGGAGTACTCTTTTCTCATTGTTCCAAAATTAAAACTAACTGCTGGAAGACCTCTCTGGAATTAACACCACACAAAACAAGTTATATTCGTAATATAAGCATCAAATGTTTTTCCGAAGATTCGTTTTTCATATGACATTATATATTATACTAATGAAACACAAAACTGTTATAAGAGTCACAATGATTATGACTCTTTTTAATGTTAAATTATTGTTTAATAGACTTTCATGAGATCTAATATTAGTATTTAAAAACTAACAAGTTGAAGAAGGTACTAAAAAATGTTAATTAGAAAGATATAGGGTGTTTTTTTTTCAAACAAAAGAAGATAGGAATAGGGTTAGGTGCTAAAAATCATTTTTGACGAATCTTACTTTACAAGCTAGCTTGAAGGTTTTCTTTACAGAGAAGAAATGATTGAAGAAGAAGAAGAAGGAAAAAGGTAAGAAAAGCTCAGAATCTTTACAGACTTTTGAGTTTAAAGTTTGATATAGATAGAAAATTTGAAGAAACTAATTTTATAACCTAATAAGAGCTAAAAAGAAAAGTTCAAAAAGAAGAAGAAATAGAGACTAAAAATGGAAGCTATTTTTGATTCTCAATACCAAATTTGAGAATCTGATTCTGAGATCGTAAGTTTCAACCGCAGACAAGTATGAAATCGAGATTTTTCATGAATTGAAGTTTTGATATGAAGCATCTGGATTGATCAAATGTGAAAATCGTGAAGATTGATTAAGAAATTGAAACATCAGAAATTCATTAAGAGGAGAAGAAATTAAGCGAATCAAATCTAAATCTGAAAATAAGAGCTGAATCTTAGAGAATAAAGAGATTAAACAAAGAACACAGGTTTTAGTATATAATCATTGACGATTTAAAAAAAAATCGAAGAACAAATGAAGATCGTAAAACAGAGAAACTGAGAAAAAAAATATCCAGAAACCTAGCCACAAGAAATCAGTTCTATATCAAAAGAGAACTTACAGGAATTGAAGAACACTAGAAGAATCTCACGTAGGATGAACGGAGAAACGAAGTCACGAGACAATCAGAAAAAACCTATTTTGCCGGGAAGAAAAGTAGTTCATTTGAAGTTTCTTCTGAAGTCATTGTTAACTAGTAAAAAAGAATAGAAGTTTTACAGAGAGAAAGTGATGAGAGAGAGAGAGAGAGAGTGTGTGTGTGAAGTGCTTCAGAGAAGGAAGAGAGTGGAGAAGATGATAGTTTTGGAAATTTCTAGTCAGAAATGCGGGAAAATACATGGAGAAGAGAATGGTGTAGAGGACGAGGGGAAAAAAACGGGGGATTTTGCGAGAGCTTCTTTTGATGTCAGCATATTTTTTTTTTTTGAAACCAAGCCAAACAAACTTCATTTATAAGCGATTAAAATCTCAATGTTACATGGATAATCATAATTACTTCTCTCATCTGCAGGGCCGGTCCTAACTTTTTGGTGGCCCGAAGCGAGAACCGAAAAATGTGGCCCCTATTCTATACGCAAATCATAATTATATGAGAAAAAAAAATTACATGTACATACATATTTTCATTATATTTATATTCAAAAAAAGATATTGATAATTACATTCATTGAAATTTCGTTATTCTTACATTTTTAGATGCAAAATCACTAATAATTATCAAGTAATCGAGATTTTCAGTCATTTGTCTCTCAATTGACAAGATAGTTAACCCATTTAATCTTTCTTGTAACATAGTAGATCGGTTATAAGATTTGATCAACTTCAATTTTGAGAAACTTCTTTCGGCAGATGCAACGGTGATGGGAGCCATCTTCCGCACTTTCATCGTTTATGTCTCTATTGTGTCTAATAAATCTATCGAGAGCACCGACTCGGGATTGAACTAGTTCTTCATCTCTTCTCTTCTTTTTTTCTTTTCAGACCCCCGCATGCGTGCTTTCGAACTTTGTTAGGAGGCACAACGGAATCTCCAACTATCTCTAAAAATCAATAAAAAAAAATTTAATCACATGATAATTGCAAGCATAATAAGAACAATAGTCAATATGTGAATCGGTTAGAAAAGCTAGCTAGATTTTGGTAAAAAACTTGTAATATTAATAATTTAGAAATCTAAGAGATTAAAACTAAGAGATACCACAAAATCTAGAAATTTAATAATCCTAATGATGAAGAAATTTATAATAATAATAAAATCAATAATAGACTAATAGTTTTATAGATTAGTTAGATGATTAGAGAAAGAGAAATAGTCAAACAACCTTATTATATAATATTATAATGATAAAAATCATTAATAAGTTAGTTACTTAGTTATTTAGTAAGAGAGAGAGAGTAAAGATTACCTTGATATCTTGGTGATTTTGTCCAAACCCCAAATCAGTTGGTGGAATGGTGTTATGGTGGTTGCCTTAATGCCTTGTTGTCTTGTTGAAATTAAAAATTTGAACAATGAAGTGCCAAAGTGGGAATGTAGGATTCTTGGAAACTCGTGGTGGAGTGGAGTTACTGTTGATTGTTGAGACTTGAAGTGGACGGTGGTGGGTTGTTGTAATTTAGGGGTTGTGATTAATTTGGGAAGTAATGGAAAGGGAGGGAAAAAGATTTTGGGGATGGGCAGCCTAGGTAAGGTTTATGTTTTAAAAAATTTGGTCTTGAGTTGTGTTTTAAAATGTGGCCCATTAGTTGTTTTAAGAATTTTGAGGGCCCTCAAATTCTATCTAACATGTTATAAGATCTGGGGATGCTTTTAAAATTTTTTATTGAAATGTGGCCCCTATTGTGTGGTGGCCCAAAGCGAGGCTTTGCCTGCTTTGGGCCCAGGGCCGGCCCTGCTCATCTGAAAACTTCATGAGAGTTACATACCTTTAAATGCAAAGTGCCTTATGAAGAGAAAGAAATGAGACTAGACACCGACTCGATAAAATGACCCTATCATAAAGATCACGGATGAAAGGACCCTAAAGGTCAACAAAATACAAATAATAAAGAAAATACTAATTTACATTCCTCTCAACTGTCATTGTTGTAGTAGATTAATCATCCTTGGTAAAGCCGCATATCATAATACCACCAACATCAAAATTCTTCTAAGAAGATCAATTAATCAATAATAACAAAATCGACAACATCAGAATCAATTACTGATCCTTGAAAATCACATAATCCTTGATAATCTGAATTAATTCTGTTTGGAATTTCTGAACCATTCATCGTCATCAAACTACTAAAACTTTCATATTCTAGAAATACGCCATCTTCAGAATTACCCTTTCATCAACAAGATCATAATTCGCTTTTTGTTTCGATTTCTTTGATTTTCGACAACCACCACCTATCGGAACATTACGAAGAACTCCACCTTTTGTCCAATAACGTAGTTTAGTGATTGATTTGAAATGATGGTCTGAATAATAATCTTTCCTTTATTTCTATTTTTTTTGTTTCTTTCATGGTTCCGGCGAAGGGAACATTCCCTTCGCCAGAACTTAGAGAGAGAGAGAGATAGAGTCGTTCATCGCCTGCCATTTCCGGTTGGCGACTTTAAAGTGCATTTGGTAACTTGTTTTTTAGTTTGCCACCACACCCCTACACATCCACCACAATCTTTATTTTCACAAGCCACCATCACAACCATCATCAACCTTAGGGTTTTTGTCAGTGATCAAATTTGTATGTCTTCTATGATTGATTAGAGCTAATTGAGTTAGAGATCAGCTCATATAAGAAAACAAATTTGAGAGTTGATTAAGAAGATGACAGTGGTGGTGGTGACAATAGCCGAAGATCGCCATGATTCTAAGACAAGCTCATTCTGGTTCATGTGTTATGAAAAGAGGCGACTCCATTTTTGGATGTATAAGTTGTTGATACTTCGATCCGTGTTTTTGAAATGAGATGACTCCATTTTATGATGTATAAGTTGTTGACACCTCTTTTCACAAAATCATTGTCTGGGTAGTGCCGATAATGATGGACTTGGAGATGATGAAGATTATAAGATTCATTATCAAAAAGATTAGTTCAAGCAATTTGTGAAGATTAAGATTGCGGCGATGGTTGCATAGGTCGGATAAGACGAAGACGATGACGATGCTGGTGGCAGTCGACGAAGTGAATAGTTGTATGTGGTTGATGAAGTTGATCAATGGAAGAAATGAGAAGAAGGTATTTGAGATGGAAACTAAATGTACACAAGGGTATTTTGTTCTGATTCACATGTGTGATTCCCACGACTGACATTTACTTCGAAGTTAACGTTTTTAGCTCACGTTGGGGTATAAATCAAAAGTTTTTAAAAATGGGGGTGTAGTCCTAATATCAATATAAAAGTGGGGGTCAATGTCAAAATCACACATGAAGGCCTTTTTGTCCGGATTCACATTTGTCATTCACACAACTGACATTTAACTAGAAGTTAACGTTTTTCGTCCACGTGGGAGTGTAAATCAAAAGTTTAAAAAAAATAAGGGTGTATTCCTAATATCGATATAAAAAATAGGGATCAATGACAAAATCTCCCAAATAAAAACATAAAAAGCGGGTACTGTTTGGACGAAACAAAAATATTTTGTTTCCACCCAAAACTTTCTTCCCCGAGAAATATTCTTATTTCCCCAAAACATCGACCTAAATAAATTGTCGAAGAACCCTCTAGTTTATGACTAGTAGACTTTTTTGCCCTCTACCTGGTTAAGAGTTATTACGTAGATAGTTTGGTACATTTCTTTCTCCTCATTTTTGTGCTGCTGATTTATTATATTTTCGTATTTTTCTCTCTCTCATTCCTCCGGCCTCTCACTTTCTCTTAAGCTCTATTAGTGGCGTCAAATGGGTCAAGGGGCCCATGCCCAATCTAATTTTTCTTGGCCTAGACTCGACCCGATACGTTGACGAGCTAGGTCGACCCGTGGGTTTGCCCGAGCTGGGCCAATCATTTGCCCGAGCTGGGCCAATCAAGACCCATTTAATAAAAGTTTGTTGAGTCTGATGACATTTTTTGTACATATATATGAAATGTTATGCAAAACAAATAACAATGTAGTGTCCAAATATTGTGTATCTCTCTAAAGTCTAACAATGATTTGTTTTACAATTTAAATTATTTGACTATTAAATTATTTGAAAACCATACTTAACCACTTTAAATACCATTTTGACAATGGTTGACATTTTAAAAATATAATATGGATATATTTGACCATCTAAAACATTATGTTACCAATAGTGGACTGTGACCCTAAATTATTTGTGACATATAGAAGAATAGTTTGAGTTTTTAGAAGAGAAAAATTTTATTTGGCATGTGAAACATGCCCGAACTCGAGCCTGGACCAAGTCATGATATTTTTTGTGAGGAAGAAAAAGAGATGGATCAAAGAACAATACTTCTATAAAAAAGACGATGAGAAAATGACTAACAAACAAAACTAGAAGAAAAAAAATACAAAATGTTTGAAGTGATAGATAGGTTAGTTTAGGAGTTAAAATATCTATTGACTAAAAAACGGCCAATGAAAAACTAAAGAAAGTTGAATTGGGATGAGGCGGAAATGCTGGATAAGCCAGTAATTTCAACCCACTTAGTGAACAAGTACAACTAGATCACAGTTGAAAAAAGAAAATTTAAATTTAAATAAAATCCAAGCCCTTTATTTTGTAATTCACGTACGATTAAAGGGTTGAAATTGCTAAATTACGTAATGTTTGTCCTTTAAGTGGGTTTAAATTGCTGAATTATGTAGCGTTTGTCCATTAACTGGATTGAAATTGTTGGATTATTTAGCATTTGCAATCATTAAGTAGGTTGAAATGGTTGAATTATCGAGGTGCAATTGTGAGATAGTTGTACAGTTGTAGAATAGGTGGCATGGGTAATTGGTGGCTAATGGCTATTATTAATATGGATTGTCGGCTGAGATGGTGGTAGTTTTGTGGTTTGATCGTGGTGGTTTCCTCGTAGTGGTGGCGGCGATTTTCCAGTGATGGCGGCAGTGGTTCTTTTGTTTGGAGCTTATTTACGTTCTAGTGCAATAAATTTTTTGACCTTTAGGGTTTTTTCATTCTCGACCTTGATGATCTTCTCATTTGTCGACCTTTAGAGTATTTTCATTGTTGTTGTCTTGTTATTCATTTCCCTTCATGAGACATTTTACATTCGAAAGTTCTGTCTAGTACTTTACTTACGTAACTCTCATGTAGTTCTCGGAGGAATTAAAATTCTCAAACCATGTAATGTTGTGGATGATTTCTACTTATGAATGTAATTCTGGTTTTACTAAAAAAAAAGGATTGTGGGCTTCAAGGGTGATAGTCTTTCACAACCGTCGAGATTGATCTCTCCACTTCTATTTTTTTAGAATGCGAGTACGATCTACGCTAGTCGTTATAAGGCATTGATACATCATGAAGATGTGATGAGCACGATAACTACCTAATTTAAACTATAATGAAAGAGGCCTAAAGCCCTAAAACATGAAAGAGGCCTAAAACCCAACGAATTTATTATATTATTTATTTTATATATTGCCTAAATTACATGAGATAAATCTTGATGGCAAACTGTTCCCATATTGTCCCTATTAAATAAGAGATTAAGAGTGTTAGCATTTATTGTAATTCAATCTAGTGAATTTTATTGGACAAAAGTAGTGCATTCATTATCTTTCCTAATAAATGCACTTGATATTTATAAAATTAAGGAGGGGTATGTTTGTCAAAATATTGAATATTATAGGTTTTATATAGTATGGGACTTTCATTTTGAGACAATCCAAAAAGGAATAATGGACTTTCATTTTGAGACAGAGGGAGTATTTTGTTTATCACATAAAGAATCATTTCTTGTTTCGCCCTTTGAAAACTCATTCCCTACTTGGCCCCCTGAATCTAGTTATGTTTACCTCTAGGAAGAAGCAATTCCTGTTTGACCCCCTAATGAATCACCTCTCCTTTTGCCCCCTAAATATTGTTCTGATAGCATCCGCGGAAAATCACTTCCTGTTTGGGCTGCTGAATAATCACTTGCAGTCTGATTCCCTGGAGATCGGGATAATAATATGTAGATACATTGCAAGCTTCAACGAAGCTTCTCTATTTCATGAGCTTCAAATCTAGTTTGGATTTCCCTAAACATAATCTAAGGTTTGTGGAAATCTCCAACCCTAGTGTAGAGAGAAAGAGAGAGATTGAAGAGAGGAGAGAAAGAGATGAGTGGTGAGGTTGCTGGTGTTGTCGGTGGCAATGACGACGGTGACAGTGATGGTGGTGGTGGGAGGAGAAGTTTTAAAAGTCGCCGAAGAAAGTGGCCAACCAACGACTTTGAGCCGACAACGTTTAAACGAAGAAGATAGTGGGCAAAAAAGGTACTACAAAAAGAATAACATGTGCTAACTAAACTACACTCTAGTTCTATACACAGTGAACAACTACGTTTTTGTTTTAAGTACCTAATTAAGGAATAATTCACCAATACTTAATAAGAAAAGAATAAGTAATCCAATAATAAATCATTAAAGTAGGTAATCATATCAATGTTTTCTTAACAACAAAGGTCCTATTCAACAAGAGAATCATATTTTTTTTGTATTTCTAATTTTATACTCTTACAATTTATATTTTCACTGGATATATCCTAAACATGATATTATGAAGAAAATCCTCACGGTTCTCATAATGTGAATTATTTTACAGAGACTTGCCATGGCAAAAAATAACGAGGAACAAACACACTTGAAGTGATTTCAACAAAAACACACTTGGAGTTGTCCGGCCGTACAATGAAATGATGCATTCGGGAAGAATGAATGGCTTCCGAAAAAGAGTCCATTGACTCTTTCCCAATTGATTATGAAATGGATGTTTTCCAAACCTAAAGGTCAATTTAATAAAAGAAAAAGTTGAAAACCTGCGTGGTTGTCCTAGTGGTTGATAGTGCTGACATAAACTTCAAAATCACGTAGGTCCAAGATTCGATTTCCAAAGAAGGTGGAATCCATATTTATTGAACTTAAATATTAAATGTTTAAATAATAAATTTGTTCAGTTTTAGACTCTTTAGTATGTTGTTAGACTTTAGGCTCGTTTAGAATGTTCACGCTGACTTGTGAATATATTCCAATTCCTTGAACACCTAATTAATACTTCGAAGTAAAACTAAGGAGTATATAAAGAACAAGATTCTAAAGTACTAATAAAAGAACTAGAAATGTAAAATCACATTAGAAATGGAGTAGCATTTTCATAACGATGAGGCGGAAATGCTAGATAACCCATGGACTATTACAACTATGTTTATTTTCTTTTATTTATCTGCCTCATCACTCACTCTCTCTCTCTCCCCCTCTCCCACTCCTCCACCAAAAATATCTTTCTATGTGTCACAAATTTGAGTTGGCCTCCAAAGATCCATCCTCATTTTCGAAAAAGTTGTTTGGACAGACGAGACTTTTTCTTCATTGGAACAATGCACAGAGACAAAAAGATGATGAAGATAAACAAATATAATAATTTATTTAGGGTTAATTCCGTTTTGGCCCCCGATTTGTGACCAACTGGCCGTTTTAGCCCCGAATTGTGTCCGGCAGTTCGTTTTGGCCCCAAAAAATTTCTAAATGGCCCCAAATTTTTTCAACCTCCCAATTTTACCCCATGGCATTTCTGTAATTATCTTTTTTTCTTTTTCTTTGTCCACCTCATCTAACAATCACCACATCACTCTGTCCACCTCACCCTTCTTCTCCGGTACCAAAAAAAAAAAAATTCTTCATCTCCTTCTTTCTCTCTCTTCTTCTTCTTTATCTCTTCTTCCTCTTTCTTTACCTCTCTCTCTTTCTAACCCCTCTCTCTCTCTAACCCCTCTCTCTCTCTCTCTCAATATAACTCCGGCGAAGGGGCTCCGCCCCTTCGCCGGAGAACCAGACCTTGAAGGTCTAGTTTGAAACCAGACTCGGTCTGGTTGCAACAACCAGATCCCGGTCTGGTTGCAACAACCAGATCCCGGTCTGGTTGCAACAACCAGATCCCGGTCTGGTTGCAACAACCAGATCCCGGTCTGGTTTCAAACCAGACCTTGAAGGTCTGGTTCTCCGGCGAAGGGGCTCCGCCCCTTCGCCGGAGTTATATTGAGAGAGAGAGAGAGAGGGGTTAGAGAGAGAGGTAAAGAAAGAGGAAGAAGAGAGAGAAAGAAGGAGATGAAGAAGAGAGAGAAATGAAGAAGATGAAGAAATTTTTTTTTTTTGGTAAAGGTGGCCGGCCGGAATTTTTTATTCCGGCCGACAACTTTTCGCCGGAGAAGAAGGGTGAGGTGGACAGAGTGATGTGGTGATTGTTAGATGAGGTGGACAAAGAAAAAGAAAAAAAAATAATTACAGAAATGCCATGGGGGTAGAATTGGGAGGTTGAAAAAATTTGGGGCCATTTAGGAATTTTTTGGGGCCAAAACGAACTGCCGGACACAATTCGGGGCTAAAACGGCCAGTTGGTCACAAATCGGGGGCCAAAACGGAATTAACCCATTTATTTACAATGCTACATGGACAATTTCGAGAAGATACCAAATTGTTATAGAGAGGATAAATCTAAGGCACAAAAAAGGAGCCCAAATACCAAATCCAGCCCAATAGGGAATAATATCTCAAAAAAAACACAAAAAGTGATGTTACCTATCTATCCCCTCAAAACAAATACATACCACTCATGTCCCTCACCCATTTCCCGCCCAATCTAACCCAAAAGCCTGTCAATGCGTCAGCACCCACATGCCTTACCCTCTATCTCTCTCTCCCTCTCTCTTTCTTTCTTTCTTTCTTTCTTTCTTTTCTCTCTCTCTCTCTCTCTCTCTCTATTTCTCTCTATTCTGATTTGATTAAACATTCTTCTCAACTCAAAATGCTCTCTCTCTCCAAATTGATTAAACACTAAAACCCTAAAAAAACGCTCTCTCTTGAAACCAAACGATTTTGGGCGTCTCTATCTCTCTCTCTTTCTCGCTCAAATGAAACGATTTCCGGCGTTTACCCTCTCAACCGAAGCGTTTGCGGCTACTCTCTCTCTATATTAAAACTTCAAAAGCAACTTCAAAACCTATGGTTCTACTCTCTCTGCTTATACGGTTGTTCTCTCTCTGCTTCGAGAATCATCAAACCCTAAACCTAATTTCTGTTCGCCAGCGTTTAACACACAGGTGAGACTCTGTTCTTCGTCAAAATCTTCTTCCTATCTCTGTTCTTGGTCAAGTTTTAGGGTTTTTGGTGGTGAAATGATGAGTTTGTTTTAACATTTTGGGTTATTTTTAAAAAATTAGGGTTTCGTTTCACACATTTAGTACTTTGATCTTGATTTTTGGGGTTTAACTTGCTCTTAAGTTGTTGTTCTTCGTGATTGTTGTCGACATTTTGATTTGTGATAAAACATTTATGGATATTGTTTTTAATTTCGGAAGCATGCATCTTCACAGAAGGTAATTTTGGGGTTTATGGTTCTTTATCAAGATTTTAGGTTAGGTTTGCTGATGAAATTATGGGTTTGTTGTAACATTTTGTGTTATTTTCAAAAAATTAGGGTTTCGTTTCACACATTTAGTACTTTGATCTTGATTTTTGGGGTTTAACTTGCTCTTAAGTTGTTCTTCTTCGTGATTGTTGTCGACATTTTGGTTTGTGATAAACCATTTATGAAATTTGTTTTTGATTTCGGAAGCATGCATCTTCATAGAAGGTAATTTTGGGGTTTATGGTTCTTCATCAAGTTTTTAGGTTAGGTTTGCTGATGAAATTATGGGTTTGTTATAACATTTTGTGTTATTTTCAAAAAATTAGGGTTTCGTTTCAAACATTTAGTACTTTGATCTTGATTTTTGAGGTTTAACTTGCTCTTAAGTTGTTATTCTTCGTGATTGTTGTCGACATTTTGGTTTGTGATAAAACATTTATCGATTTTGTTTTTGATTTCGGAAGCATGCATCTTCACAGAAGGTAATTTTGGGGTTTATGGTTCTTCATCAAGTTTTTAGGTTAGGTTTGTTGATGAAATTATGGGTTTGTTGTAACATTTTGTGTTGTGATCAAAAAATTAGGTTTCTGTGGAGACATTTAGTAATTTGTTTTCGATTTTTTGGTGTTTGTCTTTGTAGATGAAATGAATGGTTTGTTTTAAAATTCTGGGTTGTGTTAAAGAAATTAGGGTTATGCTAAGACATTTTGGGTTCTGTTCTTGGTAAATATTGGAGAGATTTTGTTTTTCTTAAAAGAATTTGGTTGAGTGTTGATGCATTTTGTGGTTTTTTACCCTCTGAAACTTGATATGATGTAAAATTTTGGGTTGAGTAGCGTTCGAACATTTCGATGAATGCTTTAACACACAGGTACGACTATGTTCTTCCTCAAAATCTTCTTCCTATCTCTGATCATGGTCAAGTTTTAGGGTTTTTGGTGGTGTAATTATGAGTTTGTTTTGACATTTTGGGTTGTTTTCAAAAAAATTAGGATTTCGTTTCAGACCTTTAGTACTTTGATTCTGATTTTTGGGGTTTAGCTTGCTCTTAAGTTGTTGTTCTTCGTGATTGTTGAAAACATTTTGGTTTGTGATAAAACATTTATGAATTTTGTTTTTGATTTCGGAATCATGCATCTTCACAGAAGGTAATTTTGGGGTTTATGGTTCTTCATCAAGTTTTTAGGTTAGGTTTGTTGATGAAATTATGGGTTTGTTGTTACATTTTAGGTTGTGATCAGCAAATTAGGTTTCTGTGGAGACATTTAGTACTTTGTTTTCGATTTTTGGTTGTTTGTCTTTGTTGATGAAATGAATGGTTTGTTTTAGAATTCTGGGTCTTGTTAAAGAAATTAGGGTTATGTTGAGACATTTTGGGTTCTGTTCTTGGTAAATATTGGAGACATTTTGTTTTTTTATAAAAAAATTGGTTGGGTGTTGATGCATTTGGTGGCTTTTACCCATGAAACTTGATATGATGTAACATTTTGGGTTGTGTAGAAACATTTTTGGTTTGTTTCAAACATGGGGGGTATCTTACAAACATTTCAATTTTTGCAGAAAACATATAAAAGATAGTGAAGAGCCAACCACCACTGGGCCTAGTAAAAAAGGCAAGAAAATGATGAATGTGGCATCATCACAGACAAAGGTATGATATTCTATAAATATTTCAAAGCATTTTTAAGCATTTTACATAATTTCGAGACATTTTGGAGTTTGTCCTCTCAGTATTGTTTGTGGTCTTGCATTTCGTATAATGTTTTGGCATAATTGCTAGTGTTTGTCATTCTGTAAAATGTTGCTTCATTTATTCCTACTCTTATTCCTAGGGTTTTGTGAAAAGTTCTGAAAACCATTGGCATCAGCTTACAGTGTTGTAGCATTCGTAGTCGTTGCTGAATGATCTAACATATCTATTACTGTGTGTTTGAAGCATCGATCTGCAACATCCAAATCGAAAGAGCAGATGGTGGAGGCTCAACGTACAGAGTCAAGGGAGCAAAAAAAGAAAAATTCTTTAAATTACAAATGTAATTTGAAAGCAGTTCACAAGGTAGCAAGGGACAATTTGGAAGCATTTGTAGTCCAGTTTTTGTTCTCTGGAATGTTGATGAAATGAATGGGTTGTTTTAACAATTTGGGTTGTGTTCTAGAAATTGGGTTTATGTTGAGACATTTAGTACTTTGTTTATGATTTTTGGGAGTTTTACTTGATTATTACAGTGATGTTATTGGTCAATGTGGCAGACAATTTGGTTTATGTTTTAACATTTAGTGGGGTGATGATGGATTTTGTGGTTATTAATAAGTAAAAATTGATATGTTTTTGACATTTTGGGTTGTGTAGAAACATTTTGTGCAAAACATTTAAAAAAGAGAAGCAGCAGCAGCAAGACAATAGGTTGTACAAAGAGCTAGCTCTAGAAAGAGGGCTAGTGAAGAGACAACAACTGGAGGGCCTAGTAAAAAAGGCAAAAAAATATTAAAAGTGACTGAATCACAGACCAAGGTAAGATGCATTCCTAAACATTTTGCATAATGTTTAGGAATGCATACGAAATTACATAAGGTTCTGTGAAAAAAGTTAAAATTTGGAGAAAACGGTGGCATCAGATTTTTTTTGGAAAATGTTGTCCACATTATTCTTAAGGTTCTGTGTATAGTTATGGAAACCAGTGGCATCAGTTTTTTTTAGTACACAATTTGCAAAATGATCTCGCATTATTGACAATGTTCTAGCATTGTAAATAATGTTTAGGGGTGCAAGGTAATAACAACAATTGTTTCTCAAACAATTCGAATAATGTTAGAGCATTATTAATAATGTTGGAACATTTTCAAGAATGTTTAAGAATTGCAGAAATTGTTCCTCGAGCATTATGTATAATGTAGCATGCAAGTTACCTAATCTTCATCCATTTCAGAATATATTCAGAATGTTACATGATGAGTTCGCTAGAACTCATTTATTTATCATCAATGTACATTCGTTAGTCTTTAATTTTGATGAAACTAATCAATTTAATTAGTTTTTCAAGAATAACACAAAAATGTCAAGAAGCCAATAGAAATGGGAAGTTGATGTATACTTTGGTACCAAAAATAGTTCATTCCGTGCAACTAAAGTTAGTTTTGAGGTTGTTGTGCAACAAAGACATTTGATGGGGGGTGTTACGCAGGAGTGATCATTTTGCATGGACTTAATGGAGAAGTATCCACCATTCCACATATTGATGCTGTACTATTAATTTGGCAATTCAAGTTGGGCACTGCACACGTGATGGCCACTTTATTATAAGGTTAGGAAATGATGCGTGGGACCCGTCCTTTTAACCAAATCAAAAAGGTGAATTTCAATGTGGGTTTTGGTTGTTTTAAGAATGGGTCCCACAAGGGCTTTGTATACTTATCACTTTAGAGTTGATAAACTCAAATCCACCGGGTAATGCAATTCAAAGTAGTCAACAGGGGGCTTTTGAGGTTTACAGAGACTACGGTTGAGATAGAGGGAAAGATTTTACCGGTTTGAAGGAAGCTATGTGGGTATTAATACCAATCGATTTATGGTCAAAAGGGGAGGAAATTTTGGGCAGTAAACAGAGAAGAAGTGGGAGAATTTTTTAGGAAGTTTTGAGAGAGCAATTAATATTGAAGAGAACTAGGAGGTAGAGAAGAAAAGAAGGCATTTAGGTACGATAAGATTTGATGAGAAGATAAGAAGTGCAAATCTCTTGGGTGATTTCTCTCTTAATCCCTTCTTTTATTTCTTTTATTGTATTTAACTTCCTCATGATGATCATTGTAAACATGGGTTTTTAATCCTCCATCTAGAGAGGATGATGAAACCCATGAGATTGCTTTTAGAGATACACTAATAAAATTAATCCGATACTCTATTGTTCTTCATGTATTGATTCCCACTTGGTATTTATTATTTAAATTAATTTTTCATTACTCATGCTTTTAGATTTGATATATCATGCTTAGATTAAGTCTTTGATGGTCTATTCTTATTTGTTTGATGAGTAATAGTTAAACTATTTTAAATGTTAAAACGATAGTGGATATAAAAAGCTAAGACTGTTTTAAAGAAAACATTTTCCGGACTTTAGATATTTCATATCCTAAAGTCTGAGTGATAAAAAAAGTGTTCGATTAATTTGTTAGATGTTCTTTCTAAGTATTTCGTGAGTGGATTCAAAATCTCTAGTTTTTTTTTCCGTATTGATTTTCTTTCAATCATTTATTATTTTCGCTTTGTTATTTAATTTTACCATCAAAACTGAATCTCAAAGTTACTTATTCACTGGTTTAGGATTAAAAATAGTTTCAACTTGTCTTCGTGGGATCGACCCGTACTTGCTAGGTCTACACTACATAGACCCGTGCACTTGCGGATTTTATTATAAAATACGGATTTATTTTAGCCTATTATTTAGGTTAGTTTAAATACGCATCAAGTTTTTGGCGCCGCTGCCGGGGATAAGATAGGAAATTTGTTTTGATCTTGGATTAGTTAGTTTTAGGGTTTCAAATTTATTTTCTTATTTTTATTTTGTTTTTGTCTTTTTTAGATCACTTTAACTTGCTTTTCTTGTTTTTGGTGTGTAGTTCACAAAAGAAGCTAAAGAAAAGGAGCAAACAAGGAGGAGGAAATCAAGAAGACAAAGATTTTTTTATTTTAGATTTTATTTTTATTTTTGGTGAGAGAGAGACTTTTAGACTTTCTATTTTTATTTTTGTTTTAAAGTTTTGACCCTAAATTGGAGGGCTTAATTAAATTGTAACCGAAAACCAAAACGAATCCTCGGGTCGGAACACTCGCGGGTCATCTACAAAGGTCATCGCCCGTCTTGAACGGGAGGTAAATTTCTTGAACACCCACGATTCTCCTGTCAGTGGGTATTGGTGTGAATTCGTGTGCCTAATTGCTTTGATCGAACTGTTAGTGTAATCATTCTAGTAAGGGCACTAACCCAGTTACAAGATAAGAAACGGATTTCATCACCGTTCTCTTGCCCACATAGGTAACAACATTCACGAACCCAAACCTTACTTAAAAAGCTAAAATATTATTTAGACATCAGCCCCAAAGGTATCGAGCTCATAGGACCCTTCAAAAACAACTCGGGAAATTGACTTTTATCTAGGCATTCTCAGAGGAAAGTTTGTAAACAATTCTTGTCAAAAAGGCCGCCTCGAGAAGAGGAAACGTTTGCCGAAGGAAGACGGCTGTCACAACGTTCATCGTTGGTTGTCTTCCTGGAGAATTGTTTACTGACTACTCTGATCGAGTAACCTTTATAACAGTCAAAGTTCAAGTGTTGTGGCGAAGTAGGAGCTGTCTAGCTTTTTAGGTGAATCTGACAAACCCACTCATTGCTAGATTTTGTCTAGGTTGCTTGGTGGAGTCAGCCTGATTGTGTTTGCTTTCCTATAGGTTCTTCGTAGTGATTCTTTGGTTCGAAAAAAAAAAAAATTAAAAAAAAAAAAAAAAAAATTTGTTGAAAATATCCTTGGTCGTTGGGCTCTAGTGTATGCCCGATAGATATCGTGATAAGAGAGGTCGTTTCATTAGTAGAAAAATACATTTAAGTAATCTTTTAGCGAATCTCTCTTTGAGTGACACTATGGGTGAAAATTTGAACCAAGCCGGGGGTGGAAATCCACCTATGACACTCAGGAATTACATGAATCCTACTAGAACATGTCAGCCATCATGCATACAGTTACCCCACACCACAACTCACTTCGAGTTAAAACCAAGCATTATCCAAATGCTCCTTGTTTTCCGTGGGGATGAGAACGAGAATCCCTACTACCATGTTAGGGATTTTGAAGAGATTTGTGGGACTATGAAATTCCCCAACATGCCTGATGAAATATTGAGACTTAGGTTGTTCCCTTTCTCTTTGAAAGAGAAAGCAAAATCTTGGTTGTATGCCTTACAACCCCATTCCATTTTTACATGGGAAGAATTGAGCAGTTCGTTCCTTCTGAAATTCTTCCCGAAACACAAAACTACCTCTTTAAGATAAAGTCTTAACAGTTTTGTACAACAAGAAGGAGAGTCTCTCTACAAGTATCTTGAGAGATTTAAAGAACTTGTATTGCAGTGTCCACACCATGGTTTTGAGAAAATGAGACTAGTCTAGATTCTCTATGACGGACTAGACTATCCCACTACATCCATGGTAGAGTCATTCTGTGGTGGCGGTTTTACTTCTAA
Organism: Eschscholzia californica; assembly: GCF_041429995.1. Taxonomy (NCBI): domain Eukaryota; kingdom Viridiplantae; phylum Streptophyta; class Magnoliopsida; order Ranunculales; family Papaveraceae; genus Eschscholzia; species Eschscholzia californica. The sequence goes on along the minus strand of NW_028238420.1, from coordinate 40,119,009 downwards.
ACCCGTCGATGATTGCATGGCATTTTTAGAAGATTTGGCTGAGAAATCCCAGCAATGGGAAACTTCTAGAGGACCCCTTACTAGGGCTAATCCTACTCCGAACAGAGGTGGCATTTATAGAGTAAATGATTCAGAAAACAAACTTGCCGCCATAACTAGATTGATAGAAGCCTTAGAAATGTGTCAGCCTAAAACCTTCATGGAGGATCCCACTCGGGTCATGAGTGTCGGAAATGAACCCATCTCTTATCCGTGTTCAGTCTGTGGAGATCCCAATCATACAAGGAACAAATGTCCCTTATCCTTCGGTTCAGATGAAAGAGCACAAGCTCATGCTATCTACCAAAATTCTAGGCATGATAATCATCAGAAGTATGATCCTTTCTCTAACTCATACAATCCAGGTTGGAGAAATCATCCAAACTTTTCATGGTCTCAAGGTCAACCTCAGGGTCAGTTTAATAATTTTACCAACCCTTCAGGTTTTAGCCATCCTAGGAATCCTCCTACCCAAACGAGCACCCAAAATTCTTCTGAAAGTAAGGGGTTATTAGAGGATACTATAAAAATGTTAGCTAAGAGCCATATAGAGTTTAAGGAAACTACCCAACAGTTTATGCAAGTTACCACCCAATCCTTGACTAGTTTACAAACTCAAGTGGGCCAACTTGCTGAGGCCCTAAATCAAAGAGAAAATGGTAAGTTTCCGAGTCAACCTGAACAAAACCCTAAGGCCATACAAGATAGACGGCCAACTGACCAAGCCAATGCTATATCCACTATAAGGAGTGGAAGAGTCGTGGATAATAAGATAAGTGTTCCCCAGGAAAATGAGTCTGAGTGTATCCCTTTGTCTTCATCAAATAAAGCCCTTAATGATGAGCCTGAGAAGGCTCCTGAGTCTGAAGAACCACCTGTAGTATCTGAGCCTTACATTCCTAGAGCTCCATACCCTCAACGTCTCGTAGAGCCAAAGAAAAAGTCTAAGTATGAGGAGATTATGGAAATATTTAAACAAATCAGCATTAACATTCCATTACTAGATGCAATTAAACAGATCCCAGCTTACGCTAAGTTCCTTAAGAACCTATGTACTAGAAAGCGTAAGATGAATGTGCATAAAAAGGTCTTTTTGACTCAACAAGTGAGTTCTATTATCCAACAAAACCTCCCACCTAAGTACAAAGATCCAGGAAGCCCTACGTTACCTTGCACTATAGGGAACCATAAGATTGAACGAGCTCTGTTAGATCTAGGTGCCAGTGTCAACCTTCTTCCTTACTCGGTGTACTTACAATTAGGTTTGGGAGAAATAAAATCCACTTCCGTAGTCCTTCAGTTGGCAGATCGGTCTGTCAGACGACCACGTGGCATAGTAGAGGATGTTTTGATAAAAGTTGGTGAGTTTATCTTTCCTGTAGATTTCATCATCTTAGATACTGAACCAATTCATGATACCCAGAGTCAAATCCCTGTCATTTTGGGTCGACCATTTTTAGCTACATCAGATGCTGTCATATACTGTAGAAGTGGTCTTTTGAGATTGTCATTTGGAAATATGACGGTGGAGATGAATATTTTTAATATGGGACTTCACCCTGATGACATAGATGAGTTCAGTGGGTTGAACTTGGTAGAATTATTAGTTCAAGATGCATTACCAACAACTCAGTCGAGAGATCCTTTAGAAACTCTATTGACACTTTTATGCTTAGATGAGGAAGGTAGTATTAATGAGATAGAGAACATGTCAGAGTCTACTTCCTTGTTAGTGTCTGAGCTGATTACTTTGCCAACCTTAGAGTCACCACTTCCATCATATGAGTCAAATGCTCTACCACTGAGCTATGGACCCGCCATAAAAGATGATGATGAATCTTGGCTGCTCAATCTAGTAAATGAGAATGATGACTCACTTGACTTAGTCTAGGACCTGGAGTTCTTTAAGGACACTAATGACATCATCATTCAACAAATTATAGAGGGTTTATCTGAACCAAATTTGGTAGAGCTTGAATCTGGTAACCGAGTGATTCCTTTGGAAGAACTCCGTGTACCTGTTTTAGAAACCTCTTGTTTAACTCTGGGTGTCTTTGATAGTCCTCTAGACCCTCTTGTGTCGTATCCCTCGGGAGCATGTTTAACAGATTGTGCAATACCTCACTTGGTTTCTCATCCCTACCTAGATCCTTTCTACCAGGACTATACTCTTGCTGGGCCATGGCCAAACTTAACGACTTTATTGTCGTCTAAGTTTGGGGATTCTTACCCGATCACGATAGTCTCACGGGTACTACAACATATTTACACAAATGTGAGACTATCCTTCACTAAACACTTCGTGTCTTGGGTAGATCCACAGATGTTTCGCCTATTAGTTTATGGAGCTGTTCTTAAGGTTTGTTGACTCATCTATATCGTCTGGCTGAAGACGTTAAACTTAGCGCTTTCTGGGAGGCAACCCATGCATAGGACTTCTGAATCTGGTAACATCTTTCCCTAATCCTGTTATTTTGCATAGTCTTCAGAACATTGAGGACAATGTTCGGTTTAAGTTTGGGGATGGGGGATTGAATTTTTAGTCCTTATTTCAAAAATTCAAAAGGGTTCAAAATTTTTAATTTTTGGATTAGAAACGTGAGTCTAGTTGTTTTTGCTTGTTAATAGTTATAGAGTCTAGTTGGTTGTACTATGCTTTTGCTAAAGGTTTTTCCATGAATTTCGAGTCTTGAAGTTGTCTGTGCACTAGCCATGTGAGTATTAGATAGGTGAAGAGTAGACTTTTCTAAGAGAACTTAATCGATCATTAGTGGAGACTTAACCCATGTGAGATTCTGAGCCTTTCTTTTTGTTTTGAGTGATCTCTTCTCAGCTAATTCTGAGTAGAATGAAGAGCTACTCAACCTCACAATATTCATTAGAACTCAGTTGATCTCTTGAGTTCAAATTTTACAACCACTAGGGATGTCATCAGGAAGCGAACTTTACTCTTGTAGTCTGAGAAACTTAAAAACAGTGTCAACTATAGGAAGATAGGAACTTCATCATTTAGAACCCTGAGAATAAGGCATGAAGCAAAGTTGAAAGAATTTTACCCAAGGAAAAAATAATAATAATGTGAAGAAAGCATGTTATGCATTTTGAGTTTTATTACCAGAGTCAGTAGCAAAAAAAAAAAAAGAAAAAAAAAAAAAAAAGAGAGAAAAGAAGAAAGTGTTTGATTAGTTTTGTTTGAGTGTTTATCCCTTAAAGTAGTTTTTGAAGATTTGAAGACGTCGAGTTCTCAGGTGTTCTAGTCACATCATCATTAGTGTCTATCGACCTCTAGGAAGCATTGTTAGATAGTAGATCAGGTGAGAAGAGTTGGTTAGCTTCCCCATTCCATATTAGTGGTTGTTTCCTTCTTTGAGATCAGTCGTCCACAAAAATTATAGTCCGTCTTTTTCATGTGTTGAGTTTTCCTTGATATTCATACTAACACATAGAGTGAACCATTCTTGAGTTACTTTAATTTTTGAGTGTATGACCGTGAGGCAGTAGTCGAGGCGAAATGTATCGAGACGGTAATCAAGGTCTTGTCTTTTCAGAATCGAAATGATACTCATATTGGCTGGTCACGTGCACTTTAGGTCTTGATTACTAGTGAAGGGATTTTTAGCGTTTGTATGGTTTGGCCGACCTGGATTTCATTTCTATTAACTTTCGTAAATTTCTATCGGCTTAACGTTTTTAATCCATGTCATATTTAGACCCTTCTGGATTTTTGATATTTTTGAATTTTGTGGGTATATTCACTGCAAACCCTCACGAGACTCAACTCGTCCTCTAGGGTAAACTAGAGGTTTAACGGCTTGTTGCACGTGCTAAGTGCAATCGTGATCCCTACGAAAGTGGTGGATTAGGTATAGTTTCATTTTTCTGTTTTGCTCGGGGACTAGCAAAATGTAAGTTTGGGGATGTTTGATGAGTTCGCTAGAACTCATTTATTTATCATCAATGTACATTCGTTAGTCTTTAATTTTGATGAAACTAATCAATTTAATTAGTTTTTCAGGAATAACACAAAAATGTCAAGAAGCCAATAGAAATGGGAAGTTGATGTATACTTTGGTACCAAAAATAGTTCATTCCGTGCAACTAAAGTTAGTTTTGAGGTTGTTGTGCAACAAAGACATTTGATGGGGGGTGTTACGCAGGAGTGATCATTTTGCATGGACTTAATGGAGAAGTATCCACCATTCCACATATTGATGCTGTACTATTAATTTGGCAATTCAAGTTGGGCACTGCACACGTGATGGCCACTTTATTATAAGGTTAGGAAATGATGTGCGGGACCCGTCCTTTTAACCAAATCAAAAAGGTGAATTTCAATGTGGTTTTTGGTTGTTTTAAGAATGGATCCCACAAGGGCTTTGTATATGATGTAGATTGTTGCGGAAGCGTAAAAGTAATGGAATCCTCCATTGTTAATAAACTAAACTAACGAAATAAAACTTATAAAATAACGATAAACAATAAACTTGATTAATAACTTGAATAATAATAAACTTGGTTGATAATATTCTCTGATCTGGTTAACAAAGACAGGCTAGACTTCTCTTATATAGAGATTGTACTTTTCTAGATAGACTCAAATAAGGAAATAAGATAACTACTAATAATACTTTCCTTGATTGCTAAGACTCATAATTATGGAAACCCTAAATACTTAATTATAGAAACTACGCTAATGTAGCTTCTTGACCGTGAGGCCCACTATCACCATGGCCGTGAGGCCCAATAGGAAGATGGTCTCCATCATACTCCCCCGCTGCGGAACAACTTGCCCCCAAGTTGGTGTTGTCATAAAGCGGATCGTCCAAGTAATGAGGATATATATCAGCGATGTTGAAGATAACTTCGGCGACGAGTTTGAAGGCAATCCTTAGTTCCCACTTTTCACGAAAATTGACGAAAATCCGAAGAAGAAAAATATTGACAATATCACCAATTATAATGTGAAACATATATTGCCAAGATACTCGCAAAAGCAATACCAACATAGATACGTCTAGTAAATTGCGACATCGCCCGTCGTCTTTTAGTTTGACGAAAGAGGTCACATATACAACCTGTCTTGTTCTTGGAAAAACAATGGATGGCCATGAAGATTCGTTTGTATGATTCTTTGAAGTTGAAAGCCATGAAGAAATCAATAGAGGAGAAATTATTTTATGATTCGACACAACTAATTCGTCTCCCGGAATCATATATGGATCAAACAACTTATTCCTTGAGAAACCACGAACTAGTGCAATGGTTTCTTGGTTACTCTTTAATGGAGTTGCTTTAGAGTCTCTAAGGTTCCAGAAAATTATTTTCGGTATAAAAACGAAACCCCTCTTTCGATATTTCTGCTCGATGACTTGGTAGTCGGTTTCCAAAACAGTCCTCAATGTTGCATTGAAGTTCATATTGCTAAACACGAATATCCCCCGTAACATCCATACAACCTGCAGTGTTCCCGTAACAACAATATCTGAAAACCGATCGAAAACCTTTTCGAAGTCATTTGAATACACCCAGTCCATATATCTAATGAAACTTGTCTTGGAACGCAAATCGTTGCCATCGATTAGGTGCAGTTGAGGATTACTACTAAATGTGCTAACCTTCCATGTACATTGAACTCCATTTATATCTGGTAGTAGTAACTCGAAAGCGACACAAACATCCATTGGAGTTCCTGACATACTCCCTGACACATCACAACCGGCAATGTACTCCTTCAAATTGCGGCTTTTGATTACATCATCGACCATTATTCGCCATTGAAACTCTGTAACTTCAGAATCTCCTTTGAAATCATCATCTTTGTACAATGATGTACTAATCTGGTGTAGTAATGGTGTTCCAGCAGCAAGGTTCTTCTCTTCCTGTTTCGCGCTATCAGGATAGCTCTTGAATTGCTCTCGGTCGTGTTCAAGAAAGAACTCGGTTGTGTTCAAGAAAGAAACCGGTGTACTAGAATTTATATCGTGAATCAAAAACACCACAAAAAGTTCACGAGTAATTGCGGTTTTAAGAACACACATTGTTGATGTTACAAAATATGTGGTCTTGAACTCAGTAACACGATCAATGTCATGCTCAAGTGTAACTTTGAGAGCATCACCAAATTTTGTCTGCAATGAAAACAAAAACAAAAGGACGAATTTCTGCCTGTACATTGCAACAAATACGATGAGAACTCCATGCTCTGCAAGCGCGTCAAGTTTTCGAGGAATGGCAGCTCGAACATCTGGATGACCTTGGTTTTTATATATGACGAAATTTAATGCAACAAGAAGAAAACCACGTAGACCATCTTTACTACCTTGAATAGGAACAAGCATGTTTGGACTATTATCAAAAGGTTCTGACCATTTGTTGGGAACCTGATTAAGTCCAAGATCATATAAAGTAATATGCTTTTCTGCCTCCAAGACCAACTTCCTCTGTTCTCGAATTAATTCGATCTTGTTCAAGTGAATCTTAGATGCGGCACTTTTACACTTTTTCTCAAAAAATTTAGTCACATTAGGTTTCAAGCTCTTACCTTTAGCCCCATTAACATCGAATTGATGTTTCATATATCTAACTTTCGTAAGCAATTGATCTTTATTAACTTCAAAACTCTTAATTGGATTATAAATGGCAGAAGTATCTGAACTAGGTGTTAAACCCTTTTTATTGTAACTCAATACTGCTTTTAACTTCACTACCTCAACATCTTCACTAAACAATCTTGAAGATGATTTCCTCTCTGTTTCTTCAAGAATATGATTTCCGTTCTTGCTATGCTTCCTTGATGTCTCTGAGTCGTTTGAGGATTTAGCTGTAACAAGACGTTTTGAAGGAGTGGAATTAGGTTTTAGGTTGACTTTTTCTGTGGGATTCTCCGATTGATGGGTTTCCTTATTGGTAGGGAAAGCAAAAAAAGATTGAGAACCTGCTTCAGAACTAGAATCATCTTTAGAAGAATGTTCGAAAATTTTGGGTGGAGCAATTACCTCATGTTTCTCTCTCGTCGATGTCGGGTTTTCTTGAAGCGGAACAAGAATGGCAAGTTTCTTATGCCAAACTAACTCATAAGTATTATTTCGACTTCTATGTACGGCATCAACATCCAAAATCCATGGTATTCCTAGGATGAGATGACAATTCTCCATGTCAACAACGTCACAACAGAGAGTGTCGCGGTAGTGAGAACCAATGGAGAACGTAAATATGCATTGTTGGTGAATCGATAATTCGCTCTTGTCAGAAATCCAACCAAGTTCATACGGGCAAGGGTGGTCGTAAGTAGGAAGACCGAGTGCTTTGACGAGGCGAAGTGATATCATATTTCCTTCACTACCGTTGTCAATAATAAAGTCACACACCTTATTGTTGATGGTGAGTCTAGATTTGAAGATGTTATGTCTTTCCGCAGGATCCGGAGGTTTTGGAAGAAAGGATGAAGAATGATGGAGAGGTGAAGTCGTGGTGGAGGGTGGAAAAAAAAATTTCTCGTTTTTTGTATCAGGATTTTGCGGGCTCATGATACCAGCTGATGTAGATTGTTGCGGAAGCGTAAAAGTAATGGAATCCACCATTGTTAATAAACTAAACTAACGAAATAAAACTGATAAAATAACGATAAACAATAAACTTGATTAATAACTTGAATAATAATAAACTTGGTTGATAATATTCTCTGATCTGGTTAACAAAGACAGGCTAGACTTCTCTTATATAGAGATTGTACTTTCCTAGATAGACTCAAATAAGGAAATAAGATAACTACTAATAATACTTACCTTGATTGCTAAGACTCATAATTATGGAAACCCTAAATACTTAATTATAGAAACTACGCTAATGTAGCTTCTTGACCGTGAGGCCCACTATCACCATGGCCGTGAGGCCCAATAGGAAGATGGTCTCCATCAGTATACTTATCACTTTAGAGTTAATAAACTCAAATCCACCGGGTAATGCAATTGAAAGTAGTCAACAGGGGGCTTTTGAGGTTTACAGAGACTACGGTTGAGATAGAGGGAAAGATTTTACCGGTTTGAAGGGAGCTATGTGGGTATTAATACCAATCGATTTATGGTCAAAAGGGGAGGAAATTTTGGGCAGTAAACAGAGAAGAAGTGGGAGAATTTTTTAGGAAGTTTTGAGAGAGCAATTAATATTGAAGAGAACTAGGAGGCAGAGAAGAAAAGAAGGCATTTAGGTACGATAAGATTTGATGAGAAGATAAGAAGTGCAAATCTCTTGGGTGATTTCTCTCTTAATCCCTTCTTTTATTTCTTTTATTGTATTTAACTTCCTCATGATGATCATTGTAAACATGGGTTTTTAATCCTCCATCTAGAGAGGATGATGAAACCCATGAGATTGCTTTTAGAGATACACTAATAAAATTAATCCGATACTCTATTGTTCTTCATGTATTGATTCCCACTTGGTATTTATTATTTAAATTAATTTTTCATTACTCATGCTTTTAGATTTGATATATCATGCTTAGATTAAGTCTTTGATGGTCTATTCTTATTTGTTTGATGAGTAATAGTTAAACTATTTTAAATGTTAAAACGATAGTGGATATAAAAAGCTAAGACTGTTTTAAAGAAAACATTTTCCGGACTTTAGATATTTCATATCCTAAAGTCTGAGTGATAAAAAAAGTGTTCGATTAATTTGTTAGATGTTCTTTCTAAGTATTTCGTGAGTGGATTCAAAATCTCTAGTTTTTTTTTCCGTATTGATTTAGTTTCAATCATTTATTATTTTCGCTTTGTTATTTAATTTTACCATCAAAACTGAATCTCAAAGTTACTTATTCACTGGTTTAGGATTAAAAATAGTTTCAACTTGTCTTCGTGGGATCGACCCGTACTTGCTAGGTCTACACTACATAGACCCGTGCACTTGCGGATTTTATTATAAAATACGGATTTATTTTAGCCTATTATTTAGGTTAGTTTAAATACGCATCAAGTTTTTGGCGCCGCTGCCGGGGATAAGTTAGGAAATTTGTTTTGATCTTGGATTAGTTAGTTTTAGGGTTTCAAATTTATTTTCTTATTTTTATTTTGTTTTTGTCTTTTTTAGATCACTTTAACTTGCTTTTCTTGTTTTTGGTGTGTAGTTCACAAAAGAAGCTAAAGAAAAGGAGCAAACAAGGAGGAGGAAATCAAGAAGACAAAGATTTTTTTTATTTTAGATTTTATTTTTATTTTTGGTGAGAGAGAGACTTTTAGACTTTCTATTTTTATTATTGTTTACTGACTACTCTGATCGAGTAACCTTTATAACAGTCAAAGTTCAAGTGTTGTGGCGAAGTAGGAGCTGTCTAGCTTTTTAGGTGAATCTGACAAACCCACTCATTGCTAGATTTTGTCTAGGTTGCTTGGTGGAGTCAGCCTGATTGTGTTTGCTTTCCTATAGGTTCTTCGTAGTGATTCTTTGGTTCGAAAAAAATAAAAAAAATAAAAATAAAAAAAAAAATTTGTTGAAAATATCCTTGGTCGTTGGGCTCTAGTGTATGCCCGATAGATATCGTGATAAGAGAGGTCGTTTCATTATTAGAAAAACACATTTAAGTAATCTTTTAGCGAATCTCTCTTTGAGTGACACTATGGGTGAAAATTTGAACCAAGCAGGGGGTGGAAATCCACCTATGACACTCAGGGATTACATGAATCCTACTAGAACATGTCAGCCATCATGCATACAGTTACCCCACACCACAACTCACTTCGAGTTAAAACCAAGCATTATCCAAATGCTCCCTGTTTTCCGTGGGGATGAGAACGAGAATCCCTACTACCATGTTAGGGATTTTGAAGAGATTTGTGGGACAATGAAATTCCCCAACATGCCTGATGAAATATTGAGACTTAGCTTGTTCCCTTTCTCTTTGAAAGAGAAAGCAAAATCTTGGTTGTATGCCTTACAACCCCATTCCATTACTACATGGGAAGAATTGAGCAGTTCGTTCCTTCTGAAATTCTTCCCGAAACACAAAACTACCTCTTTAAGGCAAAGTCTTAACAGTTTTGTACAACAAGAAGGAGAGTCTCTCTACAAGTATCTTGAGAGATTTAAAGAACTTGTATTGCAGTGTCCACACCATGGTTTTGAGAAAATGAGACTAGTCCAGATTCTTTATGACGGACTAGACTATCCCACTACATCCATGGTAGAGTCATTCTGTGGTGGCGGTTTTACTTCTAAACCCGTCGATGATTGCATGGCATTTTTAGAAGATTTGGCTGAGAAATCCCAGCAATGGGAAACTTCTAGAGGACCCCCTACTAGGGCTAATCCTACTCCGAACAGAGGTGGCATTTATAGAGTAAATGATTCGGAAAACAAACTTGCCGCCATAACTAGAAGGATAGAAGCCCTAGAAATGTGTCAGCCTAAAACCTTCATGGAGGATCCCACTCGGGTCATGAGTGTCGGAAATGAACCCATCTCTTATCCGTGTTCAGTCTGTGGAGATCCCTATCATACAAGGAACAAATGTCCCTTATCCTTCGGTTCAGATGAAAGAGCACAAGCTCATGCTATCTACCAAAATTCTAGGCATGATAATCATCAGAAGTATGATCCTTTCTCTAACTCATACAATCCAGGTTGGAGAAATCATCCAAACTTTTCATGGTCTCAAGGTCAACCTCAGGGTCAGTTTAATAATTTTACCAACCCTTCAGGTTTTAGCCATCCTAGGAATCCTCCTACCCAAACGAGCACCCAAAATTCTTCTGAAAGTAAGGGGTTATTAGAGGATACTATAAAAATGTTAGCTAAGAGCCATATAGAGTTTAAGGAAACTACCCAACAGTTTATGCAAGTTACCACCCAATCCTTGACTAGTTTACAAACTCAAGTGGGCCAACTTGCTGAGGCCCTAAATCAAAGAGAAAATGGTAAGTTTCCGAGTCAACCTGAACAAAACCCTAAGGCCATACAAGATAGACGGCCAACTGACCAAGCCAATGCTATATCCACTCTAAGGAGTGGAAGAGTCGTGGATAATAAGATCAGTGTTCCCCAGGAAAATCAGTCTGAGTGTATCCCTTTGTCTTCATCAAATAAAGCACTTAATGATGAGCCTGAGAAGGCTCCTGAGTCTGAAGAACCACCTGTAGTATCTGAGCCTTACATTCCTAGAGCTCCATACCCTCAACGTCTCGTAGAGCCAAAGAAAAAGTCTAAGTATGAGGAGATTATGGAAATATTTAAACAAATCAGCATTAACATTCCATTACTAGATGCAATTAAACAGATCCCAGCTTACGCTAAGTTCCTTAAGGACCTATGTACTAGAAAGCGTAAGATGAATGTGCATAAAAAGGTCTTTTTGACTCAACAAGTGAGTTCTATTATCCAACAAAACCTCCCACCTAAGTACAAAGATCCAGGAAGCCCTACGTTACCTTGCACTATAGGGAACCATAAGATTGAACGAGCTCTGTTAGATCTAGGTGCCAGTGTCAACCTTCTTCCTTACTCGGTGTACTTACAATTAGGTTTGGGAGAAATAAAATCCACTTCCGTAGTCCTTCAGTTGGCAGATCGGTCTGTCAGACGACCACGTGGCATAGTAGAGGATGTTTTGATAAAAGTTGGTGAGTTTATCTTTCCTGTAGATTTCATCATCTTAGATACTGAACCAATTCATGATACCCAGAGTCAAATCCCTGTCATTTTGGGTCGACCATTTTTAGCTACATCAGATGCTGTCATATACTGTAGAAGTGGTCTTTTGAGATTGTCATTTGGAAATATGACGGTGGAGATGAATATTTTTAATATGGGACTTCACCCTGATGACATAGATGAGTTCAGTGGGTTGAACTTGGTAGAATTATTAGTTCAAGATGCATTACCAACAACTCAGTCGAGAGATCCTTTAGAAACTCTATTGGCACTTTTATGCTTAGATGAGGAAGGTAGTATTAATGAGATAGAGAACATGTCAGAGTCTACTTCCTTGTTAGTGTCTGAGCTGATTACTTTGCCAACCTTAGAGTCACCACTTCCATCATATGAGTCAAATGCTCTACCACTGAGCTATGGACCCACCATAAAAGATGATGATGAATCTTGGCTGCTCAATCTAGTAAATGAGAATGATGACTCACTTGACTTAGTCAAGGACCTGGAGTTCTTTAAGGACACTAATGACATCATCATTCAACAAATTATAGAGGGTTTATCTGAACCAAATTTGGTAGAGCTTGAATCTGGTAACCGAGTGATTCCTTTGGAAGAACTCCGTGTACCTGTTTTAGAAACCTCTTGTTTAACTCTGGGTGTCTTTGATAGTCCTCTAGACCCTCTTGTGTCGTATCCCTCGGGAGCATGTTTAACAGATTGTGCAATACCTCACTTGGTTTCTCATCCCTACCTAGATCCTTTCTACCAGGACTATGCTCTTGCTGGGCCATGGCCAAACTTAACGACTTTATTGTCGTCTAAGTTTGGGGATTCTTACCCGATCACGATAGTCTCACGGGGACTACAACATATTTACACAAATGTGAGACTATCCTTCACTAAACACTTCGTGTCTTGGGTAGATCCACAGATGTTTCGCCTATTAGTTTATGGAGCTGTTCTTAAGGTTTGTTGACTCATCTATATCGTCTGGCTGAAGACGTTAAACTTAGCGCTTTCTGGGAGGCAACCCATGCATAGGACTTCTGAATCTGGTAACATCTTTCCCTAATCCTGTTATTTTGCATAGTCTTCAGAACATTGAGGACAATGTTCGGTTTAAGTTTGGGGATGGGGGATTGAATTTTTAGTCCTTATTTCAAAAATTCAAAAGGGTTCAAAATTTTTAATTTTTGGATTAGAAACGTGAGTCTAGTTGTTTTTGCTTGTTAATAGTTATAGAGTCTAGTTGGTTGTACTATGCTTTTGCTAAAGGTTTTTCCATGAATTTCGAGTCTTGAAGTTGTCTGTGCACTAGCCATGTGAGTATTAGATAGGTGAAGAGTAGACTTTTCTAAGAGAACTTAATCGATCATTAGTGGAGACTTAACCCATGTGAGATTCTGAGCCTTTCTTTTTGTTTTGAGTGATCTCTTCTGAGCTAATTCTGAGTAGAATGAAGAGCTACTCAACCTCGCAATATTCATTAGAACTCAGTTGATCTCTTGAGTTCAAATTTTACAACCACTAGGGATGTCATCAGGAAGCGAACTTTACTCTTGTAGTCTGAGAAACTTAAAAACAGTGTCAACTATAGGAAGATAGGAACTTCATCATTTAGAACCCTGAGAATAAGACATGAAGCAAAGTTGAAAGAATTTTACCCAAGGAAAAAATAATAATAATGTGAAGAAAGCATGTTATGCATTTTGAGTTTTATTACCAGAGTCAGTAGCAAAAAAAAAAAAAGAGAAAAGAAGAAAGTGTTTGATTAGTTTTGTTTGAGTGTTTATCCCTTAAAGTAGTTTTTGAAGATTTGAAGACGTCGAGTTCTCAGGTGTTCTAGTCACATCATCATTAGTGTCTATCGACCTCTAGGAAGCATTGTTAGATAGTAGATCAGGTGAGAAGAGTTGGTTAGCTTCCCCATTCCATATTAGTGGTTGTTTCCTTCTTTGAGATCAGTCGTCCACAAAAATTATAGTCCGTCTTTTTCATGTGTTGAGTTTTCCTTGATATTCATACTAACACATAGAGTGAACCATTCTTGAGTTACTTTAATTTTTGAGTGTATGACCGTGAGGCAGTAGTCGAGGCGAAATGTATCGAGACGGTAATCAAGGTCTTGTCTTTTCAGAATCGAAATGATACTCATATTGGCTGGTCACGTGCACTTTAGGTCTTGATTACTAGTGAAGGGATTTTTAGCGTTTGTATGGTTTGGCCGACCTGGATTTCATTTCTATTAACTTTCGTAAATTTCTATCGGCTTAACGTTTTTAATCCATGTCATATTTAGACCCTTCTGGATTTTTGATATTTTTGAATTTTGTGGGTATATTCACTGCAAACCCTCACGAGACTCAACTCGTCCTCTAGGGTAACCTAGAGGTTTAACGGCTTGTTGCACGTGCTAAGTGCAATCGTGATCCCTACGAAAGTGGTGGATTAGGTATAGTTTCATTTTTCTGTTTTGCTCGGGGACTAGCAAAATGTAAGTTTGGGGATGTTTGATGAGTTCGCTAGAACTCATTTATTTATCATCAATGTACATTCGTTAGTCTTTAATTTTGATGAAACTAATCAATTTAATTAGTTTTTCAGGAATAACACAAAAATGTCAAGAAGCCAATAGAAATGGGAAGTTGATGTATACTTTGGTACCAAAAATAGTTCATTCCGTGCAACTAAAGTTAGTTTTGAGGTTGTTGTGCAACAAAGACATTTGATGGGGGGTGTTACGCAGGAGTGATCATTTTGCATGGACTTAATGGAGAAGTATCCACCATTCCACATATTGATGCTGTACTATTAATTTGGCAATTCAAGTTGGGCACTGCACACGTGATGGCCACTTTATTATAAGGTTAGGAAATGATGTGCGGGACCCGTCCTTTTAACCAAATCAAAAAGGTGAATTTCAATGTGGTTTTTGGTTGTTTTAAGAATGGGTCCCACAAGGGCTTTGTATATGATGTAGATTGTTGCGGAAGCGTAAAAGTAATGGAATCCACCATTGTTAATAAACTAAACTAACGAAATAAAACTTATAAAATAACGATAAACAATAAACTTGATTAATAACTTGAATAATAATAAACTTGGTTGATAATATTCTCTGATCTGGTTAACAAAGACAGGCTAGACTTCTCTTATATAGAGATTGTACTTTTCTAGATAGACTCAAATAAGGAAATAAGATAACTACTAATAATACTTTCCTTGATTGCTAAGACTCATAATTATGGAAACCCTAAATACTTAATTATAGAAACTACGCTAATGTAGCTTCTTGACCGTGAGGCCCACTATCACCATGGCCGTGAGGCCCAATAGGAAGATGGTCTCCATCATACTCCCCCGCTGCGGAACAACTTGCCCCCAAGTTGGTGTTGTCATAAAGCGGATCGTCCAAGTAATGAGGATATATATCAGCGATGTTGAAGATAACTTCGGCGACGAGTTTGAAGGCAATCCTTAGTTCCCACTTTTCACGAAAATTGACGAAAATCCGAAGAAGAAAAATATTGACAATATCACCAATTATAATGTGAAACATATATTGCCAAGATACTCGCAAAAGCAATACCAACATAGATACGTCTAGTAAATTGCGACATCGCCCGTCGTCTTTTAGTTTGACGAAAGAGGTCACATATACAACCTGTCTTGTTCTTGGAAAAACAATGGATGGCCATGAAGATTCGTTTGTATGATTCTTTGAAGTTGAAAGCCATGAAGAAATCAATAGAGGAGAAATTATTTTATGATTCGACACAACTAATTCGTCTCCCGGAATCATATATGGATCAAACAACTTATTCCTTGAGAAACCACGAACTAGTGCAATGGTTTCTTGGTTACTCTTTAGTGGAGTTGCTTTAGAGTCTCTAAGGTTCCAGAAAATTATTTTCGGTATAAAAACGAAACCCCTCTTTCGATATTTCTGCTCGATGACTTGGTAGTCGGTTTCCAAAACAGTCCTCAATGTTGCATTGAAGTTCATATTGCTAAACACGAATATCCCCCGTAACATTCATACAACCTGCAGTGTTCCCGTAACAACAATATCTGAAAACCGATCGAAAACCTTTTCGAAGTCATTTGAATACACCCAGTCCATATATCTAATGAAACTTGTCTTGGAACGCAAATCGTTGCCATCGATTAGGTGCAGTTGAGGATTACTACTAAATGTGCTAACCTTCCATGTACATTGAACTCCATTTATATCTGGTAGTAGTAACTCGAAAGCGACACAAACATCCATTGGAGTTCCTGACATACTCCCTGACACATCACAACCGGCAATGTACTCCTTCAAATTGCGGCTTTTGATTACATCATCGACCATTATTCGCCATTGAAACTCTGTAACTTCAGAATCTCCTTTGAAATCATCATCTTTGTACAATGATGTACTAATCTGGTGTAGTAATGGTGTTCCAGCAGCAAGGTTCTTCTCTTCCTGTTTCGCGCTATCAGGATAGCTCTTGAATTGCTCTCGGTCGTGTTCAAGAAAGAACTCGGTTGTGTTCAAGAAAGAAACCGGTGTACTAGAATTTATATCGTGAATCAAAAACACCACAAAAAGTTCACGAGTAATTGCGGTTTTAAGAACACACATTGTTGATGTTACAAAATATGTGGTCTTGAACTCAGTAACACGATCAATGTCATGCTCAAGTGTAACTTTGAGAGCATCACCAAATTTTGTCTGCAATGAAAACAAAAACAAAAGGACGAATTTCTGCCTGTACATTGCAACAAATACGATGAGAACTCCATGCTCTGCAAGCGCGTCAAGTTTTCGAGGAATGGCAGCTCGAACATCTGGATGACCTTGGTTTTTATATATGACGAAATTTAATGCAACAAGAAGAAAACCACGTAGACCATCTTTACTACCTTGAATAGGAACAAGCATGTTTGGACTATTATCAAAAGGTTCTGACCATTTGTTGGGAACCTGATTAAGTCCAAGATCATATAAAGTAATATGCTTTTCTGCCTCCAAGACCAACTTCCTCTGTTCTCGAATTAATTCGATCTTGTTCAAGTGAATCTTAGATGCGGCACTTTTACACTTTTTCTCAAAAAATTTAGTCACATTAGGTTTCAAGCTCTTACCTTTAGCCCCATTAACATCGAATTGATGTTTCATATATCTAACTTTCGTAAGCAATTGATCTTTATTAACTTCAAAACTCTTAATTGGATTATAAATGGCAGAAGTATCTGAACTAGGTGTTAAACCCTTTTTATTGTAACTCAATACTGCTTTTAACTTCACTACCTCAACATCTTCACTAAACAATCTTGAAGATGATTTCCTCTCTGTTTCTTCAAGAATATGATTTCCGTTCTTGCTATGCTTCCTTGATGTCTCTGAGTCGTTTGAGGATTTAGCTGTAACAAGACGTTTTGAAGGAGTGGAATTAGGTTTTAGGTTGACTTTTTCTGTGGGATTCTCCGATTGATGGGTTTCCTTATTGGTAGGGAAAGCAAAAAAAGATTGAGAACCTGATTCAGAACTAGAATCATCTTTAGAAGAATGTTCGAAAATTTTGGGTGGAGCAATTACCTCATGTTTCTCTCTCGTCGATGTCGGGTTTTCTTGAAGCGGAACAAGAATGGCAAGTTTCTTATGCCAAACTAACTCATAAGTATTATTTCGACTTCTATGTACGGCATCAACATCCAAAATCCATGGTATTCCTAGGATGAGATGACAATTCTCCATGTCAACAACGTCACAACAGAGAGTGTCGCGGTAGTGAGAACCAATGGAGAACGTAAATATGCATTGTTGGTGAATCGATAATTCGCTCTTGTCAGAAATCCAACCAAGTTCATACGGGCAAGGGTGGTCGTAAGTAGGAAGACCGAGTGCTTTGACGAGGCGAAGTGATATCATATTTCCTTCACTACCGTTGTCAATAATAAAGTCACACACCTTATTGTTGATGGTGAGTCTAGATTTGAAGATGTTATGTCTTTCCGCAGGATCCGGAGGTTTTGGAAGAAAGGATGAAGAATGATGGAGAGGTGAAGTCGTGGTGGAGGGTGGAAAAAAAAATTTCTCGTTTTTTGTATCAGGATTTTGCGGGCTCATGATACCAGCTGATGTAGATTGTTGCGGAAGCGTAAAAGTAATGGAATCCACCATTGTTAATAAACTAAACTAACGAAATAAAACTGATAAAATAACGATAAACAATAAACTTGATTAATAACTTGAATAATAATAAACTTGGTTGATAATATTCTCTGATCTGGTTAACAAAGACAGGCTAGACTTCTCTTATATAGAGATTGTACTTTCCTAGATAGACTCAAATAAGGAAATAAGATAACTACTAATAATACTTTCCTTGATTGCTAAGACTCATAATTATGGAAACCCTAAATACTTAATTATAGAAACTACGTTAATGTAGCTTCTTGACCGTGAGGCCCACTATCACCATGGTCGTGAGGCCCAATAGGAAGATGGTCTTCATCAGTATACTTATCACTTTAGAGTTAATAAACTCAAATCCACCGGGTAATGCAATTCAAAGTAGTCAACAGGGGGCTTTTGAGGTTTACAGAGACTACGGTTGAGATAGAGGGAAAGATTTTACCGGTTTGAAGGGAGCTATGTGGGTATTAATACCAATCGATTTATGGTCAAAAGGGGAGGAAATTTTGGGCAGTAAACAGAGAAGAAGTGGGAGAATTTTTTAGGAAGTTTTGAGAGAGCAATTAATATTGAAGAGAACTAGGAGGCAGAGAAGAAAAGAAGGCATTTAGGTACGATAAGATTTGATGAGAAGATAAGAAGTGCAAATCTCTTGGGTGATTTCTCTCTTAATCCCTTCTTTTATTTCTTTTATTGTATTTAACTTCCTCATGATGATCATTGTAAACATGGGTTTTTAATCCTCCATCTAGAGAGGATGATGAAACCCATGAGATTGCTTTTAGAGATACACTAATAAAATTAATCCGATACTCTATTGTTCTTCATGTATTGATTCCCACTTGGTATTTATTATTTAAATTAATTTTTCATTACTCATGCTTTTAGATTTGATATATCATGCTTAGATTAAGTCTTTGATGGTCTATTCTTATTTGTTTGATGAGTAATAGTTAAACTATTTTAAATGTTAAAACGATAGTGGATATAAAAAGCTAAGACTGTTTTAAAGAAAACATTTTCCGGACTTTAGATATTTTATATCCTAAAGTCTGAGTGATAAAAAAAGTGAATTTGTTAGATGTTCTTTCTAAGTATTTCGTGAGTGGATTCAAAATCTCTAGTTTTTTTTTCCGTATTGATTTTCTTTCAATCATTTATTATTTTCGCTTTGTTATTTAATTTTACCATCAAAACTGAATCTCAAAGTTACTTATTCACTGGTTTAGGATTAAAAATAGTTTCAACTTGTCTTCGTGGGATCGACCCGTACTTGCTAGGTCTACACTACATAGACCCGTGCACTTGCGGATTTTATTATAAAATACGGATTTATTTTAGCCTATTATTTAGGTTAGTTTAAATACGCATCAAGTTTTTGGCGCCGCTGCCGGGGATAAGTTAGGAAATTTGTTTTGATCTTGGATTAGTTAGTTTTAGGGTTTCAAATTTATTTTCTTATTTTTATTTTGTTTTTGTCTTTTTTAGATCACTTTAACTTGCTTTTCTTGTTTTTGGTGTGTAGTTCACAAAAGAAGCTAAAGAAAAGGAGCAAACAAGGAGGAGGAAATCAAGAAGACAAAGATTTTTTTTATTTTAGATTTTATTTTTATTTTTGGTGAGAGAGAGACTTTTAGACTTTCTATTTTTATTATTGTTTACTGACTACTCTGATCGAGTAACCTTTATAACAGTCAAAGTTCAAGTGTTGTGGCGAAGTAGGAGCTGTCTAGCTTTTTAGGTGAATCTGACAAACCCACTCATTGCTAGATTTTGTCTAGGTTGCTTGGTGGAGTCAGCCTGATTGTGTTTGCTTTCCTATAGGTTCTTCGTAGTGATTCTTTGGTTCGAAAAAAATAAAAACAAAAAAAAAAAAAAAAAAAATTTGTTGAAAATATCCTTGGTCGTTGGGCTCTAGTGTATGCCCGATAGATATCGTGATAAGAGAGGTCGTTTCATTATTAGAAAAACACATTTAAGTAATCTTTTAGCGAATCTCTCTTTGAGTGACACTATGGGTGAAAATTTGAACCAAGCAGGGGGTGGAAATCCACCTATGACACTCAGGGATTACATGAATCCTACTAGAACATGTCAGCCATCATGCATACAGTTACCCCACACCACAACTCACTTCGAGTTAAAACCAAGCATTATCCAAATGCTCCCTGTTTTCCGTGGGGATGAGAACGAGAATCCCTACTACCATGTTAGGGATTTTGAAGAGATTTGTGGGACTATGAAATTCCCCAACATGCCTGATGAAATATTGAGACTTAGCTTGTTCCCTTTCTCTTTGAAAGAGAAAGCAAAATCTTGGTTGTATGCCTTACAACCCCATTCCATTACTACATGGGAAGAATTGAGCAGTTCGTTCCTTCTGAAATTCTTCCCGAAACACAAAACTACCTCTTTAAGGCAAAGTCTTAACAGTTTTGTACAACAAGAAGGAGAGTCTCTCTACAAGTATCTTGAGAGATTTAAAGAACTTGTATTGCAGTGTCCACACCATGGTTTTGAGAAAATGAGACTAGTCCAGATTCTTTATGACGGACTAGACTATTCCACTACATCCATGGTAGAGTCATTCTGTGGTGGCGGTTTTACTTCTAAACCCGTCGATGATTGCATGGCATTTTTAGAAGATTTGGCTGAGAAATCCCAGCAATGGGAAACTTCTAGAGGACCCCCTACTAGGGTTAATCCTACTCCGAACAGAGGTGGCATTTATAGAGTAAATGATTCGGAAAACAAACTTGCCGCCATAACTAGAAGGATAGAAGCCCTAGAAATGTGTCAGCCTAAAACCTTCATGGAGGATCCCACTCGGGTCATGAGTGTCGGAAATGAACCCATCTCTTATCCGTGTTCAGTCTGTGGAGATCCCAATCATACAAGGAACAAATGTCCCTTATCCTTCGGTTCAGATGAAAGAGCACAAGCTCATGCTATCTACCAAAATTCTAGGCATGATAATCATCAGAATTATGATCCTTTCTCTAACTCATACAATCCAGGTTGGAGAAATCATCCAAACTTTTCATGGTCTCAAGGTCAACCTCAGGGTCAGTTTAATAATTTTACCAACCCTTCAGGTTTTAGCCATCCTAGGAATCCTCCTACCCAAACGAGCACCCAAAATTCTTCTGAAAGTAAGGGGTTATTAGAGGATACTATAAAAATGTTAGCTAAGAGCCATATAGAGTTTAAGGAAACTACCCAACAGTTTATGCAAGTTACCACCCAATCCTTGACTAGTTTACAAACTCAAGTGGGCCAACTTGTTGAGGCCCTAAATCAAAGAGAAAATGGTAAGTTTCCGAGTCAACCTGAACAAAACCCTAAGGCCATACAAGATAGACGGCCAACTGACCAAGCCAATGCTATATCCACTCTAAGGAGTGGAAGAGTCGTGGATAATAAGATAAGTGTTCCCCAGGAAAATGAGTCTAAGTGTATCCCTTTGTCTTCATCAAATAAAGCACTTAATGATGAGCCTGAGAAGGCTCCTGAGTCTGAAGAACCACCTGTAGTATCTGAGCCTTACATTCCTAGAGCTCCATACCCTCAACGTCTCGTAGAGCCAAAGAAAAAGTCTAAGTATGAGGAGATTATGGAAATATTTAAACAAATCAGCATTAACATTCCATTACTAGATGCAATTAAACAGATCCCAGCTTACGCTAAGTTCCTTAAGGACCTATGTACTAGAAAGCGTAAGATGAATGTGCATAAAAAGGTCTTTTTGACTCAACAAGTGAGTTCTATTATCCAACAAAACCTCCCACCTAAGTACAAAGATCCAGGAAGCCCTACGTTACCTTGCACTATAGGGAACCATAAGATTGAACGAGCTCTGTTAGATCTAGGTGCCAGTGTCAACCTTCTTCCTTACTCGGTGTACTTACAATTAGGTTTGGGAGAAATAAAATCCACTTCCTTAGTCCTTCAGTTGGCAGATCGGTCTGTCAGACGACCACGTGGCATAGTAGAGGATGTTTTGATAAAAGTTGGTGAGTTTATCTTTCCTGTAGATTTCATCATCTTAGATACTGAACCAATTCATGATACCCAGAGTCAAATCCCTGTCATTTTGGGTCGACCATTTTTAGCTACGTCAGATGCTGTCATATACTGTAGAAGTGGTCTTTTGAGATTGTCATTTGGAAATATGACGGTGGAGATGAATATTTTTAATATGGGACTTCACCCTGATGACATAGATGAGTTCAGTGGGTTGAACTTGGTAGAATTATTAGTTCAAGATGCATTACCAACAACTCAGTCGAGAGATCCTTTAGAAACTCTATTGGCACTTTTATGCTTAGATGAGGAAGGTAGTATTAATGAGATAGAGAACATGTCAGAGTCTACTTCCTTGTTAGTGTCTGAGCTGATTACTTTGCCAACCTTAGAGTCACCACTTCCATCATATGAGTCAAATGCTCTACCACTGAGCTATGGACCCACCATAAAAGATGATGATGAATCTTGGCTGCTCAATCTAGTAAATGAGAATGATGACTCACTTGACTTAGTCAAGGACCTGGAGTTCTTTAAGGACACTAATGACATCATCATTCAACAAATTATAGAGGGTTTATCTGAACCAAATTTGGTAGAGCTTGAATCTGGTAACCGAGTGATTCCTTTGGAAGAACTCCGTGTACCTGTTTTAGAAACCTCTTGTTTAACTCTGGGTGTCTTTGATAGTCCTCTAGACCCTCTTGTGTCGTATCCCTCGGGAGCATGTTTAACAGATTGTGCAATACCTCACTTGGTTTCTCATCCCTACCTAGATCCTTTCTACCAGGACTATGCTCTTGCTGGGCCATGGCCAAACTTAACGACTTTATTGTCGTCTAAGTTTGGGGATTCTTACCCGATCACGATAGTCTCACGGGTACTACAACATATTTACACAAATGTGAGACTATCCTTCACTAAACACTTCGTGTCTTGGGTAGATCCACAGATGTTTCGCCTATTAGTTTATGGAGTTGTTCTTAAGGTTTGTTGACTCATCTATATCGTCTGGCTGAATACGTTAAACTTAGCGCTTTCTGGGAGGCAACCCATGCATAGGACTTCTGAATCTGGTAACATCTTTCCCTAATCCTGTTATTTTGCATAGTCTTCAGAACATTGAGGACAATGTTC
Source organism: Eschscholzia californica (assembly GCF_041429995.1). NCBI lineage: Eukaryota > Viridiplantae > Streptophyta > Magnoliopsida > Ranunculales > Papaveraceae > Eschscholzia > Eschscholzia californica. The sequence continues at coordinate 40,095,980 of NW_028238420.1, read as the reverse complement.
GGTTTAAGTTTGGGGATGGGGGATTGAATTTTTAGTCCTTATTTCAAAAATTCAAAAGGGTTCAAAATTTTTAATTTTTGGATTAGAAACGTGAGTCTAGTTGTTTTTGCTTGTTAATAGTTATAGAGTCTAGTTGGTTGTACTATGCTTTTGCTAAAGGTTTTTCCATGAATTTCGAGTCTTGAAGTTGTCTGTGCACTAGCCATGTGAGTATTAGATAGGTGAAGAGTAGACTTTTCTAAGAGAACTTAATCGATCATTAGTGGAGACTTAACCCATGTGAGATTCTGAGCCTTTCTTTTTGTTTTGAGTGATCTCTTCTGAGCTAATTCTGAGTAGAATGAAGAGCTACTCAACCTCGCAATATTCATTAGAACTCAGTTGATCTCTTGAGTTCAAATTTTACAACCACTAGGGATGTCATCAGGAAGCGAACTTTACTCTTGTAGTCTGAGAAACTTAAAAACAGTGTCAACTATAGGAAGATAGGAACTTCATCATTTAGAACCCTGAGAATAAGGCATGAAGCAAAGTTGAAAGAATTTTACCCAAGGAAAAAATAATAATAATGTGAAGAAAGCATGTTATGCATTTTGAGTTTTATTACCAGAGTCAGTAGCAAAAAAAAAAAAAAAAAAAAAAAAAAAGAGAAAAGAAGAAAGTGTTTGATTAGTTTTGTTTGAGTGTTTATCCCTTAAAGTAGTTTTTGAAGATTTGAAGACGTCGAGTTCTCAGGTGTTCTAGTCACATCATCATTAGTGTCTATCGACCTCTAGGAAGCATTGTTAGATAGTAGATCAGGTGAGAAGAGTTGGTTAGCTTCCCCATTCCATATTAGTGGTTGTTTCCTTCTTTGAGATCAGTCGTCCACAAAAATTATAGTCCGTCTTTTTCATGTGTTGAGTTTTCCTTGATATTCATACTAACACATAGAGTGAACCATTCTTGAGTTACTTTAATTTTTGAGTGTATGACCGTGAGGCAGTAGTCGAGGCGAAATGTATCGAGACGGTAATCAAGGTCTTGTCTTTTCGGAACCGAAATGATACTCATATTGGCTGGTCACGTGCACTTTAGGTCTTGATTACTAGTGAAGGGATTTTTAGCGTTTGTATGGTTTGGCCGACCTGGATTTCATTTCTATTAACTTTCGTAAATTTCTATCGGCTTAACGTTTTTAGTCCATGTCATATTTAGACCCTTCTGGATTTTTGATATTTTTGAATTTTGTGGGTATATTCACTGCAAACCCTCGCGAGACTCAACTCGTCCTCTAGGGTAACCTAGAGGTTTAACGGCTTGTTGCACGTGCTAAGTGCAATCGTGATCCCTACGAAAGTGGTAGATTAGGTATAGTTTCATTTTTCTGTTTTGCTCGGGGACTAGCAAAATGTAAGTTTGGGGATGTTTGATGAGTTCGCTAGAACTCATTTATTTATCATCAATGTACATTCGTTAGTCTTTAATTTTGATGAAACTAATCAATTTAATTAGTTTTTCTGGAATAACACAAAAATGTCAAGAAGCCAATAGAAATGGGAAGTTGATGTATACTTTGGTACCAAAAATAGTTCATTCCGTGCAACTAAAGTTAGTTTTGAGGTTGTTGTGCAACAAAGACATTTGATGGGGGGTGTTACGCAGGAGTGATCATTTTGCATGGACTTAATGGAGAAGTATCCACCATTCCACATATTGATGCTGTACTATTAATTTGGCAATTCAAGTTGGGCAATGCACACGTGATGGCCACTTTATTATAAGGTTAGGAAATGATGTGTGGGACCCGTCCTTTTAACCAAATCAAAAAGGTGAATTTGAATGTGGGTTTTGGTTGTTTTAAGAATGGGTCCCACAAGGGCTTTGTATACTTATCACTTTAGAGTTAATAAACTCAAATCCACCGGGTATTGCAATTCAAAGTAGTCAACAGGGGGCTTTTGAGGTTTACAGAGACTACGGTTGAGATAGAGGGAAAGATTTTACCGGTTTGAAGGGAGCTATGTGGGTATTAATACCAATCGATTTATGGTCAAAAGGGGAGGAAATTTTGGGCAGTAAACAGAGAAGAAGTGGGAGAATTTTTTAGGAAGTTTTGAGAGAGCAATTAATATTGAAGAGAACTAGGAGGTAGAGAAGAAAAGAAGGCATTTAGGTACGATAAGATTTGATGAGAAGATAAGAAGTGCAAATCTCTTGGGTGATTTCTCTCTTAATCCCTTCTTTTATTTCTTTTATTGTATTTAACTTCCTCATGATGATCATTGTAAACATGGGTTTTTAATCCTCCATCTAGAGAGGATGATGAAACCCATGAGATTGCTTTTAGAGATACACTAATAAAATTAATCCGATACTCTATTGTTCTTCATGTATTGATTCCCACTTGGTATTTATTATTTAAATTAATTTTTCATTACTCATGCTTTTAGATTTGATATATCATGCTTAGATTAAGTCTTTGATGGTCTATTCTTATTTGTTTGATGAGTAATAGTTAAACTATTTTAAATGTTAAAACGATAGTGGATATAAAAAGCTAAGACTGTTTTAAAGAAAACATTTTCCGGACTTTAGATATTTCATATCCTAAAGTCTGAGTGATAAAAAAAGTGTTCGATTAATTTGTTAGATGTTCTTTCTAAGTATTTCGTGAGTGGATTCAAAATCTCTAGTTTTTTTTTCCGTATTGATTTTCTTTCAATCATTTATTATTTTCGCTTTGTTATTTAATTTTACCATCAAAACTGAATCTCAAAGTTACTTATTCACTGGTTTAGGATTAAAAATAGTTTCAACTTGTCTTCGTGGGATCGACCCGTACTTGCTAGGTCTACACTACATAGGCCCGTGCACTTGCGGATTTTATTATAAAATACGGATTTATTTTAGCCTATTATTTAGGTTAGTTTAAATACGCATCAAGTTTTTGGCGCCGCTGCCGGGGATAAGTTAGGAAATTTGTTTTGATCTTGGATTAGTTAGTTTTAGGGTTTCAAATTTATTTTCTTATTTTTATTTTGTTTTTGTCTTTTTTAGATCACTTTAACTTGCTTTTCTTGTTTTTGGTGTGTAGTTCACAAAAGAAGCTAAAGAAAAGGAGCAAACAAGGAGGAGGAAATCAAGAAGACAAAGATTTTTTTATTTTAGATTTTATTTTTATTTTTGGTGAGAGAGAGACTTTTAGACTTTCTATTTTTATTTTTGTTTTAAAGTTTTGACCCTAAATTGGAGGGCTTAATTAAATTGTAACCAAAAACCAAAACGAAGCCTCGGGTCGGAACACTCGCGGGTCATCTACAAAGGTCATCGCCCGTCTTGAACGGGAGGTAAATTTCTTGAACACCCACGAATCTCCTGTCAATGGGTATTGGTGTGAATTCGTGTGCCTAATTGCTTTGATCGAACTGTTAGTGTAATCATTCTAGTAAGGGCACTAACCCAGTTACAAGATAAGAAACGGATTTCATCACCGTTCTCTTGCCCACATAGGTAACAACATTCACGAACCCAAACCTTACTTAAAAAGCTAAAATATTATTTAGACATCAGCCCCTAAGGTATCGAGCTCATAGGACCCTTCAAAAACAACTCGGGAAATTGACTTTTATCTAGGCATTCTCAGAGGAAAGTTTGTAAACAATTCTTGTCAAAAAGGCCGCCTCGAGAAGAGGAAACGTTTGCCGAAGGAAGACGGCTGTCACAACGTTCATCGTTGGTTGTCTTCCTGGAGAATTGTTTACTGACTACTCTGATCGAGTAACCTTTATAACAGTCAAAGTTCAAGTGTTGTGGCGAAGTAGGAGCTGTCTAGATTTTTAGGTGAATCTGACAAACCCACTCATTGCTAGATTTTGTCTAGGTTGCTTGGTGGAGTCAGCCTGATTGTGTTTGCTTTCCTATAGGTTCTTCGTAGTGATTCTTTGGTTCGAAAAAAAAAAAAAAAATTTTGTTGAAAATATCCTTGGTGGTTGGGCTCTAGTGTATGCCCGATAGATATCGTGATAAGAGAGGTCGTTTCATTAGTAGAAAAACACATTTAAGTAATCTTTTAGCGAATCTCTCTTTGAGTGACATTATGGGTGAAAATTTGAACCAAGCCGGGGGTGGAAATCCACCTATGACACTCAGGGATTACATGAATCCTACTAGAACATGTCAGCCATCATGCATACAGTTACCCCACACCACAACTCACTTCGAGTTAAAACCAAGCATTATCCAAATGCTCCCTGTTTTCCGTGGGGATGAGAACGAGAATCCCTACTACCATGTTAGGGATTTTGAAGAGATTTGTGGGACTATGAAATTCCCCAACATGCCTGATGAAATATTGAGACTTAGGTTGTTCCCTTTCTCTTTGAAAGAGAAAGCAAAATCTTGGTTGTATGCCTTACAACCCCATTCCATTACTACATGGGAAGAATTGAGCAGTTCGTTCCTTCTGAAATTCTTTCCGAAAGACAAAACTACCTTTTTAAGGCAAAGTCTTAACAGTTTTGTACAACAAGAAGGAGAGTCTCTCTACAAGTATCTTGAGAGATTTAAAGAACTTGTATTGCAGTGTCCACACCATGGTTTTGAGAAAATGAGACTAGTCCAGATTCTCTATGACGGACTAGACTATCCCACTACATCCATGGTAGAGTCATTCTGTGGTGGCGGTTTTACTTCTAAACCCGTCGATGATTGCATGGCATTTTTAGAAGATTTGGCTGAGAAATCCCAGCAATGGGAAACTTCTAGAGGACCCCCTACTAGGGCTAATCCTACTCCGAACAGAGGTGGCATTTATAGAGTAAATGATTCGGAAAACAAACTTGCCGCCATAACTAGATTGATAGAAGCCCTAGAAATGTGTCAGCCTAAAACCTTCATGGAGGATCCCACTCGGGTCATGAGTGTCGGAAATGAACCCATCTCTTATCCGTGTTCAGTCTGTGGAGATCCCAATCATACAAGGAACAAATGTCCCTTATCCTTCGGTTCAGATGAAAGAGCACAAGCTCATGCTATCTACCAAAATTCTAGGCATGATAATCATCAGAAGTATGATCCTTTCTCTAACTCATACAATCCAGGTTGGAGAAATCATCCAAACTTTTCATGGTCTCAAGGTCAACCTCAGGGTCAGTTTAATAATTTTACCAACCCTTCAGGTTTTAGCCATCCTAGGAATCCTCCTACCCAAACGAGCACCCAAAATTCTTCTGAAAGTAAGGGGTTATTAGAGGATACTATAAAAATGTTAGCTAAGAGCCATATAGAGTTTAAGGAAACTACCCAACAGTTTATGCAAGTTACCACCCAATCCTTGACTAGTTTACAAACTCAAGTGGGCCAACTTGCTGAGGCCCTAAATCAAAGAGAAAATGGTAAGTTTCCGAGTCAACCTGAACAAAACCATAAGGCCATACAAGATAGACGGCCAACTGACCAAGCCAATGCTATATCCACTATAAGGAGTGGAAGAGTCGTGGATAATAAGATAAGTGTTCCCCAGGAAAATGAGTCTGAGTGTATCCCTTTGTCTTCATCAAATAAAGCCCATAATGATGAGCCTGAGAAGGCTCCTGATTCTGAAGAACCACCTGTAGTATCTGAGCCTTACATTCCTAGAGCTCCATATCCTCAACGTCTCGTAGAGCCAAAGAAAAAGTCTCTGTATGAGGAGATAATGGAAATATTTAAACAAATCAGCATTAACATTCCATTACTAGATGCAATTAAACAGATCCCAGCTTACGCTAAGTTCCTTAAGGACCTATGTACTAGAAAGCGTAAGATGAATGTGCATAAAAAGGTCTTTTTGACTCAACAAGTGAGTTCTATTATCCAACAAAACCTCCCACCTAAGTACAAAGATCTAGGAAGCCCTACATTACCTTGCACTATAGGGAACCATAAGATTGAACGAGCTCTGTTAGATCTAGGTGCCAGTGTCAACCTTCTTCCTTACTCGGTGTACTTACAATTAGGTTTGGGAGAAATAAAACCCACTTCCGTAGTCCTTCAGTTGGCAGATCGGTCTGTCAGACGACCACGTGGCATAGTAGAGGATGTTTTGATAAAAGTTGGTGAGTTTATCTTTCCTGTAGATTTCATCATCTTAGATACTGAACCAATTCATGATACCCAGAGTCAAATCCCTGTCATTTTGGGTCGAGCATTTTTAGCTACATCAGATGCTGTCATATACTGTAGAAGTGGTCTTTTGAGATTGTCATTTGGAAATATGACGGTGGAGATGAATATTTTTAATATGGGACTTCACCCTGATGACATAGATGAGTTCAGTGGGTTGAACTTGGTAGAATTATTAGTTCAAGATGCATTACCAACAACTCAGTCGAGAGATCCTTTAGAAACTCTATTGGCACTTTTATGCTTAGATGAGGAAGGTAGTATTAATGAGATAGAGAACATGTCAGAGTCTACTTCCTTGTTAGTGTCTGAGCTGATTACTTTGCCAACCTTAGAGTCACCACTTCCATCATATGAGTCAAATGCTCTACCACTGAGCTATGGACCCACCATAAAAGATGATGATGAATCTTGGCTGCTCAATCTAGTAAATGAGAATGATGACTCACTTGACTTAGTCAAGGACCTGGAGTTCTTTAAGGACACTAATGACATCATCATTCAACAAATTATAGAGGGTTTATCTGAACCAAATTTGGTAGAGCTTGAATCTGGTAACCGAGTGATTCCTTTGGAAGAACTCCGTGTACCTGTTTTAGAAACCTCTTGTTTAACTCTGGGTGTCTTTGATAGTCCTCTAGACCCTCTTGTGTCGTATCCCTCGGGAGCATGTTTAACAGATTGTGCAATACCTCACTTGGTTTCTCATCCCTACCTAGATCCTTTCTACCAGGACTATACTCTTGTTGGGCCATGGCCAAACTTAACGACTTTATTGTCGTCTAAGTTTGGGGATTCTTACCCGATCACGATAGTCTCACGGGTACTACAACATATTTACACAAATGTGAGACTATCCTTCACTAAACACTTCGTGTCTTGGGTAGATCCACAGATGTTTCGCCTATTAGTTTATGGAGTTGTTCTTAAGGTTTGTTGACTCATCTATATCGTCTGGCTGAAGACGTTAAACTTAGCGCTTTCTAGGAGGCAACCCATGCATAGGACTTCTGAATCTGGTAGCATCTTTCCCTAATCCTTCTATTTTGCATAGTCTTCAGAACATTGAGGACAATGTTCGGTTTAAGTTTGGGGATGGGGGATTGAATTTTTAGTCCTTATTTCAAAAATTCAAAAGGGTTCAAAATTTTTAATTTTTGGATTAGAAACGTGAGTCTAGTTGTTTTTGCTTGTTAATAGTAATAGAGTCTAGTTGGTTGTACTATGCTTTTGCTAAAGGTTTTTCCATGAATTTCGAGTCTTGAAGTTGTCTGTGCACTAGCCATGTGAGTATTAGATAGGTGAGGAGTAGACTTTTCTAAGAGAACTTAATCGATCATTAGTGGAGACTTAACCCATGTGAGATTCTGAGCCTTTCTTTTTGTTTTGAGTGATCTCTTTTGAGCTAATTCTGAGTAGAATGAAGAGCTACTCAACCTCGCAATATTCATTAGAACTCAGTTGATCTCTTGAGTTCAAATTTTACAACCACTAGGGATGTCATCAGGAAGCGAACTTTACTCTTGTAGTCTGAGAAACTTAAAAACAGTGTCAACTATAGGAAGATAGGAACTTCATCATTTAGAACCCTGAGAATAAGACATGAAGCAAAGTTGAAAGAATTTTACCCAAGGAAAAAATAATAATAATGTGAAGAAAGCATGTTATGCATTTTGAGTTTTATTACCAGAGTCAGTAGCAAAAAAAAAAAAAGAGAAAAGAAGAAAGTGTTTGATTAGTTTTGTTTGAGTGTTTATCCCTTAAAGTAGTTTTTGAAGATTTGAAGACGTCGAGTTCTCAGGTGTTCTAGTCACATCATCATTAGTGTCTATCGACCTCTAGGAAGCATTGTTAGATAGTAGATCAGGTGAGAAGAGTTGGTTAGCTTCCCCATTCCATATTAGTGGTTGTTTCCTTCTTTGAGATCAGTCGTCCACAAAAATTATAGTCCGTCTTTTTCATGTGTTGAGTTTTCCTTGATATTCATACTAACACATAGAGTGAACCATTCTTGAGTTACTTTAATTTTTGAGTGTATGACCGTGAGGCAGTAGTCGAGGCGAAATGTATCGAGACGGTAATCAAGGTCTTGTCTTTTCAGAACCGAAATGATACTCATATTGGCTGGTCACGTGCACTTTAGGTCTTGATTACTAGTGAAGGGATTTTTAGCGTTTGTATGGTTTGGCCGACCTGGATTTCATTTCTATTAACTTTCGTAAATTTCTATCGGCTTAACGTTTTTAGTCCATGTCATATTTAGACCCTTCTGGATTTTTGATATTTTTGAATTTTGTGGGTATATTCACTGCAAACCCTCACGAGACTCAACTCGTCCTCTAGGGTAACCTAGAGGTTTAACGGCTTGTTGCACGTGCTAAGTGCAATCGTGATCCCTACGAAAGTGGTGGATTAGGTATAGTTTCATTTTTCTGTTTTGCTTGGGGACTAGCAAAATGTAAGTTTGGGGATGTTTGATGAGTTCGCTAGAACTCATTTATTTATCATCAATGTACATTCGTTAGTCTTTAATTTTGATGAAACTAATCAATTTAATTAGTTTTTCAGGAATAACACAAAAATGTCAAGAAGCCAATAGAAATGGGAAGTTGATGTATACTTTGGTACCAAAAATAGTTCATTCCGTGCAACTAAAGTTAGTTTTGAGGTTGTTGTGCAACAAAGACATTTGATGGGGAGTGTTACGCAGGAGTGATCATTTTGCATGGACTTAATGGAGAAGTATCCACCATTCCACATATTGATGCTGTACTATTAATTTGGCAATTCAAGTTGGGCACTGCCCACGTGATGGCCACTTTATTATAAGGTTAGGAAATGATGTGTGGGACCCGTCCTTTTAACCAAATCAAAAAGGTGAATTTAAAAAGGTGAATTTCAATGTGGGTTTTGGTTGTTTTAAGAATGGGTCCCACAAGGGCTTTGTATTATCACTTGAGAGTTGATAAACTCAAATCCACCGGGTAATGCAATTCAAAGTAGTCAACAGGAGGCTTTTGAGGTTTACAGAGACTACGGTCAGGGACGGAACTACAGCTAGGCCGAAGGAGGCCATGGCCCCCCTCGACCTAGCCGTAGCGGTTTACATTATAGCCCCAAGTCACAAAAGTTATGATATTATTTTAATAATATGCAACACATTGCAACAAAACTTAGTTGGCTCACTGGTAGAACTATATACTTACCACCTAGTTGACCCAGGTTCGATCCCTTGGAGCAGCAACTTTTTTATATTTAAATCTTTGTTTTAAATCTTTTCTCTAATTCCAATTAGGTTGGCCCCCCTAGATCATTAATCTTGGTTCCGTCCCTGACTACGGTTGAGATAGAGGGAAAGATTTTACCGGTTTGAAGGGAGCTATGTGGGTATTAATACCAATCGATTTATGGTCAAAAGGGGAGGAAATTTTGGGCAGTAAACAGAGAAGAAGTGGGAGAATTTTTTAGGAAGTTTTGAGAGAGCAATTAATATTGAAGAGAACTAGGAGGCAGAGAAGAAAAGAAGGCATTTAGGTACGATAAGATTTGATGAGAAGATAAGAAGTGCAAATCTCTTGGGTGATTTCTCTCTTAATCCCTTCTTTTATTTCTGTTATTGTATTTAACTTCCTCATGATGATCATTGTAAACATGGGTTTTTAATCCTCCATCTAGAGAGGATGATGAAACCCATGAGATTGCTTTTAGAGATACACTAATAAAATTAATCCGATACTCTATTGTTCTTCATGTATTGATTCCCACTTGGTATTTATTATTTAAATTAATTTTTCATTACTCATGCTTTTAGATTTGATATATCATGCTTAGATTAAGTCTTTGATGGTCTATTCTTATTTGTTTGATGAGTAATAGTTAAACTATTTTAAATGTTAAAACGATAGTGGATATAAAAAGCTAAGACTGTTTTAAAGAAAACATTTTCCGGACTTTAGATATTTCATATCCTAAAGTCTGAGTGATAAAATAAGTGTTCGATTAATTTGTTAGATGTTCTTTCTAAGTATTTCGTGAGTGGATTCAAAATCTCTAGTTTTTTTTTCCGCATTGATTTTCTTTCAATCATTTATTATTTTCGCTTTGTTATTTAATTTTACCATCAAAACTGAATCTCAAAGTTACTTATTCACTGGTTTAGGATTAAAAATAGTTTCAACTTGTCTTCGTGGGATCGACCCGTACTTGCTAGGTCTACACTACATAGACCCGTGCACTTGCGGATTTTATTATAAAATACGGATTTATTTTAGCCTATTATTTAGGTTAGTTTAAATACGCATCATTACACAACAACGGAGTATGTCCGTTTCAAAATCAAAAGTTCTCTCATTAGCGAAGAAGTGTAGGTATTTTAAATTGAATTCTGCTTTGCAATTTAACAAATGTTTGGACACTGCTTAAAATGCTTAGAAAACGTTAGACTGGTCTGAACATCTTTAATACAAAATTCTGGTGAACATTTTTCAAAATGTTCACACATCCTTTAAAATGTTAATACAAATTGTAAAGTGTTTTTAACAAAACGAGAACCAGTTGCTACTGTTAACATAACTGTACGGAATAGTGTTAACACATCCCGTAAAATGTTTAGACAAACTGTAAAGTGTTGCTTATAAAACGAGAAGTGGTTGCTAATATTAACAAATTTGTACGGAACAACAATGAAAACACCATGAAAACACCATGAAAATACCCTAAAACCAAGAACAACCTCACCAATGGAGCTTCAAATAAGTAGATCTACAAATCTATATATTTAACTCTCTACAAAACTATGAAAACACCATGAAAACATCCTAAAATCATATTTGAAGTTTTTTTTAACCTCCATTAAAGAAGATGATGATTGAAGATAAAAGATGATGAAGGTTGCTCAAACGAAGAAGATGATGAAGGTCGCTCAAACGAAAAAGATGATGACTGAAGATGATGATTGAAGATGATGAATGAAGATGATTGAAAATAAAGGAAGACAATGAATGTTCTTGAAGAGGGTTTAGGTTTATGTAGAATCTGGGAAAAAAAATTAGAGAGAGAAAGAGGTAATGAAAAGGGTTGAAGAATGATGACTGTAGAGAGATGAAGATGATGATTGAAGAAGATGATGACTGTAGAGAGATGAAGATGATGATTGAAGAAGATGATGACTGTAGAGAGATGAAGATGATGATTGAAGAAGATGATGGTCGGTGAGATTCGAGAGAGAAAAGAGGGTTTGGGTTTGTGTTAGGTAGAGAGAGAAAGTGAAACAGATTATGGAGAGAGAAAAATATTTAGTTTGTGAAAGAGAGATATTAAGGAGAGAGAAAGTTTATGTTTCTTATAAAGGGAGAGAGTTGTTGGATATATACAGGAGGGCAAAAGAGGGATTAGAAGAAACTATTAGGTCTTAGAGATACGAGTTGGGTCCGGATTGAGCATAGGGATGTGTATTTGGGTTTGATTTGAGATATTAGTTGATTATTGGGTTTTGGGTTGGTTAATAATCCCGGTTGGGGTTTTTTTTGTATTTGGGCCCAAAATTTGGGCCTTTCATCAAAAAATTCATTGTTATATTTATCTTCATCATTTTTTTGGTGCAAACTCACGAATATTTATGGAAGCTAAAATAGCCAATTGATCATTAATGGGAACCAAATCTAACTTAACATTTTAAAAAATCTTTACTAATTTGTTAGCTTCTTTGGTTAATTACCAATCAACAACACTAGAAAAATCTAACATGTTAATGTAAGAACAGTTCCACATAGGAGAATGGGTATCTAGCAATCAAACATATAATGTTTAGGTCATCTTCACTCATTGCCAATTAGTTTTGAGTTGGATGACTACAAATTTAATATGGTATCAGAACTAGGACCACACATGACAGGCTTAAAAGCCACACGTGTTCCACGTCACCCGGAAAGAAAAAACACGTGATAAACTCAAAAGAATGTCACACGTGAGGTAGCGTGTGAGAATCGTCCCACATAGAAGAAGGGGCATCTAACAACCAAGAATGTAATGTTTAGGTTCTCTCCACTCATGACTCGTTCATAATTTTTTTTTTTAATTGTCAGCGTGCCTCGAACCCTTGACTCGTTCATCATTTAGTTGACATGATTATAAATACTTCTTACTTTGGGTGGAACTGAAACTAAATTACTTTCTTTTATTGACTTTTCGTGTAAATAATTAAATTTTGAACATTTTTGACCAAAATGGGAAATGTTTTCATGTCAATGTCTATCCAAATATTGACTAAAACCCAAATTTAATCCGTTATTACAAATAAAACAAATACAAGAAAGTGATTAAACCAATAATATTTTTTTTGTTAAGATTAAACCAATAATGTTGTGACCGGAGTCCATTTCTTTTTCTTATTTTTCTAACAAATGCAACGTCCACGCTCTAGAACCATTAAAACCTAATAAAAATTTCTCTCATAGTTCAAGCACGAACAATGTTTTGAGTTTTATTAGATACACACCCCATCGATCCAATTGTGGTTGGGTTGTATTCCTTGTAGAGTTTTTTTAGTTTAATTCGCACTCACCAATCTAACCCAGTTATCTCTTAATTATAACTGTTCAGTTAGTGTTCAGTTAGTTGACCGTTAAAAATATATAGATTAACTTTTTTAATTTAAACTAAGAATCCCCAATTCATAATTATAACCAAGTTATCTCCTAATTGGAAATGTTCAGTTAGTTGACCGTTAAAAATTAATAGATTAATTCTTTTGTGATCAACTTTCTTTTTGATCTCTTATACGTATGTAAATTTAGATATTTGATTTTACTTCTGACTATCCACTCATTGATTCTTAATTGATGATTGTATTTTTTTTTTCAATAACTACATGTAGTCTATGACCCATCAATTTCTTATCTTATTCTTTTTTTTTTTTTTTGTTGAAATGATTTCTTATCTTATTCAATATTTGAATCTCAACGACCATACCAACTACTACCTATGCTATATTTACCGGAACACTCCTAATCAGATGTAGTACGTAATTAGAAAAATAATTAAATTAATCTTGATACTAACGACCATACCAACTTATACATGTGTGGACAACACGAGAACGAGAATTTAATCATTATTATTAATTATACAAAAAGAAAGATTCCTTATTCAAATACAAATCTAGTCTGTTGAGCTGATTAATGATTAAGTGGTGCAATAATGTACCCATAACTAATAAAACTAAGAGTTAATTCTTATATGGCCCCCTACTTTGTGACCAGCTTCTTTTATGACCCCCAAATTTTTGTAAATTCAAATATGACCCCCTATTTTCATGTAAATGCCATAACTACCCCTCCCATTAATATATTTTCAAAATAAAATAAAAAACAAAACCTAAATTCCACCTCACTTCCCTCTCCACCACTCATCTCTCTCCACGTCACCTATCTCTCCAACTCACCTCTCTCTCTCTCTCTCTCCAACTCACCACTCTCTCTCTCTCTCTCTCTCTCTCTCTCTCTCTCCAACTCACCACTCTCTCTCTCTCTCTCTCTCTCTCTCTCTCTCTCTCTCCAACTCACCACTCTCTTCTCCGATGAAGGTCGGCGACCTTCAAACTTAATTTTTTTTCTCTCTCTAAAAACTCCGGCGAAGGGGGTTTCCCTTTGTCGGAATTCTGGTATGTTGAAGAACGCAAAGAAGTAGGGTAACAACAAGGTGATTTGTTAACTATTTGGGTAACAAGGTGATTTGAAAACTATTAGAACTTCTAAGAGAAAATGAGTACGAACCAAACATACAGTTAGAAACTTTTTAAGGTCACACCCAAATGCAATATCTCGCAGAACAGAAAGACCGCGATTAATTTCAATCCTCAGAGCTTCTGCAACTTGAAGCAATTGCTCCTCCGGAAGATGAACATTGGGAATGTGTGGTGGAGACCTAAAGATGAAATCCCAAGTACATTAAACACACATAGCAAAACAAAATCAACTCAAAAAACTAAAGGTACAAATCATTGATTGCTTACTTGTTGATGAAAGTAGTAGCATTAGACCAGAGAAACAAGATTGCTTGGGTAAGTATTAAGCAATGACAGATCAAAGTAAGAAAATGGTATTCAAGTAATTCAAAAAGAATCCAGATAGCAGTGGCTACACCAAGACCACCACCAGAAATTTTCTTGTTCCTCCATAAGAATACATCAGGAGCTGAAACAAACAATTAGAACTGCTAATAAGCTAACTAAAAACAATCAGGGTTTCTACACAATCGAGATCTCATTAATGTGATATCAGATTCATGAAGAAAAAATTAGATAGACCTGTTTTCCGATCTAAAAATTTCTTGCTATTAATTGGGTTAACTTCAACCAATTGATATTTAAGCGATTTACAAAACGGAATCAGAAACTAGGGCTTTGGCATGATATACAGCTAACTTCCTAAACAAAAAATTGCCAGGAAAAAGGATAATAAAAGTGATTGAAACTCACGTTTTCCTCCACCGAAAATACTGTGAACAGGTTTCTCCCTTCCAAAAAGTCGATAAACAGAAGATTTAACAGCTGCTGAAGTTGATGATGATGACTTCTCGTAATCAGAATCAGACAAAGACGACGACGAGGAATCGCCGCCTTGAAATTTCTCAATGATCTTATCGATTTACGATTCAGACGTAACATCAGACACCTCCTCTTTATGTTCCGCCACGACTCCTTCTCTCTTTCACTTTCTCTCTCTAGAGTCACTTTCTCTTCTTTGTATTCTTCAACATACCAGAATTCCGGCGAAGAGAAACTCCCTTCACCGGAGTTTTTAGAGAGAGAGAGGTGAGAGAAAAAAAAATATATTTTTTTTAAATTTGAAGGTTGTCGGCCGGAAAATTTTCCGACCGGCAACCCTTCATCGGAGAAGAGAGTGGTGAGTTGGAGTAGAGAGTGGTGAGTTGGAGAGAGAGAGATGAGTTGAAGAGAGAGAGAGAGGCGAGTTGGAGAGAGAGGTGACGTGGAGAGAGATGAGTGGTGGAGAGGCAAATGAGGTGGAATTTAGGATTTTGTTTTTAATTTTATTATGAAAATATATTAATGGGAAGGCTAGTTATGACATTTACATGAAAATAGGGGGTCATATTTGAATTTACAGAAATTTGGGGGCTATAAAGGAAGATGGTCACAAAATAGGGGGCCATATAGGAATTAACTCTAAAACTAAACCCTTAGGTTTAGGGCCTCTGGATATCCTTCAAAAACAGAAAGCCAAGGTTTGGGGCCTCTAAATATCCTTAAAGTAACAAAAATAAAAGAATTGGTAATAATATCCGTCAAGAGTTATTTTTTTTTGTTGTTGAAGGTTCAAGAGTTATTTAGCTAATAGCTATCTCATGCCTCTTTATATTTTGATACTTTTTAGCCATAATAGCATAATTCATTAATTAATAAATTTTTTTTTTTGCAACTATAGATTTTGTCATCGAAATAATAATTAAAAACATCATAGAATTATTATTGATAATGATTATTGATGTGTAATGGGTGATTTTCCTTTCTTTTGGCTTCATACTTTTAACTATATATTGTTATGTGTGATAATGATCATAACTACTTCATGTAATTGAAAATATAAATTATTTTTTATAAAAAGAAGGTCCTTGCTACTTAGATGATGACTTCTAAATCAAAATTGAGAAAGTATAATTTATAAACCATTATTGAGAGTTCATTCACATGATATTTTCATAATCAGTCTAAGTGGGAAATGATTATTTCCCACCATTTCTTTTTTCTTTCGTGTCTTAATTTTTTTCCCGAAAAAGGGTATGATTAGAATAGTGTTATTGAAAACCTTTGTTTTTTCAATCAATTATAAATGTTTTAAGGCGCATTTCTTATTAAAGATCCGAGTGTTAGCTTCTTTGGAGGTATGCCACTCACTAACTCTCCCATTGGGTTCTTAAGTCATAAATTTATGTAATTGTTTAATTATTTTTCTATAAACTATAATTGTTTAATTGTTAATATAGTTTATTTTGCATCATGCATATGGCAAATATGATAAATGTATATCTTAATTTCGGTGATTTGATCTCGATGCACACATAATTAAAATTGTAATTAAAATAATAAAACTAAAGATGAAATGATTTGACCCTTAGTTTGTAGTGTATGAACAACTCTAAAGAGCGATAGCCACCGCCATATTCTTTACCAAGTTTTAGACTATATAGGAACCATAGTTTACAAACATGACCTAATGAACCATTAGACCATTTCATCCTTGTTATCTGTGGTAGTGATTGAGCCTTACAAGTAAGATATCAAAAATCTAACCCGGACAACAACATGGTTGAGTCTACTAGTAGGCGACGCGCCCCATGGATAGAAGTGGTGGTCGGTCGGCAAAATTTGGGGAAGAAAGTAAGGTGTGTGCATAGATAATGGGTGTCTTTGTTGTGACCCTAAAACTTCACGCTCTCTGCGTCCAAATTAAAAACTGAAAAAAAAAAAAAAAAGATTATTGAGCTTGGAAATCTGAAGGCCCTGGAAGTGCCTATAGATGTTTTGTGGTTTTCTATAAAATACGTAGTAAAATTTCCTGGTCTCCTGCATATTAAAAGTACTTTCTAGTATTTCTCCAAAAAAAAAGTGCTTTTCTAGTATTTACAAATTTAGGAACACCTCTGTTTATTGGAGTTTTTTTTTTTTTTTTGTTGAACTCTGTTTATTGGAGTTGGAAAAGTGAAAAAACAAAAGAGTTTCTCTCGAATAAATAACACTAACCTACTTCAAAATTGAGAAATTCTTCTAGGTCTAATTAAGTTTTACTTTTTCTTTGTACCAGATAATTGGTCCTCCATGGACGACAATAGACGAAGATATGCAAACATATATTTTGAATTCGAAGAATATGAAAGAGAACTTCGAACACAACTATATTTTCTCTCTATTCAAGAACAAAGAGAACGTCGAAGACAACTACTTCGTCTCTCTCTTCAAGAACAACAACTCCGTTATTATTCTTTATTTGGTTTATACAACAATCTTCCATCACCACGGCCTGTGTTGTGTCTGCCACGAGTACTACCAACACCACCACCACCACCACCACCACCACCATTGTTACCGCCACAAACGCCACCAACACTACCACCACCACAACATGGTTTGGGTAACTCAGGTTTGACTTCATTCTTACAAGTTGATAATTCTTTTCTTACTCCATGGAGGTTGAACCCTAACCAACCAACTACTACTACTAATTCTTCTAATGCAAACGAAAGAAAGAATAATTTGCCATCTATCAATGAAGATGACTCGGAACCGATTGGTGCTGATAGTTCGGTACCAATCAGTGCTAATAACTCGGAACAAATTGTTACTAGTAAGAAGCCCAAGCCGGTTTACTGGGAGTTGGAACCAGGTTCTTACTTCAAACATGAGGTGAGTTTATATATCTTCTTTTTTTTTGTTTTGTTTAAATTAGATCTCCTATTTTAATTAAATTAGATGTTCATAATATATCGGTCATTGATAACCGATATGTTCTTTTATTGACAATTATAGGTATTGGATATGAAACCACAACTACCACAGGAGGGCTCAGAGGAGCCTCCTGAAAACTAGACTCATTAACCAAGATCTGATTTTAACTATATTTTGGTGTATAACAGGAGGAAAAATTCATTATCTATATATACAATACATTCACTTATGTGACATATTCAACTATGTTAGTCCTCAAGTAAACTACAAGGAATTAGTATTACTATAGCTTTTTCCATGTGCATAAATATGCCAACTTTTCTTTGTTTCTTTTCTACAACGTTTGCTAATTCAAGGTCTAGAACGTTCTTTGCAATTTGTATCCTATGTCGAATGACCATATCTACCATACGTCACTCATAAAAAGAAAAATACGACTATGAAAATTCCAAATGTGAAGGGGTTGACAAAATACAACTTAATTGTTTTTTCAAATAAAATATATGTTAAAAGTTATCAAATTTCACAATTTAGATTTTTTCCGCTTCGAATAGAGAAGTTATGTAGCTACTAATTACATCTAAAGCTTAAAAACTACAAAAATGCTAGAATCACAGATGATTTTGACAAAAGAAGTTGCCTAGCTGATGTGGCGGTTGTGATATTCATCTATCAACTGCCCAGATTTAGTCAAAATTCCATAGACGAAGTCTTTAGAGAATTCTAAAACAACGAACATATTAAGGTAGAGAGTAAGGGGAAATAATTTGAAAAGGAAAACAAAATCAATTTGGTTTATATTTCATATGTCAAAATATATGTATGTACTCAACAAATGAAATAATCCAAACAAAATAAAATAAAACATCTAGGTCAAATATTAATTACATGAGTGATAATCAAATAAAAAAATGAATCATGGGTTTACTTGTAATCTTCCTAGGTGATGATGGTGATGAAATCTCAATATTTGGAATACCAGATAACTCATAATCAACACTACCTGGTGGTGCTAAATTCAAATCTAAACACAAAACTCTTCTACTACTATTTGATCTTTTCAAAACAGATACTTCATGAACTATGGCAGCCCTGTGTCTTCTCATATGACCTCCTAAAGCTTGTCCAATTGGAAATTCTGAACCACAAATTGAACATTCATGAGATTTGGGTTTCATTAGTTGTGACTTTTGATGATCATCTGATGAATCTATCATTCTTGGTTTCTTATGACTTGCTCTATGTCCACCCAATGCTTGAAAGGATTGAAATTTTCGGTTACAAGTTTTGCACTCGAAAACTCGATTTGAATCACCTTTAATGGATGAGAGTGACTCATTCTTGATGAATTTCTTCTCCTCTGTTTCTCCACCACCATTACTTGATGATAATAATATTAAGTACTTAGCCATGTCTAGAGCTATATTGTTTTCCATTTCTTCTCTACTTCTCTTCATGATCATCACCATGACTCTCTTTCTCTCTATAGATTTCTTGTTTATCTCTCTCTATCTTGATAAGGTAAGGTTGGTTTGAATGTTTCAGTTGTAAGTGTGAAATGTTGAATGGAAAACTTAAGGAGGGAGTAGTAGATATATATATAGTAGTTTGCTTGGTTGGTTGGATAATGAATGAAGTGTTGAGATACAATGACAAAAATACCCCTAGTGAAGAAGGGTATTTCTTGGAAAGAAAGATATGAACACGTAAGGGAGGATGATAAATGGGCGGAGGGGGTTAACTTGGAACAAAGACGAGTCAGTCTTGGTTGTACAATTTCCTAAAACAACACTACTAAGTAAAGAGGGAGACGCGTTTGAGTGTCAACTTCTAAGACTTCCCCACTTGGGAGTTTGTTCAGACGACTGAAATTCTCTTACCAGATTAAGGAAGTGTTGTTCTTTCTCTTTCACTGTATATAATTCACCTGAACCCCTCTAAAAACTAGTATTAGTACCTTTATGGTGGGCCAATGATTCATTAAATTCATTATGTTTTATTTATTTACTAGGGTATATCTCGTGCCCTAGAGCACGGACACTTGTATCAATCAAATATTACAAATTTTATTGTTATATTTTATTGAGAGAGAGAGATTTTTATTAGTTATTATTTTTTGTTTCTTTTTCTCTTAAATTAGTTATTATTTTATTGAGAGAGATATTTTAATTTCTTTTTTTAACCCTTGAAATTTATTTTGTTTCTTTTTTTCTTAAATTAGAATTTTTATTTCTAAGAAGGAAAGGATTATTATTTTGTAAGAAGGTAACTTTATTTCTACAAAGGACTATGTTTTAAATTTTGAGAAGGGCTTCTAGACAATATCTTTTATTAAAAAAAGATTTTTATTTCTAAGAAGGAAAGAATTATTATTTTTTAAATATGTAACCTCTACGAAGGACCATATCATAAATTAAGAGAAGGGCTTCTAGACAATATCCTTTATTAAAAAAAGATGTTTGTCCCAGTCAGCGTTTTCCCTTCTGGTTTATTATATAGAATAGGGTATAATCCGTGCCCTAGGGCACGGACACTTGTATCAATCAAATGTACGAAATTTATTGTTATATTTTATTGAGAGAGAAATTTTTTTATTAGTTATTATTTTTTTGTTTCTTTTCTATTAAATTAGTTATTATATTATTGAGAGAGATATTTTAATTTCTTTTTAACCATTGAAATTTATTTTGTTTCTTTTTTTCTTAAATTAGAATTTTTATTTCTGAGAAAGAAAGGATTATTATTTTTTAAATAGGTAACTTTATTTCTACGAAGGACTATATTTTAAATTTTGAGAAGGACTTCTAGACAATATCCTTTATTAAAAAAAGATGTTTGTCCCAGTCATCGTTTTCCCTTCTATTTTATTATATAGATTATGATTGAAATTTATTTTGTTTTTTTTTTCCTTAAATTAGTTATTTTATTTCTAAGAAAGAAAAAATTATTGTTTTTTAAATAGGTAACTTTATTTCTACGAAGGACTATATTTTAAATTTTTAGAAGGGCTTCTAGACAATATGCATAATTTTAAATTAAAAGATTATTGTTTTTTATTTCTAGGGTATATCCCGTGCCCTAGGGCACGGACACTTGTATAAATTACATGTTACGAAATTTATTGTTAAATTTCAAGTGTAATTTATTGTTAAATTACACTTGAAATTTATTTTGTTTCTTTTTTTCTTAAATTAAAATTTTTATTTATAGGGTATATCCCGTGCTCTAGGGCACGGACGCTTGTATCAATTAAATGTTACAAATTTATTGTTATATTTTATCGAGATAGAGAGATTTTTATCAGTTATTAATTTTTTTGTTTATTTTCTCTTAAATTAGTTATTATTTTATTGAAAGAGAGAGATTTTAATTTCTTTTTTTAATCCACCACCATTATTTTAATTTCTTTTCTTGATAATAGAGATTTTAATTTCTATTTTTGTTTCGGATCGTTTTCCCAGCTCTAAGGTATATCCCGTGCCCTAGGGTATATCCCGTGCCCTAGGGCACGGACACTTGTATCAATCAAATGTTACGAAATTTATTGTTATATTTTATAGAGAGAGAGAGAGAGAGATTTTTTTATTAGTTATTATTTTTTTGTATTATGTTTTTGTATTATGTTTTTGTTTCTTTTCTCTTAAATCAGTTATTATTTTATTGAGAGAGAGAGATTTTAATTTCTTTGTTTAACCCTTGAAATTTATTTTGTTATTTTTTTTCTTAAATTAGTTATTTTATTTCTAAGAAGGAAAAGATTATTGTTTTCTAAATAGGTAACTTTATCTCTACGAAGGACTATATTTTAAATTTTGAGAAGGGCTTCAAGACAATATCCTTTATTAAAAAAGGATGTTTGTCCCAGTCATCGTTTTCCCTTCTGTTTTATTATATTGATATTTTATTGAGAGAGAGAGAGAGATTTTTATTAGTTATAATTTTTTTGTATTATTCTTTTGTTTATTCTCTCTTAAATTAGTTATTATTTTATTGAGTGAGAGAGATTTTAATTTCTTTTTTTAACCCTTGAAATTTATTTTGTTTCTTTTTTTCTTAAAGGATATTTTATTGAGAGAGAGATTTTTATTAGTTATTATTTTTTTGTATTATTCTTTGTTTATTCTCTCTTAAATTAGTAATTATTTTATTGAGTGAGAGAGTATTTTAATTTCTTTTTTTAACCCTTGAAATTTATTTTGTTTCTTTTTTTTATTAAATTAGTTATTTTATTTCTAAGAAGGAAACGAATATTGTTTTTTTAAATAGGTAACTTTATTTCTACGAAGGACTATATTATAAATTTTGATAAGGGCTTCTAGACAATATCCTTTATTAAAAAAGGATGTTTGTCCCAGTCATCGTTTTCCCTTCTGTTTTATATAATAGATTATAGCATGGATTAGTCAAAGGAATATTTCTCATGAAAAAAAAGTATGGAAGGAATATGAAATAAAATCATATAAAAAAACACCATTGAAAAACGATACCACGAGAAAAACACAGCCCCATGTGAGAAATGCTGGGACGATAAAGGCCAAAATAACAAACTCTAGAACTATGTTTTGACAATCAGAAATAACATGTGATTATCAGAAAATAACGAGTGTATAATGTGATTCTTCATATTCACACTACCTCACAGTTTTACTATATTATTTTGTTTAGTGCGTGTATGGGCCAAAATACGTCACCAAGAGCGCCTCCAGAAATCCACGATTAATGGTCTCACACGGTGACCAAGTCCATGAATTAATGGCTAATGGGTCCGGCCCATTTATCTTCGGGCACCCGAATATACGATAAAACACGCAAGCGCATCCAGCCCTGGATAAAGAGGTCAGTCCTCACCTCCTCAACGGACCTGCCACCATGTATCCTTTAGGGGAGACATTACAGTCATTCAAGATGACAATATCCTGGATATGCCCGTTAAGGGGTCACAATATCCATATTTATGGTGACAGCCCATGCGTTACCACCATTAAAGACGACAATTCATCACCGGGTAGCGGTCGACCCAAGACATTATAAATTGACTGAACCAAGAATGATATAGATCATTGCGTAATCGGCGAACACATCGAGTACTAGCTTAGCATTGACAACCAATCACGGATAACAACACCCGACATCCAATTCACCCGCAATCTGCTAACCACTTATTTTCGCTCTCATATCAATCATCCAAACCTTTGGCAGCTAACCAACGACTACTATTATCATCATCTCTCCAAATGACCACTTGCCCAGCAGTTGACGAGTGGTCTTTTTCTCTCCTGACGATCACCTGATTAAGGAAGACTAGTGATTTTTCTCTCTCCTAACGACCACTTGATCAAGCAGCTGATGACTGATCTTTCTCTCTCCTGACGACCACCTAATTAAGGAAGACGAGTGATCTTTCTCTCTCTCCTGACGACCACTTGATCAAGCAGTTGACGACTGATCTTTCTCTCTCCTGACGACCACCTGGTTAAGGTAGACGAGTGATCTTTCTCTCTCGACCATCTGATCAAGGAAGACGACTAATCTTTCTCTCCCCACATGACCAAGGGGCGCAAGGACTTTATCTCACTAGACGACCAGAGAATTAGACACGCATACACCCGGTTGTAGCACCTTCTCTCCGAACAATCGTCTTGCTCATATAACTTATTTAAATCGATAACTCAAACTCTGGTTTAAAATTCGTATTTAATATTTGCCAAGTTTACAGACTTGGCTGTCGAAGCCCCCTTAGACCGACACCATCCCGGTGTCTCAAGGATCTCACGGTCACGTGTGTTTGCCTCTTCTCACAGGTTAAGCCCAAATACGTCGTCGATGCCCGTAAAAATATTAACAGGTGAAGGTTTGACTTCCGGTCAACGGTCGGTCCTCTTGACTTCTTGATCCGCGATTTCGACCCCTCACCGTGCATATCGACAGTACCGATCCTGACTTTTGGGTGGTCCTAGGCGAACATACCGACGGAGCTCCCTACACTTTAAGTTGAAAAAATGATTTATCAATGAACACGTAATTGAGTCAATTGACAATTTTAAGGGAAAGTTAACCGCAAACTCACCCACTAGTTTGAACTCTCATTTTCTTAAACCACAACTGGAACACAATTGATGGTCTAAAAGCCATCAATAACTACTTTTATTTTATTCATACTACTAAATTTTATGAGAAAATCCTGAGAGAAACTACCGTCTCCAAAATTTCGAATCTAGGACCTCTCAACATTTCACAAGGATGCACAACATCAGAACTAACTGAACTAGGTAAAGTTCACGTGCCCTACCTAATTTCCACACTTGTGAGTAATAAGGATGATAATGTAACCAGAAGACTTGGTTGAGAGTTTTGAAGAAATAAACTTGGGTGTGACTATTAATTAGACCCACATTTTATACAGGAAATTGGGCCGGAGACCCAATTTTTTTATTAAAAAGACAACCTATCTTTTTAACTAGCTAGGCCCAAGTAAGTTATAAAAATAGGCTTGAAGGACATTTTTAAAGGCACCAACTTTTTAAGAGTCAAAAATACCCTTCATTCAATTAGAAATACCTAGTAATAATCTAACAAATAAATCAGGAACTTGAGTTTTTCTCATGAACGAACCGAGTTGGATTGTCGACGCCGATTAAAATTTCTGGGGTTTGAATCGATTTTGGCTATAAGATAGGTTGATGTTTTTAGGTTTTGGTGATTTAATCTATTTGCTTGTTGTTTGAAGAGGCTTTTAAGGGGTTTGATTTAATTCTTGGTTCTAAATTCTAGAGAGAGAAAGTTTTATATACTTTCAATGGAAGGAGAATTTGATAGTGTTTCAAGGTATAATCCAACTTCTTCATTGCTTTATTTTCATTGAGTTATGAATGATGGATGGCAATTTGTTAGTTTTAATGTTTATGTTCAAACTTATTTGTTGGATTTATATGGAAGTTGTGAAAGTATAGTTGATGCAAGCAATGTGTTTGATAAAATGCTTGAAAGAGACGTTGTTGCTTGGAATGCAACGTTAGTTGGTTATACAAGACGTAGGTTGGTTGAAATAGCTATAAAGTTGTTAGATGAAATGCCTATGAGAAATATTTTTTCTTGGACAATCATGATTGGTATTTATGTTCAAATTGAGAATTTCATGAAAGCTTTGGAAGTTTTTCGAAGAAAAGTAAAATGATGGTGCTAGAGCTTACAAAATGATTATTATGAATTTGTAGGGGGTTTAGCTAGTTTTTCGATACAACATTCTATTAGACAAAATATAATAACTTGTAACAAATTTCATGTTAAATTAATTCAAAAACTAATTTGCAAACCATTGCATGGCATTGCAAGGCTCTGCAAGGTGTTTGCAAGGCTCTGCAAGGTATTTGCAAAGCTTTGCAAGGCTCTGCAAGGTGTTCGCAAGGTTGTGCAAGGTATTTGCAAAAGTCATGCAAGGTGTTCGCAAGGCTCCGCAAAGTTTTTGCAAGGCTCTGCAAGGTGTTCGCAAGGCTCTGCAATTTGTTTGCAAGGCTATCGAAGGTGTTTGCAAAAACCATGCAAGGCGTTTGCAAGGCTTTGCAAGGTGTTTGCAAGGCTTTGCAAGGCAGTGCAAAGTGTTTGCAAGGCAGTGCAAGGTGTTTGCAAGGTATTTTCTTAGACTAGGGTTAGGTTGGTCTTTTTACTGAAATTGAAAATTACATAATTGCCATCAGGGAGGTGAAGCCTAAAAAACTTTGATGAATCCTTTTTAACCAAAATCACAATTTAATAGGGAGTTTTGGCCAAATTCCCCTATTTTATATTAAGATACAATTTTATAGGGCAGTTTTAGCGACCATGGGTCTTTGAATATCAAAGAACCCACATTTATAGAAAATTAGAAATTGGACTATCACCATCAATTCAAATTTGAATTGGTCCCAAAATAATGTTTTAAAATATGTATAAATGCCTCTCTATCTGACTATGATCTCTATCTACTTCTAGTTGAGTAGAGAAGATGGGACACCAGTTTACTTGATCTTCCTAGCTATACGCTCTAACTATAATGGAATTATGGAAAGATATTATATATGAAGGAGACAACCAATTGGTCGTTCGCTTGTTAACCGACGGTCAAGAGGATCCCCCCTGGAGAATCAGAAGGAGTGTTCTTAGAGTCAGAGGGTACCTTGAAGCTCAACCCAACAACGAATTTAAGCACTGCCGAAGAGAAGCTAACGAGGCGGCCCACTCGAAAGCCCAACAGTTTATGTATGATTGATTTTCGGCACCTCTGGTTGGAATGTAATCTTTGTTTTTTAACTTCTTGAGTATGTAATTCACCTGCTGTCTCATCAGCCTCATCAATGAAGTTAATTTTTCAAAAAAAAAAAATATATACACACGCAAAGAAACTTCAAGAGAGAGAAAATTAGCGGATGACTTCTTTATCTAGAACCATAGACCATGCTTCTAATAGTAAGTAAAACAATACTATCTGTCATTTGACTTGAAAAAAGAGTCATATATATATGCCCTATATATATATATATATATTATATTCTTTTTGAAACCGTAGAAATCTATCATTTTATTTGAACAAATACGCAACTGTCGTGAAACAACTCTATACTAATTATACAACATTTTAATTGAATAAATACGTAACTGTAGTCGTGAAACAACTCCATACTAATTGTACAACATTTTAATTGAATAAATACGTAACTGTCGTGAAACAATTCCATACTAATTGTACAACATTTTAATTGAATGAACACATAACTGACGTGAAACAACTCTATACTGACTATACATGTGAATATTGATCCAAAATTTTTCTTTTGATGTAGTTGGCACTCTACGACTTATTATAAGAATATAAAAGATCGATAAAAGAGTTCTTGGTTGCATCAATGGAGTTGGAATCACATATAAGACTCAGGTCGAACCGAAATGGTCGACATGTATATAATATTTTGGGGCTAAACAATTTGCAAATATTCTAAGTGATTAAAGAAAATAATAAGTTGAATGGTGTTATACTCAGAAAATATGAAACAGCTTAGACTTACGATCTCCTGCAATATTCAAGATTATAAGATGTAATTTTTTTGTGAATAGTTAGGGTAGTTATGGCGTTATAGGCCTATACGGTGAGAAGGGAAGTCCAAATCCACCAAAGTCCATGGATTGGCGAATGTTCCGATATTCACGCATTTTAAAATATCCATGATTGAATGCCCTGGAAATTTGCAGATTTTAAAATGTCCGTAACTAAATGCATCGAACATTGCTAGATTTTAAAATATTTGCCATTGAGTGCCGCAGGCATTCACGGACTTTGGAATGTCAACCCAAATCACACTTGACTACCCCTCCCTATAATTACATCTATGAGTTCATGAAAATGATGTCATTAACATATGTAAGTGAGGGTACATCAGCTAGACTGACGTACGTTCATTTTCAGTCCCTCATCAGCTTGATTGATGACCAAAGTCTTCTTCTTTAAATACTATGTGAGTCAATTATTGTAAATAAATCTGGATGGTTGGATACTTGGATTGCCATCAATTGTGGGGCAAAATTTAGAATTGAACTTGACTTTATTTGAGGTCTTCATTTGTTTAAGTGAGAATGACTTTGTAGCCAGACACCAACTGCTATTTGAGGTCTTCATTTGTTTAAGTGAGAATGACTTTGTAGCCAGACACCAACTGCGAAGTCATTATAGATAATGTATGATCGAACAAAAATCACTTTGTTAGACTGAATTGACATCACAACAATAATTCATATGCGCCACATTTGGCCCGCTTGTGGCCTCTTTGAAGCAAAGGATTAGCACCTCCAAGAATGTTATGTCCATCCGAAGGAAACCGTCACGGTTGATCTTTTCGCTCGCTAAGTGACAAGATTTTTGCACAGTACACACACATATAGACAACACATGCAAAACCTCTATGAGGCCGTTGAGGGTTTGAAACCTTGTAAGAGCTGCGGATATCATTTTCGCCCCAAATGAAAGGAATGCTGCTGGCCGAGGAGTTCTTCTGCAGTCAGCAAGGAGAACAGAGAGTATCACTAAGTGAGGAAGA
This sequence comes from Eschscholzia californica, assembly GCF_041429995.1. Classification (NCBI taxonomy): domain Eukaryota; kingdom Viridiplantae; phylum Streptophyta; class Magnoliopsida; order Ranunculales; family Papaveraceae; genus Eschscholzia; species Eschscholzia californica. Next base: position 40,068,311 of record NW_028238420.1, on the reverse strand, counting down.
CAAATAGGGAGTTCTTCTCTAGTAATGTTGGTTGTGGTTATTGATGGTCTTTTTTTTTTTTGAAACTAATCGAACCATATTCATTCATACGTGATTGAATCACAATTGTTACATGGATGATCATAATCATTTCTCTCTTCGAACATCATGAGAGTTGCATACCTTTAAATACAAAGTGCCTCATAATGAGAAAGAAATTGGACTAGACACGACTCAAGAAAATGACCCTAAAGGTCGAAAATGAAAGGATCCTATAGATCACGGATGAAGAGACCCTAAAGGTCACCAAAATAACTGATAATACAATTTAAGAAAAAACTAATTTACATTCTCGTCACATTCGCCGGAAAACCGCCTTTGTCGCCGGAAAACCGCCTTCATCATCGGAAAACCACCATCACCATAGAAAAAACCGCCAACACTGAACCAAGTACCCACCGTCACGACATCGCAGCATCATCGTACCACCACTGAATCCCATAGACCACCGTCACCACCACCACCACACCACCACCACCATCAGTAAACATCACCATGGAACCCTCCACCACACCACCAGATCTATACACATCATTTAATCGCACCCCATAAAACCATGTTTTTTCCTTAGTACTATTTAAATGCGGTAATAAAGGAAGTAAAGTAGGGAGTACATGTATCATCGTTGTATTTATACATAGTATCCACGTTAGACTTGCATATATTGGTGGCGCGGTAGTATCAGGGCCGGCCCTAACATGTGGGAGGCCCCAAGCCGAACTAAAATTTGGGGCCCTATATATGATTTGGTAGAAAAAATAAATAATATTTTAATGTTGCTTAAAAGTGGAGTCAATCTCATGACCTCTCGTATATAGTCTAAGCTCTTGAACCACTGAGCTATAACTTGATTCATGTCATAAATCCCTTTAGAAGGTAATTATTATTTGAGAAATAACATATATGATTCGATATATAAGGCCCTTGACTACGTCGGTGCCCAAAGCGACCGCTTTGGTTACTTTGGGCCTGGGCCGCCCATGGGTAGTATTTCTCAGAAAAAAAATCATTGGTTAATAGAGTATAGAGAATTAGTTATATGAATTATGAAATTGTGTTATGAAAGTTGTTAAGTGATATGAGAAGTTGTTACATAAGTTATTAAAGTTAGTCACTTCCCATATTGATGACATTTTTCTAGCAGGTTCTACATCAGACTTAGAGGGTGTTTGATTTTTGCACTTATTAAGTGATTTTTACTTAATAAGTGCGGGCCGGTACTTTTAAGCTGTTTGTTTTTTCACTTAATAAGTGAATATCACTTGTAAGTGGGGCCGGTACTTGGAGCTTATTTTTTTGCACTTACTTTCTAAGTGCTAAAAAAGACATTTATATCCCTACCGAATATAATAATTACCAATATACTTATAACTAAAAATAAAATCTTGAACAATTGATAAGTAGAAAAAAATCTTTTTATGACTTTATCAATGACCCTTTTCCTTCTTCACCCATCCTTCACCTAAACTTTTCTCTAAATTTCTTTTCACATCTCTTCCCTCATTAATCACGGAACCACCAAAACTCCATGATGCGACATAAGTTCTTTCTCCTTCATAATTTTTAATTACTTGATGTTAATATTTTCAACATAAAGTATTCATAAACCGTAATTTTCTTGTATCCGAACTCGCGAGCAGGGGCGGACCTATTTGTAGTCCAGCCTAGGCAATGGCCCAGTGATGAGACATGAAAATGTCCCATCTGAATCTCTTAACTCGGGTTAGTTAGTCTATTTCGAGCGGTTACTCTGATGATTTGTAAGTTTCTCTTGTTCAGGTGTCTTCTATGGAATTGTGCTCGAAAATCAGATAAAAACGGGAGAAAGTCACACGAAAGGGCAATTTGGAGATTATGGTAGTCTGGTGATTTGGCCACTGTTGATGCTCGAATGAAATTAGAATCCAAGACAAACCCATCGGCGAAAGCGGAAGTTAAATGGGAGTCCGGATGAGAAGGTTAGCCTTAGTCAAAGTTGGAGTCAAACACAAGTGACCAAGTCAGCATTAGTACCAGAGCAAATAATCCGGCACTTCATGAAGTAGAACTTTCGGTGGGCCCACTAAATCTAATGGCGCTGAAGTGAGGATCTGCTAGGAGCGGGATTTTCTTGGGACAGAATTCAGGCGCACAAGGGATACCGTACTCTGCTGATCCAGTGTGCATGTTTCACATTCTCACGGTAGGTTGGAAAAATCTGACGGTGGTTGTTGTCTCAAGACACGTGGCGCCATCTACTAAGCTTGTTTCGTCCTGTTTCGCTAGTCCCGGACACAACAAATCAGTCCCTCTTCACAGCTAACACCCAACTCCATGTTTATCACCCTAATGCCAACACGTGATTGGTTTCAACTTTTGAGGAAAGTTGTTAATTGGCATCTCCATTCTTATCTCTATTCCCTACCATATATATATTTAGAGGGATTTATTTCTTTAAATAAAAAGAAAACAGAGGATGGGATTGAACAGAGAAAGAAAGAGACAGTGATTATAGAAATAAAGATCGGCGACTCAGTGATGATCTTGTGTGATCGACAGAAAGATGGAAAGGGAGAGTTGGAAATTAGTTTATGTGGTAAGAAATTTTGAAGAGAGAATAGATAAGGAAAGAGGGTGTGATTGATTATATTTAGAGATGAAGATAGGATATATTTTGAACAGAGAAAATCTAGAGAGAGAAGGAAAGATGGGTTTTAATGGCAAGAGTTGGTTGATATTTTATGGGATTGAAAGGAAATAAAGTTTAACAGGAACCAAGTATAGAAGGGGATGAGTCGACTGATTAAGGATTTGATTTGATTTCCTTTTATCTCCTCAATCTATTCCATAACAGTAGAGAGAAGATAGAAGGAGGATTGGATTCTTAGAGCTTTATTGAAGATGAAAAGAACAACAAGGAAAGAAGTTTGATTGATGAAGATATTTTTCTAGAGAGAGAGAGACCTCTCGGCTGATATAAAAGAAAAGAGATGGCAGCCATTGAAATTATCTCGGATTGGGGGTCAAATCATCCTCTCTCGAGCTCACCAACCCAGAGAAATACAAGAGAGAGAGAGAGAGAGAAGTTAGAGACCATTAATTCTTCATCATCTATTGTCATCTTCTTCTTTTTTTTCTGTATTTTCTTTTAGTGAGAGAAAGAAACAGAGAGAAAGGAATCATTGAAGAGAGACCGAGAGCTAGAGAGAGAGAGAGAGAAATTTGAGTTTTTGTTTCTGTTTCTTTGCTTCTTCTTCTTCTTCTTCTTCTTCTAATTCTTCTTTTAGTGAGAAAGAGAAAGTTAGATAGAAAGAGTTGAGAGAGAGAGAGATACTGTAGACAGAGAAAGATTGAATATTAAACTCCATTAAAACTTCATCTTTTTCTTGTTCTTTCTTCATCTATCTCGGCTATAAACATAAAGGGAGTTTAGAATAGTTTGTTTAGAGAGAGAAAGAGAAGTTTGGAAAGAGAAATAAGAGAAAACAGAGAAGGACAGAGAAAAACCAGGGAAGGAAAATTATTTTCTCACCTGGAAATCGTTTCCGGGAAGACGAGAAAATAATTTTCCCTGAGGGTGTGTTTGGCAGAATTTTGGGAAAACAGAAGAAAAATCTTTCCCTAAAGCCCTGTTTGGTTCTGAAATAGCGAAAAAGTTAAGTTTTCTTCTCCGATTCTTTACTTTATTTTCCAATTTCTTTTATATAATGTCCATGAGTAACTAATTCTCTATCTAGGGTTTTAGATGAAGTTCTTCATAAGTAATTTTATCGATATGATTTATTAAAGTTTTTATTATTTTAACGATAAAATCTTCCGGGTTTTTAGACCATTCATGGACTAGAACCTGAGTTATATAAAGAACTCCCTAATTAGATCCAAATAAATTGTCGTTAGAATTGTTAGGAGAACGGATTCAGAAAACCCTAGGCTCTCCCCATTTGAGTTCCTTGTATCATTTGTAATTATTTTCTTTCCGTAATTTTATTTTAATATTTTATTTTAAAAACCAAACCAAATCATTTTAAAATCTTATTACTTCCTAATTTTAGAATAGGTTCAACTAGTCTCTGAGGAACGAACCGGTCGTACCGGAATTTATTACAACTTGACACCCGTGCACTTGCGGGTGTAGACCTATTTAGGGTAACCTTCTAGGCCCATCACCCAGGCTGAAATTCCTAAAACTCATAGAGAAGTATGAGCTTTCAAAAGAAAATAGAGAAGTGTAACAGAATTTAGGCCGTAGCCTAGTGGTAAATCTCTTGTCTTGCGTGCCGGAGGTCACAGGTTCGAACTCACCTGCGGGCATGCATCTTCTCATAATTTTATATTTTTCTTCCTTAATTACGGAGTTAATTCCGTTTTGCCCCACTATTTTGACCAACTCACGAAAATGATCCTCATATTTTGATTAGCTTCCAAAATAGCCCCTTGAGTAACTTTTTTGTTATATTTTTTTCTTTTCATCGTGATTACATCTCATTTTGTTACCAATTTTATGAGGATAAACAAGAGATTTGGTATTTTCATCATCTCTCTCCGTTTTCATCTCGTGCCTAACGTCGCGTTTGCAAACCTAGTTCTTCGTTGGAGAGTCTCATTATCCTTTTTTTCATCTCTCTCTCTCTCTATTTCTAACTACTAATCTACTTTGTTTTATGTAAGATTATCAAGATTTCGTACATATATGTATAATATTTTGTCAAATTCGTACACATTCATATTATTTACATGTTTGATTTACAGTAACTTTAAGCCTGCCCTGGCTAGCTGAAAATCCTGGTTCCGCCCCTGCTCGCGAGCATAATGAATTAGTATGAAATGCTTATATGTAAATACTTTAAGGTCAAAATATACAATTTCTCATTTTTGTGACATTTAGAATTAATATAAAAACAAAAATCAAGCACTTAGAAGTGATAGAAAACAAACGTCATATCACTTACTAAGTGATTATCACTTACTAAGTGATTATCACTTAGTAAGTGGTAGCACTTAGTAAGTGGTAGCACTTATAAGTGCTAAAAAATCAAATACCCTCTTAGTCATCTCACTTATTGATGATCTTAGGCTCCAATTTGCCATGAAGGATTTAGGTCCACTCACCTATTTCTTAGGTATTCAGGCTAAGTAATTGGGAAGAGATAAACCCCTTTTTCTTACTCAATCCAAGTATACAGTAGACCTACTTCAAAGGATTAATATGCATCAACGTAAATCTATTTTAATTCTTGTGTCATCAGAACCAAGATTATCACAACTTGATGGTATTCCTTTATCTGATGCTCAAGAATATAGAACTGTTGAAGCTCTTCATTATCTCACAAACACTAGACCTGATATCACATATGCTGTGAATTATGTGTGTCAATTTATGCAAAATCCTACTGATCTTCATTGGAAGTTTGTCAAGAGAATACTCAGATACTTAAGGGGTTCTTTGGGGTCTGTAGTTGCCATTAAACCTGCTACATGTTTTTATCACATGAACACAACTTTCGAGAATTGTTGCTTTCTCAGATGCTGATTGGGGTGGATGTCCTGACACAACGAGATCTACCACTTGGTTCTGCAGTTTTCTTGGCTCAAACACTATTTCATGGCAATCGAAAAAGCAACCTACTGTTGCAAGAAGTTCAACTGAGGCTGAGTACATGGCCATGTCAGTAGCTGTGTCTGAGTTATTATGGCTCTCTTATCTCATGAAGGAATTGGGCATCTCTGTTACTCACTTACATTTGATGTCTGATAATCATAGTGCTCATTCTTTAGCCCATAATTTCGTGTTTCATTCTCGAACCAAACACATTGCTCTAGATTATCACTTTACCAGATAGCTGGTTGCTGCTAAGAGATTGCACCTCTTTTTCGTTCCTTCCAAACATCTGCTAGCTAACATTTTTACTAAACGACTTGGCACATCCCAACTTCTTACTCTAAAAAGCAAGCTCATGCTCCAAAAAGACTCATAAGCTTGAAGGGGGGATAATAGAGTATAAGAGAATTAGTTATATGAATTATGAAATTCTGTTATGAAAGTTGTTATGAGATATGAGAAGTTGTCACATAAGCTAGTTAGAGTTAGTTGAGAGTTAGTTTAAATATGTTTCACGCTCCTTACTCTCTGTCTCTATAACCTGTAATCTATATAAACTCATTTATAAAATATATTCAAATCAATACAATCTGATTTCTTATATTGGTACAACATAACTGTAATGTTTGAATAGTTATTCTTTTAAAAAAAAAACAGTTTCTCCACCGCATTCTAATTTATTGTATTAATAAACTTCTAAAGTACTTCAACAAAAAAAATAAAAATAAACTTCTAAACTTGTTTTGTATAACCTAGACCACACAAGTAGAATTTGTTATACCAGTGTCTTGGTTTTATTATATCAATAGAATTCTTCATTTAGAGAAATGAGAGTGCCATAAAACCACATTCTCTTTAATCAATTCAATTGAGTTGGAGGGGAGATTTTATGCCTACAACCAGTTTTTGTCCACACAGTTTCCGTCATAGTAAACTTACCAAGCTGTGGGTAAAACAAGAAACCAACAGTGTATAAAACTAGCCGAATTGAAGTAGAAACGGAAACTAATATTTGAAAGAGTTTTGAATGGTTATGGTGATGGAGGAAACTTAGCTTATGGGTTCTTCACATGGGAATCAAACCAACCTAGTTATAATCCAAGTTACGAAGTTTTGAGTGAAGTTTCTCGACGCTGGGGTTTTACACTGAAGCAGCGAAAAACTCCAAAAGAATTAGATCTTCGTCTAAAACTTATAAAGTCCAGAAAAAAACTTTTAGATTTTCGTCTTAAGACTTATATCCCTAAAATAACAAGATTAAAGTAATTAATTAATTTTATTGATATCACTTCATCAACTAAACAACTATTAAATCCCCTTTATATAGCATTAAGGGTTTCGTAAACCTAAACAAACTCTAATTAACAACTTCTAATAAATAAAATACCAATTTCCTAAACCTAATCAAATTCTAATAACAATTTCCTATTAAATAAAATACTAGATTAAATATAAGACTGCTAAAACTAATAATTCTCTACTTAAAAAAAGGAAACTACTAAAATAATTAGATTTGATGATATCCAAGTTTTATGGAAACTCTTCGGAAAATCTCTCTGCATCGTAGACAAAGAGGAAGAGAGGGAAAAAGAGCACGACAGAGGATGGCACAAAGATGTAAGAAGAGAGAGGAGAGTGAAAGAGAGAGTGGTGGTGGTGGAAAGCCAAAGAAAGAAAAAACAAAAAAATGTAATTTTTTTTGTAGTAATGAAGGGTCGTTGTCAAGTAACCGGACTACCAACTATCATTCTTCGACAAGAAAAAAAGGGGAGGGATAGAAATGAGAAAAACGTGTGAACATAAATCAATTTGGTTTATATTCATATTTTTTTTTTTGTTGAAAGAAAATTCAGTAAACATCAAAGTTTATTACAATAAACAAAGTAGAAAAACAAAATTACAGAAATGAGAAAATGCATAATATAACTTCGAATTGTAAAAAATTCTTCATTTTGTAGCTTGCGAGTCTAACAACTCATCTTGAAAATGATATGGAATTTGATCTTGAGAGTCCTTCTGGTTGATTGAAAGATGAAACGTGTACCTAACTTCCTGTAACATTGAAGATGGATTAAACAGACACCCAAAGTTCCAAAAAGAAACAAGAATGTGTGCAAGAAGGAACCAAATGATGGTTCCGAGTTATCCCGCCAGTATTCTCCAACACAGAGAGCATATCCGGAGTTCTCCAAAGTAGAAACAAGTCAGACACCTGGTAAATGACATCGTTGTTATAGCATGAGTATAAATACACAGCTAATCCAACAAATAATCGCAAATGAATTGTGAGAAGGAGTGAAAGTGAAAATGTTAAGGAACCTGGATAAAGAGATAAATCTATTCGAGAACCAAACATAAAAGTCTCGACAAAAATTGAGCTAAGAGATGAAAAACAAAAGGTGGGCGGCGAAGGTGGACATAAATATCCGAACAATAGTGTCCTCCCGGGTCGAAAGGTAAGTTAATACTAACATTAAAGATCTTAGAAGACAATTGATGTGAACTCATGAGCCACAAGGTCAATTGATGAACCCAGCTAAACATAATTAGGCCCCAGGTGACAAAAAACCGTCATTTGAGAGCAATAAGCTCGCCCACTTGTAGATAATAGGCTAATTACCAAGAATCGAGAACCAAATGTGAGTAACCAGCATTAAAGTGGACATGCAAATGGTGGAAGGAGTGATGCCTAGGATGAATGAGTAGAGAGAAATACCAATAGGTTATAAGAGAAGGATCTAAATTAGTAAAGTGATGTGGTTAGATAAACTTCCCTGAGTTCTTCGAATGCAAGTGTTAGAGGCCAAATATGGAGATCTAAATTACTAAAAACAATATATCCTTGACTTCATTGTTAGATCCTGAGCACCTCCATAGATTTATGTGAGATCTACGTTTAATGGAATAAAGGAGGGTAAGATCTGGTGATATTATTCGTGATTGATTGTAAGATTTAACGAGGATATCGGTTTGGGTATGAACTTAAGAGATTAGGGTTTGTTTTGGTTCATATGGTGAAACTTGGGGAAGAAGTTTTTTACACTTTTTTCTCTCTCACATCTCTCTAGTCCTCCTTTTACAAGATAATGTTCACTTTTTCCTATTTTGAGTGCCACATAGGATTTTTCGAGTTTTTGATTGAAAACTCTCTCCAATGCAACACTCTATTTGGATCTCTAAGATGACGTGTCGAGGGTGGAATGGAGATACCTCAAGAGGACACTGAAGAAATAGAGCGTCTTCTTGAGATATCCCTAAGTGTCAAACTCATCAATATTTGAATTTCGACCAATATAAATCGAGTCTTCTATATTTTCTAAATAACTAATTATTTTTTACAAAAATAACTACGACAGATAGGTAAATGAGATAAGTTTAGAGTTTTGATTGGAGACACAAAAGAGTTGAAGATCTCTATTTCCGCCACGTAGGAGTGAGAATATCAATTGGAACTTGACATACAGAACAAAATAGATATTTTTTTGAATTTTGCATTGGAGATGCTATTATCAAATATATGTATGTATGTATGTATGTATTTTTTTTTTTGTTGAAAGGGTATGTATGTATGTATGTACTCAACAAATGAAATAAACCAAACAAAATAAAATAAAACATCTAGGTCAAATATTAATTACATGAGTGATAATCAAATAAAAAAATGAATCATGGGTTTACTTGTAATCTTCCTAGGTGATGATGATGAGATCCCAGTATTTGGAATACCAGAAAACTCATAAGCAACACTACCTGGTGGTGACAAATTCAAATCTAAACACAAAACTCTTCTACTACTATTTGATCTTTTCAAAACAGATACTAGTTGTTCTTGATGAGAAGGAGAGAGTTTTATGGATTTTGATGATATTTCATGAACTATGGCAGCTCTATGTCTTCTCATATGACCTCCTAAAGCTTGTCCAATTGGAAATTCTGAACCACAAATCGAACACTCATGAGATTTGGGTTTCATTAGTTGTGTCTTTTGATGATCATCTGATGAATCTAACATTCTTGGTTTCTTATGACTTGCTCTATGTCCACCCAATGCTTGAAAAGATTGAAATTTTCGATTACAAGTTTTGCACTCGAAAACTCGATTTGAATCACGTTTAATGGATGAGAGTGACTCATTCTTGATGAGTTTCTTCTCCTCTGTTTCTCCACCACCATTACTTGATGATAATAATATTAAGTACTTAGCCATGTCTAGAGCTATATTGTTTTCCATTTCTTCTCTACTTCTCTTCATCATCACCATGACTCTCTTTCTCTCTATAGATTTCTTGTTTATCTCTCTATATCTAGATAAGGTAAGGTTGGTTTGAATGTTTCAGTTGTAAGTGTGAAATGTTGAATGGAAAACTTAAGGAGGGAGTAGTAGATATATATAGTAGTTTGCTTGCTTGCTTGGTTGGGTTGAATCTTGAATGAGTAGTGTTGAGATGAAATGACTAAAATAGCCTTATAGAAGAAGGAAGGGTATTTCTTGGAAAGAAAGATATGAACACGTAAGGGGGGACGATAAAGGAAAATGTGCGGAGTGTGTAACTTGGAAGAGAAGAGTCTTGGTTGTACAACTAAATTAACAACACTGCTAAGTAAAGAGGGAGACGCGTTTGAGTGTCAACTTCTAAGACTTCCCCACTCCACAGTTTGTTTAGACGACTGAAATTCTGTTACCAGATTAAGCAAGTGTTGTTATTGCAAGTTTCTCTCTCTCTCTCTCTCTCACCTATAATTCACCTGAAGTCCCTCTAAAAAGCAGCAGTACCTTTTTGGTGGGGCAATGATTCATTAAATTCATTATGTTTTATAGCATGGATTAATCAAAGGAATATGAAAATCAAAACATATAAAACACACCATTAAAAATTTGTTACCATGTTAAAAACACGGCCGTGTGAGAGAAATGTTTGGACGAAAACTATGTTTTGACAATTGGGAATAACATGTGATTACCATAAATAACAAGTGCGTAATACGATTCTGCATAATCGCACTACCTTACAATCTTATTATATTGTGTTTGTTTGGTGTATATCAATTTTGTACGTTAATGATTTAATTGACGATCGTAAGGGAACAAAATTTTTATTTATCCCTCCATTCGGTCCCTCCCCCAACCCTTCATTTGATGTGGCGACATATCACTTGAGCGTGGAACAAATGGAGAGAGAATGGAGAGAATATATGCTCAAGTAATATCTCGCCACATCGGACGGAGGGTTGGAGGAGGGACCAACTGGAAGGATGAATAGAATTTCATATGACGTTTATTTTAGAGACGCTATATATGGTCTAAAAGCCACCACTAACTACTTTTATTTTATTCTTCTCAACAAAAAAAAAAAAAAAAAAAAAAAAAAAAAAACTACTTTTATTTTATTCATACATATAAATTATTTGAGAAAATCTTAAGAAAATTGAGGTCTCCAAAATTATCGAATCTAAGACCTCTCAACACTTGGAGTATATATAAGTATGAAGGAAGATGAATTCAGAAGTTAGAGAGAGAAACAGTTACTACTCTTCAATCTTAACCTCTCTTTTCTTCTTCAATGGTGGCTAAGAGAAATTACTTGAGTCATCATATTATGAGTCATCATGTAGAGAGAGCAAATCGAGCGATTTCGACGAATCGGATCATAAATGGAATTCAAATAAAAAATCGTCAACCGATTTTCAGTTCAAAAAACCGATTCAACGTTCAACAAGATTAATGAAGAAGTCTTCAACGACAATCCTTACTAACAATAATGATCATCGATCTGGTGGTGGAACCATCGTATCATCTTAGTCGGTTAACATAGCAGACTGGTCTACGATTCTTAGGCAAGATCATTGAGGTAATCAGAGAAGAGATAGTTACGACGATGATGATGAATCTGATGATAACCTTCTCATGAGTTTTTAGCAAGACAATTTGCAAGAACAAGAGTTGCTTCTGTCTCTGTTCATGACGGAGTTGGAATGCCTCTTAAGCGTCATCCGAGAAATTTGGTAGTGTTCTTGATGTAACCGTGATTCGCCTCTACTTGGTTCATCCTTTCTACACATAATTAAGTATAATAAAGTTCACGACCTTTAGGGTCTTGTCATTCGTGACCTTTAGGATCTTTTTGTGACGTTTAGGGTCTTTTTATTTTATTTTTGCAATATCGTACTCCTTTTCCATCATGTTATCTTTACTTTTGTATGTTTCATGTTGTAATTTACCTTAGTAAATTCATGTTGTACTCAAAAAAGTCAAAAGTCTCAAAACCATGTAAATTATTGGATTAAATTCTTACTTATAATGAAATTCAGGTTTAACAAAAGAAAAAGGCCAGCGCTTTGGGGAAAGCTAAATAGTTTCCGGGGTGTGAAGACTTGGTCAATTTTGTTTGACAATTTTATTTAGGGGGAAAGCGAAATAGCTTCTCCACCTCAGCTCTCTCTCTCTCCACCTCACTTCTCTCTCTCCACCTCATCTTCTCTCTCCCTACCATTCTCTCTCTCTCTCTCTTCTCCGATTAGGTCGCAGAAGAACTCACTCTCTCTCTCTAAAAAACTTTCACTCACTCTCTCTAAAAAAAATTCACTCTCTCGCAAAAAAATTTCACTCACTCTCTCTCTCTCTCTAAAAAAAATTCACTCTCTCTCTCTAAAAAAAATTCAAAAAATGGGCGTTTGGTCCAAATAATGGGGGGGAAATAAGCTAGTCGTCCAAAAACGGCACAAAATTCATTTCCAGTCCTTTGTGTCAGAAATCAGGCCAGTTTTCCTTTTTATTTTTATTTTTTCCCCCTTTTACCCCTCCGATTGGAAACCGGGATTAGTTAATGAGGGAATGGGTCTTTGTCAGGTTGATTTGTAAGGGAGCCTTTAATTCCCAGCCATGATTTGACCTTAATGTCACCCTCCATGTCTCTAAATCTTCCCTCCATCTCTCTAAATCCCGCCAAATCATCCATTTTCTTCTTTCTCTCTGTTCATTCCTTCTCAAAACAGCTTCATTCTCTCCATTTTTATTCCAAATTTCAAATTTTTGGCGAAATTTGAAACTAAAATTTCGTATCCCGCCCATCAGTTTGAAAATAATTCATTTTCTACCTTATTTATACCTTAGATGAAGTTAAGTATCTTACCCAAAACCATTAACTTCAATGCTTAACAAAAACCATTATCTTCCATTATCTTCCTGAGTCTTCAATGCTATCCTAAATAGTTCACCTGATGTTTTCTGTTTTTTTAACCATTAATGCTATTTAAGATCCACCAAACCAAATAAGTCCTCACCCGTATTTTGTTTCTGATTTTGCAACTACATAATGGATAGTATTGCACAATGGTCCACCTCTTCAAACATAGGATCATTCACGTAAGTAGTTCGTTTGATATTTTTAATGTTATTTCTTCATCACTGATGTAACTGTTTTCGGATTATTCCTCTTTTATATTTTCTGTTTTTGGATTCTTATAACTGGATGAGTTCCCTATGCATTTAGGGTGGTAAATTTTTCAGTTTCCTCTAAAGTAGTAAGTTCCCTAAGCCTCTGTAGGTGCATTATCCAGTTTCCTCTAAAGTCGTAAGATGTCCTGTCCCATGTATATGAGTAAATTCACAAGTTTTCTCTAAAGTAGAAAGTTTCCTAAGCTTTTATGTGTGTGCAATATCCAGATGCCTAATAACTTGGTAAGTTTCCTAAGCATGTATATGGGTAATCTCAAAAGTTCCCCCTAAAGTATGTATCTAGGTAAATTGTCCAGTATCCTGTAAAGTAGTTAGTTCTGTAACCGATTTAACTATTATTGTGTGATGTGTACATTATTATGTTGTTAATAAACTATCCGGTTTTTACTAAATTAACTTGTTTCCTGCTCACTTATGTAACTATGTTCGCACTCTAATATTTTTTGTGTTTTCCATGTTTCAGTCATTTGCTTTTGAATGTTCAATCCACCCCTCCTCTCTGGTGAATCAATCATTATGTTACTTTGTTTAGATTTTCTCCTTTTCTTTTTAAAATGACTAACTCTTAAGATGATTACATGAACTAATCAGTGTGGACCGCGAATTTGTCTCTTCCACCTCGGCTTCTGTAGCAGTAGCACAGGATGAAATTGTTCAACATGAAATACATAGGTACACTCCCTAACTTCATAACAATTTATATACTTTACTGGTAAACCGTACAATTTTCACTAAACTATTAAATTTCCTAATAGTCTGTGTGCTTGAAGTTATTTACCTTAGGCGAAAACTGTCCAGTTTCTTATAAGCTACTAAGTTTCCTCATCACATATGTAAATGTTTTCGTGTTCTTATTGATTTTTCTGTTTTCCATGTTTCAGTCAAACGCTTTTGAATGTTGAATCAACCCGTTCGCTCTGGTGAATCATTTTTTATATGACTTTGTTTAGTACTTCCCTGTTGCTTTTTCTAATGATTACATAAGCTTTGTTTTCTTGAACTACTCAGGGTGGAGCGCGACTTTTTCTGTCCCACCTCTGCTTCTGTATCTGATCCACGTGATGGAGCTTTCCAACAGGAAATACATCGGTAAGTTTTCCAGTTTCTCATAATCAAGTCAGTTCCTTAAGCATGTTTATGGGTAAATTGCCCAGTTTCCCGCAAACTGGTAAGTTTCCTAATCAGTTCTTAAGTTCCCTAAAAATGTATTTTAGGGATTTGTCCAGTTTCCTAATGTATAAGAATTTCCCAAACCTAGATGTACGTTTCCAAACCTAATGTATAAGAATTTCCTAAACTCTATAGTTTTCCGAACACCAGCTTGTGTCTTGTAATTCTTCAGATTTTGGAAAACTTGTACGTTTCCTAATAACTACTTAAGTTCCCTATGTCTGAATTTTGGGAAATTGTCCAGTTTCCTATAATATAATATTTTTCCTAAAAAACCTATCGTTTCTTAAAAATTATCTTGTGTCCTGCAGTTTTCCAGAAGATTTCCTCTCTCCCTCTTCAACAGGTCATGCTGATGCATCTACTGCCCTCGTTAGGAGTGAACCTCTTCGATCAGATAGTTGGCCGGAAGTTTTTACATCCATCGGGCAGGAATTTCCGGGGGGTGCTCCTGCGTTTCGACAGGCGCTTAGTCGATATTCCATAAAACATGGATTCAATTATAAATTCCTAAAGAATGATCTATCCCGTATAACTTGTGTATGCAAAACTTCTAGTTGTGGTTGGACCATTCATGCCGTTGCTCCTCTGAAGTCCCGTTCCATGTTTGTTCTGAAAGCTTTCAACCCTGTCCATACGTGTGATGATTTTGTATTGTCTTCTCGTAAACCTAGGCTGTCAACAGAAGCTGTCAGCCAGTTAATAGCTGATGACATCCGAGAGAATCCTACAAAGAGTACCAAAGATATTATAAGATCATTTAAAAAGGATTATGGTATATCTCTTAGCTACTATTATTCATATAAAGCTCGGAATGCTGCTATTTCTTTAACATATGGTGAAGAAGAGGATTCATACGGTAAGCTCCAGTGGTATGTGGATGCACTATCTCGGTCGAACCCAAATAGTCACATTGATCTTCAAGTTGATCCAGTTTCCCGTCGTTTTGTTAGAATATTTATTGCTCTTGGAGCAAGTATTGAAGGCTACAAGCACTGCCGACCGCTAATATTTGTTGATGGTACCTTTGCCAAAACTAAATACAATGGATGCATACTTGCAGCTGTGGCAAAGAATGGGAACGATGGTAAGTACTTCCTCATATATTTTTCCTTAAACTATATACTTTTTTGAACAGTAGCCGGTTTCTGAACACGTTCTTATTTCCCTAAAACTACCTGGTCTTGCCCCTACTGTATATGAGGAATGTATTTACTGTTTCATTGCAGGGTTTTTTGTGGTTGCTTACGCCGTTGTTGATGTAGAGAATGATACAAACTGGACTTGGTTTTTCTGCCATTTGTCGCAAGTTGTTCCTAGTAGTCCATCGTTGACGTTTATGTCGGATCGCCACCATGGTATTATTAATGCAGTTTCCAACATATTCCCAGAGGCCCACCATTCATTTTGCGTTTGGCATTTACGCAACAATTTGAATGTACGTGTCAAGAATGGCGCAAAGAAGTCGGATTATTTTCAGTCGCTAATGTTTAAAGCGGCTCGGGCGCTAACTGTATCGGACTTTCAAAAGTACACTACAGAACTTGTTGTCATGGGTGGAAATGGTGTTCAGTCGTTTTTGTACTCCGTCGATCCAAAAAACTGGGCGGATGTGTATTTCCCGGGTAATAGGTATGGTTTAATTTGTTCTTCTCTATCTGAGTCTTTCAATTCTTGGATAAAGGACGAGAGAGTTCTTCCCATTTCTGTCATGCTCGATATGTTGCGGGTTAAAATAATGAACATGATGAACGATCGAAGGATTGAATCGGCCTCCTGGAACTCATTCTTATGCCCGAAAGTCAATGAGACAATGAAGTCCAGATTTAACGTTGCTTGCAGTTGGAAGTGTCTTCAATCAGCTGAATTTAAATATGAAGTTATGTCGAACCCCAGCCACTCTGTTGATCTTGCTAATCTGACTTGCTCATGTCGTAAGTGGCAAGTTCAAGGTATTCCGTGTGAACATGCTATCTTGTGTATTAAAGTGCATGGAGGTGATAGCTCAAGGTTTTTTGATCCTGCTGTCACAACGGAAGCTTATTGTAATACCTACCGTCTTTCCATCAACCCTGTCCCTACTTTTGATGCACCAAAATCATTCGATAAAGACAACATGATACTTCCTCCCTTAACCAAGAAGCGTCCAGGGAGACCACGCACTGTGAGGATTGAAAGTTCAGGGAACTTTCGTAAAAGACAGAGGGTATGCGGTAGATGTAAACAACTCTCCTACCACAACAGTGCTTCGTGCAACCAACCTATTTGATGTGGGAAAATATCTTACCGGGCACTCTACAATTTTGAATAGCTTCCACAGTGTTGGTGTTTTTCAGATTATGAAGAGAGCCTGTGTTTTTGTTGACATTACAATGTCCCTTTTTTGTGAATTCTATTTTGTGTCCAGTAAATTGGGTAATGTACTGGAAATAGAGATGTTTTCTGGAAGTTTGTAAAATTTCTTTTTTATATGGAGCAGAATTTAGTTATTTAGCTCAACCAAACTGTTATTTTCCGGATTCCATGTTGTTTACAAGACATTTATTAAGTGTAAGGACTGGAAAAATTACGCAGTTTTCTGAAAACTAGTGAGTTTCCTAAAAATGAATTATTTCCCTAACTTAGTTTGTGCTTCTTAGTTTGTGGGTACATAGTTCCCTGAGTATGTATGTGGGTAAATTACACAGTTTTCTGAAAACTAGTGAGTTTCCTAAAAATGAATTATTTCCCTAACTTAGTTTGTGCTTCTTAGTTGGTGGGTACATAGTTCCCTGAGTATGTATGTGGGTAAATTACACAGTTTTCTGCAAACTAGTGAGTTTTGCTAAAAATGAATAATTTCCCTAACTTAGTTACATTCTGCAGTATCTTGTAAACTCGAAAGTTCCCTAAGCATGTATATGGGTAAGTATAAGAATTTCCCTGTTGTGCTACTTATTTTGTGCGTACACTGTAAACTCGAAAGTTCCCTAAGTATTTATGTGGGTACATTCTCCAGTATCTTATAAACTCGAAAGTTCCCTAAGTATTTATGTGGGTAAGTCATTTATTTAGTGTAACATTTATCTACTAGAGCTAGTAAATGTACTGTCTATCTGGTACCTAAGTTCATTATGTGTTCTCGCATTGTTTTTGGTTGCTGGAAAATTTATTGGTTTATAGAAACTAAGAAATGCACCAGAAACTGATGAATTTATGTGTTCTCGCATTAGTTTAAGGATTTCTGTTGTTGAGTCTTCTCAGTTATAAACCATACAACTGTCACCATATAATCCGTTCGTAAGTAACATGAACAAAACAACACATGGGTGGAAATAAATGACTTAGTTTGTGCTTCTTAGTTTGTGCTTCTTAGTTTGTGCTTCTAAGTTTGTGCTTCTTAGTTTGTGGGTACATAGTTCCCTGAGTATGTATGTGGGTAAATTACACAGTTTTCTGCAAACTAGTGAGTTTTGCTAAAAATGAATAATTTCCCTAACTTAGTTACATTCTGCAGTATCTTGTAAACTCGTAAGTCTGAAATAGAGCTATTTATCTGGTAA
The DNA here is from genome assembly GCF_041429995.1 of Eschscholzia californica. NCBI lineage: Eukaryota > Viridiplantae > Streptophyta > Magnoliopsida > Ranunculales > Papaveraceae > Eschscholzia > Eschscholzia californica. The sequence goes on along the minus strand of NW_028238420.1, from coordinate 40,050,526 downwards.
GTAAGTGTATTATTTCCCTTTTTCTGCAAACTAGTAATTTTCCTAATTACTTCTTAAGTTGCCTAAGCATGTATATGGGTAAGTATAAGAATTTCCCTGTTGTGCTACTTATTTTGTGCGTACACTGTAAACTCGAAAGTTCCCTAAGTATTTATGTGGGTACATTCTCCAGTATCTTATAAACTCGAAAGTTCCCTAAGTATTTATGTGGGTAAGTCATTTATTTAGTGTAACATTTATCTACTAGAGCTAGTAAATGTACTGTCTATCTGGTACCTAAGTTCATTATGTGTTCTCGCATTGTTTTTGGTTGCTGGAAAATTTATTGGTTTATAGAAACTAAGAAATGCACCAGAAACTGATGAATTTATGTGTTCTCGCATTAGTTTAAGGATTTCTGTTGTTGAGTCTTCTCAGTTATAAACCATACAACTGTCACCATATAATCCGTTCGTAAGTAACATGAACAAAACAACACATAAATATTGTTCTAACTTTAACAAAATTAAGATTATCCAATTTTTAGTTTTCTTCTGCAATTTGGTTTCTCCATTCGTCCTTTGATTCGTCCAAGATTAGGTATGTTACTTCTGCCCTCAATCTCCTTGCTTCATCTTCATATGCTTCCTTTTGTGAGCACTTTACAGGGTAATTGTGCTGGATGCTTTCTTGAAATATTTCCTTCATCTTTAGCATCACGTATAGACCACAATCTGGACTGTTAGATTTTAAAGTTTGAGCAAGATAATGTTAGTTTCAAGTAAGGAATAACATAGTTAATTAATGCTCCAAAATTTGCCCTCACCTTTCCCCTTGTTGGGGGCATTCAACATCTTTAATGTATGGGATTTTTTTGTCAATTTTTCCCCTTCCGGCCTTCATCTTTATCATCTTTTCTGCCAGGATGCGCGCCAATTTTTTGGAATTGTAGTTACATCTGTTTGCCAGTTCCATGTCCCGATATAAGGAGTTGAAGTGCGTCCACTCGTTCTCCTCAAAATCATACACCAACAAAGTCCAGTGATGGCCCTCGAAAGAGTCATCTCTGTATGGTGTATTAAGTGGAACGCACAACTTGCTCGTATGATCTTTGATTAAGTGTTCTTCCATCCTTTTATCTAAATTCACTTCGATTGTCTTCTGGCTGCGCTTCTGCCTTATCAATGTCTGCAATTGTGTCATGTAAGTTTACTAGTCAATTCACAAATCCTCTTCAAATGAATTATAGTAATGTTTAGGAATCTTACAAATAGCAATGATGATAGGAACAACACTTCACGGTCGAGGTTGGTAGATGAGAACATTAAGTGGTCTTCAAACCAATCAATTATTTGGGAATCACACCCTCTGTTCATCATCAGTTCATCTAGATCTTTTGCCCTTAGACAGTGTTGCTGGTCCTTGTTCCAGACATCCAGGCTGTATAAAACAATGTAGAACACATTATGCACAGCATAATTTACCAGAAACTATCTTGTTTCTTGACCACATACTTGTTTACATTTAACCTAAATGTGTACTAGACACTGACTAATTTTCTGTCGGCCAAACTTATAACCAACAAAAAAATTCTAGAGAGAAAAGATTATACCTTGTCCATCCATACTTCATGAATTCTTCCATCAGAGATTTTTCAGTTTGTTGCACATAAGGCCATAACCCCCCTTTTCTCCAGTCACTCAATTTGACATGGGGTTCTTTCTTTAGTGTAATCATCTCCAAGTCAATGACCTGTACTTCACTGCCACCTCCTTTTTCTGTTCTTCTCCTCACCCTTGGATTATTTTTAATCCTTTTAACAAGTGATGTTGGGACCGGAGATGACCCTTTGTTCCCTTTTTTGGAAGCTACTCTTTTTGGAGGACTGACATGTGGTGATTCAAATTGTCTCATGTCCGCAGACAGTTTTGACACTGATTCTTTTCCAATTTCAGCAATATTTTTGAATTTATTGTTCCCTGCTGTACTCTCTTCACCTTCTTTAACCATCATGGAAGACTTTTTGGGAGGAGTCCACTCAATTATTTGAGTCCCGAGATCTATGTTGAGATCAAAACTAGGACAGTCGTCTATTTCATCCAACCTCCTCCTTACCTTATTATCTATAAACAAAACAAAGTTCGTAAGTTACCAAAGTCAGAATGTGGGAACATTGTCCAGTTTGTTCTAAATTAGTAAGTTCCCAAGGCATATATGCTTGTGAATTTTTCAGTTTCCTAACAACTTCGTAAGTTCCCTAAGTATGAATGTCGGTAAATTTTTCGGTTTCCTATAAACTATCAAGTCCCCTAAGAATGTATGTGGGTACCTACCTCTTCCTTTTGACAGATCCTTTTCCAGTGTATCTGCAACCCACCATCCTTCCTCACTTGACAAATTCACTTCTACCTCCTCTTGATCATCTTTATAAATTGTAGACAAGAAGAATAATTTGAAACTTTAATTTGAGGATCATTTGTTAAATTATTCGAATTAATTGTGAAGGGAAATTATTGTTTGCCTTGGTTTTGCTGAGCATCTCCCTTGACCTTTGCTTTTTTATTCTCGCTTTCCTCACTCTCGTTGCTTTTCTCGCTTTCCTCTGTTTCCTCTCTCTCCTCGCTCTCCTTGCTTTTTTCGCTTTCCTCGCTTTTCTCTTTTCCCTCACTTTCTTCGCTTTTCTCGCTTTCTCCGCTTTCCTCGCTTTCGTCCTTGTCATTGCTATTGTCTGATATAACTTCAGTGTAAACAACACTAAGTTATTTTCCAGACATTGAATAACTTACTATGAATGTACAAATTAACTATATATCATAAAAATAATAGTTTGCCTGGGTTATTCTCAGCATCTCCCTCGCTATCCTCGATTTCCTCTCTTTCCTCGCTATCCTTGCTTTGCTCGCTTTCCTCGTTGTCATAGCTACTGTCTAATATAACTTCAGTGTAAACAACACTAAGTCATTGCCAGACATACAATAATTTTCTGAGAATATCTAAATTTACTAACTATTATCAAAATTCTGTTTATCAGAATTTCAACACCTTAAAGACCTTGAGCATTAATACTTAAAACTTGCCAATTGTTTACTACTTCTTGAATAAGAACATAAATATTTAAAACATTGGAACATTTGAAATTAGTGTTTGCCTTTTTTCGCACCCTTGGTTTGACCTTTGCCTCTGCCCTTGGTTTGACCTTTGCCTGTGCCCTTGGTTTGACCTTTGCCTGTACTCTTTCTTGCAACCTTTTTTGGTTCAACTTCAACCTCCTCTTCCTCACTCTCTTCCTCTTCTTCTTCCTTTTTGTCTTTCGACTCCTCTTCCTCACTGTCCTCATCATCTTCTTCCTCACCCTCATCTTCTTGTTCACCCTCTACTTCCTCATCTTCTTCTTCCTCATCCGTATCTTCTTCTTCACTCTCTGTTTTTTCTTCATAGCTCTCTTTAGCATTGAGCTTATCTTTCTTCTCCTTTTCTTTTTGTCCCTTTCCCGAAACTTGCTTGTCTAAAACCTCACCAGCTGAAACTTTCTTTCCTGTAATCTCCTTTCCTAAAACCTCCTTACTATGTTTACCCTTTACCTTTTCTTTCTTCTCTATTTCTTTTTCTCCAATTCCCTTTCCTTTTTTCTTCTGACCCATTTGTTGTTTTGCTGGTGCTTTCTTTGCAGGCACTAAACTGCTCTCTTCTGCAGGCATGAAATTGCTCTCCTCCAGTCCAATGTCCTTGTTTTGTTGAACCATCCCCTCAGCCAGTAGTTCAGAATAAGCTTTGTATGCTTCGTCCCTCTCATCAACAGCTTCTGCCAGTTCTTTCCTAAGCTCTTCATTTTCGAGCTTAAGTTTATCTATTTCTGTCTCGAGCTGGGCAGTTGTTTCCTTCTGTTGTTCAAGCAGGAGAAGCATCTCACTTTCGTTGCCCCAATATTCTGTTGTCTTCAACATCTTTGCTTCTTCTTCGCTTAGGGGGATAACATATTCTTCGCTCACCTGAAAGAGAAAACAAGTCAGTTAGTTCCTATTAAACCAAAGAATGTTTAATACATCCGCAAGTTTACAAAAAATCAATAATTTTAGGAGAAACAAGTCAGTTTTCTAGAAACCAAAATTTTTTCTGTTATATAAATGGCATTTTATACCTGTTCTTCTGTCAGACTTTGTAGCTTTTCAACAAAGGTTTCCTCTATTTTGCTAAGAGACCACCTTAAAATCCTTGGTATTTCTTCTTTGTATTTCTCCTCTCTTTCGTAACATGTAGTATGCTCGCAGAACCAGAGCTTTAAATAACACAATTAAATTTCTGTAGAATGAGTAAGGAACTTCAATGGTAAGTTATAATTCAAATAAATTTAAATATACTTACAGGGAGGATTAACAGGCAGCCTGAAGCTTTTATTGGGTCGTTCGGGTGCCGATTGATGTGGTCAATCATGAATTGGTGCACCGCAACTGGCCAATTGTAATCCTTAATGGTTTTCATTGATTCTAAGTAAATCAGAATCTGTGTGGAAACCGAGTAACCCGATGTTGTTGGAAATAGAATATTTGCAGCAATACACATAATAATCAACCTAATTGCATCCATTTCATCCTCATCTTCAAGTGCCATTCTCAATGCCTTACTTATTTTAATGCATGAAACTTTGGGAAGCACCTCTCCAAAGTACTTCACTTGAAACTCTTTTTGTGGTTCCTTCATTACTTTTGTGCTTGGGAAGACATCTGTCACCTTCCCTCCCAACGGCATTCCAAGAATCAGCGAAATATCTTGAGGCTTTAACTTTAATGCTTTCCCGGCGAGATTGATAGTTTCAGTTGAAGTTGAATACAGGCACAGAAGGTCAAAAACAGCTCTGTTTGGTCTAGGTGGGTGGTCCATGTCAATCTTGTCACTCATAAACGCTTGGATTAAGTTGTTGAATGGACTCTCTTTCAACAAATCCTTCTGTCTCTGTGTCAACTTTGGATAAGTTGTCTTCAGCTGTGTCCATGTATTCTTCAAGGAATACTTGTACACTTTTGTCAATCTCGTCGCCAAATTATCTGGAACATTTTTGTGCTCACCGGGAGAGCCAACCAGTCCCTGTTGGATTATTCTGTCCTCACTACCAGAACCAGCTTCCTGTACAGATAGCTTGGACTTCTTTCTCTTCCTTTCTTCTGCTTTATCCTTTGGCATTTTCCTCTTTGCTTTAGTTGGTTTCACAACTGCCGAACTTTCATCAACGGAGGACTGAAAAAATTAAAAAGCATCAAATTATAAGAGCAGAGTTTACAAACCACTCATATTATAGAAACACATCTTACAAACCACTCACATAAGATTTGTCCATGTTTGGCATCCAGTTTCCATGAAATCAACTGGTTTACTGTCACTATTTTCTTATACCAGTAAACGGTCTAATTTCCTAGTTGTTATTTTCTCTATAATATTCAACATTATAAAGCATAGATTACAAACCACTCACATTATAAAAGCATAGATTACAAGCCCATCACATTATAAGAGAATAGATTACAAACCACACATATTACAGAAACACATATTACAAACCAGTCACATAAGACTTGTCCATGTTTAGCATCCAGTTTCCATCAAATCAACTGGTTTACTGCTACTATTTTTCTTATACTAGTAATATTTGGTCCGTCCTAGGTAATCATTTTTAACATGCAGTGTACAGAAAACCAACTGGTTTCCATGAAATCAACTGGAACACTTAATCATTTTTAACATGCAGTGTACAGAAAACCAACTGGTTTACTGCTAATATTTTGTCTTGCATTAAGTTTTCATGAAATCAACTGGTTTACCATTGATATTTTGTCCTACCTGTACACTGTAAAATTTTCTAGGAATTATACAGTTTATAATGTACAACCTTATCAAAAAACAGATTATAAACCACTCATATAAGAAAGAGATCTATCTACAGGAACTTTCATGATGAAGAATCAGATAGAAACCCTAGGAAATCATTTTAGTCCTACCTGTACACTGTAAAATTTTCTAGGAATTATACAGTTTATAATATACAACCTTATCAAAAAACAGATTATAAACCACTCATATAAGAAAGAGATCTATCTACAGGAACTTTCATGATGAAGAAACAGATAGAAACCCTAGGAAATCATTTTAGTCCTACCAGTACACTGAAAAATTTTCTACAAATTTATCTGTTCATAGATAAGAACTTAAAGAAACAGATCAATCTACAAAAATAATTTCTGAAACACAAAAATTTTCTAGAAATTATATTATGTAGTAATAATAATTTGTGAAACAGAAAAAACTAAACATTTTCAGTTACTTACCCTTTTCCTAGGGCTCATTCTTCTTGTAACTTGTTCCTCCGTAACCGCTTTCGATCTGGTAGATCTTGGCTCTTCAAGGCTTATTTTCTTTGTTTGTTGTTTGGGCGTATTAGGTTTCACCATCTTCCTAAAAATTTATGAACACCACTGTTTTCGTAGGATGAAGAGAGAGATAAAAAACCTTCCTTTGATTTTGTTTGTTAGAAGAGAGAGATAACTAAGATTTTCGAACTTAAACCAGGTGAAACAAGATGATGATTCGCCTTCTTTGCACCGGTTTGGGGAAGGGAAGTGGTTTGTGAAAGGAAACTGTTTGGGAAAGGGAGAAATGAAGGGAGAGGGAACGGTTTGGAGATGGTTTTGAGAGAAGATTTGTTTTGGATTTGATGAGATTAGGCGTGAGAGAGTAATTAAGGGGAGATGTGACTGGCCAGCTGCAACGGTCATCTCGCCTGACGCACGTCACTCCCGAGATTCCGCTTTTTCAGACAATCTCTCTCTTTCGCGCCCAAAATTTGAGTGGCATGTATCGTAATTTTGGGCGAAATGACGGGGGCAACGGTAATTTCTCCTGCCTCTCTGACCCGTTGGACTGGGAACGCATTTTTGCGTACCAGTGGATTGGCCTCTCTTTTCCGGGCCAATTTTGGATGTCCCCCCCATTCCCTCAAAAAAAATTTCACTCACAGTTCTCATAGTCAAACAGACATAAAACTAAACAAACTTAACCATGAATCAAAATCGAAGAAGAACTCGGAAAGAAAAACCCAAACTTTATGTTCCAATACAACCTAATTATGACGACCCAAGAAACAAAAGAAGCAAAATTAAACCATAAACAGCACAAATATTCAAAATTTCAAAAACCCTAACTTTGAATCTTCTAATTAGTTCAAAATTATACCTTATCACACTCCTTGAGAAGTTCAATTTCCTGTTCAGTTTTGTTCTTCATCTTAGCTCTATACTGACAAAACGACTGAAACTGATAAACAAATTCATCAACCATATCCCATAACCATTGATTAGGTAATTGCATATTAACAACACCAGTTAAAACAACTTGAAACAAATTACAATAATTATCCCAAGAATCAATTCTCTGTTTTAGGGTTGGTGATAACCTAGCAAACAAATGTCTAAACCACATCTCTCTATACAATAAACAGAACACATGATCATTATCAACGTATGAAGCTATTGCATCAACTGAAGGCCATGGACTTTCTTTGAACATTCTCTCACTAAGTTTCTGAAACGAACCTTCATACATCTGATGAATTTCGTATACATTTTTCTCTCTAATGTGTCTGTATAGATGAACTACGAAGGTTTTTACTGAATCAGGAACGAAATTTGGGTCGTAATCTAGGTCAGATTGTTGACGGGAACCTCCTCCTCCGTTCATGTTTTCTTCAACAGACCGGAACTCCGGCGAAGGGAAACCCCTTTGCCGGAGTTTCTAGAGAGAGAGAGTGAAATTTTTTTTTTTCATGGTCGCCGTCCGGAAAAATTTTCGGCCGGCGACCTAATCGGAGAAGAGAGAGAGAGAGTGAGGTGAGGTGGAGTATTTTTTTTTATTTCCCCTTAAAATTTATTTCCCCGGAAAATTTCTAAAATTCTACATATTCCCTTTAAAATTTCACACCTCGGAAACTATTTAGCTTTCCCCAGAGCGCTGGTCAAGAAAAACACTTGAGACAGATGCACAACAATATAACTAACTGAGCTAGGTAAAGCTCAGGTGCCCATTGGGGCCTACGGCCTACCTGATTTCTACACTTGTGAGTAATAATGATGATAATGTAACAAGAAGACTTGGTAGAGAGTTGTGAAGAAGAGTTGTGAAGAAGTAAACTTAGGTGTGAATATTAGATTTCAACAAAAAAAAAAAAGTGTGAATATTAGACCCATATTTTTTTATTAAGATACAATTGTATAGGGCAGTTTTAGCTACCGTGCGTGTTTGAAAATCAAAGAATCCACAGTTATAGAAAATTTGAAATTGGACTGTAATCATCAACTCAAATTTGATTTGGTCCCAACGCTTAAAATATATATAAATGCCTCTCTATAATCATCAACTCAAATTTGATTTGGTCCCAACTTAAAATATATATAAATGCCTCTCTATCTGACTATCTCTATCTACTTCTAGTTGAATAGAGAAGATGTCAGACCAGTTTACTTGATCTTCTAACTTCTTTATCTAGAAGTATAGACTATGATTGTAATAGTAAGTAAAACAATGGTAGTTGTCATTTGACTTGAAAAAAAGGGTCACATTTATATTATATATTCTTTTTGAAGTGGTATAAATACATCATTTTAATTGAATAAATACGTAATTGTCGTGAAACAACTCTATACTAATTATACAATATTTTAATGGAATAAACATATAACTTCCGTGAAACAATACTATTTGTCATTTTACTTGAAAAAAGAGTCACATACTCACAAATATAGATATATATTATATTCTTTTGAAACGGTATTAAAACATTATTTTAATTGAATAAATACATAACTGTCGTGAAACAACTCTATACTAATTATGCAACATTTTAATTGAATAAACACATAACTGGCGGATTATACCTGTGAATATTGATCCAAAACTTCTGTTCTAATATAGTTGGAACTCTGTGGCTTACTATAAAAATATACTTAAATGATAGATAGAGGAGTTGCTGGTTGCATCAACACTCTAGTTGGAATCACATATAAGACTGAGGTCAAACCTAAATGGTGGACATGTATAATATTTTGGGGCTACACAATTTGCAAATTTTCAAATTGATTAAAGATGATAATAAGTTGAATGGTGTTACATTCGAAAATATGAAAGTAATTAGACTCACGATCTCATGCAATATTCAAGATTATAAAATGTAATTTTTCGAATTTCGTTCAGCTTCTCTCTACATATATGAGACAACCACAACCCTCTCATATGGGACAAATTTATAGTAAAGATAGTTACAACTTACAACCATGGTGATTTCAGCCAACAAGCAGTAACCCTTAACGTGAGAAGAGAAGTCCAAATCCACGAAAGTCCAATGTCCCGACATTCACGGACTTTAAAATATCTGTAACTGAATGTTCGAGATATTTGCAGATTTTAAAATGTCCGTAATTAAATGTCCTAAACATTACCAATTCACCGACTTTGAATTATCAACTGAAGTCACACTTGACTACCCCTCATATTCATACATATATGAGTTCATGAAAATGATGTCATTAGCATATGTAAGTGAGGGTACATCAGCTAGAATGACGTACGTTTCATTTTCAGTCCCTCATCAGCTTCATTGATGACCAAATAAATGCTCAAGTCTTGTTCTTTAATTACTATGTGTGCCAATTATTGTAAATAAATAGCTAGGGGCAAAATTTAGAGTTGAACTTGACTTTATTTGAGGTCTTCATTTGTTTAAGTGAGAATGACTTTCTTGCCAGACTCCAACTGCTAAGTCATTATAGATAATGTATGACCAAACAAAAATCGCTATATTAGACTAAACTGACATGGCAACAATAATTATTTGCGCCACATTTGGGCCGCTTGTAGCCTTTTTATAGAAATATTTTGTTAGCATGCCCAAGAATTCTATGACCATCGGAAATGGAAACGGTCACAGTTGAACTTGGTTCTCACTTGAGAAGTGACACGAGATTTTAGCACAGCCCACACACACATACAGACTCACCATCCAAATCCAGACTCTTTTAGGCCCATACACATGAAAAACCTCTGTGAGACTGTGAGGATTGAGGGTCGAGTGTTCGAAACCTTATAAGAGGGCTATCATTTTCGCTCCAACAGAAAGGAATGCGACTGGCTGAGGAGTTCTTCTGCAGTCAGCAAGGAGAAGAGAGAGGTATAGATGAGTGGGGAGGAAAATGAGGGAGATGGGGATTCTTATGGTTATTGATGGTACTTCAAACTAGGGGTGGGAATTATACCCGACAACCCGATATCCGTCACAATTACCCGGGTCCGATATGGCCCGTGGACGCCCGTGCCCGAAAATGGGCAGTATCCGCCCGGCCCGAGGGGAATTAGTGGGCGGGCTCGGGTAAGAGAGGCTACCCAGCATCCCGCTCGAGCCCGAGCCCGAAGAGAGAGCCCGTTACCCGCCCACTAGTAACCCGCATAAAAGAACAATACAAATGTGTTAATATGGCCCGTCAGATAAAAGACACATGCAAACCCGTCATCTACTTTGGGACCACATCGTAACCCTAACCAAGGGCGGATCTATGTGGAGGCAGCCCCTGGCTGCAGCCAGGGGCTGAATTCACAGAATAGTAAGGGCTAATGCAATTTTCTAACAAAAGGCCATGGTAGCCAGGGTGGTTTGAACCCTAACTCCCACATTATAAGTCACGGGTTCGAAACCCTTCTCCCCCATTTTGAAGTTCTTTCTTTTTTATTGACTTAATTTGGTTTTAGCCCCTTGTGTTTTGCATTTTTTCCTTTTGGTCTCAATTTGTGACCCCTATTTCTGGACTATATTCTATTTTGACCCCCTTTTTTTGTTGCGACGTCAAGTTTTACCCATTTCTTTAGGTTCCATACTATGTTCTAATAATGTCTTTGTCCATAAATTACCAATGGTCACATACATTATAAACTCTTGATTGCTCATTTTTCGTAAGTTTTTGTTGTTTAAACTAATAACGAAATTTTCACGTAAATCTTATTTCTTCTAATGTGAAGTTTTCGGATCACTTGTTTTTTATCGAAAAGTTATATATATATATGAGAACAATAGTCGAAGAAAATCTTGTACGTGGCAAATTTTTTGTTTTTGAAATACTACTTATTAGTGCATATATATCGAAAATGAAAATTTTGCTCTCTTAGTAATTTTAGGCTAGTCCGGGTTAACATGGAATCCTAGCTCCGCCCTTGACCCTAACCCAATTAACTAATAACATACCAAATGTCTGCTTCTTTTCTTCTTCTTAAGATTTTAAGAGAGAAAGAGGATTCTAAAGAGAGAGTAGAGAGATAAGAGGATCTGAGAGAGAGTAAGAGAAGGGGAGTCTAGAGAGAGAAGAGGATATGAGAGAGGGTAAGAGAAAAGGATCTTAAGAAAGTGAATTCTTTAGAAGTAATAAGAAAAGAAGATGATGTAGAAGAAGATACTAAGGATGGATGAAGATATTTTGGAAGATTGGGGAAGAGAAAGAAAAAGAGAAGCCATGTAGACACAGATAAGTTGATGATGGTGGTGAAGCCATAATAGATCACATGTACTCCTATTATATGGATATTAGGGTTATATCCCGTGCCCCAGGGCACAGACACAAATGTAACGAAATTCTAACCCTAATTTCACCGACTTTTCATATTTAATGTTGCTATATTCTGGATACCCTAATTTTTTGGTACTATTTTTTTTTATTCATTTTTTTAAATTAGTTATTATTTTATTGTGAGAGATTTTAATTTTTTTTAACCTTTGAAATATCTTTTGTTTTCTTTTCTCTTAAATTAGTTATTTTTTTCTAATGACACGTTTATCTTTTTTCTTCAAATTGATTATTTTATTTCTAAGAAGGACTATATTTTAAATTTTGAGGAGGGCTTCTAGACAATATCCTTTATTAAAAAAAGGATGTTTGTCCCAGTCATCGTTTTCCCTTCTGTTTTATATAATAGATATCCCTTAATCTTCTTATAACTTTGATCTGTAAAAAGACCCACTCATATATAGAATAATTTTTTTCATCACTTAGATCTGTTTTATATATATATCTTCCTTTGAAATCTTGATCAACTTTCATCTTCAAACTAACTTTTCATCTAAAGAACATATTTGATAAACAGATTAGCTTTATATCTTAAACTTACCAGATCTATCTAGTCGATGTATACATTTGTGTATCAAAATGTGAATAAAAAATTATTGAATGCAAATTTCCAGGGTTTTGATTTATACAATTCTTCAAATTAGAGAAGTTTATTTTGGATAGAAAATCAGAAAACCCGATTCCCGCCTTGCCCGAAACCCGGCTAACCGAAGCCTCAGCGGGCTTGGGCGGCCTTTAAGCATACGAGATCTTAAAAAAGCCCGCTCGAGAACCCGAATGGGTAGAGGAGAAACTTACCTGACCAGCCCGAGCCCGACTCAGAACTACCCGCGGGCACCTATACCCGCCCGATCCACACCCCTACTTCAAACTATGTTTTTCCCCCTTAATACTATTTAAATGCCGAAATGTTTTTTCCCTTTAGACCTATGGGTGCGTATACAGGTGACACTGTAATCTTTCTCAAAATAAAGTATCATTGGTACAACAAAATTACAGTTGAACATTATTTTTGAAAGATAAAGTTTCTCCCCCTCATTTTAATTTATTGTATATAAACTTCTAAACTTGTTTTATGTAACCTAGACCACACAAGTAGAATTTGTTGTACCATTGTCTTAATTTTTTTTTTTGAATAAGGATTACAGTTTACGTTAGTCATTACATGACATTGGTACATCATCAAACTGTGATAAGCACGATAACCGCCGAAATTAAATTACGCATGAAAGAAGTCTAAAGGCCAACAACAAATTAACAAGGCCTAAAACCCGACAAACTTATTATTTATACCTCTAATAACTCAAATTCAATAACCATGGATTTAAAGTCCGAGAATCTTATTTATACCTTCAATAACCCAACAATAACCATGAATCCCATTTCTTTAGAGAATCGAACTTGGGACCTCACAATTTAGAATTTTTGTCAAACACAGTCAACCACTTGGGCAACCAAGGATTCATATTGCCCTAGTTTTATTATATCAATAGAATTCTTCATCTAAAGAAACGAAAGTGCCCATAAAAATACCTTATCTCTAATCAAATTGAGTTAGAAGGAAGATTTTGTGCATACAACCACTTTTGCTCCCCACAGTTTTGGTCATAGTAAATTGATCAAAACTGTCGGTAAAACAAGAAACCAACAGTGTATAACACTCTTTCAACAAAAAAACAGTGCATAAAACTAATATTTGAACGAGTTTTGAAGGTTGTCATGATGGAGGAAACTTAGTTTGCGGGTTCTTCACATGGACATCAAACCAACCTAGTTATAATCGAAGTTATGAAATTTTGAGTGAAGCTTCTCAACACTGGGGTTTCAGAGAAAGAGGATGAGAGGGAGAATGAGCACAAAAGACGATGACATAGGAGTAAGAAGAGAGAAGAGATCGAAAGACAGAGAGGGCGGTGGTGGTGGTGGAAGGCAAAAAAGAAGAAACAAAAACTGTAAATTTTTTTTACTGAAGTGGCGTTGTAACCTGTCTACCGACGTCCATTCTTCTACAAGAAAAAAGAGGGAAGGATGGAAAGGAGAAATATTTGTGAACATAAAAACGAAAAGTAAAGTAAAAGTCAAATGTTAAAGTTGACTACGTAAATTTATGAAAAGGGGCCACTCGCAAAGATGGTAATTTCTAAGAGACCATCTTGGTAAGTTGGTCATCTTTAGGGGTCAAAGTCGAATAACATTCTGGCAAAACAAGATTGGGGTATTCATACTTACAGAGAAACTCAAATCATTGACCTCTTTCTTATCATATATGCCATAAAGCAAATACAGAGAAACTCAAATCTTCTTCAAACAAGAGATAGTTATAGAAAATAATAGTTGTTTTCGTACTTGTATATCAAAATATTCTTGTTGATTAGGATGCACTGTTTGTAGAATAATCTATCAAAACTAAACGATAGGATCGTACTATTTTTGGTAACCAAAATCGATGGATTCAAAACGATTTTGATTCACAAAATTGATTTAACCGCACTGACTTTAATTCAAAAACCTTCCCCAAATTACTGGAGTTGAAAACGATAGAGATTGATTTTGTGAAATAAAACTGTTTCGACCCCATCGTTTTCAAAGGGGCGAGGGCGTGTGAATTGAAGTTGGAATTGGCATGATAATCGATTTTGTGAACAAAAATTAGAAGTCCACCAATTTAATAGAGTCAAGTGAGTGCTAAGAAAATGGCGTAGTAAGAAATGGGAATTCACATAAATGGGAGGAGAGGGGGGCTACTAACAAAAACATAAGCGCCGAAAAAATTTGACATATTTCGAGGGAAAGTTTATAGGCAATGCCCGAACTTGTTCAAGGCAGTGTATTTTATATAACTTAGTCAAAAGAAGTTGACCAAAGTATAGTTAGAGGCAATACGCAATTTAAAGGTGTCTATCACCCACTTTTCTTTCTGTTCTTCTTCCAACAAACAGTCGCCGACAGGTGATCTTCGACCGGCGACTTTTTTTTTTCTCGTTTTCTTCCTTCTTCTTCCTTCACCTCCACTTCCTTCTTCTTCTTTCTCCTTCTTTCTTTTTTCAGAGATGTTATAGAGAGAGAGAGAGAGAGAGAGAGAGAGAAGAAAAAGAAAGAAGGAGAAAGAAGAAGAAGAAGAAGAAGAAGAAGAAGAAGTAGGAAGAGGAGTAGAAAGAAGAAAAAATCGTCAGGCTGGAGATCATCGTCCTACGACTGTTTGCCCTTCGCCGAAGATGGAAGAAGAAGAAAGGAGACACAAGAAGAAATTTTTTTTGTTATGGTCGTCGGTCAACAAGCTACAACCTAACGACGTCAATTGTGCTGTTAGGTCAAACATTAGTTGAGGCGTTGCTTTCTTTGCATACATTGCTATTAACCATTTTAAGAATTGCCCTTAGCAAGCTTGCCTTTAATAAGTTTGGGCATTGCCTATAAAACCTCCATAATCTCTTTAACAAATAGAAATATAATTTAACCAAGGATACGGTTGAAATATCAAAATCTAATAACCGACTTATATTCCAAAGATCCCAACAAATTTCGTTTCTTAGTTTATTTATCAGAATCTGGTTTTACTAAGGGTCTGTTTGATATGTGAGAAAATCAACTGAGAAAATCGATTTTCTTCTGTTTGATAAGACCAAAATGATAAAAAAGTCATTTTCTGATAGAAAAAAAGGTTGGAAAATAGACTTAAAAAATTTCCCACCTAAAACATGGGAAAACTGATTTCCCATGCTCAGATAAAAGTGCGCTCTCTCTCCTCATCTGTCCCGTGCTTTTTGTTGAAAAGGGGGCTTTTTAAACCAAATTTGGGTTTGGGCCCAATATAAAAGTGTGGGTTTGAGTAAATGGTTTACCAAACTAGAAGGGGTAAAAAAGTAAAAGCCTCATGAAATTAATTAAAAGGGTGTAGAGAGTTCTTTTCTTAGTCAAGTTCAAGAACAATCTAGAGAGAGAAAGTAAAAGGAGAATAGTATACAAGAAACTTGTAGAAGAAGACATAGATCTAGTATGAATATTGTGTTTAAGGTAAGAACTAATTTCAATATCTAGTTTAATATTGTGACAAAACTTTGTGTCTCTTGTTTTATGAGATTGTGTAGATCTAAAGAAGCTTTATTATATGAAAGTATGTTGATGTGAATCTTTTGAGTTTATTTGAGTGTATTGAAGTATCTATACCTCTAATCTCCAACAAATTGGTATCAGAGCTATATTAGTTTATCAATTCAAGCTTTTTCAACTTTTTTGAGATCTAGGGTTTGTGAAATTTTTGGGGATCTTTTAAGAAAATGTCAAATATGATACAACCTCAAATACCTAGGTTAACTAAAGAGAACTATGAACATTGGTGTATTCAAATGAGTGTATTATTGGGATCTCAAGATTTGTGGGATATTGTTCAAAATGGTTATGTAGAACCAACTCAAGAAGAAGAGAGTTTTATGAATGATGTACAAAAGTGTGTTCTTAAAGACTTAAGAAAGATGGATAAAAAAGCCTTATTTCTTATCTATCAAGGAATTGATAGTCCTACATTTGAAAAAGTGTCCGAAGCAAAATCATCAAAAGAGGCTTGGAATATTCTCAAGAATTCATTTAGAGGAGTTGATAAAGTGGTAAAGGTTCGTCTCCAAATTTTGCGTGGTGAATTTGAAAGATTGAGTATGAATGAAGGAGAACTTGTCTCCGATTATGTTTCAAGAGTATTGTCTAATGTTAACGAAATGAAAAGGTGTGGTGAAAAATGTGATGATGTTCGGGTGATGGAGAAGATTTTACGGTCTTTGACACCTAAATTTGATAATGTGGTTATTGTCGTTGAAGAATCAAAAGATTTGGAATCCATGACGGTAGATGAATTGATGGGAACATTGCAAATCCATGAGCAAAGGGTGAATAGAAATGTCGCAACCTCTTCAAATTGTTTGGTTGATCAAGTACTTCAAGCAAAACTCACTTTAGAAGAAAAACAATATACACCCCAAAAAGAAAGAGGCTATGAGAGTTATGGTAGAGGTTATGATAATGGTAGAAGAGGCTTTGGAAACCAAAGAGGAAGAAATTTTTTTAATAGAGGAAGAACAAATGAACCAAGAGGAAGAGGTAGAGGAAACTTTACTAGAGCTTATAATAGCCAAGGTAGAGACAAAAGGGATATTGAATGTTATAATTGTCACAAGCTCGGGCATTATAGTAATGAATGTTGGTATAAAAATCAAGTTAAGGAAGAATCAAACCTTGTTGAAGATGAAGTAGAAATTAATGTTGATCCTACATTGTTATTTTCTTGTGATGGTTTTGACGAATCACAAACAAACACTTGGTATTTCGACACCGGTGCAAGTAATCATATTTGTGGAAAAAGAGAATTGTTTGTTGAAGTGAATGAAAGTGTGAAAGGGTGTGTAAAGTTCGGTGACTCCTCAAAGATAACGGTGCTAGGGAAAGGTAATATCCTTATTCAACTAAAAAATGGAAAACATAACTATATTTCCGATGTCTATTATGTTCCCGCAATGAAAAATAATATTTTGAGTTTGGGACAACTTTTAGAAAAAGGTTATGATATAAGATTGAAGGATCTTCATCTCACATTAAGAGATAGAAGTGGAACTCTAATTGCTAAGGTAAAGATGGCAAAGAATAGATTATTTCCCTTGAACATTCAACATGGTGATGCAAAATGCTTAAACTCTATTGTGAAAGATGAATCTTGGTTGTGGCACTTGAGACTTGGGCATCTAAACTTTGATGGGATGAAGACCTTGGCAAGCAAGAATATGGTAAGGGGTTTACCATGTATTGATCACCCAAACAAAGTGTGTGAAGGGTGTATCTTTGGCAAGCATCATCGCACAAGTTTTTCTAAAGAAGGGAGGTGGAGAGCATCTAATATATTGGAGCTTGTGCATACCGATGTTTGTGGTCCATTGAAGCCAATGACAAATGGAGGTAACAATTACTTTCTCACTTTTATTGATGATTTTAGTAGAAAAACATGGGTTTATTTCTTAAAAAATAAATCCGAAGTATTTGAGGCATTCAAAGAGTTCAAGAACATGGTTGAGAAACAAAGTGGTTTTATGATAAAGAAACTAAGGTCCGATAGAGGTGGAGAATACACCTCAAGAGCATTTGATATGTTTTGTAGAGAACATGGGATTGTTCATGAACTTACTCCGTCATACACACCACAACTAAATGGAGTTGCCGAAAGGAAAAATCGCACCATATTAGACATGGCAAGAAGCATGTTAAAAGAAAAAAGTTTGCCTAGAGAATTTTGGGGTGAAGCCGTTGCATGTGCCGTATACTTGTTAAATAGATGTCCCACTAAAAGTGTCTATAGGAAGACCCCACAAGAGGCATGGGGTTATTACAAGCCTAGTGTATCTCATTTAAAGATATTTGGATGTATTGCTTATGCAAAGATACCGGAAGCAAGAAGAACAAAACTTGATGACAAAGGTGAGAAATGTATCTTTCTTGGGTATAATGAGCAAATGAAATGTTACAAGTTGTTTAATCCAATTGTCAATAAAGTTCTATTTAGTAGGGATGTGGTATTTGAAGAAGATTTGGCATGGGAAGGGAAAGGAAAAGAAATTGTTCAAGTTGAACTTAGACTTGAAGGAGAAGAAGAAGAAGATGTGCCACCAAGAGAATTTCAAAGAGACCCACAAACACCATCGTCCTCATCTCCATCATCCTCATCATCGGGGGGAAGTTCTAATGAAGGGCCAATGAAAACAAGAAGTTTGAGAGAGATATATGAAGTTGTGGATAATGAAGAAGAATTAAACTTGTGTTGTTTTCTCATGGATTGTGATCCTATTAGTTATGAAGAAGCCATCCAAGAAGAAAAATGGGAAAATGCTATGAATGAAGAAATTAATGCAATTGAAAAAAATGATACTTGGGAGTTGACAAATTTGCCAAAAGGATACAAACCTATTGGTGTGAAGTGGGTGTATAAGACAAAGAAGAATGCAAGTGGAGAAGTCCAAAGATACAAAGCAAGACTTGTAGCTAAAGGTTACAAGCAAAGAGCCGGCATTGATTATAGTGAGGTATTTGCTCCCGTTGCTCGTATGGAAACAATTAGATTGTTAATCTCTATAGCGGCTCAATATTCATGGAAAATTCATCAACTTGATGTCAAGTCGGCATTCTTGAATGGTATCCTTGAGGAGGAGATATATGTTGAACAACCTTTAGGGTATATTAGAAAGGGCACGGAAGATAAAGTTTATAAGTTGAAGAAGGCCCTTTATGGGTTAAAGCAAGCTCCACGTGCATGGAATGCAAGAATTGATAAGTATTTTCAAGAAAATGGATTTGAAAAGTGTCCTCATGAGCACACTTTATATATGAAAGTGAAAGAAGGTGGAGGTATGTTATTTGTTTGTCTCTATGTTGATGATTTGATATTCACCGGTAATGATTCAAGACTATTTGATGAGTTCAAGAAGAGCATGATTAAGGAATTTGATATGACTGATATTGGGTTGATGGGTCATTTCCTTGGTATTGAAGTGAAGCAAATGGAAAATGGCATATTTATTTCTCAAAGTGGATATGCTAAGGAAGTTCTTAGAAGGTTTAAAATGGAGTCATGTAATCCGGTAAACACCCCTCTTGAAAGTGGAGTGGAGTTGAGAAAATGTTCAAGAAGAAGTGATGTCGATCCAACATATTTCAAAAGTTTGATAGGAAGTCTACGTTATCTTACATGTACAAGACCGGATATTCTTTATGGAGTTGGGCTAGTGAGTAGGTACATGGAGACACCGGATGAATCTCATCTTAATGTTGCAAAGAGGCTCCTTCGATATATTAAAGGTACGCTCAATGATGGTTTATTTTTCTCTTGTGAACAAGATTTTAAGCTTATCGGTTATTCCGATAGTGATTGGGGTAGAGACTTAGATGAAAGAAAGAGTACATCGGGGTTTGTATTTTTTATGGGTTACACGGCATTTACTTGGTCTTCTAAAAAACAACCCATTGTGACTTTATCTACTTGTGAGGCGGAATATGTAGCCGCTAGCTCTATGGTTTGTCATGCAATTTGGTTAAGAAATATGTTGAAGCATCTTCAATGCCCTCAAGTTGGTCCAACCGAAGTGTTCCTTGATAACAAATCGGCTATTGCTTTAGCCAAGAATCCCGTTTGTCATGAAAGAAGCAAGCACATTGATACACGCTACCATTTTATTCGTGAACATGTTAAGGAAGGTGATATTGAAGTGATGTATTGCAAGTCTCAAGATCAAATAGCGGATATATTTACGAAGCCCTTGAAGCATGATGTCTTTGAGAGATTGAAGTGGATGTTAGGTATGAGAAGTTATGGAAATTTGGTTTAAGGGGGGATGTTGAAAAGGGGGCTTTTTAAACCAAATTTGGGTTTGGGCCCAATATAAAAGTGTGGGTTTGAGTAAATGGTTTACCAAACTAGAAGGGGTAAAAAAGTAAAAGCCTCATGAAATTAATTAAAAGGGTGTAGAGAGTTCTTTTCTTAGTCAAGTTCAAGAACAATCTAGAGAGAGAAAGTAAAAGGAGAATAGTATACAAGAAACTTGTAGAAGAAGACATAGATCTAGTATGAATATTGTGTTTAAGGTAAGAACTAATTTCAATATCTAGTTTAATATTGTGACAAAACTTTGTGTCTCTTGTTTTATGAGATTGTGTAGATCTAAAGAAGCTTTATTATATGAAAGTATGTTGATGTGAATCTTTTGAGTTTATTTGAGTGTATTGAAGTATCTATACCTCTAATCTCCAACACTTTTCTCTCAATCCCCAAACTTCATCTCTCTGCAATCCTTCTCGTCGATGAATCTTTCTCATGGATGGACCAGATAATGGATCAATTGGATAGCAGGGAAAGTATATCTTTGAGATTGCTCTGAAAGTTCTTTTATCCTAGTACACGATGTCTTTCTTTCACCCTTCTCTCTCTAGTTATTTCCTGTTTATCTCTCTAAAACTAGGTTAGACATGGGTTTCATTTAAACAGAAAAGTAACATGGATAAGCATGAAGATTTTCAGTTCAATTACAACACAACACACCCTAGTTGATGAACAAATGGCATACATTTTTCAATAATGAAAAAAAACAAATAGTTGTGGGTATGAAAATAAAAAACAAATTAATCTCTTCAAGAGATTGTGATGGATGGAAGAATCCCAGCATTCTTATCTAGGTCAGGTTGATGGTAGATTTCGTTTGATTGCTTCTTCACAGTTGTAAATTTCTGGTTAATCCCTAAACTGTTCCTTGAACATGAACTCTATCTCTATCTTTCTCTCATTAATTTGTGGAAGAAGATAAGATACCAACAAAAATTCTAAAGGGGATCCATAAAAGCCCAATTAATACATATTTAGCTGAAGGCACTCCCTTTTTCTTACATTCTTATCAAACACTTAAAACCTAATTTCACATGTAAAAGTTGGTTTTCTTTCCCATAAAAAAAATGGTTTTTTGATACGTATCAAACGGACTCTAAATCAAACAAATTTGATCTTTAAACCCCAACTTGTTATAACTGAAAGTCGCGGAAGCTATCGAACCTATCCTAGAAATTGATCCGATTATGAAGATTAATCGAAAAGCTAAGTCAAAATCAAATATGCGAACAGAATTTAACGAGGTTCGGCTTTAAAGCCTAACCTCGTTAAATTCTGTTCACATATTTAGATTTGGCTTAGCTTTTCGATAATTTTCATAATCGGATCAATTTCTAGGATAGGTTCGATAGCTTCCGCGACTTTTAGTTATAACAATTGGTACCAGAGCCTTGTTGAGATTGAACGAAGAGAAGATGGGATCGAGAAGTGGTACGGTCAAAGCAGGGAAATATGAGATAGAGAAGTTCAATGGGAAAAACGATTTTTCTTATTGGCGGATGCAGATGAAGAATCTGTTAATCTCGCAGAAATTACACAAGACGTTGACAGGAAAGAAATCAGGAGATATGTCAGATGAGGATTGGGAAGAGTTAGACCTCGAAGCACGGGCTACCATTATGTTGTGTCTTGAGAGGGACGTGGCGTTCCTAGTAGACGAAGAAACAACGGCGGCGGGTGTATGGTTAAAACTAGAAAGCAGTTTCATGACGAAAACTTTAACGAATCGGGTCTACTTAAAATCCAAATTATTCACATGTAGAATGGAAGAGGGTTCTTCTATTCAGGAATATGTGAATAGGTTTGACAGGATTATCTCAGATTTGAAGGATATTGATGTTAAGGTTGAGGATGAGGACCAAGCCCTCATATTGTTACTTTCATTACCTAAATCCTATGAGAACCTTGTTCAAACTTTGATGCTTGTTGGTGATAGTCTAACCATGGAAGAGACGAGAAATTCGCTATTAGCGGATGACCTTCGTAAGGTTGCTACTAGCAGTATGGCGTCGGGTGGAGTAGACAAAGAACAAGCACAAGGGTTGTTTGTAACGAGGGGGAGGAGTAATGAAAGGGGAAAGGGAAAGGGCGGGAAATCTAGATCCAAATCTAGAGGCTCTTTCAAGAAAACGTGCTTTAGTTGTGGTGAGCTTGGCCACTTTAAAGCGACTTGTCCAAAGAGAAAGTTGAAGCAAAAGAACGAAGGCTACAAGGAGAAACAAGAGATGCAAGAGGCGGGATATGTGTCAGAAGAGGCGGACGAATGTTTCTCGGTGACAGAGGTGTCTGAGAAGATCTTCGATAAGTGGATGCTTGATTCAGGGGCGTCACACCATATGTGCCCAAATAGGGAGATGTTTACTACCTATAGGAGTATAGATGGTGGTACAGTTATACTGGGTGATGATAGTATATGTAAAACTGTGGGACTCGGAACAATACGGATCAAGATGCACGATGGAGTGGTGAGAACATTGACGGACGTAAGACACATACCCGATTTGCGGAAAAATCTAATTTCCCTTGGTGTGTTGGAGCGGAACGGCTGTAAGATAATTATAGAGAATGGCTCCATAAGAGTCGTTAAGGGTTCTTTGGTGGTAATGAGAGGTACTCGTTACGGTAATTTATACAAACTTTTGGGGACAACAATTACGGGAGATGTAACAGTAGGAATCAGTGGAAGGGATCCAACGGCTAGTACGAGGCTTTGGCATATGCGCCTTGGGCATATGTCAGAAAAGGGTCTATCTTTGATGTGCGGGAAAGGCTTGTTGAAGGACATGAAGAAGCCTTGCATGGAGTTTTGTGAGCATTGTGTGTTCGGGAAGGCACACAGGGTGACGTTCTCTACAAGCAAGCACAGGAGCAAAGAGGTATTAGACTACGTACACACCGATGTCTGGGGACCGGCAAAGTTACCTTCCAAGGGTGGTTCCAGGTATTTTGTTACATTCGTTGATGATCATTCGAGATTTGTCTGGCTTTATTTTCTGAAGCATAAGAATGAGGTATTCAACACATTCCTGGTGTGGAAAGCAATGGTTGAGAACAAAACTGGTCGAAAGCTGAAGACGTTAAGGTCGGATAATGGGACCGAGTACACGGATGGGGCATTCAAGGAGTTTTGTAATCAGGAAGGCATTGTGAGGCACTGGACAGTAGTAAACACACCTCAGCAGAATGGAGTCGCAGAGAGATTGAACCGTACACTACTTGAGAAGGCTAGATGTATGCGCTCCAATTCGGGACTAGGCGTAGAATGGTGGGCAGAATCTGTTGCTACAGCTTGTTATATTGTGAACAGGTCTCCACATTCTTCTTTAGATGGCGGCATACCTTACGAGGTGTGGTCAGGTGAACATGCAGATTACGGGAGACTTAAGGTTTTCGGTTGTACGGCCTATTACCATGTTAAAGGTAACAAACTTGACAATAGAGCAAAGAAGGCAATTTTCTTAGGATATGCTACAGGAGTCAAGGGTTATCGGCTATGGTGTACGGAAGACAAGAAGTTTGTAATCAGCAGAGATGTGGTGTTTGATGAGTCATCTATTGTAGCTATGGCGAAAGCTACGGTGCCTAGTTGTGGTGATGTTGGATCTACTAAAGCTCAAGTAGTGGAAGTAGAAGCCGAAGACCAACGGGTTTCTAGGAATCATGATCAGGTGGAGCATCAGGATAATACTCAGGATGAGAAAATTGATGAACCCGATCATGAGGAGGTTCAAGGGGAAGGTACACAAGTTTTACAACAACAACAGCAGGATGTTTCGGTACACACTAGGCCGAAACGGTTATATAAGCCGGTACAGAGGTTAGGGTCAGACAAACCTCTTAGGCATTATGGGCAGGCAAATCTGGTTGAATATGCACTCTCGGTGGAAGACGACGAGCCGGTCACCTTCAAACAAGCTATTACCGCGGAGGAAAGAGAGAGTTGGTTGGTTGCTATGCAAGAAGAGATGGAGTCTCTCCACAAGAACAAGACATGGGAGGTTGTCCCATTGCCCGAAGGTAAGTCTGTTATTGGTTGTAAATGGGTGTACAAGAAGAAAGAGGATTCTTCCGAAATCAAGGGTACAAGGTATAAGGCAAGACTAGTGGCCAAGGGTTATGCACAGAAAGAAGGGGTCGACTACAATGAGATTTTCTCACCGATCGTGAAACATACTTCTATTCGGGTGCTATTGAGTATTGTTGCTCACAGGGATCTTGAGCTGGAACAACTCGATGTTAAAACCGCCTTCTTGCACGGTGATTTGGAAGAAGAAATTTATATGGCTCAACCAGAGGGATACAAGGTTGAGGGCAAAGAAAATCAAGTATGTCGTTTGAGGAAATCTCTTTACGGATTGAAACAATCCCCTCGCCAATGGTACAAACGATTTGATTTTTTCATGCTAAAGCATGGTTTTCGCAGAAGTGACTATGATTGTTGTGTATACATCAAGAAGCTTCGCGAAAGTGACTTTATTTATCTCCTTTTGTATGTGGATGACATGCTTATTGCTTCTCGAAGCATGGTGGAGATAAATAAGTTGAAATCTCAACTCAGTCAAGAGTTTGAGATGAAAGACATGGGCACTGCAAAGAAGATACTGGGAATGGAGATTAAGAGAGAGCGGTCAAGTAAGAAACTGTACTTGAATCAGAAAGGTTACATCGAACGAGTAGTTTCTCGGTTCGGGATGCAGAATGCGAAGACGGTGTCAACACCTTTGGCACCACACTTCAGGCTCTCGGGAAAACAATCTCCCACTACTACGGTGGAGAAGGATCATATGGATCGTATACCGTATGCTAGTGCAGTTGGCAGTTTGATGTACGCTATGGTGTGTACTCGTCCGGACATTTCACAGGCGGTCAGTGTGGTTAGTAGGTTTATGGCAAACCCGGGGAAGACACATTGGGAAGCTGTGAAGTGGGTCTTGAGGTACTTGAAGGGTACCGTTGATACGGGTTTGTGCTTTGGTGGAGACACATGTCAGGTAAGCGGTTATGTTGACTCGGATTATGCTGGCGATCTAGATAGAAGACGATCTACTACTGGTTATGTATTTAGGGTACATGGTGCTCCAGTTAGTTGGCGATCGATGTTACAATCTACAGTTGCGTTATCTACTACGGAGGCCGAGTATATGGCTATGGCCGAGGGTGTGAAGGAAGCATTGTGGTTGTGGGGTCTTCTGGATGATCTAGGGATTAAGCAGGAGTGCGTGGATGTATGGTGTGATAGTCAAAGTGCGATCCACTTGGCGAAGAATCAGGTTCATCATGCTCGTACTAAGCATATCGATGTCAGGTATCACTTTGTACGAGATGTCATAGAGGAAGGTGATGTTTCTCTAATAAAGGTACACACAGATGAGAATCCCGCGGACATGTTGACTAAAGTGGTGACATGTAGCAAGTTTCAGCATTGCCTGGAATTGCTACAAATCGACTCGTGTTAAGTTGCCCGAAAGGGCGTAATGGCGACAAGGTAATCTTTATGTGAAGGGTTGGTAGAACTACGGTAGGCTTGATCCTGTAAAAGGGTACGTAGGCAACCATGGTCAAATGGTGCAGTCGGATGATGTTACAAGAAGCAGACATATCTTACAAGGAGTATCCTGGTGTTCGTCCAAAATTTGAAGGGTATCAAATTGTGTACGAGGTGGAGAATTGTGAGAGGATGGTTTCTTGATTGAGGCGGTTTGAGAAAGTTATAAACCAAATTGGGCAGTTTGGTTGAAGGCGGTTTGGTGAGAGGCTTTTCCAATTTTGGAATCAATTTCCAATTTTGGCTTCAATTGGCTATGGTCGGTGGATATCCAAAGTTGGATATAGGCGGTTTGGCAATTGACACCAAAATTTAGAAACCTAAGTAATTTAGAAACCAAAGTTCCTTTTTTATGGGGTTTGATATCCTATATAAATAGGGGTCTTGAGTCTTTGTAATACACACCAACACAAACAACAACTCTTCTTTAGAAAGCTAGAGAGAGTGCAAGAGTGAGAAATTTTTCATAGTTTTTTGAGCGGTGTTTAATTTCTCGGTTGTCGAAGATCTAGTATAGAAGGTTAAATTCTATACGGTACCATCTTGGGACGAACTTGCGGGTTGTGTTAGTCGTCTTCATCTATCCTTCAATAAAGATTTCTTGTTCGCCCGAGGACGTAGGCTTTAAAGCCGAACCTCGTTAAATTCTGTTCACATATTTAGATTTGGCTTAGCTTTTCGATAATTTTCATAATCGGATCAATTTCTAGGATAGGTTCGATAGCTTCCGCGACTTTTAGTTATAACACAACTGAATGCTCCTTGACAACAAAGATAAATATATTTCAAACGAAATTAAGCGAACTTTGTTTCAAATAAAATATTTCAATCTAAACATAAATGATAAATCAAAATAAATTCATATCATGTAGTTTAGATGTCATAATAAATAATTATTAAATACTAATCAAGAAGCCAAAGGGTGGTTCTGATACCAAATGTTAGAAAATTAACTCTAAATAATTGCGGAAGTTAGATACCTTCAACCATTGTTGATTAAGTTGATAAACTGAAATAGGAAAATAAATGCAGAATACTAAAAATCTTCTAACCCCAATCCTCTCCATAAATTGTTGTTGTATCTTGATGGAGAGACACAAGGATTATTATTGGGAGGGGTTAGGGACCTTCAGGTAATATAACTACTCCGCATTCTGTTTCATCCAAAATGGGTGTAGTGAGTTGGTTATTATAACCAACTTTATCCCTCAAATCTGATTGCCTTATAATAGGGTAACCATCATTCAAATACATAGTCCATCAATTTCAAATTGGTAACTGGTCGGGCTATCTTCAAGAGGGAATATATGAATGTGCCATTATTAGTCTCAATTAAATGAGAAGTGTCCAACATATCAGTGGTTAACCTAGTAAATCCAATGACTTCTTGTGGATGGGTTACTCCCAAGATTCTGGAGTATCTAAGAGATGTTCCTGATAAAAAGCCAAAGGATATCATAGCACTTGTATTACGTAAGTACCAAGCCAAAATTTCATATTGGGCATCCTTGCATGCTGAGACACTGGTAACTATGAAGAATCCTATAGACTAGCTTCCGAGTTGTGCATGCAGGTTTTAAAGTCAAACCGGGGGAATATTGGTACTTGCAGTAGAGATGATAGGACACATCGATTGAAATCGGTGTGTATAGCATATAAGGCAGGTATGAATGGATTTGGGAATGGATGTGGGCCCATTTTGGGTATCCAAAGGTTGATTTTTGAAGGGTAAGTATGGAGGATTTGTTTGAGTGTCATGCCTCTTGATGCGAACAATGCGATATTTCCAATTACGATATACATTGATAGGAACGAGTGCATGGAGACTTGGACTTCGTTTCTTAGAAGTGTATCTAGCCATTTGATGTTACACCCGAAGCCACTCACAATCATATCAATAGGAAAAAACGATTTATGGATGTTGTTAGAGATGTCTTTGGTGATGTTAATCATTTTCATCGGTATTGTTTATATATATATATATATATATATATATATATAAGAATTTTAAGATATCCCATCCCGAAACAATTATAGAAATACTCGGAAAGCAGCTAAGGCATATAGTAAGGTTGAGCACGAATGTTAGTTGAAGGAACTGGAGACCACCAAAAAGAAAGCCAAGGAATGGATGATGGAGAAGAAATAAGTCATTGGGCGATTATGTCACAAATAATTTCTCTAAAACATTTAATCTGTGGATAATGGAAGCAAGACTCAAGCCATTGTGTAAATTTGTTGATGATTCCATAATATGGTCATGAGGTTTTATATGAAAGGAAAACGAATGTGGAAGAATGGGACGTTGCTAAAAAAATATCATTTATACAATTGTGAGCCTTCAACATCAACAATATGGCAAGTACGAGACATTGCTCATATGACACATATTGAAAGTCGACCTGCAACAAAATACTCGCTCGTGTAGTGCTTGGAAAGTAACTGGAATTCCATGCATTCATGTCATAACTGTACTAATACCATTTCGAAATACAGATTTTAATATATAGGTAATATTTTTCGACAAGCATGTTTGTAATTTTTTTTATAACACATCCATTTTACAATATATTTTTTACTCTTGCACCTATGTAGACCCATGACACCTTGTGAGTACTTATAGTAATCGTATTGAACCAATAGATCACGAGTCACAGTGGAATCAAGTATATTTAATAGTTTGTATTGTTTACCTTGTTTAATATATTGTTATACATAATTCTTTGGTACTGGAGCCAAGTAATGTGGTTAAGCCACCGAAAAAAGATAAAGATGAGCAAAATGGAGTACAAGAGGACCATAGGAGATGCGGAAAGTGTCAACAGTATGGGCACAACAGAAAGACATGTGTACACTTGAATAGTGGCGAGGCCAGAAACTTATACTAATGAGGACACTTTTTAGTCATAGTTCTTCAAAAAAATCCAATATACTTACTAAAAAATATACATCTCGTGGTTCATTTAACCAATACACATTCATAATTGTACAAGATGAATCTACATCGTTATAATAGTTATTACATCATTCTCATTATAAGTGCAAGTTATCATTTATCATTCAATATCGTAGTTAGTTTCAACAATGTTCATACCTGAAAATAATGGTGGATTAATGATTTATAAATATGAAATACCTAGAGCAACAGATAAACACTTTGTCCATCACCCTTTGGTGTAGCGGTTGGACACCCCTCTTAGCCCACGAGGTCGTGGGGCCATCAAGATTTATCCCATGTAATTTAGGCAATACATATAGTAAACAATATAATAATTTGTCGGGGTTTAAGCCTCTTTCATTATGGCTTATATTAGGCGGTTATCGTCCTCATCACATCTTCATGATGTATCAATGCCTTGTAACGACTAACGTAGATCATAGTAATTTTTTTCTCATCCCCATACACTAATGTTAACTTCATTGCCTATGCGCTCATACATCTTTTTGGTTCTAGTTTTTTTTTTTCTCATCTCGATCATGTTTTTCCAAGTGCTTGCAACATTGTGTTTATACGTATGAGTCCAGAATTCCTTATATTTAAGATATTTGGCAGTCAATAATGGAACCTATAACGCATTTTTCGGTCTGAAACCTCCACACCAATTTTCCCACCAACTATTTATTTACTATAGCCATGTTTAGAATGCCCAGTCCTCCTTGTATTCTGATCTGTTTGTAATTTTGCCAACTCATATAGTGCATTTTTTTTGTCCCGCGTCATGTCCCTACCAGAAATTCCTTTAATATTTTTTTATTTCATCAAGGATTTTCCTTGGGGATAAGTTTGTAGACAAGAAATATATCATGATTCCGACTTTCCTTAGACATATGATAGTAAGATAAAGTAACGGGAAATTTCATGAAAGTACTATAAGAATATGAAAAATTTGCGACTTTCTTAAATAATTTTGTTAGAGAATTATGATTTTGTCTCTTTTATCTACTTGTGATGTGGCGTGAAAATGCCACATTTAGATCACTTAAGTTCGATGAGTTAGTTCCATTCGGGTTTTATCTTTCATTATTTATGTGTTTTTCTTGTTAGGTAACTTATTTGGAGTAAGGAGCTTAATTTGGAATAAAACATAGCATTTATCACATTTTCATCTCATACGAAAGAGACTACAAGGAAA
Source organism: Eschscholzia californica (assembly GCF_041429995.1). NCBI lineage: Eukaryota > Viridiplantae > Streptophyta > Magnoliopsida > Ranunculales > Papaveraceae > Eschscholzia > Eschscholzia californica. Next base: position 40,020,814 of record NW_028238420.1, on the reverse strand, counting down.
GAGCACCAGGTCTATTTTGGTCATTTTGTGAAAATTAAAACTTAAAGGGCAACTAGAGTCAATGGTGAATCTGACAGCGAAAACGGAAGTCGAATTGGAGTTCGGACGGGAAAGTTATGGAAGAAAGAAGCCGAAGGATATTGTAGTCTTTTCTGGAAATTAGAGGTGTAGAGAAAAATGATGAAGACACCCCTTGGTTTCTAGGCGGGAAGCAAAACCCAAAGCCCAAGAGCCCAAGGAAGAATAACAAGTGAAGATTTTATGAGCACTCTCCTTTAGAAGACCAAGTCACATTAGGTGGGCCTAGTCATGTGGGCCTATGGTTTTACTCTTTAGAAAAAAAAAAAAAAAAAGACAAGTCTGATTTGGGAAGTCCACCACTCTTTGGTGCAACGGTTGGACACCCCTCTTAAGTCCATGAGGTCGTGTGGTCGAGTTTCGGTGGAAGCAGTTTGCCATCAAGATTTATTCCATGTAATTTAAGCAATATATATAGTAAATAATATAATAAATTTGTCGGGTTTTAGGCCTCTTTCTTGTCGTCGGGCTTTAGGCCTCTTTCATTATGGTTTTAATTAGGCGGTTATCGTGCTTATCACATCTTCATCATGTATATGTGCCTTGTAACGACTAACGTAGATCGTAGTCGACTTCTCAAAAAAAAAACTGATTTGGGGAAAATCCTCTTATCCATCATCTTCTACAATCAAAGACTAGGGTTTCAAAAGTTTGAAGGAGGAAGAAGTTAGGGTTGGTTCAACAGCTAGAGAGAGAAAGGAAGAGAGGTTGCCGACCAAAGCTTGGTCGGCCAACACTCAAGGTTAGCCAAGTCTAGGCCGGCACAGTAGCAACTCGGGAAGAACAGAGGCACCAGGAGATCAAAGGAGATGCTCGGTTGTGTGAAGAATAACTTGAGCTGGTCTTCAAGAGCTCTGGAGCTTCGAGATATCACGAGACATAAGCTTGGAGCTAGCTGTGCTGCTCGATCATCTTTGGAGAAGCTCGGCTGTAACGTGAACAACTAGGGGTCGGCACAGGAGAGCTTGAACTTAACGAAACTTTTGGTCGAACTCAATCTTCTCTGGCCGGACTTGTCTTGGTTTTCCCGACCACTTTCTTGGCCGGAAATTGAGAGCTTAAACTCGAAATTCTATTGCCTTGTTATTCTTGTTATTTCCTTGTGCTTTGGTGTTGAACTTTTAGAGAGAGAAAGCTTTAAGCTTGCTTTCATGGTGGGTCTTAGTCGGAAGAAAAATACTTTTTTGTTAAGGGGAGGTCAAGTTCCGAGGTGGGAAGCTAAGACTTCATCTGTTAAAGGGACTCCTGCTACCTGCTAAGGGGAGATCACATGCACTTTACCACATACATTCTTCGACGATCCTAGCCTTGCGACTCATCGGAAAAGGGGATTTCTACCTTAACTTGTTTTTTCTTTATCTTCTTCCCTTTTGTTAATTGGTTCACCATGTCTAGCTAATTCTTGTATCCGGATACTCGTGGAACATGATTTTGATGTGATAAATGACTTATGATTTGTTTAAATATTAGTTTGATTAACTTTGTCTAATTTTATGAATTAGAAACCTCGATCGTAATCTTTTATTGACACATAATTTGATGGTGCGTGCTTAGTTTGATAGTCGATGCTTAATAACTTTTGATCGGTTATACTTAGTTTGACGTATTATACTTATTAGTTTCATATTTGTTCATTGTCAACTCATTTGCTACTGTGTTATTAGTTTGATAGTCGATACTTAGTAACTTTTGATCGATTATGCTTATTTTGACATATTATGTTTAGGATTGTCAATGTGGGTGAAGTTAACTAACATTCATGCGCATAGATAATTAGTTATTTTCGTTATCGGTCTTGTGGATCGAAGTATCTTTCTCAACTGACTCCTTGCAACTTGTCTCCCGAATTTCTCTCATCTCTCATTTAGATTAGTTTGTTTTATTTGTTTCTTTATTTCGAATCAATGTAAAAACCCAAATCATTGTCTTTCTGTTTTTAGTCTGAGTTAGTGTGACGCATGGAGTAGTGGACTCGACTCTCTCGATATCTGAATTACCTCCCTATCCTTGAGGATCGATCTTGGTCTTACCGGGTTATTACTTGACGCCCTCCGTGTACTTGCGGGTGGAGACCTTTTAAGCCCATCAACTTGCTTATATTCGTACAATATATGTTTCGTAAAAATTAATTAATACAAATTATTTTATTCTTAATGGAATATATAAATTCGATTGAATGAAAACTTTAAAACTGATGATACATAAAATGGTCACCCATTGACTATCGTCAATAAGTCAAGAAAAGACCAAAAGCCAAACGAGTCAACCCGTCTCAAGGCGACAAGATCTCTGAGCTCGAAGAGGTTTGTCAGCTAAGCTGAATCTTCCCAAAGATCTCAGTTGGTCGACATCTTAAGTAATTTGAACTTCAAAAGTCTTAAAGGAAGAACCATCTCCTAAAAACCTAATAACTTGGCAGGATATCTAGAATGGATCCTTGAACACAGGAACTTCTAAATATCCAAGATACGAGATAAACATAAAGAGGAAACCCTAAATCTCCAAACTACCAAAGATTAGTCTTAATCCTTAATGGTGAATCTCAACCGTCTCAATCTCACCGTTTATCACAGTCGGTCCAAAGCAGCCTATAAAAGGCCAGCGAATCACCTCCAAGAAGGTAAGTTAAATTTAAGTTCACTTTACTCAATAGTTTAACTGCAAAGGGAAATCTGACTGTGTAGAGCGTCGAAGAGGTTTGCGACCTATTTGCAGGTTTTCCCCCCAGTTTCCAGGAGCAGAATCGAAAAACAAAGAAGTATAATCATCAGTTGAGACGTGATCCAACATCAAGTCTCTTATCTTTGACTGATTCCAAGATTGACAAACTTTGACATCAACAAAAACCATAAAATTTAATAACATTAGTATTAGCTTCATAAAAACATAAAAAAAGTAGGAACATAAGTAAATGATGTAGAGTAATTGGCTGAAAAATACATGAAAGAAATCGATGCAGCCAAAAATAGACGAGCAACTGAAACGCCCAAAAACCGAAGCTACAGGTGTCAAAATTGGATGTAATTTTGAGTGTTGATACGAAATAACGTTCCGCACTTTCGAACTGGCTTAAGCCACATACGACCACTTTAGGGGTCAAATTCTATTGTTTAGGCCCTCAAAACATTCTTTTAGTAGTTTCATTTTTTTTTACTATTTTTAGTAAGTTTTCCTTTACTTTAAGTAGTTTTATATTTCCTTCAGATTCTGCATTTATTTATTTAAAAGTTGTTATTTCGAATTTGATTAGGTTTAGGAAACCCTAATATTATATAAAGAGGGTTAAATAGTTGTTTAATTCATTCCTAAATTACATGGGATAAATCTTGATGATAAACTGCTTCCACCGATACTCGGTCTCGAAACCTAGGTATAGATGGGCTTTCAGACCCTCTAGGATGACCCTAGGGTTCTTTATATGACCTTTAGGATCCAAGATATCTAAATTGGCGGTTATAATGCTCATCCAAATTCATGATGTATTGCATATTCTATTCATGATGTATCAATGACATCCAAATGTAATGACTCTTGGAGTCCAATCTCAAAAAAGTTAAAGCATTTCTTTTACTCTTTGTGAGTTTTGAGTTTTCTAAGTTTTAGACAAAGAACTAAGATTTTTCGAGTTTTCCACTGCATCAGTAAATAATAGATTACAAAGAGGGGGAGAGAGAGAGAGGGTGATGCTAACGATGCCAACTTTTGTGAGAAATTAGATAGATAGACAGCTAGACAAGTAGACAGGTAGACAGATAGATAGATAGATAGATAGAAGATGAATCACAAGGAGGAAATACCGGTTGAAGTAGGATATTTTTTTTTCGCTTATCGATGTCAACTTTCTTGTTAGGTCAAATTATATACTTGAGAGTGCTTATTACAAGGGGTCATGTTGGGTTATGTAGTCACCTAATGTCCTAAGCGGAATCTCAGACGTCTAATACATCTAACACTAGTTTCCATGATCTCATGCATGAACTAAAGATGAACTAGATTAAGGTTAGTGATTATACCTGAATCGCTTTCTCGCGGACTAAACCGACTGCCCTTATCCCGAAGATCAGAACTCCAAATTGCAGATCCTTTAGTTGAGACACTCGAGCAATCGACTTGATCTCTCCCCTTTAGAGTCAGCTTGGACCTTATTTAGAGGTTAAGGCGAAGAAAAATTCTCCTTTAGACTAGATAGATAGCTTAGAAGCTTTTTCTCTAACTCTTTCTCCACTTGATTTGGAAGAGATAGATTTCACTTAGACAAAAATTCCATACTTTTTCTGTTCTTATAAGGTCCATATATACAAACCCTAAAGTCAGAATTCTATTCAAAATAGGTTTCAAGAAGGACCGTAGAAAAGGTAAGACTCAAAAGTAGGATTCCCAAATGGGAGTTCTGTCCCATCTGGGGCATCCCTTAATGTAGCCGGCCAAGGCAGCCTCTTTAGTTGGTGGGCCAAGCCGACGACCCCTTTTCTATATATCCGGGCCTCCCTTTTGGGCCCGATTGTTTCTATGTTTGTCCGACTATTGTCCGAACTTTTTGAGCTTACCAAATTGGATCGAATCCATCCTTTTTTCTTGTTCCCTCTAGTTATATCTTTTTCATCAAGTCATCACTCTTTGGTGTAACCCATTGTAGGATCCGGTCGAAGTTAGTCGCGAATCATTGGATTGATTCGATGGTCGTACTTGGTTTTTACCTAAACATTACGATCCATAAATCGATCGAAATTGACGATCTTCTGGATAAAGTCATCATTCGATCGGAATTAACGATCTTCTGGATAAAGTCATCAATCGCTCTATCAGACAAATTGGGCACATTGTCATCTTGGTCGAAGGATATCTCCTTCAGGTTGGTATAACAAAAAACGCCCAAAATAAGAGGTCCTTTTAAAGGGGAGGTCTTTTTAACAAGAACGGGGATACCCTTTTAACAAGAATGGGAACCCCTATAAAACTTCCCAACCTACCATAGTCAAGTAGATTGACAAAAAAATTCGAAAAATAGTTTGTCTTGAGAACCATTCGGCATAACATCCGCCATTTTTAATTGTCTCAACAATTGAGAAATCATAACTTTTGAATTGATATACCTCATAGGCTCGTACTATGGTTTGGGACTTGGAAAATGAATGACGATCATTGGGACTAACCTTATCTTATGTGATTCCTGATGATTTAATTTCTGATGGATTTTTACGTACCTTTTCTTTTGTTGCTACTGCTAGTGTCAAAATTTGTCTTTCTGGAATCAGGTAAAGTGTTGAGACTAATACCTTGAATCCCACTTTTCTCCTCGCGATTTAGAGGGCAAAACCTGCAAGGAACTCGGAAACCTCTTTGACGCTCAAGACAGTCAGATTGCCCATGCAGATAAAATATTGAGTGCACCGAGTTTATGGAGTTGTAACTTACTCGTATATTTTGTTTGTGCCTTATTGGAGGCAATTTGATTACCTTTTATAGGTTGTATTGACCGACTGTTGATAGGTGATTATGATGAGGCGGGTGAGATCCACCGCGTTGGATTCAAACTACTATTTCTTAATCTGAAGATATTAGGATCTCTTAGAGGTTATCCCATATCTTTGATACTTAGAAGTTATCTTATTCAAGGATACTTGATAGATTGTGTTTCCGAGCTTGTAAGAAGTTTCATCCTTGAGGGACTCTTGAAGCCCAAGTTTAATAAAAACTTAAGATCCTTACCGACTGGGTTCTTTGATAGGATTTCATAACTAAGTCGGTAAACCATCATACATGCTTCAACCCCACCCCCCCCCCCCTCCCCCCCCCCCCCCCCTCCCCCCCCCCCACCCCATGTTTCGGGATTGAGGTATTGACACCCACTTACGTAGACCCCCTAGTCTACTCTTAAATCCTAGGACATACCTAGTTGTATTTGAGTCAAGGCATGGCTTAGGCGCCTGACGATCGTACTGACCCCCTTAGTTTAGGGTGTTAGACCTCTTTCGGATTCAACTTCCCTGGTGCCTTGATACCACTGATTGACCCGTTAGGCTTTTGTTCTTTCTTGACCTTTCTTTATATCATCCACCAAACATGTTGAAATTTTATATTTTAGAGAAAATATTAATGGTGCGTTTGGTTGCAAGATTCCTACAAAAAATGGGATTTGGTAGGAATCAAGATTCCTTGGTCTGTTTGGCTACCAAAAATCCTAGGACTCTTGAATCCTAAGGGTTTCTAAATTAAAAATTGGGTTATTTCCTTAATAGCCCCCAACTTTCTAACCGGTTTCCTGTCTAGCCCCCTACTTTGTAAAAAAATACCCAGATGGCCCCCTTTTTCAGATTCCATTATAACACCGTTAACTAGTCATCACCTCTCTCTCATCCAACTCATCACCTCTCTTTGCCACCTCACCTTCTCGCCACCTCATCATCTTCCCCGGCGAAGGTCGCCGGCCGACCAATTTTTCGATCGGCGACATTCAAACATAAAAAAAAATAACTCTCCTTTCTCTAATTTTTTTTTTTTCAAATCTCTCATCTCTCTCTCTCTCTAAAACTCTGGCGAAGGGAAACCCCTTCGCCGGAGGTGAGTCTGTTCGCGAACAACACGAACAGATCTGTTCGCGAACAGGTATGTTCAATGAACAGACTCACCTCCGGTGAAGGGGTTTCCCTTCCGGAGTTTTAGAGAAAGAGGAGAGATAATTTTTTTTTTTATGTTTAAAGGTCGCCGCCCGGAAAATTGGCCGGCCGGCGACCTTTGCCGTGGAAGATGATGAGGTGGCGAGAAGGTGAGGTGGCAGAGAGAGGCGATGAGTTGGATGAGAGAGAGAGATGATGACTAGTTAACGGTGTTATAACGGAAACTGAAAAAGGAGGCCATCTGGGTATTTTTGACAAAGTAGGGGGTTAAGCAGGAAACCGGTCACAAAGTTGGGGGCTATTTGGGAAATAACCCTTAAAAATTTGCATTCGACCAACATCTCATAGGATTTTAAATGAATAAACCAAAATTTCAAACTTAAAATCAACAAAAACATTATTTCCTTATAAACATATTTTTCTAAAAAATAATTCTTTCAATAATACTTTTTTTTCAAAAATCTTTTTTTTTCTTCCAAAAATCATTTTGCCAACAAAACTAATTTTCAAAAACCATTTTTCCGAAACTATTTTTTCCCAAGTTTTTCTTTTCCTAAAACCCGAAGTTTTCGAAAACCAATTTTTTGCCCCCACAAAAGTTTTTCCCAAAAACCGTTATTTATCGCAAATTTTTTTTCCTTTAACCGAAATTATCTAATAGTTGTTTTTTCATGAAAACCATTTTTCCCCTTGAAAACAGTTTCTTCGTTAACATAATTTCTTAAATTTTTTTTTTCATGAAGACCATTTTTTCTCGAAAACATTTTTTAAGGAAAACACGGTTTCGCAAGAATCACTTTTTGGGAAAAAGAAAAAAAAACGATTTTCTGGAAATTTAGGTTATCGAAAAAACGGTTTTTGGAAAGAAAATGTTTTTGGGGAAAAGTTATGTTTTTGGGGAAAAGTTATGTTTTGGGAAAAATTGATTTTCAAAAAAAATGGGAAAATGATTTTCAAAAGAAGAATTAATTTCGAAGAAAACGATATTTGAAAAAAAAAAATTGTTTTGAGAAAACAATTTTCGAGAGAATGGCTTTTCCAAAAAGAGTTTAAAAAACTCAAATGATGATACGGAAATGTTAGGGTGAGTTAGAGGATGACCAGTTCAGTCACCCTCATGACGTGGCGGGTTGAAAATGATGACTAAGTTCTGGTCGTTCAATCTTGAACGACCAAAATTAAAAAAAAACCCTTTAACCAAACAATCCCAAATCAGATCGGTCATCTTCCTCCCCAAAGCTGCGACCATTATATATATAGGGTGTTTTAATAACTTCTTGGGTTTGTTGTGTTATTGGGTAATCACCAATTGAAGTTGTTGCTAAGAGATTGGGAGATGGGGAGGGACGGGAGAGATAGACGGGAGGGAGGAAGATGACTGATCTGATTTGGGTTTGTTGGTTTTTTTTTTAAATCTTGGTCGTTCAAGATTAAACAGTCAGATCTCAGTCAACATTTTCAACCCGCCACGTCACGAGGGTGACAGGACCGGGCGTCCTCTAACTCACCCTCTAAAGCACCCTAGCATTTTCGATGATGATAAATCCTAGAATTCTTATTAGTTACCAAACATAACAAAAAAATTACCCTATAAAAAATAAGATTCATGAATCCGTGAAATCATAAATCTAGAGATTCATGATTCTGTCGTCCAAACATACCATCATATTTTTTGTAGACAAATTTTCTATGAAACACACCCTAAGTGTATCAAATTTCGCAAGGATCACTACAAAAATTAAGGCTATTGCCGACGGTACAGTACCGTCGGCAACATAGAAAACACCGTCGGAAATAGGTACTCTCGACTAGGGGTGGGAAACGGTCCGGACGGGCGGAAAACGGACACTAACTCAACCGGTCCGGGCGGAACGGACACAAGTCTTAAGTGTCCACTCGGGCATCCGGACAAAACGGGCGGACATTTCGGATTTTTCTCAACAAAGTGCCCGTCCGTGACCGTTTTAATAGTCGGGCAAACCGGATATCGGTCGGTCGGGCACCGGTTACTAATGATCAAATAAAGAAATTTTTATTCGAAACTAAAATTGTTTAGTAGCTAAATACAACTTTCTAAACTTCCACTTTACAATTCCAAAAAGTAAATGACTACAAAATTAATCATAATCATTGAGATTCCTCATGGATTAAGATCGGTTTTATTCTTCTTCTCATGGATTACGATCGGTGTATTATGGATTCTTGGGTTACCAATGAGATATTGAGATTTTTATGGAGAGTGAGACGAAGAAAAAATTAAAAAAAGTGATTTCTAGGATTATATATTTTTACTCTTAAAATCTAACGATTGTAGCTAACCCTACAAATCCAAAGGCTTAAAATCAACCATATAGGCGGGCGGGTATAACGGGTAGGATAAACGGACGGGTATGGACGGGTTTGGTCGGGCGGACGGGCTCCGGTCGGAACACCGTGTAAGGACCTATGCCCGCGTCCGTCCGCTTAAACTCTTTCGGTCGGGCGGGTACGGACTGATTCGGACATCGAACGGTCACGAACCTTTCGGACTCGGACGATCGTGGGCGGGTTCCGGATTTTCGGGCCAAAATCCCACCCCTACTCTCGACGGAGGGAAAGCATCGGCCAAAAAGGCGTCGGGAAAAACGAAAATGGCAACGGAACTGCACTGTCGGCAGGTCCATTGCCGACGGAATATATACCGTCGGCAATATTTTTTTTAAAAAAATCCGCACCCATTGCTGCAGTTGATGATCCGTAAACTGCAGCAACGTAACGAACAATAACCTACTATTTCTATCATAAACATAAATCTCAACAAATTTACAACACATCAATCCAAATGTATATTTATAGAATTCAATACATTCATAAACTAAATATAAATATCCACAATCATACTTTATCTCGCAATTTCATTTCTTCATTTTCGGACCCCTTCCGTTATTTCTTGGCGGTTCAAACATCTTTCTTCAAAACCTGCATAAACAAGAAAAAAATACAACTTTCGAATGCATGCGTATATAGAGAGTAAAACAAGAAAATCGTGAAATTCGCAAATTAAGAGTTCTTGAATAAATAGGAAACAAGTAAACCATGAAGTTCTCAAATTACAATTAGACAAGTAAAAAAGTTTAATAACCTGTCGAACATATGCTAGCTGTACAGCAATAGGAGCAACTTCAATCTCTATCTCATCATCAACATAGTTATCATCCATTAGAGTTTCTTGACCAATTCTGTAAACATAAAAATAACAGAAAGTCAGAAGAAAAAACACATTAGCTTACACTCCGCGGCCCCATTTGATAAAGGGTAATGAATCCAAAGCCGACATACAAAGGAGTAATGATAGACTTGATAACTTGCACCCATCACCTTTCTTATACTTTAATTTTTGGTCCATAAAGATGCTCAGACCATAAAACAGTAGAATGCATAATACTAGTGGTACAAGATATAAGCAACAGCAACCATAAACCTCATTCATGAATAGTAAACAATAAAAGGATGAAAAAGTTTTGGAGTTCGGTAACGCAGCAACGCTTTTTCACCTGGCTGCGTGACCAAGCACCAACAAAAAGAAATGCTACGGTTTGCTTTCACGTTATAATTCCATAACTCAATATACATACCTTCTAGTTGAAAGCATTGTTCTTTCAGAAGGTTATAACCTTAAAAGACTACCAAAGCTTAGGGCTACAAAGCACAAACCCACATCCGGACATCTTAATAATAACTCAAACAAAATACTAATGAACATACAGAAGTGATGAAGTCTAAGCCGATTATATTTCATGATCCAACTGATTCATTCTCAATTTTCTCTTTATTCTTATGAACGAGAGAGAAATTCCAAACTAATCAAAACCAACATAGTTGTTTATTAACAATTTCATGAACATTTAACATAAGATCCAAAATTAAAACAACCACATATGTAAAGACAATCACATATGTAAAGACAATCACATCTAAACCAAATTTATTCAATAGTTGATTAAAACCCACTTGTGATGGCAGAATTCTAGAAACCCAAAATTTGATGCCCAAGATGCTAAAGAGTGTCAATTGATTAAAACCCAAATTCCACAAATCCCTTTCACATTAAGTTATCCAACAATTTTGGTTCAAATCTTTAACTAAAACTCAAGAAGATGATGACTTACCTAATAAAATCAGAGAAGAAAAATTAGGTATATTTTCAATATAAAAAAATTAGAAACATAGAAGGAAAAATTAGTTAGTTACCTTTCTTCCTGTCATATACTTACTTCTTTAGTTTCTTTAAATGTTGAACTGGAATGTAGAAAAAGATAGACAAAGAACAAAAGTTTAACCTAAAATTGAATCAAAATAAGTTTTTTGGATCATAAACCAAGCTAAGACAAAGGCTTAACAATTTCCTAAATCAACTCAGAAATCACGTTGAAGAGAGAGTGAAGAAGAGAGAGTGAAGAAGAGAGAGAAACAGAGAGAAAGGAACTTACCAAGATGAAGGATCTCCTCAACCAAGAGCTAGGAATTGATTTCCTCAACCAAGAGCAGGAGAAAGTAACGAGCAGACCAGAGAGAGAAAGAGGAGTAAAACTGGTTTTAGGGCTTTTTTGTTCTCATCTAGGGCTATTTTGCTCTCCTGTAGGTAAGACACAATGGGAACTCTAACGACGGCAAGGGATAATGTGATCGGGAGTAAATTTGGTGGAAGTATTTTTCGTGAAACGCTTTGTTTTCCTCCAAAATAAAATATCCCCGCGCAAAGTATCACTGACGGAATGAATAAAATCCGTCGGCAACTAACCACTCCTGACGAAAAACATCACCTTCGACAAACACTGTCGGGAAAAGAAAACACGGGAAGTTCACGGAAGTGATTTATGCCGACGGTTTTACGAGAAACCGTCGGCAGTAGTAACCTATACCGACGGTAAATATGAAAACTGTCAGCCATATAAGCTATTGCCGACGGAATTAAGGATCACCGTCGGTAAGAGCCGTGGGCAATAACCTTGATTTTTGTAGTGGACGTTAGGCTTACAAAATTGGATGGTGCCTATAAACCATCAGTTTTTGTTTGAAACCAAGCGAACCATTTTCATTCATAAGTGATTAAATCACATTGTTACATGGATGATACTAATTCTTATTTCTCTCGTCCCAAACTAATCTACCCTATCAGTTACGTCTATTTCCAGCGCTCATGAGTCCACCTCAGACCAGGATTCCGCCAGCCATTAAAGACCAAAAAAGTCCTAGCTGTAAATATCGTAATAATTATCAATTATTACCATAAATAAGTCATCCGACGTGTACGTTCACGATTAACTCGTTATCCGTGTCTCTATCAAAGTCAATCTAATGACGGTCCACAATCAATATAAATACTTCCCCCAATTTTATTCTTTTACCAAAAAAACACCTCTGAATTATTGAATCTGGATATTAGGTTTCCAACCAAGACTTTTCCGCTCCCAAAGAAAAAGAAGAAGTTTTTAATCGTCTTGAAGATCTTATTGATTTACGATCTGTAGAAATTGGTCTTGTTATGGGCTGATTTGAGGCGCTGGTAGTGTTCAAAGACCGATCGGAATCAGATCGGCTAATATTTCAACGCGGATACCTTTTTAGGGTTTCGTTTTGTTCCGGTTAGGGATTTCAAAGAGTTTTGATCATGTCTTGCGTGCTTGTTGAATTCCTATACAAACGTGCAATAATGTTACCTTCTGATAAATCTTTTCATGGCGGTAGTAGTAGTAGTAATAATTCTAATCGTATTAAACATCTTGAAAAGTGGAATCGTCGTGGTAATCTTAGTTAACATCCGGCCTTTTTCTAGTTTTTTTTTTGAAATTTCTTCTTGTTCTTGATCGTCTTCTTTATCTTCTCTAGTCTCGGTATCTGAATAATATACCGGAATTAAGAATCGCACAGTTTTTGTTACGAGATTTGTCTAGATCAGGAATATTTGGGGATTGAAATTTGGATTCGCAGTTCTTTTGTTATTCAGATTCAGTTGTTCTTCCAAGTTATTGGTTGGTTGATCGTTGCTATTATTATCATCTCAAGAGGTAATCTTTATCAATTGTTCTTTATAAAGAACCTCTTTTGCATATTTAGCTTTTCCTATGTGAATTATGAATAGAATCACCAATTTTCTCTGCAAAAAGAAGTAAAAAATTATAATATAGAAGATTAAGAACACAATAAATGGAAAAACAATAAATTGGTTTCTATGGGAAATATCGTATCCCCTGCTTATTTTTATGTGTTCTTATTGAGCTCAGCATGAAAGTTTTAACAACCAATTTGCTAAATAATTGTAACTTCATAGGTTCTTCCCATTAGAGATCAGAAAGTTTATAAGATTTATGTTTAAGAACAGTATGGTGTCTCATGTCGAATTGATGAAAAATAGCCACACAGTGTCTGCAAGCCCGGGATTTGAATATGATAAATAGTTAATGTAACATAGACACCAATACGCCTAAAGATATTTGACACGAGTAATTCATATGGGTTTCCGATCTCGATGGGCCACACACATAGGAAATTAGTGATTGATCATTTCTGAATGTTTTAAAAGCTTAGAAATAAATGAAAGTAACGTATCTAACAATCAACTAAAATTTGTGAATTGTGAGAACCTACTTTCTACAGGAAATAGAGATAGATGCAGTGATAGGTTTAATAATAGTTTAGATGAATTTGTCGTTGATTTTGTTTTAGGTATTTGATTATACAGTCAGTGTGATTATCTTAATAATTTGTATTTTTGCAGTTTCTTTGGTGGAAGCTCCACTGTTGATAATGGATTTCAAAGTTTCTCAGTATATGAGTGGCCTTCAAGACATGATAAAAATACATGGAGATTACAATCAATCTAGTTGTATTAAAAGTGGTACTTCTGAAGACTATATGGAAGCAAAACTTGGAAATGCACTCTCTGAATTATTGCAGTTTGAGACCCATGTAGATGAACGTCCTGCTCGTTGTTCGAAAAATATGTACCAGATGGAGAAAGAAAGTGAAGAGTTAAAACATCTGGTTAATTCCTCTGCTACTATTACTCGTCGCACATTGAGTAGGTCTTCCACATTTCCTTTCTCCAAAATAGAGGAGCGTGTTAAAGGGTTACGTGACGAGATTGAATATCCGGTTTATCCCCGATCAGAATCTTTGCCTGTAAGTTAAATATCTCATATGGCATTTTTAGAAGTCGAACCCGAGAGTCTTTTTTTCTTACAGAATGAATTGCAAGTTTATTACATTTGTTAAGGGAGAGGCATGGTAAATAGATAAACCCTTATCGTCGTACTGTCGTAGCTTAAAAGTAATCCAGATGAGTCTTTTTCCAGCACAGCCGAATAGGGGCCTTTACATGCTTGGCATCAATCCCTGGCTATATTTGTGATACTTAGGTGTCGTTTGGCAACCAGAAGTAAAAGTACTTTTGCTTGTAGTAGAAGTTCTTTTGCTTTAAAAAAGTAAAAAAAATTTAAAAGTATATTTGGCAAAAATGTTACTTATAAGTAAAAAAGTCAAAAAGTTAGTTTGGTAATTCAATTTACTTTTGATAATTTTATTTTTCTTTCTCATAGAGATACTTGATTTTAATTTGAATTTATTCATGATTTCCACGATTAGTCTTGTATACGAAGTAGTGGTGATATTGGTAGTAGTGGCGGTGTCATGAAGGTATAGTTATGGGTTGTGGTGGTGGTTGAGGTTTGATGGTGGTGGTGGCAGAGAGGTATAATAGTGACAGCGGTGGTGGTATGATGGTGGCGATGGTGGTGGAAGAGATGGTGGAAGTACGCCGGTGGTGATGTTGGAAATACGGTGGTGGTGGCGGATAAGGTATGTGAGTGATAGTGACAGAGTTATGGTGGTGGTGGTGGAGGTGGCAATGGTGGTGCAAGTATGGTGGTGGTAACGGTGGAAATACGTTGGTGGTGGTGGATAAGGTTTGTGAGTGATAGTGACGGAGTTATGGTGGTGGTGGTATGGATGGTGGTAAAGGTGGTGGATAAGATATGTAGGTGGTAGTGATGGAGGTATGGTGGTGGTAGTGGTGGTGAAGGTACCGTGGTGGTGGTGAAGGTATGGTGGTGGCGGCGGTGGTGGTGAAGGTACGGTGATAGTGGTGGTGGTGGTGGTGGTGGAGCTACGAGGTGGTTGTTGTCGAGGTGTGGTGGTGTATGGTGGTGGTGGTGGTGCGTAGGTGGTGGTTAAGGTGTGGTGGTGCTAGTTGAGGTAGGGTGGTGAGGGAGGTGCAATGCTTGTTGTGGTGGTGGTGAGGGTAGAGTGGTATGGTAGAAGTTTAGTTGTGGTAGTGGAGCTGAGATAGACAAAAAAAATTCGTCAAGTAAAATTCATGAATGTCTCAAAAAAAAGTTACTTTACTTTGAAGTCAAAAGCTAAAAATTTTAACTTCTAAAAAAAGTCAAATTTTAACTTAAATGAAGTCGATAATTTTTGCGTACCAAACTAACTTTTTGACTTTTCTACTTAAATAAGCAAAAAAGTAACTTATTTTAGTGTTGCCAAACGACACCTTAAAGCTATTGGCTCAGTTGAGTAACATTTGTCTCCACGGGAAGATTCTGAAACAAAACCTTAGTAATGTCTGCCCTATAGTCTGTAGGTGAATAAACTGCAGTGCACAGATTGACGGATCTGTTTTCCTGTTCTGCCATAGATGAATGTGATTATACCAGTGAGATTGAGACAACTATATCTAGTTTTTCTTCCAAATCATTTACTCATGAAATTTCTTATACCCTTTTCATAATTGTTTTTTGTTTTCAGGTTCTTTTGAAGCCTATATCTGCCATGAAAGGTAGCCGTGAGAAACATGGAATACCTCCGAAGAAGTTGACAGTAACTTGGGCTAATGACGTTTATGATCCACCTATAACATTACAATCTCGCACTGTAAAGGGCGGCTCCAGCCATCGCCGTTCTATTAGGTCAAATAAGAAAAGTAGCAGCAGCAGCAGTAGTAGCAGCAGCAGCAGCAGCAGCAGTAGCAAGCACAGACACAAGGGAAAAACTTCTCGAAGCCATAGCACTGACAACCACAAGAAGCATCATCAGAAGCATGACAGAAGTTATGAATCACGTACTAAGCAAGTTGTAACCAAGGGTAGTTTCTCTCTTTTCCCTGATTTACGGCATTCGACACTAGAACACCGAGATCCTGCTGCTGTTCCTGGGAATGAATCCAAGTGTGGGAGCAGCTTCCTCATGAAGTCCCTTACTGAGTTGCACTTACCAATTGCTGAGGCTAAATGAAACTGGTAAAACCTTCTTTAAACAATGATACGCACCGGGTTGTCATTCATTTCTATTATATTCAAGGACAACCGAGTTGCCCTCTCTCTAAATTGTCTAAGCTTTGGTTTTGGTCCTGAACTTTAGTTTATGTTCTTTTCATGGTACTTGAGATGTTACATTTTCGTTTTATTTTTCAATAAATTGACAAACATGTTTGCTTTAAGCTTCTCACTAGATGTGGCCGGAGTATATATGTTGGAATTTCGCTGCCTGCTTGCATGAAAAGTATTTGACAAAAATCGAATTGATATAAATCTTTCTCGTGGCCCCCTTTCACCAAAGAAGTAACGAAGCTCTTCGTTGTTCCACCATCTTCGAAATACTATTTCTAAGCCTGGGATAGAAGAATTGAATTTATTTGATCAGTGTTTATTGGCTTAATTATAAGATGTGGTTATCAGTGCGTTGCCAATCAGTCAGTGGATAACTAATGTGGTTTTCATTTTCTTCACACTCATATCAATATGTATGAATGAAGAAAGAAAAACTTATTGTAATATGGTAGAGGCTAAATACGAAATAGTGAGTAGACTGAATCGAGAATTACATATATCTTTTTGTTTTTGTAGAGTACATACTTTATCACATTATACATCACACATTAGTGTCAAACAGTTTATATTGACTGTTGTCTCTCACGATTTGACTTTCTTCTTGGATGAGTTGTACTTCACTACTTCTGACTTCAAGAACTTTCAAACCAGTTACCTAGAGAATTCTGAAACAATTAGATACTATCTAATGCAATTGTAGAAGTTGACCAAGATTTATGGATTACGTTAATTATTACACGACATTGATGTACCATCAAAATGTGATTAGCACGATAACCGCTTAAGTTAAACTACTAACGAAGGGGGTCTAAATCCAATAACTTATTACATTATTTATACCTTTAGGCTTTCAACAAAAAAAAAAATTCTTTTTGTTTTTGAGGAAATATACTAGCATTAACCAACAAACTATTCTTACACAAGATCCTTAATTTAAAGCAGAAATAAAAGTAGGTGTAACATTTCAAATTCTTTTCTGAATATTATTTCTACCCCATTTAGCTAGAGCGTCGGCTTTGGCGTTGCATTCCTTGGGAGCATAAGAGAAGATAATGTCTGTGAACTGGTTCTTGAGATCTAGAGACTGTGATATGGCTTGTGTGGACTGCCAGTGTAAGCCGTTATTCTGGCCATTAATGAACTGGATGATATTTAGATTGTCGCTTTCGATGTGAACATGTTGTATTTGCAGTTGAATGACCCATAATATGCTGAAGTGTATCGCCAGACTTTCACACTCTTCTGCATTTTGTCCCCTGACTGTGTCTGCTGCCGCTATGATAAATTTGCTTCTTCATCATGTATAATACATCCTATTCCTGCTGGTTCTGTAAGTTGCGTAAAGGAAGCGTCTACATTGATTTTAAGATATGGTGTCGAGGGAGGTATCCATTGTTGTTGTTGTGGTTTATCCCTGCATTTGTTAGTTATAATGGATTCAACTCTGAGTGGCGTGGTTGAAGTGTTGTTGATGCGTGAGATCATCTGTAGAGGGGTTTGTTTGTTGGCAGTAAAGCAGTTTTCGCAACTAGCTTTCCATATAAACCATAAGATTTTGGCATATAAATTAGTAATATCCTCATCCAAATTGTTCCATTGTTGAATCCAAAGACTAACTGTTCTTAATGTTCCGATCTAACCTGAAAATTGCACCATATCGCTCTAGCGTAGTTGCAGTGTAACATCACATGGTCTAGAGTTTCATTATCGCTACAGTTTATACAAGTATAAGTGTTGCCAATATACTTTCCGATTTTGTCCTTTACTGGTAGACTATTTGTACAACATTTCCAAAGGAATAGTTTTATACGTGGTGGTATCGTGTTCAGATTCCATATGAAAAACCAATCATTGTGTTCATGCATAGGTTCATTGCTACTTGTTCTTAGATATTTGATTTAATTGAGAAATTAACTGATTTTGTGAGCGTCCATCTTGATGTGTCCTCCTTATCTGTCTGCAAATTAATGCTCAAAATCGCGTTGCAAGTGTCACTATCAAAACAATTGTTAATCGAACTAGTATTCCAGGTATTATTAGTAATGGGTTGGGCAACCCAGTTGAGGTTAGAGTAACTCCGATTAGTGAGAGGGGGTGGATGGTTCGGGATCCAGAAAACATGCCAGATGTTGATATGTACTTGGGCAACCAAGTGTTGACCCCAGCTCTAATAATCTAAATTCGATAACTATGAATTGCACCTTCTCACCTGAGACCTCCACTGATTTGGAGCTTATGTTAACATTATCAACTACATAGCAACATAGGCAGCCGAGTGTTTGACAGAAACAAAGATGATATATAAAATGAGAAACAAAATGGGTGTCTATAGTAATTCTAAGTGACTAGCAGAAAAAGTATAATGCCACTTCAAAAGGACACAAGTACTTGAAGAGATACCTGACATATACCTGAAGAGACCCATTATGAAAATCTTGGCAAAACATCTTCAATAACCATCTACGTGCATGAATATTCAAGCAACTATTGTTGTCGACTTCTTTTTATTGGTTAGAACTTAGACGACAAGTAGGATTATTATTTTTCCAAACAAAAAGTACATTCAGCCCGCCTCGAGGAACTCTCACTTGAACCGCATGTGAGAGAAACTCTTGTTTCTCTCTACGTGACTAAACATGTGACTCTGTGAGATGAGAGAGAAACTCTTGTTTCTCTCACATGCTGTTCAAGTGGGAGTCCCTAGAAGTGGGTTGTGTAGCCTTGTTGTTTTTCCAAAGCCTCTCTGCTCAGAGACTAATTGGGTAACTATCAAAGAGTTTGTTATTCAGAATTCCCTTTAATTGAAAGGTTATGAACTAACGCATATGTGACTTTATTGTTGGGACTTGGGATTACCGTTTGAATCTAACTATATCTAAACCAAAAGAGATTATCTTTTTCATCGTTCTTTTCTTATCTCAAAGATGTAGCAATTAGCTACACGAATCCTTCCGGAAAAAAAATGCTCGACGCTAATTACAAAATGGGAGATTTTATAAGCAATGTCTCATGTTAAAGGCAATGTGTTTTTTTTTTCCAGGAACTTGATCAAAACAAATTGACCAACTACGGTTATATGCAATGCCCAAATTTGAGGGTGTGTCACCCACCTCTGACGAAAGTTCCTGAAGAAGTAGTTGAACCGATTAAGAAGAATAAGGTTTGTATGAAATGTGGATTAGCGACACCAGTTGGTGGTGGTGTTAGTTGTTTGAATGTTCTCCTTTATCATTTTCATACATCACTACTCAGCTTCTCTTTGGCTCTTCGCTTTCTCTTCTTTGTTTCGAACCTCACTTGTCATCTCTTTCTTTTTTTTCTCTCTTTCTAAAAAATCCATATGAGGGTATTGGTCAATTGAAATTACCATGAAATCAACCTTAACCTCAGTGATTCAGTCAACTAAACCCATATTAGGTTTTATTTTTTTGAAACCTTAATGTAGGGTTTCGACAAAGAGAGGAGAAAAGATAGAGTAGGGAGAAAAAATTAGGGTTAATTCCGTTTTGGCCCCCAATTGTTGACCAACTCACCGTTTTGGCCCCCAATTGTGTCCGGCAGTTCGTTTTGGCCCCAAGATTCCATTTTCGGGCAGTGCTGACATCACCCTTACATAAGCAAAACTTTTTTATACCTTTTATACCCCTCTGACCAATCTGCCCAAATCTTTTCTCTCTCCCACGCCCATATCTTGAGCCGTCACATCTCTCAGGGTATTTAATGCCCTGAACCCAAACGTCTCCATCTCCATCCCTTACCTTCCCAATGCAGTTTCATAAGAATAAGAAACCCTTTCCAGATTATCTTCTTCTTCTTATTCTCTTTGATCTGCTTTCTTCTATTCTTCTCTTTCCTCAGTATTATTGTCTTCTTCTCTTTGATCAATCATCTTCTCTTGTTCTCTTCTTCTCTTTGATCAGTCAGTTTCTCTACATCTCTTCTTTTGTTAACCACTGTAAACCTTATCGGAGAATTTCTGCATCTAACTAGGGTGTTTCTTAAAAATGTCGAAGATTGTCAACATTATTGTTCATTATGCTGGCGAGTGGAAGGAAGACGCAGACATGCGTAACCTAAGTCCTTCTGATTACATTGGGGGAGATATATTCTTGATTCCAGACATCCAAGTTCCCCTTTCGAAGAAACTTAGGTTGCTTCGTTTGATGGATATCATAGGTAAAAAATTAAATCTAGAAGGAGGTGTTACCATCGAACTCTGGTCTCTTGTAGAGAGTGAGAATATGGTTGGTCTATTCGAGATAGAACTGCTTCAGATTATGGATGATACATGTCTGGACACCTTGTTTGAAATTGGTATTCCGCAAGATTACCCAAATATTTGTCATATATATGTTTACAGAGAGTATCCTGAAATACCTCCACCACCAAGAGAACCGAGGAGAAAATCAAAGGCTATGATGAGGCGACATCGTAGGTGGACTGGTAAACCAGTGGAGTATCCTAAACAGGTTGCTGTGAAGAAATGGCCCTATAGTAGAGATGGTCCAGTGATCGATCTTCTTGGCATGGATGAACCACCAGTCATCGTGTTGGATCCAAGTGATGTGGAGATGGAGTGTGAAAGAGATACAGATGTGGTTGGAGATGATCAGAGGGATGTCCAAAATCAGTCTGAAAATGTTATGGAAGTGGATACTGAAAGAGAAACAAATATGGTAACAGAAACTCAAATGGATGTCCAGAATGAATCTCAAAATGTTGAAGGGGAGTGTACTGAACGACAAGCAGGCGTGGTTAGAGATAATGATATGGATGTCCAGATGGAACATGGCACACAAACTGGGGGCCAAACTGGAAATAGTTTTGACTGGGCATCTCTTGATTGGGATGAGTTCATGATGTCTGATGCTGATCAGTGGAGGGCCACGCTAAGAGATATGGTTGGAGTAAGTGATGCCTTACTTAGTTCTATACAATCAGAGGTAACTGAAAGCAGCTCACAGGGTCGATCAGAAACGGTCCCCATTCCAATTACAATTTTGGCCCCCATTCCAATTACATTTTGCCCCAATTCCCATTTGCCTCATGATGTGAATGAAACAAATACAAAATTGAACTACCCTAATTAATAACTGGATAACAATGAAACAGATACATAGTAGAACTTGGATAACAACGAAACAGAAACATAGTAGAACTTGGATAACAACGAAACATAGTAGAACTTGGATAACAACATAGTAGAACTACCCATTTGCCCCTATCTCAAACTAAATCCTTAAACTTCTTACACATTTGATCATATGGAACTTGAATAGTAACCATCTTTCCTTTGGTCTCTTTATTCTTATGAACCCAATCTTCAACCCAATCGAATTTGTTGCAAACAACACAAGAAAAAAATTTCTTTTCATAGTTCGTATCTGTTAGCGATGTTCGAATCTTCCTCCTACCTCTGCAGTTTGATCTTGGGCAGGGGGTGTCTACCCATGGACAATCTTTTGCCCAGTGATCATGAAGACCACAGTTAAAGCATGATCCATCTCTGCTGTAAGAACCAAGACTTTGTTGCGGAGGGGATTTGTGTTCTGTTATCTCAACCTTTTTCTCTTCGTCTCTCTCTTCATCCTTGGCTTCATCAAGCCACTGGAATGCAAGACATGTATGAAATTGGCAAGAAAGGTATTTCCTAACCCTACCGTCTCTAGTCTTAGCAACCTCAAGACGTCTGATGCCAATGCATTTGGGGCTTTTGCAAGGACTGTAAACCCAAGGACATTCAATTGCTGAATGAGATGGTTCATCACACATTTGACAAGAAACAGTGAAAGCTATTGGTGGTGATGAAGAACTGCCGCCCATCTCTTTGTCAGACGATAACACTGAACCAGATCTGGACCTGGTGAAGGAGAAGAAAACTGAAAACTAATACTTCCCTGCTGATGGAGCACTGGTCGTTGGTGAAGAAATTAAAAAAAGAACTTGAAAGAGCTAAGGGGTGGGGTTGAGTTATTTTTGCAGGTGATGGAGCTCTTATTGTTGGTGAAGAAGAAGAAGTTAAAGAGAGGTTGGGAAGGTAAGGGATGGAGATGGAGACGTTTGGGTTCAGGGCATTAAATACCCTGAGAGATGTGACGGCTCAAGATATGGGCGTGGGAGAGAGAAAAGATTTGGGCAGATTGGTCAGAGGGGTATAAAAGGTATAAGAAAGTTTTGCTTATGTAAGGGTGATGTCAGCACTGCCCGAAAATGGAATCTTGGGGCCAAAACGAACTGCCGGACACAATTGGGGGCCAAAACGGTGAGTTGGTCAACAATTGGGGGCCAAAACGGAATTAACCCAAAAAATTATAAGGGTGGTATGTGATGGTGGCTGGACTGTTGTAGCGGTGGAAGGAGAAAAGAAGAAGAAGAAGAATTTTTCTTTTTGTGAAGTCAATTGTCGATTGGTCTTGGTCGACTTAAGTGTCAAAGGGGTCAATTTCCATTTGGTTATCTTACTACCCAGTACCTGAACCTATTAAAAATTATGGTTCTGCTTCCCCTTCTAAAAATATAAAGATTTAGAGCTTGATAAAATAGAAAACGCGAGTACCCCATTGAGTATTAAATATTTATCGGTTCTCTTTAAGATTTAATATTAAATCATTTTTACCACTAATTAGAAGGGTTATACTTCATTCAAGAACAAAATTATTTTTATTTGAATTTATTTAACAAGAGATAGAGATTGAATTATTAAAATTTACAACAAATTTTATTATTATTTGTTTGAAATTGCTATATATTTGTTATTTTGATACATTTTGATTAAGTGAGGAACGTTAATGACATATAGAATATATTTAACATAGAATAAGTAATTGAACCCTTCAAAAATTGTAATGGGATCGGGAATATCCAATTAGTATTAGAATCTTATAGACTCTAGTCGGGTAGTATTTGTCAGGTCTAAATCCCTATTAGATATGAATATGAAGACCCATGACTAACGTATACAGTTTCGGTTTAGATTGCAAAGATAAAAGGGAAACATACACATCGATTGTCAAGTTCTACTAGCCAAAATATATTGTAAGAGTCCATATTAGGACCAGTTTCTAATTAGTCAAATATTGGGGCCAAGTTGAAATTATCCATAACATAAATTTCCTTGAAACAAGGATTAACAGATAACTCCAGCCCGTATAGAGAATCACGGCGTGAAACAATCGAAACCCTAGTGTGGAAGGAAGCATCGTAGGAAAGTACCAAAGGACAAAGAGATCGGAATCTCACACTTTCAGCGTAGGAAACGCCGTTGGGTTTCAGTCCGTGCAAGAAGGGTCAGCGGGACGGTTAACTTTATTCCCTCTCTCTCTCTCTCATCTTACTTCAATAATGCTTCCCCCATTTCACGTTTCCTTGATCTACACTTCATTTTTATAAGAGAAGTGCCTATAGGCGCCTCACATTATTGTCCCTCCTATAGAAGAAAGAAAAAATGTGTCGGAAATTTAATGGAGATGTCCAGATGGGGTCATTACAATACATGGGCGCGTACAAAACTCCTCTGCTATAATGTAAATTTTCCAACTTAAACTATTCATTATTAAGTCAACAACTGATAGCCCAGTAAGTGCATCTGCTCCGCAATGCGGAGGTCTCAGTCGGTCTCATGGAAGTGTAAATCCAAAAATATTGAACTGGATATAGATAAGGTAGTTTCTGTATACTTTAGGCCATTTAATTTTGTCGGACGTTAGGTCATTAATTTCGCCGGACTTTAAGTCAGTAGTAATTCGACTCAACTTATCGTACTTGTCACATCATATCAATGTATTAATGCTTTTGTAATGACCATTGTAGTCAATATTAAATGCAATGGTTGGACACAACTTAAGTCCATGAGGCCTTGGGATCGAGTCTTGGTGGAAGCAGTTTGTCATCAAGATTTATCCTATGTAATTTAGACAATAAATAAAATAGAGGTAGGAATACATAGGCTTTCAGACTCCCTAAGATCGCCCTAAGAGTCTGGCCTTTAAATCCGAAGATGTTTTTGTTGGTGCTTATAATGCTTATCCTAATTCATGATGTATTGCATATTATATTCATGATGTATCAATGTCATTCAAATATAATGACTCTTGGAGTCTAATCTCAAAAACAACATTAATTTTATGTTTTCCACATTTTGTGAAAGAGGTTAATAAGTGGAAGATCTAGGCATAGATTCCCCATTGGAAGAGAACTCCATAGATGATTTTGTAGAAATTTACTTAATATTATAGTAATTGGCGTGTAAATGCCCCAAGTAAGGCGATAACCATTCACAAATATATATGGTATACCATTTTAACGAAACAAAAATTCTAGGTTACTAGAATCTTTTTCCTCCGATCTTTCACTACCCCCTTCCTCTCTTCCCCACCTCCTTCCTCTCTTTACCTCGGTAGACTGTCATTGCGTTCGTGGTGGTAGGAGCGAAATAGGATGAAGAAAATGAGATTTTTCTTTAAAGGGTCGCTCACAATGACATATGCAGACTACTTTGGTCCTGTGAAAAGAACAAAACCTTTGTTTGATCCAAATTTCCACACCACATTATTTTTTGTTTCTCTGAAGGACGGCCGTACAATGTGATGTTTCATCAGTTCTCTTGAAGTTTTCATCAACTCAACAAGGACCAAAATTGAATTATACTTTTG
The DNA here is from genome assembly GCF_041429995.1 of Eschscholzia californica. Lineage (NCBI taxonomy): Eukaryota > Viridiplantae > Streptophyta > Magnoliopsida > Ranunculales > Papaveraceae > Eschscholzia > Eschscholzia californica. Next base: position 39,996,100 of record NW_028238420.1, on the reverse strand, counting down.
CTAATTATAGTAATCACAAAGAACTTATTTTTAAATTGAAGAAGACATTGACTTCGGAAATAATTACTATATAATTTCTCTATCTCTCCTAATTGTATTAATTGCACGTTAACTCATTAATTTCAAATTGATTAACATTTGCATGCACTCTCTTATATATAAACTACCAACTTAGTCCCCAATTCAATCCAACCTTCTCTCTTTCACTAATTAACTTGAAGGAATTAATCCTCATCTCATTCTCTCCCTATCTCTAACTTAAGTTTAGAAAGATCAATGGCTACTCAAAGAGCAAGTCGTCACCAAAGGAAAGCTTCACACGGTGTGTTGAACTTGATGTTCACTGAAACCCTAACTAGTAGTTTTGAACCTCATCTCTTAAACATCAATGAACTAGAAAATAATATGAAGACCCTCTTGTCCGATTCAACTCAGCTGATCAATCAAGAAGAAGTTCAAACAAAATCAAATTTGCAGAATAATGTTGGTTATAATCATATTCCTCCTCAATCTCCCTCATCAGCCAATAAAAAAGCTGCTGCTTTTTATCTTGATCTTCCTCCTCCATCTCCGTCATCGGCAAGTAAAAAAGCTGCAGTTTCTTACCTTGATCTTCCTCCTCCGTCTCCATCATCGCCGAGTAAAAAAACTCCTGCTTCTCTTGATCTTCCTCCCCCATCTCCATCCTCGGCTTCTTCGAATAAAAAAGTCATTGCTGCTGATCTTGATCTGAATGTAGATAAGGAGGAATTTGTGACCCTGATCCCTGTTCTTGTAGATAATGCTAGCCGTTAAAAGGACAAATTAATCTGATTGTCTATTTTTTTCGATATTATTGGAATTCTGCGGGAGATCGATAGACATAAATATTACCACCCAACTAAGTAGGTTTTAATTTCTCTTATTATGTATTTGGGTAATCTTACTAAACTTTTCAATGAAGTTCCATGTCAATGTTTCTTTAAATTCTTTTTTTTTTCATATATTTTCACTATTACCTTTTTTTTTTTTGAATGAGTGATCAGGGACGGATCCAGGGTTTTCACCTAGGGGGTGCAGATTAACATATTTAAATAAATTTTTTTTATGCAAACAGAGTAGTTAACAAAATATTTATATTCATTAATTATATTTTGAAATGTTTTCATAATCGACTCATTGGTAATTTCATCTCAATCCCAGTTCCCTCTCTCGTTCTCTCTCTCTCTCTCTGTATTGTTTCTATTTTAGGGTTATATGAATTAGGGTTTCTTCCAATTAAAACAGATGTAGATAAGGGATTTAACAGATTAGGCAAATACAAAGAGAGAGAGAGAGAGAGAGAGAGTTCGATTTGCTTCCTAGTTTCATCAATCTTCAGGCAATTTCGTAAATCTTCAAACGATTTCATCAAAATCTTCAAGCAATTTCATCAAAATCTTCAAGCAATTTCATCAAAATCTTCAAGCGATTTCATCAAAATCTTCAAGCAATCATCGATATTCAAGCGATTTCGTCAATCTTCAAGCAATTTCATCGATTCTAAGCGATTTCAACAAGCTTCAATTTAGGTTTTCCAAGATTTGTATTTTCAATTTTACCATCTAAAGCGTGGCCAAAAATTTTGGATAATTTTCACACCTTTTCTTCCCGTACGAATTCGGTTTTCACACCCAAATGGCCAATCAAACACTCGAAAATCCATTTTCTTGCTAGATTTTCCCACGTATGAACCCTTATAGGAATTTAGGATAGTGGAAGGCCACTGTTTTGGGAAAGCAGAAAAAATTTCCAGGGCAGACGATGAAAAGCAAAAAAACTCAAACCAAACACTCCCCCTCAAGGCGGCGGAAATGAAGGTGCCGGCCTGAAAAGTTTCTTCTCTGCCTTCTCTCTTTTTTCTCTTCTCTTTCCTCTATCTGCTTCTCTCTCTCTCTCTCTCTCTCTCTCTCTCTTTCTCTCTTCTCCTTCGCCGGAACCCTTCGTCTGGTTTCAAGACGAAGGTGAGGTTCCTTCGTCTGGATCTGGTTCTTCTAGATTCGGACGAGTTTCCGGCGAAGGGAGATCCCCTTCGTCGGAAAGTTCGTGTGACAATGAGAGAGAGAAAGAGAGAGGAGAGAGAAAAGAAGAGAGAGAGAGAAGAAAGATGAAAGAAGAAAGAAGATAGAAGAAAGAAGAAAGAAGAAAGAACTCTGTTGACGGTGTTCGCCGGCATGAATGGTGGAAGTTGCCAGAGTCCGGTCACCTTCGTCTGGATCTGGTTCTTCCAGATTCGGACGAGTTTCCGGCGAAGGGAGATCCCCTTCGTCGGAAAGTTCGTGTGACAATGAGAGAGAAAGAGAGAGGAGAGAGAAAAGAAGAGAGAGAAAAGAAGAGAGAGAGAAGAAAGATGAAAGAAGAAAGAAGAAGAAAGAAGATAGAAGAAAGAAGAAAGAAGAAAGAAGAAAGAACTCTGTTGACGGTGTTCGCCGGCATGAATGGTGGAAGTTGCCTGAGTCCGGTGGAGGTCGCCGGAGTTCTAGTTGAGGTGAGAGGAGAAAAAGAAAAAAAATTGAAAGGGTGTTGTTTGGATGAAACAAAAAAAAATGTTTCCACCCAAAACTTATTGTCCCGAAAACTTTGCTTATTTCCCCAAAATATTGGCCTAGTTGAAAACTTGAATTATTAAAACTTAAAAAAATAGTTTGATAAGACTCGAACCCATTACCTCACACTCCTAGTCACTCAAAATTTAAAGCCTTAATCGTTGAACCATATCCTACTTGATGTCATCTATAAACACGATTAGATATATATAGGTTTGGCACATAATTGTAAAAAAAAACACTTAAACTGCTTGCAGTAAGATTCGAACCCAAGTCCTCACTATTCCGCCAGCAACCAAACCCACACTTAACCACCAAGGCAAGGCCTTCTTTCTGTTACCCTATTGCATCAGAACTTATATATTTAAATATACTTACATATATAAAAAAAAAAAAAAGTTTACTACTATTATAATTTATTTTCGGGAGGATCCATGGGGTGCGGCCGCACCCCCTCGCACCCCCATGGATCCGCCCCTGTGAGTGATCCATTAATCAGAGAAGTACAGACCAATACAAACAAAAGAAGAAGAAAGGCCCAAAACAGAGAAAGAGTACCATAATGTAAATACATCAAGTAATGAAGTTAACTTGAAAGGGCTAAAAAGCTAGTCAGAGCCGTTAGGGAGAAAGCTAATCGCTTAGCAGCTAGATTATGAGGGGTTATATTGGCGGACCGTGAGCATTTGAGGAGTTTAACTTGTTTAGATTTAATATTATCCATGTTGGATTAGATCAAAGAGACAGGGACAAGGATGATGGTTTGGGTAACGGGTTCTTTATCATCAATCTCCATAACACTAAAAGGGTTCTTCTCTGCTAAAAGATGATGGATCCATCATCAACAATTTCTTAACACCATGGTTGAGTGGTGTTCTTGATGCAACCGGCATGCGTCTCTACTTGGTTCAATCTTCTTCATTAGTATAATAATGTTCACGACCTTTAGGGTCTCTTTCGTAATCGTTAGGATCTTTAATTTGTGACCTTTAGGGTCTTTTTATTTTATCTTTGCTATCTTGTACTCCTTTCTCTTCATGTTGTCTTTACTTTATAAGTTTCGTGTTGTTATTTACTTTGGTAAATCCATGTTGTGCACAAAAGAGTCAAAACTATGAAAACCATGTAATGTGTTGGATTATGAATGAAATTATGGTTTATCTCAAAAAAAAAAAAAAAAAAGATCCTGCCACGTAGGTCTTCAACTTCATGTCTGTATTTTTTCACTATTACTAGATCTTCTTTCGAAATTGAGAGAAGTTACTATTGCTTCAAATCAAACCCTAAAATGAAACTATCTTCTCTATTGATTCAATTATTTTTTAGGTTTTCCTCTAATAATTCCTCCCTAATAATAATTGTACAGAAAATCTCGGCACGAGTATATATTGCTTCCCAATGAAAATATGACAAGGAAAATGATATTTAGTCCAGAAAAGACGGTCTGAATAAAGCAAAATGTTGATGTCACAATGACGGGATGATGACTCCACAATAACGTCATGTGCAAAATTTTCTTCTAGCCTTGGACAATGTGTTGTCGGGTCTAATGATACTTTGGATGAGCCCCCTACACATGAAGGATATATCCTTGCGGTCTGAAGGAATGTCCTTCGACCAAGATGGCAATGCATACGATTTGGCTCATAGGATAATGATGACCTTATACGGAAAATCATCTAGTCCAGTCGAATTAGGATCGTAATGCTTAGCTAGAAGCCGCAGCTAACATAGACCGGATCCTACAACGGGTGACCAAAAGAGTGGCGATTTGAACGGAGAGAATTGACTAGTGGGAGCGAGGCAATAGATGGATTAGATCTAGTCGGAAAAGCCTTAAAAGGATAGATGGAACCGGGCTAAGGAGGGAAACCTGGGAAGGCTCAAAAGGAGTCGGCCATGTAATGCCCGACTTAGAGCATTGGGCCAGCCATGTGATGGTCGGTTAGGGTGTGTGGGTTGGCCAGGCCAAGCCTGTTAATGGGCTACTCTGGCCGGCCACATCAAGGAAACCCTAGATGTGAAATCCCTTCCCAACTGGGGTTCTCAATCAGATGGGCTTCTGATGTTTTATCTTTTCTGGGCCCGACTGAAACGTAATTGGAATGAAATTCCTAATTAGGGGTTCTCTATATAAGAGTAATTAGACAAAAAGGAAAGGTGTGGAATTTTCGCAGTAGAAAATCACTCTCTTCAGACAACTATTGGAGAGAGAGGATTTTAGAGAAAAAATTCTCATTCAATCTATGTAGTCAACAAGAAGGAGTTCTTCATCTTAACCTTCAAGAAAGTCCTAACTAAAGAAGAGAGTTCAAGTCAACCAACTCGGTGTCTCGAGTAAAGGAGCTACACTTGGAGCTCTTAGCTTCCGAATATTGGTTGGGAGCGAATAAGGTATTCTTCTTTCCGTTCTAGTCCATCTTTAGTTCTTGCATATGATCCTGGAAACCTAGTGTTAAACATATAGATGTTTGAGATTCCGCTAACAACACTAGGGAGATACCATAACTCAACAACACATAACTCCAACTTAAACCCTATATAGTTTTGATCCTTATGCCTAACAGTGGCGTGGCCGAGAACTTGAGTGCCAGTGCCAAATTTTAATTGCGGGTCCTCCATACTATAATTTAGAAATGAAAAAAAGCGCAACAAAACAAAAATAGTTCTTACATCTAATAAGTTAAAATAATATAAAATAACTATTTTAACACAAAATTTAACATATAAAAAAAGTAATTTTAACTATCAAATAAGACAATAAACATATGTATATATATATATATAATATTGCAACTATTCATTAATAGAATTATATTGGTGAGATAAAGAGAGAAACAAAATACACACATGACACATAACACATTAACACATGATACATAACACACAATTAATGTTAATATTAAAAAAATATTTTTAGGATTAACCAAAGTTAAAGAACGTTGGAGTGTAAGAGTCTTGGAGAAAATAAGAGAGAGGAAGTCCAACGGTACCTATTCCATTAAAGAGGAAAGAAGAGGAACATAGAAAGAACAAAAGTTAGGGAGAGAAACCAACACTACAACGATATTATATTTTCCTTTCTTATTACTCAGTAAAACTTTTTTAGTCATAATTATTGACCAACAATACTTATTGCACTAAAGAGGAAGAAAAGAAAATGATAGAGAGAACAGACTGAGAATCATATGCATCGATAATCTCAATATGGTTTTCTTTTTGTGTTCATACCTAATAAACTAAAACAAATTAAAGTTATTTTCTCACCAACTAGTCTGAATGGTTCCAAGAATTTTTACGCCCAATTGACTCAGATAAGAGATATTCAAATTAAGAGAATTGTAATAAAATATGGGGCGCGGCTTTGGGGAATAAAAAAAGATCTCAAGGGAATAAAGAATTAGTCAATTATTATTGACTTAGGAGACATATTTATTTTTTGACCCGAAAATTAACTAACTTGTCTATTGCCCCCTAGTCTTCATCTTCCTAAACCTCATCCCAACACAAAAGACAAATTCCAAACTCCGACCACCAACAATTTTGGCCGGCCGCCACAAAGTCCGGCCACCACTTTCATTTTTCACCTCCCTTCTCTTTCTCTCTCTTTGGAATTTACCTCTTTCTCTCTCTAGAATTTTGTTAGTATTTTAATAGGGTTAATTCCGTTTTGGCCCCCGATTTGTGACCAACTCGCCGTTTTGGCCCCTATAAGTGTCCGGCAGTTCGTTTTGGCCCCAATTTCCTGTTTGGCCCCAACATATTTTTGTAAGCTTCTCCATTATACCCTTATGGCAATTCTGTAAATTAAATGTATTTTCTTTCTCTTTGTCCACCTCACTAAGCAATTGCCACGTCATATTCGTCCACATAAGGTCGCCGGAAAATGTCGTCGGCGACATCATTTCCGGCGACCACCATTTTTTTTTTTTTTTAACTTCTTCTTCTCCAACCATCTCCTTCTTCTTCTCCAACCATCTCCTTCTTCTTCTCTCTCTCTTCCCCTCTTCTCTCTCTCTCCCCCTCTTCTCTCTCTGTTAGGTTTCCGGCGAAGGGAAACCCTTCGCCGGAAACCGTCTGGATCTGGGGGAAACCCCAGATCCAGGGTTCCTCTTCGTCTGCAAAATCCAGACGAAGAGGGGTTCCTCTTCGTCTGCAAAATCCAGACGAAGAGGGGTTCCTCTTCGTCTGGAAAATTCCAGACGAAAACCCCAGATCCAGACGGTTTCCGGCGAAGGGTTTCCCTTCGCCGGAAACCTAACAGAGAGAGAAGAGGGGAAGAGAGAGAGAAGAGGGGAAGAGAGAGAGAAGAGGGGAAGAGAGAGAGAAGAGGGGAAGAGAGAGAGAAGAAGGAGAGAGAGAGAGAAGAAGAAGGAGAGAGAGAGAGAGAAGAGGAAGGAGAGAGAGAGAAGAAGAAGGAAGGAGATGGTTGGAGAAGAAGAAGGAGATGGTTGGAGAAGAAGAAGGAGATGGTTGGAGAAGAAGAAGTTAAAAAAAAAAATGGTGGTCGCCGGAAATGATGTCGCCGGCGACATTTTCCGGCGACCTTATGTGGACGAATATGACGTGGCAATTACTTAGTGAGGTGGACAAAGAGAAAGAAAATACATTTAATTTACAGAATTGCCATAAGGGTATAATGGAGAAGCTTACAAAAATATGTTGGGGCCAAACAGGAAATTGGGGCCAAAACGAACTGCCGGACACTTATAGGGGCCAAAACGGCGAGTTGGTCACAAATCGGGGGCCAAAACGGAATTAACCCATTTTAATAATACCTTCAGATCTGCAAAAGAAAAACTCAATTCATAAACAACAAAACTCAAAAAATCCATTTAATTAAAGTAGTGATTAAGATAGGTTCACTAGTTGTAACAGAACACAGGATTTACATTTTGAATTTGTAAGGTAAGAAAAACCTCATCTAGAGCTTGAAACAAGTCTAGATCTACATAGAATTACACTCAAACACACTTTAATCTTCAACAAAAACTAATAGAGAAGATTGAAATTAACAACTCACAAGCAAAACCTATGATTCTTTGAAGAAATTAATTGAAAACTTGAAACAGTAAGCAAATAAACTTAACAATACTCAAATTCAAAGAAAATCTTCTAGGTTTTCAAAACATTCAATAGTTCATGAAATAAACATGAAATTCTCATCTAATATAACCAACCAACGAAACCACCATTAACAAAATCAAACATAAAACAAGATCTAGTTCTAGTAGAATGAAAACGCACCTTTTTCACTGCAGATCTGATGATTCTCCTTGTTCTTCAGTAGAAATCTTAAGAGATCTTCAAGTGACTGAGTGAAAGAATAAGAGCTCCATCTGCGTGTGAGAGATTCAGAGAAGAAGGATAATAGAGAGTATCTTTAAATATAATTTTGACATTGACTGAGTTTTCCTTTGACAGATCTATTAAAATATTAAAAAAATCTAGAGAAAGAAAGAGGTAAATTCTAGAGAGAGAAAGGAAATTTTTGGACCAAAAAATTGTTGGTGGGATGAAGTTTGAGGAAGATGAAGATTAAGGGGCAAGAGACAAGTAAGTTAATTTTTGGACCAAAAAATAAATATGTCTCCTAAGTCAATAATAATTGACTAATTCTTTATTCCCTAGAGATTTTTATATATTCCCCAAAGCCGCGGCCTAAAATATTATGTGTTCATTTAAATAAAATCAAGATAAACCCGAAACAGGAAGAAATTTTTTTTTTTTGAGGTCAACTCTAGTCAGATGCGTCAAATTTCGAGTTTAAAAATAAATAAATCATTTTCTCTGTAAAACTAAAACCAATATCAAGTTGATTTTTGAAGATCAGCATATAAATAAGTTGATGAGTTCCATTCTGAAAAACTAATAAGGTAAAGGAAACACGAATAAAATGAGACAATCTTCTTAATTTTTCTTCAAATTTTCGAACTTCAAGCTTTTTTCCAATAAAGATTGTGAATGTAAGTTAGCAGTGGCGTGACCGAAAATTTGAGGGTCCGATGAAAAATTTTAATCGTGGGTCCTTCATACTATAGATGAGAAATGAAAAAAATCTCAACAAAACAACATGAAATATTACATCTAATGAGCTTAATTATATAAAATAACTATTTTAACACAAAATTTAACACATGAAAAAAATAATTATATCTATCTAATAAGACAATAAAACACACACACACACACACACACACACCACACACACACACACACACACACACACACCACACACACACACACACACACACACACACATATATATATAATATTATAGGTATTCATTGGTAGAATTATATAAGTGAGATAGAGAGAGAAACAAACTACACACATAACACATTAACACATGACACATAGCACATTACAATAGGCCAATTAATGTTAAATATTAAAAATGCTTTTACGATTAACCAAGTTAAAGAACGTTGGAGTGTAAGAGTCTTGGAGAGAATAAGAGAGATGAAGTCCAACAATACCTATTGCTTTGAAGAAGAAGAGAACAAAAGTATAGAGAGAACAAAAGTCAGAAAGAAAAAACAATACTACCCCGATATTATATATTCTCTTCTTATTACTCAGTAAAAATTTTTTAGTTATAATTATTGACCAACAATACCTATTGCATTAAAGAGGACGAGAATAAACGTATAGAGATAACAAAAGTTAGAGAGAGAAACCAATACTACAACGATATTATATATTATTCCCTTCTTGTTACTCAGTAAAATTTTATAGTTGTCCTTATTGACGAACATATAATATTTGGGAGTCTGGATAAATTGGAGGCCGCACCAGAAGCACCTCTTTACCCGCTCCCCTGATGCCTAATTAGATACAGGAAGCTAGGTGATATTTATATGTAAAGTAAAGTGGTAGGCTGCCCTCATACATATCTCCTTGATGTATTTATATAGATAGTATATATCTATGTTAGACTTATTTGCAGGCAAATAGGTGGCAGCGCCGTATTTTTCAAAGAATTGGGTTAGAAGTCCAGTTTCATGTTATTTTTAGTTAAAATAAATAAATTAATAAGAAGTATATCGGATTTAAAGTCTAAACTTGATAAAATAAAATAAAAAATTAATTAATTTTTCAGAATCCATGTTTCTTCTTCGTGCAAATACACAAATGCGTCATTAATGTGTTAATTGTTTATCTTTTTTCTTTTTTTGTTGAAAGAATTGTTTATCGAAGGTATATATAAATATAGATATGAACATATTTGTTTATTATGCAAAACAAACTAAGTTGCATGAAATTTAACTGTAAAAGACGTAAGGTTATTTACGTTTTGTTTGTGCAATAAGATAACGGTGTCATCCAAAAATGATTTGTTTGGTGAATCTTAAAATACAGTTGCCATACATATAGTTTGTTTGTTTGAGTCCCAAATTTGTACAAAATTGAGTTTTTGGTGAATTTTTTTTATATTGGGCTTATGGTATCATTAAGGTCCATGGACTGGACTTTAGACCCAAACTTTGTTTGTAATATTAAATTTCGATGAAGTATCTTTCTACTTCGAAAATATTAATCTTACATTCATTAATCCTTGACAGAAAATGTGATTCGATTTGGGTCTTGTGAGTCTCTCTAGAATATATTTTAGTGAAGGGAGAAGAAGATAAAGAGAGAACAAAAGATTCTTCAACAATTAGATTCTTCAACAATTCCTCTCTCTCCCCCCTCTATCTCTCTCTTCCCCTCTCCCTCTTCCCCCCTCTCCCTCTTCCCCTCTCTCTCTCTCTCTCTCTCTCTCTCTCTCTCTCTCTCTCTCTCTCTCTCTCTCTCTCTCTCTCTCTCTCTCTCTCTCTCTCTCTCTCTCTCTCTCTCTCTCTCTCTCTCTCTCTCTCTCTCTCTCTCTCTCTCTCTCTCTCTCTCTCGTGAACTTTGAAAAATAACACCTTCTACAACAAGAAATGGAAATCTCTTTGGTAGACTTATGCAAAACCTAAATTAATCAATTAGTTCTTTCAAGTTCTTTAATAGGTTATCTCTAAAATTTTATTATGAAGAGTCTCTAAGCAATTATTAGAATCATATCTAATTTTTCTAGCTAAATCGAAGGATTCGAAATAATTTTGTCTAACAAAATCAGTTCAACCCCACCGATTTAAAACTCCAAATGATCGTTCCAAGTCACCGGAGCTGAATATCGTGGGAGTCTGAACCAAAGTTTATTCACCCCACTGATTTCAAAGGAGGCCCTCGAGTGCAAAGGCGGAAGGGAGCTTGACTGCAATACCAACCCGTTGATCAGGGACGAAAATCGGCCAAATGATCTTGTGCCGAGTGGAAGGGTTGTCGCTCAATAGATAAAAGTTACTCTAGGGATAACAGACTAATCTTCCCCAAGAAGCACCAAAAATGATATTTTCATAAAATAGAGGCTCAGAAACATATTTACGAATATCACCAATAAATATAGAAGTTGTGGTCAATAAGAAAGGGATCATCAAAATACGGTACCTTCTAATTAAAGAAGGTATGGCAAGTCCAACGTGGGGCCCGGACTCCTAATTTTGGGAGCCCTTGAATTTTGGGAGCCCCGGAGTACTTAAGTGGGGATCCACCTCAAATATGACCGTTGTGACAGGGCAACGGTCATATTTAGGGGCTGGGAGCCCCTCTGCTCGGGCTCCCAAATGGGAGCCCAGAAGGGTGGATTTGGGAGCCCGGGCTGAAGGGCTTCCAGCCCCACCAGGAGCCCCCCTCACCCTTTGCCCTAATTGACGAAAGTCAAACTGTCTAAGGGGTGAGGGAGGCGCTAATAGAACTTCGGGGAGGCGCTTGTAGAATTTCACAAGCAACGCCCCTCTGACTCCGTGACTGTGATTCCTATCTCCACCTTTCTCTTCCAACTTTTTTTTTTTTTTAATCTCTAAAGATTCTTTGTATGCTCTTTTTAAAGCTAATCCAGTCCACCACCTCTTCTATTCTCTGATCATCTCCTCAAAAGAAATGGTAAGCTTTTTACTCATTTTCCCCCTTTTCCATTTTCTCTGCCTATTCTAGGGTTTCAATATCCTCATACTGAATTTATTACTGTAGTATTTTTGTTTCTTTGAAGTTTTATATGATTTATTATTTGATCAAAACCCCCATAATATATCTTAGGGTTTTCACAACCTGTCATCGATCGGTTGGTTACCATGGATCTTAAAAATCTCCTTTTAAACCATTATTAGATCATGTTTAATTTAATTTGTTGTTAAAAATAGAATTTTCTTTCGTTTTCCTAATTATCGTCTCTATTTGGCCGATAATATAGCTATAATTTATCACTTTAATGGTAGTTCACTGAGATCACATCAATAGTACCTCTGACATCATCCTGGATCTAAATAGGAATCACCTGTCCATCAAGAGGAGAGGGTTGACTCGAAAATATAGACAGTTGATTTTGGTGTAGGTCTGGACTAGGGTTTAGTAGCATTACCATGATTAGCTATTGTTTGTTATCCTCTCTCTCTCTTTAAGTTTTAGATCAGATTCAACTAAATTTGTACATGTATACACTTACAATTTGTATTGAAGTATTTGTGATCTTCGATGTTTCTTATACAAATTTTGGTATAGGCAAATGCAGCGTCTGGGATAGCTGTTCATGATGATTGCAAGCAAAGGTTTTTGGATCTGAAAGCAAAAAGAACTTTTCGCTTCATTGTATTCAAGATAGAGGAGAAGGGTAAACAAAAACAAGTTATTGTGGAGAAGCTTGGTAATCCTGCAGAAAGCTATGAAGATTTCACTGCAAACCTTCCTGCTGATGAATGTAGATACGCCATTTATGATTTTGATTTCGTAACTAGAGAAAATTGCCAAAAGAGCAAGATTTTCTTCATTGCTTGGTAAATATTTCATACTTCCTTAACAATGTTATTTGTTTCGGGTATTAGTTTTCACAATCTTTGTTGGTTGTAAGACGGTTGGGCTTATTTGTGAGATGAATCTCAAATGGGCGATGGGTACTCTTATGAACAAGAACATGATATCAAGGGTCTATCTATTAATCAACAATTGGTTTTGAGTTGGACGTTCACAAACATAATATGGTATGGAAGCTCGGTTCGTGCATGATAGGACCAAAGTACCACATCTGCTCCACGTCTCCTAACAAACAGATACGGGTTAGGCTAGAAATACATCACATGTGAGGGGGCGAGTGAGAATAGTTTCACATGGACAAAGAGTACTCTCATGACCAAGAATATAATAGTAAGGGTCTTTCTACTCATTGCCAATTGGTTTTGAGTTGGATGTCCACAAACATAATGTTAAAGAGATGGTTAATCTCTGATATCAAATTAAGTTTGTGGGTGTCAAACTCAAAATCAATTGACAATGAGTTAAGAGGTTCTAGATATTGTATTTTTTGTCACGAGACTTCCCTTGGTCCATGTAGGACTATTCTCATACGCCTCTTCACGTGAGCCTAATACGTGTTAGCGTGGATGTCATGGAGCACATGTAATTGGTCTACCAAAGATGGCTTAGTTCTACTATCATATTAAGTTTGTGGACATCCAACTCAAAACCAATTGCCAACGGATAGAGATACACACCATATCATATTCTCTTGAGAACTTTATTTGTACATGTTGGACTATTATGACAATCTATTTCTTTGATGAAGGTCGCCTGACACGTCAAAGGTGCGAAGCAAGATGATTTATGCGAGTTCAAAGGACAGATTCAAGAGAGAACTAGACGGTATTCAGGTAGAGTTACAGGCAACTGATCCTACTGAGATGGATCTGGATGTTATTAGAAGCAGAGCCTCCTAAGTATTTCAAATATTTCTTTTTTCGGATACTTATGACAATCTCTTTATACTCTTATATACAACCTAATATTTAACAGTTTGTGTGGGTAGATTACACCCTTGGTATATTTCTACAAATAAATCAGAATATGTTACCTTCACTCTAGAGTTTTTTGTTACAGAGAATTTGGCAGATCTTGTGCCTTTCTGAATGAAGTAAATGGTTTGATTTAGTGATGGCCTTGTTATCTTTCTGTTCATCGTTATCTTTCTTCTTTGATTGGTCGTCATTGAGTACTTGAGTTCTATGTTACATGTTCCTTGTACGCATGGCATTGTGATAGTCAGATTTTTTTTTACCGGCTAAGTCCTCAATAACCCTTACTCTATAGGACCTGTCACTGTTATACTGCTTTGCAGTATCAGTAAAATGAAAAGAAAAATCCTTTTATCAGAGTTAACATTTAAGATCCAACTGTTGGAATGACTCCAGAACTACATCAATGAAATGTATTACTAGTATTCCCTTTTTGATTTTTCAAAAAAGTGACTCATTTTTTTGTTGAAATCTAAAAAAGGACTTCTCAAGATCTGTAGCGCCCCAAATCCTAAATCTGAAGCTAACCCCGCCTTGAAATCGAAGATTTGAGACCTTCAAACTAGATCCACGAGCAACACCTACCATGAGTGCACAATCAATACCTGAAGAACAAAATAGCTGGGTTAAAACCCAACTGCAGTAGATTTTCTCAAACCTAAGTCTCGGGTAGGCAAGCTCAATCCCCAATCAAGGAAGCATTGCTTTCATATTCATTATTGGCATTATCTGAAATTTAACAGTGAATACTAACATAATATATCAGATTTACCTAATCCCTCTCGAAACTAATAATCTATGTCCTTTGATTAATTATTAAGTTTTCCGGTTCTCGTATTTTAATCTAATACTAACCCTGATAATACAACGATCCTTTTTTTTTTATTCAGCAGATAGAAAATATCATGCCTTTAACTAAGGTAAACCTTTATAGCCACAAACTCTACATGTACGTCGACAAACACATTATGTCGAAAGACACAATCATAAAACTCTCGTTCAGGTATCTCAGACCAATACACAACAAACATTGACCCTTATCAAGAATTACAAACAAGCTCACCAAACAATTCAAGTCAACAACACATGACAAGTCAGAAGGGATGATGCTCATAGTAGATCCTCACGTGGATCGCAATCTCAAACAAGAAAATAAAAATAATAATTAACAAACATAGACTCACCACTAGAAGGTATCTATCTACCTAGGAGATACATTGCCTAAAGAACAGAAACCATGTGAATTATCTCAATAAATTCGTCCATTGGAGACTGTCTTGACACCTTGTACGAAAACAATCATAACTTTTCACTCGAAAATTGGATTAATGAACCGTTTGAATTACTAAAAAGTAGACGAACAAACCTTTCTAACCATATAAGAATCACACTTAGATTAATTATATATCTACACCAGATTACATTTTAATATAAACCGACGTGCAGTAGACACTGTTCTGACACCTTGTACAAAAACTATCGTAACTCTTCACTCGGAACACGTATTAACAAACAGGAACGGAACTAGGAGTAGTAGTCAAGGGGGGCCGAACAAAAAAAAAAGTGAAAAATCTAAGTCTACCAGTGCTCGAACCCAGGTGTCTCACGTCTGAAACTCGGACCTCTGCCATCTCACCCACGCTACATATATGTAATAAGTATGACTCGAACTTTATTTATACGAAAAACCAGAGAGCAATCAGCATTTCTAAAACAATTTACGGCAAGTCAAGGGGGGCCATGGCCCCCTTTGGCCTGCATGTAGATCCATCCCTGTTAACAAACCGTTTGAACCACTAGAAATTAGACAAAGAGACCTTTCCAAAGATATAAAAATCAGACTTAGATTCGTTATATATCTACACCAGATTCAATTTTAATATAAACCGACGTGCAGTAGACACTGTTCTGACACCTTGTACGAAAACTATCGTAACTCTTCACTCGGAACTCGGATTAATGAACCGTTTGAACTACTAGAAAGTAGACAAACATACCTTTCCAAAAATATAAGAATAATACCGAGATTCTTCATATATCAATACCAGATGTAAGTTGAATTTAGACCGAAATACTGTCCTCTCTATGTGTTTTATGAAATTCTAGATAAAACTAGTCTCTAAGCCATTTAATCGTTCTTTCATGTGATTAACAATATTATACCTATCATGGAATAAATTGAAAGAGCCTACAAAAAAATTAGGAGATAGAAAATCTACCTCTTTTCGCCTTAGATGACTTTAAGACCACAACCATGGCTTGTTCTCTCACTAGAGAACTCTATTTCCATCACTTTTCTTCTTTATTCCTCATCCCTTCACTAAGGAGCGGCTGCACCCTCTTTCTTTTCTATAGGGTTTCCTCAAAAGTGAAGAGAAATAGGGTTTTTAAACCCACCAGTATTTCATCTAAACAAAACTGACCTAGACTTTTATTATTTCCACCCAATTTGGTATATCAAGAAAATAGGGGTGTTACAAGATCTTTACATGAAGATTTTTGTTCAAACACCCAGCATCTCCAATGCAAAACTAAAAAAAAAAACCCAGTTCCACTTAGAGCATCTCCAGTGCAAAACTCAAACTCTAAATCTTAGAGCGTCAAATAGGATATTTTAGAGTTTCTCTTTAAAATCCATCTACAATGCAAAACTCAATATGAATCTCTAAGGGATGTGTCCATGTCAAAATTTATTTTAGAGATTCTTAAGAGGGAACTCTAAATCTAGAGTGTCCTCTTGAGGATCTCTAGGTACCACATCAGAAAATCAATTAATTTTATACCAAAATATAGTTTTTAGAGATTCTCTTGATTGTTGCATTGGAGAAGACTTTCCAATAGAGCATCTCTAAATGGCCACGTAGGAAAGAAACCATTTAGAGATTCACTTTTCACACTTGACACAAAAGATTTTTAGAGTTTCTTTCCTGAAAAAACTTTGAGATTTTAGTTGAGATTTTCTTTCCTGTATGGCTAAATTATGTGTCAAGTTTTAGTTGAGATTTTCTTTCCTGTATGGGAGTCTCTAATCATGTCTTTCTGCAATGCAACACTGGAAAAAACTCCAATAGTTACACATGGTCATTCTAACGCTCTGTTTAAACTAATTTGGTAAAGGAAGAACAACTACATGAATTGACCTTGTGTAATTGATGGGTCATGAAAATGTCCCATCGGAGTCGTTTAAATTAGTCGAGTTAGTTCGTTTCGAGTCTTTATTATAATAAAATGGTTGATTTTCTTGATTAGGTGTGTTTTGTGGAGTTAGGTGTGAAAATGATAAAAAAATGGGAAAAAGATGCATAAAGGGTATTTTGGTCATTTGGAGTCGAGGACATTCTGGTAATTTGGCCAAAGTCAGTGCATGGTTGAAAAGTAGAGGTCGAGACGAGTCCGTAGGAGAAAACGGAAGTCAAATCGGAGTCCGGACGAAGGAATAAATCAAGGTCAAAGTTTTGTCAAAGTCTGTTGACTAGGTGGGACACATTCGGGCAAGTTTCTGGCCCGCGGTACGCTTAAGGACACGTGTCCATGTATGGAGGCTGGTATACGCGATTCCCATGTTTCCGCTGGACAACGAAGTGGCCCTTATAAGTCTGATTCGGTGTAGCGCGTTGCATTGTGCTTCCGTAGCCCCGTACCCACGTTTTAATCTCAGCCGCAACTTCCCGCGTCATCAAGATCGACAGCTCCTGTTCATCCCGTGTTTTAGTGATCATCCCGTGCACCCGAAGCAACTTAAGCACCGCGCTCCGGGCCACGTGTCTGCTTCCCCGACGTCCAGATCCCGCGTTTCTCTTCATCCGACGGATCCTGTTGCTGCCGGTCACTTCTTCATCCGACCATTAAGCACCAAATTCGCATGTTTTTTTTGAGAAACCCTAGCAGGTACCTGGAACCGACAAGTGTCACCTCCCATTTCTCTTTTAGGAATCAGACTCCCTTCCCTCCTTGCGACACATGGCGCTCCCTCTTTTCCTTACCCAAACCCTAGCCGCCACTACACTTGTGTGTTTAGGGTTTTATATTTTTAACCCATTTTCCAAATATAACCCTTCACTTTATTCCTTTCTACCATTTAACCCCAACTAAACCCTAACTCTATATAAACCCTTTTTGAGAACCAACCAAGCTCTCCCCCTCTTAGCCTCTCTTAGCCTCCTTTTCTCTCTACCTCTTCTCAACTAAAAACCCTAGCCACCATTCCTTTTCTCTACCACCTTCATCTTTTCTCTAGATCTACTTTCTTCTTCTAATTTCTACCTCTAACCTTCTAATTTCTTCATACCTTCTTCTCTAAAATCTCTTCTTCTTCTATCTCTCTTCTAAATTTCTCTTCTTTTATCTTCTAATAAACTATTACTTGGAGTTTTGAGCAATATTCTTGATATACTTGGAGCTTAAATTGGACATCAAAATGGAGATACATGGGAGTATGGATTGGGAACATTCTTGGTGATTTCTTTCCATTAATCTTTTGTAATTCCATTTATTTTATGAATTCAATGAATATTATTTTAGATTCCATGAGTAGCTAAATTTTGTATCTAGGGTGTAGAGGAAACCCATATTTGGGCTTATTTTGAGATATGTATTAAATCAATGAATCCTTATTTTGAGCTTCAATGCCTATTGATTGTCATTTCATGTTGATTCTATAACCTTGTTATCATTCATGTATTATAATTAGATATTTCATGCTTTTATTGATTTATTAGATGAGATATGCCTTTTAGATCTTGAATGATAGTGTAGGAAATTAGTTTTATATGGTAGTCAATCATACATTCTTGATTTTGAATTGTGCTATTAAAGAATATTATCCGAAACCTAATTAGTTCATTAAGCTAGGTTTTGAGTTATAAACAAATAGTGATTTATTGATTGAATGCTTGTCTTAAGTAGTCCATTTATGTGGTGAAATCGAAATCCCTAGATTCTTCTTCTTCCTTGATTTCATCCTTATTAGTTTATTAGCATTGTTTTCTCTCTTTAAGTAGTTTCAAAATCAAATCTAAAAAAATTGAAAGGGGTTTTAAATTCAAGATTTAGGTAAATTAGCTTATCTTTGGAACGATACTTTGAATACTATAACTTGACCCCGTATACTTGCGGGAAAAGACCTAGTTTTAGGTCCACCAAGTTTTTGGCGCCGCTGCCGGGGAAAAGTTTAATTTTATTTTCAATCTTGAATTGGTTTTTATTCTTATTTTTGTCTATTTTGATTACTTTGACTTGTTTTTCCTTTCTTTTTGTAGATTCACAAAGGAGGGAGCATCAAGGAAGAGGACATCAAGAAGACCCTTTTTAGTTATTTTTACTTTATTTTTATTTTGGTGAGAGAGTGTTATAATCTTTTTTTTGTATTTCTTTATTTTTGTTGTTTTGTAATAAGGCCTTTATTGTTTTGACCCTAAATTAGAGGGCATTTAATTTGTAACCAAAACGAAGCCTCGGGTTCGAACACTCACGGGAGAGTGGCCCGGGTCGTCTACAAAGGTCGTCGCCCGTCTTGAACGGGAGGTAACTTCTTGATCACCCACGAATCTCCTGTAAGTGGGTACTTGTGATGTTTCTTGCTTGCTAATTGATTGTCGAACTATTAGTTTAATTATCATATTAGTAAGGGCATCAACCCATTACAAGATAGGAGTCGGATTTCATCACCGGTCTCTTGCCCATCTAGGTAACAACATCGCCGATCCCAAGCCTCACTTAAAATTAAAAATCGATTTAGACATTGGCCAAAGGGTAACGAGCTTATAGGACACTCTTGACAAATCTCGAACTTGATTAGTATTTGGAGTTTTCCCAGGAAGAGGGAACGATCCAAGAACACAATTCTTGATCGTTGTACTGTGACGGAGTAACTCCTCATAAGAATCATAGTTCAAGTTTGGTAAGAAGTAGAAGCTGTCTAGATCAATTTTTAGGTGAAAAAGACTACCCGGTCGTCTAGATTGTGTCTAGGTTGCTTGGTGGAGTCAGCTTGCTTGCTTTGTTGTTTTCCTTAGGATCTTCGTAGTTTCCTTAATTCTTTTCTTTTCAAAAAAAAATTTTTCAAAAAAAAAAAAAGAGTCCCTTGTCTTGTCTTTTGGTTTATGCCCCCTAGGTTACGTGATAAGAGAGGTCGTTTTGTTAAAGAGTCTGATTTGAGTATTTTACTTGAAAACCTTTCTTTAAAAGAGTCTATGGAGGATCACGTTGATCAAGATAGAGTCGAGGATCAACCTATGACTCTCAAAAACTACATGCATCCGGCTAGAGTTAGCCAACCATCATGCATTAGGCTACCCCCGACTAACACTTATTTCGAGTTAAAGTCAGGAATCATCAATATGCTTCCGGTGTTTCGTGGTTTAGAGAACGAGAACGCGTATTATCATGTTAGGGAATTTGAGGACGTTTGCAAGACCATGAACGTCCCTAACTCGATTGATGCCGTTAGATTAAGGTTGTTCCCTTTTTCTCTAAAAGATAAAGCTAAGTCGTGGTTGTATGCTTTACAACCTGAGTCTATTTCTACTTGGGCAGAACTTAGTGGTGTCTTTCTAGAAAAATTCTTTCCCAAGCATAAAACTAGAGCTTTAAGGCAGAGTTTGCTTAATTTCGAGCAACTCCAAGGAGAATCTCTCTACTCCTATATTGAGAGATTCAAGGACATTCTTCTAGAGTGTCCACATCATGGGTTCGAAAAAATGAAACTAGTCCAACTATTGTATGAAGGACTAGATTATCCTACCACCTCCATGATTGAGTCATTTTGTAATGGCGGGTTTTCTAACAAATCCGCCGATGAGGCCATGGATTTTCTTGAGGGACTAGCCGCACAATCCCAACAATGGGAAACTTCTAGAGAACCTATCACTCGGGCAAAGCCTAATCCAACTAAGGGCGGGATTTATAGGATCGATGATTCTGAGTCCAAACTTGACGCCATTACCAGAAGGTTGGAAGCCTTAGTGATGAATCAACCTAAAACCTTCGCGGAGGATCCCACTCATGTCATGAGTGTTGGAAATGAACCCATCTCTTACCCTTGTTCAGTCTGTGGAGACCCTACTCATACGGGGAACAAATGTGCCTTATTCTTTGAGTCTGCTAACAAAGAACAAGCTCATGCTCTCTATCAAAACTCTAGGCATGACAATCGTCAGAAGTATGATCCTTTCTCGAACACGTATAATCCAGGCTGGAGAAATCATCCCAATCTCTCTTGGTCTAAAGGTCAATACCAGAGTCAGCCTAGTAGTTCTATGAACCCTCAGGGGTTTAATGCACCTAGCAACCCTTTTGCTCAGCCCAGTGTCCAACATCCACCTGAAAAGAAGACATCATTAGAGGACACCATGCAAATGCTAGCTCAGAACCAGGTCATGTTAACTAAGAACCATGAGGAATTTCAGGAATCCACCCGTCAAGCTTTGACTAAGCTAGAAACATCTCACCAACAATCTTTGTCTAAGCTAGAAACATCTCACCAACAATCTTTGTCTAAGCTAGAAACCCAAATAGGTCTACTTCATGAAGCCTTGAGTCAGAGAGAGAAAGGTAAGTTTCCAAGTCAAGTTGAGCAAAACCCAAAAGGTCTATTGGGTAGACCACCACCAGATGAAGCTAATGCGATAACAACCCTTAGAAGT
The DNA here is from genome assembly GCF_041429995.1 of Eschscholzia californica. NCBI lineage: Eukaryota > Viridiplantae > Streptophyta > Magnoliopsida > Ranunculales > Papaveraceae > Eschscholzia > Eschscholzia californica. The sequence goes on along the minus strand of NW_028238420.1, from coordinate 39,975,025 downwards.
GGTAAAATTGTGGACAACAAGGTAAGAGCTCCTGAAGAGGAAGAGAGTGAGAACGAGCCGTCTTCGTTGCCAACCAGAGTCTCGAGGGATGAGCCTGAAAAGGCTCCTGAGTCAGAAAGTCCACCCTTAGTATCCGAGCCTTATGTCCCTAGAGCTCCATACCCTCAACGTTTGGTCGAGTCAAAGAAGAAATCTCAGTTTCAGGAGATAATGGAGTTGTTCAAACAAGTTAGTATCAACATTCCACTTTTAGATGCGATCAAACAGATCCCAGCTTACGCCAAGTTTCTTAAGGATTTATGTACTAGTAAGCGTAAGATGAATGTGCATAAGAAAGTGCTCCTTACTCAGAATGTTAGTTCGATCATCCAACAAAATATTCCACCTAAGTTCAAGGATCCAGGAAGTCCTACATTACCATGTACCATAGGAGATTATAAAATAGAGCGTGCTCTATTGGATCTCGGTGCTAGTGTTAACCTTCTTCCTTATTCTGTGTACTTACAGTTGGGATTAGGAGAGATCAAACCAACCTCTGTGGTCCTTCAGTTAGCGGATCGGTCTGTTAGGCACCCACGTGGCATAGTCGAAGATGTTTTGATCAAAGTTGGTGAATTCTTATTTCCTGTTGATTTCATCATTTTAGATACTGAGCCAGTCCATAATTCCAAAAGTCAAATACCTGTCATACTAGGGCGACCATTCTTAGCTACATCCAATGCTATCATCTATTGTCGTAGCGGCCTTTTGAAATTGTCTTTTGGAAATATGACTGTAGAGATGAACATCTTCCATACTGGACTTCACCCCGATGATGTTGATGATTTTAACGAGTTAAATTTGATAGAAATGTTGGTTCAGGATTCTTTACCAACAACTCTATCAGATGACCCGTTGGAAACATTGTTGGCCTACTTTGGTTTAGATTTTGATGAGGAAGGTAGTATCAATGAGGTGAATGCTTTATTAGATTCCACCCCATTACTGGATACTGAGAAATGGAAAGCGAAAACTGAATCCCTCACAATCTCTGAACCAAGTATGGCATCAACTTTAGAGACAACTCAACCATCGGCAAGTGATGAGTCCAAATCACCCTCTGTCTCAGAGTCGTCTCAGCCTATTGAGAAACCACCATCCTTAGAGTTGAAACCTTTACCTGAGAACATGAAATATTCGTTTTTAGGACCTTCAGAGACCCTACCTGTTATTATTGCATCCGAGCTAGAGAAAGAACAAGAGGGTCGATTGTTAGATGTCCTAAGAGAACACAAAGAGGCACTAGGATGGTCTATAGCCGATCTCAAGGGTATAAGTCCGTTAGTTTGCACGCACCACATTTACTTAGAAGAAGATGCTAAACCATCGAGAGAGATGCAACGTCGACTTAACCCTCATATGAAGGAAGTTGTGAGATCTGAAGTCCTGAAATTATTAGATGCGGGTATTATCTACCCTATTTCAGATAGCACTTGGGTCAGTCCTGTTCAAACTGTTCCCAAGAAGTCAGGCATTACTGTAGTTAGAAATGAGTGCAATGAGTTAATACCCACCAGGATGACCACTGCGTGGCGTGTTTGTGTAGACTACAGGAAGTTGAACACGGTCACGAGGAAAGATCATTTTCCTCTTCCATTCATTGATCAGATGCTCGAGAGACTGGCAGGACATAGTTACTATTGTTTCTTAGATGGCTATTCCGGGTATAATCAAATTGCCATTGCTCCTGAAGATCAAGAGAAAACAACCTTCACTTGCCCATTTGGAACTTATGCTTATCGTCGTATGCCGTTTGGGTTGTGTAATGCACCCGCTACTTTTCAACGTTGTATGATGAGCATATTTTCTGATATGGTAGAAAGGTTTCTCGAAGTTTTCATGGATGATTTTTCAGTCTTCGGTTCATCATTTGATGAATGTCTACATCACCTCACACTCGTGTTGGTTAGATGTAAGGAGAAGAATTTAGTGCTTAATTGGGAGAAGTGTCATTTCATGGTTCGTTCAGGAATTGTCTTAGGGCATGTCATTTCAGCTAAGGGTATAGAAGTAGATAAAGCCAAAGTAGAGTTGATAAAAAGTCTTCCTGTACCAAAAACAGTTAAAGACATCCGATCTTTTTTAGGTCATGCAGGCTTTTATCGTCGATTTATCAAAGACTTTAGTAAGATATCAAGACCTCTTTGTAATCTTTTGGCAAAAGAGAACAAGTTTGTCTTTGATAATGCTTGTCTAGAGGCCTTTGATAAACTCAAACTTTTGCTTACTACTGCTCCTATTGTTCAACCGCCTAACTGGAAAGCTCCTTTTGAGATCATGTGCGATGCATCTGATTATGCAATAGGAGTCGTTTTAGGTCAGCGTGAAAACAAATTACTTCACGTAATCTATTATGCTAGTAAGACGTTGAATGATGCACAACTCAACTATTCGACCACTGAAAAAGAGTTGTTAGCTGTTGTTTATGCCTTAGAGAAGTTTCGATCATACCTAGTAGGTTCTAAGGTCATAGTATTTTCTGATCATGCCGCATTAAAGTACCTCCTCTCTAAAAAAGAGGCCAAACCTAGGTTGATTAGATGGATACTTTTGCTACAAGAGTTTGACATAGAGATACGGGATAAGAAAGGTTCCGAAAATGTTGTAGCAGACCACTTGTCTAGGCTTGTTGCGGAGTCCGTAAATGATGAGTTACCTATTAGAGAGAGTTTTCCCGATGAACATCTTTTTGTAGTCTCCCAATTACCTTGGTTCGCAGACATAGTGAACTATCTTGTTATAGGACAAATGCCCAAACATTGGACTAAACAAGATCGTGATAAATTCTTGTCCGAGGTAAAGCGGTTCTTCTGGGACGATCCATACTTGTTTAAGTATTGTCCCGATCAGATTATTAGGAGATGTGTCCCTGATAGTGAACAAACCAATATCATCTCCTTTTGTCATGACCATGCATGTGGAGGTCACTTTAGTAGCAAGAAGACGGCCGCCAAAATTTTACAATGTGGTTTCTACTGGCCGTCTTTATTCAAGGATACCCATGCATATTGTGTAGCTTGTGAGCGATGTCAGAAGTTGGGGAGTATTTCACGTAGAAATATGATGCCCCTAAATCCTATTCTTGTCATTGAGGTCTTCGATGTATGGGGCATCGATTTCATGGGTCCATTTCCGAACTCCTTAGGCAACCTATATATTCTAGTCGCGGTCGATTATGTGTCTAAGTGGATAGAGGCGGTTGCTTGCAAAACGAATGATCACAAAGTTGTGATCCAGTTTCTAAAAGAAAACATCCTTTCTCGTTTTGGTACACCGCGTGCGATTATTAGTGATGGGGGAACACACTTTTGTAATAGGCAGTTTGAGGTTCTAATGAAAAAGTATGGTATTACTCATCGAGTGTCCACCCCGTATCATCCACAGACAAGCGGTCAAGTTGAGGTTTCCAATAGGGAAATTAAACGCATTCTTGAGAAAACAGTCAATCCAAATAGAAAAGATTGGTCATTACGACTAACTGATGCATTATGGGCTTATCGTACAGCGTTTAAGACTCCCATTGGAATGTCTCCGTATAGATTGGTGTATGGCAAGGCTTGCCACCTCCCTGTAGAGTTAGAGCATAGAGCATATTGGGCTATCAAGCAAATGAACTTTTCGCTTGACAACGCAGGTAGAGAGAGAAAACTCCAACTTAGTGAGTTAGAAGAATTGAGGAATGATGCATATGAGAGTTCTAGAGTGTATAAGCATAAAATGAAGGTGTTTCATGATAAAAACATTTTGAGAAAATCATTTTCACCAGGTCAAAAAGTTCTTTTATACAACACTCGTTTGCATTTATTTCCTGGAAAACTTCGTTCTAGATGGTCGGGGCCTTTTGTTGTCAAATTTGTGTATCCTCATGGTGCGGTCGATATTGAGGATAAAAATGGTGTTTGTTTTAAAGTCAATGGTCAACGTTTAAAACCATTTTTAGAAATATCACCCGAAACCGTGGATGTTTTTATTGAAAATCCAGTATATCAGAAGTGATTCCCGATGTTCAGCTTAGTCTGGCTGAAGACTTTAAACTTAGCGCTTCTTGGGAGGCAACCCATGCTTCTGATATAGGACGGTAGCGTCTGGTAATATCTTTCCTCTCATCTTTTTATTTTGGCATGGTCTTCAGAACATTGGGGACAATGTTCGGTTTAAGTTTGGGGATAGGGAAGAACTTTTTGCTAAGTCCTTCATTTCGAAAATTCAAGAGGGTTCAAAATTTTTTCAATTTTGACCGAAAATGTGAGTCTAATGGTTGTTTTTGGCTTGTTAATAGTTATAGAGTCGAGTTGATCGTACTATCCGGTTGTTAAAGGTTTCTTCATGAATGTCGAGTCTTGAGGTCGTCTGTGTGCTAGCCATGTGAGTATTATGGAAGTGAAGGGTAAACGGTTCTGAGATAACTAGATTAATCATTAGTGGAGACTTAACCCTTGTGAGATTTCTGAGCCTTTCTATTACCTTTGAGTGTACTCTTCTGCGCTGATTCCGAGTAGAGTGAAGAGCTACTCAACCTCGCAAATTTGTAAAAAGAGTTCATTTGATCTCGTGTGCTCAACTTCCATAGCCACTAGGAGTGACATCAGGATAGCGAATAAACCTTACTCTTGTAGTCCATGAAACTCGATAATAGTGTCAACTTTAGGAAGACGGATACTCCACCATCCATTCATCATATGACTCCCGAGAATGAAGGCATGAAAAGTAAAGAAAGAAGAATGTGAAAGCAAAGTGCGAAAAATAGAAAAGGCGATTGTTGAGAATACTAGTGTTGGTATTGCATTGTTTGTATTGTTTATAGTTGAATGCCAAAAAAAAAAAAAAAAAAAAAAAAATGAAGTGAAAATCTCTGAAAAAGAAAGTTTGTGTAAAAAGTTCATGTGAACTTTAGTTTGTTCGAAGCAAAAAGCTAAGTATGGAAGTTGCTTGAAGTTCTCTAGCATTGAAGGCGTCGACATTCTCGGGATCTCATCACCATCCATCTCATCACTTGTATCCGTTGACCTTTAGGAAGCATTATTAGAGGGTAGAGTGGGTGAGAAGGGTAAGTGAGCTTCCCCATTCCATTTAGTGGTTATATTCCTTTTCGTAGATCATTCGCTCTAAAATGTTGTCCTCACCCTTTTTATGTGTTGAGTTCAAGTTTAGTGATCACACTCGCACATGCGAGCGAACCATTTCTGAGTGATTCATTTTTTAGAGCGTATGTCTGTGAGGCCAAAGTCGAGGCGAAATGTATTAAGATAGGGATCAAGGGTCTGTCTGCTTGGAACTGAAGTGATTCTCATTGTGGCTAGTCACGTACACTTTGAGTCTAGATTATTAGTGAAGAGATCTTTAACATCTGTATAGTGTTGTTAACTTTGACTGATTCCTATTAGCTTGCTAAATTTTCTAGGAGATAAACATTTTTTGTCTATCTTAGTTGACTTTGAGTGTTTTTGGACCCTATTGTATTTTAGAAATGTTTTTGAATTTTGTGGGTACATTCTCTGGAAACCCTCACGAGACAAAACTCGTCCACTAGGGCAACCTAGGGGTTTAACGGCTTGTTGCATATGCTAAATGCAACCGGGATTCCTCCGAAAGTGAGTTAGGTTTTTCTTTTATTTTGTTTTGCTCGAGGACTAGCAAAATCTAAGTTTGGGGATGTTTGATGGGTCATGAAAATGTCCCATCGGAGTCGTTTAAATTAGTCGAGTTAGTTCGTTTCGAGTCTTTATTATAATAAAATGGTTGATTTTCTTGATTAGGTGTGTTTTGTGGAGTTAGGTGTGAAAATGATAAAAAAATGGGAAAAAGATGCATAAAGGGTATTTTGGTCATTTGGAGTCGAGGACATTCTGGTAATTTGGCCAAAGTCAGTGCATGGTTGAAAAGTAGAGGTCGAGACGAGTCCGTAGGAGAAAACGGAAGTCAAATCGGAGTCCGGACGAAGGAATAAATCAAGGTCAAAGTTTTGTCAAAGTCTGTTGACTAGGTGGGACACATTCGGGCAAGTTTCTGGCCCGCGGTACGCTTAAGGACACGTGTCCATGTATGGAGGCTGGTATACGCGATTCCCATGTTTCCGCTGGACAACGAAGTGGCCCTTATAAGTCTGATTCGGTGTAGCGCGTTGCATTGTGCTTCCGTAGCCCCGTACCCACGTTTTAATCTCAGCCGCAACTTCCCGCGTCATCAAGATCGACAGCTCCTGTTCATCCCGTGTTTTAGTGATCATCCCGTGCACCCGAAGCAACTTAAGCACCGCGCTCCGGGCCACGTGTCTGCTTCCCCGACGTCCAGATCCCGCGTTTCTCTTCATCCGACGGATCCTGTTGCTGCCGGTCACTTCTTCATCCGACCATTAAGCACCAAATTCGCATGTTTTTTTTGAGAAACCCTAGCAGGTACCTGGAACCGACAAGTGTCACCTCCCATTTCTCTTTTAGGAATCAGACTCCCTTCCCTCCTTGCGACACATGGCGCTCCCTCTTTTCCTTACCCAAACCCTAGCCGCCACTACACTTGTGTGTTTAGGGTTTTATATTTTTAACCCATTTTCCAAATATAACCCTTCACTTTATTCCTTTCTACCATTTAACCCCAACTAAACCCTAACTCTATATAAACCCTTTTTGAGAACCAACCAAGCTCTCCCCCTCTTAGCCTCTCTTAGCCTCCTTTTCTCTCTACCTCTTCTCAACTAAAAACCCTAGCCACCATTCCTTTTCTCTACCACCTTCATCTTTTCTCTAGATCTACTTTCTTCTTCTAATTTCTACCTCTAACCTTCTAATTTCTTCATACCTTCTTCTCTAAAATCTCTTCTTCTTCTATCTCTCTTCTAAATTTCTCTTCTTTTATCTTCTAATAAACTATTACTTGGAGTTTTGAGCAATATTCTTGATATACTTGGAGCTTAAATTGGACATCAAAATGGAGATACATGGGAGTATGGATTGGGAACATTCTTGGTGATTTCTTTCCATTAATCTTTTGTAATTCCATTTATTTTATGAATTCAATGAATATTATTTTAGATTCCATGAGTAGCTAAATTTTGTATCTAGGGTGTAGAGGAAACCCATATTTGGGCTTATTTTGAGATATGTATTAAATCAATGAATCCTTATTTTGAGCTTCAATGCCTATTGATTGTCATTTCATGTTGATTCTATAACCTTGTTATCATTCATGTATTATAATTAGATATTTCATGCTTTTATTGATTTATTAGATGAGATATGCCTTTTAGATCTTGAATGATAGTGTAGGAAATTAGTTTTATATGGTAGTCAATCATACATTCTTGATTTTGAATTGTGCTATTAAAGAATATTATCCGAAACCTAATTAGTTCATTAAGCTAGGTTTTGAGTTATAAACAAATAGTGATTTATTGATTGAATGCTTGTCTTAAGTAGTCCATTTATGTGGTGAAATCGAAATCCCTAGATTCTTCTTCTTCCTTGATTTCATCCTTATTAGTTTATTAGCATTGTTTTCTCTCTTTAAGTAGTTTCAAAATCAAATCTAAAAAAATTGAAAGGGGTTTTAAATTCAAGATTTAGGTAAATTAGCTTATCTTTGGAACGATACTTTGAATACTATAACTTGACCCCGTATACTTGCGGGAAAAGACCTAGTTTTAGGTCCACCAGTAATGCACAACCTACACCAGGTAGTGATATTCTTATACCAAAGACCTTTGATTATTAAAAAAAAAACTCTAAAGTCTCAGGTGACAGTTAAGATTTTAAGATTGAGTCTTGCATTGGAGGTGCTTTAAGAGCATCTCTAATGCAAGACTAAGAGGATCTCCGGTGCAAAACTTAGAGAGATCTCAACTAGTCCTACTAATCAAGTTCCAATTACGATTCTCATTCCTAGGGGGACAAAGATAGAGATCTTCAACTCTTATATGTATCCGATGCAAACCTCAAGCTTGTAATTTTTAGTTATGTGGCATGGTTATTTTTGTAAAGAAGAAATAAGTTATTTTGGAAATATATGAAAACTTGATTTCTATTGATTGAAATTCAAATATTGATGAGTTAGACAATTAGAGATATCTTTAGAAGACACTCTAGAGATAGTGTCCTCTTGAAATATCTCTATTCCACCCTCGACACGTCAATAGAGGCGAATCTGTCTAAGATCACAATCCTGATCGACATGCCCAACCCAAGTAAACTGAAAGAAGTATAATAGCTAGCAGGAAGATTAACATTTCTATCCCGATCCTTGAGCAAGATGGGTATAAAGCTCCGCCTTTCTTTAAAACTCAAAGAAAGGTGTCACAGTTCGAACAGACAACCGAAGTCGAACAAGCTTTTCAAGATTTAAAATCACACCTAATGGCTCTACTGCTCCTGTTCAGCTAAAATCCTCGAGGATGAGTTAACACTCTATCTGTCCACTTCAAAAGAAGTCATGTCGTCGGTGGTCATAAAGACAATAAACGATGTGATGCACTTGGTCTACTTCGTCAGCAAAGTACTATTAGAAGCCGAACTGAACTACTTGACGGTGGAAAAGCTGGCACATGCACTTGTCTCGTAGCCAGAAAGTTATGCCCATATCTTCAGACATATACTATGGTGGTACAAATAGACCAGCCACTTAAGAACGTGCTATAGACAATGGACACGTCAGGGCAACTGCTGAAGTGGGCCATAAAGTTCAGCGAATTTGATATATAGTTTGTACCTCGAAGAGCAATAAAAGGACAAGATTTGGTTGATTTCTTATCTAAATGTTCTTCGCTACTACAAAGCTTAGACCAGATTTGATCTAGACCCTTTTTATAAATGGGTCCTCGAGGGAAGCTCAGAAAGAATCCCGAACCATTCTTGTAAGTTTGAAGAAGAAAAAACCTCCCATGCTTCAAAATTCGAATTTCTGGTAACCAATAATGAAGCATAGTACGAGTCCCTGATAGCAAGGCTAAGAATGACCCTGAACGGGAAAGCAACAAATTTAGAAGTTTACAATGACTCTCAGCTAGTGGTAAACCAGATCAACATGGACTATGAGGTAAGAGGAACTGACCAGACTAAGTACGTTGAGAAGGTAAGGGAACTGATCAAACGATTGAAATAATTTGATCACAAGAATCCCACGGGAAGAAAACGCGTTGGGTGACGCTCTATCAAAAATGATAAGATGACAAGCCACCTTACCAGGGGTAATATTCCAAAGGGTTACTTCCCAAATAGCCCCCAACTTTGTGACCAGCTTCCTGCCTAGCTCCCTACTTTATCAAAAATACCTAGTTGGCCCCCTTTTTCAGTTACCGTTATAACTCCGTTAACTAGTCATCACCTCTCCCTGCTACCTCACCTTCTCGTCACCTCATCGTCTTTACCGGTAATATTCCAAGAGGTTGTCTAAGTCATTTACATGCATTATGAATCAATTATTTTTTGTATCTATTCCCAGTAATTTGTAGAAAGCACTATCAGATCCACGATGGAAGAAATCCATGAATGAAGAGATGAGTGCGTTAGAGAAGAATTCCAGTTGGAAACTTGTTGATAAACTCAACGAATATCGTATTGTTGGGTATCTTTGGATATTTACTATAAAAATGAATTCAGATGGAAGCATTGATATGTATAAAGCCAGACTTGTTGCCAAAGGGTATACCCAGACGTATGGTGTGGATTATGAGGAGACCTTCGTCCAGGTGGAAAAGATAAACACTATCCGTGTATACATTTCTTTTACAAACAATCAAGGTTGGCCATGACAACAGTTTAACGTGAAGAATATATTTCTCATTAATGGAGACTTAAAAAGAAGAAGTATACATGGAGTTACCACCTAGAGTCGCGAATTCTAAAGTAGGAAAAGTATGCAAATTAAGGAAGGCATTATACAGGTTAAAACAATTGCCACGAGCTTGGTCTGGACGGTTACGAAGAGCATGAAGGCATTTAGATATAGACAAAGTAATTATGATCATACCTTGTTTATAAAATAGAAGTTAGGCAAGCTTACTACTCTTATTGTTTATAATATGGTTGTTATTGGAAATGACTCAGCAGAAATGGAGGCATTGGAGAACTATTTCTCGTAGGAATTGAGATGAAGGATTTGGGACAGCTGAAATACTTCTTAGGCATTGAAGTTGCAAGATCAAGTCAAGGTATTTTCATGTCTCAACGAAAGTATATACTAGATCTTCTTGCAGAAAATGGGATGCTTGATTGCACACCGGTAGATACACCGACTGAAGCAAATCATCACTTGGGATCGTAACCAACTGAGATCTGTAGGAAGGTGTGGGATTAAGTCGGTAAGTGTGTGGCGCTCCGTTGCCTTCCCATGTTCAGGGGTGTAAGACATCGACCTTGCTTACGTGGACCCCCCAACTTTCCTTACGAATCCCAGGGCAGACCTGGACATATACGTATGAGGCAGAACAGGGCTGAAACTCGTTAGATGGTCTTGCCGACCTCCCGGCTGCGGACGTAGGTGGCAGAGCTTTTTGGGCTCAGTTGTCAAGTTGCCTTGGGACGGGTTGACACGTTGGACTTCTTGGTCTTTTGTTGACTTCTTGACGGTAGTCAACGGGTGACCATTTTATGCATCATCACAAGTCCCGTCACTCCTTAGTCGAAAATAGAGAAACTAAGAGTATAAGTACTCAGAGGTCTCTCCTGCAACACTAATCTAGCATAGGATTCAGGGGATATAAATCTCTAGAATCTAAATTAGCTGGAAAACAAGAGACTAGTGGAAGGTAATTTCCTAAACAGAAAATTGGCTGGAGTCCCAAAAAGTAGGAGGTCAATAAGTTCCTTCCCCTGCACAGAAAAATTATGGTGCAGGTCTAAATGGACAAAACAACGTCAGCTTTTCTCTTTTTTTCATCCCAAAATGCCCTTGACAGTACAAGAAGAAAAAAAGAACTTCCATTTTTCTGACAAAGTACATCTTTCCATTTAGTACATCTCTCTCCCTATCTCTCTTTAAAAAAATTGGTTGATCTCTTTCCTTTACTCTCTCCATTCTCTAAGTTTCACAATTTTATAAGCCTAAAGTCGTTATATGCAATTTTTATTTCTGGATAAAAATCGGTTAGCAAGTACATGAGTGGTCATCGATGGAGAGAGCTAAAGGTGTTGTATCCATTAATTGAGACAAAGACGAAAAGTTGTTGCAGGTTTTAGTGTTTATAACGAAATCGATGAAGCAAAGATAATGGGATTTAAAAGATTATTTTTAACAGATTTAAAGGGTCAACATCAAAGTTATACGGAGTTTTTTCTTGAATAGGTCTAATGTTTTTTTTCTTAATTAGATTTTTTTGTTTGTAACAGACTTGGAAGTCTGAAAGGTTAAAGACAATATTATTTTTATCTTTTTGTGTGTAAGAGGATGATGATGATAATTTTTTTTTGTTGAAAGGGGTGATGATGATATTGGGAAGAATTTTGTATTTTTTTCTTTTTTCGGTTTTGTACGATGTTGATGATGATAGTCAATAATGGGGGATTGCTTTGTAATTCATTAGTTGATGTTAATCTTATTAAAATATGTAAGAAATTAAGGAAGTGTGTATGACATAATTATATGTCCAGGATATGACATTTGATTATATACTGTACACAACACAATGTCTTATACCTTCTCCACAGAAAGTGTAAGAAAATTAAACAATGTATATGACATAATCATATGTACAGTACATGACATTTTATTATATATTGTACATAAGAAAATTTCATTTACTTTCTCCCTCGAAAGTTAACAAGTTTGAAAAGTGTACACGACATACATATGTTCAGTAGATTTAATTATGTATTGCACACAACAAAATGTCTTATACATTCTCCACAGAAAGTGTAAGAAGTTTGAAAAGTATATAAGACATAATACGTTTTGTACATTTAATTATGTATACTACATAACAAAATGTCTTACACTTTCTTCCCAGAAAGTGTAAGAAATTTGAAAAGTGTATATGAGATAATCATATGTGCAGTACAAGACATTTGATTATGTATTGTACATAATAAAATGTCCTCTATTTTCTCCACAGAAAGTGTATCAAATTTGAAAAGTGTAACAAATTTGAGATAAGGTAGGAATTTGGAGAGAGAAAAAAATCAGAAAAATAATTTTAAATCGAGAAAATATTTCCATTTAGAGAAAAAAAAATTACGTGGCATTATCTTAGTTGATGATACATTTAGAAAAACAACATAAACACAGAACTTTTTTCAATGACAAATCCGTAAATATCGTGTAAAATACACTCCGTTTAATTGCCAGGAATCAGAACGCATTTATGTTATGCTTAGGATTGGGTTCTCATTACCCACATGATTTTGGGCCTTTTGCTCAATCGCCCATTTCCTAAACTAATAATTGATTATGTTCACCAAAAAGTCCGATCATCGTTTGATAGGAAAGAGCAAACCAAAACAAATTGTTTGGAACAAATCAAGAAAAATTGAATATTGTTATAAGGGGTGTGTCTGCCCGTAAACTTATTGGTATAACATATGTTTTGGATCCCTTTAATATTAACTTTCTCTTGCCAAAGATATTTGTGGATGCCCACCATTTTCATAAAACCACATATATGTGGTGTCATGACATGGGGACACCGTATAACAAGTGTCTTGTTGTTAAGTGCAACACACCATGCAAGTGACAACCTATGGGTTATGTGTCACCATCCTACAAATCCATCCACCCTATAAATAGGTATAATGTTGTAATGTTATGGTATGGAAAAAGTTTGAAAACTACATATAAAGCTTTGGTTATGTTCATCTCTTTGTTGATAGTATATCTAATTATCTCTATCTCTTTCTCTTCCTTTAATTTCATTAAGTTGCATGCAAATATCAAGACACATTGGAGACAATTTACAACAAATATAAACTGAACCAAAATTGTTAAACCATATCGATTTTCAACCAGTTTAAATTTTCGCCAAATTTGGTGTTTTCAAATCATTTGAAAAGGAGAAATGTATCAGAAAACTGATGAGACCCGAATGCCACCCATTTAAACAGATATAACTAACATAGCTTTAGAAATCAGAACGAGATCTGAACTAACTCAATCAATACTATATTAGAGCATCTCCAATGCAGAATTCAAAAACAATTCAAGTAGTCATACTTGTCAAGTTCCATTATCAATGCAAACCCCAATCAGATTTCTCTTTGAACCCTAAAATTGAGTCCTTCGGAAAACTTCCAAACCCTAAGACCAGACACTCTTCATATCCCTTATACAGCCAACCAGAAAAATCATGTCTCCATTTTCGACTGATGGAATTTAGGGAGAGAAGCAAGATCGAGTTAAGAGAAAGAAAGAAAAGAGTCCTAAATTTTAATTTTGAGATTATTTAGCAGACCGTCGTGGGGAGGGAAAAAATATTGATGAACCATTTTTCTCCAACCGAATGAAACTTTTTTGAGGGAGTGTGGACCAATTGGCTTCAGTTAGGTTAGTTGCTATAAGCTAGTGCTTATAGATAACATGATTAAACATGACAATTAGAAAAAAGAAGGTGCTTATAGATAACATGATTAAACATGACAATTAGAAAATAAAGGTGCTTATAGATAACATGATTAAACACAACCATTAGAAAATAAAGGTCCTGAAACACCGGCTTGAACGTCAGTGTTCTTGCCAAATATTTTTCCACTTCCCATCTTGGAGGAGAATCTGACATTTTAAAATCAAATGTAATACCCAAATTACTATTTCACATTTTGGGAACCTGATGTAAAAGTACTTCAACTCCAAGTAACAATAACATAACTCTTGACAAAAATTAAAGTTACAATAACATAAATCCAGACAAACTAGTTTTCGGATCAACCTTTAGTTGCCTTGGTTGCTCTTTGCAACCTCAGTCAGAGTGCTTATATAATGAAAACCCAGTGATCCGCGAGTATGTAGAGATCTTGAAGTACCAGTTCGGATATTGTGTTCTTGTCGATAAGCATTATAGGTCATGGGGTAGTGTACAACTAATCTCTCGCCGTCAAAGAAAATGGGTGACATGTAACCTATGGGTAGATTTGTTTTTCTTTTTATCACATCCTTTTTCTTGAGCTTCCATTTGTTGTTTTCATAATCATCGAGTACCCAAATGAATAATACTTCATTTTCTGGAATACAAGCTACAAGATTAACTTCATCTTCCACAACTCCCAGCCAAAGAAACCTCTTCAATTGTTGAAGCCTAGTCAATGGGCTTGTTACTTTTGACAGCATTTCAGATACAGTTGTTGGTATTTGAATTATCTTGCTCTCATCTTTATCCGCATTGAATGCAATGATAACTCCATTATTGGATAGCCAAAGTACAATCCGACGAAAGCAAACAGGATAGGAATATAAAGTTATCGATTCATTCTTCAAGCCATTACTACCATAGTTTATCCTCGTAGTCTTTTTGGATTCTACCCAACACTCTTTCTCTGGATTGAAAACCTTGAAGCTAAAACTCGTCTCCTCACCATCCAAGCAAACTACATTGTAGTGGCTATGGTAATATAGGGAGGAGGAAGTTGGTCCAAAGACTAATCCAAAACTACGACTGAGTCCTCGTTTCCTAGGAGGAGATGGAATAAGTTGTTTTTTCTTAGTTAAAGGGTTGAAAATGCAAAGGTAGTCTCGAGGAGCCTTCGTGAAATTGTCGAAAGTGCGAACGCTGCTAAAGTCTTGAAGTAAAACCACAAGAAGACCATGACTAACTGAGATGAGGGCCTTCCAATATTTTGCAGGTACGCCGAGAGAGATGGTGGTTTCCCTTATGCGATTGGGTGAAGAGCGATGGAAAGATGTCCGAATGATACTGGTACTTTCACCAGTTAAACGTTCCGAAATAAAAGTAGTAATATCTCTGTTGGTTTGACGACTAGTATGTTTATTTACAAAGTAAGGATCGGAGATGAAGGAATGCCATCTTTTGTTGATAACTTTAAACTTAACTGCAGTTTTTAAGGGCAGCCGTATTAGAATTTCACCAAGAAGGTTGTCATCAAGTTTGTCGGCGACTGTTGCTGGAGTACTACAGTAATCTGCTCAGAGAAAGAGATAAGAGAGTCATCCCTACTCTATTGTAGTTTTTCAAATCAATATATAAAACCAATTAAATAAACATTCATCTTAGAAACATAATTGAATCCTAGACAAATTGACTATTATGAGAAAGAGAGAGAGAATCGTGAGTATTTACCTAATCTACGACGTCTCACGTTCCTCCCCTCCCTGCGGTTACTAATGTTGCGCTTCAACGTCATTCTGCCGTTGAACGATGCTTGGTGATCCCGTGAGTAGAAAGATGTGGGTTGTGTGAAGATGATGGCCAAACGATATAAATAAGAGAAATAGAAAGAGAGAAAGCAGGGGCGGTGAAGAGATAAATAGAAAGAGATATATAAAAACGTCGGCCGTCTTGCCGCGCTGGCGCGAAATCTTGAATTGTTACGTTGTTTTTACAAATTAGTCCTACTTTTTTTGGTTCCTCACAATTTACCCCATTAAAACCTAGGTTTTCTTTCTTAATTTTATACAAAAAGTAGGACTAATTTGTAAAAACAACCTAACAATTCAAGATTTCGCGCCAGCGCGGCAAGACGGCCCACGTTTTTATATATCTCTTCACCGCCCCTGCTTTCTCTCTCTTTCTATTTCTCTTACCCCATTAAAACCTAGGTTTTCTTTCTTAATTTTATACATCTCTCTGTCAAATCAAGATCGAGAGAGAGAGAGAGAGAGAGAGAGAGAGAGAGAGGTGACCGGACTTCCAAAGCCGAGCAAGAGTGAGCTCAAGACTGATTATCAAAGCAAGTTCACGTGCAAAGTGTGCCATTAACTGTCATGACTATTCTCAACAAAAAAGAAATGGCATGACTTTGGGTGTTATACATGTTGATCATATCTCTAGTTCACTTTCTTGTCTGAGGCTCTCTTATAGAATGATAGTGAAAGACGGGTTATTTAGATTTTGCAATCCGATAAAATCAGGGGAGGGTAAGAGATCGGAAAAAGATGGGAATTATTTATATAAAAGTATTGCATTAGGATTTGAGAATCTCCTCTATAAGAGACTGAAGGTTCGATAGAATGTATTTTTAATTGATAATTGCATTGGCTTATGAGCAAATGTATTTACTGAATGAGATGTCCTTCGACCAAAGTAGCAATGCGAGCAATTTTTCGGATAGGACAATTGGTGATGAAGATCATCAAAGTCCGGACGATTTAGGGATCGTAATGTTTAGCTACATACCAACTATGATCGTCGAATCACGGGGTGCTTCGCGGCTAACTTCGTCTGGATCTTAAATCGGGTCACACCAAAGAGTATCGATTTGATCGGAAGATATGACTAAAGGGATGAGACATATAAGTAAAGCTTAGATCCGGAAATATCTCCAAAAGGCCACGCGAAAGATAAGGCAAAGATAGTGCAAAGTCCAGATCACGGGAGTTTTGGGTCAGACACATAAAGCCCATGAGTGGGCGGCATGGCATGGCCGACCACACTAATGGGGCATGCCGGATCCTACCCATTAGGGCATAGGGTGGCCAACCATAAGAAATAGGAGTTTCCATTTAGGTGAAATCCTAAATCTATTTATGTGACAATTTAGGAAACCTAATCGGGGTTGGACTCTGACTATATAAGGGTCTCCTTAGAACAAAAATAGGTGTGGAAAATTCTCAAAGAGATTTCCCTCTTTACAACATTAAGTAAAGAGAGAAAGAGATAATAGTTCCCAACTATCTATCTAGTCTAAAGAAGAAAGTGTTCTTCGTTTAACTGTCGGGAAGTTGTAGCTAAATTGAAGGAGGAAGATCAAGTCGATTGCTCGGATGTCTCAATTAGAGGAGCTACAATTAGAAATCCTGGTCTTCGAGAAAGCAATCACATTAGCCTGTGGGAATTAGCGATTAAGGTAAATCTCTAATCTACTTAGTTCATATTTAGCTTAATTATGCATGAGATCATGGGGATACTATTGTTGGACATTAGATGTCTGAGATTCCTCTCAGAACACTATGAGACACCATAACTCAACATTTACTACTAATATACGTGAGATACTTACTGGTACATACCAAATCGTGAAAACGAAATCGTGTGAGATACTTACTAGTACATACCAAATCGTGAAGAAAAAAATTGGCGATGTCAAAATTTTTCCTTTTTCTTGATGTTGAGATTGCTATGTTGAATCTCGCTTTGTCCCTCTCAATATGGGAGGGCAAACCTATAGGGGGCTCGAAAATCTCTCTGATGCTCAAGACGGTCACATTATCCCTGCTGTTAAATTATTGTGTAGTGAGTGAACCCGAGTTTCGGAGTTGTGACATACTAGTTGTGTGTCTAAAAAGGAGAATTTATTACCTTCTATAGGCTTCTTTAACCGACTGTTGATAGATGGTGTTGATGAGGCGGTTGAGATCCACCGTGTAAGACTGAGACTACTCCACCGTATTAGACTGAGACTACTATTTCGTAGTTCTGAGATATAAGGATTCCTCTTTGGGCTTATTCCGTGTATTTGATTTAGTCAAGTTCTCTAATTCAAGGATACTTGGTGATGATCCAAAAATTGGTCATCAGTTGACTAAAATCAATAAGTTGAGAAAAGACGAAAAGCCCAACAAGTCGACCTGTAACAAGGCAACAGGGAGGTCGAATACAAAATAGGTATGTCCCTCAAGTCCAGAACTTGGGGGGTCAGTAAGATCTACGAGAGGACTAGGAGGTCCATGTAAGCATGCCCGATACCTCAATCCCGAAACAAGGGGAAGCATGTCTAATACTTACTTATTTAATTCCAAATCTGATCAAAGATCTCAGTCGGACTAAATCTTAAGTATTTAATTAACTTTGGCTTTAAGAGTCTTCAAAGGAGGAAAGATCTCAATTAAATTGGGTATTCAGGGAGAGATTCATGAGTTTATACCTGCTAATCGACTTGTCATGTTCCTCCTCCCCGTGCGGTTACTAATGATGCGAGAGTCAAACCCATTCTTCGTGTTTGGTGATCCGGGAGTAGATAAATGGATGTGAAGATACGTCTAAACGAAAGAGAGAGATAGAGACACGCTAAATGGATAATCGACCTAATTTATTCCTATCTTAGATTCTTAAGTATCTATGTAAGAAAACACAAGGAAGTATGTTGACTGGGACAAACATCATTTTTTAATAAAGGATATTGTTTAGGAGCCCTAGGTCATTTATAGTTGAGTCATTTTTTTATTTCAATGATTTATGAATCTAATTTTTTATTATACCGTTCAGCTCCAATCATGGTTGTTAGATGTTAATACTTATCTCTTAATTTTTATATTCACATTTAATTTATTCTTAATTACTCTACATATCCCCATTCACATTCCCATTCTCATTTCCTCTTCGGTCGTTACATGAGGTTATATGTAACGGAGTTTAGCTCCAATCATGGCTGTTAGATGTTAAAATGAACAATTTATCTTCCTCTATAAGTTTTCGAACAGCAGATGCATCTTTTTTTTCTAGTGACTTAGCCTTTGCTTCGGTTGCCGAAGATGATGAAGATGATGCTTCACCATCTGCATCTCCTACTGCGGTTTATCTGATAAATCTAATAAGCTTTCTCTAGATCTCTCGATTTTTGTTTTGTGAGGAGTAGTTAGGATTTTTTTTTCTGAAGCATCAAAAGTAAGGGAAATAATTAGCCATGGCTTTCGAAATCATCAGTATTTCATGGTCATCTTTTTTATTTATTAATTGGAATAGTGGACTCTAAGCTCTAGATGTTCGATATAAATCCCCAACCAAATAACCCATTGTATTTTCAAGGTTAGTTTCATTGATTCATTTGTATCGATTATCGTATTTTTGAGTAATATATGTTGATGACAACTTTACGTCCACCTTGATTTCTTCAATAATTTCATTGAGTGTGATTGATGTAACTGTCTGTGCGCTTGGGCACGGGTGATGAGACATGAAAATGTCTCATCTTTTGCATATTAGTCTATTTCAAGATGTTATTTGAATAAATTGAGTGTTTCACTTACCCAGGTGTATTCTAAAGAATTGAGCACGAAAAACGAATAAAAATTGCAAAAAGACACACATGAAGGGCCTTTTGGTAATTTGGAGATAGGGATGGTCTGGTGATTTTGTACAATGTTGATACTCAGATGAAAAGTAGAGTCCAAGACGACCTCGTAGGCGAAAACAAAAGTCAAATCGGAGTCTGGGTGAGCAAAATAGAGCAAGTCAAAGTGTAGGTCAAAATCATATGACATACTGCCGGAGGACATGTGGCACTGATCCAGTGGGAGAACGTGGCGAAGATCTGACGACACATATGGAGCGATCGGTACATTGTTGGGCATATTCAGGATCTAATTGATGTGGTTCCTCTGTGTAACAGGATGTAAGAAGAAGGTCGCGCCCACAAAGGATCTAACGGACGTTGAAGCACGCGAGTGAGATGCGGCATTATGGATGCGAAACCCATCTATTTAAACCGGCCGAGAAGCACAGTATCATGAAACACAATTACTATCTCACGCCAACCTAATTCCCTCCTTCATGTACTGATTTAAAACTTCTCTAACCGAGAGAGGACAGTAGATAGTGAAAGTGAGACGCGAAAATCTTGAAAGGGAAATAGTGAAGTAGAAAGGGAGAGTTGGATATTGAAATGGATAGATAGTCAGAGATTGAGAAAAATCAGAGGGAAATTTCAGAATCAAGGAGGATTGAAGAAGATTCGGTAGAGAGAGAAAGCTAGTTCGATAAAGATCAAAGAGAGAGAATCAGAGATATTGAAGCAACTTATTAGGGTTTATTTTCTTTCTCTACTCAACTGCTTTGGTTGGGAAAGTTAGGTAAGAATCTTCATAATCTCTCTCTCTCTTCTAAGTTCGATAAATTTTTAACAAAGAAAGAAAGAAACATATCTAGAGAGAGATTGAATAAGAGCGAGTTATTTCCTTTTTAGCCCCCTATTTTATGGGAAACTTTTTTTTACTCCATATTTTTCGTAAATTCAAAATTGACCTCCTTTTTCCTAACTCCATTTACATGCTGCTAACGTTAACATCTATGTTCCAAAAGTACTCCATGATTAACAAACAAAAGTTTATCTCCTTCACCTTTAGCATCCTTGGCTTGTGCAAGAGATCTTTGTACAAATACAAAATGGGACCCTAGATGTGAAATACTAAAAGCACCCATAAATGGACCAGGCCTTTCGATTCTTATAAGCGGCATGTTTTGGAGAATATTGCTAGATAGCTCTATAGGCACCTCCCATTACTGTTGGAGAGAGCGAGTAGGGACTATTGGGGTGAAAAAGTGGTGACAGTAAGAGTCAATCAAATATGACCATGTGACTTTCGAGATACAAGACTTAGACATCTTTTCTCATAACCACCACCACTCTCTTTTTCCTCCTTTTTTTTATTTTTACTCATGGAAGACTAGGGATCTAGAGAGATGAAAAAAATCTTATAGTGGGTGGTTAGGGTTTAATTAGTGTCGTCGAACCCTTACCCAATTGACATTGAATCTAAGTTGAGCATTTAAACTCTTCGAGATAAATTTTGGGAGGTGTAGTGTTAGTCATTGAAAAACTAAGTTTATGAGGTGTGATTTTAAACATTGAGGAAGATGGTGTAATCACAAAGAGTGAAAGAGAGAGAGAAATAGAGTGAGAAAGAGAAAGAGAGAGAGGGAGAGAGGGGGGATGGTGATTGAGAAAGGAGGTTGAGGGTAGTAAGAACAAGTCCAACGCAATAGGGGTTGATGCCTTAAATCAAGGGGATCTACTCAACCTCCAAAAAACAACTCCAACCCTTGAGAGGCTTGGGCCTTAAAATTGTGCTTGTGTGAAACACGTGTTTGGAATTTTTGTGGGTATGGGGAAAACGAGTGTGATCTTGTATATATGCGAAATACATGTGTAAACTGTTTTTAAATTTTTTTTTTTTTTATTATGTTTTGGTTCCCTATTTATAAACCAACCCAATTTTGACCGTTGGAGCAAATCAAACGACCATGAGGATTCCTCACATGACCGTTGGAGCCCCAACGGTCATGTAGGTAAAGCCCTCAGTCAACTCTACTCTAGAGTTGATTGAGGGCTTGCTTGCAACTGAGCTGAGCGCCTCAGATTGGACCAAAGGGGTTGAGGCCCAAAATTTAAATTTTGGACCTCATGTATCTTGGGTTGGGCTCTAAGCTGGTACATAGAGTAAAGAAGGAGAATGAAGTTCAAGTGAAAAGAAGATTTTAACTTGACTAAGGTTTGAATATCGCCAAAAATTGAGGCATATAGAAATCTATCGGTCGCTATTGAAATTACCAAGTACCTTTTTTTTTTAAAGAAATTACTAAGTATCTATTGTGAACTAGTACAATTACTTACAGGTAAGGGTAAAAATATTAAAATAAAATTTTTATTGGCACAATATTTCAGATTAAAAACAAATGTTCCTACTTGTTGAACAATTCAACTTATTGAAATTCAACAAGTACTATGTTATGTTTCTTAAATATATGTAGAACTCGAACTTTGTATTAAGACTATGAAGTTAATATAACGTGTTTTGTTTGATTTATCTTGTTAGTTTGGGTTATCTCATTTGTGTTGGTTTTCTGATTTTGAAACATGGAAAACAATAAAAGCTGCAAAATATTGCAGTTGGATTTCACAATTTTTATTTTTTTCAATTTGGTATTTGTAACGGCCAAAACCTATTAAGTTGTTGCAAAAAGTCAAGAGTATTCCCCCAGGGTACCCATTTGTAACGGCTTTCCCTCTTTAAGTCGTTACAAATAGTCGTCAATATTGGACTTTGCTGACTTTTTTGTAACGGTTGTTATCTATAAAGCCGTTATAAAAGTTCTTTGTAACGGCCAACAGTCATTACATTTATTAGCCACGGGTTTTTTGTAACGGCGTCGAATTGTTATGTAACGGCTTGGAACCGTTACAAAATACTATTTGTAACGAGTTTCCCATATTTGTAACGGTTTTAGCTGTTACAAATGTAACGTATTTTTGAAGTGCAACTCATTTCAACCAATTCAGGTTGATGAAAAATAAAATAAATAAGAACATGACCCTACTATGTAATGATGTCGGAAAATAGTTTCTCGGATGTCTCTAAAACATCGTCTTTGTATCCTTTGTCTCAGTTGTACCTTCAAGTTGTTGATGACTTGATGAGAGTACTTGCAAACACACTCCGACGCTCCGGCCGGCTCATTTTGTATGTTAAGATTTGAACAAATTCTCTCAAGGATTAAAGATCGTATCCATTTTCAAAGTAAACATGTGCCACTTAAATAGGTTAACATAGTGGTAGTCAATCACCACAGTGATTTTGCAGTGATTTTTCCGTTCACTCAGGTACCTCTCAGTTTACCTTCACATCATGACATTTGTAAGGACCACTATATTGTAAAATCATAATGTGAAGAGT
This sequence comes from Eschscholzia californica, assembly GCF_041429995.1. Taxonomy (NCBI): domain Eukaryota; kingdom Viridiplantae; phylum Streptophyta; class Magnoliopsida; order Ranunculales; family Papaveraceae; genus Eschscholzia; species Eschscholzia californica. Next base: position 39,952,510 of record NW_028238420.1, on the reverse strand, counting down.
TTACAGAAAATCGTGTAGCATATGATAATTCATGTAAGGTTCATCGTGACTTCTTTATGCTAGAAATTCATGATTATGCATATCTTTTGAAACTAACAAAACCACCAATAAAGATACTCGTTAGTGTTCATACTAAACATAAACATAATTATTTAAAATAGAAAAACATATTCACACCTTGAAGTAGTTATCCCATACTTCGTCACTAGCCACAAATCTTTTAGTTGTTGAGCCAAATCCAAATCCGGAGTTAAACTTCATTAGTTTCTCATATTTGCATGTCTCCTCTGGAAGAATTTCCAACGGCTCAAATATTCGGAATATTATATTTTGCAATTATGTTCCTTCTTCAATGCCGGTAAGATTCTAGTCTCCACCATTTTTTACCAAACGATCCACTACTATCCCTCCAATTGTATCCTACCGCATCTACCAAGAGTTTCAACAAAAAGTTGGACTCTTCTGCAGTCCAAACTCTATATGTTGTTTTTCCTTTCTTTGCATCCTCTTCATTCGAAGAATCCAATGTTGTTTTTCTTTTCTTTGCACCGACTTCATTCGAAGTATCCAATGTTGTCATAGTCACGGTCTCCCCAACTCACTAAAATTGTAATGATATTCACACAACCAAAATATACAAGAATAAACACAAAAGATAATAAAAAAAACAATAAAATGTGAATGATAATACATGAATAGACAAAAAAATTTCTATCTACATATGGTGATTTGAAAGTTTGAGTTGATATGGTGATTTCAACCTAATTTAAAGTTAAAGCTAAAGTCCAAACCAACCTAAAATTTCTATCTACATATGGTGATTTCAAACCAACCTATCAAACTAAAATTTTAGGTTGTAATTTCTATCTACATAGGGTGATTTCAAACCAACCTAGAATTTCAACTTAAACTCAAAATTTTAGGTTGTAATTTCTATCTACATATGTTAATTTCTATCTACATATGGTGATTTCAAACCGACCTAAAGTTCAAGCTTAAGCTTCAAAATGATTAGGTTGAACAAAGAGAAATGAACATATGGTATTTTCTATCATTTCAGACTTAGACTAAGTATTAGAGAAACTCCAGCAAAGTATTATTGAACAAAGGGAATCTACCATCATCTCATACATGAGATAGTTCATGGATTCAAACATAAATTCAATAGTATTTCCAGTAAAGTATTATTGGAGAAATCTACCATCATCATCTCCAGCAAAGTATTATTGAACAAAGGGAATCTACTATCATCTCATACATGAGATAGTTCATGGATTCAAACATAAATTCAATAGTATTTCCAGCAAAGTATTATGGATTCAAACATAAATTCAATAGTATTTCCAGCAAAGTATTATTGGAGAAATTTACCATCATCATCTCCAGCAAAGTATTATTGAACAAAGGGAATCTACCATCATCTCATACATGAGATAGTTCATGGTAGAACAAGAAAAATACAAGCTAAAATTTGAACGACTAACCTCAAGGCGACACCCTCTCGGTTTGGACGTAATGAGATGGTCCTCTCCTCCTTCCTTATAAACCCTAGAAGATGAACTCTCAAAATGTCTCTTGTGTTTTCTAAAGACAAATTGGGTTCCAAATCCTTTATAAAATCAGTCAAATAATAAAGTCCCTCAATGTCTGCGGATATTTTATATATAATTGAATGCCACTGACTTTCGGGGATTTGAAAATGTCCACATTTGAATGTCTCTGACTTTCTTAGACTCTTAAATGTCGGGATTTGAATGCCTCAGACTTTCGGGGACTCTCAATTATCTCGATTTGAATGCCTCATACATTCGCGGACTCTCAAATGACTTTCGGGGACTCTGGAACTCAGCAGCTCCGTATCTAATTAGACTGAACGAAAGTCCAAAAACCCTTCTTATCCGTTCAAAGTTTCACCTCTCTCTCTCTCTCTCTCTCTCTCTCTCTCTCTTGTTCTTTGCAATTTCAGCGATTACTTCAAGTTCGTGATTGTTTTAGGTTAGTTTTGAAGCTTCCTTCTTACTACACCTATCCTCCAGTAAGTTCATCTCTTCTCTTACTTTTTTTTCTCTCTCACTAGCTAATAAGTGATATCTTATCTTTTGATTTCTAGATTTTGCTATGAAGATGTAAATTCAAACTATTAGTATCTTATTTTCTTCTCTGGGTGTTCTTCTTTACATCTAGAAAATGACCTAAATTAACAATTTAACTACAAACTTCAACCTCACTTCTCTTACTGTTTAGTTGCTCTGTGACCTTTGCTTAACTTTCTTCTCTTCAATCTGAACTTTTAATCCAACCCTTTTCTGAAATGAGTTATTAATCTCTTTATCTGTCTTTACTAAATCAGTTCCATTCTCTATAACTCAATCTTTAATGGAAATTGACTAAGGTTAAGGTGGCCAACTAGTGTTTGCTGAATTGCTCCAATGGCTTTTTCTTTTTCTTTAAAATCCTCCACATGGGTTCTTCATCAAAACCCACTTTCTGTACTCCCTCATAAGCCTTCTAGCTTCATCTCAATGGTATCTCTCCACCGACAGGAAGAAATCACAACATCTGCTCTCTCTAATTTGACTCCATTATCTTCTTTATCTTCCTTTCAAACTCATCAAGACCTATCAAATTTCACATCTCAAGACTTCCTTACCATTCTTCGTCGCCAGAAGGACCCTGAATCTGTGATTAGTCTCTTCGAATGGGCATCAGAGCAGCCAAATTTTGTCCCTAGTTCCACTATATATGAAGAGATTTTTCAACAACTTGGAGCTTTTGGATCTTTCGATTTGATGAAGCATTTCCTTCGCAGGATGAAGTTATCTGGTTCTGAGATTAACCAAGGTAATTTTCTTATCTTCATTGAAAGCTATGTGAAGCTTAATTTATTTGATGAAGCTGTCGATGTGCTTAACCTAATGGAAGAAGAATTTGGGATAGAACCTGATACTTATACATATAATTTCTTGTTGAATGTTCTTGTTGATGGAAACAAACTAAAACTGGTTGAATCTGTTCATACTGATATGAATAATAGAGGGACGAAACCTGATGTTTCGACTTTTAATATATTAATCAAGGCTTTGTGTAAAGCACATCAAGTTAAGTCTGCGATTTCTATGATGGAGGAGATGGGTAGCTACGGTTTGGCTCCAGATGAGAAAACTTTCACAACCCTCATGCAAGGATTTATCGAAGAGGGGAATATGGAAGGAGCATTAGCTATCAAAGAAAGGATGGTTGTTGCCGGAAGCCCATTAAGCAATGTAACGATTAACGTTTTGATTCATGGGTTTTGCAAACAGGGTGAAGTTGACGAAGCTCTAAGCTTTATACAAGAGATGGCCCTCCAGGGATTCCGACCTGATAAATTTACCTTCAACACTTTGGTCAATGGTTTATGCAGAGCTGGTCATGTTAAGCATGCCCTAGAGATCTTGGATTTGATGCTTCAGGAGGGATTCGATCCCGATATCTTTACTTATAACACTTTGATTTCAGGACTATGTAAATCTTGTGAGATTGAAGAAGCTTTGGAAGTTCTAAATTTGATGGTACTTAGGGATTGTTTCCCAAACACTGTTACTTATAACACTCTAATCAGCACTATGTGCAAGGAAAATCGAGTGGAAGAAGCCACTAAACTCGCCCGTGGTCTTTCAGCCAAAGGATTGTTACCAGATGTTTGTACATTCAATTCACTGATTAACGGTCTCTGCATGTCGAGAGACCATAGAACGGCGATGGAACTTTTTGAAGAGATGAAGAATAAGGGGTGCCCACCAGACGAATTTACTTATAATATTTTAATCGAGAATCTTTGTTCTAGGCGAAGACTTGAGGAAGCATTAAACCTACTAAAGGAAATGGAATCAAATGGATGTGCTCGAAATGTAATAACATACAACACTCTAATTGATGGGTTATGCAAGAATCGAAGAGTCGAAGAGGCAGAAGAGATTTTCGATCAGATGGAACTTCAAGGGGTTTCAAGGAACTTGAGGACTTATAATTCTCTGATTGATGGTTTGTGCAAGATTAATAGAGTAGATGAAAGTGTTGAACTAATCGACCAGATGATAATGGATGGATTAAAACCCGATAAATTCACATACAATTCGTTACTCACTCATTTCTGCAGGGAAGGAAATATAAAGAAAGCTGCAGATATTGTTCAGATGATGACTTCAAATGGGTGTGAACCAGATGCAGTCACTTATGGAACACTCATTGGTGGATTATGTAAGGCAGGAAGAGTTGAACTCGCAAGTAAACTCCTCAGAACTGTTCAAATGAAAGGTATGGTTCCTGCACCACAATCTTACAACCCTTTAATCCAAGCATTATATAGAAAACAAAAAACAAAAGAAGCCATGAGACTATTTAGAGAGATGGAAGAGAAAGGTGAGCCTCCTGATGCTATCACATATAAGATTGTTTTTCGAGGACTTTGTTCTGGCGGAGGACCGATTGGAGAAGCCGTAGATTTCATGGTTGAAATGACAGAAAAAGGTTTTCTGCCGGAGTTCTCTTCATTCTCTATGTTGGCTGAAGGTCTTTGTGCTTTATCCATGGAGGATAAACTGATTAAGCTGGTTGATTTGGTGATGAAGAAGGCAAATTTCTCGGCTAATGAGGTTACTATGATAATGGGTTTCCTCAAGATTCGTAAATTTCATGATGCGTTGGCGACTTTCGGCCGCCTCTTGGATAGCCAAAAACCAAGGAAATATTACAGGTAAGAAGTTGAACCATGGATTGAATTTTGTTGGTGGAAGTTCTTGTAAATCACTAGTTGATTAGCAGCTTTTTTTTGGTAATGAGGAATAATACTACAAGAACTTGGAGAAGATAATTATCTTAGAAAGGTGTATTTTTGAATGTAGAATGATATCTCTGTATTTGTACAGTATTGTATGGTGTTTTGTTTTCATGGTTAAGACTGGTGAAAGTTTGAAATGAAAGAAGAAAATTGATCCAGTGTTTTTCTTTAAGTAATGTAAGAACGGTTCAAATAAAACCAAAGAGAAATAGACTCTACTCTCACTTTTCTCAACTTCTAAAACACGGTAATTGTGCCAACGACTTTGGCTAGTTGGTTGTGCATCTACTTCGAAAATTCGAAACTCACAAATTCTATTCACAACAGAGGTGGAATTCATCATTTATTGACTTGGGTGATAAACGAAGTAAATGTGAGAATGTCTTTTATGTCCGCTAAGATGGTCTTAAGGTTTTCTGTATGGTTTTTTGTATAAGAATTAATCATTACATTCAAAATATCTTTGACAATGATAGTTATAGAGATTATTCAATTCATGTATTTATTCGTAATGTATCTGCGTTATGTTGAATGCAAGTTGATACTCACTTTACTAAAGCTTAAACATAGGAGGAACTTGAAGAAAAAAAATTCATTGTTGGTTGCCTGCTATTTTTGACGTCCGGATGTTCATCTTCTCCTCCCAAGTCCCACCTCTGTAGTGGGAACGGGAAGTTTTGTTGTGCAAGATTCTTGTCGTAAAGCTTCTCTTGTTACTCAAACTGAGGCTAATGGAAGGTCTTGGAAGACAGATGAAGGATATAGATAGAGAAACTTTTATTTTAAATGGACTCCAAGAACCACCACATTCATTACATAACATGTTTACATCATGAACTGAATAATCTCAAATATAGAATCCCTAAAGAATTTATTCCCCGGAGATTATTCTTTATTCTCCAAAGCCGCAACCAATAAATAATCATGTGAAAATCGTCAAGACATACCAACTTATTTATTTCTGTTTTACTTACTTAAACCTAAATTTAACAAATTGTGAATTTAAAAAATCAAACCCCGACTACTATGTGGGATGGAAAATAATTAACTAGGACCATTGGGTTATTATTCATATCTGAAGGAGCCACATGAAAAATAACCTGAAGAGATAATAGCAAATTTTGCAGGTGAAGTTATACCTACTTTCCACCACATCACCTGACACACAAATTCACATAACAAACGTTTGACACTAAAATCATCATAATTATACGTTTTATTAAACCCAACCCATGAGTAATTTTGTCGTCTTTCGTTTTTCTCTAATTAATTTCACCAACTCAACTCCCCTCCTCACACACTAACATAACATAGTTGTTAGACAAATTAGGTTTTCTTTTCACCAATCCTTCTTCCCCTCCTTCTCTTAAATCCCCCCCAATTACCACCCTAATTACTAATCTCAATCATAATCTCATAATCTCATAATCTAGAGAGAGAAACTCATAATCATCCATTCACATAAGCAAGAGAGAGAGAGAGAGAGAGAGAGAGAGAGAAGAAATGACTCTCTCTTTCATCAATTCCTTCTACAATCAAATCGCGAACCGCCATCCTCTGCTAATCTACGCCGGGATATGGACAATCCTACTGACAGTAACAGTAGCAGTTTCATCTTTGTCGCCAGAAATTGCATTTATGTCAGCGATATCACCATCTTCGTCATTCTCTCAAGCGTGTAAAGGACAGGAAGGTTTTATTAGGGTTCCGATTGATTTACCGGGAGAAGTATTTTGTATTCCCGGTCATCTATTTAGAAGGTCAAAAATTGATTACTTCGTTCCTCCAATCTTTGCTGCCGCTGTTGTTGCTGGTTCGGCTTTTGTTGTTAGAGCTCTGGGAATTTGGGAAGATTAGTGGAGTGTTTTTTTTAGAGAGGAAAGTATGAGAGATTTTCAATTGTAAGTAGAACTATCTGGATTAAAATTGTCCGTTAGATTAGTCTCTTGTTGGGTTTATAAATCGCAGAATCCTGCGGTGTAAGATGACATACTAGAAATAATAGAAAAAATATTGCTATAGCAAATTGATATCAAAATGGAAATGTATGAGCATCTTGGATTGGGTGGGCTCTTGCTCAATTTTGGACATTCTCCTTAAACCTACATTCATAAAGAGCTTCCAACTTGGGTTCTATGATTAATTGGACTTTTGTATTCTTCCCGGCATAAACAAAAATCTCTACGAATAATGAACTAGTCAATCAAAATTGATTTATGAGACATTTATTTTTTTGCTCAAATACAAATCTGTTTGTATTTTAATCCTTAATCTTCATCTTTGTCTTCACCCACAAACTTCGACGATCGTCACTACCACCATTCGACCAACACATCATTTCCAACAACGGACCACCACACCCACATATTCTCTCTCTCCTCTCCTGTATGTTCAATCTATGCCGCTTCATTCTTTAGACATCCATGGAAGCATATTCAGACTCTTACGGGTCTCACTTCTCTGTAAGTCTGTAACTCCACTGAGAGAAAAACCAAAACCCTCACAATATGCTTATCCTTCTCTTGCATCTTCTTGTAAACCTAAATCAAAAGCTTAAAAATTTAGGGTCTGAATCTTTCCAAACCCATATCAACTGACAACTACCAAAACCTTTTTAAAAAAAAATTTACCAAAACAAAATCTACCCCAAATTGAAAATAAAAAGCCCATACTCAATCTCAGTCTCAATCTCACGAGGAGATACCCCATTTAAGTCCATCCTCGAGGAGGAGCTCCAACCCTCTTCGAGTCTTCATAAGAAATAGGTTCATTATCCTTAGCAGATTTTTTGACTTTCCGTAGTTTATCGATTCAGATTTAGTAGTTTATTCACGGGATTGTACCTTCTTTGTTGTGTCTCGATTTCCCAACCAAAGGTTAGTAACTCTCATCAAGCTTAGGGTAAAGAAAAAGTCTAAATCTTCAAATCTGATCTCTCTCCTGAGTCTTGTTTCTAAAGAGAGAACGAGCAGGAAATGAAGCGATTGAGAGGAGGCGACAGAGAAAAAAGGTGGTAACAGTGGTCGAAAATTGCCGTGGTGGCCTGAATTTGTGGGTGAAGGAAGATGAAGGGGTAAAAAATAATCACATATTTTTAAATCCAAAATAAATATATCCCCTACTTCTAATCTTGTAGACCAAATTTCTTATGTCGGATTTTTCTTTATGCTCCAAAGCCCCAACATTGTTTATGCCTCACAGCCCCAACATCATTTATTCTTTAAGGATACAAGTAAAATAAAGATTGTTCAACAAAAAAAAAAGGAAAAAAGGTAAAATAAAGATAGTAACAGATGAGCTGACCCATATGATAGATGTGTTTGACCGTGGTGGTCTTTTTTTGTTGAAAGGGCCCTGGTGGTTATATGATATTAAATGATATACATATTATATTATTCACAATGCATCAATGCAACTTAATGAATCTAAAAACCCTTAGAATCTGTACCGAAACAAAAATCACTCTCACTCAGATGTCTTAATTCTTATCTAATTCAGTTTACTATATTTATTGTCAAAAGTTCTAACTTATTATAACCAAACTCAAAACCGAATCAGATCCAGATATTAGGAAATGAAAAGGAGACTGCCTGGTGGTAATGGCAGAGTTTTTTTATTTTGGTCTAGCAATGTTATTTGTTCCATAAACATTAATCCTTTTAATTTGTACGCATAAGGAAAATCAATACATCATCCAAAGGGAGAAAGAAAGTGTTCAGACAAAAACATGAAGTTCTTAAATTAGTGCTAATGCCCATAAACCTCAAATGTTCAATACCTGCGGGGACCACGACCGATCATAAGGCCCGAGGGGCACTGGAAGGAGTGATGACCTCGACCGCCACAGTTACCGCAGATAACAATGTCCACACAATCACGACTGATGTGTCCCGGGTGATTGCAGTTATGGCAAATGATATCGCGATATGAGCCACCGACTATCTGTGATGATAGAGCTGTCTTTGGGCACTGACGGGCAACGTGGCCCGACACATTGCATACATTGCAGACAGGGTCGTTGGTGCACTCACGAGCCAAGTGCCCGGGCTTGCGGCAATTGTTGCATGCCTTCTCATTGGTGCAATTGGCAGCAAAGTGGCCTGGCTTGAAGCAATTGTTGCAGAGCCTTGAATCCTGAAGGGGAGGACCTGAACCCGGGCAATCACGGGCAAGGTGACCCACCTTATTGCATAAATGACAAATGGGTTCGTTGGTGCAGTCGTTCGCTACATGGCCATGTTCCTTGCAGTTCCAACACATAATTTTGGCATTGCACTCAGCCGCAATATGCCTAGAAAAGATAAAAGAACATGAGAACAATAAGAAAGTATTATAATCAGTGACAGTAGTTTTACAGATTAAGTTATTGTGATTGAGAAGATCAATCCCAGTCAATCCCAGCAAGGCATATAATTTGTTACTCTTCTGTTTTGGCTACTAGGTGTGGCCCACCAGGCAAGACTATAAAAATCCTTCGGCGTTTTCCCGAAGATCTCGAGTTCTTGTCTAGAATCTTTCAGAAAATAAACAACTATCCATGGAAGTCATTTAGTTGTCGTTGATAAGAGATGGTTGGGGTTGTCATCAGAAAACTTTAAGGGTGAAAGAAGCTTTGTAGGAGCAAGGAAAGGAAAAACGTAATATCATCTAAAGATAAAAGATATAAATCATCTCAAGATAAATGATTTTATCCTGACTGGAAAATAACTTCCGAGAGAGATAAACAGGTTGATCACATGAGACAAAAACATATCATGAGGGAGACATTGCACATGGATGATGGTTTTTAGAAGGTAGCAGATGCAAAATTAAAGAAATTTCTTACCCCGGAAGCCCACAATTGTTGCAAGTGCCAACATTTGGACACTCTCTGGCATAGTGCCCAGGCTGCTTGCAGTTCTTGCAAACACCTTGCCTGTCAAAACAAGGAACGAAAACCAAGTCAATGCACTTATGTACTTCAAGTGACACATAATTTTGGTGAAAACCTGTAAGCAGCTGATCAAGAAAAGCTCAAACTGTTATATGTCAGAAAAAAAAAGGTATCTGAAATTGACGGCTATCATTTGTTTAGCGCAATATTAACTTGTCCAGACTTCAATTCAAGAAACATCAAACTAATGATACATAAAAAGCCTAATTTTCCAAATGCCACCCACTTATACATGGATGTGCCAATTTGCGACATCTGCCCCAGTACAAAGGGTAGAAACATGTTTCTGTGTAAACTTGATCATTGCCATGAAAATCACTTGATTCACTTCTAGTCTACTAACTCAGGCACAAGCAGCACCTACTGCCAAAAGTTCATACATATTTCACATCTTATGTTCAGAAAGTATAGGAGTCTGACATAGAAACTAGAGGATATGCATATAAATGTATGATGAGAACAACAAAAGAAAGAAATATTAAAACTAAATAAATCAAGCACCTGGGCCTGAAACTACTAGGATCCCTTCTGTACGGTGCATCACGATAAGATACACGCTCTCTTCCACGGATCCTCCTCACTCTTGGGGGGCTTCTGCTACCACCAGAACTCATATTGAAAAAAGCTCCAAAAGTTATCTCAACTTACAGATCCAAACCGCCACACCACCGCCCAACCTAAAACCACCAACAGCTCCTCCGTCCTCCTTCCTCCTTCCTGCGACATTAACCCAAAACCAAACCACCTTCATAAGTCGACGTCCATCTACGACCTCCAACTCTACGAGACTTATACAACTCCTCCATATAATCAACTTTAAAAGCACAACCAAGGAATGAAATGTCGGTTTCGGTGGAAATTTCGGTCAATCCAAAAGTGGAAACGTTTCGTGGAAACCTTTCGGTCTGTGGAAATTTTACAAATGGGTAATCAGTAATAAACAGTTAATTAGAGGGTTAATATGCAGTAAAACAGTTAGATTTGGGTCTAAATTGAATTGTTTAATGAAAATAACACCCACAAAAAAGTCATATGTTAGTTTAGGGGCTAAAATGAAAGAACATAGTAAAATCAGGGGACTAAATTGAATAAAATTAACTTCTGAACAGTTATAGTAGGGGTTAAATATTGAAGACGTAAAAACAAACTAAACATCAAACTCGATGTACCTGCTTAGTAACAACAGAAAGTCTCTCCCTAATAAACCCTAATTTCTCAGATCAAATTTCGTCAAGTTCGGAGAAACCGGCACTCTTCCTCCTCTCTCTAGATTTTCTTTCAAATTAGGGAATAAATATCTTGAATAAAACTCACTTCCAAATCAGTCAAAGAAATCCATTGAAGAAATGTAACAGAGAAATCTCTTCAATAATCCGACACAAAAGGTATGAGTCTATGATCAAATTAAGGAAGAATCTCTTGAATAATCCACAAGTGTTTCGAATCTTTCGAATATATCGAAATTTCGTGCAGATTTGGGTTTAAGCTAGATTTTGTGTTGGTAATGTGAAATACCGAAAAATTTCGGTCATTTCGACCGAAATTTCACTCCTTGAGCACAACTCGTATCGAAGATGATAAAATATGGGAGGAACAAAACCCCGTCAACCCTATATAGTCGTAATAACATTCAACTTCGACAACACAATAAACCCAAGGACCCAACTCCAACAACATCGAAATACAACCCTCAGCCTTAAAAACCAAAGCCCAAACCCTAATTCACAACCCTTACCTCCTCGTAAGCTTAAGAAGACCTTCCTTGAAACCATGTAACATGATAGAGCGAAACATCTCAAACATTTCTAGATTCACATACCCTAAAAACTTCATATATTGTACCTCAAACGAATAGCAAATATATGGCCCCATAATCAGAAGATTAAAAGATTTAAAAATAATGTTCAGCCAGAAAAATTCTGGGATTAAATCACTGCCCTCAATAGCACCACAAATGCACAATAAAAATTAAACCTTTCCTGATTTGAGGCTTATACTCAACTGCTAAACCCAACAATTTTCCATTAATGGATGAAATTGAACTTCTAAACTTTATAAAAACAAAGGATTGAATGAATCTAATGATACCCGTATCCATATCACAAGGGAATTCAGCCACAAAACTATTTCTTTATAATCAAAGTGGAAAAATTAGAGACCGGAAATTGAAAGAGAAATTTGAATGACCAACCTCTTGATCCTAATTTGATGACGATAGATTTGTACTTCGAGTATCCCCAAAGAGCAAAGACCTTTACTTTCGCAAAATCGACAACTTCCGCCTTCAGCTGAAGCCTCAGATGAACCTGACAAAAGAAAACCCTAGATAGGGAAAACTGCGTTATGCTTTTGAAAGAAGATTTTATCGCTTCTATACATCCAAATTGAATAAAATAACGCCCTAACTGAACAATGGTATACCCGTTATAACGGGAATACATTTTATAACAATTTTCACTAAAAATAACGGGACACTAAGGGTCTGTTTGATACGTGTGAAAACCTTTTTCTTTCTGATGGGAAAGAAAACCATTTTTTTTTTAATGAGAAAAAAAATCAAAAATTTTATTTTTTAGTGTTTGACACACACTGAGAAAAGAAATTGAGGATGTCTAAAAGCACACAATAGTGTTATGGTCGGCGCCTTCATTTATACCTAAAAGAGGTGCCGATTATAGTAAGGTTGGGCGTCTATAGCAAAGAACCAAAAACAACAAAACCAATCTGAACCCAAAATCGACCATATCACCTTCTTCTCCAACCTCCGTCCAATTAGGGTTACAGGATGCGAAGTCTGATTTTGATCGATTTGCTTCAACAGAGAAATTGTTGTGGGTGTATATCATCTTGGATGAAGATTACAATGCTATTCTTTGGTTTGATTTGCTTCAACCAAGAAATTGATTTTGATCGATTCGCTTCAATCTAGAAATTGATTTTGATCGATTTGCTTCAACAGAGAAGGAGAGAATAAGTCGGTTACATCAACATGATGGAGTGAATGAGTCGGTTTCATCAACATGATGGAGTGAATGAGTCCGATTTCAGTTACCATTTTCTATTATCAACTTTGTTCTTCTCTTGTTTGATATGGATTATGAGGGAGTTACATCAACATGATGGTGTGGAACTATGATAAAATGAAGAAACTGAATCTATGTAGGCAGTGGTTTAGGAGTTTCAACTTGGTTTGAGAGAGAGAGAGAAATGAATGAGGGTTACAAGAACCAAATTAATTTTTGCTCCAATTTGAATTCCAGTCTGTAACAGTGATGAGGGTGACAAGAATCAAACGGTTTGTGCTTCAATTTGAGTTATAGTCTAAAAAAAGTGATGAGGGTTATAGAATCAAATTGGCTTTTGCTTCCTGATAGAAGAGAAGAGGATTAAATAATCAAATTTGAGTTATAGTCTAAAAAAGTGATGAGGATTTGAATACAACGTGCACCTACGTGGAAGGATAAATTAGGGTTTGCGCAATAGAAGAGAAGAGGTGCTGCTTCTTGAATCGTTAATGCGAGAGAGAGATCAGAGATTGAAAGAGGGGATAGCAGAGACTGAGTGAAAAATCGAGTGTTAGAGTGAGAGAAACACGGGAGGAGAGAGAGCGTGTTTTTAATAGGGTGGGAAATCCGTTTTCCCACCTTTTTAGTGGGAAAATTTATGACCATTTTTTCCAACCTTTTTTTCTTACGAAATTCGATTTTCCGACACTTTTAGTTGAACCAAACACTGGAAAATCGATTTTCTTACGAAAATCGATTTTCCAACCTTATTTTCACACGTATCAAACAGACCCTAAAGGAAAAAAGTTGAGAAATGGTATGAATAAACTTTCAAGCTTCTGGAATATCTTTAAAGGTCTTCATATGACTTTTAGGACTAGGACGTCTATGACGATGGTAGTTATAGTACTTATTCCGTTCATGCATTCGTTGGTAATGTATTCTTACCATATTGAAAGTTACTCATGGAGTCCGTGTCAAAAAAACGATAACATAGAGAAGAGTACGTTTTACCATATACAGTTTTCGGGAAATATTTGCATATTACTAACATGGTAAATAAGTTAATGTAATACTCATGGACGGAACCAATATTATAAATCGAGGGAGTTACTATAAGTTTAGTATAATTAAGGTATTTTTCTCATCTAACGTCGTTTTACTTGAGCTAATATCCGAAGGAATGTTTTTGAAAATATTGTACTATCACGTATCTTTATATATTAACTTTCTAAATCAAAATGTTATTATCTCTTTGGTATTAAGTTCATTAAAATAGCGTTTTATTGTTGTTGATTCTTTCTTTGTTTAGCGAGTTAGTTGGACGCAAGTGTTGTATTCATTAAAGAAAACAAATATTTGGGTATAATATATTTATAGAAGATTTTAGACTATGAACATAAACGATTTATAACTCCTACAGTCTTGCTCGTAACATTCAATCGTGTAAACTATTATATTGTAGAGTAATATATTTTCAGTTAAAATTTAAATAATAAGATCAACTTAAAAACTATTTTAGAATTAAATAGAATGGGACTTAAGTAATATATTAAATATATACTAAATTAGACGTGTTACTGAAAACAAAAACGATATACAATTAGAAATGTTCTTAGAGCTACACGACGAGCTTCCCGGTATAAAGAAACAAATAATATAACATCTTTTTTTGTTGCAAGACCAAAAAGTGTCATAAAAAGGAGAAATTAATTGAGATGGGATGTTGAATGCAAGACTTGGACTACAACTTTAGAGCATCGCCAGTATAAAACTCAAAAGAAAATCCTAGTCACTTTATGGGTCAACTGTCAAGTCTCGATAGAGATTCTTTTTTTTATATGACTAAATTGAGTATTTCTAGTAGTTCAAGTCCTTCTCCAATGCAACACTCAAAAAAATTTAATGGTTACACATGTCAAACTTACATTTAGGTGTCATTTGACAAATAAAAGTATAAGGACTTTTGTTTCTAGTAGAAGAACATTTGGTTTCAACAAAAGAAAAGAAGAACATTTGATTTAATAAAGTTAAAAAAAAAATCATGGTCAAAAAGTTAGTGTCGCACATAATTTGCTTTGTTTCTTTTTTCTATTTCTTTTCTCCTCGAGATAATTCATTTTAAGTCCACGCTCACAATTTCATGATAACTATTGTGGCAAAAGTGATGGTTGTGATAGTGGTGGCGGTTGTAATGGGGTTGTAGTTGTAGTAGCCGGTGGTTGTATTGGCCAGTGTGATATAAACAGTGTTGGACCTTTAGAGAAATGGTGATGGAAGTAGTTGTTGTGGTGGTGATGGGACAATGATGGCGGTTGAGGTGTGGTGGTGGTAATGGTAGAGGTGGAAATATGACGGTGGTGTGCTGATATGGTGGTAGTGGTGATGGAGGTATGGTAGTGGTAATGGAAGTATGGTAGTGGAAATGTGGGGATGGAGGTATAGTGGTGGTGGAAATATAGAGGTGTGAGTGGTGTGAAGTATGTTGGTTGTGGAGGTATGGTATTGGTCGTCGTTGAGGTGTGACGATGGAGATGAAAGTATGGTGGTGGTGGGGGTGGTGTGTCGAGGTATAGTGGTGATGTTGTGGTGGTTATGGTGTGGGTAATTATGTGGTGGTTGATGAGACATGAAAATGTCCCATCTGAATCTCTTAACTCGGATTAGTTAGTCTAGTTCGAGCGGTTACTCTGATGATTTGTTTGGCTTTCTTTCTCAGGTCTCATTTACGGAGTTCGATGCAAAAACATTGTGATGAAGACATACTCGAAGGGCATTTTGGTCATTTTAATGACAAGGGTATTCTGGTCAATATTAGTGCTCATGTGAAAGTAGAGTCCAATACGAATCTATCGGCAGAGACGGGAGTCCAATCGGAGTTTGGATGAGAGAAATATAGCTAGTCAAAGTCGAGTCAAAATCAGTTTGGCAGAGGTCAACATAAATCTTTCTGTAACACGTGGCGCGGATCTAGCGCGAGGACGTGGAGAAATCCGATGGTGCGAATGATATCTCGGTACACTGTTGTGAAGAAGCGGGACGTCTTTGGTATTTATCTAAGCTACTGATTCAATGTAACGCGACGCAAGATAACCGATGACCCCGTAACAATCTACCGGCTGTATTGTTTTCACGGACATGTGGGCCCATCTCAAGCAGCGAGGTAACGTCCACCATTCTCTCGCGATACACTGTATCGTCTTCACATAACAGCCAACTCGTACTGGCCACTATTTTTGGAGAAACCATCTCTCCTCTATTCTCTCGGATCTCTATCAGTAGAGAATAAAGAAGGAAAGGAGAAAGGGACAGAGCCGATCTCTCTCTCTCTCTAGAAATTTAAACATGACAGTGAGAGAGAGAGAGAGCTTGAAAGAGAAAGAAATTAAAATGGAAATAAGAAGAGATGTAGGCTGGTTTCATTTAGAATGTTTTGAGATAGAGATTTCCTTCTTCTCTATTTAGAAACCGAGAGAAATCAAGAGAGGGAAGGAGCTGTATATACGTAGAATATAATCTCTAACCCTATAGGAAGACAGAGAAAGAGATCGAAAGAGAAAGTTCTCCTTGCTGTTCCAGTAGAGAGGAAGAGATAGAGATAGAAAGAAGGATATTGTTGAAGATAACTGAGAGAAAGGACTGTTTGAAGAGACATATTCTCATTGACAGAGAGAGAAACAAGTTAGAGTTTCTTAACATAGAATCAAATGGAAAGAAAGAAAAAAATTCGAGATCAGATTATCTAGAGAGAGAGGATAAATTCTCTCTTATAACAGAGGAGCAGGTCTTCATCATGAGGGATCTTTTCTTGATATTAGAACAAGATATACAAAGAAGGCAACAAATTACAGAAGAGAGGTAAAGATATTCTCCATCTCCTATATAACAGAACAGAGAACAAGGAAGTATGGCACCTCGGCTCGGATGGGACGAAGCTTCTCTATTAGCTCAACTAAACAGAAATTATTAGAGAGAGAGAGAGAAATTGAATTACAGTAGAGAGAGAAACCGAGGAAGTTAAAAATTTTATCATCATCATCACCTTCTCTGTTTCTTTTATTTTCTTCTTCTTCTTCTAGTTATTCTCTTAGTGAGAAAGAGAGAGTTAGATTAAGAGAGTTGAGAGAGAGAGAGAGAGATATTGTAGAGAGAGAAAGAATCAAAGTGTATCAAATCCATCATCATTTTCTTCTTCTTCTTTCTTTATCCTTAATTGGTTATAACTATTAGAGAGAGTTTCTGTATTTATTAGAGAGAGAAAGAGAGAAGTTTGGAAAGAGAAATAAGAGAAAACAGAAAAAGAGAAGAAAAACCAGGGAAGGAAAATTATTTTCTCACCTAGAAATCGTTTCCGGGAAGATGAGAAAATAATTTTCCCTAAGGTCCTGTTTGGCTGCGCAGAAGAAAAAAAAAACGAAAAAGGTGTTTTCTCTCCGATTCTTTACTTTATTTTCCAATTCTTTTTACATAATGCCTATGAGTAACTAATTTTCCTATCTAGGGTTTTAGATGAAGCCATAGTAATCATATTTTCGATAAATTTATTAAAGTTTTTATTATTTTAACGATAAAATCTTCCGGGTTTTTAGACCGTTCATGGACTAAAACCTGAGTTATATAAAGAACTCTCTAATTAGATCAAAATTAAATTGTCGTTAGAAATGATTATGTGGATGAATTCAGAAAACCTAGACTCTCTCCCATTTGACTTCTCCCCATTTGAGTTTCACCTTTTTAATCGTTTTAATATTTTATTTATTTATTTATTTTTAAAACCAAAATCAAAACCATTTTCAAAATCTTAATACTTCCTAATTTTAGAATAGATTTCACTTAGTCTCTGAGGAACGAACCGGTCTTACCGGAAATTATTACAACTTGACACCCGTGCACTTGCGGGTGTAGACCTATTTAGGGTAACCTTTCTAGGCCCATCAGTGGTGGTGGAAGTGCGGTGGTTGTGGTGATGGAGATGCGGTGATGATTGTAAGAGTGGTGGAGGCTTGGTGATAATGGTGGTAGAGGTGTGGTGGTGGTGGAGGTGCGGTAGCGGTGATGGAGGTATGGTGGTGGTGGTGAAGGATATATTCATTCGGTCTGAAGGAAGACGTCCTTCTGAAGGAGTGTCCTTCGACCAAGATAACAACGCGTGCAGTATGGCGAATAGGATAACGATGACCTTATCCGGAAGATCATCCAGTCCAGTCCAATTGGGGTCGTAATGCTTAGCTAGAAGCCGCTTACAATCGTCGGATCACTTTGTTAATCCGCGGCTAACATAGACCGGATCCTACAATGGTTACACATAAGACGGGTAACTTGAACAAAGAGAATAAGACTAGTGGGAGCTTGCCTATAGATGGATATGATCCAGTCTGATAGTGCCAAATAGAAAGAAAAGAACCGGGCTCGAAAGGGAAGCCCAAAAAGACTTAAAAGGAAGTTTTGGATCGGGTAGATCAAGCCCATTTAAGAGTTGATCTAACCGGCCATAACAAAGGAGTGGGTCGGCCAGGCCAAGCCCATTAGTGTGCTACTCTGGCCGGCCACATTAGAGGAAAATCATTTATGGTAATCCCTCCCATCTAGGATTCCCAGGGTCTGATTAAATCTTTTTTGTGATCCAGATTAAATCCTAAAGTGAATGAGATTTCTATTAGGGTTAGTCTATTTATGGACCAGTTAGACAAACAGAAAAGTGTGGAATTTTCTCAAGAGAAAATCAACTCTCTCACACATCTTAGAGAGAAAAGGTTTTAGAAAAAGCTCCAGTTCTTTCTAATTAGTCAAGAAGAAGGAGTTCTTCATCTCAACCTTCATCAAGGTCTTAGCTGACTTAAAGAGAGGGAGTTCAAGTCAACCTACTCGGTGTCTCAAGTAGAGGAGCTACTACTTTGAAGCTTTTGATCATCTGAAAAGGCGTTAGAATCGAATTCGATGAAAGCGAATAAGGTATTCTTCTTTCCATGATTAACTCATTACTAGTTCATGTATGTGATCCTGAAACCTGGTGTTAAACATATAGATGCTTGAGATTCTGCTAACAACATTAAGTAGTCTTAGAGACAAACGAAACCCTACAGGTGGAGGTGTGGCAGTGACGATGGTCGAGGTGGTGGTGGACGCACAGCAGCGGTGGTGGTGATGGTGGTGGTGGAGGTGCAACATCGATGGTGGTTGATTTATGGTGGTGGTGAAAATTGTATTGTGGTGGGATGAAAGTAGGCAAGAAAAAAGAAATAGTCAAGTAATATCTGTGTATATGTTAAACTGAAGTAACTTTACTTTGAAGTCAAAAGCAAAAGTTTTGAAAAGAAAGATAAATTTTTACTTGAGTAAAGTCACAAGTTTTCGCGTTACCAAACTAACTTTTCAACTTTTTTACTTAAATAATTAAAAAGGTTATTTATTGAGGGATTGGGCAAAAGGCCCAATCCTTGACCCAAAATAAGATGCAGGTCCACTGCAGGATAAAAACAAGGGGCAGGTCCAATGGTCAGGTCCAATGGTCAGGGGGTAGGGTATAATTACGATTTTAGTCTTTAGGTTTTAAGAAATTACAAAAAATACCCTTTGCACAAATCCCGTGCAAATCACGTTGTTTCTCTCTCTACTGCACATTCACTTTCTTTCTCTGTCTAACTTTTCTCTCTCTCCCTAATTTCTCTCTCATAAACTAAGACTTTCTTTAACTAATTTATCTTTCCAGATTTATCTTTCCAGATTTATCTATCCAGATTTATCTTTTCCTTCAATTTCTCTCTTTCCTGTTAGTTTTTTTTTAAAAAATCTTATTGGATAGATTTCATCTTTCATTCCATTTATATTCCTCTTTTAAGTTTTAGATATATCTTCGGATTTCTTTCCTTCATTATAATTTTTCTCTCTAGCATTTTGACTTTTTGAATCTATACTTTATTTTTGCAAATATTTTCATTTTATTTTACACTTTCTCTATCTAAAAATATTTTTTCTTTCTTTATCTATTTTCTTTCTCTATAACTTTATTTCCTTATATTTTGGGCAATTTTTTTTAGATTTTTTGTACTGTACACGAAACAGGAAGTTTTTTATCGTACATTTTTTTGTGTACTTGACACTTTTGTACTGAGAATTTTCTTGTGTACTAGGAATTGTTTTATGTACTAGCTATGTGGTTACGTACTAGACATTTTTGTACTGGGAATTGTCTTGTGTATCGGGAATTGTTTTATGTACTAGGCACTTGTGTACTAGGAATTTTCTTGTGTACCAGGAATTGTTTTATGTACTAGTCATTTGGTTATGTTGTAGACACTTGTGTACTGAGAATTGTTTTATGTACTAACCATTTGGTTATGTACTAGGCACTTTTGTACTGGGAATTTTCTTGTTTACCGGGAGTTATTTTATGTACTAGTCATTTGGTTATGTACTAGACACATGTGTACTGAGAATTGTTTTATGTACTAGCCATTTGGTTATGTACTAGACACTTTTGTACTGGGAATTTTCTTGTGTACCGTGAGTTATTTTATGTACTAGTCATTTGGACATGTTTAACTGTTTGGTACATTGGAAAATTTCAAATGGTTCTTACAAAAATCACTCTAAAAGGTTCAATGGACGATAATTTTTTAACGTACAGACAAATATATGTACAAAGAGAAACTGTTTTGGTAACAATTTTGTTTTGGTAAAAATCTCTACAAGAAGAAACTTGAACACGTTCTTGTTCAAAATTAAAATATTCTCTCTCCAACCTTAACTACTTTCCTCGTTTTTGGTAGTTTTTCATTGATTTGTTTCCATATATTTTTTGGTAGTTTCCCATTGATTAGATTCTCTCTGTATTTTATCTTCTTTTTAAACAAGTTTTCTCTCTCCAATCTTAACTTCTTTCCTTCTCTCAAACATTCTCTCCTTATATGATGGACAATTATAGGACATTCCTTCTAAAACGTAAATTATTTTCAAGGAAAATTTATAGGATATTTTTCTTTGTACTGTACATTTTTTATTTACTAGACACTTTTGTACTGGGTGGTTACTAGACACTTTTGTACCGGAAATTTGCTTGTGTACCGAGAATTATTATATGTACTGGCCATTTGGTTAGGTACTAGACAATTTTGTACTGGGAATTTTCTTGTGTACCGGGAGTTGTTTTATGTACTAGCCTTTTGGTTATGTACGAGACACTTTTGTACAGGAAATTTTCTTGTGTACCGGGAATTGTTTCATGTACCAGTCATTGGTTATGTACTAGACACTTTTTGTACTGCAAATTTTCTTGTGTACCGGGCATTAGTTTATGTACTTGTCATTTGGTTATGTACCGGGAAGTAACTCTAGATCTGATTTCTTCACTATTACATGTTTATCAAATCTTCGTTCTTAACTATAAGCTCTGTTTCTAAACCTAAATTTGAAATTTCTCCAAAATCCATGAATCTCTGTTCAAGAAAAAGATTTCACGTTGCAACCTTCACAAAATAAGTAAAAAGATAGAAATATAAAGCGAAGGAAACTAAAAAGAATATAAAGTAAACTTCCACATAACAACGAAACGTGGGAACGGATTGGGAACGGTAAAATGTAGCGGGAACTAAGGAATGTACACTACATTTCAACACGTAATCGTATATCTATGACGCTAAATATAACCAAAATTGGTACAATATCTAAGAGAACCGGGAGATGTTCAGTGCACCATTCTATGCACTCAACATTTTAATATTCCTTGAACAAATATGTGAAGTAAAAAGCAAAAATAGTAAAAGCAAATCAAGTTAAGGATAACTCCAGATCTGATTTCTTCACCATTAAATGTTTATCAAATCTTCATTGTTCACTATATTCAGTATAAGCTTTGTTGTTGAACTCAAATATGAATTTCTCCAAAACCCATGAATCTCAGTTAAATAAAAAATCCAGAGTTGTTGCTTCCTGATCTTAACGATCTGGTTTTTCCTCGTAAACCAAAAATCACCGATTCATTTCTTCACTGTTAAAAAAAAACAATCTGACTCTTCACCATACTTCCAAGTCTAAATGAATCTGGATTAGAGTTCTTTATTTATATTGTGTGAGAGAAAAAGATTAAACTGGAAGGTTGTAAAAATTTGTAGAAGAGGAAAACGGAAGACTGATAGAAAAGAGAGAAGATTATAGCTATTTTAGAGAGAGAAAAAAAGAAAAAGCTTCAGGAATTTCTGAGAGAGATAGAGAGATGAGGAAACTTTTCATTTAGAGAGAGAAAGAAGGGTATTAGGGGTACTTAAAGAAAATTGGCACATTCCCTCATGTACTTTTTTCTTGGGCAGCCCAGTTATTAATGAGTTGGACCTGCAACACATTTCTATGCCTATGTGGATCTTACCCACAATAGTACCCCACTTTTTGGGCCATTCACTTAAAAATCCTTATTTATTTTTGTGTTGTCAAAAGACACCTTAATAGGAAAAAGTAGTTGAGAGAGAAATACTTTTTATTGGTCCTAAAATTAACTTTGATCACTTAGATACTCAAGATACTCAAAAGAAATCTCAAAAATAGAGTTTGTAATTTAGAGATCTTAAAATTAAATGTTTCCACATCACTTAAAATCTCAATTGATGAAAAAACTCCCAAAAAAAATATAAAGTTTTAGGTGACACTTGAGATTTTAAGATAGAGTTTTGCATTGGAGATGTTATTAGCATTGTGATTGGATGGGGGCTTGTTAACTCGACCTTACTACTAGAACCACCTTGACCAACTAAGTTCTTTTAATCTGTCCAACTTAGCTACTGCCACCTATTTGAAAAAATTAAGAATGTTATTTCCTTTTCTTTTTTTGATAAAGGAATGTTATTTTCATCTACTTTATAGTGACTTTTTTTTATAAAGGAATGTTATCGGGGCGCGCAACTGTTTATAGGGGCCCATAAAATTAAAATTTTCAATGATATCATCGATCAAATCAAAGTGAAGTTACCCAAGTGGAAAAATTCACTGATTTCTCAAGCTGGTCGTACGGTGGTTGTTTCTTCAATCGCGTCGGTCGTTCTCTGATATCAGATGCAATGCTTCGCCATAACTAAAGGGGTGAGCAAAAGCATTGCGACTTTGCAAAAGTCGTTCTGGTGGGGAAAGTCCAAAGGCATATGCACCAAAACCTGGGCATCAATATGCCTTCCGAAAAAACTTGGAGGTCTGGAAATTCATCATCCTAACCTAGACAACACTGCTCTGCTCAGCAAGTTGGCCTGACGACTTAAGTCGGAGTCAAATGCTATGTGGGTTCGTTTCTCGAAAGCCAAATACTACCCCAACTGCAATACTCCCGGACCAGCTAAAGGTCACAACTCTTGGATCTGGAAAACCATTAGAAAACACCCATTAGAAAACACCTAGATCAAATCGACGAGTTTACGACCTGGGAAGTACATAAAGGAGAGCAATTAATATTTGGGAAGACAACTGGATACCTGGTAAGATGGGGCCGACCCCCAATACTAATAGCACGAACTTGGTTATAGTGAACGAGCTAATAACTGACAACCACTGGAATGATGATACACTCAATGCTAACTTTGATGCTCACACGACTGATCTCATTAAAGTTATTCCGATTAGCAATGATGGTCCAGACCAGATGAAATGGGCCCTCGCTGAATCTAGTATTTTCACTGTTAAATCTATGTATAAACATCTTACCCTCAACACTAACCCTGACCCGGTCGCGCTAATCAATTTGAACTTTATTTAGTCTCTCCTCTCTTTCTCTCTCTAAAAAAATGTTCTCACCTTTCTTTCTCTCTCTAGATCTGGTTCATCAAGAACCAGATCTGACCTTGAAGAAGGTTTGTTGCAGACCTTCTTCAAGGTCTGTTTCGGAGACCTTCTTCAAGGTCAGATCTGGTTCATCAAGAACCAGATCTAGAGATAGAAAGAAAGGTGAGGAAAAAAAATTTAGAGAGAGAAAATAAAAAAAAACTTTTTTAAAAGTTTGAAGGTCGCCGGTCGGAAAATTGGCCGGCCAGCGACCTTGTCGGAGAAGACAATGAGGTGGTGAGACGATGAGGTGGCAGAGAGATGCGATGAGATGGAGGAGAGATAAATGATGACTGGTTAACAGAAAGTTAACGGTAACTGAAAAATGGGGTCATATGGAAATTATTGATAAAGTAGAGGGCTAGGCTGGAAGCTGGTCACAAAATTGGGGGTCATTTGAGAAATAACCTTATTTTGCTTATGGGGATAGTGTTTCTATACGCTGTGAAAAAGGAAAGTTGGATAAGCAATAAATAAAGCTTGATCTAATAATTGGTATGCATACCTATCTCATTTTTAGAGAACCTACTCAATTTATTAATTAGTCTCATTAAGGAAAATCTTGTTTTAGAGATGATAAGATTTGAATTGATATCGCAACTGAGGAAGAATACATGTTATCATTGAACTAAAGTGAACTTTAATGTAATAAAATGATTTTGGGGTAAGTTTTTCTATTTTACCTGTTATGGACTTACATTTTATTTTTATTTTTCAAATATCCTTGACACTTTTCTTCTTACTATTTCATCATATTGATTTGATCATTCTAGCTAGTAAGTAAACATAACCAATCTAAGGGGGGGGGGGGGGGGGGTAGTGGAGCAAGACTTTCGCGGACTCTTGAGAGTCCGCGAAAGTCTGAGGCATTCAAATCCAGACATTTGAGAGTCCACGAAAGTCTGAGGCATTCAAATCCAGACATTTGAGAGTCCACGAAAGTCTGAGGCATTCAAATCCAGACATTTGAGAGTCTATGAAAGTCCGAGGCATTCAATTGTAGACAAAATATGTCCCAGACTTCGGTGGACTTCATAGTTTGATGAATTTGTGAAGGATTTTGGACAAATTTGGAAGCCAAAATGTCTTTCAAAAAACAAGAGACATTTGAAGTCCATCATGTGATCAAACAACAATAATAATATTAAAATAATAAATGTCTACCAAATGTCCATCAATGTCCACAAATATTCACAGATGTTTACGAAAGTCGAAAAATATATTTTTGAAATGTTAGTATAAATATATTATTTCATGTGATTAAACAATAATAATAATATTAAAATAATAAATGTCTACCAAATGTCCATCAATGTCCACAAATATTCATAGATGTCTATGAAAGTCGAAAAATATATTTTTGAAATGTTAGTATAAACATATTATTTCATGTGATTAAACAATAATAATAATATTAAAATAATAAATGTCTACCAAATGTCCATCAATGTCCACAATATTTACAAATGTCTACGAAAGTCGAAAAATATATTTTTGAAATGTTAGTATAAATATATTATTTCATGTAATTAAAAAATAATAATAATATTAAAATAATAAATATCTACCAAATGTCCATCAATGTCCACAAATATTCACAGATGTTTACGAAAGTCGAAAAATATATTTTTGAAATGTTAGTATTAATATATTATTTCATGTGATTAAATAATAATAATAATATTAAAATAATAAATGTCTACCAAATGTCCATCAATGTCCACAAATATTCACAGATGTCTACAAAAGTCGAAAAATATATTTCTGATTAGCACAAATATAATATGCATTACACATTTTGTCAATGTACTCAAGATCTTAAAATGTCCCCAGGACATTTTGTCTATGGATCAAATGTCTTGAAATGTCTATAAAGACATTTTGTCTACAAACTCTCAATGTCTTGAAAATGTCTATGAACACATGTTGTCTATAATAACTCATCCGAAATGTCTTGAAATGTCTTGAAATGTCTACGGGACATTTTGTCTATGAAAGTCTGTGAAAGTCCCGCTCCACTACCCCCCCCTAAAAGATAAGTTATATTAAGTATTTTGGAATGCTTAATTGATTCAATATTCGCTAATTGGACCTTGATTGCACCGTGGGACCTTGATTGAACCTTGATCTTTAGGGGCTGGTGCATACGTTATCGTCTAAACGGACCGATTTATACAAAAAAAAGTACAAACCACTACAGAACTCCGACACAAGAATCAAGGGTCGAAAAAACGATAAAATGTTTTATATGTTCATAAACTTTCTATACTTCAATTTTGTTCTCTTACAGTAGTGAAAAATACATGTTATAACCTAACCAAAACTGAAATAACAATATCCAATCACAATCTTCTTTCTCACTTATGACTTTGATGGTGGGTGCCGGTTCCCCACTGGGTTTGGTCCTGATGGAGTCCTGTGGTTCTTCTCTGTCACCCAAAATCTGGATTTTGGATGCTGAAAATTATCTGTAAATAGTAACTACCAGCTATGATTTTCTTCTATAACAACAAATAGAGATTTATAGAAATGTAAATAAAACAGGACTTTACCTAATACAATAGCTTGAACCATGAGAGGATTAATGGAGTACTTGTGAGCTACAAGAAGGAGAAAACATGTCAACAAGAGAAGATGGGTAGTTAGATATAGTTTCTTCTTCATCATTTTGTACATGAATAAGAGATGATGCCTAACTCATGACTTAACTTGAAAACTCTCTCTCTCTCTCTCTCTCTCTCTCTCTCTCTCTCTATATCTATCTAACTTGCTCTTTCTCTCTCTAGCTTTGTTGTCATAAACATATTGAAGTTGGGTGGTATTAGGAGAATGTGGGGTTTTCCTTATTTTGGGGGTTGACTTCTACATGGATATCATTTTAGTATGACAAAAGCTTCTAACTACCCATGCTTATTTATGCTTAGAAAACCACCAAATGAATTTTTGTTGGGGTTAGTTTGAATTTGTTAAATTAATTATTTGATTAGGACTTAATTCAGTGGTTTTAGTAATCTAATCAAGTCTAGTTTGCTTGTTGACATCCTAAGCTAATCATTTACAGGTAAGATTACATGCTAACACTAATAATCCTCAAAATAAAGACCCATAAATCACATGCTCCTAGATATAAGGCATGTTGAAAGTGCCTTGAAAATAGGTCAATGTCTAAATTAGGAATCCCAGCTATTTACTTGTGGTTGCTCTAATCTTATAAATGGGTTGCTAAAATGTAAAAGGTGTATCCTATTTTCGATTTTGGAGAGAGAATTAGAGGAGGCTTGGAGTACCTTTGTGAGCTACAAATACTAAAATCTTTGAGAAATCTCTATAATCTTGTTCTTCATTTACATTTAAAATCTTCACGCCGTTGATTAATCTCACCAACCAAACCATGTAATATCTTGAGTTTGTGTGATTGTTTACTTTCAATATATAAGGCGTAACTATGTCTTTAGCCGTTTTAATTAAAGAGACAAAAATCGAAGATAGAGTAAGCAAACCTGCACATAAAGCAAAGATAAAGTAGATCAAAAACCAACTACATAGGTGTAAATGGGTTTTCAGCTTCAGAGAACAAATTTGTTAACAAAACTACACACATAGATCATGCCCCAACATAATCAGCTAAAACATCAGTTTATTCAAGAACCCAATTCAACAAAATACAGAGACTAAATTCTCCTTCGAATTATCTAAAACATCTCCCTTCCATAATGAACCTCAACCAATATGTGGCTGAGTAAGATCAGATCAAGAAACATCCATCCCTCACTACACCCTCATCTACCCTACTCGGAGTCTACTAGGTGAGGAACACCAAAACAAACAATACGATAAACAGAATTATTAAAAATACTATCATCATAATCTGTCCCTTTGCTCCTGCCTTCTTCATAACCATATCCACTTTTTTCTGCAGCAAAAGATGTCATTGTTCCTCAATTAATATACTGGGACCGGGTTAGGCAAAATACCATCAATTCTTTCAGATGCAAAGTATTTCCGTTGATGAAGAAGTGCCAGTTAAGATTATGCAACATTTGAACATTTTAAATTTTAAATTACTATAAACGAAGAACTTCGAAAGAGGATTGAAGAAGAAACCTGAACAAAATCGAGACGATTTGAAGTGCTCTCCATATCCAAGCCAAGTTCATGTATGATTCTCTCCTGTTGCACCAGAAATTAGTTAGCATAGTTCCGACGTCTCCTATACTGGTTTTAGCAATCCCGATGGGCGCAAATAGCCGTGCCCTTCGGTAGGTTTCTAGGGGCTAGAGAGTTGCTTTTGGTGAAGTGTTTTACTGACCACAACTGAAACATTTGGTCTAAAATTCATACCTAAACTTAGCAAGGAATAAACTGAGGAATTATCACCTGTCCGGTAAGTTCTTCATGTATGGTAAGGCCCACACGTCCAATTGTTTGCACACTTGCAGTTAACTCGTCTAGTTCTTCGTCTTGTTCCCTAAGAGATTTAATCGATTGGATCAGAAATAGGTGGAAACCGAAAACAATTCAAAGATGATTTCATCCTTAATTAATGGAAAAGAGTCCTAAATAAAGTATTCAAACATTAATTCGAGGATGCAAGGGGAAAAGAGTAATTGACTAGATTCCACTTACTAAACGTAAAGACTACCAACATCATTTTCTTCTCAAAAAAAAGGTACTGAAATATCAACAGGTAGCACAAAAATAAAAGGAAAACTTTACTTCATGAGGAGCATTTGTCTATCTGACTCAGAGGATATGAACTCGTCATTATCTTGTGCTGCATAAGTTGTGGTGGATCTCCCTGCCTGATAAGGATCATTTGGGAGTCTCATTAACTCTTGACGCATCCCCATTGCACTAGACACTTTGTTCCCACCTTCTACTGCTTTTTTCACATTATCCACCTAATGACCACGTATGAAAAATAATCGAAGTTTGTTACTTGAGCAAAAAAAAATTGAATTTCTTCAGTTATGGGTGCTATAGACAAAATAGTGTAATTGTTTCAGTATTCGTACTTGCTTCTTATTAACTTTTCTATGTTATATTCTGATACACAAATAGAAAACTGATCATGATTTAACAGTTAATATCATATGGATGGTACCTGAGTACGAGCAGTGCTGGTCCATCTTCTTCGTTTTTCAAGCTCCGCTTCATCAATACCATACCAGGAAGGATCTCTAGCTGCTACAGTGATCGCCTTATCCAACTCATCCACCTTCCTATCAAGAAACTAGGGTGTTCAGAAGAAACAGACAAGGAACAAAATTTTCAAGACATAAAGGCTTGGTTGCAAAGGTATAGACGGAAAACATTAGAGTCTGTTTTGTCTAACATATCTGAAACTAATAACCATGTTGAATTTTATGTTCTTAGCAGGAAAAGAGTTGGTTTTCTCTTAAATTTGAACCACCCATCTTAGTAAATGGAACTTATAACAGGGTTGATGATTATTTTGTAGCACTAGCCATAATACCTGCCAATCAATGCTTTCACAACCAGCCAGCAGCTCCTTTGTCAGATGAACTCGCTCTCCAGTGTTTGAAGGAGTATCCTCCCATTGGTGAAATGTGGTTTTTAGTTTATCAATCTGATAATCAAAATACAAAAGGCATTAGCTTACATGTCCAGTGGAAAACGAAAAGTATGGAGATTTTATCACCAAGAAACCCTGAATCGCCCAAACTTCCACAAGAATGACATATAGAATTGAAAGACTTGGGGAAAACGGAGAATCAATCATGAAACAAGATAAAAAATAGTACAACGCAAGAAGAGAACACCAAATCGTGCACCTCTCAACTCCAATTCTTTACTCCCAAATCCTCAAAATAACAATGAAACAACTAGAACGAATTTGCATACAGGTTTCTAGTACAGGCTCTCTTCTACAAAGATGGGTATAGGTCATTATTCTCTAAAACCATGTGATAGATGGAAATTCTTATGATTAATATGTCACCAGTGAGAAGTTTCCGTTTTCTTTTATTTTGAAGATAACCTAAACGAGAATTCCTTTCAATCAAATTCATATATTTCTAGTATCAAGTCTTATTTAGATCGAAAACTAGCAATTTGAATAATTTTGCACTTACAGACTCCTGAATTTCCTCCCGAACTATGTAAAATGGATCTTGAGCTGAAGACATTGTTGATCCTGTTTACATTCTCCTGAATAGATGAGAAAACTTAACAAACACAAAAAGAAAAAGAGAAAAGAAAACAATTATGCCTTTACAAACTAAGATCAGTAAATTGGCATTATAAGTTGGTGTCTGCTAGAAATCTAAGATGCAATTTTAGGTGTATCTCTTAATCAGATCTGGAACTAAATTTCTCCAATTTGAACATCACCATCATCAAACCCTAAAGGGTCATTGAGAGTTCGAATCATCAGTTCATCAAATTAGAATAGGAAACTGAACAAATATAACAAGAGAGATGAAATCGAAATCCAAAAGAAATTCATCATATGAAAAAGGGAAAGTTGATTAGGGATAATATAAACCTGAGGAAACGAGCAAGTGTGAACTCAAGGATCCGAAGTTGTGCGTGAAACTGTCGATATCTCTCTTCTTCCTTGATTATAGAATTCCAAAATCGAAATGAAATTAGGGTGGGAAAAGGTCGAAGATATCGTCTTCTTTTCTTCGTGTATTTGGAAACGACACGCTACAACAAGGGCCGGTAGTTTACAGGGTTAATTTCGTATTGGCTTTCGATTTGTGATCAACTCGCTGTTTTGACCCCAATAAGTGTCTGTACTTCTTATTTAGACCTCATAACTGTCCTGAATTTTTATTTGAGCCCCAAACTTTTGCTAACCTTCCAATTCTATCCTCATGGCATTTCTGTAATTTAATTTTTCTTTTGTCCACCTCACCTCAACTATGTCCACCTCATCTTCTTCAACATAAGGTCGTCGGAAAAGGTCACCGTGACTTTTTCCGGCGACCTTTTATATCTTTTTGTCTTTTTCTTCGTGAATCTCTCATATTCTACACCTTTCTCTTACATCCCTCTCTCCCTCCCTCCTCTTCTCTTTCCCCCTCCCCTCTAACTTCTCTGGATCTGGGGAAATCCCAAAGGAAGGGGGCATCTGGATCTGGGTTTCCCCCAGATTCAGACGATGTTCCCGCGAAGAGAAACCCCTTCGCCGGAACAAAGAAATTAGAAGGAAAGAGTTGAGGGGAGGGAGAGAGAGTTGAGTGGAGAGAGAGAGAGAAAGAAAGAAAGAAAGAAAGAATGAATGAAAGAGAAAGTAGGTGGGACAAATGAGAAGCTTGGGAAGAAGAATATAAAAAAATATTAAAGGTTGTCGAAAAAGTCGTCGGTCGGTAACCTTCTCCTGCGACCTTCTAATGTCCAAGATGAGGTGGAAATAGTTGGAGTGAGGTGGACAAAATAAATAAAGAATTTAAATTGTTGAAATGCAATGAGGGTATAATTTAAAGGTTAAAAAAAGTTTTGGGGGTCAAATAGAAAGTCTGGACACTTATGAGAGTCAAATAGGAATTCAAAGCACTTATAGGGGCTAAAACAGTGAATTAGTCACAAATTAGGGCGCCAAAACGACATTAACCCTAATTTAAAAGCCCATAATCTAGGAGGTAATAGGAAACCAACCCCAATCTCGAATAACAGTAATTGAAAAAAAAAAAGTACAACTTTACCCGAGAAATGAAAATGTCAATCGAATTCGTCCCTACTACAATTCCAGCCCCAATGAACGTGAAAAATATTTTTGAAAATTTGTGAAAAAAATCTTAGTTTTCTTTATAATTTTGTAAATTTTTGAACAAAATCATTTTTCTTCAAAAATTGTTTTTCAAACATGTTTTGCATTTTATCCATTGCATTTGACAATCACATTGACCGACACTAGCATTTTGGCTAAAATATTTCTAGATTTGTCTTGTGAAGAAAGAAATGATTTTCGCATTTTTCGTTTTGCTTTCTATAAAAACATTTAGACTAATTTGTTTTTTTGTCTTTTGCAAAAATTAAAATGTTATGCATATTACCCTTTGTATTTGACATACTCATTAACGAACAAATAATATTTTGGTTAATGCATTCTGTCATTTGTCTTGTAAAGAAAGAAATGTGTTATGGATTTATCTTTTGCTATTGGCAAACACATAAACCGAAACATAACATTAAGAAGAATGCATTTTCT
Source organism: Eschscholzia californica (assembly GCF_041429995.1). Lineage (NCBI taxonomy): Eukaryota > Viridiplantae > Streptophyta > Magnoliopsida > Ranunculales > Papaveraceae > Eschscholzia > Eschscholzia californica. Next base: position 39,920,777 of record NW_028238420.1, on the reverse strand, counting down.
AAATTGCCTTGTGCAAAAATAAATATGTTATGCATCTTACCATTTGCGTTTGAAAAACCTATTAACGGACAAATAAGTTTTTTGCTTAAGCATCGATTTGTTTTGTGAAAAAGATAAACAGGTATAATTGGAGAGATGAAAGTGAAATCCAAAAGAATTTAGTGATCACATGAAAAACGAAACTTGATCATGAATATTTATATAAACCTGAGAAAAGGAGGAAGTGTGAACTCAACGATCCGAAGTTGTGTGTGAAGCGTCTATATTGTTCTTCTTACTTGATTATAGACTTCCAAAATCGAAATGAAATTAGGGTAGGAACAGGTCGAAGGTATCGTCTTCTTTTGTTTTGTGCATTTGGGAAAAGCCACAGTTCAACAATTACAACTTAGAGAAGCCAACTCAGAAGCCCACAATCTGGCCCATTCAGTGATTAGTCCTCCTACAATATTGCTTACTTCACCCGTGTAATCTTCTCTTTCTTGTTTAGTCTACTACTTTAACTTCGTGATGTACTAAACTAGGCTTTGCCGTTATCTATGGAGTTATTAAGTTAAGTTTCCAAAAGAAAAAAAAATTACAACTTAGACTACCCCAATGCAAAACTAAAAAAAAAACTTAATTTTGTTGTATGTCATGTCCATTGCCTCGCTGTAAGAACATTAAAAAATATTAAGTCTCACCTAAATGACTAACTTTTCCAATAACTAGGTAATGGAGATCTTCAAGAAAAATCTCAAATAATGAGTTCATTCTTGATACATCTCAAAATTAAATGTTGTAATTTAGACTCAAATTGAACATTTGCATTTGAGAGAGTTTTCTAAAAGACTATAAAAATCTTAGTGGCACTTAGAGTTATCCAAAATTAAGTCTTGCAGTCGGAGATGCTCTTGGGAGGAGATACTGTTTATTCATAAGTATAATGATTAGGAAGGCTGCCCGTTAAAGTCTACTATAAACCTACACGAGATCAACTGTCTCCATTTTAGAGTCAACTCTCTCTCTCTCTCTCATAAGAATATATATCTATATAATAAAACAGAAGGGAAAACGCTGACTGAGACGAACATCCTTTTCAAATAATGCATATTGTCTAGAAGCCTTCCCAAAATTTAAAATATAATCTTTTTTAGAAATATAATTACCTATTTAAAGAAAGAAAGATCGTGTTCTAAGAAAAAAATAATTAATTTAAGAAAAAAAGAAACAAAAGAAATTTCAAGAGTTAAAAAACAAATTAAAATCTCCATCTCTCTCAATAAAATAATAACTAATTTAAGATAAAGGAAACAGAAGAAAATAATATCAAAAAATTAAGGTATGTAGAATATAGCAATCATTAATATGGAAAGTCAGGTGACATATTTGGAGAGAGAGCCTAGAACAATACTATGAGCGACTCTAGATCAAGCATTGGGTTAAAATTTCGTCACATCTAATTGATACAATTGTTCGTGCCCTAGGACACGGAATATACCCTGGTATATATATATATCACTCTTGGTGGATGGTTGATCCTATTTAGGTTTGGTGTATGCCTATCTTTGTAGACTCTGCTATCCTTTTCCTTTTTATAATGATAATAGTAGTATTCCGAAGTTGGTGCAATTTGTTTGCGCGAAGTCGATTGTGATCATTAGAAAAAAAACACATGTGAGTGTCTGAATAAAATTTAATCAACAGGCAAATAGATAATTATTTGATAATTACCGCTCACGATACAACATATTGGTTCGGTGGTTTGTTAAATTTGAACATAAACTCAAATTTCTTATTTACCCATTAATGAAGTAATTAATGGGAGTTGTGGTTTGTAAGCAATTTGTAGATCTATTAAGTGGTAAATTATTTCTTTGATTGAATTTGGGGGTTAAGTAATGAAGATCATGTTAGTAGTATTCATAGGTAGTGGGTTAAACTTTTGGTCAATAAATAGATTTGTGTTTGTAGAGTCAAAGTATTAATATTCTTCGTTCTTTTTTGTTTGTGAAATTAATATTTTTCTTTTATCATTCAGAAAATAAACACTTCTGATTTCCAACATTTGGTATACGAACGAGGAAATTTTTATGATTACTAACCTAATTGCTAAATGAAAGAGTTAATCCAACCTTACTTTTAGCGAGTTTGTGGAAAAAAATTGGTCAATGGTATATCCAAATGAAAACATTATTGATTTCCAAAAAAATGTGGGAGGTTGTCGAATTCGGATATGTAGAACAAATGGGTCAGGTAGTAGGTGAAGTTCTTTCTCAAATCCAAAAAGATAGTTCGAAATAAAACATAAAGAAGGATAAAAAGACATTGCTCTTTCTTTATCAAGTTGGTGATGAGATTGTTTTCGAAAAATTTCGGAAGCTATAACATCTAAAGAAGTGTGTGATTTGTTACAAAAATCTTACAAAGGTGATGAGAAGGTAAAAAAAATAAAAGGTTACAGACCTTACGAGGTGGACTTGAATCTTTTCATATAATTCACTCTGAAAGTATTTCTATCTTTTGCACTTCAATCTGTTGTCGATCAATTCGGATTAACGATAAAAGTTAATTGATTTAAATATTATTAAGAAAATTACGAGATCGTTGGCAGGTCATTACTATGTCGTTGCCACATTTGAGGAAGGAAAATACCTCTCAATTATGTCAGTTGAAGGTTTAATGAGTTCGTTATGTTCTCGTGAACATAAAATGTACCAGAGCTACAGTCTTGCAGGGTTCATAAAACAAGTTTTTCAAAACAAAGTGATTGTGTTTGAAAATGACGGTTTTAGTAGTGGAACACGTACCGGCAATAACAAAAAACCTCATGGTAAAGATTCTTCAAAAATAGAAGGTAGGCCAAATATAAAGTTAAATGGTTTGTTGTTAAAAATTTGTTCATTATAAATCAGAATATAAAATGAGAATATTCGACAAACAATTATGAGTGTGTTAACTTTGTTCAACATGGTGTAGAAGAAAAGGACAACTCTTTTAGCTTGCATAGTTGATGAAAACAATGATTCAATCGATAAAAAAAGAAACTCGTGTACTAGCTTGCAACACTAATGAAGAAGAATTTGTTGAAGATGGCTTTTGGGACCAGCCAGTTAAAGAAAAACATCAAGTAAAAATCAATATTGATGACGAGATAATATCTCTGGATTCACATTTAATATAGAATCCACATATTTCTTTTAATATTTATATAGTATAAACACAAGAATTACATCCCAGTTCCACTCGTATTCGAGTTGTGTCTTTAGGGTTTAATAATAATGATGGTTCTGGTAAAGATTTGCAAGTTTTGTTGATTATGATCATATCACTAAAGAAACAATACAAATGAAGGGTGGATTTTGGATACAAATGAGAAGAAGAAGAGAGAGAAAAGAGAAGATAAAAAATATTTTTTAGGGTTGAAGGGCGTCGATCAAGAGCTTCCTGACCAGCGGCCTACTATCGGAGAAGAATAGTGAGTTGGAGAGAGAGATTACGTGGAGGAGATGAAATGAAGTGGAGAAGCGCAGGAAAAATGATGTAGACATTAATATTTTAGTATTTTTTTATATTAATTCTGCTGTGGTCTCTAGGGTTATTTTTTGAGAAAAGTTGATGTCTTGGGAGGGAAGACGAACTGACAGAAATTTATTGGGGACAGAATGACGAATTGGTCACAAATTGGGAGCCAAAGCGGAATTTACCGGGAGTGAAAAATGTCATCTTTCTCCTCCCCTGAAATCCTGAATAGTAAAATAATCTCCACTTCACTCATAACTCCAATAATTGATGTAAAGTTTTTGGAATAAGCAAACTCTAGATTCAGAAACAACTGATAAACATCATCCATTGATCTCTAATAAAAAAAAGTTTTTCTTTTTTACATCAATTAGGGTTTTCGAAACACCTCTTTAACAAACAAAACAAAACAAAACAAAGAAATAAAAGCTTGAAAAGCTAATAATAAACCCTAGAAGCTTTCATCATCATCTCTGTTAAGATCAAAATTTCATTTTGGGTGGAAAATTGGGGATTCAAGGCGATGTCTGCCGGAATTTGTGGTAAACGTGTAGGATTTGAAGAAATCTTCGGATCTGCGGCATCGTCTTCTTCTTCTTCTTCAGCTAAGAGATCTAGGTGTTCAAGTTTTGGTTCATCTGATATTGGGTTTGGATCTGAAGATAAGATCTCCATCTTACTTCGAATGTTTCCTACAATGGGTAGAGAGGTATTCAGCTACTTGAACTGTTCTTCTTTACTTTAAGCAAAATCATGATATTCATAGTCTGGTTTTAGGTCTTAATTTTGTGCATTCTTAAAATAGAAACCAGACCTAAAGTACCCCCATCGATTGCAGAAAGAAAGATACCCATTAAGAAGGGGGAGTAAGAACTTGATTGAGTTACAACCAAAAAATTGGAAAAAGTATGAGAAATATTGGATCTTTTCAAGAAGCATGAGGCTCGGGCGAGCCTTCTTCCGTTCGAATCACCTGATTGGGTGTAAATGCTAGCTAAATTAGCTACCGGGAACTCCTAATTATTGAACGAAAACTTCACATATGTGAGTTCGCAAGGGAATGAGTGATACCATTTTACCACTCTATAACCGGTTGAAGTTGTTCAAAGATTTCTTATCGTAATCTCGATATCTTTGATGTTTGGGGTATTCATCTAAGCAAAAACACATACATATTCACCCCATTGTTTTTTCGCTTTCATTGTTTTCGCTATTTATTCTTCTTAGTTCTCTGTTTATGGGTCCTTTGGGTAATATAATCTAATTTATCTTCTATTCTATGCTATGCACTTAGTTGGTGGAAAGTGTTCTTAATACTCACGGTCATAAGATTGAAGATGCCACTGAGAGTCTTCAAGCGTTGTGCCTTGGTGGCACTACTTCAAATACCGAATTACAGAACCCTGATGCCGTAGTGATGGCAAATAGTCCTGTCGCTCCAGGTTAGAAAAATGTGGTTTTTCTCAATATGCTCGACTGCCCTTCTAGTGGTTTGTTGATCGTTGTTTGTTTAGATAATGATTTGTTCACAATTACGTGTCATGGTGCAGAAAATATTCATATATCTGAGCAGCGAACTGAAACTTTACATCATAAGAATTTAACTTCTGAATCTAGAATCCCAATGGACGGATCCTCATGGGTAGAATTTGTTGTTCAAGAAATGGCGAATGCTTCAGACATTAATGATGCTAGGGGTCGTATCTCGAGGATTTTAGAAATTTTTGAAAAAAGTGTTATTGCCCATTCAAAGACATTGGAAGAGGTATGAATGCTGAATTTTTTTTGGCGATGTACATGTTTTTCTTGTGCTATTAGGAACTATTATTAGTCCTTATATACTACATTTTGCCCATTGAACTACTTCCTCATTTACCAGCAAAAAGTCGCTTCTTTGAAAGAGCATTTAGAAAGCATGTTAAGAGACAATCAGATCCTGAAGAGAGCTGTTGCCATACAACATGAACGCAATCTTGAGCAAGAGGGTAAGGTGAGGGAAGTGGAACAATTGAAGCATGTACTAAACCAACACCAAGAACAACTCAAAACTCTAGAGGTAAGTGAACAGTTCGTGTTGTTCATGTTTTTTTTTTCTTGAAGTGCCATAGAGGACCATAAGCCTCCATGGCCAAGAGTTGGGGGCTCTGGTTTCCGCAGTAGACAAACATGTTACCACCTAGTCAAGGCGGGTTATGCTTACCTCTGATATTCATCTGCTGCCAAAAGACTGTTATTCTTTGCGGGTCTTTTAGCTTTATGAGGTTAATCGATTTCGAGATCTAATTTTCGTGCAGATGAACAATTATACATTAAAGCTCCATCTCCAGAGAGCCCAAGAAAGTAATTCCATTCCTGGGCAATTCCACCCTGATGTCTTCTAATGCTCTTAATTTCCGTACTCATTTTGCGCTAAAATGCACACACAAACACAAGAAAACATGAATTATCAATGATGAAAATATTTCATATGAAACCTAAAGGTTGTCTTCACTGAAGGTATTTGACTGTTTTTTGGGGTTCGAGGTAATTGACTTGCACTTTTCAAGGATCATCATTGAATGATCGTTGTCATCTGAGAGACTGACTTTCTTTCGTAGGAAGTTCTTATACAAGTACTCGGACGTGTTGTCAACTGTGATACTGGATTTTGTTCTACTAATCTAGTTTGTAAAGTTATTGTAGTGGTCTAGAGTTGAGATAGTTCATGTAGTACTTGAATGGATTTGTCTTCGTATTTACATGCCTGAGCCTTTTCCGAGGTTTTACTTGAGATTTTAAGTTATTATTGTTGTAGTGAATGTAACAGTGATTAAGATACATCGATCTTGTTTTTGTTTTAAGAATCAACTGTTTTCATTGATATATCGAAAAGTTACAAGGATAGTCTGCAATTAGCTAATAAAAGGGAAGGGTACTCAATAAGCCAAACTTGAGTAACCACAGAAGATCACACAGACTGAGATAGAAACCACCGGAACTAGAACCTAAAAAAACAACATAATTCATAATAGTCTGTTAAGCTTGTGCTTGGAGAGAGAAAGCGACATGAGTTCGACTAATTGAAATGAACAATTCCCAAGAGGAGGAGAAGATCAAAGCTGATGATCCACGAGTTTGTGATCCCAGTTGTCGTGGCTATGGAAAAGAGACTGAACTAAACCGAGCTGAGTAACTGGTTACAATACTGCTATTGAGTCACTTTGTTTAGTCAAGCATGGGCTGAAAAAGTAGATCGAGTCGCAGTCTCGCAGTGGCTTAAAGATCAGACATAAAATTGGGAATGTTCATTAAAATCTAGTTACTCTCTCTCTCTCTCTCATGAGGTTTAGAGAGAAACTGGACTTCTAAAAAAAACAGTGACCTTGAAATAACTAAAATGTCAAGTTTATTATTTGTAATTTGTTACTTATGTGAAATAATGTCTATAATTAACAATCACACTAATTTCTATGTTTTTCATTCCAAAAAATAAACAAAAACGCAAAAAAAAACAGTGACTTACGTGTAAAATATATCTAAATTAAACAATTATGTGTAAAAACCATGTCAAATGGTATGTTGAAGCACGCTATAAGGCATGTCAATGTCAATGCAACTAGGTTTTTTTTTGTTGTTGTTGTTGTAGCGTCAATCGGTCAATGCAATTAGTTGTTTCCACAATTTTCTTTTCAGAATGCATTCTGACGTCATGTTAAAGTTGAATGGAAGTCTTTGAGAAGAAGATAGAATTGCCCATTTCAGTTTTAATCTATAAATGACATAAATTATTTCTCCAGTTGTTATCTTATCTAAAAAGGAAGTCTGTATAAGGTAATAACTGAGAGGAACACAACTGCATGACGTGGAAATTGTGATCAATACTCATGTGAGGAAGTATTCTTGCACCCCATTTTGCTCAATTTCTCTTATCAACCTTTCTTTTAGCTAGGTTCCGTTTGATGCGTGTGAAAATTTTGTAGGAAAATCAATATTCGTAGGGGAATCGATTTTAAATTGTTTGGCAACCAAAAGAGTGTAAAATCCAAACTCTCATAAGAATAAAATGTTGGAAAATCAAGTGAAAGATTTTCCATGTAAACACATGGGAAAGTCGTTTTCCCACAATCACACGCTTTCTCTCCCCCCCCCCCCCCCCCCCCCCCCCCCCCCCCCCCCCCCCCCTTGCTCTCATACTCTCTCACAATCACACACTCTCGCTCCTTCACCTGAAAATTTCTAGTTAATTGAATTTCTTCACTTTAATGGTGATGATTATGATCATCTTTCACTCTGACCATGATCTTTGTCTAATGATGATTTCTCTATATAATTCTGAACATCTGTTGTTCCGAAATGAGAGAGTTTAGCATAATTACCAGAGATTGATATAATCTGGATTTCTAGGATTTCCGACATTAAAGAATCTGGATTTCTATGGTTTCGAAGACAATCACTAAGGTTTCCGCCATTAACGAAATCATAGACGAGATTAATATAATCATCGAAGATTGAAGCGCTTAATAGCTTTATCAAAATACTGATGAAGAATTATCTGCTCTCTCTTTCTCTCTCTCTCTCTCTCTCTCTCTCTTAATCTGCTCACTCTTTCTCTATGTCGGTGGGCTTCTAAGGTTGATAAAAAAAGACCCAAAGAAAAAGTATAAAGGCACCACTTAAAAACCCAACTAACATATCATTTTCTAAAGGCACTCTTGTTTTTCTATGTTCCTATCAAACAATTCAAACTTAATTTCTTATCAGAAAAATTTGATTTTCTTTCCCACCAGAAAAACTTGATTTTCTTTCTCATCATAAAAACTTGGTTTTCACATGTAAATACTTTCTTACATATCAAACGAACCCTTATTTCCGTTTTGGCCCCAGCATTGTTTTGGCTTTTTTTTTTTGATGGAAATTGGCATTAGCCTGGACTTTATTCATGAATTGAAAAAAAGTTAATGTTGGATTTATCTGCCCCAACTAACTTACAATGCAAACTAGAGTCTGATTAGAGTTTCATACATTACTTTCATTTGATCTGAGAACTTCTTTTGCTAGAATATAAACCGCACAATTAAGATTTCTTGAACAATAAGTGAATTCTATATGATGTAGCTTACATTCCTATAGCATTGTTTCGGCTAGTATGACAATTTAAGTGGCCAAAAGAAAGAAAATTTGGCCATACCAATAAGAACTGTTGACCAGAATTGGCCAGAATAGGTGGTAAGATGACGTGTCAGAAGCATTGAGATATGTACAATTTAGGTCCCACTGGTACGATAAAATCTTCACTGTTAATACACCTATCGAGAATCGAGCGGGAATCTTAAATTTAGCAATGCTATAATTCCCGATACCCGAAAACGTTTTCACCCACGAGATCAACCTCGATTGCATCAAAAAACGATCGTACGGTTTAAAATTTATACGGGCCCTCGTTTCCGCGATCAGTTCGCTAATACAAATAAACTTTCGGGAAGACTCCTTTGTTTCTCCTGATCTCCCTATAAATACTTACCCCTCTCTCTTTCTTTATCTGTGCAATCAACAAGTTCTTATTTTATCTACAGAATTTGACTTTTGATTTTGAAGGTAATTTTTGTTTTACTGAAATTTCGGGTTGATTAGATTCAGATCTGATTTTTTTTTTTAAATCCATGATTGTGGGGTCTGATTGTTTTTCCCCTATTGTTATCGAAGAGCTTTCATCTACCTGTTAATTTGCTTCAATTTGAAGGATTCATATTTTTTTAAACCGGTTGGTGGCAGAACAATGATTTCTTTTTTTTCTATTTTATCTTAGTATATAAGTTATGATCATGGAAGCATTTTTAAATAGGGTTTCTGTGTTTTATTAGCTAAAGCTAGGGTTTTTTGGAGTTCATTTTTCTGTATTTTCTTTCAGGTTTGACTTTGATTTGTTATCAATCTATATCCAAAATAGATCTTTTTTTATATAGCAATAGTTTGATTTTTATAAACAATGGGAAGATTTTGGTTTTTTTACATTTTGAAACAAATCAAGATTCTGCTTTTATCTTGTTGTTGTTATTATTAGCTGATAAATAATTTTGGAGTTATTGATTTGTTAGGGTTTGAAAAGAGATCTGAGAAATGGCTAAGGAAGCTTCTAATGGAGATAATTCAGTTGGCAAGAAGCCACCAACCCCATCTCCTTTGAGAAATTCCAAGTTTTTTCAGGTAAAATTTTGATCTTCTTCTTTATCTATTTGTTTGTTAAAGATCTAGATTTCTTATGTTATAATTGGGTTTTTGTCAATGGAAGTATTACTGGTGTTCATGAGAGATCTGAAGTTGTTATAATACTAGTTTAATCCCTATAATCTCATGTTGTTCAAACATTAATCAAAAACTTCTAACTTTTAAATGAAAAGGTTTAATATATGAAAAAGAAAGATTTGAACCTTGTTTTTGTGTTAACAAATGCCAATATGCATCTTCAAGCGAGCCGAACCTAGTTATGGGTTTCTAGTCCCCTCGTGTTCTGCCTGTGTAATATGATACTAAGGCTCTTTTATAAAAAAACATGTTTGTGTGCATTGTGTTATTTATTTATCTAACCTAATATGGGATTGTTATTTTTTTCGTTACAGTCCAATATGCGAATTTTAATTACCGGAGGAGCTGGATTCATTGGCTCCCACCTCGTGGATAGATTAATGGAGAATGAGAAAAATGAGGTACTTTCTCTCTCCCTCTATATGTTCAATTTTCATTGCATTTGATGTTTTGTTCAATGTTGACATACATATTTCAAATATGCACGATACTAATATATGGTGTTTTCTAATGTTCTTTAGGTTATTGTTGCTGATAACTACTTCACTGGATCAAAGGATAACCTCAAAAAATGGATTGGTCATCCAAGATTTGAGCTCATTCGTCATGGTATTTCCTTATCCTTCGACTTTGTTTAGTTATACGCATATATACAGATAAATGAACATACTATATTGTGAGATATGATGCTTGATGTTTGATACATCAAAGCACTAGTGTTTTACGATTTTCGCAATTGATTTTTGAAGTTTCTCTTTCTGAACCTTCCTATTTGTTTGTTTGTTCGTTCGTTCATTTACAATTGGCCGATAGTCATGTTGGTTTATCAGTGTCTCATTTTTATCTTCTAATCCTTTTAGAGATCCCTGGTAGCTTCCGTTTTTGTTTCTTCAGATCTTTCTATTTATTTTTTTTCCTAATAGATGAATCATTGGTCTTTTGTTTTATTTTATTTATTTGTATCTTCTCTGGTAGATGTCACTGAGCCATTGTTGGTTGAAGTTGATCGGATATATCATCTCGCTTGCCCTGCTTCACCTATTTTCTACAAATACAATGCCGTTAAGGTGTGTAATAATATTTTCCTCCCGTTTATATAGATTAGGAGACAAAAACGGGAGACAAAACTTGGTTACTTTGGGACTTTCTGACTAGTGTGTTGGTTTTATAACAGACGATAAAGACAAATGTTATTGGTACATTGAATATGTTGGGACTTGCTAAGCGTGTAGGAGCAAGGTTAGAGGACTGATCCTTTGTGGCTTTACTTTGGTTTTGTTATTAAAAACACTTGTTTTTTTGCTTACATTTCGATGCTTTGTCAATAGGATTTTGCTCACATCAACCTCAGAGGTGTACGGAGATCCACTTGTGCACCCCCAAACTGAAGACTACTGGGGAAATGTCAACCCTATTGGTATGCTGCACCTTTTCAATTATGTTCCGTTATCGTTATAAACAATTGCATTTGGATTTTGGAGTATTATGTGTTTCATCTTACCTTGTGTAGCCATACTTGTGAAAAATTTCCAACTCCCATGTTATTCCGGAGTTACCCAAACTTAGCTTTAGCTTGATTATTTGTCGAGTTTGGTTAACTCCGGTCGAATTCAATACTCGTTTTGTTTCCTTTTCTAAGGTGAAGGTCTTTAGACACATAAAGAGGAAAAGGTGAAGGACAGAATTAGAAGCTTTCATGTACAAACATCTGTAAAATTTATACGTGATGATTGATGACCAAGTCATCTCCCGAGAAGCCCGAGCTTGAGCTTCGGCAGTCCGAGTCTGGAACGAGTCCCAATGCATACCATTTCTTACTTGATACTCCTTTACCTAAGACAGACCTTAAAGATTACTGTGATATGTTTGCAGGTGTGAGGAGTTGCTATGATGAGGGAAAACGGGTTGCTGAGACTTTGATGTTTGATTATCATAGGCAACATGGCATTGGTAAAATTAACATATTTATGGATTTTACTTTTCTGCTATCCGTTCAATACCTTAAACAGAAATACTCACTTTTCCTTAATTTGATTATGGCTTGTATCACAGAAATTCGCATTGCTAGAATCTTCAACACATATGGACCTCGTATGAATATCGATGATGGACGAGTTGTCAGCAATTTTATTGCTCAAGCACTAAGGTAACTTGCAGTTTATTTCTTAGCTTGTAATATCATGATCTTATTACATATGGCTGGATTCTTTTTCTAACCTAATTATCAAATGCAGAGACGAACCTTTGACTGTTCAAGCTCCTGGAACACAAACAAGGAGCTTTTGTTATGTTTCTGACATGGTAAACCCTTAAAAGTTCAGAAGAAGAGATTTTCATTTAGGTATTTAGACTTTGACGGTTTGATGATTTTCTTGTTCTTTTGTCGATTTTTGAAGGTTGATGGTCTTATTCGACTCATGGAAGGAGAAAACACTGGACCAATTAACATCGGGAACCCAGGTCTTTTCACAAACTACCATTCATTTCTCTTGCTAAAAGAACTTCAATAGCTATACTTTCACTAATTGTCTAAAAGATCTACTTCTTTTCATCTTTATAAGCTCTTAAGTGATTTTCAATCTAAATTGTAGGTGAATTTACAATGATGGAACTTGCTGAGACGGTGAAAGAGGTCAGTTGTTTCGTTCATTTCTGCATATCACAATTCGATTTTTCTTTATGTTATCGTGATCACTTACAAAAATCCGTCTACAAAATCGACTAGTCACGGGACTATTAGCTCCACTCTGATATATTCTGATTTAGACTCAATGTTCATGGCTGCTACTTGATTGCGAAAACCAGAACATTTGCTCGTTAAAGTTGATCATTGTATATATATATATATACACGTTCTTTAACTAGAACAAGATTAGTTATTTTAAAATGCAACCCCAAGATCTTGGTCTAAATTTTTGGTAATATGATCTGCAGCTAATCAACCCTGATGTGAAGATCAAGAACGTGGAGAACACACCAGATGATCCACGCCAAAGGAAGCCCGACATCAGCAAGGCTAAGGAGTTGCTAGGATGGGAACCCAAGGTTAGCTTACGTGAAGGACTGCCATTAATGGAGGAAGATTTCCGCCAGAGACTTGGAGTTCCGAAAAAGAACTAAGTATGATTAAGTAAAGAGAAGTAGTTATAGGCATATTATGCCCTCCTTCCAGAGTGTGTTTCTTCTATTTCAACTTCTTTTTTTCATTCATTATCACCACAAATAAGTTACCGTGTGTCTTTTACGTTTAAAATTAAGAGTTTGAATTATGTCATGTCTCACATGCCATCCTTCTGATTTAAATCCGTTTTGGTCGTCATGGTTTATTTGATTCATGGTTTATTTGATTCATTCACACTGCCTCTCTGTAGTGAACAGATGAATGCCGCCCCTTGGAATGGTGTAAAGACGACATTTTTTAACCTGACTTTCTAATATGTCCGAACCTGAATTGTCTAACTCAAACTCTCAAAAGGACCAAAAATTAACACAAACAAACCATTCAAACAAATTTTTTTTTTTTTTTTTTTTGATGAAGAACCATTCAAACAAATTAGTCAAGTCAAATTTCACATCATACTTCGAAAACAACGAACACGAGTTAAGAACAATGGCGTAAGGTATATAAGCTGCAGCCCACTTTTAGAATCTGAATTTCGGACGAATGAGAAATTTAAGTTTAAACTTTTGACAAAGTTCGGTTAACAAAGGGGCTAAAAAGGCAAACGGGAAAAATCTATTTGGGGGCATTTGGGCCACGTCCAGATGCGCGATGATCCTCTCGTGATCACGTTGGGACGTGGCCAAAAGCGTTGGTTCTGCATCTGCGCGATCCAACGGGCCGCGTCAACTTCGCTTCAGACAAGTGGCAGAATCTTTTAGAGCTTCATGCAACGACCTATTTATTGATTTGTTGGGCAAATTTAGGTCAGCAGCCAACGTTGTGCATTATCCCCGAGTTTTCTAGTGAAATCCAACGATCCAGATTGCCACCAACTCTATATGGGCAATTATTTCAAGTTAAGTCCGTCATTTGGAAGGGATGTGCCCATTTACCCCAAATGACACATTTACCTATTCGAATCCTATTTAAACAAGCGAAACCCCTTTATTTTTCATCCAATTCATTCTCTTTTAAAATCAGTATTCTGGTGTGTCAGGAATATAATTCCGATTTTAGGTATATTCTAGTATATCTAGAATTCTGAAGAAAGAAGTCTCCGAGTGAACTCCGTTTATTCTCTTCTTCTCTTCTCTCCTAAAATCAGTATTCTGGTATGTCTGAAATTCCAATGAAAGAATTATCCTAGTGAAGCTATAATATTCAAGTGTCTAGAAGATCTATTCGCATCAGTCCAATAGCTCATATTATTTAGAAGGTTCACCCTCTTTCAGAATATAGAAGTACCATCTCAAATTCTGAAAGGATAGTCGTTGTATCCCGAATGCATACAACCTAAAAGTTGGTACTGTTATGGGGGCGTAAAATGTCTTAAGGAAAGAAAATTTATTCTTGCCTTGACTCCATAAATTATTCTTCTTATTTTTGTCCATCTCGGATAATACGAAAGAAGGATCACGGATTAGTCAGAAATCGATTCTTGTCTATCTCTCTACAACCAAGAGAAAAGAAGTTCTCTACTTCAACTTAGACTTTGTCTTAATCAAGACAAGCCAGAGATAATGTGAACTCGACCTATAACCAGAGGAACAACAGTATACTAGTTTGTCCAAAGCGTCCAAATCTGGCTGTGGCTTTTTTTTTGGAGTTGGGGACATCGGCCCCCACAACTACAGAACCATCGGTTTATGACTTCTTCTATTAATGGGAGTTTGTTTGACATAAAGTTCTAACATGTTATATATTAACTTTGAAATAAAACTTAAATAATTATATTTTATGAAGTTGCACTTTTATTCTTTTTTTTTTTTTTTTTTGTTAAGAGTCACTTTTATTCAGTCTAAGCAAAGAAATCTATCACTACTATAAGAAAGACAATTGCCCAGTGGGAATGACAATTTTTTTTTGATGAAGAGACAGTGGGAATGACAATTACATCTTAACCTATAATTGTTGCCTTGTTGGTATAAATGATAGGTTATGAAAATACCAACAAAAGTCTTAGCTAAAATATTCTTTAGTGTTGGTAAGTTCTCGATGTTACAAAAAAAAGTTCTTGATCGTTTTTCGTTTTTCGAAAATGAAAAGTTCTTGATGTCACGTACCTATCTTCTATAATATATGCTTGGCCCTAATAGTATCCAACTACTCTCAACAAAAAAAAAAAAATAGTATCCAACTATATAGAATCTTAAATCATCTTAGAGGGGTAGGATGGTAGAAATAATACAATGGTTGAGTTAAAAACTTTTTTGGTGAAATGACAATTTTCGGAAAGTGTTAATTTTTTTTTGTTGAACC
Source organism: Eschscholzia californica (assembly GCF_041429995.1). Taxonomy (NCBI): domain Eukaryota; kingdom Viridiplantae; phylum Streptophyta; class Magnoliopsida; order Ranunculales; family Papaveraceae; genus Eschscholzia; species Eschscholzia californica. Next base: position 39,905,572 of record NW_028238420.1, on the reverse strand, counting down.
CAAAAGAGTTAATTGATGAGACCATTTCACAGACCTATGTGAAGACTAACCAGACTCTTCAGAGTTAGCATTGCCACTTTAAAGCGTGTCTTAAAAAATCAAGGTGAGTAATGAGATGTTTTTGTCTCTTTCAACTATTTTTGAGAAACAAAGAAAAAGAAAAGAGAAAAGCATATTCGATTCTTCACATAGAATGAAATACTAGTAGTAGTATAGTAGTAGGCCCAAGAAGATAAGCCGGGGAATAGTTGGCGGGGATCACGTGGGTGCCGGTAACCATTTATTTGAACGGCAGATAACCATCAACTTAGCTGACGCCCCCCCTATCACATCACCTCTATTCTCTTCTTTGCCGATCGATCGATCGATCTCCTAATCTCTCCATTTCTCTCTCTAGAACGCAATCACATCAGGTACTCCGATTCGCCGCATGGCAGCGCCAAAATCACGACCTTCTCGATCAACTTCTCTCCGAGAATCCTTCTCCGACTCGGAAAAGATGGAAGGTGCCGGTAGTTGGGACGTTCTTGAATGGACTAAATATGAGGTGAAGTTTTCTGTTCTAATTTAGTGTTTTTGAAATAGTTTGATCCAATTTCTTGATATCCTTTTGGTTTTGCTTGAATTTTAGCCCGTTTCAAGGTCTATATCTCACGATATGTCGGAATTTCTATTGGAAGGTGAAGAGGTTAAGGAAAAGGTATGTTTAATTTCAGAACAAATTATAATCATTTGCAATTTTGAGTTCAATCTTCTGTCTTCGTCTAATGCAAGCGTTTCTGTAGTCTGGGTTCCCCAAATTTCATGTGAGTTTTGATTTCTGGAATCCTTATTTTTTGTTTCACCTAAAATCAAATTCACGGTAGAACGAGTCGATTGGGGATACTAGGTGGGTTCTACAAGGTAGTGTGGTGATTATTGTGGTTGGTTAGTTGGTAAAGATGTTAAATAGGGCTTGAAAGGGCTTTATGATATGTGAGGACTACGCTAGTACTAAGAGAAATGAAACTAAGCAAAAAAGAGGATGTTGTGAGAAGTTTCTCCAAGACATACATAGTTATTGATGTATATCAGTCCGGGTCTGTCTAGTTACTAAGCAAATGCATAAGGTAAGTCACTAAGTCCTAACATTATTCATTAACTGATACCCCATTAGGGTTAGTCTTTGACGATGATTTTTCGAGTAGAAAATTATTAATGTAGTTGAGACTGTGATGCTTAAGAACCTGAGTTTGCAACATAGAATAGTAATGGTGATGAATGTGCATCGAACTGTCATCTTGGACGCATGTGCTGTGATTATTCTATAATTTTTATTGTCCTTTTCCTGTTTTGTCTGCTTAAAACACATGCAGAAGCACTCTCTTGACTTCGGTTTTATTTCCAGGGTCAAGGTGTTGTCCTTGTAAATACAGACGAGGCAGGTACCTTGTTGGTGACAAACTTTCGCATTCTCTTTGTTGTAAGTAATGCTAACCTTTTCATCTTGATATGTACACTGTTTGCATGTTTATTAGGCTAAGTTAGCGAAACGATGCAAGTATTTGAGACACATACCTTCTGTTCTTTGAAAATACCAAGTTATGTATTTTATGTCGACAAGCAGAAAATAGTAGGCATGGAATTCACCGTTATATAGGGAATACAATGCTAAAAAACTTTCTAGATGTAATAGTTTTGGAGGTTAGGATTTTAATGTTGAACTTTGATTATGTCCAGGCCTATTATTCCCATTGTTAGTTTTGTCGTATTCCTTGTTTATTTTACTATTGCATCATCTCTTGTCAGTTCTCTTCTATAATGAATAATCCTGTCTGGGGTCTCACGTTTACCGTGTGATAGAATATGTTATGATATATAATTTAAGGACCTTATTTGTGGTGGATAATACAATTTAAGCCTCGAAGCACCTATAAGGAAATTCACAATCCATAGGACGAACGGCTGTACTAAGTGGAACAGGCAGTGGTTAGTACCTGTTGTCTATGTTTCTCGCCTGTACTGTATACATGTACAGGCTTGCTAAATGGATGCTAGGCAGCGTATAAATTGCTGATTTGAGCTCACTGCCCCACCCTCTAGTAAGTCATGATATTAAGAGGAATAGAGTCGGGAATGTCGCTCTAGAATATTTTTGCGACATACATCGATAATCTTTACTTCCTTTATTTTTGTAGTGCTGCATGTTGTAATAGTGATTTTTATTTCATAGAGAGAAGGAACAAGGAACATCATTCCGCTTGGGACGATACCATTAGCAACAATCGAGAAGTTCAGCAAATTAGTAAGTTCTTGAGGATACTTCAGTTTAAGTTTTACCATATTTTCTTTGTTATGTAGTTATCATCAACAAGCTTGTTTTTCATTGTAGGCAATTTTTTCTAGAATAATTGTAATACAAACTATTTTGTTGATCATGTTTGTACACTATCCTTGTCTGCATTACCTGTCTTATAATATAATTGGAGGGTTTCTTCCTTCCAGTTTCAGTATGGTGCTTTTATTGATGTTTGTACTTCTGCATTTGGTACTTATCCAATTATAATTTTAGGTTATAAAGGGTCCACAAGCGCCTCGCCAATCCGACAAGACTCCGACTCGCAGACTTCTTCAGGTTATTGGTACGCTGTTGAAGTAATTACATTTGGTTCAACCTTTATTTGTTTCACTTGATTTGTTTGTATAATGGGTGAAATATACAGTCTGCTCACACTGTTAAGACTTACTACTGATTAAGTTTTTTCTCTCCTGAAAAGCTTGATTGAATGTGGTTTATACATGAGATGCATTAGAACACTAATAACGTGTTAGTGCTTAGTGATCCTCAGTCCTCTGACCCATACTTGATTGCCTTATGATATTGTAATAAAATTCTTACTTTGCAATCTAAAGTTACCACTTAAATTTTGTAACCTGAACTTTAATATATAATAGTTGTTGTAACTTGTACACCACTGCCATTTGTTGTTTGTTTCACTACCCTAGTAATACTACATTTCTACTCGTCGTACTCGTTGGTTTATTGTGGAAATGATGTAGCGGAGATAATGCTGATGAAGTCCATTCGTCCTTGTATCTTAATTATTTTTAATTGATTTTATGTTGTTATATATCTTGGTTTCTCATATAATTCGAGTCTCGAACAAGTTAAAGGTCTATGCTGATTCATTAAAATGATTGCTGTTGAAGTTTGGTTAAGATTTGGAAGTGGTGTTGCTTCAGCTGGTAAACAGCAGCTATATCGAATCATGCATTGGGTTTCTCTCGTAGCATAATTGGTTGATTGACGGTTATACAACTCTGATACCTCAGTTTTTACTTGCTCCACCCTTTTAAAACTGAAAAGCTCGTGCATCTATAATTACGTGAGTAGGTAAACTATCTCATGAGCAAAGCATTAGAATATATAAATCCCCAGGAAGTTGCCTATCTAACACTAGCGGAAACACCTCAAGAATATGCAGCTCAGATGTTTGTCCAATTTCTCACCAGTCCTTTTGTTTTTGCAGGTAAAGATATGAGAATTATTGTTTTTGGTTTTCGCCCTCGGACAAAGCAGGTTAGTCTAAGAAATCTTATAAGGCTCTATCCTTTTCAAGTAATACAGATAATTATGTTTCTCGTATCGTATGCTCATGTAACAATGCTTCTGATAAAAGCTTGCACTTCGATAGTGGTCACTGTAATGAGTTATTCTGCTCTTCATTGTAATTGGTTTGTGTGGTAGTAGTGTTATGATTCCTACGACTTTTCTCACTAATTCAACGATTTTGAAGCATGCATGTTTCCTCCATCATCGCGATGGTGCTTTACATATTGAATCCTCGAGATGAGTTTCTTACGTGTTTGAGTGTCTGAGTGTTTCAGTGTTTGTTTCCAACTGTTATTTTTTAAATGAGTTTGTGCACATATATGTGCTTTAAGCTGTTTTGTTAAGTAGTGGTGCTCGATCCTTGACCAAACACCACAAACCAATTTATTTGGTCAGTCTTAATTTTCTCTATATGAGCATTTTATTTGTTGATTCTAACTATTTACTAAATACTAAGTTACTAAACCTCCGGTTTCTCGTGAAAGATTGTTTTTCTGTTTCATAAAGCTTGAGGGAAGAGGGTACCTAGCTATACTGAAATTTCATGTAAATCCATGTCAAAGTGTTTTTTTTCCTGAAATGGTCAATTTTCCTGTTTTAGTTGAATCATTAGTTACATTTTAAATAAGTTATAACAAAAAATCATGTTGGGTAACTCTCTCAGAGACGCGCTGTGCTTCTTGCTCTATGGAAATATATAAGATCAGCACGACTGTGGGATCTATATACATTTACTTGCGGACCTTCCAAGTTCGTAAATACCAGCCCGAAAGTGCGGTTACTGAATGAATATTTCCGGCTACTTGGCAAAGGATACATGCATGCGTCAACCAATACCCTTGAAGATGGGTCATTTTCCGTGTCTAATGACTGGTGGAGAATAAGTAGCATAAATTCCAATTATACAGTCTCCCCAACGTACCCGTTCTCGTTTGTTGTTCCAAAAGGCATTAGGTAGGATGATGTATCTTTGCTTAATGTGTATATATAGTATATAGTATTTGATTTCCAAAATACATACGAGAAGTATGCGTCTTAATTTGTCAAGTTCCCTTGCTAACAAGTTCGCTGGGTTACTGGTACTAGTGATGAGGAAGTAGTACAAGCATCCACCTTTCGAGCAAGGTGTCGTTTACCTGTAATTACATGGTGTGACCCAGGTAAGTGTTATACTCTTATTGATTATTTGGTATACTGTTGAAAACTTCTGGTGATATCCTAATACAATGTTATATGATCTAGTCAAGGGAGCTGTTATTGCACGCTCTTCACAACCGTTAGTTGGCCTCATGATGAACTCAAGAAGGTGATTAGTGTTTTCCTTCTTTCTCTTTTATTCAGAAAACCTTGTTACAGAATAAGAAAATTTGGCAAAAGTTGCTTCACTTCTGAGTTGTTCTAACATATTTTTGTACCTCTCTTCTATGCGGGTTTATATTTTGGATTTCATCTTGTAACCCAACATTGCAAGTTTTTCTGCAGCAATCTGGACGAAAAGCTTGTAGCCGCACTGTGCACAGAAACTGCAGGTGAAAAGGGACCAAGGAGGTATTTTTCCGTGCATTCTTCTCTTCTGTCTTTTTATTTTTCAGTTGTTATTTTCATTTATGTACTGAACGCAGTCAAGTGTATTTTACTGGCATTTTTTGCCTAAACTTTTGGATTTTTATGCTATTATTGAAGTTGCAACCAGCAACTTCAGGTATTGCAAAAATGAATTAATAAAAGAGTAGGACAGAATGTGGAAATCCTTTAGTGATTTACTCCTATTTATTTTCAAGTAACCATAGTACAGTTAATGTTCCTTTTCCATGTTTGATTGTACAATGGCTTTTCTCGTAGTGAGTCTAGTGATTGTGTGGCTAAGAGATATGGTTATTTCTTCAGGAAACTTTATATTGCTGACGCAAGACCTAGGAAAAATGCTTTAGCAAATGGGGCAATGGGAGGTGGTTCAGAATCGTCATCTAACTATTTCCAATCTGAGGTCTGCAAAGGTTTGAACCATACAGATATGCATCTTATGACCCATGATACGGTTTACTGATTGTATGTCTCTTTTAATTGGACACCAGATTGTTTTCTTTGGTATTGACAATATTCACGCGATGAGAGATAGTCTTGCTCGACTCAGAGATTACCTAGATACTCATGGTACAACTTCCTCGGATGGAATGTCATCCTTCCTGGTCAGTGATAGTAGACATTTCTTTTTTATTTTATTGGATCACTTTTTTTTTTGTATGAAAATGTTGACTTTATTCTATGTACCAATAACTAGCCATGTATTCGTGTAGCACTCACGGAGTGAGATTGTTACAGGTTTCTTCGTAATTTCGAAAATGTATCTAAGAGAAGTAAAAAAAGTATAGAAGAGAATAAAAAGGAAAATAAAGAGAAGATGCAGACAAGCATGAAGACTGGTATAGAAAGTCAGAAAATAAATAAAGTTTGTTTTTTTGACAAAAATTGAATATTTTAGTTTATGAGGAACATCTCCTTGAACCTGCATAATAATGACAAATAAGATATTTATTAATAACAAAAATGATAGAAGAGACCCCGTTAGTATTGCCACTGTTATATTGTAAGTTATATGCTTGAAAAATGCTCTATCGTTCAACATGTCCTTATGTTCTAATCAAACTGGTATAGTCCATCGTCGGCCCACTAATCCTAAAAAACACATGGAATTTTTTTTTTCTAAAACAGAAGAAACAATGACGTTAAGAAATGGTGCAAAGAAATCATTCTGAATATGAATGACGAAAGCTAGCTGAAAAATATATTCTGGAGATAGAGAATGTGGAAACCAAATTTTGATGTGGACTAGAGAAGAGTTTTTTCACCTGAAAAAAAGCTTATATTTGTCTTCTTTTTTGTTTTGTTTTTTCTATATTCTTTTAGCTTATAAGTAAAGATGCTAGTAGAGATAGTTGTGGAGCTAAAGGGGAATGCTTTTTGGATTTACAGAATCGTGGGGGAAAGGGAACTGTTTTGGGTGGTTTTCTAGATAAATATTTAGAGAAACGAGAAGTGGACATAAACTAAATCCTTTTAAGAGGAACTTAGATATTGACCAGGAATACTTTAAGGAACGATATATGTAAAGAGGAGCTGCGAAAAACAGTTCCTTTTGATTATTACTTTATTAGTATAATATAGCTGTTGAACCACATGTCCAGTGTCAATAGTAATTTTGGGTTATACGTTTTGGTTCCAACTCTAACTGGGCAGTATACTTTATGTCCAATGGCTATGTATTTTGGTTATATTATGTATTCACCCAGCATGTTTTTAGAAACAGTCTGCCTTTTCTTCACATTGTGCAATTATTTTGAAGGAAACACAAGTATAAAGAAAACAAACTTACTGGTGTTAACAAGTATATAGATTTGATAAAGGAAAAAAACAAGTATATGAAACCTCTGATTCTTTCCTCAAATGGATTTCCGCCCTTAAGAAAACTTAACTCCTCTTTTACTTCACTAGGTCTGCGATAAACTAATACTTTGTTATCCAAAAATAGAATGCGCAAGTTGAATGCTTTATTTGATTGAAGAGAAATTAGATTTCCTTAGAGTTCTGTTGTTACCTGAGCAGAAGTTATAAATCATGGTGTTCTAAACAAATTTAACTGTGTCCATGTTGGAGACCTATATATTTCTTATATAATTTGAATCAACAGAGGAACGGTGGATGGACCTGGGGAGGTGGCAACTTAAGCAGTATGTCTGCTTCAGTTTCTACTCTTGGAGATAGTGGGTGGTTAATACACATTCAGGGCGTGTTAGCTGGTTCTGCTTGGATTGCTGCACGTGTTGCCTTAGAATCAGCATCAGTGCTTGTGCATTGCAGGTTAGCTTTCTTTATATTTTTTTTCATGTTAACAATGTTCTAAAGGAACTATTTTGTGCCGCGGTCACATATACAGAGTATAGAGTGGTCATGATGGGTACATGAATGCAATCTCTTCACATGTTATTAGGCTCTTGTTCAGTTCAATGTTTTCTCTGCAGTGACGGATGGGACCGGACAACGCAATTGGTCTCACTCGCTAGTTTGCTGCTTGATCCATTCTATCGAACATTTAAAGGGTTCCAGGTATTGGCTCGAATTCCTATATTCATGCGGTGGCATTTAAGCTAAGCATATTTTTAACTTTAAGTTAGCTTTTAATAACTTTTAAGTTTAATCTTTTTTGCTTATGTCAACCATAAGGAGCTCTTCTTTTATAAATGGTTTATCTTTGCCAGGCACTTGTGGAAAAAGATTGGCTTGCATTTGGTCATCCATTCTCAGATCGTATGGGAATGCCAACAAGTAGCGTACCTTCAGAATTACCACGACAGGTTTCAGCTGGAAATATCCCAGGTTCACCCATGCGTCATTCACCAGGATCATCATTTACTTCTCAGACTAGTGGTTCCGCTCATCCACATACATCAAACAACAATTCTCCTATATTTTTGCAGGTTCGCATATTACATTTATTTTGATATTAACTGATTAAATATGCGTGAATGTGATGACATTGAAACTGGGATACATTTGCGAGTAACCCAGTTTTCATTTATATCTACAATTCTCATGGCCTTGCCAGTTATAGTTCTTCATAATGCATTATATTTTATTTTATTTCATAATATTACATAATTCATGTTTTCAATAGTATATGTTAGATTGTTTCATTGCCACATCTCATGTTTTTTTTGAAAAATTGCCACATCTCATGTTGCTAAGTTTGTTATAAGAAAAAGAAAGACAATCATATTCATTTTGAAGACATAAATTGCTGGCAAGCGACTGAGATGGATCTTGAGGGGATTTTTCTGTTATTTTATGAAGCTTTATACTTGCCTTAGACCATCCATGTATCTCGTATTTTCAAGAAACAATACCAAAATGATATATGTAAACTGTAGAAACTCTTAGAACCATCCATGTACAATGACGGCATTGTTAATTTGGCATGTTTCCAAGGTCAGCTTGTTTGCTTTTAGGTCATGATATACCGGGGTAAGGCTAGGGGTGGGATTTTGGCCCGGAAACCCGGAACCCGCCCACGACCGTCCGAGTCCAAAGGGTCCGTGACCGTCCGTTGCCCGAATTGGTCCGTACCTGCCCGACCGAAAGATCTTAAGCGGACGGACGCGGGCATAGGTCTTTACCCGGTTGTCCGACCGAGTCCGCCCGCTTATATCGTCCGCCCGACCGAACCCGTCCACACCCGTCAGTTTATCCTACCCGTTATACCCGCCCGCATATATGATTGATTTTATGCCTTTAGATTTGTAGAGTTAGCTACAACCATTAGATGTCAAGAGTAAAAATAAATAACCCGAGAAATCACTTTTCTTAATCTTGTCTTCGTCGTTCTACTTCTCTAGTCTCTATCTCCTCCAAAATCTCAGTATCTCATCAATAACCCGAGAATCCACAATAAACCGATCGTAATCCATGAGAAGAAACATAGAAACCGATCATAATCAATGAGAAATCTCAATGCTTATCTTGCGATTTTGAATTCATTTGCTTTTTAGAATTGTAAAGTGGGAGTTTTAGAAAGTTGTATTTAGCGACTAAACATTTTTAATTTCGAATAAAAGTTTCTTTATTTGTTCATTAGTGACCGGTGTCCGCCCGACCGACATCCGGTTTGCCCGACTATCAAAACGGTCACGGACGGGCACTTTGTTGGAGAAAAATCTGAAATGTCCGCCCGTTTTGTCCGGATGTCCGAGTGGACACTTAGGACTCGTGTCCGTTCCGCCCGGACCGGTTGAGTTAGTGTCCGTTTCCTCGGTTGGATTGCTTATAGCCTTCTACTCATTCTCTTCCTTGTCCTAATAGGGTATTGCATTTTTTTTGCTATTGATATAAAAAAACGAGTTCAATATTATTTGTCGATTTAAACTGCTTGTGTGTATCTTACCAGTCAATTAATTTTATATACATCACAAAATTTCAACATCCAAAATGCTGGGGGTCTTGCAAAGTTTAAATGTTTAATCTTGTGTTTTCATAGTACCTCTCCAAGAAGAGTACTTGATTTAATTTTATTAGTACCATTCATCTCCAAGTAAGTCCAGTCATGGACATGAGAATGTATAACATGTCTATGGTGGTTCACTTGTGTTTCTGAAACTAAATTGTAATTACCATGGATTTTGGTCTGCAGTGGGTTGATTGTATCTCACAGTTGTTGCGGATGTATCCTTTTGCCTTTGAGTTCTCAGCAGTATGTATCTTTCTTTTATGCAGCAGTTGAGAAAGTTTCTCTTCTTTCACTTTTGAGCACCACCCACTCACCCTTTTTTCTAACTTGGTGATCCAGGTTTTCTTGGTTGATTTCTTGGACTGCATGCTATCCTATCGCTTTGGGAATTTCCTATGTAACAGGTACTCAAACTAACCGAAAACCATTTCTCATTTCCATGATTACTAAACTCCACAGTTTCGATGTGCGGCATTTGTGTGAATACTTATTGTTGAAATCTAGAACTGGTATTACTACCCTTTGACCATCTTTTGCAAGATCTCTTCTAAATACAAAACTCAAATTTCTCTCTTCTACACTTCCTATACCTTCACCATATTTGTGGATTTCTTTTTCCTGGTTGAGATATATTGAATATGTTATTTGCCCATTGTGCCAGTAAATATCATGGAATCTCTGGAAAGTAACAGCTGCTTGTTAGACCTTCTTGATTTGCATCATGCAGTTTTTTGCAATTGCTTGAAGCTGACATTCATATTACTGTGGGCTAGTAAATTATTCCATATTAATAAACGAACACTTCTAGACCTAATGGTCTTTTCGTATGAAAACTCAAGTTATTTATCTTTCTCAGTTTTTAGGTACACGGTGTCCTGAATGTTAAAAACATTCGATCGGCGAGACTTCATGGTACTTTAGGTTAATGATATGGTTCGATTAGACCCCTCTTATGATCTGGAGATTAAATCCTGTTTTTTGTAAGAATGAGTAGTAGTTTGACAGAGAATCAAATCAATACGAGACAAGTTTGACAACAGTCATGGAGGATTGTGGTCTTACCTAGGAGTCAAGCTTTTACTCTTCAGTTCAAGTTCTACTCAGAACACTTGTCAATCTGGTCCACCGAACTGGCACTCATGCAAAATTTGTGTTTTATATAGGTTCCCAAGAACTCGCTACCAGATTCATTTAGTCTGGGAAACTGAATACTTGTTATTAAGTTTAATTAATTAATAAAGAAATATTCGGTAGAAGAACCGTTACATAAATTACCCAATACCTCCTGGCTGGAATTCTCTCTAATGGCATGCAGCACAATGGGAACTCCTTTTAATTGATTGATCTTAGAGTTTGGCATCACATGAAGACAATTTAAAAACTGCTATCCTGATATGAAAATTCTATACTGATAATGTAAAGCATTGTCTGGTTTTTGCGTATTACCAGTGAGAAGGAGAGGGAACAATCTGGTATTTTTGATTCTTGTGGATGTTTGTGGGCTTATTTGTCTGATTTACGAGCGTCTGAAGGAAGTTCTCATACACACTATAACCTCTTCTATGATCCATCGAAGTATGGTGGTCCACTACTACCTCCAGCAGCAGCATTAGCTCCAACTCTCTGGCCCCAATTCCATCTCCGATGGGCTTGCCCATCTGAAGCACAAGCTGGGGAGGTTGAAGCCCAGTGCCGGGTCTGGGCTCAAAATTTTAGTAAAATGGTGAAGGTAATAATCTCCACTATGTTCCTTATCTGCTATGTACTGCTTTGGTTCTCTACTGTAATGCTCTTGCAGGAGTTTATATGGGTAATGACCCATGCTCCAACAGTTATCAATGTTGCCCCCTGCATTTGCCACCCAAGCCCAAGCTCAATGGACACTGGGGTTTGTTCTTACCGGTTTTTTCTTGAAACGGTAGATGAAAACTAAAGACACTTATTGGGCTTGAGCTCGAACCTGTAGCTTAGTCTCCTGACACTTACCCAGGCGATGTGGGATAATACAATTTGGAGCATGCTCACCAATCAGAGGTGGTCTAAATTTTGCTCCACTCATGCCTGAACTTGACAGTATGCTGGATCGCTTAGTTCTACGTTTCAGGACCAACTTAAAATGTAATTGCTTATTCCTTTTGTTCTAAAAATGCAGGCAAAAGAACTTGCAGAGAGGAAAAGTAGAGACATCACAACTTCGATGGAACTCATATCTGCAGAACTACAAAGAGAGAAGCAACGAAGCATCTCAGCCATTGAAATGGCTAATAAGGCCTGCAAGGAGAGCTCATCCATAAAGCGAGCAATTGAATCATTAGGATGCAAAGTTCATGTTTCTAGTAATGGTGATTGTGCGTTGGATTTTGAAAGCAAGCCACAGGAAATGCAACAGAAATTACCATATTCTTCTTCACAGAGAAACTCAGATAGCAATATTTCTTCAGGGGACAAATCTGATGTCTCCGTTTCGATCTCAGTAACGAAAGAAGGTGATGATGATCGAAACAGTTCAACCAGTCGACCTTGTAAAGCTTTTTGCCCATTACGCACTACAGAAGGTACCTGCAACTGGCCTAATGCTGTCTGTGCTCAAGTTGGAAGTCAATTCATTGGATTGAAAGCGAACTTTGATGCATTTGATAAACTTTCAATCAATGATTATTATTTCGGGTTGGATTAGATTAGAAGAAGCTCATGTAGGTCTATCGGGTAAATATCATTTAGCTAGATCTTTGTAGCAGATTCTTTAGTTAAAGCATAACCACTTCGGCAATTTCCCCGAAGAGAAAGTAGACGAAGTTTGGGATTCAGCTGCTCCGAATAAAGGTTATTTCCTGTTACCAAATACTGGAGAGTGTTTTACCTGTATCATTGATTATTGCCAACGAGTGGGAGATGACTGAGCTCTATGAACCAGTCCAATGAGCTTCAAGCGTTTTCGTGGCAAGGAATGGCCTTTGTACAGATAGAAGGTTGAGCTAGGTTTGCACCATTATCTCTCATTGGCCCAGGTAATAAGGTAAAACCATCACTTATCATATAGTGGATACTTTTTCTCATTTTTCATACATCATCTGGTTTATCCCAGGGAGCTTTCTTGACTTGTATAATAAGGAATAATTTTTTGTGTACAGAATGTGGCAATTTGTTGTACACTTCCAATGATATTTTTTTTTTGTGAAAACCCTAATTTAATATTTTTGACAGGGTGAAATATAATTGTGCTCCTTCGAATGCGAAACCTTAATTTCGGTTTAAGATTCATCACGTTATCTAATGATAATGTGGTATGTTACAATTCTTTTTAACTTATTACCACAAAACATCAAAATCATGGCAACAAAAACTCATTTATCATATCAAATAAATGATCTAACAACTTATTTAATATAGATGAGATTTGAGTAAATTGTTTGAGAAAATACATTTCTACAGAGAATAGACTCTTAACCAAATTATGACTCCTCTGTTTCGGTTTGTTCCTCGTCCGTTAAGACTGATTCATCATTGTTGGCTTTCGATTCCTTCCATCTTGACCACATCCACTTTGCTAATATTAAACCTCCAATAGCACACACCTTATAATATAATAAAAGAACATGAGTGAGTTTGTGGAAATATTTATATTAATAACCCCAACAGACGTAAAAACTTTGAAGATTAAATATTCCTTGCAAAAAAAAAGAAAAAAAGGATTAGGATAAACGTGAGTTTATAAGAAGATAACCTTCCACAAGTGATTAGAGCTCTTTCTTATTCCTTCTTGTGCGTATTCTCCACTCAATTTCAAACAAGACAACTCTTCACGTGGATTTGAAACTTTAACCAACTCAAATTTACCTTCTTCCCTACTTTCTTCATTGCTTTTTATATTCTCCCTTTCTTCTTTAACAACAACAACCTTTTGATTCTCCCTCTTAAAATCAAAATGAGGAAATTTGGATTGAAAACTTTGAACTATTCCATCTAGATGATTTTTCATCTCTCCTTCAATTGATCTTGATTCCTTCTCTGCCATTTTATCTCTCTTACGAAGATCGAACTCTAGATTGGGCCAATGGGCGGAAAATAAAGAATTTCTTAACTTTTAAAGCCGATGGTACAAAAAGTAGTAATAGCCACCCATGTGACACTTGATGTGTTTTAAGTATGTATTCAAAATACATTTCGGAGTCCTTTAAGATGCTTTGATATATATAGAGTGTGGTTATATTTAGCGAACAAACTGATAGACCCGTTTGCCAACAATTTGTTAGCTAAAAGTTTTGGTTTCGAGAAGTAAATATTATATCTCAAGATAGAATGGGTGGACGTCATTGTTAGTCTTGAATTTTGCATTACGTGGGAATATTTGCATTTTCACAAAAGGGAGATTACTCTTGTACTATGCAATTGTTGATATCGACCTCACATAAACAAGTATTTCGACTAGAAATAGTACAAGTTCCGGAAGTGGGTTAATGTGCATCCATTTTAATTTAAACTATTAAAATGGATGGGAAAGATTGTTAACTTGAAATTTAATGTGCATCCATTTTAATTTATCACTTAACTTGAAATTTAAAAGTTCAAATAGAGATTGTTAGGTTTGAAGGAGATTTGCACTAGTGATATGTGGAAGGGAAAGCAACAACCAAATGGCCTTAGATAGCTTTAATTTAAACTATTAATAATTTAAACTTTCTTACCAAGTTCTTGGCTTTTATCATTTTTTTTTATTTTGAACTAATAATAATAAAAGCTCCTCAGTTTTTTTTTGTTTTTTCTATAATTTTAAATATAATTTCCATCGTGAGGTTTTAATAAAGGATCATTCCTAATATTAGGTAGATGAATACCATTTATAAATGTTAGCTCCACTTTGTGATCAACAATATTTTAGTGATGCCCTGTTATTGGCTAAAGTCTAAAGAGGTACCCTTTTGACATAAATCACCCACAAAATTTATGGGCACGGGAGCACCTTTAGCAATCGCATGATGGGTTATATGTTGGTTAGTTACTAAGGGGTAGTGGATTGGGACATTGACAGTGAGGAGCATTCAAATCCAGACATTTGAGAATCTTGAAATGTCTGAGGCATTCAAATCTAGACATTTGAAAGTCCCGAAATGTCTGAGGCACTCAAATCTAGAAATATACAAATCCTCAAATGTCTGAGGTATTCAATTATAGAGAAAATGTCCGTGGACTTTGATAGACTTTATAGTTTGATGGATTTTGTGAAGGATTTGGGACAAATTTGGAGGCCAAAATGTCTTTACAAAAATAAGAGACATTTGAAGTCCACCATGTGATCAAACAACAACAATAATATTAAAATAATAAATGACCACCAAATGTCCACAAATATTCAAAGATGTCTACGAAAGTCGAAAAATATATTTTTGAAATGTTAGTATAAATATATTATATCATGTGATTAAACAATAATAATAATATTAAAATAATAAATGTCTACCAAATGTCCATCAATGTCGACAAATATTCATAGATGTCTACGAAATTCGAAAAATATATTTTTGAAATGTTAATATAAATATATTATTTCATGTGGTTAAACAATAATAATAATATTAAAATAATAAATATCTACCAAATGTCCACCAATGTCTACAAATATTCACAAATGTCTATGAAAGTCGAAAAATATATTTTTGATTAATACAAATATAATATGCATTACACATTTTGTCAATTGAGAACTCAAAATGTCTACGAAGACATGATGTCTATAATAAGTCATCTGAAATGTCTTGAAATGTCTACGGGACATTTTGTCTATGAAAGTCTGTGAAAGTCTCAATCCACTATCCCGCTAACTTGCTTTCCGTTTAGGTTTATATCTTTTACTTTGAAATTACTAAAATTAGCTTCGACTAAATTTGAGTTGTTCTCGTTGTTTCGCCCTTAGCTTCATCACCTAGCAAAGTTTACTTTGAGTTCTCAACAAAAAAAAAAAAAGTTCATTACTTTGAGTTATAATCAAAGCTTATTTGCGTGGTCGTTGTTCTCGAGATTTGAATATACTGCAATAAAATTAGATTGTTTGTGTTTATTTAATGCATGTATCTAACTCGGCCGAATGAAAGCCTCCTATTGATATGAACCTATTTGAGTTAGATATATGGTAAAATGAGTTAAGAGCCATCTGTTTGAAATATTCAGAAGGGCCAGTTGTATGGTTAACCAAAACAAATAAGACTCTGAACAAATCCGACTTAAGATAAACCATATCAAGCGAAAAAACAGACTAAGACCAACCAAGATAAGCATCACCCTTTTAGCCTAAGCCAAATTTATGGACCCCCAAAATATATATATATAAATATATATATATATATATATATATATATATATAACATTTATATATAGATAATATTATTACATGTATTTCTTATGCACATATAAATTAGGTCTTATTGGATAGTAGAGTAAATACTATGCAAAACCATGGTTTTCCAAGCCTAAGCCGATACTGTCCCGAAATGTAAGTGTGAAAATATAGATACCTTGATGATTGTCACTCTCGGATGAAGCCGAGAGTGAGACTAATGATGTCTCGGTTATAACCGAGTACACACTCGAAGATGACGAGTGGGAATGAAGAAGATGAACACACTCGGTGAAGCCGAGTGGGAGAAGAAGAAGATGATGGTCTCGGTTTGATGGCCGAGAGAGATAGAAGCTAATAGTGATAGGGATGAATACTTTGGTAAAATACCTTCTTTGATTATTCACAATAACTTGATTTTACAATGTGTATGGCTATGTATATATATAGGTTACAAGGAAGAGATTAAAACTATTAAAACTCTATGATAGTTATCTAAATATAATCCTAACTCTTAAGGAATCCTACTTGTAATAGGATTCCTATGGGCCAAGTCCACTCGGTTTGGCCGAGTGGAGTGGACCTTCCAACACTCCCCCTCAAGTTAGAGCGGGAATGAAAGTAACGCCTAACTTGCCAATTATGTTCTTGAACGGTTCTGCCTCAAGTGGCTTTGTGAAGATATCCGCTAACTGATTTTCTGTACTGGTGAAGCGTGTGGCAATGACGTTGTCTTTGATCTTTTCACGAACGATGTGGCAATCTATCTTAATGTGTTTTGTTCGTTCGTGGAAGACGGGATTATCAGCAATGTGGAGATTGACCCGATTGTCACAGTAAACTGTCATCGGGTCGGAGTGGTCGATTCCAAAATCAAGTAGTAAATACTTGAGCCATTGTAGTTCGCATGTGAGGATGGCTAAAGCTCGATATTCTGCTTCTGCCGAAGATTTGGCAACTGTGGATTGCTTCTTTGATTTCCAAGAGAGAGGCTGGACCCAATCATTGTGAAGTATCCAGTAGTTGATCTACGGGTTGAAGGGCATCCAGCCCAATTCGAATCACAGTATCCTGTAATATGGAGAGAGCTGTCTGCGGATAAGAAAACTCTTTTATCAAGGGTACCTTTCAAGTATCGTAGTACGCGGTGAGCGGCGTCTAAGTGTACTTGGCTAGGTGTTTGCATGAATTGACTGAGGTTATTTACGACATAGGTGATGTCTGGCCGTGTAACCGTTAGGTAGAGTAATCGGCCGATTAGACGGCGGTAAACCGACGGGTCTGGCAAAGGTGTGCCGTCGGTGGGACTGAGACGAAGTTTCTGTTCCATGGAAAACTCAGAAGGGCGTGCAGCGGTGAGTCCAGAATCTTTCAAAATATCAAGAGCATATTTCCGTTGACATAGGAATATGCCTTGTGATGAGCGAGATACCTCGATACCGAGGAAGTATTGTAGTCGGCCCAGATCTTTCAGTGAGAAAGCAGTATTTAGGAATAATTTTAAATGGGAAATAGCATTATCATTATTTCCTGTAATAATTATGTCGTCTACATAGACGAGAACGTAAATCTGAGTGGAGTGAGAACGAAAAGTAAAAAGAGAGTAATCGCTTTTAGATTGCGAAAAACCCCGTTCGATGAGGACGGAGGAAAATTTTGAGAACCATTGACGGGAGGCCTGCTTAAGGCCGTACAGAGATTTATGATGCTGACAGACTTTAGACTCCCCCTGAGATGAAAAACCGGGGGGAAGTTTCATGTAAACTTCTTCATTCAGATCACCTTGAAGGAATGCGTTGTTAACGTCCAATTGGTGTAGAGTCCAGCCTTTAATGGCGGCAAGAGAGAGGAGAACACGAACAGTTACCAGTTTTGCAACTGGTGCAAAAGTGTCACTATAATATATTCCTTCAATTTGGGTGTAGCCCTTGGCCACTAAACGGGCTTTGTAACGTTCGATTGAACCGTCAGATTTGAACTTGACTTTGTACATCCATTTGCAACCAATAGGTCTTTTGCCGGGTGGTAAGCTGGTGATAGTCCAGGTTTGATTTTCTTCCAAGGCGGAGATTTCTTTGGCCATAGCGTCTCTCCAATGTGAAGATTTCATTGCTCGAGTGAAAGAGCTAGGTTCGGTAGTAGATAGTACCGATGATTAAAATTGTTGATGAGACGTAGAAAACGAGTTTATAGAAAAATAGTTTTCAAGTGGATACTTGACTATATTCGTGTTAGAACACACGTAATCGTTAAGATAGGGAGGTGGTCGTCGTGACCGGGAAGGACGACCGGAATCCGGAGCCTCGTCGTCTGTCGACGAAACAGATGATGAAGAACCGTCAAGGACGGGTGTGTCGGCAGCAGCCGATGAAGCCCCGGAACTGGGGCTGACAGGAGCGTCAGCAGGGGTGTCTGAAGGCACCTCTGTATCGGTCAATGGGTCAGGAACCGATCCAGCAGGGGTGTCTGAAGGCACCTCTGTATCAGCATATGGGTCAGGAACCGATCCAGCAGGGGTGTCTGAAGGCACCTCTATATCGGTATCACTGACCGAGACGTCGGGAACAACAGGTACCTCGGTGGTATTGCTGCTGTTAGACGGGAAGTTTATTGTCTCCGGAAAGGCAATGTTGTCATCGTCGATTGAGAGGAATGGTGTCAGACGAGGAGAAGGTTGTGTTGCCGAAAGGGAGGAGGCGGACATAGGGAATTGATTTTCAATGAATGTGACGTCTCTAGAGACGAATATTCGTTTTGTGGAGATATCGTAAATACGATAACCTTTTTGTCCACTTGGATATCCAAGGAAGATGCCGGCGGAAGAACGAGCATCCATCTTTGTTTTGACCAAAGGAATACGGGCAAAACAAAGGCATCCGAACACACGTAAATGGGAAAGATTCGGAGGAGTACCCATGAGGACTTCATGTGGTGATTTCCCAAGAAGGATAGGTGTTGGTAATTTATTTATGAGATAGATGGCGGTTAAAACGCATTCTCCCCAAAAGGATAGGGGGAGGTGAGCTTGAAGACGCAAAGAACGAGCCACCTCAAGAATGTGGCGATGTTTGCGTTCGACAACCCCGTTTTGTTGGGGTGTGTAGGTACAACTACGTTGGTGGGTAATCCCTTTTTCAAGAAACCAACTTTGTAGAGAATTATTCATGAATTCAGATCCATTGTCAGATCGAATTGTTTTTATTTTGCAATCGAATTGCGTATGAACGTAATTATAAAAAATTTTAATCAACGTATTTGAGTCCGATTTTGAACTCATGAGAAATATCCAAGTACAACGAGAAAAATCGTCGACAAGGGTTAAGAAATAACGACACCCGGAGGTGGAGGGAACCGGAAAGGGACCCCATGAGTCTACATGTACTAACTCAAATATATGAGAGGAAGAAGTAGTACTAGTAGGAAAAGGTAATCGACATTGTTTCGAAAGTGGGCATACTTCGCACGGTACTTTATTTGATAAAAAACTAAAATTCATACATGGAAGTTTAGAATTAAAGTATTGAAAGCGGGAAAAAGAAGGATGGCCTAAACGGCAATGCCATAAAACAAAAGACTCATGACTAGAACTATCTTGAACTAAATTTGAAACTGAAAGGATGGGACGCTCCGTACGAAGAAAGTAAAGGTCGTCATGAAGACTACCATGCCCAATCTTTGTCCTCGTTGTTCGGTCCTGAAAAAGACATAAGTCATTATCAAACAAGACGGTACAACCAAGGGATTTAGAAACTTGAGATATAGATATGAGATTAAATTGAAAAGATGGAATATGAAGCACATCTTGTAAATAAAATCTATTGGAAAAATAGACGGAACCAATATGGTGCACCTTAATCCGTGAACCGTCGGGTAATCGAACGTATAGGTCTGGAGGTGCAAGAGAATATGAAGAAAAACGAGAGAGAGCCGAACACATATGTTTAGTGGCTCCGGAATCAATAACCCAAGGAGGATGAAAAGATGAAGTATACTTACCGGTGAGATTAACAAGAGGATCTTTGTCGAGACGGAGAGAAGTTGTAGGCTGTTTGTGTTGATCTAATAACGCCAAAACAGATTGGTATTGTTCCGGGGTGAGCGATGTTGCTGTAGGCACCCCCGGTCCAGCTTGGTCCGAGACCGAAGCAGCTAACGGTTCCTGCCGAGCTCGGGTCCGGTTTCGTTGACCGTAGTTGGGCGGGTATCCATGGATTTTAAAACATGTGGAAACGTCATGGCCATGGATCCTGCAGTTGTCACAATATGGTCGTGGTCGCTTGTTTCTTTGTTTATCCGATCCATCAACCCGATTGTGATTATATGAGTTTGAACCAACGGCAAGGGCAGCAGTATTGGAGTCGATATTCATGGGAGTAACAAGGTTTTGTTGAACTTCTTCTTGTTTGATAAGTGAATGAATACGAAGGATGGATGGGAAGGGTTCGATCAACAAAATTTGACTCCAAATAGAGGAGAATCTATCATTGAGACCTTGAAGAAATTCCATAGCTCTATCTTGGTTGGTTCTTTCAACCAAGGAACGATCATTGCCACATATACAAGACTCAGTTATTAACAAGGAATTGAGTTCATCTTGAAGAGCCTTGAGATTTGTGAAGTATGTAGAAACATCCGAATTCTCTTGTTCGAGACAAGAAATAGCTCTTTTCAATTGAAAAATTTTAGGAGCATTGGTTTGATGGAATCGATCAAAAAGATTTTTCCAAATATCAAACGCGGTTTCATCATATAAGATGGATGATCGAAGAGGTGGATCAACCGAATTGATTAGCCAACTAGAAACGAGATCGTTGCATCGTCCCCATTGAGTTAATTCATTAGGATCGGTGGGTGGTTCGATACTTCCATCAACGAATCCTAGTTTGCCTTTAGCTCGTAAGGCTTTTGTCATTCCTCGTGACCATGGTGGTGGGAGAATCCGAATGATGAACATCAAACGGGCCACCATTAGAAGTATAATGAACTTGAGTAGTTTCCGAAGTTTCGGGAGTAGTCATGGTTTAAAAAAAAATTGGCTCTGATACCATGTGAAAATATAGATACCTTGATGATTGTCACTCTCGGATGAAGCCGAGAGAGAGACTAATGATGTCTCGGTTATAACCGAGTACACACTCGAAGATGACGAGTGGGAATGAAGAAGATGAACACACTCGGTGAAGCCGAGTGGGAGAAGAAGAAGATGATGGTCTCGGTTTGATGGCCGAGAGAGATAGAAGCTAATAGTGATAGGGATGAATACTTTGGTAAAATACCTTCTTTGATTATTCACAATAACTTGATTTTACAATGTGTATGGCTATGTATATATATAGGTTACAAGGAAGAGATTAAAACTATTAAAACTCTATGATAGTTATCTAAAATATAATCCTAACTCTTAAGGAATCCTACTTGTAATAGGATTCCTATGGGATCAAGTCCACTCGGTTTGGCCGAGTTGAGTGGACCTTCCAACAGTAAGAGGCACAAAACCATGGTTTTCCAAGTCTCCATATCAACATCTTATATCTTATTAACCCATTGTTTCCCAATGAAACCGTGTGTCAAAATTGCTGATTTTGCCTTACACAAGTGGGAAATGGAGGCGGGCATCCTCGTGGTCGTTTGTTCCCTGTTAAGATGGTATCCAGGGACACAACCACCTCGAGATCCCTGTGAATGAGTTCACGAGGGGCCACATTTAAGTTTCTCATTAAGAATTTAGACTTTTGTCCATTACCTAAATCAACATCTACATCATGTAAATAATGTGACTACAAATAATCAGAGAAATAATCTAAACAATGTATGTTTAATTAAGAGACTATTACGTTTGTCTATATGGGACTAATCTCCTCAACTCTATGTGTGACGTTTTTTGAATTTAACACATACTTTTTCTTTTCACATAACGTAGAACACGTGTAATTTTTAAACATATCATATCTTTGGTTAGCTATGCTACCATGCACGTGAAGATAGGGAAAATAGGTAGTCGAATGAAGCAAATAGTCACAGCCACAATTAGATTAATACCTTTAAAACTAGACACAAAGGATCAATAATTACTTACTCAACTAATGCATGTGGTACGATGAACTGAGAGTCATAACTTACTAAAACGGACGGACAGGTTAAAACATAAGCTACTTTTACCATCTCATTTTTTCTAGAAAAATCGACGTTCTTTACCATGAAATTTGAAGAAAAATGTCAAAGTCAACGGACCACATAACTCGAGTAAACAGTAAGAAGATGAAGTACGTGTACAAGTAATGTACTAATATAAACTTCTTTTTCTCTGCAGTGTCTTTAAAGATATGTGTCCATTAAAAATTTGGTGTGCTTCTAACAATTACCATGGTAATTTGTTTTTTGAGAAATCAACTACGATCTACGTTAATCGTTACAAGGCATTGATACATCATGAAGATGTGATAAGATGTGATAAGCACGTTAATCGTTTAAATTAAGTTAATAATTAAAGAGGCTTAAAGTTCGACAATAAAGAGACTATAACCCGACAACTTATATTTTATTTAATGTCTGAATTACATGGAATAAATCTTGGCGATTAACTGTTGTCACCGAGATTCGATCCCAAGATCTCATAGATTATGAGGGATGACCTACCACTACACGGGAGGGTGATGGAGTAATTTAGTCGGTCCTTTCAACCACAAATCAGTTTTTTTGGTAGTAGAAGAGAACCAAAAATCAGTTTGCTGAAAATAAAAGGTAAGATGATAAAATAGAAGTCAACTGGAAGTAAGCATAGAAGTAGAAGTGGCACTTGCCACCTGACACTTGTTGGCGATTGCTGCAAGGTGACTGATATTCCATCACATCAACCTAAAAAGAGAAAGTCTTCTTCTTTCTTCTTCTTAAAACACTCCCATATAACATTTTCAATTTCTGATCTTCAATCACTAGTCTCCGATCAAAACAATTCTCCAACTAAGATCATCAGTAATTGATCAAATATGCATGTAACTCATCTTCTTCTCGAAGAACCTATTAGGATGGCTTCCATCCTTGAACCATCCAAATCTGTAAGTAAACTCTCAATTCCCATGGATTTTAAGTGTGAAACAGAATACTTTCTGTTTCAGTACAACTACTATTCTCTGTCTAAATAGAGTACTGAGTGGTGTTGATGATGATGAAATAAACAGACGTTTTTCCCTGCAATGACGAAGATCGTAGGGACGCTTGGTCCGAAATCGAGATCAGTAGATGTCATTTCTGGTTGTCTCAAAGCCGGAATGTCAGGTACTACTATATATTATCACTCACTTCTTTCTTTCTTGATTTTTTATGAAGAAATTTAGCTTCATTTTTAAGCTAATGAAATCAATCAAGAATCTGTCTTGATTTGAAATTTTGTTTGATTTTTATTGATATTACTATAGTAATTTAGTGTGTCTATGCTTTATTGCAGTTGCACGTTTTGATTTTTCATGGGGAAACATTGAATATCATCAGGAGACTATTCAAAACCTAAAAACAGCTATTAACACTACTCAGAAGCTTTGTGCTGTGAGCTTCCTTTTCTTCACTTTTCTCTCTACCAAACACGATCTTAGTCAAACTTTCTTAAGTAGTGATTTGTCTAACTAATGGTCTAAATTAATGGGTTGTTTAGCATTTCCAATTGATACTCTCATCTTTAGCTGATTTAAATAAATTATTGGTTCGTATTTGAAATTACTGATCGCCCGTTGTTTCCGCTCTTGACTACATGCCCTTATTAATAGTTCTCTTTACGGAGGAATTGTACTGCATTATGAATTATTAAGTGAATCGAAGTTTGGAGTGGATGACAGAAATGCCAAAAAATGGGTAGGGGGTTCCCGATCGGATAAGGAAGAGGATATTTTTGGGTATTTTCATACTTAACGGAACATATGAATTTTTGGCTACTCTGCATTTTCAGGTCATGCTAGATACAGTGGGTCCTGAGTTACAGGTTGTGAACAAGAGTGAACATTCTATTTCACTTAATGCCGAGTCATTTGTTGTTCTAACTCCTGATCAAGATAAAGAAGCAACTTCAAATCTCTTGCCTATTAACTACGGTGGGTTAGCTAAGGTGAGAAAACATGTACTGTTAAATCATTCAAATTTGATCTCAGCCTTGTAAAATATTTTTACTATCATATCATGTACTATGAATTACTTTAGTTAGAGTTGGTAGCACAAAGAAGAATTATGAGCAGAGCATAGCAACTATGTTGGTTTTGTTGTGTTTGTCGTGTATAGATGTTACACGAACAACCGCCATATCAGCTGGGAACCTTCTTTTGTCAAAATCCTTTGTGATTTTAGCATTTCCAAAAAAAAAATCAGAAGATCGGCGAAGTACTAAAGGTTATGTATTGGTGTTAATGCCTAATATAGTACTTGTTGATGCCTATTGATTTCTCAGTATAACAATAATCAAATCATAGAGAAGAAGGAAGAGGAGAAACATTGTGGAGGCTATGAATCTCATTCTTATTAAATTAGGGTTACAACTTAACAAATATATACTAATGATAAAAGACCAAAAGGCCCTTAAAGGGCAAATTACTAAACAACCCCTAACTATTGCATATATTATTCTAACACCCTCCCTCAAACTCACGATGCGATTTTGAAAAGTATCGAGAGTTTGCTAACTAAGCAACGAAAGCGTGGAACCGAGTGTGACTTGGTGAACAAGTCACTGCTAAACCAAATACTGCAAAACTGCTAAACCAAAATCCGATATCCGATACTGCCAACCAAAGTCCAATATTGCCCACCAAAATCCAATATCCGATACTGCCAATCAAAATCCAAAAACTAGATGTTGCCAACCAAAATCCAATATCCAATATCCAATACTGCAAACCAAAATCCAATACTGCAAAACTGCTAAACCAAAATCCAATACTACGAACCAAAATTCAATACTGCAAATTACTGTCAAACTGCAAACGGAGAAGAAGATGCGATCGTTGGAGAGAAGAAGATGCAAATGCAATATTGCCCAAAGAAGGAAGAAGATGCAAATACAATATTGCCCAAAGAAGGAAGAAGATTCAAATGCAATATTGCCCAAACGAGGAAGAAGATGCAAATGCAATATTGCCCAAAGGAGGAAGAAGATGCAAATGCAATATTGCAAACATTCAAATGCAATACTGCCCACAATCCGAATGCAATACTGCCAACAAATTCACTGCCAACCAATTCAATATCAAATCCAAAACCACTTTCATATATTTCCAGAAACCACCTCCTCCAAATTCTAAAACCACCTTATCTGAAATTACTCAAATCAAATTCCAACCAAAAACTACCATTCAATACCTCCTAAACCGTTCCACACTACCATTCAATACTACAGTTCAATGCCCCCATTCAAAACTACTAATCAAATCAAAACTACCATTCAATACCATTCCACCTTTTATATTCAAAAGTTTCGTGAAGAGTAACGAAACTAAGCAAACCAACCACCTTTTTTTTTTTTTTTTTTTTTTTTTTTTACACCAAAAATCAAACAATACCAAGCAAACTAGCTAAAGAAATACGAAGAAGAAGGTAAAGTAACAATACCAGATCTGTAACGAGAAAATAACTTTTCTGCGGAAGCCAAACGGTCCCTTGAAAACAAAATAATTTTCCTGCGAAAAATCATATCCAAACGCACCCTTCTTCTCAAAACAAAACCACCAATCAAAACTGCTCTTCAAAAAAAAACGCCTACAAATCCTACTCTTCAAAACCGCCAACTAATATCACCAACCAATCCAAGTCTTGAAAACAACCAACAATAATCAAAACCACCAGAAGCAAAATCCAATTCTCCAAACAGCCAACAAAAGAATCACCAACGAACCTCTTAAACCACCCAACAATTCCAACAAATAAATCTGCCCAAATCCAAAACTTCCCAAATCATAAACCACTCAAATCCAAAACTTCCCAAATCATAAACCACTTAAATCTTTTGCTAAACTACCCTTAACCCAAACAGCCTTTCAAAAAGCGCCAACGAAAATCCAACAAAACTGCTTATTTAAATCCCAGAAAAACCGACTATTGAACTATTTGCTCTTCACGCCAACAAACTCGCCAAGCAGAAAACCACCCCCCAGCCAAACCGCCCACTAAAATCTATTCCAAATTCAAAACCACTCAAAAGAAAATCATATCCCAAGTCGAATTTTCGAACCATCAACAAATCCAAATCTTCAAACCCACCAACAAATCCAACTAGCAAAACTACCAATATCAAAAAACAAAACAAAAACACCTTCATCTTCTACCCTCTTCTAGGTCAAACCATAAAAAAAACTTCATTAACCATGCTCTGATACCATGTGGAAATCAATAACAATAATCAAATCATAGAGAAGAAGGAAGAGGAGAAACATTGTGGAGGCTATGAATCTCATTCTTATTAAATTAGGGTTACAACTTAACAAATATATACTAATGATAAAAGACCAAAAGGCCCTTAAAGGGCAAATTACTAAACAACCCCTAACTATTGCATATATTATTCTAACACATATATGATCCCTTGAACTTCCAAATCTTCAAAACTTTTATTGTTATTTCCATTGATTTTTTGGGGAATGCAAGATGCATAAAAATTCTTAAGAAACATAAAAGCTCCGAGTTGTCTTCTTTTTGGGGTTCTATGTGATGCTTGAGTAGTCGGTCTTTGTGATACATCTCAGAAAACAAAGACAACGATTAGAATCATCCTTTATATTTCTATTTGACATTGCTGACCTGATATTCTCTCTTTTCACTCATGAAAACACTCCCTATTATCGAGAACCACTTCTCAGTTTCTTTTCGGTTTGTTTGTGAAGGTTAAACATTCATAACTTTTATCATTTGATAATGCTAATCTTCAAATTTCCTAAGTCACTTGAAGTAAGATTAGTTCTGTGCAGGCCGTGAAGAAAGGAGACACCATCTTTATTGGTCAGTACCTGTTCACAGGAAGTGAAACTACTTCAGTTTGGCTTGAGGTAAGATAATGGTAAAGACCGATCCCAATTCCCACCTTCTAGTTGCACTGTTGCAGCAATCATGAATCCTGGGTACCTTTGATCAAGTAATAACATGAGACAGGTGAACCTAGTTTCATCGGCTTCCTTAATAAGTGAACTTGCCATGTCAAATGGACAACTATACCCTTTCTCATTGTAGTATGGAATTTGGTCAAAAGAAGCATTTTGGCTTGTTCGTCAAGTTCAGAGCTTAGGGGACTGAACACTGAAGTATGAAGTTTTGAGCAGGGGCTTGGTCTTGCTGAACCCATTATGTTCTAAACCAAGCTCTGAAATTCAACTGCAGGTAGTTGAGGTGAAAGAAAAAGACGTGGTTTGTGTGATAAAGAATTCTGCTACACTTGCTGGGTCACTGTTCACTTTGCACGTCTCTCAAATTCATATTGATCTACCTACCTTGACTGACAAAGATAAAGAAGTAAGTATGTCCTTTTGTAGTATCGGCTATAGGATTTTCCTAACCTTGTGCTTCTATGCTTTTTATGTCTCTAGTTCTTACAAATTACTCCACTACTTTCTCAG
This sequence comes from Eschscholzia californica, assembly GCF_041429995.1. Lineage (NCBI taxonomy): Eukaryota > Viridiplantae > Streptophyta > Magnoliopsida > Ranunculales > Papaveraceae > Eschscholzia > Eschscholzia californica. The sequence goes on along the minus strand of NW_028238420.1, from coordinate 39,878,069 downwards.
GTTATAAGTACTTGGGGTGTTCGAAACAATATTGACTTTCTCTCATTGTCTTATACCCGCCACGCAGAAGATGTTCGCCATGTAAGGAAATCTGTGATCCTTATCTTTAGGTTTATGCACTATCCAAATGGTCAATCCGTCTCTTGTGATCGTAAAAGCTTATGAAATTAGCACACCTTTTCAGTACTGGATATCTATAAATTGCTCCTCATATTTTAATGCAGGCGCGTGAGTATCTATCTAAACTGGGTGACCTTAACCAGACTCAGATTTTTGCAAAGATTGAGAACATAGAAGTAAGCTCCATTTCGAGCTAGTTTTCTTGGAAGTCTATAGGTTACTTTCAGTTCTAGGAGCAGTATTCTATCTAAATTTTCATTTTCGACTCCTTTTGTGGAAATTCGGTGCAGGGATTAACCCATTTTGATGAGATCCTGCAAGAAGCAGATGGCATTATCCTTTCTCGTGGGAATCTTGGCATAGATCTTCCGCCAGAGAAGGTTAGGTATTCAACTCGATCATATAAAATATCAATCTCATGATAAGTCTGCAATTTATATTATACTTTTGAAGAGTTTCTGCATTTTTCACTTGCATGACTGATGGGTTAACAGTATATGTCATGATAGTTCTGTTAAACTACTACTACCTATTTTAACTCTCCTATTTTGTCTTTCAAACTGATATATATTCCAACTTCGTCAGGTGTTCTTATTCCAAAAGGCAGCTGTTTATAAGTGTAACATGGCCGGAAAACCCGCAGTGGTTACTCGAGTTGTGGACAGTATGACTGACAACCTTCGACCAACTCGCGCAGAAGCGACCGATGTTGCTAATGCTGTATTGGATGGTAAGATACCGAATAGCGACACAAGTATACCACATTAAATCCGTTGAGATCGTTGACATCATTAACTATTACATCTTTGCTTATTGTAGTGATAAAATCACTCACTACAGATACACTTTTATCTTGGCAATTTAGACCTTATCTTATTTTGTTTCATCTCTTTATGTAATTTTTTATTTCGATCAGGTAGTGACTCAATTCTTCTAGGTGCTGAGACTCTTCGGGGACTATACCCGATAGAAACCATCTCTACTGTTGGTAGAATTTGTGCCGAGGTAAAGCTATTTCTATGTTATAAGTTAGTCGGCAACAAACTAGTTATAATTCGCGTATAACTTCTCAGTTACTGAAAAACTGAAACTTTCTGACCAGAATAGTTTGCTCATTTTAGTATTCATTTTAGTATTCATAAATGAGTACTAAAATGCGCCAACACAAAACGAGAATAGTTTGCTCAGCTCTAATAAGACCAAAAAGAACATTTGAAATTGAACTATGCTTACACATCTTGCTCTCTTCGTGTTAAGTTTCTTTGACAATTTAAATAAATAGCAGGGTAATTCTAAATTCAGGCACAAATATGTGCATGTATGCTCTCAGGCCGTGTCTTTAACTACTGACCATTTTGTAAAATGGTGCAAAACTATTCGACATCGCTAAACCATATTTTCGCCAAATAAACTAAATTATGTTTGCGCTTTTTGGTATCTAGAGAGTTAAATCTATATGTCTTGTGGGTCATGGTCCTCATTCTTAAAACTGGTTGAGAGAATACTTCCTGAAATATCACCATCAGAGCTAGTTGTTATTCCCCATAACCTCCACCCACCAGAACTTTTTCCAAGCCAAATAACTGTTATTTGTTCTGAACTAACACGGATAATGTCATTCAATAATTCCGTGTTTGCAGGCAGAGAAGGTTTTCAACCAGGATTTGTATTTCAAGAGAACCACAAAGTATGTTGGAGAACCAATGACCCACTTGGAATCCATTGCTTCCTCAGCGGTACTTGCTTTTGGGCAGCTTCTTGTTTACTTTTTTATTCATTTTTTGCTTTCTTATAGTTTAATTAGCATCTCAATGACAACATTTAGTTCTTCATTTAAGCTTATTAATAAGTTTTCTAGGTTCGTACGGCAATTAAAGTGAAAGCGTCTGTTATTATTGTCTTCACTTCAACTGGAAAAGCTGCAAGGTAATATTTTTCTGAATCTAGTTTTAACTATCTATTCCCTAAAACTGTTATGTTTGTGCTCATCCAACACAAAACCAATTGGCAATGAGTGGAGAGGACCTAGACATTATATTCGTGCTTATAAAGATCGCCCCTCTCTCGTGTGGGACATTCTCACATGCCCCCTCACGTGTGGCGTTTTTTGAGCCTAACACGTGTTTGACGTGGATCACATGTGGCTTTTAAACCTATCATGTGTGGACCTAGCTCTGAAACCATGTTAAGTTTTTGGTCATCCAACTCAAACAATTGGCAATGAGTGGAGATGACCTAGACATTATATTCTTGGTTACTGGATCACCCTTCTCCCATGTGGGACTATTCTCACAAAAACATTTTTTGACTTCATAATTTTGCATCTTTGCTGAAAATTGTCACACTTTTTTCTCTTTTTAATCTTCTCAAATGTATGGAAGTCCAGGTTGATTGCAAAGTACAGGCCAACGATGCCTGTTATTTCTGTCGTAATTCCACTTCTCAAAACTAATCAACTTAAGTGGAGTTTCACGGGTGCCTTTGAGGTATGTCGGCTCTTACAGTTCTCTAGATATACCCTTTTATTCCTGCAAACAAGGCATACTAAATCATCATGCATGACACTTGATAACAGAAGTAAATCAATATCAAGCTTAAATATGTAAAACTGTAGTTTGTGGTCATCCAACTCAAAACCAATTGGCAATGAGTGGAGAGGACCTATACTTTTATATTCTTGGTTGCTAGTTACCCATTCTCCCATGTGGGACTATTCTCACACGCCTCCTCACGTGTGGCGTTCTTTGAGCCCAACACGTGTGTTTTTTTTTTCTTTACGGGTGACGTGGAGCACGTGTGGCTTTTAAGCCTATCACGTGTGGGCCTAGCTCTGATACCATGTTAAGTTTGTGGTCATCCAACTCAAAACCAATTGGCAATGAGTGGAGAGGACCTATACTTTTATATTCTTGGTTGCTAGTTACCCATTCTCCCATGTGGGACTATTCTCACACGCCCCCTCACGTGTGGCGTTCTTTGAGCCCAACACGTGTGTTTTTTTTTCTTTACGGGTGACGTGGAGCACGTGTGGCTTTTAAGCCTATCACGTGTGGGCCTAGCTCTGATACCATGTTAAGTTTGTGGTCATCCAACTCAAAACCAATTGGCAATGAGTGGAGAGGACCTATACTTTTATATTCTTGGTTGCTAGTTACCCATTCTCCCATGTGGGACTATTCTCACAAAAACAGTTTCATCCTACTGAAAAACAACGGTTCTGTTAAGCATTTACCCTGTCTAATTCAGATTGAGGGGTTTTCCTATGGCTTATTCTAGTGAAATTTTGAACTTATGCCATGTCTGCCTTTTGATGTTAAAACGAACAGGCAAGGCAATCACTCATAGTCAGAGGACTCTTTCCCATGCTTGCTGATCCTAGACATCCCGTAAGTTCTTTTTTCTTATTAACCTTTTTCTGTTTGATGTGCCTTCTCCACAAAGCTTGATGATTTTAGACTGAAACTATTTGTGAAAACTCAATCCCCAAGAGTTAACGATATCATCCCTGCTTTTTTTACCCATGCCTAAGCCCAGGTACAAAGTTTTGTTCCTCGCAACGGGCTCTCCCAGAAGGCCTCACGTAGTCACACTTGCTAAGCTTGAGCTTGTACCTGTAGCCCAGACTTCAGACTTTCCACACTTTCTCCAAGCCATGTGCAACTCGCACAAAAAATTTGTTTCGTCGAGTCCAGTAGTTGGTTCTGGTCTTGTTAACTATACGTACAGATTTGTTTTCCTTTTCAGAATCTCAATCTCGCCTCTTGGCACATGGTTGTTGTATTCCTTCATGATTAAAGCTCTTATCCAACTGATGTTCACCAACTTATTTCCTGCAGGCTGAGTCAACAAGCGGCACAAACGAAACGATCCTGAAAGTAGCTCTGGATTATGGAAAGGCCTCTGGCGTAATAAAGTCACATGATCGTGTGGTTGTTTGCCAGAAAGTAGGCGATGCTTCAGTAGTAAAAATTATCGAACTTGAAGACTAGAACCTTTCATCAAGTTTATTCAGCGTTCACTGTATTCATCGTGAAACCAACAGGTGCTTATAAGTATGTGATTTCCGAACATCTTATTGTGGAGGAGCATGTAAGGAAATGTAGTTTGGACACTGATTTGCGTAATCCAGTTGTAAAATATGAAGATTGTTTTAGAAAAGTTGAACTTGGCAGAATTTATTTTCTTTGATTATTTTCTCTTATAATTTTTACAAGGAAAAGACCTAGATAAATACAGATAATCTACAAAGTCTATAATACTCTTATTATAACTATATATATAACTATATATATCTATATAATAAGGGAGGAGGGTATCTTTTCCCCTCCTCCCAATGGCTGAGATTTAATCTCATGAACTTATAAAGAGTGGTTGGGATTTAATTTCTAGAAACTGGATGGTATGGATTGGTTTTAAAAATGATCTAAGGGTCTTAATTAGAGGAGAAAGATAAACTAGCATCTTTCAAAGATGCTTTATTTTAAAACACCTTCCCGCCCATTCTCCTTCACGCTACTTCCTCATCACCACCAGGCACCAGGTACCTCATCCTCTCTATCGATCTCTGCGGCTCTGCCCGTATCTCTCTCAGACACATACAAACACTAATAGTCGATTCAGGGTTAGATTCCATGTTCTTCACCTAGAATCGATTCAGGGTTTCATGTTTTGTACCCCAAATCGATTTAGGGTTTCATATTTTGTACCCCAAATCGATTTAGGGTTTCATATTTTGTACCTAAAATCGATTTAGGGTTTCATCTTTGTCTTTCTTTCTTATTGCTGCCTCCTTTAGTACCATTTTTAGTACAATTTTCTCTCTCTAAAACTATTTCTCTCACTCTCTTCTTTAACTTCTTAGGTTTAAATGACTACCTGCAAATGAGAAGAAGGCTGGCTTATGTAAGTGTTCTAATTGAGTTGTTTCTACATGGTCTTGCTTCCTTTTTGTCTAATTGATTTGTTTAGCAGTAATCTCATGTTCATATCATTATCATTTATAGATACCTTAGGATTTTGATGTTGAATTTGTTTTACCTATTTATTTATGTTATCATAGCTGATGTTGAATTTTGTAGTTTATTTTGTTTTTCCTCATTTGCTTTCTCTCTACGCAAACTATAGAATCAAAATTGATTATACAGTTTTCATTTGGTGGTGAACTATCTGTAAGAACCTATATTTTTGATATCATAAGAAATCAAAATTGACTATAGTTTATGTTATCATACCGGATCGAGGACAGACCGAGTCGATCCATCGAGTCAAGGACACCCCATTTAAATAGATTTTGATATCATAAGAACCTTTAATTTTTTGATACGACTATCAGTAATAAAATTAAAAAGATATCATGAGAGTAGAGTGATATAGATGTTGATATCGATGACATCTCAAGTAACACCTATTTCTTTCCAATTTCATAATATTTGCACAACATAAACCGAAATCGACGCCCATACACTTTCGTGGTGAACATGGTTTATAACAATAAAAGTAACAAACCTTTGTAACAATTTTCAACTGCGATAAAAATTAGCCCATGTAACACCTTTCGTGCTTTATTGTAGTTGATATATCTCTTTAGTTTTAGATTAATCCGAACTCTGTGTGGATTAAACTTAGACAATTGTAATTTTGGTTGCAAACCATGTTTCGCCTTATTATTGCTGAAACGCTTTGCCTTATTATGGATATGTGTAATTTTGGTTGATAACCATGTTTCTAATTAGCCTTGCTGATTCTTTTTGTCTTCCATTTGCTAACCAAGTTTCCAACTCGGCAAATATTTTTTTACTGATCTTCTCCGTTAACACATCTATCTTCGTTCCAACTCGACGAATAGTTTGAAATCTTCAGGGTATAAATACACATCTTCTTTGTATTTTATTATTGAGTCCTTTCACAATGTTTTCATGTTTTAACTCAAATAGTGTAGTTCATAGCTCGCGAAGACGGGCGTAACGGTTAACATCAATCTTCCTCTATGGCCGCTTTGTAAGTATTTCAGACTATTAGGTTCAATGCATTTATATTTTTAGATTGTTTAAATGTGTCAAAGTTCGATTTACAATTAAGTTCTTATAACATACCTTTTCAAGTCTTCGTAAAGATCCATTTTTTTTCTTTAATTCATCTTTTATTAGGCCAAATTTTTTATTGTCTTCAACTGAGCATGTTGTACTTTTCATTTGTATCTAGGTAGTTTTCTTTTCATGTGTAGTGAGAGTGAAGGAATGGGATTTACTTAGTGAATGGAATGGAATTTTCTGCTTTATGATTTTGTACTCTCTCACACACACATACACACAGGTAGTTTTTCTTAGTGGTCGCTCTGTCGACTGCATCGTATCACTCCACTCAATTGTGCAAGTTGATTTAATTGTTTTGTCACAGACACTCTAACATGTCCAAGCTCTTCGGTAACATAGTTGTTTTTCTTTTGGACTCAACCCTTATGCAATAGTTAATCAAACCTATACTAAGCAAAATCTTCTCAAACTTCTTAAACGACTACTTTTTTTTTTGGTTTCACGTGAAACCTGACTTGAGCAACACATGTTTGATTTTTAATTACTCAACTGAATGGATTATTTACGGTTTCATTTGAGGCAGACGAGTCAGGGATATTATGTTGCTTTCATGTTTGTTTGAATTACTCATTCGTCTTCGTCGGTCACTGTTACTTGCTTTCATGTTTCAAGGTTATTTGCCTCTCACTGTTTTGTTTTTTGTGGCAGTGGTGTACTTTTCACTGTTATGTGTTTAATTGTTGTTGGTAATTTTCTCTAATTGGTATGCTCAATGTGTTATGTATTACTAAGCTTTTTGTCTTGCCTTTGTTAAGGTAGTATATATGTTACGTGTTACGAATTTCTTCAACGTTCCCCAGGTAAGGTAAATGCGACATCTGGAGGAACGAAAAAATTTCTTTCCGAAGAACACTTATACGACTATATTTTTGTAGGTGTCTTTCATCAGAATTATGTCGTTGAAATAGGTAAACAGTGAACCAACCTGACGAATAAATACAAAAGATTGTAACTCGATTGTAATATGTGCTTATTCAAACAGTGTGCTCGATTTGTAATGCATTCAAAATAACTGTCCGTGCCCCACGGGCACGGGTTACACCCTCGTATATATATAAGTCATAACTTCAACACCCTCCACGGAGCTACTTGGAGGCCACCCCTGGTTGCGGCAAAGGGTAAGTTTTGTAATTTCATGTTAGTGGTAGCGTGTTTTAGGTGCATCCTCTTGTTTTGTTGTTTGAGAACCCTGTGCATTGTCATGTTTTGTTGTTTGAGAAGCCTCTACTCTTGGAGATTGGTTGAACAAAAACTTTTGGGAAGAAAGAAAAGAAATCTAGGATTTTTATGTGACGGTTTCTAGAGGTTCGGTCTAAAATTTTGTAGTGGTTCGATCTAAAATTTTGTTAACGTATACTCTTTAGATGGACGAAAATCCTAAATTTTCATCTCTTCTTCGTCTATTATATCAAAACAACTCAGTCAGTTATCCAGGGGATAAGTCTGACCGTCTCTTTTATTTTGTAATATATTTCTGTTGTGATTTACTAAAACGGCGTTAGCCAAAAGGGATCTATCCTGCCCGTAAGGCGAGGTGGGAACCTAGTTATTCTAATAGTGAGATCTCTTCCTTTCACTTCACTTCTAGGTTTCTTCTTTTTAAAAATCCCAACCCCAACAAACTATCTGAATTTCTTTGAATTCAACCTAAAACAAGGGTCAGAGAGATAAACCACATCCTTTCTTTCTTACTTTTGAGAATGGTGATCAATTGAAAGGAATTATCAAAGATAAAAGTACAAATTCCATCTTTTATCAGTTTTTTTTCTTTCGTGGTTTCTTCTTCACTCGACTAGGCTCTCTCTCCAACCCACTTGAGTCGATCACTTACGCTCACTCTCGTTGGAGTTGGTGGAACCAGAGGAAATCGACTTTCGAGCCTTGGACAACATTGTCAAAATAAGTAATTAAGATATATGTGACGATAATGATACCGAAACAGACAATGTTCACCAAAACATTATCTCTAGATTACAGTTTTGCGAGTACATACAAGTAGTAAGCAATTTGTTATATAGGAATCTTGGTCTAGCGATGTGTGACTCTAAGTTGGAGACTAGATATTCGAAATTCCAAGCTCGTGACATTTACTCCCTAATTGACTCTTTGGAAGAGCTTTAGTGAAGATGGAGTTGATTAGAGAGAGACAAAAGGGGTGCATATTTCTTTAGTTTGAAAAAAGTTTGAAGTTTGGAACAAATGAAGTGACAATCGACTTCTATTTAGTACGCTCACGAAAGACAAAATTGTTGTCGATAAGAATAGCAACTTGGTTATCGCAATAAAGAAGAGTTGCACTAGAAGAGGAGTAGCTAAGTTTTGCTAGAAAATATTTCATCCATACAAGTTCACATGTGGTATCCACCATAGCACGGTACTCTGCTTTGGCACTAAACCGAGCAATAACAGATTGCTTTTTCACTCTTCCAAGCAACGAGGTTACCCCAAATAAAAGTACAATACCCTGTTGTGGAACGTATATCAATGAAAATCCAACCCAATCCGCATTCGTGTATCCTTCAATATTCAAGTGTCCATTGGGGCGATATAGTAAACCATGACTAGGTGGCCTTCAAAATATTTGACGATCCAAATCACTACATCAAGATGAGGCTTTCAAAATATTTGGTCTTCTTATTCAACTGGAAAGGTTGGAGGAAAAAATAGTGATTAAGGTAATCTTTACACTAAATTAGTTATATTATTAGCTTATGCATGAGATCTTGGGAATACTAGTGTTAGACATTAGGATGTTTGAGATTCTTCTTAGAACACTAGGAGATACCGTACCCCAAGATTCTTCACATCAAGTTGATGAAGGGATGCCAACAACTCTTGGCTCAAGTGGTAAGAGGTAAGTCTTCCAACTTAGAGGTCAAGGGTTCGAGGCACACGCTTACCAATTCAAAAAAAAAGTTGATGAAGGGATCACTCTGCTAGGAAAATAAGAACCCGAATGGAGTTCATCTTAGACACTGGAAAAGTTTCATCGTAATTAATGCCATAAGTTTGAGTAAACTCTTCTGTAACCAAATATGCTTTTAAATAACTAACTGTTTCGTCTGGGTTATGTTTCAGAGTAGATAGTCATCGACATCCAACTACTTTACCATTAGCTGGTCGTGAGACAAGTAACCATCAAATTCAACGCGTCCATTTCCTCCTCCATGGCCTTCTTACAAGCAGGGTGCTCAAGAGCCTCTTTATAACCCTCCAAGACAGTAACCGAAAACAAATAAGTAAAAAACGCACAAAAAGATGGTAAACATTATCAAGAGAAAAATACAGAGATATAGGATACTTAAGACAAGAACACTTACCTCTACGAAGAGCAATGAGCACATCAAGATCAATATAAACATGCAGATCTGTAGACGGAGAAGACAATGGTGAAGGAGTTGAGATGCCATTAAGGGTCTTATGGGAAGAAATAATTTGTCATGGAGGAAGAGTATACACGATATCGGTTGGGGTGGCATGGTTTGGGTGCTACTTGAAGACGACAGAGTTTCGGGGTCGATGAAGAGCGGTAGAACATGTTCAAAAACAAGATAAGGACAACTACATTCTTACTAGAAATGGCGTCTAAAGAGTCACACTCTTTCGAAAAATAAGGTATGAGATACCCTAAATTGTAAGTTATGAGATATATTATACAAAGCGATAAAAGAGTACAATTACATGTATCACCTTATATTATTATATGAATTACAACTATAAACAATTATCTTAATAGTAGAGGAGGCTATTAGCATTATCTCACATCATGTGCTTTGAGCAATCTTTTCCTTCAAGAGTTAGGCACAATGAGTTCCAATATGGTATCAAGCTAGTATCCCAGGGTTGGGTCATGCCTCAACCTCAGTAACTTCAGCTCTACGTAAAGGGTCGCGTGGGAGCGTCGAGTTGCTCAAGCTTTGGCGTCAAAGAGAGGATGCATGTGTTAGATTTCAGAATGATCACTGCCTTCTCTCCTGAATGGAGCGTTAATGAAGAGATGGAGATGGAGGAGAGGGTAATGGGAATTGGGAAGGTATGTGAGGAGGGAATACCATGTCAGCAAAACTGCATAAGTTAAATAGATAATTACTAGGGAGATTTTATAGGTAATGCCTTTTATTGTAAAAGGCAATGTATTTTGCAAGCTTGACTTGGTCAATTCATTGTGACCAAGTTTGGTTAAAGGCAATACTACCTTTGAAGGTTAAGTTTACTATTCCGACAAAAAGTCGTCGGTCGTCCATCTCCGGTCGGCGAAAAAAATAATAATTCATCTTTTTCTCCTCCTCCTCCTCCTCCTCCCCTCCCCCTTCTTTCCTTCTTGTTCCTTCTTCTTATTTCTTTCCTCTCATCTCTCTTATCTCTATTCACGGCGGAGGAAAGGATCACATTCGTCTGTGATACGGTAAATCAGACCTTCGTCTGGATCTAGACGTTAAAGTATCGTCTTATTGAGTGCCAAAATATTGTACTAATAATTCAGAAAAGGAAAAATTGGTCTCTAAAAGTTTTACATACATCAGCTCTCTCTTCTCTCTCGATTTGTCTTCTATTTGATGTTTTGGCCGGCGGTCCATGTCATTTAACTTGCCATTAAGTCGCCCACCACTTGCCACCACTGCCTCCTCCTCATACCCCGTGAAATTAGAAAAGCTAGGAACAAACACAACCTAGCAAATCATTTATCCAGATCTGCAAATCTATAGAATCATCAATAGCGTGAATCTATTAACTACTGACCTAAGGAAGCCAGATCGGGATTCAATACCTTAGTTTTGAATCGCTAATCGAGACTAAACGAAAAAGACACAATCTTTAAGCCACAACCTTGATCGATCAAAAAAGACCGTGAAGAAGACACTACTTGCAGCTCCTCTTCTACAGTAGGGAAGCAGACTCGAGAAGAAACCCCTTAGCAAACAACAAGCTTTTCCAATCCAGGGAAGACACCCTCTTTAACTCTATTTTTTTATTTCAAATTTCAATCTCTTGCATGTTAAGTTCAATGGATCTAGGAATCTCTTAGTATGGTTTTGATTTGTTCTTGTTGGTTTATATAACTAAACTTTGCTATAGTTTCTTAGGGTTTACAGATTTGGGCTTTTAATAACTAAATCTTTTCTGTAGTATCTTTGGATTTATAGATTTGGGCATTTTAGAAGCTTGTTATTAGTTTGGTTTCATAGTTTCTTCCTTGCATCAGATTTCTTTATCTCTTTAGTACTATCTCTACTCATTCACAGACTTCAATCTCAGAGGGTAGACCCCTTCCACCCTTTGCATGTCCATTTTACCTCATCTCGTGGGAATTCGCCCTCTCCTGTTCACCGAAGACCAAACCCTAGGTTCAACCTTCTATTCAATCTTAACAAAGCACAACTCAAACTTTATGGTATTCATCATTTCTGAGAAAAATCTATTATCTGATTTCGATTTTGTCTATCTTCCAGTCACGTTGAACCTTTATGCCTACTTCGATCATAGTTCTCTTTCTCGTTACATAGTGTTATCATGTTGTCGACCTACTTACGATCATGTTGAATGGTTATCCATTATAGTTTCATCCATCTTTAACCCTAATCAGTTTAGGAACATTAATCGTACAATTGTTGGACACTTTTGTCTCTCGATCGAACCAGTAATAAAAAACATTCATCTCAACTTTCCCTTCGACCCTGGACGACACTATATTTCAAACATTAACCTCCACCTTTGCCGTGTTGTTTTTGTTGCTTATCTTCCAGCTCACTTTTTGTTGATTACCTTTGTATTTGGTTATCTAATATATTTAACTATTTATCCAAGTTCCGTAATATTTTCACTTCCACCCCTTGTCGCAATTCATTTGCAATCATTTGTCGGATTAGCTGGGTATCGATTCCATTTACCAGGTGTCTGACCTGTTTCTACAATGTAGAACTCGAGCGGATATGGTATCTTTATATGGAGAATACTGGCGGGATAACTCGGAATCATTTTATGGTTCCATCTTGCAGACATCCTTGTTTCTTCTTGAAACTGTAGGTGTATGTTTAATCCATCTTCAATGTTACAGGAAGTTAGGTAGAAGTTTCATCTTTCAACCAACCAAGAGGACTCTTAAGATCAAATTGCATATCATTCTCTAGATGAGCTGGCAGACTTGCAAGCTACAAAATGAAGAATGCTCTACAAATCAAAGTTATCTTATGCAATTCCTCAGTTCTGTTGTTTTGTTTTTCTACTTTGCTTATTGTAATTTTGTTTTTCTACTTTGTTTATTGTAATAGACTCTTTATCTTAATGTATTGCCTTTCAACAAAAAAAAAGAGTCCACTGGCCCTTCGCAAGCTATGATACCTACAACCAAGTTACCAATACTAATTGTGGAAAAGGAGACTAATGGCATCATCCTCCTTTTTCAATAAAGAAAAATAAAATGGTCTCGATCTGTGATCCGACCCCTTCACCGCCAATATAGAGAAAAGAGAGAGATAAGAGAGAAGAAGGAGGAGGAAGGAGAAGAAGAAGGAGAACACAAAGATGAAGAAGGAAGGAATAAGAGAGAGAAAGGAAAAGAAATTCAATCAAGATTGCCGATCGGCGGACGACGATTAGCGTCCTTAGGTCGAGGCATTGTCTCTTAAACACACATTGCCTTTAATCAAAGTTGGTATTTCTTTTAGCGATATTACCAGTAACAATTTTAGACATTGCCTATAAGATCTCTCTAATTACAATGTAAAAAGTTAAGTTAGTTCAGCTTTCAGAAAACCCCAACCATTAAGCAACCACTAAAGGAGTTATAAAGATCACCCTCAGAAATTGTTATATTTTTATGAGAGGAAAATGTTCTATTACAACGGACTCTTTTGTAACGAATTCCGTACCGTCCTTGAAATTCCTTATTACTACAAAGTTATAAATAATAATTTGTGATCATATTAACTATTAAGATCAAATATTATGTGAATAAGAACTTTATTGGGTCCAAAGTCCAAAGATATCCCATGGAGATTTATTTTATCAAAGTTTTCCAAAATCTAATTCCACTACCCCCTGCCTCTTACAACTTCTCCTATCTAGTTGATTAAATAATATATTTTTCGAAAAGCGTGGATGACGGAATATAACTTTCAGAGGAGGAAATAAGGGTTAAGTTTCTCACTTTAATTTCTTTTATAATAATGTTTGACTAATTCAATTCACTATTTGTTGGCTTGACTCGTTAGATGAAATCGTACAAATTAGAAGATCTAATGGTAATTCAAACAATACTTATAGAGACTAGGCAGACATGATGTAATGTCAACCTACTTCCTTATATTCTAATATGATACGGAGTATTGTTTTGGTTAAGAGATCTCTATACTGGACTAAAATGGATTATTTGAAAGTGTTTTTTGAGTCAATATGTTTAATTTATGTAAGAATGCTTTAAAATATCAAATTCTTCTTACAATTATAATAAAACACGGAGAGAGAGAGAGAGAGAGATGAGATCTATGTAGATAGAGATCTAGAAAGGGAGATCTCCTTGATTTGGGGTTGGAAAGTGAAAAGTTCATTGGGACCCTCAAATCCTCTAACTTTAAGGAAAAGGTGAAACACACCTTAGTGTGGTCAGGCCGCCCATGTTAAATATGGTAAATTTGTCCAAATAGAATTAGCCATTTATGGACAAAAACCGAGAGTGATTACTCTACTTTTTTCTCTTGACTCTAAATCTCTCTAGTCATGAGTCATGACTGCTTCCGGTATGGGCAGACACAAAGTCAAAATTTTCATCTGTTTATAGTCAAATATCCATTGCCTATTCATAGTCAAATAGGTAGTGCCTAAATCTCAACAATAAAAAATAGGTAGTACCTATTAGCCTATAGGCTAAAGAGGGAGGGGCATGATTCACACACAAAAAAAAACATGAATCTCAAAGTAGTTTTGAATTAATCAATATCGAGTACATCTCAACTTATCTAGGAGTATTTAGATTAGCAAATTCTATAAGCAAAATATATTTCCAATTTTAGAATAAGATGCTTGAAAATGATTTTGAGCTCAAGTTTCCAGTTATATATCTTCACGTGATAAACTTATCTAAGAATTCAACATTTCACCATACTACATGAAACCATAAACACCTATTATCTCACATTCTTTTCTCACATGATTACCTAATTTCTGTCAAACTAAGTATTCAAGAAATTCGACCTCATGTAAATTCTAGGAAAGCTTGGAGTATTCTCGGGTCGGCTTACTGTTAACAGTGGCGTGGCTGAGAAAAACGGGGCTCGGTGCGAAGTTTTATTTGGGGCCCTTCGATAATATAAGACGAAAAAATTTCTTATACGTATCATAGTTAACCAAAAAAATTTACTTTGGTTACTAAATTCATTTTTGATATATTTTAGATGAATGTGAATGAATATAACAATTGAATATGTTTGATGCTTCAAACTATTTAAGACAATTAAAAAAAATATTTATGACAAAATAACTTGCCAACCATTTATTTTTTTCAAGATACAAAAACATTAATTTTAATTCTATACAAATTTTCAAGAATCATTTTTGAAAAAAAAAAGGACGAACACAATACTTATTAAACTTCCTTTGAATCATTAGTCTAGAAGCATATATTTGTAATTGATATTTAAAAAAAAAAAAAAAATGAAGGTAGTGAGATTTGAACTCTTGACCTCTAGTTTGTAAAACAAGGAGGTTACCAAATGAGCCACAACTAAGTTATGATAAAGGTTTAGTCCTTTAAATATTTATACCGAAATAAGTTATTCGAGGGGGCCCCAATTTCTTCGATTTTTCTTGTCGTGTGAGAGGGGCCCGGTGCCGTCGCACCTATGGCACCCCCTCTTCCACGCCCCTGACTGTTAAATTTGTGGTCATCCAACTCAAAACCAATTGACAATGATTGAAGATGACCTAAACATTATAATCTTAGTTGCTAGATACAAATTCTCAGATCCTCTCATGTGAGACTATTCTCGCACGCCCTCTCACGTGTTGCGTGGTTAGTCTAACACGTGTTTTCTTATTTTGGAGTGATGTGGAGCACGTGTGGCTTTTAAGCCTATCACGTGTGAGTCTAGCTCTGATATCAATAAGATTCAATGTTTCTCCTTTATGTTAGAAAAAATGAAGGCTAGATTGATAGAACAAATTTCTATCTCAGGTTGGTAGGATGGAATTGATCAACTCATTACTATCAGCACCCTCAAAGTTCCAGATGTTGATGAGTACGTAAAGTACTCCATTTTTGGGCTTTATTTTATAGTCTTTACGTGTTAATTTTGGTGGAATAGATTAAATTACATGGTTCTTGCAGGAAACTCCTAAAAATATAGTGAAGTCATTAATTACAAGAAGTTGGTGAAACGTCGGACAAGATTTGTGATTTTGGTGCATGAAGGTTGAACCATTCAAAAGAATAGTTAATTTAGGTGGTTTTGGCAATTAGGTGTTTATATGGGAACTGAACTTAAAGTATTAAGGTTTGGTGGATTAAAATGTGAACAAACTTGGAAGTGTTTTGCTGCTGCCCACGTGAAGGAGTTATTATAGTAGTGATGACATAGCTATGACATCATCAACAACTATTTTCAACCAAGCAGCAAAGTGGAGAAGTCTTGGCCATTTTATATTGAGTGGGTCCCACGTTGAAGCTTAAGGGATCTTCCATATCAATGGCCCGAGAAAGTGCAGGCAACTGTTTGGGAATTCAAATTTCGGGGTGCGGATAGCAATACTTTTTGGAGCGCCTCTAGTGAAAGACGGGAGAAAGTCGGTGGACAATAAGTTGTAGCCGACCCTTATATTTCCGAATAACTTATATTTCCAAAAGTTATTGGTTTCTAATTTTAAAGAGTTTCAATTGTTAATAGTTCCTAATCCTTGGCTGCTTCGACATTATAAAAGGAGACCATTACATTCAATTAAAGGACACACCCCCACACACTAGTGAAAGAGCAAGTTTAGAGGAGCAACATTAGAGATAAATTAGCTTCTTTGGGTGCAAGAATTTGGGAGATTCAAGAGCTTCACCGAAGACAAGTTTTGGAGAAAGACGAGGGCTTCACCAACATTAATCCGGTTTTATCTTTTCTCTCTTCCTTTACTTGTTTATTATTAATTGAACCATGTATTTAATATCCATGGGTTTCTAACTCTTCCACTAGGATAGAGGATGAAACCCTAACATGAATATTTGAAATTCTAGTATCATAATTTATTTTATTATCTCTTTTAGTGTGCCTTAATGTTTCATAATTAATCGTACTTCGGTTAGCCTAAGAAACTAACAACTTGGTTCCTAATTGCATGATATTTTAAGTGAAGTGGGTTATGGGTTTTAGTTAATTACAAAAAGGTTCTTTATCGTTTTATCTTCCGAAAATTGAAGATTGAGTTCTAACAATTTTTGAGTTATAAAAAAAGAGATAATAATTTGAATTAGATATTAGATTTGAATATGATTGTTAGTGGTGAATTCCAATATCCTAGATTTACCAACTCATAGTTTTCCATTACAACTTTATTTTGTTTTCTAAATTTAAATTCTTAGTTTCCCAAATTATCCTCAAAATCAATTATTTTCTTTCCTAGTTTATTAGTTAGTTTTAGGTTTAGATTATAATTCCAAACAAATCTTCGTGGGATCGACCTCGTAATTCTTGCCATATTTACATACGGTTCGTACACTTGCGAGTTTTAATTTGATCTAATTAGCCTAGTATTTAGGTTCACTAGATTTCACATCAGATGTCATGTTTTAGTCTTTCCCAAAAAATTAAATTAACATTACATCTTTTCAGAGAGAATTCTGGTGGGGCAAATCCTTTTCTTCTCATTCGTTGTGTCTTGAAGCTTGGAGTTCATTAGCTTTACCAAAAACAACAGGGGCTCTCAAATTCAAAAGAATAGATCAAGATAATATAACACTTCTGTGGAAACTAGGGTTTCGGCTGAAAGAGGGAAAGAAGAGATTAGGGCAAAATGTGATGAAATGGGTTTTTATATGATCAACAAAATTCTGGTCTGGTCCGTCAACAAGTCTGGTCTGGTCCAAGTCTTCCAGTCAACCAGGTCAAGAGCAACATCATCAGACCAAGTCAATATCTCCTGACTTGACTTCTAAAGGCACCTGAATAAGAAATCAAGATTGGTAGTTAGTAAACAACTTTAGTTGTTATTTCTGTTAATTAGTTTTCTTGTTTCTGTTATTTTCATTCTGTTACAAAACTGTTTTTCTTCTCTCCTCTATAAAAGAGAAGTGTAAGACTAAATCAGATTCATTGAAAATAAAATAGAGAAAGAGAGAGTTTCTTACATGGTATCAGTTAGGTTTTAAAGATCCATAGCTAGGGTTTCTTCTCTCCAACTCAAGAACAATCAGTCCAAAATCTCGCAAAATGAGACAAGTTATGATCAAAATTCAGTTAAAATAGATCAATACTCAAGAAATGGATCAAATTTAGATAACAAAGATCAAAATCAAGTTAAAAATCAACAAGTGATAAGTGATTAGAATCACATACTATTTTTTCAAACATATTTTCCAGCTTTCCCCTGGTTCTTTACTCATCTCTTCATTTCCTAATCATGGCATCTTCTATTCAAGGTAATCTTCCTCCAATCTCCTCTGTTACTAGTTTTATCACAGAGAAGCTAGATGATAGTAATTTCTTAATGTAGAAGGACCAAGTAGAGACTCTACTTGGTACATATGATCTATTAGGGTTTGTCAATGGTACTATAGAAGAACCACCTCAACTTAGAATCATTCATGGTGTAGAACAAGTTAATCCAGACTTTCAAGTATGGAGATCAAAAGAGAGTTTTGTTAGGTCTTATCTCAAGAGTACTCTATCATCTGTCTATTTTGATACCTATGGTCTAAAAACAGCAAAAGAAATTTAGGATTACCTTGATATTACTAATAATGAAGGCCTAGAGTAAAAAAAAGATCAACTTAGAAGGAAATTGCAAACAATTAAGAAAGGAAATGCCACAATTGCTGAATATCTTAGAGAATTAAAACTTATTGCTGATTCTGTTATTTCTGTACATGACAAAATTAGTGAGTCTGAACTTGTCAGACTAGCTATTCATGGCCTAAGTTCAGAGTATGATCAGTTTATAATTGCTATAAGGGCAAACAATGAACAATTAACATTGGCTCATTTAAAGTCAAGGTTAATTCAACATAAACAATGGTTACTTAAAAAAGAAACAGATCAAGAGGCTTATTATGTTAAGAGACTTCAGCGAAGGCAACATCAAAGATATTCTAGTAAGCCTTCTCAAACTTATTTCAAAAACCAGGCTTACAACAAGAGAGATGGGTCTCCTCCAAAAGGAAATTCTTCAACAAATAACCAGTTAAAAGGTCAAAAGGCTGAAGATTTTGACTTCTCTTCAGTCCCATGTGGTCTATGTAAGAGATGGGGTCACACACCAAATGTTTGTTATTTCAGATACAAACCAAATAGGAATTATCCTACTTATCACACTGAATCAAATTGTCCTCAAGATGATATTGCTAAAGTTCATCAAGATGGAAATGCAGATACAAAATCTATCCTTATGAAGAAGAGGGAATGTTGGAATGCAATAATGTTGTTCTATTTCCTTATGAAAGCAGTGATGACTATGATGAGTTTCAAGAATGTCATACTGCCACTGTTATCACAGATGCAAATGATGAAATATACTATGATTGTATGTCACATCAGGAACAATGTTTTGTCTCTACAGATGCATTTAATTCATCAAATAAAGATAAGTCTTGGCTAGCTGATACAGGTGCCAGCAGCCATATGACCCACAGTGAAGAAAATCTTACTCTGATTCAACCTTATACTGGTTCTGATGCAGTTATGGTGGGCAGTGGAAAGTTTCTGCCTATTTCCAGCACTGGTATGTCTAAACTTTCTACTTCAACTCATGATTTTGAGTTAAGCAAAGTCTTATGTGTACCACATCTTAAAAGGAATTTGCTATCTATTTCCAAATTCACAAAGGATAATTCATGCTCAGTGGAATTTCTTCCATGGGGTTATAATATAAAGGATATTCATTCCAACAAAATCCTAGCAGAAGGGCCTGTGAAGAACAACTTATATCCTATTGAGGTACATCATGCTATATTACAACATAGGTTAAACTCTGCTTACTTATCTCAGACAGCATCTACTTATGATATATGGCATGCAAGATTGGGTCATACTCATAGTGTTGTGATTAAACAATTACATGATGAAAGTAAAATTGCACTACCTACAAAAATTGAGAAAAGTTTTTGTAAATCTTGTGAATTGGGTAAAAGCAAGTGTCTCCCTTTTGATAATTCTTCAACTACTACCAATACTCCCTTATATTTGATTCATTGTGACATTTGGGGACCAGCCCCTGTCCCTACTCCAAATGGTGCAAGATATTACATACTTTTTCTAGATGATTTCAGCAAGTTCAGCTGGATTTATGCCATGAAACTAAGGTCTGATAGTATAAAATGCTTCAGTCACTTCAAGGCAACAAATGAGAATCTTCTAAAAGAGAAGATTGTATATTTCCAGTCAGATGGTGCACCAGAACTTAAAAAAGGAGAATTCAGGGCCTTTTTAGACAAAAGTGGTATTCTGTTCAGATGCTCATGCCCTTATACTCCACAACAAAATGTCAAAGCAGAGAGAAAGCATAGGCATATTACAGAATTAGGTAATACACTATCTTTCCATTGCTCTTTACCAAAGTCTCTATGGTTTGATGCCTTTAGTACTGCTGTTTATATTATCAACAGGCTACCCACAAAAACTTTACAAGGCACAACACCATTTGAAACATTATTTCATCATACCCCTGACTATTCATCTCTAAAAATTTTTAGATGTGCTTGTTATCCACATCTTGGGGAACTCAGAAAAGACAAACTTAGTCCAAAAAGTGTCTAATGTGTCTGCTTAGGCTATAGTAATGAACACAAGGGTTACAGATGCTATGATCCTCTTACAAAAAGACTCTATATGTCTAGACATGTCATTTTTGAGGAAGACAATTTTCCTTTTGTCAACCTCACTTCTAGACTGCCTAGTAGTGATCAGAATCTACAGCCACATATTTCACTACCCCTACCCTCTATTGCTCATTTTCCAGACAGTCCAACTGAATTAGGGACACCTAGTATAAATACTAGTACACCAACTAATACAGTATCAAGGCCTTTGGTTTCTCATGATGAGGGCATTGCTAGTAGTTATACTAGTACACCAGCAGCATCACAATTGCCATCTCATCCTCCACCATCTAGTCAAATAACAACAAGGGGTAGAAATGGTATTATCAAAAGTAAAAATCTCCCCAAAGATTTTGTGACACATTATTCATCACTTCACACTTTAGATGTAGCTTATTTGACTATATTAGAACTACCCTCTGAACCAACAACCTACAAGGAAGCAGCTAAGCATACTGTTTGGGTTCAGGCCATGCAAGAAGAATATCAAGCTCTACTTGATAATGAAACATGGTCCTTAGTTCCTTATCATAGCAACATGAATGTCCTTCGATGCAAGTGGGTGTTCAAATTGAAACAAAAGAGTGATGGCACAATTGAAAGGTATAAAGCAAGACTTGTAGCCAAAGGGTTTCATCAACAAGAAGGGGTTGATTATGATGAAACCTTTAGCCCAGTTGTTAAGGCAAACACTATAAGAATGGTTCTAACTATAGCAATCACAAAATCTTGGCATATTAAACAGCTTGATGTATCAAATGCTTTCTTACATGGGGTATTGGATGAAGATGTATATATGGTTCAACCTCCTGGTTTTATTAAACCAGGCCCAGATAAACTTGTTTGTCATCTTCACAAGGCTCTCTATGGTCTCAAGCAGGCACCAAGGGCCTGGTTCAACAAATTTGCTACTTTTCTTCTATCATATGGATTTCAGAAGAGTAAATCAGACCCCTCTATGTTTGTTAATCATCAGCAAGCTTCAACAATGATATTATTTCTATATGTGGATGATATAATTCTAACAGGCAACTCAGTTTCACATATTTCAACCCTCATCAAAGACTTAAGCAACAATTTCAAGATGAAGAACTTAGGTCCATTATCTTACTTTCTGGGCATAGAGGTCACTACTCATCATGGTAAGATTTTACTTACTCAGAATAAATATACTTTGCAACTATTACAGAGATCAAATCTACTAGATTCAAAGCCATCAAAGTTACCTGTTTCTAGTGGTAAAAGAGTTTCACTTACAGAAGGGGATGAGCTCTCAAATCCAACAGAGTATAGAAGTCTTGTTGGGGCTCTTCAATATCTTACTCTTACTCGTCCAGATGTATCATTTGTCGTCAATTATACAGCCCAATTCATGCATAAACCAACATCAGTTCATTTAGTAGTGGTTAAAAAGATACTAAGATATCTTAAAGGATCAATGGGTTCAGGAATCACTTTGTCTGCTGGTGATTTAACCACTCTAACAGCTTATTCAGACTCAGATTGGGCTGGCTGCCCTGACTCGAGAAAATCGACAGGGGGTTACTGTATTTTCTTAGGGTCAAGTCTTATCTCTTGGAGCTCGAAGAAACAAGCCACAGTGGCTAAATCTTCAACAGAGGCGGAATATAAATAGTTATCAAATACAACAACAGAGTTAGTTTGGTTATCATACCTCATGGATGAACTGCGATTTCCACTCACTCGACCATTTCACCTCTTCTGTGACAACATCAGTGCAAAATACTTAGCCTCAAACCCTATCTTTCATGCACGAACAAAGCACATCGAAGTAGACTTCCATTATGTTCGTGATTTAGTCTCTAATGGCTCGGTTTTAGTAAATCACATCTCCACGACAGATCAACTTGCAGACATCTTCACCAAGGGTTTACCAGAAGATCTATTTCAGAAATTTCGAGCCAAACTGATGAAGTTTCGTTCCTCATCATCATCGGTTTGAGGGGGGCTGTGGAAACTAGGGTTTCGGCTGAAAGAGGGAAAGAAGAGATTAGGGCAAAATGTGATGAAATGGGTTTTTATATGGTCAGCAAAAGTCTGGTCTGGTCCGTCAACAAGTCTGGTCTGGTCCAAGTCTTCTAGTCAACCAGGTCAAGAGCAACATATCAGACCAAGTCAATATCTCCTGACTTGACTTCTAAAGGCATCTGAATAAGAAATCAAGATTGGTAGTTAGTAAACAACTTTAGTTGTTATTTCTGTTAATTAGTTTTCTGTTTCTGTTATTTTCATTCTGTTACAAAACTGTTTTTCTTCTCTCCTCTATAAAAGAGAAGTGTAAGACTAAATCAGATTCATTGAAAATAAAATAGAGAAAGAGAGAGTTTCTTACAACTTCAGTCCAAATTGATACGGAGGTTGATTCATCAACCAGACTCGTTACGGGTCAAGTTATTCTCTCCTAAATTCTTCCCAAATGGCTGAAAGTATAGATCTTTCTCTACTAAAGGCTCCTCGTTGTGGTATCACTTGAAAAACTTATTCCTATTATTGAGTCCCTCATTACATGGGAGCTAAATAGGATCAACAAACGAGATTAACATTTGGTAGGACAGTTGGGTGTCTAATCACTCATCACTTCCTAATCTGAATATTGCTACAGACATTAAAGCTTCATTTACTTCATCTCCTAAGTGTCTAATCACTCATCACTCTCTAAGTGTCACTTTAAAATTTCCTCATTTAGAAACAAAAACGGTCCCCGTCGTGGTCAAACTTTGAAAAAACCTTGTCTTTTAGTGATTCCACATCATCTGGGCATTAAAATGCCCAAAAAAATTGGCACTCTAACATCTCCCATACAAGGAAACCATACTACGACACACTGGACCTCTTTTTGGCTTATAAAGCAGCTCAAATTATTATTTGCAGTAATCAATCGTTGCAGTTCATATATATAAATAGAACTCATAACTCGTTGGGTGACTCTTTAGCTAAGTATGCTCGAGTAAACTCTTTGAACTTTACATGGCAAAGGGGGTTTACTAACAAGATGGATGTAAAAGCGCTATTGAATATATAATTTTGTTGATTTTAGAAAAAAAACATGACATTAATGTTTTGACACCCTTCCATTCTCTTTTTATTTCATTATTGACCCTTTTATTTATCAAAAAATGAGGGAATGGTCCAAATTTTCAGCCTTCAATACGCTTACAGCCCAAACAAGGACCGAAATGCGTTTTAAGTCCAAATGTCAGGACAGCTAAGAGTTTTCAGGTTTTTTAAATTTTTTATACCTGTTTTTCCCCTCCCATGGAAAGCTGGTTCTTGCTGTTTCCTTCCTGACGCGTTCAGTGACTGATGGTGAGGGAGCATTTAATTTCTCTTTTTTTGTTTCTCTCTCTAAAACCTTTTCAAAACCAGTTTTTGGATTCAAAATTTGGAAATTTTGGAGCAGTCTTTGCCGAAAATTAAGTCTCCCGCCCAGATTTTTGGAAGATTTTATGTTTCTTCTATCCTCTTGTTCTATTTATACATCTCTCTACATCCCGCAAAATCTCACCCAAATATCTCTTAACTGACTCTTTCTCTCTCTAGATTATCGAAAAACAACATCTTTCTCTCTAAATATATCTAAATCCCGAAAATACTCTGTTTTTTTTTTTGTTTCTCTCTCTAAAACCTTCTCAAAAACGCTGATTCTTTCTTATTTCGTACAAATTTTGAAAATTTGGGATTAAGTTTTGGCGAAAATTAAAACTCCAGCCCAGATTTTTGAAAGATTCCATCTAAAGTAATTAAGCCCCCCGCCCAGATTTTGGAAAGATTTTTGAAATCTGGAATATTTTTTTTCTTTCTCTCTCTAAATTTTTTAGTGAAACAAAAGAAGAAGATACATAAATTTTCTATCTATATATAAATATTTCGAAATCGATTATATTCTTGCCATCATCTCTATCTTTTTGAGAAAAGGAAAGTAGTAAGATTGGAGAGAGAAAACATGTTTAAACAGTAATAAAACGAATAAAAATAGGAAATATGGGAAGAGAAAAATCTGGAGAGAAAATATGAAAAAGGAATAAAATTTGGAGAGAGGGAAAATAGGAAAAATCTAGAGAGAAATTCGGTGTCTATTACATAACCCAACAAAATTCCTAGTTAATAAAACAATTCCCGATGAACAAGTCAATTTCGAGTACAAAAGTGTCTAGTACACAACAAAATTCTTAGTAAATAAAACAATTCTCGGTAAACAAGAAACTTTCCAATACAAAAGTGTCTAGTACACAAGAAAATTTTCCGTAAATTAAACCGTTTCCGGTAAACCAGAAAATTTCCCAACACAAAAGTGTCTAGTACACAAGAAATCCCCAGTAAATTAAACAGTTTCCGGTAAACCAGAAAATTTCCCAACACAAAAGTGTCTAGTACACAAGAAATCCCCAGTAAATTAAACAGTTTCTGGTAAACCAGAAAATTTCCCAACACTAAAGTGTCTAGTACACAAGAAAATTTTCCGTAAATTAAACAGTTTCCGGTAAACCTGAAAATTTCCCAACACAAAAGTGTCTAGTACACAAGAAATCCCCAGTAAATTTAAACAGTTTCCGGTAAACCAGAAAATTTCCCAACACAAAAGTGTCTAGTACACAAGAAATCCCCAGTAAATTAAACAGTTTCCGGTAAACCAGAAAATTTCCCAACACTAAAGTGTCTAGTACACAAGAAAATTTTCCGTAAATTAAACAGTTTCCGGTAAACCAGAAAATTTCCCAACACAAAAGTGTCTAGTACACAAGAAATCCCCAGTAAATTAAACAGTTTCCGGTAAACCAGAAAATTTCCCAACACAAAAGTGTCTAGTACACAAGAAATCCCCAGTAAATTTAACAGTTTCCGGTAAACCAGAAAATTTCCCAACACTAAAGTGTCTAGTACACAAGAAATCCCCAGTAAATTAAACAGCTTCCGGTAAACCAGAAAATTTCCCAACACTAAAGCGTCTAGTACATAAGGAATCCCCAGTAAATTAAACAGTTTCCGGTAAACCAGAAAATTTCCCAACACTAAAGTGTCTAGTACACAAGAAATCCCCAGTAAATTAAACAGTTTCTGGTAAACCAGAAAATTTCCCAACACAAAAGTGTCTAGTACACAAGAAATCCTCAGTAAATTAAACAACTTCCGTAAACAAGAACCAATCTGAAAAAAAAAATTGAGAGAAATTAGTTAGAAAGAAATTCGAAATTAATTTGAATTTCTGGTTGGCAGATCTACAATTTCTGGTTGGCAGATTGCCTAATTCATACCCTAGTCCCTTGCAACAAAAAAAATCATATCCTAGTCCCTAGAACCTTCGATTTTCGAGTTTCTCGATGTACATAAGAAACAAAGGAGCAGAATAACTTGATGATTGTGTCTGTGAATTGATTGTGTATGTGAATTGATCATTTGAAGAAATGATCGCTATTTCCCTAAGACGTTTTCATTAGAATGCATGAAAACCTCAAAATCTGGACCCTAATAGAAAAAAATCATCTCAAAATAATGATGTAAAAAAATCTATATTTTTAACACTTTTTTAGTTGTTGACAACATATATAATTATGTCGTTAATAAGACATTTATATTTTTTTCTCTAATCTCCTTTTTACCCTTTAATGTGGACAACATATATAAATATGTTGCTATAAACTGTTGACAACATATGCAATTGTATTGTCCACCAGCCTTTGGTGCAGTGGTTGGACACCCCTCTTAAGCCCATTCATGAGGTCGTGGGATCGAGTCTCGGTGGAAGCAGTTTGCCATCAAGATTTCCGGCTATAAATAAAGTAAATAATGCAATAATTTGTTGGCCTTTAGGCCTCTTTTATGTTGTTGGGATTTAAGTATCTTCCGTTCATGGTTTAATTAGGCGGTTATCGTGTTTATCACATCTTCATGATGTATCAACGACTTGTAAAGACTAACGTAGATCGTAGTCGAATTCTAAAAAAAAAACATATACAATTGTGTTGTTATAAACTATTGACAACGTATATAGCTGCCCCGAGTTGTTATGATTATGTTGTTAACAACTTATACAATGCATTAGCCAAAATATTATTTGTCCGTTAATAAGTTTGTCAAATGCAAAGGATAATATGCATAACATTTTAATTTTTGCAAAAAGCAAATAAAAATATGCATTATTTGATATGTTTATGGCAAAAACAAAACAGAAAATACAAAAACCATTTTTTTCTTGACAAGATAAATCGAAAAATGTTTTAGCCAAAAGATTTGTGTTAGTCTGTGTTTGTCAAATGCAAAAGACAAAATGCGAAACATTTTTGCAAAATATTTTTTGAGCAAAAAAACGAACTATCTCCGAATTTTAGAAAATTGTTTAGAGCAAATTAAGATTTGTTCAAAAATTTTCAAAAAAAAAATTCACGCTGAATTTGGCGAGAAATTTCATTTCGGGGGTAAATTTGTACTTTCACAAAAAGAATTTTTTTACAATATTATTCCAGTTTGGGTCTAATTTCCTATTATCCCCCAAATATTGAGCTTTATAATTATCCTCCCTGTTATAATGTCGATACAAATATTAGAAGATTTAACCGTTTATGAAATACAAAATTTTGAGCCGAATGCTCTAAATATGCAAATCGTTGACACTTGACAACTGGAATTTTTAGAGTTTATATTAGAGTGTCCCATTCGGGATGCTCTAAATTACGCAATGGGTGTCCAACTACTGTGTCAAATAAGGGTGGGAAGTTAACCCATAAGCTTTACTCACGTAAGCATTTATATTAAGGCCGCGACTTTGGGGGGAAAAATTCTCCGGGGAATAAAGAGTTAGTGAATAAAAATTAATTTAAAGGGTATATTTTTCTTTTAATCCAAAAATTGACTTGATCAAACTTTGCCCCCCTTATCTTCATGATCTCTCTCTCGTCCTCTCTCCTGTCCTCTCTCCTGTCCTTTCTCTCACTATCTCTTTCACTCTCACTGACTATCTCTTTGTCGTTCTCACTCTAGATCTTTCTCTTTCATTGTAGATCACACTCATATTTTTCGTTGTAGACATATCTCTGTAGATTAGTTTTTATTTTTCTTTTTTTCACTCGCAGTCTTTCTCTTTCTTTCTCGCAGCCTCTATCTCACCCTCTCTATCTCTTGTAGTATGTATAGATTTCTCTGAGGAGATCACAGAGTTCGTGGCCACAAAATGTTTTGTGGTCACGAAACATTTTGTAGCCGCGAAACATTTTGTAGACACGAAACGTTTTGTGGCAACGAAATAGTCAGGGTTACAATTTTTTTTGTGTCCAGAAATGTTTCGTGGCCAGGAAATACACGTAGGGTTTCGCCAAAAATCCTCCTCGAGGTCTGGTTCTAGCTACGGGAACACTTTTCTTCGCCGGAACAATGTCTGTGTGTGAGAGAAAAAAAAACAATGAGAGATCGATCAAGAAACAATGAAAGATTGAGAGAGAAACAGTGAGAGATCGAGAGACATAGATATGGAGAGCAATAGAGAGAGGGATAGCGAAAGAGATGAAAAGACCGAGAGAGAGGGAATAAGTGAGAGAGGGAATAAGTGAGAGAGGGAATAAGTGAGAGAGGAGAAGAGATGAGAGAGTAGGGGGCAATGGTAGTCAAAATGGTGGTAGTGGGAAGTTGTGGTGGTGATGGTGATAGAGAAGATGAAGATTAGGGGACAATGTTTGATCAAGTTAATTTTTGGATTAAAAGATAATATTCCCTCGATAATGTACAAAAAAACATAAATCCCTATAAAATTTGTTCCCCGAAGATTATTCTTTATGCCCAAAACCGCAGACTTTATAATAAAGACTAGATATACTTTCAGGTCAAACTAAATGTATAAACAATGGGAAATTGGGTGGAATAACCCTTGACTGAGAAGACTTTGTTGGATCTTAAGTATCTTCTCTCTTTGATTTATATGCAATTGGTCCCAATCTTTAAATTAATCTACCATCTAAGGTCTGAATCTTAAGTATCTTCCTCTTCATCGGAAATTTCGACCAATTTTTGTTGAATTAGGGTTTATTCGATTTGTTGAGGTAAGTTCTTGT
Organism: Eschscholzia californica; assembly: GCF_041429995.1. Classification (NCBI taxonomy): domain Eukaryota; kingdom Viridiplantae; phylum Streptophyta; class Magnoliopsida; order Ranunculales; family Papaveraceae; genus Eschscholzia; species Eschscholzia californica. The sequence continues at coordinate 39,849,789 of NW_028238420.1, read as the reverse complement.
TTGTTATAGTTTACCTTATTTCATCTTAATTGTTTCATAATATATGTTGTTATGTTTTGTTTCATACCCAAATAAATCAAAAACCTATACAAAACAAAACATAACAACATATATTATGAAACAAATTAGTATGAAACAATTAAGATGAAATAAGGTAAACTATAACAAACAAGAACTTACCTCAACAAATCGAACAAACCCACAACAAAAATTGGTCGAAATTTCCGATGAAGAAGAAGATATTAAAGATTACCCTAGATGAGAGTTTTGTTTAAAGATTGTGACCAATTGCATATAAATCAAAGAGATTAGGTGAAATCATTTTGTTCGTTCGAGAGGAGAGTTCGATTTTAGTTCTAGAGAGAGAGACATAGCTCGATTTTGGCTATTACCTTGTTATGTTTAGATGTCTGAATTATCTAGACATCCTTTTATAATGAGGGGCAAATACGAAAGTTCATGGCCAAAATAGGGTCATTTGACCAATACTTAGAAATTAGGGTCATTCCAACAAAGTCCACTTAGTCAAAGGTTATTCCACCCAATTTCCCAGAAACAATATTCATGTCATCATGGGAACCGTGACATTGGGTGTAATAAGTAATTGATTGGGTGGAAATACCCAATCAAATCTTCCTATATATAGAGGGGAGAGTTAGAGATGACAAAGATACAGAAGCCAATAAAGACTCAATTCACTCATCCAATTTATAACTCTCTTCTCCCTTCTCTCTCTCTTCTCCCAAACCCTTTCTCCCACCCAACTCTCTGTCTCTCCTTCCAAACCCATTCTCCCACCAAACTCTCTCTCTCTCTCTCTCTCTCTCTCTCTCTCTCTCTCTCTCTCTCTCTCTCTCTCTCTCTCTCTCATCCAAACCCTTTCTAGCCCAAACCCTATCTGACTAAAAATCTCTTAACCAAAAAATGTCTACAAAAAAAACTCAAACGATGATAGAACACATAGTTCTCTTCAAAGTCAAAGACAACACAGATTCATCAAAAATCAACTCCATGGTTAAAGAAATGAATAGTTTAATCACCATCAAAGAAATCCAATATCTGTCAGCCGGACCCATCCTTAGAAACATCTCATATTCACCCTCACCATCATCATCTTCTTCTTCACCATTGAAGTTTACCCATGTCTTATACTGCAGATTCAAAACCCTAGAAGATCTAGACGCTTATGCCATACATCCAAAACATCTCAGTATTGCAAATGAATCCATTTTACCCAACTGCGATGATTTCTTAGCCGTTGATTTGATTTCAAATCTCGAGGATACCCATTTCCCAACACCCAAATCTGGTTCTGCTATTCGGGTCACATTACTAAGGTTAAAAGAGAAAGAGAAGAAAAAAGAAGTTCTAAGAAAAATGGAAGAAATAATCAAAAAGAAAAGTTCTGATTCAAATAGAAGAATTAGTATTGGGGAAAATTTCTCAAGTCGGATTACAAAAGGGTTTTCAATTGGAATGGTAGAGGTATTCATGGAAGGAAGGAAGGAAATTGAAGGAGTAAAAATGGTGGATTTGAATGAAGGGAAGGTAAAGGATTTGGTGAAAACAGTTCTGGTTCTGGATTTTGTGGTTCCAACCTTGATCCCTAGTAGGCTCTAGCTTAATTCCCCTAATCTTCCAAATTCCAAATGAATCCTATTTTTTGTTTTTTTATTTTTATTTTCTCTTGGGGAGGTTGAATCATTGGAATGGTGGGAGAAGTGTAAGAATGGAGTAAGTCTATAAATATAAATATATATTTTAATAATTGTGCAAAATGATTTATACTATTTATTTGTTGAATTTTGTGCTTGTACCTGTCCTTTTTTGTTTTTTAATATTTGTTCTATTAGATTTTGTTTACTTTATTTTTAATATTACTGTCCCCATTGTTTGTCTTTTTTTTTTTTTTTTTTTTTTTCCTATGTTGTGTTTCTACACAATTTAATACTCCTACCTATTCATGAATTAAGTCCAACAAAATAAAAGACTACTCATGAATTCAAAAATGCAGAACGAGAAAAAAGAAAGTATGTGTTGAGGTTTTATTTTAGCTGATACGTTTACGGAGCTTCACCCAGAGTTAATGTTGAAATCGCGTTAGATTTGAATGTGAAACAACATTCTAGTCAAAGTACATAATTTTGAATGGACTTCGCACTTTTAAAGATGAATTTCATTGTTTAGATAAATTATTTTTAATTTTTATTAGTTTCCTGTTTTTTAATATTCTGCAACTTCGTTTTCTTCAAGAGTCCATGGGTATATTTAGTCCACAAGTAATTAGTACCTCTGAAACCCTCACTTTATTATTAATTTTCAAAAAAGGTTTCTAAACACAGTATCGTCAATGTCCCACGCTCAAATTTCGTGCGTTTTGGAAAGATAGATTTGGGCGTGATTGGAGAGAGAATGTGGGAGTTAAAAGTGGAAAAAGATATTCAAAGGTTTTGTTGGTAAATCAGTTATAATATATGAGGAAGGTTATATTAGGTATTATGAATTATATATATTATAGGGATTTGTGTTTTCTCTCTAGATGTATACCAATGGACTAGATATCCGTTTGGATTTTTGAGTAAACAGTCCAATTTTTGGGGGGTAAAACAAAAAAAAATCCAAACTTGCCAAAATATTGAGTGCAGGTCCAAATGTCAGGGACAACTCATTATTCCCTGGTTTTTATTTTTTTTTCTCCCCTTCTTGCCCCTGGACAGAAAATTCTGTTGTTTACTGAAAATATAAAGCGGGAAAGTAAATCTTTTTGAAAATTCGAAATTTTTGGCCGAAATTTTGGGATCTCGTCCAGCAAACTCTGTCTTTTCGTTTTCTTTCTCTCTCTAAATCACTACTTTCGTTCCTTCCCTCTTTCTGTTTCTTTCTCTCTCTAAAATTTCCATGTTTTTCTCCTCCATTATCTCTCAAATTTTTCCTATTGAGCCCTATTTTCCAGAAATTTTGGCGAAATTGTAGGATCCCGCCTACAGATTTTCGCCAAGATCTTTATCTTTCTAGATTTATCTCTCCCCCTAATTTCTCTCATAAATTTACGGTAAATTTATCTCTCTTTTCGGAAGGTTTTTTTTAAATCTTAAAGTTTTTTTTGGATGGATTTCATTTTCCTATTTTAGATTTATCTCCAGATTTTCCTTCTCTCTTTATCATATTTCTCTCTAGATTTTTTACCTTTTGAATCAAATACTTTCATTTTATTTTACACTTTCTGTGTAAACAATAAAATTTCCAGAACACAAGAAAATTTCCTACTACAAAAATGTCTAGTACATAACCCAATTGGTAATATACAAAACAATTCCCGGTACATAATTTAAATCCCAGTTCGAAAAGTGTCCAGTACACAATACAATTCCCAGTAAATATAAAAATTCCCGGTAAACAAGAACATTTACATTACAAAAGTATCTAGTACAAAAGAAAATTCCTAGTAAATAAAATAATTTCCTGTACACAAGAAAATTTCCCGGTACAAAAGTGTCTAGTACACAAAAAAATTCCCAGTAAATAAAGTAATTTCCGGTAAACAAAAAAATTTACCAAGAAAATTCCCAGTAAATAAAATAATTTACCAGAGAAAAATTCGAAATTTGAACCAATCTAAAAAAACTCGAAATTTGAACCAATCTTGAAAAATTCAAAATTTGAACCAATCTGGAAAAATTCAAAATTTGAGATAAGAAACAAATCTTAAAAAAAAAAAGAATTTTGAACCAATCTGGAAATATTTGTTGAGATTGGTTAAATTTGGAGAGAGAAAAAATCTAAGTTAGTTAGAATTTGATTAAATTGGGAGTGAAATTAGGATTTGGTTAAATAAGTAAAGAGAAATAAATCTGAAAAGAGATTTAGAGAGAGAAAGTAAAAGAGTAGAGAGAGAAAGTAAAACGCAGAGTAGAGAGAGAAAGTAAATCCCGTGATTTTTCAGAGTGGCAATTACGTAATTTTCTGGGTGGCATATTCCGTAAATTTGATGAAAAAACAAGGACGTTACGGTACTTTTGCGTGGGCCTCTGACTATTTGGACCTGGCTTTCATTTATTGGCAACCCAGGATGGAAATCCTATTTACTCCCTGGTTTTGGACTGTTCACCCAATCCCTCAATTTAGTTTACAATATTATTTTGGTTTTCAAACCCTTAAAGGGATTATAGTGGACTAAATGTCATATTAAGCCCCATTTTTTGGGTTATAAGCTCAAAAATTCTTTTTTCAAAGTTATTTTCATTACAAATTGTTTAGAAAACCACAAGACAATATAAATTGAGTTCTTCTATTAGTCTTATTCATTGTAACAGAACAATTCAACATTTTTCTCTATCCTGTTTATAAGCTTTTTTAAGTTTATAGATTTTTCAACTGTGTCAAAATGGATTCCTCGATAACTAACACATGCAATTGTTTCGAGCATTGGTAACGTTGAATTTCAACGACTTACCAGTCTTCCACAAACAATTATGTAAATATAGCATATATGTATATACTTTTTTTAAATAATAAACATGTATTGTTAAAAAATAATTTCTTTTTCAGCTATTTTAGTCATTGGACACGTATATTGACTATATGAGTATTTCTTTTTTTGTTGAACAACTGTATAAGTAGTTTGACTTATCTCATTCGGCATTATTTCCTAAATGGCCATATTATTCTCCTGGTGCTTTCATTTTATTATTAATTTTTTCTTTTATTCTTTTTTCTTTAAATTTTCTTTTTGTTATGTCATAAAGGTTTTTGTCTAAGTTCAAAGATCAATTAAAAAATATTTTCTACCAATATTTTGAAGTAATCTCAAATCTTAGATAAGATAAAATTTCAAATAAAAGAACAAGTGCAATAGAACTTCTAGTTTGTCACTCATTGTTTGATTCTTCAACATCATCCACTACGTGTACCTCCATTCTACTCCTAAAAGTATGTAGTTCTCCGAGTAGAGAGATAAGTTTTGGTGGACAAGTAAACTTATTTTTTAAGTCTGTAACACCAATTTTACTTAACTAAAAGGAGGTTTTGTTCGAATTGAATATTTGACCGGAATAATTGATTTGTTAGGTAAAAGGAAAAATATGACGAATTTAAGGAACTTTTATTTCATTTTTGTAAAATTAAATTTTGAAAACATGTCATTGTTGACAACAACAACAAGAAAGCAATGGATCACCAGTTGTTGTTTCTCATCTTTTTCTGTTTTAAGAATATTTTGTCCACAAGTAATTAGTACCTCTCAAATTTGGCTGCTCCACCAATCCACCTTGCTTTTCTTCCCATCTTCTTATGGGTTTATGAGTATTTTGACTATATTTTGGTAGCCCAATGACCCAATCTTCATTTTGTTTCCTTGGCAAGAATTAAAAAGACCTTTCAACAAAAAAAAGAAGAAGAAAGAGAATTAAAAAGACCCTTATATAAAAAAATAAGGAGTATTTTCTTTTTGGAACAGTGTTCTTTGTAGGAAAAATGACTATTTAGGTCAATATAAACTACACAATAGCTAAAAAAGCCAACAACATTTTGAAATAATTAAAGTTGTCAACTTTATTATTGGTATTGACACATAAAGTTGAAAATAATATTGATAATTAGCAATCAGGTCATTTTTTATTATTTTGGTTCCCATAATACCCTTATACATCAAAACTCTCTCTATCTAAAAAAACTCAGAATTTCTAGGGTTTTCTCTCTTCTTCGTGATGTTCTTCTCTCGATTTTTTTTTATCTTGTTCTTCTTCAAATCTTCTTATTCTTCTACTTTATCTCTCATAAAATCATTAGTTCGAATCAATCCAGAGAAGCAACCAAACAAATCTCTTTACTTTCTCATAGATTTGTTAATTTCTTCATTCTTCTTACGGGGACAACAATGGTGGCTACGTAGGAAGTTTTTCCAGAGGTTGGACTTTTTTTTGTTTCTTCATCTAGACTCATCATTGCTCGAATGATGTGTTAGGAAAAATAACCTAATTAACTTGTTCAGGAATATGAAGATAAACGATGCGAAAGTAAAAGTAGAGACACCAAGATTATTTAACGTGGCAAAAAACCCCTCCAAACTAGAAGGTAAAAAACCACGGGACCTAGTCCAGAAATCTTCCACTATAATTAAATAATGGGTTACACAATTCTTCAAGATGTGTAGAAACACTCTTGGACAACTCTTCACCAAACCTATGGTGGATAAACTGAACAAAGAAACAAAGAAATAAAATTTCTTACTCCTTAGGATTTGAACAAATCCTAGATTCCTAAAGGTTGAAGAAGATAACCACAAACTAAATTGCTTCACAAGATTAATAATCTTCTTTTCTTCAAACCAATATTCTGCTCTTTCAATCTCTCTTGAAAGAACCACTTCAGAAATCTCTCTTTCTCTGACTTCTCTTTGTTCTGGAAGTTGTTGTTTCATCTCTCTTATCTCTCTCTCTCTAACCTGAGAAGATACATCTGAGAGGATTCTCTACTAACTCTCCCAACTGGGAGCTCCCAACTGGGAGGATACTCTCTAACCTGAAAGTATGATACTCTCTAACCTGAAAGTATGATACTCTCTAACCTGAAAGTATGAATAATTTCTTCCCTTTCATTCCCTATTTATAATGATAAATAAGGAGGTATTCTACTAGAAATAGGATTCCTTTTTAGGTAGAAATAAAAACTTCTATTTCTCCCTAAATAAGGAATAAGGGAAATCCTATTCTAACTAGGAATCCTTTTTATATAAGGAGGGACCCCAACAAACTCCCCCTCCCGACTTATGAAAAGGACCCACCATTCTAAGGCCAACAATACTACTATGTAGCTCAAGCTTCCCGTTGAACAATCTTTTTGCCATCATATCTGAAGTATTGTCTTCTATATGGATTTTCTTGATATTCAACACTTTTTTCTTCAATACGTCTTGAATCCGCTGATATCTCACATTCCAATTGCATTCGACTCCCATTCATGAATTCGCTTGAATCATGTGTAAAGTGCACTACTGTTTCCCTTCCATATTTCTGAACAATAAATCCAACCTTAGCTCTGATACCACTTGTTAGGAAAAATAACCTAATTAACTTGTTCAGGAATATAAAGATAAACGATGCGAAAGTAAAAGTAGAGACACCAAGATTATTTAACGTGGCAAAAAACCCCTCCAAACTAGAAGGTAAAAAACCACGGGACCTAGTCCAGAAATCTTCCACTATAATTAAATAATGGGTTACACAATTCTTCAAGATGTGTAGAAACACTCTTGGACAACTCTTCACCAAACCTATGGTGGATAAACTGAACAAAGAAACAAAGAAATAAAATTTCTTACTCCTTAGGATTTGAACAAATCCTAGATTCCTAAAGGTTGAAAAAGATAACCACAAACTAAATTGCTTCACAAGATTAATAATCTTCTTTTCTTCAAACCAATATTCTGCTCTTTCAATCTCTCTTGAAAGAACCACTTCAGAAATCTCTCTTTCTCAGACTTCTCTTTGTTCTGGAAGTTGTTGTTTCATCTCTCTTATCTCTCTCTCTCTAACCTGAGAAGATACATCTGAGAGGATTCTCTACTAACTCTCCCAACTGGGAGCTCCCAACTGGGAGGATACTCTCTAACCTGAAAGTATGATATTCTCTAACCTGAAAGTATGATACTCTCTAACCTGAAAGTATGAATAATTTCTTCCCTTTCATTCCCTATTTATAATGATAAATAAGGAGGTATTCTACTAGAAATAGGATTCCTTTTTAGGTAGAAATAAAAACTTCTATTTCTCCCTAAATAAGGAATAAGGGAAATCCTATTCTAACTAGGAATCCTTTTTATATAAGGAGGGACCCCAACATGATGCTGGTAAGTTTGCCTCGTGGAGAGAGAGAAAGAGAAAGCAACCTTCTGGAACAATGGCATGGGTTTCAATCATTTTATTTAGGGCTAGGCCTAATTAGGATATGACAATTGCATTAGAGCAGAGAACAATGGAATTGAGAAAGTAACCTTTTATGCTCCATATGAGATGATTAATGTAAGAATATTTAGTACAGAAAATTGAATAGAAAGAAGAAGATGAAGCTTTTTGTTTTATGGTACAATTAGTGTTGCAAATTTACATATCTGTAAAGATACTTGTTCAGTTTCTAGTTTTTTGTATTGATCAGTTGGTGGAATGATAGGGAAATAGAGAAAGTTTTGATTTTTTTTAGGGTTTATGATTTTGAGTTAGGGTTCATATAGAAAGTGAGAGATGTTTAACAAAATTGTAAAGCTTGGGCATCAAAAAGTTCCTAAATCTGATGCCAATGAACCTAATTAAGTTTTTGCTTGTAATGGATTGTTCATTGTTGGATAACCTAATCAGTTGCACACAATGTGTATGGTGAAATGCTTAAGACAGATGATAATGGTGATTAGAACTTTGTGGATGATTATAGTACTAATGTCATGGTGAGAGGTTTATATAAAGAAGCAGAGATTGAAAAAGTTAAGAAGTTGATTGGGATGGGAGTTATAGGGTTTATTTGAAACTGGTGGAAAAAGTGATTATGGTTGAATGATCAAATATTTTGTGCTTCTTGTTGTATTATGTATATGATTCATTGATCAAGTTTCTCTCCCTCTCTCTACTTTATTTCATCTTGACATATTGAAGGTTTGATCTTAAAGTAGAGAACAATAATAATGTCGACCACACAATTTCTTCATGAGTTTTATATGATGAAGGATGAAATCATTTCCAAACTCAAGATTTCGTACACATAATCTTAGTTTATATTCTCGATTTGCAAATCGCGTTTGCATGATATGCAACTCAAGATTATTTTCTGCAAAGCTTGCAAATCACATTTGCAATCTATATTTTGCAAACACTGTTTGCAGTTTACATTATGCAAACACATGTTTGCAGAACTTAACGAAAAATCATAAACTCGTTATATTCTTTGGTTTTTAACAATTTCTATAGAATGAATGATGAAGTCAATTCTCAACTTAAGATTTCATAGACATACACTCTTAGTTTATATTCTCGATTTGCAAATCGAGTTTGCAAGATATGTAACTCAAGATTATATTCTGCAAAGCTTGCAAATCATGTTTGCAATCTATATGTTGCAAACATAGTTTGCAGATCAGACAGTTGCAAACACGTTTGCACAACATACAGTTGCAAACACGTTTGCACAACAGACAGTTGCAAACACGTTTGTACAACAGACTGTTGCAAACACGTTTGCACAACAGAAAGTTGCAAACACGTTTGCACAACAGAATGTTGCAAACACGTTTGCACAACAGAATGTTGCAAACACGTTTGCACAACAAATTGTTGCAAACACATTTGCATAAAAACGTAAAGGTAAAAAACGCCGTTTTTTTCTGGGTTTTTTTTTTCGAAAAAAAATATTGAAAGTGGATCTTGTTAGAAAGCTAATGAAAAATCATTTCTAAATATATAATTTTTATTGAAATCCGACATCTCAAACAAAAGTTATATCGATTTAAAGTTTAAAGAAAAATAAAAGAATTTAGTTACACAAAAAGACAAAAAGGGGTATTTTAGTATTTGCACACTTTTTGACCTGAATAATAATTTTCAAATGTTTCGTGCTTTTCTATTCATTTTCAATATTATTTTGACCTTTTTAAAAATTACCTCTTCTTTGTAATCCTCTTTTGACTTTTTCTCTTGACTAGAATTTCTTAGAAATACGTAGAATTCATCTCTTTCCTCTTTTGGACTAGAGAAATACGTAGGCACCAAATTTGCCCAACTGGCCCATGTCTTCACTAATAACTAGGGGGGGGGGGGGGGCTAAGTTATTCAAGTAAGATTCTTCATTCTTACCAAGTTATTGTTAGGTCCCTCCGTGCCTAAAGATTTGGTTCGCGTCCAGATATAAACTACCAAACCCACTTTGCTTTAACCCCCAACACCCTCTTTCTCTCTTTCGCAGCTCTCTGTCCACAAGACCAAAATCCAGGAGCACCAAGCGAAATTCATAGAAGCCAAAGTAGCAACTCTCATAGCTACAACAAGTGAAGAAAGCAGAGCAAAAACTATTTTACCAAGTCTTCGGTGGATAGTAGAACATAACTATACACATGTTATTATAGAAAGCAACAATAATAACATGATTCAATGGCAACCGACAACTCATACACAACATCAAAGGACCTTGTATCGAATTTCAGTAACATCAAATTCTCCTGCATCTTTAGTGCACACAACAATCCAGCTAACAAGCTAGCAAAATGGGTCAGGAAAAAACAGGGCTATGGATACTGGAAGTACATTTCAAATGTTATTTCTAATATGTATTGTAATCGCATTCTTCTTTATCAGTAATATATGTGTATCTTCTAAACAAAAAACAGCACCGGGAACTCCAAGAAGTAAGAGCCACAAATAAAGCAGTAAGGAATATGGGAAATTTCATACTATTTGCACACCGTTTTTTACTCATGTCACTTTATATTTAGGGTTAGAAATTTTTGATGGTAGTGTTAAATTTTAGGGTTATCTGCACAAGCATTCTTCTAATTTATTACAAATTTGAATGGAGTTGGAAACTTTTAAAAACTAAGGGTCTGTTTGTTACGTGGGAAAATAGGTTGGGAAAGTCGTTTTCGTTGGAAAGTGCAATTTTTGTTGTTTGATTGGGTTAAAAGTGTACGAAAATCCATTTCCCATGGTAAAATAAAGCAGGAAAAAGACTCTTGAAATTTTTTTTTTTTTTTTTTTTTGGAAATGGATTAACTTCATTAAATAGAAAATTGATGAAATTACATCTTGAAGTTAAAACAGGGACTATTACCGAAACAATGGTTACAATTATGGACCGGACTGCAAAATGAATTACTAATAAAGTGCCGCGTGGGCGACTTCATGCGCTGCCACGTTTGCCGTCCTTGGAACTCGTTGGAAGCCAACTGTTGCCAACCCATCCACCAGCTGTTTTGATTCCGAGATGAGCGAATGAATTCGCCACGGGATCGAATCCTGTCCGTCCGATATTGCCGAAATGACGACCTGATTATCTCCTTCTATTAATACTCTTTGAAACCCTAACTCCAAAATTTTTTGACAAGCAAACCGGAGAGCTTCAGCCTCACTGATCAATGCCGATTGTGCTTCGATTCTTCTTCCTTCTTGAAAAACAATCTCTCCGTTAGAGTTTCTAATCACCACCCCAACAGAAGCTCCATTATTGTTAAAGGTTCCATCAAAGTTGGCCTTGATCGTGTTTGGGGGCGGCGGGATCCAACAATCCTTCTCATTTGACATATTTAAATCACTTCCCTCCGATGATGTAGCTACCTTCTTGGCTAAACAGAGTATTCGATTGATATTTATATCCTCTCCATTGAAAATGAAGTTGTTCCTTTCTTTCCAGAGGAACCAAAGAAGGTAAACAACAAACCTCACTTTGAATCTGTCTTCTTTATAATTGACTATTAATTTTTTGATTAGTAACTCTGGATTATCTTCTTTGTTGCATTCCATGAATGATTGAGCCTTACTCCATAGTTCTGTGAAGATTGGACAAGAATTAAACAAATGCAAAGTGGTTTCCGGTTCATTTTGACAAAGTTTGCAAGTTGTCGAAATTTGGCCATTCCCCCTCGCAATATTTGATAACACAGGTAATCCTCCGTTCAGTAATCTCCATATAAATTGTAATACCCTTGGTTGGATGTCTGTTAACTTCCAAAATTTTGACCATGGAAATTCCGAATTAACTCTAGGATTTCTGTGGGTCGATGATATTTCCTTGAAGAATGACTTTGGGGTAAACGCACCAGACAACGTAGGCATCCAAATTAGCCTATCTATAACACACACTGTCGATAATGGAATATTCAAAATTGCTTCGACAGTACTATTCTCAAACCATGTTGTAAGTGTATCCAATTTCCAAGTGAATGTTTCTTGATTAATAAGATCTGATACTCTTGTAATATTTGATGGCAGGGGCTCTTTGCAAATTGGTTTGAAGTTGGGAAGTTCCGGAATCCATGGGTCAGAGGCAATGATGATCGATGAGCCATCACCCACTTTCCAACAACACTGGTTCTTTAGGACATCTTTGATCTCAATCATGGCATTCCATAGAGGGGTAGCACTTGCTTTTTTTTCTTCATTCCAGAAAGAATTAGACTTGTAATACTTAGCAATAATGATTTGAGCCCAAGTAGAATTAGGTTGGGTAATAAGTCTCCAGGCCTGTTTGGCCACCAGAGACTTATTAACCTTCTCCAAAGGCCTGATGCCCAGACCCCCAAGTTCTTTCGGACCTTGAATTATTGGCCAAGGGAGGAAGTGAATTTTCCGTTCATCTTCCTCATGATTCCACCAAAAATTCCTCTGTATTTGCTCCAGTCTACTGATTATCCCCTTTGGTAAAAGAGAGAGACTCATAAAATACGTACTGATGGGGCTGAGAGCCGACTTAATCAAGGTTGTTCTTCCAGCCTGAGATATGAATTTACGTTTCCATGCCGCCAACTTTTTTTTGAATTTATCGACCAGGAACTGGAATGTTTGGATTCTTGATTTTGGTTTAAGGATTAGGTCTCCCAGATATTTATCCGACTCCCTCATGTAAGGTGCTTGGAGTTCATTAACGAAAAAATTCCTTAGGTCCATTGGGACCCCTGAACTAAATAGGATTGAAGATTTTGAAAAATTTACCTTTTGACCCGAGAAAGCCATATAATGATCCATCAACACTTGTAAGCTCCTTAGATTTTTCAGCGATGCCTCCCCCATAATGATCAAATCATCTGCGAATAGTAAATGTGAGACCTTTGGTGCCTTTCGGTTGATTCTGTATCCTTCAAAGAGTGCGTCTCTTTCAAATTTTCCAATTAATAGGGACAGAGCTTGAGAGATGAGTATGAATAGATAAGGTGACAACGGACAACCTTGTCTCAGACCTCTTGTAGAAGCGAAAGATCCATATTGTTTGCCGTTTACTAGAACACTGAAAGTTGGGGTTGAGACACAATGCATGATAAGGTCGAGAAGTGTACCTGAAATACCAATTGCACTTAGTACCTGTTTGAGAAAATTCCACTCTACTCGATCATAGGCTTTAGCCATATCTAATTTCAGTAGGAAAGCCCCGACTTTAGCCTTTGACCGTTTCATAGAATGAATTGATTCCTGTACAATTACTATATTATCCACTATTTGCCTGTTTGGCACAAACGCATTTTGGTTCCAACTAATGCAATCTTCCAAGAAAGGCCTCAATTTATTGGCTATGATCTTTGTGATGAACTTGTAGAGGGTATTGCATAATGCAATTGGTCGATAATCAGCGGCATTCGTTGGATGATCGGATTTGGGTATCAAAACTAGAGTCGTTGCATTAATATCAGCTGAGAATTGACCTGTTCTGAATGTTGCCTGAATAAATTTGATGATTTCTGGTCCAATAATATTCCAGCTTTCTTGATAAAACAAGCACGGGAAGCCATCTGGGCCCGGACTTTTTAGAGGCCCCATATTGAAAACCACCGATTTTATTTCTTCTTCTGTTGGTATTGAGAACAATTCTTGTTGATTATCGACTGATACCCTCTTATATTCGGCCATGAGTTCTAGTGGAGGAATTGTAGTTTGTTCCGCCGAGAATAAGTTCTGAAAGTGAGCCACTAGATTTTCGGCTATGTGTTGTTCATTAGTGATCCTATTCCCCTCACTGTCCATCAACATTTGAATATGATTTTTTCTTCTACGGTTGGAGATGGCTATATGAAAGGCTTTTGAATTTCGGTCGCCATTAAGAGCCCAAAATTGTCGTGTCCGCTGTTCTTACCTTGTACGTTGCAATTCCTCCAAGTGTAGTAATTCTTCTTGGTAACTTGCTTCTAATTGAAGATCTAGCTCGGTTATCGGTTGTCTTTGGATATTTCCCAGTTTGGAACGAATCATGGAGATGCGTCTGTCTAGATTTCCGAAAGTTTGTTTGCTCCATTCTTTGAGTTTATCTTTCACATCAGCCAACTTAGATAACAGGGACGGATCACTAGACTGCCATATTTGATCAAGTTTTGGTTTATACCCTTTATTTTTTATCCAAAAAGCTTCAAATTTGTTTGTAGTTCTAGCAACTGAACCTTGTATTTCTGTTTTAAGCAAAATTGGACAATGATCACTATTGTAGCGAGGGAGGTGAAACACTCCAGCATTTGGGAAAGCTCCCACCCAATCAGCAGAAGCCACCACTCTGTCCAGTCTTTCCCTTACTAGATTTCCGAAGTTTCTGTTGTTGGACCACGTATAGGCAGGCCCATTAAAGCCCAAATCAATAAGCCCGGATTCATTTAAAAAGGTAGAGAATTGGGCCGAGAATGGTGTGTAACGAGACCCTCCAAATTTTTCCGATATTGATGTAATTGCATTGAAATCCCCTAAACAAACATACGGATTAACTAGTTGCCCTAACACATCCTGCATAGAATTCCAAAAAGCACCACGATCGACCACCCTTGGAGGCCCATAAATACAAAGTAACTCCCACTTACGGCCATCAATATGATTTCCCACCTCACCGTGAATTAAGTTGGGTGATTGACTAGTGATAGTTAATTTTACCATGTTTGACCAGAATAAAAGTAATCCACCACTTCTTCCCATTGCCGGAACCACAACTTTATGAGGAAGATTAAATTGTTCTAGGTTTGGAATTGCAGTTTCATTACCAATTCTTGTTTCAGCCAGAAATAAAATATCAGGTTTTACTGACCGGAGGAACTGTTTTAAAGTGAATATAGTCGCGGGGTTCCCCAACCCACGACAATTCCAGGAAAGGACTAACATTGGCCTTGCGGCTCTTGGGGAGCAGCCGCCACGACCCTCATAATACTTGGTTCCGAAGGATCGGAACGAGGAATTTTTGTGTAATAATTATGACCTTGTGTATTACCTCTAGCCAACCGTTTCAGGGAATTCCTAACCTGTTCCACTCCTTCCATGCTTTGAGAATTAATTGCCTCCATGTTTTGCTGATTATTAAGAGCCAGAGTAGTGGTCGAAATAGTAGTAGGACCCCCCTGTTTGAACTTCCTGTAACGGTTACTTTTCTCCACCTGGCCTCTTAATTGTGGGCTAGGAATACCATTGGATTCATTAATGGAAATTGGTCCTGGCTCTTGTGTAACCGTTACCTTTTCCCGGTTTGTCTCCCACTCGCCATTGGAGGCTTCTCGGTTGCCCTGTGCCGACGAACCTTCCGGTGTACCGGAATCTTGTTTCGGAGGGTAGACCTGACTCTCTTCCGGTAATTGTCGTCCTCCTCGTTTTTCCCATCTCTGTAGAACTTTAAAATTTTCCGGGTATTTTGGCTTAGCTTTCTCCTTTACCATATCTAACTGTTGATGAGATAAAGCTTTATCTTGCAATTCAAGTAGTTTTAGCCTTTGTGGACAAAACTCCAAAGAGTGACCCAATAACCCACAATAGAAACAGAATCTACCAATCCGTTCGAAGCGTAGTGAACTTTGAATATAGTTACCCTCTGTCGTCTGTAATCTAACCATTTTCGGAAGGGGGTTGATGATGGAGACTTCGACTCTTGAACGACCATATGAAGACCACTTTAGAACTTCCTCCTCTTTCGCCGGAATATATGGACCAATCCCACTAGCTAGAAGATTAATAGTTTTTGCTGTCAAATAGGTATGAGGGAGATCATGGAATTGGATGTTGAACCAAGCTGTTTCGAACTTATGATCAATTGGAGATTTTTGGCTAGTGCATTGTTCAACCAAGAAAATATCATCTTTTATGATCCAAGGTGCTTTAGATAATACTAACCTCATTTCTCCGAGAGTGGAGATTTTCGCCAAAAATAAGTTGGGTTTTAATTCCGACAGCACATACTGGAATGCCAGATTCCAGACATTCTTCAATTTCCTATCCAATAACTCAGATGAGAATGTTTTGTAAGAGAGTACCTTAATCACACAGTGATGCTTATGATCAAAAACTAGTACATCATCTTGTGTTCCCTGAATAGTATGAATTTCTGGATCTTCTGTGGATAAGGCAGCCAATTCCGCAAGAAAACCCTCCTCATCTAAAGTCGCTTGTGTATTGTTAGTATCCATTAGTGAGAATTTCGTAATAACCTCGATTACTCAATCCTTTACAAATTAAGATCCTGAAGACCACCTCAATAAGAGATCCTGAAGACCAACCAAACCAAATAAGAGATCCTGAAGACCACCTAAATAAGAGATCCTGAAGACCAACCAAACCAAATAAGAGATCCTGAAGACCAAAAATTTTTCTTTTGTTTCACTAGGGTTTTAATAATATTGTTCTCTTGATTCTAGCTTTAAGACTCTTGAAATTTTACCACCGAAAAGGTGGTAAAATCGAATTCTCACCCTCTACTCTCTCGGGAGCTCTTCCTCTCGTTATCTCTCTCGCCCCTCATTCTTTATCTTCTTTCAGACTTTCTTCCCCATTCTCAAATCTCTTTCCCTCTCTCTAATGGACATAACCCAACAAGTAATCAAACAACAACAACAACAAACCATCATCTCTTTTCCCTCTCTCAAACCATTTTCATGGTGTGGAATGTTCCTCATCAAAGCCCTAATAGTTCCAGTAACCCACCATCTTTTCTTTCCCTTCACTTAGATCATCATTATTGGGTTTCCTCACTGATATTGGTGCTAATATGAATTAATTCCCTGCCTACTTCAATCCATCCAGAATCTTTAACCTACTTCAATCCATCCAGAATTTCTAACCTACTTCAATCTGTCCATAGTGAATTAATGCTCAACCTACTGCGAGTTAATCAGTCGATTTATAATCAAGCCCTAACCTACTATGGATTAATCCGTCTATTGGATGGGGACCTTAATGAGTGGTGGTGGTGGTGATGTTGGCAGCAGTGGAAACTCAACCAAAAGTTGAGAAAATCCCCAAATTACTTCAATGTTCATGGATCCCACCAGTTTTTGGCCGCAATTGCAGAAGGATTTACCGTCGTTGCTGCTAAACTTCCCTTCACGATCTCAACTTTAGCTTCTTTTCTTCTACCTTTTTCAGCAGTTGGGAGAAGAAGAATGGTTGGTTCTCCATCTCTCTCGATCGATTTTGGAAGGAAGAGATGAAGCAACAAAGGCTAAAGGCACCAACAAAAGTCCAATTTTACATGTTTTCTGAAGGCACCTCCACGCTTTCTTACAACCCAACCAAACACTCAAAAGCTTAATTTCGCAAGGGAAAGAGTTGACTTTCTTTCCCATCAGAAAGAAAATGACTTGGGAAAGAGTTGACTTTCTTTCCCATCAGAAAGAAAATGACTTTCTTTCCTATCAATTCTCACGTATCAAACGGACCCTAAGGTTTCTTTAGTCTAAGTTTTTCTTGGAAGTGATAAAGAAATTTTTTGACTGATTACATGTCTTTTCAGCTTGGAGTTGTCACAAATTATTCTGCATACTTTATGTATGCATACTAGTCTGTTTTAGTCTAAGTATACTGGGCTACCTGCATGGTAGTTATTTTGTTACTTTCTATTTGAATTAAAGAGTCACTTTGTTAGTGGTAAAGGAAGTGGGGTAGTGGTGAGTTATTGTGGGAAGTGGGTGTAGTATTTTTATCCTACAAATAGGAACCGATATGGGATACTCAGATGCACAATTCATATCCCATCAAAACAACTTGTTGCCTTGTTTTTTTTTTTTTTTTTAACTATTCTGTCATTAATAGGAATAAACGTTATTATAGTATTTATCAACTAAAATACAAGGAATATTATGCCACATTTTGCTTCTATTCTTCTTTCTCGCCCATTTTGCTAGCTTGTCTGCATTCAAGTTGAGATCTCTCCTGGTGTATTTGAATTGCACTATATCAAATTCTCTTCTGCTTTCTCGAATTCTTCGGATATGAATCAACGATTGCCAGTTGACAAAGTGTCTTTTATCATGGATGTTCTTGATTAGATTTAAGTTGTCACTTTCTATGATTATTGACTTGTGATTTTGTTCTTTCGCCCAACGTAGACCTTCTAAGATTGCTATTGCTTCACATTCTTCACTATTTCTTGCCCTCAATGTTTTCACTTGCGCTGCTATGAATTTTGCATCTGCATGTGCAATTAGCTGATTCTTGAATTGGATATTACATTAGTGAAAGATGCATCAACATTAATTTTAATGAAAGGTACTGTTGGCGGTTGCCATTTCCCAGGAGATTTTTGATTGATTTTCTCAGGTTTTTTGTTGGTTTTTGGAAATGCCTTAATCATTCTAATGATGTTATCAAGATCAATTTATCTCGTGCTGGAAGCAGTGGTCACATCTAACTTTCCGTAATATCCAAAGGATGCTAGCAAAATGAATATCGTCATTAGTATAATAAGTGTGGTTATTCTCTTGCCACGAGAAGATCCATTCCGAGATCGAAACAATATTTTCAGATATAATATTAAAATTATACCAGACATTTCTAGCTATAGCACAGTGTAATAGTGCATGTTCAATTGTTTCGGTATGCATACAATTAGGGCAAGTGAAGTTATTGTCAATGTATTTTCCTATTCTGTCTCTCACCGTGAGAGCTTTTGTACAGATTTTCCAGATGAAATTTTTTATTCTAGGAATAGTGGGAAGGTTCCAGATGAAATTCCAGTTTTGCGAGTTAGCTGAGGGGGTGATATTATTAGTGCTAATGTGTTGCTACATCGATTTGACTGTAAAGTTACCTGATTTAGTGAGCTTCCATTTGAGTTGATCTTTACCTTCGCTGTTCACCGGAATAGCTTTGATCAAAATTTTGCACCGTGATATCAAAGTTGGCATTGAGAATCTCATTGTTCCAGTTGTTGTTCGTAATGAGTTGGTCACTTTGTTCAGACTGGATTGATTGTTGTTTTGCACTTGTCTGTTGACCTCTGGGATCCAGTTATCGTCCCAGATGTTGATATCTTCACCAGAGTGCACCTCCTAAGTGGTCAGATCATCGATGAGATTGTAGTGTTTCCTGATCGTCTTCAAACTCCAAGAATGATGGGGTTTAACTGGGCCAGGTTTATCCGAATGAGGAAAATATTTCGCTTTAAGAAATTTAGCCCATACAACTTCTGGCTCAGTTTTAACAAGCTTGGAGAGTAGAGCGGTGTTGTCCAACTCAGGCAAGTGGATACCTAGGCCTCGAGATTCTTCGAAAGACAGATATATGACCATGCTTTGGTGCATATACCTTTCGACTTACCCCACCAAAATGTCCATTGAACAGATCTGATGCGTTTGCTAATTCCTTTTGGAATAGCAAAACACTGCATCTGGTATCGGGGTACGACCGCAGCGATGGCCGAGATGACCACAATGCGACCAGCATGAGAGAGAAAGGAGTGATTCCATTTATTGAGCTTATTCTTGATTTGATCTAGAATATCATTAAAGACCTTGGTCTTTTGAGCTCCAATAAAAAGCTGAGCACCCAAGTATTTCTCGGATGTGGAAGCATATTTGACTTTGAGGGTCCTCATGATTAGGCGTTTGAATTTAGGGTGAGAGTTCTTAGAGTAGAAGATATTGGATTTGGTGTAGTTAATCGTCTGGCCCGAGGTCTCACAAAATTCGTTGAGGATGTTCTTGAGATTATGAATATTATCGATCGTGTTCCGACCGAAAATAATGCAGTCATCAGCGAAAAGAAGATGAGAAATCTCTAGGTTAGAGTTGTTAGTAGGGAATCCCAAGAATCTATTGTGACTATTAGTCAACATCAGCTTACGACTAAGGCCTTCCATGGCCAAAGTAAAGAGGAAAGGGGAGAGCGGCTCGCCTTGTCTAATACCTTTAGAGGGGTAGAAAACGTTACCCGGACGACCGTTAACCAGAACTGACATAGATGAAGTAGAAATGCACGTATGGATCATCCTAATCCAGTGTTCGTCATATCCCAATCGCCTCATAATATCAGTGAGAAACTTCCATTTAATTCTGTCAAAAGCCTTTGACATATCTAACTTAAGACCGAAGAATCCCACTGCTCCTTTCATCTTTTTGAAAGAGTGTATGATTTTTTGCCCCATAATGATGTTATCGGTAATTTGTCTACCAGGGACATAAGCTGCTTGGAATGGCGCGATGATGGGATTCAAGGTGTGCTTAAGTTTTTCTGCCAACAACTTGGTAATGATTTTATAGGTAGTGTTGAGAAGGCTTATGGGACGGTAGTCCGCTGGGGTTTGAGGAATAGGGGTTTTGGGGATGAGACAGATATGTGTGTGGTTGATCTCAGGTGGGAGGTAGGCAGTATTGAAGAAGTTCTGAACCAGATCGTAGATATCTGCATTAATCGTATCCCAGTTCGATTGAAAGAAGAAAGGAGGGTAGCCGTCAAGACCAGGGGCTGCCTCCTTCTTGAGACTCTGAATGGCTTGATCTATTTATTCCTTACTTGGGATGGCTAGCAGATCATGATTTTGCTCATTAGTAATCACAGTGTTGAACAGGTTAAGAGTGTTAGAGTCTTCCTTGGGGTTGATAGAAGTACTGATGTCTAGGAGGTGCTCAATGATGGTGTTTTGGATCTCTTTGATATTATCCTGCCAATCTCCATTTTTATCTTTAATGGCACTGATCTTATTAGTACGGTTACGTTGAATAGCTTGGGAGTGAAAGTATTTGGTGTTTTTATCTCCCAGAGTGATGAAGTTATTCCTAGACTTTTCCTTCCAAAGACTTTCTTGTTGGGCGTAAAGATCTTCAAGCTTAAGGTTCAGACTAATGTAATCTTCTTTGGTAGCACAGTTTTGAAGTTTTTGGATGATCTGCTTAATATTGTTCTCAATGTTACCGAAAACCTTTTTGTTCTAGGAAGTGAGTTTTTTGCTGAGCTGCTTTAGATCTTGCTGGATATTGTTAGGGGTAATGGTATTTTTTAGGTTAGTCCAGTTTTCCGCAATAAAACTGTGACATTCTGGGTGGGTCATCCAAGTTCGAATGAACTTAAAAGTTTTTAGGCTAAGCTGGTTGAGGTTTTTGTTATCCAGGAGAATAGGCGAATGGTCAGAACCCACTGCATCTAGATGGGTAACTCCCGACGACTGAAATTGTTGAAACCACTTAATGTTAGCTATAGCCCTATCCAATCTTTCTTGAATGAGACGCTCACCAAACTGCTTGTTACTCCACGTGTACGGATTACCTTAACAGTCCAGATCTAGTAATCTAAGGTTGTTGATAATTCTAAGATCTTAGACATGTAGGAGTTGGAGACAACCGAGCCCCCACTTTTCTCAAGGGGGTCAAAAATACAGTTCATATCTCCTATCACTATCCATGGGTTGTCATCCTCCGGCTTGAGCTGATTAAGGGTTTTCCAAGGTCTAATTTTATGTTTGTGGTAAGGGGAACCGTAGAAGCCAGTGATAATGATGGGAGTGGTCGAGTTGGCAATTTTCATCTCCGCATGAATGATATTATTGCCAGAATACTTAATGTTGATGTTCAGGTGATGTCTCTTTTGCATGTCTACAAACTGTTTCTGCTGGAAAATGTTGTAATTGTGAAAGGAAGCTTTTATTGGCTGTTATAAATGAAGGAAACAATTAGCATAGAATGAAGAAGCTTGTAGACAACATGATGTAGATTGTTGCGGAATCGATAAAGTAATGGAATCCACCATTAGAATTACGGTAAGGGAAACAAATTAAGTAGAAAAAGAGTTGCTATCAAGGTCATTTTTATTCAATATTCAAAGGTCTATATAACAAGGCCAGACTGAAAGCTATTTATTGAATTTTAGACAATTCTAGATAGACACATGCTAGGAAGGAAATATTTATTAAACTCTAGTTTCTTCGATTGCTACTAATCCCAATCTAATAAACTCCTAAATAAATAAAGGGTTATTTTCCAAATAGCCCCCAACTTTGTGACTGGTTTCCTGCCTAGCTCCC
The DNA here is from genome assembly GCF_041429995.1 of Eschscholzia californica. Taxonomy (NCBI): domain Eukaryota; kingdom Viridiplantae; phylum Streptophyta; class Magnoliopsida; order Ranunculales; family Papaveraceae; genus Eschscholzia; species Eschscholzia californica. The sequence continues at coordinate 39,827,856 of NW_028238420.1, read as the reverse complement.
TACTTTATCAAAAATATCCGGATGACCCCTTTTTCAGATTCCATTATAACATTGTTAACTAGTCATCACCTCTCTCTCATCCAAATCATCGCCTCTCTCTGTCACCTCATCTTCTCTCCACCTCATCATTCACTGGCGAAGGTCGCCGACCGACCAATTTTCCGGTCGGCGACCTTCAAACATAAAAAAATTTAAAACTCTCCTCTCTCTCTCTCTAAAAAAATATTTTTTTTTTTTCAGATTCCATTATAACACCGTTAACTAATCATCACCTCTCTCTCATCCAAATCATCGTCTCTCTCTCTCATCCAAATCATCGTCTCTCTCTCTCATCCAAATCATCGTCTCTCTCTGCCACCTCATCTTCTCGCCACCTCATCATTCACTGGCGAAGGTCGCCGACCGACCAATTTTCCGGTCGGCGACCTTCAAACATAAAAAATAAAATTTCTAAAAAAAATAAAATAAATTTTCCCCTCTCTCTAACCCCTCACTCTCTCCTACAATACAACTCCGACGAAGGGGATGAGCCCCTTTGCCGGAGAAACCAGACCGAGATCTGGTTTAAACAACCAGATCCTGGTCTGGTTTGAAACCAACCAAATTTCGGTCTGGTTATTTTAAAACCAGACCGAAAAACTTCCAGATTCCGGTCTGGTTTTACAATCAACCAGACCGAAATCTGGTTGGTTTTAACCAGATTCTGATCTGGTTTCAAACCAGACTGGGATCTGGTTCTTTAAACTAGATCTCGGTCTGGTTTGAAACCAGACCTTGAAGGTTTGGTTTTTCATGCGAAGGGGCTTCTCCCCTTCGCCGGAGTTGTATAGAGGGAGAGGGGTTAGAGAGAGGATTTTTTTTAGAGAGGGAGGAGAGTTTTAAAAAAATTATTATTATTATTTTATGTTTGAAGGCCGCCGACCGGAAAATTGGCCGGCCCCGATGAAGATGATGAGGTGGCGAGAAGATGAGGTGGCAAAGAGAGACGATGAATTGGATGAGAAAGAGGTGATGACTAGTTAATGGTGTTATAACGAAACCTGAAAAAGGGGGTCATCCAAGTATTTTTGATAAAGTAGGGGGCTAGGCAGGAAACCGGTCACAAAGTTGGGTTAGGGAAATAAAATACTTAAACTTAAAAAACTCTTAATTCTAGATCTATGTGACTTGGCAATGAGGAACATCTAGCCGGTGATGATCTCCATCACAACAATTCGGAGTATTAGAGAATGTGTATGAAGGCATATCTTCAAGGTCAAGATTTATGGGAATTAGTTGTTGGTTTTGAAGCAAAAATTCCTATTTACGTTCCTGAGAATGTCGAATCACGAAGAAAATGGAAGATCAAGTGTGGTAAGGCTCTTTTTGCTTTAAGGACATTTATTAGCAAATAATTTATCGACCATTTTAGTGATGTTAGCTCTCCAAAATAAGTTTGAGAAACACTTCAATGGTTGTTTACCAAGAAGAATACTGCAAGATAGCAGTTGTTGAAGAACAAGTTGGCAATGTTAAAACAAGGTGGGATGTCAATTTCTGAATAGTTTTGCGAGTTAAAAGTGTTTGAGCTGAAATTTCAGAAATATATATGGAAGAAAGATTAGCGAAGCATGTCTTCGTCGTTATCTTGTCTCTTGATTGAAGGAGTATGGGCCTTTTATCAATTCGATTCAGGGGTGGTCCAAGGAGCCTTCTGTAGAAGAATCAGAGAATTTGCTCTCTAATCAACAAGCTTTCGCAAAACAAATGACGAAGAACAATGAGTTTGATAATGTTCTCTTCTCAAAAGGAAAACCAAACAAGAAGATCACATCAACAAGAAGGATAAGAAAGAAGATTCATGTGCAAATAAATGTAAAAAGCACAAAATAAGAAACATCTCACATGTTTCAGGTGCGGGAAGCCTGGGCACATTAAGAGAAACTATCAGGTGAAAATCTCCAAAGCCAATGTAGCATGTACTAGTGAAGGAGACGGGGAACTCAAAGAGGAGCGATGCTTTACTATTGAAGTAGTTGAAGAAAAGTTAGCACAAGCCTTTCTAACTTGTGCTCGTAAGAAGGAGGGGTAGATCATTGATTCAAGTTGCTCACACCATGTAACTTGAGATGACCCATTGTTTTCGGAAACACAAAAACACTATGGAGATCGAGTTATTACTACTGCAACTAACTCAACTTATTTTGTAGCAAAATAAGGTGAATGGCAATCCATATTGCTGGTGATACAGGAACCGAAAGTGTCAAGTTGCATGACATCTATCATGTTCCATGTTTGACAAAAAAAAAAAGCTAATTTATGTACCACAAATTACTGATTCAGGAAAATATGTATTATTTAGTCCAAATGATGTTAAAGTGCTTGATAGTGTGAAAGAAATATTTTGTTGATGTCGTTTTCGCTAGTGAAAAGAAAGGCTAGCTCTTTGTTTGTTTTGTCGGTAAGTGAAGCATATGTGAACAAAACAAGCCAAACTAATAGTGTTGCAGTTTGACATGCTCAGTTGGGGCATATAGGTTACCAAATGTTGCATCAAATTTCTTTTAAAAAGCTGGAATTCCAACTTTGAAGAATGTATGTGAAGAATGTAATTTGCGAAGGTTGTCAATTAGGCAAATCTCATCGTCTTTCTATTAAAAGGTCATCAAATCGCAGATTTGATGGGACCAACAAAAACATTAAGCTATAACAGACAATGTTATGTTATAGTGTTAGTGGACGATTACTCAGGGTTCACTTAGATGAACTTTTTGAAAGAGAAGAGTGAAGCGCCATACAAATTCGTGGAATTCAGAGGTATTGGTGAAAAATACTTCAAAACAAAAATAAAATTTTTGCGGAGTTATAATGTTGGGAAATACATGTCGGATGACGTCTTAAAATTTGTAATGACAATGATATTCTTCGACAAACGACTTGTCCTCACACTCCTCAACAGAGTGGAGTTGCGGAAAGAAAGCTTAGTCATCTTGTTTTAGTTTACCTCTCATGGTTGCACGACAATAATCTCTCGCGGGAGCTTTGAGCAGAAGATATTCAATGTGCAAATCATGTGGTAAACAGGTCGCCTCCACGACCATGTACTACAGATCTCATTTTGAGATTTTATTTGAAGAAAAGCCAAATGTTAATTATTTTCTGGCATTTGGTTTTATTTTATTATGTTCGCCAAATCTAATAAAACTAAACTTGACATGAAAGCAAAAACAAATGTATTTTTGGCTATGGCTCGCATAGGAAGGGTTGGAGGTGTATGGATACGATGACAACGATGTTTACCACTTCTAGAGATGTGGTGTTTGATGAAATATCATCTTTTTCATCTCAAAATGTATTGGCAAAAAATGTGCTCTTGTTGCGACAACTTGATGTAAATCATGCATTCCTTTACGAAAAGTTGGACCATGACATATTCATGAAGCAACCTCAAGGTTTTATCTCAGAGAAATTCCTACATCATGTATATCATTTGAAGAAAACACTATATGGCCTAAAACAAACACCTTGAGCTTGCTACGGTAAAGTTGTTAAATACCTTATCTTTTGTGGTTTTAGAGTTTTAGATTCAGATTCTAGTTTGTTCATAAAATTATAAAAAAATATTCATTTCCTAGTCTTACCATATGTCGGTGATATGATAATAACGGGAGGCAATGAACCAAAGATCTCTAACTTATGAAATGATTTGTTTGTTCATTTCGAAATGAAAAACCTGGGAGAAATTGGATGTTTTCCTTGGATTAGAAGTGAAAAAATTAGATTAGAGATATTTTGTTTCTCAAAAAAATTATGCCACGGTTCTCTTGGAACGTTTTGGCACGGGAGAGTAAAAAGAAATGGCTACTCCAGTTGAGGCAAATCTTAAGATGAAGAGATATGAAGGGAAGTTGTTGAATAATGCGAAAAAGTTCTGACAATTTGTTGGAAGTTTAATTTATTTGACTATTACAAAACCAGAAATTTCATATGCAGTTGGTGTTGTCTCTCAGTTTATGTAGAATCCAAGAACATCCCACTTAGACGCAGCAAAAAGAATTTTGTGTTATGTGAAAGGATCTCTTCATCATGATCTTTTGTACAAGAGATGAGATGACTTTGGGTTAAAGTGGATTTTCTGATGCAGATTGGGCAGGAAATACAGATGACCATCACTTAATTTTAGGTAGTTGCTTTAACACTGGTTCAACAATAACTCCTTCATGTAACAAGAAGCAGGATATTGTTGTTTCGATCTAGCACTGAAGCAGAATACGTGGCAACAATTATAGTCGCACAAGAATGCATTTGGCTGAAAAGATTGATTGGAGGTATAACGACCCAAGTTGATTATACTGTTCAGATAAAATGTGATGATGAAAGCGCCATCAAACTCGTGCCGAGCCCAGTTTTCCACGCCCAGACAAAACACGTTGAAGTTCGACATCATTTTATTCGTGAAAAGCTTTTGAGTCAAGAGATTGAGTTAGAAGGCATCGCACAAGTGATCAAGTGGCTAACATATTCTCTAAGGTTTTGGCAAAATCTAAGTTTGAGTCCTTAAATGCTTTGGAAATTGTTGATCGAAAACTTGCGGTAAGGGAGAGTGTCACAAATTAGTGCAACTTTCTGCACGCTTTATTTATGCATACAAGTATGTGTTTAGTCCAAGTGTACTGGGCTACCTACATGGTAATTATTTAGTTGATTTCTATTTAAATTAAAGAGCCACTTTGTTAGTTGTAAACAAAGTGGGGGCAGTGGTCAGTTATTTTAGGAAGTGGTGTAGTGTATTCATTCTACAAATAAAAACTGATTTGGGAAACTCAGATGTACAGTTCATATTTTCAGTTTTATAATCTATTATATAAAACGTAAAGTTTTTTGCTGACTGGGACAAACTCGGAGACAAATCTGGTCGTCCGTTAGAATTTTGATTCATTTTTTACCTTCAAATCTATTACCCACCCTAAAAATAAGAAATTTTATCACCCAGTCCATCCAAGAAAGTGAACAAGAAAATGAATCTGGACTCTTTAACTCCTCCTTCATTTTTAATCTACACCGTCCAAATCTCCGTATTCCATCAGAAGAGCGTTACCTTTCCTCTTCTTCTCATTAAAATTCCTTCCCATTTCCTACTTCTGTTACAAAAGGTAATCCAACGCATAGTTTGGCCTTCACATCATGAGTTGCTTCGTCTTTTGAAACCGGCGATTACTCCTTATCTCCCTTCTCCTTCGTTGCTCTTAACTCATAGAAATTTTTTTCTCGCCATACCTGGTTCGAAATTCCAAAGAACAAAAAGATTCCAAAAAACTGATAAGACCTAATCTTATGTACTTTCATTGATCCGTTTTTTCCTAGATTAGGTTTTCTGTTTTGATTCATTGTTATATTGACTTAGATTTTATTTGTTCAATCTCTCGTGATCGAGGTTATTATCTTTCAGAATAGGTAAAAGCTTTAAATTTCCTCTTTATTTGTTTCATTTAAATGATTGATGATGAAATTACCCCTCTTCTTCTTTCTCTCTAAAATTTCTATAATACAAAAGGTGGTTTGGTTGTGTTTGTAAAGTGGAAGAAGTAGAAATCCTAACTTAACTCTTGATTTATTTCTCTTTATTCTATTATATAAAACGCAAAGTTTTTTGCTGACTGGACAAACTCGGAGACAAATCCGGTCGTTCGTTTGAATTTTGATACATTTTTTACCTTCAAATCTATTACCCAACCTAAAATGAAGAAAATTTATCACCCAGTCCATCCAAGAAAGTGAACAAGAGAATGAATCTGGACTCTTTAACTCCTCCTTCATTTTTAATCTACACCGTCCAAATCTCCGTATTCCATCAGAAGAGCGTTACCTTTCCTCTTCTTCTCATTAAAATTCCTTCCCATTTCCTACTTCTATTACAAAAGGTAATCCAACGCACAGTTTGGCCTTCACATCATGAGTTGCTTCGTCTTTTGAATTCGGCGATTACTCATTATCTTCCTTCTCCTTCGTTGCTCTTAACTCATAGAAATTTTTTTTTTCGCCATACCTGGTTCGAAATCCCAAAGAACAAAAAGATTCCAAAATACTAATAAGACCTAATCTTATGTACTTTCATTGATCCATTTTTTCCTAGATTAGGTTTTCTGTTTTGATTCATTGTTATATTAGCTTAGATTTTATTTGTTCAATCTCTCGTGATCGAGGTTATTATCTTTCAAAACAAGTAAAAGCTTTAAATTTCCTCTTTATTTGTTTCATTTAAATGATTGATGATGAAATTTACCCCTCTTCTTTTTTCTATCTAAAATTTCTATAATACAAAAGATGTTTTGGTTGTGTTTGTAAAGTGAAAGAAGTAGAAATCCTAACTTAACTCTTGAAATCCTAACTTAACTCTTAATTTATTTCTCTTTATTCTATTATATAAAACGCAAAGTTTTTTGCTGACAGGGACAAACTCGGAGACAAATCCGGTCGTTCGTTAGAATTTTGATACATTTTTTACCTTCAGATCTATTACCCACCCTAAAAATAACTTTTTTTATCACCCAGTCCATCCAAGAAAGTGAACAAGAGAATGAATCTGGACTCTTTAACTCCTCCTTCATTTTTAATCTACACCGTCCAAATCTCCGTATTCCATCAGAAGAGCGTTACCTTTCCTCTTATTCTCATTAAAATTCTTTCTCATTTCCTACTTCTGTTACAAAAGGTAATCTAACGCATAGTTTGGCCTTCACATCCTGAGTTTCTTCGTCTTTTGAAACCGGCTATTACTCCTTATCTTCCTTCTCCTTCGGTGCTCTTAACTCATAGAAATTTTTTTTTCGCCATACCTGGTTTGAAATCCCAAAGAACAAAAAGATTCCAAAAAACTGATAAGACCTAATCTTATGTACTTTCATTGATCCGATTTTTCCTAGATTAGGTTTTCTGTTTTGATTCATTGTTATATTGACTTAGATTTTATATTGACTAAGATTTTATTTGTTCAATCTCTCGTGATCGAGGTTATTATCTTTCAAAACAGGTAAAAGCTTTGAATTTCCTCTTTATTTGTTTCACTTAAATGATTGATGATGAAATTTACCTCTCTTCTTCTTTCTCTCTAAAATTTCTATAATACAAAAGATGTTTTGGTTGTGTCGGTAAAGTGGACGAAGTAGAAATCCTAACTTAACTCTTGAAAATCCTAACTTAACTCTTGATTTATTTCTCTTTATTTCCCCAAAATTTCTGTAGTAGAAGAGATGATTTGATGGTTGTCTAATGGTGTTTATGTGTGCCACTTACTTGCTTCACATTGATATCATGTTTAGGTGGTTCACTTCATTATGTTATTTTCTCTCCTGTTATCTCTTCAATTCAGATTAGGGTTGATTGTTGTTACATTAAATCTCTTAAACTCTCCTTTGACTCAAAATACTTAGTTGAATGAGCAATCAAATTTGTGCAGGCTAATTCGAATTGGAAAAATCTCTAAGGTAAATATGAAAAGTAGAGACAGTTGGATTGTGTATTTGTTACAACAAACCTATTGAATTGGTAGTTTGGCGTATTTGGTGATTTCTGGAAGTTTCTAATGAACGCATTTCTTAAACTGGAATAAACTATTGAACAGTTAAATCGAGATCGTTTTAGATTGGTTTCATATTAACCATTTCAACAGTTTTTAAATATTGGGAATGATCAATGTATAATTCTTCCTTGCTCATATTTTGTAGAAGTGATTTTCGCATCGACCCTAATTACACCTGTATATTGGTTTTTATCATCTACTATGATAATTTGAAATTTACATTTGTGGTTGTTTTGTTTATGTTCTAATCAAGAATAACTTATGAAAGGTGCATTTGTTTCTTTCTGATCTCATTGTGAAAATTTGTGTAGTATGGACAGGAATCTTATTTTTTCCGTGAAGATTTATGGTGTGTTTGGATGGCGGAATCATGAATCCGCGGATTCATGAGTCCTTCGAATTCATGAATCCAAGTAACATTTTTTGGTTTGTTTGGCAACTAATAGGAATCCTAGGATTTATTATTATTTGAGTATTTTCAAACACTTCTTTAAAAAAATATTGAATCAACCTTGTTTTCGAAACTCGTTTTCGAAAAATATCGTTTCAGTCGAGAACTCTCCTTTTTCTTCGTAAATATTTTTCGAGAACCGTTTTTTTAACTTTTTCGTGAACATTTTTTTTTTCAAAAATAGTTTTTCCCGAAAGGCGTTTTTTCTCATTTCAAAAACTATTTTTTTCGGTAACCGATATATTTTTTTTCCCGAAAATCATTTTTAAAAAACATGTTTGGAGGAAAAACTGTTTTCAGCGAAAAATATGTTTTCTGGAAAAAATCGGATCTCGGAAAAAAAAATTTGGGGAAGAATCGTTTTCGGGAAAAAGACGGTTGTCGAAAAAATCGGATTTTGCGAAAAAAAATAATTTTTGGAGAAAAACGATTTTTTGAAGAAAAAAATGATTTTCGAGGAAAAAATGATTTTTGGGAAAAAATGAGTTTCGGAGAAAAAATGATTTTCTGGAAAAAAAACTTATTTTTGCGAGAAAAAAAAGGGATTTTTGAAAAAAATAACATTTTTAAAATAATTATTTTGTATAGGGAAATATTTTTTTGTTGCTTTAAGTTTATTAATTCAAAATCCTAGCAAATCCTAAGGGGTAAGGTGGGATTTTGGTCTAATACAAATTTTGGAATTATGAATCCTTAGGATTCAAGGGTCTTGGGATTCTTGGTAGCCAATCAGACCATGGATTCATGATTCCTACCAAATCCCACTTTTAATAGGAATCCTACTAAGGAATCCTGCAACCAAACACACCATTAGTTAATTAAGGATTGCGTCTCTTTCTTGTTTTGCATGATATGTGGTGTTTTAGCTTTCTCTTAGGAAGGTTCTCAACTAGATTTTCCTCTTTTACGTGATTGTTTGATCGAATCCAAATTATTTATTGGAGATTTTGTACAAGGTAAGTTATTTATAATTGTAGGAAACTGTTCATGAACAATAACCTCACGACCTGGTTCCAAAAAGCTTTAAAACCACGAATCTTCATATTTATAATTGTAGGAAACTGTAGAGGAATTAGGATTATAGCTCGAATAACATACTTGAAAGTCATATTTTGTCATTATTTAAATATAACGCTAAAATATGCTTTACACGTAACGTGGACTATTCTACTGGCAACTTCTTTGAAGAATCTGTTAAGGATAGATAACGGATTATTGCTTTATTACAGTGCATATCAATAGACACTGAAGAACTATCCCTTTTATATCATCAGGGTATTATGTTGCAATTGCATTGATCGGTCAGTACAAACTGAGGTGTTGACTTACATATAAGGAACTTTCAGATATTATTGTGTGGTTCACCAGAAGCATATGAGGCTGACTGACTGTTCTTCTTCTTCAATCTCTCTTGAATGAGTTTGTGATCTTGCGAAACAGGTAAATGATGCTAAAAATCATTTTTTTCTAAATTATATTTTTGTTAGTTAATGATTGATGATCTTGATGTGCTTATGAAAATTATTGGAGGGTATATAAACAAAATCTTGTGATTACGTTATCTTCTTTGCTGTGATATATTTAATTAATATTAGGTTTGAATTTGCGATACTTAAATCTTTGAACTCCCCGTTTCTCACAGGTTCCACTTCAGTTATTACTTTATTTTCACTCGCACAATGGTTATATTATTTTATTAAACAGAGGTGAAAGAAATTCTCACTTTTTGATTTTTTCGAATAGTTATATCTTATTATGCTCGCTTGCTTTGGTCAAATAGATTAACGTAACTTGTGGCTTAATAATTTGATTGTTTCTTTTGGACGACAAAATGGAGAAAGAAGTCAGTTGGATGCATTGTCAGTGGAGACATTTTTTGTTATTAACTAGGTGATGGTGAAGAAGGTTGTAAATGATCTTCTAGATCTAACCGATACAGAGAAGTCGAAGATGAAATGTGCAAAAAGGGCATCGAAAAAAGAACTCTTCCACCTCTTTAAGAAAGACGGTGCCAGGAAGTATATCAACACATACAGTAGAAACTTCCAAACCAAGAATGGTGAAGATTTGTCGGTCTAAAAGTAATAATCTCTTATCTTGAGTCACTAATCTAAAATAGGAGTTGAATCTTATTTTTGTGTTTGGCAAGGAATATGTTCAGTACTGTCAACAAAAAAAAAAGTAATATGTTCAATAAAGCTCCTAGAAGTTAGTTACTCTATGGACAGTACAAAGACAGCGAGCAAGAATTTAGGAGAAGCAGAAAATGATTGTTAAAGCGAAGTCTGAAGCAACAGAATACCATAAACTTTTCTTCCAAGTAGAAAGAACAAAGAAAACACTAAAGTGAAAGATAAGGAAAGAAGAGTCTATGGGCTCTCACTTGCTTCCAAGCCATCTATTTCAGCTAAACCATCAAATGATGTGCTTACCTTTTATTTTCATTTTAGAGGTTGAAAGTAATGCAGTATAATAAAGTACTTTTATGTTTCCTTCCAGAATTTGCAAAACTTTTTGTACCACCATTTCATTTGAGAGTTGATCAAAATTAACAATCTTCAATTTTCTTACGGACTATCACGTGGAGTACATTATGGAGTAATTTTGATGTATATAGTATTTCTATATGATTCTACATGGCTTTTAATTTTAACCTCCTATGATGTGATAAGCATCTACCCGTGCCCTAAGGGCACGAGCTATACCTAGTCTATGTAATAGAACAGGAGGGAAAATGCTGACTAGCACAAACACCCTTATTTAATTATGTGTATTGTTTAGAAGTCCTCAATCATTTACAACATGCTCCTTAGCTAAATAGTAACAAACCCTCCTTCCTCCACCATTGGAACTTTCCTTCCAAGTTCCAACCGTTCTATTTTTTTTCTCATTAATTTGGTAAGGTTTTCATTTCAAAAGAAAAAGTAAGGAAAGTTATGATTTTTTGCTTTCGAAAGGGAAACATAGTTATAGAGAGAGAAAGAGAGGAGATGTCGTTCAATCTCTATTCTGAGTTGCGGAAAGAAAGAAATAAGAAGAGGAAAAGTTTATTGGTATAATATTACATAGGTATTTCTGCTTCTGAACACTTTTCTAATGGATTCATATCCTCCAGTCAACTAGGGTTTGTTGCTGGTTCGTTCTTCTTGATCTAAAGAAGGGTTCTACCTCTCTTCATCCTAAGCCATCAATTCATGAAGATTTTTTGTATCGATTTGATTCGAGGAGGAGAAAAATCGGGTTTAGATCACAATGCTAAATTGTATTCAATTTGTTACTTAATCAGGCCAATCTATTCTCTCTTTAACAACTCAATGATATTAATCTTTAGTTTGGTTTTGGTTTTTTAAATATTTTGTTGAAGTTAGTGACATAGTTTTGTTGTTACAAGCGGTGGATTATGGAGTGCATAGGCTATGGGAAGCGAGCAATGTCGAGGTATAAGCTTATATCCTTCTCTACTTCTTTGTTAATTAATCGAGATTATACACTTCATCAGGGTATATGGTTCTGCATCTTTCATATCCATTAGAACATCAACAATTTTTATAGTAATTGGTGTCTATCACTGTTAGACTGAAAGAATTTAATTCCAACCCATGTTCAAGAATAACCAAAATCTTTATTTAAGAAAGAATCATATCATGTCAAAGGTCACTTACAGAGTTACAGTGAGAGATGAAACTGGTGTAGGAAGTGATGCTTCGACGTTTCTAACTTGAGACCTTATCTTGCACCGTCATGCGTGGAAAGTACAACTCAACTTTGGTGAAGGTCGACTAGGTAAAAATATGACTTTAGTGTAAGTGATCAAAATACAATACTAAAACATATAGCTATGACATCACCCACTTCCTGTGATTTTATTGTAAGTGATAAAACATATGCAATAGATGGTGATAAAAATAATTTTATTGCAAGTGCTAAATGCAATCTATGGCCTTGCGGCTCTCACCACTTCCTAGCTATGATGTCACATAGTTTGGACACGGCCAATGGAGCTACTTAATCAACAAATGAATAAATCTTCCGTTATGTTGCTTTGGTTGCATTTGATTTTGTTACACTTTGGCCGTGTTTGGTTTAGCTTAAGGATAAGATTTCAATTAGCATTCGAATTGGTCCAAATTAAAGAAAATAACATATAGTATCAGTTTAGGTATTTCATTCTAAAGTTTGTTTGTTATTCTATTTTTACGAAGGCATATGGTGTTCCTGGATTTTGTTTGTTGCATTCAACTAGCATTTAAAGAAATTTGTGTAATTATTATATTTATCCTATTTTAGGTAGAAGATCTCATATTAATGTGGCAACAAGAAAATGTATCAAAATCGATATGTAGGTATGGTTCTTATTCTCTTCTTGATATCTTATGTTTCCTTTTTTCTCTCTCAACTTTGGATTTTGTATGTTTAGTTTATCCTTAATTGCAGGTAACATCATCCCAACAATGTATAATCTCAGCTTTTGTTTGGGATTTTTCATTATTTAGATTGTCTTAGTATAATAAGTTTTAGATTTGCTTATGTGTTTTTTCAGTAACTTTTGAAATGATATCACCATAGTAAAAAAAAATTATCAGATGTTTGCTAAGGATCTCAGACAAAGGTATGCATGTATTTTTCTTCCATTTCTTTGCTTTTGTGAATATATTTAGGTAGTTTTATATATAGTTTGTTTGTAGTTTATTGAATTTACGGAAATAAGAGTTTTACATGTCTGCAAATTGCAATTATGGATATCATCGCTCCAACGTCTGAATGTGATAAATCACAGAAGGATGTATGGAGCTCCTAAAACAGATTAAATTAAATTGTAGATTTTTTTTTAACAATCTATGTCATTTTATATTTTTAGTGAGTTTCATAGAGATGATATGGTCGATGTTTTGAGTACTTTCTTTTCTTTCATGTTATCTCTACTTTACTTGTTTTGGCTTATGCTTAATACAAATTTTATTTGGCTCTTTTATTTGGCTCTTTGTGGTGTTCACTATTGTATAGTCTTGTTATTCATTATTTTAGGTTGCTTGTTGACATTTCCTTTTTCTTTTGTTCTTTGTATATCTATGTAGAGTAATGGTACAAAGCAAGCTTCTAATGTTTCTATATAATTTTTTTTTAGGGTACATGATTAGCAGTATAAATCTCTAAGTAGGAAAGTTGATGAGGTTAAGTACAAGCCTTCTAATGATAACCTGTTTATTATCGCATTATGCGAAGAGAAAATTAGTTGAAGTTTTTTTGTTTCAACTTTTGTTGTACATGTACATAAATTTCTGGATTAGAGGAACTTGAGGTTTTTAGGTTGCCGGACTCAATTACTTTGTATTTATATCCTCGCTTGATTTACCTTTAGCACTTTGAGTTGAAATAAGATGGATTTGTCTATTGATGTCTGATGATTGATTTGGTTTCTCTCAAAGTGTCGCTTGGCATTAATTTGTTGTACTATTCTTTAATAAATACTTTTTTCTTAATCCAACAATGGAGTTTTTTTTTTTTTTTTTTTTTGTTGAAAGCAACAATGGAGTTATGAGAAGTAAGTTGATGACAATCAAAACTCATCATAAAAACGGATTGATTGCAGGTAAATATAGTAACCGATTATTGTAGAGGAAGATTAGTTTCTACATTAAACTAATTTGATTTTTTCCATCGGTGCTCCCAAGTATGAAATACATTGAGTTTTTATAATTTTCTTTTTGATACTTGATCTTTTCCCAGTAATTATATAATGAGTATAGAGTTCAACAAGGGAATTTATGTCGTATATCTATTATATAAAACCGAAGGAAAAATGTTCACTGGGACAACACCCTTATTTAATTATTTATATTGTCTAGAAGTCATTCCCTTATATTACAATATAGTCCTTCTTAGAAATAAAATAACCTATCTAAGAAAATCTATTATCTACTATATAAAACAGGGAAAAATGCTGACTGGGACAAACACCCTTATTTATTATTTATATTGTCTAGAAGTTCTTCCCTTATATTACAATATAGTCCTTCTTAGAAATAAAATAACCTGTGTAAGAAAAATAAGTTATATAAAATAAAAAAATCCCGGGTAGTAAATGGAGTAGTGAAGGTTATTCTAGTACAAGTTTAGTAGATCTGGGACATTAAAATCAACGGTGAAGATGAAATCTGAGAGGTAAACTGAAGTGGAAAATCTGTTAAAGAATGTATTAAACTCAAGGATGGAGGAGCCGAAGACACGAGCCAAGTGTGCAAAATTGTCGACATGACTTCCAAACAAACGGTGAAGATGAAATCTGAGAGGAAGGTAAACTGAAGTGAAAAACCTGCTAGAGACTGTATTTAAATTCAAGGATGGAGGAGCCAAAGACAGGGGACAACTGAGCAAAATTGCCAACATGGCAAGCCACGTCGACAATCTACCCAAGGTCGGCTATGTCTTCACATGTTGTATCATTTCTCTTTAGACAATCTCCTCTTCCATTAACTTGTGATTGGATTTATTCTTCCATTTATTCTTCTACTACTAAGATTTTTTTTCTTTTTTAATTTGATTTCTTATCTTCTAGGCTTTTTGGATTAAAATTTTGGATAAACGCACCCAATTTTGGATTGAATGGCGATCTGACAGACCCCCTCAACTGAGTGACCCACTTCAAATAGTCATGGCGTTTATTAAATAAAAAACTTCATAACCGTCGTCAAAAAGTGTTTTTGGCGCTTCTCTTCCTTCACGGTCTATCTCCGAATTTTATTTTGAAAGACTATTGTTGGAGAGCGCTTTTAAAATTACCCTTATTCTTCTTTTTTTTTGGAAGACGATTTTTTGGAAGACGACTACGATCTACGTACGTCGTGATATTTGGCATTTGATACATCATAGATGTGATAAGCTCGATAACTGCGCACTCAAACATTAACAACAGCGGGCTATAACCCAACAAAGACAATGGCTTGAAGTCCAACAACTTTATTAATACCTACATAATCTCAATTTAAATAACCAAAGATTTCACCTTCTTTGGGATTTGAATCTGGGACCTCAAGAGATTTCTAGAGTTTATGTTAACACCTTAGAGCATCTCCAATGCAAAACTCAAAAAAATCTCTATTCGTCTTATATGTCGAGTTCCAATTGAGATTCTCACTCCTAGTTGGCAAAAATAGAGATCCTCAATTCTTGTATGTCTCCAATGCAAAACTCTAAACTTTATTATTTTACTTATGTGGCATGGTTATTTTTGTAAGAAAATAATTAGTTATATTGAAAATATACGTAGATTTGATTTCTATTGGTTGAAATTTAAATATTGATGAGTTGAACAATTAGAGATATCTCAAGAGGACACTCCAGAAATAGAGTGTCTTTTTGAGATATCTCTATTCCACCCTCGACACATCATCTTTGAGATTCTGGTTGAGTTTTGCATTGGAGATGATTTTTTAAGAAAAACTTCGAAAATCCTATGTGGCAATCTGAATTTCTAAGATGGAGTTTTGCATTGGAGATGCTCTTAGAACCACTTGGGCTATCAATTGTAGACAAATTACCCTTATTGAATTGAGCCTTTAAATGGCTCCAAAAATAGGGCCTATTTGACGTGGGCAAACCGACTGAGGAGTGAGGGCCCAAAGGACTCGAGGGCTAAACGGGAATTACACATAAAGTATCTTGGTTTGGACCACGTGGCGACATTGACAAACAGCTCATTACCTCGAAGTCCACTCACATGCACTGATAGCCTGATACTCAGAAGTCAGAAACTAAGAAAAGAAAAAGAAGTTTAACAAAAAAAAAAAAAAAAAAGAAGAAAAGAAATATCCTTAAAGCTGAAAAATCTACTCTCTTCAAATCTACACCGTTGATCACGCATTAAAAACGACATATGTCGCATCTCGATCGCCCTAACGGCGTAAGGCCTAGAGAAATAGTACCCCTGAGGAGTACAATAACGATCTCGTCTTGCAAATAATAGATGGGGTCCGAACGGCTGAGGAGCGGCGGTGCGTCACAATATTTACTCAGCGATTCCTTTAAATACATCATCATCATTTTCTTCTTCAATTTTCTCTCTCTAAAAATCTCTTCTTCTGGTTCAACTGTAATTTCTTCATTTTTATCTTCACCGGCACACATTTGGTAAGAGAGATAAATCACGATCGGAAAAAATGGCGGGAAGAGTAGATCTGGATGGAAATCCGATTAAGACGATAACGATTTGTATGATTGGAGCTGGAGGATTCATCGGTTCTCATCTCTGTGAGAAGATAATGTCGGAGACTAATCATACTGTGTTAGCTGTTGATGTTTATAATGACAAGATCAAACATCTATTAGAACCTAATAGTTTACCTTGGTCTGGAAGGATCCAGTTTCATCGGATTAATATTAAACATGATTCTAGGCTTGAAGGACTCATCAAAATGGCAGATCTGGTATGTTTATTCTCTTTCTCTCTCTAGATTATCCTTTCTCTCTCTTAATTTGTTTGATCTAGAACTTTAGATCTTGATGATATTGTATAATTTTGCATTTTAGACTATAAATCTAGCGGCGATTTGTACACCGGCTGACTATAATACTCGTCCTCTTGACACTATATACAGCAATTTCATTGATGCACTTCCTGTGGTAAACTTCCTTTTCTCTTTCGCGATTTTCAGAATTTTGATTTATTTCGACATCTTTCTGTTCTTGGATGTGAATTGTGTACGATTTTGTAGGTTAAGTACTGTTCGGAAAACAACAAACGTCTCATTCATTTCTCTACCTGTGAAATTTATGGAAAAACAATTGGAAGCTTTCTTCCTAAGGATCATCCTCTACGTGAGGTAACCTTTTTGGTCTTTCTTTTCATCTACGCAATCTTTTTAAATTCTAATGTCATTTCTTCTCTAGGAAGATTTTAGGTCATGCTATTTGAATTACACAACAATATCTAGTTTATTGTTTAATTGGTTGGTAACTTGGTAGTTTGAAACTTTGAATAATTTATAGGAAAATTTCTGTGGTTTTCTGCTTGATTGTTAAAAATTGGAATTGAACTCTTCAATTGTGTGAATTTGAGCTTCTTTAATACCACATTATTGGCTAAAATGAGGTTATCTTGGTTGTCGAACAAAAGAAATGCCTTTTATAGGAGATATATAACGTACGGATTGAGTTTAGATGCATGAGTCACTAATACTCGTCAAATTAGGTAATTTAGAAGCCTTCTCTTATGTGGTTCGGACTTTCCTGATCGAGTCTGTCTCTCAAAGAGCAATGTAGTTTACTTATGAAATTAAAGGATCTATAAATCATTGAAAGTCAATATGTACTTGATGTCAGAAGTATGAGTAAGATATAATTGTGTTAAACTTCGAATTTTGTCTAGCGCAGAACATTAAGGAGATTTAAAAACCTGGTGACAAACTTGAGACTTGCGTAGTTGATCAACTGTTTGTTTAGGTCCATTAGGTCACTTGGAGGTCCATTTATTGGACTCTGCTCGTTAAATTTCTTCTTTTAAAGGGATGATATATTAAGAAAGACTGCTCATTAGTGATCTAATAAATGCTGAAAGAACTTCCTCGTTTTCATATTTATTGAACACAAATGTGAAGGTTGCCTAGTGAGCAGCATAGAGTTGATTGACGAACTTAGAGTCGATTCTATACCTTATAATAGGAGTGTTATGCTCATGAGAGAATGGTTCTTGTGCAGTATATGTTGTTCCAATTCGATCACATTGTTCAGCTTTTATAGAAGCTAGGCTTTGACACTGCCAATGCTTTCAGTTCCCAGGATAGGCAAATAACCAATGAAAATCGTACAGTTGTTTGGCCACGTATTTGTATTAAGTGATGTGCCTTACTGCCTCTTGTATACCGATAACCTAAGTTTGCCTGTCTTTTCGATGTTCCGTCATTGTGTAGAAGAGGAAAAAAAGAACGGGCATTTAAAACCTAATAAATTCAGGGTTCATCATTTGTGAGCTCACATTATTGACATGCAACAGGATCCTGAATTTTACGTCCTAAAAGAAGATGCATCCCCTTGCATTTTTGGCCCAATTGAGAAGCAGAGATGGTCTTATGCATGTGCAAAGCAATTGATTGAGAGGCTCATTTATGGTGGGTAAACCCTAATTAACAAGATTAAGAACACCTGAAACTACAATTACGCACATTCCTGATATGCTATTTTCTTTTTATACAATTACAGCTGAAGGTGCAGAAAATGGTCTGGATTTCACTATAGTTAGACCCTTCAACTGGATAGGCCCAAGAATGGATTTCATCCCCGGTGTCGATGGTCCAAGTGAAGGTGTTCCTCGTGTTCTTGCATGCTTCAGTAATGTAAGAAACATTTTCTCGTAATTACCATATATACATGTACGTGTCATTTTGCATTTCTCTTTAAATCGCCTTTATTGATCTCATTTCCACAGAATCTCCTACGTGGAGAGCCACTCAAGCTTGTCGATGGTGGTCAGTCACAAAGGACCTTCATTTACATCAAGGATGCTATTGAAGCTGTTATGTTGATGATAGTAAGTAAACACACTTGATGTAAACATCAGTTTTCTAGTATCTGTAATTTCTGAAAATCCAATGTTCTGACGGGTACTGTTTTCTCAGGAAAATCCAGCTAGAGCAAATGGTCAGATATTCAATGTGGGAAATCCCCACAATGAAGTTACTGTAAAGCAACTCGCAGAAATGATGACAGAGGTTTGTGCAAACAAATGTTCTCCTGTATTCATGTGGTAGTCGAGATAAGATTTTGCTTTTCTCCTTGTCTTAAACTTATATGCTTTTTTTTTTTTTTTTTTTGCATTCTTCAGGTTTACTCCAAGGTAAGTGGAGAACCCAGTATAGAGGTACCCACCATTGACGTGAGCTCTAAAGAATTCTATGGCGAAGGATATGATGACAGTGACAAGCGAATCCCAGACATGACAATAATCAACAGACAACTTGGTATATACTTTTTCTCTCACTAGTCTGTATATCTCTTCTTTTGGAAACAGAAAATCAAGTCGTTTAACATGGTATTGCAGGTTGGAACCCTAAGACATCTCTATGGGACTTGCTCGAATCAACACTTACATATCAACATACGACATATGCCGAAGCAGTAAAACAAGCTATTGCAAAACCAGTTGCATCCAGCTAAAGCGTGATCAATCATACCATCAATAGCTCCAGTTTGGCAGGTTGGGAAGGAGACCTATTCTTTTCTTTTTGTTCTTTTTTCAATCGATATCATGAACCTTCATAATATTTTTTGTTCTTAATCTACGCTAGAAGCAAATCCGTAGTAATACTATATTACAAATTTATAGTGTCGAAACCATAAAGACCATGTTGTATAATTGTACTCTCTATATTCGTTTGCTGCTATGGGTATATTTTGATAAGACGTTCAGTCTTTTTTAACCCCCATTATATTTCCCTTATTTTGCACGATAGATTCACCCAGTTTCTTAATGTGAAATCTACTTTGAAGATCATATTGGAATATGGTGGGTGCTTTGGGGAAACAAGAAAAGCTTCCGGAGAAGGTGTAAAATCCAAAAAAACATAAACCAAACGCTCTTTCTCTCTTTAGTAGCTAACCTCCTTAACCTCACTCTTAGCTCTTTAAGGAAGGTAGCTAATCGAATCTGTCTTCTATCGAAGAGCGTAAGAAAGGAAAAGAAGTAAGAAAAGGTATGCAAGCAAGGAGAATATCTCTATCTTTCCTATAGTCTGTAGCTGGCCTAGTTTGTTATAAACCTATTAGTAGCTACATGCCTCAGTATTCCGTTCACCCTTGAAATCGCCTGAAAAAAGTCGTCGGTCGGAGTTGGCCGGCGGCGGCTTCTTTGTTTCTTCTCTCTCTCTCTCCCTCTCCTCTTTCTCTTTCTCTCTCCTCTCTCTATCTTCTCTCTCTAAATTTCTGCGAAGAGAATGGTTCCTTCGTAGGAACATAGAAAAAATAGAAAGAGACAGATAGATAGAGGGAGAGAGGGATGAAGAGCAGTTGGCCGGAATTAGTGTTGGAGGGTCATTGGAGTTAATGGTGGTGCGAAGGTAAGAAGAAATTTTTTTTCCCAAAATTTGGTTCAGTTTGAAAGAAACAACAAAAAAATTCTTTCCAATCAAAACTTTGTACGAAAAATTTCCTTATTTTTCAAAAATATCGGCGTAGAATATAGAAAAAATGCCTTTACAAATGGGGTAAAGTTGGGCTTCGTAAAATCACATGTATTGAAGTTTTGGACGGACATTTCACTTGATCTTTTTCCGTACTTCCAATTTAGACTGTACAGACAAGGTATTCTGAATTTTAACTCGGTTTAATGCATATCTCAATTCAAATTTTCATTCACTTGGAAAAAGAAAGAAATGATACATCTGTGAATAAATCCTCCGAAAAAAGATTTCCAAAATCATCAAAAAAATATGAGATTGTTATAGGATGGTGTGGACCAGCCTTCCGGACTGCTAGTAATACTGTCCGCCTTGGCACTCCTGAGCCTCACGGTTTAAAAGGTCTCACTAGGGAAGGGTGTTTAACCTCTTAAGAGGAGCATCGCACTCCATCTCACCACGCCTTCCCAAAACCACATCATATTAGAGCGAACGTGCTGATAACGTGTTATAGGATGGTGCAGACCAGTCTTCCGAACTGCTAGTGATACTCTCCGTTTTGACACACCTGAGCCTCACAGTTTTAAAAGGTTTCACTAGGGAAGGGTGCTTAACCTCTTAAGAGGAGCACCGCACTCCATCTCACCACCAATGTGGGATTGCTTTACAACGAAAATGAATATTTCAACGACAAAAAATAAAAAAGAGAAAGAAGAGACAACTAGAGATTTAAATTTACAAATATACAAATCCAACGCCTCTGGAGTAATCTTACACCACCTAGAGATGTAAATTTGCAAGAAAATAAGCCGTCGGATTCTATACCAACACGCAACAGAAAACCACTGAAAACAAACATACCTTCGAAACCGTGGATTCTATACCAACTTTTGGCACCACCGGTTTTACCCTCAAAACCATGGGCAGTTTTCCCAATTATTAAATTCTTCCTTATCCTTTGGTACATCAAAACTTTGATAAAACTATCTTCTCTTAAGCTCCACGTATACATTTTCACTATGAGTGACCAACCTCCCTCATCTGTAAGGATAAAATCGTTTAGGGCCTGGTCTCGTTTCTTCTTGAACAAAAAACAGACGTAATCGTATGGTGTGTATAATTGGATGTAAGATATTAATGTACAATCGTGCGTACTATAACATTAATCTCAAAACCACTTTTCTCAATACCAGCTGCTGTTTTACCTCCGCCGTGTATTTCTAAATCCGCTTTCTCTCTCATTTCTCTCTCTAAATACAGGTTCTGGTGGTTTGTCCCCACCAGTGTCTCAGACCAAGAGGTTTTCATTTGGTGCAAATCAAGCAGCAGATGTAGTCAATCAAACCCTAGATTCAATTTCAAATCCCAAACCAGGTTCTGATATTTCTTTCTTCAATAATCTCTTTCTGAGTTTTCTCATTTTGAGTTTATTTTTTATTTTTATCTTTAGTTTGATTTAGATTATCAAAAACTGTGTCTTTATTAATTCAGTTGGTCCCGGAGAAGATAAATCAAACCCTAAAGCTAAAACCCTTTAATTTCATTTTTATGATCTTATCTTTCTTTGCTAGAAGATAGTGAATAAACTAGTACTTTTCTTTTCTTATTTTGTTTTGGGTTTAATGGAGGCCAATAGTATTCCTAGTGGAATTCTACCTAGAATGGGTTCTGGGGTTTTAGGGTTAGAAATGCCTTTACATCATCCTCATCGTCAAAATCATCCTCATCATCAAAATCATCCTCATCCTCATCAACTACAAAATCTCCAAAACCAGAACCCATTCTCAAGTCATCAACCACAACACCAGATGGTGACATTTTCAACTCATGAATCTGACCCACAAACCCAAACTCAACAATCTGTCAAACAAGTTACTTACCCATTCACCAACAAGATCAAACAACAACAACAACCACAACAACAACCACAACAACAGCAAATAGCATTAAGTGATGAAGAAGAACATGGGTTGACAGCTGATGATGGTGGTGGTGGTGGTGGTGATGGGAGGAAGAGGGGTTCACCATGGCAGAGAGTGAAATGGACTGACAATATGGTTAGGTTATTGATAATGGTGGTTTTTTATGTTGGAGATGATGTTGGTTCAGAAGGGAATGATCATCAATCTGGTAATAATTGTAAGAAGAAGTCAGGTGGTGGACTTTTGCAGAAAAAGGGCAAGTGGAAATCAGTATCAAGAGCTATGATGGAGAAAGGTTTTTATGTATCTCCACAACAATGTGAAGATAAATTTAATGATCTTAATAAGAGGTATAAGAGAGTTAATGATATACTAGGAAAGGGAACTGCTTGTAGAGTGGTGGAGAATCAAAATTTACTTGAGTCTATGGATCATATTACGCCGAAAATGAAGGAAGAAGTGAAGAAGTTGCTTAATTCTAAGCACTTATTCTTTAGGGAAATGTGTGCTTACCATAATAGTGGTATTGGTGGTGGTGCTGCTGGTGCTTGTGGTGGTGGTGGTAGTAGTGGAGGGGCAGTGGGTGGTGTTGCTGAGTCTTCTCAGCATCATCAACAACAACAGAAATGCTTCCATTCATCTCAAAGTGCTGCGGGTATTGCTAATTCAAGAACCAGAGTGGATACAGATGGATCAAGAATGGTGGTTAAAGGAGGAGTGAGTCATGAGGAAGAAGACGATGAGGATGGGGAAGACGAAGATGATGGAGATGAAGATGATGAGGATGACGAAGAGGAGGAGGATGAAGAATTGATCGAAGATGGTAGGAAGCGTAGAAAAAGGCAAGGAGATGGTCATGATGATGAATATGAAGATGAAAAAATGGTAAACAAGAAAAGGCAAAGAAAGGGTAGTTTTGGTTCTTCGGTATCGCCATTAATGCAACAATTCAGCTCTGAATTGATGAAAGTTCTTCAAGATGGAACAAAATCTCCATGGGAAAGAAGACAATGGATGAGAACTCGAACTCTGCAACTAGAGGAGCAAAGAGTGAGCTACCAATGTCAAGCATACGAGCTTGAAAAACAGCATCTGAAGTGGGTAAAATTCAGTGAGAAGAAAGAAAGGGAAATGGAAAGATTGAAACTCAATAATGAGAGAATGAGACTTGAGAATGATAGAATGGTTCTTCTTTTACGCCAAAAAGAGCTCGAGTTTTTCGATCTTCATCATCAACAACAACAATCGTCGAACAAAAGGCCTGAACCATCATCCATGACTGGATGAACTTATACAAACAGAGACAGATATAGAGTACTAATGGAACTCAAGAACAGAAGGCCTGTCCAGAAATAAAGAGTTCATACAACAGAAAGGTCTGAAGTATCTTAGATGATCAGACTCACTTTACAGAAGGGTTTATGAGAGTGACAAATGAATTGTTTCTTTTATTCTTCTAGATCTTTTTTTTGTATGTCTTAAATTTTTGAATGCATATATAAAATGTCCAATTCAGTTAATTCTGTTCTTTCTTTTCTTCTAGGTAATCCTGCATTATAGTATTTTTTTCGAAGGGGTAATCTATTTATGAAACAAGCACGATTTTACCTCCATTCCGTGTGTTCGACAGAAGACATCCTCCTCCGTAGTAGGAGGAAAAGAGAGATACTTCGAAGAACATGACCTTAAACCGCACCAGTAGAATAAGATGAAACAGAAAATCAAAACTTTAACAAAGTCCTGAGAAACCTTTAAAGTGGAACCCGAAGATTCCAAAGTTACTCTCCCAATATTCTCTCGATAGAGAAATCATATCATGTCCCACCATAACCGATACAAATTATAATTGGACACCTGAAAAGCCCAAGCCGAAAGACTTAGAGCATTTCCAATGCAAGACTCGAGAAAAACTCTAAAAATCTTATGCAGTGTGAAAAATGGATCTCTAAGTAGTCTCTTTCCTAGTTGTGGCTATTTAGAGATACTCTATTGAAAAACCTTCTCCAATGAAACACTTGAGAGAAACTCTAAAAAGCTACATTTTAGTATAAAGTTAATTGATTTGTTTATGTGGTACTTAGAGATCCTCAAGAGGACACTCTAAATTTAGAGTGTCCTCTTAAGGATTTCTAAAGTAACTACCGCCACCTCACTTTAGAGATCCAAATTAAGTGTTGCATTGGAGATGGATTTTGAAGAGAAACTCTAAAAAATCCGATGTGGCACTTTAAGATTTGGAGTTTGAGTGTTGCATTGGAGATGCTCTTAGGAAAGCCAGTTAGAAACTACAGTCGATCTGCAAATGGTGATTGGTGAAGCTGAGAACCAAGACTGGTAAAAAATGATGTCAAAGGTGAGAACGAAATAGCAAAGCTACACGAAATAGAAGGGACCTTACTCGTTTCTGAATGAGCCAATAATAGTTTACCGAGATCAAAAGGTATACCAAAACAGATAAGAACCAAGCCTTTTTTAGTTGAGGGGTTGGGCAAAAGGTCCGTTTCTTTCTCCAAAACAAGAAGCAGGCTCACAACCCATAAAGAATGAGGGGCAGGTCCACCAGTCACATCATTGGGGGAAATTACAACAATAACTAAATTTTTATTCCTATTTACATATATTGCCACCCGAAATTACAGAAATGCCATTAATAAATCCAGTGTTTCACGTTTCTCTCTCTACACTATGTTCTCCACTTTCTCTCTCTACATTAATGTCGTCCTCTCCATCTCTGTCTCTCTGTCAAATCTAAACTAATTTTTTTCTCTTTCTACAAATATTTTCTCTTCCTCTTCAAATACTTTATATCTTTGTGATTTTTTTTTCTTTTGTTTTAAGTATAGTTTTTTCTTAAAATCTTAAAGTTCTTTTCTTTTTTGGAAATATGTAATAGATATTACTTCTAAATTTTTTCTGGTTTAGTAACAATTACGTTTTGATAACAAACTGTACAAAGAGAAACTTTTCTCATTCTTGGTAGTTTTTCATTAGTTTGTTTTCATATATTTTTGGTAGTTTCCCAACATTTTCTCCTTATATGCTGGAGAGTTTATAGGTCATTCCTTCCAAAACGTAAATTACTTTCAAAGAAAATTTATGGGACATTTTTCTTTGTACTGTACATTTTTTTATTTACTGGACAATTTTGTACTAGGAATTGTCTTTTGTACGGGGAATTTTCTTGTTTAGAGGGAATTATTTTATGTACTGACCATCTGGTTATGTTCTAGACACTTTGTATTGAGATTTTTCTTGTGTACCAGGAATTTTTTTTTCTGTACTAGGCATTTGGTTATGTACGAGAAACTTTTGTTCTGGAAATATTTTTGTGGTCCAGGAATTGTTTTATGTACCACTCATTTAGTTATGTATTAGACACTTTTTGTACTAGGAATTTTCTTGTGTACCGGAAATTATTTTATGTACTGGGCATAGTATAACTTTTTATTAACTCTGCCTTCTTAACATGAACCAGAAATTTTTAAACGTACAGGACATTTGTGAATGTACTAGACATGTTCGAATGTACGAGACATTTGGTTATATACTAGACACTAGAAAAATATTCGAAGGAAACTTTAAGATGTTAGGTACCGGGAATTTTCTTGTGTACCGGAAATTTTCTTGTGCACCGGAAATTTCTAGTAAAAAAAATAAAATAGTCAAAGCAAACCAAATTAAGGATAACCCCATATGTAGTTTTTTCTTGTGCACCGGGAAACTTTAAGTATAGTTTTTTCTTAAAATCTGACAGTTCTTTTCTTTTTTGGAAATATGTAATAGATATTACTTCTGAATTTTTTTTTGGTTTAGTAACAATTACGTTTTGATAACAAACTGTACAAAGAGAAATTTTTTCTCATTATTGGTAGTTTTTCATTAGTTTGTTTCCATATATTTTTTGGTAGTTTCCCATTGATTTGATTCTATCTCTATATTTTTTTTTAAATATATTTCTCTCTCCAATCTTAACTTCTTTCTTTCTCTCAAACATTTTCTCCTTATATGATGGATAGTTTATAGGACATTTCTTCCAAAACGTAAATTACTTTCAAAAAAAATTTATGGGACATTTTTCTTTGTACTGTACATTAAATTTTCACTGAATCTGATTTTTATGTACTGGGCATAGTATAACTTTTTATGTACTCTGCCTTCTTAACAGGAACTAGGAATTTTTAAATGTACAGGACATTTGTGAATGTACGGGACATGTTTGAATGTACGGGACATTTGGTTATGTACTAGACACTAGAAAAATATTCGAAGGAAACTTTAAGATGTTAGGTACCGGGAATTTTCATGTGTACCGGAAATTTTCTTGTGCAGCGGGAATTCCTAGTAAAAAAATAAAATAGTCAAAGCAAATCAAATTAAGGATAACCCCATATGTAGCGGAAACTGAGGAATGTACACTACTTTAGATCCAGATTTGTTGTTTTAGATCTCGTAAAATCCGCATATAATTTCCCATGTAGACCAAACTAACAGATCTTTGATCTGATTTAAAAATACATGATTTTTTGAATCTAGAAAAATCACAGTACAAATATGTGAAGTAAAAAATAAAAAATAGTAAAAGCAGATTAAGTTAAGGATAACTCCAGAGTTGATTTCTTCACCATGAAACTCCATTAAAGAAAAAATTTCTTCCCTATTAAATTTTCACTGAATCTGATTTTTTCAAAAAAAAATCATGGTTAGTATTTTTCTATATCTCTTCACCATTAAACTTTCACCAAACCCGTCCAAGAAATCAAACTATTCCAAAAACAACAACCTTAGGTATTTTAAACCATGTCAATGTAAAAAAGAGAGCCAACATTTGGTATTTTAAACCCTAAATCGAATTTGTTGCTTCAAGATCTCTGCGAATCTGAATTTAGGGTTCTTATCGAGAGAAAAAAAGTGTAGAAATGTTTTAGAGAGAGAAAGAAGATAGAACTGTAGAAATTTCTTGTATAATGAAACTCATGTGGTGATTGTTGAGGATGAAAAATATAGAGAGAGAAAAAAGTTGCAGAGATGAAAGTTTTTAGAGAGAGAAAGGCAAATAGGAATGGGGATATCCGTGAAAGTCAGGTACGAAGGGCAGAGAGGGTATTTAACAAATTTGGCACTTTTTTGTTGCACTTTTTAAATTCGGGCCCACCAGTCGATGACTCATTGGACCTCATCCTTATTTAATATCTACCCTGGTTCTTAGAGCATCTCCAGCCCCAGCCGGGCGGAGGGCATAAATTCAAATTTATGGCCTCCGCCCGGCACTCCAGGCCCAGTCGCCTGGGGCGACAAAAGCTGTCCCCAAGTGACCCTTGGGGACCCAACGGTCACATTGGGGGCTGATCTTGGCCGTTGGATTATCCAACGGCTAGATGTTCCTTAAATTATTTTTTTTTTGTAAAATAAAAAAAAAAAATTAAAAAATTAAAAATGACTTAAGAAATAAAAATAACTAAAAAATTAAAACCAACATTAACAATAAAAACTTACACATTAATAATTAAAATACATCCCATGAAAGTGTCGGTCCCCAAATAATTTTTCAATCTTGGGAAATTTTTTTTTATTTCAAAAATAGTTCAAACACGTGTTCTGTATATATACAAAACCACACATGTTTCTCGCACAACAACAAAAACGCCACACACGCATTTCACACATAAACAAATTTTCGGCCTCAATAGATGCTGGGGTTGGAGCTGAATTTTAAAGGGTGAGCTGAGGCCAAAAATTTTGGGTGAAAAGTGGTTTTTTTCGGCCTAAGACAGGCTGGGATTGGAGATGCTCTTAACCACAATAGGGAGGTCCTTTTTGGACCCTTGACTAAAAAAGGCTTTTTAGTTCCCCCGGGTCAAAGGGGGCACCCACAAAATAAGCTAGTTGGTTCCGGCTCAAGAAGTATTTTGGCCCAAGGAACAAGCCAAACAAGGGTAAAAGCCCATCACATGTGTTAAGAGGAAAAGAACACGTGTCAGCAAAAAGTAATATAGGATCATGTTGTTGGACACGTGTGTTGTTGCCGGAATTCCGCCGCTTCTCACCATCGGCATCGGAGACAGAGAAACTGGAGATTATGGATTCTTGGTAATAATAGTCAAAACTCTGTAACTTGTGTTAAATCTGTTAGATAAAAATTGAAGAGAAAACAAGATAGATCTAAGGAAGAAGTGAAGTAGAGAAATCTGAGCAATCCCTCACTCAAATGAGATGCAAGTCATTTAAAGGCATGACTAGCCATTGCTCCTGACTAAACGAAGCTTGATAAACTAATCAACGAGAAAAACGAATCAAAGAAGCTTATAGACTAAGATTTGATGTCAAAGGATGGATGATAGTTAGGGATCTCTAACAAACCCCTAAGAGCAACTCCAATGTGGGGCTCGGGCTCCCAATTTTGGGAGCCCTTGAATTTTGGGAGCCCCGGGGCTTTCCTCAATTCCAACGTTGGGCTCCCAACCGGGGCTCCCAAATCAATATATTATACGTGTGCGAAGTATGTGTGAGAAATTTTGATTTTAAATTTCGACTATAAATTATTAGATTTCGACTATGATTTAAAATGTGATATTATTCGAGAGAGATAATTTCAAAAAGATAAACACAAAAAAAAAACACAAAAATAAAAATTAGAGAAAAATACTTAAAATAGTAGTATTTAAAATAATAAGAATATTAAAAAAAAAATTAGTTTAAAAAAAAAATTAAAAAAAATAAAAAAAAATAAAATAAGGTGGGGTGGATCCCCTTTTTAGGGGATCCACCCCAAAATAGCCGTTGGGAGACCCCCAACGGCTATATTTGGGGCTGGGAGCCCCCCAGCCCGGGCTCCCATTTGGGAGCCCGGGAGCATGGGGCTCCCAGCCCCACCGGGAGCCCAGCCCCGGGGCTCCCGGGTTGGAAAGGAGGGGCTGGGGCTGGGGCTCCCAAAATTTGAATTTGGGAGCCCCAGCCCCATCACGTTGGAGTTGCCCTAAAGGCACGGAAAGGATCAAACAAGATTTGCTCCGTTCTTGGTAGAAAAAGGTTTAGATCTACTTTGTCTCTAAAAGTTAGAGAGGGAAGCTCTTTACATCATTATGTGTGCTTACCATAATAGTGTGCTTACCATAATAGTGGTATTGGTGGTGGTGCTGCTGGTGCTTGTGGTGGTGGTGGTAGTAGTGGAGGGGCAGTGGGTGGTGTTGCTGAGTCTTCTCAGCATCATCAACAACAACAGAAATGCTTCCATTCATCTCAAAGTGCTGCGGGTATTGCTAATTCAAGAACCAGAGTGGATACAGATGGATCAAGAATGGTGGTTAAAGGAGGAGTGAGTCATGAGGAAGAAGATGATGAGGATGGGGAAGACGAAGATGATGGAGATGAAGATGATGAGGATGACGAAGAGGAGGAGGATGAAGAATTGATCGAAGATGGTAGGAAGCGTAGAAAAAGGCAAGGAGATGGTCATGATGATGAATATGAAGATGAAAAAATGGTAAACAAGAAAAGGCAAAGAAAGGGTAGTTTTGGTTCTTCGGTATCGCCATTAATGCAACAATTCAGCTCTGAATTGATGAAAGTTCTTCAAGATGGAACAAAATCTCCATGGGAAAGAAGACAATGGATGAGAACTCGAACTCTGCAACTAGAGGAGCAAAGAGTGAGCTACCAATGTCAAGCATACGAGCTTGAAAAACAGCATCTGAAGTGGGTAAAATTCAGTGAGAAGAAAGAAAGGGAAATGGAAAGATTGAAACTCAATAATGAGAGAATGAGACTTGAGAATGATAGAATGGTTCTTCTTTTACGCCAAAAAGAGCTCGAGTTTTTCGATCTTCATCATCAACAACAACAGTCGTCGAACAAAAGGCCTGAACCATCATCCATGACTGGATGAACTTATACAAACAGAGACAGATATAGAGTACTAATGAAACTCAAGAACAGAAAGCCTGTCCAGAAATAAAGAGTTCATACAACAGAAAGGTCTGAAGTATCTTAGATGACAAGACTCACTTTACAGAAGGGTTTATGAGAGTGACAAATGAATTGTTTCTTTTATTCTTCTAGATCTTTTTTTGTATGTCTTAAATTTTTGAATGCATATATAAAATGTCCAATTCAGTTAATTCTGTTCTTTCTTTTCTTTTAGGTATTCCTGCATTTTAGTATTTTTTTGAAGGGGTAATGGTAATATTATTTATGAAACAAGCACGATTACAACACTTGAAAGAGATAATACAAGACCACCACTTCAAAACCAAAAAGAAAGTTCGAACCACATTAGTAGAACAAGATGGAAACTGAAAATCAAAACTTTAACAAAGTCCTAAGAATTCTTCACAGTGGAACCCGAAGATTTCAAGGTTACCCCCTAGTATTCTCTCGATAGAGAAATCATGTCCCACCACAATCGATAAAGATTATAATTGGACACCTGGAAATTAGGGTTGCGGGCAAAGCCCATGCCGGAAGACTTAGCAAAACCAGTTAAGCTGAGAACCAAGTTTAGTAAAAAATGATGTCAAATGTGAGACCGAAATAGCAAAGCTACACGAAATAGAAGGGATCTTATTCGTTTCTGAATGAGCCAATAATAGTTTACCGTGATCAAAATGTATACCTAAAACAGATAAGAATCAAGTCCTTTTTCTGAATCAAGCCCTTTTTAGTTCCCCCAGGTCAAAGGGGGTGCCCACAAAATAAGCTAGCTGGTTCCGGCTCAAGAATTGTTTTGACCCAAAGTTATGGAACAAGCCCAGCAAGGGTAAAAGCCCACCACTTGTATTAAGAGGAAAAGAACACGTGTCAGCAAAAAGTAATATAGGATCATGCTGCTGGGCACGTGTGTTGTTGTCGGAATTCCATCGCCTCTCTCCATCGGCACCGGAGACCGAGAAATTGGAGATCATGGATTCTTAGTAATAATAGTCAAAACTCTGTAACTTGTGTTAGATCTGTTAGATAAAATTTGAAGAGAAAACAAGATAGATCTAGAGAAGAAGTGAAGTAGAGAAATCTGAGCAATCCCCCACTCAAATGAGATGCAAGTCTTTTAAAGGCATGACTAGCCATTGCTCCCAACTAAATGAAGCTTGATAAACGAATCAACGAAGCTTGATAGACTAAGATTTGATGTCAAAGGAT
The DNA here is from genome assembly GCF_041429995.1 of Eschscholzia californica. NCBI lineage: Eukaryota > Viridiplantae > Streptophyta > Magnoliopsida > Ranunculales > Papaveraceae > Eschscholzia > Eschscholzia californica. The sequence continues at coordinate 39,796,686 of NW_028238420.1, read as the reverse complement.
GGATGATAGTTAGGGATCTATAACAAACCCCTAAAGACACGGGAAGGATCAAACAAGATTTGCTCTGTTCTTGGTAGAAAAAGGTTAGGTCTACTTTCTCTCTAAAAGAGTTAGAGAGGGAAGCGCTTTACATCATTATGTCAACATTTTGTTAGCATTTTAGTATTTGAGCAAGTGTAATTCTGAATTCATTGGTCAATTATCAGGTGAAGCTGATAATATTCAATCTCTAAGATGCTAGGTTAGACAGATAATTTGAACAACTCATACAAAAAATAAACTGAAAAGCTAGAATAACAAAATTGTATGATGGATTTCCATATAGTAGTTTACTAGAGTACTTTCAATTTCATTTTCTCCAACATCCCAATCTCTAAAACTCATTTTCAATTTGCCTACATACTTTCTATTTCTAAATTTATCTCAAAATATGAATGACATTGAGTAAAAAAAATATTCTCAATCGCAACGACCTCAAATACAATGTTTAATTTTTGCAGAAGTTCAAAAACCCCATATATTCGTGCCGTTGTATCATGCTAATACTCTTTTCCATCCCAACAACACCTGAAAGAAAAAAGGTAGACGATAAAAGTTAGTATATACCTTCAATTCTAGTAAAAAATTGTGATTTTAAGCAATTAAGATTGAAGGATAAAAGTTTCGAGCAATATTTCAACTCTGCAATAAAAATTTCATTCATTTTCAAAGAATAAAAAAAGTACCCATTATTAGAGCGCTCGTGAAGATGACAGCTGAGAGAATGAAAACGATAATTGACGCTCTCTTTAACACTTTAACGATTTTCCTAACGAGACATTGTCCCCAAAAACCAGCAGCAACAGAAACTGCTATAAGATATAATGCTGCAAAAGGCGAAATAACATAATATGATCGTCCTCACTAAGAACCATATATATAGAGAGAGACCGCTTATATATATGTAAGTGTTTTTTCGTGTAAGAAAGTAGTGACATACCATAAGGAATAGGGAATCTCTTGAGAAAGTAGAACTCTACCACTGAAAGGGATGATGAGAACATCATAACAAAAGTTGCAGTGGCACTAGCAACCTAGTAAGCACACACAAAAATCACCACCATTTCATCAAATCAACATCCAAAATTTTTTCGATGGCCTGGCCAAGAAAGACATACGAGCGGAGAGAAACCTAAATGAAAAATGCTACTCATCCGAACTTGGGCTAAACGATGCCTAAAGTTCAGGGTGAGCTCAAAACGTTTGGTTGAGTGTCATTTCTCGAGTGACGAACGAAAAAGTTTACCTGAGGGATAACGCCGAGTTCAAGAAGAAGAGGGCCCAAAATGAACCCACCACCTGAGCCTAAGAGCCCACCTACTGTACCACCTAAGAGACCACAGAGAGCACAGAAAGCAATCTCTATAAAGCTCCATTGAATGGTAGCTTCACAAACTGGTTCATTGTTCCCACACATTCTTCTTCTCTTACTTTCTCTGTATAATTTCATAGCTCCATACCCGAATACACCAAGCGAAATCGGAATCTTTAAAAACAATAATCAGAAGGCAACCCCATAGTCGAACTTAATCTATATCGTACAACAATGAATCAAAAGACTTACTTGTAGGAGGTCTAGTATCCAATACCCTAAACTGCAAATCTCTACATTTTTCTGCAAAAAGAATGGAAAATAAATGGAAATTCAAACCTTTGTAATAGTTTCATTGAACATATGAGCTTACCTTGACGCTTTGAATTAACAGAAAAGAAACCCAAACAGCCACTAATATCATAGTCCTCTTCCATCTAAGATTGAACCTCAATATTTCCTGAAAATTTGAAGAATTTAAATCCAAATGGGTTTACTTTCTTATACTATATTATACATAAAATAAGAGACATTAGAGAGTGAGAAAGTTGCTGTTTTTGCTTACAAGTGTTGTTCTTTCTTCTTTGGGAGCCAGAGATACATACTCTGAATCAATATACACTGCAAAATATAGACCATATATATATATATAATTTGTTCTCATATAACATAAATATTCGATCATTTATTGAAAATTAGGGTCTTACTTTGGCCTTTAGAGTTCAACAAAGAGTTTTGTTTCTTTTCTTCTTCTTTCTGCATAATATTTTCCAGCAAAGATGTTAATCCATGAACATGGGTACTAAGTTTTTGTTTTGGAGCTAAAATCTCATGATGAACACTTACATTGAAAATGGTTTCTTGCTTCCACATCTCAATTCCTTTGAAGAAAGATCTTGAAGATGTTCCTGATTAGATTTCAAAAAATGGGTATTTATGAGAAATCAAAGAAACAGAGAAAATAGGTAGATTTAGTAGTAATGAGAAGAAGAATAAATTTACCCAAGAAGAGAATGATTATGAGAATGGTAATAAGCCAGTAAGGAAGAACAACACTGAAAGAAACACCAAGGGTTATTCCAAGCATGAGCATAGGCTGAAAGACCATGGCTAGATCATAATCTATAATTGGTACTTCTTTTGTTGGATGGGGAACTCTTAAATTGTACCAAACTGATGATGCTGATGCACCCATGATCATACCTGCAATTACAAAACATGCAACCAAATTCACCCAATTTAGAGAGAGAAAGAAGAGAGAGACAGAGGTAAAGGGAGAGAGAAAGAGATGGGTAGTTCTCAAATTACATTTAGAAAGAGCAGCAGCAGACTTGGTATCAAATCCAACAATCAAATTCAACATGGGAACAAAAATCCCACCACCACCAACACCACCAACAGTACCAAAACCTGAACCCACAAATCCAATTACAGTTGCCAAAACGCTTCTCCAATTAAACTCCAGTTTCTGTAAAAACCCAAACTCAACAAAATTCAAAAAAATTCTCTCACATGGTGATTGAAACTTGAAACAAAGGGATTCTCTTACCGGCCAAACTTTAACATTGCTACTGAACCAATCAACATGGGTATGTAGAATTCCATCTTCGGAGTAAGTTAGAATGGAATTTAAGTAAGAAAACGGAGGTGGGTTGTGAAGATGGTTTTGATATTTGGAGCTGTTGATTAAGAAGATTGATGATAAAACAGCAATGGTGAAACCTGAGAGAAGATACAAAACAAATCCTTTCGTCCCCATTGATTCGGCTTCTCTACAATAGTAGTATAGTATACCCACTCCTCAAAAGAAGAAGAGCAGAAAAACCAGTTTTCTGCTTCAAATACAACAAAAACAAAACTGTTAATTTATTATGGAACCCAAAGGAGAAGATATAGAGAGAAAAAGAAAGAGAGAGAGAGAGAGAGAGATGATGATGTATGATATATTGTCGCAGAGGAGGGAGAGCTGAGGAAGCTGAAACTGCCAACTTGGATTTATCAGTGCCTCACGAGTGAAAACATCAGCAATATCAAATGGCAGATTTAGATAACTCATTAGTTATCATTGTTCATTAACCAATCCTTAACTCATTTTCTTTAAGTTAAACCAATTGACAATGAGCGGATAGAACCTAGACGTTATATTCTTAGTTGCTAGATAACTCTTCTCTCAGGTAGGACTATTCTCACACTAATAACATATCTCCAACCAAACTCTCTCACTCTCTCTCTCATAAAATATAGTGATTTTTCTACCTATTGACTTTCTTGTCATTCGAAAAACGGAAGTGCTAGAATCACTAAAGATTTTGACAAAAAAAGTTATCCAGCTGATGTATAATATGCATGTCTAATACAACCAAATTCCATATGTAAGAGTATAAAACATCTTTGAGATTCACTGCCAACAGTTCGACCTATTTATTTCCTATGAATATCTACTTAAAGGTAATCGATTAAAATTTTAGTTTTACAGGTATCATGATTCAATGTTATTTTCGGTGTAGCAAGAGAAGATAGACTCAAAACCTGTCATTTATTAGCTGCAAACCTATTAATATTTGATTAAGGAGGAAAATTATTCATTTAGATTTTCAAAAATAAATAAAAACGAGAGGGAACACAGGCGATGTTAATAATATTACATTTTGCAGAAGTATAGAAGGTGCATTGCATTACCTATCTCTACACTTCCTGTATCATTTATTCCTTCAATCAGGTTAGCTAGTTTACGCATCCTCTTACTGATGTACATTTTACTGCAGTTAAGAGGATATTACAATACTTAAAAGGCACTTTAGGTCGAAGCTTATTTTTCTTTTCGAAAACTACTGGAACACAGAACATTTTATGTTTTTCTATTTATCACCTTTTCATGCCTATTTTGACTCAGATTGGGTCGGGGACGCTGATACTAAATTATCTATGATACTGCGACAGACTTTTGTGTATATCTAGACTCTCTTATTATTGCTTGGTCACCTAACAAACATCCATTTGTTCCTAAATCAAACACAAAAGTAGAATATAAGGTATTAGCAAATAATCCGTTTGGTCTTGCCTGGATTCAACACATTCTCATAGATATTGGTATTTTCTTGAAGGATCCTCCAATTAAGTATTGTGATAATATCAGCGCCACGTATCTAGCACATAGTCTAGTAATCCATTTGACGAACGCAAGCACATGGAAATTGACTAATCTCTCTTGTACAAAAGATTGTAAATAGATGCATCCCCTTTCAATCGAAAACAAGGGGGAAAAGAACAATCCTTGGCCTACAAATATCTTGAATCAAATACCAACAATAATAAGAACAAAAAAAAGTAACTCATTAGAAAACTACAAAGTACATACCTGGAGAGAGATTTCTAGAGAGAAAGAGAGATTCCAAGAGAGAGAGAGATTCTGGAAATTAAAGAAATCTTCCCGCCCTCGTCTTCTCCTCCGTCGTTTTTATCTTTTCATGTGAATGCTGACGGAGGGGAGGGAGAGGGGGAGAGAGAGAGAGAAGTGATTGGGGGTTTGATTTGAAGAAGATAATATTGATTTGGTGATAGTACGGAGGAGACGCAAATTTGGATGGTGGTTCTTTATAAAACGACTACGATAATTTTGGCGGTTTGGTTTCCTAAATTGAAAGGAAATTGGAATCTTTTGAAAAACGAAGTAGTAGGAAGAAAAGAGAGAAACAGGGGATCCATATACCATATATGATAGTAACCCAACTCGGCATTAAAATGGACCATTAATGGCTACACCCTGACTAGGGGTGGGATACAGATGGGACGGACTGTCCGCAGACACGTACTTCTACTATCCTGGCGGAACAAACACGCTCCGACTACCGGACAAAACGGGTGGGCACTTGACAAAATTGAGTTGTCTGCTGCCCGCCCGTGTCCGCCTGATATGTCGGGCAATCCAATCATCGGGTTATTCAAAACTGGGTACCAGTACCGGCCCTGATTTTTGGGGGGCCTTAGGCGAACGTATCGATAGGGGCCCCTATACTTTAGCAGGAAAAAAATTACTTATGTTCGCTAATCAACTACTCCACAAACTCTACTACCCAAACATATTTTATGTATGTGCGCATAAAATAACGCATTTAATAATATTATCTATATATATATAATAGTTATATAAATCGGGGCCCAAATTTGAGAGCCATAGGCGGGCGCCTGGATCGCCTAGGCCCAGGGCCGGCCCTGCCGGGTACAACCATTTATTCTTCTTCTTCAGGTGTCTATAAATGTACTCATAAAATTTTACCTTAGAGCAGAAGCCACTTTGAAGGCCAACAAAGTGAGTTCTATCTCACAATTCTTATAAGTAACTCCAATCACTTTTTTTACCACTGGTGATATAGGACAAAATTGCAGAGAACAAAACTTATTTTTGTTATAATATCTTATTTTCGCATTGTAAACTCTTTGAGATAAAAAAGATCCAAAACTTTATAAATAAGAGAAATGTAGGTATTAGTCTAGTAATGCGCATAGGTTCAAGTGGGAAACCTAAATGCTAACCTTATTAGCTAAACAATTACTATCTATATACAATCCAAACTTTAAAGTACTCTATACCGACTGGTCGGGTTTCGATCGGACTCGGATGGAAGGCCGATTAGAAATTCTTGTTCGTGACTGTTTGACTAAAATTGGTGATCCAGACGGGTAGAGTGTCGGACACCTGGCGGTTTCTAGACGGATCCGGACCGCGAGTTTTTTCCCACCCTTAATCCTGACCGAGTGACTGAACCAAGCAACCAAAACATACAATAACTAAGGTTTCCCTTTCCTATTGGAAGAATGAGTGAAAAACCCAAAAATCTAAACCCTAATAGGACAAAAACCCACTCAAAAATAATAATGCCAAAAAAACCCATTTGTTGAATATATTTCAAAATGATAACAACATATATGTAATTATGTTGTTAACAAGACAACATATTTTTTTCATAATTCCATTTTTACCCTTATATGTAGACAACATATATCATTGTGTTGCTATAAAGTGTTGACAATATCTATAATAATGTCCCGACTTATTATAAAATGTTGGCGACATATATAATTATGTTCTTAACAACATATATAATGTATTAGTCAAAATATTATTTGTTCGTTAACGGATTTGTTAAATACAAAGGATAATATGCATAACATTTTAATTTTTGTAAAGGACAAATAAAAAAATGCTTTAGTCTTAATATTTATGTCGAAAGCAAAACAACAAATGCAGAAACCATTTATTTTTTCACAAGACAAATCGAAAAATGTTGTAACCAAAATGTTTGTGTTAGTTTGTCTATGTGAAATGCAAAAGAAAAAAATGCGAATTTTTTTGGCAAAACAATGTCTAAGCAAAAACAAATTTGTGCAGAAATTTACAAATTGTTGAGACAGACTAAGATTTGTTCAGAAATTTACAAAATTGTTGAGAGCAAACTAAGAATTGTTCAAAATTGTTTTTGACGTTGATTTGGGCGGAAAATTTCATTTTAGAGGGTAAAATGTATTTTTACCTACTACTGGGATTTTTCCTCATTATTATTTAGTATTGGGCCTGATTCTCTTTAACCTCTCCATTTTGGGCCTTATAATTACCGCCCCTTTCCAATTAGGTAGAAAAAGAATATCAAAATAACCAAAAAAGCCTATATATTTTTCTATTAGGTAGAAGCTACCTAAATTTTATATGTAATAATAAGTAAAGTCTGAAATAATATTGATAATCATCAATAAGGTCATTTTTCTTTTGTTTCCAATCCCAAAATAACCTTACCCACTAAAACTCATACTCTCAACACAAAAAATTTAAGTGTTTTTTCCTTCTTCATCTTCTTCCCGATTCTTCTTATCTGATGGACTCACCGTCTCCTCCATAACCACCTCTGCCGCTCCCCACCACGACCATCTCTTCCACCACCACAATTAAATCTGCAGCCTCCTAGTAAGTAAAGTTTGAAATTTTATGTGCTTTCAAGGTTTCGAACTTGGAAAGACGAGCTAAGAGTTAGCGACAATAAATCAGGAGCTATTAAATGGTTGATTTAGTATCAACAACAAGAGATGGTGATTTAGTTGAAGCAAAGATGCTTTTAGAGTTCAATCCTGGTCATACTCAACTTTTGGAGGTCTCAATTCTCATCTTTATTTTGCAGCTGCTAGAGACCATAAGGAAGTATTTTATTACTTCTTATATTTCATTACCGTTGTTTTTCTTTGTTTCAGAACTCTCTATCATCTCTCTAAATTGGTTCACTATTGATTAGGTTGTGGATTTGTTGTTGGAAAATGGTGCATATGAACCCAAGAAACTATTGTGGTCAGGTTAGGGAACTTTGATCCTTCCCTAATTAGTTTGATTTGAAACTGATACATTTGGATAATCAAAAATTGAGAAATGGGTGTTATCTTTTGTGGGTAAGACCATTGCTTTCAAAGTGTTTGAAGAAATTACTAAGTGGGCTTTGTTTTCTTTTCCTTATTTCTTCTGTTTTGGACGACATTGATGCATGCCTGCACATATGGGCACTGGAAAGTCAAACACCTTCGCTTTTTAGAAGTAATGTGAGTTTCTTTCTATTTTTGTTTCTTTGGATTGTATTTTTTTCCTTTACTAAGACACTTGTATGATATTTGAGTGCCTATGAATTTATATTTCATTACTCTCAAATGGGCTTTCAGGTTACTCGAGCCGACTATCTTAGGGGTCGGACAGCTCTTCATTTTGCAGTTGTTAATGGACATGTTAAATGTATTAGACTAGTAGTAGCTGATTTTGTCCCGAGTGTTTCACATCAAGTTATCAGTTATCATTCTAAAGATGGTGGAGGGCAATAGTCTACTTCATCAAGCAACAAATTCGATCAACACTATGTGGTCTTACTTCAGCAATTCTGAAATAATATATTAGGCTATAGATATGCCAACATTAGAAATAAGAGACCAAATATATACAAACGAGGGTATAATCCGTGCACGTCAGACACAAACAGTTCTATCAAATGTGTAATTTCAACCCTTGAAGATAAGTTTGGGTAGTATCTTAGCCATTGGAGAAAGTTTGGGTATTTTTATGCTCGAATTGGTGATATGGAATCTACTCAGAAGGTATTCGATAAAATGTCCATAAAAAATGCAGCTACAGGGAATTGAAACATGTCTGGAGATATGGAACCTTCTCAAAAAGCGTTTGATAAACTATGAATGACTCCATTATTTGCCTCGATTTCACATTGACTTATTCTTCATTTGTTTCTTGCTTTTTGTTGTGTTTCTGTATATGATTCATTGGTCAAGTTTCTCTCGCTCTCTACATTATTTCATCTTGAAGTATTGAAGGTGTAATCATAAAGTAGAAAAATAATATGAATTTTGAAGGTTCGATTTTAAACTCGACCACAAAATTTCTTCATGAATTTTATATGATGAAATCAATTCCAAACTCAAGATTTTGTAGACACATCACTCTTAGTTTATATTCTCGATTTGCAAATCGAGTTTGTAAGATGCAACTCAAGATGATATTCTGCAAAACTTGCAAATCATGTTTGCAATCTATATTATACAAACACATGTTTGCAGATCAGATTGTTGCAAACACGTTTGCATGACAGATAGTTGCAAACACATTTGTATGACAGATTGTTGCAAACACGTTTGCAGAACAGATTATTGCAACCACATGTGTTTTGTTACAATGGTCATTTTCTAATATTTTAGTTGTTCATAATTCGATTTTTGTACTTACACAGATAATGTGTACTTCGACAAATCTTTTTCTCCTTCAAGTGTGGTAATTAATCCTATCATCTGTCCCGAAGCTGTTTGAAACTCAACCTTTTCAAACATCGAAATAGTCACAAATAACTTCGATTGTTCGAATTAAACAAAAACGAGAATGCTCTAAAGAAAGATAGTCACCTCATTGAATAAATCCAATAGGTCTACATAGTAAGGCTTGTCTTGAAAACACGTTTACATTATGCAAACACATGTTTGCAGTTTACATTATGCAAACACATGTTTGCAGATTAGATTGTTGCAAACACGTTTGCAGAACACATTGTTGCAAACACGTTTGCAGAACAGATTGTTATAAACATGTTTGTAGAAAAACGTAAAGGAAAGGTTTTTTTTGAAAAAAATTGAAAGTGAATCTTGTTAGAAAGCTAATGAAAAATCATTTCTAAATGTATAATTTTTATAGAAATCCGACATCTCAAACAAAAGTTATATCGATTTAAAATTAAAAAAAATAAAAGAAATTAGTTTAACAAAATGACAAAAATAAGGTATTTTAGTATTTGTATACGTTTTGACCTGAATAATAATTTTCAAATGTTCGAATGTTTTTTTACTTATTTTCTATATTATTTTGACCTGCATAGAAATTACCTTCCTAATTTAAGGTACAATTTTGAAGGAGGTATATTTGTCTAATATCACATTAGGTCCCCATCCCCTGGATAGTCGATAGGTCAGAGGATGATGGGCCATCGTTTTAGCATTGAATATAAAAAGGGGGAATTATACAGGGATCTTCGGTTTTACCAAATTCATTGCGATATTTTTGACTTGATCAGTTGACTTTGACTAAAAATCTATCAAAGTATTTGTTCAGCCAAAGGAAAAAAATTAAATTTTTTTGTCTCCTACTACTGTTAACTATATCACCATTTACCGTAGCCTTAAATGGGATTGCAACAAAAAGAATTGTCTTAAATGGGAAAATCAAGGGCAGATTTACGAAGAGAGAGATATGAAGATGGTGGTGGTGAGAGGAAGCAGAAGAAAATAAAAAGTTTGATTTTCGCGAAGTTCACTGGTAGAGGCCCGATAACGACCCTCTGCCGACTACATCAGAAGAAGGGCAAGCGCTTTGGGGGGATGGCTGAACTTTTCAGCCCGAAAATTTTTGTAGTCCGAACTATTTTTTTGTTTCTCCAAAACGCTTTTTGATTTTTTCTCCTCTCCCATTTCATCTCTTTATTAAATTCACATCTCCTTTTGTAATCTGACTGTATACATCACTTTCTTGACATGGTATGGATACTCATATATAAATAATAATAAATATATACAATATGAATTTAGCGTAAGTCTGTTGATTTTAAAATTTGTTACTTAGAATTTCAATCCTCTATATCTTGTTTTGAGTTGTGGAAAAAAAATTCATGAATAGCTGAATACGAATCTATTTCGATGTTATTTTCTTATCTTGTATTATACACTAGGATTGCAGCGAAAAGTTCCAAATATGAACAAAATTTGCGGTGAAAAGGTCCAAATTATAAACAAAATTTACTAAGAATTATTGTCATATTTTAGCCCCTCATGAATGTCTTGAATGTATATCGTGGATTTGCCACTAGGCAACATTATTGTTTAGTAACCCAAAATCCCCCGGGCCGGCCAAGCCTCAACACTCATGTAACTGGAAAGTGCCAAAGAAGCACATAGATATGATAGAGAGACTCACAACTTGGAAATTCACACATGACAATCCATCAACATTTGAACGGACATATGGATCCCAGGACTCAACCGCACCATTCAAAACACATCCAACTCAAACCTAACAAACATTTCGCAACTGATCATCAATGATCGGTGAAATGAAGACATTCTAAATGACATCTTTGACCCCATTACGGTCAACTTAATCAAAACCATTCCCATCACAAATGAAGGAACAGACCTGGCTAGATGGAGTCTTACTGACTCAGGACAATTCACGGTCAAATCGATGTATCAACACCTAAGTAACAGAATAAACCCGCAACCGACCCCTCACCTCAACTGGAACTTTATATGGCCCATCCCGACTATACCCCGCATTAAACTTTTCTTGTTGAAGATTTGCACGAACGCCCTCCCGGTAAGAATGAGAATAGGTAAATACATTGACAAAAATATTACTTTCCCCAATTGCAAGGAAAATGAGACGATTGAGCATGCTCTTTTACACTGTCCGCTAGCAAAAAACATATGGTTTTATTTCAATATCATAGCTACTAACATTAACTCTCTTACTGAATGGATTTTCTCGTGGCAGATCAAACCCAGACTAATTACATGACCAATGATATTCACTTTGCCACTATTCTCTGGATGATATGGAAAACTCGATGCGATCACTGCTTCTAACACTCTATAAACAGCACCAACGCCACTATAAAAATGATTTTTAGCGTTCCCTAAAACCATGAGTATACTGCCCCCTCAGAACAATATAACAGTAGACAAATGGATCCCTCCAATACAACCTTATACAAAGATAAATGTTGATGCTTCTTTTACGTCGATTGAAAGTAACATTGGTATTAGTATTATTGCTCATGATGCATATTCAAAATTTATAGCAGCACAGGTACAATCTTCCAGAGCCTGTACCGGGGAAGAAAGTGAAGCCATGGCTATATTACTAGGCCTCATATGGGCAGAGAAAAATCAACACAGAACAGTAATAGTCGAGAGTGACAACATCAATATCATCAAGCATCTGAATCATCCCAAGCACATAATCCAGTGGCAGACTATGTTACAAGTCAAAAAAATCAAAGATCTTAGGAAAAAGTTCGAAAGCATCAAGTTCATCCATGTCAAGAGGAAATGCAATGCTAAAGCGGACAAACTAGTCAAATGGGCACATACGAAGAATCGCTCAAAGTTATGGAATATTGTACCTTATTTATGCGAGTTTTTACTGTAATGGCACCTTAGTTGGTTAATGCAATCTATAGTTAAAAAAAAAGAATATGATAGCTAGACCGTTGTCATAACCTAACTTGATATTGCAACTGGTCTCACACATGTTAGGCCCAACAATTTCATTTGTTTAATTTACATCACCTAACAAAAAAGGACATGTGTTATGCTCAAAGAACGTCATAAGTGAGGGACATGTGAGGATGGTTCACATGTGAAACACGCACTCTAGTAACTAAGAACATAATATCTAAGTCATCTCTACTTTTTGTCAATTAGTTTTAAGTTGAATGCCCATAAACTAAGAATCACTTCGTAACTACCGATTTTGTTGTTGCTACTGTTTTGAACGTTCTTGAAGATTTGAATTGATTTGGCTTGGAAAAAAACATTTGAAGCGATTTGATCCAATATTTTTGCAGGTTCTTCTAAATGTGCCCCTAAGACACATGTTAAGTCATAAATTTTTTTCACTTTTAACATGTCAAGTCATCTCCACTGGTTGTCAATTAGTTTTTAAGTTGAATGACTGTAAACTAACAATCACTTCGCAACTTTATCGATTTTTTCGTTGAACCTGGTTTAAGCATTCTTGAAGATTAGATTTGATTTGGCTTTGAAAAAAACATTTTAAGCAGTTTGATCCAAAAGCTGGGCATTTTAATGGGCTAAAAGCTGGACACTCTAGCATCTCCCTATTTTTTTGGGAAATGATAAAGTGCCCAACTGCAATGCCCATTAAAATGCCCAAATTTCCTCGAGAAATGATAGAGAACTAGAAAATCTAGACATACATCTTATGTGGCTTCACGTGATTAGTTGTCCAGTGAATTAGATTCATCAAAAACACGAATCACGACAAGTCACATAGGATGTATGTCTGGACTTTCTAGTTCTTTATCATTTCTCAATTTCCTCATTTAGAAATAAAAGTGGTCCCCACTGTAGTCAAACTTTGAAAAAACCTTGTCTTTCAGTGATTCCACGTCAGCTGGGCATTTTAATGGGCTAAAAGCTGGGTACTCTAGCATTTCCCTATTTATTTTCAGGTTCACCCAAATGTGTCCCTAACACATGTTAAGTCGTAAAAGGTTTCCACTTTTAACAAATTACAGTTTAACTCGCCTCATTAATTGCATTAAATCCAAAATTTCTAACTTAAAAAAGTAAATATTGTATGTTTGAACATGAAAATACCACGTAATGTGCTATTTTCAGACGCATTGGCTCGACAAAATCCCATATTTTTGCCCCAAAGAGTCTGAAACTATGTTTGTAGAAGTCCCACTCAGTGAAAATGAACATATTTTCATGGAATATACTTTACTGTGATCAAACACAATCTAGCATGCACAAATGAAAACAGAATCAAAGTAGTCATATTCCGACTAAAAGATGAAGCAATCACTTGCTGTTTTATTCATTAGAAGCTTTAGGTATAGCCTTATAGGACAAATTAGATTGTTGTAGTTTAGTTGGAGATGAGAGGGATTCCTTGAAGAAGAAGAGCATCGGCTAACATCTTATTTGCAGATTCTGACGGATGAAATCCATCCCAGAATACATACTCTGTTGCATTCTTGCAAGTTCCTACTGACTTAGAGTTGCAAAGAAATGTTGTCTCAAGTACTCCTGTTCCACAACATGCCTTTCTTGCTTCGAAGAACCCTGCAAAATACTCAAAATACTAATTAGGTCCATAACTTGGGTTTTCTTTTGATAATCCACGTCGTTTGAGACAACCTAATTACCATAATCGGAAGGCTTTTGGATGAACCCTAGGAGAGGATTGTAGATGTCAAAGACAACCATGATAAGGCCAGGAAGACTACTTTGCAGGACTTGAGCTGTTGCATTCAACTTGTTGTTGAACGATACCGAATCAACATTCATCCTCGCCACACATTCATTGCTCCCAAAACCGAACAACGTTATAGCTGCAGGCAAGCAACCTAGTGGCGGCAACGAAGTTACTCCTATCTTCCTTGCTCCTAATTCGTATAGTTTCTGTTGTCACATTATGACTTGTTATTGTCTTTTGACATTTATAAAATCACATGACATGATAGATTGATATATACTTGCTGTATTAGGTAAAACAATCAGATTCATAAGTTAGATGTGACGTGGTTTCCTTTTTGTTCGACATATACTGCCACTTCATGTGGTCAGATAATATGGTCGTTTCGGTGTAGCTACCAGAAATCACGACAAGACACATAAGATTACTGTCTTGTTCAAAAAATCACTGGTAAGTTAATGGATTAAAGATGATAGAGAGCATCACCTGAATAAAAGTAGTGAAGGAACGCAGGAGGAGATCAGAGAACTGCTCGGGGAAGTAGCGTTGGTTGAGAAGAGGATTTATGTAGTAATTTTGAACAAAGTCACTGCTTCCTGCACTTAAAAGATAGATTGAACCAGATATAATGTTTGATGCATTGACTGTCCCTGCAACCTTTTCCAATTTCTTCTGATATTTCTTATAATTTTCTAGCTGCTTTGACAATGGAATTGCTTTCTACCAACCACAAAAAAAAATTGAAGCAAATTTTAGACAGAGCTAAAGAGAGAAAAGGGAGGGGGTGGATGATTTTACATACATAGAATTTTGCTGTTTTTTCATAATAACCAGAAGCAGCAGAGGCAAAGTTGACTCCAGTCAAGAGGTTTTCTCCTCTGGCTTCTCTGCTTAGGTAAGCTGGTGGGTATGAAGTAAACCCAAGATTCTCAGCTGTGTTCATATATTATATCAAAACCCATTAGTAGGTAAGAACAAATTCTGAATTTGAATCGTCTGACTCAAATGGACCAAAAATTAGTCAAAACAGCCATTTAGACGAGTCAGACTTAACGAGTCATTTCGGACCTCAAATCAGATTTCAAATTTGATTGCCAAAAAACTAAAACTACATGAGAGAGAGAGAGAGAGAGAGAGAGAGAGAGAGAGAGAGAGAGAGAGAGAGAGAGAGGCTAAACCAGTGAAATCAGTGGCTAGCTTCCCATTGCAGAACCTTCCAGTTGGTGAGTGTGTAACAAAATCTCTTCCATAAGGAGGAAAATTAGCCTTGATGAGAGTGAAAAGCTTATTGTTGTTTCCCACATCAACCACTGAATCACCAAAGATATAAAATGCAGGAACAAGAGCCTGCCCATTTACTACAGAGAAAAATATCATGACAACAACACAACTAATCAATACATGATCACTTGAGAACCCCATTTCTCTTCTCTTCCTCAATTAGCCTTTCAAAATTCAATGGGAATTAATGTTGGGTTATATGGTATAGTTGTAGGGGTATTTGTAGGAGTGAAAACTAAGAAAGTAGCTTGTGTTATCATGTGGGCAGGTTTGATATTGTTTACTTCGTCATAAAATTTCTCTTTGTTTATGTGTGACTATTCTCTCGTTCCTTCTAACGTGTTTTACATATATTTTCGATGGCTTACGAAAAATGCATGTATAGACTTAATTTTAATGTCAGATTAGGTTTTTCAGCATCAAATTCGAAATCAATTGACAATGAGTAGAGAAGTATGAGATATTAGTTACTTAGTCATGTAATCTAATTTCACAAGGTAAGATTGCTAGAGTTCACAAAGATCTGCCCCATTTCAAGCTATAGAGCATGTTTGGCACTTCTTAGAGAAAGTAAAAGGCCCTTTTTCTTCATGTTAAAACAGGACACACAAGAGAAAGAAGAAAGTCGGTAAGGTTTCATTACAAACTCACGTTATATTTGCACCCAAACTCTATGAGAAAAATACTTCTTTACCTTAGGGCCCCAATTTCATGTTTGCCCCACGAAACAAAAACACAGTTCTTAGGATTAGCAAATCGGTCCTTTTAAATACTGTCAGAAGAAGATGTAGCTATTTTAATTTGTTGCTAGTCATCTCTTGCTTGTTTCTTTCTTTCATCTAGATTAGCTAAAAATGATTTCTAATAATCACTGTACTTTATAGTTTGGTTAAATCAGGAGTATGATCGATAGGAATCAATTTTGTCAGTATATTATTTGGTTCAAGATTTAAAAAAAAAAAAACAGACTCTTGGATTTGGTTTTTCTCTCTTAAAAAGATTCTTTAATTCCTAATGCATTCTTGTAATTCCTAATGCATTCTTGTAATCTCGTGTATTCGTACTGTAATTCCTAGTAATCACATTTCATTTCTGCCAACCCCCAACGCACGTGTAGAAGGTATTTTTTTTGGAGAGCGTGTAGAAGATATTATTGATCAGTCAATAACACTTGGTTGGAGTGGTAAGATATTTTCAGTTTTCCACGTTAGAGGTCAACGGTCGTGAGGCACGCTAAACATTCAAATTGTTCAACATCTTTCACTTTACTACCCATCAAATAATTCCACACGCTCTTGTCTCCCGGTCTCTCCCTCTAGACAAAAGTCAAAAGTGCCAGGACAAATCTCCCCTAATTATAATCGGTGTCGAATTCCTAAAGCTGAACCCTTTCTCTTCTTCAATTCGTCGAGATCACTACAAGAGGCAATTTTTCATCTTTGATTCTCTGCATAGTCTTGATCAATTGGTTTAGGGTTTTGATTGATGTCGTTGTTATTTTGATTTAGGGTTCTGAACAATATTGGACTTCAATTGTGGTAAATTGTATTGAAATTGTTTCAAGTTTTCTGCTTCAATCATGAAATTTTTTGATATTTTAAAGATCAATTTCATCTCTTTTATCATATGTGGGTAGAATTAGATGAAAAACTTGTTTATTTGGGCTTTTGGGTAAAAACTTTCAATTTCTTCTGATTTTGTTAGGGTTGATCGTCTATTCTTAGGAGAAACGTTGAAAACTTGAAGCTGGAAAGTTTTTGAAATTGTTAAAGTTATATTTAATAGGAATGAGAAAAGAAGAATCCCTAATTTTTCATGTCAACATGAATATGTATCTCTCCTAGATAGATGAAGTAGTCTCAAGTCAACAATGTTTTTGGGGGTCTCAGATTTTAAGGAGTTAGGGCAAGTTAATTCTTATGCCTATTGTCTAAGCATGATTAACCTAATTTTTGTCTACTAGAAATGCTCAGTTTTCATTGTGCATGATTTGTCTTCTTGATGCATTTTTGTCAAATTCTAAATGTGTCGAGATCTTCATAAATTCGTATGAACCTTGTTAATAACATTCCACTTTGTAGTTGAGTCTGAATACTACTTTTTATCTTTCAGCTCAATCATGGCATCATCTTCTGATTCATGGATGAAAGAATTCAATGAAGCTTCTAAGCTTACTGATGATATTAGTGTCATGATATCTGAGAGAGCTTCTTTGCCGCCTTCTGGACCGGACACACAGCGCCATTCATCTGCAATTCGGAGAAAGCTTACAATACTCGGGACCAGGCTTGATAGCTTGCAGTCGCTTTTGTCTAAGCGTCCTAGTAAGCAGACAACGTATGATATCTATTTTGAGATTTATTGTCAATTTATTTTATATACTTATTGAAGTTGTATGAACCAACATTTACAACTCGCGGAAAAAAAAAACTCATTTGCGCCTAATACTCTATCATTATTATTGTCCGGCAATGCACCTAATGGGTGAATCCCTCATTTGTTCAGTCATTGATCATTGTCGCATATTCTTAATCATTTCGATTGACTTCAAATTGTCTTCTTTCAAGGGAACCTATAATATGGTCGAAAAAACTACAAAATATATTATACTACTATTGTTTGACTTGAAGTTTGTTTACACAGATCAGACAAGGAGATCAATCGGCGACAGGACATGATAGGAAGTTTGAGATCTAAAGCAAACCAGATGGCCTCAACACTGAATATGTCCAACTTTGCTACTAGGGATAGCTTACTTGGACAAGACTCGAAGACGGTAGATGCAATGAGTAGAACAATCGGGTTAGATAATAATGGTCTCATTGGTCTTCAACGTCAAGTAATTAAAGGTATGTAATTATTTACCTCCAAATCTCATTTATTCTTGTCACTTCATTTAGGCTTCCCTTATGCGAAGTTGTATCTATGATTTCACTGGAACAGAACAAGATGAGGGTCTTGAGAAATTGGAGGATACAGTATTAAGTACAAAGCATATCGCCCTTGCCGTGAATGAGGAACTTGATCTACACACTAGGCTCATTGTATGGTTTATGTTCACAATACTCTTTTGTTTCTGTTTCTTTATGTTCTCGGCTTGTTGCACAATTCTAGAAATTGTTCCTGAACTTTAAGATTCCTTCATCATGCAGGATACATTGGACGAACATGTAGAGTCAACTGATTCTCGTCTACAGGTTAATCTCTCTCTCTCTCTCTCTCTCTCTCTCTCTCTCTCTCTCTCTCTCTCTCTCTCTCTCTCTTATATAGTTAACTATATATACATGTTTGTGTACTTGTAAGATCACATTTTTATCTACTGGATCCAACCTGTATTGATATTAGTTTGTTAATGGCTAAACAGAGGGTTCAGAAGAGACTGGCGATTATGAATAAGCGAACAAAGGGTGGTTGCTCGTGCATGTGCTTGTTACTCGCAGTCATGGGTATTGTGTTTTTAGCAGTCATTGCTTGGATGCTGATCAAATACTTGTAGTCACCTTTATGGTAGTATCAACGAGTGTCATGTCTTCAGCTCGAAACTGTGTGTGGGTATCTTTGTGTGTGATCAGCCAGCTAACTCTGTGGAATTGGCTCAGTGTTTTCGTTTGTGTGTATATGACAAGGTTACCTCGTATTAACTCAAAGAATCACTACGCAACTTATATAATGAAATGTAGAGTGTTTTGTGTATTCTGCTCCCCCCTTTATCTTGTAGCCAGGTAGGTGTCTTTCAGTCTCATGTCTCTCTCTCTCCCTATATATAAACATACATGTTTATTTTTTTTCTTTTGCTTAAACAAGATCCAACCCTAGGGGTTTTGGTTCGCGGGTTCCTACTGCGAGTGAGAACCAGCACTAGAGAGAGATACGGTGGTGGTGAGAAGATGAATTTTTTTTTCTATTCCAGCGAAGATGGTCGGCAGAGAGCTGGTCAGATTACACAAACCCCATATGGGCAGAGTAGCCCAAACCAGAAAGCTGATAGAAAATACAAAGAAGGTTTCAGTTGCAAACTGTTACTCTATTTGATTACAACAACCAGAGTAGCCTAAAACGAAAAGAAAATCGTTTTCCATCTTCATTACTTGAAAGATGTCTTGGCAGCAAGATGGGTAAGCGCGTTTTTGTGGTAGTTTGTTCGAAGATTCTTATATTTTTGCACAAACGAATTAAGATCAATCTCCTTCTCTAAAAGTTTCCTGTTAAGGATCTCAGACTCCTCATCTGTTTTATTCATGGCATCTGCAAAACCAAAATTATATCTCAAAACTAAGCTTCCATCCATGGATTTTCTAACCCATAGTAACTAATTTCAGTTGACCTTGCAATTTCTTAAGCAACATAGAAGGAGAATAGAATTGTAAAGTTTCTTCCTTCTGTCTTTCCAGTTCATCAAGCTTTTCTTGGGCGGCAGCCAACTCTGTCGTTCGGATAATTCTGCACTGTTGTTCCGAATGAGATTTGGAGTTCAGTAAAGCAGAAAATCTCAAGTTTACTTTTTGAAGAACGTGATGGGAAAGATTTCTCAACGCTTACCTGATTCCTGAGCTCCAAAATTTGTGGTTCTTTTTCCATGTTCTTTCCTATTTTCGAAAATATACGTTAGAACTGTTTTGACTTTTGGTCTAGTACAAAGATAGAAGTGTTCAGAGATACTAACTTGCAAGCTGTAAAGTTTCGTTTCGGAGTTCATCCCTTAGCTAATAATGGACAAGAGCGAAAAAGTGTTATAAAACAAGAACCAAACTCAAATTTAACGCAAGAAGCCGACAACAATTTTACTTTTCATATTAAAAAAAAAAGCGATATTGATATGAACGTAACCGTTTCAGTAATGCTGCTGATTGAGAGTCGAGGGCTTGAAAACAAATCCCTCAGTTTCTGAATTCTTGAGAAAATAAAACCCCAGACTCCATTAACAAGAAATTGAATCAAGTTAATTACGCACAATGATTTGAAGTAGTGCTTAAAAGTGAAACCCTCAATTTTGAAGCCTTGGGAAAAATCAAAGCCCGGACTCCATAAACAGGAGATTTAATGAAGTTGATTATGCAAGATGATTTTGAGAAATAGTAAAGTATGAAAATCTAAAGGTCTATGTTTGATATTTGGAATCTACTTTGAACTTCTGAATCTATTTAGACTAACACAACTAGAAACAAGATAGATGTGGAAACTTACATTGTTTTGAGTTCTCACTTGATCAAGTGAAAGCAAGAAATGGTTGTATGCATCTCTATCAGATAATAGCTTCCTTAACTCGTCGAAGCTATATTGAATCAATCAAAACAAATCTGTTCAGTTATCAGTAGTACCACACTGTGATGCAGTTGGGCGCAGCCAAATTTACCTGAGTAACACAGGAATTAGCTCGGACTCGAGGAGAGCCGGAGCCACAGCGGCGCCTAAGTGGGAGTGGTTCTAAAAGAATGATCTTTCAAACTAAGCTGCAATTTGGTAAAAAGTTTACCTTTTGTCCTTTAAATGGTGAATAATACTAGCAGCCTCAGATGGCGAGAGTTGGGCTACAGATGTGGAGTAGGTTGGGTCGGAAGGTCTTCGTATATTATGATCACCGGACAGACTGCTATTTGACAGGCTCGGGGGATTCGTAGAGCCCACCACTGATGGAGGATACCAAGAAGATTGGGAAGGAATCTCCTGTACACGAGGAGGAGGTTCTGGTTCCTGTGAACCCCTGTAATATTAAGTGTGAGAATAGTCCCACATTGAAGAAAGGTAAACTAGTAACCAAGAATACAGTGTGTAGGTCCTCTACTCATTGTCAATGGGATGACAACAAACTTAATAATTTGCTACTAACAACAACTGAATACAGGAATGATCTCAAAGGTGATATACTTTAAGTTCCTTTCCCACTTTGGGGAATTTAGTGTGACGAAATACTGATTGATGATCAAATTATCCCACCGACTAGAATTGCTATTTGTCTTAATTTGGGCAAAAGGAATAAAAAGAGAGAAGATTGAATCTAGATCAATACAAAAGATACAGAAAATTAAACATTGAAAGGTAAAATTAGAGAGAATTGGATGAATAAGGCAAAAACTGGGTAAAATGAACAGAGGGGAGTAACAATCAAACAAAGGAAAGTAAAAAAGATAGGAATTTAGAGAGAGGGAGAGAAATAATACCAGAAGGACTTGAACATAGTTGATAGTTGGATCGTTAGATGTTCGGGAGAAGTAAAAGCCCTGTAAAAATCTCTTTCCTTCTAAACGAAATAGAGAGTAAGAGAGAGAGAGAGAGAGTTGTTTTTGTACGGACTCGGCGGAAGAGATTATGGACAATCCTGTTCGTCCACTGTAACTCCTACAAAGGCTTGGATGCGACACTCAAACTCTTACGTAGTGGATTGAGACTTTCACGAACTTTCATAGACAAAATGCCCTGTAGACATTTCAGATGATTACAGACAACATGTCTTCATAGACATTTTCAAGACATTGAGTTTGTAGACAAAATGTCTTTATAGACATTCCAAGACATTTGATTCATAGACAAAATGTCCTGGGGACATTTCAAGATCTTGAGTCCATTGACAAAATGTGTAATGCATATTATATTTGTACTAATCAAAAATATATTTTTTGACTTTAATAGACATCTGTGAATATTTGTGGACATTGGTGGACATTCGGTAGACATTTATTATTTTAGTATTATTATTATTATTGTTTAGTCACATGAAATAATATATTTATACTAACATTTCAAAAATATATTTTTCGACTTTCGTAGACATCTGTGAATATTTGTGGACATTAGTGGACATTTGGTAGACATTTATTATTTTAATATTCTTCTTATTGTTTAATCACATGAAATAATATATTTATACTAACATTTCAAAAAAATATTTTTCGACTTTCGTAGACATCTGTGAATATTTGTGGACATTGATGGACATTTGGTGGTCATTTATTATTTTAATATTATTATTGTTGTTTAATCACATGATGGACTCCAAATGTCTCTTGTTATTGTAAAGACATTTTGGGCTCCAAATTTGTCTCAAATCCTTCACAAAATGCATCAAACTATGAAGTCTACCAAAGTCTGAGACATTTTGTCTATAATCGAATGCCTCAGACTTTCATAGACTCTTAAATGTCGGGTGATGATGCATAAAATGTCCAGACATTGACTAATGTCTGAAAAGTCAAAGATCAGACCAGAAGTCTCTCGGAACAGCTCGGCTTAAGGCAGCAGGAAGGGAGCAGGACAGCTAAAACCCCTGATGGTCCACCACACATTCCCACAACTGGGAGGTCGGCCTGAAGAAACCAGCTCTGCACAAAACGCCCACGGCATGGACAGATCAGCCCTGTGATCTCTAAAGAAATAAGGGGGGTCTCCACAGGTTCGGCCCATATCTTACGCCCAGAACTGGGGAGATATCAGCGCTGCGCAACCTAATGACTTAATCCCGGACTTTCTATCACGGTTTGACAGCCACCGCCTCAGCAACTGCCACTAATCACAATCGGCCTACCTTCGCATATAAAAGGTCCCCCACATCGTCCTTCAAAGGACACGATCTCTAGGGAAAAAACACACCCACTCTCCCAAAAATAACATCTCTTCATACCAGAAGGATCACCCCCAAAAACAGAGTTCTCATAACTCCCCCTCCAAAAGGATCAATCAATATTCATTCTTTTACTGCAAAGAGCACCCTGACTGTCTTGAGCGTCAGAGCGGTTTCGAACTCTTTGCAGGTTTTCCCCCCTCGGAAACAGACGAACAGGAGCAAGGAATCAGGAGCTAGAGTAAGGAGTCAAGAGCTGGAGTAAGAAGCAGAGCAGAAGAGCAGAGCAGAGAAGCAGAGCTGAACAGAGGAATCTCCCCTCTCTAAACAGAATATACCATCATAACGGAGGCTGTCATGCATCAACTCCCTTTTTCATGCTGATTTAACCGGGAGGCAATTTTCGACATCAGCATCGGGATTTGAATGCCTCAGACTTTCATAGACTCTCAAATATCGGGATTTGAATTCCTCTGACTTTCGAGGACTTTCAAATGTCTGGATTTGAATGCCTCAGACTTTCGTAGACTCTCAAAATGTCCGGATTTGGATGCCTCGAACTTTCGCGGACACTCAAATGTTCACGAAAGTCCCGATCCACTCCCCCCCCCTTTAATGTACACGATGTTTTACTTATCATTGACAGAGATGTTTTCTAGAAGCGGCTGCCAAAATATTTGCGAAATCACATAGTACTAATGAATTTCCAAACTGTCTCCTTTGATTTTCTTATTGAAAATAGGTAGAATACCATGACTAGTTAAAAACAGAATTTTATATTTCAACAAAGTCGCAACGTTGTTATTTGATCAATATTATCATCACTATCGGTTTTCTACATGAGCATATCATTGACACCACTCGGTGTTACAATATTTATGTAAACCTCAACTGGAAGGTGCCTTGAAATTCCAACGACCCCATATTCTCAACATTGCCTTTTTGGCAAAGATCACTTGGCTATTCTAAACATAAATTCCATTTGGGTCAACTTCCAAAAAAACAAAGGGTTATTTCCCAAATGGCTCCCAACTTTGTGACCAGCTTCCTGCCTAGCCCCCTACTTTAGCAAATATTCTCATATGGCCCCCTTTTTTCGTTATCTTTAACTGTCCGTTACTCTCACTCCTCCACTTCATTTCCTCTCTCTGCCAAGTCACTCAAAATGCCACATCATCGTCTTCTCCGGAAGGGTCGCCGACCGGCCAAATTTCCGGCCGGCGACCTTCAAACATAAAAAAAAAAAAAAAAAAAAAAATTTCCCTCTCTCTCTCTAAAAAAAAAAAAAAAAAAAAATATTTTTCCCCCTCTCTCTCTAGATCTGGTTCACCATGAACCAGATCTAGGTCTGATTCGAACAGATCTTCAAAGGTCTGTTCGAATCAGACCCGAGCAGACCTTCATTGAAGGTCTGTTTCAATCGAACAGACCTTCAATGGAGGTCTGTTCTTCTGAAACAGATTGAAACAGACCTTCAATGAAGGTCTGTTCGTCTGAACAGACTGAACAGACCTTCATTAAAGGTCGTCTGAACAGACCTTCAATGGAGGTCTGTTCGACTGAAACAGACCTTCAATGAAGGTCTGTTCAGTCTGTTCAGACGAACAAACCTTCATTGAAGGTCTGTTTCAATCTGTTTCAGAAGAACAGACCTTCAATGAAGGTCTGTTCGGGTCTGATTCGAACAGACCTTTGAAGGTCTGTCCGAATCAGACCTAGATCTGGTTCATGGTGAACCAGATCTAGAGAGAGAAAGGGAATATTTTTTTTTTTTTTGAGAGAGAGGGAAAAAAAACTTTTTTTTTATGTTTGAAGGTTGCCGGCCGGACAATTTCCGGCCGGCAACCTTGCCGGAGAAGACGCTGATGTGGCATTTTGAGTGACTTGGCAGAGAGAGGAAATGAGGTGGAGGAGTGAGAGTAACAGACAATTAAAGATAACGGAAAAAGGGGGCCATATGGGAATATTTGCTAAAGTAGGGGGCTAGGCAGGAAGCTGGTCACAAAGTTGGGGGCCATTTTTGGTCAACTAACTCAAAGTGTTCATCTTCTTTTTTATGAAAATCTGTTCTTAAATCAAAGAAATTATTTTCGAAAAATTGTGTATGGCTTGTAGGAAGTGATGAGACGGTGAACCAAGGAATGGAGGTTTGGTTTTTGGACCCCCACTACTGGCCCGAGGGTATCTCAACTGTTGTTTTTTTTTTTTTTTTTTTTTTTTGGAAAATGGATTAACTTCATTAATAGAACCATAATGAGAAGATTACAAATTGAAGTTAAAACAGGTACTATAACCGAAACAATGGTTAATAGTATGGACCGGACTGCAAATTAGATTACTAATTAAGGACCGCGTGGGCCACTTCATGAGCCGCCACGTTTGCCATCCTTGAAACTCGTTGGAAGACAACTGTTTCCAACCCACCCACCAACTGTTGCGCATCCGAAATCAAAGTATGAATTTGCCACGGGATCGCACCATGGCCGTCCGATATTGCCGAGATGACCGCCTGATTATCTCCTTCTATTAATACTCTTTGAAACCCTAACTCCGATATTTTTAGGCAAGCAAACCGAAGAGCCTCTGCCTCACTGAACAATGCCGATCGTGTTTCGATTCTTCTTCCTTCTTGAAATACAACCTCTCCATTAGAGTTTCTAATAACTACCCCAACTGATGCTCCATTATTGTTAAAGGTTCCATCAAAATTAGCCTTGATCATGTTTGGTGGCGGCGGGATCCAACAAGCCTCCACATTTGCCATGTTTAAATCATTTCCCACCGATGATATTGCTTCCCTCTTGGCTAAACAGAATATTCGATTGATGTTTGTATCCTCTGAATTGAAGATGAAATTGTTCCTTTCTTTCCAGAGGAACCAAAGAAGGTAAACAACAAACCTCACTTTGAGCCTGTCTTCTTTATGATTGAGTATTAATTTTTTGATTAATAACTCTGGATTTTCTTCTTTGTTGCATTCCATGAATGATTGAGCCTTACTCCATAGTTCTGTGAAGATTGGACAAGAGTTGAACAAATGCAAAGTTGTTTCCGGTTCACTTTGACAAAGCTGGCAAGTTGTCGAAATCTGGAAATTCCCCTAGCAATATTTGATAGCACAGGTAATCCTTCGTTCAGTAGTCTCCAAATGAATTGTAATACCCTAGGTTGGATGTATGTTAACTTCCAAAATTTTGACCATGGAAAGTCCGAACTAACTCTAGGGTTTCTGTGGGTCGATGATATTTCCTTGAAGAATGACTTTGGGGTAAAAGCTCCAGACAACGTAGGCATCCAAATTAGCCTATCTATTACACACAATGTCGATAATGGAATTGTCAATATTGCTTCGACAGTCCTATCCTCAAACCAGGTTTTTATTTTTTATTTTTTATTTTTTAAACACGAAAACCGAGGAAGCACTACTAAGATCTTATAAAAAGTACCCACTAACAGGGGATTCGTGGGTGATTAGAAAAATTACCTCCCGTTCAAGACGGGCGACGACCTTTGTAGACGACCCGGGCCACTCTTCCCTCAAGTGTTCGAACCCGAGGCTTCGTTGGATTTTCGGTTACAATTTATAAAAGCCCTCCAATTTAGGGTCAAAACTTAAATCCAAAAATAAAGTTTAGAAAGTCTAAAGTCTCTCTCTCACCAAAAATAAAATAAAATAAAACTATAAATTTCTTCTTTTCGACTCCTCCTCCTTGTTGCGCCTCCTCTTCAGCTCCTTAGTGTTCTGCACACCAAAAACAGAGAAGCAAGTCAAAGTATCCAAAATTCAAAACTTACCAAAAATAAAAACTTTCCAAAATTAGAATAAATTTAAAACATAGTCCCCGGCAGCGGCGCCAAAAACTTGATGGGCCTAGAAAGGGTTACCCTAAATAGGTCTACACCCGCAAGTGCACGGGTGTCAAGTTGTAATAATTTCCGGTAAGACCGGTTCGTTCCTCAGAGACTAAGTGAAATCTATTCTAAAACCAGGAAGTAATAACATTTTTCAATGATTTGGTTTTGGTTTTGAAATGAATAAAATATTAAAATAAAATGACGGAAATAAAATACAAATGATACAAGGAACTCAAAATGGGGGGAGACGACCTAGGGTTTTTTGGAATCCACCGAATAACTCACTTTTAAACACACGAAATCAACTGACTAACTCTCTCGTTTTATAACTCAGAATTTCGGATAATGAACTATCCTAATTCCGGGAGATGTTTTCGATAAAATCGGTTTTTAACTCATGAAATTGTAATTGTCTTATTTAAAAGATGAATTTCTAAACTACTATCTATCAATCAATAAGTATGTACCGTCAAAGGATTTAACCTAAGCACGATACATCAAACCTAAAAGCATAGATAGTGAAAAGATAATCTACTTGATAAATTAAAACAATTTAAACATTAAATCACATTAAAAGAATTAACCAAATAACTTATGTTCTAAAGATCTAATATTTGGTTTCATCATCAACCCTAGACAGAGAATTAGTTAATCATAATACGATATTGAAATAGACATAAAGAATAAAAGAGAATGGAAGAAAACTTAACTTTTTCGCTATTTCCGAACCAAACAGGGCCTTAGGGAAAGATTTTCCTTCTGTTTTCCCAAAATTCTGCCAAACGCACCCTCAGGGAAAACGATTTTCTCGTCTTCCCGGAAAATACTTCTCTGTGGGAAAATTATTTTCCTCACCTGGTTTTTTCTCTCTCTTTACTGTTTTCTCCTTCTTTCTCACTCTAACCTTTCTCTTTCTCTCTCTAAAACATTAATATAACTCTCCCTCTCTCTCTCTAACCAAAACAGTAAAGAAATAGAGAGATTTCAATCGGTTTTATTAATTCAAAAATATCTCTCTCTCTCTCTCTACAATTTCTCTCTCTCTGTTCTTCTCTCTCTCTCACTAAAAGAGACAAACTTAGAAATAAAATAATAAAGATGATGATGATGGTGTTACTGTTTCTGTTCCGAAAAGAGATGATGATAATCTCTGTTAATCTCTTCCTATCTGATTTAATCTCTTTCTCTCACTAAAAGAGATAATGAAGAAGATGATAATAGATGATGATGATGGTAAGAGTTTTCCCTGTTTTTCCTTCTCTCTTTTTCTCTGATTTTTCTCTATAGGTTGAGCTTAAGAGAGGATCATGCTCCCAGCCGAGATGAGATAATCTTCAATGTTGTGTTTTCTGATATTTATAGGAGTGGAGGAAAGTAGTTGCAGTTCTGATTTCTCATTCTTCAATCTTTCCCAAATCAGAGATTTTATCTCCCTTTTGGTTCAATAATCTCTCTCTGTTATCTTATGAAGAAAATCAGTCCCTATTTCTCTCTTTATCTTCATAATTTTCCAAAGAGAACATTCATTCTCTTCTGTGAAAAATATCTCCATGATTCTGTTCTTAAGCAATGATGGAAAATATCCTCCTTTAATCTCCTCTTCATCCTGTCAATCTTTCGTTTTCACTAGAGATTATCTTCTTACCAAAACCTCTACCATCTCTCTGTTTCCATCTCACGATCTTTCTCTACTCTGTTTCCACTTTTTAATGTTGAAAGAAAACTCCAGCTGCCTCATTCCTTTTAGGGGTGGGAGATGCCAAAAGTTGCTATATATCTTCTCTGTTTCCACTTTTTACTGTTATGGGTTCTTTCCAAAAGAACAGATTGAGGAGATAGAGAAAATCTTATCCTCTCTTCAAATCTAATTTCATTACCCTCAATAGCACTTTCTCTCTCCCATAATATCTATTCTTATCCCCTCTCTCTTTAATTTCTTTCTTTTTTTTTTTTGAATAGAGAGTGAGAATATAAGGGAGGAAAGAGACGTTAAGTTGCTGATGTGTTGGCTGGAAATAGGAATGATCAGGTGTGTTGCGGGGCTGTTTAGCATATTGAAATGGGTATTCATCAACAGCCACATGCATTAAAACTAAATGGAGCGTTGGATCTCGCGGGAGCACCGTAATACCTTGCGGCTACAAGCATTGTAGCTCAAATCCTGAAAGTCTCGTGACCGTGATAGCTGGCAGTAGGGATGCTGCGGTATATCACAGCTCATCGAATGGAAGTGACACGGCCGTTAGATGGATCTGTTGTACGCGTGTTCTAGCCAAATTCGTTGGATCGTGTGTGGATCATCGAAATACCGTTATTGTTGTACACGGAATTAACTTCAAGAGATGATCCCGAAACCATCCCATGTGTACTTGCAACTGTACCGAAAATCTATCCCTCACCGTCAGATTTGTTTCACTGTTGCTCGCCACGTGTCTTGGGACGGTCTTGGTTGACCTTTAGTCAAATGATTTTGACACCAACTTTGACTTGCTATATTTTGCTCATCCGGACTCCGATTTAACTTCTGTTTTCACCTACGGATCCGTCTTTGACTCTACTTTTACCTGATCATCAACATTGGCTAAAATACCAGAATCTCCAAATGACCAAATTACCCTTTTGTGCGTCTTTATCTCGTTTTTAACCATTTTTCGTGCTCAATTGCATAGAAACCACCTGAGTAAGAGAAACAAGCAAATCATCAGAGTAACCGCTCGAAAGTGACTAACTAACCCGAGTTAAGAGATTCAGATGAGACATTTTCATGGCTCATCAAACATCCCCAAACTTAGATTTTGCTAGTCCTCGAGCAAAACAGAAAAATAAAACTAAACCCAATTCACCACTTTCGTAGGGAATCACGATTGCACTTAGCATGTGCAACAAGCCGTTAAACCTCTAGGTTACCCAAGAGGACGAGTTTTGTCTCGTGAGGATTTGCAGTGAATATACCCACAAAATTCAAAAGATCTCAAAAATGCAGAAGGGTTTAAATATGATATGGATTAAAATAATGTTCATCCGGTAGATTTTTGAAAGCTAATAAAAATAAAAATCTGAGTCAACCAGACCATACAAATGCTAAAAATCTCTTCACTAGTAACCAAAACCCGAAGTGCACGTGACCAGCCAATATAAGTATCATTTCGGTTCCGAACAGACAAGACCTCGATCACCGTTTCAATACATTTCGCCTCGACTGTTGCCTCACGGTCATACACTCAAAAATTAAAGTCACTCAAGAATGGTTCACTCTATGTGTTAGTATGAATATGAAGGAAAACTCAACACATGAAAAAGACGGACTAAAATTTTGTGGACGACTGATCTCAAAGAAGGAAACAACCACTAATACGGAATGGGGAAGCTAACCAACTCTTCTCACCTGATCTACTTTCTAACAATGCTTCCTAGAGGTCGATAGACTAAGGATGAACTAGAACTCCTGAGAACTCGACGTCTTCAAATCTTCAAGAACTAATTCAAGGGATAAACATTTAAACAAAACTAATCAGACACCTTCTTCTTTTTTTTTTTTCTTTTTTTTTTTTTTTTCCTTTTTTTTTTCTTTTTCTACTTCTATTTTTTTTTTTTTTTCTTTTTTTTTTTTTTTTTTTTTTTTTTCATAGTACTTTTCTGGTAATCAAACTCAAATACACAAAGAACTTTCTTGACATTATTCTTTCCTTGGGTATAATTCTCTTCATTTTGCTTCATGCCTTATTCTCAGGGTTTTAACAAATGGATTTCTATCTTCCTCTAGTTGACACTGTTTTCAAGTTTCTCAGACTACAAGAGAAAGGTTTACTTCCTGATGACATCCCTAGTGGTTGTAAAATTCGAACTCAAGAGATCAACTGAGCTCTAATGAATGTTGCGAGGTTGAGTAGATCTTCATTCTACTCAGAATTAGCTCAGAAGAGATCACTCAAAACAACAAGAAAGGCTCAGAATCTCACATAGGTTAAGTCTCCACTAATGATCGATTAAGTTCTCTCAGAAAAGTCAACTCTTCACCTATCTAACACTCACATGGCTAGTGCACAGACAACTACAAGATTCGAAATTCGTGGAAAAACCTTTAGCAAAAGTGTAGTATAACCAACTAGACTCTATAACTATTAACAAGCAAAAATAACTAGACTCACATTTTCAATCCAAAAATTTGAAAAATTTTGAAAATTTTTGAACCCTTTTGAATTTTTGAAATAAGGACTTAGCAAAAAATTCATTCCCCTATCCCCAAACTTAAACCGAACATTGTCCTCAATGTTCTGAAGACTATGCAAAAATAACAGGATGAAGGGAGAGATATTACCTGATTCGGAAGTCCTAAGCGTGGGTTGCCTCCCAGAAAGCGCTAAGTTTAACGTCTTCAGCCAGACGAAACAGATGATTCGAAAAATAGAAAGAATTAACCTACTGGATTACAAACATGTGATTAACTGTAAACCAATAACCGATACATCTGTGGGTCCACCCAAAACACAATGTTTTCAGTGAACGATAGTCTCACATTTTTGTGAATTGCAGAGAGTGCATGTGAGACTATCAAAGATGAGGGGCAATCCCCAAACTTAGTGGATGCACAGTCCACTAAGTAACTATAAATACTTGGACCAATGACTAGAAAGTCATCGAAAGGATCGACATAACAATGAAGGGTCAATATATCCGTCGAAGGCAGAAAGTCATCTGCAAGCTTAGTGGATAGAATATCCACTATTTCCATAGACGTTCTAGAGGAGACATCTGAAGTGTCCCAAAAGGGATCAACAACCGAGTCTGAGACCATGTGAAAGGTCAAACTAGACTCTAAGGGTAAGGCAATATGCTCGGGGACCAGGTCAAGGTCCATGGTTTCCTTAGGTAAACAGTCTGACAAACTATCCAACATGTCTCTATCGTAATTAATGTCCTCAAAGACATCTGCGGCCTCGCATTCATTTATAGTGTCATGCCTTCCTAAGATTTCATCTAAGACTGACTCCTTACAAGTGTCAAATGTCGGAAAGTTCAGAATAGTGTCATTCCCAAACTTGCTCATAGAGCCATCATCCTGGATATCAACGTCTAGTGTAGCCCTATCATGGTGAGGCGACATAGGTGGAGGAAGCAAGACAACAAGGTCATCAGACCTTTCAGGCTCTAGGATATTATCAGTAAATTCATCGACATTTAACTTAGTACTAGGGTTAGACGTATTAACCTCGTCATCGTACCTAGTACCTTCCTGAGTTTGGGGTGGTGAACCCTCTTCCTCGTCGGCGAATAACTGTGACTTAAACATTTTCATCTGTTGAGCCAAGGACTCAGTATCCTGCTGCATTTGAGTCGTAAATTGTGACATAATCTCAATAAGACGACTCTCGGACTCTGATCGAGATCTATCTTCAAGAATCTCCTCATAATAAGGCTCACTAGTGTAATTAAATGAAGACTCTTGATAAAAACTCTCACCGTACATATTAGGATCATACCTGTCTCTAAAGTCATTGGTCTCAGAATAGTGTGGACAATAAGGTCTCTCATATATATTTGGCGTCGGACCATATCCATCGCTAATCGGACCATCTCTACACATTTGTTGATAATCTCCTAATGTCATATGAGATTGATCAGGCTCATATGGTCTACTCCACTCACTAATTGGACTGTTTCTAGACATTCGTTTATAATCCTGAAATGTCATACCCGGTCGGTTAGGCTCGTCTCTACACATCTGTTGGTACTCTCCTAGGGTCATACCAGTTCGGTTAGGCTCAACTAGCCTATTCCCCTCGTTAAGTCGTTGACAATCTCTTAGAGTCGTACCACGTTGGTTAAGCCAGTCTTTACGCAACTGTTGGTATTCTCTTAAGGTTATATCAGTTCGGTTGATGACGGGTCCCTTTAGATCAAGGTCATCATCATCAACAGGGTACGTCCAACCATTAGAAAAATGCGCCATGATGATCAGGCACGATCACAAGATGGGAATTGACACTTGCAAAAACTACACTCGATTCCTTTTTATTGGTCCATTTTTTATTTTTTTATTTTTTTATTTTTTTTATTTTTTATTTTTTATTTTTTAAACACGAAAACCGAGGAAGCACTACTAAGATCTTATAAAAAGTACCCACTAACAGGGGATTCGTGGGTGATTAGAAAAATTACCTCCCGTTCAAGACGGGCGACGACCTTTGTAGACGACCCGGGCCACTCTTCCCTCAAGTGTTCGAACCCGAGGCTTCGTTGGATTTTCGGTTACAATTTATAAAAGCCCTCCAATTTAGGGTCAAAACTTAAATCCAAAAATAAAGTTTAGAAAGTCTAAAGTCTCTCTCTCACCAAAAATAAAATAAAATAAAACTATAAATTTCTTCTTTTCGACTCCTCCTCCTTGTTGCGCCTCCTCTTCAGCTCCTTAGTGTTCTGCACACCAAAAACAGAGAAGCAAGTCAAAGTATCCAAAATTCAAAACTTACCAAAAATAAAAACTTTCCAAAATTAGAATAAATTTAAAACATAGTCCCCGGCAGCGGCGCCAAAAACTTGATGGGCCTAGAAAGGGTTACCCTAAATAGGTCTACACCCGCAAGTGCACGGGTGTCAAGTTGTAATAATTTCCGGTAAGACCGGTTCGTTCCTCAGAGACTAAGTGAAATCTATTCTAAAACCAGGAAGTAATAACATTTTTCAATGATTTGGTTTTGGTTTTGAAATGAATAAAATATTAAAATAAAATGACGGAAATAAAATACAAATGATACAAGGAACTCAAATGGGGGGAGACGACCTAGGGTTTTTTGGAATCCACCGAATAACTCACTTTTAAACACACGAAATCAACTGACTAACTCTCTCGTTTTATAACTCAGAATTTCGGATAATGAACTATCCTAATTCCGGGAGATGTTTTCGATAAAATCGGTTTTTAACTCATGAAATTGTAATTGTCTTATTTAAAAGATGAATTTCTAAACTACTATCTATCAATCAATAAGTATGTACCGTCAAAGGATTTAACCTAAGCACGATACATCAAACCTAAAAGCATAGATAGTGAAAAGATAATCTACTTGATAAATTAAAACAATTTAAACATTAAATCACATTAAAAGAATTAACCAAATAACTTATGTTCTAAAGATCTAATATTTGGTTTCATCATCAACCCTAGACAGAGAATTAGTTAATCATAATACGATATTGAAATAGACATAAAGAATAAAAGAGAATGGAAGAAAACTTAACTTTTTCGCTATTTCCGAACCAAACAGGGCCTTAGGGAAAGATTTTCCTTCTGTTTTCCCAAAATTCTGCCAAACGCACCCTCAGGGAAAACGATTTTCTCGTCTTCCCGGAAAATACTTCTCTGTGGGAAAATTATTTTCCTCACCTGGTTTTTTCTCTCTCTTTACTGTTTTCTCCTTCTTTCTCACTCTAACCTTTCTCTTTCTCTCTCTAAAACATTAATATAACTCTCCCTCTCTCTCTCTAACCAAAACAGTAAAGAAATAGAGAGATTTCAATCGGTTTTATTAATTCAAAAATATCTCTCTCTCTCTCTCTACAATTTCTCTCTCTCTGTTCTTCTCTCTCTCTCACTAAAAGAGACAAACTTAGAAATAAAATAATAAAGATGATGATGATGGTGTTACTGTTTCTGTTCCGAAAAGAGATGATGATAATCTCTGTTAATCTCTTCCTATCTGATTTAATCTCTTTCTCTCACTAAAAGAGATAATGAAGAAGATGATAATAGATGATGATGATGGTAAGAGTTTTCCCTGTTTTTCCTTCTCTCTTTTTCTCTGATTTTTCTCTATAGGTTGAGCTTAAGAGAGGATCATGCTCCCAGCCGAGATGAGATAATCTTCAATGTTGTGTTTTCTGATATTTATAGGAGTGGAGGAAAGTAGTTGCAGTTCTGATTTCTCATTCTTCAATCTTTCCCAAATCAGAGATTTTATCTCCCTTTTGGTTCAATAATCTCTCTCTGTTATCTTATGAAGAAAATCAGTCCCTATTTCTCTCTTTATCTTCATAATTTTCCAAAGAGAACATTCATTCTCTTCTGTGAAAAATATCTCCATGATTCTGTTCTTAAGCAATGATGGAAAATATCCTCCTTTAATCTCCTCTTCATCCTGTCAATCTTTCGTTTTCACTAGAGATTATCTTCTTACCAAAACCTCTACCATCTCTCTGTTTCCATCTCACGATCTTTCTCTACTCTGTTTCCACTTTTTAATGTTGAAAGAAAACTCCAGCTGCCTCATTCCTTTTAGGGGTGTGAGATGCCAAAAGTTGCTATATATCTTCTCTGTTTCCACTTTTTACTGTTATGGGTTCTTTCCAAAAGAACAAATTGAGGAGATAGAGAAAATCTTATCCTCTCTTCAAATCTAATTTCATTACCCTCAATAGCACTTTCTCTCTCCCATAATATCTATTCTTATCCCCTCTCTCTTTAATTTCTTTTTTTTTTTTTTTGAATAGAGAGTGAGAATATAAGGGAGGAAAGAGACGTTAAGTTGCTGATGTGTTGGCTGGAAATAGGAATGATCAGGTGTGTTGCGGGGCTGTTTAGCATATTGAAATGGGTATTCATCAACAGCCACATGCATTAAAACTAAATGGAGCGTTGGATCTCGCGGGAGCACCGTAATACCTTGCGGCTACAAGCATTGTAGCTCAAATCCTGAAAGTCTCGTGACCGTGATAGCTGGCAGTAGGGATGCTGCGGTATATCACAGCTCATCGAATGGAAGTGACACGGCCGTTAGATGGATCTGTTGTACGCGTGTTCCAGCCAAATTCGTTGGATCGTGTGTGGATCATCGAAATACCGTTATTGTTGTACACGGAATTAACTTCAAGAGATGATCCTGAAACCATCCCATGTGTACTTGCAACTGTACCGAAAATCTATCCCTCACCGTCAGATTTGTTTCACTGTTGCTCGCCACGTGTCTTGGGACGGTCTTGGTTGACCTTTAGTCAAATGATTTTGACACCAACTTTGACTTGCTATATTTTGCTCATCCGGACTCCGATTTAACTTCTGTTTTCACCTACGGATCCGTCTTTGACTCTACTTTTACCTGATCATCAACATTGGCTAAAATACCAGAATCTCCAAATGACCAAATTACCCTTTTGTGCGTCTTTATCTCGTTTTTAACCATTTTTCGTGCTCAATTGCATAGAAACCACCTGAGTAAGAGAAACAAGCAAATCATCAGAGTAACCGCTCGAAAGTGACTAACTAACCCGAGTTAAGAGATTCAGATGAGACATTTTCATGGCTCATCACCTTCCTCTTGATTCCACCAAAAATTTCTCTGTATTTGCTCCAGTCGATTGATAATCCCCTTTGGTAAGAGAGAGAGACTCATAAAATACGTACTAATGAGGCTGAGAGCCGACTTAATCAAGGTCGTTCTTCCTGCCTGAGATATGAATTTACGTTTCCATGCCGCCAACTTTTTTTTGAATTTATCGACCAGAAACTGGAATGTTTGGATTCTTGATTTTGGTTTAAGGATTAAGTCTCCCAAGTATTTATCCGATGCCCCCATGTAAGGGGCTTGGAGTTCTTCAACGAAAAAATTCCTTAGGTCCATTGGAACCCCTGAACTAAATAGGATTGAAGATTTTGAAAAATTTACCCTTTATCCCGAGAAAGCCATATAATGATCCATCAACACTTGGAAGCTCCTTAGATTTTTCAGCGATGCCTCCCCCATAATGATCAAATCATCTGAAAATAATAAATGTGAGACCTTTGGTGCCTTTCGGTTAATTCTGTATCCTTCAAAGAGTGCTTCTCTTTCAAATTTTCCAATTAATAGGGACAGAGCTTGAGAGATAAGGATGAATAGATAAGGTGACAAAGGACATCCTTGTCTCAGACCTCTTGTAGAAGCAAAAGATCCATATTGTTTGCCGTTTACTAGAACACTGAAAGTTGGGGTTGAGACACAACACATGATAAGATCCAGAAGTGTACCTGTAATACCAATAGCACTTAGTACCTGTTTAAGAAAATTCCACTCTACTCGATCATAGGCTTTAGCCATATCTAATTTTAGTAGAAAGGACCCGACTTTTGCCTTTGACCGTTTCATAGAGTGTATAGATTCCTGTACAATTACTATATTATCCACTATTTGCCTATTTGGCACAAACGCATTTTGGTTCCAACTAATGCAATCTTCCAAGAATGGCCTCAATTTATTGGCTATGATCTTTGTGATGAACTTGTAAAGGGTATTGCACAATGCTATCGGTCGATAATCAGCGGCATTCGTTGGATGTTCGGATTTGGGTATCAAAACTAGGGTTGTTGCATTAATATCAGCTGAGAATTGACCTGTTCTGAATGTTTCCTGAATGAATTTGATGATTTCTGGTCCAATAATATTCCAGCTTTCTTGATAAAACAAGCACGGAAAACCATCAGGGCCCGGGCTTTTTAGTGGCCCCATATTGAAAACCACCGATTTTATTTCTTCTTCTGTTGGTATTGAGTCCAATGCTTGGTGATTATCGACTGATACCCTCTTATATTCGGCAAGGAGTTCTAGTGGAGCTGTTGTAGTTTGTTCCGCCGAGAAAAGGTTCTGAAAGTGAGCCACCAGATTATCAGCTATACGTTGTTCATTAGTGATCCTGTTGCCCTCACTGTCCATCAACATTAGAATATGATTTTTCCTTTTACGGTTGGAAATGGCTATATGAAAAGCTTTTGAATTGCGGTCACCATTAAGAGCCCAAAATTGTCTTGTCCGTTGTTCTAACCTTGTACGTTGCAATTCCTCCAAGTGTAAGAGCTCTTCTTGATAACTTGATTCTAATTGAATATCTAGCTCGGTTATCGGGTGACTTTGAATGTTCCCCAGTTTGGATCGAAGCATGGAGATGCGTCTGTTTAAATTACCAAAAGTTTGTTTACTCCATTTTTGGAGTTTTTCTTTCACATCAGCCAACTTAGATGAGAGGATCGGATCACTGGACAGCCATATTTGATCAAATTTTGCTTTATACCCTTTATTTTTGATCCAGAAAGCTTCAAATTTATTTGTAGTTCTAGCAACTGAACCCTGTATTTCTGTTTTTAGTAAAATAGGACAATGGTCGCTATTATAGCGAGGGAGGTGAAACACTCCAGCGTTTGGGAAAGAGCCCACCCATTCTGCGGAAGCCACCACTCTGTCCAGTCTTTCCCTTACTAGATTTCCGAAATTTCTGTTGTTGGACCAAGTATAGGCTGGCCCATTGAACCCCAAATCAATAAGCCCGGATTCATTTAGAAAGGTAGAGAATTGGGCCGAGAAAGGTGTGTAACGAGACCCTCCAAATTTTTCCGATATTGATGTAATTGCATTGAAATCCCCTAGACAAACATACGGATTGACAAGTTGCCCTAACACATCCTTCATAGAATTCCAAAAAACACCACGATCGACCACCCTTGGAGGCCCATAAATACAGAGTAAATCCCACATACAGCCATCAATATGGTTTACAACCCCACCGTGAATTAAGTTGGGGGACTGACTTGTGATAGTTAGTTTTACCATGTTTGACCAGAATAAAAGTAAGCCACCACTTCTTCCCATAGCCGGAACCACAATTTTATGAGGTAGATTAAATTGATCTAGGTTCGGAACTGAAATTTCATTACCGATTCTTGTTTCAGCCAGAAATAAAATATCGGGTTTTACTGACCGGAGGAACTGTTTTAAGGTGAATATAGTCGCGGGGTTCCCCAACCCACGACAATTCCAGGAAAGGACTAACATTGACCTTGCGGCTCTTGGGGAGCAGCCGCCACGACCCTCATAATACTTGGTTCCGAAGACTCGGAACGAGGAATTTTGGTGTAAGAATTATCACCTTGTGTATTACCTCTAGCCAACCGTTTCAGAGAACTCCTACCCTGTTCCACTCCTTCCATACTAAGAGTATTAATTGCCTCCATGTTTTGTTGATTGCTAAGAGTCAGAGTAGTGGTCGAATTAGTGGTGGGACCCCCCTGTTTGAACTTCCTATACCGGTTACTTTTCTCCACCTGGCCTCTTAACTGTAGATCCGGAATTCCAGTAGTATTATTAATGGAAATTGGCCCTTGGTCTTTTGTAACCGTTACCTTCTCCCGGTTTGTCTCCCACTCGCCATTAGAGACTCCTCGGTTACCCTGTTCCGACGAACCTTCCGGTGAACCGGAATCTTGTTTCGGAGGATAGAACTGACTCTCTTCCGGTGATTGTCGTCCTCCTTGTTTTTCCCATCTCTGTAGAACTTTGAATGTGTCCGGGTATTTTGGCCTAGCTTTCTCCTTCACCATTTCTAGCTGTTGTTGAGATAAATCTTTGTCTTGCAATTCAAGTAGTTTTAGCCTTGATGGACAGAACTCCAATGAATGACCCAGTAGCCCACAATAGAAGCAGAATCTACCAATACGTTCGAATCGTAGTGAACTCTGAATATAGTTACCTTCTGTAGTCTGTAGTCTAACCATTTTCGGAAGAGGGTTAGTGATGGAGACTTCTACTCTTGAACGACCATATGAAGACCACTTCAGAACTTCCTCCTCTCTCGCCGGAATATATGGACCTATCCCACTAGCCAGAAGATTAATAGTTCTTGCTGTCAAATAAGTATGTGGGAGATCATGGAATTGGATGTTAAACCAAGCTGTTTCGAACTTATGATCTATTGGTGGTTTTTGGCTAGTACATTGTTCAACCAAGAATATGTCATCTTTTATGATCCAAGGTGCTTTAGATAGCACTAACTTCATTTCTCCCAGAGTGGAAATTTTAGCCAAAAATAAGTTGGGTTTTAATTCTGACAACCCGTACTGGAATGGCAGATTCCAGACATTCTTCAATTTCCTATCCAATAGCTCAACTGAGAATGTTTTGTAAGAGAGTACCTTAATCATGCAGTGATGCTTGTAATCAAAAACTAGTACATCATCTTTTGTTCCCTGAATAGTATGGATTTCTGGATCTTCTGTCGATAAAGCAGCCAATTCCGCAAGAAAACCCTCCTCATCTAATGTCGCTTGTGTATTGTTAGAATCCATTAGTGTGAATATCGTGAAAACCTCGATTACTCAATCCTTTACAAATTAAGATCCTGAAGACCAACTAAATAAGAGATCCTGAAGACCAACAAAGCAAAAATAAGATCCTAAAGACCAACTCTTCCTATTTCAAACCTCAACTCCTCTCTCTCTCTCTCTCTCTCTCTCTCTCTCTCTCTCTCGTCTCTTTATCTCAACTGTTGTTAAGTTCACATATTCGCTGACTTGTATTTGAAAGCAACAAATCACCCAACAATTATTTTCGCCATTACTGTCCGCCAAAATTCTGTCAATCCGTCTTCCTACAACAGTTTCGGGGGCCAAATTAATTTGACTGCCAAATGGAAGCTGGGAATAAACAACAGAATGGAGTTATCAGGATCTTCTGAATTCTGCTCAATTGGCAATTCCTCCAGTTCAGTTCGAATGGAAACGATTTTACAAGAACTCTATATTTACATCATAATATTGGTACCTTCACATGGAGACTAAACAATCTAGGACTGCCTGTAAGAGTAAACATACAAATATTTGTCAAGTCAATTTCAACCAGTTGCCCTTGGTTGTGCAAATTCTTCTGAAACAATGAACTGATTATTCATGGAATGTGTTATCATTAGGCAAATCATGAACCAATTTAGTCTTACTGTGGGGATTTTCAATTCAGATACAAAAAACTGTCCAAAAATTTGACGAATGGGTCCACAAACCGGATGATTGCCTCATCTTCAACAATGTCAGTATAATCTTTTGGGAGTAATCAGAAGGCAAAGAACACGATTCGGTGTTTGACTTGATTCCTTACAACATTCACAAAGTCTTTCATAACAACGGAAGTTTATAGGAAACTTCACGTTTGGATTCTCCTCCAGGAGTCGAGGTAGGCCATATGCCCCCATACCCAACTAGTCCTGGAGATTCAGATGTAATGCAATCCAGCGTCAAAATTCTTCATCAAAATAAAAGTGGGTCGTGCATTTACTTCGACATGAGTCACCTTGATA
Organism: Eschscholzia californica; assembly: GCF_041429995.1. Lineage (NCBI taxonomy): Eukaryota > Viridiplantae > Streptophyta > Magnoliopsida > Ranunculales > Papaveraceae > Eschscholzia > Eschscholzia californica. The sequence goes on along the minus strand of NW_028238420.1, from coordinate 39,756,033 downwards.
CATTGTAAAATTGTACACTACTTTTGAGTATAATGCATAGATTTTGGGACATAGCTGAATAATATAAATCTTATAAAACGTAAATATTTTGATGAGAGGGCTATGAAAATCAAATATCATCTCGGGTCCAATAAAGCCACAAACCATGAGTCGCAGCTGACCTAAAATTATTATAAAACATACAAAGGGAAAAAAGGAGTTGAAAACTCGCCGTCTGTGGGAATCGAACCCACGACCACACGGTTAAAAGCCGTGCGCTCTACCAGCTGAGCTAAGACGGCATTGATGTTATTATAAGTTATTGTGTACTATAACAATTGAAGATCTGTTCTCTACCTGTTTTCTTTTTTCTTGTCAGAGTGTATCCTCCAAAGGTATCATCCCCGATGTCACATAGTACTAGTAATGACGAATAGATTTCGTGACTTCAATCTTTTAAGGAGGTATTGTGTTGACAGACAAATCAGCGTGATTCAAACAGTTAACCATCAAAATTTATTGTATATTATTAAGATAATAAATAAAGTAAAAGTAGTAATCATATGCATATACAACTCTCTCACGTGAGAGAGATTTGATGCTATATGTCCATCCATACAAGTAGGCATGAGTTTCAATCCCATCAAAATCATGTCAGCCCCAATGACCCCACCATTTAAGCTGAAAAAGTTTAAATGATTTAAAATTCAAAAATTACACGTCCCTTATCTCCAGCAAAATAATTAAGGCATTCAAATTCTTAGGTAGAAATTTAATCAAAGATTAGACCACCCAATTAGTGAAACTCAAACCAACCAACTCCCCTGTGATTACTTTGCATAATAATAAGAATTCTAGTTGGTAGTTAAGGAAAGTAGAAGTAACAAACTAACAACCAGTTAATATATATAGATAAGGGGAAGTTGGTGAAGGGCAGCATTCAAAGGTAAATGGTATCCTATGTGTTAAGTAGTCTCTCTTTGTTGAGTCTTTGTGAAGGTAGAAAAATTAGATAAAAGAAAAAGACATCAAGTAACTTGTATAAGAGAAACAAGTGAGAGGGAGAAAAAAGATAAGATGATGGACTAATGATGGTGTTTATGAATGTCTTAGGTTAAACAAAAAGTTAGCCCAACATTTAATTAAAAGTAGTTTCGTTTACCCTTGCATTACTTTGGGGTCGTTTTCGCATAATTTGGAGTATAAGTGCAATTGTGCAAATTTAACTTCAATGCATGTCGAAGTTATATGAGTGGAGTACTATTGCCTATACCAATAAAGACTTGTGTTTCGTTTAGTTGATATGAAAAATAAATATAGAGATAATATCTGTAACTGCTGACACTTATTTCGTAACATTAGCGGGTTTATGTGGCCTTCTTAAGTACAAATTACTTCACAAAAGTTAAAGCCATCCCAATCACCTAACTAATAATTAGAGAGAGAGAGAGATATAGTTGAAAAAAAAATACTTGAAATATATTAAAGTAAGAATTTGATGCTCTCTGTTGTTGAAAAGAAAAATAAAACCATCTCTCTCTTCTCTTACCTTCTCAAGTACGCCACTCTTCATATACATATAATTGAGCTAGCACAAGTAAGAAAATATACTATCTTCTCATATTTCAAAGCTACCCACTAGCTAGCTTCTATGGATCATGAAATTCAGGTAGCAGTTACCCTAACTAAACAACCCATCAATATTCAACTTCAACATTTCTCACCTTCAACTGTGGAAGTCATCAACCATAATCAAGAACTAGGTCAGGAGGCAACTAATGAGATAGTAGACAAGGTTGAATGTCGGACACCGAAATCGGACGAGCACAAGATACCAGTAATCAAGAGCTGCCCACCAGCACCAACAAAGAAAAGACCTAGTATTTTGTGTAAGAGAAAATTATCAGATGACTTACATTTTTTCCGATATATTTCTCATGAAGAGGTAGATTCATTCTTTAAATCCAACTCCATTGTTGAGAGCTTCAAGGTTAACAAGCGTAGACGGATACGATTCTGTAAATTGTCTGGACCTCAAGATCAATGATAAATTACCAAATTATATGAGGTTCCTTGTCTAGTGGAAATATACAACTAGGCGAGAGTCCTGACCGTAACGAGAAAGATAGATAGGCAGATCCCCAGATAGCAAGTTCTCCATTTACATATAATTTGTGGATCAAAACACACTTTGAGTGTTCATGTATTTGTGATATCACAATCATTTCACTTTCATCATATATACACAGTTTCTCCGATTCTATAAGATATTAGTCTTTTTTTTGGCCGTGGCTTCGTTTTCTTTGGCTTCATGATTTCTTGTTATATCATATGAAAGAGAAAATAAGAAGACGCCTATAAGCACTTCACTTCACAATTATAATTTGAAATATTGGTTGGGGCTCTTAATTATTCTTAGTTTGATATATTTCTATCATTGATTATATTCATTCTTCTTTCTTGTTATTGTTATACTATAAAGTAAAAGAATAATTCGATACAAAAAATAGTTGCTAAAGAAATCCCATGAATGCCACGAAAAACTGAAATAATAACAACAGTACTTAAAATAATTGCCAACAACCCTTGGTTAGAGTGGTAAGAGGTATAACATTCCACACGCCGAACAATTCAAAAAAAAAAAGTAATTAAAATAATTATTTTTCGCTAATTACTGTTTTCGTACTTCTTCCTAAGGACAATTTTATCTATTTTCTAAGAGCAAATTACATTGCTTTACTGTATTTGAAGAAAAATTGTTACATCTATTATCTTTCCCTTATCATACCCACCTAATAAATTTCATAAATCATTTATTCCTGAAGTAGAAATGTAGAATAGTGAAAATGTAGGCCTACCATTAATAAAAATAAGAAATTAGAAAAAGAGAATCTCCATCGATGTGAGAGATCTAGGTTTAAGTGAGCCCACCAAAAGGGAAACCAATGTTAGATTATGATGATATGATCCCAAGACACCGGGATCATCTCAATTTTTGCTACAAAATTTGCTGTTTTTCTTCTAGATAGACATCTCTAAAGGCGCCCCACTCCAGCCCGCCTTCACTCTTGGCACTTTATTTGTGTCGGTTTGGCCTCAATTCATGCTGCTCAAGCCTAGCATTGATTAGGCCTAGTCCGAATGCCCTCGGACTTGCCTAACTCGTGGAGTGCAAAGAGAGAAAGCACGAGTAAAAAGATGGGCGCCTATAGACGCTCCCCCTGATACTATCCGGTTCGGAATCATTTCTCTTTGCTCCAATAAAATGAAATTTAATCAATCAATCAAGTATCACCCTGTCTAATTTTTTTTTTTTAGCATAATCAACCGGCTTTAAGAGACCTGAACCCATGAGAAACAAAAAGAAAGGCTACAACCCACAAAGTTTATCACAAACCATAATGAAATTAGAACTTCCCATGCTAAGAAACCTCCTTAATTATCACATCTCTCTCTTTCTTGATTAATTAAATACATGCTAAGATTGATCTCAATCAATCAAACCAAGGCTTAAAAGTACCCCATAAAAAAAGATGAATGGAGCAGAAGCTAAACAAGCTTTTATAGAGAGAAAGAGAGAAATGACAGAGAGAGTGAGCTTAAGACATAAGCTTAATGCACTTTGGGTATCTGATTTATGAAGAAGGAATAAAGAGGACTTGGAATACTAAGAAATGCCAAGTCGACCAAATAACGTATAAATTAAGATTGCCTACTTAAACAAACAATTAAAGATAAACACCTTATAGGGAGAGTTGTATGAGTCTTAAATTCCAAAGCAAGATTTGCCCTAAAGTTAGATTCATGTTAGTAATTGACATAATTGCTAGGCCATCTCTTTTTTAATGTGATTCCCCTAAGAAGATTTTCTTAGCTTCTATTGTACTCTAATTGAACTTTTGTTAATGGACGAGTATGTACATACTCTAAAAAATAATTCAATTAATTACGATCTCGATATTGACTAGTTATATTCTTCAAGAGCATCTCCAATGCAACACTCAAATCTTAGAAACTCTGAGTCCCGCTCTCTAACATCTTTAAAACCCTTCCCTTAAAAACAAGACGTTATGGACAAGCACGGAGAAACGTGCTGGTATGCTACACTAGTGTAAGTCTTTGGTTAGGTTTTCCTTTTGAATTTGAAGAGGAGGAGAGAAAGCTAATGAGAGAGCTGGTGGTCTTTGGTGAGTTGCCAGACCAAAATTGGAAAAGAAAGGTGGGGTGTGAATGTGTGATTAACATGAGTGTGCAATTGGTAAAAACACGGAGATGATAAGGGGGTCCTCGTACACTCCTTGGTGACTCCCTCTAATAAGACAAGGAGTATTTTAGTCTTTTCACAGTATTATCAGACTGCGAAACGACTAAAGAAATATCCCTTGTTTTATTAGCCAACTACACTATGAGGTATAAGTCCAGGAGTACAGGGAAAAGTCCGCCGACAATGTTTATAAAAAAAGGTTTGGGTGTGTGTGGCTAGTAATATACCTGCATATAAAATTTCTATATTTTTGGTTTGTTTTTTGGCTTGTATTTTTTTTTGATGAAAGGAACTAACATTAAAAAACACACACGTACAAGGTTCTAGAGTAATGCGGAAATAAGAGAAGGTATGACATTCCAAATGTTTCTGTGCCCATATCTACGGCCCCATTTTGCAAGAGCATCTGCCTGAGCATTGCATTCTCTAGGAACAAAGGTGAATATTATGCTTGAGAATTTGTCTTTGAGGTCCATAACTTGACGCATAATTTGTTTGGATTGTCAATGAAGTGCAACCGTTTGACTTGTATTTGGTTGTGAAAAACTGAAAATGCCAAAGGACTTTAAAATTGACAAGTTGGGCTACAGACCATAGACCTCTTCAATCACTTGGTCAACAAACTAAGCTACTCTCATTTGGTGATTTTAGATGAAAACTTAACCAGTAATAAATTTCCATTGTAGTCTAAACTTTGGTTTCTAATTCATTTTATGTACTTACACAGATGGGAGGAACAATTTCTAAAGGCGAAAAAAAAAGTTATGTTAGCTACAGAAACAACATTTCCTTGTAATGATCTTATCTTAAATATATATTTTTTTTTTGTTGAACTATCAAATATATTAAGCAACCAAGGTACCAGTACAATATAAAGTCGCTAAAAAGGAAGGTAAAATATTCTACGACTTCGATCGTTTCTTCTTACGCGCTCATTTGGCTAGTTTGTCTGCTTCAGAATTGCAATTTCTCTTGGTGTGGCTGAATTTGACGTTATCGAACTTTTTCCTGATTTCTCTGATTCTTTGGATTTGGATCATGGATTGTCATTGGATTTTATGCCTAGGGTGATTGAGGTGCTGGATGAGGTTGATGTTGTCGCTCTCTATTATTATTCTTTTGTGGTTCTTTTCCTCTGCCCAAGAGAGGCCAAGGAGGATAGTCATTGCTTCACTTTCTTCACTAGTTCGGGCTCTGGTGGATATAACTTGTGTTGCTATAAATTAAGATTCTGCATTATGAACAATTATGCTAATACCAATGTTGCTATCAATCGATTTAAATGAAACATCGACATTAATTTTTAGGTAAGGAGATAAGGGAGAAGTCCATTTTTCTACTGCGTTGTTTTGCTGGGGTATCGTGATTCCGCTGGTTTTTGGGAATGACATAATCATTTTTATGATAGTGTTAGTGTTATTGATAGTATGTTGGAAGCAATGATCGCTTCGTGTTTTCCATATAATCCATAGTATGGTGACAAGGTGGACCTCATTCGAAGTGTGACTAGTTTGAGTTTGATCCTGCCGAGAGAAAATCCAATCTGCTAAAGACTCAATGTTACTCGATATGATATTAAAGTAAAAACAAATATTTTTCGCTAAGGGACAATGTAACAGTGCATGTTCAATAGTTTCAATATCCGAGCAATTCGGGAAGTTGTAATTGTTTCCGATATACTTACCTATTCTGTCGCGGACTGACAGTTGTAATCGTAATGATCTTATCTAGATCTCAAAATTAGTATCATAATGTCATCAAAAGTTTAAAGTAGGACCCAGCTAGAACTATTTTCAGATTTAAATAAGTTATGGGGCACAACTATACCATCACAATGAACTAATGAAGCACATGAGGAGCGGTCCTCTCAATGTTAGAGGAGTCGTCTGTCGTCTCATACTGGACTGATCAAGCAAAAAACTTAGTTCTTGCCAATCGAAAATTTAAGTATGATGGTTAGTAAAATAACAGTCGAACATGCAAATTTGACTCTACAACTTTCTTCCCTTACTCAAAAGGAAACCGTACAATTATTATATTTTAACAAAAAAAGGGCAAAACTTAAACTTATTTTATTTTAGTTGACATTGCCACGATATAGCTCAATTAGTGTGATTAGACGAGTTTAAGTTTTAAATTAGTTTAGTTACATCGAGCTCATAAAAAATGCATTAGTAGAACCTCACATGTTTCAACCTAAAAAACATAACAATTTTTCAATCTGTTAAATCTATATTTTCTAATTAAATTTTCTTAATGAATCAGATTCAATATTTTTAAACCATTTTCAAGCCTTATTTTCTTATAAATTTGGCCCTGTACCAACCACAGTTGTGTGCATCATTGACTATTATACAAATAATTACTTTACAATCAAATTAATTTTATTTTTTTTATATTCGGCAAATCTTTTAAATGGATACTCGTGTTCTGGAGAGATCTCAATTGTCAACATATAAATCAAACAAACATGTTTCATGGGATTTGGTAGAATAACATTGACAAACTCGAATTCATATTATTTGGTGAAATAGGAATAAAAAAGATATACAATATCTCCTCTCTTATACTATTGAACAATTTCTAATTCAATATAATAGTGTTCATTACATGGTACAAAAGAGAATTTCTTGGAAATAGAAACAAACAATCACAGTTAAAGCAAAAAACAGTTGCTCACTGATTAGATCAGTAAAAACAAGTTCAACCAAAAAAAAAAAAAATCAGTAAAAACACACATGCTTTATAGTTTGCATTTTACGCCTCATAAATGGCTCATGCTAATAACTTATTTATTTTAGATTTTTGGACGAAAAGACAAATTTAAAATTTTTGGACTAAAGGCCTAAGTTATGATTTGAGGGAGGACAAAAACGACCAACTAGTCCAACTTATAAGAGACTTGAAAACTAAAAGGTTAATTCCGTTTTGGCATCTTAAAGGTTACCAACTCCCCAAATTCCCCCTTAAAGATGACCAGTTTTAAAAATAGCCCCTTCAACTATTTTTTTTTTTTGTCAATTATTCAGTGACGTGCAATTTCGCTTCCAAATTTGGCCTCTCTATTCTTTTTTTCAGATTAAATATTTAGTCAAATAATGGAAGAAAAATATACTTGTTAGGAAAAAAAACAAGAAATATTAGAGAGAGAAGATTTTAATCATCAATTCATACGAATTCCACGCAGATAATGTAATTGTGTTCAGGCTGATAAATTTTTCAATAAACAAAATATTTAATTTATATTTATAAACTCTTACCATGTCAAAATACTAGCCAACATTAAATCCATTATAAAAGTTTGATAATTTTAAGTATAAGATTTAGTTCCCAATCATATGCTCGGAAGTTTTGTTGTTTATAGTGTAAAAACAATTGTTTATGGAAAATCCATTGAATACTAATAACTTAATTAATATCTTGAAGCGGTTAAAGATTTAAGTGAATTTAAGTAAGTAGTTTGTAATAATAACTTAGGTACTTGCCGTAAAAAAAAATTAGAAAGAAAAGAAAATTTTAAATGCTTTGTGCATTTGGCCCCCTTTGATTCTGATTTCTGATTTCGTCCCTTGTCACTAATGTGTTAATTGTTTAGTGAAAGTGGAGATGTGTAGAAACATATTTGTTTTTGGCGCAAAACATACTAAATTGTATGAAATTAAAAAGTAAAAGGCGTATGATTATTACGTTTTGCTTTATACGTTCAGATAACGGTGTCATGCAAGAAATGATTTGTTCGGTGAATCCTTTTATCAATTTTTTTGTTAGTATTAGACTTATGGTGTTATGCAGACCAATTTTTTGGAAGTGAGACAAAAAATTTCCTACATTAAAACATATTTAGTGTCCATGAAGTCAAATAGTCCAACCCAAATAAAAAAAGACAGTCTGGTCACCCAGTTTGTTCTATATTTGCTTGACAGTCTGGTGTTTTTGGTTGCAGGTTTCGTAAGTAAGATTCTTACTAAAACTGGGATTTAGTAGGAATCAAGAATCTTTGGTCTATTTGGCTACTAGTATCCTACGGCTTTTGAATCCTAAGGGCTCCTAATTCCAAAATTTGTATTGGATCAAAATTTCACCATTCCCCTAAGATTTGCTAGGATTTTGGATTTATAAACCTATATTTCAAACTTAAAATCAATAAAAAAATATTTACTTCTACAAAATATATTTTTTTTACATAAAATCATTTTTTTTCGGTTCCCGAAAATTAATTATATTTTTCGAAATCTCCTTAAGAAAATCTTTTTTTTTTTCCGAAAATCGTTTTTTCCCCAAATAACTTTTCCGAAACCCGATTTTTTTCCCGAAAATAAATTATTCAAAACAGTTTTTCTCCAAACCTGTGTTTTTTTTTAAAGAAAATTCATTTTTTTCTTTCTTTACAACCGTTTTTTCGATAACTGAATTTTGGAAAAAGAATTTGCTCCATGAAGGCCGTTTTCTCGAATTTTTTTCCCAGGAAAAAATGGTTTTCGTAAAAATACGGTTTTAAAAAAACGATTTTCGTGAAAAAAAAAGTTTCGAAAAATCGCGGTTATCGAAAAAAATTGAAATTTTTTTTATGAAGAAAACAGAGTTCTTGAATGAAACGGTTTTGAAAAACGAGTTTCTAGAACATAGTTTCTTCAATATTTTTTTAAAGGGGAATTTGGCCAAACCTCCCTAAGAAATTATTACTTTTGTTAAAAAAGATACATCAAAGCTTTTTAGGCTTCACCTACCTGGTGCCAATTATGTAATTTTCTATTTCAGTGAAAACACTTTGCACTGCCTTGCAAACACTTTGCACTGCCTTGCAAATACCTTGCAGAGCCTTGCAAACACCTTGCATGTTTTTGCAAACACCTTGGATAACCTTCCAAACGCCTTGCAGATCCTTGCAAACACCTTGCATGACTTTTGCGAAGACCTTGCATGACTTTTGCGAATACCTTGTATAACCTTGCAAACACCTTGCAGAGCCTTGCAAACACCTTGCATGATTTTTGCAAACACCTTGGATAGGCTTGCAAACACCTTGCACTGCCTTGCAAACATCTTGCAGAGCCTTGCAATGAGCTTGCAATGGCTTGCAAACAACTTGCACAACCTTGCTATAACCTTGCAAGCACCTTGCAAATAGTTTGCAAATTAACTTTTGAATTGATTTAACATTGACTTTGTTACAAATTATTATATTTTGTCTAATAGAATGTTGTATAAAAAAACTAGCTAAACCCCCTACAAAATCATAATAGTCATTTTATAAGCTCTAGCACCATCTTTTTATATTTCTTCGAAAAACTTCCAAAGCTTTCATGAAATTTTCAATTTGAACATAAACACTTATCATGATTGTCCAAAAACAAACATTCTCACGGGCATTTCATCAAACTTTATAGCTATTCCAACCAACTCAAATCTTGTATAACTAACTAACATTGCATTCAAAGCAACAAGATTTCTTTCAAGCATTTTATCAAACACATTCCTTGCATCAACTATACTTCCACAACTTCCATATAAATCCAACAAATAAGTTTGAACATAAACAGCAAAAAATCATAAAATCATAACTAACATAGCATTGCTTCAATCCTAATGATTGAAAACTTGAAAATTGCAACTTTCTCTCTCTAGAATTCTTCACAAAAAATTAACTCAAAACCTTCAAAATCATCTTCAAACAACAATTAAAGAGATCCAATTACATAAAACCTAAAATATATTGATGATAAAAAAAAATCATGAAATCGTTTTCGACCTTATAGAATCAACTCGGAAAAATCGTCCAATCCACCACGTTCGTTTGATTTTTTGATTGGTAGAAAACGACTTCCTAGTTTATTAGAAATTTGTTTTTTTGGTATTTTTCATTAGACAAAGGGCATTTCTGACCTTAAAAATGTGAGTGCCTACAAGATTGTCCTCCAAGAACATTTTGAAAAGTTATTTGGGGCCTAGCCCTTTAAAAAGATGAGATGTCTTTTTAACCAAAAAAATCCGAAAATTGGGTCTTCGACCCAATTTCCTATTTTTTAAAAGAAGCGTTTAATAATACTCAAATAATAATAAATATTAGGTCCACCACCCTTTGGTGCAGCGGTTGGACACCCTTCTTAAGCCCATGGGTCGTGCGATCGAGTCTCGGCGGAAACAGTTTGCCATCAAGATTTATCCCATGTAATTTAGGTAATATATAAAGTAAACAATATAATAAATTTGTCGGGTTGTAGGCCTCTTTCATTATGGTTTAAATTAGGCAATTATCGTGTTCATCACACTTCATGATGTATCAATGTCTCAAAAGAAAAAAAATCCTAGGATTCTTATTAATTACCAAACAAACAAAAAAAATTACTTGGATTCATGAATCCGTAGAATCATGTTCGAAGGACTGCGGATTCATAATTCCGTCATCCAAACACACCGTTAACTTATTAATTCATAAAATATTTCACTAGTAACTAGGTTGCGTGGCCACCACAAGTTTTTGAAACAATTTAATAAGAAAGGTTAAAACAGAGCACATTGTTTGATATTTGTGATGGTTAAAAATCAAATCAAGGGTTCTGAATACCCACCCAATCAGGCAGATGACTAAACATCAATGAGTGATCCCTTTCTACATTCCCACGGAGTTCTCGTGGTTGGTGGAACCTTAATTAGCTAGTATTAGTACCTATAAAATAAAGGGACCCCTTTGTCTTATTTCACCAATCAAACTAGGCAAGAAGATCTAATTCACATAGCTCTAAACAAAAGTGAGAGATTTTTAGTTAGAGAGGAAAGAGAAATTGAAAATGGCAACTTTCACAGACAAACAAGAAGCTTTGGTGAAGGAATCATGGGAGTTGATGAAGCTAAATATCTCCGAACTCAGCCTTCGCTTCTTTACTACGTAAATTACCTAAACTTCTTAATTATTCGAATATATATGTGCATTAATTGGCTTTAGATTTTGAAGTGAGTTTGATGATTGATTTTGGTGGTGGGTGAATTTATATAGGATATTGGAAATAGCCCCAGCTGCAAAGGGTATGTTTTCTTTCTTGAGGGACTCAGAAGAGGTTCCTCAAAACAATCCCAAGCTCAAGGCTCATGCTGTCAAGGTCTTCAAAATGGTGAGTTTGTTTTTATACTTTCTATCAAATAATGAAATCCCATTTTCATTTCTTAGTTTTCTTTGTCATATGGAATATTTGTTCCGCAAATATTCACATTTCGGTTCGTATAGTTTACAACAGTTTACAAAATAGTTATTCTTAAAAAGGAATAGTGACAACTCCTTATGTTATACAATAAGATCTTTTAGGTCTTTCTTTAATGAAAAAAAAAATCATTTTATGTGGCTATACATTCCAAGTAACTTTTTATTTACTATTTGTCAAAATTTAGAGCTTTCAAAAGTCATGATTGTATGCTTATTTCAAGTTTGTCCCATCGACATAAATATTCTTTTGTTGTTGTCAGTTTATTGCGAACTTTGGTCAAGTTCCAAGATATAGTGAATTTTAATTTATTCTATTACTATTTTTTTTTTCCGATATAGACATGTGAATCGGCCATTCAACTACATGAGAAAGGTGAGGTAGTTGTCAATGAAGGCACTCTGGCATACTTGGGAGCAGTCCATGTCAAGAATGGTGTTGTTGGTGCACATTTTGAGGTACATCACTAAAATTACTTGGTTTTCAATTGTATCTTCTTTCTCATTTTAAAATTGAGTTTCCATCGTGGACGAGACTAGAAATTCGTCTAAAGAGTGCTGACCTAGTAGAGATAACTTTCAATATATTAGGCCATAAAGTTTCTTTCTAACATAGGGGGTTTCTTAAATGTATATCCTAACTCGTAAGGGTACATATTAAGTCTTACAATTTTTCTTTTTTGACTTACAAACATTAAAATTGGTACAATTAGTAAAAAGAGTTGAATTATAACTTGAGAAGAAAGAAAAATTATTATTTTTACGTGAAATGTATGTTACTGAATGGTGGTGATGATGGATTAGGTGGTGAAACAAGCATTGTTGAGAACCATAGAATCAGCACTAGGCGAGAAGTGGAACGAGGAGATGGCTTCTGCTTGGGGTGAGGCCTATGACAAGTTGGCTGCAGCGATCCAGGCTGAGATGAAACTTAATCAAGAAGCAGACAAAAAAGAAGCTTTGGTGAAGGAATCATGGGAGTTGATGAAGCAAAACATCCCGGAAATCAGCCTTCGTTTCTTTACAACGTAATTACCTTACTTTTTTTTTTTAATTATTATTTGAATATATTAGGTCGATTGGTCGTTTGTCTTAGCCAGCTCTGCTTTCCTCTTATTGGAGACCACTTCGCCTAATGGGCCGGGGTTAAACCTAGTTTACATTGCTTACTTGACTTCTCTTATTGATTTTGGTCGATAAATTTATATAGGATCTTGGAGATTGCCCCAGCTGCAAAGGGTATGTTCTCTTTCTTGAGGGACTCAGAAGAGGTTCCTCAAAACAATCCTAAGCTCAAGGCCCATGCTGTCAAGGTCTTCAAGATGGTGAGTTTTCTTACTTACCCTCTACCAAATTATGAAGTTCCATATTCAATTCTGAGGTTGATTATGAATCTTGATAAAATTTATTGGTTGTGAATTTTAATTTATTTAATCACATATGTTTCTTAACATTGAAATAGACCTGCGAATCGGCTGTTCAACTACGTGAAAAGGGTGAGGTGGTCGTCAATGAAGGCACCCTAGCATATTTGGGAGCAGTCCATGTGAGGAACGGCGTTGCTGACGCACATTTCGAGGTTAGATTCACTGAGAAAGTTAAAATGAATTTTTAAAACCAGTAAAATATTCAGTATGTTGCTCTCTGCAGTAGAAAGACACACATGTTACTACCCAACTAAATTGTAAGGTAAATATTGAAAGAAGTAATTACTCGACGTGTGCCCAACCCTTTTAAGAATTGGGAAATGTTTGTATGGATATGCAGGTGGTAAAAGAAGCATTGTTGAGGACAATAGAATCAGCAGTAGGAGAGAAGTGGAATGAGGAGATGGCTTGTGCCTGGGGTGAAGCCTATGATCAGTTGGCTGCAGCCATCAAGGCTGAGATGAAAGTTGAAGTAGCAAAGGAGGAAGCACCTAAAGCTTGAACCAAATTTAACCCTTAATTTATTCTTTTGGTTTTCAATTGCGATATAATTGTATTTCTTTTTTGTTTGGCTTCAATAAAACCTAGATAATAGTAACATGTATGGTTATCTATTGGAGACGTTTTCATCTCCCCTAATCTGAGTTTTTGGTTTGTTAAAACTATGTGAACCCAGTCAAGAAAGAATGAGTATCTAGGGTTTATATATTTGGACTGTGGGTCATCTTTTACATATTGATCCTAAGAGCATCCCCAACGGCCCTGGGTATCGCATTTTGTACCCAATGGCACGGAGATCACCAAAGATCTCCCGTGCCATGAACAGTAGCCGGTTACTGTTCATCTTCATCAAATGGAGGTTGTGGTGGACCATGGTCAATTCTTATTTGTTTGTGGTTCTTTTTTGTTCTTCTATTTCATATTAGTCCTTTTTTTTTTTTTTTTGGTTTTTTTATTTCAACCCTTAGTATTTTTTTTTTAGGTTTAGCCTCATATAAATTTGAATTACTTAATTAAATTACAATAAAACATAAATAAATATTTCACTAAAATATTAGAAAAAAAACTACCTTAACTATTTTTATTTATACCCTTAATAACACAAAATCGAAGTATTAGTATTATCATCTCCACCATTATCGAAGTAGTTTCAATTTGACATTTTAGTAAAATGTCGTATTAGCTTCAATTTTTAGGTGTAGTAAAATGTCGTAGTTTTAGTAAAATATCGTATTAGTTTCGGTTTGTAGTTTTATTAAAATGTCGTGTTAGTTTAATTTGTAGTTTAAGTCTTGTAATTTCAACTAGTTAAATTTATTTTATAAAAAAATCAGTGTTAAAAAATGGTAAAAATGAAATTTGGTGTGATGAATAGTGATTTGGTGAGACTTTTAGTGTTTTGCTTTTGGGTTCCCCAATTTGAAAACACCAAAAAATTTGGTGAAGATTCCTTTTTGGTGTTTTTTTTGGTGCTAACCATTGGGGATGCTCTAAGTAGGGGTGGGAAACGGGTCGGGTACGGGTACCCGTGGGTACCTTAGGTCTCGGGCCGGGTGCTCCGAGTAACAAATATGGGACTCATCAGGCTTCTCGGGCGGGCTCGATCCGGGCAAAATCAAATTATCTTTTTCAAAGCCCGCCATGGACACTTGAACAGTACGGGCGGGTTTTAGGCGGTCCAGGTAGCGGGTCCCAACATGTCTAAAAAGAACAATAAATTACCCAAAAGAAAAATCAGATAAAAAATTGTTCTCATTTTCCAACAATAATTCTTTGTTTATCTTTAAATAGTTCTCCCCCTATGTTACATTTGTCGCTAAACAGTTTTAGAGTCTTTCCCAACCGGCAAACTTTAAATCACTCACTATTTTCCTTTTTTGAAATTGACAACAATGTACTATAGTTATACAATGACATTGATATATCAAAGATGTGATAAACACGATAACCGTCTAATTCACATTCTTAAGAGAACAGGCCTATAGCCCATCTGAACTATGGCCTAATGCCTAAACCCCAACAACATTATCCACCACTATTTTTTTTTTATATGCACTTACATTTCTTTTAATTTCAGCAAAAAATACTTTTGATGTGAGTAAGTGCTTTTAAATTCTCTGAAGGGGCGGCTATGAGAAAAGGTTTAGCAGTCTTTAGAAGCCTTGGGAATTTTTAAGTGCACTTTTTTTTTTTAATTAAATGCACTCAACCTCTCTACTCCACATACTCACGTTTCCTTTGCCTCGGTCAATTTTGTTTGACCGAGTCATGGGTTATCCCACACCAAAATGACTTCTTCCTCCTCCATCAGTCGATTCCTGCAACAGTTAGTTTTTTTTTATTTCTCTCCTTTTCAAACCTCACCTCTTTTTTTTTTTCTCCCAACATTTTTTATCAATTCACATTAATCTGATTCTGATGATGTTGGAGCAAAGCTCGTTGGACAATCTTTTAACAGAGTTGGTGATTCATTACAAGGAAGAGAAGAAAAAGAATTTTTCTTTGGGAAAAAATCAAATAGAATCGAACATGAAAGGGATTTTGGGAAAATATGTATAACTAATATTTATAACCTCAAGCAAATTCTAAATGATTTTAGTGCAGCCTCCGATCAAATGATAAACTATGCGAAATCCACCATACTTTTCTCTAAAGGTTCGCCAAACCTCTACCCTTGATAAATATCTTGGTACCAATATTTTCATTAATAATAACAAAAAATAAGTTTTTTCTGCTCTGCTCACACAAATCCAAAACAAACTTTCTAAATGGCAGATAAATCTCCTTTCCCAAGCTGGCTGCTCGATAGTTTTATCCTCTATCGTAGCGACTGTTCCCCGATACCAGCTGCAATGCTTTGTTATTCCCAAAGGCATTAGCAAATGCATCGAGACCATCCAACGGTATTTCAGGTGGGAAAAAACCAAATCCATCCACACTATAAACTGGAATGCTATCTGTAAACCCCGTAACAAGGAAGGCCTTGGCTTCCGATTCCCGCACATCGATAATCAAACTTTCCCCTTAGTAAACTCGCCAGGAGGTTGATTCAGAACCCTCAAGAGCTTTGGGCTCGAATCCTTAAAACCAAATACTTTCCCGAATCGTCGAAACCCACCCCCCTAAAGCCAATAACTCTTGGATATGGAAGTCCATAGGTAAGCACTATGATCAGGTGGCTAGTCTGGTTGTCTGGGACATCAATAAAGGTAATAAGGTCAATATCTGGCTGGACAATTGGATCCCTAACCACCCTCCTCCGATTCAAAATAGGAGCAACATAGATCTGACGTGGGTTAGCCAATTGATTATAAACGAGTGGAATATCCACCTCATCTCTAATTGTTTTAATCCTGATATTACTAATGCTATTACCAGTATAAAGTTGCAGACTGATGCGGAAGACACGGTTAAATGACCGATAAGCAAATCGAGTGATTATACGATTAAATCTATGTACAACTATTTGAGAACGAATACATAAGAGGTAAACGATGAAATACCTTAATGGAACTATATATGGCATATTAATACGATTTCGATGATTAAACTATTCTTATAAAAATGTTGTACCAATAGCCTACCGGTGAAGGACAAAATAGGAAAATACATTGGCAACGTGTTCTCATGCGCGAATTGTAACAATATCGAAACCATAGATCATGTACTACTACATTGTCAATTTGCAAATGCTATTTGGTTTTGTTTTCAGGTCAGATCAGACAACATTACTTCTGTCAAACTTTGAATAATCTAATGGAAAGATCTAGAGGAAGAACTTATAACCCAACACGCTAAAATTATCTGGTGCATCTGGAAAGCTAGGTGCGAATCATGTTTAACTAGTAATAAACAAACCCCGTTGCAAGTAGTTCAAACGATTAAGGCTATGAGTACTACTCCCTTAAAGCTAACTACAGAGGTCAAGAAACCAAAGCAACACAAATGGAGCCCTCCATCGACACCATTTCTTAAGATCAATACGGATGCGTCGTTCACAGTCTTCACTGAACCAGCAGGCATCGGATGTGTTATCCATGACGAGAATGCAAAATTCATCTCAGCTCTCTCGAACACAGTCAGAGGTCAAAATGCAGAGGAATGTGAATGCTTGGCAATCATCGCAACACTCCTCTGGGCCGACGAAATGCAACTCCAACATATTCAAATAGAAAGCGATAGTCTAAATGTTATCTCTGGCATCAATGATCCAAACTTCACCGCTCAATGGCAACCGCGGAAGCATCTGAATAAAATCAATGAATTAAAAGGCAATTTCAATAGCGTCTCGTTCTCTTACATTCCTTGCATGATCAACACTAAGGCGGATGCTCTAGCAAAATGGGGAAGACATCATCAATGCAGACGCTCTTGGAACGAGGAACCGGATTTTATTCCTAGTGAGAGATCTAGTTGTTCTTCTTAATTTTCTGTTATTTCAACAAAAAAAACTAAAATGACATGTGAAGGTACGTGTGTTAAAACAAATATAAATGGCGAGTGACAATAATGGCAACCATAGGTGGCAAATCCGATATGAATACATAAAATTTCCTGTCGTTGATCCATTTCAAAATCAATTAGCAACAAAGAAAGACGCCTATATAATATATTTTTGATTTAGGGTTTCTTTTATCATCTAATGAGATTATGTTCTTTCGATATTAGTACTCTACTGTACAGATCTTTTTGTCTGTGTGCACTTGTGATTTTTGAACTTATTAGAATTAGGTCTGGTTCCGATATTATATTAAGTTTGAGATTTTACAATTTAAAACCAATTGACTATATTTCTTGAGAATTTTTTTTGAGGAGAGAGAAGGTCTGCAGTGACGTCATCCAAGGGCGTTTTTTCCCTCTTTCCTTTCAACCGAAACCCTGGATTTCCACCTCCATCCACCCAAATTCTTTCACAGTGTTCATCAATCTTCAATCCAAAAAACCATTTGATCTCAGATACTGTATAACAAGAAGGAAAATTCGTTTTGAGGAGAGACACTCTTGTTAGGGTATATTTTTCCTCTCCCTTTCAACAAATAACTTCAATCGAGTACTTGAAATAGCATCACCAACTGCTGGGTTTCACTTTGGCTTTCAATCCAACCCTATCACTCATACCCTAAACTTAGTTTGCACTATTCAAGGGGAAGAATAAGATCGGAATTAGAGGCAACTCAAGCCACCGGCGCCGACAACACATAGATTTGAGAGAGCAGCAAAGTAGATTAACCGAATAGGAAAGCAAGCATATCTTCGGATGACTATATCCAAGCTCACAATCGTTTGACGACATCAAGGAAGTAAGTACTTTCATCTCTTTCAGACATAAGGGAAGTCAATCTTCTCAACCCTACTATTTCTATTTTCATCCGATTGGTTTCTTGTTTATTTAGTTTCATCTTTTCCTCATCTAATCATCTTCCTTCTTGCATGAATGTCTCTATGAGGGAAACCCTAACCCTTAGGGGTTTTAATCCCTCTTTTGGTAGTATGATTAGCTTGTAGTAGTAGTTCTTAGTGGATCCTTTATCTCTAATACTGATTTCTAGATTTTCTGTTATTTTGTCCATATTAAATATTAATAATTTATATTTATATATATTACTTTAGGTTTATAGTTTTAGATTTGTAATTTCTTTCTCTTTGCAGTACTATATTATTAGACTTGGTCATAAGATTAGCTTATTTTAGTTTTTGATTCTTCCTTGAGTCTTTCTTTGTTTTCACTTAGGTTTTCTCTCTTTTGATCTCCGATTAGTTAGTTTTCTATATATAAAAAAAAAATCTTCAAAGATATATTATTTACAGTTATATATATATATATATATATAGAGAGATATGTTAGTTTCATAGTATTGTTGTTAGATTTTATATTTTCCTGTTTATATATATATATATATATAGAGAGAGAGAGAGATATGTTAGTTTCATAGTATTGTTGTTAGATTTTATATTTTCCTGTTTGTTTTCTTTGCTTTAGGAGTCCACGGGTTCCGCATAGTTTTTATCTCGTTTAGTTTTTAATGTTAGTATTATCGTGTTTACTTTTTCTCATCCTTATATGTTATAGTGTTAGTGATTGTCTTCTTTCATAGTAGTTAA
The DNA here is from genome assembly GCF_041429995.1 of Eschscholzia californica. Classification (NCBI taxonomy): domain Eukaryota; kingdom Viridiplantae; phylum Streptophyta; class Magnoliopsida; order Ranunculales; family Papaveraceae; genus Eschscholzia; species Eschscholzia californica. Next base: position 39,737,066 of record NW_028238420.1, on the reverse strand, counting down.
TGTATCTGTCTCTTACTAGCTTCTCATTATAGTTCGTCTGCTTAGTTTATGCTCATTATTTTTCTTTTTTTGGTGCTCTTGGGGAGTGCCTTTATACTTTGGGTCTCCAGGACTTTAGGTCTGCCTCTATTGATGGGCCTAGAAAGTTTCCTAAATAGGTCACCACCCGCAAGTATACGGGCGTCAAGTAATAGTTCCGGTAAGACCGGTTCGTTCCTCAGAGACTAGTTGAATCTATTCTAAAACTAGGAAGTAATAGGATTTTAAAATGATTTGGTTTTGGTTTTGAAATGAATAAAATATTAAAAATAAATTTACGAAAAGAAAATAATTACAAATGATACAAGGAATTCAGGAAATGGGGGAGAAACCTAAGGTTGTCGAATCCGTCCTTATAATAATTCTAACAATGATTTATTATGATTTAATTAATTAACAAATTCTTTATATAACTCAGACTTTTGGTCCATGAATGGTCCAAAAATCCGGAAGATTTTATCGTGAAAAACAATAAAAATATTAATAAATCATATCGATAAAATTTCTTATGTAGAACTTCATCTAAGACCCTAGATAAAAGAATTAGTCACTCATGGGAAACAAGATAACATTAGCAAGTATGAAAATAAGAGATAAAGAGGGAAGGAAAACATAACTTTCTCATTGGAAATTGTTTTTCCTGCTGATTTTCCACTCGGACAACCAAACGTGCCCTAAGAGAGAAGTTTTCTCATCTTCCCGGAAATTAATTCCCTGGGGGAAAATTATTTTCCCGTCTTCTTTAACTCTTTTTCTCTCTTTCTTTTTGAAATCTCTCTGTCTACTATCTCTTTCTACTCTGTTTTCTCTGTCTCACTAAAAGAATAACAAAGGAAGAAGAAGAAGAAATAGAAGATGAACAAAATATATCTTATTTGATTTCTCACTCTACAATTATCTCTCTCTCTCTACCTTTCTCTCACTAAAACAGTAAAGAAGAAAACAAATTAAATCAGCTCTGCTTCTCTCTCTCTCTAATATTTCAGGTTTGGTTGAGCTTAAGAGAAGTCATCCTCCCAGCCGAAATGATTTTTGTCCCAGTCGAGTTCCTGTTATATAGCCGAATGAAGCATAAAATAATAAATCTCTCTCTAAGAAAATATCTTCTCTCCATCCCCATTTCTCTCTTTCCTTCTCTGTCTCTTATCTCCTTCTATGTTTCCTCTCGGTTATAAGAGGAAGGAGATAATAGAGACGAGAGAGAGAATCGTTGGGAAAGAAAAATCGAATCTTGGTTTTAAGAAACCAGCTCTCGGTTATAAGGAAAGAAGAAGATGATGACGTCATCCAAGTCGGGTTTTATATCCCGGGTCACTGTAATTGCTCCGTGTACCGCTAGATAAACCGAAAGTAGCCCACGCATTCCCTGGTCCATTCGATTTCTTGCCAGATGCATGCCACGTGTCCCTCTTGACTTTTAGTATATCAAATTTGACCCGAACTTTGACTCGCTCTATTTTATTCATCCGGACTCCGATTTGACTTCCGTTTTCGCCTACGGATTCGTCTTGAACTCTACTTTCCATCCGAGCACTAATCTTGACCTTGAATTCAGAATCAACAAATGACCAAAATACCCCTAGTCTGCATTTCTCCGACTTTTATCCGTTTTGCACACATAACTCTGAAAAAAAGGTACCTGAGTAGAAAAAGAGGTAATTCATGAGAGTAACTTGCCCTAGATAGACTAACTCATCCAATTCAAGAGACTCAAATGGGACATTTTCTCGATACATTTCGCCTCGACTATTGCCTCACCGTCATACACTCAAAAATTTAAGTCATTCAGAAATGGTTCACTCAATGTGCGAGTATGAGTATGAAAGAAAACTCAACACATTACAAAAAACGGACTAAAATTTTTTTGTAAACGACTGATCTCATCGAAAGGAAACAACCACTAATATGGAATGGGGAAGCTTACCAACTCTTCTCACCTGATCTACTTTCTAACAATGCTTCCTAGAGGTCGATGACTAAGGATGAATTAGAACTCCTGAGAACTCGACGTCTTCAAATCTTCAAGAACTACTTTGGGATAAACATTTAAACACAAACAAACATTTTTCTTTTTCTTTTTTTTCCTTTTTTTTTCCTTTTTTTTTCTTTTCTATTTTTTTTTTTTTTTTTTTCATACGACTCATAATACAAATACTACTTTCTTCACATTATTCTTTCCTTGGTAATAATCTCTTTATTTTGCTTCATGCCTTATTCTCAGGGTTCTAAATGATGGATGAGGTTCCTATCTTCCTCTAGTTCACACTGCTTTCATGTTTCTCAGACTACAAGAGAAAGGTTCGCTTCCTGATGACATCCCTAGTGGTTGTAAAATGTGAACTCAAGAGATCAACTGAGCTCTAATGAATATTGCGAGGTTGAGTAGCTCTTCACTCTACTCAGAATTAGCTCAGAAGAGATCACTCAAAACAACAAGAAAGGCTCAGAATCTCACATAGGTTAAGTCTCCACTAATGATCGATTAAGTTCTCTAAGAAAAGTCAACTCTTCACCTATCTAACACTCACATGGCTAGTGCACAGACAACCTCAAGACTTGAAATTTGTGGAAAAACCATTAGCAAAAGTGTAGTACAACCAACTAGACTCTATAACTATTAACAAGCAAAAATAACTAGACTCACATTTTCAATCCAAAAATTTAAAATTTTGAACCCTTTTGAATTTTTGAAATAAGGACTTAGCAAAAAAATTCAATCCCCTATCCCCAAACTTAAACCGAACATTGTCCTCAATGTTTTGAAGACTATGCAAAAATAATAGGGTGAAGGGAGAGATATTACCCGATTCAGCGTCCTAACAGTGGGTTGCCTCCCAGAAAGCGCTAAGTTTAACGTCTTCAGCCAGACGAAACAGATGATTCGAAAAATGGAAAAGATTATACCTACTGGATTACAGAAGCGTAACTAGCTGTAAACCAATAATCGATACATCTGTGGGTCCACCCAAAACACAAAGTTTTCAGTGAACGATAGTCTCACATTTTTATAAATTACTGATAGTGCATGTGAGACTATCAGAAAAGAAAGGCAATCCCCAAACTTAGACGACATTAAGGTCGTTAAGTTTGGTACTACACCCGAAATAGTATAGACCTGGTAAAAAGGGTCTATGTAGAAATGAAAAAGTGGGTGAGGAACTGCAAAAACGTCTAGACTTACTCTCGAGGGAGCATATGCATTAACATCTAGAGGACTCTCAGGGTCAGATGAACATATACTCTTTTGGTCTGTCATAGACCGCCCTATTGGTTCCCCCATAAATGGAAACGACTCTAGGTTAGACTGACTGGAACCCTCTTCCGATGATGGTTGAGGTGCCTCTGAAGGTGACAGTATAATTGGCTCTGAGATTATGAGGAGTTCCGCTTTAGCTTCCCACTTTGCAGTATCCAGTAATGGGGTTGAATCCAATAAAGCATTCACCTCATTGATACTGCTCTCCTCGTCAAAATCTAAGTTAAAATGGGCCAACAGTGCTTCCAACGGGTCAACTGCTAGAGTTTTTGGTAACAAGGGAACCATTTTTTTCTTTTTCTAAAAATATATTTTTTTTTTTTCAAAACCAACGAATCACTACGAAGATCATATAGGAAAACAAGCACAAAAGTACCCACTTACAGGGGATTCGTGGGTGATCAAGGAATTACCTCCCGTTCAAGACGGACGATGACCTTTGAGGACGACCTAGGCCACTCTTCCCTCAAGTGTTCGAACCCGAGGCTTCGTTTGATTTTCGGTTACAATTTAAAAGCCCTCTAATTTAGGGTCCAAACTTTAATAAAAAAAAAAAGTAAAATTAAGAAAGTTCAAAGTCTCTCTTTCTCACTAAAATAAATGCAAAAAAAAAAAAAAAATTTTAAAATGTAAATTTCTTCTTTTGAGGTCCTCCTCCTTGTTGCGCCTCCTCTTTAGCTCCTTAGTGCTCTACACACCAAAAATAAAAAAGCAAGTCAAAGTATTCAAAAAGTCAAAACTTACTAAAAATAAAAACTTTCCAAGTTTAGAAAAAATTTAAAACATAGTCCCCGGCAGCGGCGCCAAAAACTTGATGGGCCTAGAAAGTTTCCTAAATAGGTCACCACCCGCAAGTATACGGGCGTCAAGTAATAGTTCCGGTAAGACCGGTTCGTTCCTCAGAGACTAGTTGAATCTATTCTAAAACTAGGAAGTAATAGGATTTTAAAATGATTTGGTTTTGGTTTTGAAATGAATAAAATATTAAAAATAAATTTACGAAAAGAAAATAATTACAAATGATACAAGGAATTCAGGAAATGGGGGAGAAACCTAAGGTTGTCGAATCCGTCCTTATAATAATTCTAACAATGATTCATTATGATTTAATTAATTAACAAATTCTTTATATAACTCAGACTTTTGGTCCATGAATGGTCCAAAAATCCGGAAGATTTTATCGTGAAAAACAATAAAAATATTAATAAATCATATCGATAAAATTTCTTATGTAGAACTTCATCTAAGACCCTAGATAAAAGAATTAGTCACTCATGGGAAACAAGATAACATTAGCAAGTATGAAAATAAGAGATAAAGAGGGAAGGAAAACATAACTTTCTCATTGGAAATTGTTTTTCCTGCTGATTTTCCACTCGGACAACCAAACGTGCCCTAAGAGAGAAGTTTTCTCATCTTCCCGGAAATTAATTCCCTGGGGGAAAATTATTTTCCCATCTTCTTTAACTCTTTTTCTCTCTTTCCTTTTGAAATCTCTCTGTCTACTATCTCTTTCTACTCTGTTTTCTCTCTCTCACTAAAAGAATAACAAAGGAAGAAGAAGAAGAAATAGAAGATGAACAAAATATATCTTATTTGATTTCTCACTCTACAATTATATATCTCTCTCTCTCTCTCTACCTTTCTCTCACTAAAACAGTAAAGAAGAAAACAAATTAAATCAGCTCTGCTTCTCTCTCTCTCTAATATTTCAGGTTTGGTTGAGCTTAAGAGAAGTCATCCTCCCAGCCGAGATGATTTTTGTCCCAGTCGAGTTCCTGTTATATAGCCGAATGAAGCATAAAATAATAAATCTCTCTCTAAGAAAATATCTTCTCTCCATCCCCATTTCTCTCTTTCCTTCTCTGTCTCTTATCTCCTTCCATGTTTCCTCTCGGTTATAAGAGGAAGGAGATAATAGAGACGAGAGAGAGAATCGTTGGGAAAGAAAAATCGAATCTTGGTTTTAAGAAACCAGCTCTCGGTTATAAGGAAAGAAGAAGATGATGACGTCATCTGACGTCATCCGAGTCGGGTTTTATATCCCGGGTCACTGTAATTGCTCCGTGTACCGCTAGATAAACCGAAAGTAGCCCACGCATTCCCTGGTCCATTCGATTTCTTGCCAGATGCATGCCACGTGTCCCTCTTGACTTTTAGTATATCAAATTTGACCCGAACTTTGACTCGCTCTATTTTATTCATCCGGACTCCGATTTGACTTCCGTTTTCGCCTACGGATTCGTCTTGAACTCTACTTTCCATCCGAGCACTAATCTTGACCTTGAATTCAGAATCAACAAATGACCAAAATACCCCTAGTTTGCATTTCTCCGACTTTTATCCGTTTTGCACACATAACTCTGAAAAAAAGGTACCTGAGTAGAAAAAGAGGTAATTCATGAGAGTAACTTGCCCTAGATAGACTAACTCATCCAATTCAAGAGACTCAAATGGGACATTTTCATGTCTCATCATCTATACCTCAGTACGCTGAATAACACCCCCACCATGGATAATCCATCCATTTTAAGTTGGAACGTGAGGGGAGCCTCAACTTTCCTCACTAAGAAACACACCCTCAACATTTTCATTATTCATCATCTATAGGGCATTGGCTAACCTTCAATGGCTTCACCAATTTAAATCTTATGGAGTCACTCACTTGGAAGCAGTCAGATCAGACCATTTGCCCATCCTTCTCGACAACAAAGATCCTAGTCAAACTACCCCTAAACCTTTCAAGTTTATCAGAACGTGGATGATCCACCGTGACTGCTATAACTTCATTGCTGACAATTGGGAACACATAAAACAATATCAGAACCACAACAATATTCAACAAGACCTTGAAAATCTTAGCAAGCAGCTATCTAAATGGAATAAAAAGGTCTTCGGTAACATAAAAAATAACATCAATCAGATTACAAAAAGCCTTCAGAATGGTAAATCAAAAGAGGAAGACCACAAACTCACACTTGCCCTGGAGGAGCTCTACAACCAGCAAGAGAGTTTATGGAAGGAGAAATCAAGAAACAACTTCATCACCTTAGGCGACAAAAATACCAAATATTTTCACTCTCAGGCTATTCAACGCAACAGGACCAACAAAATCAGTGTTATCAAAGATAAAGATGGAGATTGTCACGAAGATATAAAAGATATTTAAGATACTTTCACTTCACATCTCCTTGATATTAGTACTACGATCAATCCTGGAGAAGATCAGAATACTCTCAACCTTTTCACTCCCACTATCACGCAGAATCAGAACAAAGACCTACTAGCTATTCCAGACAAGGAAGAAATCAATTGGGCTATTCAAAGTCTCAAGAAAGAAGCTGCCCCGGGCCCAGACGGTTACCCTCCTTTTTTCTTCCAATCTAACTGGGAGACTGTCAATGCAGATATTTATGACCTGGTTTAGAATTTCTTCAAAACAGCCTACCTCCCTCCTGATATAAATCATACTCATATCTGTCTGATCCCCAAAACCCCAATCCCCCAAACCCCGACAAACTATCGGCCCATCAGTCTCCTGAACACCACTTACAAGATCATCACCAAGCTGTTGGCTGAACGTTTGAAACACACCCTAAACCCTATTATCTCTCCCTTTCAAGCAGCTTACGTCCCCGGTCGACAGATAATAGACAACATCATTATGGGGCAGGAAATTATCCACTCTTTCAAGAAGATGAAAAGTTCTGCTAGATATTTTGGTCTTAAGTTAGACATGTCCAAAGCTTTCGATAGAATAGAATGGAAATTTCTAACAGACATCATGAGAAAACTAGGCTACGACGAACATTGGATTAAGATGATCTATACTTGCATCTCTACTTCATCAATGTCAATGCTTATTAATGGTCAACCAGGTAAAGCTTTTTATCCTTCTAGAGGTATTCAGCAAGGTGACCCGCTTTCCCCATTTCTCTTCACTTTAGCTATGGAAGGCCTAAGTCGTAAGTTGATGATGAATAATAATCAAGATAGGTTTTTGGGTTTTCCTACTTATCATGCAGACTTTGAGATCTCCCACCTCCTGTTCGCCGACGATTGCATCATTTTTGGTAAAAACACAATAGACAACATCCACATCCTCAAAAAGATTCTTCAGGACTTCTGTGATACCTCGGGTCAAATGATTAATTATGCTAAATCCAACATCTTCTACTCAAATAACTCATACCCCAAGTTCAAAAGACTAATTATGCGCAATCTGAAACTTAAATATGCCTCCGCCTCAGAGAAATACCTGGGAGCCCAACTGTTCATCGGAGCACAAAAAACCAAAGTATTCAAGGATATCCTGGAGCACATCAAGAATAAGCTCAACAAGTGGAACCACTCGTTCCTATCCCAAGTTGGTCGCACTGTGGTCATCTCAGCCATAGCGGCGGCCGTACCCCGATACCAGATGCAGTGCTTTGCAATTCCTAAAGGAATAAGCAAAAGCATCAAGGCCGTTCAACGGAATTTCTGGTGGGGTAAGTCGAAAGGTATTTGCACCAAAGTATGGTCTTATATATGTACTCCTAAGAAACTTGGAGGGCTAGGGCTTCATCTGCCAGATCTGGATAATACAACTTTCCTTTCTAAGATGGCCTGGCGGCTCAAGACTGAACCAGAAGCAATATGGGTCAAACTCCTTAAAGACAAGTATTTCCCGCACTCCAACACCCCAGACCCTGCTAAAGCTCATCACTCCTGGAATTGGAAGACGATGAGAAAGCACTATAGCCTTCTTGATGATCTATCAACTTAGGAAGTGCAATCGGGTAATGACATTAACATCTGGACTGACAATTGGATCCCTGAAATCAATGGAACTATTCATAACAACAATCACTCCGATCTTACCAAAGTAGCTCAACTTATCTCGAACAACAACTGGAATAATGAAGTGCTCAGAGCCAACTTCGACGTTAATACTCAGAATCTTATCAAAACTATCCCGGTGAACAGCGAAGGTAAGGACCAGCTCAAATGGAAACTCACCAAATCGGGTAAATTCACGGTTGCTTCCATGTATCAGCACCTCAGCAACAATAACAGTAATCACAACCGTAACAACCAGAACTGGAATTTCATCTGGTCTCTCCCGATCGTTCCGCGCATCAAAATGTTCATCTGGAAAATCTGCACCAAAGATCTCCCTGTTAGGGAAAGAATCGGAAAATACATCAACAATAATACCACTTGTCCCAATGCACTAGTATAGAATCTATTGAACATGCTCTTTTACACTGCGCTTTGGCTAAAAACATCTGGTTTAACTACAATATCATATCTGAAAATATTACGTCCATATCTGACTGGATCTTCTCTTGGGAAAATCAAATTCATCTTTGCTACACCAAAGAACACATTCACTTTTCGACCATTTTATGGATTTTATGGAAAGTGAGGTGTGACCACTGTTTTCAATATGAAATCAATAACCTGAATAAAATAATCAGAATGATCGAAAACTTCCCAAAAATCAATATGAACCAAGAGAAAATCAAACATACTTCTAGTGAGAAATGGCAACCCCCGCCCCAGAATTTTATTAAGGTGAATGTTGATGCATCTTTTACCAATATAACATCCAATGTGGGAATTAACTTGATTGTTCACAATGCAGAATCGAAATTCATAGAAGCGAAAGTAAAATCCACTAGAGCCAGAAACAGTGAAGAAGGAGAGGCGATGGCAATCTTACTCGGCCTCGAATGGGCGAAAGCTAATCAACTCAAGAATATAATTGTAGAAAGCGACAATATCAACCTCATCAAACATCTTCACAATAAACATCACTCGTTACACTGGCAATCTTTAATCCACATCCGGAGAATTCGAGAAAGCAGAAAAGAATTCGAAGTGGTGAAATTCAATTATACGTAAAGAGAACTCATTCCAGCGCAGACAGATTAGCTAAATGGGCAAGGAAGAAAAACGCAAGCAAAGAGTGGAAGAATGTACCTTGTATGTTAGTTAATAAATATTGTAATAACATTGTTATTTAATCTATGAAAGCTAGTTCAACAAAAAAAAAAAATTGACTATGTTTCTTTATTATGAAATTAATTATGTTTTGTCCAGGTAAGATTATATAACCAAACAAGTGTGGGATCACCATGTTTGTCATGGTCCATTACAACCAACCAAGTAACTATATTCTTTTCCCTATACCACATTTGCTAGGGGTTTTTTTTTGTTAAGGAACATTTGCTAGGTTGTGCTAGAAAGTTTTTAGCCTCTCTAATTCTTTTTTCTCTTTTCTTTTTGGTCTCTATAAATTACTAATAGAAATAACCTGTCAAATAAGTATATTTCCTTACACAATATAGCTTTATTTTATTAATTGTATCCATTGTATAAACATCTAGAGTTAGGTTTGTGAAATTATTAATCGAAACGATTTACTATATTACATCTACAATCAAAATCCAAGAAGGAAGTTAGTGTGATTAAACAAAAACTTAAAAATTTTGAATAATTTTTTTTCTGTGTAAGTCACCACTTGATTTAGGGTTGTGAGTTTGTGACTCTATTACTATCAATTTGCTCTTCAGTCTACCTAAGAAAAAAGAATACATGAAAACAACCTCAACGGTTAGAACAAGCCAAAAGTTGAGTCACAATATTTTAACCGATTGAGTATTGGCTTAGCCAGATCATATATATCTGTGTGCCTAAAACTATGCCCCCTTGGCTCTTGCCTTCTCAGCTTTCATTTCAGTGTTGACTTAATAAATTTATAGTAATATTAGAAATGGATAATGTTATTTAATAATTTGATGGCCTGCCCCCAACCCCTCTAACATTCATCCTTAGTTTTTGTTATTAAAAGTAGTTTTCAGCCTCCATATGATGATATGAAGGTTTTTGATGTTGACTTGCTTTTGCCCTTCCAATCTTTTGACATGAGCTTTATCCATTAAGCCCACCATCCATCAGTGTATATCATTATTTAGTGTAGTGGTATTTTTCCACTGCTCTTGCCAATATCTTTTTACCATTTTCTCTAAAATATTTTTTTTATTCGCAAACAACTTGTACGACGTATTTAAGTTTGAGGCTTTGGATTTTATATTGAAGTCTTCTTAGACAGATACTATATAATAGCTAATACAATTTCATACTTTATAAGATTGTGTCTAGGTCCTCTAGGAGGTAAGAAGCACCTACAAGTCAGCCAAGAGATGTACAGGTCGCACACACATGTGCTTGCTAAGCAAGTCTATGTTCTTGAGAAGTTTTAATTCGTGATCCAGGTATTTGAAGTTTTAATTCGTGACCGTGGTGTTTGAAGTTTGAACCATTCAACTATCTGAACATTAGTTTGTGGTAGTACTAGATAACCAAACAATAAGTCTAGGGAGCCCGTGCTTGGTGACTTCCAAGTTAACCGTTTAGGTGATTTGGAATAAAAGACAAATAACTTTTAGTGGGTGGTATTCAAAAGCAAGTTGAGTGAAAATTTTATGTCGACTAAAATCTACAAAAAAAAAAAACGAAAAAAAAGAAATATCCTCCAATTTAGAAAGTGATATTTTGTTGCCTTCCATTGACTTTTGGATCACTATTACTTCTCGTTAACAAAGTTTCTTTTTCAAAACAATATTGGCCGAGGAAGAGGAAGACCAATTTTTAGAAATGGTGATGTAGCCGTGTGAAACTCGGAAATATTGCTTAGACTCGAATATTATTGTCAAATTTAATATTCAAGTCAACCGATAAACTAATATATTTGTACTAGTCAGATACTCTTCATAGCAGCGGCAATGAAACGATGTTAAAACCTAAAGTTAAAACAAATAAGTTGGTTATTTTCGTCATCCTGCCATTGGCTTTATTTGAGAAGTCTAGAACTAAGACTTTTATGTCAATTTTGTTTATGATAAATTAGCTTGAATTTTTCTTTGCAACAACAAAAGAAGTTGAATTTTTCTTGTGTGCTTGGACTGGAAAAGACCAAAGACTGATAAAGTTCACACATGCAATTTCAACTTTGACTAGGCCGATTCACCTTGACTAGGCCAAAAACTTATAAGTAATAACATAGCCTTGAGCTTGGGTTGTACACCGTGTGGACTGCATCATCGGATTTTGGAATGAGCCGATTCAATCCTGTACATTCTAGACAAATTCGACTACATTTATCTAGTTTTATAATCATCACCGTTTTTTTTATTAGTTTGTTGATATATTTTCATTTTCACCAATAGTATTGGCAATACTGTGTTTATCTTCACGTTTAATAGTTTGTGTTAAAGATATGAGAAGTGCTCTAGGATCAAATGATCAATAGTAATCTAACAAAGATCAAGGTGCGAGCTTGAGCAGAATATTTATTTTGTATAAAAGAAATTAGTTTATTGAAAGATTAAATTGCTACAAAAAATATTTAAATGTTGACAAGTTCAGCCTAAATATAAATGTGAGTTTATAAATGTGAGGTTATAAAGAAGGATGAGCACCATTACAATATTATTTGAGATCTAATTGTATTTCGTAAAGCATCTCCAATGCGACACTTAAACTTAGGACTTTTGAGTGTCACATAAGATTTTTAGTGTTGTTTCTATGAACTTTCTTCAATGAGAAAACAAAATTGGGTCTCTAAGATGATTTTTTGGTATTTAGATAAAGACTAGGTTGCGACAGATCCCTCTTGGTTCGCCGGTAAATCCTATTTTATGTGAAGGAAGAACACATAAAAAATCACTAACAGGAAAGATTTGATAAAAAGAATTGGGAGAGCGATTTATTTATGGAGATTTTTTTGTTGTTTATTTTAATAAAATTTCTGTTGTTGAGATAGAGAAAGCATGGTGTAGAGAAAGAATTTGGAGGGGAAATGAGAGAATTTTAATTTTAAGTGAAATTGTTTGGTGGTGGAGAGAGAAATTAGGAAGTTATGGGAGATTGGGTTAGTTCTTTTCTCCCACTATTTTCTATTGTAAAGTGGAGAAATTGGTAGCTTCTAAGATTTAACCCGGAGAAAAAAAAATAGGGAGAGAAATATGTGAGTAGTGGTTATTCTAACCAATTTTGACTGATTTACATAGATACCATTTTTTTTAGTCTATTTACATAATAAGATTTTATATCGTCCGTTGGATGTGTTACCAACCAAATCTCTAAAATAAAATGGACGGTCAGACTTGTTCCCCTCGATAACTGACTTAACTGTTTTAATATAATAGATTTCTCAAGAAAACACTTTCTTTTTATAATTTTTGGATTCCTAGTCCAAAAATCTACACCTAAACACACATTTAGTCCACCTTAATATTAATATAGGATTTTAAGCCAAAATAATAATTATAATGGATATTCAGTCCAAGTTGACCCATCTCTATAGAAAAACAGATCTCTATCAGTTCTACTTAATCATAATACCCATTATAACCTTTTATATAAGGAAAACCCCACTTTTGAAAGCCAATCCTCAAAATTCTCTTTCTTTTTTTCTCAGATTATTTCGATTGATTTCGAAATTACTATCTGTTTTGCAATATACAAGTTATTTAGTATCAATTACGTATATTTCTACAACAAAACACATGTAGTATAGTTAAAGTATGTCTAGATGTCAAAGTTACAGTGTTTTTCTATTTATTGATTCTTGTTTTGTTTCATAAATGACGTGATATTTAATTATAAAGTTTCATATTTTATTTCATTTTATTTTTATATGTGTCATACACAACACATTATGTATGAACAATGTTTCTTCCAAAAAGAAAAATGGCTAAAACCCTATTTTCTGGGTAGATTGGACCTTAAACCCTTTTTGAGTTTTATTTTGGGCCAAAAATCCGTAGACCCTTATTTTTATAACACTGTCCTCTTGAGATATCTTTAATTGTCTAACTTATCATTTTTAATATCTTAGCCAATAGAAATCTAGTCTTCATATATTTTCAAAATAATTAATTATTTCTTCACGAAAATAACTATGTCACATAAATAAATAGATTAGTTTGGAGTTTTCCTTTGGAGACGTATAAGAATTCGAAATTTCTATTTTAATCACTTAAAACTGTGGATCTCAATTGAAACTTAAACTAAAAAGGTGGGTGATTTGGGAAAATAAAGAAATTATCCGGGGTACAAAGTTTTGGCTGGAAACAAAAAGAAATTAGAATTTTTTGTTTCCTCCAAACACTTAAATCCTTATGTTTTTCAGCTTCTTCTTCCCTCTTCTACTACCACCATCTACTCCGGCGACCTCCACCACTAATTCCGGCGGCACCTCCATCATCTCCGGTGACACTTCTTCTCTTTATCTGTCTCCCCTCTTCTTCTCTCGCTTATGTACATCCTTAAAAAAAGATTTCATTTTTGTCGTAGGCTCTGTTCTCTCTGCCTTTTTTAATCTTCTTCCTTGGTTTCAAGAATCTGAAACCCTTATAAAGAAATCATCAAAATGTAAAACAGATAATAAAAAATACCCATTTTAGGACTGGTGAAATTAACTATTCTTGGATTTAGATGGGTCTTCCTCATGATCTAGAGGTTTTGATTGTTCTATATGATGATCATTTGTGGTAGACAATTACTCAAACTCAATGAGTATTGTATGTAGATGGATTTTGTGTGGAAACTAGTTCAGTTGTCCAAAACTAATTGGAATAACATCATCATCATCTTTCTTTATAGATAACATGATATTTCCTTCAAAAAAATTTTCTGTATCTCGACTGAAACCCTAGAGTTTTAGTCGATTCCCGACTGAAGCCTGTGAGGGGAAAGAGAGCGAGACGACAGAGAGAGAGAGAGAGAGAGAGAGAGAGAGAGAGAGAGAAAGATATGATTCGAGTGAGAGAGAGAGAGAGAGAGATAGAGAGAGAGATCTGATTAGTTTAGAGTGATTGAGAAAATTTGAGAGAGAGATCAGAGCGAGAGAGAAAGATAGGAGAGGCAGAAGAGAGAGAAAGATAAGGGAATGTTTGAAAAAAGAAACTATTTGTATACCCCACGAAATTTTATTCCAGGTACTTTTCTTATTTCCCTAAAACATCGACCAACTAAAATTGTCTTCCCAAAATATTCACTACATCAAAAATATAAATTTTAATGTAATCACAGGAAGTCCCCATGTATTATCAGGTTGTCACTATACGTCTTCGCGACCACCCTATGCACTATCAATATGTATCAGTGAAAAACTGAAAATGAAGATATGTCAAATAAATCTAGAGTTTATAAAGCACACACACTAAAACTTGGTACTTATTAACATTGCTTATTAAAAATCTACTTTTCTGGATGTTCCGAATGACCTTACTTATGATCTGTCTAAAAATTGAATTGTTCACCAAAATAAATGTGTTGTTTGAATACTCTCTTGCACTACTTTACTGTGACCTAGCCAATAAACACATGAATGATGCTACCAAGGTCGTGGGTGACAAAATAGTGTTGTTTGATCGAGTCTCTTTTTTGACCTAGTTAATATGAAAAACAAAACTATTGCTAGGTCATATAAAAATATTATGCCGGTTTTACAGTGGCAGATCTAAGAATTTTTTTTTTGTAGAGATTTTTAGTTATATTAAACAACTAGGTATAACCCGTATCTTAAGGACACGGACAATTATTTGACGCACGTTAGAGAAGGTTATGAATAAATAATTTATAGAGAAGAAAAGTATATTTAGTGGTTTTAAAGTTAATTATATGAAGTAAAAAACCAGAGGCGGAACTATGTGGAGCCTAGGCTGGGCAACTGCCTTAGCTCTAGTGGTGGAGTTTGTATAATTTCAACAGAAAGGCACGACTCCAAGCCCCTCTCCTTGCTGCTTCATGTTTTTTTTTTGCTCATTTTGATTTCAAAACCTAAATTAAGTGCCTCATTGCTAAACGAAGTCTTGTTTTTGCTTGGGTACACTCTTGGTTATGTAATTTTTTCTACTTTAAGTATCATTGAATAATTATAACAAAAGGCCTTAGATTAATGTTAATAATATGTGATTTTTTTGTTCTTTAAGATGTAAAATAATTGATAAAGATCTATTGATATTTTAGTACTCAATTGAGTTATCCAATGTTACGTTAATTTGTAAATTTAAGTCAAAAGATTACTTCTATGTTTTATTTGGATTATTAAGATAAATGTAAAAACATCATTGTATAAAAGGATGTTCTTAAAAAAAATTGTCTTGTGTTGTACTTGTAAAAGCATACGTATCATATGTAGAAATTTACTTTATAGAGACTTTAGGCTTGCCCTGCCTAATAGGAAATCCTGGTTTCGCCCCTGCAAAAAACGGTATCACTACGTGAGAAAAGCGACGTATTCCTAAAATCTTCCTACAAAAAAAAAACAATAGAACACATTTTATTTTGTTTTTTACTATTTTGGTTCCATCATTATTTGACGTTGAAACCAAAACATAGATGTGAGCTTTTAGCAAAGAGTCCATGTGTATATAGACCAAAATAATGTTCAAAAAAGGTTTATGATCCAATCTTCCCAAAATATGGATATTTAGTCCTTTTACATTATGGACATAAAAACCCTCACTTTCTAAACACAGAACCGTAAATGTCCCACGCTCAAATTTCAGGCGTTTTGGAAAGATAGATTTGAGCGTGATTTGGGAGATTTATTAGCAAAAAATGGATTGAAAAAAATCATAATTTCTCTCTCATCTAAACAGATTTGGAAATCAAATTTTCTCTTTCCTATTATCCGAACCAATTAGAAACCAAAATCCTAACCAAAACAAAACGCCATCACCACGGATATTTCCAAATCAATTTTCTCTCTCTTCTTTACAGATTTGGAAACCAAATCAATTTTTTTTATCTTACTATGTAATTTTTTTTTGATTCAAATCAATTTTCTCTCACTTAACTTTCAGATTTGGAAAGAGTATATTTTCTGGGATCAATTTAGCGCGATTTGGGGTTAATATACTAAACATATATATCACTTTCTTTCACCTAATTTTCAGATTTGGAAATAGTATATTTTTCTGGGAACATTAAAGCAGCATTTGTTTTCGTTTTTACTCATACATAAATACACATCATTTGTCATGTATACAACGTAATTTATCAAATGTATGTGGGTCTTGTTCAATAAATTACACATAATTTCTTTTACATTACACATCGTTTACATTCTGTTACTAAAAAAACGTACAAAATCTTCTCTGGTTCAAAAATGGTGCTCATCCATGTACTCTACATTTGTAGTCTTGAGCAGGACAAACAACAGTTACACTATATTGTCGAAGAGCATATCCAAATCCTTTTGCACCACCAGGAAACAACTGACCAACTTCAGTAAATATTTTATCCAAGCCATCAGGTTTTAGTTTCGTTGACTTACTTTGATTTGATGATTCTGTTTGAAATTCCATCTGTTATATCAAATCTACACACATAAATACACATACATTAAAAAAAATCATATATTGTATTATAAACTACATGTACAGTTCCGTAAATTATGTATAATGTTTGTCAAATTTTGACAATATTTGAAGGTTTTGAGTAGTTTGGTAAGCTTAACATGACTACTGTTTTGTGCAGGGCCGTGTGGTGGGGGGTGCGGGCAGGGCTCCCGCACAAGGCCCCCCACCACCAAAGGGCCCAATTGATAAAAAGGTTCATGTAACTTTTTATATTAAAAATAAAGATATTATGTTAAACACATAACGTATACCAGCTCGGCTGGTCATGTGCGTGAGTTCTCACCCAATAGACCCAGGTTCGAGCCACGTGCACGGCAATTTTGCCCTATAAAATCTCCCTTTTTCATTTTTGTGTGGTTTTAGGAGGTTAAAGAGTAATATCGTTAAATCGACCTTTAGTTTTGCTCTGTTACACTTTTTCTTAACTACATTATCTAATGTGATTCTAAGCAATAGAAATCTTAATTTTTTATAAAATCCTAACAAGAGGTAAATTTATATAAGTATTTTTTAATAAATATTATAACTCTTGTATTATCTAATGTGATTTTAAGCAATAAAATTCTAATAATAGGTAAAAAATTTTAAGATCAAACATTTATGAAAATTTAGAATTTCATTATATTGAATGTAGTTATAACTTATAAGTATAATAAGATAGAATAAAAAATATTTTTCGTTCGCAAATCTCTTATAAAAATGATATCAAAAGATGGATTTTTTTTCTACGACTATTTTCTCCAAAATGAGGGGGGGCCTTTTAACAAAAAATGAGGGGGCCCTATAAAATCTCCCTTTTTTCATTTTTGTGTGATTTTAGGAGGTTAAAGAGTAATATCGTTAAATCAACCTTTAGTTTTGCTCTGTTACACTTTTTCTTAACTACATTATCTAATGTGATTCTAAGCAATAGAAGTCTTAATTTTTTATAAAATCCTAACAAGAGGTAAATTTATATAAGTATTTTTTAATAAATATTATAACTCTTGTATTATCTAATGTGATTTTAAGCAATAAAATTCTAATAATAGGTAAAAAGTTTTAAGATTAATTGATAATTGAGTCCATTGATGGTGAATGATATCTAATGGAAATACCTTTTGTTGTTTCATTAAATCAATCATCTCGTGTGCACAAGGAAGCCCATAAACAGATCGGAGAACACATCCACAATTTTTGACGTTAATGGTAATACCATATGCACGGTGTATCTCATCTACCATTAGGTCTAAGGCAGCATGTGAAACATACCCTCTAAGATCTCTCATAAACTTGCTTTGGTGAGGACCCTTCACCTTTGTACGACTATACTCAAATGAAGCTTTGATCTCTCGAATAGCTATCTCGTTCATGGCATGTATAGATTCCCAACATGTAACATAGTTGCCTTCGGAGTTGCCTAAATGTTTTTTCAACTTTGCATGAGCCCCCTCGACACGATTGGTTTTATTATTACCCATATGCATCACCTGATTCGTCCATGCTGTGACAAATGTATCTTTAAGTATCAACCAAGTCTTCTGGACATAGGTTACATCGTTTAGATTTGACCGTGACCATGTCCTCACAAATTCTTCCACTGCTTGATTATAGTCAGATACGGTCTCTGCATACATAATCATGCGAAACATTGACATGAAATTTTTGAACTCTTTATGTTTGAAGTTACCTTTTACTTTTGCTACCACACACTTGTCAATATGCCACGTACACAACAATCGGTTGGCATGTGGAAATACTTCACCAATGGCATTAATGAGAGCAAGTTCACGGTCGGTTACAAACACTTTTGGCATTGAGTCAGGAGGAAACAATGTTCTCAGACGATTAAGAGCCCACGCGTATTGATTTGTCACCTCTCCATCCATAAAAACAAGCGCCGCTGTGAAAGTTTTCATAGTAGATGTAATCCCAACAATCTGAAGCAACGGCTTCTTAAAACGGTTTGTTTTGTAGGTACAGTCAAGCATCAATACAGTATGGAAGCATTTCAATATGTTGATTGAGTCGGGGTGTGCCCAAAATAGGTTAGTGACTTCATCCGTCTCTTCATTTTTCGAGAAATGATAAACATAGTTGCTTTCCACTAACAACTTCATCAATTGTTGCATTGGACTTCTTCCTTCTTGATTCAAACTGCGTATCTTTTTTTTTTTTGGATTTGTTCAGGGAAAACTGCGTATCTTCGCCTTTGCATTGTATATGGTTTTCATTGTGGAAGTATTATCATTAAATGTGGCACGCACTTGTGAAAGTATATCACGCGGTTTTGTACCAATTTTCAATAACTTATCAACTAAATCTTGTTCTTTGCAACTCAACCTATTAGCATATGCATGACCAAGAAGACTTACAGCTAATTCGTGGTTATGAATTCCAAACACAACTTCCACCTTCCATGTATCACCATCACCCGGAATCCCTTTGAGATAGAATGGACAGTTGCACTTTTTTGTGCTAGTTTTCCTTTTCTTTTCAGGAGGAGGATTTGTGTTTGGAACCAAATCTTTCTTCATATGTGATCGATACTCACCGCTTCTTTCACATTTTAGATTTAACTTTGGTTTCTTCCCACCAATTCTATTTTGTGATTTGCCTATCAAAATCACGAAATTAAGCTTTCTTCCAATTTCCTTAGCCCATTCGACTAGCTTGTCTCGAGTTTCAAACACATCTTCGGTCACAAAATGTTCACCAACATCAATACTAATTTTTTGCCCCTCTTTTGAATCTACGTTATCATTTGAGTGTACATTGTCACTTGAATCATTTGGTTTGCGGTTGTTCTCCTCCGTGGTTCGAGATGAGCCTTTCGTTTAAAAAATATGGGAATGTACCCTCTACTTCCGCATGCCACTCGTCCTCCCTATGGGGACCTCCGAAATCCCAATGGTCTAAAGAACATGGTGAAAGACACGGACTTTTATTTAAATCAAAGACCTGAAACACAATAAAGTGGGGAAATCAGAAATATTTAACTTCCGGTTTGGATGATCCGAACAGTAACGGACTGGTTACACCGAACAGTTTCGGTGGGGATGATCCGTTAAATTTCGGACTGGTTAGGTCCGACCCGATCGAGCTTTCTCTGAAAAAAATAATGGACTTAAAAAACAAATTGGAAATTCATTAAACGGGTATAGAAAAGCTTATATACCTCTTTTTCGGTTAATCCATGCTCAGAAATAGGTGGAGAAGTCCCACTACATATATGCCCAAATTTTTTGGAGTTTCCTTCTTCAACCATGTTATTTTCAACTTTCAAGATGATTACCACAATGTAGGATGATAAACATGGTGGTCGGTGAAGGTACACGGAACACGTCGGTGCTGGAATATCAAGGGGTTGCCGGTGAGTCTCCCGGTGAAATCTTGGATGAGTTTTGTGATCCCTAGGTTTTTTTTCCATATAAAAAACTAAGTTTTGGTATCCTCTAGGGTTTGTAATTTCGGAAGAAGAAGGAGGCGCCTCTTTAAATTTCTGTAGGCGCCTCCAAATAGATGTCAAGAGAGGCGCCTATAGGTGTCGGGGTTGACCACGAAATTGACTATAGTCAATCCCTCCCGGGAGGCCCCTACAGCATTTTGAAGAGGCGCCTATAGACGCGCCCTTAGATCATTAGGTATCCAAGATACTTGGAATTTCTTCCAAAAATCTCTCTGCATCAGTCTCCTCCACTTCAAATAAACTCGCCTCGAGTTTACTAATAAATTGGAAGGTTATCTTGAACGGTACACCCTTGAGATAAATTTTCCGTGAATTGTGCATGGGGATCACCAAACTTTCAGATTGGACCAAAGACTTCATTATGTCACAAAAAAAATTGTTGACTGTAATTGTGATGCGATTCAAACTCCCTTTTCACCCCGAAACAAACTCGTGAAGATTGAAAATTGCGAACTTTGATGAAGAGCTTCAGAAAAATTAGAAACCACTTCATATGAAACAACTTGAGGTTCACAAAACACTGAAAACGGATCTTCGTATGAAGGAAAAGCAATTGGGCTAAGGTCTGACTTCCAAAGTTTTTCACCTTGGTTTTATTTAGTTTCCTCAACAATGTCCTTTGACTCAATTTCCTGAACAACGTCCTTTGTCTCAATTTCCTGAACAACTTCCTTTGACTCAATTTCCTGAACAAGTTTCTTTAACTCACTTTTTTGAACAACTTCTTCAGAAACAAATCCTGCATCGTGTAAATTAATATTAGGAGACTTATCCATGAACATAATAACCTCAAATTTTACTTCATGAATAATGTTAGTTGAATTGTCTATTATTACAACTTGCGGTGGTTCAACATTCTCTAGGGGAACTTCTTTTACGTTTTTTGTATTATCGTGGGGTTGTTCTTCCCTCTAAAATCCGAAGTTTCTATAGTCCCGCTCCCAAGCTTCAGCTTTTAAGGCCAAGTTGTATGCGTCTTGAATAGTCCATAAATCAACTAACATCACCTTTTCTCTCAAATTACATCTCAAGCTAAATTTTAGTATGTTCAGAAATCGATCTATTACAACATTATCAAGTTCTGTAACGTTTTCCATACTGTTTCTTTGCGTCAATTTTGAAAATTCTTCGTAATATTCACCAACTGAACCACTGAACGCAACCCTTATCTACAGTTCTGGTATATCCTG
This sequence comes from Eschscholzia californica, assembly GCF_041429995.1. NCBI lineage: Eukaryota > Viridiplantae > Streptophyta > Magnoliopsida > Ranunculales > Papaveraceae > Eschscholzia > Eschscholzia californica. The sequence continues at coordinate 39,715,712 of NW_028238420.1, read as the reverse complement.
AACAACTGTTGTTGATAATCAGGAGGTAAGAACCATTCCCTCAAATTCTCTTTCATAGACGACCAACTCTGCATTGGAGCCTTTCCTTGTCTCATCCTTAGAAGTTGTAATTGATCCCACCAATCTATTTCACTTCCTCTAAGTCTATAAGCAATGATTTTAACTATCTGCTCATTGGGAATAGTAACACACATATTGACTTGTCGTTCGACCTTATCTAGCCAATCGAAGAATTCTTCTATTGTTAAATACCCATCGAAAATCGGTATCTCTTCATTGATTTTATACTCATTAAATCTCTACGTGGGTGCGCTTGAACTGAAAAAGTTGTTACCATGATAGTATTTCTCCATATTGATTGATTGATAACATAAATAATAATAATAATGTGATTCTCTTTTTTTTTTTTTGATTTTTTAAACCAACTTTAGATGCATCTTTGGCAAATCCACCGATCGATGGACTCTAAAATGATCTTCGGTAGATGATATCGAACCAGGCGAATCTTCGATCTTGATGCCAACTAACGCAGCAGAAAACTTTGAAAAGAATTAGATCTTCGTCTAAAACTTATAAAACCTAGAAAAAACCTTTATATCTCCGTCTTAAGACGTATAGGACTTGAGATTAACAAGATTATACTAAAATACTGAATTTTATTGATTAAACTTGATTTATTAAACAACCACTGAAGCCCCTTTATATAGAATTAGGGGTTTCCTAGACAAACTCTAATTAATAAAATACTACTTTCCTAAACCTAATCAAATTCTAATAACAACTTCTAAATAAAGAAAATATCAAATTCTAAAACTTAGAAAGTTCCTTCAAAATATAAAACTATTAAAAATAATAATTCTCTACTAACAAAAATATTATACTACTAAACTAACTAGATCTTAAGATACTTGGAATATATCTTCCAAAAATCTCCCTGCATCATGCGTGGAAACAAAAATTGGAAAATGATTCTTCTCTACATTTGAATACTTTCCGTTATCCTTTGCAATATGAAACAAGACGTAAAGCTCAATTTGAAAACATTAATCTTTAAGGTTCTCCATTTCCCAAAATTGAAAAAACAAAAATCTACAAATCCTCATAAGCTAGATGAGCAAGATCAACCCATTCAAAATCAATGGATTCTTCTGCATATTAACTATATTAAAATCAATGTTGATGCCTCATTTATAAAAAAAAGTACTAACAAAATGGGTAATGGTTTAGTAATTTCATATCATAACTTCAGAATTCTCCAGATTCGATCAGTATCATCTCGAGCCAGAAACAATGAAGAAAGAGAAGCCAAAGCAATGCTTGAAGGTATCATTGGGCAAAATCTCTCAACATAAACAAATTAATAATAGAAGGCGGCAACCACCATCATACACCATCTTAATAATAGAAGGCGACATTTCGGTTTGTAAAGACGATGCCCAAAGTAACCTCTAGGTTATTTCTTTGTATTGGTTTCTGTGTTTCCACAATAAAAAATATTGTAAACTGCAACATTTTAAAAGTATTTTTATTTGTTGGTTGATTTCCTATTCTAATGGAAAATGTTAAATGTACTTATGATCTCGACTTAATTTATGACTTAATGACTCATCCGGATGAAAAAGGTTTAATTGTAGTCAAACTTTAAATTTTTTTGTGTTTTAGTGGAGGTGAGTCATCAAATCCTAAATTAAGTCAAATCTTTTCTAATAGTTGATTTTCACAATATAAAAGTAATTAATGAACTTTTGACTTTTGTTTCTTGTAATTTCTTTTTGAAATATTTGAACAAATCATGAAAATTCTTCCTAAAACACGAATACAATGTGGCACGAGACAGAATTAAATTGCTCGATTCACACACTTAAAAGAATCATATCCTAAGTATAAAGAAAAAATTGAAAAATTGTTAATAATTGATACTGAACAGTGTACAAAACTAGACTAGTGTACCCAAAATAAGGTCAATGCATGAAATTGACAAACATTTCAAAAATAATTTTCATTTCTCATAAGTTCATTGTACTCATCTCCTGTGGTCTTACCTTGGCTTAGTTTTTGAATAATTTAAATTATAATCCAAAGTCTACTCCTCCCAAAATTAGAAAAATATTGAGTTAATTTTGTATCTTTGACCATTTATAATTTTAATTTGTTTTTATTTATGTAATCTGACTATCTTGATCACCCTCCGTTTAAAATACTCTCATAGCTAGGATACATAGGTCACTGCATGAAACTAAACCTAGTTTGAAAAGATCCAAATAAAACTACTATTTTTTACATTGTTAGCATACGTAAAGTTGGTTCGATTAAAAATGTCAACTATAAACAAATAGAAGCTAGTATTTGACTTATGATTAACTTAGATCAAGATTTTATATGGGTGCTTACTGCTAAGTTTAAAATGTGAGGGTTTAATTTATGATTACTACTTCCATATATATATATATATATATATATATATATATATATAAATATTTACAAAATAAATATAACTTTGTTGAAGTTCTAAATATATATAAGTTGAAATTAATCATTCGTTATTTGTTATGTTACCCTCTGTTAGTTGTTATCACTGTGAAATATGTTCACAGCTGCCCGCAAGGCCGCAAACGCCCCGCCACAAGGGGTTTCTTTTTATCCATTTCTTATGGTTATTTGTAGTCATATATCAATTTTTTGTTTATGTGGATTGAATAACCTCTATAAGTACTACTTCGTTCGTATTTTGGATCCTAAGGCTATATAAAGACCGTTACAGTCATTTTATGGGGAATTAAAGCCCATGCATTCTTACTTTGGTCTTGAGTGTCATATTCAGTTACTTTGACAAATCTCCCGTATTCATTTTCTCTCTCTTTCTCTCTCAAATCTCGTTTTTTCTTCCTCGCACCCCTCTTTTTTCATCGTAAATCTCAATATCTGAAGTGATTCTTCTATTATCTTTCACTAATCTTCATTTTTTTTTTTTTGCATTGCTCAATATGGTTAAATTACTTCACCTTTTCTATTTATTACTTGGCGCGTAAAAAGAATTCAACTCATTCGAAAAGCCTCTAACTAAAGTTTGGTACTATTCTACTAAATTGTCCGCCACGACCCTGAATAAGTTGACTAAGAAATAACATGCGTTTTGGTTTAAATAATTGAATTGAAAAAAAAACATAGTAAATACTGCATTTGTTGAAGCTTTGAGCAAGGCTTTTGAGGCCGCGAAAAATGTTTCGAAGGCCATGATAATTTTAAAACATATTAATTGTAGGAGATTAAATTAGAGGATGAACTTTAGCCCCCAAACTAAATTCACTAGTTCTCAGTTAAAAGGATTTCATATTTTAACATATGTATTTATTTAAAATTAATATTGCTTAACAAATACATAAAGGAGAAAAAAAAAATTCTATTTTCAGCATAACTAATTGATTTACTGATTTTTGTAGTAACTATTTTAATATGTAGACGTCCGTCACGTAGGGTTGCATGTTTTGACGCTTAGATTTCTATTTAAATAAAAATTATTTTTATATTGGTTGACTTTATTTCTTTATTTTGATTTATAATTTAATTATTTTCTAAGCGATGACATTTATAATTGGTCAAATTTTGGCCCGTGGGAAGACATTTTGAGTTTTTTGTTTTCGATTAATCCAGACTATACAGACAGAGACATATTTTATATAGTATTAAGGTTTTCTTTTTTGTAGGTTAGAGAGTCAAGGTCTTTTGATGATCTAGTTGGCAAATTGGTGTTTAATGATAATCTGTGTTGGTCTTTGAACTGGTCCAAACCTTAATGACCTCTGATAAATAGCTCTCTATATCAATAAATCTTAATTAATTACCGGTAGCCTCTCATGAGTTTCAATGGGTTTTCTAGAGCCAAAAAAATAATCTTTCTAACGATAAAATTACAACAAATATACCATTACTACAGATATATAATATGATTTTGATTATGTAGGTATGGATCTTCTGATAAATTTTACTTTTAGTTTTGGAAGTTCATATCGGCAAACAATTAGGATGCTATCCATAGGCCACCACTAGGAAGAATAGTGTTTTGATTGCGGGGAATAATGAATTGGTGGGGCTTTGGGATATAAAGAAAAAAATTGGGTAATAAAGACTTAGTCCATCAATATTACTGAAGAGGTATCTTTACTTTTTAGCTCAAAAATTAACAATACTTGATTAAAACGTACCCCCTAATCTTCATCTCTTTTCTCTTCCTCTTCCTCTTTCCCTATCTCTCTCATGTTGGTTCTCTCTCACTCTCTCTTGCACTCTCATTGATTCTCTCTTTCTGTTGCTCTCCCTCTCTCTTGCTCCCTCTCTGACGATCTAGCTTTCTCTCTCACGATCTCTCTAGCTCTTTCTCAAAATTTAATGGTGTCTGTCTGTCTGTCTCTGTCTCTATCTCTCTCTTATCTCGCCCCCTCCCTTAATGTATCTCTCTCTCTCATTGTCACGTCCATCTCTCACCCCTATGTCTATATCACATACACAGCTCTGGCGAAGGGAGGTGTTCCCTTCACCGGAACCAGACCTCGAGGAGGGTTTTGGTGAAACCCTTCTTGGGGGTTTTCCGACCAGCGATGGATGATGACTCATGTCCAGCAGGCCACGAAATCAAAAACCCTCGAGGAGGGTTTCCGATACCTTCCTCGAGGTCTAGGGTTTCTATAATAAGGCAGCGAGAAAGATATTTACAGAGGGGCGAGAGAGATCTACAGTGAGAGAAAAAATATCAACCTTGAGAAAAAAGAGAGATCTAAAGTGAGAGAGATAGATTTAGAGAGGGATAGAGAGAGAGAGAAACATTGGGAAAGAGCAAAAGACAGAGAGTATGTGAAGTGGTCGGTGATCGGAAGTTTCGGAGGTGGTCGGAAGTTGTGGAGGTGGAGAGAGATAAGATGAAGTTTAGGGAACAATTTTGGATTATGTAAGTTTTATGCTAAAAGACAAATAAACCCATATGTATTGACTAAGTCATTTTCCCGATTTTTCTTTATCACCGAAAGTCGTGGCCTAATGAATATTAGGGTGAGAAAAAGGAGTGCAAGAAGACTTGGTTAGTCAGGTTTGGCCAAGGTGGAATTCAAAGACTTTCTCTTTCTCCTGTTTGAGTTCACTATGACAACCCTTCACGAGAAAAAGTTTTACGACTTGACATCTAAACTACCTTAACTCCTATGCATTGGTTGCACACGTATGAAATTAGTATTGTTACTGGACTAAACTAAAGTACGTCTTACAAAGTGAGCCCCTTGTGGTGGGGGGGTCCTATGCGAGCATATAGCCCGCATCTTCATTCACACGAGTTTGACAGAGTAACCTGGTTGGTTCAACAACAAAAGAACTTATGTGGAACTTTTAAGTTCAGAAATTGTGCGAATGGCTTGAAAAGAACTTCATGAGAAATATTGAAGTTCATACTTTTCATGGCCAACCGAATTGATTTTACAAATAATTATTTTTTTGTGAAGAGGTCACGTTAAATTTGTAGTGATTTTATTTCTTTTTCTTTTTCTTTTTATGAAAACAAATTTATATTGATTTAATTGAAATGCCGAACCGTTCGATAAAGATGTGAGAAACCTGTAATAGATCATGTATGTTTCTCGATAAAGAGCTTGACCACACTTCTCCATCACAACTTCATCTAATCAAGACTTCTTTACTGTTAAATTAGTTTGAGGTTGGTATGTCTCTCGTCCACTCGAGTCACACCTTATCTTGCTCTCATAAGTTTGTTATAAGTCGGTTAGAGAGGAGAGAAAGTTGTTATTTTTCTGTTATTAGTCTGTTGTGATTTCTCTTTAAATACAAATGTAATCATCTAAGATAGTTAATGAGAATGAATTCAACTATGGTATCAGAGCTATGATCCATCTTTTACTCTCTTTAAAATCCTTCTCTTCTCTTCTCTTCTCTTCACTTTCTCTCTCTAAAATTCCTTGATTTCTGCATCTTCTCACACTAAATTCATCTTCTTCTTCCGTGATCGTCTTCTTCATACACTTTCTTTTATGGATCATCCTAAGATTACTTCTTTAGATCTCTGTTTCTACCTAATCTCAATTAAACTCCAAGGGCAATGCGATAATTATCTTAATTAAACTTCCATGGGCAATGCCATCCAAATTAAACTCCAAAGCGATAATTATCCCACTTGGAGATCTCTGTTTCTACCTAATCTCAAGAAATATAAAGTGTTAGATCTCATCGATGGCTCGCGTCCTCAACCAGATCAATACTTAGATGATGAAAGAAAGGTATTGAATCCAACTTATAGTTATTAGATTGAAGAAGATCAACCACTCTTGATTTGGATCTATTCCAACTTATCTGATTCAGTAATTCCTTATGTCGTTGGTAACACTTCTTCACAAAAATTGTGGCAAAACTTGGAAGATTCATTTGCTCCTGCATCAAATGCTCATATCTTTCAGCTTCAAGAAAATTTAAGAGATTTGAAGAAAGATAGTGATAAGATGCCAGAATTCCTCACAAAAGTGAAAAGAATCTCTGATTCTTTGGTTGTTGCTGGTAGTTCAACATCTAGTGTTGAATTAGTGGTAAGCATTTTGAGAGCTTCGCCACCTGAATATGATTCTTTCTCAGCTGCGATCAGACTGAGAAAACCTCTAGTTTTTGTCACAGAACTGCAAAATCTCTTGATTAGTGAGGAAAACACTATATATGAAAGGCAAAAGAGATCAATTCTCAACATAAATCAGGCTTTATTTACTAATCTTCCTTCGTAGAATCGGTTCTCTCAAGGCAGATCAACCAATACCAATTCTTTTAATTCAAATGTGAATCGATACAAAGGATCAAGAGGATTCAACAACTCTTCTCAAAATGGAAGAAATTTTCCTTCTCACACTGGTTCAAGTCAGAATAAACCTAATCAAGGTTCAAGAACCAGTAATGGAGATCGTTCTATATGTCAAATTTGCCATAAGATAGGACACGCGACAGTGGAGTGTTACCACAGGATGAACTTCTCATATCAAGGTCGTAATCCACCTAACAACCTTGCTGCCATGCTTGCCTAAACTAATATTTTGGGTGAAAATCCATGGTTTGCTGATAATGGGGCTTCTCATCACATTACTCCTGATGAATCTAATATAGCTTCTTCCTCATCCTCTTCCTACAAAGGTATAGAGGCCATCTCAGCTGCTAATGGCCAAGGAATGGTTATTACTAAAACTGTTCGTTCCTCTTTTCGAACTAAGAATAATACTTTCTCTCTCAAGAATGTTTTAGTAGTACCTCAGGCTTCTCATAATCTTCTTTCAGTTAACAAATTTACTAAAGAAAATAATTGTTTTTTAACTGTCGATCCTTCTAAATATTATGTGAAGGATCTATCCTCGACCCAGACACTTTTCCAAGGGCCAGCTAGAGGAGGTCTCTACCCAATTCATCTTCAAACTGATCCCTCTTCCACAATAAAACCCCAACTAAAGGCTTTGAGTGCTCAATCAACATCCACTACTATATGGTACAAAAGATTAGGTCATCCTTCCTTTCAGTCTTTGCAGAAGTTAAAGCATTTGATTTCTAATAGTTCACTAAAGCCAATCTTATGTTCAGATTGTCAACTGGTAGAAGTAAGAAGCTACCATTTCAAAGTTAAGTATATAGCTTCTTTTCCTTTACAACTTTTAAATATTGACCTATGGGGTCCAGCACCTGTTGCTTGTAACAGTGATTTTCAATACTATGCTAATGTTATAGATGAATTTTCTAAGGTACACTGTTGGATTCTTCCTTTAGCTAATAAATCTCACTTTACTTCTGTCTTTATATCTTTTGTTAATGCCATTCAGAATCAATTGGGTAACAAGGTTCAGACAATTAGGACAGATGGTGCTAGGGCATTTCTATCCACCTCTTTTAAACCCTTTCTTCAGGAAAGAGGGATATCTCATCATATCACTTGTGCCACCTAAGAAAAATGGTGTTGTTGAGTCCAAGCACAAACACCTTCTTGATCTTACTAGAACACTTCTTGTTCAGGCTTCACTTCCTTACTCTTATTGGTTAGAAGCTTTAAACACAACCAATTATCTTATCAATAGGTTACCCCTACAAGTTTTACAAAACACTTCTCCATTAGAAAAGTTATTTTACTCCCAACCTGATTACAATTTTTTAGGTCTTTGGGTGTGCTTGCTATCCCTGGTTGCAACCTTATGTCAAGAACAAGCTTGATCCAAGGAGCAAAGAGTGCATTTTCATTTGTTATGCACAAAATCAAAAGGGTTACAGATGTTTTGATGTTGTTTCAGGCAGAATTTATGTTTCAAGACATGTAGTGTTTACTGGAGATCATTTTCCTATGAAAGGTTATACACCCCTCCAACCCAGCATCATCTCTTGAGCCATCTCTTAATTCATCTCCTGAGCCATCTCCTACATCATCTCCTGCGCCACATCTTGCTCCATATCCTGAGCCACCTATTACTCCATCCCTTGAGCCAACCATAACACCACCTATTGCATCTCTGCATCCTAAGCAAACTAGAGCTAAGTCTGGCATATACAAACCAAAAACCTTCTTAGCTGTCATAAAGCACCTCATTTCATCTACTGTGGCTGCTATAACATTATCAAGCACACCAACCTGTTTCACACAAGCTAACAAAGACCCCAATTGGAGAGATGCTATGTCAACAGAATTCAAGGCTTTGGAGGATCTACATACTTGGTCTCTAGTACCTCCTCATCCTTCTCAAAATTTGGTTAGTTGTAAGTGGGTATTTAAACTTAAGCAAAAATCAGATGGGAGCATTGAGAGATACAAAGCTCGACTGGTTGTTAAAGTTGTCATCAAAGGAAAGGGATAGATTACTTTAAGACCTTTAGTCCAGTAGCAAAACCTACTACAATCAGAATTTTACTCACACTTGCAGTCCAAAATGACTGGTTGATAAAACAACTTGATGTAAGCAATGCATTTCTTCATGGTCAATTGAAAGAAGAGGTATATATAGTCCAACCTCCAGGCTTTCACGATAAGTTAATACCTAACCATGTGTGCAAACTTCATAAGTCTTTATATGGATTGAAGCAGGCTCCTAGGGCGTGGTATGAAAAATTGGTAGATTCCCTCCTGGCTTTTGGAATTCAGAAGTCCTTATCAGATAATTCTCTATTTGTATACTCAGAAGATAGTATTCTTGTCTATGTTTTAGTGTATGTAGATGATATTTTGGTTACTGGGAACTCTACTTCAGCCTGTTCTTCTCTCATTTCTGATCTCAGTAGTCAGTTTGCTGTGAAGGATCTGGGTGCTCTTCATTATTTCTTGGGTATGGAAGTTATTAGAGACAAGTCAGGTTTATTTCTATATCAGACCAAATATGCTTTAGATCTTCTAAAGAAAGCTCAAATGGTTGTCGCTAAACCTTGTGCTATCCTTTGCCTCATAAAACAAAGCTTTCCCCTCAAGAGGGTGTATTACTTTAAGATACTACTTATTACAGAAGTTTAGTGGGAGCTCTTCATTATCTTACTTGGATTAGGCCAGACTTAAGCTATTCAGTCAATTTGGTATGTCAATTCATGAGCAAACCTACTACTGTTCACCTCTCAGCACTCAAGAGGGTACTTAGGTATCTCAAGGGTACAATTACTCGTGGTATTCATTTTTCCAAATCTCAATCTTTGAGTATTCAATCTTTGCTGATGCAGACTGCGCAGGGAGTTTGTCTGACAGTAGATCAACTTCTGGATTTGTTATATATTTGGGTCAAAATTCAGTTTCATGGTCAGCTAAGAAGCAGCCCAGAGTCTCTCGATCTTCTACTGAAGCTGAGTATAGGTCTTTTGCTCAGACAGCTGCGGAAACTCTTTGGATTTGCTCTTTACTTAAATACCTTCGAGTGTTTCTTACTTCTCCACCATCTCTCTGGTGTGTGATAATGTCTCAGCTTTGGCCTTAGCATCTAATCCATTTTTTCACTCGAAAATCAAGCATTTGGCCTTAGATTTTCATTTCATTCGAGAACTGATAGGCAATAAGAGAATTCGATTGTCCTATATATTGACCAATAATCAACTAGCAGATATTTTGACAAAAGCACTTCGTGGACCTCAATTCATCTTCCATCGATCTAAGCTTAAGCTTCGACCCTCAGCTTTAGCTTGAGGGATGGTAATAGAGATATGTTTCTCGATAAAGAGCTGGACCACACTTCTCCATCACAACTTCATCTAATCAAGACTTCTTTACTGTTAAATTAATTTGAGGTTGGTGTGTCTCTCCTCCACTCGAGTCACACCTTATCTTGCTCTCATAAGTTTGTTATAAGTCGGTTAGGGAGGAGAGAAAGTTGTTATTTTATGTTATTAGTTTGTTGTGATTTCTCTTTAAATACAAATGTAGTCATTTGAGATAATTAATGAGAATGAATTCAACTAACCTGCACATTATATTTTGAGTTAATTCCTATTTGGCCCCCTACTTTGTGACCAGCTTCAAATATGGCCCCCAAAGTTCTGTAAATTCAAATATGGCCACCTATTTTCATACAAATGTCATAAATACCCTTCCTATTAATGTATTTTCAAAATAAAATAAAAAAGAAAACCTAAATGCCACCTCACTTCCCTCTCCACCACTCATCTCTCTCCACGTCACCTCTCTCACCAACTCACTTCTATCTCTCTCCAACTCATCACTCTCTTCTCCGATGAAGGTTGCCGGCCGGAAAATTTTCCGACCGGCGACCTTCAAACTCAAAAAAAAAAAAATTTCACTCATCTCTCTCTCTCTAAAAATTCCGGCGAAGGGGATTTCCCTTCGCTGGAAATTTTAGAGAGAGAGAGAGATGAGTAAAATTTTTATTTTTATTTTTTAAGTTTGAAGGTCGCCGGTCGGAAAAAATTTCGGTCGGCGACCTTCATCGGAGAAGAGAGTGATGAGTTGGAGAGAGGTGACGTGGAGAAAGATGAGTGGTGGAGAGGGAAGTGAGGTGGCATTTAGGTTTTCTTTTTTATTTTATTTTGAAAATACATTAATAAGAGGGGTATTTATGACATTTGTGTGAAAATAGGGAGTCATATTTGAATTTTCAGAATTTTGGGGGCCATATTTGAAGCTGGTCACAAAGTAGGGGGCATATAGGAATTAACTCTTATATTTTCTAGTACTTGCTCACCATTTTTGCACGGATTACTAATCTAACACTAACAGTTTTTTGGCGTCATGTGTATTCTTCTTTTTTTCGTGTGAGGTAGAACATATATGTCTTTTAAACCTACTAGGGTATATCCCGTGCTCCAGGACACGACACTTGTATCAATCAAATATTACGAAATTTATTGTTTCTTATTATTTTTATTAGTTATTATTTTTATTAACTAATAAAAACAATTTGTTTATATTATTTTTATTAGTTAATTGAGAGAGAGATTTTAATTTCCTTTTTAAACCTTTGAATTTTTTTTTTAAATTAGTTATTTTATTTCTAAGAAGGAAAAGATTATTGTTTTTTAAATAGGTAGCTTTATTTCTATGAAGGACTATATTTTAAAATTTGAGAAGGGGCTTCTAGACAATATCTTTTATTAAAGAAGGATGTTTGTCTCAGTCATCATTTTCCCTTCTGTTTTATATAATAGATGATGGGTGACATGTAGAAATTGATACTTAGACCTCTCCTAACCATGTGATTTTGGTTATTAATCTAAAAGGTGGAACCGGTGAACCACGCGAGCTGGTTAGATGCGTGGGGCAGAGGGCTCGTAGTACCCCTTTTTCTTGATCCAGCCTTTAAAATAAATAAATGAGCTCCATCTTAAGAGTGAAATAGTTCATTTGCATGTTTTGACCAAAAATTTCTTAAAAAACACTAGTACCAATTCTACTGTACTCAAAAGTCAACTACTTCAAATAAATAAATAAATACAGTATAAATTTGTAGACAGTACTGATGAGAAATACGTAGAGAGAAAAAGAAAACTAATGAAGAAAGGGGAGAAAGTTAAAATTCTGTAATGGAAGACAAAAGAGAAAAAAGCTTGAATTTTCAAGTTGCAGGGGACCTACCTATCTATCAGCTGAATGCTGATGATGATGAGAAAATAAAACTAAGTCAGCTCCTGTAGTTAGAACCAGTCATTTTTTTCCATTTACCCAAACTAAGTCTTCAGGAATAATACTTCAAACTACTCTTGCTCATATTGCTAAGTCTATACCCCTTTTTTCCTATAAATATACAACCCATTTTCTTCCTTTTCTTCAAATCTCATCAAACTAATTCTCTCTCTTTATTTCCCCTTTTGCATACTTAAACTATTAAGCTTGTCTCCAATTCCCAACCCACGTTTTCTTTTCACCTTTTTAACCTCTCTCTCTCTCTCTCTCTCTCTCTCTCTCTCTCTCTCTCTCTCTCTCTCTCTCTCTCTCTCTCTCTCTCTCTCTCTCACTCATAAATTAGAGCTCATTCCATGGGTTTGCTAGCATATTGTGTTAGGACTAAAACAGATGAATTGTCCACAGAGAACAAATTATATAACAAAGGAGTTAAACATCTTTGTGAGAGTGGGATTACAAAAATACCAAACAAGTATATATTTCCTGTTTGTGAAAGACACAATGATGATCAAGAGAGATCAGCTCAAATTCCTAAGCAAATTCATCATTTATCTAAGATAGAATTGCCTATCATTGATTTTGATCAATTACAAGGTCCAAACAGGTCCCAAGTTATTCAATCCCTTTCTAAAGCTTGTGAGGATTATGGGTTCTTTCAGGTAGGTCTAATTGAACCAATTTTGTACTTGTAAGTCCTAAAATTAGTTAATGGGTTTGATTATTTTTTTACATTTTTTTTTTGGTGTAGGTTATAAATCATGGTATTAGTAGTAATACTATTCAAAATATGATCGACGTTAGTCGACGGTTTTTTGAGCTTCCGCTCGAGGAGAGATCGAAATACATGTCCGAGGATGTCCGAGCAGTCGTACGATATGGAACGAGCTTCAACCAAAGTAAAGATGGTGTGTTCTGTTGGAGAGATTTCTTGAAGCTTGCTTGTCATTCTTTATCAGACTCATTTCCCCATTGGCCTTCTTCTCCTAATGACTTTAGGTGAGAATTCACTTAAGAGAAATTTTAAGAAATTGATGAATTCTTCAAGTGTGCATCTTTGGGTACTTATAGTACTAATCATTTTATGCTCAACTCAAGCAGAGAATCAACTGTTGCTTATGCTGAACAAAACAAGTTCTTATTTGTAAAGATCATGGAAGCCATATTTGAGAGTTTAGGGATAAGTACTCAAACAAACGAAAACAATGACGAAAATGCATTCAAAGAATTCGAAGAGGGTAGTCACTTAATGGTTATCAATTGCTATCCTGCGTGCCCCGAACCTGAGCTAACACTTGGTATGCCACCACATTCCGATTACGGATTTCTCACTCTTCTCCTTCAAGATGAAGTCGAAGGACTTCAAATAGAACATAAAAAACAATGGCTAACCGTTAAACCGATCCCGAACTCCTTTGTCGTCAACATTGGCGATCATCTTGAGGTTAGTCATTCATCCCTATAATTGTAACATATAACAACATCTCATACATATGATACCCCGCCGAAAAATAACCCTTAAGGGACGCCCCATACTCCTAAGGCCTATTTGGGGCCCTAGTGAACTCGTTCACACTCTGGACCGATTTACACAGGAGACTCTGTCTGGTTTGATGTTAGTTGTGGAAGTGTCTCCAGACGCCAATCTTCTAGGCAACCGTCAAAATGCATGATTTTGCATGGAAATGAAATTAACTTATTGGTTTAAATTTTATGTATTTCAGATATTTAGCAATGGGAGATACAAGAGTGTGTTACATAGGGCAGTGGTAAATTCTTCAAAATTAAGAACATCAATTGCTTCTTTACACAGTACGCCAGTAATGAACATGGTTAGACCATGCCCTAAACTCATTAATGAAGACAATCCAAGGCGTTATATGGATACAGACTTCTCTACTTTTCTTGATTTTATTGCTACTTCTGATCTTCAAAAGAAGAATTTTCTTGAGTCCAGGAAGTTGACTTTATAAAAATAAAATAAAAAGAGAGATGTAGAAGTCAATAGAAGTAAGACTATTATTTCTATTCCTTGAACATTAATACATATTACTAGAAATATTTATATGTATGTCAAAGAAATAATTCCATAATATATATATAGGCAATGAAAGTTTTGTTTTTGTTTTGTGATTTTTGGCTTTCTATTTCTATTGTAATGGGATAAGATTGTCACAAAATATTTCATTTTCTTGAACATATATGGTGGAATTAAATATATATGAATAAATCATGAGCCAAAAAGTAAAACAATAAAATATATGGATGGTGTCATATTCATTATTGATAATGAACATCACCAGTGTGACATTGGACCTTTAACATCCAGACTATTTGGGGGTTTGTTATAACATAAAGAAAAAAATATTCGTATATCCAAAGTGTCATAAATTGCAAACGTGGTTCATGAATCTACCTTTAACAAAGAATTAATAATAGGGGGAATAGAGATGTTTTTCGTAGATGGAAAATTGATTAATGTATCAATCACATCAGCGACATAGAAAGTTTATGTGTAGTTTCTTACAAAATTATTGAGTAGGAGCCAGCACTCTATAACATATTATTGTATAATTTAAGAGTAGTCTAAGGAATAGTGATATTAGAAAACTTGGATCAAAATCCATTATGAGATGTCGATAACTTACCTTGGGATCTTAAATATATTTGAGATCATTCTCATCCAACGATTATCTATCAGGTTGGCTATGAGATTGAGAACATTGGGTTGTCGTACTTTAAAGTACTAATTATATTGAATTGAGTTATTGAGAATTAAGAATTAGTTGTTGACTAATAGCTGAGTAAGCGTGTTAGTTAAATAAAATGGAGGTTAATGTGCCTCTTAATTAGCTCTTTCTATCACCTAATTAAGGAATAAAAATTGGAAAGAACAAGAATAAGAAAAGAATCCAGACAATGAAATAGTTCTTTGACCCCATGAATGTGGATCGGAAAGTGTAAGAAATAGAGAAATGTATTGATTTGTATTGATTTCCTAAGCTATTACATAAGTCTTTATAAGGAGTTACATAGGAGAGAAGTTTTATCTATTGGGCAATGTGGTACTAAATATTCTATTACTCATATATTCTAACATTCCCCCTCAAACTAATGACTTTTGCTAGTGAAAAATTCATGAGTTTGCTAAATAAGTTGTAGATGTTGGACTTGATTTGAACATGGAGGAGTCATGTGAGGTAGCTAAAGGCACCATTGCCAGGTATTTTCTCTTATTTAAAGAGAAAGTGGTCCATGGTGGTTGTAATAGCTCCACACATGGATATTACACCATATAAAAACAATCCTTTAATCTTGTGATTTTATCCTCTTTCAAACACTAGCAATCACCATTCTTGAGTTTGCCCACTTCAATTCTTCTCTATAATCTTCTTTTAGCACCTCTTCATTTGATCTTATGAAAGCTAAGGAACAATAGCTTGAGAGTTCTCAACTTGTATTCAATAAGTATGAGCAAATCAACTAAGAGAATGAACTCTTTTGCCAAAAAGAACCCACAAACATGTTTTCGAAATATAAAAAAGAAAACCATCTTTGAGAATAAGCATGATTCCTTTGATACATTCTATCAAACACTTCATGTGCATCATATTGGAAATCAAGATTTTGGACAACTATAAGTATAGTTTCAAGATAAACATGGGGTATATAACTATTCTAACAAGAAATCCATGAATTCTTTTCCCCCTCTCTAATAGCTTTCCAATTTCTCTCAAAATATAACTTCATGGACCATGGATACACATAGATTTGATGTTGTGGAGGACTTGACATTTGAAATGCTTGAGATCATTGAAGAGTATATCATGTGATTTCTTCAACAAATCACTCTTGTTTGGATCTTTCATCTTCTTGTTAATCTTCATCATCTTCAAATACTATTGAGAAAAGTATTGAAGAATGATTAGATCTAACAATAGAAGAGAACTACTCTTATTGGAAAGGAAAGAAAAAAAAAATACTAAACTTGAACTAAAAACCGATAAAAGCCCGGCGAACGGTAGCCATTAATGGGACTACCGCCGCCGGCAAGCGGAAGACTCTATTGACTAACCCAAGAAAGAAACCTAGAAGCTCTTATACCATGTAAGAAATAGAGAAATGTATTGATTTGTATTGATTTCCTAAGCTATTACATAAGTCTTTATAAGGAGTTACATAGGAGAGAAGTTTTATCTATTGGGCAATGTGGTACTAAATATTCTATTACTCATATATTCTAACAGAAAGGTTAAGAGTTAAGACAGAGAGTTATTTTCATTCTTCAATAATTGTTTGTATTTCTCTCAAATTGTTCTATTCGGAGGTACAAAATGGTGGCAAGGGCCAAGGTCTGAGCTTAAACTGGTCGCGGTTACTGAAACTCAATTTGTGTCCAAGGTTTGGGTGTCGATAGTCGATATAGCCATTCATGTTTGACCTTAGTCAATCAAACCGTTCATGTTTGACCTTAGTCAATTATTGACCAAACAAGACTAGCTTTAATTTGAATTTTTAGATGGTTTTTTAATTATCCAGCTGAACCTGTAAATGAATTTGAAGGTACATAAAACAATACTAGCTTTAATCAGGAGATGTAAATTTGGATCCAAAGTGCAATTTCTACTTCTGTTAGTCACTTTTTTTTTTTCATGTATTCTCTTTAATATAAATAGAACAAAACTCACCCAACAATCATCACAGGTTATAACCAAAAGGAGAATAAAGAACAACAATTTCTTCCCTTTTTTTTCTTCCATCTTCTTTTCCTTTTTTTTTTAATAATTTATTCTTCATTTTCTTTAATTTACAGTATAGAGTAAGCTCGGATCACTTCAACGATCGGCGCACGACACAGAGGGCATTTTCCTTCCCCTTCAAACAATTCATTTGCACACTTTGAACATGTACACATATGCCCACATCTGCATAAAAACCAAGTAACCCAGAGACATAATATGAGTTAACTTCCTCGAAAACGCTTAAACCAGTCAATTGTGTGGTCTGTTTTCTTTCTATCTACAAGACTATAATGTCGGAATGAAAATAAACAAGAATTTGTGGGAAAAGCATACCGGTAGAGTAGAGAATCAATTTGACTATCACAACACACACAACAGGTACCTTTCCTAACATGAACCCAGTTTGAATCCTCTTCTGATGAATCTCTATCCCCAGATAACCCTGCAAACAAAAAAGATGGCAAATCAATGAGTCACTTTTGGAGATAAATTGATTATTGGAGAGAGAGAGAGAGATGGTCCACCAGTAGCTGAACGGTTCAAAGCGGCAGCAACTTCCTGTCTAACAGAGCGTTGCAACTCAAGTTGCATATCCATGCAGGCCTCCAACATTCTCTGCATGTGGCTCATCCCTTGTTGAAGCCTTGCCACATCTGCTCGTAGATCATCAATTATTTCCCACTCCTGTTCAAAACCAAGAACCCATGTTTTGTTAAAATTGAAAACAGAAAGTGTGCAAATAGTTGCAACATAATCACGAACAGGCCAAATGAAATTCCGAGAGAAGATATAATTGGAGTAGAATTTGCTAGATTTGACAATAGGCTTCATGGAATGGAGTAACCAACAGGATAAGGTCATGTGCTCGTAATGAACATAATATCGAAATTGAACTGGTGTTCTTTATTACTTGATGGACTTTAGGGTAATTCACAATTTGCCACTAATGCAACTCAAAAAGATGATTATAAAACTTGAAAGAAGACAAATATTAGGTATAGTAATATAAAGAAGAATAAAGAGGAAACAACGTACATATTCTGAACGATGCATGCTCTGCCTAGGCCAACTAGCATGGGGTAGCTCCTGGTGCCAAACAGGCTGTGGAGGTGGTACTGGTGGAGGCAGTGAAAAAGATCTGGTTATCTCTGTTTGACCTTGATTCTGATTCTCTGTTTGCTCCTCCTGATCTTGCTGTGATGAAGTAGCTAGTGAATGATCCCAGTCAAAGGGAGCACGACCTTGCCTTTCCACATATGACTGTATCAACTGATCCAAACTCTCACGGAACCCGCTGTGTAGAAGATTAGAGACACTTCTCCTACAAAAAACACACAAACCACCACTTGCAATTTAGAGAGAGAAAATTGACAGAAGAAATGAAGAGAAATTAGGAAAGAGAAAATTAAGTGCCTGTTAAGGAGTTCTCTGATCTCCACGTTGGGCACATTATCATCATCGGGTAGATCAAATGCATTTGCCCTTCTAACAGGAAGGGCGAGTTGAGTTCCTTGAGGTTCATCATTAAGAGTCCCAGGCCAAGTATTCTCCACATCTTCTTGAGACTCATCCTCTTGCCAAACCTCCTGGTCTGCCTGAAGTTGAGGATCTTCAACTTCATTTCCTTGATTTAGTAGGAGCCAGTCTGTTCCGGCATCCGCCTGCAAGATTTCCTGAATCTCTTCCTCTTCTTCTTCATCATTATCTAGCCATATATTATCATCAGCCAGCTGCCAGCCTCTAGTTTCATGAACTTGGTCCACCTGATCTGCTCCATTATCACCAGTTACTTGCCAATTTAAATCTTCACTGGTTGCGCCACTTTCAGAGTCTGCCGTACTTTCTGCCAAATGGGGACTATCATCTTCATGAATACTAGATGCAGGTGGTTCATAATTTACATTCGTCGACTCCCTTGGAGTGCTTGGGCAAGTTTCCACGTTTGTAGAACCACCAGAGTTACTATTAGATGGAGTATCAGGATTAGTATGTACTTGCTCACAAACACTATTCTCCAATCTGGACCGAAATCCCTCCCTGATTGTAGAAAATGTTATTGTCGTTAAGTCATACAACATAGCTCTAATAAGCAAATCATCACAACTACTAATAACACTAAAACAATGACAAACAAAATGATGAAACTACCAGCAATGAAAGTGTTCTCTTGTTTTCTCTATTCAACTTCCACCTGGGATTGGGATTGGTAGCACTATTACTCGGTCCATTTATTCCATAGTTATGAACTGGTTTAAGAAAAATCCTAAAGCTGGAAAATTTGTTTTTACTACTTGATTCATCAGGATCTTCGTATTGAATGGGTATTAACAATACGACTGTATGATATTCATCCCCAGTTACCCAAGTGGTAATCAAACACTTCCACTCCTAATAAGGGTAGCCAGACTGCCAGAATCTCACCTCAGTGACAGAACATATAAGCTGTTAACGGGAAGTGCAAATTGTAATCCCAGAAATGAACAATGACCATGGAAGATAGATTAGTAGTTATTATGATGTAGTGCGCACAAGCAATATAAAGGTAAATACTGAAATTAATCATTTATGTAGTATGAAAGAGGAATACCTCAAACCAGATACAGTACTCCGCTCTCTTAATAGACCTAACTCACTTGCAGCCACTGAAAGTGGTCTATTATTCTCGGGAGGTCTTCCACTTCGCAAGAACCTACCCCTAAGTAATGCCTGGAAAGTGAAACAATATAAATTGGTAAATCCATAGGCCCATAGCACAAATTCATCAGAGACTTCTGCACACATTATAGACCTACGTCACCTGTCAACAAGGACACATCAATTTCCTAAGAACTTCACATTTTCTCACCACATCACAGAGCATGCCATCACTCCAATAACCAATTCATAAGCAATTCTAGTTCATGCAAGTAGTTCCCTTTTGGGAGGAATTTCTATATGGATCAATCATTTATATACAGTTGAACAAACATGGACAGAAGTACTTCAAAACTTGTATTTCTCATTATACAGAATAAACTACGAGTATTGGTGTATGTATCATTGTATTCCTTGTCCAGACACGGTGTACTCACCAACAAAATAAATGTCTAAATCCTTGACGGATAAAAATGAAAACGTATTACTGATATGGGAAGGATACATTAAGACAAAAAACAAACAAATATATGTGAAGACCAATCAATGAAGACATGACACCTAAAATGAGATACCCTTAGCTGAAACTGGATTAATGTACAGAAAAAGGTTTTCAACGATACATTATCAGGCAAATATGAATTACCTGAATGCGGTTGCGGTGAGGAAAGTTAGAAACAGCCCGGTGCTCTAACAAACACTGCAATTCCCTCTGTCTTTCTCTCGCAATTCTCACAAGCAAATCAATAAGAGCTTGTCTACCTCGTAATCTTAATCTGTCTCCTCGAATATGCTCAACTTGCCCACCATGATGAACAACCAGCCCATTCTGGACACGATCAATCTGTGCAGGGACTCCTGAAGATTGTTCCTCCACTCTCCCACCACCACGACTACCTCTTTGTTGAGTATTCATTTGAACCCATTCCCTCACAAGTCTCACCCTCTCACGTTCATTTTCACCAAGCCACTCTGCTCTTGAACTGTTGTTCCTGTGAGAAACATTTGGGACTCGATCACTTATCCCACTACCCATCCATCCCCGAGCAATTTGCCTCACGGTTTCCCTCTCAACATCTCCAGGGTCGGGAGACTGTTCCCGGCTAGAAATATCTTGGTCCCCATGGCCATTCTCTGAACCAATTTGCCCTTGAGACCATGTCGCATACTCATCATTCTCATTCTCACTTGCATCAACCAAACTAGCCCGGTTCCTATTATCACCTCTGCTTTCTGATGTGCTAATTACGCTAGAGTTACTATCATTAGACTCCGCATTTCTCTGTTGCCTAATTAACCCATCTCTGACCCTTCTTTCTCTATTTACAACGTTTTCATCTTCAAGTTCTCTCCACATTTGCAAAATAGAAGATGCCCTACTACTAGCCCTCTCACCACCTCCTGACCTTCTCAACGTTGAAGACGGAGGTTCATCTCTCACGATAGAAGAATCCCGTGCTGATACGTTATGTGAACGCGCGAGCGCCATCAGTTCAGTCTCCCGGTTACTCCTCTCAATTGTTGTTATCATCTCCTGAGCCTGACGCGCAACCCAACTACTTAATACTCGAGAGTGACGCCTCCGTGCAGCAGAAGACTCGGCAAGATCGTCTCTGTCGATATCAGAACGGCGTCTCCTTCGCATAAGCTGATCACTACCATCCTCTTCATCTTCTTCTTGTTCGAGATCAGAACTATAAGAGGTCAATGAAACACAACTTTCTAATCTACCACGCATAAACTCCTCCAATCCTCTCTGAAATTCCTCCCGGAGATTCTTTCTCTCCTGTTTTTGTTGTACCGATCTGATTTCGTTCATATTCCGGTAATGTTACTCACCACCAACACCACTCACACTTTCAGATCTCAAATCAACTACCACAAATCGTTTCAAAGACAAACATTTGTTGCCTAGGGTGAAAAATTCCTCAAGACTTCAACTTCAAAACACTTATGAATATCTTTTCCAATGAAATGAGAACTAAATCGACTTCAAATTCATCATAACTATACTAAAATAAACATTTCGAAATGAAATCAATCAAAATATACAGTATATCTATCTGATCACCAAAATCTCCAAAATAGGAAAATCAATCAAATCAAGATCGGAAAATAACACAAACGTAATCAATGAGATTTAGACCACAATTAATAAGGATTACAAGTATTTTTTTAAGAGTTAAAATCAAACGCACCTCTTAAACTACCGCTCTTCCTTTGTAGTAAAGAAGCAAAAAAGGAAAAAAGAAATATAAACCCTAACAATCTTCCTGAAAACTGCCAAAAAAAATTTGAGGAACAGAGATTGCTTTAGAGAGAGAAAGTAGAGAGAGAGAGAGAACAGGTCTGTGATGTGAGAGATTATCAATAAAATACACAGAGAAGAGTAAGACGAGGCGTTTATTTTGGATTTCTTTTTTCTTTTTCATTGTTAGTACTAAAAGTGATAAATATTCAGTACTCCGAGGGGCACCGTGAATAAATGTATCTTTTCCCCGTGAATATCGATCAGAACGTCGTGACCACTCGATTTTTAAGGTTTAGGTTTATGGGTTAGTTCAACTTGGCTAAAGAATAACTCGGGCCCACAGAGTTATAATGCAACAACCAATCATAGTGAAGTTGATTCAAAACGTAGATCTCGAAAAAGGAATTGTGGGGCCCTGATTAAAAGACGTGGTGTCAATTATCTGTAAATTCTGTACGAAAGAATCTAACCTGAAGTCATACATCTCTAACAAATTTGGAAAAGGTAAGCGGCCAAAAGACAAAAAGCAATATATGCTTTATATTATCTCCTAAATTTATTTCCACATGAAAACCTCCTTGTGACAAATGGCTTTTGTATTATATTTTGAAAATTTCATACTTTTGATCTCGTCTATAAGATAAAAAATTTACCACTGTCCAGGACGGACCCTTTAAGAGATCAGACGGGGCAGCAACCTGGTCTGAAATTTGTAGTTTCTAACATAATCATGGGTAATTTCGTAATTCTTTTGTTATAAGTTTTTTAGGGTTGAGTCTTTACTGTTTAACCAAATAAGTTCGACAAAAAACAGCACGATGAAGGAGATAACAGAGGACTGTGGAGGAAGAAATCCATGGAATGTTGGAAGAATCAAAATTCAGTTCGGAAGGAAGAACCATACTTGGTCACTTCTTAGCTTGATTTACCTCCGTTTCAAATCACCAATTCTTTATATCGTCCTTGTTTTTCTAATAATTTCCATGATTGCTAATAATGGAGGTTCCGTTTAGGTGAATTTGATCAATTGAATCAAACTTTGGAGACCCAAAGTGGTGGAAGTAAGAGTAAGAAACGGTAGCTATTACCATTATAATCTTGTGAATTTTAATTTGGCACGGAGTAGGTATGAGGAAGATTACTTTGATCTTGCGCAATCCATTCTAACAAATTTACCAAATGAAAATGAGAAACTTTTGGACTATATTTTGATTGAATAACTTGAATTTGATTGAGTTTAGAAAGAGGAATTTTTTAGTTTAGCCTGTTATCCTGTACTTTTTTGTTTTACTAACTCTAGGTGACGAGCCTGCTCCTGAATTTTAAATCCCGGTGCCGCCCCTGCCATTATCAAAATTTTGTAAGTGTCATCATGTGTGAGAAAAGTGTAAAGTTAAGTAGAGAAAAGAGAAAAAATATTTATATAGAAATCCATATCTGAATATGTGGTAAAATGACATGGAAGATTATGATTATCAGTCCAATAAATGAAAAATAAGGTTTTTGAGAAAACACATAGGAGCCATAAAAAAGTCTCATGGTGACGTTATGTTTCTGCATACGACGAACAAAGATTCGGGTTAAAAAATATTTGGAAGGACTTAAAAGACATTCAAAATAGAAAAGGTACTAAAAATGTATTCAAAAACCAAAAAAAGGACTGAAAGTTAAAAAAAGAATGAGTTGAACAATTTAGTGGGAGTTCAATCTCCTCTTTCAAATCTTGTACTTTTAGGAGGTTTGTAGCATCCCTTAAGGACACCCTGAATGGGTCTCATAATTCAAGAGCATATAGACTTGTAGTGAAAGTAGAATCAAAATGGAAGAAGTAGGTGAGATTCATGTCTTTGAAAAAGTAAATCATGGACCTAGAATTTGGGTAAGAAAGAGTGAAAAGTTGTCTTACTCGTTACTCCTACCTAAAAAGGTCCAATAGTTGGTTTTTTTTTGTTGAAACTCCAATAGTTAGTTGAGTTGGCCTTTTTCATATATAACTCTCATGTCCAAATAATATGATGCATAAGTTTGTTGTTTAAAAAAGAAAAATAGATTAGTATTTGAACATTCTATCTCAACTAGTTAAGAATGAAATTAAAATTGTTATAATAGTGTTAAGTTTCATCAGATATTATCTTATTGTATATTTTGGGTTTACTTGAAAAATTTGTAAGATATAAATTTTATTTCATTTGATAATATTTAAATAGCGGCGAACTTATTTAATGTTAACACAGGTTACGCTTTTGTAGATGTATATATATATATATATATATATATAGTGAATAGGCGTTCTTGAATTAATTTGTGGAGATCGGGTTTATAGATTTCAACAACACAAAAAGGTTTATAGATTGAAATAAGGGAGATTTGGTGAAAATTATATGACTCAAACTTTATTGCTAAAACAAGCAATCCATCAGTTTTTATTGCTCTTCAGTTTTGGTAGCATTTGGTAAATATCTCTCAAATTCAAGATGAAATTTTTTTGTTTTCTCGCCAAAACACGATCTCTTACCTCCTTTCTCTTTTGCTGAATCTCAATTTGTTTCAAATTTCTACTTCCGTTATTGGTTTGAATCTAATTCATATTTGCATTTGAAGTAAGGGTTCCCATTCTTATAGGGAACCCTTACTTCAAATGCAAATATGAATTAGATTCAAACCAATAACGGAAGTAGAAATGGAATTATCTGGCGAAGGTTATGAATATGATGGGGTTCCACCCTAGTTGGATTAATCTCATTAGCACTTGCCTTACGACTAGCTCTATGGCTGTCCTCATTAATGGGCGTCCGGGCTTAACATTTAATGTTAGTCGTGGTATTCGTCAGGGGGACCCTCTTTCGCCTTTCTTGTTTGCGATTGCCATGGAGGGTCTCAGTCGGCTTCTTGAGAAGTAGAACAATAATTCTGCCTTCATAGGTTTCCCTATTCCTAATTCAGGGCTCACCATCAAGCATCTTCTTTTCGCTGATGATTGTATCATCTTCGGGCAGAATTCGCTTGATAACATCCACAATCTTAAACTCATTCTTAAAGAATTCAGTGATGCGTCAGGTCAGATGATAAACTATTCTAAATCTAATATCTTTTTCTCCAAAAATTCTCACCCCAAATTTAAACGTATGATCATCCGCGAACTCAAAGTCCATTACTCTTCTGCGGGTGACAAATACCTGGGCACTAATCTCTTCATTAACAAAAACAAAAAGTCGGCGTTTCAACCCCTTCTTTCTCAGATTAAGAATAAGCTTGCTAAATGGCAAACTCACCTTCTATCTCAGGCTGGTCGCTCGGTAGTCATTTCAACTATCGCAGCGGCCGTTCCTCGATACCAAATGCAATGCTTTGCCATTCCTAAAGGCATATGCAACAACATTGAGTCCATCCAAAGGACTTTCTGGTGGGGAAAATCCAAAACCTTCCATACTCTCAACTGGTCCACCATTTGCAAGCCGCGCAAATTTGGGGGACTTGGTTTTCGTCTTCCTCATCTTGACAATCAAGCCTTCCTTAACAAGATCAACTGGCGTCTTATTAACAATCCCAATGCGGTGTGGGTTAAAATTCTTAAGGGCAAATATTTTCCAAAGTCTCATAAACCCACACCTCCTAAAGCTGGCCACTCTTGGCCCTGGAAATCCATCAATAAACAGTTCAATCAGATGCAGAGTCTAATTTTTTGGGACATCAACAAAGGAGAGAATATTAACATTTGGCAGGACTACTGGATCCCTAATCACCCTCCTCCTATTACTAACCACAATGCATCTAACCTTGAATGGGTAGCGCAACTTATAGATAACAATACCTGGAATACTAACATGTTACATAGTTGTTTTACCAGTGATATCTGCAGCTCAATCCTAAGCATAAACATTCAAAGCAATCAAGAAGACAAACCCATGTGGACGCTAACAAAATCAGGTAATTTTTCGATTAAATCTATGTATAATTATCTGCGAACAGGTAGTACGAATCTTACGCAGGATCAAACCGACTGGTTTTTTATATGGAATATGAACACTATTCCACGTGTTAAATTATTTCTGTGGAAATGCTGCACTAATGGACTACCAGTGAAGGCAAAAATAGGTAAATACATTGGAAACCAGTTCTCTTGTATAAATTGCAACGATAATGAAACATTAGATCATGTCATGCTTCACTGCACGTTCACGAAAGCTATATGGTTTCACTTTCAGGTACGAACAGATCAAATCGCCACCACCAACCAATGGATCCATGAATGGAAAACTCTAGATGAAGATTTGACCCTACTATACGCCAAAATTTTGTGGTTTATTTGGAAAGCTCGTTGCGAAAATTGCTTCACCACAAAGAAACAATGATTGACAGGATAAATAACACATCTATTACGCCTCTTTAGATTGAATCTATTATCACTAACAAATGCAGGGAAAAAACTAAGCAACAAACATGGAGCCCTCCATCGACACCATTCATAAAACTTAACGTCGACGCATCTTTTTCCAGCAGCACAGAACCAACCGGCATAGGTTGTATCGTCAGAGATGAAGACTCTGTTTTTATTATTGCAGCAGCAGACTCAGTTCGATGTTAGAATGCGGAAGAATGTGAAAGTATTGCCATATTATTCAGTGTTAAATGGGCCATAGAGTTGAAGATCACTCATGCACACATCGAAAGTGATAATCAAGCTCTTATACTTTTCATCAATGGTCAAAATGTTGGCCTTCACTGGCAATCCAAGAAGAATATGCAACAAGTTAAAGAACTCATAAACAAATTTGACGGTGTGATATTCACCTTCGTTCCTAGGGATTGCAACGCTCAGGCAGATGCGCTAGCAAAATGGGGTAGAAGATATGGTCATAGTAAAGTGTGGAATGTAATACCCTCTTTTATTTCGGCAGTACGCTAAAACTCTTTGTATTTGCTTGTTTAGTAATGTTATTTTCCTTCATCAAAAAAAAAAAAAAAAAAGTAAGGGTTCCCATTGGGAGGATTCTAGATGTCCTCGTAATATCTTTGTTGGAAATATGGTATATTAAGACTAGAAAACTTAATAAGTGATAACTAGTAAAACTTCTTTCTGAACATTCAGAGATAGATGATTAAGTTTACGTTTTGAATAGAGACTTCTAAATCTGTTTTCACAACAAAAGTTTATTTCTTTTTCAAATACGAGTTTTTTTTTTTTTAAGTTAATGGTGGCCGGCAATTTTTACTCCGGCCGGCAACCATTCGTTGGAGAAGAAGAAGCTGAGGTGCAAAGGAGGTGGTGTGATGGAGGAGAGATAAGGTGAAGTGGAGGAGAAAGAATGAGGTGATGTGGCTTTTATGTCTTTAACCTATTTTTTTGGAAATAATTCCTTTTTTGCCCCTGAAGTTAATTTCGTCAAAAATTAGCCCTTTAGGCCAAAATCGAACTGTCAGACACTTATTGGGGCCAAACCCAGACGTTCGCTTGAAGTTGCTTAAGGTATGCACTGTGTGGGGTTTGCCTCGGGCTTGAGGACTATTTATAAAATGTTTAGGTTTTGAACGTCTGGTTTCCTTTTAGCAAAAATAATATCGGTTGGAAGTTTAACCAAAATTTCCAAAAAGTACTTTTGTTGTCTTTTCAACCAAAGGAAATATAAAAATGGGTCTCCACCAAACTTCTTATTATATTAATTGCAAAAAATGAGTAAGGGATCCATGTAATCAATCCTAAAGGTGACGTATTTGCATTAGTTAATCAATTTTCTATATTACTCGGATTTTACAACATGAATGGTCTAAAATCCAGAAGATATTATCATTGAAAGCAATAAGAACTTAAAGTATATGAAATTCGATCTAAGAACTGATTGACTCACATAAATCATATCGATAAAAATAATTATTATGGACTTCATCTAAAATCCTAGATAAGATGGTTAGTTACTCATGGCAAATAAGATTAAACCAATAAACATGAAATTAAGAGATAAATAGAGAGGAAAATCAGAACTTTTCTCACTGGAAATTTGTTTTCCCTTCAGAAGCCAAATGAACCCTCTGAGAAAATGATTTTCCAGCAGAACTTATGGACCAAACGCGGTCTCCTTCTCCAACTAAATTCTCCTCTTTCTACTGTTTCTTTTTTTTCTCACCAAATGAACAAATAACAATTAGTTCAACAAAAAAAAATAACAATTGATTCACTATTTTTTTTACAATAATATGAAAAGGAAATTTCAAAAGGGAAATGAAGGAGGATTAAACAAGATATATTGATTTGCTGTTTTTCTCTTTCTCTTTTTACAACTTCTGATTTTTCTGAAAATAGTAACGAATCTCTCTATTTCTTACTAATGTCTCTACAACTTCTGGTAATTCCTCTCTCTTACTAAAAGAAATATAGAAGGTGAAGATGGTAAATGTCAGCCGAGTTGTTCAGAGATGAGAGATGGTGTTGCTCTCTTTTTTTCTCTTAGTCGTGAGGAGATAATGAATTGATAGCTCCCTGTTTCTTTTATATCCCAAATCTTATCTTATTTCTTCTTATATAAAACTGAAAGAAACACCCTGTAATTTTCGTGTTTAGCAAGTATCCAGCTCTCTCTTCTTTGTTTATCAATCTCCAGCCGAATCATATCAAGAGAGAAGATCCAATCCCAAATCGAATTTCTCTCTCAATCTCTATATTCTTCTCTCTCTTAATACAAATCGAATCCATTCTTCTAAAATCGGTATCTCCAGCTTTACCCAGTCGCTCTTTCCATCTCTTTCAAGACCTTCCATAATCTCTTATTGCCATTTCTCTAAAAGATTCTCTGTTTAAGGATTTGATACCTAACGGGTCCAAAACTAAGCGAGTTGGCGGGTCATAAACCGGGTTAGATGTCAAACCCATATTCAAGACACTTTCAACATTCTTCATAAATTTGAACTATTGTTTGCCAAGATGCATTTGAGCTACGAAGTAAACAATAAGCCCTAGATCTTTGTATTCATTTTCACGAATTGATAATTTTTCTCTTCGTGAAATCGATGAGACAAATTTGAACGATTTCATTTGTCATGCTTTTTTAGGTGATTGGAGGAGAGTGATCTAAAATCATGTCGGTATGAAAGCACAAACTGAAGAAAAAGTTGAATAGAACAACAAATTAAGTTGTTTATATCGTATAACATAAACAGAGAAACGATCAGCTTTGGAACTTGAAGATCTATTCCGTTTTCAAATTGTTTCTATCGTTATTGATTTAGGTTCTCTGAAAATTTTTGAATTTGAATGCTGTGTAAATGAAAAAAAAATAAAGGCACAAGAAAGAGATTTTGTTTTAAAACTCATCTTCTCATCGATCTGATTTTTTTCGTTAATTAAAGAAATGGCGGAAGAAAGCGGAGAAAGAAAGAAATAAAATGGAGAAGGGGTTCGACTAACAAATGAAACTTTAAATTACTATTTTGTATATCAAAGCATTTTACCCATTATGAGAATAAAAATTATTCATGTTGAAGGTGACTTGGATATTGATGATGCTCAAAATGTCCAGACGTTGACTAGCGTCTGAAGAGTCAAGATCAGACCTGAAGTCCATCGGGTAAACCCGGCTTAAGGTAACAGGTCAGCTGAACCCTTGACGATCCGTCACGTACTCCCCTAACTGGGAGTTCGGCTAGAGGAAACCAGCCCTGTAACACCCTTGGCATGAACGGATCAACCCTGGGGTTTCTAAAGGAATGAGGGGGGTCCACGTAGATTCGGTCGATGCCTTACGCCCAGAACTGGGAAGGCAAAGTGCACCAGTAACTTATCGACTTAATCCTAGAATCTCCACAGTGATCTCAGTCGATTACAGATTTCTGAGTGTTCAAGCAAGTTTGGACTTCACGCGTCCAAGGGAGGAAACTTCTTCCCAGAGATCTATCACATCGGCAGGATATCTACGAAAGATCCTTAAACTTATGAACTTTCATCTATCCTGGATATGAGATAAACACAAAGGGAAAACTTCCCTCCACGGCAATCACCGTCGCCTCTTAAGCCTATAAAAGGCCCCCAAATCGTCCTTCAAAGGACAGGATCTGAAAATCCTAAAAGATCACAAGAAACTCTGAGTTCTCACAACTCGACCCTAAAAGGATCGATCAATATTCATTTTTTAATGCAAAGAGCACCCTGACTGTCTTGAGCGTCGGAGCGGTTTTCGAACCCTTTGTTGGTTTTTCCCGCTTTGGGAACAGACGAACAGGAGCAACAGGCAGGAACAAAGCAGGGAGCAGGGGCAAGGGGTAAGGAGCAGGAGCAAGGAGTAAAAAGCAGGAGCAAGGAGCGAGAAACAGGAGCAAAGAAGCTGATAATCAGAACTGAGGGGCAGAAACATTCAACAGAATCTAACTTGACTTGACAAAACATTCACCATAATGGAGGTTGTCATGCATTAACTCCCTGTTTCATGCTGATATAACGGAAGACCATTTTTTGACATCAGCAGATATGGGTCGATATCTAACCTGGTTTGCAACCTGCAATCCCGTTCTAAGCCCTGACGCTAAATTTTGGACCCATTTAGCAGGGCTAATATCAGAAGAAAGACTGACCTTGTTGTCCGCGAAGCATGGCTTCTTTTTAAGGTGGTTATTAATGTTAGCGGTATACATGAATATTTTGATTTAGAAATAAAGAGGCGGTGGGATTACTTAGGGTTTCAGTAGCTATATAAACGGAAACCCTAGAGATATCTTGTAACCCTTCGGAACTTGTACTTCATCCATTGTGGAATCCGCAATAGTGAAGTACTCACAAACCTAACCACGTAGATCTTTCTGTGTTCTGTGTGATTGCTTGCTCGATTATTTACTTTCTTAATTACTTTTGTTAGTTACTAGTTCTTCGTCGCAACAATTCACCTATGTAAATGGACAACGATTTTAATCCAGATAGCTATTTTGTTAAAATGTTTTAGCCTATATAGAGTTTTGTCAGATTATTTTGGTCTAAGTAACCCTTTTATTATCGTAGTTGTTTTTTCTCCATCAAAACCATAAAGCCTAAACTACTACTTTCCTTTTCTTGTCTTCCTATTTTTTTTGTCTTCTTGGATGAGTGAACTTGTGTGATAAAAATAGTAAGGGAGATTTTGACACAAACCCCCACTTTTATAATAATATTAGGACTACACCCCCGTTTTTTTAAAACTTTTGATTTACACCCCTACGTGGACGGAAAATGTTAATTTCTAGTTAAAGGTCAGTTATGCGAATCACACATGTCAATCAAGACAAAAATGCCCTTATGTATAATATTGACATTGACCCCCCACTTTTAAATCGATATTAGGATTATACCCCCATTTTTTAAAACTTTTGATTTATACTCCACGTGGACGGAAAACGTTAACTTCTAGGTAAATGTCAGTCGTGGGAATCATATATGTGAATCAGGACAAAATGTCCTTATTTACATTTTAATTTCCATCTCAATACCTTCTTCTTTTCTAATAATCAACTTCATCAACCACAAACAACTATTAATTCCCTTCATCGACTACCATCACCATCATCATCATCTTCATCTTCTCCGACCTGCGCAACCATCGCCACAATCTTACTCTTCGCAAACTGCTTGAACTATTTTTTTTTTTTGAACAATGCTTGAACTATTTTTCTTGATAATGAATCTTATAATCTTCATCATCTCCAAGTCCATCATTATCAACACTACCTAAACAATGATTTTGCGAAATTTTGTGAAAAGAGGTATCAACAACTTATACATCCTAAAATGAAGTCATCTCATTTCAAAAACACGGACCGAAGTATCAACAACTTATACATCCCGAAATGGAGTCACCTCTTTTCAAAAACATGGACCAGAATGAGCTTGTCTTGAAATCGTGGCGATCTTCGGCTATTTCCACCACCACTACCACCACCGCCATCTTCTTAATCAACTTTCAAATTTGACTTCTTCTATGAACTTACCTCTAACTCAATTAGCTCTAATCAACCAAAGAAGGTATACAACTTTGATCACTGATTAAAACCTTTAAGATTGATGATGGTTGTGAAGATAAAGATTGTGTTGGTGGTTGTGTTTACAAAACTGACATTTAACTAGATTCTAACATTTTCCGTCCATGTCGGGGTGTAAATAAAAAATTCTTAAAAAATGGGGGTGTAGTCATAATTTCGATATAAAAGTGGAGGTCAATGTTAAAATCTCCCGAATAATAATTAAGTACTAATATGAATATAAGTCGGTCTAAATTCATGAGGCACCATGCAAGCTAAATCAACTACTAAAAATCTTAATAGCTAGATATGGTATGGTCGAACTACATAAGATAGTTAAAACCTTTGGCATTTAGAGTCTATTGTTTTCCATAAATGGTTGATAAACATGATTATTGATAAGTAATCATTATATTAATTTTCCAATACTTCTTTAAATTTAGCATTACAAAGCTTGGTACTTTTGAAACTTTAGATCATCTTAATCCTTTGATTAGTGATAATTGCAATTTTGCTTTATAAAGGAAAAGAATTAGTATTTAAACCCACCAAGGACTTGTGTTCAGGTGTCAATTGGTCGACCGAACCGACCATAGCAAATACTAAGGTGGAGGCCCAACTAAACCAAAAGCCCGATTCCAAAATGTTTTTTATATATCTCATCTCTTCCCCCTCACTCGTCTATAGACTATATTTATTCTATTTTGTGGAAAACACGAAAGTTAAACCCTACACCTAGTGATGGGTACATGTCAAGTTTGTGGCCATCCAACTCAAAACCAATTGGCAATGAGTGGAGAGGACCTATACTTTATATTCTTGGTTGCTAGTTACCCATTCTCCAATGTGGGACTATTCTCACACGCCCCCTCACGTGTGGCGTTCTTTGAGCCTAACACGTGTCTTTTTTTTCTTTACGGGTGACGTGGAGCACGTGTGGCTTTTAAGCCTATCACGTGTTGGGCCTAGCTCTGATACCATGTCAAGTTTGTGGCCATCCAACTCAAAACCAATTGGCAATGAGTGGAGAGGACCTATACTTTATATTCTTGGTTGCTAGTTACCCATTCTCCAATGTGGGACTATTCTCAGTACATTACATTTAGGGCGGAAGACTTTTGAACCCACATTATTTAAAATATTTTGGTAAAATCTAGAGTTTCATTGTCTGATTTTAAATGAATCTTGTTTATACAATAGTATCATCATAACAAGATACTTAGTCGAAAACTACAGAGACTTTATGTCCGCATCCGCGTGCGCGTCTATGCATGTGCCTGTAGAGAGAAGAAAATGTTTCATGTACGTCGGAGACATACCATTGTGATGACGAGTTTTAAAGGTAATCACCACTCTATACTAGTATGAGAGTACTGTACAAGTGGTGTGAATGAATACAAGTAGTACAATACATTCTTACATACCAAAGAAATGTAGTTGATTTTTAGCAGAATGTAAAATTTAAATTCTAGCTCCCACTCAGCTTTATTAACCACTCATCCATGTTGAGTTCCATAGTTCCATTATCAATTACTATGAGACGATCTTAACAATTTTTTTTTTTTTTTACTATGAGACGTATTTAAGCATTAGATAATGTTGCCTCTACGTACCCGGTGGTAACATGTGATTATATTGATAATTGTGTTATAGGGTGATGGGTTGACAGCCTGACAAACACAACTCTAGTATTCATCCTGCATTACTTAGTGCTCCCACACAACTAATTGTGACAGAGGTAGGATTTTTTTTTTTGGTAAGTGATAGAGTTGTTCTTTTCCACCCAAATATTTTATTTTCACCTAAAATTCCTCCAAGATTCTACTCGTAAAGTGATTTTGATAATAATATCGAGACCAATAAAGTATTTTTTTTTTGTTGAGATGACCAATAAAGTAATTAGAAAGTAGAAGTTTTTGGTATTTCATTCCCCAATGTTATTGACCACATAAGAAGACATTAGTCACAAAGGAAGGAAATAATGCAATAACCTAGTAATTTATTATGAAACCCTAGATCTTGTTCATGTGTATGGAGCCCCTAATTTTGACTTAATTATCATTCCACCTGCCTTTCTTCATGATATTATCTATTTTAATCTATTCTTTACAAAGTATACATCTGAATTTTTAATTGTAACTTAATTTTGTCAAAATTTCGAAGAATGTTTGTTCTTGTTAATGTACAGGATTTTTAATCACCTGGGAGCAATACATCAATAAAATTCAAAATTAGATAGACTAAATTTGACTTGTACTGATAAGGTTTTTGGCTTAGATTGTTTGTAATTAACTTATCACAAATTTAAGTCAAATGTACTTTTTTGTTTCCATCAATTGTTTCTAATGTACAATTTCCATCTACTATGTTTCGCTATAAATTTAAGTCAAATTATATTTATTTTCGCATCTCAATTAATTGTGTGAGTAAGATATCTAGATGAAAAAAACATCTATTAAATTAGATTAAAATATGAAATATATTTTAACGTAAAGAATTCATATTAAATTTATTCATTACAGAAAATAAAATTCCCGTCTAGCTTTCATCTCACAAATCGATAGGCATTAAAAGGTGTTTTATGGGGACAATTTATTTTTAAATAAAAAACTAAATTAAATATGTGTACGTGTCCTTACCCTGCATGGAGTTTAGTTCCATGATAATTGGGACCACGAGTGACTAAACGATACTGGATGCACGGCGCACCCTTTCTTATTAATAAAGCAACCATATACCTTTTTCTCTGTACTCTTTTTTTTTTTTTTGTTCAAATCAAGAGGTCCCAAATTCAATCCCACGAAAGTGCAAATTCAAAATTTATTGAATTTAAATTTAATTAATGTAAGTCAGTTGAGCTTTAGGCCTCTTAAGTTGGCATTTAAAGATTAAAATCAGATGATTATCATGCCTATCACATCTTGATGGTGTATCAATACATTGTAATGACTGTCATGGTCTATATCCAACAAAAACTTTAAACTTCGACTCATAGTGCCTGCTTTCTTGGTACTTGAATGAGATGCAAAATCAATTAAACTAGAAATCGAGTGCAAATGTACAACCAATTGTCCAGAAGCCATGGGGTCATCTTATTTGTTTCTTACCTTCTTATTATTTTACGAGGGTATGACCTGTGCCCAGTAGATACAAATAGTTTTATAATCTCAATCGTTGCAGATAAAAAGTTTGGAAATTATAATCTTCCAGAGATAAGTTTGAGAGATGTAATCTCAACCTTTAGTTATGAGTTTGGAAGAAGTAATCTTAGTCATTGAAGATGAAGATATACTCTAACAGAGATACCCTCAGAGTTTATACCCTTCGGCGATATCGCCAGATGTCTTCTCTGCCGCTTAAACAAAACATGAGATGAGATCCTTCGCATCTTTATCTCGTGCAATCTCCATTTTTGTGCACACTCGGGCGTAAATATCAAACACCTACATTTTCTACTCATTTTGTTAGGGTTCTAACAAAACACAGTTCTTTATTACCCAAAATATGACTATCTACTCCACACCACACTTTTGGGTTAACATAAACGGATCAAAAATACTATGTATAGTTTCGAAATACATTATCCTATGGGAAATTAAAAATTGTGACTCATTGCAATACCTCTACCTTTAAAAACTTCTCCATTCACGTACTAGTCCTTGTATAGCTTGTCTGCGACGGGGACATATTACAACAAGTTTTTGGTGAATACTATACTTGTGTATATTAAATTTCGCTCATGTCAAACTGACCCCGTTTACCTATAATTTAGAGGTGAAAGTAATCACATAAAGAGAAATTATGTGATGGGAGTGTCATTAAAGGGGTCGATTTTCTCGGTACTCTCCCTTAAAATTTGCCTTGAGGGAGACTCTCAGGCTTTCAGCCTTTTGATGTATCTGGGCTTGGCCTTTATATTTTGGTGTTCTCTTTTAAGGCGGATCCTACGAAGCGCCTGCCTCTATCAAGTCCCGGGTGTGTCCATATCTTAAAACTTTCCTTCACTATGGGAAGTTCTAGAGGAGGATAAAATTGCATTAACTCATTCAAGAAGAAAAACAATAAGCTATATAATTGTAATACAATAACACCAATAAAAAAATAACCTAAAAATTTGAAGTATCAACATCACAGAAATTTCTTTGAGGAGAGGTTTTTGAAGAATTCAAATGAACCACAACTGAGGAACAATAAACCCTCAAGTTATAATGAGATGACTTCCAAATCCCAAGCTTAAACCTAATCTTAGCCTTCACTCTAACATCAAGCTCCATCTCTCCCGCCGAGGATTTTTCATGTTGAAGATCCTTCGAAACTGAACCAAGCAACTGCACCGAATGAGCCGTGGCCTTGACCTCAAACCTAGTAACATTACTACTTGGTTGATAAAATGGTTCAACAACATCAAATGCAATAGTTTGACCATCATAGGAAACAAAAAATTCTATTGAATCATAATACAAAGAGACCTTATTATTAGGGTTATATGCCCTTAATGTGAAGTCAAATGTCCCATTGAGATGGTTGTTGTGTAGTTTAAACCCATTAACCTTACCATCCTCAATAGTGTAAACTAGTCTTCTTGGCCTAACTGCAAGCCATGATATCAATACAAGAAGACCCAAAAGTGAAACTATAGTTAGTATAACAATGGCAATGCATTTCAATAATCTCGATCGTCGTTCTTGTTGTACCGTTGTAGGAAGAACACCGTTTCTGTCGGTTGCAGGATGAACCATGATTTAGGGTTGAAACCTTTGTTGTCTATGTGTAGTACTTGAATGCTTTATAGTGAAAAAAAAAGGTTTTGAGAATATTTTGCTTTCTTAAGCCATAGTGGAAGAATTCTTTTTTAGGGTTCTTTTTATGTAGTGATGAGAATAAGAGAATGTTATGTGTTGTTTTGTTCTCTCTTTCACTCCATGATTTGATCTATTTAAGCACTTTTTAGTGCTTTTGATTTCTTGAGTGAAACTCAAAGTTATGAGAGTTTATTCCAAGACATAAAACCAGGCTTTAATTTAGAACTGCAATTCTGCAAATATAATGGTTTTAAATTAACTTGTAATTTCTATCTAATAGTCATAAAAACTAATGAACATTCTTAGTTTCTACCAGTCTATCAAGTTGATGGGTTGACTCAGTTCAGAAGCTAGAAGATGTGAGTTGACCAAGTCAAGTCAATGCAGGTATGCATGTAAGTTGAAATTTATGGGTTTCAACAAAAAAAAAAGTAAAGATCAATGGGGGCCCGGCTGTTATTTTCTCTTTCATACATCTTCTTGCCTTCATCTACAAGTTATTCTTCATTTTTAGGCTGTCAACAGTCAACACATTTTCCTCTTTTGTTGACACCCAAATTGGAATTTGGTGGAAGGAGTGTTGCCCCATAAATATATGCATGAGAGATGCCTATTTGCAGTTAGACGAAACTTATTTAGAGTTTCATTTGTCAGTACCTTTTGGAACCATATTCTCTTTTCCACAGTTGATTTCAATCATTTGCTGACTGTAATTTGTTGAATCAAACCATGTATGAACTTCCTCTACCTACAAAGAGCATTTCCTTGATTTAGGTACAATCAAGGTCCACTGACCAAGCTCTTCATCCGACCAATCTAGTTAAGAACATCCTAACTACACACCTACTTGATGTGTCAAACAAATCATTATGTTATAACTAGAGATGAGAATTAAGCCAGTATGGGTATCCATGAGTAGGGCGGAACCAGGCTTTTCAGCTAGCCGGTGCAAGCTTAAATAAGATGTAACAAAGAAAAAAAATAAACTTTTTTATTCAAGGACGCTCCGTAAAGTCATTCCAGGATGCTTACATTGACAACAACCCTTTCTTTGAAGACAAGAAGCGTCTTTTCTACTTCATAAGGAGGATCAACAAAATCAACGGAAACATGCAATTCAAATTATTTGCGATGTACATCAATCGTAATGTACTTTAAATATAACTGAAAATGAATATTAAGAACTTTGTATTCAACATATATGAAATCGAACTGTCCTTTTCTACTTACATCTTCCACTCCGATCAAGTGGGCGTGATTTTCAAAGCCATCGATAGTGAAGGGAGTGAGGGACCAGCGAACTATTCTTGGCATCATTCTTTAATAAAAGGATTCTTCCTTGAACAATTTACTGTGCAGACAGAACCAATATTGTACATAGAACAAATGTCAAATTAACGTACAAAAATAGGAATATTGTGAACATAATTAAGAATGTTATGTACATAAAGAAGAATGTAATTGAAATGTTAGGTAGAATTTTAACAAGCTTTCGAAATGATATTAGCATAAGAAAAGATGTACATGCCATAAAATTACTTACATGCAAAAGAATTAGACATCCACATGCTGCAATTGGGTCTTCTACATGTTTCCTAATAGAAGTCGTCATGAAAGTACGGATTGCACGCGGCCAGGAGACCCTTCTGATCATAAGCTGACTTTCGATGTTACGGTAAAAAGTGGTCAACACCACGTAATTGGAAGAAGTAGCAAAAAGAAGGGTGGAAGCCAAGTACATAATAAATAACTTCACAAAGTCGAACCCGGATTCTCGGTCATTGACCACCCTCTTTAAAGCATTCCCAATATTAGTACTCGTAAGTGTCGAGGCCTTATCCCCAAAGTACTTCACAAAATAAGGATCATCAGAAAGATCATTCCCGGCAACCTTTGAGAATGCATCTTACTCTATGCCATCCATAAGTGAACCTAATAGAGTTTAAAGTAAGTGTAATCTCCCCAAACTGAAAAGTATCCTTGCTCAAATTATATCTACATAATATTTCAAATATTGCTCTGTTGGGCTTCCCCAAATTGTCCTTCCCCATCTTCCCATCGACAAATGCTTGAAATAAAGATGCCAATCCTAGCTGACAACCATCATCCAAATACAACAACATCCTACGCACAAATTTTTCTGTAATTTGAAGTTAATTGGATGAATATCATTACACAAAACCTAATCTTCCTGGCAAATTTTTTATTCATATGTTATTTATTGACTTAAACTTTAAGGATTCAAAAGTTCGACAATTAATCCAATAAATCAAGTTTCTGTGAAAAGGTAAAACCTCGATGAATAGAAGAACACACACTAAAATAAAGAACACAATGGTTTGCGTGGTTCGGTCGGAGGATCACGACCTACATCCACGGAGAAAGCCATGAATGGCTGGATTATATTATTTCCACAATTGTGGGATTGATTGGTTACAGACTCGAAGACTCAATGCAACTCAATTCAATGTAAAGTACATAGAGATCACTTTTATTTATAGAGTGACTTGGGTATCTTATTTTCCTAGGACTCTATCTAGGATAAGTACAAATAATATCTTCATATATTTTGGACGGTCGATACGGATATCTTTGGATCTCGATTCATCTCGATCTTTATACTCTAACACTCCCCCTCAAGTTGGAAGCGGAAATTGTGGAGTTTCCAACTTGAAAATTGTACTTGGAAAAGATGGATGTTGCTCGCATACGATCTTATCCAAACTTGAACTTGAACTTGAACTTGAATTTTTAATTTTTTTTTTTGTTTAATGTCGAACAATTGCGAATGGTGTTGAATTCTTTGTCTGCAACTTAAAATTGTAATCGTACATAAACTTGATATAAAATTTCGTAAGCTTGAATCTCATTCTTTTCTTCTTTGCTTTCTTTCTCTCTCGAGCTCGAATAAAATTTGGTGGGAGGGAGAAAACGATACCGTATGTAGTTGATAATGTAAGAGAGAAACCGGTGGACATAGTCGATTCATCTCGAGGATCCATGAAGAGGATGATGAAGATATAGTGTCAGCAAAGGAAAAGGGTGACAGAAATATTGTGTCACAACTAGAATTAGTTGGATATAAGGGACAAGTAATCCGTCGCAAAAGGAAATTTTCAACAATAAAAACTGTGGCAACTGACTGTCACAAAACAGAGAAGTTGTCACAAATAAAATTATGGAAATTAAGACCACTAGCAAAATAATTAGGGTTTCCCGAAATCAGGATTTCTCAAAATCGATTTAGGGTTAATTTCAAATAATAAAAATCACATGTAATTTGTATTAGAATCCTAATTGATGGTTTGGCAAAATCCATGAAAGCAATAGATTGGTTTGCTATTTGGAATGGAATAAAGATGCTTCCTGAATGAAATTAGATGGTTCTTGCAACTGCACAATGATCAGAGGAAGACGAGGAAAGTGATGTTGACTAGATTTTTAAATTAATCTGGATTCATTGTTGTTGACTTATTGCACAAAGAACTCATTGATATTGGACTAAAACTTAGTCATGAATAGACTAATTTTGTTGTTGACGCCCCCAGAATTTCTAACTGTGATAACGGGGGTGGACATGATAAGGATGTTTGATGAAATCCTTAGCACGATTGGAGACCATGTTACTGTGAACAAA
Source organism: Eschscholzia californica (assembly GCF_041429995.1). Classification (NCBI taxonomy): domain Eukaryota; kingdom Viridiplantae; phylum Streptophyta; class Magnoliopsida; order Ranunculales; family Papaveraceae; genus Eschscholzia; species Eschscholzia californica. The sequence continues at coordinate 39,675,562 of NW_028238420.1, read as the reverse complement.
TCCTAAGACTATTCATGGGCATGTGGGCGTGATATCTTTGTAGATACCCAAGTGAATAATTAAGATGAATGCAAAACACAAGATAATTTTAGATACAATTTCTTCTTGAAAATCCATAAGAAGATGACGGAAAAACACAAGATAATCTTGGATATTTGAAAATAATCGGCTAAGAGATTGATCGATTATTAATTACAACGATTAAAAAATCGTGGAATGCGGAAGCGAGGCAGGACTGAAACGAAACCTATTCTTGATACCATGTGAAAAGGTAAAACCTCGATGAATAGAAGAACACACACTAAAATAAAGAACACAATGGTTTGCGTGGTTCGATCGGAGGATCACGACCTACATCCATGGACAAAGCCATGAATGGCTGGATTATATTATTTCCACAATTGTGGGATTGATTGGTTACAGACTCGAAGACTCAATGCAACTCAATTCAATGTAAAGTACATAGAGATCACTTCTATTTATAGAGTGACTTGGGTATCTTATTTTCCTAGGACTCTATCTAGGATAAGTACAAATAATATCTTCATATATTTTGGACGGTCGATATGGATATCTTCGGATCTCGATCTTTATACTCTAACAGTTTCCAGAACAATCATATAGATTTGGAGTTTGAAGAATTACGAATAATAGACTCAATTCCGTCATATATAATTTTAATCACAGAAATTGGAGAAGCTTTAGGAACTATAACAATAAATTTGGATCACATATTTGTGAGAAAAATCTCTCAAAACTTGTTCTTCAAGTACACTCCACCTCTTTTTTTTCTCGTGGGTTTCTTATCTAAATCATACTTCACTAAAGGAGAGATAGGAGTTTTCTTTGGATGATGTAGAGGAATTGGCCGAGAAATACATGGATGAAATAGAAGCGGCTAAATTCAAAGGTGACAGACTAAAACGGCCAAAACCGAAGCTACGGGTGTCGGAATTGGACGAAATTTTGAGGGATGGTGCGAAATAACGTTCCGGTCATTCATTGTCGCTTCTCCACAACGGACCCACTTTGAGGGGAAAATTCCATCGTTTAGGGCCTCAAAACGAATTTTTACTAGTTTTTTTCTATTTTTGGAATTGTTATCAGCTTAGGATTACTACTATTCTACTATTTTATTTTATTAGGAGTTGCTATTGGAGTTTGACCAAGATTAGGAAACCCTAGGTCTATATAAAGAGGGCTTAGAAGTTGTTTCATTCATTCATTCAATCAATAAAATTCAGTATTTTAGTATTCTTGTTATCAATTTCGGTTCTATAGTCTTTAGACGAAGATCTAAGACTCTTTTATTAGTTTTCCGCTGCGTCATTGGAGCAGGCAAGCGTGGCGCTTAGGAAGATCATCCATACGATTCCTCAAGCCTTCATCCAAGTACCTACATAAAAAAATGACTGAATGAAAATCGAGCTGCAATCCACAAAGTGTTGTAGGATTAAATGGAGAAGACCAGCGAGAGTGAAATGAGAAAGTGAGTTTCTAAAATGAGAGTGTGAGGTGATATTAAAGAGACAAAATTTTAGAGAGAAGAAACGATTTCCAGAGGTGAAGGTAAACAATTTGAGAAAAAACAGGAAGACGAGAGAAAGAGTGTTTTTTGGTGAGGGTTAGAAATAGGTTTTCCCACGTTTTTGGTGGTAAAAATTTTAAGGGTTTTTTCACACTTTTTTTCTATAGAAAACGACTGTCACACTGTTTTGGTCCAATCAAACAATAGAAATTTAAAAAATAGAGAATGGATGTAAGGCCCAAAGTTAGGCCCAAAATAAGGGCCCAATCCAGAGTTGGGAAAAAATATAAAAGAGGTCCTCTGTGTCAGATTTGAATTTGGACAACCCAAATACCCTTACTTTTTTAACAAATTTACGATTCGTGCCACTCAAAAATTACGAATCATGCCACTCAAAATTTACGAATTTTGCCACTCAAATTGCCCGGAAAAAGCGAAAAATCTGAAAAACTCGGCTAGATGTGACTGTTGCAGGTGGAGGGGTCCCATCCCCATCACTCTCTCTCTCCCACGCCTTTACCAGCAACCGTTCCCTCTTCCTCAATTAACTTCACTCAAATCTCCATCTACCAAAAAACCGTTCCCTCTCTCAAAAACCACCAGCCATTAAAGAACCAGAAGCCATAAAATCCCTCTAAAATCAGTCCTCTTTCACCTGATTTCAATTCAGAAACAGAAGCCAAGAAGGAACGGTTTTTCTCTCTCTCTGTTTCAGCCCTCTTTCACCTGATTTCATTTCAAAGGTAGGTTTTCTCTCTCTCTCTGTCTCTCTCACTCTATATCATGAACATAAGTTTTTGTTATTTTCTCTGGTAAATTTTCATTCAAAAAGCCCTAATGTTCTAATTTTTTTCTCTCTATCTATCTATCTCTATATCATGAACAACTAAGAGATTTCGTTACTGTATGATATTACTTTGTTTTGGACAGATGGTAAAGCCTACTACATCAAAACAATCAAGTAAGAAAGTATCGATTGATGAACCTCGGTCTAGTAGATCGAAAACTGTTATTGAAGAACAAGTAAGTCGAAGAATGAGCCCTAGAAAAAAGGTATGTAACTAAAAACTTTAACTATTTTCTGTTTCATAAACTTATTCCGAGTACATATTCCTGTACATTGATCTGTTCATAAAAGTTGTGTACTGGTACAACCAAATAGTTCCAGTAAACCAGTTGATTTCTTGTACACTGGATAATTTTCAAAAAATTATCCAGCATACTTAACTATGTAAGACACAGATAATTTCCAAAAAATTTAACTCTTTCTTATGTGAGTGGTTTGTAGTTTTTTTTTTATAAAGTTGTATATTATACAAAGAGGAATTCGCAAAAAATTTTACTACGTACTGGTACAACAAAATAGTTGTTGTAAACCAGTTGATTTCTTGTACACTGAATGGTTACCATAGTTAAGTTTTCTTTATGAAACACACAGATGATTGCCAGAAAATTCAACTCTTTCTAATGTCAGTGGTTTGTAACTTTTTCAGGTCTCACAAGATGATACCTTAACGGTGGTGCCACAAACTAAAGGAAAGAGAAAAATGGCAAATGTAAAACCAGAAGGAAGGCCCAAAAAGAAGACACAACAAGCTGTACCTGAAGGTGGCTCTGCAAGTGGCTGGGTTGGCTCTCCAAGTGAGCCAAAAAATAGACCCGACAATTTGGCAACCAAGTTGTCAAAGGTGTACAAGATTTCTCTTAAAAATACATGGACGAGTTGAAAGTAACATATCCAAAATTGACAAGCAGGCAGAAGGAGTTGCTTGCAGAGTCTCCATTCAACAACTTGGTGAACGCGTCTATAAATGACAAGATTGGCCTAGACAGCACAAGTCGACCAAACAAGGCGATTTTTGAACTCCTCTACTTGTATTCCTCTTCAACATAAACTTTCAACCTCGCTGGCAAAATATTAAAGGTGAAGCCTCAAGATATTTTTGTGATTCTTGGCATGCCATTGAGAGGGGAGGTAACAGAGGTTTTCCCAACCACCAAAGTACTCAAGAAACCACAAGTAGATTTTTGTGAAAAGTACTTCGGAGAGGTGCCTCCAAAAGTGACATGCATTAAAATAACTAATGCACTGAGAAAGGCGGTTGGGCAAGAGGATGAGATGGATGCCATCAGGTTGATAATCATGTTTATAGCTGCGAATGTTTTATTTCCTTCAACAATAGGGTACTCGATTCCAACACAGATTCTGCTCTACCTGGAATCAATGGAAACAATTCACAGTTATAATTGGCCAGTGGTAGTGCACCAATACATGATAAACCATATGAATAAGCACCCGAACGACCCAATTAGAGCTTCAGGCTGCCTACTAATCCTGCCTGTGAGTATGTTTAAGTTTATTTCAATTATATCTTAGAATTGAAGGGCCTTATTCAATTTACAAATGTGTTTGTCTTATTTAAAGCTATGGTTCTGTGAGCATACTCTATGCTATGAAAGAGAGGAGAAGTATAAAGATGAAATCCCAAGGATTGTAAGGTGGTCTCTGTTGAAAATAACTGCAATGTTTAACGAGAAGCTAGCCAGTCTAACATCTGAACAGGTATAAAATAACATTTACATACCAGTAAACTTATGTGTAAACTAACTTATGTACTAAACTCGTTGGTTTACTGGGTACTTATTGGTTTACTAGAACTTATTGGTTTACTGAAATGTTTTTACTTTACATTAAGATATCCACTACGCATGTTAATAAAAGAAAATAATTATACGATATTATTCCTCATTCAGGTAAGTGAAGCTTTTGTTTTCCCCCTCAACGAAGAAGAAACCAAGTTCTTGCAAACAATAGAGACCAAGTCCAACGTAAGTGACTTGATTTTTGAGATTGACCAACTTAAGCTAAGAAATGACGAGCTGGAGAAAGAAAATGAAAAGCTTAGGAAAGAAAATGAAGAACTTCAGGCAGAACTGGCAGAAGCTATTGAAGAGAGAGACGATGCATTCAAAGGATATTCAGATCTACTGGCAGAGGGAATGATTCCAGTAGCCACTTATGTTCGATCAGCGGAAGGCATTTTAGTGCCTGTAATGGAAATGAATACAGAGAAAGCACCAATACAACAACAGGAGGCTCAGGAGAAAGAGAAAAAAGAGGAGAAAGTAAAGGAAAAAGGGTAAAGAGAGTAAGGAAGTTTCAGGAAAAGAAGTTGCAAGAAAGGGAGGAAAATTGCAGGAAAAGAGTAAAGAAGTTGCAGGAAAGGAAGATAAGGGAAAAGGTAAAGAAGTTGCAGAAAGGAAGATGCAGGAAAGGAAGAAGTTGCAGGAAAGGAAGATGCAGGAAAGGGAGGAAAATTGCAGGAAAAGAGTAAAGAAGTTGCAGGAAAGGAAGATAAGGGAAAAGGTAAAGCGAGTAATGAGGAAAATTCTGACAGTGGAGAAGAAGATACGGATGATGAAGAAGGTGAGGAAGAAGAGGCTGAAGAAGATGATGGTGAAGAAGATGATGGTGAAGAAGATGATGGTGAAGAAGATGATGATGAGAATAGTGAGGAAGATGAATCAGAAGGCAGTTAATAAATGAAAGAAGAATATGAAGCGAGTGAGGAAGAACAGGATGAAGATGAGGAGACAAAGGATGAAAAAAAGGACAAAAGCAAGGGTGCAAGCAAAGCTGCGAAAAAAGGCAAACTCTAATTTCAGATTAAGAATTTATTTTGGTTTAATCTAATATTGTTCTCTACATTTAGTATTGAGTTAGTTTCAAGTGTTTTTATTCTTATTCCAAAAATAGTAAACAATTGGCAGGTTTTAAGTATTAGTTCACAAGGTTTTAGGGTATTGAAATTCTAATTAGCAGAATTAGATCCTCTATAGGAAACTTTTTCATTCATAGTAAATTATTCTATGTCTCGGAAATGACTTAATGTTGTTTACACTGAAGTTATATCAGACAATAGCGAGGAAAGCAATGAAAGCAAGGAAAGAGATGCTGAGAGTAACCAAGGCAAACAATTATCTTAACTCACAATTTCGTACGTAACTTTACTAAATGGTCCTAAAAATCAAGTTTAAAATTCTTCTTTTATATCCATTTATAACAGAAATAAGTAAAGAGGATTCAGATGAAGAGGAGATCCAAATAAATTTGTCAAGTGAGGAGGGGGGATGGGTTGAAGATACAATGGAAAAGGAGTTGCCAAAAGAAAGAGGTAACGTTCTGATATTAAGTTGTCCCCACCATTAAGTTTTGTACGGAATTTAGAAATTTAATACTACACATGTAATTTATTTACAGACTATAATGTAAAGAGGATGGTGGATCCAAACGACGATTATCCTAGTTTTGATCTCAACATGGAACTCAAGACCCAACTAATTGAGTGGACTCCACCAAAGAAGTCTCCCGTGCAGATTGAAGAAGATGAAGAGTGTACACCCAGGGCCCAAAAATTCGACTATATTGCTGAAATAGGAAGACAATCAGTGGAAGAAGTGTCCGCAAACATGAGACAGTTTCAATCACTCCATGTAAGACCTCCCAAAAGAGTAGCATCCAAAAAAGGGAAAGGGTCTTCGCCAGTACCAACATCACTTATGAAGAGGATTAAGAATAATCCAAGGGTGAGGAGAAAAACGGAAAAAGGAACAAGTGAAGTCCCGATTATTGATTTGGAGATGATTAAACTGAAGAAAGAACCCCATGTGAAATTGAGTAACTAGAGAATAGGGGGTATGACCATATGTGAAAGACACTGAAAAACCATTGATGGAAGAGTTCATGAAAAATGGATGGACAAGGTATTATCTATTCCTTCAAAATATTTTTGGTTCATAATTTTTTTTACAGACAGAAAATTAGTGTGTGTCTGGTACACAGGAAGGTTCCTGGTAAACAGGTTTGTGGTTAGTAAACAAGACAGTTTCTAGTTAATTATCCTGAGTGACTAATGAATTCTACTTTGTCTTGTACAACCTCGATGTCTGGAACAAGGACCAGCATCACTGCCTAACAGCAAAAGATTTAGACGAGCTGATGATGAATAGAGGTTGTGACTCTCAAATAATTGATTGGTTTGCAGACAACTTAATGTTGGCAGATTCGAACATCGACCGTGAAGTGCTTTTCCTATCATCGTTGCTATTAATGGTTTGTGAAATATTAATGGTTTGTGACTTAGAACATTGACATATTTATGCTCATTGATCATTGTTTTGTTAAGTTCATTAATCGAAGTACTAAAGTGTCTAACTACAACCCAAGTTCGAATAAGAATTGGGTAGTACACAAATAATGTTCCCGGAAACAGTTCAATGTCCAATACATTACTAAATTTACAAAAATCATAAATTAGAAACTCAAAACATAGATACAGTAAATTTACAAGCTTCCAGGAAACAGTTCAATGTCTAACACATTACCAGATCACTGGAAACAAGATAGAATCCTGAAAAACATAGGTTGGTGGCACTAAATAACTAACTTATATGCCATATTATTTACACAAGAAAAGAAGAGCAGAATGTTAACAAAAACACAAGCATAGGTGGGAAAACGAAACATAGAGACAGTACATTTACAAGATTCACTTTAGTATACAAATAATGTTCAAGCTATACAGGAAAATTCACTTCGCAAACAGTTCAATGCCTAATACATTACTAAATTTACTAAAAACATAAATTGGAAACACAAAACATAGAGACAGTAAATTTACAAGCTTCCAAGAAACAGTTCAATGTCCAACAGATTACCAGATTCACTGAAAACAAGATAGAATCCGGAAAAACATAGGTTGGTGGCACTAATAACTAACTTATATACCACATTATTTACACAAAAAAGGAAGAGCAGAATGTTAACAAAACACAGGCATAGGTTGCAAAAGGAAACATAGAGACAATACATTTACAAGATTCCAGGAAACAGTTCAATGTCCAACACATTACTAAATTCACTGGAAACAAGATAGAATCCTGAAAACATAGGTTGGTGGCACTAAATAACTAACTTATGTGCCACATAAGTTACACAAAAAAAGAACAACAGAATGTTAACAAAAACACAGACTCTATTCATAATCTGAAAAACTCCAACACTGTAGAAGCTATTCAAAATTGTAGAATGCCCAGTGCACACTCTTCCCCTGCTCAAATGAAGAACATTTACAATCACTAAATAGATTGGTTGCACGAAGCACTGTTGTGATAAGAGAGTTGTTTACATCGACCGCATACCTTCTTCTGCCTTTTTCGAAAGTTTCCGGAACTTTCAATCCTAACAGTTCGGGGTCTCCCGGGACGCTTCTTGGTTAAGGGAGAAAGTATCATGTTGGCTTTATCGAATGATTTTGGTGCATCAAAAGTAGGGACAGGGTTGATGAAAAGACTGTAGGTCTTACAATAAGCGTCTGTTGTGACGGCAGGATCAAAAAACTTTGAGGAATCACCTCCATGCACTTTAATTTACAAGATAGCATGTTCACATGGAATACCTTGAACTTGCCACTTACGACATGAGCAAGTCAGATTAACAAGATCAACGGAGTGGCTGGGGTTCGACATAACTTCATATTTGAATTCAGCAGATTGAAGACACTTCCAACTGCAGGAAACATTAAATCTAGACTTCATTGTCTCATTGACTTTCGGGCATAGGAATGAGTTCCAGGAGGCCGATTCAATCGTTCATCATGTTAATTATTTTTACCCGCAACATATCGAGCATGACCGAAATGGGAAGAACTGTCTCGTCCTTTATCCAAGAATTGAAAGACTCAGATAGAGAAGAACAAATCAAACCATACCTATTACCTGGAAAATACACATGGCCCTGTTTTTAGGATTGACGGAGTACAAAAATGACTGCACACCATTGCCGCCCATGACAACAAGTTCTGTAGTGTACTTTTGAAAGTCCAAAACCGTTAGCGCCCGAGCCGCTTTAAATATTAGTGACTTGAAATAGTCAGACTTCTTTGCACCATTTTTGACACGTAAATTCATATTGTTGCGTAAATGCCATACACAATATGAATGGTGGGCCTCTGGGAATATGTTGGAAACTGCATTTATAATACCATGGTGCCGATCAGATATAAACGTCAACGCTGGACTACTAGCGACAACTCGTCCCAAATTGCAGAAAAACCAAGTCTAGTTTGGATCATTCTCTACATCAACAACAGCGTAGGCAACAACAAACAATTCTGTAATGAATCAGTAATTGGAATTAAAATCGATTACGGACAAGACAGACATTTATTTTATTTTGTTACCAGGTAGTTATCAGAAAACTGGGTTGTGGTCAGAAAATCAGGTAGTTTTCAGAAAACTATACAAGGACGTATGTACCATCGTTTCCATTCTTTGCTACAGTTGCAAGTATGCATCTATTGTATTTGATTTTGGCAAAGGTACCATCAACAAATATTAACGGTCGACAGTGCTTGTAGCCTTCAATACTCGCTCCAAGAGCAATAAATATTCTAACAAAACGACGAGAAACTGGATCGACTTGAAGATCAATATGACTATTTGGGTTAGATCGAGATAGTGCATCCACATACCACTGAAGCTTCGCATATGAATCCTCTTCTTCACCATATGTTAAAGAAATAGCAGCATTCCGAGCTTTATATGAATAGTAGTAGCTAAGAGCTATACCATAATCCTTTTTACAAATGATGTTATAATATCTTTGGTACTATTTGTAGGATTTTCTCGGATGTCATCAGCTATTAACTGGCTGACAGCTTCTGTTGACAGCCTAGGCTTACGAGAAGAAAATACAAAATCATCACACGTATGCACAGGGTTGAAAGCTTTGAGAACAAACATGGAACGGGACTTCAGAGGAGCAACAACATGAATGGTCCAACCACAGCTAGGAGTTTTGCATACACAAGTTATCCGGGATAGATCATTCTTAAGGAATTTATAATTGTATCCATGTTTTATGGAATATCGACTAAGAGCTTGTCGAAACGCAGGAGCACCCCGGGATATTCCTGCCCAATGGATGTAAAAATTTCCGGCTAACTATCTGATCATAGAGGTTCTCTCCTAACGAGGGCAGTAGATGCATCAGCATGAGTTGTTGAAGATGGAGAGATAAAATCTTGTGGGAAACTGCATGAAACATAACAATGGTCAATTGCCAGAAAATCTAGTTGACAGAAAATCTTTCTTGTTTCCAGAAACCTATTAGTGCACTGGAAACCAATGAGTTTATTGTAAACAAGACTACACACGTATATGAATAGGGTAATTACTATTTTATAGGAAACCAGATAGTACACTGGAAATCAATGAGTTTACCAAACATAACAATGGTCAATTGCCAGAAACATAAAATCAATGAGTTTACCAAACAATATACGCACGTATATAAAATCTTGTGGACAACTGCACGAAACATAACAATGGTCAATTGCCAGAAAATTTAACAAACATTACGTGTCCAGTGCAAAGTGGATAATTTCTAATCTAATGAGAAATAATATGAATGGGAACTATCTAGTTTACCGGAAATCAGATAGTTTACCAGAAACCGATTAGTTTAACGGAAACCATCGACTTTACGAAAACAAACACAGTTTACGCACGTATATGGTTAGAGAACTATCTAGTTGACAGCAAATCAGCTTGTTTACCAGAAATCAGTTGGTTTACTGTAAATCAATGAGTTAACTGTAAATAAGACAATTTACGCACTTATATAAATAGGGTAATTACTATTTTATAGGAAACCAGATTGTACGATAGAAATCACTGAGTTTACTATTAATTATTATGCAATATGAGGAGTATTAAAGTAGACTACCGCTGTCTTTCCTGTTGAGCAATTCTAGTGTGTGCTACAGCTACAGGAGGAGGGGTAGAATAGAAAAAGTCGCGCTCCACCCTGAGTAGTTCAAGTAAACATATTCAAGTAATCATTGTAAAATCAAAAGAGAAGTACTAAAGAAAGTAACATAAACATCCATTCACCAGAGAGGACCGGTTGATCCAACGTTCAAAAGCATTTGACTGAAAGGAAACAGAAAAGAAAATGAGAATACGAATCTTGTTATCAACAAGGATTCAGTAATAACATAACAATATCAATTTACTTCCATACGTGATTGATACTGTGTTTGACAGGGTGGTTATTTGTTCAATGCCATCCATTATGTAATGCCAACAAATTAACCTGGAATATAAGAAAGTTAAAAAAAAATCAGAAACATTCAGAGTGAAACATTCAGGTTAAATATTTAGGAAAAATATGAGGAATTGGAATGAAGGTAATGGTTTAAGAGAGCATTAATGTTTAGTTAAGCAAATCAGAAACATTAAGGTGAAATATTTAGGATAGCAATGAAGACAAAGAAGATAATGGTCTCATGGTTTCGGGTAAGCATTGAAGACAAAGGAATAAAAAATCAGAAAGTTTCACCTGAAAGAACAAAACAAAGTCAGAGGAAGATAATGACCAATGTAGTTAACTTCCCAAAATCTCTGTATAAATAAGCTTCTCAGATGAAATATTTCATACTTATGGGCGGTCTTTCAAATTTTAGCTAAAAATTTGGCTGAAATTTTGAAATTTGAAAGAAATAGAGAGAGATGAAATTGTTTTGAGAAGGATTTAGAGAGAGAAAGAAGCAAAAAAGAAGGAGATTTCGAGATAGAGGAGATATTTAGGTGTGATTGCCAGAGATTTTGGGAGCAATTAACGTCAAATCTCCATCCCTCATTAAATGGTCTTAATTGCTCCCTCTCCATCATACTGACAAGGCGTCAGGAAGTAAGAGTGTTTTCAATGGAAGGGTAAAAGAGGGATTTTTACAAATCTGTCACAGAAAAGTGTGAGCTGTCACAGAAAAGTGTGAGCTGTCACAGAAAAGTGTGAGCTGTCATAAGGTTTGGACTGGAAATGCATATTTGGCTGAGAAGGGACAAAACGCAAATTTCCCCCCAAAAATTTGGACCAAATGCTCATTTTTTCTAAAAAAATGGCTTTTTCAACACTATTTTCAGTGTATCAAACCGACCTAAGGGTCTGTTTGATACGTGGGAAAATCAAGTTAGAAAATCGATTTTCGTGAGAAAATCAGTTTTCCACTGTTTGTTATGACACTTTAGGTGAGAAAGTCACTTTCTGATGGAAAAAAAAGTAGGAAAATTGTCCCATTTATTTTACCATCTCCAACGTTGGAAAGTCAATTTCTTACCCACGCTAAAAAAGTCACGCTCTCTCTCCGCCAATGAGGGTATTTCGGTAAATTCACGTTTTATTTCATTCTCCCTCTCTCTCGGGCAGATCTGAGAAGGAAGGCGCTAGAGAGAAAACGAGAAGAGAGAGATGTTGGAGAGAATCAAAGATTTACACCAATAAATTGGGGAATATAACTTAAATTAGAAACAAACTTTCGAAATTTCTTCTTCATGCCGATTAATTTCGAAGTGCACTATATGTTGATTGAGGAAGATAACTTAAATCTAGGGTTACCAAAGGTAAACAGACATGAAGCTTTCCTCATCGATTGGGGAAGATAACATAAATGAGAAGAACCAAACTTTCCTCATCTTGATGTTGATATTGACAGTGAAGGTGATGATTTAAGCAACAAAGGCAGTGAAGGTGATGATTCAAGCAGACATAAGATATTCAACAAGCCGATGAAGACCCACTTTAGGATTTTTTTTTTTCATCATCTTGAGTTATAAGATCTGAATTTGATGAATTTCTGTTAATGGCAATAAAGATTGCTTTATTGATTCATGGTTTGTAGAGTTTTTTCTTTGGTTCTTGATCTTTATACCTGAAACCCCATGTGGTAATAGGAATAGGATGAACTAGAGAGAGAGAGAACCAGGATGATGAATATTGGTTAATGGAGACTGCTAAGGGTGCTCATCCTTATTTCAAAAGGCACCCATTCTGAGTAATTTTGTGTGTGCCTACAGTAATTTTGTGTGTGCTTTTAGACAGCTCCTTAAAGGCACTCACGATTTTCCCACAACCAACCAAACACTTGGAAGCTTGATTTCACATGTGAATGATTTCACTTTCTTTCCCATCCGAAAAAAATCGATTTTCTTACTCGGACTTTCCAACTTATCAAACGGACCCTAAGTAACTTTATGGTGGAGAAGAGGTGAGTAATTTTGAGAACCTATCTCTCTCCTGCCAGAACCTTAATGTTGATAATAAAGATGACTAGTTTTGTTTGTGCTGCCTAGTTTTGTCCACTGGTTATGGACTTCCACCAACACGGTTAAGCCGAAGTCATTTACAAACGAAAATTAAAGAACATCACTAACTTGTATTATTTTCGGCAGCTTTATAAATATATTAGTATTTAAGTAGAGTTATCCATTGTTCATCAAGAGTGCACAACTCTTCTTAACTAGTACCAAATAATTTATAAACACATGAACAGTAAGACTTACTTGTTTCCAGAGAGAGCAAGTCATTGTGGTTAATGATTCCTACAAATGAAAAAAAAGAAACAATTTCAAATGAACACTTAAAATAAGAACTATTGTTTGTGGAAGTATAAGAAAGAAGGGCATACAAAGTGCATGAAGATATAATGAAAATTAAACCTCTACATGCCAATCTTGTTTGGCTATGCAGAAAAATCAATAGTCAGATGATAAAGAATGGAAAATATCAAACAATATCTTTATGATTATGCATTCACCAGGAAACTGTTCAAACCAGATCTGATACTAATATAGTAGACATACATTTTATTAAAAAAAAATTACAGAATTTGTTGAAGCTAGCAATATATAATCAAATTAAAAGATCCTATTTTAAGAACAATGAATAGCTCAAAGGATTAAAACATGAGCTGAAAATCAACAACTAGAGAAGAAAAAGTAGTTAAGGATTACCTGATTTTCTGATTCCACGTTCTCATGATTTTGTGAGATATTATATGAAAAAAAAAGTTGGCAAGAAATTGTTTAGGTTAAGTGGAAGTTGAAAAGTAAAGAAATTCTTGAGAAAATGAAAGGATGAAGACTTGGGAGTATGTATATATTGAAGAAATACAAAAAGATCCAAATTTAATACTACATTAATGTGGCAGGTGGGGAAGATGGGTCTACCTCTACCGTCTACCTACTCTACTGATGTTCTGCATATTGATTTGACGACACATAATGTTAGGGTTACAAATAACGAGGAAGGCGTTTGGGCTTTCCTTAATGATCTGTGGGCCTTATATAAAAATGGGCCAGGTGCTATAGAAACAACCCAGCCCGTTCGGCACCTCTAATTTATTTTTTTGAGAAATCGCATATGATTTACTTTAGTTGTTACAAAGCATTGAAACATTATGAAGATGTAATAAGGACGATAACCGCCTAAGTTGAATATATAATGAAAGAAATCTAAGCCCAACAATATAAAAGAGGCCTAAAGCCCAACGTATTTATTAGATTATTTATACTTCTAATAACCAAGTTAAATAACTATACATTCCACCTAAAAGATGAAATGGGTACAGGGTCGTGCCTGACAATTTAGGGGCCCGGTGCCAAACTTAATCGGGGCCTTTTATATAGATGTGACGCAAATAGAATTGACATGCAAAGTGATAATACAAATTTAAAATAGTTTACCTATAAATTGTTGTATTAAAACAATGATGAATCTAAATTGAGTGAACGTGAATAACAACTTTATAAGATTGGTCAAACATTTTTCTAATAAAGTTGTCCTTGATTAGTACAGACTATTATTCGAAAGTAGGGTCACTGATTTTTCTTTCTTACACAATCCAAAATTATAGTCTAGAGAGACTTGAGGGAGAGAAAGAGAGAAATGAGAATAGATAGAAATTTATAAGAGAGGGACATATGAGAAAAGGAAATTGTATAAAGAGTGAGAGAGAAAAAAAAAAATAGAAAAAGAAGATTGGAAGACAAATATTTGTGTGAAAGACATGCAAGTATGGAGAGTTTGAGTTGGCCTTAAAAAGCAAGAGTAGAAAACTGCTTGCTATTAGGTTTGAACCCACGACCATATGAGTTAAAAGTCACTAACTTGTCCATTGAGCTACACCGTCTTTGCTGTTGAACATGTGCGTTTTAATATAGTAGTGTTATTTTGAACTAACCCAGGAACTTGTAACCATTCGAAAAATGGGCCCCTTGTGGTGGGGGGCCCTGTGCGGGCGCACGGCCCGCACCCCCCACCACACGGCTCTGAATGAGTATACGTACGAATGGAAGATCAAAGTACTATCCTTTGGGAAAAATGAAATAGATGTATCTTAGACTCTTGAAAAAACAAGTATAAGTATGAATGGATTGTTGCCTTCAAGGCCTTCCTAGATCTCCAACCTTGAGAAGGTATTTTCATTTTGTACATGTAGAACAACTTTTTCACGTGTTAGAACAAGAGACGTCCCCTTACCCGATTTCGTGAAATTCTTTGAAGAAAAGAGCTACGAGGTTTGTCTTAGTAAAGCAAGTTATTGAACTAAGATTACAAACACACTACGATAGCTAATGAAGTTTGAATTGAAGAAAGTCAAATGGACGGTAACAGTCAAAGGTGGTCATCTGGATATTTTCGATAAACTATAAGGCTACGCGGGAAGCCGGTCATAAACTAGGAGACATTTGGGAAATATCTCAAAAAACAAAAACATCACAAAATGAACGTTTCTAGAGCCGCACATATTATCAACACTGTCCAACCTCAACCTCTTCAATGGATGGGGATTCGAATATGAAGAATCAATAATGCTAAAAAAATCAACTGATGATGGATATAAACCACACCATAATAGCTTTAAAGAGAAGATGAGATGTTATTGGATTTAGGGCAAGAAATTACCTTGGTCCCATAATCGAACAAACTACCACACCATTGAGGTCTTATGAGTAGAACCTTCCTAAAAACTGTAGTTTACCAAACTAATTTAGTAATTTACTTTGAATTGCCAGACACTTTGAATTGAAATTCTAAAATCGTGAAAAATGGTGTTAAACTATTCATTTGAGATTAGTCACTAGTCACATTATGTGTATGTATCAAACACTCTGATTTCCTTTGTCTAACTCATTTTTCTATTAATTACACCCACTAATCATCCTTCAATTTTTTTCTTAATATCGGTTCATGACTCTCTCACTTCTCATAACAATTGATCATACAGTTACATTCTATATAAAAAAAAACCCACCCTTGAGTTCTATCAATGGAAGACAGAGAATTATACCAGTGGTTAGTCTCTTTAAAGTGGTTATAAACCTAAGAACAATTGAGAGGCTTCTTTCGTTCTTTTTTGTTTTGTAGTAAGATACACCCACTAATCATCCTTCCATTTTTTCTTAATATCGGTTCATGACTCTCTCACTTCTCATGGCAATTGATCATACGGTTACATTCTATATAAAAAAACCTACCCTTGAGTTCTATCAATGGAAGACAAAGAATTATACCAGTGGTTAGTCTATTTAAAGTGGTTATAAACCTAAGAACAATTGAGAGGCTTCTTTCAATCTTTTTTGTTTTGTAGTAAGATTATATATGTTCAAGGTCTGAGAATTAGATATATTTTGATCCTGTTTTTTTTTTTTATTCTGTTATCTAATATTCATATTTTGTTTACATATTGTTTGATTGTGTTCCTCACTGACAAATTAAACTATTCATTTATTGTTTGAGTAGTTACATTGTGGTCTTGTTAAAATGTTCATCTCTCTTTAATTTTGCTTCCTTATTTTAGTTTCTCCAAACGAATATTAAATCAGACATTCTTAGTTATACTAGCTCATCTAGCAGTCATGTCGTCAAAGTCATTCATACAAGTGGAAAGGATCTCAAACGAAATGGTTTCTTGAGGAGAGAGAGAGTCTGGTGACGTCATAAACGTTTTCCCCTCTTCCTTCTCCTTTTTTCCAAACCCTAGAGAAAACCCTAAACACAAATCCTACCAAATCAAAACCCCATTAATCACCACCAACCTCACCAATCCCGACCGTCTTCTACCAACTATTATCACTGATAAAAACTTTTCAAAGCATTCAAGAGCATTAAAGCAGTCGTATACGAATCGTCCTCACAAAACCTCACCATCTTCCTTCATTACTATCCTTGAGCATCAACAACTCCACTACCACGCTTGCATGCACCAATACAAGTCCCATGACAAGTATCCCTCATATAGGTGAGAAATCATATCAAACCAACGTCATTAAACGAACTATAACCAGCAACCACTCCATCACTCTCTCGAGATAAGTAACATTTATAGCTTGTTGTATTATTACCTTTTGTCTCTCTACTCTTCTTTGTCGGTTTCTGTCTGTTTTTAGTTTCCTAAGGCGGTAGTTGTGTTAGGTTTTAAGGTTTCTAGGCCTCTAGGAATGTCAATCGACCTCTTAGGTTGAGCAGACAACTCGGGTGGCGAGTCCTCAACCAAGCCCCATGCATGCAAGGTCATTAGGTCTCTTGTAGTCATCTTCCTCTTCTGCTCTTTTTAACATCCACATCTTCTCTTTTCCACTTCAGTCATCTTCCATTTCTCCTCTTACTCTTAACCCAGAGCTTTTCCCTCTTTCCCTCTACCACTGTGCTAGAAATCATTTGATTCATGGCCACCCAATCCGCTATTTCAAACAGAGGACGTCTGTATCCAGATACTCAAAACCTTCCACAAACCAAGAGCTTCAGACGATTGACCAAGGGTCCGTGGCGAGATTGGATCAAAATATATAGGAACGGGGGTCAAAACAGCAAATCTCCCTTTTTGATTTCTAGCCAAAATCTAGAGACAGTTTCCATCTCTGCGCAGGTCTTTTATCTCTTCAGAAATAACCTTTATCTTCTGAATCTTTGAGATTTTACTTTTGACCTTTTAGGGCTTTTGAACAACAATTTGGAATATTCTCAACTACTTCGAGATTTTTCCTTTAAAGACACTTTCAACTACTTTGACAGTTCTCCTACGAATTACATTCGCTTTTCTGCGGTAGGTTTTAAGATCCGATCTCCACCTTTTCCTTTTCCGAGGAACCGCGGTTTTACTGTCTTTTAACAGTTTTGTTGCTCTTGGTCGAACTTAATCGGCCTGTACAATTTTCATGATTGTTCTTCATGACTTTTCATGATTTTTCTTATGATCGAATTAATTCCACTTGTACTTTTCTCCCACTTATTCTTGTAATAGTTAGTACTTTTCTCCCAGAATACTAGGTATGCTAATTATTATAAGAATACTATCATGAGCAACAAACACTTTTGTTCTCTTGATCGGTTGTGGAAAAAGCCCAAATTTCTTTTAAAGAAATTGCGTTAGGCTTTAGCCAAATTTTGTAACGCTTTTACAAGCTTAGCTGTTAGACGGATTTTCGGTAAACTTGTGGGAAGCTATGTCTAGACTTAGTGGATTTTGGAGGATAGGGTTTGATTCGTGGTATTTCATCTTTATCCCTTTTGGACATTCCAAATTCGGATAGATTAGAAATACACCGACGATCAACCATCTTTTTCTGACTCAAGACCTTCTTTCTTGTCAGTCGATTCATTGCTTCTTTAAGCATTCTTGGTTATTTTGGACATACCGTCCTCATCCTTTTGTGATTTGGATGAACCTGTTTATGAGAGTCATAAGTCTCTTTGCAGGTTTAACCAAGTTTAGAATCTTTTGGTATGTATTGTTAAATTAGTACTTTATAACATCTCAATATAGAAATAAAATTCTTTATTGATTCTCCATAATACTTAGTACAGAGATGATGTTAAAAACTAGAAAAACACTTAATCTAGATTAGTGCCTAAAGTAGACTCTGATCCCTTTCAGCATCCTTAGAAGTCTAGGCTTCTGCTCCCTCTTGGATCTTGTCCTTTTTAGCCAAATACTCAGTTCCCAGCTGCAACTGTACATTCACAATGATAGGGCATTTTAGATATCCAATAACATATTGGAAATTTATAGTATTTGATAAATTACCTGTTAATACCTGAACCGAAAACTACCATTCCGTTCTTCTTGTCCTTCTGGAAATTAGGGCAGTTTCTCTTCTAGTGGCCCTTGCCATCACAGTAGAAACATTTGGTGTCAGAAGGAGGACCTTTGACTTTAGGTTTGTGGTGGGCCTAAAAGGTTACCCTAAAAGGTCTAAACCGCAAGTGCACGGTTGTGAAGTAGTAAAAACCCGGTAAGACCGGGGTCGATCCGCAGAGACTAGTCAAATCTTCTCTAACCTTAAAACTAACACAGTTTCTTTTCAAAATTGGGTTGTGGTGATAAAATAATAAAATACTAAAACGGATAAAAGATGAACTCAAATAGGGCTAAGGGTTCAGAATCTATCCACGAAACAACTCTAAAGGTGAACTAATGAGTCAACGAGTTACTTTTATTACCCAAGCTTTAAAACACGAATGGTCTAAAGTCCGGAAGATACCTTTATTAAAACGATAAATACTGAAGTTACATACATCATTCCCTATATACTAATTGCTCATTTAATATGCATCAACTAAGAAGTATAACCCATCAAAGCATTTTATTCTAAGCATGGAATATCAACTTAAGAAAGATGAATAATGAATGAACTAATCTATAATCAAGAATAATGCAAATTAGACATGAACGACCAAAATATTACTCTGCCTCGAATTTAATCACACCTAGAAAGTAAATAACAACATGGATTTCATCAAACACTCTTGATTGCTCATAAACATCCTATCAGTTGTAAATAATGTTACAAAATCAATGATAAAAGTGAAGGAGATAACCAAATAATAATGCTCGTGGTTGCTCAGAGATAAAGATGGAGTGATGATTTTTATCAAATCCCTCTCACAATGACATAGAAAACTCAACACCTTAACATTCTTTTTTAATCTTTCTCTCACAAAAAGACTAATGGATCCTGATTTTCTCTCTCTCTACAACAACCACCTCTTTTCAAAATCTGTTTACTCTCTTCACTCTCTCTTTCTCACTTTCTCTCACTAAAAGAATAAGAACAAATATGATTACAAAGAAGACGATAAAAATATTAAGCTTTCCTCTCTTTGAACTCTCTGTCCATCTCTCTACAATCACTCTCTTCACTCTCTCACAAAGAAAAGAAAAGTTATGAAGATAAGATGATGACAAGTTGATGCTCTGTTTTGTTTTGCAACTCTCTCTCTGATTTTCTGTTCTAATTGAGCTAGAGAGATGATCCTCCCATGGATGAGATCTCTACCAGCTCCTCTCTCTCCCAGTTTTATGCAAAACTGAGCAGAAATACTCTAGCCGAGCCCTCTCAAAATCTTCATTTCCTTTTAAGAGAGAAAATATTATGTTTTTCTCTCTAGAAATGATCTCCGCGGGATCATCTTCATCTCTATCTTCTCTGTTATACATGAAGTCTCTTTCTAAAAGACAATCTGCAAGTATCTCTCTACTGATGAGAAAATCTCTTAAATTCTATCAAAGAAGCAGCTGTAGATGTTAGCCAAGAATACCCCACTATTCACTCCACCCATCTCCCTGAATATAGTAATAAGTTGAAACCAAGAGTCATCTCTGATATCTTCTTTCCATAAAATATTCAAATTTCTCTCCATTTAAAATCCATCACAGCTCTCTGATCCCTCTATAAAGAGAAACTCCTATGAAATCTGTTTTCAAAATCACCCATCTCTTTCTTTCAATCGAATCTTTCAAATCTCTATAATCTTCTTTACTTCCATTTTCGTTCTCTCTCTACTGTATTTTCTGTTTCCTCTATTTTAATAGAAGAAAGTCAAAGAAATGGAAAGAATAACACTTCCCATTTCCCTTCTCTGTTTCCATCTTTCTATCACTCTCTTGGTTTCCTTTTGGGTTTGAGAATCAGAGAAGGGAAAGATCTCTAAATATATGCTTAAATTAGGGTTACAAAAAATGAACATTTGATCCAAATTTTTGGGGGGAAATTTGCGTTTTGTCCCTTCTCAGCGAAATATGCATTTCCAGTCCAAACACTCATGACAGCTCACACTTTTCTATGACAACTCACACTTTTCTGTTTTGATTTTTAAAAATTCCTCTTTTACCCTTCCATTGAAAACACTCTTACTTCATGACGCCTTGTCAGCGTGATGGAGATGGAGCATTTAAGACCATTTAATGAGGGATGGAGATTTGACGTTAATTGCTCCCAAAATCTCTGTAAATCCTTGGAAATCAAACCTAAATATCTCGAAATCTCCTACTTTTCTGCTTCTTTCTCTCTCTAAATCCTTCTCAAAACAGTTTCATCTCTCCCTATTTCTTTCAAATTTCAAAATTTCAGCCAAAATTTCAGCTAAAATTTGAAAGCCCGCCCATAAGTATGAAAGTTTTCATCTGAGAAGCTTATTTATACAGAGATTTTGGGAAGTTAACTACATTGGTCATTATCTTCCTCTGACTTTGTTTTGTTCTTTCAGGTGAAACTTTCTGATTTTTCATTCCTTTGTCTTCAATGCTTACCCGAAACCATTAGACCATTATCTTCTTTGTCTTCAATGTTATCCTAAATATTTAACCTGAATGTTTCTGACTTTCTTAAGTAAACATTAATGCTATCCTAAACCATTACCTTCATTCTAATTCCTCATATTTTTCCTAAATATTTAACCTGAATGTTTCACCATGAATGTTTCGGATTCTTTTTCAAACTTTCTTATATTTCAGGTTTATTTGTTGGCATTACATAATGGATGGCATTGAACAAATAACCACCTTGTCAAACCCAGTATCATTCACGTATGGAAGTAAATTGATATTGTTATGTTATTACTGAATCCTTGTTGATAACAAGATTCGTATTCTCATTTTCTTTTCTGTTTTCCTTTCACAAGTGATGTTGGTACTGGCGAAGACCCTTTCCCTTTTTTGGATGTTACTCTTTTGGGAGGGGTTACATGGGGTGATTGAAATTGTCTCATGTTTGCGGACACTTGTTCCACTGATTGTCTTCCCATTTCAGCAATATAGTCGAATTTTTGGACCCCGGGTGTACACTCTTCATCTTCTTCAATCGGCACGGGAAACTTCTTTGGTGGAGTCCACTCAATTACTTGCGTCTCGAGTTCCATGTTGAGATCAAAACTAGGATAATCATCGTTTGGATCCACCATCTTCTTTACATTATAATCTGTAAATAAATTACATGTGTAGTATTAAATTTCTAAATTCTGAACAAAACTTAATGGTGGGGACAACTTAATATCAGAATGTTACCTCTTTCTTTTGGCATCTCCTATTCCATTGTATCTTCAACCCAGCCCCCCTCCTCACTTGACAAATTTATTTGGACTTCCTCTTCATCTGAATCCTCTTTACTTATTTCTGTTATAAATGGATATAAAAGAAGAATTTTAAACTTGATTTTGAGGACCATTTAGTAAAGTTACGTACTAAATTGTGGGTTAAGATAATTATTTGCCTTGGTTACTCTCAGCATCTCCCTCGTCGCTTTCCTCTCTTTCCTTGCTTTCATCGCTTTCCTCGCTATTGTCTGATATAACTTCAGTGTAAACAACACTAAGTCATTTCCGAGACATATAATAATTTACTGTGAATGGAAAAGTTTCCTATAGAGGATCTAATTCTGCTAATTAGAATTTCAATACCCTAAAACCTTGTGAATTAATACTTAAAACCTGCCAATTGTTTATTATTTTTGAAATAAGAACAAAAACACTTGAAACTAACTCAATACTAAATGTAGAGAACAATATTAGATTAAACCAAAATAAATTCTCAATCAGAAATTAAAGTTTGCCTTTTTCGCATCTTTGCTTGCACCCTTGCTTTTGTCCTTTTTTTCATCCTTTGTCTCCTCATCTTCATCCTGTTCTTCCTCACTCTCTTCATCTTCTTCGAGAGACTTTGCAGTCACTCAGATTATAGGGGACAATTCTGGATTTCGAGGGACTTAAATTTGAATTAAATAGAAATGGCATTGCTGCCCACGTGAGAATTAAATTAAAAGTGACGATGACGTCAGCATCCACTGATGAGAACCCACTGATTATAAGTGGTGGTGTTTCCTGAGTATGACGGGTTTCTTAATTTTGGATTTCCAAATAAATGGGTTTCCTAACATCTATGCTTTCCAATTCTTTTAATTGTTTCCAAATTTATATCTATATAGATATTATAAAAAGAGGACCAAGCCAATATAATAAACACACCCCCACACACTAGTGAAAAGAGCAAGTTTAGATGAGCAACATTAGAGATAAATTAGCTTCTTTGGGTGCAAGAATTTGGGAGATTCAAGGGCTATATTGAAGACAAGTTTTGGAGAAAGACGGGAGTAACGGGCTTCATCAAATATCAATTCGGTTTTATCTTCTTCACTCTTTTCCTTTACTTGTTTATTATTATTGAAATTCTAATATCGTATTTATTTTATTATCTCTTCAACTAGGATAGAGGATGAAACCCTAACATGAGTATTTGAAATTCTAATATCGTATTTATTTTATTATCTCTTGTTAATGTGCCTTAATGTTTTATAATTAATCGTACTTCGGTTAGTCTAATAAACTAACAACTTGGATTTGAATTTCAATATATTTTAAGTGAAGTAGGTTATGGGTTTTGATCATAGTTAAAGTGTTTAATTGTCTTATTTTCCGAAAATTGAAGATTGATTTCTAACAATTTTTGAGTTATCAAAGAGGGATAATAATTTCAATTAGATATTAGATTCGAATATGATTGTTAGTGGTCATTTCCAATATCCTAGATTTACAATCTCATAGGTTTTCATCACAACTTTATTTTGTTTTCTAAGTTTCAATTTTTAGTTTTCCAAATATCTTCTCTAAAATCAATTGCCACTTTCCTAGTTTGTTAGTTAATTTTAGGTTTAGGTTTAATTCCAAACAAATCTCCGTGGGATCGACCTCGTAATACTTCCCATATTCCCATACGGTTCGTGCACTTGCGAGTTTTAATTTAATCTAATTAGCCTAGTATTTAGGTTCACTAGATTTCACATCATAAAGTAAAAACATTTCAGTAAACCAATAAGTTCTCAGTAAACCAATAATTTCCCACTAAACCAATGAGTTTAGAGTAAATAAGTTAGTTTACATTAAGTTTACTGGTATGTAAATGTTATTTTATCAAAAAATGAGGGAATGGTCCAAATTTTCAGCCTTCAATACGCTTTCAGCCCAAACAAGGACCGAAATGCGTTTTAAGTCCAAATGTCAGGACAGCTAAGAGTTTTCAGGTTTTTTTAATTTTTTATACTTGTTTTGCCCCTCCCATGGAAAGTTGGTTCTTATTGTTTCCTTCCTGACGCGTTCAGTGACTGATGGTGAGGGAGCATTTAATTCCTTCCCTAGATTTGACGTTAATTAAGAAATTAAAATACTCAAATTTTTCCAAATCTCTCTAAATCCCACGAATTTCTCTTTTTTTTGTTTCTCTCTCTAAAACCTATTCAAAACCAGTTTTTGGATTCAAAATTTGGAAATTTTGGAGCAGTTTTTACCGAAAATTTAGTCTCCCGCCCAGATTTTTGGAAGATTTTATCTTTCTTCTATCCTCTTGTTCTATTTATACATCAGAAGAAAGTTAATCTCCAAACAAAAATCTTTCTCTGACTTGTTTATCTTGTTTCAGGTGGAATCTCCTTCTTTTCTGCTTCTTTCTCTCTCTAAATCCTTCTCAAAACAGTTTCATCTTTATCTATTTCTTTCAAATTTCAAAATTTCAGCCAAATTTTCAGCTAAAATTTGAAAGCCCGCCCATAAGTATGAAAGATTTCATTTGAGAAAGCTTATTTATACAGAGATTTTGGGTCATTATCTTCCTTCTGACTTTGTTTTTTTCTTTCAGGTGAAACTTTCTGATTTTTTATTCCTTTGTCTTTAATGCTTACTTGAAACCATGAGACCATTATCTTTTTTGTCTTCAATGTTATCCTAAATATTTCACCTGAATGTTTCTGACTATCTTAACTAAACATTAATGGATGGCATTGAACAAATAACCACCCTGTCAAACACAGTATCATTCACGTATGGAAGTAAATTGATATTGTTATGGTATTACTGAATCCTTGTTGATAACAAGATTCGTATTCTCATTTTCTTTCTGTTTCCTTTTAGTCAAATGCTTTTGAACGTTGGATCAACCGGTCCTCTCTGGTGAATGGATGTTTATGTTACTTTCTTTAGTACTTCTCTTTTATTTTCACAATGATTACTTGAATCAATGTTTACTTGAACTACTCAGGGTGGAGCGCGACTTTTTTTGTTCTACCCCTCCTCCTGTAGCTGTAGCACACGCTAGAATTGCTCAACAGGAAAGACAGCGGTAGTCTACTTTAATACTCCTCATATTGCATAATAAATCGTAGTAAACTCATTGATTTCTATTGTACTATTTGGTTTCCTAGGAAATAGTAATTACCCTATTTATATAAGTGCTTAAAATGTCTTATTTACAGTTAACTCATTGATTTAGAATAAACCAACTGATTTCTAGTAAACAATATGATTTGCTGTCAACTAGGTACTTCCCTAACCATATACGTGCGTAAACTGTGTTTGTTTTCGTAAAGTCGACGGCATCGGTTAAACCTTTCGGTTTCTGGTAAACTATTTTGTTTTCCGTAAATCAATGAGTTAACTGTAAATTGGACATTTTATATACGTGCGTATATTGTTTGGTAAACTCATAGGTTTCCAGTGCACTTACAGGTTTCCGGAAACAAGAAAGCTTTTCTGTCAACTAGATTTTCTGGCAATTGACCATTGTTATGTTTCATGCAGTTTCCCACAAGATTTTATCTCTCCTTCAACTCATGCTGATGCATCTACTGCCCTCGTTAGGAGTGAACCTCTACGATCAGATAGTTGGCCGGAAGTTTTTACATCCATTGGGCAGGAATTTCCCGGGGGTGCTCCTGCGTTTCGACAAGCTCTTAGTCGATATTCCATAAAACATGGATACAATTATAAATTCCTTAAGAATGATCTATCTCGGATAACTTGTGTATGCAAAACTCGTAGCTGTGGTTGGACCATTCATGTTGTTGTTCCTCTGAAGTCCCGTTCCATGTTTGTTCTCAAAGCTTTCAACCCTGTCCATACGTGTGATGATTTTGTATTGTCTTCTCGTAAGCCAAGGCTGTCAACAGTAGCTGTCAGCCAGTTAATAGCTGATGACATCCGAGAGAATCCTACAAAGAGTACCAAAGATATTGTTACATCATTTAAAAAGGATTATGGTATAGCTCTTAGCTACTACTATTCATATAAAGCTCGGAATGCTGCTATTTCTTTAACATATGGTGAAGAAGAAGATTCATATGCGAAGCTCCAGTGGTATGTGGATGCACTATCTCGATCTAACCCAAATAGTCATATTGATCTTCAAGTCGATCCAGTTTCTCGTCGTTTTGTTAGAATATTTATTGCTCTCGGAGCGAGTATCGAAGGCTACAAGCACTGCCGACCATTAATATTTGTTGATGGTGCCTTTGCCAAAACCAAATACAATGGATGCATACTTGCAGCGGTAGCAAAGAATGGAAATGATGGTACGTACGTCCTTGTATAGTTTTCTGAAAACTACCTGATTTTCTAACCACAACCCAGTTTTCGGACAAATTTAGGTCACCTTGTAACAAAATAAAATAAATGTCTGTCCTGTCCGTAATCGATTTTAATTCCAATTACTGATTCATTGCAGGTTTTTTTGTTGTTGCCTACGCTGTTGTTGATGTAGAGAACGATCCAAATTGGACTTGGTTTTTCTGCAATTTGGCACGAGTTGTCGCTAGTAGTCCAGCGTTGACGTTTATGTCTGATCGGCACCATGGTATTATAAATGCAGTTTCCAACATATTCCCAGAGGCCCACCATTCGTATTGTGTATGGCATTTACGCAACAATTTGAATTTGCGTGTCAAAAATGGTGCAAAGAAGTCTGACTATTTCCAGTCACTACTATTTAAAGCAGCTCGGGCGCTAACGGTTTCGGACTTTCAAAAGTACACTACAGAACTTGTTGTCATGGGCGGCAATGGTGTGCAGTCATTTTTGTACTCCGTCAATCCCGAAAACTGGGTCTATGTGTATTTTCCGGGTAATATGTATGGTTTGATTTATTCTTCTCTATCTGAGTCTTTCAATTCTTGGATAAAAGACGAGAGAGTTCTTTCCATTTCTGTCATGCTTGATATGTTGCGGGTAAAAATAATGAACATGATGAACGATCGAAGGATTGAATCGGCCTCCTGGAACTCATTCCTACGCCCGAAAGTCAATGAGACAATGAAGTCCAGATTTAATGTTGCCTGCAGTTGGAAGTGTCTTCAATCTGCTGAATTCAAATATGAAGTTATGTCGAACCCCAGCTTCTCCGTTGATCTTGCTAATCTGACTTGCTCATGCCGTAAGTGGCAAGTTCAAGGTATTCCATGTGAACATGCTATCTTGTGTATTAAAGTGCATGCAGGTGATTCCTCAAAAATTTTTGATCCTGCCGTCACAACGGATGCTTATTGTAAGACCTACAGTCTTTCCATCAACCCTGCCCCTAATTTTGATGCACCAAATCATTCGATAAAGCCAACATGATACTTCCTCCCTTAACCAAGAAGCGTCCCGGGAGACCGCGAACTGTTAGGATTGAAAGTTCCGGGAACTTTCGTAAAAGGCAGAGGGTGTGCGGTAGATGTAAACAACTCTATTATCACAACAGTGCTTCGTGCAACCAACCTATTTGAGTAAGTGAAAATTTCTTATTGGGAATTCTACAATTTTGAATAGCTTCCACAGTGTTGGTGTTTTTCAGATTCTGAAGCGAGCATTTTTTTTGTTGACATTGTGATGTCAAAAGTAAGTCAGTATTCTATTTTGTTTCGAGTAAATCTGGTAATATACCTATGTTGTTCAGTTTTCAATTTTGTTTGTAGTAAATCTTGTAATTTACTCGAATAGAATAGTTTCTAGGAAGCTTGTAAATCTTGTAATTTACTCGAAATGAAAGTATTTTGTTTGTATTAAACCTTGTAAACCTGCTTGTCTTTAGTAAATCGACATGTTTCTAGTAAATCTGATGTTGTATTGTCTCTTTGTTGGAGGTTTTCACATTCTGAAGATTTTTTTTGTTTCTTGGTAACTTTATTTAGGGTTGGGTCCAAAACTATGTTTGACCTTGATTCTGTGTTGTTTTTTTACCTTTGCCTTCCGTACCGTTTCGTTTTTGTTCTAGTAGACTTAATTGATTCTGTGTTGTTATTGTGTAAATCAAGTGGAATATATGTTTCCCATTCTTACTTATGTAGTCTACATTTTTGCGTAGGATATTATCTTATTTAATGGGAACAGTTATGTTTACTGAACGATTATCGAGTTTACTAGGAACAGTTCTGTTATAACCCATAAAAAGATGTTCCAAGTTATAAACCATAAAATATGTTCCAAGTTACGAACCATAATAATGTCATAATAATCTGTTCTTAATAGATCATACAAAAACAAAAAGTCAGACCCAATTTCCAGATAATGATACTCTTAAGAGTTTTCTGCAATCGTCTGTCTCCACTCGTCCTCTGACTCCTTCAAAATTTGGTAGGTTACATCTACTCTCTTTCTCCTAGCTTGGTCTTGATAATCTTCCCTTTGGGAGCACTTAGTTGGGTAGTTTGGTTGTATGCTTTGGAGGAAAATTTCCTCCAACTTCAGCATCACGTAGAGTCCACAATCAGGACTGTAATATTGCAAAGGAGGACCAAAAATAGTTAGAGTTTCGAGTAACTTGTAAAATACTAAAGTATGCTATAAAAGAATTTTGTACTCACCTATCCCCCTGTTGTGGGCATTCCACATCTTTGATGAATGTTATTTTTTTCTGCATCTTTTCCCTACCGCACTTCATCTTAATCATGTTTGCTGCAAGAGTTTTTGCAAGAGTTTTTGCAAAAGTTTTGGCATTATAGTTGCATCGGTTACTCAAGTCGTAATCACAATTTAATGAATTGTAGTGCGTCCATTCATTCTCTTCGAAATCATAAACCAGCAAGGTCCAGTGATGGCCCTCGAGCGAGTCATCCGTGATTGGTGTATTCAATGGCGCGCACAGATGAGTCATATGACCTTTTATGAATTCCTTTTTAATTTTGTCATAGAAATTGACTTTAATTGTAGCCTCACTGAACTGCTGATTAATCATTGTCTGCATCATGTCATGTAAGTTTACTAGTCAATACCCAAAAAATTGTTACAATGAATTACAGTAATTGCAAGGAAACTTACATAAAGCAAAGATGATAGGAAAAGCACTTCACGGTCTTTGTTCCTCTTTGAGAACATAAGGTGGTCTTCAAACCAGTCAATTATTTGGGAGTCACAGTTTCCATTCATCATGAGCTCGTCTAAATCTTTTGCTTTGAGGCAGTGGTGCTTGTCTTTGCTCCACACTTCCAGGCTGTACACAGAAAGATTTATCAGAAACAGATTGGTTTAGAAAAACTGAGAAATGTACCACAAACATACTAATTTACCAGAAATTTAGAAGTTTACCAGAAACTTGCTAATGCACAATGGAAAACAATGAAAAAAATCCTGATACCTTGTCCACCCATGGTTCATGAATTTTTGCATCAATTGCTTTTCGTTGTCTTGCACGTAAGGCCATAACCCCCCTTTCCGCCAATCTCTCAATTTGACATGGACTTCTTTCTTCAGTTTTATCATTTCCAAATCAATCACGAGGACTTCACTGGCAGCTCCTTTTTCCGTTTGTCTTCTCACTCTTGGATTATACTTAATCCTTCTGACAAGTGATGTTGGCAATGGCGAAGACCCTTTCTCGTTCTTAGATGCTACTCTTTTGGGAGGACTGACATGGGGTGATATTGTTTTCGACACGTAGTGTTCCATGTTTTTGGACACTTGTTCCAGTGATTCTCTCCCCATCTCTGCAATATAACTGAATTCATTGGCCTTCTGTGTTGACTCTTCATCTCTTTCACTCGGCAAGGCGTACTTTTTTGGTGGAGTCCATTCAATGATTTGAGTCCCTAGGTCGATGTTAAGATCAAAACTAGGATACTCGTCTTTATCGTCAGCCATCCTCTTCACATTATAACCTTTTAAAAAATACACATGCGTAGTAATAAATTCAACTTTCTAATAATTGTGCTGAGAACTTAATGGTGGGGACTACTCTATATCAGTGTTACCTATTTCTTTTGGCTTCTCCTTTTCCATTGTATCTGCCACCCAACCTCCCTCCTGACTTGACAAATTTATTTGAACTTTCTCTTCATCATCCTCCTTAGAGGAATCCTCTTTACTTACTTCTGTTATAAATGGATATAAGAAGAAGTTTAGACTCGAATTTAGGACCATTTAGTGAAGTTACGAATTGAATTGTGAGGTAAAATAAAAGTTTGCGTTGTTTATGCTCTTCATCTTCCTCGTCGCTTTCCTCACTTTCATCGCTATTGTCTGATATAACTTCAGTGTAAGCAACACTAAGTCATTTCCCAAACACATAATAATTTTCTAGAGAAAATATAATTTACTCAACCATAATTTGTTAATTAATACTAAAAACATGCAAATTGTTTACTTATCCTTCCAATTACCCTAAAACCATTTGAACAAAAACAGTACTAAGATGTAGAGAACAATATTAGATTAAATAAAACTAAATTCTCAATCTGAAATTAGAGTTTGCCTTTTTTCGCATCCTTGGTTGCACTCTTGCTTGCCCCCTTGGTTGAACCCTTGCTTGCACTCTTGCTTGCATCCTTGGTTGCATCTTTGCTTGCACCCTTAGTTGCACCTTTGCTCTTTCCCTTTGTTTCATCCTTTCTTGTATTATTGTCATCATCTTCTTCCTCACTGTCGTCGTCTTCTTCTTCCTTACTGTCTTCAGACTCACCTTCCCCACTATCTTCATCATCATCTCCTTCAGCATCATCTTCTTCAGACTCTTCTTCCTCACCTTCTGTCTCATCATCCTTATCCGACTCATCGTCCTTATCTTTTTCCTCATCTTCTTCCTCCTCATCCTTATCCTTATCAGTCTCTGTACCCTTCCCCTTCTCTTTCTGCTTATTTTCTTTTGCTCCCTCTCCTGAAAGATCCTTCATTTTTTTCTACTCACCCTCTTGTTGTTTAACTTCTCCTTTGGTTGCAGGATCATCATCTGCAGGGACTAAAACCCCATCTTCTAATTTAACTAAATGTTCCGCTAGAACATTTCCCTCCGCCAGCAAATCAGAATAACCTTTAAAGGCCTCATCCCTCTCCTCTATCGCTTTTGTCAGTTCTTCCTTAAGTTATGCATTTTCTTTCTTAAGGGCTGCATTTTCTTCTTGCAGCTGCTCCATTCTTTTCTGAAGTTGTTCAACCACGAGAAGCGTGTCAGTATCGTTGGACACGGCCTCGGGTGATTGCAACCACTGCCTTTCTTTTTCTTCTGGGGGGAAGACAAATGCTTCACTTACCTGAAGGAGGAATAAACAAATATTAACACTTGTGTAGTAAATATGTTAATGTAAACTAAAAAGACTTCAGTAAATCTTTAAGTTTTACAGTAAATCAAAAAGTCTACAAGAAACCAAAAAGTTTTTGGTTAACCACCAGATTTATTATAACCAATAAAATTACAACTTAACTAAAGTATTGGTTACCTGCTCCTGAGTAAGACTGGCTAGCTTTTCATCAAAGGTTTCATTTATCTTCCTTAGAGACCACCTCACAATCCTGGGGATTTCTCCTTTGAACTTCTCCTCTCGTTCATAACAGAGAGTGTGCACGCAAAACAATATCTTTAAATTTTACAAACAAATTTGTATGATTATTAAGCCACTTCAATGTTCAGATATAAGTGATATAAACTTAAACATACTCACAGGCAGGATAAGAAGGCAGCCGGACACTTTCAGAGGGTCGTTGGGGTGCCTATTCATGTGCTCTATCAAGTACTTTGTGCACCACCACTGGACAATTATAACTCTTTATTGTTTCCATTGATTCCAGGTAGTGTAGAATCTGTGGTGCCACCCAGTACCCTAATGATGGAGGAAATAAAATATATGCAGCAACTGTCATTATTATCAACCTAATGGCATCCATTTCATCCACAGCTGATCTCAGTGCAGTAGTAATTTTAATACATGAGGTACATCATTGAAGTACTTCTGACAAAAATCTATTTGAGGTTTCTCCAGTACCTTGGAGCTTGGAAAAACATCTATTACGTTCCCTCCCAAGGGCATGCCAAGAATCAGAGAAATATCCTCTGGCTGTACTTTTAGTATTTTTCCACCAATGTTAAAACTTTCGATTGAACTGGAATACAAGCATAGGAGTTCAAAAATTGATTTGTTGGGTTTACAGGGGTTGTCTACATCAATCTTGTCTTGGACAAACGCCATCACCAACTCATGAAATGGAGTCTCTGCAAGCAACTCCCTCTGCCTGTTGGACAACTTTGAATAAGTAATCTTAAGCTGCGTCCATGTATTCTTCAGTGAATACTTGTACGCCTTACTCAACTTTGAAGCCAAGTCATCAGGTTTATTCTTTGGCTCATTGGGGAAGGAAACTTCAGGGACTATGAGAGTTGTCTTTTTCTTTCTGCTTACTTCTGCTTTCTCCTCAGGCATTTTTCGCTTTCCTTTGCCTTTTTTTTCAGAGGCAGAACTTTCTTCTTGAACAACCTGAAAATAATCCCAATCAGTCACATAAGAAACCCTTGAATTTTCTGGAAATCAACTTGTTTACTACTACTTTATAAAACTATACAATAGTCAAAGAAGACACAGAAAGTAAATGATGGAAACCATCTAGTGTACAAGAAACCGTTCAGTGTACAAGAAACCATCCAGTGAACAAGAAATCATTTGGTTTACTCGACACAGATTTCAGCAACCATACATTTTACCAGACATTTGAAGTCCATTGTCATGTGAAAATAAGAAAGAGTTCGATGTGTTTTGTTAAGAAATAAACTATCTATCCATGTAGGTTAGATATAGAAAACTTAATGAACTCTCCTGTGAAATTTTTCTGTATACAAGAAATCAACTGATTTACCACTACTATTTGATTTTTACCTGGACACAATGAACTTCACCTGGAATTTTTTCTGTGTACAGTATACAGCTTAAGTTTTGAACCCCATCTTTATGTCAGAACAACATTATGTTATAGGAATAAGTTTATGAAACCGAAAATTTTTCAAATTTCAGATAAATACCTTTTTTCTCGAGCTCATTCTTCTTTCAACCTGTTCCTCAATAGAGTTTTTCGATCTACTCGATCGAGGCTCCTCAATAGTTACTCTCTTTTCTATTTTCTTCGATGAACTTGCCTTTACCATCTGTCCAAATGAGAAAACAATATACAGTCATTAACGTTGTTTTATGACTCTTTGTTTTTGATTGGAAAACCATTCAATAAATAATATACAACAGAGAGAGAAGATGAAGAGAGAGAGAAAAAAAAAACCTAAATCTAATGAGAATGATATAACAGAGAGAGAAAGATGAAGACAGAGAGTGAAAACCTTCGTTTGATTTTGTTTGTTAGGAAAGAAGAAGATTATTTCTGGGAATTTCCTTCGTCAACTTAAATCAGGTGCAACGGTTTAGGAGAGGGAACGGTTTGGAAGAGGGAACGGTTTTGAGAGAGGTTTTGGAACTGATTAGATTAGGCGTGGGATAGAAATTAATGGGAGATGGGACTGGCCAGCTGCAACGATCAGTTCACCTGACGCACGTCTCCCAGGAAATCCCGCTTTTTCAAAAAATCCTTCTTTTCGCGCCCAAATTTTCAGTGGCACGGTTCGTAAATTTGAAGAAGATTGATGGGGGCGACGGTAAATTCGCAAAGCTCTCTGACCCATTGGACCTAATTTATAATTTCGGCCGACTTTGGGTTGGGTTTGAATTTTGGGCTCAGTTTTGAGCCCAACGCTCATTCCCTCTTATTTTATACCTGTTCAGATGTCTGACTGGCTAGCTTCTCGTCAAATGTTTCATTTATTTTCAACAGAGACCACCTTACAATCCTTGGGATTTCATCTTTATACCTCTCCTCTCTTTCATAGCAGAGAGTATGCTCACAGAACCATAGCTTTAAATAAGACAAACACATTTGTAAATTGAATAAGGCACTTCAATTCTAAGATATAATTGAAATAAACTTAAACATACTCACAGGCAGGATTAGTAGGCAGCCTGAAGCTCTAATTGGGTCGTTCGGGTGCTTATTGATGTGGTTTATGATGTATTGGTGCACCACCACTGGCCAATTATAACTGTGAATTGTTTCCATTGATTCCAGGTAGAGCAGAATCTGTGTTCGAATCGAGTACCCTGTTGTTGAAGGAAATAAAACATTCGCAGCAATAAACATGATTATCAACCTGATGGCATCCATGTCATCCTCTTCCCCAACCGCCTTTCTCAGTGCATTAGCTATTTTAATGCATGTCACTTTTGGAGGCATCTCTCTGAAGTACTTTTCACAAAAATCTAATTGTGGTTTCTTGAGTACTTTGGTGGTCCGGAAAACCTCTGTTACCTCTTCTCTCAATGGCATGCCTAGAATCACAGAAATATCTTGAGGCTTCACCTTTAATATTTTGCTAGCGAGGTTGAAAGTTTCTGTCGAAGAGGAATACAAGCAGAGGAGTTCAAAAATCGTCATGTTTGGTCGACTTGTGTTGTCTGTGCCAATCTTGTCATTTATAAACGCGTTGACCAAGTTGTTGAATGGAGACTCTGCAAGCAATCTTGTCATTTTTCGCGTTTCCCGGGCAATTTTAGTGGCAAAATTCGTAATTTTTGAGTGGCATGATTCGTAATTTTTTAGTGGCACGAATCGTAAATTTGTTAAAAATGTAAGGGTATTTGGTTGGTCCAAATTGGGATCTGACACAGAGGACCTCCTTTAAATTTTTTCCCGATTTTGGATTGGGGCCTTATTTTTTAGTTAATTTCGTAGGTTTTGGGAGAGGGAACGGTTTTGGAGAGAGGTTTTGGAGTAAAGAAGCCGAACTGAATAGGCGTGGGAGAGAAATTTACGGTAGATGGGACAAGGCGCTGCAACGGTCACATCAACTTCTTGACGCACGAAAATTTCAGAAAATTTCGCACTGTCCCGGACAAATTTCAACGGCATCTTTCGTAAATTAGATAAAAAAAATCAAGGGTGTTACGGTAGTTTCCACAAGGGTTCTCACGCATTGGACCTGTTTTATATATTTGGTTATGATTGGACTGGCCTTATTTTGGGCGTTATTCCCTCTTTTTTTTTGTTAAAATAGTTGCATTGTGTTGATGGCACAAATGTATACCTAGTAACAAATAATTCATAAATATCCAACAAAAAAAGTGATTCAAAGAGGTGAACAAGAAGACTTACTTGTTTTGAGAGAGTAAATCATTATGGTTAACAATCCCTACAAAAGGTTAAAAAAAAACAAAATGCAGTGAAAACTT
Source organism: Eschscholzia californica (assembly GCF_041429995.1). Taxonomy (NCBI): domain Eukaryota; kingdom Viridiplantae; phylum Streptophyta; class Magnoliopsida; order Ranunculales; family Papaveraceae; genus Eschscholzia; species Eschscholzia californica. The sequence continues at coordinate 39,640,590 of NW_028238420.1, read as the reverse complement.
AGAAGTAAGATTTAAAGTTTATGCAAGTATAAGAAAGAATGGCATACAAAGTGCTTGAAGATATCATTCAAACCCCCTCCATGCCAATCCTGTTTGAATGAGAGAAATTACACATGCAAAAAAATCAATAGTTAGTTGATAAAGAATGAAAAAAGATTAAACAATATCTTTATGATTATAAATTGAGTGGAGAAGTGTTGAAGCAGATCTATAACTATATTGTATCCAAACATATCAAATTAAGAGGAATGCAAGACCCCATTCATTTTAAGATCAAAGAATAGTTAAAGTGATTAAAAGATGAGCTGAAAATAAATTAGTAGAGAAGAAAAAGTAATTCAAGAATACCTGGTCTTCTGGTTTCCATGTTTTCATGATTTTGTTGAAGAAACTGTTTAAGTTGAGTGGAAGTTAATACTACAAAAAAGTTCCTGAGAAAATGAAAGGATGAAGACCGGGGAGTATATATTGAAGAAATACAAAAAGATCCAAATTTAATACTACATTAATGTGGCAGGTGGGGTAGATAGGTCTGCATGTTGATTTGACAATACATAATGTTAGGGTTACAAATGACTGAGTAAGGCGTTTCGGCTTTCCATTGATTTGACTATACACAGTGATAGGGTTACAAACATGGAGGAAGCAATTTGGGCTTTCCTTAATGATTTTTGGGCTTTTATATAATAATGGGCCAGGTGTAATAGAAGCAACCTAACACGTTCTCCGCCTCTATTTTTTTTTTTTTTTTTGAGAAGTCGACTGTGATCTACTTTAGTCATTACAAGACATTAATACATTATGAAGAAATGATAAACACGATAACTGCTTAAGTTGAATTTATAATGAAAGAGACCTAAAGCACAACAACATAAAAGAGGCCTAAAGCCCAGCGTACTTATTACATTATTTATACGTTTAATAACCTAAGTTCAATAACCATGGATTCCACCTAAGAGCATCTCCAAACGTGCTCTATTTCTTCATAAATAGAGGTTTTGGAGCTCCAAAGGCTCCTCTACTTCTCTATAATGTAGAGAATGGTGAATAGTGAGCCTTCACATGACATAATAGATTTTTGGTCCTTAGCTGCCATATAATTTATACTTAAGTCCTTAATATCTTTTATGAATTGATACTTGTGTCCTATTACTTTTGTATTCTAGTAAACTAATAATACTATTTAATTAATTATATAATTATAAATGGCCATAATTAATACGTAAGATAAAATACGTAACAAAATACAAAATCAGATAATAAATAAGATCATATAGAAGTGGTCGATACGGAAGTGGTGAGTATGAAGGTTGTGGACATCAAATTGGTAGACATCAAATTGGTAGACATCAAATTGGTAGATACGGAAGTGGTGGATACGGAGGTGGGTATGGAGGTGTAGACGAAGGTGGGTATGGAGGTGTAGACGAAGGCGAATCTAGAAGTGGAGGCGAAGGTGGAGACTTATCGGAGTACTAAATAATTTTACGGGAGTAGTTACGTAACAATATTAGGTTATATTTTCGTAATTTGTAGTAATGTATGCATTGTAATATCTATAATATTATATGTATTTTTTAATATTAGTTTATATTTTCGTAATTTGTAGTAATGTACGCATTGTAATATTATATGTATTTTTTAATATAATGCTTTTATATATAATCTATATTAATTATATTTAATTTATCAAATTTTAGAAGTTATAAGTAATAAAAATAATAAGTTATAAATTTAAAACTAATAAAATAATAAAGATGCCAATATAGATACTTGAATAGTGTTTTGTGTTTGGAGTGAAACTCTATTTAAGGAGTGAAAATATAGAGGTTGGACGTTTGGAGATGCTCTAAAAGATTAAATAAGTATAAATATAAAAGGAAGATCAAAGTACTATCTTTTGAGAAAGATTTTCTATCAAAGAGAAGGAAAGATTAAAAACAGAGAATCCTCGAGGATTGTTGCTTCAAGGTATTCCTATATCTCCAACTTTGAGAAGCGTTTTATCATTTTTGTTCATGTAGAACAGCTTTTTAGAGCCACACACGTTATCAATACTATCAAACCTATACTATCAAACCTCAAGCTCTCCAATGAATGGGGATTCGAAGACGAAGAGTCAATAATGCTAAATAAATCAATGGGTGATGGATATATACCAAACCATAATAGCTTTAAGGAGAAGATGAGATGTTACTGGATTTAGGGTAGGAAATTACCTAGGTCCCTTAATCGAACAAACTACCACACCATTGAGGTCAGATGAGTAAAAGTGTAGAACCTTCCTAAAAACTGTAGTTTACCAAACTTATTTACTTCGAGTTGCCAAACACTTTGGATTGAAGTTCTGAACTCGCAAAAAAAACGGTGTTAAACTATTCACTTGAGATATTCACTAGTCACATTATGTGTATGTATCAAACACTCTGATTTCCTATGTCTAACTCAGATCCACATCTTACAACAAAAAAAAAATTCAAAATCCACAGGCAATTAGAAAAAAAAAGGTATCTCATAATGATTTTCTAGTGTAAGAACATCTCCTAGCTATCCTTCAGCAATTTAAGCGACCATTATCAATGTGTATTATTCTGGGGTAATTTTATAAAGATACTATCAAAGTAGAGTTATCCATTGTTCACTAAGAATATGTCGTTCTTCATTATCACTTCTTTATCTTGTTTTTTTGTGTATTTTTATTGTTTTTTGTTTCACATTTTATTGGGCCTGTGATATCTAGTAATAAATAACAAAGGGGACCCTTGGGATTTCCCTTTATAATTTTTGGGCCTTGTTCAAGAAGTTCATATTGGGGTAGGTGCTAGAGAAACAACCCAGTCAAATAAGAAAAGCCAAAGGACCAAAAATTATGGGATTTTACCATAGGCAAATGCCATTCCTATTTGACTTGGCCGGACCAGTCCGAGAAAGTCTTTGTCAAGTCCACACACATAATCAAAATAGAAGAAGCAGTCTGCAAAGAAAGAAGATGTCACGACGATTGCTCACCCTCATGTAAGAAAGAGAAATAGCAACCCTTAGAGCAACTCCAACTTGGGGTGGCCGGGGCTGAAAATTTGAATTTTCAACCCCAGCTCCAACCCCAGCTCCAACCCCAGCCGGTTGGGCTCAGCCACAACGGTCATGTTGGGGCAATCCCTAGCCGTTGGAGCAAATCTAACGGCTAAAATGGGAGTTGAACCTACTCAATCTCTCATCCCACCCTATCCCTCATTCAACTTGTATCTCTTTCAATTTTTTCTCTCCAATCTCTTCTAATTTTTGTTTAAGTTTCTCATTCAATCTTCTTCAACGGATCCCATGAATGATAACGAAATTTTTAGCCAAAGTTTTATGGAAATGTTATCTTTTAGTTGCCCGTCGCCTCAATTAGAGAATGATGAAATTTTTTATGAATCTTCACACATTCTCTCGACGGTAGTTGAAACTTTTGATGATTCTTGTGAGCAAAAGGCACGACTTCAATCAAGATAGCTAAAAGGATTCCGTATAAACCAAATGAAGATATTTTACTTGTTAATTGTTATTTAAAAATCACATTTGATGTGGTTGTCGGAAAATATCATAAATATAAAATATTTTGACAAAAAATAACAGATAAATATAATGCGAGTGCAAAGTATCAACGCACACTCAAGAGTTGTAAATCTCGTTTCAATGAGATAAACTCTGAATGTCAAAGCTTTATCTCTACTTTGAGGATAGTACAGTTTCAAAAAGCGGGGAGAACGACTACGACCAGTAATTTTTCTTACTTTTAATTCCTTTATTTCTATCCTTTGATTTCATAACATAAACTAAAAATCAATTTTGATTATTGCAGTTACAAAGAGTACTTCAAATTTATAAAAGAAAATCACACCGGAAAAGTTTTTAGATTGCAACATGGTTACAGAATCTTGATGTCACGACAAGTGGATGGCAGACATGCCGGGAGAGACAACATTCGGAAAAAGAGACCCAAAAAATCCCTTCTAGAAATCTTTAATTTTTCTATTATTGTTTAGTCATATTTAAGTAGATTAAAAAATTTAATCAATTATTAGTTGTAATCAATGTTGTTTAATCGAACTTATTAAGTAAATTGGTGGAAATTTCAAATTTAAATTTAAGGTCTTAAGAGAGACTGAGGTTTGAGCTGAATTTTTGAGACTGAGCTAAGGCTGAAAATTTTGGGTGAAAAAATGGTTTTTTGAGCCTAAGACAAACTGAGGTTGGAATTTCTCCTAGAGAGGGAAAGAGTTATAGATGGAATCATGGAGAGGAAATGGGAGAGCCAGAAAGAGTTAGAAAGAGATTGGTAAGGGCAGGGGCGGAGGTACATGAAGACCAACCCAGGCTATAGCCTGGGTCGGTCTTCGTAAATTTCTCAAGAGGGTAGGGGTAATTTAGGAATTTAGCCTGGTGTAAAATTTTTTTTTGTTACTGACGGGAAAGAGAAAGGAACTTCCCCCAAATCGACAGGAAGGAGGAGCCGAGAGTTCTAGGGTTTATGACTTACGAGTGATCGAGTTCAACTTTAATCTACACTTTCTCTCTCAACTCTCAAGGATTTCTAGTGAGTTCTAGTTCTAGAGTTCATGAGTTCTTCTTTAATCTCCACTTTCTCTCTCAAGGATTTCTGGTGATGGTTTTTCTTCAATCAAAGACAGCAAGGAGCCGATCTTCTGACTCTCTGAGCAACTAGGGTTTTATAATTTTATCTTGAATCTTAACTTAATCTCTCAAGGATTAGGTTAGTAACTTGAACTTATTACAACTTTGTTCATATTTTTGATATTTCTAAAATCTGAATGTTTTGTGTTCTTAGTTCTTACTCATGGAGGTTATTTACTATTTAGTTCATTAGTTGTGAAATTGATGAAAATCATTGTCCATAGTCCATTGATTTAACTTATTAGGGTTTTAAGATTTAATTTTAATTGTGAAATCTAAAATTGATTTCAATTTCATCATAGGATTTAAGATTTCACGCTAGAATTGAAAAATTGGAATTACCTATCTAAGATTTCAATAGATTTTAGAAACCTCAGATTCAAAACTAATGAACTAAATAACCTCTCTAAGATTTAAATAGGTTTTAGATTTAATTGTCCATTGTCTTGATATAGATTTAACTTTGACTTATTCAGTTATTTGGGTTTAAGATTTAATTGTCCATTTTCCATTGATTAATTGATTCATATTTAGATTATTTGATTTTTGATTGACATTAGTTGATGTATGATTCATGTTTAGTGGAAATTTGACTGATATTGATTTATGTTTAGGATAAAATGTCAGAAGCTCCTAAATTGCCGAGGCGAAGAAATACAATAGATTCTTTTTTTAAACCAAAAGAGGGAAAGAAAACAAAAACTGACGTACCTTCTGCATCTAATGTTGGTGAACAACCTCCTCCAAATTCTTTAACAACCGACGAAGAAAGAGTTGAAGATGAAGGAGCGTGTACGCGACAAGTTGAACCTCCACAAGAGTTTGATTCGACTTCTTTTGAACGAGATCCGGGATTACGTCTGCAAATATGGCAACATCCTATTAATAGACAAGATGAGATTCGGCGTGCATATCTCAATGCCGGGCCTTATCAACCAATCCTTCAAGAATATCCACAAACTAAATGGGGAAAACAATTTCGTAGGTTCCGGGCTTCTTGGTTTACTCTATTTAATTGGCTAGAGTATTCCCCTGCAAAAGACGCAGCCTTTTGTCTTCCATGATTCATTTTTGAAACAAATCCACCAAACCGTACGTCATTCACGGTTCAGGGTTTTAAAGCATGGAAAAGAGTTAATGATGGGAGCAGGTGTGCATTCTTAACACATATGGGAGACCATAATTCCTTACATATGTCGGCAATAAGAGCTTGTAGAGATTTGGAGAACACACCTCGTCACATCGACAAGTTGATTAATGTGCAAACTACAGATATGGTAAGGAAAAATCGATTGAGACTCAAGATAACAATTGATAGTGTACGTTATTTAGCTTATCAAGCATGTGCCTTTAGAGGTCACGATGAATCTACAAGTTCCATTAATCGTGGCAATTTCATTGAATTGATACAACTTTTAGCTTCTCTAAACGTTAACATTGATGAAGTTGTTTTAGAAAATGCTCCTGGAAATGCAAAATACACATCTCCAATGATTCAAAAAGAGATATTATCTATTCTTGCCAACAGAGTGAGGAAGAAGATTCGCGAAGAGGTTGGGAATTCAAAATTTTGTATTCTTGTTGATGAAGCACAAGATGAATCCTTCAAGGAGCAGATGTCTATTATTTTGCGATACGTTGGTGATGATGGTTTAGTTAGAGAACGTTTTTTTGATGTTTTACATGTGAAGAACACTACCGCATTAAATCTGAAGCATACGATATTAGATGTCTTTTCTCGTCATAACCTCCAAACTGAAAACATGCGAGGTCAAGGGTATGACGGGGCAAGCAATATGCGAGGAGCTTTTAACGGATTACAAGCCTTATTCCTAAGAGATTGTCCATACGCATATTATGTGCATTGCTTTGCCCACAGACTACAATTAGCATTGGTTGTGGCATCTAAAGAAGTAAGCGATATTTACCAAATTTTTTCAATGTTAAATGCAATTGTTAATTTTTTTTGTGCTTCTCCCTTACGACAAGATGAATTAAGATCTTCTCAACTAAACGAGATTGCAAAAATGTTAGATACTGGTGATCTTGATACAAGTACAGGGGCCAACCAAATTGGAACCTTGCAACGACCAGCAACTACTCAGTGGGGTTCTCATTTAGCTTCAATTAATAGCTTGATTAAAATGTTTGGTGCAACGTGCACAGTTTTAAAAGAAATCATGGAGACCACGTCAAATATCCTTTTGCGTGGAGAATCTAAGGGTCTTTACATATCAATGACATCATTTGAATTTGTTTTCATATTGCACTTGATGAGTAGAATTATGGGAATCACTGATATGCTTTATCAAGCCCTTCAATGTAAATCTCAAGATATTGTTAATGCTATGAATCTAGTTACAACTACAAAGTCACTTCTTCAAAACTTGAGAGATGATGGATGGGATACTTTCATCGAAAATGTGGAATTATTTTGCAAGAAGCATTACATTACAGTACCTGATATGAACGCTCGTTATCTAATAGGCACGTCACGTTCTTGTCAACAACGTGACACTATTACGATGGGACATCATTATCATGTGGATTTATTCAATGCTGCAATAGATTTTCAGTTAACGGAGTTGCGTAGAAGGTTCACAGAGAGTACGATGGAGCTTCTTATTCTTAGTTCAACTTTGGATCCGAGAGATGAATATAAGGCATTTAAGATTGACCATGTTTGCACTTTAGCAAAAAAGTTCTATCCATTAGATTTCAGTGCTCAAGAGATGATTGTTTTGAGATGTCAATTGCAACATTATAAACTTGACGTTCTTCAACATCCGGAGTTTAAGAATTTGTCTACTATTTCAGAGCTATGCAAACATTTGGTCGAAACAAGAAAATCAGAGTGTTATAGTTTAATTTACAGAATGATCTGTTTAGTACTAACTTTGCCTGTTTCTACAGCGACTACAGAGCGGGCATTTTCAGCAATGAAACTTGTCAAAACTAACCTTCGCTCCAAGATGGATGATGATTTTCTTAGAGATTGTATGATGTTACACATTGAGAGAGAACTTGCTGAAGAAATTGATGATGATTCGATAATAGATGAATTTTATTCTTTGAAAGATCGTAGGGCTCAACTCAAGTGACAAGATTATATATCTCAAGTGGTGTTCTTTTGATGGTCGGATAATATTTCATCTTGGTGGTTTTTTGTGTCTTTTGGTAGTCTTATGTTTCCACCTTTCTTTTGTACGTATTTTGTCATACTTCATGAGATATGTACCAAATCTTTTAAATGGGTACACATTTTGCAATGTAAATGTTAAAGTTTTATATATATTTTTTTTTTTTTGATGAAATGTTAAAGTTTTATATTAGTATATGAATCTTTTAATGAATCAATTCATTTCTAGTCTCAAGTTTTTTCATGAAATATTATATTTTGTCAGGTACCAGATTGGAATATTGCCAAGTCATTTCGTAGCTACGGGAAGGGGAAAACAATCATTTTCGCAATCAGGTTTGACTAAATTTTAACTATTGTGAACTATTTAATTTTCTTTTTCAAAATATTTACATAAATATGAGATGCTCGTTATTGTTGTCAATAGAAATTGCCTTTAAATAACACCTTTACATGTATATTAGGTATAAACCTACTTATATTGACTTTTAGTTAAACATTTGGCTCTCGTAAAATTAAAGCTTAGCCCTGGCCAAGTTGAAATCCTGGCTCCGCCCCTGGGTAAGGGTAAAGAGAGCCTTAAGAGGTGTGCATATGCTTTTGGTAGAGAAAGAGTTATGAGAGAGTGTGTAAGACTTGGAAAGAGAAACAGATTTTGATAGGGAGTTGGAGATAGAAATCAGCAAGAAGGGGTTTTATATCTTTAAAATTTCTTCACCCAACAATATCTTAATGTACAAATTAATTTCAGATTTACACAAAAAATATTCCCGCATTGTTATTACGAAATTATTTTGAGAATAAATCTTCCCACTTCTTTTTTTAGTTTAAAATTTGATAGAGTTTTATGTGCCCGATAGGCATGGTTGTAACCTCATGTTAAGATATTTTTGTTCTCGTTTAGGATGTCAAGGTCTTTATTAGACATAATATAAAGATTCACTACTATCAATGACTTTCTCCAAATTACAGAAAAACCACAACCGATTTTGGTCACTCTACATCAACAACTGCATGGGCAAGAAGAAACAGTAATGCATCATTAAGAGAAAGTGTAAGACGATTATATTGAGCAATTTTAGGAAGCAACATCGGGTATATTTCCCAATGTTTAGTACATTATTATATGTTTTAGGAGTAACTTTACGGTGTAGGCGCTGGTCAACACCCAAACATCATTGTCATTTTTTGTAAGAACCGTAAAATTGTATCCATTGTATTCAGTTTTAGCAAATATACCATTAACAAAAATCAAAGGGTGACAGTTGTAGCCTGAATATGTCTGAAAGCAATAAATATCCTTACAGAGCGATGCAACTCAACTTCAAGATCAATGTCAATATTCGTAATGTGTTTTGATTATTAAAAACAATTTGAAAAAGTAGACAACGTAACAAATAAAATTGTTTTTCTCAATCAAAATATAAGAGCATTTCTAGTAACATACAACTCTAATGAGCAATGTCTAAAAGACATTAATAAATCACAAAAGATGAGAGATAAATCAGACAAAAATAATTCGAAGTGTCTTTAATATTTCAGTACTCAAAAAGGTAGAATTTAACAGGAAATAAAATACAAAAATACTATAACTTATGGAATCGAACTATGGATGAATTTCCTCTACGCCCAAAGAGCATTTCCTTCGTTTAGGCGTCCCCAATTGCCACTAGCTTAGCCCAAATGAGATAAGATTTTCCTGAGACGACCGACCATCTAGTTGCAAATTCCTACGAAAAGAACCTAGGTTGAAATAAATTAGCATGTTATAACCGAAGGCTGGAAGGAGATTTGATGCTATTTTGGAGTAAATTCATTTTGGGTTATTTCCCTAATGGCCCCCTACTTTGTGACCAGCTTCCCGCCTGGCCCCCTACTTTACGAGAAATACTCATATGGCCCCCTTCCCTTATAACACCGTCACTCTATCTCCTCCATCATGTTTTCTCTCTCTGCCAACTCAGGCCACATCATTTGTTACGCCACCTCATCACCTTCTCCGGCAGAGGTCGCCGGCCGGCGACCTTCAAACTAAAAAAAAAAAACTTTTTTTTTCTCTCTTCCTCTCTCTCTCTCTAAAATTACTCCGGCGAAGGGAGACCTTCGCCGGAGTGGTCTGTTCTTCAAGGAACAGACCAGATCTGTTCAGTGAAGAACAGACCAGATCTGTTCAGTGAAGAACAGACCAGATCTGTTCAGTGAAGAACAGATCTCGGTATGTTCTTCACTGAACAGATCTCGGTATGTTCTTCAAGAACAGACCACTCCGGCGAAGATCTCCCTTCGCCGGAGTAATTTTAGAGAGAGAGAGGAAGAGAGAAAAAAAAAATTTAGTTTGAAGGTCGCCGGTCGGAAATTTGGCCGGCCGGCGACCTCTGCCGGAGAAGGTGATGAGGTGGCGTAACAAATGATGTGGCGTGAGTTGGCAGAGAGAGAAAACATGATGGAGGAGAGAGAGTGACGGTGTTATAACGGAAGAGGGCCATATGAGTATTTTTCGTAAAGTAGGGGGCCAGGCGGGAAGCTGGTCACAAAGTAGGGGGCCATTAGGGAAATAACCCATTCATTTTTAACTTCATTCATAATAAAATAAAGTCTAATGAGCATTGTAAAAAAGACTTCACTAAAGCAAAAGAATAATATGAAGTGCCTTTAAATTTCTCTACTAGAAAAAGGAAAAATGAAGTATAGAAAGATAAAAAATATGTCAGAAGTGGGATTTGAACCCACGCCCTCGTAAGAGGACCAGAACTTGAGTCTGGCGCCTTAGACCACTCGGCCATCCTGACGTCTTTGTCTAAATTCTTGAGGTAATTATATAAAATCAATTAGATTTGTCAACATTGATACAACTTTCCTGATTTGTCAACATTGATACAACTTTCCTGATTTGTCAATTTTGAGAAACACCCATATTCTGCTGTATTCTGAGTCTCTGACTATTGACAATATTGAACACATATCTCTGTAATAAAAAGAAAAAAAAGGGAAAAAAAAAGCGATCGAGTGAACATAAGCAGTCTAGAATTTATGTGATTCTCTAATGCTGTATAGATGCTACTCCCATAAGTGTGTAAATGGGAGATGATTATTCAAGAAAATGCTTTAAAAAGTTCAAACATATCCATGATTGTGTGGAATTGTTTGGGATATAGGGTTTAGAGAGTAGTGGATGGGTTTAGATAACCACCACAACCAAAAGCCCTTAAAAGGCCGGAAGGAAGTGATAGTTATGGTATCAAATAATATGCTTTGAAATGCTTCTCCATATAGTACCACTTCCAAATTGTATATCACTAATTATTTTCCATGTACCACCTACAAAAGCTTTTAAAGCTTTTTTATATGACATGTTTTTAATGAATTTTATTCAATAAATCTCACACCATACCTTTGGTTTAACTTTAAACCCATCAAAAGTAGGTTAAATATTATCTCTCTAAATCTTTGTAAATTCCATTTTGGTTACATAGTAATACGTTAATTTTCTTGTTCTCTATCATTTTTCTTTCTTTTTTCACTACAAAGAATAGGATTTGTTTTTACTTTTGTAAGAAGGTTATAGATCTCTGTTAAATTTATGTGTGGTAAAAAAAAAAGTATCCCGGTGTAAAAAGTAAAAACGTTTTTACTATGGTAGGTATAATATTATCCCGGTGCCATACGACGAGTAAGCAAATTAAGACATTGCGCCCCTAAACGATATCATCCGACATTAGGAACCACTCAAGCATCTTAAAAATAGATGGACCAATGGTTTCATTTCTTTATTTTAGCTTTTATAGTTCATAAAAATAAATAAATCATCTCAAACTCAATATAAAATGAGTTTGGTTTTATATTAAAACCTAGAATGGGTAAAGGTTTTTAGTTGTTTTTCATTATTTTTACTAAACCAATGTTCCTTAAATGTGCTAGCAATCTTGATACCTTCACTACCAATGGTTAATGCAAATGGCCAGATTTGAATGAATCAATAAAGATATCACTCAAGACATAATATGTGATTTGTTGTTCTTTCTTGTTTTGAAGGCTGATTGGTTGTCACATGTGATGTCACTGCAAAAAGAACTATACCACTACATACACTTTTATAAGAAAAAGAGGAGCTATATAATGACTTCACTATGCAACACATTGACCACATCCGAGTTAGGAGATGCATAGTGATTATTAATGGAAGAAGATTAAACAAAAATTAAGGCCTAATAACATTGACTCTGAAAACGCAAGAAACTATAATTTCATTAATAATCTGAAGTTACATAAGAGATAATACTTGATGGAATGTTGGTGGAGTTTCATTCTCTGTACAAATTCTCATTCAAGGCAAAAGCGGCCGATTCATGGGCAGCCCTATTACATGTCATGGGGAAAAAGAGAAATTGAAGTGATTCAAAATAATTCTGTTAATGTTGGATATCCAAGAGGAAAGGTTGTAACTGGCAAGGAGGGTCAATGGTAGCAGGTGGAATCCCTTTGATGGGAGTCCATGAATCTCTTTCGATTATAACTTTCAAAAAGTTCTGCTTTAAAGATAGTTCTATTCCAACTAAAACGGCTTGGGCTTCAACAATATCGGATGTAGAGCAGAAAAGTCGATATGATAGACCGACAAGAAATTCTCCATTCGAGGAACGAGCAACAAGAGCAGAACTCGCTCCTTGATTGGAACATGCTCCATCCACATTTATCTTAACAAACGAATAAGGCGGAGCAATCCAGTGTGGTTGTACTATTAGAAAATGATGCAATGTTGTGTTTGTTGATTCATGAGGTTGGAGTCTGAATTGTCTCAGATCATTGTTGATATTGATGATAACTCTTTGAATGATATATTCTAAGGTTTCAAAAATAACTTTATTACATTCTAACTTCGAGAGCGAACTCTTGTTATTTGGCATCTTTTAGGAGCAACATTTCTTTCTTTCCGATTGGGTGTCATTTAGGTATTATATTTCTCTAACTATTCTTAATAGACCAAAAAAACCATGCTAGAGTACGAGAAAGTCGTATGCACAAAAGTTATACGCACTCGTTCGCGATTAACATTAGTACAAAAAGTAACAAAGTGATTATACCCACTACAAATTGAAGACTATTGTCGATGGCACAACCCTTATGACATCGATGCTCGTCACTCTCAGATCCAACTCATGGATATTCCTCGAGATAACCACCAATAGATGTCTGACGGAAATCCAAAGGTGGAATTTTTTTTTGAGATGTGGAAGGTATTAGAGACTTAGAGGGCTTATTATTGTGTAGTTATGATGAAGGAAGTGAAAGTTTTTTTTTTTGATGAGAGAGGAGGAAGTGAAAGTTAAGACCCTCAGAAGCAATAGCCGCATATACCCTGGAAGATCCGGCCTTTCACCTATCAACTTTTGCTTTAACCAAAAAGCAAACAAAGAAAAACAATATTCTTTCAATTTGAGTCACCCCACACTTTTCATGACCTTCACATACCAACATAAACACTTAGTCCTTTATAATAACCTAACATTACTTCTTCATTCACCCTCTTTCTACACCATCTCCTCATCACCATGTAACGATAAAGATTCATCGACCGACTTCTGGCTTATAATCACGTGCCCCACCGCAACCCAAAGGCGTGGTGGGGTGCTGGTGGTGTTAGGCTGGTTGTCGATGGTGAACAGGGGGTGGTGTATGCTCAGTTTGTGAACTATATATGCTTCCAATATATAGGAGATGAGGAAGAATATAGTTTGGAGCTGATCAGAACTCACACTGAAACCGGTTTCTTATGATTAAGGGGGTTTTCTCCTCCTGTAGGGCAACTTCCATCCTTTGGCATTTTTCAATTTCTTTGACTCTACGTATACATGAGTATTCCAGCAATGTTCATGTTTACGATCCTTTAGAGTTTGTTTCTCTTTCTCTTTTTAGCAAGTAATTATATGAAAATCGAGGCATGTTTTACTGGTGAACATTAATAAAAGTGAAGCCTTGTATGTTTGTGTTTGTTGTATGCTTTTTTATCGAAGTGTATCTTATTATTTCAATATGTAAGAATCACATTATTATCTATGGGTAAACATCTGTTGGTTGTCGATCACATTATTAAGTCTGGTGTAGTTTGGTTTTGCTTTATTCAAATCTGTATGATGTACACATGAAGTTTACCAAATTGTTTATTATACACTCTTATCTCAATACCTATTTACAAAAATTATTTAATTGTAAAAAAGATAATCCCTCAACTTTACGATAAAATTCTAATATTTTCATTATGTAGAAGTGTTAAGGAATAAGTAACAACTTTTATAATAGTTTATGATATGAAATCGGTCAATGTGGTTTTAGTCTTTTAGAAGTTTCAAAATGCTCAAGACGAGTTAAACCAAATTAATAGAGATCGATTTGATTTGGAAAAAAAAACACGATTTTAATGGTGTAGTTTGATTCGACCGATTCAATCTACTTTTGCTCACTCCTATTTTTATTGACATTTTCTTTTCTTTTTCCATGAAAGAGGCTCACGCCTAAATTTATTCAAATAAGTTTGAGGTTACAATATGGTTTTGCTCGGAAATTAGCAAAATAACAATGTTAGGTGTTGTTTCATGACAACTCCATCGGTTACTAATATTGAGTTCCAAAGCTTGGGAGACTAACGTATGAGCAACTTTGTTTGTTGTGCGCGAGGTGTATCGAAATTCAACCCTCTCCAACCTTTCCTTTTCATTCATGATCACTGATATTATATTCCTGATTCTCCATGGGATGTGACCATCATTGGTATTGCACGCCCGAATAACGGTGATTGCATCTCCCTGGATGATCACTTTGTTAAGATTCGATTCAATTGCTAGTTTCACACCCAAAAGAACTGCACTTGCTTCTGTAATAATTGAATTTTCAGCAATATAATAGTCGGAACTCGCTGCCAAGAACTCTCCATTAGTGTTTCTGACTATTGCAGTTGAAGCCCTATCGTCATTTTCTAACGTCGCCATTTATCTTGTGGTACCCTGGAGATGGAGGTAACCATGTAGTAACTTGATGTTGATCTTGTATTGAACCTCATGTTTGACTATCATGTGAATTACCATTTTCTTTGAAATCTGACCACATAGTAATAGCATCACTTATAACCTTCATACTATCAGATCTGTTTTCAAATACCAATTTATTCCTAGCCTGCAACATATACCAGAGTATATAGCAACTCATATGAAACCCTTCATCATCAGCCTTTGTTGTGATCCATCTTATAAGCATTTCAAATATTGTTTGTGTTGGATTGATTCGGACGCCTAGTGGGGAGCAAAACCAAACTTCTTTTGCAAATTGGCAATCGTTGAATAGGTGGTTCGTATCTTCCTCCTTATCGTTACACATGAATGAGATGTCCTTCGACCAAGGATGCAATGCGAGCAATATGTCAGATAGGACAATTGATGAGAAAATCATCAAGTCTGGATGATTTAGGGATCGTAATGTTTAGTTAGAAACCAACTACGATCGTCGATCGCAAAGCGATTCGCGGCTAACTTCGTCTAGATCTTACAACGGGTTATAGAAAGATTGTCAACTTGATTGGAAGATATGGATAATACTCATAGGCCTAAAAGATAGGCAAAGATAGTACAAAAGACCCGAAAGAAGAGATTTTGGGCTGGGACACCAAAGGGATGATTTGGGCCCAAGAAGGTGGCCGACCATGAGATAAGGGCAGCCACAACGCGGCCGGGCAGATCAGGTCATATTCCATTAAGTGGGACGGCCATAATAAGGAAAAGAAGAAAAATAACAACTAGTTTTTATTTTTCACTATTTCTTTAATCTTATTCAAAAGAGCATTTTAGGAATCTAATTAGGGTTGCACTCTAACTTAGAACTCTATATAATGTCTCTTTGGGACTTGAATAAGGTGTGGAATTTCTTATCAAGCTTTCTTACTCTACCACATCAAGTAGAGAAGAGAAAGTGAGCTAATTCCCAACTATCTATTTAGTCAAAGAAGAAGGTGTTCTTCATCTAACCACCATTGGTGTTCTAGCTAGCAACAAGGTGGGAGATCAAGGCGATTGCTCGATGTCCCAAGTAGAGGAGCTACAATTGGAGTTTTTTGTCTTCTCAATAGCGATTGGAAAGGTTCGAGAGAAAACTAGCGATAAAGGTATTTATGCAACTAGTTTTCTTAGTTCATCATTGTTAGCTTATGCATGAGATCGTGGGAATACTAGTGTTAGACATTAGATGTCTGAGATTCCGCTTAGAACACTAGAAGAGTCATAACCCCACAACACATTGAGCATATCTTCGACTCAATTTTATTGAATTTTAAAGCTCCAAATAAACATTTGCATCATTCAATAACCTCCAAATAAACATTTGCACTCGTGGGGCAATGTCAACATTTTTCAAAAATTCTGCCATTCAGACGAATAAGGTGGAGCAATCCAATGTGGTTGTACTATTAGATTGTGATGCAATCTAGAATTTTTTATAACTTACATTGATATTTTTATGTGTTAATTTTCTTGAAGCTGCTATAGAAATTTCTCAAGTTAATATATGATTAGAATTATTCAGCCTGCAAACAAAAAATTCTGGTTCCACCACCTTCAAATTGTTCTTCAAGTTCTTCAATAATAGTTGGGATCATGAGTTGTGTCTACACTATATTTCATTGTTGTTATACAAATGTGGTAAGAGTGTATGATTGTTGTGACAAAAATTTAGTAGGGAAGACTATTTATAACCGAGTTTCTGTTGAATCATATGTTTAACCCATTTTTGTACAGTTTTCACCAAGTCTTGTCCCGTCAACTGGAAGTCTACCCAATCTTATTTTTTAACCCATCTTATTTTGGAGCTTTCAGTAAGTGTTATCCCATCAATTTTAACTCGACCCAATCTTATCTTTAACTTGTCTCCGTTTTCACCTAGTTTTTTCTCGTTAACTTTGATTTTACCCCTTGTTATTATAACTTTCTTCTTTTTTCCAGATTTTACTAAGTCTCATCCTTTTATCTTTAACTCTACTTAATTTTATTTTAGCTCGTTCTCTTTTGCAGCTTTCACTAAGAGTCTTGTCTCTTCGTTTACGCTACAAATTTTAACTCTTTCTCTTTACAACATATCCATCTTCTCTACAATTTCTCTACAAATACATACGTACTTTTATTTGAACATATTCATCTTCTCTTCACATTTTAACTTATCCAGATCTATATATTATATTAAAACAGCTCAGTCGCTTATCCAGGGTATAAGTCTTACCGGCCATTTTATTTTAGAGATTTGGTTGGGAACAAATCCGACGGATGATATATAATCTTTTATGTAAATAGACTAAAAAAAGAAGGGTATCTATGTTAATAGTCAAAATTGGTTAGAAAATTACTACCCACATATTTCACTCCCTATTTTTTTCTCTCACAGATTAAATCTTAGAAACTACCACCTTTACAGTAGAAAATGAGAGATCAAAATAACTAACCCACTCCCCCACACTTTCATAATTTCTCTCTCAACCACCTAACTATTTGACTTACAATTGAAATTCTCTCATTTCTTCTCCAAATTCTTTCTCTACACAATGGTTTCTCTCTCTCAACAACAAAGAAATTTCATTAAAAAAAACAACAAAAGAAATCTCCCAATTTTTTTTATTAAATCTGTCATGTTAGTGATTTTTTTATATGTTATTCCTTCACATAAAATGTAATTTACCGGCGAAGTCAAGAGGGATATGTCGCGTCCGTAGGACGCGGCGGAAACCTAGCCCACTTTAAAAACATATCAAGTATAAACAAAAATATAGCTCGTGATGTTCTTTCTTTTTCCACATACGAAGATATTGCTTTATCTAATGTGTTTTTGTGTATATCTCAAGTTTCCGTACAAAAATAACATTAGAAAAAGGGATATTGATATGGCATCCGGTTTTTGAAGTTTTTGATAAAAACATGCCCACCAACTATAGACGACTGGAAAAATAATTCAATGTACAAAATCCGTAATGAAAGACAAACTCATGCAGGTACATAGAAGAGCAAAATAAAAAGAAATGGATGGCATACAGGACCATATGGCCATATTAAGTTAATGGAAGCTTATAATGACCATGTTTGGCGCGAATAACGTGGGAATAGAATGTGATTCCCGGGAATCACATGTCAGATCATTGTTTGGCTTGCGAGAATGGTGTGGGCCCGAGAATGTGATTCCCTCAAAGAGGAGTAATAGCAAACCCAAGGGGGAGGTGGGTTTGTGATTCCCATTCCCTCGGAATCGCATATATTAATATTTACTGGCAAATATATCCTTAACAAAATATCGAATTACCAATTTTATTTTATTTTTGTAGGATTTGGTATTAATAAATACTATTTATGTTTATGAACAAAATTTAATTTTAGATAAATTTCTATTTAAGTTTATAAACAAAATTTTATTTTAGATAAATTCTTATGAAGATATTTATTTATTATCTTTAAATTCTGACCCTTTGATGTATCGTGTTATTATTTCATACCTACGAATTTGAAAAAATAATACGGATTTTAATATATTACAAAGTTGATGCATATATTTTATGCTAAAAAAAAAAGTTGATGTGTATTTTATGTAGTTTAAGGGTGAAAGTGAACTTTTACAAATATTTACATTCCTATACCTATACGAACCAAACACCTAATTGGGAATATGTCAGGAATCAAATTCCCATTCCTGTTCAAACCAAATATCAAACTACAGTAATCTGATTCCCAGGAATCACGTTACGGTAATGTGATTCGCAAGAATCACGTTCTATTCCCGCGCTCCAAACATGACCTAACTTTTTAACTGACTCCGTCTCATCCTTTATAAAGGTGATACGTTCCAGGACCCTCTTTCCCAAAGTTGCTAGGACCCTCTTTCCCAGAGTTGCTTTTTAATGTCCTGGGCACTCAACAGGAGGCCTCTTGACTAACGACAATTAGCACTCTACTTCAGTTTCTTAATTTATTTCTCACTCCTATTTTCCCAAAATCTTCAATAAATTTTCTAATTTCTTCAATCTTTTTTGAGTAACAATTTTGTATTCTAGGTCCAATCCAAAATCCCTTATTTTTTTTCTTATGTGTTCAAGGGCCTATTTGGGACCCTCAACAAAAAAAAGGGCCTACTTGGGAAGTTCTCAATGATTTGAACTCTTGATGGTGTTGGTAATAGGTTTGAGGTGGTTCTTGAATGGTTGAACCCTTGATGTAGAGGTAATGGTTGAACCCTTGATGCAGAGGTACATAACAAAGTTGGCAACTTAACATTGGCCCTCATCAAAGTTTTTTTTTTTTTTTTTTTTTTCTGTTGGTAGCATTTTGAGGGTCATTATATTTATGGAACTACGGATACACCATAAATAAATACATGAGTTGAAATGTTGAACTGAATAAGCTAGATAAGTATCATCATTAAAGACATCTTCAGTCGTAAAAGGCTAAAGGCATATACAGACGCTTGAAGCTGTCTTAGAGGCGTGAATTGAACTTCGAACCTGTAACTTCCAGGTATTTGAAGTAAATACCCAACCAAACCAACTGGTCAAGCAGTTGTTGGCGGCCTTCATCAGTAATCAAAGCTAGATTCAGAGTAATTACTAAACTCTCCAGGAACCTACAAATCTGTCAGAGTATAATACGATAACTTACTAAAACTGGCATTTAAGGAAAGGCCAGCGCTTTGGGGAAAGCTAAATAGTTTCAGGGGTGTGAAATTTTAAAGGGAATAGGTAGAATTTTAGAGATTTTCCGGGGAAATAAATTTTAAAGGGAAATAAAAAAAAACACTCCACCTCACCATAATCTATCTCCACCTCACCTCACTCTCTCTCCACCTTACCTCTTTGTCTTCTCCGAATTTTCCGGCCGGCGACCATGAAGAAAAAAAAAATTCACTCTCTCTCTCTCTCTCTCTAGAAACTCTGGCGAAGGGGTTTCCCTTCGCCGGAGTTTCGGTATGTTGAAGAACAGACCGGAACTGGTATGTTCTTCAACAAACCAGAACTCCGGCGAAGGGAAACCCCTTCGCCGGAGTTTCTAGAGAGAGAGAGTGAAAAAAAAAAAATTTAATGGTCGCCGGCCGAAAATTTTTCCGGCCGGCGACCTAATCGGAGAAGATAGAGGTAAGGTGGAGAGAGAGAGAGTTGAGGTGGAGAAGTATTTTGATTTCCCCCTAAATAAAATTGTCAAACAAAATTGACCAAGTCTTCACACGCCAGAAACTATTTAGCTTTCCCCAAAGCGCTGGCCTTAAGGAAATTAAGCTGCAAAATCAATGGAAATGGCTATGTAGCCAGATATCCGGAGATTTTGAAGTAAAATTACTTATCTTGACTGCATATATCAACTCCATACCATTCTCAGCCACCTACTAGTGTCTCTGCCTGTGTGTTTGTTATGGTCTAACTCTATATGACGAAGTCACCAAGAACGAGATACCAGAATACCTACCACTGATAGTTGTCCACACTACCACTGATTTAGTTGTCCACGACCTTACTATAACATCAGAGCTACACGTATATGTATTACCCCAAGGCCTCTCTAAATCACAAAAGAAACAGACCTGTCTAGGCTCAAAGAATGTCAAATAATGAGCTGTTTAAGAATAGTTCAGAGTTGGCCTTAATATTAGCCTATTAGGACATATATAATCATCCCTTTTGCACCTCCAATAGAACATCTCGAAGCAAATCAAAATACAGAAAAATTCGGATGTTACAAGTGACTACAGCACCAATTTATACACTTCAATTGGGTCTTATGTTGGGACCAGGTTATGGGTTTTACCAAGGATTGCTAAATTTAAAGAAACCCAATCGTTGCTTGCCCTTAAGAATATTCTCTTATTATTTAACTCAAAGAGAAAGAAATCAAAAATATAATAATTAAATCTCATTCATAACAAAAACCTAATTCAAAGTTTTAAGAGAAAATGATGATTAATAGCTTAAAATAAAGTTGTGTTTATCAAAACTAAAGAAGCAAAATCCATACTGAACCACCAAGATAGAACGGGCAATAACTTAAAGCCTTCTTCCCCTTCTACCACCCTTTCGACGAGTGCTGTCAGTAGGAATAGGAGTAACATCCTCTGAAAAATCACAACACAAAACAAAAGAGACGGAATTAAGTAACATTAAACAAATACTCCGGAGTTTTGAATATTTGTTAACAAAATGAAATTGGAAAAGTTACAGAAGAATAGTTCAAATGTAGAAAGAGACGTACCAATTCGACCAATTTTCATATCATTACGAGCAAGGGCTCTCAAAGCTGATTGAGCACCTGGACCTGGTGTCTTCGTCTTGTTTCCTCCAGTAGCTCGAAGCTTAATATGAAGAGCATTGACACCAAGTTCCTAAACAAAAAAAATTATAAAAAGAGACAACTTTGTTTTTAGACCAAGAAGAAAATTGAATAGTGATCTACTGAAATGCAACAACGTTCAGTGTTCAGTTAACTAGGGCTAAGCAAACAAATATCGTGGCAACCTAAAAGTTCGAAATAAGGTTCAGCTTTGACTATCGATCACTACATATACAAATGAAGGCATATTTGAGAGTTAACCTTGCATCGTTTTGCAACATCAATGGCTGCCTGCATGGCTGCATATGGGGAAGATTCATCTCTGTCAGCTTTGACCTTCATTCCACCTGTTTTTAAAATAAGAACCGAAACAAAAAAATACAATTAGAACGTCAAGCTAGTTCAATAACTTGCAGATGGAGACACTAAAGAAAGCTAAACGACAATCATAATTAACACGGTCTTTTTTTCTATAAAGCCATACAATTATAATATCAAGTAAAGTTAGACATACCAGTGACACGAACAAGGGTTTCTCGTCCAGACAGATCAGTAACATGCTGCAGTTAAAAGAAAATCATTTAAGATATGAACATTAAGGAATGAGACAGAACAAGAAAGACCCGAAACTAGTTAATTACTTACGATGAAAGTATCATTGAACGATGCAAAAATATGGGCAACGCCAAAAACAATCTGCCCTTCAGGACCACCAGGTCCAAGTTTTGGGGCTTCCTCCTTTTGTTCCTTGACCTTTCTCTTCGACTATAAAACCCAACATAAAAACATAATAGAAAAAATAAACATGTTAGTTCAGAATCAACCTCCACAAATGAGAAACTATAAGTAATTAAATATGCCCTAAAATTACAATATTTGTATGTCTATATGTTTGAGATACCATGGAAAGTCATAGTCATGGCTTGATTATCAGATCTCTAACGTTACCACATTATTTTGGTTTCTGAAACCGAATACAAAGATTTTGTGCTGAAATATGTATTGATTAGATCAATAGGATGATAAATGTTCAAGATTTCAGTCAAAAGATAACCTAAATGTTAGAACATATAAATAAAAAAAGCAGCTTGAAGATAATGAATACAGTATTTCAGTTTCATTCAAGTAAAATTAACAATTAACAGTTAGGTTAACAGATCTATGAAACAAGTAGGCAATACAAAATGAATCAAAAAAGACAAATTTTTAGTGAATCAGAGAAAATGAAGAAGAAGATGAGAAATCGTTACCATGGTTTCAGGTGAGAGATAGGAAGCGAGAGTTTTTTTTCTAGGGTTTAGGGGGGAGCTCTCTGCTTGCCAGGGATGTATCTATGTAAGGCCAGGGCCATGTCTTCCTGGCCCTTAAATTTTTCCACTACTGGGTCACTTACGGGTATTGAAGTGTCTCCCTTAAAATTTATTGGCGCCCCTTACTTTATACAAACCCAAAACCCAACCAAAAGCTCAACCCAAAACCTTCTTCAATTCCTACACAAACCTAATCCAAATTTACTGTTAAGGGTCCATTTGATACAGGTGTTAACCTTTTCCTTCCTGATGGGAGAGAAAACCAAGGTTGAGGTTGATACCATGAAACAATTCCATTGAAATAAAAGAGTTTCTGTGGAAATATTTTCATGGAACGTGTTTCACGTGGTAACCTTTTTCTTCCTGATGGGAGAGAAAACAAAGGTTGCGTATGATACCAGGGGAACAATTCCATTGAAATAAAAAAGTTTCGATGGAAATATTTCCATGGAACGTGTTTCACGGAAATACAGATTCGTTTGCTTGGTTGTCATTTGTTATTTCGAAATTAGTTCCATAATTTATTGGTATAGAAGTGATGAAAATTATGAAGATAAATAATAAGGTTTTCTTTTAATGAAAATATAGTAGTACATATAGGTTTCAAGTATCCAAACATATTGCCAACAACTGGTAGCCTAGTTGGTCAGGTGCATCTACTCTGCAATGCGGACGTCCTAGGTTCTATCCCGTGGAAGTGCAAATCCGGGAATTGAACTTGGGTATAAATAAAGTAGTTTATGTAGGTTTTAGGTCATTTAATTTGTATTTACTCTCTCTCTCTGAAAATCGAACAAATCAGCAACTTCACCTTCATCCTGGAGTGGTAGGAAGCAAATCAAAACCAGTAAGTGTTTGTCCAAAGATGAATTGAGATTTATAACCTACGTGGGAAATTTCTTCAGTCGGATTTTATGTAACAACATATAACTTTCTTCAGGTTTTAATTGATCAAACATGGACATGGAGATTGAGAGAGAGAAAGAGTTATACAGAGATTGAGAAAGAGATGGAAAGTGTGCAAGAAAGAGAGAATACACGAGTTCTTCCGAGATTGAGAGAGGGTCGGAGAGCGTGAGATCCGAGAAGAGTGACAAACTGAAGAGAGAAAGTTACAGTACGAGGGAAGAGAGAGAATGTGTCTTTGTTTTAGTGCGAGAAAGTAGTTTTCCAAAAATATGAGGATCTTTAAAGCTCATACTCAAACAAAATCAACTTATAACAAAAAGGGGTTTCTCGAAGAAATGATAAAATGTTTCATACACAAAATAACATTTCGTCAACGAAACAATAACAAAATGTTATTAAGTCAGAGAAACCTCGAAATGCTTGAAAATAAAAGAAATTTACCAGAAAATATAAGATTGTTCGAAGAATTTTAATCTAGAGAAGACTGAATTCAGAGAGAAGATGTGAAAAAGATCAAAATTGTATTTTTTCCAAAAACCAAGTCTAAAGTTTACAAACTAGATGTGAAGTTTAAATAAATATAAAACTAGATTCTAGAGAGGAGAGGTGTTCAAAAAAAAATTGTGAGTAATTTGAAGAATTTTTAGGAAAGAACTTTGATCTTAAACCTTCAGGAATAAATTAAATACGAACTAAGTAAAAAAAGAATCTAATGAGGTGAAAAAAATGAGATAAAAGAACACAACAACATTGATGGAAAAACTTATCTTATCTTTATCTTTAAAGATAAGAGCATCTCCAATGCAAGACTCAAGCTTAGAAAATCTGAGTGTCACCTAAGATTTTTAGAGTTTTATCTTAAAAATCCTCTCTAATGCAAACCTCAACTAGGATCTCAAAGATCACGAGTCAAGTGGTAGTGTGATAGCCCCACATCGCTCGCGAGAGTGTCCGGAGCCTGGGCTATAGGTGTATGCTCAAGTTTGGTAAGTACCGAGGCCTCTTGGGAGGGTTGTGGGGCCTTCGCCAAGACAAAACCTCACACCACGCTGAGTGGTGGCTAAGTGAGGACAAAATCGTTGTGGGGGGTCCACGGTGTCGCTGCGTACTCTGATGGTCGGGTGAATCGTGTGTCGTCGCCCATACCGATGCCTTTGGGGGGAGTTTGTGGTGCTCTCCCCAAGAACAAAACCTCTTACCATCCGTGCGAGGGTGGTGGTGAAAGGGAGGACAATATCGACAACTGCTAGGCTTGGGCCGGCATAAGTGGTATCAGAGTCGAGGCTCTTTGTTGAGGGTGGGGGGATTGTGATAGTCCCACATCGCTCACGAGAGTGCCCGGAGCCTGAGCTATAGGTGTATTCTCAAGCTTGGTAAATACCGAGGCCTCTTGGGAGGGTCGTGGTGCCTTCGCCAAGACAAAACCTCACCACGATGAGTGGTGGCTAAGTGAGGGCAAAATCGTTGTGGGGGGTCCATGGTGTCGCTGCTACTCTGAATCTCTGATGGTCGAACGAATCGTGTGTCGTCGCCCATACCGAGGCCTTTTGGGCGAGTCCGTTGTGTTCTCGCCAAGAACAAAACCTCCTAACATCTGTGCGAGGGTGGTGGTGAAAGGGAGGACAATATCGGCAAATGCTGGGCTTGGGGCGTCACAGGTGGAATACAGAAATCTCAATAATACACTTCAGAAATAGAGTGCCCTGCGAAACTAATATTAAGCAGCTCACCCATAATCTTCAGATGATTAAAAACGCAGAAGAGTTCAAAAATACTTACTCCCAGATCGAAAATCTACTTCTTCAACAAGAGAGTCTATGGAAGGAAAAATCAAGAATAGCTAATATTAACTTGGGAGATAGAAACACCCAATATTTTCATGCCAAGGCCACCACTAGACTTCGTAAGAATAAGATTCTGGCCATTAAGAGGGATGATAATGCTTGGGCCAATGATGAAGTAGAAATATCGATGATTTTTTCTAATCATATTCAGCAGATTTCCACCACAGCGGGATCTACGATGTCCTCGAATATTAAGGATTGCTTCTACCCTCAAATCTTGGCGGTCCAGAATGAGTCTCTCACAGTGCTTCCTCAGTATGATGAGATTCGGATGGCCACTTTCTCTCTTAAGCCAGGGGCGGCTCCTGGCCCTGATGGCTTTCCTCCGTATTTCTACCAGTCTAATTGGGAGACTGTCAAGGAAGACATTCAGCTTATGATTTCCTCCTTCTTTCAGAACTCTACCTTGCCAGCTATGTCTAACCACACTCATATTTGCCTTCTTCCCAAAACTAAAACACCCCAATCGCCGGCTGACTACCGTCCTATATTAGCTTGCTGAACACCACCTATAAAATCATTACCAAAATTCTAGCTAATAGACTGAAACCCATTCTGGCTGATATAATCTCTCCGTTTCAAGGAGCCTATGTTCCTGGTAGACAAATCACTGATAATATTATCATCAGTCAAGAACTCATTCATTCTTTCAAAAAAGTTAAGGGTGCCAAAAGCTACTTTGGTCTCAAGTTGGACATGTCTAAAGCTTTTGACAGAATTGAATGGAGTTATCTGGAGAATGTTATGAATTTGATGGGGTTTTCGAGCACTTGGATCAATCTCATCCAAACTTGCATCTCTACCAGTTCTATGGCGGTTCTCATCAATGGGCGTCCGGGCAGTACTTTCAATGTGAGCAGGGGCATTAGACAGGGTGATCCTCTCTCTCCTTTTCTTTTTGCCATTGCCATGGAAGGTCTTAGTCGTCTTTTAGAGAAGAATCACAATGATTCCTCATTCACAGGCTTTCCCATTCCTCACTCGAACCTCTCTATCAAACACCTCCTCTTCGCTGATGACTGTATCATTTTCGGGCAAAACTCTCTTGAAAATATTTTCAATCTTAAACAAATTCTTAAGGAGTTCAGTGAAGCGTCTGGCCAGATGATTAATTATGCTAAATCGAACATCTTTTTCTCTAAAAACTCGCACCCTAAATTCAAACGTATGATTATTAGAGAACTTAAGGTTCATCAGTCGTCTTCTGGAGATAAATACCTGGGCACCAAACTTTTTATTGATCGTAACAAGAAACAAGCCTTTAATTCCCTCATAACTCAAATCAAAAATAAACTTGCCAAATGGCAAACACATCTCCTCTCGCAAGCTGGCCGCTCGGTAGTTATCTCAACTATCACAGCGGCTGTTCCCCGATACCAAATGCAGTGCTTTGCCCTTCCCAAAGGCATCAGTGACAGCATTGAGTCTATTGAAAGGACTTATTGGTGGGGAAAATCCAAAACTTTCCATACTATCAACTGGAATTCGATTTGCAAGCCTCGCAAACATGGTGGTCTTGGTCTGCGTCTTCCTCAACTTGATAATCAAGCTTTTCTGCACAAACTAAACTGGCGCATCATCAATAACCCGGATGCTATATGGGTTCAAGTGCTTAAAGGGAAGTACTTTCATAACTCTCATAAACCCAAGCAACCCAAGAATCATCATTCTTGGCCTTGGAAATCTATATCTAAACACTACCATCAGATTGAGAGCCTTATTTTTTGGAATATTAACAAGGGTGAACATATCAATATTTGGACTGACTATTGGATACCTAATCATCCTCCACCGATCACGAATGATAGAGGTTGTACGTTAGAAAAGGTATCTCAACTTATTACGAATGGTAGGTGGAACTTAAACATAATAAATATGTGTTTTAATAATGATATTTGCAGCTCTATTCTCAGCATCAATCTTAATCCCAACGATGAGGATAAAGCCATCTGGACATTGACTAAATCAGGTAATTTCTCTCTTAAATCCATGTATAACTTCTTACGGAACAATACAATTTACACTACACAAGACCAGATGGACTGGTTCTTTATATGGAATATGAACACAATTCCTCGGATTAAACTATTTCTTTGGAAATGCTGCACTAACAGCTTACCAGTAAAAGCAAAAATTGGTAAATTTATTGGCAATAATTACTCCTGTGTTAACTGTAATGAAGATGAGACTCTTGATCATGTTATGCTGCATTGCTCTTTCGCGAAAGCAATTTGGTTTCATTTCCAAGTTAGAACGGATCATATCACTACCACAATTCAGTGGATTCAACAATGGAAACCTCTAGAGGAAGAAACTATTAATCTATATGCTAAAATTCTATGGTTTCTGTGGAAAGCCAGATGTGAGAACTGCTTTACGACGAATAAACAAAATCCATTACAGATGATAGAGAGGATTACCAATACCACGACTACTCCACTCAGAACTGAGTCTAGTATTACCACTAAATGTAAGGAAAAAACGAATATCCAAACATGGAGACCTCCATCGACACCGTATATAAAGATCAATGTAGATGCTTCCTTTGTTAGTTTAAATGAACAGGCTGGAATCGGTTACATTATACGAGATGCAGAGGCTAACTATATAATAGCGGTAGCAGATATTGTTCGAGGGCAACATGCGGAAGAATGTGAAAGCTTAGCGGTATTATCTAGTCTCCTAGGTGCTATGCAACTTCAACTACCTTATGTGCATTTAGAAAGTGATAATCAGGCAATAATCTTAGCTCTCAATGGCAATGGAGGAAGTCTTCACTGGCAATCACAAAGAATCATCCAACAGATCAAAGACATCAAGGACAAATTTACAGGAATCATATTCACTCATGTGTCTAGAAATTGTAATACCTATGCAGATGCATTAGCTAAATGGGGTCGTACCCACGGTCATAAGAAAACTTGGAATGATGTCTCTTCCTTTATTTCTGAATTTTAGTCGGTTTGTAATAGACTCTTTATTTAATGGTATTACTCTTCATAAAAAAAAAAGAGTTTTGTATTGGAGACGCAAAGGAATTGAGGATCTATTTTCACCACCTAAGAGTAAGAATCTTAATTGGAACTTGACACATAAGACAGATAAAAAAAAAATTAATTCAAAAAATATACTCAACCCGCCTTCAGGGAATCTCACTTTAACCGCATGTGAGAGAAACAAGAGTTTCTCTCTCCTCTCACATGTTCAGTCACGGGGAGAGAAATTCTTATTTCTCTCACAAGTGGTCCAAATAGGAGTCCCAATAAGCGGGTTGTTTAGTTTTGTAGTTTTTAGTTTTGCATTGGAGATGCTTTTAGCTAAGAAATCTTGTTTAGTTGTAGTTGAGTTTCATGATTTTCTGACAAGTTAGGACTTACCCTCTTGTAGTAGGGAAAAAGATAGCAAAGTAGTTTTGAGGAAAACAAAGCATACAGACTCTAAGAAACTTAAAAAAGAAGCCCGTTGATTCGGGGAAGAAAGAAAAGTATCCAGGGAAAAAGGCTAAAAGCCTAAAAAACACCTACCAAACACACCCCTCAAGTCACCGGCATAAACCGTCGGCCATCTCTGACGTCTCTATCTTTTTTCCCTCACCCCTTTTTTTTCTCTCTCTCTTTCAAAATCTAAGTTTTGGAAATCACACGAAGGCGTCTAGATCTGGTTCCTCCAGACGAGCCATCTCGTCTGAAAAACCAGGTGAGTTCTCCCTTCGTCGTGATTTAGTGAGAAAGGATAAGAGGAGAGAGGGAAATAGTAAAGAGAGTAAAGAAAGAAGAGAGAAGAAAATAGAGAGAAGGTCCAACCGTATTTGTGATGCTGGTAGTCGACATTAATGGTGGAGGTCACCGGAATACAATAAAGGTCGCCGGAAATCTAGTGGAGGTAGGAGGGAAAGAAGAAAGAATAAAATATTAGAAAATAATTAAGGATAACGGTTGGAGGAAATAAAAAAACATGTTCCACACAAAACTTATTACCTCAGATACTTTTTTTTCTTCCCCAAATCAGCAGTCAAAAAGAATATACATGTCTGTGATTTATATGGATGGACGAAAAATGGTTTTAGTTTTAAAGGAGAGAGGGGTCTACCGTTCTGATGGGATGGAATGAGCGGGAGGGTAGAGAGTGTAATAGTTAAAAAAAAAAAAAGGAGTAGAAAATAATGTCCCTTTTGTGGACTTGCATCCATTTCTATTTGTCTTTGGCTTTTAACCCACCGGCCTAAACTCATGGACTAATTGTACTTGTTTAACGGTTGAAGTGACTTGTTTAACGGTGAGATTGAACTCTTAGAGACTTAGACTTCTATATTGGGTCCTCAGACTTACATAAACAAACACTGGCCTAGCAAGTAATGCGAATTTCGAGTTAAAAATAACTCATTCAAAATAATTTAACATCACAAATGATGTTGGCACCTATAGCTGTCCATTGGTCAGACCCAAAGACTAAGCCTAATCAGAGACCATTAAAAGGCCCGATCAGAAAGACGTACACATCCAGGGGCTTAATGCCCAATATATTTAGCTTGAGCTTTTATAGAGGATCAAAAGCTTTGCCCTAAGCTTATGTAAAACCTCGCACACGTCTTACGTAGCTAAGGCGTCACCCAAGGCTCACGCCGTGAAGACTTTCCACGGGTTTACTCTACCTTAAACTATTTATGATCTCACAACGTGTAAGCCAGTGGGCGGTGTACAAGCCTCGCCTAGTTAAGGCCCATTTAGGTCCTATGTAAGTTTTACGAAAGGACTTGCATTAAGTAGGTGGCCCCCTGCCTAATCTATACGAGGGCAAAGTTGAGCTCATGCTAGGTTGCCTATAGACAGTGCCGACAGTAATAATTGTTCAACTCTAACTTTATTCCCGGTCAACCTCAAGGCTTATGCCAACTCACCTAAGAGTGGTTATATTTTCTTGGTTGCAAGCCCAAAGTTGTTTTAGGTCAACCTCAAAGCTCATACCAATCTCTCCTAAGGGTCATCGTGAGCAAAGGCCGTCTATTATAGTATTATGTAGGTTGGTGTAGTCCAAAACGTAACCTATCTCATGCCTGTTGCCCAACCCTAAGCCAATTGACACTCCTTTGGAGCGAAATTCGTCTATCCACGTCCGGATTTAGCCTTAATCTTTTAGATACCCTATTCGTTATTGCTGAGTTTACCTAGTTGCGCCTTCACGAGTAGTGCTAGCCAGTCAGGACGCTGCAATAAGGGCAAACGCACGCTCCGCTCTCTCTTTCTCCATCTCTCTCTCGAGAGTTGAAACATCTTCTCCCTCTTACCATGTCGAGAGTTTCAGAAGTTCCATCTAAACGAAAGAAGCTCTCTTCCGGCCATGAAAACTCACATTCTTCACCGGAGAAGAAAGCCACCCCAAGTAAATCTCCATTCCAGCGAGTATTTTCAGAAGAAGATGAGATCCATCTTCTCAATGCTTTCCTCGAAATCACAAAAGACTCCCCAAATCCCGCTACTGCTGCTCCTTTGCTTTACGATCGCGTTGGAAAATCTCTCACTACTGGTATTAGCCAGACCCAATTGATCGAGAAACTTCGTAAGTTGCGCCAGAAATACACTAAACAAGTTACAGAAAAATTGTCCATGAAAAATCCTCACGAGAAGGAAATCTTCGATATTTCTCACAAGATCTGGGGAGAGAATCCTTCCCAGGTTATCTCGAAAAGATCTCCCAAAGTTCCTAGAAGTGTGAAGAAGAAATCGGAACAAAAAGAAGTAGTCGAACAACCCAATGATGAAGAAACTGCAAAAGTTGAGATGATTCATGATGATTTTGCTGTAGATCTGGAGAAGAATTACTCGTTTTTGATGGAAGAAGTGACTCAATTTCCTGGGAAATCGATTTTGAAAGAGGGTTTGAACAGTTTGGGTGTGTCAAAATTGGGGGAATTTAATGAGAATTGGAGATTACAGCAAATTGCAGAAGCTGAAATTTTGGTACAGAAAACTGAGTTGATTCAAGAACAAACCAAGTTGATGTTAGAAGCTGTTGGTTCTCAAATCCCTAATTAAAATGGTTTAATCAGTCTGTATGAATCATACCCATGTTGGAATTTTTAATGTAGTAGGATAATTTTAGGGTTTTACTTTTCTAAGGGGTTACCTTCTATGAGTGGTATCTGTAATTTCTAGTGTTCATTTTTGTTTAGTGCTCATATTTCTTTTATGGATTGCCCTAATTTCTGTTCTTCTATGTTTTTCTTAAATTTCTAAGTGCATCTTAACCTCATTGAATCTGCAAATACCCATTGATTCAAATGTTGGATAAATTTCATTGCTTAAACTCGCTCGAACTATGAAGAGTTATACTTGATAGTAAAGATAACATTGTAGAAAAGAAGTACAGAGCTACAAACTCTGGATTACTAGAGTTTTCTTATACTACCATTTTGATAGTAGGAAGAACTATCGAAGAGCTTATTTTAGAGAGATAAGGATATGAAAATGTAAGAGAAGAAACATCTTCTTCCTTACTTTTGCTGTAAAATTGAATTCAGAAGTTCAAGGAAAAAGTGTGTGAAATCATGGTGAATGAAGATAGTATGAGGTAG
Source organism: Eschscholzia californica (assembly GCF_041429995.1). Classification (NCBI taxonomy): domain Eukaryota; kingdom Viridiplantae; phylum Streptophyta; class Magnoliopsida; order Ranunculales; family Papaveraceae; genus Eschscholzia; species Eschscholzia californica. Next base: position 39,608,812 of record NW_028238420.1, on the reverse strand, counting down.
TCCACATACAAGAGTTGATCTTCTTTTCCATATCATTCATTGTCCGAAGGTCTAGCTATCAAGTTGCTTCTATCTACTTGGAGTTGCGGCCTTGCGTGATGATCACCTTACTCCATTCGACATTGCCATTAGTCTATTCTTTAGTCATACATCGACTTATTCCATTCGACATTGGCTTTAGTCTATTCTTTAGTCACTTACTCCATTCGACATTGCCACTAGTCTATTACCTTTATGCTCTAGTATGGGAATGTATGTGTTGTATGTCACCCATGATTAGATCAGTTCAATCTCTTTCCCAATGCTTCCTGCCGTGTGGAACGTAAAATTGTTGGACCATGTTTGATCTTCTCAATTGGTTTAGGTTATTTCACCTCGTGGTTTAATTTTAATGCTTTGGTTTATCGTTTTAGTTGGTTTATATTCTTTCATTGTGTTTTCTTTTCGAGAGTGTCGTTTTAACGATCTCCATTGTTCTCTACTTGCCCTTGTAGTCTGGCTAATACGTTTGTATTTCTTCCAAATTATGACGGCTCCTTTTTTGTAAAATGCAATTATTGCATTCATCTTAAAATAATGAATGATCTCTCACGGTTCAGCAATGGTGGACGTGCCGGAGTGGTTATCGGGCATGACTAGAAATCATGTGGGCTCTGCCCGCGCAGGTTCGAATCCTGCCGTCCACGTTTTCTCCTTTTCTTTTTTTCCTCTGGACAATGATAGAGTGTAAACGAAGTGTAAGAATACAAAAGCAGCACACTTTGGAAAACTTCAAAGATGGAGAAAGCGTCAGATTTCTCTCTCTTTCATCCCACAACAATCCCACGATCTCCGTCAAGCAAAACAAACCAATAAAAACTCACAAGGATATTTGAGTGTAAGTGAAGTGTAAGAATATAAAAGCGTCGGATTCTGTCCCTTCCTTAATCCTCGTCCCGCTCGATTCAATCTAATCCCCACCTTTCATTGTCCAACCAAAATCAACGGTTTATACCCACGATCCGCGTCGAGCAAAACGAACCAATAAAAACTCACATCATAAAATGTATAAATAGACTACGGGTGATTCTAAAGGCACCGAGCCAAAAGGCTGTTAGCATCCAAAAATTTTATTGACTCGGGTCAATAGCTATTGACCTGAGGTCTCTGTAAGCACCGGTTTTTAATGTGGGTGACGTTCACCTTCTTTTGCTTCTTCCATCTTCTTCCAAAACGAAACTCTAGAAAAGAGTGTAACATTCTCCGACACCGACACCTACCGGCGACCATTGAGACATGTGGCAAACCATTATCCTTTATATTTCTACAGGTTCATTGAGAGATATGCTTACTTGTGAAGTTCCTTTAACAGTTTACTCTGTCTTATCTTTGTCTCTCTAAAATGGCTAGCCTTGATAATAAGTTCTCATTCTACTTTATCTTTTCAATATGTCTTCTGATCTTCTTATTAAAAAGACCAATTAAAGTTGATTCAAAACATAACAACAATTTCATGAATGGTCCTTTAATCAACATTACCAAATAAATGAATGATGCTTGTGATGAAGATTATAAAGTAATCGCAGTCAAATTCGATACTCTCGCAGGAATGTTCAGTTTGGTGATCCTAATGATAATCATGTTGGAATCAATCTGGGTAGTATTATTTCCACCATTACTATTAATGCTTCAGAGGTTGGAGTTTCATTAAATGATGGTTCTATTCATCAAGCTTGGATTTCTTATGATGGTAATCAAAGATTACTTCAAATTTCTCTCTCATCATCTTCAATAAATGAAACAAATTTACCACCATTAAAACCAATTTTTTCATCAAAGATTGATCTTTTACCTTATTTGAATGAATATATGTTTGCGAGTTTTTCTGCTTCAACTTGAAATCATTGTCAAATTCATAACATTTTATGATTTTATCTTGGAATTTCAGTTCAATTAGTGAAACCCATCTTCGAATTCCTTCATCTGAAACTTGTGAAGATAAGATTATTATTGATTATAATAAAACCGCTCAGCAAATAACACCAACTAGTTTTCTGGTTTTTGTAGCAGTAGTGGTTTTACTCAATTTCTACTGTAATAGTAAAAACAGAGGAGGAGATGAGAAATCGGTGCGATTAGCCAAGTTCGTCATCCAAATCTGGTTTCTGTTAGAAGGCGGTGTTTTGATAATAAAGAGGTAATTGTTGTTTACGATTAGATTCGTGAGATTAGGAACGATTTGGTGAGTAGAGTTCAGTTTGCTTAGAGAGAGAAAGTTTGAAATTGGAATCTCTGGTTGGTTTTGTGAGAAATGGATGGTGGAGTTAGAGTTAACTGAGAAGGAACCGGTGCCTACATAGTTGTTTGGTGCTAATAGAGAAAGGAGTGGTTGGGTCTGGTGCTAATAGAGATGGATGCTAACAGCTTTTTGGCCCGGTGCCTTTAGAAGCACCCATAGACTACCTATATATCTCAAACCATAACCCACAGTATCCTCAAATCTAGTCTATCATCACTTTCTCTCTCTCTAAAACAGTCTCTTTTCAAGTTCTTTCTCTCTCTAAAAATGGCACCCAAGGCAGAGAAGAAACCCGCCGAGAAGAAACCAGTAGCAACAGAAGAGAAGAAGGCCGAGAAATCTCCAGCTGCCGAGAAGAAACCCAAAGCTGAGAAGAAACTCCCAAAGGAATCAGCTTCATCAGACAAGAAGAAGAAGAGAACAAAGAAGAGCGTTGAAACTTACAAGATCTATATCTTCAAAGTTCTGAAACAAGTTCATCCTGATATTGGAATTTCAAGTAAAGCTATGGGAATTATGAACAGTTTCATTAATGATATATTTGAGAAATTAGCTCAAGAATCTTCAAGACTTGCTAGGTATAACAAGAAACCTACCATTACTTCACGAGAGATTCAAACTGCTGTTCGTTTGGTTTTACCTGGTGAACTTGCTAAACATGCTGTTTCTGAAGGAACTAAGGCCGTCACTAAGTTCACTAGTTCTTAGGGTTTCAAAATTTTCAGTCTTTCGAATGTTAGGGTTTTCTAATCTTTCTGCTTTTGTTATTTTCAAGTAAGTTGGGTAGTTGCTAATTAGGTTTTTTTTACTGTATGTAAAGTAGTACTAGTAGTATATGCTAATCTCAAAATCACCTTGTATTATCATTGAGATTTGAATGAATGATCTTTTTGGTGATATTAATTCTTCTATATCTTCATCGATCTACCCTTTCGTGTGATTTGAATGATTTCAATTTCTAATCTTTATTAGCTGAATTTGGGGATAATCTGACTTGAATTGATTTGGGCAATAAGTTAGTTCAATTTTGTAGGCTTAAGCTTGATTTCCACATCATAATATAGTCAATTTAAGTTTCACATAAACCAGTGCCTTCAAGCCATGTAATGAATCTGCTTAGAGAATTTTCTGGTTCATTTATGTTCTTTTGACAGTGATTTATTGATTTCCAATCTAGCTTGTAGAAGGGCATATAAGAATTACTTAGAACTAAATATGATAGAAGAATTTAAGGAATGAAATCAGGCCAAAATTATATGGATCTTGATGTCTCTGTACTATTGTGACTAATGATTTCTTCTCATATGAACACTAGAGCCTCTACTCCAATAGTTTATACAGGTTTTCTAAGTATCCCAAAATTCTGTTGTTTCCCACTTACTGAAAGTCGACACGTTCGATGAATAAGAACTGTAGATGGAATCGCCATAGGATGAATCAAGATATGGGTTGAGAGGTTTCTCCATCTATTCGAGTAGGCTGCAAATAGTTGCTGCTCATAAAGGCTCTACTTCAAAGAATACCATTACTCCATTAGTAAGAATGGGGTTCCTTGGCACTGCCCATGTGATCAGTGAAGTTTTCATAGGAATCCATTGAAAAATCTACACTTGGAGAAACTCTCATTTGAATATTTGCTACTAAGCCAAGATCTGCACCGATTTTTCTGCCAGGGCTCACATGCCAAACGGTGCACACCCAGCACCTAGCTCTCTTACTCGCCGCGACTCGTCGTTCGTCTTGAATGATAAGTGCAGGTTGCGGGCTCCAACAATGGGTGCAGGTCATGGGCTCAAATAATGGGTGCAGGTCATGGGCTTCGGGATTTGGACTTCCATGGGAACCATCTTGCTGTCTTAGCAGCCAGCACTTAGCTCTCTTACTCGTCACGGCTCGTCGTTCGTCTTGAATGATATGTGCAGGTTGCGGGCTCGAACAATGAGTGCAGGTCATGAGCTCAAATAATGGGTGCAGGTCATGGGCCTCGGGATTTCGACTTCCATGGGAACCATCTTGCTGTCTTAGCAGCAGCACTTAGCTCTCTTACTCGTCACGGCTTGTCGTTCGCCTCGAATAATGGGTGCAGGTCGCGGACTCTGAATAATGGGTTGAGGTCGCGGGCTTGAATGATGGGTGCAGGTCATGGGCCTCAGGGGATTTCGACTTCCATGGGAACCATCTAGCTGTCTCAGCAGCCAGCACTTAGCTCTCTTACTCGTCGCGGCTCGTCCTTCGCCTCGAACAATGGGTGCAGGTCGCGGGCTCTGAATAATGGGTGGAGGTCGCGGACTCGAATGATGGGTGCAGGTCAGGGGCCTCAGGGGATTTCGACTTCCATGGGAACCATCTTGCTGTCTTAATCGTGAACGGTGGAGGTTAACAGCTTCACATGGTGGTTACCAAAACTACTGAGCAATAGCTGCTTCCTGTATCTCAAGGAGTGGTCTGCCTAGTTTTCATGCTCCCAGCTTGAACTTTTTGCAAACAACAGATTATCAGTTGAAATTTGAGCTTGGGTAAAACAAAATCTAATTGCTCTTGAAGTTTTTAGCTAATGGTTCAATTACAGTTTGAGGCTATCTTCTAACACTACCTACTGTTTAGTTCAATACTTTCAACTCTTTGATCTTTCTTTAATGCATTTCTTCAAATGATTAAGCAAAGTCTTTCCCTTGAACCACAAATCAACAGCAAAACTTAGCTGTCACAATATCTTCAACTAACGGAGACTATAAAAAGGAAACAGGGAAAGGACAGCACTACTCCATCACTTAATTCATTGTGCATTTCATATACATATTAAGATATCTCTAGCGCGTCTATATGGAGTGAAAGGATGCACGTTCTATAAACAATTGATCTTCATTTCTTCATGATCTAATATTTTTTTCCATGACCTAATTTGATTATTAGAGTAACAAATTATGTGATTTCGCCAGCCACTACATCTACCAATATTATCCGTCCGCGCATCTCGTACTTTGAATTTGGGTAGACGAAAATTAAAAAAAACGGTACATCTCCTAATGTGGTTTTTAGATTTTAACTCAGTCTTCTCGCAAAATTATACTTGTAAAACTAATAGAAAGTATATAGATCTGCAATTTTTGCAATAAAATAAATTTAAAATGAGGTACTGGACCAATGGTCAAACTATTTAAAATTATATCTCCATGTATTATCCGTACCACAATGCTTTAACACGTTGAAGACAAAGTACTTGAAATACGCATACTCCAAAGATAGTTGCACGAAATCACGAGACCCACTTGATGAGTTGATGTTTTCTAATGAAATACTGGGTGCAAAATTAGGGCTAAATAATAATTCTATTGCAGATGAGGAGGGTTAAAAAACTGAAACTACAAGTGAAGGACTTGTAAAACAACTGAAAAGAAAATTCAATATTTTAAATGAAGTCCCCAATCTCCTCACAGCTTCCCGCGGCAATACGACCACAAAAGTCCACTCTTTCCCCTCTCTCTCTCCATCTCACCGTAAACCAAAATAAAACAAGTTGGCTGTACAGAGCGAACAAATACTGTTTGAAGGTAAGAGAGAGAGAAAAAGTTTTAGAGAGAGAAAGTGAAGACTTATCACCTATTATTATTTATCATCCCTTCTTCTTCTTCTTCTTCTCAACTCGAATGCAAGCTTTGTGACTTTCTCTCTCTAATCTTCGCTATCTTGTTGGTCTTTTGATCCACTGAATACGAAAGCAAATAATGGATTCGCCTGATTCATCATCATATGTATCATCTCCAGAGGCTCCACCAAGGCGATCTGGTCCCAATAAATACCCCGCATCAGGTAATAATGAATTCACTTTTTATACAATTTAATCATTTTGCCTCTCTTTAATTGAGATCTGTCTAACTTGGTTTAGCTCAAAATGGAAATAAAATTTGTTAAGTTTTATCAAAACCTAATTTTAAATATGTCATATTTTCATACTTTAATCATTTATGGACTTAAAATTGTTGTAAATTTTGTTCTTATCTGAATACTCTAAATTTGTAAGGTTCAGATCTAAAACACTAGGTAGAATGAGAAATAGGTTAGTTTAAAATTACCTTAGGTTTTGATTCTATTCGTAATAAGATTGAGAGGGAATTACGATTTTTTATGTGTTAAGGGTAGTTCCTTGTGGCTGAATTCGTACCAGTTTAGGGGGGTACTGAAAATTTTCATTCATAGAGTAATTTCTTTATGTGTTAAGTTGGGATTTGTGTCTTTATGGCCGGTGAACTCCGTGGTTTAATTTGCGTATTCTTTTTTTTACAATCAGTTTCGATTTGGCCATTCTTGGGAATGTCTATCTCGTGCATGCTAGCATTCCTATACTTTTTCGTTTCTTTAATGACGATGCTTGGGTTTTTCAGATGACAAAGAGAAGCCGTTCTATGTTAGATTCCTCGTATCCAATTCGGCTGCTGGTTCAGTTATTGGAAAGGGGGGCTCCACAATTACCGAATTCCAATCAGATTCGGGAGCAAGGATTCAACTTTCTCGTAGTCAGGAATACTTTCCAGGAACATCCGATAGGATAATCATGGTGTCAGGAGGAACTGATGAAATATTGAAGGCAATGGAACTTATTCTTGCCAAATTACTCAGCGAGGTAAGCTTTGTGGTCTAACTGTTAAGTTTGTGGTCATCCAACTCAACCGATTGGCAATGAGTGGAGAGGACCTATACATTATATTCTTGATTGCTAGATACGCTTCTCTCATGTGGGACTATTCTCGCACGTCGCACGCCCCCTGACGCGTGGCATTCTTTGAGCCTAGCACGTGCTTTTTTTTTTGCTTTTCGGGTGACGTGGAGCACGTGTGGGCCTAACTCTGATACCATATTAAGTTTGTGGTCATCCAACTCAAAACCAATTAACAATGAGTGGAGAGGACCTATACATAACATTCTTGGTTGCTAGATACCCCTTCTCTCACGTGAGACTATTCTCACACTAACCACTATTACTGTACTTATGTAGTTATGTTTCATTTGTTTGTTGCTATTATGATGAACTTTTGGTTGTTGCATTAACCAGGTTCAAGCTGAAGAAGAGGAAGATGTGGATGCTAGAACAAAAGTGAGGCTCATTGTTCCAAACAGATCTTGTGGTGGCATAATTGGCAAAGAAGGAGCTACGATAAAGTAATAAAGTTCTAACCATGTTATTTCACTTGTGAATTTCCCGAAAGGCTTACGTGACATATTCATTAAAAACCCTGTTATTTGTGCAGAAAAGATACTTATTAAAACTAAATATGCTGAAAAAGATATATATGTTTTATGTTTTATTAGTTCTCTTTTGGTTATGGATTGTTTTCTCTTCCTAGTCACCATTCAGGAAACCCCCTTCTCAAGTGATGTCTCGCCAGAAAAGGAATCCTTTGTCAGAAAGCATTAACCAGCTGAATATCTTTACCCTAAGATTTTGGAGATTAGTATTAAACTTAGTCTTTTTGCCATTCATTTGGTCGCTTACTTGATTTTTGTAATAGAATTATTTTCTTGAAAGAATCAAACAGAATTCTTGTTTAATTGTCAACCGATGCTGCTTAAGCTTCAATGTAGGGGCAAAATGAAAAATATGAATTCCTTCCAGATTTTAGGGGTAACATATGAATGTTCTTGAAACTGTGGATGACAACCTGAATTTGGTGTCTGGCCGATCCCACTCATCACATGCGAGTGTGAGTCAACCCTGACATGAGAAATAGGAACTTGATATTGCCTAACAACGTGTAAATTGTCGGTTTATTTTCTCTGCCTCAAAGTGGTATTTGCTGTATTAATCGTTCAGTTTCAGTTAGAACCTTACTGATAAGTAAACTAAATTATGGACTATTAATATCAAACCATTTTTTGGGCAGGTCATTTATCGAAGATTCCCGAGCTGGCATTAAGATATCCCCTCAGGATCAGAATTTTGTTGGGTTGAATGATAGGCTAGTGACACTGACTGGGTCTCTGGATGAGCAAATGCGGGCAATCTCTTTGATTGTATCAAAGCTAGCAGAAGATGCTAATTACCCACAATCTATCCATGCACCTTTTTCATATGCAGGTATGTGTTCTCTATATATGCATGTATATTTTACAAAATCCTATTCCCTCCATTACTGGTACTGCATCCTCTACTTCGACATTTACCTACGAAGATGCGCTAATGAAATCATGTTTAGTTTAACATAAAGATAATAACGGTTCGAGTATCGAGTACGATGGAATCGTTTAACTGTAGTGTAGTTTTCGTCTCTTAACGTCTATAAGATGAGAGAATTGTTCAGCCAAAATTGTATTGTTTAGTAAAATTTTCATCACAATCTACAAAAAAAGGCATATATATATCTACTTGTGTCGCAGCAGAATTCCATTAAAAGCTTAAAACTTCCTGTAGAGCTCGAATGCAAATTAAATATCCCAATTTTCAAATAAAGTTAAATATCCCAAGTTCTCAACGGTAGAGAAAACTTAGGTTTTATTGAGCACAAATTTAAAATACTTTTACAGTTCGAATTTTTAACTACTCTTTTCATATAATACTAAAGATTTCTTAATTCTAACTTCTATGAATTCGTAATTCTTTGAAACTTCCAAATAGCAAAAGAAATTTCTGAGCACAGAAAATTACTATGGCTTGACTTGGTACCCGCAAAATGTGTTTGTTCATTCACATCCCATTTATGACATTGTGGTGCTTACGTGACAAAACTTTCTAGTATCATGTGTTCGGAAAAATAAGCTCATGAATATTTGTAGGCAAGTTTAACAGTAACCTATTAAAAGAACTACTAAATGTCAGTAGCTTCTAGATTACTTAAGGTTCTCTTAGTAAGTTGTCGCAACCCCTGAGCTACATGACTCTCATTTGGACAATTTCGTATTTTATGGTTCAATATTTATTGGATATATCTAAACAAAAGAAAAAGCGAAAAGAACCTTGTGCTTTATCTATACTAAAAATAATTAATCAATCTATATGCAATGTCATTTATTGACAATTTTTTGTGCTATACCTTTTTCCTTTTCATTTCTCTCCTACCAATCTTCCATTTCAAAATAAAAATTCGTATATATATATATAATTCTCAATAGGAATGAAATCTAAAAACAACTGAACTTATTAGCCTAGCTATTCACCAAAGTAGACTGTAAACCATTTTCTCCCATAATTTGCTTACATTTACAGTTGTTTTAATCTCTCTTAAGTCTTCCTACATAATGTGAAAGGACACCAGAAGGAGTGAAGTTCTGGTTTACATGATTACTGATAACTATATTCTAGAAATTGGACAATCATGTCTTGTTCTTAGTAAGCTTGGTGCAGGGAGGTAAATTTGTAATGTTTCCTCTATCTGAACTTTCAGGTGTTAATTTCTCTGGTTCTGCATATGGATATTTTGCTCCTCCTGGTCGACCAGGACCATATAATACAACCAACTATGGAGCGAATGGTGCTGGAGGAAAATTTCAGAATAACAAGGTTCTCATCTTTCTTTACACTAACTTGCATGAATTAAAACGATTTTGAAGTGGTTTCGATTCATGTAACGGCTCCAACACATAACATATCTGTTTCATTAGTGCTTTTATTGTGTGTGGGGTTCCTCACCTTTTCCTATTACGGGCCATTTGTTGAGTTTTCTAACCAGTTTTAAACTGGACAACCGGACCTGCCTTTATAGAATTTGCACTCAATTAGTTTCTAATTTTGACGGATCATCTTATTACCAAGTAAAACATCAGTTAAGCATTTCATACTAGTTTTTATAGGTACTTGAACAAAATTTTGACGGATCATCTTAATTAGTTTACATCAAATATATGTAGTAGTGACAAGATTTTGGAGTTAAAAAATTTCATACTAGTACTTGTAGATATTCGAACAAAATTGGAAACCTGGAATTTGTTACATCCAGATATATGTAATAATGCCAAGATTTTGGAGTTGATAAAAAACGAAAAGAGTTAAAGTACACTCAAGTACGTTAGTAATCACACACAATGAGTCAATGATAACGATATTAGAGTCCATTATAATTCTAAACTTCAGTGAACATTTGCCAGTTACGGTCCAAAAGTCCATATCACAGAGCCTAAAGAGAATCAGGTTACGGGGATAATTTTGACCTTCTTGGCCGTTTCCACTAAAATGTAGGCATTTGAATGACACTTCTTCTATAATTTGTTGTTAACATGTGACATTTCGATGTTGATATCACAGGAAGATCGAAGCAATTCATCAACAATTGGTGTTGCCGACGAGCATATCGGCTTGGTTGTTGGTCGTGGTGGAAGGGGTCTTATGGAGATTAACCAGGTAAATGGTGTAAAGCTGAAGCAAAAAAATTTACTCTCCTTCCAGTACTTTGCATCAGTTATGGATATTCAATTTTCTATATTGTGCAGGTTAGTGGAGCAAGGATTAAGATATCGGATCGAGGTGACTTCATGCCTGGTACAGCTGATAGGTAAAGGAAATCTTTCTCTCTCTCTCTCTCTCTCTCCCTATATATATATATATATATATATAATGCGGATATTAATATGTGTTTCCTTGGTACATGATGTTGCTTGCAGGAAAGTTACAATCACAGGGTCACGTGCAGCAGTTCGTTCTGCTGAGAACATGATATTGCAGAAGGTCGCTTTTGCTTCAGAGAATTGAACACATGGTGCTTCTCGATGGCTCTAGTCTTTAAGTTTCCGTTTTGTTTATTGTTGGGAATGTCTTCATTAAATACTCTTGGCCTACTCGAAGTTCTTTTTTATACTATTTTATAAACTAAGAGACGGTGGAAAAACAAACTGTCGTTTCCAAGCCTTATAGTTACAGCAATTTAAGTTCATAGTGAGGAAAATGAGAAGATAAATATCAACCATAAAACCTGAAAATGTACCCATGCTCCATCTCGTGCTGGAACAACTTAATGTTGGATCTCTTAAGTGTTTGCTCTGAGGTTTTTTCGAATTTCTATACTGATTTTAAGAGACAAAATGTTGTAATTTAGTTTTTTATGTGATCATCAAGGAGTGTAATTGTTAGTTAATTCACCAACTTGTGTATGAATGTGTTTTTGCATCTTAAATTATGAGGTTATTATGTTGATTTTCAGGGATGAAATTGGTCAGTTTGACCTCTGATTCTTATGAATTATAGTCATCGATGATACTTTTCATCATGGGCCATGTTGACAATACTCGTGGACGGGCTTATCGGCTAGCCTGCATCAAGGGAGGGAGGTCCACTTTAAATATAATAGGCATAACTAGCATTCTAATAATTCAAAGCCAACAACTGCTAGTCGAGTTGGTAGTGCATCTAGTCTAAAATTTCGAAAAAACTCCGTTTAAATTCCTTGTAGTGCGGATAGAACCTATAATTTATTAAACTTAAGTTATTAAAAGTATAAATAATGACCGATAGGATAATTTGTACGACCTTTAGAAGCGGCGAATATTTGCCCAATACATAATGCAGTGACTATATACCACTAATCTTTGATGGAAGCTTAGATCTACTAATAAATTTAAGTATTTTTATATTTGTGCTAAATTAGTAAGAAAAGATTAAACAATTTTGTTCGGTCGATATGATCTGAGCACAAGAATATATCATTTTCCGGGTTCTGTTGTTGCCTTTTCCTTTTTTCTCTTTTTGATGAGTTAGTCTCTAATTCTTTAGATTTCATCTTAAATGAATTGGTATACTATTCCAATTCCTTTTGAGGTGTTAATACTTGAACAAGAAAATTGATCTATACTCTTCGCCAACTAAACTAAGACAAGCAAAGCCAACTAAACTAAGACAAGCAAAGCATCTACACCCACAAGTTTCTTCTCTTTAATGCATCCATTAAATAGTCATGGCCTCATGGGGGTTCCTTTATGCATGCATGTATCAATATCTTATGAAATTGACAGGGACACCAACATGTGAATCTTATCTTTTCTTTTGTATAAATTAAGATCTACCATTACAATATTTTAGAAAATGGATCCTTGTCTTTAGTACAAATCCACTCTAAAATATAAGAAAGTAATAACAAAGTCTTAATTTTCGTTGAAAATGAAAACTATGCAAGATAATGCTAATTCCAACTACTAAATATAAGAAATGCTCGATGATGTTAATTTAAATATATTTATATTGTCCAAATTCAAACTCACCCTTTTTAGTTATGAAAGAGTGGAAAAATCATTAAGTTTGTGACGAATTACTACATAACTTTTTCAAAGGTCTCACTACTTATTTACATTTGCTATGTATGTTTGATAATTATCATGTTCAATGCACATATGTTTTTGATATGATCTTTTACTTTCTGTTTCGTGATCTATACTCAAACTGAAAAACAAGAGACAAAAAATAATCATGAGATCAGACTAGATTTTTAATCTATTTCACACGTTACGGCTGTATGTAGGTATCCAAGTATTCAATAATTAATTTGAATTGTCAATATTATCATAATAGATACAGACAACACGATAGATATCTATATCTAACCACTTTCCTATGAAGATGTTTAATCAAATCTTTTGTTGACAGCTTCTCGATTGTAGTACGCTAAGTCATTAATAATGTAGAATTATTATATGAGACGTGCAATCAATTATTCACATATATATATATACATATATACATATATAAGTATAACTATACTTCATGTCCCATCAAACAAATAAACACATCAGATACCCACTAGTTTAAGGATAATTTATTTGATTTCTAGCTATAGTTTAAAAAGGTGAACTAATAATAAATGCATGATTGAAGTAATTAAATTGCCAGACTTCCAAATCAGATAAGCTCTTTTAGTTTGAGATTGACTCCAATCATATACTCGAACCGTCCTATTTTTTGTGGTTGTTATTCCTTTTTTGTTTAAATTATTTATTCACTTTTTGTCGATGTCTCAAAATGTTTGTTCATTTTTCTTTTATAACACATTTATTTAATTATTAACATAATGAAACTTTTAAAACCACCTTTTAGTTCGAGTACTATTAACAAGTTCTAATTAGTTCTACGCTTCTACTAATGTTGTATTTATATTTTAATGTTAAATGTGAGTAGTTTAAGAAATTTTTTTTTATCTTTTAACAATAAATAACATGTCTTTAATAAATTCAATTTCCCACAAATACAAAGAGAACGGGACGGAGGGAGTAGCTTTTACGTGAATCATCTTTTACCATAATAATTTACAGATGGAAACATTATCGAATGTGAAAATGATAGTTGATTTTACCGCAAGAAAATATTTGAGTAGTTAGAAACATTTAGATAGACTTTATTGGAAAGAGTTGTGGGGGCTTACTCTTTCCAACTGTTAGATTTGAAGATGATTTGATTAGACCGAAAAAGGAATGGATGCAATAAACATAAGGTCCTCTATGGTGTTTAATAGGAGTCTTTTTTGACATAGTGAAGGACTTTTAAACAGGGGTGCCTATCAAAAAAGTTAATAGTTTCCCTACTCCTAGCTATCACTAGGATTATCAATGTGGACAAAATAGCCAACCATTCCCATGGCAAATTGTCTCCAACTCTCCATGCATGGAATCATCTAATCACCTAAACTCTTTACTCTTTACTCTTTTTCTCAACTAAGAAAATAATTGAACAATAAAATTAATAAAGTGTTTCAACAAAAAATCAAATAAAAATAATAAAGAGATGATCACCTAAATATCTAGGCCAGCGCTTTCGGAAAAGTAAAATAGTTTCCGGGGTGTGAAGACTTGTTAAAAAATCGGTCAATTTTGTTTGACAATTTTATTTTGTAAGTTGTTATAGGGAAATAAAAATAAAAATAAAAAACCCTCCACCTCACCTCTCTCTCTCCACCTCATCTTCTCTCTCCCCACCACTCTTTCTCTCTTCTTTCCGGCCAGCCATCGACCATGAGAAAAAAAAAATATATTTCACTCACTCTCTCTCTCTAGAAACTCCGGCGAAGGGGTTTCCCTTCGTGGGAGTTCTGGTCTGTTGAAACATATTCTCCATAAAATATGTTTCCGCGGAAAATTTTCAAAATTTTGCATATTCCCTTTAGAATTTCACACCCCAGAGACTATTTAGCTTTCCTTAAAGCGCTATACCTAACTATACAACCCATGGTTGATGTACAAGTATATTGTTTACTTTGCTTAAACAGGCCTCCCGTGTGAGAAAGAGATATTTTCACAAAAAATCTAAAATGACTGTCCCAAGCTAATTTGCAAAATTTCTATATAGGTGGACAAATTTTGGTGGTCTCGATCCCACCGCCACTTCATAGAGGGGGAGAGATAGAATTTAGAGAGCGAAAGAGAGATGGAGAGAAATACGGCGGTGTTTATGGTTCTGAGTTAGTGGTGGTGGTGAAAGAAGAAGTTAAGAAGAATTTGTTTTAACGAAAGGTCGTCGACAATAGTTGTCTATTTGTATTGTAGGCCGACATGAAGAGGTGGTGGACGATATCATCATTGAATCCAAAATTTTCCAACTCCTAGAGCCCTTATAAATTACTCCATGTAGTTTATGTGAAAATCAAACAGAGAGAGAAGAAGAAGTGATGTTAAATTTTATGTAATAACACGAAAGGGGCAAACTGGAAAAATCTAATAAAAATTAAAACTCAGACGTGAGAACAGCCCTCGTGGGAGCAATAATCAATTTTAACGTCGCTATCTTAATAACAGGAGATACTCCTAATTTATATTGAGATGGAAAAAAGAAGTAAGGACGATCGTGATAGAGAAACTGACATATATAATGTGAAACCCTATCCAAAGACTGGGATTCACCGGTTTTGATCAGGAGAGAGAAAGCGACATGAATCGAATGGTTTGATTGGAATTTACGTCAAATTCACGCTGAATTTGCCGGTCTGGTTGTCCTTTTCCATAAATATATAAGTTATTTATGTATAGTTAGGAAAGGAGGAATGGCGTGTTTGGTTAATTAAAGAAAGAAAGTAACTTGTTTGGATTTTTCTTTTTAGTTTGGATTATTCTGTGATAAAATCAAAATACCCGACCAGAAACTCTTAACAACCTCTCTACCACAAACTACTACACTCTTTCCTTCAACTACTTTCTCTCTCTCTCTCTCTCTCTCTCTCTCTCTCTATTTTCTTCTTCAACTTCACATTATCTCTTTTCTCCACTCAAGGTATTCCAATCCAAACTCTCTCTCTCTCTCTCTCTCTCTCTCTCTCTCTCTCTCTCTCTTCTGTCATCCTACTTTGAGTAATTTAATTATTCTTGGTTTAATTTGTTGAATTGTTTGATTAATTTAGTTGAATTTTGAACTGTTATTATATGGAAATTGAAGTTTTGGAACATTTTGAAAGTTTAAATTTGTTTCCTTCTACTTTGATTTATACTGTTCCAGTGATGAAGATGAATTTTTCTTCTAGTAGTTATTTTGATTTTGGTGTTATTTGGAAGCAGGAATTGTTTTAGTACTACTATTTGTTAGCTATCAATTAGGAAGAAGTGGAAATGATGAATTAATTTTCTATGAGGAAAAAGATTTTCTTAATTGAAAAACCACCACTCAGGAGGAGGCCGGTTTAGAGGATTCATAGATAACCACCACCACCCACTAGTCCGTTCAAATAAGAATCAATTGGTCTCTATCTCTTCTCATGGTATCTGATTCTATCCCAATTTTATTGGTCTATCTATGTTCAATAGCATTATGTGAAAATTCCAATAATAGAATTATGTGACATTCCTCCCAACTTTCTTCTAACTTTTCCAACTAGTCAAATTCCCACCATTTTGTTCATAAATCTTACCATCTATTAATGGTTGTTTAGGTAGCTAAATTGGGAATTTTTTATTCAAATTTTGTTTCCTCATTGCTATCTTTAAGACCTTCCTAGCTCCTCAAGTGGTGGTATTGGACCTCTCTCACCCCAAAACGAAGCTCAAGAGGCGAGGTTTTGGGTCAAACTTATAAAATGACCTCCACCCTCATCCCCTCCATAGCCATTGTCGGACAACTCCGACATATAGTACTACTTGCCCATTGATATGCTTTCATGGTAATCTCGAGTCGGAGGGGCCGGAGTGAAGAGCTTGTGATGGGTTTGACCCACATAGCTTTTCCATGATGAGTTTCATTCTTTGACAATATAATTCGGCATTGTTTTTGTACAAGAACAATATATGACTAGTTCTTTTTATGACAAGCAAAATAATTCGGTGGGGCTGTTTGGTATTTCCTTTTTGTGACTAGTTCTTTTCCACTATAAGCTATGCACTGGCATTTCAAACAATTTTGCTTTTATCAGAGTTCGATTGGCCCAATATTATGTCTTAATTGCTTTTTTTTATTTGGTCAGATTACAGGTCCAGGAACAGTTACAATCATCATATAAAATGCATTCAGAAATCCGGTTTTCACATTTATCTTGAGTGAACTTAAGGTTAATCTTCCAAATCGTTTTGGTTATTATGCATGTCGGTCCCTGTGGTCTTTGTTGATAATGTGGAAGGAACACTTTCTCGCTTTGAAAGAACAAAATCTCATGATACTAATTACCTTAGTGGCAAGGAGAATTTGCTAACATTAGGTAATGGACAAGTTGCTCATCCATCTTCTGAACCTACAACGTTCAGAGTTTGCGATCTTTCGCTTCCTGATGGTGATTCTTACTCTGGTTCCTTATTTGGTAACATGCCTGAGGGTTCAGGAAAGTATGTATGGTCAGATGACTGTATTTACGAGGGTGAATGGAACAGGGGAATGAGGCATGGTCTCGGAAAGATTCAATGGCCTTCTGGGGCTGTCTATGAAGGTGAATTTTCAGGAGGTTATATAAACGGGGAAGGGACATATACTGGACCTAATAAAATAATTTACAGGGGCCGTTGGCGGTTGAATCTCAAACATGGGTTGGGATATCAAAAATATCCTAATGGAGATTCCTTTGAAGGGTCTTGGAGTCAGGGAACAATAGAAGGGTTCGGTAAATATATTTGGGCTAACGGCAACGTTTATTTGGGCCACATGAAAGGAGGGAAAATGTCCGGAAAAGGAACTCTGACGTGGACGAACGGGGATACTTTTGAAGGAAGTTGGTTAGATGGAATGATGCATGGACTTGGAGTTTATACCTGGTATGAAGGTGGTAGTTATGTTGGGATTTGGACTAGCGGCTTGAAGGATGGAAAAGGAGCTCTTTATCCAAATGGAAGCAGACTCCCAGCTGCACAGGAACTTTACCTTAATGCCCTGAGAAAACGAGGGATATTGCCAGAGGTGAGAAAACAGATCCATGATTTTCATAGCCGAAATGATTCTTCAGTTGATATCGGAAACTTCAATGCTGGCGAGAACCCGGGATCTTCTCATGAAACTTTATCTGATAAACTTCCGAGAAGAAATCAGCTAAATTCGGAGCACTCTCGTTCGAAGAAGATTTTTATGGGAAGGCGTTGGAGTCTAGAACCAGCAATCGAAAAAGTACTTGGACAAGTTCCGTCATTCAATTCAGTAGAATCCTTTAGGGAAGGTGATGAAAAGGATTGTAATCCAGTTGCTGCTCCAGTCCTGGAGCGAGAATATACACAAGGTGTTTTGATAAGTGAGGTTGTACTTGAAAATAGTTTTTCAACGTCAAAAAGATTAAGAAGACAACAGAAGAAACTTGCAAAGGAGATAAAGAGGCCTGGTGAACAAATCATTAAAGGCCACAGGAGTTATGATCTAATGCTCAGTTTGCAACTTGGAATCAGGTAATTGCGAGGTATTCATTTCACGAAATAATCGAAATATTTCCATTTTTTGACTCAACCGAAACAAAACCTTACTTGCAAGATTTTTTTCTATTATTTCTACCAAAATGACCGAAACTTGTAGTTTGTGCAATTATAATGATTTTCGTCGTGTTATTGACTAGGTACACTGTGGGAAAAATAACACCAATACAGAGGCGAGACGTTCGAGTATCAGACTTTGGTCCCCGTGCAAGCTTTTGGATGAGCTTTCCCCGAAATGGATCCCAAGTGACACCTTCTCATCACGCGGAAGATTTCAAATGGAAAGACTATTGTCCCATGGTTTTTAGGTAGGACATAAAAAATACTATCATATTTCAGTATATCACATGTTAGACCCTAATAGTTGCAAGTGTATGACTAAGAAGGTTCATTTATCTTCTAACAGAAACTTGAGGGAATTGTTTAAGATCGATGCTGCAGATTATATGATGTCAATTTGCGGAAGTGATGCTCTTAGGGAGCTTTCTTCACCTGGGAAGAGTGGTAGTGTCTTTTTCCTGTCTCAAGATGATCGGTTCATGATTAAGACACTACGGAAAAGTGAAGTGAAGGTATGCACAGACGGTGTCAGTTTGAATTTATTCATATCATATTTTTCTGCATTCTCTAAGAACAGGATACTTTTCTTGTATGACAGAGGTATAACATTACTCAACTGCAACATGTCAATTAAGCATTTCTGAATTTTGTTGTTAGACATCATATATCTACGATTTTCTGACAGAGTTCTTGAACTTGTAGGTTCTGTTGAGGATGCTCCGAAATTATCACCATCATGTTCGTTCATACGAGAACACACTTGTAACTAAATTTTTTGGACTTCACAGGGTTAAACCTTCAAGTGGCCAAAAGGTAATTGATACAGTGAATTACAACAACCATGCTTTAGTATGTACTAGATTCATTTAAATGCAGACTTGGAAGAAGAAGTTACTCTTCTTTTGTATTAGAGTTGGTTATTCGTAAAGAACTCCATATGAAACTCATCTTACTATCTTATTTCGATTTTGCAGTTCCGCTTTGTAGTAATGGGTAATATGTTCTGCACCGCGTTAAGAATTCATCGAAGATTTGATTTGAAAGGTTCGTCTCTTGGGCGTTCCACAGATAAGGTTCAAATTGATGAGAACACCACACTTAAGGATTTGGATTTGAACTATTGCTTTTATTTGGAACCTTCTTGGCGAGAGGCTCTATTAAAGTAATGATGATTTTATTTCCTCTTCATTTCGCAAAAAATTATATACTAACAGGTTTTTATGTTGAATTTGTAACTCATTGCTCTATATTTTGCAGACAGATCAAGATTGATAGCAAATTTCTAGAATCAGAGCACATAATGGATTATAGCCTTTTATTAGGTGTTCATTATCGGGCACCACGGCGTTTGCAGTCTCTCATATCTTATCAACAATGTTTAACAACTACTAGCTTGGGGGTTCTTGTCGAAGAAGGTCATTCCTCATTTATTTACTGTGATCATTTATTCTACTTGTTGTCCCATGCACTAAAAACTGAAAATTTGTGAAGGAATTTGGAGCTAATTGTCTCAAACCTAAGCTCGAAGGCATTAATATTGTATATCTAAAAACTTCTACGTGTGAAACTTCATTCCTAATTCGGTGATGACACTATGACAGAACCTCTAGAAGATGAAACTGCAAACCACCCAGAGGGACTTGTTTTGGTGCCGCGTGGAAGTGATGATAATAGTTTCGTTGTGGGACCTCACATTAGAGGTAGCAGGTTACGAGCATCAGCAGTTGGCGATGAGGAAGTCGATCTCTTACTTCCTGGCACTGCAAGGTGAGCTTAAAGTGATTAGTCCTGTTATACCGACATAATTGTTAAACATTTGGAACTCATCTCATGATAACTACTCTGATTATTGTAATCACCTGAGCCCTTGGCAAATATTGATAATGTTCCAAAAGCCCATGCCCAAGCCTAACGGGTACATGATTTTGTTCTAGGGAAATGTTCCACAAGCTCACCCAAAAGGGCTCTTCACTTACTAAGCTCGAGCTTGCACCTAAATTCCATCTCCGAGCACTCCTCTAAGTGATTTGTGATATTAGATTCAATGATTTTTTCCTTATCGTCCTTTTATAATTTGATCTTGATTTTGAGCAGACTTCACATCCAACTTGGAGTGAACATGCCCGCTAGAGCAGAACTTCTTCCAGGAGTAGAGAAATCACAGTTGCTTCATGAGGTGAATGATGTTGTTCTATATGTGGGTATTATTGACATATTGCAGGATTACAACATGGGCAAGAAAATTGAACACGCGTATAAATCCTTCCAATTCGATTCCATATCTATCTCAGCTGTCGATCCCACATTCTACTCTACGCGCTTCTTGGAGTTCATTGAGAAGGTTTTTCCTGAAAAACCTTCTTAGCAAGTCAAAAAAGACCTCGGGTAACAATGAACGCCTCTTTATATTTTGGAACAAGAATGTCTTCGGGTTGTCCAAGAATACAGATCTTGTGAGAAAATTATTCAGTTGAGATGATCTCTTCCCCAATCTACCCATTTGCAGATCAGACCTCAAGATCAATCTCATTCTTATCTATTTTTTTTTTTTTAATGTTATGGAGCTTGTTACATTATCCCTTTCACTTCTATTTCATTGGATTGACATCAACTTTTGTTTTGCTGGGATTCTTAAGTTTTCTTTCCTGTAAAACTTGTAACATTTGAGGAAATATTTGTTCATATTAGTCAATGTATCATAGACTGGCCTTTTAAAGGAAATAATGTGTCGTTCTTTTATAGTCGTAGAACTCAATAGTACGGTAACTCCAATTCCAAAACGAAATCGAATTCCATTCTTTTCATTCTCCTTATCACAAACTAATAAGTGTTATCACTTATCACAAGAGTGGTTCAGAAAGGTTTCGTTGAAGAAACCAGACTCTTGTACGTATGTTAGCACTAGCCATTATGTTAAGTTTGTGGTCGTCCAACTCAAAACCAATTGACAATGAGTGGAGAGGACCTAAACATTATATTCCTGGTTGCTAGATAGCCCTTCTCCCATGTGGAACTATTCTCACACATTAGACATCTGCGATGTCAAGAAACTCAAAAGCGAAAAAAGTGATAACGAGTTCAGTGAACAAGCCTTTTCTCACGAACAGGCATCAGGTTGTGAAATCCCCGTCAAACCCGAGTTTTAGCTTAAGATGCCTGAAAAGAAAATTCAAAGACATAATCATGAAAACAACCTAGAGTTACTCAGGCAGCCAAGAACCATGACAATCCCCTGTTCTGTGCTTGGATAGCTCTTAGTATGAACCAAGCTGCTTACCCATACAAATTTAATTCTCACCCTAAGTTATTATATGATACGCCTTCCATTTGAAGCTACGTTTGTTTAAGATTTTTGCTTCTCAACAATGCTGAAATGCGCTAATTAATCGAGCCAAAGCTCCATGTAACTCGGTACGAATACGTAGGTCCACAAAAGTTCACCCTCTTTGTCGTACCACTCGAATGAGTCTAGACGGGTTCATAGGGACAAAAGTGGGGCAAACTCTTCATTACATTCAAAATTTTGCATATTAAACATAATTTTTGCATTATTAGACGAAGCTCTTTCCGTGTCTCCTTACTATTATATATTTTTTCGAATTAGGAAGCAACTTGTCCTTTCAACTATTTAGGAATGACCCATATCACATGTGTTACTATGAATCTTTTGTTCTTCTTCTCATG
Source organism: Eschscholzia californica (assembly GCF_041429995.1). Classification (NCBI taxonomy): domain Eukaryota; kingdom Viridiplantae; phylum Streptophyta; class Magnoliopsida; order Ranunculales; family Papaveraceae; genus Eschscholzia; species Eschscholzia californica. The sequence goes on along the minus strand of NW_028238420.1, from coordinate 39,587,019 downwards.
CTATTATAAAAAATGACTTGTGGACGACATTCTAGTGCATCAAAAAGTACAGTTGTACTTGCTTTCGATCTCTCTATACGTAAACAAACACACATAGTGATGTAGAACGCAGCGGAAATAAAGAAGACGATAAATAAACGAAGAACAATTAAAAGAAAGATTAAAATAACTCTAAAACTTGATAAACTTTATTAAACTCAAGGGGATTTTCTCTTCAACATGAGGATAATGGACAAACTAGACATCCTTTTATAGGATTTTGGACTTTCCTAGATAGACTTGAATTAGACTTTCCTAAATAATTAAAAAACTGCAACTTCCTAAATAGCTAGACTCAGATCTGGACCTTTCCAATTATTGGAAATACTAAAATAGCATAAATTCCTAAACCTAAATTCTCTAATAATCATACTAAAATTGGGACTTCCTAAAAACTACTCTTCATGGCCGGATGGCCTATGGCCCGGTTTGGCCATGGAAAAAGCCTCCACGCCGGGTGCCCCTGCATCAGCATCCCCTTCCCTCAAGAGGTTCGTCTCGAACCGTTGTTGAAGAGAATGTAGTTCCTCCGATCCATCTTCAATTGGTAACAACGTCACAATCTTCTTGTTCCATGGAAATTCATAAACATTCAAACGACCACGGTAAGTGGCATCAACATCAGATTGCCATGGTCGTCCCAATATGATGAGGCATAAATCCATATCTGTGACATCACAAGTAACTGTAGACAAATAAGAAGAACCAATAGAAAGATTAATAGTACACATGTGATCAACCCGTGTAGTAGTACCCGACTGAATCCAAGCGGTTTTATACGGGTTTGACTTAATCATTGTAGTAATACCCAAGAAGTTGACAAGCTTTGTAGAAATTAAATTCTCTACACAAGCATTGTCAATCACAATAGTACATACTTTATTCAGTACTGTTCCCCGTGTAACGAACAAATTCTTTCGTTGAGGTAAATTCCTCTCGAAAGGTGTAAAAAGAACTCTCCGAGTGAGTAACATAACTCGATCACCGTTGTCTGGAATAGTGTTAATACGTTCTAATTGATCTCCATCTGAATCTGAATCTGATTTCTTTTCTACAATATTTGCTTTATCGCGAGAGGGGCAAGCATTAGAATAGTGTCCCGTTTCAAAACAACGATAACACTTTACTGGCGGAGGTTTTTTTATAAGGATTATCGGCTACCGATTTAGTACCCTCCTCCGATTGTTTTGTTTGATCTAATTCATCCAGTAGAGTTCGAACTGCTTGACTTCTAGTACTGTGTCCCCGGAAGATGGAACGTGAATCTGATTCAAAAGACCGAGCTACACTGATACATTCAAAGACCGAATTAAAAGACCTTAAATTAACCAAATCTTTAATATCATTCCGAAGTCCGTCTTTGAATTTTTCTACTTTCATTGATTCTGAATCTGGGAGATTAAGCCTTGTAATTAGTCGTTGGAATTCCAAAGCATATTCCTCCACTGAACGTCTTCCTTGACGGCAACGTAAATAATCAACACACAATTGGTTCTCATAATCCGGAGGGAGGAATCGTGAGAACACTAATGGTTTCAACTCTAACCAAGAAGAAATAGGAGGCAGGTGTAATAAACGACGATTTTCAGATTCTTGTTTCCACCAAGTAAGAGCAGTTTTAGATAAGTAACCAGTAACACAATGTACCTCTTCAGGACCTTCCACTTGCATAACATCAAAGAAGATTTCTAGTCGTGAGACGTAATCCAAGAAATCTTCAATATTTATCGAACCATCATATGATGGTACTTCCATTCGAATACGGTAAGAGGAGTTGGGATTGTGACACTCGGTTTCAGTTGGTTGAGTGTTATGTTGGTTGGTTTGAGGGTGTTGGGAAACTAAAGGTGGACGTTGGGGTAGGTTGATTGGACGGTCGGTAGGTGTATTGGGTTCTCGGGTTTGGGTGATGGTTAGGTTGGGTTCTCGGGTTTGGGTAATGGTTAGGTTGGGTTCTCGGTTTCGGGTTATTGGTTGGAATGGTTCTCGGTTACGTGGGGGTGGTGTGTGTTCGGGTTGTTGATGAAAGTGAAGATTCGTCTCGGTGTCATGGTTGCTTAACTGGTGTAGGGTTTCATGTGGACGGCGGTGGTGGATAGGTGGTGTAACCGGGTCACGAACGGTGGTGGTGAATCTTGGTTCAGTTTGGAGGTGTTGGTTGATTTGATGAGGTTGATAATGTGATTGGTTCTCGGTTTGGTTGATAGGGTTAGGTGTGTATCGAATGTACGGGTAAAGAAAACGTGGGTCTTGGTAGGTTGGGGTGGTTCCCAAAGGGATGATCGGTTGGTGGTGGTGTGCATTGTTTCGGTTGTTGATTTGGGTGTTGGTGAGGAGTGGGTGTTCGGCTGAGAAGGGGGAGTCGTGTTGTGGTCGATGTGGTGTTGTAGTTGGCTCGGAGAAGGAGAACGATGGTGGTGTTGGTGTATGGGTAAAGGAGGGGTACGTAGGTGTTTGTAAAGGAGTGTGTTGTGAGTAAGATGTGATGAAGGGTGGAGTAATAACCGGAGGGGGGTTGCTAATGGTGTGACCGAAGAGTGGTGTAGTGGGTTCGGGTTGAAATCCGAGAGGTGGAAATCGGTTGGTGTTGGTGGTAGTCGGTAGTTGTGAGGGTTGTTGAGTTGTGATAGTGGTGGGGGGTGGAGTTTGGTTTTTACACATACCTTCGAGTTGTTTGGAGATGAAGTTGATGGAGTCGTTGAGTTTATCGAATCGTTGATCGATTTTATCGAATTTTTCTGTTGTTTCTTTTTTGTACTCATTGAAACCTTCTTCCAACTTTTTACCTGCAGATAGCCCTTCTTTAATGTTGTCCCATTCGGATGAAAAGGTTGGTGTTTTCTCCTTAGTTGGTGTAGCGGTGATAGTAGTATTAACCATGGTGATAAAAGTGAAGAAGAGGAAAAAAAAATTTTATGGCTCTGAATACCACTTGATGTAGAACGCAGCGGAAATAAAGAAGACGATAAATAAACGAAGAACAATTAAAAGAAAGATTAAAATAACTCTAAAACTTGATAAACTTTATTAGACTCAAGGGGATTTTCTCTTCAACATGAGGATAATGGACAAACTAGACATCATTTTATAGGATTTTGGACTTTCCTAGATAGACTTGAATTAGACTTTCCTAAATAATTAAAAGACTGCAACTTCCTAAATAGCTAGACTCAAATCTGGACCTTTCCAATTATTGGAAATACTAAAATAGCATAAATTCCTAAACCTAAATTCTCTAATAATCATACTAAAATTGGGACTTCCTAAAAACTACTCTTCATGGCCGGATGGCCTATGACTCGGTTTGGCCATGGAAAAAACCTCCACGCCGGGTGCCCCTGCATCACATAGGATGACATTTGAGGATAGAGCTTTATATTACAAAGATATGATTCAGTATTACCTCATATAGAACTCGACCGCCGATCTTGATCCATTGAAGCAAACAAACCATACCAACACAATTATCAATATATCTAGAGTTATTTCCTTTTTGGCTCCCTACTTTGTGACCAATTTCTTTTTTGGCCCCCTATTTTTCATAAATTCAAATTTGGTCCTCTATTTTCAAGTAAATGCCATAACTACCCTTCCTAATTTCAAAAAAAAAAAAAAATATTAAAAAAAAAATATTTCTACCTCACCTATTTTCAAGTAAATGTCATAACTATTCGGAAAATTGTCTCTTTTTTCTTAATATTTTTAATATTTTTTTGATAGTTTTGTTTAGAAATTAGGAAGCGTAGTTATGACATTTACTTGAAGGCCAAATTTGAATTTATGAAAAATAAGGGGCCAAGAAGGAAACTGGTCACAAAATAAGGGGTCAAAAAGGAAATAACTCATATATCTTAACATGGTTAAGACCCATTTCAAACTAGTTGCTTTTGTGGGAAACCAAATTACATTAATACATTGTTGAGCTATCCAAGATCATCACGAAACCCTAGAAAAGGCAAAGGCTCGTGAAGAGAAGTTATGTCTAATGAAGAGATATATATCTATAAATTATGATTGTAATGGTAAAGTGTGGAAGTGGAATAACATAATCATCTCAATGATATATTTGCAATTATAGTTGCCACTATTGCCATTGCCATTATCATTGAAAACGATGTTTATGAACTATATGTTGTTGAGGAATGCCAGAAAAAGACTAATTGGATAAACTGGAAACTGGAAAGAAGCAATCCAGACCAAATTGAAACCATTTTCAAAACATAATGTTTTTGGACCTTCAGTTCTGACACCCAAAAAAGTAAACACAGTAGATTTTTGATGGGTATTTGTTAGAAAACGAGGAAAAAATGAAGTATTCTCTATAAAGCGAGACTTGTGGCACAAAATTTCCTGCAGAGGTTGGAGATCGTTACGAAGAAACATTTCACCAACTATGGATGGAATATTTTCGGTGTTTGATCAATTTAGTAATTCTAGAAAAAAATGGAGATTAGTTTACGGGCGTGGTCACCGTGTATGTGTATGTGAAATTAGATATATATATATATATATATATATATATATATATATATATATATATATAAAAGTCCCTGAAGGATTTAAATTACCTAAAGAAAATTCATGTACAATGTATTCACCAAAGCTTAATCAAGCTTTATACGGATTGAAAAATCTAGACGAATGTGGTACAATTGTCGTGGTTAATATCTAATCAAAGAAGGTTATATGAATGATTTCATTTGTCCATATATATTTATCTAGAAATGGGATATTGAAATTTTTATTCTTCCAGTATATGCAGATGATACCAACCTTATAAGAATTACAGAAGAGATCTCTAAATTAAGCAACAGAATATATAAAGAAAGGATTCGAGATGAAAGATCTCGAGAAAACAAAATTATGTATTGACTTACAAATTGTCAGAAGTACATGTGACATACTTGTACATCAAATATTATACAATAAAAACATCTTGAAGCGCTTCAACATGGAAATATCTTATCCACTTAGTACTTCCATGGTTGTAAGGTCTCTCGACACACTAAAAGATTCATGTATTCCTTAGGGAAAAGGCAAAACACTACTTAGTCCAGAAGTACCATATTTGAGTGCTATTGGTGCATTATCATACTTTGCTCAATATACTAGACCTAATATTATTTTTGCAGTAAATCTATTAGCTAGATATAATTCTGCACCAACTAACGTCAGTGGGTTAAAGTAAAGCAAATTCTTCGTTATATTAGAGGAACAACCGATATGAGGTTGTTTTATTCACGAATTTATCTGATAATTTCCATGTATAGGGACACACAGACGAGGTTATCTACTTGATACGCACACAGAGATTTCAAAAATAGGCCACGTTTTCACAAGCAGATGTATAACTTTCTCATGACGATCTAGTAAACAAAGTATGCATGTTACCTCATCTAATCATACATAAATTATTGCTCTCCATGAGACCACAAGAGAGTGTAGGGGTGGCAATTTGATCCGAACCGGTGGGTTTTTTCCCGAACCCGCCCCTAATGGAACGGGTTTTACCGCCCCGTTTATTAAATGGGACGGTAATGGTATGAAGACAAAACCATTTACCGGGTTCGGGGCGGGTTTGGGATTAGGTAGTAAAACCCGCCCCGCCCCGATTATATATGTTATGTATTATATATACAATAGGTTTCTAAAACTTTTTATCTTATATCATCAATTTAACTAGTTTATATTTTATATTATGTAATAAGTTGTAGTGTTTATAGTTGATAAAACCAAAATGTTATAAAATTTTGTTTATAATATTTATATTATTTTGATTAATCTAACTTATTTGAAATAAAAATATGAAATTTATGTTTAAATCCGACCCGCCCCGCACCGTTTCATGTTAAACGGGGCGGGGCGGGTCGGTAATGGTTAAGTAATTTCTAATCGGAACGGGTATGGTAATTAAATACCCACCCCGATTAGCTATTGGGACGGGAATGGTAAAACCCGTTTACTAACGGGGCGGACTTGGAAAAGAGATAACCCGTCCCAAACCCGCCCCGTTGACATCCCTAAGAGAGTGTGTATGATTCAAATACACTATTGAGCACATTAGAAGCTCAAGTGGTTTCTTTCAATCATAAATTCTTCCACAATCATTCACGAAGATAATTGAGCATGCATCATTTAGATCAAAGGCGATAGAAGTAAGCACATCTCTCCGAAATTGTTCAACTCACATCTACTCCAGAAGAATAAAGAAATCGATGTCCATAATATACAATCATGTGAGAATTGTGTTGACTCGTTTACCAAGTCTTTGCCTACTACAACGTTCATAAAACTAATGCGTGGCATCAAAATGCACCAATCAGTTCAAGTATGATATGTTGGGTTATGTGGTCTCCTAGTGTTGGTAGCGGAATCTCAGACATCTAACATGTTGGGTTCTTGAGAATTTTTCACACCTTATTTAAGTCTTAAGAAGCATTATATAGACCCCCTAAGTTAGAGTACAACCCTAATTAGGTCTCCTAAAATACACTTTTGAATAAGATTTAGGAAACCCTTAAAAATAGCAACTAGTTGCTATTTCCTTGTTTCACATAGCTTGGCCGACCACATCATGACCATCTTGGGCAGATCTGGCCGGACCCTATAAGGGAACACGCCCAAGCTTGGTTGTCCCCTTTTGGGCCTAAAACATCCCTTTTGGTGCCCGACCCAAATACCCCTTCTTTGCCTTTTGTACTATCTTTGTCTAAACTATTTTTAGGCCTTTAGGACATATCTACGGGTCTTACCCAACCATATATGTCTCATCCCTCTAGTCATATCTTCCGATCAAGTTGACACTCTTTGTGTAACCCGATGATCCGGACGAAGTTAGTCGTGAATCACTCCGTGATTCGACGATCGTAGTTGGTTTTTAGCTAAAACCTACGACCCCTAAATCATCCGGACTTAATGATCTTCTTCATAAATTGTCCTATCCAACAAATTGCTCGCATTACATCTCTGGTCGAAGGATATCTCCTTCATGATATTCATCAGAGGGAGCCTATCATCATTGAAGAATTCTGTATCGCTACTCTATTTCCTTCGTCCAATTTTCGTCCCATTGGATTTTTGTAGCACGCCTATAACGAAACAATGTTTGCATATCTAGCGCCATTCAGAATCTGTACTATCACACTTTTTCCTTCACCAATTTTTATCTTACATGGTTTTACTGACAAGATTTTTGACGAGACAATCATTACAGAGACGATCATGGTCATCTAAGGGAAAAGTGTTGTAGATAATGATGATGTAGACGCCCATAGCTTTATGTGGAAATCAATTTGCATTGCCCAGACATGAAGTTAAAGAAGTGCCCAACATAGCATGAGGTCTCTATACCACAAAATATCACACATAAATTCGCTCCATCTCCCACATGCAATTAGTTTAGAGCAAATCCAAAACTTACGCCTAAAAAACATTTTTTTTTATTATAATTAAATGAAGGGGCTCTACCTCAAAATCAACCCCAACCTTAAAGGGGCTTAGACTTAAAAATTGTGCATGCGTGAAACACGTGGGTATGTTTTTTTCGGTGTCGAAAAGCGAGTGTGATCTTTGGTATGTGCGAAACATGCGCGTTAACTATTTTTTGTGTGTTTTTTTGTAATCCAAATGTTTTTTCTTTTGAAAATTTAAATAGGGAACCAACCCATTTGGATTGTTGGACCTAATCCAACGGCCATAGGACTTTCCCACACGACCGTTGGAAGCCCAACAGTGTCAGTCGACTCTTCTTGTGGAATCGATTGAGGGTTGTCTTGGGGCTCAGACCCAAGCATCCCGGGTTGGACCATAAAGGTTGAGGCCCAAAAGTTGAATGTTGGGCCTCAACCCCTATGGGTTGGATTGGCTGTTATGTACATTTTTTTAATACAAACACTTTCAGTTTTTGTTTTGTTATGTTGAAAGACACACTTGCAAGTTACTAATAATATATATGACCACTAATATAAAGAGTTTATAAATTTGGTTGCTACTTAGAGTATTAGATATCTCTTTGGCATCTATTTTTTGTTTACAAACATTCTCATAGACAGTTTCACATTAATTTGATTGTCCCTGTCACAATGTTTATTTTCAAGAAAGATGGGTTTTGTGTTATTGGTATTGCAATTAGGTCTTGCACGAACCATAGACAAAATCATCAAAAGACCCCACCATCCCCACTTGATATGGGAAAGGAGAGTATTCTTAAGAAGGGGGGGAAATGAGGGGGGGTTGGCCGGTTGAGGGAGTAATAAAGGGTGAGAACAAAGCATTTACTGCCTTGTCTTCCTTCCTCTTCTTCATGAATCATCCATTCATTCATTCCCCAACAGTCAAAGAATAACCCCTCTTCTCTTCCTTCCTCTTCTTCATGAATCATCCATTCATTCATTCCCCAACAGTCAAAGAATAACCCCTCTTCTCTTCTTCTTCTCGTTAATAGTACTAACAGATAAAGAAAGAAAGGAATCAATCTACTTAATCAGGGCCGGTCCTGAGATTTCGGAGGCCCGAAGCAAGTTTAAAGAATGTGGCCCCAATTTGTTTCACAATAAAAAAAAATCGTATATTGAAACTTCTACGTTTTCCTTATACTTAATATCGAGCGTAAAACCGGCTCAGATTCGAAGAGAGTACTAGTCGGTTTTTAGTCGAACTTTCAATTTAGTGGTTCAACGAGATTCATAAGAAAAAAAAGTTGAGGCATAAGTGTCGGTAATGGAGGTTTGATAGTGATTTATGAGAAACCCGACCAAGACAAAAAAAACGAGTCAAACCAATTGTCTAGTTTTATGTAAGAATTAATTGTGCTATAATGCAACTTTCTATATTTGTAGGCTTGTAGCAATTGCTATGTCCTATTAAACTAATGCTATATAAATTTGAGTTTTTCAGTTTACATAAAAAAATAGTTCATGTATTGTTATATAATACTACTAATTGTTTTGAGTATGTTATTAAATTTGCAAAATAAAAGTTTATATTTAATAGTTGATAGCTCAATTGGTAAGTACTCTAGGTCCTAAATTCAATTCCCAACCGATGTGAAATTTATAGTTTATAAAATTTGGATTATTAAAGTATAAATAAACTAGTTTGATTACATTTTTTATAAATTCGTGGTAAACCTTTCAAAAATGACAAGAACAATAATAAAAATTATATTTATAATAATATCAATAATAATAGTGAGTGTGGTTAAAGTGATAACAATAAATGAAAATTACAATATTCCCATGGGTATGTATCAAATAAATCAGAGTGAGAAGTCAAACAAAACAAAGAGGGAGTCAGAGAGAAAGGTGGGAGAGATATAGTATGAGACATACGAGAGGAGAGGAGATATCGCCAACCGCCTAAAAGACTTTATTGTGGGGCCCTTACTTTGTTTTAATCCTTAGACCAACATTATTGTGGCCCTATTTCCCAAGAAGAAAACATTGTTGTGGCCCTTTTCTATAATTGTTACTTGAGATTTTAAAGGCACCTCAAGTCAGATTTCTCTTAGAAGTGGCCCTTAGATTTGGGGGCCCAAAGCGACGCTTTGTTCGCTTTGGGCTCAGGGCCGGCCCTGTACTTAATTGGTCAGGCTCTATCTCTCTAGTCTCTATCATGTAGTATCATCTCAAGTGTTGTCTTATCTCATAGTATCTGAGTCAAAGTCAGATTCAGATAGAGAGATTGTCTGTCTGTCTTTCCGTCTTCACTTTTCTTCTTTTTCCCCACCACCACCCACTCAAACCCCACCCCAAAGCGTTGGCAAACTCATTTCCCAATAGCTTCTATATTCTTTTCTTTTCGTTATAACGAATACATTCTCTCTCTCTCTAACTTTACACTCTTTCTTTCTTCTTCTTCTTCTTCTTCTTAACCAAACCAACAACAGAGTAGTTGTAGTAGTTCGATTCGATCACAGAGAGAAAAAAACAGAGAGAGAGAAACAGTACTAAAATGGGTTCATCTTCAGGAAATGGGAATAGCAATTACGATCTGTCGTTTAAGATCTTGTTGATTGGTGATTCGGCTGTCGGCAAAAGCAGTCTTCTTGTTAGTTTCATCTCCAATACTTGCGAAAATCTTTCCCCCACTATTGGTACTAACCCTTTCTCTCTCTCTCTCTCCCATATCTATCTAGTACTATTATATATCACTTAATTTCATTTTCTTCTTACTAGTTTCATTATAACAAAAATCAATTTTTATTCATTTTTATTTATACGCATAGAAAAGCATTAGTATTAAGTTTCAATCCGCCTCAATAACATACAAAAATGCCTGAATACGGATGCTTCTTACGTTTCAATCCGCCCCAATAGCATTATTACGTTTCAATCCTTCCGTAGTTTCCACCGAAACCAAAATTTCATTCCTTGCTTAATAGAGACTTGGTTGGGCTCGAGCTGGCTGAGAAGGAAGGTCCCAACTACTGAACTTTACTACATAGAATAGATATGGTTCCCCCTTACTCCTGGAGCCATATTCGTTCCGCTGTTGTACTTTGGGTGCATTAAGTTGTGCTGTAGCTAAGTTTTTTAAATTTTTAGGTTCTCCCTCAATTTCTGCAGATTACTTAATTTATCTGCAAATTTACTTCATTCACCTTTTTTCTGTTCATTCCCCTGAATATCATGATTATCGTCACACATTCGTCTTGTATCTTGTCTCCTCTCTTTTGCAGGTGTGGATTTCAAGATTAAGTTGCTCACAGTTGGTGGGAAGAGGTTGAAGCTTACAATTTGGGATACTGGTAAAAGCAATTTAGTCATTATTTTTTCTTCACATTTATATCGTCTTGTACTTTTGAAACAATGCATTTCAGAGAGCCCTAAAAGGCTAAAACGTTATTTGAATATTGAAAATGTGGAAGTGCATCGACATTACCGAATCTGTTTAACAGAGATATGTCATCATTTTTTCTATTGCAGCTGGACAGGAAAGGTTCAGAACATTAACAAGCTCTTATTACAGAAGTGCTCAAGGGATAATTCTCGGTATATCACTTCATCGAGACAACTTCTTATTTTCCGGGTCTTTTTAGTTTCGTCATAAGCATATTTGGGTGGAATGGTGAAGCTATTAGTTTCTTACCTACCATTTGTTTGATCTTCATTCAGCAACTAATTCATTATTTACTTGTAATCTTAGTTTATGATGTTACTCGACGAGAAAGCTTTACAAACTTGTCAGATGTATGGTCAAAGGAAGTCGAACTTTACTCCACTAATCAGGATTGTATTAAGATGTTAGTTGGAAACAAGGTTGATAGGGTAAATCCTTTTTGTCTCTGTCTCCTTTAAATCTAGGATTATTAAACACGGGGAGATAGACAAAATCCACAACATTTCATGTCGTTTGATACATGAATTTTTCAGGATAGCGATAGGGCAGTAACAAGAGAAGAAGGGATGGCTCTTGCCCAAGAATTGGGATGTTTGTTTCTTGAATGTAGTGCGAAGACTCGAGAAAACGTGGATAAATGCTTTGAAGAACTCGCTTTGAAGGTAAACCCTCTTTCATCTCGAAAATGTGCTAATGTATAGCTTCTTGAAAGTTCCTTAAATGATGGTGTAAAGTCGTTCTAACGAAATCTAAAAAATTCCACAGATTATGGAGGTTCCAAGCTTATTGGACGAAGGGTCGTCGAATGTTGTTAAAAGGAACATCTTGAAACAAAAACAAGAAGATCAAACACCCCTGAACACAGGTTGTTGCTCTTAATTGGTCCACAAACAACTGTAACTGAAGTGTGAAAATATCTGCTATATACTATATATATAAAAATCATGTAAGTGGTGAAAATTTTAAAAACCTTAAAAGTTGTCATTTAGTTTCTGCAGATATTGGGATGAATACAAGATTGAGTAGATAATGTAAGAATAACGTTGTTATTATCGAAACCCTAACATTCATTTTTAGTCTTTCATATGTCGGGGTTTGTTCTTTGTGATTGAATGCAATGAATTTTATTTCTTTCAATATGTTGTAATCATTCATTTCTTCTTTCATCATGAGTACTTTTCCCCTCGATATTGGAACAGCCTCATGAAAAAGATTTGACCTCAATGTTTCCTCTGCACTTATGGCTACGCTCCTGGCATGTACGTATTTGCGATGCCTAGGTGTGTGACTTTGTTGTACCATCACTTGGGTTGTGCTTTCCGCATCGCTTTTAAATGTGCTTTTAGCTCCACATCTCAGACAGTTTTGCTGGTGCTTCAGAGCAATGCTTTTCCCTACTAGCAACAACGATGAGTGGCTGAAGCGTTGGCGAAAATACTTGAAAGCGTAACAAGTGCGACATAAATGTCGCCGAAAGTACATATACCTAAAGTAAACTACATACACCGAAAGTACATATAAAGCCTTAGGGGAGTAATATTATGAATTTACTTGCAAACGATGGCGAAAGCAAATAAATAAAAAGAAGATGCTATTTGACCCGAATGGCCCAAGATAGCGCTAACATCATGGTGCAATCACTATAAAGTTTTGTTTTTGTGGTCCGTTTTAGGCCATGATGATGCAGGGGCACCCGGCATGGAGACTAATTCCATGACCGGACCCGGTCATGGTCCAACCGGCCAAGGAGAGAGGACTTAGAAAGTTCTTATTTTAGTATGTTTATTAATTAATTTTGGTTTAGGAATTATGCTATTTTAATATTTCCAATAATTGGAAAGGTCCAGAGTTAGTCCAGTTATTTAGGCAAGTTGCAGTATTTAATTATTTAGGAATTCTAATTCAAGTCTATCTAGGAAAGTCCAAAAACCCTATAAGAGGGATATCTAGTTTGTCTATTATTTTCAGATTTGAGAGAAAAACCCCATTAAAGTTTTAATAAAGTTTATTATTTAGAGTTATTTGATCTTTAATTTCATTGTTCTTATTTAGTTATTTCATATCTTTAATTCCGCTGCGTTTCTACATCAAGTGGTATCTAGAGCCATAATTTTTTTTTTCTTCATCACTTTTATCATCATGGTTAATACTACTACTACTACACCAACTAAGGAGAAATCACCAACTTTCTCTTCTGAATGGGACAACATTAAAGAAGGGCTATCTGCAGGAAGAAAATTGGAAGAAGGGTTCAATGAGTACAAGAAGGAAACAACAGAAAAATTCGACAAAATCGATAAAAGATTCGATCAACTCAATGACTCAATCACCATCATCTCCAAACAACTTGAAGGTATGTGTAAAAACCAAACTCCACCTCCTACCACTATCACACATCAACCCTCACCACTAACGGGCACCACCACCACCACAACCACTCGGTTTCCCCCTCTAGGTTTCTCCTCCGAACCGACGACACCACTCTTCGGCCACACCATTAGCCACCCTCCACCGATTATAACACCACCCTTCACCACCTCCTATTCACCAAACACATTTTTTCCAACACCTAGCTACCCCCCCTATACCCACTCTTCAACACCACCATCATTCTCCTTCCCCGAGCCGACGACAACACCACACCGACCACCACACCGACCACCACACCGACCACCACCCGAGAGCCACCTCTCGGCCGATCACAATACCCTCACCACTCCATAAACCAACAACCGAAACATCACCAACCTAACCCAACCAATTGGCCCTTTAGGAACCGTTACGACCCAACAAGACCCACGTACCCTTTACCTGTATAACCGATACCCATCATTCCCAACAAACCCAATCGAAACCAACCCACCGTACCATCAACATCACTACCAATACAACCCTCATACCGAAACACGATCAACCACCACACCTTTTGATCCGGTCACACCACCTTCACAACACCGTCGCCCCCTTGAAACCGAACCACACCACAACCTCCCTTTCCAACCCGACAACACTACCAACCAACGTCATCAAAACCACCCGGTCAACCGAAACCGAGACCACCTCTGCACCAATTCTCTAAACCGTGACCTTACTATCACTCTCACCCGTCCAACCAACATACAACAACGACAAACTTTGGGAGTACAAAGCAACCAAACCGAACGTGATCACTACATTCCACCCACCGACATCGAATCTCCAAATCCTAGTTCATCATACCGTATTCGAATGGAGGTACCTTCATATGATGGTTCGATTAATATTGAAGATTTCTTGGATTACGTCTCTAGACTTGAGATATTTTTTGATGTTATGCAAGTTGAAGGCCCTGAACAGGTACGTTGTGTAACTGGTTATTTATCTAAAACTGCTCTTACTTGGTGGAAACAGGAATCTGAGAATCGTCGTTTATTAAACCTTCCACCTATTTCTTCATGGTTAGAATTGAAACCATTAATGTTCTCCCGTTTTCTCCCTCCGGATTATGAGAACCAACTATGTGTTGATTATTTACGTTGCCGCCAAGGAAGACGTTCCGTTGAGGAATATGCTTCGGAATTCCAAAGACTTATTACTAGACTTAATCTCCCAGATTCAGAGTCAATGAAAGTAGAAAAATTCAAGGATGGACTTCGTAATGATATTAAAGATTTGGTTAATTTGAGAGCTTTTAATTCGGTTTCTGAATGTATTAGTGTAGCTCGGTCTTTTGAATCTGATTCACGTTCAATTTTTCGAGGACATAGTACGAGAAATCAAACAGTCAGAACTCTACTAGATGAATTAGATCAATCAAAGCAGGCGGAAGACGGTACTAAATCACTAACAGAAAATCCTTATAAAAAGCCTCCACCAGTTAAGTGTTATCGTTGTTTTGAAACAGGCCACTATTCTAATGCTTGCCCCTCTCGCGGTAAAGCTAATTTGGTAGAAAAGAAAGCTGATTCGGATACAGATGAGGATCAATTTGAACGAATTAACACTATTCCCGACAATGGTGATAGGGTTATGTTACTCACTCGACGAGTTCTTTTCACACCTTTCAAGAGGAATTTATCTCAACGAAAGAATTTGTTCGTTACACGGGGAACAGTACTGAATAAAGTTTGTACTATTGTGATTGACAATGGTTGTGTAGAGAATTTGATTTCTACTAAACTAGTCAATTTCTTGGGTATTCCTACAGTGATTAAATCAACACCATATAAAACAGCTTGGATTCAGTCCGGTACTACTACAAGAGTTGATCATATGTGTGCTATTAATCTTTCTATTGGTTCTTCTTATGTGTCTACAGTTAATTGTGATGTTACATATATGGATTTATGCCACATCATATTAGGACGGCCATGACAATCTGATGTTGATGCCACTTACCGTGGTCGTTCGAATGTTTATGAATTTCCATGGAAGAAGAAGATTGTGACATTATTACCAATTGAAGATGGATCGGAGGAATTACATTCTCTTCACAAACGGTTCGGGACGAACCTCTTGAGGGAAGAGGATGCTGACTGATGCAGGGGCACCCGGCATGGAGACTAATTCCATGACCGGACCCGGTCATGGTCCAACCGGCCAAGGAGAGAGGACTTAGAAAGTTCTTATTTTAGTATGTTTATTAATTAATTTTGGTTTAGGAATTATGCTATTTTAATATTTCCAATAATTGGAAAGGTCCAGAGTTAGTCCAGTTATTTAGGCAAGTTGCAGTATTTAATTATTTAGGAATTCTAATTCAAGTCTATCTAGGAAAGTCCAAAAACCCTATAAGAGGGATATCTAGTTTGTCTATTATTTTCAGATTTGAGAGAAAAACCCCATTGAAGTTTTAATAAAGTTTATTATTTAGAGTTATTTGATCTTTAATTTCATTGTTCTTATTTAGTTATTTCATATCTTTAATTCCGCTGCGTTTCTACATCACATGATGTTTCGGGCCAAATAGCTTTGTTAAAAAATATCATTGAAATATCTACCAGAGCATCAATAAAAATACCTTCTTGGTCCTAGTGCGTCATTAGGATAACAACAAAATGTCGAAAAATAGAGAATTATTTATTCTTTAAGTTCAACAAAAAAAAAAGAGAATTATTCTTTACTTCATAAAGTAACTTATAAAATGAAATCACAAATGACACTCAACAAAATAGGGTATTGTCTACATTAGAAACCCTTTCAATAGACAACTGCCCTTTCATCTAAAGGGGTGTGGAAAAATCAAAATTGAAGTTTTGAGGAATCCCAAATGAACCAGTCCAATTCCTCACATTTGATTCAACTATTTAAGTTCTAGCTATTAAAATAGCAAATATAAACCAACATTAGTGTTTTCAACAAAAAAAAAACAACATTAGTGCTTTTCATTTTTTAAAACCAAACAAATAAAACGTGCCCATAACCAATCACATTACTACTCAAAATGTCTGCTAAGCTTTTAAGGTGGAGTAAGCCATACCAGCACTTTAGATGAATGAACCCAAATTTCTCACTCATCCTTTCCTCTTATCTCTAAAAAAAAAAGAGAGTTTGTTTTTAATGAGTTTGATGTAAAATTGCCAAATCCCAAGCTAAGAAAGGTTGATTTTCTATTTTCAGCAAATGCAGCTGAATGTATAGCATTCCAATAGATCATGTTGATACGTGTCTAAGATTTATTTGCTTGATCTATTCCACGAATTTGAGTTCGACCTCATTCCTAAAGGAAATTATTCCAAGATATATATTATGTCATGATCAAGTATTTGGAGTAAGATACTTATGCTCAAACTATCAAGTTTTGTTCAATGCCTTCCATAATTATGATAGACGATAGCAAAGAAGATGAAGAGGACCATAATTTTTGTCGTATGTGATATATATATGCAATATTCCAACCTAGAATAATACGTTTTTTTTTTGTTAATTTAGCAATTTGTTATATCATTCATCATTTACCCCTGTAGACTCACTCACCATATATCCACTTAGCAAATCGAAAACTTATTGAACTTGGGTATAAAGTAGGGTAGATTAGATGGGCTTTAGGTCCCTTAGGATGGCACGTAAGCAGATGTTTGTGGGCTTTAGGACTCAAATGAGACAGTTATAATGTTTATTCAATTCATTAATATTGATATATGTTTGTATTATCTCTTATTGATTTATCAGTGTCTTGTAATGATGACTATTATAGTCCATTTAGAGAAAAAAATAGAAATAAAAATATATATCAACCATTTTAAACTAAAATAAATGTCCTCCAAGCCGTCATAACAACCGCACAACGAGCATAAACACCCTAGCTAAATACTCTAGATGTAACTGTAGCCGTATACATAGAAACACTTGCGCGCCCGATTTCAACTACAATTAAAATTAAAAAGGAAGAATATCATTATGTTCTTATGTTCATTTCACAATACGTATTATCATTCCGCAAGCAATCACAACCACCACCACTCCACAAGAGGCTTATATTATATGCTGTGGAGATACACTCTAAATTACAATGTGTGAACTCATTGTTCTATCATACCAACATAAGTGCAACCAAATCTAATTAAGTCAAATTTGATTAGATGTGAAAGAAGTATATTGGGTGGGGAAGTTAGAAGTAAAGGTAAGATATGCCGGCCAAATTAAAGAAATGGTAAAGAACCCAAAACTCTAAGTAGAATATAAGCAAATAAAAAGTGAACAGATGGATGAATAAGAGGATGATTGAGTAGTTACCTACTCAGCTTCCTTATGGTTTATTTTTGTCATTTAATGAACAAGATGGAAAGAGAGAGAGAGAGAGAAGCTTTACCTTTCTTGCAAATGAAACAATGGAACCTAATCCATGACCCCTTTTTGGGAGGTGGTGGAAAAACCAATCCAACCTCTCTCTCTCTCTCTCTAGGAGTTATAGAGAGAGAGAGAGAGGAAAGAAGATGCTTCCATCACTCACTCACTTTTCGTGAAACAAAGGCCACCATGAACCACACTACCCACTTCACTACTCAACCGTAAAAATTCATAATCATCATCAAAAAAGTAAAAAAAGAAAAAGATAATCAAATTTACTCATAAAAAGAATGAACTTATAACAATTAAGAATGATAGTAGTATTAACAATTACCCCTCCCACCCTCCCCACCCCCCCCAAAAAAAAACAATGTAAATAATTCACAATCTCCTATTGAATTAGTGGGTAATTTGTTTGATATGTAAACATTTAGTAATTAGGAGAGTCATGGGTTTTAACTCTCTCCTAATTTTAATTTGATTTCTCTCTTTCTCTCTCTCTAGCTCTAGCTCTAGCTCTAGCTTTTGCTGATGATATCAGTAATGACAATCCACTAGAGAAGAAGTTGATGAAAAGATCAATTTTTGTTGTTTAGAATTGAAGAGAAAATTTGTTTCTCTATCTTCTTCTGGTGCTGGAAGATTGAGATCCAAAGTTAATACGGTTTTCGCCTTCTTTGTTATTATCTCTTGATGATGTTGATTTGATAAATCTGCAGTCATAGTGGTGGTGGATGCCCTATGTCTTCTCATATGACCACCTAAAGCTTGACCTGATGAGAATTCTGAACCACATATAGAACACTCGTGAACCCTAGATTTGTTACTAGTATTATTATGAAAATGATGAGTTGAATTACCCATTTGAAGGGTAAGAGAAGGAAGACTAGTTTCATTGAATTGGTGGGTTTCTTCAACTTGAAGAAAAGGTGATGATGATGGTGATACTTTCTTCTCTTCAACCATGGCCTTATTAGGTCTTTTGTGACTTGCCCTGTGCCCGCCTAGGGCTTGAAAAGACGGAAAACATCGGTTACACGTCTTGCACTCGTATACATATAATCCCGATCCCTTGTTAGAATTATTTGTTGTTGTTGTTGGATTGACAAATTTTCGATTACAAATTCTCTCCAACCCACCACCACCATTTTCATTATCAACTTGTTTTGATTTGTATTGATGGTTGTTGTGACCACCTTGAGCAAGGAGAATTAGGCAATTAGCCATGTCTTCTTCTTCTTCGGAATGAACGGAGAATTGATCAACCGAGGTGGTTGGTGATGATGATGACAAGTTAAGATTTTGATCTTCTCCACCACCACTAGGACCACCACTAGGACAAGCACCACCACCACTTGATGAACTTGTAGTAATGGGAAAAGCATGAGGAGACAATGGTCTTTGTCTTTTGGTGCGTTTTCCCTTGACAACATTATGTATGAATTCTTCTTGAGGATGAACAACGTCCATGATCTTACTAAGTAGACAAAATCTTAGAGAGAGAGAGAGAGAGAGAGAGAGAGAGAGAGAGAGAGAGAAGTGTGAGAGAGAAGTATGAGAGAGAAGTATGAGAGAGAGGAAGTAAGCAAGGTAAGGGAGGAGGAAGAGTAGACGTTATTGTTTATTTATAATGAATCAATGAATGAATGAATGTGAGAATAATAGAGAGAGAGAGAGAGAGAGAGAGAGAGAGAGAGAGAGAGAGAGAGAGAGTTTTAAGTAGTCAAAGATATATAGGGTGATGGTTGTGAAACAGTAACCGCATGAATTAGTCCGCAAAACTTCCCTCTTGCGTTAATTTCCAACCTTTGAAGTTATTTAGTGGATACTCCAGTAGTTTTAAAATCACAACCCTATATCTATATTAGAGGTTGAAATTCTAGAGAGAGAAAGAGAGTGAATTAGAGGAGATTAGTAACTGATGAAAATAGCTTAATTAATAACTAGAGATGAAAATTAGAGGTCATAAGTAGTAAGTAATTAAATTAGAACTTAACAGTTGGAGAATTAAAGTGGTTAAGAGTCCGTCCGTCCGTGTCACACTCCCTTTCTCACACTTTGCCAACACACTCACTCACGTCAGGTTAAAACAACAACAACCCATTGGATTGGCATCTCTTCTTCTCTACCTTCACGGTAAAACCATGCCTAGCTTTCCCTCCCTCCCTCTTCTTATTCACAGCTCGATCCTTATTCCTTAGAGAGAGAGAGAAACACTGTTTTAGAGAGAGAAAGAGAGATTCGGTTGGCTGTGAAGCAAACCCAATCTCAAATTCTCTCTCTCTCTCTCTCTCTCTCTAGAGGATTGGAATGCAAGTCTGTAGCCACGGAATTTGCGGTGATACCTTTCTTTTCTTCCTCTCTTAATTTCTTAATTTGGGAATATATTATTTTTAGATTAGACAACTCTTTGTACATGGCTTTTGGTACAAGAAGAACACTATTTAGTAAAGGCAGTGCGTTATAAAGGTTAATTTATGTATTTGCTCTTCCTTTACCAAATTAGTTTAAGGAGGGCGTTATAAGGATCACTTAATAAATAGTGCCAAAATAGAAGGACTTAGATAAAAATTAATAATAAATTTAATATTTTATTCACTTGTAGTTTCTCTCACATAAACAACCAAAACCCTAATATCGTCACTACTATCAACATCACCATTAGTATTAAAAAACTTCCAAAGTTTATCATCACTATAGTCTTAGTTTCGAGATTTTAATGATGCCTCAGGATCTCATGGATGAGGAACCACCGTTAATGAAGGAGGCAACCTACATCAAGAAAGAAGATTCCTTCGACCTAAACGAACCCATCAACTTAAACGAAACCATCGAATTAAACAAGGACATCGACTTAAACGAAGTTATCGACTTAAACAAAGACATTTATAATGAAGATACTATGTCTCAGGTAAAGAAGTATCATTTTCTTGTCTTCCTCTATGGTTGAGCAAACGTTTTAGGGTTTTAGGTCGTTTTTCTTTTCGTAAAGAATTTTCGGTTGGATCGACTGAAAAAGACAACAAATTTCAGTATGGTCGGTTGAAAAATACAACAAATTTCGGTAGTAACAACTGAAAAAGATGACAAATTTCGGTTGGATCGATTGAAAAAAATAACAAATTTGGGCCGGTCCCGCTGAAAATAGTAATAAATTTCGGTCGAGATGGCTGAAATTAGTCTGTTTTTTCAACCGCTCTGGCCGAATTTTTTATAATTTTCAGTTGGTGTTCATGATTTTTATTTATGCCAAGCGAAATTTCTTTTATGTAAATGTCACTTATATATTTTTCGAGTTACATCTTTTTTTGTATTCTTTATTGCAATATTGATACTTGAAATCCTCAAAAGTTACTTTAATTAGTGTTAAAACCCTAAAAATCTATTGAGAAATCAAGCAATAACAAGAATTACAAACTCTCTATGGAGATGAGTGTTGTGTTAGTCATCTAAGGTTTAGGTTTCTATCTCTATATCTATCTTTTAGATAGGATCAAACAGATTTAGGGTTTTTCTCCTTCTCAAGATGTTTATCTCTCTTCTCTCTCTCTTTGATTTGATCTAAGGTTTTAGGTCGAACAGGATTCTCTCTTCTCTCTCGAAGGTTTTTAGCCGGATAGAAGGATACTCTCTTCTCTCTCTTTTGGTCCAAAATAGTTTGATGGGAGGGACCAAAGTATAAATTTGGGATATTTTAATAAAAATGTTTATCCCTCCCTATTCTAAAAAAAGTGATCTCCCTATCTAATGCACTGCCTTTGCTAAAAAATGCTCTTCCTATACCAAAATCCTTGTACATCTAGGTTGGGCGGCCTTCTTCTTAACTGATCATAACTAATTATGGAATTAAGGATTATTATGTTACTATTATAAGTGAAAGGAAAATGCTAAAATCACATACGATTTTGACAAAAGAAGATTCCCAGCTGATTTGATTGAAAAAACGGACTTTTTTCAATGAATTCTGATTTCCGTATAAGAAAATGGGACTCTGACCAGCCATTTCTGTGTCGGGACAAGATTTAGAGAGAATGTGTTTTATTTTGTCAAGCTGTATCACCCGAACGAAAATCAACTAGGAGGCCGACCACGCATTTTATCACGATATTCTATCTAATCATAATAAAAAAATTGTAGGGTTAATTCCTATTTGACCCCTTACTTTGTGATCAACTTCCTTTATGACCCTCTATTTTAATGTAAATTCAAATATGACCCCATTTTTTAATGTAAATGTCATAACTACCCTTCTTACAAATATTTTGTCAAAATAAAATTAAATAAAAAACATGAATTCCACCTCACCTCTTTCTCCACCTCATATCTCTCTCCAACTCACCTCTCTCTTCTCCGACGAAGGTCGCCGGCCGGAAAATTTTCCGACCGACGACCTTCAAAAAAAAAACTCTCATCTCTCTCTCTCTAAACACTCAGAGAAGGAGGGTTCTTAGAGAAAGCTTCTCGATTGAAAATCTTACTAACCAGAGTTAAAAAAGATGGTGATGGCTAGTAAAAGCAACTATAAAGATCTCTGACTGCATAGATTGCAAGAAAAGAAAAGAGAATAGATTATCTCAAGCTCAATCATCTTTCTCATTCTCTTAAAAACTCATCCACCAAGTCTTCACCAGTTCTATCTCTCTCTAAAACTCTCTTTCTCTCTTTATGATTTCTCTTTCTAATACATCCCTTTTATTCAACATTTTAGGTTAAACAATCAAAAACCACGAATGATTCAACATAAAATTGATTTTGTTCAAGTAAGAAGATCGAGTGGTTTAAAACATACAAAATCAAATTTTGAAACAATTAACATAAGCCCTAACCCAAATACCCTAATACCTATATCATCTTCTCACACAAACATAACTATTTTGAAACCCTAATCACATAAATCTTCATACTTTTAAACAAAACATAATACCCTCTCACCTATTCGTCATGGAAAAACGCTCTCTCTTCACGTTAGTTCTAAAGATCTATAGAGAATTAAAGTCTGCACCAGAAATTTTCCCGTGATCATCAACAAAAACCTAAAAAAAAGCAAACTTTAATAAAGACCCAAATCAGAATCAGAAACATAGAAGAAAATCGATGAAGGTTACTAAGAGAAAACCCTAACCCCGACGAAGGGGATGAAGAGAATTGAACCCGCACCAGAAATCTTCCTGTGATCATTAACAAAAACCAAAAAGAATTAAAACCGAGTTTCAAGTTTCAAAATCACGGCGATGAGCTGAGTTGTTTTCAGGGCTAGCACAATCAAATTTCAAGGATCTTGGAAGCTTAATGGAAAGTTCCAAATTTTTATTAGGTGTTTCAAATTCCTTAATAGCACTTCCCAGATCAAGAATTTGGGGTGGATCATTAGAGGAATTAAGCATCTGAACAATTTCAACAACCGTGACACTTGTACTGACTTCACATCCATTCTCAGAGGTCAATCCAGATTTCGATGATTCTAAGAAAAATTCTCTGAAATACAAAATACAGTAACGGAGCTCTTAATAAATACCCAAATCAGAGAGAACAATCTTATTGAAGATGGATTATCCATGATTCCCTTTCTGGGCATGAAGGGAGAGAGTTTTCAGAGAGCAAAAGTTTTTAGAGAGAGAGTTTTGAGATAGAAAATGAATGTTTTTTTTAAAGTTTGAAGGAAGCCGAGCGGAAAATTTTCCGGCCGGCGACCTTTGTCGGAGAAGAGAGAGGTGAGGTGGGAATATCTTTTTTTTTTTTAATATTTTTATTTTGAAATTAAGAATTATGGCATTTACTTCAAAATAGGGGGCTAAGTTTGAATTAATGAAAAATAGGGGGCTAAGAAGGGAGCTGGTCACAAAGTAGGGGGCCAAATAAGGATTAACTCAAAATTGTAAAATTGAAACATTTAAAAACATCAAACATGACTAGAAAAAGAATGGTCATAGGTAAACCGCAATCAGTTATCTCTTTCCTTAGACAATAAACAACATATTATGTGTATCTATAATATGTGTGAGTGTCTCCCAAGATACGTTGACTTACCTTCTCTCATTTTTTTTTATCTTAGGTACGCACTTCTTATCGACAATCAAACGAATTTAAATAGGTATTAGGAACTCCTAACTTCGGTTTTCATCTCTGGAATTTCTTTGTAATTTGACGATTTGTTTACACTCAGAATCTCAGTCGGGGATCTTCCACTGCTGCAAGTATCATAGAGGTTTGTCCTGCAAAGGTATCCGAAACGAAATATTTAATCTTTCGTAATCAATTGCATTCTCCACATAAAACTAGCTTTAGCCTCAGAGTGCCTTTTGTAACTCCCAAACACCCCCTTCCCATCAAGTTAGCATAAATCATTAATATCTCATTCATACAAAATCAGTTTTGTGCAAGCCTTAACCTGAAACTCAATCGCTAGACTACACAAATGCAATGGTATGCAAATCTTGTCACCTTGATGATTCAAACTCACTCAAAATACAAAAAAACAGTCTCAACTAAAGGTTTGATTCTAACATCTATTATGTTAGCGATAAAAGTTCAAATCTTGTTATTTCAATTTTCTTACAAATGCTTTAAGAACATATTTGGTGTGAGGGAATGAAATGTTGTTACGTGGAATTGCTTTTCCAATTTTTCGACGAAAGTGCATTAAAATCACATTTCTTATAGAATAAGATCTCATTAGTGAACCCAAGAGTGGGTGAGTTTGCAATTACTAACTAGTATTCACACTGAGTGATTGTTATTCCTCGCGGATTCGGTTTCGTATGGCAAACATAGTCCATGAGTAATTTTAAGAAAAAATGGTCCAGAGGTAAAAAAAAAAAAAAAAACCTTAATAGTGTTTATAGTCCATCCATCTCCCAAAATGTATCAAAAGTCCAAAAATAAATGATAAAGTCACATTTAGTCTAAATGAAGATCCCAGAGCACCAAATCCCATCTCTATGCAAAAACTTTTTTCGCTTCTTCCGACTTTACCCCTCTATATATACATACATACAGATTTATGCATTCAACATTTCGAATAGTGTACAACTCAAGTCCCATACAAAGTCATTTGTGCATTGAACGTTTTGAATAGTGCATAACCCAATTTTTCAGATATTAAGAACCTAAAGTGACTGACTAAAATGGATTACAAACCTAAAATTCAATGTACAAACTACCAGATGCAATATACAAACATTGAATTAGAAATGCATTACATCCAAGATCTATACAAAGTCATCTAGGTATAGTTCATAACCTAACTTTTCAAATGCTAAGAACCTAAAGTCACTGACTAAAATGGATTACACACATAAAAGTGACTAACTAGTATGGATTACACGCTAGAATGTGCATTGTACAAATTACCAGTTGCAATATACAAACATTGTATTAGAAATGCATTACATGTAAGATTAATACAAATTCATTTCTGTACTCAACATTTCTAATAGTTTTTAACCTAATTTTTCAAATGCTTTGAACCTAAAGTCATTGAATAGTATAAATTACACACTTGAAAATGTATTTTACAAACTACCAAATACAATATACAAACATTGAATTAGAAATGCATTACATCTAAGGTTCATACAAAGTCATTTATGCATAGTCTGTAACTTTATTTTTCTGATGCTAAGAACATAAACTAACTGAATAAAATGGATTACATATTCAAAAATGCAATATACAAACTACCAGATGCGTTACACAGACTACCAGATGTATGAAATCTTTTGATTGAAGGTATTTTGGGCAAAAGACTAAAAATCTATAGACCTTTATGGGTGGATCTTGGACTGGATTTTCTCTAACTTTTGGACTTCCAACCCATGACCCCTAATTTTAATTTGGTTCACATGTCTAACTTGAGCCACACGACATACAGATGATTCAATTTGAGTATGACAAAATTAATTCGTTATTCAACTATGATGTACAATTCACATATGATATTCTTAAAATGTAACACCTCTAAGTGGGAACCAATAATAAGTTGCTACTAGAATCATTATCTTTTTTTTTTTGTTGAAGGTATTAGGATCATTATCTTAATTATTAAATTTAAAATTAGATATACAGATATATTCATTATCCATTAACAATGTCTTGCCTCTGTGCCATCACCAAGATGGAATACAAACAAAAAAATAGAGAAACTGAGTTTTGGGAAAGGAATATTAGTACTATATAGTTTTAGTTAGTGTATCTACTCAACTATTGGGGTTCCATTTCAATTATTCTGTACTTAAGAACCAAGTTAATAATTAAAACCAAACTCCCACATTTGCTTGGTTCCACGTGGCGAAAACCCACGAACTCCAAGTAGTCCCCTAAAACTACACCTTGTAACACCCTATCAGAATTTTGATATCTTATTGTATTGAAAAGTAGTCAGTTAGTGAGAGAGATGGCAAATACAGGTAAGGTAGTAAGTCAATGGGGGAAAAAAGAATTAGGAGTGATGAGGGTTAGAGAGAGAGAGAGATTCTTGGCGTTAGGAATTATTTAGGTAGGTTGTGTGAAGCACGTAAGGGGAAAGGGCAGAGAGGTGTTAGTAGGAGTAGTAAGGAGTGGGAGTATTTAGTATTATGAAATAGAGAGTAGGTGGTGGGGGAAGGAAAGCATCGGTTGGTGGGGGATGGGAGATACATGGAAGCAAGAATAAGAATTAATGGGTGGCCTTCATCTCCTCACTTCTCACTCTTCTTCCCTTCCTCACCTTCTCCACCTCCTCTTAATTTCTCTCTCAACAATTTAACAAGGAAAACTTTATGCATATCACCCTATACATAAATTTGATTTAATTTGTGATTTGTCACCCATTAAGTCAAAAACTTTTTCGCCTGACCGAAATTAGGAAGTCACCCATTAAGTCAAAACTTTTTATACACGTAAGACGTAACATTTGGGATTTAGTAATTCGAGAGTAGTCTATAGTGATTTCTTTTGTTGCAAGAGTAGGCTATAGTGATTACCAATTTGCCAACAATTATAGATTGCGTTTAATCGTTAGATCTCCAATATTAATCCTAATTTATCTACGTTACTTGATGTAATTTTAGATTTGATTAGTTTGATTCTAATTTGCATACGTAACAAAAAAGAAAAAAAAAGTTGGATTTAATCTAATCATGATATTGTGTCAAGCAAATACTGAATTGAAATTCGATTGGCTATGAAACATAACCAGACTACTGATCAATCAGTATTGAGTTTTTTTTTTTTTTTTGATGAAAAATCAGTATTGAGTTTGATATGTCCAATTTTTCGAAAATATATATTGTGGGGTAACACATTTTTTATCCTGAAGTTTAGTATGTCTTATTTTTTTATACTTCATTTCATTAGCATGCCACTAGTACAAAATTGGGTAAGACTTATAGTAAGTAAGTATGAGTAATGACTTTTGAATTAATAAATATTTCATGAATGAATAGTAAGCTTAAAGAAGGTGTCAAACAATCAAACGTCACCCACATGAAGAGATTTTTTCAGTGACTTTGGAGCCACTCATGCACCAACTTTCTTCTTGCAACTAAGCACTATCCTTATTACCTCCATTCTTGCCTAAAGACACAAAAAAATAATGAACAATACCCTACAAAAGTCTACTACACTCTCTCTCTCCATTTCATATATTTTTTTCATCCCTCATCCATCCAAACTGTCCAATATATTTTTTTGATTTGGCTGGAGGGCTCCTTATGGAATATGGATCATTCAAAAATATATATTAAATGCATGACCAACATACCGCAAATCTCACTTACGCTCTGTAGCTTCCCACTATGTCCGCTTGTTCGTTGGATCCGGTCTTTGCCTTCTACTTTTCTATATAAGTTTCTAAACACGTCTACATTTATCTTGGGTCTTTGTTGTTTGACTTACTCTTACACTTTAGTTTACTTCTGATCTGTAGAGTGTAAGTCAGATTTTCATAGCTGTCAATGTGTACCCAATTATTCGTATCCACCCCTACTTTAGATCTTAAATTTTGGGGTTTTCTTGAAGGTGGAACTCCAATAACTCCTACAATTTGGACCGAATAGATTCTTGGCTCCAAATAGTTTGTTAGTGAATAATTGAAGGTTTGGTGCATATTGGGCAAGTAGTAGTGGTAGTAGTTTATTGGTTAATCATCTACTTAGAAAGCTAAATATACTGACATCTTAATGACTTAATTAATACTCTTATTACTTTATTCCTAAGAAAACCAACTGTCTAGAGACTGACTACAGATCAAATCATTGAGGAGTAGGGCTACCTATTCTCCAACCAATTAGTTGTTTGTTTAAATTTTATAATTATCTAAAAGTGGACTAATACAAAATTTAGTAATCATATTTCTTGCTCAAAACTACTTTTTTTTTTTTTTTTTTTTATGAACACAACCTTGCATTAACTAAACCAAAGAGTATACAAAACACAAAACAAAGCTACTTTAAAGCAGAAATAAACGATGGTACAGAGTTCCACACTTTCTTACTCGTATGTCTTCGTCCCCACTTGGCAAGCGCGTCCGCTGGAGCGTTACCCTCTCTATGAACAAATGAGAAGATCGCGGCTTCAAATTGCTTTCTGAGGGTCTGAACTTGTTGTAGAGTTGATTCCGTCTGCCAGTGTATGCCCACTTTGTTACCTTTAATAAAATTAATCAAGGATTGATTATCACTTTCGATGTGGATGTGTGAAATCTTCAGTTCTAAGGCCCATCTCATACTGTGGAGTATAGCTAAACCTTCACCTTCTTCAGCATTTTGGCAACGAATCGAGTCTGCTGCCGCTATGATGAAGTTTGAATCTTCATCTCGTATGATGCATCCGATTCCTGCCTGTTCTGTCATGTTACTAAAAGAGGCGTCCACGTTTATCTTAAGGAAAGGTTTCTCCGGGGGGATCCAGGATCTTCCCTTGGTTTTCTTTCTGTTTTTGGTTTTGGTTGTCGTCTCAATTTTGAGAGGAGTAATAGTAGTGTTATTGATTCTGTCAATAATTAGTCTCGGATTTTGTTTGTTTTCATTAAAACAGTTTTCGCATCGAGCTTTCCAGATAAACCATAAGATCTTGGCGTATAGTTGAGTAAGCTCCTCTGGCAAATCTTTCCATTGAAAGATCCACTGCATGGTTGAACCAATTTGATCCGTCCGAACTTGAAAATGGAACCAAATGGCTTTACCAAAAGTGCAATGAATCATTACATGATCAAGTGTTTCATCCTCTGCACAATTAATACAAGTGTAAGAGTTACCAATGAATTTACCAATTTTTGCTTTCACCGGAAGGCTATTTGTGCAACACTTCCATATGAATAGCTCAAAACTAGTTAGGAGTATATATATTTTTATCCAAACTAGAGTATTTGTCAGTCCAACCGTTTTCATTTCGAGATTACACTCAACTCAGTTAATATTAACACGGTCAAAACATGTAGGGAAAGATAACGCGTCAAAATTCTTACCAATTAATTAGACCACAAAATCTTCAACCTAATACAAACACACATTATATATATATATATATGTTGAGTGATAATGGTAATATGTGTATAGTAGTAGTGGTGGTCATGACTACTACTTGCTTTTGGGAGTTGCAACTAAAATACACTTTAACTGCTCATCATCCTCTCTGTGGAATAGAAATTAAATATAAAGTAGCACCAAAAGCCTCACTTATCTCCCTTAAAAGGACAATGACTTTATGTCCACCCCACCTAAAGTAGACTTATACCACTCTAGTTGGTACTCTCACTCTTGCCTCCTAAGGTAACTCATCCATCTCCCAAAGTAATGAAAACCTTCCTTTAACTCTATTTCCTTGTTTGGAAGCACCAATATTTTATACATGCAGTACTTGGTTAGTTTTGGGGCCATCTCACCCAAAAATTAGATCAACAAGTGATATTTTTTCATATTATATAATTCATCGGAAACATTTTTCTCTCTGTAATAGTTCGATATTATCTTATCGTTATAGAACCAAAATCTTAGAACTTTCGTGCAAAACCATGCGTCTTTGTTTACCTAAAATAAAGTAGTTGGAATTGTAGGTTTGGAACATCAAAGGAATTTTAAATAGTTGCAGATTTGCAATTTATTTATGCAACTAACTTAACTATAGAGTTCAACAAAAAAAAAAACTAACTTAACTATAGAGTTTTTTTTTTGTTGAAATAACTTAACTATAGAGTTGATCCAGGATTAAGGGAAACTCTAAAGGCGATCCCCCCTTAATCAAATTCCATGTGTGAAGGGACCGCCTTTAGAAAACAGGGCTTCTTTAGAACTTCTTAATGATTCATTTTATTGGTAATGGGCCTATTCGTGAGGCAGCATATCCTGGGCCTGGGCTGTGAGCTAGTTCCTTGGTGCCCGACGTCGACCCACTCATTAATTTTCCAATAAGCAACCGGGTGAGTCTAAAACCACAACTAATAACAAACCCAAATTCGCCATATTATTACTCGGAGTGTTCAAGAAAACTTTGTTTATACATGGTCTCATACAAATTAAACTCGGGCCTATGCCAAGGATATTATTATTACAAACAACCTTAGGTAAATGTGTACTTCCAGCGACAAATGACCATGAAAAAACACAGGTCTTTGCTTCCATACTTAAGAAAAAGTCAAATCATCTGATTCCAAAACACGATAATCCATTTTTGTACTACTAGGCTATCCCTAGTACTCTTTCGGTAGATTCTGATATTTATGTCTCTATCTTTGATTCAAAATCCCAAATTTGTCATGTTGTTTGACATATACTCAAAACCCTGGTTCAAAAGAGCCCTATTCACCCATAACCTCAAGTTTGACAAGCTCATGTCTTCCCAATCACCTTCTTTGACCTGTTTCATGAACCACCAAGTCACGATAACGAAAATCAAGGTGTGTTCAAGAAGAAGTAAATAAAGATTAAAGATATGCTCAAACAAATCTTACATTTAGGATAAATGTGAAAACCAATCGTTCGGGAAACATAGCAAAATTTGAACTTTGAATGTTGAAGGCTGTTAGAGACTCAAGAGCTCTGTAAAGAGCAACTGCAACACCTTCTCCTATGCTGCATACCAATCTCACACAGAACATACTTTCTTCTAGGTCTACCACATCCATCTACAAAATCATGTAAAAACTATTCTAATAAATCACAATGTTCGAAATGTAAATAATTTTTGTTTAACAAATGATCTTCTTACAGTTAGTACCCATAGGCTCCAGGGCCAATCCTGGCGCAACAGGCTGCTTAAGCACCCATGACGCCTGGCCTAGCCCAATTTCCACCCGTATCCTTACCTGCAGAATCTTCTTGTCAAGTTGATGCTTATAACAATCTTGAGTTTGTGACTTCTTTCCACAGTTTTGATCTAAACTTTTTTCTTTAATGGATGCCGATTCAAGTTCTTCTATTTCAGTTCCGAGCTTCTTAGCTTGCATCTGCAACTCTTTGACATATGAAACTGCATCTCCAACTATTGATGCTTTATCCATCTGTAGACCCAATTAAACAAGATGAACTCTTATTAAGTATAAACATCGAATATATCGATCCTTAATTTATGAAGAAGCATTAGCTTAGCTAGATAAACTATATACCTTGGTAATGTTAGGAACCAATGCACGTAAAGCGTAAAGCTTCTCCTTCATTCGAACTCTCCTCCTTCTTTCTGAAGTTATCATCGATCTTGAATTATCAACCAATACTCTACCATTTGACGATATTGGCGTAGTACCAGTTGTTGTAGTCCCTGAAGAGTAGTCCCCTACGTTTGCTTCTTCTACTTCTTCCATGTAGTTAACACCAAAGGGTGGTGTATAAGCTATGTAATTTGGATCATAACTAGTAGTACTAATGTTGTTGAGCCCAAACACTTCCTCTAGTCCAAGACTAGTGGACAAAAACGGCTCACCACCACCACTACCACTATCACCAACATCATCACTACCATAAACACCACCACCACCACCAAAAAGAAGGTCTTCATGAAGGGTTTCATGATGAATTGGGGTATAAGAGTCAAATGAGTCATTTGCTATTTGTTCAATGAATTGCTGAAAACTCGCATCACTAATAAAATCTCCAAATAATTCAAAATCGTTTAGCGGAATTCGAGATGTCTGGAAAGGTTGAATGTCATTCATTGCTAAGCTTGATTTGGATGTTAATAACTGTGCTCTAGTACTTGGTTGTTGTACAGTTATCGATTAAAAGAGGTTAAGAGTGGTTCTTATACTAATAGTGGTACTAATTAGGTGTTCATTAACATATATAAACTAAACCAGGCAATAGTTGGAATAGAATTTAAATTTTATTGTTGTTTAAATATATCGCTTATGTTTTTCGAAAACTTTGTTAATAACTATACCTTAGTTTATATAAAACTTACTTAATAATGCTTCTAAAACTAATTTAAAAAAATCGGGTTTCAGTGTTTAACTATGTTTATAAAAATAAGTCATTTCGAGATCAGGAGCTTGTACCTATCAACTTCTACTATTTTTGTTTGTTTAAATCAATAATGGACAATTAAAATTAATATTTTATTTAAATAAGTTACCAATTGGGAAACATATCTTAGGTCATCCCAAAGTAAGATTACTGATAATAATGGTATTTAATTAAGAGAGAGAAGAAGAAGAGAGTCAACTCATACTTCTTAGTTTAACTTACTATCTTATGGGTCGAGTTAGAGTTACATATACATGGGTCGACAGGTTAACTCATTCTTTAACTCTGATTTCATTCGTCCAAATGAACCGAGTTGAATTGACATTATTTTTGAAATTTTCTCCCCTTGAGGAATTACCAAATTAACATGATAGATCAAGAAGGTTATTCCCAAAAGTTCCCTTCTTTCATCTGGTACCTTTCAACATAAAATTGATGAGACAAAGGGTTTATGTCACTATATCGATTCTAAAAACAAGAGGAGCAAACGACTCAACGTTTTCTTATGCAGTGACCATCTTCTCGTACCATTTGGAGTTATTTCTTTTCTTTCTTGATTTTAGGTGGTTAGACTATCTTCGTGGTTCAATTTTTAAGAGACTGGAATATAGATAAATCAAATACATTAATTGTGAGGCTATCATTCAATTGCGATCCCTTTTGCTATTTGGTGGGACATTTGGAAAGAAATAATCGGTGTATTTTGTGGCATGGAGGCGAGTCTGATTTAGATAATTAAATGAGTGAAGTTTTTTTTTTTCACATAGAGAGCTTAGTTTACATGTTTAAAAGACCTCAATTGATCATCTTATCATCCCAATTTTTTTTTTTGTTGAAATATCTTATCATCCCAATGAAAAACAATTTCGAAAAACACCCAATCTATCTTGTCTGTGTTATCTTTCTTTTTAATGTATTTGGTGCCATATTGACACTTTGGGGTCACACTATATGACTGACGGTCAGAAAACTTCAACTCTTCTCATTTTAAAGGTGAGTTGGGTCAACCCACGGGTTGATGACCCGTGATGTAATTGCTAAGGCTGCCCTAGAATGTGGGAGACACGCATGAAGTTGGAGGTGGTATTTGATGGATGGGAGTCGCACACAAGCTTCAGCTGCTCATCTTTTTATATCAAAATTAAAACCTCTTTGTTCCTAATCCACTGCACGTTACTCCATGTGCCTTTCTTTATACTATGGATTAGTTCTATATTAAGAACTAATGTTGTATTAGTAGTTTCCTTTTTTAATCTTTTCTTGCTTTCTTCTTCGTCGGAGATGATAGTCGGCTCAAGACCCCTACATCCAAAAACCACTTCTTTTATGTTCTTCCTCCCTTCACTTCTACCACCATCGTCCGATAACCACAATCGTTCGTTGGGTGATTTGGGGTCTCTCTCACTCCAAAATCTAGCTCATGAAATAAAGTTTTCTTACACATATAGACTCACCTTATGCCCCTTTCCCTTCCAAAGCGGAATTATCCTGACATCTCTTTCGAAACCAATTAAGTTTCATTTTGAAAAATTAGAATGTTTTAAGATAGAAAAGCATGAAAAGGAGAAGAGGAATAAGAAGAGGTAGTGGGGGTCGACGAGTTGGTGGGGGAAGAAGAAAGAACAAAAAAATATATTTTTAATGCAGGGATCGACACCCCGTAACAATTTGTTAGTCTTGGACGAAGAACAGAGTGAGAAAAGATAGAAGATTGGATAATTTTGAAAAGAAAAGTAATAAGAGAAAGAAAAAAAATCAACTATCACAATTGACTAGCAGAAAAATAGGCCAAAATAAAAGGTGATCATCTTTAGGTGAACCATTTTGGTGAGTTATCACCATTAAGAGCTAAGAGGCTAAATGGGGATTAGCATTTTCTTTTCTTTCATCTTTATCCTCCAAGCCTTTATCTAAACTTTTGTACTTTTTTTTGTTGAACTCTAAACTTTTGTACTTGAAATAGGAACCCTAATAAATGCAGGCCTTACACATGAACCAAAGTATACTTAGGATCCCAAACTTCCATTTCAAAATTCCCTCTCTTTTTTATTTCTTTACCCACTATCACCCTTTTCCCTCCATACACCCTTTTTCAAACTTTAACCTATTATTGTTTGACTTGCATTACATAATGGTTCTCTTCTCTCTCAAAGTTCTCAAAAACACAGTTAAATGACAAAATTACCACTGACTCCATTTATACTGTCAAAATTACCAGACTTGTCTGGTGGAAGAAATGCTGTATATATCTGAAAAGTACAGAATCATTCAAGAAAAGCTGAAGACAAAGCAACAAAGTGATTAAAATCTTGGCTCCCACCTGAACTGAACCAGAACTTACACATCCCCACACTTCTAAAGAAAGGCTATTTTCAAATAGAAGAACAACCCGCCCAAATAAACAAACCCATCTCTTCAAATTTCAAAACTTAAATTTTACACCTCCAATTTCACTGTCAGAGAATACGTGGTCGACAGGACTGCCTGTGCTGCTAGGCACAGGTTATACCTAGTTATCATACAAGAAGAACCCTCCCTATGATCTTCTCTTTACAACATTCACACAAAGACTAACGCATTATATACATAATATGTTGATGTAACTAGGTCATACATACTGACGTGTGGAAGCACGAATCCGTGCTACAGTTGCCAAGTGCCGCCTTCGTGTTGCACATTATTATGTAGCGAGTTTTCGTGGTCTCCTCGCATCACTCTTTCTCTTACTACTCTTTGCTCGAGTTACAAAATCAAGAGCTTCCATCGCTGTCCTCAGATAGGGTATTTGACTGGATAACAACCCGAGCTCCTGATGTCAGCCTGCAAGAGGAATAGACAAATTCAAAACCGAGAACATAAAGAAGTTTACTACATTATTCAATTTTAGATTATGGGAGAAAATGAGAGATCTGGAACCTAACTTTCTTCTATCTTGATCACTCTATCTTTCTCTCTAACCTTGTCTGATTTCTGTGTCAGTCTCTCCCCAAAGGACGACTCCAAGATTCTTACGCTTTTAGGTGTTTGTTTGAAGCTATCCGTTTCAGCGGAAGACTTCTTAGGTTTATCTGAAACAGGGGATCTCATAGAGCCTCCTTTGGGCTGCTTAGTCAACGAAGCTTTAATTGACTTAAAAATGCAATTTGAACTTGCAGAATCAATATCTTCGTTGTTTCGTGTTGAATCCTGTGGGTCAAAGATCCTGCAGTTTACATGTCAAGTTTTAGTTTCTTATTAGGATTAAATGCAACGGGCGTCCAGTCAACTCAAAATCAATGTGGACCTAAGAAAGTAACAATGCCCTCAAATTTGTCTCATATCGGTCAATGTCGATGTTAATGGGTATCTAATTCTCAAAGAAAACTCAAATGCATCTTCAAATACTGGAAAAATATTTAAGACTTGTCTAATGGAAAAATATTTAATACTTGTATAATATACATATACAAGTATAAGACTATTTTCTTGATCAAATTTATTAATGAAGACTTAATCTGACTAAAATACAAAATGAAATTTAGAACTTACCTATAAACTTCATAAGATAGGAAAATTTCTATGCGTTTATCATCATGAACACCATAAACTTTTCATATTTGTATTGCACAAAGCGAGTAGGAAAATTACCTGATCGTGTTGTAGACCAAAGAATGCTTTAGACCTTCATCCTTGTATGACTTAATGTCCATTGGAGTCCCAAAGGAATAATCTTTGTCTTCCAATCTTAGACTTGTTAGACTTGGATTCTCTGACTGAGTATCAAATTCTCTTAATACCATTGAGCTAGAGAAGAATGGTGCATGAGAAAACCTAGGTCTGTAGTTTGGGATAAAACCAAAACTATGATCTTTCATGGGGAGAGAACCACATGAGATCAGTTGCATCAGTACATTTGATGCCTTGAGTTTTGTATTCGTAGGTACACAATTTTCTTCCCCTTCAAGTATTGTAACGTTGTTTGTCTTCTTAGCCTCGGCTTTAATCAGCGATTCCAAAGTCTCGGTCTTTCTCCCACAAGAAGAGTTACTGGAAGAGGACGGAGGTAGAGAGATCTCCTCTTGGCAAATCCCGGGCCTCCCCGTTTCAGGTTGGATTTCATTTTGTTGATTTGCGCAGGACTGATCCTCTAGCGACTTATCATCAGTTGAAACACCTCTTGTACAAGTTTCTCTAGTTCTAGCTTCTAAGTGTTCTTCAGTCTGACTCGAAGCATCAACAGCTCCTTCACCCTTGACAATCGTGTACTCTGTTAAACTACTAGAGTCACTAGATGAATGACTCTTTCCAGTGCTAGAATCAGGTGACGTGCTAGTTGAATTTGGGGGTTGAAGTCGAGGAGAAAGTTCCTCCTCTTGGGTTGGTCTATTAGTCTCATTCGCAATAACGTTTGAAACTGAGTTAGAAGCTTCTTCGCTTCTTGAAGAAGTGGGTTCTTGCAATTGTTCTATATTCTGCGATTTAGTAGAACTACCGATCGGTAAATGATCTAACAACATACAAATAAAAATCCATATTTCAGTTTTCGGTCTTCTTTAACAATTGTTAAATGGATTGATAGAGAAAAATGGAAATTGGTCCAAATTTGAGTTTCTTGTTACCTGAATGAGATTCTTCGAGGAGTTCGGAACCCTTGAGAACATATTCATTATGATGAACAGGAAGTATCAAGTCATCTTCACAAAGATCTTGCCAAACAAATCCATTCCTATAACTTCTGCATCAAAAATTTAAACAAGAAATTTCTATAAGAACCCTAAACACAGGAGAAAGAACTTGAATTTTGTGTTAGAATATATGGTTATTCACCTCTTACAAGACCATGAATACATTGTAGCCATTCCTTTTCCTCTAAGAACATTCAAACGATTAATCACATCTGAGAATAAACAAAAAACATTAAACTCAGAAACCCTAAGATTCAAATTAGGGAAACTTGACCTAACTTCAACCATGAATATATTTTTACCTCTCAAGTAGAGACCTTCAGGCGAAGAGAGAGAAACTTCAATGAAATGGGGATGTTCTAGATGGTGATTCCTACAAAGATAATAAACCACCGGAACTTTTCTATTCCGGTGGTGCTTTGGCGACGGTTCTATCCAAATTTTAGCCCTTTCTGGACTTACTTGTCTTGTTTTCTTCACTCTCGTCTCCATTTCTACTTCTAAAATAACCTCAAATTCGAAAAACAGATCTAAAACGAACCACTTCAAATTCAATCAAGTAAAATCCTGAACAAAAAACCAACAAATTCACACCCATAAATAAAACAAGGAGTTAAACCCATGATTTAAACTTGAAAGTTAGGAAATTTACCTTGAAAAACAGAAGTTCAAAAGTAAAATGAAAAATCCCTTGTTTGCATTTCTACTTCGCCATTAGAGAGAGAGAGAGAGAGAGAGAGAGAGAGAGGAGGTAAGTAAGCTCTACAGTTTGAAATTTAGAGAGAGAAAGTGAAAGAGAGAGAGAGAGAGATCGAAGTAGAAAAGAAAAACAGAAGCTTTTTTCAGTTCTGTTGAACTTTTGTTCGTTTTGTATTTGTAGACAAATCGTTAGCCTTATATTAGTTCCGCACCGTTGGATGATCCTCGTAATGTCATCTGAACTTGCTACAAAACTTGGTGCCTATAAAACCTCCCTTGAGTAAGACCAGCAAAGAGCACATCAAGAGAAATTTTAAATGCACTACTCATTTTAGTTATATACTCACATCCAAGTACTTTTTGTTCAAGTCAAATATGATACGAGTGTGGCAGGTAGAACTAATAAGCATATAGTATAAAATTTCCCGCATCTAGATTACGGATAGGCGAAAAATTAATTTAGGACTTTGGGTGGCCCATGGGTCATTTAGCTAGCTCGATACGACAACTCAACCACTGACATTTAGTTGATACTGTATATGTTATTGAAACCCAGGGCCAAGTCCAATAAGTAGTTCGTCCGTCTCTTGTCTCTAGTCCGATTTTGGATCAAATATGAAAATACAGAAGGTTGTTGTGATAAAGCATCTTAATCCATGGAGACAAGTTCCATCGATATCAAATTCATGGAACTTAAGAAAAAGCATCTTAATCCAATGAATGGAAAAGTTATCGGCATCTTCCTGTTGTTTTCTTTACTTTGAACTGGCCATAATATTTGAAACAGATTGATTGTTAATCTTCTATACGTTTGGTATCAGTATACTTTCAAGTTTCTATTGTTGATCTAGCTTATAACTTGACAACTTCTTTGCCTCTTTCTCTCAAATGGAGATAAGTATTGATGTAGATTGTTGCGGAAGCGTAAAAGTAATGGAATCCACCATTGTTAATAAACTAAACTAACGAAATAAAACTGATAAAATAACGATAAACAATAAACTTGATTGATAATAAACTTGGTTGATAATATTCTCTGATCTGGTTAACAAAGACAGACTAGACTTCTCTTATATAGAGATTGTACTTTCCTAGATAGACTCAAATAAGGAAATAAGATAACTACTAATAATACTTTCCTTGATTGCTAAGACTCATAATTATGGAAACCCTAAATACTTAATTATAAAAACTACGCTAATGTAGCTTCTTGACCGTGAGGCCCACTATCACCATGGCCGTGAGGCCCAATAGGAAGATGGTCTCCATCATACTCCCCCGCTGCGGAACAACTTGCCCCCAAGTTGGTGTTGTCATAAAGCGGATCGTCCAAGTAATGAGGATATATATGAGCGATGTTGAAGGTAACTTCGGCGACGAGTTTGAAGGCAATCCTTAGTTCCCACTTTTCACGAAAATTGCCGAAAATCCGAAGAAGAAAAATATTGACAATATAACCAATTATAATGTGAAACATATATTGCCAAGATACTCGCAAAAGCAATACCAACGTAGATACGTCTAGTAAATTGCGACATCGCCCGTCGTCTTTTAGTTTGACGAAAGAGGTCACATCTACAACCTGTCTTGTTCTTGGAAAAACAATGGATGGCCATGAAGATTGGTTTGTATGATTCTTTGAAGTTGAAAGCCATGAAGAAATCAATGGAGGAGAAAGTATTTATGATTCGACACAACTAATTCGTCTCCCGGAATCATATATGGATCAAACAACTTATTCGAGCTTGTGTTAGTCAGTTGAATTTCTTCTTCTTGATCTGGCTTATCGAAATTTTCTTCCTCCATTATTGAAAAACTAGGATTTTTTTTATCAAAAACCTCTCCTTCAATAATATTGACCATGGTAGTCGAAGGAATTTCGGATAATAATTTGTTCGATTGGATTTGAGATTCTATAAAAGATAAGTATTCATGTAAAGGGAGAAAAGCATATCGAAAAATACTTTTCACTTTATTCCAATCATCTACGAACGATTTTCTTTCATTAACGAGTCTCCATTGCATCTCGTTGTATTTTTCATACACTCTTGTAGACAAGTGTTGTTCAAGAATAAAAGCCTTATC
Organism: Eschscholzia californica; assembly: GCF_041429995.1. Taxonomy (NCBI): domain Eukaryota; kingdom Viridiplantae; phylum Streptophyta; class Magnoliopsida; order Ranunculales; family Papaveraceae; genus Eschscholzia; species Eschscholzia californica. The sequence goes on along the minus strand of NW_028238420.1, from coordinate 39,547,493 downwards.
TTCATCACGAACCTCTTGGTTTATAAACCAATCTTCCATCTGAGAATCCAAAAATCTATATGATATTGATAATTAAACATAGGAATTTTGGAATCGACATTAATTTTGTTTTGATCTTTTCGATCAACATAGAGTTGTTGTGCATCTCTTAAAGGATCCCAACCTAAACGCGGAAGATTATTCCAACATTCAAGATGAGAAGTATTTAAAAAGTTATCTGTTCCCAGATTCTTAAAGCTCTGAATACCAGCTGATGTAGATTGTTGCGGAAGCGTAAAAGTAATGGAATCCACCATTGTTAATAAACTAAACTAACGAAATAAAACTGATAAAATAACGATAAACAATAAACTTGATTGATAATAAACTTGGTTGATAATATTCTCTGATCTGGTTAACAAAGACAGACTAGACTTCTCTTATATAGAGATTGTACTTTCCTAGATAGACTCAAATAAGGAAATAAGATAACTACTAATAATACTTTCCTTGATTGCTAAGACTCATAATTATGGAAACCCTAAATACTTAATTATAGAAACTACGCTAATGTAGCTTCTTGACCGTGAGGCCCACTATCACCATGGCCGTGAGGCCCAATAGGAAGATGGTCTCCATCAAGTATTATGACATCAATTTTTCGATGTAAACTCAGTCTCCATGTCCAAATGCATTACAAAAGTCCTCACTTACGCATATTATTGGCGACCCCTATCTGACAAATTGAGTCGGTGGGTTGACTGTCTTAACATATTTAACACTCGTTATAAACATTTTTTTTGTTGCAAGTCAGTTATAGTACGAAATGATTTTTTGGAATTTACCTTTATAAGGTTGCATCCAAGTATCCAACTGTCTTGGGTGAATGGTGATGTCCAGATATGAGAATTGGTCTCTTACATCTAGGGCTGCTTAGAATGAATACCATGCTTCATTTTCAGTCTCTGTTGTTTCTCTAGGTCTCGTGACATTTGATTTCATACCGACCTGAAAGGGACTTGAGGCCCATCATAATTGCTATACACGCTCATTTTACGCACAAAATATCACTAAAATTTGGTTATAAAAGGGCGGCTACAACAATATGCTAGGCATCTTTAGACTTTCTCGACTGACTTATTTCTTATCCACTTTGCCACATCACACCCAAATGCCTTGGTCTAGCTTCTAAGTTTCTTTGGAAGGCCCAAAATTAATTGTACTATTCTATCTGGGATTTATGGGTTTATAGTCCAACAAACAACACCTAAACCCACATTTAGTCTACCATAATATTAATATAGGTTTTTAATCCAAAATAATAATTATAATGGAAATTTAATCCAAATAGTCCTATCTCCGTACAAAACACAGATTCCTATGATATATATTTTTTCCTAATACTCTTTATAACCTTCTATATATGTTTCATCTATAAGAGGGTAACAAGGTCCAAAAGGGAAAAGGACTAAAATCCCTTTTTCTTTGAAGATAGGACCCTATTCTGTTTTAGGATTTTATTTTGGGCCTAAAATCCATTGTCTCTATTTGTCTGTACGTAAAATCTTGTTCCTGCAAAGTTGTATGTGCTAATTTTTCGTTAATCATATTGTGGACAACTTAAGGGTTGAAAAATCAACATGAATTTTCCTGCAAGGTTCAGAAATTAGAAGGGGAAATACTCCAATTTGTCTGGAAAAGTAGTGGCAATAGGATTATTCTTCTGAGTCTTAGACACCTAATTAGGTGATCCTAGCTAGGCTAGTTAGATTGCAACTACAACACAAATGGTTGAACAATTGCAACCAAATTGGTCCTACCACCCATGTGGAGTGGAAAACGGATCCAATGAGATACCTAAGTGGGTCAAGTCAAGGTCCATTATCCATTACCCAAAAAATGACCAAAAACCCCACCAAAGCAACTTCTCTTCTTGTTAGTAATAGTAATATTGACTATTGTGTAATAATCATGCCAAACCAATAAAAAGTGTAGATCTTGGATTCTTGGTACTACTTTTTGGGATCTACTCTATGATCATTAACGAATAACCTTAGTAGTGTTTTTCTCATAAGTAATAGTATTTGAAATCAGACTCGAGATCTGATTTTACTCTATTCAAATTTAGATTGTTTACCTTTGTATGCTCTTGATATTTGACGTATCAAATGACTGATTTGAGATCTAATTGGATTAAACAATGCACATTAACGAGTCAAGCTAGTGGATTTCTACAATGGAAAAATAAACGAACCACCTTAGTCAATCAACTATCAGTCTCTCTCAAATGCTACACGAACAGACAAATCCAATTCTTCAGAAATCAAAATCGAATGTACCTAACTTTCCATGTACATTTGCAACAAAAAAAAAAACTTTCCTTGTACATTGATATCAACCAACACACAACCAAGAAAGGTGGAACCTCTCTCTATTAGAATCTTTATTCTTTCTCTAATAAGATAATCTACTAGTATACAAGTTTGCTTTCTTGATGCAAATCGACATAACAAAAGACTAGATTGAAAGATATACAATTAGATAATATAATTAGAAAAGTATAACATTAGTAACTAAATTTGGTTATTGTCAATGCAGAAGAGTTCTTCTTTGGTACTTAGAAATGATAGAAGAAATATTAGAACCTTCACATAAAGTTCTTTTCTTGTCATTAACTCTACCAACAAAATTGTTGTTATTAGAATTGGCAATGTTGATTGTAGTAGTAGAGTCTAGGTGATGAAGAAGATGAGAGTGTACTAGTGGTGGTGGTAGAGGTGAAGAAGGAACCACAATTGATGGGATATCAAAGGAATTAAGTGGGGGTGGTGGGTTTTGCCATTGAGGTAGTGGTCCGGCGAGGAGAAGTGTCTGAAGGAGCGGTCCGGCGTTCATCACAGCTTCTAGAAGTTTCCCTTTTTCAGGCAATGGCTTATCAATTCCTACTTGTAATATCCTAGCCGGAAAAGGGCCGAAAGCAACCGGAGAAGAAACATTACTTTCGTCATAATCTGATGAAGATATTGCAGTATATGAATCTCCAATTCTTAATTCATCTTCTATGCTAGAAACTCCAGAGAGAGGTTGTTGTTGTTTAAGGATTAGTACCTTTTCCATTAAAAGTGTTTTATAATTATCTTGAGCTTCATCTCTTTCTTTAATGGCTATCTTTAAGAGATCTTGAAGCTGAATCATTTGATCTTCTTTCTTTTTTATCTCCTCTTTTGCTGCAACTCTTGTTTTTTCTAGCTCTAAACTAGTATACAACAGAGATTGCTTTAAATCATCAATGCTCTGAAATTACAATTCAAATTTCAAAATCAAACAATACCCATTGAAGAAAACATCTTTAATTACTAGAAAACTATAAAAATTTCAGAGAAATCAAGAAATGGAAGTCTGGTTTTACCTTTCCTTGGCAGAAATAGGGCCAGCTGTAATGAGCAGCATTTCCTTGAGTATTCATTTTTTATTTGTAACTAAGAACTCTGTTTTGAATATGACTCTTCATTTGGTAATGCATCAGTCTTTATAGAAGATGTTTTTTTTATTGGAGTTGGACAAAGCAGAGACAGCCAAAAACCCTAGTAAGACCAAAACATCAGCTTCATCTCTCTCTCTCTATATGTCTATAGGGTGGGAATGTGAAACCAGTGTAAGAGGTAGGAGCCAAGTCATACCTCAACTTCTTTAAATGGAGGTTCAAACATAAAGTAGATGTTACTGCAAAAAAGGTGTTTGAAATCAACTATGGAAATAACAATAAATATTGAAGTTAAGCTTATTTTTCTACTCAAGAAATGATTTTATATGACTAAATAACATATTAGTACAGTATATTATAATAAATATGATAGTGAAGTGGGTAGAGTAATAGAGTTAGAGTACTTACTTTTTGTTTTGTTTTTGTCAATTAACTTTGTAATGGGTAAATAATTTTTTTTTATTAATGTTTAAGCCATTTTAGTTTCTAATTAGTTAGATGGTTAAGAATCTTAGGATAGTTAATTTGAAATAAATATTTCTCTAATTTATTACTTTTATAAGTTGTTTACTACGTCTAATTTTAACAGTCTACTAGTTGTGTACTCATGAATTACCCGAAGCTAACGAACCCCACTTAGAAAAGTACAATATGAAGTAATTAGTCTCTCAAATTTATTTTCTCAAGTACGAGTGGGAACGATTTTTTAGAGCTAAGAAGCTCATATTATAAGAAGATCAACTCCTTTGTTGTCTTATTTTGTCAAAAATGTGGTGAGGTACTTGAATAGTTGCAGTCACACTATTTAAAGTTCTAAAGTTTTCAGGGTTTGGGAAGGCAAATTCACACCAAACCATTGCAAAGGAAAAGATTATGGGCATAAACTTTAGGACCCATTTGGATAAGAAGTTCATTAAGTAGACTAATTGAAGATCTCATTTTTTAAATATCTTATTGAAGGTGAGAAAATGTGTTTGTACTCCATAAATAGTCGAACTTAAATATCCGCTCTGCAAATTCCATCAATTACATTAGCAGAATTGCTTCCGTTACCACACAAAGGTGCAACTTTGTAATTTCAAGGTAGTAACTTCGTACTATAATTTGTTCATTTCGGGATGGGGGGCCTAGTGAAGTAGGCGCCCACGACCTTACTTAAGTGTCTATAAGCTCGACATAAAGACAGACCGGCCTGGTAGTGCCTTTAACCTGAGGCTTGAAGTGCTCAAAGATACTTAATAGCTGGCCTATGAAACACATTGCCAAGACCCAAAATGTAGAATAGATATGAAGGCCCAAACCTAAGCCAAGAATAGCCAACCCTCTGTTTGCAAAATTTCCTCTAGCAAAGCAAATCACCAGTCATCAACCAATTAAAGAATAAATTTAAGATATGGACAGAATGTAATCAAATATAGTATTAGTTAGGGGGATATTCTCCCAAAAAAGTCGTGGGTGGGGACAAGAAAGCAGAGGAAAGAAAGGGGATCAACTTTTGACCTTTGGTTATGACAAGTTGTAAACCAAAACAATCCAATCCAGTAGGACCTATCCACGAATGGATTTTAGATAGTCATTCTTTTTTTTTTTTTTTTTTTGTTGAAAGAGATAAATATAATTAAGCTAAGCATCCATTACAATATAATTTAGCTAGAAAGTAAGGAACATGCTTCCAATTCATGTCACGGTTCTGTCGCCTAGCCCATTTGGCGATAAGATCAGCCTGGGAGTTTTGGGATCTCTTCGTATGATGGAATATGATACTGTCGAGCTTTGAGGTCAACTTTCTTATGCCATGTACATGAATTTTGGATTGCCATGTAATAGCTTGTCGATGATCTTGGATATGCTTGATGATGCTTTGGTTGTCGCTTTCGATGATGACTCTTTGATATTTTCGATCAATTGCCCATTTGAGACCATTGAGTATGGCGATTGCTTCACTTTCTTCACTATTTCTTGCCCTGGAAACATAAGCTGTCGCTTCTATGAATTGAGACTTCGAGTCATGGACTACAAGTCCAGTTCCTATAGAGGTATTGATTGAAGTGAAGGAGGCATCTACATTAATCTTCAGAAATGAGTCGTTCGGGGGTTTCCATTTTTCAACTTTCTTCTTATTAGGAATGGAGATCTCTATTCGTTTCTCTGGGTAGCTATTGATCGTATTAATGATTTCTCTGGTGTCAGCCTTCACATTCTTGAAACAGCTGTCACATCTAGATTTCCAGATGATCCACAGAATAGTAGCGAAGTGAGATTTGTTTTTATTATTACATCTATGTTGATCATTACTCCACGAGAAAATCCAATCTTTGATAGATTTAACATTATCAACTATGATATTAAAGTGAAACCAAATATTCCTAGCAACAGGGCAGTGTAGGAGTGCATGCTCTAAGGATTCAATGCAAGGGCATAAGTGGCAGTTCAAGTTATTTCCTATATATTTACCGATACGGTTTTTAACAGGTAAAGCGTTATGACAAATTTTCCACAGGAAAAGCTGGACCCGTGGGAGGACCGGGAGTTTCCAAATGAAGTTCCAATTTAACTGTTCAGGGTTAGGGGTTATATTGGCCCTTTTCATGTGATTGTATAAGGATTTAACTGTGAACTGTCCAGACTCCGCCAGAGTCCATCTGATTTCGTCTTTTCCTTCATTATAAATAGGAATAGCTTTATTAAATTTCTCGTGTTTTCATCGAAATTTTGTTCGAGTATATGGTCATTCCATTCATGGTTAGTGATAAGCTGAGCGACCCACTTTAGATTGGACTCATAGCGGTTAGGGATGGGACTCTCCATAGAAGGGATCCAATTATCCTGCCAGATGTTTATATTTTCTCCGTTGTGAACCTCCCAAATGCTAAAGGTGTTAATAGTATGAAATGTTTTGCAAATGTTTTTCCATATCCAAGAATGATGTTGTTTGAAGGCTCCCGGATTGTCTGTGTTAGGATAGTATTTAGCCTATAGAACTCTCACCCAAGCTGCCTGTGGGTTTGACTTGATTCTCCACGCCAGTTTGCTCAGCATGGCAATATTATCTATTTCTGGAAGATGAATACCCAGGCCTCCCAGGTCTCTCGGGAGACAGATAGATTTCCAAGCTTTAGTGCAGATTCCTTTAGACTTACCCCACCAGAAAGACTTCTGTAAAGTCGAGATGCGCTTGCTTACGCCTTTCGGGATGACAAAGCATTGCATCTGGTATCGGGGTACGGCCGCTGCGATAGCCGAAATGACCACCGTTCGACCAGCTTGAGAGAGGAACGCATTGTCCAAATTAGACAGTTTTCTATTGATCTTTTCTACTAATTCATTGAACACTTTGGTTTTTTGAGGTCCTATGAATAGTTGAGCACCCAAATACTTCTCCGATGTCGACGCATATTTAACTTTAAGGGATTTCATGATCATTCGTTTGAATTTTGGGTGAGAATTCTTTGAGTAGAAAATATTGGATTTAGAGTAATTAATCATTTGTCCCGAGGCCGCCCCGAAAGTATTGAGAATATTTTTAAGGTTGGCAACATTTTCTAGAGAATTACGACCAAAAATGATACAGTCATCTGCGAAAAGCAGATGATTGATCTCACAATCGTTATTGTTGCTAGGGAAGCCAATGAATTTTCTGTTTTCATCCTCCGCGTTAAGAAGACGGCTCAGACCTTCCATAGCAATAGTAAACAAGAACAGAGAGAGAGGATCTCCCTGTCTGATTCCTCTGGAGGGAGTGAATGTCTTGCTAGGCCGCCCGTTTAAGAGAACCGCCATGGAGGAAGTCGAAATGCAGTTGTGAATCATATTGGTCCATTTTTCTGAGTATCCTAAATTCCGCTTAATGCTGATAATGAAAGGCCACTCAATTCTGTCGAAAGCTTTCGACATGTCCAGTTTGAGGCCAAAGTAGCCTTTAGCGCCTTTCATTTTCTTGAAGGAATGGATAATCTCTTGACCAATAATGATATTATCGGTAATTTGCCTCCCTGGGACATAAGCCGCCTGGAAAGGGGACACTATGTTATCCAGAGTATACTTGAACCGATCTGCTAGAATTTTTGTAATGATTTTGTAAGTGGTATTGAGGAGGCTAATAGGTCGGAAGTCCGCCGGAGAATGCGGAATGGGAGTTTGCGGAATGGGAGTTTTTGGAATAAGACAAATGTGGGTATGGTTCGTGCCAGCTGGTAGGACTTCCGACTCGAAAAAATTCCAAATTAACACGTAGATGTCACTCCGCACTGTATCCCAGTTGGATTGAAAGAAAAAGTGAGGGAAGCCATCCGGGCCAGGAGAGGCTTCCTTTTTCAGCCATTTAATGGCCAAATCAATTTCCTCGTGATCCGGTTGCCTCGTGAGATTGTAGTTTTGATTGGAGGTGATAGTTGGTTGGAATAGCTGTAGAATCTTTTGATTGTGTTCCGGAAAGGAGGAAGAACTAATGTTAAGAAGATGAGAAACAAAAATGTTTTGAATGTCCGTGATGTTTTCTTGCCAATCGTCATTCTTATCTTTAATAGCTAAAATACGGTTTCTTCTATTTCTTTGAATAGCTTGGGAATGGAAATATTTCGTGTTTTTGTCACCTAAGGTGATGAAATTATTTCTGGATTTTTCTTTCCATATACTTTCTTGTTGTCTATATAATTCTTCTAACTTCATATTGAGGTTGCGATAATCCTCACTATTATTGCACACCTGAATGGAGGAGATGGTTTTACTGATCTTGTTATCAATATTCCCGAAGACCTCGGTGTTCCACTTCGTAAGGTGTTTACTCAAGTTTTTAAGATTGATTTGGATATTATTATCCGTGAGGTCCTTATCCTCCATAGCCCATTTATCCGCTATGAAATCATGACAATTTGGGTGCGACATCCAAGTACGCATAAATTTAAAAGGTTTTGCTTGATCATGTTTCGTTTCCTGAACAGACAGGAAAATCGGAAGGTGGTCAGATCCTACCGATTCAAGATGAGTAATCCCAGAGGATTTGAAAGTGTTGAACCAGGGGTGGTTAGCCAGCGCTCTGTCCAAACGTTCTTGAATAAAAGTATTTCCAAATTGTTTGTTGTTCCATGTAAAAGGGTTGCCTTTGAAGCCCATATCCATAAGCTCAAGTTTATTGATAATGTCGGTAATCTTAGAAACGATAGAATTAGTCGCACGATTACCCCCTTTTTTCTCCTTGAGGTCCAGAATGACATTTAGGTCCCCTATTATCACCCAAGGATGATCCGGTTCCGGTTTGAGCTCAAACAATTTTTTCCAAGGTTTAAGTTTATTATGGTGATATGGACTACCATAGAGGCCCGTAATGTTCATTTGGTTGTTATTGATATCATCCTTGAGATTCATATGGATAATGTTATTATCCGAGTAAGTAATGTTAGCTTTTAAGTGGTGTTTCCAGAACATCACTAGCCCTCCCGCTTTATTGTTGGGTTCAACGAAGTGATTGGCATACATTTTTCCAATTTTAATATGTTTGTTTATCTGAGCCGAGTGGTTTTTCGTCTCGGATAGAAACATAATGTCCGGACTGTGTTTGTTAATAAGATGTAAAAGATATTTTTGGTTGTGAAGGCATTAATACCCCTGACATTCCAACTTAAGATTGTGGGACACTCCCTCGTGGGAGCGATTATGGCTACCATTGACGATTGAAACTCAAAACTCAACACTAGCCTAGCCGAGAGTAAGTCCACCTGAAAACCAAGAAAAAACAAGAACCAACCAAACCAGAGAGTATCTACAAGTAACAGAGGAATAGGAAAGAAAGAAAGGCTGAAACCTAAAGGAGGAAAGAAAGAGGAAGGACTAACACAGAATCCACGAAAAATAAAATAAAAACTAAAACGACTATAACTAAAACAGAAGGACAAAGAACGAACACCTGGAAATAACTTAATAAGCCGAAACCCAACAATCTAAATAACTAACCAGATTCATAGTATCATTCACATAACAGAGATAGATACAACCCAAAACACTTAACAAAAAGAAAACTAGGATCAAAGCTTCAACTATACTTGAAGATATCCTAGTAAACCCGTAAACATGCACAAAAAGATAAACTAAGAACTAACAGAGAGAGGATAGACCCATAAGATCAACAAAAAGATAACTAAGATTCAAAGAAAACACAGACTTAATCAGCTAGACCAGGTTGTTCATTAAGACCATCATCACGAGCATTGGAGGAGTGACCAGGAGAGACCAGAAACGAATCCGAGAGCTTGTGTCTCCTGCGTTCTTCTTGACTATGGATAGATTCAGGAGGGGAGATATACCAACTAGGTGGAATAGCGTTAGCTTGATCATAAGCCACTAGAGCTCTCCCATAAGAAGTGATTCCACGAAGGTTTTCCCCCCTCGAACTACTGCCCAGCTCCTTATCTTTCTTCTTTTTAAAACCAAGGTGACCAAACTCCCCTTCCTCAATCTTCACATCCATCAAAACCTCAGTCTCTTTACGCTTGCCCTTCTGTTTATGAGTCTCCAAATGAGATGGGGATACCATCTGTTGTTCCAGAGAAGGAACAACAGATATGGCCCAGTTGCTAGGATTGCTAGGGGCAGACTCATTAACCTCCATAGGAGTGACTGAAGTTCTCTTACTAGGTCTGATACAAGGAGTGGCCGGGTGTTCTATGATGCGACACACACGACAAATAGCCTTGGGAAACCTCAAATAACTGAAATTGATAGGTTTACCTCCATCAGTGAAAATCGAGTGAAGAGTAGCCAAGAGAGGAGTGCGGACATCATACATAAATTGGATTCTGATCAGGGAGTTACAGACCATGCTGAAATTCTTCGGCTGAATTTGCATAATATATCCCATGCAAGAGAAAATCACCTCCAGATCTTGCTGGTTTTGAATGGCTGACGGCAAACCAGCAAAACTGCACCACATAGGCTCACACATCAACTCATGAATTTCATCTCCTAGAGGGAAATCAACCTCCTGCATCACCACTAACCATCTTCTAATGATCCAAGGCCTTCCTTGGTTTATTTCATTCATCACTATCTGACTCCTCGGCTTAACAACAAATTGGTTGGGACCTGATGAAGCTTTGGTAATGGCACATTCTCTAAAGAACTGAGACTGAGCAGATAAGTGTTTCCTAATGAAACCAATACCAAAGTCATTCTTAATTTTATATGTGTCTTCGAATCATTTTCACCAGTCTAGTGACCAATAGTAATGCATGTCGGTTGAATACCACCAAATTCAACAGATTCTATCGTTCTCATGATTTAAGGGAAAGATCAAATCCAAATTGGCTGTCCATGCACCAACACCCCCATCTCCTTCACCATCTTCATCTTTACCATAGTTTATAGTCTCATTGGGTTTCTGATCTAGACAAAGGAAGAACAGGAGAGAAATGAAGATGGTGAAGAAAATGGTAGTGGTGGTGTTGGTAATGGTTGTGGTGGGAAAGAGGAGAGAGGAAGAAGATTGAAAGATTTTAAAATCTCATTTCAAGTTGAAGATTGCTAGAAGACAACCAGGGGCAGAGCCGGGATTTGAACTCAGACAAGACTAACTTAAAATTACGAAGTACAACCAAGGGCAGAACCGCTCTGCGACAACTTTACAACAGCTTTGAAGCGCCTTGCAACACCTTTGCAATGCCTTGCAGCTCTTTGCATTCCCTTGCGACACTTTTGTAAAAAATATTGGGTTTTTAACCACACAAAATACAAATATTTGGTTTTTTGACAAAAAAAAATACAAAATTTGAGTTTTTAGCAAATAAAAATATAACTTGTCATTTTAACTAAAAAGTTTTATAATTGGGTCTTCGACCCAATTTCCTATTAGAATTAACCCATGATTTATTTCACATTAACTGTTGACCAAGTTAATACAAAAGTGACTTATGTACTGTTGAGGGACTTCATTTTACTTTCGTAAGAAGAAAACTTCATTTCATTGATGATTATTATATAACATTGTAAATGGTTGGGACGCCATCAAGTGAGAATCAAATTGCATCGTAATGATTGGGAAAAGGGAAGTTTTATAGACATGTAAAGGATAATATATTTTTCTCCCAAAACTTGGTCAAAACAGGTTGACTAAGTATGGTCAAAGGCAAATGCCCAAATCAGAGGGTGCTTATCACCTACTTACTCTTTTCTCTCCTTCCAACCAAAAGTCGTCGACCGACAATGGCCCTAATTTTTTTCTCTTCTTCCTCATTTTTTTTTCTCTCTTTCTCTAAACCCCCTTTCGTCGGCAAGAACCCGACGAAGGGGAGCAAAGCAAGGGTTTCTAGAAAAAAAAAACCTTCATGAAGGAGGGTTTCTGGAAGCCTACCGTGAAGGCGAAGGGCTTTTAGATCGGGAACCCTTCTTCAGGCGAAAGGTTATAGTAATTGAAGAAGAAGAAGAAGAAGGAGTAGAATAAGGAATAGTAGAGGAGAAGGAGGAAGGAGAAGGAGAAGAGAGTTCAAAAAGGAGAAGGAGTAAAAATTTCTACAAACCCTTAAAGAAAGTTCTAAAGGCCCTACACCCAACAATTATACAATATTTACCTTATGTAACGCGTTGCGATTATTTAGCTACTATGTTTATCGAGACAATAACGGTAAATGAACCAGAACGGTTGGAAAATATTCAAGCCCCTAAAAGAGCCCGCTATACGAAAGTCATTAAGAAGAAGAAGAGAGTTCTACAAATCCTTAAAGAAAGTTCTAAAGGCCCTTCCGAGACCCTTCAAGAAAAAAAAAAACCCTCAAAGAAAGTCTTAAAAGAGCCATCCTCAAAGAAAGTTCTAAAAGCTCCATGTGTTTGTGGTATTAGCGCCCAATTTATAGTTGAAGACTTGAAGATCCCTGAACTTTTGCTTGCTAATGAGCACCAAAGCAAGAACCTCGGGTGTCTATAGAACCACCTTACCTTTAAAGGTGATAAGAAGACCTATCAATGCGACAATGCCTAAATTTTTTTTTATACCATATAAGGGCACATCTTTTACTTGAACTTAATGAATATCACTTTCATGATGAGTCGAATCCACTACTTCTTGGATTTCAAAGTACAATAGATCAACCTGAGCTACTAAGAGAAAAAAATAAAAAGTTCATGAATATGTCGGGTTGAGGTCGTTGATCGACTATGATATCTTCTTCTCAACGTCCTCTCTATTTTAGCTATTGGGTTAACCAATCCCAACACCATAAACGACTAGGCTATGCTGATTTCTTCTACACCCTTCAATGTCGGGCTGGTGGTACTCTCCTAATTCCTTGTCTCATAGCGCTAAGTTATCCTAGATTCTCCTAGCTAATCGACCTTTTTCTTTGATAATAAAGTAATAGGATGATGTTGTCAAACTATTGTAAAGCATTAATAGTATCACTTCTGGTTGCTTCCATTTTGTCCTTGTTAGATGCCAAAATTTGTTTAGGGTTGAGACTGCTTTGTTTATCTTTCTAATGGTTTAGAGAAAAACAATTTCAAATGAAAAGTATACTAGAAGGCGAGTCATCCCGTTGGGGATACGCTCAAACGAAAGAAGATAGCTCACCATTGGACAGCACACGTATGATGGAGGACATACTCAAACAACGACCTTAATTTGAATCGCTTACATTTTCAAGGTCAATAGACTAGGAAAATGATAAAGTGGACAACTATGTGAGACCATCTAGAAAGATTTTATCCTCGTCACGTTTGCATGTTGTACATCCAGACAATCACTCCAGTGTGATTTTAAATTCTTCCGATCAATAACCAGTATTTAAAAAAGAATGTCTCATAAAAACTACTACAAGTCTATTCAAATTATCTAGTGGCCAGACTCGAGCTACAACCTAAGTCAGCCCACTGGTTGTTCAACCCTTCCCCAACACAAAAAACTATGAAACTATAATCCTTATTCTTTTTCTTATTGTTTTATGTGGTGCTAGGATGACCTCTTGTTATCAATCATCTTCACAAGGGCAGGGCTAACGCACATCTTTATAGTATTAACAGAATTGATTACTTTGAATATCCAAAGATGTGCATCAAAGCGGGGATAGCTCAGTTGGGAGAGCGTCAGACTGAAGATCTGAAGGTCACGTGTTCGATCCACGTTCACCGCAGCATTACTTTTATTTTTTATTTAATTTTTTGAAACTTGTTTCAATATACTCCGTAACAATTTTGAAATATGCACATTAAAATGTATCAGAAGGCACTCACGCACCCATTGTGAAAAGATAAATTGCTTTCCTAACAAGATCGAACAAACTCATTATTCAATGTAACTTTTGAAACTATTTCATTCCTGTGGAAAGTTCCAAATCCTGATTCCAGTTCCAGCACAATTTGAATGACATACAATAATACAAAAAGAAGGAAGCTGCTTTGAGAAATATTACATGAACAACAAAGTCCGCGAGAAAAAAACAAACAAATAAAACTAGAAAATTCTTCCTACACATTAATAATCTGCAACTAAGTATGATGCTCCGTTTCTCGTACACTAAATTACACCATCGATCACTACCTTCATAGATGATATCCTCTTCCGGCACCACCACCACCCTCAAGAGCACCACCACAACCATCCTTTGAAATCTCTAACAGACAGAATCGGGAAAAAAAAATTAATTATGAAGATAATAGCATGAATTCAAAATCCATCCACACCAATCCTTGAAAATAATCAACCGGTCCAATGCCTAAGTAATCAGCTAACCATAACTTCCTCTCCTTCGGCTATTGCTGCAACCACTTCTTCTAATCTTTTCCATGTCTGTTCACGTTGTTCTTCTACATCTTTGGCCCTAGCTTCGTTCTCTTCGTATTGCATATGACACTTTTCAAACAACTCCATGTCTATTTCAGCGACCATCTTTCGCACATTACCAGTCAGCCCGTGAATCGCATGGTTCCAGTGGCTCTGCATATTCCTTTCCAATGCATCAAAGATGATTGGAAAAATTACGCTTCTGTGCTGAGCTATTAAGCTGACAATGTGCTCATTGTTCCATAAGAATAGGGCACGTTCTGCTACCTGCCACAGCACTTTCATTTTAGAAACGAAATCAAATGCACTTCCATGACGAATAAAGTTGTATTATAAAATACAAACAATACAAAACTACCAACTCACGAATTAAAGATGGAATCGTGGAAAGGAGTTCGATAATGTGAAGCTAAGCAGTTAAGGATCACATGGGGCAAGGGCTGATCTCTGATCCAAGTCGAGTAACTTGGTCTAGTTTTCACTTACCTTTACACACACGCACACACACATATATGTACCCATTTATATAGTGCAGTACATATATAATATGTGTGTGTGTGTGTGTGGGAGAGAGAGAGATCTTTATTATACAAATGCCACAAACTCTAGTTCAAAATAAACTCCAACAATTCAAAGACTCGTACTTGACAACTACTTTGGGGGTAAACCATGGAATCACCTCAGCCTTCGCAATCCTGATCTGATCCATGAGTTAACAAAAAATACTTCGATACAACTGTTCGATTAGATCAACGAGAAGCTTTGCAGCTTACAAGAATAGTCATGTACCTGAAAATGGGAGCTATTAAGGCAGCGACCAATCTGTCTGAAGAGAGGCACCATACAGCGTTGGAATTCCGGAGATTGGGTAGCATCAAGCACTTCCTCTAGTTCGTTGAGGTACATAACTTCCTTCTGACAGTTGGTGACTGGCCAATACTTCAATAATCCCCTTATGACAGTATCTGCGAGCTTGTAATCCTTTTCGACAAATTGGGTAATGCAGTATAAGAGCTGCTGATGGTACATGCCAACCGATTTTGGTTTATGAAGTGGGATAAGAGCTCGAATAAGGAACAACTTATGCTCTTCTTTCATCGGCAAGGCAAACCCATTGATTATGCTCCCAAGAATTTCTAACAACTCGCCGATCCCAGTGTATCTATCAGTCTCAAATATAAACCTATAGAAAATGTTGTTGATCCCTTTCCTTATAAATGGACGGTGCACCATAAACTTTCCGTATATGCGATGAAGTATAGTCTTCAAATAATCTCGCTCACGAGGATCCTCAGAATCAAACAGATTAAGAAGTCTCAGAACAAAGGAATGATCAATGTACTTTTTTGCAATTTTAGCATCAGTATCTGGTGATACAATGTATCTTAATAGCAATTCATATACAATTTGCAAATGTAACCATGCAGGTTCAAGATAATGATCATCTTCTTCCGCATCTTTACCCTCAGATCCCGTGTTTTCATGGGCAGCCGGGGGTAAGCACCGAAAAATATTGAGAGAAACCATTCGTATTAGTTGTTCCTGAATATTTTCTGTGAGTTTACTCGAACCAGATTGTATGAAATCTACAATCTCAAGCAAAGTTTGACGTTTCATTTCCTTCTCCCGGGCAAAACTCATAGTGTCCGAAAAATCAAAGAGTAGACAACATATCTTCAACTTACGGAGAAACAAGTTCTCACGATCCGAGATATCGACATTCCTAAATAACGGAAGAACCTCAACGATATCAATTGATGCCTTATCGAGGTCATTAGATAATTCGGTTTGGTGATGACAATTACCAATAGAGGGTGAAACACTAGTTCTTGAAGCATGATTTACAGTCAAATTCGATGCCGATAGACTCGAAACTAATCCAGAGTTGGCAAAACCAGAAGATGTATCACACCCAAAAGAATCAAGCTCATTTGTATCAGCTTTGAAACCCTTGCGGGTTCCACGTTTTATGATTTTATTAAACATCTATAACTTGAATAAACCCTAACTGAGTAACTCTTAACCCTAAAAAATCTAATATTATCTAGATCTTTCTTATTTTATTAAGAGTGGGTATATGAAGTAATCAATCAAAAACCCTAACTGAGAATAAAGTTTTGTCTTTCTAAGATCTGAATACAAGTAGAAATCAAAAGAGATGGATCTGGAAAAATGAAAAGATAAAAGGTACCTTTTTTCTAATGAAATCATGTGAGAGAAAGCCAACTTGACACTCGAATAGGTCTGAAATCGATCAAGTGAAGTGGGTTTCTGGTGGTTGCTTGCTTATGAAATTGATCCATCGAAGAGAGAGAGAGAGAGAGAAAGAGGCAATAGAGGGTGAAAAAACAGAGTGGAAATCTAAAAGGTAGAAGAAGACAAGAAAATTAGTGTGAACAGTGAAGTGGGACTTAACGGGAAAATAGAGATTCCAAAAGTTTCAGCCCAAATTTCCCACCAAGTATGTAAGTACCATGTGAACATAATTCAACAACTACTTTGGTCAGTTAGTTGTGTATCTATAACGAAAATCTCTCGCTTTGTTTTTTGTGAAGGCTCGGCAGAGGTTCTTCTTAGACGGAAAAGAGGGGGAGAGATAAGAGAGGATAAATCTAAGGCCCAAAAAAGGAGCCCAAATACCAAATCCAACCCAATAGGGAATATTATCTAAAAAAAACCCAAAAAGTGATTTTACCTCTCTATCCCTCCAAAAGAAATGCTTACCTCTCCTGTCCCTCACTCATTTCCCGCCCAAAAAAGCCAACCAGCCTCTCTCCTTTCCCACCTGACTTGATATGACCCAAGAGACATGCCAACCTTTCTCTCTTCTCTCTCGGTCTCCGCGCTCTCTCTCCTCATTCAAACCCAAAATTCATTAGACAAAACCCTCTCCATCTCTCTCTCTGAAAATTTTGAAACGATTCCTCTCTATCTCTCCTCTCTATCTCTCCTCTCTATCTCGATCAAACGATTGCTCTCTTCATTCATTCAAAGCTGCCTCTCCGTCTCTCTCTCTATCTCTTTTTCAAGCGAAACAACCACAGCCATTAACACCTACATTCGAAACGTTACCGGTGAATCTCTCTCTCATCAAACCTATTTAAGCAACTTGATCTACTCATTTCTCTCTATATTTCGCTCTCTTTCAACAAATCTGGTGCTTCTCTCTCGATTTCTCTCTCTTTCAAACACAGGTACGTCTCTATTCTTCATCTAAATCTTGTTACTCTCTCTGTTTTTCGTAAATTTTTAGGATTGTTAAAACATTTTTGGGGATTCTTCTTTCAGATCTTTGTTTGTTGGTAATATTTTAGGGTTGTTGGTACAGTTTTAGGGGTGTTCAAAATTTTGGGGGTGTTTTAAAACAATTAGGGTTTATTTTTTCAAGTTCAGTACTCTGATCTTGAGTTTGTGAGAAAACATTTTGGGTTGTTTTTCAAAAAAGTTTTAGGGTTAAGTTGCCCTACAGTTTGTGATAAAACATTTTGGTTGTTGTTTTGTGATTTCGGAAGCATTTGGGTGTTTATGGTTCTTCATCAAGCTTCTAGGTTAGGTTTGTTTTAACATTTAGGGTTGTGATCCGAAAGTTAGGTTTCTGTGGAGACATTTAGTACTTTGTCTTTGATTTTTGGGGGTCTGTCTTTGTTGATGAAGTGAATGATTTGTTTTATCATTCTAGATTGTGTTGAAGAAATGTTGGATTATGTTTAGACATTTTGATAGTTGTTTGTGATTTCGGAAGCATGCATCTTCACAGAAAGGTCATTTGGGTGTTTATGAATCTTCATCAAGTTTCTAGGTTAGGGTTGTTTTAACATTTAGGTTTCTGTGGAGGAATTTAGTCATTTGATTTGGATTTACAGGTGTTTGTCTTTGTTGATGAAATGAATGGTTTGTTTTAACATTCATGGTTGTGTAAAAGAAATTAGTATATGTTTAGACATTTTGGTTGTGTACATACATTCTGTGTTTGTTTGAAAAATGTGGATGTCTAAGACAAAACATAACTAATTTTGCAGATTACAAAGATGGTTAAAACAAACACAAAGAAAGGAGATGGTCCTGAAAAAAAAAAACAGACTCCAGTGAGGGCTAGCCCTAGAAAGAGGGCTAGTGAAGAACCATCATCTGCTGGGCCTAGCAAAAAAGGCAAGAAAGTTGCTAGTCCTAAACAAGCAAAGGTATGTTATTGTATACACATCTTTGACAATGTCCTGTAATTAATGTTTGTGTTCTCACATTTCTTATAATGGTTTGACATATTTGTTAGTGTGTTGTCATTCTGTAAAATGTTGCTTCAATTAGAGATCTGTCATTATTGTGTAGACCATTGGCCTAGGCTTATTGTGTAGACACATTCAAAAATGATCTGCCATTACTTATAGTGATGTAGCATTCAGATTAGTGTTGAACATTTTGTTGATTGCCCTGACATTTCTGTTACTGTTTGTGTGAAGCATCGAGGGTATACTTCGAAGACGAGAGAGTCGACGGTGGAGCCTCAACCAACAGAGGCTAGGGAACAGATGAAGAAAACTACTTTCAATTACAAATGTAATTTGAAAGCAGTTTATAAGGTGGCGCGGGATTGTAAATGGGACATGACTGACGAGCAAAAGAATATGGTGTTTGCTTCCCCATTCGGGGCCTTCTTTAAGGCACTGACCAGTGGGAGTTTCCGAAAGGAGAATGTGATGGAGAAGCCTAACAAAGCCATATACGATCTGCTCTACTGCTTCAACAAACAGAGCCAAGCCTTCAACATCGGAGGGAAGATGATTGAGTTCACTCCCGGAGATGTTGCTTTGCTGTTGGGAGTCCCCATGGAAGGACACGTTTACGAAGCATTCCCAACAAATGTCACCATAGATGTGGCTAAGGACCAGTTTCTGAGCAAGTATTTCAGAGACTGTATTGTAGAGAGGAAGTCTGCATCGTTTGGGGGCCCGAGCATCGAAAGGGCACTGAGTGTGGCTGCCAGAACAAAGACTCCTGCCATTGAGTTCTTGAAACTCTGGATCATGTACATGGCAGCAACCTTCATCTTTGCTTCAGCGGCCGGCTCCTCGGTGGTCGGGAGTTTTTATCACAATCTCCAAACGGAGAGAATGATAAATAGAGTTTCATGGCCGAGAGCTATTCACTCCTACATGATGGAGAGAATCAACAAGCACTCGGAAGACCCGGCCAAAGCTTCAGGCTGCCTGACTCTGCTGCCCGTAAGTATTCATAATCATGCATGTACATGTTTCATAATTTCTTATAATGATAAAAGTCAAATTATTTTGCTCTGACATTCTTTAATATGTTTCATCATTATTTTGGGGGGCTTATCTAATGCCGAAACACTTTACAGAATGTTTGGGAATTTTATAATATGTTTTTCCATTCCTTGTGATGATACAGAAAAACACTTCTGACCTATTTGTGTTTAATTTATTTGCAGTACTGGTATTGCATGCACACCAGGATCCATGAGGATCTGGTAGAAGAAGTAGGGGTAAGTCCTAGAATAGCTCGATGGATGATCGAGCCATTCTTCCTTAAAAGACTGGAAAGCATTTCAGAGGAGCAGGTAATTTGTTTTAACATTTCCTATAATGTCTCTGTGATTTGAATAAATGTTCTAACATAACTGATGTCTGAGTGACATTGTGTCAAATGATGGAGCATTTTCATGAATTTTTACACATTTAATTAAATGTATGCATTTTTTGGGAGGTGTTGAGATAATAACCATATGTATCCCTCCTTGTAGGTGAAGGTGGAGTTGGTGCCGGAGTCTGTTGAAGAGGAAGATTTGTTAAAGTTCACTGAGAGGGTGGTGGTGGAGATGAATGATGAGGAAGTTGAAAAGTTGAAGGAGGAGGTTGAGAGGTTGAGAGAAGAGAATGTGTTTGTTAAGAGAGAGAATGAGATGGTTAAGAGAGAGAGAGAAGTATTAAGAGAGGAATTGGGGAGGATGAAGAAAGAGAGAGGAGAGAAGAATGATGTTTTGGAATTTGATTTTGGTGTCGGAGGGGAGGTGGATGTTCGAGACGAGGTGATTGGTCGAGATGAGGTGATTGGTGGAGAGGAGGTGGAGGGTGGGGAGGTTCGACAAGAGGTAGAGAGTGGAGATGGTGGAGAGAAGATAGTGGAGCAGGAAGTAGCCCCAAAAAATCCGGAACAAGTAAACGTAGAAGCCCGCCACGAAAAAGAAAGTGATGCCGAAGCCCAAACTGGAAAAGCAGAAATAGACAACAAGGGTAAGAAGGCAATTTCTGATGAGTTGGTAAAGGGTCAATCTTCAGGGGATGTGCAAAACCAGGAGCAGACAGAGAGCCAAGTTGCTGGGTCAAGTGAGTAAATGCTCACGCAATTCTTTACTTCTGTTGACATTCTTGTCTTTGCTTGAGAAGAAGTTCGAAATGTTGAAGAAAATACCAGAATGCTTCAATATTTAACATTATGTTTTTAAATCAGTCTACATTTATAAAAGAAATGAATATTGTTTTTTTAGATTTAAGTTGGTTTTATTTCTAGTTTATTTTTTTTTAACCAACGTATTAACTTGTGTGGAATCATTCTATCTTCTCTGAAATTCTTACTTACTTGTCAGATGATTGGTATGAACATAAATTGTTCCGCCATCGTTACAAGTTTTTTTGATAAACGGTAAGTAAAAGAGTTCTATCGTACTCCCACGATGTCTTTTACCACGACAATTGAAGACTGTCTTTTACCACGAACGACAGTAGAGTGGTCGACTAAGTAATAAATAAGAAACAAACAAGTAAGTGTTCTTCTCCGCATAAATACGTAAAATGTTAGAACATCCGTGATAACGTTTATATATATTGATCAAGAATTGGAGAATGATTTTTGTTAAGATTTGGTTTTCTATCGAATGTTGACTAGTTAAACGTGTGGTGGTGGGAACAGGTGAAAAGCAATTTGCAAGTTTTTTGAATGTAGGTGAAAAAGAGACGGAAGAACTTGACTTTCAGCTGACTTGGCCTTCAGCTTTCTTTTCAGAGGTTTGTGAGGTGGCCAAATAATATGAAAACTATGAGATCGCGGAGAATGAAAGTTCTTCTGAAGACGATTTTGTAGATAAGCCAAAGGTTGAAATGTCTGAAGTTGATGAAAAGAAAGAGAAAAACAAACAAAACTCTTTGGTTAAGAGGGTTAAAACTCAGCCACGAACCCGAACTATGACCGAGAAAGCAAAGCAACTCGAGAAAAAAAAAAACAATTAATGTAGAAGACATTGTAGAGTTGGGAGCCGGAAGGTCAGAAGAGGAGAAAGGTCAAAAGCTTGGAAACTGGAGAAGAAGCCCAGTCTGGAAGAATGTGAAGGAACAAGAAAAGGGTCTGTTGGAAGAATTCCTCAGGAAAAGTGACAAAAGGTACGAGTAGGTTACTGTAATGTTCATGCACTGACAATAATGTTTTCGCTTATTTTCGCTTACTGTAATGCCCTAGCATTGCCTGAAATGTCCTATCATTAGAAAAGGTGACACTGTTTTTTCCAAATTTTGCAGTACGAAAGTCTGGTTTAGTGACGGGATTAACGACATCTGTGGGAAGCAGCTCGATATGTTGATGATGAATCTCGAATGCGATTCACAAATAATTAACTGGGCGAGTTCCTTCGTCACTAATCACCAGGAATTGAAAGAAAAGAGTGTGCTATGCCTCCCATCCGAAATCTATGTAAGTTAAGTGATTAGAATGTTTTCCTATAATCATCTTTTATATGAGTGAACATTTTGATAACTTTGTGTTTGTTCTACAAACAATGATAAAGTCCGAGGTCAATCAAGCTTCCATCGAACAAATGCTCAATTGTACGTTGAGTAATAATACTGGGAAATCGGAAATATTATTTGTGTGTGCACCAATCTGCCAACCAACAACGGGAGACGCCGCAAGGGGGGCACTGGACACTCTTGATATATAATGTATTTCTCCATCGGTGGACCCATTATGATTCGATGTCATTTGATAAGAAATGACCAAGGAGTATTACGAAAATGCCAAAGAATACGCGGCATATGTGGAGGATGTAATGGAAGAGGTGGGATTCACAATGTTTAGAACCCAACAAAAATATGCAGATGTTCTTGGGGAGCCAGAATTCCCTACTCAGGGAGAAAAGTAAGTGTTTTCACTCTTTATTTGTTCCAACATTATGATGCATGGTTTAATTAGTTTGAAATTGTTCCTACATTCCGCGAAATGTTGGAACAAAAACCTTTTATGTTTTCAGACAATTGATAAAAAGACACGTAATTATTATTAATGTAGTCTCATTTAACATTATGTTTCAATATTGTCTGTGACTGTGGAAACATTATTGGTTATGCTTTAACATTTCATTTGTGTCTTGAACGCCCGGATTGCGGTCTGTTTGTAATTTTGAAAATTGAAGAGCTGGTGGAAGACTGCATGACAACAGGAGCCAAACAGCGTACACAAAACCCAGATTGGGTTTCTCTGGCACAAAGGAAGAGGGCTAAGCTCACCCACAACATATTGAAGGAGAATACGATATCTTGGAGGATGGCCCGAGCTTGAAAGTGTGGTTGCCCCGACATATGTTTTTTTTGTAAAGGATCTTTTAATAAAAAATGAAGTAGTTGTTCAGGTAACGGGTTATGTTCATATCACTAAACCCGAAACGACTTCATTCTTGATTAGATTACAAACAAATATGGTTTGTAAATTATTTTGGGATGTTAACAACATACAATGATTTTGGATGGGATATTTATGTTAAAACAATATGAAGTAAATTTGAATATATTATTATTTTTCTTCAACAACATGTGTGACATGCATTGTCCCCTTAGAGTTTGTTTTAGGGAAGAACATACACAGACATGTTAGAACATTCCTCTTAATGGTGGGACATATTGACAAATGTCTTGAGAAATATGTAATAATGTTCGTTCATTAATGAGAATGTATTCAAAAAACTTCATAATGTTGACACATTGTAAATAATAACTAGACATGTAAGGATTCATTCACTGAACATTTTGTAGAATGTTATAACATATTCACTAGACAAAAAAATATGTACTAAAGACCAAAAGATTTTACTAAAACATTCAACACAATGTAAAGACATTCTCTTACATGTTGAGACATATCGTTGAATGTTAAAGCATTTAGGAAAATGAGAACTACAGTTGGGCTCGACATGTTGCACTGTTGTGATAAGCGGGTTGGTTGCACCTGCGACATATTCTTTTCCTCCTGATAACATCTCCGGAACTTTGCAACCGTGTTGTACCTGGTCTCCCTGGTGCCCTTTTAACTAGTGGAGGAAGAGTCTTGGTTAATGGATCAAAAGTATAGGGTTCGTCAAAATTTGGAACGGGGTAAACACAATGTTGGTATGTGTTTCTGTAAGCCTCCACCGTCCAGACCGGATCGTAAAAACATGTACTATCACCACGAGTCTTGTTGATGCATAACATTGCATGTTGACACGGAAGCGAATCTACTTGCCAACGCCGACAAGAGCATGTGAGAGTACCAAGATTTACGGAATGACGTGGAGTCGAATATACTTCATAAATAAGTGGGGTTGCCTCAACGTATCTCCAAGTCTCCGCAACTTTGTATTTCGCTTGTTGCTCCAAGTTAATGGATGGGCAAAGAAATGTATTCCATCCAATAGCGGCGTCTCTATGCTTTCTCATCTTGTTCATAATCTTCTGTCTTATGGCATCCAACAATGCTGTAATAGGGAGAACGCGGGCTTTCTTTACCATGTTGTTGAAGTTCTCAGACAGTTGGGAACTGATGGCGCCATACCTGTAAGAAAACATTATAACGAAAGACACAACATTTAATGGAATGCTTATAATAAATCATGTCGTGTTAGAACAGTGCACTAAATGTAGTAACATGTATCAGAATGACGGAACACTAGAAAGAATGCCCTTTCATAACAGAAGATATGATTAAATGTGAAAAAATAACTGAGTAAACTTAAAGTGTGCCGGTAACAGGGTTCATGGTGTTTCAACATTTCAACTGAAAAAGAGTAAACAAAATACCTATCCCCTGGGAAAAAGGAATCTGCCTATGATTCCGGATTAAGGGATTGGAAAAACCTCTCCACATTGGTTCCACCCATCTCAACCATTTGTTCAATGGTTGCGTGATACTCGCTCTCGGGTAATGCCCGTGCCGCCGTAAACATAAGACTCTGAAAATAACGTGACTGGCGCGCCCCGTTACGTATTCTCAAGTTCAGATTACATCGTAAGTGCCAAGCACATAATGAGTGGTGAGCGGTGGGAAAAACATTCTTCACGCCTTTTAGAATTCCAGCATGTCTATCCGAAATAAAGGTGTAACGTTTTATCGGATCCACCACTAATTTCAAATTTTGCAGAAACCAATCCCAATTATGATCATTCTCAATGTCCACAACTGCGTAAGCAATGGGGAAAAGACCAAACAAAAAAAAAAAATACAAAATTAGTTATGTTGATTCATAAAGCAATATTGCATAAGCATTTGCTGAAATGTCCAAACATACTTGGGAATGAGGAATGACATCAATAAACGACGCAGCATCTCACTGTATGCCGCGTCATTGTAGATCATGTTCTTAACATTTTGTCAAGTGTTAGCAGGAACAATAGAATGTTAACGTAAGATGTGAAAATGAAAACATACCGTCGTTTCCGTCCTTGGTAACCGCAGCTAAAATGCAGCCATTAAAACGAGTTTTGGCGAATGTTCCATCAATATAGATCACAGGGCGACAGTGTTGAAACCCAAGGATAGATGCGTGAAGGGCAGTAAAAACTCGGACAAATCTATTGGTAGTGGGTTCGATTTGCAAATCAATTATGCTATTGGGATTAGTCGCCAAAGCATCTACGTACCACTTCAACTTTGCATAGGAATCACCCTCCTGCCCAAATACTTTGTCCATGGCTACCTTCTTACCACCGTAAGAAAAGTAATAGCTCAACTCAACACCGTAATCGTCTTGAAACTTTTCTTTAACTTCAACCGTACTCCAATTTGGGTGTTTTTTGATGTCTTCATCCATTAGGCTGCCAACAAGTTTACTAGACAGTTTGGGATCCGCAGGTTTGAGAACAACATCGAGACAATCGTGTTTCGGTTCGTACTCTTTCAACAGAAACACGGATTTACATCCCAATGGTGCAACCCCGTGGACACTCCAATTACATCCGGGTTTGGAACAAACGGCAGTCACACGACCTGGTTCATTTTTGATATATTTGTAGTTGTTCTTGGTTGCATTGGTATATCGACCAAGAGCGTGTCGAAAAGCTTTGACACCACCGGGGAATATTTGCCCAATCTCCGTAAATACGTCGCCCCATGAGTCACATACTAACTTCTTGTCATTATTTTGAGATGTAGAAAGTGCCCTTTCAGTTTCCATACTGCAAAATTGAATAAAATGTTTTGAAAGTATCATCAATTGTCTTAACAGGTTAACAAATGTATGAACATCTAGTATAATGTGTGAGTTTATGTGAAAATGATGGATAGAGCATTCTACTGAATGTTTCGAATATGTGGTATAATCAGGTGGTCCAAGAAGCAATGTCTGATCATTCTATCAAATGTTGGTCAAAGTGATAATTCCATAGCTATGAAACAAATGTGTTAACACATGATAAAGTACTGTTAACATGTAACCAAATGTTCAGAAATTTTAGTAAATGTTAACACAAACTTTAAAGTTGTACCAGAAACAAAAATAATGTACGGACAACGAAAGAACTGTACGGACACTTCAGAAACTAAGCATTAGACAAGAAGGATGAACAAGAGCATAAAATCTCATAAAAAAGAGTTTCATCATCAACAGTTACCTGGATTTATAGGAGAAGAAGATGGTGATTCGAACAAGTTGATGGCTGAAGCAGAGTCTAGAAACGAACAAGTTGATGGCTGGAGAAGATAACTCGATATGATGAATGAAGAAGAGGGTTTGTATCTCGGTTTGTGTCTGTAGGTGATGACTGAACGAAGATGATGAAAATATTAGAGAGAGAAAGGTGAAAACGAAGATGATGATCGAAGAGATGATGACTGTAGAGAGATGAAGGTGGAAAATAGGGTTTGTGTTTCGGTTTAGGTAGAGAGATAAAGTGAAGCAGATTTTGGAGAGAGAAAGTGAATCAGATTTTTGAGAGAGAAAGATATGATTTGTTAGGAGTTGTTGGATATATATAGGAGGGCAAAAGAGGGTTTAGAAGAAAATGAGAAATCTTAGAGATACGAGTTGGGCCCGGATTGAACATTGGGATGTGTATTTGGGTTTGATTTCAAATATTAGTTGATTTTTGGGTTTTTGGTGGGTTAATAATCCCTATTGGGTTTTTTTTTTGTATTTGGGCCCAAAATTTGGGCCTTTCATCAAAATTTTCGAGAGATAAAGGGTGTGAGCTAGGAGGTTTAGTCTTCCACCTTCTAGATCATGAGTTCGAACCACACTAACAACACACTATTGGTTGGACATCAGAAACTAAAAAATAAACAAATCAATTTCTGGACTAAAAAAAGATTGTGCACTAAATTAAATTAACATAGTTTTTATGCGCAAAGGGACCATTTAAAGGGTAAAAGAGACATTTAGAGTGGAGTAGTTCTTTTGATGCAACAATTTTTTTATCTAATGTTATTTTGCAACGGTACTCTTTTTAACTCTCATTGCATTGTAAAGGTTCCTAGGTTTTCGTAACATTAGAGAGGGAGACTAAGATATCGAGGTCTACACAAAATGTCTCCTAGTGATAATTGATTCATAGGTGTAACGAGAGGTTGAAATATTTTAAACTAGCGGTTAGAAACAAAAAAAACTTTGCAATTTATATTGTGAAGCTAAAAATCAATAATAATTGTTTATTTTTGAGTTTGAACCATCACAAATAATTTTCTTAAAGTTTCTAATTTCTCAAAATTTCTTAGTTTTGGTTGGGAAAATTCTAAGTTCCCATTTATTGAAATGAACTTTTTTTTAGTACTATTATTCTTCTTGGTTCTTGGGTTTTTCTTTTGCATTTGTTTGTCTTTCTTTTCTCCTCTCTTCTTCTTTTCCTCATCTTCCAATAATGGTGGATTATTCACTCTCTTTTGATCCATCCCATAATTAAGGTCCATATTAAGCCCAAAATACAACAGCCCATTACCATTGGAGCAATCAAGACTCAAATATCTCAATCTCTTAATAACAGTCCAATGGTCAATAATAATGTAACAGTTCATTAAATAACCTAACAAGTTACAAAACCAATTTCAAACTCCAATTTAACTTTTAGATCAAAGCAATTACTATAGGTTAGAACTTAGAACAGTTTCAAATCTATATTTGTATATAAAACTAGTATAAATCTTCTCTTTGGTACTGCAAGTCATATTTGAATAGCAAATTAAGATCATAAAAATAGAGATGTATAACATTAGATCTTTAAGCTTCTCTCAAGTGGTGATGGTGGTGGTACCACTATTATTCCTAACCACATTAGAACCAACCACCCTCGTCTCAGCCTCCATCCCTAAACCCAAAACATCGATCGAAGAAACCAAACAGGTAAATGCCGGGGTGTCTGTGGATTGGTTTCGTGAAGTAGACTTGACAGCACTACGGCCTCAGTTCGTAAAATGTGTTGGAAAATGTCGTCCGGAATGCAAAGTGTCTGACGGGAGGGTGATTGATGGTGAGGGTTGTGTAAATTGCTTGTACGGATGTGTACAGCTTTGTGACGTACCTTCGCAATGGTTTGGGTTGCTCCTACCTCGACAATATCAGAGTTCTCCTACATATGCCCCGGCCCCTTCCAGAGTTGGTGATGCATATTCTGTGGCCTCATCGTTGCCTATATTCTGTCTTGATCATCACAAACATTAAACCTAGGGGAACTAGTACCTCTACAAGAGATTGAAATAAGTAATAGACAAAGAAATGAATTTGATTGAAGCAACCACTCTTGCCTTTAAGTTTCACTTTCCACCTCAGGAACTACTCCTAGATTTTTGTTAGCTAGTTGGTGATTTTATTTTTTATCATGTTATTTGTAGTAACGGTAACTTAAAGCGTCTAAATACTTGTTTTTCCGCCAAGAAAGGAAAGAACATAATTCTAATGGTTAACGGTCTATCCTAGTCTTTTTATGGTGTACACGCATATCCCACTTCTTGGCTATATACTTTTTGTTGGTACGTTGTCGAAAAATTGTTACACAAGTGTTTTTCTATTGAAAATATGGAAGTTTTCATTACCATAACAAGTAAACCTAAAGATCAAGATATTGGAGAAATAATATCATTAGCTTGAAAATTATTGAAGAAACAACAAACGATAATGGAATTTAAATCCTACGGCTGTAAATCATTGTTCAATCCGCTTAAATTCATTGGAACATCTTTGGACGAAGCAGTATACCGAGTTTCTTCTGCTTGGCAATGACTTATGCCGCTTCCACCTCTCTGAACTTCTTATATAAATATGTATGTGTGTGTAGTGTGTGTTTGTATACCTTGGTAGAACTTAATAGTCCTCATAGCCAAAACAAGAGAATGAAGCGGCTGACTATGATAGAAACATATTCTTAGCTTTGATTTCCTATACAGGTCAGTTCTTTTCCTGTTTCCCTTTTAAGTCCTTTGATACTTGCTTGTTCTAATGCTTCTTTTGTAAACATGGGTTATGTTCATGCAAGGCCCATTGCCCAATTGTCATGAACAAGGCCCATTAGTATTCCTATACAATAAGACCATGCATAGACTCCTCTCTTTAACCGTCTCTCTCTCTCTAAAACTTCTCCGATCTGCGTTTGCTCTTCCGGCGAAGGGTCATCCCTTCGCCGGATCCCTCTTTTTTCATTGTTTGTTAGTCTTCCTCCATTAATAGGGCCTCTCTTCTGCAGCCTTCTTCCACTATATTCCATCAATCGATTAGGGTCTCTCTTAACGTCATGAAGTTTTGATCGGAACTTTGTAGTAATGGTTTTGCTTCAAATTTTTGGGGACAGAAGAATTGGTTTTGCTTCAAATTTAGGGACAGAAGAACTGGATTTGCTTCAAATTTTTAGTTTAGATTTACCTAGTTATAAGGGATTAATTCAAGGTTTTGTCGATCTTTTAACCTATGGTTCATCTTAGAAAAATGAGTCCTTGATTAGAAAGTAGATGATATTTGAAGATCCAAAAGTATTGATTATATAAATCCATCTTTAATCTTTTGTTCACATCTTGATAGAAGAGTTATTCGTTGAAGGAATTCTTCAACCACGATGATGTTGTTAGTTAAATCATCTTCTTTTTTATGTTCTTTATGAAGCAGAGATTGATTTCCTTCTGGAATCAATGATCAAGTTCATTCGTTCAGTCATGATTGGAATCTGGAGAGAACTGAGTTGATGCTGATGAACGGATTGGTGTGGTTGTGTGGTATGTGGCATTGAGTAATGGCGGTTTTCCTTCCCGGCGATGGCAGCGGTTTTCCAGCGATAGAATCGGCTTTCCGATGACGGCGGCGATGGGGCAGTGGGGGGTTGCTTTGGCGGCGTTTCCTCTGTGGTGGTGGTTCTCCGAGAGATGGCGGCGGCTCTCCGGCGATGGAGACGGTATTCCGTGATGAAAAAAGTTTTCTCCGGTGACGAATACGGTTTTTCCGGTGAAGACTAGGGTGGTTATTTTAGTACTAGTATTGTATTAACGGTCTTTAGTCTTTTCATTCGCGACCTTTAGGGTCTTTTCATTCGCGACCTTTAGGGTCTTTTCATCCGTGATCTTTAGGATCCTTTCATTTTTCGACCTTTACGGTTATTTTATTGAGTCTGTCTAGTCCAATTTCTTTCTCTTCATGAGGCACTTTGCATTTAAAGGTATGTAACTCTCATGAAGTTTTCAGAGGAGAGAAATAAGAATTCATCCATGTAAACATTGTGATTTAATCACTTATTAATGGAAATTGTTCCCTTGGTTTTAAAAAAAAAAAGATCATGCATAGACTTGTTGGGTTAAAGGTTTGTTGGGCTCATAAAACTCATTCATATATTGAATCTATGGACACTAACTATGGGTTGACAACAAGATGAATCTATAAGCATGAGGTGTGTTATCTTGTGTCTTGGCACTTAATGGTCTTGTTGTTTGACACATAAGGGACACTTGTCTTGTGTCTTGACAACTAATGGTCTTGTTGCTTGACACATAAGGGACACTTGTCTTGTGTCTTGACAACTAATGATCTTGTTGCTTGACACATAAGGGACACATGTCACCCATGTAGTAACTTGTACAAGCTCTATGATAGATTGGAGACTTGTACTAGTATAAATAGAGATGGAGTATAAGATGAAGCTATGCTCTTGCTCATTAACTCAAGCTAGTCTCTCCATCACTAGTGCCTGAAGAATAAAAGAGAAAAGAGTATACAAGTTCATCTTCTAGAAAGTAAGGAGTCAAACTTATTGAAGTAAGGAGCTTATATTGGTTATAGTAAGAAGTTTTTTTCTAATCTCTACAATGGAGAAAGGTATGTAACTATTTCATGTTAATAATTACTTAATGTGCATATTTCCATATTGATTTTGTGACAAATATGAGTCCCTAATTTCTTGTGTGTTCATGAGAAAATTTTGATTTACTAATTTGTCTCATAAACACTACTAATTGAATGCATAACATGTGGTATCAGAGCTATGGGTGTGGATTTCATGTTTGTTCAAAATCGTTTTGGCAAATTATCGGATTTTAATCTATGTTTTGTTGCCATATTGAAAATATATTTGGAGAAAACTATATGAGTTGATTTGAAACAAAAAAATCCTTTTGTATTATAGAACTCATTTAGTCTCATAAAAATCTTTTATGTATTAGTGTAAAGTTAGTAAAAACCATAATTGAATTTTTGGTTTTGATTTAAGAAAAACCTTTTTTCATGTGTTTTTATCGCCTTATGAATTTGCGATACGAAACTAGTCAAGGGTTAATTTTAGAACTTGTAAGGAGACAATATTAAAGTTTATTATGTTGGCTAATTAAAGTTTGTTATAGTCAAATAATTGAAGTATATGTAAATTATCTTCTATCAAAGTTTTAAATGAAAGTTTGACATAAGATTAAAAGTTTAACCATGATATGTATAATTAGTGAAAAAAGGTTGCCAAAGTGACTTTAGAACTAATCCCACATATCTAAGAAGGTTAATTAAGGTTCAAACTTATGTCGAATAATTTGAATTAAACTACTTCAGGTAACGTGTAATTTTTTCAAACAAGAATTATAAGTTGATTGAGTACTATTGTTAATGCTTTGTACCATCTAATCAATTTGGTTCTATTGCCCAAAGGTGATGAATCCTTTTGTAGTTAGATGATACATTAATAGATTCATTTATGTATGGTATTTAAATGATGAATGGTATGGTATATATATATATATATATATATATATATATATATATATATATATATATATATATATATATATATATATATTAAATTAGACCCAGAGGATAAATTTTGATATAGTTAACTTGCTTATAGTATATTGTTTAAATGTTTGCAGTATCTGTACTGATATCCCTACATTCGCAAGTTGCGTCTGTTCCTTTACTCACTGGTTTAATTATTATTTTTCCTAACAGTATACTCGGTTTATTCTGCTTGGCAATGACTTCTTACATTAAAGACATACGACCCAAGTGACATTGCCATTATATTAGTCCTCTGATTGTCTATCTTTATTTGGTCATCTCCTATAGGCACTACAATCCTGCTTTTGTATTTAGACGACATCATATCGATTGGTTCCTTTAGTTCTCTAATTCAAACTCTGATTTTAGCTCTCCCAGATACATTTGCCAAGTAAGACTTGGTATTCTCTATTATTTCCTATGGATTGAACCTTCTTATGCATCTAATAACTCTTCATTGATGCTCACCCAAAACAAGTATGCATATGACCTCTTACACGAATGGGTGTTGCACATTCATTCATCCGCGTTTGATCTCCTGCAGTTCTCACAAACAATCCGGTACTGATTCGAAGTCGTCTTTCAGAGGCTGAATATCGATCCATATGGTGTATATGGAGTGTTACTTTACATTTTAAGTTTAACTCATAACAGGAGGATAATTTCAAGTCTATCTTTTCCTGTTATAGTTTAGAGATTTCAGGCTCCATATTGAGATGAATATGTTGATTCTCTCTTATCTGCAAACTCAAAACCTCGATTGAAGAACCCGAACAGATAAATGAAGAACCAGGGTGTCGGACGATTGGTTTCACGGGTAGACTTGACAGCACTATGGCCCCAGTTCAAAAGATGTCGTCCAGAGTACGCAGTATCTTATATTAGTTGAACAATGATTAAATGGTAAGAGTTGCGAAAATTTCTTGTGTGGATGTGCAAAGCTTTGCGAAGTAGGCAATGGTTTGGGTTGCTCCTACCTCGGTATATCGGAATTCTCTTATGCCCTGGAGCCGGCGAGAGTTCCTGATGCATATTTTTGTGGCCTCATTGTTGCCCCCAATAATTTCTCTAGCCTCTACAAGATACTAAAAGAAGTAATAAACAAAGCTGTGAATTTGATTTAAGCAATCATGCCTCTATGTTGAAATTTGCACTTTATGGCACTACTAGTAGATTATTGTTTTACCATTTCGTTTCATTATCTTCTTATTTGTAGTAGACGTAACTTGAAATGTCCAAATATATTGTTTTTGTTAGTTGCCTATTCTATACGAGTACTTTTTGTTGATCGAAAAAAAATATTTTGTCGCTCTTAAATTGTTTTCTTATTGAGAATTTGAAGTTCTCATGACCAAAACAAGTAAACTTAAAGATGAAGTTACAAAAATTCACGATTCTTTCATCCAGACACACCAATATATTAGTCTTTTTTCTTGAATCTTTCTTTTGCATTTGTTTTTCTTACTTTTCTCGTCTCTTCTTCCTTTTCTTCATCTTCCAATAATGGTGGGTTACTTGAGTAAAATACCATTAACCACAATTCACTCTCTTTCGATCCATCCCATAATTAAGCCCAAAATACAGCAGCCCATTAAGATTCGAGCAATCAAGACTCACATATCTCAATCTCTTAATAACAGTCCAATTGTCAATAATAATGTAATAGTTCATTAAAAAACATAACAAGTTACAAAACCAAATTCAAACTCCAATTTAACTTTTAGATCAAAGCAATTACTATAGGTTAGAACAGTTTCATATCTATATTTGTCTATAAAAGTAGTATGAATCTTCTTTAAAAGCAATTAAGATCATAAAAATAGAGATGTATAACATTAGATCCTTAAGCTTCTTTCAAGTGGTGATGGTGGTGGTACCACTATTATTCCTAAACACATTAGAACCAACTACCCTCATCTCAGCCTCCTCCATCCCTAAACCCGAAACCTCGATCAAAGAACCCGAACAGGTAAATCCAGAATCAGGGGTGTCTGTCGATTGGTTTCGCGGGGTAGACTTGACAGGACTGCGGCCTAAGTTCGTAAAATGTGTTGGAAAATGTCGTCCGGAATGCAGAGTATCTGACGGGAGGGTGATTAATGGTGAGGGTTGTGTAAATTGCTTGTACGGATGTGTACACCTTTGCGACGTACCTTGGCAATGGTTCGGGTTGCTCCTACCTCGACAATATCAGAGTTCTCCTACATATGCCCCAGCCCCTTCCAGAGTTGGTAATGCATATTCTGTGGCCTCATCCTTGCCTATTTTGTGTCTTGATCAACACAAACATTAAATCTAGGGGAACTAGTACCTCCACAAGAGATTGAAATAAGTAATAGACAAAGAAATTAGTTTGATTGGTGCAACCAATCTTGCCTCTCAGTTGAACTTTCCACCTCAGAGACTACTCTTAGATTTTTGTTAGCTAGTTGGTGATTTTATTTTGTTATCATCTTATTTGTAGTAACCCTAACTTAAAGCTTCTAAATACTTAGTTTTTCGTCAAGAAAGAAAAGAACGTAATTCTAATGGTTAACGGTCTACCCTAGTTTTTTATGGTGTGCACACATATCCTGTTTCTTGGCTATTTACTTTTTGTTGGTACATTGTCGGAAAAATGTTCCACATAGTTTTTCTATCGAAAGTTTTAAGTTTTCATAATCATAACAAGTAAACCTAAAGATGAAGAAGTTACTGAAATAATATCATTATTGCAAGTTACTGAAGAAACAATGAATGAAAATAAAAATTTATCGAATCTTACAGCCGCAAATCATTGATCGGACGTCTTACATTCATTTGATACATCTTTAGACAAAGCAGTATTTCGAGTTTCCTCTGTCTTGGCAATGGTTTCCTCCCCTTCTACCTCTCCGAACTTCTTATATATATCACCTTGGTAGAACTTATATGTCCTCATAGCCAAAACAAGAGAACTTAGCAGTCCAATAAAAGTCGAAGCGGCGAGTATAATAAAACATAATCTATAACACTGAGTTCCTATACAAGTTAGTTCCTGTCCTATCTCTCTTTTAAGTCCTTTGACACTTAGTTGTCTCAATGCTTCTTTATCATAGAGTTTTCCTGCAATTCTTACATTAAACACATAAGATCCAAGTGACATTGCCATTATACTCCAATTACACAATGTTGAGAAGTATTTGAGCCCAAATATTTCAGATATGATGGTGTAGTTCATTGCTACTTGTGCTCCGTAAGAGAACCCGATGATCACCGAAGAAATATACAAGGAGCCCATAAATGGGAAGGCGATAAGTATATGACCGATACATGAGAAGAAAAGGAAGATTGTCATAACAAGTGTTCTTGGGAATCGACATTTAGTGACTAGCCATTCAGAGGCGAAACCGATACCAACTCGTCCGAAAAAGTTCCAAATACTTATAAGTGATAACGATGAGCTAATGGCAAGATTTGGGTAGCCTTGAGATTCACCTATTTGACCCAAGTTATCGATTGCTGTGAGACTAGTACCAAGTCCCGTAAAAGTCATAATGAGGAGTAAGAACATATCGATGCTCATTATCGCTTGTAAGATCGTGTAGTCTTCGCCTCTCTTTGGGGGATTGAAGACATCAGAAAAGCAACCAGAAGTTTCGGGTTTTTTACATTCAACTACCTCTGTTGTGGGCAATGGCGAAGATATCGATCCTGTAACTGGTGGTCTACTACTACTATCAACTACTATCGTTGTTGGGTACTTAAGCGCTTGGGTTTTCTGATTCCAAATCGAAAGCTCTTCTTTAATTGAAACTGCCAATGGAAGAAAGAGCAAGAAACAGACAGAAGTTGCAGAAACTACGTATCCTCCATGAGAGAATGTCTTATGTTTCTGAGTTATGGTAATAGCCATTATGAATAAAGCTAAGACAACCGATATTAAGAGATAGCTGTGAAGGGCTCTTTGATCATTTGGCCTTCGAACGGCTTTAATCTCCCGTATCGTGTAGACGAACAAGATCAAAGCAACAACAGGGAGCCATGAAATAAGAAGGATTAGAGATTTAGAATCATTACCATATATGGCTAAGTAGAGTTGAGTCATGATAGCTCCACTAAGACCACAACAACCCTTTAACAACCCGATTAATACTCCTCGACCTATTAGGAAGTTCTTCACACAAGTAGTTAGAACAATTGTATTAGCAAAGTTTTGTGAATTAGCACCAATGGAAATGAATAAACACATTTGCCAAATTCGGGGTTTGGGTATTCGACTAGTAACTGCTAGCCATAAACTGAAGTAACCTGCAAAGTTCATGGATGCACCAACAAGAAGTGAAAACCAAGCAGGAGTTATCTCCGCGAGTAAACCAGAAAGAATACCAACTGTAGTTCCAAGATCCTTGAAGAAACCAAGTAAATTAAGGGTTGTTTGATCATACCCGAGAGACTTTTTAATGTCTTTTGAGTAGATCCCGAATACGTATGTTGAACCAGAACCTGCCATTATAATGAACGAGGCGAATAACATGAACCATCTTCCTGTGATTAGTTGTGCTGTAAAACGGATAATCTTAGTCGAATCACCACCTTCCTCCACCATTACTTCCTTTTTTCTTCTTGAATAGTCT
Source organism: Eschscholzia californica (assembly GCF_041429995.1). Taxonomy (NCBI): domain Eukaryota; kingdom Viridiplantae; phylum Streptophyta; class Magnoliopsida; order Ranunculales; family Papaveraceae; genus Eschscholzia; species Eschscholzia californica. The sequence goes on along the minus strand of NW_028238420.1, from coordinate 39,511,197 downwards.
AAAAGAAGATTAAGATGAAGAGTTGATGAAGAATGATACAATGTGAATCTTTAATGGAACTATGCTTTAAGTCAACTGTTTAAGCTTCTGACAACTATTTGGGGGGGTGTTTTAAAATTAACATAGATTGATGGGCAAGACTTTAATATATAAATATTTAATTTATACACAAATCTTCAAAATAATGCCATGGTTGTGTTGCTTGTGCATTGGGAGCAGTTACAGTTGTATATTCTAAAGTTCACATTGTTTTGTCTTGTGAAACATTTCATGTAATTTCCACTCTGAGAAAGTACAACCATGGAATCAAATTGAAGTTTCTTTGGATTGTCAACTCTCTCTCTCTCTCTCTCTCTCTCTCTCTCTCTCTCTCTCTCTCTCTCTCTCTCTCTCTCTCTCTCTCTCTCTCTCTCTCTCTCTCTCATGCAACTGAATTAAGAAGAGAATCTAATAAGATCTAAGTTGTGCATAAAATAGTAGCCTTGAGTTTTCAATTTTAAATTTGAAGTTGTCTTGAATAAAATACAAGAAAGGAATCTGGGACATATCAAATAATAAATTTATGTGGTTCATGTGAATACTTTTGACTCTAATTGAGTGTACCTAAATACTGCCTGCCTTCTTGGTTGTTTCTTCACAAATTTTCTGCAACTTGAAAGGCTCTCCTTTATTATTTCTTATTATGTTAACAAACATCATTGAAATTGGAGATGATATATTACAGACTCCATCCCTTTAATCTATTTACTACTACAAGAGAGATGAAATGTGATACTCATTTTGGAAGAGCGCGTCCCGAACTTGGACACTAGGTTCAAGCTAAACCACGAACCTGGACACTAGGTTCAAGCTAAACCTTAATAAATGTCGAGTCCTTTTGGGTTGACTCGTGGAACCAGGAACACAACACCGTACCTCGTGGGCTTGGGCCTGGGTGTCTCAGCGGGGACAATATCGATAACTGTTTTTTTTTTTTTTTGAGAAATCGACTACGATTTGCGTTAGTCGTTACAAGGCATTGATACATCATGAAGATGTGATAAGCACGATAACCGCCTAATTTAAACTATTAATGAAAGAGACCTAAAGCCCAACAACATGAAACAGGCTTAAAGCCCGACAAATTTATTACATTAAATTACTATATTTATTGCCTAAATTGCATGGGATAAATCTTGATGGCAAACTGCTTCCACCGAGACTCGATCCCACGACCTCATGGGTTTAAGAGGGGGTGTCTAACCACTGCACTCCTTGGTAGACTCCCTTGCTTAGGTGGTCAATAAGACAAAGGGTATTTTAGTCTTTTCACACTGACAAAGACTAAAATGCTTCTTGTCTATTAGGGAGGTGTACCAAGGAGTGCACGAGAGAGTCCCTGTATCCGCATATCAACTTCCAGTAGTTAAACGGAGAGTGAGGATGAAGTACATTTCATATTCTTAAAGCATCTCCAATGCAACACTTAAACTCTAAATCTTACAGTGTCACATAAGATTTTTTTTAGAATTTTTCTTTAAAATCCATCTCCAATGCAAAACTCAACATGAATCTCTAAAGTGATGTGTCAAGATTTATTTTAGAGATCCTTAAGAGGACACTCTAAATTTAGAGTGTCCTCTTGAGATTCTATAAGTGCCACATAAACAAATCTATTAGTTTTAAACTAAAATATAGGTTTTTAGAGTTTCTCTTGAGTGTTGCATTGGAGATGGTTTTGAAATAGAGTGTCTCTAAATGGCCAAATAGGAAAGAGACCATTTAGAGATCCATTCTTCACACTTGATACATAGGATTTTTAGAGTTTTTCTTGAGTCTTGCATTGGAGATGCTCTTATCTAGCCAATAATGATCTTTAGAATCATTCAATAAATAAATTAAGCATTTACAGACAGACATGACTTTCATCTCCTTGTTACAAGGAATTCTAAGAAACCTACATTTTTCTCCTCATCTTAGTTACCATTTTCTTTCTTCTCTTCTACTACCAAGTAAAATATGGATCTTATGATTCAAGTTTACTACCTGACTAGAAATTCTTCTCTATCAATTTTAAAGACACTGTATTGTGCAGTGGATTTGAACCGAAAAAAACGTGTCAGCTTTATGCAGAGTGTAGTAGTATACCTACTCCCAACCCATCAACATCTTCCTGACTTCCCCTTCAATCTTCTGGCTCGATAAAGAAAACCCGTCCCCTTCAAGAAGGACTCTATAAACTTCCCATTCTCGATCACTAATTATGCGCCTTCCAATCTCAGCCTGAAAATGGAATCAACTAATTTTGATTAGGGTAGGAGATAGTAGTTGGAGTATTAGTCTAAGGTAGTATTCTTTTAGTGTCTGAACTTAACTCGTCTAAGGTCTGACTTATCTAAATCTGGACTGTTTGGGTCCGACTTGTTTCGGTTAGGAGCACAATAGTCACTTCAGGTTATTTTATGACTCGCTCAGATGGAACAAAAATCAGCTTAAATGAGCCATTCAGACGAGTCAGACGCACAAGTCAGATTTCATTACTCAAATTGAAATAATAAAAAAACACCACCACCTCAGTTCAAGCATAGAAAGATCAAATAGTACCGAGAAAATGCAAACATTGAGCATTTTGAGAGCGAGAGTGATGTCGTAGAAAACAAGAGGGCGCCCCTTGCCTGATAACTCAACAGGGTTAGCAACCAGAAGCTCAGTGTCAGGACCTCGAGTCAGCATTGTGACTCTGAGAGGATGGCTGAGCTCCATGCGCAAGCGAGAGCACAATGAGGTCTGTTTGTTTGGGTCGACAACCTTCTTACCATCTGATTGCACTGTAAATAAGTCGACTTCACACTTTTTTCCTTCTTTCGTGAAAAATCGTCCATAAGAAATCTGATCAAAACAGTTGAACAAAAAAGAATCACTTCTCCAACTAAGAGATTCTTCATCAGGTTGGTTTCTTAACATATATATACGGTTTTACAGATAGAAAGCAATATAATCAAACAATACTAATTTTTTATTATTAGTATATACCTGGATGTTATAATCCTTTAAAGTTCTCATAATGTCATAGAGTAGGCCTTTGTGATCTAGACAATGGATTTGGATGAGTGTATGAGCAGGGCTGAGAGAATTGTCCACCGTGACAGAGACACTATTTTGATCCGAAGAGCCACTTGATTGTTCGCTCGGCAACTCTAAGCTGAACATCTCTTCTGCGAGTACAGGAGGAAGAAAAGAGTTCCCTTGCGAACAAGTAGCCATCTCCGAACCAGCTAATTCGATATCACAACTTATCATTACATCCCCTAAAACCGCTTTCAAATGCTCATATGTATCCTTTCGTCTGTTATTTGTACGAAGAAGCTCCCTGATAAAAAAACCACAAGAATCAACATATACAAGTTTCGGTAAATAAATGAATCAATATAAGAACATCAAAGGTACACATATCATATGAATTTGAAAGATGTAACAATTTGTCACTGTCGGTGCATGAATTAAGAGGGTTTAGAAGTCTTAGAACGGACTTACTTCAGATGAAATGAACTACTATATGATGACGAGGTCACCTCCAACCGGAAATCAACTCCTATCTGACTCAACCCTATTCGTGTACGTGTGAAAACAGACCCACAAAAAAAAATTACAAAGGGGAATCTCATGACCAAAACTATAATACTCCATTTAGGGGTCTCTCTACTTATTGCTAATTGGCTTTGAGTTAGTAGCCCACAAAGTGGACATGGTATAGAGGTAGGCCCACGGCGGTAGGTCAAACGGTCACATGTGTTCCATGTAACCCAGAACAAAAGATACATACATGTCAGATCGAATTGGGCCATAGGTGAAGGGACGTGCAAGAATTGTCCTACACTGACAAACTAGGCCCACACATAGTAGGCCCATTGGTGACATGTGTTCTACGTCACCCAACAGAAAGTATACATGTTAGACTCGAAAAGGCCATCATAAGTGAGGGGCCGTTCTAAAATTGTCTTACATTGACAAAGGAAGTACCGTAACCTAGAACTATTGAACGATCGAATGGATGCCTACAAACTTAACAGTACAATGCATTCTAAATCAGAAAATATTTGAACGATCAACATAGATCATGCAGAACCCCAGACCTCTAAATTATACGTCAAGATGAATCTTCTTCTTCTCACAATAAACTCAAAAGCATCACCTCTTTGGAGATACTTATCTTCAAACAAATTGACTTGGTATAATTTGACCTTCACATTTTACTTTAAGAACTTGTCTTTTGGGGGAAATTAGATGTTATATTAATCAAACACCTAACATTTACTTCAAATCCCATAAGAAGATTCAAATATGGAAAAATTATTAAGAACAACCAAAAGATTAAGCAAAAAATAATTTAGAACCTGGTGTCTGTAATGAAGAACAAATCCATCACTCTCCCATCTGGGGTAGTAGATACCTTCACCCTCTTTATTATAAGCTCAAGTTCATAAAGAACCTCTGTCACATCTGCCATAATTCCCCCCAAGATATTAGAATTCCATATCATAATTCTATAAACCCAAATTTCAGTTTTTCCTAAAGAATAGATAAAAACCCTAAAACCCAAGAATCAAATCTCACCTAATGAGCAAAAAGGGAGAAGAATTACAAAATTGAGATCAAAATGAAGAAGAACGAAGGGGATCTTACCATGCAAAAGACCTCTTCGATCATTACAACATAACTTCAATAAGAAAACATCAGGAGGGTTTGGGTGTTGAGTTTCAGCCCTAAAATAAGAAATTTCAGAAGCTGAAGAACATGATGGAGATGCTTCAATCAATCTCTTCTTCAATAAATTCCACTTTGTTTTTGGTTTCCCAACTACCCAAAACACTATATAACACCACTTCCCATCCGTAGAAACATCTTCAAGAATCAAGAATCAAGAATCAAGATAGAGAAAGTTATTGATATTGATGAAAAGAACATTAAAGAAAAGAGAGTGATGATTTAATAAGGGGTTACCTCCTTTAATGATGCTCAAACCAAACAACAAGATAATACGGCAAAGATCACAACCCAAACCAGTTTTATCTGGACAATTTACAGTAATAACGTTTGGTTCTCCTGCTTTATCTGATTCTCTAATAAGTACTATATCATCTGAAGGTATACCCATTTCTTATTTCTTCTCAAATCTTAAGATGATCAAATCACTATTATTTCTTACTGATTCTCTCTCTCTCTTTCTCTCTCTCTTAACTTGTAGTAGTACTAACTAGTTATTGCTTTTAATTGGTCAATGAAAGTTGTAAAATAAGTGAAGTAGAATCAAAGTAAAGAAATACTAGTTTTCCCTTTTTCTTTAATCTTTCGGATGTGAGTCCACATCAAAGAACCACTCAGATAGTAGGTGGGGGTTTCCTCTGCTTTTCTTCTCTCTTCTTCTTCTGGTTTTCAACTTCTCTCTGTCTACTGTTTTGGAAGAAAGAGATCAAAATGAAGAATGAGATATTAACCTAAATTAACAAGGAAGGGCTTCAACTCATTATTCCAATACTAGTGAAATTTGTTACTACAAATTCAAAGAATTTTTACTTGTTAGGTGCAGATTCTTACCGGTAGGTGTGGATGAAGATTCGAAGATTTCAAAAGGAATATACGTTTTATTTTATTTTATGGTATCTTTGATACAATATTTGAAAATTATCAAGGTTAATGCTAGGGGGCATCCAGTTTTAGTTGTGGGCATGTAGAATTTGAGTGGGTTTGATCCAATTAGAAAAAATTTAGGCTAGAGGACCACTTTTGGGAATTCTTCCGCTAAAAAGACACGATATCTTTTTTTTTTGTCTTTAGAGGCCAACTATATTTTCAAAATAAGTTTCACTCCCAAAATTTGAAATGAGTCTAACGTCAAATTACTAAATTACCCTAACTATTCTTTTATATTTCATCGTAAACCTATTGGAACAGAGAAAAAGAGAGCCACGAACTGAGATTTTTCGAGTGAAGACTTTGGCGGTTTTATTGATTTGTTGTTCGAGAAACTAATGGACGATCTATTGCTCCATTCAAAAGAAAATCAAATTGTTTAAGTTTTTTTTGTTGAATGTATTGAGAATTTTATTTTTATTTTCTTGATTTCCGGTTGCAACCCACTTAGCCCAATTGCGAAAAATTTGTTATGTTTCTGATTTCCACTTCTTAATTGCAATCAGTTGCAAATGTTGTTTTATGCTGTTGATTTCAAGTTGTAAATTGCAAACTAGTTGCAAATTAATGTTATGTTCCTGCTTTCTCGTTGTAAGTCATTGTAATTTTTTGTTTAACAAAACATCACGTGCAGCCTTTTTTTGCAGAAAAAAAAAATTAGAAAAAATTGTAAATCATTGCAAATACTATGCAAACCACTGCCAAACAGTTCGGAAAATGTAACAAACAATTCAGATAAAATTAATCGATCAATTTCAGAGTAAACATATTAGTGTATAATTCCTCATGTTTCATTATTTGAAGATTAAAAGTGTATTGTGGTCATTGTTGAAGTTTCAAGATCTTTTATTTTCTTTTCGAGTGTTGAAGAAACTGAATCCTACGATTTTTTTAGAAAGTGGATGAGTAAGTGTTTCTTTTAAAGATTAAGAGGTGTTGCAGCTATAAATTAGATCGACCTTGCTTCGTTATTTATCTTAATCAATTGATTGATATGAATTTCAACAAAAAAAATTAGGATTTCAAATATTGAAATCATACGATTTTTTATAAAGAGCAAACGAAGAGTAAAAAAAGATAAGTATGATTTTTAGGGAGGGGAAGATCAAGGGCATTTTCATCGTCTCTATTTTTTTCTTTCTTTCGCTATTGGGAGAAAAATGTAAAGAATGATGATGATGATGATGACGACGATGACGATGACGATGATGGGCGTTGATGGTGGTGGTGGAAGAGAATAACGAGAGATGAATAAGAGATTAAAAATAAAATAGAAACGGATGAAGTAGGTGTCAGTCGTCTATCAATGACTATTTTCGTCAAGCACGGAAGAAGAAAGAGATATAAGGAAATATTCTGGAAATAATGGGTGAAAAAGGAAAGAAATTGGACTATCAAGTTTGTTTAACAAAATTATGATCTTGGGGCCCAATTAGAACGTTGGATAAATATAGGAACCGAATTTTCCAGTTGGTTACAGACTGGGGTCCAACTGGAATTAACTTATTTAGAACACAAAAGTCACATGTTTGTTTATTAATCTTAATCTTCACTTCATCATCACCATCACACTTTTTCGATTTTTGTCCTATTTTTCTCTGTTTCGAAACAGAGAAAAAAAAGAGTCTGCAAAGAAAGAGAAGCGAGGGGAAAGAGTAAGTCTGCAAAGAAAGAGAAACGAGAGGAAAGAAGGAAAAAAAAAAAGATAACAACGGAGTTGGTCCAAGGTGGTGCTGTGGTGGTAATGATGCAGATGAAGATGAGGGGTGAAAAACAAACATTTAATTTCAGGTTCTTAAAATAATTTGATCTCTATTGACCCAGGTTTTCGTGCCCCCAAAGAAAACTAGATGCCCCCAAAGAAAACTAGATGCCCCAAAAATTAAGTTATTTCAATATCTCGTGAAAAATTAGATGAATGTCTCTGGTATCTCGTATTTAATCACGCGTCATCAACTTACGAACACGTGCTTGTGGATGTACCAAATATCATGCCATTCTATTGGAAGATGTATGGCTTAATTTTAATTTGACCCCAAATTTTGACTAATTGGAAATTTTGCTCATATATCTATTCCACATTTCAATTTAGCCCTAGACCATGTCAAATGTAACAGTAAAATATTTCTTTCTTTTTTTGCACCCCTATATTAAAAGTATTTCTTTCCATTTTCTTTTTTAGTTTTCTTATTCGTCGTAGGGGTTATCGGCAAATGTCGGTGGACGTTACTTGCCGATGACCTTGAACATAACTTTTTTTTTGTGTCAATTTCTTCTTCTTCCTTTTACACCACCAGTATTGTTCATCTCTCTCTCTCTCCTTCATTCTCTTCTTATTAAGGCTTCAAGACTAAATAAAATCTTCTGATTGAAGCTTTTGTTGAAATTCAAAATCAAACAAAAAAACTGAAGCTTCACGGTAGAACAAAATCCTCAACATGGTGTTTACAACTCTTCGTTTCATTAAGGTTAGTACGAGAAGAAAAAACGGGGGGGGGGGGGGGGGGGGGGGGGGGGGGGTAGATTAGAGTTCCCTTGACTTTTTTGCATTTGGTGGGTTTTCGTCATATCGAGAGAAAAATTCTTTATATTTCTTTCTAATTTGAGGAAAGATAAGGGATTTTGTTCGATCATGGACAACTATACCGGAATTTATAGTGAACTAAACACACACAATTTATTCTTGGGATATTTTCTTTATAATGAGTATTAGAAGAATCTCATCATTCCTCAGGAGAATTAGAGAGAGAGAGATGGTGGCAATTATTGTGGTGCTGGTAATCGCGGTGGTAACGTGAAAAAAGTTATGTTGAAAGTCGTCTTTGATAGTCATGGGCCCTCTCGACAACCCTTCTGACGATTAAGAAATAAGAGAAATGATAGGTAGAGAAAGATTTTGAAACGAGGTAAAAAAGAAAAATAATTTTGTGAGTTGAGTTTAACTATTGAAAATATATTCTTTGAGAGCAAATTAGAATGTTGGACAAATATGTAAGCTAAACTTTCTAGTTGGTCATAAATTGAGGGGCAAATTGATATTAACCCAAGATTCTCACCTAACCCTTGGTAGCCAATCCTAGAATAACTGTCAGCAGGCGCCCACGTGCAAAATTGCTGGTTGCTTTATCACGTGACACATCTAAGGCCCCCCCGTGATTTATCTCGACCAATCTGTTGACAGTCAAACGAATCTACGACTAGAAACGTTTTTTATTTGCAAATCACTACTTAATTAAGATCTCAGGATCTAGTATCTGGAATCCCCCTTGAGGATAGGAATGGGTTTCAATTACAGTTCGACCTCTCATCTGTGACCAACTCAACAACGTGGTCTCTACATTTCACCACTCGGACTTCACCTCAAAATTATATTTTTGTTAGTCAAACTTAATAGTCAATGTTTTATTATTTTATTTATTTTTCTATAAGTATTTTTGCATTTTCTTCCATAAATTGGAAACGTGTCGACGACAGGTGATTAACCATTTTGCCCACCTTCACAAAAGAAAACCATCTGTCTTTTTCCGCATTTCTTTCACCACCACCACTTTTTTCTATTGTTTTTCCTCTTTACTTTCTCCCCCTCTTTTTCTGTAAGATTGGAATTTTTCATCATGTAAATGTCTCTAGGAAACCCCAATGACGTATTCATCTTCATGAAACCCAATGAGGCTTCACTTTCCCTTTATGGGTTAAAAGCAGATGAACATTTCAGGAGTTCATGAAACCCCAAATTATGGGTTTCCATGTACTCCATGTAGAGTTCAAATATTTGATTATGAAATCCCAGTGGCCAATGGGGTTTCTTAAACAGGTAGAGAGAAAAGTAAAGAGAGAAAACATCAAAGAGGTGGTTGTGATGTAAGGAGAAGTGAAGAAAATAGAGACAAATTTATTGATATTTTTATTGTTGGACGTCTCCACCAGATGGTTGGTCCATCGTCCAACAAGGACAAGATTCCGAACAAGAAGGATGAAAGACAAGAAGAAAGTCCTTTTGAAAGAATTGGAAAAAAAGAAAAAGTAAATATTGACGGTTAAATTTGACTAATAGGTATAAAGAAAAGGTTAATTTAGAATGCTAAACAAATATGGAGACCTACTTGAAATTAACATATCAAATTTTCTATGAAACCCTCCATGTGTGTAAGTTGTAGAATTAGGGTGTGCATACAAAACTTCTCGAATTTGCGACATCAGAGGTGTGACTGGGATTGTGATGGCCTGGTTTCTAGCCCAACTCGCAAGCCCACTTCTCATGTGAGGCGTGTATATGTGTATTGGAAGGTCTACTGTCTTTTTTTTGTTGGAAAGAATTAATATATGATATATCAACCGCGTAAAATACTATTACAATAAAGGTGCGACAACATCTGAAGGACCGCAGTCTAGAGATGATCTCCAGATTTTTTGTTAGAACGTCGTAATAATGCTTTGTAAACTTAAACTTGATGGATGTGATTGCTGTTTGCATATTTCTTGAAATTGACTGATGGTATGTTTGGATTGTCCGCGGATGTCTTTCGACAATAAGATGTTGAATATTTTGAGATTAAGCCCACTGATACCGAGGTAAATGACTTCCGCTTTACAATCTCAAGTTCTGAGAGTCAAGGCTTTAGCAATGATGAACATAGGTTCATGATTGTGTAATATGAGGCCTCAGCCAATGTCTTCAGATAAGTTGGAAAGTCTACTTAGCACATATCCTAAGCTTGGAAATCCATATTACTAGGTGCACGGGAAATAGGGTCAAAGGATCTCGAACATAAAGAGAATAGTCTCACATAGACAAATTAAGCCTTATATTAAAAATATATCATTCCATTAATGTCAATTAGTTTTGAGTGGAAATCTACAAAAAAGTAGTAAAATGAACATTCTTATAGAAGTATGAATCAAGAAAAAAGACGAATGACGACCCCCATGGCAATAGCTCAAGACTGTTTTTTTTTCTTTTGAAGTAGTCAAGCTAGTAACTTCTACTAGTGTTCACCTTTGCAGGGAGTGTCAGTGCAACGACAAACAGGTTTTCCTGAAGCTTCCCATCCGTTGAAGCCACGCTCCAAAACCATGACATCCTTTATACCTGCTGCATCTTCTCCCTTCATGCCTTCAAGATATTCCACTAATTTACGCGCACAAGATGGACCTCTAACCTACAAAATCATAAGCACACCCGGTTAGTGATGCATTAACGTTTTCAAAACCATCTCTTATATTAAAAAAATGGTTACAAACTTTAGTTCAATTGAAATATCAAAAGTCTTAACATACTTGATAATATCTAGCTATAAGGCCACTAACGAAGGCAATGGCTCAACAATTTGTAAGAATATAATGTGGGTGTGGTTTTGGGCCCTCTTATCCTCGTGTGGTCTTGAGCCTCTCTCACTCCAAAAGCTAGCTCAAGAAGGCGAGGCTTTCCCTCACACTTATAAAGTGACCACCACTCCTCTCACAGCCAGTGTGGGACTAACTCGAACATTCAATAAGGGAATTTAATAAAGATAAGGACATTGGTTGTGATGGGAGTCTATATCAAATTGCCATGGGAATTTATCATAATTTCTTTTAAGACGAATTGGAGATATAAAGGGATACATGTCTCACTTGACAAACCTACTTCCCCGTCTCACTTGACAAACCTACTTCCCCCAAAAAATTCCATATCCATAATAGAATAAGGATGAGAAAGAATCTACGGTAATAACCATGGCTCCTCTGGAGTGCCTAACCTAGACCTTGCCCCGTAGAAGTCTAATAAGACTTAAATCGTGTTCCCTATCTAAAATAAAGTATATAGTATATACACATAACACATACATATAATTCTACAACTACACACAAAAGCATAACATTTTCTTGGTTGGAAAAGACCAACTTATGATTCCTATTTTCCCAAATTGGGTAACAGGTACAAATCCATAATTGACTATAACATAAGTTCAACTGTGTTTACGAGAATAGTCCCACATGGAGAAAGAAAATGTGGCAACCTAGGGCATCATCTCTCTCCAGTCACTGCCAAATGGTTTTGATAGTGTCCACAAACTTAATACTATTTTACGTATATTCAGCAATTCCGGATAAACTGTTCTGGTCCCAACATTCATTCACATTAGCAATTTTGATGGGTAAAGTTAAGAAAATATAACATTGATCTCAAGTCCATATCTTTTTTGGATTCAAGGAAGAATCAAGTATTCAAGTTCATGTTGTTTATTCAAGCAGATTTATGGGTATTGTTATTTGCAGAGAAATTGGTCCATTTAGGGTTTATCTCGACCCAAATTGAGAAAATGAATCAGCATAACATCATTATTAGATTTAGGGACGGATTAGGAGGACTTCATTTCTATCAAATTTCATTGTTGGATCATCCAATACATGAAATTGAATTTAATCCCAATTAAATAGAACTTCAAAAGCAAAATAACAAAGAATTTCCAGAAACCCAGATCGAGAAACCCAAAAAAAACCAAAACCCATAAATCAGAAATTCAAAGGACATGAATTTTTGAAGGAGGTGAAAGAAAGAGACCTGGCTTAGGGCACAATGAAAGACAAGGGTATCTTTCCCTTTAACTTGATGAATGAGGTTAGGGATTTTGTCAATGAAAGTGCCGCTGGCATAATGAAGAGAACCAGCTATATGTGCATCGTAACTTCTCTCATTGTCTCTGTAGAAGAAGAAATCCAACAAAAGAAGTAACTTTCTATTCTCTGATTTTGAACTTCCATTCGAGGAAATGAATTAGAAATTAGAGAGGGAAAGAGAGAGATGGTTGAACCTGACATCGACAATAGCTATGTTATTAGGTTTTCGTTTGAGAGAGAGGAGTTGAGAGCCAGTGATGTAGGAGATACTTCGAGCCATTGTTTTCTCTCTTCAACCAAGACCTTTTTCCTTCTTGGTGAGAGAATGATGGATGACTTCAATATGAAGGCGAATGAGCCATGAGAGTGAGCACCCCACATTGATGGTCTCAAGAGGGGGCTCACAAGTAGAGAAATTTTACCGGGAGATTTTATAGGGCTCTCATTTTTGTTAAAAGGCCCCCTCAATGATAATTTACCAAGTAAAATGGTTCATGGGGAGGCCTATCCATCCTCCCGTGACTCCCGTTGGTCTTTCCCCCGTCCTTTCGCCTGATGTGCCGACATATCACCTGAGCATACTTAGACCATTTTCTCTCCATTTATTCCAGATTCAAATGAATATGTCGCCACATCAGGTGGAGAGACGGAAGAAAGACCAAATGAGGAATAAATAGAATTATATTTTCAACACAAGAAGTCTTGAAGGCATCCCATGATATCTTTATAGGCGTCTTACTTGCATAACTTGCATAACTTGCACATGAACCACTTAAAACTTGGCAATATAGTGTAGCCCAACCACTAATGTGTTACACCTATAGAATTACTTTTTAACACAACAACATCTTCAATATTTAAACTTTTACGAAAAGTTTAAATATCCTTAGGTTTGTTAAAAATTGAACGACACCATTTTACTAACATAGTCTAAAACACTATTAGTAGAATATATTGTCATCAATAGTAGTATTATAACTAGGGCTGGGAAAACGGTCTGGGATCCTGGGGTCCGGCCCGGACCGTAAGAGCCTGCTGTCCGTAGCCAACCCGAGCCGGGCTAACCCGGGCCGATGAATCGGGGTTAATGGGCCGGGACTCGGACATAACTTCAAATCCGAGTCCCGGCCCGTTATACCCGTCCGTTACCCGAGCCCGATAGAGTCTGTCCGCTACCCGAGCCCGGGAACCCGCGATCCGTGTGAAATTCTTTAGATCCAACGGCTAAGATAGGGCGTCTCTTCTCAGTCGTTGGATCTAACCTACTTTTCTTTTTACCTATTATAAAAGGATCCAAGAACAGAAAACCCTAAGAAAAACCTAACGCCTCTCTCTCTGCCTCTCTCTCGGCCTCTTTCTCTCCCTCTCTCTCCACCTCTTTCTCTCCCTCTCTCTCCGCCTCTTTCTCTGTAACTTTACTTTCTTCTTTGTTTATTTGATTATCATCAATTATCATCAAGCAATCAATCATTTCTTTCATTTGAACTAACATGGAAATCAGAGAGAGAAAGATCGTGAAAGGGCTCAAGCTAGAAACGACGGCAAGAAAGGGAAAGATGATGGCTTGACTCGTGAACAACGTCGAGAAAGGTTTACTTGATTTATCAAACTTTGATTTGATATTTGATTTGGGGTTTTTTTTTCTTATTAGGGTTTGATTTTGTTTTCTTATTAGGGTTTGATTTGTTGTAACTTGGTTAGTAATATATTTTATTTCTTATTAGGGTTTATTATTTGATTTGTTTTCTTATTAGGGTTTAAATGTGATGTAATTTTTTATAGATCTGGAAATGGTTTGTATTTTGCAATGTTTTACTGTTTTTTTAGATCTAGGGTTTACTGTTTTCTTTAGTATATAGGGTTTACTATTTTTTTTAGATCTTAGTTGTTGATGTATTCTTTTTAACAATGGGTTGAGAACTTGAGATGGTTTGTTTTATTTTGTTGTAATCTAGTTTTTTTTTTGTTGAACTTGTTGTAATCTGGTTACAAGAAAAATAGTTTGATGTTTTAATTTATGTTTATGTAACTCTTTAAAAGCATAATAGCACCAAAGATAAGAGAGGGGCAGAGAGGTTGACCCTAATGCATGATTAAAAAGAAGCACAATCAAATAAAAAAGATACTAACCTAGGGTTACAAAAAGAGTTGGCTAATTATTAAAAAAAATACTAAGTTACAGGAGTTGTAATTAATAAAAACAAATACTAAATTAACCCGAGCCCGTCCGGCCCGACACCGATGGAGCCCGCTCGGGCAGGCGGGCTCGGACGGGCTACGGGCAGTGAATATGTTGAATCTGTCCGGCCCGATCCGCCCGGATACTAGTAGCGGGCTAGGTATTTTAGTGTCCAATCCGCCCGAGCCCGACTCTATCACACCCGAGCCCGACCGAACCCGCCCGATTCCCACCCCTAATTATAACTCGTCTAATAATATGCATATCATTTTACAAACCCAGTCTAAACTCTAAAACACTAAAAAACTGGCCCGTTTTAGCCGTTACACTTGTTTGCCTTTCTTAAAGACGCATTTAAAGCTTCATTGCTATACTCACTAAGAGCATCTCCAATGGGACACTCTAACAAACACTCTAAAAGTCCTAGTTGTCAAGGGCCAATAGAGATTCTCTTTCCTAAATATCAATATAGAGACACTCTAATTTTAGAGTATCTCTCTCTAGACACTCTATAATAAATGTGTCCACCTCATATTAGAGTGTCTAATAAAGTGTTCCATTGGAGATGATTTTTTATCAAAAAAACTCCAAAAAATCTATGTGGCACTCTAAGTGTTAGAGATTGAGTGTCCCATTGGAGATGCTCTAAGTCACTATAGTACTCCAGAGGCTGATAACGCACGGTTTTTCCGGCTTCCCGCGGTCTCTCCAAATTTAGGGCTTTTATCTCTCTCTCTCTATCTTTTTATTCAACCCTCTAGTGTTAATTTGAGTGATTTTGTTGATGGACGATTTCTATTACGAGGACGTAGTCCTGGAGGAAGACGTCGAATATACTGAAGGAGAGGAAGATGAAGATGATAACTACATTCCCCCAATACCAAATCGATCAAGAACTAGGGTTTCATTAAATCCTACTCATCCCAATATCATCGGTGAACCACATGTAGAAGAATTGCAGGACGAGGAAGATGAAGAGGAAGAGACAGAAGAAGAAGATGAGGACGAAGAGGAAGATGAACAAGAGGAAGAAGAAGAAGAGGGGACATTTGTTGACGTTTCAAGCAATGCAGTCGAATTAGTTGATGTTGATGAATTAGAAGAACGCTGTCAAACAAATAAAGGCGAATCATGTTCGAAGAAGAGAACTGAAAGAGATGAAAGTGGTAATTGTGGTGACTCGATTGGAAATGAAGGGGATTCTGTTTGTTGTTCTATTTGTATGGAGTCATGGTCTTCTGAAGGTGATCATCAACTTAGGTGCGTTTCTATTTTGCCCTAATTCTCTTTCTTTACAATTTCAATTTTATAATGGTATTACTTTTGCACCATTTGGTCTATAACCCTTAACTTGATTTCTATGAATTTTTGGCATGGTAAGCAAAACAAGTTCAGAGTAACTATTAAAAAACCCTAAAGTTTAGATGATTTTGAAGTTTATTATAGTTATTTTTATATTGAAATCTGGGAATTACTTCTTATGTATTTATTTTCCGTCTTAGCTTTTTGTATTTGAGATTGCAGTTGTCTTCCTTGTGGACATTTATATGGTTTATCATGTATAAAGAAATGGATTCAACAATGTAAGGGAAGGTATTCCAAGGTACTCCCTTTTTGGTGATTTCTATTTTTATTCGTCGAATCACCTTTCAAATTTATAAATTGATCGATGCCCTCATCATTTCTGATGTTCGATTGTCGTCTTTGTTCTTAGTGTCCTCAGTGTAGTAGGAGGTGTACACAGAAGGATATCATAAAGCTTTATGTTACGCGACTGGCTGTTACCGATGGAGAACAACAAAAGGTTAGACCAGTCTCTCATTATTGTTCTTCTTAAACTTATGGGTTTGGACCTTTGTTGATGCCCTTTTCCTCTCTGCAGAAGTGTCTCTCTCTTCAGGCTGAAAATGATTTTCTTAAGATGAAGGTAAGACAACTCTGTCCATTTAAGCGAGTACTTTGTTGAAGAATATTCTGTATTAGGCAATTGAGCAGCCGGGTAGCCTTTCTTAATATTCTTACGTTGGACTAGTTTGTTAATGATGGTATTACAGTAAATAGCTTGCTTAGTAATTGAATAGCGGTATAAATATGTTTCACCGTGTATGTGTAGATTGAGAGTTTGAAGGAGAGAATACAGCAAGACAAGGAGGAGAGGGTGAACAATGTGAAAGAGAAGACGGCTGAACAATGTGCCATCCTTGCTCCTCTGTATAAGATTGAATTACAGGTGAGGTTGGATTGGAATTCTTTTGCTGCATACTCTTGCGTTATTTTTCGGTTGTAAATTTCCAATTTCATGTTTCCTATTCAATTCTATTAATATTTATGTACTGTTGAACATGTCAATGCATCTGACAAACTTAATCTTTTCAGGATGAGTTAATTGTACATGGTGGGCGGGTATTTGATATGGATATGTCTAATCAAGTCCTGATTTTAGCACGAAGACTGGGGGGATTGGGAGGATCACATGTGCTTAGCAAGGTAAATTTTTTGTATTGAATATAAGCATCAGATTTGAGAATATTTACGTGTGCATATTAAGCTAGCGGTGAACACAAAACATTATAGCACTATATATCACTTGAAATATGGATGTTTCTCTTTCTGGCTTTCTGCAGATTAGTTTGATGTATCCTTATGAATCTGAAACCATTTCCCTTCCTCCTAGCACAAGAGCTGTTAGAGACATACGTGCTTCCCCTTCTGGAAGAGTTGCACTTTTTGCTGCATTGGGGAAGAAAGTGTCTATTGTCAGGTTTGGCCTTTCTTTCACCTTGATGGTTCTTCTATCCTCCATTACTCAACTGTATTATTTTGCTCATATTTGAAACTTATTTACTCTACTCCACGTTTTCAGCATGGAAAGCAATAACATTGTTCTATCGTATGATTTACCGGTAAGGCTTCTATCTACGAACTGGTTGATTCTTGACCCTTTAAAAAAACTTCTATGTAGATTAAGTAACACAGATTTGGTTGGTTTGACAAAGTACTTAAGAAGCATAAACATGGAAAATTGACATCATATGACGATACAACCAAAAACTGACAGAAAGGGTCCATATACCACTATCACACTCTTACACAATTGACTAATTTCATGAATTATACAGAAAATAGATGATCCTATTATATACTTACAACTCAAACATTGACATAAATTTAAGAAAGTAATTATGACTTTAGGAGTAGTTATCTTGGATACATAGTTGGAGTAAAAGAGTAATTATCTTGTTGAGTTGTTTCATCTGTTATTTACTTGGCCCATTATTCATTCAATCGTCACTTGTAAACATGATAGTCATGATTTTCTGAGTACCTTCTCCATATTCCAGGCCCCTGCTTGGTCGTGTTCATGGGATCTTAATTCTCAATATCATATATATGCTGGATTGCAGGTCTGTCTTTTTTTCTCTACTGTCCTAAGAAAGTTCTTAATATGAATTGGAGTTTAGATGATTTTAGGAGTCGAGACTAGCTTAAACCTCTTCTCGGTAAAATGTTTTGTTGCAGAATGGAATGGTAATGGTGTTTGACATGCGACAAACATCAAAACCTATGGAATCCATGAACGGGCTGACGACTCACCCTGTTCACACCATACACTCTCTTGCACATAACTCGGCTCTTCCTGGTGGTGGCAGAACAATCCTAAGTGCGTCTCCAACTGGCCCATGTGTGTGGAGAACTGGTGATAGCGGAGAAAGGTTGGTCTATGCAGTATGCAGGTATTATGTACATTATCTTGATGCTATAATCAGCAAACGGTTGCACTGATCTTTACGCTTTGGTTTTTGTTGAAGGCCGCTTCTGATCCCTGGAATGGAGAATCAAGGTATATGTGTATCACTTGCTTATAATCCCACAAGTGATGATATTGTTGCTACATATCGCCCAAAAGTTCAGATGTCTAATGAGCCAAACAGTTCCCAACTTCAATTTTCATCTTCACCAAGTATTCATGGACAAGCATTACCAGGTTCTCATTTTCATATCAAGAGAGTAAGTGGTAGCCATTACCAGAACATGGGATTAGCGTCAGCCAATGTCAATGATATTCGAATGTCGAAATCTACAATTATAAACACACTTAATGAAAACCCGTTATTTGTACACGGCGATGAAGTAACCCGTGGATTAAACTTATGGGAGTTGCCATCGTTAAGGACTGTTCAGAATCTTCAACCAAATTCAAATCCTATTTTCGACGTGAAATATGCGAGTAACACAAGTTCTCCTGGAAAAGGTTTACTTGGCTGTGTCAGTGACGATAAGCTTCAACTCTTCTCTGTACAGTTCTAATAGAGCAGGTATCTCGATGACCACTTTTCTTTTAGTCAATTTCTTTTATGATGCCTTGTTTTTAATACCTTCCTCTTTCCTCTCAACTTCAACACAGGCCTTAAACCATGCACCTAAATCTTTCTTGAGCTGCAGTCGATGATTCATCATACTTGGTTGCACGAACTGCATCGCCTTTTCTCTCTACAGGTTTTATTTGTAATTTGTAAATCTAAGTTAGTTCTTTAACAAAATGATATATAATTCGTTGAGACCAATGAGCAGCCTGATAACACTATCCGAGTAATTCGGGATTATTTTTGTATTTTATGTTTTACAGTATAGTTATTCAATATTTTGAAATGTAAAGTGGAAAATGGGCAGGATGTTTTTTTATCCATTTACAAGAAATAGAGATGGAAGGAGTTTCTTATGGACTCTTTGAATATCCTCCCTTGAACAAATGAGCTTATATTTCTTACTTGAACATGATCTTAGAATGAACCCAATGATGGATGATGAAACTGTCATTTGCAAACCCTAATTTACAAGCAGGTACTCTTTACCTTCAATTTCAAGACTAATATTTCTTTTTTTTTTTAGAAATAAGTCAATAACCTTATATTCCAAATAAAAGTTCCAATGCTAGTCCAAAAGAAATAAATTGTTACAAAACAGGACTAAAATATAACTAAGTTAACTACTAAAGTATCAATGTTTGATATTCAAAGTTGGGGGGGTTAAAACCACAGCCGCGAGATCATGGACGTCTTTAATGTTAAGCTGGTTACAATAACTAATCACAAGATGTGGTTCTTGGGCCCTCGATCTGAGATTGTCGATCTAACGCATCAAAGCCAGGAACATTCAGAATCTACTGTGGATATCAGCTCAAGTAAAACCATACTGTCACCTTCCACTATAAAAGCTTCTAACCTAATTCCTCCGCTAGTTCTAGTCCACTTTCAAACCCTAATAACTAACTGTATATTGGGGACTTCAAAGTGACGACGACCTTAGCTTTAGTTCCTAAAATCTGACCCTTTGAGTTACTTGCAATTCAAAACCAACTATAGGTTGGTTGAGTAATTCAAAACCACCATTTTCATCTTTGTCGCCCTTTAGAACAGATTAGGTCTGAAGTAATGTCCATCTCAATGAAAAACATTTATAATTCTGCAAATAAGAAAGTATTGAAAATAAAAAAATCCGACCTACCGGATTCGAACCAGTGACCTAAGGATTAATCTGCTTTCACACTACAGTCCTCCGCTCTACCAACTGAGCTAAGGTCGGGATAGTTGCTTGAAGAGAGGGTTGGATGTAAACCTACCATTACATAATCAGAATCCATACAAAACGTCAATGGAAAGAATAGATTTGGAGAGATAGAGAGAGAGATGAGTGACTGTGAGGAGGGCATGTGGTGGAGAAGGTGGTGGTAGACTTATCTATTTTGTTTTTTTTTTGGAACAATTCATGATTCCATCCGGTGGAAAAATATCTACATCTATTTGTTATATCACTTTCTAAAAGTACCACTACCCATGCTAGCTCTTTGCTCATTTTGATAAATTCTGCATCATTCATTTTGTAAGGACTTGTCCATTCATATCCATTATGTTTTAATTAGACAAGTTTAGTTGCAACTTTTTCTACAAAAAAAGAGAGAGAGAGGATTGAACAAATTATAGAAAAGAAAAAGATGAGGTATCCACTCAACAATTAGGTCTAGTAACCATTTATATTAAGTTTGCAGTGGTGTCTCCGTGGTGTGCACGTCTTTCTACTAACAAAATCATCCAAAGAATTTTTAGTCGGATAATGCCCATTGCTTATCGCATATCCACTTGATCATTAATATTACGTTCATCTTTGTTTTCCTTTTTGTTCAACTCCTCATATTTTGTAAAGTCTTATAACTTTCAGTGAGTGTTATTACACTTTTTAACTAGTGCAAACAGATTTATGAACTTTCTGATATGGAGGTTCTAAAGGTGCTCCATATTATTGTTGTAAGTGCCCCTTCACACATGAATCCCATTTTCCTATATTTGTTTTTGATAACTTGGTCAATATGTAGACACATCCCTAAATTTTTCTTCGTTTATTTGTTGAAATTAAATCATCCTTTGTTGAAAAAAAAAGAACATCCCTAAATCTTTCTTATCCTGTGGATGTGGTCCCATCAATGATAATATGTGAAGTTCAAACCTGATAGATGCAATATCCTATTCTACTCCTATATCTTCTCATAAATTTAACACTACTTGTTTTGTAATTCAAACTTATTCCACCACACTTGCAAAGTATGTTCGTAACAAATTTACATATATTTTGCAAAGTTTGACATCAATTTGCATAGCATATTACATTCAAACTCATCCTAAAAAGAAAACCAAGACCACGTTAAAAAAAATAGATCTGCAACAAATTTCTCATGTTTGACTTTTTGAGAATATTAAAAATTCGGCCCCCCCCCCCCCACACCACCACCCCTTCTTCTCCACGACCATTAGGTTTGTCGGCAATTTGTTGGCGATGATTACGATGGTAGTTGTGATTAGACACAGTGGTCGGAAGTGAGAGGAAGAAAAAAAAAAATCTAAAAGAACATTTGAAACATTGGCGATAGAAAATTTGTTGGTAACCCTTGCTGGTGTGAGATGGTGGTGGGGTAGATCAATGGAACTGTCGGGTAGAAAAGAACTTATTCACTGTGTCGTGGTATGGAGGCCACTGCCTTGAAAGTGATTTCGGAGTAACCGGGGTGCTAATTACTTGATTCCGATCACTCCCCAAGGATTGACCACAGCTTACTTCCTCTGTCTGCACTAACAGAGACAGTAATGGAGATAACAGAACTCGAAAACTTGAACAATCAGAAAGAGGAAGATAGCCGATAATGAGTTGTGTTTTCTCTCTTGATTTCGGCTGGTATATATAACCTCTGAGAAAACCCTAACCGCCTAGGAAACGTGGTAGAGAAGTTAAGGGAGTGGGAGATAAACTCGGAAACTGATTAACCCTACGAAATCAGTTAGAGATATACTCAAATACTGATTAGGTTAATCCCGCCGACTTAGTCAAAATCCGAGTTTGAGTAAAACTACTCTTCGTGGCAAAAGAGTCTTTTCACTATAAGCTCCCAAGCTCCCAAGCACCCGAGCACCCGAGCACCCGAGCACCCAAGCACGCGGGCTCACGGCCCAAAGGCCCATAAGCCCAATTAGCCCAAATAGCCTAAATAGCCCAAATAGCCCAAATAGGCAAAGAGTTCAAATTGGTTAAAAGCCCAAATGCCTCACATGTGTGCGTGAGCATGTGGGAGCCTTCTCTACACCACCATGTGCTTTACAATGAGTTGTCAAGCAACTTATTATAAGACACCTATAGTTTCACTAGTTGAGAGATGTGGGACATTAATTGTCTAGAGAAAGAAAGCTTTGAATGCCATCTTCCTTCTAGAGGTGGAGCCCACCCATGTGCTAACTAGAAGACAAATAGTCTTGACTAGTAGTGAGTGGGTGAGGCTCACTCTCAATTAATTATTAGATGGTAATGGGCCCAACCATGGAATCACCCAAATGGGCCCAACCATTGTATAAACCCAACAATCCCCCACAAGATGGCTATCAAAGACTTCTGACTGCTAAGCTGGAAGTGGGACATGTACTTAAGTGTTCAATATCTTTCGATTTGAATTGACACATAGTTAGGGGTGGCAATTTGGTCCGAACCGGCGGGTTTTTTCCCGAACCCGCCCCTAATGGGACGGGTTGTACCGCCCCGTTAATTAAACGGTTCGTGTTTGGTATGAAGTTAAAAAAACTAATCGGGTTCGGGGCGAGTTTGGTATTAGATAGTAAACTCCACCCCGAACCGATTAGTATGTTATATATTAAATATATTTTTTATTTAAGGTTATGTTTCTAAAACTTTAATCTTATATTATCAATTTAATTATTTTATGTTTTATATTATTTAAGTAGTTGTAGTGTTTATGATTGATAAATTCAAAGTCTTATAAAATTTTGTTAACAATTGTTATGTTATTTCAAACTAAAATAACTTTTGTGAAACTAAATACTTTGAACCCGACCCGACCCGACTCGTTTTATATTAAACGGGATGGGGTGGTAATGGTTTAACACATTTTTATTGGGATGGTTATGGTAATTGAACATCCACCCTGATTAATTATTGGGACGGTTATGGTAAAACCCGTTTACTAACGGGACGGAGTTGGGAAGGGGATGAACCGTCCCAAACCCGCCCCGTCGACATCCCTACACATAGTGGAGTGAGGCAACAACCAAAAATAAAGCAACCAAGTGAAATTACTCTTGAACTTGGAGATTTCTGGCTGAGACCCCCACAACACATACGATACCCGGTGAGTTCTGCGTTTTCCGCGATTCGTTCATGTTCATTAAGTAGGCCCTGAACATACCTTGGGACTGGTGAGGTTTTAAGAAGACTGCTGTCTGTCTTCCATAGAGGGCGGCCTTACACCCTCGGGCTCACGTAGGTGATCTCGGTGAGTCTACCTCATCGTAGGCTCTGACCCCTTACTCGGGTATGAAATCATTAAGAACTTTGGGAAGTTCATCCCCATCATCATCAGCAGCTAAACACCATATAGTCCATCTCAAAAGGACCACCATTACGGTAATGGATATATTAGCTATCGGTGTATTCATCAAGTCCGTCTCATTAGAACCACCACAAAGGGCTATGAATACATTAAGAGCCTTAGGCTCATCCTTAGGTCAAACTCTGACCCCTCAATGGAGCTCTGCTAGTTTTATTCTAGCTGACTCCGCTCCACGTCACAAGAATGGAAAATCAGCACAGAGGCTTCAACCCCATTCCCTTAGACGTCTCGAGAACTAGTCTCCTCGTTAAGCCTTTAGTAAGTGGGTCTGCCAAATTCTGTTCTGACCTCACATAATCCAAGGCTATTACACCATTTTCAGCATATGCTTAACTGCAGCATGCCTTATCCTGATGTGTCTCTTCTTGCCATTGAACACACTGTTCTTTGCAACTGCAATGGCAGCCTGTGAGTCACAGTGAAGGGAAATTGGTGTAGTTTCCCTTCCCCATTGTGGTATGTCTTCCAAGAGACTCCTCAACCACTCTGCTTCCTGACTTGCCAGTTCAAGAGCGATAAACTCAGACTCCATAGTGGAACGTGCTATGCATGTCTGTTTGGATGACTTCCATGATACAACACCTCCACCTAACACAAAAACATAACCACTGGTTGAACTGACTTCGTCATTGTCAGTGACCCAGTTAGCATCACAGTAGCCTTCCAGCACTGCTGGGAACTTTCCATAATGCAGGCCTAGATCAATTGTGCCTCTTAAATACTTAAGCCGGCGATGAAGTGCTCTCCAGTGTTCCTCACTAGGGTTATGTGTGTATCTACTGAGTCTATTTACTGCGAATGCAATGTCAGGTCTGGTGTGATTCATCGAAAACATCACACTTCCTATGATCTTAGCATACTCAGATTGTGAGACACCTGGTCCTCCATTCTTCACCAGAGTTGTGCTAGGGTCATAGGGGGTTCTCACAGGATTCACATCATAGGAGTTGAACTTTCTCAGTATCTGTTCAACATAATGAGGTTGACTTAGAGAGATGCCATCTCGGGTTCTCTTGATTTTGACCCCTAGTATGACATCTGCCTCTCTTAAGTCCTTCATCTCAAACTTAGATGACAGAAAAGTTTTTACCTCATTCACATCATCTTCATTGGCACCAAAGATGAGCATGTCATCAACATACAGACATATGATGACATATCCAGACGTACACTATTTAGAATATACACATGAGTCTGAGTTATTCACAGTGAAGTCATTGCTCAACATGGTATCATCGAATTTCTCATACCATTTCTTGGGTGCCTGTTTTAGACCATAGAGAGACTTCTTCAGTCTACATACCTTGCTCTCCTGACCAGGGATTACGAATCCCTCTGGTTGAGACATATAAATCCCCTCATCTAGATCTCCATTCAGGAACGCCGTTTTAACATCCATTTGATGTATTACCAGGTCATGCATGGCAGCCAACGCGATTAGAGACCTAATTGTGGTGATTTTAGTCACTGGGGAGTAGGTGTCAAAGTAGTCAAGTCCCTCTCTCTGAGTAAAGCCTCTGATCACCAGTCTGGCTTTATACTTATCTATGGTCCCATCTGGCCTAATCTTTTTCTTAAAGATCCACTTACTGCTAATGGGTTTACACCCTTTAGGTAAGTCAGCCAGCTCCCACGTATGATTGACTAGGATAGAGTCTAACTCACTTTTTATGGCCTCTTTCCATAAGCTTGCATCTACTGAAGTTATGGCTTCATGATAAGTCTTTGGATCAGTCTCAATTAAGAAACTAGATACAAATTGATCGTTAAGCCAGTCTACACCTTCAGATAGAAAGGCAGTAATGAAATCGGGACCAAAAGTTTTCTCTATCCTACGTCTCTTACTTTTCCTAAGTTCTGTTCCATCTTCTACATCATCAGTGGAAGAGTTAGATGGAAGCATACTGTTAGGCACTTCTTCATGTGTGGGTAAGTTAGTAAGCGACGAATCATTCATGGGAATACTTTCAACAGGTAGTTTCAAAGGAAACTCATGTTCAAAGAATTCAGCATCTCTAGATTCTGTTATGGTTTCATCTTCCAATAACATGAATCTATATACTGCACTATTTTAAGCATAACCAATAAATACAGAATCAACTGTCTTTGGTCCGACACTGACTTTCCTAAAGTCAGGTATACCCACTTTGGCCAGACACCCCCACACTCTTAGAAATTTCAGATTAGGTGCATAACCTTTCCATAATTCATAAGGTGTTTTGTTTAGCTCTTTGTGAGGTACTCTGTTGAGTATGTGGCAGGCAGATAAGATCGCCTCCCCCCACAGTTCATCGGGTAATCCTGAGCTTAGAAGCATGGCATTCATTATGTTTTTGAGTGTCCTATTTTTCCTCTCCGCAACATCATTCTGTTGTGGCGTATAAGGAGCACTAAATTCATGGATGATTCCATGTTTTTCACAGAAAGATTTAAGGGTGTTAGAGTTATACTCTCCTCCCCTGTCAGACCTAAACCTCTTTATTTTTCTGTATAGTTAGTTTTCTACTTCAGCCTTATAATTCAGAAAAGCTCCTTCAGCTTCATCCTTAGACCTCAGGAGGTAAACTTTCGTGTACCTTTAGTAGTCATCTATGAAGGTAATGTAGTATCTCTTACCTCCTCTGCTAGCTAGGTTTCTGAAGTCAGCTAAGTCTGAGTGTACTAGTTCTAAAAGTTCTGTCGTTCTAATTGTGACATTCTTAAAGGACAGTTTCGCATGTTTAGCTTCTACACATATGGGACATCTAGTGTGATCATCAAGATCGTCTGCACTGATGATTCCATTCTCTTTAAGTTTCTTAATAGAAGCGTAATTAACGTGTCCTAATCTACCATGCCATATATTAGAAGACTCAACGATATAAGCAGAACTAGAAGTATTATTAATTTCTGAATCGACGTTCACTACAAAAAGGCCCCCACTCAGATATCCCTTCCCAACAAAGACCCCATTTTTAGAAATTATAATTTTATCAGACTCAAAAACTAATTTTAAACCAGCTTTGTTGAGAAGAGATCCCGAGATTAGATTCCTCCTAAGGGTGGGCACGTAGAGAACATCGTTCAGAGACAGATTCTTTCCAGAGGTGAGTTTCTGAAGAACCTTTCCTTTGCCCATGATTCCAGCTTTTGCAGAGTTGCCCATGTAGACGCTGGATCCATCGTTCATCTCCTCGAAGGTCTGAAACATCTCTCTGATTGCACACATATGCCTGGAAGCTCCTGTGTCTAGCACCCATTCATGTTTGCTTTCCACCAAACAAGTCTCGGCTACTGCAGCAATGATCTCTTCAGGTTCAGCGATATTCAGTACAGCAACGTTTGAGCGTTGGTCCTTCCTCTGGTTGCACTGGTATGCCTTGTGTCCTGATTTTCCACAGACATAGCAGAGACCTTTCGATTTCTGGATCTTCGAGTTGGACTTTACTTCTCCAGTCTTACTCTTTCCAGACTTCTTCTTCTTCTTATTAGTTTTGGACCTGTCTTTGTTTCCAGAGGGAACAGATTCAACCAAGTTAGCAGAAGGGGAATTCAAAGATAGGTTAGCAAACTTATCCTTGAGGCGATTTGCCTCTTCAGTCCTCATGTGACTGATCAGCTCCTGAAGAGACATGTCCTTCTTCTTGTGCTTCAGATGGTTTCTGTAGTCACTCCAGGATTGATGAAACTTTTCCAGCAGAACATTGGCTTGAAGGATTTCACACATCTTCATGCCTTCAGCAAGTATTTCAGCAACCAGGTTCTCATAGACATGAACCTGCTCCATGATTGAAGAGTCATCGTTGATTTGGAACTGTAACCACTTTCCCACGATGTACTTCTTCCTTCCAGCATCGTCCGCTCCATATTTCTTCTGAAGGGTATCCCAGATATCCTTAGCAGATTTGTAGTTGACAAACAAGTCGAATAACTTGTTATCCATATGATTCAGCAGATGTCCTCGAACGATTTTGTTGTCTTTCTGTTGTTTGACAACATCCCCATTCGAAGTAGAAGACCTATCCTTAACAGGGGTAATATCGATGTCGATTGAAGAAAGAGTGGATAAATCTTCGAACAAAATATAATCGACTTCGAGTTGTTCGAAGAAGATAAACAGCTTCTGTGACCACCTCTTGTAGTTAGTTCCATCAAGAGGGATCATCTTTGACATATCAGGTAGGGTTTTGAGATTAACAGCAGCCATTGATCAGAAAATCACTTTCAAATTATTGGAAATATGGGGTAGATCAATGGAACTGTCGGGTAGAAAAGAACTTATTCACTGTGTCGTGGTATGGAGGCCACTGCCTTGAAAGTGATTTCGGAGTAACCGGGGTGCTAATTACTTGATTCCGATCACTCCCCAAGGATTGACCACAGCTTACTTCCTCTGTCTGCACTAACAGAGACAGTAATGGAGATAACAGAACTCGAAAACTTGAACAATCAGAAAGAGAAAGATAGCCGATAATGAGTTGTGTTTTCTCTCTTGATTTCGGCTGGTATATATAGCCTCTGAGAAAACCCTAACCGCCTAGGAAACGTGGTAGAGAAGTTAAAGGAGTGGGAGATAAACTCGGAAACTGATTAACCCTACGAAATCAGTTAGAGATATACTCAAATACTGATTAGGTTAATCCCGCCGACTTAGTCAAAATCCGAGTTTGAGTAAAACTACTCTTCGTGGCAAAAGAGTCTTTTCACTATAAGCTCCTAAGCTCTCGAGCTCCCGAGTACCCGAGCACCCGAGCTCACGGGCTCACTGGCCCACGGGCTCACGGGCCACGACCCAAAGGCCCATAAGCCCATAAGCCAATTAGCCCAAATAGCCTAAATAGCCCAAATAGTCAAAAAGTTCAAATTGGTTAAAAGCCCAAATGCCTCACATGTGTGCGCGCGCGTGTGGGAGCCTTCTCTACACCACCATGTGCTTTACAATGAGTTGTCAAGCAACTTATTATAAGACACCTATAGTTTCACTAGTTGAGAGATGTGGGACATTAATTGTCTAGAGAAAGAAAGCTTTGAATGTCATCTTCCTTCTAGAGGTGGAGCCCACCCATGTGCTAACTAGAAGACAAATAGTCTTGACTAGTAGTGAGTGGGTGAGGCTCACTCAAAATTAATTATTAGATGGTAATGGGCCCAACCATGGAATCACCCAAATGGGCCCAACCATTGTATAAACCCAACATAGGGAAAAAAAGTTTCCCACACATCAACCTTCCTTATTTCTCTTATTGGTGCACTATATGAATATAAAAAATGGGACTTCATACAGAGAGCACAAATAATAATATAACTCATGTTGGTAACCCTTGATGGTGTGAGATGGTGGGTTTCTGTAAAAAAAACCAAGAATTCTTTCACTGTTATGTGTAACACAGGAAAAACGAGAGCGAGAGAGATGTGGAACTCGTTGGATAGTTGTGTTGGCTTTTTTTTTTTGATGTCATACATTTGGAAAACATCCTAAGTTATTTATAGGATGCCAAGAGATACAAATGCATTGGATGTTCCTAAAATGAATAGGTGTCATCCCTATTCAACCCACTGGATGTGGCGGTGGATGCATGCTGTAAGAGGCGGTTTCACAATTCCAATTGAGGCGGTTTCTAATTTAAGAGGCAGTTTCTAAATTGTGACTTCCACCAAAATTTAGAAACCCATGTTCCTATTATTGGGCTTGTTATGACGGTGGATATCCTATATAAATAGGGGGTTTGAGTGCTTGTAACAACACACCAACACAAACAACAACTCTTCTTTAGAGAGCTAGAGAGAGAGCAAGAGTGAGAGAAATTTTTCATAGTTTTTGAGCGGTGTTAAATTTCTCGGTCGTCGAAGATTTAGTATAGAGGGTTATTACTATACGGTACCATCTTGGGACGAACTTGCGGATTGTGTTAGTCGTCTTCATCTATCCTTCAATAAAGATTTCTTGTTCGCCCGAGGACGTAGGCTTTAAAGCCGAACCTCGTTAAATTCTGTTCGCATATTTGATTTTGACTTAGCTTTTCGAGTAATCTTCATAATCGGATCAATTTCTAGGATAGGTTCGATAGCTTCCGCGACTTTTAGTTATAACAATTGGTACCAGAGCCTTGTTGAGATTGAACGAAGAGAAGATGGGATCGAGAAGTGGTACGGTCAAAGCAGGGAAATATGAGATAGAGAAGTTCAATGGGAAAAACGATTTTTCTTATTGGCGGATGCAGATGAAGAATCTGTTAATCTCGCAGAAATTACACAAGACGTTGACGGGAAAGAAACCAGGAGATATGTCAGATGAGGATTGGGAGGAGTTAGATCTCGAAGCACGGGCTACCATTATGTTGTGTCTTGAGAGGGACGTGGCGTTCCTAGTAGACGGAGAAACAACGGCGGTGGGTGTGTGGTTAAAGCTAGAAAGCAGTTTCATGACGAAAACTTTAACAAATCGGGTCTACTTAAAATCCAAATTATTCACATGTAGAATGGAAGAGGGTTCTTCTATTCAGGAATATGTGAATAGGTTTGACAGGATTATCTTAGATTTGAAGGATATCGATGTTAAGGTTGAGGATGAGGACCAAGCCCTCATATTGTTACTTTCATTGCCTAAATCCTATGAGAACCTTGTTCAAACTTTGATGCTTGTTGGTGATAGTCTAAGCATGGAAGAGACGAGAAATTCGCTATTAGCGGATGACCTTCGTAAGGTTGCTACTAGCAGTATGGCGTCGGGTGGAGTAGACAAGGATCAAGCACAAGGGTTGTTTGTAACGAGGGGGAGGAGTAATGAAAGGGGAAAGGGAAAGGGAAAGGGAAAGGGCGGGAAATCTAGATCCAAATCTAGAGGCTCTTTCAAGAAAACGTGCTTTAGTTGTGGTGAGCTTGGCCACTTTAAAGCGGCTTGTCCGAAGAGAAAGTTGAAGCAAAAGAACGAAGGCTACAAGGAGAAACAAGAGATGCAAGAGGCGGGATATGTGTCAGAAGAGGCGGACGAATGTTTCTCGGTGACAGAGGTGTCTGAGAAGATCTTCGATAAGTGGATGCTTGATTCAGGGGCGTCACACCATATGTGTCCAAATAGGGAGTTGTTTACTACCTATAGGAGTATAGATGGTGGTACAGTTATACTGGGTGATGATAGTATATGTAAAACTGTGGGACTCGGAACAATACGGATCAAGATGCACGATGGAGTGGTGAGAACATTGACGGACGTAAGACACATACCCGATTTGCGGAAAAATCTAATTTCCCTTGGTGTGTTGGAGCGGAACGGCTGTAAGATAATTATAGAGAATGGCTCCATAAAAGTCGTTAAGGGTTCTTTGGTGGTAATGAGAGGTACTCGTTACGGTAATTTATACAAACTTTTGGGGACAACAATTACGGGAGATGTAGCAGTAGGAATCAGTGGAAGGAATCCAACGGCTAGTACGAGGCTTTGGCATATGCGCCTTGGGCATATGTCAGAAAAGGGTCTATCTTTGATGTGCGGGAAAGGCTTGTTGAAGGACATGAAGAAGCCTTGCATGGAGTTTTGTGAGCATTGTGTGTTCGGGAAGGCACACAGGGTGACGTTCTCTACAAGTAAGCACAGGAGCAAAGAGGTGTTAGACTACGTACACACCGATGTCTGGGGACCGGCAAAGTTACCTTCCAAGGGTGGTTCCAGGTATTTTGTTACATTCGTTGATGATCATTCGAGATTTGTCTGGCTTTATTTTCTGAAGCATAAGAATGAGGTATTCAACACGTTCCTGGTGTGGAAAGCAATGGTTGAGAACAAAACTGGTCGAAAGCTGAAGACGTTAAGGTCGGATAATGGGACCGAGTACACGGATGGGGCATTCAAGGAGTTTTGTAATCAGGAAGGCATTGTGAGGCACTGGACAGTAGTAAACACACCTCAGCAGAATGGAGTCGCAGAGAGATTGAACCGTACACTACTTGAGAAGGCTAGATGTATGCGCTCCAATTCGGGATTAGGCGTAGAATGGTGGGCAGAATCTGTTGCTACAGCTTGTTATATTGTGAACAGGTCTCCACATTCTTCTTTAGATGGCGGCATACCTTACGAGGTATGGTCAGGTGAACATGCAGATTACGGGAGACTTAAGGTTTTCGGTTGTACGGCCTATTACCATGTTAAAGGTAACAAACTTGACAAATAGAGCAAAGAAGGCAATTTTCTTAGGATATGCTACAGGAGTCAAGGGTTATCGGTTATGGTGTACGGAAGACAAGAAGTTTGTAATCAGCAGAGATGCGGTGTTTGATGAGTCATCTATTGTAGCTATGGCGAAAGCTACGGTGCCTAGTTGTGGTGATGTTGGGTCTACTAAAGCTCAAGTAGTGGAAGTAGAAATCGAAGACCAACGGGTTTCTAGGAATCATGATCAGGTGGAGCATCAGGATAATACTCAGGATGAGGAAATTGATGAACCCGATCATGAGGAGGTTCAAGGGGAAGGTACACAAGTTTTACAACAACAACAGCAGGATGTTTCGGTACACACTAGGCCGAAACGGTTATATAAGCCGGTACAGAGGTTAGGGTCAGACAAACCTCTTAGGCATTATGGGCAGGCAAATCTTGTTGAATATGCACTCTCGGTGGAAGACGACGAGCCGGTCACCTTCAAACAAGCTATTACCGCGGAGGAAAGAGAGAGTTGGTTGGTTGCTATGCAAGAAGAGATGGAGTCTCTTCACAAGAACAAGACATGGGAAGTTGTCCCATTGCCCGAAGGAAAGTCTGTTATTGGTTGTAAATGGGTGTACAAGAAGAAAGAGGATTCTTCCGAGATCAAGGGTACAAGGTATAAGGCAAGACTAGTGGCCAAGGGTTATGCACAGAAAGAAGGGGTCGACTACAATGAGATTTTCTCACCGGTCGTGAAACATACTTCTATTCGGGTGCTATTGAGTATTGTTGCTCACAGGGATCTTGAGTTGGAACAACTCGATGTTAAAACCGCCTTCTTGCACGGTGATTTGGAAGAAGAAATTTATATGGCTCAACCTGAGGGATACAAGGTTGAGGGTAAAGAAAATCAAGTATGTCGTTTGAGGAAATCTCTTTACGGATTAAAACAATCCCCTCGCCAATGGTACAAACGATTTGATTTTTTCATGCTAAAGCATGGTTTTCGCAGAAGTGACTATGATTGTTGTGTATACATCAAGAAACTTCGCGAAGGTGACTTTATTTATCTCCTTTTGTATGTGGATGACATGCTTATTGCTTCTCGAAGCATGGTGGAGATAGATAAGTTGAAATCTCAACTCAGTCAAGAGTTTGAGATGAAAGACATGGGCGCTGCAAAGAAAATACTGGGAATGGAGATTAAGAGAGAGCGGTCAAGTAAGAAACTGTACTTGAATCAGAAAGGTTACATCGAACGAGTAGTCTCTCGATTCGGGATGCAGAATGCGAAGGCGGTGTCAACACCTTTGGCACCACACTTCAGGCTCTCGGGAAAACAATCTCCCACTACTACGGTGGAGAAGGATCATATGGATCGTGTACCGTATGCTAGTGCAGTTGGCAGTTTGATGTACGCTATGGTGTGTACTCGTCCGGATATTTCACAAGCGGTCAGTGTGGTTAGTAGGTTTATGGCAAACCCGGGGAAGACACATTGGGAAGCTGTGAAGTGGGTCTTGAGGTACTTGAAGGGTACCGTTGATACGGGTTTGTGCTTTGGTGGAGACACATGTCAGGTAAGCGGTTATGTTGACTTGGATTATGCTGGCGATCTAGATAGAAGACGATCTACTACTGGTTATGTATTTAAGGTACATGGTGCTCCAGTTAGTTGGCGATCGATGTTACAATCTACAGTTGCGTTATCTACTACGGAGGCCGAGTATATGGCTATGGCCGAGGGTGTGAAGGAAGCATTGTGGTTGTGGGGTCTTCTGGATGATCTAGGGATTAAGCAGGAGTGCGTAGATTTATGGTGTGATAGTCAAAGTGCGATCCACTTGGCGAAGAATCAGGTTCACCATGCTCGTACTAAGCATATCGATGTCAGGTATCACTTTGTACGAGATGTCATAGAGGAAGGTGATGTTTCTCTCATGAAGGTACACACAGATGAGAATCCCGCGGACATGTTGACTAAAGTGGTG
The DNA here is from genome assembly GCF_041429995.1 of Eschscholzia californica. NCBI lineage: Eukaryota > Viridiplantae > Streptophyta > Magnoliopsida > Ranunculales > Papaveraceae > Eschscholzia > Eschscholzia californica. Next base: position 39,477,694 of record NW_028238420.1, on the reverse strand, counting down.
ACGTGTAGCAAGTTTCAGCATTGTCTGGAATTGCTGCAAATCGGCTCGTGTTAAGTTGCCCGAAAGGGCGTAATGGCGACAAGGTTTTCTTTATGTTAAGGGTTGGTAGAACTACAGTAGGCTTGATCCTGTAAAAGGGTACGTAGGCAACCATGGTCATATGGTGCAGTCGGATGAAGTTACAAGAAGCAGATATATCTTACAAGGAGAATCCTGGTGTTCGTCCAAAATTTGAAGTATATCAAATTGTGTACGAGGTGGAGAATTGTAAGAGGCGGTTTCACAATTCCAATTGAGGCGGTTTCTAATTTAAGAGGCAGTTTCTAAATTGTGACTTCCACCAAAATTTAGAAACCCATGTTCCTATTATTGGGCTTGTTATGACGGTGGATATCCTATATAAATAGGGGGTTTGAGTGCTTGTAACAACACACCAACACAAACAACAACTCTTCTTTAGAGAGCTAGAGAGAGAGCAAGAGTGAGAGAAATTTTTCATAGTTTTTGAGCGGTGTTAGATTTCTCGGTCGTCGAAGATTTAGTATAGAGGGTTATTACTATACGGTACCATCTTGGGACGAACTTGCGGATTGTGTTAGTCGTCTTCATCTATCCTTCAATAAAGATTTCTTGTTCGCCCGAGGACGTAGGCTTTAAAGCCGAACCTCGTTAAATTCTGTTCGCATATTTGATTTTGACTTAGCTTTTCGATTAATCTTCATAATCGGATCAATTTCTAGGATAGGTTCGATAGCTTCCGCGACTTTTAGTTATAACACATGCCATCTCTTCATTTTCCATTAATTAACACATCCCACCATTTTGAATATTTGAAAATATCCAACATTCCCCCACTATTTTCAAAAGATTGGAAGTATAAAATAATATATCCATCCGAGGCAACAAAAAAAAAAAAAAAAAAAAAAAAAAAAACAAAAAAAAAACAAAAAGAAAAGAAAAAACTAACAACTTTGACATTATCGTAGAAACTTGTACATACATGATAGGTATCTTATGGATTTGAACCTTCACTTAGTGCAGACAACTCAAAGTTTTATCAGAATGCTATGGTGAATGTATCTTGAACCAAGAATCCTTTAGTGATGAAACCGGAGCCATCGCACATACTTGTTTCGGTGAATCAGAGTGTTTATACTCCGCACATTAATGGCCATGTGCAATATCCCTTTCATGAGTCTTCTTCGGAAAACGGTCTTATTTTCTTAGGAGACGGCCTGATCTCCACACTCACTTAGGTAAGTCCACTTGAGGTGTTTCCGCGAGGCACCACTTAAAAATTAGGACTTATTAAGGATATATCATCCATCCGTTGTCTTGTAGAAAACCAATACTAGCTCAGAAATGGGAGAATATAAATTGCTAGTATTCCATATTCGCGAAAACTTTAACTTGTTGGTACCCGTTGAATTTTGCCTATCTATTTCAAGACATAAGTTGGGTTTCCGTTAAAGGCGATCAACCTTCATTCACAGACGTGAGTCCCATTTTCTTATTCTTAACCGAGACCATTACTTTAGGAAGTCCTTTAGTTAATGGATCCGCTAAGTTTTTCTTTGATTCTACATAGTCGACTGTAATTACTCCTGTCTTGAGTAATTGACTCACAAATTGATGTCTGAGACTCACGTGTCTCGACTTGCCATTGTTGGTCTTATTTGCAACGTTATAAAGTGTTGCCTGGTTGTCACAATTTATCATGACTGACGGAGATGGCTTCTTCCATATGAGAATTTCTTCTAGTAGGTTTCTAAGCCATTCCGCTTCCTTACTTGCATCTGCTAATGTAATTAATTCTGACAACATAGTTGAATCAGAAATTATGGTCTGCTTCTTGGATCCCCAAGACACAGCAGCACCACCTAAAGTAAAAATCCATCCAGTGGTAGATTTTGACTTTGTCTCAATACTGTAGGATTTTGTGTGTGTCTAATACACTATCTAGTGTTCTAAGCGGAATCTCAAACATCATATGTTAACACTAGAATACCCAGAATCATACGCATGAACTAATCAATGAACTAGAAGAGGGATAAATACCTTTAACGCGTTTTTCCCTCGAACCTTTCCAATCGCGTGTAAAGATCGAGAGCTCCAATTGTCGTTCCTCTACTTGAGACACCGAGTGTATAGACTTGATCTCCCTTCCTTTCAGACTGCTAGGACTTACTAGAAGGTTGAGAAGAACTCTTCTTCTTGACTAGATTGATAGAACGGGAGCTTTTTCTCTACAAACCTCTCTCTCCACTAGCTGTATATTGAGAGAAAGAGAGATGTATATTTTTCTTCCAGAGAAAAATCCACACCTTTTCTGTTTTCTACTAACCCTATATATAGAGAAACCCTAATTAGAATCATATTCAGATTAGGTCTTTCTATTTTCGGGTCACAGAAAAGATAATTACCAAAATACCTTTGGCTATCCCTTTAAGTGTGGCCGGCCAGGGCAGCCCACCATAGGCTTTATATGGCCGGCCTAAAAGGCCTTCCTCCGGGCACCTCTTTTAGGCCCGGTTCTTTCTATCTTGTTCCAAATCTCCATTCGAACCTTTTCGGCCTTCTTAGTTGGATCCAATCCATCAATAGCATGTTCCCGTCTAGTCAAGTCTCTCCGATCAAGTTACCACTCTTATGTGTAACCCGTTGTAGGATCCGGTCTATGTTAGCCGCGAATCACCGAATTGATCCGACGATCGTAGTTGGCTTCTAGCAAAGCATTACTACCCCTAATTGGACCGGACTGGATAATCTTCACAGTATGGTCATCGTTATCCTAACTTACAAATTGATCGCATTGCCATCTTGGTCGAAGGACACTCATTCGGAAAGACATCTCCTTCAGACCGAACGGATATATCCTTCAGTCTCCCACTTGTACTTAGAACAAGTGCAATGCTCGATTCCCATGTCTCTTCGTATCTCATCTGATACGTCATATCCTTCAGACTTTCTTGATCTGGAGAACAACTGTCAATACAAATGATTAACCATTAATCCATTTGAGTGTGGCCACACATTTTCCATCTGCTTCTCCTCAAGTGGCCCGGAGATACTTATCCTAACTCAATAGGAGAACATCATTCAGTCTTGTACTCCCACTTAACTTCATGTATATCCTGTCTCCCCTAGTAATCCGTCTTTATAACCTCCTTTTACGGCACGTCGTTTGACGGTACCAAAATTCGACATTCCTTACAAAAGATGAGTGGAGCACTCATGTTTAAGGAATCTCTCCAATCTTGCCTATGAGCGTTCATGACGTTTTTCAACTCTTGAAGAACTCTCATGTTTGGGTTATCCAGTGTACATTCCCCAATCATACACCCATGTAATTGACTTAAATAACATATTCCTATAGCCCATGAAAGTGCGCTATCAGTCAATCTCCCATGCTAGTCTTCATTAGTCATTGTTGTCCATGCAATGACCTGGACTAGGGACTTAATAATGAATCTATTCCATATTCACTTAGTAGGGTTTCATTTACCAGATCACGCATCTGATAAACCTACTTGGAATGCTTCATTATTTTTGGACTGTCAATTAAACACTAAACCATTATTTAATGACAGAAATAACTTATTTATTTCTTTTATTGAATGTAGCTAATTGATTACATGAAACTCATTTCATTAATCCAATTACAACCTAAAGCCATTCTTCAATGCGCTTTATACCTATGACCCTTCTATGACTCTCATACTTGGGTTGAGGCAGTGGTTTAGTTAACGAATCGACAACGTTGTCGTCCGTATCGACTTTGCAAATGACCACATCTTTTCGCTCAGTGATTTCCCTAATCACGTGGTACTTCCTTAGGATATGTTTGGACTTTTGGTGTGCTCTTGGTTCCTTAGCCTGGGGAATAGCTCCATTGTTGTCACAATATAGAGTTACCCCATTTTCTATGCTAGGAACGACACCAAGTTCGGAGATAAACTTCTTCATCCAAACTCCTTCCTTTACTGCTTCCGAAGCGGCTAGGTAGTCTGCTTCTGTGATAGAGTCTGCTACAGCAGTCTGCTTTGAGCTTTCCAGCTTACTACTCCTCCGTTTAGACAAAAGACATAACCCGACTGCGATCAGAAATCATCTCTGTCCGTTTGGAAGCTCGCATCCACATGGCCTTCCACGATTAGTTCATCTTTCCCGCCATAAACCAAAAAGTGATCCTTTGTCCTTCTCAAGTACTTCAGGATATTCTTGGCTGCGGTCCAATGTCTCTCACCTGGATTAGATTGGTAACGACTACACATGCTCAGAGCATATGAGACGTCTGGGCGAGTGCAGACCATGGCGTACATGATATATCCTATTGCCGAAGCATAAGGCACCTTCTTCATATATGCTAGCTCATCAGGATCTCAGGGACATTGAGTCTTGCTTAGCGTCGTGCCATGTGTCATGGGGAGAAATCCTCTTTTAGAGTCTTCCATTTTGAATCTCCCAAGAATCTTATCGACATAAGTTTCTTGACTGAGTCTAATCATCTTCCTTGATCTATCTCTATAGATCTTGATGCCCAATATATATTCTGCATCTCTTAGGTCTTTCATTGAAAACACTTCCTAAGCCACTCTTTCACGGAGTTAAGCATAGGAATGTTATTTCCAACGATCAGTATGTCATCTACATACAAGACCAAGAAAACTAGGTTGCTCCCACTAACCTTCTTGTATATACAAGATTCTTCTTCGTTCTTCAGAAAGCCAAACTCTTTGATTTTCTCGTCGAACCGAAGACTCCAGCTCCTACTTGCTTGCTTCAACCCGTAGATGGACCTTTGAAGCTTGCAAACTTTTTCAGCATTTTTGGAGTCCTCAAAACCTTCAGGTTGTGTCATGTACATATCCTCTTCCAGTTTTCCGTTCAGGAAGGCGGTTTTGACATCCATTTGCCATATCTCATAATCGTAATGAGCTGCAATTGACCATTGCATTGACCATCTCAATCATAGTCCTATTTAACATTGCATTGACCATCTCAATCATAGTCCTGTTTTTCCTCTGTGCAATACCATTTTGCTGAGGAGTGTAAGGTGCAGTGACTTGGTGAACAATTCCATGTGTTTGGCAGAATTTAATAAATTTATTTGGATAGTATTCACCATTTTTGTCAGATCTTAAAATTTTAATCTTAAGACCAAGTTGATTTTTAACTTCCGCTTTAAATATTATGAATTTTTCAAAGACCTCATCTTTACTTTTCATTAGATATACGTAAGTATATCTATAATAATCGTCAATGAAAGTTACATAATATTTGCTGTCACCTCTAGTTATGTGATTTTGCAAATCATCCACATCACTATGAATTATGTCTTGCAAATTGGAATTCCTAACAATAGACGTATGGGATTTTCGAAATATTTTAGCTTGAACACAAACATGACATTTACTAATAGAATTAAAATCACAATTAGAAATTAAGCCTAATTTTTCCATATTTCTAAGAGAACCATAATTAACATGACTTAATCTACCATGCCATAAATTAACAGAATCAACAATATAAACCGAAGAATTATTATTTATCAGATTCAACTTAATCATTCCATTACAAGAACACCCCTGACCAACAAACGTGCCCCTTTTGGACAATACACATTTATCAGACTCATACACCATCTTAAACCCCTTCTTATTAAGACGGTCTCCCGATACAAGATTCTTAGTCACAACGGGCACATGATGAACATTTTGAAGAGTTAGAGTCTTTCCAGATGTAAAGAAGAGTTCCACCGTTCCTAATCCCATGACTTTAGAACAGATATTATTGGCTCCTTTAATATCGGTTCCGTCACCGCCAACTTCGTAAGTCTTGAAAAGATTACGGTCATTGCAGACATGGATAGTAACCCCTGTGTCGTACCACCAACCACTGTCGGCATCTATTGTATTGGCTTCAGAAACTGTGGCTATAAATTTTCTTCGGCCATGTTTGCTTGCCCTTTAAGATTTTTCTTTCTTGAGCGACAATCACGAGCATAATGGCCGGATTTGTTACAATAGTAACAAATTACCTTCTTCTTGTCCTTTGGAGTTTGTTTCTTAAACTTTTTATCCTTTCTAGGCTTTAGAGAATCTTTTTTAGATTTCCCTTCTTCAACCACATTAGCCTTAGGTTGATAATCAGTTTGGGTCTCTTTTAATTTTCGAATACGAGAATCTTCTTCAATACGAAGGTGACGTTGTAAATAATCTAATGAATAATTTTCTTCGTCATGCTTGAGTTTTTTCTTATAATCGATTCAAGATGGGGGTAGTCTAGAAATGATAACCCCCACCAGAAAAGCATCCATAAGAGAAATCCCAGCTTTTTAAAGATTGCTAACAATAAGTAAAAATCCATAAAATTACCAATTAAAAATTTTTGATTACTTGCCTCTTCAATGCGGTATTTGTTGTCCAGTGCTTCCCATAATGCTTTGGCAGAATCAATTGAACGATGAGCATTGTAGATAGAAGTAGACAGAGCGTTCAGAATATGACCACAGCAAAGAAAATCGTCTTCCTTTCGCTTCCTTCGTTTTTCCCATAATTCAGAAGAGTCTTCAGGAGTCTCCTCGGGAATTTTATCAAGAACCCCTTCTATTATATAAAATAATTTAATAGAAGTCAGAAAGAACCGTAATTTTTCTTGCCACCTTGTGAAGTTCTCTCCATTAAAACTTTCAAGACGTGTGTAGTCTTGATTCATAACGCGAAGAGATTGAGTCAATGCTGTTGATGCTTCCATTTCAAAACTAGGCGAGATTTACTGTCTAAAAATTGTTGGAATATATTGCTAACAATTTGAAATGAAAAAAATCAGAAAATACGATGTTGTAATACACGAAACTTCAAAGCTCGATGAATCGATTCTTTTAGACAGTAATTCGCCCCCTTCTGGTAAAACCACGAGTACACAACGGGTATGGAATTATGCCTTCAGGATACGATGAAGTCTTTACAACTATATTGGTTCAAAGTATGTACGCTTTGACCAACACCAAGAACACTCCGAGAATTAATTAACTAATAATGCCAAATCGAAGCAGACACCGAATTCGCCAAAAAATTGTATAAAAAAAAAAAAACAGGAATTCTTTCACTGTTTTGTGTAACACAGGAAAAATGAGAGCAAGAGAGATGTGGAACTCGTCGGATAGTTCTGTTGGCTTTTTTTTCGATGTCATACATTTGGAAAACATCCTAAGTTATTTATAGGATGCCAAGAGATACAAGTGCATTGGATGTTCCTAAAATGAATAGGTGTCATCCCTATTCAACCCACTGGATGCGGCCGTGGATGCATGCCATCTCTTCATTTTCCATTAATTAACACATCCCACCAATTTGAATATTTGAAAATATCCAACAGCTCATACCGAAATTATAATGAGCCAAAGCGTATTGTCCATAGGGAGATTTTAAAGGTCGCGGCTTTGGGGAATAAAGAAAAGTCTCCAGGGAATAAAGATTTGGCGGGTCAAAATTGACTTAGAGGGCATATCTATTTTGGATCCAAGAATTGAATTTTTTTTATTTTTTAACCCCTAATCTTCATCTGTCAAAGTCTTTCTCTATCCTTTATTTCTTCCTCTCTCTTTTCTGTTGCTCCTCCTTTTGCTTTTTGGTTCTCTCCCCCTCTACATACCATGAAATAATGATTCTACATACCCATAAACTTTCAAATTCTACAAAAATCTGAAAGAATGAAGCTTCATCTGACAGATCTCCAGTTATCTTGTAAGATCATGGAATCACTGCTAATCTAATCTCTCTAGATCCGGAAAGAAAAGATTATATCCTAAACAAGTGAAATCACAAACCCACTAATAATATTATGGTGTTGTAACAACATTGAGAGGTTTCTCTCTATCTCCCGCTCTTTCTCTCTTTAGATCCATTTCAAAAATCCATTTTGCAGGGCACGCCATCAGTTCTGTGTTATAGCAAAAAAAGTTCTCAGCTTAATTTTGATATTAGGTTTGATAGAAGTTTTCTTTCAGATTTGCTTGTTTCTACAATTACCTATTAGTTGTTTAATAGTTTGAATCATAACCTGTTTTGTTAATTATGATATCTTTCTCTTTTATATATATATTAGGGTTTCAATTTCTGGTTTTAGGATTCAAAAAGTATTCTTGACTATTCTGGAAGTGATTTCTTAAAAAGAACAAGAAGAAGAGAGAAGAAGAGAAAGATGATGAACTTTGATTTCTTAGAGAAAGAAGGATGAGCAATAGAGAGGGGAAGAAAGAAGGAGATGAAGATTAGGGAGTAAAGTTCAATAAGTAGATCTCTGGACTAAAAAATAAATACGTTGTCAAAGTCTATTTTGACCGACTAAGTCTTTATGCCCCGAAGATTTTTCTTTATTCCTCAAAGCCGTGGCCATTTTAAAAGGCCTCCCCGTTTTTGTTAAAAGGCCTCCCCATGGTTTCGTTGACTTAGTAAAATACCTTTGACTTAGCTTGGTTAAAGGGCCCTCCTCTTTGAATGGGTGAAAAAAACCCCCTTTAAAGGTGTATTTCACCCACATTTTCTCTCCTCCATCTCATTTTCTCTCTCTGGCACATCATTTGACCACGCCACATCATCATCTTCTCCGGCAGGATCGCCGGCCGGCCAAACTTCCGGCCGGCGACCTTCAAATTTTTTTTTATTTTTTTTATTCTCTCTCTTCTCTCTCTCTCTCTCTCTAAATTTTTTTTTTTTAATTCTCTTTCTCTCTACAGATCTAGAGAGAGAGAGCATATCTATGTCTGCGAACAGATCCAAAACGGATCTGTTCGCAGACTCCATTAGAGGTCTGCGAACAGACCTTTTGAAGGTCTGTTCGCAGACCTCTAATGGGGTCTGCGAACAGATCCATGCTCTCTCTCTCTCTAGAGAGAGTTAAAAAAAAAAATGTTTTTTTTTTGGAGAGAGAGAGAAGAGAGAGAATAAAAAAAAAAAAATTTGAAGGTCGCCGGCCGGAAGTTTGGCCGGCCGGCGACCTACCGGAGAAGATGATGATGTGGCGTGGTCAACATCTCTGGTCTTGGGTTAAGTTTGACCTAACGGCGTTAACTTTGCCGTTAGGTCAAATATTGATGAAGGAGGTGCTCTTTTGTAGAGGGGCCCTATAACCAAATGGGTTATAATGAGGGGCGCTTTTAGTGGGGAGGCCTTTTAACAAAAACGGGGGGGGGGGGGGGGGGGGCTTTTAAAATTTCCCTTGTCCATAAGGTAACTAACTACCTTTTATTTTCCTGGTTTCAGCTCTCTAGATTGGGTAACTTTCTAATTGCAGAAAAAAAAGGGTTATTTCCCAAATAGCCCCCAACTTTATGACCAGCTTCCTGCCTAGCCCCCTACTTTATCAAAAATACCCAGATGGCCCCCTTTTTCAGTTACCGTTATAACTCCGTTAACTAGTCATCACCTCTCTCTCCTCCATCTCATCACCTCTCTCTGCCACCTCATCCTCTCGCCACCTCATCGTCTTCACCGACGAAGGTCGCCGACCAACCAATTTTCCGGCCGACGACTTTCAAACATAAAAAAAAAAAAAAAAAATCTTTCTTCTTTTTTTCTCTCTCTTCCTCTCATTTTCTCTCTCTTTAAGGACTCAGACATCTGATTTGAAAATCATACAAAACCAGATAAGAGATTATCTTCCTTACTTTCATTAAACTTGAAACCTGTTCATCAAAAAAAAAAAAACTTGAAACCCATCAAATAAATTGGTAGTAGTCCAAATTATTGATGTCCCAAAAAGATTCAGATCAAGTTGTTTTAAAAACCCTAAAGAGTTAAAATACAAGAAATAAATTTCCACCACCACCATTATTACTCAAACATCAATGTCTGAACCATCAAATCAAATTGAAATCTTTAACCCAAATTCTAAGAGAAGAAGAAGAAGCAGAAACCCCTATTTGTTTTAGCTTACTGTTAATCCTTTACAAATCTACATCCATAACCAGAAGAAGAAGCAGCAGCAGAAACCTTTACCTAATCAAAGCAATTGAAGATGGAAGAGATGAAACTTACACAAATGGTCTCAACAATGAACAAACGAGAAGAAAGGGGTTGAGATTGTGTTGTATCCGGGTTTGAATTCGATTCAGGATCTAAAGGAGGACCATTTCCACTTTCATTTTCGGATTTAGGTTTTGCTTCAGGTTCTTGAACTGGAATACCTTCCAATTCATCTTCACCCAGTAATCAAATGAAGCAGATGATGAGGGTTAGTAGTAGACGGATCAGAAGATGAAGAATTCACCGTGGGTTGTTCTTCGATGGGTTTTCTGTGATCTGTTTTTGTTTCAGATTGAGTTAGGGTTGGAAGAGAAGAAGGTGGTCGAAGATTGGTAAGCAGATCGGATTCAGATGATTGAGTCGTATATTAGCAGACGATGATTCATCTTCTTTGACGAGTTACTCGAAGGACTGAATATGACCTGTTACGAAATACGATAATGGACAAGTTGATGAACGAAGAGGTGAAGATGAAACCCTAGAGAGAGAAATGTCCATGGTGATTGTTGTTGTTGGAGGGTGAAAGATGAAACCCTAGAAGAACAGATCTGCTTAGAAAGAGACAGGAGAGAGAACAAAACAAATTTTTTTTTAGAGAGTGAGAGGAGAGAGGATTTTCATTTTTATTATTTTTTATGTTTGAAGGTCGCCGGCCGGAAAAGTGGTCGGTCGGCGACCTTCGTCGGTGAAGATGATGAGGTGGCGATAAGATGAAGTGGCAGAGAGAGGTGATGAGATGGAGGAGAGAGAGGTGATGACTAGTTAACGGAGTTATAACGGTAACTGAAAAAGGGGGCCATCTGGGTATTTTTGATAAAGTAGGAGGCTAGGCAGGAAGCTGGTCACAAAGTTGGGGGCTATTTGGGAAATAACCCAAAAAAAAAATTGGGAAACTTTCTAATTTTTTTTTAGTTTCCCACTTTTTTTGGAAACACCAATCCTACTTAAACTCTGTTTCTCTATTTCACTAGGCCATAAATCTCGATATCCTTAAAAGGATCTCTCAGAAAACCAACCAACACAACACAACCAGCAGGACAAAGGAGTTGCAATGGCACGATGGCCATGGAAGATTAACAAAGAGGAGGTAAATGTCTTTGAAGAGTTCTTGAGGCTAGCTTTTCAAACTAGCGAGGATGGTTTCATCGATTATAAGGACTACTGTCTGTTCTTCCAAGCTTCTAATTTGCCAAAGCACACTGTCGATCAGGTAGTTAGTTGTCTTTATTTTTTAGGGTTTGCTATCTGACTCAATTTTATCTCTAATTTTTATTCTTCATGTATATAAATACTTTGTCAGTCATAATCAAGTAAGATTTTAGAATAAGTATTTATATTATATACTTGAAGAAGAAAAAAACTCAAATGTTACACCTAATAAGAAGTCAGATTCAGATTCAGACATTAAAAAAGATCATCAACATTTTATACTCTGCTTCAATCCTGTTTTATCTAGGATCAATTAGACACAGAGTAATATAATCAAAGTTTTATTTTATTAGTTTGGTTGGTACTTGGAGCAGTTTCTAACCCTAGTTTGAACATATGTGTAGATATGGTTGGTGGTTAATCGAAAGAAGCCAGAGGACGAGGGAGTTGTCATTGGACGGGAAGAATTTCTCGAGGCTCTTCAACTTGCAAGTGTGGCACAACGATATCAAAAAGAATATAGACTTTATATGTTTGGCATCAAAGTAGGTTACCTTGACGTTTATGACGAGGAAGTATTACCCAAGTTTGATTTACCTAATGTCCCACCACCTAATATTGATATTTTTTCTGATCACACGACATGGGAAATAACATGTACTCCAAAACGTCCTAAGATATTGCGTCCACCAGAGTATGTACCACAGACTGATGCTCAGAGGCTTGCTCAAACGGCTTTTGATCTTTATATACGCATAGGCGGTGATCCTATTAAATCGTTCCCTGGGTTTGGCTGCAAAGGTACTTTAAGTCGTTGTACGATACATATACCTGCAGAATGTGAGCCAGTTCAGAAGGTGGTATATATACCTCCACTCGGAGATGACATCAATTATGGTGATTGGAAATGCTGGGAGGATGTGCATGAAAACGTAAAAGCAATAGTGCTGAAAGAGATACCTTCACTACCAATACCACCACCAAAACCAAAACTATCACCGATGGAAGAAGAGCAGTTGAGGGAAAAAAAGCGTCTGAGGGAAGAAGAGATGTTGAAGGAAGATCAGATTATTCAAGAGCTGATCAGGGAAGAGTGGTTGAGGACCGAACAAAGAAGACTAGGATTCTTTTAGTAGCAGCAGTTCAAGTATGTCTTAATATTTACTAGGTTTGTACTTCTGGTACTATATATATATGTAAAGGTATCTAAGGATTCTAAGAAGACTAAGTTTGCTATGAGTTTTAAGAACACTTTCTGATCTCGTCTGTTGCTTTTCTCTCTAACAATGCTCTCTTGTTTTATTAAATTTTGTGTCTTGTTATGTTTTTGAGAGTACGGGTTCCCTAACTTCGTTATGAAATATACTACATATTAGTTATGTTGGAACAAAAGGTTGGTTGGGTTTCATTCAGCTTGCAACTAGTTATTCTTGTTTAACATTGATAAGTGATTCATTTATCTTGTCATATTAATTTTCCATGTTAGGCGATCCATATGATAGAACTGTATAATTAGTGTTAACTTACCTCTCTTTTGACAGGAAATTATAAGACATCACAGGGAAAAAGTTAACCATTCTATAAATCCGTACACAGTTAAGTCGTTACTCTGGCAGCTTCTAGATGGGCTGAACTATCTTCACAGGTAAAATTTCATATAAGAATTCAATTCGGTAGGCACTAGATTAGTAGCATTTAACTCGAAGTTATGATATAATTATTATTTTTATTAAATATATTTCTTTTCTGTAGTAACTGGATTATACACCGAGATCTAAAGCCATCCAACATTCTGGTAGGCCTTCAATATATTTGTATGTTGTTCCTATTATACGTTAGTTTGTGATTATTGCTGATTAATGAAATAACGCATTTCGAGCAGGTCATGGGCGATGGGGAGGAACAAGGAGTTGTGAAAATTGCTGATTTTGGACTTGCTAGAATATACCAAGCCCCCTTGAAGCATTTATCAGAAAATGGGGTATGAATCACCATCTTTCTTCTCGTCAACGTTACTCTTTGTCAGTTTTGTGCTATGTTTGCTTGTATGATTTTTCCCTTTTTTTTTTCCTTGGTCCCTTTTTTCCTTTTGTTGTGTATGTGCATTGCCTCTTCTCGTTGGCTTCAAACTGCATCTCGCTTCTGGAGTGCATTGCGTGCATGATTTGCAATTCTGTACACAAGATGTCTGAGAGAAGAGAGTGGGCAAGTCGAATAAGTTTTCCAGCAATGAAAAGTTCGAAGTATTATCACTTCAAAAGAGATCGTGCAAAGGAAGTTCAAACCTTTTTTCTCACATTAGGTTACGTGCTCCATCTCTAAAGAGCTCTTATTTCATTGGAAAGATCTGTAACTGGTTTACGGTTCTCATCCTAATGTCTTCCAGGGTAGTATCATAGTATCACTTTTGGTGGTTTTACATTATTCCTCTTACCAAATGATGCACTGAATTTATATGCGCTTGTATTCTCTCTCATTCTTAACCAATATGACATCTTCACTTAAGTATTATCTTTTCCAATAATCAGCCACGTCAAGTTCATGAATTCAGCAAGAAGCAATACTGACACTAGCCTTAGTATGAAGTGTTTCAAAATCTTCTCTATAATCATTATTTTTAGCAAGCAAACGGTTGCACTGATCTTTACGCTTTGGTTTTTGTTGAAGGCCGCTTCTGATCCCTGGAATGGAGAATCAAGGTATATGTGTATCACTTGCTTATAATCCCACAAGTGATGATATTGTTGCTACATATCGCCCAAAAGTTCAGATGTCTAATGAGCCAAACAGTTTCCAACTTCAATTTTCATCTTCACCAAGTATTCATGGACAAGCAGTACCAGGTTCTCATTTTCATATCAAGAGAGTAGGTGGTAGCCATTACCAGAACATGGGATTAGCGTCAGCCAATGTCAATGATATTCGAATGTCGAAATCTACTATTATAAACACACCTAATGAACAGGGCCGGCCCAAGTAGGGGAGGAATCGGTCCGGTCGGGCCGACCGCGGGCCTTAACTTCATCGGTCGGTCTCGGTCGGGCACTCAAAATCAATGTTCGCCTATTTACTCGGTCGATCCGGTCCGGTCAAAATCAACATTTCCATTGACCAAATCCCGCTTGTGACCGAGAGACCGGTCGGGACTTACCGGTATCGGTCGGACGGTATCGGGCCAAACCTCCTAATTTACAATTAAATAATACTTAAATGAAAGGTTAAAATTCTGAGATTTCATTAACTATTCTTATACTTTTAAATACTACTTAATCACTTACAATTTACAAGTAAAATTACAATACTTTCAATGAAAAAAAAGTAACATTACAATATTGGGGGTATTTAAATTACAAAGCACAAAAGTGAAGGCAGAGAGATGAACTTGAAGTGAAGAAGAGAGTCGAGAGATACGAAAGGGGAAGGCAGAGAGATGAACTTGAAGTGAAGAACGAACTAGGGTTGGTTGTTTACAACTTAGAACAGATGAAGTGATGAATGGAGGCAGATAGCGAGAGAGATGATTCTGATGAAGGTGCGGCAAATGAAAGGAAGGGAGGTGTTTAGATGGTTTATATAGAGGATGGTAGAATGTTCTGGACTCTAGGGTTTTAATCCAACGGTTGTGCATCATACTCGATTGGCTCCAAATATCAACCGTTGGATTAACCCTAATTTACTACGGGTAGCGGGCAGTCGGTCGTGTAGGTAGTTAATTCGGTACTTAATGGTCGGGCCTATCGGTATTAACCATCGGTCTTTAATCGGACGGGTTAATCGGTACGGTCACCCGGTCAAAGGGCTATGACCATTTCCCGACTGCTAACTACCCGGTTGACGGGCCAGGTTTTGCCCGTCACGGGTATCGGGTACCCGCAATACCTAACGGACCCGGGCGGACCAAAGCGGGTACCGGGCTTCCGGGACGTTATCCCACCCCTAGGCCCAAGTATATCGGAGGCCCCAAGCGAAATTAAAAATTGGGGCCCCATAAATTGGGTACTAGAAAAAAATTAAATAAAAATTGGGGCTGCAATCGATTCATCTTACTTGGTTGCACGAACTGCATCGCCTTTTCTCTCTACAGGTTGTATTTGTAATTTGTAAATCTAAGTTAGTTCTTTAACAAAATGATATTTAATTTGTTGAGACCAATGAGTAGCCTGATAACGCTATCCGAGTAATTCGGGATTATTTTTGTATTTTATGTTTTACAGTATAGTTATTCAATATTTTGAAATGTAAAGTGGAAAATGGGCAGGATGTTTTTTTATCCATTTACAAATGAGCTTATATTTTGAAATAGAGATGGAAGGAGTTTATTTTGGACTCTTTGAATATCCTCCCTTGAACAAATGAGCTTATATTTCTTACTTGAACATGATCTCAGAATGAACCCAATGATGGATGATGAAACTGTCATTTGCAAACCCTAATTTACAAGCAGGTACTCTTTACCTTCAATTTCAAGGCTATAAGATTGACTAATATTTCCTTTTTTTTTTGAGAAATAAGTCAATAACCTTATATTCCAAACAAAAGTTCCAATGCTAGTCCAAAAGAAATAAAACGTTACAAAACAGGACTAAAATATAACTAAGTTAATTACTAAAGTCTCAATGTTTGATATTCAAAGTTGGGAGTTAACCCGAAGCCGCTGGTTACAATAACTAATCACAAGATGTCGTTCTTGGGCCCTCGATCTGAGACCGTCGATCTAACGCATCAAAGCCACGAACATTCAGAATCTACGGTGGATATCAGCTCAAGTAAAACCATACTGTCACCTTCCACTGTAAAAGCTTCTAAACCTAATTCCTCCGCTAGTTGTAGTCCACTTTCAAACCCTAATAACTAACTGTATATTGGGGACTTCAGTTCAGAGTGACGACGACCTTAGCTTTAGTTCCTAAAATCTGACCCTTTGAGTTCCTTGCATTCAAAACCAACTATAGGTTGGTTGATTAATTCAAAACCACCATTTTCCTCTTTGTCCCCCTTTAGAACAGATTAGGTCCAAGAAATGTCCATCTGAATGAAAAACATTTATAATGCTGCAAAAATGAAAAAGTATGGAAAATCAAAAAATCCGACCTACCGGATTCGAACCAGTGACCTAAGGATTAATCTGCTTTCACACTACAGTCCTCCGCTCTACCAACTGAGCTAAGGTCGGGATACTTATTACTTTGCCGATTAAATTACTTAAAGGATAATATACCAAGGTGGAGAAATAAAAGTACACCTAAAAGCTTGTGACATGACAGGTTGCCACCACTAGGGCGACAAGGCAAGACTTTGTTCACGATTTTTATTGTTCTTTTTGGTCATGAATCAACCACTAACATTTAAAAAGAGAAACTAACAAAAAATGAAAAGTAGTTGCTTGAAGAGAGGGTTGGATGCAAACCTACCTTTACATAATCAGAATCCATACAAAACGCCAATGGAAAGAATAGATTTAGAGAGAGAAAGAGAGAGATGAGTGAGTGACTGTTAGGAGGGCATGTGGTGGAGAAGGTGGTGGTAGTAGGCTTATCTATTTTGTTTTTTTGGAACAATTCATGATTCCATCCGGTGGAATATCTACATCTATTTGTTATTTCACTTTCGAAAAGTACCACTAACCATGCTAGCTCTTTGCTCATTTTGACAAATTCTGCATCATTCATTTTTATAAGGACTTGTCCATTCATATCCTAATATTATGTTTTAACTAGACAAGTTTAGTTGCAACTTTTTCTACAAAAAAAAAAAGAGAGAGAGAGGATTGAACAAATTATATAAAAGAAGAAGATGAGGTATCCACTCAACAATTAGGTCTAGTAACCATTAAGATTAAGTTTGCAGTGGTGTCTCCGTGTGCACGTCTTTCTACTAACAAAATCATCCAAAGATTTTTTAGTCCGGTAATGCCCATTGCTTATTGCATATCCACTTGAATACTTGATCATTAATATTACGTTCGTCTTTGTTTTCCTTTTTGTTATTTCTTATTTGTTTTATTGTTTTAGTTTCGGTTCAACTCCTCATACTTTCTGAAGTCTTATTTCTTGATCTCTTTGTAGTTGCAACCTTAACAATCAATGAAATCTATTTGCCCTCTTCAAAAAAAAAAAACTTTCAGTGAATATGGAGGTTCTAAAGGTGCTCCATGTTATTGTTGTAAGTGCCCCTTCACACATGAATCCCATTTTCCTATATTTGTTTTTGATAACTTGGTCAATATGTAGACACATCCCTGAATCTTTCTTTGTCAACAAATAAAAAAAACATCCCTCAATCTTTCTTATCCTGTGGATATGGTCCCATCATCAATGATAATATGTGAAGTTCAAACCTGATAGATGCAATATCCTATTCTACTCCTATATCTTCTTATAAATTTAACACTACTTGTTTTGTAATTCAAACTTATTCCACCACACTTGCAAAGTATGTTCGTAACAAATTTACATATATTTTGCAAAGTTTGGCATCAATTTGCATAGAATATTACATTCAAACTCTTATCCTAAAAAGAAAACCAAGACCACATTAAAAGAAATAGATCTGCAACAAATTTCTCATGTTTGACTTATTGAGAATGTTAAAAATTTCAGTTACAAAATGTAGAGTGAATTCTTTTTTTCTCTTAAACCCCCTCCCACCACCCCTTCTTCTCCACGACCATTAGGTTTGTCGGCAATGCCATTTGTAGGCGATGATTACAATGGTAGTTGTGATTAGACACAGTGGTCGGAAGTGAGAGGAAGAAAAAAAAAATCTAAAAGAACATTTGAAACATTGGCCATAGAAAATTTGTTGGTAACCCTTGCTGGCGTGAGATGGTGGGTTTGGGGAAAAAAAAAAAGTTTCCCCACACATCAACCTTCCTTATTTCTCTTTTTGGTGCACTATTGGAATATAAAAATGGGACTTCATTTAGAGAGCACAAATAATAATAATATAACTCATCTTTTTGAGTTTCAAACCCCCACATTCAATAATCTTCTCTCTCTACAATTATACACACATAGTACTATTCTTATTGATACGCACACACCAACAACTACATAACAAAATCAATAAAACCTATCAAATCTTGGGAGTCTTGGACGCTTTAACAACTCTTGCATTTTTTCTGTCTGCAAGTTAATTAATTGGACCCATCTCAAGAAACTCCAAGATCTTAAATTTAACCTAATTTGATTTTTGTAGAGAGAATTTGATAAAATCTCAAGCCCAATTACACTCGGGTATGACAGAATGATCTCTCTTAGAGTCCTTGCAATAGTCATATACTAAGTAGTTCTGAGCCCATTTCATGGCCGAGTACTGTTGTTGGCTCAGTCCACCAGAGGCATAAGGAGAGGCAGTGACGGGTCGACACGAGGCTGGTGCGTTCTCAGAACATCCACTTAGTTTAAAATTGGAGTATCTGCCGACGAACGGTTGGTAATTGTAGTTGGCTCTGTATTTTCCGTCTTCGGTGGCCCATGGTGATGCATCCCATATTGATCCGTATACCCACATAGGTCTCAAAGGAAATGTTGAGTCACTCTTTTTTTTATACCTTCTTATTGGAATATCATCTACAAAAAATCTGATAATTGGAATAGCATAACTTAGTTTCAAATGATGTAGGCCAACATAATACGAGTTAAGACATATATATCATATATGTATACACATAGGTTGAGTTGAGGATTTTTGGCTTTTAGATGCGCCTTCTTCTTACTTTACTTTTTGTTAAATATGGCTCTATGCTCGGATACCCCGGTCCCCGGTGGGGATTCAGACTCGACATATTATGAGCCTTGTTTTTTTGTACACCTGTACAAACCTCTCACAAATTTGATTGAGCAACCTGAAGTTGACCCGGGCTAAACTCTATACATGACATGATGCGTAAAAATGGCAAATGACCCGAAATTTGGGCCGACAACGATATGTGGCCGGCCCCATTAGTCGGATCGTAGGGAGAGAGAATGGCATGACTAATTATATTGAGTGGACCAAATCAGCTTTCGGTCAATGGTCGACTCCAAATTTTGGGCCTTTTGACATTTCTCTACTATGCGAGACATCCTGTACAATCCAAACCTACAGTACAAGTAGCATCTTTTCTCAAAAAAAAAGTAGCATCTCTCCTTTTTTTTTTTTTTTTTTTTTGTTGAGTAAAGTAGCATCTCTCCTAAAAAGTTAAAAGTAAAAAAAAAGAAAAAAAAAAAGTCAAAAACAACTATAATACTACTTATAAAGTGTCATACTTACATGATCTCCCTAGGACTCCATAGTATAGCATAGTTATGGAAATTTGCAGTCGGATCAAACCAAAGATGGAACTTCATCTCTCTTCCTATAATCCTTCCATCTCCACTCCCTCTTATGTACACATTAGTCTGCAAAGTGTAAGGCTTTCCGGGGGTAGTCCCAAGGAATTCGATATCGACTTCATCATGGTTCCCTGGATGTGCTTCGTTGTTCGAAAGCTGCCATTCTCCAATATCGTCATACAACAATAATAAAAACATTATATACATGTGTGTGTGTGTGTGTTAGGAAGATTTCTCACATAAAGAGATGTTATCACTCCTGCAGTATAACCAGGATGAAGCTTAATGGCTGCACCGAAATAGCCCGAACGATAAGCAGAATTCGATTTGAACCCACTTCCTGTTATAGGAATTAAATTACCAAACAAGAACAATAAGTAGAAAATAAAATCCAAATTCTATAGATACCCATCAAGAAATTCAACTCTTAATGAACTTAAGAAGTACTAAAACATTATAAGATGTAATTGACCTGAATTACTATCAAGCCAGATTGTTAGTGAATTTTGGTCTAGTCTTTGATGTTGAGGACCCCATAAATTTCTAAAACCTTGATAAAACTCTATTGTTCTAAATTTAGAACTTGGGTAGTAGCCAGGGGAAGGTTGTGCATTGCTTAAAAGGACCATGAAGGTGATTAGAAGGAGAGGTAAAAGTACTAATGAGAGAGCCATACTATAAGAGGAGAGAGAGAGAGAGAGAGAGAGAGAGAGAGAGAGAGAGAGAGAGAGCAAAGGGTTTAAGTGGAAGAGTATGGGAGTACAGAGTTGATATAAATAAGGAGATAGAAGGCCCACCACACAAGGGAGGTGATAAGGAGGTTGTATGGGGAGTTAGAGATGCAGACAAAACTTGCCAATTTTTTATCATATAAACAACTTTATATATACATACAGAGAAAGTTTGATCATAAATAACTAATCTAATGGGTGAGTATAGCTACCAATTTTTCATACTCAAGTAATCTTAACTAGTTCCATTGATTCATATTGAAAGTAAAAACTTCTTGGTGAATCTTGTTAACATCTAGCTCTAAATGCTTGATTGGATGGAGAGGGAGAGAGAGAGAGAGGAAGAGATTGGTAGATGGATGTATGCTTTAATGTGTTTGCATGTATTTTTATGACCTAGGGAGAAGGAAATTGGACTACTTGTGGTAAAATTGACCTATCAAGAATCTTCCTTACTGAAATTTAATTTTTTAGCATTGTTTGATAACATACTATTATCCTTAACAAAAAAAAAAAAATACTATTATATCACAATCTTTAAAAAAAAAAAAAAAATACTCACAAACCCTATAAACCATTTAGTATAAGCAAGAAGTAACTGATTCAAATCACCTCCAAAATAATCTTCCTTTTAAAAATCACTAAAATATCACTTATTATTGATAACTTTTCTATAGGTACTCCAATGATTATATCATTGGATCCTCAACTTTACAGGGATATTAGTGATTGATTAAGCCCCAAATAAAGAGATCCAAGGCTTAATTATTGTTTCTTATATTTTACTTTACAAAACGGATCTTACACTCCCTTGATATTATTCTCCTGATTAAGGCCGACTAGTAAGGGTGCTGGTAGTGCCTCACAAAGTCACAAGATTGTTTTCTACAAAATTTTCTGAGTTTTTTCTTTTAAATCAAATTCTTAACAATCTTAATTAAAACAATATCACTTTGAGACTGTCTTAAACAAAATTTGGGGGAAAATATATTCCAAACAAGATTTTTTTTGTCCCTCATAGTTAATTGGTGAGCATAACCCTTTAGGGGAACTTAAAAACATCTTGAACTTGATAAATAAATAAAGTAAACCATCTAATAATTTATGGCTGAAACGAGATAATGTTACACCAACCCTTTAAAAGTCTAACATAAATTCCAACGCAAATTTCTTTCAGGATACTTTAAAACAAAATTCAAGGACTTAATTTCTGTGAGGCATGTGGGTTCATTGATTTTTTTTCTTCCACATGGACTCCAAGAGCCATTGCATTCAAAATGATATAGATGCATGACTTCCAAATTTTCAGATTAGATGCACAACTAACTTGCCAAACAATTATCGGTGTTTCATTAAATTCTTAAGTTTAAGAGTAAGAGCATCCCCAATGGTTGGCACACAAAAAAATCACCAAAAATGAATCTTCACCGAATTATTTGGTGTTTGTTTTCAAATTTTTGAACCCAAAGACAAAACTCTAAAATTCCCACCAAATCACTATTCATCGCACCAAATTTCATTTTTAATGCTCATTTTTTAAATAAAAGAAGATAACAATTAATTTCTTAAAATAGTAATTGGAATTATAAGACTTATTTTACAAACTAAGACCACTACGACACTTTATTGTTTATGGAGACCAAACAAAAATATTTTATGAGGACAAAATACAAACATTAAAACAAGTAAAGGGACTAAAAGAGAAAAACAATTTAAGAAAGGATCAAATCTAAAATAAAAAACGGGGGCCCACCCATTCCACCATTTTGGTGGGATGAACAGTGACCAGCTATATACCTTGTATCTGTTGAATAATGACATTCTCCGTGACTGTTGGGTTACTCAACTCCTCCATAACCGCAGATAATGGCGTTACGGAGGACGGTTGGAGATGCTCTCAGTTTTTTGACTTTTTTTTTTTTTTTTGTTGAAATTCACTTTCTTTTTATCAAACATACAATGATTGTTTTAAGATTCTTCTAATTCCTTTCTCTGTCACTCTTTCTGAAACCATCAAAGTAATTTGAAAAAACTAGTTTTCTTAATTGAATGTTTTAAACAAAATTTAGGGGAAAATATATCCCAAGCAAGATATTCTTTTTCCACTGAGTTAATAGGCGAGTTGTGAGCATGACCCTATAGGAGAACTTAAAAACATCTTGAACTTGGTAGATAAATAAAGTAAATCATCTAATAATTTACGGCTGCAATGAGATAATGTTACATAGACACTTTAAAAATCTAATAGAAATTCCAAGTCAAATATATTTTAGGATACTTTCGACACAAAATTCAAGGACTTAATTTCTGTAAGGAATGTGAGTTTATTGAATTTTTTTCCACATGGACTCCAAGAACCATTGTATTCATTTAGAGGGATTGAGCCATTGGTCCAAAAAGGGGGCCAAAATGAAAATTTCACCTAAAGTTGCCTAAAAATGAAAGGGAGGTCCAATGTGTCAGTTTGGGGGTCAAAATTACGTAAAGGGCCCTTAGAAAATAAAGTATTTACCGTTCATGCCATCGAAAATTACAAAATTGCCATCGAAAATTCTCGGGAAACGATTTTTTTTTCTGAAAATTATTTTATTTACTGGTAAAAAAATTTGAAAATTTGGGCGGGAATTTGAAAATTCGTTTGAAAATTTCAAAACTTCGAAAAAAAAGATTGTGACCGGGAAATTATTTTATTTACTGGAAATTTTTTTCTGTACTAGACACTTTTGCTGGGCGGGAATTTAAAATTTTCAAAAAAATTTCAAAATTTGCCCGGAAATTTAAAATTTTCAAAAAATTTTGAAATTTTGGGCGGGAATTTGAAATTTCGTAAAAAAATTTGGGCGGGAATTTGAAATTTCGTTTGAAAATTTCAAAACTTCGAAAAAAAAATTTTGAGACCGGGAAATTATTTTATTTACTGGAAATTTTTTTCTGTACTAGACACTTTTGCTGGGCGGGAATTTAAAATTTTCAAAAAAATTTCAAAATTTGCCCGGGAATTTAAAATTTTCAAAAAAAATTTGATATTTTGGCCGGGAATTTGAAATTTCGTTTAAAAATTTGAAAATTTCGAAAAAAAAATTTCGTTTGAAAATTTCAAAAATATTTGAAAATTGAAATTTTTTGTGTAAGGGAAATTATTTTATTTACCGGGAAGAGATGGTTTGCTGGGCGGGAATTTGAAATTTCGTTTTCAAATTTTCAAAAAATTTTGAAACTTTGAATTTTTCGTATACTGGTAAATTATTTTATTTACCAGACATTTTTTTTTCAGGGAAACGTCAGCATGTCCCGTCCAAGGGCAAGAGGGTAATAAAAAAAAAAATCTGACATTTGGACCTGCAACTAATTTTTGGGCAAGAGTGGATTTTTTTTGGGTTTACCCCCCACTTTTTGGACCCCTGGCTCAAAAATCCATTCATTTATTCAATATGATAGAGATACATCATGAATAAATATGTGAATTTGAATTAGCGGTAGTACTATCATTATCAAAGACATCTTCGATTTTAAAGATTATATGAAGACCTTTATGACTATCCCAAAAGCTTTCATATCTTTACTTTATTTATACCTCTTACCACAAGTCAATAAATAGTAGATTCTACCTCTACCGTGAATCAAACATATGACTTCCAAATTTTTAAAGTAGATGTACAACTAACTTGTCAAACAGTTATCGGCGTTTCACTAAATTCTTGTAAGTTTAAGAGTAAGGTTTTTCACTTATTTTTTTTGATCAAATATACAATGATTGTTTTAAGATTCTTCTCGTTCCTTTCTCTGTCTCTCTTTCTAAAACCATCAAAGTAATTTGACAAAAAACAGGTAGTGTCGTACTTGAACGATACCAATCGGATGGCTGCCGGCACAATTTCTTCCGTGACCGAACTGATTGAGTACAGAAAGTTCAAAGGTGAGATGCCAATGTTAAACTTTTAAAGACTACAAATTTTAGTTACCTAATCTTCAAACTACTTTCTTCATTATCCTTTCTCATTGAACATTTTTTTTAATCTAATTTAATATATAATTTTAATTGATAGTATATTGATTTAGAAAGTGGCAAGGAGGCAAGCGATTAAAGACTAAATCCTAAAACAAAAGGAACAAAAAAAAGATTACATATTGCGAATTAGAATTTTCCAATTCCTCCAAAAAGAGATTTAACTAATATTTCGAAGATATGGACGAGAGTAGTCTGAGGAAAAACCTGACCCACTTGATAAGTTGGACACTGTCCTTTTCTATTCTCCGAAAAACACGATTGTTATGTTCTCTCCAAATGGTCCACCAAATGCCAAATGGAAGAGCCGTGGAATGAAAATCTTTCATGAGTGAGACTTGCCAATCCTCCATGATGTGAGAAGTTCGCAAAATGAAGAGGGGTTTGAAGGCAAATGCAAGTAAGAAGACGCAAAATACTTCCATAGAGCCTTAATAGAAGAGCTGTGGACAAGGATATCAGGATATGCTATGTCAATTCCACAATCCGTTCACATAAGTACCATTTGTTTACTGACGCGATGCATCTCTTCATATGATAATTATTTGTCGGATTTTTGTAACTGTTGTCAACCAAATAAAAAAGGTCCTCTTGGTGGGGTTATTTTCTTCCCCATTTTTTTTATAAAGAACAATGGACGTTTGGGCATCTAAAAGTCTAGCAAAAGCGGAATTCCAATTTGTATGTATCCCATCAGTCATCACGATTTTCGCTATCGAATAGTATTTAGACCTAGATGCCAGCCCAAGGGATCGAAAAAGGTGCCTTAAAGATTGAGAATCATCCTAAAGATCCTCCCAGAATGAGGTATGGCTATTGTTGATGTCTTTGTCTATCTGGAATCAGTCATGATGTTGAGACTGCTACTTTGAACTCCGTTTTACTCCTTGAATCCGAGGGGTGAAAACCGCAAGGAACTCGAAAACCTCTCCGACACTCAAGACAGTCAGATTACCTTCGAAGTTAAACTATTGAGTATTGAGTGAAACTGAATTTATGAGTTGTGACTTAGTCGTGATTGAGGTTCGTCGAGTGAGTCTGTCTGCTTTGAGACAATTTGATTACCTTTTATAGGCTGTTTTGACTGACTATAGATAGGCGGTGTTGATGAGGCGACTGAGATCCACCGTGTAAGAATATAACTACTATTTTGTAGTTAGATGATATTAGGATTCCTATTTGGGATTATCTGTACATTTGATATTTAGAAGTTACCTTGTTAAAGGATATTTAGTATTTACGGTAGATCGTCTTCCAATCTTGTAGATTATGTGGGGAACTTTTCCTCCATGCAGAATTCTTGAAGCACAAGCTTAATAAATATTTAAGATCTTCACCGATTGAGATCTATGATAGCATTCCAGTTTAAGTCGGAAAGCATTAGGCATAAGAGTAGGCATAATTCTACCCCCATGTTTCGGGATTGAGGTATGGATCCCCCTTACGTGGACCCCTTAGTCTTCTCTTAAATCTCAGGACTAACACAGTTGTGTTTGAGCCAGGGCAGACTTAGGCGCCTAGGTCGATCGTAGTGACCCTCCAGAGCTGAACTTGAGTGACATACTTGTTTTGGATTCGACCTCCCTGATGACTTGATACG
This sequence comes from Eschscholzia californica, assembly GCF_041429995.1. Classification (NCBI taxonomy): domain Eukaryota; kingdom Viridiplantae; phylum Streptophyta; class Magnoliopsida; order Ranunculales; family Papaveraceae; genus Eschscholzia; species Eschscholzia californica. Next base: position 39,451,865 of record NW_028238420.1, on the reverse strand, counting down.
AGTTGATTTGTTGGGCTTCTCGTCTTCTTGACTAATTGACCCTAGTCAACTGATGACCATGTTGAAATGAAGCAATGCTGTTTTATGAAAGCAGGGTTAGTAACTATACATTTCCAAAGTCATATTTTGTGCAACAAATTAGTAGGTGTGGGGAATCAGTTAGTTAATAAACCACCATATTTATCCGTGATGATCTGCTTCTGTACTTGAGTCCAATTATTACCAAATCGTCACCACTGCCACCACGACTATAATGATCACGTTGTCAACACTACACCACTACCGTCACCACTGCCAGTGTACCACCATCACCGCTGCACGATCACCAACCTCACCACCATCAACAAGATTGGAAATAAGCTAAATTAAAAGTAAGTACTCTTTAATAATTGAAAAAAAAAACTCAAGATGTAAAGTCCATTACACCAGCAAACTGACTTTTTGACTTTTTCATTTGTGATTATATTACTCATTAAAATTTACACAAATTTTATAATCTTTTAAAGCAATAGTACTTCTATAAGTACAAATATTTTACTTTGTGTTGCCCGACCACACCCATATCTATTGTTCTTGTAAACTCAAAATGAACCAACCCTAGCCTAAGGTACACATAGGTGCTCTAGTTTACCCCTACGTGTCGTCACTGATCCCATGTGTATGAGGGTATATTCATAAACAGTCCGGCTATTCAGATTGAACGATTACTGATTTATAGTGTTTCTTCAAGCAAAATTTATAGTCAAATCAAGTAGTAATTGTGAAACAGTGAAAACTATTGTTTTCTCTTCGGTTGGATCGAATAAATAATGGTTTAACAACAATTTGATTTTGGGTGTCCTCGTATTTCTAATTTATCACTAAATGGATACGAAATCTATCTTCTTTCATAAGTTTTTGTTTAACTTTTCTATACGTTATTTTCTAAACAGAAGAAAATCATGGAAGAAAGAGACAGGAGGGCTACTATCCAAAACTAAAGATTTTCTGGCCTACTAGATTTTATAATGCCTTACATATGTATATATTTATATATTTGCGTGTTGCGTCGAGGGATTATTCTGGGTTTTATTTTAGACCGACCTGACACAAGAGTTAAATCATACTCTTTTTTTTTTTTAACTTTTTTTTTATGTTATAAGAAAGTATATTCTCCTTGAGTTGAAGTATATTTTCAAGAAGTGTATATGCACGAATGCTAACTAAAACTATAAAATAGATAATAAGGATCATGTGAATTCAAATCGACAATTTCATATTTGAAAAGTATTTACTAGAGTAATTTTATGATTGTCTTGTTTAGCTTGTATCAGTTAATGCCACAACAAATTTCATATTTGTATTCATATCTTTGAGATTATTTCAATTTATTCAAGTATTATTATCTTTACTTTTGTGGAATTATTATTGCTTAAGGTGCTTTCCCTCACATCTCTGTGAAATCGTTGCAGTTAAGTTGTTTTCAAATGTATCTTCTCGGAACAAAATAAAAAAAGTTGATTGTCACATTAACAAAAACAACCATGTTGTTCGTAAACATCAATCATAATTTCAGGAGCGGGCGTTGATCAATCAAAATAACAAAATGCCAAATTGGATAAATAAAATGATTTGGAATTTTATACACGCACCATTTGAGTGGAAAAGTTTGAATTGATTGAAAAAGAAATATTTATATTGGAAAATCCACAAAAGATAATGCAAAAAACAACAAGTAAAGAAAATTGTTAAAAAAAAAATACGGACCGTACACTCTGATCCAATTTCATATACCGACCTGCAGTCCACTTTGTCTTATATTATATTTAATTTAATATTGCCCACCGACAAATTTATGAATGCTTATTTTGATTTGAAATAAAAAATACATCAACTTTAACAAAAGAAATAAATAAATTTTATATGATATTAACGATAAAATGTCACTCATATTCACATATCAATTAGATAGAGACCGGTTTATTGAATTATATAACATATGAGACGTGCATATTTAATCCCCGAGTTGCTTTTTCCTTTTTGTTTGAGATGATTTGCTTAGTAATGAATTTACTAAGTATGATGATTTATGAAATTGAAAGGGTTGTCCACAAATGGTAGTTCAGTTAGCAGGGCATGTATTCCAAAACTCTAGAGGTTTCAGATTCGATTCACATCGAAAGTGAATTCTATAATATATGGATAGTTATAAAGGTATAAATAAAGTTGTTTAATTGGGCTTCCGTTCTTGTAAAAATTTAAATTTGTTCGTTATCGTGCTTATCACATTCTATTGATGTACCAACGTCATTTTAATGACTATCGTATTCAGATTCCAAAAAAAATAAATTTGAAACAGTTAAAAGTAGTACTATGTCATTTGAGTCAGTCTACAATGACTAGAAAGAAACAAAATGTTGACAAAATGGCAAGCTAAGTTTTTTTTTGACGAAGGAGGCAAGCTAAGTTGTTGGAGACATATCACATATCATAATTTTGTATTAATGGTAGGTGAAACATTAAATTTCACGGATTGGAGGTGTCTCAAAGACTGATTGGACTCTTTATGTATTTATTCATCATTAAATGGTAAGATTATATCAAAATATCAAATTTTATAATATAAATAACACTGAAAAAAGATTCAATATTGATATAGATGTCACTGAATTTTAGATACTTTGGACATTTTCCACCTTGACCATTCTCTGTAATTGAAAATCGAGACACGAACTAAACAATTCCCTGAACCATTAGTAGGTCATGTTTATTTTAATAAGAAATATTAGAAGTATCGAGTTGAGGGAAGCCGGAAGCCATACGAGTCAGTCGCTGAAATGACTACAAGAGGGCCCTCATCTATCAACAGAGGGAGTCGCTGAAATGACTACAAGAGGGCCCTCATCTATCAACAGAGGGAGCCAAAAAACGGGTTTTGCTCCCCTTTACAATATGAAGAAAGAAATCAGGATAACCAAATGTATGTTTTTATTTGTATCATTGACTGAAATAAGGAAGCTTTTTATGAGCACCCTAGATGAAAAACTTTCCTAAGCTAACAAGGGTTGAACTTCACAATATAGAATACTATTATATTGGTACAGAAACAAAGTGGAGATACTTTTTTTTTTTTGATGAGAGAAGTGGAGATACTTGCACAATTGTTGAACTATAATCATAGCTAAACACCCTAAACATATTAAGGGCTGGGTAGAGTACAATGTACTAGTTGCCTTACATTTTACTTCTTACTATATCAACCCTAATTTGCATTTTGTTAGGAAAAATATGTTTTCTACCTCTCCCTAAGCTCAACTACGACACTCTATTAATCTTAACATATACGTATTTTTACTGGAGTAACACCCTTATTTTACCATCTTTTTTTTGGGTGGGTTTAAACACTCAAAATTTGGGGTATAATAAGAGACCAGACCGGAGAAAAGGTTTTTTGAGGAGAGAGACTATCCAGAGTGACGTCAGCCCTCCTTCTCTTTCTCCTTTCCACCTTCCTCCCGCCGCAACCAGCATTCACTCACCTAGCCGGATTCCCGCCGGATTTCTCTTGGAAATCACATATCAAGCCTTAAACACTCCCCGACAGAATATCATCATCGCCCCCCACAACCATTGATTAGCTCCATACCCAATCAACACCAGTTCATCTCCCCAAGCAGTCGTCACAACTTCATGCAGTCAATAGTAACCACCAGAAGGCAAAGAGAACATTGGTGGAGAATCTAATCGAGGTTCATTCAAGGCAGGCACGCGACGTTTTCGAGATCTCTTCATTCACGCGAATAGACCACATTAACGGTATGAACTCTAACTTAATGTCTGATTAACTTTCTTTATTACTCTTTACTTTCTCTCCCACGCATAAGATTTGATTTCGTTTGGCTTTTTCGTTTTAGTTTTCCTCCTCTCTCTCTCCCTCTCTCTCTCTCTCTCTCTCTCTCTGGTTTTGGTTTTATTTTCTCTCTCCAGTATGTCAAGCGTCTTGTCCGGCGAGTAGACTAGCCGGGTGGTTGGCACCACCCAATCCAGTATGGGGCTTCTTCTTCTTGACTCATCTAACGTTGGCCTTTAAATACCACTGGTTATCTTCCCCTTCTTTCTTCATCTTTATTCTTCCTACCTTTTCTGTCCACTCTCCCTATTCACTCTCTTCTCCCAAAAGTTCTTACCTTTCATCTATGGCAACCCACTTTGCAGTCGCTCCCAGAGGTCATCTTTCCTTGAAATACCAAAAGCCCTCCACTAACCATGAACTTCAAGCCATCTCTCAGGACTTTGTGGCTCGATGGTGCTGTCCAGAAGAGGCAACCCTTTTTCAACTCAAAAGGATGTTGTACCCTCTCACTGTCTTTTTCAGGGACTGTCATTATGCTCCTGTCGCAGGTCCGGTCAATACCTTTCTCATTAAACCAAAAAGTCTATTCATCCTCAATGCAATTAACTTTGGCCGCCCCTGGATTATGAGAGGGATGCTCCTGGTGCTTAAGCAAGTGGGCTTTCCACTTACGGAAAGCACTGATGACTTGTTCTACGAACCTATGTGGTGCACCCTCTATAAATTGCCGTTAGCTATTCAGAATAAGGAGGATTTGGATACCATTTTTGAGAGAATGGGAAAGATCATCGAGATTAAACCTAGGAGTCTCAGCTTCATCAATAACAAGGTCTCTGTTGCAGATGGGATGTTTGTAACACTGGAAGACACTACAAGAACTGGTTCAAATGGTGTGGTAAGACGACTAGCTGTGAATATGTGTCTTTTGAGAAGAATATTAACTAGATAATATACTCCTCACAACTGCACCTAGAGAAAGCGCTTTTACAAACCTCAAAATTGTTGTTGAACGCCATACTAATTAGATTGTTATAATAGTGAAGGGTTCTCAAACAAGTTAATGTTTATTGACCTCTAAGTGCTAGGTACTTGTCAATACTGAAGAACCTAAATGCCCTCTCTATTTTGCGACGAGGTTGTGGAAGTGTTTCTGAAATTACTTTTTCATCAACAAGGAGTTTGTTAGAAATGTTTTTTTTCCTTCTGCCTGAGACCAGATTCTTCTCTATCACTTTATATATCTCTCTTTAGCAACACATTTAGTAATTATATACAATTATTTACATTAAAGCATGGCTATCATCATTTTATTTTCCTATAAGATAGATTTTATATTGTCTTCGTCATTAGAAGTTTTAGTCACACACATTTCTTAATCTCAAATGTCGCTTTTATCAAGTCGACATAATTTTTATTTATGTAATTAATTTGTTAAAAATTGTTAATTAAATATTTTTCAATAATTTATATTGTATTTTGTATGTCTACTTCTTTGTGTCGCATAAAGGGCATTTCTCCGCCCGTAGGGCGGGGATTATGCCTAGTTTTATAATAAGTCAGGTCAACTATATATGTTGTCAACGTTTTATAACAAGTCAGAACATTATTGCATATGTTGTCAATCGTTTATAACAACATATTTATATATGTTGTCAACATAGAAGGGTAAAAAGACGTTTATAGAAAAAAATATGTCTGTTTTGTTAACATCATAATTATATATGTTGTCAACCGTTAAAAAAGTGTTAGAAAATGAGTTTTTTTTTACATTATTATTTTTGGACGTTTTTTTCCTATTAGGGTCCAGATTTTGGGCTTTTCACTCATATTTTTTGAAAGGGACTACATTCTATGTTATTCATTACGTGGCATTGATACCTCATCAAGATATGATAACCAGAGCCGTGGCTGAAAATTTGAGGGCCCAGGACGAAGTTTGATTATAGGCCTTTCGTATAATAAAAGAATTACAAGTAAAAAGGTTGAACCACGAGCCGTTAAAAACTTTTAGTGAACACATCTAACTTAAAATGATAAAAAATCTTTGTGCAACGTATAGGTTAGAGTCTAAGCGATTTTTTGAATATATTACCTTTTGTATCATGGTTTTCTCATTAATATTTATGTATTGCTAGAATAAGAAAAAAACACTTAGATATGTAATTTAACTAGGCATGACCCGTGCCTCCGGCACGGTGAGATCTATATATAAAGAAATTTTTACTAATAGAATTTTGAATTGGTACCAAATAGTAAATAAAAATTATAGGGAAATGATAGAGTGACTTAGAAATTGGTACTTAGAGGGTGACATATTTCCTCATTTAGAAATAAAAGCGGTCCCCACCATAGTCAAACTTTGAAAAAACCTTGTCTTTTAGTGATTCCACATCAGCTGGGCATTAAAATGCCCAAAAAATTTGGGCTCTCTAGCATCTCCCAAAATTATACAACACACTAACAACTATGAAAATAGAAAGGTTAAAAGTTGTGTCTAGTGCACGCACGTTGTAGCTCATATGGAATTGTATACTTTAAGGATCTAACCAAGTCATCCTGAGGTTCAATAACTTGGAACGAGAAGCATTTAGCTCTTGCATTGAGTACTCGCTACAAAATATATCAAATAGAATAGTTTAGACAAACATGACTGACATAATTTCGACATACATAAAACTAAGACATTAAATAACAATTAGTCCATATTCAGAAAGGTATTAGTAATTTTAGATGAGATATTTAAGACTTGTTACAAATCATTATAATAGATCACAAACTTATCAAAGGCCACTACTTATTTGATCAGAACCCTAACTGACGTACGACTTTATTAAAATCGATAATAGGTGAGCGAGAAAATTAAATTTGTTTCTGGTAAGATTGCAAATCTTTATGCTCTCTACAACAACAAATTTCACTATTGAATGAATTTTGTGGAATTTAGCAAATATGAACAAAGTTCGTGATAACATTCCAGTTGACCCGCATACCTAACCCTAACTCTAGTTCTTACTTGGACTTTCGTAATTTCTACATAAAATTATGTTCATTTAACTAATAGTCTCGAGAATACATGAATTAAGTGTTTTTGATGTTGATAATTACTAATTAAGAAAATGTGGAATTAATTCAAGAACAGGTTGGACTATTTAAACTTACTTATGAACATCAACTTACTTCTCTTATGCTCGTGCATGATCTCTTTCCTTTCAGCTTCAACCGATTGCAACTTGTTAATGTCGAAACTCCTGTATCAAATGAACATCTCAGATTCATCAGTTATCAATAACAAAAACTTCATGAAGAACTTCAAACAGAAAACAATGAATTAATCAAGCTAACTTGCAATATAAAAAAGACAACAGTAGCATTACCAAAATCCTTCTAAAGAATGCACATGTGATTAATGAGCACCCAACCAATTGTTAGAATTGAGATGAAACTTAATAAGACATTCATGGGTCTTTCCTTCGTAATTGAATGACCCTGCAAAAATAGACAAAAGTTCTAATAAAAGTTAACTCTGGAATTGATATTTTCTAACATCAAATTTAATGCAAAACCTAATGTCTCATGAAATCTGGTACGTATGACATTAGTTTAAGAAAATATGAACAAAACACATGATCAAATGAACATTTCAGTCGACCAACAATCCTAACCCTAGTTCATATTAGGACTTCTACAATTTCGACATAAACTTCTCGTCATTGAACTAATATTCTCGCGGAAAAGTTCATCATTTTTTTATCCCATTTCAGTACAAAAGATATCTCAATCAGAGGGTGAACTACTACTTCCCTATTACAAGTAACACTCGTATGTTTTGTAAGATCTTCAAAGGTATCTCAAATATGATATGCTAATGTCAATTTAGCAAAGTAATGATCAATTGAACAAAATTTTGTCCGATCCATCAAAGTATGTCTAACACAAAGAGAAAATTTGTTTGTTATACTGAAAGGAAAATTAACATTACAATCGGTGAAAGGGACATTAATCAGACCATTTTCTAATATAAATACTTAGGAACATTGAATTTTATTAGATTTCCAATTGTTAAGACTGTTCAAGTTCACTTAGTGCCAATAAATAAATAAATCAAACAACTTGAATTAACCTTTACAGATGTGTGTGAGTAGAATGAAACATTAAGAGACGAGACCGAGATAGAGGAACCTGTTTAGCTTATTCGTCTCTCAGCAGGTATGCGTGTGTGTGATTGGAGAAGAATTGGTACATAAACAGCTTGTCAGAAAAATTCGAGAGTTGTTATAGTTGACTTAGTTCTGGTGTAAGGACCTGATGAAAACCTAGGATAGTGGTACAAAAACTGAAAAGATCAATTTGCTATAATAAAGATCAGAAAAATAGAGACTTGATCATTTGAACAAGGAAACTTTTAATTGTCATTGTATATCAGAGAGATTATCATGAATGAAAAAGAAAAATTCAATTTCAAACATTATACGATGTTCTCGATGGGCAGTAACTATGATATAATATCTACTTAAACCTCATCACGGGGCTCCATATCGATTTCATCGGTTCTTCTTAGTGCTCTTCCTCGTCCAAATATGTTTGATTTCTTCGCACAACTGGAACACTTAAAGCAGGTCATGTTCTCTATGACCCACAAAATCTGAAAAATGACCAAGATTTGTCCCTACGAGAAAATAGTTTCTTAAAATTTAAATGGGTGGTATAAGAAATTGCAAAATTTTGTGAACGCTATATACTGTTTAGACTTCCAGATGCTAGCATTTCATTCTGATAATGCGTTCAACAGGAAACATGCCAGAGAGATGAGAAACAAAGTTATCGAACACTATTGCTCAACTTACAAAGCATATTTGCTCCTATCTGAGCACCATTATAGCACCTGCCAATAAATTAAAAAGATTTTAGATAATTTTAGTTCCGAATATGAAATTTTCTTGATAGTTACGAACTCATTAAACAAAACTTTTTTCGCACTTTAGAGTATACACTTCTACTTTGACTCATACCAAATTGGTGCCGGCTTTCTGCCTTTGTATGATAGATAACTGAGCAGTGAGCATGGCATGTTCTAAGGCAGCCATCATATCTACAAATGTTAAAATGAGAACCAAAATCAATCCCTCACAATTAACCTCAACCAATTCTTAAGTGATTGTAATAAGGTAGGTTTCAGAAGACATTTTTGTAGAGTTTAGATTTCAAAACATTTGGTAAAATCAACCTTAAATCAAAATTGACCGTATAAGAATGAATTTGCGATGATCTCAACTAATGCTCCACTAAAATTAGGTTCTACCTATTAGATATTAGAAGAGGGATATTAGAAGAGGGAACCAATTAGGTTTCAGAATATAGTAGATATATCATGCATTGTTGATATTAATACAATATTAGATAAGGATGGGAAATCAAAACTATAACATGTTAGCATCTGGACAACTAAAACCTCTTAAATATTGATTTACCTTTGGATGAATCAAGACTCAGATAATCAACCAAACATGTTGGATTTGCATGGACAAAATTAGACTAATAATCACAAAGTCGTGTGCCATACTCAATGCTTACTAGGATGAATAGCCACGTTGCCTCACATTTAATGGTTTGTGTACTTCCACCTCAATCTATATTATTAAAAAAATTAATTAAGTTCGGTATAATTATTGAACAAAAATAATATTAACTAGGTGCATAAATATTAATTAGACTTAATGAAATATATTTAGTGTAATTTAAGTTGGAAGATTTCAAGGCTTTTCAATATGGATGGTATAATATAGCAAAGAATGTCGTTATATAAAATATAGGTTCTGAGTCAACATAAAGAGAAGCATAACCTATAAATTAGCCTGATATAAATTGTATTGTTCCAATGTATTTTAATTGATATTAAGTGAGTTAACAATGTGTTGATTTACATTGTGTGCAATTTATATGATTTAGTCGGTTATGCTTGTCTATAGAATACATTTTTTGTTGTTGAAAGTGTCTATAGAATACATGAGTGTAACAAATTCTACTCTTCCAACACCATGGGCGACTCACACACTGGCTATGACAGGGCAGTCACCAAAAACTAAGGTACAATATTTGACATAAGGTCAGGTTATTTACTTAAGTGTCGAACAACATTTAGAGAGTCTAACTAAATGTTTGCAAATAACGTAAGAAAACCAAAAACAACTATGACAAACATTATTGATCAATTGAAAAACACCTCATCTGAATCAAGCCTTGTCCAACTCAATTTGGGGTCACCTGCCAATAAAAGAAGCATAATTAGCCCAAGAAGTATAAAATATGTGTGAAGCTGGAGTATGTTGATTTTTCAATAGAAGATGCACATATTTGTAGTAGTTGAATAACAAAAAAAGGCCCATTGTGTTCTTCACCTTCTATATATTGTTATAAATGCAACAATAACTCCATCGACTACATTAAAAACACTTAATATAGAAGGGATCACCAACGCTAGATCACCTTGCTTTTCAAATAAGGCTGAAAAGGGGCATATATAATTTCAAATTCTATGCCTTTACGGAGGACCCAAGAAAGTGTCAATATTTATGTAAAGTTAAACAAAGAAAATGAAGGAACATGATCCATCAAAAAAAAAATGAAACCATAAGTTACTCAATAATCAAACTATAATATGTAACAAACACAACAAATACTACTGTCAATAAAAATGAAACCAAGCTAATTAAGAAAGGAAACCAAGCATAAGTTCAAACACCATAAAAAGTATTGAGCATGGCAAAGAGATGGTAATTCGAAACCCTGAGGTACATAGTTTAACTTATGTAATTATGTATGAAAATCATTGTATCTAATTTTTATGAACAAATCTAACAAAGTAAAAACTTTGATAAGAAAACGAATTAAATCTCTCTCACCTTCGCTGTGACAACTTGTATGCCTTCAAGATAGTTCACTATTCTAATTTGATGAGTAATTATAGACTTAAAACTGCACTGGGTTAGCAAGAGTATCAGCAGATTGTCAAGTAATCACCATAGTTCACTATTCTAATTTGATGAGTAATTGTATGCCTTCATTTTTTTAATGCTAATTATATGTAATTTTAATTGGACCTTCATAAGACATGGGCCTCCGTGTGGTGGGGGGCCCAGGGTAGACGCCCTTCCCGCCTCCCCCTCCCTCAAACACGGCTATGGTGATAACCACCGAAATTAAGTCACTAATCAAAGGGGCTTAAAACCCAACAACATAATAAAGAGCCTAAAACCCAACAAGCATATTATTGATACCTTTAATAATCCAATTTCAATAACCATGAATTCTACCTCATATGAGAATCGAACGTGAGACGTCCAGAATTTTAGAGTTTAGCGTTAACTCCTTATTTTACTATTGGAAATACTAACATTTTAATCCTAACATTTGAGGTGGGTTGGACACCAAATAGGCCCATTAATAAGAGTCCACAAAAAATCTACCCAACCACGTGAGATTTGAAGGTTATCCACTTATCTTGGTCATTTTCTTCACCTTTTTGAAGAAAATTGCATATTCCTAATTTCACCAGTCAAATGACTAAAATACCTTCCGTCTCCCGACTTTTTCACAGTAGGTTGAGGGTATTTTAGTCATTCTGTTTCCACCCACAGAAATTTCTCTCACCGGATAGCTTATCCAATGTCCTAGTTTCAATAGCGTATACAACTGTACTCCGCGAAGTAGAATTAATCGATAGACTTCGTCTTCGTTATCTGCCACGTGTTTATATATAATTTAATCCAACGGATGATATTCTTAATATTGGGTCATCTAGACACGTGTCAGATTAAAGAGATTAGCTAGTCAACTCCTGGAGTAGATTAGCATCGTGAACCCTATCAGAAGGCTGAAAACACGAGGGTAAAGAGGAGGAAGAGAAGAAGAAGAAGAGGAAACAAACGAAAATGACATACGTTTTAATTAGTTCGACCAACCAAAATTGATCAGACTTTCTATTTGGATCTAATCTGTTTTTCTTCTCTTCAATCTTCTTCAAATCAGATTTATTCTTCATCTTTGGCTGAATTGCTACCTACCCAAATGCTTCAATATTAGATAAATTGGAAATCAGGTATGGGTTTTTTACTAATACCCTTTTTAAGATCTCTTTGTTTATGTTGAACAAAATGTTGGGTTTTACTTGTTTTTTATGATTATTTTTACTATGGTATAAATTGATGCATTTTTATTTATCTTTTGTGTTGTTTTTAGGGGATTGTAGTTGATTATGGGGTTTGATTAAAATTTCTGGTGTGGGTTGTTGTAATTTTGTGTATTTATGAATTTATATGATATGTTAAGGCAAACAAGATGAAATGACAGATGCCCTTTTCTTTTGCTGTGAAAATTCAGTTCCACACTTAAGAAATTAGTAATGTTGGGACAAGAGTTTTCTTCTAACCTCAGAACACAAACATCTGGTTTTTGAAAAGTTGGTTCTTGAATTTTAGATAGTTAAAGTTATTAGGTGAGCAAAGGGAATGATTTTGGAGGTTTTGGTGGTAAAGAGGATTAGAACAAAAATGAGATTTGAGGAGTGAAATAAACCTTACCCTAGTTTTAGATTTAATTTTATAAGTTACCGACACTGTTTTCAGCATTATTGAGAAATGTTTGTTGGATTTTAGTGGGTTTAGGAAGTTGCTTCTAACTTTAGGGTAGTAGTTATGATAAAGAGCAAGCATTTAGTGTTTTATTAGGTTTGAATTCGTAATGTTGAAGTTAGTTTGGCAAAAATTTTGGTACTTTGTTGCGTGTATGTAACAATCGAAGAAACTTTGAACTATTGCGTGTTATTGTTTCTCTTTGCATTTTGTATAATTTTCTTGTTTAGGGTCTTCAAGTGAAAAGTCGGCAGAGACTAGAAAAGTTTGTTAGTTGAAACTCTTATTAACATAAATCCGATCTAGATGACTTCGTAGTTCGAACCATGAATAGCCTTGGAAAGTATAAGATCCTAAGGTAATTCACTTCTAGGTTTGGTCTTGAGTTGGAAACCCTATAAGCTCACCCGAAGCGTACTATTTAGTTTCTCTTGTTACAATATTCCAACTGAAGCATCCTAACCTTTATCTCACTTTCATTTCCTACTCCACTCGGTAGAAAACTCCGTTTCGAAAGACGAACTAAAATAAAATGATAGACTCTTTAACCACCCTCTTGATCATCACAAGACAAGACCTCTCATAATAATTTCTTCACATATCTGGGATTCGAATGACTGCCTTTTTCCTCGTATTCTTGTCAAGGTTTACGTTCGGTTTGTATTCACTTCCCATTAAGTGAGACTACAATGGTTTGAGGGAAAATGAAGTTGATATTTTAGTCTAGTTTAATTTATGGATATTTCTCAATAGAATTCTTGGGCAGCATATCATTGCCTGTTTTAGGTGATGAAATTGATACTTGTGTTCTTTATTCTTATATATTGTTGTTGTTTTTTTAATTTACTGCAAATTGTTCTTTCATTATTGAAGAAATTCAAGCTTCATTCCGTAAATTATCGTTCAAGTGGGCTTTTCACATTCAAGTAATTATGGTTAAGGAAATCCGTCTCTAGTATAATTTGGTCCATTTTTAGTATAATTGGGATATGTTCGAACCTTGATTTTGACACTTAATCAACAGAGAGTTATCCATTTAGCCCTTGCTTCTAGAAGCATTGAGTTATTCGGTGTCTTCCCTGTGGCAGTGGTATAATATTTCCTTGGGATTATATCTTTAACGAGTAGTTCCGTCAGAGACATTTCACTATCTTGTGTCAAAGAGGCAATGACTTAAAATCGAGATATTGGCATTTGGTGTCATAGACGTTTTTCAATCTGGTGAAGCTTGTCTTTTCTATTTTTGAAGGTAGTTGCAGTGCCGAAGGACCTTTGGATTTGTGAGTGACGTTCCCTCTTCCAAAGAACCCCAATAACGAAGAAAGCAAGCCATCAAGACTTGGGAGTTATAGTAAGCAAATGACTTAGTTTAGATCAGATGGATAAAGATGTAAGCAATTCTTGTGCTCGTGAAAAACAACCTTCAGTAGGATCCACATTTGTTAGTGAAGACAACAAGAAGATCACAGAGAATGGTACAGTATTCGTGAACCAAGGTTAGTTTTGTTTCTCTTAGAAGGTTTATTAAATGCTATTTTGCTAATGTACTTAACTACTTTAGTACTTTCGAATAGTTTATGATGAAACCCTACAGCAAACAGTGTTCTTCCCAGTATACATAAATAACTGTTTTTGTTACCTTCATACGTTGCTACACTCTATTCTATTTTGGTGTTTTTGCCCAATTATCGTCTTAAATGTGAAGTTATTGTCTATGACTCTGTAGCTGAAATAGCTTGGCATGAGAGAAGAAAAGAATGGGCGGGAGATCTATCTCAAAAGTCTCAAAGGATGCCAAAAGATCCAGTATTAAGGTGCACTTTAAGTTTTCAAATAAGTCGTTCAAATTACAGGTTCTACATGTGGGTGCAGTCTTCGGCCTTCCATGCCCCCAAGTGGACTTTAGTCTATGTCACCCCAAAAGCTAGCTCTAGAGGTGAGGCTTCCGCTCACACTTATAAAGTGACACCTCCTCCTCTTACAACCAATGTGGGATTACTCCAAGTCTCCAACAATCTTTCCCTTCACAGACTGGGACATGGAATACTATCTTCCACCCTCTCCATAGTGGGACTTGGAAGACTTCAGTAAATATGGGTTTTGATACTAATTGTGGGTGTGGTCTTGGGCTTTCCTTCTCCCAATTGGTCTTGGGTCTTCCTTTGTCCTAAGTGATCTTGGGCCTTCCTTTGTCCTAAGTGATCTTGGTCTTTCCTTGGCCCAAGTGGTCTTGGTCCTTCCCTGGCCCAAGTGGTCTTGGTCCTTCCCTGGCCAAAGCGGTCTCGGGCCTTCCGTGCCCCAAGCAGTCTTGGGCCTTCCTTGCCCCAAGTGGTCTTGGTCTCTCTAACCCCAGAGGCCCAGAAGCTAGTGCAAGCCACCCTCCCACAATAATATGGGATAAATCCAACAGTACATATGAAATTATCGAAATCTTGAGCTAACAAAATCTTCTTTTGTAGCTGGTCGTTGACCTACGACGATTTGCTTTTGACGCATGATCCTTTTCCTCAGCCAATCCCATTACCCGTAAGCTCTCATACATATTTTCATGATGTTATCTCGCTTCAACGAGGTGCTACATTATTCATAACATTGATTTGTTTTGTTCATGGCAGGAGATGGTTGATTTTTTAGTTGATATATGGCACGAGGAAGGACTTTATGATTAAAGATCTTTCTCTGGGTTCTCCTCAAGTTCGTTCATACTTTTGATAGCATTTTAACCCATGCCTCCATTAGATATCTACTGTGATTTAGAGCTTAAATTCAACCTTTAGATCTTTTCTTCACGGAGACCTTGACGAATTTTGAAGGTAGTTGTACCCTAACTGTAGTCTTGTATAACACCTTAGATCTTGTAATTTCTTAGTCAGAGTTGAAGTTTAGTTTCATCTTAATACTGAAATATTGATGTACTTTTCTCCCAGTATGCTTGAACTTAATATCTATGTTTAAAGAATAATGTTGTGAATGTTCAATGTTTTCTGCTTTTGACATTTCTTTTTAACCAAGGTCGTCACGAAAATGTGTTTATAGAGATTAAAGAGAGACACGATGGAATACAAAAGAAAGAGATGCATCAAATGAATGACCTGGTTTGGATGTTATGTGTGGGTGAAGTATGGATTCCATGATCCCTATTTCTTCCCAGATTACTGCTGGTTGTTCTGTAACCGTTTTGTTTTATTGCCAGGCTTTTAATGTTTTTTTTCCGTAACAGTCGTTCGGCCTCTCATACATGTGACAGTACTTTATTTCCAGATCCACAGCATTATACTGCACTTGCGTATACGCAACTGTTGCCTATAGATTGCTGGGGTTGCAGATATGGGTGGTCTTAGGCTGACCCTGGTCAGTCACTTGTAGTACTTCCTCGCGCCGTTGGCAGGGCCAGAAACCTTTAGGCTTCTGCTACATGGATGGTCTTGGGTGGGCCCTAGTCAGTCACTTGTAATACGTCCTCGCGCAGTTGGCAGGGGCAAGAAACCTTTAGGTTTCGGCCATGTCACTGGATTGGCTGCGCTTGAAGCCTGGGTTTGTTCATGAGTCATGAGATATATTATAAACCATTGGATGCTAGAATTTTGTCGTAGCCGTTAGATCTCCGTAGTGTGTCTTTAAATCCATCAAAATTTTGATGGAGACTTGTACATCAAATTCTAAATTCTTAGAAACAAACCCGTACTTATCTTCCCAGTTCTTTCAAAAGTACAAACAAACCGGACAAGGAAACAAAAGCGGGAAAATAGTTAGTTCCAACTTTTTCTGATTGTATGTCACGCGGGAGTCCAGTTGTTAGTTACTCCCTCGCTATTAACCGACACGTGGCTAATCAAGTAGTTTCAAAGGTTCTTACCACCCTCGATTCATAACTAATCCTCATCATCAAATCCTAACCGTTCATTCCAAACAATCTCCTTTCTTTGTTCTTTCTTTCACTAGTTTCTCTTTCTTGCTTCTAAGCTTTCCTTTATTCACATTTTCACTCCACTCTCACTTGCGTCATCCACAACAAAATTGGTTACCTTCTAACTTCTTAATAGTATAAATTTCCAAACCCTAAATTTCTCAATCACAACAAAAAAAAGAACAAGAATGAAGAAATTTGTGATTTTTTCTTGTCTCTGTTTTACTCTTCTATCTTCTTTTGCTTCTTCAACAGAAGATGATTTTCGTCTTCCACCAGATGCAAGTTTCCCATCAATTCATGCAGAAAAACTAATCAAACAACTTAATCTCTTCCCCAAAGATGCTAAATCTGTTGATGAATCGATGGCACCTAAGAAAATTGTTGAGAAGCCTTTTATGTTTCCTAATCTTGCTGATTCTGGGGTTTCTGTTGATGAACTTGGTCATCATGCTGGGTACTATAAACTTCAACATTCTCATGCTGCTAGGTACACTCTTCAAACCCTAAATTTGTAGTTGTTTTTACTTTAGAAATCATGAATGCATGTTAGGGTTTCTTTAAAATGAACCCATTTATCTGTGGATTATTGAAATTCGGTCACGTTCTCTACTTATCAGATTCACTCAAAATTAGTAATTTAGGTTTAGGTTTGGTGTGAAAATCACCAAAAAGTTTTAGTTCAACTTACGATTTGAAACCAAATCTGTTCTAAATTTCTATCCTGTATAAAATTATGCTTTGGGTTGGTTGTTATGGTTAGAATTTGATTTTTCAGTCGTTTTTTTTATCGGTTTTGAAGTTCTTGAGAATGTAGTTTTTGCACTGAAATTAGGGGTTTTTGGTATTTTGAAGGATGTTCTACTTTTTTTTCGAATCGAGAAATGACAAGCAGAAGGATCCTGTGGTTATATGGTTAACTGGAGGACCAGGTTGTAGTAGTGAATTAGCAGTTTTCTATGAGAATGGACCTTTCACCATTTCGAAGAACTTGTCTCTTGCGTGGAATGAATATGGCTGGGACAAGGTATTTTTCTTAGGAATATAGACAAATCTTTCGAATTAAACACGAATGTTTACTTTTGCCGATATTTTAGATAAGCTTTTCAGACAATTGATTTAGCTTTAATCCGTAATTCTGCAGGCATCGAACCTTTTATATGTTGACCAACCGACTGGAACCGGTTTTAGTTACACTTCTGATGACCGTGATTTTCGCCACAACGAAGATGGTGTCAGTAATGATCTGTACGATTTCTTGCAGGTTTGTTTTGATGCTTTAGTTCATATAATATATGATATGATGAAATTTATTTTTAACGGGTGACAATGAATGGATGACTTAACTCTAAGCACTCTTTTGTGATGGTTATAGGCATTCTTCGCTGAGCATCCTCAATATGTAAATAATGATTTTTACATTACTGGAGAGTCATATGCCGGGCATTATATTCCTGCTTTTGCTGCCCGAGTCCACCGTGGAAACAAAGCTAAGGAAGGAATTCAGATAAACTTAAAAGTATGTCTTCATTGCCCAATACCAATTTCATGATAGTATTTGTTTTCCTCTGCTTGGTTTCTTGAACTTATATAAACTGAATGTCTTTCGAATAGGGTTTTGCCATTGGGAATGGGCTAACGGATCCTGCAATTCAATATCAAGCTTACACTGACTATGCACTCGACAATGGGTTGATTAAGGAATCGGACTACAAGAGTATTAATAAGATGCTTCCGGCATGCGAATTAGCAATAAAGCTTTGCGGTAATTTATTTATTTCCAAATTACCATCACTACCTTTTTCATATGTAAAATTGTGGTTTCGCGTTTCGTCAGAGTTATTGGATATGTAAAATTATTGGGTAAAGTTTCTTGTATCTTTGCAAGAGCGCAGCTTACTTTGTTGGGGTGTACTTACTACAACATTATCAGTGCTTTCATAACTGGCTGTCTTTTCAGGCACTGATGGCGAAGTCTCTTGCATGGCCTCTTACACTGTCTGCACAAGCATATTCAATAAGATAATGAATCACGTTGGAGGTCTAAACGTAAGTAATTATATATATCCTCAACAATCTTTGTGAGAATATTCCTACATGGACAAAGGGTATTCTCATAACTAAGAATATAATATCTATGTCCTTGGCACTCATGGCAAATGTTTGAGTGGTTTCTGACTTAACATGCTACCAAAGACGAACCCATGTCTGATAGGCCTACCAGACAACACATTATCGAACAAACAAACAAACACATGTT
This sequence comes from Eschscholzia californica, assembly GCF_041429995.1. Lineage (NCBI taxonomy): Eukaryota > Viridiplantae > Streptophyta > Magnoliopsida > Ranunculales > Papaveraceae > Eschscholzia > Eschscholzia californica. Next base: position 39,433,239 of record NW_028238420.1, on the reverse strand, counting down.
AGGTTCACATAAAGCGACATGTGACGGGAAGTGTGAGAATAGGCCCACATGGAAAAAGTATACTCTCATGACCAATAATATGAAAATATCTTTATTAGCTCCAGTTGGATGTCCACAAATTTAACGATATCGATTATGAAGAAACTATGTTTGAAAGTTACGTGAATCTAAATGCATCTTTGCTTCTCCTTGTAGTACTACGATATCAGAAGGAAGTGTGAGGGAGACCTCTGTTACGATTTCTCAAACATGGAGAAATTTCTAAACCAGAAGTCTGTTAGGGATGCTCTGGGTGTTGGAGACATAGAATTTGTCTCGTGTAGCCCTACTGTCTACCAGGCCATGCTGATGGACTGGATGAGAAATCTTGAAGTTGGTATTCCTGGTCTTCTTGAGGATGGAATCAAATTGCTTGTTTACGCCGGAGAGTATGATCTCATATGTAACTGGCTTGGTGAGTTTATTATGTTCCTCTCTAGTTTGATTACTTCACATCGTTGTTTACTTATACACAACCACTTCAACTAACCTCTATCGAAATGGCTGTTTTGTGCTTTTTGCATTTGAGCAGGTAACTCGAGGTGGGTTCATGCTATGAAATGGTCCGGGCAGCAACAATTTGTTCAATCCTCAACTATTCCATTTAAGGTGGACAATGTAGAAGCAGGAGAATTGAAAACCCATGGGCCGCTCAGCTTTCTTAAGGTCTGTTTCGAAAAACAATTACATTTAAACCTCATATAATCAATGTTCACGTGTGTCCATTTTATCAGAGTTCAACTCAGAAGCTGATATCACATCTTTCTGGCCACATATTTTCGTCAGTTATATTTAAAATCAGTGTTTTGGTATCAATAAGTTCAGTAAATTTTTTTAAAGTATAGCTATCTACATAAATAAAGAAAACATGTACATGATTAACTGATGCCGATTCAACGTGCAGGTACACAATGCGGGTCACATGGTTCCGATGGATCAACCCAAGGCTGCCTTAGAAATGTTGAAAAGATGGACTCAAAGCAAACTTGCAGAAGATGTTGGTGAGTCTGATGATGGAGTTGCAGATCTCTAATGTGTAAAACTTCAACAATGATTTCTCCTTGTGCACTCTCGATCTGTTTTATGTTGTTTTTTAGACTTAGATATGTCTTTCAGTTAAGGGAATAGTTGTCTAATTCCACCCTTTTTATATTATCTAAATATTGTAACAAGTTTCAGTCTTAATTTGCTCACAAAATCAGATGTAAAAAAAGGTTCAGATGTACTAGTGTTGTTGACTTGTTTCGGGTAGGCAGTTTGTAAATTAAGAAATTTACATAAATAATGAAACTTCTGGTTTCTCTTTTTCTTTAAATGACACAGTACATATATATATGTAGAATAAATTTGTGGGATTATTCTTCAAGAAATTCTCAATGCTATACAAAACTAAAATAAGAAACAAAAAAGAAGAAAACTAAACTATACAATTTTAAGCACATTTCCAAATTGTAACCCTCTTAGACTGTAGTGAAAGCCACCACATTAAACTTCTAATCTAAGACTAGTTGTATTTCCGCCAACCTGCGACTATACACATGGTCGCTTAAAAACAAACCAGCCTATTAGTGAGCAGCCGCCAAGATGCAACCTCAACCAAGACCATCACTTGTAAAACCTGAAACGGTTCAAACCACACCACAAGAAGATTCAAAGAGTATCCCACTAGAATTCTGTCAGTAGAGAAATTCTGTCCCACCACAATCAAAAGAGATCGTAATCAGACACCTGGAAATTTGTCACGTAATCAGACACCTGGAAACTTGGGTTGTTGACAAACCAATTTCTATTTAACTACCTCCCCATCATGTTAGAAATCCAAATTGAATTTTGTATTGGAGATAATTTTTAATCAATAATTCTAAAAAAAATAATGTGGCGTCCAAAATTTCTAAGATCAGTGTTGAATTGAAAATGCTCTTACGAGAGGAGGTGTCTTTAAGACTTTAACACTTCCAATTACACAATCCTACTTAATTATTTATATCTCGAAAGATTTACAATGTAAACAATTTTAATAAATTCTTGAAAAAATCTTAATAAAAGCAATTTTTCATTTGAATACTCACTAACCTTTTGTATCAAAGGAGATTTTCACATTGACCCCCACTTTTATACCGATAAGGGCTACACCCCCATTTTTCTAAAACTTTTGATTTACACTCCCACATAAACGGAAAACGTTAACTTCTAGTTAAATGTCAGTTGTGCGATCACACATGTGAATCATGACAAAATACCCTTCTTTATGATTTTGACATTGATCCCACTTTTATATCGATATTAAGACTACATTCCCGTTTTTTCAAAACTTTTGATTTAAACTCCCTCGTGGACGGAAAACGTTAACTTCTAGGTCAACGTCAGTCGTGGGAATCACACATATGAACCAGGAAAAAAATGCTCTTATTTACATTTTAATTTTCATAGTCTTCATCCTCCGACTCACACAACCACTACCACAATCTTCATCTTCACAAACTGCTTGAACTAATTTTCTTGATAATGAATCTTATAATCTTCATCATCTCCAAGTCCATCATTATCAGCACTACTCAGACAGTGATTTTGCATAATTTTGTGAAAAGAGATATCAACAACTTATACATCTTAAAATAGAGTCATTTCATTTCAAAAACACGAACCGAAGTAGCAATAACTTATACATCCCAAAATGGAGTGGTCTCTTTTTAAAAACATGAACCGAAGTACCACTACAAGGCTGGGCCAACGAGGCTAGAGCCGAAGCTCTTACACATGCATGCTTCTCTTAGGTCTCTTGGTATAGCAGCAGTAAACATACGTTGCTTGTAAGAAGCAATGTGATCAGCTGGGTCAGACGTACCATCGCACATCTTCATATTTGAGAAAGAGAACTTCCTGGACATCTCAACAAGAGTGATGGCATCTACAAATGGTAAGTCGGCATAACTTTGGGCCAGACTCTTTTTAAATGGAGTCGAGACCCCAGGTATGCGCGTAAGCAAAGCTTCTAGGTCTGCTAGCCTTTTTGTCAAGCTCTGCTCCAGAGAGTTGTCTCTAGGAGAGTACGGGTGTGTAGGGATATAGGTCCCATTAGTCTGTAATATAGGTACAGTAAATAAAGGAGGAAGAGTAGAGGCGTGAGGTGCAACCGTGGTCTGCGTTGTTGGATGTTGGTTGTCATCCAGGTCTGGTTGAGTGACAGGTCGGCTTGAGATGCCGCCTAATCTGTCTTGGTTGACTGCCTTGGGGCTGCCGAACGAAGGATTGACTTGTTAAGCATGCCTCCCGCTTCGGTAGTCCTTTCTGCCCGCTCTTTGGGATTCAACTCTGTCTTCCTAGGAGAAACTGGTCTTCGAGGTGGTACGGCTACAGACAGTTCCGTAATTTTTTCATGTAATAATTGATTTTCGACTCTGAGCGGGACGTTCTCCTCTTCCACAGCTCTGTACCGTTGCGTGTTCTCTTGCATCTGAGCTGTTAGCATTGCAAGTTGGGATGCTACATCGAGTGGAGTGTTAGTCATTTCTTGTGCCATTGAGGTAAGCTCAGTAATTAGTAGTCAGCCCCTCCTTCTAGCGCCAAACTGTGAGGGTAGGAAATCGCGGGTCAAGAAGTCAAGTGGACCGGAAATCAAACCTCCACCTGTTAATATTTTTGCGCGCACTGACGACGTCTTTGAGCTTTAACCTATGACACAAGAGACAAAACACATGTGACCGTAAGATCCCTAGGACACCGGGATGGTGCCGGCCTAAGGGGGCTCCAACGGTCAAGTCAGTAAGCTTGCAAGAGAAGTAAAAGGTACGTCAGTGATATCAATGGAATGTTATTGTTGTTTGGATGATGGTCGGAGTTTAGGCGCCGCTCACAGAGTGGCCGGAGCTCGAGCTCTGCGGGTAGACTGACTTGTTTGGAGAGAGATTGTAGCAGCCTATGAGGTCTGTCCTTGACTAAGTAAATCCTCGTAAATATTCACGTGGACAAAGTAAGGAAGGTCTGACCTCCAGGAGAGATAAAGTAGCTTGGTTACTTTGATCGTCTGGAGAGAGAAAGATAGGTCGTCTCCCTTTGATGAGTGGTCTTCAGGAGAGAGAAAGATAGGTCGTCCTCCCTTTATGAGTGGTCGACCTCATTTGATGAGTTGTCGACCTCTTTTGATGAGTGGTCGACCTCCTTTGATGAGTGGTCGCCGGGAGAGAGAAATATAGGTCGACCTTCTTTTGATTAGTCGTAGGTTCTTCAATGGATGTTGGATTGGTCGATGACAGAGAGAGAATAAGGCGATGACAGTAGTAGAAGTGTCGTAGACAACTAGTTGATCCCTCTGTATGAGAGAGAAATCAGTGGGTTGTTTTCGTTGATTGCCCGATACCAAATGATCGAGTGTTTTAGTCAGAAGCTAGATGAAAGTATTGAGTCTGTACTCGATGTGTTTGCCCAGAATTAGATGATCGGGTGTTTTTGTCTGAAACTCAATGATCTATATCATTCTTGCTTGAGTCAATTTATAGTGTCTTGGGTCGACTGCTACCCAGTGATGAGCTGTCTCTTTAAGGCGGTAACACAAAGAGTTATCATCATAAATGTGAAGATCGTAACTCCCCTAACGGGCATATCTGGAATATTGTCATCTTGAATGACAGTAACATTTCCTCAACGGATACTCGAAGAGAGCTCTGTTGAGGAGGTAAGGGTGAACCTCTTTATCCAGAGCTGGATGTGCTTGCGTATCTTGACCTTGCTTCAAGGTGCCCAAAGCTTAATTGGTCGCGCCCATTAGCCAATAATTCATGGCCTTGGTCACCATGTGAGCCCATTAATCGTGGATTTATGGGGGAGCTCCTGGTGACGTATTTTGACCCATACATTGAGAGAATCTTGAAGGAAACTAAAACAGACTAAACAAAAATATGAATATAATGTACAATAATAAGAGGTTGGTGAGTTGAACTCATGACCTCTTGAGTTGTATAAAAGCAAGTTACCAGTTGAGCTAATTATATTTACCTTAATAGTGTATAAGATGCCTTCTTGTTAAAGGTAAATTCAGATTTGGGACCCTCATTATTTCATTACAAAGATGAGGCGTGGCTTTGATGGCTTTGGGCCTAGCCGACCCTGCTTTTATGAGCTGGCCTCTAACTCAATAAGCTCAAATCAACCAAAGAAGGCATACAATTTTGATCACTGACTAAAACCCGATGGTTGTGATGGTGGCTTGTGAAGATAAAGATTGTGTTGGTGGCTGTGTAGGAGAGGTGGGAGTCAATGAAAGGTTGTCTGTGGTTGATGAAGTTAATTAATAGAAGAAAGAAGAGGTATTGAGATGAATGTGAATAAGGGTATTTTTGTCCTGATTCACAAGTGTGATTCGCACAACTGACATTTAAGTAGAAACTAACGTTTTTCGTCCATATGGGGGTATAAATCAAAAGTTTATAAAAAATGGGGGTGAAACTGAGTAACCAGCATCCTTCAAATCAAAATTTCAGAAACTGAGTAACCAGCATCCTTCAAATCAAAATTTCAGAAACTAACGTTTTTCGTCCATGTGTGATTCGCACAACTGACATCTTTATCCCCGTAGATTTCTTCCACTATAAAAGTATGTTTCAGAAACTGAGTAACCAGCATCCTTCAAATCAAAATTTCTCTGTAGATTTGTAAGTTTCAAAACATCTCTCTTCCAATTCCTTATTTTGTAGAGAAATTTTGTAGTTGCTTTGTAGTTTGTTAGTTTGTTTCTATAGTGAAATTTTGTAGTTGGTTTGTAGTTTGTTTCCATAAAAATAGTTGGGTTGTAGTTTGTTAGTTTGTTTGTAAAGAGAAGTTCTATAGTTAGTTTGTAGTTTGTTTTTATTGAGTTTCAATAGGGTTTCTATTTCAAACAGTTGCACATAATATGTTTGACAAAACTCCCCAAATAGATTATACCTTTGTAGTTTGTTTCTATTGAGTTTATATATTGAGAAATTTGAAGTTGGTTTCAATAGGGTTTTTATTTCCAACAGTTGCACATAATATGTTTGACAAAACTTCTGAAATAGCTAATACCGTTGGCTAAATCATAATAGTTCATTGTTTTACTTACAACCATGGAAACTTTAGCTTGACTCTTTCACATATTGCATCCAGGGTTTACATATTGCATCCAACAGTGTTCTCGACATCTCCAACTTCCATCGTCACACAAAGGTTAGTACTGTTATCAAATGTTATCTCTTGAATTAGTACAGTTATGATGCTAGATAATGTTACAAAAATCTAGATGTATTCATGTTCTTTGAAGAGATTGATATGAAGTCAAGGATATTACAAGCTTACTAGGCATCATAAGGAAACCCTGTTTTGATTTCGTGTTCCTTAATGTCCTTGGCTCAGTTGTCGTATAGAGTAAATAGGTTCCGGAAATTATTTGACTATATATGTGTAGTAAAGTATAAAAGAAACACTACCTTATATGTGTAGTAATAGGTGAGTATAACAGAAACACTACCTTATATAGTTTCAAAAAAAATAGTAACGCCTTCAAGTAACGACTTACCTCTTTTTAGTTGCTATAGCTATCTCTGTCAAGTCAGATCCATGAGGACCCCCACGGTTCATCATTTGTTGCATCCACGACCTTAACAAATAAAAGTGAAATACAATGTCTGAAAATATATTTTGGGATTAAGAGAATTATATGTAGGTAGCTTGTTGGGAAATAAACAAATAAAATTGAAATATAGTGTCTCTAAATTTCATCGGAAAACAATAATTCTATAAGAATAAGAAATAAAGAATATGTGATTATCCTTATATGTAGTTTAAACTACCAAAACCTGTTTTATATAATAGATGTGGTACATATAGATATGTTTCTGACTATATATAATTCTATAAGAATAAGAAATAAAGAATATGTGATTATCCTTATATGTAGTTTGAACTACCAAAACCAGTTTTATATAATAGAATGTGGTACATATTGATATGTTTCTGACTATATATATGAACTGCCATACGCCTATATGTGAACTGACATTTGACAATGTATCGATAAGCCGCCATGTCTTAGGTCAGTTTGGTTTTTTCCTACTGCTACTTTCACACCTTCGTTAAAAAGATAATGATTATCAAACTTATCATACACAAAATGAATCAATTCGGTTGAAATATATAGGATATTTGGTGGATATTCACTTGTAAAGTAGCATTGCTGTATTTCCACAACAACAGGTTAGGGTTGGTGGAATTATGAATTCTTTTCTGTTTGAAAGGAAAGAAAAATAGTCAGAATTATAAGGTAAGAACTAAGAAGACCCAAAGTAATAGATGTCTGTGAAAAATAGTTTTTCCTAATTGGATTTTCCGGAGCACAAATTGATGCTCAAAGTACCTTTTATCTGTAGTACGCTTTAAGAAATTGAAAAAAATGTAATCTTTTTCGAACTTGGTGTTTCATTTTTGTGATTTTGAACCATAAGACTGAGATATTCTAGGAGTACTGTGTCAATATAACATCTCTTTAGTCACCCATTAATGGTAACCGAACTTTGCAAATAGTCTCCTCTAATTATATGACCTATTTGGTGAATATTCACTTGTAAAGTAGCATTGCCGTGTCAATTTTAAATTAATAAATCACAACATGTTCGATAGAAATCCCGAGAGAGCTTACATAGTTTTGAATACTTTCTTCTTTCATAGTTTTGAGTTTATTGTTTCTAAGTGTTGACTATAGAAAAATTTCCAGGTAAAAAGAGTTGGTCGGTAGAAAAAAAAGTTTTGAATACCTTCATAATTGAATTTTTTCTAAAGTTAACACTTAGAAACAACTAACAATCATCTAATACCTCTGGCTAAATTTGACCTTAGCTATATCTTTAGATGTTTATGTGGTGGCTAAAGTTTGGTAGTGACTCTTATGTGCCGAAGTTGAATTATTTGAACTTTTCTGCCAAAATTTATCCATTGATCATAAGAGTTAAGTTAGTATTACGTTTGGATAAGGAGATTTTTGTTTTCATCTATTTACCCTAAAATTATATGAGTGGTTACCACGTTGTCTTAGTCTCATGGTTTACTATGCTATTGTGTACAAAGGGATCAAAAAAGGATTGTCACATGAAAGTGGGGATGAAGTCATCAAAAGACGATCATGCGAAAGAATTGCTCATTAAACCCTTAAATTCAACACGTGAGATAGATACAATTATATATATATAGAAAAATATATCTATAAAGGTGAAGATCATACAACTCTGGTGGTCGAAGCGGCAGACGAGATTAAACAATAATTCAACTGTATATTTTTTTTTGTAATAAAGTCCTTTACTATAAAAATCAATTTATAAAAAATTGATATTTTTATCTTCAATAAAATTATTTCGATTCTAATTACTGACCATGTATTGGGAATAAGAGTTGGTGTGTTTTCTATTGGAGCAGAGTTTTCTATGCGGAGGACAATCGTCCTAGGTTACACATCACTAATTGTACTGTCTTAAACATGTGATTGGTTTCTCCATTTCCCATTCCAGATTTTCATGAAAGCAAAACCTTAGTTTAAGTTATGAAGCCTTATATGATAGATGATTTCATTCACACGAAGCACGATAGTTTAGAAATGAATAAATACAACATACGAATTCAAATGTGATGCCTTACACCTTTGGACTTGTGATAAATAATGTATCAAACAAATTTAGTCGTGCCGGAGGCACGGGTTATACCTAGTATATATAACAAAACACAATGTTTTGTGCTGACTGTGACAAGTTGAAAGACAAATCCGGTGTTCGTTGGAATTTTGATAAGATCCACACCCTTTGATCTATTACCCATCCTAATTTTTACAAATTTATTGACCCACTAAACCAAAGAAAGTGAATAAACCAAATCTCACCTCCCTATTAGTATTATTTAATTGGGTCATTATCCGGGTTAAACCCTCTCATATCCTCTTCTCCAACTTTTATTTTCTTCCCCATTTTGTGTTTCCATTAATTTTTCCACCCGTTACAATATTTTTTCCCCTCACCATTAATGACATCCGTTAGAGAATCATTTGACTCTACATATTTTACAGTTTGAGGTTACAATTCCACTACAAAAAATGGTTAACTTTGTATGGTTGTTTCAAGATGAATAGGTGAAAATTAGTTATTTTCTTTTTAACCCAAAGCCGTGACCTTGTTTTTTCACTTTGAACATGAAAGTTTGAGGAAATCTTCATCAGGGATATAGAATTCTATATCTTCATTCCCAATTCACGGAATAAAATGGGTGTAGGTTGTATGGGTTTTTGAATTGACATTAGCAAGTCTTACCAAAACAAGTTGTTGACAACAAATGGATAGGTTGCTTGTTCTGACCAGTAAGCATTTCAGCTTGGCTAGTTTTGAATATATGATTTAAGTATGATATAGTTCATCTAAGCAAATACTTGATAAGAAAAAAAATAATGGAATTAGAACAAAGCACGTAGAATCCCGGCATCCCGCCCCTCATCCATTTTAATTTCATTTTTAGGTGGTCTAGGTTTTTTATTTTGGGTTGATCTTATAACGATATTTCTTATTTATCATAATATCCTAATTGCCAATTTGGTTTTAGTTGTTGTTTATGTTACTTCCTTGCAATTTATGTCATAGTCTTTTCTATCAAAAATTTGCTTGTTATGTGTGAATTCGGTTAATTGTATGAATTCTTTAAATCTTAGCTTTAATCTTCAAATTAAAGATTTGGATAATATTAATTAAATGTGTATTAATTATCATAAATCTCTATTATACAAAAAAAAAGTTTCATATTCTTGTAACTCTCCGAAATTGATGAAAATCTCTATTATAAAAAAACGGTTTCATGATCATTTGGTTGTAAAACTGATAATAAAGTGGAGTTGTTACAAATGGTAAGATTTGAAGTTGAGATGGTCACCATTAGTTCCAAGAACCATGCTAACACAAACAAGGATATTGATGAAATCACAACTAAAGGAGAGGAAATTAAGGTTGAGCTTGTTGCCCTTGTGATTTTTTTTTTACAGAAGATGTGATCCAATTTAAAATGGATGACAATATGGAGATACACCATACATCTTCACGACTTACCAATTGATAGCTTGAATTTTTTCGCTATATAGCTTAAATTGTAAGGTAATTTAGTATTTATCCCCTCAACTTGTACATTTGTTTTAATAAAATATGTTTTATCTTTTTAACTTATTTAGGAAATTATTTTTCAAATGAAAACTCTCGGTCTCGTTGATTCTTATACACAGTTTTTATTTGAAACTCAACATATGTTTCATGTCACTTGCATAATAGATTATAATTCTTTTTCTCAATAATAGGTGATCTAAAAGGGAGCTTTCATATCAGTCCGGCCAGAGGTGTAGATAGTAGTCAGTATAAATGGCCTTCAAGCCGGTACTTTTTAGGGTTAGATGTTTCTTGTGTAGAAGATGTCTCATGTGTGTGGGACGAGTTTTATCTTCCGTTACATTACTTTTGATGGGGGAAAAACAGATTAAGGTGTATATATCTTGGGCATGCATCATATGTTCATGATTCTTTCGTCTATATGCCTGGGTAATATAATCAATACAAGTTGTTATTCAAGATTAATAAAAAGTTACGCGATTCTTCTTTAATGCATTGTCTTTGTTTTCCTAAGACGTACAATTGGTTTCTTAGCAATTAACATTGTTTGATCTACAAATAAAAAATGTAGTATGAGATTTTGGCATCATTTGCTCATGTGTCTTTTGAGTAGTTTTGCTCCTCTGTTTGATCGTATATAGATAGTTTTCCTCTAGAAATTTTCTGATATTTGTGGTTACTCATGAGAAAATTCTGCAAATTTTTTCTTATTGGAGACTGAAAATAGGTTGAATTCACGAAAAGCTTAGTCATAATACATTCTTGATTTTTATCTTATTTATTTGTCTATTATTCCTCCTTATTTGGCAAATGTCAAAGCTTTTTATCACAACAAATTAAGTGGGTGTTACGTAAATATGTTTTTATTCATATTCGAAGAAGTGACAAGATACGTACCATATAAGACTGATTCAGAACCACATAGAGTATAATCCTCTTTATGGGGTACTAGTGTAGAGTTTATTCTTGCTAGAATCGCTAAATGTGTTGAGCATGTGGGAACACTTTTCACTTATACAAATATTTTTGTCACGAATCTCTTGTTGAGAAAAAAAAATTCATCTCTACTAACATTGTAACGGATGTCGATACATAACTTACGAAATGAGTCAACTTAACTTCTAGGTATTGTCTTGTGGTTTGCTTTCACTCTCTTTTCTATTCAATCCTTTCACAAAAGTAATGGACTTTAATATTTTCTTACAAATGAAAAGTCATTTCTTTCTGTTCTTAAGGCATGGATATTGACGTAGATGACTAAGTTGCTTAATAATAATTTCTTTGTAAAGTTGCTTTATGATAACTCGATTAAATGGAAAATGATTCATTATGTGTGTAATCCACTTTTCTTTATACTTCTAGAACAACTCTAAATTGGGGTTTTTATACATCCCTCAAATGGTTACAAATTTAAGTGCTCAAACACGCCCATTGCACGCGTCAAATTGCCCGTGCCCCATGGGCACGGGTTATATCTAGTATGTATATATATATATATATATTGTTTTCTTTGTGCAATAAATGGATTACAATATAAATGTATTATACAATTTAATTATACAGATATATGTTATCCTTCTCACCCATGTTAAATCATAACCTTTTTCTAGTTTTAATAAGTAATTAAATAAATGATTCACTTGAATGATAGTGTATCAGGAATTGATTGTGAAAATTATTTCTTTAACCAAATTTAGTCATTCAAACTTATTCTCCCTTCAAGAAAAAACCTTATATAGAATATTAGGAGATCAATGTGATTGTTTATAAGTCCTATAAATAAGGATGAACAACAAGATGCTTGAACATACAAGAAAAAAACATTACCTTCAAGTTCTTACAAAAGTATTTTCCTCAAGTTCTTTTATAAAGTTGGAATGGCTAAATTCTCCTTCACCAATTTTTTCCTTCTTGTTCTTGTTTTATTCTCCGGTTTGTCCCTCAACCTTTACTTTAGTTACTAGCACCAATTTTTTTTACAGGATTATGTATGTATAAACTTCTTTGGCCATCTCATACGGACGCCCATAGGCATGTTGCCCTAAAATTCAAACCGCAAAAACCTCCTCATATGAGAAGATTATATGTACTGACGAATTATACAAAAAACAATAGTTTTATCCATAAAGTTTGGGTTCGGTTTTAAATTTTTTTACCACATTTTTTTGTGTAATTTCAGCAATGGTGGCGCAACAAACACAAGCATGCTTCGAAGCAGTAATTGGCATTTATAAATGTGATGAAGCTGAATGTGCCATAAAGTGCTATAAATATAGAGAGCAAGGAATTTCATATTGTCGAGGCGAATACTGTATTTGTTGTATACCGCAAAATTCTTGAAGATTTATATATTCTAAGCTTAAGATAAATAAATTCACGAATACTTAGTTATCTATGTTTTAAATGTTGGTTCATTTCCATTTTTCCTTCTATGTTAGTGTCCAGATGACCGAAGACCTCTTTGTTCCATTTCGACAAGCGGATGGCCAAAGAGTTGAGTTTTGACTGGATTTGATTCAGGAGAGAAGTCCAATTGGATTTGATGAATTGAGCACAGTTAGGATGAGACATCCAAGTACGGATGAATTTGAAGGGTTTGCGACCCAATGAGGAGTTAGGTTTGGTAGTAAGGATAATGGGATTATGGTCAGAGCCAAGAGTGGGAAGATGTGTGAGTTTGGAGTGAGGAAAGATGGAAAGCCAATTATGATTTACTAGAGCTCTATCTAGCCTCTCCTGAATAAGATTGCCCTTAAATTGTTTGTTGGTCCAAGTGAAGGGATAGCCAGAGTAACCAATGTCATGGAGGCCCAGGTTATTGATGGCCTTTAGAGCAGTGGGCCTCTTTCCCTCCAGCTTTTTCAGACGGGTGCAGAATACAATTAAGATCGCCTATTACTAACCAAGGGTCTCTATTGTCCGGGGTGTGGCTAGCCAGGGTCTCCCATGGTCTCATTTTGTTGTTGCTATATGGGCACCCATAAAATCCAGTAAGATAAAAATGATAATTATTATCGATTTGGGTTCCTTTAGCGTGTATCATGTTTTGGTCCGTGTACAAGATGTCCAGGGTATAATTAGGAGACCAGTATAGAGCCAACCCACCGGCTTTGTTTATGGGGTTGACCTCATGGTGTTTGTAAATGTTTCCCAGATTAAGAATTTTGTCTAAGTTAACGTTGATGCACTTGGTTTCAGCTAAGAAAATAAAATCAGGGTTATGCTCTTTAATTAGGCGCAACAGATGCTTTCTGTTGGTAAAGTTTCCACAACCCTTGACATTCCAGGCCAGAAAGGCCATGTCTATTGGTGTTTGGTTGTCGGTAGACTATTGAAAGTCCATGAGCCCACTAAGGAAAAAGAATAAGAGCCACACCGAAACCCAAACCAGTGCAGAAACAAAAAGAGAGAGACAGAGGTGATATAAAAGCACCTCCAGCTGGTCGAGATGATGATGAAGAGCAATCGAAGCCCAAGCGGAAGAGGGATGACCTGTAATGGTGATATGAGGAAATCCCTAAACACACCCCAACCGAGAATCTCCACTAGAAGCTGGCTAATCAGACAAAGGTGAAACAACCAGAAAGTAATACACTAAAGCATATATGATTAGATATAATCCTTAAGAACCAGGGACTAGAAACAGACCCCAGTCAAGATTGTCCACTAGAAGCTAGTTGAAAAGACAAAAAAGAAAACACTAAACAGTACCCTAGCAGTTACTACAAGCAAAAGAAGTAAACACTAAACAGTAGCAATAGTACACACAAAAAATAGAATAGAAGAAACGTATTTTTTTTTCTTATTTTTTTATACCAAAGGAAAAAGCTGAAAGTGAACCGGGGAAGAGGCAACAAACTAATCATAAGTGAGCAAGAGAAAAGATAAATTAAGAAAAAGATATCTCCTAGATGCATGTACTAAAGAACAAAAACAAGGGGGCAAGATTAGCATATAAGGATTTAAGAACAAAAGACTAATAAACTTGTCACATGAAGTAAGAAAATTGGGAACCATCAGAGCAATTATGGTAAAGAGGAACAAAACTAAGATACTCCCATGGCCATTGAAATGGCCATTGAAATTAAATCAGGTTTACCTGACTTGTAAGAGATGAACAAAATAATATTTGTAAGGGATTCCTCTTTTAGTTTACTTCCTCCTCTAGTGATAGCTGTGTGTGAGCTCCCTGGGGTTAGTAGTTGGGGAATATCTCTAAGATTGAGGCACTTTCACGACCTTCACTACCTAGAAAATTTTATGAGTGGGGGCACCTCTTTGTTATAGTTAATGAAAGAATGATCAAGCTAGAAATCGAAAAGCAAATTTTTAACAAAATTTTATTTATAGTTTAGATATTCTGTGGTATTTTTGATGTATAACAATCAATCTCTAATTTTCTCAATATGGATTAAGGATCTTTCCTGCGACTGGATCCCAAAATATGTGATCGTAATGGAAGAAAAGATGAAGATTAAGTTTTTTTTTTTCTAATAACATGTTTACCAGAACAAAAGTCTAAAAAAGACAATATTGAAATTCAAAATACAAGTCACCGAAAAATCATCAAAATCAAAAGTAAGGAGGACGTTTAGAAAACTCATCATCCCATTTTATTTAGTTGGTACTTTGAGGAGGTCAAAATTGAGTTATCTCAATTAATAAGAACCAATTTTAAGCCAAGCATGTCCTTTATAATGTATTTCTAATAAGTAGTCATCTTAAACCAAACAATAATTTCAACTAACTTAAGTAGTAGATATTTTAGAAAAAAAATGCAAGTAGTAGAAATTTTCTAGAAAAAAAGAATGTTGTGTGTGGGACTCAATCCCTTGACCTCAATATTGAAACATAATCTCTTCACCAACTAAGCTAAGGAAGAATTGTGTTTGAAAAACGGAAATATATATAGCTATATATAGATATATTTATCTAATATAGGGGAAAAACTCGCATTACACTAACGAGCCACGTTAGGGTCGTGGGGGCCTGCGCCCCCACGGGCCCCTATGTGGGCTCGCCCTTGGATGAGACTATCCTTCCTGTTAGTGTCGATGAACGGGTTGTATCTAGGTATGTTGATGTATCCCCTATTGTTCGGGTGAATCAATTGATTTGTAGCTGATAACTGGGTTGATTTTGAGCTTAGGGTTTTGACAATGGGCTAGGTTTTGAGAGGAAAAAGGAGAAAGGAAAAATTGGGAAAGTGGGTGACGTCACCCGGGAGTCTCTCTCTCCTAAAAAACCTCTATCAAATTTCCTTGTTCCAATTCTCTATTTAATTACTTAAAAAAATAAACTCTTTTGGCAGTTTATGACTATCCCATTTAAGTGTACTAGGTTTCCTCCCCGTCCGTAGGACGGGGAAGAGCCCTCTTGGCTAACGCTTAAGAAAAAAATAAATTTAAATTTCTTGGAAAAAGGAGAATAAATAGGGAGGATATATTAACCAATAAATCGATGACTGAAAATCGCGAGGGAGAGAAATACGTGGGTAGTTATGTAGGGATATCCTAACCAATTTTGGTCGTTTTACACTACTACCCTTCTATTTTGACTGCATTTACACGAAAGAGATTTTATAACAACCTTCAGATGTGATCTTTATGAAAATCACAATAAAAATGGATGGTCAGACTTATCCCCCGGATAACCGACTGAGCTGTTTTAATATAATAGATTTTTTCCTCTATGTAAATATTTTATCTTTTCCCTTTTTTTTTCTTTCTCTCACTAGAGCTTCCCATTAGCTCTTCTTTGTCTCCATCTCCCTCTCTCTAAAGCCGCACAATCTTTTCTTTTATGTTCTTTCATGGATTCTAATTAGAATTCAATTTGTGAAGTAAATTAAAATTACTAATGTTTTCGTTTTTATTTTAGAATTTGCTATGTATTTATTTAAAGAAATTAATATATGAGAAATTTCTTTCAAAATGAATTTTTCAAATAGAATTAAGAATGTCAAAATCAAAAATAATTTTAGTCTCAAAAATCTTAAATAACTTAAGATAGATACTAGACCTCTCGAACACTAAACTTATCTTTACAGAGTGTTGATCTGAAAATTTTACAATGAGAAAGCACCAAATGTCAAAAAAGTATATCAAATAATCAAATAATATGTCTATTTTGTCGCGTTGAGTAAAAGGCATTCTCCGCTAGATTAAGCCATTATTTTTATTGAATATATATATATATATATATATATATATATATATATATATATATTGTTGTCTTAGTAAATTAGCCATTATTTTTATTGAACTTTTTTTTGCTTTTTGCATGAATCTATTTTAAATTATTCACATAACAATGTCCAACTAGATTAGAGTAGTTTATGGTCCTAACATGATTATGTGCATCTCGGCAAGTATAGACAAGATATTTGTACGCACTCTCACATTTACCTATTAAAGTGATTGTTACCGTTAGACTAAATATTGATGCATATCTTTAAGTTTTTTTTTTTTTTGTTGAACTAATCTTACATTAATGCTTCTATTGCGCTTCCTTCCCCATCTTGCTAGCTTGTCTGCGTTTGAGTTTAATTCTCTTTTAGTGTAGTGGAATTGAACCGCATCAAATTCTTTCCTGCTTCCTCGGATCTTCCTGACGTGGATCAAGGATTGCTAGTGAATAGTATGGCGATTGTTGCCCAGATGTTTGATGAGATTGAAATTATCACTTTCTATGATTATATATTTGTGATTCTTAGATTTGGCCCATTCCATTCCGAAAAGGATAGCCATGGCTTCACATTCTTCACTATTTCTGCCTCTAGTAGTTTTTGCTTGTGCATGTATAAATTTTGCATTACCATCATGAGATATCATACTAATACCCACATTGGATGTAATATTGACAAATGAAGCATCAACATTGATCTTGATAAAATCATTAGTCGGAGGTTGCCATTTATCAAGAGGTGTTTGCTTGTTTTTTACCGGTCTTTTGTTTATTCTCGGAAAGTTTTCTATCATTTTGATAATTTTCGGGAGATCATTAAATTCATGTTGAAAGCAATGGTCGCAACGTATTTTCTATAAAATCCAAAGGATGGTTGTAAAGTGTATATTCTCCGCGGTATGACAAGGATCAGGATGTACTTCCTAAGAGAAGATCCATTCCGTAATGGAAGAGATGTGAGATGTTCTCAGAGATTATGTTAAAGTGGAACCAAATATTTCTCGCTATGGCACAATGTAAGAGAGCATGCTCAATAGATTCAATGGTCGTACAATTAGGACAACTCGTATTGTTGTCAATATATTTGCCTATTCTTTCTCTGATCGGTAGGGCTTTATTACAAATTTTCCAGATAAATAATTTGATCCGAGGGACAGCCGGGAGTGACCATATGAACTTCCAGTTACGAGAGTTAAGGTTTTGGTTACTGCTATTGGTGCTTAAGTGCTGGTACATAGAGGCTACCGTAAATTTTCCGGATTTTGACAGGTTCCATTTAAGGTGATCTTTTCCTTCGGTACTCACAGGGATTGCTTTGATGAGATTCTGAGTAGCGGTATCGAAATTTGCATTCAGGATGTCATTATCCCATTTGTTATTCGTTTTGTGATGTTTAAGTTTTAATTTGTGGCCCATGTGTTCAGCTTGCTACTGCAAATTTTAAATATTAATATTGGTGCTGCGAATATCAAGACATTTGCGGAGGCTACTGTGTCAGAGAGAATACACTCAGAATTTGAGAAGAAGCCAACAAAAACATAGGAGGTCGATTGCATTTTGAAATTCAAAAACCTTCATTGCTTAACGATTTATTATTTTTGTTTGAGACAGACTAGTTTGTGTAGTCCATGTAAGGACCTGATTGTCATTATATTTTTGCAGGAAATTGTAGGTCAGCTTCCACATGTAGAGGATTCAAGTTTTTCTGCATTGGAGAAAGATATTTTTCAGACAGTAAATATAGAAAATAAGTTTGGGTGTGACATTTAGGTTCCACGGGTTTTAGGCCCAAAATAAAATTCAAAAAAGAATTAAGGTCTATTCTTCCCAGAAAATAGGATTTTAGTCCTTTTCCCTTTTGGAAGAAACATTGTTGATACATAATGTGTTATGTATGGCACATATAAAAAAAATTAAATAAAGTATGAAACTTTAACAATAAATAACGCGTTATTTATGAAACAAAACAAGAATCAATAAACAGAAAAATACTGTAACTTTGACATCTAGACATACTTTAACTATACTAAATGTGTTTTGTTGTAGAAATATACGTAATTGATACTAAATAACGTGTATATTGCGGAACAGTTAGTAAGTTTGAAATCAATCAAAAAAATCTGAGAAACAAAAGAAAGAGAATTTTGAGGATTGATTTTCAAAAGTGGGTGTTTTCTTATATAAAAGGTTATAATGGGTATTATGATTAAATAGAAATGATAGAGATCTTTTTTTTTTCTATAGAGATGTGTCAATTAGGACTAAATATTCATTATAATTATTATTTTGGCTTAAAATCTTGTATTAATATTAGAGTGGACTAAATGTGTGTTTAGGTAAAGATTTTTGGACTAGGAACCCAAAAATTATGACATTTATCTAAAGAAAATTGAGCAAATTTCAGAAATAATTGAGTTGCTACAACATGAATAGTATGGTTCTTCATGAATTCCACCTCATAGATTTTGAAATAGATTAAATATTGTGTCTGAATCTGTAACGTATTTCGAAACTGGGAACACCCATTTTTACAATAACTGATGCTTCACAAGATGCAACATGTGACCTTCACGTGCCTCTGTCATTTACTTTTATCCTTGCATGTAATTATTTGTGTGAAGAAATACAATTAAGGAGAGTATTGTTGCTGATCTTAAATTAAAGACTATTTTATTATGTCCAGGGTGAATGTAAAGCTAAGGTTTGTATTTGATTCTTATCATTTACTTTATCTGTTTTGCAGTTTTGACTTATCAGGAGAAAAACGAAGGACTTCTCAACCATACGAAGGTTAGAATCCACGTTTGACATTTGAATTTCATTACAAACCATTTATATTCCCGCATTTCTGTCCGAGTTGGATTTGTTTTATCATATTCATCATATATGATATTCTTTTGGAACACAACACTAATCGTTTTCAACTCATACATGATAGAATGTGTTATATTCGTGGTTACATACGATGCGTTGGATAAGCAAAAATTGTAGCCAATTGTACCAATCTCAATTTCATTGCCCCACTATTCACATTTCGTAAGAGGTAGTGGCCCCGCACATAATGCTGTTATGGCTAGTGATTTTTACATAACTGGAGAATCATGATATTATATTCCTCCCCTTGCTTCTCGTATTCACAAAGGAAATAAAGCTAAAGAAGGGATTCACATTAATCTCAAGGTACTCAAACACACACACACACACACACATATATATATATATATATACACAACAAGAATAACGATTCTTTTGTGATACGTGTTAGGATGTTTAGTTATAATGACTAATGGTCATTTGACTCAGTTTCCTGAACAACTGCCTCTAGCTCAACTTCTGGAACAAGTTTTTTTTAACTTAATTTCCTGGACAACTTCTTCGCAAACATCTTCGTTATCGTGTAAATTGATATTAAGAGACTTATCCGTGAACACAATAATGTCGTATTTTGCTTCATTAATCATATTATCTGAATTGTTTATGGTCACAATTCGTGGTGGTTCAACGTTCTCTAGGGGAGCCTTTTTACCTTATTGGCACTAAAGCGAGGTTGTTCTTCCTCCCAAAATCCAGAGTTCCTATAGTCCGCTCCTAAGCTTCAGCTTTTAAGGCCAAGTTGTAGGCGTCTTGAATATTTCATAATGTAAGTAACTCAACTTTTTCCCTCAAACTAAATTCCAGACTAAATTTTAATCCGTTCAAAAATTGATCTATTAGAACATTATCTAGTTTTATAAAATTTTCCATACTGTTTCTTTGAGCTAACATTGAGAATTCCTCGTAATATGCATCCACTGAACGCAGCTCATGTCCACAACTCTGGTATATTCTGAACCAGTGTTGTTGATATTCAAGAGGTAAGAACCTCTCCCTTAGGTTCTCTTTCATAGACGACCAATTCTAGATTGGTGCCTTTCCTTATCTCATCCTTAGACGTTGTAATTGATTCCATCAATTTGCGACAATCTCCTTAAGTCTACAAGCAATGATCTTAACTATCTGATCATTCAGAAGAGTAGCCGACATATTGACTTGTCGTTCGACCTTATTAAGCCAATCAAAGAACTGATCTTCTATAGGTAAATACCCATCGAAGATTGGTATCTCTGCATTGATCATGTACTCATCATAATCTCTACTTGGGTGCACTTGAATTGAAAAATTGTTACCTTCATCTCCTGAATTGCTGAAATGATTGTGTTCTTCCTTTTATAGGTACATATTCATCGAAGATTGTTATCTCTGTCTTGATCTTGTACTCATCATAATCTCTACGCAGGTGTACTTGAATTGAAAAAAAAATGTTGTTATGATAATATTTCTCCATATTGACGGATAGCAAAATTGGTAATGGAAAAATAATGTAGATGACTTTTTTAAAACCAAATTTAGATGCATCTTTGGAAAATTCATTGATGTGGTCTAAAGTGATATTCCCTTAGATGATATCGAACCAGGCGAATCCTCGCTCTTAATGCCAACTGACGCAACAGAGAAGTATTAAAAAGCCTTTAGATATCTGTCTTTGGTCTTATAAAATCCGAAATTCACAAGAGTAAAAGAAATACTTAATTTTATTGATAAATGAACCAAGTAAACAACTACTAGATCCTCTTTATATAACATTAGAGTTTTCAAAACCTAATCAAACCATAATTAACAACTTCTAATTAAACAAAATACTAAAATCTAAAACTTAGAAAGTTTCCTGAAAATATAAAACTAATAAAAAATATTAATCCTTCTAAAAATATGAAACTACTAAAATAATTAGGTTTGAAGTTATCTTAGATTCTTAGAATATTTGCTGAACACATCTCTACATCAGAGATCAGAAGTAAGAAGAAAACAGAAAGATGATTGAAATACTCGTTCGAAAATTTGATTATGAATGGAAGTTCAGTTGAAAACCCAAGAGAGAAATATTAAAGCAAGACAAATTTCAATGAACCTAAACATGTTTACGATCTTTGGAGACGACAGTATCTCAACATAGGGTTTGTGTTTTTTTATTAACTAATTGAAATCAAAAAAATCAATTTTGTTTTAGAGACAGAAAGAAGTTTGAAACGGATTTCTTTAAGAATCCGGAGTGTTTGAAGCGAATTAGGCAGGACAAATTATAAAATAGAAAAACTATAATTAAAGAAGTAAATCTAATCAAATTTCAAGAACTATTTCAGAATGGATTTCAGATGAAGGGGTACATAGAGAAAGTGGGAAGAATGTAACTTGAGATTAAATATAGAAGACGCACGAGAGTTTGATGCCTGTTTCGGATAGAGAAAGAGGGAGTGTGTGTGTGTGGACTAATGCCTGTTTCGGAAAGAGGGAAGAATATTGTATTAGTGTCAAAGATAATAAATATTATTATTTTCTTGAAGATATATGCAGGACCCACAAGCAACCTGACACTCTTTGTCTCTCTCCCCCTCTCTACCTTTTATAAGTAGTACACCATCTGAAGAAGTGATGAGTGAAAAAATAGAGAGAGAAATATTAGGAGGAACAATGGAGGTATTTCAGAGAGGATTAGCCGTTTGAAGAACGAGAGAGATGAACTGCATGATACTCTAGCTATCATAGCACTTAAGGCTTTACAAACTAAGTTGGATGCTCTTAATGGGGGCAAAAACCAAACAGAATTAGGGTAAATACACTAGGATGAGGGGAGATCTCACAAAGGAAATAATGAATCTACAGATGGTCTCTCCCATGATGAGAAAAACCTCCTGGAACGAAAACAAAGCTTGACAAAGGATGTCGAGACTTTAGAGGAGAAAAAACTATATGATTTTTTATTTCTTTCTCCTAAAAGCAAAGAATAAATTTAAAGATATATGCAGTTAGAAATGGTTAGGACCCACAATGGAGGAGTTTAGTATCTCAGAGATAATCACCATGCTAATGAAGTAGAGAGATCAAATCGGTGACACTCCTGCTATTGTAGCACTGAAGTCTTTCCAAACCAAATTAGACACTCTACAAAGGACAAAGTTATTTTATAATACTTCGCCTAAACGAGTAAATATGTAATATAAATTTATTTTCTAAAGTTTGATAATTAATATGTAATATAAATATATTTTAAATTTACTAACTTATCATTTTTATTTATTAATTTTTATTAACGAAATTTTATATATGTTCATTTATTTAATAAAATATTTATTAATTGAAAAATATGATGGGACCTAAATGTGTTATTAATATTTGATTAATTAAATAACTTAAATTACATAAGTAACGTTTCGTAAATTATGATAAGTTATATATAATATCATACATTTTATAAAAAAATAAATATATTTTAAATCTACTAATTTATAATTTTTATTTATGTAGTTTTAAGAATAAAATTTTATTTATGTTCATCTATATTAATAAATACTATTTATTATAATATTATTTAATAATTAAAACAAATATATGATGTTACATAAATGTTTTATAAAATATTAAGGACGTAAAATACATTATACCGGATTAGAAAAACAACTCAAGCAGAGAACAAACAATTTGGAGAGAATAAAAATAAATCTGGGTCGTTCATAATTTTTTTCAGTTTTCCCTCTTTGATGTGGCTACAAGGTTAAAATCTAAAACATAGGGCATATGTAAAACAAACAGAGCTGAATCAAGGCGGATAAAGTGAAATTTATTAGCTGAAATCAACAAAGCAATGCAAAATCTCTCTGCTGGTTAGAAACAAGTTCTTCAACAAAAGAAAAATCTTAAAAAGAGAATCAAAACATTGGAGAAAAAAAATAATATATGGATTTTAACCTTCACTATTGCTATAAAGGCTTTGTTTGAAGATTAAAAATCTCAAATGTAGAATAATTTTTTTTAAAGAGTAGCTAGGTTCTCTTTTAGTTTAATAAATCTTAGTCGTTATTAGTGCTACAAATTTGTGTTTTTCTTCTTTTCATTTATAAAGAAACGAAACTTATGGATCGTTTAAGGAGCTAGATTTTATATTTTAATGAATCTTAGTATTTGTTGGAGTATTATAGATATAGGGTAATGAATCTATGTTTTGCTTCTTCTCATTTAAGTTTAGTTTAATGAAACTTAGTCCCTATTAGTATTACACATGACATATCTATGTTTGTCTTCTTTTCATTTATAGAGAGTGGAAACTTATGCACCGTTTAAGTAATTTGACTTTTATACCCGTACCCATAATACTAAAAATTGTGTAATCATTTTACTGTAAAGTCCATCTGAGTACTTGAACGAGCCCGGATATCACCGACAACAGACTGCATTACTTTGTTATTTTTTTTAACTTGAAATTTGAATTTGTCACTTCCGAAACCACTAATTTCTTCTAACATCATCTCTAGTCCTCTCTCAAAACCTAAGAGCCTCTCTCTCCCAAACTTAAAACGCTAGCAGCCTCTATCTCCCAAACATAAACCATATATCATCTTCTTTTAAACCCTAGCAACCATCATTTCTTTCTCAAACCCTAACATAAGAGCACAAGCACCAACTACACACTCTCAAACCCTAGCAGTACTTTCCGTTCTCAAAACCCTAGCAGGAGATCTCAAACTCCAACCGCCTCTTCATCGAAATAGAAGTTGCCAAAACAGAGAGAGAAGAACCGATATGAAGGAAAATGCTTCGAAAGTCACCATCCCAACCTTCTCGATCTGATCTTAATCTTAAAACTTTCATGTGATTATTATTTTATTTTGAGAAAGATCATATTTGTGTTCCCCCCCTCTTTGTGCACTACACAGCGTGAAATTTTCGAGTTAAAGATAGTGTCGTCGGTGGGGGTCGGTGGGGGTCGTTGGTGGTGGTGGTCGTTGTTGCTGGTGGTGGCGGCGGCGATGGTGGTGGTAGAGGTAACAGAGATGAGCTTGTGGATAGTAAAGTATTTTCCTGAAATTCGTGGGGGTATATACGTCATTCAGATGTTTTCAGATGATGGGAGTCCACTTCATACTTGTTTGGAGTATGAAATAATTGGGTCCTTATTCAGCCCGTTCAAACGTGTAGTCATTCAACCCAAATTTCAAATTTTGCAAAATGAAAAACAAACATCTGAAATCTGAATTGGTCCCATTTCATATAAATCTGAAAAATTTGAATGAACAAACACAACCTTAGTCTCTATCGGACTATTATAGATCTAGGGTAATGAATATATGTTTTTCTTCTTTTCATTTGAGGTTTGTTTAATGAATCTCTGTTATAAATGTTTCTCTTCTTTTCATTTTGAATTTATTTTACTAATTAATCTGTTTTCTGAGAGGACCATAGCTTTCCAAGACTTCTGCTTCACCACCATCTACAACAATTGGAACAGTAGGAGTTCTAATGTATTTTTCGGCATCAGACCATTCCATGACATCACCCCATCTTGAACTCTCCACTCAACTTACAATTCACAAGAGTGTAATTAAATAAACTATCATTTGAGGATATAGACGTAGTGTTTAGGGCTAAATTGAATTTAAGATGCTTTCTTATCCAGTTGCATATAAGATCATACTCCTTGGCATATACAAGAAGCTTAATTCCATCTTCAAGAAGAGTAGGGATGCTATTATGGATAACATACCAACCGGACCACCGACCCGGTTCGTCTCATGCAACCGACGTCCCGTGGAGAAGGGAAACCCACCGATCATCACAAGGAGAAGATCCTTGGAGATCTTGCTAACTAACTAGTTGATGTTTATCTTGTGTTCTTTTATGTTTATCTTACTAACCCAAAAGTCTAAACCTATATATACATCTCATTGTACATTAATAAAATCAAGAGAATTAGTTCTCAAAATACTACTTGCTATCTCTCTTTCATCTCTGTTCTCCAATCTTCTATTATCGTAAGAGGTATTCTCCGATCTTCTACTATCTCTCTTTCATCTGTGTTTTAATCGAGATGTCTTCCGCCGATGATGTTGCCTCCAATGTTGCTCAAAACTCTCAACTCTTTGATGTTCATCACTTTGATTCCCCCACCACCGTCTTAATCACTCCACTTTTCATTGGAGATAACTATGCTTCCTGGGCAGAGGAATGATGAAAACCATTCGAGCCAAAGATAAGCTTGGTTTGGTTGATGTTACTATTCCTAAACCAACCTCTCACGTGGAACTGCATTCATGGGAACGATGCAACGATCTTGTTGCCAGTTGGATCATTAATTCGGTTGCTCCGGAAATTAGGTCTTCCATACTTTATGATGCTTCTGCTGCCGATACTTGGAATAATCTACATGATCGTTTCTTTCAAACGAATGCTCCTAAAGTTTTCCAACTTAAAACAACTATATCCTCTTTAAAACAAGGTGTCGATGTTTCTACATATTTTACTCACTTTAAATCCCTTCAGGATGAACTTCAATCTTTAGAGGTAGTTGAATCGTGCATCTGTGCTCACGAAAAATCACTTATTGATCGTTCCAATCAAGAGCGATCAATGGAATTCTTGCAAGGTCTTCACGACCATTTTTCTGCAATTAGAAGTCAGATCCTTATTATGGATCCCTTTCCCTCTCTGCTTCGCATTCATAGTCTGGGCAAACAACAAGAAGTACAACAAACTCTTATGACTGACACCATGGTTCCTAATGACTCTGTTGCCCTAGCCGTTAACCATTACGATCACCAAAATCATAATCGAAACGGTCGTCCACCCTGTACCGATTGAATTGATCGACCTGGACAAAAGCGTCAACGACCCTTTTGTGACAACTGTCGTCAACATGGCCATGTCCAGGCCACATGCTATCAACTTCATGGATATCCGGATCACCGCAACACACGAAATTCTCTTATTAATGTTGTTGTTCAGTCTTCTGACTTGGGGTGCCTTCAGCCACCTCCATGTCTTTAGACCAGTACAACCAACTGCTTGCCCTACTCGAACAAAATAGACCCGCTACAGGCACCCTTACTGCAAGCACCTCCACCGACCCGGTTATAAACCTCACAGGTATGTCTCTTCATTCTCTTCCTTGGGTAGTCGATTTAGGAGCTGCTAGGAACATATGTTGTTTGCTCCCTCTTTTCTCTTCATATATAACCGTAATTTATGATTATTTTGTATGGTTACCCGATGTTTCCCGTTGTCGGGTTCATCACATTAAAGTTATTTCCTTTTTCCCCACTTTCTCTCTTACTGATGTCTTGCACATTCATTCTTTCAAGTTTAACTTAATTTCCGTCTCTCAAATTACAAAATCACTTTCTTGTAATGTTAACTTTGATTCTTCTTCTTGTGTCTTTCAGGACCGAGCAACGACAACGACGGTTGGACTTGGTGATATTCATGATGAACTTTATGTTTATAAATGGCATTTTGTGTTGGGACAGATAAAGTTTAAGTAGTTATTATTTTTCTTATTTCTTTCTCCTATAATATCTCGATTGAAGATTAATTAGTTAATGTTATAGGATGGTGCGGACCAGCCTTCCGGACTGCTAGTGATACTGTCCGCTTTGGCACACCTGAGCCTCACGGTTTTAAAAGCCCTCACTAGGGAAGGGTGCTTAACCTCTTAAGAGGAGCACCACACTCCTGTCTCCCACCAATGTGGGATTACTTTACAACACACCCTCCCAAGACCACATCATAGTAGAGTGAATCGTGCTGATAACGTGTTATAGGATGGTGCGGACCAGCCTTCCGGGCTGCTAGTGATACTGTCCGCTTTGGCACACCTGGGCCTCAGGGTTTTAAAAGGCCTCACTCGGGAAGGGTGCTTAACCTCTTAAGAGGAGCACCACACTCCTGTCTCCCACCAATGTGGGATTGCTTTACAACAGTTAAGAGATAATTTAGGTACCTTATAACCCATTTTAATTATTATTTTTGATTTGGGTCTTAAGATAGATAATTAAGAATTGATTGCTCTAATTTTATTTAAGGATTTTGTTAACTTTTTTCGAAGAAATAAATATTTTTCTTTGTTCCTCTCTCCCATAATCTCTCGGATTCGGGTTTGTTGAGAGAGAAAAAAAGTGAGGGTTTCTCACTATAATTTATATCTATAGATTCTCGTAACTAGTTTAATTTCTTACAGAGAAAATTTAGTTAGGTTATTTTTCTCAAAATAATTGAAGAAGAACCATAAACTATTGGAGATAAAACGTTGATGTTAGTTTTCTTTTTAAATGCCCCATTTCAATTTCAATCAGTTCCTCAGTTAAATCCATTGAGGCACGTTCTTGGGGTTTTTTGAGGAGTGAGAAAGTCCGAGCTGACGTCAGCAGGCGATTCTATTCTCCTTTCTCGAGTAACCTAAAATCCACCCGCAATCAAGCCTGCAAACCCTAATACCAAAGATCTTTACCCCCACTCACAAAGAATACCATCAGACGCATCAATCCAAAGAAGGAAGATTGAATCTCAAAATCTGATTCAACTCACACCAACTTTTGGAGAGCAACATCCAGCTACTTAAGAATCTGAGCAAACATTTCTTCAGGGAAGTTTCTTTCTATCTCTTTTTGGTTGTTAGTTATATTTTTAATTCATATTATCATAGCTCTAGCCTTTGTTAGATTCGACTTATTGGAGACTGATAATCCCTTCCCTACCTTTGCATGTTGAGAGATCCATAAGTATAATCCCTTGGCCTTCCAACCTCGCTTCTCTCTAGGGTTTACTCGATTAGGCAGTTTGGGTTAGGGAAGATCCCCTTTTTTCTCTTGGAGCTCCATTAACAGTATATCTTACTAGATCTAATAGAAAAGCTTCCATATTTCAACCAAACCCTGAAGATCCATAGCAAGATGCCCTGATCTTGATGATAGTTGGTTTGGTGTTGATTTTATCTTTATTTGAGCCCAAACTTGATGATATTTCTTGCTGGAGTGTATTACCTGTTGATGCATCTTCTGTTTTTGCTTAATTAGGTTTTGGAATCCAGTCTTCAATCTAGGTCCGATTTTGGTCCTTTTGATAGTCTCCTAAATAGCTTTCTTGGTGTGATGAATATCTTTTTGCATTTTCTGATGAATTTGGTGTGCTCTAGATCTGGCGGCAACCATACTTTCACATTCATCACTTTGTTTCTGCATCTCTCGGCTTTCAGCTATGCTTCTTTAGAGGACAAGCTTATAGGTCACAATCGGTGGGGGATTTGCTTCCCACTCCGATTAATCGATGATCATACCATAGGTTCCAATATCTCTTCTATTTCAATTGAATGTTACTCAAACGTTAATCCACCTCCTATCATCTTACTGTTCATCTCTAAGAAAGGTTGTAAAGTATGTAATCATTTCATGTTTATTTGGATACATCGCTTAACCTTATGGATCATGAGCTCGTATCGTATGTCCTATAAGAGATTTAATATTAGCATTAACTTACCTTTCGACCCCGGAAGACACTTCGATTCACATAGGTATATCCATCTTAGTAGCCCACTCTCTTACGCTTCAGCTCAATCTCTGTCGAATTCTTTCGTTTTTTATTTTAGCATAGATTTAACCACTTATCCAAGGTCCTTAACATGCTCACTTCCATCCCTTGTCGCAACTCATGTGCGATCTTTTGTCAAATTAGCTGAGTATTTATACTCGGGATATGACGGCGATCCCATTTACCAGGTGTCTGATCAAATTCTACTTTGTGAAACTCGAACGGATATGGTCTCTGCATATGGAGAATACTGGCGGGATACCCCGGAACCATCTTTTCGCTCCACCCTACAGACACCTTTGTTTCGTTCTGGAACTTCGGGTGTCTGTTTAATCCATCTTACATGTTACAGGAAGGCAGGTACTAGTTACATCTTTCAATCTATCGGAAGAAATCTCAAGACCAACTTTCACGTAATCATCTTGAAGAGCTGCCAGACGTCTAAGCTACAGAATAAAGGAAGATCCACTACACGAAGTTATTTTACGCAATTCCTCATTTCTGTATTTTGGTGTATTACTTTGTTTACTGTTTATGTTTATCTTTTTAATTTGGATATTGTAATAGACTCTTAATTTAATGTATTTGATTTCAACGAAAAAAAAATATCAGTTCCTCAGTTTCTGTGAAGGGGTGCCTGTAGTAATAAGCCTGGGCACCTATAGCAATCAGTTTGGAACCTAAAGCAATTAGTTTGGGTGCCTGCTGCAATTGGTTGAGGTGTCTATAGCAATATGATTAGGCCCCTGTAGTAGTAAGCCTTGGCGCATATGGACCTTCTGTCATTGCTCATGATGCAGATATAGTTTTTGTTTCTAATTAATTATGGTAATAATAATAATGATTTTATAATTATTTCATTAAGTTGAACTCGAGTGATCAACAAACCTGATTATCAAGATAAGTGATATCATATGACAATATACTCTGTCTAATCTCTCACCGAAAGATTTATTCCCACCGTTAGTCATACTTGATATCTCAAATGGTTACGACTCTAATACCATATTAAGTTGCGAAAAGTGAAGTGTTTTGTTCTCTTTTTGTGATTCTAACTTTCTATATGTATTTTTATATATGATACCAAAAGAGAATGATCTTATTTTGATTCAGAATAACAAAGAAATATAAATATATAATTATATTCCTAAAAACTAAGATTAACATTTCAAAAATACAATAATACCAATTATTCCCAATATCTTTCACTCATTCCTCACCATATTTAAATGATTTTGTTTCTTCATTTATTACTAATTTTTTTTGCATTTCTCAAGCTTCATTGTCATCCCCTTATAAATTCAAACCTTCTCTCCCATTTTCTCATTCATCAAAAAAAACCCCACATAAGAAAGAGTCAGTCAAATGGAGAGAAATATTTTTCTTGTGTGTCTTTGTTTTATTATTCTTTCTCATTTCTCTTCTGCAATCCGTACCAATGACTTTCGTTCCAATTCAAAATCTCCATTAGAGCAAGAAGCTGAGAAGCTAATTCGTCAACTAAATCTAATCCCTCACAAATCAATCCAACAAGTAAAATCGGATGAATCTTTGGTGGCACCGAGACTTTTTGAGAAAAGTTTTCAATTTCCCAATTTGGTTGGTTCTTCTGGTAATACTTCTGTTGAAGATTTAGGTCACCGTGCTGGGTACTACAAGATTCGACATTCTATCGACGCCAGGTCCCTCCCAAATTTATATCTTCATTTAATTTAAACCGTTGATAGTGCCACGTATACGCATGATATTTATTTATTTTTTTTTTTTTTTTGAAGACGACTACGATCTACGTATGTCGTTACATTTGGCATTGATACATCAAAGATGTGATACGCTCAATAACTGCCCACTCAAATTGAAACAAGACCGGGCCTATAGCCCAACAAGACAATGGCCTAAAGCCCAACTACATTATTTACACCCTAATAATCCCAAATCAAATAACCAAAGATTCCAGCTTCTTTGGGATTTGAACCTGAGACCTCCAGGGATTTCTGGAGTTTATGTCAACACCTTGGAACCACTTGGGCTACCAACTGTTGACCTATACGCATGATATTAGCCATTGTGGGTCAGTAGGATATTCTTGTCAGATTACATTGGTGTTTAAACATCATACCACTATACCAGTCACCTAATTGGTTGACTCTCACTAGACACGATCACACAACAAAGTAAAGATGAGTGCAAAGGAAAACTAAAGAATTTGTAACACAAAAAAATTGACTCATTTGTTGAACTTTGGCTTAAGTGACGAATAAGGTGACGGGTAGTTTGGTCTTTTCAAACCGTAAAAGACTAAAATACCTTTTGTTTTATTTTAGACTGTCACCAAAACAGTCATTGAGTGGGTTCTTGTGTTGGGGTTTTTTGTAACTTGTCTCTGCTCACAACTTTCTAATGTCCTAAATCCTAATAGCTACTATGAGCATCAAGTGGATTCTTGTATCGGTTTTTTTGTAACTTTGAAATTCAGACGAGCATAAGAAACACAAAAAGTCTGAAATCTGACTTGAGTCAATTCAGACTTTAATTCAGATTTAGAATTAAATTTATAGAAAAAAAAACACTAATTACATATTTAAGCCTTACATGTAACGTGTAGTATTTCGGGTTTCTCTTTTCTTCTATAATGCTAAATTGTGTACTCTGTTATAGGATGTTCTACTTCTTTTTTGAATCAAGGAACGACAAGAAGAAAGATCCCGTTGTGATATGGTTGACAGGAGGGCCAGGATGTGGTAGTGAAGTAGCTCTCTTTTATGAAAATGGACCTTTCACTATTTCAAATAACTTGTCTCTTTCGTGGAATGAATATGGTTGGGATAAGGTATATCAATATTCTTATAGCAATTCCGTTTGTGAATTTGAATACTCTTAATTTTTATTTCTTCGACCAGCCTAACAAATTTAAGATTGAAAATATTGTTGTCACTATGTAGACATCAAACATACTTTTTGTCGACCAACCAACTGGAACTGGATTTAGTTACAGTTCAGATGAGACAGACTTCCGTCAGAATGAAACAGGTGTTAGTAATGATCTATATGATTTCTTGCAGGTATGTAAACAGATTTCTTTCTTTTAGTTCTTTGCTTACATGGTAGAATCCAATTTGAATTTATATTATAACCCTTTTCCGTAAACTAGGCATTTTACGAAGAACATCCTCAATATGAAAACAATGATTTTTACATAACCGGAGAATCATACGCTGGACATTATATTCCTGCCCTTGCTTCTCGTATTCACAAAGGAAACAAAGCTAAGGAAGGGATTCACATTAATCTCAAGGTACACACACACACACACATATATATATAAATTCGGTTTGTGTTCTTGGACTAGTCTAATTAATCATGAAACAGGGATTTGCCATCGGAAATGGCCTTACTAATCCTAGAGTCCAGTACAAAGCATATGGAGATTATGCTTTGGACGTGGGACTAATAAAAGAATCTGATTACGAGAGTATCAAGCAAATGATCCCAGAATGCGAAAAGGAAGCAAAATTATGTGGTATTTCTTTGCAATTTTCGTTGTATCATTTCTAGTGATTCGTTTTCTTCTTTTCTTTCATTAGTTCATTTCTGGAGTTTTGTTTCAGAGTCTACTGGTGATGACACTGAGTGCTCTACAGCACGCTCGAGGTGTAACAGTATATTTCAATCAATCCTAAATGTTGCTGGAAACGTAAACGTAAGAAAGCAAAGTTATCTCATTCTTGTTTACTTATATATGTATTTGGTTTTACGCTGATATATAGCAAGTTGTATGTTGACCTTGATTTTTATCGTTATGTAGTATTATGACGTTAGAAAGGAGTGTGAAGGGAGTCTCTGTTACGATTTCTCTAATATGGAGACATTCTTGAATTTGGAGTCGGTTAGAAAGGCTCTTGGAGTTGGAGACATTGAATTCGCTTCATGCAACTCTCAAGTTTACTCGCTAATGATAGGAGACTGGATGAAGAATCTTGAAGTTGGTATTCCGGAACTTCTTGAAGATGGTATAGAGGCTCTTATTTACGCGGGCGAGTATGATTTAATATGCAACTGGCTCGGTACGTCTCTTTGTTTTGAACCAAACATGTACTTTCATGACTTTAGAAGTGGCAATGGATTTGAACTCTTTCTTAAGTTATTAACTTCAATCTTGAGCAGGAAATTGGAATTGGGTTCATGAAATGAAGTGGTCCGGGCAACAAAAATTCACCCGAGCAGCCAACACTTCGTTTACAGTAGACGGTAAAGACACGGGACTACTCAAAAGCCATGGCCCTCTAAGTTTCCTCAAGGTATACCATCTGTTTGTGCTTGTAATTGATGCTTCTGTTACTACTACATTGACAACATTACATGACCACATAAGAAGCGTATTTATTGTAGCTAGTTATTAGCTAAGACAATGTATGTTCTGATGAATAGCTAGGTTATGTGGTTTATCTCATATTTTAGAACAATCTGACTTCTAAACCCTAAATCCTAAATATTTATTGAATGCTGAAACTATGTAAATGATCGTTATGTAAAGGTTCGTGATGCTGGTCATATGGTTCCAATGGATCAACCAAAGGCAGCATTGGAGATGTTGAGGAGATGGACTCAAGGCAAATTGAATGCTTAAGTTGCAGATGCTCCTGCTCAAACTGGTGTTGCTTCTACTGCGGTTGGGATTAAGACCAGTCGAATGTCCATTTTTAGTTGTTTATCTTTTGGTTATGCATGCTGTAATCAAACTATGATTTTTCTTTGAGATGGGCTCTAAGTACTGGAAATTATGGAATTTGTATTATTACCAATGGTGATACGCAATTGAAGGAATATGAATTTAAATATTTGAAGGCTGAAATCAATTTCTTTCAAAATTGGGAAAGATGGAATATGTTGAATATAAGATATGTTTAAATAAAATATACACAGAATCTATATAATAAAAAAACGCTGACTGGGACAAACATCCTTTTAGAAGTCCATCCCGAAATTTAAGATATTGTCTAGAAGTCCATCCCGAAATTTAAGTATAGTCCTTTTAGAAATAAAATAACTAATTTAAGAAAAAATGAAACAAAAGATATTGTAAAGGTTAAAAAAGATTTTGAAAATCTCTATCACTCTATCAATAAACTGATTTAAGAAAAAAATGAAACAAAAGAAAATAAACAATAACTAGAATATTAAAAAATTAGGGTATCCACAATATATCAATAATAAATATGAAAAGTCATCAAATTTGATTGATAAAGTTGTCGTGCCCTAGGCCACGGGATATACCCTAGTATAAGATATATTCTCTCAATGTAGCATATGTACAGTATATAGGATATATTCTTTCAATATGTGATATGTATTGAATATATGATATATATGATATATTGGATATATGGGATATAAATACTTTATATAATATATTCTATATATGTAACTTTTGTAATTATATAAGGGGAAGAACATCTCCTATTGTATACACAAGAATTATTAAAGAAAACGAGTTTCTCTCAATCTCTTATTCTTAGTTTGTATTAGTTTCTACTTGGTATCGAGAGCAGGTTCGATTATTGAACCTGGTTATTTCGAATTGAATTGAATTCCGCTGCGAATCTCGAAATTGAAAGCTCAATGGGTTCCAATGATGATGCAACAATGGTACTACCAAACCCTCACGTTGTTCACAACCACATCGATGCACCCTTTCCAATAGGTAATAATACCCTGAATGAGAACAATTACATCCTTTGGTCAAAGGTCATGAAGATGCGTATTAATGGTCGGAAAATGTGGGGATATATTAGTGGCACTAAAACTAAACCTGCAGAAGGAAGTGAAGAATATGAAAATTGGTATTCGGAGAATGATATGGTGAAGGGATGGTGCTGTGATTCAATGTCCACAACACTAATGAACAGGTATGTTTGTTTGGAAACTGCGAAGGAAGTTTGGGACTCTCTTGAAGCTATGTATACAGACACATCTGATGAAACTCAAATCTTTGAGTTACATAGGAAGTGTTTCTGAACAAAACAAGCTGGTCGATCTATTGCGACATATTATGATGAATTAGCAGCAATTTTTCAAGAAATTGACCAGCGCAACACTGTGAAAGGAAAAAGTGTTGAATCTATCACCCTCCTACAACAATATGTAGGACGTCTTAAGGTTCACATGTTCCTCTCTGGATTAGAAAGTATGTATGATCAGGTGCGTGGTGAGATTCTTCGAAAAGACCCTCCCCTTACAATGGAACAGTCTTATCAAACAGTACGAAGGGTGTCAGTTCACAAACAGGTGATGGGAACCCAAACACTTATAACTGAGTCTTCAGTTATGGCAGTCAACTATAAAAAGGGACAACCTCAAGGTTCTTGGAATTCTCACAAAGAGACTAGACCATTACGCCTTGATCTTGAGTGTACCCACTGTGGAGAGAAGGAACACACAAAACAGAAGTGTTATGAAGTCATTGGATATCCGGAATGGTGGGATTTCACAAAGCGACCTAGGAAAAACATATTTTCGAAGAAGGATTCTGCTATAATTCCTCTATCAGTGAATGTTGCACAGTCAGGTATGAAAACTAAAGGTAGTGTTTTATCTGTATGGTTAATTGATACTGGTGCATCAGATCACATGGTAAATGACACTAGCATATTATCATCCATTATATATACCTTCAACCCAAACCTCTATATACACAGCAAATGGTGGTTCCTCTCCTGTAATTGGGGAAGGTTCCACTGACATATCTGAAACTCTGACATTAAACTCTATCCTTATTATTCCCGCGTTAGAGTACAATATCCTATCAGTCAGTAGGATCACTGGTGCACTTGCATGTACTGTGACGTTTTAGCCTCAATTCTGTATTTTTCAGGACATAGTGATGCGACAAGTTCTTGATTGTGGTGTTAGAAAATGCAATCTCTACTATTTGGACCTGTCTAGTAGTCGAGAGCAGAGGATTCATCAGGTGAATAAAGTTGGAGGAATTGAAGAAGCAAAAGCTAATATTTGGTTATGGCATCGGCGATTGGGTCATCTCTCCTTCGCATATCTTCAGAAATTAAATTCATCGTTATTTTCGAAGTGTAGTGTTTCACAATTTAAGTGTGATATTTGTGAACTTGCTAAAAGTCACCGTATTACATATTCTCCAAGTTTCAATAAAAGTTCAGAATCTTTTAGTATTATTCACTCTGATGTATGGGGTCCTGCACGTATTCCTTCTTTGTTTGGAGCTCATTACTTTGTGACTTTTATTGATGAGTGTACTCATATGTCGTCGGTATCGCTACTCACTCATAAAAGTGAAGTATTTAAAGTATTTTTTTAGATGGTTTTGATCCAATTCCAAAGGAGGATACAAGTGTATCAATCTGATAACAGAGGAGAATTTACTAGTAATGACATGTCGAAGTTCCTGATAAATAAAGGCATTCGACATCAAACCTCTAATGCTTATACCCCACAACAAAATCAGTTAGCTGAACGAATGAATAGACAACTGTTAGAAGTTGTTCGTGCATCTCTTTTCGAAATGAATATGCCATTTAATTATTGGGGGGAGGCGTTAAAATCTGCTGCATATGTGATAAACCGCACACCATCTCGGGTCATTGAATTTCAGACCCCTTTCAGAAAACTCCATGATCTTATCACCATCCCTACAATGCCAAACCTAGAACCACTTGTTTTTGGGTGTGTTGTCTTTGTTCATATACCTAAACATCAGCGAGGAAAATTAGATCATTGTGCTCGAAAGTGTGTGTTTCTTGGATATATTAATTTTCAAAAGGGTTATCGTTGTTATGATCCTGTAGAGGGGAAAGTATACATCTCATTAAATGTTTCATTTCGGGAATTAGATGCATATTTTATGGGATCTTTCCTTCAGGGGGAGAAACAAAATGATAGTGAAGGAAAGTTCCCCATTATTGGGGTATGTTTCAGGAACTAGAGAATTGGACAAGTAATTTGAATATGCATAGTAATCTAAGTGATGATGGAAAGGGGAGTGAACCAGAGCAGGTTACAGGGGGAGATCAGGGTATTGAAGATGAAATTTATGAGAATAGAGAGGATCAGACGACAGGGGGAAATCAAGTTGAAGTAGTAGAAGTTGCCCGTGACTCCAACTATCTAACACCATCTACCGAAGACCTGCCTCAGAATGTCGAACCTCAGGTATTACTTGATCCTACCACTGTTAATGATGTTCAACCTAGACGTTAGAAAGATCCACTAAAGGTATTCCGAAGTTTACTTATGAACTAGATATTAATTCTAAAGCTAAATACTCAATCTTTGATTATGTGTCCACCAATAGGTTGTCTAAGTCATTTACATGCACCATGAATCAATTATCCTTTGTATCTATTCCTAGTAATTTACAGGAAGCACTATCAGATCCACGATGGAAGAAAGCCATGAATAAAGAGATAAATGCATTACAGAAGAATTCCACTTAGGAACTTGTTGATAAACCCCACGGATATCGTATTGTTGGGTGTCGTTGGATCTTTACAGTAAAGATGACTTCAGATGGAAGTGTTGACAGGTATAAAGCCAGACTTGTTGCCAAAGGGTATATTCAGACGTATGGTGTGGATTATGAGGAGACCTTCGTCCCGGTGGCAAAGATAAACACTATTCGTCTACCCATTTCTCTTGCAGCCAATCAAGGTTGGCCATTACAACAGTTTGACGTGAAGAATGCATTTCTCAATGGAGACTTAGAAGAAGAAGTATACATGGAGTTACCACCTGGAGTCACGAATTCTGAAGTAGGAAAAGTATGCAAATTAAAGAAGGCATTGTACGGGTTAAAACAGTCACCACGAGCTTGGTTTGGACGGTTTACGAAGAACATGAAGGCATTTGGATATAAACAAAGTAATTCTGATCATACCTTGTTTATAAAATAAAAGTTAGGCAAGCTTACTGCTCTTATTGTTTATGTTGACGATATGGTTGTTACTGGAAATGACTCAGTGGAAATGGAGGCTCTGAAAAACTATTTGTCGCGGGAATTTGAGATGAAGGATTTGGGGCAGTTAAAATACTTCTTAGGCATTGAAGTTGCACGATCAAGTCAAGGTATTTCATGTCTCAACGAAAGTATATATTAGATCTTCTTGTTGAAACTGGGATGTTTGATTACAAACCGGTAGATACACCTATAGAAGCAAATCATCACTTGGGAATATTTTCAGATCAAGTTCCATGTGACAAAGGAAGGTACCAACGCTTAGTGTGGGAGACTAATTTACCTCTTTCATACTAGACTGGATATTGCATATTCCAATAGCGTCGTGAGTCAATTCATGCATAATCCAAGTGAAGAACATATGAAGGCAGTCTTTCGAATACTATGGTTCTTGAAGAAATCTGGGGGAAAAGGTTTCTTATTCTTGAAAGGTGGTGATATGGAAGTAATGGGATACACAGATGCAGATTGGGCAGGAGATATAACGGACAGGAGGTCAACCTCTGGATATTTTACATTTGTATGTGGGAATATGGTAACATTTAGAGCTAAGAAGCAAAAAGTTGTTGCTAGATCAAGTGAAGAATCTGAGTTACGGGGTATTGCTCAAGGGGTATGTGAACTACTATGGACACGAAATATATTGAAGGATCTTGGATTTAAACTTGTGAAAGCAATGGATCTACACTGTGACAATAAAGCGGCAATTATGATTGCACATAATCCAATTCAACATGACCGTATGAAACATGTTGAAGTGGATCGTTTCTTTATCAGAGAAAATATTGACAAAGGGTGCATATATTTTCCATTCGTAAAGTCAGAAGATCAACTTGCAGATATTCTTACAAAAGGAGTTTTCGGATGAATATTTAACAAAGTGATTGACAAGCTGGGCATGATTGACATCTATGCTCCATCTTGAGAGGAAGTGTTGAACATAAGATATGTTTAATAAAATATATACAGAATATAGGATATATTCTCTCAATATAGCATATATACAGTGTATATGATATATTCTCTCAATATGGATATATATTGAATATATGATGATATATATGAGATATACTAAATACTTTATATAATATATTCTATATATATGACTTTTGTAATTATATAAGGGGATGAACATCTCATATTGTATACACAAGAATTATTAAAGAAAACGAGTTTCTCTCAATCTCTTATTCTTAATTGAAGGGATATGAATTTAAATATTTGAAGGTTGAAATCAATTTTCTTTCATAGTTGGGAAAGATGGAATATTTGTAACAAAGTGGCAAAAATATCTAAGATGTAAAAACCCAAAATAATATCTATGAAATTATATTTTCGAGCAAGTGTCCTTGATAATTGATATAGACGCAGTCAAGAGAAAAGCCAAAACATCATCTATCTCGTAAAAGTACACCAGACGGTTATTTCCCAAATGGCCCCCAACTTTGTGACCAGCTTCCTGCCTAGGGGTGGCAATTAAAACCGACCCGATGGGTTTTTGTCCAAACCCGCCCCTAATGGAACGGGTTTTACCGACCCGTTTATTAAACGGGGCGGGGATGGTATGGTGCTAAAAAAATTTATCGGGTTCGGGGCGGGTATGGGATTTAGTTTTAAAACCCGCCCCGCCCCGATTATATATACTATCTGTTTTACATTTTAGCCTTAATTAAGTTTTAGAACATTTGATTAGATAGTAACCTTAAATAAAAGAAAGAAGATTAGCTAATTTGGTATATGAAGAGTCAATTTTTTCCAACTTCTCAATTTCTCCAAGATTAGTCTATTCCCAAAGCTCTAGCTTTACATAAATCAATTAGTATTTCCATTTTCCTTTATGAATATGAAGAGCCAGAAGTCTAAAACCTGTATAATTGATACTCCAACAACAGTCCTATACACCTTACTTAAGAGAGAGAAAGGGAAAAAATCGATCAACATTTCAACACCCAAGTCCCAACCAAAAGAGTCAAGCTTTCATCAAACAACAGGTAAGAACCCTAAAGGAGAGCAATTTCATTCTTATATTTTCTTTCTTCTTACTTTGAAGGTTATTTTAATTTGATTAACATTGTGGATTTCACTTTTAATTACTTCATCTTTTTATTCATCAAGAGCTTGGTCTTTCCTGAGGTCATATTTTTTTTGCTTCAAGTTATTGAACTTTCATAATAGCTTCAATCCATATATGATATGCTTCAATTTGATGGATATATGATGGTATCTAACCAAGAGGGGCAAATTACCACCACAATGTCAAATCTTTCTCTAAAACAACCATCTCAAATCTCTCTCAATTACTAGAGAAATTTCCCTCCCTTAATTATGTTTCCTTTTAGTATGTGGAGTAAGATTTGCTAATTTTTGGACCAGTCAAAGATGGATGTTGTGTCCATGGTTGTTTTTAATCTAGTTACTTTAGTGAATGATTGCTTATAGTTGTTTCTGATTAAAAAAGTCCATTAGCTGCAATTAGGTAAGTATGTCATATTAATTCAACTATGGTTTCTACTTTTCAGGTACTTATGGCAGAAAGTACACAACAAGAACCATCAACAATAACTGAGTCACCAATTGTGAATCCAACTCCTGAAACACTCGTAGACTTAACGCAAAAATCACCTACCAACTCACCAAAGGTTTCACCCTCGAATACGAAGTTGAAG
This sequence comes from Eschscholzia californica, assembly GCF_041429995.1. Taxonomy (NCBI): domain Eukaryota; kingdom Viridiplantae; phylum Streptophyta; class Magnoliopsida; order Ranunculales; family Papaveraceae; genus Eschscholzia; species Eschscholzia californica. The sequence goes on along the minus strand of NW_028238420.1, from coordinate 39,392,842 downwards.
AGAAAGGTGACTTCTTCAGTTTGGAATGAGTTTGAGAAGGTCGTAGAGGATGGAAAAAGTTTGGCTATTTGTCACCATTGCAAGTCGAAACTTAAGGCAGAAAGTAAAAATGGAACGACACATTTACATACACATTTGAAAAGGTGTTCGAAAAGAAGAAATGTTGATATACGACAACAACTGCTATCTGTTTCGGAAGGTAGTGTTAGTAGTGATGGGAAGGTCAAATTCAGTAACTACACATTTGATCAGGAACTATCAAGAAAAGAACTAGCCAAGGCTATCATTTTGCATGAGTATCCCCTTAGCATAGTTGAGCATGTTGGGTTTAGACGAGTTTTAAATTCTCTTCAACCTCTCTTCAAAATAGTAAGTCGCAACACTATCAGAAGTGATATATTAAAGCTTCATGAAGTGGAAAAAACAAAATTATACCATTTGCTTGATCAACTTCAATGTCGAGTCGCTATTACAACAGATATGTGGACATCCAACCAAAAAAAAGGTTATATGGTTGTTACTGCTCACTTCATTGATGACACTTGGAAGCTACAAAATATGATTATCGGGTAAGCATAAATCAAAACATTTATTTACTTATTTATACGTCATATTTAATTTTATGATGTTTCTAATTAGTATCTTTTCAGATTTTTGTATGTACCTGCTCCTCATAACAAAGAAGTGCTTTGTGAGTTCCTTATGAATTGTTTGTTGGACTGGAATTTAGATAGAAAAATTTCTACAATTACGTTGGACAATGCTTCAACTAATGATGCATTAATCGGTATTATGTTGGAAAAATTAGCTACAAGTGATTCGTTGCTTTTAGATGGAAAATTACTTCATATGCGTTGCGCGGCACATATACTGAATTTGATAGTTAAAGATGGACTAGATGTAATTGGTGGAGCAATTGCAAAAATTCGAGATAGTGTTGTATTTTGGACAGCCACTCAAAGTAGAGTGGAGAAATTTGAAGAAGCAGCTAGTCAGTTGAAAATCTCATGCACAAAAAAGTTGTCCCTTGATTGTAAAACTCGTTGGAATTCTACATATTTGATGCTCGAATCAGCGATTTATTATAAAGATGTGTTTCCACGTTTGAAGGTACGAGAAAAACTTTACTCATCTTTACCATCAGACGTTGATTGGAATTTAGCGAAAGATATTTGTGGTAGGTTAAAGTTATTCTATTCAATCACTGAGATATTCTCTGGGACTAGATTTCCTACTTCAAATTTTCTTTTTCCGAAAGTATGTGAAATAAAGTTAGCTTTACGTAGTTGGTGTTGTTCTGGAAATGAGGTGGTTCAAAAAATGGCAGAAAATATGATGGACAAGTTCAATAAGTATTGGAACGATTGTCATGTTGTTGCAGGATTAGCATTAATTCTCGATCCTCGCTATAAACTTAAATTTTTGGAACATGGATTTCGTAAGATATTTGGGTCAGAATATTTATCTCATTTAGAGTCGATGCGTAAAGCTTGTTATGATTTACTTTTTGAGTACCAAGTTAAGTTCAAATCAAATAATGAAGCTAGTGAGGTTGGTGGTTTAAGCGAAACAACTACATGTGAAAAACAAAGTGCAGAATGGGATCTTTTTTCTGAATACGACATCCTCGTTAATGATCATTTGTCAAGAGGTGTAAATGTAAAATCGGAATTGGATCATTACTTGGAAGAAAATGTTATCCCTCGTAGCCCAGATTTTTATATTCTAAATTGGTGGAAGACAAACGGGAGTAAATATCCAACACTACAATTGATTGCTCGAGACATCCTCGCTATACCTATATCAACGGTTGCATCTGAATCGGCATTTAGTACAAGCGGTAGAGTAGTAAGTGCACACCGTAGTAAACTTAGTCCAAAAGTTTTGGAGGCATTAATGTGTACACGAGATTGGGAATGGAACACGATAGAAGGTAAAAGATTCTTACTACTATTTTTACCAAAATTCAAACTTACTAATGTTATTTTCTTTGTTCAATTTTATTTTTTTCATTTAATAACAAAATTGAATGGTTTGTGATTAATTTTCGGCAAGCAGGTTCTACTTCTACAATTTGTAGAGCAACAATATGTGATGAAGAATTAGATGAAAGGTAAGAGATGTCTAAAATTGATATTGTATTTGGTTTCATATATGATTTTCTTTACTAAACTCTAATACAAATGTTTTTTTCTATTGCAGTTAAGAAACAAATTTTCGTTCTTTGGTTGATGGATGAGCTATTCCAATATCGATAATCTTAGAATTTGTAGTTTTATATTTTGTATTATCTAATTAATTATTGTGCTTATGGTGGATGAATTCGAAACTATTATGAATTTTGTTAAGAAGGAAATATTACTTTTAATTGAATCTGTCTTTTTGAATAAAAAAACAATAAGTTTATGTGGGAATTCAACCCGACTGGCCCGACCCGCTTCATGTTAAACGGGGCGGGGCGGGGCGGTAATGGTAAGGCCACTTTTAATCGGGAAGGGTTTGGTATTTAAATACCCACCCCGATTAACAATTGGGATGGTAACGGTAAAACCCGTTTACTAACGGGACGGAATTGGGAAGGGGGTGATCCGTTCCAAACCCGCCCCGTTGACACCCCTATTCCTGCCTAGCCCCCTACTTTAGCAAATATTCCCATATGACCCCCTTTTTCCGTTATCTTTAACTGACCGTTACTCTCACTCCTCCACCTCATTTCCTCTCTCTGCCAAGTCACTTCAAACGCCACATCATCATCTTCTCCGGTAGGGGTCGCCGCCCGGCCAAATTTTCGACCGACGACCTTCAAACATAAAAAAAAAGTATTTTTTCCCTCTCTCTCTAAAAAGAAAAAAAAATCTCTTTCTCTCTCTAGATCTGGTTCACCATGGACTAGATCTAAGTCTGTTCGGGTCTGATTCGAACAGACCTTTGAAGGTATATTCGAGTCAGACCTAGATCTGGTTCACCATGAACCATATCTAGAGAGAGAGGGAAAAAAAATTATGTTTGAAGGTCGTCGGCCAAAAATTTGGCCGGCCGGCGACCCCTGCCGGTGAAGACGATGATGTGGCGATTTAAGTGACTTGACAGAGAGAGGAAATGAGGTGGAGGAGTGAGAGTAACGGACAGTTATAGATAACGAAAAAAGGGGGCCATATGAGAATATTTGCTAAAGTAGGGGGCTAGGCAGGAAGCTGGTAACAAAGTTGGGGGCCATTTGGGAAATAACCAAAAAAAAAAATACATCATTCTCTCCTTATTACATTAAGTGTTGATTGATAATTCTCTCTCCCATTTTCCCTAAATCTCTCTTTAATCTCTTTACTAATTAATTTATAAATCCTAAATTAGATACTATATTTCTTCATTCTTCATCTCTTAATAATCTAATTCTTTTTAATCTTTTTAAACTATTTCAATTAACCAACTCATTAAAATAAAACTAGTGAATCGAAATACAATAAGAGAATGTGTGTTCTTCGCAAGAGAAAAGGAGAATTATGAAAGTATAATTCCACATAGAAGTATCGAATCTAATAACTTTTTTCAATGATTTTTCTATGTTAGTATTTTCGTAATGTTAAGGTTATATTAAGAAAAAATGGTTATTTTTTTTCGTCCTTAGTCTGTGACAAGCTTCCTTTTTAGCCTCCTATAATTCGTAAATTCAAAGATGATTTTTTTATCTTAAAATTGTAGTTAACTTCAACAGTTTGTCTTGGTAAATTATATCCTTTATAGCCCCTAGTTTACCTTCATGGATTTTTTTTGTACTAGCTTTTTGCTTATTGAGACTGTACTGACTAAAATTTCTTCAGATACGATTTGTTTGTCTTGGTAAACCATAATATATGTTTTCGAAAAAAAGAAACTATTATGGTAGAATGCTTGATGTTCTTCACAAATTCATCATAAAGATCAGTTTTCCACATAAAATGTTCACTTCCCCCATCAAGTTAGTTAATAAGAGTATTTAATTAATCTTATCTTGATATGGTGTAACTGAAAAGAAGTAGAGAACACGTTCATATTTCTGAGCTCTACAAAATTTCTAAGGTGATCTATATTGTTAGCAGTTATTTTGTTGACTGAGACAAAATAAATGCATGCTGACTAAGACAAAATAAATGTCCTCCATACTTATTAGGATAAAAGTCATCTCATCTTCCTCTCTCATTAAATTTCTCTCTACATTGTGTACGTACTGCGTTTCAATATGCGTAAAGTGTTCAACGAACACGTCGCGTTGTAGGCACGGGTTATAGCTAGTCTATCTACATGCTTACAGATAAATGGGGACATTAAAGTAGGATCTTTTGTCTTAGTGAACCAAACAGTGGAGAGTGCAAAAATTGGGAAATAATTGTTTTCGCTCGGTTTACCAAGCGGACGAAAATATGGTAACATTGATGGAGAAATTGTTTCTCAGAGAAAATATATCTCAAAGTGAATGTTTCTCTATTTTTCTTCTTTTTTCAAATTACTATCAAACACAACCTCAATTAGTTCATGATTTTATTTGAAGGGGCGCTTGTAGTAATAAGTTCAACCTCTATAGCCATTACCAGTAGAAATGCTCTTATTTTGTTAACTGGTTTGTATGATGATAGTGTCTTTATTTTAACTTTCTAAACATTATAAACTTAAATTGCAAAACATCAAAATTCTCTACAATATCAAAACCAACATTTATATTAGTAATAAATGTTTATTTCGTGAAACATTATATTTTGTTATATCTCCATTGTTAATGTAAAATTCATATTGTACTATTTCATCTGTATAATAAATTTTATACTTAAATTTCACTGTGCAAAAACTATGGACTATACTTTATCATTGTGTACGTATTGCGTTTCAATATGCGTAAAGTGTTCAACGAATACGTCGCGTCGTAGGCACGGGTTATAGCTAGTCTATCTACATGCTTACAGATAAATGGGGACATTAAAGTAGGATCTTTTGTCTTAGTGAACCAAACAGTGGAGAGTGCAAAAATTGGGAAATAATTGTTTTCGCTCGGTTTACCAAGCGGACGAAAATATGGTAACATTGATGGAGAAATTGTTTCTCAGAGAAAATATATCTCAAAGTGAATGTTTCTCCATTTTTCTTCTTTTTTCAAATTACTATCAAACACAACCTCAATTAGTTCATGATTTTATTTGAAGGGGCGCTTGTAGTAATAAGTTCAACCCCTATAGCCATTACCCCCCCCCCCCCCCACCCACCCACCCACGCACAAATTAGTTCGCGCTCTAGTGCAAAAATTTGGGGAACCTATAGTAATATGATTGGGCGCTTGTAGCAATTAGTCTAGGCGCCTGTAGTAGTAAGTTTGGGCATTTAATTTTATTTATTTTTTGTATTGATCAGCAGGCTGAAGGGCAGCCAGAACCCTCACAAGAAAGAAAGGACAGCAAGAAAAGGCATCACACAAAAAACCAACTGATACAAAAATCCCAGCTGCCGACTAAAAACATACGATCCCATAAGAAAATTACAACCATAAAGACAAGAGTAAGGAGAAAAACTCAAATGAAAAAACTCCATCATTTATGCCTCAGCCTAATAAGACCAAGCATGTCATCCACAGCAACCTTAATTCTTGTTTTTAGTTAGGGTTATTTCCCAAATGGCCCCAACTTTGTGACCAGCTTCCTGCCTAGCCCCCTACTTTAGGAAAAATACCCACATGACCCCCTTTTTCAGTTACCGTTAACTAGTCATCATTTCTCTCTCTTCCATCTCATTACCTCTCTCTACCACCTCACGTTATCGCCACCTCATCGTCTTCTCCGGCGAAAGTCGCCGGCCGGCTAATTTTCCGGCCGGCGACCTTCAAACCCAAAAAAAAAATAAAAAAAAATTAACCTCCTCTCTCTCTCTCTCTTTAAAAAAAAAACAGATTTAGGTCTGTTCGCAGACATTCCGAAGGTTTGTAAACAGGCCATTAAAGGTCTGCGAACAGACCTAGAGAGAGAAAATTTTTTGAAATTTTTTTTTTAAAGAGAGAGAGAGAGGAGAGATAAAAAAAATATTTTTTTTTTTGGGTTTGAAGGTCGCCGGTTGGCGACTTTTGCCGGAGAAGACGATGAGGTGGCAGAGAGAGGTAATGAGATGGAAGAGAGAGAAATGATGACTAGTTAACGGTAACTGAAAGAGGGAGCCATACGAGTATTTTTGCTAAAGTAGGGGGTCAGGCAGGAAGCTGGTCATAAAGTTGGGGGCCATTTGGGAAATAACCCTTTTAGTTAATTATGGTAAAGATGATTTCATAATTTTCTCATTAAGTTGAACTGGAGTGATCAACAAATCTGATTATCAAGATAAGGGATATCATATATCTTCTACCTAATCTCACCGATAGAGTTATTCCCACCGTTAGTCATACTTGAATCCTTAAACGACTATGACTCTAAGAACATCTCCAACGCAACATTCAAATTGAAAAATTCAAAGTGTCACCTAAGATTTTTTTTGAGTTTTTTTGTAAAATACTCTCTCCAATGCAACACTTAATTTGGATCTCAAAATGATGTGGCATCAGACATCATTTAATGTTAAGATATCTCATGAAGAAACTCGATATTTGAGATTTCTTTTGAAGATCGCAAATGGCCACATAATATTAAAACCAAATCTAAATATTTTAAAAAATGACACCTAAGTTACTTTTAAGTTTCTAAAGTATTACAATGGAGATGACTTATGAATTAAGATCTCAACATTAACAATTTGAGTTTTTTTTTTTAGTTTTGATTCAGAATAACTAACAAATATAAATGTATAATTATTATCCTAAAAACTAATATAACATTTCAAAAATACAATAATACCAATTATTCCCAGTATCTATCACTCATTCCTCACCATATGTAAATGATTTTGTTTCTTCATTTATTACTAATCCTTTTATGAAGCTTGACTTTCATCCCCTTTTAAATTCAATCCTTCTCTCCCATTTTCTCATCCATCAAAAAAACCCAACATAAGAAAGAGTCAGTCAAATGGAGAGAAATATTTTTCTTGTGTGTCTCTGTTTTATTATTCTTTCTCATTTCTCTTCTGCAATCCGTACTAATGATTTTCGTTCCAATTCAAAATCACCATTAGAGCAAGAAGCTGAGAAGCTTATTCGTCAACTAAATCTAATCCCTCACAAATCAATCCAACAAGTAAAATCGGATGGATCTTTGGTGGCACCTAGACTTTTTGAGAAAAGTTTTCAATTTCCCAATTTGGTTGGTTCTTCTGGTAATACTTCTGTTCAAGATTTAGGTCATCATGCTGGGTACTACAAGATTCGACATTCTATCGACGCCAGGTCTCTCTCTACCACCAAATTTCTATCTTCATTTAATTTAAACCATTGATAGTGCCACGTAGAAACATTGTGGGTCAGTAGTGGGTCTTGGTTTTCATGAATCTGTAGGATGTTCTTGTCAGTTTACCTGGCATGTGGGTCAGATTTTGTTGAACCTAGTTTTGAAGTAGGTGAGCTAAACCACCAAAAAGTCCCAACTTGGTGTTCAAAGATCATATTGTCACCTAATTGGTTGACTCTCACTAGACACGACTGAGTAAGGATGAATGTAAAGGGAAACTAGAGAATTTGTACCTAAAAAAATGATGGAAACCCCCTTGGCGACCTCTGAGCGTACCTCACAAGAATAATACAAAGGGTACTGTTAGAATATAGCAGTTTTGCTATTATTTAAAGTTGTTAATTATTGTAATATTCATGAATAGGGAAGTTTCCCATTATTCCTAAATTACTTCTATATGTAAATCCCTTGTAAACCTATAAATACTTGTGTAAATCAATGAATAAAACACACAGAGAAATCTTCTCACATATCTCTCTCTCTTTCTTGTCTTCTCTCTCTGTGTTCAAGCTATTATTATTCAAGAGGTATTTCCCTCTTCACATGGTATAAGAGTCAATTCAGTTTTTTTTAATAATCAATTTCTTCTATCATGACTACTACTGAAGTCGATACTGGAGACTATACACCTCATTCTCCACCTAATCCGGTGTTTGATGTTCATCACTCTGACTCACCAACTACTATTCTCATCGCTCCATTATTAACCGGAGATAACTATGCCTCTTGGTCAAGAGCCATGAAGATGGCTCTTCGGGCAAAAGATAAATTCGGGTTTGTAGATGGTTCTATTCCCAAACCCACTTCTCCAAATCAATTACACTCATGGGGAAGGTGTAATGATCTTGTTAGTAGTTGGATTATCAATTCCATTGCTCCGGATATTCGGTCTTCCGTTTTATACGATGAAAGTGCCGCCGATATTTGGCGTAATCTTTATGAAAGGTTTTTTTCAAACCAATGCCCCCAAAATTTATCAATTGAAACAGGCAATTTCATCCTTCAAACAAGAAGGACATGATGTCTCCTCCTATTTTACTCAACTCAAAACTCTACAAGATGAGTTACAATCCCTCATGGTAATCGATCCATGTATTTGTGGTCAAGGGAAATCGTTACTTGATCGTACTAATCAAGAACGTGCTATGGAATTTCTTCAAGGGCTTCATGACCGTTTTTTGGCAATTCGAAGTCAAATTTTGTTAATGGATCCTTTTCCTTCAATCCTAAAGATTCATTATCTTGTCAAACAAGAAGAAATCCAACAAAATATCATGGCCGCTACTTCCAATCCACCGGAAGCCGCCACCCTTGCAACATACAACAATGATCAACGAAATTTTCGAATGGAGAAACCAAACGCTCAACGTCCTAAACGAGCTCGTCCCTTTTGTGACTATTGTCAACAACATGGCCACGTCCGGGCTACATGTTATCAATTAAACGGTTATCCAAACCGTTCCAACTCAGGTGCTCGGCCAAATCGCCCACCACGACCGACCGGTCCACTTGCCGCCACCGTAACCGAGACGGTTGATCCTCCAACGGGAGCACCTCTAGCCACCTCATTAACTCAAGAGGAATATCAAGGTCTTCTTTCACTTCTCGATCACCAACGCCATTCTAACGGCACTTCCAATCCTACTCAAGGATCTACCGACGCAGGTATTAACTTTACAGGTATTCAATTCCTCTCTTCTCCTTGGGTTATTGATTCCGGTGCCGCCAAACATATATGTAGTTCTTTATCTCGTTTCTCACATTATGTTGATGCTCCACCTCAATGTTTTGTCCGTTTACCGGACGGTAAACGTATTCAAGTACGTCACATTGGAACGATTGTTTTCAATTCAATTTTAATTCTCAAAAACGTTTTACATGTTCCGAAATTTAAAATCAATTTAATTTCTGTCTCCCAACTCACCAATTCTCGTCGATGTTTAGTAACATTCGATTTTTCTTCATGTGTCTTTCAGGACCCAGTGACGAAAACGAGGATTGGACTTGGTGATCTCCATGAAGGACTATACTTTCTCCGCACGGATATTAGGATTTGATCCTTTTCAATTTCTAGTAATAGTCTATATAATAAAGATGTTTCCGATATTTGGCATTGGCGCCTCGGACATCCTTCTTCTTCTATTTTTAAGTCTTTAATTTCAAGAACTCAATGTATGAAATCAGTTTCATTCAGTAAAAATCCGTGCGAAATTTGTCCCTTGTCCAAATTTACACGTTTATCTTTTCTGTTAAGCAATTCTACTTCTTCTCGTCCCTTTGAATTAATTCATGCGGATTTATGGGGACCTTTCTCCGTCCCCTCAAACTCTGGTTGTCGTTATTTCTTAACTTTAGTGGACGATTTTACTCGTTGCACTTGGATTTTTTTAATGTCAAATAAATCCGACACTACTCAATTTCTCAAGAATTTTTCTAATTATATATCAACTCAATTTGATTCTTCCATCTCCAATTTACAGTCCGGACAAGGAACGTTTCCTATTCCGAAAATTCAATCAATCCGATCTGATAATGGTATGGAATTTATGAATCATGAACTTCAATCATGGTTCCGTAAGAAGGGCATTATTCATCAAACTAGTTGCCCTCATACTCCTCAACAGAATGGCATCGTCGAAAGAAAACATCGACACATTCTGGAAGTAGCACGCTCCTTATGTCTTCAAGCCCATCTCCCAATTTCCTTTTGGGGTGAATGTGTTCTAACGGCAGTATATCTCATCAACAAATTGCCAACACCAACATTACAAGGCATTTCTCCTCATGAAAAACTCTTGGGTTCTCCTCCTAAATTTGACCATCTTCGGGTCTTTGGATGTCTGTGCTTTACTAGACGTCCTTTGGTAAAAACAAAGTTAGATTCCCGAGCATCTCCGGGTATTTTCGTTGGCTATCCCCACAATCAAAAAGGATATCCCGTTTTCGACTTGAATTCTCGTAAAATAATCACCTCTCGTGATGTCCTTTTTTACGAAGACAAATTTCCGGTGTTGTCTAAACATCCGATCTCTTCTCCTCCTTCTTACCGACCGATGGTCTCCATCCACGATGATGGTTCCTTTAATTTTTCAAGGACATCACCATCGGCTCCTCGTCAAGCATCTCATCAAGCGTCTGATGTGCCTATAGGCACTCCCTCACGGCTTTTCGGCTCTGTCCCTTCCGCTTCGAGTCAGCCCGACAGCGACTCCTCTTCGGGCACTCCTGGGCTCCTCACGGACCAAAGCCAGAGCCCGGCTCCCTCTCCATCGATCACGCACCCACATCTCTAAGGACACCTCCTCCCGATGGTTCAATTCATCCTTCACGGCCATCCCGCAACCGCCGACCACCCACTCATCTCAATGACTACATCTGTCACTCTTACCCGGATTCTGATGTGGTCTACCCTCTTACTCAATATCTAAATTTTGAACAATTCTCGGGTTCTCATCAAGTCTTTCTCAATTCGGTAATCACAACCGTTGAACCCACTTCTTTTTCTCAAGCCGTCAAATCACCTCATTGGCGTGAGGCAATGTCTAAAGAAATTGCCGCTTTAGAATCAAATAACACATGGACCATTACAGACCTCCCTTCTGGAAAAAGGTTCATCGGATGTAAATGGGTCTACAAAATCAAATTCAAAGCCGATGGTTCCATTGAACGCTACAAAGCCCGTCTTGTAGCAAAAGGATACACACAAATCGAGGGTCTCGATTTTCATGACACCTTTGCCCCCGTCGCAAAGTTAGTTACTGTACGCGTTCTTCTATCAATCGCGTCTATTAAAGGTTGGTCTCTCCACCAACTAGATGTAAATAATGCCTTTCTCCAAGGCGACCTCGATGAAGAGGTCTTCATGAAATTACCTCCCGGTTTCTCCAAACAGGGGGAGTCCAAAGTCTGTCGCCTTCAGAAATCTCTCTATGGCCTTAAATAGGCATCTCGTTAATGGTTCTCAAAATTTTCATCCGTCCTTATCAAGAAGGGTTTCACTCAATCCCTCTCTGACTATTCATTATTTTCTCTCTGCACATCTTCCGTACATCTATACGTTCTAGTTTACGTAGATGATATTGTCATCACTGGAAATGATGAATCCGCCATTTCCAAACTTAAATCCTTTCTCCACGCCACTTTCTCTCTCAAGGATTTGAGTCCTCTTAAATATTTTTTAGGGATCGAGGTCTCCCGATCCTCCAAAGGCATATTCCTTTGTCAACGCAAATATGCCCTTGACATCATTAAAGACTCTGGTCTTTCGACATGTCGTCCTTCTCCTTTCCCAATGGAACAGAAACTTCACCTCAGTCCTTCTGATGGTGATCCTCTTCCGGATCCCACCGTTTACAGACGGCTGATTGGTCGTCTTCTCTATCTCACCGTAACACGTCCTGATATCTGTTATGCGGTCAATAATCTTAGTCAATTTCTACAAAAACCCAGCACTACTCACCTTGATGCTGCTCATCGGGTCCTTCGTTATGTCAAAGGATCCATTGGCCATGGCCTTCTTCTCTCTTCTTCCAGTTCTCTGCACATCACTGGATACTGTGACTCTGACTGGGCTGGATGCCCCTCCACTCGTCGTTCTACCACGGGTTACTTCACTATGTTGGGTTCTAGCCCTCTCTCTTGGAAATCCAAGAAACAACCAACGATTGCTAAATCTTCTGCTGAAGCAGAGTATCGTGCGCTAGCACATCTCACTAGTGAGCTTCAATGGCTGAAGTACCTTCTCAAAGATCTTGGCATCACACATTCTTCACACATGACGGTTCACTGTGATAACAAAGCTGCTCTCCATATCGCCGATAACCCAGTCTTCCATGAACGAACAAAGCATATTGAGATTGATTGTCACTTCGTTCGGGAAAAGATCAAAGCAAATGTCATCGCTCCTCGTTTCACACCAACTTCTGAACAACTAGCGGATATCTTTACCAAACCACTAGGAGCTGATGCATTCAAGACGATTATTGGCAAGTTGGGCCTCACGTCCCTTTCGACTCCAACTTGAGGGGGAGTGTTAGAATATAGCAGTTTTGCTATTATGTAAAGTTGTTAATTATTGTAATATTCATGAATAGGGAAGTTTCCCAAGTTTCCTAATATTCATGAATAGGGAAGTTTCCCATTATTCCTAAATTACTTCTATATGTAAATCCCTTGTAAACCTATAAATACTTGTGTAAATCAATGAATAAAACACACAGAGAAATCTTCTCACATATCTCTCTCTCTTTCTTGTCTTCTCTCTCTCTGTGTTCAAGCTATTATTATTCAAGAGGTATATCCCTCTTCACAGGTACTTTAGTCTTTTCACAAATGATAGAAAACCCCATCTTCGTGACCTTTGCGCGTTCGTCACACAAAGAACACAAAGGGTTACTTTATGGGTATTGTTTGTGACGGTCACCAGAGAGTATTCAAAGGGGTGCTTGTATGGGTTTTGTTTGTAACTTGTCTCTATTTACAACTTTTTGTAATCTGTTGATTTGTCTGAATATGAATTATCAAAATGAATACAAAATTAAACTCGGAAATTCAGACGAGCGTGAGAAAAAAAATAGTCTGTAATCTGATTTAAGTCAATTTAAGTCAATTTAGACTTCGATTAGGGTTTAAAATTCAATTTATAGAGAAAAAGAAAAAAAAAAACACTGATTACATGTTTAAGCCTTACATGTAGTATTTCGAGTTTCTCTTTTGTTCTATAATAGTAGTCTATAATGCTAAATTGTATACTCTGTTGTAGGATGTTCTACTTCTTTTTCGAATCAAGGAACGACAAGAAGAACGACCCTGTTGTCATATGGTTAACAGGAGGGCCAGGATGTGGTAGTGAAGTAGCTCTCTTTTATGAAAATGGACCTTTCACTATTTCAAATAACTTGTCTCTTTCGTGGAATGAATATGGTTGGGATAAGGTATATCTATATTCTTATAGCAATTCCGTTTGTGAATTTGAATACTCTTAATTTTTATTTCTTCGACCAGCCTAACAAATTTAAGATTGAAAATATTGTTGTCACTATGTAGACATCAAACATACTTTTTGTCGACCAACCAACTGGAACTGGATTTAGTTACAGTTCAGATGAGACAGACTTCCGTCAGAATGAAACAGGTGTTAGTAATGATCTATATGATTTCTTGCAGGTATATAAACAGATTTGTTTATTTTACTTGTTTGCTTACATGGTAGAACCCACCTTGAAATTACATTATAACCCTTTTTCATAAACTAGGCATTTTTCGAAGAGCATCCTCAATATGCAAACAATGATTTTTACATAACTGGAGAATCATATGCTGGACATTATATTCCTGCCCTTGCTTCTCGTATTCACAAAGGAAACAAAGCTAAGGAAGGGATTCATATTAATCTCAAGGTACATACGAACACATCTATATATATAAATTTTCGGTTTGTGTTCTTGGACTAGTCTAATTAATCATGAAACAGGGATTTGCCATCGGAAATGGCCTTACTAATCCTAGAGTCCAGTACAAAGCATATGGAGATTATGCTTTGAACGTGGGACTAATAAAAGAATCTGATTACGAGAGAATCAAGCAAATGATCCCACAATGCGAAAAGGAAGCAAAATTATGTGGTATTTCTTTGCAATTTTCGTAGTACCATTTCTAGTGATTCGTTTTCTTCTCTTCTTTCATTAGTTCATTTCTGGAGTTTTGTTTCAGAATCTACTGGTGATGAAACTGAGTGCTCTATAGCACGCTCGAGGTGTAACAGTATATTTCAATCAATCCTAAATGTTGCTGGAAATGTAAACGTAAGAAAGCAAAGTTATCTCATTCTTGTTTACTTATATATGTATTTGGTTTTACACCGATATACAATAAGTTGTATGTTGACCTTGATTTTTATCGTTATGTAGTATTATGACATTAGAAAGGAGTGTAAAGGGAGACTCTGTTACGATTTCTCTAATATGGAGACATTCTTGAATTTGGAGTCGGTTAGAAAGGCTCTTGGAGTTGGAGACATTGAATTCGCTTCATGCAACACTCAAGTTTACTCGCTAATGATAGAAGACTGGATGAAGAATCTTGAAGTTGGTATTCCAGAACTTCTTGAAGATGGTATAGAGGCTCTAATTTACGCGGGCGAGTATGATTTAATATGCAACTGGCTCGGTACGTCTCTTTGGTTTGAACCAAACATGTATTTTCATGACTTTAGAAGTGGCAGTGGATTTGAACTATCTCTTTCTTAAGTTATTAACTTCAATCCTGAGCAGGAAATTGGAATTGGGTTCATGAAATGAAGTGGTCTGGGCAACAAAAATTCATTCAAGCAGCCAACACTTCGTTTACAGTAGACGGTACAGACGCGGGACTACTAAAAAGCCATCGTCCTCTTAGTTTCCTCAAGGTATACCATCTGTTTGCGCTTGTAATTGATGCTTTCGTTACTGTTACATTGACAACATTGCATGAAGCGTATTTATTGTAGCTAATTATTAGCTAACACAATGTATGTTCTGATGAATGCTAGGTTATGTGGTTTATCTCATATTTTAGAACAATCTGACTTCTAACCCCCTAAATAATAAATATATTTATTTAATGCTGAAACTATGTAAATGGTTGTTGTGTAAAGGTTCGTGATGCTGGTCATATGGTTCCGATGGATCAACCTAAGGCGGCGTTGGAGATGTTGAGGAGATGGACTCAAGGCAAATTGAATGCTTAAGTTGCAGCACTGCTGCTCAAACTGGTGTTGCTCCGACTGCGGTTGGGACTAAGTCTAGTCGAATGTCCATTTTTAGTTGTTTGTCTTCGGTTATATATGCTGTAATCAAACTATGATTTTTATTTGAGATGGGCTCTAAATACTGGAAATTAAGGAATTTGTGGTAGGGGAATGACCAATAGTGATATGCAATTTAAGGAATATGATATGATTTGAAATATTTGTAAGAAAGTGGCAAAAATCTATAAGATATGAGAACCCAAAATAATATCTGTGAAATTATATTTTAGAGCAAGTGTCCTTGATAATTGATATAGACCCAGTCAAGACAAAAGCCAAAATGTCATATATCTGGTAGAAGTACACCAGTCGGGAGACGAGATTTTGTGATCTCAAGCTTCATTGTTTTGTGATCTGAAGTTTAATTATGGTAATGATGATTTCATAATTCTCCCATTAAGTTGAACTTGAGTGATCAACAAACCTGTTATCAAATAAAATGATATCTTCTACTTAATCTCACCGATAGAGTTATTCCGACCGTCAGTAATACTTGAATCCTTAAAGGGCTAGTTATGACTTTAATACCTAATAACTTTATTCTCCCTTTTATGTTTTTGTATATATACATATTAATGAAACTACCAAAAAAGAATGATTTTATTTTGATCCATAATAACAAACAAATATAAATGTATAAATTTTTTCCTAAAATTTCAAAGTACAATAATACCAATCATTCACAATATCTTTCATTAATATGTATAATAATACCAATCATTCACAAAATCTTTCACTCATTCCTCACCATATTTAAATGATTTTGTTTCTTCATTTACTACTAATGGTGTGTTTGGATGACGGAATCATGAATCCGCGGATTCATGAGTCCTTGGGATTCATGATTCCACGGATTCATGAATCCTAGTAATATTTTTTGGCTTGTTTGGCAACTAAGAATCCTATGATTTATTATTATTTGAGTATTTTTAAAAGTCTTTAGAAAAAATATGATTTTTGAAAAAAATAATGATTTTGAAAATAAATAATGATTTTGTAGAAGGAAATATTTTTTTGTTGATTTTAAGTTTGAAAAGGTTCATTAATCCAAAATCCTAGCAAATCCTAGGGGGTAAGGTGGGATTTTGGTCCAATACAATTTTTGGAATTAGGAATCCTTAGGATTCAAGAGTCCTAGGATTCTTGGTAGCCAAACAGACCAAGGATTCATGATTCCTACCAAATCCCACTTTTGATAGGAATCCTACTTAGGAATCCTGCAACCAAACACACCATAAATCTTTTTTGTACTTTTCCAACTTCATTTTCATCCCCTTATAAATTCAAACCCTCTCTCATTTTCTCATCCATCAAGAAAAGACCCCACATAAGAAAGAGTCGGTCAAATGGAGAGAAATATTTTTCTTGTCCGTCTCTGTTTTATTATTCTTTCTCATTTCTCTTCTGCAATCCGTACTGATGACTTTCGTTCCAATTCAAAATCTCCATTAGAGCAAGAAGCTGAGAAGCTAATTCGTCAACTAAATCTAATCCTTCACAATTCATACCAACAAGTAAAATCAGATGAATCTTTGGTGACACCAAGACTTTTTGAGAAAAGTTTCCAATTTCCCAATTTGGTTGCTTATTCTGGTAATACTTCTGTTGGAGATTTAGGTCACTGTCAGTGTATATGAGTGATTGAAGGAGGTGATGTAAACGAAGTGTAATAAAAGAAGACAATAGAACTAATGGAGTGCCTATAGCATGAAGTAGCTAAGTAGGCAGTTAACAAAGTTAGTTAGAGAAAAGTTTGTTGTTAATTACAAACTTTTCTAACTAACCATTTTCTCTCACTAGATTAACAACTGGTTAGTCTATAAATAGGGAAAGCTTGTGTAATAGAACTTAGATGAATGGAATTGAGTTTTAACTCTATAATTCTCTCAATCTCTGCTATTTTGATATATCTCTGCTATTTTGACATGGTATCAGAGCTTGGAGAAAACCTAATTCTTCATCTCTCTCTGCTCTTGTCACTGAAGTGATTGTATCCTCAGATCTGGTTTTCGATCTTCAATCTATTGGTTCTGAACTTGCTTTTTTTTTTTGCCGAAATCAAGTAAGTAAACTTTCTCTCTCAATCTTTTACTATCAATAATGGATTCATCTACATCTTCTTCATCACCTAGTTTCAGTTCAAATACAAACATATCAATTTCAAATATCTCCAGTTTTATTTCTGAGAAATTAGATGGTGCCAATTATTTACTTTGGAAGGATCAACTAGAATCCATACTTTTGAGCACAGATCTCTTAGGTTATGTCGATGGTTCGATTCAAGCCCCAAATAAGTTCATAGATGAGGCGAATCCAGAGGTTTTGAATCCTTTATACATCACCTGGAGAAAGGCAGACAGTTTTGTAAAATCCTGTTTGAAATCTACTTTCACAAGATCAATATCTTCAGATGTTCTAGGGTTAACTACAGCTAAGGAGATCTGAAAGTTCCTAGAGATGATGTACATTGAGGAATACGAAGCTAAGATCTCTACACTAAGAGATCAACTTCAAAACACAAAGAAAGGAGAATCATCAGTGAGTGAGTATTTGAGAAAGATTAAAACACTAGCAGATGCTCTAATGGCTGTTAATGATAAAATTTCTGAAAAAGAGTTGTGCATAATAGCTTTAAAAGGTTTAGGTAAGAAGTATAGGCAGTTTGTGATTGCTACTCATCAAAGAGATTCGAGGATGATTTTTCCTGAACTAAGAACTCGACTCATACATCATGAACAATGGCTGAAAGCTCAAGATATAGAAGATACAATTGATTCAGCTTATTATGTTAAAAGAACTCCTTCAAGACAACAATATCAACAATACAACTTCAATCAAATGAATCCAAAAACATCAAAAACCTTTCAACCAAATCAACAGAGAAATTTCTCACATCATGAACAACACAGTTCAAATAGACAGCATTATAATAACCAAAGTGGTCAACATAGCCAAAATAGCAGACTAATACAGACCGGAGAGAAAGCAATTGACTTCGATTTCACAAGTATTCCTTGTGGTATATGCAGAAAATGGGGACATTCAGCTTCCAAATGTCGATTTAGATATGCACCAGATGAATCAAATAGATCTTATAACAGCAATAGCAATATAAACAACAACACTACAAATTTCAACTCAAATAGAAGAGACAGCAATCAAACTAAACCAAATTTTGCAGGTTTACACCTATATGAAGAAGGTGAGACCTCAAACATAAACAAGGATGACAAAATTAATGATGAAGAAGCTTATGATGCTCAGTTTGGCTATTTTCAAGAAGAGTCTGAGAATGAAGAGGCACACATGGTTACTGAAATAACTACAAAGCCAGCTCCTAAAGTTTGGCTGGCAGACACCGGAGCAACAAGCCATATGACAAATGATCAATCTTCGATACAAAATAAAAGGTCTCACATTGGTGCCGATTCAGTAATGGTTGGGAGTGGAAATTGTATCCCCATTTCAGGCTCAGGTGATACTAAACTTATAACTCCTCTTCATAACTTTGATCTTAAGAATGTGCTTATTGTTCCCAATATCAAAAGAAATCTGTTATCTATCTCTAAGTTCACTAGAGATAATCAATGCTTGGTTCAGTTTTCACCATGGGGTTACAAAATCTTAGATATTTGGTCTGATCAAGTTTTAAATGAAGGTCCGGTTATTAATGACTTATATCCTATCAAGTTTGAAGTTGATATCTCTCATGAGGCCTATATGACTCAAGTTACTGCATCTTCAGCTACATGGCATAATAGATTGGGGCATACCTCTGATTCTGTTTTGCACATACTCACTAGGAATAAGTCTATTCCTTTGGAGTTCAAACCACAAAGAGGTCTTTGTCATTATTGTCACTTGGCCACGAGTAAGTGCCTTCCATTTTCTAATTCAGGAAAATAATACAGAAGCTCCATTATATCTTATTCACTCAGACATTTGGGGTCCAGCTCCCACTTCAACCAAGAATGGTGAAAGGTACTACATTTTGTTTCTTGACGATTATAGTAGATACCTTTGGATATATCCATTAAAGCGTAAATCAGACAGCTTACAATGTTTTAAACATTTCAAAGCTACCTCTGAAAACTTATTCTCTACCACCATCAAATATTTTCAAAGTGATGGTGCTTTAGAGTTGGCAAAAGGGGATTTTAAATCTTTTCTAGATCAGAGTAGTATTCTTTTCAGAAGCTCTTGCCCTTATACACCACAATAGAATGGTAGGGCTGAAAGAAGAAATAGGTGGATCACTGAAGTTGGGAATACATTGCTATTTCAATCTCATATACCTAAATCCTATTGGTTTGAGGCCTATTCCACTGCTGTTTTCATCATCAATAGGTTGCCTACAAAACTTCTTAAATGCAAATCACCCTATGAGCAACTTTTTTGCAAGGAGCCAGATTACTCTTTCTTGAAGGTGTTTGGATGTCTATGTTATCCTCATCTAGCACACACAAGACCTGACAAACTCAGTCCTAAGTCGTCTATGTGTGTCTTCTTGGGCTATAGTTCTAACCATAAAGGTTATAAGTGCCTTGACATGGAGAATGACAAGATATATATCTCTAGAAGTGTTATATTTGATGAAGATGTTTTCCCATATTCATCTTCTTCTGTCCCAAATGCAGCTGCTTCTTCTTCCCAAAATCTTGTGTTATCTCATTCCATTGATTTTGGTATATCTCCTCTTACTACAACTTGTACAGAATCAACACCACAAGCTATTTCATCTCCATTATTATCAAATATGTCTCTTATAGCATCTGTTGCTTCTCCTATAAGGCCAACACATCCAATGAGAACAAGATTGAAAGATGGTATTGTTAAACCAAAGAGGCTACCAGATCAATATGTAAATTACAGCAGCTATCATCCCCTACCAAGAGCTTTTCTGACACTATTACAGCATATCCCAGAACCTAGCACTTACAAACAAGCTGTAGTAGATCCTAAGTGGTGCAAGGCTATGCTTGAAGAATATCAAGCCTTGATTAAGAATAACACATGGTCCTTAGTTCCGAGTACATCTTCAATGAATATTTTGGGATGTAAATGGGTCTTCAAAGTGAAATATAAGGCTGATGGTTCTGTGGAGAGGTATAAAGCAAGGCTGGTAGCTAAGGGTTTCCATCAAAAGGATGGTCTAGACTACACTGAGACATTTAGTCCTGTGGTTAAGGCTACTACTATAAGAATTGTGTTGAAATTGGCAGTTTCCACCACTTGGGATATTTTACAACTTGATGTGTCTAATGCATTCCTTCATGGAATCCTAGAAGAGGAAGTTTTTATGTCACAACCACCTGGTTTTGTTGATGATACCTGCCCTTCATATGTGTGTAAACTCCACAAAAGCCTTTATGGTCTTAAACAAGCACCACGGGCCTGGTTTAACAGGTTTGAGTCTTTTCTTCTCACTTTGGGTTTTCAGAAAAGTGCTACTGATCACTCCTTGTTTATCAAGTACACTGCTTCTTCCATTCAAGTTATATTACTCTATGTTGATGATATTGTTCTCACTGGTAGCAATTCACATGATTTAAAGGTTCTAATCTCTACTCTTAAGTCTGAATTTGCTATGAAAGAGTTGGGATCATTGCATTTCTTTCTTGGTATTGAGGTCTCCAAAAATGAATCTTCTGAGCTGCTATTAACTCAGAAAAAGTATGATTTGGAATTACTTCAGAAGGCTGATATGTTGGAATGCAAACTAAGTAATACTCCAGTTTCAGGGGGCAATAGAATCTCGAAAATGGATGGTACTGTGCTATCTGATCCAGCTCCTTACAGATGTCTTGTTGGGAGTCTTCAGTACCTTACTATGACAAGACCAGACATATCTTTTGCTATCAATTATGCAGCCCAAGTCATGCAAACACCTAGGTCTTCTCATTTTCAACTAGTGAAGAAGATTCTAAGGTATGTAAAGGGAACAATTGACTCTGGTGTAACCATTACCAAATGAGATGTTTCTCAACTAGTGGGGTATTCCGACTCGGATTGGGCAGGGTGCCCTGGTACTAGGAGATCCACCACTGGGTTTTGTGTTGTTCTTGGTCATTCACTTGTAGCTTGGGGGTCTAAGAAACAACCTATAGTGGCTAAGTCGTCCACCGAAGCAGAGTACAAGGCCCTATCACTTGTTGCTGCCGAGTTACTTTGGATTTCTTACATTCTTCAGGAGCTGCATCATCCAATTTCTCCTCCAATGGTGATCTATTGTGATAATTTAGGTGCCAAGAACATTGCTGCTAATCCGATTTGCCATGCCCGAACGAAACACATAGAAGTGGACTATCATTTTGTGCGAGATCTGATTACTTCAGGAAAGCTTCAAATCCGACACATTCCAACCTTGGAGCAGCCTACTGATATTCTCACTAAAGGCCTTCCCAAGGCCCTTTTCATTCCATTACGAAGCAAGCTAATGACCCTCTCCCAAAGCTCTTCACTAGTTTCGACTCCATTATCTTGAGGGGGCATGTCAGTGTACGTATATGAGTGATTGAAGGAGGTGATGTAAACAAAGTGTAATAAAAGAAGACAATAGAACTAATGGAGTGCCTATAGCATGAAGTAGCTAAGTAGGCAGTTAACAAAGTTAGTTAGAGAAAAGTTTGTTGTTAATTACAAACTTTTCTAACTAACCATTTTCTCTCACTAGATTAACAACTGGTTAGTCTATAAATAGGGAAAGCTTGTGTAATGGAACTTAGATGAATGGAATTGAGTTTTAACTCTATAATTCTCTCAATCTCTGCTATTTTGATATATCTCTGCTATTTTGACAGTCACCGTGTTGGGTACTACAAGATTCGACATTCTATCGACGCCAGGTCTCTCTCTACCAATTTTCTATCTTCATTTAATTTAGACCTTTGATAGCGCCACGTAGACGCATGGTATTACTCATGAAAAATGATAAGGAACAAGAAAAACTAGACAGACTCCGGACATACATCCTATGTGGCTTTCCATGATTCGTTATTTTGGTAGATTTAAATCATCAAAACCACGAATCACAGTAAGCCACATAAGATGTATGTCTAGAATCTGTATGTAGTGGGTCTCGGTTCTGATGAATCTCTAGGATATTATTGTCAGATTGCACGTAGACATGTGGGTGAGATTTTGTTCAACCTGGTTCTAAAGTAGGTGAACAAAGTCACACACCACCAAGAAGTCTCAAAAAATTTCTCAAAAAATAAAGAAGTCCCGAATTGGTGTTTAAAGATCATATCAGTCTCTGCATAACCGCTTCCACTCTTCTCTCCTCTCCATAACTGTTTTCTTCTAGAGAGAGTAAATTTTTTATTTTCTCCGGCGAAAGGTTCTTTGTTTTTGTTTCTTGATTTAGTTTTAAATCTTTTATCTTCCTATTAGAGAATTTGGAGTAGAGAAGAGAAGTTTAACTGTAAAGATGAAGGAGAGAATATTGGTATGGGTAGAAGATCCACCATTATTATTGAGTATCTCCTTGTGATTGTGATCTTTTGGAAGTTTCTTCCATAATGGAGATCAGTTAGGTATATGATTGAGATCAAAGAACAAAAAGTGAAGTAAAAGTGATATTATCAGGAAGACGGTCGTATTTTTGGAGGTTCTTGTGTTGATTACACTAATGTGGGACAAATTTTCGGGGTGCTCGATCCTTTGCAATTTTGTATTTGATCAATAGTCTCGACAAGAAGATGAACTTATGGAATTAATTCAACGTTCATCCTTGGAATCAAATGTCAATGTCTCCTTCATATATTTTAGTGTTAGTTCAATAATTTTGTCGACCTTTAGGGTCTTTTCATTCTCGATCTTAAGATCTTTTCATTTTTCGACCTTTAGGGTCTATTCTTTGATTTTGTGCCTTGTCATTCCTTTCCCTTCATGAGGCACTTTACGTTCGAAAGTTCTGTGTAGAACTTTACTTATGTAACTCTCATGTAGTTCTTAGAGGAACAAGAATTATCTTACCACGTAATATTGTGATCGACTTCACTTATGAATGTAATTGTGGTTTCAGGAAATTGGGCTGGAGGCCCAATTTTCTCTTTTTTTTGGGTCAAAAAGACAAATTATCTTTTTCTTCTTCTAGGCACCATGAAGACTATAGAAATAGGTTTCAAGGACAATTTTAGAAGCCCCCTCATTTTTTTACCTTAAATAACCTTTGTATCTAGGGCGATTATCAAGAAACCCAAAGATTTAGAATCCTCCAAACTTTCTAAGTTTAGAGAAAAAAAAAAGAGTGAAAGTGGGAGCTAGTCGATTTTTGTATCTAGGGTTCCTATCGATTTTTGTCTATCAATCATCAATTTAGTTTATGTTTAGCTTTTTGAATCTCTATATTTGGTGTTTCAAGTTGATTTTATGGTTTTTAATTAATTTTTTGGAAAGAATTCTAGAGAGAGAAAGTACAAATTGATCAATCATGGAACGATTTTGCTAGGGTGTATACATTGTTTTCTTCATCATTGGACTTATAGACAATAATGGAAGGAGAATCTGTTGTTATTTCGATGTATAATCTTACTTCTTAGTAACTATTTTTCTAGGATTTATGTGAGTTTGTGAAGCTTTGCAAACTGGTTTGCAGAACTTTGCAATCCCGTTTGCACTGCTCTACAATCTGGTTTGCAGAGCTTTGCAATCTGGTCGGCATTGATTTGCAGTCTGGTTTGCAGAGCTTTGCAATCTGGTTTGCATTGATTTGCAATCTGGTTTGCACTGCTTTGCAATCTAGTTTGCACTATTTTGCAATGACTTTGCAATCTGGTTTGCACTGTTTTGCAATAAGGCCAGTTTTGTCTTTTCCTTGTATTAGATAATTTACAAACAGGAAATTGGGCCGAAGGCCCAATTTTTTATTTTTTTTGTTAAAAAGACATCTCATCTTTTTTAAGAGTTAGTCCCCATATAACTTTTCAAAATGTTCTTGAAGGACAATTTTGTAGGCACTCTCATTTTCAGGGTCAAAAATACCCTTTATGTGATGAAAAATACCAAAAAAATCAATTTTTTCATAAATTAAGAAGTTTTTTTTTCTACTCATGAAAAAAACGAATGTGGGAAATTGGTGGATTTCTCCGAGCTGATTCTATAGGGTCTATCTCCTTATGTTTTGATCATCAATCTATTTTACGTTTTTGTGATTGAATCTCTTACTTGTTGTTAGAAGATGATTTGGAGGGTTTGAGTTAGTTTTGGTGGAAAACTCTAGAAGAGAAAGTTGCAATTTCCAAGTTTCGAATCTTTAGGGTTGAAGTAAATTTTTTGCTATGTTAGTCTTGATGTTTTGTTATTTTTGATGTTTATGTTCAAACTTATTTGTTGAATTTATATGGAAGTTATCGAAGTATAGTTGATGCAAGGAATGTGTTTGATAAAATGTTGTTGTTTGGAATGCAATGTTAGTTGGTTATACAAAATTTGGGTTGGTTGAAATAGCTCTAAAGTTGTTTGATGAAATTCCTTTGAGAAATGCTTCCTCTTGAACAATCATGATAGGTACTTATGTTCAAATTAAGAATTTCATGGAAGTTTTTCGAAGAAATGTAAAAGGATGGTGGTAGAGTTGATAAAATGACAACTATGAAGTTTTAGGATATTTAGCTAGTCTTTCGGTAAAACATTCTATTAATATAACAATTTGTAACAAATTTCATGTTAAATCAATTCAAAAACTAATTTGCAAACCATTTGCAAGGTTCAACAAGTTACTTGCAAGGCAATGCAAGCGCATTGCAAGGCTCTGCAAGGTGTTTGCAAGGTTATGCAAGGTGTTTGCAAAAGTCATGCAAGGTGTTCGCAAGGCTCTGCAAAGTGTTTGCAAGGCTCTGCAAGGTGTTTGGAAAGCTATCCAAGGTGTTTGTAAAAACCATGCAAGGTGTTTATAAAAACCATACAAGGTGTTTGCAAGGTTCTGCAAGGTGTTTGCAAGCTTTGCAAGGCTCTGCAAGATTATGCAAGGTGTTTGCAAAAGTCATGCTAGGTGTTCGCAAGGCTCTCCAAAGTATTTGCAAGGCTCTGCAATGCAGTGGAAGGTGTTTGCAAGGTTCCAAGGTGTTTGCAAGGCTCTGCAAGGTGTTTGTAAGGCATTTTCTTAGACTAGGGTTAGGTTGGTCTTTTCACTGAAATAGAAAATTACATAATTGGCAACAGGGAGGTGAAGCCTAAAAAACTTTGATGAATCTTTTTTAACCAAAGTCATAATTTCTTAGGGAGTTTTGGCCAAATTCCCCCGTCACGGGGAGCTGAAGCCTATAAAAAGTTGATGAATCATTTTTAACCAAAAGGCAAATTTTTTAGGGAGTTTTGACCAAATTTCCCGTTTCAGTTTTACTCAAAAAAAAATCATATTAGTCACCTAATTGCTGACTCTCACCAGACACCACTAAGTAAAGATGAATGTAAAGGGAAAGCAGAGAATTTGTAACTAAAAAGTGATAGAAAACCCCCCCTCTTGAAGACCCCTTGGCGACATCTGCGTGCACGTCACAAGAAGAATACAAAGAGTATTTTAGTCCTTTAATGCTTTCACATGTGTGAAAAAGATTAAATTAACCTTGTTTTATTTGTGACGGTCACGAGAGGAGTCATGGAAGGGGTGTTTGTATAGGTTTTGTTTGTAACTTGTCTCTGTTTACAACTTTTTCATGTCCTAATAGGTATAGGAGCATGATTCAGTGAAATTTCTTTTCCTTCTAAAGTCTGTTGATCTTCCTTAACAAAAAAAAAAAAAAAAGTTGATCTGTCTGAATCTGAATTATCTAACTCAAATGAACACAAAATTAGCCTAACTCGAAAATTCAGACGAGGGTGAGAAAACAAAAGTCTGTAATCTGACCTGAGCCAATGTAGATGCAGATTTCAAATTTGATTTATAGAAAAGAGAAACACTAATTACATGTTTAAGCCTTACATGTAGTATTTTGAGTTTCTCTCTTGTTCTATAATAGTAGTCTATAATGCTAAATTGTATACTCTGTTGTAGGATGTTCTACTTCTTTTTCGAATCAAGGAACAACAAGAAGAAGGACCCTGTTGTCATATGGTTAACAGGAGGGCCAGGATGTGGTAGTGAAGTAGCTCTCTTTTATGAAAATGGACCTTTCACTATTTCAAATAACTTGTCTCTTTCGTGGAATGAATATGGTTGGGATAAGGTATATCTATATTCTTATAGCAATTCCGTTTGTGAGTTTGAACACTCTTAATTTTTATTTCTTCGACCAGCCTAACAAATTTAAGATTGAAAATATTGTTGTCACTATGTAGACATCAGACATACTTTTTGTCGACCAACCAACTGGAACTGGATTTAGTTACAGTTCAGATGAGAAAGACTTCCGTCAGAATGAAACAGGTGTTAGTAATGATCTATATGATTTCTTGCAGGTATGTAAACAGATTTCTTTCTTTTAGTTCTTTGCTTACATGGTAGAATCCAACTTGAATTTATATTATAAGCCTTTTTCGTAAACTAGGCGTTTTACGAAGAACATCCTCAATATGAAAACAATGATTTTTACATAACCGGTGAATCATACGCTGGACATTATATTCCTGCCCTTGCTTCTCGTATTCACAAAGGAAACAAAGCTAAGGAAGGGATTCACATTAATCTCAAGGTACACACACACACGCATATATATATATATATATATATATATATATATATAAATTCGGTTTGTGTTCTTGGACTAGTCTAATTAATCATGAAACAGGGATTTGCCATCGGAAATGGCCTTACTAATCCTAGAGTCCAGTACAAAGCATATGGAGATTATGCTTTGGACGTGGGACTAATAAAAGAATCTGATTACGAGAGTATCAAGCAAATGATCCCAGAATGCGAAAAGGAAGCAAAATTATGTGGTATTTCATTGCAATTTTCGTTGTATCATTTCTAGTGATTCGTTTTCTTCTTTTCTTTCATTAGTCCATTTCTGGAGTTTTGTTTCAGAGTCTACTGGTGATGACACTGAGTGCTCTACAGCACGCTCGAGGTGTAACAGTATATTTCAATCAATCCTAAGTGTTGCTGGAAACGTAAACGTAAGAAAGCAAAGTTATCTCATTCTTGTTTACTTATATATGTATTTGGTTTTACGCTGATATATAGCAAGTTGTATGTTGACCTTGATTTTTATCGTTATGTAGTATTATGACGTTAGAAAGGAGTGTGAAGGGAGTCTCTGTTACGATTTCTCAAATATGGAGACATTCTTGAATTTGGAATCGGTTAGAAAGGCTCTTGGAGTTGGAGACATTGAATTCGCTTCATGCAACACTCAAGTTTACTCGCTAATGATGGCAGACTGGATGAAGAATCTTGAAGTTGGTATTCCAGAACTTCTTGAAGATGGTATAAAGGGTCTTATTTACGCGGGCGAGTATGATTTAATATGCAACTGGCTCGGGACGTCTCTTTGGTTTGAACCAAGCATGTATCATGACTTTAGAAGTGGCAATGGATTTGAACTGTCTCTTTCTTAAGTTATGAACTTCAATCTTGAGCAGGAAATTGCAAATGGGTTCATGAAATGAAGTGGTCTGGGCAGCAAAAATTTGTCCGAGCAACCAACACTTCGTTTATTGTAGACGGTAAAGACGCGGGACTACTGAAAAGCCATGGTCCTCTAAGTTTCCTCAAGGTATACCGTTCCTGCTACATTGGCAACATTACATGACCACATATGAAGCCTATTTATTGTAGCTAGTTATTAGCTAACACAATATATGTTCTGATCAATAGCTAGGTTATGTTGTTTATCTCATATTTTAGAACAATCTGATTTCTAAACCCTAAATATATTATTGAATGCTAAAACTCTATAAATGGTCGTTATGTAAAGGTTCATGATGCTGGTCATATGGTTCCGATGGATCAACCAAAGGTGGCATTGGAGATGTTGAAGAGATGGGCTCAAGGTAAATTACCTGCTTAAGTTGCAGGTGCTCCTGCTCAAACTGGTGTTGCTTCTGCTGTGATCGGGACTAAAGACTTGTGACATGTCCACTTTTAGTTGTTTGTCTCCTGGTTATATATGATGTAATAAAACTATGTTTTTTCTTTGAGATGGGCTCTAAATACTGGAAATTATGGAATTTGTATTATGATCAATGGTGATATGCAATTTAAGGAATATGACTTCAAATATTTGAAGGCTGAAATCAATTTCTTCCCTAATTTGGAAAGATGGAATTGCAACAAAATGGCAAAAATTAAGTGTTCTATTTTCTAGATAACTAAAAGGTGAGAACCCAAAAAATATCTGCGAAATTATATCTCGGAGCAAGTGCTCTTGTTAATTGATATATCTGCTAAAAGCACACCAACGGTAAATGAGCTTTAGTGATTCAAGCTTCATCTTTTTGGATAAAACTCATCTCAATTGGGATAACAGTTTTATTTTTGTTGTTTCTAGATTCTTTTAACAAATAACGTCACAATCAGTAGTAAGCTCCAAAGAATAGTCATTGCCCAAGGCCAAGTGGGGAAGAAGTGTTTTGTCAATCAAGTTATTTTAAGAATAAGCTAAACAAGAAATTACTCTAGAGATAATTGGTTCATAGAGTCTGTTCTAGTGAACAGATAGTGATGGAGTAATCAGTATAAATCCGAAAAAGCAAAATAAAAAATTTATGTAGTGGTTTATAGAATTTATTCTAGTGGCTGGATAGTGATGGAGTGACCAATCGAATGAATTTATTAATACTATCTTAAAAGAGGAATTAGTAGGTTAACCGGATCAATGTAATAAGTTAGCCAAGAGGTAAAGAGAAAAACTCGGCCAAAAACTATCGGAAATGATTACAAAGCATAGTATAAGGACAAATGAACCCTAAACCGATAGTTCTACAATACCAATCAATGAATGTACTCAATACGAAAAACAAAAAAAAAAAAATTTAAATTCAAAATCGTCTTTTAAAAAAGATTTAAATCAAAGGAAAAAAAACCATAAAGGACCATTTCTCTACCAGAAATAACATCACCAAGTATAGGACCATATCAACGCGTGCAATGAATTGACCATTTCTCTTAAACAGAAGAAGCAACAAAAAAAATTCTACTATTAAATCAATCAAATTAGTCTCATTTTACATAATTTTTAGTTAGAATTCAAACTTAATGGCGAAGTCATGACGATTGAAAAGAAATAAAATAATAAGTTTGGTTCAAGGCACACCACTTGCATCAACAGATTGCTTCTGCTAGTCAAAGTCGAACATAAAACAATCTTCAACAAATTAGACTTCAAATTTTGGAAGGTTCTCCCCCATCATCCTTTGCTTGAAACGGCTTTATTTACTTCACATTACTTAATTGTGACTGGCTCGGCCATGAAATCGTGACTGGAAGTAGTCCAAATCAATCCTCGGCAGACTCCTCTGATTTATTTGGAATGTTTAAAATTTTGAATTATTAGAGTCCGGATGTATTGTAGAATAAAAATCATTTATGTATATATCTCGTATGCATGTATGTATGTATGTTGTTGTGACGTATTCAAGCAACAAACAAAAGTAATAAAAAAATAAACAATCCCAGAGAATACAAAGAGATTTACGTGCTTCGGTTGGTGAGACATATTCCACGGCGGACAGTAACGCGATGATTTTTACTATAATAAGAAAACAAGTTACACAAGAAATTCGTGAAAATTCAGGTGAATAAGATATCTCTAGGATTTTAGTTTATATAGCTACTAAAACTCTAATACCGCAGACTCACCGCTTCACCAACGCTCTCTTTCTAATTACTGAAATACACAGTTTCTACTAACATTTTTAACCTCCTTAACATAAGTCATGCTTCACATACAAGCCCTGTTTCGGAGATCAGCCTTGGTACGGGTCTACAATTTCGTGCCGAGACCTCCTGCAAGCGGGTTGGCGGGTCACAAATCGGGTTAGATATCTACTCACACTTAAGACACTTTCAACATATTAGTTAATGAAAAATCAAATGAAACTCGACTAATTACTCAGTTTCGATAGTCACCATCTCCTAACCCTCTGTTCTGAGATGGTGTAGGCAGGTTGGCCATAGGCTTGCCACAATCAATCTTGATCTCATGTGCACAAAATGCACGTACTTACAATTACTTTATGGCCGCGGCTTTGTGGAATAAAGAAAATTCTCTGGGGAATAAAGACTTTTCTTAAAACTAGTCAAATAAGATTGACTTTTTATGTTTCTTTTTATTGTTAGGGGGCTTCTAATTTTAGAAGATGCTATAAAAAAAGCTCCTCCATCTCATCACCTCTCTCTACCACTTCATCTTCTCGACACCTCATCATCTTCTCCGGCGAAAGTCGCCGGCCGGCGACCCAAACATAAAAAAAAATAATAAATAAATTTCTCTCTCTCAAATTTTTTTCTCTTTCTCTCTAGAACAGATCTAGAGAGAGAGAAGGTTTGCTCTCACGAACAGACCTTCTCTCTCTGTCTAGATCTGTTCTAGAGAGAGAGAAAATTTTTAATTTTTTTTTTTATTTTTATGTTTGAAGGTCGCCGGCCGGCGACTTTCGCTGGAGAAGATGATGAGGTGTCGAGAAGATGAAGTGGCAGAGAGAACAGATGAGATGGAGGAGAACTTTCAAAAAAATGTATTCTGTATTCCCCATAAAAATTTATTCCTCAGAGAATTTTCAAAAAAATCTGGATTCCCTCGAGAATTTATTCCCCAGAGAATTTTCTTTATTCCCTAAAGTCGCGGCTTACTTTATTCCCTCCTAACCATCCTCCCTCCAAAAGTTCTAAAGGCGCCCAAAGTAATTGCTCTAGGCGAACCAATTACACATGAACTTAAGAGCATCCTCAATGGGACACTCTAACAAACACTCTAAAAATCTAGTTATCAAGTGTCAATGAAGATTCTCTTTCCTATGTGTCAATATAGAGACATTCTAAACCCTTTTTATCTCAAATGGAGATCTCTAAAATACCTACACTTAATACACATGTTACTCTTCAATTCAATAGAGAGAATGTGGTTAAAAAGCAAGGGTTTCATTGGTTAGAATTTTAAAGTGACACTTAGAGAGTCTTAAGGAGACACTCGACTTTTAGAGTGTCTCTCTTGAGAGTTTCTATATTAAATGCCTCCACACCATAATGGAGTGTCAAGTAGAGTGTCGCATTGGAGAAGGTTTTTTTTAACAAAATCTCTATAAATCATAAGTGGTACTCTAAATATTAGAGTTTGAGTGTCCCATTGGAGATGCTCTAAGGCTAGGAAAAAAGTTCGATAACTCAAAACTCCGAAGGACACCTAAGTTTGTTTGACCCATGAACACTTGAAATTTGAAGATGATTTCAACCCGACCAACCCGATGACGGGTTGGACTTGGATTTTGAAGTGTTACTCGACATCTCGTCCGAGCTGGGCTCGTTAGTATTTGTCCAACGTAGTCTTCTATTTGTCCGACAATACCTATATACAAATTATGTATTAAGTGTGTCATAATAACAATAGGAGCATATATTTATAATGTGTGTGTATATATATATATAAGAAAAACAATATCCAAAGGTGCCCCTCTCTTGAGTAGAGCGTAAAACTTCTTTTCTCTTGAATAATGAAAGTCTGAGATACGAGTCGGGTTCTCGATAAACCTGAAATATTTAATGGACTTTGATTGGATAATAGGATAGATAATTGATACAAAATTTCAGAGTCCGACTGACCCAACTAAATGAGCGAGTAAGTCTGTGGTCACCCAACCCGACCCGATTCCCACCCTACATGCACCTATCAAAAAGTTTGGATGTGTGGGCGCGTATAATATGGGGCGCTTTGGAACTACGGTTCCCCCTAATATCCATTTTGACAAAACAATATTCATTAATGTGTCAATAGTTGGTAGCCTAAGTGGTTTCAAGGTGTTGACATAAACTTCAGAAAGCCCTGGACGTCCCATTTTCGAATCTCAGAGAAGGTGGAACCTTTGGAAGTTATTTGAATAAGGATTATTAGGGTATAAATAATGTAGTTGGGCTTTAGGCCATAGTTTATTTGGACTATAGGCCAGATTTTATAAGAGGTTTTGATAGTAGTCAATTTCCCCAAAAAAGAAAAAAGATATTCATCAATGCAAATCTCAAGGAACATCCAACGGTGTTACACCTTTACATTTCTTATCTTTAATTCGGTTGATTCTGCTGAGTCACTGAGAAGCACTTCAATACATTTTGGTTCATCATTATTGATACACCAACCTCCTCTACCAACTACCATCACTATCAATCTCATTAGGGGTTAATCACCCCCGTCAATTAAACTGGGCCTACCAAGAATCTTGACCCTGACCGTCAATTAAGTAGGTCCCATCAAGAATTTTGATATATTTTTTAGTAGCGAAGAAAATATTTCAGTCACTAGAAAAAGATGAGCCATCTGTGTATAAAAAAGATTTATAAATAAGAAAATTGGTTCTTCTATTCTGACTTCTGAGTTCTGAGAGACTACGAGTGTTCCTTCTCGGATATTTCACCACCATTTTTACAGATTTCCTTTTCCTTCTCAATTCTAAGGTCAGATTTCGATCAATTTTCTCTTGAAATCTTCTCTTTCTTTGAACTCTATTTGATTTCAATTTTGGACCAAATAAAGTAAGAGATTTTCAATTTTTTGATTATAGAGAAGATCGAGATATGGAGATCGATAGAGCTATCAGAGAAAGTGATGACAAAAGATTGAAGACGAAGTATAACAACGCAATCTATGTAATCCAAAGAGCTTTTGCTCTTTACAAGTAAGTTTTTCTTTTCGTGTTTTATCAGTTCTTATTTTTGTTTATCGTGTTTATCAGTTTGATTCTTATTTGAATTGATAAGTTTGAGTTATTTGTTAGGTTTTTGTTAGAGTGGAGTAGTAATTTCTTGTTCTTATATAATTTGTGTTGTTATTTGAGCTGAATTTTTTTGTCTGCTTGGATAGTATATTGGAGTAAAGATGTGGATTTGATTAGAACTTAAAGAATGCAAGATTTGCATTATTGAGGATACATGTGTTTTCTTCCTGATTTGCTAATAATAATTTGCCTATTTAAAGCTCTTATAGATCATGGACTTCTTAACTAGTTTATACTTTGTTAGGTTAAAATCATGTGTTTTGCCGTATATTTGGGAATTTGATTTGTACTTATCCTTCTGGATGTGTAAAGTTGGGTGGAAAGGATCTCATTTGGGTAAAGAAAGATGTTTACTTTGATGCAATGACCGTGAGGTGTTGTTTTATCCTCTTCATTCATGGAAGCATAGTTACGAAGTTTCATTGATCAGAATTTTATGGTCATTAGGATGAGTGACTATTATGCGTTTGATCTTTGGATAGGATAAACATTATTGTATTTTCCGAAATGGAGAATGATGGGACCCACATTATTGGGTTCTTTATTTGGCAAAGCATCTAGAAATGATTCTCGGCACGTCGAGATTGGTGGATTGTTTGGTGTCCAAGATTGGAGGCGCTGACACTTTTAACTCTTCGTCTTTTGTCATTGGCTCGTACTTTTTATTCCTATTTGGCTCATTTTGTCCCAATTGTGTAAGGAAACTTCAATGATTTTTTAGGCTGAAATTGATTGGGTTGTCAATTTGGTTGGTGATTATTGTCGAATAAGATCTTGCAAATTTTAGTTTTTACTTTATAGGGCTTCATCTATAAGCTATCTGCTCACTAGGAATTTAATTTACGAAGCCACTGATGAATGATGATAATTTGCGAACAGAAAATGGGCGCGCAATGCCGATTCACATTTTCAATAAAGAATACAAAATAAATATCATGTATCACGGTCGCACTAAGTATGATTTAAACTTCCGACATGTGTATTCTAGTAAACTATTAACTATTATTAAATGTCTTGCTCACTGCGTTAGCTACCTTACGTAGAATCACGATATTGATATTGCATCAGTAGTAAATGTAAATCATGAGCAATTTATTTATTTTGCTTAATTGCTGTTGGCCCAAGAGCTTATTCTTTTAGTCACATGAATATCCTAATAAACTCTCCTTGTGCTTTGTAATCAAGTCGCTCATGATTCCTGACGTTCATTTGTCTTTCTTAACAGGTTTGAAGAGGTTGCCTTCAGCTTTAATGGAGGCAAAGATTCAACTGTAATTTTTGTTACATGTTAATCTAATTTCTTAGGAATAGTAGCATACAAAATTTCATCAAATTGTAATTAAAAAAGTTGAGTTCATCTTTGCAGGTTTTGCTGCATCTTTTGAGAGCTGGTTATTTTTTGCATAAAGAGACATCTGATTGTTCTAGTGGGATCAAAACAAAAGCTGACCTGAAGTTTCCGTTAAGAACTATATACTTTGAGACTGCTTCTGCTTTTCCTGAGATCAACTCATTCACTTACAAAACAGCTGAAACGTGAGAAATCATTTACTACTTACATTGTTTCGTTCTCTCTCTCTCTTTCAAGCAGATGTACTTACGGCATATTCCATGAAAGTATGAAGGTTTACTTTGTATATTTTGTTTTTGAGCAGTCATGGCTTGCAAATTGAAATCATTCGCCTAGATTTTAAGTCTGGTTTGGAGGCTTTGATTATGAAAAAACCAACAGCAGCTATTTTTCTCGGTACTCGAATTGGAGACCCAAATGCTGTACGTATGAATACATTGTGATGCTTGGGCATGTCATTTATTCCTTGATGATAATCTGCCCAATTATTTGCTTAAATATAACTAATATTCTACTGTCTGACTTAATGGTATGCAGGTTGGTCAAGAACAGTTTTCCCCTAGCTCACCTGGATGGCCACCTTTTATGAGAGTGAATCCCATCTTGGATTGGTCATACAGGTACTCCTTGACCAAAATCTGTACACAATCAGTTAGTAGATACTCCCGCTTTTTAGTAGTTCTCTTTCTTTGTCAGTAATATAGAGATGTATCCCATGTTTGTTTGTGTTATGCATTCTTGTTGCTTAAAAGAATGAAGCTTATAACTTCATGCGTCTTCCTTACAGGGATGTTTGGGCTTTTCTTTTAACTTGTAAGGTTCCATACTGCAGTCTCTATGATCAGGGGTAAAGCTTTTCTTTCAACTTCCTACTTTTGAAGGTTCTGTGTGTGGAGCATTACTTTCAGAAGTGTAACTGGGTCTCTACTTTCTTGTTGTTGATTCAAATCTTTACTATTTCTGGTAATTGTTTGTCTTTTTACAGGTATACATCCATTGGGAGTGTATATGACACAGTTCCAAATGCATTATTATGCATTGATGACTCCTCCAGCAGTAAAGAGAATTTTAGACCTGCATACTTACTAGCAGATGGAAGACTAGAAAGAGCAGGTAGAGCAAAAAAATGTCATCAGTCGGCTAGTGGAGATGGTCCTGTCGTAAGCAATGGCCTGAACAATGTGGACTTGCATCAGACAAGTACTCTCACGGCCTCTGTCATCGCTGTTGGTGATGAGATTCTGTAAGTCCATTCGAGCCATACGTTCTGAAATTCAGGAACCTTGAGTTTTTTAGGTAGTTTGACCTTCCAATTTAGCCGAAATTTGTTTCCTTGCTTGCAATAATGCTTAAGTTTATTGGGCCAAGACTGACCAAGACTGAGTGATTCTTACAGGGTCGTTCAGGTTTAAGAACCCCTAGAGTCTTCTAGTAACAAATGAGATGACAAAAGTGATAGGCAAACCAAAATTCTGAAGGCTGAGATCAGCCGGAAACGGTAATCAACGGCCACAATCTTCGGTGCTCGTAAACTGATATGTTGACCCGATGATCTGGGCTGTTGAATCAGTTTTCGGCTGATTTTGGCCTTGACTTTTGGCCCGTGTATCACTTTTGATGAAATAAATACATCCTATTGTAGTTGCCATGGGCTCATGAAGTTTTTCCCTTCAAGGATATTAGGTCGAGAGCACCGGCACAATGTTAATGCAATTTGACATGTCGGCTTCTATTATCTATACCTTTTGCAACAGCTTAGTTTGTGATAATATTGCTTCTGATGTATGACGTTTCTATCTCTTCCATAGCTCAGGTTTGGCACTGTTGAGGACCAAGTTGGGCCATCATTGTGTAGAAAGCTTCATTCTATAGGTTGGGTTGTATCACATACTTCCGTGGTTCGCAATGATGTAAGATTTCAATATCTTCACTTTATGAACTTTTATGTGATTTGAACTCTGAACATTATTACAGTCAGCGGAAGGTTTTGTTGACCCAAATTTTTAAATTGTAGATTGATTCTGTAGCTGAAGAAGTTGAACGTCAAAAATCTGCTACTGATATGGTAGGCCTTTATTAACAAACTTCTTGAAAGACACTCTTAGTGGTATTGTGGTACTTTAACGTTGAAGTTATATCTGGATAATCTTGTTCCTAAAGTTTCTGTGTGGGACCAAATCTGTGTTAATCCTTTCAGGTGTTTCTATATGGTGGTTTCGGCCCTTTGCATTCGGATGTGTCCATGGCAGGCATTGCAAAAGCCTTTGGAGTTCGTATGGTATGATACAGTACAAAGTACTATTTGTTATTCTTAGCTAAGTTTTAATTTTTAATAAGATTGTTCCGACATGTCTACCACAACGACTACCATTTCTGACGAATGGTTGAATAAGATAAAATACATCAACGAAGCTCCCAAACTAGATCCTTCCACATGCTAGTGCAAACAAAAGAAAACATTAGATCTAATGATCACAAGAAATACATATCTGGTCACGGTCTTTCTTAGCACATTATTAAATATTATAAATATGGATCAAACTTACCATCTTTTTGTATAGACAAACTATACCATTTTTCTAGCAACTAACATATTCGTGCCCACTGGGTACTTGGTAGAAGCCTTTCACGACTGAAACTTCAATAGTTTGAATCACTCCAAAGTCCAAAGCCCCCTTCGTCCTAGTTGTGTTTAGATACCTCGTCCTATGAAACCATTTAGCCGGTGGTGCCAGTATGTCAGGTTTGGGTCCTCACTAGTTGAGTCCAATGTGTCACTTGTCCTTCAAATGCCAACTCCAATCGTTTCCCTATAGATTCAAATATAAAAAATGCCGTAGTGTACAACCTTAACTTGATATTTCTAAACTGTATATACCAGTTATTAGTGCCTAATATATATTCAGTTGGATATTTTGATTTAGTTGTTTATAATTTATCGGTGGCTAACATTAAGCAATAAATTAATTTTTGTTGTTTAGGCTCCCGATGAAGAGTTTGAAGAGTATCTTAGGCATCTCATAGGCGAGCAGTGCACTGGGGAACGAAATGAGGTAGGATGATGTTCAGAAATATCTATGTGATCTCTTCTTGTCAGCCTATTCTTGTTCTGATTGTGTTATTTAGCTCAATATGATATGGCATATATGTTTCGAGTTTGCTTATTATTCTAAATTAGCATCTCTATCTTTTTCTTTTCAGATGGCTCAATTGCCTGAGGGTATCACTGAATTATTGCACCATGAAATGCTAGCAGTGCCTTTGGTATGAACGTTTTGCTTACACTTATTGCGACATCGTCGAATTCATATTTTGAACATTTCATGCCAAAGAAAGAGACTTCTTGCAAATGCATTAATATTCTTTTGACTTGCTTAAGACCAACAAATTTCACCTGAACCTGCACTTTTTGCTCAATGAAGTTTCTTCATATTTTTTGCAGATTAAATGCCAAAATGTGATTGTTCTTTCTGCAACAAATGTCACCGAGCTAGAACAGCAGTGGAACTGTCTAGTTGAACCTAAAAGCTCTAGCAGCCAGCTTAAGTTGATGGCACCATTTCTGTCAAAGCATCTGAGTACAACTCTTCCTGAAGTATGTATCAGAGAGCAATCACTATTTCAAACTAATGTATTTCCGTTCAATGTTCTCGCTGATTCTCAATTACTTCTTGACATTATACAGGTAAAAGTTTCCCAATCGCTAACAAAACTATGCCTTGAATTCCCAGATATTCGCATTGGTAAGATCATCAAGAAACATGGTTACGTCTTTATATAAAGTATAGTCACGACTCCCGATCCAAACAAGGAAATTTTCTGACTCGTCTGAACATCTGATTCTCATTTGCATTATATAGGATGTTACCGGAAATCAAGAAAAGGACCACTAATCGTCAGTTTCATCGGAAAGGTATGTAAAAGAAGAAGCTTAGAAGCAATGTCTTACTTTTAATATAATTTCTTATTGATTTGCTCAAGTAATAGAACCTGACTAAAATTTGATGCAGGACCAGGCAAGAATAGAGCTAGCAGCACAAGCTCTGTGCCAAAAATTTCAACCCGGAGCTTTCTCGGAGATCAAATCCGGATGATCCTTTCCTAGTCCAAAGTCTTGCAAATCAAACTCGATTCCCTTGAAGGAAGGACTTTAATTTTATAACCCCACTAGGAATTCCAATGTATTTGGCTGAAGTTCACCTTTTCAGCCAAATTCAGACGGTAAGGGAAGACTCTCACATGTTAGCAATCAGGAAGGCGGATAGAAGAAAATGGGAAGACAGAGAAAACAGTTTAGAGTTCTTCCCCTTGTTTATTATGTCTTAGCCTCTCACAGAACATTGAAATACTTTGATATTCAAAGATTTTTTTTTTATGTAATTCTCCATTAGACAACTATATTTGAATGGACACAAGCTGCAACTTTACCCTAACTTTGATTTATAATCAATATATTTTTATGAAGTTAGTTTTGAGATGAGTAAATCTTATGCCTGATTTTGAACGAATGATGAAGTGGAGATAGCGATGATCTTTTCCAAGCATATTCAGCAGATCTCCACCACAGCGGGTTCGGTGATCTCTACTAACTTTATGGAGTGCTTTTACCCTCAGATTTCCGAAGTTCAAAATGAAGCTCTCACAGCGCTTCCGCAGTATGAGGAACTTCGGAAGGCCACTTTCTCTCTCAAGCCGGGAGCGGCTCCAGGTCCAGATGGTTTTCCTCCGTATTTTTACCAGTCTAACTGGGATACTGTTAAGGATGATATTCAACTTATGACTAACACTTTCTTTCAGAGCTATACTCTTCCTGAGAAGTCTAACCATACTCACATTTGCCTTCTACCCAAAACTAAAACTCCTCAATCTCTTGCTGATTATCGTCCTATTAGCTTGCTGAACACTACGTATAAAATCATTACCAAAATTCTGGCTAATAGACTTAAACTCATTCTGGCTGATATTATCTCCCCTTTCCAGGGAGCTTATGTTCCTGGCAGACAAATCACTGATAATATCATTATTAGTCAAGAAATCATCCATTCCTTCAAAAAAGTCAAAGGAGCCAAAAGCTACTTCGGTTTAAAATTAGACATGTCTAAAGCTTTTGATAGAATTGAATGGAGCTATCTGGAGAACGTTATGAAGAGGATGGGTTTTTCTAACACTTGGATCAATCTTATTAGGACCTGCCTTTCTACCAGCTCCATGGCGGTTCTTATCAATGGGAGACCGGGCAGTACTTTTAATGTTAGTAGGGGTATTAGGCAGGGAGATCCACTCTCCCCTTTCCTGTTTGCCATTGCCATGGAAGGTCTTAGTCGGCTTCTTGAGAATAATCATAGTGCTTCCTCCTTCATCGGCTTTCCTATCCCTAACGCGAACTTCTCGATCAAACATCTCCTCTTCGCAGATGACTGCATCATTTTTGGGCAAAACTCTCTGGAGAATATCTACAACCTTAAACAAATTCTTAAGGAATTCAGTGAAACTTCTGGCCAGATGATCAACTATGCGAAGTCGAATATATTCTTTTCTAAAAATTCGCACCCCAAGTTCAAACGGATGATTATCAAAGAACTTAAAGTCCACATTTCGTCATCCGGGGACAAATACCTTGGCACTAATCTTTTTATCGATTGTAACAAGAAACAAGCTTTCAACTCTCTTGTCACTCAAATAAAAAATAAGCTTGCCAAATGGCAAACTCATCTCCTCTCGCAAGCTGGCCGCTCGGTAGTCATCTCTACAATCGTAGCGGCCGTTCCCCGATACCAGATGCAGTGCTTTGCCCTTCCTAAAGGCATTAGCAATAGCATTGAGTCTATTCAAAGGACTTTTTGGTGGGGAAAATCCAAAACTTTTCATACGATCAATTGGAACTCTATTTGCAAACCTCGCAAATTTGGAGGTCTTGGGCTTCGTCTTCCTCTTCTTGATAATCAAGCCTTTTTGCACAAACTTAACTGGCGGATAATCAACAATCCGAAGGCTATCTGGGTCCAAGTGCTTAAAGGAAAGTATTTTCACAACTCAAATAAACCTAAACCGCCCAAGAACCATCACTCGTGGCCGTGGAAATCTATATCTAAACACCATCATCAAAGTGAGAGTCTGATATTTTGGAACATCAACAAAGGAGAGCAAATCAATATTTGGACGGACTACTGGATACCTAACCATCCACCTCCCATTACGAATGATAGAGGATGCTCTTTGAATCGGGTTTCACAACTTATTACGAATGGAAATTGGAATTTAAATGTTATTAATATGTTTTTTAATAATGACATTTGCAGGGCAATACTCAGCATCAATCTCAATCCTAATGAAGAGGATAAAGCTATTTGGACACTGACAAAATCAGGTAATTTCACGCTTAAATCCATGTACAATTTTTTACGCAACAATTCAATGTTTAACACTAATGACCAGATGGACTGGTTCTTTATATGGAATATGAACACTATCCCAAGGATTAAACTATTTCTATGGAAATGTTGTACGAATAGCTTACCAGTCAGAGCTAGAATTGGCAAGTTCATTGGAAATAATTACTCCTGTACTAACTGCAATGAGGAAGAGACTATTGATCATGTCATGCTTCATTGCCCTTTCGCGAAGGCAGTCTGGTTTCATTATAATGTTAGAACTGATCATATTGAGACCATTATGCAATGGATTCAACAATGGAAGTCCCTTGAGGAAGAAACTATTAATCTGTATGCTAAAATTCTTTGGTTACTGTGGAAATCCAGATGTGAGAACTGTTTCACGACGAATAAACAGAATCCAGTCCAAACGATAGAAAGGATAAACAGCACCACTACAACCCCACTCAGAACAGAAAATTGCATCACCACTAAGAGTAAGGAAAAAACGGATATACAAACATGGAAACTTCCTACGGCACCTTATATTAAAATCAATGTAGATGCCTCTTTTATGAACCTTACAGAACAAGCAGGGATTGGTTACATTATGCGTGATGCAGATGCCAAAATTTTAATGGCAGCAGCAGATACTGTACGAGGACAGAATGCGGAAGAATGTGAAAGCTTAGCAATATTATATGGGCTTCTAGGAGCGAGGCAACTACAAATTGCTTATGTGCATCTAGAAAGTGATAACAAGTCAATAATCCAAGCTATCAACGGTGATGAAGGAAGAACTCAATGACAATCTCAAGATATCATCCAACAGATCAAGAACATCAAAGATAAATTTTCGGGAATTATTTTCACTTATGTGTCTAGAAATGGTAATGGCTATGCTGATGCTTTAGCTAAATGGGGACGTACTCATGGGTATAAGAAAATATGGAATGATGTAGCATCTTTCTTTTCTGAATTTTAAGTTGGCTTGTAATAGACGCTTTATTTTAATGGTATTTCCCTTCATCAAAAAAAAAAAAATAGCAACCTCCCCTGAATTTTGTGTACAGAGGAAGCAACCCATCTCCAGCAAATTGTGATATTGTGAAACATTTTTTTGTACGGTAATATTCCAACCCTAGTTTCAAAACCTGCAAGTAGCTAGTGAATATGTATAAAAGAGTCACTTTCCATGTATAGTATCAAGGTTTTTTGACGTAAAATTTTCGGTCAAAAACAAACTCATCTACTCTTCCATAGTTCGCAAAAGGGAGATAATGTGAATAATTGCTTAGACTTGACAGCAGACGCCGCCATACATACTAGTAAGGAGATTTGCTGTTTGGACCCCTTTTCGTATGATTGAATTGCTGTTTAGACTTTTTTTTTTAGTGTTAAACTTTTGAAAAATAGTATTTACCTCTTTTAAACACTTATATGTAACTTATTTTTTGAAAAAGAGAGTGCAAAGTGCAACACTGGAAAATCTTCCCGTACTACTACTATGCTACTACATAAGGTTGTCTCCCAAACTGGATTTAAGATATTCCCATCCCCACCACCCTAATACCAAACTAAATCCCGGGTCTGCCCATCCCACGGCTCAGTGGTGCGGTAGGAAGAAGTAAATTTACGGTCCAGATCACTAGTAGCATTGCTTGATGTGATTTTAACTCTCCGAGTCCAATCTAACACAGGGTTGAGCAAGTTTACTCTCTGAATGTAAATATTGAACACTTCAGATCCTCTCTCTCTCTCTCTCTCTCTCTAAACGTCTTCAGCAATGGAGGATGACAGGTAATATTATTTTCGACTTTCTATCCTAAGTATCCTTCTACTAAAACTAGGGTTTTTCTTTTCCTTATCTTTTGCTTTACAAAAGATCAAACTAAACTTCCCCTTCTAGTTTCTGACATAAAAACTTTTGCTTATATTAAGAAAACTAAAACAATATACAACTTCCAGTTTCAGCAAAATTTTATAAACTAAATCCTCTTGTTATTGTAGTTCTGATTTATAGTGGAGTTTACCCTACTCTGAGTTAGTATCCCAAAAACATAACAAAATTGATGCCCTTTTCAGGTTAAATTCTCCAAATACATCAGCAATAACACTTGAGGTTTTAGGCCATCAACTTCAGTTTTCTCAGGTATATTATTAACATTGCTCTTTTTATTTCACATTTTGGCATTTTGCTCA
This sequence comes from Eschscholzia californica, assembly GCF_041429995.1. NCBI lineage: Eukaryota > Viridiplantae > Streptophyta > Magnoliopsida > Ranunculales > Papaveraceae > Eschscholzia > Eschscholzia californica. Next base: position 39,349,876 of record NW_028238420.1, on the reverse strand, counting down.
GCTAATTTTGAGGACTATTTAATGTTTATATATCTAATAACATTCTCAAGTGGGGGGAATTTAAAAGGTTTATACTTGTGGTTTCTCAAATGAATAGGATACTCTTTTTTGGATTTTTAAATACTTGACTTACCAATCTTAACAAATTTTTTTTTTAATTCACTCCGATAAATAGATGATCGAATGTGTGTCTCATAAAATGTTTAATTTGGTTGTCGTAGGACCCGAACTCGAAGCATCTTGGAACTACAGTTTGGGATGCATCCATGGTGTTTGTTAAATTTCTGGTAAGAATTAGAATTCTACTACTGTCTTCATTAGCAAGTTCAGCTGATTTTTACTGAAAGCAGTCCATCTCTTTGATTTTTAATCTTGCTTTGGGCAAAAAATCATGTTATCAACTTATGGTATTAAGTTAATATGATTCTCTTGTGGGTCACATCATCTATCGCAATCTCGTGAGATATATCATTGCAAAACTATGTGTTGAAATGAGGTTTTGAGTTTTGATGGAAATGTCAAACTTCTATAAGATGTTTGTGTTGCTCATAAATATGTTCTTGTATGAATTACTCAGGAAAGGAATTGTAGAAAGGGTAGGTTTTGCCCTTCAAAATTGAAAGGAAAGCGTGTGATTGAACTTGGAGCTGGTTGTGGAGTAGCTGGATTTGGTTAGTTTCTTGCATAGTGTATATAGACAGGAATTCTAAAATGTGTAGGAACACGTTGTACTGGATTTTATCGAGCATGGATTTGCTTAGGTTTGATCTGAAATGTATCAAGTATGTCACTATCCACTCAAAGCCAATTGGCAATAATTTGACAAGTCCTTGACATTATGTTCTCGGCCATGATATTTCCTTTTGTCATTGTGGGACTATTCTACACGCCAATTACACTTGGCATTCTTTGAGTCTAAAACATGCCTTTTGGTTGGATTACTTATTACGTGGAGCATGTTCGAGCATAGGGCCTATCACATGTGGACCTATCTCCAGATACCATATTAAGTTTGTGGGCATCCTACTATAAACCAATTGGCAATGAGTGGAGAAGTCTTCGATACTGTTTAGTTTGTAATGATGTCATCTTTTGTCTATGTTGGACTATTCTCACGAAATGCTTTTCTCAGGCATGGCATTACTAGGATGTGACGTCATTACAACAGACCAGATTGAGGTTTTGCCATTGTTAATGAGGAACGTTGAAAGGAATACTTCAAGAATCATGCAAGCGAATCCTGATCTAGGTACACATCTTTTTTCATACGGGTTTTTGTCTTGGATTTGTTTAATCTTTTTCTCCAATTTTAAAGGAACTTTCACCTTTTCTCTAACTTCACCACTATGTTGTTTTTGGGCTTTCGTAGCATCATTTGGTTCGATCCAGGCTGCAGAGCTGGACTGGGGAAACAAGAATCATATAAAGGCCGTTGAACCTCCATTTGATTACATCATTGGGACTGATGTTGTAAGTATACACCCATCATAAAGAAGAAAAAGGAATAAACCATTTCCTACATTTTCACCCAATTTTCCTCAAACTAAAAAACGACTTGTTTATTTTACTCTTTATTGGTGCTGTTCAAGAGGCTTTTTGTTAGTATATGTTTCGCTTATATCTAGTTTCTTCTAAAAACGTGTTGTATATAATTCCTCTATATAATTTGATTTATTCCTTGTTGGTTTTAGGTTTATGCCGAGCACCTCTTAGAACCACTCTTGCAGACAATATTCGCCCTATCAGGACCTAAAACTACAATCTTGGTAATATGTTCGTAAGATTCTTATTTTCGTGTTTAACTACTATGTCCAGATAACAAATTTCTGATAACCCTTTCTCCATAGTCCATATTTTTACCTTATTCTAACTTATCCCTCGTGAACTTTTCACTCAGTTGGGTTATGAGATCCGATCAACATCTGTCCATGAACAAATGCTTCAGATGTGGAAGAGCAACTTTGAAGTGAAAACTGTCCCAAGAACTAAGGTGTTTCAACATAACAACTGATAGCTAATATTTATTTCTCAAAACTTGATCTCTAAACTAAAAAAGATAATGTTTTCCACTATCTAGATGGATAGTAAATTTCAACATGCCAGTATCCAACTCTACATAATGGGCCAGAAGACTCGATCATTACTTGCAGAGAATGAAGCCCAAGATGTGGAATCAGCAAAGAAGCATGAAATCAGTGAAGAAGATGGTAGTTCCAACAGAGTTGATGAATTAGAACATGCAAGTAAAATCAAACAAGTTACAGAACTAGAGTCGGCAAAGAAGCATGAAAATGATGAAGATTCTGAGAGTGGCAATGGAGTTGATGAATTAGAAATTAGTACAATTTGTGAAGGACATGAAAGCGACCCAGTTACAGAACTCAAAGATGGGAAGCTTGATGAATGGGAAGCAAGAAGATATGGTGCTATGGCTGCACGACTTTTACGCGATATCCAGATAAATTGAAGTCTCCAACATTGTACGTTAAGGTTCTCCTAACGTTCATATGATGCAAATATTTGGTAATCAATTTTTATCGGTTTAAAGTCTATCTTTGGTTTCCAGTGATAAATTGCAGAACAGAGTTAGTAGGATGGTCCGGAACACAGACGTTTCCAAGCTCCTGGCAGCTCTCCTCAGTTATGACTAGGAAAATGCTTGCAGGAGATGGTTTCCTTGTTCACTAGGGTTTAGGCGGCAATCACCAGAGCTTGTTATTTGGTGAATTGAACTGGGCTCTGGTAAGTTTAAGGATTATGGTAGGTATGTTTCAGATGTAATTTATGAAAGTTGCTTGTTAACCAACAATATTTTATACCAGGGAGCTGAAGTAGAACTCTACACACACCCTTTTGATTGGTGGGTAGTTGCTTATTCCCATTCTTGATCTTGTTAAAGAAGGAATGTTTTTGAAGATGATATACCATAAAAACTTCTTCTACATGTTGCACAATATAACAAAAAGACACGTCTTAAACCTAAAACAACCGGGTGTGAGTCAGTATTTGAAGAATATTTTAGTTCCAAGCCAAAGTATGGGACTCAAGACATGTCTCGACGTGGTTGTGGCAGGCATGGGTTGTGCTAATATCAGTCGTGTACCGTGTCACTACCTGTGGTAGTACGTTTTGGTTACATGGGATTGGCCCCCCGAGATGTATGTTTAAGGTCCTAGTGCACGGTGTTAACATTCACAGTACGAAAAAAGTATACATACAAACTAACTTTAAACTCTTCAGACATGAAAAAAGTTCAAACTCAATCATGTAGGATTGCCAGAAACTTTTTTTTTTTTTTGAGTAAAACCACATGTTACATTCATTAGTGAAATCGGTCACAATATTACACGGTAAGATAATTCTTATTCCTCTGAGAACTACATGAGAGTTACATAAGTAAAGTTCTACACAGAACTTTCGAACATAAAGTGCCTCGTGAAGGGAAATGAATTGACAAGACAGACTAAAGAAAAGACCTTAAAGGTCGAAAAATGAAAAGATCCTTAAGATCGAGAATGAAAATACCCTAAAAGTCGACAAAATTATTGAACTAAGACTAAAAGTGACCAAGCTGAGAGAACCACCGCCGCCATTACTGGGAAGTCGCCACGTCGTGAATCTTATTATACATATTATATTTAACAGGAGAGATGAATAGCGGTATCATCAAGAACATCAAAACCATCATTGTCGTCTTTCCTGATCAAGGATCACCGTAGTCCGCCACACTGAGATATCGGTTGCTCTTGTCAAGTTGTCATGGATAAAGAGAAGATCAATCGTCGTCGAAAATCCATCACCCTAACCACCGTCTTCATCTCTTCTCGTACTACATAATATCAATCCGCCGCAGTAGACAACCTAGACGGGTGAGCTAGGAAACCAAATTTCAATGATTTTCCGCCCAACTTCTCTCTACAGATGGACGTTTGATAATTAAAAAAAAACTTTAGCCCAGGCTACGTCTAAAATTATTGTTTTTTTTTACCGGCTAAAGGCACCTGACAAATTGTTATTGGCGCCGAGAAATCACCATGATCTGAAACAAAAAGTCTCAAAACAAGTAATTTCAATTCATCAAACCTTAAAACGCAAATTATATTTTGATCTAACATTGAGCAATCAAATTAAATCTAATATTGAACAATCAGATTAGATTAGAATTTGTCTTGAAGAAAAGTTATGGTTGAACTCGAAGTAACCCCTTGAAAAGCCCTCAGACTAGCCAGTCTGAGCTATTTCTTTGGGTCTCAGACTGATCTGGGTCCGAGCCTTTGCTTTGGTATTCAGATGGGTACCGATCTGTGTCGGGTGCGACTAGAAGTTTGGAGTCAAAGGAGATTGACGTTACTCAATCTACTTCCCCGGATGCCAACAACAATTTTTTCAGGTGCTCTTAGACGCTCCTTTTTTTGTGTAGATGTATTTTGTTAATTCTATTTTGGCCCTAATTCGTAATCAATTAGTCTTTTTTGACTACATAAATGTCTGACAGTTCGTTTTGATTTCAAATGTCAAAATTTATTTTGAAATTATTTATGTCATTTTTGTAAATATTTTTTTTTATCATTACCATCTCTCTCATACACTTCACTCTACTACTTCATCTCTCCACTTCGCGTTTTGTCCTTCACTAAGGTTGCCAACGTAAGGTTGGCGGTCAACAACTTTGTTCGTGAATTCACACAAAGAAAATCAATTATATAAAACAGATGGGAAAATGCTGACTGGGACAAACATCATTTTTTAACTATGGATATTATCTAACAGCCATTTCCTAAATTTATAATACATTCATTCTTAGAAATAAAAGAACTTATAAAAAATAACCCATAAGAGGTGTGTATTAAGCCGTAAGCACCGAAATATACCATGTTTAAAAATAACTCATAAGAGGTGTGTATTAAGCAGTAAGCACCGAAATATACATGTTTAAAAATAACTCATAAGAGGTGTGTATTAAGCATCGAAATTTTATCAACCATATTTGTATTTGTTTATTAGGTTTACATGGTTGATGGTTGCAGGATACAATCATACAACTGGGGAAGCCTGTCACTGTTAAAGTTGCGGCTAACCTGATCAGGTTGTTGTCCTACGATAACAAAGGAAGTCTCAGTAATCCTTCTAATATGTACTCCGAACTCTCTGGGTAGATGGTTGATGTAACAATCTCGAAACTCGTTGTAAAAATTCGCTAATATGTATAGTAAGGTACATATATGTATTTGTGTTTTAGGCAAAAGATCTAGCTATTAAAAAATCTATTACATAAAATAGAAGGAAAAATACTGACTGAGACAAACATCATTTTTGAATTATAGATATTGTCTAGCAACCCTTTCCTAAATTTATAATGCGGTCCTTCTTAGAAATGAAATAACTTATAAAAAATAACCTATAAGCGGTGTGTATTAAGCAGTAAGCACTGAAATATATCATGTTTAAAAATAACTCATAAGAGGTGTGTATTAAGCAGTAAGCACCGAAATATACGATATTTAAAAATAACTCATAAGAGGTGTGTATTTATATTTGTTTATTAGGTTTACATGGTTGATGGTTGGAGTATACAATCATACAACTGGGGCAGCCTGCCACTGTTAAAGTTGCGGCTAACCTGATCAGGTTGTTGTCCTACGATAACAAAGTAAATCTCAGTAATCCTTCTAATATGTACTCTGAACTCTTTCGGTAGATGGTTGATGTAACAATCTCGAAACTGGTTATAAAAGTTCGCTAATATGTATAGTAAGGTACATATATGTATTTGTGTTTTAGGCAAAAGATCTAGCTATTAAAAAATTAGCTCATCTTTTTGTATTCAAAAATTAGCTCATCTCGGTGTATCTAGTTATTCAAATATTTAGTTAAATCTTCAAGTACTTTTTCGAATGTTATCTACTTACAGTAGTTGAGATATTGTTTGTTATTTAAGAGCCCATAATTCATTAGTAAATATCATTGATAAGAAGTGCAAAGATTCATCTAGAGAAGTCTATAAATTTTTCACAGGTGATGAGAATGAGGAGAAGAAAAGGTGTGAACATTGTTAAATTCTGTTTACCCCATTTTGTAGGTATGACCGAACCTCAGTTTAATTCCATAAACAATTGTCAATTTCTCCATTAGCAGTGAACCTTCCATTTAGTGAGTCAATATAATCTGAACTTCGTGGAAGCCAGCTCTAGGCGAGGGTTACGTGATTATTTGTACGGAATAACTGAAAACTAAAACATATCAAAATAAAGGGTTATTTCCCTAATGGCCCCCAACTTTGTGACCAGCTTCCCGCCCGGCCCCTACTTTACGAGAAATACCCATATGACCCCCTTCTGTTATAACACCGTTACTCTCTCTCTCTTCCATTTCTTTTCTCTCTCCTCCATCTCTTTTTCTCTCTCTGCCCTGTCACGCCACATCATCTGTTACGCCACCTCATCACCTTCTACGGCAGAGGTCGCCGACCGGCCAAATTTCCGGTCGGCGACCTTCAAACTAAATTTTTTTTCTCTTCTTCTTCCTCTCTCTCTCTCTCTCCTGTTTTCTCTCTCCTATTCTCTCTATCTTCTTCTTCCTCTCTCTCTCTCTCTCTCATCTTCTTCCTCTCTTTTCTCTCTCTTTCCCTTTCTTCTCTCTCTCTCTAAAATGGTCGGCGAAGGGGGGAACCCTTCGCCGGTCGTCGGTCTGGGAGACCGACCGACGAGGTCTGGTTATCCCAGACCTTCGTCGGTCTGGTTTCTCCCAGATCTGAAGGTCTGGGGAAACCAGACCGACGGCCGGCGAAGGGTTCCCCCCTTCGCCGACCATTTTAGAGAGAGAGAGAGTGAGAAGAAAGGGGAAGAGAGAGAGAGAGAGGAAGAAGATGAGAGAGAGAGGAAGAAGAAGAAGAGAGAGAAAACAGGAGACAGAGGAAGAAGAAGAAGAAAAAAAATTTTATTTTTATTTTTAGTTTGAAGGTCGCCGGTCGGAAATTTGGCCGGCCGGCGACATCTGCCGGAGAAGGTGATGAGGTGGCGTAACAGATGATGTGGCGTGACATGGCAGAGAGAGAAAAAGAGATGGAGGAGAGAGAAAAGAAATGGAAGAGAGAGAGTAACGGTGTTATAACGGAAGGGGGCCATATGGGTATTTCTCGTAAAGTAGGGGGTCAGGCGGGAAGCTGGTCACAAAGTTGGGGGCCATTAGGGAAATAACCCCAAAATAAATTTGTTAAGTGTGTAAAAGCATTTACTTCGAATAGTGAGTAAAATGCTCAATGAAATTTTTCGTGCCAGAGGCACGGGCTATACCCTAGTATACATAATATCTTCTTCTTCTTCTACTACCTACACCACCATGGGACACACACACACGAACACTATTCTCTCTCTCTCTTTCTTTCTCCCTTCCTCACCATGTCTCTCTTTCATCTCACCAAATTCAAGTCAAGAATAGGGTATGCTGCTTTACGGAGGAATCAAACCTTGTACATTTATTACATATACCAAGTTCTTAATCACTAAGTCGTATCTTGAATCTTGTCAATATTTTAGTTTTAGTTATGTGTATTGAAATCGCACCAACGTATAGAATTTTAAAGAAAAGGCCTATAAGTAAGTTGGGGCCCAAAGTAGCCGCTTTGGGCCTAGCCAACTCTGCCCATCTTTTTTTTCTCCCTCCTATTTCCCATCTCTTCTGCTGTCCTCACCACTCTTATTTTTCTCTCGATCCAGAGAAGGGGAGGAGAATCCCTTCGCCGGTCATAGAGAAAAGGGGATATGAGAAAAGTGAGAGAGATGAGGGAAAGATAAAAGAGATGGATAGAGATGAGGAAATCTCGCATTTTTCATTATGATATTTGAACTGTCATACCACCTAAATGTTTGTTTATAATACGTTATTCTCTCTCAAGTTATTTTTTTCGTGTGTCATGTAGAAAAAGTAGAGGGACAAACGTCAATTTTGCCATTTGGACCTCCAGTCTATCAGGATCTCCCGCCTATTTCTTGGTCAAGGGATGGATTTGTAGCCCAAACCTTGTAAGTTAAGACATAAACAATTACAAATAAAAAGATTTAGGAGGAGTGGCCGTGTTTGTGCCCTAGATTTATCTTCATGGTCACGAAACGACACAACATGTTGGCCCCCAGTACCTACTTGCACATATAACTCATGCTTCGAATGGTTTGTCAAGATTAATTTGTTTTGGCCAGCGCGCTAAGTTGTCTGCTTTAGATTTTGGGCATGTAGACGTGGTCCATCAGAGTTTGACCAAAATTGACTTAGGGAACAACTTAATTTTCACCCACAAAATTAACATGTTTACATTTTACTACTAATTTTCATCTTTACCACCACCATTTTTCTCTCTTTTTGTTCAGGCAAAGGGCACATTTCTCTTCGCCATAACCCCCTTCTCAAACGAAAGGGATAAGGTTTCAGGCGTCTGAAACCCTAACCCTTTGATCGTGGCATGTCGCCGGAGGGCTCCTATCCCCTTCGTCCGAGAAGATAGGCCGGTCCCCCTTCTTAAACAAAGAGGGTTTCAGTGATTTCGTTCGAGGGAAAAGTGTGAGGAAGGAAAGGGATTGGGTTTTCTTTTAAAAGAAAGAGAAAAAAAATCGAAGAAGGACATTGATCAAGAGAAATGAGGAGAGATGGTCGGAGATAGTGGTGTTCGTGAAGATGAAGTTGAAAATGGGGTCGTATATGTAAACATGTTAACTTTTTGGGTGAAAATTAAATTGTGCCCTTAGTTCGTTAGGCTTAATTCTAATTGGCCTAAGTCCACATGCTGGGAACCAAAGGTGAGACCCTAAGTACTGGCTTTTCTTTTCCGAGAGGATTAATTCTGTTTGATTCCTCATTTGTGATCAACTGGCTGATTTGGCCCCCAATTGTGTCTAGAAATTCGATTTAGCTCCCAATTGTTTCTGAGAGTTCGATTTGGCTCCCAAAAGTTGTCAAGTCTCTTGTTTCTACCTCATAGAAATCTTCGTTTTATCCTATTCGCCTCCAATTCAACTTTCTATTTCTTCCATCCCGCTTATTTTAACCTAAGAAACGGTCAGCTACCTTCTTAGGTTGAAGAAGGGGAAGGGGAAGTGGAAGAAAGCAGAAGTGGAGGAAAGTTGGACAAATAGAAAATATAATTACAAAAATATCATGAGGTAGAAATGGAAGGCTTGACAAAATTTTGGAACCAAATTAAATTCTCAGACATAATTGGGCACCAAATTGAACTATCCAACACAATTGGGAACAACAGTTGGTCACAACTCGGGGGGTCGAAACAGAATTAAATGCTGACATGATCGAACGGACTCAGATTCACCACATTAGTGTGTAAGTCAGACAAGTTACCTTTGACTTTTATAGTAAGAATAAAGGATTCTATTTATTATCACTGTGGAAAACACAGGTCTCCTATATAGAAAGAAAATGAACATCACTACCCACATTATAATATACTTGAACTTTTAGGTATATCATCATCAATTTCTTCTCCTCACAAACAAGAACCAACAGACCCCCAAAAAGTTCTAAAGAGAGAGAAATGGGGAGAGCTCCATGCTGTGACAAGGCTAATGTGAAGAGAGGACCATGGTCACCTGATGAAGATTCAAAACTCAAGAATTTCATTGAGAAACATGGAACTGGTGGGAATTGGATTGCTTTACCACCAAAAGCTGGTAAGCTAGACTCCTAGAGAGAGAGAGAGAAAATTTGAAACTACCCTTACATTCATTTGATTAACAAAAGGTTCAAGTTGTTGTTGTTAATTTGTATTCTTTTCTAGGTTTTTATTCCTTTGTGGTAACATTCTTGACTTGGGTATACAATATACTATATTTTTCAGGTCTAAAAAGATGTGGTAAGAGTTGTAGATTGAGATGGCTAAACTATCTCAGACCCAATATTAAACATGGAGATTTCTCTGATGATGAAGATAGAATCATCTTCAACCTCTTTGCCACAATTGGGAGCAGGTGATCACCTCCAAATTCTCTTTTATTTCCCATTTTGTTTGGGTTTAAATTTGGTGTTTCTGTTTCATATTTTCTCTTAAAATCAGAACAAAAAAAAAACATCTTGTTTCCTTCACTTTCCTTCTTTAGTAAAGATCATGAATTCACAAAAAAAAAAAAGAACTTGATAAAAATTCAGTTTTTGAAGAAAGTTTTCATTTTTAAATGTCAAATAAGATGTACTAGAATTAGTTGATTTTAATAGTCATTTCAAATATTTATAGGTGGTCAATTATAGCAGCACAATTACCGGGAAGAACAGATAACGATGTTAAGAACTACTGGAACACCAAACTGAAGAAGAAAATCATGGGATCAATTGTCATTCCTTCATCATCTCATCAAAGAAAACCAGCTTATGATTCAAATAACTTTCCATTACTTAATCATCATCTTCAAACTCCATTGCCAATGCCAGTAATGTTCAATGAAAATTATGATTATACCACAACTAGGTCATCCTTTATGAGCCTACTTGATGAACCCATTACTCCAAAATCATTATCTTTCAAGAATATTAACTCCATGATGACTGAAACCCATTTTGAAGATTTTCAAGAAAATGGTTTAATGGGTTCCAATATGCACCTTTGTGAAGTTACTAATTATAAGAATCCTCTCATATTTGGATCTAGTGGTATAGATCAACTAAGTTCAAGTTCTTCTAATGAAAGTTGTAATAATCAGATCCATGGTGATAGTATAAGTACTACTATTTCTGATATGATCATGGAAAATAATTACTTGTATGAAATTGAAGATAATCATGAGAATCCATCAAGTGAGTTATTTTGGGAAGATCATAAGCAATTATTAGGGTTTGGTGTTGAAGAAGATAAACAATTTGTTAGCAGTAGTAGTAATAGTGATGAAAACAAGACACAAGGGAGAGTCATCATGTAGTAGTACTAATGAATCTGATATTGACTGACAGTAACCAAAATCAAGAGATTTGAAAGGTAAGGAAGGGGAAGTCAGAATTTCAGATTTTGAAGATTTCTTGGTCATAAGTTTTTGGGGTTGTCTTTTCATTGTATGGTTTCAGTGAAAATACTTTTTTGACAGTGCAATACCAAAAGTTCTTTTGGTGTCTTTAATTTTTGTGTTAATTCCAAGTTGGACCCAAATTTGTGATCAATTAAAAAATTTGACACATATGTTTGTCTAGCATTCTTTTTGGCCCTTAAGATTTGTTAATCAAAGGGTTCGTTACACAATGTCCGTAAGACATTTTATTTATAGACTCAACATCTTTATATATTTACAAGACATTTTGTCTATTGATTCAATATCTTAAAATATATCAAAATGTCTTAAAACATATTTACAAATGTCTACGTATAATAGAAAAAAATATTTTAAAATTCCTCTGCTTAGACAACTCTCTCATATAGTCTAGTAGGTTATCCGCATCTTGAATTCTTAACAACTCGCTTTTGACTCTCACGTGTGAGAGGATTGTACGTATAGACTGATTCATACAATACCCCCTTAAGAATTAGACATACATCTTTATCATTAATTATTTTCACTATGGATTTCTTTTAGACTTAATATTATTGAAAATTAATTTTTAATTATTTTTATTTTGAAGACAGAGGATTTTTTTGATAATAAATTTGCAAAACAGTTTGGCAGCATCATCATGTGATGGTAATTTCCATTCTTCAACCAAACAATTAAAATTTAAATTTTCTAAATTTCGAATTTTCTACTAATCATGGTCATTTTTATATAATTATTTAAGTTAAAAGACAAAAGTATATCCGAAACGTCTATGTCATTTGGTTGATAGACGGTATCTATCAATGTTTAGGTAAACATTAGATGGCGGCCAAATAATGGGAACAATATATCGCATGTTTTTATAGGCTGCCAAAAAGAACCTTACTACCAAAGGAGTGCTACCTCATGAAATTGACATCTTCAATTTAATAGACTGATAGATAACTTCGTATTTAATGATATAAAATTCCCAACGTTTTTCGACGTGTACCCCTATGTATTGTTAAGTTAGACTAGATGGATACTTGATAAACCCAACCAACTAAGGAAACCCTTGATCGGGTTTGTTTGTTTGTGTTTGGAATGTGATAAAGAAGATTGATCATTATTGTGTTACAAACTCAAGTACCACAACAAATTCAGTACAAAATAGCTGTATTTTCGAAAACCCTTGAAGATGAGAGTTATATATGTATTTACCTAGTAAGTTTATCCAATATTACATAGTCATAAATGTATAAATGATAGAGGATCCTTGTTGGAATGTAGTTCCTATGTCCAAAGGCCCTAAAATGTATGACTTGGTGGGATTGGATGCCTTTGCTCTTTGGGAAATCATTGGTTGATGGATTTTGATGTATAATTGGCTAACTCATTTTTGTCTTTGTTAGGGTGTAAATATAAACAAACAATATCCAAATTGAATCCATTGACTCTTGATAGTTTTTGTATGCATCTAAGATAAGTTAGATTAATTAGGTTCTGCCAGCTAACCATTTAATAATTTCAATTAAGTGAAACTAAACATTTATTCTTATTGGTAGGGGTGTGCAAAAACAGACCGAACCAATCAAACCATGTAAGTGAGTTACTTATATAGTGTTGTTTCAACATCTCCAAACATGAAACTACACAATTTTCAGCAATGAATAGAAGTCAATCATGTGTAAAGTAGAGAAATTTGGAAGTTTGTATTTAGAAGACAGAAGGGCATGTTTGGTTGTATGCTCATTGCACAGATATATCCAGCATAAGAATAAATATTTGCAATTAAAGAAAACCTTGAAATTCCTTGAATCCAAGAGGGGAAGAGCGTCACATATACGAGGATTATATGGGCTCTCCTTTGATTAACCGTCTTAAATGTTTGGTTTGACAGTTCCACAAGGGAAAGTTTAAATGCACTCACCATTTTTGTTATATACAGTCATATCTTAGGTATTTTTTTGTCGAAGTCAAAGAAGATATGTGGTAGGTTGAAACGGCAAGTCCATATAACATTTCGCATTCCACAATATTGCTCAGAGCCATCCAGGCCCAGCTCACTCACTTGTATCTCTCAGCCACAGCCAGAGACCAGAGTAAGTGGCAGGCCCATGTAATGGCCTTGTAGCTGGACATTAGTGGACCAAGAGAAACCCCATCGAAATTCACACACCGTGGTGTGGCTAAAATTTCCATTATATAAGTATTATCCGTGTGTGTGTATAGCAATAATCCGCACTGTTGCTAAAACTTTCAAAGTGGAGAAACAAGATATGAACTAGAAACTCAGGGCAAAAAACCCAAAAACTAGTTATCTTGCAAGGAATTGGGCGATTTTTTTTTTTTTCTGAAAAAGAATTGGGCGATTGGTAATAGTAAAACAATCTCCATCTTTAATGACAGGTGTATTTCAGAATTTAACTCATTTCTTTTGCAAAAAGCGACATATTGACCACTACATTTACTCAAGGTAGCAGATTTATTTGTTATCGACAAAACACAAAACAATAGAATTTCTTACTGTTACATTCTTTCTTCTCAACTGAAGTGGTGGACAATCTCTTAACAAAAAAAAAAAAACTGAAGTGGTGGACAAAATAGAAGCTATACAAATTCCCCTAGAAGATTCTTGTGATAAACTCATATAGACAAGGTGATGTAGAACGCAGCGGAATTTAAGAATAAAATAAACTAATACGAAGAACGATTAAATAACGATTAAATAACTCTAAATAACTGTAAACTCGATTAAACTTGATTGGGTTTTCTCTTCAACATATCAATAATGGACAAACTAGATATCCTTTTATAGGATTCTGGACTTTCCTAGATAGACTTGAATTAGGCTTTCCTAAATAAATAAAATACTGCAACTTCCTAAATAACTAGACTCAAATCTGGACCTTTTCAATTATTGGAAATACTAAAATAACATAATTTCCTAAACCTAAATTCTCTAATAATCATACTAAAATTGGGACTTCCTAAAGCTAATCTCCATGGCCGGATGGCTCATGGCCCGGTTTAGTCATGGAAAAAGCCTCCACGTCGGGTGCCCCTGCATCAGCATCCCCTTCTCCCAAGAGGTTCGTCCCGAACCGTTTGATGAAGAAAATAACGTAATGCACCAGCAAACGGTGAACTCTGTTATGGCGATCCGTAATTCCCACTTTGTTCGACATTTGCCGGAATTTCGAAGAAGAATAAGGACCAAAACACCAACTTCATACCGAATCCAACGTTGCCGGAATTCCTTCTTTTGGTGATTTTGTTCTTTAAGTGTCTTTTCTATATTCTTCTCTAATTCCTGAATTTTTTGCTTCAAGATAGTTTCATCTTTCTTCTTCAATTCAAGATCTTTTTGAACACCATTCTTTTCAAGAGTAACCCTTTCGAGATTATCCTTCATTTTCTCAAATTCGGATTGAAGTTTGCTAGTTTTTCCCACTTGGGTTTTGTAAGATTCTTCATGTTTTGATGAAACAACTCTAAGATTGCTCAATTCTTTTTGAAGTTCTTCAATTTTAGTCTCTCTCTTAACCTTTTCCTTCTCAAGATTAGTTTTCTCTTCGTCTATTTTCTTAAACTTTCTTGCTACTTCATCCAAAGTGTTCGAAACTTTCAACTGTAATTCTACTTCACTTTTTTCCATTACAGATATGGTGGTTTTAAGCTTTTCAACTTCCTTTTGTAAGTCATCCATCTTCATCTTCAGATTAGTTCCCTGTTCATTAATCTCTTCCTTCTCTCTAACAAGTTCATCTTTCTCTCTCTTCAAATTCTCAATTGATTTCAAGGAATCAATCAACTTTCCATCAACTAAATCTTTCTCCTTAATCAAAGATTGAATATTTATTTCCCTAACTTTTCCTTCCTTAATAAGTATTTCTTTCTCTTTCTCTAATTGATTCAGTTTCTCCTGAACTTCTAATCTAATTTTATCAAGTTCAATGAAATTTGATTTCAAAGTTTTAGATTCAATTACCTGAATATCGAGATTCTTCTGGATCAAATTCATCTCACGAATAACAACTTCAGAAGAACTTCGTTCACGACCTAACTCTCCATTGACGATATCAAGCTGCTTCTGCAATTTCTTGATCTCAACATCTCGATCAATCTTTTCTTTCTCTAGATTACAAAACTTCATCTCCATGTCTGATTTCTGTTCGAGAATTCGATTATTAATCTTCCAGATCCGCTTGATTTCATTCTGAGATTCTTCATTACTCTTCTCCAAATCATTCACTAAATTTCTCAATCTATCTTCTTCTTTTTGCCTCTTCTCACGATCATTATTCACTTCAATTCTGTAATCATTGAACTCCTTATTCACCTCAATAACCTCTTTGATTTTCTCATTTAATTGATCGTTCAGTTCTTTAGCTTCTTCATTCATTTGTTCCTCTAACGCAGCTTCATTCACTAGGGTTAAGTTATGTTTAATCTCAGCTTCCATAGCTTTATCTTGAAGAATCTTCTTCTCTTCCTCTAATTTTTTATTCTCAGCTATAAATCGTTTGATTTCAATTTCAAGATCACTTTTAGATTTCATAAGAGTACTAACCTGATCACGTCGCTCCTTTGTTTCTTTCAAAAGGATATTATTAGGAGTTTTCAAGCTCGTAATCTTCTCCAATGTATTATTATTCTCCATTGTTATTTTAGGTTTTCCTTCGTTCGCAGTTTGTGATGAAGTAATTGCGTAAATACCTATAGCTTCAACTTCTTCGTACGCTACTTTTTCTTCTTCTTCGTCGACTTGAACATCGTTGTGAGCGTCTTCTTCAACTTCTTTGTGTTCTTCTCTTTCTTCTTCCTTATTGAAAGTTAAAATAGACGATGAATATGGTTGACGTATTATTGTTTTGATGTCGTTCACCACATGTTGAACCTTAACTAAATCGGGTATTAGCGATGGAACTGTTTCGAAAAAAGACGGTTGTGGTTGTTGTGGTGGTGAATAGGAAAGAGAAGATGATTGTGTTGGTGGTGGAGGTGAATACGGTTGTATAAGAGGTGGTGAATACGGTGCCGGTGTAAAATAAGAGTACGAAGGTTGCGGTGGTGGTGGTGATTGTGGTGAATGATAAGCGTATGAAGGTAGAGGTGGTGAAAACGGTTGTGAATAATAAGAGTACGGAGGTGGTGTAGAAGAAGAATATGGATGTGAAGCTGTATAAGACAATGGTGGGGGTGGTGACGGTGATGATGAATACGGTTGTGGAGGGGTTTCTCGTTCGATTTCTCCCGGATTCCAATGATAATTGTACGAGTCGTTATTCGCATATAAACATGAAGAACATGAGCATTGATTCGTTATCTCTTGATGAGTATAATTTGATTGAATATAATCATCTTGACGAATATAATACGATTGATACTGATGTAACTGCTCTGGAAAAAAATTTCCAGAATCATTAGCCAAAAACTTTGGTGGCTCTGAATACCACATGATGTAGAACGCAGCGGAATTTAAGAATAAAATAAACTAATACGAAGAACGATAAAATAACGATTAAATAACTGTAAACTCGATTAAACTTGATTGGGTTTTCTCTTGAACATATCAATAATGGACAAACTAGATATCCTTTTATAGGATTCTGGACTTTCCTAGATAGACTTGAATTAGACTTTCCTAAATAAATAAAATACTGCAACTTCCTAAATAACTAGACTCAAATCTGGATCTTTCAATTATTGGAAATACTAAAATAACATAATTTCCTAAACCTAAATTCTCCAATAATCATACTAAAATTGGGACTTCCTAAAGCTAATCTCCATGGCCGGATGGCTCATGGCCCGGTTTAGTCATGGAAAAAGCCTCCACGCGGGGTGCCCCTGCATCACAAGGAATAAATAAATCCCCATGACTGAATCCCTCCACCATTGCATCAATTTAAAATAAATGTGGATGGTACTTTCATCGATCAAGGTGTGTAAGGTGCAACAATCGTGAAGGCAATATTATCAATGGAGCTTCAAAAATCCTCAAGTAAACTCAGCGTTGGCAGCCGAAGTTGAAGCCATTTTCTTAGGAGTCAAGATCGCTGAACACTTTCAATTATCCAACATCATACTCGAAGGCCATTGTAAGGAATTGATTGATATGCTTGCTACGTAAAATACATCTACATCTTGGGAACGTAGGACCTTAATTTCAAACATAAGATGTGTAACAAGGTGACTAGAATCTGTTAGATTTTCTTGGTGTTATAGAGAGTGTAACGTACTGGCGCACAATTGTGTTACTTGGGCTGTCAGTGACAACTGTTCTAGAGTTTGAGACTCAAACTATATTCTCAAAAATATCTTGTACTCTTGATCGTTTTTTTTATTATACTAGGTTTCCTCCCCGTCCTGCGGACGGGGAAGATCCCTCTTGGCTAACGCCTTTGAGGAAGAGAAAAATAAATTTAAATTACAACATAAATTACATTAACTTCTCTTAATTTGTAAATCATATTCCAAATCAATAGAGGAGAGATAACCGTGTGTTTAAAGAGCAGAGAGGAAAACTGTATTTATGGAAGAAATATCAGTAACATAAAAAAATTGATAAAAGAAATTGGGAGATTTAATTTCAATTTTAAGTGAAATAGTTAGGAGAGAAAAATTAGGAAGATATGGGAGAGTGGGTTAGTTATTTAGATCTCTCCCATAATTCTCTACTGTAAAGTTGGTAGTTTCTAAGATGTAATCCGTGGAGAAAAAATAATGAGAGAAATATGTGGGTAGTTATTCTAACCAATTTTGACTGATTTACATAGATACCCTTCTTTTTTTAGTGTATTTACATAAAAAGATTTTATATTATCTGTCGTCAGATGTGTTCCCAACTAAATCTCTAAAATAAATTGGACGGCCAGACTTATCCCCTGGATAACCGACTGATCTGTTTTAATATAATAGATTGAAGCATACCTTCTTTGTCAAAAAAAATTTCTCTTTATTATTACTATTTATGTGAGCATATTTGGGGTGCTATATTAAAAATTTAAGACATGTTATGGACCTTTCAAATATTTTTTAAAATGCTTGAGAAACACTTAACTAAAACTTATTGAAATAATTATTTACTACATATTTATCCAACCATATTATACCTTACATTAAATATTGTTTCAACATTAATAGATCTCAACCATTTCGAACTATTATGATAGTACAAATAATCTCGTACGGGCAACAAAAAGGAAGAAAAAGATAAACAGAGTTTTGTATAAATATAGATATATTTTGTACGGAGGTAGCAGAATGAAAATTGATAAAAATATCTTCTGCATCAACTTAATAATATTAGTTAAGATCTAGTTGAAGTTTAGTCTCACAAGATGCTTTAAGCACGACGTTTCAAGGCATTTGAAATGGTATAGGAATCTTGTTAACATGTGAAATGAGATTATGGAACCTTACAAGTGGATATTTTGTAACCCAATACAAAACAAATAGTATATTATTTTAGGTGTAGTTAATAATTAATTAATTTGCTTCCCTAAAGGATACCAAGAGATTGGGATTGTAATATTACCACCCCCACCAACTAAACATTTCTTAGTTTATAAAGAGATTCGTTAACCTCTTAAGTGTTCTTCCGCCCCTCTCCCTGACCTCCATAGCTAGTTTAAGTGAGGATTTTCCCTCCCAATTATAAACTGCTTATAAGCACCTTTCACACCTAATTGGAATTATCCTAGGTCCTAAAAAAACTTATATATTTGGGTTGGTTTAACTTAATAGTCTTTTAATTAGTAGCTTTCCATTAACCGACGTAGCTATTTGAAGGTAAGGGTTTTGGGACATCCTAAAATGTCTCGGTAGCATTCAGGATTTTGGATGGAAAAATCTTGAGTGTCTCCCAACCCCCACTATCTCTTCTAGCCAACAAATGTCGCTAGCAGACTTTTGTTGCTGACAACCTATTCGGGCGAATGGTCGTCCCAGAGACCCAAACAAATGGGAAGGGTTCATGGCCGAGGGTTTCAGACCCACAATCGAGCATTCTATAACCCTCGATTGAGGGTTTTAAGATTCCACATGAAATCCTTCTCCATCGTCTGAGACAAAGGGGGTTCTAGCGAAAGGAATCTTTTCGCTTCCCCATAACATTGAGAAGAAATAAAGAGTTTGAGAAGACAAAGAGAGTTTGAACGGAAAAAGAGAGACAAAACGGTGGTGTTGTGTTGTGTTGTCGAAGGCGGTAGTGGCCGGTTGGACTTTGAAGGAGAAGAGGAAGAAGAACATTCTTTTTTAAGGATCGTCGACAATGACAGTCTTTTAGCGGCCCTTACTGGCGGGAAGAAAAGAAGAGGTGGAAGGAGCCTCCCCTACCCAAAATTATAGATGCCCCAAAGACTTTTTAGGGTCCCCAAAACTCCCGCCTTTGCATATTCCACAATAGAACTGTGACAGGACTAATTATACTAGATGCATCACAACCACAGGCTTCTATAGCTAATGCACAACATGCCTTATCTAGAATATGATAATTGCCACACACCAAACATTGGTGTGATGGAGTAGACATTTCAAGCTCAAAGGAACCAACTTCTTTATGATGATGGTGTTTGTGTGGGATCGTCCATTTGCATGTAATGGATACTTCACAGTCTTGACCTTTTCTTCTTCTTCCCCACTTGGTCTTCTTCCCTCAATAATTGCTTTTCTTTTCTTTTGGGCAAGAAAAAGTACCATCATTCCTTGTCCTATTTTACCAAATATATCTATATGTTTTCAACATGGACTCAATTTCTTTTTTACCTAGTTAGGAATAAGGATTTCAAATGAGGGGCTCCTATGTCCTATCTCATTTTGGGAGCCTCTAATTTCTAGAGTCTTTCAAGTTTTCAAATTCCAAAAGAAAATTCCAAGTGAAGAGTTCCTTAGCGAAATTTCGTTTGTTTTGTGAGCGTGTGATGTAAGTGTGTGGAATTTTAGTTGTAAATTTCAACTATGAATTAGTGACTCCACATTTAAAATAGGAATTTTGGTATAAGATTGGCTTAGAGAACCTATTAAGATAACAAAAAATAATTTGAAGGAGAACTAAAAAAAAGTTAGAAAAAAAGAATTAAAAGAAAAAGAGTGGGGTGGATCCACCCCAAACTAACCGTTAGGAAAACCCAACTATTAATTTGAGGGGTTCACAACGGAGAGGTTGGGGAGCTTAACTGGGGTTAGGCTCCCAATAATCGAATTTGGGAGGGTAATCCTCCTTTGTTGGATTTGCCCTCACCCAAATTTCCACATTTCTTTTAATCAACTATAATCTCTATTAAAGATTTTGTGCCAAAAGTTAGGAGTAGTGGATAGAGACGTTCGTGGACATTAATGAACAAAATGTTATGTAAACATTTAAGGGGGTGTAGTTAATCAAGACTTCGCTTGACATTCATAGACTTCACGTCCATGTACATTTTCATTTACAATGAAGAGTCGACGGATTTTCATGGATTCTCATTATGATTTTTTATGACATCTCTATTGACATTGTATAATCCTGCATGGATTCTCATTGACAATTTTCATTGACATTATATGGACTTTCATGGATTTCATGTCTATGAAAGTATAATATACTGTGATAAATAGATTGATAACTAATATGATATTATTTTATATATATATATATATATGTAATATCATATAAAATATATTACTATAATATCATTTTTTATTTTTTGAAATGGATTCTAAGAGTCATTACATCAATATAGTGTGGAAACATCATGAAAAAAATACATTAGCTATCTACAATCACTAAATACATCTTGGACTTTAAAGG
This sequence comes from Eschscholzia californica, assembly GCF_041429995.1. Classification (NCBI taxonomy): domain Eukaryota; kingdom Viridiplantae; phylum Streptophyta; class Magnoliopsida; order Ranunculales; family Papaveraceae; genus Eschscholzia; species Eschscholzia californica. Next base: position 39,329,086 of record NW_028238420.1, on the reverse strand, counting down.
TCATACAAAGACTTTTAAGATCATCATAGGAGCATGAAAACTCATTCCTACCATTCAATGTTCACTAAATCATCGACTGGAGCCGAGTCGATCAAATCGTCAACTGACTTCGTTCGGTCCGGTTCGGTTTGACTCGGTTGAGTTTGATTGGTCGGTCCGGCCGAATTCAATTAAACAAATCAAGCATAAGAAAAAAAACTTAAAGAAGAATGGATATAAAAGTTTAAGATTTTGGAAAATATCAAAATACTTTGAAATATGAGTAAAAATATGTCATTTTAAGTGATAATATACTAATAATTATTATTATTTTTAACTACCATAATTTGTATAAAATGTATGTAATTGAATGCCACTGACAATCGCAGACTTTGAGATGTCTGTTATTGAATGTCGCAGACATTTGAAGATTTTGGAATGTCATGCAAAGTCATTATTGACTACCCCATCCTAAGTGTATAGACACAATGTCTTGTGGGCAATGTTTAAGACATTGATATCTCATCGAAATAATGTGTAATGAACATTTTTCAAGACATTTATTATTATTACTATCTTATCATATTAAATAACAAGTTTTTATTGACATTTGAAAAACAATTTTTCGGACTATTGTGCATATTTGTGGATATTGGTGGACGATTGGTGGAGATTAACTATTATAATATTAGGTTAATTATGTTTTAGCCCCCAATATGTGACTAATTAGTCGTTTTGACTCACATAAATGTCCAACAGTTTGATTTGCCCCCAAAACTTCTTTTTTTTTCAAAAATACCCTTGTGGTATTTTATTGTTGATAATGTTGAGAAGTCATTCTCAGTTATCTTCTTTATGATGAAGAATCGACGATCATATGATGAACTTTTCTTATGTGATTTAATGAAACAGAGGTTGCAAAAATCTAAGAAACCACTTTGACGCTCAAGTCAGTAGGGTGTTTTTGCAGTTTTAGGAAAATGAGTTGAAAGTCTTGATTAGAAATCAGACTTCTGATCCCGGTTTACGGAAAACCTGATATGTTTACATAAGCTATGTTAATCTGTTGTGATGCGATGGTAAAACACCAACTTATATGAGAGTCAAGTGTCGATGACCATTAGGAGAATAATATTCCATGAGTGTACATGTATCTTCCAACGCTGACAGATCCTCTAACAGTTAATTGTGCATGTAGAAAGTGGGTTGGTTGCATATTTTAGCAATCTACATCATATGGCTTTGTTCTGGTTAATATAGAGCTCGGGACGATCTAGTTCTTTCTGTTGAAGTCTATGCCTGGGACCTCAGATCAGGTCAAGGTTCAGATTAGGTAAATCTTGGTGTATATCCAACTTACCTTCACATCCCTCGAGGCAAGACAAGGCTTCAGGGGTCGTGTTGATTTCCACAGACCTCTTTTGCTGCTCTAAGGCCCAGAGTAGAGCGCTAATCAGTGCTGACATGGTTTCTCTTTTTAGCTTATCCCTGTGCCACAGGGCTCAAGGCATCTAGAAAACTTGTACCGACCTCCCATGTCAGGGCTTTGTCGGGTCTGCCTCTCTGATGCCTGTAGCGATGGTTGTCACTTGTATATTTCAGTCGATTCGTTGACTTCTTAACTAGCGTTTGGATCAACAATTGTAATTTATAAATTTTATAATATGTGGCCACCTCATCTATTTTTGTCTAATCTACATCATCATACCTTCCACCCCATCTATTCTTCTTCGTAGTCGTCGCCAAGAGGTTGCCGGTCGACGACTTTCAATTTCTTTTTATTCTTCTTCTTCTCCATCACTAACCCTAAATTTTTCTTTTACTTCTTTTCTTATCCTATCGATGTCCACATCCACGATCTGAGTAGAGTTTTTTTTTATGTTACAAAGACTTTACCAAATTAATTCCCTCCATTAGGATATAAATTACGCATAGTTTGTATTACTAACAATTCTTTGCCAAAACCACCTATTCCATTGGTCATTGGTTCTCGACTGATTCTCGATTTGATTATTGTATAAGAACTTATCACCTTCAAATGGAGTGATGCCAACTCATTAGGTTTTATTTGATACATCATGGGACTAGTCTGAGATAATATAACCATTGGTGTTCTATAGATAATCTTTGAAATTTTGAAGTTAGAGGGCACGATCCTTCCATAATTTAAGCTTCCATTTCAAACTTTCTATGAAAAGAAAGGAACTAGTGAGTTTTGTTAGACATAATAAGGAGCTAGAATAAGGTTAACTACGTTAATAATCTACAATAAAATATTGATATGAGAGAAAAGAGAGACAAAAATTTGAATGGCACAAACAAATGGATCACATGCATCACTTTTGAGAAGTATTAGAGTGGAATTGAGTGTTTATTACGTGTTATTTTTTCACATTAAAACAAAGAAAATAACAAAAAGGTAAGATGAGTATGTACTTCCATGAAAGTAATGAGAGCCAAAGTCTTGATGGAGATTGTTGTGATTGACCCGCTTTAGGCACTTAGGTTTCGAACACTTCCACCAGCGATGTTGGAGTTTCACAATAAGAACAAAAATTTGTACTTGTTGGCTTTTTTTTTTTTGTTGTTGAAGGGTACTTGTTGGCTTGAACCTAAGTTTTAAAGTGGAAACAATATCGATAACTCGTCACTCATTTAGTAAATATTCGTTATTTCCCTAAAAAATCCTAAACTCTAAAAATCATAAGAAAGAATGTCTAAGACGTGCTTTGTTAGATAATTTAATTTTTGCCCTAAAAACCATAAATCGAAAACTCTACCAATAATTCTCAAAAAAAAAAACTCTACCAATACAATAAGATCATACAATAGTTTAGGCTAGAATAAAGACCCATTTTATTTTGGTATCCAAATCTGAAGCTTACAAGTTACAAGAACCTCAAGCTCTCATAAAGACTAGAGTGACAAAAATAACCTAAGAGTATGACATTGCATGTGATGCTTATTATAAAAAAGTCAATATTATATTAATCGTTGGACCAATTTTGGTCAAAATAAATAAAGTCATGGTGGATATGAGAACCAAGTTTCTGCCTCCTGATTGGTGGTCTCCTCTTCTTCCTCTCTCTCTCTCTCTCTCTCTCTCTCTCTCTAGTTTCTTGAAAATCACAATTATTTTCAGATACCCAAACACTCATTTTCACTTCATTGTCAAAGTGTTTATCTTTTCCTTAACAGTTTCACACAAACAAACAGTTCTTCTGTTCTAGAGAGGAAAAGAGAGAAAGTACTCTGAAGTTTAAAACCAGATATTTAGGAAGAGAAAGAATAGTGATTTTAGAGAGAGAAAGAAAGAGATAGGTGTTTGAATTTGATTGAGTATTAGAAAGAGAATTACTATTGCAATGTCACAAGATACTATTGAAGATATAAATAAGGTAGAGTACTGGAAATGGACAGAAACACAGGCAATTGAGCTTGGTACTATTACTAATAATACTGATACAAGAGGAACCCAAAGAGAAAAAGAAGAAGATGAAGATAAAGTAGAGAGAGAAAGTGAACTTAAACAAGGAGGGGAAGTGATGGATGTATCAGAAAAGAAGAAAATGGAAGTTAGGGATGAGAAAATTGTTGAGTCTCCTTCAGTGGGATTCTTAGAACTATTTAGATTTGCAGATAGATTGGATTATGTTTTAATGACAATAGGAACAATTGGAGCTATTGTTCATGGTTGTTCTTTACCTATATTTCTTAGATTCTTTGCTGATTTAGTGAATTCTTTTGGTTCAAATACTAACAACATAGATAAGATGATGCAAGAAGTTTTGAAGGTAGTTTTCATGGAAAAAAAGATCAAATTTTGTGAAAAACTTATCCATTTTTTGATTGATTTTGTTGATTTTAATGGATACCCATTTTGATTTTCTTTGAATTTTCAGTATGCATTTTACTTTCTTGTGGTTGGTGCTTCAATTTGGGCATCTTCTTGGGCAGGTTAGTAATGTCTGAGATTCAATCTCTGTTTCTGTAACTTTCTCTCTCTAAAAGAATGAAAGACTTGCAGAAATATCATGTTGGATGTGGACTGGAGAAAGACAATCAGCAAAAATGAGGATCAAATATTTAGAATCAGCTTTAAATCAAGATATTCAATACTTTGATACAGAAGTTAGAACATCAGATGTGGTTTATGCCATTAACACAGATGCTGTAATTGTTCAAGATGCCATTAGTGAGAAGGTAAATAAAAACCTAATATCAAAACTTAAAACCCATTTGATTTCTTCTTAATTTCGATCAAATCTAACCTACCCAGATTCAATTTTTTAACAGTTGGGTAATTTCCTTCACTATTTAGCAACATTTGTGACTGGATTTGTTGTGGGTTTCACTGCTGTTTGGCAATTAGCCCTAGTCACACTTGGAGTTGCTCCTTTAATTGCTTTAATTGGAGGTATTTATACAACCACATTATCAAAATTATCCACCAAAAGTCAAGAATCTCTTTCTCAAGCAGGAAATATAGCAGAACAGGTAAAAAAAAGATTAGATTTTTAGGGTTTTCTCTGTTTCTAAATTTGGGTATCTTTTAATTTCTACTTCTAGGGGGTAATTTTGATTTCAAATTGAATTTTCAGACAATTGCTCAAATTCGAACAGTTTTTTCTTATGTTGGAGAATCAAGAGCATTACAGAACTACTCATCTGCATTGAGAATTTCTCAGAGAATTGGGTACAAAATTGGATTTGCTAAGGGTTTTGGATTGGGTGCTACATTTTTCACTGTTTTTTGCTGTTATGCTCTTCTTCTTTGGTATGGTGGATATTTAGTTCGTCACCACGATACTAATGGAGGACTCGCCATTGCCACCATGTTCTCTGTTATGATAGGTGGACTGTAAGTTCTCTCTTCCTCTCTCTCTGTCTCATAGTCCCACGTAGCTTGGAGTAGCGTCCGACCTAGGCTATAGGCGTGTCCTCAAGCTTAGGAAGTCTCCACGCCTTTTGGGTTTGCTCGTGGAGCCTTCGTTGGGGTCTGGGTATAAAAAACGGGAACAATATCGATAACTGCTAAGACTTAGGTCGTTATAGTCTCTCTTTTTATTATTCTCTATCTCTAATGTGGTGTATATGATTGACAGGGCATTAGGTCAAGCAGCACCAAGTATGGCTTCATTTGCTAAAGCAAAAGTAGCAGCAGCAAAGATTTTCCGAATTATCGATCACAACCCAAGTATCGATAGAAATGCAGGATCCGGGGTCGAATTAGAATCAATTACAGGACATGTCGAATTGAAAAACATCGATTTCTCTTACCCATCGAGACGGGATATTCAGATCCTAAACAACTTCTCTTTAAATGTCCCAGCAGGAAAAACAATTGCATTAGTAGGAAGTAGTGGTTCTGGTAAAAGCACCATTGTATCTCTCATTGAGAGATTCTATGATCCAAATTCAGGTAAAATATTAAACTCTTCATGAAAACCCAAGTTTCGAAAATGAAAGCAAAGTTATTTTCAAATTTAATTTAATTTAATTTAATTTAAATCTGCCATGAAATGATGAAAGTAAGTTCTTGTTCTTGGAAGTTCATTATACTTATATGATGTTTATGAATGTAGGGCAAGTTTTGGTAGATGGGAAGGACATAAAGACATTGAATTTAAGATGGTTGAGACAACAAATTGGGCTAGTGAGTCAAGAACCAGCTTTATTCGCAACTTCGATTAAAGAAAACATGCTCTTAGGTAGGCCAGAAGCGACCCAAGTTGAGATTGAAGAAGCTGCTAGAGTTGCAAATGCTCATTCATTCATTATAAAACTTTCTGAGGGTTTTGATACTCAGGTACACAATCACCTTTTTCAACGATTCCTCTTGCCTATTTCGTTTTGTTCGTATTATATAAATTTTCATCATTGAGTAATTATATATTAAGGGATTAGTAAGATAAGAACAAAAAAAGTTTAACTGTCAAGTATTGGATTATTTGTTATTTTAGATTCTAAACTTGTGATCCAGATCTCTAGATCCTTGCAGTCTGGCATGTTAACATGCCGATGATTCGTCATTTCCTATCCGTTATACTCATTCATGTAAACATATTACTTTCTTTGGAATTTTTAATTAAAAAGTGGTCTCTAAGTGTATATTTTTTATTTGGTGAAATTTTAAATGAGTTCTTTTTGGTCAAATAATATGAAGTTAGCTTATTATTATAAGTTCAATCATGGAGGTGGGTCTTGTTCTTTTCCATAAAAGTTGGAATAAAATAAGATGGTCTTGGTCAACATTTGCTGAAATTAACAAGGCTTTAATTTGGTAAATAATATTATGTTTAATCAAAGTTTTTGTTTCTAATTATAACATAAAATGTTAGGAAAATAGAAAGCTATTCAAAGATACCTATACATCCTAAACTTTCCTCTTAAATGATCATACAAATAAGCAAAAAAAAAAGCTATAAAAAAATTAAATTCGAAAACTGGATCAGGGTTTTCTAGTCTGATACTATTTGCATCTTGGGTATGTCATACAATGAGGACTAGAGAAGTGAACTATAAGTTTGAAATGGCAGGTAGGAGAGAGAGGATCTCAGTTATCTGGAGGACAGAAGCAAAGAATTGCTATAGCAAGGGCAATGCTAAAGAATCCGGCAATCCTGCTCTTAGACGAGGCGACAAGTGCACTAGATTCAGAGTCAGAAAAATTAGTTCAGGAGGCTCTCGATCGATTCATGATTGGAAGAACAACTCTAGTCATCGCTCACCGTCTCTCTACTATTCGGAAGGCTGATCTCGTTGCGGTCCTACAACAAGGGTCTGTCACTGAAATTGGAACCCATGATGAACTCTTTGCCAAAGGTGAAAATGGTGTCTATGCTAAGCTTATCAAAATGCAGGAAGTAGCTCATGAAACAGCTCTTAACAATGCTAGAAAAAGCAGTGCAAGGTGAACTTTTAACTTTCAAACAACTCTTGTATGAATGTATGTTAAGTTTATGGTCATCCAACTTAAAACTAATCGGCAACGAGTGGACATGATCTAACTATTATACGCTTAGTTGTGAGAGTACCTTTTGTCCATGTGGGAATGTACTAATAAGGCCCCTCATGTGTGGCACGCTTTAAGCCTAACACCTGTCTTTTTGATGGGTGGCGTGGATCACGATAAGTTGTTGGGCCTATCACTTGTGAGACTAGCTGTGGTACCATGTTACATTTGTAGACGTCCAACTCAAAAGAAATTGTCAATGAGTGGAGAGGACTTCGATATTGTATATCTTGGTTATGGGAGTACCCTTCGCTTATGTCGGACAATTCTCACAATATAGTCATGGTCTTGCAGGTTGTCTAGTGCTAGAAACTCTGTAAGCTCGCCGATCTTTAACAGGAACTCATCGTATAACCGATCACCATACTCCCGGCGCCTCTCAGACTTCACAGTTTCAGACTTTAGCCACTCTATAGACGGTACATATCCTAGTTACAAACATGAGAAACTTCCCTTCAAGGCACAAGCTAGTTCCTTCTGGCGCCTCGCCAAGATGAACTCCCCTGAATGGGCTTATGCTCTGGTTGGCTCAATTGGTTCTATTGTGTGTGGTTTCATAAGCGCCCTCTTCGCCTACGTCCTCAGTGCAGTTCTTAGTGTTTACTATAGTCAAGACCATGCTTATATGAGTCGGGAGATTGCTAAATACTGCTATTTATTGATCGGGGTCTCAACGGCAGCTCTCATATTCAATGGACTGCAACATTTCTTCTGGGACATAGTAGGTGAAAACCTAACTAAGAGGGTCCGAGAGAAAATGCTAGCTGCAGTTCTAAAAAATGAAATGGCTTGGTTCGATCTCGAGGAGAATGAGAGTGCTAGAATCGCAGCTAGACTTTCACTTGATGCCAATAATGTCCGATCAGCCATTGGTGATCGAATTTCAGTGATTACGCAAAACTCGGCTCTCATGATTGTTGCCTGCACTGCTGGTTTTGTATTGCAATGGCGTCTTGCCCTTCTCCTTGTTGCCGTCTTTCCCGTTGTAGTTGCCGCTACTGTCCTGCAGGTTTCTTCTACTAATACTATCTTTTCTTCGATGTTGTTACACTTTGTTCACATTCCTTGCATTTGATCTCTAGTATGGATGTTGGGTACTAAACTTTTGTCGATTTTTTGGGCAGAAAATGTTCATGAAAGGTTTCTCGGGCGATTTAGAAGCTGCCCATGCTAAGTCTACACAATTAGCAGCTGAAGCTGTTTCTAACGTTAGAACTGTTGCTGCATTCAATTCTGAAGCGAAAATTGTTCGTCTCTTCTCTTCCAACCTTAAGACACCTCTTCGAAGATGCTTTTGGAAAGGACAGATCCTCGGAAGTAGCTTTGGTATTGCCCAATTCTTCCTCTACGCGTCTTACGCTCTTGGTCTATGGTACTCATCCTGGCTAGTTAAACATGGTATCTCTGATTTCTCGAAAACTATTCGGGTCTTCATGGTCCTAATGGTGTCCGCTAATGGCGCTGCTGAGACACTTACACTTGCACCAGACATCATTAAAGGCGGTCGTGCTATTCAATCAGTATTCGATCTTCTTGACCGAAGAACTGAAATTGAACCCGATAGTCATGAAACTACTCCAGTCCCTGACAAGCTACGTGGAGATATAGAACTCAAACACGTTGATTTTAACTACCCATCTCGCCCGGACATCTCCATCTTCAGAGACTTAACTCTTCAGGCCCGTGCAGGCAAGAAACTAGCACTAGTTGGCCCAAGTGGTTGTGGAAAAAGCTCGGTACTTTCTCTTGTTCAACGATTCTATGAACCAACATCCGGTCGAGTAATGATTGATGGCAAAGATATCCATAAATATAACCTAAAAGCGCTACGAAAGCACATTGCTATGGTACCACAAGAACCTTGTTTATTTGGTGCAACAATATATGAAAACATAGCATACGGGCACGAATCTGCAACAGAAACTGAGATAATTGAAGCAGCAACATCCGCAAACGCTCATAAATTCATTTCAGGGCTCCCAGATGGATACAAAACATGGGTTGGCGAGCGAGGAGTTCAGTTATCAGGTGGACAAAAGCAAAGAATCGCCATAGCTAGAGCACTTTTGAAGAAAGCAGAGATAATGTTATTAGACGAGGCGACTAGTGCACTTGACATTGAATCAGAAAGAAGCGTACAAGAAGCACTTGAACGGGCTTGTTCGGGCCGGACGAGTATTGTTATAGCCCATCGGTTAGCGACGATTAGGAATGCTAATGTTATTGCTGTTATTGATGATGGAAAGGTTAGTGAACAAGGGTCACATTCACATCTAATGAACCATTATCCAGATGGTTGTTATGCAAGAATGATACATCTGCAGAGATTTAGTCATATCCAACCTTTTGGAATTGGCTCGGCTTCTTGTTCTTCAACCTTACCTCCAAAAGAAGGTGAAAATAAAGAGGTTTAGTAGACTAGAAATGTATTAGTATATTGAGGTAGCTTTAATTAATCTGTTAATCATTTTGGTTTTTTTTTGTGAGGTGAATTTTGTTCAAATATGATTGGATTTTAATGTAATATATATATTAGAGTTTTGTTATATTTCTTTCTTTCTTGTTTAGTCTGCACCGGCAAGCTAGTTGAATTCGTTTCTATAAACTGAAAAACTCGTAAGTATAAGCTGACAAGCTTCTTGGTAATGGTATTAGAGACGTGTAACGTTCAATTTCCCTATAACGAAAAAAAGAACAAAAAAGAAAACATTACATTCATCAACTTACCAAGTCAAGGAAGTGAATCTAGGAATTGTAGGTGGTGCAACTAAATTTTATATGGATGAGAATTTTGGTCATGGTGGGGATGGAGAGGGTCCAAGTGGAGGAGAGACCATGGATGGAAAGAGTAACCTTTATGGATGAAGACAATGTTTATAAAGGAATTTCAATTATTAAGGTATGGGCACCGATCTACCTTATTCGTCTTCTTTCAAAACAAACCAAAACAGTTGTGATATCACACTTTGAAGACACAGTATCATGTAAATGAGATAGGGGAAGAAGAACTGTGGGTGGGTTGAGGACAACATTGACTTTGTTCCGTATGTGAAATTTTGGGTTTAACCTTTTCTCTACGCACAACTCTAACACTCTGCGTGAAAAGGTGGACCGAAATCAAATTTAAATTTGATGTAGACAACTCGACAAAGCGGAAATGTTTTAGAGAGCGGCATATCAGTCGAGTTTAGGCCATCCTCTTCGGATTTTGATCTAATTTAAACCCACTTTTTGTGTAATGTCCTTTCTTTTTTTCTTTTTGAGCGAAGGTAATGTCCTTTCAATGTATGAACATACATATAAATATTGTTGTATGGTGGTGTTTAGTCATGAAAGTAAAGGCTGTAAAAACATACAACGAAGCGTTTGTAGTCCAACGGTTAGGATAATTGCCTTCCAAGCAATAGACCCGGGTTCGACTCCCGGCAGACGCATTTTTCTCCATTTTGTTTTTCCAAATGTCTAATTCTATAGACGCCCCAGGCCCTAAATTCACCAGAAACAGCCCACGCCTAAAGCCTCATGTCCAGTTAATGTTGGGACTATTAAGCATGATACTACTTTGAGAAACCTTTTTATAGCAAGATTTTCCTATCCATTGGGAATTTTCCTTTTCTAAATTCTAGGTCTTTCTACTTGAAAATTTTTACTAAATCATAGCAAGATTTGTGCTTCTACATATTTTCTAGAAAGTTACATTTTGTATTCTTTTCCCATCTTTCTATTGATTTTGAGGCATGATTCTATGAGCTCGAGCTCACACGTGAATTGTGAGCTCGAGCACCACAACCGTTGAATGTGATAGACTGACTCTCACGGTTGAACTTTCCCTTAATATAGGGAAGTGCAAAATTCAAATCTTTTTAAAGACCCAAATGACCTCTGATTCACGGTCTTCTCTCTCAGTCTCTCTCTCTCTAAAATTTCTTTCTCTAAAATTCAAAAAACATCAACACTTAGTGCAAATTCTTTTCCTTATTTCAAATAAATATTGATTAATTAAAGAAAACCTCATTAGATTTGGCAAAAAAAAAGGTTCATTTTAGTTGGATTCGGCCCAAGAACACTAATGCTTTCATGAATTTTGACATTGATCAGATTTTTTTTTTTTTTTTTTTTTTTTTTTTTTTTTTTTTTTTTTTTTTTTTGTTGAGAAAGAGAAAAGAAACGAAAAAACAAAAAGAGAAACTAGCCCAACGAGCACGCCTCCCTGAACGCTATTTCTGAAAGCCACATCCTGTTTCCTACATGCATTCTGCCCCATTTAGCTAGCGAGTCTGCTTTCTTGTTCCTTTCTCTCGGAATGAAATTGAATACTACATTCCCGATCTCCCGAGCCAAAGATTCTATGATGGATATGAGCTTCTCCGATTGCCATGCTACTGATGATGGTTGCTTATTTAGGCGCCTGATAAAGTTGAGGTTGTCATTCTCAATACGGATATCTTGGATATTATTATATTTTGCCCACTCCAGCGCCTTGATGATCGCCAAACCTTCACATTCCTCAGCGTTTTGTCCTTTGATCATATAAGCAGCCGCTGCCATAAATCCTTCCTGATCATCCTGAATGAAGCATCCCGCACCTGCTATCTCTGTGACTGATATAAACGAAGCGTCAACTTGAATCACGACATAATGGTTTGAGACTTGGGTCGGCTGTTCTAACACTCTCAATACATCTTGATCATTAATGGTAATGAGAGGCCTTTGGGTGCATCGGATCCTGTTGCTCGTCATCTCAGGGGTAATATTTGTTTGTGCAATGCATTTCTCACATCTAGCTTTCCACAGTTGCCATAGTACAGTCGCGAGGAGAACCTGAGCATCTACATCGATGTCCTTCCATGAAATAATCCAATCCTGCAAACTATGAATGTTTTCTGAAATGATGTTAAAATCAAACCAAACAAATTTAGCGAATTCACAATGAAGTAAAACATGGTTGATGGTTTCTCTTTCATTACAGAAGCCGCATTGAAAGATGTTGCCAATGAATTGACCTATTTTGTCCCGAACTGGAAGACAATAAGTACAGCATTTCCACACAAATAGTTTAATTCTCGGAATAACTGGAAGATCCCATATAAATATCCAATCTTTCGATTCATTGTGGTTACTTGCCTCACGAAGGAAGTGATACATAGATTTGATTGAAAAGTTACCTGTTTTAGTAAGAGACCATCTAGCAGTATCACTCTGATTTACCTGTAAGTTAATACTCAGAATAGCATTGCATATGTTAGAATTAAAGTATTGGGATAAAATATTCGTATTCCAATGATTATTAGAGATAAGTTGTGCCACTTTCGTCAGCGGACAATTATGGTTATTAGCCAGAGGAGGGGGGTGGTTGGGTATCCAAAAATCGTTCCAAATGTCAACATTAGTCCCTTGATTAACATCCCAAAACACAAGATCAGTCACCGGACTAAGGTGTTTAGAGATAGACTTCCAGACCCATGAGTGATGTTGCTTTGCTGCTGTCGGGCGATCCTCCTTCCTGTAGTATTTATCCTTCAGAATTTTAGCCCACGGAGCTTCAGGAAATTTAAGAAGGCGCCAAACTATTTTGCTCAGAAACGCTTTGTTATCCAGATCAGGTCGCCTAAATCCGAGGCCTCCAAGCCTTTTGGGGCGACATATGGCTCCCCAATGAATAGAGTGAATAGAATTGGGTTTTCCCCACCAGAAAGCCCTTTGCAAGGCTTCTATGCGCGTGCTAATCCCTTTCGGGATAGCAAAACACTGCATCTGGTATCGGGGAACAGCCGCTGCTATCGTGGAAATCACAATAGAGCGGCCCGCTTGAGAGAGGAGAGAGGCTTTCCATTTGGAAAGCTTGAGTTGAATTTGGTTAGTGATGGAAGAAAACAAATTGACCTTATTTGCACCAATGAATAAATGAGTACCGAGATACTTGTCCAGGGCCGATGCTTGGTGGACTTTGAGGTTTCGAATAATCAGTCTCTTGAATTTGGGATGAGTGTTTTTCGAGAAGAAGACGGAAGATTTTTCATAGTTGATTAATTGGCCCGAAGCTTGACAAAAAATGTTGAGGATATTTTGGAGAACCGAAAGATTAGCCAGAGAGTTTTGCCCAAAGATGATACAATCATCCGCAAATAGCAGATGATTTATCTGAAAACTAGAACGAGGCAGCCGAAAACCCCTAAATCTTCCTTCCCCTTCCCCACTGTCCAGAAGCCTGCTGAGAGCTTCCATGACAATGGTGAAAAGGAACGGGGATAGCGGGTCTCCCTGACGAATACCTCTCGAGACATTAAAGGTAGGGCCCGGCCGCCCATTAATTAGGACAGCCATAGTAGAAGTCGAAATGCATTCGTGAATCATTTTGAGCCAATGATCCGAGAAGCCCAGTTTACTCATAACCGCTTCCAGAAAATTCCATTCAATGCGATCAAACGCTTTTGACATGTCCAATTTTAGAGCGAAATAGCTTCGAGCGCCTTTGGTGACCTTGAAGGAATGAGTGAGCTCTTGGCTAATGATGACATTGTCGGTTATTTGTCGGCCCGGAACATAAGCCGCCTGGAACGGGGAAATGATATCAGGCAGGAGCACTTTGAGACGATTGGCTAACAGTTTAGTGATAACTTTGTATGTAGTATTCATGAGACTGATTGGTCTATAGTCAGCAGTAGATTGCGGAACTTTAGTTTTAGGAATGAGACAAATGTGGGTATGATTAACCAAATGAGGAAGGAAGCCGTGGTGGAAGAAGTCCACCACTAATTTGTTGATATCATTTTTGACTGTTTCCCAGTTAGCTTTGTAGAAAAGAGGGGGGTAGCCATCCGGGCCTGGAGCAGCATCAGATTTAAGCGATGAAATAGCCAGAAAAATCTCCGACTCCGAAGGCACTCTAGTAAGACCATGATTCTGGGCCTCGGTGATCTGAGAATGAAAAAGGTTAAGAATCACCGGGTCTATGGAAGACTCCGTCGAAGAAGAGATTGTTTTAAGGTTTTGAGAAAAGATGTCAGCAATCTCCGCGATCTCGTATGTCCAAGATCCATCATTACGCTTAATAGCCGAAATCTGGTTCTTTCTGCTCCGATTGATAGCTTTTGCGTGGAAGAATTTTGTGTTTCGATCTCCCAACTGAATGTTGTCATTTCTGGATTTCTCCTTCCAGATGCTCTCGAGCTGAAGATACGTGTTTTCGAGCTCCTGCTGTAACGAATTGCTTTGCTCCTGATTCCCCACCTCTTGGATAGCCCTCGTAATAGTCGAAATTTTGTGCTCCAAATTCCCAAAGATGTACTTGTTCCACCTCGAAAGATGAAGAGCCAGCTGATTCAGTTTGGGTTGAATGAGGTGAGGAGTTGGGGGCCAGTGATTTTTGATGAACTCACCGCACTCCGGGTGCGACATCCAGGTTCGAATAAATTTGAACGGTTTCCGACCCAGCGCTTCAGATATGAGAGTGGTGAGGAGAATGGGAAGGTGGTCCGAGCCAACACCCTCCAGATGGGTTAGAATGGAAGCCGGAAAAGCAGTGAGCCAAGAATGATTAGCCAGCGCCCTGTCCAATCTTTCTTTAATCAGCGTACCTTTAAAATTTTTGTTGGACCAAGTATGCTGGGGGCCTCTAAAACCCAAGTCTCTGAGACCACACTCCTGGATCACCGTTTTGATTTTATGAGCGTGCGTGGGCAGATTAATGTTTCCACCCTCTTTCTCAGAGGGGTGGAAGATGGTATTCAGATCACCTAGCAGCAGCCAAGGGGTATTCGGAGTATGTTTATCCTGAAGGGTCTTCATAGTCTCCCAAGGGAGCATACGGTTAGAACTATACGGACTACCATAAAAACCGGTTAAATTGAACGAAAGTCCAGAAGGAAGGTGCTGACTCATGGTATGAATGATATAATCGTTAGCATGAAGGACTTCCACTTGGAAGTCCGCTGACCAGAATAGCACTAATCCCCCAGCTGTGTTTTTTGGGTCCACTACGAATCTATGATAGTCTCTAAGGAAAGGAAGAAGCTTGAAAAGCTGGTCCTTCGATCTCTTGGTTTCAGATAGGAAAAGAAAGTCAGGTCTATTCTGTCTAAAGAGGCGATAAAGGTGCTTACAATTGAGCACCCGACCACTTCCTCTTATGTTCCACGCCAAGACAGAAACGTTAGGAATGGGTTCGCCCATCAGAATACAGCCCCAACCGACTAAGCAGGCCCAAACTACAGGCACCCCACCTAACCCACCCTAACCCACAAAAAAACCGCCTGAGCCCACTCTAAGAGCACCTCAACCAGAGAGCCAACCAGGCCACGCCTAATGGAGGCAACCAGCCAAACCCTAGCCAACTAAACAGAAAATAACACTAAAGAAACCAAAAAGGAAACAGATATGGCTAACAGATAACAGAAAGCACAAGGAAGATACAGGAACCAAAAATAACTAACAAAAACCAAAATTAACTAACAGTTAACAGAAAATAAAACCAAGTCCGACAAGATCTAGGAACACAAAAAAACACGACCCAGGGGAACAACAGTTGGTAGAAGAGCCAGAGGTGTCAAGAGGCGATCTCGAGTAAACCTCAAGAGATCGCTAAAACCTCTGGCTTTTAGACCAACTAGAAACCAAAACAAAAGTCCCCTAAAGACACCCCCAAGCTGGACAGAGAGAAAAGAAAGAACGAAACACAAACAAAAGAAAACTAAACTAACAGAACAAGAAAGACCACTAAAACCGATCAAGAAGCCCTAGCTGGTGAAGCTTGGACCTCCCCTTCATCCCCTGGAATTGCCATCTCCAGACTGCGTGTCAACATAATTGAATCATCTAGCATAGCTTGGACTACCTGATTGTCATTGAATAAAGAGTGAATAACCTGGTCCTCCTCAGAGAATTCTGATGAGCTGATCGAATGGGTAGAGATATCTTCTCTCAACCTCTTACCCGACGGGCTGAACAAGAGGTGAGGAGGAATAGGATGATTAACAGGAGAAGGAGGTGGTGCAACAGTACCAGGAACATCAGGTTCAGGAGAAATCACAATAGTGTTGTCCTCATCTTCCATTGGATCCGATTCAAAATCCTCCTCATCTTCCCCCGAAAAGAAGAACTGGAGAGGGTGAGGACAGCGACTTAGTGGATGTTCCACAATACGACAGCTCTGACATATAGCCCCAGGAAACTTTCTATAACTGATTTTGATCTCAGCTACCAAATCAGAGAAGATTGGGTTGATCACAGCTAACAGTGGAGAACGCACATCATAAAGAAAGTGAACCCTAATGACTGGGTTATCAACAAAACCTAAATTTCTTGGTTGAACTTGAATAATCTTTCCCATGGATTCAAAAATGGCATCAAGATCAGCCCTATTCTGGATAGCTAAAGGTATCTTGTAAAGTGAACACCACATGGGTTCGTAATAAAGATCATCTAAAGGTTCGACCAGGGGAAGTTCCAGACATTGATCAGATTAAACTAAGCAAGATCAACAAATTTCAATTATAAGATAAAGTGGCACCAAAACTTGACTTGAATATGTGAATTATGTAACTCAAAGAACTGTAGATTATTTCATATTTGAGGTTGAATTTAACCTTTGATTAGAAACTATGCATCAAAAAAGTGAATGAGAGAAAAAATTGCTAAAGGAAAACCCTAGAATTGGTTAATTTGGCTTAAGAAGATATGAAAAAACGTGGAAGATTTATTTTGGATGTTATTTTTGTAATTATAAATGTGAAATAGGGTTTATTAATTATTGGTTTTAACCACTCCTAATTTTAAGCAAAATACAACTGTATTTTTTTAGGACGCATGGGGATGAACGGTTGTTAGAGCTCGAGCTCACAAATCACCGTCTCTTCTTTTTCTTAAAAGTTTCCGTCTCTTCTTTTCTTGGGGCCCTTGGTGCAAATCTACAAATGATTTTTTTTTTTTTTTTTTGAACCCAAATATCATAAATAACACTAAAGTTACAAAGTCAGGACCTAAAACGAAATAGAAATACAAATCAGGAGGCTAACTTGTAACATAATCTATCATCCGGGGGTTAAATAACAAAATATCAATTTTGGGAGGGTAAAACCGAGATGGCCAGGTCGTGCGCGTCCTTATTGTACGTACGTGGACAGTATGCAAGAACCAGCTGTCTCCTATTAACTTTCTCCCGAAGGCCGTCTATTAACGCCGTTAATCGCCACGGAATATCAGGTTCAACGGCCTGGATTAACTCTATCAACACTTTAGCATCTCCCTCGAGTATAAAAGAGGAGAAGGAAAGTTCGTCCGCTAGGGTTAGTGCTTCCTGGAGTGCGGCGATTTCACTGTGAATCGGAGAGATTGGATTTAGAAGCCTCTTTTTTATGCCTACTGTTTCTCCATTAGAGTTGCGTGCTATTGCAGCACATGATGCCTCATTTTCCTTGAAGGATCCATCGAAATTGATCTTGATTACTCCTTCTCTCTGGTGGACTCCAGTTCATCTGAAAAGTTTGGTTAGTAGATGAGGAAGAAGGGTTAATAGTGATGTACCTGAGTGCGTCTTTCGTCTTCCACCAACATCTAGCGAGATTCGGAACCCTATTCTGGAAATGGAGTTCATTTCTAGATTTCCACCATTCCCAGTACAGATAAGTAACTTGGTACCACTTCTCTTCCGTTATATCTTTATTTTTGAGAATAGCAGCTAGGGTTTAATTGGATCCTCTTTAATGAATTGCAGATCATCTAACTCAGCTATATGAATTAATTCTTTAAATACTCGACAACTTCCAAAGAGGTGATTGGTAGTTTCCGATTCTCCCATGAGGCAGATCTGACAATCTTGATCAATATAAGGGACTCTATCTCCTATGTGTTTAAGAAGAGGTAATCCTTCATGGACTAACTTCCATATGAAAGTCTGAATTTTAGGTAACATATGAGTTTTCTTCCAAAATAACTTCCAAGGAAATTCATGAGCTTGATCTGTTAACTGGAATTTGTTTGATCTCCTGATAAAATGACTTGGTAGAGAACTTACCATTTACTGTTGGACACCATATGAGTACATCCTTTGGCCTATTATGATAAATAGGAATATTTACAATAGCATTTGCATCATCCTGATTAAAGTAGGTAAAAATGATTTGATGATTCCAATTACCTGTTTCCTGCACAATTAAATCATATACCTTCTCATAATGTTCAGGTAGATTGTTAGTATATGTAAGTAGATGATTAGTGGTATTAGGAATCCATGGGTCTGTTCTTATATCAATCATTGAACCATTACTAATTTGCCAAAGTATATTATTCTTCATGCTAGGTTTGATTTTATTAATAGCTATCCAAATGTGAGAATTACTATTGGTGTGATTGTGGTTCCAAAAATTTGATGATCTGAGATATTTAGCTTTCAATAGTCTAACCCACATATCATCTGGTTTAGTAAGAAAATTCCACACGAGTTTAGCTATAAGAGACATGTTAATTTCTCTTATAGATCTAATGCCCAAATCACCTTTATTTTTGGGAGTACAGATAATGTCCTAATTAATAAAATGGAGTTTCTTATCCTCCAAATGATGACCCCCACCAAAAGCGTCTTTCGATTTTTTTCTAGCATGTTAATAGTACCAATAGGCAAGAGCTGAAAGCTGCTTGTGTAAGTGTAGAATGAAGATAAGATGGATTTAATCAATATAGTTCTACCTGCCTGAGTTGTGAATTTTTGTTTCCAGTTAGAAAGAGATTGATGAAATTTGTCAACTAACCAGTTATAACTATCAATCCTGTTTTCCTTTTTGAGAATAAGAGCACCAAGGTACTTCTCTCTATCAGTCATCAAAGGGGCATTCAATTTATGAGTAAATTGCTGAATAATCAGGTTGGGGACACCCTTGCTAAAGTAAAGAGAAGATTTGGAGTAGTTCACCTGCTGGCCTGAGAATCTGCTATAGTGCTCCATTAGTTCTACCACTGTGTTTAGATTATCTTGATTTGCTTTACCAAAAATAATGAGATCATCAGCGAATAGTAAGTGTGTAATGCTAGGAGCCGCTGAATTGATCTTATAACCTGTAAATGTACCTTGATTCTCATAATGATTAAAAAGGAGAGAGAGAGATTGGGAGGTTAGGATAAAAAGATAGGGCGATAAAAGACAGCCCTGTCTAAGGCCTCTAGAGGCCTTAAAGTCTCCGACCGTCGACCCATTAATCTGAATGTTGAATCTAGGTGTGGTAATGCAAGACAATATCAAGTGCAGGATGGTCCCATTAAGCCCAGTCGCTCTGAGGACTGATTCAAGGAAATTCCAATTAACCCTATCATAAGCCTTAGCCATATCCATTTTAAGGGAAAAATTACCTTTCTTAGCTTTTGATTTATGCATGGAATATAACAGTTCCTTAGTAATGATGATATTATCTGTAATTTGGCGAGACGGCACGAAAGCATTTTGGGTCCACATAATGCCTTCTTCAAGATAAGGTCTAATCCTATTTGCCACCAATTTAGTGATGAATTTATAGACCGAATTACATAAGGAGATCAGTCTGTACTCCGAGGCTGAACTCGGGTTCCTTACCTTAGAAATAAGGGCTATAGTAGTATGATTTAAAAGAGGGTCGATTTTACCTGTGGCAAAGACTTGTTGGATATACGAAGTAAGCTCTGTACCTATAGTGTCCCAATTATGTTGGAAGAAGTAACATGGTAAACCGTCTGGCCCAGGACTTTTAATCGAGCCCATTTCCATGACTACAGCCTTTATTTCCTCTGACGAAGGAATCCTT
Organism: Eschscholzia californica; assembly: GCF_041429995.1. Lineage (NCBI taxonomy): Eukaryota > Viridiplantae > Streptophyta > Magnoliopsida > Ranunculales > Papaveraceae > Eschscholzia > Eschscholzia californica. The sequence continues at coordinate 39,309,325 of NW_028238420.1, read as the reverse complement.
GAGATATCGGTCAGTTGTTCAGCCGTGAAAACCTTATAGTTATTCATAACTTCGGTGGGAGGGTCGCAAACCGGTTCTTCCCGAAATATATTCTGAAAATGGTTTATGAACTCCTCTGAAATGATTTTTGGATCCTTGGTTGACTCCCCATTTGTTAGTGTTATTTGATGAATCCTGTTCTTTTGTCTTCTCGTTGACATTGCTAAATGAAATGCTTTGGTATTTCGGTCCCCATTCTGGACCCACTTAGATCTCGCCCTTTGTTCGACCTTTGTTCTCATGATTTCCTCCAAAAACATAAGTTCTTCTTGAATTTTGCTTTCTATAGTAAGATTGTCTTCGGAAGGAATTAGAGATTGGATATCATGAAGTCTTTTTTGAAGAATAGCTAAACGGTTTTTCAAAACTCCGAAAGCCCTTTTACTCCATTTTTTCAACGATTCTTTTACTTGGCCGATTTTCTCTAAAAAATCACCCGTTGATCTTTCCCATTTATCAGTAAAAGTATTTCGATATTCTTCATGTCGAGTCCAAAAAATTTCAAATTTTGCTATTGTTTTTACCGGTTGACCTTCGACTGTGAGTTTGAGTAAAATTGGGGCGTGGTCGCTGTTGTACCGAGGAAGATGAAACACACCCGATTCTGGGAATTTCATAAGCCAATCTAGATTACATAAGACTCTATCCAGTCTCGCCTTAGTCAGATGATGAATGGACTTGTTGTTCGTCCAAGTAAACGCTGGTCCGTTGAATCCCAAGTCTATAAGATTTGCATTTTGAATAAATTGCTGAAAATGAGACATAAACGAAATATTAGGATTACCACCCAATTTTTCATTATTATTACTCAAAGCATTTAGATCCCCTATACAGCAGTAAGGGTTGGTGATGTTTCTAATTCTTTGAAGAAGATTAGACCAGAAATTAAGCCTATGTTGGACACTCGGTGGTCCATAAATACAAAAAATATCATAAGGCTCTTCATGAAGGTTCGTAATAGTGGCATGAATAACATTGTGAGAGTAGTGATGAATATCCAGATCTATTTCATTAGACCAATGGAGGATAAGACCCCCACTCCTACCAAGAGAGGGAACATACATATAATTAGGTAAATTGAAATTATTAAAACAAGGAAGAGGAATATAATTAATAATCTTAGTTTCAGATAAGAAAACCATCGACGGTTTAATAGAACCTAGGAACTGTTTAAGTGTTTCCTTTGTCGGGGTGTTCCCAAGGCTCCGACAATTCCACGCAAGGATCTTCATGGATTATGCGGCATTTGGGCTGCCGATGCCCTTTCATTGTCCAACACTATCTGATGAGGAGTTCGTTTGAAGTATTTTAACGATATTTCTTCGGATTGTGGCATTTCTTCGTCTATATGATCTCCCGATTGGTGAGTACTTATGGTATTTCCGGAACCTGAAGTTTCTCCTTGATAAAGCACATTTGAGTACATCCCCGTGACAGCATAAGAGGTTTCTATTCCTCTTTTCCTGGATTTGCACAAGTTAGACAACAATTCTCCAAAGTTAGTTTTAATAGTAAAATTAGTATCAGATCCAGCCTTTTTTTCTTCCAATTTCTCTTGACTAAAAGAGCCAACCTCCTTAACTTTATTTTTAGTATTATATGGGACTTTAAAATCATCATTATAATTCGGAGTCATTGCCTTTAGAACTTTGACTCTCTGTTCATCCGTTAAATTCTGTTTAAGTAGATCATTAAAAGCCATCATGGTAGGACAAAATTTAATAGTGTGTCCCAAATACCCACAAGAGGTACAAAACCGGGGTAGTTTCTCCACCCTAATAGAAATGGCCAGAATCTTGTAGTTTGTAAGTTTTAAATAGACATTGGAAGGAAGTTTACTAGTCAGGCTAAGTTCTATTCGAACTCGGCCAAATAAACACCATTTCATTGCCTCCTCTTTTGTAGTGGGAACAAAATTCCCAAGGGAAGCAGCCAGACGATTAACTGTCTCCGAAGTTAGCCGATTAGGGGGTATCCCATGCAGTTGGACCCAAAACCAAGCAGTTTCAAATTTATGATCATTAGGCATCACATCCGGTTGGCATCGTTGAAGAACTATGAGTTCTTCCTGAATTACCCAAGGAGAACTATCCATAGCAATATCTAATTCCGTGTCGGTAGCGAATTTAATTAAAAAAACATTATCTCTAACTTCCGAAAAATGAAACTGATGAGGGCCGTGTATCACCCTAGATAACCGTGATAATGCTTGAAGAATTTCCACTTTTTTGGAGCTTTGAAACCATACCTCACCATGCTTAATAATTTCCCTTGATTGGAAATCCAAATCTTCTCCTTCTACCGTGATTGGATCACTATCTTCGGTCGTTAATGCAGCAAATTGTTGGATAAATTGATTACTAGGTTCTCCAATGATGATTGATTGAAGATTAGAATAAAGAAACCAATTCGAAATCACATAAACAGGAACAAATTCTCCTTAAGAGCGACTAGATTGGAATTATAGGTTGAAAAAACCTAAATTCGAGAATAAAAGCACCCTAAACAGGGTCGAAACTGCCAATAACCGCCTCAAAATTTAAAAAATAACTCTTTTATACGCCTGTAACTAACCTAAGAAACTAACTCTCCACCGATATTGGTGGTCCGATGACTGGCAAACTATTTCTCCGCCCGAGAGCAAAAAAAGGCACAATATTATGTATAAATCTACAAATGATTTAGACGAAGAGTTCCAATTTGTTTTTTGGGGTGGAAATAGAAGAGAGCTTTTAGCAAAATAAAAAAAAAGCGCGCGTTTGACACTTGTTGAAATAAAAATGTGAAACCAATAAGGAAATGGGTTACTTCATTCTCCCTGTCAAGAACAAATTGAGATGCACATGAGTTTAACGCTTAGTTTTTTTTTTTATGAGATAGTTTAAAGCTTAGTTGGTTGTGTATCTCTTAAAGAGGTCATGAGGTTAAGTCGGGATGGTTGTAGTTTACTCTATTGGTTTATCCCAAGTAATTAATGGGTGTTTAAGTCAATAATTTTTTTCATGGCCTCCCACGTTCGTTTTAGTAGTTTTTAGGGCTTCTAATAATGTTACTATGACGATTTATGAACTTACTACATCCTCTTTATGTAACAACCTCTTAATATGTTACGATTCTTCATAGTCGTTGTTATGTGCTTATGCTATCCTCTATGCATCGTATGAGTATAATGATGGTAATGAAGCCTTCAAATTGTTAAGGTATATCACCAGGCCCAAGAATACACAAGCCCACCAACATCATGGGATGACCGGCCGACTAGCAATAGGAAGCCCAACCGGCTATAATTAGGGTTTCCTAATTATTAATAGTTTCCTAACTATTAATTGTTATTTTATGTAATAACTTGTTAAAGGAAGTTTCCATGTTTCCTAGATTTACTTCTATATGTAACCTACATGTAAACCTATAAATACTCATGTAAACTAGATGAATAAACACATAGAGAATTCTTTCTTCCATCTCTCTCTCTCTCTCCCACATGATTTCTCTCTCTCTCTCTCTCTCTCTCTCTCTCTCTCTATGTTCAGTTAATTATAATCTTCTATTATCAAGAGGTGATTTACCTCTTCACATGGTATAAGAGCCAAATTTTTTTTTGAAAATCAATATCTTCTATCATGACTACTACTGATATCGATTCTGGAGACTATACTCCAAACTCTCCACCTAATCCGGTGTTTGATGTTCATCACTCTGATTCACTAACTACTATTCTTATCACTCCATTATTATTCGGAGATAATTATGCCTCTTGGTCAAGAACCATGAAGATGGCTCTTCGAGCTAAAGATAAATTCGGGTTTGTAGATGGTTCTATTCCCAAACCCACTTCTCCAACTCAATTACACTCATGGGGAAGGTGTAATGATCTCGTTAGTAGTTGGATTATCAACTCTATTGCTCCGGATATTCGTTCTTCTGTTTTATATGATGAAAGTGCCGCCGATATTTGGCGTAATCTTTATGAAAGGTTCTTCCAAACCAATGCTCCCAAAATCTATCATATATTACGAGCAATTTCTTCCTTCAAACAAGAAGGACATGATGTATCTTCCTATTTTACTAAACTCAAAACTCTCCAAGATGAGTTGCAATCTCTCATGGTGGTCGATCCATGTATTTGTGGTCAAGGAAAATCATTACTTGATCTTACCAATCAAGAACGCGCCATGGAATTCCTTCAAGGACTACATGATAGATTTTCGGCTATTCGAAGTCAAGTTTTGTTAATGGATCCTTTTCCTTCGATCTTGAAAATTCATTCTCTTGTTAAGCAAGAAGAGATCCAACAAAATATCATGGCCGCCACTTCAACTCCACCGGAAGCCGCCGCTCTTGCCACCTACAATGACCAACGACTACCTCGCATGGACAAATCAACCGGTCAACGTCCTAAGCGACCACGTCCGTTTTGCGATCATTGTCAACAACACGGTCATGTACGGGCTACCTGCTTCCAACTCCATGGATACCCGAACCGACAAGGCCAGCAACCTCGCCCACGGCAAAACCGACCAGCCGGTTCGGTGGCAGCCACCGTGACTGCCCCTGCCGATGCCGAGCTGAACACGGGTGTGCCTCTAGCCACCAGCCTCACCAATGAACAGTACCGTGGGCTGCTGTCCATGCTCGATCAGCACCAGAATTCTGCAGGCACCCACCGATCAGCACCTAGTCAAACCGAACCTGGAATTCATCTCACGGGTTCGGACATTAATCTCCCAGGTATTTCTTTTTCATCCTCCCCTTGGGTAATCGATTCCGGCGCTGCCAAACATATTTGTTGTCACTTATCTCGCTTCTCCTATTATACTAATGCCCCATCTAATTACTTTGTCCGTCTTCCGGATGGTTCACGCATTAAAGTTCATCATATTGGAACGATTGTTTTCAATAAACAATTTTTACTTCATAATGTTTTACACATTCCAGAATTTAAAATCAATTTAATTTCTGTTACTTAAATCAGTACTTCTCTTCGATGTTTGGTAACATTCGATTCTGGTTCTTGTGTCTTTCAGGACAAATTGACGAAGGCGACGATTGGACTTGGTGATCTCCATGATGACCTTTATTTTCTTCGCACGGACCTTAAGATTTGTTCGTTTTCAGTTCCTAATACTAGTATCAATAAAGATGTTTCCGATATATGGCATTGGCGCCTAGGACAACCCTCTTTTACTTCTTTTAAGTATTTAGTTTCCAAAACTCCATGTATGAAGTTAATTTCTTTTAATAAAATTCCGTGCGAAATTTGTCCTTTGTCCAAATTTACACGTTTACCTTTTCCTTTAAGTCATACATCGACTTCTCGTTATTTTGAACTCGTTCATGCCGATTTATGGGGACCATTCTCTGTCCCCTCTCATTCCGGCTGTCGTTATTTTCTCACTTTAGTAGACGACTTTACTCGTTGTACTTGGATATTTTTAATGTCCCACAAATCTGACACCTTTAGACTAATCAAGAATTTTTCCAATTATATATCTACTCAATTCAATTCGTCCATCTCTCAATTCAAATCCGGACAAGGAACGATCCCAGTTCCCAAAATTCAAACCATTCGCTCAGACAATGGTACTGAATTTATGAACAATGACATCCAATCATGGTTCCGCAAAAAGGGAATTCTCCATCAGACTAGTTGTCCTCATACTCCACAACAGAATGGAATCGTCGAGAGAAAACATCGACACATTCTAGAGGTGGCACGTTCTCTTCGCCTTCAGGCTCATCTTCCACTTTCCTTTTGGGGTGAGTGTGTTCTCACGGCAGTTTACCTCATTAATAAATTGCCTACACCCACTTTAAAAGGTCTTTCTCTGCATGAAAAGTTATTGGGATCTCCTCCCACATTTGATCATCTTCGGGTTTTCGGTTGTCTATGTTTTACTAGACGACCACTGGTCAAGACGAAATTCGATTCCCGTGCTTCTCCGGGTATTTTCGTTGGTTACCCCAACAGTAAAAAAGGTTATCGCGTTTTTTATCTCAATTCTCGAAAAATAATCACTTCTCGTGATGTTGTCTTCCATGAAAACAAATTTCCCATGATCACTACCGGTCGGGTCCCTCCTTTGGTTCACACACAACCGATGATCTCCATTCCGGATGATGGCTCATTCATCTTTCCTCCTTCTTCTCCTTCGGACTCAACCGGTCTACCTATAGGCACACCAACTAGGATCAATGATTCAGCTCATGCCCTTTCCGGCGCTCCTGATCCGCCCTCTCCTTCTCGCCCTACGAGCACTCCCGGGCCTCCTCGGTCTCGGTCATCAAGCCCACCATCTTTCGATGACCGGCCGGTCCCTCTAGAGGCACCATCGTCCCTACCTCTACAGGCACCGTCATCTCCACCTCATTCCCTTCGGCCTTCACGCCTCCGTCGTCCCCCGGCGCACCTAGACGATTATGTTTGTCACTCCTATCCTTCTTCTACTGTTACTTATCCACTCACTAACTATCTTCACTTTAATCAATTTTCAGCCTCTCACCAGGTTTTCCTTAACTCTGTAATCTCTACAGTTGAGCCTACTTCATTCTCTCAGGCGGTCAAATCCCCTCACTGGCGTGAGGCAATGGAAAAAGAAATTGCAGCCTTAGAGGCTAATCAAACATGGACCATTACAGACCTCCCTTCCGGAAAAAGGGCAATTGGTTGTAAATGGGTTTACAAAATCAAATTCAAAGCTGATGGCTCTATTGAACGTTACAAAGCTCGTCTTGTCGCAAAGGGATATACTCAAATAGAGGGCCTTGATTTCCATGACACCTTTGCTCCTGTCGCCAAATTAGTTACAGTTCGCGTCCTGCTATCCATTGCAGCTGTTAAAAAATGGTCCCTACATCAATTAGATGTCAACAATGCCTTTCTCCAAGGCGACCTCGATGAAGAGGTCTTCATGAAACTACCTCCCGGTTTTTCTAAACAGGGGGAGTCTAAAGTTTGTCGTTTACAAAAGTCTCTATATGGCCTAAAACAGGCCTCCCGTCAATGGTTCTCTAAATTCTCTTCAGTCCTTATCAAAAAGGGCTTCACACAGTCCCTTTCCGACTATTCGTTATTTTCTCTCTGCACAGAATCTGTCCATCTCTACGTATTAGTTTACGTAGATGACATCGTTATTACTGGAAATGACGAAATCGCCATCTCTCAACTAAAATCTTTTCTTCACACCACCTTTTCTCTCAAAGATTTAGGTCCTCTTAAATACTTTCTAGGAATCGAGGTCTCTCGTTCCTCTCAAGGCATCTTCTTGTGTCAGCGCAAATATGCCCTTGACATTATTACAGATTCAGGCCTTTCTGCCTGTCGTCCCTCTCCATTTCCAATGGAACAGAAACTTCGTCTAAGTCCTTCTGATGGTGACCCTCTTCCGGATCCCACCATCTACAGACGATCGGTCGCCTCCTCTATCTCACTGTCACCCGACCTGACATCAGTTATGCAGTGAATAATCTTAGTCAATTTCTTCAAAAACCTAGCACCACTCATCTCGATGCTGCTCATCGTGTTCTACGATATCTCAAAGGATCTATTGGTCATGGTCTACTCCTATCTTCCAACAGTTCTTTACACATATCTGGATATTGTGACTCGGACTGGGCTGGTTGTCCGTCCACTCGTCGTTCTACAACGGGATATTTCACTATGTTGGGTTCTAGCCCACTCTCCTGGAAATCTAAAAAGCAACCTACCATTGCTAAGTCTTCTGCTGAAGCAGAATATCGTGCCCTAGCACATTTAACTAGTGAACTTCAATGGTTGAAATATCTACTTCGCGATCTTGGTATCGACCACTCTTCTCCTATGTCAGTTTACTGTGATAATAAAGCAGCACTCCACATAGCTGATAACCCAGTTTTTCATGAACGTACAAAGCATATTGAGATTGATTGTAACTTCGTTCGGAAAAAGATTAAAGCCAACGTCATTGCTCCCCGTTTTACACCTACTTCTGAGCAACTAGCGGATATTTTCACGAAGCCACTTGGAGCAGATGCGTTCAAACATATTATTGGCAAGTTGGGCATCACGTCTCTTTCTGCTTCAACTTGAGGGGGAGTGTTAAGGTATATCACCAGGCCCAAGAATACATAAGCCCACCAACATCATGGGATGACCGGCCGACTAGCAAGAGGAAGCCCAACCGGCTATAATTAGGGTTTCCTAATTATTAATAGTTTCCTAACTATTAATTGTTATTTTATGTAATAACTTGTTAAAGGAAGTTTCCATGTTTCCTAGATTTACTTCTATATGTAACCTACATGTAAACCTATAAATACTCATGTAAACCATCTCTCTCTCTCTCTCTCTCTCTCTCTCTCTCTCTCTCTCTCTCTCTCTCTCTCTCTCTCTCTCTCTCTCTCTCTCTCTCTCTCTCTCTCTCTCTCTCTCTCTCTCTCTCTCTCTCTCTCTCTCTCTCTCTCTCTCTCTCTCTCTCTCTGTTCAGTTAATTATAATCTTCTATTATCAAGAGGTGATTTACCTCTTCACACAAATAACAAAAAATGGAGCCTCACTGTAAATCATTATTCGTGTAGAACCCTTTGCAGGATCCATAATTAAGTTGGGTTGGTATGAGGAGCCTGGCTCTGGTTGAAACGAATGTTTGATTGGTTTCTTACAGGTGAGATTTGTCTTGTACTTTAGAGCATTTGGTGTGTGAGTGTGACAACACTTGTTCTTTAGCTTAAAGTATTACAATCGATCAAGTGGAATCACCAAAGTCATCTTCACCATCATCACTCTCCTTTCCATACTACTACTTCTATTTATGTCCACTTATGTTTAATCCTCAGTGTGTGACATTGTCACATTTTAATTTCATTGGAGCAAAACCTATTTATTACTAACCTTGTATGTATAGGTATACTAAAATCTCTAGATTATATCCGTGTCGAAAATAACATGCAGATAATCAATGAGTGCATTTTGTCGAATAACATGTCACATGTAACATAAGAAAATCGTATTACTTGCTTGACGTACAAAAGAACAACGGTATAGATAGTGTCATCAATCCTTACAGAGCAAACTTTAAGTAAATATATTGGTTGTTCCACTTTCTTTTCAAATGGTTCTAAATTTTCCCCTCTTGTTCGAACCTATCTTCTTTTCCTCTCTATTGAGATAGTCGATTATTGCCTTATCTCTTATTAAAAAGGAGTCATTGACTCATTGTTTTGATTCTTGTTTTACTCCCCATGAACTGGCAGTTGCTACTAAGTTTGAAATTCCACCGGATTTGGTTGGATTTCGATTGATTCCATCAGCTCTGGGTTTACCCTCTATAGATAGATATCATTATTGTCAAAAATAGGAGTTTGGGGTGAAACCCCCATTTCTTACTGCTGGGCTCTGCTCATTTGAGCTTGCAAACTAAAGACATGTATGAATTTGTGAAAATCTTATATACTATGGTCTATGTATGAATTTGTGCAAATATATATGCAAACCTTTACGTACCTTAGGTTGGAAGTTGAAGCATAAAATAAATTTTGAACAATCTTTTGACAACACAAGTAATATTGACCAATTTTCTTAAGGTTAACTATTTTTACCTCCAATCTCTAACTAATAACTAACTAGTCATTTTGGCTTCTAATTGTGTGTCGACATTTTTTAGCCTCTATAATTGTGTGTGGGCTTCTAATTTTTCTTTTTTGACCCTCAAATTTTGTCCCACTTAACAAATTTGTCATTCTACTATTTTTTAACAAGTTTTTGTTTCTTCTCCATTTTCTTTTGAATGTATTACTTTTTCTTCTCTCTCCTCTTTCTCTCCGGCACCATTCACCATCTTCATCGGCTCATCCCCCTCACAACCTCTGTTATAAATTTAAAGAAAACAAAAAAAAAAAATAATTTACATAATTGTCATAAAGATCAAATTGGTTAGGGAGACAAGAATTAGGGGCTATAAAAGATATTCGGCACATATAGGGGGCCAAACAATTGGATACTAAAACAACTAGTTATTCACACACTTAAGCCCGAAATTAACCCATTTCCTTAAAACAAAAAATAGTTAGAAAAAAATATCATCACGAAGTATTTCTATTCAGACATTCATCGCATGGCATATCATAGAGACATAGGCTTCTTATATACCAAATCGAGGTTACAGACCTCACTTACCGCGTCATGAAGAAAGGCTTCTTATGTAGTATGTCTAGGAAAAGAAAAAAAATCATCCAACCTCGCTTTTGCCAGAACACAGAAATAAAGAGATTGATAAGAGAGTTAGGAGGCGAGAGAAAAAGAGAAAAAGATAACAGTGGTAGACGAAAGGTGGTGCTTGTTGTTATTGAGTGTTACTAGTGGTGATGATAAAGAGGCGGTAAAAATAGCTATTCGGATGTTGGGCTTTAAACAAAATCCGTAGTCTATATGAATCTTTTATTCTCCTAAACCAAATTTGTGCTCGGATGGTCGGATGGTGCGTGGCTGCGGTCCGGGCCGTGTGGTGGGGGGTGCGGGCCGTGCGCCCGCACAGGGCCCCCCACCACATGGGGCCTTACTGAGTTAATTTTATCTTACCTACATGCAACTTATACTTTTAAACAGATTTTCAACTAATTACTCCATTTAAGTAAATTAGCGCAGTGGACAAGTATGTCTGTTTTAGGAACCAGTGGGCAGTGGTTCGAAACCTCCTCGCCTCAATATTTAAGTTTTTTTTCCCTACTTCAATTTAGTAGTAAAGGACTTTCAAATTGCTAACAAATAACAATGATAAAAGAACACCAAAAATAAAATTGTCTTTGTAAATATAAATTCTCGTTTTTTTGCTTTGCTAATTCGATAATGTTTACAATAAAAAGTAAACAACATTTGCAATTTTGACGATTTTTTTTCAATTAATGAGTGTGTATTGTAAAAATTCTAGAAAAAAAGAAGACGATTTTCTATTTTGTTCTTTAGTAGTATTGATAGTGGATTGAAAAATAACGAAAAATCATCTCTAATTTATAAATTTTATTAGATTTTGTTTGTATGGTTATATGAATTTAAAGTTAATAAAAAACTAAATAAAAGATGAATTTTACGATCTATCTTTTTTTATAGTTAAATAATTCGGAATTCTTCATTATTTACCATGTAAGAACATTTATATTCAAAAAGACTGTGAGAACATTTAAATTTTATGGATTGTTGTATAAAGGGTCCCTATTAGAATTTGGCACTGGGCCTCTAAAATCTCAGGAACAGCCCTTGCTGCGGTCAAGACTTGGGGTGTCCATAAAATGTCATGTAACACAACTTGAGGAAACAAGTCATACTTTAATGACATCATGTATGATACCATCACCTGCATCACTCACATACATACTAACATGACCGCGATGGCGTGATACATTAGGACATCACTCTTTCTCTCTCTCTCTCACTCACTGGCTTCCCCTATTTATTCGAAATAACTACTCGTCTTCCGTTTCAGAAGTAGAAACTTACCAAAATAGAAGAATCTAGACAAATGGGAGAAGAAACTTTCAAGGTTTCTCCATCTTTAAACTTTTCTCCTTCATTTCTTCTACTAATTCCGTTATAATCTTTACTATCTTCTTCTCTCTCAATGTGTTTACAGAAAGACGGCGGAAAGAACAATAGTGATCAGAAGAAGAACGGCGGCGGCGAGAAGAATGAGAAAAAGAAAGATGAAGGAAAAAAGAAAGAAGATGGACCGATTACTATAATTTTGAAGATTGATATTCATTGTGAAGGTTGTGTCAAAAAAGTGAAGAAATCTATTCAATCCTTTCCAGGTAATTTTAATGAGAGTCAAAAACTTCATAATCCTATTTATTCCTCTCCCTTTTAAGCGATTTTATGCATTTTTTATCATATTTTACCGATATATTTGATCGGAAATCGTTTCCGTACTGTTACATTTTATTAATCAGATTTGGTTTCTATTCTCTGATTCTATACTGGCATTGTTAGTTTCTGATGCTGTTTCTTATTTTGTTTTATTGATTGATTGAAGGTGTTGAAGAAATAAAAGGTGAAATCACAACGAACAAGTTAACAGTGAAAGGAATAAAAGTTGATCCATTGAAACTTAAAGAGAGACTCGAACAGAAAACGAAGAAGAAAGTAGAACTTCTTTCTCCATTACCGAAGAAGGATAAGGAAGGCGGAGATAAGAAATCGGCAGAAAAGAAGAAAGAAGATAAGCCGGAAAAGAAAAAAACCGATGACAAGAAAGAGAAAGAGGTAAGATTATTCCGGCGTTTTTCACTATCATGCGCCATTGATAATCAGATTTCTTCCATTAATGGAATTGCTTGGCGCATTTTAGCCTAATTTTTGGTGTTTGATTCTGGTTTTGATTTGTGTTCTTGATTTAGCCTCAAACTACAACAGAAATTTTGAAGATGAAACTACATTGTGAAGGATGCATTAAAAAAATTCGCAAAATTGTATCAAAATATAAAGGCAAGTGATTTTCACGGATGAGATTTTATTTATAGATTTGTTTCCTCGAGATCTAAAAAAATGGATATATTTTTTGTTGTGAGGGTGTTTTCGTATTTTGTGTGGTATTGAATCAAAATCTGATTGGATTATTTCAGGTGTTCAAAACGTGGCAATTGACACACAGAAGGATTTAGTAACTGTGAAAGGGACAATGGACGTAAAAGCCCTTTTACCATTTCTTAAAGGAAAGTTGAAGAGGAACGTTGAGGTTTTACCGCCGAAGAAAGATGAAGGAGAGAAGAAAGATGGTGGTAATGGCGGAAAGAAAGGCAAAGGTGGTGGTGGTGGCGGCGGCGGAGAGAAGAAAGATGGTGGTGGAGATAATGAAAGTGGTGGCGACAAGAAAACCCATGATGGTGGAAAGAAAGAAGAATCTGGAAACGTGGATGGCGACAAGAAAAGTAGTGGGAAGGTAGAAGGACACAAACTGGAATACTGGGGACAAGGGTACGGGTACGGGTACGGGTACGGGTACGAACAAGGACAGAACGGGTATGGGTATAACGTTCAATACGTTCATGCACCACAGATTTTCAGTGACGAAAACCCTAATGCGTGCTCAATCATGTGAGGTTTTTTTTTATGAAGGCAATCATGTGAGGTTAAGAGGAAGAAAATGAAAAATGTAAATAAGAAGGCCTACTTGGAGAATCTTTTAGTGTTTTAGGAAGGTAGTTTGTTAATGTATACCATTAGAAAATGGGTACATGTTTTGAGAAATCTTTATATTTTGGGAGGGTAGTTTGAGTTTGTTGTTTGCTACTGAGCTTGATTAGTAATGAGAGAATGTTATTAATTATTGTTCTTAGTTATTTAATTAGGGGTATAGTTGTCATGGTTGTAAAGTTGTGGTGGTTAGTGGTGGAGATGGTAGACAAAGTAGTGGTCCTGAATCTGTGGTGGGTCAGTTACAGAGTGTTGTCATCAGTTTGATCGTGTTGGTTTCTTTGAACGTGGCCGTGCTTGGTGAAAACTTTTATTTTATTTTTTGTTGAAACTGGTGAAAACTTAAGTTGTCCTAATATTACTAGAAAATCCTCGTTGGTTCATTTATTTACATTCCTTTGAGATAAATGTGTGAGTTAAATTTTGTTCGTCTTTTTTTTTTGATGAGAAAGAACATTGCATTAAAAACAACAAGGCAAACAAACAAAGGTTTCTAATGTAAAGCAGTAATAAAAGAAGGAGCTACCTTCCAAATTTTTCTTTGACCATTGTGTCTTTACCATTTAGCTAGTGCGTCCCCCCTTGACATTGCATTCCCTCGGAACATGTGAGAAGATAATGTGAGTGAAATATTTTCTAAGGGTCATTGAGTGAAATATTTTCTAAGGGTCATTGAGTGAGTCAGGATTTTTTTAGATTGCCGGTGGATAGCTTCACTAGTGCCATTGATGAACTGGATCAGAGCTGCATTATCACTTTCTAGTTGTGCGTGGTTTATCTGAAGTTGAATGGCCCATAAAATACCAAGGTGAATCGCCATGCTCTCACATTCCTCCGCGTTTTGGCATCGAACTAAATCTGTCGCTGCTAATGATGAAGTTAGTTTCGCTATCATGTATTATGCATCCGACTCCTGCTGGTTCAATGAGTTTGGTGAATGAGGCGTCAACATTTAACTTAAGGAACGGCACCGAAGGAGGTCTCCATATTTGTTTTTCTTGTTTATCCCTGCATTTGTTAGCATTTGAAACATCTATTTTAAGTGGAGTAGTCGAGGAGTTGTTGATTCGTGAGATCATTTGTGTAGGTGTTTGTTTTTTTGACGAAAAACAGTTCTCACATCTGGCTTTCCAAATGAACCATAATATCTTTGCATATAGATTGATGGTGTCTTCCTCCAATGTTTTCCATTGTTTAATCCAATCATTGACTGTATTAATAGTCTCCGTTCATACCTGAAAATGGAACCAAATTGCTCGTGCAAAGGTGCAATGCAACATTACATGGTCCAGAGTTTCATTTTCGTCATAGTTAATGCACGCATAGGTATTTCCTATAAATTTACCAATTTTGTCTTTCACTGGTAGACGCATTTCCAGAGGAATAATTTTATCCGAGGTATGTTATTCATATTCCAAATAAAATACCAGTCGTTCTGATCGTGCATTGGTTCTACACTTCCTGTTCTGAGAAAATTATACATAGATTTAATAGAGAAATTACCTGATTTGGTGAGAGACCATCTCGGTTTGTCATCTTGGTCTGCCTGTAAGTTGATGCTAATTATTGAGCTGCAAATTTCACTATCAAAACAATTGTTAATAATATTCATATTCCATGTATTATTGGTAATTAGTTGAGAAACCCATTCAAGATTAGAACGCTCTGATTATGGAGGGGGGGGGGATGATTAAGGATCCAATAATCATGCCAGATGTTGACATGACTACCTTTGTTAATGTCCCAAAAGACCAGGCCAGCAACCTGATTGAAGTGTTTACTGATAGATTTCCAGGACCAGGAATGATTAGGCTTAGCGATAGATGGCTTAGGAGATTCAGGGAAGTATTTCCCTTTAAGAATGTTAACCCATATCGCCTGAGGGTTATTGAGCAGTCGCCAATTGATCTTGTTGAGAAAGGCCTGATTATCCGAGAGGGGAGGCGAAATCCTAATCCACCAAGTTTGCGAGGTTTGCAAATGGCAGACCAGTTGATCGTATGGAAAGTTTTGGATTTTCCCCACCAGAAAGTCCTTTGTAAGGACTCGATGCTAGTACATATGCCTTTGGGTATGGCAAAGCACTGCATTTGGTATCGGGAAACCGCCGCAACAATAGTCGATAAAACTATCGAACGACCAGCTTGGGAGAGGAGATTAGTTTGCCATTTGGCAAGTTTATTTTTGATTTGGGAGAGAATAGGTTGGAAGGCCTGCTTTTTATTCTTATTGATGAACAAATTGGTGCCGAGGTATTTATCTCCTGACGAAGATTGATGAACTTTGAGATCTCGGATAATCATACGTTTGAATTTAGGATGTGAGTTTTTAGAAAAGAAGATCGTGGATTTAGAGTAATTAATCATCTACCCGGAAGCTTCCCCGAACTCTTTCAAGATCTGCTTCAGTTAAAAAATATTCTCAAGCGAGTTCTGCACAAAAATGATACAATCATCTGCAAACAAAAGGTGATTGATAACAAGATCCGAGTTAGGAATAGGAAAACCAATAAACGACTGTTGATTGTTACGTTTCTCAAGAAGCCGACTAAGGCCTTCCATGGCAATGGCGAACAGGAATGGAGAGAGCGTGTCGCCTTGACGGATGCCTCGGCTAACGTCGAAAGTCAACCTCGGTCGACCATTAATAAGAACCGCCATAGAGCTAGTAGAGAGACACGTGTTAATCAAGTTTATCCACGTGGTGGAAAATCCCATCAACTGCATAATTTTGACCAGGAAATTCCACTCCACACGGTCAAATGCTTTGGACATATCTAGTTTAAGACCGAAATAGCTTTTGGGTCCCTTGATTTTCTTAAAAGAGTGGATGAGTTCTTGGCTAATGATGACATTATCAATGATTTGACGGCCGAGGACATAGGCTGCTTGAAACGGAGAGATAAGGTCTGGCAGAATACGTTTGAGGCGATTGGCCATGATTTTGGTAATGATCTTATAGGTAGTGTTGAGCAGGCTGATCGGTCTATAATCAGCCGGAGATTGAGGAGTTTTGATTTTGGGGAGAAGACAAATGTGAGTGTGACTAGAAAGCGGACCTATAGCGCAACAAGACCGGACCTATAGCCCAACAACTGCCCACTCAAACTGAAACAAGACCGGACCTATAGCCCAACAAGACAATGGCCTAAAGCCTAAGGGCTTTCTGGAGTTTATGTCAACACCTTGGAACCACATGGACTACCAAATGTTGAATGAAGAAAATGCAAGACAACTTATTCCCCCGCATGCTTTTCTGCCTTTTCATTTATATAATATCGACATATACTGATATATTGTATAACATATATTCCGATCTTCCAAGGTATATTCTTTATACACATTTTTTATTTGTGGTATTGGTTGTTTGGTTCAAGTTTTTCATTGGTTATGTGATGTACAGAAAATGATTTTTTATTTGTTGAACCAGAAAATGACTTAATAAATATATTTTCCCGTAGAGATTCCATCCAACTTGTATTTGATCTATTAAAACAGTTTAGTTGCTTGAAAAACTACTAACGTTGTATAAGAAATTAAAGAGTTTCTTGGTACGTTAAGATTCACATACAAAGGACTAAACTAATTAAATATGTTAATATTCCTCTTTTTTTACATATTTTCGAAGAGAAATTCGTAATTTTATTTGCAGATTTCTCTTATACCATCAATTTTTACAAATTCTAAACAAAAAAGAACATCTTATGTCTATCAAAAATCAAGTATTACAGGTGAGTTATGTAGTTTGGTTTCAGCAGTAAAAGAGTTGAACTTAGAAGACATTGTTATGTATTGAAGCATTTTTTATTGAGAGATTTTTGGACTTTGTCCACCCCAAAAGATATCTCAAGAGGGTAAGAGATTTTTCATTTTTCTCTCAATTATCAACTTACTCTTTGTCTCTTGCACAATCAATGAAGGATTATGCCAATAACCTCTTCATCCCACATTTTCACTTCAATAATTATTGGGCTTGTTATCTCTTATATAAGTGTTGGGTGTTATTGGAACTCCGAAAAGCGTGTTGGATGTTTTTAGCTCTCTCACCCAAAAAACTCCTTCTAAGTGATCAAATTTTTCTTGCTTATAAACATATTTATTCTATATTTTCATAATCAATTGGCAATGAGTGGAGAGGACCTAGACCTTATATTCTTAGTTGTCAGATACCCATTCTCCCATGTGTGACTATTCTCACACGTCCCCTCACATGTGACGTTCTTTGAGCCTAACACGTGCATTTTTTTGGGCGACATGGAGCACGTGTGGCTTTTAAGCCTATCATGTGTGGGCCTAACTCTGATATCATGTTAAGTTTGTGGTCATCCAACTCAAAACTAATTGACAATGAGTGAAGACAACCTAGACCTCATATTCTTGGTTGCTAGATACCCATTCTCCCATGTGGGACTATTCTCACACTTTGTCATGTTACTAGAGCGAGAAGGTGCACCACCAGTTATTGTGGTTATGTATGATGAATGTATGTATAATGAATGTATGTATGATGTGGGTAAATGTTTATATACATTAACTATTGGGGGATTTGTTGTTTGGACCCCCTTTCATATAATTGACTTGCTGTTTGGACTCCCTTTTTCCAGTGTTGCATTTTGGACTCCCTTTTGACGGAATCATCCGAGAATATTCCGTTTCTAAAGTCATATTTTAAATAATTCTCAGTTCACCCTTATATAATCAATATTACTCTTTGGACCCCCTAACTTATTTAACTTATCTTCTTCAATCTTTAACTCATCTTCTTCGTAACAAACTAATCCAAGAAGTATGACTAATGAGATAATGGTCTTGCCCCATTGATGTTTACTTCATTCATCAAAACAACTACAAAATAAATATCAAATTAGTTTTGTGTCCATCAAGAACTTGAGTATCTAAAATCAAATACTCCAGCAGAGATTCATATGCAAAAAAATTGAACTCCACCACACAAATCCAATACTAAAGAAAACCATAATTTTGTAGGTGACCATTTGTACCACAATGATTTTGTGAAACCCATCAATCCATTTCTATCTATTGTATACATCTTGGTCAGTGCTTCTCTCTCGAGCACTCCTCTCATTTCTGGAGAGAGAAACTAAAGAGGGAAAGAGGTTGGCCATTCGCCTCATGGTGATCATCCTATTTAACTCGTGATGTAATTTTGAAACAACCAAAAACAATGGCAATCCAGCCGTCTTGTTCTCACACATGGGCAATCTCAGTCCCAAATCCAGCCCCCCTCTTTTCATCACCACCAATTCCACTTCTCCTTCCACCGCCAATTTGACTGCCTCCACCAACAATTCCACTTCTCCTTCCACAACCACTGCCATTAATCCCTCTCATTGTAGCAACTGAAATTGGAAATGGCCTAAGTAGGATTAGAAAGATTCATTTGAGTATAAATGTGGGTTTGATTAATGAGATTAATTAAAATCATGAGATAAATGTGGGTTTATTTAACTCGTAGGTTACTTAGGTTGAGGTAGGTTAAGTAGAGGGTAAAATCGTATTTTCTCTTCTTGAACTGTTATATTTAACTTTTTTTTTTTAAAAAAAAGGGAGTCCAAAGTGCAACACTGGAAAAAGGGAGTCCAAACAGCAAGTCAATAATACGAAAGGGGGTCCAAACAACAAATCTCCCTTAACTACTTTACCGTTGTATATTCATATTGACTTGGACTTAGGTCAATTTATTTTTACTAAATCGAAGTTTTACCCACTCTCTGTTACAAAAAATGATATTTTTTCTCCTCACTCCACCACCACCCGATCTTTCTCTTCCTCTTCGCTCTGTGTTCTCTCTCTTTTGTCCTCTATCTACTATAAAGAAAGAGTGATCAAAATCCTCATTCGAGAGTTCCAACTGACTCTTTAATAAAGATTGAGAGAACAATAGAGGGGGAGAGATCGCTGATGAAGGTGCTGGTGTTTAGTGGTGGTGATGGAGGTCCCATTGTCGGGCGATTTTCAACCAATGAAGATGGTGGTCGGACGGTGAGTGTTAGTGACACCTTAACTTGGTCAAAGTAATGACCGAGTTAAAGTCAATCCAAGTGTCCGCTCGTAAAAATAGGATGTATGTCTAGAGTATGTCTGGATTTTCTTGTTCTGCATCATTTTTCCCGATATAGTTGGTACAGACACAAGCCCAACTGATGACGAAACAAACAAAGGCCCTTCCGTTCATCCAAATCAGGGGCTAGGTGTCCACCTCCCTTTTGTGTAGCGGTTGGACATCCCTCTTAAGCACATGAGGTTGTGGGATCGAGTCTCGGTGCAATCAGTTTCCCATCAAGATTTATCTCATGTAATTTAGGTCAAAATAAAGTTAATTATGTGATAAATTTATCGGGCTTTAGGCCTCTTTCATTCATGGTTTAAATTAGGCGGTTATCGTGCGTATCACATCTACATGATGTATCAATGCCTTGTAACGACTAACGTACATCGTAGTCGATTCTCTAAAGTTAAGGGTCTGTTTGGTTTCAAACAAAGAAAAATCGGATGCTAAAAACTTCGACATTCTTATTAGGGTTATGTA
This sequence comes from Eschscholzia californica, assembly GCF_041429995.1. NCBI lineage: Eukaryota > Viridiplantae > Streptophyta > Magnoliopsida > Ranunculales > Papaveraceae > Eschscholzia > Eschscholzia californica. The sequence goes on along the minus strand of NW_028238420.1, from coordinate 39,289,578 downwards.
TATGGATCGGCCACCCGATCCATATAACCCGGACCGACCAACCCGGTCGACCAAGAGATACCGGTCCCGCCGGTCTCAATGTTCCAAAAGTTTTCATATTGTATTTAGATAAACATCATATACTTGTAATCTTTATCCTAGATTTACCCTAATTGTATTTCATTAGTCTATAAATACCTGTAACCCACATTGTTATCAATACACAAGAGAAATATTAATCTCCAACTGCTTCTTCTTTACTATTCAGAAATATCTTTCTATCGTTCGACTAATACTCGAACTATCTAAACGATAGTTCTCACATGGAATAAGAGCCACTCATTTTTTTTTTCTAATCTACAAACGATTTCTATCTTTCTCTTTATTCATCATGTCTACACCTACTGAATCAGGCACGGATTACACTCCAGGCACTCCTCCATATTCTTCTGCAATCTATGATATTCATCATAGTGATTCACCTACTACTATATTGATCACACCTCTTCTTTCCGGAGATAACTATGCCTCCTGGTCAAGAGGAATGAGAATGGCTTTAAGAGCCAAAGACAAATTCGAGTTTGTCGATGGTTTAATCTCTAAACCGACAACTCCCTTTGAATCACATGCATGGGAGAGATGTAATGATCTCGTGTCCAGTTGGTTAGTCAACTCGGTTTCTCCTGATCTTCGTCAATCCATCTTATATGATGAATCTGCTGCTGAAATTTGGACGAATCTTTATGATAGATTCCATCAAACAAATGCACCAAAAATCTTTCAACTCAAACGTGCAATCTCTTCAATGAAACAAGACGGATTCGACGTCTCTACTTACTTCACTAATCTCAAGTCTCTTCCTCACCCGTTCGTGTCCATTCCGGACAACGATTCGTTTATCTTTCCCCCACGGACGACTACTTCATCTACACCGTCCAGTGACAGGCCTTTCCAGGCGCCCTCGGGTTCAGCTACAACAACCCCTGACCAAGCACCCATTCGCCCTCTGCAGGCACCTCCTGGAATGCTTAGCCATGGATCTGTTCGGCCTCTGCAGACACCCCCTTCCACGAACACCCCTGGTCAGGCCCATCTCCAGTCTCTGTCGGCACCGCCTGCTCCAGGTATCCTTCAACAGGACGATGATCTCACCAAACAGCGACCCGACACCGTCCCGCCTACTTCGGCAGAGGCGCCCGCATCGGATTTGATTGGCCCACTGGCTTCCGACCCTTCCACTCTGAATATGGGCACTCTTCCTCCTCATAATCAGCGTCCGACACGTGATCGACGCCCTCCACCTCATCTGGCAGATTACGATTGTAACAATATCTCCTTGCCACATTCTAATTCTCGGTCCAACACTCCTTATCCTCTCACGGATTATCTATCAGTTGCACCTTTCTATAAGGACCATAAGATATTCCTCACATCGGTCCTTTCCCATAAAGAACCCACTTCCTTCAAGGAGGCTATGACTTCCCCTCATTGGAGGGAGGCCATGGCCACAGAAATCAAGGCCCTTGAATCAAACAATACTTGGACCTTAACTCATCTTCCAGTTGGAAAGAAACCCTTTGGATGCAAATGGGTTTACAAAATCAAATTCAATGCTAACAGTTCCATTGAACGCTACAAGGCGCGTCTCGTTGCCAAAGGCCATACTCAAGTCGAAGCACTTGACTACACTGACACCTTTGCCCCTGTCGCGAAGTTGGTAACAGTCAGGGTTCTTCTGTCCATTGCCGCAGTCAAAGGTTGGTCTCTTCACCAATTAGATGTCAACAACGCATTTCTCCAAGGTGATTTATACGAAGAAGTTTTTATGAAATTACCACCTGGCTTTTAACCTCAGGGGGAGACACGTGTATGTCGTCTTAAAAAATCCCTTTATGGTCTAAAGCAAGCATCTCGCCAGTGGTTCTCTAAATTTCTTCCGTACTGCTGAAACGAGATTTCATTCAATCCCTCTCCGACTACTCTCTCTTTACATATCGCAAAGGTTCCACATCAATATATGTCTTGGTTTATGTCGACGACATCATAATCACAGGGAATAACAATTTGGCCATATCTTCCCTCAAGTCCTTCCTTCGCTCTGCTCTCTCCCTCAAAGATCTTGGCCGTCTTCAATACTTTTTGGGTATTGAGGTATCCCGTTCTTCGAAAGGTATATTCTTATGTCAACGCAAGTACATTGTTGATATTCTCAAGGACTCTGGACTCACAGCTTCCAAAATTTCTCCTTTTCCTATGGATCAAAAGTCCAAACTCACTACAACAGATGGTCAACCTCTGGAGGATCCTACAGTATATCGTCGCCTTATAGGCCGCCTCATTTATCTCACCGTGACTCGCCCGGACATCACTTTCGCGGTTAACAGTCTTAGTCAATTCATGCAAGATCCGCATTCCTCACACATGGATGCTGCACACCGAGTCCTGCGATATCTCAAAGGTTCCATTGGAAAAGGTATCCTACTTTCTTTGACTAGTCCTCTCCTAATCTCTGGTTTTTGTGATTCTGACTAGGTTGGTTGTCCCACAACCAGACGATCCACCACTGGCTATCTCACAATGCTTGGATCGAGTCCACTTTCTTGGAAATCCAAGAAACAACACACCATTGCTCGATCTTCCGCGGAAGCTGAATATCGGGCCATGACCACTCTCACTTGTGAGCTTCAATGGCTCAAATCTCTTCTCTCCGATCTGGGGATTGATCACTCTTCTCCCATGCCGGTCCACTGTGACAATCGTGCGGCTATTCACATTGCCGAAAATCCAGTATTCCATGAACGAACCAAACACATAGAGATCGACTGTCATCTGGTACGTGAGAAGATTAAAAACAACTTGATCTCTCCAACATTTACTCCCTCCTCGGAACAACTCGTTGACATACTTACGAAGCCACTAGGTGCAGAAGCTTTCAAATCTACTATTGGCAAGTTGGGCATCATTGACATTCCTGCTCCAACTTGAGGGGGAGTATTAGGGTTATGTATATGGATCGGCCACCCGATCCATATAACCCGGACCGACCAACCAGGTCGACAAAGAGAGACCGGTCCCGCCGGTCTCAATGTTCCAGAAGTTTCGATATTGTATTTAGATAAACATCATATATTTGTAATCTTTATCCTAGATTTACCCTAATTGTATTTCATTAGTCTATAAATACTTTGACCCACATTGTTATCGATACACAAGAGAAATATTAATCTCCAACTGCTTCTTCTTTACTATTCAGAAATATCTTTCTATCGTTTCGACGAATACACGATAGTTCTCACAATTCGGAGATCCCCGCGGTCACCTGATCAAACCCCGCCTTTTCTTCATCAGGTTTTCCCGCTCTAGGGCACTCCAGATATTAGCCCTATCAGGAGAGTAATTCTTTTACTTTCTCTCTCTTCAATTTCAATGTCTCAGATTCCGAATTTGGATAATGCTCCTCTTAATCTCACTTCTCTTAGGTAATCTTTTCATCAAATTGTCTCTTAATTTATTTACCTGAATTGAATTTGATCAAAATTTTCATCAATTTCTTTCTGAATTGCTTAATTTTTCTTCATGAATCTAGAGAACAATCTCAGAAAGATCTTATTACCATCCTTAAAAACGTAAGTTAACATATAAACTCTTGTTTCTTGAATTTGAATGCTCTTGAATTTGATTAATTTGACTTGTTTAATCTTCTTTAGATTCGTGGAAAGAAGTGTTTGATTGTTGATCAGAAACTCAGTGGATCACTCGCTTTGATCCTTCAAACATCACTTCTTAAGGTAATTCTACTACTTTGATTGGTTTTAATTATCTCCAAACATCCAAATTTGCCCTAAAATTATTATGTGTCTTGTTTTTTTGGTTTTGAATAGGAATATGGTGTAGAATTACGGCATTTATCTTCTGAACCAGTTCAAACAGAATGTACCAAAGTAATTTACCTCGTTCGATCACAGCTTAATTTGGTGAAGCAAATTTCGGCTCATATTCAACATGACATTTCGAAAGTACTTCAAAGGGAGTATTTTGTTTACTTTGTTCCTCGAAGAACAGTTGCCTGCGAAAAGGTGAGCTATACTAGGATTTAATTTGTTCTACCTACCCTTATCTAGAAGAAATTATCTTATTATGAATGTAGTGAGGGGAGATAATATTCCAGTGGCTACCGAGTAGTCTCATTTTGGTGTTCCAATGAAATCATTGGTTACTTGTAAAGGGATCTTGCTATATGTATTGGGCTCTCGAAATCTCACTACCATGTAGCCGTTTGGGACCTTCTTTTGGCCTTTTAACTCATGCATCTTGTTTGTTATTACAGATTTTCGAGGAGGAAAAAATTCATCACTTGCTTACTGTCGGGGAATACCCTTTATATATTATTCCGTTGGATGAGGATGTGCTTTCTTTTGAACTTGACCTTGCTTACAGGGTAACACCAAATATGTTACGTTTTATTCCGCTCTAACACCAAATGTGTTTTAGCTTCTAATATGCATCCTTATGTTCTTTATGCAAGATAGGAATATCTGGTTGACGGGGATACAAGTTCTCTTTGGCATATTGCAAAATCAATTCATAAACTTGAGGTATGTGTTGTTTGTATCCGAAAATACTATAGAAGTGAAAATGCTACACATGGTTCTCAAGTAATAAAATACCTTGGAGATTCTCATACTCAGGATAATTCTAACACTTGGAATCCTATCTCTATACTTCTTACTTACAATAATTCATCTTTTTTGATTTCTAGTTTTCATTTGGACTGATCCCAAACGTGAGGGCTAAAGGCAAGGCATCAACACGGATTGCAGATATACTAAGCCGTATGCAAGTAGAAGAGCCAGTCAGCGCATCAGATGTAAATATGAGTTCTTCGTAGAATAAAAGTCTTAAAGATTGTGTATCTTTATTGGTTTACGTGATTTTCAATCGCTACTGATAAGTTGCTTTTATTTTAATACATCAGGTGGGAGCATCAGAAATAAATACGCTCATCCTTCTTGATAGAGAGGTAGTTGTTTTATTCCATTAACTAAAAGTGACCTTGAACTAGTTAACAGATTTCATGTCATAGATCTTCTGCAACGTGGCACCAAATATTACTTTTATTCTCCTGCCTGCACCCACCAGTCAGAATGACAGAATCTATTCTGATAAATCTTACTAGTTTGACAATTTGAAACTTGTAATTCTGCAGCATTACATAGCAAAGGATGACAACTGGTCTGAATAATTTATTACGGAACTCGATTTTGCAACAATAGATAAATGAAAAATTCAATATATTGGCTTTGTGTTATTCTATTGTACTTCATTTTATTTGACTTTGGTATGCTAGAGGGAAGCATTTGCACTGTGCATGCTACCGTAGGTTAGTTGAACGTCTAACATGTGATTGCGTTGTAGTAACCTACATATAACCTGTCATGGACGTAGTTGAGAAGTGGAAAGAGAAATGAGAAACTTGGTGTTTGCACCTCCAAGAATTAAACAAGAAAAAATGCAAACAGAAAAAACTCTTTGGGGGACTGTTGTTCCTTGAACTATATTTGCTTATTGCTTATAAGTTCCAACCGTGGATTTACTGTTTTGACTACTTTATCTAGTTATAACTAAGTGAGTAAGATATCTAGCTCATGAGAGTTGTGCAATTCTAATTTGTAATGTCATTTTCATATTGTTTGCAGGTAGACATGGTTACACCTATGTGTACCCAATTAACATATGAAGGCCTACTGGATGAGGTATGTTATGCAAATATAGGAATGTGATTCTGTCCTTTCTGAAGAATATGTTGTACAATCAGTATGACGGAACTGAGTACGCTTCCGAGACAATTTGCATTGTGTTGTTTGAATATATTGGTTATTGTTCTCTTCTTTTCATAACATCTAATATTTATGGACCCTTTTTCTATTAGCAGAAAAGTAAATGCATCCCTCATGATAATTCTGATTGATATTAGATATACCTTCTCTTAGGGATCATCAAACATTTTAACACAGAAAACATATGTATTTTACATCATTATGGTGCCTTGTTCCTTGAAACGAGACAAACATGCTAGTTATAATACATGCTTGAGACAATATATTGTAATGAGTTTTCTTTTGGTTTAATGCAGCTTCTCCATATAAATAATGGTTCTGTTGAGCTAGATTCATCCATCATGGGATCCCAACAAGAAGGAAAAAAGATGAAGGTTCCACTTAATTCTAGGTAAACTGATCTGCTTTTTCCTTTCTAATTTACTTGAAACCTTTATCGCGTTGGAATCCAACTCAAGGAATAATTGTAGTAGAGACAGGACTTTTATGGATGATAGATAATGTATCTATGAATTACTTGAGCAATGGTATTACAATTTACAACTAACCCTTTTCTTAACTTGACTTCAGTGATAAGCTATTTAAGGAGACTCGTGATCTCAACTTTGAAGTTGTTGTTCAGGTTATTCTATGATTCGAGGCAACTTATTTAACATATATTCCTTGCTCTTTCTTCAGTTAAACTCTTTTAGTTCATTGCGACTTTTATTTTGTATTGATAGAAGAAGTCTGATCACGTTTTTTTATGCCTCTTAACTGAATTTGATATGTTAACATACCGACTTCCTCTGAATACAGGTTCTCCGACAAAAAGCGACATCTATGAAGCAGGATTATACAGACATGCAAACTACTGTAAGTTAATGGAACATCACTTGCAACTTCATTTGTTTCTGACTTAAAAGTTGGTGCCATTATCCTATTTTTCTGTCAGACAAATTTTCTCTAGGTACTCATTTGATAGCTATAGTTCCAAATGCAAAAGAGGCTAGATCTTAGTTGCATGCCGTCTAGCGGTCAAAAGCTAGACCTCGTGTGTAAATTTTCCTAGTTCTTAGTTAAATTGCAAAACTGTTCATACAAAAGTCTCCATTGTGTCTTAGATACACGATTTAGGTGCTTCTATATTGGCTTTACCGATAACATCTGATTGAGTGGCGTTTAACTTTTCAGAGCCAGTCAGTCTCTGAACTGAAGGACTTCGTAAAGAAACTTAACTCGTTACCAGAGATAACTGTAAGTATGTTCACTTACATAATTACATTTATGGTTTTCTTCTAAATGATTATGTTCTAATAGTTAATTCTCTCTTTCTACTCATTATTGCTTCAGAGACACATCAATCTTGCTCAGCATTTGTCTACGTTTACTTCAAAGTCGTCATTTGCTGGAAAACTTGACATGGAGCACACAATTGTGGAGGCTGAAAGTTACGACATGTGAGTAGCGATTTGAATTATAACTCAATATAATGCTTAACATGTTTGAGCTGCGGTCATAGTTCTGAGTACTAATCTCTTGAATGGACTGACAAGAACAGTAGTATGGTATCTAGATGAGACATTTTTCTACAATTTTACAGTTATATAGTGGTTGTTAACTAAGTAGTACAGAACTATTGCGGTGCATAAACAGAGTAGGGGTACATATTTTCCTAAATAGTTTTGTGGATCTCATGACAATTACCAGATTGTTTTCCTCAAACCATGAATAGTTATTAGGAGACTATATATCTCATTTTTCTATATTGGCGATTATATCGTTTAAGGTACTCCATCATAGACTCACTGAGTTTTAATACCTATTTGTTTAAACAATTCCTGGAAGTGCACACTTTTTAGATCAAATAAGTTGGCACTTCGGTAATTTTCTACCTTCATATATGTGGCTGCACTTAATTATTAGATATATGTTTACCAGAATATATTATGACTTTATAAATGATCAAATGGGTCAGATGTTACGATTACATTGAAGAAATGATCCACAAGCAGGAGCCAATTGTCAATGTTCTACGTCTTCTTGTCTTATTTTCCATTACAAATTCAGGGTTACCGAAGAAAAACTTTGACTATTTGAGGTAAGATCCAGTATTTATAAATCTCCTTTATTTTGTATGTTTCTGTTCTTTAACCTACGGATTATTGATAAATGAATTTAGGAAAAGTTGTATTTCTTCACCATGTCCTTCTTTACTATTAATTTCTCAATTTTTTTTATTTAGGAGAGAATTCCTCCACAGTTACGGATTTGAACACATGGCTACTCTGAACAATTTGGAAAAAGCTGGACTTTTCAAGAAACAAGTAAGTGCATCCGACTTGACGTTTGGTTTGATGTGTTAGTTACTTTTTAGCTACTCAAATTGCCATTTCTGGGATTGTATAATAACAGTGTTGTGGTGTTAATTCTTAATGATACAAATAACTATGTTTCCTCTCAGGAGTTCAAAGGAAACTGGCCGACGATCAAGCGGGCATTGCAACTTGTCGTTGAAGATATCGACACTGCAAAGTATTAATGCTTCCTAATGTGATCACTTTTTACGTTGGATGAGAAAGTCTTAAGGTAGCAGTAGTGGGGAAGTCAGGAACCACGGGAGTTTCCCAACACTAGACGTAACAATCTATGTTGTGGATTACATGCAGAGTTGGAAATAGACCCCTATACTCAAAATGTTACTCAGACTCAATGTTGACTAGTTCTTGTTGACCTGTCTCTTTTGTCAATAAAAGAAGTGATTGAAACAGAATCTTATGATCAATGCTATACTGACATCCAGCAAGATTCGTTATTCATACTGCCTAGTTAGAGCTATTTATAGACAGTGTTCTAGAGATTTGGGATGTGGTTGTTGTAAAACTACTCTGTTGACAAATACACACCAGTATAGAATTTAAGACACTATAGGATCCATACATGAAGGCATGAAGCCATTATGTCTCATGTTTCCATGTAGTTTGTTTCTTTATCGTATACTTAGTCTTGGTAATATAACTGAGCCATGAATAGAAATATCTCACTTACCAGCTTCCGCTCTTTATGATCTATCTGATTTTTTTACTTGTTGCTAAAATTTGTGGTGATTCCTTTACAGCCCCAATGATATTGCATATGTCTTCTCTGGATATGCACCTCTTAGCATTCGGCTTGTCCAGCATGCTGTTAGATCTGGATGGTGAGGCTATTCTTTACCCCTTTTGAAGGATTTGACCGAAAAATAATATTTTATATAGTAACTTTTGTTGCAAAAAAATGTTGTTTTGCTCCTGAAACTAGTATAACAATATTTATACATGCCACGAATTAAAAAGTCTGATTGCTCCCTGGAGTATGTGCTATTGGATTACAGCGAGAATATGTTCGTTAATGTCTTTCTTCTGAGAGCACTACAAGGATAAGAACTTATCCTTGTCAAGTCTCTTCACTTGGTAAACGTTCTTAGTTGCCATGTGTGACATGTCATGTCTCTTCACTTACTTACATGTTAATATTTCTAGAAGAGAAATTATAATAAAAGAACTTGCTGTTAGCAGAGAATAACTTGTCATCTTTTAGGCACCATTTGATTCATTTTGACATAGCTAGGTTTTAAAGTATGATCATAATGTGATAAATTGACCTTCAGGCGTCCTATTGAAGAGATCCTAAAGCTGTTGCCTGGACCACATTCTGAATCGAAGAGAGTGAGTTCTTACTCTTGTTGCTGCATCAACCGCCTAACTCGTTCGCACTTCTAGTTTATTTCTCTCTTTCATCTTGCTATTTATTCATAATCTTTCCTGCATCATCCTTTATGTCTAGGGAGGATATTCAAGCAGTCCATCATTTGACTCTCTTCCGGGCGCGGCAACGCATCTTGACAAGTATGCCTCTGTTACTTTTCATTACGCAACTTAGTCAATTCCTCTAACTTACTTTTCACCCAAAATTCAAGCACGTTGAGAATTTATTATGACTGGATTTAATTTAAGACTCAGTTAAAATGTTCCTAGAAGTTTGAGGTTTACCGTTTAACGTTTTTATGACGCTGTCTATGTTCTCTGACATTTTTGTACTCATTTTGACAGGGTCGCTGATGGAAGGCGATCTCTCGTACTGGTTGTCTTTGTCGGAGGTGTAACATATGCAGAGATATCTGCTCTTCGTTTTCTCAGTGCTCAGGTATACTATGTGTTCCATATGGAGAAACACAAGTCTTTTGTTAAAAATAGGTTTCTGTTTCTGCATTACATTCTTTGATTATTTTCAACATACAGTAAACCAGATAGAGAGAATTACCATGAGTATGTATTGAAAGAAAACACCTTCACTTGCCTAGTCTCTCTTGCACTATTAACCTGTATGATTCACTTCTCCAATGTAAATCGTCAATCTAGGTATACCTCAGAGACCATTTCTGAAGCCCAAGATAACAAATTCTTTCCTCTCAATCTGCAAAAAATTGATCTTACCCTTTATAGATAGAAATATTTACATTTGATTATATCAGAACGGGAGCTAATGTTACATACTTTTATTGTTATTAAATGAGTTTTGATAATATGTTAAATATCTGGGCATAACTGATTACTAGCAGACTAACAAACTGGTATTATTGTTTCTGGGTTCTTTCTTCTAATGCTGTAGGAACGCTGTTTAATCCACTTGTTATTTGCAGGAAGGAATGGCGTATGACTTGATTGTTGGAACAACTAAAATGGTGAACGGTCATACCGTGATTGAACCATTCCTTGAGAAAATGGGTTAAAGGATCGAAGGCCATTTAGTCACAGAGCAACTTCTTGTGTGCTTAAAACATACTATGTGTCATTGGTCATCAGAACTCGTAGTTTCATGTTTTGGGACATTGACTGAAATGTCGGGAAATTCGAACTAGTCAAGGGTGTATTTTGGTGCGATAAGAGGCATAAATGGGAAGTCCTCCAGAGGTTCTTCTATTGTGAATTGTTTTCTGAGGTGCTTTCATCGCCTCTTTTCGTTTATTTTTCAGCTGTTTCTTGGATTGGTCTTGATTCATGTGGAAAGGAGTAGATCGACAAATTCACTTACAAGGGGAAAACATATGTTATTTATGGTGTGTTTGGTTGCAGGATTCCTAAGTAGGATTCCTATCAGATGTGAGATTTGGTAGGAATCATGAATCCTTGATCTGTTTGGCTACCAAGAATCTTAGGACTCTTGAATCCTAAGGATTCCTAATTCTAAAATTTGTATTGGACCAAAATCTCACCCTACCACCTGGGATTTGCTAAGATTTTGGATTAATAAATCAGAATTTCAAACTTAAAATCAACGAAAAAATAATTCCTTCTACAAAATAATTATTTTAAATTTCAAAAATATTTTTATTTTTCAAAAATCTTTTTTTTTCCCCAAAAATCATTTTTTTTTCCCAAAATCTGATTTTTCGGACAACCATTTTTTCCTCGGAAATTCGATTCTTCCCTAAATAAGTTTTGTTTCGAAAATCCAATTTTTTTTTTCCAGAAAACAGATTTCCCTTAAAAACCGTTTTTCTTCCATATCCGTTTTTTATCGAAAAATTGTTTTTTCTCTCGAAAAACATTGATAGAGACCGTGTTTTTCTCGAAAGAAAAAACGGTGGGAGAAAAAAGATTTTCGTGAAAAAAAAATACTTAAACAATAATAAATCATAGGATTCTTATTAGTTGCCAAACAAACCAAAAAATATCACTTGGATTCATGAATCCGTGGAATCATGAATCCCAAGGACTCATGAATCCGCGATTCATGATTCCGTCATCCAAACACACCATTAATCTTTTTTTTTGAATGGTTTGTTATATAATGAATGTATCATTTGTTTGTTTCTGAAGTTTGAATTGGTAATTATTTGGTAAATTATGGAAGGGGTGGACTTTTCTAGTTATTATAAAGGTTGTCAATGAAATCTGTACACCCCAACTTCAATAGAAAGTGGTATAGCAGAAAAAACAGTGTTGTAACTGCTGTTTCTAAGCAAAATGTTTAACTTTGTGACAGAACGTCGCTGAATTAGCGAATTGTTTCGAAATAGAAACGAAAATGGAAAACATTAACACTGAAATTAGTATATGTACAATGAAATGTATTACAGAATTAAATTTAGCGGAAAAGGATAACTTTTTTGAAATGAAAACAAAATCGAAAAAATGATAAATACCAGTGTGATACATACAAGAATGGACAAAGCAGATTATCAGCAGATGCAGTTTGTTGCTAAGACTGTAGTGCTAATTACCCATTTTCATCTTAGCTCAAATGCCAGAGGAGTTGATTCTTTTGCACTACTTGGACAAAAATTTCCCCTTTTCATTTTTTATGGATTACTACAAAAACACCTTCCTACCCGAGGATCCATCTTTGAATTCAAATATTGGTAGATCACGAAACTCGTAAAGGGCCTTTCTTAATTCATTGCCTCTGTAATTCATGCGCTGTCGCTACCCATATCAGGATCTGTTGTCCGATGAATGAACTCAAGAAGATGTCCTGCTTTCCTCTTAGCTCGATCAGTACCATTCTCTGATAATTCTTTTAATGCCTCTTCTGCTCCAAGCTCTTTCAACTTTTTCAGACTCTGTAAATCACCGGAGCATAACGACCACAAAATGGACGTAGCGTTCTCTCTATTACGTATTGATCCAGTCTTCAGTACCTCAATCAAAACAGGGATTGGTTCAGCCTGACTTATCGCTGCTTTCCCTTCATGATGGGTTGCAAGAATAGCCAGAATACCAAGTGCTTCGTCCATTATTCCACCACAATCATCCATCAGCAACTTCATCAGTGGCACCAGAATACCGGCCCTCAAAGCCCTAACTTTATTTCCCTGATAGATCGAAAGGTTAAAAATTGCAGTTGCTGCATCCTTTTTCCCTCGTGGGCTCCCTTGCCAAAGGAGGTCTATAAGAGCCGGGATAGCTCCGGCTGCCCCTATCGCCACTTTATACTCATCGATGACAGACAAGCTGAAAAGAGTTGCAGCTGCATTTTCCCTGGCTTCAATGCTTCCATTCTTAAGCACATCGACTATATCGGGTATTGCTCCTGCATTCACTATACGTCCTTTGTTTGTCTCGTTTATGGAAAGATTGAGAAGTGAAGTAACCGCATGTTCTCGAGTTCGAGGATCAGCCGAGGCTAATAATTCTACAAGAAGCGGAATAGCTCCTGCCTCTCCAATGCATATCCTGTTATCAGCATTCCTTTTCGCCAGCAATCTAAACTCACCAGCAGCTGCTCTTTTCTCTTCTAGGTTACCATCTGATAATTTCTGTAATAATGTAACTATAGCTGATTGATCACAATCTGAACCTGAACTACTTGATGTTTTCTTTTTACCACTCCCTTCATTTGTTGGTAGTTCGATCCCATTATTTTCACACCACTGAACAATTAAACCTTTCAAAACGTAGTTAGGTGTAAGTGTTGTATGTAGCAGAGTTTGCTGTGTCTTGGGACATGTCTTTCGCCCAGCGTCTAGCCATTTTTGGATACAGATTCTTTCATAAGTCTGAAATAAATCGATGGAGGATTATGGACAATCTAAAAGTAGTATGAGAATAGTCCCACATAGATAAAGCACACTCTCATGACCAAGAATATAATATCTAGGGCCACTCGGCTCATAGCCAATTGGTTTTGAAGTGGATCCCTTAACATGGTTTTAGAGCTAGGCCAAACGATTACACGTCCTCCACGTCACCCAACTGAAAAGTACACTTGTTAGGGTAAAGAACCTCACGCACGAGGGGACATGCAAGAATAGTCCGACATGGACCAAGGGTACTCGAGTAACCAAGACCATAATATATTAGGCCTCTGCACTCATTGCCAACTGGTCTTGAGTTGGATGGTCAAAGAGTTAATAAGTAAAGGTTAAAGGCCAACAAAAGACAACCTGTCCAGTTGAGATGATGACGGGATCTTTCATCAATTCCAGTGATACTGGGCAGCGAAAATCATCTGGAATGACTGGCGATCTGCTCCTCACCAAGACTGCTTCATTTTCAACAGCATCGTCTCCTGTGTTTTCGGCGAGTATAAAATCAGTTAACTTCTTAAGTAAAGTTAACATATCTTCGAGCCGATCTCCCAAACCTCCATCACTAGAGATAAGCATTTCATGCAAAGCAACAGATTCTTTCTTTAGATCATTAATGGTCTTAAGGTGCAGCTTCTCTGAAAGTCTTCTTAGGATGGATGAGTCAGGATCTTTATCGTTTTTTACCGAGTACAAATCCTTGAAAAGCTGTGACTCGGGTGCGTCCATTCTTTCTTTTGCTCTCTTAAACTGAGCATGGACAAGTTCAATCTGAACAATGCAAGAGTTGTACCTCATTATTTGCTCAAAACGTATAAAGTTTATCTTAAGCTATTCTTTTAAGGAAATGTAATCACATGTCACGATATACGGTAAGCATAATAATAACGAATGAAGTAATTGAATGAAGGAAAGCGGCAAATACACGTAATTTATAAGGTACTGAGGTTATGCAAACTAATGCTTATAAGATTACCTGTTCTTGAACTTCTTCGGATAAATTTAGTTTATCGTACGAAATTTCGGTTAATGCTTCCTCAATTTGTCCAGTCACCTCATGAAACTTTGTTACAATATTTTCTCTTTGTAAAGCCTGCAAATTAGGAAGCTTGCTTAAATACATTGTCACAAGGATTTCTCCATCATTTGATCTCATAATCATATAATTTAGCTAAATGAAGGTTCACATACTCTTGTTTTCTCATTCAATTAGCAAACTATTAAAATTTTGATTTATAATTGCATATAAATTTGAAAGAGAGAGAGAAAGAGAGATTACCTGATAGATCTTGCTGCCTTCATTAATAGACCTTAGAAGTTGTCTTGCTGATGCTAAAGCAGCTTTCAAGGACAAGAAAACCCTAATTTCTTCTTCATTAAGATTTATCTCAATGTCCTTCAATTCTTCAAAAAGAGGGCTTAATACCTTAACCCTTCTCAGAAGATCGCTATACATCTTCTTAGAAGTGTTCCGACATTCGGGAAATTCAATAATTTCCATCACAATCTCAAACAATTCTTCTACTACTTCCTGTGATTCCTCCATGTGAAATTAATTATTAGGGCACAAAACAAGCTACAAAGGAGCCTTCTGAGCTTCAAACCTCCCTAATAATTGTTACAAAACAAAACCCCTAATAAAAATCGAGCTGAATCCTCAACGACTTTGTTCTAGAGAAATTTTATTAGAGGTGACAAATTCATAAGAATTGCCATTAAAGCATCTTGACGAAGTTCTTCAACAACCAAACAGAATTAAAAATTAAAAATACAAAAAAAAAAAAATGTTTTTTTAAAATAATAAATGAATTAAAAGTGCCTGATTGGTTCCAATTTCACCCTCCATATCTGTCCAACGTTCCAATCAGGCCCTCAATTCACATATTTTGGATTAGTAATTGTTGGTCAAGTTCACCCCTATTTTAAAAGTCATTCCTTTTCTATCTTCTTTCATTCTTACTCACTCGATAAGGTGTCGATTTTCATTTTTGGTGCCTTAACTGCAAAAAAAAAAAAAAAAAAAAAAATTCAATCTCTTCATCTTCCTCGCCACTATCACCATCTCCTCTCTTTCTCTCTCCCCGAAACTTCAAATCTTAAGCTTTAGTTGATGCTTCGATTCGAAACGCTAAAACTTCAAATCTGAGTTTTTGTTGAAGTTTTAGATCTAAATCTGGGTTTCTGTTGAAGTTTTAGATCTAAATTTTCAGAGAGGAAGAGAAAACAATGACGATGATGATGATGATGGTGGTGAGAGGAAGATGAAGAGAGAGATTGGCAAAAAATGGTTGAAGGTCGTCAGAAATGACAATCAGTCATTATCAGGGACCTAATCCAGTGAGTAAGAAAGAAAGCACAGAAAAAGAACTATTTTCCATATAGAGTAAAAAGGAAAGAAAAAATTGAGGGTTAGAGTTGACTAACCAACACTAACGGAAACATGGTCTTAGAGGCTAAATGTGGAGCATTGAAAAAGAAAAGTGGTCAAACTTTCGAGTTGCCCACAAATTGGGGGTCAAATTAAAATTAACCCTTAAAGTCAAAGGTATTTGGTTTTTAAGATCGACAAAGTTGACTTAGTACTTGACAAAATTACCCTTTAAGATGAACACATTAACGACCCACCGCCGAGGTTGATTCTGGTAACAGTGAGATGGCGTGTGGTGGCTGACTAGATTATGAGGTTAGTTGTTCGTTAAACTTTTGTGGGTCCATCTGGTTTGGTTAACCACCGCGTGGAAGAAAAAGGAGACCGTCATTTGCCGTCATTGTCTATAAACACTCCTATTTACTATTAATGACGCCCCCATACAGCCGTATCTCGAAAGGATTTTATGGGTGGGGGGTGCGCCTACAACAATGAAGTGGGCGCGCATAGAACTTTCTTTGCCGGCATGCTGTCTCAACGTGGGTGGACAAACACACGTCTTGGGGGCAAATCCTTAGCCATCCAATCTACATTTATTCCTCTTTTTTGGTATAAATCCAATATTCCTCCAAATCACCGGATATCCTCAATATCACAAATCTTGCAAGTCAAACCATAATACATAATTATCAAAAAAAAAACCATAACACATTTATTCCTCTTTTTTGGTATAAATTGTCATTCAATAGGAGTACTAAAATAAGTTATTTTTTCGCACATTTAAGTAGAAAAGTAAAAAATTAATTTGGCAACGTGAAAATTTCTGACTTTATTTAAGTTAAAATTTGACTTCCTTTTAAAGTTCAAAATTTTTTACTTTTGACTTCAAAGTTAAGTTACTTATGTCCAACACATACACGAATATTACTTGACTATTTTGTTTCTTGTCTACCTCTGCTAGCTTCACCACAAGACAATTTACACCACTACCACCATACCTCAACCACCATCACAGGCCCACATCCACCACCACCACTCCACACCTCCGCCACACCGCCACCACACCTCCATTACCGACACCACACCATATCCACACCATAACACTTCAAATACCACGAATGTACCTCCACGATCACTACAATCATCACCAAGCTTCCACCACCACTACAACCATCACCATGTCTCCACCACCACCACCACCACCACCACCACCATCGTCTCTAAGCCTTCACTACCACTACCATCATCACTATGTCTCCACCACTATCATTACCAAGCCTCCACCACCACACATCCACCACCGCATTTCCACCACCACCACCACAAAACCACAACACCTCAAATCAACCATCATACTTTCATCTCCACCGCCACACCTCAACCACCAACACAATACCTCCTCCACCACTACCACCACCATCATACCTCCATCACTACCATCATCGCCATATTTCCACCACTATATCCGCATGACCACTAGCACCATATTAACACCACCACCGCCATATTTCCTCCTCCACCACGCCTCAACCACCACCATTATTACCACCACCGCCACCTTTGCCATAATAGTCATCAGGAAATCGTATGAGTAAACTTAAAATAAATTATCTCTATGGGGAAAGAAAAAATAGAAAAGTAAATAATGTTGTCAAACTAACTTTTTAACTTTTTTACTTATAAATAACTATTTTGTCAATCACACGTTCTATATTTTTTTAACTTTATTAAAGCAAAAGTACTTCTACTAGAAGCAAAAGTTCTTCTAATTTTGTTTGTCAAACGACACCTAAAAGTGTCATGTTTATTATATGTTGCGGTGACCTCTCCTCCTCCTCCTCCTCCTCCTCCTCCTCCTCCTCCTCCTCCTCCTCCTCCTCCTCCTCCTCCTCCTCCTCCTCCTCCTCCTCCTCCTCCTCCTCCTCCTCCTCCTCCTCCTCCTTCTTCTTCTTCTTCTTCCTTCTTCTTCTTCTTCTTCTTCTTCTTCTTCTTCTTCTTCTTCTTCTTCTTCTTTATTTCCTTGTAATATTAGGATTTTCTTCTTCTTCTTCTTCTTTATTTCCTTGTAATATTAGGATTTTGTTGTTCTTTGTGGCGGATTTTTGATGTTTTTTTGTTGCATTTTTGCTTTTTGCAGTTTTGGGTTTGATCGTGTTTGCAAATCGTGTTTTATAGACTTATAGTTACTAATTTTTATAGAGAAAGGAAGTAGAAATATTTAGAATTTTTATTTATTTCCTTGTAATATTATTAGTACCATAGAAATTAGGATTTTGTTGTTCTTTGTGGCGGATTTTTGATGTTTTTTGTTGGATTTTTGCTTTTTGCAGTTTGGGGTTTGATCGTGTTTGCAAACCGTGTTTTCGGATTTCGTGAATCAATTTGCGAACTTTTCAAACCCAATTCGCAAGATTCTCTCATTTTACATCTGGAAAACTGAATTTGTGAGATTTAAAATTCAGTTTGCATCTCCAAATCGAGTTCGCGAAATTGTTAAAAAAATTTGTTTTTTCTAGTTGTTTTCTACAATAAAGGCATTAAATGTGAATCTTGTTAGAAAAATCTTGATTTTCAAAAATATAAGTTTTACTAACATCAAATAAGTTGTTTAATCTTAATAAATATTTTGATTAAACAACTTATTTGAAAAAAGTAATTTTTAAAAAATATATAGTTTTACTAACATGTAAGAAAAAAAAAAAAGTTATACATTTAAATTTAAAATAAAAAAATTATTCAAAAAAGTTGTTTAATCTTAATAAATATTTTGACTTGAATTAATAATAATAAAATATTTATTGTTTTTCTTACATACTTCAAATATTATTTTGGCTCAAATGACTAAAATCTCAGAATTATGTGTAACAAAATTTCTAGGGGTGGGTCTTGTTAATGAATGAAAATATTAAAATTATATATAAATTCGGAATATACTGAATTTGGGATATGGTAGAAACATCGACGGTTACGAAATGGATTTTTGAATGAGAGGCCCAAAAAATGGAGGGTAAATAAGCATTACCCCCAGCCAAAAAAAAACAATGAGAACTCAGTCCAAATTGTTAGGACAGCTCACACTTTTTTGATTTTTATTTTATTTATCCCGAATTTACCCCTCCACGGGAAATTTTTGTGTTTTCTGACAATCTGGCGGACGACAGCGAAGCAATTAATTCCCCGTACATGGCGTAATGTCAGAGAAACATTCAGATTTTTTGAAAATTCAAAAATGACGCCATTTTTTGACGAAATTTCAACCAATTTTTTTGGACCCCGCCCATTATATTTTGTTTCAACTCCTTTTTCTTCTTATTTATACATCCAAAAATCTTCTTCATCATTCTTATTTTGTTTCACATTTTATCTTCTTCAGCTCTTTCAATCTCTAAAAATATAAATTTTTTGTTCTTTCTCTCTCTAAAAGTTTTATGTTCTTATTTTTGGATGTTCATCATTCTTATTTTGTTTCACAGTTTATCTTCCTCATCTCTTTCAATCTCTAAAAACATCAAAGTTTTCTGTCTTTCTCTCTCTAAAAGTTTTATGTTCTTATTTTTCTTCTTCATCATTCTTATTTGTATCACATTTTATCTTCTTCATCTCTAAAAACATCAAAGTACATAACCAAATGGCCAGTGCACAGAACCATTTCCACTACAGAAGAAAATTCCCAGTTCAAAAGTGTCAAATACTGAACCAAATGGCCAGTACACAAAAAAATTCCCGGTGCACAAGAAAGATCCTAGTACAAAAATGTCTAGTACATAACCAAATGGCAAGTACACAGAACAATTCCCGGTACACAAGAAAATTTCCACTACAAAAATATCTAGTACATAACCAAATGGCTTGTACATAGAACAATTCCCTCTACACAAGAAAATTCCCAGAACAAAAATGTCTAGTACATAACCAAATGGCCAGCACACAGAACAATTCCCGTTACACAAGAAAATTCCCAGTACAAAAATATGTAGTACATATCCAAAAAATGGCCAGTACATTAAATAATTTCCGGTACACAAGAAAATTTCCTTGTACAAATCAATGAAAAACTACCAAAAATGAAGAAATTTGTTGAGATTGCAAAAAGATAAGAAATAAATCTGGAAAAAAGAACAAAATTTGTTGAGATTGGAGAGAGAAATTTAAAAAGATTGGAGAGAGAAATATGTGTGGGAGAAAATAAAAAAGAAATAAGAAATAAGAAATAAATCTGGAAAATAGAACGAAAATGGCAAGTTGGTAAATTTTGTAATGGCAATTCTGTAAATTTGTGGAAAGTACAAGGTTTGATGTCAGGTGCGTCAGACTATTTTTCAAAAAATTTCGCATTTCCAGGGAATTTTTCGGTGGCAATTTTGTAAATTTATAGAAAGTACACAGTCTGATGGGAGGCGTGTCAGATTATCTTTCAGAATTTTTCGACGACCGTTTCGTAAATTTCGAAAAGAAGAAGGGTGTTTCGGAAATTCCACCCCCAACCTGACTTGTTGGACCTGCCCCTCATTCTTTATCTGCAGTGAACCTGATATACATTGTTGGGTTGGTTTTGGACCTTTTGCCCAATCCCTCTTACGAAATTTATGGATAACAACTATTAGCTTTAGAAATTCCGCATTCTCCCATACACCTAATAAAGCTAGTCATGCAACACCTCTATCCGAGTTCCTAAATGGACACCACTATTTTTCAAGAGGATATGCCTGTCAAGCTTTTGCAAGGTTTAGCTTTACATTAACTTAAACCACATTTATGCTTGACTGTGGAACCATCCAATATCTCGGAGTTCCTTTCTGGCGAGCTTAATATGTTAGCTACAACATTGCACGAACACAACGATGGGTATTCGTCGCTTTACGTGCTAGAAAAACGAAATTGTACATGCATTAAACGAGAAATATTTGTTCTCTTTTTTCTAAATTTTCCCTTAAAGAATAAAATAGTTTATTCAGGATGATAAGCAACTAATGTTTTTGTAGGTTAGTAGATGCTTTTGTTTAGAAAAAATCCAATTAGTACTTGTAAATTTAAAAACAAAAAAGAGAAACTAAAATTTAGTAGTACCTAGAGAAAATTCTCAAAATAAGTGAATGAACTTACTCATTTTAGTACGAGTTTTCAGTCACGTTACTTCAGACTTCGACATCTTCTAGTAAAATTAGTTTATGTGATTAGATGAATTGAAATTGGGCGGAAGGCCCAACTTTTTGTTTTTTTTTTGTTAAAAAGACATCTCATCTTTTTAAAGAGCTAGGCCCCATATAACTTTTCAAAATGTTCTTGAAGGACAATTTTGTAGGCACTCTCATTTTCAGGGTCAAAAATACCCTTTGTGTGACGAAAAATACCAAAAAAATCAATTTTTTCATAAATTAGGAAGTTTTTTTTTCTACTCATGAAAAAAACGAATGTGAGAAATTGGTGGATTCTCCGAGCTGATTCTATAGGGTCGATCTCCTTATGTTTAGATTGTCAATCTATTTTAGGTTTTTGTGATTGAATCTCTTACTTGTTGTTAGAAGATGATTTGGAGGGTTTGAGTTAGTTTTGGTGAAAAATTATAGAGAGAGAAAGTTCAATTTCCAAGTTTCGAATCTTTAGGGTTGAAGTAAATTTTTTGCTATGTTAGTTTTGATGTTTTGTTATTTTTGATGTTTATGTTCAAACTTATTTGTTGAATTTATATGAAAGTTATGGAAGTATAGTTGGTGCAAGGAATGTGTTTGATAAAATGCTTGAAAAAATTGTTGTTGTTTGGAATGCAATGTTAGTTGGTTATACAAAATTTGGATTGGTTGAAATAGCTCTAAAGTTGTTTGATGAAATTCTTTTGAGAAATGCTTCCTCTTGAACAATGATGATAGGTGCTTATGTTCAAATTAAGAATTTCATGGAAGTTTTTTGAAGAAATGTAAAAGGATGGTGCTAGAGTTGATAAAATGACAACTATGAATTGTTGAGATATTTAGCTAGTTTTTTGGTAAAACATTCTGTTAATATAACAATTTGTAACAAATTTCATATTAAATCAATTCAAAAACTAATTTGCAAACCATTTGCAAGGTTCAACAAGTTACTCGCAAGGCACTGCAAGCGCATTGCAAGGTGTTTGCAAGGTTATGCAAAGTGTTTGCAAAAGTCATGCAAGGTGTTCGCAAGGCTCTGCAAAGTGTTTGCAAGGCTCTGCAAGGTGTTTGCAAGGCAGTGCAAGGTGTTTGCAAGGCTATCCAAGGTGTTTGTAAAAACCATGTAAGGTGTTTGTTAAAACCATGCAAGGTGTTTGCAAGGCTCTGCAAGGTGTTTGCAAGCTTTGGAAGGATCTGCAAGATTATGCAAGGTGTTTGCAAAAGTCATGCTAGGTGTTCGCAAGGCTCTGCAATACAGTGCAAGGTGTTTGCAAGGTTATCCAAGGTGTTTGCAAGGCTTTGCAAGGTGTTTGCAAGGCTTTGCAAGGCAGTGCAAGGTGTTTGCAAGGTATTTTCTTAGACTAGGGTTAGGTTGGTCTTTTCACTGAAATAGAAAATTACATAATTTCCACCAGGGAGGTGAAGCCTAAAAAACTTTGATGAATCTTTTTTAACCAAAGTCATAATTTCTTAGGGAGTTTTAGCCAAATTCCCGAATTTAAAATTCAGTTTGCATCTGCAAATCTAGTTTGCGAGATTTATAAACCAAAGTTGTAGGTTTGCAAAAAAAATCGTTTTTTCTGCCGTTTGTTTAGAATAAATTAAGACATCAAATGTGAATCTTGTTAGAAAATTTTTTATTTTTAAATGGGTTTATTCTATTTGGACCTCTAAAGATGACCAACTCGCCAAAATGGCCCCCTAAAAATAACCAACTTCTAATTTGGGTCTTTTTTTCATTTTTTTCGTCATCTATTTCATTAAAGTTTATTGACCTATCTTTTTCTACCAAAATTACACCTAAACTTTTTGTCCTAAGACTAATTATTACTTTCTCTCTTCACGTCCAACCACTCTCTCCATTAAACTCCCAACCCCCCCCCCCCCCCCCCCCCCCAAGGGACGGATGTAGGAATTTGATTCAGGGGGTGCGAAGTTATATACTATTTTTTTTGCTAACACAGTAATTAACAAAAAAAATTATATTCACTAATTATTATATTAATTTTATCTCTATATTTTTGGAAGTTTTTTTTGAATATGGACTACGATCTACGTTAGTCATTACATGGCATTGATACATCATCAATATGTGATAAACACGATAAAAGTCTAAGTTAAACTACGAATGAAAGAAGCTAAAACCCAAGAACATAATAAAGAAGCCTAAAGTCTGACAACCATAATATTTATACCTTTAATGACCTAAATTTAATGACCACGGATTCCACCTCCTTTGGAAATCGAACCTGGGACCTCGAGGATTTTAGAGTCTATGTCAACACTATCAACATAGACTCGAGGATTTTAGAGTCTATGTCACACTAGCAAATTTTGTTGATATTCAAATAGAGAGAACTTAAAGAAATCATTAACAGTTTGGTCATTGGTAATTTGGGACGAAGAAAATAATAACTACAACAAACTTTGATGGAACCTAACCAAAGAGGTAAAACTTGACTTGGCAAGAATGTGGTCAAAAAAGAATTTAGCTTAGAAATAGGGGGCATAATTTGGGACTAAATGCAGTGGTGAAGCCAGAAACTTTTCTTTGTGGGGGCACAGTTAAACAGGAAAAAAACGAACACCTTCATTAATGACGAATTGCGAGCTTCATTACTAACCTCTATCAAAATTAGTTATAAGTCTAAATTAAAAAAAAATCATATGTTGTTCAAACCAATGACTTCTATATATCATAGCAACACTATTAGTCTATCAACTAATTAGGCTACAACTAACCGTGACTTATTTTGACTAAAATCTAAATATAAATAAATAACATTTGCAATTAAATTAAATAATGTTAAGAAATATACATAAAAACGAAGAATTAATAAGACATAAGGGTAATACGGGAGTGCAAATAACTCTATCGAAAGTTGGATGAGTTTACAAAGAAATAGGAACAAAAGAAATTTGATAAAAAAAAAATAAGAGTTGAAAAGAAAATTTGATGTATCAATTAGATAACTACAAAGATAGTAGGGGTAAAAATATATTCGAAAGTTTAGAACAACCCCTTATAAGTATTAATGGTGTCTCTCTCAAGACAAACATGAGAGAACGTCTGTGAAGGAAGGAGGCGCCTTTAATACTAAAGCAAGGCACCTTTAAATGGACGGATGTAGGAATTTGATTCAGGGGGTGCGAAGTTATATACTATTTTTTTTGCTAACACAGTAATTAACAAAAAAATTATATTCACTAATTATTATATTAATTTTATCTCTATATTTTTGGAAGTTTTTTTTGAATATGGACTACGATCTACGTTAGTCATTACATGGCATTGATACATCATCAATATGTGATAAACACGATAAAAGTCTAAGTTAAACTACGAATGAAAGAAGCTAAAACCCAAGAACATAATAAAGAAGCCTAAAGTCTGACAACCATAATATTTATACCTTTAATGACCTAAATTTAATGACCACGGATTCCACCTCCTTTGGAAATCGAACCTGGGACCTCGAGGATTTTAGAGTCTATGTCAACACTATCAACATAGACTCGAGGATTTTAGAGTCTATGTCACACTAGCAAATTTTGTTGATATTCAAATAGAGAGAACTTAAAGAAATCATTAACAGTTTGGTCATTGGTAATTTGGGACGAAGAAAATAATAACTACAACAAACTTTGATGGAACCTAACCAAAGAGGTAAAACTTGACTTGGCAAGAATGTGGTCAAAAAAGAATTTAGCTTAGAAATAGGGGGCATAATTTGGGACTAAATGCAGTGGTGAAGCCAGAAACTTTTCTTTGTGGGGGCACAGTTAAACAGGAAAAAAACGAACACCTTCATTAATGACGAATTGCGAGCTTCATTACTAACCTCTATCAAAATTAGTTATAAGTCTAAATTAAAAAAAAATCATATGTTGTTCAAACCAATGACTTCTATATATCATAGCAACACTATTAGTCTATCAACTAATTAGGCTACAACTAACCGTGACTTATTTTGACTAAAATCTAAATATAAATAAATAACATTTGCAATTAAATTAAATAATGTTAAGAAATATACATAAAAACGAAGAATTAATAAGACATAAGGGTAATACGGGAGTGCAAATAACTCTATCGAAAGTTGGATGAGTTTACAAAGAAATAGGAACAAAAGAAATTTGATAAAAAAAAAATAAGAGTTGAAAAGAAAATTTGATGTATCAATTAG
Organism: Eschscholzia californica; assembly: GCF_041429995.1. NCBI lineage: Eukaryota > Viridiplantae > Streptophyta > Magnoliopsida > Ranunculales > Papaveraceae > Eschscholzia > Eschscholzia californica. Next base: position 39,264,529 of record NW_028238420.1, on the reverse strand, counting down.
ATAACTACAAAGATAGTAGGGGTAAAAATATATTCGAAAGTTTAGAACAACCCCTTATAAGTATTAATGGTGTCTCTCTCAAGACAAACATGAGAGAACGTCTGTGAAGGAAGGAGGCGCCTTTAATACTAAAGCAAGGCACCTTTAAATGGATTCGAATCCATGACCTGCTGGGTGCACAACTAGTGTCGGAACCACCAAACCATCTACAACTTTGCGACATAATAAAGCAATTAGTTCTATTGCACTTATACTCGGTCCTGAAATTTTCATACCTGCAAAGGCTTTTGGCGCGGAGCCGTGGGGGCATGCGCCCCCACGGGCCCATACGTTGCTCTACCCCTGACTAAATGTCAAAACACACAATACAAAGCGCCAATGTGGAATTAATCAAAAATAAAAATAAATAGGTACATGGACGGCTACGAAATTTATGGAGAAACTATTGTGTCATTACCAACAACTATTGGTTTTAGAAATTTCGTCATTGGCCCGTACGTGTAATAAAGCTAGTCGTGCGTCACCTCTATCCGAGTTCCTAAAAGGGAAATTTGTTGTTTAGATCCCTTTCCTATAATCGACTTGATGTTTGGACTCCCTTTCCTATAATCGACTTTCGACTCCCTTTTCCAAAATAAAAGGTTAAATATAACAGTTCCAAAATAATAATAGGTGAAAAGTACTGTTTTACTCTATTCTTGAATTCCTCTTTCTTTCTTTCTCTCACTAGAATTCTCAAAATTGAATTAGATTGAAGATGTAAAATCGGGAGAGATCCATTTTCCAAATCAATCTAATTTCTATAACAACCCATTGGTATTGCAAGGATGGGTATGAAGATGGGACGAAAGACCCGAATCATGTGGATCGAAAATTTTGGTTAATTAAATATTAACCATGAGGTAGTGAGGTATGAATCAGATTGATGAAGAAAAACAAACAAGGGTTTGGTTACTGCAAGTGGGGAAAGTGTATTTTTTACTTCATTAGCTAGGTTGAATAATGGAGTTTTTATAGACAAGTTTAGAGAGAGAAATAGTTTGATGTTTTTTTTTTTTTAAGTAATGGAGTTTTTACTTCTCGAATGATTCCGTCAAAAGAGAGTCTAAAATACAACTCTGGAAATAAGAAGTCCAAACAACAAGTCAATTATGATAAAAGGGGGTCCAAACAACAAATCTCGCTTCCTAAAAAGGCACCAGTACCTTTCAAGAGGATACCCATGTCTAGCTCCCGTAAGGTTTGGGTTTGCATCAAATCAAACGACATGTATGTTTCACTGCTTGTGTGGAACCATCCGATTTCACTGAGTTTCCTTCTTGGGAGCTTACTCTCCAAGTAAAATGTTTAATATGTTAGCTAGAACATTGCATGAACACAACGACTGATATCCATCACTTTATGTGCTTGAAAAAAGAATTTGTACATGCATTAAATACGGAAAAATGATGGTGAAGTGCTCAGATCGAGATTAATTAATTAAAAATATTTCTTCTAATTTATCTCTCAAAATTGTTCCATTAAAGTATAAAATAATTTATTCATGATTTTTTCTTTTTTTTTTGTTGAACGAAAATAGTTTATTCATGCTGATAAGAAAAAATGTTTTGTAGGTTAATAGGTGCTTTTGTGTAGAAAAAATCCAATCTAGTAATTGTAAAGATAGAAACTAAATTCGGTAGTAGTTAGAGAAAGTTCTCAAAATAAGTGAATGAACTTACTATAGTTAAAATGGTAATGTCATGTTATTTCAGATTTCAACATCTTTTAGTAAAATTAGTTCATGTAATTAAATGAACTTAAAATAAGTATGACACATAAGCTGGCCTTAATGTATCACAAAATAAGTCTATTGAGATTCTTGAACCTGATTGGATTTATTTTACATCTAGTGTCAATTTCCATATTTCTACAAGCCTAGATTGTTATCCGATTATAACTTGTATCATCTGTAGTTTGTAAACTACTTAATTAATTTTGGCAATACAAAGATGTGGACGATAGTTTGAACAATCAAACCGTCCTTGTTCCGCACAGAACAGACATCAATCACCAAATGGTCCCTTACACATTGTGTAATTAATTCGAGGAAAATTTGTCTGTACTTCGATAACAGTCCATTTATATTGAATTTCAAAGGTAAATTTCCACCGCTTATATGGAGCAAAAGTTAAGCTGAAAAACAAATAGCAAAAGAAGTCATGAATGGAACTTTTTACCAATAAAAGACTATTTCTTTCTAAGTGAATTTTGTGGTAGTATTATAATACAGAGGACAATCTAATTGAAAAATGGAAGAGCTCCACGAAAAATTAAGCAATCACTATATAATACTACTTTCGGAAAAATGTTGTTAAAAAGTATAAAGTCATATGACCACAGACAAAATGTAAATTGAAGTATCTAAGATTAATAAATAATTAAAAAAAAAAAAGTCTAGCGAAATCGAAATGGATGGTTCAAAGAAATAACCTAAAATTAGATCAGGTGACAATTTTGCCGCGTGAGACTATAGATCTTTATAGTAATAATAGACCCCACAAGTACATCACATTTAATGATAGGACACAAATTTCGTACACCATCTCCCTATATTTAAACTTATAGAACACTCACATATCTCCATCATAATCTCTCCCTCTCTCTCTCTCTCTCTCTCAAGGAAAACAACACAAACTCTTAAGCTTTCAAGAAGAATTTGAGATTGCCAAGCAACTACTAGTGTGAAGTGCTGTAGACTACAATGGTCAAGCTTGCAGTGAAGAAGCTTTGGAAAACTCGCTCGTTATCGATGACTACAAGGAGAGTATTCGATTATAGTAAGATTGATTTCAATGAAAAAATCAAAGAAAATGGTATAATGGGAGATGGAGAGGAAGTGAAGGAAGGTCATTTTGCAGTTTTGGCAGTTGAAGGAGAAGAACCAAAGAAGTTTGTTCTTGAATTGAGTTGGCTTAATAACCCTTCATTTTTAAGGTTATTGGAGAAAGCTCAAGAGGAATTCGGGTTCGAACAAGAAGGTGTTCTTGCTGTTCCTTGTAAACCAGATGATCTTAAGGAAATGTTAAGCACTAACAAGAAAAAGAATGTTTTTTGTGCTAGTTTTCGTCGCTCCCTTCGTAGATTCTAGGATATTTGATCTTAGAAAACTTTTTTCTTCCTTCGATCAATGTAAAAAACCAAAAACTATACAGAAAAATGTAGAAGTGAGAATACGTTAAGAATATATGAATGAATTGTGATATTTTTTTTGTTAATTTTTTTGGTTTATATCTCCAAACAACACGATGAGATGGTTATTACGAATAATAGAGTTAATCATAAGAGTAAGAAAAAGTTAGACAATGTGTCCTCTCACAATCACCCAACTTCTACTAAACCAGGCCGCTAGTTTGCGTGTATCTTAACTAATTTACGTAGTATAAATGATCCTGAGAAGATTTGAAACGGTGACCTACTGATTCTCTTTGAAGAAATGTTATTAATATATCATATCAAAAGCTTTAATCGAAATATTCAGAAAACCTCAATCCATCATGAATCTGTAACTGATACACATCTCTATGAAATGAAATCATGGGTGCAGAAAGTAGATTCAACCTTTGTAAGACTCTTGGGGAAATATATAATTAAGCTTTGTAAGAGAAGAAACAGACTCAAATGAACAACAAGAAAATGGTTTTAGATTCCAAGCTACCCAAATCTTTTTGACATCCACAACACTTCAAGATCTTGCCCTTTTTTTGTATGATAAAATAGCTTTTTGACATCCACAACACTTCAAGATCTTGCCCTTTTTTTGTATGATAAAATAGTCTCACATTGCTCAAGAGTGTCTGGAGCTTGGGCTATAGGTGTACGCTCAAGCTTGGTACGTGGCGAGGTCTTTTGGGGGGACTCGTAGAGTCTTCGCCAAGAACAAAACCCTCTACCCGTGTGTGGTGCGCATAGGGGGGACAATATCGTTAACTGCCGGAAGGCTTGGGGCGTCACAAGTAATGAAGTTTTGGCAAATAGGTTACCCTTATCAACAGCGTCATTGGCGATCGAATGTCAAGACATTTTAATACTCATTTTCCCTTCTAAGTTACTCCTAATTAAAACCTAAAAATTTACTTGTTTGGTTAAAAGTTAGATACCCAGTGTTGAAACTAAAAGTTAGATACCCATTACTTGGAAATTCAAGAACATCTAATAAATGGCTACCTTCTTCTCACCTAACTGTTATCTATTTCCCAGCTTGACTGCAACTCAAGTTCAGGAAGAGAGATGGAAAAAGTGGAAATGGCTATTCATATTTGAATTTCTTCGCCATGTGCTGCGTAAACGTTAGACCATAGACTGTATGAACATACCCCACCATACATAATCAAGAAAATACATTCATTGACAGGAAGACACACTCACATTCAATGGGTTCCCTTCCAAACTTTCAAACAATATAAACATATGTATATATAGTGTACGGGCCTATATATAGTTATTGAATTTATTTAGTAGAACAATGTCGAAATACAGCTGTGTTATTGCTATCCTCTATGAGCTCTATATTACATGCCTGAGTGGTTGGTAACTTGTATTATGTACAGAAACTAGTGCTCGAGAGAAGCACGATCCTAAATTCAAAAATTACGAAACACTAACAAGTATGCTGAATTTACGTCGCTAGTAGAGCCGCAAACCTTACAAGCAGAGAAGACTGTAGAAGACTAGAGGAATGAAGGCGTTATCGAGCTGTGCAGTGTATGCCTCTAACAAACCACTTGCTGTTACAGCTACTAGAAGGGATACCCAGTGCTGCAAATATGATAATAATATTCGATAGGGTTAGACAGAAGACTATCTTAGAAACAAATTTATTTTACTACTTGTTTTAAGGCCAAAGGAGGACTATATAGGACTATAAATAAAATTGTATAGAGCAAATATTTGTTGGGTCATAATCCAGCACAAGGTAGTGTTTGTTTTATTCCAAGTCAGGTCTGAAATCTGAATTGAGGTCTGGATTGTCTCAATGGCTCGACAGGGATTTCCGAATGTTTGTTTTTTTGTCTGACTCATCTGAATGGCTAACTGAGGCTGATTTAAGGTCCATTTGAGTTGGACAATTCAGAATCAGGCATGCCAAATTTTTTGCAATGAGAAAAAAACACACACAAACACCACCTTCGTGAGAGGTATTAAAAAGGTTTTATTTCGAAATAGTGTGTGCTTGGCGTTCCCTGAAAATGATCAAATATCAAAATTAAAGGTTTTATATGTGGTAATTAACTTCTTTTAATTAAGAAAATTTATAAAATAATTATTTCATCTTCACCAGTTGTATGCAGTCGTTATACTCACTTACATATACATGACGAACAATTAATTATCGCATTTCCAAATTTTCAAAGGTGTACCTGAGAGTAAATATAGCCACTTGATGCTATAAGCGGAAGGAGGACAGAGCAAGCTGCAAGAACTGATGTTATACCAGCTGCAGTACCTTCAACAGTTTTCTCTAACAAAGTAAAAAAAAAAAAACAGATGTTCGATTTAGATGGTCTACAGGCAAGATTAAACCGATGATTTATAAAAATATTTGCAGATCAGTTACTTTACTTACTTCCAGTTTTGCTCCACCTGAGAACCCCATACTTGTGACCAACCATCGATGCCTGTGAACAAAACAAAGCAACTTCATATCAACAATTACCAGAATTTGCAAAAGCGCTTGGCAGTATCTCCATTTATCAAAAACATGCAATTACCATGGTATCACCAATTCCTAAGCTCAAAATTCCAGCAAAAGGGGCAAGCGGACGATCATTAAATCCAGACGACATCCATTTAGGAAGTGCACATCCCAGTAAGAGCGAAAAATGGCTACAAGAAGTAAATGGTATTGGAATAGATGAAAAGGATGGTTGTTAAAAAAAACATTGACTATGACTTTTTGTGGTTTATTCAATTAAATGTCTTACCTGACAATAAGAAGATCCGAGTCACGATGATCTGTGAATGCATTCATAAACTGATTTACATGTTTCCCCAAAGGCCAAATGTTCCATACCTGTCTACAGAAGTTGTCGTTATGCTCTTATTCCAGATTTTGCCAAGAGAAATGAAGTAACAACTTTTTTACAGCATTGCGTGTATTGCTAAACATGAATCTAGAACAACCTAGGCTCTACTGATAGGAAGTGAGAGATAACAAACTTAAGTTGTTTCTGAAGATCTAAGACTCCTCCAATGAAACTATATTATAGAAAGATATGTATCATAGCTGCAGCCAACTAGTTGATATAAATTCTTAGAGAGAAATAAGGTAGGTAGTGTCTTACTTCATTTTCGCTTTTTTATGTTAATACTTTGTGCCTTAGAGCATATAATTGAACGTTATGCTGGTTTATTTGCTCTTGATTAGCGATGTCAACTGACATGATCAAGCAGCTTTAGTCAAAATAAGATACTCATAATATTGAAATTTCATTGTTGACTTCCACCTCTGATTAGGGGTGGGGAAAAAAACAGGAGCCCAAGTCCTAGCTTGGGTACCCGTGAAGGAGTATGCTCGACGGTGCCTGCTGCCCGGAAACGGACTATACCCGTCTGACGCTTTAAATTAGCGGATCGGGCACGGGCGTAAGTCCCTGGACGACACTCCACCCGTGCGCAGCTCGATTAATGTCCCCGCCCATATGCCTGAAGATACCGGACTATAACGCCAAGAGATTTTCACTACAGGCGAATTCCCAACGTAGGAACGTGTGAACCCATTAACTTATGATGTGGAGATTGAGAATAATCCAACACCACATCTGTATAAAATGAGGAGAGGTTTGGGGTTCATATATATCCACAAATTTGAGCAATACAACACTGAGACTGGCGTGTTCGTGGAGGGGCTTCTTGGAGAGCTTTCTTATGGGCACTCGTAAGATTCGTTCCACCCATACCTGAAACGCCTCGTACCCGCAGTACACGATGTTTAAGGCAAGCTCAGACTGGTAATTGCGCACAAATTTCGTAGTTTACACGCCTGAGTCCGCCAGGCGACCCTATTGGTCATGCCTTTTAAGTGCCCGAGCCCACTCAACCAGAAGGAAAAATTGACCATGGGTACCAGCCCGGTCTGTTCCCCTACCTCCGATAAAAAAATGATTCAACAATATCACGCTAACTCACTAAGTACTTGCATATTAAAAGATTGAACCTTCAGAAAAGACTTACTCGAATAATTTCTAATACCAAGAAAACTGCCAACGCTGCACCAAAAGCTAGATCAATAAAACTGGGCTGCAACATAAAACATGCTGAACTAATAAGGGTTTTACTAAAGCATCAATGTAATGGAATATGGCAGACAACTAGAAATTCTATAAAAAAACCAACATACCTGGAAAATAAGAGCTGGTGAAAACATTAGAACTGCCACTAGATGGTAATACTTTCGAAGCAAAATCCTCTCAATTTTGCTACTCTTTGAAATATTGTAGAAACGCAAAACTGATACACATATTACAGTGATCCAGTATATACATAATATTAGTCTTTTCAGTGGGTCCTCAAATACAAAATTAAATACCCTGCATAAATTGAGTAATACAAACGTATTAGGTGTGTGTGCATGTGTATACAGTATTGATGACATTCTACAATTTTGGGAAACTTAATATCTGAAACCAGCAGATTAATGACATACTACAAGTTTTGCGTGTCACAGAAATTGAGAATGAGCATCACAGAAAGGATTGATATGTCGAAATTTCATTCAAGTAAACCCCAGATTAATCATGTGACGTGAAAAATACAGTTAATAGAAGAACCAAAAATAACAAGGCATTTTTGTCATATTTATATACCATATGTCCACCATACATACAAAAAACAGAAGACGACTGAATAAATAGCCTGTATACAAAACAGAAGGTATATTACCATAACAAAGGATGCGAGTCAAAATGCACGACGAACTGCATCCATGCTGGAGCAATCACTACTACCGTCACCATCAGAGAAGCATAAAAAACAAGACATTTTCCAATCACTTCAGAACTCTTCTCCCCAGCTTCAGGAGATTGGACGTTAAACAAAATCGACATGTTCTGGTATATCCGAATAATAAATTTGTAACATAACGGGAAAATGAGAAGGCCAATCAGAACTCCCTACATAAAAAGAAAGTAAGTTTAAGCCATAGTCTTGAATCTTATTCACGTAATACTCCAAAAGAGTTATATGGGCAGAACCTGAATGATGGCACTAATCTCACTTATTTTAATTTCAAACTGTCCAGAGGCTAATTCTGAAGAGACTAGATATGTATTGACCTGTCAATCCAAGGTTAGACCATCAATATCAGAACAACTTTGGTGAACACATGGGGTAAGTATAAAGTAGAACATCTAGCAAACCAGACCTTTGCAAGAGTTTGCAATAGCATGTCACCGAAATAGAGAACAAGGCCAGAGGTCACCAGAAGTGCTTCACCTGAGAAAAACATGAATCTTTAGCTAAGATATATCAATATAACCATCAAGAATCAACTTGGTTCAACAAAACTGACATTTCTGTCATTTTTAAGCATAGCAATTCATTTTTGAGTAACAAAACTACCAAGTTTGACACCTGTTCAGCTGACACATTCTATGTAAATATATGAGACTACTCAAGTTGAAAAGTTAGAAGACAAAACGAGTTTGAGACAGTACTAAATATGTCATATTAGTGCTTAAACGTTCAGATATTCAGAATAGAAAGATAACTGAACAAACTATAGAGTACGTACCTATAGAAGCACATGATGGGAAAGTGTGAAGAATATGTTCAATTAATCTCACTGCTGCCAATCCATGACAGAACACCCAAAATAACTTCATTGCTATGTGTGAGCCTGTAAAGAATGGTAAGATAATGTCATTTCAAGCATATCCTTTCTTTAGATTTTCCATCGTGGAAGTCATATTACTTCAGACGATGTTCTATTGGCAGAAAAAATATCTCATGCCCAGATTAAGTTTCATTTCCCAAAGTGAACTTCAACCAACATTAAAGGATTGTCAAAAATAAGAGTTTAGCATCGCAAACTAACCACAATCACATCTCGTAGCAAGAGATAAAGAGCAAACTGCTGCATAGAAGGCAGTGTAAAATAAGCTATACTTTGTGTCTTGGAAACTCTTTAGGCGGAAATAAATTATAGCATCGTTCGAACGTTGTTGTATGAAGCACAGGAAAACAAGCACACCGAAGCAGGTAGCAGAAACAGCCCAATATTGCAGAATCAGATAATCCAGCTCTGCAAAACATAAAAGATACTGTCAATTACCTGAAAACTACAAGGAATGTTCCAGCAAAACTCAGGGTTGTACTGATATGTTATGTTTTTGTGACAATGTCACAATAACCAATATGGTCTCTTCTGGTCCTAAATTAAAGGGAATGGGTTCTGTACGTTTAAAGCTTTCTAAACACCAAGACTTTTCAACAAAATTTCTATCTACCCCTGTGAATGAGCAAATATAACGAAATTGTTATTTCTAGTGAGTTGATATAATCAATGAAAGAGTCAGAGTGTCCAATACTCTCAAACCCCATCTTCTGATATATGAATCATGTACCTTGAGGTTCAATATCTTTCGACTGTATGGCTCTTGACAACTGAATCGAGCGAGAAAGCATGACAGCAGGCAGTGTAACTGCTCCAAGTAGAATCCCAGAAGAAGCACCTGGCCTAGAAAAATTGACAAATTTAACAAGTTCAAAATCTCCATTTTGTATACCTAAAGGTATATATTGACATTAGCTATATGGCACAGATCTAGAATGTGCAATAACAACTATTATTGAACTAATCAAACCCTAATTTCTATCCAGGCTAGACGAAATCCATTTAAGATTCTTACAAAAGATATATTACAAATGTTGAATTGAATACAAATCAAAAACCCTAATTACTTGAACAATTCATTAATGTCGATCTTACTTCCCTAACTGAAACTATAATTGGAGAAGAAAAAAAAAGACAAAATTGCAGAAAATAAAATTGAGTAAAACAATAACTAAGATCAAAAAGAAAAAATTAAAACCAAGAGATGAGTAAATCCATTACCTAGTTTTGAATCGGGTGAAAGAGGCTGAATTTTCGACGGAGATCTCAACGAAGAGAGCAGCAAAAGCGAGAAGAAAAAGAGCGAAAGCTTCATAATTAAGAGAGTAAGGAACAGCAGCAATTAGAACCCTAGAAACGAAGAGAACAACAACAACTCTCTCTCCATTGAAGATTGATACATAAGACATCCCTGGCTGTGAAGAGAGAGAGAAGGAGATCAGAGAGAGAACGCGGGAGAGCGGATTAGTTAGCCCGCGTCTTTGAATTTGGCATGTAGTTGAAAAACGTTACTTTCACGGGTCGTTCCTCGTTCGCCCACCAAAATATTCCTAGTAGCAGCCTAGCAGGTAATCAAAAACGTCCCAAATTTTTTTAATAGGGAGATGCTAGAGTTAGAGTATAAGAGTGGTTTAATCGACATCGCAAAGAAAGCATCACATATTTGTATGATCCTCTTTTCGAATGGCCGACCTTCTCAAATTTTCATTAAGCTCAAGTTATTTAATCTTGGCACTGATGTGTTCCTGTCGATAGTGTTTGAAGGGATCCCTCTCTCAAGTCTTGAATGCCGCGTAAAACCATCATTTTGGTTAGTAAACTCGAATTTGGACCACCCGATAAACTTGAAAGAGTTAGACGAGTCTTGGACGCAAAGATTTTAAATATAACCCGCTCTAGTCCGCCCAATAACTCTAATAGATATAGAATTTCTAGAGCGTGAAGTACCCAACCGGATGAGAGAGTGAGCCCTTACTCACAGATGACCTTCGTAAGAGATTACATATCATTCTTTATTTAAAAGTTGTACGTACCAGTATTTTTGTTAGTTTGAATTTTATGTTGATTTTTGTAGCTAAGTTTCTCAGGTGTAAGATTACAAAATAGAAGTTATAATGAAAGAACGAGAAATTCCTAAATCCGAAGTAATTTTTTCTTTCCAAAATTCAATCAGACACGCATTGATATGCGTGCTTTAATGGGTGTGGATAGAACACAAACATAATCTACCTGCACCAAGTAGCTATCATTCAATACAGAATATTTGGGAAGAAGCATCTTGGCGATTACATTCTATCTCATAAGGCAAAAGTAACCATTTTATTGGGCCTATAATGTTCTAAATATACTCTTTAACATTGGTGGACTCGCGAAAAGAAGGTACAACCAGTGATAGTGATTGGGCTTAGATGTTAACCAGTGATAGTGATTGGGCTTAGATGTTTTGTAATTTCAGCGTGCTTTAAATTTTTCTTCGATATAGTTTTTTCTTAGCCAACTCATAAATGTAAACGAAGTACACAAGTGCAAGGACAAATCCATCTTCGTAGGTGGTTTTATAGCCCAACATACTAAAGGGCTTTGTCTTAAACAAAGCCCAAAATGCTGGCTGCCTTGCCTAACTTAACTCTACTCATGCAACCAATATGCTTTTTACTAGAGGAAGCTTGAAGAACGGATTAAAGCTTAAGAAGTTTTGCTAAACCAAGAACAGAGATGATGTAGTCTAGGTGTAAGAAAGAATAACTCAAGCTCACAGAGGTGCCTTAAGAATCAAAGGTGCCCTTAGAACATAACACCATTAAAGTTAGTTACGAAATCCATTTTCATGACTAACTATTGTAACAACTTTTCTAGATATTTTGGGACGAAAATTACTTCTATAAATAGATGTAAACTCCGTAAACTCCGTGTAGTTCAGTTAGCTCTTCTTCAACAATAATAAAGAATTTTGAGTTTCTCTATTTATTATTTCTATTTGAAGCTTTTCTTATACTTTTCCTTAATCAGGATCTCAATGATTTGACGGCTTTCACTAAATTATTGAAGAAAAATGCAATTATATATGTGTACAAACTTGGCAAAATTAGTAGATCTACCGGGCTAAATTAAACAGTTGGGTTCTAGAGTTCTTTTTTTTTCTTTATGAAAGGGTTCTAGACTTCTTCTTACAAAGTATATAAATGTTATTTGGCCTAAAAATAGGGGCCCACCACAGCCCGAAATTTGCTACTGCCGGCTACCATTGATCACGACCATGTGAGAGAGAAACATTTTAATCAATGAGAGAAACGTAAAAATCCACGCCCCATTACGCTAAATTAGAACATTTTCGTTGCAAAACTCAAAAAAACTCTAATTGGTTTATGTGTCAAGTCTCAGTTGAGATTTCCTTTCCTATGTGTTCAAATTGAGTGTCTCCAATTTAAATCCTTCTCCAATGCAACACTTTTCTATTGATCGAAATATTAAATTTGATGACTAAGACATTTAAGACTCTCAAAAAATAAAGTTTGTAATTGAGACATCTCAAAATTAAATGCTTCCACATCATCTTAAGATCTCAATCGAGTTTTGCATTGGAGAGGTTTTTTTCTACACTTGAGACAATAGTTCCTCCAAGTTTTCCAGCGGGTCTCTTCGAACCAATACCACACATATGTGTGTCAGTATCCTCTTTACATTGAGACAATTGTTCCTCCAAGTTTTCCAGCGGGTCTTCGACCATGAACACCATCATGTTCAAAAACTGGCACGCAAGGATATCCATAATAATGAGGACGAAGTTCAATTACTTTCTCTATCAAACCATTGTACTTTGATCTAGCAGAATGTTTATTATATCGTTTTCTACACTTCCACATAGATTCCATAAGATGACTAAGAGAACTCTGAACATGCCGGCTCAAGCGTTTGTCACGCGCTACCTTATGCAGAACATCAGGAATCTTCATTAAGTCCAAAACAATCTTTTCAAACATTTTATTTTTGGTAGTTACAAAGGATTGAAGTGGTTCTTGTACCTTCTTGATAATATGATACATCTCCTTGGCCGGTTTAATCAATTTGAGTAAATCTTCTTCTTTTTGGAAAAACTGATGCAGGGGCACCCGGCGTGGAGACTATTTCCATGACCGGACCCGGTCATGGACCAACCGGCCAGAGAGAGTATAATTAGGAAGTCCTTATTTTAGTATGATTATTAATTAATTTGGGTTTAGGAATTTTACTATTTTAATATTTCCAATAATTGGAAAGGTTCATATTTGAGTCCAAGTAATTTAGGCAGTTGCAGTATTTAATTATTTAGAAAGTCTAATTCAAGTCTATCTAGGAAAGTCCAGAGTCCTATAAAAGGATATCTAGTTTGTCTATTGTTCTCAGATTGAGAGAAAAACCTCATTGAAGTTTTAATCAAGTTTATTATTTAGAGTTATTTGATTCTTATTTTCATCGTTCTTAGTTAATTATTCATCTCTTTTAATTCCGCTGCGTTTTTACATCAAGTGGTATCTAGAGCCATAAATTTTTTTTTTTTTCCCGGTCTTCATCACTTTTATCATCATGGTTAATACTACTATCTCGGCTACACCAACTAAGGGGAAAACACCAACCTTTTCATCTGAATGGGACAATATTAAGGAAGGGTTATCTGCAGGTAAAAAGTTGGAAGAAGGTTTCATGGAGTACAAGAAGGAAACAACAGAAAAATTCGAACGAATCGATCAACGTTTCGATCAACTCACCGATTCCTTAAACAATCTCTCGAAACAAATTAAAGGTATGTGTATCAATCAACCCTCTTCCCACACTTCAAACCCGTTACCTATCGGTTCCAATACACCACCAATCCTCACAACCAACTCACACCCTAACCGGTTTTCACCTATAAGCTTCCCTACCGATACCAACATACCCCTATTCGGTCACACCATTAGCAATCCTTGCCCAATTACACCTCCACCGTTTATCACAAACAACCCAACGACTCCTACACTAAAACCAAATACATACCCATCCTATACAAGTCCACAATCATCACCATTCTCCTTCACCAATCCTACCATAAACCAAAACCGTCCACTAACCGAATCATACATCCCAACCGAACATCACCACAATTCGACATCACCCGAACACCGTTTCCCAACCAACAACCAACACACCAACAGTGGACTCCAACAACAAACCCAACTTCTCGGTCCCTCCCGTCCTTCACAAACGTATCTCGAACCTCACACCCAAAACCCGTTAACCCGAACCGACACCCATCCTCTACACCAACCACATAACTACATCCCAAATCAACAAACCGACAACCGCCATTACCTCCAAACTCGCGACACAACACCACCACCTAACCAACCCTATCAACTACGAGAACTTCCAAACACCTCTCGACCACTAGTTACCGAGTCAGCCCTTCCATATCATCTCCAAACCGATCATCACCCAACTCAACTAACCCGAGAACCATACCAACCGTTCAACCAAAACCGAGAGCCCAACCTAAATCTCACTCAAACCCGAGACCCATACCAACCGATCAACCAAAACCGAGAGACCAACCTTACCCTTACCCAAACCCGAGAACCATTCCACCGTCCAAGCAACCAAACCCAACGTCAACCGATTGTGTTTCAAACCCCTAAACCAATTCTCGAACACCACCATCAACAAACCGAAACCGATTGTACCCATGCTAATTCATCTTACCGTATTCGAATGGAAGTACCATCATATGATGGTTCAATAAATATCGAAGACTTCTTGGACTACGTCTCACGATTCGAGATCTTCTCTGATGTTATGCAAGTGGAAGACCCTGAACAGGTACGTTGTGTTACTGGTTATTTATCTAAAACTGCTCTAACTTGGTGGAAACAGGAATCCGAAAATCGACGTTTATCACAACTACCTCCTATCTCTTCTTGGCTAGAGCTTAAACCATTAATGTTTTCCCGATTCCTCCCTCCGGACTATGAGAACCAATTATGTGTTGATTATTTGTGTTGCCGTCAAGGAAGACGTTCTGTTGAGGAATATGCTTCGGAATTCCAACGTCTAATAACAAGGCTTAATCTTCCCGATTCAGAATCAATGAAAGTGGAAAAATTCAAAGACGGACTTCGGAATGATATTAAGGATTTGGTTAATTTAAGGTCTTTCAATTCCGTATCTGAATGTATTAGTGTAGCTAGATCCTTTGAATCAGATTCTCGTTCCATCTTTCGGGGACACAGTACTAGAAGTCAAACGGTAAGAACTTTACCGGATGAGTTGGATCAACCAAAACAACCGGAGGAGGGTACTAAACAGGTAGCTGAAAATCCTTATAAAAAACCTCCACCAGTTAAGTGTTATCGTTGTTTTGAAACATGCCACTATTCTAATGCTTGCCCCTCTCGCGGTAAAGCAAATATTGTAGAAAAGAAATCAGATTCAGATGAAGATGAAGATCAATTGGAACGAATTAATACTATTCCAGACAACGGTGATCGAGTTATGTTACTCACTCGTAGAGTTCTTTTCACACCTTTTAAAAGGAATTTATCTCAACGAAAGAATTTGTTCGTTACACGGGGTACAGTACTGAATAAAGTGTGTACTATAGTAATTGACAATGGTTGTGTAGAAAATTTAATTTCTACAAAACTGGTTAATTTCTTGGGTATTGCTACAATGATTAAATCAAACCCATATAAAACCGCTTGGATTCAGTCAGGAACTACTACACGGGTTGATCACATGTGTACTATTAATCTTTCTATTGGTTCTTCTTATGTGTCTACAGTTAATTGTGATGTCAGTGATATGGATTTATGCCACATCATATTAGGACGACCATGGCAATCTGATGTTGATGCCACTTACCGTGGTCGTTTGAATGTTTATGAATTTCCATGGAAGAAGAAGATTGTGACGTTATTGCCAATTGAAGATGGATCGGAAGAACTACATTCTCTTCACAAACGGTTCGGGACGAACCTCTTGAGGGAAGGGGATGCTGATGCAGGGGCACCCGGCGTGGAGACTATTTCCATGACCGGACCCGGTCATGGACCAACCGGCCAGAGAGAGTATAATTAGGAAGTCCTTATTTTAGTATGATTATTAATTAATTTGGGTTTAGGAATTTTACTATTTTAATATTTCCAATAATTGGAAAGGTTCATATTTGAGTCCAAGTAATTTAGGCAGTTGCAGTATTTAATTATTTAGAAAGTCTAATTCAAGTCTATCTAGGAAAGTCCAGAGTCCTATAAAAGGATATCTAGTTTGTCTATTGTTCTCAGATTGAGAGAAAAACCCCATTGAAGTTTTAATCAAGTTTATTATTTAGAGTTATTTGATTCTTATTTTCATCGTTCTTAGTTAATTATTCATCTCTTTTAATTCCGCTGCGTTTCTACATCACCAACATACTAAAGGGCTTAGTCCTAAACAAGCCCAAAATGCTGGCCGCCTTGCCCAAGTACTCTAGTAATGCAGCTGATATGCTTTTTATTAGAGTAAGCTTGAAGAACGGATTAAAGCTTAAGAAGTTTAGGTAAATCAAGAACAGGGGTGATGTATTGAAAGAGTAAGTCGAACTCACAGAGGTGCCTTAAGAATCAGAGGTGCCGTTAGATTAGAATATAACAACCTCAAAGTTAGTTAGGAAATCCATTTTCATAACTAACTATTGTAACAACTTTTTCTAGATATTTTGGGACGAAAATTACTTCTATAAATAGATGGAAACTCCGTGTAATTTAGATAGTTCTTCTTCTACAATAATAAAGAATTCTGAGTTCATTTTTGGACTGAGGGAGTATTTGGCTTGAAAATAGAGACCCACCACAACCCGAAATCTGATACGGCCTACTACCAATGATCATGGCCATGTAAGAGAGTAACGTTTTAATAAATGGGAGCCGGGCACTGACCATATCAACTTTCGTATTGTGATTGGCGCATGTTTTCAAGCGAAATAGCATTTGTGAAGTTAAGTTATTTTGGAACTAAAAGAAATATACTAGACATAAAGAAAATGAATCATAAAGATGGATGAATAAAAAGTGATGAGGAGTACTGTCAATATTCTCCACTGTTATCTCTGATAGTAATTTGGAGAGAAGTGTTTGGGATATTCGTATCTAAGCTTGCACGCCTACCTACTAAATTTAGAAGGTTTAAGAATTTTATGGGAATCTAACTAAGAATACTGTGTGACCTTGAAGCGTTTTTATTGATTCGTCCCATCTCCCCTCTCTCTCTCTCTAGAACTATCTTCTCTCTCTCTGTCTATATATATATACTGACAAGTGACAACCATGCATGTATATTATGGCATCAGAATTCAGAGACCTGGTTGTCTGTTTGCTATAAGTACTATTTCTTTCTTCCTTATATTCAAACTTTCACGTGAATCATGTACTCCTACTACTATTAGTTACTGTAGTTGTTTGTTTATAAATGTTGTTTTTCAAGTGTACTATTGATTCCTTCAGCCAAACAAGAGACAATATAGAGAAGAAGATGGGTTTTTTTTTTTTGTTTCTTGAATACTTCTCACCAATATCTAAAATGAGTCAAAGAATCCTTGATATTGAGATTTCTTTTTTATTATCTATGTGGGACTATATTTTCAGTTTCTCACACATGCAAACAAACTACGAGAAGTAACTCTTAATTACCTATGTGGGACTATTTTCTTAAACTTACAATAATTTACTTTTTTTAATTGAAGTTTTGACTAATTAATCTTGAAAAGACTAACATTCTTATATAGTACTATAGTATGTTTTAGGGATACATAAGTTTCCAATATTATGAAAGAAATAAGTGGACAAAATATAAGATTAATTCAAATCTTGAAGATAACAACAACATTGGTAGATACAACTTCCCTTTTTACTCAAAAGTTGTGTTTTAATCTAAACATTCTTAGATCTAGTCTTCATGTTGACTCTTTCACTACTTTGATGATACATTCTCCCAAAAGATTTTATAAGTTTTTTGTTGATATAAACATTCTTAGATCTAGTCTTCTAGTTCTTTCATGATACTTTCTCCCAAAAAGTCTAATAGTTTAAGCGCATATAAAAAGTATTACTTATTTACTTCATTTCGTTCTCTAAATGACGCGATACTTTTTCAAAATATATAATGATCACTATTTAGATAAAATCCTAATAGGTCATCTATATAATGATCACTATTTAGATAATATCCACGAGGATGATGCTAAAACCACCCGACCTTTGCACTTTAAGAACACAGCTTTTTCGTTTGACTAGGTTAATGAACATTGACCAGAACACTTCACAAGCACCCTGATATCGAGTGATTCTTTTCTCTTGCCAAAATTTAGAAAATATACTTAATACGAGTGTTTTTCAACAAATTGTCAACCAAAGAAAAATCTCTAATGAAGTGTACAAATTATTTCCTAATCATTATTTAATGCTTGAGTGCATCGTGTACAAAAATCAACTGGTGCTTGTTTGAAAAATCTAGTGTTTATAGACATTTTTTAAAATAATTCTCGTGCTAATAGAACCGTAGTAGCACAAAAATCAAATGCTTTTAACGGCACCAAGGACAAAATGAAGAATGGATTAGGAGAAAAATTAGAGATAACTAATATAATTGGTTAAAAGTAAGGACAGAAATAGTCCAACTCTTGTGAAAATCTTATGGCAAAAGATTAAAATAAATAAATTAATTAATTAACATCAGTCAACATATCAACATAGGTTGGAAATCTAAAAAAATTGGGGAGAGAGAGGTTTAGTAAATAAATGGGTCAAAGTGCAAAAAATTAGGGGAAGAAGAACCCAAGATATATTCTTTCCAGGAATAATTAAATAATTAAATTTTGGCCATCCAGATGTTAACATCTGAGATTCTGAGGGTGTTTTTTGAAGACATCAAAATACAAAAGAAACAACTTTCTCATCATACATAACAGTAAATCTTACAACCCACTCGTGCAGGTACGGTTTCTGACTTGAGGGTAATTTTGTCCTGAAAATTTTATGGAAAATGTCTTTTTTTTTTTTCGTTGAAGACAATATATTTACGACTGTGGTTGGAGACAATACTCACCTTCTTATCTGGTTCTCCTTCTCTCTTCATTTCTACCTTCTATTCCGGCGAAAGAGATTTTCCTTCGCCAAATCTAGTGTGCGTCATTCTCATCAAAAAAAAAAATCTAGTGTGCGTCTAGGATTTGCATTAAAAAAACAAAAAATGATTTGTGGATTTAAAGTTGCTGGCCAACAACTTTTTGTTGGGGAAGAAGGAAGATGGGCATTGCTCTTAGATTACATTGCGTCTAACCCTCGGTGGGATTGCCTTTCACGAGAAAAAACATTGCCTAAAAGATCATCCTTTCGTCTTTAGGTTTCGAGTTCTAAAAAGTGTTTGCCCCAACTTACGAGGGCAGAATTCCGACCAGTGGACGGACAAGATTTTAAAATGAAAATAAGTTGATCTCACTTCTGTCTCTAAATCTTGATCGTCTACTAAGTTGGGTTTTCGCCTGCCTAAATGGTCAGAGTAGAACAATATTTGTTATTTTTTGTGACTCTTGTCTATACTAAGTCTAGTCTGACTCCACAAAATTACGACTCCTATGAGAAGGAAGTTCTATATTTAACATAAAATTAGAATAAATTTAATAAACTTATCAAGACACGTATGTCCTTCCATTTTATGCACAGAAAGATACAATTATCTTGATGTTACCCATACTTAGCCAAAATCTAGGAAAGTATTTAGATAAAAGTTAAAAAATATAATAATAAATAAATATAAAGTAAAGCAAACAAACCTCATACCTATTACCTTTATAAATACCAACCCATTCCCCCTTCCTTCCTCAATACAAACTTTACAAACTTCAAATCTTACTACTTAGTCCTACTACAACTGCAAGAATATAAACAACCGAGAAGAAGAAGATCAATTTTCTAGTCATGGAGATGATGATGAAAGAAACCAACAAGAGTTTTTGTTCTAAACACGTGCGAAACCCATGTAAATCATTTGGGCAAAGGTGCAACCGTCTAGTGAAAGAGCAAAGAGCTAAGTTCTACATTTTTCGACGTTGCATTACAATGCTAGTTTGTTGGAACGAATCCACCGATATATGATTCATCTTTGTCTAATTGGATGGATATTTCCATTTTTAGTTAGATTTTACATCAAATTTTGAGTGTATATAAACAAGATACATAATTCAATTGTTATTAATTAGTGTGAGAATTTGTTTCTGATTTTTGTGATCAAATAGAGAATTAATATTTGTTTCAAAAACTTTGTTCCTTTAGATGTGCATTTATATTTTATTTTATTTTGTCACAAAGTCTATAATTTATTGTCACATGTATGAGGTAAATAAATGGAAAATGCAAGTGAATTTTATCCTTTTTATTTCGAGATTCTTGAATTTCATTTTATTTTTCTTTTTCATGAGGGGTCATTCTTAAGTTTTTCCTTGATTTAAGAAGTGGGGTTTGCACTTTTGCTTGGATTCCTTTGTTTTGATTATCTAAGAAAATATATTTGTAGCCGATTGAAGAAGTATTGATGTGTGTGTGTGTGTAGAGAGAGAGAGAGAGAGAGAGTGGGGGATCTAATAAGTAAGATAGTAAGATCTAGAGAAAGAAGAAAAGTAGTTTACTTATTTGAGTTTCTAAATATTATTGGGTAGATCAAAATATTTTGATGATATCCAAGAAAACTTAACCTGTCCTTGGATTCTTCGAAGAAGGGAAGTTGCCAAGAAATTCATCAAGGTGATAAGATCTCTTGTAAGTCACTAAGTTGTAAATGCAAGTCACTGATCTTTCCCTTTGGGAGTTAGCCTTACTGAGTCAACTCGAGAATCGGGTGGTCTTGATGGATTAAAGAGACGAGGTTCTCTATCAAAACTTATAAACTCACCTCGACTAATGTCCAATTATCCCAACAATCTCCACCTCACGCGTTGGTACTAACTTCAATAGACAATAGTTAGAGACTTGTTATATCTTCGGCTCTAGTACTAGTGTTGGGTAGCTTTGAGTTTCTCACACTCAGAAAACTTTGTCTAAGTGGTGAGATTTTTCCACACACTTATAAATTCACTAATCACTATATTACGGTATCCAATATAGTTCACAGCTTTACTTGTTATTAGGATGACTCAACTCCCCGACCCAAAAAGTGGAAATCCTTAGATGGGTACATTGCGAGAAACTAGTAGCAGAAATAACTCATTAAGTGAAGGAAGGTTACTGAGTAAGGTATTGTTTTTCCTCGTTGGCTGAGCTTGATTGGCTTGACTGAAATAGGTCTAAAATCAACACAAATTTATCACTTGATGAATTAGTACAAAAAATAAAATTAATGACAAACGTGAATAATAATACTTAGACTGATGCAGAATAAGAGATCCAACATTCAGGAAGAGCCCAAAATGTTTAAAAATATTCAAAAATATTTGAAGATATAGTTTCGTATATTTATGATATCCCTTGTAATTATTTAATACTACTATGGGAGATTTTATAGGCCCCTTCATTTTTGGTAAAAGGGCCCCCCTCAATGATAATTTACCAAGTTAAATGGTTTATGGGGAGGCCTTTTAACAAAATTTGGGAGGCCCTATAAAACTTTCCTACTACTATTAAATAGATATCATCTTAATTTTTGAACCAGTTAGAAAACGAGGAAACCCTGATTCATCCTAAAATTAGTTTTGTCCTATAGTTTTTTGTACTTGAAACTATATCTTTAAATTTCTGGGATAAAAGTTTGGGAAAAAATAATATGTAATTTTATAAGATAATAGTAATATTTTGTCCAAAACTTTCAACATGGGAGTCATGTCGTGTTTATGAAGACTTTTGTATTAAGGCTAGTTACGGACTTATGGTATACTTGTTTGGGAAATGCTAAGTGTACAAAGAATCTTTGACAAGATTCTTCACAAAATTCTAAAAGAACGACTCCTATCAAAGTCAAACTTTGATCAACTTTTGTCTTTTTAATGAAAATGAGCCATTAAACCAAGAATTTTGTCAAAGATTTTGTAATGTATCACTCTCGTATTTGTTTTAGGTTGAAGACTAAATTTACATTAGAACTCGTTTGAATGTCCTACAGTCACATTTATTCGACACGATCCGTCTTATTTCGTGTTTGGGAAATGTTAAATGCACTCACCATTTTTGTTATATGCACTCACATCTCCTTTGATGTTGAACAAGAAATACCCTTAAGGTCAGTTGTATATAGTAACACTAACAAAAATGGTGAGTGCATTAAAAATTTCCCGTTGTGTTTTTATACTCAACTGGGTTTTATAATCAATTTCTTTCTAAGCACACATTTTTCGATATTTAATTTGCCCGATGGAAATACTATAGCCTCCCCCGAATGACGATCGAACCTAAAAAATCTATAGGCACCCAAAACTACGGTTTCATCTTTCAAAGTTAATAACAAAGCAAACAAGAAGAAGGAAAGAAATAAACAAATGTTACAAACTATAAGTATAATATATCTTTATTAAGTACTTAAAGAAATGCTTCATTAAGTACAAACTTAATTATACATCCTATTAATTTTCTTTTGTTTTTTCATCTTTAAAACAAGATACTAGCTAGTGAAGACTTACATCTCTTAACACTTAACACTGGCATCTTCAAACTATGCTTCTTAATTAATCAATATACATTAATTGTACCAATAAATAATCTTAGTTTGTATACAACATTATCAACTTAATTTATCATGTTGGTTTGTCACTTGAAGTAGAAGAAGCACAAGGTGTATTTGAACCAAGAGTGTGAACATTTCCATATCTACTAGGAGCTGAAGAATGTTTAATACCTTTTGGCTTACAATTCTCAACTTCCTTAACACCGTCACGGCTACCTCTATTGCCATGTATTTTATGATGATGGCGATTGGGACGAGTATCAAGCACCACAAATTTATCCGTAGCGAAAGGTCTTGTTGCTTCAACTAATAGTATAGACGACGATGAAGTTGAGTCGAAGAGGTTCATGGATGTGTCTAGAGGAGATAAGAGTAAGAAAAGGAAAAAAGTAAAGAAAAGGGTAGTAGACATTTACACTTGTTCTTTTGTGTTAAATAACATTAGCTAGCTAGGTTTATAAATTATTTTGAAACCCTCAAGAATTTATACATATAGAGAGAGAGAGAGAGAGAGAGAGAGAGAGAGAGAGAGAGAGAGAGAGAGAGAGAGAGAGAGGAGCTTTGAATGGGCTCGTGAGTATAGGGGAAGAGGGAGTCTGGAGAGAAATGAGCAGCTAATGAATATCTGGCAGACATGGTAAGAGAAGTCGTGACTAAACTGAGCTGGGTGATGGTATTTGGGGAAGGAAGAGGTGGGGCCTGCCTTTAACTTACTTTTTGACTGTCAATGTGTCACGATGCTCGTGTTTTTCATTTACTCTTCTGATCTGTTTAAGATTACTTACCTCTCTTTTGACTTTTTAAATTTTGTCAAAACTCACCATCAATTTGACTTTTTAAGATTAATTGAAATTTTGATATTTTTATATGCAAGGATGACCCCAAGTGTTTGGAATGCCCAAATGGTGCAGCCAATTGGCTCAATCTAAGGAAGGGCCTACCTTTCAAACAACAGCAAAAGAAAGAAAGAAAGAAAAAAAAGCAAGGGCCTACATATATATTTTCCGAAATACCAGTGTGTCCAGTTCAGTGACCAGTAAAATGTCCATATTTCTTCATTTAGAAACAAAAGCGGTTTCCACCGTAATCAAACTTTGAAAAAATTTTGTCTTTTAATGAATTTCACGTCATTTGGACATTTTACTGGTCACCGAATTGGACACTAGCCATATCATATATGGCCTTGGATTAAATTCCAATCCTAGTGTTTAATAATACTGGACAATCAAGACTCTCTTGGATTTATAAGTTTATTAGGAGTATATTTTTTTTATTAATTTTATCGTATACTTGTATACCATTTCAAGTTGCATTAGTTTTAAGAAGTTGAGTTCAACTAAGAAAGGGTCGGAAACCTCTCCGTTAGCAGAACTGTTGAACCTTATACAGCTATACATAAGGACATTTGTCTTGTTTTATTTCTTCATTCAATGTCTCCAATTTATGTCTCTTGCTTTGATTTCAAGTTAGCTCAACTTTATTATCCCGTTTGTTGTGCTTACATCACCAAGGCGAAGTTACATTAATTTGGACCAATTTTTATATAATGAATAACAAAAATGAAATATAGTGTGGAAGATTTAACCTTCGACTATTTATAAGCTTAGCCCCCACCAATTTGCAACACCAATATTTTGGGCCACTTCGTCTGGTTTGGCCTATGGACTATGTTGACCTTGTTCTGCATTAAAGTGGTCAGTTTTTTATTTTTAATTTAATTGTTTGTATACATTAATCATTTTCTTTCTTCATATTACATAAATAATGTCGTTTATATTATTAAGCCATTTCTTACTTCATATTACATAAATATAACTTCTTTTGTGGGTCTGGGTCTTGACGAGAGTAGTTTTTGTCGACCTTGGCCTTGGGCCCATGTGGTGGTTCGGTTGCTTTGGGGCTATACCAACCGTGTTCAGGGGCGTGGAAGAGGGGGTGCCATTACCATAGGTGTGTGTGACGGCACCGGACCCCCCTTAAACGACAAGAAAAACCGTAGAAATTGGGACCCCTCAGATAACTTATCTTGGTATAAATATTTGAAGGACTAAGCCACTACCATAACTTAGTTGTAGCTCATTTATTAATCTCCTTTGTTTTACAAACAAGAGGTCAAGAGTTCAAATCTCACTACTTTCATTTTCTTTTTCTTTTCTAAATATCAATTACAAATATATGCTTCTAGGCTAATGATTTAAAGGAAGTTTAATAAGTAATGTTTTCGTCCTTTTTTTTTCAAAAATGATTCTTGAGAATTTGTATAGAATTAAAATTAGATTTTTCTCTTGAAAAAAAATAATTGGTTGACAAGTTATTTTGTTCTAAATACTTTTTTTTTAAATTGTCCTAAATACTTTAAAGCATCAAACATAGTCAATTGTTATCTTCATTCACATTCATCTAAAATATATCAAAAATGGATTTTTTTTTTTGATAAGAAATCAAAAATGGATTTAGTAACCAAAGTTAATTTTTTTGTTAGTTATAATATGTATAAGAAATTATTTTCGTCTTATATTATCGAAGGGCGCCGAATAGAACTTCGCACCAAGCTGCGCTTTTCTCAACCACGTCACTGACCGTGTTCTTGCATTATTAGTTGTCAACGTTTTAGTACTTAATCATTTTATTTTTATATGTTGATCTATTTTTTTCTTCATATTACATAAATAGCGTAATTCAAAAACTCACACCATGGAGATGGGCTTGGGTCAAGTGGTGTGCATTTTCATTTAAGTGCTTGGAATCTTGTGTTTGGATCTTAATTTATCCTCAAAATTTATCTCATCTAATTTATAGGGGTTTTGGTATAGGAAGAGCATTTTTTAGCAAAGGCAGTGCATTAGATAGGGAGAGCACTCCTTTTAGAATAGGGAGGGATAAATATTTTTTTTTTAAATATCTCACACTTATACTTTGGTCCCTCCCATGTCCCATCAAACTATTTTGGACCAAAAGAAGAGAATAGAGAGTATCTTCCTATTCGACTAAACACTTTCGAGAGAGGGGAGAATTCTGTTCGACTTAAAACCTTCGATAAAATTAAAGAGAGAGAAGAGAGATAAACATCCTGAAAAGGAGAAAAGCCCTAAATCTGTTTGATTTTATCAAAAAGAGAGATATAGAGATAGAAACTTAAATCCTAGATGACTAACACAACACTCATCTCCATAGAGAGTTTGTAATTATTATTATTGCTTGATTTTTCCATAGATTTTTAGGGTTTTAACACTAATTAAAGTAATGGTGGTGTTGATAGTAGTGACGATATTAGGGTTTTGGTTGTTTATGTGAGAGAAATTACAAGTGAATGAAATATTAGATTTATTATTAATTTTTATCTAAGTCCTTCTATTTTGGCGTTATTTATTAAATAATCCTTATAACGCCCTCCTTACACTAATTTGGTAAAGGAAGAGCAAATATATAAATTGACCTTTCTAATGCACTGCTTTTACTAAATAGTGCTCTTCCTATACCAAAAACCATTTATAGGCACTAAAAATAATTGTATCTAGTAGGTAATGGACATCAACAAAAAAAAGAAGGTAATATATATAATATTTCTACAAAAAAGGTAATATATGTAATAGTTGTTTAATGACATGTAGGAGTACACATTAAATCACTTAATGTAGCATATTCACATTTGATCTAAAAGGGGTCTTGATCAAGGGGTGGTGCACCCACTCTAAAAATCAAGAGATCACATGATAAGTTCATCATTTATTGATTCTGAGTAAGGAGGAAAAAGAAAACTAAAAGTACATCAACCTAGAAAAATATTTAGGGTCTATAAGTGTTTCTACCACAATTACGAGTATATCTCATCGGTCCAGTATAGTCATGCCATTTGATGTACTCTCAACAAAGAAAAATGTCATTTGATATATAAAGTACGATGTTTATCGTACTCATGTAAAGTATTGTATTTTGAAAACCAAAAAACCTATATTAATTCATGACCGCTATGCCCGTTCGATTTTATAAAGAAAAAATTATTTGATCCAAAATTAGAAGCTGACCATATACCAAAAACTGATGTCAGTGGTGGATCCCCATAATTGTGAGCAATAGCATTTATGTTGTTAGCATGTATTGAAGTCTTTTTTCTTTTTGAATTGTTAAGCGTGTGCCTCGAACCCTTGACCTCTAAGTTGGAAGACTTACCTCTTACCACTTGAGCCAAGGGTTATTGGCTATTGAAGTCATTTGATGTAGTTCAAAAAATCTCCCATGATTAATTACGACTACGAGGTATCTCTTGTCTTACCCCATAAGTTAAGAAGGAAGGCTTAAGTGACACACGGGCATAAACAATTGGATTATCTCACCTGTTTTAGGCTCTAAACACAACCAAAATCTACTTCACGTGATGACACGTGGCTAACTACCAACAAGATTAGAGATCTTTGAGATCCCAACAACCCTAAAAATAGCTGGCGAGGGTGGGTGGCTCCGACTAGTTATGTGTCCCTTAAGTAGATGGATATGTCATCCTAACCGTCCATCTTGTCTTTCATGTAGAAAATGTTAGATCCCACGCCGTCCAGTTGTTATACAGATTCATAGGACAGCTTAGTCCCCATTGATGATGGGTACTTCATGGTAAAGTCGTTCGGCTCGTTGCTGACATCTTACACAGAAATATTTTATTTTTCCCTTTATGAAAAATAAGTCGTTATATTAGAAAATAAAAAAAAATTCAGAGAATAAAATATCAAAAGGTGAAAAACTAAAAATCTTTTTTCAAACTAAAAATCCTTTACCGGAGCTCGTCTTGTTTCGAAACCAAACGAGATCTGGTTCAAAACGAGACCAGATCTCGGCTCTGGCGAAAAGGCTCATCTCCTTCGCCGGAGATAGAGAGAAGAGAGAGAGAGAGAGAGAAAGAAAGAAAGAAATGAGAAAAAATGAAGAATAAGTGTCACTGGAGATGGTGGAGGTGTCGCCAGAATTTGTGGTGGAAGTTGTTGGAGTTGATGGTGGTAGTGGGACAGGGCCGTGTGGTGGGGGTGCGGGTCGTGCGCCCGCACAGGACCCCTACCACAAGGGGCCAACTTTTGGAAATTCTGTACAGCTTTAATAGTCACATTATAGTTGAAGATGAAAACTAAAACCAACAAAGATAGGAGCTCACTTGGTTAGACGTGTGGATTTAGTAAGGAAGATCGTGAGTTTGAATTCATTGGTGGACATAATAAATTTATCTTCTTCGCATTTAGTTTTATATTCTGTACCAAGATAATGATCAAAATCCTAGTTTTTAACATCGCATGGAAATAAAAATATTTTGTATTTAGTTTTATATTTTGTCGGGAAATAAATTTTTTTTGTATTTTTGACATTGTTTTATATTTAGCTTTATATTTTGTCCCAAGATAAGTTCATAAAAATATTTTGTTTTTTCAATGACAAAAAATCATTTTGTTCATCGATTTCTTTTGACGGAAGCGTAATAAAACCCTACGCGTGAAGATTATCCTAGAAATTACTTTATTTCCCTTGAATACCAATAATACAACGTGGAAATAACAACTTCTTCAAATAAAAAAAGTTTTCCTTGCAGAAAAGTTGGACTGATTTGTACCAACGTCATTATTTCATTTGATTTATAATTTTATGACACAAATTACTCTAAAATTTTTAGTTATTATCATACGTGTAAAACAATATGAGTTTGTTCAAAACACCCCCAATTAAATTTGGCACCAGACCCCTAAATTGTCAGGCACGACCTTGTAGTGAGAAAGGAAGTAGAGGGAAGAAGCTGAAAAGTATAAGGGTTTGAGTGTTTGGAGGAAACAAAAATTCAAAATTACTTTTGTTTCCACCCAAATTTTTTTTACCTTGGATTTTTTTTTTCTGTAACATCGATAAAAAAATATTGCCATCAAATTCAAGCGGATTCCAAGTAAATCTTAATCGAGTAATAAATAGCACACTAATAAATCTATCGTAGGTAGTGATTGTATTTATGGGTATGTTATACTCATATTTTAATTTATTTTTTAAGTATGGATATCTAAATAATTTGTGTTTTCAACAAATATTTTTTTTGGAAGAGTTTTTTTTTTTTTGAAACCCTTTTGGAAGAGTTGATTATTAGGCGAATAGAAACAATCCGAACTTTCCAGTATACATATGACTCTTAAATCATGACAACCCAGTAGTAGGATCATGTTTCTAATACATTTTTCCATTGTGCCCAATAGTAAGGATCATGTTTTCGTGCGAGAATAGTCTCACATGGAGTTCAAAAAAAAAAAAAAAAAGAATAGTCTCACATGGAAGAAGAGATAACTAGCAACTAAGAATATAAAGATTTATCTCGTGTAATTTAGATAATATACCAAATAA
Source organism: Eschscholzia californica (assembly GCF_041429995.1). NCBI lineage: Eukaryota > Viridiplantae > Streptophyta > Magnoliopsida > Ranunculales > Papaveraceae > Eschscholzia > Eschscholzia californica. The sequence goes on along the minus strand of NW_028238420.1, from coordinate 39,235,602 downwards.
ATAATATTATAAATTTGTCGGGCTTTAGGCCTCTTTCATGTTGTCGGGTTTTAGGCCTCTTTTATTATAGTTTAAATTAGGCAGTTATCGTGCACATCACATCTTCATGATGTATCAATGTCTTGTAACGACAAATGTAAAACGTAGTCGATTTCTCATAAAAAATACAAAAAAAATATTGTGTATAGGTCCTCTCCACTCATTGCCAATTGGTTTTGAGTTGGATGACCACAAACTTAACATGATATCAGAGTTCAACACGTGATAGGCTTAAAACCACACCACCCGTGAGAGGGTGTGTCGCGTGTGAGAATAGTTCCACACGAGAGAAAGAGCAACTAGCAATCAAAAATATAATGTACATGTCTTTCCACTCATTGCCCATTGGTAATTTTGAGGTGGATGACCACATGCTTAACATTTCCATTGTTTCACCTTTATGGTAATCTTCATCCAACACTATTTTTTTTGGTTTCTTTCTTACCAAATCGACCAAATACATGCATGAGAGTGTACTCGTTAACAAAACCAACCTCCCACCTTTTGACAAGAATTTACATTTCCAACTTGTCAAGTTCTTTCGAGTTTTCTCAACAAATTGGCCCCTGAAAGTTCTACATTTGGGCCATTTACCTAGTGGTAGACCTAAACAAGTATACGGTAGTTGCTCTCATGTACAATTGCTTGACAGATGATACATTGTTCTGTATACTCACTGTCAAATTCGGGCATGCCACAGCCAATTTCCTCCTTCTACCTAGCCGGTATCCTTTATTCGACTAACGTCCCTCATTTATTATCGTATTCCTTTGCTTAGCAGACTTACTACTAACACAACAAATCTTTAGAAATGAGACATAATTGCACCGGACTTTCCAACTGCAATTAATAGCTGTCTGAACTTTGTTCTCATTAAGAGCAAAAAAATGATTTGCCTCGACCCGGCCGGCCAAATTAGATGTTAGACATGGGCTGACTAATTGGGCTAAACAACATTTCTCTTTGTAGTTTGTTCCATTAGCACTCCCTAAGAGCAAATGCACTATGGGAACAACAAAAAAAAAAAAAAAAAAAAAAAAAAAAAAAAAAAAAGGAAGAACAAGGCAGGTGGTCGGCGGGCAAACAGAGAGCGTGAGTAATTTCAATTTAATTTGACAATAGATCTACGTGGCTTTATGATATTGGTTCGAAAACCGATTATTGAGGACCGTGGAAAAATGGAAAAACGTCAGATTTGGGTGGAAAAAGAGGGACCCACTTCAGGTGTAAAGAGGTGATGTGAGTGAGGAATCTACCTCCACTCTGCTCGAGATATACGCAGAATTACAGGTCTATCTGTCTATCTGGGTACTCCTCGTTTCCTCTTGAAAAATCAATTAACCCATGTTTATGCTAATACAAAAACAATTAAGGGTTATTTCCCTAATGGCCCCCTACTTTGTAACCAGCTTCCCGCCTGGCCCCCTACTTTACAAGAAATACTCATATTGCCCTCTAATCGCCGTTACCGTCAGAAAACCGTGAAATCGCACATTTCACTTCCGTAATTGCCCTTCCGTGTTGTCAGGCGTGCCTGACAACCACGCCCCGTCAAATCGAAACATTAAATGCCCAGATTCACCTTTTTGTCAATTCCAACACAAGATTTAGTCCCTCTCTCTCCTCTATTCTTCATCTTATCTCTCTCTATTTAGTTCATCTTTCCCAACAACAAGCTTAACTCTCTGTCTCCATCTTCATCACCATTAAAGACTGGTTCATGAGAAGATCAAAAAAAGAAGATATGGGTGGTGGCGATGAACAACAAAGTACAGTTACGGTAAGATACCTTCATTTATCTTCACTCTCTCTCTCCATCTTCATTTTCCCCCATTTTTTTCCCCAATTTTTCCCCTTAAAACTTCTCTGGTTTTACGTTTTCTCTCTCTAGATATGTCAAATTTGTGATGAAAAAACACATTACGGGTTAGATTGTCCATGGATCTACAGTCCCTGCAAAGCTACAAAATGTATAGGCATTCGATGTGTTTCTGCTGCGACGAACAGGGAAGGTAAAGTTCGAAAATACCTAGCTTGTCAGTTTATTACATGCCCTAGCTTCCAGTGGCTTGATGAGGCGAAGGAGGAATTAAAAATTGGATCAAGTGTCTCAAAATCTTCACCGGTTTCAAGAAATGGCTCAACTGCTTCAGATTTGCCTAAACCCTGCTTCAACTGTGGTCAGCTTGATCATTGGGCTAAGGAATGCCCATGGTCCGATACACCTTGTCCGAGACCACATTGCACAGGTAGGAGGGTGATCCGAACTTCCTTAACGACTCAAAATTATGGGAGAAAATTCTTTACTTGTGGTACTTGCAACAAATTCGATTAGGTCGCGGAATGGATTGAAAAGGTTGAATCACCCAAAGGAAAGTCTAAGATGGTATGTAGTGAGGTTCCTTGTGATGAGTTCTGTAAGGATTTTATGAAGAAGAATGTTATGTAACCTATAAACTTTGTTCTACCTGCTGTTATTTGAGTATGAATTTCATTATATTTTGCCCATCTTTGTTCTACCTGCTGTTATTTGAGTGGATAGATCAGTATCACATAGTGAGGGGGTCATATGGGAAAATGGGGCCTTACGGGAAAATGGGGCCTTACGGGAAAATGGGGTCATATGGGAAATGGGCATATGGGAAAATGGGGCCATATGGGAAAAGGCTCAAATATAATGTTCAAAACACATCCAACATACCAAGTTCAAAACATCACTCATAAACATCCAGAATACTAAGTTCAAACTAAATCGTAACACTAAGGAAATTGATATGTTCAAAATAAACACATTCATAAACATCCAGAATACTAAGTTCAAAACATCATTCATAACATCCAGAATACTAAGTTCAAAACACATCAAATTACTAAGTAAAACATCATTCATACCATGTCCAAAATATCAAATAAACACCATTCACGAACGTCAAAAGACTTTTCAAAAGCTATCACAGGCCGCCCGGGTCTCGGTTCATACTGAAAAAGGTTGTGCGTCGTCCTCCTCGACCCCTTCGCTCGATGAAGATGGGCTGTGTGTCGGGCCTCCCAGGAATTACTAACCTTGGCCTAGTGTAAGGCCGCGATTGAGTTTGCTGACTTTGCTGCCCGACTACACTTTGCTGACTGGCTACACCACTTTGTTGTTGACTTTGCTCCTGACTTCCTTGGTGAGTCTGCTCACTGTGCTGAGTTCCTTGCTGAGTATGGTCACTTTGCTGAGTTCCTTGCTGAGTCTGCTCACTCTGTTGATTTCCCTGTCGAGTCTGAGTTCGACCTCCTGAGTTGCCCCCCTCTTCCGTCCACCTCCTCTTCCTTGACCCCATCCAGCGGCTCTCCTGCCTCTTCCTCTACCTCTTCCTTGCTGACTCTGAGTTCGACCTCCTGAAGATGATTCTCCTACATTTGCTGCATTTGGTGGTGGGGCTCCTCTGCAACTCTTCTTATTGTGGCCTCTGTTACCACAAGTTGTGCAGATGTAACGACCATCTTCGTCCCGATCTCTCCTTCTTTCTTTCCTTGGTCGGCCTGGAGGTCTTGCAAGTACAGGAGGTCTTACTACATATTGGGGCTGCATAAGGCATATGAAGGAAAAGGGGTTAAATAGGAGAAGGGGCTAAATAGGAAAAGGGGGCTAAGAAGGAAAAGGGGCTAAATAGGGAAAGGGAGCTAAAAAGGAAAAGGGGCAAAAAGGAAAAATTTACCTCTCCCCACACTGATTCATCGGGAATTGGAACAACTAGATGGTTATACGTCTTCGAGAAGGCTTCAACAGTGAAGAAGGGACTGCAGTACCTATATATGAACAGAAGATAACATAGTATAAGTTGCCACTTTGTCCAAAATCACAACATAAGGAAAGGGGGCCAATAGGGAAAATAAATCTTACTAATTAGTCAGATCTTCTCGCCTAGGCACTATAACAGCCAGTGCATGTACACATGGCAAACCAGAGATCTGCCATGCACAACAGGTGCAAGTCTTCAAGTTCAGATCTACTTGCCACCTAGCCCTATTAGGTATAGAAACGTTCCAAAGAGTTGAGTCAGATGGTGATACAATGTAGTCCCTAATGCTCTCCTTCCTTTTTGTCAACTCCTTCTCCACTTTTGGTACCAATCCATCCTGTTTCCATCCCCTGGCCTTCATCTTTCGGTTATATATAGATGACATAACCATCATCCAGTACATTTCAATCATCTTACACAAAGGTTTGTCTCTGAACTTCAAAATTTGTCTGTTGAAGCTCTCAGAGAAGTTGTTGGTGATGTACTCACACTTAGCAGATTCATCAAAATGGGATCGTGCCCATGTACTTGGGTCTTCTCTCATAAGCCACTGTTTGGCGACTAAGTTATTACTTTCCATTACTCTCATCCATCTATCAAACCCACTCCTGGTATATGACTTGACTGCATTCCAAGCCAATTCTTCAAGATGCAGACCAGGGTGGACCCTTTTGAAGTTTTTGTACATATGCCTGAAGCAGTACCTATACCTACCAGGACCAAATACAGTATCTACTGCATCTACTAACCCTTTCTGTCGGTCTGAAATAAGGGTAAGAGGTTGAGGGTGTCTCTGTAGATGACCTCCAACAGTCTCAAGGAACCTAGTCCAGGTTTCCTTACACTCATTTCGACAGATGTATATGGCTATTGGAAAAAGGCCATTACAAGCATCGAGAGCCATTATAGACAAACATACACCAACATATTTACCCTTCAAAAAACACCCATCGAGACCCAATACTGGTCTACAACCATTCAAGAACCCATCAATATTAGATTTGAAAGAGACACACATACCTGTGAAATTGCCACTGTTGTCATCCCTAGAAACAGTTGCAATGCTACCTGGGTTAGACAGAAGTATCTGTCTTGCCATTTCTGGTGCGAGACGATACCCTTCTTCAAAATTCCCGTTAACTTTCTCCAACATGATATTCTTAGCATTCCAGAAAACTTTGTACGTGACATTCACCCCATGATTTGCCCTAACCCATTTCATTATAGTATCGACAGTCATCTCTTGGTTTCTCATAAATTCCTCTATCAGACCCTGTGCTATCCACTGAGAATTAGCCATTAGGTTTTTATCTTCAGCATCCGCGGCACAAGTATGCACAAAATTACATTTCGTCCCAACCCTATAAGTATTGCCATCAGGCATTAGAGCAATGGTAACCCTCCAACCACAACTCGGTTCCCTACATTTGTACTTCAACCTCTTCGTCTCATTCTTCACTTGTTTGAATGTGAAATGATGAGAGATGGCATATGACCTCATGAATGATCTGGCCTCATTAATGGTTGGCCACATCATGCCTGCCACCAGTGGTTGCTCCCCAGCTTCTCTTTCGGCCCTTGCCTCCTCTGCCATGTACATATTCTGAGTCCCTTCAACAAAATCTAAATACTCATCAAATCTTGAATCGTATTCAGCATCTTCGTCCTCTGAATCCATACTCTGATAACCTTCTTGAGGATCGACATTCTCATCTGAGTTACAACCCTCCTCTTCTTCAGTAGGGTTATCCTCATCCCCTCTTTCAGTTCCTCCTACTATGACCTCTTCTGCCCCCACCATCTGTCTTAGTATCGATCTCCATGTATCAGCATCACTAGACATAAACTGATCCCAATCAAAGTTGGCCCAGTCAGTATCATTTCCTGTTTGACCCCCTAAATCATCCTCAACTTGGTTTGAATCTGTTCGAACCCCTAAATCTTCCTCCATTTCATTATTTCCTGTTTGGCCCCCTAGATCTTCTTCCATTACATTGTTTCCTGTTTGCCCCCTAGATCTTCCTCCATTACATTGTTTCCTGTTTGGCCCCCTAGATCTTCCTTCATTTCATCGTTTCCTGTTTGGCCCCCTAAATCTTCTTCCATTTGACTGTTACCCGTTTGACCCCCAAAATCTTCTTCCATTTGATTGTTTCCCGTTTGACCCCCCAAATCTTGATCCATCGTATCAACCTCAGTATCTCCACCTATGTCTTCCTCCATTCCATCAATCTCTGTGACTTCCCCAAAATCTATATCTGGTTGATCAATTTCAGTTTGCTGGCATGGTGAATCTTGTTCGTTCTGGTTAATGTCTGGTTGTCTAACTTCTGAACCTGAATCTGACGAATCCGTTGATGTCGATGATGAATCTGTTGATGTCGATGATGAAGCATCTCCCATTCGCCCCCCTGAAGATTGTAGACAACTACCAGACCCGCTAGCAAAATCACCTCTTTTCTGTTCAATCTCATCATCAGAATCAATAATGATCAGGTTAGGTCTTCTTTTTACTGCTCCTCTAGTCAACATTATCCTTTTTCCCTTCCTCTGTTCTTCTAGAAACCTCAACCCTTTTGTGGAAATTCTTTCCCTCAGCCCATGCCCACCCTTCGACTTAAACCTCTTCATTTTAGGGGGGTTATGCCATTCACCATGCCATTCAAGGTACAGACATGGTGGTGGTGGGGGGGGGGGGCTTCTGGATGTTCAACAACAAGAAAAAAATGAAGATATCCACCGCCCCTTCTCAAAGTTCTAGCCTTCAGAAAGCAAAGGTTCAATGTTTCATCGTCTAAGACCATACCAATAAAGGACTTGCTTTGAACAATTGCCCACAAACTAAGCACAAGCGTTCCCTCTGGTAACTTAAACCCTTTGCATGCGGCGTCAAGGAACTTCAGGAGCGTCCACTCCTTCGTCAGAGGGACATCAATGTCTTGAAATATAACTACATCTCCACCAATGTACTCTGTGTAGTGAATATGGTTCCAATCGGTACCCTCAGGAAAATAACCACCATAGTGAACCTGAACATCGATCAGATCTTCTACTGGATAAAGGGGTTCGTATTTGTCGTCCATGGAAGAATTTTGGGGAAAATCAGATGAGAAGAAGAAGAATAAAGTAGGTGAATGAAGCAGAGTTTTAGAGAGAGAAGAGATAAGAGTCAGAGAGAGAATGAACCGGAAGAAGAGGGAAGTTAAATGGTGGGTGGGTAGGTGAAGGCGAAGGGGAGTCGTTTTCTTCCCAAGAAACGGCGGGCATGGGGGAAAGGCAACCTGATGGGGATTGGTATTTAATGCGTCGATTTGACGGGTTGCGTCCATTTAATGTTTCGATTTGACGGGGCGTGGTTGTCAGGCACGCCTGACAACACGGAAGGGCAATTACGGAAGTGAAATGTGCAATTTCACGGTTTTCTGACTGTAACGGCGACTAGGGGGCCATATGGGTATTTCTTGTAAAGTAGGGGGCCAGGCGGGAAGCTGGTCACAAAGTAGGGGGCCATTAGGGAAATAACCCAACAATTAATTGTTATTTAGGTTAGTTAATCTTAATTCATTTGGTCGTTGTGATCTCTTCCGAGGCTCTGATAGATATAAATTACAGTTATTTTAATTTTAATACTGGTAAAATTTGTATGACAACCATCAATTTTGTATATAAATTACTTACATCGAACGCGTTAATTTGTTTTGAGAAGTTCGCAAATATCAGGATAGCTAATTAGATAATGTAGCAAACATAGTTTTTAAGAGATAATAAATCAGAATAAGTACCTTTTTTTGTTGAAATAATCAGAATAAGTACTTGATGGTAAGACCACTACAATAGTCACATGACGTTCTTTCCAATAATTCAATACCATATTACAATAGTTTCGTAAGCGAATTTCACATTGATTAAGTGATAATATGTTTATCTATCTACCACAGGCCCGTGGATGGGGAAGTGCGGGCCGGGCGCCCGCACTGGGCCCCCCACCACAAAGGGCCTACTTCTCTTCTTGTCTTTTAATATCACTTATCTTGGGTATATTAAATTCGCAGCTAAAACATAAACAACAGACAACTAATAGCCCAACTGGGTGGCTCCTTGAATTACCTACAAGAGGTCTTGTGTTCGAGTGTTATAGATGGCTTCTATTTTAGTTTCTTCTTATAGTTTTTTGTTACCTTCATATTTTTCTTCTAGGTTGTTGTAAGAGTCAGATACTGACATAGATCGGAACTAGAGAGTTTAATTTTCTTATTGCCTACTTACATTCGATAATCTCATAAAAAGTAATTTTTTTTTTCATGAAAATATTGATTTCCTCTCTAAATCTTTTCACACGAGCAAAAAGAAACTAAACTAAATGTTCATTCTTTACCCGAGATGTTTACTTTTTGAAATTTCAAATAATACCTCAAGAAAATAAAAATTTTTACGTTCAGATAAGATTTACTTAGAAACATACAAAGTCAATTATATAGTAATGTCATACGTCAAACTTGGATTCACCAGCGATAAACTATTTTTTCCAAAGCTAAATTACTTTTACTTTTTGTTTATTACTTTCCGTATACAAAATACCTTTTAGCTCATTCGCACTGGGCCTCTGAATTGTCAGCCACGGCCCTGATCTACCACACAGAGCAAAGTTTGAATCTACATATAAAAAGAAAAAGTTCACATTGTGATTGAAAAATGTTGATGATCGGTAATACTAATATAATTTCTTAAACATTGCGAAGAATCATTAAGCACGTGTTAACTAATCACTAATCGCTTCTTAATTATTATGAAAAACATATATAATACATAAAGAAATTTACCCAGCAAGACTATAGGGACAGCTGCCTCAAGAAGAATATTAAAAAGGACCTAAGCTGTAGACAACCTACTCAGTGCGAGATGCCCAAAGTGAGCAAATTAGGGTTTCCAAAGAATTTGTAATGTATCCCTTACATGGGCATGGGCTAACTGATAACTTGACATGTCCATATCCTATTTCGAACTTCAAACTTGCCAGACCAACATTTTTGTCATATTAATTTGAGATTTTCGAACCATCTATCGTTTTCCTTGATACTTTCCGAGTGGTAATATTTTTGATGAAGTAGGAGTGAGACGATGGTGGAGTGAGTTACCACATTTGCATGACCCACCTTGACATGATTGGGTGGTGCATAGAGACCGATCAAAATTTGAAGATCCAATTAATGGAGTGACAAAAAACTGTGTGATCACATGCTAACTAGTAGTAACAATATTATTCATTCACAATATACGTTATACCTACCTACCTAGCTACCTACTACACCCCCTCCTCTTTCTCCTATACATCTTTATTCTCTCTCTCATGGAAGTTTGTGGTACTCTTACCCACAAACCCTAATCCTTTAAAGAAGTTAAAGTCCCCCTAGTTTATTTTAGGGTTTGGGAATCCTCCTCTTGTGTTTTTCATCTCTTTCATTTTTCATCAGTATGGTGGTTACTTAAAAGTGCACCACTTAAGCGCTTGAATCTAATCTGGTTATGGGTGATCTTTCTTTTATCTTGAATGTGATAGAAATCAATACCAAATAGATATTTTATAATGAGATCCAAATTTATTTATTTTTTAATTTTTTTGATAGTGGGTTAGTATGGATGGGTGGATTAGATCATGTTTCATGGATGGATTAAGTGATGACAGTCACTATTTTCAGATGCATCATCATCAAGATTCACATGATCCTGTGTTGAAGGGGAAATATTTTGAGGTGATGAGAATCTTGATGATGCTGCATTAGCAATAAGTGACTATATTGAGATTATTCTTGTATAAGCATTTGTTTAATTCCTCTAAGGGTGACCAATCTTACCTCTCTCTCTCTCTCTCTAGAAGTTGATAGCAATTTATGTTTTGAAGAGATTGATATGAGGTTATGAATTCAGGTGATGCTTGGGATATGATAAATGGAGGTGGCTAGAAGTTGATCAAAACTAGATTAGTGGGTAAACTTTTTGAATACCATTAACTACTAAGATTAGTGGGTAAATTTTTAGATTAGCAAAATAGAGTTAAGTGTGATGTTTTTTTATAATATAGATTGATTCTCTACTAATCTATACTCATCAAAATGTTTTGTTGTCTCTACTTGTAGATTTTGAAACTTGGAAAACTTGTGGAAACTTGAAGAAATGCACTAAGAAGTGCAAACTGAGTTGAGTCCAAGAAATGGTGCTCTCTCTCTGTCTCTCTCTCTAGATCTCAAAAGATGATCTCCAAGGAACAATGTGTCTGCACTTATTGTTGGTACTGGTGGCAGGCCTATCTAATAGTAAGTCCAAAGTTTTGTGTCAAAAAGTATTTACAATCATACAAATTATAATAACAAAAATTTCATTTTCCATTATTTTTAGGGTAACTTTGTGGCACTTATACAAGGAAATACCTCAACATATACATAATAGATCTTAAGATTAATAAGAATGATCTTTTATCTCATGACTTAAACAGCTATAGTATTTGATCAGACCAGCCTCACATAGCATCTTACTTCACCCATGTCTCCTTGGTCCTGGGGATTCAACTATGTTTGGATAGGCTCACCACTTGACATCCTGTCTCAAGGGCCTCTCTCCTTTAGCATGGGTGATCTATAGTATTAACCTTGATTTTCTCTTGGACCCGAGGATATTATATGCGTTGATAAGTTCTTTCCTACCAGAATCTCCACTACAAGACTTAAAGAAAAACTCTAAAAATTACGTGTAAAGTGTGAAAAATGGATCTTTAAATGGTTTCTTTCCTATTTGGTTATTTAGAGATACTCTATTGGAAAAGGCTTTCCAATGCAACACTGAAGAGAAACTCTAAAAACTTATATTTTGGCGTAAAATTAATTTATTTGCTTATGTGACACTTACAGATCCTCAAGAGGACACTCTAGATTTAGAGTGTTCTCTTATGGATATCTAAAATAAATCTCAACACATCATTTTAGAGATTTTTGTTGAGTTTTGCATTGGAGATGAATTTTAAAGAGAAACTCTAAAAAATCCTATCTGGCACTCTAAGATTTAGAGTTTGACACTGTTGCATTGGAGATGCTCTACTAGTCGCACATGGTTTGTTTCTTACTTCTCAGCTAGTCATGATGCATACTTTTGTCCTTGGTTATCAAATAGATCTCATCTTCCATCCTAACTCCTTAGCATCTCCACCTCCACCCATTTTCACAATTCCTTTGCGATCCTTTATTGACTTAGTTAGGTATAAATACCCATGATATGTCAGTGATCCTAATTATCAGGTGTCTGCTTTGTTTCTTTTAGTTAAGATTCGAGTGGCCATTGTTTCTTTGTTCAGAGAATTACCTACTTAGTTCATTTGGTTATATTAGTTAGAAACGAACGAGACACATGCTCTAGGAACATTTTTGTTCGATGAAAAATGTTTATGTTGATCGTGGCATAATGAAACACAACATTTCATAAAGAAACATGAAGGTTCAGTGGATGTAACTATCGGTTGCGGTTTCAACCTCGGATTAAGAGGAAATTGACGGGAAAAAATGTCATTAGATCCTAAATGAACTCGCGGTAATCCCAAATTCAATTTGGTGGTCGGATTGCACGTTTGGACCCTTCTAGAAGGTGGCCCGAGGCACGTCAAATGAACCAAACACCAGTACTTGGATGCATTTATATGGATTCTCAAATCCAAGTTTTACTTGATTACAAATTTGCCCCCAAACTAATTATTTTAATTTACATTTTTGGTTCTTAACGAATTTCAGTAATCAATTTTTGTTTAAACTTCAAATGAGAATACTTTTTTTTCGATGAAGGTAGAATTGTATTCGAGAATTGCTAAGGTTGCAATTACAAATGGAAAAATACACACTGAAAAAAGAAGGAAAATTACATTCGAGATATTGCATCCCAGTTGAAAATCCAATCCGAGAAAATGGTGGAAGAGGGCCAAGGCTCGTTAACACTCCAATAATGCATAAGTCATCCTTCGATGGAAATTATAACATTTGCAGCGAATTTAACTTTGTCCTCGAAAGTTTTTCTATTTCTTTCATACCAATTTGCCAAAGGCTCCAAATAATGGCAGGGAGCAACAAATCTGATGAAGCTATTTATGGTTATTGTTGTAGGAATAGTTAAGTTGTCGAAGATGTCTTTGGTAAGATTAGCATGTAGCCAAACACTACTAGTTGAAAAAGTAATGTCTTTCCAAATATTTGCCGAGAACGAACATATGAAAAATAAGTGATCTAGAGTCTCTTCCTCCATCTGCACAACGAACATCGATTTGGAAACGAGAAACCTCTTCTTTGAGGAAAATCACAAGTTGGGAGAGAGTTGAGATCGGCTGCCCAAATGATAAAAGAAATTTTTGGTGGGACAAAGCTATTCCAAATAACTTTGCTGGGAAATTCTCTGAGAAGATTACCTTGGTTGCTAGCATAGAATAAGTTGTTATGATGATGCATGGTAAAGTGACGCTACGGAGAATTCTCCATTAAACTTATACTCCATTCTCTAGAAGAAGGGTATTCATTAAAAGATATCAGGGGGTTGGAGATTTTGTTTAATAAATTTGAAGCCTCTATGGCTTCTTCTTCTTTGCAAATTCTGGAAGCTTGAGATCCCAATCAAAAGAATTATTGATACTAACCCTCATGTCCTTAATAGAACAATCTTTAAAATTTGAAAATTTCCAAATTCCATAGAATTCTTCTTTGAGAGAAGAAGAACCTGCCCATTTATCTTCCCAAAATGAAAATTTTCACCATTATTGATGTGGACATTGGTATATTTCTTCACAAGCTTTGCAACCGTTAAGATTTGTTTCCAAATCCCTTCTTTTTTGTGTCGATTTAGCTCTTTCGGGTGCCACCAAGATGGATTCCCTTGTATCGCTCTTTAATCATTTGACACCAGAGAATATCTCATTCATCTCATATCGGATTTGAGTGATCTTGGTTCTAAACTTATGAGCTCGGCAAGAAGAACACAATGGTATGTCTATCTTTCGACTTTGACGAGTCTAGTCGATTCAAAAGCTTTGATTCCACAATTGTATCTCTTTTTTGTGGAATAAAGTAAAGTTGTTTGCAATTAAAATTATAGACAAAAATTACAAGGATGTAAAGAATCCCAATCTATTACAAGGAAAATAAATCATCCTATTAAAATAAGAAATCTTAGAAAAGAGTTGTTGAATGCCATCTTATTGATGCTCCAATAAGGAAGCCCTTTGGTCTTAATTAGTCCTAGATTGTTGAAATTTTAATTCCTTGTAAGAATCTTTAGTTTGTTTGTTTCCAAAAACTCTAATTGATAGCCCCAGGTGTAGTAAAATTGAGCCAATCTTCTTTCTTTGTGTATAAGAAAACTAATAGATATCTTTATTTGTTGTTGCCATTCCATCTAATACCTAGTCAAATTATGGGATGATGTTGAGTATTCCAAATTTCAGTATCTCTCTTTTACATGTTGGAAGTGGTTGAACGGCGCTTACCGGATGGCTTTATTGAGCACCTGGCCTATTTCCAATTTATCCTTAATCCGTAAGCACCCGGTCCAAGCTCCTAGGCCCAACCACCACTTCTTCTTCGTTCTCCCCTCCCACCACCAGCACCACAAGCCGACCACCACCACAACCACCACCATTTCTCTTTCTTTGTCTATCTTTTTCTCTCACTCTAGAATCAACCGAAACCAGACGGGAGTCTGCCGGTGACTTTTGAAGATAATGGTGTTGGTGGTGGAAGCAGTGGAGTTTTTGAAGATTTTCTAAGGGTTGTTGTCAATTGTAGTATGTTGATGACCTTTCTTCGACATCAAATCTGTGTGTTATAAGAGAGTGCTCGGGTTAACGTTCATTGACCCGAGCTAAACTAAGTTAACTAACCACACGCTCGGCGCTAATCGGAAGTTTCTTGGTGTTGGAAGTTTGTGAGTGAAGTTTGTGAGTGAAGTGTTGTTGTTGATGAAGAATCTAAGCAATAAAGTCATGTCATTGGAGGAGCTTAGGGGGACAAAAATTAGTGGTCACCTATGAAAAGAGCTGAAATTGGAGAGTACTGATAGGTGACTACTGATATAGTTTAGAAATCCGTCCATGTAGCTGAAGTTACTTTCCTATATATCTATCAGTTAGAAGATTTTGAATCATTGATCAGGTAAATTAAGAAGAAACTAATGAAGTTGCTAAATCCGGATACTTTAGTTGCTGATCAAATAGCTTCTGTTACCACCGAAACAAAGCGGGCTTCACAAGAATGACAACTCTTTAGGAATTTGATATTTTCTTAGTTGAATAAATTTGATCCTTGAATATGTAAGTTGAATTTTCAATTTCGACTTGTACAAGCTTTCTGTTACAAACTATATGCTATACTGGTAGTTTTCAATCTCTAGTGCAACTATGTACGTGTGTTGGCATAACAACAAAAGGGGTGTGCCTTTTGTTAAGACATTTTTTAATTTTCTCTCGGACCGAAAACTTACCTAGTATTTTATACATGATTGACACTAAAGGCATCCCCAACGTTTTCCAATGGGAGAGGTCAACTCCCTGTCAAAGAAAATCATGAGGGTTTAGGAAGTCTACATACCCCCTCCCCTAAAAGAACATCAAAGCGAGATAATCAAGCCTCTCTATCGAAAATTTGAAGGTTGATCTTCTCTCGAAAAAGAACATGGAGACATTAATTAATTACCTAAGAAGAAGAACAAGAAAACTAAGAATTTGTTAAAGAAACATTAGTTGAGGGTCAAAAAGACAAATGGTCAAAATATATGGGGAAGAGTGAAGATGGTGAGTTTGGTTATAAAATGTCATTAATCATTATATATATATATATATACTAGGTATAACCCGTGCCTCTGGCACGGGTGCTCTTGTTGAGTATTTTTGGTATTATAAGTGGTGACTCTTCTGTTATCAAAATTAATGGCTTAGCACGGATTTGTTTTTTTAGCTGGGTATTGCCTGTGCTTCCGCCACGGAAAAAATTATTTGGTACTTTATGTAGTTAGAAAGTACAAAGTTTTTTAAATATGATTTGAAGTCCGTGTGTTACTTTCAAATTCTAAATTCGAAATTATTTCATATAATTCTTTGTTTTAATTCATTGAGAATTATTGATACAAGTATTGATAGATAATAGTGCCAAACAACTACCACAAGTGCATGAGACTAACATAAGCAAAAAAAAATGGTACCTTCTCTTTAATTATGTCTAAGAAACAGTAATTACCACAAGTGCATTAGACTAACATAAACAAAAAAAGAATGGTACCTTCTCTTTAATTATGTCTAAGAAACAATAATTAGGTCTAAGAAACACGATTTATTTGAAACAGTAAAAAAAAAAATACATAGCTTGTGATACAGATTCATATCAATCAATTATGCTATAATCCATTCAAAGATATCAGTCACAAAATTACTAATATTACAAATATTACAAGTTACTCGCAATGAAGAAATTGGAAATCAGAAACTGGAAAGGGATTTTTGAATTCCTAGCGAACCATATTCTAATAAGATGGTCTAAATGGAACTCTACTATAGCATAAAATATATCGATTCGTTCCACTTCATTGGTTTAATTCGGTATAAATATCAGAAAATATCTTTTTTCAAGTGTCTTCTAAGTGTTAATGAATACACATCGATACAACTTTTTCTCTACGATAACCAATATAGCACCAAAATGTCGGCCAAATATCTTTTCCAAGTTCTTCTGATCTATATCTGAAACTACACAACACAATACTAAATGCATATACATACAGAGTTAGAATATGTAGGGGCATAAAGATGAATCTCACTAACAAAATTGTAAAATATAAAATACAGGCATTTTACTTAAAAAAAAAATCGTTGTATGAATAAAAAAACGGTTGTATGGATGTATAAAAAATTAAACCTTCATAATATTTGATTTAGGTAATTAATGGCCCTTAAATAGCTTTCCGTGGGGAGAGAGAAATCTTAGTCAAGAACTCTTCTATAAAAGTTTATGTTCTCCTAGTATTAGGATTCATAAACTTGTCTATGATGCTAACCTTGCCTAAAGATAACAAACTACTATACCAACAAATTTTGAGTTTGTAAGAAATCAAAATATGTCAATCCAAGTCATTCTAGAGAATATGCACACAAAAAGAAGATGTGAACTTCAAAGTTATGCCAAGAAAATTCATAACATGACGAAAAATTATATGGAACCGATCATATAAAAAGAGAAGGAAAATCTATAAATAAAATACTGAATCAACAACTCCTATTAAACAAACTGAGAATATACGAAGATAGATGAACTATGAAACAACCAAACTGGAATATCATCTTATTATAATAATATAAGATGCTAGTCGAAGACTATCATTGTAGTTGAAACTTAAAAACTAAAGCAAATAACATAACTTCAAGAGACGAAAGCTGAAGCTAGTGAAGAGAAAATTAATGTGAAGAAATAAGAACCAAATGTTAAAGTTGAATCGCTGTGATCACACTATTTCATGCATAAATTCAAGGGAAAAAATATTTACTCCATTATAAAGGGATTTAGATACAATAACTCGGAAGAAATGAAAATGGGCATAAATAAGTAGCAAACTCTATTTTAAAAGAGAAATTTGTTTAATCACTTACACAAAAATGAATAGTATTCGCAACAAACCATTTCTCCAGGAGATTTTTCTTTATTCGGAGCAGATTTAGTAGTTGCTTTTCTTCGCTTCGTAACTTTCATAAACATAGATTACAAATATAATCGCGAGGCGAGAAAGAAAGAGAAGAAAAATTGGACTGAAAATATTGATTTAGAAAACCTTATGCTGAGAGGAAGAGTGGTCTGGAGGTGTTGCATAACAGTTACAAATTTCTTAGGTAATGTTTAATTTTGTGAAGATGATTCAAATGGAGCACTTTAGTGGAGAAAGAATATGGAAGATGATAACGCCCATGGACAGTAAGTTAGTGGTGGTGGTGGTCCTTTGATGGATGGTCATTAGATCAGGGTATTAATGAGGAAAAGTAACTCATGAGTTCTAAATAAGGCCATTGACATGAGTTATGTAGGGTGTTACGAGGAAGGTCAGGAGATTACTTTTTTATTTTAGTGGCTTTGATTTATTATAGGAAAAACAACTTAAAGATCTAACGGCGTAGATTTGAAGACAAAAGATTGAGTGGCTAGATTTATAACTGGGTTTTGTTTCGTTGTGTGCATAGGGTGGGTGATCAAATTTCGTTTTTTTTGAGGTAGGTAATAGATCTAAAGGTTAAGATGATAAAAAAACGCAATAAACGGTTGGATTTATCTTTCGGTTTGTCCCAGTCAGTAAAAAACTTTGTGTTTTATATATTTCGTTTTTTTTGAGGTAGGTAATAGATCTAAAGGTTAAGATGATAAAAAAACGCAATAAACGGTTGGATTTATCTTTCGGTTTGTCCCAGTCAGTAAAAAACTTTGTGTTTTATATATTTCGTTTTTTTGAGGTAGGTAATAGATCTAAAGGTTAAGATGATAAAAAAAACGCAATAAACGGTTGGATTTATCTTTCGGTTTGTCCCAGTCAGTAAAAAACTTTGTGTTTTATATAATAGATAAAATTTTTTCTTTAGAAATTTTCACCATAGTCTTTACATTGACGTTGATACATTAAAGATGTAATAAGCACCGTAATTGTCAAATTTAACAAAAATATCCTTTGGTTTCTAAACTGTTTCTAGGTGGTTACTAAGCAGTTCCTGGCCGGGAAACACCAGTCCAGGTGGTTTTCATTCAAATTGTTAAAGATCTGATCTGAGTTTGTTCTTTCGGCGAAAGGTCATCCTTTCGCCGGAACCCGTTTATCTTTCTGTTGTTGTTTGTTTTCCCTCCATTAATAGTATCTAGGGTCTTCAATATTGAGAATTGCTTTCTCCATAATGATTTTCCGGGTTGCTATCCACCATAGATTTTTCATCCTTTCTTCTTTCAATATAAATGTGTTCTTCCAGTGATGAATAACATGTTATGACGCTGACGCCATTGATTTCTTATTAATCCGATTTGATGAAGAATTTATTAATGAAGAAGATGAGGAAATTATTGACGTACTAACATTATTGACATTTTTTACTTCGATTACTCAGATTTTAATCGTTCTTGGTTCGCCTCACTTCATAATGAAGAAGGATTGACTATTGATGTCCAACTACAATACATACCGGAAGGAATAGATTCGAGATCTTCAACATCAGATGAAGAAGACGACGATGATGAGTAATGGTAAACTGATTTCTTCATTGCAGATTATCCTTATAGGTTATATATGGAGAGATAGAGTCGGAGAATTGGAGATCTAAATAGAAGGATTCAAGTTTTTGGTGGTGCTCGGTTTTCCAGTGACGACGACGGTTTTCTGGCGACAACGGCGGTTTCCAATGACAACGACGGTGGTTCTTTAAGTTTTTTTCCTGTTTTTGTTGACCTATAGGGTCTTTTAATTTGTGATCTTTAGGATCCTTTCTTCTTTCTTATTTTCGTCAGTGTCTAGTCAATTTCTCTCAATACATGAGGCACTTTACATTTAAAGTTCTGCGAACTTACTTATGTAACTCTCAAGTATCTGGCCGAGAGGAATAAACATTTTATCCTTATAAATTTATGATTGTATCACTTATGAATGAAATATGGTTTCCCGGTTTCAAAAAAAAAATATCCTAAAGCCTAAGTAAAGTACCTAAAGCTTAATTACAGTGTTTATACTCTAATGACCCCAAATTCAATAATGAAAGGATTCCACCACCTCTAATCACCTGGAGGAACTTTTGGAGATTATATATCATTGTACATTTGTAAAATAAGGATCATCTCCTTTTGCAGCATAAAGTTAGGAACCTCTAGTTAGTTTCTGTATATTTTTGTAGAAAGAGAAAACAGGGAGAGAGAAAAAGAGGAGAAATAATGGCGGAAAATATCAGTAGGAAGAAGCCGAACATTTTAGTGACGGGAACACCAGGTACAGGGAAGACCACCGTGTCTTCTTTAGTCAGTGAAGCGACGGAGCTCCGTCACATTAACATCGGAGAACTCGTCAAGCAAAAAAACTTGCACGATGGTTGGGACGATGAACTTCACTGCTATATCATCAACCAAGATATGGTAACCCCCTTTTAACCCTAATTCTACCTTTAACTTTTTTTTTTCTCCTCCCTTATACTCTTGTTATCACTACTCTTTCCTCCATCAAACCCTAAAATTATAACAACTGTTAAGCATGATTTTATTCTAGGGTTTGCTCTGTTCATAAATAATTGAGCTTTAATTACCTAGTTATATAATTGATGTATGGGAGGCAAAAAAAAGTTGGTTTGATTTGGTAAACTGCACGTTAAATGAATCATTTTAGCGAGGTCTAAGATTTCATATAAAATTGAAGTGACAGACTTAACATTGAGGAACTTGGTAGAGGGTGAAGTTTTTATAAGGCTGGCACTAACAAAATTTTAAACGGAAATTGTGGGTTTTGTCAAATTTTCGGGTAGAACAAAACTTCTGCTTCTTCTTCTTCTTCCTCATCTCCGGCCACCCATTTCCGGCAAAACCTCCGACCACCACCTCTTATCTTTTCTTTCCCTCCTCTCGTTCTGTCTCAGACACTCTATCTATTCCAGCGAAGGGGAGGGGTTCTCTTCGCCCGAATAGATAGAGAGAGAGAGAAGAGAGGAGGGAGAAACAGGAAGGAGAGAGAAATGACGGGGGTCGTGCTGGTAATTGTCGAAGGAGAAGAGAAAAAAGATTTGAAAAAGAAAATGTTGCCAGAAATGGCCGTTTGCCGACGACAATTATGGAAGTGGGGAATGAATCGTGGTGGGGGTTTGAGGAAACAAAAAGAAAGTAAAAAAAAAATACTCTAAATTTATTAGGTTTTAACCAAGAGAAGGGGATAAAAATGATTTATATGAAATGATATATCAGTGGTGTCAATGGTGATCCAAGCAAGTTATAACTTGTAAGGGGTCCAAAGTGTCGGAATAGGAACGATCAATGAATTATACATATCAGTATTGGGAACAATGCAAAATTGCTAAGTGATGGTATTTTCTCGAAGATGAAAGACTTTGGATAGAGGATCAGGAATCAATAGTTTTAGCTAGGAAAGCGAAAAACTACTCAGAAAACACATCGTAAACCCTAGAAAGGAGACCCTGTTTAGCGGTAACAGTTTTGCAACTTGGGTGTTCCAATTGGCGGCTAGGGACCTATTGCCTCGAACCCTATTTCTAATCCAATGAAACAACATATACCAAAATTTTCCTCGGTAACAAACTTTTATCCTTGAAGATGGACGAGCTTTTAGTCTTCCAAATGGTCCACATGATTGCATGTGAGATGTGAGATGGCTTTCCGTGTTTAAATCGTCTCTGAGCCAACTCTATCCTCATAATACATCTTATTGAACCTCCATGGAGCACGAGAGTCTAAAGGATTCCACAAGCTCCGTCTCATTGGCGAGAGTTACGAAGATACGCTTCTAACGTAGATTTTTAACCATTGTAATGATGAACTTGTAGAAGTTAAAAAAGAGATGAACGATTGGAAATCTGGCTTATTATTACAGGTATGTGATGAGCTCGAGGACCAAATGGAAGAAGGTGGAAACATCGTTGATTACCACGATTGTGATTTCTTTCCTCAAAGATGGTTTGATCGAGTTATAGTCCTTCGAACAGAAAACTCCTTGCTACATGATCGCTTGCATAACAGGTTTTATTACTCCATATTTCTGAACATTTATCTCGATATCTGGTAGATGTTCTTCTAGATTCTACTCGAAATTGTGGTTGTTATTCAAGACTTTCTTTACTGCAGAGGTTACTTGGGTCCAAAACTCACAAACAACGTCGAATGTGAAATCTTTCAAGTAATACTTGACGAGGCGAAAGAGAGTTATCCCGAGGACATTGTTGTAGCGATGCAGAATGATTCTCTTGGCGACTTAGCTACGAATATATCCATGATAACCAATTGGGTCAAAAGGTGGAGGCCAGCATCTTAAGCAGGTAGTCTAGTATCTTTATATATTTGTAAGTTTTGTAATTTATTCACTTAAAATCTGCTTAGTCGGACGGACCGGTTTCCTTTTCACTGAATGAAGGGATGTTTGGTGAATTCAAGTGTTTGGCTCAGTATTGTAATTTATGTACAACTTTCCTCGACTCTTCTTCTTTTTAGCTGTTTAATAAACTTCGAATTTTCACTCTTGATCTCCCAACTCGTTATAATACCTCTGTGATCTCTAACTACCCGACCCCTAATTGACATTGTCCCCATTTTTTCCTCCCGTGTTTCATGTTTGAGTCCAATGCACATTACGTTTCTGGCGAAGGCCCGACGAGCACCCCCGGATGTCTGCGGTTGCACCTATAGTCTATTTTCCGCAACTCTCCCTAAGCGATGTGAGATATTGCATAATAGCTCCAAATTCACCCTCACAAATCATGAAAGTGAGATCTATTTCTTGACAATCTTTAGATCAGCCACATAGAATCACCTGTTTTCTTTAGTACTTTTCTTCTTCTTCACAAATTGTAATGAGAACCAGGGAAATGAGAGAAACTATCTCTGTTCAGATCTCAACAAATTAGATTGGGGAAAATACTATAAGTCGGCTTAAAAGTCCTATTAGTCCCCACACATACTTATTTGAGGTGATTATTGGAAGGAGATACTATGGTCAAAAAGATGACTTCCAAGTCTCTATCTCTAATTCCTATGGTCAAAAAGATGACTTGCAAGTCTCTCTGTCTATACTGTGGTAAAAAAGACGATTTGGTTTGGTTTTGATTGAGAAAATTAGTTAACAAAAAATGGGTTGATTTCTAGATAGTCCCAAACCACAAGAAACAGAACCATTGTACACTCGTGAGGCCTGTGGGTGAAACCAATTCCATTTACGAAAATGATCTAGCAAAGGAAATTCTAAACAGATTTGGGGAAATCTTAAATCAAGATTTGAAGTTGATATGTCAACTTCCTCTTGATTTGTGTCCTAAATCAAGAGAAAATTCCAACGCGTTAGATTTGATATTCTCTCTTAGATCTGTCTATGCCTTTTCTTGTTCTATCACTATTGTTCCATTTATTTTGAACAGGCTCTAAGCAGGCCTATTTGTTGGGACTTCGAAATGCCCAAACACGACAGGGTCCACTTTGAGTTTGGTCCGCCTTCCACTCGACCATCATTAAGTTAAACACTTTTTTGTTTGTTTATACACTTTTTTTTTTGTTGCAAAGTTATAGGCTTATTATATTTGTTTTTATGTTCTTTTCATCTACTTGCTTATTCAATATATTTTAAATCAATAATTCGTTTGACATTTTCTTACTAGGGAATTATTCTTCCCCATTATTTGTCATGCTTTCAAATACATCAAAATATTTATGCAAAAAACCTCTAAGCTAGTAGAGGAAACATCGTTATAGACAAAACTCCAATATTAAAGTCATCTACCATGTTCTATTTCAACAAAAAAAATCTAATACATTAAAGTACTTATCCATTTTATTTAAATATTCACAAGAGAATATACAATATTTGCACTTGCATACAATTCTGATGTCTTTATAAAGCAAATTATGCCGCAACAACTTAATACATATATATATATTTTATCACAATAGTCTCTTCGAAAAAATGGACCCACATTGGGCTGATGATTGAGTTAGACTCCCGTGTTTTTCGCTTGTTAGATTTCATCGTTCATCCAGGATAACATTTATGTCATCTTTTTCTTACGTGGGACTATTCTGGATATACTTTCCCGTAGTCTCAGCGAGGAGCAAGAGAAACAGTGAGGTCAATTTTATTTCCCATCTGATCCGTCCATTTCTTAGACTGTAAATAAAGCTTTGAAAATATACATGCTACTTGTTTCATATCAGGTCTTTTATCTGGATCAAAATCAACACATTCTATAGCCACACGTGTCATCTTCTCAGCTATTTCCACTGGAAAAGAATCATTCAATCTTCTATCAATCCATCTTCTAATCTTATTATTTGATTCAATCACTTCTTTAGCTGTTTCAATCAATGATATACTCTTATAATCTCCTCCTTCTTCATTAATTTTCAATTTCAATGGTTCTTCACCTGTTAATAATTCTAAAATCACAACACCAAATGCATAAACATCTGATTTCTGTGTTGGAATTCCTGTTATTTGATATTCTGGTGACATATATCCTTTTGTTCCTGAAAATTTCATGTTTTTACTCTTTGATCTTCTCAATTTCTTCGTCGAATTTTCTTCTACTAATTGAATTTCTCCATTCTGATTATGACGATCGTCTTCATTTTGAGTATGATGATCTTGTTTAATGATGATTTCTCCACATAATTCTGATGTTCCGAAATGACAGAGTTTAGCTTTAAAAGAAGGTTCAGTAACAAGAACTGATGTACTTTTGATATGATTATGAACTGGAGATAGATTTAATCCTGTATAATAATGAACATACTCAAGTCCTTGTGCTAGATCAGTAGCGATCTGCATTCTTGAGATCCATGATGAAAGAACTGTAAAATCTGGATTTCTAGGGTTCCGTAGACAATCACGAAGGTTACCGCCATTAACAAATTCATAAACAAGATAAATATAATCACCTGAGATTGAAACGCCTAATAGTTTGATCAAACTACTGTGATGACTTTTACAGATAATCGAGAGAGAAAACTGAAGTTGAGACATTTCGATTAACCGACGAAATTTCCGTTGAAAAACGATTACATCTTTACCGCGGATTAAACATTTCCAAGCCGAAGAAGATGAAGACGAAGATGAGAAACGTCTGGAGAGGAAATTCTTAGTAGCGGATCGAATTTCAGAGAAATCATAGATATGAGCGTTTTCAGGTAATGAATTTCTGAGAGATTTGAGAGAAGTTTTACTTGAAATTGAACTCTTTGATGAATCTTTATAGCTTGAAGAAGTAGTAGTAGTAGTATAAGCAAAACTGGTACTTGAAGGATCTGAAGAAGAAGAAGAAGTTTTTGTTGTAGATCGAGTTGTTTCATATGATTTTGTTCTTCGAGATGTTCTTGAAATTTGAATTGGTTCTTTTACTCTCGTGTTCATTTTAGTCTTACACATAAAGATTTTGTAGGGTTTTCAGATATATAGATAGAGAGAGAGAGAGGAAATCTCGATTTTAGGGTTGTAAGTTGAAGAATTTTAGAGAGAGAAAATCTTAATTTGGGGGTTATTATGAATTGGGGATTTTAGGGTTTGATTTGAGTTTGTGATTATAGAGATGACGTAACACATGAGAACTAATTTGGGCTTGTTAGATTTTTTTGGCGTTTGTTAAAGTGAAAAGGATGATCTTTTCTTGGCGGGAGGTGTAGAGGGGGAGAAAAAAAGAGGGGAAAAAACGAGACATCAATGGTTTACTTGGAACTATTCTCCCGACCCTAGCGTCACGACTGACGACGGCTAAGTCAACGTGGCCATATATTTGTTGGGTCCCTTACGTTCATGTGAAAAGAAGGATACAAGTTTGAAATGAAATGAGATGAGATGGATCAAGAATAGGGGTGGGAATCGGGACTGGCGGGTCGGGTGCGGGCATAGAAAGAGTCGGGCCGGGCGGGTTCGGGCAACATAAGCTGATGACCACTTTATTTTTCGGGCGGGTCGGGCGGGCAAAATCACTCTCTTAGTCCGCCATTGCCCGCCCGTGCCCGATTAATTAAGCGGGCACATCGGGCAACGGGCGGGCTTAATTCGGGTAGCCCGATGAACCTTTAAAAATAAAATTCATTATTGTCGGGCCTCGGGCGGTTAACAGTGGAAAAGCCCAATTTGAGGAGTGAAACCAGCCCAAGGTTACAAGCCCAAGGCAAGTCATAATGCTTTGAGGAGATTGAAAGTGGTTGAGGGTTTTTATAAGAGTTCATGCTTCTTTAGTTGCTCACAAACTACAATGTGGGACAATATCTTATGAGTTTTCTTTCTTTTGTTTAGTACCACATTGAAGGGTAACAAAATTGGAGAAGGTTTTGAGTGCTATATCTAAGCTTCTCATGAGTGTATCTTCCACCTTGGGTTAATTTTGGACCCCTGTTAGTAACATTATTTGTATTATATGGTTTGGACCAGTTGGATTCATTATATAAAGGAATTATATAAAGGAAATAATTTTAAGCTTTCACGATGTTGTATTACAATCTTCTTGTCACCTTCACGGATTTTATTTATCAGGTGGAGAAGGAAAATTTGTCAATCTATATACAAATCTCTATTTTCACAACAATACATTGGAAAGAAGGATCGTTCAAGTATGATATTGGAACCACAAGCCTCATATACACCA
Source organism: Eschscholzia californica (assembly GCF_041429995.1). Taxonomy (NCBI): domain Eukaryota; kingdom Viridiplantae; phylum Streptophyta; class Magnoliopsida; order Ranunculales; family Papaveraceae; genus Eschscholzia; species Eschscholzia californica. Next base: position 39,210,405 of record NW_028238420.1, on the reverse strand, counting down.
ATATGACCTTTTGGGATGTCTATTAATGTTGTCCAATCCAAATGGAGACTTGGAGTTCATGCTTCTTTAGCTCCTTACAAGCCTATAGCAAGTTATGGTGCTTTTATGAGATTGAAAGTGGTTGAGGGTACTTGTAGGACTTCATGCTTCTTTAGTTCCTCACAATCTACAATGTGGGACAATATATTTTTGTAATTGTATGAGTTTTCCTTCTTTTGTTTAGTACCACATTGAAGAGTATAAAATTGGAGAGGGTTTTGAATGCTATATATAAGCTTCCCATGAGTGTATCTTCATTAGAGCTGTAAGGTAAATCTCGCGGGCCGCTCGCGGGCCCTAATTAAAGGTTTAAACGGGCCGGGCTCGGGCGGGTAACCGGCGCAAGGTTCCCACCCGTGCCCGCCCGTTGTCCTTAACTCGGGCGGGCGGGCTAAGCCCGATATCGGGCAACGGGCCCCGATATGCATAGCGGGTCTCGGTTACCCGCGGGCGGGTTCGGGCCTGCGGGTTTAATTCCCACCCCTAATCAAGAATGACACGAATGGTCATCTGTAAATTCAGTAATAAGAGTTTAGTGTGACTTTTTTTTGTTGAACCAAGTTTAGTGTGACTTATTTTTTGTTGAACTAAGTTTAGTGTGACTTGGCGTGCAGAAACATACATCACATATTGTGGCATTTAGAGAGAAAAAACATGTTTCAAAAATATAGGATCGAAATGAGTTGTTATGCACGAGATTTGTGATAAAGTTTAGTATCACAACTATGTTTAACTAGTAATATGGTAGAATCCAATGAGATGGACATCAAGCTTGCAGTGAAGTGAACCAAATCGACAAATAATAGCAGACTTTAGTAAGTGGGATGCCTAATCTGAACAACATTGTTGGATTAACACGAGTGAAGCTTTATTGATCCGATTTAGAAACAAATCAACCAGTTTTTCGTTGGAAAATGATTACTTTTGATTGTTTAAAAATGGAAACAGCGTTGTAGAATGTTTAGTTATGATTGCAAGCGAAGTTGCCCACTTTAATATTTCAGAATCTAGCAGCTTCAAAATTGCAACCAGAGGTGTGTTTGAGGGGGATTAGTGTTGTCTCATCTAATGGACTATCCCATAGACAATGTAGTTATAAACCAATAAAATTGTTGTTGCTTAAGTTATAATCAACAAAAGATTTTGTGTCGTAGCATAAACATTAAATTGAGAAGTTTGGCTAAAGCCCTTCCCAAAACTGTAGTGGTCAACAAATCTCGTTGGGTTCGTTGGATTCTCAATTTGATTTATTATAAGAGGGTTATTTCCCAAATGATCCCTTAGTTTATGACCAGCTTCTCACGTAACCTTTTTTTAATAAAAAATACTCAGATCAGATGGTTTCTTTTTTGTCGTTACCGTCACAAGACCGTTATAGTTACATCTTCTATTCCAAAGTTACCCTTATTCTCTGAGCACAACTATTAAAGCTTGTCACATCAGATCTTTATAAATCATTCTCACGATTTCTTTTTGTGATTTTCAAAGTCTAACCAAATTTAAACCTCTCCGTTTACTTTTCTTTCTTCATCATCCTTATTGAGAGTAGCAAGAAATTTTCTGCTTCAACTCCCTGGGCATGACTCTAAGTCAACAATCTAGAACAACCCCAACAATGATTTTGGTCATTTTGACATTTTATCTTTCATTATAATGGCCTCTTTTTATGATCGGATCAAACGAATAGAGTTTAGTCGCCTCTTTCACGGTTTTGTTGGTTTTGGGGTTTACGGGTTCGATTCTTGACAACGAATAATATGACACTATAAGATTGTATAAATATAAAAACGAAAAACTTATCTTGTTTGATCGAGGCGAGTGGTCACTCTTTCCTTAAGACAATCATGTCCCCACATTGGTGCTAACGGTTCTATAGACATTTGTCTCCCAAGATACAACGATCACGTCGTATAGAAAGAAGCACTACAATTCTATACGCTCCATCGAACTTTCCAGTTACTATGCTCTCATTGACGACTCTAGACTACTCAACTTTGTCTTCACAATATACTAAAGGCTGTCCAAAACTTATATATACAAAAGAGAAATCAAATTGAGTATTTATAGAGTTACTCATGACTCTACAAATCCACAAGATGTCCCTCCATTTGGGTTGTGACTTCCCATAACTTGTGTCTTTTCACAAGTAACCATTAGATTTAATTTCACTCAAATAAAAAATTATTTATTATATAAATAATTTTCCAACAATCCCCCACATGAGTGAAATTACCCACAAAAGACAGATGACAGACAGACATACAGACATACATACATACATATGAGAGCATAACAGGAGATACCATGCATCGGGAAAGATAGCTTTTGGCTTTGAATCTTCCGTAGTGAATAGATACCGGATTTACAAGGACCTTAGTGAACTATGTCTTGAACTGGGTTCTATGAACTGTAAACCGATACAGTATCTATCACACATGACACTCATTATAACCTTTAGTTCTCGGTTGTGTTCATTTCGGCCTTGAACATTCTCGGGTTTCATGAGCGTTTTAGAGAAGTCTGCCATTACGACCTTCTCACGGAACCAGCACCAGTTCAGACTCATATAGGTGATCTCCTATTAAAGGTATCCTGTTATACCCCATTTAGAGAAAATAATTCTAAATTATAGGAATCATTAAAAGATAACCTTATCCTCACTCATTACAGGCAACACTGATTCATCATAGGAATGGGTAAGAGAATATTCTCTTTCAGTGTTACTAACGAGTCAGTATATAACTTCAATTTCCCATTGAACTCATATCTTGGGATCTCCAGTCAACTAGGTTGGGTTCCCATTATGAATTTACTCATTTACTTAGGCAATAGTCCCATTCCCCTTGATGATAATTGCTCGCGATTGACACACCTTTTCTAATTGGATCCTTTTAGGTTGTCGTTCAACTTTATATGCATGCATAGTTGATCTAGTTTATTAAACTGTATAGAGCAATCATTTAAGGATAACATTATGTCGACGCATATACCATGACCTACTATTTTATGGTACTATTTTGTCGAAGCATATATCATATTTTATTTTCGAATATCCTCTAAGAAATCCATTTTTCCTATGTTATGTGGATTTCGACAACTGGTTGGACATTCATTTAGTTATATAAAACTAATACACTGGTATACTATTGTTTGTAGTCAACAACCAAACAAGATATATATCTTATATATCATTCTCGAATTAATCAAAATCGGATCTCATTCCAACACACTATTTCTCAACATTCATTGGAAAACAACTATGATATACCATATCTGAAACAAACAAAATCGTCTATAAATCCAGCATACAAATTTTCATGGGAAAGCAACAATGATATATCATAACTCCACACTTTCCCCACATTTCATGACTCTCAATAAGTCATGAAACCAAAATTCATCGAAGAATATTGAGTCTGTCTTACGAAAAAATCATGTTAGAGAACTATGACGAATTTTAGGCTAATTAAACAAAGTGGATATCACTTGAGATTCTTATTCTCCTATACGAGAATTTTAGGCTAATTAAACACCCTTCTTTCGTAAAACCCCCACAGTGAGATCATTTCCAAAATGGTTCACTGTTTAGATGGGTCTCTAGTATTCTTCACTTTAATGGTGAAACTAGGACTAGATATTTTGCCATTGTACTTGGGTGTACTGCCAAATTTGAATTATCTATGAGAAAATACAATCCAATTTCAAACAACAGATGTTCGATGATCCTAGTAAGGAAAGAGGTGATCATCTTCTTCTTGATGATTTCCTTCTTCATCATCATGAATATGCAAGGCTTGCATAAAAATTCAAGTCCGCTTTCAAAACAAAGCAACAACAACTCAGTGAAGTGCATAAACATCAGCTTGGAGTGCTTGTGACTTTCTGACGGCATTACACCATGTAAAAGGCTTTGGATATAAATCCATGTAACCCTTATACACTCACAAGGATCAACAAGTTAGGGAATGATTTGAAACAGTAATTCAAACTTCCCCACCTATATACTGACTTCTTCCAATGAAATCATTACATCACACCTCTTAATTGAAGCTTCATGTTCTTTGATATATGAATAAGTGCCATGTCTTTCTCCATGATTTTCTTCTAAAACGTTCAAATTATTGATTTATTTTTTCTTTTGTAAATGTATGAAGCTTTGCCACGGATTCCGATTTATTGTCCATTTACTTTAATTCCTTAAAATATTCCCTCATTCTTTCTGTTTTTTCTCTCTTGTCTAGTCACTTTGTATTCTAATTTTGTTACTATATATGAGATAACTATCACCACATGCTTCAAGTGTGCGAACCCATCATCTCCTACAGATTTCCTAATAGAAGATTAACCCAATATGTATTATTCTGTGACCCTCTCAAACGTCTGCCTCTAAAAACAGTTCCTCTACATCTAATATGAGAAGATGGGTCTATTAATTCCAATCCAAACAGTACTAGATTACTCCAATACGCCATGTGACTATCCAACACTTTCCTTCTTTGATGGTTCATGCCACATACTGACAGGTTAATAATCATAACAGCCACATAATTAATTACTAAGTTTGGTTAGTCCCTTACTAATAAATTCAATAGCCATATACAGACCGGTGAAGTCTCTTATCGTATTTCAGAGACTTCAAAGAACTATAGCCTACTGTGGTATTATGCGAGGATACTTAACAAGATCTTATGAGAAAGCTTGTCACACCATTAATGACATATTGTCATCTAACTGTTCTTATAACGTAATGAACTTGCAATCTTGCACAAGTCTGAAATTGTTTTCAGTAAAAATAGACATAAAAGTGCAGATTCATATCATATAACATGAGGTTCCAAACGTTAGGCTTCTAAGCAGACTAAACTAGACAATTGTCTAATTTTAAATGCATGTAGGTATAGAACAACCATCCTACAAAAACTAATTCAAAATTACTGTTAATAATGGCAATGCTGGAATTTATCGGTTTTGACCGATATCTCGCAACTATATAATGGATTTCAGTAAGAAATTCATAAAGATCAGAGACTTTAATCAGAATAAATAGAAAGTAAAAAACATGGAAGAGGGTTGATGTTACTAGACTCAAAAACAAAGTACAAGTTGTACACGTCTTTGTTTGATGTATTAGAAGCAACACATTACATTGAGTCAAAGGCATTTATGTTGGAACAGGGGCATACCAGAAATGATAAGCATTTTACATTTCAAGAAACCAAACCCTATTATATGATTAACGATGATTGTCTTAAGATTGTTGGTTTTGGGGTTTACGGGTTCGATTCTTGACAACGAATAATATGACACTATAAGATTGTATAAATATAAAAACGAAAAACTTATCTTGTTTGATCGAGGCGAGTGGTCACTCTTTCCTTAAGACAATCATGTCCCCGCATTGGTGCTAACGGTTCTATAGACATTTGTCTCCCAAGATAGAACGATCGCGTCGTATAGAAATGTTAGAACTAAAAGTCGCGGAAGTTATCGAACCTACCTAGAAATTGATCCGACTATGAAAATTAATCGAAAAGCTAAGCCAAAAATCTAAATATGCGAACAGAATTAACGAGGTTCGGCTTTAAAGCCTACGTCCTCGGGCGAACAAGAAATCTTTATTGAAGGATAGATGAAGACGACTCACACAACCCGCAAGTTCGTCCCAAGATGGTATCGTATAGAAATCAACCTTCTATACTAAATCTTCGACGACCAAGAAATTAAACACCGCTCAAAACTATGAACAAAAAATTTCTCTCTCACTTGCTCTCTCTCTTTAGCTCTCTCTAAAGAAGAGTTGTTGTTGCTTGTGTTGATGTATTACAAAGACTCAAGACCCCTATTTATATTTAATATAAGCCGACTCCAAACTTAGGAAATAGGAACTCAATCCACCGACCATAGCAATTAGAAATCAAATTGGAAACTGCCTCCAATTTCAATTCCAATTCAAACCGCCAAAAAGAAACATGCGATCCTAAAACCGCCTCTTCAATTTTTTTTTTAGAAACTGCCTCTTACAATTAATTCTCCACCTCGGACATAATTTGATATACTTCAAATTTTGGACGAACACCAGGATACTCCTTGTAAGATATATCTGCTTCTTGTAACTTCATCCGACTGCACCATATGACCATGGCTGCCTACGTACCCTTTTACAGGATCAAGCCTACCGTAGTTCTACCAATCCTTCACATAAAGTTTACCTTGTCGCCATTACGCCCTTTCGGACAACTTAACACGAGCCGATTTGTAGCAATTCTAGGCAATGCTGAAACTTGCTACACGTCACCACTTTAGTCAACATGTCTGCGGGATTCTCATCTGTGTGTACCTTCATGAGAGAAACATCACCTTCCTCTATGACATCTCGTACAAAGTGATACCTGACATCGATATGCTTAGTACGAGCATGATGGACCTGATTCTTCGCCAAGTGGATCGCACTTTGACTATCACACCATACATCCACGCACTCCTGCTTAATCCCTAGATCATCCAAAAGACCCCACAACCACAATGCTTCCTTCACACCCTCGGCCATAGCCATATACTCGGCCTCCGTAGTAGATAACGCAACTGTAGATTGTAACATCGATCGCCAACTAACTGGAGCACCATGTACCTTAAATACATAACCAGTAGTAGATCGTCTTCTATCTAGATCGCCAGCATAATCCGAGTCAACATAACCGCTTACTTGACATGTGTCTCCACCAAAGCAAAAACCCGTATCAACGGTACCCTTCAAGTACCTCAAGACCCACTTCACAGCTTCCCAATATGTCTTCCCCGGGTTTGCCATAAACCTACTAACCACACTGACCGCTTGTGAAATATCCGGACGAGTACACACCATAGTGTACATCAAACTGCCAACTGCACTAGCATACGGTACACGATCCATATGATCCTTGTCCACCGTAGTAGTGGGATATTGTTTTCCCGAGAGCCTGAAGTGTGGTGCCAAAGGTTCTGCATCCCGAATCGAGAAACTACTCGTTCGATGTAACCTTTCTGATTCAAGTACAGTTTCTTACTTGACCTCTCTCTCTCTTAATCTCCATTCCCAGTATTTTATTTGCAGCGCCCATGTCTTTCATCTCAAACTCTTGACTGAGTTGAAATTTCAACTTATTTATCTCCACCATGCTTCGAGAAGCAATAAGCATGTCATCCACATACAAAAGGAGATAAATAAATTCACCTTCGCGAATCTTTTTGATGTATACACAACAATCATAGTCACTTCTGCGAAAACCATGCTTTAGCATGAAAAAATCAAATCGTTTGTACCATTGGCGAGGGGATTGTTTCAATCCGTAAAGAGACTTCCTCAAACGACATACTTGATTTTCTTTACCCTCAACCTTGTATCCCTCAGGTTGAGCCATATAAATTTCTTCTTCCAAATCTTCGTGCAAGAAGGCAGTTTTAACATCGAGTTGTTCCAGCTCAAGATCACTGTGAGCAACAATACTCAATAGCACCCGAATAGAAGTATGTTTCACGACTGGTGAGAAAATCTCATTGTAGTCGACCCCTTCTTTCTGTGCATAACCCTTGGCAACTAGTCTTGCCTTATACCTTGTACCCTTGATTTCGGAAGAATCCTCTTTCTTCTTGTACACCCATTTACAACCAATAACAGACTTACCTTCGGGCAATGGGACAACCTCCCATGTCGTGTTCTTGTGAAGAGACTCCATCTCTTCTTGCATAGCAACCAACCAACTCTCTCTTTCCTCCGCGGTAATAGCTTGTTTGAAGGTGACCGGCTCGTCGTCTTCCACCGAGAGTGCATATTCAACCACATTTGCCTGCCCGTAATGCCTAAGAGGTTTGTCTAACCCTAACCTCTGTACCGGCTTATATAACCGTTTCGGCCTAGTGTGTACCGAAACATCCTGCTGCTGTTGTTGTAAAACTTGTGTATCTTCCCCTTGAACCTCTTCATGATCGGGTTCATCAATTTCCTCATCCTGAGTACTATCCTGATGCTCCACCTGATCATGATTCCTAGAAACCCGTTGGTCTTCGGCTTCTACTTCCACTACTTGAGCTTTAGTAAACCCAACATCACCACAACTAGGCACCGTAGCTTTCGCCATAGCTACAATAGATGACTCATCAAATACCACATCTCTGCTGATTACAAACTTCTTGTCTTCCGTACACCATAGCCGATAACCCTTGACTCCTGTAGCATATCCTAAGAAAATTGTCTTCTTTGCTCTATTGTCAAGTTTGTTACCTTTAACATGGTAATAGGCCTTACAACCAAAAACCCTAAGTCTCCCGTAATCTGCATGTTCACCTGACCACACCTCGTAAGGTATGCCGCCATCTAAAGAAGAATGTGGAGACCTGTTCACAATATAACAAGCTATAGCAACAGATTCTGCCCACCATTCTACGCCTAATCCCGAATTGGAGCGCATACATCTAGCCTTCTCAAGTAGTGTACAGTTCAATCTCTCTGCGACTCCATTCTGCTGAGGTGTGTTTACTACTGTCCAGTGCCTCACAATGCCTTCCTGATTACAAAACTCCTTGAATGCCCCATCCGTGTACTCGGTCCCATTATCTGATCTTAACGTCTTCAGCTTTCGACCAATTTTGTTCTCAACCATTGCTTTCCACACCAGGAATGTGTTGAATACCTCATTCTTATGCTTCAGAAAATAAAGCCAGACAAATCTCGAATGATCATCAACGAATGTAACAAAATACTTGGAACCACCCTTGGAAGCAAACTTTGCCGGTTCCCAGACATCGGTATGTACGTAGTCTAATACCTCTTTGCTCCTGTGCTTGCTTGAAGAGAACGTCACCCTGTGTGCCTTCCCGAACACACAATGCTCACAAAACTCCATGCAAAGCTTCTTCATGTCCTTCAACAAGCCTTTCCCGCACATCAAAGATAGACCCTTTTCTGACATATGCCCAAGGCGCATATGCGAAAGCCTCGTACTAGCCGTTGGATCCCTTCCACTGATTCCTACTGCTACATCTCCAGTAATTGTTGTCCCCAAAAGTTTGTATAAATTACCGTAACGAGTACCTCTCATTACCACCAAAGAACCCTTAACGACTTTTATGGAGCCATTCTCTATAATTATCTTACAGCCGTTCCGCTCCAACACACCAAGGGAAATTAGATTTTTCCGCAAATCGGGTATGTGTCTTACGTCCGTCAATGTTCTCACCACTCCATCGTGCATCTTGATCCGTATTGTTCCGAGTCCCACAGTTTTACATACACTATCATCACCCAGTATAACTGTACCACCATCTATACTCCTATAGGTAGTAAACCACTCCCTATTTGGACACATATGGTGTGACGCCCCGGAATCAAGCATCCACTTATCGGAGATCTTCTCAGACACCTCTGTCACCGAGAAACATTCGTCAGGGTCTTCTGACACATATCCCGCCTCTTGCATCTCTTGTTTCCCCTTGTAGTCTTCGTTCTTTTGCTTCAACTTTCTCTTTGGACAAACCGCTTTAAAGTGGTCAAGCTCACCACAACTAAAGCACGTTTTCTTGAAAGAGCCTCTAGATTTGGATCTAGATTTCCCGCCCTTTCCCTTTCTCCTTTCATTACTCCTCCCCCTCGTTACAAACAACCCTTGTGCTTGGTCCTTGTCTACTCCACCTGACGTCATACTGCTAGTAGCAACCTTACGAAGGTCATCCGCTAATAACGAATTTCTCGTCTCTTCCATGGTTAGACTATCACCAACAAGCATCAAAGTTTGAACAAGGTTCTCATAGGATTTAGGTAATGAAAGTAACAATATGAGGGCTTGGTCCTCATCCTCAACCTTAACATCAATATCCTTCAAATCTGAGATAATCATGTCAAACCTATTCACATATTCCTGAATAGAAGAACCCTCTTCCATTCTACATGTGAATAATTTGGATTTTAAGTAGACCCGATTCGTTAAAGTTTTCGTCATGAAACTGCTTTCTAGCTTTAACCACACACTCGCCGCCGTTGTTTCTCCGTCTACTGGGAACGCCACGTCCCTCTCAAGACACAACATAATGGTTGCCTGTGCTTCGAGATCTAACTCTTCCCAATCCTCATCTGACATATCTCCTGGTTTCTTTCCCGTCAACGTCTTGTGTAATTTCTGCGAGATTAATAGATTATTCATCTGCATCCGCCAATAAGAAAAATCGTTTTTCCCATTGAACTTCTCTATCTCATATTTCCCTGCTTTGACCGTACCACTTCTCAATCCCATCTTCTTCTTCGTTCAATCTCAACAAGGCTCTGGTACCAATTGTTAGAACTAAAAGTCGCGGAAGCTATCGAACCTACCTAGAAATTGATCCGACTATGAAAATTAATCGAAAAGCTAAGCCAAAATCTAAATATGCGTACAGAATTAACGAGGTTCGACTTTAAAGCCTACGTCCTCGGGCGAACAAGAAATCTTTATTGAAGGATAGATGAAGACGACTCACACAACCCGCAAGTTCGTCCCAAGATGGTACCGTATAGAAATCAACCTTCTATACTAAATCTTCGATGACCAAGAAATTAAACACCGGTCAAAACTATGAACAAAAAATTTCTCTCTCACTTGCTCTCTCTCTTTAGCACTCTCTAAAGAAGAGTTGTTGTTGCTTGTGTTGATGTATTACAAAGACTCAAGACCTCTATTTATATTTAATATAAGCCGACTCCAAACTTACGAAATAGGAACTCAATCCACCGACCATAGCAATTAGAAATCAAATTGGAAACTGCCTCCAATTTCAATTCCAATTCAAACCGCCAAAGTGAAACATGCCATCCTAAAACCGCCTCTTCAATTTTTTTTAAAAAAACTGCCTCTTACAAGATAGAAGCACTACAATTCTATACGCTCCATCGAACTTTCCAGTTACTATGCTCTCATTGACGACTCTAGACTACTCAACTTTGTCTTCACAATATACTAAAGGCTGTCCAAAATTTATATATAAAAAAGAGAAATCAAATTGAGTATTTATAGAGTTACTCATGACTCTACAAATCCACAAGATGTCCCTCCATTTGGGTTGTGACTTCCCATAACTTGTGTCTTTTCACAAGTAACCATTAGATTTAATTTCACTCAAAAAAAAATTATTTATTATATAAACAATTTTCCAACCGGTTTAACTTAGGCGGTTATCGTGCTTAATTTCTGTTATATATATATTCATTGGCAACAGTTTCCATCGATACCTTGCTCTTAAACTATTCGTAAATGGTTTCCCTTTTATCCATTTCCTCTCCAGCTATAACATAAAAACACCAATTGAAACCCTAGATTTTCCATGCACAATCATCAAGGACAACAACAAAATCAAATTCGAGAATGCAAAAACAAAAAATCTAGTTGAAATGTTACAAGAACATGTTAGAAGAAGATCGATTGAACTCTATGACTGACTTTTCTCTATACTGCAACAGAAAACTCACCTTTTTTCCTTTTTATTCTCTCTCTAAAATTCAAACCAACCCAAAAAGCTCATCTTCAATTACTGAGAAGAGTTTGAGAGTTGAAGGATGTTAAAATTGAAGAACATAAAACACTCAAATTTCTCCAAAAAAAAAAACACTCAAAATCCCATAGCCAAATTACATATATCTCATCTTCAATTACCCTCAAAATCCCATACCCAAATTTTCACCTTCTTATTCCAAGATCTAGTGGTATGGTCAAAAAGTATATGGAGAGAGAGAGGGAGAAGGGGAACTTAGCGTTACCCTCTCATCACTAATGTCTAATTAACGATACCCCGTTTTTAATTGGATATTAGTGAAACCCCTTTTTTTGCACTTACAAAAATACCCTTATCTTTATTGTTTTATCTATCGTTTTTCTTCGATCTCTTATACCACTTCGATGTTATGCTTACCAACGTGATATGAGAGGGGAAAAAAAAGAAAATATATTAAGTGTAGTGCTATTTTCGTACTTTTAAGTGCAAAAAAAGTGGTTTCACTAGTATCCAATTAAAATAGGGGGTATCGCTTATTGGACATTAGGGATGAGGGGGTATCGCTAAACTCCTCGAGAGAGAAAGAGAAAGATGATGAGAGAGAAAAAGATTTTTTGAGGGAAAGGTTTAAGTTTGGTTTGGTCAAAAAATATATTTTGGAAAATGAGTCAAACAAATTTGAAGTTACACGTTAGAAATAGGGAGACAACACAGGAGGACAAATTTGAAAAAAAATCTGAATTTAATGGTCTTGTGACGGTAACGGCAAAAGGTTGTCATCGGTGTATTTTTGATAAATTAAGGAGCTACGTGAAAAGCTGGTTACGAACTAAGGGGTTATTTGACAAATAACCTTAAAAAATCACTTGTAATCATGGGGAGATCTACTTTAGGCTGCTCGATATCAATGTACTCCATTTGTATTTGTAATCACCCAAATTTGATAGGATTTATAATTTAAGCTTCAACAATGAATTTTTCTTTAGATTTCTCTTGAATTTTTCTTTGTATTGACATATTCATTTTTTTTTCATACTGAAATTAACTACAAAATATATATCGATGCAAACGTTGGCCAATTATTTTCCGAATAAAAATTATTACATATTACGTTATTGTATAAACTATAAAGAGGCCCGACTGTAGTTACACACTGAACTTCCAAGAGAATCATGCCACTAAGTGTCACAAAAAAGGTGTTTAATTTCTTAATAAGGCTGACATACTAAGGGGGGGTAGTGGTTCAGGACATTGGAGGACACTCAGAGACAAAATGTTCTAGAGACATTTCAAGACATTTCGGGACATTTGTCCGTAGACAAAATGTCTTTATGGACATTTCAGGACATTTGATTCATAGACAAAATGTCTCAGAGACATTTTAAGACATTTGGTTCATGGACAAAATGTCCTGGGGACATTTCAACATATTGAATCCATGGACAAAATGTGTAGTGGATATTATTATTATTATTATTATTATTATTATTATCATTATTATTATCATTATTATTATTATTATTATTATTATTATTATTATTATTATCTCATCATTGAAGGATAATTGGTAGACATTTATTATTTTAATATTATCATTATTGTCAAACCATATGAAATAATATACTTGTACTCATATTTCAATAATATATTTTTCGACTTTTGTGGACATCTTTGGATATCTGAGGACATTAATGACAGTTGGTAGACATTTATTATTTTAATGTAATCATTATTGTCTAATCATACGAAATATAAATTTGCCCTACTACTTTGAAAATATATTTTTCGACTTTCGTAGACATCCGTGAATATCTGTGGACATTGATGGCAATTGGTAGACATTTATTATTTTAATGTAATCATTATTGTCTAATCATACGAAATAAATTTGGATTTTTGAGTCAACAGTCCAAAATCTGGGGGGTAAACCCAAAAAAAATCCACTCTTGCCCAAAAATTAGTTGCAGGTCCAAATGTCAGTTTTTTTTTATTCCCCTCTTGCCCTTGGACGGGACATGCTGACGTTTTCCTGGAAAAAAAACTGACTGGTAAATAAAATAATTTACCAGTACACGAAAAATTCAAAGTTTCAAAATTTTTTGAAATTTTGAAACGAAATTTCAAATTCCCGCCCAGCAAACCATCTCTTCCCGGTAAATAAAATAATCTCCCGTACACAAAAAATTCCAATTTTCAAATTTTTTTTTGAAATTTGCAAACGAAATCTTTTTTCCAAAATTTTGAAACTTTTGAAATTTTCAAACGAAATTTCAAATTCCCGGCCAAATTTTCAAATTTTTTTGAAAATTTTAAATTCCCGCCCAGCAAAAGTGTCTAGTACAGAAAAAAATTTCCAGTAAATAAAATAATTTCCCGGTCACAAATTTTTTTTTTCGAAGTTTTGAAATTTTCAAACGAAATTTCAAATTCCAGCCCAAATTTTCAAATTTTTTTACGAAATTTCAAATTCCCGCCCAGCAAAAATGCCTAGTACAGAAAAAAATTTTCAGTAAATAAAATAATTTCCCGAAAAAAATTTCGTTTCCCGGGAATTTTTCCGTGGCAGTTCCGTAATTTTCTGAACAGTACAGATTCTGATGGACGGGTTGTCAGATTATTTTTCAAAAAAAAAATCGTTTCCCGAGAATTTTCGATGGCAATTTTGTAATTTTCAATGGCAATTTTGTAATTTTCGATGGCATGAACGGTAAATACTTTATTTTCTAAGGGCCCTTTACGTAATTTTGACCCCCAAACTGACACATTGAACCTCCCTTTCATTTTTAGGCAACTTTGGGTGGGATTTTCATTTTGAGCCCCTTTTTGGACCAATGGCCCAACCCCTCAAATAAATTTGCCCTACTACTTTGAAAATATATTTTTCGACTTTCGTAGACATCCGTAAATATCCATGGACATTGATAGATATTTAGTTGATATTTATTATTTTTAATATTACTACTATCTTACCATATGAAATAAAAAAATTAATTAATATTTCCAAATATATATTTTTCGACTTTCGTAGACATCTGTAGATATCTGTGGACATTGATGGACAATTGGTAAATATTTATTATTTAATATAGTTAAATATTAATATAATATAATATAATATAATATAATGGTGATATAATAATATAATATAATGTAATAATAATAATAATATAATAGTAATATAATATAATATAATAGTAATATAATATAATATAATATAATATAATATAATATAATATAATATAATATAATATAATATAATATAATATAATATAATATAATGTAATATAATATAATGTAATATAATATAATATAATATAATAATAATACAATAATAATACAATAATATAGTAATATAATAATAAGATAATATTATAATAATATGACTTGATAATAATTATTATTTTTATTACCTTCCTTACTCAAATATATAATAATAATATAATAATATAATAATATAATAATAATAATATAATAATAATAATAATACAATAATGTAGTAATATAATAAGATAATATTATTATAATATGATTTGATAATAATAATTACTTTTATTATCTTCCTTACTCAAATGTCCCCAAGTGTCCACAAGTGTCTTCCATATTTTGGAAGACATTTTCTTTCCAAAAGCTCTCCAAATTTACACTAAAATGTCTCCAAATGCCCCCAAAACCAATTTGTCTTGAAATGTCCCTAATTTCGTGTCCCAAACGAATAACACAGACATTTGGGGACATTTGAAATGTCCCCAACCAATAACACGGACATTTGGGGACATTTGAAATGTCCCCAACCAATAACGCGGACATTTCTGAGACATTTCAAATGTCCCCAACCAATAACACGGACATTGGGGGACATAAAAATGTCCCCCAATATCCCCAACCACTACCCCCCCCCCCCCCTAAGTCCCTCACAGATATGAGATTATTAGATGATGTACTATTCGAAGATTACATCGTAATAGAGCTTCCCGTGTTGATAACATGTAATAAAAAGCGAAAGAACTTTAAGGGCTGTTAGTGAAATACTGCAATGAGACACTTGACAAATGTCTCTAACAGCCTAGTTATCAAGTGTCAATTAGATTTATTCTTAAAGTGGCAAAATAAAGACATTTTTTTTTGTATTGTCTCTAACAGAGATCTGTAAAATAATTCTAATACACAAGTCATTCTTACTAGGGTGAGATTTTGGCCCGAAAACCCGCAACCTGCCCACGACCGTGAGAGTCCGAAGGGTCCGTGACCGTTTGATGCCCGAATCGGTCCGTACCCACCCAACCGAAAGAGCTTAAGCAGACGGAGAGGGTATAGGTCTTTACCCGGTGATCCGTCCGAGTCCGCCCGTTTGTATAGCCCGACCGAACCCGTCCTTTTATCCTACCCGTTATACCAGCCCACCTATATGATTGATTTTATGTCTTTAGATTTGTAAGGTTAGCTACAACCGTTAGATTTCAAGAATAAAAATATATAATTCAAGAAACCATTTTTCTTAATCTTGTCTTTGCTCTCTACTTCTTTAGTCTCTTTCTCTCTCCTCCAAAATCTCAATATCTCATCAGTAACCCTAGAATCCACAATACACCGATCGTAATCCATGAGAAGAAGAATAGAACCGATCATAATCCATGAGAAATCTCAACAATTATCTTTTGATTTTGTATTCATTTACTTTTTGGAATTGTAAAGTGGGAGTTTAGAAAGTTGTATTTAGCTACTAAACCGTTTTAATTTCGAATAAAAATTTCTTTATTTGTTCATTAGTGACCGGTGCCCGACCGATTGATGCCCGGTTTGCCTGACTGTCGAAACGGTCACAGACTGACACTTTGTTGGAGACAAATCTGAAATGCCCGCTGTTTTGTCTGGATGTCCGAGTGAACACTTACGACTTGTGCCCGTTTCGCGCGGACCGGTTGAGTTAGTGTCTGTTTCCTGCCCGTCAAGACCGATTCCCACCCCTACTCGTACGTACAAAGTAAAGTTTTCTATCTGTTTAAATTTTAAAGTTTGATGAGGTGACCCTTATAGGAACTCTAGAAGACACTCCAGTTTTCAAAACAACTCTATTGAGAGTCTCTATGACAAATGCTCCGCAATCATTATGGAGTGTCAATAGTGTTCAATTAAAGTATATAAAGAGATGAGCAGTTTTAAAACCGCCTCTTGTAAGTGTTATTGGGGACTTCCGGTTATGGGTGCCCCCACATTCCCAAAATTGTGAAAAACGTCTCCTCTCAACACTCCCACACTTTCTTTTTATACGTAAAATCGGTGGACTGAGCTAATTTGGTTATAAAATCGACTCGAGCACAACAATCCCAAAAGGATCTAAAACCATGAATACAACTCAAATATGTGGGTTCTGATAGAAATTTTGTTAAAATTCGACACAAGTCCACCTAAATCAACTCTAAAATATTAGTTTTGAATTCGGTAGACCTTGAGTCGAATTTTGTAATAAAATTTAATCTTAGTCCACTAATTTCAACTCAAAACATTAGACTTGAATTAGGTTGATCTTGAGCGGCTTTTTCAAAAAAAAAAAAAAAATTGCTCCAAGACCACTTATTAGAAGCGCCTACAAGTCTATAACTAAACACAGTCATACTAAATTTACCTAGTCATAGGGAGGGCTTTTAAAACTTCTTAAAAAGAAATGTATTGGACTGAGGGTACTTCTAAGGGTATTATAGTCTATTTTGGCATAAAATAAGACTCAAGTAAGTAAGGCCCTTGTCCTTCTCCGGTAGCGAATTCGCGGTTCTCTCTCAGTTGTGTACTCGGACGGACGCATGTAGGTGAAGACAGTAGAGAGAGAAACAATAGAAAGAGAGAGAGATGGCGGGGAAGTCTGCGACTGCTCCAACGACGTATTCTCCTTCTCCGGTTAAGAAGAAACAAACCCCTATTTTCAAAGATGTCGACTGGGTTCGTCCCGACGGCCGTGCCTTTCACCAATGTCGCCCAGCTTGTAACTTCTCTCTCTCTATCTCATCATCTAGTCATAATAAACTCATATAGAACATAATGGGATTTGTGATTTTGTTGATCATTTTGATTGGGTCTTGTTTTGTTTCGATTATTTCTGACCCACATTAGGTAGTTCACTTCATGGGTAGTAAAGTTTCCTTCTCCTTCAAAAAACAAGTTTTTTTCTTCCTTTTATTTGTTTGGGTGGTGAACTTCTAAGTTATATAACTTGTATTTTGGGAATGGAGTGCTTGATAGAATCAATTGGTTTTGGTCCATTTCAATTAGGAAAAGTTGAATAGAAAAATTATAGTTTGATTGGATAGAAGTTAGAAGATTTTGCTCATTTAGATTTCATGCACTTCAGTCGGCTAATAGATTTGTGTTTTCTAGTAATAATAATCCGTAAGGTGTTGATGGATTTAATTGTTTAATTTGTGTGTTTACAAAGGAGATATAAATTGCCTATGGTTTTCCTTTATGAAGTTTTATTAGAACAATTGAAACATGCAGAATCATTGTTTAATTAGCATAATAGGTGAATGATCAAATTAAGTTTAAGGGAATGGTAGAAAGTAAATCTTTTCGTTCTTAGTATAAGTTTTGAAAACTATATGTACATGTTTTTGGATTTACTTGTCCATTTTTGACCCCTTAGAAACCTTCATTGTCTTCCTCTTTCTGAAATGAACACTCGAGCGAGCAGTATTTGGTACGTTTTGTTATTGTAAAAAACGTATACATATGTGGGGAGCCGAGAGCATGGAACCTTACCCCCATTAAAGAGCCGAGACAAATAAGGAAAAGGGGAACTACCACACTTGAGAGGCATAGGGATGCAGAGAAGCATGGGACTGTATTTATGTAGTAGACGACTTTGTCATTGCTCTGAAATATCATCCAAGAACCATTTACGAACAATTTTTGTACTTCTACCGCTTAGCCCATAATAGGTAGACTAAAAGGAATGGTCTTGGAATCATCTCTTGCGGGGAGGAATTGTCCCGTTTAGCTTAATTTGCTCTTATTCCCTTGATTAGTTGGTGTTTGTTCAAGTAAACAAAGATGAAAATAGCTTACCGCTTTCAAAATAGTTAATTATTTGCTTTTGAAAAGAAAGTAGTGTTAAAAGTTCCGTTTTCTCATGCATATGCTTGTGGATTTTCTTACAGTTCTCAGGACTGGTGCAGTTAATTCGGCATCAGGATCTGCATATGCAGAGTTTGGAAACACCAAGGTTATCGTATCTGTGTGAGTACATCACTATATCTTACATCTCAAGAAATCCCCCTTCGAGTTGTTTTCAGCATTTCCTCTAATTTATACTTCCCTTCTTTGATTATATTGCTTATACTAAAAACTGGGTTAGAGCCTTACTCACATATCTAACTATCACCCATATCTCAAACACTATTGTTTTAATCCTTCGCCATTTCTACCAAGGAAATGAATGAGGTAGTAGTATTATCTCATTGACATATCCTAAAGAGATGATAGATATCTACTAAACAAGACATTTTCTTTGAGAAATTCTTATCCATATAATTTTCCCCACTACTTGTTATCACTCTATTATTTTCCTTCTATTATTTGGTTGACATAATTGAATCGTTTCTGGTTCAGATTTGGTCCAAGGGAAAGTAAGAAAGCTATGATGTACAGCGACATAGGTCGTCTGAATTGTAACGTTAGCTACACAACTTTTTCTACCCCAGTCCGTGGACAGGTATAAGTTGTATCATTTTGCAGTCGTGCTACCCAATTTGATTCTTTATATATCTGTCCAATAGCTCAAACCTTTTTTGAATTACCCAGGGTTCAGACCACAAAGAGTTCACCTCGATGCTTCATAAAGCCTTGGAGGGTGCTATTATTTTGGAGAGTTTTCCAAAGACAACTGTGGATGTTTTTGCCTTGGTGTTAGAATCTGGTGGAAGTAAGTATAAACTTCTAGTACTTGTACATTTCTCTTTTAACATATCTTATTCTTTGGCTTGTTAAAAAATATCCGTCTATTTAAACATTGTAGGTGATCTTCCAGTCGTGATATCGTGCGCAAGTCTTGCCCTAGCTGATGCAGGCATTTTGATGTTTGACCTTGTTACTTCAGTTTCTGTGGTAGGTCCCTTAGACGATTTTTCTTTAAGAAATTAATGTATTCAATTAGACCCATTTTAGAAGAAACTAAAATATTTTCGAAGAACTTTTTGTTACTGCTTAATGCTTACGCCTCTTAATCTTTTGTTTGATTTTTTTGTTCATGTAATCGCAGTCTTCTCTTGGGTCCAACTTCGTGATCGACCCTATAACAGAAGAAGAAAGTTCTCAAGATGGAAGTCTCATGATAACATCAATGCCTTCTCGTAATGAGGTTACTCAATTAACCCTCACGGGTGAATGGTCAACTCCAAAGATTCATGAGGTATGATACTTTTCTTTATGCAAATGATTCCCAAATTTGTGCTCAATATTTTATTTGTTTTCGGGAAAAAAAATTCTTACGAGAAAACTTCCTTATTTTATACAACCTTTCGCTTCCATCTTCCGGATGATAAAACTATACGGCTATACATTTTTATATAACCTTTCGCTTCCATCTTCGGGATGATAATACTTTACGCCTATACGGTATGAGTTTGTTGCTGGAATTTGAGTGGGAAAATATCTTATGGTTTATGTTGTTCAGGCAATGGAGCTTTGCCTTGATGCTTGTTCAAAACTTGGGAAGATAATGAGATCATGTCTAAAAGAATCAGCTTCAGCACCACAAGAATAACAATCTTTATTTCTTTTTCATTTCTTTTGCTCGATGTTCTTCAACAGTTCCAGCTTTTATCTAGATTCTGTCGAGATATAGATCAGATTAGGTTTGCTGTTGTTAAATTTTAATCTGTTTTCGTAACTGATGGGCATACTGGGTTAAAGATGGCACAAAAGGATTTGAACTTGATCAATATATATCTAATTCCAGCTTGCAGTTTTATAATGAAATTTTGTATTACCTATCTCTTTTCAGAACCTTTGGAGTTTATATATTGTCCAAATCTTATTTTGTTTTTATGTTTAATGTGCCTAGAGGAGATATTTGTATATAAGAAAAAATAGACCTATTACCTATGTTTTTTATTAAGTTTGAGCCTTAAACCCGCTATATATTTTATTACTGTGGTCTCTATAATGTTGGAAGTGCTAGAGCACTTTGACTGGTATCTTAGGAGTGATGACATTCATAAAAGAAATTGAGACTGTATAAAACTTGCCATAGTTTGACCACAACATCCAGTCATGCTCTATAAAAACATATTTCATCTTCCACTTCACAAGTTTGTTGTAGTTAGACTTGGCCGAGGTGTATAATATCAGAAATAGTTGTCACATCATCGATACTATTGGGTTATTAACGAAAATGGGTGACAACATAAATACTATTTGTTGGCGATCTTCTTACGTATTTTACTCAACCCGTCTCCAGGGACTCGAGAAGTAAGAGTTTCAAGTGAGAGTCCAAAAGGTGTTACTATGCAAAATACCTTATCAGGAGAGTGTTTTAGCAAAACAGCCATGGCTTCTTCATCTCTCCTCCTTTCATCTGCTCTCTCTTCCAAATCCATTCTCTTCTCCTCTCACTCAACAAAACCTTTCCCCTCTCTTCTCTTCCATTCTTTCTCTCTAAAACTCACTCATATTTCCATCTCTACTTCTTCTCTTTTCTCTTCCCACAGTAGTTATGCCCATTCCCCCTCTCGTTCCATCCTAAAAGTAGCTGTTTCTCCAGAATTTGAAGAAGAAGAATCAGAAGATACCCCCAGTGATGAAAATGAGGAAACAAATTTGTCCCAGGATTTGAGGCTATTTGTGGGTAACCTTCCTTTCAGTGTTGCCAATGCTGAACTTGCTGAATTGTTTGGACAAGCTGGAGATGTAAGAATGGCAGAGGTGGGTTTTTCTTAAAACGTCGGTTCTCCATTATACTTTTTGTGTTTATTGTAATTTTGAAAAGTTTGGGTTTTTGAGGGTTTAAGAAGAAATGGGTGTTCATGAACAGGTAATGTACGACAAGATAACTGGAAGAAGCAGAGGTTTTGGGTTTGTGACTATGTCTTCAGTTGAGGAAGTTGAAGCTGCAACTCAACAGTTTAATGGTTATGTAAGTTGTTCTTAGCTCAAAGAAGTACTTCCAAAGTTATTGGGTCTTCAACTAGTATTGAATGACCTAATTTCAATTTCAAAAATCTATGTCATATATGACAGCCATTATAAATGTTGAGATTCTTGTAAGATATACTTGAAAATCTCATATTGCGTAATGTTAATGAACTCAAGAAACTAGTTTGAACTTTGAAGTTACTTTGTCTTTGAACGAGAAATTTTATGATTCCAGGAATTGGGTGGGAGGCCAATTAGAGTGAATTATGGACCACCACCTCCTAAGGAAGGTTTTCCTTCCCGGGAATCCCGAAGTGATGACAGACGTGTATACGTCGGTAACCTTTCATGGAGCGTCGACAATGAAGCACTTGAGAATTTATTCAGTGAACAAGGAAAAGTTGTGGAGGCGAGAGTAGTTTATGATAGAGAGAGTGGTAGATCAAGAGGCTTCGGGTTCGTTACTTATAGCTCCTCTGAGGAAGTCGATAATGCAATTTCATCCTTAAACGGTGTTGTAAGTTATGAACCTTTACTATCATTTATTGTGGAACTTGTAATATTTCAGGACTCCATTATATATGTATGTGTGTGTGTATATATTATGAACAAGGAGAGTTTTGCATAAATTTGTCGCAAGCATACGAGGTTCATAGAGATGCACGAAGGGTCTTCGTGTTATATAATCGTGAGTCAAGCCCCAATACTTATGATTATGTTTAGATATAGTTGAAAGTCAGGACGACCTTTTAGCTACTTGTACCTTCAAGAAACCAAATGTTAAAGCTGATCCTGTAAACAAAGAAGATATAAGAGCTTTACCAAAGAAGATATAGCTCGAGTATTACTACCTCTGAGAATCTTTATCTTTGGTGATATTCTACATTTAGTTGTGGTGCAGACTATCTATAAAACAGTCACTGTGATCATGAACACTTTCACCCTCTTCTTCCTAGATTAAAAAATGTTCATGTATTACTATTTTAAGTACTTATTATGTGTAAAATGCAGGAATTGGATGGTAGAGATATTCGAGTAACCGTAGCTGAATCAAAATCACGGCGCCAATTTTAATAGCAGGATATTTTCAGATTCTTCAGCTCGGAACTGTTCCGACCTACGTCTTATGTGCTTAGAGAATGTAATTGGTTAGACATTTCTATCTCAGAATATATTTATGAGATTTGGTTAAAGTTGCAGCAATAGGTTTTCCTGTAATAGGTCCTTGATTTGTATTTGAATCAGAGAAATGCAGGTTACAGCTACATTTGTTTTGTTACTTCCATAGTTCAAATTGTTTATATACAGTTTGAATACTAAATTTTGATAAACACATTAGGATCTCTCCCATTAAGTTTGTAGATCAAACTAGTAAGTATTGGTACTCAAACTTTGGTAGTTGATATTCTGAAATTGAACAATATGTATATATACTGGTTAAGGGTCGATAACTCATACAATGATATAATAGAGATATTATTGAAAAAGATTGGAAAAATAATTGAGAATAAAGACCTTACGAAATACCTTTTATTAGACTGGTAGGTGTATCGACCGATCACCGATATAATTATATATTTTCGATATAGGCTTTTGTGTAGATCTGTATAGGCCTTTCTTTTCCATAAACACCATTTAGACCAATTGAACATTTGAATTAAATTTGATGTTGTGGGGTGGGGGTGCAAGATTGCAAGAAATTCTATACAATGTACAATGAATATTTTGTTGGACATGTATAGTAGCTGGCTTATCTTTTGTGGGTCTGAATTTATTGCAACTCTGTTGTCAAGTCTCATCTTTCATATTATGTCCTCCCAACTTTATTTTGTTTCTCTCTCTAGTTTATGACCCTCAGATCTTCCACAACTATACTTCAACATATTTAACATTTTTGTACAATTTTAACTGCACATATAGTAACTTCTCTAGTTGCAGTAATTAAGAACACACACACACATATGTATATATATATATATGTGTGTGTGTGTGTGCGCGCGAGCGCGTGTGTGTGTGCGCGCGCGCGCGTGTGTGTGTGTGTTTAAACATTCAATAGACCATTGGATCTTCACTAAAGTGTGAAAACGTACGAGTCATGTTTCTCGCAAATTATGCAGAAAACATGCTTATGTTGGTCCAAGTAAGTCGGTCTGAAGAACATATAAAACAGCCTGGACCGTGGGACGTATAATGCAATCTTGTTTGTTTCCATAAATGGCGAAAAACGAGCAAGAAAAACTTATAGTAGAACGGATAAGAGGTCAAAACAAAAAATAACAATGGAGTCAACTCCTCAAAATTGTTTTGTTTACTTGAAGCTTATGCTTATTTGTGGACTTTTAGGTCCATCTTTGTCTTTTTTTCTTCATATATTTTTTAAAGAAAAAACTATCTTTATGTACTCTAACTAACTTTGATTTTTTTAATCAGTAGTCTATTTCCTGAAAGTTCAGGGAAGTTATTTATTATAACAAAACAAAACCAGAATTTGATTTCTGGGTGTCTATTTTTCTTGATCAATATTGGTTTCTGGGCTCAAGAAAACTTGTGAACTGGGCATGAATAAAGCTGGTGAACTCAAAGTCAGAGAGAGAGAGAGAGAGAGTATGAGTTTTCCTCAATAGATGTTCTTGAATCAGGCAAGTTCATTCATTTTGTTTCAATTCTGTTTTCAGGCACTGGGTTTTCTTATATAAAATCGACATACTCCGATACTCGAATCTTTACTTTGAAATAGAGCAAGAGTATCACATGTTTGAAAGAACTTTTGTTTTTTCTCACATGATTCTCAGCTAAAGTAGTTATTACAGTATAAAAAAAGATCTTCTACTTCTTGCGGCTAAGAAGTGAAAGTATCACTTGATTCATGTGTAGATACTTATGAAGCTCTTATCTTCTCTTCTCTTTATATCAGGCGAATGCTCCTAACTTACAGAATCTTCTTCTTGAATTGCAATGAATTATAATTCAAGATCCTTAAGGTTAGTTATCCAACCCTTCAACGGGTCTTCTTTAATGGTAGTTCATATCTACATTCTGTTTCCTGACGTTATCTGCTAAATTTGAGTTTAATTTTATGTTCTTCTTTACTCGGATCTATTTATAACCCAAACATAAATTTTCAGGTTTGAAGATGATGAAGTTGAAGTTCAAAACCTCAAAAGAAGAGGGAAAGTGGTTAAGTTCTCATGCAATTCCGAAAAGGAGGCGACAAATAAAACTGGGCGATTATTAAAATCTAAAGTACTATCAAGAGTTTTCTCCGAAGATTACGGAAAAGTGAAGAAAAAGATTTTAGATCCTCGAGGACCGTTCATTCGTAAATGGAACAAAATTTTCTTAGCTGCCTGTTTAGTTTCTCTCTTCGTTGATCCTTTATTTTTTTACTTACCCGCTGCTCGGGATGAAATGTGCATTTATATAACATTTCCTCTTGAAGTAGTCCTTACAATTATAAGGTCAATTTCAGACATATTTTACATGATTCAGATTTTTGTTCGGTTTCGAACAGCTTATGTTGCTCCTTCTTCTCGTGTATTCGGTAGAGGAGAACTTGTTATCGATCAATCGAAGATTGCTTCAAGGTACTTAGCCAAGGAATTTTGGATTGAATTCATAGCTGCAATCCCACTTCCGCAGGTAAAGAAACTAAGCTCATTAACCACGAAGAACTTATATTATGTTGGATATGGCTCTTTCATGAATGAGAAATTATTTCGAATTATTGCAGGTTTTACTTTGGGCTGTAATTCCTAATCTAAAGGGTTTAACGATGACAAATACGAAGAATGTTCTTCGTTTTAGTCTCATTATTCAATATATACCAAGGCTGTTTCTTATCTTTCCACTCTCATCACAAATTGTTAAGGCCACAGGAGTTGTTACGGAAACAGAATGGGCCGGGGCAGCTTACAATCTTATGCTCTACATGTTAGCTAGTCATGTAAGTAACTCAAGATTTTAATTCATCTTTCGGTTATATATATATATATATATATATATATATATATATATAACGTAATTGATGTTTTGCATCTAGCTTGCAATTTTGAGCAGTACTTTGATAGTTTGATCCAAATCTTTCTTCTTTTTCTTGATTTTGAAAGGTTATTGGAGCGTGTTGGTATCTATTATCGATCGAGAGGCAAGAGGCGTGTTGGAGGGAAGTATGCAGTCTTGAAAATCCATATTGTCAATATGAATACATTGATTGCAATAAAGCTGAGAGCTCAAGTAGGATATCTTGGTTCAAATCAAGCAACATTACAAAACTATGTAACCCAAGTAACAAGTTCTATCAGTTTGGTCTATATGCCGATGCTTTGAATTTTGACATAACCACGACTTCGCCTTTCTTCGAGAAGTACTTCTATTGTCTTTGGTGGGGATTAAGGAATTTAAGGTACATTTGCTTGTTAGATTGCTTAGTTTGTCTTCAACACAATGGGTTTATCGATGAGATTTATGATCTAGTGATCGATTTTATGCAGTTCTTTGGGACAGAATCTCTTGACAAGTACTTATGTTGGTGAAATTGTTTTCGCCATTGTAATAGCGATTCTTGGCTTAGTACTTTTCGGGTTGCTCATTGGGAATATGCAAGTAAGTCCATCCGATATGTTCGTAAGACATTAGTCATCTCAATCGATAAAGAGTACTCGTCTAATAATCTTTGCTAAATTTTCTTTGTGTCATTCATAGACATATCTACAATCCACAACAGTTCGATTAGAAGAATGGAGGATAAAAGGAAGAGATACAGAAGAATGGATGCGACATAGGCAACTCCCAAGGGAACTGAAAAATTCCGTTCGAAGGTATAATCAATATAAATGGGTAGCGACAAGAGGAGTTGATGAAGAATCTCTTCTCAAGAGTCTCCCTATGGATCTTCGTAGAGACATCAAACGACATCTTTGTCTTGATCTTGTTCGACGAGTAAGCACTTAAAACTACATTACTCTCTTCAGACTACTATCCTTTATGATCTTTTGCTCTGATACCATGTTAAATAACCATGTTCTCTTTCTAGGTTCCGTTGTTCGATCAGATGGATGAGAGGATGTTAGATGCAATATGTGAGAGGTTAAAACCATGCTTATGCACAGAAGGTACATGTTTGGTACGCGAAGGTGACCCCGTAAATGAAATGTTATTTATAATTCGCGGACATTTAGATTCTTACACCACAAACGGAGGGCGGACTGGGTTTTTCAACTCATGTCGAATAGGCCCTGGCGACTTTTGTGGGGAAGAACTCCTTACTTGGGTTCTTGACCTAGGCCCAAGCGTCGTTATACCTTCATCAACACGTACTGTCAAAGCCATTACCGAAGTTGAAGCATTTGCTCTAATAGCGGAAGATCTAAAGTTTGTAGCTTCACAATTTCGAAGACTACATAGCAAGCAAATAAGGCATAAATTTAGGTTTTATTCGCACCATTGGCGAACATGGGCAGCTTGTTTTATACAAGTGGCGTGGCGTCGGTTTAAGAAAAGAAAGAATTTGGCTCAGGTTAGGGCTTGGGAGATGTTGAATGAACAAGGATTAGTGACTAATAGTACCAGGGGAGGAGGAATTAGGTTTTGTGGGTCAAACCCTAGTGTTATTATCTCATTAACAAAACCTGCAGAATATGATTTTATTTAGACTGTTGTCTATATTTGTATAACAAGAATTCTCTCTTTTGAATAAATATAGTGTTGTAAGCCTTCGCAGGTATGTTGCTTATAAAAGAAAAATTCTGAAGTCAAGGTATATGAACATCCATTATAACCAATCCGTAATTTGATAGGTTGAGTTAGGTTGAAATGAAGCGATATCAACCCTAGCAATTTTATAAAGACAACCCCCTGCGAAAGGCATCATTTTTAGAAAATTGCAAAAGAGAGTTTCAGAAACCTCATGAAGAATGTACTCAACACAATAAGTTTATTTGAGAATGGTTTTCATATAAACAATTGTTAATCTTTAATCATTGCCCATTAGTTTTAGATTGGACAACAACTATATATAGGTGAGATAGGCTCTTGGCCTATGAAGATTGTCAACCTGTGGTTGACGGACGATCTCTTGGATATTACAGTTCCCTTTGTTCCAATATACCCCGCACGCAAATACATTTGAAAATATTTCAAAGTGTTCCCATAAACATCTTTTGATTCAATAAAGTTTGTTTTACGGTCTACAACTTCATAAACAAAATACATATACTTTTTATTTACCTTGAATACAAGAAACATTGCAGATCTTCTTCAAATTTCTTCCACACTATTAAGTTTCTTCTGTCTCACTAAAAACCCTCAAGATTCTTTAAATTTTAAAGTTAATATGCAAGATTTTGAAAATTTTCCGGAGAAACATATTTTATGGGGAATATGGTTCAAAATAAAAAACCCTCCACCTCACTTCCGGCCGGCGACCTAGTCGGAGAAGACAGAGAGAATGGTGGGGGAGAGAGAGGTGAGGTGGAGAGAGAGTGAAGTGAGGTAGAGAGAGAGTGGGATGAGGTGAAGGGTTTTTTTATTTCCCTATAACATCTTACAAAATAAATTTGTCAAACTAAATTGATCAAATTTTGACCAAGTCTTCATACCCCAGAAACTATTTAGCTTTCTCCAAAGCACTGACCTTTTTTAAACCGGAGTACAATTCACTTTTTTTTTTTTGATGAGAGAGTACAATTCACTTAAACTCTTGAATTAACAAAGCAAGGCTAATCCCAACTAAAATATAAATTTGGTTTAGGCCCAAATTCAACACGATTTGTATCATGAGATAAAAAACTTTCCTCACTCTCACACCCACCCTTCCACCAAAATTACCACTCTCTCTAATCTCTGGTGTCTCTCTCTATTGTTCCCTCTATCAGAGAGAGAGAGAGAGAGAGATTGGAGAGAGAGAGAGGTCTTGGTGGAGGTGGGGTGGGGAGAAGAGGATTTCTTTTAATCTTCCGATGAAGACGATGGGCCGGAGTGTGAGTGAAACTTTGACTTGGTTAGAGTAACATGACCAAATCAAAGTCACTGTGAGTGTGTGTGTATAAAAACATGGTAAGTGTCTATAAAATTTCATGATAAACATAAATGGTTTGGAGTAGGCCCATAAGAATAATGAGGAATTATGCTAATCCATAATGCCTAAATAAATGAAAATATGGTTTATAGAGAACTTGACGGAAGAATATTACTTTAATTTGGGGGATGTATGTTTTATTTTTGTTACAATTGGGAGATGTATGTCGATTCATAAAAATATATAAAGTAAATGGGCCTTTTGTCAAGCGGCTTCTGTCTCCTTCTTAAGTCTTATAGGTAGTGAGTTTGAGCCTGGGTGGAGGCGGAATATCCCCAAAATTTATCTTATGTAATTATAGGAATATATAATGACTTTAAAGTCCATTCAGATGACTTTTAAAAGTTTTTATATGACCTTTACATGTCGAAATATCAATTGTGGCAATGTAGTTGCTCATCTTGTCCTTGTGTTATATTTCAATGTTGAATTTGCCTACTATAACTAAATAACTAATGTCATGTAATGAATGTAATGATTTTTGAAGTCTTCAATGAAAATAAAAGTAAAAATAAAAATAAAAATAAAAATAAAAAAAGATTCAAGTACTAATTATGGCGGTGAGTCCTTCCTCAAAATGAAAAAGAACTTTTTATTCTTATTTTAGAGATACTCTAACTTTGTCCAAGAAAATCAAAGAATTCATTGGGATGAAAAAAGAAGGCAAGCTTTTTAACCAAAGAGAAAGAAAAAAAAGGACTTAGAGAAAGTTGAACGAGATCAAAAGAAAGAAGAGGACTGGTCTATTACTATGAGTGCCAATTTTGAGCAATCCAATGTAATCAAGTGCCCTAAATAGATGCTTACATTTTTAATGCAAACCACTAAAAGAATCATAGCTTAGAGCATGTTTTCTTACTTGATCATCAAACCCACTTGTTACAAACCTATTTGCTTTAGATAATCTCATAATCATATTATGAATATTTTAATGCATGGATTTCTTTTCCAATACTTTTAATGTTAAAGTTTAATCTCTTTATAATGATATACTAATATCTATTTTTTGAATCTTTTTAACATATAAAGCATTTCCTAATCCTGTGTTTTCGTTAGGGCTTTGATTAATTTGGCTCCAAACTCTTGAAAAGTTGTTGAATGGAATACAAGAGACAAAAATATGTGAGATTCACCATTAACAACTTCACCTTTGAAGTCCTTATAAACTTTGACCTAAAGTTTAAGAAAACTAGTATTATATTAGAGAATGTTGATTAACCCTAAGATTGTGTGAGATACTAAAATAGTCTCAAGGGGTTAATAATCACTTCTTCAGTATAGTTAGGGTTAGACTTGGATTACCATAACTTTTTCTTTCTAATTAAAATTCTAAAGATCTTGTATTTATTGGAAAAGTCTACTTTATAATTAAGTAGAACGTTAAATAATCATTTATTCGTCAAAAAAGGGAGAAAGTTGTAGTTGGACCTATTAGGTTGAGACAATTATCTTTCTTGTTGAACACCTTGCAGACTTAGACGTGTAATACAAAATGTGAAAGAACTTACAAGTCAAGAGGTTGTTTGGGTGTTTTGACTTGGTATCGAATATTTGATCCCCCAGTATTAATTACTTTAAGAAAAAAACCTTCAACGCGGTCTTCCCTTGAGGAAAGAAAAATGTGTACTTAATCTTAATCATGCTTAATAGTTCCTCCTCTAAACAAGGAGGTAAACAATTTGGACTTCTTATTACATACCATCTCTCCTTTGAACAATTTTTACCTCCAAAAGTTTGGTCTTTGGAGTGAGAAAACAATTTCTACCTTTAGAAAACAGAAAAGGTAAAAAAAGTGAAAAGTTAGTTTTACCTGAAATGAAGGAGATTGATTGGCTTAACCAAAGATAAAGGGAGTAACTAACATATTGATGTGGTAAAACTCAAATTGGCCACCAAAAGAAAGACAATGCCAATAAAGAGGGAACATCAATGGGCCCAAACCTTAGCTCTGGGCTCTCCACCTCTCTTCACAAGTTACTAACCTCTTGAGATGTGACTAGGAAAAAGTAAAATGAAAAAAATAGTATTTGAGTCCAAATTAGATGGAGTATAAGATTACACAATATAATCTTTTTTAAAAGATTATATTAACTTACCTATAAAAGGGCCGGTAATTATAAGGCCCAAAATGGGGAAGTTAAAGAGAATCAGGCCCAATACTAAATAATAATGAGGAAAAAACCCAGTAGGTAAAAATACAATTTTACCCTCCAAAATGAAATTTTCCGCCCAAATCAGCGTTCTGAACATTTCTGAACAATTCTTGGTTTGCTCTCGACAATTTTGTAAATTTCTGAACAAATCTTAGTTTGTCTCAACAATTTGTAAATTTTTGAACAAATTCGTTTTTGCTTAGACATTGTTTTGCCAAAATATTTCGCATTTTTTTCTTTTGCATTTTACATTAACAAACAAACACAAACATTTTGGCTACAACATTTTTCGATTTGTCTTGTGAAAAAATAAATGGTTTTCGCATTTTCTGTTTTGCTTTCGACATAAATATAAAGACTAAAGCATTTTTTATTTGTCCTTTACAAAAATTAAAATGTTATGCATATTATCCTTTATATTTAACAAATCCGTTAACGAACAAATAATATTTTGACTAATACATTATATATGTTGTTAAAAACATAATTATATATGACGCCAACATTTTATAATAAGTCGGGACATTATTATAGATATTGTCAACATTTTATAACAACACAATGATATATGTTGTCAACATATAAGAGTAAAAATGGAATAATGAAAAAAATATGTTGTCTTGTTAACAACATAATTACATATGTTGTGAACATTTTGAAAAATGTTAAAAAAATAGGTTTTTTTGACATTATTATTTTTGAGTGGGTTTTTTTCTTATTAGGGTCTAGATTTTTGGGTTTTTCACTCATTTTTTCCCTATAGAAGGGGTCCCATACATTAGAAGCAAATTCTCCTTTTATTTTGGGTGGATTAGTACACCAAGATGGCAAGATGTCCCACTTTGACTGTTAGTCTCTCTCTAGCTTGGGTAGTTGGGTTGGGTTCAAATGTATTTAAGTTAGCATCACAAAGAAAAGTAAAAGGTTAACCAGAATAACTACCACCCTAATAAGTTTTGAACTAAAATAAAACAAAAGGTCATTGCTTTTTTGAAGGCTTAATGAGACCAAAAGAAAAGTAAAAGCTATGCTTTAAACTAAAGTTCATGTTTTGTCATTATAGTATTAGAATCAAGCTATCTTTAAGTTAAGCTTAAGACCGAATTCATCAAGATGACGACAATTGAATAATTCCCTCTAACCTCTAGAAAGAGGACATACTTTCTTTTAGTCTGTCCCGGAACCCAATTTTGTAGAACTTTCAAAAGATAAATTGTGATCATTGTTGTCATTGTCATGATCGTTATTGTCATTGTCATCTTATCTTAAACATTATATAGTCGGCTAAATGTATCCTATACGTAAAGTAAATTTAACATACTTGGAAATTTGTAACCATATATGGTCTTCAACATTCTTATCTCAGAACATGTCATTTTCATTTTAATGATACGATAACAAATTAGACCATACAAATATGGTCCATTAACTTGTTCGAACTTTTAAACATACTCATTGCTAGATATTATCATAAATTATTTGTCATGTACTCTTTCTCAATTGTTCATAGCTACAATTACCACCTTTTGAATGTTGTGGTCCTCTTATTAAATAACACAAATATTTTGAGGTATAAATGAAACTAAGAAACCAAGCTAGAGATAGGGAGAGGAAGAGAGACTAATAAGTAATTACCATCAATCACTACAGTGACACAAATTGGACTGTCCTAGAGTTGGTGAAACTCAAGTTTATTAAGCAACTTCCTTACATATGGATTCTGACTCATCAAGCCAAAGACCACAACCCTTTACTTTAATATTACAATGTTTAATTGGCACAGATTTCACAATGTACATATTACAATAAGAATTTATGGGTTAAAAGTCTATTTTTTTTCGATGAAGGTTAAAAGTCTATTAGTCTCTAACAAGTGACTAGTAGACTATCTCAACAACAACAACAAAAAAGTGACTAGTAGACTTATGGTACTTAATGAGGCATAAAATTTAGTTTTTTGAAAAGATTTAAATAGTTTAGGAAACAATTTTTTTAGATAATTTGGTATAATTGGACGAACGTCCAAAATATTTCTAAGAATTAATACAACAGATGTCATTCCACCAAAAAATCAACATCAGAAACAACCGAGAGTTTCTTATTTCTTCTTGTTGAATCTGATTAATCTTCATAGTCTTTTTTTTTTTTTTAAAGTTTGATCTGTATCTCTTTTTTTGCTTCCTACATCTATGAAACAGATCATTCATTTGAAATCAATGTTTCTCCGAGCAATCTAAATCGATAACCTAGTCAATATGCATGTAAAAATTGGAAAAAACAAGCACCAAGATATTTTTCTCAACTCAAAGGGAATCAGGCGAAAACAAGCCATGCTTTGGATGGCCAATCACAAAATAACCTTTTGTTATATTTTTTTTTTGATGAAATAACTTTTTGTTATATTTTGAAAACAAAAGAAAGCTAAAGACATACTTGATATCAAGACAAACTATGATGTAGTGGATGTTGAAGTGTAAAGTTGATGACATAGATGATGAAGATGATCACACTATGAGTACATGTGGCATAATGAATTAGATGATGACACAAAATGTGACATTATGATGATGATTAGACTCTCTTTGCATCAATATAAACCAGACAGAGGAAAAGAGACATATTCCTTCAATTATCCAAAACTAGAAACTAAAACCTCATAGAAGAGATAAATATTTGGTAGGCGTGGAAACACAAAGAGAGGGAAATGGGGGATAGGATGGAAAAAAAAAATTAGGTCAAGGGAGGAATGGATAGGGGAACAAAACGTGATCCTCTAGGACTCTAGGGTCAGTAGATAATTTTTGTTTTTTCAGTAAGTGGGAAAAGATAGTAAGAAACTAAGAATTGTTTTCATATTTCCAACTTTTCTACTTCCTCATTTTAATCTTTTTTTTTTGTTAATCTACTCTTCTTGTTTCTTTCTCTCTTTAACAGCCATAGGGGTGAAGCATGGTGGGATAATTTTCACCGTGCCAATCGCCCAAGCCCAAAAACTTCTAAAAGAAATCGAGAGGCTCCGAGGCTCTCGTCAAGGGACGGAGAAAGGATATCGGTCACATATAAAGTTAGCATTAGAAACATAGACAAGAACTTCCGACCCAATGATCAGATAAAAAGTTATCACCCAGAAAGTGTTCTCTTCTATTTTTTTCTTCTCGAAATTTAGAAACCAATCAATAAGAGCTTTTCCAAGTCGATTTTAGGACAAGAAAATATTTCTAACAACTGCTTCAAATACAGTATCAGGAAGTATCGCTTGTGGAACCTCAATATCGACGAGCTTATTAGCTAAATGACAATTGGCACATACAATACGCCCAGTTGCTTCTCTTGGATTTTCATAATTCTCTTGTGCCAAAATCGGATATGCATATGAAGTAGATGATCGAGTTATTACATATTCTTTAACCCATTATTTGATGTTTGAATGTGTCATATTTGAGCGTCAACAGAAACACGTTAAAAACCGTGTGCTTATGAATTTTTTGAAAACTAGCATGGGTGCTAAAAAGAGGAAGTGACTTAGACAAAAAGAGAAATAACTTGCACAAAGAGAGAAAATGGTAACGTTTCACAGTTTAATGAATCCTCCACTTATTTGATGGGATGGTTAAGAGATTACCTGTGGACAATATCACTAGCAGGCCAGAAGGCTGGTCCGCACCATCCTATAACAATGACCTATATATTCATAACTAAAAACAAAACCTTGAATAATTGATAATATAAAATTTCTTTATGGCTTTAGAGAAGACTCTTCTCCTTCATCTTTTGCCCTTTTTTTCTAAACTTTTTTCGTCTTTCCTCCTTCACTAATTACGGAACCAGTCAAAATTCATGATGCAACGTGATCTCGTTCTCTCTCATATTTTTTAAATTGTTTGTGATTTATGTATTCAACATAAAGTACTTAATTTTTTTTTAATTAAAGTCACGAGCTTAATGAATTGGTACAGGATTGCTAATATTTAAGGGTCCATGGGTTTTAAGTCCAAAATAAAGTTCAAAAAAAGTTTAAGGTCCAATCTTCCCAGAAAATAGGTTTTTAGTCCTTTTCGTTTTGGAAGAAACATTGTTGATAAATAACGTGTTATGTATGACACATATAAAAAAAATGAAATAAAGTATGGAAAACATGAAATAAAGTATGAAACTTTAACAATAAATAACAGGTAATTTATGAAACAAAACAAGAATTTTTAAACAGAAAAATACTGTAACTTTGAAGTCTAGACATACTTTACCTAATTTGGACTAAATATCCATTATAATTATTATTTTGGCTTAAAATCCTATATTAATATTAGGGGGGACTAAATGTGTGTTTAGGGGTAGATTTTTGGACTAGGAACCCAAAAATTCAATATTTAAATACTAGGTCACAATAGACAATTACTCATTTTTATAATACATTGAATAATATAAAAACAAAAATCGTGCACTTCGAATTAATGAAAAACAAAAGACATAACACTTACCATTGTTATCACTTACTAAATGATCTATCACTTAGTAAGTGGTAGTACTAAGATGTTGTTTGGCAACACAAAAATAGGTAACCTTTTTGCTTTATTTAAGTAAAAATTAAAAAGTTAGTTTGGTAACGCAAAAGTATATGACTTTACTTAAGTTAAAATTTGACTTTCTTTTAAGAATAAGTCTAGGGAGCCCGCAACTTGGGACTCCCTAGTAACCCGTCCAACCATTTGGGACAAAAAGACAAAAAGCAATTCACTTTCTCTCTTTAGAATGATTTTTGTCTTTTTGTCCGAAATGGTTAGACGGGTCACTAGGGAGTTCCAAATGGCGGGCTCCCTAGACTTATTGTTCTTTTAAAGTTTAAGATTTTTGCTTTTGACTTCAAAGTAAAGTTACTGATTTAATGTATACACAGATATTACTTGGCTAATTTTTTTCTTGTCGCCCACCACGACACAATATTCACCACCACCATATCTCAACAACCACGGTTGTCGTATCTCCACCACGACATCTCCACTACCACTACCACCACCACCACCACCACCACCAATGCACCTCCACCACCATCATACCTTCACCACCACCATACCTTTGCCACCGCCATCACCACCGTACCTTCACCACCACCACCATACCTCCATCACTACCACCCACATATATCCACCACCACCGCCACCATACCTCCGTCATTACCACCTACGTATCTTACCCACCACCACCACCAACACCATATCACCACCACCACCATACCTTTGTCGCTACCACTCACATACCTTATCCACCACCACCACCGTATCTCAACCCCCACACCACAACCACGCCACCACCAACACCACCGTACTTCCACCACCACCATCTCCGTACGTCCACCCCCACTGCCACCATCATATCTAAACCACCACAAAACCCCATAACTATACCTTCAAGGCACCGCCACCACCAATATCACCACCACTTCGTAGACAAGAGTAATCGTGGAAATCATAAATAAATTCAATTAAAATCAAGTATCTTTATGAATAAAAGAAAAATAAAATTATCAAAAGTAAATTGGATTACCAGACTAACTTTTTGATTTTTTTTTTTTACTTATAAGTAACATTTTCGCCAAATATACTTTTGAAATTTTTTTACATTTTTAAAGCAAAAGAACTTCTACTACAAGCAAAAGTACTTATACTTTTGGTTGTCAAACGACACCCTCTTAGACAAATTTTGTTTGTTGATAAAATCGGTCCAATCAATCGAGTATTGGTAGTACGTAATAGATCGAACGATCGAACACTACTTGAAAGAGTTGTTCACTTGTTCTGCTCAAAAAGGAAATGTTTCAAATGTTTCTGAAAATTCTTGCTACCGTTAGGCCATTTGTATCTATATGCATTAGGATCCCGATTCATGGAGCTCTCGGTTCGAGAAAGAAGATGGTCAAACCGTTTCTTCAGACTCTTTTTCAAATTCGATAAATGTTGGTTGATCGTATATTTTATTATAGTTTGTAGATTCAGAGTATCATTTCCTATTTGATCCCTTTGAATTTCATATTCGAAGTTGCGATCAGATCTATTATTAAAAAGAATCGATTCGATAGCATGAAAGAAGAGTGCCTTTAGTAGCACCCCATGAACAAACCACGTACCTGCGGACTTTTTTTTTGTCGGACATGCATACTTAGGTTTGGGTGTTAAAAGTGAAGATAATATTATTAACGGCTAAGGCTTGGGATGTTACATTCTAGCATACAACTTCAGTCCTTTAACTTTGCACACTAGATCAAATGGTTCCTGCAAACTTTCTTTCATCTATTAGCCATCAATTAAGGCAAAAGGAGATGTACAACTCATCTATTTCCAAAAGAATTCCAAAAAAAAACTCATCTGCAAAAAAAATAAAAAATAAAACCCAACCACCAGCAGTCCACCACTTATCTCCCTGTTAACCCCTAAAGTTTTGGGATCTTTAAAAGAAGAGGAGTTTTCTTTCTGGAATTTTGTAAGTGGAAGTGATGAACCATGAATTGAATGGTGAATTAGTTACATTTATGATAGATAGAAGAGAAGCCACCAATTCAACAAAGTTATGGAGACTTAAATAAAACCATATGCTTGAAATGCATTGGGAAAGAATGGAAGGTAATAAAGTTTGAGGTCGGGTGTTGGAAAGACTAAAAGAATCCTTCTCTCTGGCTTTTGGATCCCAAAACTGCACACAACATATTCATCCTCTACTCTTCTCTGCTTGCTAGCTAGCTCATTAACCACATTAATATATACTACTATATGACCAAACAATCTATTCAAAACTACTTTTTTTTTCTTCAAATGGGCAACTTCATTCATTAAGAGTTCATTAGTACAAAATAGCAATTAATCCATAGTTAATAGTCTGTTGACATTTGTCCCTTCTCCCTTTGCGATCAAGATGTTCTCGTGTTTCTTGCCAATCTATGAGCATTAGATATATGTTCATTAGAAAATTTGATCCACTCAAATATCTTAATGTAAGTCGTATACATATTCTGTCATTATAGTTTATACTTCTTGGATGCATAATATAGTTTAATAAGCGATTTTTCTAGGCAACATTTTTACGGATGAAAAAAAAGAAATACTTAGAAAAGTACTTAGTTTGGTATTCGTGTTATTAACTCAAAATAAGCATACAAAAAGACATATACAACTTTAAGCATGCCTTAAACAAATAATTTTATATTCTTTTATTGACCAACATTGAGACTTGCTAATCAAGTTTAAGTAAGTTTAGTGACTTAATCAAGGTCTAGAAACATTTTCATATTAATGATGGGTTTCGTGTTAGTGTCATCATTGCGTTGCCCGTTACGAGTATAATTTTTCTTCTTAGAAAAGACCAATGTTTTAATCTTGAATAATCTCCACTTAAAAGTTAATTTCTGTACTAAAATTTATATTTTTTTTAATCAAAAAACAAAATGGTGCAAAATTAACTAGATAATGTGAAAAAGGTAGTTAATTTGAAGTTAACTTTTCATTGTTTAAAGAACTAGACAAAGGGGAAAGAAACAGATAGGCAGACATAAAAGGTGAGTTTGGGGATTGAGGATTGGGGATTGAAGAGGAAATGAAGTAATGTATTTTAAGAGCATGGGTTGCAATTCCAGCATTCCAGGTAATGGAAATTTAAATAAAATTTTATACAGAAGTTTTTTGAGAAAAAAAAACAATTGCAACTACCAATATAATTCTAAAAAAAAAACCCTAACATTAGAAAGTAAGGAGATGCGAGTTGTTGTTTTTCTGTTGTTAATAGCTAACTTACACATAAAGCTTTTATATATGTCAGGCAGCTCTTATACTGAAGCTTCGATACAGAAAAAAAATACAGACAATGTAGAAGAATTGGTCAAGAAGTTCATGCAAGAGATCGAATCGCGTAAGAGTAAGGGCAAACGATTGAAATTGCCAAAACGGAAGCTAAGGACGGGAATTTTACGAAATTTTGAGTGTCACTGCAGAATGACTTTCCGCACATTCGATGTGGCAGTGCCATGAGTGATCCACTTTGTGAGTCAAATTTCATCGTCTAGACCTTCATAGTGGTCTTTTACCATTTGTAGTAAAAAAATTCAGAATTTCTTACGAGGTTATTTTTTTTTTTAAGATTCTATAATTTATTTATTTTAAAGATTTTAATTTGAATTTGAGGAAACTCTAAATACTATATAGAAGGATCCAATGGATGTTTAATTCATTAAGTTTTATTAGTAATAAACTTTCAGTAGTTCTTTACTCTTTGTGAGTTTTTTGAATTTCTATTTTTTTGTGAATTTTTCCGCAGCGTCAAAAACATAGACTCTACCGTCTTGACACAATTATAATGAGGCCTAAAAAAATTAGAAAAAAGTAGAAACAAAACACATTAATGGCCCACTACTAGAGCATCTGCAATACAAAGCTCAAAAAAAAATTAGAAACAAAACACATTAATGGCTCACTACTAGAGCATCTCCAATGCAAGATTCTGTGTGCGAAGTTCTAATCTCGTGACTTCTCTACTAGAGCATCTCCAATACAAAGCTCAAAAAAATCTCTACTATTTATATTTGTCAAGTTTCAATTGAGATTCTCAGAGCATCTCCAATGGGACACTCTAACAAACACTATAAATCCTAATTGTCCAGTGTCAATAGAGATTCTCTTTCCTAAATATTAATATAGAGGGGCTATAATTTTTGTTAGTCTCCAATGGAGATCTCTAAAGTCTCTACCCTTAATACACATGTCCCTCTTCAATCCAATAGATAAAAAGTAGTTGAAAAGTAAGATTTTCTATTGGTTGGAATTTTAAAGTAAAACTTAGAGAGTCTCAAGTAGACACTCTCATTTTAGAGTTTCTCTCTCTAGACACTCTAAAATAAATGTGTCCACCTTATATTAGAGTGTCTAACAAAGTGTTCCATTGGAGATGGTTTTCTAACAAAAACTACAAAAAGTCATATATGGCACTCTAAGTGTTAGAGATTGAGTGCCCCATTGGAGATGCTCTCATTCTTAGAGTACCTCCAATGCAAAACTCAAAAAAATCTCTATTCATCCCATGTGTCAAATTCCAATTGAGATTCTCACTCTTAAGTGGCGAAAGTAGAGATCCTCAATTTTTGTGTGTCTCCAATGCAAAACTCTAAACTTTTCTTATTTACCTATGTGACAGTTATTTTTGTAAATAAATAATTGGTTATTTAGAAAATATAGAAGACTCGATTTTTATTAGTTGAAAATTATATATTGATGAGTTGGACAATTAGAGATATCTTTGAGATCCAAGTAAAGAGTTGCATTAGAAAGAGTTTTTAAGAAATTTTTTTTTTTTCTAAAAATCATATGTGACACTCGGAGTTTCTAAGATTGAGTATTGTATTGGAGATGCTCTTAGTTGACAAAGTAGATATCCTCAATTCTTGTATGTCTCTAATGTAAAACTTTAAACTTGTTTTTCCACCTACGTGGCATGGTTATTTTTGTAAAGAAATGAATAATTACTCCTTAGAAATATATGAAAATTTATTTTTCTTGGTACAAATTTAGATATTGATGAGTTTGACAAATAAAAATATCTGAAGAGGACATTCTAGCTATTCCACCTTCAACAGGTGTCTTTGAGATCTTAGTTGAATTTTGCATTGGAGATCATTTAAAAAAAGAAACTCCAAAATTTTTGTGTGGCACTTCAAATTTTTAAGATTGAATTTTGGATTGGAGATGCTCATGGTACCACCAAAGAATATTCCAAGTTTAATGATTTACTAGTACAATCCAATAGTGGTGGGCAAGTTTTTAGATTAGGGTGGAGATGTGTGATAGATAGAAGGATGAAACAAACAATTTAGTAATGAATGATGGAGAGGTAAGAGGTAAAGAGGGGGTTGAGGACAGCTTGCTTGTTAGTTTAGAGAGAGAAAGTGGAGACAGAGTGACAGAGTGGTGTTGATCAGAGAAAGAGGGAAGGAAGTGAATATGGGGAATGGGAAGAGCGTGTGAACTTAAAATAAAAATGTTTCCTATGCTAAGAACAAGTATGTCGAGTAAGTGAAGGGTGAATAGGGTACAATCAGATAGGGTTCTTCCCAACTATGTTTTCTTCAATCATCATCAATGCTTTAGGATCATGTGTACCTAACATTAACATTAATACTTCTCTCCCTTTCCATCTCTCTTGGTTTCTCTCTCTCTAATGTATGAGGAAAATGAATAAATTAAAAAAGGAACATGCATGATATATTTATATCTAATGGACACGATTGTTCTATGGCAATAATGCATGATTGAATCATTATGAAACGATGTATTGTTGATTATTTTGTTCAAAAGAATTACATATTTCTTGAATGGAAATTGGATAAAGTTGATATGTCTAATTTGACGTTGTATTTTCTGTTTATAACAATTTACTAAGCAAACAATAAAAAGGTATATCCGTTCATAATGTTTGCGTATGGAATATCAAGGTGGGTGATTTGAGGAAATAAAAAAATTATCCGGGGTACAAAGTTTTGGGAGAAAACAATTTTTTTTGAAACATTTGTTTCCTCCAAACACTTCAACCTTTCAACTTCTTCTTTCTCAACCAAAATTCCGGCGACTCCCACCATATTCTTACGACATCTACCATTAACGCCGCCCACCACCAAGTGCGTCTCTTTTTCTTCTTCTTTTCTTCTCTCTCCCTCTCTCTTTTGTTTGTGGTTTATAAGTTCCGGCGTAGGCGCTTTCCCGTCGCCGGAAACTCGTCTGGATCTGGTTCTTCAAGATCCAGACGAAGGAACCCTTCCTTCGCCTGAAAATCAGACGAAGGGTTCCGGCGAAGGAGCCCTCCCCTTCGGCGAAACTTAGAGAAAGAAAGAGAAATAAGCAAGGAGAAGGATGGAGAGAGAGAGAAAGAGGAGAGAGAGTTGTTGTCGGCCGACGACACTCTGCCGGCAACAAGGAGAGTGTGTTTGGCCAAATTTTGTTTGTTTTCACTCTTTCAAATTTTACACCCTGGATAGTTTTCTTATTTCCCCAAATCACCCACCAATATCCATATTAGTAAGACAAGTTGTGACAATATGTGTTATTTTGATATTTTCATATATGGTTGCTTCCCAAATGCCCCTAGTTTATTACCACTTCACCAGCTTCCCGCGTAGCCTCCTATTTTATCAAAAATACTTAAATAACCTTTTTTTTGTCGTTAACGTCAACAAATCGCTACTTTATCACAGGACGACTTCAGATCATTGTGTTTTCGTTCATAAATTTCCTGATGGAGATTTGATTATACTTCTGTTTTATGTTGATGATATGTTAATTGTTGGTCATGATGCTAATAAAATTAGCAGGTTAAAGAAGGAAGTAAACAAGTATTTCGATATGAAAGACTTGGGTCTGGCAAAACAAATTCTTGACATGCATATCTCTCGTGATAGAAAAGCTAGAAAACTTAGGGTATCACAAGAAAGATACATTGAGAAGGTTCAAGAAAGGTTCAATATGGACAAGACAAAACCAGTGAGTTGTCCATCAGCCAATCACTTCAAGTTGACTCGTGATCAATGTCCATCAACTAGAAGTGAGAAAGAAGAAATGGAGAAAATTTCTTATGTTTCAGTTGTAGGAAGCTTGATGTATGCAATGGTGTGTACGAGACCATACATTGCATTTGCAGTTGGAGTAGTAAACAGATTTCTTTCTAATCCAAGCAAACAGCATTGGTTAGCAGTGAAGTGGATTCTGAAGTATCTTAGAGGTACGTCTAAAGCTCGTATATGTTTTGGTAATGATAAACCAGTATTAGTCGGTTACACAGATGCATACACGGCATGAGCTGTAGACTCCAAAAGGTCCACATCAGGCTACCTATTACATTTTCAAGGGGAGCAGTTTCATGGAAATCTAAATAATAGAAGTGTGTAGCTTTATCTACTACAGAGGCAGAATATATTGCCATTACAGAATGTTGCAAGGAGATGTTATGGATGCAGAGACTGTTAGAAGAACTTGGTATGAAACAAGATAATTATTTTATTCATTGTGATAGTCAGAGTGCCATCCACCTCAGTAAGAATTCTAGTTTCCATTCCAAATCTAAGCATATAAATGTTAGATACCAGTGGATCCAAGATGTTCTTGAAGAAAAGGTGTTGAAGATCGAGAAAATCCATACTGACGACAATGGTTCAGATATGATGACAAAATCATTACCCAAAGGCAAACATGAGCTGTGTAGCAGTGTTGCAGGTTTGGGTGTGGTAGGTCCCTCTTCATAAGTCGGGAGGGGAGTTTGTTGGGGTCCCTCCTTATAATAAAAGGACTCCTACTTGAAATAGGATTTCCCTTATTCTTTGTTTGGGGAAAAATAGAAACTTTCAAGCCTAAAAAGGAATTCCTATTTCTATTGGTAAACCTCCATATTTATCATTATAAAAGGGAATGAAAGGGAAGAGATTATTCACAACTTTCAGAATAAAGAGAAGTCTGAGAAAGAGAGATTCCTGAAGTGGTTCTTTCAAGAGACATTGAAAGAGAAGAATATTGGTTTAAAGAAAAGAAGATTATTAATCTTGTGAAGCAATTTAGTTTGTGGTTATCTTCTTCAGCCTTTGGTAATCTAGGATTTGTTCAAATCCTAAGGAGTAAGAGATTTCTTATTTCTTTGTTTCTTTGTTCAGTTTATCCACCATAGTTATGGTGAAGAGCTGTTATCCAAGAGTGTTTCTACACATCTTGAAGAATTGGTTAATCCGCTATTGCTTTAGGGAAGAGTTGTGTAACCCATTATTATCATTATAGTGAAAGATTTCTGGACTAGGTCCCGTGGTTTTTTACCTTCTATTTTAGAGGGATTTTTTGCCACGTTAAATTATCTTGGTGTCTCTGCTTTTACTTTCACATCTTTTATCTCCATATTCCTGAATAAGTTAATTAGGTTATTTTTTCCTTACAATTGTTCCATGGTTATGAATATGATGATGATGATGATGAAGAGTGTTATGATGATGAAGACGTTGATGATGATGAAGACGTCGATGATGATCATGACGACGATGAAAATCAAGTTATTCCATGATCATCAGGATGATCTTGGCTTCTCACTTTCTCAGTCACACTATACCAAAAATTTTAGGGCGTCAATGGTTAATCGAGTAACCGATAATGAAGAAGAAGGAGAAAGCTATTCATTCGTCTCCTTTAAACCATTAACAAATTAAAAAATTATTAGGTCAAATTCATTTCATCATCAACAACAACAACAAGAACATCATCATCCAAGTAAAACTCATCTTGAAATAATTTTAACTTTCCTTAAAGATTTTAAAGAAAATGAGT
Organism: Eschscholzia californica; assembly: GCF_041429995.1. NCBI lineage: Eukaryota > Viridiplantae > Streptophyta > Magnoliopsida > Ranunculales > Papaveraceae > Eschscholzia > Eschscholzia californica. Next base: position 39,166,198 of record NW_028238420.1, on the reverse strand, counting down.
TTTTAGAGAGAGAAAGAGAGAATAAAATATGTTAGATATAAATGACAAAGATTAGATGTAAACTAGGGGCTACGCGAGAAGATGGTCATAAACTAGGGGGCCATTTCAGAAATAATTTGTTCGTATATATTGTTTGCTAGTGGAAGACAAAGATTAGATGTAAATGTCACATTTTTCTAAATAAAAATTGTATTCTTGTCCATTATAATCCTATTTTTTTTCATAAACCTTATCACGACATTCTTTAAATATCTAGCCACCTTTTAGACTTCTTTCTCTTAGAATTTAAACTCGTTCTTAAATTTTTTTTTTTTTCTCTCTTTACTCTCTTACAACACGTTTAAAACTAGCTTTTCCCCCTTTTCTTCATCGATCTTCCTCTTTAGTCATCTTATTTGTTTGATTTTCAAGTTTCGATATTGGTTTTGGTTTTAGTTTTTGCTGTAAAACTAGATTGAAACTAGAAAAAACGTGTTTGTTTTGGTTTTTTTAGTTTTGATTTTTGTTTGGTTTCTCCCATGGAAGCAACGATCAACAAGGATGCCTTTTATGCAACTCTATTGGTGTTTGGTTTCTTAAGTTTTGGATCTGGTGTTTGAAGTTCCAAAATCCGTGTTTTCTAGCTTCAAATGTATTCTTTATTGCTTCATATCTAGTTTCTCAACTTTAGTATTCATCTTTCATGTTATTTTATCTACTCAAGATGCAGTTTTTATATCAAAACTTATGTATTTTTATTTATATGCAAATTTTTTTGTAAGAAAATTAGAAAGTACATCAAGATTTGGTTTTTAAAATTTCTCCCACAAAAATCTATTTATTTGCATTTGATGAAAATTAACGGGCAAATATGATTCTTTATCGATTTTCCCATTTCGCTTTGTGAAAGAAAAAATACGATCTGCATTTTACCCCTTGGATATGACTGAAATATAAAAGACAATAACAATTTTGCTAATGAATTTTTCATGTTACCTTCAAAAAAGAAATCTGTTTGGAATTGCATCATAAGCATGGGCAAACAAGTGACTGCATAGATAGCATTTCGACTAATGCATTTTACCCTTATGCATTTCGTTTGCTTATTAATTGTTTTCCCCTTTTTTTTAGAGCAATTACTAGTTGGCTACTAGCTACTAATGAAATACAAAATATTTGTGAATAATGACTTTAGGTGCTTGATGAAGATAATTTAAAAGATGGTTAAATCGCAACAAATAAAAAAACTTTAGAAATCCGCACATGTTTGATTCAGAATGATAAACTCATAAACCTAATTTGACACCATGTTGAATTATGAAGCTAATTAAGAAGAAGAAAAACAGACAAATGATGGACACGATAATTGGGATAAAGAAAATAATATATATATCATATTCTCAATCTTTTGGATCTTCATATATCTTGGACTCATACTGATTGTGATCGTTGGATTTCTTATTCTTGATTTCTCTAATATTAATCACGTATATAGGAAACTAGATAACATTTATCCAACAACGGTATTAGATCATTAACATAATAAATATCTTAAATATATGAAACTCAATCTTTTGGATATTCAAATATCTTGGATTCTTTTTCATGGTCGGATCTACTATTCTCCATTTGTCTTACATTTTTCACGTATCTTACTTACAATTGTAAATATTTTGTTTTTCTATTAATATTCATATTAAAATAGAAATTTCTCAAATTTAAATTTGTGGCTATATTATGAAGTTTTCTCGTGGCAAGAAACATCGCAACATTGTTAGACTACCAGTAATATACACTATACTACCATTCTATGAAACATCTGGAAAACGAGATGTGATCACTGTTTCCAATACTCCATTAACATTGTAAGAAATGTGATCAACATGATTGGACCATTTCCAAAAAACAGTAAAAAGACAGGGAAACCCAAAACAATAGAACAGATAAAATGACAACCTCCGGTCGAACCTTACCTCAAAATAAATGTTGATGCATCTTTTACCTCGGTTGAATCAATCACAGGAATGAGTCTAATAGTCCATAATACAGAATCTAAATTCCTAGAAGCTCAAGTCTTTACCACCAGGGCTCGAAACAATGAAGAAAGTGAAGCAATGGCTATTCTCAAAGGTCTCTCGTGGGCGGATGATCATAATGTCTGGTCCATATCATAGAAAGTGATAACATTAACATCATCAAGCACATACAACAAAAAAAGCACGCAATACAATGGCAATCCTTGATACATATTCGTCGGATCCGAGAAATAATAAATAAATTTGCAAGTGTCAAATTCCAACATACAAAAAGATAATTGAATTCTCCAGCTAGATAAATTAGCGAAATGGACGCGGAAGAAAAATAGATCTAAGTCTTGGAAAAATGTTCCTTATCTTTTAGTTAATATGTATTGTAATAACGTTTTAAAGTGTTAATTTAATGCAATGTTTCAACAAAAAAAAACCAACTTATATACCCATCCAACAATATTCTCTCTCAAATCAATGAAAAAAGTATTATAATTATTTCTGCCCAGCCAAATATTTATTAACACCTTTGGTTTCCTCCATCAATTACTGTGAGAATAGTCCCACATGGGAGAAGGCTATCTAGCAACCAAGAATATAATGTCTATAATGTCTAGGTCCTCTCCACTCATTGCCAATTGGTTTTGAGTTGGATGATCACAAACTTAACATGGTATCAGAGCTAGTGATAGGCTTAAAAGCCACACACGTTCCACGTCACAAAAAAAGCACGTGTTATGCTAATCAGTTCACACGTGAGGGCGTGTGAGAATAATTTCACATGGGAAAAAGACTATCTAGCAACCAAGAATATAATGTATAGGTCCTCTCCACTCATTGCCAATTGTTTTTGAGTTGGATGACGACAAATTTAACAACTACAATATATTCATACTATTTCTTTAATTTTTAAAATGATTAATTTAATTTTACGCCCCTTATTCTGTCGATCCGTCTAATTTTATTCACGTATCTCATAATAACCTAAATACATTTGTTCTTCCACTGGAATCTTGCACTAAAACAAAAACAAATTAAATTTAAAATTGTGTTAGACTATAATATTTTGAATTCTGTCCATCCAACGTAAATATAAAACCTATAATTTTTTTTATCAAGTAAGGACCCAAACATTTCAATATATCAGTAATATTTATTTGATTGTCAATATTATTATTATTGTAGAGTCACATCCTTTATTCTCGCAGTCCTGTTATTATTCACGTGTCTCATAATTAATGATGTCGAGAAGTGGCTTTCCAGAAATCATCTTGCAAATCGTCTTTGTTATTTTCGATTGATTATTTTTCAGTGTCTTCAATGACTAGATGGAGGATACATGCAAAGACACTCTGATGCTTAAGTCAGTTGAGTGTGGCATGTTGTAAGTCGATGAAAAGACTATGGTTAAAGATTTATTTTTTAAGACAACCCTGTGTTGTTTATATAGACTTGTATGGCGGTGGTAAATCACAGGCTTAATGAAGGCCACGTGACAGGACCATTAATGGAATGTTTCAATTCATGGTCGTATGATCGTATTTCTCGATATGGCAAACAAACGTTCGACACTATTTGGTGTTTCGCGTAATCGACATTTATCTCAAGCAAAATAGAGTTCAAGGTATCAATTATACTTCTACAAACTTCCCTGTTATAGGGCTCAGGTTACAGAGTTGACTGAAAATCACTCTTTTGCTGGCTTATAAGTCATTCAAGACGCCTAAGAGACTCGTGTCAGCCTCCCGCTTCAAGGCTCATATGAAAAACCTCTTTCAAGCCACCTCTTTTTTAGTTCTATCGAAGTCTCGCTTGTGAATGTTCAGGGTTTTGACACGTGTCGTTCAAGTCAATCTGTTGACGTCTTGATTAGTCAGAACCGACAAATACTTGACTCAACTATAATAACTTGAAATGATTTTTTCTACTAAAATCTTGCATTATAATGAAAATTTTTTGAAATTCAAATTGGGGCTATAGATGTAATATTTTGGATTACATCATCTTAACATAAATATCAATGAGATAGTTTTTTCTCGACCATTTCAATTATTTTTTCCTAATGAAAGATTTATATACCTTTTCTTTTCATAATCAATTACAATATATTCGTATCTATATTTTCTCCTAACGAAAGATTTATATACCTTTTCTTTTCATAATCAATTACAATATTATATTCATAGTATCTATTTGATTGGTAAAATAGTTATTCTAGATTTGATTTTTAAACTTCAAACTCATGTAATCGGTCCATATATAGAAATAAGTATATATAATGATCCTAGTGTGCAAGAGAATTCTAAATTTGTTTCTTTTTTTTTGCATTGTCCAAGTGAAACTTATAAACATCCAAAACCATTTAGAGGGATAGTGGTTCAAGATATTAGGAGACATTTCAAATTTCCATCAATGATGAGATAATAATAGGCCAGCGCTTTGGGGAAAGCTAAATAGTTTCCGGGGTGTGAAATTTTAAAGGGAATACGCAAAATTTTGAAAATTTTCCGGGGAAACATATTTTATGGGGAATATGTTTCAAAATAAAAATAAAAAACTCTCCACCTCACCTCTCTCCTCCATCTCATCTTCTATCTCTGCCACCTCATCATCTTCACCGACGAAGGTCGCCGGCCGGTCAATTTTCCGGCCGGCGACCTTGAAACATTAAAAAAAAATTTCTCTCTCCTCTCTCTCTCTAAAAAAAAAAAAAAAATTTTGTTTTAAGACCTAAATCTGGTCTGTTCTTCACGAACAGATTCATGGTCTATTCGTGAAGAACAGACCATGAAAGGTCTGTTCGTGAAGAACAGACCATGAAAGGTCTGTTCGTGAAGAACAGACCAGACCAAGGTATTCTATTCGTGAGGAACAGATTTGTTCCTCACGAACAGAACATACCAAGATCTGGTCTGTTCTTCAAGAACAAACCAGATCTTGAAGAACAAACCAGATCTTGAAGAACAGACCAGATCTAGGTCTTAAAATTTAAAAAAAAAAAAAAATTTGAGAGAGAGAGAAATATTTTTTTTATTTTTTGATGTTTGAAGGTCGCCGACCGGAAAATTGACTGGCCGGCGACAGATGATGAGGTGAGGTGGAGAGAGAGAGGTGAGGTGGGGATTTTTTATTTTTCCCCCTAACAATTTACAAAATAAAATTGTCAAACAAAATTGACCAATTTTTGACCAAGTCTTCACACCTCGAAAACTATTTAGCTTTCCCCAAAGCGCTGGCCTAATAATAATAACAAATAATAATAATAAAATATCCAATATATATTTTGTCTATAGGCTCAATATCTTGAAATGTTCCCATGACATTTTGTCTATGGACCAAATGTCTTGAAATTCTACTAGACATTTTTCTATGACAAATATATATATATATTTTAATAATGACTACAGTGGTCATTAAAAGGGCATTGATACATTGATACGATGTGATAAGCACGTTAGCCTAAAGCTGGACGAAATTAAATGACTTAAAACCTACATAAACTATTTTATTTGTAATCAAGTTCAATATTTCTGGATTTGCACTTTCAAAGATCGAGTCTGAGACCTCCGCATTGCGGAGTAGATGCATTGACCATCTGGGCAACAAATTGTTGAGCCAAATGTCTTAAAATGTTAATAAAGACATTTATCTAGAAATAAATGTTCTGAAACGTCTTAAAATATCTACGAAATATTTTGTCCATGAATATTCTTCTAAGTCCCTGTCCACTCCCTTGTATAAATTCTTAATAAGAAAATCTAAACTCCAAACAATCAATTACAATATATTCATAGTATCTATTTTTTTTTTTGTTAAAAGTTCATAGTATCTATTTGATTGGTAAAATAGTTATTCTAGGTTTGATTTTTAAACTTCAAACTCATGTAATCGGTCCATATATAGAAATAAGTATATATAATGATCCTAGTGTGCAAGAGAATTCTAAATTTGTTTCTTTTCTTTTGTATTGTCCAAGTGAAACTTGTAAACATTCTTAATAAGAAAAATCTAAACCCCCCTGTCCAGTCCCTTGTATAAATTCTTAGGGAGATTTTATAGGGCCCCCTTATTTTTGTTAAAAGGCCTCCCTTCAGTGATAATTTAACAAGTAAAATGGTTCATGGGGAGGCCTTATAAAACTTCCCAAATTCTTAATAAGAAAATCTAAACCCGAAACAATCAAATTTCTTAGCATTAATGATATCAATGGAATGAAACTAAATTTTTTATACTAATTAATAATGAAATATGGGTGTGGGTCATGGGTGTAGGCGTGCCGGGTTCTACGCACGTGTGTTTCTGTTTATATATACTGCATAAGAAGACGCACTCAAAATTTATCCAGCCAAGCAAATTGTGTTTCTGTTTACAGTGTTACACCACCACTACCCACCACCATCACCACCACTGTAGTGAGAGAAACAAAAGAGTACTCAGTAAACAAACTTGAGAGAGAAAGATAGTAATGGAGAGAGACAAAGAAATGGGTATTTCCAAATTCAAGAGAATTTGTGTATTCTGTGGTAGTAGTCAAGGAAAAAAGAGTAGCTATCAAGATGCTGCTATTGAACTTGGGAAGGAGCTGGTAATGCTTCTTCCCTCTTGGATTTTATTACAATCATTTCTTATTCTCTTTTCTGTTTTTTTCACTCTTAACTTGGGGATTACTCAAAAATTGGTTTTCTATAATGGGTTTTGGTTGATTGTGTTTTCCTGGGTGTGGATTTGATATGGAGATTTCATTCAATCCTTTTCCAAGTTATTTGATTTCGTGTATTGTAGTTTGGGGTTTTCCATTCTCTTTTGATTTTTGTAGATTCATTCAAGTAAAACCTTTCTTCTTCAATGTTTTTCCCTCTCTTTCTCTCTCTCTAAAAACTCCAATTGTACAAGCTAAAGTCTAAAGTAATTCTTCATCTCTTAATGGTGTTAGCACTTTCCATTTTTGAATGTCCAATCAACATTGGGTCCTCCTCTCTCTCTCTCTCTAGATAGAAGTTAATGCACTTATAAGCTAGGAATGTTTCCTTTGATAAGTGGATTTTGATTATGCATTACAAAAAATCCCCTGAAATTTGACATCTAATCTTCTTATTAGGCTGATTTTGTGCTAATTTATTATAGGTAACAAAGAACATTGATCTTGTTTATGGAGGAGGAAGTATAGGTTTGATGGGTTTAGTTTCACAAGCTGTTCATGATGGTGGTAGACATGTTCTTGGGTAAGAAGCTTTTCTCTAAATTCAAATTCTCAATATCAATCTGAAAACAAAACCCACTACTCAAAAATCCACTAAAATCTAAATTTGGGGTTCTTCTAGTTTTTATTTATGTTTTATTTATTGTTCACTAATCTTGATCTATTTTTGTCATGGTATTGTCTATACAGAGTTATTCCCAAGACTCTAATGCCTAGAGAGGTATATTCCTATCTTAAAACTTCTTAATTTTTTGTATTTTTTTGAAAAGTCTATAATATATTATTAAAAAATTATGAGGCAAAGAATTAAACAATATAAAGACATTCAACAAATATATACCCAAGGAGGAAAACCCATTAAGGATATTATTATTAAAGATTTTTCATGCTAGAATAGCATTCCAATTAGAAATAAAATGTTAATTTGATTGAACCATAAGTTTTACTTGAGGATTTTTGTTTGTTTGTTTCTTTTTTCTTATCATGTTCTTTCTTTTCCTTTGGTTTTATATGTATGTATTTTATTGGGCTAAGATGTGATAACCACTGAAGTTACTCAATAAAAGGAGCATTGGGTGGTTCCTAAATTTGTTATTATCTTGGTTTCTTTTTTGTTTTCACCATTTTTTGTGATGGGCTTGTGTCCTCTATTAGTGGTTGCTCAACTTGCTCCTTTTTATCTGTTTTTATGTGTGCTTTGTATCATATCTCTTTTTCCCCCTAATACCACCCAAGGCTTCTCTCTCATGTGTCTATGTCTCTCTATGTGAAAAAAGTGACCTTTTTACTCCTACAAAATATGTGCTACATCATTTTTATCATAGCAAACCAATTTTTCTTTCTTTTGATGGCTTGGGTGAAATTTTGGCGGACTTCGTCAGATTCCGACCGACTTTTTACGTGCTTTTCTGGTTCCCTCATAATTGTTGTTTTCACATTAGGTAATCTAGTGTTAGTGTTAATCACAAATTAATTGAAAATTTTGGATCAAAAATTGCTAAACCTATCTACACCACCCTGCACCTCTAATCATTGCTCATAGACCTAAAGAAGTTTCCTGCACAATTTTGCATATCTCTCTCTCTCTCTCCTCTATTTGCTTATTTTATTCTAAATTGTTTTGTTGTTTTTGGTGTCATTGTTTTTGCAGATAACAGGTGTAACAGTAGGGGAAGTTAGGACAGTGGCAGATATGCATCAAAGAAAAGCAGAGATGGCTAGGCAATCAGATGCTTTTATAGCCTTACCTGGTTAGTGATAATCCCCCTGCAAAATTCTATCAAACCCTTTCACTCCTATGCAAAATCATGACATGAAAATGAAACCATAAATGCCCTGTATTTCTAACTTTGTGAAAGATTAAAATCACCATTTTTGTTTATTCCAGTTGTTGAGAAAAGAAAGAAAATGTAACTAAGCACCTAAAAGAAGGAAAAATCTTTGATCTTATTTCTCACAAATTCTTAAGACAATCCTTTATATTGAAGTATTGAACTATATAAGTACAACCCATTTCTGGATACCTCTCAAACTAGCTAAAACATTAATAAATCACACTGATATCTCTTACTGTGCACTCCAAACATTTATGATTAGAGACCAAAGAATCCAAAACCCTAGTTCTTGATACATCAACATCTCACACTGAAACAAATAAGGCTTTATAAGAATTTTGTTCTAAATCAACTTAAATGTCTTTCCTTTCTTGGACTGTATGATCTCATTGCCTGAGCAATTACTGAACTAATATGAGAGAAAGTCATGGTTTTTTTTTCCCATTAATAAACTGATTTTGTAAGTGTATACTCAAGAACTCTAATTATGTGAATGCAGGTGGTTATGGAACTCTTGAGGAGCTACTTGAAGTGATAACTTGGGCTCAACTAGGCATACACGACAAACCGGTAATGCCCATTCCAAAATTTATAAACGTTCCCGTCTAGATTATTAGTATCTACCCTTAATCCTCTATGTATGATATTTTGATTGTTCAAGCTAAAGATAGCAAATAGTTTATCACTTACTAATATGTTATTCGATTTCTTGTGGACTACGAAGGTGGGTTTGTTGAATGTTGATGGGTTTTACAATTCATTGCTGTCTTTCATCGACACAGCTGTTGAGGAAGGTTTTATTAGTCCGAGTGCTCGTCATATTATTGTTTCTGCACCCACAGCTAAAGAATTGGTAAAGAAACTCGAGGTAATATACTCGAATTGTCCTGTATAAAGTGTGCGCATATACATATACCGACATCTAGAGTTTATATCGTTTGTCTTTTTTAACATTTTGTACGAACAGGAATATTTTCCGCGCCATGAAGGAGTTGCGCCCAAGTCAAACTGGGAGATGGAACAACTTGGGTACTCCCCAAAATGTGATATTTCTAGGTGAAGATAGGAGATTACAGAGAGTTAAGCAGATGAATTCAGGATATGGATAGGATTTTGACACATTTGAAGGGACAAATTTGGAAGACCAAATATTTCTACACTTAGAAAATTACTACTTTTTTTTTTGGGTAAATTACAACCAAATGCCTTCAATATAAATAAAATAGTAAGCTTTCACTATTCCCTTGTCTCTTCCTTTTTTGTGTGTTGGGTTATCCTTGTCCTCACAGTCTAAAGAGAGAATGTTTGTGAGGCTTTTAAGTAGAGTATATAAAAAGGTTCATATGTTTCGACTCAGAATTTGTGACCAACGGGCTGTCTTGTGATCCCGATAAATGTCTGACAGTTTGTTTTAGCTCCCACGGGCCAAATTCTTTTATGTCTTTATCTAAAATTATTGTTATGGCATTTCTGTAAAAAAATATTTTTCTTTTTTATCCTACACGTCACTCTCTCACTCTTCCATTTGATTTCTCCCTCTCTCCACCTCATCTCTTCTTGTTCACTAAAGTCGCAGGCAGATGGTCGTCGACCGACCACCTTTCCAGCGACCTTCAAACAAAAAAAATTCTTCTTCATCATCTCCCACCACCACCAACAACAACTATCTCTTCTTTCTCCCTCTATCTCTTCCTCTCTGTTCGATGAAAGGGAATCGTTCGCCATAACTCTGTTGATTTTACCAGACGAAGAAGGCGGGATTTGGAGGTTCCAAATCCGCCAAAGGGTTACCCCAACACTTCTCGTCTTGTTAGGCTAGAGCTTATTTGTCTGATTTTACCAGACAAAATTTTGCCGTTTCTCCTTGCCTTAGCCAGACAGAGACGAGCGACAAGACAGAAAAAAAAGAGGAGAAAGAAATAGTCGAAATAGTGCATAAAAAGACTAGGGTGAGTAAAGTGATTAAAATATGACTCATCCTGTTCCATGTTTGTCCATATAAATAGCAACTATCTTTATTTTGGTAATTTAAAAAAAAAAAAAAAAACAATCTTTATTTTGGTTTACAAACCTCATCATCATTTCAAGGCTCCAAACATCTCAAATGGAAACGACAGAGTTTTATCGAGTGAGGAAACAAAATGGACGCTACTATAGATAACACAAGAAATAGAAGAATAATATTTATCTTTAGTTGTGTTAGCTTGTCATATGTACCATGTACCTCGCGAGGTCGGTACTTTGGTCACGTTGGATTTAATCTGTCAATTTTGTTGAACTAGTGACTTGTATTACAAATACATTATGCTTCGGTTAAATTCGAAGTTTTGCTTGAGTAATAGGAGTAATATTGATATAAATAATGAGTTCCCGACCACCCAAGATTCAACAACATACTTAATGGATAGTCATGTCATTGTGTTGTTTTTTTATATCTTTTCATTATGGTTTTATATTTATGACTTCTCAAAAGGGGAATTAAATGTGAATGTTGTCTACTTGGTATTGGGTGGGTTAAATTCAATGGTCCAGAATTTGTTGATTTGACTTGAATGGGGGGAATAGGATAGAATATTTGAAGGACAATATGATAGATGAAGGATAGAGGGAAAGTCTCCAATATTTGAAGGACGGTACCCTAGTTACGGTTGTCGACTTGGGATGGAGAGAGAGAGAGGACCCTTCATTTGTGAGTACGACCTTTATATAGTCACAAACATGTTTTTATAGAGCAATTGGAGAGAAATACAAAAAATGGTTTTGGATATATCACAAGTTGGACGAAGATGGGATAAGGTTGTGGATGACATATTCGTGCTACCATTATAACAATGTCTTTTTTATTGGATACAACATTTGTGAGTACGACCTTTATATAGTCACAAACATGTTTTTATAGAGCAATTGGAGAGAAATACAAAAAAAGGTTTTGGATATATCACAAGTTGGACGAAGATGGGATAAGGTTGTGGATGACATATTCGTGCTACCATTATAACAATGTCTTTTTTATTGGATACAACAATTGTCCACCACTTTTTCGTGGAGTAGTTGGAGGCTCACTCTGCAATTTGGAGGTCCCAAGTTTAATCACGTGTAAGAGAATTTAATTTTTTTTTTGAATTTGAGTATAAGTAAAGAAAATGTAGATTCAGGTATGCTACCAAGTTTCAACTTTTGAGAATTTTTATATCTACTACACATTGTTTTTACTAACCACACAAGCATCGCCCTTGATTTTGTCAATCAATTAAGTCTAGATCGTGTTTTATTTGCACATCCTATGAGCACCACCTTATGAAAATCACCGGCAAATAGATGGTCATGCATCTATCTGTGATTTTCATCGGGAAAACAACAATTCTCTTCTTCCTATCTCCACCACTGTCTTTTCTCGTTCTCTCTAATCTACACTATAGAGAGAAAAACAAAAAGAGAGCAGTGGTAGTGGAGGAGAGAGCAAGAAGACTTTTTCTCTCTCTCTCGTGGAAATTGCTCGTAAATGACCGACCGACTGTTCGATGGTGTGTGTGAATAGAAGGTTTGTGCAGTTGGGATAAGTTAGTGGATGTGGGTGGTGGTGTGTGTGAAAATAGATTTGTGTGTGGTTTGTGAAAGTGATGTGTGCATATGAAACATCTCCTTGCCTCTGGGCTCTTGGTAAACTAGGCCGGACCCTCGGACCAACTTAGAGCAGACCAGGTTACTTGCTAGCCCAAGCCCACAACTAACTGATCCCAGTGGACCCAGTCAAGGACAAACCCCATCCAGTTAAAATCCCTAATAAGAAAGAAGTTGCAGGTGAAATATCAAATTGTAAAGGAACTGGATCAATTGATTACAAAAGGCCATCATCTAACCATAATCACTTAATTACAGTAACCAATCTTAATTATTTGACTAATTAACAAAATCAACATTATCTCAAAGTCTTAATTCTCAACAAACAAAAGAAAGCCAATCTTAATTATTTGTGATTTTTTTCTCCATTCGAAGTTGGACCTGTTGTTTTCAAATTGCAAGTTTTCGATGTTGTTTTCGTATTGCAAGTTTTCGAGGTTTCAGAATGAGTGGGTTGTGATCGTATAAACCCGAGTTTTCTGCAAATACTCCAACCACTTTTTGCTTTCTCAAGCTTTCCCATTTCTTGTTTCATGTTCGAACATTCCTTCTCAAGCTCAGCTACCCGCGTTCTCATTTCATGAATTTCCACAACTTGATCACCTTTTAGATTATCCTCATGTTTTGCTTGGATATCATTCCTAGCAAGCGCGAGATCCCCACTTCTACTACGTGGATTCACGAGGTTGTCATTGACAAAGAACCAACCAGCAATTGAGGTTCGAAGACGAAGCTGTTCAAAGAAGAGAACTTGAACGATTACTCGAAGTGGTAATCTCTCATTTTGTGCTGCATGTGTGCATGCTTCCAGAGAGAGTTTCTGGCAGTTCATGAGCCTGCAGAGCTGCTCTCTTTCCGAATCTGTGAGCCATGGGTGTGCCTGAAATCAGTGAATAATATGTAATATGTAAGAATGCTTGAAACCAAAATTACCATTTCTTGTAGTTGTAGATTAGGATGTGCCCTCAATCTTAGCAAGTGACAAGACCTTTTTATGTGGGCTTATGGTGCCTCTGCCGAAAGAAAACCCCATGGTCATTAGGCTCGGGCCTGTGTGACAAAAGTGAGGACAATATGGGTAATGATTGGGACTTGGGTCGTTACATTTCTATTGTTAGATAAAGGAATTCCAAGGTTTGAGATTATGAACCAATGATGATGAAACTATTCGTAAAGGTAGGTATGTTTTCTTAATAAGTCAGTACAAGGAAGGCCGACTAGTAGATTCATGAACTAGCCCATATATATTAATCTTTACATAAACATTTACGAGATACATATTTTTTTTACCTTTAGGTATATATCGATTGCACGATAGATTCCATCATCAAGAGGCCTAGCATATTCAGGGATAACAGCTGCAAGTGACTGAAATTTCGGGAGCTTCAAGTTAACATCGGGTGCAACCTCCGCAAGATACCCATCGACTAGCTTGGCTACCATTGTCACTGGAGTAAGTGGTAGTGAACCATCAACCAATTGTCCTTCTTCAACCATGGAAGGAGAAGCTGGTTCTGGTTCGATTTGGTCCACAGACATAAAGTGATCGAGAATTCTCTGAACACAGTCGATGTCGTAATGTGTTTCTACTGAGTAACCCATATTCGGTATGAGAAGATCATCAAGTGTTGCTTGGTCTAATTGCAAACCGATTCTTTTCTCCAAGTTCTCTCTACATGATGGACTTGCGTGCAACATCATTGCAGTTTGAAGTAATTTGAGCAAAAACTTGGTGAAGATGACTCCCTTACAATTGGGTAGTAAGTTCACAATCTCCTCGAGAAGAATCCTCTGATCGGCTTCTAATGGAGTCGAACTAGTAGAACCAGAGTTAACATGGTTCACATTCTCTTTGAAGCTTAGTCCAGGAAGATATTTCTTCGCGTAGAACATGAGAGAACCAAGAATACCTTCAGGATTCATGTCTTTCGACTCAACAGCCAAAATCAGCCTCTTATAAAGAGGTAAACTAAGGAAAGAAACATCTTCATACCACCAATCTTCTCCCATCGATCGTGGCTTAGCTTCCGTGCATATTCCATTCCAAGAGGTATTTGTTCCCGAGTTTTGCGCATTATTACATCCTGACACAGGCCAGCTGAATAAGCTTGGATCTGAACAGGCTTTAATTGCTAATGAATCGATACATCTAGAGACGATGTGAACTTCTTCTGCATAAGGAAGAACTTCTTCACATGTTTCAAGTGCTTTAATGGAGTCGGTCCAATTTCCGAAGAGTTCATCTAGGAAATCCTCTGTTTGCTTAATGAGATTCCCCTCTCCGTAGGCCTCAGTCATCTGAAGGTTCTCGGCAGCACATCGAAGAGCAACAACATTGAAGGCAGATATTTCTATTTTGACACCATAACAAAACTTTGCTACAAGTTCAAAGGTTTTTGCTCCACCAGGTATATCATGTAGCTGCAAAATGCAGTTTTGGCCATCCTCACCCGAGAAATCTTCAATAAGTTTTTCTAATAGTCCACTTCTTGAAAGTAATGGAAACTGCACACAGAAAGCCGTTAGCTATTGTAGGCAGTACATAACTAGCAGAAATATACAAGAAACGCGTTTGAGTGAAGCAGAGGAAAAATGAAGTGAGATGGTCGAGATTAATGCACCTTATGAAGATGAAAGGACATTTCCTCAACTTCGATGACAACATCACTCTGAAGCCCGGTTGTACAGGTCCTGCAGAAATGAAATTTTGAAGTTATGTTCTTTAAAAGGAAGGAATGACTAAAAGAGACAGAAAGATGTAAATAGCAGGACATGTCGTCATGAAAACGACCTATCATCTCTATAATACGTATTCTAAATTAACCGAAGAACTCACTAGTTTCCTAGTGAAGTAAGAAAAACTCCGGACACTCCTAAAGTACAAAATGAAGGATCTAGATCAATGGAAACATAGTGTTTTCTTGACATGGCGCAGTAGTTTATAGAGGACCATAAACCTCCACGAATGAGAATCGAAAAACCTTGTTCTCCGCGTATAAAGACACATATTACTGTTGGTGTTAGTCCCACATTGGTTGCGGGAGGGGGAGGTGGTTAATTTATAGGTGTGAGGCAAAGTCTCACCTCTTAAGCTACTTTTTGGGGTGAGATAGGCCCAAGATCACTTGGGGGCAAGTATGGCCCATGGACCACACCCACAAATGGCATCGATGCCCACATTTGACAAAGTCTTTCAGGTCGATTGTTGAGGGGAAGATAGTCTTCCAGTTCGAATGTAAGAAGGGAAAGATTGTTGGTGTTAGTCCCGCATTGGTTGTGGGAGGGGGTAGTGATCAGTTTACAAGTGTGAGAAAAACCTCCCCCCTTGAACTAGCTTTTGGGGTGATAGAAGCCCAAGACCACTTGGGAGCAAGTACGGCCAACGACCACGACCACAATTACCACCTAAACTAAAATAGGCTTTACAATGCTGCATTTCTTTCGGATATACGCAAAAATAATTGAAGTGTCTGGAAAAACAATAATCGCGAATCCTCGTCAACTATCTAACATTCGAAGGTGACTAAGCTAACACCCATGTATTTATAGTTGTGCTATAACTTAAGGATCAAAACCCTATTTGAAATGAATGCTTGGAAGCCAAGGCAAGGTTGCCTGCTAAATCTTAAGTAATGAAACCCCAAGGGTATTTATGATTATGTACTCATTCAAGTAAACATCATCAACTCATACTCAGATTTTCATTTTCAATGAGATGAACACAACTATGACAAAAAAAAATACTACTAAATTGTTCACGTGTGTAAGATAGAAATGAATCCAAATAAATGGGAATCTCAGAAATGGAAAATCAAAAGAAACCCATTTTAGTTTTCCTAATTTTATGACAAACCCAGAATCCATAATTCATCAAAAATGAATGAAATCAAAGGTTACCAGGTTTGGCCTTGACGTTGAAAGGCTTCAGATTTTGAGCCTAACTTCATGCATGCCATCTACGATTCTGAATTTTTCTGATGATTTGATAGGAGACAAAGTTTAGAGCTCTTTCTAAGCATGGAGAAAATCTGAGGAAACAAAAAACTATGAAAAAATGGAATTTGGTGATTGTTGTTCTTTTGGGTGAGAGAGAGAGAGAGAGAGAGAGACGAGAAGAAAGAAAGTGGTCCGAGTCTAAAGGAAGAAAGAGAGCGAGAGAGGTTTCCGCACCACAGTATGAACATCCAACGTCACTCACATTTGCACGTGTTCCACTTTTTGTATTTACTGCAAATTTTATAGGCGCTACTAAAAAAATAGGGCCCATCCATAAACTTGGTCCAAAGATTTGGAAGATTTTCTGTAGGGTGTTTGTCTCTAAAGCGCCCAGTCTTTTTGCTCTTAGCCCATATCTTTTGGCACTTCCCGTGGACCTCCGACTAAGTAGTCTGATCTACTGATTGAGGCAGTCGATTAGGCACGAAGAGAGAGGAGGACCACGAGTAAAATGAGGGAGTCCACACACCAATGACTAGTCGCCCCAAGAGGAAGGGGGTTAACCGTGACCCATTTTTGTTAAAGGCCATCGATATCTTTTTCACTCTCCTCCTAAAATTTGATTTAAAGGAGGTGCCTGTAATACTTGAAGAAGAAAATGGCTTGGACTACAAAACGGCTTGAAATCCTAAGCATTTGGAGAGATAAATGATATTTATAACAGGATTTGGTTCCGAAAAAGTCCAGAGATAAATAAAGGGGTCGGGAAGGAGCTATGATCCACTAAGGGTGATGCCTTCCGATCTCTGAAAACTGTATAAACTACATTCTCTTTAGTTTCGCTATATATCAACTAAAGTTTGAGTTGATCGTCGCAAGGAAATCACAAATAAATTTTGATATTGGGCGCTCGCGTTAAATCATTTTACATCAAATATTGTGGTACTTTTATGTTAAGAATCTTATTTAAAAAAATCAACGATTCGTGTGGTTTCTCCACATTTCTTTATTCCTACTTTTAGAGATGGAGAAGAATGATGACAGGGACAAAGAAATATATGATGAAAGAAATAAATTGGGCTTCAATGAAAAGTGCTCGAAATTAAAAGTATTTAGATTCCGAATGACGAAGGGCACTATAATTTAATTGCACAGACAAAGGAAGATAAAGATGACTGATACTTGAATTTGATTACTTCACTTGACTTGTTGGACTTGAAATTAAAGTTCAGATGCTGATCTATTTACAGACCAAAACTTTAACCCACTGACTATAGCCACCAATAATATGGTCCCCACTAACTTAGTCATTAACGCCACGAAAGCAGATAATTTACCACTATATTGACTCACTAATTACTTAATTAATTTTCTCACTAAATTGAGTTTATGTAAAATTTAACACACTTCCTTAAACTCAAATGGCATAACGACGATCACGATCTTCAACTTGAAAAATAAATCGATTTTTATGGCTTAGTGTAAATATCAGTCATTTGTTATGGACTTAAAAACTTCATATCAATCTGGATTTTGTTCGTACCATTTGACAACTAATTTATCTACTTGATCACCATCATCGTATTTGTACTTTCGAGCATCATTTTCTTTCAACTGAATGGATTTCATATTCCATGGCTGAAATCCACCCTACATTATTTTACTACTTTTTTAAAAGTGGTAGGATCACTATCTGATAAAAATGCAAAAACTTCATCAGAATCATTATTATTATTGGTTACAACATAATCATTAAATCTCGACGGCATAACTCGATGACGAGTTGAACTGGGACTTAATTTTTAGGTATGAATTATCATGAGTATTGGGAAAAATAGATGTATTCTCAATAAATTGAGAATCTGACTCATCATCAATATTGATTCTCATTTGTTGTTTTTCTTTAACAGGGCAATCTCAAACTCCATATTCCTCTTCTACCGAATGATCATTTTCATCAATTCTGCAAGCTAATAAAAGAGTTATCCCTTCTCTACATCATCTTGAACAAAGTTAGCATACTCAGAATATTTATTGGAAATTTTACATTCTGATTTATGATGATCAAATTTTTTGCAACGAAGATATCTAATTTTAGATTTGTCATACCTTCCATTTTTTTTTGGGTTCCTTACCATGGTTTTCCTCTTTTTTATCGGCAGGTGTTCCACCACTAGAACCACCATTTCAAACACAATCACTTTGCTTTGAGAAGTTTAAAATAGACCATGCACCAACTGTCAGGTTCATCATATATTCGTGAGAACATAATGAACTCATTAAACTTTTAACTGACATAGTCGAGAGGTATTTTCCTTCTTTAATTGCAGCAACAACATATATAGTCAAAACAACTTGTCAATGAACTCATGATTTTCTCAATCACACGTAAATCAGTCTACTTTTCACTGTTAACCCGCAATTGTTAACAATAGATTGAACTCTAGAACAATAATCAGAAATACTTTTAGAGTTAATCATATGAAGAGATTCAAATACACATCGTATAGTCTGCGACCTTACATTTTTTTTTACCTTATTATCACTCTTGTAGAATCTTTGCAACAAATCTCACACTTCTTTAGTTGTTTCTGTGTTCTCTCAAACTATCCAAATTCGACAACCTCCCAAATTTCATGGAAGTCAAACAATGTTTTCAATTAGATACATCATTGATAAAAAAATTTCTCACAACATTGCGAAAGTTGAGGTTGGATTGACTTGTTCACAAAATATTCCTAGTTCTGATACGAAATGTTGGAAATTAAAAGTATTTAAATCCGAATGATAAGGGAAAATGTCATTTGCACAAACAAAGAAGGATAAAAGAAGACTAATACTTGAATTTGATTACTTTACGTGACTTGTTAGACTTTTAAATTTAACTACATACACTGCTCTATTTGTAGACCAAAACTTCAAGCCCACTTATTATGACTACTACTAAGATGATCCTACTAACTCATTAACTCCACTATAAAAAATAACTTGCCACCAAATTTACTCCCTAATTACTTAATTAATTTTCTCATCAAAATTGAAATATAAAATTTAGCAAAAAACATATATCATGTGATTGTCTCAAAGATTGTGTAACCCGTTCACAAAATATTCAAGTTCTCATTTAGAAATACTACAACCAATCAGGCAATCAATCAGAATGGATTCTATTTTTTCCTTCTCATTTCCCTTTCTCCAAGGTCAACAGTTAAAAATCATTTACTTGTAAAGTAGCTTAAAAGGATTTGATTATTTCTCCAAGGTCAACAGTTAAAAATCATTTACTTGTAAAGTAGCTTAAAAAGATTTGATTATTTCTATACTCTATGTTAAAAGGTTACAATGTTGAACTCATTTTTCTCATCTATTTTACCAATAAACAAATAGATAATGTTCGATCCCCCATATGTAAAAAGTCCCACTAAACCTAATTAACATAAGTAATGTTGTATTTTGATATTTCAAGCACTTGCCTTTGTTGACAAACTCCTTCTGTGTGAGTGAGGAAGAAATATTTTCTTTCAACAAAAAAAAAGAAGAAGAAATATTTTATTTAGGGATCTTCAAAGTGATGAGAGAGAGGGGCGAGATTCCAGAGAGAGATGAAGAGATTAAGTTTGATTTTGTCCACCAACCTTTGGTGCAATAGTTGGACACGCCTCTTAAATTTATGAGGTTGTGGGATTGAGTCTCGGTGGAAGCAGTTTGCCGTCAAGATTTATCCCATGTAATTTAGGCTATAAATAAAATAAATACATTTGTCGGGTTTTAGGCCTCTTTCATGTTGTTGGGCTTTAGGCTCTTTCATTTTTTATTTAAATTAGGCGGTTTATCGTGCTCATCACATCTTCATGATGTATCAATGCCTTGTAATGACTAACATAGTCGAATTCTCAGAAAAAAAAAGTTTGATTTTGAAAAAATAAATTTCAAATAAAAAGTTCAAAAACGGGTTTTGATGAATGTAATTTTGAAAAAAAAAATGGTTTAAAGCAGAACATGTTTTGAAAAACAGTTATACTTTTTTAAATATTGTTTTTGAAAATATAAAGTTTTAGAAAAATTGTTTGAAAAAAAAAAAACGTTCTTTTAATCAGATTTTGAAAAGCCTTTAATTGGGAAAAAACAAGTTTTGAAAATAACAAATTGAAAAGAAACATTTTTTTGTGTAGAAACAATATTAAAAAAAAAAAAAAGTTTATCTTTTTCAAAACAATCATTTTCCTAATTTTAAAGAAACTATTTTAAAATGATTTTAAGTTTGAAATTTGGGGGTAAGAGCATCTCCAATGCACCCGATCTTAAACTTTTAAGTGTCACATAGAACTTTTTTGGTTGTTGAGAGATGTGCTACATAGGACTTTGAGTGTTTTTATAAGAAAAACATCTCCAATACAAAATTCAATTGAGATCCTAAGATGATGCGGAAACATTTAATATTAAGACGTATTGTAGTTATCAAATTTAATTCTGAAACCAATAGAAAGTACTTTTTCTTATTAAATGTACGTGTAACATGTGTTACTATTAGAGCTTTTTTGAATGTTGCATTGGAGAAGGACTTGAATTAGAGACACTCAATTTAACCATATAGAAAAGAGAATCTCAATTGAGAGTTGACACATAAGTCGATTAGAGTTTTTTTTTTTCAGTTATGTATTGGAGATGGTCTAAGAATCCAAATCATAACAAATCTTAAGGGTAGGCTGGATTTTGATACTATACAAATTTGGATTCATGAACCTGTAGAACTTAAGAATTCTGAGATTTGAAGTTTTCAGATAGACAAGAGAATCAAAATTCCTGACAAATTTTAATTTCAGTAGTCATCCTAGTTTGGATTCTTGCTTCCACGCTATAAATTCTTACAATTTATTTAGACTTTGAAGGTCAATAATTAAACATAAGTTAATTCATGGTGATACCTAAGGGTTACTCTAATCTATCATCTTCCCTCTACTTCTTCACAGACCTTCTTGACAAATTTAATGTAGTATGCATTAAAAATTAACCAACTTATATGCACTTGTCGAAGTCAATAATATTTAACACCCACCCTCTACTTCTTCACAGGCCTTCTTGACAAATTTAATGTAGTATGCACTAAAAATTAACCAACTTATATGCACTTGTCGAAGTCAATAATATTTAACACCCACCCTCTACTTCTTCACAGGCCTTCTTGACAAATTTAATGTAGTATGCACTAAAAATTAACCAACTTATATGCACTTGTCGAAGTCAATAATATTTAACACCCACCCTCTACTTCTTCACAGGCCTTCTTGACAAATTTAATGTAGTATGCACTAAAAATTAACCAACTTATATGCACTTGTCTGAAGTCAATAATATTTAACACCCAAACAATAGAATTGCTGTGTTCGATACAATCAATTTATACTCAAAAAACAAAAAAAAAATTAGGATTCAATTTCAGAGACAGTTATATAGTTATGTTCAACATGTTTTTTTAGTATTTATAATTAGATTGATTGATCAAGAGAAAGTCAATTTGATTCGATTGTTTATTTGACTTCTATGTAAAACTAATTGTGGCATGTGATCTGTGTAAAATATTATTATCCAAACGCTCATTGTTATCAATCCATCTAAGAACACACCCAATAGGGGTTCTCAACTGAGGGTATTCTCATCTCATTTTATAAATGGTGGGTGATTTGGGAAAATAAGAAAATTATTCGGGTAGAAAATTTTAAAGGGGAGATGTGAATTTAAGCGAATTTTTCTGGATGCAAAATTTTAAGGGGAAACAAGTCATCTTCTTATTCTCCGTCTCTTATTACCAACTCCAGCTACCACCACAAACTCCGTTCACCGCCTCTAACTCCGACCACCACCATTCTTCTCTCCTTCCACTAGGACTACAACTTCCATTTATCTTCTTCTCTCTATTCCTCCTTCTCTATTTCTCTCTCTACTCCTCCCTCTCCATTTCTCTCTCTATTCCACCCTCTCTTTATTTGATCCGGCGAAGGGGTAATCCCTTCGCTGGAAAGACGATAGATACGACCATGGTATGGGGTTCTCCCAAACATGAATGAGTTGGGACAATCCCAAACCACTATGTTTTTTTTTGTTGAAAGGGAATTTATTAAAATAAAGAGTCTATTACAATAAGCTAAGAAGAAAAACATAAATACAATAAGTAAAGTAGTACAACAAAATATCACAACTGAAGAGGTGCATAGTATAACTTTGGTTTGCAGAGCAGTCTTCATTGTGTAGATTGCAAGGCTGGCAGCTCTTCTGGAGTAAGATACCATAATTAATCTTGAGAGTCCGTCTATTAGTTATAAAGATGAAGCTCGTATCTAACTTCTTGTAACACTTAAGATGGATTAAACATACACCCAAAATTTCTGGAAGAAACAAGGGTGTCAGCAAGATGGAATCATAGGATGATTCCGGGGTATCCCGCCAGTATTCTCCATATACAGAGACCATATCCGATCGAATTCTACAATGTAGAAACAGTTCAGACACCTGGTAAATGGGATTGCCGTCATAGCCTGAGTATGAATACCCTGCTAATCCGACAAAAGATCGCAATTCAATTGCGTAAAGGGGTGGAAGTGAACATGTTACAGAACTTGAAATCAGAGTTAAATCTATATGACTGCCAAAGACAAATATAATCAACAAAAGGTGAGCTGGAAGATAAGTAACATACACTGCACGACGAAGATGGAGATTAATATACGTTATAGAGTGTCGACCGGGGTCGAAGGGAAAGTTTAGATGAGTGTTATTTATTACTAATCTGATAGATCGACGTAAGTGTCCAGCATATGTACGATTAGTGTTCCTAAACTGAATACGATGCAAAATCGGTGAAACTATCATGGATAGCCGATCAAAATGATCGTAATTAGATCGACAACATGGATATACTGAATAACTAGGAAAGGGTGTATGATTGTTTAAGGCATAAAGGTTCCACACGACAAGTTGACTGCCCAAAACGAGATCAAGATATACAATAGTAGTACATGACCTTAAAGGTTTGTTAAGATTGCAAAGAAAAATTAAAATTAGGGTTTGTTCATAGAGGGATTTGAGTCGGAGGAGAAAGACCTCCATATGATGAACTAAAGCTCTACCACTGTAAGATATCATCTTAAAAATCGAGACTCGAGGTGCAAAAGAGTGAAATCAACAGTAAAGCGAGCATACAACAGGAGGTTTACACTAATCTTGATTCTAAGACTATGAGAGAGTATAGAGAAATAACACTAGTTAAAAGAACACACAGCTGCTAGAGAAGTAAATTAAAGGATTAATCCAATTACAATGCAAGATGAGACTCACCCGTAACCTAGAAAGATAGTCACCCGAGAGGCTAAAGTGACTTAACTATGTCAAAATAATCTAAGGTTACACAGGATTGAACACTAGATGGGTAAGGTTACTTCCCTGAGTGGGTTGATCCTGTTCAGATATATCGACCAAAAGCTTGCTATCCTGCTTGATAATTTACTTTGCAGCAAGAGAGATACTTCCCTGATCTCTTGATTTGCTTGCTGGTACTCAAGGATTTTAGTTGTTGATATCTTATGTTGTTGTCGCTTGCTAAAGGTTTATATGTATTTTGCTTTGATTGTGGGTTGATAAAGTATTAATTAGTTCTTTAGTGGGGATAAAAAGGGTGGATTCACTCAAAAACGTGATTGCATGTTGGGTTCTGGTGGAGATTTGTGGATTGGAAGGTAGATTTAGGTGGTTTAGGGTTTCACTTTTGGGGAAAAGGAAAGGGAGGGGTTGATCGCCTGCTGACGTTGGGCGAGACTCTCTCTCCTCAAAAACCCATTATATATCTAAAGAAGAAAAAATATAGACAGTGAGATAATGATTTACGTGGTTCGGCTAAGCCTACTCCACGGGAGAAGAAGAGAGCTCGTATTTCTCATTCATGGAAGCTTGGAGGTGAGGTTACATCAGTTTTATAGATCAATACAGGCAACTAATTTAAGCAACACAATATAGATATCATATCTTGCCTAAATTGTTATACTCAAATCTAAGACTATGAAGGAAATAAGAATATACTTCATATATCTTTCAAATCTTCTCCACCAACACTCCCCCTCAAGTTGGTGCGAAGATGTCAATAGAGCCCAACTTGAACAAAATCTCTTGAAACTTTTTAGCCGGTAATCCTTTTGTGAAAATATCTGCTAGTTGTTGGTCAGTACGAACAAAGGGAGTGCAAATATTATTAGCCTTTATGTGGTCTCGGACAAAGTGGCAGTCCACTTCAATGTGCTTCGTTCTTTCGTGGAATACCGGGTTCGAGGCAATATGCATAGCAGCTTGGTTATCACAAAACATCTTGGTGGGTTGAGATGAAGCAAAACCTAGTTCTTCTAACAAGGCTCTAAGCCATATAATCTCGGAAGTAGTTGATGCCATGGCACGATATTCTGCTTCTGCACTAGATCGAGCAACGACATTTTGTTTCTTACTCTTCCATATAACCATATTACCTCCAACAAAAGTGCAATAACCTGTTGTTGATTTTCGATCAACCAGACAACCAGGCCAATCAGCATCAGAGTAGGCTGAAATGGAGTGTCCAGAATCATCATCATTCTTCCGCATCAATATTCCTCTTCCTGGTGATCCTTTTAGATACTGCAAGATCCTCGTTGCTGCATCCATATGATTAGACTTTGGAGAATGCATAAAGCGACTTATTAAACTCACTGCATAAGATATGTCAGGTCGAGTAATGGTAAGATAAATTAATTTACCAACTAACCTTTGAAATTGACCAATATCTAATAGTAATTCACCTTTCTTGGCAATCTTACCACCATTTTCAATTGGAGTATCAACTGGTTTTACTCCCATTTTTCCTGTCTCTCTTAACAAGTCTAAAACATACTTTCTCTGATTAAGATCCCCTTTTTTGAGTAAGCAACTTTAATACCCAGGAAATATTTTAATATCCCTAAGTCTTTGATAGCAAACCTCTTGTGAAGTAGATCTTTAAGTTTTTCGATCTCATGTTGATCGTCACCGGTAATGACAAGATCATCAACATACACCAACACAATAGTAATTCCAGAGTTACCTTTTTTTATAAATAAAGATGGATCGGCTGAGCTTCTTTTCAACCCATCCTTCATAAGAACTGAACTCAACTTAGAATACCATGCACGAGGCGACTGTTTAAGACCGTATATCGCCTTTTTTAATTTGCATACTAGATTAATGTTGCTTTGTTGAGGATGACCAGGCGGTATACTCATGTAGACTTCTTCTTCAAGATTACCGTTTAGGAATGCATTTTTCACATCCATCTGAAATAACTTCCAATCTTTGTTAGCTGCAAGAGACATAAGAACTCTAAAGGTGTTCATCTTGGCAACTGGAGCAAAGGTTTCTATGTAATCTTCTTCATATGTTTGAGTAAATCCCTTAGCAACCAACCTCGCTTTATGTCGTTCTATACTTCCATCACTTTTGTATTTAGTTTTATATACCCAACGACAACCAACAGTTTTCTTTTCGTGTGGTAACTTTACAAGTTCCCACGTCTTGTTTTCATCTAAAGCTTGCAACTCTTCTTTCATAGCTTTCGTCCAAATTGGGTTGGATCGAGCTTCTGTAAAATTTCTTGGCTCTTGATCACTCGATATTGTACTTAAAAAGGCAGAATGTGAAGGAGCAACATTATCATAAGTCAAATGGACCTCCAAAGGGTAAGCAACCGCATGGTATGTGAAGAGATCTTTCATTTTTTCTGGAGGTCTTGTCTCTCTACCAGACCTTCTTAGTATTGGAACTGCTTCACTTTGAGGAGGTATGATTTGTTTTTCTATCCTATCACTGGGATCATTATTTGTCGGAGTTGGTATTGGTTGATTTGTTGATTCAACAAGTTCAACATCATTGTTAGAGGATTCATTATCAATAGTAGGAAGTGGCATGGAATTGTTATCTCTGGCAGGAAGCGGTACCATGTCAGCCATATACTCCCCCTGGGATCGATTCCCAGATTCAGATTGAAAATAAGCATGATCTTCATCAAATAAAACATCCCGAGAAATCATAAGCTTTTTGGTTGTTAGATTATAACATACATACCCCTTTTTAGTTGAAGAATATCCAAAGAAAACACATTTACTTGATCGAGCATCAAATTTGTCACGATTTTGTGTTTGTTGGTGAACATAACACACACACACCCGAATACCCGAAGATGAGAGATATCAGGTTTATGCCCTTTTAGAACTTCTAATGGAGATTTAAAATTAAGGATTCGAGTAGGAAGTCTATTAATCAAATACGTAGCAGTTAACATACTATGAGACCAATACCTTTTGGGAACATTCATTTGCATCATGAGGGCACAAGCAGTTTCCAACACATGTCTATTTTTGCGTTTTGAAACACCATTTTGTTGCGGTGTGCCAACACAACTCGTTTGATGTATAATATCCTGACTGCGGAGATAATGAGGAAGTAACCCTTTGACATATTCTGTACCATTGTCAGATCTAAAATATTTAATTTTAGCATCAAACTGATTTTTCACCATGCAATTAAAATCTACGAAAACAGAATACACATCACTCTTAGATTTCAGTAAAACCAACCATGTTGCCCGAGACCAATCATCAATAAATAACAGAAAATATCTATAACCATCATATGAATCAACTGGAGCAGGACCCCATAAGTCTGAATGGACTAACTCAAAAGGCGTAGTAGTTTTAGATGTAGAAATATTAAATAATAAACGAGTTTGCTTAGAGAACTGACAAACATCACAGATACTGGACTCTATTGAAAAAGTAGGAAAAATATGAGATAAAATACGACTAGAGGGATACCCAAGACGCTTATGGAGAATGGAAGTTGGCACAAGATTTGTTGTATGACAAGCCTTATTCTGCAGACTGAACAAGTATAAGCCATTTGAGTAGACTCCTTTACCAATCATCAAATTCGTCTTTCGATCCTGAAAGATGACGGAAGTAGGTGTAAAAATAACATTACAATTTAAAGAATTTGTGATCTTTCCGACCGATAGAAGTTGAACAGGAAATGATTGAACTACAAGTGCCTCAGATGGAGAGCAATTTGAGAAAAAATAAACTTTTCCACTTCCTGAAACAGGGACTGTGCTTCCATTAGCCACAACAACATTATGCATATGAGATTTAGAAGAAAAATCATTAACAGATGAAGGGTCGTTAGCCATGTGGTCGGTAGCGCCAGAATCAACAATCCAAATATTAAATTTTGAACCAAATGAAGTAAGAAGAGCATGTAAAATATCTGAACTGTGAGAAGGTTTTTGTTTAGATGAGACAAACTTACTCATTTGTTCGAAAAGATGACTCATTTGATTAATAGTAGATGTATCAGCAATATTTGCACGCTCAGTCTTACCCATTTGCTGAAGTAATTGACTTTGTTGATTCAATGTAATCGAAGTATCAGCAACTGCTGCACGATCAATTTTACCTTTCTCAAAATTAGATTTGAGGTGAGGATGCAATTCCCAACATCGATGCTTTGTGTGCCCACTTTTACCACAATGGTCACAATGATATGTTTCACGTCGTCCTTTATTTTTATAATTTTTTCCTCTTCCACCACTAAAATATTTTCCCTTTTCTTCCTTCTCAACCATGAGAGCACTCGATTCAGGTATATCAGAAAAATTCTTAAAATTCATAGCCTTCTTTCGAGTTTCTTCACGTTGAATAGTAGAACAAACATTGGATAATGTGGGCAAAGTGGAACTCATAAGGATATTGCTTTTTAAGGAATCATGTTCTGGCTTGAGACTACTAAGAAGTGTAAAAATCTTATCTTCCTCTGCCGTTTGTAAAAGAACCTTAGCATCAGTTGTATGTGGTCTATATAACTCAAGTTCATCCCACATTCGCTTTAGTGTGCCGAGATGTTCGGTAAACGATTTTTCACCCTGCTTTACTTTGGAAATTTCACATTTAAGTTCAAAAATTCGTGCAACATTATTTTGATGTCCATATAAATCCGCCACAGATTTCCATAGATCCTTTGCAGATTCAGAAAATGAAAATATTTCACTAATATCCGGTACCATTGAGTTTAAAAGCCATGATCTAACAAGTTGGTCATTACCAATCCAATCGTCATACTTAGGATCCGCTAGATCAGGACATTTAGCATTACTATAAATGAAACTAGTTTTCCTTTTTCCACCAAGAGCTAGCATAACAGCTCTTGACCAACGAACATAATTAAGGCCATCTAGAGGAACAGAAGATAACTTTAAACTAGTATTGTAATCCATTTCCGCCATTAGAACACACAATAAGAAAAAAAAAAAAAAAAAGGAACCAGTATAAAATCTAAGAAAACTGAAGGGATTAAGGACTTATCTTGAGATGAGTAATACCAAATCACTCTTAACAAAGTATAAGAGAAAAAAATATCCAACCGAGACGCAGCCTTATCTTCTTTCCCAAACAAAAGAAACGATCTCCCTTCTCAATTTTAAAGAGAAAAATTAATTCTTCCAATCAAGAAGATTGAGGATGCTGTGCATATAATTTTCTTCAGAAATAATTATGAAGATGTTGTTTCTTCACCAACAATAAAAAAAATTCTGAAGATGTTGTTTCTTCACCAACAATGAAAAAATTCTGAAGATGTTGTTTCTTCACCAACAAATAGTGCTTATGAATATGGAGATGAAGGAAGATTGACTCAAATTTCAGTAAGTCAGAAAGGATTTGAACAGATTCGAATTGAAGCTTCTCTTGTTCGCAAAATCAGAGTGGATCTGACGTAGCTCTGAATATCATAAAGAAGAAAAAATATAGACAATGAGATAATGATTTACGTGGTTCGGCTAAGCCTACTCCACAGGAGAAGAAGAGAGCTCGTATTTCTCATTCATGGAAGCTTGGAGGTGAGGTTACATCAGTTTTATAAATCAATACAGGCAACTAATTTAAACAACACAATATAGATATCATATCTTGCCTAAATTGTTATACTCAAATCTAAGACTATGAAGGAAATAAGAATATACTTCATATATCTTTCAAATCTTCTCCACCAACAATATCCCTTCTGCCCCCCCCCCCCCCCCCCCCCCAAACCACTATGCTGGTTGGGGATTCCCCCAACCAGTTCATATTGGTTTGGGAGGATCCCCAAACCCGCCAATCTCTCGAAATTGGGCTAGTTTGGGGATCCTCCCAAACCAGTATGAACAATCCCCAACAAGTCACTGGTATGGGTTCTTCCAAATTAGTCAATTGAGTGGTTTGGGAGAATCCAAACCAATGCCGTTTTTCGCGAAAAAAATCGTTGGAAAACGGTTAGATAGTAACAAAGAGGGAAGAGAGAGGAGAAAGTCTTCACTCAAAATGGTTTCCCTCTAACAATTAAAAAACCGAGTCAACTAAAATTGACCAATTTTTAGAAAGTCCCAGATACTTTTTTCATTTCTCCAAATCACCCTCCTTCATAAATTTTTAGAATTTTCAATTTCTATAAGGACTCTTACACGTGGATTTTCCTATCCAAATTTAATTTGTTTTGTATTAGGTTAGGATATCAATTTTATTTTCAACTATAAATCAAAATGTTCAACAACAAAAAAAAACTATAAATCAAAATTCATAGCAAATCCTAATTTCAATTTTCAGTAGTCATCCTACTTTGGATTCCTAGGTCCAAATATACCATAAGTTTTTACAACTTGTATAGACTTTAAAGGTCAACAACTAAATACTCTCAAGTTAGTTCATCGTGATAACCAAGGGTTACACTAATTAATCTCATTAATTCTCCTTAGTTGAGCATTAAAGTATCCTCTTCCCCATACTTCTCCATGGGCCTTCATGACAATTTTTAATGTATAATGTACAAAAAATTAACTAACCTGTACAAAATTGACTAAAGTCAATATGTTGAATACCCAAACAATAAAATTGGTGGATTGGACACCATGTTCAACATGGGTATTTTCTTTTCTTTTTTGAATAGATGATCCATTAAGATAAAGTCAATTTGATTCGACTATTTATTTGACATTTATGTAAAACTAACTATTGTACGTGATAATATACAACATTACTCCGAAATCAACGTGAAAAAATGAAAATCTTAGTTTGCTCTCAACAATTTTGTACATTTTTTGAACAAAATTGTTTTTTTTCAATAATTGGTTTGTAAAAATGTTTTGAATTTTGTCTTTCATATTTGACAAACACAGACTTGCACTAACATTTTGGTTAAAGAATCTTTCAATATTGTCTTGTGAAGAAAGTAATGGTTTGCACATTTTTTGTTTTTCTTCCAACATAAACGTTTAGACTAATGTATTTTTTAGTTTGTCTTTTGTAAAAATTAAAATGTTATGCACATTATCTTTTGTATTTTACAAGCCCATTCGGACAAATAATGTTTTGGCTAATGCACTATATATGTTTTTAACACCATAATTATATATGTTATCAACATTTTATATGACAATTATGTATGTTGTATATATTTGAAAAAACGTCAGGACGTTATTACACATGTTATCAACAGTTTCTAACAACACAATTATATATGTTGTCAACATAAAAGGGTAAAAAGAGGATTATGAGAAAAATAAGATTGTCTTGTTTACAACATAATTATATATGTTGTCAACAGTTTAAAAAATGTTAAAAATGAGTTTCTTTTTACAATAATTTTTTGGTGTTTTTTTTTTATTTGGGTCCACATTATGAGCTTTGAACTCAATGTCTAACACTTAGGTGTCGTTTGACAACACTAAAATAAGTTACTTTTTTGCTTATTTAAGTAGAATAGTAAAAAAGTTAGTTTGGTAACATGAAACCTTCTGACTTTATTTAAGTTAAAATTTGACTTCCTCTTGAAGTTCAAAATTTTTGCTTTTGACTTCAAAGTTAAGTTACTTATGTCCAATACATACACAAATATTACTTGACTATATTTTTCTTGTCTACCTCCGCTCGATCACACTAATTAGCACCACCCACCATACCTCAACCACCACCGTTGGCGCACATCCACCACCACTGTTGGCGCACATCCACAACCACCCCACACCTCCACCACCACCCCACACCTCCACCACTACCCCACACCGCCATCACACCATAACCACCACAACACCTCAAATACCACCACCATCATAACTAAGCTTCCACCACCACCACACCCATCACCATGTCTCCACCACCACCACCATCACACCTGAACCACCACCACCACTAAGCCTTCACCACCATTACTACCATCACCAAGCTTCCACCACCACCACCACATCTCTACTACCACAACTCCACCACCACCACACATCCACCACCTCATTTCCACCACCACCACCACCACACCATACCATAATCACCACAACACCTCAAACACCACCACCACCACACTACCTCAAACACCACCATACTTTCATCTCCACCGCCACACCTCAACCACCAATACCATACCTCCTCCACCACCGCCACCATACTTCCACCACCACCACCACCCTCATACCTCCATCACTACCCCCATCGTCATATTTCCACCACCATATCCTCATGACCACTAGCACCATATTAACACCACCACCGCCATATTTCCACCTCTACCACACATCAACCACCACCATTATTACCACACCACCACCTTTGACATAATAGTCATCATGAAATCGTATGAGTAAACTTAAATGAATTATCTCTATGGGTCGGGGAAAGGAAAATAAAAAGTAGAGAAGTAAATAACGTTGCCAAACTAACTTTTTTACTTATAAGTAACAATTTTGCCAAACATATTTTTTGTATTTTTTAACTTTATTGAAGCAAAAGTACTTCTGCTAGAAGTAAAACTTCTTTTACTTTTGTTTGACAAACGACACCTTAGAGTGCCACATAAGACTTTTTGGAGTTTTTGATAAAAAACCATCTCCAATGGAACACTTTGTTAGACACTCTAATATGAGGTGGACACATTTATTATAGAGTGTCTAGAGAGAGAAACTCTAAAATGAGAGTGTCTACTTGAAACTCTCTAACTGTTACTTTATAATTTCAACCAATAGAAAACCTTACTTTTCAACTACTTTTTATCTATTGGATTGAAGAGGGACGTGTGTATTAAGTATAGAGACTTTAGAGATCTCCATTGGAGACCAACAAAAACTAGAGCGTCTCTAAATTGACATTTAGGAAAGAGAATCTTTATTTGACACTTGACAACTAGATTTTTAGAGTGTTTGTTAGAGTGTCCCATTGAAGATGCTCTAAGTGCTCACTATTATTAAATTATCTAAGAGCATCTCCAATGCAACACTCAAACTCTAAATCTTAAAGTGCCACATAGTATTTTTTAGAGTTTTTCTTTAAAATCCATCTCCAATGCAAAACTCAACATGAATCTCTAAAGTGATGTGTCAAGATTTATTTTAGAGATCTTTAAGAGGACACTCTAAATTTAGAGTGTCCTCTTGAGATTCTCTAAGTGCCACATAAGCAAATCTATAAGTTTTAAACTAAAATACAGGTGTTTAGAGTTTCTCTTGAATGTTGCATTGTAGAAGGTTTTGCAATAGAGTGTCTCTAAATGGCCAAATAGGAAAGAGGTCATTTAGAGATCTATTTTTCACACTTGACACGTAGGATTTTTAGAGTTTTTCTTGAGGCTTGCATTGGAGATGCTCTAAGAGCAAATGCAATAGGGGGTTTCCGGTGAGGGGCTCCATCTCATTTTGGGAGCCTCTAAATTTTTTAATTCTAAGGACTTTCAAATGTGGGCTCTCCCAACTAAATTTAATATGCTTCGTATGTGCGATGTATGTGTGGAATTCCAATTCTATTTTTGAAGTACGGATTATTGGTCCCAGATTTAAAATTTGACCTAATTCTAGATAGATAGAAATTAGAAAGCTTTAGAGAATAGTAAAAGAAAGTGAACTTCAAGAATATTTGGACAACAACTTAAATTTTTTTTTTTACTGAAAATAGAAGATTAAAAAAATTAAAAAAAGAGTGGAGTGGATACCTTTTTGTGATTTTCACCCCAAACTATTGGCGAGCTCAATAGAAGCCATTACTCCTCACTACTTTTATTATGAGAATTTTTGTTACCGAAGAAATGTTTAGATGTGAAATTAATTTTTTCATGGGAGATAAAATCATCCGTGGTTGGTTGTATGGTAGGAAAATGTGAGATTTTTAGAAAGTCTTTGGGCATGCCCAGGGGCGGGAATCCGTCCGCACGGGCAGAAAACAGACACTAACTCAACCGGTTTGGGCGGAACGGGCACAAGTCCTAAGTGTCCACTCGGACATCCGGAAACCCAGCGGAGGAATCAGTCCACACGGGAGGAAACGAACACTAACTCAACCGATCCAGGCGGAACGGGCACAAGTCCCAAGTGTCCACTCGGACGTCCGGACAACCCGGTGGACATTTCGGATCTCCAACAAAGTGTCTGTCCGTGACCGTTTTGATAGTCGGGCAAACCGGATATCGGTCGGTCAGGCACCGGTTACTAATGAACAAATTAAATAAATAAACTTTTAATTGAAAGTAAAACTGTTTAGTAGCTAAATATAACTTTCTAAACTCCCACTTTACAATTCCAAAAAGTAAATAAATACGAAGTTAAAAGATAATCATTGAGATTTCTCATGGATTGCGATCGGTTATATTCTTATTCTCATGGATTACGATCGGTGTATTGTGGATTCTAGGATTATTGATGAGACATTGAGATTTTGGGGGAAGGAGAGACTAGAGAACTGGAGAGGCGAAGGCATAATCAAGAAAAGTGATTTCTAGAGTTATATATTTTTACTCTTGAAATCTAACGGTTGTAGAGAACCCTACAAATTTAAAGGCTTAAAATCAATCCTATAGGCGGCGGGTATAACGAGTAAGATAAACTGACGGGTATGGATGGGTTCGATCGGTCGGACTATATAAGCGGGCGGACTAGGTCAGATCACCGGCTAAGGACCTATGCCTGCTTAAGCTCTTTCCATCGGGCGGGTACGGACCGATTCGGGCATCAGACGGTCAAGGACCCTTTAGACTCGGACGGTGGTGGGTGTGTTCAGGGTTTCCGACCCAAAATCTCACCCCTAGGCGTGCCTTTAGAAAATAAGCTTTCATATGAAAATTCAAGGTTTCTCCATTTGTCTTAATTAGACCTAATTTAGGCTTTATTTGTTACGTTGGAAAACAAGCTAAAAAAACTGATTTTCACGGGAAAATCGATTTTTTACTGTTGGTTGGACCGCAAGAGTGTTAAAATCGATTTCGCGTTACAAAAAAGTAAGAAAATAACCTAAATTTTTGTACCAGCAAATTGTTGATAATATGTTTCTTTTGAGTCATAGATAAATTCAAATTGCTATTCGGGTTTCAGATGTAGGTTTCAATGTTGAATGTCTAAATTACGAACAAAAAACAATTTTCTACTCTATTACTGATTTCGTGAATGATGAAAGAGATGTCATATTTCTTTTAACTGGTGGGGTGGGAATAAGTAAAACATTTTTTTACAACATGATAGTTGTTAGTTGTCGTGTAAGGGGTTTTACTGTTATCAAGATAGCTTCTTTTGGTATTGTTTATTTACTACTCTCTCTGTCTCATATTAAGAGTCCCACTTTGGAACTCCAACTTTTTTTCATATATTTTGTTTTTCCATTTGTACCCTTAGTTATTGTAGAAAAAGTCTAAAATTCAAGAGAACCTCATTTTTCCACCTCATTAAACATTAAAGTGTTTTTATTGCAAAAACAAATTCCAACAGATTATAGTTGACTCAAGGTAAGGGCATTGTGGGAAAGTAGATGGATTTTATATGATAAAAAAGGAAGTGGGACTCTTAATATGAGACATCTCTAAAAGGAAAGTGAGACTCTTAATATGAGACGGAGGGAGTATTTTAGTGGAAGTCGAACTACTCGTTCAACTTTTCGTATCCCTTTGAATGTGTATAAAGATTCAATATGCAACATTCGTAAGCAGACTCCACCCGCAGATCTATTCAGATAAACACGTCTAATCATTTGGGATGAAGTTCTTATGGCACATAGGTATTGCGTTGAGGCAGTTAATTGTACAGTATAAGATGTTCTTGATGAATACAAACCATTTCATGGTATAACAGTTGTTCTAGGGGGACTTTCGACAAATTTGACCTGTCATACCAAAAGGAGTCAGGGAGCAGATCGTAGGTGCATCCCTTAGGCATCATTTATATGGTACTTTATTACCATCCCCACTCTGCATCAAAACATGCGGTTACGTCCTGAAGAACCCATAAGCATTCATCTTTCGAATTTCTTACTCAAAGTAAATTTTATTTTCTGTACGTAACATAACACATTATATTTAATTTTCCTATTGTTTTTATACTTTATATCCATTACCCATCAACTTTTATCTTTTTGAATGTTGGATAGAGTAAAAGACGAAAAAGTTAACTTGTTGTCTTCTATAAATACATGCAATAATTTGCATTCGCGGATTTCTTCAACTTATAATCAAGGGTTACATTTACATAATCTAATCTCATCCAAACCTGGAACCTAAACAACCTAATCCTCATCTGGATTCCTTGGATGTGGTCTCTCTATCTATCTCTGTAAATTGACTTGGCAAAAAAAAAAACGATTTGGGAAAGACAAGAAGGCAATACGAAATTCTATAAAGTACCTCTTAAAAGCATAATAGTACATGACCTTCTAAAGGCACTCCCCTAGTTTTCTTACATCCCTGTCAAAAATTTAAACTTGATTTTCACAATTAAAAATGATGATTTTTTTTCCAACGATAAATACTTGATTTTCACATCTAAACATTTTTCGATGTAACAAACGAAGTCATAAAGAGTAACGTTAGAAGAGGGTACAAGTCAAAGTCTACTCTAGAACTACACGAAGTCTACGGTCTGTATTTTCGAATCAACTCCCTTTCTCTCTTAATGGAATTTCATTCTTGATGGACAATAGATTCTTATTTAGGTCTGGAGCAAGTCTAGCTTACAACATCTTCTATCATTTTTCTAACTAGGTTTCTACCACTACCTACAGACGTTGTTAATCCCTCTTGGACAACGCCTTTCGCGAAAGAAAAGAAATAAGTTTAAACTATACTTTAAAACAACCTTTGATTGTTCCGAAAATTATTTAAAAGAGTTAAAAATTGTATTTCAAAAAAAAAAATCTCATAGATTTGATCTTTATCACACTTTTCCATTTAAAGGGACTGTCAGATTTATCTCTAACTGAGTTGTTCTATTATATAAATATTAGAACTTCTCATTCCGGTACCTTCCTTTTGTTGGATTATTTTTCAAATAATCCGTTAATTTATGACCAGCTCCCACCTAGCTCCTTAGTTTATCGACAATACTCATATGACCTTTTTTTTCCGTCTTTTCTGTCCATTGACTGTTAACATTTTTAAGGTTTTCTAGAAATACCATTTTATGAAGACGAAGAAGATCATGAATCTCCAGTAATAACAAATTAACAAGTGGTGATTTATTGTCACCAGGATGGAGAAAATCAACGCCAGGGTACATCAACCGCATACGGCTGGAAAGGACAATCACAACAACATTGGAACGTATCAGGAATATCTTCTTGTTTAAGTCCATTAGAAAGAGCTAGCCTAATAATTATTGGTGAACGAAGAAGGGTATAACACCGAGATCAATCAGAACATCTGGTGAGATTGATAGTGTATCAGTTAAACCTAATTTATCAACATCTTACATGTGTGCTAATCCATCATGAAAAGTAGCTACTTTCAGTAGATGCAACGATTATTATCCATAAAACTAGAAGATCCCAAGCATTCATTTTCACAGTTTGGACGATCTTGACATCGTAATTGTTTTCTTATACTAGTTGATTAA
Source organism: Eschscholzia californica (assembly GCF_041429995.1). NCBI lineage: Eukaryota > Viridiplantae > Streptophyta > Magnoliopsida > Ranunculales > Papaveraceae > Eschscholzia > Eschscholzia californica. The sequence goes on along the minus strand of NW_028238420.1, from coordinate 39,129,178 downwards.
TTTAATTTACTTAGCATTTCTGTTTGATTGGTTTGATTTAAAATTTCTTTAGCATCTGATGAAAGATGAAGTTTCAAAGAGAAAAAATCAGGGAAGAGGAAGAGATGATGAGAGAGTTTTTAGAGAGAAAACAAAGTTTCCTATGTGGGAATTAAAATTTAAAAGGACGACATTTCTGGAAGGTCTTGCAAATTAACCGTCAATAGATGAAAAAGAAGAAAAGGGAGTCTGGGTATTTTCGATCAACTAGGAGGGTTAGGTGTAGGGGTGGGATTTTGGCCCGGAACCCGCCCACGACCGCTCGAGTCTAAAGGTTCTTTGACCGTCCAATGCCTGAATCAGTCCGTACCCGCCCAATAGAAAGAGCTTAAGCAAACGGGCGTAGTCATAAGTCCTTATGCGATGATCCGACCGAGTCCGCCCGCTTATATAGTCCGTCCGACCGAACCCATCCATACCCGTCAGTTTATCCTACCCGTTACACTCGACCGCCTATATGATTGATTTTAAGCCTTTAAATTTGTAGGGTTAGCTACAACCGTTAAATTTTAAGAGTAAAATTATATAACCCTAAAAATCACTTTTCTTAATCTTGTATTCGCCTCTCCACTTCTTTAGTCTCTCCCTCTTCCAAAATCTCATCAGTAACCCTAGAATCCACAATACGCTGATCGTAATCCATGAGAATAAGAATATAAACCGATTGCAATTCATGAGAAAATTCTCAATAATTATCTTTTAATTTTGTATTCATTTTCTTTTTGGAATTATAAAGTGAGAGTTTAGAAAGTTGTATTTAGCTACTACATAGTTTTAATTTCAAATAAAAATTTATTTATTTGTTCATTAGTAACCGGTGCCCGATCGACCGATATTCGGTTTACCGACTATCAAAACGGTCACGGACGAACACTTTGCTGGAGAAAAATCTGAAATGTCTGCCCAATTTGTCTGGATGTTGGAGTGTACACTTAAGACTTGTGCCTGTTCTGTCAGGACCTGTTGAGTTAGTGTCAGTTTTCTGCCCGTCTAGACCCATTCCCACCCGCACCTAGGGGGAGATATGGTTATAAACTTTTTTTTGTAGGCCTCCATCTTTTCGTAATCACCTCTAGAGATTTAGGTGGTCACCGGTTTTGGGTAATAAGAAAACGCGCCATCAATTTCCATCAAACTAACAGTTTCCCTGTTTGGGTTTCTTCTGTTCTTCAATCGAAATTGTTAATGGAGAACTCAATTCGATCTCCAAATTTACCACATACCCATTAAAATTCAAAAGCAGTAAGAAAATGGGTTTATCTTCTTTCCCTGCAATTCTGCAATGTCACCTTCCTAGTGAAACCCTTTTGACTAAAAAGGCTAAAGAAAACAAATAATTGATAAAGTGCTTTCTCCCCAATAAGCAAACCAAACTTGTATTTGATAATTTCTTTTCAAAGCAAAATCTTTGATTTCACAATTCCAACTTGCTCAAGTTTGGCAACAATACATTACCAGAAGAAAGTTAGAGTGAAAGAGATTACTCTGTATTTGAATTTATTAGTCAACCATGTATCTTTTTCTCTATATAAATCTTAGTTCAGAGTCCACCATTTTTCAAATAATTTTCTTTCTCTATAACTCTAAGTTTGCCTCCTTTCGATCCATTAATGGCGGTGAAATTAAGGGTTTAGCTTCTTATGCTGGAGAAGTAAAGGGGTTTGTCGTACCAAGTTTTCTTTATTATCAAGGTTAGAGTCTCTAAACTATTACTATCATTTTCATTTAGAATTTATTAGGGTTATTTTTAATTTTTGGGTAGGCTTCTTCCGGCATAAATTATGGGTTCTTGGGGTTTGTATTTTAGGGTTTAATAAGAAAACTTTCAGATTCATGATTTGAAATTCTAATTGGGTATTTTATTAGAAAAACAATGACTTCATATACTATTATAAATTTGACTTTCCTGAATTTAGATTTGCAGAGTAAACTTCAAGAATAGAAAGTTTAGTTTTTTTAATCCATTAACTCTGTTTATGTTTCTTCCATTTCCAGGAAGGAGTCAAAACAAGCTACTCCAAGTGAAAGAGAGAGAGAGAGGTTAGAGAGAGAAACTGAGAAAGAGAGAGAGTTGTGGTAGTAGCCCACTGGTTGCCAATTTTGTAGCCATTAAAGCCGGAATTGTTAATGGTATCTGACAGTTGAAATCTAAGAGAAGTTGAAATTAGTTAAGGTAAAACTCTACTTAATTTTTTTAATAATTTTAATCCCATGTGAACTTTAATGCATTTTTCATGGGTTTCATAACATATATAAAGCTTTGGCACAGGACTCAATTGCTCTTCAAGATTCAAACTCTGGTTTCATATTCAAGATCTTGTTTCAACTAAGTGTGGGTTTAAGAAAGAAACCCTTTTCTTGCTCAAATTCATTGAGGTTAATATCTTTGTAACTATCTTCTGTTTAGTGATTCATATTACTTATGTTTGATTCTGAATTTAGATTTGGGTTGTTAATTTGAAGGTTTAATAATCTATTTCTAAATTGAAGAAATGGGTTTAAATCGGAATTCAAATGCTCGAAGTGGTGATTACTTAGAAGGAATGTTTAGTGATTATGTGGGTGGTAAAGGTAAACCGAAAGTTCAAAAGAGTTCATCGGCTCGCCTTGTTACTGCTCTAACTTGCCTTCAATTTGCATTTGCAATCTATGCTACTTTCCTTCTATACTATATGAGTCCTGCTGTCGATTTACGTACTAAACCAGACTTTGCTTGGGCAACCAAGATAGCTCAACATTGGAAAAACTATATTATTCCACCTCATGTTCTCGGCCGATATCAAGAATCTTTATCGTTTATGCCCCAAGTCACACCTAGTGAGGTTTGTGAGCATGAGACAATTGATTTTGAACAGAAGAAATCGAACGATGCAGTAATGATCAAGTATAAGACGGAGCTTTATACCGACGTTTTAAACTTCCAGAGCAAATCTTTTGGTACAGAAACCCTAACCGAACTTTTAGGTATGAGTTCGAAATGGAAACTTGGAGGACCTAATACACCTAAAGTGACTGTGATTTTGAATCATTTTAAGAGAAAAACTCTTTGTTCACAACTTGAGTCTTTACTTCATCAGACCCTTCCTTTCCATAGTGTTTGGGTGCTCTCATTTGGGAGCCCGAACGAGCTTTCATTGAGGAGGATCGTCGAAAGTTATAATGATACTAGAATTAGTTTCATTAGTTCTAGTTATGATTTCAAGTACTATGGAAGGTTCCAAATGGCTCTTCAAACGGAATCCGATCTTGTTTATATTCTTGATGATGATATGATACCCGGAAAGAAGATGTTACAAATATTATCTCACGTGGCAGGGACGGAAAAGTATAAGAACTCGGTTTTAGGAAGTATAGGAAGGATTTTGCCTTTTAGACAGAAGGATTATACATTCCCAAGCTATAGAAAGTTCCGTTCGAAGGAAGCAGGACTCTATTTGCCTGATCCAGCTTATGGAATCACAGTTGATAAAATCGTGCAAGTTGATTTTCTTTCTAGCTCATGGTTTTTATCGGCCGAACTTGTGAAAACACTCTTCATAGAAACACCCTTTACTTTCATGACAGGCGAAGATCTACACCTAAGGTATGCATTTTTATTATTAAAAACATAGCTTCCTACATTTTTTCGATTATTGCTCAGTACGATTTCTTTTGAATTTTTTATAGTTATCAACTTCAGAAGTATAGAGATGCGGGTTCTTTTGTACTTCCGGTTGATCCAAATGATAAAGAAACTTGGGGTGACAGTGAACATCGACTCGCTTATGTGTCTGAGACTACTGTTATCTTCAAAGATATTGTTCAAGTTCGAGATGATCAATGGTGGAAAGCTCTCTCAACAGGATATATGACTCAATGGGCAGCAATGAATCCACAAAAGATAGATGCCCTTTTTTACGCCCATTCTCTTGATGAAGTTAAGGCTCTTTCGCCCTTACTCGAAAAATTCAGGTCTACTGTTGGAAAGAAAGCTTACATTGCCGTTTCGGGTGGAAGTTTCTGCCCTTGTGAAGAAGCTGCAGTTGCTCTGAAATGGCCTAAACTAGTCTGCAAAGAAAGAAGATTCAAGATATTCGATTTAGGAGTTGGGGCTCTTTCGGGGATATCGAATTCAGAAGTTCCTGTTGTTCAATCCGTATACTCAAGTATGAAAGGTTTGATCAAAATTCACAACCCAAGTGTTCTAATCACAGTTTCTGATATTGACCCACACGTTAGGAAAGCTCTGAAAATGGCATCAGAAGCTAATACAAATCAGACAACATTGATTCTTCTCCCTAGGCCCTCAGTCTCTAAGGTTCTTTGGATGGCTGATCTTCGATCAACTGCATTGCCAAGTAAGAGAGATAAACTTCAATCTACACTTTTTTTGCTTAAATACAGATGATTTTTTGTATTGGTTTACCATTTTGTGGAACTAACTAAGACCTCATGATTTTCTTGCTTGTAGATTGGAACAAGATGCAGTTATCGGTGAATATTATCACCCAAAACCGGGCTTCCTCTCTTACTCGACTTCTAAAGTCTCTAACAGATGCATACTATGTCGGTGATAATATTCCTATAACCTTCAACATGGATAGTAAAGTTGACGAGGAGACTATAAAGCTTGTAAGTTCGTTTGATTGGCCTCATGGTCCAAAAATCCTCAGAAGAAGAATCATACAAGGAGGACTAATTCGAGCGGTTAGTGAGAGTTGGTACCCATCCTCTGACGATGATTTCGGCCTCTTACTTGAAGATGATATTGAAGTTTCTCCATATTACTATCTATGGGTAAAGTACGCGCTTTTAGCTTACCACTATGACCCACAAGTATCTTTTCCCGAACTTTCCGCTATCTCTCTTTATACTCCACGATTAGTCGAAGTAGTAAAAGAAAGACCCAAATGGAATCCAACAGAGTATTTCAAACATATTCATCCAAATACACCTTATCTTCATCAATTACCTTGTAGTTGGGGTTCTGTTTTCTTCCCAAAACATTGGAGAGAATTCTATGTTTATATGAACATGAGATTCACAGAAGATGCAAAGCAAAATCCTGTTCAAATTCCAAAATCTAGAACAAATGGATGGCAAGCTTCATGGAAGAAGTTTCTTATTGATATGATGTATCTAAGAGGGTATGTTAGTCTTTATCCAAACTTTCCGAACCAACAAAGTTTTTCGACTAACCATATGGAACCCGGAGCTCATATAAGCGCGAAAGATAATAAACTTAAGCACGATAAGACAGATTTTGAAGTGCCATTATTGAAAGACGATTTTCGAGGGTTTTTGCTTGGTGGAAAATTGCCTCCTGCTTCAAAGTTACCTTCTGTTAATCTATTTAACCAGGCATTGTCTTTGAAAGGAATGAAATCTGCAGGAGCTAAACTAGGACAAGATGTTCTTCGATGCAATAATTCGACAGAGGTTGTTGCTGTTGATCATGAGACAGGTCTGCCTCGTCAATGCGCGAAATTCTGAATTTAAACTTAGTTTTTTATTTTCATTCTTTGTTGTTATTTGTGTTTATGTATTTAGTGTTAAATCTCTTATTTACTTTACAATCTTTGGGATGGGGGTGAAATTCAGATGGTTAAAAAGGGTGGGACAATTTTTGCTCTTGTTCTTCTTTTGGTTCCCTGTATACACAAAGTGAAGGGGAATGATAAGGATTGTTGTTGTTCATTAACCCTCTATTTAAGGGTATTACCCATCAATATGTGTCCAAAAAATGGCTTTTGTTAATGAAAATTTGAATCTTGTATGCCTGAATCTTAAGTGGACAAAGAGAACTTTCATAATCACATAAATAAAAACCTCCTTCGGAATGCTTTTAGGTCGGACTCTCACAAACTTTGAATGGTGAAAGATCTAATCCTACACATGATATGTCCAACTGCAACACTTACTTGACCATAGGAGGTAAGTTCTTCACACAGGAGAGGCACCATATAAGAAAAGAAAACTCGTGACTAAGATATAGTTGGGAATCTTCCCCTCAATTAATTTCGATTTAGATTCTCACATTTTCTTTTTCAGATATCATCTACGTTAGTCACTACAAGGCATTGATAGTCATGAATAGATAATACAAAGGTAAATCATAATTTATGAATTGAATAAGTACTATAACCCTCTGATCTAAGCCCCTTTAAGGTCATCTTAAAGAGTCTACAATCCATCTTAAAGAACCTAAATTCCAACTAAATTACTTTATTTATAAGTTCAATAAATTCTGGATTTGAACTTCTATAGGATCGAACCTGGGACTTCCAGGTTGCAAAGTGGGTGTCCGACAGTCCGGTGGATGAATTTCACAACACCTCAATTTTTTTTGTATATGGATGTATTTACCCAGTTAGAGAAGTTTTAAAGGCAGTCTCTCATTTGTATTATTGGTACCTTGTGCTTAAAAGCGCCACACAAAAGAGGCACTGCCACTTTTTTGTTTCAAAAGTGGTGGGCTTAAACACTTTCTCATGTCATTTTTTCTTATAATCTCAACCATTAACTTTTGACCAAGTAAATCTGAACCGTTTTTTATCTTTTGTGAGGACAAATCATGGCCATTGGGAGGAGGGGGAAAGATACCCTCCTCCCTTATTATATAGATTTCTTTCTCAAGTACCACTGCTTGTGCAATAAATCTTTGAAGGCTCTGAAATTGAGAAGCTCTCTTAAGTTTATGTTTTCTCACCAAACTTGTCACGAGACAAATCCAAATTAGATAATCTCGTTGGTTTAATTTAGGTTTTTGGTTGAAACTAGTTTGAAATTAGAGCTAAACGGTAGGTTCAGACTGTTATTTAGTAAGATTGTAAAGGAAAAGTCCTTCCTTTCAATCTGAAAGAGATGTCCTTCTAAAGGAGTGCTCTTCGACCAAGATGACAATGCGCTCAATTTGTCGAATAGGATTACGATAGCTTTATCCGAAAGATCATCTAGTCCGGTCGAATTAGGGGTCGTAATGCTTAGTTAGAAGCCAACTACGATCGTCGTATCACTTCGATGATTCGCGACTAATATCGACGATCTTACAACTGGTTACACCAAAGAGTGGTGACTTAATCGAAGAGAATTGACTAGAGGGAACTAGGCAAATAGATGGATTATATCCAGTTTGATAAGCCCAAAAGCTTCGGAAAGAGTCTGGACAAAGATAGAAAGAACTAGACCAGAAAAGGAGCCCGAACAAAAAAGGAGATGGGTCGGCCATGTAATGGCCGACCATATGAAGTGTGCGGTCAGACCCAGTCCACTAAAGGGGCTGCCCTGGCCGACCACATTAAGGAGTCCAGATGGGACAGAAATTCCATTTGGAGTCCTGCTCAGAAAAGGTTTCTGAGATTTATCTTTTGTAGAGATCTTATTTGAATCCTAATTGGAATATGATTCCTTTTCTAGGGTTCTCTATATAAGAACTCATAATAGAACAGAAAAGGTGTGGAATTTTCTCTAGAGAAAATCAATCTCTACATCAAGTGAAGGAGATTTTAGAGAAAAAGGTCCCCACTATCTATCTAGTCAAAGAAGAACAAAGTTCTTCTTCTCGACCTTCAAAAACGTCCTAGCTGAAATTAAAGAAGGGAGATCAAGTCAACTTGCTCGGGTGTCTGAAGTAGAGGAGCTACACATTGAAGCTCTAATCTTCGGGAAAAGCCATTGGAATTTAAGTTCGTGGGAAAGCGATTAAGGTAATATTCTTCCCAATTTTAGTTCATCTTTAGTTCTTGCATGTTATCATGGAAACTTGTGTTGCACGTATTAGACGTCTGAGATTCCGCTTAGAACACTAGGTGACACCATAACCTAACAAATTGATGGGTTCAAACCAATTTTAGTTCACAAAATCAATTGAACCCTACCACCACTACTGAATATCTATTACATTAAACAGGTTGAAGAGTGCTGACTGGGACAAACATAGATATAAAACTGTCCGTCCATAAGGATAAATCCAACCGTCTATTTCTCCATCTTGAAATCCCAACCTTTGTACCTCTCCATCTTTTAATGACCATCTATAAGCCCTCAAATTTACTGCAACCGAGATTAATCTAACGACCTACAAGACACTCAACCCATTACTGCTCAAAATAATCTATTATATAAAACAGGTTGAAGTGTGATGAGACATGAAAATGTCTCATCTGAATCTCTTAACTCGGGTTAGTTAGTCCATTTAGAACAGTTACTCGATAAATTATTTGTTTCTCATTCTCAGGTGTCTTTTACGGAGTTCAGCGCGAAAAAATGGTTAAAATCATGAAAAAGACGTGTTAGGGGCATCTTGGTCATTTCTTGATTCTGGTAATTTTGGTCAACATTGGTGCTCGGATGAAAAGCACAGTCCAAGACGAACTGTGGATGAAAACAGAAGTGAAATCGAAGTACAGACGGGAGAATTATAGCAGGTCAAAGGTTGGGTCTAACGTTGTTGACCAGTGGGATACTATCGGGTGTATTTCTGGCTGGTGGTATGTAGTTATATGACGTGGCGAAATACGAAGTATGGAACACCCTAGTTCGGTGTACTAGTATTGCAGCGAAATGAAACTTGGCCAGTAATGATTCGGTGCAACACGCTCAATCTGGTTTCTGTATTCCCACACATCCAAACATCTATTCCCGCTATCTTCTTCATCTGACGGTCATCTCTACTACGGTGCGTACTAACTTGATAGTCTCTGTTACACCAGATCTGACGTCTATTGTTAACCAGACAACTAATCCACGTGATAGCTGGTAATTGGGGCCAAATATTGAGGAATCCTTTTAGGATACTTCTAATTGGGCAACTTCCCTCTTTTTCTCTCATCTCCTATCTCTTTGAATGCGGAATTTTGTTTTAAACAGAAGAGAGAGAAAGAACAGAGATGGAAGGTTTTCTTTAAAAAAAGCAATGGATTGGCTTGATTCTAGAGAGAAAGAAATCTCTTTCTCTTTTAGAAAGAAACCGAGAGATGGAAAGTGGATTAAAAAGAGGAGAATAGTTGAAGATATTTTAGAGAGAGAGAGAGAGAGAGATGGATGTGGCTGAGATTTCTCACTGATTAAAGAGATTTATTTTTTGGGTGCTTCTAAAGGCACCAGGCCAAACGGCTGTTAGCATCCAGATATTTTGTGGACTCGGGTCAACGTGTGTTGAACCGAGTTCTCTATTAGCACCGGTTGTTAACGTGGGTTATGTTCATCTGCGTCAGCTTCTCCCATTTTCTTCCAACACAAAAAAAAAATTTCGCTCTCCTCTTCTTTCTTCCTCTCTCTTCCCTCTCCTGATCTCCCTCTCTCTAACTAATCTCTATCTACTTCCATTTTCTTCCAACACAAAAAACGATAGAAAACCCTAATCCATATCAATGGAAGTTGAAGTAAAGCTTCGTTTACCAGATTTAAAAACTCTTCAAAACCTATCAGATCTTCTCTCTCCTTTCCATCTCAAAACCCATCTTCAGGAAATCATTTTTTCAATGGTACAAGTTCTGAACTTTCGTCAAAACGAGCTGTTCTTTGATTACAACTCTACAATAATGATTCACTCTGTGTTGTTTCTTTGAAAGCTAAAGTTGTACTTATTAATGGTGTTAGAAGATGAAGAGGAAATTGATCCAGCTATTGCTAGGGTTTGTGTTGTTGAACCATGGAGACTTGGATTAATTTATAATTCTAGTGTTTTTTTTTGTTGAGGATAATTCTAGTGTTTTGAAAAAGGGGAAAAGATGAATTTGGTATTGCTAGTGAAAATGGGTTTGTTTGTTTAGGTGGGTTTAGAAATGTTAGAAATGTTTATGATTGGAAAGGTTTGGAATTAGTATTGCTCTCGGCAACAGACCTCCTGTATCGTATTGCTAGATGAATTTGATATTGCTATTTATGATTGGAAAGGTTTGAAATTTGAAAAGGGGAAATGATGAACTTGGTATTGCTAGATGAATTTGGTATTGCTAGTTACGATCTTGAATGTGAAAGTGAAGATCCTGATGAAGTTCAGAAATTGTTTGAGGAATTGATGCATATCCAATGGCCATTGTTCTCGGAAACCAACCTCCTGTATCGTCTGGAACTCTTTACATATCTTCCAAGTAATCTCCCATTTTATCTTGAGAATCTCTGTTAATCTGTTCTGAATGGAAATTTTGTGCAGGAAAGTGGTGTGGTTGAGTGATACAGAGAAAGAAAGAGGTTATGCTGTTGATTTCTTATCTTTATCTTTCCTTTTAATTCATCCAATTGGTTCATTTGATGATGGCTGTGGGTTTTAATCTCGGTCTTCTTTGATGAAGGATTTTTTTTTAGGTTTTCTCTGTTTGGGAACCGAATGGTTTTCAATTTTGTCAACTTTTTTTCTTTTTTCTAATTTAGTTAAGATTTTGTGGGAGATGGATGAAAGGGTTAGGGTTAACTCCACTTTCACGGGTGCCTACATAGTTAGACGGTGCTAACAGAAAAAGGAGCAGTTGGACATGGTGCTAATAAAGATGGATGCTAACAGCCTTTTCGCCCGGTGCCTTTAGAAGTACCCTTATTTTTTTTCTCAAAACAGAGAAGACCATTTTCAGATTCATCTAAGTAAGATTTCTCACTGATTGAGCTAGATAGAGTATCATGGAGATATCTCTAAACATAAAAGAAGTTGATTCGGTTGCTATTTTCAAAAAAAGATTTCAAAATAGATATTTGGCATTTGGGAAGAATAGCAAGGATGATTTTATGTGACAGATTTTAGAGAGAGATGGACAATGGAAAGTTGTTTATAAAAAACAGAAATAAAAGAAAGAGATCGTTGGTTGGTTGTTTTCAGATTGAAGATTTTGAAGGAAAGTTTAGTGTTATTCTTAGAGAGAGAGAGAGAGAGGGTGAACCGAGATGAAATCATGGAGAAATGTGGCTGGGTAGGATTAACAGAGATGTGAAGATAATAATTTCAGTGAGAAATAAGTGATTCGATTGAAGGATTTGATTGGGAAATCTTATGGAGAGCTGGATATTTTATGAAGATATGATTTTTATTGTTCAGAGAGAAGATTACAGAGATATTTGATTTAAAGAAATTTCTTAGAGAGAGGATTGATATTCCTCTTCTTCTCTCCTCTCTATATAAATCATCAGACAGAGATTGAAAGGGTATCTCATCTTTGGTTTCTAACAGAGAGCTTGGCTGGAACAAAGCTATGTTCTTCTTCTTCTCTCCAGAGCTTCAATGGTATAATTTTAGAGAGAGAGAGAGAGAGAGTTGAACGGAGTTGTTTTCTTTCTTTTTCCATGCTAAATTTCTAGTGAGTAAAAGAGGGAGGGAAGTTATTGCTATTGAATGTTGAGAGAGATTGTTGCTAGAGAGAGAGAGAGAGAGAATTTTTAGTGAGAAGAGAACAGGGCATTAGAACAGTCCTCTTTCTTTATTTACTTTAATTTTTCAGAAATTGTTCATAGAGAGAAAAGGAATGAGAAAAACAGAGAAATAATGTTATGTATTGTCTCTCATTTGTTCTTCATCTTCCTTTGTTTGTTTTATTAAAAGAATTTCAGAGATTGATTTATAGAGAGAGAGGGAGAGAGAAACATAGACCTATTAGTCTTTTTGTGAGAGAGAGATTAAAGAGAATGCAATGTATTGAATTTTCTTTGTCTTCGTGAGAGGGACTTGGAAAATAATTCATCACATTCCTCCATTATCGTCTGTCATCACAATCAACAAGAAATCAATCATTGTGGTGACCTCTTTTCTTACTCTTCTCTTGATACTAATTTTTGTAATGATACCCTTCTTTATGATTGTTTTGATGAAAAATGTCTAGCTAACTTTCTTTGACTAGGGTTTTTGATGAAGTTTTAAAATATTTTGATGATGATCCTTTTCATGGCTTAATATCTTAAATGCCTAAATCGTTATAAGATTAAATTCTTAGTGTTGACATAGGAAGATTTTTTCATTAGCTATGTTTTTTATTTGATGGCTCATGTTTAGGTTAAGTTCTTTAATGAGTCATGCTTATAAATTGATAGTTAATAGTTGCGACTTTTTATTTTAAAACTTCGAGTTTAGACTTTAGTGTTATTCGGCTTTAACTAAAACATTTTCTGGGGTTTGGTACATTCGGTTACCAAAACTTGAGTGATAAAAAAGATATGCTTGATTAGATCATCATTAATACATGTTAAGATGGATTCCAAAAACCCTAGGTCATCTCCCCCCATTTGAGTTCATACATTTGTTTTAGTATTTTATTATTTTATCCCAAAAACTCAATTTTAAAAAGAAAAACCGTGATACTTTTAAGTCTTAGAATAGGTTTAACTAGTCTCTGAGGAATGAACCGGTCTTACCGGAAAAATTACAACTTGACACCCGTGCACTTGCGGGTGTAGACCTATTTAAGGAAACTTTCGGCCCATCAAGTTTTTGGCCCAATACTTTGAACCCTAAACCAGATATGTTGATTTTAAATCTCCACGAATCTGGATATATTATTCACATTTAGATATGTTGCTTTCAAATCACCGATCAAACTTTTCACTCTTAAACCAAAATCGCCCGATCTAGCCCTTCACTATACTGCCAAGTCAAAACCAATCTGGATTAGAGTTCCTAATCAAAAATTTTTTGTATTGTGATTCAGAAATAGAGTAAAAATGAGAGGTTATAAGAGTTTCTAAGAGAAGTGTGATGGGAGAGAAAAAAGAGTGTAGAAATGTTTTAGAGAGAGAAGTGTGATGGAAGAGAAAAAAAGAGAGTAGAAATATTTTAGAGAGAAGAAGAAGCTAGAGTTGCTGTAAAAATTTCTTGAAAAGAGAGAGATGTAGATGTCATTTAAAGAAGATAAAGATAAAAAGGGTATTAGGGGTATTAAACTAGTTATGCACAATTCCCTCTGTACTTTTTATCTCGGGCCCACCAAAGACATTAATATTTGGACCTGAACCTTATTTCCGAATAAGCCCGGATCTTACCTCCATAACCACCGTTCTTTTTGGTCTGTTGACTCATTTTGGGTTTCACAAATGCATGGATTGGAAATGTTTTTCCAAGAGTAAATATTGGTTCTTCTAGAAATATACTGATGTAGATACGCAGCGGAATTAAAGAGATGAAATAACTAAATAAGAACAATGAAAATAAAGATCAAATAACTCTAAATACTCAACTTTATTAAAACTTCAAAGGGTTTTTTCTCTCAATCTGAGAATAATAGACAAACTAGATATCCTTTTATAGGATTCTGGACTTTCCTAGATAGACTTGAATTAGACTTTCCTAAATAATTAAAATACTGCAACTGCCTAAATAACTAGACTCAAATCTGGGCCTTTCCAATTATTGGAAATATTAAAATAACATAATTTCCTAAACCTAAATTATCTAATAATCATACTAAAATAAGGACTTCCTAAATCTACTCTCTCTGGCCGATTGGTCCATGACCGGGTTCGGTCATGGAAAAAGTCTCCACGCCGGGTGCCCCTGCATCAGCATCCCCTTCCCCCAAGAGGTTCGTCCCGAACCGTTTGTGAAGAGAATGTAGTTCCTCCGATCCATCTTCAATTGGCAATAACGTCACGATCTTCTTTTTTCATGGAAACTCATAAACATTCAAACGACCACGGTAAGTGGCATCAACATCAGATTGCCATGGTCGTCCTAATATGATGTGGCATAAATCCATATCGGTGACATCACAATTAACTGTAGACAAATAAGAAGAACCAATAGAAAGATTAATAGTACACATGTGATCAACCCGTGTAGTAGTACCCGACTGAATCCAAGCGGTTTTATACGGGTTTGACTTAATCACTGTAGGAATACCCAAGAAATTGACAAGCTTTGTAGAAATTAAATTTTCTACACAACCATTGTCAATCACTATAGTACACACTTTATTCAGTACTTTTCCCCGTGTAACGAACTAATTCTTTCGTTGAGATAAATTCCTCCCGAACGGTGTAAAAAGAACTTTCCGAGTTAGTAACATAACTCGATCACCGTTGTCTGGAGTAAGATTAATACGTTCCAACTGTTCTTCATCCGAATCAGAATGTGATTTCTTCTCTATAATATTTGCTTTACTGCGAGAGGGGCAAGCATTAGAATAGTGTCCCGTTTCATAACAACGATAACACTTTACCGGTGGAGGTTTTTTATAAGGATTTTCAGCTACTGTTTTAGTTCCCTCCTCCGTTTGCTTTTGTTGATCTAATTCATTCGGTAAAGTTCTTACCGATTGACTTCTAGTACCGTGTCCCCGAAAGATGGAACGAGAATCTGATTCAAAAGATCGAGCTACACTGATACATTCAGATACGGAATTGAAAGACCTTAAATTAACCAAATCCTTAATATCATTCCGAAGTCCGTCTTTGAATTTTTCCACTTTCATTGATTCGGAATCGGGGAGATTAAGCCTTGTGATTAGACGTTGGAATTCCGAAGCATATTCCTCAACTGAACGTCTTCCTTGACGGCAACGCAAATAATCAACACACAATTGGTTCTCATAGTCCGGGGGGAGGAATCGGGAGAACATTAATGGTTTAAGCTCTAACCAAGAAGAGATAGGAGGTAGTTGTGATAAACGTCGATTTTCGGATTCCTGTTTCCACCAAGTTAGAGCAGTTTTAGATAAATAACCAGTAACACAACGTACCTGTTCAGGACCTTCCACTTGCATAACATCAAAGAAGATCTCGAGTCGTGAGACGTAATCTAAGAAATCTTCGATATTTATTAAACCATCATATGATGGTACTTCCATTCGAATACGGTAAGATGAATTTGGATGGGGACAATCGGTTTCGGTTTGTTGATGGTGGTGTTCGAGATTGGTTTTAGGGGTTTGAAAAACAATCGGTTGTCGTTGGGTTTGGGTGTTTGTACGGTGGAATGGTGTGGTTGGTTCTCGGGTTTGGGTAAGGGTTAGGTTGGTCTCTCGGTTTTGGGTGATCGGTTGGTATGGGTCTCGATTAAGTGGATTTGGGTGAGGATCGGTTTGGAGATGATACGGTAAGGCTGGTTCTGTAACTTGGGGTCGAGTGGTGTTTGGGAGTTCTCGGAGTTGATAGGGCTGGTTAGGTGGTTGTGTTGTGTCGCGAGTTTGGGGGTAATGGCGGTTGTCGGGTTATTGGTTTGGGAGGTAGGGATGTGGTTGGTATAGAGGATGGGTGTCGGTTCGGGTGAACGGGTTTTGGGTGTGAGGTTCGAGATACGTTGGTGAAGGACGTGAGGGACCGATAGGTTGGGTTTGTTGTTGGTGTCCACTGTTGGTATGTTGGTTGTTGGTTGGGATACGGTGTTCGGGTGATGTCGAATAGTGGTGATGTTCGGTTAGGAGGTAGGGTTCGGTTTGTGGTCGGTTTTGGTTTATGGTGGAATTGGTGAAGGAGAATGATGATGGTTGTGGGGTGTTGGGAGTGGTTGAGTATGGAATGTTATAGGAGGGGTATGTTGTTGGTTTTACTGTAGGAGTCGTTGGGTTGTTTGTGATGAAGGGTGGAGGTGTAATTGGGCAAGGATTGCTAATGGTGTGACCTAATAGGGGTATGTTGGTATCAGTAGGGAAGCTTATAGGTGAAAACCGGTTAGGGTGTGAAGTGGTTGTGAGGATAGGTGGTGTATTGGAACCGATAGATAACGGGTTTGAAGTGTGGGAAGAGGGTTGATTGATACACATACCTTTGATTTGTTTTGAAAGATTGTTGATGGAATCGGTGAGTTGATCGAAACGTTGATCGATTCATTCGAATTTTTCTGTTGTTTCCTTCTTGTACTCCTTGAAACCTTCTTCCAACTTTTTACCTGCAGATAACCCTTCTTTAATGTTGTCCCATTCAGATGAAAAGGTTGGTGTTTTCTCTTTAGTTGGGGTAGCGGTGATAGTAGTGTTAACCATGGTGATGAAAAAAATTTCTGGCTCTAGATACCACTTGATGTAGATACGCAGCGGAATTAAAGAGATGAAATAACTAAATAAGAACAATGAAAATAAAGATCAAGTAACTCTAAATACTCAACTTTATTAAAACTTCAAAGGGGTTTTTCTCTCAATCTGAGAATAATAGACAAACTAGATATCCTTTTATAGGATTCTGGACTTTCCTAGATAGACTTGAATTAGACTTTCCTAAATAATTAAAATACTGCAACTGCCTAAATAACTAGACTCAAATCTGGGCCTTTCCAATTATTGGAAATATTAAAATAACATAATTTCCTAAACCTAAATTATCTAATAATCATACTAAAATAAGGACTTCCTAAATCTACTCTCTCTGGCCTGTTGGTCCATGACCGGGTTCGGTCATGGAAAAAGTCTCCACGCCGGGTGCCCCTGCATCACATACCTAGTACATATATAATATAAATATTATGTGTATAATATAAATATTATATATATAGTATAAATATTATAGGTATTCATTATGTAGGTGAGTTACAAAGAGAAACAAACTACACGCATGACACATAACAAATTATTACATTACACATAGCACATTAACACATAACATATATCAGGAAGTTAGTCAACATATTTTATTCCTACAAGTCGTACATATTCCCTAGAGTTTGAAGAAAACAGTCACATGTAAAGAGAGATATAGATGAGGAAGGTAAATAGACAGATAAGAGAAACGGAGAAAGAGACATAAAAAGTAAAAATTGCGAGAGAGAGAGAGAGAGTTTTGTAATTCATTTCAAAAATGATTGGAAACTCCCCAACCCACTCCATAGCTAATAAGACAAGGGGTATTTTGGTCTTTTCACGATATTTGTTAGAATGTTACAAAGACCAAAATACCGCTTGTCCTATCAGGGAGTACACCCTTGAAGCTGTATAACTGTCTTAATAGTGTTTTTATACTCTGATAACACAAAATCAATTTGTAATAGATCGTTTCCTCCATCAAATTTGGATCATGTATTCGAGTTTAAATCGGATTTATGGATGCACAACAACTAAAAAACCACCCCAAGTGCATTCCTGCGTTATACTTATAGAGAGAAGAAGAAGCTAGAGTTTTTTTTTGTTGAACTTAGAAGAAGCTAGAGTTGCTTTAAAAATTTCTTGAAAAGAGAGAGATGTAGATGTCATTTAAAGAAGATAAAGATAAAAAGTGTATTAGGGGTATTAAACTAGTTATGCACAATTCCCTCTGTACTTTTTATCTCAAACCCACCAAAGACATTAATATTTGGACCTGAACCTTATTTTCGAATAAGCCCGGATCTTACCCACATAACCACAGTTCTTTTTGGTTTGTTGACTCATTTTGGGTTTCTCAAATGCATGGATTGGAAATGTTTTTCCAAAAGTAAATATTGATCCTTCTATAAATATACCTAGTACATATATAATATAAATATTATGTGTATAATATAAATATTATATATATAGTATAAATATTATAGGTATTCATTATATAGGTGAGTTACAGAGAGAAACAAACTACACGCATGACACATAACAAATTATTACATTACACATAGCACATTAACACATGACACATAACATATATAAGGAAGTTAGTCAACATATTTTATTCCTACAAGTCGTACATATTCCCTAGAGTTTGAAGAAAACAGTCACATGTAGAGAGAGATATAGATGAGGAAGATAAATAGATAGATGAGAGAAACGGAGAAAGAGACATAAAAAGTAAAAATTGCGAGAGAGAGAGAGAGTTTTGTATTTCATTTCAAAAATGACTGGAAACTCCCCGACACCCTCCATAGCTAATAAGACAAGGGGTATTTTGGTCTGTTCGTGATATCTGTTAGAATGTTAAAAGACCAAAATACCGCTTGTCCTATCAGGGATACACCCTTGAAGCTGTATAACTGTTTCATTATTGTTTTTATACTCTGATAACACAAAATCAATTTGTAATAGATTGTCTCCTCCATCAAATTTGGATCATGTATTCGAGTTTAAAGCGGATTTATTGATGCACAACAACTGAAAAACCACCCCAAGTGCGTTCCTGCGTTATACTTATAGAACTCAACAATTTAGGTGGGTGATTTGGGAAATAAGAAAATTATCCAGGGTACAAAGTTTTGGGTGGAAAAAAAAAAAATTGACAGATTTTGTTTCCTCCAAACACTTCAATTATTTCTTCCTCAACCAAAATTTCGGCGACCCCCATCATATTCCGGCGACGTCCACCACCACGTCTCTTCTTCCTCTCTCTCTCTCTCTCTTTTCTTCCCCTTTCTTTTCTCTTCTCTCTCTCTCTTTCTTATTGTGTTTTATAAGTTCCTGCGAAGGGGCTCTCCCCTTCACCGAAAACTCGTCGGTTTTTAGACGAAGAGTTCCAGCGAAGAGGCTCTCCCATTCCCCGGAACTTAGAGAAAGAAAGAAAGAAAAGCAAGGAGAGGGATAGAGAGAATAAGAGAAAGAGGAGGCATGGAAGAGAGATGAGATAGTGTCAGCAATAAGGGAGGGTGTGTTTCGTTAATTTTCTTTTATTTTTTCACCCTTTAAAATTTCGCACTCTGGATACTTTTCTTATTTTCCCTTATCACCCACCATAATTTAATTTCAAACGGTGGAAATATAGAAAAAAAAAACATAAATGAGCAAAAATTTAGCTTCCTTTAGTAACGGTCCATCTGGAAGACTTTTTTATTGGTTGGTCACGTGGCTATCGTAAAACAATATAAGTCCAACCTGCGGGGACAGGTAAGGTCCTCAGGGGTCCAGCAGTCCAGCTAGGCTCTATTTCTTAACAAAACAAGTCCAAAATCGTAAATTTGATTACGAACAAGGTTATTTCTTTAATAACTAAATAAGAACAAGGGTGTTTTCGTAATACTACCCTTTTGTTTCGTACAGAAAACCGATCTCTGTTTGGACAAGTGAAGAAAGAACACCACCCTTCTCCAAATCTCAACTGACTTCCCAAACTCTTCTCCATTCTCTCTCTCTCTAGCTTTCTCTCTCTAAAACTTTATTTTCCGATCGGAACCAATCCGTAAGCTTCCTTAACCCTAATATCTTCAAATCTAGCTAAATCGTTTTTTTGAATTTTCAATTCTTTATCTTGTTTAGATTCATGTGTTTAGTGATTCAATTTACAGTAGTTGTTGTTTGTTTGGATTTCTTTTTATGTATTCTTCTTCAACTTCTAGGGTTAAACATTTCCAGTCGCTCATTGAAGTATTTGTTGGCTTGATCTTAGAACACTCATTCATACGTTTTATAAGTGCATGAAAATTTTAGGTAATTTTGTGTGGATTTAGGGATCAATTTGCTAATATGGATCTTTAGAAACCTCATTTAATAGTGTAATATCCTGAATTAATGCTCAATGCTTAATATGGTAATGAATTAATGCAATGTTGATTAAAACTTAAGTTGGTGATTTATAATTCTATTTGTTCCAGCTTTAAGGATTCGAAAACTACCTTTGGAGTTGACAACTTGATATAAATCATGGCTCATCTTGCCTTTTTCAGTTAGAAGATAGGTTGGTGTTTTTGGGATCAGAAGATCTCCTTATGTATTGAAATTCAAGACTTATATCGAATTTTTCGGAATACTATTCGAGTTCTATGCTTGTAATATAAATTTGAAGTAACCATGATTGGGACACCCCGCCGCAGGTTAGTTTTGCTCCTATACTCTTCACGGTTCTTACCACTTTAGAACCTTAGCTTTAATGAGAATAATTGCAATAAATGGTCTGTTTTGAATGCAGTGGAGTTCCTAAAAAATCAAATGACAGTGCTAGACTTGTTATCACAACTATAATTGCAGTTGTATTTGGATTTTTTGTCGGTATTTCATTTCCATCTGTTTCTGTTTCCAAGGTACGTATGTGACATGTTGTTCATATAATTATGGTGCTCAAACATTTATGATACCTCCGACTTATTATAAAGTTATTGCAGTTTAACCTACCTTCTGGGCTTTTACGACCAACTGATGTCTCTAGGCTTCGTGGAGGCAGACTAATCAGAAATTCCCAGCCTCATGAACAAAATAGTTCGTATGACAATTTAAAGGTACTAAACTGTTGAATCTTGTTCCATCTGATGACAAACATATCTACGGTTATTCCTGTTAAGTTTGTGGCCATCCAACTCAAAACCAATTGGCAATGAGTGGAGAAGACCTATACTTTATATTCTTGGTTGCTAGTTACCCATTCTCCCATGTGGGACTATTCTCACACGCCCCCTCACGTGTGGCGTTCTTGGAGCCTAACACGTGTGTTTTTTTTTCTTTACGGGTGACGTGGAGCACGTGTGGCTTTTAAGCCTATCACGTGTGGGCCTAGCTCTGATACCATGCTAAGTTTGTGGCCATCCAACTCAAAACCAATTGGTTGTGAGAATAGTCCCACATGGGAGAATGGGTAACTAGCAACCAAGAATATAAAGTATAGGTCTTCTCCACTCATTGCCAATTGGTTTTGAGTTGGGTGGCCACAAACTTAACAATTCCTTCAATAAGGGCACTACTCATAGATGGGATGATATAAGATAGTTAGATACCCTTCAGATGATTTATGTGTTACTTACTGCTTGCACATTGTGCCTTTTCTCTTGACACGGGTCTACACCATATTATCATTATAATAGCAGTCAATTGATTGTATTGCCTCTTTGTGGAGATTCTAATATTATCTTATTCTTGTTACCTTAGGTGACTAGGTTGATTTAAATAGATATTAAATAGTTGTTCTTGATAAATAAAAGATGAAAAACTAGTTCATTTAGAGAGAATAGATAAGATAACTTTGTGATGCTCATTTTGGTAATCTCTCGTTATGTACGCGAGTGAATCCTTCAAGTTCCATCTTTCATGCGAGAATTTTATTTAGTTTTGACAACAGAAAGAGTTTTGATTGTTTTTCTCTGTGAATTTTGCTTACATGCTTCATCATGTTTAGCTTACAAATCCGCTGGCTTTTTTATTTCCACCAGATGTATAGTCCAACAAATCCTCGTGGTGCAGAGATGCTTCCTCCCGGGATTGTTGTTCCCGAAACAGATTTCTACTTGCGCAGATTATGGGGTGATCCCAATGAGGTATAAGGCTGATTATTGACATTTTATGCTGTTTTCGTGGTTTTTGAACTTCATTTGCTTCTCTATGTTTTTCTTTAACTCGACTCCTAAGTTTTGTATCGGCAATTCGTCATGTTTTGTACATTTTCACTAAAGGGCGTTTAATTGAGTAGAGGGATGAATAGCTAAGATATAGACACATGGTTGCAGGTTGTAGCATTCATCTCCCAGATGATCCAAGATAGTTACAAGATAAATGGATAATCCAATTTATGGAGAATATAGCTTAATATATATCCTCATTTCTGGGCTATTTAGGGCCACAACACTATGTTTTTCTGAAAACTCCACAATGTTGTTAGCTTATGCCGTATGTGGTCTTAGTCTTTGTGTACTGTCATCAACCTCTAATTTGATACCTTTTGATGGCACTTCTTGACCCATTACGATGTGAATTAGTGTTCTTATTGTTTGTTAGTATTCCCACGTGTCTTTCTCTTGGCTCTGCGCGTCCTATAAGTTCTTTTCTTGATTTGCTCCATACTACACCAGTCACATATTCTGCCAACGCTTTCTGCTGATCTTTTCACTATATTTTTTAGTTCCTTTGGTTCTATGGTTGTCGGCTTCTAGCAGACACATGACTAAATAAATCGTGTTAGTGGTAATAGCAAGACATAAACTGTGATGAAATTGATATCTAATGGATATGGCATTTTTATGTGTTCATAAAACTGGAAAATGGCACAAATAGACATTAAGCATGCTTGAACATCAAGAGTTTAAGGTTCCGGGAGAAGTGAAAATATAACTCCTTAAAACTGCCTTTCATCCAGAATATTGACAATGTTGTGTAACCTGCAGGATCTAAAAACTAAGCCAAAGTACTTGGTGACATTCACAGTTGGATACGAACAGAGAAATAATATTGATGCAGCAATTAAAAAGGTTGTTTGAAGGGTTCTCATAATTATTATTTACTCATCCTTCTTATTTGACTAGGATAGTCAATTTATTTTGTCTACTTCCTTTCCTCTCTTGGCAGTTTTCTGAGAGCTTCACAGTTTTACTCTTCCATTATGATGGTCGGGCAAGTGAATGGGAACAATTTGAGTGGTCTAAGCGTGCAATTCACATTAGCGTAAGGAAGCAAACAAAATGGTACTATTTAAAAAGTTTGTTTAGTTTAACATGTTGGATAACCTTGTCTAGTGTGCTTGACGTGCCACACCTTTCTTGTATTTAATAGGTGGTACGCGAAACGATTTCTGCATCCAGATGTAGTGGCATCATATGATTACATCTTTATTTGGGATGAAGATCTTGGAGTTGAACACTTCAATGCGGAAAAGTAACCATCTTTCGCCAATTAATCAAGCTCCTGCCCTAGCATAAAACAAATATAATTTTTTTGTTCTTATGTGTTCATATATTATATATTGACCCCAGATATATCCAATTAATAAGGAGGCATGGCCTGGAGATCTCTCAACCAGGCCTTGAGCCCAATAAAGGATTGACATGGGAGATGACAAAGAGAAGAGGTGACAGTGAAGTTCACAAGTAAGACAATTGTGCAGTTCCTTAAATGTGAGTTCTGTTGTGCCACATAACGTATCCAAGTCTTGAAATGACGGTGTAATGTCTGTACAGGGAAACCGAAGAAAAACCTGGCTGGTGTTCTGACCCACATTTGCCTCCATGTGCAGCGTATGTATTTGTAAATATATTTGTTGTTGTTGCGCATAGCACTAGGGCATGAAAATATGTACTTGTTTCATTTTTCTTATTTAGTTATTTGTCTATTGGGGAGCAGCTTTGTGGAAATTATGGCTCCGGTATTTTCTCGTGAAGCATGGCGTTGTGTCTGGCATATGATTCAGGTATGACAATATGTATCGGAAACTGCTTTCCTGTTTGGAGTTCGCCCTTTGGTTCAGAAACTATTCTGTTTTTCTTTGTTGAGCTGTTTTTGGATTCTCACTTCCCATTGATAGAAACTCTTAATATGCTTGTAGAATGATTTGGTTCATGGATGGGGATTGGACTTTGCTCTAAGAAGATGTGTAGAGGTTGGTGACTTGTAATTTTCTACTGCATTTTTATGTAATATTCACATAAAACCCAGCACAGGTGACCTGCAGGCCAGATGTGTCAGTCTCTTTCACTTGTTTTTGGAACATCAAACCCATGCAAAATGACTAATTCTTGTGTAAACCTTTGAGTGTCTTTCGAATTTGATTACTATCGTTCAGGAAGAGAACTCCAATTTGTTTTGCTATTTATTCATGTCTTGTTTATCTGGACCAGCCTGCGCATGAGAAGATTGGTGTGGTTGACTCACAATGGATTATTCATCAAGTTATTCCTTCTCTCGGGAGCCAGGTGTGTACTTGCAATATAATTTTATTGATAAGTTTTGCAAAGTTTGTCATGC
Source organism: Eschscholzia californica (assembly GCF_041429995.1). Taxonomy (NCBI): domain Eukaryota; kingdom Viridiplantae; phylum Streptophyta; class Magnoliopsida; order Ranunculales; family Papaveraceae; genus Eschscholzia; species Eschscholzia californica. The sequence continues at coordinate 39,105,704 of NW_028238420.1, read as the reverse complement.
GTCCCGCGCTCTTGATTGAGGTGAACAGTTTGTATTTATTAGACACCACATCAACTATGACACACTATGGTTTGTGCGGGTAATTGGGAAGTAATTGATTCGTGAAACAATTTTATGACTCCAAAAACTTTTGCTAAATTTGCAGGGTGAATCAGGTGAAGGAAAAGCTCCATGGGAAGGGGTACGTCCATTATCCTCGCATATCGTGCTAGTAGTTTCTCAAGGAGATTTCTTTTAAAGAGATCAAAACTACTAGAAAAAATTCTTTTCGTTTTTTTACATATTCTTAAATTAGACTACAAAAAACAAGACTTGTATTTTCTGGTTCCGCAGGTAAGAGAGAGATGCAGAAGTGAGTGGGCAGAGTTTCAAGACCGACTCTCTCGGGCAGACCAAGCTTACGTAGCTACACATACGATGAAGCGCTAACTAGTCTTCTTTTAGTCCGTAAAATGCCATGATCTTATACCTTCTTGATGGAGAAGGTTAAAAGAAAATTCGATTCTTCAAGTGAAAGTTTCTTCCTTAAAGAGTTGATAAGTAATCCTCAATATGCAGGAGGGAAGAAACGTTCGCTTTCTGTCCATAATCCCGACGTAGCCCATTTAATCTTTGTCGGATCTTTTTCCCACTCTTTTATCGTAGATAACCTTAGTGTTGTGTGTGAATGTTGTAGTTTTTGAGTTATTAAAAGCATTTAGTTTCTCAGTTTTTGGTGTTCTTGTAAACATAAGATTGATTATATGAGAAGAATTTATTTGTAATCCACTCACATGGAATGATGATGCTTTTTTTTTGTTGAACTTAATTTCAAAACATTGGTTGGAGCAACTCCAAGGTGGGAGGGCTGGGCTCTCAAATTCACCCACTCCACTGCGAAGCGCAGGGGCTGGGAGCCCCACCCTCTGGGCTCCCAACCCCTATTATGATCGTCACGGGGTGTCCCAACTGTCGTAATTGGGTGGATCCCCTAAAAAGAGATCTACCCATTTTTCATTTATTTTACTTTTTAATTTTTATTTAATTTTTAAAAGAAAATTACTGTTTTAAATAATTTTTTTAAAAATTTATTTTTCTAATTTTTCTTTAATCTTTCTAAAAGATCGATGTTTTGGGGAAATAAAAGTTTCTGAGGAAGAAAGTTTTGGGTGGAAACAAATTTTTTTTGTTTTTTCCAAACACTATCCAGTTTTATCTTCTTCTTCCTCCATCTTCCTTCCCACCACCATCAACTTTGGCGACCTTTACTATACTCCGACGACTTCCAACATTAACGCAGGTGATCTCCACCACCAAACCAGTCGTCTTCTCTTTCTCTGTTTCTCTTCCTTTCTTTAAGTTCGGTGAATTGAAGGGTGTGTTTGAGGAATAGCTTTTGAGTTTTCCACTTTTTTCCTCGGAAATTTTTCTTATTTCTCCAAAACAACCACCTTCTAAAATTCTCTCTCTAGAATAATATCAAATTTTATATATGAAACTAATAATTTATAGTTGAAAATACACTCGTACATAATTTGGATTTGGAAACCCGACATTAGAGTTGAAATAATACAGGGGTTCCAAAAATTGAGCTTGTGCTCTTACATTGGACTCACTCTTACAAATTGCCAACCCAACCACAGAGAAGTTTTACAGGCACACACATAATTGCCAACCCAACCACAGCTGTGGGCACCTTACCTAACAGGAAATTAAAATAGATGTATTACTCAACATTTTTTTTTTGTTGAACTAGATGTATTACTTTACTTGTTTTCCAAAGTCAGATATGAAATCTCAGTTGAAGCTTGAGAAGACTAAGAAAACTTTCGTTTTTCTAAAGTCAGATGTGAAATCTGATTTGAGGCATGAATTAACTTGAGTTAGATTTTAAAAATGTTTATTACTGTCTAATTTATTTGAATGGTTAATATAAACTGATTTCTGATTATTCATATTCAGTCAGGTCAAATTTAGATGAAGTGGAAAATCACCGTCTAAGGTGGTGTTGGTTATTTTTTAGGGTTATTTTCCGATTGGCCCCCAAAAGTATGACCAGTTTTCCGCTTGGCCCCCTAAAGTACCATAAATACCCAGATGGCCCCCTTTTGTGTTTTCAATGCTTTGACTAAAAAAAGTCAGATTTTTACTTTCCAAGATTATCCTTTTGTCTTTTTCTTCTCTTATTTTTGGTTTAGTCCCTCATAATTATATCTCTTTTTGTTTTCTATCCTCATCATCATCTTCTTCTTCCCTTTCTCTAGTTTAACGAGGGGACTCCCTAGAATTTGAATCTTCCGAAACTAACTTGTTATACTCGGGAGTCCCCTCGTTAAACTTAACTGTTAAATAGACTCGAAATTAATCTGATCAAACGAATTCTTTTAAATCAATCCGAATAAGCTATACGAGGTAATCATGTCTCAAAAGAAAATGAAACCAACACTTAAATGTTGTTTCCATTCATTAATAAGACAGTTCAAGGTAATGGGTGGTTGTGCTTAAACAAATCCATCCACAAATCGGGTGGGAAGAATGGCTAGAGGTGTTTGGCAGGTTAGGTTGGGGATGGCGGCATCAATATAGAGCCAGCCAGCTAGGGTTAATACGTTAGGCTGCTACTAACCACAAAGTCACTAACGGCCGAAATCAGAAGTTGGAATTGGTCTTTGGTCCATCCAGCTGCCTGATAGATACTTTATTTTCTGTTACAAACCCACAAACAATAAAGTCTCCATACTCGATCATATTTTACGTTTCCTGATTTAAGACAGCTGGTCCCTATACTTTTCTCTTCATTGAAATACTTGCTCAATTTATCGGACAAAAAATAATAAACCAATAGAAGACCATGAACGATTTTGGAGTTTGGACCGATCGGCTATCAACTGCTAGGATTTTCAACAGGGGTGGCCCTGGGCCAAAGCGAACAAAGCGTCGGGGCCACCGGCTTTTAGGGGCCACCAAGACATTAATTTCTTTAAGAAATATATAAGAAGTCCAACTCTCTAAGAAAATTATAAGGGCCTCATTTGACAAATGTTAAGTAAAAAAGGGCCACCAAATTTGATGATCTTTAAATGAATGGTGGACCCAACAGTTTGTTTGACTAATGAAACAAAAATGCTTTTTAAATTTCCAAATCATGAAATCTCAATATTCTTTCCTTTCTTCAAGCCAAAGTGCCAAATCGGGTTGTTTATTCAATTTCTAGAAACAAAGTCTATCTTTTTGTTGTTGTAAGTTGTTTAATTTCAGAAGCGCAAAAAAATATTTTGTTTTATGTTTAAAAATTTAAACTCAGAAGATGATGGTGATTTGAGAGATTCACGTGGTCGCCTTGAAACCTTTTTCAAGCATAATGAGTCATATGACATAGACAGACTAGTCTTATTTTCTGAACTGAAAGTGTTGAAGCATCTTTTACCAAATGAGGTCAAAAGACCAATCGAAGTGTTAGATTTTTTGAAAGATCTGAAAGGTTGTTACCCGAACATATGAGTTTCTTATAGAATTATGTTAACGATATCAGTTAATGTTGCCTCTGCAGAAAGAAGTTTTTCTAAGTTGAAGTTGATTAAGTCTTATATTCGATCTACTATGTCGCAAGAAATTTTGAACGGGTTTGCTATATTATCTATTGAGAAGGATATGACTGACAGTCTTGATTATTAGTAACTTTGCATCGAAAAATTTAAGAAGAACAAAATTTCAGTGATTGTAATTATCAAAAAAACTATTTTGTTATATATAAATATGACGAAAATATTTTGCGGTACTTACGGTTTTCATGTAGTACATTTATACGTTTTACAATTTGATAGAAGGGCCACATTTTCAGACCTCGCTTCGGGCCACCGAAAAGTCAGGGCCGGCCCTGATTTTCAATCAGCTTAAAGTGAGATGTTGATCCAAAAATTTAGGTCGTCAAACTTATTTCAGCTTAAATATCTTCACTTTTGGCACATCTATCATCCTTGTTTATTTAAAGCCCGTTAAAGTTTTAAAACCCGATATTCTTGTACATATAGACAAATTTACTTTTAGTGATACAATATTGGGTTTTTGAGGAAGTTCGCGAAAGTAAAGAAACGCCTATAACACTTTGGGGAGACGCCTATAAAACTTCCGAACTAAATACGAAAGAAAGACAGAATACCCAAGTGTATGAGTGAGATAAAGGAGAGATTAAGATTGAGGCACAACTAAGAGAAAATCTAGAAGACCAAGATATTTATAAACTAAGAATCAAGAAGTCGATTGATCGTCAACCTAGAGGGGCATCCAAGTATTTGTATGAAGGATAGACTGATGTCTATCCGAACAGACTGGGGTGCCCCGGCCCGACTGGATTGCCCCGACCCGGTTTGTTTGGACTAGGGTTTGTTTAAGATAATCTTAAGTTAATTTTAGATAAGCTATGATATGGATTGTATAGTTTTTATGTAATTGTAAATTCCTAGAACCCTACTTGTATAAATAGATGTAGTCATTGTCAAATACATTATACAAGAACTATCTCTTCCTCTCTATAACTCTCGGTTTCTCTCTCTCTCATCAGACTCAACTCAATTGGTTCTATATTAGTAATATATTTCACAATTTGTTCCGTCTTCAAAAAGAGAACTTCTTCCAAGTTGTATACATTAGACCAGGATACCTATAAACTTTTTTTTTTTTTTTGTTGAACTAGGATACCTATAAACTGTTCAACAACAAAAAAAAGAAGAGGATACCTACAAACTATGAACAATTTACATTGACCGTTGAAATGAAGTAAGCAAGAGTCAAAAATAGTGGGCCATTGATTTCTAGAAATTCCTCCTATTGACTTATTTTGATTGGCTTAGGCATCTCTTTTACTCTTTTTTTTTTTTTTTTTTTTTTTTTTTTTGTTAAACACTCTCTTTTTTTCTTGATACGGCTCCGATAAGTATATAACTATCATAAACAGACCGAATTATTGATAATGGTCCCTATATAATAAGCTAAGAAAAGCCCCAAACACCATAAGAAACAAATTATAAGGAATCTTTTACAAAATTAAGGACAAATTTCAGAATTTGAATTTAGGGGGGGGTAGTGGATAGGGATTTAGGAGGACATTCGTGGACAAAATGTCTCGTAGACATTTCGAGACATTTTAAGACATTTCGAGACATTTGTCTGTAGACAAAAGGTCTTTATAGACATTTTAAGACATTTGATATATGGACAAAAAGTCTTTATGGACATTTCAAGACATTTGGTTTATAGACAAAATGTTTTGGAGACATTTCAACATATTGAATCCATGGACAAAATGTGTAGTGGATATTATTATTATATTATTATTATTATTATTATTATTATTATTATTAATATTATTATATATTATTATTATTATTATTATTATTATTATTATTATTATTATTATTATTATTATTATTATTATTATCTCATCATGGATGACAATTGGTAGGCATTTATTATTTTAGTATTGTCATTATTGTCTAACCATACAAAATAATATATTTGTACTCATATTTTAAAAATATATTTTTCGAGTTTTGTGGACGTCTGTGGATATCTGAGGACATTTATGGACAATTAGTGGACATTTATTTATTTAATTTTATCATTATCGTTTAATCATATGAAATAAAAATAATTGTACCATTATTTCGAAAATATATTTTTCGACTTTGGTAGCCATCCGTAGATATCTGTGAACATTGATGGACAATTGGTAAATATGTATTATTTTATATAGTATACTAATATATATATATAATATAATAATAATATAATATAGTAATATGATAATAATATCATTATTACTATAATATAATATAATAATATAATAATATAATAATATAATAATATAATAATACAATAATATAGTAACATATAATAAGATAATAATAATATAACATAGTAATATAATAAGATAATATTATAAAATATAATAATAATAACAATAATACAATAATATAATAATAATAATACAATAATATAGTAATATAAGAAAATAATGTAATAATAATAGGATAATAATAATATAATATAGTAATATGATAATAATATCATTATTACTATTATAATAATAATAATAATAATAATAATAATAATAATAATAATAATAATAATAATAATATAATATAGTAATAATATAATATAATAATAATATAATATAATAATAATACAATAATATAGTAACATATAATAAGATAATAATAATATAGTATAATAATATAATAATAAGATAATATTATAATAATATAATAATAGTATAATATAGTAATGGCAATAATATCATTATTACTATAATAAAGTATTATAATAATTAATATTTTTATATGTTATTTATTATAAATTATTTAATCTAATTTGATAATAATAATTATTTTTATATTTCTTAATGAAATGTCCGCAAGTGTCTTCCATATTTTGAAAGACATTTTCTCTCCAAAAGCTCTCCAAATTTACACTAAAATGTCCTCACATGTCTCCAAAACCAATTTGTCTTGAAATGTCCGTAATTTCGTGTCTCTAACGAATACCACAGACATTTCAGGACATTTGAAATGTCTCAAACGAATAACACGGACATTTAGAGACATTTTAAATGTCCCCAACCAATAACACAGACATTTGGGGACATTTAAAATGTCCCCAACCAATAACATAGGATTTGGAGGGACATGACAATGTCCCTCCAAATCCCCAACCACTACCCCCCCTTAGAATAATCTTGAAAGAGATATACAATAGTTGAGTTAAAAGCCGCGGTACAAAATTTCTAGTATTAAGACAACATTCGTCTCACTTTCATTAATCAATTAGTTGTTTTGAGTGAAGAGATAAAGAACATCACCATGTCACATCAACACGGTATTAACACGGGTTTGATCAAAAGTAGTGTTAACTAGGATTAGATTTAGGACTAGACTTAACCAAAACTCAAAAGGGTTAGGTTAGAATTGAGGAAGAGGTTCAATAAAAATATGCAGATTCAACGTTAATATCTCAAGTTCAAGAAACAAATTAAACAAACTTCCTTTCCAATTTTTGAAAGATAAACCGAGATAGTTATATTTGGAAAACTTATCTCCAAAGATAGAAATTTTGGAAGAAATCACAAGTGGGGTTATTAATAATCAAGAAAAAGGAGATTCTTTTTTTGATTAAGACATTGTTCAAAACACTACTATATCAGAAATTTTCAAAATTATTTTTCACGTTAATTTCGAGGATAAAATTGTACTTTTACAAAATGAATTTTCTTCAAATATTACTTGAAATTCGAATTGGTTTCCTATGAGGAAAAAGACAAAGGGGGGCCGAAATTTCTTGGTTGAAAGTGGCTTGAATTGCAACTAACCCTTGGATTCACACCACTTTCTCTCTCCTGATGAAATCAGCGTGAATCCAACACATTAGATGGTGATTCACGCCACTTTCACGCCAAAACCGTCGGTCCCCCTATCATTGTTGTTCCTATTATCCCCAAAGGGTTTTTAAATTATCTCCCAAAAAAAAATTTGAGGATAGAATAGCATACACCTTTCCCATATATGCATTGCTTGTTTTTTGAGAGCTAATAATTCTCAAAAACTACTCATTACTTAGCAGAGAAATTATTTAGTTTGGTAAGAGATAATTAAAGCAAACATGTTCTTATACTTATGTTTTTCTTGTAAGAAATAATCATTAATGTTGATGACAATAAGATGGTTTTCATTTTGCCTTTTAAGACACTGCTCTCTATTTGATAGTACTATAAAATTTCATAGGAGACCCCACATGTTCTTCTACGACTTATTTCTTCATTTATTGTACATATATTTCATTTCGACTGTGATCAAATTAGGGGTTCTTGCTCACATGCAATTTAACAACCTCACCAAATCTAGTTGAAATGCTCCTAAATATAAGAAAATATAAAATCTATAAAATAGTATTTCTCAATTCTACCCTTAAATATTTTTAGTTTTTTGTGACGTCTCCTATTTAGCAAGAAATGTCGAGATGTTATATAAAAGATATCAGATAAGTCAATTGAACTACTGATTTAACCCTCGATAAATGAAAATATATAAAAACAAATCATTTCGATATTTCTTATAGAATAAAGAATCACGTGAAAAATCGATTAAGAGGCTAATCAGAAAATAGACAAATATTAATTTCTTTGGTTGATTTTCTTTTCTAAACCAACAAAACTTTTTTAAAAGTTCAACAACAAAAAAAAAAAAAAATTTTAAGGTATGATTTGAACTCCAAACTAACACATGGTATCAAAATCTTGAATAAAATTTCTCAGTGATTGAAAAATGAAAAGATATTTGGAAAGTGAGGAGCCAGGGATGAGGCAACACTTAGATTTGGTGGCAAACTTTGAAATGAAGAATCAATCTTTTTGTTAGGCACCAACCAGTTGGATACTCTTATGACCTCAGCTGCTCAGCATATATAACAAACAAAACCTCTCTCTCTCTCTCCCCACAGGCTTTAGTATTCAAATATTGTCACTTTTTTTTTCTTTTTCTTTTTTTTGGGTTTTTTTGGACTTACCCCCTCGTCACTAATTGGTAATTGAGTTTACCCCCCTCAATAATGGGTAATTGAGCTTACCCCTTTGACTTACTATTAGGGACAAAAACACAAAGACTATGTTTGGCGTACGTGAAATAATTGTCACTACCAAGAACAACTATTCTTCAATATAATTCATATTAAGGATTCTACCTCATTTTATTGCTTGATTTGGTCAGGAATATGATTAGTAAAGATTGATTTTGTTTATATATTATTTACTTTCTGATTTTATTATCACATACCAAACATATCCTTAGTAGTTTTGACAAAAAATCTAAATTCAAGGGAGTAAGCTTAATTACCAATTACTGAAGGGGGTAAACTCAATTACCAATTAATTTTGAGGGAGTAAGTTCGAAAAACTCTTTTTTTTTCGAGAGAAATATTGTCACTTTAGAGTTTTTTTTTTTTAACTCGTCACTTTGGAGTTAGACAAACACCTCAGTCCTAATTCTATGTTGGTTCACAATATCAATTTTAACTTGTTCCTCTTCTTGTAACAAAGCTATAGTTTTCCACATCCTTCTTTTTAAGACTTAAAAGAGCATATTTAAGTAGATAATTTTACTCGATATATTGTGTAGATACAATTAACACAAAAGCATAAAAGTTTAAATTGACCTATTAAATCGGTAGTTATTCTGTCACTAAAGTAACTTTATTTTGTTTACTCATTTTCGTAGTATATGATATCTATTACATTATTATATCTACACATTTGATAATTTACAATTGCCAATTGATGTGCAAGTTGGCCAAAAAGAAGAACTCATTTTGGATAAAAACATATGACAAAGATCAATATTATAGTAATTGTTTCACTAAGTTCAAATATAAAACTAAAAAGAAAAGAGTTAATTCCTATATGGCCCCCTACTTTGTGACCAGCTTCCTTTATGGCCCCTTTTTTTTCGTAAATTCAAATATGACCCCCTATTTTCATGGAAATGTCCTAACTACCCTTCCTTTAAATCTTTTTTCAAAATAAAATCAAAAAAACAAACATAATTCCACCTCACTTCCCTCTCCACCACTTATCTCTCTCCACCTCACCTCTCTTTCCAAATCATCTTTCTCTCTCTCCAACTCACCTTTTTCTCTCTCCACCTCACCTCTCTCTCTCCACCTCACCTCTCTCTCTCTCCACCTCACTCTATCTTCTCCGATGAAGGTCGCCGGCCGGAAAATTTTCCGGCCGGCGACCTTCAACCTAAAAAAAAAAAAAAATTTTTTTTTTTTTTTACTCTCTCATCTCCCTCTCTCTCTAAAAACTCCGGCGAAGGGGGTTTCCCTTCGCCGGAGGATCTGTTCGTGAACAGAGCTGTTCACGAACAGATCTCTGTTCGTGAACAGATCTGTTCACGAACAGCTCCTGTTCGTGAACAGCTCTGTTCACGAACAGAGAGAGAGGGAGATACTCCGGCGAAGGGAAACCCCCTTCGCCGGAGTTTTTAGAGAGAGAGGGAGATGAGAGAGTAAAAAAAAAAAAAAAAAATTTTTTTTTTTTTTTTTAGGTTGAAGGTCGCCGGCCGGAAAATTTTCCGGCCGGCGACCTTCATCGGAGAAGATAGAGTGAGGTGGAGAGAGAGAGTAGAGAAAAAGGTGAGTTGGAGAGAGAGAAAGATGATTTGGAAAGAGAGGTGAGGTGGAGAGAGATAAGTGGTGGAGAGGGAAGTGAGGTGGAATTATGTTTGTTTTTTTTATTTTATTTTGAAAAAAGATTTAAAGGAAGGGTAGTTAGGACATTTCCATGAAAATAGGGGGTCATATTTGAATTTACGAAAAAAAGGGGGCCATAAAGGAAGCTGGTCACAAAGTAGGGGGCCATATAGGAATTAACTCAAAAGAAAACCAAATAAAAGGACTTACCTAAGATACATCAAATCAATAGATCCATCTGCTTTTTAACTAAACGACTAATTATGATGACCCAGTCATTCTTCATATATTACTAACGATCCTTAAATTAGTTGCGCAAATGATTCAGAATTTATATGATAACATTAATTACTTAGTAATGGAAAGAAAAATGATCTAAAGATCTATTATATGTTGACAAATAGTCCTAGCTTAGGATAAAAATGACAATTAGTCCAATTCGTGTTTGGACTAATTTTATTTTTAGGCTAAATTATGGGGAAAAAAACTATAATAAGTCAAAAGTCTAAAACCAATTTTCTAGACCAAAATACTTCTCAACTTGTGAATTTTCGTGGATCCTCGTAATGCATTATGAATGTTCATAATGTATTGTGATCTGTCTTGTTTTAGGTCTTCCTTTTATGAGCACTCATAATTTAGTCTGAACGTTATTACGACAAATATCATATTATGTTCTTCAGTTCTAATACAAAATCTTTGTTCTTTTTGAATCAATTTTTGGTTTCGTACAATACGTCATGACTGGTAATAATACGTTATGAACAACAAACGATCATCATGATTTTTAAGGTTTTCTTTCTCTCTAAAAATTTTGTATTTTCATAATACGTTATGAACTTTTGCTACCTATATATTTGTTCTTAATACAATTTCTCAGTGTGTCATTTTTATGTGTGTCATGAATAATGTGGAAGGACAAAAAGGTCATTTCCAGTCTGTGGTCTCCCGCACATGTTTTTTACGAGAGAAAATCACAAATCCATTTCTACACTTGAAAGGCCGCTGATTTGAGGAAGAAAGAAAAGTTTGCGGGAAAAAACGCCGAAAACACAAAAAACACCCACCAAACGCACCCCTCATGTCGGCGTCGTCGGCTGGCGATGGACAGTGACGTCTTTCTCTACCTTTCTCTTCTATTCTCTTCTCTCTCTTCTTTCCCTCTCTCTTCCCTTTCACTCTCCCCTCTTTTCTTCTCTATCTTTCTATGTCTAACTTCCGGCGAAGGGGTTTTCCCTTCGCCGGAACCGTTCGTCTGGGAAATCAGGCGGGTTTCCGGTGAAGGGGGATCCCCTTCGCCAAGATTTAGTGAGAGAGGGAGAGAGGATAAGAGGAGAGTGGGAAAGAGTAAAGACAGAGGATAAAGAAGAGAGAAGATCCAATCGGATTTTTTACGATGGTCGCCGGTACTAATGGTGGAAGTCGCTCGAATATGGTAGAGGTCGTCGGAGTTCTAGTGGAGGTGAGAGGGGAAGAAGAAAGAATACAATATTGGAAAATAATTAAGGGTGACATTTGGAGGAAACAAAAAATTTTGTTTCCACCCAAAACTTATTGCCTCGAATATTTTTCTTATTTCCCCAAATCACCCACCACTTTGAAATAAACTTTTTGACTTGAAATTTAGTTCTTATGTTGTGTGTTTGTGTCGTAATAAAAATTATTTTTCTATAATTATGCTTGTATTATTATTTCTTTTTCAGGAAATTGGGTCGAAACCCATTTTTTATTTTTATTTTTATTTTTGAAGGTGAATCTCATATTTTATTCTTAAGTTAAAAAGACAAGTTATATTTTGTGTGGTTAAAAACTGAGAATTTGTATTTTGTTAAAACTCCAAAAATTTATATTTATTTAATTAAAAACCTAATATTCTTTACAATCGTTGTTGTAACTCTCTCGCAAGTCGTTTCATTCCTTTTGCAAGCTGTTGCAAATTATGAGAATACATATGGAAGTGAGACTATAAAAATTGAGTAAGCTTTTTAACGAAACAAAAACATTTTAGGAAGTTTTGACAAAATTTCTCGTTTTTAGAAAATTATAAAATACAAAAGGGAGGGTATTTTCGTCATTCAAGTTCTATTTTCTCCTGCCAATATCTGATTGGGAGATTTTATAGGGCCCCCTCATTTTTGTTAAAAGGCCTCCCCTCAGTGATAATTTAGCAAGTAAAATGGTTCATGGGGAGGCCTTTTAACAAAATTGGGGAGGCCTTATAAAATTTCCCAATCTGATTTAATCATATGCGCTAATTCAGTTACTTTTAACAGAGGGCGAAGAAAACAGAGAGGAAGAGAGAAAGACAAGTAAGAGAGAGAAAGAAGAGAAAGAGAGAGAGATATATAGATTATAGATAGAGAGAGAGAGAGAAGATATACAGAAAAACGATTCTCTGATTCCCGTTCAAGGGATCAGAGGATCATTTAACCCATTGATTTCCGTTCTTATGTTGTTGTGTTCATATCTCCAATTTCATTGTGATTATGATTTTTAGCAGAAATTTTAAAGGTTCCAAGTATTATTAGCTTCTGATTTATTCATTGTGATTATGATTTTTAGCAGAAATTTTAAAGGTTCCAAGTATTTTTAGCTTCTGAAATCAGAAGCTAATAATACAAAAGAAACAGGGAGGGGGGGAAAAAGGGTTGTGTGATTGTCTAAAATGGAGGTGTCACAAATGGATGGAAGAATGGAAGGATGGTTATATCTAATTCGTTCTAATAGAATTGGATTACAGTATTCTAAGAAACGCTATTTTATCCTTGAAGATCATTACCTTAAGAGATTCAAATCAATACCACTTTCAGACAAAGAGGTATATATATGATTTTTATTTCTAGTTTGCATGCTTAGTGATAATAAAACCAATCAATTTAGTGGTTCTTGATTTCAATTTCAATGAAAATGAAAGAACCCCATGTTGTAGAAATGAGGTATCTTCTATTCCCATGTTGTTGATACATGAAATCCATGTTGAAACTGTAACAATTAAGCCATTATTTGTTGAGATTTTCTTTTACTTCATTTGGAATCTCTTTTTCTTCCAAGAATAAAAGATCAAATTATCGTATTAAGTTTATGGTCATCCAACTCAAAACCAATTGACAATTTGGGGAGAGAACCTGTACATTATATTATTGGTTACTGGATCGCCTTCTCCTGTAGTCCCATGTGGGACTATTTGTTACATACAGGATTTGTCAATTTGATATAGGGTCATTGGTGACCAATATTTGTTGAGATCTTTTTTTGGGGTTTCTCCATTTTCTTCCCTTGTTAATAAGAAATAAATATATGTTTTTTTTTAAATTAGCTTTGACCAAAAATTTTGTAGTATCTCTAAATTCTCTTTGTTTATCTTGTTTTGAGTTTTGGGTAATTGAGGTTTTTTAGATTTTTCTCCATACTCTTTCACTTGCCATACAACAATAAAGAATAAATGGATCATACAATTATTCTAGATTATCTCATTACATATTTAAAGTTTGGTTATTTGACACACTCCAGTAAGGACCAGTTTCTTCGATTTACTTTTTGTTGTGTTATCTTTTCTTCATGTTGCTTCAACCTTTTTAAGCCATTGGTGTGTATAGATTACGAGATAATTATTGTTCGAAATTCTCGTACTGTTGTATTAACAATGCTGATTACTAAAATTTCCAGGATCCAGTGAGAAGTGCAGCCATAGATTCCTCCATTCGGGTTATGGATAATGGGAGAGAGAGCATTCATAGGAAAGTATGTACTTCGAGGCCATGTTTCCATTGTACTATCAATATTTTCTTACTTTTGTTGTGGTTCGGATTAGAATATGACATTTGCTTTTGAAATTTTATAGGTGGTTTTCATTTTTACTCTTTATAATACATCGAATGACAATGATCATCTTAAGGTGGGGTAAATTTGTGATAGAAAAGCTACTTGTTCTTTTGTTTCTTTGTTGGATTCTAAGTTGTGGCTTATTTACAGTTGGGAGCTAGTAGTCCAGAAGAAGCAGCGAGTTGGATTCGTTCTTTCCAAGAAGCTGCAATGAAGGTTTTGAACCGCTGACGTCAACTTGGTCCGACTTGAGACTACTTGTTTTCGTCACGAAAAACTAATTTTTTTTTCTTTTTTGTATATTTGCAGGAATGTTCAGTCACCTTGAGAGAGAATATATTGGCTTGTTCCAAGAGAAACTGGCAATCCTTTAGGTAAAATTAGATGTAGCAAATTGACCAATTCCCGAGGAATAGAAATCGGAGAAGGTGTATGGCATAAACTTATAAGAGAGTCTAGACCGAGTGTGGATGGCATAAACTTGTCCTACAAACATGTGTAGATTTGTCTGCCAACCGATTACCATTTTGTTGTTTCAGGTTAAGTCGGTCGAAGACAAGATGCCATACAAGTTCTATAGATTGGACTCTTTGTCCATCTACAAACCAGGATTTAGTGACTTCTGATGTTATTGCTCCTTCTCCTTGGACAATTTTTGGCTGTCAAAATGGTACTAGTTAAAGTTCTTATTTTCTTCCAGGAATATATGAGCCCACATGCTTACTTTCTAAAATTTTAAAACAGGATTACGACTATTTAAAGAGGCGAAAGATGGTGATTTCTATGGGAGGAAGGTACTTGTCAAATTTGATGCATGAATCGTATTATATACTGCTAAAACTATGAACTTCTTGATGACATATGTCCCTATTCTCAGCAGTGGGATGACCACCCAGCGATAATGGCAGTTGGTGTAGTTGATGGAACTTCAGAGGCCATATTCCGGACACTTATGTCTCTTGGTCCATCAAGATCAGAGTAAGATTGCTGAAGCAACTCGAATTATTGACCTGTTTAGTTGTTTTCTTACTTTTAAGCTTTAATCTTTTGAAAACTTAAAGTCCATTTGACGGTATTCATTTATCATATAGTAATGGATTACATCTTAGATAAAGTGTCTCATAAGATATGTTTGCAGATGGGACTTCTGTCTTGCACGAGGTAG
Source organism: Eschscholzia californica (assembly GCF_041429995.1). NCBI lineage: Eukaryota > Viridiplantae > Streptophyta > Magnoliopsida > Ranunculales > Papaveraceae > Eschscholzia > Eschscholzia californica. The sequence goes on along the minus strand of NW_028238420.1, from coordinate 39,090,499 downwards.
TGTTGTTGAGCACCTTGACGGTCATACTGATATTGTTCACCAGCAACTTAGCAGCGATTGGTTACCGTGGTCTGATTTGGAACTTTTCTAATATTTGTAGTTAGATGTTAATATGGTTCTTAAAAAGAGAGCTTCTTGTAGAATATTGCTTATAAATATATATTGTGGGTAATCTTTTAGGGGGATGAAACGAAGAGATTTACTATTACGACGTTATTGGAGAAGGGAAGACGATGGAACATATGGTAGCTTCTATTTAAATGACATTTTATTCTCTACAATTTGGTTTATCGTTGTTAGAAACTAGCTCACTTTGAGTTTTCTTTTGCAGTAATTCTTTATCACTCGGTCTTTCACCAGAAATGTCGACCCCAACATGGCTATGTTCGTGCTTGCCTTAAAAGTAATGTATGCCTTAGATTTGGGATTTATAATGTTGCTGTTGTTCGTCTCCGGGGCTTTTGATTAATTCCTTGTTACCAATATACAACTCGATTCTTTGTTTCTTTGTGTTCATTTATACGTTAAAATTTACTAAATGTGTTGTTTTAATATTCTTGAAGGCGGAGGATATGTTATATCTCCTGTAAACCAAGGGAAACAATCAGTTGTGAAACACATGCTTGCTATTGATTGGAAATTCTGGAAATCGTATCTAAGATCATCATCAGCAAAATCTATAACAATTCGGATGCTTGGAAGAGTTGCAGGTACTTTACAATGATTAAGAGCACATATACTTCTTCTCCTTGTTGATGTTTGGATCACATTCTGAGTTCACTAACCGTGATTTTTTTCTTTACAGCATTGAGAGAGTTGTTTAGAGCCACAAGCGGAAAGTACCCCGATTCTGATTTATCTTCAGGACTCTTGACCAAAGATATTTCATTGTCTCATAGCGAAAAAGAAGACATTAAAGTTGAGGTTCAAATCCAGAAATTAGAAGAAGAGGTGAAACGGTCTTCTGTTTCTGCTAGCCTTGGGGGACTTAACGATGTTGCGGATGAGTTCTTTGATGTTCCTGAACCATCAGAGTTGCATTCTGAATACGGGTGGACTTCAGATACAAGTGCAGATGCGCAATCACAGGTACTTACTAGGTGGTGTTCTTTTGTTATCCAAATTCGACTCGCATGAGTCTGGCTTGTCTGAATTAGACTTATCTGATTTTTTTGAATCAGAGTTGTCTGATCTGACTTGATTTGGTCAGGGACACAATAGGCATTTCAGGTTATTTTTAACCAATGGGTTCTTAACTTAAATTCATTGTATGCCCAGCTAAAATGTAACAAAAATCATCCCAAGTCAGCCATTCAGACGAATCAGACACAAGTCACATAAAAGCGCTTAATTTTAAGTTTGTCATAGTGCCATTACCATTGTTTTGGGCTTCAAAAACCTAAAGACTTGCGGTCAGAAAAATGTTAGATCCTTCTTTTCTTCATGTTTGCTCGACATTTTGCCTTTGAATGACAGGATATACGCCCGAAGCTTTCATCAGCAGCCAGTTTTGTGAAGAGGTTGCATGATCTAGCAGGTAATTCCTGTTTTACTGAATTTTAGTTATTATCGAGGAAGAACATTGTCAGGTTCAAAGTTTTTCCATTTCCTCTTAGAATTTGTTTTCTTTTAAGTGAATTAGACATGTTCATTGTGCAGTTCAGAAGAAAGGTTATATAGATTTACAAGACTTAGCAATGGAAGACACTCTCTCGTGTTGCTATGGCACTACACTTCCAAAAGACGCCAATTGTAATTTGCCTTGCAGTTGGACCACATCAGATCCTTCGACATATCTTATCCGTGGCAATCATTATCTAAACGACCAGCGGAAGGTACTAAAACTAGGGTATTGCATGCGTGTGTGTACACATTCACTTTTTTGGGTCGATCTTATTTGATATATCTAAACTAATAGAACGGCACCGGGTTCTGTTTAGTTTAGTTCCTTTCTCATTGTTTGGGCTTATGCTTCTTGTTACCCAGGTTAAGGCAAAAGGTACCTTGATGCAAATGGTTGGTGCCGACTGGCTAAGATCTGACAAACGAGAAGATGATCTTGGGGGACGTCCTGGGAGCATTGTTCAGGTTTTACCACTTTTATATCCTGCCCACAGAGTTCAGCTATCAATTTTATACACCATAAAGTTATTTTGTCACAATTTTTTTCATCTTTGTAAACTCTGGTCAAAATTTTACCGTTAAAGCTTTGCCCAAATTTTCATGTGATTAAGAGTTCTCTAACATCTACTCGTTCCGAAAATAGTGTTAATGAAAAAAATATATTGACGGTCACTAAATCATGTTCACGGGTGCCCCCACATAGTTTCTTCTCATAATAGAATATTTGAATCATGCAGAAATATGCCGCAGAAGGTCGTCCTGAATTTTTCTTTGTCGTAAACATTCAGGTAAGATATGTTTATGTTATTTTTCATTCTCTAATAGGACAATGACTAGCAATATTCTTACCCTTTAACCTAATCATGGATCAGGTTCCTGGTTCAACTGCATACAATCTTGTTCAGTATTACATGATGAGTACTCCGGTCGAAGAAAATCCATTGTTGGAGAGCTTTATTAATGGAGATGATTCTTATAGGAATTCAAGGTTTAAGCTCATACCATATATTTCAAAGGTTAGTATATATAGAAACTGAATACTTGATAATATCGAATAACCAACATAATATGTAAATCTACGAACATCCGCCGAAGCACTAGTAGGCTAGCCCGGTTAGTCTACTAATGGTAACCTCTAGTTGGGCTAATAGTACAGTGTCCCGGGTATTATTCTACTTAGTTCGGGCTTATCTATCCATTACAGTATTCTGTTATAACCAGCCAGTTGAAATTCCTGGTCCTGCTGACTTCTTGATCTGCCTCTGTACAACGAAGAAACGGTATAAAACCTAGGGCTTAACTTGCTGATTTGTCTTAGGGGTCATGGATAGTAAAGCAAAGTGTTGGAAAGAAAGCATGTCTCATCGGTCAAGCACTTGAAATCAATTATTTTCGTGGAAACAACTACTTAGAGGTAATTGTTACTCTAAACTCTAAACTCGAAAGAAGAACTCTTATATTCTTACTTGCTAACTTAATGCTCTGAAAAATTCAGCTTGGGATTGATATTGGATCGTCAACTGTTGCACGAGGTGTAGTCAGTCTTGTTCTTGGCTACTTGAACAATTTGGTTATAGAAATGGCATTTTTGATCCAGGTATCCTCAATTATATTTCAACACTATGGTGGTGTTTGTTTTTTTTCTCGTTGTCTGATCTGACTCGTCTGAATGTTAATCTTATGAAACTAAAATGGACCCAAAATAAACCATCAGCCATCCATACGTGTTCGGACAAAAAACAAACAAGCTGTAATCTGACTTGAGTAAATTCAGATATCGAGTCAGATATAAGCTCTGACTCAAAGAAAAAACTAACACCATTTAGGAACCAATTATACTTTCATGTTTTCTAAATGGTTTTATCTTTATGACCCACAATGTATCTAACTCAGGCTAATACACAAGAAGAGCTACCGGAAGTTCTTCTAGGAACGTGTCGATTCAATCATCTAGATGCATCAAAAGCTGTCTCTATAGAATCATGACTGTAACCAGGCAAATGATTCTTCGCTATCTTCTTACGAATCTCGCATGTCGGCTGTGAAGCTTACTCTCATGTCATAGTTTGATATTGTATATGTTTTACTACAAATGTTTGTATTCGAAGTTATTTTACTTGATCAATAGCCTAAAAGTTTAAAGCACTGTAAGTGTCATTGTAATCAGAGAAAGAATGGCAGAGAAAAAAAAAAAACTATGTAAGAAGATAAAGAGAGAGAAATTGTTACTTTGACATTGTTGGAGAGGCAATATATGTGAAGTAAAGATAATGTAACCCTAATCAGATAGACCATTTTTCAATTCATTACAATATAATTTTCTTTTATTGACAAAGGAGATATAACTTCATTAGTGGGTGTGTCTCAAGGAGATAGAGAGATGAGGGAAGAGTCCTAAGAACCCCAAATAGTACAAGATAAATAGTAGGCGGCGCCCGGCCAAAATAGTTGAATATTCAGCTTGATAGTCAAGTGTCGTGACTCATACTTTTGATGATTCTGATCCACCAAACAACAAAATAACGGTAAACCACATAAGAGAACCCGCATAATCTTTGGTTTGCAGGCAAGGATGATAATGATCCTGATCCTGATCTAGTCTCATATTTTAAATCATACTTTCTGATAACCTAAATATAATAGTGGGGCATTTAGTTGGACTTTCCCTCTCTAAACCCTCACATGGAGGACACTGGAACGTGCAGCCGTGCAGGTACAAGAAATGTTGAGTTGTGATAGAATTGTTTGATGGCTGTACCGACTAAAGTTTGTCGGTTGACCGTATTGGCTGACCGTATCGGGTCCTGCAATAATGGATTGTAAAATTTGGCTTGGGGAGAGCGCCTGAAGCAATATTATGAAGGCGCCTGTAGAATCACCCTTTGTTAAAAGGCATCACCTTCCATCCCTGGTCGTGGTCAAATAAAACGGTAATCCGGTTTCGGGTGGCTCGTTCAAACTTCAAACCCACATCCTTTTTTTTTTGTTGAAATTTCAAACCCACAACCTACCCGTAGGTGCAGTCAAGCTCAAGCCACTCACATTGTTCTTTTGTGTTAAACATTTCATTATGTACAAAGATCCTGACCGTAGATCAATGGTGTGAGATCCTGACCGTTGATCAATGATGTGCTGCTTTTGGCCTGTACAATTTTTGGTTGGGCGTACAAACCTTTGGTCAATCAAATTTGATCTTAATTTTTAGATTTAAATTAAGTTAACTGAGAGAGGTTAACTTAATTTAAATCTAAAAATTAACATGCATGTCTTTTACCTTCTATTCTTTATTGAGTCCATGGGTATATAGACCAAAATCAATTTGATAATAGGTTTATAGACCATTCTTCTTAGATTATGGATTTTTGGTCCTTTTACAATAAGGGCATAAAGTATGGATAATTTTTTTGATATTACCCAATGTATCCCAAATCTAAAAACCCCGGGATATTTGAATTTTCGAGGGTTTTAGGAAACTTTCCCAAAACCCGTGGGCGTGATTTGGGGCGAATCTATAGAAGGCGAAACAGAAAGTGGCTGTCACTCTTCATAAAGACGTTTTCTCTCTCTAAACCTACCCAATTCCTATTTTCATCCAAAATCTTCTGAAGATCGCGACTATAAACCCTAAATAGATCGTATAACCCAGAAATTTTGCATCCTTTAATCTTCTCCATTCATCTTTTACATTGAAGAACCTCTTCAGGTGAAAAGGTAAGCTGGTTCATAAACCCCTTTTCGTTATGAAATCGATTTAAATCGAAACGTGAGGTTCTTTCAATGTAAATCGTTATAAATAGTTGTTGCATGTCAGTTTAACTTACTATTGAAGAGGATTTGTTGATTTTGGTAAAGATTTCTCTGTAGATAGGAAGTTTCTATTCGGTTTAAAGGAGATTCAAACAGATTTAGGGTTTTTTCGTTCGTTCTTATTTAAAAAAAGGGGTACAAAATCGTTTTTGTCTCATGAATAATAGATCTTTAGATGTTTTTGAAGAAAAGCTCGACATTAAAATCTTTAGTTTTACTTGAAAAACCTAAATATTCTTTTTAAATTTTTATTTCTGTTTCATAATAAGATAACTTTGTGTTATAAAAAACATATAATTTATGGAAAATGAAACCATAATTTGTATTTAGGGTTTAATGAAATTTTTGATCTTGGTTTATGGTTTAATGAGATGTCATTTTTATTGCAGCAAAAGGTTTTCCATGGCACCTAAAGGTAAATCTAAAACGAATGTTTCTGAAGAAACAAGCACATTAAGAAGGAGTCCTATGAAAAGAAAGGCCACTGTCGAAGAAGTAGTTGTTAAGAAGAAATCAAAAACAAAAGAAACATCAGTATCTGAGGTAATGTATTTTGAATTTGTTATAATTTATTGATATTTTGAAGAAAAATTGATAAATTATGATTAACATACATATATGTTTTGATCTTTTAACAGTTTATGCCTCGTTGTATATACAAATTTGTGATATACCTAAAAAATATTCATTGTCTGTAAAATTTTCCATCATGTTAAGTAAAGTATGCGTACTTTTACATGATTAATGGCTGATAGTTTACAATTGTGTTTTTTTGTCATATTTGCAGGCTGGTGGTAGTTCTAAAAGTTTGAAGTTGAAGGACAAAGGAAGCTCTAGTAGGTGGGTTGATATAGTAGGGGAACAGAAATTAATACCGGAGCAAAAAACATCGGCACTATTCAGATACACCCTCAGCAAACCAATAGAGTTGATCAATAGCATACGTTCCTATATGACTGAAGAAATGAAGGAGGAGATTAGCAAAACTCCTTTCAGTCAATTGTTTGATGCTATGGCAGAAGGTACAATATTAAGGGAGAATTATACTAGTCGTCCTACAATTGCCATTTTGGATGTTCTTTGTCGATATAAAAAATCGACAAAGAAATTTGTTATTGGGGGTATTGAGTTAGAATTCAAACCTGAAGATGTATCTTTGTTGTTGGGAATGCCCATGGAGGGTTCTGAGTATGAGGCATTCCCTAAGAAAAATGATCTAGATCCTTTGAAGTGTGCCTTCTTGAACAAGTATTTCAAGGAAACACTGGAAGCATCAAGAAACAAAAATATGGGTCTCTCAAGTGCTGTTGTTGGGAATGCACTTCAGAAATGCGTGAGGAACAGTGAACCAGCAATAGAATTTGTTGGTCTTCTAATTATGATGTTTTCGGCGAGCTTCCTATTTGCTACTTTGGCTGGTTTCACTGTATTGCCTAGCATTTATAAGAACATCCAGTCTAGAAGAGCAATCAACAGGGTGTCATGGCCAAGAGCCATACATTCATATATGATGGAAACGATCGACAAACATTCAGAAGACCCAACCAAAGCATCTGGTTGCTTGTTACTTTTGCCAGTGAGTATTCCTTTTTGAACTTCATGTCATATAAAATGCCTATTATTTCTTATAAAGTATGAATAATTTTCATTTCTTTTTTGTTCCTGTAGTTCTGGGTGTGCATGCATACTAATCTGTATCCGAAAAATGCACTGAATGAAACAAGATACCCAAGGTTCTTGAGGTGGTCTGTGGATGGATTTAAGAATGGAATGGAAAAAGATCTAGCTGGACTTGAACCTGAGGAGGTAAAATTGATTATAAATATATTGTATTTCTTCTAAAAGTATAGGTACTTTATCATAAATTTAATTTAATTTCATAAGATTGGTCGAATGCATATACAGAACACTCTATGATTTATGTAACTTCAAACATGCAGGTTTATGAGGATGTTGTGGATGATGTGAGTGAAGAAGAGAAGAAAATGTTAAAGTTTACTGAAAAGGTAGTTGTGGAAATACCTTTTGATGAAGAGTTGAATAACATGGAGATGATGGAAGCCCTCAGTAGAGAAGTAATTAAACAAAGAGAAGAATTAAAGAAAAAGGATGAGGAACTTGAAAGTTTGAGAAATGAAGTAATACAATTGAAGTTACTTTTGAAGACTGAAAAGAGGGAAGAATCATTGATGGATGATTATCATAATGAAGGAATGGGTCGAGATAATGTGGACAAGAATGAGGAGGTAGATAATGTTGGGGGGAAAGATCATGTCAATGATGAGATGTCGGATGGAGTACAACCTGATGATAAGGTTCAGGAAGATGAAAATTTTGAAGAACAACAACAGGAAGGTCAGTAATTATACATACTTTTACTGTATTCGATTATAATTTGTGGTAAATTATGCATACTTTATAGAAAATATTATAATCACAGGAAAAATGATATATAATTTATTTGTCAATTTTTTGATAAATCCATTTTTTTTACATGATTGTTGTTGTCAGATGTAGATGGAAACGTGCCATGCACGGCCATTGTGTTGGTGCCTAATGAGGAAGAGAAGCATTATAGTTCAACTCCCAATTTTGATTTGGGAATAGATTTCACAAATGCACCCGACTTCAACGACGTTGTTCAAGTTGCACAAACCTATCAAGAGAATGCTGAAACAGATAGACTCATAGATGATGACTTTGTCCAGACTACTCCAACATCAGTAAAGAAGAAGAGAACAAAATCAAAAGCTGTTAAGGGTGGATCGGACAAAACAGTTGATCAGGTTGAAACACCAAAACAGAATTCTCTTATTAAGAGAATCAAACAAGCTCCCAGAACAAGGAAACTCACTGAAAAGGCCGAACCAAAAGAAAAGGCCGAGAAAGAAAAAAAAAAAGGAGATTGCGAAAAAAGAAGTTGTGAATGTTGAAGAACAAGATAAAAAGGGGAAGGGAGTTTCGATTGATGATGATGAACCACTTAGCAACTGGAAGAAGAGCAAAGTTTGGAAGAAAGTGAAAGACAATGAGAAGGGTCTGCTTGAGGAGTTCAACCAAGGAGTGAAGATGAAGTAATGAATTTGAAGTTTAATACTTGTCTTTGACTATGTTATGAAATGTTTTGTTGTTTGTGTTACATTATGATGATTGTAACAAACATAATCTGTTATATCTAATATAATATAAATATTTTGCTATAAATTCATTTTTTAAACTAACAACAATTAACATGCAGAACAATTGTATGGGAATCAAATCTGACAAGTGATGTTAGAGGAAGAGAGGTGAATTGGCTTATGATGAACTGTGAAACCGATGCTCAGCTTATAAATTGGTGGTCAAAGCATCTATCTTCCAAAGTTTTAAAAGGGGCTGGACAAGTGTTCGTTCTCGCTTCTGAATTATGGGTAAGTTTTAATTACAGAAGTCATAATTTCATAATAGATCAGTTTTTATGTGTATAAATTACATGTTTTGTCAAATAAAAAGGTTAGAATGATAATAAAAGTATGTATACTTTATTAAGTATATGTGTTTTGTCTGTTGTAAAGTATGAATACTTTACTGGACTGTAACCGTTTTGATTTATAGAGTATGTTGTTTTTATTTGACAGACAATGATAAATTGCAAGTCAGCTCAGTCAAACATAGACCCCCACCTATCAGATCGGTTAATAAATGAGGCTGAAAGAGGGCTTATATCTTATATAGTTGCTCCAATGTGTCATTCGATGAGTACAGATGTCAGTAGGGGTATTCATTGGACTTTGTTAGTATTTGATTACTTTGATCAGTCTTGGACCCATTACAACTCGTTGTTCTTTGACATAAAGCTCCGTAAACAATGTGAAGAAAATGCTGCAAGATATGGACAATACATATTAGATGTGCTTCACAAAACAAAATATGTGAGTCCTGAATTTAAGAAGAAATGTAAGATTTCGAAGACGCCGTATGATCATCAACAAGGAGAAAAGTAAGTACATAATATTTCACAATTTTGTGATTACTGTAATGCATACAGATAGTTACATAGTTTATAAATTATTTTGTGGTTTCATATTAAATGTTATATCAATGATTGACAGTGCGGATTGTGGACTATTTGTTATGCTTCATATGGATTTAGTATTTATGAAACATTACAAATGGGCAGTACCGGATGAATACCTTGCAAGAGATTGGATTGAATTAGCTCAGCGTAGAAGAGCGGAAGTGACGTACGAGCTATTGAATGAAACCAGAGATTTGTGGAAAAAAACTTTAATATAGTTTAGATTAAAGTATGGTTTTATGTTTTGATTTTTAAAATAGTTGTAATGAATTATATTTGCCAGTTTGAAGTATAAAATATTTGGATGGGAACTGTAATTTTTAATTAAAATTTCATATTTGTTGAAAAATGTCTGAAATTTATCAAGTTTCTTCCTTTCATTTATTACACAAACATGAGTAACGTGTTGATAAATAACGTGTTATGTACTAAACACGTAAAAAAAATGAAATAAAGTACGGACAACATGAGGCAAAGTATGAATCTTTAAGAATAAATAACAGATAATTTATGAAACAAAACAAGAACTTTTAAACAGAACATATATGTAAATTTAAAGTCTGTAAAAACTTTAACTAATTTGCACCAAATACATCAATTGTACTGTATTTTGTGTAATTGGTGTTCTAACATATTAACCACATATGTTAGGCAAGTATAACCTTTTGATAGAGAATAAACTTTTGATAGAGAATAAAGATAGAATAGTGAAACAAAACATAGGAAAAAAAGATTGAATATTTGAAAATTATGTGGATTGAAAGTGTTATGTAACATATTTAAATACATCAAATGTTTACCCTACATGTTTTGCGATTGTGGTATGAAGGTTGCTTACACCTACCACATATCCTTAATTTTCTTGGCATATTTCCAGAGTTCTCGATCCGTACTGTTCTTGGACGACCTGGTCTACGACGAATCAACGGTGGGAGAATTTTGGTAGCTTCATAAAAAATCCTTGGTTCATCAACATTGGATATAGGCATTATATGTTCCTGGTAAGTCTTCACATAAGACTCCGTTGTCCAAATAGGATCGTAAAAACAATCTTGTTGGTCTTCAGACAAGCTTTTAATACACAACATTGCGTGTTCACAAGGAACACCATCAACTTGCCACCTTCTACAAGTACAAAAAATCTGTAGAAGATTAACACAATGAGAAGGTTCTGAGTAAACCTCGAATATAAATGGGGCTGCCTGGACAATATTACAAGTTGCAGCACTATCATATTTTGCTTTCAACAAATCAGTGATGGTTGGACACAAGAATGTCGTCCATTTTTTAGACAATTCGCGTGCTGTGTTCATTTTGTTCATTATATGAATACGAATTGCCTCCAACATTGCTGTAATTGGTAGTGCACGAGCATGTCGAATCTGATTGTTAAAGGATTCTGAGAGTTGAGATGATATCGCCGTGTATCTGTATCAAATAAAACACTCAAAAATTTTAAATATTTCTTTCTGAAATCGATAATTTTTAACAAGAAGAATACATATTTTACAGTAAATTATCAAAATTCGGTGTAAAGTACATGTTATTTGTAACACAAAGTCAAAACTGTATACGGTACAATACATAATGTCAACAAAAATTATCAATATAGTTAATGAAATGAATACACAAATTTATCTGATCGTACCTTATACCGGGAAAGAAAGCATCTGCCCAAGAGGCAGGGTCTAAGGAATTAAAAAATGCTGCAACTTTTGAACCACCCATTTGTATCATCTGATTAATAGTTGCGTGATATTCAGATTCGGGGAGAGCTCTAGCAGCCTTGAAAATTAATGTTTGGAAGAATTTTGATTTTCTAGCTCCATTTGCCAATCTTAAATTCAGATTGTTCCTTAGATGCCATACACAGAAGGAATGGTGTGCTGTCGGGAAAATGTTCTTGACACCGTTGATTATACCATTGTGACGGTCTGAAATAAAGATATACGTCTTTTCCATATTCAGAGCATTGCGCAAATGCCTTAGAAACCAGTCCCAATTTTGGTCATTCTCAACATCAACAACAGAATATGCTAACGGAAATAGACCTGTAAATTGAAAATATTTTAGTGAAAGTATGAAAATTTAAATATTCATCAAGCATACTTATGTAAAATTTTCTTATTGTACGGTAAATTTAAAATAATGTTCATACTTTAAAGTTTGAAACCTAAATAAAATATACATACTTTAAGTATAATTATGCATACTTTATTGTAAATGTAAGATAATGTACATAAAATGCTGAAAAATGATGTTGAAAAAGGGGATACTTTTTTAGACTAAATTGGATGAATTCTAGAATGTTCAGAAATTACCATTGTTACCGTCTTTAGCCACAGCAGCCAGTATGCAACCGTTAAAACGAGTCTTGCAAAATGTACCATCCACATATAAAACTGGTCGACAATATTGAAAGCCAGCTATACAAGCATGTGGTGCAATGAAAATTCTTTTAAATCTCCGAGACACATCGTCAACTTCAAGTTGTACTATGCTGTTTGGGTTGGTACGTGAAAAGACATCAGCATACCATCTAAGTTTTGCATATGAGTCTCCTTCTTGACCAAATGCTTCATTCATTGCTACTTTCTTCCCCTCATAAGTGTAGTAATATGGAAGTTGGACAGCGTAATCTTTCAAGAAGTCTTTTTTCAGACTTGCTGTCGAACGATCCGGGCTTCTTGTAACATCATCTAAAATAAGTTTCCCAACAAATGAACTGTTTAGTTTGGGTTTCTTGGTCTTCTTAATGAAATCTTCACAGTCATGTTTTATTTCCATGTCTTTCAAAATAAACATGGATTCGCATTTCAATGGCGCACATCCATGTACTCTCCATTTGCAATCTTCAACAGGACATACAGCAGTTACCCGCTTCGAATCATTTTTAATAAATTTAAAATCATGGCCAGTATTTATACTATATTGCCGAAGAGCAAATCGAAAGGCTTTAGCACCCCCGGGAAATAATTGACCAGGTTCAGTAAACAATTTATCCCAACCATCAGATTTTAATATCGTCTTCTTGCTTTGTAATGATGAATCTGCTTGAATCTCCATCTGTTCTGTAAAACATAATTATTGATATTGTAAAACAGACAAATTGTTAAGATACGTAAACAATTCAAACTGTAAAGTACAAATTACGTACTTTGTTCTGTATGTATGAGAATAGCATTCAATTGTAAAAAAGTACGCATACTTTATAGCATGTAAAACTGTAATTTATACCTATTACAAATTTTTATACACCACTATGTCAGAAAGTATGTATAATTTGTAATGAATTTTATATATGTACATGTTATTTACAACAACATATTATTAAAAAGTATAAATAATGTAACATAAATTATACATAATGTATACTACAGACAAAGTGTTTTCCATACAGATCTGAGATTAAATAACTGGAATCTAATACCCAACATTATCTGTACTATCAGTTCAATTTGATCTGAAGATAATCAAAGATGTGAAAAATCTAAATATTTGAATGAAAACATCAGATCTAGATTACATGGATTCAATAAAAATGAAACAGAAATATCAAATACATGAAAGAACAGTTTAGTTATGGAAAATTACAGCAATAAAGATTCATATTAAATGATATGAAAAAGATGATCATTTGATATTTATCAAATCTTCAATATGAATCGTTAAACTATAAGCAAATGTACATAAGATTTTAAACCTGAATAGTTGTGGCTAGAATAAAGAGATAATAAGTAAAAACCCTAAATAACAATGGAGTTTGTGATGATGGCTCTTGATTGAATACTAATCAATGGAGTTTTTTACAGCTGGGCGAGAGTTTAATGAAGGTTTAATGATGATTTCATTTTTAGAGAGATAATGGGAAAGTTACTGGATTTCGGTTACGGAATTATAGAGAGAGAGAGTTGTTAGTTACATAAAAAACGTGATTGGAGAGAGAAAGTTGAGATAAATATGGAGAGAAATCTAATACGGTTTAGAATGAAAATCACGATTAGATATTAAAAGAAGGTTAATATAGGTATTGCATATATAATAAGTATTATATGGATTTGTGTAATCTCTCTAGATGACACTAAAAGGACCAGATATCTATTAAGATTATTATTTAGGTTTTCAAATCCTTTTTAGGATTATAGAGGATTAAATCTCCTATTAGGACCCTATTTTTGGTCTATAGACTCAAAAATTATTCTTTATTTTCACCATTACCGCCGCCTCTTTCATCCAAGACCACCAACGCCAATCCCCTGTAACTACCATTGCCACAGTGTGGTGAAATGGAGAAGGATAAGTGTGAAAATAGAAGAAGAAGAGAGAGAGAAGAGTGGACGAAGTAGATATAGTTATTTTAGGGTTGAAAGTCGCCGGCTAAAAGTTATCGATCGACGACCTTTTGACGGAGGAAAAAGGTGAGGTGGAGAGAAGAGAAATGAGGTGGAAGAGAGGTGGGATGAAGTGGAGGAGAAAAGAGGAGATAACGTGGACATTAATATTTTTACATTCTTTCGGGATTAATTTAATAGGTTTCCGTTGCGTCCTACAGACGCGACAGATCCCTATCGGCAATGGTGTGATCGAAAATTCAGGAGTGTGATGCAGAAAAATGTGGGGTCTTTTAACTTCTAACCGTAGAGCGTAATTTTTTTTTTACACGTACTCCATTTTGTAAAAATTCAAAATGAGTTAAAGTTAGATATAAAAAAAGATTTATCTTAGATGAATCTCATATGTGTAATTTTTTACTCCTAAATATTTACCAGCATTAACAATGCTCATTGAATACATTTCTTCAACTAATTGAGAAATTAAGAAAAAGTTATTTGAGCCATGTCTAGCTTCAGGGGTTAGTCATATAAAAATTGGAGTAACAAGGTTATTTGGCAGCTTAGTGGGAAGCTTCCTCTGAACTGCAAGGGAAAATTGTCTTCCCTATCACATGGGAAATCATGGTTCCATTTGTGGAAGTACAAGCTTTGGTCCTCCTAAATGGACCCACACACATAATGTAATATCAAATTGAGTTTGAAATTTGTTAAAATTTAGACAGAGAAATCTTGCCAACCACCTATTAGATTCCAAAACAATAGTCACCTGCACCTCACATGGTGGGACTTGGACCTTTTATTATTATGTAATGTTAATATGTGCATTCACATATTTTATTCTCCAATATATTTTGTTGCATCTTTTATCTTTAGATAGGAAAGTTACTGTGTCAAATTCTTTCGGTGTTGTGACCGTAGTACCATAAAATTTTTTATTTTATTGAGGAACCATAAAATTACTCATATCTTTGTTGAGGGACCATAAAATTACTTATATCTTCAGATAATTCATTTGTTCCATTATTGAGCATATCTGGAGACAGACATTTACTTCCAAGAACTAGCATACTGTGTACTACCTTTTGATGCAATAGTTGCATAACCCTTCTTTTGTGTTTGAGGTTTTGGGTTCGAATTTCAGTGTTTATATCATCTTTAGAATCTAAGATGTCTTAATCATGGTGGTGTTTATTAAATTTATGGTGATAAACTACATGCTTCTTGTTGGAACACACTCGGTGGCTAGGGTTTCCCGACAGAGAAGAAGAGCAAAGAGGAAAGAAGAATAAGAGATACATTCGGTGGCTAGGGTTTCTCGACAGAGAAGAAGAGAAAAGAGGAAAGAAGAATAAGAGATACACTTAGGGTTTCGGCTTATTAAGGGTCAAAGGAGTCAACAGAAGTCATAGGTCAAGGAAGACTGAGTAGTCAACAGAAGTCACAGGTCAAGTCAGACTGCACCATGTCTATAAGCACTCCCCCTGTGTAAATAACAGAATTAGTTAGTTGTATTGTTACTAATTCTGTTTCTTCCTCTCTCTACTTGTACTTAGTATAAATAAGAATGTAACTAAGAAAGAACATAAGTGATTGAATAAAATTGAAGTTTTCAAGTGAGAAATCTTACATGGTACCAGAGCCTGTGTTAGATCATTAGGGTTTCTCCTCTTGGAACTTGAAAAGCAATCTCCCAAAATCAACATCAACATCTCATAAAATCAAAATCAACAAACAAAGAAGATCAAGATTAACACAAAAGAAGGATTATATCAAAATTCAAAGAAAGAATCATCAAGATTAAAAGGAAAAGGTTCAAGAAAAGGAAAAGAGTCATCAAGATTAAAAGGAAAGATTTAAAGAAAGGAAAGCATCAAGATTAAAAGGAAAGATTTAAAGAAAGAGAAGGAACAGTATCACTTACTGTTTTTTCAGACCCAACACCAGCAATTATCATCACCATCATCATCATTTCATGGCTTCCGCAAATACAAACACAGGTACTCTTCCACCCATTTCTTCAGTCACAAATTTCATCAATGAGAAATTGGATGACACCAATTATCTCATGTGGAGAGACCAAATAGAGAATATGTTAAGTACCTATGATTTACTAGGTTTTGTTTCTGGTTCTATTGAGGAACCATCACAATTGAAATTTATACAAGGAGTAGAACAAGTAAATCCAGAATTTCAAGCTTGGAGATCAAAAGAGAGCTTTGTGAGGTCTTTTCTCAAAAGTACACTATCTAAATCCATTTACTATGATACTTATGGATTAAAGACTGCAAAAGAAATTTGGGATTACCTTGAGATTACAAACAATGAGGGTCTTGAATCAAGGAAAGACCAATTAAGAAAGAAACTGCAAAATATCAAGAAAGGAAACAGTTCTGTTGCAGATTATCTAAGAGAATTGAAACAGACATCAGACTCTTTAATGTCAGTAGATGATAAGAGTCAGTGACCCAGAACTGGTCAGGATGGCCTTACAAGGTCTTGATTCAGATTATGATCAGTTCATAGTAGCAATTCGAGCCAACAATGAACAACTAACATTAGCACAACTCAAGTCTAGGCTAATTCATCATGAGCAGTGGCTACATACTAAAGAACAAGATGCAGAAGCATACTATACCAAAAGAACAATTCAAAAGTCATATCAGAGAGGAAATGGTAGACCATCACCCACTTATTATAGAACTCAACCTTCTCAAAGAAGAGAAGGGTCATACTCTAATATGCCAGCAACCAATTCACAAACCAAGAACCAGAAGGCAGAAGACTTTGACTTTACAACAGTACCTTGTGGTATATGCAAAAGATGGGGACACTCAGCAGGAGTTTGCTTCTTTAGGTACAAACCAAACAGACCTATGAACCCTGCTGGATATCACACTGAGTCCCAAAGTCCAAAGGAACATCAAGATCAAACAGCTGAGGATACAAGTGATGAAATGTATCTTTATGATGAAGAACCATTACTAGAATGCAACAATGCTGAAATATATGAGGGAAATGAATGCAATGAAGATAAGTTTCATGAATGTTACACTGCAATCATGACAGAAAAAGAACAAGAAGTAAACAATGAAGAATGTCATGCTATAATCAGTCCTATACAAGGGAAAGACTCATCATGGCTGGCAGATACAGGATCCAGCAGTCACATGACACATTCTGCAGATAATTTAATGGGCTCTGAACCTTATAGTGGTACAGAAGCAGTAATGGTTGGAAGTGGAAACTTCCTACCTATTGCCAGCACAGGTACATCCACTCTCCTAACATCTACACATGCTTTTGACTTGGGAAATGTTCTATGTGTCCCAAATTTGAAAAGGAACCTACTGTCTATATCCAAGTTCACCAAAGATAACTCATGTTCAGTAGAGTTTATGCCTTGGGGTTACAAAATAAAAGACATTTGGTCCAAACAGACCTTAGCAGAGGGGCCAATGAGAAACAATCTATACCCTATAGAGGCACAATGTGTAAGATCATCACAAGATATTACAGCTGCACATGTCACCAAGATAACTACAAATTATGACATATGGCATGCTAGACTTGGGCACTCACACAGTGGAACCATCAGACAACTTCATCAAGAGCATAAGATCATAGTATCCAATATAAATGATAAACCTTTCTGCAAATCTTGTGAATTGGGAAAGAGCAGATGCTTACCCTTCACATCATCCTCTAGCACAACCAATCATCCACTACACATGATACACTGTGATATATGGTGACCAGCTCCTATTCAAACACCTCATGGAGCAAGATATTATATCTTATTTCTAGATGATTACAGCAAGTATGCATGGATATATGCAATGAAAGTGAGATCAGATAGCATAAAGTGCTTTACCCATTTTAAAGCAACAACAGAGAATCTACTCAAAGAAAAAATTGTATACTTCCAATCAGATGGGGCACCAGAATTACAGAAAGGAGACTTTAGAGCCTTTCTAGACAAGCATGGTATCACTTTCAGGAGCTCTTGTCCTTACACTCCACAGCAAAATGGAAAGGCAGAGAGGAAACATAGACATATCACAGAATTGGGTAATACATTATCTTTTCATTGCTCTTTACCAAAAAATCTATGGTTTGATGCCTTTAGCACTGCAGTCTTTATTATAAACAGACTTCCTACTCCCACACTTCAGGGTCTTACACCATTTGAGATACTATTTCATATACCTCCTGATTTTACAAACCTTAGAATTTTTGGTTGTGCATGTTACCCACATCTAGGTGAACTCAGAAAAGACAAACTTAGCCCCAAAACTGTACAATGTGTCTTCTTAGGTTATAGTCATGAGCATAAGGGATATAGATGCTATGACCCTATAACAAGAAGACTATATGTGTCTAGACATGTAAGTTTTGATGAGAGCAACTTTCCTTATGCTAACATCACTAACAAACAGTCTAGGTGTGATCAAATAGTGGAACCACCTATTTCATTGCCTCTACCACCTATAGACCAACCTCATTCCTTTAGGCCTGAACTAGGGACACCTAGTAATCTTACTAGTACACCAACTAATTCAGGGACAGGATGCATGACTTCTCATGAGATAGGGACATCTAGTCATACTACTAGCCCACCAGCTATCACACAAGTACCATTACAACCTCTCCAATCAGAACAGGTGATCACTAGAGGCAGAAATGGCATTGTCAAACCTAAGCAGCTTCCAGCTGACTTTGTGGCCCATTTCACATCACCTCACACTTTGGATGTTGCTTACCTATCTATACTTCATCTTCCCACTGAAGCCACTACTTATAAAGAGGCAGCAAAGAGTATTGAGTGGTGCAAAGCAATGGAAGATGAATTTCAAGCACTACAACTCAATAAGACATGGTCTTTAGTACCTTTCAGCAACAACATGAATATCTTGGGATGCAAATGGGTCTACAAGTTAAAACAAAAGAGTGATGGCTCAATTGAGAGATACAAGGCAAGGCTTGTTGCCAAGGGGTTCCATCAACAGGAGGGCATTGACTACTCTGAGACATTCAGTCCAGTGGTCAAAGTGAACACCATCAGATTGGTTCTTACAATAGCAGTCACAAAATGTTGGTATTTCAGACAATTGGATGTATCAAATGCTTTCCTTCATGGACAATTAGAAGAGGCAGTGTATATGGTGCAGCCACCAGGGTTTGTTCAACCTCAAAAGGAAAATTATGTGTGTCATCTGCACAAAGCTCTTTATGGCCTCAAACAGGCTCCTAGAGCTTGGTTTCACAAATTTGCTACCTTCTTGGTTGAATATGGATTTCATAAGAGTACCACTGATCACTCAATGTTTTTCTATCATGTAAATTCAGACACAGTGGTACTTCTCTTATATGTAGATGACATAATCCTCACTGGGAGCTCTCAACCTATTCTATCAAAGCTCATTACTGATTTAAGCACAGTGTTTAAGATGAAAGACTTGGGGTCTCTGGCTTTTTTCTTAGGTATAGAGGTCTCTCATGACAAGTCTCCAAACAGTATGCTCCTTACACAAAATAAATATATTTTGGAGCTTCTTAATAGAGCAAAGTTGCTGGATTGCAAACCTTCAAAGTTACCAGTTTCCAGTGGACAGAGAGTGTCTATCCTTGATGGTATTGAACTACCATCTCCAACAGAATATAGAAGCTTAGTAGGAGGTCTCCAGTATCTCACTTTGACTCGTCCAGACATCTCCTTTGCAGTCAATTATGCAGCACAGTTCATGCATAAACCAACAGAAATCCACATGAGTATTGTGAAGAAAATCTTAAGATACTTAAAAGGGTCTATTGGCTCAGGTATTCGACTGTCAGCAGGTGATATTACTACTCTAACAGCCTACTCAGATTCAAACTGGGCTGGGTGTCCAGACTCGAGGAAATCCACAGGAGGGTATTGTGTCTTCCTTGGTTCGAGTCTCATTTCATGGAGTTCAAAAAAGCAGGCGACAGTAGCAAAATCGTCTACAGAAGCCGAATATAAAGCACTTTCAACAACAGCAACTGAGATGATTTGGTTATCTTACCTTCTTGATGAACTGCACTGTTCGATGACTCGCCCTTTTGTGCTCTACTGTGATAATATCAGTGCGAAGTCTCTAGCCTCGAACCCAGTATTCCATGCTCGAACCAAACACATAGAGGTCGATTTTCATTATGTTCGTGATTTGGTAACCAGTGGGGTTGTGGTGGTTCATCACATCGCAACCAAAGAGCAGTTAGCCGACATCTTCACCAAGGGTTTATCCCTAGATCTGTTCCATCACCTTCGCAACAAACTGATGGAGTTTCTGCACACTTCAACACCATCGGTTTGAGGGGGGATGTTGGAACACACTCGGTGGCTAGGGTTTCCCGACAGAGAAGAAGAGCAAAGAGGAAAGAAGAATAAGAGATACATTCGGTGGCTAGGGTTTCTCGACAGAGAAGAAGAGAAAAGAGGAAAGAAGAATAAGAGATACACTTAGGGTTTCGGCTTATTAAGGGTCAAAGGAGTCAACAGAAGTCATAGGTCAAGGAAGACTGAGTAGTCAACAGAAGTCACAGGTCAAGTCAGACTGCACCATGTCTATAAGCACTCCCCCTGTGTAAATAACAGAATTAGTTAGTTGTATTGTTACTAATTCTGTTTCTTCCTCTCTCTACTTGTACTTTTTTTTTTTGATGAGAATCTCTCTACTTGTACTTAGTATAAATAAGAATGTAACTAAGAAAGAACATAAGTGATTGAATAAAATTGAAGTTTTCAAGTGAGAAATCTTACACTTCTACTGGAATTTGACTATAAATCTTGATGATAAACTACTTCTACCGAGATTCGACCTCAGGAATTCATGAACTTAGAGAGGGTGTTCAACCACTGCGCCAAAGAGTGGTGCACAATCTTATCGTACATGTTGCTCATATGAAGTCCAACCCTATGTTTATCTTGAAAGGGTATGTGCTTTCTTGCACTTGATTTGATTTTCTGATTGGTATACCTAAACCTAGACTACCGACGTATATAGTAAGCAAGCTTATTGTGGAAAATGTAACAAAGAACCGACGAACATCACAAAAGACATTGTGAAGTCCAATGAACTTCACAATAAAGAGGACAATGAGACAAACCTCTTCTTTTTGTTGAAAGTGTGAAGTAAACTTAGTAATGTAATTTGCATTTACTCATTAGCATGACTGGGAAGACATACTCCTATTTATGATCGGGTGGGTAATTTAAAAATCTAAAATGTGTGGTATAATAGGAAACCATACCCAACTCTAAATAATATTGGAAAAAAACTATTTTGTAAAACGATAATTTTACTCCTGAAATCAACATGAAACTTTTATTTGAAAATTTCTGAACAAATCTTACTTTGCTCTCAACAATTTTGTAAATTTCTAAACAAATTCATTTTTGCTCAAAAATTATTTTGCTAAAATGTTTTGCATTTTGTCTTTATTCGACAAACATAGATTGACACTAACATTTTGGCTAAAGCATTTTTCGATATGTCTTTTAAAGAAAAAGATGGTTTCCGCATTTTTTTGTTTTGCTTTTGACAGAAACATACATACTTATGTTGTATATGTTGTTAACAACATAAGTATGTATGTTTTCAATATTTTATAACAAATCAGGGCAAAAATACATGTTGTCACATTTTATAACAAGCCTGAACAGTATTGCGTATGTTGTCAACAGTTTATAACAACATAATTATATATTGTTAACAGTTTATAACAACATATTTATATGCTTTATTTTCCAAATAGCCCCCAACTTTATGACCAGCTTCCTGCCTAGCCCCCTACTTTATTGAAAATACCCAGATGACTCCCTTTTTCAGTTACCGTTATATGTCCGTTAACTAGTCACCACCTCTCTATCCTCCATCTCATCACCTCTTTCTGCCACCTCATCCTCTCGCCACCTCATCTTCTTCACCGACGAAGGTCGCCGACCAACCAATTTTTCGGTCGATGACCTTCAAACATAAAAAAAAAATAAACTTTTTTCCCTCTATCTTCTTCTTCCTCTCTCGTTCTCTCTCTAACTAATCTTTTTCTCCAATCTATACCAGATGAAGCCCCTGGTATCGACTGGAGAGAGAGATTAGTTAGAGAGTAAACCTTCGAAATTGTTAGGTTTTACTCTCGTGACAACCCCTGGTACTCCTTCGAAATTGTTATTAAATCCCCACCGAACACGTGATCTCAGGGTAGGAAAAGGAACACTAGATTACCGATAAGAAGAGTCTCTCTCTAAAAATAGTGTTTTCTTTCTCTTTCGACATCAACTGAAGATGAGTGTGATCGACATTCTTACTCGAGTCGATTCGATCTGCAAAAAATACGATAAGTATGATATCGACAACCAAAAGGATCTCAACGTCTCCGGTGACGATGCCTTCGTTCGTCTCTTCGCCGCCGTCGAAACTGAAATTGAAACAACACTCCAGGTTCAATTTCGCCGATTTCTTTCTTTCTCTCTCTCTAGTTTCCTCTTTAGCGTTTTCGTCAATATCTGACTCAATTGTTAAAACACAGAAAGCAGAAGATGCTTCAAATGAGAAAAATAAGGCTGACGCAGTTGCCATTAATGCTGAGATTCGCCGAACAAAGGCTTGATTACTCGAGGAAGTCCCGAAATTACAAAGATTTGCGATTGAGAAGGTTAACTCTCTCTCTGGATTTTTAATTGCATTCTAACGTTTGTTCGAATAATCGTTTAGGGTTTTGTTGAACGTGTCATAGAGTCCTAATTTAAGCTTGTATACATGGGGGATTTGTACTTTTATAGCTTGTTCCAACACAATTGAACTTATCCTATACATCACCTTTGTTTGATTTAATTGGAGAGAGAGATTAGTTAGAGAGAGAACATGAAAGAGAAGAGAAAGGAAGACGAGGAGAGAGAAAAAAAAGTTTTTTTTCATGTTTGAATGTCGACGACCGGAAAATTGACCGGATTTTGAACGGGTCAATCCCTTTATACCCAGAGGTCAATAGGATGTTGGGGTCAAATGAGATTGACTAAGGTCAATATCCTCCTCCGAGTGCTAACAGCCTTTTGTCGAGGTGCTCTTAGCCGAACCTATGAAGTTTTCATAAAGACAAAAAAGATAGGGTGAAAAAGAAGGGTGAGGGGGGAAGGGACCCACAACACCAGTTGTTTGCTTTCCAGTTATGAGAGAGAGAGAGAGAGAGAGAGAGAGAGAGTAATAAGGAAGGTAAAAAGACAGGGTAGCAATGAAGGGGAGGCTCAACTACCAGAAGTGTATACCTTAACCTTCTTCACGTTCTCCTTCTTCTTCTTCTAAACCCCCATCCATCCATCTTCCCTCTCTCTCTCTCTAAAGTCTAAACTACCCTCCCCACCCTCTCTCTCTCTCTCTCTCTAAACCCCTCTCTCTGTCTCTCTATTTCTTTGTACCCAGATAGATTTTTAAGTTAACTGTTTCAGGAAGTTGTCTCCATTCCTCTCTCTCTAGCAAGTCAATCGAAGGGTTTCGGGAGCTTTTCTCTTCTGAATTGCATTTTCTATACAGCTCAACCTATAATTCGAAATTCACAGGTTCATTTCCTTTCCCCCTTTCAGCTTCCTACTTACAATTTAGGGTCTCTCTCTCTACCTAATTTTCTCAAGGAAAATTAGAGAGGTATTTGAAATACGAAAATGTTTCTTTCTCAATTGTTTGCTGAAATTCACTTATTTTTCTTCAAAATTCTCTCTTTATATGTCCTTCAATTTCTAAAACAAATTCTGAATTTCAAAGGTCTAAAACTTTTTATTTTCTTTATTACTCTTCAAGTTAAAGAGAAAATTGAACCACCCCTAGAATAGAAATCATCATTCTCGAATTCCTAGGGTTTCTTCTTCAAACTCTATCTTATCTTCATTGCATTTTAATTTTTGTTTCAAATGCAAACCTTAATTTTTCCCCTAAATTCAAATAAAGGTGCCCCTTTTTTTTTGTAAAAAGTTGTATTATTGATTTTACAGCTGGATTCTTTATTTGAGTAATAATTTTTCTGGCCCACATCATGTGCCACATGTACGGTTGAGCTGTCGGTGATATATTTATATATATTTTTTTTATCTTATTCTTTAAATAAATAATATAATAATAATGAAAAATCAGGTTTTCCATTATATAACCATTAACTCTTTTAATATGAGGTCTCAATCCCCATGATCTAGGCATAACAGTAGTGGTTCACTAGGTATTATTGTTTTGGCATGTGGGACTATTTTAACATAATTTCTCAAACTGATATAGAGAATTGGGTTTGTGGGTATCAAACCTTTTCAATTGGATTTGAATTGTTGAGGTATTATAAATTCATAGATTGGGTATTGTTCCTAATATGAATAATGAAGCTAAGAATGAAGAATTTTATTCCTTCATTCTAAATGAGAAAAGAATTGAAGTTGAACTTATTGATTTGGTTTTGTTCAGGTAAATATGATTGGGTCTAGCTTCCTAGATGAAATGAACTTCGATATTAGCGGGGATTTCTTTGACCACATTGATGATTTACTCGACTTTCCCATTGAAGAAATCGAGGGTGGTAATGGCTTCCAAGATCTTTGGGATACAATGCCACCACCAGAAGGTCTTGTTGGACCTTGTTCTGATTTCTCTAACACCAGTTGCTCAGAAGTTCCACTTCCGGTGAGTTTATTCTACCTTCACATGTGTCCCCTCGAACATGAGTAACGCTAATCGGACCGTATTATCTAATTTCATGAACCGACCACATGCCATGTCAGCTGATGTATGAACAGACCAAAGAGGTTTAGTTATACCAGAGAGCAAGTTATAAAACCACAGCTTAAACAATGTGGCATATACACATAAGATCCCATGGCATGCGATCATAATGTGGTCAAGCTATCGTGCTGTCATGATATACTAACATAGATGAGTTTTTGATGACTGATGAGTTCAAGTCTTAAATTGTAATATCAGTTAGAGACTACTTTTGAATGTGATATAATCCTTGACGAAATAGCGGTTGAATTATGATACAAGTTGACCCTTTCCTTTTATCAGGATGAAGACATTGCTCAGTTGGAATGGTTATCGACGTTTGTCGAGGATTCTTTCTCTGCTGGAAGCATCAATCTCAAACCCAACTTCTCTAACAACAAAAAGAAGGAGAATTCCGGTCGATTATTTCGGACATCCAGCCCAGTCTCGGTGCTTGAAAGCAGCAGCTCCTGTTCTGGAAAGAAAAGAGTTCCTCTCAGCTCTGACACAGTCATTCCTACCCGTGCACGGAGCAAGCGTCCACGTCGTACAATTTTCAACCCCCGATCATCTCTCAACCTCGTCTCGCCTATCTCATCCATAACCAATTCGATGTCTGACTTCTCATCAGAATTAGAGAATTTTGCAGAATCCCATCCACTATTTATACCAAAACCTGATGGAACAGAACAAAAGAAGAAGATGAAAAAGGAGAAGAAACTGTCACTGTCTCTGCCACCCAGTAGCTTAGAACAAAGTGTTTCACTTCAGCAGCAGACTGCAGTGGCAGTTAGAAAATGTCTGCATTGTGGGATAACAAAGACTCCACAATGGAGAGCAGGCCCAATGGGTCCCAAAACCCTCTGTAATGCTTGCGGTGTTCGACATAAGTCGGGTCGTCTCTTCCCTGAATACCGTCCGGCCGCTAGCCCAACATTCGTAGCTTCTGTACACTCTAACTCCCACAGGAAGGTACTGGAAATGAGGATCCAAGCTGGCTACAATATTAGAGCAACTGAAACCATGAACCAGATCAATCCAGGCCCTGAGTTGATTCTAGCAAGCAATCAGTTGCTTGATTGCATGTAAAAAAGGAAGAAGTGATGCACGCTTAGACCAATGTTCCATTTATGTTATCAGTCTGTCCTTTCATTTTTTTCTTTTCTTTGGAGTCTGTACAGAGAGGTGGGAATGGGGAGGAGCATAGGAGCAAATAGATGACAAAAAAAGTGTATTAACTACTAGAGAGAGAGAAAGAGAGAATTAAGAAGGGTAGAAATGGGGGAAACTGGAAGGGTTAGAGTTAGGAGATTCAGATTTTAGATAATGTTGTGCTTTAGGTCTCTCTGTCTTTGTACTTTGTAGGTAAGTTGGTAACTGGGTATTCATTTTGCAGTGTTTGATTTGCTAGGAAACTACGAAAGATGTTCTTTAATTCAATATTTTCTTATAAGATAGTCGCGTATTTTCTTTCTCCATCTCATTATTTCATATTGTTGTGAGTTCACCTGACTACTATCATTGATTCCGAGTGATTTTAATGTTAAGATTCGAACGGTGCAGAGACGTACATGTTACAACTCAACCGAAATGGGTTTTATGGTGATTTGAGTGCAATTCCGAATATATATATATATATATCAAAACGCCAAACCGACACAGCAATAGATTATTTACCAAAACTCCATCTGAATGTCTCTTCCATACATAGTGCTGAAACTGATGGCGTGCTGAAATTGACTGCCCACGACCCAGTTTTTACAGGGCATATCCAAGTCCCAGCTCGCTGGAACTTCATGGTGCCTGACTGGCGGGTCCATACAGTCCTACTGCTGTGCCAGCTATTGTGCCCATTATACAGATCTTGTCGACTGACAACGATCTGTCGGGAACCTACATAGCTGCAGAAGGGTGCAGTCATGGAATCCCGATACCAACATTTCCTTCCTATGACTATGAGTAGAAACTCTAATATAGAGGAATTTGTTTGTCATTTCTTTCTCACTAAAACGAAAACAGTGTGCTAAACCGTAATATTACAAAGTGGTAACTACTGGAAACACTTATTAGTAAAGAAATGCTAATCCTACAACTCAGGATCAAACACAAAAATGTCTACATTACAGAAAGAACTCGAAAACACGAACTGAAGTATATGTGAAGTTCTACAGAATCTAGAAATCAACAGGAAGACTACTTAAGAATGCTAAAGCAAGAGGAGATGTTGATTTACCGAACATCGAACACCAGTTAGGAAGCTTTCTAAGAACTCTTTCAGCTTTGGGTGTCAATCTATTCACATCAGTTCGTAGTCTTAACAGAAGATTCTGATTCTTACGTTCGTTTTTAGGAATTGACCAGGTGGAATTGTTGTTCCAGAAGAGAGTTAGATCAAACTTTGTCGGAGAATTCTTCCCGCCTGAAAACTGAATAGTGTGCCATCCATCAACACCGATGTTGTTCCCAACTTGGACCAACTCTTCTGAATTCCCTGCAAATCAAAAGAAATTAATGTAGTGCCTTAGGTTTGGTCTCATGTCTGAAAAGTAATTAGAGGTAACTAAGTTGCTGAGTCCGCCTGAGAATGGCCCAATAAGGCCCGCTTTTTTGGCACACTCTGGAGCTTATAGAAAGCCTCAAACGCTAAACAGAAACCAAAGAAAAGTTGGGGCAGGCCAACTTGGACAGCCCAGCCACGGGCACGGCCATGCACAGCTTGTGCCTGGCGTGGTTAACCTGGCTGACACGCCACAGGCAAGTAACATAGTAGAAAATTAAGATTTTTTAGCGATATGTTACCTTCAAACTTGAAATCTTTGATTTCGTTTGTATTGATTGCAAGTGCCCATCGTGTAGAAACTTTTGTATCGATTGAAACCCGTGTTACCCTATCATTGTTCTTCGTGTCACTCAGAACACTTAGCTTAGGAACTTCTAACTCATTCCAGCCATTTTCTGTGTCATTAGAGCTCCGGCAACCATAGTTCACTGTGAAAGTCACAAAATCAGTTACCTTCGCTCTACCACAAACAAACCCTTCTTCCTTAACATGTTTAAGCTCTTCAGTCAACTTTCCAGGAGTCTGAGAAAACAAAGAAATATATGAACTTGGGGAACGGGCTTCTCCATCTGTTCCAGTTGTCTCCACTACATGCACAACCTGAAAATATTAAGGTGTATATTGGTATGAACTTGGGGAAAATGTATGATGAGTTCATATTTTTGCAAACAAAACAGGTGCGGGTAAAACAACAGATTGACGACAACCTGGATTTAATACATTAATAACTAACCGCTTCAAAATGACGGGAAAAAGTAGAAGTCCTAATATACAACGAATCAAAGTTCAAACGGCAAGAAAGAAAAAACAGTACAGAAGAGACACCCACAGAAATCACAATCAAATATCTCGGGTCAGTTGCTCAAAATAGTAACTGTAATTCGTAAGGTTTGTGTGTGTGTGTGTGTGTGTGTGTGTGTGTGTGTGTGTGTGAGCGCGCGTCGGTGTGCGTGTGTGTGTGTGCGCGTGCGTGTGTGGTGTACATATATATACCACATATATATAGATGAAAATGAGCTTATTTATCTTGTGTGGTAGAGATACTTACATTTACCGTCCTGGCG
Organism: Eschscholzia californica; assembly: GCF_041429995.1. Lineage (NCBI taxonomy): Eukaryota > Viridiplantae > Streptophyta > Magnoliopsida > Ranunculales > Papaveraceae > Eschscholzia > Eschscholzia californica. Next base: position 39,062,297 of record NW_028238420.1, on the reverse strand, counting down.
ATATCTTCAGTAAATGAAGGGATGATACCAGACAATACTGCAGCAAGTGTGAGGCCAAATAAAGCAAAAGCTGCAAATAAAATTGATCTTTTTCGACCTACACATTGTTAGGGATAAACAACTTAATTTGATTTTTTGTAAAGGCAACATTAGATAAACACCACTAAACCGCTACTGTCAAGTACAGAGAAATTTTGACATGCGCTATAAAATGAAATTGAGACAGAATAAAAACCTGAAAGGTGAAAATATGAAAGAAGATACACTAATGTCAGACAAACAATGGCTGCAACAAATGCAGCAACCATAACATTTCCTAGCCACTCAGGTGTGCTGCCTGGGTTTCTGCATACAGATGTATATGAAAAATTAGTACCTCTAAGTCAGCACTAGGATCGCGGAAGATATATGTCAAATTTCCGAAGTCAATTTTTCTAAAAGTAATTCTGCAGGGGAAAGATATGAGAAACCAGAATTATTACCTTTCCAATCGAACTACAATCCCAGTTAATGTCCCTGTCAGCCGAATAAATACACCACCAGATATTAAAATTGGAAGAGTCGAACCCAGCAGCAAGGTTGCACTTTTGAGCGGCTTCGGCGATCGAACTGGAGTTAATGTTGCTTCGAGGAAGCCAACTATGAATTCCAAGGCAACATAATCACATAAAATAATTGCATAACAGTGATGAGGTACTTCTAGAAGTTACTAAAGACAAAAGGGCACTTGCTTACATGCAAAAGCAGGCGAGACTAGCCAAAGAAGAGCTATGTAGGAAGATCCGATTCTATAGAACGTTCCCATGAATAAAATAAAAAGCCACTGCAGAAAACCAGATTTATATAGCCACCTCTCAGCGTCCAACTTGACTATATCAGCTTTAACAACTGACGATCTCCTTTGATCTCTCTTGGAAGAAGTACTCCCTAAATACCTAACTAGCAAAAGATAGCCGATATGTTGACCAAACATGGCCCCAAGGACAGCTGGAGAAGCAAACAAGCCAATAACTACCCACGGGTTGGCTATGTAAGGAGCAGGTGAAGAACAAATGAGAGGTAGAAGAAACGCAACAAGAACGGAGAAGCCTAATGAGAATATCCACATCAGAAGAAGACTTAATAATGATAACCCCATTGAGACAATGGCTGGAAAACCACCCATGAACAATGAAGTTGACCATATTATAAGTGATTGAAATATAATCGTGTTTTGGAGCATAGTTGCCAAGCCTTGACGATACACAACCATGTATGACCCCTATGAAGTAGCAAATGAATACAAGTTTCAGCAAATGATAATGTTCAAACTTGATATTGTAGTAATTGAATATTTAGTATTTACTCAAAGAGAAGCTCAGAATAAAGAGATAGCTCTAGTAGTTATTCTACCAGAATGTCAAAAAATATAGCTTGCTTTTCTGCTGCATCTTTATTGTTTTCCACTGCCTCCCCTTTAGGAAGATGAGATGAAGTAGCACTCTGGATCAAAAAGGCGAGCATATTTTCTCCAAGGTGCTGAAGGGAACCTGGCTTTAAAAGCTTTAGTTTGTCATTCTGCAGGGTAGAAAAATTGATATTTATCATCAAAAGACAGATTAAAATTCTAAGGAAAAAGATAAGGATCTCAGCAATCCCACATTACTCCAAACTTGGAAGTAACACGTCAAAAACGAGATTTTATCATAATAAACTGAATTTCCCAATTCCTCAGCAGGATCACGTTGGGAGTTGGGAAAAACAAACAGGTAAAAGTCATGAGACTATTTTTGTCAACTTTTATAGGTCTTCCTTACAAAACTGAGGAGCTACAAGATTGCAAGTACAGGGAAGAGAGCAAAAACTTCAGATCACTGTTTTATGCAAAGACAAACCTTCGTGTGATATACAGCACCATTATCTGTAAAAGCGAAATCAAGCCCAGAAAGACCAGCAACTTCTTTGTAGATTTGGAAGTCGGTGGCAGATTTTATCAGTCCAGAAAAAAAGAGATCCTGCACTACAGCAAAATGGATGAGTCAAACATGAAAAAAATCGAATCCACGTCCATTACAACGGAGTTTGATAATCTTTTTATAAGAGAATTTATATATATTTCTTTGGAAATGGACTACTGGAGTCATTACAAGGCTTATACACCGTGAAGATGAAATACACGCTATAACTGCCTGATTTTAAACATCCTAACTATCAGGCCTAAACTACCTTAATTTTTACCCAAGTTCAATAAATCATGCATTTGCTTTTCCACGGGATCGAACTTGGGACCTCCGGGCTGCGGAGTAGACGTCCAACCACTACATCAAGAAGTGGTGAACTTATTTGTTTGTTGTGGTATACCAAACTATAAAGTTTGGAACAAATGTAGATGCATAGGAAAGATAATAACGCAGCCATAGATAATTGTAGATACCAAATATGGATACTTCTGAACAGAAATATATTAAATAGACTGGACCAAAGAAAAAATGTCAGAAGCAAATTTACCCAATATTTTTGTGGTCAAAGGATTTGACAGGGAACAGCCCATATTTCTTTTGGCTTGACATTTAGTAGAATGAAAGTGTGAAACATATAATTAGCACAAACAATTACTAACCTGTGAAATAATCTGCGCAGATGGATACTTTGCTACCTTGGCATAGGTTTCGATAGCCCATGGATCAGGACCAGCCTGTTATAGTGAATGTGATATAAGCAGTGAATTGCCAGCATGAAGACTTGAAAAGAGGAATTACATTGCAGTAACCAAGTGAGAAAAAATGTTAATAAACGAAAGAGTATATCGTTGTAGAAGCCAAAAGAGTAACTATTTGACATTTTACCTGAAATATGCTGGACTGCCCTCCGATACCCATGGCCTCCAAATCAACAGCCAAACGTATGCTACTACTCCAAGGATGCTGCATCAACAATTTCACTGGTTATCCTAATTTTGCTATTATCTAGTCACAAAGAATTGAATTAATAATTTATAATTTGAAATTTGAGTCTGCAGTATGTCTCTGTTAAAGGTTCCACACCTGAGTTATAAAGCTATGAGCTCCATTAAGACCCTCCTCCTCCCCAGTATTGAACAGAAATATAACAGCATTTTTAAAACCATGAGCCCATTGAGAAATTCCTCGAGCAAGTTCCAACATAACAGCCACACAAGAACTGCAATCTCCAGCTCCTCCCCTGCAAATTTTTCAGTTGGTTTAATTTTCAAGTCAACATGCTCGATTCTCAAAATATGAAGGTGTAAATAGTGTTCTTTATTGTTCATGATAGATGATTACAACCAAGGAATGAAATTTCGGTTTCGGTCGAAATTTCGGACGGTCCAAAAGTGGAAACGTTTCGTAGAAACGTTTCGGTCAGTGTGGAAATCTTACAAATCTACAGAAATGATAGATATATGATGCAATTATGTATAACAAGATTATTAAACCATAATGAAACACAAAAATGATGTTTAACATTATCTATTAGTTTGAGGGAGTATTAACAATTACACAGTTCCGGGGGTAAATTGAATAACTTTTGGCTATAACACCCAAAAGATAACATAATAGTTTGAGAAGGTATTGTCAATTACACAGTTATTTCAGGGGTGTTACTAAGATAAAATCAATTTAGGCAGTTAAGTCGAGACTTAAATCATTCAAATAGATTTAAAAACAATTAAAAACATAACATAAAAATCAAGAGAGATCTAAGAGAAATGTAGATGAAAAAAGAGAAATGAAGATGAAAAAGACGAAGGAAGGGATATGTTTCAAGTATTAGTTTCTCAGGTTTTTTTTTGCTAGATTTCTAATATGTCGGTCGAAATTTCGATATTTCTAACAATTTCGGTGGAAATTTCGATCATGTCGGTGGAAACTATGCAGGAAATAGTTGTAAGTGTTGTTTCGTGCACCTAATCTCATTTTAGGAAACGTTTCGCGAAGTTTCGGTGAAATTTCGGGAAGTTTCATTCCTTGATTACAACACTATCTTATTTGATAGCAAATATTATCCAACACATTATAGAGCGAGAGAGAAGCTAGCTGGCCTCGTTAAGACAAACACTCGGTTCCCGATGAAATTACAATCTCTTGAAAGTTAATACTGGCAGAGAAGCTCATCAATCTCCTTATTGATGCCAGTATAAGAATTACACATGTTCTATGAGCTGACAAGTACATGACGAGAAATAACATGCATGCTTGAAAGCTAGATGGACCTTAACATACAAGAACAACTTGAGGAGCTAATTTCAGAATCAATGACAACACTCCCAATCAAAGGACGAGTTAAATATAAAGGTAACTCCTGCAAATAGAGATTTTCTATCAGGAATTATTCGGAACTAAATGTTCTCTAAGAAGCATTTCTGTAGAAATTGAGAAAAATTGAAACTTCATGATGCAGTTTAAACAGGTTGAGACACCTCGGTAATAAACTTGACTTCTTTTATCCAGTCTTTACTGGTTCACCAACTTTAGCTACAAGGTGAAATGTACAACTAGCAATATTTTACTGTCTAGTTAATCTCATATGCAAAACAAATAACACATTCCACAATGCATTTACACTTTTACAGATAATGGTTCAAATATCAAGCATATGTGAATAGAGTCTCAATTCATGAATGACGATGCCATATATGATACAACTCTTACAGGCCGTAAAATACAATCTATATGAAAAGCACTAACAGTATAAGAAAATCAGTTTACAACCAGTCATAATAAGTGTTGCATACAGCATAAGAGTATGTTCTGAAAGAAAGGTTGAAACGAGACAAACAAACTTTAATTTTATACGGAAGCTCTTTAGTGAGAATAGTCCCACATGGGAGAATTGGTATCTAGCAACCAAGAATATAAGGTCTAGGTCCTCTCCACTCATTGCCGATTGGTTTTGAGTTGGATGGCCACAAACTTAACAACAATTAATCCTTGCTTTAAATATACTCGCTTTGGCATAATACAGATAAACATGAGTACATATCATTCTTTGTATCGTAGAACAGACATTCATGTGTGACAAGTGTTTTATTTCTTCATTTTGTTTGCAAAGATGCATTTTGGAAATTAGGAAAACCAAACAATAAACAGAGAAATTTGAAAGAATCATACGTTGAGAAAACAGTGTCAATGTGAGAAGAAACCAGAATAGCGTTATCTTCCGCTTGAGGTAGATATTTCGGTACTATTCTCAAAACCACATGTTTTAGATCTGAATACACAAGTGTCTTCCCTTTAAACAAACCACTAACAAGATTATTCGAACCAGACTCTGCATGGAAGAAATCAACTTGTACATCAACCTCTTCATGAGCTGTATATTTAATGTTTTCCGATGCTGCCAAGACATACTGTAAAAGGGGTAAGTACTAAAAACGAACATCACAAATAATACATTCTAGGGTTTTTTATTCGAGCAATTCGAGTTTCTGATGTAATGATTATTAAAGAACAGTTTGATGATGAATGAAATGAAAATGAGTTTAGTATTATTATACCTTTAAAGCAAGATCAAGGGCATCAGAACCAACAGGATGAGGACCAAATTGAGTCAAAGCTTTAACATGTTCCATTGCTTTGTATTCAGAAAAACCCCTTTTACCAGCTTCATTAGAACTTAAAGGTTTAGGTAATGTTTGAAATTGATAACGATAAACTGACCAAGAACCATAAACAATTAAACCAAGTAATGTTATCCAAAGAAAAGCTGGTCGTCTTTTTGATATTTCTCCTCTTGATTCTACTTTCTCCTTCTCCCTTAATTTATTAGTATTAGATAAATCAATAACTGGTTCATTCCCTCGAGATCGTTTAAGTGCTAATGAAGAATTTACAGATCTTCGCGCCATTTCTGATTGATGGATAATAATATTAGTAATTCATAAGAGTAGTGCCTGATTAAAATCGAAAAAACAGAAGAAGAAATATGGAGTTTGAAATTCAATCAGTAAGGGAGAAGATCATACGGAGAGATTTTCAGTTCATATATATATATATAGGTTGTGTTTGTTTTTTCTTTGTGAGTCTGAATCTGAATTACTGAATCTGAATTGGTTGAACTGAAATGGCTGAATCTGAAAAATCTGAATTATTTTACATTAAGATGTTTGTTTTTCATATCTGAATAATTAAATCTGAATTATGGCTTTGACATTTATACCCTCATGTATCTTTCTTAAAAGAAAAAAACCCTAATTTTTCTTAACCTTTCTCCTCCTCTTTCTGCTCACTCTCTCTCTCTACCCTACACTCTCTCTACACAGCATATCAAAAACCTAAAAAAACCCTCACAGATCCGGTTGATTGAAAAACCCTCTCTCTTAAATAATGAACACATAACTACTCTCTCTTCTAGACAGTAGATATGTGGACTGGTTTTGCTAGAAAACTCTCACAGATCCGGTTGAAGGTCGTGGATGAAAAGCTTTAATGGATCCCTAGGGTTTCCCTCTCTCTCTCAAATAATGAGCACATAACTACTCTCTCTTCTACACGTCGTGGCTTAAGGTCGTGGCTGGTTGATTGAAAAACCCTAGGGATCCAAAAGAACCCTCACAGATCCGACGAAGTTTCACAATCTTTTCTACAATGGCTTTCGTGGAGTGGTTGTCTCCGTGGTGTTTCCTACGTGGTGGTGGTAGTGGTTTTCGGGGGTGGTGGTCTGGGGTGGTGGTATATGGTGGTGGACTTTGGTGGTGGCCTGTGTTGGTGGTGGTCTGTGTGGTGGCCTGTGGTGGCGGTCTGTGGTGGTGGCAGTCTGTGGTGGTGGCAGTCTGTGGTGGTGGCCTGTGGTGGTGGTGGTTTGTGGTGGTGGCCTGTGGTGGCAGTTTGTGGTGGTGGCCTGTGGTGGCGGTCTGTGGTGGTGGTGGTTTATGGTGGTGGTGGTAGTTTTGTTTTAGTGGTGGTGGAGAAGAAAGATTGTTCTAAATTATATGGGCATAAATGACATTTTACACTTTTCAGAATTTATTTCTTCTTTCAGACTTGTTTTGAAGTCTGAATAAAATGGGCTCTAATTCAGCCAATTCAGACAAATGCATGATTCAGCTTAATTTTCAGATTTCACTAATGATAAAAACAAACACCTGGAATCTGAATTGGCACCCAATTCAGATTTCAGATCTGAAAAATTAAAAAAACAAACACAACCATAAACAATAAAGTTTCGATTGAAAGATCATAGAAGGAGAGGAAGTCAAACGTGTGGTCAACTTCACACATTGACTTTCAATCTGAAACCAAAAGGGTGCGTCTACAGGTGTCTATAGCATTTTCGGAGGCGCCTTTAGCAGTTTCGGAGGCGCCTATAGCATTATGGAGGCGTCTATAGAGGATCCCAAACCAATGGTTGTTCACCTCGAACCGGACCTGACAACCCGCCGACATCCAAATAAGGCGGTAAGAATATTTCACTTCTCATACTATATATATAGAACTTCACTGGGGGAAAGGAAGAGAAGAAAAAACAACAAACAGAGGGTGTTTCTGCGTGATATCTACGATCAGTCTATCATACGAGCCATGGGAAAAAGAAAGTCGAGAGCGAAGCCAGTTTCAAAGAAAAGAATGGAGAAGCTTGATACAGTGTTTAGTTGTCCATTCTGTAACCATGGAAGTAGTGTTGAATGTATAATTGATATGAAGAATTTATTTGGCGAAGCTGTCTGCGGGGTTTGTCAAGAGAGCTTCAGCACAACCATCAACGCCTTGACGGAGCCCATAGATTTGTACAGTGAATGGATTGATGAATGTGAAAGGGTCAATGCAGTTGAAGATTAGTAAAGGGAAATAGGAGGTGTTCAAGATCATCTACTTTAAGCACAATGAAGTTTGTTTGCAAAGTTCATTCCTTTGTCAAGCCCAGAGTTTTCTATGTGTAAGTGTGATTCAATTGGTTCTATAGCACATCCCTAATATGGAGATCCGACAATAAGTTTTGTACTTACAAAGGTGTTGTTTGCTTAGGTAATATAAGTTGAAAGTATGCAAATAATGTATTATTCTCAATGACTAATGAAAGTTTGAATTCTTGATTTTTCAGAAGTTTTTAAAATCTTAGATATCATCAAGTCGAGTTATTTTAGTAGTGTTCTATTTTTTTTTAGTAGATTAGTAGAGAATTATGAGTTTAGCAGTTTTGTATTTTTAGGAAACCTTCGAGATTTTAGATTCTATTATTTTATTTATTAGAAGTTGTTAAATCAAAGTTTGTTTAGGTCTAGAAAACCCTTAATTTATTATATTAAAACAGGTCAGTCGGTTATCCAGGGAATAAGTCTGACCGTCCATTTTATTTTAGAGATTTGGTTAGGAACACATTCGACGGATGATATAATTTTTTTTTATGTAAATAGACTACAAAAAAAAGGGTATCTATGTAAATCAACTAAAATTAGTTAGAGTAACTACTACTACCCTGTTCAACAAAAAAAAAAAAAAAACTACTACCCATATATTTCTCTTTTTTTTCTATTGAGTAGAAAAACGTGGGAGGATGAGAAATTAGTGGGGAGAAAATCTCTCTTCCACATTCTTGATCGGTTTTTTATGAAAAACTTCCCAAAGTAACTACTTCGAAAAATATATAAATAGGACTCTTGTCAGACTGATATCTTTTCACTGTAAGAAAAAAAACAATCTCTCACATGTATTTTATAGTTCAGGCTTCAATGAAATATTATTTTTCTTTTTTAAATGTAATTCTCTTTTTTTTAAATGTACAATGAAATATTATTTTTCTTTTTTAAATGTAATTCGATTTTTTAAATGTAAATAGCTTAGTATTTGATTGCTCCTTTTGGTTGTTTAATGTATAATTATTGTTTCTCTAAATGTAAAATGGCTATTCAACTGTTACAATATTCTTAACACGACGGCGCAGCCAAAAGGGATCTACCGCGTCCGTAGGACGCAGTGGGAACCTAGTGTTATATAAAGGGGAATCATGAATCCGCGGAATCATGAGTCCGCAGAATCATGAGTCCTTCGGATTCATGAATCCAAGTAATATTTTTTTGTTTGTTAGACAACTAATAAGAATCCTATGATTTATTATTATTTGAGTATTTTTAAACGCTTTTTTGAAAAAATATTGAAGAAACCTTGCTCTCGAAACTCGTTTCAAATATCGTTTTATTCGTGATCCTTCTATTTTCTCCATAATATTTTTTTCCAAAAATAGTTTTTCCTGAAAGACGTTTTTTCCTCGAAAACCCTTTTACCCTAAAAAAACTTTTTTTTATTCGAAATAATTTTTTTTCAAAAATCATTTTTTTCGATAACCGAAATTTCATTAAACTTTTTTTTCACAAAAATCGTTTTTTTTTTCTTAAAGGCTATTTAGGTTCACAAAATTATCATAATAACAAAAAACACCTACATCTTTTGCTATTAAGTGGAAGTTACCAAAATATTATGGGTAATAATCGGTTAAGTTTGAAATAATATTGATAATTAATATTTAGGTCATTTTTTAATTGTTTGTTTCCGAAAATACCCTTTCATATTAAAACCTACTCTTTCTTAAAAAAACAAAAAAAAAACTCTTGGGTTCCTCCTTATAAATGTACAATACAAATGTATTTCATCTCTTTGTACAAGGGTAGTTTAGTACATTCACTTGTAATACTCTATCTATATAATAGAAGTTACTGCCCTTGTTTAAGGCATCTTGACCGAGAGGATAAATCTAAGGCCCAAAAAAGGAGCCCAAATACCAAATCCAACCCAATAGGGAATATTATCTAAAAAAAAAACCCAAAAAGTGATTTTACCTCTCTATCCCTACAAAAGAAATGGTTACCTCTCCTCTCCCTCACTCATTTCCCGCCCAAAAAAAGCCAACCTGACTTGATTAGACACAACCCTCTCCATCACTCATGTCAGCCTTACTCTCTTCTCTCTCGGACTCCGCGCGCTCTCTCTCCTCATTCAAACCCGGTCAGACACAACCCTCTCCATCTCTCTCTCTCTTCATTCAACCGATTGCACTCTATCTCTCCTCTCTATCTCGATCAAACTAAACCGGTCCATCTCTATCTCTCTCTATCTCTTTTTCAAGCGAAACAATTTCCAGCCATTAACGCTTCTTTCATTCGAAACGTTACCGCCGAATCTCTCTCAACCAAACCTATTTAAGCAACCGGATCTACTCATCTTTCTCTCTATTTCGCTCACTTGAACAAAACCGGTGCTTCTCTCTCGATTTCTCTCTCTTTCAGACACAGGTACGTCCCTTTCTCTCTCTTTCAAACCGGTGCTTCTCTCTCGATTGTTAGAACATTTTTGGGGTATTTTGTTTCAGATCTTTGTTTGTTGGTACAGTTTTAGGGGTTTGGGAAAATTTGGGGGTGTTTTCAAACAATTAGGGTTTATTATTTCAAGTTCAGTAGTCTGATCTTGTGTTTTTGAGAAAACATTTTGGGTTGTTTTTCAAAAAAGATTTAGGGTTAAGTTGCTCTACAGTTTGTGATAAAACATTTTGGTTTTTGTTTTGTGATTTCGGAAGCATTTGAGAGATTATGGTTCTTCATCAAGCTTGTAGGTTAGGTTTGTTTTAACATTTAGGGTTGTGATCCGAAAGTTAGGTTTCTGTGGAGACATTTAGTACTTTGTCTTTGATTTTTACCTAAATGTCTTTGTTGATGAAGGGAATGATTTGTTTTATCATTCTGGGTTGTGTTGAAGAAATGTTAGTTATGTTTAGACATTTAGACAGTTGTTTGTGATTTCGGAAGCATGCATCTTCACAGAAAGGTCATTTTGGGTGTTTATGAATCTTCATCAAGTTTCTAGGTTTGGGTTATTTTAACATTTAGGTATCTGTGGTGACATTTATGGCTGTTTGTTTTAACATTTTTGGTTGTGTAAAAGAAATTAGTATATGTTTAGACATTTTGATTGTGTATATACATTCTGTGTTTGTTTGAAACATGTGGGTGTCTAATACAAAACATATTCCCTATTGCAGATTACAAAAGATGGTGAAAACAAACACAAAGAAAGGAGATGCTCCTGTTAAAAAACAACAGACTCCACTGAGGGCTAGCCCTAGGAAGAGGGCTGCTGAAGAGCCATCCTCTGCTGGGCCTAGCAAAAAAGGCAAAAAAGTTGCAAGTCCAAAACAAGCAAAGGTATCTTATTGTATACACATCTTTGACCATGTCCTGTATTTAATGTTTGTGGTTTGACATTTCATATAATGGTTTGGCATATTTGTTAGTGTGCTGTCATTCTTTAAAATGTTGCTTCAATTAGTGATCTTTCATTATTGTGTAGACCAGCATTGGCCTAGGCTTATTGTGTGGACACATTCCAAAATGATCTGCCATTATTTATAGTGATGTAGCATTCAGTGTAGTGTTGAACATTTTGTAGAATGCCCTGACATATCTGTTACTTTTTTGTGTGAAGCATCGAGGCAAAAAAGTTGCAAGTCTTGAACAAGCAAAGGTATCTTATTGTATACACATCTTTGACCATGTCCTGTATTTAATGTTTGTGGTTTGACATTTCATATAATGGTTTGGCATATTTGTTAGTGTGTTGTCATTCTTTAAAATGTTGCTTCAATTAGTGATCTTTCATTATTGTGTAGACCAGCATTGGCCTAGGCTTATTGTGTGGACACATTCCAAAATGATCCGCCATTATTTATAGTGATGTAGCATTCAGTGTAGTGTTGAACATTTTGTAGAATGCCCTGACATATCTGTTACTTTTTGTGTGAAGCATCGAGGGTATACTTCGAAGAAGTGAGAGCCCACGGTGGAGCCTCAACCAAAAGAGCCTATGGAGCAGAAGAAGAAAACTGCTTTTAATTACAAATGTAATTTAAAAGCAGTTTTCAAGGTGGCGCGGGAATTGCAGTTATATATTACTGAAGAGCAAAGGAAGATGTTGCTTGCTTCACCATTCGGGGCCTTATTTAAAGCAGTGACCAGTATTAGTTTCCGAAAAGAGAATGTGATGGAGAAGCCTAACAAAGCCATCTATGATCTTCTGTACTGCTACGACAAACAGAGGCAAGCCTTCAACATCGGAGGGAAGATGATTGAGTTCACTCCCGGAGATGTTGCTTTGCTGTTGGGAGTCCCCATGGAAGGACAGATTTACGAAGCATTCCCAACAAATGTCACCATAGATGTGGCTAAGGACCAGTTTTTGAGCAAGTATTTCAAAGACTGTATTGTAGAGGGGAAGTCTGTATCGTTTGGGGGCCCGAGCATCGAAAGGGCACTGAATGTGGTTGCCAGAACAAGGGCTCCTGCCATTGAGTTCTTGAAACTCTGGATCATGTACATGGCAGCAACCTTCCTCTTTGCTTCAGCGGCCGGCTCCTCGGTGGTCGGGACTTTTTATCACAATCTCCAAACGGAGAGAATGATAAATAGAGTTTCATGGCCGAGAGCTATTCACTCCTACATGATGGAGAGAATCAACAAGCACTCGGAAGACCCGACCAAAGCTTCAGGCTGCCTGACTCTTCTGCCCGTAAGTATTCCTGATCATGCACTGAAATGCTTTATAATTACTTATAATGATAAAAGTCATATTAGTTTGCTCTGACAATCTCCAAAATGTTTCTTCATTAACATGGGGGACTTATATAATGCTGCAACATTGTGCAGAATGTTTGAGAATTCTTTAGTATTTTACCCCATTCCTTGTGATGATACAGAAAAACACTTCTGACCTATTTGTGTTTAATTTATTTGCAGTACTGGTAATGCATGCACACCAGGATCCATGAGGACCTGGTAGGAGAAGTAGGGGTAAGTCCTAGAATAGCTCGATGGATGATCGAGCCATTCTTCCTTAAGGGACTGGAAGAAGAGCTGGAAAGCATTTCAGAGGAGTAGGTAATTTGTTTTAACATTTCTTATAATGTGTCTGTGATTTGAATAAATGTTCTAACATAACTGATGTCTGAGTGACATTGTGTGTAATGTTGGAGCATTTGCATGAATGTTCACACAATTAATTAAATGTATGTAACCCTCCTTGTAGGTGAAGGTGGAGTTGGTGGCGGAGTCTGTGGAAGAGGAAGAGTTGTTAAAGTTCACGGAGAGGGTGGTGGTGGAGATGAATGACGAGGAAGTAGAAAAGTTGAAGGAGGAAGTGGAGAGGTTGAGAGAAGAGAATGTGTTGGTTAAGAGAGAGAATGAGATGGTAAAGAGAGAGAGAGAAGTATTAAGAGAGGAATTGGAGAGGATGAAGAGAGAGAGAGGAGAGAAGAATGATGTTTTGGAATTTGATTTTGGTGTCGGAGGGGGAGGTGGATGTTCGAGACGAGGTTGGTAGGGATGAGGTGACTGTTGGAGAGGAGGTGGAGGGTGGGGAGGTTAGACAAGAGGTGGAGAGTGGAGATGGTGGAGAGAAGATAGTGGAGCAGAAAGTAGCCCCAAAAAATCCGGAACAAGTAAACGTAGAACCCCGCAACGAAAAAGAAAGTGATGCCGAAGCCCAAACTGGACCAGCAGAAATAGACAATAAGGGTAAGAAGGCAATTTCTGATGAGTTGGTAAAGGGTCAATCTTCCGGGGAGGGGCAAAACCAAGAGCAGACAGATAGCCAAGTTGCTGGGTCAAGTGAGTAAATGCTCACGCAATTCTTTACTTCTGTTAACATTCCTGTCTTTGATTGAGAAGAAGTTTCAAATGTTGAAGCAAATATCAGAATGCTTCAACATTTAACATTATGTTTTTCATCAGTTTACGTTTATAAAAGAAATGAATATTGTTTTTTTAGATTTAAGTTGGTTTTATTTCTAGTTTATTTAATTTTAACCAACGTATTAACTTGTGTGGAATCATTATATCTTCTCTGAAATTCTTACTTACTTGTCAGATGATTGGTATGAACATAAATTGTTCGGCCATCGTTACAAGTTTTTTGATAAACGGTAAGTAAAAGAGTTCTATCGTACTCCCACGATGTCTTTTACCACGACAATTGAAGACTGTCTTTTACCACGAACGACAGTAGAGTGGTCGGCTAAGTAATAAAAAAGAAACAAACAAGTAAGTGTTCTTCTCCGCATAAATACGTAAAATGTTAGAACATCCGTGATAACGTTTATATATATTGATCAAGAATTGGAGAATGATTTTTGTTAAGATTTGGTTTTCTATCGAATGTTGACTAGTTAAACGTGTGGTGGTGGGAACAGGTGAAAAGCAATTTGCAAGTGTTTTGAATGTAGGTGAAAAAGAGACGGAAGAACTAGACTTTCAGCTGACTTGGCCTTCAGCTTTCTTTTCAGAGGTTTGTGAAGTGGCCAAAGTATATGAAAACTACGAGATCGTGGAGAATGAAAGTTCTTCGGAAGACGATTTTGTAAATAAGCCACAGGTTGAAATGGCTGAAGTTGTTCAAACGAAAGAGAAAAACAAACAAAACTCTTTGGTTAAGAGGGTAAAAACTCAGCCAAGAACCCGAACTTTGACCGAGAAAGCAAAGCAACTCGAGAAAAAGAAAACAATCAATGTAGAAGACATTATAGAGTTGGGAGCCGGAAGGTCAGAAGAGGAGAAAGTTAAGAAGCTTGGAAACTGGAGAAGAAGCCCAGTCTGGAAGAATGTCAAGGAACAAGAAAAGGGTCTGATGGAAGAATTCCTCAGGAAAAGTGACAAAAGGTACGAGTAGGTTCCTGTAATGTTCATGCACTGTAATGTCCTAGCATTGCCTGATATGTACTATCATTAGAAAAGGTGACACTGTTTTTTCCAAATTTGCCAGTACTAAAGTCTGGTTTAGTGACGGCATTAACGACATATGTGGAAAGCAGCTCGATATGTTGATGATGAATCTCGAATGCGATTCACAAATAATTAACTGGGCCAGTTCCTTCGTCACTAATCACAAGGAATTGAAAGAAAAGTGTGTGCTATGCCTCCCATCCGAGATCTATGTAAGTTAAGTGATTAGAATGTTTTCCTATCGTCATCTTTTATATGAGTGAACATTTTGATAACTTTGTGTTTGTTCGACAGACAATGATAAAGTCCGAGGTCAACCAAGCTTCAATCGAACAAATGCTCAATCGTACGTTGAGTAATAATGCTGGGAAACCGGAGATATTATTTGTGTGTGCACCAATCTGCCAACCAACAACGGGGGACGCAGCAAGGGGGGGGGGGCACTGGACACTATTGATATATAATGTATTTCTCCATCGGTGGACCCATTATGATTCGATGTCATTTGATAAGAAGATGGCCAAGGAGTGTTAAGAAAATGCCAGGGAGTACGCGGCATATGTGGAGGATGTAATGGAAGAGGTGGGATTCACAATGTTTGGAACCCAACAAAAATATGCAGATGTCGTTGGGGAGCCTGAATTCCCTACTCAGGGAGAAAAGTAAGTGTTCTCACTCTTTATTTGTTCCAACATTATGATGCATGTTTTAATTAGTTTGAAATTGTTCCAACATTCCGGGAAATGTTGGAACAAAAACTTATATGTTTTTAGACAATTGATAAAAACACACGTAATTATTAATAATGTAGTCTCATTTAACATTATGTTTCAGAATTGTCTGTGACTGTGGAAACATTATTGGTTACGCTTTAACATTTCGTTTGTGTCTTGAACAGCCCTGATTGCGGTCTGTTTGTCATTTTGAAAATTGAAGAGCTCGTGGAAGACTGCACGACAACAGGACCCAAACAGCGTACACAAAACCCAGATTGGGTTTCCCTGGCACAAAGGAAGAGGGCTAAGCTAACCCACAACATTTTGAAAGAGAATACGATATCGTGGAGGATGGCCCGAGCTTGAAGTAGTTGCCCCTGTGTATGTTTTTTTTGTAAAGGATCTTTTTTAATAAAAAATGAAGTAGTTGTTCAACGGGTTATGTTCATATCACTAAACCAGAAACGACTTCATTCTTGATTAGATTACAAACAAATATGGTTTGTAAATTATTTTGGGATGTTAACAACATACAATGATTTTGGATGGGATGTTTATGTTAAAACAATATGAAGTAAATTTGAATATATTATTATTTTTCTTCAACAACATGTGTGACATGCATTGTCCCCTTAGAGTTTGTTTCAGGGAAGAACATACACAGATATGTTAGAACATTTCTTTCAATGCTGGGACAAATTGACAAATGTTTGAGAAATATGTAATAATGTTCCTTCATTAATACGAATGTATTCAAAAAAATTTATAATGTTGACACATTGTAAATAATAGTAAGACATGTAAGGATTCATTCACTGAACATTTTGTAGAATGTTATAACATTTTCACAAGAGAACAAAATATGTACTAAATACCAAAAGATTTTACTAAAACATTCAACACAATGTACAGACAGTTTGTTACATGTTGCCACATATCGTTGAATGTTGAAGCATTTAGAAAAATGAGAACTACAGTTGGGCCCGACATGTTGCACTGTTGTGATAAGCGGGTTGGTTGCACCTGCGGCATATTCTTTTCCTCCTGGTAACATCCCCGGAACTCTGCAACCGTGTTGTACGTGGTCTCCCTGGTGCCCTTTTAACTAGTGGGGGAAGAGTCTTGGTTAATGGATCAAAAGTATAGGGTTCGTCAAAATTTGGAACGGGGTAAACACAATGTTGGTATGTGTTTCTGTAAGCCTCCACCGTCCATACCGGATCGTAAAAACATGTACTATCACCCCGGGTCTTGTTGATGCATAACATTGCATGTTGACACGGAAGCGAATCTACTTGCCAACGCCGACAAGAGCATGTGAGAGTACCAAGATTTACGGAATGGCGTGGAGTCGAATATACTTCATAAATAAGTGGGGCTGCCTCGACGTATCTCCAAGTCTCCGCAACTTTGTATTTCGGTTGTTGCTCCAAGTTAATGGATGGGCAAAGAAATGTATTCCATCCAATAGCGGCGTCTCTATGCTTTCTCATCTTGTTCATAATCTTCTGTCTTATAGCATCCAACAATGCTGTAATAGGGAGAACGCGGGCTTTCTTTACCATGTTGTTGAAGCTCTCAGACAGTTGGGAACTGATGGCGCCATACCTGTAAGAAAACATTATAACGACTGTCACAACATTTTCAGGAATGCTTATAATAAATCATTTTGTGTTCGAACATTGCGCTACATGTATCAACATGTATCGGAATGACGGAACACTAGAAAGAATGCCCTTCCATAACAGAAGCTATGATTAAATGTGAAAAAATAACTCAGTAAACTTAAAGTGTGCCGGTAACAGGGTTCATGGTGTTACAACATTTCAACTGAAAAAGAGTAAACAAAATACCTATCCCCGGGGAAAAAGGAATCTGCCCATGATTCCGGATTAAGGGATTGGAAAAACCTCTCCACATTGGTTCCACCCATCTCAACCATTTGTTCAATGGTTGCGTGATACTCGCTCTCGGGTAATGCCCGTGCCGCCGTAAACATAAGACTCTGAAAATAACGTGACTGGCGCGCCCCGTTACGTATTCTCAAGTTTAGATTACATCGTAAGTGCCAAGCACAGAATGAGTGGTGAGCGGTGGGAAAAACATTCTTCACGCCTTTTAGAATTCCAGCATGTCTATCCGAAATAAAGGTGTAACGTTTGATCGGATCCACCACTAATTTCAAATTTTGCAGAAACCAATCCCAATTATGATCATTCTCAATGTCCACAACTGCGTAAGCAATGGGGAAAAGACCTAACAAAAAAATAATAATACAAAATTAGTTCTGTTGATGAAATGTCCAAACATACGTGGTAATGATGAATGACATCAATAAATGACACAGCATCTCACAGTATGCAGCGTCATTCTAGATCATGTTCTTAAATTTTGTCAAGTGTTAGCAGAAACATTAGAATGTTAACGTAAGATGTGAAAATGAAAACATACCGTCGTTTCCGTCCTTGGTAACCGCAGCTAAAATGCAGCCATTAAAACGAGTTTTGGCGAATGTTCCATCAATATAGATCACAGGACGACAGTGTTGAAACCCAAGGATAGATGCGTGAAGGGCAATAAAAACTCGGACAAATCTATTGGTAGTGGGTTCGATTTGCAAATCAATTATGCTATTGGGATTAGTAGTCGCCAAAGAATCTACGTACCACTTCAACTTTGCATAGGAATCACCCTCCTGCCCAAATACTTTGTCCATGGCTACCTTCTTACCACCGTAAGAAAAGTAATAGCTCAACTCAACACCGTAATCGTCTTGAAACTTTTCTTTAACTTCAGCCGTACTCCAATTTGGGTGTTTTCTGATGTCTTCATCCATTAGGTTGCCAACAAGTTTACTAGAGAGTTTGGGATCCGCAGGTTTGAGAACAACATCGAGACAATCGTGTTTCGGTTCGTACTCTTTCAACAGAAACACGGATTTACATCCCAATGGTGCAACCCCGTGGACTCTCCAATTACATCCGAGTTTGGAACAAACGGCAGTCACACGACCTGGTTCATTCTTGATATATTTGTAGTTGTTCTTGGTTGCAATGGTATATCGACCGAGAGCGTGTCGAAAAGCTTTGACACCACCGGGAAATATTTGCCCAATCTCCGTAAATACGTCGCCCCATGAGTCACATACTAACTTCTTGTCATTATTTTGAGATGTAGAAAGTGACCTTTCAGGTTCCATACTGCAAATTTGAATAAAATGTTATGAAAGTATCAAAAAATGTCTTAACAGGTTGTCAAATGTTATAACAAAATATAAATGTTGTAGCATTTATTTGCATGTTCCAACATTCCTTGCACTGTCATAAAAACTGGAATAATTTTTTACCTTGGTAAAAAATGTTTGCGTTTCTGGGAAATTGCAAATTAACTGGGAAAATGGGGACATTTAACAAAATGTATTAACACATAATACAGAACTGTTAACATTTCACACAATGTTGTACAAAGGTACACAATGTTAACACAAACTGTCCTGTTTAGTTACAAAAACAGGAAAGGTTTTGAGAAAAAAAACTAATAAACTGAACGACCAAACAAGATATATGTGATAAAATCATATGGTCCACACTGCAATGTCTGATCATTTCATAAAATGATAATCACAGTAATCATTAGATAGCATTGCAACAAATATGTTAACACATTATAAAAGTTAGGTTAACATTTAACAAAATGTTTTCAAATTCTGAACAATGAAAGTACAGAAACAGAAGTGTAGAGAAAAAACCCTAAACTGTACGGACAAATCATAAACATTGGGAACAAAAACAGAAACTAATCATCACAAAAGAAGGATGAACAAATAATAAAAAGGTACCTGGTTTTATGGAAGAAGAAGATGATGACTGAAGTTTCTACAGAGAAGAAGATGATGACTGAACCACGAAAAAGGTAAAAAGGTTATCTATCTCGGGATGGTTTTTCCACCAAGAAGAAGATGAGGAATGAATGAAGGTGGAACTTTTCAGGTCTGGGCTTCAACGAAAACAGAGAAGAAGATGATGAGTGAACGAGCAAAGTAGGGTCTACAGTGAAGAAGATGATGAATGAAGCAGCAAAGGAGGGTCTACAGAGAAGAAGATGATGAATGAAGGTGGAAGAGATGGCCGGTGAGGTTGGAGAGAGAAAAGAGGGTTTAGTGTTGGGTGGTGAGGTAGAGAGAGAAAGAAACCCGGTTATGGAGAAAGGGAGATATTTTAGAGAGAGAAAATTTTGGTTTGGAAAAGGAGGGAGTAGTTGGATATATATATAGGAGGGCAAAAGAGGGAATAGAAAAAACAATTAGGTCTTAGAGATACAAGTTGGGAAGAGATGAAGCATAGGGATGTGTATTTGGGTTTGATATGAATTATTATTTGATTATTGGGTTTTGGGTGAGATAATAAACCTTGTTGGGTTTTTTTTTGTATTTGGGCCCAAAATTTGGGCCTTTCATCAAAATTTTCCTTGACCTATTCCAATTACATGGTATCAAGAGCCTCCTAAGAGTAATTCTCATTCTTCTTGTTTTCTGTGTCTTTTCTATTGTCTCTTTCTTCATCTTATTTGTCTTCTTTCCAACTTCGATGGTTGACTCAAGTGAAATGGAGTCCACTCCCATCACTACTCAAAACCCTCCCACCTCACTTTCTTTTCCCATTTTTACCAACATTTCCAATCTCATCTCTATCAAGCTTGAAATGGAGTCCACTCCCATAACTACCTTCTCTGGCGCAGCCAAATGCTGCATATTCTTCACAGTCAAGATTTGTTCAAATTTGTTAATGGCTCCTGTCCTTCACCCACTGAGTTTCTTCCTTCTTCTACTCCTTCTTACAATCTCATGTTAGAAAATATTGTCTACGAATACACAAAGAAGATGAAAAGAAGAGGGATGGAGATTAGAGGCTTGAAACGTGTACTAGGTACACTTTCCTTAAAGCATTATTTGCCCCCTCTCACTCGAGATTACTTGAAGGGTACAAGGCAAATTGCTTCCCAAGATATGACAAGCCTTTGTGAAACTACACCAAGTAACTTGTGGAGATTTCACTAAAGGAGCATTAGAACATGATGAAGATGGCAAAGGTTTTCTGACATTGTTTCTACATGTTGGTTCATCAACTTATAGTTTGTGTATAGAAAATCTTATTTATAGAAGACAAAAAGACACTTTTCAAGTAGAAAATCTTTTCACAAAAAGAGATATCTCTCCATATAATTTATCAAAAGATATAACTATTAGACATAAATTTCAAATTCAAACATTATAAAAATTAATTTCTGATTTTATAAAATAGATTACTTAATAACTTGTCCAAAATTCCAACAATCCCCCACTTGGACAATTATTAATAAAACTCCTTTGCCAAACGAAATATATTAGTATTAGTGCATAAAGTACGGTATCTTTCGATTTGAACCATACCTTAGTGTAAGTGCACAAAGTTTTATCGAAATCCCAGGTAGCTTGTAGCTTTGAACCAGTTATTCCTTGTGATAAAACCGGTAACACCACACACACAATACATTTGTTCTTTTGCTCCACACGTTTCTCGCTTAGCACTTATATGGCCATGTGCTTCTTGGTTTCATGAACTCTCCTTAGATAAACTCTAAATCTAATGAGAGGCGGCACCACCTCTAAGTTCACATAGTTGAAGTTCTTCCAGTATCTTTGCTACTTTAGAGATACTTGTCTTTGACTGAACTTCATTAAGAGTTTTAAACTCAACCTCATACCGTAGCAACCAACATTTATCATCTTAGATAGGGTTAGATATAAAATTTAAGTGTTGAAACTAGCCACTTATCAATGACTTTTTGTTACCCATTG
The DNA here is from genome assembly GCF_041429995.1 of Eschscholzia californica. Classification (NCBI taxonomy): domain Eukaryota; kingdom Viridiplantae; phylum Streptophyta; class Magnoliopsida; order Ranunculales; family Papaveraceae; genus Eschscholzia; species Eschscholzia californica. Next base: position 39,041,050 of record NW_028238420.1, on the reverse strand, counting down.
AACCTAAGACTAGTCATTTCCTAGTGTTAGGTTGGGTTGCCGTCAATGGTGACTTTTATGTAAAGAGTTTCAACCCCATCTCTCTAGATGTTAAAGTTTAAGCATATCTCTCGTCAGAGATTTGATAAACGATGTTTACATTTTGCAAATCTAACACTATTAATTCCATCTTGAATTATGTGTTTCACATAGACGTCTACACATATTCAAGTGACTTGTCACTATTATAAACTTTTCTCAAAAGTTTTCTCATATTTTCAAATTGATATTGGATTCCAAAATAAAAGAAGCCAATTATATTCAACACATTTTGAATATATAATTTTTTTTTTTTTTTTTTTTTTGTCAAAATCTCATTTAGAATCGAAAGATATTGATCTTCTTTTACCATGTAACAACAATCTTCTTGATATTAGATTGACCACTCTAATGTCAAGATTGTTACCACTTTGTTGATAATGATTTTCTGAATCTCATAATCTCAATATATGAATATATTATCTCTTTCAAGTATCATCTCATGAAAATGAATTACCCCCACTATTTTGAATTTATAGGTTAGTATATATGTAATCCTCCTTGATTAACAAATATATTAACCCCCACTATTTCAAGTTTTGTGTCAAACATTAGAGATTAGACACCCTCACTATTTTAGTTTCGTGTTGAACAATAAGAGAACAACACAAATAAATCCAATTTATAACTTATGCTATTTTTGTAGAATCATTGAGAGTTTGAGAATTCACTAAAATCAATTCTCAAATACTCACATTCCTTGGTTCATTTTACACTAGATTCCAAATCTAACTATTTGACATTGGGTATTATTATTTTATTATACTTTAAATATCCCAAGATAATTAGGTGCACAACATTGTAAAGTTGATGGAAGATTTTCAATCTAATGATCTTCACATTGATTGAGTCAAGTTTATGCAGGAACATGCTTCACACTATGTAGTATTACATGTGACTAAAATTTACTCGTATACATATGCTGACATGCCTCTTATAACAATTACAAATATATCAAAAATAAGATACGTTTGCTCTTGCACCTAAATCTATGTCAAAGAGATTATAATCTATTTTCCATTGATACACTATAACTCCAAATATTAATCAATAGTACTCTAACACATATAGTGCATAGCCAAAACATTGATTAATCGAAATACACCAGCACCTAATTTTATGCAACTTATAAAATGTGAGTAACATATGATGTTGATTAATTGGTTCATGAATCTTATGTATCATAATCTCACAAACATTACCGTATAAAATAACAAATAAGTGTTAAGGTTCATGAAATACGAATGACTTAACCGTGCATTCTATAACACAATGTATGTAGATGGTTCAAAAAGATTAAACCAGTAATAGTGTACCATCATCCACTTGCTATATAGAGGGATTGAGCCATTGGTCCAAAAAGGGGGCCAAAATGAAAATTTCACCCAAAGTTGCCTAAAAATGAAAGGGAGGTCCAATGTGTCAGTTTGGGGGTCAAAATTACGTAAAGGGCCCTTAGAAAATAAAGTATTTACCGTTCATGCCATCGAAAATTACAAAATTGCCATCGAAAATTCTCGGGAAACGATTTTTTTTTCTGAAAATTATTTTATTTACTGGAAATTTGAAATTTTCGGGAGATTATTTTATTTACTGGAAATTACAAAATTTGGGCGGGAAATTATTTTATTTACTGGAAATTTTCGGGAAATTATTTTATTTACTGGAAATTTTTTTCTGTACTAGACATTTTTGCTGGGCGGGAATTTGAAATTTCGTAAAAAAATTTGAAAATTTGGGCGGGAATTTGAAATTTCGTCTGAAAATTTCAAAACTTCGAAAAAAAAATTTGTGACCGGGAAATTATTTTATTTACTGGAAATTTTTTTCTGTACTAGACACTTTTGCTGGGCGGGAATTTAAAATTTTCAAAAAAATTTCAAAATTTGCCCGGAAATTTAAAATTTTCAAAAAATTTTGAAATTTTGGGCGGGAATTTGAAATTTCGTTTGAAAATTTCAAAAGTTCGAAAAAAAAAATTTGAGACCGGGAAATTATTTTATTTACTGGAAATTTTTTTCTGTACTAGACACTTTTGCTGGGCGGGAATTTAAAATTTTCAAAAAAATTTCAAAATTTGCCCGGGAATTTGAAATTTTGGCCGGGAATTTGAAATTTCGTTTAGAAATTTGAAAATTTCGAAAATTTCGAAAAAAAGATTTCGTTTGAAAATTTCAAAAAAATTTGAAAATTGGAATTTTTTGTGTAAGGGAAATTATTTTATTTACCGGGAAGAGATGGTTTGCTAGGCGGGAATTTGAAATTTCGTTTTCAAATTTTCAAAAAATTTTGAAACTTTGAATTTTTCGTATACTGGTAAATTATTTTATTTACCAGACATTTTTTTTTTTCAAGAAAACGTCAGCATGTCCCGTCCAAGGGCAAGAGGGGGATAAAAAAAAAAATCTGACATTTGGACCTGCAACTAATTTTTGGGCAAGAGTGGATTTTTTTTGGGTTTACCCCCCACTTTTTGGACCCCTAGCTCAAAAATCCTATAAACATTAGACAAACAACTCAGATCAATTAACTAATACGGAAACATACCTTAGCCAAGTTTGATTCCGAAATCTCTGTCTCAACAGACTTACTGTTGTGGACTTTTGAAATTAAGTATCTCTCTTATTTCTTCATACTGTCCCAATGACAAACGAGGTCCAATTTTAGAAAAAAAACATTGAAGATGAGCCATTAATGAATAATGAACCATCGCCTCCTAAACATGATAATTATAGTCGTTATATAGCCATCCCATGCATATAACTTGAGTTGAAGTCTTCTAAACGCCATGTTGGGTTTGTGAATAGGTACCATGCAACTCTTCAAATCTATAGGTTTTATAATCCTTTGATTCTAGTTAATTGTCTCCTCTCACTAAACCAAAAATCACCCTTCTCAGGATGTAATCTCTACAGCCTCCCATAAATGATCCGTCTAGGTTATACATGTATTTCTACTTCCCCAATGAGATGGGTTACTAGTTCCAACTTCTCCTTGGATCTAAACGAATACCACAAAAATATTTGATTTCACCAAATCTCCATAATCACTTGTGTCGTTTTAACTTCTCTATATCCCTATGCTAAATAATGCTTTAAGATTGTTAGAAAATATTGTCTACGAATACACAAAGAAGATGAAAAGAAGAGGGATGGAGATTAGAGGCTTGAAACGTGTACTAGGTACACTTTCCTTAAAGCATTATTTGCCCCCTCTCACTCGAGATTACTTGAAGGGTACAAGGCAAATTGCTTCCCAAGATATGACAAGCCTTTGTGAAACTACACCAAGTAACTTGTGGAGATTTCACTAAAGGAGCATTAGAACATGATGAAGATGGCAAAGGTTTTCTGACATTGTATCTACATGTTGGTTCATCAACTTATAGTTTGTGTATAGAAAATCTTATTTATAGAAGACAAAAAAGACACTTTTCAAGTAGAAAATCTTTTCACAAAAAAAGATATCTCTCCATATAATTTATCAAAAGATATAACTATTAGACATAAATTTCAAATTCAAACATTATAAAAATTAATTTCTGATTTTATAAAATAGATTACTTAATAACTTGTCCAAAATTCCAACATCTCATTCCCAACCCTGAGTTTTGTTTTTGGTATCGTATTGACCAAATGTTACTGTCTTGGATCAATGCTACTCTAACTGAACCTGTTCTATCTCAGGTTTTTGGTCTTACTACTTCTCAAGCTGTTTGGGAAGCTCTTGAGAGAAATTTCTCTTCTGTCAACTCAGCTAGGTTAGTGAATCTCAAACTTCAGCTTCAAACCTGCAAAAAAGGTTCCCAATCCATCTCTGATTATCTCTTGTGTATCAAAAATCTTTCAGATTCTCTAGCCTCTGTTGGTCACTCTGTTTCAGACCAAGAACTGGTTCCAATTGTTCTATCGGGTTTAGGCCCTGATTTTGAATCCTTTGTTACTTCTATAACAACCAGACTCACCCCTCCATCTTATGATGAGCTCTATTCTCTTGTTCTTACTCAAGAATTTTGCATTGAACTCCTTAGTTCTCAATCTCCACCACCTACTGCCTTACTTACCCATTTCCCAAATCCCACTCGATCACCACTCAACTCTTCTCACTCTTACAGAGGTCATTCAACTAATAGAAGAGGTGGTAGAGGAACTTACAGACATATGGTGAGATTTTCAGTTCATATAAGATACGTAAAAGGATTGAATCATTAGATAGGAAGAGGTAAATATAAAAAGTATAAGGTTTTTGGTTGAAAGATGGAAGGAGAGAAAGTCAAACGTGTGGTCAACTTCAGAAATTGTTCGGAGGCGCCTGTAGAGGCTCCTATAGCATTTTTAGGAGGCGCCTATAGAGGATCCCAAATCAAAATGGTTGTTCAACTCGAACCGGACCTGTCAACCCGCCGACATCCAAATGAGGCGGTAGCATATTTCTATTCTTATAAATATATATAGAACTTCACTTGGGGAAAGGAAGAGAAGAAAAAACAACAAACAGAAGGTTTCTGCGTGCGTGATAGCTACTACTAGTCTACTAACATACTTTTGTTCCGGATAATTGTTGAGCGATGGGAAAAAGAAAGTCGAGAGCGAAACCAGTTTCTAAGAAAAGAATGGAGAAGCTTGATACAGTTTTTAGTTGTCCATTCTGTAACCATGGAAGTAGTGTTGAATGTATAATTGATATGAAGAATTTGATTGGCGAAGCTATCTGCGGGGTTTGTCAAGAGAGCTTCAGCACAACCATCAACGCCTTGACTGAGCCCATAGATTTGTACAGTGAATGGATTGATGAATGTGAAAGGGTCAATGCAGTTGAAGATTAGCAAATGGAAATGGAAGGTTTTCAAGATCATCTACTTTAAGCACAATGAAGTTTGTTTGCAAAGTTCATTCCTTTGTCAAGCCCAGAGTTTAGATCCTGATGATAAAGAAGCTTTTAATTCATATCAAGTAATACTATATATACATATAAACAAGATTTCTATGTCTTAGGATGATTCAATTGGTTCTATAGCACATCCCTAATATGGAGATCCGATAATAAGTTTTGTACTTGCAAAGGTGTTATGTTTGTTTAGGTAATATAAGTTGAAAGTATGCAAATAATGTATTATTCTCAATAATTAATGAAAGTTTGAATTCTTGATTTTTCAGAAGTTTTTAAAATCTTACGTATCATCAACTGGAGTTACTTTAGTATTTTGCTACTTTTTTAGTCGAGAATTATTAGTTTTAGCAGTTCTGTATTTTTAGGAAACCTTTTAAACTATTGATTCTAGAATTTTATTTATTTACAAGTTGTTATTAGAATTTGATGAAATTTAGGAAACTAGTATTTATTTAGTAGAAGTTGTTAAATCAGAATTTGTGTAGGTTTAGAAAATCCTTAATGTTATATTATGGGGATTCAATAGTTGTTTAGTTCACAAAGTTTGATTAATTAAATTAAATATTTAGTTTAATATTTGTTTATTTTGGTTTTACAAGTCTTAAGACTTTTTATCGATTTTAAAAATTTTAAACTAAGATCTAATTTTTTTCAAAGTTTTCCGCTGCGTCAAAATCTGAAACCAAAATTAGGAGTCTGTTTATTGCTATTGGTGCTCCAATACAATTAATTTTTCTAGGGGCTTATCATTTACATTACACGGGTGGGCAGCGATAGGTTGTCGACCATTTAGAATCTAGCCGGAATCAAACTAATCAATGACAGTTTGGCTAAATTATCGACTGAAATTGAAACTGAAACGATCAAACTGTCAACCGACTTTGTTCGGCAGAATTCGGTTTGTCTCGACTGAGTTTCGATGGTCGGTCCAGTGAAACTCAATTAACTAAATCAAGTATACGAAAAAAGAAAAGGTAAAATAAAGCAAGAAAAGTTGAAACTTAATGCCGATCTTTATTTGAATCGCTTGAAAAGCCTGTTTTTCAGCTTAGAATCCTTGTTAATTAATCATCACTAATTTGTAGTACGGTGTTTGATTTTTACACTTATTAAGTAATTCTCATTTATCAAGTGTGGAGCGGCAATTCTCGATCATTTGTTTTATCACTTAATAAGTGAAAATCGCTTCTAAGCAACGGCAACACAAGTGCAAAAAATTATGTTTCAACAAGTTGAGTTCATTTTTTTTAGCGCGTCATTTATAAATGCTAAAAAAGACATTTTCATACAACCCCCATATAATAATGACGCATATAATCTTAACTAAAAGCAAAATATTAAATAATAGATGAGACCACAAATCTTAAATAATATATGAGCAGAGCGGGCGCCACATTCTACAACGGCCTCAGAGTGCCTGTCGGTGGACTCAGGCCCGCGGATGTTTTTCCCACCCTTAGTCATGTCCAAATGTAGGACTCGTAAAACTTGAATGCAGTCAAGACCCTGTAATTGTTACCGTAAAAAATACTCATTAAGAAAACAAAAGCGAACACATAAGGAAGATCATCATAACTTTATGTACATTTTATGAGGCAAACATCCCCTCTAAGCTATAAATAAACTACACCGTTTTCTGTATTTAGTTTTAGATATCATGAACATGGATGAAACAACATTTATCCTGAAAGGATACAAAAATTAGCTGCTTCCTTTTACTCTTTCATACCACCGTTCTTCTGAGATCTTTTAGACAGATGCATGTTGGTTTGGAACAAGCCATTTTGTAAAAGCTTGTCCTTCAATCCAGCTGAAACATAGGGGAAGAATTGGACTGATATATAAACTGCTTAAAAGTGAAAGACTAACAGAACAAAAAAATGCACCAATAATAACAATAACAAATAGCCAGAATCGCAAAACTACAATCCATTCCCCTACCACCTAGAATAGAGGATAATACTGTACAAATATCATCATTTAAGAACAAAGTTATTATTCCTCCTCTAGTCTTTCTTTTTTTAGATCATAATTAATCACTCTTCACTCCTGAACAATACCTACCTCTTGATCAACTCTCCAGTAGTTGGTATCGTTGAACTCCAATTTCTCCTTCTCATCTTCGTCGGGCTTCTCCATTTCCGACCCAGTTTTCCCTACGAGGTTTTTCTTCAATGGGCCTGCTTCCCCTACGATTCCTTCCTTCAATGCTTGGTCCATGGCTTTTTCCGTGCCTTCTAACTCCACACCGACAAACTCCACGTCTTCTTCAAACAATGACGGAACACTACCTCCTTGGTTTGGGTCAGTCTCGACTTGCTGGTTGCTTGAGTTTGTTGGGCTTCTGGTACCATTTGGCAATACCTCACCATTTGGAAGTGAATTAGCATCTGGTTTATTGTTTTCTTCAGACGGGTTCTTCGACCCCGAGGATTCTCGCCATCCTACCCAATCAGGGTCGCTTCCAAAAGGATCATCAGAAGAAATAGCCTTCTCGTCCCAAGGTTTATCATCTCCACTATTTGTTATTGTGTTTCTGGTTATATCATCTGGAGAACTTGTACTTGATCCTGAAGCCTCATTTGAAGAAGTTTTGTTGTCGGTCAGATCCTCGTGCTCACCGACAACCACCTCATCGTCACTGCTACTGCTGCCACCAGTTGCTCCATTCAAATTGATGTCACCTGACTTCTCTATGGAAGTGCTTAAAGGATCACCATTCTCTTCTTGGAAAGCAAACCAATTTGAATTTGTGAACAAACTGCTGTAGTGATAAAAACATTAAGATGAAATTCAGAATTAGCAACAAGTAACTCGAAACTCTTTCAGAACAAAAATAAGCTGAAGTGCAAAACTGCAGGATCAGTTCTAAATATAGGGTAAGATGCTGGGGAAGTCTCAAAGTGCAGTGCAATAAATGGGCCTGTAGGCGAATGGTTGACCAAGAGGTGTTCGGTTTGAATATTGGTTATCCCATCTAATTTGTCGGTCTAGGTCTTTAATAAATTATAGGTACTTCTAACTGCACAGCCTATAGGGGCCTGTTTAGAATTCTTTCTGATTGTCTTTATGGCAGTTATCTAATTTTTAAGTTGTTTCTAACAGTTGTGTACATAATCAGGCCTCTTATTGTATCCATGCCATATGATGTAATTATGTAATCTGGGAGCCACACAAAATCAATCAAGATTTTTGATTTCACAAGAACTAAAAGACACAATACAGTAAGTTTCAAAAAAAAAGAGACAATACTATAAAATTCTAACATATAAGGGAATCCTAGACTACTCAGAGCTATCACTGACACCACACAACTCAATATGAGCCACTACCCTCTAGTGCTACTAAGACATGAATTATCTACACCATGAAAAGCACAGAAATTATACCTCTCCTGGTCATCACCAAGCCTGAGAGACGAAATCACAACTTCAGCAGATTCGTCGTCGAAATAAACATCCTGCAATTTTGTAAAGAATCAAGAACTGATCTAAAGAATAAAAAGTTCATTAGATTATTTGCTTGTGACCCGTGCATAACGAGATATTTTTTCCGTGGTTATATTATACAATTTTGTTATCGTTTTTAACTCAGAAAGATTACATTAACAGATTGTTGCTGTGCTAATACAGAATAAACCCATTACAAAAAAAAAAATAAGATATCTATAACTCCCAGTTGGTTGGCAAAAACAGAATGTATACTTGTATGTTTTTATATCTACAACCAAACCTGAAGAGTTTGTAATATTACCTCATCATCCCGCTCAAGGGACCCATGACCCTGAAACCATGAGAAGCAATGAAGAACCATAAAATAATGTACATGACAGTGAAAGAGAGTTAATTGAACACGATAGATGTTTGCATGTTATTTGGTAATTGCAGCGGGAGTACCTGTTCAGTGTCATCATTTTCATATATACTATATTTAAAAGCCTCGCTCAGATTATTTGCTAGTTCTGTCACATCATAATCTCTGTCATGAAGTTCATCTTCATCGCTGTCTCTTGTCCTATCCTGTAATGCACTTGGTCGGCTGCATGAAATAGCACAATAACGAATTTTAAGTGACACTCAGGGTAGTTTTATAGGGACCCCCCATTCTTGTTAAAAGGGCCCCTCCTTGTGAATTCGGTACGAGCCTACCGAATTCACAAGAGACTATTCGGTGCGAGTCCGCCGAATTCACAAGAGACTATTCGGTACGAGTCCACCGAAATTCACTCCAATAGCCCATTTTTGTGAATTTGATGGTTTCGTACGGAATTGTGAATTCGGCGGCGTCATACCGACTGAATTCACGAGAGGGGCCCTTTTAACAAAAATGGGGGGGCCCTTTAAAATTTCCCATTGCAAATATTATGTAGCTCAAATTCCCATATTCAGAACACACTATAGATAATCTGGCTTCCCTAAATTCAGGAAAAATGACAGGTAAATCTTCATTAAACATTTTGAACAAGAGAAAGAATAATTTTTCATAAAATCACTTCGCTAAAACCACGATTGTCTTTCATAGAGAACAACAAAATCTTCATAAAAAACAATTTAGCCTAATAATATATATACATAGATAAGGCGCGAAGCGTACCCGCAGGCCCACCGATTGACATTTTCTATAGTATTACGCTCTTGCAAAACAGTTGCTTGCCAGTCAACCCATTCAGCATTTTCCTGGACAGAACAAATAATGCAGGTCAAACAGATCAATGTATTACCCAACTTTGACATGCCTGATCTTGTAAGCAGGTGAATCTTGTTAAAAACAGGTAATTGAGCCCAGCTTCTGAATTAATAATTAACTGATTTACATAATAGTAAGAGATTACAACAAAACTCGCAAGTCAGTTCATTTCAGAACTGTAGAAACTCCATAACATGTTTGATGTTGTAATGCGTTGAAGCTATAATCGCATGCATATACACAAACAGATTTGGAGATTCAAAAAGACGTGAGCATCAGTTCATAAGAACTAAACAGGCTTCCAGCTTTTCAAGGCCAGTTGACGTAGAAAACAAGGCTCAAAGTGTAAATTGTGATTGAGACGTGAGTTTGACTTTTGTAGGGGGTGCTTGAAGATGTAAAGGTGAAATGTAGTAAATTAAACCAAGTTTAGCGTCATAATGCAGGTAGATTGCAAAAAAAAACAGTGAAAGAGAACTGCTTCCAACCTGTAGGTAAGCCTGAATGTGACTGCTACTGTTTGCCAGATGAATAAGTCTGTTAGCAATTCGTGTTATGTGTCCAAGATTACCTGCTCGGGGTTCCCATTTTCCAGTAGAACATGAAGTTGGCTGCAATTAAGAAATTATTTTAAGATTCACGAATTGTAGCATGGCTCAATATACAAGAATGTAGAATTGACAGCTACAATATAGTAATGTCTACTCTATCCTACTAAACCATCAAATAGACAGTTTGAGAGGCTAATAGAAGCTGATATTAGCTATTGTGAGTCCAAACGAAATATAATACAAATATGGAACTCCAAACAAATTTGAATTGTAAATCTTTTAACTTCATTTCTCGCTAATGCTCCATTACTTCTAATTTCAAACAGTTGACTTAAAAATATTCGGTATTACTCTTTAACACTTTTTCCAAACATCAAAGGAATATTTATTTATTTAAGTACATAAAAATGCTAGAAGTACAAGCACTATACAAAGTGGAGAGGGACATAGTCCATAGGAACCACAAATCAGTCACTAAAGCAGAAAGAACGGCAAAATAAGATAGCAAGGGGAGTTTGAGTTTTCAGCACTCCCTCTTCGGTTTTCATGGTTTATTTCATAGGGTGGGTAGTAGCTATTAACCGGTTCTAAATTTAATGGTTTCTTTTCCCCGACACCGTGCCCTTCTAACTACCATATGACTTATTTGAAACTAGTGGTTATGTACCCACGAAATATTTGCTTGACTTACGCAAAGGAAATTCACATCTTAATAACAGTATGTTCTTCATGGAAACAATAGAGCATGATTGTAAGTGTGCAGTATGCCAGTATCTAGCATATAATACTAAAATACTGTGTGATTTACATAGGCGATAAAAAAATAGAGATACTCGTGTGAAATAAATAAATAATGGGCCGCGTATACAAGCAGACATCTCACCAGGTAGTACAAAACTACAAACAACGATTCGAGTTGTAGATATTGATTGAAATGAGACTAGAGTACACTAACATGCTAGATATATTACGAGTGAATGATTACCGGAGTTGAACCACCGGAAATAACAGGACTCTTGTCAGCTTTGAGGATCTTCCCAATCACATCACAATCTCGAAGTAGATGATCAACAATGGCATTATCGTTGCGCTCCAAACATGACATAATGATACTTTCTACCTGATGATGCAACGCATTATGAAACGGGTACCTGCATGAGTCGTGAAAGCATTCGTAAGCTTACGTAGCTTTGACTATATTCTGCATATCGCGAAATGGAAAGAAAAAACTTACTCAAAGAACAGAGAGAGTATTATTTGGATAGCACCAGATTTAACCAATTCCTTATCAGCAATTTCATTGCCACTCCTCAACAACACGGCTATGAACTCCACAATCTGGAAAACCGTTGCACGAATTTACAAAATGAAATTAGAAAAATAAATAAATAAGTGAAGTAGAATATCCTCTCAGTAACCGTCATATATATATATATGTAAAATGAGAGATCAGTTATTGACATCCGTCATTCCTTGAACTAACTACCAACAAAATAATGTAGAAATTGGGAACTTTTTGTGGCCCACTAGATAGATGTCTTTCCTTATTTTATTCATGAAGAAATGTGCAGCAAGTACAACTGTGAAGTATGAACTATGAACCAACCTTAAGCCGATGCTTCCCAAGAGGAGGCCTTAGTTCGCCATATGTAGTAGGTAAAACCTTATCATCAGAGCATACATTTAAAAGCGTGAGCAAGTCGCCTGCAACATGAATAAGGGGCATTACTTAGTCGAGCTGCAAGAAAATTCTTGAACATAAAAAAGATTAGACTCCAAGTAAGAAAGACCAATCAGAGGTCATTCGTCTATCATCATCATATCATGCACTAAGCATCGAATTCTAGAACAGATGGGATAAGAATTTGAAGATGTAGTATAATGAAAATTTGTAAACAATGTGAAAATAAAGATGTGGGAGTCATGAGATGCAAACATTAGAATACTGAGCTGCACATTCCTCAAACCCTCAGACCTTTCAAAAGACAAAAAATGCATGCCCTCATTTGACAGTAATAACAAAGTAATCAAATATTAGCAACATTGTTTTGAAAAACGATGTCAGACAGTGGTCCAGTTACCAGTACATAATAGTTTAACTTTTGTATTTCTGGATCAATACCAGAACATTGAAATTAATGTTGAAGAATCAGAATCTTCAACCACAAAATATAAGGTTAAATAATAGAAGATTAACAAACAAAGAATAAAATGAAACCAATCAATATATTTAACACACCATTTCAGAGCTTTTCCTAGAGCGGAAACAGAGAGCTACACACCATAATATATCGTGTTCGTCTTACATTAATGAGCCACCAGTACTTCTAAAGAGCATAGAAGTCATTGTTTTTCCATTACATGAGTTTTTATATAACTGAAGTACTGAACTCTGAAAGAAAACTCAATCGCTCACATTCTTTTTACAAATATATAAATCCTAGATGTAAGTTTCCCTGTACACATGTCACATGACTTCACAATTTTGGACATAAAGAAAAATTTTCAGATCCGCCAGCTACTTGAACCACATGAAGTTCAAATTTGAACCACATGAATTTCAAATAATCCACAGAAATGAAGTTAACTCAACAGCGTTCACTTCATAAAAGCAATTACAGCCGGGTAACCCAAGCCAACCATAATTAAGATACATGTACATATATGGATGTAACATATAAGGGTGAAGCAAACCTTCAACACCTTCCGAAAGAAAAAAGACCAACTCATACCTACAAATACTCTGCAAAGTTTAATCACGTAAGGAAGTCGATAACTTACCAAGCTTTGGCAGCATTGCCGTCACAGTCTCAGGATTTACTGGAATCTGAGGCTCATATAAATGTTGACTTCGAAAAGAGTGTACCAATGGTGAATAAGCTGATCTTTTTGGATCCAACAAAGAGATACACACAGTTAGTGAGTTGACAAGTCCAGACTTTGATTGTGAATCCTCTAGTACATGACCAAATATCCTCTCGACAAAGCTGCATACAAATAATGTGGTTGAACCACCTACTTGTCAATAGATATCTAGCGAGAAAAAGAAACTGGATGAGAAAGGCAACAAATAAAAAGGACCAGCGAACCTTGGGCTAGAAAGTTTAACAGATAGAGCTGATGGTGCGTTGTGGGTGATGGCACATAGAGTTTCTGCTGCGTTTGCATGAACTTCAGGAGAGCTCTGTTGCAAGAAAGCAATTAAAAGAAGAGTGATTTGATGAATTACTGCAAACTGATTAGGAACCTAATGTCGATATCAGTGTCACTTAGTTACATTTGATTAGCTAAGCACATGATAGGGAAAGAGCAAAGACAACAATTGACGGCAACAAAAACCACTAAAATCGAAAATCATAGAACTTTCTTCAAATCAGCAATGTGAAAAGAGGAAAACTGATCTCAGCTTCTAAACAAAATATTTGTAACTTGTGCCTGGTCAGTGCTGAAACAGTAGTGCTTGATGACGAAAAGTAAAAGAAATCTGTCTGAAGCTTAACAAATTTCCAGAGGCAAAGTAGTTGACGCCTAATAGAGTATATAGGTGTGCGATAGCGCAGGATCACATTCTGGCAACTAAATGGTACATAGATTGAAATTAAATATGACAATTACAATGAAAAAGCATAGTTTGGAAGGCATACATCATTTTCATGGAAAAGCTTAAATAAAGTCACACAAAAAATGTAATTCTGAAACTTACTGATGGGTTCAATTTATCTACAATCATTTCCAGCAAATTGCTATTCGCCAACCAGTCCATCACATCCACGAAATTGGGGTAAATGTGGTCATCCGCGCCAACAAGTCGGATCAGAACCTGTAGAGGAAAAACTTTTATTAATAAAAAAAATTAACCTCAAACCCAATGAAGATAGAAAATTTAAGAAGTCATCAAAAAATTATTGTAGCATTGGTTACTGACCTCCATGATCGAAGTTATTCCTATCAAGTCAACTAACTGGCGAAATACATCCTGATGAGCCTGATATGGAATTAAATCCTAAATTAATACAAGGACTACAGAAACGAGCAGGTTGAATTGACCTCAGAGTTATAATATTTACTCACTTGAACATATTTCATAAGCGATACTGTTTTCCGCAGCATAAGGCATACAACCACCTAAATCACGAGATCAAACTAATTATACTGGTAAACATCAAAATGTCGGAAGAATAAGAAACAGAACATGCGTTTTACCTTGCTAAAGTACCCAGCCAATAAAGTACTGTGGGGATGGCTTGGTTCCAAGAAAGAAAATAGCAAGTCCATCAGCTGAAATCACAAGATTCAAGTATAAAAATGTATTAAACTATTATAAATCAACTTGCATTGCTGGAAACAATTTATGAACTGTAAATGGTTAAGACAAAATTGTACCTCCTCTTCCTCTACTAAGGTCTTGAGAATAACATCAATTTCACACGTAAATATCTCACAGGCAATGAAGGGAAACCTAAATAATGAAATACAGGATCACTAAAAGCAAATGGGAAAAAAATTTGTTTCTTAAGACATCAGAACAGCAATTCTATAGTTTGAGATAACTAATCTTAAATCATGGGAGAGAGAATGTTACTTGAAGGTTCGTTTGCTTTCAGCGTCCTCTGGGGCTTCCTCGACAATGTACCGCAGTAACTGCTCTACCTGAGCCCGATCCCCTAAGCTGGAAACATGTAAGAGAAAGGTACATTACATGGTCTATTTACAACAAGTTAGCCTGAATTCTATGGGAAATGTAAAACTCCAAATAGAAATCAACTAAAATCTTTCGTAATGCCAAATAAACTAAAATTTACTCAACAGGTGGAAAGCAACAAGCTGGATAAGTTTAAAAGGTGAAAATTACAAATTTAAGAGTCGATTATTGAGAGCTTTGCATTCTTGGATTATCTCTTCCTCATCTAGGAGCTCCTCCAAAGTGAAATTCCCCTTGTCTAAAACTGCTTCCACCTGCATGAGATACATAACAATTGTGAGCAACGTTATAGGAAGGGTTGGCACACCTGGCGGGAGGGTCACCATTTTAGGTTGGTTGGTGCTTGATATCGATAGGTTCTCCTGGGTGATATCTTGTGAAAAGGTGAGCAATAAATCATTTCAATAAAAGGTTAACAATAAATGGTACAACAGCTAGAACACAGCGACCAAAAAAACATTAAGAAACAGTAACACTACTCAATTTTGATTCTAAATGGAAATTCAAATACGAAAAAACATGAATCTGTGGAAATTATAACAGATTTTGGTATGGGGTGAGTCATTCAAATCAAGCATTAGCTTTTATCAGTAAATTGAAAACGGGGATCCCATCAAATACCTAAAAAATGAACAAGACTAGCAGTAGATAGTGAGGGACAACTACAGAAAGACCAGCAAACAGACTGAACACTTGAAAGCTAATTGAATTACTCAAAACCCCTATAATAAGATAGTAATTCGAATTGTAAACATGACTTAGTTTCAGATTCTTAGATCCCTAAACTAGGGCTAAGCCTTAAATAAGTACTCCTGCTAAATCCATACCTAAATCATTGAAATCCTACTTGAACATTCAAACAAAAAAGGGCAACAAACTCAAAATCAATCATTCTTCAGGTTATATAACTGGCAACAACAAATCAATAGCATTGAGTTATTCCATGAACAGAAGCGAATTAGCTAGGTTTCACTTACAGGAGAAGAAGCAGATAAAGCAGTCATTCGCCAAAACATCTTTCCCAATTAGTTTTTACTCAAATCACTAGCTCGAAGCAACTACTTTGAAGATCCGTGAACCCTAAAAGAGATTCCTCAAGTAAAGAAATGAGATTCAAAAATTCAAAACCTAGTAGCAACAGAGTTGGAAAAGCAGTTTTAGTTGCAATAAAAGAAACCCTAAATTTCTTGCACATGCAACTAGGAGAAATAGATGGAGGTAAATTAGGGCAAAAATTTTAAAGATCGTAAGCTCCAAAATCGCCTTTTGTTGCTACTACTAGTAGAAAGAAGAAAAAAGGAAGAACCAAGTTGGGGGAGAAACCAGTAAACTAGGGTTTCGCTACTATCAACGGCAGTGGTGACACGACTTAAAGTACGCATCCGTAAACGAGTTTGTGGAATTATGTATTCATCCTCCCTATGTAAGATCTCAACCGTAAATTTAAATTGGTCTCGAGATGCTGCTTTGTGAGATCAAGGAAATCTAAGGGCTTGACGATGTGAAGTGGGTGTTATTTTTTCTCAACAAAAAAAAAAAAAAAAAATCTAAAGGTCAACCTACTACGACTCGGTGGATGGATACGATGCAATTGGTATTGTGTTTGATTTTGTTGATGTGATTAAGTTGAACACTTGCACTCGCAGCAGCGGAAATCGGTCCGGATGGGCTGGTTTTTCGACATAATGATCTGGTTTTATACGAGACTGAAGCTACTTGGAGACCAAGTCTGACTGCAGTCAGGAGTAAGTTTTGTCATTTCTTTTTAGTAGTTTGGGAATTTTGTATTGTCGATTATGGTTTTTGGAAGACTCGATTAAAAAGTGATCTTTGAGTTCGGATGAACAAAACTTTGGGGAAGAAACCGTGGAAGGAATTTAGGGAAAGAAAAGAAGTCTAGGGTTTTTTATGTGAAGGTTTTAGTGTTTCGATTCAATAAGGATCTGAAAGTTTTTAGACTCTTCATCTCGCCTTCGTTGTTCTATAAGTGAGATATTTTTCTTTCTTTAGCTGACATCTACGTTTCTAGAATTTAGCTTCTAACCTTACTATGATTAGATTAGTTTAGGTTCTTTGAATTCAATATATGATTGGTTTAGCTTGTAGCCTTACTTTTGGTAATGTGTTATCAAATGAACCGATCAATTTTGCCATCCTTCGTTACATTTCTTTACAAATTGCTTGAGTTTGATCTGATGATGGGTCATGGGTGTAATCTGTGTTAATATTTTCTTCACTCAATAGTTTATCTGAACAAGAATGATAATGAGAACAAGAAAAATGGATTTCAATAAAAGATAATGTCTAACTTGATTGAGTATTTAAAAATAGAAAACATAAACATACTGATTATATATATTCACTACTTCGTGATTAATGAGTTGCATTATAAAGTATTACTTAAATTACTTAATTATCCATTAATTGTATGAATAATATACATAGCATTTAATCTAGTTCGGTTCAGATTCCCCGAGTTTGTCGAAAAAAGACCGAATCAGACCTAAAGACCAATTCAATAAAAAAGGACCGACCATTCTATAGCGAGGTTTGTTGATCTAGTTTTTTTTTTGTCTGGACTGGCTCGATTTTCATCAGTCTGCACGGTCTTTAGTTTCACCCCTAATGGCAAGTCCAACGTGGAGCTCGAGCTCCCAATTTTGGGAGCCCATGGACTTTTCTCAACTCCAACGTCGGGCTCCCAACAGGGGCTCCCCAATCCAAATTATGAACGTGTGCGACGTGCTTGTGCGGATTTTTGATTTCATTTTTCGACTATAAATTATTAATTTCAAATACAAAATTAAAATTTGGTATTATTGTAGAGAGAGAATTATGAAAAGATTAAAAAAAAATTGAAGAATGAAAAAAGAAAAGTTTTAAAACAATTATCATTTAAAAAAATTAGGGAAATGATAGAGTGACTTAGAAATTGGTACTTAGAGGGTGACATATTTCCTCATTTAGAAATAAAAGCGGTCCCCACCGTAGTCAAACTTTGAAAAAACCTTGTCTTTTAGTGATTCCACATCAGCTGGGCATTAAAATGCCCAAAAAAATTGGGCTCTCTAGCATCTCCCAAAAAATTAATGTGTTTGGTGGATCCCCTTTTAGGGGGATCCCCCCAGATGTGACCGTTGGGAGCCCAAATTATATACATGCATGGTATACGCGTGTGGGGTTGTATTTCAATTTTCGACTATAAATTCTTAGTTTCAAATATAAAATTAAAATTTGATCTTATTCCGTTAAGAAAAAATTTTAAAATGTTAACAAAAAATTAGAGAAATGTTTTTTTAAAAAAAGAAGTATTTAAAACAATAAAAAGATTTAAAAAAATCAGTTTTAAAAAAATAAGATGAAGTTGGGTGGATCCCCCCCAATAATGGTTGTTGGTTGTCCCAGACCATATGTTGGAGTTGGGAGCCCCCCAGCCTAGGCTCCCAAATGTGAGCCCGGGAAGGTGGGGCTCCCGGGTTGGATTAACATGTATGGGATTTCAAATTTGGGAGCCCCAACGCCCATACGTTGGAATTGCCCTAACACTAGGGAACTCTAAACCCGCCTTAAAATAAAACTAATAGGGGTTTATCTATTAGAAGCTCTCTAGATATTTCGATTAAGTTATTGGCTTTTGATCCACTCAACCAGCAACTCTTAACTAACGAATTCTTAAAAGTTTGTTGGCTACTCTCCTTTTGAAAAAAATCACATTTTAATCTTCTGCATCCTCTCACACACCCTTCTCTTTTCGTTTTCCTATTTCTACTTCGTTTTTATTAGCCAACAACCATCGGTTCAAGTGGTAAAGGGTTTAATCTTCCACCTTAGAAGCCAGGGGTTTGAGGCACGCTAACAATTCAAGATTAATATATATATATATATATATATATATATATATATATATATACACTTCATTTTTTTTCACAATCACTACAAATATAAACTATATATTTGTCTATTTGACAAACAATTCACTCGTCATTTGGTCATAGTATTCCCATCGAGAAAAACATGTTGTGACTAAGTTAGTGTTTGTTGTAGAAAATATTATTTAATCTATTATAATACAACAGATCAGTCGGCTATACAAGGGATAAATCTGACCGCTTATTTTGTTGGGAGTTTGATAGAGATCAAATTTAACGGTTGATATAAAACTCTTCTAATGTAAATCGACTCAAAAAAGAAGAGTATTAGTGTCAAGAATTAAAAAAAATTAATATACAAAAATCATTTACAATCTCCCTAAAACATCTCTTTCTACTTTTCTCTCACGATCTCCCTAAAATATGTTTCTCACTTGTGGGGGTCAAAACGGTGTCTTTCTCACAAATTGGAGGCTAAAACGAAATTAACCCATCAATTAAACCCTTATTTTAGATGATTCGTTTCAAGGTAAAGATTTCATTGATGAATTTTATCTTTTGAGAATCTGGTTTCTTCTAGTAAAGATTTCGTTGATGAGTTTTACATCTCGAGGAGCTTGGCTAAGATATCCATACCCATGTCTTTCCTTTTACAATAATCAATTACCCATATTGAGTTCATTTGTTTCACAATGAAGAAAAGAAAAATATTTCATCAATGAAACAAACCTTGGTGGTTATTGTCTTTCACAATGAAGAAAGAGATGGAGGGAGAGAGAGCGAGAGTTGCAGTAAAACTCAAAATTAGAAAATATGAAGATTAAGGATCTAGAGGAACAGATGAAGCACCCGGTTTTATTATAATGGGTGCCCCATTTACGTGTGAAAAAACGCCACCAACCATAAAATTGGGCGTCTTTAAAAATTTCGCTTCAAATTTTCTAATGACTTACTAAACACTATAAAATATATTTTGATAAGAAAATCATGGTTTTCTTTCCTCACGAGAAAAAGAAGGTTTTCACAGTCAAATGTTTTCACACGGATCAAACGGACTCTAAATACACATTGGCTTGAAAATGGACGAAGTCCCTCTCAAATGGCGAGTGATTGTGGGTCTAAATATGGTAAAGTCATATGCGGAAGGTAGGTAGTGTTCTTTGGCCTTTAGGGTAATATGTATTAACCTAGGTTGTGCTTTTGTCTTTTACCTTTAGGCAATTATTCGTGTTATAATAGATAAATGCTTATTCTCTTTTGAATGGTTCTAAAAATTTTCACTCAAAATATTACTCCCTCCGTCCCATTTTGTTTGTAGTTTTTGGGAATTCAACTTATTAAGGAATGGTATTTATTGTTGACAAATATAAAGACTTTCCCTAAACTACCCTCATTTAATGTAGAGTATTTTATTAAATAAACATTGATACTTTGGTAAAAGCGTAGAACCAATTAGAACATTTGAATGGTATTCAAACTAAAGGGTAGTCTTGGAAGTTTCATCATTTTAATAATTAAATGAATGTTATAAAAGGAAAGTGACCAAACATTTTGGGACATCCATAAAAGGAATAACAACCAAACAAAATGGGACGGAGGGAATATGAATTTATACCTAGAAATATATAAATTTGGAATCTTATTCTTGTACTAGTGCAAAACACCAATTCCGTAAATCAGAAAGTCACGAGGTCAATATTATGTGGAGGTGGAAACCCATTATCTATTAATTTTGTGTTATTAACGTTAGTTTAAATCAATATATAACAGATATATGTGCAAGAAACGATCGTTATGTTTTTAAAAAAATCATAAACAGTCCACCACTTCTTGGTATAGTGGTTGAACACCCACTCCGCACCACGAAAAGTCCCAAGTCTGATTCCATGAAAGTGTAAATTATGAATTAAATGAACTTTGGTAATAAAGGTAGATTATTTGGGTTTTGGACCCTTAAATGGTCATTAGGGCTCAATTAATCAGACACTGCTCATTCAATTCATGAACCTTAATGTTTATTTGTATTCGGGAATGTTACTTTCACAGAGGAAAATGACGAAAGAATTCACAGAATGAAGTGGCAAAGAAAATTTAGACAGAGGGTACGAGCAGGAATAACTTTAGGCATTCTTCTTCTCCTTCTTCATTTGATCAAATAAGGGGAGAATATCGAGCTTGCGTGATCGAATAAGTAGCTTTAAACTTCCAATTTTCTCTACTTTTAGGATTTTCATTGATTTTATTGTCTTCTAATACTGATTTTAGGGCTTCTTGCTATGGATTTAAATCTATTAGGGTTTTGTGCTATTGATGTTGGGGTTTAGGGTTTTTTTCTACTGAAATCTAAGAGCATCTCCAATGGGACACTCTACTAAACACTCTAAAAATCTAGTTGTCAAGTGTCAAATAAAGATTCTCTTTCCTAGTGTCAATGTAGAGACACTCTACATTTGTTTGGTCTCCAATGGAGATCTCTAAAATCTCTTACTTAATACACATGTCCCTCTTCAATTCAATAGATAAAAAGTAGTTGAAAAGCAAAGTTTTCTATTAGTTGGAATAATAAAGTAACACTTAGAGAGTCTCAAGTAGACACTATCATTTTAGAGTTTCTCTCTCTAGACACTCT
Organism: Eschscholzia californica; assembly: GCF_041429995.1. Lineage (NCBI taxonomy): Eukaryota > Viridiplantae > Streptophyta > Magnoliopsida > Ranunculales > Papaveraceae > Eschscholzia > Eschscholzia californica. The sequence goes on along the minus strand of NW_028238420.1, from coordinate 39,019,645 downwards.
ATAATAAATGTGTCCAACTCATAATAGAGTGTCTAACAAAGTGTTCCATTGGAGATGATTTTTTAACAAAAATTTCAAAAAGTCACACGTGGCACTCTCAGTGTTAGAGATTGAGTGTCCCATTGGAGATGCTCTAAGGTTGGGGCTTTTATTTATAGTGATTTTAAGGTTTAGGGTTTTATTTATACTGATTTAATGGTTTTTCCTATAACCTCATAACACATCTTGAAGAATTGTCTTGCCGAGGTTTAAGTTTGTCATTTTATAGTTGACTTAGTGACTGATATGAGCTTGCGAGTTTTATTCTCATCATTTTAATTTTTGGTACTGATTTTATTGTATAAGTATGATCGAAATTCTCGACGATATAGAATCTGAAAGCTGATTTTGTTACAGTTTTCCTCAGTCCTTGGTGAGTATGGAATCTGAAAGCATCTACCCAATTGGAGGTGAAATTCATGAGGATTTTTCCTCATTTGAAGGTATGTACTCTTATCATTATTATAGCTCCATATATAACCACAAAGTATGGAAACCATTGTAACATATAATAACACAAATTTCAACATAGGATCCATACCCTGACAACATAGATTTACAAATTATGTCTTACTATGCGTTGTTATATTACATACCATAGTTTTGATTTACATTTAAATGTAGTAGAAAAGGAGTTAATCACTGATGAAGAAGTTCAACAACCCATCGCAGACGAAGAACAATTGATTAAACCTGAAGTTGGTATGAAATTTAGTTCGCATGAAGAGTTATTTGAGTTTTTCAGAAGTTATGCTTGTAAAAGAGGATTTTCTGTTAGGAGAAGATCTTTGAACAAGGATTTAAATGGGGATTATAGGTATGTCACATTAGAGTGTTCTCGTAAAGGCAATATAATTTTTAAAACTAGCGAATCACTACAACCAAGGCCTACCACGCAAACAGGTTGTAAGGCTAAAGTTGCCTGAAGATTATAATTTGATGGTCAATGGATGTTGACCAAAGTTCATCTCGACCACAATCATGAGATTATTACTCCTACAAAATCTCACAACTTTAAGTGTAATAGATACATTAGTAAACTTATTAAAAGGCAACTCGAATTAGGTAATAAAGCCGGAATTTGTCCAAGTAAGAATTACAACAGACTTGTAATTGAAGCTGGAGGGTATAAAGATCTACCATTTATTGAAAAAGACATCAAGAATTATTTAGATGAATCAAGAAAAGAGCGACTAGGTGAGGGAGATGCACTTCCAATTAATCGTTATTTCTTGAAAATGAATGAACAAAACAAATGTTTCTTCTTCAGAAGCGAGTGGGGCGATCAAGACCGGTTAAAAAATATGTTTTGGGCAGATGAGCGTAGTAGAAAAGCTTACAAGGAATTTGGATAGGTTGCCACATTTGACACTACCTACTTGACAAATAGGTATGAGATGTCATTTGCACCATTTGTGGGGGTCAATCACCATGGTCGATCAACCCTTTTTAGTTTCGGCTTAATCTCTAATGAGGATACCAAATCATTTATTTGGCTATGATGAGACATGAAAATGTCTCATCTGAATCTTTTAATTTGGGCTAGTTAGTCTATTTCGGGCAGTTACTCTGATGAAGTAGTTGTTTCTCTTTCTCAGGGGTCTTTTGAGAAATTGAGCACAAAAGATGGATAAAAACGGGAGAAAGACATACATGAAGGACATCTTGGTCATTTCAATGAGGTGCTTCTTGTAATTTTGGGTCAATGTTGATAGTTGAACGAAGAATAAAGTCGAAGGCGAATCCAACGGCGAAAGCGGAAGTTAAATCGGAGTCCGGATGCGAAAGATAGACCAGGTCAAAGTTTTAGTCAAAGTCAAAAACAAAGAGGGACGTGGCAAAAATCCGAAGGGGGGATTTATATTTCGGTATTCTGGTGGGCTTAGCGGGACTGCGCTCGGGATTTTATTTCAGCCTTTACTCGGTGTGGCGCAGAGCAGGATATTACCGTACTCCGAAAGGATCTAGCAGTTATTATCAATTACTCCCTCCGTCCCAAAAAGAATGACCTATTTTGAAAACCCAACTTATTAAGGGAACATCATTAATTGGTGTTTGACTTTCAAAAATAACATGGTTTTTCCAATTGTATCCTCGTTAACTATTATAATTTACAATGAAAAAGTTGAACTTACCTTTAAATAAAGTTGTCATTAAATTTATAGTAGTGGGTATTATTGGAAAGAGCGAAAAGTTTCTTTATTTATTTTTAGAAATAGGACACTAAAATGGGACAATCCAAAATAGAAATTAGGTCATTCTTTTTGGGACTGAGGGAGTAATTAGATGTCACATGTTTTCATCCTAAAGGAGGTGGCAACGTTTTGAAGTTCCCGCGAGACACTGTAGCGGCCCATCTTAACTGCCTTGTTAGCTCCAGCACGTGAAAACCCCTAACAGCTCACGTTTTCTCTATTGATCTCTTCAACTATTTTTTAGGTAACAAACAATAGAGAGAGAGAGAGAAGGAAAGAAATATCGATTGTGAGCTCGATTTAGAGAAAAATTCAATAAGAGATTTTGAAAGACAGTGATAGAGGTGGAAAGCTGGAGATTTTACAGAGAAATCGAGAGAGAGGTTAACGATTGCGGAGATGATTCGATTATTTCTAAGATGGAAAGAAGGGATTTTAATGCAAGAATGTGAGATGTTCTTTATGTACTGAGATGGGGAGAAAGAACCGAGAGATTGAAGGAGATTTGGCTGGATTTCGATTTTCTTCTTCGGATGATATAAAAGAGAAGAAACAGATTCAAGAAGGGCATCTTCTCTTGGGGAGGAGCCTCTCTAGAGTTCAAATAAAACAGTAAGATCAGAGAGAGAGAGTGTTTATCTTCATCTTATTTTCTGTATTTTCTATGTCGTTCTTTTTGTGAGAGAAAGTTAACAAATAGAATAGAGAGAGAGACTAAAGGAGTAAAACAGAGAGAGAAAGAGTGACTTGTAGTGAGAAAAAGACAGAAAACAGAGATTGAGTAATTTGTTTTGGTTTATTATCAATAATAATCAAGATTGGTTTATCTTCATCTCATCATCTCTAATTGTCTTATTAGTGTTAAAAACAGAGAATCAATTATCATTGTTATTTTGAGAAGAGAAAGAGAAAACAGTAGAGAGAGAAAGAAATCAGTTGAGGAAGACGAGAAAATTCGTGGGAAAATTATTTTCTCACAGAGAAATTGTTTCCGAGAAGACGAGAAAATCGATTTTTCCTTAAGGCGCGTTTGGTTGCAGACGGGAAAATCAGCAGAAGAAACAATTTCCAGCGAGAAAAAGTTTAGTTATTCTTCCATCCTCTCTTAGGTACTATTTGGCTAAGCTTAAAAGCAGTAAAAAGTCGCTTTTAGCTTAAATTTAAGCACTTGTTCCATTAGGGTACCGTTTGGCAAAATTAAGTTGGTGCTTATTTTAAGCCGTATTGGGCTTTTTGTATGGAAAAGCTAAAGCTACAAATGTAGCTTCAGCTCATAACTTTTTCGGGAAGCGCACGCCTTAAAAGGCGGAGTGATGGTACGTAGGTTTAAAAAAATAGGGTTTTGGTTGTAGTCCAAAAGGTGAGTTTTTCACTGCCTTCGTCCTCTCTTCATCTCCTTAGTTGTGTAGAGAAAGTACTATCTTCTTTGTCTTTAATTAATGCCTTTCTCTCTCACTTGTAATTTTTGTATTATTAATTGATTTTTATTTTGTTTTTTCTCTATCTTGCTTTCCACAACAGCATAAAGAGCACAAGGGTGAAAGGTACTATTCTTTTCTCTCTCTTGTTCTATATCTCTCATTAATTAATAAGTAGTGTTCTCTATCTGGATGAATGATTTTTAAGTTTAGGTTGCACATCACCATTGAAACTAAAGTTTAAACCTCTAATTTTTTCAGAAAATTCTAATGCCTATAGTTTTTTTTTGTTGAACTAAAGAAAACAAACCCTCAATTTCTCTACCTTTTTACCACATGTAGCACAAACCCATGTTGAATCAACAAAAAAGTAACCAAATTTCAGTTCTAACAAGAAAGTAGAACAAACCCATAAAATCAATTCTTGTAGAAATAGCAAAAAATGAACCAATTCTTGTATTTACTTCTTTTTTTTTGACAAGATCAAGTTCTTTAAAGAACTACCCACAAAAGGATTTTAAGAGATCTGAGCTTTGAAGATGAACCAAGCTAGAAAGAGAGAGAAATATACACAACACCCATAAACCCATAAGTTAAAGTGATGATTTTAGCCTCTCTCTCTCCTTCCTCTCTCCCTCTCTCTTAAGAGAAAAGAATGGACTACTAGACTAGTACAGTGATGGATAAAGATGGGAGAGGGGAGTGTCCCATATCTCATTAATATATTTACATAAATTCTAGTGGTATAATACAAAATATGTTTACTGCATATCTTTTTTTTGTGTTGAACTTATTTATTGCCTACTTGTTCTAACATGGTTGTTTCAATAGAGTTTTTTCGTTTATTAATAATGAGTACTGACTACAATGGTCTCATTGAAGTCATCAATACGATGGGATAAGCACAATAAGTTTGAAATTATAATGTCTACTTGTTGTTCTTTTTGTTTGTAATTCAATTAGACAAAAATAAATTTGATTTATTATTTTTTAACACTTACCAAAATTTAATTACCAATTCGAGATGGCGGGAACTAGTACTGCAAATAGGGCACACTGGACTACTGAACTTCACAAAGCATTTGTTTACTTGTGTTTAGAACAAGTACAACAAGGTGACAGACCCGGTACACACTTGAACAGAGAAGGGTATCAAAATCTTGGCGATAAATTTTTCACCAAGACAAAGAAGTCATACGATAAAATACAAATGAAAAATCACTAGGATAGCACAAAAAAATTATGGAAATTATGGAAAAAGTTGATTAGCAAGACTGGTTCCGGTTGGGATCCGATAGCTGGTACAATATCTGCTGAAGATGATTTCTGGCGTGATTTTATCAAGGTAAATTATTGTATTAATAATTATTTTAATGTTTAATATTTTGTATTCTAATCTAATTTATATTCATCTTGATCGCAGACATATCCAAAGGTTGCACAATTTCGAGACACCGGACTACAATTTGAAAAGGAACTTGACTATATTTTTGGTGGTACAACTGTTGTTGGTGAAATGGCCTTTACTCCTAATTCTGGTGTAATGCCATCATTTCTTCAGAATTTAGAAGTAGAAACCCGAATTAATGCAGATCCCCATGAAACACGGTCTACGGTTGATACTCAAACGTATGAAACGCAACAACAATCTTCGGATGACGATGTTGTGTTAGAGACAAATGAAACTCAACGTGGTACTAAACAATCATCACAAAGTAAAAAGCGAAGAAAATTGTCTGGAGCCTCTAAGATCAGCAATTCAATGGAAAAATTAGTTGAGGCAGTTGAAAACAGGACTAAGAATAGTGAAAAAGTATATACAATTAAAGAATGCATTGAGACGTTAACCAGAATGGAAGATACGATACCAGTGGGGAGTGAATTGTATTTTGCAGTCGTAGAGAGTTTCATGGACAAAGATGTGAGGGAAGTGTTTATGTCGCTAATGGGCATAGAAAGGTTACCCTAAATAGGTCTACACCCGCAAGTGCACGGGTGTCAAGTTGTAATAAATTCCGGTAAGACCGGTTCGTTCCTCAGAGACTAAGTGAAACCTATTCTAAGACTTGGAAATAAATCGGTTTTGCTTAGAAAATTGTTTTTGGGTTTTTGGTGATAAAAATATTTAAATAAAATAACGGAAATAAAAATGAACTCAAATGGGGGAGAGGACCTAGGATTTTAGAAATTCACCACATAAAATCACCTTTAGAAACAAATACTTAAAATGGTTAATTCTCTTTTTTTTTATAACTCAGAATTTTGGATAATGAACTATCCTAATTCCGGGAGATGTTTTCGTTAAAACCGAATAATACATAACAATGTAATCATTTTATTTTAAATAAATAAATCTCTAAACTACTATTTATCAATTAATAAGTATGAACCGTCAAATGATTTAACATAAGCACGATGCATCAAATCGAAAAGTATAAATAGTGAAAAGAAAATCTATTTATCAAACTAAAACGAATTAAACTATGAAGCATCAAGAGTTAATCAATAAAAATTATATCTCTAAAAGATCAAAAATGGGTTTCATCGTAAAACCTAGATGGAGAGTCTTAGCTAATCATGATCGAGATTTAAATAAATATGAATAATAAAAGAGAATGGAAGAAAACTTAACTTTTTCGCTATTTCCAAACCAAACAGGGCCTTAGGGAAATGATTTCCTTCTGTTTTTCCCAAAATTCTGCCAAACAGACCCTTAGGGAAAATAATTTTCTCGTCTTCCCGGAAACGATTTCCTGGTGAGAAAATTATTTCCCCACTGTTTTCTCGTCTTCTCCAACTCTTTTTTCTCTCTCTACTTTCTGAAATCTCCACTGTTTTCTTCTTCTGTTTCTTTCTTCTTAAATCACTCTCTCTTTCTCTCTCTACTATATCCGAAAGGATCAGAGAAAATAATGAAGAAGCAAAAGAAAACTATAAATATCAAACACAATTTCTTATTCAACTTTCTGTTACAACTCTCTCTTTACAATTCTTTCTCTCTTTCTTTATTGATAATTCTTTCTCTCACTAAAAGATTAACAACAGAAGAAGAAGAAGAAGAAGAAAAGATAAATGGTATAATGATGAACCTTCTTTCTCTCTCTCTAATGTTTCTGTTAGTTGAGCTAAAGGAGAGAATTCGACCTCCCCAACCGAGATCCCCTTCTTCTCTGTTCTCTTTCCTCTAAATAACCAAACCAACTGAGAAGATCCAAGAGAATATGTCTTTCCAAAATAGAACCTATATCTCTTTCTAGATTTAACTTTGTCCACTGTCAAGATCATCTCCATTGTTTATTTTCATTTTCCAGCCATAATGGAATCAATTCCACAATCTCTATAAATCCCTGTTTCAAACCGAGCCAACCAACCAAGCTTCCTCCCTCTTTGCTATATTTTCTTTCTCTTAAAAAGATTTGATACTCTTTTAAAATCTAATCTCAGCCAAATCTCTATACCTTTCCCGCTCTTTAGTTGTTTCTATCTTTATCTAAGAAGATAAAGACAAGATAGAAAGAATAAAAGGGATAAGAATATGCCAATTAAATTGCCAGCTAGGTGTCACGTGAGAGAAAAGTGAGGAAAGGACCCAGCTAATCGATTAGCTAGTAGTACATTTGAGAAGATCCGCTGTAGCAGGGATTACCGACTTAGTGTACACCTGAGGAGGTTGACCGTCGGATGAAAGATGACGAACACGTACGACCTCGATCCTCCCGGACTACCTTATACACTGCATCGCGTCACATGGAAGCATCCCTCGGTGAAAATCCCGAATATCACTTACTGACCGAAGGTAGCCCGAAAACGTCCAGATGAACCGCGGTCTCCCATTAGTTCTGTGCCACGTGTCATTAAGGATCAATGTTGACCTTGCTTTTGACTCAATCTTTGACCCACTATAGTTTCCTCATCCAGACTCCGATTTGACATCTGTTTTCACCGACGGAGTCGTCATGGACTCTAGTTTTCATTTAAGCACTAACATTGACCAGAATACCCTTGTCATTAAAATGACCAAAATGCCCCTCAAATGTGTCTTGATCACGATGTTTTCGCATTGAACTCCGTAAATGAGACCTGAGAAAGAAAATCAAACAAATCATCAGAGTAACCGCTCGAACTGGACTAACTAACCCGAGTTAAGAGATTCAGATGGGACATTTTCATGTCTCATCAAACATCCCCAAACTTAGATTTTGCTAGTCCTCGAGCAAAACAGAAAAATAAAACCAAACCCATTTCACCACTTTCGTAGGGACCCACGATTGCACTTAGCACGTGCAACAAGCCGTTAAACCTCTAGGTTGCCCTAGAGGACGAGTTTTGTCTCGTGAGGGTTTGCAGTGAATATACCCACAAAATTCAAAAATTTCAAAAATGCAGAAGGGTCTAAATATGATGTGGACTAAAACTGTAAAGTCGATAGAAAATTTTGAAAGCTAATAGAAACGAAATCCAAGTCAACAAGACCACACAAATGCTAAAAACTCCTTCACTAGTAATCAAGACCCGAAGTGCACGTGACCAGCCAATATGAGCATCATTTCAGTTCCGAACAGACAAGACCTCGATTACTTTCTCAATACATTTCGCCTCGACTGCTGCCTCACAGTCATACACTCAAAAATTAAAGTCACTCAGAAATGGCTCACTCAATGTGCGAGTATGAGTATGAAAGAAAACTCAACACATTACAAAAGATGGACTAAATTTTTCGTAAACGACTGATCTCATAGAAAGGAAACAACCACTAATATGGAATAGGGAAGCTAACCAACTCTTCTCACCTGATCTACTATCTAACAGTGTTTCCTAGAGGTCAATAGAAACTAATGATAATGTGAACTAGAACTCCTGAGAACTCGACGTCTTCAAATATTCAAGAACTAATTCAAGGGATAAACACTTAAACTAAACAAACACACTTTTTTTCTTCTATTTTTTTTTTTTTTTTTTTTTTTTTCAACACGCTTCTGGTAATAAAACTCAAAATACACAACATACTTTCTTAACACTTTCCTTGGGTATAATTCTCTCCACTTTGCTTCATGCCTTATTCTCAGGGTTCTAAATGATGAGGTTCCTATCTTCCTCTAGTTGACACTGTTTTCAAATTTCTCAGACTACAAGAATAAAGTTCGCTTCTTGATGACATCCCTAGTGGTTGTAAAATTTGAACTCAAGAGATCAAATGAGTTCTTCTTTCAATATTGCGAGGTTGAGTAGCTCTTCACTCTACTCGGAATTAGCTCAGAAGAGATCACTCAAAACAAAAGGAAAGGCTCAGAATCTCACATAGGTTAAGTCTCCACTAATGATCGATTAAGTTCTCTCAGAAAAGTCAACTCTTCACCTATCTAACACTCACATGGCTAGTGCACAGACAACTTCAAGACTCGAAATTCGTGGAAAAACCTTTAGCAAAAGTGTAGTCCGACCAACTAGACTCTATAACTATTAACAAGCAAAAACAGCTAGACTCGCATTTTCAATCCAAAAAAAATTAAATTTTTGAAAAATTTTGAACCCTTTTGAATTTTTGAAATAAGGACTTAGCAAAAAAATTCATTCCCCTATCCCCAAACTTAAACCTAACATTGTCCTCAATGTTCTGAAGACTATGCAAAAAAAAAAAAATAACAGGGTGAACGGAAAGATATTACCTGATTCGGAAGTCCTAAGCGTGGGTTGCCTCCCAGAAAGCGCTAAGTTTAACGTCTTCAGCCAGACGAAACAGATGATTCAAAAATATATAAAAGATTTAACCTACTGGATTACAGATATGTGATTAACTGTAAACCAATATTCGATACATCTGTGGGTCCACCCAAAACACAAATTTTTCAGTAAACGATAGTCTCACATTTTTGTGAATTGCAGAGAGTGCATGTGAGATTATCAAAGAAGAGGGGCAATCCCCAAACTTAGTGGATGCACAGTCCACTAAGTAACTATAAATACTAGGACCAACGTCTAGAAAGTCATCAAAAGGATCGACATAACAATGAAGGGCCAATATATCCGTCGAAGGCAGAAAGTCATCTGCAAGTTTAGTGGATAGAATATCCACTATTTCCATAGACGTTCTCGAGGAGACATCTGAAGTGTCCCAAAAGGGATCAACAACCGAGTCTGAGACCATGTGAAAGGTCAAACTAGACTCTAAGGGTAAGGCAATATGCTTGGGGACCGCATCAAGGTCCATGGTTTCCTTAGGTAAACAGTCTGACAAACTATCCAACATGTCTCTAGCGTCATCAATGTCCTCAAAGACATCTGCGGCCTCGCAGTTATTCATAATATCATGCCTTCTTAGCTTTTCATCTAAGACTGACTCCTTACAAATCTCAAATGTCGGAAAGTTAAGAATTGTGTCATCCCCAAACTTGCTCATTGAGCCATCATCTTGAATATCAACGTCTAGTGTAGTCCGATCATGGTGAGGCGACACGAGTGGAGGAAACAAGTCAACATCAGACCTTTCAGGCTCTAGGGTATTATCAGTAAATTCATCGACATTTAACTTAGTACTAGGGTTAGACGTATTAACCTCGTCATCGTACCTAGTACCTTCCTGAGTTTGGGGTTGTGAAACCCCTTCCTCGTCGGCGAATGACTGTGACTTAAGCATCTTTACCTGTTGAGTCAAGGACTCGATCTCCTGCTTTGTTTGAGTCGCAAATTGTGACATCATCTCAATAAGACGACTCTCGGACTCTGATCGAGATCTATCTTCAAGAGTCTCCTCATAATAAGGCTCACTAGTGTAATTAAAATAAGACTCTTGATAAAAACTCCCACCGTACATATTAGGATCATCTTACCTAGTACCTTCCTGAGTTTGGGGTTGTGAAACCCCTTCCTCGTCGGCGAATGACTGTGACTTAAGCATTTTTACCTGTTGAGTCAAGGACTCGATCTCCTGCTTTGTTTGAGTCGCAAATTGTGACATCATCTCCCTGAGACGACTCTCGGATTCTGATCGAGATCTATCTTCAAGAGTCTCCTCATAGTAAGGCTCACTAGTGTAATTAAATGGAGACTCTTGATAATAACTTCCTCCGTACATATTAGGATCATACCTGTCTCTAAAGTCATTGGCCTCATAATAGTATGGACTATAAGGTCTCTCATACATATTTGGTGTCGGACCATATCCATCACTATTTTGACCATCTCTATACATTTGTCGGTGTTCTCCTAATGTCATACGAGATCGATCAGGTTCTGGTCTACTCCACTCACTAGTCGGACCGTTTCTAGACATTTGTTGATAATCTTCAAATGTGATACCAGGTCGGTTAGGCTCGGTTCTACACATTTTTTGGTATTCTCCTAGGGTCATTCCAGTCCGGTTAGGCTCAACTAGCCTATTCCCCTCGTTAATTCGTTGATAATCTCTTAGAGTCGTACCAGGTCGGTTAAGCCAGTCTTTACGCAACTGTTGGTATTCTCTTAAGGTTATATCAGTTCGGTTGATGATGGGTCCCTTTAGATCAAGGTCATCATCATCAACAGGGTACGTCCAACCATTAGAAAAATGTGCCATGATGGTCAGGCACGATCACAAGATGAGAATTGACACTTATGTAACTAAACTTGACTCCTTTCTTTTGGTCCAAAGTTTTTTTTTTTTTTAACACGAAAACTGAGGAAGCACTACTAAGATCTTATAAAAAGTACCCACTAACAGGGGATTCGTGGGTGATTAGAAAAATTACCTCCCGTTCAAGACGGGCGACGACCTTTGTAGACGACCCGGGCCACTCTTCCCTCAAGTGTTCGAACCCGAGGCTTCGTTGGATTTTCGGTTACAATTTATAAAAGCCCTCCAATTTAGGGTCAAAACAAAAGAAAGTACTAAAAAGTCTAAGTCTCTCTCTCACCAAAATAAATACAAAAAAATAAAAATAAAAACAGTAAATTTCTTCTTTTGAGGTCCTCCTCCTTGTTGCGCCTCCTCTTCAGCTCCTTAGTGTTCTGCACACCAAAAACAGAGAAGCAAGTCAAAGTATCCAAAATTCAAAACTTACCAAAAATAAAAACTTTCCAAAATTAGAATAAATTTAAAACATAGTCCCCGGCAGCGGCGCCAAAAACTTGATGGGCCTAGAAAGGTTACCCTAAATAGGTCTACACCCGCAAGTGCACGGGTGTCAAGTTGTAATAAATTCCGGTAAGACCGGTTCGTTCCTCAGAGACTAAGTGAAACCTATTCTAAGACTTGGAAATAAATCGGTTTTGCTTAGAAAATTGTTTTTGGGTTTTTGGTGATAAAAATATTTAAATAAAATAACGGAAATAAAAATGAACTCAAATGGGGGAGAGGACCTAGGATTTTAGAAATTCACCACATAAAATCACCTTTAGAAACAAATACTTAAAATGGTTAATTCTCTTTTTTTTTTATAACTCAGAATTTTGGATAATGAACTATCCTAATTCCGGGAGATGTTTTCGTTAAAACCGAATAATACATAACAATGTAATCATTTTATTTTAAATAAATAAATCTCTAAACTACTATTTATCAATTAATAAGTATGAACCGTCAAATGATTTAACATAAGCACGATGCATCAAATCGAAAAGTATAAATAGTGAAAAGAAAATCTATTTATCAAACTAAAACGAATTAAACTATGAAGCATCAAGAGTTAATCAATAAAAATTATATCTCTAAAAGATCAAAAATGGGTTTCATCGTAAAACCTAGATGGAGAGTCTTAGCTAATCATGATCGAGATTTAAATAAATATGAATAATAAAAGAGAATGGAAGAAAACTTAACTTTTTCGCTATTTCCAAACCAAACAGGGCCTTAGGGAAATGATTTCCTTCTGTTTTTCCCAAAATTCTGCCAAACAGACCCTTAGGGAAAATAATTTTCTCGTCTTCCCGGAAACGATTTCCTGGTGAGAAAATTATTTCCCCACTGTTTTCTCGTCTTCTCCAACTCTTTTTTCTCTCTCTACTTTCTGAAATCTCCACTGTTTTCTTCTTCTGTTTCTTTCTTCTTAAATCACTCTCTCTTTCTCTCTCTACTATATCCGAAAGGATCAGAGAAAATAATGAAGAAGCAAAAGAAAACTATAAATATCAAACACAATTTCTTATTCAACTTTCTGTTACAACTCTCTCTTTACAATTCTTTCTCTCTTTCTTTATTGATAATTCTTTCTCTCACTAAAAGATTAACAACAGAAGAAGAAGAAGAAGAAGAAAAGATAAATGGTATAATGATGAACCTTCTTTCTCTCTCTCTAATGTTTCTGTTAGTTGAGCTAAAGGAGAGAATTCGACCTCCCCAACCGAGATCCCCTTCTTCTCTGTTCTCTTTCCTCTAAATAACCAAACCAACTGAGAAGATCCAAGAGAATATGTCTTTCCAAAATAGAACCTATATCTCTTTCTAGATTTAACTTTGTCCACTGTCAAGATCATCTCCATTGTTTATTTTCATTTTCCAGCCATAATGGAATCAATTCCACAATCTCTATAAATCCCTGTTTCAAACCGAGCCAACCAACCAAGCTTCCTCCCTCTTTGCTATATTTTCTTTCTCTTAAAAAGATTTGATACTCTTTTAAAATCTAATCTCAGCCAAATCTCTATACCTTTCCCGCTCTTTAGTTGTTTCTATCTTTATCTAAGAAGATAAAGACAAGATAGATAGAATAAAAGGGATAAGAATATGCCAATTAAATTGCCAGCTAGGTGTCACGTGAGAGAAAAGTGAGGAAAGGACCCAGCTAATCTATTAGCTAGTAGTACATTTGAGAAGATCCGCTGTAGCAGGGATTACCGACTTAGTGTACACCTGAGGAGGTTGACCGTCGGATGAAAGATGACGAACACGTACGACCTCGATCCTCCCGGACTACCTTATACACTGCATCGCGTCACATGGAAGCATCCCTCGGTGAAAATCCCGAATATCACTTACTGACCGAAGGTAGCCCGAAAACGTCCAGATGAACCGCGGTCTCCCATTAGTTCTGTGCCACGTGTCATTAAGGATCAATGTTGACCTTGCTTTTGACTCAATCTTTGACCCACTATAGTTTCCTCATCCGGACTCCGATTTGACATCTGTTTCCACCGACGGACTCGTCATGGACTCTAGTTTTCATTTAAGCACTAACATTGACCAGAATACCCTTGTCATTAAAATGACCAAAATGCCCCTCAAATGTGTCTTGATCACGATGTTTTCGCATTGAACTCCGTAAATGAGACCTGAGAAAGAAAATCAAACAAATCATCAGAGTAACCGCTCGAACTGGACTAATTAACCCGAGTTAAGAGATTCAGATGGGACATTTTCATGTCTCATCAGTCTCTCCCGTCCGGAGTTCGATTTGAATGGTTGCAAAGGCGACACTACAATTAGAATATGTTATTTATTCTTAATTGACACACTTTAGATACACTTTATTATATATTGCTAATACTCACGTTTGATATTGTTTAATATTCTATTATATTTCTGGTTGTGTATTGAAATTATATATATATTTCCTATTAATTTGTTATTTCGTCATCGACAGATAAGATGGATTCAGACGAAGAAGATGCTATTATTCTCGCAGTTGCTAGTGTCGCAGAGTATTATAATTAGACATATATAATTAGGAATCCAGTTAGAAAAACTATTTTAAGAGGGCATGCATGCGTATTAGAACTCTTACATGGACACCCTCAACCATGTCGTGATTTGTTGCGAATGGATCAACATGTATTCATACGACTATGTCACACGCTTAGAGAACAAGGATTTTTGAAGAGCACCAGACATGTGTCCATTGAAGAGCAACTGGCAATATTTCTCATGACCATTGAGCATAACGAGAGAAACTCAATGATGTGCAATCGCTTTCAACACTCTGGAGAAACTATCAGTCGTCATTTCAATTTTGTTTTGAAAGCAATGACTAAATTTGCAACTTTGATCATAAAACCTCCTTCACTTGATGTCGTCCCCCCTCATATTCGTCATAATTCAACGTATTGGCCCTTTTTTAAGGTAATAACATTATTTAATTACTCTTATGTAAAATAGTTTAGAGTTAATATTATCTTGAATTTTAAATTACTTTTTTATTGTAGGATTGCATTGGAGCAATTGATGGGACACACATAAGTGCCCACATCCCTCTAGCAAAACAAGTACCTTTTAGAGGGAGGAAAGGTCAGTGCACACAAAATGTGATGGCAGTATGTTCTTTTGACATGAAATTTACTTTCGTAATGGCAGGATGGGAGGGGACATCTAATGATTATAAAGTTTTGTTAGAAACAATTAATAACCCTACAACAAATTTTCCTCATCCACCACCAGGTAATTTCTCACTTTGTCATTTTTCTTTTCACAACATAATCTTATCAGTAAATGTATATTGTCTTAGGTAAATACTATGTGGTTGATGCTGGATATCCTAATATGAACGGCTATATGGCTCCATATCGTGGTGTACGGTATCATCTTCCTGATTTTCGTCGTAGCGGTCAAGCAAGAAATCTAAAAGAATTGTTCAATCATCGTCATTCATCATTGCGTAGTGTTATAGAGAGGTGTTTCGGAGTATTAAAGGCGCGATTTCCAATTCTTAAATCGATGCCACCATATCCTTATGAAACACAAGTATTAATAGTTGTAGCTTGCATGGCAGTCCCCATTTTCATTCGCGAAGAGATGGCTAATGATTGGTTGTTGCAAGAATATGATGATGAAACAGTAGAAAATGATGATGATAATGATGAAGAGAATGAAGAAGGCCATGAGGACTCACAACCAATTAATCAGCAAAACCATATACAAATGGACACTATCCGTGATTCTATAGCAAATGATATAGTTACTGCAAATTGAGAATAATTAAGTCACGAATTTTCCTTATTTGGTTGTTTATTAAATTGAAACAATTAATTTAATAGATTTATTTTATAAGCATGTATGAAATTTCATTTAATATCTAATTGTTATAAAAGTCTTTTCAGCTTATTTTTGCCAAATGCGTCATAAAAAACTTATGTAACAAAAAGTGCTTTTGTATAACATTGCCAAACGATCAAATATAACTTTTTTAAAGCGCTCAAACTTAAAGCGCTAAAAGAAAAGCAGCTGCAGAAAAATTCCGCTTATCCAAATGAGGCCTTATACTTCATACCTATTATTGTTAATCCATTGATAATTATTAGCTAAGACTCTCCATCTAGGATTTTACGATGAAACTCATTTTTGATCTTTTAGAGATATATTTTTGATTAATTAACTCTTGATTATGCTTCATAGTTTAATTTGTTTTTGTTTGTTAAATGATTTTTCTATTCATTATCTATACTTTTAGGTTTGATACATCATACTTAGGTTAAATCCTTTGATGGTGTATACTTATCACTTGATAGATAATAGTTTAGAGGTTTGTTATTTCAAAATAAACACAATTACATTGTTATGATTTATCGGTTTCAATGACAACATCTCCCGGAATCAGGTTAGTTCATTATCCGAAATTCTGAGTTATAGGAAAAGAATTGACTAGATAATAATTGATTCTAAAAGTGATTTTATGGTGTGGATTCTAAAATCTTAGACTTCCCCCCATTGATTCGTTTACCGTTTTTATTCGTTTTAATATTTTAATATCTTTAATCACCAAAACCAATTTTCAAACAAAACCGTACTAATTCTAAGTTTTAGAATAGGTTTGACTAGTCTCTGCGGATCGACCCCGGTCTTACTGGGATTTTATTACTTGACCATCGTGCACTTGCGGTATAGACCTTTTAGGGAGACCTTTTAGGCCCATCAGGCTATTTGAAGCATTTCTTGAATGCATGATAATGTTGCTCCCTAGGGTATAATTACCGATCAAACAATGATATGTGCAATTACAGAGGTATTTCGTAATACTAGACACCGTTGGTGTTTGTGGCATATAATGAAAAAATATCTCAAAAATTGGAAAGTCAATTTTTTTTTGATTGTTTAGCGTGTCTCGAACCCTTGACCTCTAGGGTGGAAGATTATACCTCTTACCACTCTAACCAAGGGTTGTTGACTGGAAAGTCGAAGTTGTTGTCATGAAATAACTAGTGTTTTACAAAGGTTCGTATATGACATAGATGTTAGAGAATTTGATTATAGATGGGATGATATGATTGAAACTTTTGACTTGTTCGAAAATGAATGGTCAGATTTCTTATACATGGAGAGACATTGATGGGTACCATGTTACGTGAGGCCATATTTTTGGGCTGGTATATCTAGCACTCAGAGGAGTGAAGGTGTCAAGTTTTTTTATGCATATGTAAATTCAAAGACGACACTGAAATAATTTGTCGATCAATGTGAGAGTGCTTCAAAAAAAAGATATAAAACATGAAACATTGGATGACTTCAAGCCTGTGACACAGATGGTCCCATGTGCGACAACCCTTCAGATAGAGGAACAAATTCAAAGTGTATACACCATATCGAAGTTCCAAGAGTTTCAACTAGAATTAACTGGACGATTATATTGTTGTGTGATTTCAATTCATGAGGCGTATTTTGGGTGGAACATAAGATAGAAGAAGACATTAAGTTTGGAGGATACGAAAAGACCAAGTCATTTTTCGTTCGATTCATAAGCTCTACGAACGAAGTCCGATGTACTTGTCATTTATTTGAGTTCAAAGGGATATTCTTTAGGCATGTCGTTTTTGTGTTATTTCAAAATGGTGTTAAACTTTTACCCGACAAGTACATTTTGAGGAGGTGGAGGAGAGATGTACGTAAGTGTCACTCAAAGATGACAGTTGGAGCTGATCTTGAAAATACTGTAGAACAAAATCGATACAAAATGATGTATAGTAAACTTATTGAGTTTGCTGAGTTGGCGTCAGAGAATGAAGATCATTGTCGAAGAGTTTCTCAATGGGTTGATAATGAGATGGAGGTGTGTAGTACGATGGAGTCGACCGATGTTAATGCTTATAAGAGAATCAACAACAACAACATTAAGCAAAATGTGAATGTGAAAGATCCATTAGTAACTACCCGTAAATGACGCCCATGACAAAATTAACTGAAACCAACTGCGAGGATGAAAAAGAGAAAATTGATCCCTAAAAGTACCCCAACCAGATGAGGTATGTTTAAAAGTCAAATATTTGTAAATGATAGTTGTTGCCTTTGTTTTTTTATTGTTTTGGATGATTCTGATACGACACTTGATGAAATTGATTTAATATCAAATGACTATCCTGCTTTGCTATGCCTCTAAATTGACCGTAATTTAATATTTCCTCAAGTGATTTTAGAGTTTATTCTTAAACTTTAATTTTGTCTTTCCTGAACTTGCTTTTGCAAGTATGATCTTCACTTTGATTTATCATAAACACAACTTTTGATTCGTGTTCAAATTTGTACAGGTAAACAATGGTTATGATTTTGCTTCATGGAAACCTCCATGTAATGATATTTGAAGCTCAGGGCCGGCCCTGGCCTAGGCGACCCAGGTGGCTGCCTAGGGCCCCATAATTGAGAGGGCCCCCGATTATATAACATTATATATATATAATATTAGTATATGTATTTTTTTTTTTGCACAAATATATCAAATGGGTTTGACTCCCACGGCTGACATTATTTTTTAGTTAAGTTTTCTCCTTTAAAAAGAGGCACTAAAGAAAAAAAATGTAGATACCAAATAACAAAGCTTCCCCAAAAA
This sequence comes from Eschscholzia californica, assembly GCF_041429995.1. Classification (NCBI taxonomy): domain Eukaryota; kingdom Viridiplantae; phylum Streptophyta; class Magnoliopsida; order Ranunculales; family Papaveraceae; genus Eschscholzia; species Eschscholzia californica. The sequence continues at coordinate 39,001,273 of NW_028238420.1, read as the reverse complement.
TCTACTTTAAACATACTAAAATGTTGTTTGGTGAAACTAATTTAAGGGAATAAGTCATAACTTTTAAAATCAATTAACTACACATGGAAGTCTAAAGGACACCTTAATAAGAGAACAAAATCAAATTCAATACACTTATATTTTAGTTTCTTCTCTTTTCTATCTCTCTTCGAACTTCAATCTCATTCTTTAGAATCTCTACAAGGGTTTATCACACAATTACGTAGAGGTGAGTTTTTTGTTCATTCAAATTTTCTATGTTTTTTCATTTAGATTATTATGGCTCGAAAAAAATATATATATATGGCTTTGAAAAAAGAAAGAAAAAGAAATTAGATCAAGATTTGGTTAAATTACAAGCGGGAGCTATGGATAAATTCGCGAAGAAAAAACAATCGGAAACTAATAACCCAAATGAAGTGTTGGTTGAGGATGATATTGTGATTGATGTTGAGAATGTGATTGATGATGATACAGTGATTGATGGTGACAATGAAAAATTAGATGATAAACAAAACTTGGTAAATGAAGAAATTAGTCAAATTGATAAAGAAAAATTTGTTGAGGAAGAAAAAACGTAGATATCGAAGATCCATTAAATTGGGACGAGATTGACCAAAGATGTAAAGATCTTATAATAGAGAGAGGTCCTCAAAGATGTGTGGATGTTGATTTTCATAATGATGATAATGGTAGACATTTTTCTCATAAACATTACATTCGGTATTTACCAAATGGTGAAAAAATTGATAGAAAGTGGTTAATTTATTCTAAGACTTTGAATAAGGTCTTTTGTTTTTGTTGTAAGTTGTTTAAACAAGATGGGGTTAGACTCCAATTGTCTAATGAGGGAACTAATGATCGGAAAAACATTAGTGAAAAGCTTAAAAGTCATGAGGTTAGCAATGAACGCATTTTGTGTATGACTAGATGGATTGAGGCGGACAAAAGGTTGCAAACTTGTGAAACAATTGAGAAAAGTATGCAAGAGCAAATAAAAAAGGAGAAAGAACATTAGAAACAATTGTTGAAACGAGTGCTAGCCCTTGTGCAAACTCTAGCCGAGTGTGATATGGCATTTCGGGGGACCAATGAGAGAATTTATCAAGAAAACAATGGTAATTTTTTGAATTTTTTTGAAATGATGGCTAAGTTCGATCCGATTATTTAAGAACATATTCGTCGTATTGAGAAACATGAAATTCATTATCATTATTTGGGGCATAAGATTCAAAATGAGTTGATCCAAATGCTTGCAAGTGAGATCAAGAGTTTAATGATTAAAATAATTAAGGATTCTAAATACTTTGGTGTTATTCTTGATTGTACAACTGATATAAGTCACAAAGAACAAATGGCTCTCATTATTCATTGTGTTAATACATCAACTACACCGATAAAAGTGGAAGAATTCTTTTTGGGATTTTTGAATGTTCATGATACTTCCGGATTTGGTCTTTTTAATGCACTTAAAGATGAATTGGAATCTCTTAGACTATCCATTGATGATATTAGAGGGCAGAGATATGATAGTGGCTCTAACATGAGGGGAAAATACAAAGGTGTTCAAAGTAGGTTACTTGAAATTAACTACAGAGCATTTTATACTCCATGTGGGTGTCACAGTTTAAATCTTGCTCTTTGTGACATGGTAAATTCTTGTGCTCAAGCCGAATCCTTTTTTGTAGTAGTACGTCGTCAATATTAATTCTTCGGTTCATCTACTAAGAGATGAAACATTCTTACAAGGTATGTGAATATAACTCTTAAGCCCGTTATCACAAGCAAGATGGGAAAGTCACAGTGAAAGTGTCGAAGCAATAAAATACAAGCTTTAGAAATTAGAGACGCTTTAGTCGAAGTATCGACTTCGTGTGATGACCTTAAAATAAAGAGTCAAGCGTCATCTTTAGCAACACATGAACTTGAGAGTTTTGAATTCTTGCTTGGCATGACTATTTGGTATAACATATTATACGCTGTGAATTTCGTAAGTAAGATCCTTCAAAAGGAAGATATGGATATTGAGCTTGCAATTAGTGAATTGTAAAATTTCACTTTTGTTTGAAGACTTTAGAGAAAATGGCTATGAGGAGGCTATGGTGGAAGCTAGGAAAGTTGCATCCACAATGGAAATAGAACCGGTTTTCCGAACGAGACGCGTATCGAAAGAAAGAGGCACTTTGATGAGAACGTTAGTAACGAGGTAACATTTACACCTGAATAATCATTTCGAGTCAACTATTTTTTGCATATTGTTGATCAAGCTATTTCTTTTATTAAAATTAGGTTTGAACAATTTCAAGTATATGCAAACATTTTTGGGTTTTTATTCGATTTAAAGAAGTTTGATAGTATTGACAATGACAGTTTAAAGGTATGTTGCACCAATTTAGAAAGCTTTCTTAAGGATGAACAACACGCCGACATTGATGGAGATGATTTGTATTCTGAACTGAAAGTCTTAAAAAGGATTTTGCCAGAGAATGCTGAAAGACCAATTGAAATGTTAGAGTATTTAAAATTAATTGAAGGGTGTCCGAATGCGTGGATCGCTTATAGAATTCTTTTGACCATTCCGGTTACTGCGGCTTGCGGAGAGAAGTTTTTCAAAGTTGAAGTTAATCAAGTCTTACTTGCGATCTACCATGTCTTAAGAAAGATTAAATGGGTTAGCTTTGTTATCTATTAAACATGAATTAGTTGAGAATATTGACTACACAACTATGATTAGTGATTTTGCATCAAAAATGCAAGAAGAGCGGTGTTTAAGTAATTTTTGTTTCATGTTTAATTTTAACAACTATAAATTTTATTAAAAAATGTCGATTTTTTATTTTTTAACGTCTTGAAGTGTAGGGGCCCGTCAATACGTTCGCCTAGGGCCCCTCAAAAGTTAGGGTCGGTACAGTTGAAGCTAGGTCAGTAGCTCATCCTAACAGAGTGATTATATAAGCTGAAATCTAAGGTTGGTCTTTTACTTGGATTTGATTAAAACTACTAATCTTAATACTAGAATTACTGTTAGAACTGAAAGTCGCGGAAGCTATCGAACCTATCCTAGAAATTGATCCGATTATGAAGATTAATCGAAAAGCTAAGCCAAAATCTAAATATGCGAACAGAATTTAACGAGGTTCGGCTTTAAAGCCTACGTCCTCGGGCGAACAAGAAATCTTTATTGAAGGATAGATGAAGACGACTAACACAATCCGCAAGTTCGTCCCAAGATGGTACCGTATAGTAATAACCTTCTATACTAAATCTTCGACGACCGAGAAATTTAACACCGCTCAAAAAACTATGAAAAATTTCTCTCACTCTTGCTCTCTCTCTAGCTCTCTAAAGAAGAGTTGTTGTTGCTTGTGTTGGTGTGTTGATTACAAAGCACTCAACCCCTATTTATATATATTATAAGCCAAAAAATTGGAAACTGCCTATTGAGCCAAAAAATTGAAAACCATCCCAATTTGGAAACTGCCTATTGCTGCCTCTTAAACCTCCTCTTCAATTTTTAGAAACTGCCTCTTACAATTCTCCACCTCGTACACAATTTGATACACCTCAAATTTTGGACGAACACCAGGATACTCCTTGTAAGATATATCTGCTTCTTGTAACTTCATCCGACTGCACCATATGACCATGGCTGCCTACGTACCCTTTTATAGGATCAAGCCTACCGTAGTTCTACCAACCCTTCACATAAAGATTACCTTGTCGCCATTACGCCCTTTCGGGCAACTTAACACGAGCCGATTTGTAGCAATTCCAGACAATGCTGAAACTTGCTACACGTCACCACTTTAGTCAACATGTCCGCGGGATTCTCATCTGTGTGTACCTTCATGAGAGAAACATCACCTTCCTCTATGACATCTCGTACAAAGTGATACCTGACATCGATATGCTTAGTACGAGCATGATGGACCTGATTCTTCGCCAAGTGGATCGCACTTTGACTATCACACCATAAATCTACGCACTCCTGCTTAATCCCTAGATCATCCAGAAGACCCCACAACCACAATGCTTCCTTCACACCCTCGGCCATAGCCATATACTCGGCCTCCGTAGTAGATAACGCAACTGTAGATTGTAACATCGATCGCCAACTAACTGGAGCACCATGTACCCTAAATACATAACCAGTAGTAGATCGTCTTCTATCTAGATCGCCAGCATAATCCGAGTCAACATAACCGCTTACCTGACATGTGTCTCCACCAAAGCACAAACCCGTATCAGTGGTACCCTTCAAGTACCTCAAAATCCACTTCACAGCTTCCCAATGTGTCTTCCCCGGGTTTGCCATAAACCTACTAACCACACTGACCGCTTGTGAAATATCCGGACGAGTACACACCATAGCGTACATCAAACTGCCAACTGCACTAGCATACGGTACACGATCCATATGATCCTTCTCCACCGTAGTAGTGGGAGATTGTTTTCCCGAGAGCCTGAAGTGTGGTGCCAAAGGTGTTGACACCGCCTTCGCATTCTGCATCCCGAACCGAGAAACTACTCGTTCGATGTAACCTTTCTGATTCAAGTACAGTTTCTTACTTGGCCGCTCTCTTTTAATCTCCATTCCCAGTATCTTCTTTGCAGCGCCCATGTCTTTCATCTCAAACTCTTGACCGAGTTGAGATTTCAACTTATCTATCTCTACCATGCTTCGAGAAGCAATAAGCATGTCATCCACATACAAAAGGAGATAAATAAAGTCACCTTCGCGAAGTTTCTTGATGTATACACAACAATCATAGTCACTTCTGCGAAAACCATGCTTTAGCATGAAAAAATCAAATCGTTTGTACCACTGGCGAGGGGATTGTTTTAATCCGTAAAGAGACTTCCTCAAACGACATACTTGATTTTCTTTACCCTCAACCTTGTATCCCTCAGGTTGAGCCATATAAATTTCTTCTTCCAAATCTCCGTGCAAGAAGGCGGTTTTAACATCGAGTTGTTCCAGCTCAAGATCACTATGAGCAACAATACTCAATAGCACCCGAATAGAAGTATGTTTCACGACCGGTGAGAAAATCTCATTGTAGTCGACCCCTTCTTTCTGTGCATAACCCTTGGCCACTAGTCTTGCCTTATACCTTGTACCCTTGATTTCGGAAGAATCCTCTTTCTTCTTGTACACCCATTTACAACCAATAACAGACTTACCTTCGGGCAATGGGACAACCTCCCATGTCTTATTCTTGTGGAGAGACTCCATCTCTTCTTGCATAGCAACCAACCAACTCTCTCTTTCCGCCGCGGTGATAGCTTGTTTGAAAGTGACCGGCTCGTCGTCTTCCACCGAGAGTGCATATTCAACCACATTTGCCTGCCCGTAATGCCTAAGAGGTTTGTCTGACTCTAACCTCTGTACCGGCTTATATAACCGTTTCGGCCTAGTGTGTACCGAAACATCCTGCTGTTGTTGTTGTAAAACTTGTGTACCTTCCCCTTGAACCTCCTCATGATCGGGTTCATCAATTTCCTCATCCTGAGTATTATCCTGATGCTCCACCTGATCATGATTCCTAGAAACCCGTTGGTCTTCGATTTCTACTTCCACTACTTGAGCTTTAGTAGACCCAACATCACCACAGCTAGGCACCGTAGCTTTCGCCATAGCTACAATAGATGACTCATCAAACACCACATCTCTGCTGATTACAAACTTCTTGTCTTCCGTACACCATAACCGATAACCCTTGACTCCTGTAGCATATCCTAAGAAAATTGCCTTCTTTGCTCTATTGTCAAGTTTGTTACCTTTAACATGGTAATAGGCCGTACAACCGAAAACCCTAAGTCTCCCGTAATCTGCATGTTCACCTGACCACACCTCGTAAGGTATGCCGCCATCTAAAGAAGAATGTGGAGACCTGTTCACAATATAACAAGCTGTAGCAACAGATTCTGCCCACCATTCTACGCCTAATCCCGAATTGGAGCGCATACATCTAGCCTTCTCAAGTAGTGTACGGTTCAATCTCTCTGCGACTCCATTCTGCTGAGGTGTGTTTACTACTGTCCAGTGCCTCATAATGCCTTCCTGATTACAAAACTCCTTGAATGCCCCATCCGTGTACTCGGTCCCATTATCCGACCTTAACGTCTTCAGCTTTCGACCAGTTTTGTTCTCAACCATTGCTTTCCACACCAGGAATGTGTTGAATACCTCATTCTTATGCTTCAGAAAATAAAGCCAGACAAATCTCGAATGATCATCAACGAATGTAACAAAATACCTGGAACCACCCTTGGAAGGTAACTTTGCCGGTCCCCAGACATCGGTGTGTACGTAGTCTAACACCTCTTTGCTCCTGTGCTTACTTGTAGAGAACGTCACCCTGTGTGCCTTCCCGAACACACAATGCTCACAAAACTCCATGCAAGGCTTCTTCATGTCCTTCAACAAGCCTTTCCCGCACATCAAAGATAGACCCTTTTCTGACATATGCCCAAGGCGCATATGCCAAAGCCTCGTACTAGCCGTTGGATCCCTTCCACTGATTCCTACTGCTACATCTCCCGTAATTGTTGTCCCCAAAAGTTTGTATAAATTACCGTAACGAGTACCTCTCATTACCACCAAAGAACCCTTAACGACTTTTATGGAGCCATTCTCTATAATTATCTTACAGCCGTTCCGCTCCAACACACCAAGGGAAATTAGATTTTTCCGCAAATCGGGTATGTGTCTTACGTCCGTCAATGTTCTCACCACTCCATCGTGCATCTTGATACGTATTGTTCCGAGTCCCACAGTTTTACATATACTATCATCACCCAGTAAAACTGTACCACCATCTATACTCCTATAGGTAGTAAACAACTCCCTATTTGGACACATATGGTGTGACGCCCCTGAATCAAGCATCCACTTATCGAAGATTTTCTCAGACACCTCTGTCACCGAGAAACATTCATCCGCCTCTTCTGACACATATCCCGCCTCTTGCATCTCTTGTTTCTCCTTGTAGCCTTCGTTCTTTTGCTTCAACTTTCTCTTTGGACAAGCCGCTTTAAAGTGGCCAAGCTCACCACAACTAAAGCACGTTTTCTTGAAAGAGCCTCTAGATTTGGATCTAGATTTCCCGCCCTTTCCCTTTCCCCTTTCATTACTCCTCCCCCTCGTTACAAACAACCCTTGTGCTTGTTCTTTGTCTACTCCACCCGACGCCATACTGCTAGTAGCAACCTTACGAAGGTCATCCGCTAATAGCGAATTTCTCGTCTCTTCCATGCTTAGACTATCACCAACAAGCATCAAAGTTTGAACAAGGTTCTCATAGGATTTAGGCAATGAAAGTAACAATATGAGGGCTTGGTCCTCATCCTCAACCTTAACATCAATATCCTTCAAATCTGAGATAATCCTGTCAAACCTATTCACATACTCCTGAATAGAAGAACCCTCTTCAATTCTACATGTGAATAATTTGGATTTTAAGTAGACCCGATTCGTTAAAGTTTTCGTCATGAAACTGCTTTCTAGCTTTAACCACACACCCGCCGCCGTTGTTTCTCCGTCTACTAGGAACGCCACGTCCCTCTCAAGACACAACATAATGGTAGCCCGTGCTTCGAGATCTAACTCCTCCCAATCCTCATCTGACATATCTCCTGGTTTCTTTCCCGTCAACGTCTTGTGTAATTTCTGCGAGATTAGCAGATTCTTCATCTGCATCCGCCAATAAGAAAAATCGTTTTTCCCATTGAACTTCTCTATCTCATATTTCCCTGATTTGACCGTACCACTTCTCGATCCCATCTTCTTTTCGTTCAATCTCAACAAGGCTCTGATACCAATTGTTAGAACTGAAAGTCGCGGAAGCTATCGAACCTATCCTAGAAATTGATCCGATTATGAAGATTAATCGAAAAGCTAAGCCAAAATCTAAATATGCGAACAGAATTTAACGAGGTTCGGCTTTAAAGCCTACGTCCTCGGGCGAACAAGAAATCTTTATTGAAGGATAGATGAAGACGACTAACACAATCCGCAAGTTCGTCCCAAGATGGTACCGTATAGTAATAACCTTCTATACTAAATCTTCGACGACCGAGAAATTTAACACCGCTCAAAAAACTATGAAAAATTTCTCTCACTCTTGCTCTCTCTCTAGCTCTCTAAAGAAGAGTTGTTGTTGCTTGTGTTGGTGTGTTGATTACAAAGCACTCAACCCCTATTTATATATATTATAAGCCAAAAAATTGGAAACTGCCTATTGAGCCAAAAAATTGAAAACCATCCCAATTTGGAAACTGCCTATTGCTGCCTCTTAAACCTCCTCTTCAATTTTTAGAAACTGCCTCTTACAATTACAATATGTGAAAAGTGATTATAATAATACTTGTTTATAATAAAACATGGGTGGTTATGATTCTTATAATTACTCTTTTTCTTTTCATATTTTTACAGGTCCGGATTTTATTGGAATGCAATTACAAGTAGGAGTCTAGAAATAAATGAACATCGCAAAAATCATTTTTGTTCTTCTCGTAGTCTACAATTATTTTTGTTGTTTTTAGGAGTTATTTGAATGTTTTGTATGGATTTGTTTGGGCACCTTCGTCTCAGGTTCATTGTTGCATAAACTTTCATTTTTACAGCTGAATGCAAGTTAAGATCTCAGAGTTACTTCCAATTTTACAAGTGCATGGATTTATTTTGTATGCATAAATTTTCATTAATACATAAACTTTCAAGTTTTCGATTACTCATATATTCTTTAGTTTTGATCTCTCTAGTAAAATTAGATAGAAAGACAAATCTTATTTCCAATTTCAGAATCACTTACATCCACGACTACTAGACGAACATTACGATGAAGATGCTATCAATTTTTAAATAAAAAATTTTGGGTTTGAAATCACCAATACTATCCAAAAACCACTTCTATTACATCCACAAACAACTATTTCAGGAATAGTACACCACCTAGAGATTTTGATATTATTTCCTCAACAAAAAAGGAACTTTTGATATTATGAAGCACACTGCCGGAGCAAATTAAATCCCAAAAGAGATTGAATCTCAACTTACTAAGGAAACTATCAAATTATGAACAAAATCATTTTGTACCTCCATGTTATTATGAACTTTCAATTAGAAAAGAAATTAAATTGAAGTTTGGTCCTCGCGTAGCATCTGGTTAATGACTCAAGTATTAATCAAACCTATCTTGGAGCACAGTAATTAGTATTCTTTCTCATAATCATCACCCAAGTTCGGCACTCTCTCCCCTATTTGATCGAATGAAGAAGGAGAAGAAGAATGCCCAAAGTTGTTCCTGCTCGTACTCTCTCTCTAAAGTCTGGAGTTTGGAAGGAATGAATAGAATGACCTGAGAAGTAATAGAATGACGTGGAAATGCTATCAAAATTAAATCTGGGTCATTCGTTTTTAACGGTCCAGATGTAGTCAACTTTTCAAATTTGCTTTGCCACCTCAGTCCGTGAATTCTTTCGTCATTTCCCTGAGTGAACTTAGCATTCCCGATTTGTATTTTCTCTTCACGACGTATCTTGTAATGATAACTCCTGTAGTCCATTTGCAAAAAAAAACATGGAACAAATAAAAGTTAAGAAATTATGTTCCACTTACCTAAGAAAATAAAATAAAATATTACTCTTACTCATGAAGTAAAACTCTATAACCCAACAGGAATTCTTGTCGTATTTCTTTTCAACAAAAGTAATAATCGACCACTTCCAATCTTCTCCTATGTTTATTCCCCTTGCTAATAACTAGATTAAAACCCTCCTTCAACAGTAAACCGTATCAAGATAATCAAGAATCAACCTGCAAATTTTAGAGAGAAAGAGGGGTTCGGTCGAGGACCTCGCTTGTGTCACCACCTGTTTCTCTCTCTCTTGGCCATTTTCGAAATGACCCTTGTTTAAGTTATCACCAAATTACTTATTTTTGCCCCTTTCTAATATTTTAGGGTGTAAATAAAATTTACAAATTTGTTAGGCCGCGGCTTTGGGGAATAAAGAATAATCTCCGGGGAATAAATTCTCTAGGGAATCCATGTTTTTTTGTACATTCTCGGGGAAATATTTTATTTTGAGTCCAAAAATTCATTTGATCTAACATTGCCCCCTAATCTTCGTCTTCTTTATCCCCTTCACCACCACAAGTTTACACCACCACCATTGTCTTTCCTCTCTTCTCCTCTTTAACTCACTGTTACTCTATATCTCTCTCTCTCTCTTTCTTGTTGCTTTCATTTCTCTATATATCTTTCATTATCTCTCTCTCTCTCTCTCTCTCTCTCTCTCTCTCTCTCTCTCTCTCTCTCTCTCTCTCTCTCTCTCTCTCTCTCTCTCTCTCTCTCTCTCTCTCTCTTTCTCCCTCTCTCAATGACTATCTCTATGTCGTTCATACTCTAGATCTCTCACTCTCTTTCATTGTAGATCACTCCCGTTATTTATCTCGGTGTATACATTTCTTTATCTTTCTCGCAGTCTCTCTCTCTCTCTCTCTCTCTCCCTCTGTGTCTGTGTGGAAATAACAAAGTTCATAGCCACGAAACGTTTTGTATCCACGAAACGTTTTGTGGCCACGAAACGTTTTGTAGCCACGAAATGGTCTTCGGCACAAAACGTTTTGTAGACACAAAATGTTTCGTGGCCACGAAATCATCAAGGAAAATCTCACCAGAAACCCTCTTCGATGTAAAATTTCGACGAAGTGAACAATTCCCTTTGTTGGAACAATGTTTGTGCGAGAGAGAGAAAAAAAAAACATGAGAGATTGATTGAGAAACAGTGAGAGATTAAGAGAAAAATAGTGAGAGATCGATAGACATAGTTAATGAGAGCAATAGAGAGATAAACAATGAGAAGTCGGGGGAGAGAGACTAAGAGAATAAGATGGAAAGAATAAGACAATAAGAGAGAGATGGTGAGAGACAGTGAAAGAGATAGAGAGAGGGAAGATGAAGATTAAGGGGCAATGTCCGATCAACCCAATTTTTGGACTAAAAGAAAAATATGTCCATGAATCAATATTTATTCACCAAATTTTATTCCCCAGAGAATTTTTTTAATTCTCCAGAGCCGTGGCCATTTGTTATTCCCACGAAGTGGTAATGACGGGCCTATAAGTTAAGTAATTGGAATTCTCCATTGTGAAGTTTGTTGTTACAAACTGGATCGCCTGGTAGACTCTTGTGAATAGAGAATCCGTTTAAACAATCTAAAGTCAAGTTCAGCCATATGTTCATAGTTGAGTACTCTCGGAATGGGACAATTACTAAAATAACCTCCCATCTTTGTTTGCCATATAACCTCCTTCCCACTCATTTGATACAAAAATGATAGGGGAACCGACAATTGTCTGTTGATATACGTCATTGATTTGGCTGATCCTTGGATACTAAAATTCTCCCTATAAATAATGGCTTTAGGTAATTTTTACATCTCTAAAGACAATTTCACTCACGAGTATTATAAGTATATATATTTCGTGGTTCGTCCTTGTATATCAAAACCAATTGATGTGTCCATGCAGTCGTGTAAGTAAGACAGTGAGAAATGTTTTTCAATTTTCAACGTACATCGAACCCTAGACATCTAAGGTGGAAGACTTAACCTCTTACCACTCTAACCAAGGGTTGCCCGTGACAAATGTACATAAAGCTCTCTTTTCTAAAGTGAAGTCCAATTTCAGTATCTTAAAATCCAACCAGCAACTTGGCAACTCTCCTCCATTCTTTCTCTTCCTAGCTACTGAATTTCTGTTATTTTCTCTTAACAAATTTTCTGCAAATTCCAAAATGAATTACCGTTATCATTCAAAATTATCCTTTTCCTTGTAAATCTGAAATAATGTCAGTTTGACAATCAATCAGAAGAAAGACTTAACGGTTTTGTTGTCTATGAATATCACGAGACTTTCATTTTTTAAGTACCCTAACTATTTTTACTGATCTTCTCTCTCTCTAATAACTAAGCTTTGCTAGGGTTGGTTTGTTATAGTCTTTGTGTAACGGTTCACACACTAATATTTCAACCCCCTCCCCATTAAAAAATTATCACGATTTTTTTCACTCCATGGATTAGTTATAAAGCAAACTTTTGTTTCTTTAATTTTCCATGCATGTAGGCCATGCATTTTCTCTCTTCTTCTATACCCTTCACTTAAAAAACAAACAAGAAACAAGAAATTGTATTTTTTTAAAACTTTAAAGAAGAAGAAGAAAAGTGATCATCATGTCTAAAGAAGAAGATGATACAAGGCAATATCATTGTTTGAGAAAATATGAAGCCATTGTTAAACAGGTACAGATCTTCCTAATTCCTATCAGCTACTAATTATATGCATTAATTCTTGACAAACTATGTATTTTTTATATACATAATACCGATCGAAAAGGGTGAAACTCGAGCTCATCCAGTTCGTTCCACCATTCGTATCGATATATCTTCTCTTCTTTTGTTTTCAAACCCTTGATTCAAAACATTGAAATTTTACCCGGCATAGTAGGGCTTCTTCTCTATGCGTACGTAATATCATAGACCCATAACTTGAAAGCAGTGAGGCACGTTCAGAGGCGAAACCAGAGAATTAGAAATTAAGGGTTTCGGGCGAAGTAATAAAAACTCATTGTTATTGTTCGACGATTTTCTGGTAGATTATTTTTACCATTTTTTTTAAACTATAAAATGATCTATAGTCTTATATTAAAATACTTTTGGTACGCAGTTTACATTTTTCTTCTATAAAATCAGTCTACTAGAACAAATTATTTATCTACATGACAAAGGAAGAATTTTATAGGAAGCTTAGGTCGAACCCAAGAGATCCCAATCCTAATAGAGATAAACTTGGTAAAGTAGTGGTGCTCAATTAACCAATTCGTAATTCTTAAATAGTTTGTACTAGGATTACTTTCAAATAATTTTGTGTGTTTGATTAATGAATTAATTCAAAAAACTGATTAGGTTTGTGGAAAATCTGTTTTCCGGTTTGATGAGCTGATCGAAATGATGGATGCAAGATCCAGACCTCCAAAACGTCGTCGACGAGTCTCCTCCTCTGTAAGTTTCTTTCTAAACTAATTTCTTGTTAACTAACCATGCTTAATAATTTTCTTAGGAGTTGTACATATTTAAATGTTTTCTTTCTCTCTATATACATAGAGCTCGAGAGGAAGCACGACGGCTGCCACCACTACTCCCACAGTACCCGATCAATCAAATGTCGACGAGTTGTTTGTGCAGACGATAACAAGATTTATCCATGATTTAAATCCTAACTCTACGACCCAAGAACACAGTGAATCCAAAGAAGAAGGTTGATTAATTAGTGTCCTTATTCACTTCACTACTAAGATGATTATAATGTGAATATTCATAAGATTATATGTAAATCCGTTCTCATTGTACATTATATTTAATCACTTGCTTAAGCCATTATGACTATGGTTGGATGTTTGAGATTCTGTTAGTTGTGAGAAGGTCTGACGTACACGTCTGATAGGGTTTTGTATTGCAAGAGCTCCATAGTGACCCAACCAATCCTTTAATTGTAAAACTATAGTAGACGGCCCGAAATGTCAAATGGTCCGATTTTGGGGGCCGACCACAGAAGGAAAGGTGATGTGGGTGGCTCCAATTGATCAAGACATTTCTCTTTCATCGACGCCTGACCAATCGAGGCCAGTCACATCACTTTTGGGCACGTGGTCAGCCCAAAAAATCGAGTCATTTAGCACTTCACAAATGGCAACACATCATACAATAGAATACTTTTTGGGACTCATTTGAAATTTTATGCCCATATACAAAATGTTACTTGTCTATGTGTGGTGATTCAGCCAGGAAGCAAGAAATCCCACCGGAAACGCCCGAGTTCCACTGAAAAACGTAACAGCTAGAAGCCTGCCCAACACAGGTAGTGCACACCTGACCCGCCTGTAGATAGTAGTCGGGCTTGGGTTTCATCCAGAAATCCCTTACCCGCTCATACAACCGAAATACTGGATCCACAAGTGTTGCTTGTCCAAGAAGCCAGTGCATCACAACAGTGTATAAGCACCCCCGGCTTAGGTTGTAATGTAGTAAGTTGTAATGCATAGATGGGGGCCGAGAAAGAAATACAAATGACATCTTAGTTACATTGTCTTTGTTCCGAAGAACTTATAAGCAATAATCTTTCACATTTAACTACATTCCTTTGGTGAGAAGAATAAAAAAACTACCTGCCTATAAACCATTTTTCAAAAAACAAAGAATGAAGACGAAAATAGACAATAGTTGATTTAAGTTAGCGATTCATCTGCAAAATACTCCTGAAACAACAAAAGGTTCTGCTAAAAATTTCAAAAATTTTCCACATCTATATATAAATAATTTATGTTTGCGATTCATAAATGAAACAAAATAAATACATATGGAAACAGATAAAGTTTTATACAAAACTTTCCTGTGTTGTTTTCTTTCGTCTCTTCCCTAATTCTTCTTGGTAATGGAATTTGGAGTTCATAAACAATTCTCTCAAACAAAAGACCAATTGATGAAAGCAAATGCAAGGCAATGCACACTGTTATCTTCGCCTACTACTTTCCAAGCGATGACTTGCTCATACGAAACATGACGTCCCATCGTCGATACACACAGTCCACCCGGTAGATAAGCAAAACCCTACACATTATAACTCAAGATAGTTAGCTACTTTTGATGTTTTTTTTTTTTCTTTTTGTCCAAATTTTAACTCAGACTTATAAATCAGCCAGATCTAGCCATTTACACGAGTAAGGTGCAAGGAATCTAAAAACATAAAAAACATTCTAAAATTTGAGTTGAGTGGTTCAAATCTCGATCTCGACTAAAAAAAACAATATATTTTACAAAACTACGCTTTGCTTCATAACGCAACACTATGTCGTTGTAGTTTTTAATGGACCAAATTTTGATAATGACGAGAGAAGTAGACTTACCTGTTCCATTAATTTGGCAAAGTCGGAGCACAGTGCTTTTCGACCTGCCTCGTCGAATATTTTATCCAACGTAATATCTTGAAGAGACACTAGTGTAGTTTCCAGCATGTCAAGTCCTGTTTGGTTGGCGAACGTGAAGACTGGTAGCGACTACAAACCAACAAAAAGAACACCCCATTAACTTTTTACGAGAGACAAAATAGATTTATGCAGACATCCATTTTTTCAAGCAAATACCTATAAGTCTAACATACCTTTACGGAGCAGCATAAAACGGCGTCTGGGTGGTGCCAAAGAAGTTTCAGTATAGAGTCACCTTCCTCACAATTTGATCGTAACAACTCTGCTCCTAAATGGAAACTGAAAATAGAGAAGAATGAGATAGTATATTAGTTAAAGACGGAAGTCGTGGACATTCCCAATCGAACCGAGGAAAGCAAGAGAATAGCCCTCATAAACTAAGAGGACTGAACTTGTAAAAGTAAAACCGATCATTGAACACAGAAGTGGAGTTTTTAAGATTAGTAAAACTTGCCTATAGCTCTGGCAGATCCAGTGAGCAAGGGTTAGAGCTTCTGGAGAACCTGGAGATAGCTTAGGCCCGACTTGAAGACCAGGTCCAGAAGGAGCTATAGCCATGGCGACTCTCTGAACAGACGAGATTACATTTCGTACATATTGTTGAGCCATGGCAGCAATACTATCCTGGAGATGGCTCTCGAAAGGAAATTGAAAAGCAATTGTCAACACTGAACGTGTGCTGTATGTACTTGGAGATGCATCTCCGTTGCCACGATTCGTAGATGGGCCCACTTCAAGGCTGGATGCAAGATCTAATGTTCGATGTGCAGGCAATGTTTCTTGCCCTTCACCCTGTAAAATTGTAAGAATTAGGTTAAAAAAATTCATCATTTACTTCTCTAACGGAAAACCTTGAAATGTGAAGTACTGGAAAAATGAATGCAGGTTTTATGAAAAATCATTCATCTTGGCGGTTAATAAACCAATTTGGCATGATCGATCTAAACAGAGGTTCAAGAGACGAACTCAACTGATCGTGTATCCAATGGTATGATTCGAAACCCAGAGGGTAGTAATGGAGCATCATCTGGAAACATTTCATCTATCGGAGCAAAAACAAGTTCAGAGCAAGCCCCTACTGCATTCTCATCCACTCCACTGCAAATCTGCCAGATAAAATATTAACATGACGGGTATGTTTAGCAATTGCAACCAAGAATTAACCCTCTTATTTAATCTCGTATTCATCATGCTCCCTACTCATTCTAATTAACATAATTTCTAAAATAATCACTAGAAAAAGCAGAGGCTCGGTCAATTGAAGCCTGTATTCCGATTTTTAAAGCAAAACCATGTTTTTCAAGATAAGATTTTATCAATTTCTGCAGATCGCAGTCATCTAAAGATATCCATAATATTATTCGGGAACAAAATCTGAGATAATTTGAGCAACCTGCAAGAGATGGATATCCCGCGACAAAACAGCTTCTTCCTGTGTAAGAGCGTGACCTTCGAGACGAATTATTTCGAGCATCTAGAAAAATATCACCAGATAAGAAAAGTTAATGCTTTGGAATCATGAAAATGATCTATAGGACTAATATCATAATCAGTATATGAAAACACACATTGAAGCATTAGTAATTCTATTATTTTTCTCTTGTATTTTTTTTTTTGACTGGCCTCCTCGAGGATGTGTAGCGGACTGGTTATTAGCAAAAGTAAAAGCAATCCATAAGTAGGAGCACAATGGCATCTCAATGGATCTCCGTAAGAAACATAATTTGCATTTCCTCGAAATCCCCAACTAGGGAATCATGTGGAAGATTCTGTTTTTAAAGGCTAACCTATAACACATCTGGGGATCTTGGACAGATCGCCATGCAGAATCATGAAGAGTAAGTCGACAAAATCTTGAAGACTGTGCATGTTACGTGGGACCTCTATGATTTAGGAACACCTAGATATTACTAGTAATAGATCCACTTAAGAAGGCGAGAGACCTAAATGTATGTATATATATATATATATGGAGAGAGAGACCTCTTCACGTTCCACAGTGTGACCAAGTGGCATGATGATTTGGCTCCCAGAGAATCTAGTCGACCTCAATCCGCCGAATGCGTAGGACCCAGATTTTAATGACGCAGCTGAATAAGCATCAAAATTGTAATCCGCCCACTCAGATCGGTGTTCTCTCAAGAACCGAACCAGCAACGCAGGATGAACATTCTAAAAGTAGGAAGAAACAATACCTCATTAGTTTTGGATCCAACATATCATCTTTACAGAATCTGTGCAACTCGATATAGAGGTACACCGTAGAAATTCATGTCAACAGTTGATGTGCTAACACTAAAAACCCCACCAAGCATTTGGAGATAGCAGTACGGGTAATGATAGATTAACTCACTTGGAGTAGCATGGATGCCTTCACACAGAGGACACCCCCAGGATATGTAAGGGCATTGGTTGGGTTTGTCATAGTGCCCAAGTTCTTGCCAGAGTTTACAGTAACTATAACATCTTCTGAATCATCATTATTCATCAATGACCATCCATCATCATTGAAGCCATTGACTGCATCATTGAATCCCCTACAAAAATGAGATTGATTCATTCAATAAGAAGTTTCAGGATGCTTACGAATTACAAATGTTGAGATACGCATAACTCTCTACTCCAGTAAACAATAAACACAAATCACCTGCTCAGTCTTTGACTAAAATTTCGTAAAACAGCAGGCTGCCGACCCAAACCATATACCACTTCGCCACTTGTCTCCTGAGCTATTTGTCTGACATGGCGCAGTGCCTTCAAGGAAGAGATTATAGTCAGGCCTTGTTATTTAATTTCTGCTTTGATTGTGGGAAATGCAATTGTCCAAAACACGAAATTATATGTTGTATGTAAGAGCGATAGCTGGTCTTACAGAACTTTCATCTAACAAATTAAAAAAAGTTGAAATGAAAAAAGAACCAAGTAGGGAAGTTCAAAAGGAGTCAGAAAGAGAAACGCGGTTTCCACCAGTAAATCACTTTTTATACAGCTTAGCCAGCAGGATCTAGTTTGTACCATCTCTTTACAGCTTCCATTTCACCCGCATACAGTAGGGCAACATGAAACAAAACAAATTGGTTGTAATGAAAGATAATAGATTACTTACAGCCACTGTCATTTTCTGAGCCAAGACATTTGACGACTGATAAAGTGGTCGCAACACCTCAGGCACGCTCCATGCCTGCACAAGAAGAGATTAGGAAAAGAAATTGTTGCGGCATAATGTGAAAATGTAAAGGTAGCAATGAGAAACCAAACCTCAAGATCCAAGTGATCAACAATATGTATGATAGATCCTCCTCCCTCACATGGTCGAATTAAGAAACCACTGGGCAGCATTTCAGCTCTAACAAATTGGGGGGAAGCAGGTGCATTTGGCCCCGTACCAGAACTGGATAGTGATCTTTCGCAGACCTTGAGTAATATATGCCAAAAATATGACGAAGGACCACCGTAAATTATGATATGTTCATATGCTTATTCACGCTAGAATTTATAAACAAAAGAACCAAACTGAAATATATATATATATATATATATATATATATATATATATATATATATAAGTTCAATGATCAGCATCAGAAGTTATTCCAATCCATATCCAAAACCAAATTGGTATGTATCATCAAGATATGAGCTTCACTTTTTACAGGCAGTTTTGGAGTACTATGTAGTAAACGAGTACATAGAAGAGGGTTGAAAGTTACATTTCTCCTTTTATGAATGCAACAGTTTTGGTTTCTTGTAACGAAATAATTCCACTACTTGCCAACAGAATTGCAAAAAAGCAAGCGAAAATCACTATGGGGAATAACATACCACAAGACTGCCATCTTCAAGACTTGTTGTGTATCTCAAAGTCCAAAAATCTCGAGCAGGAGCCAGTGTGGTTGGTGCATACATCTGAAAGCAACTGTTAGTTAAGTAGACAGATATCCCAGAATCCAGATTTCAGACAGAAAGTACTGAAACCAAAAGAAGAGGAACAATTAAAATATCATCTGTTCTTCTGTTACCTGCATGTATATGAGTTCAATTAAACCTCCATTTCCAGCTGGAAACATGTTATACACTTCAAGATTTCGGCATCCACGAAACCAAGATGGGCGGTCTTTGAGGATTCCCGCAATCTGGAAAATAGTTAAGACTAATATATTAGCCACGTGAACCAATAGTAGCTTGGAGTGAAGTATATAACATCCCAGGGATACTCCACTAATTGCAACTTGATTTGGAGTTGGAATTGCATGTGACTCTCCTCATGACACGTAAAGTCTGCGGTCTAGCGAGAAAACCTTAATTGGCGGCATCATTTATTACTCAAATATTTTTACAGAAATAGCTCTCGAAAGACCAAATAAGGATCTACAGATGATGTGGCCCCGACTGGATTCTCCCAGATGAATGTTCAAGACTTGGTACGAATGTGCTAAATGAGATGCTACTCCATCATAGGTAGCATATTTCTACGTTTATACCAAGTAGTTTTATTCTCACGGGAATATATTATCAAGATTAGATTAGCTATTACTGTTTAGTATATTTTCAAACAAATTGTTTTTAAAGGCCATACATTGTCTATCTGGAAGTAATTTAGAATGTAGAAAAGCTAATTATGAGTTTGAGAATTTCAAATAAAAGTAGACCTTTATTTCTTCTAGTGTTTGGTTTTTCAGAGTGTGATCTAATATTTTTGTTTATGCTGATTAATTCACACCAGAAGGGAGATCAAAGCCAAGTCTTACCTTTGTTGGCTCCAAACTTACTAAACCACAGGCTCTTGACGCCACTCCACTACAATTTTGCGAAATCGCAACGATTCCAACCGAATCCGGACCAGGCTAGACAAACAAAAGCAAAAAACACACAGAAATCATCCACATGCCTCGTGAGAATTGAGGATTTAAAAGAAAAAGTTATCTAATTTAGATTTGGGTAGTAATTAAAAACCTTCATCCCAGGCATTTGGAGCCAATTGACAGCAGTTCCTGTAGCCTTCGTAAGGAACTCTGCCAATGTCTCCTCCGCAATTGAAAGGAGTCTGCCAAAAAGATGGACCAGAAAGTCATCAAGATCAGCAAATCTCACAGAGAGAGAGAGAGAGAGAGATTAAGAGAGAGAAGTTACCCAGCAGGGTTATTAGCATCCCTCAAAGAATGCTGAGGAGTAGTAACCACAGACTCACAGCTTGTGTCGGTCGTAGCAGTTGCCTGCCAAGAAAAAACAAATTATATGTCAGAAAGCCGTGCAAATCTTCAACAAAAAAAAAACTTCTCTTTTTCACTTCATTTCATATAATCCCCTTTGTCCTCGCCTATTGTTTAAGATACAACAAAAATTTGAACTCCTCAAATGAAGAAGCCTCGTCCCTTGTGAATGTCATTGGGTTCTTTTTCTAGCAAGGCTAGGAATATCAAGAATGCTCACAACACCATAAAGTAACATCTCATTGTCCCAAAACACTTGAGAGAAAATAACTTTACAGGAAAATAAAAAAACTTTCATCTATTTCTAGCAAGGCTATTCTAACTCATCTAGATGAATAGAAGTGAGGAGGAATTTTGTAAAGAAGAGGAAATGATAAACTTAAATTTTCAACTTATAACAAACAGATAATATTGTATAGACAAAACTTACATTTTGAAGCTGTTGCCTCATGTAAGTGTTTTCGTAAACCAGTTGAGACACTTGTTTCTGAAGACGATCGTTCTCCTCCATCAACAGCTTGTTCATTGCCGTCAATTTCTTGTTCACCGTCTGCAATCTGGATGCCTCTTTTCTCTGCTTCTCTCTGCATCTGTAATTCAAACAAAAGAGCCATTTTACCTGGTTAGGGGCTTTTAACAATAGGAAACCCTAGAACTACAAACCATTCTCCTGACCTTCAACAAATCAAATCAGTCTTCGGCCAATCGGCCTAACCAAATACTCGTTTTCAGATAAATAGTTTGAGAGAACTCAATCTTTCCGTCCGAGTTATACCAGACTCAACAGAGATGGTTCTCCGTTCATTTTTGGGAAAAAATCGGCAAAACTCGGTTCGAATCGGTCATCAGCAACGACCGATTCAGAACAATACTCAAAACTTGATATTCTGCATGTAAGGAAATAGAAACAAAAAAACAGAAGATTATTATTTCTAGAGAGAGAGAAGTTTTCAGAAGAATCTTGCCTGCGATTTTGAAACCAGACTTTGATCTGCTTAGGCTCGATGTTAGAGAGAATAGGACATTCGCGAATGAGTTGTTGTCGTCTCATAGAACTAGGTTTTGGACATTCAGCATAAACTCGTTCAAGTGCTTCAACTTGTTCAGATGTGTATCGTACATACTTCCCTGAATCAAGATGATGATTATGATGTTGTTGTTTCCCCATACTCCCTATACTCCCACTGCTGCTCTCTCTATGTGGCACGAGAGCCATAGCCATTTTTCGAACTCAAAATCCAAATCTGTTTTTAGAGAGAGAAAGAATCTCTGAACCTGTAGTGAGAGAAAACAAAAAAAAAACTATGAAATGAGGAGTAAAACAGAGTTTCTCTCTCTAGAAAACTTCAGTCTGTGTAAAGATCAGAGAGAAATAGAGGTTTTGATTAGACTCCTCAATCAATCAAATATATAAAAAAAGAGATTCTTCTCTCAGACAAAACAGTTTTTGAACTTTGAAGGTTTTATATTTGAACTTGGTGCTGCTATCTACCAAAAGGAAGAAACAGGAATCCGTATAAAATACAGATCGAGACAGAGAGAAAGAGAAAGAAAGAGAGAGAGAATATCCTTCTTGACGAAATCTCTTTGTCCTTGAGCAATAAAGTTGCAGATAAGAACTACTTCGACAAACAAACAAACAAAATAAAAACTAGCACCTTTTTTACCCTAGGCTTCTACTTGTGCAGCTCTTGAGCTGAAAACAACTTCTTCTTCTTCTTTCTCTCACTAACTTCAAACCGATCTTACAAATTCTTTTGATTTGTCTGCTTTAATTTCGACCTTAAAATTCAGGTACGGACTGAAAAAAGTAACAGTTCATTAAAGTTGATATAAACAACACAAATCTCACCTTCAGAGAATCAAACAAGATCTTTGTATTTACTTCGTCTGAGCAAATAACTTCACATCAAATGCTATTAACTAGCTGAAAAATTCATAATCAAACCCTATTTCTAAACCAAATCTTCAACTTCTATATTCTGATTCGTTGAAAAATCACTTCGCCTTCTTTCCAACTTCAAACCAGAAATCCTTGTTTTGCTAGTAATCAATGAAGTGAATCTACTTCAGTTTGGATGTGAGAGAGAGAGAGAAGAAAAGGTGAAGACGAAATGAAACGGTAAGTAGAGAGAGAAAATGCAAAGGTTTGTTTTAGAGAGAGAGAGAAAGAAAGTAGTGCTTAGTAAACAAATACTCTACTTGTGAAAGAAACACAACAGAAAGACAAGGTTGGTTCTTCAGTTCAACAAAAATGAGAAACAACTCGCTTATCCCGCATCTCGAGATAAACTCTCTGCATTCTTTATAAAGAATCAACTTTACTTATTTATCTTGGTCTTTCTCAGTAATGACATTTCCAACCTCAGTCGTCTTCTTCCAATTCTTACCTTTTTATCCTAACTTTTCTTATAATTCACAAAGGACCCATTATTAATTTAACAATTAACATGTCCTTTCTTTATATTATGCAACGAGAGTAAAACCTATGCTCAACTGTTGGAGATAAATTTGAAAAGAGCAATCTAGTCGTTGAAGATAAATTTGTGGATATAATCGCAACTTTAGAGATAAGTATGGAAGATGTAATTTGAACATTTGAAGATATGTTTCAAAAAGGTACTTAGTCACTGAAGATGAGAGTATATTCTAAAAAAGATATCCTCCTCGAAGTCCTCCGTTATTATATACATTTTTTTATCCCAATCTAGTAAGATTGATCTACAACGATTTAATCATGTTCAACTATAAGTCCGATTTAATTGAAGAAGTCAAGCCTCTAATCAAGTTAGTTGCTAGGATGTGAGTCTTTGTGAAGGATATACATTTCCTTTAGTTAAATAGAGCTCCATAGTAGTGGTTTGTAATTTAAACATGGGAGCGTCTATAGGCGTCTTCCAAAACTGATGTAGCCACCTCCAGAGTACCTCCCTCTTCTTATTCTCTCCTACGGTAGTTTCTTCTTTCTCTCTCAATCTTCAAACTGTAAACCAATCAAAGGTTAAACCTATAGCAATCTATAAATCTATCAACAAAAACTCATTAATCTATCAACAAAAATCCATTAATCTATCAAAGATTAAACGTCACGGAGGAAATCAAAAATCTAGATTGGTTTAACGTCTTTAAGATTACCGAAATAAAAAATCCATTAATCTTCAAGCTTAAGGTTCTTTGTGTTTGCCTAGATGAAAAACCCCTAAATTTGTGGATGAAGAAACCAACTGTAGATTCGGGGATGAAGAAGTCTTAAATGGAAGAACTGAGTTTTGTGGGATTTGGGGATGAACAATCCCTTGGCTGTGTTGGTCAGTGCGAGGCCCAAAGCATAGTCTCAGACCGGACCCAGTCCGATACGATGCTTTGGGGTTTGAACTGGTCAGTCCAAATGGAGGACACATACAGTTGTCGGAATTTGACCACGGTCAAACCCTCTTGGGAGGCGCCTACAACAATTTTAGGAGGCGCATTTAGAGGGGGTATTACGGGATAAGATGGTGCAAAGTAGAAGTGCTTCAATATTTTAGGTGGGATAAAGATAGTTTCAAGGGGTTTTTTTTTTTTGATGAAAGAGTTTCAAGGGGTTTTAGGCCGCTCTTTTTGCTCTCACGTTTTTATTATCTTATATTTTTTTTTTTTGTTGAAGTTTTTATCATCTTATATTGAACAAATTAATGGTTTAACCCTTTTCTGATATACGGGTTATGTTTTAAACCAATTGTAACTTTATTTCCCATCTATATAGCCAAATGAGGATATACCTTGAATTTTAATAAAATATATGTTTTTATTCAAAAGAGGGTTATTTCCCAAATAGCCCCCGATTTTATGACCAGCTTTCTGCCTAACCCCCTACTTTATCGAAAATATCCGGATTGACTCCTTTTTCAGTTACAGTTAAATGTCTGTTAACTAGTCATTACATCTCTCTCCTCCATCTCATCACCTCTCTCTACCACGTCATCCCTCTCGCCACCTCATCATCTTCTCCGATAAAGTCGCCGACCTACTAAATTTTCGGCGACCGGCTGGCGACCTAGAAAAGAAAAAAAAAGGCTTGGCTTAACCCTAGAATAGAGGGGAAATGAAGAATGGGTAGGAATAAAACATGAAGAAGATGAAGAATTTAAATTTGAAATTGAAGGTGATGAAGAAATGGGTAAGGGTTCGTGGCGATGATGATGATGATGATGATGATGATCATATTGAATGACACAACCAGTATTATTTGAACCAGCAGCTGAAAGAGGAGCTCTAATTGAGGCGGTGGCAGTGGTGGCATCATTAAGAAGACCAGCTAGAATCTGTCATTGACGACGTGTTGATCTTGACCGACGATTTTGAAACCAATAGAAAACCTTTGCATCACCAACAACTCCATATTTCTCAAGTAATTTTTTGATTCTTATTGTTTCATCTTTGGGTAGATTTACTATTCCACTATTGAAGATTGATTTAAGAATCAATATTTCTTCTGGTTTTGGGGTCCATCTTGATCTAACTGGTTTGGTTTTATTAGACCCATTGTTGTTATTATTGTTGTTGTTATGACTACTACTTGAGTCTGGAACTGTCGGATGAACTTCCATTTCTTATTCCTCTTATTTCTCGGAAATCAATGAAATCAACAAATTGAAACCCAGATTCAAAAATTACCCAAAAATGAATAAGAAAAGAAAGAGAGAGAAAAACCCTAACCAAATCTGGTTTTCCCCAAATCAGATCTAAGGTTTTGGTTTTCTCCAAACCCTAGAGAGAGAGAGAAAAAAAAAAGAATGAAGGAAACAAAAGGTTTTTTTTTTAAGTATGAAGGTCGCCGGCCGGTCGCCGAAAATTTAGTCGGTCGGCGACCTTATCGGAAAAGATGATGAGGTGGCGAGAGGGATGACGTGGCAAAGAGAGGTGATGAGATGGAAGAGAGAGGTGATGAGATGGAAGAGAGAGGCGATGACTAGTTAACGGACATTTAACGGTAACTGAAAAAGGGGGTCATGTGGATATTTTCGATAAAGTAGGGGGCTACGCAGGAAGTTGGTCATAAAGTTGAGGGCTATTTGGGAGGTAACCCTTCGAAATAAAAAAAAATCAGGGTAGTATCGTTATTTTGGGTACAAATATGGGCATTGTTTAAGAGTTTTTTAAGTAAAGGAGGGAAAACAGCCTAAAAGCTAAGCGCCAGAAAGCAGAAAACGGCAAGTACTTCCGGCGCGAATGGACGGCGCACATTAGCAACTTCCGTGACATTTAGGGATTTTCAAATACGCATTTAATATTTGGAAAAGTATAAATTTTATTTATTTATTTATTGAATTTCCATTTGCTTTTTGGGCATGCGAAAAAAGCAAATCACGTGATTTCCACCATTTGAACTCCCAGTCCCCCCCCCCCCATACGCTTAAATAAATTCAAAATAATCTAATTAATTTGTTATTTACATAATTTAAATTAATTTTGTTTTGTGTACAT
Organism: Eschscholzia californica; assembly: GCF_041429995.1. NCBI lineage: Eukaryota > Viridiplantae > Streptophyta > Magnoliopsida > Ranunculales > Papaveraceae > Eschscholzia > Eschscholzia californica. The sequence goes on along the minus strand of NW_028238420.1, from coordinate 38,975,550 downwards.
ATGTTATATATTTGACCTGTCAGCCGAAAGGAAGCTTATAACCTAAGTGATAAAAACGATTAGAAAAATTGAAAAGGGATGTTTTATATTTATCTTTTCGAGTTGGATAAAAAAATTAGATAAGATTCTTTTACATGTTTATATTATAAAATTGTTCGTAATTTATAATATATTTAAATATAGTGACGGAAAATAACTTTACTAGAAAGATTTTATGTTTCTTATAAAAATAGAGTACTCTACATCTATACCCCCATATACTTTACATCTCTATCCCCGTAATATTGTTTAGTATTTGACAGAATAATATAGAAGAATACCCTATAATACATTATATAATATCAGGGTCTCTTTACTAGAACACAATTTAATTGGTGATGTTTGTTATGTTCAATGCATCTAAAATAGTTGTAAGTCACATACTTAAAGAATGACTGAGGATATTTTATAACACATATTGAAATCCGTATGTTTTTAATAATCAATAACGAGAGGAAATATATTTAATATATAAGTAAAAGTTAACTTATTGATTAAATTAGATTTCTTAATTATAAGTACAAAAACATAAATTGGGATGACATGTCACGGGATTAAAGGAGTTTAATCACTATTCCAATTTCCAAAGACCTCTAAGAATAACAGCTTCTCCTAGCTTTCAATTGAATTTTACAATCCAATGTTTAGATGATAATTAATGTTAATTGTTAGTTTTAAGAAAAACGATTTGTAGTGATAATTACTCGCATGAGAAACATTAATCATAATTAGTGAAGTCACATATTCTGTCCCAAACCGAATAATTCAAACAAATCATACGTTGGTATATCCATATTGATCATTGCATGGTCTGGAGACAACTTATGATTTTTCATTTCCAAGAAAAGTGGAACTAAAGTTATCTCATTGGATTGTCAATAAAATCAATTTCCGTTTGCCTCAAATAACAATAAATATGTCTATACCCATTAGTGAATTACAAATTTAAGCAATTATTTTATGTATCTAATTTTTTCTTTCTTATCTTTTTCAGTTTCCCGGTCTCTTAACAATAGATTTGATTCTTCACTTTATTATTGTAATATTGTACCTGATGTTGTAATTTACTTTTGTAAGTCTCGTATTTTAATTTACTTGTTTCATATTGTATTCAAAGGAGTCACAACTCTCAAAACCATGTAAAATCTATTGGATTTAAATCCTACATATGAATGAAAATTCTAGTGTAGCTAAAAAAAACAATAGATTTGTTTTCCTCGACTAGTAGAACATGTTTTCTACGAAAAAATATTAATTGTTCAGATTTATCTATACAATGAGTGAGATACTATCTTCTTGGTTTATTTTCAGTAGTGTAGAAGTTTTTTTTTTTATGAACAATAGTAGTGTAGAAGTTAGAAGTACAATGTAGGAACCTAACAGAAATTTTGTTTGTAGTTAGCTTTGATAGTTGGTTTTGGGCCCCTATAGCTACTCGGTAAAAAGTCATCCAGAGATGATCAACTTTCCAAAAGGAATATTTTATCAGTTAATTACATAATTTCTAATTTCCTTTTAAACATCTTTGTTCTCTAAATTTCGTACTTAACAACCCATTTAAAATTATAATTTTTGGGTTCGTAGTCCAAGAATCTACACCTAAACACACATTTAGTCCACCCTAATATTAATATAGGATTTTAAGTCAAAATAATAATTATAATGGATATTTAGTCTAAATTGCCCATCTCTATAGAAAAAACAAATCTCTATCATTTCTATTTAATCATAATACCCATTATAACCTTTTATTTAAGAAAAACTCCACTTTTGAAAACCAATCACCAAAATTCTCTTTCTTTTTTATCTCAGATTTTTTCGTTTGATTTCAAACTTATTACCTGTTTCGCAATATACACGTTATTTAGTATCAATGACGTATATTTCTACAACAAAACATATTTAGTATAGTTAAAATATGTCTAGCTGTTCATAAATAACGTGTTATTTCTTGTTAAAGTTTCATACTTTATTTCATTTTTTTTATGTGTTACATACAACACATTATGTATCAACAATATTTATTCTAAAGGGGAAAAAACTAAAATCCTATATTGCGGGAAGATTGGACCTTAATCCCTTTTTGATTTTTATTTTGGGCCTAAAACCTGTAGACCCTTAAAATTACTGTAAGAAAATAGTCGATTGAAAGTCTACTGACTTTTACTTTATCTCTTTTATTCATTTATTTTCTTTCTCCCCCCTTTCTCTTACCAATAGCTCTTTCGCTCTCAGAAGGAGAGACAAATATAGTCATATGTATAAGAAACTACTCCATTTATATTAGTAAATCTTTTATTAATTGTCATGTGATTTGAGGCAAGGCAATAGCATGCTCTCCTTGTTCATCAAAGAGACATCATAGATACAAATCTTAAAATTCCTTTGACATTGATAATTGCTCAGTAGGGTAATGTGGAAAATATAATTGTCAGTGTCTTACGGACATAGGTTACACCTGGTATTTAAATAAAACAAACTGAAATTCACCAATCATATCATGACAACATATTTTTTGTAGAGATGTGTTGGAGAGTTTTATTGTTTTATAAGGACATTTATACTCACATTGTTTACTTAAAAAGACTTCACCTGAATCAACTTGTCATTTTTTGATATATATATATATATATATCTTAGTACAATGTATTGCACGAATCATGCAACGCGGAAAACAGAAATCAGACAAGCGTCAAATTTTTATATAACGTATATTTGTGAAGTTAAAATCAACCGATGACGTAGTATCTGTTCGTATATCTTGGAGTTCGACAAAGTAGAATAGTTCATGACTCAATTGTTTCAATTAAATTTTATTCAATATTTTTTGTAGCGAACAGTCAAAACAAATAATCTACATTATCAAAGTATAAATTGTTAAAAAAAAAAAGAGTTAATTCCTATATGGCCCCCTACTTTGTGACCAGCTTCCTTTATGGCCCCCTTTTTTTTCGTAAATTCAAATATGACCTCCTATTTTCAGGTAAATGTCATTACTACCCTTCTTAATAATAAATTTAAAACATTAAAATAAAAATATTTCCACCTCACCCCTCTCTCTCTCCACCTCATCTCTCCCTACACCTCACCCCTCTCTCTCTCCAACTCACCCCTTTCTTCTCCGGCAAGGTGGCCGGCCGGAAAATTTTCCGGCCACCTTCAAACCTAAAAAAAAAAAAAAATTTCTCTCTCCTTCTAATTTTTTTTAAAAAAAAAAAAAATCTCTCAACTCTCTCTCTCTAAAACTCCGGCGAAGGGAAACCCCCTTCGCCGGAGTTTTTAGAGAGAGAGAGAGATGAGAGGAGGAAAAAATTTTTTTTTTTTTTTTTTTGGAGGTCGCCGGCCGGAAAATTTTCCGGCCGGCGACTATAATCGGAGAAGATGAAGGTGAGTTGGAAAGAGAGAGAGGTGAATTGGAGAGAGAGAGAGAGGGGTGAGTTGTAGAGAGAGATGAGGTGGAGAGGGAGAGAGGGGTGAGGTGGAAATAAGTTTTTTTAAATGTTTTAAATTTAGAATTAAGAAGGGTAGTATTGACATTTACTTGAAAATAGGGGGCCATATTTGAATTTACGAAAAAAAGGGGGCCATAAAGGAAGCTGGTCACAAAGTAGGGGGCCATATAGGAATTAACTCAAAAAAAAAAAAAAAAGATTCATTACCATCAAAGACTAACCCAACCAATCAAAATATAAAACTCAAAAAAAAGGGAAAGGTAAAATTTTCTTACTCTATCTACACTTGACTTTAGATCTACTCCAACCTAAGAACTCCAATCAAAGAAAACCAAGTAAAGAAAAAGAAAAAGGATTTTAAACATAGAAAGAAAAAAAAGTAAATAAAGTTTGATCAAAATAACAAGATGGATCTAAAAGCCTTTTATGCGCCATATATAGTCTTGTCGGAATTATTACCCATGTATAAGTCACCTCCAACATAATAATCCTATGTAGATCCCCCCATCCTTTATTCCTCTCTCTCTCTCTCTCTAATTTTACTTGAACAATCAATGGTTTATGATGAGTTTATAAACAAGTCAATGTGTGTGGGTGTATCTTTTTTTTTTCTTCTTTTAAGTTTTAGTGATCGGATCAACAGTCCTTCCACTTTGTCTCCCTCTCTCTCTCTCTCTCTAAACTTTTCCTTTTCTACTTTTTATGTTCTTCTTATTAGTGGGATGGTTTCTTTCTCTCCCTCATTCTCTCTCTAGTAGTATTTCTTTGCTTTAATTACAGGGAAAGAATAATGGGCTATAGGCTTTCTTAATGGGCCCACCTTTAGTCCAATCAAGGTCCACCACGAGTCCAAATAAAGGCCCACATGTTCCTTTTTATTTTACTTTCTCTCTCTAAGTAAATGGGTAATGTGGACTTGGCTTTAGCAGAGGGATGTCGTTCCAGTGGAGACGAGACCCCACCATGCTACCCACGACACTGCTAAAACTATTGCATGTGTTTTACTCACGCATGGCTTCTCTCTCTCTCTCTCTCTCTCTCTCTCTCTCTAAACTTTCTCTCTCTAACTTTGCTTGTTTGTCACACATAGTACAGAGACCCCCCTTGATAAGGTGTTGACATCATTGATCTTCTCATGCTCTGTTTTCACGACACTATTAAAAAGCTATGCGACATTTATAGATAAAAGATGATTGCAGTTCTATGGGTAGTTAGAGAATTTGCTAAAGCTCAATTTAGACAATTTTGTGGGTCAATGATTTAGGATCAATGCGTGACTTTCGCTAAATTTGAATTTGATTGATTATTTTTGGCCGAAGTTACTATGGGAAGATATGTAAATTTTGAAAGATACGAATTTCTAAATGGAAATTATAGATTTTGTAAATTTTTCGGGACAACAAAATTTTTCTTGTTTCTCATTTGGCGCACCGACTTTTAGTTAACACTTGCAACCACCACCTCCGACCGTCACCACAATTTCTCTCTTCTCTTTCTTTTTTTCTCTTCTCCTCCCACTACCACTTACCTTCTACTTCACTAGAATATATATATATATATATATATATATATATATAGAGAGAGAGAGAGAGAGAGAGAGAGAGAGAGAGAGAGAGAGAGAGAGAGAGAGAGAGAGAGAGAGAGAGAGAGAGAGAAAAAGAAGGAGGGGAGACAAAACAAAGAGAGAAAAATGATTGTGGTGGGAGGTGATGGTGGTCAGGAGGTGGTGTTGGAAGAGAAAGATTTAAAAAATAAAAATATAAAGATCGTCGACAATGCCCATTTACCGGTAACCAATTCAAGGGCGAAGAAAGAGTGGTGGTGGCCTTGTGGGTGTTGTTTTCGGAGTACCGATTCAACGAGTTGACTCAACGAGTCTCTAACCGAATCATTAGTAAAACTAGTTACTACTTCGATTTTATTTGTGAATCAATCAAAAACACTTTCTTTCTAAATTAATGGAGAATGACTAAGGACGAAGATAACAACTCAATATCTTTCGTATTTCTAACCAATAATGTTTGTTATCTAGAACAGATGATTCATAGTCGAATCTTACTATCGATTTAAGATCGAAAAGAGAAATTATATTCCTTCTGTGTTTTCTGATTTATTACTTTAAATCAACACACTTATCAGAATGTCTTTGATTAAGAAATCATATGAACTAAAAAGAAAAAGAAAACTCAGAGGATAAAAAGAAGAATATTTTTTATCGAGGCGAGGTATTCCTCTTTCCTTAAGACAATTGACGCGATGTATAGTACCACACAGTTACCGGAATTTGTCTCCTAAGATACAACGATTAACCTTTCGATTGAATGGTATTTCGAATCCGAAAGCAGTCAAACTTGAAAGTATACTAACATATGGCTTAATGCAAATAGACCGAACTTCTTTCTTAGGAAACTCCTTGAAAACTAGCTAAATATTCTTCTTAAATACTCTAATGTGATCTTCTAACAATGTTTGATGCTTTGAAAAAAAAAAACAGATTGAATTTTGGAGTTCATTTGGGTCCTATAAATAGGATTCAAATACACACAGTCATTAGGGGCGCGTCAGTTGGGTTAGGGACGCATCTGTTGAGAAAGCAAAGTGACGGTTCACTTAATTTGCAACAGATCATGTCGGCTGCGATTTGGGATCTACCTGAATCGCACCCAACACGAGGGTTAGATGGCCGTTAGATTGAGGTTCGCAAGATGTTCCACCCCATTCCCGACAGGGCTTAGCGCGAGCTGTTGGATGAACGCGGACTCAACACGCGCCTTTAGATCTGAACGTGCTCTCTTTGCGCAAATGACCCTCAAACCAACATTTCTTTATTGTTGTTTGGTCCCTAACTTAACAAATTTTCGTCCAAACTTCAGACTTGAACACCTCATTCATCCGAAATCGGATTTGCGTGATTTTTGGCTCTAAGCTTAAGAGTTCGACGAGACGAACACAATGGCATGCTCCGTTTCTGAGTTTGACGATTTGAACCGATCTGAAATATGCTCCGATTCCAACAGTGGGAAAAAAAAGAACTTTCATTCAAAATTTTGTATCCCGAAATATTTTCTTGTTTCTCCAAAACATCGACGTTATTTTTTTGACATTTTTTGTTCAACTGTCTGGTGTAAAATGCTTATCTGAAATGCATTGTGTATGGTACGATCAACTCAATATTTTTGTCAATGTTATGAATATCGATAATTTGCTACAAATAAAATAATTTTAAGGGACGAATTCTCTTTGATGTTATAGAGATTGAAATATAAAGGACCACTCAGTTTATAACTCCTTCATTTTATTGGTAAGAATGTTTGCTCTGAATTCATATTCACTGTGATCACCACCACCACCAAGTACTACCATCTCCCTCTTTGGGCGAGGACTTTACTGAAAATAAATTCTTTTGTTTTGTCACAGGCGAAGAGATTATCCTCACCTTGGGATTTTGGCTCGGAAACCCAAAACCCGCCCATGACTGCCCGAGTCCGAAGGGTCTGTGACCGTCCGATGCCCGAATCGATCCGTACCCGCCCGGCCGAAAGAGTTTAAGCGAACGAGCGCAGGCATAGGTCCTTATCCAGTGATCCGACCGAGTCTGCCTGGTTATATAGACTGCCCGAGTCCGAAGGATCTATGATTGATTTCAAGCCTTTAGATCAGGGTTAGCAACAACTGTTAGATTTCGAGAGTAAAAATATATAACCTTAGAAATCACTTTTCTTAATCTTGTCTTCGCCTCTCTACTTCTCTAGTCCCTTTCTCCTCCAAAATCTCAATATCTCATCAGTAACCCTAGAACCCACAATACATCGATCGCAATCCATGAGAAGAAGAATAGAACTGCTCGTAACCCATGAGAAATCTCAATGATGATCTTTTAATTTTATATTCATGTACTTCTTGGAATTGTAAAGTGGAAGTTTAAAAGCTGTATTTAGCTACTAAACAGTTTTTATTTTAAATAAAATTTCTTTTATTTGTTTATTAGTGACCGGCACCCGACCGACGATACCCGGTTTGTCCGACTATCAAAACAGTCACAGACGGACACTTCGTTGGAGAAAAATCTGAAATGTCCACCTGTTTTGTCTGGATGTCCGAATGGACGCTTAGGACTTGTGCCTGTTCCGCCAGGACCGGTTGAGTTAGTGTTTGTTTTTCGCTCGTCCGGACCGATTCCCACCCCTATCCTCACTTATTAATATATATGGTGCAATTGTGAAAGCACATCTATTAACGAATATCATATCACAGGCTGAAATAGTTTAGGGCGTTCGGACATAGACTCATCTGTTTAAATTTCAATGCATATTATGAACTCAAATAGACCCTCCAAATTACCACAATTATTGATGAACAATAGTGTTATTTAGTGTACCACCTTTTGGTGCAGCCATTTTACACCTCTTAGATTGGTGAGACAGTAGAATCAAATCTTAGCCCATGATTTTCTCATGTAATTAAGTATAAAATAAAAGTAGGTAGGATGATCTTAAGATTTTTTTTTCTTTTTTTATATTCTCTACCATTGTTGTTATAATGATACATCAATACGATGTCATCAGTACGATAATTACCGAGTCGAATTCTTACAGAAACAGATTTAAAGTACAAATAAACTACATGACATAAAGTCCATCTAATTACTTTAGGGTTATTTTTCAAATGACCCCCAACTTTGTGACCAGCTTCCTGTTTGGCCCCCTACTTTAGCAAAAATACCTATATGGCCCCCTTTTTCAGTTATCTTTAATTTTCCGTACTCTCTCTCCTCCATCGTCTTTACCGCCAGAGGTCGTCGACCGGCCAAATTTCCGGCAAGCGACCTTCAATTTTTTTTATTCTCTATCTTCTTTCTTTTTAAAGATTTTTTTTATTTCCTCTCTCTCTTTAAACTCCGGCGATGTCTGTTCATCACGAACATACCCTGATCTGGTCTGTTCGTGATGAACTGACCAAGGTCTGTCGAACAAACCTTCAATGATAACAGACCTTCGGCGAAGGGAAACCCCTTTCGTCGGAGTTTAGAGAGAGAAAGAGAGAGGAAATAAATAATTTTCTTTTTTTTAGAGAGAGAATAACAAAAAAATTGGAAGGTCGCCGACCGGAAATTTGGCTGGCCGGCGACCCCTGTCGGTGAAGACGATGATGTGGCGTGGTCAATGATGTGACATAGAGAGGAAATGAGATGGAGGAGAGAGAGTAACGAAAAGCTAAAGATAACCGAAAAAGGGAGTCATATGAGTATTTTTGCTAAAGTAGGAGGCCAGGAAGCTGGTCACAAAGTTGGGGGTCATTTGAGATATAACCCTTACTTTATTTACACCGTAAGAGTATTATGACGGTGGTTGTAATGTTCCTCTAAGAAATGATTCAGACGGATATTTAATGACTAAAAACAATTTCATTTCTTGTATAAGAAAAAAACTAAACATGACACTTAAATAGAAAGGAAATAGTAAGTGCATAAATGATTTTTGACGACGGATAAAAAACCGTCTAAATTAAAGTCAAACTTTGAAAAGCTTTTAAGGAAAAATGAGCCATCAAGAATTTTGTCAAGGATATCTTTTGTTTTTTAAGAAATCAACTACGATCTACGTTAGTCGTTACAAGGCATTGATACATCATTAAGATGTAATTAACACGATAACCGCCTAAGTTAAACTAATAATTAAAGAGACTTAAAGCCCGACAAGAAAGAACCTAAAGCCCGACAATATCTACTTCAGTGCCTACATTACATGAGATAAATCTTGGTGATAAACTACTTTCACCGAGACTCGATCCCAGACCTCATTGAGTTAAGAGGGATGTCCTACCGCTACACCAAAGAGTGATGGACAAAATTTTGTCATTGCAACACTCAAATAAATGAAAATTAGAAATACTTGGAGGTTGTTACCGAAAAATAACTATAATCCTTACTGTAACAAAACGTGTCTCGAACACTTCAATTATCTAGATAAATGAAATACACTACATTGCGAGGGTTTAGATATAAAGAATTAATTAATATCCACCTAAAGTTCAATGCTCATAGTGGAACCTAAGTGGGCATGGTGCTTCTCATCTCCAACAAATATTACCTTTTTTTTTTATATGTGGTTAGGATAAGAAAGCCAAAAATAAAATAAGTTTGATCACTTGTGATATAGCTCAATTATTTTTCTTGTGGGGGCAACTTCTTTTGTAAATAAAAAATGTTCTTGATTCCTTCTAAAAGTTGAAATTTTTATTGTTCTAATAAATTAAGATAAAGAAAATTAGATCAATTCATGTATGGTTTATAAAGTAGGATTACAACTACTATCTATATAATATTTGTACTTTCTTTTTCAAAAGAAAATCTATTTATATTAATGTTAATTATTGGTAGAATCTTCTTTGAAATGAGAATGGGTCGATAAAGAAAGAGAATTAATAAGATTATGTTTATTCACACCTTTCATAATAGAATAATCCTAGGAGGCCAAAGGAAGAAAATATTGTTATCAAGTAAGATAATCTAATGGATGGGAGAAAGAATTTAGATCACTCCTTTTATATAGTTATTAAGTCTAAAAGTTAATTAGATACAATCACCTCTATGTCGAATCCATTTGTCTACCGGGCTATGAAGATCTTTTGGGATTTCAATTTTAATCAAGACCCATAGTTACGAAGAAAGAATAAAATTATTGAAGACAAATTGAATCTCTGTTGTGAATCTCTTTAGTGTTGATACCTAGTAGCTATTAGGTGGTCTCTTAGTCTTGGAGCATTCACCAACAAAACCATGTACAAAATGTACAAATGCATAGACCATATCTATAACTTTTGGAACATAGAGATCGTTTCATTGACACAATTACACACTAATTCTTTCACAGGAAGATATGAGATTTAAGATGAACTAAAAAAAGATAAAAGACATTAATGGCAATGGAAATGAGTTACAGATTATCATATGTATGAGTAATGCCTAGCAAATAACATATATTTCTAGAGTTTTGGTACAGGTTGCTATATCTGCTATCTAAATCTTCAATATGGAAGGGAGGAAAAGAGAAAAGTTACACAAGACTGAACATTTCCTTGAGGATGCTTGTATTCTTTTCTGCTAAAATCAAATTTTGAGCTTTTTTAAGTCCTCTACTGTTGAAGATTCTTGCAGGTCATCTTCGCTAATCTTCCGACTCTCTTCCACCCCGGCCGGCGACGTTGCTGGAGAAGGAGAAACAGATGGTTCCTCTGTCTGAACTGATGACTTTGCTGCTAGGGGAAAAACAGTCAGTTCCTCCATCTCCTCAGGTAACTTTGCTGGTTGGGCAACTGGGAAAACTGGTGGTTTCTCACTCTTAAGTAGTGACTCTGCCGGTGTTGTAAGAACTGAGAGAACTGGTGGTTTCTCACTCGTAAGTAGTAACTCTGCCGGTGGTGTAGGAACTGAAAGCACTGATGGTTGTTCCACTACCCGAACAGGTGAAGCAGAAAACACTGGCACAGCCTGCCTGATACAAACTGGGGAAGAAATATGAACAGGCACAGGCATTGGTCCCATTAATGGAGGACGGCGGGGAGGTTGAGGAAGCTGAGGTGAAGTAAACACTGGTATTGCTGTTCTTATTGTCACCTGCGGAGCTACTCCATGATACGGTGACCTTAAATGTCTCATGGGGATATAAGGAGCGGAACCCATTGTCGGAAACTTCTGAGGCTGGACTCTATGAGTTTCAGTTGGTTGGCTCCTTGAACTTGAGGTGCTCTCATTAGTACATGTTGTCTCAGGTCTATTTCTTTGAGATGATTTGGGGCGTATTAAGGGGAGTATTTTGGAGGTTGTCACAGGGAGAGGCTGTGAACCTGAAGGTCTCTGCGTTTGCATTGGGAATTTTTTAGGGAATTGTGAGGGAGCATGCACCAGTTTTTCCTTTAGAAGGTAATTCAGTAATGCCCGAGCTACAGTTATCTGTTCCTGTTCATCATTGTTCTCTGTCTCAGATGATGACTGCGAAGATTGCTTTGCCACTGTCCAGAAAAAAAGTTTGAGGGAAGTAAGTTCCAATTTCTACCAACACCCTCTGAAAAGACACCATGATTATAATGCAATCGTGATTTAACAATCTGAGTTGTGCCTTGACTTGTCCAAGTTGCCTTGACTTGTCCAAGTTGCCGGCTCTGGTTAATTTTAGGTCAGTATGAGTTAAACATAAAATAAGTTTGAACCAGACTTAGTACTGTGCATAAGACTCAGACAAGGCAGACCCAGATTTCAGACAAGTGAAGCCGCAAGCAAGTCATTTCGCAGAACAGAAAGTAAAATACCACCTATCTGGGGCTCTAACCAGATCACGCTACCTCTGTACTGAGGGAATATAAATTTGAGCATTTTACATACTCATCTTTATACAATAACCTTCAAAAACGAACTCTGTGGTGAGTTTTGCTAGAAGTTGCAACTTACATTGTTTTAGAGAGGACCAAGCTGCCATGGCTGCATTTTTCTCTGCTTGTTTCTTGTTTTTGGCTGGTTCACCTGTGAATATGATTCCAGCTAGCTCAACCGTGCCGGTAAAAACGGGCAAGTGTCCAAGACCTGAACGGAAGGTTGTATATAACGGTAGAGGAGCTCCAACTCTCTGTGCAATTTCTTGCAAGAGATTTTTGTAGACGCCTGTCTCATCCTGTTTATTAAATAGGACAACTATATTAGAGGAACAAATCTTGTTGCAGCTTGCAACTATATGCTGAATAAAGGGGTGAATGATAAAATTCATACTAATGCTAGTCTACTAAAAAGAGCTATAATATTTAATGATGTATCTTCTTAGGATATTCACTGTTTTAATGGGTCTCTCTTCTTCTTCGTTTCCAGGAGTAAAACATAGTTGATAGCTCATACCCGAATAAATAGATCAAAATGAACTTTCCTGAAAATCAGTGCTTTCTGTTTATTACTCTATGTTATTAAAGTGACCAACTACTCTTTATAGTCCTTCACAAATCGTCGGTCACCTTATGACATTTTGTCTGACTCGACTAATTGCTGTAATCAGCTAACTAGCTGTCTAGCTAAACCCCTTAGTAGGAGCTGAGCATTAAAATCTTTACCAAACCAATCATAACAAAAATTACCTTATTTAGACAAAATTTTAATGAGAAATGTACATGAATTGGGAGCAGCTAACAATTTCTTTTTGTCAAGTAGTTAGGGCTAGCCGTAGTCCTGGTTAGGTGACTAGCCACTGACTCTAATATTAACTACTTAAGATATGAATCAACTAACACACCCAACAAGTTACTAACACTACCTAAAAGAACCTCTAGTGGGATACTCAAACTCTAAAACTTAAAGTGTCACTTCGAATTCTTAGAGGTTTTCTTCAAACACATTTTCCAATTGGACACTCTACTAGACACTTCATGATGATGTGGGGGTATTTATTATAGAGACCCTAAAGAGGTAAGAGCATCTCCAATGAGACACTCTAAGAAAAACTCTAAAAGTCCTAGTTGTCAAGTGTGGATTAAGATTCTCTTTCCTAAATGTCAAAATAGGCAACTGTATATTTTTTTTTTATCTCCAATTGACATCTCTAAAATACATCTATTTAATACACATGCCACTCTTAAATTCAATAGGGAAAAAGTAGTTTAAAAACAAGAGTTTCTATTGGTTTAAAGTTTTAGAGTCTGATTAGGTGACACTTAGAAACCTCAAGAAGACACTCTAATTTTAGAGTGTCTTTATTGAGATTCACTATGATAAATGCATCCACATCATAATAGAGTGTCCCGTTGGAGTAAGTCTTTTAACAAAAACTATCAAAATCCTAAGTGGCACTCTAAATTTTAGAGTTTGAGAGCACCTCCAATGGAACACTCGAACTCTAACACTTAGAGTGCCACTTAGGATTTTTAGAGATTTTGTTAGAAAATCTTCTCCAATGGGACACTCTATTTGACACTCCATGATGACGTGGGAGCATTTAGCACAGAGACACTCCATGATGACGTGGGAGCATTTAGCATAGAGACACTCAAGAGACACACTCTAAAACTAGAGTGTCTCCTTGAGACTCTCTAGGTGTCACTCTAAAATTTAAACCAATAAATTTTTTTTCTTTTTAACTACTTTTTCCCTATCTAATTTAAAAGTGACATGTGTATCAAGCAGAGAGATTTTAGAGATCTCCATTGGAGACCAAAAATATCTAGAGTGTCTCTATGTTGGCACTTAGGAAAGAGAATCTTCATTTGACACTTAACACCTAAACTTTAGAGTTTTTGTTAGAGTGCCCCATTGGAGATGCTCTAAAAATTAGCATTTTCTTGAGTTTCTCTACGTGTCACCTCATCAACTTCAAAATTTAAACCAATCGAAAACTTTCTTTTTTAACTACTTTTTCCTATTAAATTTATAAGTGACATGTGTATCATATAGAGTTACAGAGATCTCCATTGTAAACATAAAGAATTTAGAGTATCTCTATTTTGCGACTTAGGAAAGAGAATCTTAACTAACATTTCACAACTATAATTTTTAGGTTTTTGTCTTGAGTCTCACATTGGAGATGCTCTAATATAGTGTAAGTAGTGAAACTCACTTTAGTTGATAGGTAACATTTATGTTTCTCCACTGGAGAGACCAGAGTTCGGATGTCATCATTTCTAAAAAAACGAACTATGGATTACTCATAATTGTCGATATTGTCAATGACTAACCACGGATCCTTCAACATCACAAGGTAGTGGCATCTTCACCTATAACCTAGGATATAGGTGCTGCCTAAGCAAGGTGAGACTAAGTGTCGTCTTCTAACACGTGCTACTCCCCTATGAGTTCCCTTACATATCCTACTACCTCTCCCACAAGCTTAACCAGCAATGCTCCAAATGCTGAAGTTCATGTTGTTCATTGAAAATCTCAGAGTACCATACAGTATTTGGGCGTTTGCCCTTGTCCTTCAACCGTGGATAGTCTCTCGCTAATCAACCCACTCGAAAACGAAGAAGAGCTACACAAACTCTGCTAAAATTAGTAATGTCTAGAGGTGTACGATTAGCCATATACTTACCTTAGTCGCAAATTAGCAGCATCATTGTCAATTTTTTCACAGGTTTCTTTCTATATATATAAATGTCATGCATAATCACTAAAAATTGAAGAAGGGTAGCACAAATGTCACATAATGGAAACCCTAACTGCAAAATTTTGAAGTGAAAGCTAAAAATCAGGACTCACCAGGATCCTTGCAGCTAGAGAATGTGAAGGACCTTTATTAGATAGAGAACTTAGAGCAACCTCAGCAGCTGAGTGCTCAGCTTGCCTCAAAGTCGTACAGAAATTAGGGCTTTCAAAGGTCTCCCCATTAAAATTAACAGTAGCCTTAAATCTAGGAGCATGATCAGGACCTTCCCTTATACATGAATATGATGGAAGGTTAAAGCAGCTTCTCTGTGCCAGCTCTTGTAGCTGGTTCTTGTACATCTTTCCCTCTCTCTCTCTCTCTACAAACACCTCTCAAAACAATAATAGATCTACAGAAAACCAAATAATCAAAACTAAAAACAATTTAATGGGTGGTGGGTAGGATCTAAAAGTGGTTTTACTAGCTATAAATGGAAGACAAATTGAAACTTTAAATGGATTGGTTTGGGGAAATGGTTTTTCCTTGGTGGAATTAAAGAGAGAATTTAGGGTTTACAAAGATCAATTAAGGCTGTCGTTGGAAAAGTGTAATGAAAAGAGACCATTTTCAGTGGGTGGTGGTGGTGTGGTTGAATAATGACAGTAAAAGTTGAATTGCATTTTTGTTCTTCTCTACTTAATTTGGTTTTTTCATCTTTTAGTGTTTTGTATTAAATAAGTCTTATTTTTGGTAGTTCAACGCTGACTGAAAAATCAACTCTTCTAGTGGAAGTGTGCTAGATTTCCTGTTTCTTTTTTTTTTTTTTTTTTAAGCCAAGGGAACCATTTCCATTAATAAGTGACAAAATCACATTGTTTACCTGGATGATATATCATTCTTATTCTCTCTTATGAAAACTTCATGAGAGTTACATACCTTTAAATGCAAAGTGCCTCATGAAGAGAAAGAAATGGGACTAGACACAGACTCAATAAAATGACCCTAAAGGTCGAGAATGAGAAGACCCTAAAGGTCGTGAATGAGAAGACCCTAAAGATCGCGAATGAAAAGACCCTAAAGGTCGACAAAAAGTAATACTAATACAAATACTAAAATAACTACTGTAGTCTTCACCGGAAAGTCGTCTCCGTCACCGGAAAAACAGTTTTCATCATCGGAAAACCGTCTTCATCGTCGGAGAACCGCCCCATCACCGGAGAACCACCACCACAGGGGAACTGAACTTGGCCTCGTTTTCTCTTCTAATGCAGCAGTTTGATTGATGTAGACGCAGCGGAGTAATTAAAGAACAATTAAATAAACTAAGAATAATTAAAGAAAACGATAAACTAAACTTAAAATCTTAATAACTTCAATTGATTTTCTCTTCAAGGTGAATAATAACATAGACTAGATCCACTTTTATAAGATAATAAACCTTCCTAGATAGACTCAAACTAGGATTCCTAAAATAATAAACTACTCAAACATAGAAACTTTAAAATAAAGAAATATCAAATTATAGTAACTTCTTTTCTACTAAATAAACTACTATTATGACTTAATAGGGTGTGGGCACGCGTGGACGTGGGCCCACAGGCCTATGCGCCTGCATCAGCACCCTGTTCCCCAGAAGGTTCGTCCCGAACCTTTTCGATGAAGAAAACAATTTGACGCAACCGCATACGATGAATTTCGCCATACCGATCCTTAATTCCCATTTTTCACGAAAGGTCCTGAAAATTCGAAGAAGACAAAAATGGACCAAATCACCGACTATAATCTGAATCATATATTGCCAAGATACTTGCAAAAGCAACATCATCATATAAAGGTCCAACAGATTGCGACATCGTCCGTCGTCTTTTAATTTGACGAAAGAAACCACATATACCACCTTTTTTGTTCTTGGAAAAACAAAGAATGACGTCCCTCCATCCGAAACGCATAAGACGGAGTTGTAAAAAACAACTTTAGATATTTTCCCACGTTCATCTTCGTGAAGCTTATAAACCAAAACTTCATCACAAATTGTCAAGTTTGGAACCACCTTAGCCAGTATATCACAAAAATTCAATTTTGTAGTAGAAGTATTTTGTGAAGCAAGAACCGGTGTCCTATTAACTTCTTCCTTGAATGGAAAGAATCGAGTAGGTGAAACCCCATCAAGGGACATTGTATCGAAGACGTGATCGGTATATTCCAATAGGTTCCATGAAGACAACCTAAAAGTTGTAATAAGTTCATGATAATGAGGAGGTAACACCAATGACGACACAATTTGATGTGGAAGAATTTTGTGATTCGAAACAACTAATTCTTCTCTCGAAATTATATACGGATCAAATAAATTGCCGGAGCTTGTGTTATTTAATTGGACCTCTTCTTCTTTATTTGTCTCAACGAATTTCTCTTCATCCCTCATTGAAAAACTAGTATTTATTTTATGAAGAAAATTTCTTTCAACAGTATCGACCATGGAGGTTGAAGGGTTTATGTATGTTAGTGGGAAAACCGGTGAGAGTGGTGATGTAGGGTTAATGTGAATCGGGATTGGGGTAGTGTTAGGTTGTCCAAGTAGGGAATTTGAAGTTGGTGTTGTGGTTGGAAGTGGTAATGATGCTTGAATGGAAGTAGTAGAAGAAGGAGTAGTGGTAAAAGAGGGAGACTTACATATGCCTTCGAGTTGTTTAGATAGCTTCATGATCGAATCATTGACTTGATCGAATTTTTCCATAGTTTCCTTCTTGTGATTTTCGAAAGCTTCTTCAAATTTTGTAACCGATGATAACTTTTTATTGATGTTGTCCCATTCGGAGGCAAAAGTTGGTGTCTTCTCTTTGATTGTTGGAGTAGGAACAGTGTTATGCTCGAGTGGGTGGTGGTAGGTTGAAACGTTGGGTTCTGTTTGCTGGGTACGTGTGAAGGGTTGGGTTTCTAGTGGACGGTTGTGGGTTTCGATGTGTTCTCGTGTGGGTGTTGATTGATGGGTTGTGGTGTGTGGGTAATAGGGTATAGTTTCTGTTTGGGATTGTAGTTGGGTAACAGTGAAATCGGGTAGGCGGGTATAGGTTATGTTGGTGCTTTCGGTTGGTCGGGTATGGTAAGTTGGGTGGTGGAAACGGTTGTCATGGTAGGTGAACGGGAGGCTGGTGTGCATGGATGGGGTATGGGTAGGTTCCATGGGGCGTGTGTAATCAGTAGGTTGGGTTCTGGTGTGGATATCGAAGGTTGGATGTGTAGGTTGCTGTTTGATGTGGGAGGTGGCTGATGTTTCTATGATGAACGGGGAAGTGGCTGAATATGGAGTGGTGGTGTATGGTTGTGTTCGTCCAGTGTATGATGGTTGTGGTGTTACGGGGCAAGGGTTTGTGATGGTATGTCCGAAAAGTGGTGTTGTGTTTGTATCGAAGGGGGAACTTAGAACGGGTAAACCAGATTGAGTGTGTAGGGTGGTTTGGTGTGTGACTGGCGGATAAGAGTACGGAGGTGGTGGTGGTTGTTCGATATAAGAAGATGAAGAAGGATAATACGAATAAGAAGACTTACATGGTTTGTTTCCGGGTTCCCAAACATATGAACATGTCGAATGCTTTTTTGGGTTATGATGATTTTCTTCTATCTTTATTTTGTTTTCGTAGTTGTGTTTTGAATAGTCCCATTCATATTCAAAATCATCCATACTCGACTCATCGAAGGTTTCTTCCTCATAGTGTGAAAACTTATCTTCTTGTCGATCATTGAAACAATTATCTTGGTAAGATAAATCATCTTCCTCGTAATTCAATCTTTCTTCAAACAAACTTTCATCACCATAAGATGAAGAATCCATTGATATTAGAACTAACCTTCATGATAATAATACTAAAAAAAAAATCCAGAATTTTGATGGCTCTGAATACCACTTGATGTAGACGCAGCGGAGTAATTAAAGAACAATTAAATAAACTAAGAATAATTAAAGAAAACGATAAACTAAACTTAAAATCTTAATAACTTCAATTGATTTTCTCTTCAAGGTGAATAATAACATAGACTAGATCCCCTTTTATAAGATAATAAACCTTCCTAGATAGACTCAAACTAGGATTCCTAAAATAATAAACTACTCAAACATAGAAACTTTAAAATAAAGAAATATCAAATTATAGTAACTTCTTTTCTACTAAATAAACTACTATTATGACTTAATAGGGTGTGGGCACGCGTGGACGTGGGCCCACACGCCTATGCGCCTGCATCATTGATCCAATTGTACACCCAATTTGGATTTTCCAAAACAAAGATAGTAGTCATCCATATAGTTATACAAATCAAACAAAGTTAGGTCTAAAATTTCTAAAGGAGAGTCATCAACCCCATCTTTCATCTTTTCTTCATTGTTCTTCTTCTTCTTCCAATTAGACATATTCTAATTGGGTTCATCCCTGGATTTCTCCAATTGAGGGAGAAAATTTCTGGTTAATATGTCGAACTGTTCCTGGGTAATACTATCTTTTTTTCTTTTTCTCCCATGTTTCTGCCTATCAAATCCAACTGTTGAAGTCTCCTTAGTTCATAAAATTGGGCTATGAATTCTTCGGCTTTCGCATCATCACCACCATAAAAATATTCATCTCCTTCAATCACAAAATCACAATTATTGTGTTTATCTTCGCTTCGATCTAGTTCTTGAAGGTTTTGAGCGACATTCCAATTATTAGGGTTTACCAAATCCTAGAGAAAATCGGAGGGGAATGGTGGACGTAATGCAATATTTTCCAGATTCTCTTATTTTAGATCTAATAAGATAATGCAATCTAACAAAGAGGAAGATCCGGAAGAGGAATCCCTCCTCCGGAAAACAACAAAGATCTTGCTAGATTTCCTGTTAGGACTACCTTTTATAAAAATTTAAAGGCGCCTCCCACAAAATATTAAAGGTTCCTTTTTTCTGACATGTTCATCCTAAATTTGTACTAGGGAAGAGCTTTTAACCATTCTCTACACTTTTCATGTGTTTGATTTAGGGGTGGCAAGTAGAGCCTTGGGCGGGAACCCATTCTGAAATGTTGGGTCCGTCCTGGGAACCCGAAACACAACTCAAGCTGTCGAGCATACTGAAGTCTGATAAAAGCTACAAGAAACAGGATTCGAGTCAGCTCTGCAATTTGAACCATAGACGAGAGGTTTGCAAAAATATGCTCCACACTTTGATCGCTGCTTTGCCTGAAAGAAATGGCAGCTACGCGGAAAGCCAGATGTCTCTAATTATTTGTTTGTCATATCTAGAGATATGATCATATGTAGGGGTGAAACAGGTCCATGTGGACTGGATTTTTGACATATTTGAGCGGGTACTTAATATAATGGTTTGATTTTTATATGTAACAAATCAGAGCAAAAGTTCGTACGGATAAAATAGACCACCTATTTAGAAACTGGTCTTTCGATTCAGTTTTCGGCTTTAACCTAATTTAAACTTTATTTAACCAAATATTAACAATGAAAAGACTATTTTGAGACTATGTGCCCAAAAGATCAAATGGATATGATCCAACAGTGACAACAATTTGTGTTATTTCCCTTCACTCAATAGTGTATCGAAACTAGATTAAGAACAAGAGCAATGGACTTCAATAAAACATGATGTCTACTACGTTGATTATTCAAAAAAAAATCAATTGGAATGACTTAAAAAATTTAAGCATTTCAGTATGCCAGTAGTATATTGATTATATATTAATTACTTTCTGTTTATCAGACCTAAAGACCAATTCAATCAAAAAATGACTGACCATTCTAAATCGGAGTTTTTTAGTCCGGTCTGGTTAGGTTTTCACCGGTCTTTCGATCTTCGCAGTCTTTAGTTTCGCCCTTTATCATATCTACTATGAGTAAAAGGTTTTATTAATGGTTTTGCCATGTGGCCTCCAATAAGTCGGGACTCGCCACCGCCATGTAAGTTTATATAAACAACATAGACTTGCCCTTGAAAGGGATTTGATCGTTACCATTTAATTATTATAGACTTTTAACCAACAACACTTTACTGACTTGAGCGCCAGAGTTTCTTTCCATGTTCCCTCCCCCCAACTTCGTCACCCACGGTAAGTAAGAACAGTAACTCGAAGTAACATGGGCGATAATCAAGACGATTTTCAGGAAGCTACTTTTTCACGTCATCAATATTCACAATCTATCTAGAAAAGAACCCATAAGCAAGGATATTTTTTCTCTCTCTTGGTCTCATGTGTTTGGGAATAAGTTTCCCAAACCAGATGAGAGAGAGAGAGATGTAGGGATTTACACCCTTCTACTAGTGTTTATAGCGGAAATATGACATCTAATGTCTACACTAGTATTCCCAGGATCACATGCAAAACTAGTAATTAATCTAATGGAGATAGTAGATTACCTTAATCGCTTTTCCCTCGAACTAGTTGAATTGATTGAAGAAGACCAAGAGCTTCAAGTGTAGCTCCTCTACTTGGGACACGAGCAATCAATTTGATCTCCCACCTTGTTGTATAGCTAGCACACCAATGGTGGTTGGAAAAGAAGAACACCTTCTTCTTTGACTAGATTGATAGTAATGGGAATTAGCTCACTTTCTCCTCTCTACTTGATGTGGTAGAGTAAGAAAGCTTAGAGAGAAATTCCACACCTTATTCTCTGCGCTAAGAGTGTTTATATAGAACCCTAATAAGAATCCACCTCCTTTTAGGTTTCCTAAAACACCCTTTAGAATAAGATTTAGGGAAATAGTCGAAAATAGCAACTATTGGTATTTTCTCAATTCCCTAAGGAGGAGGTGCCCAAACACCACGAAAATTGGCAGATATAATGTTTATTATATCAGCAACTAACCCTCCAAAATTCAGCCCAATCCGAGTCCTAGAAGTACCCGAACCGGTCTAGGCCCAAAACCCTGTTTTTGGCCTTTTGTACTATCTTTGCCTAATTCCTTTTTAGGCCTATGAGATATGTTTATGGGACACTCCCATGATTATATCTCACTCCCACTAGTCATATCCTAGATCAATTTGTCACTCTTATGTGTAACCCGTTGTAGGATCCGATCGAAGTTAGCCGCGAATTACTTCGTAATTCGACGATCGTAGTTGGTCTCTAGCTACAACTCTACGATCCCTAAATCAATCGGACTTGATGATCTTCCACATCAATTGTCCTATCCGACAATTTTTTCGCATTGTCACCTTGGTCGAAGGACATCTCCTTCAACTCCTTCAGACTCCCACTTGGACTTAGAACAAGTGCAATGCCTCGATTCCCGTGTCAATTTAGTATCCCATCTGGTACGTCACGTCATTCAGACTTTCTTGATATCCGAGTACAACTGTAAAAGACAAACGATTAACTTTAATCCGTTTGAGCGCGGCCACGCATTTTCAGTTGCTACTCATCAAGTGGCCTTGAGACACTTTGTACCTAATGTGATTAGGGTGACACAATCCATTCTTGCGCTCCCACTTAACTTCATGTCTATCCTGTCCTTCCCAGTATCCGTCTTTATAACCTCCTTTTACGGCGCGGCGTTTAACGGAACCAAAGTCGGGCATTCCTTACATAAGATGAGTGGAGCACTCATGTTTTGAGGAATCTCTCCAATTGTCTTTATGAGAAGTATTGACGTTCATCACGAGTGATGTACTTCTCATTTGAGGGTTATCCAGTGTATAAACCTTTTACACACCCACGTAGTCGAATAGAGTATACTATTCATATAGCCCATGAAACTGCGCTATCCCATCGACTCCCGTGCTAGTCTTCGTGAGTCATTGTTGTCCATGCAATGACATGGACCAGGGATTTTTTGATAATAATTATTCCAAGTTCACTTAATAGGGTCTCATTCATCAGATCACGTATCTGACAAACCTATTCGGAACGTTTTATTATCGATGGACTGTCGTTTAAACACTAAACCAAGTTTAGACGACTGGTGAAATAATTCTTATTATTTCTGATAACGAGAGTTGTAAATCTGAGCCTCTTCCGTAAAACTCCTTTTACCCACTCAGTTTTACTTGTCGAGGTTTAAAATTATACCTCATGCCTTAGACTGTGTATGAATCTCATACTATGTCTAAGGTGACAGTTTAGTTTGACCACCTTGGTAGTCGGTTTTAAACTTTGCTTATTATCAATTAATTTGAAGATTACTATCTTCAACCTTGATAATATCTAGTAATCTTTACTAGGGTTAAGGCCTTTAATTCTTTGTGTAGTATTTGCAACAGTTCCTGGCTTAAAACACTTTTAGCCTACTTTCCTTCCATGTCTGGAAGTTTGCTACGATGACATGTTCAACTTTGTACTACTTCATCCTTTAGCCTTCTAGGATGTACTAAGTAGTGTTTCGGTTTTCCAATCCGAATTCGGATGTTTAAATGCTAATCATGTCCAACATGATTGACTTTATGTTTTCGAACATAAATGTCTCTCTCATGCGTGCTAGCTCATCGGTGTCTTTTAGACTCCGAGTTTTGCAACGCCCTCTGTCATGAGTTTTTGGGTCGAAATTCTTTTAGACTTTCCGAGTCTTAGATTTTCTGTTTCGGATCTCAAGCATCTCAGCGTACTGAGTCTCTCTAATCCTATCATCCTTTTGATCTATGCTTATAGATCTTCAGATGCCCAAAATGGCATTTTATCCTTTTGTGTGTGGTCCTTTATTGAGTCAGTTCGTTACTGTTATACAACACCTTATGTCGTACTCAATCTTTTGTATGTACTCTGCATACGGACCCGGAAGGTTTGTTTACTCCCACTTACCTTCTTGAAACTCGTGATTCAAGATTTTCTTCATTTTCCAGGAATCTAAAAGGTGCAACCCTAAAGTGCAACCCTAACCCACAGTAATCTTAAGGTGGGAGGGAGAAAGATGAAAGTAGAAAAGAAAAGGGAGAACAATATTCAAACCTCAAACATTAACATAGATGTATAAAACAAACTGGGAGGGCATAGTTGTTGTAAGGCCCCATATCACACAAGATCTCTTCACAATTTGTGCTTAATTTGAGTTTCTACCGTGATTGTACGGAAGGACTTTATCTCCTCCTGATAAAGATGAAAAGAAAAGAACAAAAAGATTGTCAAACTTCAAATCAAAATTGCAATGAGCGTGCACACCGCCTTTACTTCATTTATAATGCCTGCACCGCAGTGCCCACCCTCCCACAACACAAGTCTGATGGTTGATATACAAAGACATACTAATATACTATAAAACATATAGAGAGATTTTGACATTGACCTCCACTTTCATATCAATACTAGGATTACGCTCCGTTTTTTTTAACTTTTGATTTACACCCCCAATATTGTAAATGTCGTTAAAGTCTTGTTAAGTGGTGCTTGTGCCATATGCACATGTGGTGTATGGCGGAAATACCCTCTTTAATTCAAATTTCCTCTTCTTTTTAGCTGCAAAACCTAATTACTCCGTTGTTCCCAAAACTCAAATAAAATATTTCCATTTTTTCTTTAGATCATCTTGCTTCTTTGTTCATCTTCATGTCTTCTCTGTCTAGGGTTGTCTTCATCTCTTTCTCTCATGGTAGGCACATTGAAGAGTATTTGTCTGTCATCTTTTATTTTATTATTTGTCTCCCATGTTTCCTATTCTCTCTACAAATAAACTTAGAAAAATTTACCCCAATGTCTTCCATTCTAAACAGAAAAGTTGAAGCCACCACCACTTTATCAGTGAGGCTTTTATTGCAGGATTCTTCTTCCAATCAAATAATTATGCTTTAGGAGATTTAAATTTTAATATGACTGAAGCAAAATTGTTATCCGATATGGATTTAATGGTTGTCGTCGTCTTCGCTTCACTGCTTGTGGTATTCCATTTTTAAGAATTAAAGAATAGTAAGCGGCCACGACATAATGGAACAACCCAAACTATTGTTGCTAGAACTCGACAACTTCAACTCTCAAAACCCTATTGGAACGAAACTTCTGCACTTCCATTTGCTCATCCGATTTCTCAAATTAAAATTCAAGTAAAAGATGATGAATTTGGTTCTCAAGTAACTAGAACTATTTCAATTTCCGCTCAACAAACTAGAAACATAGAATTAATTAGTGGTGGTCACCAATAATTGTCCATCGGGTAAACCCCCAAAACTAGATTCATCTCTTAGATTTTAATTGGATAATGAGAGGATTTTCAGACAAGAACATGTTGGGAAGGTATTTGTCATTGCCATTTTAGAAGATCATCACTTGATTTATATAGTGAGTGGAGGTTTTATTGTAGTTCTAGAAATAGAGTTTGAATATGGAGAGAAGTTTGAAAATTAGGATTTCGGGAGATGAAGATGAATTTAAAAAGGGGGGTATTTTCGTCATACATTGTATGTGCAACTAGCACGAGCGCCACTTCACAGAACTTTAACGGCATTTTCACAGTTGGGGGTGTAAATCGAAAATTTTAGAAAAACGGGAGTGAAGTCTTAGTATTGCTATTGAAGTGGGGGTCATTGTCAAAATCTCCCAAACATATATGAGAAAAGAAAGTAGTAAGTAATACAGAGAATATAGGATATACTAAATTAGAAAAGCACATAGGAGATGATGCCAATGCCAACCGTTAAGCACCAAAAGCATTTTTGAGTTCATTTTATTCCTGCTCTTCTTTACAGTTCACCACTCCAAAAAGCTAAAAGATGTCGACATGGACCACTCTATCTTTCTAACCCTAACAAACCCTCACAATATCATATTGTTTGGAGATAGAGTTTCACTCAATAATCATGTAGTTTCAAATAGTAATGCTTTAGTCTCACCTCTAAGGCCACTCATTCCGAAATGAGGAGATCTCAAGGTTGATCACGTAAAATGCAAATCGAGGATCTATTGAACTTTTTTTAATAGAGGATTCATTGAACTTGAGTATAAATAAAATATAACTAGATTAGTTGAACTTTAGACGCATTACAATCGTTTTTAAAGACAAATACATATTTGGCATTTAAGCCTCAAATATGACAGATATATATATATTAATGTGCGAGTCCAAAGGAGGCGAGTCATGTGAACTTGTTAATCTTTTATATTTCTAATGGATTTATAAATATATTAATTTACTCACACTAAGGCTAATGGATTTATAAATCAATATGAACCTGTCAGTCGCGTGGCTTTGAGGTGCTATAATTGTGACTTGTACGATTGAAATTTGTTAATAATTTCATAGTTTTATATATCTAACCCAACATAGTTTATATCACAAGTAAGGTTGGGCAAAATTCTCGGGCCGAAGATGTTACAAAGTTAGATTTAATCCAAACCTAAAGATGAATCAAATGTCAAACAAGAGGGGCGAAACACATCAAAGGGGCGAAATCCATCAGAGAGACAGGAGAATTGACTAAAAAATATAGATAATTTATTCGGTATACAGCTAGAGTAGGCTTTAACTTGTAGTCTAATATTACTCTATCAAACAACAAAACTTGCAAGCAAAAAAGGTTACAAAAGAAAACTTACATTAATCAATTAAAACACAACTACATTAAAAAAAAATTCAGAACTTTAAATATACCTTCTATCATGATTCAAGATCACCACATAATCTCAAACAAATGAAACATTTAAAATACAAATTATGGGTAAGTTAGATTTAGAACAATTAATGATTCACTAGGTTCATTACCAGTAAACATAGATTAAAAATGTAAAACAAAACCTAATATCACTAGTATTAATTAAAAAACTAGTATTAGATTTTAGATGAGCTCTTACTTTTTCTCTCTCTCTCTCTAAAACTATTTGTTAATCTTGAAACCCAATTTTCTCCCAAATGGCATCTCTAACTCTACTCAAATCCCTACCTTTTAAAGTCCTTCCAACTCCTTCATGAACTGAGAAAGAAGAAACTCTGTTTTTCTCAAATTGTTTTGCGAAGAATTCACAAGGAGGAATTCTTTTCTGATGATCTTCATCATCATCAGATTGATCATCATCATCATCGTTATTCTCTCTCCTCTGATTAGATCCATATTCTTGTCTAAGAATCCTTGACCAATTGGGTACGTTAATCGGCAATGATGATGATGTATTTCCACCTGGTAAATCGTTATTAGGAACGATTTTAGATGATGATTTTTTCGAAAATCTTGAACTTCGAATTGGTTTTTTGAATTGAAGATCTGTTGTTGTTGATGATGAATGATTTGAATTCCAATTTTCGGATTCGTCAAATTCGAACATAGTGTCTGAAGTAAATTGATTTTCTTTCTCTAGGGTTATGAAATGGTGTGTGGTTTTAGTGAAGTAGTTCTTCTTGCCGGCCATTGAAGGAGAAAGTTTGAAATCAAATGGAGTAACTTTTGTTTTCTCTCTCTAAAAATTTCTTGTGTTTTCTGAATATGATTGATTGATTTGGGTTTTTGCTCTACTTTTATAGAGACAGAAACGGATAAGGTTCACTCAAGTCTCTCTTTCATTTCGAGTATTTATAATTACCATAAAACCCAACCGATTATTGAAAAATGACACCTGTTATCTCTTTTGTCTTCTTCGCCTAACTTTATGATGGATTTAAACATCTTTTGTTTCCACTCTATAAAAGTAAAAAAAAAATCTTCATTCCTCACATAGTATTGAAGTCGTGGGCTTCTCGAGTGTTAAATTTTTTTTTGGTATGGTAGCTACGCGCGAGTCTATACCCCATTAAATTTATCTCAATGTTTATAAATTGTAGATTTCACTTCGAGTGAAATGGAGCGTAGGACATAGATATTACGGAGTGAATGTCGAATCACTGCACTCTCCTCCTCCCCCCCCCCCCCCTTCCACATTCTATCTTTATTTGTCATGGCAATGGTCTTTTCACTGGAATGTCACCAATTATTTTGGGGATATCCCCCAACTTCTATTTTGGGGATATCCCCCAACCAAGAAGTTGATTTGATTATGAGGAGGGATTTCTCTTTCGCGGAAACATGTAGAAGGAGAGAGAAGAGGGGAAATATAGTGAGAAAAAAAAGAGAAAAATGATAATTATGGTAGTGAGAGAGTGGCAATCGTAGAATGATTACCTCGGAGGGCAATTGTTGAAGGAGGTAAGATCAGATGAAAGATATTAAATGTCGTCAATAATGGTAGTTTATCAACAGCCTTTAACAACGTCGAGAAAAAATGGTGGTAGGGTTTGAGAGAAACAAAGATTTGGACAAAATTTCTATCTAAAATTTTGTACTCCCGAAAGCTCCGATGTTTCTCCAAAACGGTTGTTGTATTAGTTTTACATAGACTGTTGAAATAACGAAAGTTCGTTTGTACTTGATATTGGCTCCAAAGCCATTTCATATCATGAACATATTATATCGTGAATTGAATAAGCTCGATAACTACGTTGAGTCTTAAAGATTATACAGAGACCTTTCAAGTCATCCTATGAAACCAAAGATCTATTTATTCCTAAATCAATTTTTATTGATAATCAAATTCAATAAATTATCCAATACACAAAAGTTCAACAAATTATATACTACCTAACCACTAATCGAGGTGGTGGTCTAAAATTCTTGGGTTAAGTAGAAGAAAACAGGATAAGGGTAGTTTCGTCATTTACGAATAATCCAAACATTCCTTACTTTCATGGGTTGTCGCGAAGCATGGTCTGCGTTTCCTCCTGGTTGGCTGGTTCTAGGAAGGAGGAAAAGTGGTCCCTTTTAGGCGATCGAGATGATGCCATCTGTACACGTAGTCTAAATTATACACGTGTCGTAATCTCGTGCACGTATCACTAATCAAAGGGTGCAAGATGGTGATCGAGATTAAGCCAGCTGTTCACCTACGTCTCATTGTCACACGTGTCTACATTCTGTGCACGTAATCAAGGGGGCATCATGGCACGTGCAGTTGGGTCAGTCTCTTCCTCATTGGCGGACAATATTTTAACCTTTACCTCGTATAAGAAATTAATATGCCCATGTGGCACACATATTACCGTTAGATTAATTATGATGTTTAATTAATGAACTCTCAAGTTAATTAGAAAAATCTAAATTAATTTAGTTTTTGGTAATTGTAAATAAATTGTTTATAATTAAGATATGGTAGTGATTATGTGAATTAGTTCGTGTGTGCAGTGACAAGTTAATAGACTAAAATATCACAGAATGTCAAAGATAAGTTCTAAAGTAGGAGCCTTTCAAAATCGAAATCCATTTTCCACAATTGATTAGGGTGGAGTGTGAAGTTAAAAGTAGTATTAATTTGGAAAGATCAATCCAAACTTATCCAATAATTTTACCTTATCTTCTTACTCATGTACAAGTAGATGTAACTGCTATTCATCAAACTGTTATGAGTAAAAACTTGTAAAAAAGAATTTGAAGTGAAGGGTCCTACTAATATTTGTCATATTTCTCATAATCTAATTGGTATTGTAACAGATAACATTATGGATAAATTCCACAATATAAAATTTTGATATATGTTATGATCCATGAAACCAAAATGGAATGGATGAACTTCCGGATAATTAATTGGTTTTTGCGGTGAGTCCGTGCAAGGTCCATATCTCGCTTGGCCACGTGTTGTCCTATGTATTTGAGTATGGTCATAAAAATTAATAAGTTATAGACTTATAGGCCTAAAATCAATTCATCAATCATCCATTCTATGCTATGTGTCCTAAAGAAAAATATAGTTTGATGAATTTCCATGTAGGATGTCTTGTCGTTTGTTGTTAAGTTCTCCATTTTTTCTTGTCAATTGGAGATTTTTTTTCCATCCACGTCCCATCGACGCATCAGATTTCTCTTAATTAACGTTTTTACAGAACAAAAAATAAATTTAAACAACTTAAAATGAATGACCTCTAGCGTTCTCAAATGCCTCCCGGCAAAAATACTTACAATCCAATTTAAATTACACTCAATTTAACTTCATTTAATTGTTAAAACAAATCATCTCCAATTAAATATTTTCAGTAATTTTGTTAAATTAGATTCCAAAATAAATGGTGATGTGTGTTTCAATTCATTCACATCACAATTGCAAACGTGGCAAAAAAAGAATCTCCTTTTTTTTTTTTACCGCGGGCAATTCCGAGGTGTTGACATAAACTCCAGAAAGCCCTGGAGGTCCCAGGTTCGAATTCCAGAGAAGGTGGAATCTTTGGTTATTCATATTGGGATTATTAGGGTGTAAATAATGTTGCTGGGCTTTAGACCATGTTCTAGTTGGGCTATAGGCCCGGTCCTGTTATTGTTTGAGTGAGCGGTTATCGAGCTTATCACATCTATGATGTATCAAGTGCCAATGTAACGACATACGTAGATCGTAGTCGGCTTCCAAAAAAAAAAACACAAAAAAATATAAATTTCTCTTTCCATTTCTTTTATTTTCTTTATCTTCTCAAATTTACCACTTTGATCCACGTCTAAGGGCGGGATTTTGACTCGGAAACCCGGAACCCGCCCACGAACGTCCGACTCCGAAGGGTCTGTGACTGTCCGATGCTCGAATCGGTCCGTACCCGCCCAGTCGAAAGAACTTAAGCGGACGGACGCGGACATAAGTCCTTACCCCGGTGATCCGACTGAGTCAATCTGCCCGACCGGACCCGTTTATACCCGTTCGTTTATCCTACATGTTTTACCCGCCCGCCTATATAATTGATTTTAAGCCTTTAGATTTGTAGGATTAGCTACAACCGTCAGATTTAAAGAGTAAAAATATATATAACCATAGAAATCACTTTTCTTAATCTTGTCTTCGCCTCTCTAGTTCTCTAGTCTTTCTCTCCTCCAAAATCTCAATATTTCATCAATAACCTAAGAATCCACATCGATCGTAATCCATGAGAAGAAGAATACAACCTCTCGTAATCCATGAGAAATCTCAATGATTATCTTTTAATTTTGTATTCATTTACTTTTTGGAATTGTAAATTGGAAGTTTAGAAAGTTGTATTTAGCTACTAAACCGTTTTAATTTCGAATAAAAGTTTCTTTATTTGCTCATTAGTGACTGGTGCCCGATCGATCGATACCCGGTTTGTCCGACTATCAAATCGGTCACGGACGAACACATTGTTGGAGAAAAATCTGAAATATCCGCCCGTTTTGTCCGGATGTCTGAATGGACACTTAGGGCTTGTGCCCGTTCAGCCCTGACAGGTTGAGTTAGTGTCTGTTTCCCCACGTCCGAACCGATTCCCTTCTCTATTCACGTCCAAAACCTAAAATCATAATGGGGACAGAATATCAACATTACTTCAGAGATCTTAAGAAGTATGGGCGAAAAACTCTTACAAAAAGTATTTAAACGGTTTAACTACTAAAAGTGTTCAAACGGTTGTTACTAATCTGTAAATCACATTCCAACTAAATCTCTAAATTGAAATGGACAACTTGACTTATTTTTCTCATGCCCGACTTACCTGTTTTATTATACTAGATTGGAATATTCTACATGAGTATTTTGATTTCTCAATATATCGTAATTTAAATTTGGGAGTTCTCCTAATGAAAACATTGTAGTTTATTTGGTATTTAAATCGTAAGATATGACCTTCAAATCTTAGAAGGAATTCGCAATCACTCGTACAACAACAAAGTTACTACTCGTTGAACTATAAGCACTGTACTTTTTTTTTTTTTTTTTTCGAAAATTGACTACGATGTACGATAGTCGTTACAAGACATTGATGCATCAAAGATGTGATAAGCATGATAATCGCCAAATTTTAACAAGAACACTCCTAAAGGCCAGCTAAACTATGGCTAAAGCCGAACTAACTATGGTCTAAAGCCGAACTAACTATGGCCTAAAAGTTCAACTACATTGTTTATACCCTAATAACCCAAATTCAACAACCCCAAGAATTCCACCTCCTCTGGGATCAAACCCGGGACCTCCAAGGGTATTTGGAGTTTATGTCAACACTTCAAACCACTTCAAATGTAATCAATAATAACTGGAAAGTTTGTGACATTGTAAATTTGTAATGGAAGCCCAACATTTGTGCAACTTAATCCCTTCTTTGTTTTAGAATGATTTAAATGCACTCACCATTTTTCTTATATATACTAACATCAAATATATCTTTTTTTGTTCAAATTAAAAGAGATGCTAGTATAGATAACAAAATTGTGTTTCAACAAAAAAAAAAAAAAAAAAGATAACAAAACGGTGGTGCATTTAACCTCCCCAAAATATTTCTTGGGAGTCCTATAGTGTCTTTTACAGTACTTCCTATCAAAGCACCATCTGGCCTCTGGTGTCTTTCATATGGGCCATATGGGAATGTAAGTGATTGTCCCACTTCAATAAACCAAGCCCAGAAGTCACCGAAACGAACCAATTGTGGATTTGAACTTGAAAGTTTGAGCACTAGGGTTTTACAGAATGGGCCACGGCCCACCGGAGTGCCTACCCAATTGAACTTTCTCCGTAAGAAGTTTCATGGGTTAATATCGTCCATTGAAACAAATAAATCAATCAAAAAACCCTAGCTAACAAGGTATATAACCACCTTTATAAACTTTCTCATTTCACTTTTCCAAATTTCGGCATCTAAAACTTCGTCTTCTCCACCATGCCACCGAAGTTTGATCCATCTCAGGTAGTCGACGTTTATGTAAGAGTCACCGGAGGTGAAGTTGGTGCAGCGAGTTCACTCGCTCCTAAAATCGGTCCATTAGGTCTTTCACCTAAGAAGATCGGAGAAGACATTGCTAAAGAAACAGCAAAAGATTGGAAAGGTTTAAGAGTCACTGTAAAACTCACTGTTCAGAATCGTCAAGCTAAAGTCGCCGTTGTACCGTCGGCAGCTGCTTTAGTGATCAAAGCTTTGAAAGAACCAGAACGTGATCGGAAAAAGACTAAGAACATCAAACATACCGGTAACATTTCTCTTGATGATGTTATTGAAATTGCTAAAGTTATGAGTTCTAGATCTATGGCAAAAGAATTAGCAGGAACAGTTAAGGAGATCCTCGGGACTTGTGTTTCCGTTGGATGTACTGTTGATGGAAAAGATCCAAAGGATTTGCAGGAAGAAATCAGTAATGGAGATATCGAAATTCCTCAAAATTGAGTTATTGATCTTCGATCAGAGGTTAACCATTAATTATCTTTAAAACTTTTTATTTTTGTTAAAGACATCAATTACGATAAGATTACAAGGGTATTTAATTCTTCATTAGTATAATCTCGTTTTTGAAGTCCTCTAATGGTGTATTATTGGCATTTTGAGATTGATTTGTTTGAAAACAAATCTTTAGTGGTTCAATTTTGTCAAAGCTTGAATATGTTTATCAATTGTCTTGAGCATTTCAGTGATTCGATCCAATTTTAGCTGTTGTATTGTGAATTTGGGTGAATGTTTGGGTATTGATTACATTCATTATACTATTAGTATTTGGTTGAATAGTTTATCCATTATCTGCCCTAGTTATTCATCTGACACTAGTTTTAGGGTTTTGAAATCATTAATATTGTTAGAGTAATGAATGTAGGTGAGTGATTAGAAATGGAGTTCACCGTTGACGTTGATATCACTTGCTCTAGATTTCAAAGCCTGAATCCAATACTGTGATAAGTAGAAGAGAAGCTCGATGTGTGAGAATAGTCCCGCATGGAACGGCGAAAGCCACCTTCATGATATATCATGATCTCTCGGCCCATTTCCAATTACGATGGAGTTAAACCCCCAGCTATAAATCATCTTTTAGATTTGAAAATCCAGCAAGTAAGATATTGGGGTGGAATTTCGCGTAAGAGATGGCTTAGAGATTTCGTCCTTTCATGGCAACTTGAATTTGAGTAGTTGTCCATTGCCTTTGGAGAGTTAGGTCTAGAATTGGTCTAGGACTCCAACGGAAACAAAATCAGGTGCCATGAGAGGTAGCTAAAATTTAGAAGATATGGATGAACGTGGTTTAGTATGTAGTGGTGAATTTCTTCTTCTAGTGGGTGGGTGAGAGATTGTATCATCCCACATTGCCTATACTTTGCGAAGTAGAACGTTCTGTTTGCTTTCTTGCTGGTGTCAGACTCTCCTACTTTAGTAGGATACCTCTTAGACTGGTTCAAGTTCGAGACTACTTGAATTTTTCTGAATGGAGGTAACCTATTAGCACGTAACTCCTAATCAACCTAAACCTGATGATAAACTCTTTTCAGGAATTTAACAACTTCAATTTTTTTTTTTCAATCACTGGATCAAAAAGACAATTTTAAAAGGGTGCGGTTTTGGGGCTTAAAGATTACAAAATGTATACTCAACCCGCATCATTAGGCTTAATCCCTGACCAGAGAAGAGCATGAGTTGATCTCCTACTAACTCAGCAATGTTGGATCAAGTCAATTTTTGAAGTAAAGGAGTGCTTGAGGAGCTAATGGAAATAGAAGAAAGTATGGGCGGCTATAGAGAAACGTGGCAAGAGCAAGTAGGTAGGCGTCTATAGACGCACCCAGACTTTTGACTTTGGGCCCTTATTTTGTTAAAGACAATGCTTGCATTAAAGAGCTCAGATGTTATTATGGGCTTTGCCTTCGAACTCAGTCAGTCTGGCCGAGTTAGTAGGAGATCAACTCATGCTCTTCTCTGGTCAGGGATTAAGCAAGTAGCTCGCTGGAATCAGCGGATTATGACGGATTCACACGTTTGTGTTGCCCACTTGAGAGTGGGAAAGGGTTGTTTCTGCCACAGAGGAAGATGCAGATTCAAGTAAAACATTGACCCCAAAATAGTCTTTTGTGTAGTTTGCTAAAGATTCCAGATCGAAAGTTCGAAACAAAAGCTGAATAAAAAAAAACCATAACTTTCGTTCTAAAAGTATTGTGAAAATTAACATACACAACTTAAGAAATCAACGCGGGATGAGGAGATGAAAGTGGAACTATATTCATTCTCATTTTGGATTCTTGTTCACAATATGGAAAAAAAGTGTTATTGGATATGAACCACACCTTCTCATGTCACTACTCTCGCTTTTGAAGCGCTAAGTTACTTGCTTTCCGTTTCAGAGTCGACCTTGCTTTCCAGCTATAGATATCTTTGGACCGAATGAAGGTCCGTCGGGTTTTTATGCCCTTTAGTCGCTTCGTAGCTCTCCCATTTGTCTTGATTCTCATTCTGTTATTGTATCTACCCATGAGAAATTTGACACCATTAGATTAAAAGCTTTTTTAACCCCGTATTCCACCTTTGTTCTCGAGCTTGGATGGAAATTAAAATTTCGAAGTTGAGCTTCTTTTTAAGGTTAATTCCCATTTTGACACTGAATTTGTGACTTGTATGGGCCAAAATCCGTCATCAAAAGCGCCCTTAGAAATCCACGATTAATGGGCCACAAGAGGGCCAAGCCCATGAACAAAATGACAAATGGGCCTGACCCATTCATCTCCAGGCACCTAAAGCAACGAGAAGATAAGCGCGCATTAAAAAAGGAAGTCATCCCTGGATGGAGAAGTGACCCTTGCACAAAAAGGTTAGTCGTTATTTCCTGAGCATATAGGCGTTACTGTTATTCAAGATAACAGTTGGCCAAGAATATCATGAATATATCTGTTGGATGGGAGTTACGATATCCGCATTCATGTCCATGCGTTACCAAATTCAAGACGACAACTCACCACAAGGTGACAGTTGACCAAAAGAGACAGTGGACCACGAAACACTATATAAGGATCATCTGATGATCAATGAAGGGACCCAATTCTTCGGCAACCAACTGACTACTGACTTCCTCTCTCACATTAATCATCCAAACGTCAGACAAGCAATTAACAACTGTTACTATTTCTCCCTCCTTACGACCACTTCATCAAGGAAGAACGACTTATCTTTCTATCTCCTTACGACCACTTGATTGAGGAAGAACGCTGATCTTTCTTTCTCCTGAACCACTTGATCAAGGAAGAACGACCTATCTTTTTCTCGCACATCAAAGGAGGGCGACCAATCCTAACGACTACTCATCAAGGGAAGACGACCAATCCTTCTCTTTCCCGACGACCAAATGGTGCAAGCATTTTATCTTCTTGACGACCAGGGAATTAGGCAAGCATACACCTGATTGTACCACCTTCTCTCCCGACAATCGTCTTACTCAGATAACATATATAACTCCATAACTCGACCTTTGGTTTACGATTCGTATTTATTATTTGTCAAGCTTACTGACTTGACCGTCGGAGCTCCTTTGGTCGACACCATCCTGATGTCCCCCCGAAGACCTCACGGTCCCGTGTGTTTTATCTCTTGTCACAGGTTAAGACTATAGACGTCGTCGGTGCCCATAAAATATTAACAGGTGAAGGTCCGACTTCCGGTAAACGACCCGGTCCTCTTAACTTATTGACCCGCGATTTCGACCCCTCACAGTTGACTAATTGGCCCTTCTAGCCCGTAAGTGCTCGGAAATTTGTTTGTACTTTTTCTTCTTCTGAAACTACTTTTATGGTATTTCTGTAAATAATATATTTCTCTACATCATCTCCATGACTCCATCTATCTCTTACACTTAAGTCTCTTAGTCTAGGGTCAGCCCTGGGCCTAGGCGACCCAGACGACCGCCTTGGCCCCCAAATTTAAGAACCCCCAATTTATAGTAATATTTATATACATATATAGTATTATTATATGTATTGTTTTTATGCACATATATATCATCTTTGTTAGGGCTCCATATATATCAAGTCTGATAGGGAAGTAGAATTGGTTGATTAGTTGGTTAGAGAACTCAATGGCTAAGGTTCTACTCCTATGAGTTACATTATTTTTAAAATAAGTTTTCCTTTAAAAGGAGCACTAAAAGAACAAATATAAACATCAAATGACAAAACGTATCCAAATCCCAATTTTACTAGTATGTGGTTTAGCTAAACTTGGGAAGTTTAAATGACAAATACAAAATCATAACACCTAAACTTATAGTAATTAACTACTTGTGGAAACTAAAAAACACCTAAATAAAAGAAGAACAAAAATCAAATTAAATAAATATTCTTATAATATATTTCTTCTCTTTTCTAATTTCTCTTTGAACTTCAATCTCACATTTCTATTTCATTCTCTCTACAAGGGATTTTTATTTAATTATATAGAGGTAAACTTCTTCTTCGTATATTTTCTTTTGTTTCTTATTTTTTTTACTTATGTTTGAATTCTATTGTTACTTCTAGTAAGTAAAAATATTTATGTTGATTAGTGTATAATTTTGTTATTATTTCATTAGATTGTTATGGCTCCAAAAAAGTATTTATGCGGCTTCAAAAATAGGAAGAAAAAAAAAAATTAGATCAAGCTTTCGTTAAATCACAAATGGGTTCTATGGATGAATTCGTTAAGAAAAAATAAAATGTAGGGGCCATGTCGATATGTTTGCCCAGGGCCCCCAGAAAGTCAAGGTCAGTACTGTCTCTTACTACACTTCATCTTCCTCCCTCCCTCTCTCTCCGTGCCACCTTTTCTCCTCTCTAATGTTGATGGCAGAAGGCTGCTACCAACAACTTTCAAATAAATAAATTCTTTTTTTTCTCTCTCTTTCTCTCACTACGAGGACTTCCATTGATGAAGGTTCTCCAATTTTTTTTTTAAGAAATTAATTAATTTTTTTTAAAAAATAAAACTCCATAAATAGATATCTGACTTGTTACTCAGGAACGACCTCCCTCCATTAAACTTTATTAATGGAGATTATTTGTGAAGATACAGTATGATCTTCACAAACAAACCACTGCTCGTGAAGAACAAACCTGCACTAATAGAGTTTTTTAGAGATTAGAAAACAGAATTTTAAATATTTTTTTTAAACAGAGGGCCTCTTAGAGAGAGAAAAATGGGGATGAATTTTTGTTTTTTAATATTGGATTTAATTTTTTTAAGACCTCCATGAATGAAAGTCACTTACAGAGAGAATACAACAAAAAGGAGTTGGAGATGAAATGTGAGAGATAAAGATAAAAAACTCAATCAGAAATAAAGAAGGAAAATAAAAACAAGGCTGATACACGTACGCAAAGATAACCGCTTAAATGACCGTCCTATATAAGACGAAGGGTAAAATAGCCATTTCACAGGTTTGAAAAGATTACTTTTCCCCTTGTCTTATGTGGGGCGGTCACCTAGGCGGTCATGTGGACATATAAAAATCATTTTTTAAGTACAAGAGAAAGTAGTTTAAGAAAGATAAAATTTGACTTTGTGGTAAAACATTGGAAACTAGTCCACTCACAAAGCTGGACACAAACTTAAGAGGGAAATAGGAAACTAACCCATGATTAAATAACTATAAGTTTTCTTGACTATTTTTAGTTGTTTGCGTGTTGTCTCTTTCATGGTCCATCACACACATGTGAAAATGTTTAGATGTGACTTCTTTTGTTTTTCATAAGATAGAAAAACAATGCTATTGATGGAACCTCAATAGTTCATGATGGGTGAGATTGAAGGAGATACCAAAAAGGGTGACCGACGAGAGTCTAAAGAGATCAAGAGATTCATATTTAGAGAGGGTCGCTGATTTGGAAAAATAAGAACATTATCCGAGGTGAAATTTTTTAAAAGGAAGATGCAAAATATGGAAGATTTTACGGCGAAACAAATTTTAAGGGGAAATATTATTTCTTCTTCTTCTTCAACTCTGGCCACCACCTCCGCCTACCTCTCTCCCTTATTCTCTCTCTCTCTCTCTCACTGTCTATCTGTTTCTCTCACACAATCTCTCTCTCTCTCTCACTGTCTATCTCTTTCTCTCACACAATCCATCTCTCTCTCACGATATCTCCCTCTCTTAGATCTCTCTAAGTATCTCCCACTCACAGTCCCTCTCTCTTTCTCTCACGACATCTCTTTCTCTCTCTCTTCAGACAACAACGAGAGGATAAATATTCTTGTACAGGAATCCTCTGGTAAAAGTGATACAAAAATCCTAATTGGACAGAGGTACATTGGAATTTGAGGATCCAACTCTGGAGTTCCTTTCTTCTTGTTTTCACCGTCTCTCATTTTTTGCGTTCTCTTTTTTGATGTGTTGAAGAAAATCTTTACCAGTTACTAATGGAGCTCGCCACTGCATCAAGTGTTTTGAAGGTTAAATTTGATAAATGAAACACCAATTTTTCTTAGGATTTGTTTCTAGTACTGTTCTAATCCTTACTTCGTAAAAATATTTTAGTGTTTTATCGAAAATGTACATTCAAAGAACAAAACTCGGGGGGTGGTGGTTGCTGGATTTGGTGATCTAAAAGGAGAGATAAGAGTGAAGGATTTGAAAAAAAAATATTTAAGGTTGTCGACAATGGCAGTTTAGATCGCCGGCATGGAGAAGAAATGGTGAACACAATTTTATTTCCCATAACAATTAGAAAATATATTGGTCAACTAAAGTTGACAAGTTTTTTATAAAGTCTTTGCACCCGGATAATTTTCTTATTTCCCCAAATCAGCGGTCTTAGAGAGAGATAAATTAAAGAGTGATTCACGGTTTGAGTCTATTTTAGTAAAGATCGATTACCAACATAACTAAATCATGTTAATCGTACTCACGTAATCTGGTTGTTGTTTTTTAAGTAAAAGAAGTTCAGAACTTTGTAGGTTTGAAGAGAGTGAAGACTAATGACTTCAATTTCAAGTCAATACACCAAACCAATATCAATAACCAAACCACAGCTGTTCCATTTTTCTTTAGAAGTTATATGTGTTTTTAATTTTAGATGTACACAATTAGGTAGGAAGAATGGTTAAAGACGCCTCTCGATAAAATTATCACGGCCTTCCTAGTATTGATGTATATTTTAAGTAGTTGTAGTATCTACTTAAAAAAGGGTTTTTTGAGCTTACCCCCTCATCACTAATTGTTAATTGAGTTTACTCCCCTCAATAATGGGTAATTAAGCTTACCCCCTTAGATTTACTACTTTTGACAAAGAAACAAAGGTTGTGTTTGGCGTACGCGAAATAAATGTGACTACCAAGAACAATTATCCTTCAATATGATCACTCGTAGTTATTCCACCTTACTTTATTATTTTATTTCGTCGGTAATATGAGTAGCAAAGATGGATTTCGTTTGTACATTATTTAATTTATGATTTTGTTATCCCATGCCAAACATGTTCTTAATAGTTCTGCCTAATATTCTAAACTCAAGGGGTAAGCTCAATTACTAATTACCGAAGGGGGTAAACTCAATTACTAATTAATATTGAGGGGATAAGCTCAAAAAACCCTAAAAGAAGACTCATACTTTTTTTTTGCCTTAAAATCGATGGCCTCGAACTATTTTTGGTTACTAAATTGGCCCACGTTCACTGATTTAAAGATGCACTATTTCTACTGATTACACTTTAAATTCGATAGATTGGAGTCGAATTTTATATTTCCGAGCACCTAGAAAATGTAATTGAGTATTGGATACTTAAAAGAAAATGTTTCCTGCGTAAAACAAATACTGGGAGGGTGTTTGATTTTTTAGCACTTATAAATGCTACCACTTACCAAGTGATTATCACTTAGTAAGTGATAGTAATTGGAAGCGTTATGTCGTTTGTTTTCCATCACTTCTAAGTACTTGATTTTTGTTTTCATATTAATTATAAATGTTATAGAAATAAGTAATTGTCTATTCCGACTTTAAATGATTTAAATATTATCATGTCCGACTAATTCATTAAGTTCACGAGTTTAGGTATGAAAGAACTAAGGTTCAACAATACTGTGTCGAAAATATTAACCGCAAACAATTAGGAACTATGTAGGAGAAAGAACACACGTTGCATCATGAAGTTTGGTGGTTCTCTGATTAGTGAAGGATGAGAGGTGAATAATTTTTACAAGAAAAACTTGGGTCAAGCATGAGCGAAGAAGGGGTGGAGTCATCACTAAAGTCATAAATTTTTTTTTTTTACACTTATCAGTTGTTTAAGATGTTCTATTTAGTTATGATTATATTGGTCATTACTACTCCCTCCGTCTCAAAACGAATGACCTAATTTCTTTTTTGGGTTGTCCCATTTTAGTATTCCGTATCTAAAAATAAATTTTTTTTTCGCTCTTTCCAATAATACCCATTCATTTGAATTTAATGACAACTTTATTTGAAAGTAAGTTAAACTTTTTAATTGTATTATACAATGAGGGTACAATTGGAAAAGTCATGTTATTTTTGAAAGTCAAACTCTAATTAATAATGTTCTCTTAAAAAATTAGATTTTCAAAATAGATTATTCATTTTGGGACAGAGAGAGTATATTAGGAGAAGGATAATAACGTCATTTTTAAAGCACGTGCAAAAAAATAAGCTCTAATACAAAAAATAAGTTCCAAGTTAGAGCTTACTTTTTTGCACGTACTTTGCCATCACTTAGAAGTGATTTTCACTTACTAAGTGAAAAAACAAACGGCCTAAAATTGCTGGCCCGCATTTAATAAGTGGAAATCACTTAATAAGTGAAAAAAATCAAACACCGTGAGTATAAACTTATGTTTATTAAAGATTGTCAATTAAACAAGACAACAACTTACCTCTTGTTCTTTTAGAAACTTATTATTTGTACAGGGTAATGCTGGATTTACATATATGACAATATTTGTTCATCAATGAGTCCAACTGTGGAAGCAACATCCATCGATCCACTTTCTTTCTCAATATTAAAAGCACTGAAAAGGGGTCGACACCTGAATCAATCTACAAATCGAAGGTCAGACTCGTGTTAGGTAGTGGCGTAAAATGATTAAGATGTACGTACCGACCGACCGAAACAGTAGCTTTACAATATATACAAGATCTATACTGGAGAATGTATGTACCGACTCCATAGATTGGACTACGTGGCTTGAATTATTTTCATTTATATTGTAAGCTTTATCTATCAAATTATTTCGTTTGAAATGGTTCTGTTCCAATTTTAAAAATTTCCAACTTCTTTTGTCAACAATTTTGCATGTTACAGTTTGAATTACTTTGTCTTATATTGCATATATAATTGTGGTGGGCTGGGGGCTACTATTTCCTCAAAAAATTATGACAAGAGAAAGGTAAGAAAATCTTTGAGTGCCACTTTTTAAAGATTTGACACTATTGAAATAGTAAAGGTAGCCTACATACGACCAAGCGAAGTTGTGTTGGAAATGACTTTTTTTGGTAAAAGCAATATCGCTAACTAGGATTCCATAATTGACAAAAAAAAAGAAAAGAAAAAACAAGGAACCCATAAACATGATGTTTTGGTTAGAAGGCAATACAAACAATTGAAAGCTATGTCTCAGTCGGTTTTGACTTAATGGCATAATTTTGACTTAACTAAACCTCTCTCTAAAACAAGAACAAATATTTTGATATTTGAATCCCTTTTTGTTTTGAAATAAGGTTGATAATTATTGGTAAGGAACACAACCATATGACAAATCTAATCATAAGAGTATATCTTGCACTTCTAACAATGTTAGCTGTTAAAGTTAAGTGCAATTTTCGAAAGGAGACTAATTTTGAATTTACAAAAAATAAAGAGCTAAACATGAAACTGGTCAGAAATTAGGGGGTCAAAAAGGAAATTACATTTTTTTTTGAAAATAAAAGAAAAAGTAAGAAGACTCTAAAAAAACAAGCACAATCAACCAAACGAAACCACCAATAACGAGAGTAGTCAATTTATAAATGCTTGAACTATGATTTTTATCATGATTACTCCGTCACAGTACAATGATTAAGCAATTCTCCGGTGAACAGCAAATTATGAAAGTTGTGATCAGAGGCGGAGCCAGAAATTAACTGAGGGACGGGCTAAAATGTGAAGTACATATAGCCATTCAAATTTAAGCTTTCGAATTTATAATTAACTGAACAAGTTTGCAAAATAAAATATGATCTATATAATATTAGAATAACTACATTATATATATGTATATCGGTAAAATAACTACCATATATCTATCCATGTACGATAGATATGTACACAAAAAAAGAGCAAAAAAATATCAAAAAAAGAAGTAGTCGACACCACGACATCAATATATACCAAAAAATAGTATAAAACTATTCAATTGTACCCTTCGGTTCTTCAGACGATTAAAATCACCTATTATCGACTCCTCATCAATGTCTTCACCAAGCTCTCTTTCAATGTGAACAATCATGCAGTCTCTGAGAAACTCATTTTCCGTTTTGTTGCGGAGAGATGCTTTAATAATACTCATTGCAGAAAATGATATTTCGGTTGTTGCCGTGGAAACAGAAAGTGTCAATACAAAGCGTATCAATCTATCAAGTGCGGATATATCATTATAAGGCAATGAAGAAACATCTCTACTTGATGTGTCATTTTCTACTCGTTTGTAAAACGATAAAAGAGTTTTTCTTTTTTATGGGCTGGAAAATGATTTGACATTATAACCTAAAAAACATCCACAATGAGCTTCAAATATCGAATAAATAAAGGAGACAATCAACAAATTATTTTATAAATTACAAGTGACAACTCAAGGAATCTACAATTTACATAAAATAGTTGAACATAACAATGATCAATATCTAATTAGGAAATCAATATATAATGTATAATGTATAATGTATAAGACAACCAACACACAATTATTGAAACAATTTCCAATCAATCTTAGGGTTAGTTTTTATAATCCACATTCCACAATTTCGCACCTAAGTATTGTTTTTTTATTCTATAAACTATAAAGAAGAAGTTTATAGTTATTGTATCATTGGTCAACTACTTTCACTTTCAATCTTCCATAATTTTTTAATTTCAAATTAGGGTTTGAAAAGATTAAAAAAATCAGGTACTTACTTAATGAGTGATGATCTAAGAGCATAGAAGAAATATAAACACTTGATTTGTTGTCTCCACTTCTAGATTGAGTAACACCCAAAAGTCAATCCTTCATCAAAAAAAAAAAAAAACACCCAAAAGTCAAG
The DNA here is from genome assembly GCF_041429995.1 of Eschscholzia californica. Classification (NCBI taxonomy): domain Eukaryota; kingdom Viridiplantae; phylum Streptophyta; class Magnoliopsida; order Ranunculales; family Papaveraceae; genus Eschscholzia; species Eschscholzia californica. Next base: position 38,932,038 of record NW_028238420.1, on the reverse strand, counting down.
AGCAAAAGGATTTCAAATTGCAATGATATCTATTGGATATTTGGGTTTTTTTACCCCTTTCCATTCGTGAGTAAGAACAGGAAAAAAGAGGAAGTAAAGGCAGGGAAAGGGAATTAATTTTTTAAGAGCCGGGCTGGGTTATACGGATTACTGGGTTAGGTTACTATTGATTAGGATTCATATGGAAATGTTAAGGGTTAGAGCCGGGCTGCAGCCCGGCTCAGCCCACTAACACCTCCGCCCCTGGTTGTGATAACCGTTCACCTGACAACATTTTCTCTTCTCGAGGCGACTTTGAAAAAAAAATTCTGGTGTTTGGTTCGTTCATTTATCTTGAAGTAATTGAAATAATAATCCTGTCCAGATTTGTTAAGAATATCATATAAGCTCGTTACCCTGAACGAAGGTCTAAATCAACTTTCAGTTTAGGTGAGTTGGGTCACATATACCGAGTAATCTTATGTGGGGCGGGGACAAGTGATGAAATCCAACTCTTATCCTGTAATAGGTAAATGCTTGTACTAAAACGACTGAACCACACAATTCTTCAAACATTTATGCACACAAAAGCAATCAGAAGACTTATGAATAAGTTGTTGTCGAATCAACCCACTAACTCCGTTGTTGGTGTATGAAAGCCGAGGAACTGAGAAAAAAAACCAAACTAACTAGTTTATCAATTAGCTTCAAATTTAGAAACAATTAAAAAATAAATCCCCGACAACGACCCCAAAAATTTGAAATCTTGCCAGCCGAAATAATAGGCCAACTAGATCAAATTAAAACTACAAATGAACGAATCACTTAAATCTAAATAAAAAAACTATTAAACTATGGAAGAGAATAATCGAATTTGAGAAAATGTACGAAAACTTAAAAGAATCAAACAAAGGAAAATGCCCTTTTTTTTGAAAATAAAAGAAAAAGTATGAAGACTCTAAACAGAAAAAAACAAACAAACAAGCAGACAAAACCAAATCAGTCATAACACCAATAACGAGAGTAGTCAATTTATAAATGCTTGAACTATGGTTTTTATCAAGATTATTCCATCACAGTACAACGATTAAGCAATTCTCTGGTGAACAACAAATTATGAAAGTTGTGATAACCGTTCACCTGACAATATTTTTTCTTCTCGAGGCAACCTTGAAAAAAAAAGTTATGGGTTTGGTTAGTTCCTTTGTCTTGAAGTAATCAACTAATAATCATGTCCAGATTTGTTAAGAATATCCTATAAGCTCGTTACTCTGAGCGAATGTCTAAATCAATTTCCAGTTTAGGTGAGTTAGGTTGTATATACCCAGTAATCTTATGTGGGTAGGGGACTAGTGATGAAATCTGACTCTTATCTTGTAATAGTTAAGTGCCCTTACCAAAACGACTGAGCCACACAATTCTTCAAGCATTTATGCACACAAAAGCAACTAGAAAAGTCACTAAAAACAAATTCGTGGGTGATAAGAAAAAGTTACCTCCCATTCAAGGCGAGGATGACTAAGTTGTAGTCGAATCAACCCACCAACTTCGTTGTTGGTGTACGAAAGCCGAGGGGCTGAGACAAGATCATTTTTATCTTTCTTCTTTCCTACCTACTACAACTTGTGCCCGAATTTGGGTCAAAACAAATTTAGAACGAAAATCTTTAAATATTTCATGAATTACCTAAAAACAAAGTTAAACTTCGTTCTTGGATCTTTAATTTTGCTTCATACTTTCCCTTTCTTCCACTTCTTTTATTCGTTACTTTTGCTAAAGACCTGTAACGAAGTCACAAATTACTCGTATTCAGAAATTCTTTAAAAGCGAAAAATAAAGAAATAATTTTTTTTTTTTTTTTTTTTATGTTTAGAAGGAAACTAAGATATCAAAATAACTAGTTTATCAAGGGGAATTTGGCCAAAACTCCCTAAGAAATTATGACTTTGGTTAAAAAGGATTCATCAAAGTTTTTTAGGCTTCACCTCCCTGATGGCAATTATGTAATTTTCAATTTCAGTAAAAAGACCAACCTAACCCTAGTCTAAGAAAATACCTTGCAAACACCTTGCACTGCCTTGCAAACACTTTGCACTGCCTTGCAAAGCCTTGCAAACACCTTGCAGAGCCTTGCAAACACCTTGCATGGTTTTTGCAAACACCTTGGATAGCCTTGCAAACTAATTGCAGAGCCTTCCGAACACCTTGCAGAGCCTTGCAAAAACTTTGCATGACTTTTGCAAATACCTAGCACAACCTTGCGAACACCTTGCAGAGCCTTGCAAAGCTTTGTAAATACCTTGCAGAGCCTTGCAAACACCTTGCAGAGCCTTACAAAGCCTTGCAAACACCTTGCAGAGCCTTGCAAACACCTTGCAATGTCATGCAAATGGTTTGCAAATTAGTTTTTGAATTGATTTAACATGAAATTTGTTACAAATTATTATATTTTGTTTAATAGAATGTTGTATCGAAAAACTAGCTAAAACCCTACAAATTCATAATAGTCATTTTATAAGCTCTAGCACCATCATTTTACTTTTCTTCGAAAAACTTCCAAAGCTTTCATGAAATTCTCAATTTGAACATAAATACCAATCATGATTGTCCAAGAAAAAAATATTTTTCACAGGCATTTCATCTAACAACTTTATAGCTATTTCAACCAACCTACGTCTTGTATAACCAACTAACGTTGCATTCCAAGCAACAACATCTCTTTCAAGCATTTTATCAAACACATTGTTTGCATCAACTATACTTTCACAACTTCCATATAAATCCAACAAATAAGTTAATTGTCATCCATCATTCATAACTCAATGAAAATAAAGCAATGAAGAAGTTGGATTATACCTTGAAACACTATCAAATTCTCCTTCCATTGAAAGTATATAAAACTTTCTCTCTCTAGAATTTAGAACCAAAAAGTAAATCAAACCCCTTAAAAGCCTCTTCAAACAACAAGCAAATAGATTAAATCACCAAAACCTAAAAACATCAACCTATCTTATAGCCAAAATCGATTCAAACCCTAGAAATTTTAATCGGCGTGGACAATCCAACTCGGTTCGTTCATGAGAAAAACTCAAGTTCCTGATTTATTAGTTAGATCATTATTAGGTATTTCTAATTGAATGAAGGGTATTTTTGACTCTTAAAAAGTTGGTGCCTTTAAAAATGTCCTTCAAGCCTATTTTTATGACTTACTTGGGGCCTAGCTAGTTAAAAAGATGGGTTGTCTTTTTAACAAAAAAATACAAGAAATTGGGCCTCCGGCCCAATTTCCTGAGTTGAGTTTATCAATTAGCTTCAAATTTAGAAACAATTCAAAGACAAATCCCAGACAACGACGCCAAAAATTTGAAATCTTGTTAACCTAAATAACATGCCAACTAGATCAAATTAAAACTTACAAATGCACCAATCACATGTCAATATGACACGTGGGACGATGTCAGGACGGAGATGATTTGATCACAATTAAATTTAAACAAAAAATAAACGATTAAACTATGGGAGAGAATAATCGAATTTGAGAAAATGTACGAAAACTTAAAAAAGAAAATAAATTTGTAAGAAAAACTAAAATATCGTGAATATGTGATATATGAATTCACGACTAACAATCATAACTGAATCCAAGATAAAATTCAAATTATTATCCATCTCTTGATAACTCAAAAATGAGTAAAAATCAATATCAATTTTTCGGAATAACAAAACAATAAGGAAATTTTATAATCAACAAAATTCATATTGTTTCAATTAAAATACCAGGAAATTGGACTGAAGATCCAATTATAACATTTTTTTAGTTAAAAAGACAAAGTTATTTTTTTGTTAAAAATTCAAATTGTGTATTTTTTACTAAAAGCCCAAATGTTCGTATTTTGTTTGGTTAAAAACCAATATTTTTTACTAAGGTGTCACAAAGGGTTGCAAAGCTTTTGTAAGGTGTCGCAAGGGATTGCAAAGCTTTTGTAAGGTGTTGCAAGGTGCTCCAAAAATGTTGCAAAGCAGTTTAAAACTGTCATTAGGCTTTGCAAAGTTGTCGCAAGGGGCTGCAAAGCTGTCGCAGTACTTACGAAGCTGAAGACTAAACCCATTGACTGATCTTTTCTAACCAAAATCTAATTTTTTGAAGAGTTTTGACTAAATTTCTCTTAAAATATTATGTAATTTAAATTTGAAATTGCCAATTTCTTAGAATAATGAAAGTACGATTAATTTAAAATACTAAATCATAATACAAAAAGATAACAAAATAACGTAACTCAGCTGAATTATCTTAAATAATGTTTTTGATTATGAAGCTCTCGGATAGGTTTTATAATCCCAATTGACCGACCTCAATGACGACAAATTCATGAATTTGGAAACTAGGTTTTCATGCCACCGTCACTAAACAACTTCCACTTTTTTTTTGTTGAAAGAAACAACTTCCACTTCCAACAAAAAAAAAAAAAAAAAAAAAACAACTTCCACTTTCTTTTCTTTTTTTTTGGTTGAAACTTGAAAGAAACAACTTCCACTTTGAGTCCAGAAGATTATTTAGCAAATTAATTGGACCCACTAAACAACAAAATCGGTTAACAAAGTTTCCTTGCTACCGTCACTAAAGGTAATTTTTCTTCTTTCTTTACTTTTAAGTCCCACATATTATGCTAGTCCATATTTAGTCCCTGCATCCTAATTTTACTCTTCTTTTTAACCAAAATCTTCTTTTATAGGTTAGTTACATGTCTCTCTAGATATCGTCATCATATTATGGGAGTTTCCTGCAAATTCATGTAAATCAAATAACTTCATCGACATCAATGACTACCACATGTAAATTGGTGAGAAATAATTGAGTACTAACGTACTCATAAGTCTAGTGTGATTAAGCGTCAGGATTTGAACTGTACGATCTCCAATAGTCATGTTCACCTAGATCCTAACCTTTTAATGTCAACTGACAGTTGGATTCTTCTAATTTGCACTCCATCCATCCACCCACCATCAGATTAGATTGATGTCATGTTTGAAAAGAAATTGCGCCAACCGCTCCTCGCGATGACGTGTAGCGTGCCACCATTAATGCGCTGTGTGTGCGGTTTGCGTGGTGGAAACCAAACAAATTACTCTATCATTACTTAAGTCATTACCCCAATATACATGTGCAAATAATTATACAGTTTAGTTGAACTGTTTCTTATGCCAACTTGAAAAATATTAATAACTCAATCATTAAAAATCGATTTTGGACAAACTTGAGGTCTAAATTCAAAATTTCCACGAGAGGAATCCAACATTCCATCAAGTATGTGATTTGTAGTAATTTTGGTTCCTCAAAATCATGAAATACAATTCGACCTTAATTCCTAGTCTGGATCTAATTCCAACATTGATATCTGATATGCTCACCCCACCAATGTTTCTCCAATAATTTTATGTTTCTTGCCATCCAAATGCTCCATAATAAATATCCCAATTTTTGTGTGGTCCTAGTTTAAGATAGTGAGGATGGGTTGGGTTACAATTTGTAATGGATAGTTACTAGTAAATAGATAGCGAAAGAGCTTGAATTTTGTGGAGCCAATAACAGCAACAAGCAAACAGAGAATAGAAAAGGGACAAAGACATAGACAGAGAGGCTTCAATAATTTAGTTAAATCAATATCTCTCTTTAAAATTTGAAATTTCAATCTCCAGCCATATATACCAACCACTCTCAATCACCCAAAACACCTAACTCATTCATTTCTCTTCCCCTCTCTCTTTAAATCTATATACCTAGTGAACTTAATTGTCAACATGGGAAATGATCACATAGAAGAAACTGAACTGAAAGATAACTCAGTGGAGGACAACACTGAACCACATGAAGTGGAAGAGGAGCCAGTGAAGGACTACACTGAACCACCACCAGTGCCCTTTTTAGGGTTTGATGAGCTAACAAAATGGTCATTTTACAGAGCTATAATAGCTGAATTTGTTGCTACCCTTTTGTTCCTTTATATCACAGTATTGACTGTCATTGGTTACAAGAGTCAATCTGCTAATGATGAATGTGATGGTGTTGGAATTCTTGGTATTGCTTGGGCTTTTGGTGGCATGATTTTTGTCCTTGTTTACAGCACCGCCGGTATTTCTGGTATGCCCGTTTTTCCTTTTTTGTTTGCTTAAACATGTATAATTTGATAATATCGTATACTAAAGAAAGCAACAAACTTCAAATGTTTCCTATTCGTGGCACTATACAGGTTCTAATGTTACCAAGTGAGAAAAAGAAGAATCTTTTTTCCTTTTGTGTTTGTTTAAACATGTATAATTTGATATATAATATCGTTTTATGTTTGCTTAACCATGTATTATTTGATATAATATCGTATACTAAAAAAAAAACAACAAGCTTCAAATGATTCCTATTCGTGGCATTATACAGGTTCGAATTTTACCTAAGTGAGAAAAAGAAGAATTTTTTATTAGTGATTCTCACTCACTTAGGATATCAACTCTCCGGAAAAATCTTGTCTTTTAAACGTCTTAAATAGATCTATTGTTCTCATGGCCTTAGATTATAACGAAACAACTAATATTTTTTTTTTGTATTGAACAAAATAAATAATATTTGTTACTCTAAACTGGAATGTCATGAACTCGAAGTAACTTTTAGATTCCGAGTCTTTTCTATTTTTGACTAGACAATAAGTGATTGATGTATCGTTTTCAATGTTTCTATATTAAAAAAGAGAAGCATATTTACTTTGGTTCTTAGGGAAACCCTAAGCGAAACAACAACAATTTATCTTTAGAAAGTTTTTTTCTTTTTTTTTTTGTTTGCTAACTTGTAACTTGCACAGGAGGACATATAAACCCAGCAGTGACATTTGGGTTGTTTTTGGCGAGGAAGGTATCTTTGATAAGGCTAGTATCTTATATGGTGGCTCAGTGTTTAGGAGCAATATGTGGTGTTGGATTAGTAAAAGCCTTCCAAAGTGCAAACTACGTTAAGTATGGTGGTGGGGCCAATATGGTTGCTCATGAGTACAATAGGGGTACTGGATTAGCGGCTGAGATCATCGGAACGTTCGTTCTTGTTTACACTGTCTTCTACGCCACTGATTGTCAAAGGAACGCAAGAGATCAGCATCTTGTAAGTACCACCACCTTTCTCATAAAAAAAAAGTACCACCACCTTATCACAAACCCTAACTATCTTACCATATGGGCTGACATTCTTAGCTTCTATTATTTTTTTTATTGCTATCATAACAATGTATAGAGGGCTCGACTTTTTTTTTTTTTCTCTATCTGCAACTGCAGATTTATCGAGTTGCCTTTTAAGGAAAACACTTGCAACAAAAAAGAGAATTGGGATTTCCTCTTGTCCCCTTCAAAGGAGAAGTATTGCCTCCTAGGTCACATTTTCTTTTGTAAGATTTTAGTAGGAAAAGTTAAAGGGAGAGATAGGTGAGAGAGAATGGAAAGAAAATAATTGGCCACTAGCCCACTGCCCACTAGGTAATTTTGCTAATTCCATGTTGGAATCTATACAACTAATTTATTATTTGAGAAATATTAATCGATAGATAACTAAAAAAGGCACAAGTTATGGGTAGTCATAACCTACTTGAAAGGTATCTTGTAGAGTCACGAGTAACTCAATTGATACACCATTTGATTTTTTTAAGAGACAAGTTTTTTGGACAGTTTATAGGGATAAGTTTGAAGAGAAAAGTTGAGTGTCCTGTGTCAAATATGAGAGATTGTAACTAGAAAGTTCGTGGGAGCGTGTTATAGTGCTTTTGTGTTTTCATATTTTCTTTAGTGTGATATTATTTATAACTGTCAAGAATTAATCGAACATGTAAACCCGGAAACCAACACTCGAATTTTGAGATTTCTTTTAGAATAATGGCAGTATGTTCGACCAATATCCTAACCGGGGTACTTGGCTGACCCAGATCTATTGAGAGAAAATCAAACACTTCTCTCCCTAGATCTAGACCGGCTAAGTACCCCGGCTGAAACATTGGCAGGGCATGCTATCATGGATCTCAAATGTTTACATCAACAATTTCTATACTAAACAAAGCTATCAATCTTGAAAATGTCACCTAAATAATATCTGAAGTTTTGTGAAGGGTTGAACTCGAGATGTGTTTGAAAAAAAGATCTCAATAGTGTCCATCTAAAAAAGAGAATCTCAACTGAGACTTGACACACAAGACAAGTAAAGTTTTTTTGAGTTTTATATTTGAGCATCTCCAGTGTAACAGTCAACCTTAGAAACTCATGAGCGTCACGTAGGATTTTTAGAGTTCTTCCTTAGAAGAAATTTTCCAATGAAAACTCAATTTGGAACTCGAAGATGATGTTGCGCCAGTTCAATAAAGATATCTCCGGAAGATACTTTACTTTTGGAGTGTTATTTTGAGATTTTTCTAAATGTCTAATTCATCATTTTTAACATTTGGACGAATTTAAATTAAGTTTTCGTATATCTTTAACATAACTAATTATTTCTGTACAAACACAATCATGCAACATAAGTAACAAAATTACTTTAAAAATTTGGATTGGAGACGCATTAAAATTAGAAGATCTATTCTTTGCCAACTCATAATGCGAATCTCATGACAACTTTAAAGACTTGACCCATGGTTTTAGTTCGGTGAACCCTAAGATTTCAATCAAGAGAGAGAGAGGAAAATGAGAGAAGTTGTAGGGGGTTAGTGGATTGGGAGTTGGACATTCCAGGACATTTGCGAATCCTGGAATATCTGAGGCATTCAAATCTAGACATCTGAGAATCCTGAAATGTCTGAGACATTCAAATCCAGACACTTGAGAATCCTGAAATGTCTGAAGGCATTCAAATCCAAACATTTTAGAATCCTGAAATGTCTAAAGCATTCAAATCTAGACATTTACAAATCCCCGAATGTCTGTGGCATTCAAATATAGACAAATTGTCCGACGACTTTGGTAGACTTCATAGTTTGGTGGATTTTGTGAAGGATTTCGGACAACCCAAATTGTCTTTAAAAAAACAAGAGACATTTTGTCCATGTACTCAACAATAGTATTAAAATAATAAATATCAACCAAATGCCAATCAATGTCCACTAATATTTACGAATATTGCAAAAAATATATATTTTGAAATGCTAGTACAAATATATTATTTCACGTGATTAAACAATAATAGCAATATTAAAATAATAAATGTCCATCAATGTCCGCAGATATTCATAGATGTCTATGAAAGTAAAAATATATATTTTTGAAATATTAGTACAAGTATATTATTTCATGTGATTAAACAATAATAGTAATATTAAAATAATAAATGTCCATCAATGTCCGCAGATATTCATAGATGTCTACGAAAGTCGGAAAATTCATTTTTGAAATGTTAGTATAAATGTATTATTTCATGTGATTAAACAATAATAATAACATTAAAATAATAAATGTCCACCAAAATGTCCTTGAATGTCCGCAGATATTCATAGATGTCTACGGAAGTTCGAAAAATATATTTTTAAAATGTTAGTACAAATGTATTATTTCATGTGATTAAACAATAATAATAATAATAATAATAATATTAAAACAATAAATATCCACCAAATGTCCATCAATGTCCGCAGATATTCACAGATGTTTACGAAAGTCGAAAAATATATTTTTGAAATATTTGTACAAATATATGATTTCATGTGATTAAACAATAATAGTAATAATAAAATGATAAATGTCCATCAATGTCTGCAGATATTCACAGATGCCTACGAAAGTCAAAAATATATTTTTGAAATATTAGTACACATATATTATTTCGTGTGATTAAACAATAATAGTAATATTAAAATAATAAATTTCCATCAATGTCCGCAGATATTCACAGATGTCTATGAAAGTCGAAAATTTCATTTTTGATCAGTACAAATATAATATGCATTACACATTTTGTCAATGGATTCAAGATCTTGAAATGTCCTCAGGACATTTTGTCTACAAACTCAATGTCTTGAAATGTCTCTAAGACATTTTGTCAACAAACTCAATGTCTTGAAGATGTCTATAAAGACATTTTGTCTATAATAAATCACTCGAAATGTCTACGTGATATTTTGTCTATAAGTGTCTGCGGAAGTCTCAATCCACTACCTCTGTAATGGTTAGAAGTGGTGGTCGAAAATAAAGAAGAATAACACGTTATGTTGCCCTAAAAATTCGCTAAACTCTATAATTTTCCTATAAAATTTCGAGTCAACACAAAATTCTAAGCCAAAACAACCGTTTTTGGAATAATACACAACTGTTAAAGCATGTGGTCATGATTGTTGGAATTAGGTTTAATTACTATTTTCAGCATGAGACACTGTTTAATAGAACTATATTGTCTATCAACCAATTTTCAATTATGTGCTAACTAATTAATGGTTAATTATGTGAGATAAATAGATTTTGGCTCCACTTCCAATCGGGTTTGCCGTGTTCATGATTCACTTGGCTACCATCCCAATTACCGGAACAGGTATAAACCCTGCTAGGAGTCTCGGAGCTGCTGTTATTTACAACGAGAAGGAAGCTTGGAAAGACATGGTATCAATTACCCATTTACCCTTAATTTAGTTTGATTAGTATAAAACATCGTTAGAATATATATCGATGAAAGGGTTAACTGGTAAATTGGTTGGTGCAGTTGATCTTCTGGTTCGGACCATTTGTTGGCTCAGCGATTGCCGCCATCTTTCACCACTCCCTCCTGAAGACTACCGCAGACAAAACTATGGCTTCCTTCAAAAGCACATGAGGTCTTGCTTTCCTCGCCGGGAAACCCTAAGGTTATAGGATTAATGTTTGGTCGGGGAAAATCAATCGTTAAAGCAATCTTGTTATTAATAGAATAAATAATTTAGTCATTGTTGTTTGTTCTGTGTTGAAAGACGAATGGTTGTTATGTTAGTTGAGTGTTATAATTGCTGGGAGAGTAAACTATCCATTATGATGCATCCAGCCGTTTGATGTATTGATGTATGATGTCTATGATACTCATGTAGCCATGCATTTTTGAAGAAAAATGAATTACTACTTATGAGTAACAATAATAAACAGTGAGCATTGAGTTTCATTTTAGTTGCATTTTAGACTATTAAAAATAAGGCCACCGCTTTGCGGAAAGCAAAATTGTTTTCGGGGAAGACGGTGGAAAACAAAAAAAAATCAAACCAAACGCACCTTAAGTCGCCGGGCGGATTGTGTCGGCGACGGCGGACGACTTCATCATCATCTCTATCTCCCTTTTCTCTCTCTCTCTCTCCCTCTTCTCTGTCTCTCTCTTTCTTTTCTGTCAGCGGCGAAGGAGAGGAACCCCTTCGCAGGAGATGAGAGGAGGAGAAAAAAAAGAAGTTGTCGCCGGAGATGGTGGAAGTCGACGGAGATTATGGAAGTCGCCGGAGATGATAGGTGAAAGGAAGAAGGAGATGGTAGATTTTTTTGTTTCCCTTCAAAACTTCACACCCCAGAAAATTTCTTTATTTCTCCGTACCACCGACAAAAAATAAACATCTTTTGATTCATCCTATATGTGACCCCATAAAGTGAACACATCCAAATACATAATCAATGATATTGGTCCTTATAAATGTGAAATTATTATCACATTCTCCTTCATGTGTGATGTTTTTTTTTAGTCCAACACATGTTTCTGTTTTATTGAGTGCCCTAGGGTAAGTTCGGATTTCGTCCATCATCATGTGTGGGTCTAACTACAATGCGGCCTTAAATTTGAAGTCGCTAAATTCAAAGTTAATTGGCTATATGTTTTTTGAGGACAATACCATTTTACCTTGAAGACAATTCTAGCACGTTTCAGGCCGACGTTTTTCATATATGTTCAGAAGGAAAAAGACTAGAACATCAAACGGTAACATTTCTTTTGATGATGTTATAGAGATTTGGATTGCGAAAAGTTATGAGCTCTCGATCAATGGCAAAGGAATTAGAAGGAAAGTGAAGGAGATTCTAGGGATTTGTGTTTCCATTGAATGTGTTGTTGATGGAAAAGATCCAAAGGATTTGCAGGAAGAAAGCAGCAGTGGAGATGTCGTAGTTCCTAAAGATTGAGTTGGAAGATCTTCGATCAGGTTATCTTTAGAACTTAGCTATTTATTTTTTTAAAAAACATCAGTTAGGATAAGATCTTAAGGGTATTTAATTCTTCATTAATATAATCTCGTTTTTAAAGTCCTCTAGTGGTGTATTATTGGCATTTTGAGATTGATTTGTTTGAAAACAAATTTGTAGCGGTTGAATTTTGTCATAGCTTTAATGTGTTTATTAATCTGTTGAGCATTTTAGTGATTTGATTCAATTTTAGCTGATTTAATTGTGAATTTCGGTGAACGTTTGGGATTATGGGTATTGATATCATACATTATAAAATTAATTATTTGGTTTTTGAAATTAATTAATTATTTGGTTGAATAGTCTATCCACTGTCTGCCCTAGTTATCCATCTGAAATTAGTTTCAGGCTTTTGAAATCAAGAATGTTGTTAGAGAGTAGTGTTAAGAAATGAAGTTCACCATTCATGTTGATATCGCTTACTCTAGATTTCCAAGCCTGAATTCTGTACTATGATACGGGGAAGGGAAGCTTGTTGTTGTGAGAATAGTCCCACATGGATCCCAAGTAAATGATATCTCAGTATCTCTAGCCTAATTTCCAATTATCATTGAGTTCAACTCCAAGTGAGCATTTTTAAGGTTAAAATCGAACAATGCCATAGAGTTCCTTGGAGTTTGTGTAAACATGGGCTATTTTCATGCAAGGCCCATTCGCCAATTATCATGAACAAAGCCCATTAGTATGTCCCATACAATAAGACCATGTATACACTTGTTGGGCTAAATGTTTGTTGGGCTCATAAAACTCATTCATATATTGAATCTATGGACACTAATTATGTGTTGACAACAAGGCCCATCTATAAGCATGAGGTGTGTTGTCTTGTCTTGTGTCTTGACACTTAATGGTCTAGTTGTTTGAAACATAAGGGACACTTGTCTTGTGTCTTGACACCTAATGGTCTTGTGGTTTGACACATAAGGGACACTTGTCTTGTTTCATGACGCCTAATGACACCTAATGGACTTGTTGCTTGACACATAAGGGGACACATGATACCCATATAGTAACTTGTACAAACTCTATGATGGATTAGAGACTTGAATAAATAGAGATGGAGAATAAGATGGAAAGCTATGCACTTGCTCATTAGTTCAAGCTAGTCTCTCCATCACAAGTGCTTGAAGAATAGAAGAGAAAAAAGTATACAAGTTCATCTTCTAGTAAGTAGAGAATTAAGGAGTTAAGCTTATTGAAATAAGGAGCTTATATTGGTTATAAGGAGCTTATATTGGTTCTAGTAAGAAGTTATTTCTACAATGGAGAAAGGTATGTAATTATTTCATGTTAATAATTACCTAATGTTCATATTTCCATATTGATTTTGTGACAAACATGAGTCCCTAGATTCTTATGTGTTCTTGAGAATTTTTGAATTGCTAACTTGTCTCATGAACACTACTTATAGAATTTATAACATGTGGTATCAGAGCTATGGGTGTGGACTTCATGTTTGTTCAAAATCGTTTTGGCATCGAATTTTAATCTATGTTTTGTTGCCATATTGGAAATAAGAAGCTATATGAGTTGATTTTGAAACTTAAAATCTTTTGGTATTAAGGAACTCATGTAGTTTCATAAAAGTTCTTTTAATTGAGTTAAAAGTTATTAAAAACCACTAATGGATTTTGGTTTTGATTTAAGAGAACCTTTCTTTATGTGTTTTATCGCCTTATGAATTTTCGATAAAAACTACCTAAAGGTTAATTTTAGAACTTCTAAGAAGACAATATTAAAGTTCATTATGTTGGCTAATTGAAGTTTTGTTATAGTCAAATAATGAAGTATATGTAAGTTGTCTTTTATCTAAGTTTTAAATGAAAGTTTGACATAAGAGAAATTTTTTAACCATGATATGTATAATTAGTGAAAATGGTTGCCAAAGTGACTTTTGAACTAATAATACATATTTAAGAAGGTTAATTAATTAACGTTCAAACTTATATCGAGTAATTTGCATTAAACTACTTCGATAACGTGTAATTTTTCCAAAGCAGAATTATAAGTTGATTGAATATTATTGTTAATGCTTTGTACCATCTAATCAACTTGGTTCTATTGTCCAAAGGCGATGAACCCTTTTGTGGTTAGACGATACACTAATGGACTCATTTATGTATGGTATTTAAATGATGAATGGTATGGTACATATCTTAATTTAGACCCAAAGGATAAATTTTGATATAGTTAACTTGCTTATAGTATATTGTCTAAATGTTTGCAGTATCTGCGCACGATATCCCTACATTCGCAAGCTGCGTCTGTTCCCTTGCTTACTGGCCCAAATTTTTCAGAATGGAGCGAACATGTCAAGTTCACTTTATTAGGTGTTCTTGATATGGATCGAGCCCTTATGTCTAATAGACCTGCTACTCTAAACGTATCAAGTAGCACTGATGAGAAAAAATTTTTTGACGCTTGGGAAAAATCAAACAGACTAAGTATGATGTTTATGCGAATGACTATTGCAAGCAATATAAAGTCATCCCTTCCTCAAACTGATAATGCTAAAGACTTCATTAATGCAGTTGAGGAGAGATTTCGTGCAACCGATAAGTCTCTAGCTGGCACGCTAATGGCTGAACTCACTACCATAAAGTATGACGGTGTGAGAGGTATGCAAGAGCACTTAATTGAAATGACTAACATTGCGGCGAGACTTAATGGACTTGGTATGAATGTAGAGGAGCCTTTTCTCGTTCGTTTTATTATGAATTCCTTGCCTCCTCAGTATGGACCATTCCAGAGGAATTATAATCCACTTAAGGAACAAATGAATGTGAATGAACTATCTAGTATGTTAGTTCAAGAGGAGACAAGGTTAAGACAACAAGAAAATTTCTCTATTAATCTTGTTACTCAAGAAGTTAAAAGAAAGAATTGGAAGCCCAAGAAAGGTAAGAAAGTTGTCACACCAAAGAATCATGAACCTGCTTTAGCTCCTCAGGTTCATATTAAGAAGAAGGAATTCAGATGCCATTTTTGTAGAAAGATTAGACACTTTCAGGCAGATTGTCCAAAGCGTAAGCCTTTGTTCGAAAAGAAAGGTGAGCAGTTAGCTCTTGTATGTTTCGAATCAAATCTTGTTGAAATTCCTTCTAACACTTGGTGGCTCGACACGGGCGCTAATGTTCATGTTTCTAAAACGATGCAGGGCTTTGTTTCAAGCCGAACCCCAAGTCAGACTGAACGTTTCGTTTTTATGGCAAACTAGATTTCCTCTAAAGTTTTATTTGTTAGAACCTATCGTTTAAAACTTGATACTGGTTGTTTTTTGGATTTGTATAATACTCCTTTTGTTCCAACCGTATCTCGTAATCTAGTTTCTATGTTTCAACTAGACCTTTTGGGTTATAAACTGTCTTTAGGGAATCAACGTTTTGATTTGTATAAAAATAAAAGTGTTATAGGTTCTGGCGTTTTATATGATAAACTTTATAAAATCAGTCTTGATAATCAGTTTGCTGAATCTATTTTAAGTCTGCATCCTAATGTAAGTTTTGGAATTGAGCATAAAATAAATGACAATTCTAGCAACTTGTGGCATAAAAGATTGGGGCATGTCTCCAAAGAAAGAATTATGAGATTAGTGAAGGATGAGATTTTGTCAAACCTAGACTTTACCGATTTCGGTATGTGTGTCGATTGTATAAAAGGAAAGACAACAACACACACCAAAAAATGAACCACAAGGAGCAGAGAACTTCTTGAGATCATCCATACTGATATTTGTGGACCTCTCTCCATTGCATGTATTGGTGGAGAGAAATATTTCATCACATTTATAGATGATTTTTCACGTTATGGGTATATCTATTTGTTACATGATAAATCTCAGGCAGTAACTGTTGTTGAGATTTTTATCACTGAGGTTGAAAGACAATTAGATAAAAAGGTGAAAATCATCAGGTCAGACAGAGGTGGTGAATATTATGGAAAGTATGACGAATCGGGACAACATCCTGGTCCGTTTGCTAAACTCCTAGAAAAGCTTGGCATTTGTGCACAGTATACAATGCCAGGAACGCCTCAGCAGAACGGTGTTGCTGAAAGGCGTAATAGAACTCTAATGGATATGGTTAGGAGAATGATGAGCAACTCTAATTTACCCATTATGTTATGGGGTGAAGCTCTTAAAACTGCTGCATATGTCTTAAATAGAGTTCTTAGTAAGTCAGCTCCTAAAACTCCTTTTGAGTTATGGACTGGTAGGAAACCCAGTTTAAGGCACTTTCGTGTTTGGGGTTGCGCAGCAGAAGCTAGAATCTATAACCCGCAAGAAAAGAAATTGGACTCAAGAACTATCACTGGATTCTTATTGGATACCCTGATAAATCCAAAGGGTATAGATAATATTGTCCTAACCATACCACTAGAATTGTTGAAACTGGCAATGCAAGATTCCTTGAGAATCATGAGAATAGTGGGAGTACTGAATCACGAAATGTGGTTATTAAAGAAGTAAGGGTAACTGTTCCCATACCCTTACCTATTGAAAATATTGTTGTTCCTCATGAAAACTATCCAACTGTTGATAGTGAACAACAATTGCTGGACCCACAATCTCATGATCCAGTAGAGTTATGCAGATCTCAGAGAATAAGGGAGTCTGCGATCTCTTCTAATTATTTAGTATATCTTCAAGAATCTGAATATGACATTGGGACAAGTAAAGAAGATCCAGTTTCATTTTCACAAGCAGTAAATAGCAATAATTCTTCTACATGGATTGATGCAATGAATGAAGAGTTGAAATCTGTGAAACAGAACAAAGTTTGGGATCTGGTTCAATTGCCTGAAGGGTGTAAGAAAATCGGGTGTAAATGGGTCTTCAAGACCAAACTCGACTCTAAAGGCAAAGTTGAACGATATAAAGCCAGACTTGTTGCAAAAGATTTCACTCAGAAAGAAGGCATTGACTATCATGATACATTTTCGCCTATATCAAGAAAAGACTCATTTAGAATCATTATGGCTTTGGTGGCTCATTATAATCTAGAACTTCACCAAATAGATGTGAAAACAGCTTTTCTAAATGGGAGTTTAGAGGAAGAGGTCTAGATGGAGCAACCAGAAGGTTACTCAGAAATGAGTATGGAACATATGGTGTGTAAATTGAATAAGTCAATATATGGACTTAAGCAAGCCTCAAGACAATGGTTCCTTAAGTTTAATGATACCATTGTGACCTTCGAATTTAAAAAAAACATTGTTGATCAATGTATATATCAGAAGGTCAGTGGGAGTAAGTTCATATTTTTGATCTTATATGTGGATGACATACTCCTAGTCACTAATGATCTTGGTCTACTGTATGAAATCAAGAAATTTCTCTCTAAGAACTTTGAAATGAAAGATATGAATGAGGCAAAATTTGTGATCGGGATCGAAATTTTTCGAGATCGAAAACAAGGTCTACTTGGTTTGTCTCAGAAGAGCTATATCGAAAAAGTTTTAGAGAGATTTGGCATGAAAGATTGTGCACCGACTGATACACCAATACAGAAAGGAGATAAGTTAAGTCTCATGCAATGTCCTAAGAATGACTTGGAAAGAAAAGAAATGGAAAGTATTCCTTATGCTTCTGCAGTAGGAAGTCTTATGTATGCGCAAGTTTGTACCCGTCCAGACATTAGCTTCGTAGTAGGAATGCTTGATCGTTACCAAAGTAACCCAGGGATGACTCACTAGAAAGCAGCAAAGAAGTTGATGCGGTACTTACAAGGAACGAAAGGCTATAAGCTTACTTTCAGAAGAAAAGATAATCTGGAAGTAATAGGTTACTCAAACTCCGACTTTGCTGGATGTACTAATAGTAGAAAATCAACTTCTGGATATGTGTTCCTATTAGCTGGAGGAACAATATCATGGAGAAGCATTAAGCAAAGTATTTATGCATCTTGCACAATGGAGGCTGAGTTTGTGGCATGTTATGAAGCCACAATTCATGCTTTATGGCTGCGAAATTTTATCTTAGGACTTGGACTTGTCGACTCTATTGCCAAGCCGCTGAGAATTTATTGTGATAATACTGCCGCAGTATACTTCTCTAAAAATGATAAGTATTCGAACTCACGAGGAAGCAAACAGCTTGAGCTCAAATATCTTATTGTAAAAGAGGAGGTTCGGAAACATACAGTAATTGTAGAACATATTAGTACAATGTGTATGGTAGTTGATCCACTAACTAAGGGTTTGGTATCTAAGACCTTTAAGGAACATGTTGCAACGACGAGTCTTAGTAATCCTTGTATCGTAGTGGATTGATATGTATGTAAGTTTCTACAAATACTAATTGAGATCTCATGGTTGTTATGTTTCCAAATTCTTGTTTACTCATATGTGCATAATCGAAATGGGTGAAAGTGACAAGAATAGTCTTGATTAGACAGGAATAGTCTTAATCAGACATAGCTGAATTGAAACAAAACCACATATGTACTTGGTTTTGTATCTAATCTCCAACGAATGGTAATGTCAGGAAGTTGCTAATGTCGTGGTACATGGAAGGAAATGTGTCGCTTTAAGACATGTAACCGCTATGACTCGCATTAGTAGCCTACCTGTTAATGAGGTTGTGTTCACTAGATACGAATGGAGTTATTTATTTTAAAAATGCGCGCGTGTATGTTTTGAGCCTAAACCTTAACCAACTCATTTACTAAAAGTTTTAAATGATCTTTAAAAACCTAAAATTTTGTTTTCAATTGTATGATCCAAGTGGGAGAATGTAAACATGGGCTATGTTCATGCAAGGCCCATTCGCCAATTTTCATGAACAAAGCCCATTAGTATGTCCCATACAATAAGACCATGTATACACTTGTTGGACTAAAGGTTTGTTGGGCTCATAAAACTCATTCATATATTGAATCTCTGGACACTAACTATGTGTTGACAACAAGGCCCATCTAGCTATAAGCATGAGGTGTGTTGTCTTGTCTTGTCTTGTGTCTTGACACTTAATGGTCTAGTTGTTTGACACATAAGGGACACTTGTCTTGTGTCTTGACACCTAATGGTCTTGTGGTTTGACACATAAGGGACACTTGTCTTGTTTCATGACACCTAATGACACCTAATGGACTTGTTGCTTGACACATAAGGGGACACATGACACCCATGTAGTAACTTGTACAAACTATATGATGGATTAGAGACTTGTATAAATAGAGATGGAGAATAAGATGGAAAGCTATGCACTTGCTCATTAGTTCAAGCTAGTCTCTCCATCACAAGTGCTTGAAGAATAGAAGAGAAAAGAGTATACAAGTTCATCTTCTAGTAAGTAGAGAATTAAGAAGTTAAGCTTATTGAAGTAAGGAGCTTATATTGGTTATAAGGAGCTTATATTGGTTCTATTAAGAAGTTATTTTAATCTCTACAATGGAGAAAGGTATGTAATTATTTCATGTTGATAATTACCATATGTTCATATTTCCATATTGATTTTGTGACAAACATGAGTCCCTAGATTCTTGTGTGTTCATGAGAATTTTTGAATTGCTAACTTGTCTCATGAACACTACTTATAGAATTTATAACAGTTTGGTCCTTTTCATGGCAACTTGAATTTCAGTAGCCCCGATGCCTTTGGAGAATTTGGTCTGGTATTTTTCTAGGACTCCAACCGGAACAAAATGCCATGAGTAGGAGCTGAAATTGAGAAGATATAGGTAAAGTGGTGTGGGATCTAGGAAATTTCCTCTTCTGGTGGGTGAGTGAGATTGTAACATCCCACATTGCCTATAATTTGAGCTTTGTGACTATAACGTGAAGTAGAATGTGGTTTGCTTTATTACGACAGGAGGCATTTACATCTCAAGGATGAGAAGTAGTTTGATTATTCATTATCTTGGATCTTGATTCTGATAAGATGACTGCTCCCCTTCTCCGGACGAGAGAAATCAATTCGCCATATAAGGAGAGCCCCCTTAGAGGCGAAAAGGACTTCTTTTTTCGTGAAACCAATTCTTTTCTTATTGCATACTATCTACTGCCTTTATTAAGGACTGACCACTCCATCAACTTGATGTGAAAAATGCTTTCTTGCAAGACGATTTAGATAAGGAGGTCTTATAACCATTCCTTAGGGCTTCTCACTAAAGGCGATACTCGTGGCTGTCGTCTTCAAATATTACTTTATGGCCTCAAACATGTCTCCTGACAGTGGTTCAAAATTTTTTCATCAGGTCTGAAAGTTGAGGATTTCTCGCAGTCTTCCTTTGACTACTCCCTCTTCACTTATTTTCATGGCTCCTTAGCCATTTATAGTTTGGTTTACGTTGATGACATTGTTGTTCCTCTGGTTATGGTTTGAGTTCACTTTAACTCTGTCTAGTCTTGATTAAGCCAGAGTCTGGGTTGAAGTAGGGAACTTCCTTTCTCTAAGTTATAGAGAGATAAACGATAAGCGAATATCGACTTTATCAATAATTCCTTCTTTCAGATTATCTGAGATAAATAAAAGATAATGGAGTCGAGGCGAGAATAAATTCTCTTTCCTTAAGACATTTTAGACCCCCGTAACAGTACCAAACGTTTGTTGGATCTTATAAACACTCGGATAATATGAGCTCGTGAGGCAAATAGATCTTATAAACACTCGGGTACTTCTCTCTTCCTTTTCTACATATACTAGAATACTTTCCAATTAGAAACTGTTTGTTAGAACGTTTCTAGATATACTAGAGTACTTCCCAAATCAGAAACTGTTTGTTAGAAGAGAAGAGAAGAAGAGAATGATTTTCGATCTTCTAGATGCTTTAAGATTATCACTTCACTCAAAAAACTTATTTCTTCCTTTTTCTAGATATACTAGAATTACTTCCCAATTAGATATTTTAGACACACCAGAATGCTAATTGTTAGAAGAGAAGAGAAGAAGAGAATGAATTGATGTGAATTGGAATGGTTTTCGATGATTTATATAGGAATTGAATGGGTATATAATGTCTTTTGGGGTCAAAGGACATAATTGTTCGGAATATAGGGACTAAACTTGAAGTCTGAATCAAGTTTAGAGTCGGTTAAGATATGGGACGTTGGATTGGGCTCAAATACTCGGGTGGAACGCCCACCGTAGGATGGAGCAAGATGCAGCCCGAATTTCTCCCAACAGATCAAGAAAGTAACCGTTAGATGAGGATCTGGACTTATTGAAGGAGTTGAAGGAGATGTCCTTCGACCAAGGTGGCAATGCGACAAATTTGTCGGCTAGGACAATTGATGAAGAAGATCATCAAGTCCGGTTGATTTAGGCAAAGATAGTACAAAAAGCCCAAAAACGGGGTTTTGAGCCTAAACCGATTCGGGCACTTTTAGGGCTCGGATTGGGCTGATTTTTGGAGGGACGTTTCCTTATGTTATGAACATTAAATCTGCCAATTTTAGCTGGGTTTGGACGTCATCTCCTTAGGGAATTGAGAAAATATCAACTAGTTTCTATTTTCGATAATTTCCCTAAATCTTATTCTAAAGGGTGTTTTAGGAAACATAAAAGGAGGTGGATTCTTATTAGGATTCTATATAAACACTCTTAGGGCAGAGAATAAGATGTGGAATTTCTCTCTAAGCTTTCTTACTTTACCACATCAAGTAGAGAGGAGAAAGTGAGTTAATTCCCATTACTATCTATCTAGTCAAAGAAGAAAGGTGTTCTTCTTCCAACCACCATTGGTGTGCTAGCTAACAACAACGTGGGAGATCAAGTTGATTGCTCGTGTCCCAAGTAGAGGAGCTACGTTTGAAGCTCGTGATCTTCTCAAAAGTAATTAGAAAGGTTCGAGGGAAAAACTAGCGAATAAGGTATTCATCTTTTAGTTTTGCTTAGTATTATTATGGGCTTATGCATGTGATCCTGGGAATACTTATCACGAACTGTGACCGACGCGGAGGTGACGCGACCCGTTGGATCTTGCGGATCCAACGCTTCTGGTTGCGTCCCACCGTTGTCCCGAACCATAGGACGCGCTGCCGTCAGATGTCGCTTCAGAAACTCGGGTAGAACGCGAGCCGTCTAGATCTGGACGTGCTCGCTTCGCCCAGATAGTCCCCAATCTAACTTTGTTTGTTTTGACATTTCAGTCCCTATTTCAACCGATCTTCGTCCAGACTTTAAACTTGAATTTCTCATTCATCCGGAATCGGATTTGAGTGATTCTTGGCTCTAAATTGAAGAGTTCGACAAGACGAAATTGGTGCATTCCATTTCTGAGTTTGACGAGTCGGGTCGAGTCAAAATCGGCTCTCATTCCTACAGACATCACTAGAAATGATGACTCTTCTGCCGCTTTAAAATCTCATCTCGAACGTCGTTTCTCACTTAAAAATTTAGGTCACTTATAATGTTTTTTGCGTATTGAATTATCTCGCTCCTTAAAAGGTATATTTTTCTGCCAAGAAAAATAAATGGATATCATTAAAGAATATCTTTGCCAATTCATGCAATCTCTGCGTTCCTCTCATATGGACGATGCCCTTCGGGTCTTTCATTAATTGAAAGGATCCATTGAACATGGTATACTTTTATGCAATCTCCGCTCTCTTGGAAACTAAGAAACTGACCGTACCCCACTCGTTCGTTGAGGTCAAATACCGTGCATTGGCTATTTTAACGGCAGACCTCTAGTTGCTTTAGTATGTCTTTCGAGATCTTCATATCTCTTTTCGGAGACCATTCGTGGGCAACTGGGATAACATGGCCACCCTTCACATTGCGGCCAACCCTGTTTTTCACGAATGTACGAAACATATCGAATTAGATTGCCACTTCTTCTATGAAAAGTTACATCATACAAATCACGCATCTCAGATCTGTTGATTAAATTGCCGACATTTTTACCAATCCTCTTGGATTTGACCAATTTACATTGTTTAGCTTCCAATTTGGCCTTGTGTCATATCTCTCCACCCTCCAATTACGGAGGGAGGTTATTAGACGAATGAGGGTGCCCCTAGGGCACCACCACCCCAAACCGGTCAGGCTGAGGGCCAACTCTCCATCAAGATCCAATGGCTGAAGATAACGTGCGATCCAACAAATATTATTCAATGTAATTTTTTATTTAGTTTTTATTCTTTTGTAATCTATCATTAGTGGAAACTACTTATGTTCCAATTATTTTTGTGTCTCCTAAAACTTCACACACTTCTAACCAGTGGCGTATCCAGAATTTAGTTTCAGGGAGGTCTCAAAACTACTATGTCAATTCCAACAATTACAACCGTACAAACTTAAGAATAAGACATTTTTGTAAAATAAGTAGCCACTAATATTTGATACTAAGGGATTCAAAAATTTAATATTTCAGATAGATTTCATACTTTTATATTTCATAGTTGACCTCTACGAGTTTCCATTCCTTAGAAGGTTTTCTAAAATTATATTATTATCAATCTTCATAGATATAAATTGTATACAAACACATTATTACTGAGTCATTGACTTTATGAAATAGTCTTTGGCCGCATCTAGTTTAGCTTAAAATCAACAAAAAGACCGGCTTTAGCTAATACTAAAGTGTTTATTAATTTGGTTTTTTTTGGCTAAAAAAATTAACTGCAAGTTCAACTTCATTTTCATCCGCAATACGTAATATCTTTATAATACATAACTTGAATGTTTCTAATACGAAGGACTAATTTCTTTTTTATTGTCTATTTTCGCTAATGTAGCAAAAGGTGAAGAAATTAGAAACTAAGCTTATTGCAGAAGTAAGTTATGCCACAAATTTGATTCTTAATTAAACTTTCTATATCAGCATGTGTTTTTAATCTTATCTAATTTAATATTTTAGTAATTTTTAGCTAAAAGCACTTTCAATTATTTTTTATCAATTGCATTTCATTAGTTTGTGTGCCTAAAATCAATTCAAAGAGAGTGTTGACGGATATTATGTTTGGGCCGCGGCTTTGGGGCATAAAGAATAATCTCCGGAGAATAAATTTTCTAGGGAATTCATGTTTTTCTGTACATTCTCGAGGAAATATTATTTTTTAACCCAAAAATTAACTTGATCAAACATTGCCCCCTAATCTTCATCCTCTCCATCACCATTACCACCACAACTTTTCACTACAACCATTTTGACTACCATTTCCTCCTCTTCTCTCTCATTTCTTCTCCTCTCTCACTTACTGTTACCCTCTCTCTCTCGGTATCTCCCTCTATTGATCTCCCTATCTATGTCTCTCGATCTCTCATTGTTTCTCTCTCAATCTTTCATTGTCTCTTGATCGATCTCTCATTGTTCTTTTTTCTCCCACTCTCACATAAAGACACTGTTCCGTCAAAGGGATACAGACACTGTTCCGGCGAAGGGAAGTGTTCCCTTCGTCAGAACCAGACCTCGAGGAGGGTTTTTGACATTTCGTGGATACAAAACGTTTTGTAATGACCATTTCATGGCTGCAAAACGTTTCGTGGCTATAAAACGTTTCGTGGCCACGAACTTTGTGATCTCCACAGAGAGATCTATACATACTGCAAGAGAGAAAGAGAAAGAACAAGATAGAGGCTGCGAGAAAGAGAGATAGAGGCTGCGACAGAAAAAAAAAAAAAGAAAAATTAATCTACAAAGAGATATGTCTACAACGAGAGGGATGAGAGTGATCTATAATGAAAGAGAGAAAGATCTAGGGGTGAGAACGACAAAGAGAAAGTCAATGAGAGTGAAAGAGATGGTGAGAGAGAGAGAGAGAGAGAGGACGAGAGGGAGAGAGAGAGAGAGGACGAGAGAGAGAGAAGATGAAGATTAGGGATCAATGTTTGATGAAGTTAATTTTTGGATTAAAAGAAGAATATACCCTCTAAATTAATTTTTATTGACTAAGTTTTTATTCCCCAGAGAATTTTCTTTATTCCTCAAAACTGTGGCCTTACGTTTGTTATAAGTTCCAAAAAAAGTTAAAATTTTTTTAGAAGGTTAGACTTGACTACAATGACAAGGTAGCAAATAGTTAACCAATTGAGCCATCAACAAGAGTTGATAATAATAGGAACGCCCCTTTACATATACTATTTGAGTATTTGCTTTTTTTTTCTTTTTCAAGAATTTAATATTATACAATATTTTTAGAGGTTGAGGGGGGTCTATAGACCCCCCCTAGTCCCATAATAAATCTGCCATTGCTTCTAACAGTTTATGAAAACATTTTCACGTTCCCAAACTAACTTTTATTTTTTATTTTTTATTTTGTTCTTAACATAAGTCAAGCTGCTATTCATTTTTGTGCTGCCAAACGACTCCTTACTTATCCTTCCAAACAAGCAGATTGATATCAGAATGCTCCACTGCAATTGAGTTTGTCAAACAATCCCATTTTGGTTTAGACCACTTAATCTGACTCGGAAGTTGACTAGTCATGCGCGACTTCACCTCTTCTTCATTTGTGAAATTTTTGAAGTGATTGGAAGCGTCATTGATGAATTGACAACTGACATACCCTGCCGACCAGGGACGGAACCAGAACTTTTGTTGAGAGGGGGCCGAACCATTCTAATCATAAACTAGTTCGAAAATTTTATATGGCACTTTCGTTCAAAATTATACATAAAAATAACAATTAAGTCATAAAAATTTCGTAGATTTAGTCCTGCATTTAACGTTTGTTTATGTTGTGGATGAATTTGTAACTTCATTTTGGTTTAATTAAAGGTTTTTTCTCAAAAAAAAAAAAAGCAGGCTAACATTTTTCGATGCCCCTTTTGGACCGTCATTAGTAATTCGATTGCTTTCACTAGCAATTTAATTCGTTATACCTACTTACGAGAATTTTTTTGACCGTAGATTAATGTCTACTTACAAAAACATATAAAATTATTCAGTAATTTGAAACTTATAAGAGAGGGAAACATAGAGAGGGAGAGAGATAGAGAGATCCAATCAATTAGTCATTAAGATATTAAAATAATACAGATTGGTTTGGAATTTAGGGTGATGAAAAGTTCAGAAATAATTTTTCTTTTGGTAAGAATTCAGATGGAAGATTTAGAAGTAGATATTTTTTTTTGTTAAGGATTTAGGAATAGGTTAGAAACTTGATTAATTATGGTGATGTGTCTGATGACAAGGTCAAGTATTTTAGACATTATAGATTGTTTAGATCCTTGGATCGGACTGGTTATGATAGGTTTACATTGAATTTGGTTGGTTAAGGGGGCCCACTTAGTTTTAAGGTAAAAAATTCAAAAGTTCATTAAGGCCATAGGTGGCAATTATAAAGGGCCAGGGGGGCCATGGCCCCTCCTGGCCCTAACATGGATACGTCCCTGCTGCCGACTAATTTCTTCGAATAATTAATTGTTTCTAGCTTTCCAACTGCTCCATAATAAATATTCCGTCCTCGTAATAGAGCTATAACAACATAGAATGGACAGTTACTTGTAATAGATAGCTAAAGAGGACGAAACGTGTGGACCAAAAAAAAAAACGAAGTATAAGGAAGGGACAATGATATAAAGAGAGAGGCTTGGACAATTTTAGTTCATCAATATCTCTCTTGAAGATTTGAACTTTGAGACTCCACCCATATATACCAACCGCTCTAAATAAATCACCGAAACGCCTACACATACATTTAACATGGGAAATGAAATTGAAGAAACTGAACCGAAAGAGGACTACACTGAACCACCAACGGTGCCACTTTTAGCCAAGGATGAAGAAAACACATGGTCATTTTGTAGGGCTATAATAGCAGAATTTGTTGCTACACTTTTGTTCCTTTACATTACAGTATCTACTATCACTGGTTACAAGAGTCGATCTGCATATGAGGAATGTGGTGGTGTTGGACTTCTTGGTATTGCTTGGGCTTCTGGTGGCATGATTTTCGTCCTTGTTTACTGCACCACCGGGATTTCTGGTATGTGTGTTATTGTTATTATGATGTTGTTAATGTTGTTTGCGGCATACCGGTTCAAATAGTTAACCCAGCGAATCACTAGTGAAAAAGATTTTACTTTGACTTTATTAGTAAATCAACGGAAAACACTTCTTTTCCGAGTTAACGAAGATAGACTAAGGAAGAAAACAATTCAATACCTTTCGTATTTCACCCATTAGTGTCCCTTATCCTAAACAAATGATTCGTAATCGAATCTCACTATCGATTTAAGATTGGAAAGAGGAACTGTATTTCTTCTGTACTTTCTAACTTATTACTTTAACGCCAATACACATCTTGACTCAAAACTCAGAATGTCTCTGATTTTGGAAATCAAATGAAAGAAAAAATGAAATATCGGATGATTAGAAAAAGAATATTTTAGTCGACGTGAGAATAATTCTCTTTTTCTAAGACATTTTATGTTGAACTATGGTGTCACCTAGTGTTCTAAGCGGAATCTCAGACGTCTAATACTAGTTTTCAGGATCACATGCAAGAACTAAAGATGAACTAGAACAGAAAGAGAGTTACCTGAATCGCTTTTCCTTGAACTAAATTCGATGCCTGTATCTCGAAGATGAGAGCTCCAAATTGCAGATCTTTACTTGAGACACCCGATCAAGTGACTTGATCTCCCATCGTTAGAGTCAGCTAAGACCCTATCAGGAGGTTGAGATGAAGAACTCTTCTTCTTTGACTAGATACATAGGTTGGGAGTATTTTCTCCAAAATCTTTCTCTACTTGAAGGTTGTAGAGATATATTTTCTTTAGAGAAAATTCCACTCTTTTTCTGTTCAATAATGGTCCTTATAAAGAGAACCCTAAAGTTAGAATGATATTCCAATTAGAATTTAAGAATGAACCCAAAAAAAATAAGACTCGGAGTCCTACTCTGAGTGGGATTCGAAGATAGAAGTTCTTTCTATCTGGGATTCCTCTTTGATGTGGCCGGCCAGGGCATCCCCTTGGTGGGTTTGGCCTGACTGACCCATTACTCCAGTCAGCCATCACATGACTGACCCCTTTAGCTTGATTTGGGCTCCCCTTCGGACCCGGTTCTTCCTATCTTTATCTGGATCCTATCCGAACTTTTTGGGCCTATTGAGTTGGATCTAGTCCAACCTTTTGTCTTGTTCCTCTAGTCAACCCTCTTCGATCAAGCCACCACTCTTTGGTATAACCCACTGTAGGGACCAGTCGATGTTAGCTGCGAATCGCTGAAGTGATCCGCTGATCGTAGTTGGTTTTTAGCTAAGCATTACGACTCCTAATTCGACTGGACTAGATCATCTTCTACCAGTGGCGAAGCCAGAAATTTTTATGAGTGGGGGCACCTTTTTGTTATAGCTAATGAAAGAATTTCATAGTACGCGATTAAGCTAGAACCGGAAAGCAAATTCGACATGATATTCTATAGTAATTTTGATGCATAACAAGCAATCTCAAAATTTCTCATCAATATGGTTCAAGGATCTTCCCCCAACTGGATTCCCAAAAGATATTGAAATAAAAAACAAAGGAGGGGATGAAAAGATATTGGTGAAGATTAAGAAGAAACGATGGTAGATGATGAAGAGGAAGTGATCGTAATGGAAGAAAAGATGAAGAAAAAGTTTTCTTTCTATTAACATATTTACTATGACAAAAAAAATGTAAAAGACAATTTTGAAGTCCAAAATACCGATCACGAAAAAATCACACAAAATCAATATTAAAGGGGTTGTTTAAAATACTCATCATCTCTTGGATGCCATTTTATTTAGTTGGTGAATTTGAGTAGGTCAAAATTGAGTTATCTCAATTAATTAGAACCAACTTTAAGCGGAACATGCCCTTCATAATATATTTTTAATGAACAATTTCAACTAATCTAAGTAGTAGGCATTCTAGATAAAAATGTGTTGGTAGAAATTTTAGAAAAAAAATGTGGTTTGCATGGTTTTCGATCCCTTGACCTTTGCAATGAAACTCCACTGCTTCACCACTTAAGCTAAGAAAGGATCATATTTTGTAACGGAAATACACATATATAATATAGTAGCACATGAAGTATAACATAGGCGAGTCACATTAGGGTCGTGGGGGCCTGCGCCCCCACGGGCCCCTATGTGGGCTCGCCCCTGTCTTCTACATAAAGTCATCATAATCTTATTCGGTAAATTGAGTGCATTGTCATCTTGGTCGAAGGAAACTCCTTCAAAAGGAAATCTACTTCAGACCTAAAGGACATATCCTTCAGTTTACACCCCTGTAACAGCACCAGCAGTTTGAGTGTATGCCTCCAGGATACAATGACTATTCCTTTTAGGGTTGTGATGGTGCTTCACAGTTCTGAAAGCGGGAAAGTCTTCGTAAGCAATATGAACTCTTTGAATTCTTTGGACTTGACCTTTGCAACTTTTGACTTGGTTTCTAGATAACTTCTAACTCGGTTTTGGTTTAAGATAAGTCCTGACTTTGGTTTGTCATCTAGGCACAATCTGATGTTTCGCAGTCCAAATCTTCGATTCAATAAAATGCTCTGGTTTCTAGATTCTAAACATTCTAGAATGTTCTCGATTACGTATTGAAGATATTAGAATGATTCGATTTCATGCTCCCGATTTCCATGTGCTGAACCAAGGCTTATTTTCCAAACACACGTAGAATGCTTGATATATTCAGAAGAGAATGAGAAATCACATTCCCAATAAGGTGCTATTCTAGGCACAGTCGAATGCTCCAAGTTCTTTCCATAGAGTTGATATTCTTCACACAAGAATATAGAGCTTTAGTTGATAAAAGCACATGAAAAATGGAATAGAATTTGGAGTTGTATTGGGTTCGATTTATAGGAAACGAGTAGGTGGCTGCAAAGGGATGTGTATGTTGGCAATTTGTTACTGTTGTCACAAGATACGTGACGTTTCAAGTATAGTAAGTGCCAGCACGAGTTAAAGCCGTTAGTCTAGAGAATAGGAGGGAACACCATTCGTTAGATTTAAAGGCCCTCTCGAAAAGGTCCAGAAAGGACAAGCATCTTGGCCATCAGATCGAGAATTAAAGGGCGAAGAAAACGCAATCCATAGGATCGCGCTCATGCCCCAAAGTATCCGGAAACTATAACAAGAGAGCGTTCAAATTATTTCTTTTGACTATGATCTCAGCCGTCATATCCTGGCGTTAAGTTTGTGCACAAAAGACCCTCGCGTAGCTTTTCCGTTTACGTTTTTAGCTTCTATTTTAACGAACGTTGTCAAAAAACTTCAAACTTAAATATGTCATTCACCCGGAATCAGATTTAAGTGATTCTTGATTCTAAACTTAATAGCTTGATGAGATGAATCTAACGTCTCACTCTAGTTTTGATGTTGGCAAGTCGATCGAGATAAATTCGACTCCAGTTCAAACAGTTATATCAAAGTAGCATTCTATAGTGATTCCAATTAGATCCCTACTTTTATCATAAAGTGAATATTTATAACAGATCAGATTGAATTATGAAAAATAATACATGTAGATGTTTAGTTTCCAAAACTCAATGGCATAGACAAATCCTTAACAAAAAAAATGGCAGTAGACAAATATCCACAGACTAAACTCCCTTATATACAAGGAGATTAGACTAGATGAATTTTTTAACTCATGATTAGCCAATTTGTTTTGAGTTTAATTTATCAAACTTAGAGCATCTCCAATCGGACACTCAAATTCTAACACTTAGAGTGTCACATGATTTTTAGAGTTTTTGTTAAAACACCTTCTCTAATTGGACACTTTGTTAGACACACTATTATGTGGTGGATGCATTTATTATAGAGAGTTTCAATAGAGACACTCTAAAATTAGAGTGTCTTGTTGAGTTTTCTAGTGTCACCAACTCACACTATAAAACTTTAAACCAATAGAAATTCATTTTTTTAAAACTATTTTTCCATATTGAATTTAAGAATGACATGTATTAAGTAGAGATATTTTAGAAATCTCAATTGGAGACTAAAAAACTTTGAGTTTCTCTATATTTCCACTTAGGAAAGAGAATCTTCATTGACACTTGGGTCTTTAAAAATTTTTCTTAGAGTGTCCCACGGAGATGTTTTTAGTCTCATCTAGGGGTGGGAATCGGGCGGGTATGGGCACCCGCGGGTAATTCTGAGTCGGGCTCGGGCGGGTCGGGTAAGTTTCTCCTCTGCCCACTCGGGTTCTCGGGCGGATTCGGGCGGGCTTTTCTGAAATCTCCTATGATCAAAGCCCGCCCAAGCCCACTAAAGCATCGGGCAAGTCGGGCTTCGGGCAAATCGGGCATCGGGTTTCTTTATCTGATATTTTTCTACCAGATCAGGAAACTCTAGAAATTTGATATTGTTCAAATAAGCTTCTCTAAACAAATTGATACCAAATCTTTACAAAACTTATAAAGCAAGAATAAAAGAAATACTCAGATTCCGTAACATAAGAAATCAACAACTTATATAGATCTATATATGCAAACATGAGACTTGGTTGTCTTCCACTTTTTTTTCTTGTCTTTGTATGTTCCATTAGTTCTTCATTGTTCTTCCTTCACATCAAAATAATCTTAAAATTTGACCATTACATAGAGATGGAAGATGATCCCAATAACTTATTTAATAGAGAAGAAGGTTGGCACAAGAAGGTCTAGTAAATAAGAGAGAAACGACTAGAGAGACAACGTAGATTCTTTTTCTCTCTTTATGCTACCGAATTTTTCAGATTCAATGTGGTAAACTATTAGGGTTGCTTCAATGTGTAGTTTATATATCTTGGGAGAAACCTTAAATCTAGTTTGGGCTTTATAGTGAAGTATAATCGACACTCAAAGTGATTGGCATCTATAGGCACCCGTCGGGTGAGCATATCGGGCTCGGGTATGGGCGGGGTGGCGGGCATAGCTTTTCACCCGAGCCCGCCCACGAAAAATCATCGGGTTGGGCGGGTAGTACCCATCTTCGGGCGCGGGCGTCCATGGACATTGTCGGGCGCAGGTAAACGTGACGGGTATCGGGCTTTCGGGTAGAATTCCCACCCCTAGTCTCATCTACTTAGACTTTGGTTTCATCTAATTATCCAAGGTAGTGACATGTCCATATCTTTCACGGAAGATGGAATTCTAGTGTACCTAAAAATATTTATGTTGTCAACACTTGGTTGCCCAAGTGGTTTAAAGTGTTGACATAAACTCCAAAAGTCCCTGGAAGTCCCGAGTTCAATCCCGAGAGGAAGTGGGATCTTTGGGTTATTGAATTTGGGATTATCAGGGTATAAATAATGTAGTTGAGCTTTAAGCTATAGTTTAGTTGAGTTTTAGGCATGTTCTTGTTAAAATTCGTCAGTAATCGCGCTTATCACATGTTTGATGTATCAACGCCATTGTGATGACTATCGTATATCGGTATATCGTAGTCAATTTCCTAAAATAGAAAAAAGTATAGTTCTTTTGATCTTTAAACAGAAGGAGACCAGCCAAATGATGATCCTTTACAACAATAAAGATGTGAAAATTAAGTGCAAGAATCTGGCAAAATTAGTGATTTTTCTACAAACAAATTCTAAAGAGGATTCAAGTGTAAATTGGAAACTTTTCATCAAAAAGAAAGTGTAAATTGGAAACTTAACAATTATAATTATTATTTGATATAGGTTCATCATTACACGGTATGAATACACAATGAGTACTATTGCATCATGAATTGAATTAGTATAATGGCTCTTATCTGAAAGACATATTGGACTCTAAAAATCATGTAATAACCTTTAGGGTCTTTCTATGAGGCACGAGTGTCCATTTATTCATAAATCTACCTTCTTTATGTTCAAAATTAATAACTAATTGTTTTCACTTCCATGAGAATCGAACTGGGATGACCTTGACCAGGTGGCGTATAAGCCACATCTCTTAACAAGAAAGAATGGTTAAGTGACATTTTTGCTAACTTGCCTAGGAGGACATATTAACCCAGCAGTGACTCTTGGGTTGTTTTTGGCTAAGAAGGTGTCATCGAAAAGGGCAGGATGGTACATAGTGGCTCAGTATTTAGGAGCAATTTGTGGTGTTAGATTAGTGAAATCCATCCAGAAGGCACACTACGTTGGATATGGTGGTGGGGTCAATGAAGTTGCCCTTGGATACCACAAGTTGATAGGATTAGCGGCTGAGATCATCGGAACTTTTGTTCTTGTTCACACAGTCTTCTCTGCCATCGACCCTACAAGAACCGCACGAGACTCCCATGTACCTGTAAGTACCCTATCACAAATAACCCTCATAACTAAAATCCATGACCAATTAATTAGATAACTAATAGTTAATTAAGGATGATAATTAGGTTTTGTCACCACTTCCAATCGGGTTTGCTGTGTTCATGGTTCACTTGGCTACCATCCCCATTACTGGTACCGGTATTAACCCGGCTAGGAGTTTCGGAGCTGCTGTTATCTACCACAAAGTCCGAGAGGGAAATCAGGTATTTATTCAGTGGGGTTAAGTAATTTTGAATATTCCAGAATCAATTTTGTTAATTACCTATCAAATCTATATTAGCAAATACTGATTAAAGGGTAATTTGGTAAATTGGGTGGTGCAGTGGATCTTCTGGTTTGGACCTTTCGTTGGGGCAGCAATTGCAGCTAAGTACCACACGTTAGTCGAAAGTGGTTCCTTTAGGTCCATCTGGTCCTTAGACGTGTTCCAAATTTTAATTGATGTTCTTGGAAGAGCTTATGGATAGAGACATTTGTTGACATTTATAGATTAAATATTTGTCCATAAGCTATGTATTTATAGACGCAACATCCGTAGACAAAATGTCTTGTAGACATTTCAAGACATATCCATATACAAATGTCTCGTTGATTTCAAGATATTGAGTCCACAAACAAAATTTGTAGTGGATATTGATAATCATTATATACGTAGTATTTAAATATCTATGGGTATTGATAGACAATTGTTAAATATTATTGTTATTATTATTATTATTATTATTATTATTATTATTATTATTATTATTATTATTATTATTATTATCATTATGTGAAATGACATATAATCGAAAAAATGGCGATCAAGTTGTGGTTTAGTACGTGATAGAGTTGTAGAATGTATGAAATTTGTTCTTCGATCTAGTGGGTGGGTGAGATCATAACATCCCACATTGCATATAATTTGTGAGTTTTGTGACAAGAATGTGAAGTAGAACATGTGCTCTGCTTTCTTATCGGAGGAATGCATATATAGCTCAAGGATGATAAGTAGTTTGAATATTCATTCTTGCCAAAAAGGTGTGGATACGTAGCTGACTTCGAAGCGTGCGGTCAGGGTCGGTCCTGAGTTTTCGGTGGTTCAAAGTACGAACTAAATTTTTGTGGCCTCATCAACATTCTTGATTAAAAAACGTCATGTTAATGTCATCTAACATAATTAACCTAACCTAATTCTCAGCAGATTAATAGACAAAGCAGAACATGAAGGGATATATAACGGGCTAAAAGTTAACAGGTACGCCCCTCCTATTAGTCATCTGATGTTTGCGGATGACCTATTTTTCTTTGGGCAGGCAACAAAAGATAATATCATGCAGCTGAAGAAAATACTAGAGAGTTATTCAGAATATTCTGGAAAATTGATAAATTACCATAAATCAGCAATCCATTTTAGCCGAAATACTCCTGTAGACAAGAAGAATCAGATCATGTCAATTGTAGAAGTTACAGAAATGTTAGACTCAGATAAGTATTTGGGACATTTTTTGCTGAAGTCGAAACACTTGTGTTGCTCTTACGACTTTATTATCCAGAAAGTATCGAACAAACAGTCAAGATGGAAGCGTAATACACTATCTCATGCAGGACGAACAATTTTATTGAAGAATTAATTAGCAAGCATCCTAGTGTATTTTCTCTCTTCCAAGATAGCGCCTAAAAAGGTACTAGATGAATTAGAAAAATACCAACATCTTTTTGGTGGGGGCATGATGTTGATCAAAGTAAGATGCACTATGTAGGATGGCAAAAATTAAAGAAGAATTTCAAACAAGGTCGAAATCAGGGATTTGAGTAGTGTTAACATGACTTTGGTTGGAAAACTTGTATGGCGATTCTTAAACGAACCTCAAGCAATTTGGGTCAAACTGCTAAAGGTTAAATACCTAAAACAGGAGAACTTCTGGAAACATAAAAGCCCATCATTAGCTACTAAAACATGGAAGAGTATGCTGAGTATGAGAAGCTACATTGAAAAAGGGAGATGTTTTCTTGTAGGTGATGGAAACGATATAAAAGTGTGGAGTGACCCATGGGTACCCACCATTTTAAACTTCAAACCAAGAAGGAACTTAATTGATGAAGAAGCCCAAACAGTATTTTGGGTATCCGACCTTATTGATCAGGACACTCATAGTTGGAATCGACGAGCAAGCGTTGCCTTCAATCAACAAAGCTTTAATGCAGCCTTCCCATGGTGTAAACTTTGGCAAATTCAAAGCTTAGCTCCAAGGGTACTCTGTTTCATATGGAGAGTCGTAAACATTGCAATACCAGTGAAGGCTATATCAATGAAATTCAATACATCGGAACCAAACTTTGTGCATTTTGTTTCGAAAACGAGGAACAATTGACCACCTCTTCTTAAGGTGTAAATTCAGTAAGGAGGGTTTAAATCTCCCCACTTTACAACCATGTCTGACAGTCCCTTTCAATTTTTCTCTCTCTATCTTGCTCAGCAATTAAATTTGGGTAAACTCACTTGGCCCCACTTTACAACCATTAGGGTAAAGTAATTAGGGTAAAACTTAGGAGTATTAAATTTTGGGCGCGTTAAAGGTGCCTCTTCAAAATGCTATAGGGGCCTCCAATTGCTGTTTGACCGTAGTCAACACCCGACACCTATAAGCGCCCCCCACTCGGACTGACCAGTCCGAGGCTCAAAGTTTTGCCTCGCACTGGCCCAGTCCGAAATAGGTCCGACTGTCCAGTCCGATAGGTCTAGGACTGGCCCAAGCCGAGGCCATCCTTTAGACTTGGGACTGATCAGTCCGAGAGAAGATAGAGAAAGTAGATCTAGGGTTTCTTCATTAATGGTTTGGATCTTCATTAATGGTGGGGTTCTTCATTACACTTGAAATTGGACAGTATATCTAGGATTTCTTCATCACACTTTCGAAGTTGGACAACATATCTAGGGGTTCTTCATCACGCTTTCGAAGTTGGCTGGCAAAATCTAGGGTTTTCATTATGTTTTTGAGTTGGTTTAAGATAAAGAAAGTAGAGAGAGAAGGAAGCCGAAAACGATTGAAAACGGGTTTAGAGTTCAGGGTTTAATCTTGTTTTTAATCTTTTTGAAGATTAATGGATTTTAGTTGGTTGATTGTTAGATTGAAAATAGAGAGAGAAAGAAGAAAAACGAAGAAGAGAAGAAGAAGATGGAGGTGCTCAAGAGGCCCCTATAGATGTTTTGGGAGGCGCCTAAAGAGGGGAGGCCCCTACAGTAGTTTTGGGAGGCGCCTACAGCCTCTCCCTTAAATTTTTTTCTCTTTCTCTACTTTGTAGTTTCTTTTGGTATTAGAAACTTTCTTTCTAGTTTTTCTTGGGCTTTTTATATTTATCATATTTTGTTCTCGATCAATCTTTTTATTATTATTATTACACATTACAATATTGTTTTTTCTTCTCTCCTTTCTTATTACAAATCATATCTTTCCATTTTAAAAAAATCATTTATTTCCATGACGACTAAATTTCTTATCAGATTAATTAGTCTGTTAGAGTTCTTAATAGTTAATTTTTTCTTAAAAATTGTGAGTGGAACAATTATTTCATTAGCTTTGCTCAGCACTGAAAGTGGATTCTTAGACAAGATTGATTACGAACCGTTAGTTGATGTTTTCGCTATAAAAAATATAAGGAGAAAAATTTCAAGTAATTTTTTTTGTTTCGAATGCCTTTTAAACACATTTTGAGTGGATAAATAAACAATCAATTATCTTTACATGGTCAAATTATTTTGAACATGTTTATTGTTTTGTGTATATTTTATTTATATTTTGATTATACAGAGTGCCCAAACTAAATTTTGGCACTGGGCCCTCAAATTCTCAGGCACGGCACTGCTAAGAAGTATGTTCCTATGATAGTGAAGCTCTGCCCAAGCTAGCTCCTTGTCCTCTTTTAAAAAAACTCTTGAAGTTTTTTTTTTTGTTGAGAGAAAAACTCTTGAAGTTGATTGAGCCTACAAAATGCTTGAGCTTGAGAAGCTTCTGGCCCAGTGGGCCCGTAAAATTCACTAGGATAAGCAGTATTATTGAACCAGACAAAACAACACGCGATGAAACCAAAGACAGGTAAAGAAGCTAAACTATAAGACAAGTAAGCCTCCCCAGACCATACAAGTGCGTGGCGAGCCCATGCAAAGGGTTTGGTTAAGATATGCCAGATTCCACCAAGTATACAAATGGAACCTAACCATGCATGTCCTCCAATTATATCTTCTAAATCGTCCACACTAACAATCCATGCTTCTCCCCCAAAAGGCGATTTTAGTAAATAACCAAATATAACACTCGGACTGAGGGTCAAGTTGGTAATTTTTCTTACATCGTCCCCCTCCTGGGACCCAAGTATCATATACGCCTCCATAATATCTTAGAGAATTCCTTTCGTTCAAGTGCTTTTATGGACCACATATGTTACAAACTGCAGTGGTTTATTTTGGCCATTCAAATTGTATACAAGTTTGAAGGGCTACTGGAGTTTGTAAACTGTAAGGGTGGTGCCTTAAAAAAATACATCCATTTTTTGATGGTCTATCCTTGGAAAAAAATAACTAAGTACAATGGGATGAATTTTACGAATCATAAATGATGCCTATAGAAGCACATTTTACATGAAGTTATGCACTTGCTTTTGGAACAGAAACCAAAAGATAAAATGCTTATTTATGTTATGAATTGTTGAGATCCCAAATGTAATACTCCCTCTGTCTCATATTAAGAGTCTCACTTTCTTTTTAGAGACGTCTCATATTAAGAGTCCCACTTCTTTTTTTATCATATAAAATTCATCTACTTCCTACAATGTCCTTTACCTTGAGTCAACTATAATTGTTGGAATTAGTATTTGCAATAAAGGCACTTTGATGTTTAGTGAGGTGGGAAAATGAGACTCTCTTCAAAGTAAGACTCTTTTTCTACAATAAATAAGGGTACAACTGGAAGAACAAAATATATGAAAAAAAGTTGGAGTTCCAAAGTGGGACTCTTAATATGAGACGGAGGGAGTATCATGTCAGAGGGAAAATGCTCAAATGAAACTTTATAACCCCGTTATTATATCAATATTTGGATTACATCAATATTTGGATAACACTTGCGAATTTGGATAAAATTGTGAGAATAGTCCCACATGGGAGAATGGGTAACTAGCAACCAAGAATATAAAGTATAGGTCCTCTCCACTCATGGCCAATTGGTTTTGAGTTGGATGACCACAAACTTAACATGGTATCAGAGATGGGCCCACACGTGATAGGCTTAAAAATCACACGTGCTCCACGTCACCCGTAAATAAAAAAAACACACGGGTTAGGCTCAAAGAACGCCACACGTGAGGGGACGTGTGAGAATAGTCCCACATGGGAGAATAGGTAACTAGCAACCAAGAATATAAAGTATAGGTCCTCTCCACTCATGGCCAATTGGTTTTGAGTTGGATGGCCACAAACTTAAACAAAATTATCTTTCTCTACATCAATATCTCCAACTCAAAGTCGGCTATCTTCTTCCTCTTCACCATCAATCACCTCCCCATCGCCACCACCACTCCACCCTCACCACCATCAACCCACTACTAGACGGAAAATTTGGTCAAGACTCCTTATAAATGTTTTGTTTTGGTGAAAATATTTCACCTAGATTTTAATAATCTTCAGCTCTCTATGTATTTTCGTAATTTGTAACAACTTGCAAGATATTTGCAACAACTTTAAAACAATTTTGCAACAACTTGCAAGAGGTTTGCAACAACTTGCAACATCTTTGCAACAAGCTTGCAGCAACTTTCAACAACTTGCAAAAGATACTACGTTTTTAACTAAACGAAATACAAAATTTGAGTTTTCAACTAAACAAAATACAAATTTCTAATTTTTAACGAAACAAAATATAACATGTCTTTTTAACTAAAAAAAAGTTAAAATTTGGCCAGCGTTTTGGGGAAAGCTAAATAGTTTTCGGGGTGTGACATTTTAAAGGGAATATGTAGAATTTTAGAAATTTCCGGGGAAATAAATTGTAGGGAGAAATAAAAAAAACACTCCACCTCACCTCACTCTCTCTCCACCTCACCTTTTTGTCTTCTCCGATTAGGTCGCCGGCCGGAAAATTTTCCGGCCGGCGACCATGAAAAAAAAAGAAGCTTTTTTCACTCTCTCTCTCTCTCTAGAAACTCCGACGAAGGGAAACCCCTTCGCCGGAGTTTCTAGAGAGAGTGAGTGAAATTTTTTTTTTTTCATGGTCGCCGACCAGAAAATTTTCCGGTCGGCGACGTAATCGGAGAAGATAAAGAGGTGAGGTGGAGAGAGAGATGAGGTAGAGAAGTATTTTGCTTTCCCCCTAAATAAAATTGTCAAACAAAATTGACCAATTTTTGACCAAGTCTTCACACTCTAGAAACTATTTAGCTTTCCCCAAAGCGCTGGCCTAAAATTTAGTCTTCAACCCAGTTTCCTAATACCACTAAACTCGTCACCACCAGTTTCATTATGATCATAAAGTTTAATTTTATCATTTTCACTTAAATTAGGAGCCATATTCACTCAAAAGAAGTAATCCTTTCGAATCGTGATCAAAATTTATTGATACAACCTATGACATGTCACAAATATCATTTATATTATATATATATATTATTATATATATATATATACTAGGGTATATCCCGTGCCCTAAGGCACGGACACTTGTAATTAAGAGTTACGAAATTTATTGTTATATTTTATTGAGAGAGAGATTTTTATTAGTTATTATTTTTTTGTTTCTTTTCTCTTAAATTAGTTATTATTTTATTGAGAGAGAGATTTTAATTTGTTTTTTAACCCTTGAGATTTATTTTGTTACTTTTTTTCTTAAATTAGTTATTTTATTTCTAAGGTATATCCCGTGCCCTAGGGCACGGACATTTGTATCAATCAAATGTTACGAAATTTATTGTTATATTTTATTGAGAGAGAGAGATTTTTATTAGTTATTATTTTTTTGTTTACTTTCTCTTAAATTAGTCATTATTTATTTTGTTTCTTTTTTTCTTACATTAGAATTTTTATTTCTAAGAAGGAAACGATTATTGTTTTTTTAAATAGGTAACTTTATTTCTACGAAGGACTATATTATAAATTTTGAGAAGGGCTTCTAGACAATATCCTTTATTATAAAAGGATGTTTGTCCCAGTCATCGTTTTCCCTTCTGTTTTATATAATAGATAATAGATATATATATATATATTGTTCAAAGATAAGGTTTTAAAAAGTTAGAGATATTAATATACTTCAATTTTGTGGCCTTCATATTATAAAACAACTGAATGATGTCCCGACCAAGAATTTTAATTAAGTATGTTCTAATTTAGATTATCACTCTTCCTAAACTAATGATTTATGGAGAGGAAACTGTATAAATATAAATTAAAGTTATTGAATATTGTTCGGTATTGCACATTAACACCTCATCTCTACAATGATTGGATTAAGCTAGTTCTAAGTTTTTAATATTGTTTGATTTCTATCAAGAAAGCCAATATAGACTACTGTGAAATAGAGAAAATTTGGATAACAAAACTAGAGTCTTGCACCCTGAATTT
This sequence comes from Eschscholzia californica, assembly GCF_041429995.1. Taxonomy (NCBI): domain Eukaryota; kingdom Viridiplantae; phylum Streptophyta; class Magnoliopsida; order Ranunculales; family Papaveraceae; genus Eschscholzia; species Eschscholzia californica. Next base: position 38,891,128 of record NW_028238420.1, on the reverse strand, counting down.
ACATCTTCATACAACACTTTCTATATGTACAATAATTTGTTTTTATGGACTTCCTACAAAAGAAAGATAATGTATTGATCAAGTTTAAGGAGTCACTTGAGTACACTAGTAATTATAAAGAAAAAAAAGTTCTAAATTTGATTCAGTGGTGAAATAGCCAATTAGCCCTGACTCAGATAAAAAATAGATCTTTCCTCCATTTTGTTTTACAAAAATTAATCTTAGTTTTAAGTAAAATTATTAGAAAAAAAATCATAATTGACGGGAGGTCTAAAATTGATTTTTCTGACCAAAACACTCTGCAACTGTAAAATCTCTTGAATTCTCATGACCTTATGATTTGTTCATAATTTATTATGAATGATCATAGCACTTAGCAGTATGACAAAATTTATTTTGTTTTTCAACTCAAATTGAAAATTGTTTTTCTTCCTAAATCAACTTTTGGTTTCTTGGCATGCCTTATTGTGAGAAGGTTTAAACTTTGAAGTAAACAACTCGATGAAACTCGAGGAAGACGGATGTGTAGAAGCCGAGAGAGATAACACTTCGGTGAGACCGAGTGAACCTTGAAGTTCCTCTCGGGTATAGCCGAGCTGGAGCAGTGTAACTCTCGGGTATAACCGAGAGTGCACTGTGGGATTCTCAGTGAAGTCGAGAACGATTTGATGATCGTCTCGGTTGAAGATCGAGGGACTGTTGCAAAGGCAACTCGGATGAAACCGAGTGGTGATAGTGATGATCGAGTGAGAGGGAGAGAGAGAGCTAGGTAAAAACCTTGTTATTACTTTACAACTTGATGATTACAACATTGAGTTTGATCCATATATATAGGATTCATAATAAGAGTTTTAAGTATATAAGATACTATATTACATGTTTATCTATACAATAATCCTATTAGGAGTTGTATTAGGAATCCGATAATGATAACAATCCTAATCCTATATGGATTCCTATAGCTTCAATATTCGTCCTAATCCACTCGGATAAACCGAGTGGAGTGGATATCTAACACTCCCCCTCAAGTTAGAGCGGGAATGGAAGTAACGCCTAACTTGCCAATAATGTTCTTGAACGGTTCTGCTCCCAGTGGCTTGGTGAAGATATCCGCTAACTGGTTGTCTGAAGTGGTAAAGCGCGTGGCAATGACGTTGTCTTTAATCTTCTCACGAACGATGTGACAATCTATTTCAATGTGTTTTGTACGTTCGTGAAACACTGGGTTATCTACGATGTGGAGAGCGGCCCGATTATCACAGTAAACTGTCATCGGGTCCGTGTGATTAATTCCGAAATCAAGTAATAAATACTTGAGCCATTGTAATTCACAAGTGAGAATGGCTAGAGCTCGATATTCTGCTTCCGCAGATGATTTTGCAACTTTTGGTTGTTTCTTTGATTTCCAAGAAAGTGGGTTATCACCCATCATTGTAAAATACCCGGTAGTTGATCTACGGGTTTTAGGACAGCCAGCCCAGTCTGAGTCACAGTATCCTGTGACATGGAGAGAGCTATCTGCTGATAAGAAGACTCCTTTATCAAGGGTGCCTTTCAAATATCGTAGAACGCGATGAGCAGCGTCTAGATGTACTTGACTAGGTGTTTGCATGAATTGACTGAGATTATTTACTGCAAACGTGATGTCCGGTCGTGTGACCGTTAAGTAAAGTAATCGGCCGATAAGACGTCGGTAAACTGATGGATCCTTTAAAGGAGTGTCGTCGGTGGGACTGAGGCGGAGCTTTTGATCCATGGGAAATTCAGATGGACGTGCAGCGGTTAGTCCAGAATCTTTGAGGATATCAAGAGCATATTTTCGTTGACATAGAAAAATGCCTTGTGAAGAACGAGATACTTCAATACCAAGGAAGTATTGAAGACGACCTAAATCTTTTAGGGAGAAAGCTGTATTTAAGAATATTTTTAACTGGGAAATAGCATGATCATTATTTCCTGAAATAATAATGTCGTCTACATAGACGAGAACGTAAATTTGAGTGGAGTGAGAGCGAAAAGTGAAGAGAGAGTAGTCACTTTTAGATTGAGAGAAACCACGTTCAGTGAGAACGGAGGAAAATTTTGAAAACCACTGGCGGGAGGCCTGTTTAAGACCATAAAGAGACTTATGAAGGCGACAAACGCTAGACTCCCCCTGAGATGAAAAACCGGGAGGAAGTTTCATGTATACTTCCTCATGAAGATCGCCTTGGAGAAAGGCATTGTTAACATCCAGCTGGTGGAGGGACCAACCTTTAATGGCGGCAATAGAAAGTAATACACGGACAGTGACGAGTTTGGCAACCGGAGCGAAAGTATCGGTATAGTCAAGGCCCTCGATTTGAGTATAACCCTTAGCGACTAGCCGAGCTTTATATCGCTCAATGGAGCCATCGGAATTAAATTTGATCTTATACACCCATTTGCAACCAATGGGTCGCTTTCCTGGTGGAAGAGTAGTAATTGACCAAGTCTTGTTAGCTTCTAAAGCGGAGATTTCCTTGGCCATAGCTTCCTTCCAATGAGGAGATTTCATTGCTTGAGTGAAGGAGCTAGGTTCAGTAGTAGTTAACACCGAAGAGAGAAATTTCTGGTGAGATGATGAAAAAGAATTGATGGAAAAATAGTTTTCAAGTGGATACTTGACGGAAGAAGAGGTGGAACACACATAATCATCCAAGTGAGGTGGTGGTCGCCGAGATCGTGTGGGACGACCGAGGATTTCTACGGGGAGGTCAGTGGTGGCGTCTGTTGTCGGGGAGTCAGACGGGTCGTCGTCGAGGGAATTCTCGGCGCTAGAGGCAGGTGGTGTGCCTGGAGAAGGAGCAGCAGCAGAAGGTGCTGAAGGCACCTCGGACAGAGGGAAAATAAGGGGCGAAGACGAGCCCAGTTCAGCAGGGGTGTCTGGAGGCACCCCTGCATCGGTGATGTTCCTGGAAACAGGAACAGCACCGCTGTCAGCGAAGTTCCTGGAAACAGGAACAACACCATTATCGGTGATGTTCCTAGAAACAGGAAGGGCAGCACCACTGTCATTGGTGGTGCTGTTGTGTGGCACGGCGACCGTGGAACGCTCGGTCGCCGGAAAGTTGAATGTATCATTGTCGTCGATCGTTATGAAGGGTGTTGGGCGATCGAGATGAGAAGAAGCAGCCGAGTAAGAGGGGTGCATAGGGAATCGATTTTCAACAAAAGTGACGTCGCGGGAGATGAAGATCCGTCGTGTGGAAATATCGTAGATTCGATAACCCTTCTGGCCATTGGGATACCCAAGGAAGATACCGGCGGAGGAGCGGGCGTCCATCTTGGTTTTAACCAAAGGGATACGTGCATAACAAAGGCATCCAAAAACACGTAGATGGGATAAATCAGGAGTAATACCAATGAGTTTTTCATGGGGGATTTACCATTAAGGGTGGGTGTCGGTAATTTGTTAATCAAATAAACCGCGGTGAGAACACATTCTCCCCAAAAGGAGAGAGGGAGATGAGCTTGAAGGCGTAATGAACGGGCTACTTCAAGAATGTGACGATGCTTGCGTTCAACTATCCCGTTTTGTTGCGGGGTATAAGTACAACTACGTTGGTGGACAACTCCTTTTTCAAGGAACCAACTTTGTAGGGATGAATTAGTAAATTCGGAACCATTGTCCGAACGAAAGGTCTTAATGGTGCAATTAAGTTGCGTGGAGACATATTGAAAGAAATTCATAATCAATTTATTGGATTCGGACTTAGAATCCATGAGAAATATCCAAGTACAACGTGAATAATCGTCGACAAGGGTAAGAAAATAGCGACACCCGGAGGTGGAGGGAACCGGAAAAGGTCCCCATACGTCCGCATGGACTAACTCAAAAATATGAGAAGAGGAAGAAGTACTAATCGGAAAAGGCAATCAAGATTGCTTAGAAAGAGGGCAAATATCGCATGGTACTTTATTTGATAAAAATTTAAAATTCAAACATGGAAGTTTAAAATTAAAAAATTTAAAACGACTAAAAGAAGGATGGCCCAAACGGGAATGCCATAAAGAAAAAGACTCATAACTAGAATTATCTAAACTTGAAACCGAAAGGATGGGACGCTCCATGAGAAGGAAGTAAAGGTCATCATGAAGACTACCATGCCCAATCTCCGTCCTCGTTGTTCGGTCCTGAAAAAGACACAAATCACGGTCAAATAAGACGGTGCAACGAAGGGATTTAGATATTTGAGAAATAAATATGAGATTAAATTGAAAAGATGGAATATGAAGCACATCTTGTAAATAAAATCTATTGGTAAAATAGACGGTACCAATGTGTTCTACCTTGACTCAGGAACCATCCGGTAAACGGACATATAGGTCCGGTGGTGCAAGGGAATAAGAAGAAAATCTTGAAATATGTGAACATATATGTTTAGCGGCTCCCGAATCAATGACCCAAGGAGGATGAAAAGAAGAAGTGTACTTACCGGTTAGGTTTACATGGGTATCCTTGTTGGAGTTACCGTTGGATTGGGCTGCGGTGGCTTGCCGATTTCGGTCAAGGAGTGCCAAAATCCCTTGATATTGTTCATTGGTGAAAGAAGTTGCTGGAGGCACCCCCTGGCCCGTTCGGTCCGAAACCGAGAGGTTGATGGTGTCTTGGCGGTTTCGGTTCCGGTTTCTTTGTCCATAATTTGGTGGGTACCCATGGAGTTTATAGCAAGAGGTGACATCATGACCGTGAATCTTGCAATTGTCACAAAAGGGTCGAGGGCGTTTAGTACGTTGCCTCTCGGATCCGTTAAAACGAGTTTGATTGTACTCGTTGCTTCCAACGGCAAGTGCCGCATTGTTGGAATCAATAGTCATAGGAGTGACCAAGTTTTGTTGAACCTCTTCTTGTTTAATAAGTGAATGGATTCGAAGAATCGAAGGAAAATGTTCAATCAACAAAATTTGACTACGAATAGATGAAAATCTATCGTTAAGCCCTTGAAGAAACTCCATGGCTCTATCTTGATTAGTACGTTCAAGTAAAGAACGACCATGACCACATGTACAAGGCTCGGTGATAATCAAGGAATTGAGTTCATCTTGTAAGGCCTTGAGATGGGTAAAATATGTAGAAACGTCGGAATTATCTTGTTTGAGACAAGAAATTGCTCTCTTCAATTGGAATATTTTGGGAGCATTGCGTTGGTGAAAGCGATCATATAGATTGTGCCATATATCAAAGGCCGATTCATCATATAAGATTGAATCGCGAAGAGGTGGATCAACGGAATTGATGAGCCAACTAGAGACGAGATCATTACATCGTCCCCATAATTCTAATTCTTTAGGATCGGTGGGTTTTTCAATGCTTCCATCAACGAAACCAAGTTTAGCTTTAGCCCTTAAGGCCTTAGTCATTCCTCGCGACCATGAGGAGTAATTGTCACCGGTTAGAAGCGGTGTGATGAGAATAGTAGTAGGAGAATCCGAGTGGTGAACATCAAACGACCCACTATTAGTGTTAGGATGAATTTGAGAGATCTCCGAAGATTCGGGAGTAGTCATCTTTCAAAAAAAAAATTGAATTCTTTAGGCTCTTATACCATGTGAGAAGGTTTAAACCTTGAAGTAAACAACTCGATGAAACTCGAGAAAGACGGATGTGTAGAAGCCGAGAGAGATAACACTTCGGTGAGACCGAGTGACCCTTGAAGTTCCTCTCGGGTATAGCCGAGCTGGAGCAGTGTAACTCTCGGGTATAACCGAGAGTGCACTGTGGGATTCTCGGTGAAGCCGAGAACGATTTGATGATCGTCTCGGTTGAAGATCGAGGGACTGTTGCAAAGGCAACTCGGATGAAACCGAGTGGTGATAGTGATGATCGAGTGAGAGGGAGAGAGAGAGCTAGGTAAAAACCTTGTTATTACTTTACAACTTGATGATTACAACATTGAGTTTGATCCATATATATAGGATTCATAATAAGAGTTTTAAGTATATAAGATACTATATTACATGTTTATCTATACAATAATCCTATTAGGAGTTGTATTAGGAATCCGATAATGATAACAATCCTAATCCTATATGGATTCCTATAGCTTCAATATTCGTCCTAATCCACTCGGATAAACCGAGTGGAGTGGATCTTTAACACTTATGAATAAAAATAATACGTTATATATGATCAAGCACAACACAATATAGTTGTTTATAAAACTTTATGAGCAAAAAATAAATTCGGGCTAGTGTATCAAAATAAATTTGTCTTCTTCCATTTTCGTTTGACAAACTTTTAATGTTTCGATTATCTGGCAGAGGTGCGATTTTATCATTATTTCACCATTAACATAATTTCCAGTAAGAGAGAGCCCGAATCAAGAAATAAATCGTGTATATTATCACCTGATTAAGGTTCATTTATAGTTTTTCTCTCAAGAACAATAACTCTTACATGTATCAAAACCAATTATGTTTTTCGTTCGAAGAATTCGTTTTTCATTCATAGTATTCTGCAGGAAATCTTTGGAACTCTTCTGGTATATAGTTTATCAAAATTTTGTTTCTCACCAGATTGAAACGATCGTATTCTTTTTTTAAGGTTTTCTTTTTCTATCCATCAATCCCGTATTTTGCACAACACATTACGAAGAATCTACCTAGAGCCGTAGCCAAGGATCGCCAACTTGTTGTGTTCTTGTTATCTCTCTAGAAATCGACCTTCAATCAAAATCCTTTGGACTGAATCTAGGAGAAGCCTCAAAGAATCAGAGGAGAATGAGGCAAGAAAATGGAAGATGACCTTTGGTGTAGGACGCGTCCGAGCCCGTCCGGGACAGACCACGAGCTCGACTCGAGCCTCAGGTAGAGAAGATAACCGGACTGCTGCTGCTACTCCTGCGGCTAGTGGTTCTTATCTGGTCGGGAAAGCCCCTAGTCAAAGCAGGTTAATAGAATTTCGAGTCGAGCCGGGCGGGCTAGTTTATACCTTGGTTCAGCCCCAGACTTGAACCGCCAAACCAGAGATGGGCCAATCAGAGTCAAAATTTTTTTTTCTCTAAAACTAAGTTAATAAAAAAAAATTAAGTTCTCATTTTCAGAATAAATTTTGAAAAATATCAGATAATGATTACTACACCTTAATACTTTATAGTGAAATTTTTACAACTCTCTGATCATTTTAAAGTAAATGACGCTTTCAAAGGCTCACCCACATAATCTTTTTTGCATAACTAGCAAAGTGCCCTCGTAATTTTTCCCCCTTTGATTGTTCTTTTTCTAACGTAAAATAATTTCATACATCGAATTCCAATTTTTTCTTACTAGATTTTTGAATTACCCGGAGAATCTACAAATGAGATGGTAGGAGAAGAGTATTTGTTTAGAAAAAAATATATAAAATTCCTTACAAAGAAAGAAACTAAATGAAGATATAATCTTAATGAATATGATTCTAGTTGTAGATGTAGTCTAGATGTTTAGTGATCAAATTAACGATCATATGAAAAAGTGTATACTTGAACAAATTAATAATAAAAAAAAATCAATACTTGATTACTTAAGTAATTGTTTGATTACTTGAACAATTGTAGAGCTAAAAGATGAAGATTGGAGAGATAGAAGGTGATTTTTGGTGGAAATAAATGGCATTGATTTGGTATATATAGATAAAAATAGAAGAGGTACCCAATCTATCACGTGTGTTGTTTTCACGTCATATCACTTGCAAATTGCCAATATTCCATGTACTAAAGTTAGGACTCATTAAGAATAGTTTTTCTCACCGATTTACTGAACCTACCCGATCTATCAAGTTTGGCACCGATTAGCTTCAAGGCAAAACATGTTGCGAACTACAGAATTATCTGAAGCTGCAGCACTTAACCTAGTCAATTCCCTTAATTCCTTGAGCAATGGCCACGAATGCCCGGATATTCTATGAGAAGGCTAAAAAGCATATATCAAGTATCATGTTCTTATCTACGGACTACTGTTAGGGAAAAAGTCCCGTGTCAATAGCGCAATAGATGATGATTGTTAAGTTTTCACCCTGATCACACCCAGTTGTTGAAAATCAGAAAATTTGATTGAATTGCCATATTTTGGATTGAAATCCCGCCCGCAAGAGGATTAAATGGTAATATTAAATGTGGATCAAAAATCATATGGGTCGACTATACTTTTTTAGGAGCAAAAGAACAGAACAATTTGTGGCCCCATCAAGCACAACCAAGGAGCTGGGCAGCTGGCGTTGTCGGTCCCTATTTTAAATACGTCACTAAGCGGGCCCTATCTCTTTTTCTAGACTCTTCCATAGAAGTTTAGCTACACCGCCCACAGCATCATTGCCGTTGATTAATCCTATATTGAAGTTTCCTCTTATCCTCTCCCTATAATATAATTTTGCATTTCAAAGTAGAATACTATTGACCCATCAAATTTTCATTAGTTGTATGATGTGATTTTTACAACCCACATGACATAAAATTTACAATAATTGTGGCTGGAATTTGACAGGTCGGGTGGAAATTTCCTTTTAACTTTAACATAGAATAATAATTTGTGGCTGAATAATACAAATACTCATAAAATAATTTAGTAGTTTTATTTATATAACAACGACGAAAGTTATTTTTCTTGTTCTTTAGTGGTTAAGATTACGCCTCACAAACTTATCTCTAAACATTGAAACTACATATCATAATTTATCTCTAAAAGTTGAGATTAAAACTCTCAAACTTTATCTTCGATCACTAAGATTAAATCTCTTAAACTTATCTAACTCATAATATTGTAGAACTTTTGTGTGCACAGGTCAGAATTTCGTAATTATATGTAACACCAAATACACTAATGGTGTGCTTGGATGGCGGAATCATGAATCCGCGGATTCATGAGTCCTTGGGATTCATGATTCCACGGATTCATGAATCCAAGTAATATTTTTTTGGCTTGCTTGGCAACTAAGAATCCTATGATTTATTATTATTCGAGTATTTTTAAACGTCTTTAGAAAAAATATGATTTTGAAAAAAATAATGATTTTGCATAAGGAAATATTTTTTTGGTTGATTTTAAGTTTGAAATTTAGGTTCGTTAATCCAAAATCCTAGCAAATCCTAGGGGGTAGGGTGGGATTTTAGTCCAATAAAAATTTTGGAATTAGAAATCCTTAGGATTCAAGAGTCCTAGGATTCCTGGTAGCCAAACAGACCAAGGATTCATGATTCCTACCAAATTCCACTTTTGATAGGAATCCTACTTAGGAATCCTGCAACCAAACACACCATAATTTGAGAAGACAAAATTTCTTGATAGCAACTTTAGATTACTATCACATGAGTAGATATTGTGAATCAATTTTTTTTTTGTAAAGCATTTATAAAGTGCCTGACAAACTGGATTTTAATACAAGTAAAAAATTGAAGTGGACGGTCGGATTTCTCTAGCCTACTCAGAGAATAAAATTATCGGAAGGAAAATCCAAAGAGTGAATGGTTACGATTACCAAACTCAAAAGCCAGGAAGGTGTTTTTTGAGGAGTTTTTTGAGGAGAGAGAAGCTCCCGGCTGACGTCAGCCCTATCTCTCCTTTCCACTCCAGCCGATGATCTGATCCAGCCTCAAGAACCCTAATTTGCTCCTCTGCCGTAAGTCTAGTCTCCTTGAGAATCACTCAAGATCTCCCTTGGAACTCACCATACTTTTAGCTGGTCAAAGAATAATCTTTTAGCAGTCGATTTGATTATCTTCCCCACCAATCATCGCCGGCGCTACTCCCTCCTTCTTCATTAATGCTTGCATGCAAGGGGAGTTGATTTGAAGACGGTATCACGCTCGTTGGTGGAGTATCAACTCGAGGTCATTCAAGGCAGGTGAAGCATTAATCGCGAGTTATCATCACCCCACGCCACAGCCCAAAACCCAAGGTTAGTAACTCCATTACCTCTTCGACTTCTAGTATTTACTGCTTCTTCTTCTCTCTTTTAGCCGGTTTCTTTTCTTTTTTATCGTTTCGGTTCTCGGTGGAGTCTCTGCGTCTTCTCTCTCTTCTCTTCTTCCCTTAGTCTTTCTATCTCTCGAGATGTCACTCGTCTTGTCCGACGAGTAAGACGAGACAGGTGGTTGGTGCCGGCCAATCCATGAACATGCATGGTGATCATGCCTTCTTTTGGATTCTTCTCTTCAAGCTCCTATTTAAACCCTCCCCATCCTTCCCAACTCTCCTCAATCACGAACCCTCATACCCACTGTCATCTACCTTCTTCTATCAACAGTACCTCCCTCACACTCTCATCTCCATCCAAATGGCCACTCACTTCGCCATCTCCCCTAGGGGTCATTTATCCCTTAGATACCAAAAACCCTCCATTAACCACGACCTTCAAGAAACTCAGGAGGGGTGGGTAGCTCGATGGTGCTGTCCTGAAAGCATTTCCCTAGCCCAAATCAGGCGGTTGCTCTTCCCCCTCTCGGTTTTCTTCCGAGACTGCTTCTATTCGCCATTGGAGGGGCCAATCAATTCTTTCCTGATCAAACCGAAGAGTCAGTTCGTTCTCAATACTCTCAATGCTGGCCGACCGTGGATCATTCGAGGTCGTTTACTAGTGCTTAAACAAGTAGTCCTCCCTCTCGAGGAGGAGGTGGACGACCTCTTCTATGAACCCATGTGGTGCACTCTCTACAAACTCCCACTGGCAATCCAGAATAAGGAGGACTTGGATGTGATTTTTGAGCGTATGGGTAAAATCATCGAAATTAAACCCAGGAGTTTAGGATTCATCAACAATAAGGTCATCAAAGTTCATTTCCTATACGATGTGAGAACCCCTTTGTTGGCAGTCATCAACTTCCTGTTTGCCGACAGGGAGTGTTCAATCAATATTAGCTATCAAAAATTTCCAGGAGCGATTTGCCAAACCTGTAGAATCATTGAACACCCCATCGGTCCCTGCCCTGAACTAGCTCCGGTCCCTCACTCCGATGAAGATGATGACTCAAGCTACGAACCCATGGAGGACGACGAAGTGGAACCACAGAATTTCGAGGAAGAAGAACCAATCTTAAGGGCACCCCCACCATCCCCTGTTCGAGGCACTCACTTGATCAGTTTGAGAATCACTGCTAGGGGCAAAAGAGTTAGACCAGGCCCATCCCATTTATCCATCAGCTCATCCGATGAATCCACCCAATCCCCCAGGCTTCGGGCCCGGTTGGTAGAAGATGCAGAATCCCGTAGCCTCCTTGAGGAATCCAACCAGCTTTACCAATCCCTTGATCTAACCATGGCTAATGAGGAGGACGGCACCTCGATACCACCTGTCTAGTTTCCTTCCGGTTGTAGCTTTTCTGTTTTTTTCGTTAGTTGTTTTGTCGGTTGTTTTCTTGTTCGTTTTAGTCAGTTTTTTGTTGCCTGGTGCACCTGCAAGAGTCGGTTAGACCACGTAGGTGGTAGTGTGGTGGCTCTGTCCCCACCTTTTGCTTCTCTTGCCCCGTGCACCAGGTTTGGCGGGTCCCCTGTTTGGGGTTTGTTCGGCGAGGGCGCCTTTAGTCTGCTTGAGGGCCCTCTCTTTTGTTTGCGGGGCTTTGGCCCGTTGCTTAGTCGTTTCTTTCTGTTTTTTAGTTTGTGGTGCCTTTATTTTGTTGTTCCTCTTATTTGGGCTGGGGCGTATAGTATGGCTTCCGCAAGCCTGTCGTTTGGCCAAGCCCCGGTTATAACCACCGAGACCATCCCGAACCCGAGCCCTCTGGGCATTCTGGCCTGGAACGTCCGGGGGTGTGGTAGCTTTCTCAACAGGAAGCACCTCTGGACGCTACTAAAAGAACACAATCCAGATGTTATTTTCCTCTCAGAAACCAAATGCATGAACATGAACATCGACAAATTGCTCAACCTTCACAAAACCTACAAAAAGGTTACTGTGGATCCGATTAACAAAGCAGGCGGTCTTGCTCTATTTTGGAAATCAGATATTGATCTTACAGTGCTACAGACTAATCAACACATGATCCACGTCTCTATAAACCTGAACAACCAACATGAACACTTGAGGCTCACTGGTTTCTATGGAAGCCCTTATCACAAAGACAAACTTCAACCCTGGGAAGCCATTCGAAACATCTCTGAGGAGCACCAATCGCCTTGGTTAGTAATAGGGGATCTGAACACCATCATGCACCCATCCGATAAAAGCGGCCCCCCCAAACCCATCTCCTTCACGGCCAAAAAGATTGTCTCACACATCCAAGAAATGGGCCTTCATGACTTAGGGTTCAATGGTCCTAAATACACATGGTCCAATCGACAATTCCACGGAACCCTGATTCAAGAGCGCCTTGACAGAGCGCTCGCAAATTTGGATTGGCTCTCCACCTACCCGTCCTCACGCATAACGCACCTCCCGGGGGTGGGTTCTGATCACCTTCCCATTTTCCTTTCCACCCACTCCCCCCCCACCCACCTAAATGCCAAACCCTTCAAATTTCTCAGAACCTGGATGTCCCATCCAGATTGCCAAAACTTCATCTCGGATAACTGGCTCCCAGCCCACCTGGTTATCCAACAAAAGCTCAATCATCTAGCCATTAAACTGTCTCAATGGAATAAGAATGTATTCGGACACATTGACCAGAAAATCAAACAACTGACTACACTCCTCCAATCCTCCACCTCTTCTGAGCATATCCTTCAACTCACAGTCCAGCTGGAGGAGGCCTATAATTTCCAAGAAAGCATTTGGAAAGAAAAATCGAGAGTAGCTCACATCCAGCTAGGAGACAGAAACACAAAATTTTTTCACGCCAAAGCAATCACTCGAAACCGGAAAAACCACATATCCTCCATCCTTCGAGAAGACAACTCCTGGTGCTCGGATATTCCGGAAATTTCCAATCTCTTTTCAACTACAATTCAAAACATATCCACCACCGCATCTCCCCCAGCTAACGGCTGTATCCAATCTCTTTTCTCCTCACAAATCTCCGCCTTGCAGAATACGTTCCTCATTCAGGTCCCTAAAGAGGAGGAAATCAGAGCATCCATTTTCTCATTAAAGCCCGAAGCCGCCCCAGGTCCGGATGGGTTCCCCCCTTTCTTCTACCAATCAAACTGGGATACCGTCAAAACTGACGTCATCCAGATGATCAACACCTTTTTCCTCACTGCCACTCTCCCTCCCACAACCAACCATACTCATATTTGCCTCATCCCAAAAACCAAAGCCCCCCAATCCACAGCGGACTACAGACCCATCAGTCTACTAAATACAACATACAAAACAATTACCAAAATCCTGGCCAACCGACTAAAATCCACTCTTCCAGATATCATCTCACCATTTCAAGCTGCTTATGTCCCGGGTCGTCAAATAACGGACAACATCATCATTAGTCAGGAAATTATCCACTCGTTCAAGAATAAACGAGGTTCGAAAGGTTTCTTTGGACTAAAATTGGACATGTCTAAAGCCTTTGACCGGGTTGAATGGCACTATCTGGAGGACATAATGATTAATCTAGGATATGACACAATGTGGATTCGAATGATTCATGCGTGCATCTCTTCCTCCACGATGGCTGTTTTGATCAATGGCAGACCAGGGCCAGCTTTCAATGTGACAAGAGGTCTCAGGCAAGGCGACCCTCTCTCGCCCTTCCTGTTCGCTTTAGCCATGGAAGGTCTGAGTCGTCTGCTTGACTCCCCGGATTCACCACACAAATTTCTTGGTTTCTCCACCCCGAGATCCACATTTACCATCAACCACTTACTATTTGCTGATGACTGCATCATCTTTGGTCGAAACACTCTAGACAACATCACCAATCTTATTACCATCCTCTCAGTCTTTGGTTCGGAGTCAGGTCAAATCATAAACTACAACAAATCCACCATTTTCTTCTCCAAAAACACCCATCCAAAATTCAAACGTATTATCACCAAATCCCTCAAAGTCCACCAAGCATCCAATTTAGACAAGTACCTGGGCACAAAACTCTTCATAGGGGCAAAGAAACAGCAAACGTTTGAGCCATTGTTGGCTCAAATACAGAATAAACTCTCAAAGTGGCAAACCAACCTCCTTTCTCAAGCAGGCCGCACAGTAGTCATCTCGACTATTACCGCGGCGGTTCCCCGATATCAGATGCAATGCTTTGCCATCCCCAAAGGCATCAGCAAGCGCATAGAGACCATCCAAAGGTCATTCTGGTGGGGAAAAGCAAAAACCATCCACACTATCAACTGGAACGCAATCTGTAACCCTCGCAAATGTGGAGGTCTAGGGCTCAGAATCCCAGCTCTAGACAATGAAGCGTTCTTAGGCAAACTGGGATGGCGCCTCCTTAAAACCCCTCATGCGCCATGGGCTCAACTCCTCAAAGCCAAATACTTCCCAAGATCGGCACAACCACTACCACCAAAACAGCATCATTCCTGGGTCTGGAAATCATTAGCAGCACCCATAAGTAAACTATCGTCTCTTATCTTCTGGGACATCAATCAAGGTACCAACATAAATATCTGGAGGGATTTCTGGATACCGAATCATGAGCCGCCTCTGCAAAACCCTAATAATTGCCCGCTGAGCACGGTGGACCAATTAATTGATAACAATAATTGGAACAGGATTCTCCTTCAGAGATACTTTGATGACGAGACATGCAATGCCATCCTTAGCATCAACCTCCACCCAAATGCGGACGATGTACAGGTATGGACTCTGACAGAATCTGGTCAATTCACAATAAAATCAATGTACAGACACTTGAGAACGGGTACAAGCACTCCAGAGCCAAAGAAATGGGCCTTTATCTGGAACATCAAGACGATCCCCAGAATCAAACTGTTCCTCTGGAAATGCTGCACAAACAGTCTCCCCGTTAAAGACAAAATAGGATCTTTCATTGGCAACGAGTTTGGCTGCACCTTCTGCAACGACAGGGAAACCGCAACTCATGTACTGATCCGATGCAACTTAGCCAGGGCTATCTGGTTCCACTACAACATTAAAATTGACGAAATATTCTCGGTCACGGAGTGGATCATGAGTTGGTCCACGCTAGATAATGACACGATGGAGAAATTTGCCAAAATCATGTGGTTCATCTGGAAAGCTAGATGCGAATCATGCTTCGGGAGGAAACCAACCAAACCAATGCAACTCATTCACCAGATTCAAAGCTATGCCACAAACTTACCAGTGCAGCAAACGCCGAAAAGCAACGCCGTCAAGCCCCAATGGCTGCCACCTCCATCCCCTTTTCTCAAAATTAACGTTGACGCCTCTTTCAAGACCTTCTTGGTTCCGGCAGGCATTAGCAACATCATCCATGACGCAAAGGGCGAGTTCATAATGGCCAGAGCAGACAGTATCAGGGGACAGACAGCTGAAGAGTGTGAAAGTATGGCAATCCTGACGGCAGTCACATGGGCGGAGGATCTTGGCCTGACTCACATTATTATAGAAAGCGACAACAAAAACCTGATTACAAGTATACAGGAAGGCAGTAACACCATCTCCTGGCAGTCCAAGTACAACATAGATCAAATTAGGGCCCGCAGGAACCTCTTCGAGCATATTCAATTCCAGTTTAGTCCAAGGGACACAAATGTCCTAGCAGACACGCTAGCGAAATGGAGTAGGAAGCACAAACTCAGTAGGCTGTGGCACTTCTCGGACACCTTGAGGGCAGATCTGACTTTGTAATGCTTTGGACCGTTTATTCTCAACAAAAAAAAAAAAAAAACTCAAAAGCCAGGTCATGGCTAACCTTTTTGAGGGGGACAGTGTCCCTTGAGAAATTATAATAGACATTAGGTGGGTTATGATTGATGGCCATGGTTAACAAAAGTGAGTGAGTGGTCATGTGGGAGCCATCTCCCACGAAAGCGAAACAAAATAGAATATAGACAATAGATAAGGGGCAGACGCAGAGGGGCGGCAATATTTTTAGTAAATCAACCTAATCAATCACCATCTTTCTTCAACTCTCAAACTTCACCACCCATAAATACCCTTACTCACCCAAACACCTAACTCATTCACATTCATATCTCTTCTTCTCTCTCAAAAAACCTCTCTCTCTAGAGTCTAGACAGTGAGCTGCTGCTTCAATTCTATTTGTTTGGAGATGGGAAAAGACATAGAAGCAACTGAACAGGGTGATTACTCAGCAAAGGACTACACTGAACCACCACCAGTGCCCTTTTTAGGGTTGGATGAGTTTACAAAATGGTCATTTTACAGAGCTATAATAGCTGAATTTGTCGCTACCCTTTTGTTCCTTTATATTACAGTATTGACTGTCATTGGTTACAAGAGTCAATCTGCTACTGATGAATGTGGTGGTGTTGGAATTCTTGGGATTGCTTGGGCCTTTGGTGGCATGATTTTCGTCCTCGTTTACTGCACAGCCGGAATTTCAGGTATTTATTTTGTCTATTACTACTATATTCTGGTTATATAGAAGTGATCTCTCCTAATTTTAATTATGTCGAATTATATCAAAATAAATAAATATTTCCCTGGTATCAAACTAAATTCTAAAAGCACCCGACATAAGTTCTGTAGGGCTATTTTTATTACAAAATTTCGGTTTTATGTGTAAATTGGATACCTGTAACGATTATAGGGCAGCGTTTATCACCTCCCTTTAACTAAAATGAATGTTTAAGTGATGTTTTTTTTTTTTTGCTAACTTGCGCAGGAGGACATATTAACCCAGCAGTGACTTTTGGGTTATTTTTGGCGAGGAAGGTGTCACTGATTAGGGCAGTATTATACATGGTGGCTCAGTGTTTAGGAGCAATTTGTGGTGTTGGATTAGTAAAAGCCTTCCAGAAGGCATATTACGTTAAATTTGGTGGTGGGGCCAACGAACTTGCCGCTGGGTACAATAAGGGTACTGGATTAGCGGCTGAGATCATCGGAACTTTTGTTCTTGTTTACACCGTCTTCTCTGCCACTGATCCTAAAAGAAACGCACGAGACTCCCATGTACCTGTAAGTACTCTATCATAAATAACCCTAGCCATACCTAATTACTATAGTAGTACGTGTTAATTAATTAGATAATGAATGGTTAATTATGTATGATAATTAGGTTTTGGCACCACTTCCAATTGGGTTCGCTGTATTCATGGTTCACTTGGCTACTATCCCCATTACCGGTACCGGTATTAACCCCGCTAGGAGTTTCGGAGCGGCCGTTATCTACAACAAAGACAAAGCATGGGATGATCAGGTATTCATTTCGGTTAATTGATTTCGAGTACTTCATAATTAACTTTGTTAATACTTATAAAATCTTTATTAGCAAATACTAATCAAAGGGTAATTTGGTGAATTTTGGTGGTGTAGTGGATCTTCTGGGTTGGACCTTTCATTGGGGCAGCCATTGCAGCTATTTACCACCAGTTTGTCTTGAGGGCTGCAGCAATTAAAGCTTTGGGTTCCTTTAGGAGCACTTCCCACTAAAATGTCAAAAGTTTGGTGAATATCTTTTCTTCTTTAGATGGTGATGATGATGTTTGCAAAGAATAAAAATAGTGGAAGGGTGTAAGAAGAGTGTGCCTAAAAGTCCATTTATTTTCTCTTTCTCTCTCTCTATATGTCTCACTTTCTCTCTCTCTATCTCTTCAAAGAGAATAAGTTGGGGAGGGGTTAAAAAAGATGGTCACATAGAGTTGTAGATAATTAGAGGTGATTGGGAAGTGTTTAATTTGTATCCATGCTCTTTGCTTTATTTTCTAAGGAATTGTGTTTAAATGTATCTATGTGTTGTGATTAAGATGTCTTTATTTTCTTCCCTTGTTCTCTTTTTTCCTTTAGATTTATGTCATTATGTGGAATAATTATGTTTACTAATTCTATCTTAATCCAGCTGAAAAAAACAAACAAGACAAAACTCATCATCTGTCAAGTATTATTGATAATTCTATTTTAATCTTTACTTAAATTAAATAGTGTTATATTGAAGTAACACACATAATTGATAATATATGATATCATTAGTGAGACAGAGATAATAATAGTATTTTTTTTATACTAATGTGATTTTCATTCCAAGCATATACATATATCCTTATCTTCTTGACAATATGTTATTAGTTTCTTAAATAAAGTGACATGATGATAGTGATAATTTATCTTGTAGCGACTTGGAAGAGAACACTAATTAGTAGTGGGGTTAGGTATGGATATATGGGAGCCTAGTAATCCTTGTCTTTTAAGGGTAGGGTCTTTTATTTAAGTCATGATTAGTTTTATCTTTTGTTGAAGAATCATGATTAGTTGATGGTATGATTTTAATTAGATTCTATAATCTTAATTGGTTACTTTTCACTCAAGGGAGAAAATTCTAGAGATTAAACTTTTTTAAATTTGTTGTAGGCTTAACAAGGGGTGTTTTTTTTCTCTTGAAGACCAGAAAATCTAACTCTAGAATGAAACCTCTCAAGTTGAATTCCATAATTTCTTTTCATAAGATTTCTATGCCTGACAAATGTTCTGAACTAGATTGATTTTACCAATTTGGTTGGTCAGGTCTTAAACACCAGTTATTAGTTTGGGCCGCACCTGAGTCTGCGACAAGTTGGTCTCCTTCATTCTAGACCAACCCAGGTTAGGGAGCCCTATTCCGTTAACACATGGGAAATTTTAAAAGCTACTTTAGAAGTGTTACTAGGACACTCTCAAGGCAAATTTTTTTTTTTCTAAGAATTCGACTACGGTCTACGTTAGTCGTTACAAGGCATTGATGCATCATGGAGATGTGATGAGCACGATAACAACTTAATTTAAATTGAGAATGAAAGAGGCCTAAAGCCCGACAAATTATTACATTATTCATAGCTTAAATTACATAGGATAAATCTTGATGACAACTGATTCCACCGAGACTCGATCCCACGACCTCATGGTCTTAAGAGGGGTGTCCAACCGTTACACCAAAGGGTGGTGGACTCTCAAGGCAAATTAAACAGGGAAGTTAGGAGTATAAGGAACAGGGGCATGGAGCGCCGATATATCTTAAGCTCCAAAATCCAAATCATGCGAGATTCATATGTAAAGGAGGCATCTTTAGCATAAACGAGGCGTCTATAGTGCTTCCTTGGTATAAAGTAGTTTCAATGGGGCTTCGACAAAACCAAACCAAGCAAAATCATCTCTCTCTCTCTTAAGACCAACAAGTCCGATAACTACTTAACTTAGGTTGTGTCTGTTTTTCTTGTGTGTTCAATTCTGAATTAGCTCATTTTAATTGGTCGAATATTATTTTAATTGGTTTATTGTGAATTAGCTCATTTTAATGGGTTAGAATCTAAAATATTCACAATCAAACCAAGCAAAAGTCTCTCTTTCTCTCTCTCCGACCCCAAACGAATAATTTACTACGACATAGAAGAAAACACAAAATCCATAAGAAAAATGTTGAAGAAAGAACGAGATCCGAGATTGACGGGACAAAGTCCCAAATAAGTGACGATATCTCATCAAACTCTAAAGATCTTTTCATTTATTTTGGTTGTGCTCTATAAGCAACAACTTTGAAAATATGACAAACAATCCTTGAAAGATCTTTTCTTTATCTTTACTAAATAAAAAAATAATCTTCAATCTTTGAAGTATTCGATTTAAAAAAGAACTTGGTACATGATGCATAAATAAGAAGGATTATCTTGATAAAAAAAAACTTGGTAAATGATACATAGATAAGAATGTCTTGAGTAAAAAAAAAAACTTGGTACACATATGGGTAAATAAGAAGGATTGCCTTGCATATAAATAATCTTCAATTTTTGAAATAAAATAATATTTAAATTTTTTTTAAGAGATTAGAAAAAAATAGTTAGTAAACATTCAATGATGTAGACGCAGCGGAATTAAAAATAAGAACAATAAAATAAACGAAGAACTGTAAAGAAAACGATAAATAAACTAAAACTTGATTAACTTCAATGGTTTTTCTCTTCAATATGAATATCAAAATAGACTAGACCTCCTTTTATAGGATAATAGACTTTCCTAGATACACTCAAACTAGGATTCCTAAATAATAAAAATACTTAAAACATAGAAACTTCTAAATAAAAGGAATACCAATTTACGGTAATTTCCTAATCCTATACTAACTAGGACCCCACTATTGTGGCCGACCGGGACGTGGGCACGCGTGGATGTGGGCCCACGTGTTATGCGCTTGCATCAGCTCCCCGTTCCCCAGAAGGTCCCGAACCGATTTTGATGAAGAAAACAAGTTGATGCACCCACATACGATAAATTCTTCCAGACCGATCCTTAATTCCCACTTTTCACAAAATTTGCTGAAAATCCGTAGAAGACAAATCTGGACCATACCACCAACTATAAGTTGAATCATATATTGCCAAGATACTCGCAATATTACCTTTAGGGAATCAAGAATAATCATCTCACCATCTTCCCACGGTAGACTTAACCACTTAATAATTTTCAAAAAAATGACAAGTAACACGAGCAAATCTGGAGTAAGAGAAATTGTAGCTAATTTCCAAGATTCCTCTTTAAGAACCAAAGTAGAAGCATAGCCAACTCCCAAAAAATTAACGATATTGAAACACGTAGCGTTGATATGACACCAAAAATCTCTCTTCCCACGTTCATCTTCATGAAGTTGATAGACTCCAACTTGATCAATACCTGGAAATTGAATCACTTTCCGAACCAATATAACACCATAAATAATATTGTTGTCCGAAGGTTTTCTTTTTGTTGAAGGTAGCGTAGCGAAAATATCTATCTCAATGATCGTTCTAAGAAGCATTTTATCGAACATGTTAGAGACATCAAAGAACAAGCTTACATAATTTGATTGATCAACATCGATATGCTTGTCAATTCCGTCAGTGGCAAAGCATACAAACCTGAGGTGTTCCGCTTCGACCTCCCTTCCTTCGTTCTGTAATTTAACAGATACAAATTCCATCGTCTCTGACCTCAACCCCACACTCTCATCACTCATCATAACACCCACCAACTTAAGTTCCTCATCAAGCTTCCCTGATTCACATAGAATTGTTATCATAGCTTCATAACTACTAACTTTAGGTGTCAATTTCTCCATCAACCGATTGAAAAACACCCTCGCTTCATCAACCTTCCTTGGTTGCACCAATTCAACATTGACCCCCTTTTTACTCAGCTCCCTATATAATTCTTCAGCCTCCAAAACCGTTGAGTTGTTATATAACTGTTCAATTAGTTTGTTAAACGACATAGTATCTGGATAAAAAAATTTCTCACCCATCTTTCTAAAAACTTCAATTGCTTCTATAAATCTCTCTTGAACACAAAACCCATCAACCATATCATTAAAAGCGTGTTCAATTTTGGAATTATCGACTAACACTTTATCGAGGATTCGAAAAGTAGTGGATGAAGGAGTAAAAGTAACATTAGTGATCAATTGTTGATAATGTTTAGGAGCAGTATCAGTTTTCTTACTATCACAAGAAGCACTAATGAGAAGATCATAAGGAACAATATAAGGTATAGCCTCTGCTTGAGTAAGGAAATAATGTAGAGAGAGAAAATCTACATAGTTAGAACCGTGAAGAGGGAGGATTCGGTTATGAAGAGTGAGACGGTTACCGATTATAACTGAAATAATGTCTGGTGGTTTTGGGGCCTTAGGGTTTGTTTGAGGGAATAGAGAAAGACGAAGTGAGAGGAATGATGGAGGTAGACAGTGGTGGGTTTCCATATGAGCATCTTGTGGGGATTTACCAAAGTATGCATTAGGGTAATAATTTCGGAACCTCATGTAAGCATTGACCAAGAGTAATATATGGGACTTGTTCACGTTTCCACTTGAGTCTCGAACCGTAACCAAACCATTGATAACTTTTTCTACCTCCGTAAAAGAAATAATTTTGTTATATTTATTGTGAACTTCTTCTTTAATGTCATCGTATGGGTTATCAACCTCAAACTCATCAAATTTAATTTGTTCAAGAGTTTCTTATTCTTTTTCTAAAGAAAAAGGCGATGTGAAAAATAATTGATGAGGAAAATTTTTATGATTCGAAACAACTAATTCTTCTCCCGGAATTATATACGGATCAAATAAATTGTCGGAGATTGTGTTATCCAATTGGATCTCTTCTTCCTTATCCGTCTCATCAAAATTTTCTTCCTCCATTATTGAAAAACTATGATTTTTTTTATCAAGAACCTCTCCTTCAATATCTTCGATCTTAGTGATTGAAGTAACTTCGGAAAATTGTCTTCTTGATTCAATTTTCGTTTCGACACATGGCAAATATTCATCGAGAGGAAGAAAACCATACCTAAGGATGCTTTTCAACGTCGTCCAATCGTCTATGAATTGTTTACCTTGGTCAATGAGTCTCCATTGCATTGCATTGAAATCTGCGTAGATTCTTTCGGACATATGTTGTTCAACCAAAAAAACCTTATATTTGTCATGAACTTCTTGATTTTTGAACCAATCTTCCATGCGTTGAATCCAGAAATTTATATGGAATTGACCTTCGAAGAGTGGAATTTTAGAAACTTCTTGAATTTTTCTTTCATCCTTCCGATCCATATAAAATTGAATTGTATCTCTAATTGGATCCCAACATAAACGTGGAAAATTTTTCCGACATTCAAGAGGAGATGTATCCATCGATATTTTTATTGTATATATATATATTTTTTTTTTGTGAGAAAAAAAAATTTCCAGAATTTTGATGGCTCTGAATACCACTTGATGTAGACGCAGCGGAATTAAAATAAGAACAATAAAATAAACGAAGAACTGTAAAGAAAACGATAAATAAACTAAAACTTGATTAACTTCAATGGTTTTTCTCTTCAATATGAATATTAAAATAGACTAGACCTCCTTTTATAGGATAATAGACTTTCCTAGATACACTCAAACTAGGATTCCTAAATAATAAAAATACTTAAAACATAGAAACTTCTAAATAAAAGAAATACCAATTTACGGTAACTTCCTAATTCTATACTAACTAGGACCACTATTGTGGCCGACCAGGACGTAGGCACGCGTGGACGTGGGCCTACGTGTTATGCGCCTGCATCATTCAAATTCAACAATTTATCTCCGTTAGGCCTAAAAAATGTTGCAAATGAGTAGTTGTTTACATTCCTATCACTATGATGAAAAAAGGTATAGAGTCAGATACGAAGAACTCGTTTCGAGACCACGAAAATGTCAAGACTGGCCTTCTGGTGGTAGTGTCGTGGTGGTGTGAAAAAGATGAAAGATGGATATAAATATATCTTACTTTGTTTTCCGCGGTGTCTTTTGAATTATTTGAAATGTTATTTGAAATAACAAACTTGTGCGAGGACATCTAGCCACTTAAGTTACTTTTCACGTCTTATTATTAAGGAAACAAATATCTTTAAAAAAAAAATTCTATTCATCCGTCTTTTTGGTCCATCTCTCAACCCTCCGTTGTTGTGGCGACATATGACTGAAGTACATTTTCTCACCATTTTCTCTCCAATTGCTCCACACTCAAGTGATATGTCGACACATCAGCTTAGGGTTGGGGGAGGGATCAAAATGAAGGGATGAATAGAATTTCTCATCTTAAAATTAATTTTCCTGACCCAGTTGAGTTTTCAAACTCGAATCGGGTTGGCAACCCTATATTTCAGGTATCAAACTTTTTTCTTTTAGAAAATGGTTTTGTATAATTTTTCATTTGAGAGAAGTTTGGGAGGTAATTCTGGAGCCTTTTGGTTCCACTTCTTGGAAATTCAGAACTTTCAGCGAAGGTTTAGTTTCTTTTTTCATCTTATATGTTATGTTTGTCTATGTCTTTTGGTTCAAATCTTGTTTATCTATGGTTCTTTATTTCCTAGTAAAGTTCCCCTGCAGTCAACTAAGAGTTGTTTTTGGATTTTACATTTTAATTTTGAATGCTTAGCTGATGTAGCCTTTGTTTCTCTATGTAAACTTTGCTTAGATAAATAAATTCAAAGTTTACTTGAAAGAAAATATCTTAAATTTAATTGGAGACCAATTTAGATTGGATCTGAAGTATTAAAAGACATACACAACCTTCAAGTCACCCAAACTTGACCTGAAGTCATTCTCATATCTTAATAAACCATAAAAAGAAAACAGAAACTAGGAAGGCAGGTATGCCATGCCCTTTGTTTCAACAAAAAAGGTATGTCATGTCTTTCACGCTTCCCTCTACTTACATGAAACCACCATTAAGAAAACCCCACCAATTTCTACTAACTCTTCATACCATTATTATGACCGACTAGCCATTGGTCAATATCTCTCAAAATAAGAAAACTTGACTTTTCAGGACGCCAGAATCCAAACACCTATACAAATTCTTTAGGGTTGAGTTATTAGAATAGAAGAGACCCTATAGTTGTTGAGAATAAGTCTCAACACCACCATGTAATTGATCGATCAGTCTAAGACGAGTATGCAGTAGGTATATATAATATATCTATCATATATACCAACAAATATCACTCGTGAGAAAACTAGTGTAATTGAAAAGAAAAGAAAAAAGAAGTAAAAGGAAATAAGGAACCTTGCCCAAGTGTGATATAAGATTCAAGTATCTGGGCGTATTGTTTGTATCTCCATTCTCCCCTAATTTAGGTCTTGATACATTTAAAAGTTGCTATCTACCTTCATTCTAGCTCCCGATTCACTTGGGGGGTTTAAACTCCCCCTAAATGCATTTAGTTGTGTACTTGGGGCGGGGCTCCATAATTGTCCCCATATAATCACGGGAGATGCTAGAGTGCCCAAATTTTTGGGCATTTTAGTGCCCAGCTGATGTGGAATCACTAAAAGAAAAGGTTTTTTCAAAGTTTGACTACAGTGGGGACCGCTTTTATTTCTAAATGAGGAAATATGTCACCCTCTAAGTACCAATTTCTAAGTCACTCTATCATTTCCCTATAATCACTCCCTCCATTATAACTCACCTAGAGAGAGAGAGAGAGAGTCAGAGCTAGAGAGAGAGATGGTACATCCAGTAGCAGAAGCTAGCGAGGAGAGTCCCTTCTGAACTCTTTCTCCCTTAGAATTCTACGCACACCACAATGTTTCTCACTCTTTCTCCTTTATAACAAAGGGAGATGCTAGAGTGACTTAGAGGATGACATAATAACGTGGAATTCTTTGAAAGACATGGTTTTTTCAAAGTGGGGACCGCTTTTGTTTCCAAATGAGGAAACATGTCATCCTCTAAGTGCCAAATTCTAAGTCACTCTATCATTTCCCTTCCGAATATAACCTTAGTTTCTCTATGTAAACTTTGCTTAGATAAATAAATTAAAAGTTTATTTAAAAGAAAATATCTTAAATTTAATTGGAGACCAATTTAGATTTTTTTTTGTTGAAATGAGCCCAATTTAGACTGGATCTCAAATATTAAAAGACAAATATAACCTTAAGTAATCCAAACTTGACCTGAAGTCATTCTCATCTATATATTAAGCGAAGAGGGTATCTTTCCCTCTCATCCCAATAACTAAGATTTGTTCTCCCATATTTGTCTCCAATGGTTGGGGATTTACTCTATTAAAGTTTTGGGGTTCAGATTTGATTAAAATTCAACAAAATATTGAGATTATAAGAAAGAACATTTTTTCAAAGATACAATTTTTCTTTGAAAAGACTTAAACACACCCATATTATTGTTGTAGGCGCCCCATTTACATATGGACCCCTTAAAACTTTAGCCTTTGAGGAACGCCTACGTCTGTATTAAGTTATAGTCAACTTCAAGTAATACGTTTGATAGAACTGTCCGTGTCCGGTGGACACGGGTTATACCATCGTATCATAATAAACCATAAGAATGAAACATAAACTAAGAAGGCAGGTATGCCATGCCCTTTGTTTCAACAAAAAAGGGTTTGTCATGTCTTTCACGCTTTTCTCTACTTACATCAAACCACCGTTAAGAAAATTCCACCAATTCCAACCAACTCTTTCGTACCATTATTATGGCCGACTATCTATTGACTAATATCTCTCAAACTATGAAAATATGACTTTCCAAGACCCTAGAGTCCAAACACCTATATACAAATTCTTTAAGTGGGAGTTATTAGAATAGCAGAGAATCAAAAACACTATAGTTGTTGAGAATAAGTCTCAACAAATATCTATCATCAACCTAGTGTAATTGCAAAAAAAGAAAAAAAGAAGTAAAAGGAAATAAGGAACCTAATCTCCAATGGGACACTCAATCTCTAACACTTAGAGTGCCACATAGATTTTTTGGAGTTTTTGTTAAAAAATCATCTCCAATGGAACACTTTATTAGACACTCTAATATGAGGTGGACACATTTATTATAGAGTGTCTAGAGAGAGAAACTCTAAAATGAGAGTGTCTACTTGAGACTCTCTAAGTGTTACTTTTAAATTTCAACCAATAGAAAATCTTGCTTTTCAACTATTTTTTATCTATTGAATTGAAAAAAAACATGTGTATTAGAGCATCTCCAATGCAACACTCAACTTACAAAACTCAATTTGACACATAGGACTACTTGAATTTTTAACAAAAAACACTCTCCAATGCAACACTCAACTAGAGTCTCAATATGATGTGGCAACAATAAATATTGAGATACTTAAAAGAAAACTCAACAATTGAGTTTTCTTTTAAGTATCTCAACATTTATTGTTGTATCTCAATTAGTCTACATCAACATTTTATATATTAAAATAAGAACCAAAAGTAAATCTAAAGTAAATGTTGAGTTTTTTTTAGTGTTGCATTAGAGATAAATTTTGAATTGAGTTTCTCAATAGTGCAACCTAGGAAAGAGAAACTCAACTCATATTTGACACATTGGATTAATTGAGTTTTTGTTGAGTGTTGCATTGGAGAGCATCTCCAATGGGACACTCAATCTCTAACACTTAGAGTGCCACATAGACTTTTTGGAGTTTTTGTTAAAAAATCATCTCCAATGGAACACTTTATTAGACACTCTAATATGAGGTGGACACATTTATTGTAGAGTGTCTAGAGAGAGAAACTCTAAAATGAGAGTGTCTGCTTGAGACACTCTAAGTGTTACTTTTAAATTTCAACCAATAAAAAATCTTGCTTTTCAACTACGTTTTATCAATTGAATTGAAGAAGGACATGTGTATTAAGTATAGACACTTTAGAGATCTCCATTGGAGACCAACAAAAATTAGAGTGTCTCTATATTGACATTTAGGAAAGAGAATCTCTATTGGCCCTTGACAACTAGGACTTTTAGAGTGTTTGTTAGAGTGTCCCATTGGAGATGCTAGAGCATCCCCAATAAGGCACTCAATCTCTAACATGAGGTGGACTTTTTGGAGTTTTTGATAAAAAACCATCTCCACTGGAATACTTTGTTAGACACTCTTATATGAGGTGGACACATTTATTACAGAAAACCTTACTTTTCAACTACTTTTTATCTATTGGATTGAAGATGAACATGTATATTAAGTATAGAGACTTTAAGATCTCCATTGGAGACCAACAAAAATTAGAGTGTCTCTATATTGACATTTAAGAAAAGTGAATTTCTATTGATACTTGACAATTAGGATTTATGGAGTATTTGTTAGAGTGTCCCATTGGACATGCTCTTACCCAAATGTCAAATGTGATAAGTATAAGATTCAAGTATCTTGATGTATTGTTTGTATCTCCATTCTCCCCTAATCTAGGTCTTGATACATTTAAAAGTTGCTATCTACCTTCAACCTAGCTCGAGATTCACTCGGGGGTTTAAATTACCCCTAAATGCATCTAGTTGTGTAATTGGTGCCGGCTCCCCAACTGTCCTCGTGCAATAACTCCCCTCCATTATAACTCACCTAGTGAGAGAGAGAGGGAGAGTCAGAGCTAGTGAGAGAGAGAGATGGTACATCCAGTAGCAGAAGCCAACGAGGAGAGTCCTTTCGGAACTCTTTCTCCTTCCGAATTCTACGCACACCACAACGTATCTCACTCTTCCTCCTTCATTACCAACTCCAGAGGCGTAAAAATCTTCACCCAATCATGGATTCCACTCCAACCCACCAAAACAATCGGTATCGTCGCCCTCATCCATGGCTTCACCGGAGAATCTAGTTTCTTCGTCCAGCTAACAGCCATTCATTTCACCAAATTTGGGTTCGCTACTTGTGCAATTGATCATCAAGGTCATGGTTTCTCACAAGGTCTTCAATGTCATATACCTGATATTAATCCGGTCGTCGACGACTGTATCAGTTTCTTTGATTCTTTCAGATCTCAATACCCATCTTCAATTCCTTCTTTCCTCTACGCTGAATCACTCGGCGGTGCAATCGCCCTTTTGATCCATCTCCGCCATGGAAATGGAAATTCAAGTCAACCTTGGAATGGGATTGTTCTAAATGGTGCAATGTGTGGGATAAGCCCTAAATTCAAACCTCCATGGCCATTAGAACATTTCTTATTTGTTTTAGCTTGGTTTGCTCCTACTCGTCCAGTGATTCCTACTCGTGGGTCGATACCAAATGTTTCTTTCAAGGAGGAATGGAAGAGAAAGCTGGCTAGAGCTAGCCCACGACGTACCCATGATCCGCCACGAGCGGCAACTGCACTCGAATTGCTAAGGATTTGTAGGGAGGTGCAAGGGCGGTCTGGCGAGGTTGACGTGCCGTTACTGATTGTCCATGGTGGAGATGACAAAGTCTGTGATCCGGCTTGTGTTGAAGAGCTATACGAAAAAGCTGCTAGTAAAGACAAGACTCTAAGAATTTACCCGGGAATGTGGCATCAGCTGGTTGGTGAACCTCAAGAAAATGTTGAGTTGGTCTATGGAGATATTGTGGAGTGGTTGCTTGAAAGAGCTGATCCAGCTTGGGCTGCCGACTGCAATTGCAAATCCGGTGGTGGTGGTGGTGCCTAAGTTCTATGTTAGTTTAAGTTTAGCTTTGTGAATTGTGATACAGAATATACAAATAATCACAATATGGGTAGTCTTTCTCTGTTCTGAAATTGGTTTGTAAATTACTGAATGATCAATGATCTTCTTTGATGATTTTTAAATGAATGATTTAGATCAGGACTTCCAAGTTAATCCAAAATCGGTAGTTCTTTTCGCAAGTTTCTCAATTTTGCTGCTCATGTTTGATGGTATTGCCTGAACTACAATTTATATACAGGGAGTTCTGTTCTTCGTCGTAGAACAAACTAATTCCAATTTTAGAAGAGCTCTTATATTTCTTACATTGTGAAACCCAAACATTCTTTTTTTTGTTCCAATCCACCACTAGGAAATGAGGAATCTGTGTCTTCTCATTTCCTTGTCATATTTTGTAGCTTACACTCTTTAACATCAATAAAGGAAGATGTAAATTTCGATGAATATAAGAAAACTTTGATATCATCATGCTCAAAAATGTTGTAGTGCTCCAAATGCAAACCATGAACATTATAAACCACCGAAAGTTGAAGAAAGAAATGTTGTCGTGTTGAAGGAAGAAAATTTTCCGTGATTTTGTTGATCATTGCCAGGCCCTTGCTCCTGAGTATGCTTCTATGGCGAGGGAGTAGAGGGGAGAAGTCGTGCTCGGCTAAGGTTCATAAGCAAACAAATCCAAGTAAGTTCTGAAGCCTTATAGTGGTCAACCATTGATGGAGTTCTGAATTTCTTCATTGATGGAGTTCTGAAGCCTTATAGTGGTCAACCATCCAAGTAAGTTCGGGCATATTAGGGATTGATTTACCAAACACGTCGAGGATAAAGTAGTAATTTAGATCCAGACGACTTTCATGAGTCAGATTTTGCTGAGTTGGAAATAAAAGAAAAAAAACATGACGAAATAAGTTCAAATCACAAGTCAGATTCCAGATGCGGAACTAAAAATAAATAAATATACTACATAAGAATCTTTGCATAACTATAAAAGATAATTGGATTAATGGTTGTTTTTGTTGATTCTACAGGGCTGAATCGCTGATAGTGTGACATGGATTAAGAAGAAAATAGGTCTTGGAGTTCACAACATAACCACATTGAAAGAAGCTAAGCGTGTACTTAGTGCTGAGAGCAAGTAAGTTTCAGATTTCGATGTTAGTGGTGATGGTCCTCAAGTAATATTAATCTCCTTATAAAACGTTTCCTGATGTCATTTTCTAATTACTCCATTCATTTGGAGATCTAAACTGTCTAATGGTGTTTCATTCGTGTTTAGGTTCGTGCGTACAAAGCAAACTACGACACAAAGAAGCTTCTACTTAACGTTAAAGTTACCCTGGACAGTATTAAGGTTTCATTTGCTTAGCCCTGTTCCGTTTTCAACTTTATCATTTTTATTTCTTCCACATAGGCATTCGGGAAAAATTCTTGGAAAGCAATTAAGGTTTTCGTAAGTCTGACCCAATTCCAAAAGTGGCAAGTGTATGAGTGTATGGCTTCTTTTTAACATTTGATGTAGTTGGCAACTTATTTCTCTGATACGATTTTTCCATCCTATTCTGAGTGCTGCAGAGTTACGCTGATGTAAAAGTAGTGGCCGGAGAATAACTTTGATGAGATTATGCTTGATATAAATTAAAGGATATTCTGCTTGAGGTGGGTACTCAAATCCAGGGAATAAATCTAAAGATGATTTTCTACTCTCCTGCTGTTTATATATATATGGTTCTTATACTGCAGTTTCGAACCAGATCTAGACACTGTCGTGTGGGCATTGCCAGTTTTTGAGCCCACTCACGACGAACTAGCAAAGTAGCAAAGCAACTGCACAGCGTCGACTCTTTAGTAATAGCAACGATGTAGTGAACCACCAATGAGCACCCTAGAGCCAAGGTTTACCCAACGAGTTTTCATTTATTATGACTACTTATCATACTCATAACTCGACGAGTTTTCGTATAGAGAAGCTAACTGGAGAAGATAGCCAGAGAAATGGCGAAGAAGGTGACCGGAGAATATAATTCTCTCTTAAATTAAGAAACTTGTGAAACTTTACACATGGTTAGTCTCGAATCAGCTAACTTAGTAAGTAAAACATGCGGTTCAGAATAAATACAACTAACGTAATAGTCATGCAACACGGAAAGCTTAAAAGTTACAGAATTATCGTGATAGAAATATATTTGTACCCAAGCTAGAGCGCCCTCCAGAATCCATATCTGTCGAATAACTCATTGGTATGCTATAGAGATCTACTGGCTCAAAAGCTAAGTCCATCTCCTCTTCAAAGTTTGGTTGTTCATCACATGCATTCACTTTTATCTTTTGCTGACCTTCTAGTTCTGCTGCTACTTGTCTCATGGTGGGCCTTTCTTCACCCCTCAAGTTTAGGCATCTCCTTGCAAGCTTTGCGGCTGCAAGGATTTGATCTGGGTCGGCCTCATCTACTATTCGATCGTCAAAAATTTGAAAGAAATCATTATTTTCCAACATTGTAATGAAGTACGCAGAAAGATTCCTCTGTTCTTGAGATCTTTCTAAACAAATGGGTTTTTGTCCGGTTAAGAGTTCAACAAGAACTACACCGAAACTATAAACATCACTCTTCTCTGTTAGTTGACTAGAATTATAGTACTCCGGATCAAGATATCCTAAAGTCCCTTGTACTAATGTGGTAAATCGTGTTTTCTCCAGTGGAACTAACCTCGATGCTCCAAAGTCTGATACTTTGGCGTTATATTGTTCGTCTAACAGTATGTTCGTAGACTTGATATCCCTATGAATGACGGGTACAGAGGCTGCAGAGTGTAAATATGCAAGTGCTCCTGCTGTCTCTGTAGCAACCCTTAAGCGACTTTGCCATGAAATATAGGTCATTTCCTTCCCTCGAGAGTGGATATGTTGGTAGAGCGTCCCATTTGAAATGTATTCATAAACAAGCAAGGGAACTTCTGTAGCGCCCCAAATCCCAAATCTCAAGCCGCCTTGAAATCGAAGATTTGAGACCTTCAAACTGGATCCACGAGCGACACCTACCATGAGTGCACAATCAATACCTGAAAAACGAAATAGCTGGGTTAAAACCCAACTGCAGTAGATTTCCTCAAACCTAAGTCTCGGGTAGGCAAACTCAATCCCCAATCAAGGAAGTATTTTATTCATGTTCATTATTGGCGTTATCTGAAATTTAACGTGACAACTAACATAATACAACGAGATTTACCACACGCATGTAGAAATTAGTAATTTATGTTCTTGGTTATTAGGCTTTCAACGTCCTCGTATTCTAATCCAATAATAACTCTCGTGATAGTAATTTTTTATCTTTTTCAATAGGTATAAAAAGATCACACTATTCACCAAGATAGACCTTTATAGAACCCTAACTTGACAATTAAGTCGACAAAACATTATGCCAAAAGACACAATCATCCAACTCTCGTCGAATGATATGACAAGTTGGTGTCCACGTTGAATGAGAGTGTGGCCCACAAGGTCATCCATTGTGTTAGCGTCGACCCCATACGCTCCATACCTCGATCACATCCGGTAGAGAGGGTCGAACCAACCACATAAACTCATACAACCCTCCATCAACTCCATCATCACACACATAATAGCATCATACAACAAACATAAGTCGAATGAGAGTGTGGCCCACAAGGTCATCCATTGTGTTAGCGCCGACCCCATACGCTCCATACCTACATCACCTTCGGGAGAGAGGGTCGAACCAACCACATAAACTCATACAACCCTCCACATCACACACATAATAGCATCATACAACAAACATAAGTCGAATGAGAGTGTGGCCCACAAGGTTATCCATTGTGTTAGCGCCGACCCCATACGCTCCATACCTACATCACCTTCGGTAGAGAGGGTCGAACCAACCACATAAACTCATTCAACCCTCCATCACATCCA
The DNA here is from genome assembly GCF_041429995.1 of Eschscholzia californica. Taxonomy (NCBI): domain Eukaryota; kingdom Viridiplantae; phylum Streptophyta; class Magnoliopsida; order Ranunculales; family Papaveraceae; genus Eschscholzia; species Eschscholzia californica. The sequence goes on along the minus strand of NW_028238420.1, from coordinate 38,858,287 downwards.
TCGCATCACACACATAATAGCATCATACAATCATAATAGCATCACACCACAAATATGCTCTAATAAAGAATTACAAACAAGTTCACCAAACCATTCAAGCCAACAACACATACCTAGTCAAAATGGATGATGCTCATGATAGATCCCCACATGGATCACAACCTCAAACAAACAAATAACAATAATAGTTAACAAATATAGACTCATCAATATAAGGTATCATATACCTAGGAAATACATTGCTTAAAGAATAGAAACCATGTGAATTATCTCAATCAATTCGCTCATTGGAGATTGTATCGACACCTAGTACAAAAACTATTGTAACTCCTCACTCGGAACTTCAATTAACTCATCGTTTGAACCACTAGAAAGTAGACAAACAGACCTTTCCAACCATATAAAATACACACCGAGATTCATTACCAATCAATACCAGATCTAATTTTAATCTACACCGAAATACAGTAGGGACTGCTGTGACACCTCGTACGAAAACTATTATAACTCCTCGCTCGGAACTCCAATTAACTAACCGTTTAAACCACTAGAAAGTAGACAAACAGACCTTTCCAACCATATAAGATACACACCGAGATTCATTACCAATCAACACCAGATTTACTTTTAATCTAGACATAAATACAGTAGGGACTGTTCTGACACCTCGTACGAAAACTATTGTAACTCCTCGCTCGGAACTCCAATTAACTCACCGTTTGAACCACTAGAAAGTAGACAAACAGACCTTTCCAACCATATAAGATAGACACCTAGATTCGTTACCAATAAATCCAGATCTAATTTTGAAGTTAGACCAAAATATTATCCTATATAGATATTTTATGGAATTCAAGATAGAACTAATATCTAAATCATTCAATCATTCTTTATAGAACTTTATGTGATTAGCAATACTAAACCTATCATGGAATCAATTGAAAAAGCCTACAAAAGAATTAGGAGATAAGAAATCTACCTCTTTTGCCTTAGATGACATTAAGAACACAATCATGTCTCTTTCTCTCTCTAGAGAACTCCATCTCTACCTCTTTTCTTCTTTATCCATTCTTCATTCACTAAGAGTGGCTTGTTGAAGATATACTAACCATAACATAAACAATACATAGATTTCTTCAACTTATTCATCAAAATCTTCTCTAAAGAATACCATTTCTCTTTCTCTCTCTAAGTTTTGTTCTAGATCTACAAAAAGAGCTCTAGACCCCTTTTTATATAATTAACTCAAGCAGCCCTAGTTTTCCTTCTAACCCATTTCTATTTTATGGTGCTCAAGCCCACACTAACTTACTCTTCATATTAGGCCCAACCCCAAATTGACCTAGAGTTTTGCTATTCCCACCTTATTTGATATATATATAGAAAATAGGGGTGTTACAATCTTCCACCCTAAAAGAGGATTTCGTCCTCGAAATCTAACATACCATAATCACAAACAATATGTAATCAAGTGTACCAAATGCTAAAACGTATATGTTATACAAGCACAAGAAATACAACACAACATAAGGCACTCTGTACCCACAGGTTTAAACAAACAACATGTATAAGCTCGCTACAACAAATCATAAGTTATCAGACTCGATACAAGGCACAAGCGATGTACAATCTCTACATCATAATTGGAAAACTCATATGACATCAAAACTTTCATAACAACGTCTTTTAACCAGATATATTATGCAATTCTAGATATCCGTACATTTCAATTTTCTTTTTGATAGGTTATAACCCATTTCGAGATTCACTTAATAGCTTCACTTGTTATCCATGTTTGCATCGACTTAATCCTCTCCAATAAACCATGCGACCCTACAGTCATCGCACCTCTTATGAGCAGGAAGCGAGCCAACTTCTGACATTGCTCATTGAGTAAACATCCAACTCAATGCTCCACTAGATAGTCTACCACAAAGTAGCCATGTATTCGTATCAACCTTTACGTCGAGGCGACCTCTATTCCGGTTAACATTTTCTCACTCAATCAAATTATTAACTAATTCATAAACAACTGATACACTAGCGACAACATACTTTCAAACAATTCGAAGCCCCATAAAAGTAGAGAGTTTTACTACCCTTGTGTACATCATAAACATATAGATTGCTATAATCACGATCACATACTTTAAGTTTGACATCACATTCAAATAAGACATTTGATCACACGTAAACAGACAAAAACACATCACATCAATACGCATTATCCTTCATATGAAAAATTGCACCCACAATTTAGATTCAGAAAACACAAAACAAACTTCTTTAAAGTTTTCACAAGAAAATAATTCCAAAAATACATGTTCTAGATTCAACCGGTTGTGCAAGACACTAATCAAAGTGTTTCTAATAATTACATGTCTAACGTCGACAATCAAATCCACAATACAACCCTAGGACCACTAAACCTAGAGCTCTGATACCATTTTGTAGCGCCCCAAATCCCAAATCTCAAGCCGCCTTGAAATCGAAGATTTGAGACCTTCAAACTGGATCCACGAGCGACACCTACCATGAGTGCACAATCAATACCTGAAAAACGAAATAGCTGGGTTAAAACCCAACTGCAGTAGATTTCCTCAAACCTAAGTCTCGGGTAGGCAAACTCAATCCCCAATCAAGGAAGTATTTTATTCATGTTCATTATTGGCGTTATCTGAAATTTAACGTGACAACTAACATAATACAACGAGATTTACCACACGCATGTAGAAATTAGTAATTTATGTTCTTGGTTATTAGGCTTTCAACGTCCTCGTATTCTAATCCAATAATAACTCTCGTGATAGTAATTTTTTATCTTTTTCAATAGGTATAAAAAGATCACACTATTCACCAAGATAGACCTTTATAGAACCCTAACTTGACAATTAAGTCGACAAAACATTATGCCAAAAGACACAATCATCCAACTCTCGTCGAATGATATGACAAGTTGGTGTCCACGTTGAATGAGAGTGTGGCCCACAAGGTCATCCATTGTGTTAGCGTCGACCCCATACGCTCCATACCTCGATCACATCCGGTAGAGAGGGTCGAACCAACCACATAAACTCATACAACCCTCCATCAACTCCATCATCACACACATAATAGCATCATACAACAAACATAAGTCGAATGAGAGTGTGGCCCACAAGGTCATCCATTGTGTTAGCGCCGACCCCATACGCTCCATACCTACATCACCTTCGGGAGAGAGGGTCGAACCAACCACATAAACTCATACAACCCTCCACATCACACACATAATAGCATCATACAACAAACATAAGTCGAATGAGAGTGTGGCCCACAAGGTTATCCATTGTGTTAGCGCCGACCCCATACGCTCCATACCTACATCACCTTCGGTAGAGAGGGTCGAACCAACCACATAAACTCATTCAACCCTCCATCACATCCATCGCATCACACACATAATAGCATCATACAATCATAATAGCATCACACCACAAATATGCTCTAATAAAGAATTACAAACAAGTTCACCAAACCATTCAAGCCAACAACACATACCTAGTCAAAATGGATGATGCTCATGATAGATCCCCACATGGATCACAACCTCAAACAAACAAATAACAATAATAGTTAACAAATATAGACTCACCAATATAAGGTATCATATACCTAGGAAATACATTGCTTAAAGAATAGAAACCATGTGAATTATCTCAATCAATTCGCTCATTGGAGATTGTATCGACACCTAGTACAAAAACTATTGTAACTCCTCACTCGGAACTTCAATTAACTCATCGTTTGAACCACTAGAAAGTAGACAAACAGACCTTTCCAACCATATAAAATACACACCGAGATTCATTACCAATCAATACCAGATCTAATTTTAATCTACACCGAAATACAGTAGGGACTGCTGTGACACCTCGTACGAAAACTATTATAACTCCTCGCTCGGAACTCCAATTAACTAACCGTTTAAACCACTAGAAAGTAGACAAACAGACCTTTCCAACCATATAAGATACACACCGAGATTCATTACCAATCAACACCAGATTTACTTTTAATCTAGACATAAATACAGTAGGGACTGTTCTGACACCTCGTACGAAAACTATTGTAACTCCTCGCTCGGAACTCCAATTAACTCACCGTTTGAACCACTAGAAAGTAGACAAACAGACCTTTCCAACCATATAAGATAGACACCTAGATTCGTTACCAATAAATCCAGATCTAATTTTGAAGTTAGACCAAAATATTATCCTATATAGATATTTTATGGAATTCAAGATAGAACTAATATCTAAATCATTCAATCATTCTTTATAGAACTTTATGTGATTAGCAATACTAAACCTATCATGGAATCAATTGAAAAAGCCTACAAAAGAATTAGGAGATAAGAAATCTACCTCTTTTGCCTTAGATGACATTAAGAACACAATCATGTCTCTTTCTCTCTCTAGAGAACTCCATCTCTACCTCTTTTCTTCTTTATCCATTCTTCATTCACTAAGAGTGGCTTGTTGAAGATATACTAACCATAACATAAACAATACATAGATTTCTTCAACTTATTCATCAAAATCTTCTCTAAAGAATACCATTTCTCTTTCTCTCTCTAAGTTTTGTTCTAGATCTACAAAAAGAGCTCTAGACCCCTTTTTATATAATTAACTCAAGCAGCCCTAGTTTTCCTTCTAACCCATTTCTATTTTATGGTGCTCAAGCCCACACTAACTTACTCTTCATATTAGGCCCAACCCCAAATTGACCTAGAGTTTTGCTATTCCCACCTTATTTGATATATATATAGAAAATAGGGGTGTTACAATCTTCCACCCTAAAAGAGGATTTCGTCCTCGAAATCTAACATACCATAATCACAAACAATATGTAATCAAGTGTACCAAATGCTAAAACGTATATGTTATACAAGCACAAGAAATACAACACAACATAAGGCACTCTGTACCCACAGGTTTAAACAAACAACATGTATAAGCTCGCTACAACAAATCATAAGTTATCAGACTCGATACAAGGCACAAGCGATGTACAATCTCTACATCATAATTGGAAAACTCATATGACATCAAAACTTTCATAACAACGTCTTTTAACCAGATATATTATGCAATTCTAGATATCCGTACATTTCAATTTTCTTTTTGATAGGTTATAACCCATTTCGAGATTCACTTAATAGCTTCACTTGTTATCCATGTTTGCATCGACTTAATCCTCTCCAATAAACCATGCGACCCTACAGTCATCGCACCTCTTATGAGCAGGAAGCGAGCCAACTTCTGACATTGCTCATTGAGTAAACATCCAACTCAATGCTCCACTAGATAGTCTACCACAAAGTAGCCATGTATTCGTATCAACCTTTACGTCGAGGCGACCTCTATTCCGGTTAACATTTTCTCACTCAATCAAATTATTAACTAATTCATAAACAACTGATACACTAGCGACAACATACTTTCAAACAATTCGAAGCCCCATAAAAGTAGAGAGTTTTACTACCCTTGTGTACATCATAAACATATAGATTGCTATAATCACGATCACATACTTTAAGTTTGACATCACATTCAAATAAGACATTTGATCACACGTAAACAGACAAAAACACATCACATCAATACGCATTATCCTTCATATGAAAAATTGCACCCACAATTTAGATTCAGAAAACACAAAACAAACTTCTTTAAAGTTTTCACAAGAAAATAATTCCAAAAATACATGTTCTAGATTCAACCGGTTGTGCAAGACACTAATCAAAGTGTTTCTAATAATTACATGTCTAACGTCGACAATCAAATCCACAATACAACCCTAGGACCACTAAACCTAGAGCTCTGATACCATTTTGTAGCGCCCCAAATCCCAAATCTCAAGCCGCCTTGAAATCGAAGATTTGAGACCTTCAAACTGGATCCACGAGCGACACCTACCATGAGTGCACAATCAATACCTGAAAAACGAAATAGCTGGGTTAAAACCCAACTGCAGTAGATTTCCTCAAACCTAAGTCTCGGGTAGGCAAACTCAATCCCCAATCAAGGAAGTATTTTATTCATGTTCATTATTGGCGTTATCTGAAATTTAACGTGATAACTAACATAATACAACGAGATTTACCACACGCATGTAGAAATTAGTAATTTATGTTCTTGGTTATTAGGCTTTCAACGTCCTCGTATTCTAATCCAATAATAACTCTCGTGATAGTAATTTTTTATCTTTTTCAATAGGTATAAAAAGATCACACTATTCACCAAGATAGACCTTTATAGAACCCTAACTTGACAATTAAGTCGACAAAACATTATGCCAAAAGACACAATCATCCAACTCTCGTCGAATGATATGACAAGTTGGTGTCCACGTTGAATGAGAGTGTGGCCCACAAGGTCATCCATTGTGTTAGCGTCGACCCCATACGCTCCATACCTCGATCACATCCGGTAGAGAGGGTCGAACCAACCACATAAACTCATACAACCCTCCATCAACTCCATCATCACACACATAATAGCATCATACAACAAACATAAGTCGAATGAGAGTGTGGCCCACAAGGTCATCCATTGTGTTAGCGCCGACCCCATACGCTCCATACCTACATCACCTTCGGGAGAGAGGGTCGAACCAACCACATAAACTCATACAACCCTCCACATCACACACATAATAGCATCATACAACAAACATAAGTCGAATGAGAGTGTGGCCCACAAGGTTATCCATTGTGTTAGCGCCGACCCCATACGCTCCATACCTACATCACCTTCGGTAGAGAGGGTCGAACCAACCACATAAACTCATTCAACCCTCCATCACATCCATCGCATCACACACATAATAGCATCATACAATCATAATAGCATCACACCACAAATATGCTCTAATAAAGAATTACAAACAAGTTCACCAAACCATTCAAGCCAACAACACATACCTAGTCAAAATGGATGATGCTCATGATAGATCCCCACATGGATCACAACCTCAAACAAACAAATAACAATAATAGTTAACAAATATAGACTCACCAATATAAGGTATCATATACCTAGGAAATACATTGCTTAAAGAATAGAAACCATGTGAATTATCTCAATCAATTCGCTCATTGGAGATTGTATCGACACCTAGTACAAAAACTATTGTAACTCCTCACTCGGAACTTCAATTAACTCATCGTTTGAACCACTAGAAAGTAGACAAACAGACCTTTCCAACCATATAAAATACACACCGAGATTCATTACCAATCAATACCAGATCTAATTTTAATCTACACCGAAATACAGTAGGGACTGCTGTGACACCTCGTACGAAAACTATTATAACTCCTCGCTCGGAACTCCAATTAACTAACCGTTTAAACCACTAGAAAGTAGACAAACAGACCTTTCCAACCATATAAGATACACACCGAGATTCATTACCAATCAACACCAGATTTACTTTTAATCTAGACATAAATACAGTAGGGACTGTTCTGACACCTCGTACGAAAACTATTGTAACTCCTCGCTCGGAACTCCAATTAACTCACCGTTTGAACCACTAGAAAGTAGACAAACAGACCTTTCCAACCATATAAGATAGACACCTAGATTCGTTACCAATAAATCCAGATCTAATTTTGAAGTTAGACCAAAATATTATCCTATATAGATATTTTATGGAATTCAAGATAGAACTAATATCTAAATCATTCAATCATTCTTTATAGAACTTTATGTGATTAGCAATACTAAACCTATCATGGAATCAATTGAAAAAGCCTACAAAAGAATTAGGAGATAAGAAATCTACCTCTTTTGCCTTAGATGACATTAAGAACACAATCATGTCTCTTTCTCTCTCTAGAGAACTCCATCTCTACCTCTTTTCTTCTTTATCCATTCTTCATTCACTAAGAGTGGCTTGTTGAAGATATACTAACCATAACATAAACAATACATAGATTTCTTCAACTTATTCATCAAAATCTTCTCTAAAGAATACCATTTCTCTTTCTCTCTCTAAGTTTTGTTCTAGATCTACAAAAAGAGCTCTAGACCCCTTTTTATATAATTAACTCAAGCAGCCCTAGTTTTCCTTCTAACCCATTTCTATTTTATGGTGCTCAAGCCCACACTAACTTACTCTTCATATTAGGCCCAACCCCAAATTGACCTAGAGTTTTGCTATTCCCACCTTATTTGATATATATATAGAAAATAGGGGTGTTACAACTTCACTTTCTAAACAACACCCTAAGAGCTTCACCACGTTTCGATGATTGATTTGTGTTAGAATGACTACTTCATTTATGAATTGTTCAATTTGACTTTGATCAACAACTTTGGACTTCTTGATTGCGACTACATGATTGTCCGATAAGGTTCCCTTGTACACAGTACCATAACCTCCTTCACCAAGGATTCTTTCCTTCGCATAATAATCGGTCGCCAATTCAAGTTCTTTTGCTGTAAAAATCTTGGCAGATTCCACACCTACTCCATTTACAGATAAATGTTGTTTTAGTAGCAAACCACCATTTTGTTGAAAGAGTTTCTCTTTGTGTTTGGTTAACCGTCTATTCCTTAAGTTCCATCGTAACCAAGAAATTCCAATGACTAAAATCAAGAGTGTTAACCCGACGATACCTGTATAAACAATAGTACATAGTTCATTTAATAAAAAAAGAAAAGGAAAGAAAAATAGAGTAAGATACTCAAGTACTAGTTCGTTCGGGAATATTACCAAGAGTTACTCCTGTTCTGGGGAATTCTTTTTTTTCGAATCAATACCTATATTAACAATAGTACATAGTTCAATTAATAAATCAAAAAAGAAAAGAAAAGTAGAGTAAGATACTCGAAGTGCTAGTTAGTTCGGGAATATTACCAAGAGTGACTCCTGTTGTGGGTAATTCATTTTTTTTTGAATCAATGCATGCTTTTCTGTCAAGATAACTTCCCTTTGGACATGAACAAGTATAGTTTCCAATGGTATTTGTGCAGGTACCTCCACTACAAGGTGTATTGTCTGGATCCTTACATTCATTTATATCTGTCCATTTCCCACCGGTATTAGGTTTATAACGTAGGAAATAGAAATTATTTTTATAGAGCTATAGCAGTTATCATCTATACACCCTTCTCATCACGAAACTGTCAACTCATTTTAAATATCTAACACGATAGAAAATGTATGAAATAATTATATTAAATTAATCGAACATACCGAGGCATCCTTGACTAAGATAAGGGTTTCCTTCGTAACCGCTATTGCAGATGCAACGGTATCCAAGATTGTTATCGGAGTTGTTACATACACTATTAGCCTTGCAGGCATAGGTAGACAGGTCTTTTTGAGCTTCTGCACAAGTCTTATCCCCTATGGCCCAGTCTAGTACCAAAGGTAGACTGTAAATGATCTTGCCTTGAAGAAGATCGGAAGCAGAGAATGAGTACTGGTCATTCTCAGCCAAGAAAGCAAGTCCACAAGGAGAGAAAGAAGATACATTTGTATGGTTGTATATGCTGTCGACAATCATACCATACCTATTTATCCCTTTCGGGATGGCTGTTTGGCAGCATCCCCCGCCACTGCTGCACTTCCCCTCCTTCAGATCTTCCTTTTTGTAACATTTTGAAAAACAAATTCCAGAGTGATTCTTACCATTTTGGTCAAACATCAGAATCATTGCTACGGAGTCACAACCCACTGTGGAGAACATGTTTTGGGTAAATGAAAACGTAAAAGGTGTCCTATTCATGTTCAAACCGCTGAAACCCTCATCCAGCAGTATCCCACCCGACTTGTTATAACATGTCTTAGATATAAGGCGATTAACACGAATTTCGGTGTTTGATATACTTAAGACTTCAATGTTACTCTTTCCAAGGAAGGGCTTTGGAGGATCATAACTTGTATTGCAGTTTATACTGAAGCCGCGCCCAACTCCAGCTACGGAACACCCAATTTGGGCTTGATCCACTGCTATACCAAATGGATATGGAATCATAACATTACCGCATTTAGCATGGCAACCGGGTTTCATCTGAATGAATCCAGATGATGAATGTGTTAACACAAACCAACATGAGAGGTCGATAAATAGTTGTAGAAACATAAAGCAGTACCATGACTTCATATCTATTTGAAGCTTGCTTAGTTAGAAACGCTAATAGTGTTTTTTTTTCTTACTTTTGTTGTTTAGGTTTCATTTAAGTAGCAATTTGAGTTCATCGAATGTTTTGACCAGCCAATCTTAGTTTATTACTCTCAAAAATGTCATCGATAAAACGTGGTGACAACGTTTCTCCATAGTTGATTTCTCATCATCTATAGGATGTTTTTTAGTATCTCTCTATGCATGGAATTTTGACTTCTTCAAATGAAAAAGAATACGTGGTGACAACATTTCAACTTGCATATTAGATTAAACATTCCTACATATTGTCCTCATGCACACCACGACATCAGATTACAAAATGATCTACAAAAAGATGGTTATATCTTATTTGACTACAAATATGTTCCAAGTGAGGCGAATGGCCCACACTTCAATGACTTTTGTTGTTTGGGACACAAACTAACTGAAATTTTAATTTGACTCACTTAACGCCATACGTGTAATGTTAGCTTAAATCACCAAAAAACATCCTTGAAGAAGAACACATAGCAGAAACAGTTTACTCAAATTTTGAGGCGAAGTGACTCGTTGAACATGTCAAAGCCTACGTAGATGGTTGGGATATATTAAATGGCATATCAAAGTCTATTTCTATTCTTCTTTTTCAAATGTTACCTCTTGTGAGAAAGAGTCAAGGGTTTGCTTGACAAACCTCCCAAGTCCTTAAAGACAGATTTGTTCTCAGATATGCCAGAAGATGCCTTGCTAAATCTTCAGAGTTCGTCATTAGTTGCTAAGGGCACCAAGGAACTTGAAAAACTTTCTTCCACGTCTCTATGGGCACAAATGGAGACTGTCCAAAAACTTCTTTTCTTATAGAGTATTTTTTTTAATATTAACTACTCATTACAAAGGCATTGATAGATCGATACAGTGTGGTAAGCCGTAAGCACGATAATCGACGAAATTAATGGCCTAAAGCCCGACGAATTAAATGGCCTAAAGCCCACGGAAACTGCTTTATTTATACCCAAGTTCAATTTTCCTATAGAGTTGAAGTTAGATTCTATGGGCACCAGTATCATGTCTGCTAGAGGCACCACAGATATTCTCACAAGCACTGAGTTCTTTCCATATAACTATACAAGGCCGCTTCAGGGACCACTTACTATACCTAGTATTTCATTATTTCTAGGGCACACGTACTGCTGAAGACACTGCAACGGCCATACCTCCTTGGTTGGGACCCCTCACTCTTGCTAGTTTCTTACCTTACTTTCAAGCACACGATAATTTGCCTCCTTCATTCTTATATTTATGGCGTTCCCGGCATTTCCACGGAAACATCGAGTTACAATTGAGACTTTAGGCATGTTTTCCTTGCTTACATTTTGGTTCGCTTCATTTAAGGGTTGGCACACAGAAGACAGCATCTTATTCTTCTTCGACAACCATATCGCGTCAAACACGAGCATATACTCTGATTATAAGATTTTAGTAGTAGTAAGTCCTCTATAGAGTTCTTCCTGTGCCTAAGAAGTCCTATCAAGAGGGTCAAGTCAAGGTGTTTCAAGTACTTTGCAACAAAAAAAGGGTGTTTCAAGTACTTTGCAACAAAAAAAGGGTGTTTCAAGTATAAATATCTTTTTCTTTTGTAAGAACATCTCCAATACAACACTCAACTTTATACTTGCGCAGCGTCTCACGGTCAAAACTCAAACAAAAAACGCTTCGATAATCAGTTTTGCTACTACACAAATGGAAAATCCTCCTTGGCGCCCCAATCGTGAAACTTCCATGTTTCAACCCACTACCTAAGTGAGCGACGGGATCAAACCTCCTCAATTGACCTTCGTCAAAGTGAAGTATTAATCGAAGACCAGACGAAAGTCTCATCAAGAAATTAGAAATCCAAGTCTCTAAGTCTTCACAAACACTTCCTTTGTCTCACCTCCGCTTTCTAGTTTCCACTCCCCACTTCAATTTTTTTCTCTCTTACCAGTGAGCCGTGAGTGAGATTCTTTTCAGATTCATCTGTAATAATAACGCCTTGTATTTATAACTACCCTTTGGTAACATCTCTGACTACTCTTTTTGAAAATCAAGGAATTCGACGACAGAAATGGCGAAACTGGTAACCAAATTATCAATATCTTTCATCTTACTGCTCTTTTGTTAGACCTTAGTTTCTCTGCCGATTTGATTCACTCAAATTTGATTCCGGATGAATGAGAAATTCAAATTTAAAGTTTGGACGAAAATCAAATTAGTGAGGGACAAAAATGTCAAAAGGAACAAGTTAAATTGGGGGCCATTTGAGCGAAGCAAGCACGTCCAAATCTAGACGGCTCGCCTTCACTATGAGGGATTTTGCGAGATCTAACGGCCGCGCCTTAAAATCTGCGGAACAACGTTGGGACGTATCCAGATATCAGCGAGATCCAACTCCGCGTCGGGCAGCAAGTGGGCTACGCCTAATCTTTCCATCCAACGATCATTTCGCTCAATCGTTAGGCAGATTCCGGGCCTTAACAATCTCCATCAAATGGATGATGTTTGTTCCACGTTTTGAAGCCAGATCTGACGATCTTTAAGCCTACCGACAAAACCAGTTTATTAACAAACTTTTATCAAGAGTTGTGTCCCAAAAACTAAAGGACTTGTCCCCAAAAATCAAGAGATAAGTCCCAAAATCAAGTGTCTGCTCGATTCCTATATAAACAACCTAAACCCACTTCATTTTTTGTTATCTTCTTCTCTTCTAAAAATCAGTATTGTGGTGAGTCTGGAATATAAATCTGATTTTAGAAATATTGTGGTCTGTCTGGAATTCTGAAGAGAGAAGTACCAAGTGAATTTTTAACATTCATTAGTTTAGAAGATCCATTCGCATCAGTCTAAGAGCTCATAATATTTACGAAGGTTCGTTCGCTTTCAAAATATAGAAGTACTACCTTAAAATTATAAACTAATGAATGTTTGGTACTGTTACGGGGTTGTAAAATGTTTTAAGGAAAGATAATTTATTCTCGCCTCGACTCCATTAATTTTTTGTCTAACTCGGTTAATCCGAAAGAAGGAATATTGCTAAATCATTATTCGTTTGTCGTCTATCTCTTTATAAATTAGAGAAAGGAAACTTTGTCTTAATCAAGACAGAGAAAAATCGACTTCTAACCACAGAAACAACAACTTTACTTGGTAATAGATCATGACAAACCAAAGAAAATATTATCACAGGTAAAGTGGCAGAAACCTTTCCCCAGTTACCCGATCCTTCTAATCCAGACCATCCTACGTATAGAACAACCGATAGCTCGATATCGACTAGTATTCATGTTACGTAGATTTCGATATCATAATGTCAGGTGATAAGAAAACAATGGGTTGTTTATAAACTTAGATTTCATTTACTTAAAAACTAGACTTATCATAGTGGAAGTCAACAATTAATTGACTTGGTCAGTGACACGGGCGCCTCCAACGGAGACTAGAATGGTGAAGAAGAAGCCAACGACGGAGTGTTGGAATGTTAATCAGATTATGAATAAGATCACGCCGGATTTTGATATGTAAGCAACCATGGTGGTTGTACCTAAGAAGATATAAATGACCGTGGTTAAAGTCCCACCCAAATCTCCAAGAGTCTCTTGAGCCATTGTTCTAATGGAGATAACTTCAAGTTCTTCTGTTTCTCGTTCTATCTGCTTATTTTTCAGCAAACCCACATTGATTTCAGCTAGTATGAGAGCTTTAATCAGGAGAAATAACCAATAGAGTATCATTGATACTGAAGAGGCGAAATAAAGTTCTAGGTAGTAAGTAATCCAAACTTATCACCTCACGAGCTCTCTTTTATAAAATATACTAGGGTATACCCCGTGCCTTAGGGCACGAACAATCGTATCAATTAAATTTGACGACTTTCAATATTTATTATTGATATATAGTGGATACCATAATTTTTTAGTATTCTACTTATTATTTATTTTCTTTTATTTTATTTTTTTTCTTAAATTAATTATTTTATGAGAGAGATTTCAATTTCTTGTTTTAACCCTTGCAATACTTTTGTTTCTTTTTTTTTCTCAAATTAGATATTTTATTTCTAAGAAAGATTTTTTAAATAGGTAACTTTATTTCTAGGAAGGACTATACTTTAAATTTTGGGAAGGGTTTCTAGACAATATCCTTTATTAAAAAATGATGTTTGTCCCAGTCATCGTTTTCCCTTCTGTTTTATTATATAGATATTTTATTGATAGAGAGAGATTTTTATTAGTTATTACTTTTTTTGTTTCTTTTCTCTTAAATAAGTTATTATTTTATTGAGAAAGAGAGAGAGAGAGATTTTAATTTCTTTTTTTAACCCTTGAAATTTATTTTGTTTCTTTTTTTTCTTAGATTAGTTGTTTTATTTCTAAGAAAGAAATGATTATTGATTTTTAAATAGGTAACTTTATTTCTACGAAGGACTATATCTTAAATTTTGAGAAGGACTTCTAAACAATATGCTTTATTAAAAAAAAAAATGTTTGTCCCAGTCATCGTTTTCCCTTCAGAAAGAAAAGATTATTGTTTTTTAAAGGGTTATTTCCCTAATGGCCCCCAACTTTGTGACCAGCTTCCCGCCTGGCCCCCTACTTTACGAGAAATACCCATATGGCCCCCTATTACCGTTAACTTTAACTTTCCGTCACTCTCTCTCCTCTATCTCTTTTTCTCTCTCTGCCATGTCACGCCACCTCATCTGTTAGGCCACCTCATCACCTTCTCCGGCAGAGGTCGCCGACCGAACAAATTTCCGGCCGGCGACCTTCAAACTAAAAAAAATAATTTTTTTTTAGTTTGAAAGTCGCCGGCCGGCGACCTCTGCTGGAGAAGGTGATGAGGTGGCGTGACATGGCAGAGAGAGAAAAAGAGATGAAGGAGAGAGAGAGACGGAAAGTTAAAGTTAACGGTAATAGGGGGCCATATGGATATTTCTCGTAAAGTAGGGGGCCAGGCGGGAAGCTGGTCACAAAGTTGGGGGCCATATGGGAAATAACCCTTTTTGAAATAGGTAACTTTATTTCTACGAAGGACTATATCCTAAATTTTGAAAAGGGCTCCCAGACAATATGTTTTATTAATAAAGGATGTTTGTCCCATTCATCGTTTTCCCTTCTATTTTATATAATAGATTTTTAAATAGGTAACTTTATTTCTACACGAAGGACTATATCTTAAATTTTGAAAAGGGCTCCCAGACAATATGCTTTATTAATAAAGGATGTTTGTCCCAGTCATCGTTTTCCCTTCTGTTTTATATAATAGATAATAGATATTCTCAAAACTTTCCTTCATCAACGGTCACAAATAAGTTATAAACTTTTTATATGTCTAAATTATCCTTTTAGAGTCAAATCTAACTTACCTTCGTTTAAAAGCCTGTCGAACCCGATTGATTCTTTTTTCTATAAATTGGTCCGACCTCGGACTAGGCACGGCCCGTGGTGTTCTCCAATATAATATTGGATAGCCAACACTTGCTTGCTCAAGTGTTGACATAAACTCCAAAATCCTGGAGATTCCAGGTTCGATTTCAAAGGAGGTAGAGTTCATGGTTTATTGAACTTGGGTTATTAAAGGTATAAATAATGTAATAAATTGATTGGGCTTTAGGCCTCTTTCATATTGTTGGGTTTTGAGCCTCTTTCATTAGTGGTTTAACTTAGGCAGTTATCGTACTTGTCACATATTCATGATGTATCAGTGCCTTGTAACGAACGACTAACGTAGATCATAGCAGACTTCTCTAGAAAAAAACAATATAATATTAGATACATGTAAGCAAGAACATTTCGAGTTTGTGAACTTCTAACATGAAAAAGGGGGTAAGTCACTTTGACAATAACTATAACATGGTCTTTTGTATAAACCCCAGTATTTAGTAAAATGCTCTCAAACAATAGAGGTTTTTGAGTCCTAACATTCTCAACAAGGTTGACAACAGAACTCATAGAAGATTGTGAATGAAATAGAAGGATCCATATTGAGAAATGGAGATGACTAGATGAGTATGAAATTGTAATAAAAGAAACTGATTAATCCTCTCATCTTGTTGCTGCAAATGCATGTTCTGATCGTCTAACATTATCTAGGCGTTTCTTGTAAACAAATCCTCCCAAAACAGCAAGAAAAGCACCAATCAAAACACCAATTACAATTCCTACTTTCTTTCCAACTTTAAATCCCTTTGATTTTCCATCTCCAATTTTCTGATCGTCTTTTGTTTCGTGGTTAACATCGGTTGAATTAGAACGTGGTGATGGAGCAGGGGATTCTTGTTTCGATGGAGATGTACCAGGAGCATCTTTTGGTGGCTGTGCCGGTGGCTGAGGAGTCAATTGTGGGTTTGGTGATGGAGAAGGATTAGACGGTGAATGCCGTGGCGGATAAAAAGGAGAAGATACGGGCGGAGAATGTGGAGGAGGAACCCGTTTGATTTGAGGAGAAGGACTTGGTGAATCTGCAGAGGAACTAAGGTCTAAAAAAAGAAGCAGTAAGATGAAAGAGAATGATAATTTGATTATCAGTTTCGTCATTTTCGGATTGCTTGCTTGATTGTCAAAAAGAGTAGAGTAGAGAGAGTTGATGTTAGGAAAGGGTTGTTTTAAATACAAGGCGGTAATATTATTCACGACCCAGAAGACTTGGAGTGAAGACTTTGGTACTTGTCGTGGCGAAGGTCAATTGAGGATTTTGATCCCGTCAATCACGCTGGTTAGTAGTGTGTCCGAAGTTTCACGATGTGGGTCTATACAACGACTCTCTAGCCGCCATTTGTGTATTGACTGACTAGTTTAAGAAAGAATTTTCATTTTCAAACTTCAACCATATACTGAGATCACAAGGTAGAATTCCATATACTCAATGGTTGTGCTGTGAAACATGTGACAGGTCGTTGCCCTTTTTGAAGTCCTAGAAAATAGGGCTGCCTGGTATGGCAACCGTGTCATGCCAAACTTGAGGTTTGGGATTCGCGTCTTTCGAGCCACGCCTAGTTCGAAACCTGACGTTTGTGACAGTCACCTGTCAAATCTGACAAAATGACCTCAACAGAACGACCCCAAGGAAGGATTTCTTTCTCCTTGTTTTTCCAAATTCAAATTCAAATGGGAGTTATCTTGGTAATAGCCGGTTTATGGTTGTTGGGAATGAGAACATTTTTCGTTTACAGCATCTCTATTGTAACATTCGACAAAAACTCAACTAATCCAATGTGTCAAGTATGAATAAAGATTTTCTTTCTTAAGTGACACTATTGAGATACTCAATTCAAAATACTTTTCCAATGCAACACTCAAAAAACTCAATATTTACTTTAGATTTACTCTTGTTTTTTATTTTAATATATAAAATGATGATGTCATACAATTGAGTTTTCTTTTTAGTATCTCAACATTTATTGTTGCCACATCATATTGAGATTCTAGTTGAGTGTTGCATTGGAGAGTATTTTTTGCTAAAAGCTAAAGTAATCCTAGTTGCCAATTTGAGTTTTTGAAGTTGAGTGTTGCATTGGAGATGCTCTTATACCGTGTATAAATCAAAATCCCCCTGCAAAAAACGTCCTCTAATAGGGGTGTTTTGGAAAACTCTTATAAATTTTCAAAAAAAGATCATGAAAGAAAATTTAAAACATAAATTAAAAAAATTTATAACGTATGTAAAAGAACAGTCTAGCTTAAAGTCAAACTTGAAAAAAACTTTGTCTTTTAGTGAAAGTGAGTCATTAAGTCAATGATTTTGTCATTGTAGCACTCCCTTTAAAATTAAAAGGTGATAAGCCCCCTAATAGAACAAGGAATATTTTAGTCTTTTACACTGTGGAAAGACCAAAATACCCCTTGTCTTATTAGCTAACTCAACTATGGAGTATGCCATAGGAGCCCCCCAATCATTTTTGTTAAACTTAGGGGTAGTGGGTATACACATTACACGACAAGGACAGTATACTGTCTCCTAATGTCTGATGCATTGGTTAGAGACCGCCAATCGAACTTAAATTGAGTTGAAATGGCGATTGATAGTGAGTAAACTTACAGAGTATTCAACCGCCATTTTCAAGTTCAGTAAGTGTCTAAGCTTTTCGGGCGGGCTAGTTGAGCCTTCGCCAGGAACCACGGATTTAGGTCGATAAGTGTTAAAAACAGAAACAATATGGAGAACTATTAAGACTCAGAGCGTCACAATCGCACTTTATTTTGATGCATAGTTATACATGTACGGAAGTCACAAATATAGAAGTTGGATGGTAATTTTTGTTGCATAAGAAAATTTATCTTTAGTAATTAAGAATTACATTTAGACCTTTTTATCTAGATATGATTAAATAAAGGGTTATTTCCCTAATGGCCCCCAACTTTGTGACCAGCTTCCCGCCTGGCCCCCTACTTTACGAAAAATACCCATATGGTCCCCTTCCGTTATAACACTGTCACTCTCTCTCCTCCATCATGTTTTCTCTCTCTGCCAACTCACGCCACATCATCTGTTACGCCACCTCATCACCATCTCCGGCAAAGGTCGCCGGCCAAAATTCCGGCCGGCGACCTTTAAACTAAATTTTTTTTTTTTTCTCTCTTCCTCTCTCTCTCTCTAAAATTACTCCGGCGAAGGGAGATGGTGATGAGGTGGCGTAACAGATGATGTGGCGTGAGTTGGCAGAGAGAGAAAACATGATGGAGGAGAGAGAGTGACGGTGTTATAACGGAAGGGGGCCAGGCGGGAAGCTGGTCACAAAGTTGGGGGCCATTAGGGAAATAACCTTTAAATAAAACATGTACAAGGAAGAATTCATCTTCTCTCAATGTAACAAGAAAACAAGCTTGGGGATTTATTAAAATCTTCTTAAGGATGAAACGTTGGGAGATCTTCAAAAAGTTGATCAATTACTACCCCACAAGAAAATAGTCCTGCACAAATAACTGCAGGCTTCACTTTAGACAGTCCCTTTGGTCCATCATCTTCTTCGTCTCCGTCGCTATAATCATTATCGGATGATAAATTATGCATTACTGCCCATGCCATTGCTGGGGGAAGAACTCCAAATAACATTGTCATACAATAACCTCCCTAAATTGCGACACAACAATAAAAAAAAAAAAAAAGCATTGTCTAATTACTACTTGAACAAGTCAGAAAGACAGAAAGAGAGAGATGGTACTCGTAGTTCTTACAGCGAAATCTGTAGCGGCCGAGAATGCATCAGGAACTGTACTTGATATAAAAAGAGCTGGAGCAACTGCCATTGTTGTTCCAATAAAGCTAAGGTAATTACCTCCCCGCCATTGTTTTAAGCTACTTAACTCGTTATTCTTAATCGTTTTGTCGAAATTCTGGTAAGAGAAAACACATTTGGAGATATCCGTATAATGAATCAAAGAAGACAGGAAAAGAAGGGAAGGAACTTACCAGTTTTTCAGTCAAGGAAAAAGGGCTATTGGAAAGGTTACTAAGTTGCTCTATGAAGAACTGAGAGAAGCCCAATAGAGTACCAATTAAAGATGTAGCAACTGCCAGGAGTGAGAAAGCTTCAACCATCTCTGAAATCCCACTCCATCTCATACTGAAACAGAGCAACCCCTTTAGATATCTTACCCCAAAAAATGACATTTACTGTGAATTTGATCCTAGATCCTATCATATTTTCTGTACTAGTCCTCCAATTAACGGAACGTGCTTTGGGAGTTAGATTATCGATATTGTATCAAGGTATCTGGTGATCATAGGTGATAGGTCAGCCTTTCAGATGTGTCGTCGTTATATGTGGTTCTCTCCCTCTCTCTAAATCATCGTCCGCAGGTTAACAAGTTCCATAGTTGTTAAGTACAAAGTAAGTACCTCATGAGCAAGTCTAAAGGATCAAGAACTTGACCAGAATCGGATAGAAGGCCTAAAGCAACTGCATCCCAAACAAGCAACGCAAGTAATGGAACTAAGCTACCTATAATAAGAGACACTCTTATACGAACGAGATCACCTCCCAAATATGCACAAATAACTGCAAGATTCATTCGGAATTAGATATCACTACTCTTAAGGGAAGAATCAATATATTCAAATCTCAAGAATTTGAAACTTTACCTGGTAATAGATCATGATAAACCAAAGAAAAGATTATGACAGGTAAAGTTGCAGAAACCTTTCCCCAGTTGCTCGATCCGTCTAATCCAGAGCATCCTCCATATAGAACAGCCGATACCTCAATAACGACTAGTATTCCTGTTATAGATTTTGATATTATAATGTTAGGGGATAAGAAAACAATGGGTTGTTTATAAACTTAGATTTGACTTACTTAAAACCAGACCTATCATAGTTGAAGTCAACAATTGATTGACTTGGTCAGTGACACGGGTGCCTCCAACGGAGACTAGAACAGTGAAGAGACCAGTGAAGAAGAAGCCAGCGACGGATGTCGGAATATTAATCAGATTATGAATGAGAACACCGGATTTGGATATGTAAGCAACCATGGTGGTTGTACCTAAGAAGATATAAATGACAGTGGTTAGAGTCCCACCCAAGTCTCCAAGAGTCTCTTGAGCCATTGTTCTAATGGAGATAACTTGAAGTTCTTCTGTTTCTCTTTCTATCTGCTTATTTTTCAGCAAACCCACATTGATTTCAGCTAGTATGAGAGCTTCAATCAGGAGAAATAACCAACAGAGTATCATTGATACAGAACTGGGGATGATTCCCTGCAATTGTTCATTAGAAGGTACAAAAAATCATGTAAAGTGGGATCCTTATGTGTGTGTGTGTGTGTGTGTGTGTGTGAGAGAGAGAGAGAGAGAGTACTGCAGGCGAAGTCGTTTTCGGGAGTTCGAGAATACCAGTGCCAATACTGGTACCAATTATTAGAGCTACAGCACCAACTATACTTCCCCTTTTACTCTTCGATTGATCTGAGGGGACGTCTATGGATTGTTGTGAATTCTTTGAAGCTCTTGTCCTGAAAAACTGGGATTGTTGTGAATTCTTTGAAGCTCTTGTTCTAAAGAATTGATGATCTGGTCTCACTGAAGCAATCTTTCTTTGGTTTGAAGCTTCATGGGTAGTGTATATACAGTAGTTACTGGCAGAGAAATCAAATTCTAGTTAAGATGAAGAACAGAAGAATTGATCAGAAAACAGTTAGGTTGTGCAGAGAGGAGTTTACATCATACATATTGACTCTGAAACTGGTCGCCGGGTTGTGAGACCAGGAGAGTGAATTCCGACTTCTTCGTCTTTGAAATGAGCAAGACATTAACTTCATCTTGATGTCCATGATACAGATTTGATGTCTGTGTCTGCCTCTCTGTGTGTGTGTGAGAGAGAGAGAGAGAGAGAGAGGGAGAGAGAGAGAGAAGACAAGTACTTCAAAATATCATGGAGGGGGTAACTGCAATCAAGGACATGTCTTGCACAAGCTGGGGCCCATTCATGGAAAAGATTCATGTGCCCTGAAGAATCTCTTCAAATTAGACTAGAGATAGAAGATTCTTTATATGCAAGGTAATGAAGAGAAGATTAGAAATATGAGGCTGGAATAAGAGATGGGAAATCTTGAGAAAGTAACAAACAAAAAGGAAAAGAGCAGAAAATAGCGAAAACTGATGGTATCATACTATCATTTCTCCGTATTGAACCTCTACTACAAATAGAGATATGATTGAACTTGATTTAGGTTTTAGAACATCATTAACCAAAAATAAGTTTAATTACACAACAGTAATCTTTTACTTCCAATAAATAGCAATCCCAAAACCATCGGACCGTGTTTTAAATATCCGCATGCCAAAAGCTAAAACCACCAACAGCCTCGGTGGAGTTCTCCTTTCTCTCCCACAATTGTAGCAGATACAACTGATTCTTTCTGCAGTCCCTTGAAGTGAGGATTTTTCTGTATGAATCTGAGTTTGCTTAGGTAATGTATCTTTCTTGCTGCTCTTGAAGGAGCTTCGCCGAAGATTTTGCATCAAGATAGAGAGAACATACTTCCTCAAGATCCGCCTTTCAATTCAAAAGGAACAGATGAAAAAACATTATATGAATCAGTAAATGGAGAATGGAAAGCTTCTGGTTTATGTCAAGTAACAAATCTGTAATTTTAAGTCATACCTTGCAGATGGTATCACGACCATTCATTTTAGCCACAATGCTAGCGGGCGATAACAACTGAACTGCGTGTCTGAGAGGAGAAAAAAACAATAAGAATAGTCCAATTACACAGATGTTATATTTCTTCAAAACCATATAGAACCTGGCCCGGGTAGGAAAAACTAGTAAGCTGGCCCGGGTCAGAACAACTTGCATGCTGTCGAACGATGGGAACAACTAGTAGGCTGGTCCAGGTCCGTTCAACCATAGGAGTATCCCCTCTACAGAAATTCTTGGTTTCATGTTTCATACCTAAATACGTGTATGATATGCCAGATGTTTGTATAGATATAGATGCATCAGTGGTGTATAGGGTACATTGACATCTTAAATTCAAAATATACCTTAGCGATGCTTGTTGCCCGATCTCTCCCAGATACGCTAGACTCTCTTCGTCGACAATCAGTTCCTCCACCTGGGCACGTATAGCTAATATCTGGCCAGTAACAAAATAAAATTAGAATGTGATAACATAATTTATGTTTTTGCGCAGTTCTGAACTTCTGATTCAGGTGGATCAATGATAGAACGACGAACCTGTATCATGTCCGCAGGACCATATGTTTCTGTTCTTATAATAACCAGACGGTCTAGTAAATCAACAGGTATGCCATGAGGACTACTAATATCAGTTCCCCTGAAAATAGAGTATCATAAAATTTAGACTCAAGTTTGAGTTTCTGGACACGAGAGAAATACTCAAATTTCATACCTGACATTACATATTCCTCGATTTGTAGCAAAAATTACTATTGGAGACAAAGAGCTCTCTAAAGCACGGTTCATGTAGGAAAAACATTCCATATCCAGCATGTGAACCTGCACATAAGATTTGTAAATTAGAGAAAACACCAAATCCAACCCAGTCTTCAAACACCAAAAGTTTGAACTTTCAATAGAGATCAAAGAGAGAGTACCTCATCGAGAAATAGAACTCCAGGAACAAGTTCTGCTACTCCTTCATCGATGTAGCGGTTAACAACCTGTCATCAAATTCGTTTTTTTAGTTGAAGACAGACATAGATTAAACTGCAAAAGAGAAATGAACGAAAACAGAGAATTTTGAAAGAGGAAGATGTTCAGAGAAAAACCTTATTTATTTCCTGGCGTAGCTTATCAGTGATCTCAGTTTTCCTGGGTTTCATCATCTGACCCATTAAAGATAATATATCTTGTCCACCTTGTGGGCGAGCATTGGCCGCATCAAGGTCATGCAGCGTCACATCCTGAGAGATTTATTAAAAGATGCAGAAAAAAACAATGAAAAAGTATCAGTAACATGACACCAACCATCCCTAATGTTATCAATAAAATTGGGTGACAAAGAACGTCTAGTGGTATCACTTATAACTTATTGTCTATCATCTAAAGCAAATAGACAAGATGGTTTCAGAACTAAACTCTCGAAACAAGAAATAACTAACACATTGCATACCAACTGAAATACTATTGAAGATAACAAGAAAAAAGTCGATCATGGTATACTGATAATTTTTTCCGTTCCTTTCTTGTTATAACATGAAAGAGGTTCTAGATGCTAGGATTGATAGACAACCAACCTGAACTATCTCTTTCTTCTTGTGAACCTCCCCTTTAGGAAGTGGAACATATTCCTCTGCCTCAAGGTCAAACTCTGTAGCATAAGCATCACTTCTACCAACCCGTTTTACCGCTCCACTATTGGCCTCTATGTATATAACATCTCCAACAGCAACCTGATAACAAGGTGAATAGGTGATTGGATCGGAACAACAATGAAACATCATAAACCAAAATTGAAAACAATTGCTTAGGCTTCATAGATGGGCATATGTAGCTTCGGAAAATATTAATACGAGATTTGTCTGAACGACAGAATGAGTACAACTACAAAACCAAAATTCATTACCTTTTCCTTGATTAAAGCATCATAAATTGTTGGATCCAGCTTCAGTTGCTTTGTTCCCCGGACAGTTTTCAGCCCAATAGTTACATGGCTAATGCTTTTCCCATAACCACCAGTTACACTCTCAGTTTCTTCTGGTGAGAGTTCAGTTACCTAAACACATTACACATGTGTTTTAGCATAACAATAATCTTCCAAAGCTTACAAGCTCAAATTGATTATCTTACCTCTCCTTCATAAACCTCCTTCTTTTCCTTTATACGAAGACCAATAGCCCTCCGAAAATTTTCCATTAAAACCTCAGTTTTCTTTACTTCTGATGAATATACTTCCGACCCAACCATTGGACAAAATGGAACCTGCAAATAAGAAGTTCAATTATATGGCCCCATCACACAAGAACTTCTACAAAGACTAATACCATGGAAGCATTACCCGGTCCTGAATCGCCAAAATTATAAACTTGGGAAAAATTGTAAGCATTATGATACAGGTCAATGAGTATGGCATAAAGGTTTAGAAAATACCTTGCTTCCAAGCTCCTGAGATATTCCAAGAGCCAATGCAGTCTTCCCAGTACCAGGAGGTCCAGCAAGTAGAAGAGCACGGCCAGCCATTTTCTTCTGCCTTATCATATCGACGACAAGACCTGCTGCTTCTCTAGCACTAATCTGACCCACAAATCCAGCTGCCATTGGAATAGCTCTGCCAGTGGGCTGAAACCAATTGCGCCAGAAAACAACATTGACCAAATGATTATGTATACCATAAACCCTTAACCCCAGTATCAACAAGAACATAAGTTGTATTTGAGAAGAGAAATCACAAAGCACAATTTGAACTTACAAGAACAAAAGCACATAAATTGACACTTAAACCCCAAAACCCAGTTCAGTTCTAAGTTTTAAGAAACTACTAGAGGAGGAGACGAAAAGAAATAGATACATCGAAACAAAGATAAACCGAGAAATAACAAAGCACCAAACCCAAACGTTTAAACAGAATCCCAGAAACCCTAGAAATGGCTGAAACTCTAAGAGTGAGCAATATTTGGGAGAAAAACTAGTTTGTAGACACTAGAGAGAGAAAGAGAGGGAATACCTCAAGACCAAGGCCTTTGATGTGAGTATGAGTAGCTATTCTTTGCTTCTTAGTGGTAGACTGCACCTCTTCGATATTCATCTTTCCCGCCATTCTCTCTTCCTCTTTTTTTCTCTCACTACTTTCACTCACAAAACCTTCTTCTCTCCCTGACTACTAAATTCGAAACCTAGCAGTACATTTTGACGATTACCCGAACCGTTACCGCGATTGCGTACCAAACGTAGTAAATGTACGAGTTGCTAACCTTAATATAGATTTGATTTCACACAATAAACACTAAGCGCCTGTAGCTCAGTGGATAGAGCGTCTGTTTCCTAAGCAGAAAGTCGTAGGTTCGACCCCTACCTGGCGCGCTAGTAGCAGGTGAATTTTTATTGTATTTTATTTTTTTACATTTGGGTTATTTCCCCAATGGCCCCCAACTTTGTGACCAGCTTCCTGCCTCGCCCTCTACTTTAGCAATAATTCTCGTATGGCCCCTTTTTCCGTTATCTTTAACTTTTCGTTACTCTCTCTCCTCCATCTCATCTCCTCTCTCTGCCAAGTCACCTATCACACCACATCATCATCTTCTCCGGCAGGTGAATTTTTATTGTATTTTATTTTTTTACATTTGGGTTATTTCCCCAATGGCCCCCAACTTTGTGACCAGCTTCCTGCCTCGCCCTCTACTTTAGCAATAATTCTCGTATGGCCCCTTTTTCCGTTATCTTTAACTTTTCGTTACTCTCTTTCCTCCATCTCATTTCCTCTTTCTGCCAAGTCACCTATCACACCACATCATCATCTTCTCCGGCAGGGGTCGCCGGCCGGCCAAATTACCGGTCGGCGACCTTCATTTTTTTTTTATTCTCTCTCTCTATAAAAAAATAATAATTTCCTCTATCTCTCTCTAAACTCCGGCGAGGGGGGTTTCCCTTCCCCGGAGGTCTGTTCGTGATGAACGAAGGTTTGATGGGTTGGGTTAGGAATTTGGATTCCAAGATTCACAATTTTTAACACCAATTGCAAAGAATTTGTTGGGACCGTCAGAAGCAAATGAAGGAGAAAATCGAATTGAAATCTTCTTCTTCGTCTAGTACATAGTGTTCATCATCTTCTTGTTCGTCTTTCGTTGGATAAATTTGTTTTCTGGGTTTGACCTAATGATGATTCCATACAAATAAAACATTAATTGATCTAGGGTTTCATCAATTTAGCGGTTTGTCAATGTATGGATTCATCTATCTAGGGTTTCAATCCTTCATCACATTGTATTGAATTGAGAAGGTAGGGTTTGGAGAAATAATGTGAAACAAGAGGACAACATCTATCAAAATCAGGAGAACAACAACTTCTACGATCAAGAGGACAACATATTATCCCATCAACAACCTATACTTGGCTTTTTTTCATACATAATTAGTATAATAAGTTTACGACCTTTAGGGTCTTCTCATTAACGATTTTTAGGATCTTTTCATTTTGTGACCTTTAAGGTATTTTCATTTCGTTTTTGTAGTATTGTACTCTTTTACCTTCATGTTGCCCTATACGTTGGTAAGTTTCATGTTGTAATTTACTTTAGTAAATTCATGTTGTACTCAAAGGAGTCCAAAGTCTCTTAACCATGTAATGTATAGGATTCAATTCCTTCATATGAATGGGATTCTGGTTTATCAAAAAAAAAAAAAACCAAGAGTCATTTTAAATTACCAGACTTCAAATTTGGACTAGATGACCTGGTTAAATTTTGTTGGGATCAGTATCTAGCTTAAAAGCAGCTGGACTGGTTTTTCCTGAATTTGAAGGACCTATATTCATCAGAATCTCAAGAAAGACGTCTCGTTGGATTCTTCTCGTCGAGCACTTGAATTTAGACCTAAATTTAGTCCCAATCTGATTATGTATGAATGAGTTATTACCAAATTAGTTTGGTATGAATAACATTAACTCTAAACCGGGATTTTGAGTTAGTACCACATTTATGATGTTGGAGAAGTTTTATTTCCTTATATAGACTCTTCATATATTTATGGTATGTTCGTTGAAATGGAAAGGTGCTCCGCGTGGTTTGCACCAAGCAAACCACACACCCGCGGCATGGGCGTTTAGGGCACTTTAGAGGCGCTCGCACTTTGCACTTTGATTTTATAGTCATAGATTTGATCCGACAGTCAGGATGTTTGGTGCCCTTAAGATAAATCCGTTGATGATCTAACGGTGGGCGTTCAAGGCGCGAGATCTTGATAGATCCATTGAGATCTGACGGTCAAGATGGTACTCGAAAGCCAACAGTCAAATATGATTGTTGGGAAGCATCCATTCGTCTAAGGCACTTGTCTGAAGTGTCACCAATTCTTTTATACATACGAAACAGAATCCATCAAACAAAACACGAAAATTTTAGCATTCAAAGTAACATGAACATTTAGGGTTTTAAGAAATCAATTTCATCTGTCGTTCTTACTGCTTGTTCGAAGTTCGCACGCTTTCAGAAAAACGAAGTACTCTTAGTCGTCATCCTGAAAGGTTGCCGTTGTATCCTGTGAGACAAACATCTTATTGGTTATTAGTACAAATACCAGGGTGTTCACTGTCTTAAGGAAAGAGACATCTCGACTCAGCTTTCTCTCTCTAACCGTCTAATTATTCTCCGTTTCAAATTATATTAGTTTTCTTTTTAATCTGTTTCAAATACAGCAATAATTTTTAGACATATAGTTGTCTCTGCATTTATTTCAGAAAGACAATCTAAAGTGTATCACTGTTTTTTACTAAAACAACAGACCAGATTATTGGTTTTCATAATACCAGGAGAACAACAAATATAACCCCTTCTCCTAATCACAAGTTCCTAATTATCCAATTCCAAGTCCAAACATATATTGTAGCAAAACAGAACTATAGTCTGTAGCAAATTTTCATGCACTTATAAAAGATTGAGATTGGTCAAATACATCAACTCATTCACAGGTCTGTGTATACAGGACCATTATGTATAAAAAGTTACAAGCTAGAAGAGAGTATGTCCGAGGACGTCCCCTCAGATGCATCAAGCCAAAGTTGCCGCAGTACTTGGGATGCTTCTTTATCATCATATATTCATCCTGTCTCATATCATGTGAAAGACGAGATAAATATAAACTCAACAACATAAAAGCTTTACAAGAATCTGTTATGGGTTTTTGCAGCAATTCAATTGTATAGTCATTTCTTTCATCATTCCTCTTGTCTGTCATTGACTTTGATCTCCAAGAGCCGCTCCACTGGCTGACGACAAATTGGGCATCGATCTGTCTGGAACCTTAGAACCTTTGCGCATTCACTGCACATACACTGCAAATTGCAAAACAAGAAAAAGCGGAACAACTGTTAGAATAGTGAATAGAGAAGTCTCGTGACCAAGAATATAATATCTAGGGTCTCTCAGTTTGTTGCTAATTGGCTACAGAGTTAAACATGGTACGAAAGCTAGGCCAATACATGCTCAGAGGTCCCCGAATAGTCCCAGATGGACAAAGGGAAGTCTCGTGACTAAGAATGTAATATTTAGGGTATCTCCACCCACTGCCAGATAGTTTCGAGTTAGATGACCACAAAATAAACAACAACGACAGTTTGGACACTTCTAATGGAAGCTTGTCTAATTACCATGTGTCGGCATGGCAGCACAGTCGTATCTCGAGGTTCTGAGAGGCAGATGACACATTCCTTTCCTGGATCGTTTCCATCAAAGTCGGTATCACTTGAATTGCCAATACCGTAGATCTCCTGAAGTTCATACCTCATCCCATTGACCCAAAGGATTTGCTTCACAACTCTCACCTGGTACTCGCCATTCTCCTTCCCAAACACTGCCTGTGTGATCTGAGATGTTCCATTTTCTGTCGTCGAATTTCCACCTTCTGACTGGTTATGGTCTGATGTGAATCCTTCTGCCTTCACAACAAGAGGATAAATTTCCGTAGTACCCTTTTTTAATAACTCTGCCTCTTCAAACTTTGAGAAGTCGATTCCAGTACCCGAAGGTTGCTTGAATCTCTGGCCCAGACCTTGTTGGAAGGATACTGTGATAGGTTGAAGCATCCCATCCTTCACTGGAGCCAGGTTACAATCTTCTCCTTCTTTTGCGAAGAATATAAGAGTAATTCTGGTGGTACATAAAATGAAATTGTCCTTTAAAGACGGATGAAAAAGCAAGTAGGATTGTAATTTAGATATAAACATAAAGCCCAATTTCAAAGAAAGGAAGACTTTCAGTTGATATTAAGAATTTAAGATCCCGTGCAATTATACAAACCAAAACCAGAAGACTCACTGATCTGGATGGCATTGAAGCAATGACTTACACCCTTCACGACAGGGACAAACATAAAGTCTCATGCTTGTAATTAAGTAATTAACAACTCGAGATTACTCTAGATTAACTCACAGATAAAGCAGGCAAGAGAAAATAATAGACTTTTTTTCAAAAAGATATGAGGCTGGTCCTATAAATCAACGAGGAGATCCTATGGTATTGGTTGCTTAAGACAGAAATAAGTGCTACAACTTTCCAACCAGGTTCTTCATCTTATCACCAAAATAAGAGAGATACCCTCCTATTTTGCAGTGCTAAAACTCTTACTAGAAACATACAGTTTGACTCGACAAGGAAAAGGAAATCCCCGATCAAGATTCCGACAGCTTTCTAAAGGATACCGCTCCATCACTCATAAGTGACATACCCATGGGTTCCCTTTTTATCAACTCAAAGCTAATGACTCATTCCATTCCGAAACTTCTCGCTTTTCTTCTTAGGAAACTATATTTGCAGAAAAAGTCAAGTGCTTAACATCTCTCAGACATACTTCAAAAAATCACCTATTGTTGAACACCATATATTAATAATTCAATATAGTTGACTTCCATTATATAACTTATAAGGGCATTCAAGTTGTAACTAAAAACAGAAAATAGAGCTTAAATATCATGATATCACTATCAATAACTCAAGTGATTTTATCTTTTTGAAATAAAAATTTTGTACCTTCCAGCAACTGTGGCATCAAAGATGAAAGTAGTGAGGAAAAATCCAGGATTGTCTTCATCAGGCTCCATTTTTAAAGTCTCTTTCTTGATATTAACATCATTTCGGATAGTGACAGCTTTTTGATGCTCAACATAAGGAGGAGGAACATGAGGAACAAGGCAAGGAAATCTACCACCAACCCAATTTACATGGCCAGGATCAACATTTGGTCCAACCACACCACGTTGGTGATCAAATGAAGTCGGCGGTGGAACAAGGACTGATGGTGGTTGTGGTGGTGGAGGTGGGTAATACCCAGAATATTGGTAGTAATTAGGATTAGGGTTTGGGTTTGGGTTTGGATAATGAGATGGATAAGGCGTTGCTGCTGCAAAAACATATCGATTTCCAGTCATTTCAGGATTTGAAGGAGGTGGAGGAGGAGGAGGTGGTAAGGGTTGAGAAGGTTGATGATGACGGTGATGATTTCTCCGCCTATTACTGCTACTTCCATTACCCATTTTCTCAATTTTATTTCCTTCAATTCAAAATTAAATTCCTTCAAGACCCAACTTTGAAAGTAGAATTCACTTGGTTTTGTATAAATCAAAATTAAGTACTAAT
Organism: Eschscholzia californica; assembly: GCF_041429995.1. Taxonomy (NCBI): domain Eukaryota; kingdom Viridiplantae; phylum Streptophyta; class Magnoliopsida; order Ranunculales; family Papaveraceae; genus Eschscholzia; species Eschscholzia californica. Next base: position 38,827,345 of record NW_028238420.1, on the reverse strand, counting down.
TCAATTCGATAACGTAAGAATTGATCAAAGTTCAGACGGAAAAGAGAAAACATTAACCTTGCTGTGATGTTCTTCTTCACTTCTGTGTGAGAGAGAGATAGAATTAGGGTTTAAGAAGTGGATTGATTGAGGGGATTGGAGGGAATATGAAATAGTTTGGCTGGAGGGAAAAACAAGTATATCTCCGAGACTCCCACTAACAATGGCGAGAAGGCGTTATTGTCTAAAATGAACCACTTTCCCATTTCACGCGAACTAACTAGTCATCATCCTCATCATTGATTTCACCCATTTTAAGGACCCACAACAAGCCAGGTAGGACTGGTTTGGTACTTGGCTAAAAACTTTTTTAAGAGACAGAGAGTATAATGTACAATATAATTGAGGTGCTTTCAGCAAAAAAAAATATAATTGAGGTGAAGTGGATCACTACAAGCTAGGTCTATAATGTACAATATAATTGAGGTGAAGTGGATCACTACAAGCTAGGTCTATAGGCGCACAACTTACTTGCGGTAGGCGCTCCGTTTGAGTCATTGGCAGTCACTCAGCGTTTGACTAGCCCTCTCTCTAGGCACTACCACCTTTGGACTAGACCGTTCGAAAGGGTATGCAAGTTCCCCCCAACTGGTCTAGTCCAAGATGGTTTGCACTGGTCTTGGAGCGGTTCTGTTTCAGATAGGAGAATGTCATTACGACTTGCAAATGGTTCAAAAAAACACCTGAAATCAACCCAAAACAGGCAATAAACAGTTTTCAATGGTACGAACATTTCTAAAATCTTTTAAACACTAGATTGAAGGATAAAACTATCACAAATTAGAGTGTATAGAAGCAATTTACAAAAAGAAAAAGGACATACAGTGACTTTCTTTTAAGAACAAACTGCAAATGGTGCTATATGAAAAAAGTCAATTAATGAGTATTCAGTGGGTCGAATATCAATATTCCCATCTTCTTTTTGTAAATGTAGAGAGCAAGAACATGTTCCATTATGAGTATGCAAATACATTGTGTGTGAATGTTTGTACCAATGGGATTATTTAATTTTTCCACTTCCTTTTTAGTAGTGTTAGCTTAAAGACACCACTAAAAACAGACCAAAACAGAATTTATTCCTTTGAAAATGATGAAGGTGAGGGAATGAGCCATGGCTATATTGATGACCATTGAATATAAAAGAAGCAATCCCACTTGAGATGCTTTCCTTCTTATTTCAATATCAGTTTCAGTTTAATAACCTTGAAAAGACAATAATTAGTACACCCAGAGGTCCCAAGACATCTAGGGCCATTGAATATTTTAATAACATATGCTTTAACGATAAGGGTCAAAGAAAACCATATCTCTTCAAAATTCAAATAGTGCTTCTTTTTGCTAGAGTTTATTTCGTTCATGTTTGTCTTGGACGAACAATGATGTGGTGTCATAGAATTTTCATTAAATAATGGGAAGGTTTGTTCAATCAATCTTCTTACTATGATTTTGAGTAAAACTTCAAGAAGTTTGTTTCGCACTTTGCTGCAAATCATACACTAATGTGAATAAATGCTTGTAAGAGGTATTCATATATGTCATTTATGGAGCATATACAATTTCACGGGGTGTATATACATTTTCAGCCATAGCCTACTAATTTTTAGCACTTCACGTTTTTATGAATAGAAAATAACCAATGGATGATATACAGTCGTATATCATGTTGACATAAACTCCAAAACTTTGGAGGTCCCAGGTTGGATATCCAGAGGAGATGAAATCCATGATTTATTGAATTTAGATTGTTAAAGGTATAAATAATGTAATATATTTGTCGGACTCTAGACTTTTTTAATGTTATTCTTTAGGCTTCAATTTATGGTGGTAAATGTGTTCATCCAGTCTTCACATTGCACATTAATATAGCGTCAAGATATGATCACCGCAATGTAATGAATTTAATAACTCTTTGAGTTAGTTGTCCGTAAATACATGTAAGGAAATACACTTCTTCATCAAACATTTTTCTGGAACAAACTTTTCACCAAAAGATATCAATTAATCTTCTTTCTACAGCAATGCACCTTGAGATTTGGAAATGATAAAAAAAAATATAATGGGTTTGAGTATGTTTTTTTTTTATTATAACAGTCGTAGCAACTATTCATTCATATGAAAGTGAGTTACATTGTTGCTGCGAAGAGAAGGCAAGAGAGTAGGGATACAACCAGTAACATTAGATCTACTCTTCCTAGTACTAACAGCTAAAGAGTTAGCTTTCCCATTTAAGTTTCTATGTACATACAAAAAGTGTAACAAGTCAAAAGAGGAAAAGGATTGCTTGATTTTCCTTAGTACATGCTTGGCAGTCCAATGCACCGAGCTTGATAATCCATTCAAAAAGTTGTTGACATTAATCGAATCTCCCTCTGAAATGAGTTTCCTAAACCCATACTTCTGAGCCCACAAAAAACCTAGCTCGGCTGCCTTTCCTTCACCCTCATTTACTGATCTTGAGGTGGTGAGGAGTGATTCCTTTCCGATTTCTGTTCCTGTGTGATCATGAATAACAATAGCCAAAGCCGAGGTTATTTTTTTTTATGAAGGTTTGAGTATGTTAGTTAGAGCTTTAGAAAACATTTTTAGAATTCCATTCATCAAACTGTTTTGGTGGAACTCTTTGGTACGGGGAGACTATTGGTTTTTGGGGATAAAGGAGATGAAAATATTGTTAGTCAATATAGAGCTCCAGCAGCGGTATTGAATTTATGTACCTCCATGAGAAAAAAGCCCAACATTTCTTGAAGAACTCATTTTTCAAGCCATTTCGGGAGTTTAATAAATACCGGTGAGCATAAAGCGCCGTCCAGAATGAAGAATGGGTTGTAACGATCTAGAGTCCCATGTGTGTGTGCATATACCTCGTATGAGCAGAGGGAGTCGTGTTTGTAGAACATTAGCCCAAATAAAAATTGTACGATGTCCAATGAACCAAGGAATGAAACTTCGGTTTCGGTGAAAGTTTCGGTGGGTCCAAATGTGGAAACGTTTCATGAAAACGTTTCGGTATGTGTGGAAATTTTACAATTTTGCCGAAACGTTAGAAATATGATGAAATTGTATATAACAAGTCTCTTTAACCATAACTAAGCATAAAAAGATGTAATCTTCATTTGAACAATAGTTTATAATGTAGAATTGTAAATTACTTCCATGTTGTTACACGAGGGTATAACCCTTGCCCGCCGAGCACGGACAGTTTTGTCATGTGCGTTAAGTAAAGTGCATATGAGAAAATAGATTTGACTTAGAATATTAAGTCAACATATTAGAATAAGTCGATCTTAGTGTAACAAAAAACGATTTTACAAACTCTTTTCTTAACATAAGTTCAAACATCCATATCGGAATTCAGAACTCTTCTGAATATCATTTGTCGCTTCCACAACCACAGTTGTACGATCTTTTGCTGGAGGTTCTTTCTTTGATAAATCTATTGCTTGACTTTCATGTGACATTTCTTCTCTGATTCCTTCCGCAACCTTGGTTGTACGATCTTTACCCTTGTGGATATATTTGTGTAGATATTTAGTTGTCGAACTTCCTTAGACTTCGAACTTCAAAGAGTACTTTTGCCGGAGGTGCTTTGTTTGATATATCCATTCAATAATTGTTTGAACTAACCCCAAGTTGAGCTGCTGAGTAAAGGAACCTGGTCACAAAAGCAAGATTCAGTAAGTTAAGGGATTTGTTTAAAGCTTAGGATTTCTCGAACAAAACGTAAGTTTAAAGTTTGTCCAAACAAAACCTAATCCCAAATCTAGAAGACCCTAAGAAAGAAAATGTAAGATTATGTGAGCATAATATAATGAGGAAGATGGACAACAACAAATATTAAGCAAGATCAACAACCAATCGATTACAACAATTCTTTCAAGCACATGTCACATCGGTCACAAAATATTATTACCTTAGCTCTCCATTCATCAACTCAAGCTCATTTAAATCAAACAAACAAATAAAGTATGAAGAGCTATTCTAAATGGAAGTGAAACACTTGCAGGAAGTGAAATTTTTTTAACTTCAAAAACTTTAAACACCTTTAACCTTCAATGCAGACATCAACTTCGTAAGTTTTAGCGTGGGGATGTTTCATGAATTTATAAACATGAAGTCGTTTAGGCTTCACAGATTGTTGCATTGCATTAAAATAGACAAAAGATTTCTTATATATTGTTTCCATTGCATTTAACCTATCGGCATTACGAAGATAAAACTACAGTGAGCAAACTTCGACTTATATTCAGTTTCACTGGACGGAAGTTAAAGTAGAAGATAAAACTATTAAAGTAAAAGATAAAACTACAGTGAGCAAACTACAGTGAATAAACCTTGAGACATATCGGGTAAACTATGTGAATGTGCATAAAGATGGGACACAAATAGTTTTTTCGAACACATTATAGATCGAGTAAACTATAGGAATGATCATAAATTAAAATCGAGCTATTTTTTTTATTCGTCATGTTAGTTCACTGTTTACCTTCTTCAAAAAGTCGCGCCATCATCGAAAAAGGCAGCACATACATATTCATATTTTCCAACTATCCTAGCCTCGCGCCATCATCGAAAAAGGGGGATTTCAATCTTAATTTTGTCTTACTTTATCTTCTTACTTTTATTATTTGTATCGTCATGTCTAGCTAGCTTTTGTAGTCGGATACTCGTGATACATGTTTTGATGTGACAAGAGTTTTATTGCTTTTAATGATAAAATCTTCCGGATTTTTAGATCGTTCATGGACTGGAATCTGAGTTAAACCAAGAGTTTGTTGACCAATCCAAGTAAATGGGTGAAGTTAACTAACTTTTCATGCTTATAGATCATTAGTACTAGTCCCTATCGATTTTGTGGATCGAAGTATCCCCCTCACTTTATTCTTGCTCGACCCTTTTTCCCGAATCTGTCTCATCTCTTTTTATATAGTTTAGTTTATTTTTCATTGTTTCTTATAAATCAATCCAAAAATCAAATTATCACCTTTTATTTTAGTCTAAGATAGTGAGTGACACCTAGACCGGTGGCTAGACTCTCTCGATATCCGAATTACCTCTCTATCCTTGAGGATCGATCCCGGTCTTACCGGGTTATTACTTGACGCCCGTATACTTGTGGGTGGAGACCTATTTAGGGTAACCTTTTAGGCCCATCAAAAAACAAATCTGAACCACTTGATATAACTTCATGAGGATAAATCTGGGCCATTGGGAGGAGTGGCAAAGATACCCTCCTCCCTTATTATATAGATAAGACATTAAAACCAAAATGATCTCCTACCCCCTTCATCACCGTCGTTTGGACGTACATGAGATTCATTTCTCATAGCATTGCAATATTCATCCCATGACATTCGGCTTCGGAACCAATTCCGATATTGTTCAATGTGTGTCATGTATTGCTCTTGACGAATCCCGCATAGTGGTCCAATTAGGGGATATTGATGGTAAACATGAAAACTTGGTTGTTGAGGTACAAACATTGATGGTCGTTCATCTTCACTAGTGTTCCAAGAAATATGACTTGGGTAGTTATATCCAACTGATGCAGATGAACTATCATACCATAGGAGCTATTGTCGATACCCATACTACTAAAAGTATCTGTAACATCGTCAACATTATTGCCCCAAGAAGTATCTGCGACATTCATACTAGTCAACTGGTTTTTCCTTCGACAAGAATATGATACAGGTTCAGCTGGTCTCGGTGGGACTCCGTGATCATGATCTTGCGTTGCATGATTGTGTTCCTCCGTGAAAGGGGCATATCCTTCATTTCTCTCGTTACTATCTTCCTCAACATCGTTACTCTCATTATTCTGTCTGCTATCCCCGTTTCCACTATCTCTTGACGACCTAGAAGGTGAATTAGTACTTGACGAACTTGTGTCCATCAAACGATTAACATTTTCCTCTAAAAAAAAAAAAAAAACGATTAACATTTTCAGCATGTGAGGTGCTCGTGTAGGAATCAGTATTTAACCCTAGTGTAGAAGCAATTTGAGACCTTTTTCCTCTCTCTCTAGATTTTCCTCCAATCAACCAAATGAAGAACTAAATGAAGAAATCAAGAACAAGTAAAAACTAGAGAAGATGAAGAAGAAAAAACTAAGGGTATGAGTTGAACTTGCTAATCTGTTAGTTTCTTTATAAATAGAACTCAATCCTCAACCCCGACAATATAAATTTGAATCTTATCTCTTGGCTGTTGTTCTCTCAATAATTTCTGCTTTTCTTTAAAGGGAACAGTAGATCCACTAGGGTTTCTGGGTTTTTTTCAATTTTCGAAATTTCGGTCAGATTTCGGTCGAAATCTGACACGAAAAACATTTAGGTGTATTTTCACTTCGGTAGGGTGAAAAATAAAAAAATTTCGGTCATGTCGGCCGAAATTTTTCGAAGTTTCATTCCTTGCATTGAACAATTTAAAACGACGAACAAAAGAAACATTCTCTGAACCAATAAGACGATATATGAATACCTGTTTTCTATTCCAAAGTAAAATATGTACCTGAACTTTTATGAGAATCGTACGTATATTCGCATTGTCTATGTGTATAACGGTAATGCATTTGTGTCTTGCATCAGAGATTTAGACAGAGGAAGTGGAATCAACTATTTTAAAGGATTAGGCTGCCTAACACAACATACCTATATAACAACAATAAAGCTAGGCAGCCCGTCTTGGGCAAACTTCCACTTGAACCGTCTTGTCCACTTGGACAAGACGACAAAGTGGAAGTGCCTAGCTTTACTCCTAAAGCTGAAGTTTGCCTTTTTTTAACTCATGCCCAGGTTAGTCATTATTTTATTCATTCCCTGTTAATTATTATTTTATTTATCTCCCAATCAATTATTCTTTTAATCATCCCCAAATTGAGAGCATCACCACTCGTGCCCTAGGCTGAAGAAGAAGTATCATCTCTTCAAAGCTAGGCAGGGGAAATTAATGAATGCCATTCACCTTCATCAATTAGACTATTAACTTCTTCTCCCATCCAAAGTTCTCACTGCGATTCACCCTCATCAGATTTTTTTCTCTCACAAGATTTCACTATAAGGTAAGAATTTTATGAGATGCTTGTTTTTTTTTTTGAAACCCTAATGTATGATGTTAGGAATTTTGCCTTTAGAATTATAACTAGAAGAACTTAAACTATAAGAATCAAACTATAGAAACTAGAAGAACTCAACCAATCACCATTGTGTTTTTTTTTTGCATTATAATTTGGTTTTGCCTTTGTCTTGATCTTTTGTTCTTACTTTTTTACTGTTCTGTTTAAAGCATATATGGAAGGAAAATTTATCGATGTAGATTCTGATGAAGATCTTAGTTCTGAGAATGTTGTTGAAGAAAATGATTGTGGACTCGAAGAATGTGTTGAAAGTAAAGAGGATGTCGATGGTTCGAGATATAATAAATTAGAATTATTGGAATTACAGAAGGTAGGGACAGTACACGATAGTGTTGAATTTGTGTTTGAACTTTTCAAGAGATATGTTGTTTTATCAGGATTTCCCGCAAAGAAAAGGACTAGTAAAAAAGATCATAGTGGTTTGCTTCGATGGGTTACTTTTTCATGTGGTAGAGAAGGAAGACCTAAAAGTACTTCTTCTAATTGCTTAAATCCGAAACCATCGTCCAGGACAAGTTGTTTAGTTAAGATAAGAATAACACTTGAAGGCGATGAGAAATGGAAAGTAACGTCTTCATTTCTTGACCATAACCATCCTCTCAGTCCGAGCAAGTCTAGATTTTATAAATGCAATAGAAATATCAAGCCATCAGTAAAGAGAGCTTTAGAATTGAATGATAGAGCGGGAATTCGAGTGTGTAAGAATTTTGGAACGATTGTTGAAGATGCGCATGGCTATGAAAACTTAACTTCAACGCGAAAAGATTGTCAGAATTACCTAGCTAAAGTTAGGCGACTACGCCTCGGTGAAGGTGATGTAGTTGCAGTTCAACGTTATTTCTTGAAGATGCAATAAAAAAATGCAGATTTTTTCTATTGTATGGACCATGATGAAAAAGGTAGATTGAAAAATTTGTTTTGGGCAGATGGAAGGAGTAGGAAATCTTATAGAGAATTTGGAGATGTTGTCACGTTTGACACCACTTACTTGACTAATAAGTACGAAATGCCGTTTGCTCCGTTTGTCGGGGTAAATCATCATGGTCACACAATATTACTTGGGTGTGGTCTCATTTCAAATGAAGACACAGACACATTTGTTTGGTTGTTTCAGGCATGGCTCGCTTGCATGGATAATTGTCATCCTCAAGGAATCATCACGGACCAATGTAAGGCAATGCAAAATGCCATTGCAAAAGTCTTTCCTAATACTAGGCATAGATGGTGTTTATGGCATGTTCTCAAGAAATTGCCTTTAAAGTTTGGTATTAATAAACAAAGAGATCAAATCAGCTCGAGATTGCAATGTTTGGTTTATGATTCTCAAAACCCTAGAGAGTTCGAAGAAGGTTGGATTGAAATGATTGACAAGTATGGTTTGCAACAACATAAGTGGTTGAATAAATTATACGAAGATAGACATCGTTGGGTTCCAATTTACCTTAAAACCAGCTTTTGGGCAGGCATGTCAACTACACAACGAAGTGAAAGTTTGAATGCCTTTTTTGATGGTTATGTTCATCACAAAACAACTCTAAAGCAATTTGTTGAACAATATGGTCGTGCACTAAGAGATAAAGCAGAAAAAGAAGCAGAGGCAGACTTTAGGTCATATGCACACAAAATACCTTGTGTGACTAGATTTTCCATGGAAAAACAAGCCCAACAAGTGTACACTACTGAAAAATTTAAAGTATTTCAAAATGAGTTGGTTGAATTGTTATATTGCAAAGAAATTCATACCCACCGAGACGGCATGCTTACCGTACATGATGTACGAGCTGATATTATCATTGGAGACGGTGTAAAGAAAAGAATGGTTTATAAGGTCTATTGCAATCAAACAGGTGGTACTATACATTGTAGTTGTTTTATGTTTGAGTCCAAGGGTTTATTGTGTAGGCATTCTATATTAGTGCTGCTTGATCTTGGTATTGACTTCATTCCTGAGAAATACATTCTTCGTAGATGGAGAAATGATGTGACGAGAGCACATACAAAGGTGCCTATTGGATACGATGACTGGACATTAAGTGAAAACCTTCGTATTTATGATCGACTTTGTCGAGCCTTTATGATGGGTCATGAAAATGTCCCATCTAAGTCGTTTAATTTAGCCAAGTTACTCGGTTTCGAGTCTTTATTATAATAAAATGGTTGGTTTTCTTGATTAGGTGTCTTTTGCGGAGTTAGATGTGAAAAACGGTTAAAAACGAGGAAAAGACGCATGAAGGGTATTTTGGTCATTTGGAGTCAAGGACAATCTGGTAATTTGGCCAAGGTCAGTGCGTGGTTGAAAAGTAGAGGTCGAGACGAGTCCGTAGGAGAAAACGGAAGTCAATTCGGAGTCCGGATGAGTGAAAAATGCAAAGTCAAAGTCAGGTCAACATTTGGTCAGCTTTCGGTACAATGTCGGGCATTAATTTGGGCCGCGGTACACCAAAGAACACGTGGCGCGCTCCGGAGGTCATTGTATCTAATTCCCGTGTTTTCGCTTAACATTGAAATGACCCCTATAGGCCTGATCTGGTGTAGCGCGTTGCAAGTTGATACGGTAGTACCACTTCAACGTTTTAATCTTGACCGTTCTTCTCCGCGTGTCCCAGATCGACGGTTGCTGAGCGTCCTTCTCAATCTAATGCTTGTGTGTAGCCCGTTGCAACTTAACTCCGTGCACCCAATCCCACGTTTTAATCTTAACCTCTCGCTTCCGCGTTTTCAAGATCTGACGGCTTCGGATGGTTTGCTCCTTTATCCCATTCCCGTGTTACCCGAAGCTGTTTATTAACGTGATCCCGGACGCGTGTCACTTTCCTGTCTTCCCAGATCCTGCGTTTTCTTCATCCGACGGCTGCTGTATCTCTTTCAACTTAACACTATAATTCCGGCTACACCAAATCAGCCGAAATTCCCACAACTAACCCTAGCCGCCCAGAATTGTCCTTTCTTCATATTTAACCCATTAATTCCCAAAATGACCCTATCTTTTAAATCTTTTTACCATTTAACCCAACCAAAACCCAAACCCTATAAATAAATCCATTTCTCCTCCATTAGAAGCTAGACTTGCAAACCCTCTCATCCCTCTTCTCTATTCCCATACCACCTCTTCTTACCTAATCCCTCTTCTCTATTACCTATTTCTTTCTCCAACCTAATCCATCTTTTCCATTCTTTTTCTATCTTTCTCTACTACCACTACTACTTCTTCTCTACCACTATTATTCTTCCATTAATAGTCATCTCCTTCTTTCTTCCATATTCTTCTATCATCTTTATCCCCTTTCATCTCTTCTTTCTAACTTCTTTCTACATCTAATTTCTTCCTTCTCTTTCTTTTTCTTATTTGGGTGGCAATAAAATAGTTATTACTTGGATTTCTTGGAGTAAAATTCTTGAACATAAATGGAGCAAATCTTGGATAAAATGGAGATACATGGGGATATGGAATTGGACATTCTTGGTGATTTCTTTCCATTAATTTCTTAGTATTTTCATTTATTTTACAATGTCAATGAATGTTATTCTAGATTCCATGTATAGTTAATTTAGTCATCTAAGGTTGTAAATGAAACCCATTTTGGATCTTTATAATACTTGTTCTTGATTAATTAAATCCTTTGATGTGCTTTAATGTCTATTGATTGTTTATCTATATGGATTGGATTTTCTTTCCATTGCGCATGCCTCATAATTAGATATTTCATACTTTCGTTAAGTTGTTAGATGGAGTATGCTTTTTAGATGATGAATAATAGTTAAGTGATCCGAATCTATATAAGGAAGACAATTAGAATTAGTAATTATAAAATTGTTTTATCTAGAACATCATCCGGAATCCAAATAGTTCATTATATTGGATCCCGAGTAAATACAAAAGAGATTTAAGTAATTAAGTGTTTGTTTATAAAGTGAAATTATGCGGTGGATTTTATAACCTTAGGTATCCTCTCACCTCTCTCTTAGATAGTTTATTTAGATTTATTCGTTTTCTTATTTCTTAAAAATCAATTATCAAATTTATGAGTGGTGTGTGTGTGTTAGTCTAAGTTAGCTATTGACATTTTGATTATTGGGCTAAACTCGCCGTCAATATCCGAAGTTACCTACCTATCCCTTGGGACGATTCACGATCTTATTATAAATACTATAACTTGACCCCGTATACTTGCGGGAATAGACCTATTTTGGGCCTACCACTTTACTGAACTTGCAGATTTGTCATGTGATGATGATAGACGTTGTGAACAATACATTGAGTGAGTAGAGAATGAGAAAAAATCTATACCTTTGTTTAAAAAAAATGGTAATCCACCTCCTATGTCAAGAGCCAATATAGATAGTCATTTAAGTGTTGATGTTAATGAAGAAACCTTGCTCGATCCAAATTGTGTTAAGCGTAAGGGACGACCTCGTACGAAACGGTTACAGTCTACACTTTTTACCAAATCGAAGAAAAATGATGTGTCAAGTAAGAAGAAAAACAAGGTTAGTTATTGTATATATATGACTCTCTTTTTTTTCATTATTGTTAAGTATTTTTAACATCTCCGTATATTAAAATAAACTTGTTTTAGGAGGGCGAATCATCACATGATGCAGAATTTCATGCTACACAAGAAATCCCTCGTTATGATGGTCCACGAGATGTAGGATTCATTGTTTCTCAAGAAAGTCGTCATTATGATCAACAAGATGTGGGGTTCAATACTACTCAAGAAAGTCATTCATATAATTACTATGATTACGGTTATGGAAGTGTACGTATTTTTTTCATTACCTTTAGTTTTTAAGTTGTTTTTAATTTAATATGTTGGGTTGCAATTGATGCAGATGAACATGAATGGGAATCATGATATCAGTCAACAACATGAGAATGGGTCGTATGCAGCACCTTCTTACAATTTTGGAGCATTGCTAAAACAAATGGAACCTAAATAGAAAAGACAAAAGCTCTAGATTCTTTTGTTATGTTTTGAATCATTAGATATCACATTTTGGTTCTTTTTGTCATGAGTTGAATCATTTTTTTTATAGAACAGATACTAGATTGAAGAATGTTAAGAGGAAGAAACTGAAGGATCTTCAAGTGCAAAATTGAATCTATTGTTCATGACACTCAAATAGGGTGTTTGAGGGAGTATTGGAATAATATATTCATTATATTATATTGGAGAATATACCAATACTATTGGGATAATATTCCCATCATATTATAATATATGATATAAAGAATATTGGAATAATATACAAATCATATATACACATATATTGTATTTGTATATTATTACAATATCTATTGAAATAATATATTGAATAAAGCACAATTGGGAAGGAAGATCATCTCAAAGGATTGAGGACTATCAAACGGATCGTGTGTCAGGATCCAACGATCACCAATACTTGCATATATTTAGCTTTCCAATACTTTGTATTTATCAATATTTATGTAACATATTTGCACTTCTAATTATGTAAATAGGACCTATGTAAAGCCTATAAATACTTCATATTCAAGTCAATACAATTCACCTTTGAATTCATACTTCTCTCTTGTGTCTCTCTACATCTCTCAATTTAACATGGTATAAGAGCAAGGTTATTAGTGGGATATTACTCTCAAGTTATAAGGAGTTCCATTATTGTTCGGTTCGATTGTCTTACGATCAAGCAAAGGATTATCACTTTTTTATACTCACTCATTACCACTCAAAGGTCAGTAACAAATTCAAAAAAAAAAAAAAAAAACTGATTTTTTTTCATTTTATTTTTTTTTTCGATTTTTTTTCGGTTTATTAGGCTTTTATTAAGCCAGAAAATCAATTTCACCCTGTTCTGGAATTAACTAAACCTAACCCAGAATGAGTTCTAACCCATCCAGACTAGAATAACTTTGTCCCGGTTTTGTTTTTCAAACCCGGAATAGCCTTATCCAATTTTTTTAAAAACTAGACAACACCATCCCGGTTTCTTCTAATACCAGGATAGACTTACGGACAAACCCAGAACCAAAATCTCAAATTGGTTCCCGACCTCATCACAGGAGAACTTCTCTTCTCCGACGAGAACAACCACTCCGGCCAATTTCCGACATTTTTTTTCAATTCTAATCGCACTAGTTAACAATCTATAGGTGTTTATCACATATTAATGAGTTAATTACATGATTTCGGTGCTTATTTGGGATCCAAAAAAACGACTTTACAGAGAGTTTCAAATTTGTTTCTCTCTCTAGAAATCAACAATAATCGGTTAGTACTAATCTAATTAGTCTCCCAAATCAGACTATAAATGATCTAAAAACCACGACCGACCAACCCTTTGTTGTTTTCTACGTTTTTTTTTCGTCGTCGATTTTCTCTTTTCGGCGGCAGAAACCGTAGTTCTAAGTATTCCTGACGTACCTATCGCGACTGTTCCCAACCGTCTCTGAGTTATATTCTGACGGTAATTACCGTCACCTTTAATATAATATTTATTTCCTTATAAAAAAAAAAAAAACAATATAATAAGCAAACAAATTAATTTCAAATAGCTTATTTTTTCTTTCTTCACAGTTCCTTCATGGCCACTGACAACCCCACAATGGCGAATAACGATGTCTTCGACACGACTACCCAGAGTCCTATGAACACCTCTGACACATCACGCACTGTTAACCCAGTTTGCGATGAATATTATGTGCATCCTTCAGATACTGGTACTTCCGTTGTCCAATCTCCGGCTCTCACTGGACATGACTACGCGACTTGGGCTCATGGCATGCACAACGCCATTGTCATTAAAAACAAACAAGGATTCATCGATGGCTCTTTGCCCAAACCCACGGATTCCACCCATCTCCATGCTTGGATCCGCTGTGACACAATGGTTAAGAGTTGGATCCTCAACTCCGTCAGCCCTGACATCCGCAGTAGCATTATGCATTCGACTTCAGCTTTTGAAGTTTGGAAAAGTTTAAAAGAAAAGTATGCCAAATCCAACTCTCCTTACATGTATCAGTTGCGAAAATCCATTGCTTCCCTTCGTCAAGAAGCTTTGACTATTTCTGCTTACTTTTCCCAACTGAAAACTTACTGGGACGAGTTAGATTCCCTCCTCCCTCCCCAATCATGCGCTTGTGTTATTGGGAAGGCAACCATTGAGTACCATCACTCTGTCCGTACGATGGAATTTTTAATGGGACTGCATGAACGATTTTCACCCATTCGTAGTCAGATCCTACTTATGGACCCCTTGCCCTCTTTGGCCAAAATTTATAATATGGTTACTCAAGAGGAGCAACAACAATATATTGCTGCTGGTTCACCCTTTGACTATTCTGCTCTCACTACTAAGATCGCGGCTGCTGCCAAACAACATACTCAGAATTCTCAAAGAGGTAAACGACCACGCCCTTATTGTAGTACTTGCAAAATGCACGGGCACTCCACTGAAAATTGCAACAAGGGTGTACTATGTGATCATTGCCACAAACCAGGGCATACAAAAGAACAATGCTTCCAACTACACGGCTATCCAGAACGTAAAAACATTCCCCACCGCACTCTAGCTGTATCCAGTTCATCCACCAACAACACGTCTGCAACTCCGATCTTAAGTCAAGAGCATTATGATCGACTTATCACACTTCTCGAAGCCAGTGCTGCCCCTGGTTCTAAGGCGACTTTAATGTCAGGTACAATTTTAATGTCTAACCCTTCTTCTTGGATTGTAGATAGTGGTGCCTCTAACCACGTTAGTTTTTCCCTAAGTGCCTTCAGCTCTTACAACTTGGCCCCCCCATCATGTTATGTACAAATACCTTATGGGACCACCTATTTGGTGAAACACATTGGCAGAGTAGTTTTTTCAAACACTCTCACAATTGATAATGTTTATTACATTCCAAGTTTTAAATTTAACTTGATTTCTGTTAGCCAAATAAGTAAATCTTTACATTTGGATGTCAATTTTTCTCCAACTCATTGTGTTTTCCAGGAACACTTGACGACTCGGCAGATTGGTCTGGCTGATGAAATTGATGGCCTCTACATCCTTCGTAGAAATTTTTCAGTACTCGCTTTCAATAAGCCGCTCGACATTTGGCATCGTCGACTTGGGCACCCTAGTTTAGGACGCCTTAAATTTTTAGCTGAACAATTTAATTTTATTTCTTATGAGAAATCGCATGAATGTTTTGTATGCCCTATGGCAAAGCAACAAAAGTTACCATTTAATAAAAGTACTTCATTGAGTAAATTTTGTTTTCAATTATTCCATGCCGATATTTGGGGACCCTTTTCTGTCCCATCTTTAACCAACAAACGGTATTTTCTCACCCTTGTTGACGATTTCTCCAGATACATTTCTTATGGAATCCAAGTCTGAAACTAAGAAATACTTAGATTTCTTTTTTAAATTCAGTACCAAACAATATCACAAGACTATCAAGTCTATTTCTTGCAATCAGACTACAATGTCTTCAAGTCCGATTGAAATTTTTCGTTCTGATAATGGAACCGAGTTCCTTAGTAAGGATTTACAATCTTGGTTTCACTCAAACGGTATTATCCACCATCGTAGTTGTGTCTCGACTCCTCAACAAAATGGGGTAGTTGAACGCAAGCACCGACACTTACTTTATGTGGCACGTGCTCTTCGTTTTCAAGCACATGTTCCACTCACATTTTGGGGTGAGTGTTTAAAAACAGCAACTTATTTGATTAATAAGATGCCAACTCCCATTTTGTCATATAAATCGCCTCATGAAATTTTATATGAGACAATTCCAGATTACAATAACCTCCGCGTTTTTGGTTGCATCTGCTTTGGCCACAATGTCAACATAAAAAATAAGTTTGATCCTAGAGCAAAACCAGGTGTTTTCGTCGGTTATCCTCTAGGTAAGAAAGGATACACAATCTACGACCTAGAGTCCAAATTACTCTACGACTCCCGAAATGTAACCTTCTTTGAAGACAAATTTCCCTTTATGATAAAGGACAATGTTCATTCGTCTACTGACTCTTCGATTCTCCCTCCTTTTAAATTGGACGATTACACCCTCCATCCAACGACGCCTATATTTTCACCATGTCAAGACGAATATCAGTCACCATCTTGGATGGAGCCTCTGGTTTCCTATAATGCCACTACTCCTTCCACCATTTCCCCTATGGTGGAATCTCCATCAACTTCTTACACCCCGATTACCTCCGACCCAAACCTCAACGATGGGAACGACCCTTCACCATCCTTATCTTCCCCTTCGATTGAGCCTTCTTCGACTAATCAAAATCTTGAACCCACAACTACTTCACCGCTTCCGCACTCTGACATCGGCTCTCCGCCAGTGACACAACCAGAGGATGAACAACCACTTCCTTCTCGACCACTTCGTACCCGAAATCCGCCACCTTACTTAGCTGACTATCTTTGTTCGTGTACTGTTACACCGACCTCCTACACACCATATCCATTAACAGACTACATTGGTTTCGAGCGTTTTAGCCCTTCTCATAAGGCATTTTTTACTTCGATCATCGCTACAGAAGAACCAAAATCTTATACGGCCGCCAAAGAAATTCCAGAATGGCGTGACGCTATGGCTAAAGAAATCTCAGCCCTCGAACAGAACAACACGTGGGATCTGACCCCTTTACTACCTGGGAAGAAACCCATTGGTTGTAAGTGGATTTACAAAATAAAATACCGCTCTGATGGTTCAATTGAACGTCATAAAACGCGACTCGTTGCCAAGGGTTATACCCAAGTTGAGGGCATCGACTATCACGACACCTTCGCCCAAGTCACCAAATTGGTCACTGTTCGTGTCTTACTCTCTCTTGCTGCCATCCGAGGATGGCCACTCCATCAATTGGATGTCAACAATGCATTTCTTCAAGGTGACTTAAATGAAGAGGTGTACATGAACATCCCACCTGGTTTTGGCAAACCAGGCAATAATCAAGTATGTCGCTTGAACAAATCTCTCTATGGTTTGAAACAAGCCTCCAGACAATGGTTTGCTAAATTTTCTACCGGTCTAAAGGCCGAAGGGTTCAACCAATCTTCCTCCGACCATTCTCTTTTCTGTTATTTTCATGGTTCGACTGTAATTTACATTCTTGTCTATGTTGATGATATCATCCTCACGGGCAATAATGACAAGGCGATTCAATCTCTTCGGCAGCGTCTTGAACAACGATTTTCCCTTAAAAATCTAGGACGCCTCCAATACTTTCTTGGAATTGAAGTTTCTCGTTCGCCCAAGGGTATCTTTCTCTGCCAACGAAAGTACACCTTAGACATTCTTCGAGACTCTGGTCTCCTCGGAGCCAAACCTGTTTCATTCCCAATGGAACAACATTTGAAATTGCTACCGACAGACGGTACACCTTTAGATGACCCCACACAATTTCGTCGTCTGATTGGTCGACTTCTTTATGTCACTGTTACGCGACCTGACATTGCATTTTCGGTCAACTACCTTAGTCAATTTATGCAACACCCCCGCACTACCCATATGGATGCAGCGACTCGAGTTCTACGATACTTAAAAGGTACCCTAGATCATGGGATTCTCCTTTCATCGTCCAGCTCTCTCACCATTTCTGCCTTCACTGATTCTGATTGGGCCAGTTGTCCTATTACTCGGCGTTCTACCACCGGCTACTTCACTATGTTAGGTGCAATCCCATTATCTTGGAAATCCAAGAAACAACCGACTGTTTCTCGCTCCTCCGCAGAAGCAGAATATCGAGCCCTTGCTTCTCTAACAGCAGAACTTCAATGGTTGAAATATCTATTTCAGGACTTACGCATTCCAATTCCTGAACCATTTCAGGTTTATTGCGACAATATGGCGGCAATACACATTGCGACAAATCCTGTTTTTCACGAACGAACTAAACATATCGAGCTCGATTGTCACTTTGTTCGTGAGAAACTTGAGTCCGGTCTTATTAAGACGACCCACATCCGCTCTTCCGAACAAGTAGCTGACATTTTCACAAAGCCGCTTGGTTCAGACCAGTTTCACCGGTTAGCATCCAAGTTGGGCTTGTCTCAAATTTCTTCACCTGCTCCAACTTGCGGGGGGGGGGGGGGGGGGGGGGGGGGGGGGGGGTATTGGAATAATATATTCATTATATTATATTGGAGAATATACCAATACTATTGGGATAATATTCCCATCATATTATAATATATGATATAAAGAATATTGGAATAATATACAAATCATATATACACATACATTGTATTTGTATATTATTACAATATCTATTGAAATAATATATTGAATAAAGCACAATTGGGAAGGAAGATCATCTCAAAGGATTGAGGACTATCAAACGGATCATGTGTCAGGATCCAAGGATCACCAATACTTGCATATATTTAGCTTTCCAATACTTTGTATTTATCAATATTTATGTAACATATTTGCACTTCTAATTATGTAAATAGGACCTATGTAAAGCCTATAAATACTTCATATTCAAGTCAATACAATTCACCTTTGAATTCATACTTCTCTGATCTTGTGTCTCTCTACATCTCTCAATTTAACAGGGAGAATTTCTTATTTTTGATGTCTGTATTTTGATGCATTTGGATTATATAGAGAGATATTTTTCTGAATATTTAGTATTTTGACCTTGTTTGAAATTAGTATGGTTGGGTTTCTTTGAACTTTCAATGCACTATTTTGCTGAGAAATTAAGTGACTTCAATTTAACAGAGAAACAAAACTAGGGTTAAATAAGATTAGTGGACTTCTGTTCTCCATATCAGACCAAAAACGTTCTAGATTTGGGGATGAATAAAATAGTATTAAGTGGAGATGGGCATGAATTTAAAAGAATAATTAATTAGGAGGTAAATAAAATAATAATTAAAATGAATAAAATAATGACTAATATGGGGATGAGTTAAAAAGCAGACTTCAGCTTTACAAGGTTGTAGTGGACAAGACGGTTCAAGTGGAAGTTTGCCCAAGACAGGCTGCCTAGCTTTATTCATATAACAATGATATGCATATAAATTATATGCTTGGCTCCACATATGCCATATTCGAAGACCATCTCATCCTGATGAAACTTTGGAAATGGCATACAGGGAGCCAGGCATATCTATTTTTTTTTTTTTTGTAATGGTAACATTCGAATTGTGGCATCTCTATATATCTAGTGAAAAGATAAACACATTACCCCAACTAAGCTCGGCTTTGCCAAACATGTCCATTCATTTACCATTTTGCGCATGTATATATATGCTCATTATCATCAACATCTTAATTTCGATCGGCATCATCACTACATATCATCAATACACATTAAGAACTACTGGTGATAATTGAAAATAACATTAATATTAGGGATACTTGGAGTTCTAGAGAGTGAAACTAGAGAAAGCAAAAAAAAAAAAAGTAGTAGAAGAAGAGATAGGAAGATAGGGGATATGACTACAAATACTGCTCTACAATATCAACAGAGTAGTATTTGAAGTCCAGATGATATGATAAAATGGGGGCTACTAGTAGGGTGTATATATATATATATACGCATACTTAAAAGTGATCCAATAACTAAACCAGTGGGTGCATGACCCAATTACACAAACCACAAATAAATACCATACTTTTGGTTTGAGAAAACAACCAAACTCTAACAGCTAAGGCCTAAGAGAGAAGGGTAGCTTTTGAGTTGGCAAATGAAACAAACATATAGAGTAATAGAGAGAGAGAAGGTGATCATGAAAAAACCCCCTAGCTCCTTCCAAGTTCCATCCTCACCTCAACTGCCTACTTTTGAGTTCCTAAACTCACCAAATGTTGTGCTAAAATTGGTTTCCGTTTTGAATGGGAATGTAAGTGATGATGAGAGAGAAAGAATACAAACAAAAGGGTAGCTTGGTTGCTCAAAACATGTGGGGGTTTCATTGAGTTTGACCATCCTCACCACCAATACCACTACTATTTAGTAGTATATATATCTATATAGAGAGAGAGAGAGAGAGAGAGAGAGAGAGAGAGAGAGAGAATAACAAGAAGAGTTGCAGGCAGGGGAGAGAGAGAGAGAGAGGAGTGACAGATAAAGATGGGTCATTAACCACGCAACTTCCTAGACTTATGGTTATTATGGTCACGAAAGCAACATTACTTTTCTACTTATCAAACTGATTTGTCTGCAAGTGTTTGGAATACTTGTAGATTCCCCTCTCTCTCTCTCTCTCTCTCTACTCTGGATAAAAACAATTCGATACCGTTTCTCTCTCAACACGCAAATATTCCACCTTTCCTGCTTCAATTTTACTATCACCCTGGGAGTAGGCATAGGTCATATAACACTAATCTTCATATATTGGATTTCAAAATTAATAAACAAGAGAGAGTTGCAGAGAAGAAATATATATATATATATATATATATATATATATATATATATATATATATATATAGGGAGCGAGAGAAATATGTCATGTAACCGACTAATCTATTTTATTATAATTGACTAGGTTTCAGCCACGTCCGCACGTCCTACGGACGACGGACGAGGCAGACGCTATTCAAAAGGGAGAAGATGAAGATATTGTTAATCTTTTTTTTTTCTATTGCGGAGAGAAATGAGGGAATAGATCATAACCAATTTTGACACTAATACCCTTCTTTTTTTGTCTATTTACATAATAAGTATTTTATATCATCCGTCGGATTTGATCTCTATCAAACTCCCAGAAAAAATGGACGGTCAAACTTATTCAAAATAAACGGCTGACCTGTTTTTATATATAAAAAGATTAGTGACTAAAATGTGGTTTTGATGTTTTTAAATTAGGGAATCGCATTAAATCCATTCGAGATTCTTTTTTTGTTACAAGTACTGAATCTATTACTAAATCAAACACATTTATTGGTTCTAACGCATTTTGCGAGACTAACCGTTGGAGTGTTAACTTTCCGCGGGATGAAGGAGAACTTGACACCAAAGAAGTTTGGAATTAGTTTCCTAATCTTCGTAACATGAATCTCTGGGTGCCATCAGATCACGTGAGTTGGGTTTTGGAGATGTTTTATGATTGTCAGGTTGTCACTTTCAATATGAATGAATTTGAGATTACAACTTGCTGCCCATGGTATTCCTTCTAAGATTGCAATGTTTTTGCTTTCTTCAGCATTTCTGGCTCTAATGGAAGAAGCTTTTGCAGAAACGAATTTGGCTTTGTGATCATGAATTATGCAACTAATACCGACATGATCATTGATATTCAAAATGAAATTGAGTATCATATTCAATCCTAATTAAAATCTTAACCATTAAAAGGAAAAACAACTTATGATTTACATCTAGTGATTGGGTAATCTGAACTTTACCTCTCTATAGTTATTTAGAATAAAACTGAAAAATAAAATAGAATATGAAAGACAAAAGAGAGTTAATTTGGTTTCATGAAATTCATAGGCAGAAAGGAACCGATGAATGGGAATGAAACTACACAAATTCAATTACAGAAACTGCATCAACTGTTGAGAAAATATCTAATTGATTTATCGACTATCAAACCCACTTGAAATTTAAATACAAATTGTTGAAGACAATCAAATCTGAGAAACCAATCATACTGCGTTCTGGATGGTAGAAGAAACACCAAAAATCAATTAACAATTAATATTTGATCAAAATAAGATGAAACTAAAACCTTAAAAGCAATACATCAAAATAAGTAATTGAAGGCACCAACAACTGGTAGGAAAGTTGGTAAGTGCATCTACTCGCAATGCGGAGGTCCCGAGTGCGATCCCATGGAAGTGTAAATCCAAGATATTGAACTTGAGTATAAATAAAGTAATTTTTGTGGCCTTATCACATCGTGTCGGTGTATCAATGCCTTTGTAGTGACCATTGTATTCAATATTCTAATAAATGATTTCTTTTCTAGAAATTGTAAACCGAAATCTAATTATAACCTAAGATTTAGGATTGTAGAGAGAGAGAGGGATAAAGACTTAAATTGTAAGAGTCCTTTTAGGGATAGAAGAATTTGTAACCGGAATCTTTAAGAAGATGAGGTGAGGAATAACCATAACCCTCTTTAGATCAATGTCCTTCACGCTTGGGTGAGAGGACGTTAATCAAACCTAATTTAAGAAAGAGCGGAAAAAGAAACACATGATTAAGATTGGGATGATATGTTGAACGGATATGATTAATGGACGAAGATATGCTAATTGATACTTGCCCATAATTGCAAAATATTCTAAGTCAGTTCCAATTAATCTCGACCATCAAACCCGAAGTTAAAATTGAAAAAGACCATATTGTAAATGTTCAAGGACTTCTAAATAATATTCTTAATAAAAAAAATGTTTGTCCCAGAAGACATAAAATACTTCTGCTTTTTTATATAGATTGAAGTGTATATCGAGAGTAAGCATGGTGCTCTTAAAATTAACATAGATTTTCAATAAAAGTTCTTACATGAAGTAAGGTTGTGTTTGATTCTAAGTTAGGGAAAGGAAAAAAAAATGGGAAAGTAATTCTCGGAGTAACAATTTCTCCTAGAAAATGATTCCTATGAAACATTTTCAAAGTTTCTACTATTTGGTTTAGCAAAGGAAAATTAAGTTGTGTTTTCTTCTTTTTGTGGGGTTTTTACTTGTATGCTTAGTGTTCTTAATCTTATCAACCCAAACTATTATTATAATCCAAACTCCTATTATTTGATTCTTTTAATTAATGGAGAAGGGAGTAGCTCTATTGCGACCATTCTTTTTTATGGGACTTCAACTGCTTATCCAAAACAGTTATAATTCCATGCATGGGTTTACTTCATCACCATCATCAGTGAAGATGATGATGATGGAAGATGAAACTATCCCGACTCCTACAACCACCATTGTTACTTCGTCAACAATAAATCAATGTCTCATACAACACCAAACTATCCAAATTAATCAAAATGCTTATAATTTCATGCATGGGTTTACTTCATCACCATCATAAGTGGAGATGATGATGATGGAAGATGGAAATATATGAAAATTGATTTCTGAAATTTATTGATGATAAATTAATCAAAGTCCTAAATCTTATCTTGGTCTTGCTTTTGTTTTCTTCAACCTGTTGCTCTTATTTAGCTCCTATTTAGAGAGAGATTGTGAAACCAAATATAATATTGTTGTGATCTTTATGTTAGTCGGTTGAAGAAGATAGTGTAGTGGGTGAAAAGAGTAGATTCAGGGAGAGAAGATTGGAAATACGGTTGAAGGGGAGAAAATTGAGATATTTTTGAAGGATTTTGGGTTGGGAAAGAGATTCTTAAGGTAGAGGAGAGTAACAACTTTCCCTTATTTTGTGGAAAATTGGGAAAGTTCAATCACGTGATAGAAAATTTATGTTTCCTTAAAATAATTAACAAACAAGTGAAAAATCTTATTTTTGTTGAAAGAATTTACCATTCCATGTTGATTAGGCCTTCTTGCAACAAAAAAAAAATGTTGATTAGGCCTTTTCAACAAAAAATAAAAATGTTGATTAGACCATTGAAATACACTTCTGAACCCCAAGTATACTAAATATAGTAATTGACTAGCAGATCAATAATGATGGATATGGAGGGCAAAGGACCAAGGGTGGCAATGACTACCCTTGAAATGTACACAACTTCGTGATTGCATAGTAAATACAAAAATGACAGGAGAATTTTTCTTGTACTCCTGTCATATTTCAGTGTTGAATTGGATTAATAAGAAAAGAGATATTTTTTTTTTGCAGTCTTTTTGGACTATAAAAAGATTAAAATACACTTTGTCAGGAGGAGTCACCCTATCAGGGTTGTGATAGACAGACACCTCTCTTAATTATTGTACAACCCTTCCATAACCAAAATTATGAAGGTTCGTTTGCAAATGGGATTCCCATCTTCGATAGCCAGTTTGAATTATATATGCGATGATATCCATGATTTATATAAAGAATATATAATTCATAGTCGTTATTTCGTCACTGCAAGTGTCTGCTAACACTTTATACAATCTCATTTCTGTTTGTGAAATTTATAAGTTGATTTTTATTGCTCAAAATTGTATTTTTGGAGTCCGACATAATACAACGACTGAAATCTCCCCAACATGAGAGTTGGGACTCAACGGTTATGTTGGGGTCCATCCTAGTCGTTGGATTTGCTCCAACAGCTAGAAATGGGTTCAACCCTTATAAATTGGGGTTGAACCCATTCATTCATCTCATTTCTCTCAACTTCTCTCTATCTCTCTCAATTTCTCTTTTTAATCTCTTTCAATTTCTTTCTCTCTAATCTTTTTCAATTACTTTCCATATTTCCCATTTGATCTTCCTATAATGGATCCACTAGATACTAACGAATTATTCGGCTAAAGTTTTATGGAAACGTTGTCTCCTACTTCTGCTTTTCCGTCGCCTCAATTAGGGGTTGATGATGATGAAGTATTTGATGAATTTTCTGGGCAAGAAGGGACGACTTCAACGAAGATAACTAGACGAGAACCGTATAAGCCAGATCAAAATATTTTACTTGCTAATTGTTATTTGAAAATCACATTTAATGCGGTTGTCGAAAATTGTCAAAAATATAAAGTATTTTGGCAAAAAATAGCGGATGAATATAGCGCGCATGCAAAGTATCAACGCACTTGAAATGTCAAAGTTTTATCTATACTTTGAAGCTAGTAAATATAATTCCAAAAAATAGGGAAAACGATTATGACTGTGTAACTATTAAAACTTTCAATTCCTTTATTTCTATCTTTTCACTTCATAATATAAACTTAACATAAATTTTGTTTATTTCAGTTAGAAAGAGCACTTGAAATGTATAAAAAATCACCAATGAAAAGGTTTTAGATTCCAACATATTTACAAGATTTTGATGACACACAACAAGTGTATGTTAGACATGCCAGGAGAGTCAACATCACGCAAAAAAGATTCTAGTACCAATTCGTCAGAGGAAAGACCAACTAGCCGCAAACAAGCCAAAGCAAATGCAAGAGTTTGAGAAAATTCCATACATTTTACTGCTAAAAACAAAAAAGAAAATAGTTCTTCAAGAGCTCTGATGGAGGGATATTGGGAACAGAGAGTAGAAGAATCCCAACGAAAAACAACAACAACGGAGGAAGCTATACAGATTCAACAAGATGCTATACAGTTTCAACAAGAGGCTCTACAATCAGATAGAGAATACAATAACCGAAAATATGGGATTAACTTAATGATGATTGATGTTTTTTTTTTTTTTTTGTTGATGCTAAGTCTCTCGACGAATATGGTGCACGAATGCTTAAGGCAGCGCGAGACGCTTATTTAATCAACCACGAGACCCAAGAAACCCTTCCTTTAATTTTTTTTATTGTTGTTTAGTCGTATTTAAGTGGATTTAAATTTTCAATCAATTATTAGTTGTAATCAATGTTGTTTAATCGACCTTATCAAGTAAATTGGGACAAATTCAAATTTTCAGCTTAGTAAAGGCTAGGGCTGGACCTGAACTTTTGAGGCTAAACTGAAACTGAAATTTTGTAGTGAACAGGTGATTTTTTCGAGAAAATCTTGGATACCCAAAAGATGCCGCATGTTTAGCTTTCTGTTTAAAAGCATGAGCCATAGCTAAACACAGGCAGAGAGAGAGAACCTTAGTCCTTCAAATCGACACCCCCTCTTAAGCCCATGAAGTTGTGAGATCGAATCTCCGTCAAAGCAATTTGCCGTCAAGATCTATCTCATGTAATTTAGGCAATAAATAAAATAAATAATGTAATAATTTATCGAGTCATAGGCCTCTTTCATGTTATTGGGCTTTAGGCCTCTTTCATGTTGTTGGGCTTTAGGCCTCTCTTATTATCGTTTAAATTAGGCGTATCACATCTTCAAGATGTATCAATGCCTTGTAACAACTAACGTAGATCGTATTCGATTTCTCGAAAAAAAAATTGTAATGAGGTGATCCACTAGCCTTTCTTGCAGAGAGATTTCACAGAAAGAAATTTAGAGCACTGGCCTCGAAAGTAAACAGAACAGCAGAGAGAATACAGCAAATCATATTTAAGATCATACTATAATTCTTGATGGTGTGTTCATTCAAGAATATTTGTAACAGACAATATCTAATCAGTAAATCATTTCAACAACAAAACTTAATCGTGTTATGTCCATAATAGTAGAACTCTTAACCTAAGTAGTAGCTTTGCATATAAAAGATGAAAATAAGTATAAACTAACAACAGAAATATAAGATAATGAAGATCAAATTTACCATAGGAATATAAGCAAAGTCAAACCAATACAATCCATACGATTTTCCAATGAAAGTAATCTCCAAAAATTTAATTAGGATCCGCCTATTCACGCAAGTAAATCATGTTTCGAATTCCACCCCCAACTGCGGAGCCTTGGAACACTTCTATTCCTAAACATAATTCACATTTCTCCCCATATATCAAGCACTGCACTCTTATATTCTACTTCTAATCTTCAACTACCAAGAAGGATTACCTCTCACAATCAAAAATCAGTACTTACTGTAAATGGCAACAAATTCTTCTTCCACTTATACTCTTTATCTTGTATACCCTAACCGAATCCATCTCAATCCTCTTAGATGTTGAAAATATGGTTCCAGGGGGGGGCAGGGCTGCAGGGGGGGAGTAAGCGAATATCTCGTTCTGCATTAAGTGGCCGGCTCAACTTCTTAGCAAGAAACGATATTGTGAACAATTAACCAAACAACACAAATAGTGGTTCCATACAATTTCCTTCTACAAACACCATAAACTCAAAGCCTAGTCCAGACCAATACAAAATCAACAGTCTCCATTTTCGAGTGAACTCTCTCTCTCTCTCTCTCCTTCTAGATGGATTTTTTTTCCCGAAGGTTGATTCCTATCTAGGATCACGGTAGGTCTACTTTTGTAGCCTTTTCCATAACTTGAAGTACAAATTTTCATTTTCACCATAAATCATTAGCAACTTGACAAAATTTTCACAATTATAAGCTAATTAGAGTTCAATTCTAACTTGAATTTATCCTCAAAACCGGAACCTATCTATATTAACCCTAATCTAATAAACATCAATCAAGTTTCATAACCTCATTCATATATGCAGATATAAAAACATAATTACATATCAAAATTAAACATCAAATCAGATAAAAGAGAACTACCCATTCATCAAAATAACAATATACCATCAGTAAAGAAAACCATTTCGATTCCATAAACATAAGAGAGTACCAAAATCAAAATTACCCAAATAAGATCAAACCCTAACATTACGTATTCCAAAAAAGTTTCAAAATTCGAACTTAATCATTCTAAAGATAAAAAGGATGAAGAAAACTTATCGACTAATCGACGTTTTGCATGATATCTTCAGTAGTGAACTTAGTTCCCTTATCTTTATCAGCAGCTGCCCTTCCTTTTGCTTTGCGTTCAAGAAGATCTTTACGATCTTTGTCAAGTCTGAGTTTGGTGACGACGACCTTTGATGGATTTATTCCGACATTAACAGTTGATCCATTAACTTTCTCTCTGGTGATTCTTTCAATGTGGATAATCCATTTGCGACGGTAAACTTGAACAACTTTCCCTTCTCTTCCTTTGAAAGTTCCTCGAACGACTTGAACTTCATCGTCTTTGCGAACTGGTACTGACCGGACGTTGTATTTGGTTCGAAGATCGGAGGAAAGAGGAGCACTCATCAGAACTCGACGAACACTTGATGGCGCCGTGAAATGAGCCTTCCTGCTCTTCCTCCTCGAACTGGAAACCCTAGGGTTGAATTTCATTTTCGCTTACCTTCTCTGCGAATCCTCCCTCTCTCTGAAAATGTGGTTAGAGACTAGACAATGGTGATTAGGGTTTTCATTTTATAGTGTTGATAAGATTTGAATCCTCCCCTTGAATTCTAGGGTTTGCGATTTTCTTCTTCGTGAACCATTGGATTCCAACACAATAAACGCGGTCAGATGGTGGTATATCGGGTCAATTGAACGGTAAACCCTGACCCGGCCGGTACTCGCTTGTAAGAAAAAACAAGAGATATTTTCCAAAAGGCCTCCTGGTTTAAGGGCAGCTTCCCTCCTAGACCCTAATTTATAAAAAATATCCAGATGACCTCATTATCCACTTTTCCATTACAAGTCCGTTAACGTTAGATTTTATATTCCCACATTACCCTTCTTTGTTGTCAGAATAAGCCTTTTCAACATGTCACTCCAGTCTTTTGAATAATTTTTCAAGATTTTATATTATCCACTTCAATTGTTTCACTCTCTAACGTTGATGAAATTGTTTCACTTCAATTTTTCAAGATTTACTATTAATCATAGCATTGAATAAATATAGTCAAATAAACCCTTAACTCCATTCTTGGAAGTTGTTATTTCTAACTGTGACGGAGGAGAACCCAAATGCCAACATTGAAATAAGCAACAATTTCAACCCCTAATAGTACTTACTATATATGACATAAAAACATTTTGATGAAGAAATGAAACATCTTCTAAACAATGTTTTTATCTCCATGTTATCGATCTCATTGTCAACATCTAAACCGGTTCTACCAGAAACACCAAATTTGAATGAGTAATCTCGTCGTTGAAGAGGTTTTGATGCACCCGTTTAACAAAATCTAATAATTTTATAAGAGATGTTCAAAATAGTTAAGAATTTTCATAACAAAATATTGAAGACTGTAAAGAAGCAGTTATTGCTATGAAACTCAAATTATTTTTTGTGGATAAATCACTTCTTAAGAGCAAGTCCAACGTGGGGCTCGGGCTCCCAATTTTGGGAGCCCCCGGCTTTTCTCAATACCAACGTCGGGCTCCCAAATCTAAATAAGTACGTGCGCGAATTACGTGTGCGAAATTTTGATTTCAGTTTTCGACTATGAATTATTAGTTTTCGATACAGAATAAAAATGTAATATCATTCGAGAGAGATAATTTCAAAAAGATAAACACAAAAAAAAGGAAAAAAAAATAGGTCAAAACAATTAAAGACCTCAAAAAAATCATTTAAAAAAAATTAAAAGAAATTAAATTTGCTTATAAATCCGTCGATGATTGCATGGCATTTCTAAAAGTTCTAGCTGGAAAATCCCAGCAATGGGAAACTTCTAAAGGACCTCCTACTAAGGCAAATCCTACTCTGAATAGAGGTGCCATTTATAGAGCTGACGATTCAGAAGTTAAATTTGCTGCCATGACTAGACGGATAGAAGCCCTGGAGCTTGGTCAGCCTAAAACATTCATGGAGGATCTCACTAATGTCATGAGTGTTGGAAATGAATCCATCTCTTATCTGTGCTCCGTCTGTGGAGACTCATCTCAAACAAGAAACAAGTGTACCCTATTCTTTGGTTCAACTGAAAAAGAATAAGCTAATGTTCTTTACCAAAACTCTAGGCAAGACAATCGTCAGAAGAAGGACACTAGTTGGCAAAGAAGAGGGTTCATGATATATTTCACTATCGTCGGGAACTCCTACCCTATTATCAATTACCCTACCACTTCTAAGGGTGGTTACTGCATTGGCTTGATCCATTGGTTGTTTACCTAGTGTACCTTTTGGGTTTTGCTCAGTTTGACTAGGAAACATACCCTTTTCTATCTGGCTAAGGGCTTCTGAAAGTTGACCTACCTGGATTTTCAGACTATTCAAGGATTGGTTGGTCTCTACTTGCCTTTTAGCTAGTTTAATGAAGGCCTCCTCTAGAGAGTTCTTGTTCTCCGGAAGATATTGTGCACTAGGCTGAGCATAGGGGTTCCTAGAGGCATTAAACTCAGGAGGGTTCATTGAACTGCTAGGTTGACTCTGGTTTTGACACTGGGACCAAGAGAAGTTGGGATGATTTCTACAACCTGGATTATACGTGTTAGAATACAGATTATACTTCTGACGATTGGCCTAGAGGTGTGATACAGAAAATTAGCCTGCTCTTTTTCATCAAAACCAAATAAGAAGGTACACTTGTGCCCCGTATGAGAAGGGTCTCCACAGACGGAGCACGGATAAGAGGTGGATTCATTTACAACACTCATGACCTGAGTGGGATCCTCCCTAAATGCTTTAGGCTGACCAAGCTCTATGGCTTCTATCCTTCTAACCATGGCGGCAAGTTTGGACTAGTCTAGTCCATCATAAAGAATCTGGACTAGATTGCTTTTTTCATAACCATGGTGTGGACATTGTAGTTCCAGTTCTTTAAATCTCTCAAGATATTTAGAGAGAGATTCTCCTTCTTGTTGCACAAAATTGTTAAGACTTTGCCATAAAGAGGTAATTTTGTGCTTGAGAAAGAATTTTATAAGGAACGAACTGCTCGATTCTTCCCATGTAGTGATGGAATGAGGTTGTAAGGCATATAACCAAGATTTTGCTTTCTCTTTCAAAGAGAAAGGGAATAACCTAAGTCTCAAAATTTTATCAGGCATATTGGGGAGATTCATAGTCCCACAGATTTCTTCAAAATCCCTAACATGGTGGTAGGGGTTCTCGTTCTCAACCCCACGGAGGGTCGGGTGATGGGCCTAGAAAGTTTCCTAAAAAGGTCACCACCCGCAAGTATACGGGTGTCAAGTGTAAACCCGGTAAGACCGGAGTCGATCCGCGGAGACCAAGTCAAACTCACTCTTAAACCTAAAACTAACTTGGATTATTTTTCCGATTTTGATTTTCTTGCAATTCAAACAATAATACTAACAAAGACAAATAATAATGGTAAATGAATTTATGGGAGAAGTAGCCTAGGGTTTTGAATCCGTTACAATCAAACACAAATATTCACTCAAATCTTATTTTTCTTGTCTCACCTCAATTGATTCTCTACGATTCTAACTATTGCCTATCAACTATCAAGTATTCGTCATTAAAGAATCTAACCTAAATATGACGAATCAAGATGTATGAAGTATAGGTAATGAAAGATTCAAACACACTTTCAACATTTGCCTATTAACTAAGAAGCATTAGTCATTAAAGATATACCTAAACATGACTAATCAAATCAGAAATATAAACGACGAAGAAGTTATGAATAATTTCGAAAATTTATCAATTGAATTTATCCTTCAAACTATTAAGATAATAAGTCAATATTCATGTAAAATGTTAACTTCATCGAACCCTAGACTAAAAGAACTTAGCTACTCATCACTAAAGAGATCATAATCATGGTGGGATAAATAAAAATTAATAAAATAAGAGAGGGAGAAAGAATCGGCAAAGAAACAACCTTTTTTCACGAAATTTCACTCTGTGCAGCCAAACAGACCCTTAGGGAAAATAATTTTCTCGTCTGCTCGAAAAATACTTCTCTGTGGGAAAATTATTTTCCTCACCTGGTTTTTCTATCTCTCTCTATTGTTTTCTCCTTCTTTCTCTCTCTAAACTTTCTATTTCTCTCTCTAAAAAAGTAATATAACTCTCCCTTTCTCTCTCTAATCAAAACTGTAAAGAAATAAAGAGATTTTAAGGATCGGTTTTATTAATTCAAAAATATCTCTCTCTCTACAGTATCTCTCTCTCTCTCTCTTAACTCTTTCTATCCAATCTTCTCTCTTTCACAAAGAGAAGAAGAAGAACAGAAACAGAAACTCTTACACTTTCCCTCTCTCTCTAGCTCTCGGCTTTAACTCTTTAATGGCCGAGCTCCTTCTCTCTCTCTCTAAACCTTTTTCTTCTTCTTTAACCGTCGAGGAGATCCCATTCCATAGCTCTCTGAATTTTTTTTGTATTGTCTAATCTGAGGATCTCTTCTCTCTCTAACTTCCATTTTCAACCGAATTTACCATCTCTGTCTTTCGGTTTTAAAATTTGTTTCCATCTCTTCTGATTCTTTCCTTCTCGGTTCTAAACTTTCCCTCTCTAGCTAATGTATCCTTCTCGGTTTCTATCCATTTCCAAAGAAATATATTATCTTCACTTCCCATATCTTTCCTTCTCTCGGTTTCTATCTCCTTTCACTGTTTTTAGCAAGTCCCTGTTTTAGCATGAAGCTGAGAGATAGAAAGAAATTAGAGGGATGAAGTTACCAAAACTTTGGTGCCCAATCAGTTGTGTTCTTGTTCTCAATAAGGGATGATAATGTGCATTACGGTGTAGCCAAATGAGATGAGACAACCGGCTGATCTAGCTGATCCATTCGCCCGTCATGCACAGTCCATCCGTTGTTGCACTGGGAGCGCAGGAGTATTCAAATATCTTGCGTCGCGTCACACAGTATGAGAACTTAGAAGTGGTCCCGATTATCACCCATTGTGCCCACCGATGTACAGAGAATTTTATCCCTCATCGTCAGGCGTGCCGCCACGTGGCACTGAAAAGCTCCAACTTGACCAAAACTTTGACTCGATATAATTTTCGCACTCGGACTCCGATTTCACTTCCACTTTCGCCGTTGGATTCGTATTGGACTCTACTTTCACATGAGAACTAATATTGACCAGAATACCCTTGTCATTAAAATGACCAAAATGCCCCTCAAGTATGTCTTTATCACGATGTTTTGGCATCGAACTCCGTAAATGAGACCTGAGAAGGAAAATCAAACAAATCATCAGAGTAACCGCTCGAACTGGACTAACTAACCCGAGTTAAGAGAGTCAGATGGGACATTTTCATGTCTCATCATCGGGAGCATTTGAATAATGCTCGGCGTCAACTCGAAGTGAGTCGTGGAGTGGGGTAATCGTATGCTTGATGGTTGACATGTTCTAGTAGGATTCTAATCCCTGAGTGTCATAGGTGGATTTCCATCCCTGGTTTGGTTCTGATTTTCACCCATACTGTCACTGAAAGAGAAATTTGCTAGAAGATTACGTAGATGAGTTTCTCTACTAATGAAACGACCTCTCTTATCACGATATCTATCGGGCATAAACTAGAGCCCAATGACCAAAGAAACTCTTGAACAAATTTTTTTTTTTTCAAAACCATAAGAATCACTACGAAGACCCTAGAGGAAAGCAAACACAATCAAGCTGACTCCACCAAGCAACCTAAACAAAATCTAGCAACAAGTTGATTTAGGCTTAGTTTTAGTGAATGAGTTAGTCAGATTCACCTAAAATCTAGACAGCTCCTACTTCGTTACAAAGCTTGAACTATGACTGTTATGAGGGTTACTCCGTCAAAGTACTATGGTCAAACAATTCTTGGAGACAGCCAACGATGAACGTTGTGATTACCGTCCTACCTTCGGCAACGTTTCCTCTTCTCGAGGCGGCCTATTAAAGAATTGAGTGACATTTTCCTTTTAGGAATGCCCAAATAAAAATCGAGTCCCTGAATTGTTTCAAAGATCCTATGAGCTCGAAATCTTAGGGGCTAATGTCTAAATCAGATTTTAGTTTTTGGGTGAGGTTTAGGATCGTGAATGTCGTTACCTATTTGCGCAAGAGAACGGTGGTGAAATCCGTCACCTATCCTTTAATTGGGTTATTGTCCTTACTAGAATGCTTATACTAAATAGTCCGATCAAAGCAATTAGGCACACAAAAACACACAATTACCCACTGACAGGAGATTCGTGGGTGATCAAGAAGTTACCTCCCGTTCGAGACGGGCGATGACCTTTCTAGACGACCCGGGCCACTCTCCCCGCGAGTGTTCGAACCCGAGGCTTCATTTTGGTTTTCGGTGACAATTTATAAAAGCCCTCCAATTTAGGGTCAAAACTTTAAAACCAAAAAATAAAAGCTAGAAAGTATAAAGTCTGTCAATCAAAAATAAAAAAATAACTAAAAAGAAAATGTAAATTTCTTCTTCTTGAGCTCCTCTCTTTGTCGCGCCTTTTCCTTTGCTTCTTAGCGTTCTACACACAAAAAAAAAAAGCAAGTCAAAGTGTCCAAAAATCAAAACTTACCAAAAATAGAACTTTCCAAATATAGAAATAAGATAAGACAACTTCAAACTTAGTCCCTGACAGTGGCGCCAAAAAATTGATGAGCCTAGAAGGTTACTCTAAAAGGTCACCACCCGCAAGTATACGGGTGTCAAGTAGTAAACCCGGTAAGACCGGAGTCGATCCGCAGAGACTAAGTCAAACTCACTCTTAAACCTACAACTAACTTGGTTTTTTGAATTCGATTTTGATTTTTACGATTAAATAGTAAAGTACTAAAATAACGAAGATAAGTAATAACAGTGAACATATTAATGGGGGAGAAGCCTAGGGTTTTGAATCTATTCTAATCATGCATAAACGTCGATGTAAATCTAAAATCTTTCGTAACTAAACAAATAATCAACTCTTAAAGACTCTAACTATTATCTATCAATTATCAAGTATCCAATATTAAAGAACCTAATCTAAATATAATGGATCAAGATCTATCGAAGTATAAATAATGAAAGCTTCAAAAACAGTCAATAAATGTCTAAACACTTAGATTGTCGAAATAAACATCTAAAAATCATGCATAACTAAAACGTCATCAAAACCCTAAACTAGAAAATTAGCTACTCATGGTGATAGAGATAAATATTTAAACAATTTAAAGTATGAGAGTAAAGTGGAAAGAGAATTAAATTTCTTGCTGATTTTCCCGTATAGCAACCAAACACGCCCTAAGGGAGCAGTTTTCTCGTCTTCTCGGAAGTATTTTCTCTCTGAGAAAATTATTTCTCAAGCAGTTTTCCCGTCTTCCTCAACTGAGTTTTCTCTCTCTACTGTTTTTTTCTCTCTCACTAAAAGAGATAAACCAGGAAAGAAAAAGAACACAGAAAATAACAATCACTAATTTGATTCCTCTCAACCTCTCTACAATCACTATTCCCCTCTCTCTATCATTCTTTATTTCTCACTAAAAGAGATAAACTAGAAAAAGAAGAAATTGAAAATGGTAGATGATGATGATGGTATTTCTGTTTAACTATGTTTCTTCCTTTGAACAATAAATCTCACTCTCTCTGTTTTTCTCTTTCTCTCACTAAAATATCATTAACAGTAAAGAAGAAGCAAGATGATGGTGGTGTTTCTTCTCTCTTTTAGCCGTTTTCTTGATGATCCTGATGATTGTCTATCCTCCCCTTTTACTCTGCCCGATCCCTCTTCTTTTATGGAAAGAAAACCAGATAAAATTCCCTTCAATCTCTCTTTCCAATACTCTCTCCAATACTTTCCTTTCTTTCTCTATCTCTCTGTTTTTTTTCTAAAAGAGAAAGAAATTTCTTTCTCACTTCCTAAATAATAGTAGAGAATAAGAGAGAAAGAAGGAATTACGTTTAAATCTGGTCCCGGTTAATTGCTCCCATTCAGTTTGATTGGCTGCTTCGCAGGCTACTAGAATATCTGGGTGACGCGCTTAGGAACTAGACACGTGCTCGGTAATATCTGGTCTGATCTGGTACCCGTTGTAAGATACGCTGGCATACGGTTGCATTGAATCGAAGGTACCTAGATTTCCCGAGGTACCACCACTCCTGACAGAAGGTAGCTCGAATCCCATCCGAGTCGGAAGATCCTCTACCCTGTTGTGCCACGTGTCACTGAAAGATTTGTGTTGACCTTTGCCCGACTGATTTTGACTCGAACTTTGACTAACTATATTTATCTCATCCAAACTCCGATTGGACTCCCGTTTTCGCCGTTGGGTTCGTATTCGACCCCGTTTTTCACCTGAGCACCAGTGTTGGCCAAGATTACTAGAGTCCACAAATGACCATAGTACCCCTTTCAACTATTTCTCCCGATTTCATCTGTTTTTCACACTAAGCCCTGAAAAGACACCTGAAACAGAAAAACAAGCAATTCATCAGAGTAACGACTCGATATGGACTAACTAGCTCTAGTTAAGAGATTCAAATGAGACATTTTCATGTCTCATCACAAACCCAACCCAACCCGGAATATTATCTAAAAATAAACCCAAAATATGAAGTTACCTTTCTATCCTCATAAGACAAATCCCTACCTGTTATGTCCTTCCAACATTTCCCGTTCATTCCAATCCAACCCGGAATTCGCGTGTCTTTACGTCACCCCCCCCCCCCCCCCCCCCCCACATGCGGTCTGACTTGAACTGACGTTAAAACCCTCAAAATCTCTCTCTCTTAATTAGCACACAAACACTTTCAGGCTCCACTTTATCAAGTCAAATGTTTTTAGCTATTTCTCTCTCTGCATTTCCACCTATTCTTGAAGCATCTTCTTCTTCTCCTTTTGCAATCGAACCCTGTTGCTGTTTTAAAGCATCTTCTCGTGTCCATCTTCTTCGTCTCTGTTCATTATCTAGGGTTATGATTTTTTTAATCAAAAGGTGCGTTTTTTTAAACGAATCATTAGGGTTGTGAGTTTCTTTTGATTCATCCGTTCGTTAGGTATAAAAGAACCATTAGGGCTCTTCAATTTTTTTACAGAAGCTCATTTGGAGTTTTGTGTTTGTAAGTCAAGTTTTTTGGGTTTGGTTTGTTGATGAAATCTACGGTTTGTTTTAAAAAAATTGGGTTATGTTTAAAATTAAGGATTTTGTTTCAAACACTTAGGGGGTTGTTGATGATTTTTGGGTGTTTTACTCGATTATTACAGCGATGTTCTTCGTTAAGCATTTTGGGGGTGGTGGGTTTGAAAACATTTACAGTTATGTTGAAGACATTTTCGGTTCTGTTCAAATCATTTAGGGGTTTGGTTATGATTTTTGAGGATTTTATTGGTTAAAAACATTTGTTCTTCGTTAAACATTGGGGGGGGGGGGGGGGTGTGAAGTTTTGAAAACATTTACAGTTATGTTGGAGACATTTAGTCTTTTGCTTAAAGAATGACATTCAAGAATGGGCAAAGCCAGAACCAAAAAGAAAGCAGCATCAACACAAGAAGAAATCGTTCAACGATCTAGCCCTAGAAAGAGGGCTAGTGAAGAAACTAGCGAAGAGCCTGCTGCAGAAAAGGCAAAAGCGTATTACAGGTGACACCATCACAGACGAAGGTAACAATATTTGTCTGCACTAGTAAAAGTGTCATAAGCATTTTATTTTACTATGGAAACATTTTGTATAATGTTGTGGTCACTAAGACAAGTGTTCACGGATTTAATGGGGTTGAGTATGTTAGTTAGAGCTTAAGAAAAGATTTTTAGGATTCCATTCATCAAACTAATTTGCTGGAACTCTTTGGTTTTGAGTTATGTTAGTCAGAATAAACATTCTCCAAACCAATAAAACAACATATATAAGTAAAATATGTATCTGAACTTTTATGAGAATCCTAAGTATACATTGTCTATGTGTATAATTGTAATGCATTTGTGTCTTGCATCAGAGATTTAGAAAGAGGAAGTTGAATCAACTATTTTAAAGGATTAGGCTGCCTAACACAACATACCTACATATCAACAATATGCATGGTAAATTATATGCTTGGCTCCACATACGCCATATGCGAAGACCATCTCATTTTGATGAAACTTCAGAAATGGCATACAGGGAGCCAGGCATATCTTATTTATTTTTTTGTAATGGTAACATTCGAATTGCGGCATCTCTATCTAGTGAAAAGATAAACACATTACCCCAACTAAGCTCGGCTTCACCAAACATGTCCATTCATTTACCATTTTGCACATGGATATATATGCTCATCATCATCAACATCTTAATTTCGATCCGCATCATCACTACATATCATCAATACACATTAAGAACTAATAGTGATGTTACTGATATAGGACCATAATAGTTGAAAATACCATTAATATTAGGGTTACCTAGAGTTCTAGGATGTGAAACTAGATAAAGCAAAAAAGAAAAAAAGAGAAAAAAAAGTAGAAGAAGAAGAGCTAGGGATAGGAGATATGGCTACAAATACTACTCTACAATATATACAATATCACTTGTATATACATATATACAAGTGATTCAACTAAACCACAAATAAATAAAATACTTTTGGTTTGAGAAAACAACCAAAACCCTAACAGCTAAGGCCTAAGAGAAAGGGGTAGCTTTTGAGTTGGCAAATGAAACAAACACATAGAGTAATAGAGAGAGAAGGTAATCATGAAAAAAACCATAGCTCCTTCCAAGTTCCATCCCCACCTCAACTGCCTACTTTTGGGTCCCTAAACTCAGCTAATGGTGTGCTAAAATTGGTTTCCGTTTTGAATGAGATTGTAAGTGATGATGAGAGAGAAACAAGAAAGAATACAAACAAAAGGGTAGCTTGGTTGCTCAAAACATGTGGGGGTTTGATTGAGTTTGACCATCCTCACCACCAATACCACTACTATTTAGTAGTATATATATATATCTAGAGAGTGAGAGAATAACATGAAGAATTGCAGGCAGGGGAGAGAGAGAGAGAGAGAGGAGTGACAGATAAAAGATGGGTCATTAACCACGCAACTTCCTAGACTTATGGTTATTATGGTCACAAAAGCAATATTGCTTTTCTACTTATGAAACTGATTTGTCTGCAAGTGTTTGGAGTACTTGTAGATTCCTCTCTCTCTCTCTATACTCTGGATAAAAACAATTCAATATAGTTTCTCTCTCACACGCAAATATTACACCTCTCCTGCTTAAACTTTAATATCACGCGGGGAGTAAGCAGAGTTCATATAATAGTTTACTAGGTTTCCGCGGATCCTTCTTGACTTACGCCGTAATATTTTCTAATCCTTCGTACAAATTAACAACTTCAATAATAATTTTAGAGAAGAGAGAGTTGCAGATAAGAAATAAGAGAGAGAGAGAAATATATTATAACTGATATAGCGGTAACGGACTAATTTAGTGGGAAGATTTGTTAGAGAAACAACGAGAGAAGAAATTAGAATGAGAAGAAAGTGGAACAGTAGTTACAATAAGAAAAGTAGAATGACACTATTACCTTTCTCCTTTGAGTCGATTTACAAGAAATATACCAACGGTCGATCTCTATTAAACTCTCAATACAAATGGACGGATACATTTATACCTCACGGAACCGACTGACCGGGTTTATAATACTAGTTGATTTAGTGACTAAATTGTGGTTTTTGATGTTTTTAAATTAGGGGATAGGCATTAAATCCATTCGATATACTAAAATAGGTATAGCATTCATCCTAAGGAAAAAAATTCAAAGTGATCAAAGAAATTATTTTATTCCTAAATAATTTTTAAAAGAAATACAAGACTCTATTTTCAAAGTTGAATTACTACTAGTTTCTATTTTCTAATAGTTCTGATATCTTTACTAGTATCTACTATTTACTATTTTCTAATTCTCAATATAGGAAAGATATTATATGAAATATTTGCAATATAGGAAAGAATCTCGTACTTCCAGCAGAATAATCACCATGACCCAACTCGGGTTGTGTTTATTTTTTCAGATTTGAAATATGATTTGGAGCCCAATTTAGATTTCAGTTGTTTGTTTTTGTATTTAAGAAATTCTGCAATCTTGGTTGAATTATTTTAACATCTGAATAGGCAGAATAAAGGCCCCCTCATTTCAGACTTAAAAACTAGTATGAAATGCGATACCAAAATCAGAAATTAAGAAAATGACAATTATATCCCTGCAAAATTGAAATTTTTTCCCTCCATATCTGTACACCACCAGCCACAACCACCCCATCGAACAACACCACTGTCACCACTGACCAAAACCACCACCACCGCCGACGATCAAAAACATCAGAATTCTCCTTCTTACTCTCTCTAGGTTTCTCCCTGTAGCCCTATTTCATTTTGAACCCTCGTCGGATCTGGCGAGGGTTAGTATTTTCGAGAGAGGTGGTGGTCATACTTGTTCCATCTATCGTTGAGAACGAAGATAATACTTGTTCCATCTATCGTTGAGAACGAAGAATGAAGGGACATTTTACAGTTTTCAGATGTAGGGCTGGTCATTTATGTAAATCTACTATCCATTATCTATTATATTAAAGAGAAGAGAAAACGCTGACTAGGACAAACATCCTTTTTTAATAAATGATATTGTCTAGAAGTCCTTCCAAAATTTAAATATATTCCTTTCTAGATATAAAATAACTTATTTAAAAAGTTAACTGTGTCCTTCTTAGAAATAAAATAACTAATTTAAGAAAAAAATGAAACAAAATATATTGCAAGGGTAAAAATATATTCCTTTCTAGAAATAAAATAACCTATTTAAAAAGTTAACCGTGTCCTTCTTAGAAATAAAGTAACTAATTTAAGAAAAAAAGAAACAAAAGAAACTAAACGATATAGCAATAATAAATATGGAAAGTCGTCAAAGTTGATTGATACAATGTCTCATGCCCTAGGGCACGGGATATACCCTAGTATTTAACAATTCAACATATTGGTTGGGTTCAACCCAAAGTAACATGTTTAAATGGGTTCTTTTCCGATTGGCCTCCTAAAGTGTGACCGGATTCCGTCCACGAAAAATGCCAAGATAACCTCTTTTTCTATCTTTCTGTCCATGAACTCGTCACATTTTCTCTTCTTAGTTTACCCTTCTGTGTGTCAATCTTCGCCACAAGTCTCATTGTCAGGTGTCCGGGAATTGTAACCTCCATTAATGTCGAACATTTTCCAAATCTTATTTCTCAATCCCGTCTCCTTCTTGTTTCCTATAAAACACGTTTTCCTCTTTCTTGTTGATGTAGTTCATATTCTCTTCCAAATTAAGCACTTAGCTGAAAATGTTCTATTTCTTATCTTCCTCTTCTTCATCATCTGTAGGTTCTCCTTCTTCTTCTTTTCAATAGCAAACTCATCAGTCGAGAAACTGGTTGTTGGTGGATCTACGGCGATGGTAACTTCTGGTTTTTCTCTCTAGGTTGCTATTTTTCTATTTTTTATTATTATTTATTTTTGTCTCAAATTTGTCAAATATGTGATGAAAGAGCTCATTCTGCGGTAGATGATCAATGGATTTACACTCTGTGCAAAATTCAAAGATGTATTGGCATTAGATTTTTGTCTTCTACGACGACCAAGGAAGCTAAACGTGGAAATATGTAGATTGTTCGTTTACTAAATGCCATGGTTTCCAATGGCTTGATAAAGCAAATGTTGAGGTCCAAAAGCCATCTGATTCGACTAGTTTTAAATCGGTTTCAAAATCATGCTTTTATTGTGGTCTTCTGGGATATTGGGCTAAGAAATGCCCATGGTATGACAGTCCTTGTCCTGTGAAACAATGCACTGGCAAGAGGGTGATTCGCACATCCATGACAACTAAAAATTACCATAGGAAATTCTTTTCTTGTCTATTTGCGATAAATTTGATTGAGTTTGAGTGGGTTGAGAAGGTGGAAGAATCGAGCAGAGGAAAAGAGGATGATTTCATTCGAAGTCCCGTTTTCTCAGTTTATTCGTGAATTTGGAGAAAAAATGTTATATAATCTGCCATTTTCTACAAAATGATCTTTTACCAAAGCACTTTGATTTCTGATGCGTTTCTTTATGCAAAATTGTCTGATTTTTTATTTTATTTTTGAGAGACTCAAGTGGTGTCAAATGGGAAGACACTCAAAATCAAACCAAGTAACCTTGGTACACAAGAGGGCCAAAGGGGAACAAACTCAAAAGTTCTGCATCCATAGTTGGACTCGACTATGAATCATATGTTGTGGATATATTTGTTAGAAATGCTAAAGACATTGAATGATTCTCTTCTTTAGTCTTTCTGCCTTAATTCGTAACGAAAGTAATTTTAGTTGATTTATTAATAAAAATCAATGTAAGAACGAGTTCACTACTAACTCGGTTAAGTGACTTGTTGAGTCAACTCGTTGAATCTATACATCAAAACCAACAAAAAAAAAATCAGCAAAACTTATTATATATTTTTATGACCAGCTTGCCTCAGAATAGATCTTACGTGGACAGATGGTAAGCTGACGTATATTGGGTTCACCTTTAATCTTTTTCTGTTGAACAATTGTATTCTAGACTTAGATGCCACAAAATCCTAACCCACCTAGGGAGCCGGGCAGGATTTAGAGAGAAAAGTGATAATCCGTCAAGCATTATGAACAACATTATTTTCTGTGGACGAAACAGCAATGGCTTATAGACTTGGGTTTTCGACCAGAAGTCTAGACCTAACAAACTGATCGAGTAGGATCTGACCTTTGTCAAGTTTTGGACGAGCCCTTTTAACTAAAAGATGATATGATAAGCATGGGCTCAAACTGTGATGTTCGAGTTTCAACTGATAGTGATATACATTTCCATGGTCAACTAAATACAAGTAGATTTTACATACTCCTGATTCAGAGTCACACTGTGATGTCTGAACTCTGGATCGGAACTATTTAAACCAGGGCTTCCTTTTAGCTAGGAGTTAACATTGATCATGTTCTTGATCATAGCCTCATAATGGGTTCTAAGGAGTAAAGAGGAGGTGCATATATATATATATAGATATAGCTCTGACAATCAGAACAAGCAAGTTGGTTTCTGATTTGATCACATGATCCTATCCTCCCATCCCATGCTCATCATTTGAAAACCCAGCCCTGATCAGATCAACTATATGATGTAAATATTTAAGTCTTCCCATACTTCACCATTCATTATCAATTATCGATCAATATAGTTATTCAACAGGACTTCGGATTAGTAATCTTCTTCATTAAATAGATATAAATCTCAGAACTCACAAATCATACTAATAACATTAGATGTGGTTTCATTTTTAGAAACTCATACACTTAACAGTCAAAAAACGAGAAGAAGAAAGAGACCAAATCAGTAAAACAATAAGCATTTTTCATCGCCATTATTTGCAGTTTAAAAGGTGCGGAATTGGACTGATAAGGCAA
This sequence comes from Eschscholzia californica, assembly GCF_041429995.1. Taxonomy (NCBI): domain Eukaryota; kingdom Viridiplantae; phylum Streptophyta; class Magnoliopsida; order Ranunculales; family Papaveraceae; genus Eschscholzia; species Eschscholzia californica. The sequence continues at coordinate 38,784,396 of NW_028238420.1, read as the reverse complement.
AGTTGAGAACACAATACCAGATTTTCTCCGAATTAGAATAGCTCTTTGAATCCCATGAGATTGGATAATCAAGCAAGAAACCACCATCTCGTACTGCAGGAATTGTGAGGAGAGAACTCGTTTTCAAATTACGAGTGACTGATTAAAGTTGAGACGGGAGAGTTTGGTTAGATGGTGTCATTTGATTGATTAGAATCGATGAACAAAGTGGTCAACAACCCATGACAGCACAATTATAAACAAATATACCAACATTTTCCGTCACGTCAAGCACTTTCCATTGCAATTCTCCACCATTAAAACTTGAATTTGGAGAGCAGGTATAAAGAACAAGACCTGCACCTTCTGGACTTCTCTGCCCACCTACAACTAATAGTTGATTTCCACACGCTTTAAAAGCTAAACCCCAACCATTAGCAAAATCAGCTCGAACTGGTAATTTTCCTAAAACATTCCAAGAATTCTTCTCCTTGTCATACTTTTTCACTGTGTTAGTACGATGTTCAGCTGCATATAGTTGATTATCCACAACAGCTAGAAGAGGGGGAGCTTGAGATGCTCCAGTACCATTTGGGTACATGCCTTCAATTTTCCTCCATTTCTTTGTCTGCAAGTTATACTCTTCCCCACAAGTTAATGGAACTGTAGAGTTTGACGTCCCTGGAAGTGGGGGATTAGGAGTTGAAATTCCACCCATTATGTAAAATTTACCATCCATGACAAACCCAGAGCACATTTTACGCGGAGAATGCATACTAGGTAAAAGCTCCCATGTACCTGATTCTGTGTCATAACACTCGACAGAATTTAAGATAGAACCGTGCATGTCACTGCCTCCTGCAACAATGGTGATTGAACCAAAACTCCCTGACGCAAATAAGCAACGAGGGAAATTCATACTCTGGCATTTGATCCAATCTCCATTAACTAAACTATACTTCCAAATAGCAAAATTGAATAATTCCCTACCAAAAACTAGCAATTCATTGCCTACAGTTAAAGATTCTTTATCAGACAATTCGAAACATTCATCACATGGAATCTTGGGCAATGCCATCCATTTTCTTCGAGTGGTATCAAAAGCTTGCCAATGCATCACATCACAAACAAGGAAGACATAGTAATCAGCAATTTTCATCTGTTTTCTGAATCCATCAAGATAGCGACTCTTGATTAAAGAATTGAACTTCGAGTTAAGGCAAGCAAGTGAAGCATATTCGGATCGGGGTACCCAAGCAAGACAATTCAGAGTAACATCGTCATGGAGACCAGGGAGAAGAGAATCAGATGAGCCAACAAGACAATTTCTCTGGCCTTTGTTTTCTCCCTTTAACCTCATCTAGGAAACAGCTTTCAGCTTGTTTTTGCTTCTAAATATAACTATCTCAGTAGGGGCATTGATGAAAAAATGAGCAATTAAACAGTTTCTTCTACCTATATCAATTTCAAAGAGCATCGAGGTCTTAAAAGAAGAAACAAGTAAATAACTCAAACAGAAAGTAATCAAACCGAACTACATAAAGTACATACATACATACCAAGAAGTCATTAAGTTGTTGAAAACCTAGATGCCTTCCCCAAAACTCGAATCGTTGTTCGTCATGGCTCTAAGTTGATCTACCTAAATGTGCTGAACTATCAACCTAGTAAAGAAATGAAGTAAAAGATCTATGATTAAAACTCTAATTGTAACATAAGAGATAAATGTTTAACCATCTAGGTTGATCTAGTTCGAAAATCAACAATTTGCACCAAACGATCAAATTCAATTCGATTAAATACAACCGATGAATTATCCAGAAAAAAAATGAACAAGAATCAACTGAATAACATCGGAAAAGCAATAATAAAACGAATTGCCAAACAGAACTTTAGCATCATCAGCTCAAATATTATAAGGTGAAATTATCGATCAACTAATCACTAGAAACTGACCGTAATTAAGCAAATTAGAAACGAAATAGCCAGATCGCAATTCAAAACTGACTGATTCCAAGATATTTTCCGACTTATTTGGTTAAAAATAACGAAAACCAGCGGAAAAATAATAACTAAAACAAGGATAAATCGTGATCAAGTCTAACAAAACATTCGCCTAACAAATAGGTTAAAAAGTAGAGGAATAAGTACCGAAACAAGAGGAATTTACGTGACCGGAACATCGATCGGGATTTCTGTAAGTACGGTGACCGGAGATTAATTTTCAGGCGAAAACTTTCGCAGCGAATGGATAAGTAGCGGTTGTTGGTGAGAAGATGAATAATGGTTTGTTGTTGTTGATTCGGAATTGAGAAGTGACTGATTGTTGAAGAAAGCATCTCTCTTTCTCTCTCTTAATTGTTTACTTATAGTATTTAAAAACTATGAGGAGAAAGAAGAAAAAGGAATTTTAATTTAATTCGCACTTGGATCTCTTTCTCTCTCTCTCTCTAAAAAAAACATTGATCTTCTTCTTTCTACTGTTAAAGTTAAAAGAGTCAACCCTCGTAAGTCCAACAAGGCTCCAAGCAAGAAAACGAAAAAGATGAGATGTAATCGGATGGTTAGAATCTTATTATCTTAATCTAACGGTTTTGACGAGGAACTCAAAAACCCATCCGAGGGTTTAGTTATTATTCGTGTGGAAGTAGTTTATTGAATAACGTTTGCTCTTCCCTACACGATTAGGTATTCACCTCTGCCAACGACATCTTTCACACAATGGCATCATGCAATTCAGAACCAACTAGCTTCTAAAGATCCAAGGCATTTGAACTTCATATTCGGCATCTCCAGCTCATTGTGATTTATTTGGAAGCACCCCTGCGAAATGGTGTTTAATCAGCAGAAATTGAACAGGAACAAAACTCAAGCCTTCAAGTCTCTTCTTACTCAAATTAAAAACAAGCTAGCTAAATGGCAAACCAATCTTCTCTCTCAAGCGAGTCGCTCGATTGTTATCTCGACTATCGAAGCGGTCGTTCTCCGATACCAAATGCAGTGTTTTGCTATCCCTAAAGGCATTTCCAACAGCATTGAGTCCCTCCAAAGGACTTTCTGATGGGAAAATTCAAAATCTTTCACACTATAAACTGGTCTGCATAATCAATCATTACTCAACAAACTCAACTGGCGGTTGCTCAACAACCCTCAGGCGATCTGGGTTCAAGTTCTCAAAGGCAAGTATTTCCCCAAGGCTAACAAACCCACTCCCCCCAAATCTAACCACTCCTGGCCGTGGAAATCTATCAGTATACAGTTCAGACAAGTGGAGGTCTTATATTCTGGGATATTAACAAAGGCAGTCACGTCAATATCTGGCATGATTATTTGATTCCCAACCATCCTTCTCCTCTCACTAATCAGAGCGGCTCGAATCTTGAATGGGTTGCCCAACTCATCACTAATAATACCTGGAATATGAATTTAATTAACAATTGTTTTGACAGTGATATTTGCAGCTCAATAACGAGTATAAATCTGCGGACAGACCAGGCAGACAAAGCCAAATGGACGCTAACAAAATCTGGTAACTTCTCGAGTAAATCTATGTATAATTTTTTTAGAACATGAAGTTCAAGACCAATGCATGACCAGAACAACTGGTTTTTTATTTGAAATATGAACACGTTTCCTCGTATAAAATTATTCCTATGGAAATGTTGCACGAATAGTTTACCAGTAAAGGACAAAATCGGTAAGTATATCAGCAACTCTTACTCTTGTATCAATTGTAATGAAAATGAAACTTTAGACCATGTGATGTTACATTGTGACTATGCTAGAGCAGTATGGTTCAATTTTCAGGTCAGAACGGAACAATTAAGCACGGTAAATCTTTGGATCAAACAATGGAAAATTTTAGAGGAAGATACAACCAATTTATACGCCAAAATACTATGGTTCGTATGTAAAGCCAGGTAGGGGTGAGCAAAAACCGAACCAATAGGCCAAACCAAACCAAGTCGAACCGCAAAGATCGGTTTTTGGACCGAACCGATCACCGTTCGACTCGGTTCGGCCGAAAAACCGAACAACCCAAATCGACTTGGTTTGGCCTCGGCTTGGGTTTCTAGAAACCGCCCAAACCGAACCGACCGAACTCTTTGGAAAGAGGGAATAATAATTTTGTAAAGTTAATAAGACAAAAAATTAGGAAAACCATAATCAAATTTTCCAAGTCAAAGTTTGTCCTCCTTCCTAGTTGTTGTTATCGGCTTCGTCAACCACAACCTATTCAACTTGATTGAAAGGTTTTTACAGGTAAGTCTTCACCAATGTTCTATGTATCACAACTCATTCTTAGTTAATAACTTAAAAATATAGATTTTGCATTCGCACTTCTACTTCTTTTTTTGTTTGTAATGGTAGAAAAGTACGAAGAATTTTTAATTTTTATTTTCCGTATATGTAATGGTGGAAAAGTAAGATGGACTCTTCATTTTTATTTTCTGTATATCCAATGAAATGAATAACATTAGTTTGACATTTTCTATAAATAGTGTTCGGTTAAACCGATCAACCGAACTCAACCGAGCCGAACCAAACCGAGCCGAACCATGTCGGCCGGCCGAATGATCGGCTCGACTTCGGCCGATGATTTAGTCAAACCACCACTTATTGGTTCGGCTCCGGCTCGAATCAAAACCGAAAAAAACCGACCGCTGCTCACCCCTAAAGCCAGGTGTGAAAACTGCTTTTCGACCAATAAACAAACCCCTATACAGATGATCACTCGAATTAACAACTCCTCGACCACTCCACTCAATATTGAATCTATTATAACGAACAAATGCAGGAACAAACCACATAAACAAAAATGGAGACCTCCATCGACACCATTCTTAAGGTAAATATAGACGCTTCTTTCACGAAACTCACAGAACCAGCAGGAATTGGATGTATCATTCACGATGAAGAAGCTAATTTCATGGGCCATTCAACTACGTATGACGATTTACTTTAGCATTTTATGGGCCATTCAACTACGTATCCACCACGTCCACATAGAGAGCGACAATCAAACCTTGATCCAGTACATCAACGACAACAGTGATGGGCTACACTGGCAATCCAAAAAGGTCATGGAACAATCTTTGGCTCTTAAATATCAGTTCACAGACATAATCCTCTCCTATGCTCCCAGGGAATGCAACGCCAAAGCTGATATTCTTGCTAAATGGGGTAGACTCAATAGTCAGAGAAAAATTTGGAATGTAGTACCTCCTTTTGTTTCCGCTTTAAATTAGAGTATTTTGTATGACTGTTTTTTTGGTTTAATGCTAGTTTATTTCATAAAAAAAAGTAGAAATTGAACATACCATCGCTTATTCAAAGAATCTTGGCCTTCATTCAGCTCCTTCAACTCAAAAATTCTTCTCTCATCTCGAAACATCATGACCTAGAACCATGAAACCACCCCCTCACAATTTTATTAAGATAAACTTCGATGTGTAATTTATTGATGTTAAAAATCCTATAGTTATAAGATTTGCAGTTTATGATACCAAGTGGGAATGTCGTGCAGGGGAGTACACATGTTATAAGAATAAATCGGTGGATGAAAGAGAAGCGAGAGTAGCTCTTGCGGGACTTCAAGACAGCCAAAAGACATATTACCAAAATCATACTAAAAAGAGTTTCTAAGAAAATTATAGACGCACTCAACAGAAGGAACTCAAACGACCACAGGATTGCGAAAGTTACAATTGGTCAAATACTAGAAAAACAAAATCATTTTGAAGCTCTCCGATGCTCCTACAATAAACTGCAAGACAAAGTTTTTTGACAAAATCTTTCGGACAAAATCCTTGACTTGCTAGCTCACTTTAACTGTAAGACAAAATTTATCAAACTTTGACTACGATGTGGACCGTCCTTTTATCTGAGTGACTCACCAAGTCAAGAATTTTGTTAAAAACCTTTGTACACTTAGCATTTCCCACAAATATAACTGTATATTTATTTTACAAATATCATTCAAAAATAATATTTATTATATTCTTACATTTTAATATGTATATTCAATATTTTGGAGGTCCCAAGTTCGATTCTCGGAAGAGGTGGAATCCATGGTTTATTGAACTTGGGTTATTAAAAGGTATAAATAATCTAGTTAGGTGGCCTTTAAGCCGTTTAATTCGTAGGGCTTTAGGTCTGTTTGTTTCAAAAGAAAAAAATTTAACTTCGGCAGTTATCGTGTTTATCAGATCTTTGATGTATATATCTATGCCGTTGTAATGACTTTGAAAGTCACTTTCACAAAAACAAAAGATGTATGTTGCTATATTAATACATGATATAGATAAAATATATCTACAAAATGTCCAACTAAGGAAACATTCATTGCATTGTGTAAGTCATGAATCATTGAATCATAACAACACAAAAGAAAGTGTTGATGATAGTCTTAAACCACGTCAACCTAATTTAAAACTGCTTAAGAATTACTACTGAACTTTTACTTGATTTTCACATAAAAGTGCTACAATGGTGTAGGAATTAGGATATTGAGGTTGAAAAATCAACTTGAATTTTTCAAGATTGAACATGTGTTATAAGATGACCTAAATATTTTTGTGCACAAAACACCAAATAAAAAAAAAAGAATGTTATACAAAAATATAAAATGTCATAAAGTAACAAAACATAACACTTGCGAATTTTGTATCTATAATTTCATTTGTTTTTTTGAGAGATCAACAATTTTTTAATGTCCTATTGTACGTTTTCCCACTGATTAGGACTTTATTTAGGGTTTTTTTCAATTTAACAACATAACTCGGATGCTTAACATGACATTCACTTAAGAAAATCAATTAATTGGGACTTCTTTTTAAGATATTTTACTTATTGTACCAAAGCTTCCACTAATTGGAATTAGAATAATTGTTTGCAGCTTTAGTCGGTTCTTTGTTCTTAATTCCGATTCGCTGATATACACAATTCTTTATTCCTAAATAATAAAAGTATCTTAGAATGGCTGATTACGCGTCATGTTTCAACACATGCGTGACGATACTATCATCTATGCATTATGTCTCAACACACACCAGGAACCAACTTCGGTTGTCTCACTGCCTTCGAGTCTTAGAACCAACTGTGAAAACGGATAGCACCAGGGGGACTATGGGTGGCCCAAACTATAAAGCAAAAGTCAGCGGTAAGTAGATTATCCGCGAGATGTCTCATAAGCGAGACACCAAGTGCTCTCAAACCCCACAGAAAAGTCCATGAAAAACTCGTGGACACAGGATCATGGCAGCTCCCAATTCAAGAGATTTAGAATCAACACCTAATAGTAAAAGATGGAGAGAGTCTTCTGGCTGAATATGTAAAATAACCAATGTGGTTTGTATACACTACTTGTCACTCCACGCATTTCCCGAACACACAAAATTAATGATGGGAGATGGTTTTAGAGCGGATGCACTATAATTGCAGCAGAACCCAATAGCAATTTCCATGATACTTATGAACATACCTCATCCCTATAGTGTATCCAAGCCATTTGATGTATGATCTATAATGTAAGGTGTCTATTATACTAATGCATTATGGAGAATCACACGTTGTAAATCTCGGATCCTAGACTTTATTAAGGATGCAAAATCATATGGCAAATCTTAAATCTATCTCAAAATCTGTTAAGTTTGTGGTCATCCAACTCAAAATTAATTGGCAATGAGCGGAGAGGACTCTACACCTTATATTCTTGGTTGCTAGATACCCATTCTTCCATGTGGGACTATTTTCACACGCCCCCTCACGTGTGACGTTCTTTGAACCTAACACGTGTATTTTTTTTGGGTGACGTGGAGTACGTGTGACTTTTATGCCTATCACGTGTGGGACTACCTCTGATACCATGTTAAGTTTGTGGCCATCCAACTCAAAACCAATTGCCTCATCAAAAAAAAAAACTCAAAATCAATTGGCAATGAGTGGAGAGGACCTAGACCTTATATTCTTGGTTGCTAGATACCCATTCTCTCATGTGCGACTATTTTCACAAAATCTTGGTCCTTTTCCTACCTAACGTAATATATTAATTAATGGATTATAAAACTTCCAAAAATATTTAATAGATAGCTAACTAACCCATTCTTACCAACTAGTTCAGGATTTCATAAAATAAAAATAAAAAACTAGTTCGGGAGAACTTAAAAAAGATATTAATAAATTCATTCTACAATCACAAACTCTAATCTAAAATTATATTTTAATACAATGGAAATAACTAAAAGCGACTTCTCTCCAACCCTAGTAAGCATAAAAATATATATCTTTTAGTTACTCTCTTGTTATTGCGCCCAATGAAAGAGTAAAAAATCTCGTAACAAAATACGAGTAAAAATCTGATATTAATAATCCTAAGTCAATTTTGATTGACCAAGTCTTTATTCTCCAGAGTGTTCCGTAACTGTGACCTTTAATTACTCAATTTTAATTTTTTTTTTTTGTTGAACAATACTCAATTTTAGTTGAAACCTTCCCAAATCTCATGCAAATAGGATAACATTGGTCTCTCATCTATATAAAGTCCACCACTTTTCTTCCCTTCACCAAATTCACTATTTTATCACGTACTTTCTTCTTCAGCAAGTTACATGGCTTTATCTTCTTTCTAACATTTTTTTTTCGAACAGTCTTTGGTGTATTAGCATTGGAAAGAGAAATTTCATGAATTTACAGATTTACTAACGAAATTACCATGAAAGAAGTAGGGAGTTTTACAGGTTCAATTCTTGATGGAAGAAAATGTTACTATGCTAAGACACCATATCAATTTTGTAATCTTTTAAGGTTGTGTGATTTTTCTTCACTCCTCCTAATCATCAATTTGTGAGTAAGCGTGCTCGAAGAATAGATAAGTCTGGTTCAGAGAGAGGTCCGGCGGAATCAGCATGCCTCTTCTTTCTCATCAATTTGGGAGTTAGCAAGAAAGATTTCTCTTCATTCTCAATTTCTTTTATTCACTCTTACCATCTTCATTTAATTCATTTCTAATTGGTTATTCTTTGTTGCTCCTTTTCTCTTATGACATTACAAAAAAGATGAGTGAAAACAAGAGAGGCTATAAAAGAGAAACCAAAAAACTGCAAGACTGACAAAATGATAAAGCTGGAAAGAATAAAATACTAGATGACCTCCTAACGAAAATGATAATATCGGGGAAAAATTAGTCAATTGGATAAAATTGGGGGCTTAGGTTTTAACTCCCCAAAGTTTGGACCTAATACAGAATCAACTTCCTAATCTTAAGTTAGTATAAAGATTAGTCACCGTTATTACTTAGAACATTTATGTGTGAATTCTATTTTTGTGGACCATAAAGATGATCAACTCACCAAAATAGTTTCCTATAGATGACTAACTACCCAAATTGCCCCCCTTGAGCTGGCTGCTAGTTCCATTAAAGTTCTAATGACTCTCTCAATGTTTTTATAAAAAGGGGGTTGGGCTAAAGGCCCAAAATCAAAACCCTAATAACGGGATAGTTTGTTCGGACGAAAAATTGGTTTAATGGGTTAGAGACTATGACGAAAAGACGTAAAAAGGCATTGATTTTCAAAGATCACGATAGTGCCATAAACGAAAATCCCGCCAAATCTTTAAATATCTTCAAAAAGTCTGACACCCTTCCACTTTCCTCTCACATGTACACTCAATCGCCCTCTCTCTCATTAATTTAAAACTCACGCCTCTTCTCAATTAACAGTTTTCATTGTTGCTTTTTCCTCGAAAAAACTTTTCTTCTGTTATTCAAATGGTGAAGAAATACATGAGAGACTAACATTAAAAAAATCTGATATATACCTCTTATGTTCATCAAAGACCTACGTTTATATTAATGGTGAAGAAATCAGATCTGGGGTTATTAATTTTGGAAGGGTTTGATTTCTTGAGCAAAACTGATAAAGGTTTATTGGTGAAGACATCAGGCATGTTCATATTGTTGATTTGGTGAAGAAATATTGAGATTTGGTTTTGTGTTTCTGTTCTTCAAAGACCTTGGTGTTTTTATTCTTCAACCTATTTTACTTGTTGCCTTCTAATGAATGTGTTTCGGTCCTCACCTTTCCACGATGTAGATGGTAAACAAGTCCTAGGAATATTCAAAATCGGAGGCTATGGAAGAAGAAAGGGTGGGGAGAACAAACCCTAGGAAGGAAAAGTTAAGTATCACTAAGATTATATTTCGGTTGCAACATAATATCGTGCACCTGTAATAAATAAATTTACGTTACATAAATGGATGTAACTGGAACAATAGTGTTAGATAAATATATCGAACTGGAACAACATCTCTGCCTCTTTATGCAATCATGCCCAAGAAAGCAGAGCACATTTTATTTTCCAATGTGAAGTAGTTCATTGAATAATGTTTCCCTACACGATTAGGTATTCAACTCTACCAACAACATCATTTGCAGAAGGGCGTCATGCAATTCATAGCAGACCAAATTCTAAAGATCCAAGGCATTTGAACCTCATATTCATCATCTCCATCTCATTGTGGTTTATTTTGAAGCACCGCTTCGAAATGGTGTTTAATCAACAGAAGTTGAACATCCCATCACTTACTCAGAGAATAGTGGCCTTCATTCACAGCTACAAGAGAATCAACAAGATTTTTTATTTTACTTAAGTATTCAGATATAGAAGACGACCCTTTCTTAAAATTTTGAAGCTTGTTTCTCAATGAGGACTTTTGTGCTTCAAATTCTTGAAGGAAAACCATTTCTAAATAGCACCGTATCTCTCTAGAGGTCTTTAACCCTAGAATATCAGAAGTAATAGAGTGTGTAATTGTTGCTTTTATGCAAGATTTCACAAAACTATCAGTTTTTCGCCATTGAAGATAAGCTGGGTTTGCTACATCTCTTCCTTCCACTACAGTTAACTGAGGGGGTTCACTATAGGTGCCATCGATGTAGCACACTAGGTGGGTTTCAATCAGTGCATTTTCTACCTGATCTTTCCAAACAAGAAAGTTCGGTCCATCTAATCTAGCAGATATCAAATTCGTAAGATTTGGAATATAAGCTACCTGATTTTGATTCGGATTCATGTTTCAATGTTTGAAGTTGATTCGTTTGATGATAATGATGAAGACTGTATCTCTGATCCTTGATGACAGAAGATCAGCTCCCTTCTTTGTTCTTGATTTGAATTTTGCTTGAAAATCGATTTTAGGATTTTTCGCTCTGGTACCATGTAAAGAATGAGTTACTTGAAGATAGATTTCATTAACTTCTCAACTCAATAATTCAATTACAATTAGCTCGCACTTATATACTTAATGAAGTTTAGTGAGAGAGAGTAAAAACAGAATTACAAAGTAGTTTTAGAGAGAGAAATAGTCATAACTGACATTAACTAACTAATCAGAATAGAATTTTTGGGCTTATAGCCCAAAAACCGGGTCCTAATAGTAGATATAATCCTCTCTAATCCTATAAAGGGTTTTAAAACCAAAAAAATAATATAAATGGATATCTAGTCCATTTGGTCTCATCTAGAGAGAAAACACAAATCTCTAGAATAAATATTATTTCATAATCCCTAATCTAACCTTTCCATATTTTATAACTGATTTACCTTCGAAATCTATGCATATCTTTTTCCATATTTATCTCCCATATTTCTCTCCAATCATGTTTCTATTCAAAGTAAGGATATCTTCATTATTTTTAGTAACGGAAACTCTTTATTTGATTTATCTAAAACCGATTCAGTTGACAAACCTCCATTAAACTCAGAAAATCTTCATCTTCTACATTATATTGCTGCCCAAATTCATCATTTATCAGGTTTAATACTTTCGAAATCTTTATAAACACCATTGTTAATATATAATATTTCTTCTTTTAATTAAAACCCTAATTATTTCGCTCTACTATAAAACGTATCAGATTTATGATACATATCTATAAGATCTGTTTACTAATTCATTAACTTCGAATGTATGATGTTTATTTTCTCTCTCTAAAATTTTCATAACTGTTTAAGATCTTTATGTTTATTCCTTATTCAATGATTCATAACTAAAACCCTAAAATTTTCATGACCGTTTAAGATCTTTATGTTTATTCCTTATTCAATGATTCCTTCAAAGTTAGTATGTTATGTTTGCATCCAGTGATAATATCATATTTCTTTAGATCTATGTTTAATCTTCTGTTGTTTCTGATATTTCGTGAGATCAGATTATCAATATCAATCGAATGTTTGATGTTTATTTTCTTTCTCTCTCTTAAAATTTCATTTATGTTTTTTATCTTGATGTTTAATCCTTCAACTCGAGTTTGACATTATTGCAATCAATCATCATAGCAGATACTTTTAGATTTGTAGTTTAAGCTTAATGATATTCTCATTTTTTTTTCTCCAGATCTGGTTTTCAATCCGTACGGATTTTTGAAACATTTGTTCTTTCGTAGAGTTATTCATAACAGAATTTACAGTACATGTACTTTATCGTAAATTACCACAATTTATAGTAATTTATAGAACATTACCCGTGCTTTAACACTAAAACAGTACTCATTTCATTAGTAGAAATACTTCGCCTTACTATCAAATCTCGTGTACTTTACAATAAAGTATATATAATTTATGTATATCTTCATGTTCTTACCACTATGTATATAATTTACGTATAAGTGCACATAAATTATGTATTATTTATTTACCATTACGTGTACTTTTCAGCCAAAACAGTAGCCTTTATAAGTTTACCAAACTACTCAAAATCTTCAAATGTTGTCAAAATTTGACAAACATTATACAATAATTTACGAAACTGTACATGTAGTTTATAATACAATATATGATTTTTTTTTTCTTTAATGTATGTGTATTTATGTGTGTAGATTTGATATAGCAGATGAAATTTCAAAGAGAATCATCAAATCAAAGTGAGTCAACGAAACTAATAGAGAGTACATGGATGGGCACCATTTTTGAACCAAAGAAGATTTTGTACTTTTTTTGAGACAGAATGTAAAGGATGTGTAATGTAAAAGAAATAATGTGTAATGTAAAAGAAATTATGTGTAATTTATTGAATAAGACCCACATACATTTAATAAATTATGTTGTATACTTGACAAATGATGGTTTCCTCGTTATAAATAATACATAATTTACGTATTTGTTTCATAATTTGTATTCTATGTGTATTTATGTTTGAGTAAAAATGAAAATATATGTTGCTTTAATGTTCCCAGAAAAATATACTATTTCCAAATCTGAAAGTTAAGTGAGAGAAAGTGATATATATGTTTTGTATATTAACCCCCAAATTACGCTAAATTGATCATAGAAAATATACTATTTTCAAATCTGAAAGTTAAGTGAGAGAAAATTGATTTGAATCGAAAAAAATTTACATAGTAAGAGAGAGAAAATTGATTTGGTTTCCAAAATCTGTAAAGAGAGAGAAAATTGATTTGGTTACGATTTTTGTTTTGAATTGATTTGGAAATAGATTTGCTTTCCAAAACGGTTAGAAGATAGAGAAAAATCAATTTCGGATTTATACGTTAGCTGCTTTAAATACCCTAAATCACGCCCACATTAGAAACATTCCAAATTCACCCTGGAAAATTAAAAATCCCGTGATTTTTGTAGGAGGGACATGGACGGTAGTTATCTCATAAAGAATGGGTTATTATGTCCATAATGTAAAAGACTAAATATCCATGTTTTGGGAAGATTGGATCATAAACCTTTTTTGAATATTATTTTGGTCTATATACCCACGGACCCATCAGAATATTAGTTGTTCATAACAACCTTAGTATTAACCGCACCCTCTTCATGAGTGCCTCCCGAACTTCATCCAGAGTGCTTCAGCTTAAATGTGATGTGCCCATAGCACTTTGGTAGTTAAAACAGTTGGCTTCATTTTTCCTCATTTTCCAACTGGTTCTCAAGGTATCCTTTATCTCTTACAGCAATTGATGTTGCTTCTGCATTGGATTACTTCATTATCAGTGTGAAACATGAAAGTCAACCAACATTTTCCTAGATGATGACATGACTGCCCACACAGGCGATTTCAGACTAGCCAAGTTCCTTAGCACCACCATTTCCACTAGTTATGGTAAAAATCCAAGTAGTTCTTCATCTATTTCAATTAAGTGATCTATTGGGTATGTTGCTCCAGGTATGTAACACTTCATGTCATTCTTTTCCTTTTAAATAACTAAAGGGTTATTCCCCTAAAAGTGTTATTTGGCGCCCCCTTTCTTCACATTTTCTTTCTGAAATTTGTCTTGAGGGGGTACCAATAACACTTCGCAAAGGGGCCTTTCAAATTACCCATAAACTACCCATAAGTGAATTGCGAAATCTCAAGAAAATAGAAAACTTTAAAACGGGTCAAATCAAAAATTGAAAGTCCGTTTTGAGGGTCTAACGATGGAACTTGGCCACTAAAGTGAATCAATTGTGACGTAAGCATCAACAAATGGGCAACATGTCGTCTCGCACCAACGCTCAAAGTTTCGTTCAATTTCGACATATGTAGCTTCGAGTTTGGCAGTTTCAGTCGTTTGCTTTCATTTTTTGCAGTGTCGGTTTCTTCTATGAATTTATCAGCCAATTCCTTTACACCAGTTTCCTCTACATGAAAAAAATTTGATCTCTAGTTATATAATTAAGATAAACTGGTGTATGTGGATGAAAAATATGAATACCACATAAAAAGTTTTTTTTTTTTTTTTTTTGTTGAAACATAAAAAGTATTTGAAATTCCCTTATCTCTAGGAAGATCTACCACATAAGGAGTGTCATAGATTTTCTTCAAAATTTTGTAAGGGCAATACTTATTGAACTGCAACTTATTATAAGTATATGTGTGAACCCATTCTTTAAGAAAATCATCACTTGATCACCTTCGTATACATTTTTTTAGACATGCACATCTGTTGCGGTCTTGTTGTGCATTAATCTCCTCAAGGCTAACTCGCACTTTTTCATGCATTGACTGAATTTGTTCTGCCATTTTCTCAGTTATTAGACTATACCTTTTTCTCTTTGGTAATTTTGCCAAATATTCAACGTGATTAGGAGACGTCACATAAACAACACATAAAGGGATTTCCCGATAGCACTATGTACAACACTATTGTAGGCAAACTTTGATTGGGGTGAAACATGATTTCACTTCTTCCTAATCTAATGTTTTTTCCATTGTGCATGGTGAAAACTGTTGGGGTCCCTCCTTATAATAAAAGGACTCCTAGTTGGAATAGGATTTCCCTTATTCCTTGTTTGGGAAAAAAATAGAAGTTTCTATTTTTTTAAGCCTAAAAAGGAATTCCTATTTCTATTGGTAAACCTCCCTATTTATCATTATAAAAGGGAATGAAAGGGAAGAGATTATACACAACAACTTCCAGAACAAAGAGAAGTCAGAGAAAGTGAGATTTCTGAAGTGGTTCTTTCAAGAGAGATTGAAAGAGCAGAATATTGGTTTGAAGAAAAGAAGATTATTAATCTTGTGAAGCAATTTAGTTTGTGGTTATGTTCTTCAACCTTTAGGAATCTAGGATTTGTTCAAATCCTAAGGAGTAAGAGATTTTATTTCTTTGTTTCTTTGTTCAGACATATCGGGAGTTGAATTGGTTAATTTCGTGAATTACAATCTCAGTCGACTGGGTTCGTACTAGTTTAGAGAAATTAAGGTGACTAACAAAACTTAATTTGGTTTTAATCAACCTGGATAAGGGGAACACAAAATTGTTTATCAAGTGAAATGGTTTCGTGAAGAGACCTTTTAACAAAATTGGGAAGACACTATAAAACTTCCCTTGTAATTTCAAAAATGATTGGAATGCCATTTTAAGCAAGAGCAACACAAAATTTAGCTACGGCTAAGTATTTCCCCAAGGGACCCTCATAGTCGAGTAGAAAGTTGTTAAATTAACATTTTTGTGTATACTCTTGTGCATCCACATCCGATAAAGGACAACTTTGACTTCTTACATTTTCGGAAAATGGGTGAATTGAAAAAATTGCCCCACGTCCTATTCAGCGGGAAAATGGGTGACTTCTTACATTTTGGGTAAGTGTCATTTTTGCGTGACATGGACATTCGAGTTGCTAAACGAACCATCGTCTTTTGGACTACTCCAAACTGCAACCCTGGATACTCCAACAAGGCAACAAGAAGTTATTATTTGTCCCCAGTGGGTGTATTAGGCTTTTAAGTTTCTAGCTAGTTGTAGCTATCCTCCATTATATCCTTGTCTTTTAGGGTTGAAGTCAAGTCAAGGTCAAGTGGTCAACAGTCACTTTATTCATGGAAAATAAATTCTCCTAACTTTGAATTCAAGGTCAAGTATCAGTGTATGACTGTGTTGTCATATATTCATGGAGAAAAAGATGCAAAAATTAAATTGATAAAAGTGATAGATTTTGAGCTGGCCTCTCAGTGCATGAGCTGAAGAGGGGTGTGTTAGAATATAGCAGTTTTGCTATTATGTAAAGTTGTTAATTATTGTAATATTCATGAATAGGGAAGTTTCCCAATATTCATGAATAGGGAAGTTTCCCATTATTCTTAAATTACTTCTATATGTAAATCCCTTGTAAACGTATAAATGCTTGTGTAAATCAATGAATAAAACACACAGAGAAATCTTCTCACATATCTCTCTCTCTTTCTTGTCTTCTCTCTCTGTGTTCAAGCTATTATTATTCAAGAGGTATTTCCCTCTTCACATGGTATAAGAGCCAATTCAGTTTTTTTTTAATAATCAATTTCTTCTATCATGACTACTACTGAAGTCGATTCTGGAGACTATACTCCTCATTCTCCACCTAATCCGGTGTTTGATGTTCATCACTCTGACTCACCAACTACTATTCTCATCACTCCATTATTAACCGGAGATAACTATGCCTCTTGGTCAAGAGCCATGAAGATGGCTCTTCGGGCAAAAGATAAATTCGGGTTTGTAGATGGTTCTATTCCCAAACCCACTTCTCCAAATCAATTACACTCATGGGGAAGGTGTAATGATCTTGTTAGTAGTTGGATTATCAATTCCATTGCTCCGGATATTCGGTCTTCCGTTTTATACGATGAAAGTGCCGCCGATATTTGGCGTAATCTTTATGAAAGGTTTTTTCAAACCAATGCCCCCAAAATTTATCAATTGAAACGGACAATTTCATCCTTCAAACAAGAAGGACATGATGTCTCCTCCTATTTTACTCAACTCAAAACTCTATAAGATGAGTTACAATCCCTCATGGTAATCGATCCATGTATTTGTGGTCAAGGGAAATCGTTACTTGATCGTACTAATCAAGAACGTGCTATGGAATTTCTTCAAGGGCTTCATGACCGTTTTTTGACAATTCGAAGTCAAATTTTGTTAATGGATCCTTTTCCTTCAATCGTAAAGATTCATTCTCTTGTCAAACAAGAAGAAATCCAACAAAATATCATGGCCGCTACTTCCAATCCACCGGAAGCCGCCACCCTTGCAACATACAACAATGATCAACGAAATTTTCGAATGGAGAAACCAAACGCTCAACGTCCTAAACGAGCTCGTCCCTTTTGTGACTATTGTCAACAATATGGCCACGTCCGGGCTACATGTTATCAATTAAACGGTTATCCAAACCGTTCCAACTCGGGTGCTCGGCCAAATCGCCCACCACGACCGACCGGTCCACTTGCCGCCACCGTAACCGAGACGGTTGATCCTCCAACGGGAGCACCTCTAGCCACCTCATTAACTCAAGAGGAATATCAAGGTCTTCTTTCACTTCTCGATCACCAACGCCATTCTAACGGCACTTCCAATCCTACTCAAGGATCTACCGACGCAGGTATTAACTTTACAGGTATTCAATTCCTCTCTTCTCCTTGGGTTATTGATTCCGGTGTCGCCAAACATATATGTAGTTATTTATCTCGTTTCTCACATTATGTTGATGCTCTACCTCAATGTTTTGTCCGTTTACCGGACGGTAAACGTATTCAAGTACGTCACATTGGAACGATTGTTTTCAATTCAAATTTAATTCTCAAAAACGTTTTACATGTTCCGGAATTTAAAATCAATTTAATTTCTGTCTCCCAACTCACCAATTCTCTTCGATGTTTAGTAACATTCGATTTTTCTTCATGTGTCTTTCAGGACCCAGTGACGAAAACGAGGATTGGACTTGGTGATCTCCATGAAGGACTATACTTTCTCCGCACGGATATTAGGATTTGTTCCTTTTCAATTACTAGTAATAGTCTATATAATAAAGATGTTTCCGATATTTGGCATTGGCGCCTCGGACATCCTTCTTCTTCTATTTTTAAGTCTTTAATTTCAAGAACTCAATGTATGAAATCAGTTTCATTCAATAAAAATCCGTGCGAAATTTGTCCCTTGTCCAAATTTACACGTTTATCTTTTCCGTTAAGCAATTCTACTTCTTCTCGTCCCTTTGAATTAATTCATGCGGATTTATGGGGACCTTTCTCCGTCCCCTCAAACTCTGGTTGTCGTTATTTCTTAACTTTAGTCGACGATTTTACTCGTTGCACTTGGATTTTTTTAATGTCAAATAAATCCGACACTACTCAATTTCTCAAGAATTTTTCTAATTATATATCAACTCAATTTGATTCTTCCATCTCCAATTTACAATCCGGACAAGGAACGTTTCCTATTCCGAAAATTCAATCAATCCGATCTGATAATGGTATGGAATTTATGAATCATGAACTTCAATCATGGTTCCGTAAGAAGGGCATTATTCATCAAACTAGTTGCCCTCATACTCCTCAACAGAATGGCATCGTCGAAAGAAAACATCGACACATTCTGGAAGTAGCACGCTCCTTACGTCTTCAAGCCCATCTCCCAATTTCCTTTTGGGGTGAATGTGTTCTAACGGTAGTATATCTCATCAACAAATTGCCAACATCAACATTACAAGGCATTTCTCCTCATGAAAAACTCTTGGGTTCTCCTCCCAAATTTGACCATCTTCGGGTCTTTGGATGTCTGTGCTTTACTAGACGTCCTTTGGTAAAAACAAAGTTAGATTCCCGAGCATCTCCGGGTATTTTCGTTGGCTATCCCCACAATAAAAAAGGATATCGCGTTTTCGACTTGAATTCTCGTAAAATAATCACCTCTCGTGATGTCCTTTTTTACGAAGACAAATTTCCGGTGTTGTCTAAACATCATATCTCTTCTCGTCCTCCTTACCGACCGATGGTCTCCATCCACGATGATGGTTCCTTTAATTTTCCGAGGACATCACCATCGGCTCCTCGTCAAGCATCTCATCAAGCGTCTGATGTGCCTATAGGCACTCCCTCACGGCTTTTCGGCTCTGTCCCTTCCGCTTCGAGTCAGCCCGACAGCGACTCCTCTTCGGGCACTCCTGGGCTCCTCACGGACCAAAGCCAGAGCCCGGCTCCCTCCTCCATCGATCACGCACCCACATCTCTAGGGACGCCTCCTCCCGATGGTCCAATTCATCCTTCACGGCCATCCCGCAACCGCCGACCACCCACTCATCTCAATGACTACATCTGTCACTCTTACCCGGATTCTGATGTGGTCTACCCTCTTACTCAATATCTAAATTTTGAACAATTCTCGGGTTCTCATCAAGTCTTTCTCAATTCGGTAATCACAACCGTTGAACCCACTTCTTTTTCTCAAGCCGTCAAATCACCTCATTGGCGTGAGGCAATGTCTAAAGAAATTGCCGCTTTAGAATCAAATAACACATGGACCATTACAGACCTCCCTTCTGGAAAAAGGGCCATCGGATGTAAATGGTTCTACAAAATCAAATTCAAAGCCGATGGTTCCATTGAACGCTACAAAGCCCGTCTTGTAGCAAAAGGATACACACAAATCGAGGGTCTCGGTTTTCATGACACCTTTGCCCCCGTCGCAAAGTTAGTTACTATACGCGTTCTTCTATCAATCGCGTCTATTAAAGGTTGGTATCTCCACCAACTAGATGTAAATAATGCCTTTCTCCAAGGCGACCTCGATGAAGAGGTCTTCATGAAATTACCTCCCGGTTTCTCCAAACAGGGGGAGTCCAAAGTCTGTCGCCTTCAGAAATCTCTCTATGGCCTTAAACAGGCATCTCGTCAATGGTTCTCAAAATTTTCATCCGTCCTTATCATGAAGGGTTTCACTCAATCCCTCTCTGACTATTCATTATTTTCTCTCTGCGCATCTTCCGTACATCTATACGTTCTAGTTTACGTAAATGATATTGTCATCACTGGAAATGATGAATCCGCCATTTCCAAACTTAAATCCTTTCTCCACGCCACTTTCTCTCTCAAGGATTTGGGTCCTCTTCAATATTTTTTAGGGATCGAGGTCTCCCGATCCTCCAAAGGCATATTCCTTTGTCAACGCAAATATGCCCTTGACATCATTAAAGACTCTGGTCTTTCGGCATGTCGTCCTTCTCCTTTCCCAATGGAACAGAAACTTCGCCTCAGTCCTTCTGATGGTGATCCTCTTCCGGATCCCACCGTTTACAGACGGCTGATTGGTCGTCTTCTCTATCTCACCGTAACAAGTCCTGATATCTGTTATGCGGTCAATAATCTTAGTCAATTTCTACAAAAACCCAGCACTACTCACCTTGATGCTGCTCATCGGGTCCTTCGTTATGTCAAAGGATCCATTGGCCATGGCCTTCTTCTCTCTTCTTCCAGTTCTCTGCACATCACTGGATACTGTGACTCTGACTGGGCTGGATGCCCCTCCACTCGTCGTTCTACCACGGGTTACTTCACTATGTTGGGTTCTAGCCATCTCTCTTGGAAATCCAAGAAACAACCAACGATTGCTAAATCTTCTGCTGAAGCAGAGTATCGTGCGCTAGCACATCTCACTAGTGAGCTTCAATGGCTGAAGTACCTTCTCAAAGATCTTGGCATCACACATTCTTCACCCATGACGGTTCACTGTGATAACAAAGCTGCTCTCCATATCGCCGATAACCCAGTCTTCCATGAACGAACAAAGCATATTGAGATTGATCGTCACTTCGTTCGGGAAAAGATCAAAGCAAATGTCATCGCTCCTCGTTTCACACCAACTTCTGAACAACTAGCGGATATCTTTACCAAACCACTAGGAGTTGATGCATTCAAGACGATTATTGGCAAGTTGGGCCTCACGTCCCTTTCGGCTCCAACTTGAGGGGGAGTGTTAGAATATAGCAGTTTTGCTATTATGTAAAGTTGTTAATTATTGTAATATTCATGAATAGGGAAGTTTCCCATTATTCCTAAATTACCATTATATGTAAATCTCTTGTAAACCTATAAATACTTGTGTAAATCAATGAATAAAACACACAGAGAAATCTTCTCACATATCTCTCTCTCTTTCTTGTCTTCTCTCTCTGTGTTCAAGTTATTATTATTCAAGAGGTATTTCCCTCTTCACAGGGTGGATTCTGTTTGAAGCCTACCCTCAAATTTAAGGCAAGTTATGAGCATGACAGCAATAATGGGTCAAAGCTAAGGGGGCAAGTTGGTAGTTGTATTACACTTAGAGAGAAGAACTCATTATCAAACTATTAACATAAATATGAGCTTGAAAGAGCTTCATTCTTTCATTGAGAAGTTTGCTATACTACTACTTCCTTTTTTGTTTTTTCTTTGTTGAGGTGGAACATGAATTCATCATTATACATTCATGTCATTCTTCTTCTCCTCATGAATTCTCAATCACAATCGACACTCACGACTACCACCATTTCTGGAAACGAGTCGGACCATCTTGTTTTGCTTCAGTTTAAGGAGAGGATAACTCAAGACCCATTCCAAGTAATGAACTCATGGAACAACTCTGTCCATTTCTGTCAATGGGTAGGAGTTTCATGCAATCCCTCCAATGAAAGAGTAGTGGCCTTACATTTAGAAAGTCTTAACCTTGTTGGAGTGTTAGCTCCCTCCATTGGAAACCTTACATTTCTTACCAATTTAAATCTAAGTGAGAACTACTTCCATGGTGAAGTTCCTACTGAGATCGGTCTTTTGATACGACTACAAATTCTTGATCTGTCTACCAACTCATTTAGAGGTGAAATTCCAGCCACTCTAGACCATTGTTCAGACCTCCAAAACCTGAGCTTAGCTTTTAACAGCATGGTTGGTAGTATACCTCACCAGCTGAGTTCACTCACAAAGTTGCGCATTCTTCTTCTAAGTGGAAACAATCTAACTGGAAGAATACCACCTTGGATAGGCAACTTTTCATCTCTATTAGCGCTTTCACTTGCAAGAAATAACCTTGAAGGAGCCATACCCGATGAATTTGGTCAATTGAGGAGCTTACGCTTCTTTCGAGTTTCTCAAAACAAACTATCTGGTGTCATTCCTCCTTTAATGTATAACATATCCTCGCTGCATCTATTCGCTGTTACACAAAACCATCTTCACGGTCAACTTCCATCTGATATAGGCCTCAAGCTTCCTAATTTGAAGTTCTTCTTTTGTGGTGAAAACAATTTCGCAGGACATATTCCAGTTTCCTTTTCAAACATATCTGGACTTGAATTGCTTGATTTCGTAAGTAACAGTCTCAGTGGACCAATACCTATTAGCTTAGGAAAATTACGGGGACTAACAAAACTTAATTTTGGTTTCAATAAACTTGGATCAAGGGGACTCAATGATCTGAATATCCTTACTTCTTTAGCTAATTGTACTAATCTGAGGTTCCTATCACTAGCTGATAATCATCTAGGAGGCGAATTACCAGAATCGATAGCCAATCTCTCGACGAAACTCGAAACGTTCATTATCGGAGGAAATGCTATTCATGGTAGAATCCCCACAAGGATTGAGAATCTTGTCAATTTGACACAATTAGGATTGGAGGGTAACTACTTGAGTGGTAGTATCCCTGTAGAGATAGGGAGGCTTGAGAACTTAGAGGTGTTGAATTTGAATGATAACAAGCTTTCAGGCCTTATCCCATCCTCCATTGGAAACTTGTCTAAGTTGAATTTACTCTTTATAGAGATGAACAATTTACAGGGAAGCATTCCATCTACTCTAGGGAACTGTAAAAACTTGGTACTTTTAAACCTTTCATATAATAATCTCAATGGAACCGTACCCTTTGAGTTCTTCAATCTTCCTTCCCTCTCAATTTCTTTGGCTATAAATCACAATTCCTTGACAGGATCTTTACCATTAGAAGTGGGGAATTTGAATAATCTTGAAGAATTGCATGTCTCAGATAACCAATTCTCTGGTCAAATTCCAAGCACATTAGGCAACTGTATAAGCTTAGAACGATTGTACATGGGTCGAAATCACTTTGAGGGAACACTTCCCGAGTCTTTGAGTACTTTAAGAGGTACAGAAGAGTTGGATTTTTCACACAATGATTTGTCAGGGAAGATCCCGGACTTTCTTGAGAAATTTTTGACTCTAAAGTACCTCAATCTTTCTTTCAATGACTTCAGAGGGGAATTACCAAAAGGCGGTATTTTCGCCAATATAAACGAAACTTCTATCCTAGGAAACTATAATCTCTGTGGTGGTAACCCAAAACTACATTTGCCCATGTGCTTTAAAAGAGGCAGTCGGAAATTGTTTAGTGTACTTTCTCCGAAAATTATAAGCTTGGCACTACTTGGTATTCTAGTTGTAGTCATGTTATCGTGTGTTGCTTGTGTTTGGATGATAAAGTTCGTAAAGAGACCTAAAGCTCCTGCATCCTCCTCAAAGATTGTCCAGTTTCCTAACGTCTCCTACACAGAGCTATTTAAATGGACTGCTGGGTTCTCCATCACCAATCTGATCGGTGTAGGTAATTTTGGTCGTGTGTACAAAGGAGTTAGTGATGAAGATGGAAAGATAGTTGCTGTGAAGGTATTGAACCTTCAACAGATTTGTGCTTCCAAGAGTTTCATATCTGAGTGTGAAGCTTTGAGAAATATTCGACATCGTAATCTCGTTAAAGTGATAAGTACATGTTTGAGTATTGATTATGAAGGGAACGACTTTAAAGCTTTAGTTTTTGAATTCATGTCAAATGGGAGTTTAGAACAATGGTTGCATCCCCAAGAAAATGGTCGTCCCAAGAGTCTAAATTTTAGTGAAAGACTAAATATAGCCATTGACGTAGCCTCTGCGTTGGAGTATCTTCATCATAATTGCGAGACTGCTATTGCTCACTGTGACCTAAAGCCAAGTAATGTACTTATAGACGGAGATAAAATAGCTCATGTTAGTGACTTTGGCTTAGCGAAGTTCCTCTTCGAAACATCAAATAGTTCTTCTCAAAATCAGAGCATGTCACTTGAGCTAAGGGGATCCATCGGGTACGTTCCTCCAGGTAAATATATTCAGTCTCAAAACTAGCTTCGCTTTATATACAAGATTTGGTTTACCCTGTTGTTTGATTCTAATACAAACATATCAAAAATTTGCAGAATATGGAATGGGCAGTCAAGTTTCTATCATGGGTGATGTATATAGCTATGGAATTCTCTTGTTGGAGATGTTTACAGGAAAAAGACCGACAAACGACATGTTCAAAGATGGTCTAAATCTTCATGATTTTTGTACAAGGAGTTTTCCAAGTCGAGTTGTGGAGATAATTGACCCACTCATGTTTCCAATAGCAGATGCAGAAGATGGTATCCAAGAGGTTGAGGCAAGAGAAATAGAAGAAACCGCACTTGTGCTAGACGTTCAGCATAGACATAGGAACAAAGATAATAGAATGGAGGAATGCTTGGTTGAATTTATTAGAGTTGGCATCACATGTTCTAAACATTCACCTAGTGACCGGGTGATGATGAAAAATGTGGTTAGTAAACTTCAAGATATTAGAAAATTGTTCTTCGAATATGTTAGTGTCAAGAAAACAAAAACAAGAGAGCATTAGAAGTCACATAGTAAGAGTGATTCATGGTCTTGATTAAAATGTGTCAAGAAGTAGGAAGTAAGTTCAAATGTATTAAGATAGTTGTAATTTAATCAAAGAAGCCCTTTTTTTATGGTCTTATCATATAATACTAAGAAACCAAGTGGAGTGTGTAGCTGAAAGCTTTGAATCAAGTGTTGTCCGTAAGTGGAAAAAGATTCCTGAACTTAGAGGGTAATACAATAGGCTTTATTGTGCTCATGGTAAAATCCCTAAGACTTGTTTTAATGAATTCTTGTTTTATTTTGTTGTTGATAATAATGTTGGAAATTTTCAATAATTTATTAAGGCATTTGAAGGATGCAGGGAAGATGGTAGTTGTCCATCTCGTCAAGAAATTGAATGGGCGCATTGCTGACCCATTCAAATTGCTGACTGTTGCATCAAATGGATGCATCCAATGGGATTTTTTGTTTCACAATCAAGGGTGAATGCTCGGGATTTTTCTACAAGACTTTTGTCGAATTCGAAATCGGTCTCTATTGGCATTATCAGTAAATTTTTCGGAGTTTTTTCGATCTTGGTCAAGGCGTGAATACTTTAAAGCGAGATAGTTGTAAAGACTTCATCGTATCCTGAAAACATAATTCCATACCCGTTGTGTACTCGTGGTTTATAATAGAATGGGGTGAGTTACTGTCTAAAAGAATCGATTTAGCCAGCTTTGAAGTTTTCATGTCATTTCAAACTAATAGCAACAATATTTTTCCAACAATTTTGAGATATTAAATCTCACTTAGTTTGAAATGGAAGCATCAACATCATTGACTCAGTCTCTACTGTTATGAATCAAGACAACACTCGTCTTGAGATTTTTAATGGAGAGAATTTCACAAGGTGGCAAGAAAAATTACGGTTCTTTCGGACTTCTATTAAATTATTGTATATAGTATAAGGGGTTCTCGATAAATTTCCCGATGAGACTCCCGAAGACTCTGTTGAATTACGAAAAAAACGAGAAGCGGAATGCAAACGATTTTTCTTTGTCTGGGTCATATTCTGAATGCTCTATCTACTTTTGTATATGTTGTTGGAGAAGATTTGAAGGATATATGTTTCCTTCATAGTCTTGGATTAGAATATAACAGTTTAGGCAAGATTCTATAACTTTATTATGTTACTCAAATTAGTTTTGTATTGAGCCTATAAACTGATGTAATCTCACCTCCAAGAACATCATGAATGAAAAATAGAGATCTCTTCTTCTCCCGTGGAGTAGGCTTAGCCGAACCACGTAAATCCTTGCCTCATAGTCGTTATTTTTTTGTTCTTTATGGTATCAGAGCTACGGTATAGACTCATTCTGATTTTGCGAGCAAGAGAAACTCTGAATTGAATCTGCTGACTGATTGAGATTTGAGTCGATCTAACATTTCACTCCATATCAATAAGTAATGCTAGCCCTTGGTGGAAAAAGGAAGACTAGTTTCATTGATAGTAATGCTAAATGTCCTGATCTAACAGACCCTAATTATGACGATTGGATTGCTAATGATCAACTTGTTAGATCATGGCTTTTGAACTCAATGGTACCGGATATTAGTGAAATATTTTCATTTTCCGAATCTGCAAAGGATTTATGGAAATCTGTGGCTGATTTATATGGTCATCAAAATAATGCAACACGTATTTTTGAACTTAAATCTGAAATTGCTAAAATAGAGCAAGGGGAAAAATCCTTTACCGAACATCTCGGTACGCTAAAGCGAATGTGGGATGAACTTGAGTTATATCGGCCACATACAACTGACGCAAAGATTCTTTTACAAAGGGCAGAGGAAGATAAAATTTTTACACTTCTTAATAGTTTGAAGCCAGAACACGAGTCCTTAAAAAGCAATATCCTCATGAGTTCCGTTTTGCCCACTTTATCTAATGTTTGTGCTACTATTCAACGTGAAGAAACTCGAAAGAAGGCTATGAATTTGAAGGGTGTTTCTGATATTCCTGAATCGAATGCTCTCATGGTTGAGAAGGAAGAAAAAGGGAAATATTTTAGTAGTGGAAGAGGCAAAAATTATAGAAATAAAGGACGACGTGAAACATATAATTGTGATTATTGTGGTAAAACTGGGCACACAAAGCATCGATGTTGGGAATTGCATCCTCATCTGAAATCAAATTTTGAGAAAGGTAAGATCGATCGTGCAGCAGTTGCTGATACTTCAATTACCTTGAACCAGCTAAGTCAATTGCTTCAGCAAATGGGTAAAACTGACCGTGCAAATATAGCTGACACAGCTACTATTAATCAAATGAGTCATCTTTTCGAACAAATGAGTAAGTCTGTCTCATCTGAACAAAAACCTTCCACCTCTACTCATACTTCATGCCTTTCTTACTTCATTTGATTCAAAATTTAATATATGGATTGTTGATTCTGGAGCTACTGATCACATGACTAACAATCCTTCGTCTATAAATGATTTTTCTTCTAAATCTAATATGCATAATGTTGTTGTGGCTAATGGAAGTACAGTTCATGTTTTAGGCAGTGGAAAAGTTTATTTTTTCTCAAATTGCCCTCCCTCTGAGGCACTTGTTGTCCCATCGTTTCCTGTTCAACTTCTATCCGTTAGGAAGATCACGAATTCTCTAAATTGTAATGTTATTTTTACACCTTCTTCCGTCATCTTTCAGGATCGAAAGACGAACTTGATGATTGGTAAAGGAGTTTATTCAAATGGCTTATACTTATTAAGTTCCATGGACAAGACGTGTCATGCAACAAATCTTGTCTCAACTTCTATTCTTCATAAGCGTCTTGGGCATCCTTCTAGTCGTGTTTTATCTAATATTTTCCCTACTATTTCAAATGAACCCAGTATTTGTGATGTTTGTCAATTTTCCAAACAAACTCGTTTACCATTTAATGTTTCTATATCTAAAACTACTATGCCCTTTGAGTTAGTTCATTCAGATTTATGGGGTCCAGCTCCAGTTGATTCATATGATGGTTATAGATATTTTGTGTTATTTATTGATGATTGTTCTCGGGCAACATGGTTATTTTTACTGAAATCTAAGAGTGATGTTTATTCTGTTTTCTTAGATTTTTATAACATGGTGAAAACTCAGTTTGATGCTAAAATTAAATATTTTAGGTCTGACAATGGTACAGAGTATGTTAAAGGTTTACTTCCTCACTATCTCCGCAATCAGGGTATTATACATCAAACGAGTTGTGTTGGCACACCACAACAAAACGGTGTTTCAGAACGCAAAAATAGACATGTGCTGGAAACTACTCGTGCTCTCATGATACAAATGAACGTTCCAAAAAGGTATTGGTCCCATAGTGTGTTAACTGCAACATATTTGATCAATAGGCTTCCTAGCCGAGTTATTAATTTTAAGTCTCCGTTAGAAGTTCTAAAAGGGCATAAACCTGATATCTCTCATCTTCGGGTATTCGGATGTGTGTGTTATGTTCATCAACAAACACAAAATCGGGACAAGTTTGATGCTAGATCCACTAAATGTGTTTTCTTTGGATATTTTTCCACAGAAAAGGGGTATGTATGTTATAACCTAACAACCAAAAAACTTATAATCTCTCGGGATGTTTTATTTGATGAAGATCAAGCTTATTTTCAATCTGAGTCTGGGAATCGGTCCCAGGGGGAGTATATGGCTGATATGGTACCACTTCCTGTTGAAGATCCCATTCCACTTCCTAATATTGGCAATGCCTCCAGCAATGATGTTGAACTTGTTGAATCAACAGATCAACCAATACCAACTCCCACCAATAATGATCCTGATGAATTGTTAGAAGAACAAATAATACCTCCTCAAAATGAAACAGTTCCAGTATTAAGAAGGTCTGCTAGAGAGATAAGACCGCTAGAAAAAATGAAAGATTTCTTCACATACCATGCTGTTGCTTACCCTTTGGAGGCCCATTTGACTTATGATAATGTTGCTCCTTCACATTCTGTTTTTTTAAGTGCAATATCAAGTGATCAAGAGCCAAGAAATTTTACAGAAGCCCAGTCCAATCCAATTTGGATGATGGCTATGAAAGAAGAGTTGCAAGCTTTAGATGAAAACAAGACGTGGGAGCTTGTAAAGTTGCCACACGGAAAGAAAACGGTTGGGTGTATAAAACTAAATATAAAAGTGATGGAAGTATCGAACGACACAAGGCGAGATTGGTTGCTAAGGGATTCACACAAACCTATGGAGAAGATTACAAAGAAACTTTTGCTCCAGTGGCCAAAATGAACACATTTAGAGTTCTTATGTCCCTTGCGGCTAACAAAGATTGGAAGTTATTTCAAATGGACGTTAAAAATGCATTCTTGCATGGTAATCTTGATGAAGAAGTCTACATGAGTATACCACCTGGCCATCCTGAAGAAGGCAATATTAATCTAGTATGCAGATTGAAAAAGGCAATATACGGGCTTAAACAGTCACCTCGTGCATGGTACTCCGAGTTGAGTTATGTTCTTATGAAGGACGGGTTGGAAAGGAGCTCAGCAGATCCATCTTGGTTTATAAAAAGAGGTACCTCTGGAATTACGGTTGTGTTGGTTTATGTTGATGATCTAGTTATTACAGGTGACGACCAACATGAAATCAAAAATCTTAAAGATATGCTTCACAAGAGGTTTGCTATCAAAGACTTAGGAATATTAAAATATTTCTTGGGTATTGAAGTTGCTTACTCAAAAAAAGGGATTTTTCTAAATCAAAGAAAGTATGTTTTAGATTTGTTAAGAGAGACAGGAAAAATGGGAGTAAAACCAGCTGATACTCCAATTGAAAGTGGTGGTAAAATTGACAACAAAGGTGAACCACTACTAGATATTGGTCAATTTCAAAGGTTAGTTGGTAAATTAATTTATCTTACCATTACTCGACCTGACATATCTTATGCAGTGAGTCTAATAAGTCGATTTATGCATTCCCCGACTTCTAATCATATGAATGCAGCGACGAGGATTTTGCAGTATCTAAAAGGATCACCAGGAAGAGGAATATTGATGCGAAAAAATGATAATGATTCTGGACATTGTATTTCAGCATATTCTGATGCTGATTGGGCTGGTTGTCCAGTTGATCGAAAATCAACAACAGGACATTGCACCTTTGTTGGAGGAAATATGGTTACCTGGAAAAGTAAGAAATAAAATGTTGTCGCTCGATCTAGTGCTGAAGCAGAATATCGTGCCATGGCATCAACTACTTCTGAGATTATATGGCTTCGAGCTTTGCTACAAGAACTAGGTTTTCCTTCGTCTCAACCCACTAAGATGTTTTGTGATAACCAAGCTGCTATGCATATTGCCTCCAACCCGATTTTCCATGAAAGAACGAAACACATTGAAGTGGATTGCCACTTTGTTCGGGACAATATAAAGGCTAATGTTATATGTACTCCATTTGTTCGTACTGATCAACAACTAGCAGATATTTTTACAAAGGGACTATCTGCTAAAAAGTTTCAAGAGATACTGTTCAAGTTGGGCTCTATTGACATCTACGCACCAACTTGAGGGGGAGTGTTGTTGGAGAAGATTTGAAGGATATATGTTTCCTTCATAGTCTTGGATTAGAATATAACAGTTTAGGCAAGATTCTATAACTTTATTATGTTACTCAAATTAGTTTTGTATTGAGCCTATAAACTAATGTAATCTCACCTCCAAGAACATCATGAATGAAAAATAGAGATCTCACCTCCAATTGAACAATGCTCATTGTTCAATTGATTCTGCCAAAGCATTATTGGAAGCACTGGACAACAAATACCGCATTGAAGAGGCAAGTAATAAAAAAAATTAATTGGTAATTTTTTGGATTTTAAGATGGTTAACAATATGTTTGTCATGACTCAAGTTAATGAGTTATTACTTATTGTTTGCAACCTTAAAAACGTTGGTATCTCTCTTGTGGAAACATTTTTTGTGGGGTTAGTTATCATTTCTGCTACCCCCTTCTTGGAGCTACTAGAAGAAGAAACTCAAGCGTGACGAAGAAAATTATTCTTTAGATTCTCTACAACATCATCTTCGTATTGAAGAAGATTCTCGTATTCGAGAATTAAATGAGACCCAAACTGATTATCCATCTAAGGCTAATGTGGTTGAAGAAGAAAAATCTGATAGAGATTCTCTAAAGCTTGGGAAATATAAAAAGTTTTAAGAAACAAACACCTAAGGACAACAAGAAGGTAATTTGTTACTACTGTAACAAATCCGACTGTTACGCTCGTATTGTCGCTCAAGAAAGAAAAATCTTAAAGGGCAAACAAACATGGTCGAAGAAAAAAGTTATTGTCACAATTTCTTACGTCAATGCAATAGATGCCGACAGTTGTTGGTGGTACAACACAAATTAAAGACTTTTTGTTGTTATTTTCTTACAAATTTGAGGTTTAGTTCATGGATTAGAGAAAGAAAATCAGAGAAGATTTGAGGTTTAGTTTTTATTTTAAGTAAGATGATAGTTTTTCGGTAGATAAATGTTGTAGAAGATGATACATTTCGGTCTATATTGCCAAAATTTTATCTCTTTTTCGGTTGATCAACAATGTAGAATATGATCATTGTTTGTCAATATTCGGTAAAAAATGAGTCTTTTTTAGCTGCCGTTAATTTTGTCATCTTTTTTCTTTGTGACCGAAAATCTTCATCCTTATAAGTATTTATAGACCAAAATCTTTGTTCTTTGACAAAAGAAAATGCTTTTGACCTAGACATCTATTCTCCTTTCGAGGGATGATTCATTGAGCTCGAGCTCACACGGTGAATTGTGAGCTCGAGCTCCACAGCCGTTGATTTTGATAGATTAGCCCTCACAGTTGTAATTCCCTTGATATAAGGAAGTAGAAATCTCACATATTTTAAAAGACACAAATGACCTTTGATTTTTAAAGGCAATTCGGATCTTCTCTTTCTCTTTCTCTCTCCAAAACTTCTTTATCTGAAACTAAAAAGATATCAGCACTTTTGATCTATGAAATTTGTACATAAGTGTAGAAATTTTGCAAAGGACGATTCTTTTCCATATTTCAAACACATGTTGATTAACTAAAACAAGACCCTTGTTAGATTCGATAGAAAAAGTTCATTTTGGTCGGATTTGAGGGAAGAATTTCATTCATGAATTTTGACATTGATCGACCTTTCGATTTGTCTTCTAATAGAAAAGATTAAACTCGAACATGACAACAATTTTGAATGATAAAGTGGTACGGAACTTCGATTTGAATGTGTGAATCATTGAACTTGGAGAACTACAAGAGATTTCATATATAGGGTACAACTTAACCTTTAACTAGAACCAACAATCAAATAAGTGAATAAGAGAAAAAAATTGCTTAAAGAAAAACCCAATATGTAAGAGAAAGTGAAAGATTGTCCTTATGCTTATAGCAAAGAAGGAAGAAAATGGCGATGATGATTGAACACTTAATTTGGCTGAAGAAGACTTGAAGGAGAAAACCCAAGAAGATTTGATTTTCTGTGGTATTTTTGTAATTTTAAGTATAGATAGGGGTTTATTAGTTACTGGATTTAACCACTCCTTATTTTGAGGAAAGTACAACTGTACCTTTTAAGGGCATTTGGAGATCGGCGGCTAGTGGACCTCAAACTAACAAATAAACGGCTGTGGAGCTCGAGCTCACAAATCACCGTGTGAGCTCGAGCTCAATGAATCATCCCTCTTTTCTTTTTTGAAAAAATTTACCTTTCCTCTAAAAAAATACTTTCACGGTTGTAATATGAGTCAAAGATTCTTGGTATTTTGATTGATGAATGTTAACATCCCATTAATGGAACTCCTTCAACATCAAGGTCAACTTCATCTATTATCATAACAAAATAAACTTCCTAACGGATGCTTTTAGCTTTAGTGATTGGTGGTGGTAGGTGGTAGGTGGTTGGTGGTTGGTGGTTGGTAGTGTTGGTGGTGGTAGGTGATTGGTAGTGGTGGTGGTGGTGGTGGTGGTGGTTGTGGTGGTGGTGGTATTGGTGGTGGATCTTAAAGATGAAGAAGAATAAGAATAAGATATCCTCTTGATCTATAATGAAATGTATCACTTGACATCAATATGGTCCCTTAAAAATTTTCATCTTATTCCTTAAGTGATTGTAAATGACAAAATTTTATTTACAGAAAAAGAGTAAATAGTGAAAGAGATCTGCTCTGCAAAGAGCTTTTACAGATATTTTAAGATTTGCCCTAGCAAGATAAGTTTCATTAACTTAAAAGTTATTAATAAATTTATAATACAATCACAAACTCTAATCTAAAACTATTTTATAAAACAATGGAAATTAACTAAAAACCACTTCTCGCCAACCCAAACTAAAATAAGCATCAAAAGTATATATTTTAGTTACTCTCTTTTGTTATTGCGCCCAATGAAACAGTAAAAAGTTCTGTAACAAAATACGAGTAAAGATCTGATATTAATAATCTTAGTCAATCTTGATTGACTAAGTCTTTATTCTCCACAGACTATTTTGGATGCTCTGTAATTGCGACATTTAATTACTCAATTCCGGTTGAAACCTTCCTAATTCTCATCAAATAGGATAACCTTGGTCTCCCATCTATATAAATCCCACCACTTCTCTTCTCTTCACCAAATTCTCTATTTTATCGCGTACCTTCTTCTGCAGCATGTTACATTGCTTCATCTTCTTTCTAGTATTTTTTTTTCAATCGTCTTTAGTGGATTAGCACTGGAAAGAGAAATTTGATGCATTTACTAATGAAATTACCATGAAAGAAGTAGAGAGTTTTATTAGTTCAGTTCTTGATGGAAGAAAGTACATCTTACTTTGCTACGACACCGTATCAATTTTGTAATCTTTTAAGGTTGTAAGATTTTTTTTCACTCCTTGTCATCAATGTGGGAGTCAGCCTACTCGAAGAGCAGACAAGTCTGGTTCAGAGAGAGGTCATATCTCCTTCCCGAGTCAGTCAGCATGTCTCCTCTTTCTCATTAATTTTGGAGTCAGCAAGAAAGATTTTCCTTCTCTTAATTTTTTTTAGGGTCCATGAGTTTTGGGCCCAAAATAAAATCCAAAAAGTGATGAAGGTTCAATCTTCTCAGAAAAAAGGATTTTAGTCTTTTTCCCTTTTGGACCATGTTACCCACATATAGAATAAACATTGTTGATACATAATGTGTTATGTACGACACATACAAAAAAAAAGAAATGAAATATGAAACTTTAACAAGAAATAACATGTTATTTATGAAACAAAACAAGAATCAATAAATAGAAAAACACACCGTAACTTTGACATCTAGACATACCTTAACTATACTAAATGTGTTTTATTGTATGAAATATACGTAATTTATACTGAATAACGTGTATATTGCGAAACAGATAGTAAGTATGAAATCAATCGAAAAAATCTTAATAAAATAATATAGAAACCTTGATGGAAAAACGATGGTGGTTTTTGGTGGTGGTCGTCGTCTTCACTACTAGGTCTTGGAAGAAAGTTTCTCCATTCAGTTATGGAAGAAGGTTTTTAGTTATAGAGAGAGAAATAAACAGGGTTTCGGTTATGGGATAGAAGATTGGAGACAGAAAATCTGAGGAAAAAATAAAAGAGAATTTTGGGGGCTGGTTTTCAAAAGTGAGTTTTTTTATATGTTATAATGGGTATTATGATTAAATAGAAATCATAGAGATCTGTTTTTTTCTGTAGAGATTGGTCCATTTGGACTAGATACCTATTATAATTATTATTTTGGCTTAAAACCCTATATTAATATTAGGGTGGACTAAATATGTGTTTAGGTGTAGATTTTTTTTACTAAGAACTCAAAAATTATTTCTTTTATTCTCTCTTACCCTCTTCATTTAATTCGTCTCTAATTAGTTATTCTTTATTGCTCCTTTTCTGTTATGACACTACGAAGAAAAGATGAAGAGTAAAAAACAAGAGAGGCGTATGAAAAAGGAACCAAAGAAGTGCAAGACTGACAAAATGATAAAGCTGGAAATAATAAAATTATTAAATGACCTACTAACGAAGTTAATAATATTAGGGAAAAATTAGTCAATTAGATAAAATTTGGGGCTTAAGTTTTAATTCCCCGAAGTTTGGATCTAAAAAAAAATTTAGATTGGATTCTAAGAGTCATTACATTTGAATGTCATAGATATATCATGATTATAATATGCAATACATCATGAATCTGAATGTGTACTATAACCGCAAATTAAAGTCCATCTATTCCTACCTTTACTTTATTTATTGTCTAAACTACATGAGATAATCTTGATGATAAACTACTTTTGGTGATACGCGATCCCAAGACCTCATGGAATTAAGAGGGAGTGGCCAACCACTATACTAAAGAGTGGTGAACGATCTAATACGGAATTAACTTCCTAATCTTAAGTTAATTAACATAAAATTAGTCATTTTTATTGTTTGAAACCATTATGTGTGATTTCTTTTCGTTTTTTTGGACCATAAAGATGATTTACTCCCCATAATAGTCTCCTAAAGATAACTAACTCCCTAAATGGCCTCATTTCAATCTTTGTGTTAATAACTTTAACAATTGATGTTCACTACATCATTTTCTCTCTTCTTCCTCTCCCTCGTTCCCTCTCTACCCCTTCTCTCTCATCTTTCCTCTCTGTTAACAAATCACATCTGCTAAAAGATGAAGATGACGAAGTGGAGGCTTACCCAGCATCCTCTTGATATTAACAAAAGAGAGACGAAAGAGAGAGCAAAAGAGAGAGAGAAAAATACGAAAATAGAGAATACAATAGTGGTGGTGGTGGTGATGGTAGGTCTGAAGTAGAAGTGCTAAGGGGAGAATACGATAGTGGTGGTGGTGGTGGTGGTGGTGATGATCTTTTCATTTTATGACCTTTAGGGACTTGTCATTTAGTTTCTGTCGTGTTACTCTTTTTCCTTCATGAGACACTTTACGTTCGAAAGTTCTGTGTAATATTTTACTTATGTAACTCTCATGTTGTTCTCAAAGGAGTTAAATTTCTCAAATCATGTAATGTTATGGATTGATATCCTACTATGAATGAAAATCTGGTTTTACTCAAAAAAAAAAAAAAAATATATCAACTATATTAAAATTGAGTAATGGGTTATTTTAATGAGTTGGTGATGGTAAGGGAGCCAAAATGGAATTTTCGCATAGAAGAAAAGAAGAACGTATCCTCCTCGCAAGTAAAGTACTCCACTTGTTGGTAATGAAATAGATCTCACCATCATAGAAAAACGCGCGACTTACTCAAACCCTCCCCCAAAAAGGAAGATCTGAAGAGGATCGGACCTTCTCTCATTTCGAGTTTTTGACTTCACGAGTTAGAGAGAGAGAAAGTAAAATCAAATCTGATCGAGGAGGCATTTCGAGTACTTCTCAGAATGAGTTCTCAAGCTCTCGTAAGTCTGATCTTCTTCTCTCTCTCTCTCTTCATTTAGAATCTATAGATTCAGTCCTAAGTATCTTGCTTAGGGTTTATTTTGTAATTCCATGAGTACGATCTGTTCTTCCTTTTCTGTCTCTCTCACTTTTAAACATCGATGTGGTTTTATATTCATGAAATTGATGAGGATGGATCACTAGATCGTAAATATTAATTAGAAAACTGAGTAATCTAATCTAAATTAGAAGGAAACTAGGGCTTTGGTTATGTTTGTTTGTTTTTTTATTGTTGTTATGTTTCCTTGCCCATTTTGTATTTTTATTGGGAAAATGTTCCTAAATGCATACACTATCTTCTTGAACCAAATGGATAATTGTAGTGCCAGATTCTCACATGACAATTAGTAGTTAGGTACTGGATCCTGAACCCATGAATTGCAGGGCAAAATCCCAATCTGATTTGTCTATTTTCCACATCGAAATTTCCCTTAGCTCTACTCTATGTGATTGAAATGCTACTTTCATTTTGCACGTCCGGTGCTGCTGGTTTTGTGAATTCCATGTTTTTAATAAGGTGAACTCAGATTGTTTTTTTGTAGCTTTTAGTGGCAGGGCAATTCTGGATTTACTCGTCTGTGCAAGGGTCTTGCTGTAGTACTTGTTGGTGGCTCTGCTATCGTCCAGATTTTCCCTTTCATTGTCCCTTATGTCGCCCTTATCCCCGCAAGGTTCTTATTCTTACCATGAATATCTATAATACTTTGACCAGATGTGGTTTTCCATAATATGGGTCTCTCTACTGTCTGGTTTCCATGAGGTACTTATTCAATTTACTGCTACCTTCTTATTTGATTTTGTAGGACAATCCCTTTTGCTTGGAACCTTATAACATCTGGTTACATAGAGCAATCAATTATCCAGGTTCAGTTTCCTTTTGCTTAGTAAACATTTTTACTGTTTGTGGATCGTTAAGAGAAAGTAATTAAATTTCGGTGGAAATTTCCGTAAGCGTGAAAATGGAAATATTTCGGTCATTTAGGCCGAAATATTTCGAAATTGAATTCCTTGATAATGCATTGTTAAGAGAAAGTAATTAAATTTCTGATTTGGTGGAAATTTTGAATTTCGAAATGGAAATATTTCGGCCGAACATTTTGAAATTTAACTCATTGCTTCCAATATGAAAGTTCTGATTATGCGCTTTCTAACAGGTGGTTATTAGCATACTCGGTCTTCTCTTCATTGGGAGGTTGCTTGAACCTATATGGGGTTCCAAAGAGTTCTTGAAGTTCATCATTGTGGTTAACTTTCTAACTTATGTTTGCGTCTTCGCCACAACAATTGCCTTATACTACATAACGACCCAAGAGAAGTACCTGTAAGTACTTCGTTCTACAAAAAAAATCTGATGGTTGAGGGTTTATACTATTTTACTAATCGCTTTTGATTGCAATCTGGCATCTATTAACTTCAAATGTATTTTGTTGCAATCACTGGATTATATGAATCCTACAACTTGATTTTGTACTTTACTATCTTGTAAAATCTCACGAACCTGTTGAATAACATTGCCTGAGACTCAATTAAAAAAAAAAACATTGTCTGAGACTCGGATGCATATTAGGCATATAGATCTTAACTAATTTTAGATAAATAGTTATTTCGGAAATGTTTCCAAGTAGTGCCTAGATTTTTTAGTTTTTACTTTATTGGGGTAGCAGTAAAAGGTTACAGGTTGCCAGGAAGAGGTGAAAACTCTTTGGCCACATCAAATTCAAACTGTCTTACTTGTATTACTCGGTTGCTTTTTTTAGAAGGACCAACACTTCCAACTTTCTGACTTGTCTTATTCTTGTTCTTTAATGAAGTTATACACCACTTTCTGGTTTCCACGGTATCCTTCTTGGGTTCTTAGTTGGTGTCAAGCAAATTGTACCTGATCAGGAACTGTTTCCTCCCCTGAAGATAAAAGCGAAGGTTTTATTTTCCTTCTCTTGCATACCCTGTTATTTACTGTTTGACAATTTTAGCTATTGGAAAGGAACTAATTGGTACTCCACTATTCAACACCGTCCAGTGGTTGCCATCCCTCTTGTTACTTCCTTGCATAGTTGCGAGCTTCTTTACAGAAGACTCGGTCTCATACCTTCCGACCTTAATATTCGGCACATATACAAGTTGGATTTACTTGCGATATCTTCAAAAGAAGCCAGAAACCAGCCTTAGAGGCGACCCAAGTGATGAATTCTCCTTCTCCTCGTTCTTCCCTGTTTTTCTGAGGTAATGAGTTGTTCTCTTCAAATACTGGGTTTATTTATTCTCGAGTTCTTACTGGAAAATTTTTCTGCCGTTGGTGTGGCAGACCTGTTATTGATCCCATTGGTTCGCTCTTCGACCGAATGCTCTGTGGAGGATCCCAAGTTGCTACCGATGCCAAAGATGGATATACATTAGGAAGTACCGACCTACCTGGTTCCGTCCCAGCTGATGCATCGAGAAGAAGGTAATATTTAATAGCTACGCAATTTTTTTGTAGATACCTATGTGGGGGATGACTTAAGGTTGCATTTAACTTTATTTTTGTTCTGATTTGCAGAGAGAAGGGAGCGAGAGCTCTCGAAGAAAGACTAGCAGCAGATGGATTAGCTGTGGGTGGTAAAGAAGATGTTTCACATAAAGATGCATCCGAGAACGTTTGAAAGCTCTGCTGGAAGTTAAACTTTACCCTTAAACCGCAAAGTTCAATCATATCAGAAGGTTTTTGCAGTTTCTTGATACATGTTTCAGACTCAGGATTAG
The DNA here is from genome assembly GCF_041429995.1 of Eschscholzia californica. Taxonomy (NCBI): domain Eukaryota; kingdom Viridiplantae; phylum Streptophyta; class Magnoliopsida; order Ranunculales; family Papaveraceae; genus Eschscholzia; species Eschscholzia californica. Next base: position 38,745,264 of record NW_028238420.1, on the reverse strand, counting down.
AGCTCTAATTTTTGGTGTGCCATGAACTTGAATTTCATAGAATAGTATTAACCTTTCGAAGAATTTGTTTGTGACATTATTTTTCCATATTTTTCTTTATTTTGGTTTTTTCTCCTTTCATGCAAAACATATACAAATTATGAAATAGAATATTCTAGCTTGTATTCCGCAAACTTATAAGAGAAAAATTAGAACATTTTGAGAGTTGTGGATACGGGAGTGCTACACGTACAAAATTTTTGACAAAATTCTCGACTTAATGACTCATTTTCATTCAAAGATAAAAGTTGATCAAAGTTTTTTAAAGTGACTTTGATCCGTACCGTTCTTTTAGAATTTTGTCAAGAATCTTGTCTGAGATTCTTTGTACACTTAGCACTGTGACTTGTTCACGGTCGTTTATTCAAGGAAAAGTTCTGTTTTTTGTTAGGTGACTGTTGCAACCCTTATTTCGTCCATTCTTTGGTAATAATACAAAAACGGAATCGATGCCATTCCTTCACAATTTTAACTATTTTACAGTTATCTTTTTGTTCTTCAACAATAAACCTTCTGTGTAGAATATTCGTTATAACAATAAATTTTTATTCTCAAAAAAAAAAGAAAAAAACAATAAATTTTTGCGTCATAAGAGTAACTATTTTGCTTGTTATTTGAACATTGGTCTGGTAAAATATTCCAGACTTCAGCACTAACCATATACCTTTTTTTATATGGGTACATGGATTATATTATATACTTGACTATCTGATGAACTTATTTTACTTATATTTAGGGCATGCCTTGCTTTGCTTGCAAAACCCTGTGGTAAAACCTAACCAGCAATATGAACTCATGTACAGGTAGCTTCTACTGCTAGACTCTTTGAAACTCCCCGACAAGGATCTCCCAATGTATCGATCGATACTTCAACTTGACAACTCCTTGATCCAACACAAGCCTGTCAAAAATATCATTTTTTATAGTCATAATTCTAACACAATGTTCAATTCTTGTATCAGAGTATATAAGTTGTTTCTCATTTTCAAGTATGTCTTTAACGAGGTCACAATGTATGGGGTGATATTATGTTTTTCGGTTTAGTGAGAAAGAGGTGTTGAGTTTTAGGGTTGTTAAGAAGTTTTTGTAAGATGGCCTTGAAAATTGTTTTCCATGGATTAGGTGTTTAGGATTGAACGATGTTATCTCTTGTGTTCTTTGTCTGTGATCAGTTATTTCTATCGTTCTTCTCTGGTTTTTCGTGATAAACTATAAAAGAAAGATAGAGGTAGTTACCTCCTTCACAATGGTAAGAGCTCCTTTGCTGTTGCATACACCATGGTTGTAAGTACCACAAGCTCCTCTTGGAGTTCCAAAACTCGCAAATCTTATCGACGAGATGATTTGATCAGTGGACGGGCATTCAAGCTGAAGAACCGGTGGAGATCTCCCTCCTGTCTTCATATCTGAACTCCAGGTATCTACAGGAGGTGGGTGGGATTCCGACACATGAGAACATAAGGTATCTGCTCGTCTAGTAGTGAAGGATATCTTAGTCGGATCGCCGCCTATCTCGTCGAATAATACCAATGTGTTGTCGGTCGGTTTGACCCATGACCGTGGGACATGATATCTGTGACCGTCGATAATAGTCATAATTCAGAATCCAAAATCATTGAGAAAATTGTCATTATTGCGCAGATACTAAATGATATTAAAGGCATGTTCTCACAATGTCTGAGATGGCTTTCCACAGTTCTTAAGGCATTTGCTTGAACTATAAGATCCTCTGAAGTTGCAAGAACTGCAACCACTCTGTGGAGCATTATATGTTGGCCAGAAACGACCGATGCTCTGGCCGTTTACCCATGCCTCACCCTTCCCCATCCCTGTAAAATCTAGAGCAATTGGGTCGCTTCCTCCTGGTGGATCGAAGCTAGTCTGGAGAACACCGTGACGATATTAGTAACTCCTCATTTCTGGTTTTGGTTGAAGTTTATCCCAAGGTAAAATAAAAAGTATGACATAAAATGAAGCAGTTATTTACCTTGTACCATGTCAAAGGTTGATTTTTGGGCAAAGTAGAATCTGAATCCCAGTCTGAAGAACTTCCACCAGGCAAATCTAAATCTACACCTTTCAGTCCAATCTGTACATCCAAATCAAAAGATACAGAAGAATAAGAGACAAAATTCTTTTGCTTTCTTAATCCTCTGACTTAAAAAGCAATGTGAAAGAAGACTGATTTCCTAAGCTCAAAAGTTGAAACCTTAGGAGATGGCAATATTTCTACAATTCGAGTATGCAATTTGATCAAATGAATTGGTAGATCGCTTTGCATAACAATCCGTCGTCATCAGTTTTCATTTTTTTGATCATTCGAAGACAAAAATACTGAAACAAAGAGGTATTATCGAGCTAAAGTCTCATCCTAGTAGTTTACAGAAAATTGTAGTAAGAGACAGACCTGATTTTTCCACTGGGACGAGGATAGATCAATAGTGCTTCCATTTTTTAATCCTTTTAATGTGACTGGACCAGTAACACCAGCGCCCGCTAAGTCATAAAATGCTCCATAGTTCTGAAATGAAAAATATCGAATTAGATGATTCGACTTCAGAGATTACCTCCAAATGCTGATGGGCTTGTAATATATTTGGGAAGCTCGTAGCATTAGATCAGTACAGACCTTCAATCCCACTGTTACACTCAGAAGGTCGATGTTATTCTTCCCTGGTACAAGTGTAATGGGAATATCGAGGGTGACCATAGTATTTCCACCGTTCCCTTTACCAGTACCTACAAAAATTCCAATTATAGCAGACACAGTTAGAAAAAGTTACTTAACATCTTAGCATAACTGTTCTGGTACGTTTCCCAGTGACGAAGTATTCTTTAATCTTTACTCTTTAGAGAAATTCTTGTTATTTATAAAAAAAAAATTGGCTCGAGACTGGAGAAAGTTTTAGAGGAAACATAAGAAGACCATGATTCGTGTATATAAAGAACTATTTAACCCAAGATTACATCTCCTACGGGGTCATATATATGTACCTGCAAGCTTCCCATTGACAAACACATTAAGAGCATGACCAAGTGAATGCACATGAAGAATAGGCTGACTTCCATCCTTTAAGAGTGGTTCGTCTTCTTGAATTTCAGTGCTGTCAAAAGATAATCAAGTAACGATTATTCAATTAAAAGTTACAAGGTATTGCAGGATTGTAAATTGTAGGTTCATTTACCTTAACGAATACCACAAGTAATCACTGGCATCAGCTGTTGTATTTATTTGCTCCACTAATCCCTGTTTGGACAGAGGATTGCTCGTTGATATGCCTACAGGTTCAATAAATGAACTCCAATTGTTCTGGATTCCGCCAGAAGAATCAGCAGTTTCCTTATCAGACTGACTTCGGAGTTTTTGACTCACGGTTTGGGAGTTTATCTGTCATGGAACAAAAGTCATATGGGGTGTCATTGCTATTTGCTACCAAGGAGTGAATAACTATGTGCTGCAATCTCACTAGTAACTAGTAATTAAAAGCCAATGCTTCATTAGCAGCGCATTTGGAAAGAAGTATATGTAATGTGGTTATATTCATCACTGGCTAGTGACAAGAAATGAGAAATGGAAGATATTCACCATACAAATAAATCCGTTGTTACTCTACTCAATAGTCAACGGATGGTTTGAGTTGAAATTGTAAATTTTAGCACAACCTCAGCTTCGAAGATAAGCCTTTAATATCACGTTAGTGATCAAAAGTAATTGAAACAAACCTTGGCCGTATTGAACACCACATTTTTACAGTCAGGGAGGATGCTCACAGACCATGCAGGTAACCGATAAGAATTTCCATTAAAATTCACAGTTGCATCAGATTGTGTGCCCACATTGGCAAGAAATGCAGCACATAGCCCTGAATCTGTTTTATAGACATGAGCCTGAGATAGAAGCAGATCTAGGTCAGAGTGGAAACAAAAAAAGATCAAAATATTAGAAGTCTTCTGTAATAATGACAAAAATGAAGTAAAAGCATAAATTCAAAAATAAATCATTTTTCTCATGCATATATGAGATGTCCAAACAGACGGATAAGATTGTTGTAGTCACCAAGTCTCATTTTGCCATATTCCCAAGGTAATCAATTCATTGGATATTACCATAAACTGGAGGGTGCTCAAGTTTGTCCACTAAAAATGTGATTTTTTGTTATTCTTGCTCAAGTAAGGAACTAGTATGGGGAATTTCAGAAACTATATATAAAAACAAAACACTCTGATTACTGTCTCATCTATCCCATTTATGATATTACCTCTCCTAACACGGTAAACTGACAAGCCTTCATAAAATCTTTCTTACTTATCAATTAAGAGAAAGCAGCCGTGCAATGATTATATTTCAGAACTCATGATAAGCAGCAATTACCGTCGATCACAAAAAAGAGAAGAGAATTTACCTCCAAATTTGAACCAAGAGACATTGATTTTGGATCTGCCGTGATCAGTGCTTCTTCACAGAGTTTTATGGCCTTATGCAGATCTTTTAGGTGACTCCACTTTGGTTGTCTAATAAGTCCTGCAATACATTAAACATTTATTCTGATTCGAATCCAAGGCATTGTTCAATTACGCAAACAGCACAACCATGATCCGTCAAAACGGGGTTCATAGTGGAAAGCAAATTCGAACACAAAGTGCATCCTTGAAAATATAAATAACGAATTTCTGCAAGCTTACCATACTCGTCAATTGGAGCATCATAGTCATAGCTTGTTGCGATCAAAGGTCCTCCAGAAGTTCGACCAAAATTTGTGCCACCATGGTACTATTCAGAGAAACAACATTTTCAACATAAATCAAGTAATAGTTACTTTGAATTCTACAAACGGAGTTACCCAAAAGAACAATGACAAACGACAATTTATTCATACTGTCTGAGATTGAGAGTAGAATAAACTTCCAATGCAAGTTCAGTACCATGTAATAATTTTGGAAAGTTCCACCTCTTTGATAAAAGCGAGCTACAGAAAATGCAATGTCCTCAACAGGTCTGTAAGGCACAGCACCACCGAATGAAAGGAACCTAGTGCGACATATCATTGGAAACGTTACTTACACATGAAAAGTGCTATAATAGAAAATCTCGGAGGTTACGTGAACAAAAGATAGGAAATACTATTTACAGAGTTTTGTCATCCAGACAAGTAAAGTATTTACAATCAAAATAGCAAACACCTTACCAACCAGTCCAGTTTTCAGTCCACATCTTGGGTTTCTTGCCAGAATTTGGAGTAAACTGATCACAGTAAAATCCATTGCAAGTGTTGATCTGTATTTATCAGGGAAAAAAATACTTCAAAGGTAACACCTAAAAAATGTCTTGATCAATAAAAAAAACAAAGAAACTAAAACTGAACTCACTATTGGATCAGGTGCATCTGCCTGTTGGCACATCACCCATGGTACCCCTGTATCTAAAGATATAGCCATCCCTGCCGACCACTTTATATAGGACTTGGCAGCTGACCCATATGCTGAATCAATGTTTCCATATTCATTTTCAATCTGCCAAGAGAACAAACAATATCAAATGTCAATTTCGATAGATATTTCACAGTAAAATCATCTTCAACAACAAAGTCATCTCTAAAAATTGATTAAGAAATAATAGTAACAATTAACAACCTGGGATAGTATAATAGGTCCACCCTGAGAAGCAAAAAGCTTCTCTTCCTTCATCATATCCACAATCTTGGCTGTGAATCTCTGCATTTCCCTCTGAAACAAGTGAAATTGGGGGAAAAAACATTAATTCATTATTTCAGTCTTAAAGTTAGAAAGTGGAAGAGGCAAAGAAGAAAACCTTGAAGGGCTCATTATCAGTTCTGAATTTGATCCCAGGGATAAAATGCAACCAAAGAGGGAAACCTCTGTTTCCAAAAACAGAAATGTAAATCAATAAATCGGGATCAATGACAAATCAGAACCTAAATCAAAAGAACGGAAATTAGGTAATTATGATTTTTCTCACCCATAGTTCCATTCAGCACAAACATAAGGTCCAATACGAAGATGAACATAAAGACCAGCTTCACTAACAATCTTCACGAACTTAACCAAATCATTCCTTCCTTCGAAATCAAACTGTTCAAGTGTTAATCAAACACCTCTAAATTTCATAATCTCAAATTAACAAAAGAAAAATCCTCTAACAAAATCGAGATATTTTGAACTCAAATTACTTCAAAAACAAGACAAATAACAAGGATCAAAGATCAAAGAAGAAGATCAGAAGTACCTGATTTTGAACAGGTTCGTGCAAGTTCCAGAAAACGTAAGTCTCAATAACATCTAAACCTCCGTCTTTTGATTTCTGTATCAAGTCCGGCCACATCTGCATGAACAGAGAGAGGAATTAGAGAGAGAAACATCAAGTACATTATGTAGAGAGAGAGAGAGAGAGAGAGAGAGAGAGAGAAAGTGAACTCACCTCAGGAGTACTACGAGGATAATGAATCGAACCAGAAATCAGAACTCTTCGTTTACCGTCGATCACTAATGCTCGATTATCATAAGTAACAGTATCGCCATTAACAGATAACAACCATTGCCGACTAATTCCATCAACCAAAAGAAGAACGCTAATAAAGAGGTATACCTTCAGAAACCTCATTTTCTCTCTCTAAAATCCCTTTCTTTTCTCTCTCTAAAATCTCTTTCTCTGTCGGTTTTCTGAAAGAGCGAACTCGGTATTTGAAGGTAATTAAAGAAAGAAAGATAATGCTTTAAGGATTTTTAATAGGACGCTTTTGGTTTGCTTCGCGACTTTGATGACGGAATCAAAATGGGAGAAGAAAAGACAGGTATTTTTAGGGGAGTGAGTGAGTGAGTACACGTTACCTGAAATTAAAACCTAATTCATCATCTACGAACCACACTGACGACTTTTTACTCTCTTTCTCTCTCTCTACTACTTCTTCTTCTTCATCATCTTCTTCGTTTTTAATCCTTTTATAACTGCATTTTGTATTTTTGTTGTTGAAGGTTTGATAATCTAACGTACGCCTTGAGTGAACTCTGATTGAACAAGACAAATTGCCCGCGGAACCTATTTTTTTGACTTTGGCGGTAAAAAAAAGTTAGGGATTCGTGAGTGGGGTCCTCTTTATTTATTGAATTAAAAGGTTATCCCTCTGGTCATGTGAAAACACAAGAAAGTCCTTACAATATTTAACTATTATCAGGAAATCCTTTATTCAATCCTATGCATTGACCTTTAGGTGGGGAAAAGTTTGAACCTACTATCATATGCACTTTTTGAGTTAAACAAACAAAATATATATGCACTTTTTAGTTTGTTGGGACTCATCTACCGATTTTACTTAGTTTGTAACTTTTACGAGAATAAATAATTCAGTAGAAACGATCGACCAATCAATAATTACAAATATCTATTAATTTTATCAATTTAATATAATGTATAAGGTTGTATTGATATGTAGCATCAAAATATTAGTTCATGTTTACGTAGTTGCAGATAGTATTCATCACGTGATTTGAATGTTATATATCCCACAGATCAGCTGGATCTGAATGGTGCGAGAGTTTTTCCTAAATTGTGTATAATATGAGACACAAAAATCATTTGAGTTGAATCTTTGTCTTAGATGGAATTTGCTGCAAAATCCGTTGAGGTTGAACTATGCATATATAGATAGCTCCGGCCTTGGACCAAACATAATTCGAGACATGGTGTAGATAGTAAATCAAGTAACATAAGGGTCCTATTTTAAGTTATTGCTTAAATCAAGAGGGAGTGCGGTGCAATAAATCTGAATTGTGGTTATATATGGTGGGGTGGGGGTGGGGGTGGGGGTGGGGGTGGGGGTGGGGGTGGGGCAGCCTTGATCACTAATACCATATGGTAGATGGGGAGAAATTACAGAATCATCAATCCTTCTTTCTCACTAGTGTCACTGTACTCAATTTGTCTTCACCTCATTATCGCCTCTCACTGCACGCCCTCTGTACACGTGGAACAGTAATACTCTTAAAAATGTAAAACCCATCAAGTTTATTCTTTTTTAGTTCAACAAAGAAGTTTATTCTTTTCTTTTTTCTTTTATTGAGGACATCAAGTTTAATCTAAAAGTCGAGATGATAAAACACTGTCTCGTGGAGGAATAAGGCCACAGGTCGTTGAGTCCTCTTATTTATTTGCCACTCAGATTTTGAACTCGGAATTAATTGTGGGTGATAAACAGGAGAAGTGGATACATTTCTTGAATGGAAGTCAGTGATCACATCAAAGGTTTACTTGAGTATACGATGGTTGTGTTCTTTTGAAAAGCTAACAAGGTTTATGTTTTCTTGAAGAATGAACTAGCTTTATGTGTTTCTTACTTCATTTTGTGTATTTGGTAATCATCCTAGTGACTTTCATTTTATTTCAATGCAAAAAAAAAAAAACGTAGCTTTAAAATTCTATAACTAGGGAAAAGTTGTTCTCAACAAACGTTATTAATTTAGTTTGAAAGATATAGTAAATTAATCGGCTATTGGAGTAAAAGAAAAATAGAAGTTCATATGTAATCGTAAAAAATCTTATATAATATAAAATGTCTTACGAAAGAAAAACAATTCAGTTGTGAAAAATCAAACTTTATTAACTCTTTAATTATAAATGTGGGCATACTCGCACGTGATGTGCTAGTTTTCAAGTTCCTAAAAAGTTCTCATGTCCAGTGGCCGAAGAGATACAAAGGACTATATGAATGGCTAAATTTTACATGAATATTGGCAAGGGGCTAATCTTAAATTACTGAAATGTGTTTTTTTTTTTGAGAAATCTACTACGATTTATGTTAGTCGTTACAAGGCATTGATACATGGAATAAATCTTGATGGCAAACTGCTTCAATCGAGATTCAGTCTCACGACTTCATTGACTTAAGAGGAATGTTCAACCGCTGCACCAAATGGTGGTGGACTACTCAAATGTGTTATAGGTTAACGATTGATACTTAAAGTATCCACATTTTTTTTTGTTAAAAGTAAAATATCCACATTTATGTCTTTTTTTTTTTTTTTTTTTTTGTTGAAAGGAATCCACATTTATGTCTTTGAAAATGATAACTAGAGCACTTTTCTCTTTCAACCTTTCACATGTAAAACGTGTAATTTTGTATAATTATTTGTCAAAATTGTAATTACTTTTTGGAAAAGTTTGATCGATTTTGTCTTGGTGAGATTTCCAATTTTTTTTTTTTTTTTTTTTTGTTGAAAGGAGATTTCCCATTTGCATTGCCTATGTTGCTTGCCAAGTAACATATTGATTTTTGAGTTATTTCCTTTCGGCCCCTGTTTTGTGACTAGCTTCTTTTCTAGCCCCTTATTTTTTATAAATTTAAATTTGACTCCCTTTTTAAATGTAAATACCATAACTACCCTTCCTATAAATATATTTTCAAAATAAAACTAATTAGAAAATATCTCTCTCCATCTCACTTCTCTACCCACCTCACATCTCTCTCCACCTCACCTCCCTCTTTCCGCCTCACCTCTCTCTTCTCCGACGAAGGTCGCCAATTTTCTGGTCAGCTACCTTCAAACATAAAAGAAAAAAAGAAAAAGATCTCTCTCTTCTTTCTTCTCTCCCTCCTTTCTTCTTTTTTCTCTCTCTCCTTTTTTCTTTCCTCTCACGCCTTTCTTCTCTTCCTACTCTCTCTCTAAAGCTCGGCGAAGGGGAGGAGCCCCTTCGTCGGAGCTTTAGAGAAAGAGAAAGAGGAGAGGGATTTTTTTTTATGTTTGAATGTCGTCGACCGGAAAAGTTTTCGGTCGACGACCTTCGTTGGAGAAGAGAGAGGTGAGGTGGAGAGAGACAGAAGGAGAGGTGGAGAGAGGTGAGGTAGAAGTGAGGTGGAGAGAGGTGAGGTAGAAGTGAGGTGGAGAGAGACAGAAAGGAGAAGTGGAGAGAGGTGAGGTAGAAGTGAGGTGGAGAGAGATGTTTTGTATTAATTTTATTTTGAAAATATATGTATAAGAAGGGTAGTTATAGCATTTACAGTAAAAAAAAATGTTAAATTTGAATTTATAAAAAATAGGGGGTTAAAAAAGAAGTTGGTCACAAAGTAGGAGTCAAAAAGGAAATAACTCTTGATTTTTTTTGACAAAAAGTATAACCAGAGGTATTCCCAACATTATTCTTGTTTTGTACAAAGGTATTTCCAATTACAAAGCTAATGAAAATAGAAACACTGTCAGACACTTCAAATATTTAAGTAGTCGGAAAACTCTGATTCCGGTCATGAATTATCTTATATAATTTACAGGTAAATACATACAATAAAAACAGTTTTTATGATATATATTTAGTCACCTACTTATGCTTTACCTAACGTTTTAGATACGGCCGGTGAAAACTATATTACTGTGGAAGGAGTAGTAACCTTTTTAGTGGTTTAGTGTGGCCTTGTCAAACTATTAAAGTGGAGGAGTACTAAATCAATTTCAAAATCTCCTACAATTCCTCAAAAATTTGTAAGCGGGGTAGTTCAACAAAAAAAAAAAATTGTAAGCAGGTGGAGTAGGACCCTAATTATTCAATATCATCCTCTACAAGACTACAACTGTTACAATTTTACAAAATCTTACGAGTTTTTTTTTTTTTTTGATGAGATCAAAATCTTACAAGTTACAACTGCATGGATATCATTCATATATGGACCCATATATTATATTTAGATGCAGATGACTCATTTATCATATCACTAACATGCTTATCTTCCATTCACCCTTATCTTTTAGTATATAATACTAGTTTCAATCAATTACATTTTAGATGATAATATTAAAATTCAACAAAACACCTTTATGTCATCAATAACATAAATGAGTTCTTGCCAAAATTCTTATCACTATTGGAAACAATGTGCTTGTCAAGTGTGAACATGATTAATATTGGGATGAAAATTAAGCTTTCTTTATTTCCATGAGCAATATAGCTTCACTAAATCTATATTGTCATATTTAGGTTCTTATAGCTGTAATTGAATTTTGTTATCTTCTAGGATCTCCAAGTCATTGAAACTGTAAATATGTATAATATGTATTGTGAGGTCTCTAGATGTAAAACTTTGAGACAAAACACTTATTAGAAACATTGTGGGGAAGACAACACCACCCTTTTACCTAACTATAGAGTTGGAATCTCATCCCTAAGAAAAATAAACAAAATCATTCTTTGGTTTTGGTTTGGTATTGTTAGTGAGAAAATTATAGAGAGAGAAGTGGGTGGTCCATTAATCTCTATTACATAAATGGTGGGACTAGATTAGAGAGAGAAATAAGTGGGTGGTCCATTTTTGTTAGCATTAGATAGAGATATTGGTGGTGCCAATAACTCCACTACAGTCCTTTCTTGTAGTTTGGGGCTCTTATAATTTATAAGGTTGACTCTTTACTCTCAATAACCAACAAACCTAGCTACTACAAGATCTCATACATAAAGCTTTTTAGGTAAGAATTTTTTGTTTAAAAGCCCAAAAAATAGAGTCAAATATAAAATTAGGCCCACCATACATTAATAATTCCTAGAAAACCCAGTTTTGTAAAAATAAATAAAGATCAAACCCAATTTCGGATCCAAATGTACATTTTCTCATCTCTAGGAAGCCATATAGTTAGATAATACCCAGTGTACCCTTTTATATATATAACCCACTTCCCCTCTTTTTATTCTTCAACCAAAATTTTATTTTCTTCTTTCTCTCTCTACATTACCAGTGTGCTCTCTCTCTCTCTCTCTCTAAGTCCTGAATTTTTTTCACCGCACCTTCGTCTTCAAGGTTCGATCGTCATTATCTCCAAAGTAGGATAATCTTTATCTTCATCTTTCATCTTTATCTCTCATCTTCATCTTCATTTTCATCTTTTTTGCATTATTCAACCTTTCTTGAAGTTCTCTAAAACTATTTCTTCATCTCTCATCTTCATTGTTTTTTGTATTTATCTTAAAGAAATTTGGTTCCATCTTCAAGAACTATTTTGTTTTGTGCTTTTAACATCAACTACATTCATTTTCAAAGTTTTAGCATATGATTTGTTCTTCAAACTTAAGCATATGATTTGTTCTTCAATCTTTGATATCTTTTTAGATATATTTTCTCATATATGTCATTTACTTTCTTTTACTTTCTTCTTCAAACTTTCATTTACTTTCTTGAAGTTTTGATCTTCATCATCATCATTATATTTGTTCTAAGAAAACAAAAGTACAATTTTAGATCGGTTTTTAAGTTTCTCTCTCTCTATAAATTATAATTTTTAGCCTATTTTGATTTTTAACAAACAAATGGACTGGTGTTTTAAGCATTTAAAAGGTATTATTCTTCGTTAAGTATTTTGGTTGTTGGAGACATTTACAGTTATGCTGATGACATTTGAGATTTTGTTTCAAACATTTAGGGTATTGTTGGTGATTTTTAGGTGTTTTACTTGGTAAAAAAGTTTTTGTTATTCGTTAAGCATTTTGGGGGTTTTGGGAAAAATTTAAAGTTATGTTGAAGACATTTTGGGTTCTATTTCAAACATTTAGGGGTTTGTTGATGATTTTCGGGAATTTTACTTGGTAAAAAAGCTATTGTTCTTCGTTAAGCATTTTTGGAGTTTTGGAGACATTTACAGTTATGTTGAAGACATTTGAGATTCTGTTTCAAACATTTAGGGTTTTGTTGGTGATTTTGGGGTGTTGTACTTGGTAAAAGAAAACTTTTGTTCTCCGTTAAGCATGTTGGGGATTTTGGGTTTTGTTTCAAACATTTAGGGGTTTGTTGATGATTTTTGGGTGTTTTACTTGGTAAAAAAATTATTGTTCTTCTTCAAGCATTTTGGGGGTTTTTGGAGACATTTACAGTTATGTTGAAGCCATTTGGGATTCTGTTTCAAACATTTAGGGTTTTGTTTGGTGATTTTGGGGTGTTTTACTTGGTAAAAAAAACTTTTGTTCTTCGTTAAGCATTTTGGGAGTTTTGGGAAAAATTTAAAGCTATGTTGAAGACATTTGGGGGTTCTATTTCAAACATTTATGGTTTTGTTGACGACATTTTGGGTTCAGTTTCAGACATTCAGGGAAATGTTGATGATTTTTAAGTTCTTTACTTGGTAAAAAACACTTTTGTCTTCTTTTAGCATTTTGGGTGGTTTTGAAAACATTTATAGTTATGTTAAAGACATAACGGGTTTGTTGTAGTTATTTTGGGTTTTGTCCCAGACATTCATTGGTTTGTTGATGAATTTTGGGTGTTTTACTGAGTAAATAAGTCTTTGTTCTTAGTTTAGCATTTGGAGGGTTTTTGAAAGGCCAGCGCTTTGGGGAAAGCTAAATAGTTTCCGGGGTGTGAAATTTTAAAGGGAATATGTAGAATTTTAGAAATTTTCCGGGGAAATAAATTTTAAGGGGAGATAAAAAAACACTCCACCCCACCTCACTCTCTCTCCACCTCACCTCACTCTCTCTCCTACTAACCTCTTTGTCTTCTCCGATTAGGTCGCCGGGCGGTCAACAGACCGGAACTCCGGCGAAGGGAAACCCCTTCGCCGGAGTTTCTAGAGAGAGAGAGTGAAAATATATATTTTTTTTTTCATGGTCTTCGGCCGGCGACCTAATTGGAGAAGACAAAGAGGTTAGTAGGAGAGAGAGTGAGGTGAGGTGAGGTGGAGAGAGAGAGGTGAGGTGGAGAAGCTATGTTGCTTTCCCCCTAAATAAAATTGTCAAACAAAATTGACCAATTTTTGACCAAGTCTTCACACCCCGAAAACTATTTAGCTTTCCCCAAAGCGCTGGCCTTTTGAAAACATTTAAAAATATGTTGAAGACATTTTGGGTTCTGTTTCAGACATTCAGGGGAATGTTGATGATTGTTTAGGGTTTTGTTTCAAACATTTAGGGGTTTTGTTTCAAACATTTAGGGGTTTGTTGATGATTTTTGGGTGTTTTACTTGGTAAAAAAGGTATTGTTATTCGTTAAGTATTTTGGTGGATTTTGGAGACATTTACAGTTATGTTGTAGACATTTAGGATTCTGTTTCAAACATTTTGGGTATTGTTGGTAATTTTTGGGTGTTTTACTTGGTAAAAAATCTTTTGTTCTTCGTTAAGCATTTTGAGAGTTTTTGAAGACATTTACAGTTATGTTGAAGACATATGGGGTTTTGTTTTAAACATTTTGGGTTCTGTTTCAAACATTTATGGATTTGTTGACAACATTTTGAGGTCAGTTTCAGACATTCAGGGAAATGTTGATGATTTTAAAGTGTAAACTTGGTAAAAAGCTTTTTTCTTCGTTTAGCATTTCGGGTGGTTTTGAAAACATTTACAGTTATGTTAAAGACATTTTGGGTTCTGTTTCAAATATTTACGATTTTGTTGTAGTTATTTTGGGTTTTGTCCCAGACATTCATGGGTTTGTTGATGAATTTTGGGTGTTTTACTGAGTAAATAAGTCTTTGTTCTTAGTTTAGCATTTTGGGGGGTTTTTGGAAACATTTTAAAATATGTTGAAGACATTTTGGGTTATGTTTCAGACATTCAGGGGAATGTTGATGATGGTTTAGGGGTTTACTTGGTAAAAAAAAACTTTTGTTATTCGTTTAACATTTTGGGGGTTTTTTGAAACATTTAAAGTTATGTTGAAAACATGTTGGGTTCTGATTTAAACATTTGCGATTTTGTTCCGGACATTTTGAAGAATGTCAACTACAATGTTGGACATTTTCATAGCATTTTATGATTAAGATAACAAAAAATTTGTTCTTCAAAATATATGAGATGCAGAGACAATAAACAGTTTGTCTCAGGAATTAAACAAAATATGAAGAAACAATCAATAATGTTATGAACATTCTTCAGGTGCATTTTTACATTGTTTGACACTCTTTTCGATGAATATGAAATTTACAAAATAAGAGTTAGCCATGTAAGGATCCATTCACTAAACAACATGAGTTAGAATGTTTGGAACAATATATAAAATTCATAGACAAAAAGAAGAGAATCTAAGACAAATAAGCAACATATGCAAACATTCTAATTCATGTTGGAGACATACGGTAGAATGACAACTACAATTGGGCGCGACACGATTCACAAACTAGCTTTTCTTATCATTATTTTGAGAAGTAGCAGGTGATATATCCGGTTCCATAGATGAAAATTCTGCAAGCGGAATGAACAAATGATTATATGCAGTAGGAATATAGGAAAATGTTCGAGACATTAAAGCGAATGTTATCAGCATTTCTAAAGAAAAATGTTTAAAAGTAGTGGAAAATGTCAAAGGCATACTCATTCAGAATGAATCCCGAATATGAAGAGCAAAAATATACATTAAACAATTGATAAATATGTTTCTAACAAAAGAGAAGGTGTTCTCATTATTGAAGAAGTGTCGGTATTTTGAACAACAAAGAATGCTTAACGAAGAACAATAGTTTTTTTTACCAAGTAAAACAACAAAAAATCATCAACAAACCCCTGAATGTTTGAAACAAAATCCAAAATGTCTTCAACATAACTTTAAATTTTTCCCAAAACCCCTAAAATGCTTAACGAAGAACAAAAGTTTTTTTTACCAAGTAAAACACTAAAAAATCAACAACAAAACCCTAAATGTTTGAAACAGAATCTCAAATGTCTTCAACATAATTGTAAATGTTCCAAAAACTCCCAAAATTCTTAACGAAGAACAATAAATTTTTTACCAAGTAGAACCCCCAAAAATCATCAACAGACCCCTAAATGTTTGAAACAAAACCCAAAATGTCTTCAACATAACTTTAAATTTTTCCCAAAACCCCCCAAAATGCATAACGGAGAACAAAAGTTTTTTTTACCAAGTACAACACCCCAAAATCAACAGACAAAATCCTAAATGTTTGAAACAGAATCCGAAATGTCTTCAACATAACTGTAAATGACTCCAAAACCCCCAAAATGCTTAAAGGAGAACAATAGTTTTTTACCAAGTAAAACACCCAATAATCATCAACAAACCCCTAAATGTTTGAAACAAAACCAAAAATGTTTTCAACATAACTTTAAATTTTTCCCAAAACCCCCAAAATGCTTAACGGAGAACAAAAGTTTTTTTTACCAAGTACAACACCCCAAAATCACCAACAAAACCCTAAATGTTTGAAACAGAATCCGAAATGTCTTCAACATAATTGTAAATGGCTCCAAAAACCCATAAAAAATGTTTAACAAAGAACAATAACTTTTTTACCAAGTAAAACACCAAAAAATCATCAACAAACTCCTAAATGTTTGAAACATGACTCAAAATGTCTTCAACATAACTTTAATTTTTTCCAAAACTCCTAAAATGCTTAACGAAGAACAAAAGTTTTTTTACCAAGTAAACACCCAAAAATCAACAACAAAACCCTAAATGTTTGAAACAGAATCCCAAATGTCTTCAACATAGTTGTAAATGTCTCAAAAACTCCCAAAATGCTTAACGAAGAACAATAGTTTTTTTTACCAAGTAAAACTCCCAAAATCATCAACAAACCCCTAAATGTGTGAAACAGAACCCCTTAACGAACAACATATTCTAAAATGCTTAAAACACCTGACAATTTGTCTGTTAAACATCAACATCTGCTAAAACGTAATTTCTAGAGAGAGAAACCGAAAAATAGATCTAACTTTGTACTTTTTAGTTTCTTAGAACAAAAAACTGTATAATGGATTTTACCTTGTTAAAGAAATTAGAGAATGTAGAAGTAAAACTCAAAAATCTTATAAGAAGATTGAACATCATTAAATAAAGAAACATCATGAAATACCTCATTAACGGAGATTAAAATCTCTAGATCTAAAATTTAATTTCTTTATTCTAAAACACCATGAAAAAAAACTTATGATTGTATGATGATGAAGATTAAAGAAGAAGAAGAAGATGAAACATTAAAGAAGATGCAACATTAAAGAAGATGAAGATGAAAGCATATCGGTAGTTCAACGGTCGGACTTCGTTTCCGAAGAAACTAATTTCATGTCCGATCACCCAATTCCGGTTAAGGTAGAGAGAGAAAAAAGAAAAGAAATATTTGAGCTGGAAGAGAGAGAGAGAATGAGAAGATGAGGTACTCAACCAAAACCCTAACTCTTTTGACTGGATGGGACTCTCTAGTCTTTTGTTTATATAAATGAGGGTAGTAAGGTACTTTCACCAAGTGGGTTTTTTTCTCATTATTATTTGAGACTGGGCCTGATTCTCTTTGAGTCCCATATTTTGGGCCTTATAATTACCGCCCCTTTAGGTAATGCCCAAACAAAAAGCTATCACCATACCCTACTTTAAAACATTATCCTTAAAACCCTAATTGGAAATTGGGATGTTTTTTTCTCAACCTCTTCAATTATATATGTAATAATTTAAATATAACTCATTTAATGTTGGATTAAGTAGTGATCATGAGATTCACTTGTACTAGATGACATCATGAGCATTTTATTGTGTTTGTCTTACTCTTAGTCTTGATGTTAGGTTAAGGTTGAAATACTACCATTTAATTAGTCTAAAATTAACAAAATAAAATAACAAATTGGTGTAGTGTTTTTATTTATTGAAACCACCATAAAATATTTATTTTTGTTGGACTATCTATACTTGAAACCACCATAAAATATTGGAAATTTCCAAGTCCATGATTGTGTACCAGTAAAGGAAATGCATGTTTCTAAAGTCACTTCCACAGCCACAACCCATCAATTACTTCAACACAAAAGAACCACAACCATCAGTGAGAAAGAGAAAAAAAAAGTTAGAGACAAACAAAGAGATATAGAGGATTTAACCATACCCACCAATAATTTATTATTCCCTCAGTCCCAAAATGAATAACTTATTTTTAAAATCCAACTTTTTAAGGGAATATCATCAATTGAAGTTTGACTTCAAAAAGTAATATGGTTTTTCCAATGGTATCATCACTAACCTTTTTAAATTACAATAAAAAATTTGAATTTACTTTTAAATAAAGTTGTCATTAAATTTATAGTGATGGGTAATATTGGAAAGAGCGAAAAATTCTTTTCTTTATTTTTAGAAATAGGACACTAAAATGGGACAAACCAAAATAGAAACTAGGTCATTCAATTTGAGACGGAGGGAGTATTGAAAAGTAAAAAAAATGACTAAATTTGTGGGTTTATTTAACTCTTACCCCCTGGCCTCTATGGATGGGTAAGGCCGTAAAGGTAATTGATTTATCTTTTATGTTTTTCATCCGAAATGCTCTTTAACCGTCACAAATTAATCAGAAATTTCAAGTAAGGTTAAATTGTGATGTAGAGGTATGATAAGAAAATTTTGGAAGGAATTTATGCAATAGAGAATGAGAAAGAAAGAAATGAGAAAGAAAGAGTTGAGTGGCAGAATCGAAGTTGCTTATGTTGGTACGGGGCAGAATTTTAGAACATTGGTGTAGAACTGCACTCTAATAAAAAATTCTAACCAACGATCTCGACTTACCCGTTTGAAGGCCAAACCCTCAAAATGATATATTTATGATTATTTCTATTTTTCATTAACTTTTTGTTTGTATAGTGCAATTTCGTTAAAACAAAATAGTAATTCATCTACAACTTCTAGATATTTTATTCAGTTAATAAAATTCAACAGTTTTTCTATCTTTGATAGTTATCAGTATTTTCGAGTTCTGGACGACATTATAAAATTTTACCATGTTTTACGTTGCGTCGTATTGAATGGTCTCCTTCTTCTCTTTCATTTTCTCTTCAATTAATTCTTTATTATCAAGTTTTATCTTCAAATCTTTTTTTTACCTTTGATGTCTAGTTATCGACTCACGTATCAGTATGAGCTAGCGGTGCACCAATCTTACCGTAATCACAGAGGTGAGGAATAAAAACTGAGATCAACCTACTACCAAAAGGAAAGGTGCTATCTGGCTGAAGGTAGCAAGCACCATCCACTTGTTGGAACGAGGTTTCTCTCGACTCTCGAAAAATTAGTGAACCTCAACCTCCGATCGTCACAATTTTTCTCTTCTTCTTTCTCCTTCTACCACCACCACCCTCAACCATCACCACCTTCGACCATCACCATGTATCTCTCTTCTCCTTTTGTTCCGGCGAAGAGGAGGTCTCTTTTGTAGGGATTTACACCCTTCTACTAGTGTTTATAGCGGAAATATGACATCTAATGTCTACACTAGTATTCCCAGGATCACATGCAAAACTAGTAATTAATCTAATGGAGATAGTAGATTACCTTAATCGCTTTTCCCTCGAACTAGTTGAATTGATTGAAGAAGACCAAGAGCTTCAAGTGTAGCTCCTCTACTTGGGACACGAGCAATCAATTTGATCTCCCACCTTGTTGTATAGCTAGTACACCAATGGTGGTAGGAAAACAAGAACACCTTCTTCTTTGACTAGATTGATAGTAATGGGAATTAGCTCACTTTCTCCTCTCTACTTGATGTGGTAGAGTAAGAAAGCTTAGAGAGAAATTCCACACCTTATTATCTGCCCTAAGAGTGTTTATATAGAACCCTAATAAGAATCCACCTCCTTTTAGGTTTCCTAAAACACCCTTTAGAATAAGATTTAGGGAAATAGTCGAAAATAGCAACTATTGGTATTTTCTCAATTCCCTAAGGAGGAGGTGTCCAAACACCACGAAAATTGGCAGATATAATTTTTATTATATCAGCAACTAACCCTCCAAAATTCAGCCCAATCCGAGTCCTAGAAGTACCCGAACCGGTCTAGGCCTAAAAACCCTGTTTTTGGCCTTTTTGGACTATCTTTGCCTAATTCCTTTTTAGGCCTATGAGATATGTTTATGGGACACTCCCATGATTATATCTCACTCCCACTAGTCATATCCTAGATCAATTTGTCACTCTTATGTGTAACCCGTTGTTGGATCCGATCGAAGTTAGCCGCGAATTACTTCGTAATTCGACGATCGTAGTTGGTCTCTAGCTACAACTCTACGATCCCTAAATCAATCGGACTTGATGATCTTCCACATCAATTGTCCTATCCGACAAATTGTTCGCATTGTCACCTTGGTCGAAGGACATCTCCTTCAACTCCTTCAGACTCCCACTTGGACTTAGAACAAGTGCAATGCCTCGATTCCCGTGTCAATTTAGTATCCCATCTTATATGTCACATCATTCAGACTTTCTTGATATCCGAGTACAACTGTAAAAGACAAACGATTAACTTTTAATCCGTTTGAGCGCGGCCACGCATTTTCAGTTGCTACTCATCAAGTGGCCTTGAGACACTTTGTACCTAATGTGATTAGGGTGACACAATCCATTCTTGCGCTCCCACTTAACTTCATGTCTATCCTGTCCTTCCCAGTATCCGTCTTTATAACCTCCTTTTACGGCGTGGCGTTTAACGGAACCAAAGTCGGACATTCCTTACATAAGATGAGTGGAGCACTCATGTTTTGAGGAATCTCTCCAATTGTCTTTATGAGAAGTATTGACGTTCATCACGAATGATGTACTTCTCATTTGAGGGTTATCCAGTGTATAAACCTTTTATACACCCACGTAGTCGAATAGAATATACTATTCCTATAGCCCATGAAACTGCGCTAACCCATCGACTCCCGTGCTAGTCTTCGTGAGTCATTGTTGTCCATGCAATGACCTGGACCAGGGATTTTTGATAATAAATATTCCAAGTTCACTTAATAGGGTTTCATTCATCAGATCACGTATCTGACAAACCTATTCGGAACGTTTTATTATCGATGGACTGTCGTTTAAACACTAAACCAAGTTTAGACGACTGGTGAAATAATTCTTATTATTTCTGATAACGAGAGTTGTAAATCTGAGCCTCTTCCGTAAAACTCCTTTTACCCACTCATTTTTACTTGTCGAAGTTTAAAATTATACCTCATGCCTTAGACTGTGTATGAATCTCATGCTATGTCTTAGGTGACAGTTTAGTTTGACTACCGTGGTAGTCGGTTTTAAACTTTGCTTATTATCAATTAACTTGAAGATTACTATCTTCAACCTTGATAATATCTAGTAATCTTTACTAGAGTTAAGGCCTTTAATTCTTTGTGTAGTATTTGCAACAGTTCCCGGCTTAAAACACTTTTAGCCTACTTTCCTTCCATGTCTGGAAGATTGCTACGATGACATGTTCAACTTTGTACTACTTCATCCTTTAGCCTTCTAGGATGTACTAAGTAGTGTTTCGGTTTTCCAATCCGAATTCGGATGTTTAAATGCTAATCATGTCCAACATGATTGACTTTATGTTTTCGAACATAAATGTCTCTCTCATGCGTGCTAGCTCATCGGTGTCTTTTAGACTCCGAGTTTTGCAACGCCCTCTGTCATGAGTTTTTGGGTCGAAATTCTTTTAGACTTTCCGAGTCTTAGATTTTCTGTTTCAGATCTCAAGCATCTCAGCGTACTGAGTCTCTCTAATCCTATCATCCTTTTGATCTATGCTTATAGATCTTCAGATGCCCAAAATGGCATTTTATCCTTTTGTGTGTGGTCCTTTATTGAGTCAGTTCGTTACTGTTATACAACACCTTATGTCGTACTCAATCTTTTGTATGTACTCTGCATACGGACCCGGAAGGTTTGTTTACTCCCACTTACCTTCTTGAAACTCGTGATTCAAGATTTTCTTCATTCTCCAGGAATCAAATTTCTCTGATTGCCTTTTGAATCGAAGATTCTAACTCTTGCGTGCTTTTAATCCGTCGATAGATTTCTGAAGCATGCTTGTGGACATAACTCGATTGGAAGAATCATTATTCTTCTTGTCTCGTTTCGGGAAACACGAATGTTTCCATCCTTCTCAGTTTTCTATTTTGGAAAACCAATTTAGGTCTTTTGTTGACTTAAATTATCAAGCTTCATGTCTTGACGAGATATGGATTCCACGATGATTTTGGCTTCTAGCCAAAATCTAGAGTCAGTTTCCGTTTCTGCGCAGGTCTTTTATCTCTTCAGAAATAACCTTTATTTTCTGTGTCTTTGAGATTTGACCTTTTAGGGCTTTTGAACAACAATTTGGAATTATCTCAACTACTTTGAGATATTCCTTTAGAGACACTTTCACTTGTTTTGAGAGTTCTCCGGCGAATGACATTCGCTTTTGTGCGGTGGGTTTATAAGATCATATCTTTAACCTTTCCTTTTCCAAGGAGTCGCAGTTTGTTGCTCTTGGTCGAATTTAATCGACTTGTACAAGTTTCATGATTGTTCTTCATGACCCTCCATGATTTTTCTCATGATCGAATTAAATCGACTTGTACTTTTCTCCCACTTATTCTTGTAATAATTAGTGTTTTTCTCCCAGACGACCAGGTGTGCTAATTATTAGAAGAATACTATCATGAGCAACAAACACTTTGTTCTCTTGATTGGTTGTGGAAGAAGCCCAAATTTCTTTCAAAAAAAATTGCGTCAGATATTAGCTAGTTTTTGTAATGCTTTTACAAGCTTAGCTGTTAGACGGAATTTTGGTAGTTTTGTGAGAAGCTATGTCTAGACTAAATGGATTTTGGAGGATAGAGTTTGATTCGTGTTCTTCATCTTAATCCTTTTGGACACTCCAAATATGGATAGGTTAGAAGTACGTTTGAAGATCAATCTCTTTTTTTGACTCAAGGCTTTCTTTCTTGTCAGTTTGATTCATGTTTTGGTTATAGTGGACTTGTTGTCCTCATCCCTTTCCGATTGGGATGAACCTATCTTATAGGTTTTTGACCAATTTTAGAATCTTTTGGTATAGTTTGTTAAATTTAGCACTTATTAACATCTCAATTTAGAAATAAAGTTCTTTATTGATTCTCCATAATACTTAGTACAGAGATGATGTTAAAAAACTAGAAAACGATTAATCTAGAATAGTGCCTAAAGTAGACTTCGATCCCTTTCAGCATCCTTAGCAGTCGAGGCTTCTGCTCCCTCTTGGATCTTGTCTTCCTTAGCCAAATACTCAGTTCCCAGCTGCGCCTGTACATTCACAATGAAAAGGCAATTTTAGGTATCATATACCAAGGTTTGGGAATTTTCAGTATTTGATAAGTTAACTGTTTATACCTGAATTGGAAGCCACTGTTCCATTCTTTTTGTCCTCCAAGAACTTAGGGCAGTTTCTTTTCCAGTGGCCTATGCCACTGCAGTAGAAACATCTTGACGTAGATTGAATACCTTTGTTTTGAGGTTTAGCAATACGTTTGCCTTTTCCTTTTAACGCGGGTTTCTTCTTCTGCCTCTTGTTCTCTTGAGCCACAAGAATCTTATTCTTTGGCTCCAAGTCCATTGTTAGTCGTTCTGCTGCCTGAAGCATTGCATCAAGTTCTTCTAAAGGCTTGTTCCATCCATTCATCGCATATTCCATCTTAAATAGATTGAACCCTTCATGAAGTGAATAGAGGATCATGTCATTAGCCGCCGATTGGCTAACAGGAGAACCCAGCTCTTCTAGTTTAGCAAAGAGTTCTATCATTTGCCGAACATGAGGACCTACTGGTTTTCCTTTCTCGAGGCGCAGACGCAATAATTTACTGGTTGTATCAAACCTCTCCACTCTCGCTTTGCTTCGGATTGAATCCTCAGTTTTCGGAGTGATGGAGGGGACTTCCATGTTCAGAGGTTTCTCGTTAAGAGTAGCCTCCATGGCTGATAACAATCGAGAAGTCATTGATTCTGGTTCTGCCCTCTTTTGATCATCCTCTTGATGCTCTATTTCCTTAGCAGTAAAAAAAAATCCAAAAATGGATAGTCTGAGACATTTAGCTTGTTTTTAAACTCTCCATCCAATATTTGAAGTATCTCCCGATTCCTTCCTTCATGGATGTTTTCGTTTAACACCTTCCTTAGGTATGTTCCAAGGTCGAACTTGTTTCCTTGTGTCATCTTTAAAACTACATAAAGTAATGGCAAAGTTTTAAAACTCGTTATCGTTTTTTTGAAAAACATTAGTTTTCCCACATTATTCAATATAAAATCGTCCCCGATTGAATAAGTGATTCCAAGACCCCAGTTCTTCGAAGTAAAGCGGACGAAGGCCCTACCCTTTGACTCCGTCGTTCCGGGTGAGCGAACTACTTCACTGATCATACCTTATGACTCTTGGTTGATAGATTTCATTAATGAATGACTAATCTATCCTTTTGCCTCGAGTATCCAAGACTCTCTTGCTGATCTCGTTGAGTAGAACCATTTAGACGTGTAGGCCTCTTCTATAGACCTACCCGCATTGTCCCAAGGTAGAGGAGGTACTCTGCGAAGGCCGACCCACCTTCCTCGAACAAGGGCGCAACGAGTGTCTTAATCTGGATAGGCGATTACTCAAGATTACTATTGGGGACTTTTACGCTAGTCTGGCGTTTGTTATAGTGAACTATTTAGCCTAACTAACATCCACGACATAAAGCGTAAATAAGTAAGTAAATGCGCGCGAGAAAGTAAATCAAGCAGACATGGATCCTAGTATGGCCCCTAACCTAGAAGATCTAATCACCCTTGGTTTGCTTCTTGTTTCGCCTTTTGGTTCGTCTTAGATCGCCATCTTTGAACCTCCATTGATCTCTCCCACTCGCCTTTGGATTTCATCCTCGAGTTTCTTCAATGGACTCATAGACCCTAAACTCTAATTACAAGACTCTAACGATTCGCAGATCGTATAAACTTGAAATTAAAATTAATTACAAAGCATGCACCCATCCGTGTTTAAAACAAGAATAAAGAAATAAATCTATGGCCATACTAGTTTCCCGCATTCACATCACATGCAATCATATAATATATCAAGGCTAAGAATTATATATGCATGATTATCTTGGGAGATACTTTTGTTGACATCACATGTCACATTACGGACCTTAAGTCTAAATTCGAAGAATTCTACTAGTGGTGCTTTCCGGTTTTATCTTTTATGATTTCTAAAATCATCTTTAAGAAAAACTCCGTTTTGGGCTCGAGAAAGCCCGGGTCAATTTCGGAAAAAAAATATTGGTTCGATTCTTAATGATTTCATAAATCAATTTAAAGCGAAATCCGTTTTGGGCTATTGGATGGCCCGGATTGATTTTGGAATTATTTGGTTGGAATCGGAAATTTTTTTGGCAAAAACTCCCACTCGAATGATGGTCCCTTTTCGTGGTCCGAAAAGCCTCGAAAAAGCCCGGGACAAGTCCTAGACAAGTCCCGGTCCAAGCCCAAAAAGGGCTCGGACAAGGTCCGGACATAGCACGGCCCATAGGGCCGGCATGTCCTGGCCGAGGCCTATCAAGGCCTGGTCTCGTCCTGGCCGGAGCCAGGACGCTAGTCCATGTACCAGACGCGTCCTAGACGTGTCTGGTACTGGACCGGACCAGCACTAGGTGTCTCGGACTAGTCCGAGACACCCAGAACCTCCCAGACGCGTCTCCAAGACGCGTCTGGTCGAGTGCTCTGGACGCGTCCTAGACGCGTCCAGGAAGCTCCTTCGCAGCTGCTGGTCGCGTCTTAGACGCGACCTGGACGTGTCTTCAAGACGCGTCCAGAAGCTTCTGTCGCAGCTGCTGGTCGCGTCTTCAAGACGCGTCTCAGCAGCTGCTCTGGACGCGTCCAGAGGACGCATCCAGGAGCTTCTGGTCCGGCCAGGAAGCTTCCTGGCCGGACACTAGGGTTTTTTAAAACCCTAGTTTCCAAAAAGAAATTTTTTTTTTTTTTTTTTTCTTATGCAACTCTAAGTTGCTATTTTCCAATTTTAAAACTTTTCTTAAATTTTTGAAATTCCTTTTAGAACACTTCTAAAATTTTTTTTTTTTTAAACTTTTAGAAACTTTTAAATTTTTCCAAATTTGTTTTGAGAGCTTCCTAAAGTCAAAACTACTCTTTTAGAACACTTCTAAAATTCCAAAATTTTGTTTTTCAAAAGTTTCCAAAACTTAAAAACAACTCTTAATCAAACCAATTTTGGATCAAAATCTAGGTTTTTGAAATTTTTTAAAGAACAATTTTGAAATCAATTTTGAAAAATCTTTGAATCCAATTCAAAATTAATCAAATTTTATGTTTTAAAATCTTTTTAAACATAACTATCAATTTAATCAAGCATGGATTAGTTTGAAATTCAATCAAATTGAGACTTTTAAAACACTTTTAATTATCAATGTGATTCTCAATTTGAAAATTTATTGAATCCTATCAAATTATGAGTTAAAAATACCTTTTTAAAACACCTTTTAAAATACTTTTATAAACTCAATTTTCAAACTATCAAGCATATGAATTAGTTCGATTCTTAGCAAAAACTAGTTAATAGCAAGAGGCTCTGACGCCACTGTAGGGATTTACACCCTTCTACTAGTGTTTATAGCGGAAATATGACATCTAATGTCTACACTAGTATTCCCAGGATCACATGCAAAACTAGTAATTAATCTAATGGAGATAGTAGATTACCTTAATCGCTTTTCCCTCGAACTAGTTGAATTGATTGAAGAAGACCAAGAGCTTCAAGTGTAGCTCCTCTACTTGGGACACGAGCAATCAATTTGATCTCCCACCTTGTTGTATAGCTAGCACACCAATGGTGGTTGGAAAAGAAGAACACCTTCTTCTTTGACTAGATTGATAGTAATGGGAATTAGCTCACTTTCTCCTCTCTACTTGATGTGGTAGAGTAAGAAAGCTTAGAGAGAAATTCCACACCTTATTCTCTGCCCTAAGAGTGTTTATATAGAACCCTAATAAGAATCCACCTCCTTTTAGGTTTCCTAAAACACCCTTTAGAATAAGATTTAGGGAAATAGTCGAAAATAGCAACTATTGGTATTTTCTCAATTCCCTAAGGAGGAGGTGTCCAAACACCACGAAAATTGGCAGATATAATGTTTATTATATCAGCAACTAACCCTCCAAAATTCAGCCCAATCCGAGTCCTAGATGTACCCGAACCGGTCTAGGCCCAAAAACCCTGTTTTTGGCCTTTTTGGACTATCTTTGCCTAATTCCTTTTTAGGCCTATGAGATATGTTTATGGGACACTCCCATGATTATATCTCACTCCCACTAGTCATATCCTAGATCAATTTGTCACTCTTATGTGTAACCCGTTGTAGGATCCGATCGAAGTTAGCCGCGAATTACTTCGTAATTCAACGATCGTAGTTGGTCTCTAGCTACAACTCTACGATCCCTAAATCAATCGGACTTGATGATCTTCCACATCAATTGTCCTATCCGACAAATTGTTCGCATTGTCACCTTGGTCGAAGGACATCTCCTTCAACTCCTTCATCTTTTGCCGGAATGTCGATCTCGTTTGAGGAAAACTCCCAAACAAGGGCGCAATCTAGTTTACGGAGTTTTCCTACAATAACATAAAATCTAACGAAGGGGACGCCCCTTCACCGAGAGAGAGAGAGAGTATTGATGGTCGGAGGAGAAGAAGAATATAAGGAGATGAAAGAGAAAGATCAGAAAAAATTATATAATATATATTATAAAAAGTCGTTGGAGTACGGTAGTAGCGCGTGGGGGAAACAAAGTGGTGGATTTATTGGGGCATAAAGAAAAATCTCTGGGGTATAAAGACTTGGTCGATCAAGACGATTCTAAGGCCTAAGGCTCCCCTTATCCCCTCGCAACTGTATGTTTGGAAGCAGTCTTGTTTAGAATCCCTACATGATTGACTTGGGGTGCATATTTATTTTTAACCCAAAAATAAATTTGAATGTTATTTTAATCCCTAATCTTCATCTTCATCTTCATCTCTGAAGGAGATGCCCTTCGACCAAGATGAAAATGCGTTCAATTTCTCGAATATGACAAATGATGAAGAAGATCATCAAGTCTGGTCGAACTAGGTATCGTAATGCTTAGGTAGCAGCCAACTACGATCGTCGAACCAACCTGGTGATTCGCGACTAACTACGACTGAATCCTACAACGGATTACACCGAAGAGTGTCCATTTGATCAGAAAGATAAAACTAGAGGAAACAGGGTAAAACTTGGATTAGATCCACTCGGATAGGCTCAAAAGGGCCTAGATAATAGCCGGACAAAGATAGAAAAGTTCGAACAAAAAAGGGATGTCCTGACACATAAAAGGGTCGACCATCTGATGACCGCCATGGCGTTGGGCCAGTCAGGCCCAACCCACCTTAGGGGCTTCCCCGAGCGGTCACATTAAAGGGATGCCACAGATGTAGGGCTGGGAATCGGTCTGGATCGGACGGTTGGGTACATATCATTCATCAGATTGGGCAGGTCGGGCTTTGAAACTCTTTTTCCATTCGGGTTCTCGAGCTTAATGGAGCGGGTTGTTTTAACAATCCTAGTGTCAAAAACCCGTCCAAGTCCGTAAACCATTCGGGTTTCTCGGGTATCGGGTACGGGATCGAATTTTAACCAAAATTTTGAAATATCTCGGTCAAAATGACCGAAATATTTTATTTCCATGCCTATCGAAATGTCCATCGATTTGAAATTCAATTAAGTTTTTCTTGACAATGCCTTGTCAAAGGGCACCTCGGACACTAGGTCACTACCATATTTTGTGACCTTGGTCACCACCACCATACGACTGTCACATCCACGGTTCACCATCATACATATATGTATTAATGTATAATTATGTATTATATATATTTATATTATGCATAATACATAAATATATAAAAGCTAGTATACATACAACGTACATAGGTTTTGTCGTATAAATTGATGACATTATTAAACGGGTTATGTCAGGTAAATATTAACGGGCGGGCTCGGGCGGGCTCGGGCGGGATGCCAGGTAGCAACTCCAAACCCCGAGTCCGACCCTTTATTTCTTAGGGTTGGCCAGGTTATACCACCTTCAGATTTCTGGTACTCCTGGGCTCTAACGGACTCGGGTACCCGTTACGGGTTTCGAATTTTCAGACTTTTTTTCCAACCCTACCCAGATGGGACAAAACTCCTATCTAGGAATGCCCCTCAGAATTAGATTAAGAGTTTTTATTTCTGTGATTTTTTAAATATACCTAGTATGAATAGGATTTTGACTCTATGAGTCTCTATATAAAGACCTTAGTATAACAGAAACATGTATGGATTTTACTCAAGAGGATTATTATCTTTGCCAAATTAACCAGATGAGGTCTTACATGACTCTGAAGGAGGGAGATTAAGTTGATTGCTCGGGTGTCTCAAGTACAGGAGCTGCAATTTGGAGCCCTCGATCTTCGGATAAAACAACCAATTTAACCGTGAGAAAGCGATTCAGGATCTAACCTGAATTAGTTCATATTTAGTTTATGCATGAGATTCTGAGAAACCTATTATTAGACGTATGGACATCTAAGATTCCGCTTAGAACATTACAAGACTCACAAGCCAACAACCCACCTCCACCCACTATTATTGACTAACATGCACCTCCATTGCTTCTTCTTCTTCGGGTTGAAAATTATAATCAACACAACCATGTAAACCATGAAGAAGCAAAACCTTAATCTGGCTTAAAAACCATTACACCCAAAAAATGAAATGGGAGGAAATATCAAAGAAATAAAGCTTAAATTCCAGAAGAGATATAATAATTTAAGTGATGCATAACCAAACTAATCACAAAAATACAAAATACTCAAATGAGGGGATCATTAATAGATCAATAATACGAGGAAAAAAATGAAATTGGATCTAAATGACCACGACAACCCCAAGAAAAATAAACAACCCCTAAAACGTTAACTAAAGATCGAACTTGATGCGGAAGAATCATGAACCATTTGAAGAATGATCGGTCTTTGGGTACCCAGTCAACTTCTTTAACATTGAATCAAAATCCAAGAAGGGCTAGAGTACTTTTCCATTAGATTGACATCCAATCACAACAATTTGGTATTGATAGTTTCTCACTAAAAGGATGCGGTTGTGGTGGGTAGAAGAGAGAAATCTTGAAGATTAGGAATGTTGTGATGGTGGTTGGAGGTGAGATGAAGATGAAGACGACGATTAAGAGCTGACCCACAATCAGCTTTATTTTTGGGATGAAAAAAACTGAAGTTTTTTTACTCAAAGACAAAAATCTTTATGCCTCGAAGACTTTTCCTTTTGCCCAAAGGCACGACTAACAAAATTAGTTTGGTCAAATTTTTAACCAAAACGATGATTTTTTTTTCATATCCATAGGTGACCAATACATGGACAATCAAACATCTTAAGACTGTGGTTTTGGGGAATAAAGAAAAATCTCCGAGAAAATAAAGATTTCCTACAAAATTTGTCAACTAAGATTAACTTTTTTATTTCTATTTGTTGCTATAGGACTTCCACATTCGGGAGTTAAAAATAATTAAATTTTGAGAAGATTTCATAAAAGAATTCAGAAGGAATTTTTATAAACTTAACATAGACAAAATCTTTCTAGGGATCGAAACTCTAAACTCCTTTCAAGTGTTTGTTATTTTCTTCATCTTTTTCTCGAAAACTTTGTTCTGGGTCCAAATCATACACGACTGCAATCGAACCGAATCACAAAAATGGTCCAAATGACAAAAATTTCTAGGGTTTAGAAGTGATGAAAATATGTTTTAGGGCTCACAATTAACCGATTTCTAGGGTTTATAACGTGTTTACCTCTCTTGGGGAGGATTAATGGATGAAGAAACTTGTTTTGGACGTCCCATTATAAGAGCTTCAAGATAGTTTGCTGATTTCTAGGTTTATATTGTGTGTACCCTCTTTATCTCTTTAACTTCATTTCTGATTTTAGGAAAAAAATTTAGTAGAGTTGGAGATTTGGGGAAGATAAGTAGGAGAAAAGATTGGAAAAGAAGAACATAGAACTTAATTAGTTAAAGTTATGGAGGAGAATAGGACATGAGTAAAGACGGGAGAGGAAAGAGGGGTTTCTAATTTGGCTTTTTTTTTTTCAAAAGGGAGGCAAGCAGAAAGAGGAGGGGAGAAGAAAGAGGAGGGATGGACTTGAAATAAACTTCTTTCAGAATTTATTACTTAAAAAAATTTGTGTTAATTTTTAATGTATTCCCCATAAGAAATTCTCCCCTGGGGAGTGTACAAGAAACATGGATTTCCTAGAGAATTTATTCCCTGAAGATTTTTCTTTATTCCCCAAAGCTGCGACCATATCTTATTTGGAAACAATTTTATGCAGACAAATGAAAAAATTAGAAATCTTATTTGGACAACAATTTTCAGGGAGACGTTACTCTAATATATTTCACTCATGTTCTTTAAAAAGTAGAGTTTTTACATTAATAAACCCTAGGCATCATAATCTTCTTCTTCTTCTTGTTCTTCTTCCTTTATCTAGGATTTGAGAAATAAAATTGTGATGTAGAGGTTGTAGTTTACTTGTAGTAGTCGTGAAAGAAGAAGAAGAATGAAAGTTAGGTCTTCTATTTTTAATTTATTATATTTGTTTAAGGTCCTAAGATTAATACTTTTTTAATATTCAAGGCCTTTTATTTTCTCTCTAAGTCAATTAATTAGTTGACTTGCATTGATCTCGAAAGATTACAGACAACTCAAAAAGATGGTGGGTTGGGAATAAGAAACTTGGAAGTGGTGAATTGGGCTTTAATAGGTAAATTTATATGGAGATTTCACACAAAACCGGTAAGGTTATTAAGAGCCAAATACCTTAAACACAATAACTTCTGGACTTTCAGACAAAAATCGGCTGCACCCTCAACAATTACGTGGAAGTAGATGTTAGAATTAAGAGAAGAAGTACAGAAGGGGATGTGTTACTTAATTGGCAATGGAAAAACTGCTAGAATATGGGAAGACCCTTGGATCCCATCGTTGAGAGGCTTCAAACCGGATAGAAACAGGGAAGATGATGAGGATAATCGGTTGTTTTATGTGAAAGAATTGATTGACGACTAAGGACAATGGAAGGGAAGGCTTATTGAACTCACTTTCGACACCATAGCTGCGAATGAAATCTTGAAAATCAATTTACTGATGCAAGATACCGAAGACAAACTCATATGGATTTATACAGACGAAGTTGTTTTTACTAGTAAATCTTTATATACAACGATTGTGAAAGACAACCCATCAACTTCGATTACTATTGAACTCCCGTATGGATTGACTTGGAAGAAGGTGTGGAAGCGATTTACTCTAGCACCAAGAGTCAGAACCTTCGTTTGGAGAGCACTTCATGATGCCCTCCCTACGAAGAAAATAGCTCTAAGATTTAACGAAGAAATATCTAAAATTTATGATTATTGTAAAGAAGAAGATGAAGATGTCGATCATATATCCAGAACGTGTCGTATGGCACGAGAAACATGAATTTTGAAGGAGTTGAAGGAGATGTCCTTCGACCAAGGTGACAATGCGAATAATTTGTCGGATAGGACAATTGATGTAGAAGATCATCAAGTCCGATTGATTTAGGGATCGTAGAGTTGTAGCTAGAGACCAACTACGATCGTCGAATTACGAAGTAATTCGGGGCTAACTTCGATCGGATCCTAGAACGGGTTACACATAAGAGTGACAAATTGATCTAGGATATGACTAGTGGGAGTGAGATATAATCATGGGAGTGTCCCATAAACATATCTCATAGGCCTAAAACGAAATTAGGTAAAGATAGTACAAAAGGCCAAAGCAGGGTTTTTGGGTCTAGACCGGTTCGGGTACTTCTCGGACTCGGATTGGGCTGAATTTTGGAGGGTTAGTTGCTGATATAATAAAAATTATATCTGCCAATTTTCGTGGTGTTTGGACACCTCCTCCTTAGGGAATTGAGAAAATATCAATAATTGCTATTTTCGACTATTTCCCTAAATCTTATTCTAAAGGGTGTTTTGGGAAACCTAAAAGGAGGTGGATTCTTATTAGGGTTCTATATAAACACTCTTAGGGCAGAGAATAAGGTGTGGAATTTCTCTCTAAGCTTTCTTACTCTACCACATCAAGTAGAGAGGAGAAAGTGAGCTAATTCCCATTACTATCTATCTAGTCAAAGAAGAAGGTGTTCTTCTTTCCAACCACCATTGGTGTGCTAGCTATACAACAAGGTGGAGATCAAGTTGATTGCTCGTGTCCCAAGTAGAGGAGCTACACTTGAAGCTCTTGGTCTTCTTTAATCAATTCAACTAGTTCGAGGGAAAAAGCGATTAAGGTAATCTACTATCTCCATTAGTTTAATTACTAGTTTTGCATGATGATCTTGGGGATACTAGTGTTAGACATTAGATGTCGTTATCCGCTATAAACACTAGTATAAGGGTATAAATCCCTTCAGTGGTATCAGAGCCTCTTGCAATTAACTAGTTTTTGCTAAGAATCGAACTAATTGATATTTGATATGCTTGATAGTTTGATAGATTGAGTTTATAAAGTATTTTAAAAGTGTTTGAAAAGTACTTCAAACTCATAATTTGATTACAATGAATATGATTCAACTAGTTTTTCAAATTAAAATCAAAATTGATGATTGAAAGTATTTCAAAACATTGAATTTCATTGATTTTGAATTGGTTTTCAAAATTTTTCTTGAAAAGTTTCAAAAACCTAGAATTTTGATCCAAAATTGTTTGATTAAAAGAGTTGTTTTTGAGTTTTAGGAAACTCCCAAAACAAAATTTGGAAAATTTTAAAAGTTTCTAAAAGTTTTGAAAAATTTTAGAAGTGTTCTAAAAGATTTCAAAATTTAGAAAGAGTT
This sequence comes from Eschscholzia californica, assembly GCF_041429995.1. Lineage (NCBI taxonomy): Eukaryota > Viridiplantae > Streptophyta > Magnoliopsida > Ranunculales > Papaveraceae > Eschscholzia > Eschscholzia californica. The sequence goes on along the minus strand of NW_028238420.1, from coordinate 38,711,553 downwards.
TTAAAATTGGAAGTTAGCAAATAAGATTTGCACAAAAAAAAAAAATTGGAAACTAGGGTTTTGGAAACCCTAGTGTCCGCCCAGGAAGCTTCCTGGTCGGACAGAAGCTGCTGAGACGCGTCCAGGAGACGCGTCCAGCAACTGCGTCCAGAGCAGCTGGGACGCGTCTTGGAGACGCGTCCAGGTCGAGTCTAGGACTCGACCACCAGCTGTGATGGAAGCATCTGTACGCGTCTTGGAGACGCGTCTAGGACGCGACCAGAAGCTGCACTGGTAGCTTCCTGGACGCGTCTAGGACGCGTCTGGGAGGTTCTGGGTGTCTCGGACTAGTCCGGGACACCTAGTGCTGGTCCGGTCCAGCACCAGACACGTCTAGGACGCGTCTGGTACATGGACTAGCGTCCTAGCTCTGGCCAGGACGAGACCAGGCCTCGGCCAGGACATGTCGGGCCTATGGGCCATGCTATGTCCGAACCTTGTTCGAGTCCTTTTGTGGACTTGGGCCGGGACTTGTCTAGGACTTGTCCTGGGCTTTTTCGAGGCTTTTCGGACCACGAAAAGGGACCATCATTCGAGTGGGAGTTTTTGCCAAAATTTCTTCTGATTCCAACCAAATAATTCCAAAATAAATCCGAGCCATCCAGAAGGCCAAAACGGATTTCTCTTCAAATTGATTTTTGAAATCATTAAGAATCGAACCAATATTTTTTCCGAAATTGACCCGGGCTTTCAGAACCCGAAACGGAGTTTTTTTTAAAGATGATTTTAGAAATCATAAAAGATAAAACCGGAACGCACCATTAGTTGAATTCTTCGAATTTAGACTTAAGGTCCGTAATGTGACATGTGATGTCAACAAAAGTATCTCCCAAGATAATCATGCATATATAATTCTTAGCCTTGATATATTATATGATTGCATGTGATGTGAATGCGGGAAACTAGTATGGCCATAGATTTATTTCTTTATTCTTGTTTTAAGCACGGATGGGTGCATGCTTTGTAATTAATTTTAATTTCAAGTTTATACGATCTGCGAATCGTTAGAGTCTTGTAATTAGAGTTTAGGGTCTATGAGTCCATTGAAGAAACTCGAGGATGAAATCCAAAGGCGAGTGGGAGAAATCAATGGAGGTTCAAAGATGGCGATCTAAGACGAACCAAAAGGCGAAACAAGAAGAAAACCAAAGAAGATTAGATCTTCTAGGTTAGGGGCCATACTAGGATCCATGTCTGCTTGATTTACTTTCTCGCGCGCATTTACTTACTCATTTACGCTTTATGTCGTGGATGTTAGTTAGGCCAAATAGTTCACTATAACAAACGCCAGACTAGCGTAAAAGTCCCCAAAACGTAATCTTGAGTAATCGCCTATCCAGATTAAGACACTCGTTGCGCCCTTATTCGAGGAAGGTGGGTCGGCCTTCGCAGAGTACCTCCTCTACCTTGGGACAATGCGTGTAGGTCTATAGAAGAGGCCTACACGTCTAAATGGTTCTACTCAACGAGATCAGCAAGAGAGTCTTGGATACTCGAGGCAAAAGGATAGATTAGTCATTCATTAATGAAATCTATCAACCAAGAGTCATAAGGTATGATTAGTGAAGTAGTTCACTCACCCGGAACGACGGAGTCAAAGGGTAGGGCCTTCGTCCGCTTTACTCCGAAGAACTGAGATATTGGAATCACTTATTCAATCGGGGACGATTTTTATTGAATAATGTGGGAAAACTAAGTTTTTCAAAATAATAACGAGTTTTAAAACTTTGCCATTTCTTTTATGTAGTTCAAAGATGACAAAAGATATTTTCAACTTCCGCTCACTTCTCGACAAGGAGAAGCTGAATGAGCACAACTTCCTTGACTGAGAGAGGAACCTGGGAATAGTTCTCAGGATGGAAGGAAAGCAACATGTACTAGAAACTCCAATTCCTGTATTGGATGATAATTCGACTAAAGAAGAGATAGATGAAGAAAGGAGTGTGCGGAAAAAGGCAGAGCCTGTAACTTGCTTAATGCTAGCAACCATGGAACCGACTCTGCAAGAGCAGTTCATAGACATGGATGCTTACTCCATGATACGACAACTTCGGGAAATGTTCCAGAAACAGTCGAGATTGGAGAGGTTTGAAACCTCTAAAGCAATTATGGACATGCGCCTTGAAAAGGGAAAACCAGTTGGGCCTCATGTTCGTCAAATGATCAGGCTCATGGGCAAGCTGGCTAAACTAGGTTTCCCTTATAGCCAACAGACGACTACCGACAATATCCTTCACTCCCTCCATAGTGGTTTTAATCAGTTTAAAATGAACTACAACATGAATGGATGGGATAAAACGTTGGAGGAACTTCATTATATGCTTCTAACAGCCGAAAAAGACGTCGCTATAGTGGAAACTAAGAAGGACGTTCTTATGGTACAAAAGGACAAAGGGTTTAAGAAAGGTGGAAACAGAAGAAGAAAACCGCGTCAAAAGGGAAAGGCAAACGGGTTGCCAGACCTAAAGACAAAGGTCCTCCTCCTGACACCAAATGTTTCTACTGTGATGGCAAGGGCCACTGGAAAAGAAACTGCCCTAAATTCTTGGAGGACAAGAAGAATGGAACAGTGGCTTCCAATTCAGGTATAAATAGTTAACTCATCAAATACTGTAAAATTCCCAAACTTTGGTATGTGATACCTAAAATTGCCCTATCATTGTGAATGGACAGGTGCAACTGGGAACTGAGTATTTGGCTAAGGAAGACAAGATCCAAGAGAGAGCAGAAGCCTCGACTGCTAAGGATGCTGAAAGGGATCCAAGTCTACTTTAGGCACTAATCTAGATTAAGCGTTTTTCTAGTTTTTAACATCATCTCTGTACTAAGTATTATGGAGAATCAACAAAGAACTTTATTTCTAATATGAGATGTTATTAAAAGTGCTAAATTAAACAAACTATACCTAAGGATTCTAAACTTGGTTAAACACCTACAAGATAGGTTCAAATAACTAAAACATGAATCAACTGACAAGAAAGAAAGTCTTGAGTCAGAAACAGAGATTGATCGTCAAACGTACTTCTAACCTATCCATATTTGGAGTGTCCTAAAGGATTAAGATGAAGAACATGAATCAAACTCTATCCTCCAAAATCCATTAAGTCTAGACATAGCTTCCCACAAAACTACCAAAATTCCGTCTAAAGCTAAAACTTGTAAAAAGCGTTACACTTGTAAAAAGCGTTACAAAACTAGATAATATCTGACGCGATTTCTTCTGAAAGAAATTTGGGCTTCTTCCACAACCAATCAAGAGAACAAAGTGTTTGTTGCTCATGATAGTATTCTTGTAGTAATTAGCACACCTAGTAGTCTAGGAGAAAAGGACGAATTATTACAAGAATAAGTGGGAGAAAAGTACAAGTCGATTTAATTCGATCATGAGAAAAATCATGGAGGTTCATGAAGAACAATCATGAAACTTGTACAAGTCGATTTAATTCGATCATGAGAAAAATCATGGAGGGTCATGAAGAACAATCATGAAACTTGTACAAGACGATTAAATTCGACCAAGAGCAACAAACTGCGACTCCTCGGAAAAAGAAAGGTTAAAGATATGATCTTGTAAACCCATCGCACAAAAACGAATATCATTCGCAGGAGAACTCTCAAAGCGAGTGAAAGTGTCTCTAAAGGAATATCTCAAAGTAGTTGAGAAAATTCTAAATTGTTGTTCAAAAGCCCTGAAAGGTCAAAATAAAATCTTAAAGACTCAGAAAATAAAGGTTATTTCTGAAGAGATAAAAGACCTGCGCAGAAACGGAAACTGACTCTAGATTTTGGCTAGAAGCCAAAATCATCGTGGAATCCATATCTTGTCAAGATATGAAGCTTGATAATTTAAGTCAACAGAAGACCTAAATTGGTTTTCCAAAGTAGAAAACTGAGAAGGATGGAAACATTCATGTTTCCCGAAACTAGACAAGAAGAATAAGATTCTTCCAATCAAGTTATGTCCATAGGCATGCTTCAGAAATCTATCGACGGATTAAAAGCACGCAAGAGTTAAAATCTTCGATTCAAAAAGGCAATCAAAGAAGTTTGATTCCTGAGTAATGAAGAAAATCTTTAATCACGAGTTTCAAGAAGGTAAGTAGGAGAAACAAACCTTCCGGATCCGTATGTTGAGTACATACAAAAGATTGAGTACGACATAAGATGTTGTGTAACAGTGAACACACTGACTCAATAAAAGGACCACACACAAGGATGAAATGCCATTTTGGGCATCTGAAGATCTATAAGCATAGATCAAAAGGATGATAGGATTAGAGAGACTCAGTACGCTGAGATGCTTGAGATCCGAAACAGAAAATCTAAGACTCGGAAAGTCTAAAAGAATTTCGACCCAAAACTCATGACTAAGAGCGTTGTTAAATCGGAGTTTGAAAAGACACCGATGTAGCAAACAAGCATGAGAGGGAGATTTATATTCGAATACATAAAGTCAATCATATTGGATATGATTAGCATTTGAATATCCAAATTCGGATTTGAAAACCGAAACACTACTTAGAAACATCCTAGAAGGCCAAAGGATGAAGTAGTACAAAAGTTGAACATGTCATCGTAGCAAACTTCCAGACATGGAAGGAAAGTAGGCTAAAAGTGTTTTAAGCCGGGAACTGTTGCAAATACTACATAAAGAATTAAAAGCCTTAACTCTAGTAAAAGTTACTAGAAATTATCAAGGTTGAAGATAACGGTCTTCAAATTAATTGATAATTAGCAAAGTATAAACGGATTACATCCGTAGTCAAACTAAACTGTCACCTAAGACAAAGTATGAGAGTCATACACGAGTCTAAGGCATGAGGTATAATTTTAAACCTCGACAAGTAAAACTGAGTGGGTAAAAAGAGTTTTACGGAAGAGGCTCAGATTTACAACTCTCGTTATCAGAAATAATAGAGTTAGTTCACAAGTCGTCTAAATTTGGTTTAGTGTTTAAACGACAGTCCATTGATGATAAAACATTCCGAATAGGTTTGTCAGATACGTGATCTGATGAATGAAACCCTATTAAGTGAACTTGGAATATTTATTATCGAATCCCTGATCCAGGTCATTGCATGGACAACAATGACTCACGAAGACTAGCACGGGAGTCGATGGGATATCGCAGTTTCATGGGCTATAGGAATAGTATATTCTATTCGACTACGTGGGTGTGTAAAAGGTTATACACTGGATAACCCTCAAATGAGAAGTACATCACTCGTGATGAACGTCAATACTTCTCATAAAGACAATTGGAGAGATTCCTCAAAACATGAGTGCTCCACTCATCTTATGAAAGGAATGTCCGACTTTGGTTCCGTCAAACGCCGCGCCGTAAAAGGAGGTTATAAAGACGGATACTGGGAAGGACAGGATAGACATGAAGTTAAGTGGGAGCGCAAGAATGGATTGTGTCATCTTAAACCACATTAGGTACAAAGTATCTCAAGGCCACTTGATGAGTAGCAACTGAAAATGCGTGGCCACGCTCAAACGGATTAGGAGTTAATCGTTTGTATTTTACAGTTGTACTCGGATATCAAGAAAGTCTGAATGACGTGACGTATCAGATGAGATACTAAATTGACACGGTAATCGAGGCATTGCACTTGTTCTAAGTCCAAGTGGGAGTCTGAAGGAGTTGAAGAAGATGTCCTTCGACCAAGGTGACAATGCGAATAATTTATCAGATAGGACAATTGATGTAGAATATCATCAAGTCCGATTGATTTAGGGATCGTAGAGTTGTAGCTAGAGACCAACTACGATCGTCGAATTACGAAGTAATTCGCGGCTAACTTCGATCGGATCCTACAACGGGTTACACATAAGAGTGACAAATTGATCTAAGATATGACTAGTGGGAGTGAGATATAATCATGGGAGTATCCCATAAACATATCTCATAGGCCTAAAAAGGATTAGGCAAAGATAGTACAAAAGGCCAAAAACAGGGTTTTTAGGCATAGACCGGTTCGGGTACTTCTAGGACTCGGATTCGGATGAATTTTGGAGGGTTAGTTGCTGATATAATAAAAATTATATCTGCCAATTTTCGTGGTGTTTGGACACCTCCTCCTTAGGGAATTGAGAAAATATCAATAGTTGCTATTTTCGACTATTTCCCTAAATCTTATTCTAAAGGGTGTTTTAGGAAACCTAAAAGGAGGTGGATTCTTATTAGGGCTCTATATAAACACTCTTAGGGCATAGAATAAGGTGTGGAATTTCTCTCTAAGCTTTCTTACTCTACCACATCAAGTAGAGAGGAGAAAGTGAGCTAATTCCCATTACTATCTATCTAGTCAAAGAAGAAGGTGTTCTTCTTTCCAACCACCATTGGTGTGCTAGCTATACAACAAGGTGGAGATCAAGTTGATTGCTCGTGTCCCAAGTAGAGGAGCTACACTTGAAGCTCTTGGTCTTCTTTAATCAATTCAACTAGTTCGAGGGAAAAAGCGATTAAGGTAATCTACTATCTCCATTAGTTTAATTACTAGTTTTGCATGATGATCTTGGGGATACTAGTGTTAGACATTAGATGTCGTTATCCGCTATAAACACTAGTATAAGAGTATAAATCCCTTCAAATTTGCCCACCATTAGAATTGAGATTGGAAGGTAGTAGGAATTTTATTGATATATTATGTGGTCGGTTATCGGGTACTGAAGAAGAGAAGATAATTGAGCTAAGGATATGTGTCGATTGATACTTATGAAAGGCAAGAAACAAATTTACTTTTGGGGAACAGTTACAATGCAGTCGACAAATCATATCCGTTGCGGTAAGATTAATTGAGGAATTCGAAGATAAAAAAGAAGACAGGAATGGAGAAGATATTGAAGAAACATGGAACAACTCAAATTGGCATCCTCCTGGTAATGAGGAATTGAAAATTAACTTTTGATGTTGGATATATTAATGGACGAGCTAAGTTAGCCGCGGTTTGTAAGAATTTCAAGGGAAATTTCGTAATGGCTTGGATACAATCAACAAGTGCTTCATCACCCATAGAAGCTGAAGCAAAGGCGATTAGGTTAGGTGCTAATTTAGCTAAGGATCTACATCAATATACATGCATAGTTGAAGGTGATGCTATGAATGTGGTATTGGCGTGCTCGGGCTCAGAAGCTGATATACCATGGACAATTAAACCAATAATAATTGATATAAGAGATACATTGCAATCTTTGAAGGAGTGTCACTTTTCTTTTTGTCCTAGTAATGTGAATATGGTCGCACATTTACTAGCACATGAAAATTTTGGGAACAACTACGATACGTCAATGGAGTTGGTCGTAGTTCCTGAATGTATTGTTAGTCAGTTGGAGACGGATAAACCCAATACTTCTTTGACAAGTTGTGAGTAATAAAGTTAGGCTAAGAGCATCTCCAATGCAAAACTTAAAAAAAACTCTATTTGGCTTATGTGTTGAGTCTCAATTGAGATTCTCTTTCCTATGTGGCTAACTTGAGTGTCTCTAATTCAAGTCCTTGTCCAATGCAACACTCTAAAAAACTCTAATAGATACACATGTCACACATACATTTTAATAGGAAAAAGTGGTTGAGAAAGAAAGACTTTCTATTGGTCCAAAATTTAAATTTGATGACTGGGACACTTAAGACTCTCAAAAGAGATTTTATAAATAGAGTTTCTAGTTGAGACATCTTAAAATTTAATGCTTCCACACCATCTTAAGATCTCAATTGAGTTTTGCATTGGAGAGGTTTTTTCTCAAAAAAAACTCTAAAGTCCTAAGTGGCACTTAAGATTTTAAGATTGAGTCTTGCATTGGAGATGCTCGACTCAACACATAAGCCAAATAATTTTTTTTTCAAGTTTTGCATTGGAGATGCTCTTTCCTATGTGGCTAACTTGAGTGTCTCTAATTCAAGTCCTTCTCCAATGCAACACTCTAAAAAACTCTAATAGATACACATGTCACACATACATTTAATAGGAAAAAGTGATTGAGAAAGAAAGACTTTCTATTGGTCCAAAAATTAAATTTGATGACTAGGACACTTAAGACTCTCAAAAGATATCTCAAAAATAGAATTTCTAGTTGAGACATCTTAAAACTTAACGCTTCTACATCATCTTAAGATCTCAATTGAGTTTTGCATTTGAGAGATTTTTTCTCAAAAAAAACTCTAAAGTCTTAGTTGACACTTAAGATTTTAAGATTGAGTCTTGCATTGGAGATGCTCTAAGCCTATTCTCATCTAAAAAATATATCGTCTGCCTTTCCACGTGGCATTACCTCGCTTCTTCGTACCCAGATTCTATTTGAGGGTTTTCAGATCGTCCCATATATGATCATACGGTATGGATCTACGGCTATTTCAAATCAACGGTCTTGACTCACTGGATGACACAACTGTCTACCCTTGCCTTTTCTCTCGATTTCTCTAGCAAAATATGACGAACAAAAAGAAAACCGTCTCCTTACTCCACCACCAATCACCGCTTTACCTTCCACCGCCGAGCCAGTCACCGCCACCGCTTAACGCCTTCCTCCGCCGAGACACCTGGGTAAACTCAATTTCGGAAGAAAACCCCTAATTACTTTATTAATCCTGGTTCGTTTAGATCCGATCAAGTTAATTGGTCCTGTGTTGGTCAAGCAATTGATGAGATCGATTTTACCAATTTTACGTTTTTTCAGATCTAAGTTTTCAATTTTTGTTATGATCAGAACGAGTTTGGTTAATCCTTCTTCTGCCCAGAGAAGAACTACCGATTGATTGTTCCTTCAATTACTTATTTCGACCCATTCAATTTGTCTACTTTATTTCGAGTTATGCATATGTTCCAAATCAAATCGACTTTTTCTAGGTTTGATGTTTGAATCAATTATCACCAAATGAAGCACTTCTGATTGATTGATTGTTTTCTATTATCATGTGGGTTATTTTCCCTCTTCTAATTTTCTGTGTTCTTTACTCTTCTTTTTATTTTCTTTGAGTATTCCCAAATGATGTTAAAATTGAAAGAAGGACTTGGGCAAGAACCAAATCTTTAATGGAGTAATTCAATTTGATGTTCATGTTCAACTCCCACAATCACATCATTTTTTAATGTGAATTGAAAACTGTGTTTGTTTCTTCTCCTTGTCTGAACCTGAATCGTTTAAAATCAAATGGACCCAAAATCAACCCAAATTAGCCATTCCGACGAGTCGGACAGAAAAACAAAAACAAAAAAATCTACCTTTGCTAGGTTTATTTTGAAAGAGACTAGTTCGTTCCAATGTTTGTTTTTTATCCTTTTGATGGTTTATTTTATGACATTTAAATATCTTGTATTTCAGTTGGTATTACTCGTACTGAATCTGATCCTGATTTCCACCTTAATGCAGAAAAATCAAGTATTTTTGTAAGTGTGCGAGTTCAAGTTTTGAGGTAGAACATGGCCATTGAAGGAGGAGGAACACTCTCAGAGATCTACCAGAATTCGAAGAAATTGTTGTTAAGAACGAGGGAGGGAGTAGAGAGGCTTGAACGACTTGAATATTCATCCCCTAACGGCTTAGATTCTCCCGACCTCTCCTACTCTATCAAGAAAGATATTTCCCAGATCCATTCTTTCTGTGTGGAGATGGATCGTCTTTGGAGATCCATTGCTTCTAAACCCCAACGTGATCTCTGGAAGAGGTGATCCTTCAATAATCTTGATTTCATTTGGAGGCTCCTCATTGTCTGTTTCTGTCTACTAGGATTTGTTTGGGTGTTTTACGATATTCATGCTCTCGTTGGCAACTTAATTAGTTGATGGTATAGACAAGGAATTAAATTTCGTTTTCGGTGGAAGTTTCGATAGGAATAGAAATTGAAATATTTCGGTCATTTCGGCCGAAACATTTCGAAATCTAATTCCTTGATCAGGCGCTGTTAAGAGCAAATATTTAAATTTTCCTTTCAATCAATATTCCGGTGGACATGGAAATGGAAATATTTCGGTCATTTCAACCAAAATATATCGAAATGTAATTCATTGGTTGTAGAATTTCTAAATGGTTCAATATCATGTAGTCAGTGTGATTGAAATTTTCGTAATTTATGTTTACTCATGTTTTAGCAAGTGGTTTAGGTCTGGACTTCCTGCACTAGCAACATTCGTGACTGAGCTTGTTTTACGAGTAAAATTTGAGCTTCCGTGGTTAGACTTGATACTCCTCATCTTAACTGGGAGTTTAGCTACTTCCTTTTGAACTTCTCTTCTTCACATACCCACACCCCCAAGCACACAAACCCACACCCCCAAGCACACAAACCCACACGTGCACTCTCTCTCTCTCTCTCTCAGTAGAGAACTGATATATATGTTTATTTTGACATACAGAAAAGTGGAGCAGGTAGCTGAAGATGTTGATTCGCTGAAAGAAAGCTTGGATAAACATTTTCAACGCAATCAGAAACGGATGATGGAAGCGAAAGAAAGAGCAGAACTCCTTGAAAGAGCTGTACGCATTTATTACTTTTGCTTTCACAAATTTGTGACAACACCCATAAAGTTGTATTATGGGTGAGATAATTATTCTGTTTTTTGACCCGAATTCAAATTTGTGTAGAATGGTGACTCTTCTCATATTCTGAGAATATTCGATGACGAAACGCAAGCAATGCAATCTGCTCGTAATTCTTCTTTGATGCTCGAAGAAGCTTACTCTACTGGAGTGGCAATTCTTTCCAAATATGCAGAACAACGAGATCGGTTGAAGGTAACTATGCCAGCACTTAATGGATGATTTTGATATTGCTTTACCTGCACCAATTTCTCTTCTAGTTTTAGAAGAAGAATGAATCAGACTTAATTCAGAGTTGGCCTTCAAATTCGACCATAAACGTCAGAACCAAGTCAAGAAAATCTTTACTCATATTTTGTTTCTTCTGTTTCTTTGACGATGCAGAGGGCACAGAGGAAAGCCTTGGACATCCTTAACACGGTTGGGCTCTCGAATTCAGTACTGAAGCTTGTGGAGAGACGACACCGAGTTGATAAGTGGATTGCATACACAGGCATGGTTTTTACAATTATAGTTGTATATTTCTTTTGGAGGTGGTCACATTAGTTTGAACTATAACGCGTAAAAGTCAATATTGAATCAATCAGAATTTTCCGTTTTCGAATATCATTCCTATGCTAATATACATTTACGGCCAAAAAACTGTAAGAACGGATGCATACCAAAGACAAAAAGATTTTAGAAGAAGATTTATCTTATAAAATCGAAGTACATTTTAAGTTACTTTATATGGTAAACTTTAGAAACAAGAAAATGTATGATGGCGACGAAACCATTTTCATGGTTTTGTATGCTTTTGTTATGCATAACCTCTTTATTGTCACAGGAATTTCGAAATAATCTAATAGCATGCTTTTGTGGTATATTCTGGTCTATAGCCATCAAAATTTTCTCTAAATGATCTTGCTCAACTATTTTGTCCCGTTACTATGAAAATTCTTATATTGACGTTTCAAGATTTTCTCTAATTGAAATCTTTCTCAAGAGAGAAGGAACACCTTACCATTTGAGCTAACGATTATATTGTCATTCTTTTCTTACGATTAAAAGGCATCGGTCTAAGGATATAATCATAGTGCCTTCAAACTTATATCTCCCCTCTTGTCTTATTATCGAAATAGTCATTATCGTCCTTCAAACTTATTATCTCCCCTCTTGTCTTATTATCGAAATAGTCATTATCGTTCACTCTTACTCATAATTCTTCCCTTTCAAAGCAAACTAGTAGCTGTAACATTCTCTCTCTGCCCTACCAGAAAACTTAAGATTGAATCTTCCCTTCACATCTAACCTAATTTTATTTACTCTCTTACCCAACACCAATCACTTCTCAATAAAACCCTCTTCCCTTCAACTCCTACCTCACCACCTCAACCTCTCTCTCTCTCTCTAGAAAAAAATGAAGACATACATTCTCTTCATGTCCACATTTTCACTAATCACCTTCCTCCATTCTAATCCAATTTCAGCTCAATCTTCAACACAACCTCCATCTCCATCAGGTCCAACAAACATAACAAAAATCCTAGAAAAAGCAGGTCAATTCACCTCCTTCATTCGTCTATTAAAAACCACCCAAATTGCTGATCAAATCAATACACAACTAAACAATTCAAATCAAGGTCTTACCATATTTGCGCCACCAGATAATGCTTTTTCAAATCTAAAATCTGGTACTCTTAATTCTCTTACTGATCAACAAAAAGTTGAACTCATTCAGTTTCATATTATTCCTTCATTTCTTTCAGCCTCAAGTTTTCAAACAGTTAGTAATCCTTTACCTACCCAAGCTGGAAATGCTAATAATGGTGATTTCCCATTAAATGTTACTACAAGTGGAAATCAAGTTAATATTACCACTGGTGTTGTTGATACAGTAATTTCTAATACTATCTATACTGATAGTAGTTTAGCTGTTTATCAAGTTGATAAGGTTCTTCTTCCTTTGGATATTTTTGGTACTTCATCTCCATCTCCAGCTCCTAAGCCCGAGAAAGGTTCTGCCCCGACATCGGCTGAGAAATCTACCGATTCTTCGCCTACGAAAGATGATTCTTCCCATGCAATGGGTTTGTATGGAAATTTATTCGTTCCGCTCAGTGTAGTGGTTGTTATGATTGGTTCTGCAATATCGTGATTATGGGGTTCGTTGCAGTAATGCTGGTATGATTGCATTAATTGTTTGGTGTGTGTAATGAATATATGATTTTATTTTTGTTTTAATTGATCAGAGGTGTATTCGCCGTGTAATATTTTGAATTGGTGAGGAAATGGGAGGTTTTGAATGATCTTGTAATCTTTCATTGGGGATAATTCCTTATCAACATATTGTTATTTTGTTGTTGTTACAAACAATGGGCTAAAGAAGTACAATTTTCTTTCATAGACTATTAGTGTTTTCTACAATTAAAAATTTATGAGATAATTTGCACGAAAACTTTGATTGAGGCTTTAAACTCAAGCGTTCCTTCAACACAAAAAAAAAAAAAAAAAATACTCAAGCTTGAGTTGGAGAGAGGGTTTCAAATTTGAGACTATAGCTAAGAAGAAGAAAAAAAGGACACAGATGAACAACTACTTAAAGAAATGTAGAAACAGTATTAACAATTAAATTTGACTAGCAATAATCATAGTTAGTCTCTTCAAGGGCCAAATTACAGTGCTAGGGGAATATAGGGTCAATTGTTTGGTTGCTTAAAAATGGAGAGTAAAATAACAAAACTTGGCGCTTTGCAAAAACAGGAACTTGGGCCGGAGGCCCAATTTCCTGTTTTATTTTGTTAAAAAGACAAATCAAAGTTTTCTTATTTTAGACACCATGAAATCTTTCAAAATAGGGCTGGAGGACAATTTTAGAAGCACCACATTTTTAATACCTTAATTAGCCTTCTTATTTGGGGAAATTTACAACATCCAATTTGGCCAAAGATTTCAGTGGGAGAGAAAAAACGAGACCTAACCGAGAGAGTTGTATTTGGGCGATTTTTGGCTATAGCTTTGCTAGGGTTTCGATCAATTTTCTCTATCAAAACAACAATTTCTTTTAGGTTTAGCTTTGAATATCTGGATTTAGTTTTTGAAGTTGAATATTAGGGTTTTCAATTAGTTTTTGGAAAGAATTCTAGAGAGAGAAAGTACATTTTGATCAACTATTGGAAGATTTTTCTAGGGTTTAACATTGTTTTCTTCATTATTGGAGTCATAGACAACAATGGAAGGAGAATCTTCTGTTTCAAGGTATAATTTCTTCTTAGTTTGTTTGTTTTCATTCATCAACAAATATAAGAAATATTTTGCACAATAGATTATGAGTTATGAATAATAATTTTGAGTTATTCATAATAATTTACTATTTGATTTTGATTTCTTTAAATTCTGTTCTATAAGATTAATTCTGTTTACAAGAGTTAGGAAGATTAATTATATAAGATTAATTCTGTTCTATAAGCATTGCAAATTGTTTGCATTGCTTTTGCAGTGATTTGCAAATAGTCGGTTGTTATTTATTATAACTCATAACTGTTTCTTTGTTACAGTTTGATGGTTCCGACCGTTCTTGGAGTATTTCAACATATGGGCAATTTTGTTTGTTCGAAGATGGGAAAAGATAGTACTATACTCCATTTGAAAGAGTTCTTATGCAAACAATGGAATGATTTGACTCCATCACTTTTCGAATTGAGTTGCAAAATAAACAACCAAGATATGAAGGTAAAATCTGATTTACATTTACAATCAATATTTTATTATTGTTCGGCGAAACATATTCACCTTATTGAAATACAAGTTACTATTACAAATCATGCAAGTTGTTCTTCATCTATCGTTACTACCGCGTCATCATCAAATCATAACACAAGTCCAAGTGTTGTTCCTTTACTTTCTAGTACTTGGGCATTCATTTTTAAACATGTAGGTCAGAAATTTCCAGGTGGTGTACATGAAATACGTATGGAGTTAATAAAATACTCTCTTGAGTCGAGTTATGGATTTCGTTTTGTGAAAAACGATCCTTATAGGGTTACAGTGGAATGTGCTAGAAAAGAAACTGGATGTAATTGGAGAATTCATTCCACGAAATTCTCCAAAGAGAGTGATATCTTTGTTATCAAAACGATGAACAATTGTCATACTTGTGGTGCTGGACTAAAAGACATTAAGAAACGTCGTTTCACAAGTGCTTTGATAAAAACATTGGTGATGCATGGTGTTCAAAGTGATCCATCTATCAAGCCTAGGCAAATAATTGATTATATATTGCATACATATGGGTTTGATGTTAGTTACTATTACTCTTATACTGGCAAGGCACTAGCTTTGAAGGATATTCACGGGGATGCATCATCGTCTTATCATCATTTAGTTTCTTATGTTGATGTTCTACAAAGAAGTAACCCAAATAGTTGTGTGAAAATTGAGATCGACTCTAATTCAAAAGAATTGCAGCGTTTATTTGTTGTATTTGGGGCTTGTATTCATGGATTTAGATTTTTGCCGTCCGATTCTTTATTTAGATGCAACATTTTTCAAAGGAAAGTTTAGTGGATGTTTATTATCTGCAACGGGCAAGAATGCCGAAGGAGGTAAAACATGTTCTTTTCAGCTTTGTTCTTGTATTTATTTTGTTCAAATCATTGCAAGCCTTTGCAAACTGATTTGCAGTGCTTTGCAAACTGATTTGCAGTGCTTTGCAAATCAATTTGCACATTGATTTGCATTTGTTTGCACATTGATTTGCATTGTGGGTTGCATTGATTTGCATTGTGGTTTGCAAATTGATTTGCATTGTGGTTAGCAAACTGATTTGCAAGACTTTGCGAACTGATTTGCAAATCTTCTACAAATGTATTGCAAACATGTTGATTATAGTGTTGTTCCTTTTATTGTTTTTGCAGGTTTTTATCCACTTGCATTTGCGCTCGTAGACACGGAAAATCAAGCTAACTGGTTATGGTTTTTGGAGATTCTTTATCAGATTATTCCCGAAAGAACTTACACATTTCTTACTGATAGACATCCTGGACTTATAAATGGTATATCTACTGTATTCCCTTCGAGTCACCATGGTTATTGTGTTTGGCATTAAAACATAATATATCTACTAGAACAAGAGATAATAAATATGCATCATCTCACATCCTTGATCTTTTCACTCGATGTGCTTATGCACTAAACCATTTAGAGTTCAAACCTCTTTTTGAAGAGTTAAAAACAGTTGGTGGCCAATCTTTTGAAGCATTTCTTAGAACAACACCTGTTGAGAAATGGGCAAATGCTTACTTTCCAGGCAACAGATATGGTGATACATGTTCTGGTATAGCTGAGAGTTTTAACTCATGGATTTTAGAAGGTCGCAGCTATCCAATAACACATTTGGTTGACTATATTCGCAAAAAGTTGATGGTTTTGTTTTCTACTAGACGTGATCTTGGGTATAGTTGGACCACTATTCTTGGACCGGAGATGGAAAAAAAGCTTGCTAAAGGATTGAATAAAGGTAGAGTTTTTAGAGCAATACGGGTTTCATCCTCGACTTTTGAGGTTGTTGATGGTAGATCTTTTCGGGTGGACCTTGAGAATCGTTCATGTAGTTGTGGGTATTGGAGAGTACACGATTTTCCTTGCTATCATGCTCTATGTTGTATTTCAAGTGCAGGTTATAGTCCATACGACTTCATTAGTGATTTCTATCGTGCTTCTCATTATTGTGCGTCGTACGAGAAAGTTATTGAACCTGTGGTTGATTATGATCTTCCGAATCATCATCCCGGCGAACTTATTTCTTTACCACCGACTGAGAAGAAGAAACCTGGAAGACCAAGGCAAAAGAGGATACCAAATAGTGGAGAAAAGTGGAAGAGGTCGATAAAGTGTAGCGTGTGTCATACATCTGGTCACAACAAGAAGACTTGTAAACATGATGTTTGAACCAGTTCTCATTACATTATTACTTTTAACAATAAGACATGTCAATTTAATTCATAAATTAGTTTTCATTAACTTTCACTTGCCTTTTTGCATATGTTGTCTTCATTTTTATTGGATGAACAATGTTGGTGTAATTGCTTATAAATAGTATGTGAACCTTAAATCTTGGTCTTGCACAAATCAGTTTGCAAATCAGTTTGCAAACCTTATTGCAAACCATTGCAAATCATTTTGCAAACCATATTGCAAATCAGTTTGCAAATCAGTTTGCAAACCATATTGCAAACCATTGCAAATCAGTTTGCAAATCATATTGCAAACCATATTGCGAACCATATTGCGAACCACTGCATACCAGATTGCGAAGTCATAAAAAAATTCAGAATCCTTTTCCAACTTCGATGGAAATTACTTTTGGAAATAGTTGCATATCCTTCAATTTTGATGAGTTCACGTATTATTTTACAAGGGTTCGGGGGCGTAGCTCCCATTCTTTTTTGTAGAAATTTTAAAAATAATTAATAGAATAAAAAAATGAAAAATAAATCTTTCGAAAAGGATTTAATCTTTCGTTCATCATGCATCTATTGAAAAATATTTAAAGAAACATATGAGTATGTTGTGACTATTTTGATAAAAAAATCTTGTTTCCAAACCACTGTCAACCATAATGCAAACTACTGCAAATCAGTTTGCAAATCACCGCAAATCAGTTTGCAAACCACTGAATAACAGATTGCAAAGTCACCAAATAAATTTAGAATCCTTTTGCAACTTAGATGTTAATTAAGGAACTCAATTTATGTACACAATGTATGCAACATTTTGATGAATTACAAACTAATTGGATTACGTGTCTTTTTACAGGGGTTCGGGGGTGTAGCCCTCGTTTTTTTGTCGAGATTTAAAAAACGATTAATTGAATTACAAAATTAGAAGAATCAAACTTGTAAACCACTGATTTGCAAAGACATGCAATCCACTGCAAATCAATTTGCAAACCAATGCAAACCACAATGCAAATCAATTTGCAAACCAATTTGCAAATCAGTTTGCAAACCACTGAAACCTAAATTCATCAGACCAAATAAATAATCAAATAAATGCTCAACATAATAAGATTAAAAAGCTATTAAAGATTCATCAAAATATTCACAAACACATTCATCAAAATATTCAGAACAAACACTATATTCAAACGCCTTTTTTTGATTGAATCCAACAATATTTTTCATCTGAAACAATTTCAGCAACTATCTTTCCTCTAAGTTTTGTTATCTCATGAGGGTCAATCTCCATTTCTTCAAAATCCTGGCCTTTTGTAGCATTCGAAATGAATTGACATATAAACCACAATCAACTCTGTAAAGAAAAAACAAGTCATTTAGCTTATAAATTAAAAAAAAATTACTTGTCAATTAATAAGCATGATTAATTTATACTTACGACGTTTCTAGTTGTTGTGGGCAGTCTACTTGCACTCTCTTAATTCTTGATGGAGGTTTTGGACGCAAATTATCCGTATCGTAAGCATAATGAAGAAGACCTTCCACAATATTTATCTAAAATATAAGAAAATACTTGATTTAAACATTGTAGTATAAGTTAAATTACACTATTCATTTTATTTATGCGAATTGTGGTATATATATGTTTACCGTATTTTTCGCACATGTGGAGAATTTGTCATTCCTTTTTTTTCTTGGCATCATGGAGTTGAAGTGAAACCATTTCCATGGTTTCATCATGCACAATTGTTGGGAAAAACGGGCACTTAGGCGCAGCGGAAACAAGAGTTTTTCCCCTTTGTGTTAGTTACGAGGATAATATAGAAGAATAGTGGGAGCAATAAGCAAAGAACTTAAAGTAAATAAGACAACGATTTTTAACGTGGAAAACCTCCTCAATGTGAGAAGTAAAAACCACGGGACTCGTAGTCCAACCAAATCAACTATAATAAGCAAAGTAGTTACAGACTACGTCCACCAGAGACTCAAACCTTTCCCAAAAGAATCAATCTCAAACACGAAGAAACACGGAGAAACCCTCACAAGAAAGAACAAAACAGTCCAGAAATCTGCAGCCCAAAACGACCCGTCGGATTTTCCGAACAACGAAGACTGCGCGTGCTGAAAAAGTTCTGCCCCGCTCTTCTCGGCAACCTCCGTCTCTGTCTTCTTCTCTTGTGCGTTTCTAATTGTGTTGCATACTTCTAATTAAGATTAAGGAAGTATTTATAGACTTACTCTTAACCCTAATTCCACCGTCATAAGTAACCGACCCAAAGAAACTCGACTTGGGCCCGGGTTTGGTTTCCTAATCCAAACCCAACTAGGTTTCCCCACTAGGAGGAAAACCCAACAAACTCCCCCTCCGACTAGGTGGGAGAAACAGCCAGCCCTGTTGTCCCCTTGACATCCCTGGAAACAGCCAGCTCCGCTTTTCCTCGACAACCCTGAACAACTAGCCCTGCTTCTTCTTGACAACCCTGGAAACATCCAGCCTTGCTATCCTTGACAATCCTGTAATCAGCCAGCCCTATTGTTTCTTCCTGAACAACCAGCCCCGCTATCCCTCGACAGACCTCCAGCTTCCCCTTCGGCAGAGCCTTCGTCATCATATCAGCTCCGTTATCGTCTGTATGAACTTTAACCAGCTCTAACTCCTTGGAAGCAACCACATCTCGTATCCAGTGATACCTCACATCGATGTGCTTCGAACGCGAATGAAACGTCGAATTCTTGCCGAGATGTATTGCACTTTTACTGTCACAAAGCAATACATACTTATCTTGATTGAATCCGATCTCCTCAAGATAATTCTTCATCCACAACAACTCCTTACAAGCTTCAGTTGTGGCTATAAACTCAGCTTCAGTGGTAGAAAGTGCAACGCACTTTTGCAGCCTTGACTGCCATGCTACAGCTCCCCCTGCAAATGTTACCAAGTAACCCGAAGTAGACTTCCTGGAATCAACATCCCCAGCCATATCAGCGTCAGTGTAACTGACCAGTAGTGGCCTATCACCTCCGAAAGTAAGCTTCAAACCAGAAGTCCCTCAAAAATATCTCAAAATCCACTTCACTGCAGCCCAGTGTTCCTTCCCCGGATTAGAAAGAAACCTACTAACAGTACCAACCGCATGAGCTATGTCAGGTCTGGTACACACCATAGCATACATCAAACTACCAACTGCAGAAGCATATGGAACCCTCTCCATAGCTTCTAGCTCTGAATCTGTACTCGGACTATGTTGACTGCTCAATCTAAAGTGTCCAGCAAGAGGAGTGCTGACAGCTTTAGATTTGTCCATGCAAAACCTTTGAAGTATCTTCTCAATGTACTTCTCCTGAGATAAGTAAATCAACCTGTTCTCTCTATCTCTAACAATTCTTATACCAAGAATCTGCTTCGCTGGACCCAAATCTTTCATGACAAAAAACTTGCTGAGCTGCTTCTTCAACTCCAGAATTCTCCTCGAATTCCTCCCCACAATCAACATATCGTCTACGTACAACAGTAAGATGATAAAATCACCTTCACCAAATCTCTGAACAAACACACAATGATCTGAAGTAGTCTTGTTATAACCATGCTCCCCCATAACTGACTCAAACTTCTTATACCACTGTCTCGGTGCCTGTTTCAATCCATAAAGGCTTTTCTTCAAGCGGCAAACATAGTCCTCTTTGACCTTCTTCACAAAGCCTTCCGGTTGCATCATGTAAATCTCTTCCTCCAAATCCCCATGGAGAAAAGCAGTCTTTACATCCATTTGCTACACCTCTAGATCAAGGCTTGCTGCCAATCCAATTGCAACCCGAATGGATGACATCTTCACAACAGGAGAGAATATTTCATCGAAATCAATTCCCTTCCTTTGGCTGAATCCTTTCACAACCAACCTAGCCTTGTATCGAGGGAGCAACATGGTCTCCTCATGCTTAACTCTATACACCCACCTGTTAAGCAATGCCCTCTTACCTTGAGGCAACTTCACCAGCTCAAACGTATGGTTCTCCTCCAGAGAATCCATCTCGTCTCTCATGGCCTTCCACCATTCATGTTTATGTTCATCTTCCAAAGCTTCGTTAAAGCTTTCAGGTTCTCCTCCATCAGTAAGTAACACATACTCACTAGGATCATACCTTGTCGAACGTCTCAGACCTCTCTCAGATCTCCTAACAGTGGGGAGGTTCTCGGTAGTTGGTGTTCCATCATGATCGTCACCATGACCACCAGTACCATCTTCTTGTGCGGGAGCATCAGCACCGGGTGTATCAACTTGAACCTCAACCTCGACATGACCATCGACAGATGTAGAAGGAGCAACCTCCAAATCAATCAAACCTTCATAACCCTGAGCTGGATTTCCGGACTTGTCAATGTCCTTAATCGTTTGATCTTCCATGAACACAACATCTCTGCTCCTGATGAGCTTCTTCTCCACTGGGTCATAGAACCTATAGCCAAAATCATCCTGACCATAACCGACGAACACACACTGTCGCGATTTCATCTCCAACTTCGACCTTTCATCTTTGGGTATGTGGACAAACGCCTTACACCCAAAGACCTTCAGATTACCATAAGAAATATCCTTACCGGTCCATACCCTTTCTGGACTATCACCCTCCAACGGAGCACTGGGTGACAGGTTCAACACATGAACAACCGAGCTCAAAGCTTCTCCCCAGAAAGTTTGCGCCAAGCCTGACTGTGAAATCAAACACCTAACTCTCTCGACAATCGTCCTGTTCATCCTCTCAGCCAACCCATTCAACTGTGGAGTCTTGGGTGGCGTCTTCTGATGCTGAATACCGTGTTCTCTACAGTAAGCATCAAATGGTCCAGAATACTCTCCACCATTATCACTGCGAATGCACTTCAGTTTCTTACCTGTCTGTTTCTCAACCGATGCCACAAACTGCTTGAAATAACCCAAAACCTGATCTTTGGACTTCATAAGATAAACCCACAACTTTCTAGAGTGATCATCAATGAACGTAACAAAATATGATGCACCACCAAGAGATTTTGTCTTCATTGGACCACATACATCTGAATGCACCAGATCAAGTATCCCGGGTTTTCTAGAAGATCCAGAAGACTTGAACGAGACCCTGTGTTGTTTCCCTGCAAAACAATGTTCACACTTTTGTAATTGCAAACCAGAAATACCTGTAATGGCATCCCTCTTGGATAACACAGACAATCCCTTCTCACTGATGTGACCGAGTCTCTTATGCCATAACTCCATGGCATCATCATTCTCCACTGCATTAACTGCATCCATGGAGACTTTAGCTTTCATCCAGTAGAACGATGAAAACTTATCACCTCGAGCCACCACCATAGAACCCCGTGAAAGTTTCCACTTACCCCCTCCGAATAAGCTATAGAAACCCTCATCATCAAGTCTCCCTGTAGAAATTAAATTCAACCGAATGTCTGGGACATGCTTAACTCCTTTAAGCAACAACCTAGTACCAATACTAGTCTCCAAGCAAATATCACCAATGCCAACAACATGAGCCAAACCATCATTACCCATCTTCACGGAACCATAACTACCCGAAGTATAGGAATAGAACAAATCCCGCTGTGATGTAGCATGAGTAGTTGCTCCACTATCAATAACCCAACTGGATTCATGGCATGCAACATTAATAGCATCACTCTCACAGAGTATAAGAAACTCATCTTCAGTAACAGTTACTCTCTCTCCACTATCTTCTTGCTTCTTTCCTTGCTTACTCTCTTTCTGCAACAACCAGCAATTCTTCTTTAAGTGTCCTCTCTTATGACAGTAATGACACTCCACATTAGCAAACTTGTTAGATTTGCTTCTGCTTCTGTTCTTCTTCGATTCTCTATGTGAACTTCTCCCCCGCGATTCAGTAACCAGCACATCTGAACTCGAAGAACTAGGATTTGACTGCCTCCTAGCTTCTTCATTCAAGATACTGTTCTTCACTAAATCCATTGAGATAACTCCTTCGGAAGTAGAGTTACAAAGAGACATCCTGAACACCTCCCAAGAATCTGGTAACGTACCAAGAAGCCATAAACCATGAATCTCCTCATCAAAGTTTATTCCCATATCAGATAGTTTGTTGAGTAACCCCTGGAACACATTCAAGTGATCAGTCATGGGAGTTCCCTCTCGATATCTTAAATCGAGCAATTTTTTCATCATGTACATCTTATTATTTCCTGTCTTCCGAGCAAACAACTGCTCCAGCTTCAACCACAACGAACGAGCATTAGTCTCATTCTCAATATGATGTAACACATTATCGTCTACCCATTGCCTTATCAAACCGCACACTTGACGATTTAGCAATGTCCACTGATCATCAGTCTTCTCATCGGGTTTCTTCTCATAAAACACCGGAGCGTGAAATTCCTTCACAAAGAGCAAGTCTTCCATCTTACCCTTCCATACATGATAATTAGCACCATTCAAACTTATCATTCTACCCATATTTTCCATCACTAACACAAACAAACCAATAACCGAAGTTATCACAATCCAAAGAACTCTCTAACCTGGAGCTCTGATACCACTTGTTGGGAAAAACGGGCACTTAGGCGCAGCGGAAACAAGAGTTTTTCCCCTTTGTGTTAGTTACGAGGATAATATAGAAGAATAGTGGGAGCAATAAGCAAAGAACTTAAAGTAAATAAGACAACGATTTTTAACGTGGAAAACCTCCTCAATGTGAGAAGTAAAAACCACGGGACTCGTAGTCCAACCAAATCAACTATAATAAGCAAAGTAGTTACAGACTACGTCCACCCGAGACTCAAACCCTTCCCAAAAGAATCAATCTCAAACACGAAGAAACACGGAGAAACCCTCACAAGAAAGAACAAAACAGTCCAGAAATCTGCAGCCCAAAACGACCCGTCGGATTTTCCGAACAACGAAGACTGCGCGTGCTGAAAAAGTTCTGCCCCGCTCTTCTCGGCAACCTCCTTCTCTCCCTTCTTCTCTTGTGCGTTTCTAATTGTGTTGCATACTTCTAATTAAGATTAAGGAAGTATTTATAGACTTACTCTTAACCCTAATTCCACCGTCATAAGTAACCGACCCAAAGAAACTCGACTTGGGCCCGGGTTTGGTTTCCTAATCCAAACCCAACAAATATAAGAAAATCAAGTATTTTCTTATATTTATCTAAAATATAAGAAAATACTTGATTTAAACATTGTAGTATAAGTTAAATTACACTATTCATTTTATTTATGCGAATTGTGGTATATATATGTTTACCGTATTTTTCGCACATGTGGAGAATTTGTCATTCCTTTTTTTTCTTGGCATCATGGAGTTGAAGTGAAACCATTTCCATGGTTTCATCATGCACAATATCAGAACTGACCAATGATAACCAGTTGGATCCTTATTTTCCTTTGAATGATTAAGCGGGAATATCAGCATTTGAGAAAAAACATCAAAGTTGCATATCTTTGTTGTCAAACTATCGGTCATCTTCGGCTTCTATTGAAAAATAATTAAAGAAACATGTGAGTATGTTGTGGTTATTTTTCAAAAACATCATTGCAACTGAGTTGCAAAGCTCTGCAAATCAGTTTGCAAATTAGTTTGCAAATCAGTTTGCAAATTAGTTTGCAAATCAATTTGCAAATCAATTTGCAAATCAGTTTGCAAATCAATTTGCAAATCAGTTTGCAAATCAATTTGCAAATCAGTTGCATAGCAGCAACATATAAGAACAAATACAATCAACGTACTAAGAAAAACAAAAATTAAAGATACTTACACTATCAAAGTGGCTGATGTAAGTGAATTTCTTTTCGGTCTCTTCCTTCTTCAATTTATATGCAAACCAATCGATGATTGACCCATTAACAAATCGATTTGATAGAAGATCTTCTAATTGATCAACTGTTATGTTGATCCTCTCTTCTTTTGAACACCATACAAGATCACTAAAAAATATTGACAAACACTTTTGTTATTTTAGTAAAGTAAATTTTGTCTAAAAACACAGTAAATGTGCATTACCTTCTACGGTAATCACACCAATCTTTCTGAATTGCATTTTTCTCTTTTGATGTCAACATTTTGAAGATTTTACACCTTGTTAGGTCAAGAACATTTCCATATTCAACTGGTGGATCCTCAAAATCATCGTCATCAATTAACACCGTTTTTCCCTTTTCAACTTTTTGTTCCTACATTTAATAGAATCAACAATGTCATAAAAAGATTTGTTAGACTTCAGATATTAATGAAAAAGATTAAAAAAAAAAATGAAACTAGAAAGCAAGACTCTGCAAACCAGTTTGCACAGCTCTGCAGCGATTTTAAAGAGCTTTGCAAGTCAATTCAAAAAGTGATACCAAAATTCAAATTCATACAAGAACAACGAAGTAATCGAATGTACTCAACATAATAAACTATTAAAGATATTGTTTAAAACACATGTTTTTAATTGTTCTCATTCACCTTTGAAGTTTGTCCTGCCTTTTTTTGTTTCTTTTCCTTTTTAGTGTAAACAAACATAGGGTCTTCCAGTTGTTTTCTCTTAGGACGCTCCTTCACACCCTTTTCAATGGATCCTTTAACTATTTCCCTCAATTCAGCAACATTTTCATCTCTTTGTTGTTCCTCATTAAGGCCTTCCATTTCCACTTTCCCTTTTCCCTTCTCTTTTTTCATTTCGACATCACTTTCTGTTTTTTTCCTCATCTTTGTTTTCCTCGTTTGCTTTTTCCTTTTCTAGTCCCTCATTTATCTCCTTCACAACATCAAATATATCTTTGCTCACATCATGTTCATCCAATTCCTTTCCTCCTCTACTATCTTCATCTACACCATCTTTTTCATCTCCCTCGCCTCTCTCTTCATCTTCATGATTAGTTTGTTGGAACTCATCATTAACCTGCATTAAGTACATAATAAACATTTATTATTTTTTACCTAAAATGCAAGGCAATCAGTTTGCAAATCAATTTGCAAATCAGTTTGCAAATCAATTTGCAAATCAGTTTGCAAATCAATTTGCAAACTCGTTTGCAAACCAATTTGCAAATCAGTTTGCAAACCAAGACTTTAAGTACAAAGATCTTACATTATCACTCCCAACATCATCTTTACTGTTATCTTCTGCATCTTTACCCTGCCCATTTTCACCATCTTTTTCATAATTTTCTCTCCCATTTTTACTGCTCTCTCCTTCTTCATTATCATCATTGTCGTCTTCTTCTTCTTTCTCATTTCCAGAGCTTTCTTCAGCATCTTGTGCTTTTTCTTCATCATGTTCATCACCTTGTTCACCACTATTTTCTTCATCATCTTCATTTACTCCTGCCTCAACTTTGCCGTTTTTTTCTAAATACTTCACTCTTCTTTTTAATTTACTTACTTCATTCTTGAGCATTTTGATTTCATTCGCTTGATCATCAATCCTTTTCTCAAGAATGGCAAGTGTTGTTTTTCCAGTTGAAGCATCATTTACTAGCATTGGAGGTCTTTCCTTTGGCATTGGATGATTTCCATTGCTCTCCTTTCTTTGCAAATTGTTCGATGAGAACCTGTTGTGATCTTATCATACTAATACGGTAATACAAACAGCCATTGCTTGAATATTAACATCATCAATTAATATTCTAGTTATAAAGCTAAACCCAGAAAATCAATGAAAACCCTAGTAAATCAATGAAAACCCTAGCAAAATCAATGAAAACCCTAGCAAAATCAAGGATGAAAAAAGTTAGATGAGAACCTTTGATTGTTGCCTTCGATTATTGCCTTTGATTGTTGAACGAGAGACGGGATAGAGAAAGAGAAGAATCGATTTGGGTTTGTAATTTCAACCTGATTTGGGTTTGTAATTTCAACCTGATTTGGGTTGAAATACGGGATAGAGAGAGAAATACGGGATAGAGAGAGAAAGAGGGAAATATCAACCTGATTTGGGTTTGTAATTTCTCTAACAAATAAGGTTAATTTAGTCTTTTCCTTATATGAAATAATTTACAAAAATGCCCCGGGGAGCTGAAGCCAACAAAAAGTTGATAGATCCTTTTTAACCAAAGCCCCAATTTTTTAGGGTGTTTTGGCCAAATTTCCCAAAATTGGGCCGGAGGCCCAATTTCCTGTTTTATTTTGTTAAAAAGACAAATAAAAGTTTTCTTATTTTAGACACCATGAAATCTTTCAAAATAGGGCTGGAGGACAATTTTAGAAGCACCACATTTTTAATACCTTAATTAGCCTTCTTATTTGGGGAAATTTACAACATCCAATTTGGCCAAAGATTTCAAGGCGCGACCAAAATTGGGTGGGGTGTCGTTTGTGCCTAGATTTCAAGGCGCTACCAAAAATTTTCTTTACGTCTCCGTTTGTAGGCGCCCTCTGTACGGGTCCAAAACGCACCCTGAGCCCGCTCCTGACTCTTCTTCTTTTCTTTTTCTTTTTCTTTTTCTTTTTCTTTTTCTTTTTCTCTCTCTTCAAAGATCTTGCAAGAAAACCTGATGCTCTTGCTTGAGAAAACTCGATGTTCTTGCTTGAGAAAACCCGATGCTCCGATCAAAAATAGATCCGCACCTTCACAAAAATTCGATGGCCTTGCTTGAGAACACCTGAGCTTGCATATGGAGAGTTCGATGCCACGAGCTTGCTAATGAAAATCTTTTTCTCTTCTCCCAACAACTGCAGAAGGGTTTGATGTCCTTGCTTGCTTATGAATCTGAACCCTAGATTTGCTTTCAATGCCTTGGATTTCGAGTTTGAAGAAAATTGTTTTATGTCATAGATTTCGAGCTTGAAGAAATATTTATGTCTTAGATTTCAAGCTTGATGAGAGAGCCTCAAAGGTATGAGACCCTCAAACTAACCAGTCCGAGAGCCAAAGTAAGGCTTGAATTGAGCCAGTCTGAGACCTCTAGAGTCAGTTGAGTCCTAGCCCTTGCTTTGGCTCACGGACGGGTCAGTCCAAAAAAATATGTATGAATCTCGAAGGTCAAATGGGATTTAGTGGGTGCTTCTAAAGGCACCAGGCCAAATGGCTGTAAGCGAGCGGCTCTATAAGCATCGGGTCCAACAACTATTTGATCTATAAGCACTAGGCCAATCTGTAAGCATCGAACCAACTTCACTTAACCCTAACCGTCCATCCATTTCCCTCCCACGAAAGCAATCGGATCAAACTTTAATTTTCTCTCTAAGCCTCTTCCCAATAACCAAACCTCTCCTCACTTAATCTCTCCCTAAGTTTCTTCCCAAGATCCGAGAACTAAGAGGTCCAAACGATTAGTTGATCTTGGACCTAAGAGGTCCAAATGATCAATTGATCCGGGACCTAAGAGGCCCAAACGAATGAGCTGATCCGGGACCTAAGACGCCCAAACGGATGAGCTGATCCGGGATCTAAGAAGACCAAACAGATCAGTTGATCTGGGCCTGGTCGCTACCGAACGGATTAGTTGATCCTGGTCTTAAGAGGTCGAAATAGGTCAGTTGATCCGTTATGTTGTGTTATGTCAAATAATAGATGGTGCCAGAGAATATCGATAGTAGTTGACATTTACTTAGGGTTTTCATTTAGGTAAACTGATCGAACTGCCTTTTATTTTAGAATAAGCAAACAAAAGTGAACGTCACCCGAGTCCATGGCCGCTTACAGTCATTTAGTCTAGTGCTTACAGAAGCACCCTTTTAGGAAGAAGAACAATTTTGCCATTTTGGGAGGCCGCTGTAGGGCGCTGTCCCTTTTTAGAAAAAATAAAAACGTTTTATAAAAAGGAAGATACGTGGTCAAAACGGAAAGTAGGACTGACAAGCACAAATTACAAGAGATAAAGTCGGAATAAAAAGTTATTACATGGGGACCCTCCTCCCACAAAACCCTGTCCACGTTGACCACTGCCTGATCTCGGCCGTATAACTTGACCATTGGGTCAACCATATATCCTTGGATTCCCCATTCTCTCTCTAAAATCTTTTTTCTTTTCTAGAGAGAGAAAGTACCAAGAAAGAGACCTGCATGACTACTCCAACGTTCATGACCTCTCTCTGCCAATCCCTGCTTCCTTCTGGACATGCTGCTGTAGTAGATTACTACGTCTCTCTTATCTTTACCAACCGATTCCCCCACTGAGTCGACTCACTATAATTCAATTTGTATAATGATTGAAATCCAAAGCAGAAGCAAATTGATCAAACTCATGTTGTAAAAATGGACGGTCATGATCACTTCCAACACCAAGAAAATCTCTTGTCAAACTGTTTTCATCCACTTCATTCCCACTTGCTTCCAAACATTCTACTGATTCCTGCCCTAATTTACCATTTCTTTGTATCAACCTGAGGCCGAGTTCGTTCGAACCCATATTCGAGCTCAAATTCGAACTACCCATGACCACATTGTTACTAGGAATCGCCGATGACGATACGGATTTCATCATTAAACTATTGAAGAACTGATTTTGATGATGAAGATCATGAGATTGTTGTTGTTTACTGTCATTGAATTTTGTAGTATTATCAGAAGAAGTAGAAGAACTCATCATAACTCCTGCAAACCCTAAACTGAAATTAGGGTTACTCCTTGTTGCTCCCATTGAAGCTGCTTTTTGTAAAAGTGCAGTAGCTGACATATTACCAACTGATGCTGAGTTTGATTGATTGTACAAAGAATCTAAATTACTCTCTACCATTTCTTCTCTATTGTTTCCTCCTGATTCCTCTTTCACTCCACTTAGTGATGAATTACTAGTTAAAGATGATTTTTCAACCCATTGAGATTGATTGCCATAATCGAAGAGATTCGTTGGCCCCATTTGGACTAATTCCGACCCCCCGTTGGAAGAATTTGAAACTACAAAAGGATTAGAACTAGCTGAAACATCAATGGAGTTAAATTGATTCGCTTGATCATTCCATATTGGTAGAATAGGGTTTTGCCCATGGTAACTAGCTGAATCTAGACCTCGCCGATTATCGAATCTAAATGGAAAATTCGATCGTTGAGGATTTTGGATCGTCTCATTGAAGTTTAAGTCTGTATTTGGTGCCGCCGAAGTGACCAGTCTTGCATTCTCTTCTGCTAAAGCATCACAAAAGGCTCTGTGGGTAATGAAGCTATCTTTCCTGTTTCATCATTTAATCAAAACCAATATCAAAATCATAACAAGAAAAAAAGAAAGTTCATACCTAAATTGAGAGCATCGTAGTTGGTCTGAAACAAGTCGTCTTACGCCTACTTTAGTTGGATGATAACGTTGTTAAGTTTGTGGTCATCCAACTCAAAACCAATTGACAATGAGTAGAGAAGACCTATACATTATATTCTTGGTTTCTAGTTACCCCTTCTCCCATGTGGGACTATTCTCACAAACGTGTTTATCTCTCCACTCTATAGAGAGGTCGGGACTCGAATCTTACCCTATCTAAGAAAATGTCTAGAACAAATCAACTATTGAAGTTTCATATTCTTCTAGATTTATAGCAATAAATTTGAATTTGGGTAAGCATTAAATCCAAACTCAAAAGCCATTAAAGCTACTATATATATATCTTCTTAGAAGAGCATTTATTTGTTTATTCTTTCTGCAACTTATGAAATCTCTAAAAGAATGAAAGAACTAATACTAGATAAGATTTTAATGGATAATGAATGAACATATATATATACCTTGAGAAAAGTGTGCCACAATCACATTTATACTCTCTAGTTCCACAAGTTTTAGAATGAGCTTTCCAATCAGATTGAACTGCATATTTCTTTGAACATTTCTCACACTTCCATTTCTTCTCTCCATGTTTTCTACTAAAATGTTTCTTTATCCCTGTTAGATCACCAAGTGCCCTAGATGGGTCATTATGAATACAGCTTTTTTCAGGACAAATATAAACCTTTTTTCTGATTTCTTTGTTTGTTCTTTGCTTTAACTTCCATGGAAGATTATGACCTCTTCTATGAAGTTGTAA
The DNA here is from genome assembly GCF_041429995.1 of Eschscholzia californica. NCBI lineage: Eukaryota > Viridiplantae > Streptophyta > Magnoliopsida > Ranunculales > Papaveraceae > Eschscholzia > Eschscholzia californica. The sequence goes on along the minus strand of NW_028238420.1, from coordinate 38,681,081 downwards.
ATTTTGATCCCTTTGAAAACCCTTGTTACAAATTTCACATAAGAATCTGTTTTTTGCCATAAGACTTTTTGGTGATAAAGCTATTACCTCTGCATCTGGATCTGTTCAAAATAATCAAAAACTCAAAAGATATCACAAAAAACCAGAGAGAGAGAGAGAGAGAGAAAGTTTTGTTTAGTTCATTACCTGGGGTTCCTGGGAGATTTCTCTTTCTCTTCACAGTGACTTGATTAGAAGTAGTAGTAGTAGAAGAAACAGGGTTTGGAATTTTTGAAAGTTCTTGAGCAAACCCTCTGTTCATGGAGGGATTAAGTGAGAAAGCATCAATCCCAGACATAATCTGCATATTTGAAGAACAACCCTTCTTCTATCTGTGTGTAATCAAAGTGGGTTTTGCTTAAATAGACTTAAAAATGAGTAGATTTTACCAAAATTTGAACTAATAGCAAAATAAGTTCAAACAGAGATCCTGGTTTCTTTGTGTATATGTTTAGAAAAAAAATTAGGTCCTAAGAGAAAACCAAACTGATAAGAAGTTTGGAATCAAACTGAATAATCCCAAGTTATGAACAGTGACTCAATAAGTGGGATTCTTCTTTTGAGAGAGAGAGAGAGAGAGAGGAAGTGATCTACTTATCTCCTTTTTAGCTTGTTTGAAACTATAAGAAGGAAAAAACCAAAGCACCTTGAAAGTTGAAAAAGAATATTCATCTTTTCCTCTATCCAGTTTACTCTACTTTTTTTTATCCACGACCTTTCCGATTCGACGGGTCTCCCGTCAGATTCGACGGGTCTCCCGTCAGCTTTTGATTTGTAGTCGGCCAGTTGATACTGTAACATATCAAGGCTTAAAATGTGTTGAGAATGACTCTTTTCAGTCAGCTTTTGATTTGTAGTCGGTCATTTGATACTATAACACACCAAGGCTTAAAATCTATTGAGAATGAGTCTTTTTTAGGTTTTAATCGGATTAATAATTACTTCGGCACTTACTAAACTTAAATCAAAAGTTGTGACATTGTCATGAAAGATGTGGTCGACGAGAGGCTATATACTTCACCCAGAGGCTATATACTTCACCCGTACCCACCACCTATTTTGATTTCTTCCAGTATTTTTTATCTCTAGGACTTGGGAGTACTACCACTACCAAGTCTCTCCTACTACTATATAACTATGTAAATGAGGAAACTTAGTATATGAATAAAATAAGTCTTCAACAAAAAAGTAGTTTATGGATATTATTGGTAGGAGTTAAAAATGGGTCTAGCTATAAGGTGTGTCTGACTTTTATAGTTCTTTCAACTTTTTCAAAGGCTGTAAGACGATCTGAATCAACTTTTTCTCTTTTCTTTTAGATGTTGAAGATAGTGTTGATTTTGATTCAATAAGAAGGGTAAAAGTGTTATACCTTTCTAATCGAAGCCCCCACGCTTGAATGATAAAGAAATTATTGTGTTTGAAATTAATGAAGTTGGACTAATTTGGCTTGGCATTCTCTATTTTTTTTTTGGAGAGAGAAAGTGAAGACTGAAGATTAGTCTCCTCACTCTAAACAAGGTAGGGTTTTACGGTAGTCTGTGATACTTGTCTGACCACTATAGACTTGGGACCTACCACACTGTCTCTCTGTACCACCCATCCAAATTAAAAAAAGAGTAAACAATTATAAGATGTGGCAAGCAGGAGTGCAGGACATAGGTCCCTAGGGGTGGGAATTTTGCCCATGAGCCCGAACCCGCCCACGGGCACCCGAGCCCAACGATGACCATGGACGCCCGCGCCCGTCTCGGGCACAACCCGTCCAGCCAGCCAAATTTTAGTGGGCGGGCATGGGTTAAAACCTCTACCCGCGCACCCGCCCATGCCCGCACCCACTTAACCTCACCCAATGATAACCAACTAAATTACATCAACTTTATGGGTTGATGAAGCCCCAGCTGTCTATGTTGCTAGGCTTAGTTGAGATGGTAAACAATATGCTTAAGGAAAATCACACGAACTCAATATATTGCTTTGCAATGGCCCACGAGAATTCTTAGTAGAATACTGAAGTAGTTTTTGGCTTTGAGGGGACAAAGAGGGGTAAGTTTATATTATATCTCATGAGAATTCTTCATTAGTTTTCAATGTGAGATTAAATTCCTAAAAAGAACAACACAAATAACGTCTAGTTTTAATCTCAAATTGTCTCTTTAGAATCAGGAAAGGTGTTTCCAGATTCTATTAAAAAAAAAAAGAGGAAAAAGTGATTTTTTTTTGAAGTCATGAGATTACCCGCTACCCGCCCGCCCATACCCGAATTACCCGAACTTCTTAATGGGTTTGGGCGGGTAATGAGCAAGGCGAATTTCGAAATTGCCCGCCCAATTAACCCGCTTACCCTAATAGCCATTGAAATTTTGTGCCCGACCCGCCCAGTCCGATGCTTCAAGTGCCCATGGACGCCCATACCCGGCCAATTCCCACCCCTAGGTGTGCCCCAACAACATTTTTCGGTGTGTTTGGGCTGCGTTTACATTTCAATTTTTCAGCCAGTGAAGTGTAAACGGATGCTCTAGGGACTAGTCTCGCCCGACTCAAAAAGGTCCGCGAGGAATTAAAACAAAAGTGGAGAGTAAAATATCAAAAGGTGAAAAATGAAACATTTCTTCCAAACACATCTTTCTTTTTATGTCGCGGAGAAATTCGGTGATCTTCTTCTCCCTCTCTCTCTTTTTTCTTTTTTTCTTCTCTCTCCCTCCTCTATTTGTGAGTTTCGCCGGGGGGGGGGGGGGGGGGGGGCTTCGTTGGGAAGAAGAGAGAGAAGAAGTCAGGGAGGGGGAGACGAAGAGAGAGAGAACATAAATAGGGAAAAAGTGTTGTCCGAGTTGATGGTGTAGGTGTCGTCGAAATTGGTGATGGAGGTCATGGGAGTTGAAGGGTGGTAGTGGAAAAATGAAGAAGAGGAAAGAAGTTGGAAATATAACGGTTGTAATTTTTGGAGGACAAAAAGTTTTAAATTTTTTTCCACCCAAAACTTTATACCTCAAAACATTTGCTTATTTCTCCGTAACACCGACCTTCAAAAACCTGTATCCAAAAGAACTACGTACATAAAAAAAAGGATAATGTTTGAGTATTTGTGATATTTCATACAAGTCTGTGTTTGAGGACACAAGAAAATCTTTTGAGGTATAAAATTTCAAAAGAGAACAAGACATGTTTTTCTTCTTCCTCGTCTCGGACCTCCAACTCCGGCCAATTCCACTTCCTCGGATTAGATAGTGAGAGAAGAAGTTGAGAAGAGAGAGAGAGAGAGAGAGAGGTGAGAGTGAGAAGGAAGAGGAGAAAGGATTGATGATGGTGGAAGGAGAGGAGGAAGAAAGAAAAAGACAAAAATGGTGATGGTGGCTGGAGTTAGTGGTGGTGGTCGTAGATGAAGAAAAAGAAAAAAAATAAATCACAATTGCGCCTTAAAATTTGTACCCTGAAAAATTATCTTGCTTCTCCATTGCTCTGGCCTTTATATAAGATCGCAAATTCGATTCTTGTTATCTCGTAACTGCTTTACTTTTCATCATCTAACACTGAACAGTATTTCCACAAAAGAATTCTCTAAACTAACAAAAAAAGAGTATGTCATGTGTCTTATATTGCACATGATGAAAAAATCTATGTTTTTTATAGGGGTGAGAAACGGTCGGCCAAACCGAATGGTTTTTAGGCCGAACAGAACAATATTCGGCTCGACTCGACTGGAAAAATGAACAACCGATCATTTTTTGGTTTGACTTCGACTTGAGTTGTTGAAAACCGACAAAACCGAACCGACCGAACTATAGATATATGTATATGTATATATATTATATTTATAATTGATCTATATCTAATTATATATACATTATATAATACTATAAATAAACTATCATTACTTAATATGGATTGTAAACTAAGAAATGGATTTTTAGGTATTCAAATAGTTAATAGTTTAAAGAGTGACATTGAATTTGAACTTTCATTCTCCTTGCTTAAGTTCTTTTCTTTTCTCATGTTTTATTTGGTTATGTGAGCTCGGCCGAACCGACTAACCGAACTCAGTCGAACCGAACCAGGTCGAAAGAAGTCGGTTGACGATTTGATCGGCTTCGGCCGATGATTTGGCCAAACCGTTATTCATTAGTTCGGCTTCGGCTTGACCTTAAATGCTCGGCAACTGACCGCTGCTCACCCCTAGTTTTTTATTTTCTGTGTCTTGATACATGTTTGACTTACAAACTAATACATCTTCAAATTACAAATTTCTTTTCAACTGCTTTACAAAACGCAAAGATTTAAAGGGAAAACTAGGGGTGAGCAGAAACCGAACCAATTGGCCGAACCAAACCAAGTCGAACCGTACCGACCGATTTTTAGGCCGAACCGATCACCGTTCGACTCGGTTCGGCCGAAAAACCGAACAACCCTAATTCGGCTTGGTTTGGCCTCGACTTGAGTTTCTAGAAACCGCCCAAACCGAACCGACCGAACCCTAAGGAAAAATGAAATAATAATTTTGTAAAGTTAGAAAGTGTTAAACTAAAAAGTAAAAAAATTAGAAAACCCCTAATCGAATCTTCCATACTACTATCCGTCTCCCTCCCTAGTTGTTGTTGTCGGCTTCATCAACCACCTATTCAACTTGATTGAAAAGTTTTAAAGGTAAGTCTTCACTGATTTTCTATTTACCACAACCTATTCTTAGTTAATAACTTACAATTATAGATTTTCTATTCGTACTTCAATTTATTTATTTATTTTTGTAATCGTGGAAAAGTACGATAAATTTTTAATTTTTATTTTCAGCATATGTAATGGTGGAAAAAGTATGATGAGTTCTTAATTTTTATTTTCGGTGTATGCAATGAAATGAATGACATTAGTTTACAATTTTCTCTAAATTATGATCGGTTAAACCGATCAATCGAACTCAACCGAGCCGAACCAAACCGAGTCGAACCATGTCGGTCGGCCGAATGTTCGGCTCGACTTCGGCCGACGATTTAGTCAAACCGTCACTTATTGGTTCGGTTTCGGCTCGAGCCAAAACCGGAAAAAACCGACCGTTGCTCACCCCTAGGGAAAACTATTGTTATTTTGTTCCATTGGGCTAGTGACTACTTCGAATGTTGTTGACTTGCTAAAGCATGGGCTTGTCATGCATGTTAATCACTTTTTAGTCTTGATTATTTTAAGAGCAAAAGTGTTTAACTTTACAGCTAATTGTTTGCTAAACCATGTTATTCCTGTGAGAGTTTTTCTTAAGTAATTTAAATTCATTTATCTCACTAAGGTGTCTGTCAAAAAGTTAATTTTGAGAGTATTATTTTGGTTGATGACAACAATTTGCTATGAGAAAAAGCTGCAATTACAACTAATGATAATAAAAACCCAATATATGTTAAGAATTTCCAAAAGTCAAAGTACAGCAGTTTTAGAGCCGCCTAGTGTGTCATTCAACAATACAAATAAGTTACTTTTTGACCCTACTTAAAAAAAAAAGATTTAGTTTAATAATGGTAAAACATCAAAATTACTTAAACTAAAATTTGAATTCGCCATAGAGTTTAAATTTTTAGTTTTAAGGTTTAGTTCACAAAGTTCTAGTATATATATGAATTTTATTTGAAAATATTTTTCCTCTACTACAATCACCACCGTTGTACTTCCACCGTCGCCTGCACAACCACCAACACAAATCATCACACCCCATACCTCCACCACCACCACACCTTAACGCTACCGTACCTCCACGCTCCACCACTACCACATCTCTACTACCACCATACCTCCACCACTACTCCCATACTTCACCACCACCACTACCACCAGAGTTCAATCCCCACATCTCAACCAGCACCACCCCCTCCATCACCATACCTGCAACCAGCACCACCCCCTCCATCACCATACCTGCAGGGATCCAATAGCACTACCATCATCGCCACCATATCCTTAATCCTCCCAGAGCTACCTTCAAAATCATGAATCAATTAAATTCAAATAAGTGTTTTTTTTTTTTCATGGAAATACTTGTTTTAATTCAATTTTTTTTGTTAAGGTTGTTTTAATTCAATTGATTCATGATTTATGGTGCCAAAGGACACCTTACTTATCAAGGAAGTGGTGGATAACCAATTTTCCTGTCGTCGCCGGTGTTACTTTCCACTCCTTAAGGATGTTTTTTTCCTTGAATAAATTCTACTTGTATTACTTCTACTTGTAGTTGGACAATGGAGTCATAATAAAATAAAATAAATCATATCACAATCTTTTTTATTGGACCAGACACCCAGACATCAACCAAAGTTCCACGGCGAATATACAATGTCATTTGCACAATCGTTGTTTATGTCATTTGGCATTTTATGAAAAACCACTTGATCCATAGATGCTGTAGGTCCAAAGCACGAGTTAGAATGTAACAAACAATTTGAAACCTTCAAGAACTAGATTATATATATATATATATATTACCTAATTTTTTAAGGAGATTGAGGGGTTTTCTTTTTTGTTTAAACTAATCTCTTCTAGCTAGTTTAAATATATACTTAAGTATGGATTATGTAGAGTTGTTGCTTTGAAATAGAGGGCCACCTTGTTGAAGGAATATGCACATTTCCCTAACATCAAAATAATTCTACACTATTACTTAGATGGTGTTTTACTAGTTTTGATTTGAATTATTATTTGATAATAGAGTGCCTTTGCCTTGGCCAAATATTGCACATGGGCTGCTTATGTTTGTGTAAGCATGTTCATTCTTCATTCTTTCTCTTTCAAATCTTGAATATCTACCATTGGGTCCAGACTCATCCCCACATGACTAGTGTCAAGAAGAACCTGGTCTCTTATTTTGGTTTGTGTTTTATGAAGTGAACATTTCATTTGACACTTGATTTGGGTACTACTCCTACCTACAATATGAGATGAGAGAATGGGTGGAAAGGTGAACTTATAGCTTGTGTTAAACCAACACAGACACATGGTATGATAGTAAACAAAGAAAACTATAGTACTTGAGATTCATATCTTAGTTAAGGAAATAGGAAACCATTTTTTTCTTTTTTATTAGATAAATTTGTTGACGTTTCAAAAGTTAAAATTTGACTTGAGGGTTGCATTTCATAATTGATGTATTATTGAGAAGTTGGACAAATCACTTCAACCCACTAAAGCTGACAAAGACGGTCAAATTAAGATGTGACACTTCAAAATTAAAAATAACTTGTTTTTCTGTTAGGGCATATCCGATGCAAATTCAAACTAAATGAAGATGCTCCCATTTGAGGATCGAAATAAGAGTTATTGGTATTGGTTCGGATACTAAAAGACCATAAATGAAGGATTCAGTTTGGTGCATGAATTTATTTGATGGATAACAGAACAAACCGATCCAAACCAGTATTAATGTCTTTTATATGTTATACATGAAAAAATGTATGATGGGCATGAAGGACTGTGGAGAGAGATTTAAACAAAGAGGCCTTGGGCAAACGGCCCAAAATCATGGGAAGAATGAGGACCGGGCCCAAGGCAGTCCGGAATTATAGATCAGGTCCAAATTGTCAGCCCCTTGAAAGTGGAAAACTAAAAAACCTTCGATTTCATTGATATTACGGATTTGCCATTAAAAAAAAAGCGCGAAATTGACTAATTTTTTGGCCAAAGTCTGACGTGAAGTCAGGTTTCGAATGACTCCTCCACGCCAACGTCACTTCCCCATTACCTCGAGCCCACGCCTTTCAGTTTTGGAAACCGCTCAATCTCTCTCTCTCCATTACTCCTGATTATTCCTCATTCTTCGTCCATTACCCAAAAGAAACCGCTCACTCTCTCTCTCTAAAAACCAGTTCAAAAAATCAAGCTGTTCTTCATTCCTTCGAAATCTGAAGCTGTTCTTCATTCCTTCGAAACACTCAAGTTGTTCAAACACTCAAGCTGTTCTTCATTCCTTCGAAATCAGTGAAAGAAAAACTCTGAAGTTGTTCTTCATAAAAGGTAAGTTTTCTTTAACAAAAAGAAAAAGGATTTTTGAGGGAAAAACCCTAAATCTAAAGAAAAACCCTAAATCTGACGAAAAACCCTAAATATTCCTTCGAAATCTGTTACAAATTTAACTTGGATCCTTACTGTTTGCAGATGGTGAAGAAAATCACAAAAACAACCTCACCAAAAAAAATCGCTACAGAGCCAGCAACCACAAGGTCGAGATCCGTGAAACAAAATAAGATGAAAGAAAAACAACCAACCAGGAGTAGTCCGAGGGGGAAGACGAAGGTACAAAAGTCCACACTCTTTTTAATTTCATGTACACGATCCAGTGATCTAGAAACTTTTTAGTTTCCATGCACAATTTCGTTTTACTTTTTCACAAAGCTTTGAAATATTTTACTGTCCTTTGGTCGAAACAGTAACCATGGTGGATGAAGTCAGTGAATTGTCAAATCTGCAGGTAAATGGGGTGTGAAAACAGAGAAATTCAGAAGTCAGTTTGAGTCGTCATGTCATTTCATATCTAAAATAAAGATTTGATGCATCTTACTTCATTTCTCTGTTTTCACAACCCATTTACCTGCAGATTTGACAATTCACTGACTTCATCCTACCTTTTTTTAGTTTCATGTACATGATCCAGATGTCTAGAAACTTTTTAGTTCCCATGCACAAAGCTTTGGTCAAGATCACTGTCAGTTTTATAACGTCCGTTTTGTAGTTTACTCTTAATAGATAGTTTACTGTCAGTTTTATAGTTTACTCTAAGTTTATTTGTTCCAAAAAAGACAAAGCATACCTTACTGTACAGTAGACATTACATAATGCACTGTCAGTTTTATAGTTTACTGTAAATTGATATGTTTCAAAACAAGCAAAGCATAGCATACTGTACACTATACATTACATAATGCACTGAAAGTTTTATAATTTACTGTAAATTGATTTCTTCCAAAAAACACAAAGCATAGCATATGATAAACAATACATTACAGAAAGCAATGTCAGTTTTATAGTTTACTGACAATTGATTTCTTCCAACACTCACAAAGCATATGATACTGTACACCATACATTACATAATGCACTGTCAGTTTTGTAGTTTACTGTCGGTTTTTTAATTTACTGAAAACTCCTTTGTTCCCGCAGGAAGCTGAACCAAAAATTGTGAAGAATACAAAAGGAAAGAGGAAAGCATCCCAAGAACCGGAGGGTCCTCAACGGAAACAAAAGAAGCCAACAAAACCTCAAGGAGAGGGAAGTGAACAGGGGGGAAAAGAGATGAAAAATCGACCCGACAAACTGAATAGCAAACTCTCAAAGGCATACAAGTGGTCCCTTCGTAAAATTTGGGACCAAATGAAGACCACTTATTTTAAGTTGAGTGACAGACAGAAGGAGTTGTTGGATGAGACTCCTTTCAAATACCTGTTGAGAGCCTTCAATGAAAACAAGCTCGATATGGCAAATCCAGTTCGACCAAACAAAGCTATCTTCGAAATCCTCAGCCTTTACAATACAAAGACTGAAAGATTCACACTTGCAGGCAAAGAGCTTCAACTGACAGCAGATGATGTGGCCCTCATCCTGGGCTTGCCAATGGAGGGGGAAATGGAAGATGTGATACCCAAAACCAAGGTATTAAGGCAACCACAGATTGACTTCTGTATCAAATATTTCGGAGAAATACCTGGTTATGTGACATGTCACTCGGTATCCGAGGCTCTAAACAAAGCCGTAGACGATGTAGATGTGGATGATATGGACATTGTTAAGCTGGTAATCTTATCCCTATCTGCTAATCTACTCTTTGCTTCGAGTACTGGTTACTCCATTCCCCCGATCTTCCTCAACTGCTTGGAATCAATGGAAACAATAAAAAAAGTATCGTGGGCAAGAGCAGTGCACGCGTACATGATGGACAGGATCAGTTGGCACCCACACGATCCAATCAAAGCTTCTGGATGCCTAATTGTCCTTCCTGTAAGTATTATTTTCTTCACGACACTTGGTATATTCAGTGACATTTTATTGGTTATGTAATTGTTTTTATCTCTGAGTAGATCTGGTTCTGCGAGCATACTCTATGCTACGATAGAATAAGCAAGGTGAAGGATGAAGTGCCTCGATTGGTGAGATGGTCTCTGCAAGAAATTGATAAGACATTCGACGACAAACTTCAAAATCTTATTGAGGACCAGGTATAATTCTGCATCTAATAGTTGAAACATATAAACTGTAGTAACAAATTTACAGTCTGTGTTTTAATGTATCAACAGGTTTATAATGTGCTGTCAGTGTGGTAATTAAGCGTCAGTTTTCTAATGTCTTGTCAGTTGTCTAATTTTCAGTAAGTTGTGTTACTTTCTGATGTATTTTTTAAAATCTTGCAGGTATATGAAAGAAGAATCTGGCCAGAAAATGATGTTGAAAGTAGAATTTTGTCAGAAGGAGAAAATCCAAAGAGCTTAACCAATTTGTTGAAGAGAATAGAGAACCAAGAAAGAGAAATCTTTCTTTTGAGACAGGAGCTGGCAAAAGCATGCGAGGAAAGAGACTCAGCTTTAAAAGCTTATTCAGATGTGCTGCAATCACAAGATAGAATGGAAACAGCAACATATGAAGGGGGTCCAAGTCAAGAACAGCTAGAACCTGAGGGGGAACAAACTGGGCAAGCAGCAAGGGAGGAAGAACGAGAAGAAAATGTAAGTGAGAGTGATGGGAGGGAAGAGCAGGATAAAGGACAGGAAAATCTAGAAGTGGAGAAGGAACAAGAAAGAAGTGCAACTGAAAGTGGTGAAACTGATAAACAAGAAGAGGGTCAGGATAAAAGTGAGACAGGAAAGGATGAGGAGAGGAATAAAGATGGAAGTGAAACTGAAAGTGAGAGTGGAGAAGAAGAAGAAGAGGAGATAGAGAAAAATGAGGGGAACCAGGAAGGTAAGAGTGATAGTGAAAGTGAAAGTAGTGAAGAAGAAGAGGCAGTGAGAGGAGTAGAGAAAAAAGAGGTTAATAAGGCAGGGGAAAGTCAGATAAGTGAGAGTGACAGTGAGAGTAGTGAAGAAGAGACAGTGAGAGTAGTGGAGAAAAGTGAAAGTGAGAGTAGTGAAGAAGAAGAGACAGTGAGAGTAGTGGAGAAAAGTGAAATTACTAAGGCCGGAAAAAGTCAGATAAGTGAGAGTGACACCGACAGTGAGAGTAGTGAAGAAGAACAGAGGCAGATAGATGAGGGTAAGAAGGAAAGTGACAGTGAGAGTAGTGAAGAAGAAGAGACAGTGAGAGTAGTGGAGAAAAATGAGATTACTAAGGCAGGAAAAAGTCAGATAAGTGAGAGTGAGACCGGCAGTGAGAGTAGTGAAGAAGACAAGACTGAGAGTGAAGAAGAAACTGTGAAAGACGGTCAAGCAGAAAAAAGTGAGAGTGAAACAGATGATGATGATGAATCGTCCGAGTCAGAGGATCATGCAAAGAAGCAAAAGCATGCCGGCAAAGGAAAAGGCAATCTCTAATTTTCGATTACAGTCAAACTCATTTCAATCAAACTTAAATAGTACTAAAGAGTAGTTAAGGATAGGAGGATTTATGACATGTCTAGTGTTAGTGGTTATCGTATTAAAATAGCTTGAACAAAGGTACTTTATGACATATTAGGTGGTTTCCTTTTAGTGAAGGTTTTTATGAACTTATGTTTACTTTAAGAGAACTTTAATTCATGATATTCTGCATATTGTTTAACTACATGTTACTAAACGGGTACTGGGATTGAGTTTACTGATCGGGAACTTTACAATGCATCCTCAGTTGTTTTGTTGCTTGTAAATTTGAAAATATCGGTGACATATATTAATTCCCGATTACATAAAAACAGATAAATACATAGAGAAGGAGGAAAAAGATGAGAGAGATGAGCTTTGGGGCAAGGACGTTAATTTATCGAGCGACGATGACTCTGGGCTTCAAAGGATTCATAATAGAGAGGAAACACTTAAACTACAACAAAAAGATCAGTTGTTAAAAGGTAAGATTCGCAATTTTTTGATTCAAGTAGATGATGTTTATGTTATTATAGTGATTAAAAATTATTTAACAAACCTAATCTCTAACATTGTATTAAAAAAATGTAGCATGTGAAGAGAAGGGCAGTACAATCAGCAACAACCAACTTACGCCACCAAGCTTTGATCTGGGAATTGACTGCACACAAATAGTGGTTTGGACACCACCAGAAGAGGGGATCAGCAAACATAATACTTCAGATATTTTGCAGACACCACCTAATTCTGATTTTGCAGATATAATCAAAATGGGCAAAGAGTCAGTCCAGGAAGTGCTAAAGAAAACTGTTTCCCCTCCAAAGAGAGTGGCAAGCAAAGGAGAATCAGGGTCAAAGGCTCTTCAGAACTCTCTTATAAGAAGGGTGAAGCAAAACCCACGTGTGCGGAAAGCGACATTCAAGGCAGATAAGGGAAAGGAAATTGTGGCTGTGGAATCCATGAATTTGAACAAAGAAGACAAACAGAGCTTAGGGGACTGGAAAATAGGAGGGCTTTGGCCTTATGTGCTTCAGAAAGAAAGACCTCTACTGCTAGAGTTCTGCCAGAAAGGCTGGAAAAAGTAAGTTTCTTGTAAATATTTTAATTTATTACACATTTGAATGTGTCACGTACATTATTGAATGTCTCGTAAATTATGAAATGTACGGTACAGACTGGAGGTGTGGAAGAAAGATAATGAACACCGTCTAACTGGAAAAGAGTTAGATGATCTAATGATGTATAGAGAGTGCGACTCTCAAATCATCGATTGGTTTGCAGACCACCTTCACAGAAGGCCAGATAACAAAAGCAAAGAGATCATATTCTTGTCAGCCTTGATCTACGTAAGATTGCTTCGCACTTTTTGTATTGTGTTACTGTCAAATATTTCTTAAAATGTATTATTGGTAATTTGTAGACGTTGATCAACCAGAAACGGCACCCCGATACAATAACTGCAAATTTGCAGACCAGAATTAAGGAGCAGTTTATCAGAGGCCATACCTCAGTGTTGTGTGTTCCAATTAACACACCATACACCAATGATGCATACTATGGTTACCACTGGACGCTTCTGGTGTATAGGTTCCATGAAAATGATTGGATACACTATAATTCACTAATCAATGATCGACAGCTCGCTCAAACGTGCAACAAGAATGCAAGGGAGTTTGCAATAGTCCTTGCAGGTGTGTTAAATGAATTGAACTGCGGACGAAAACGACTGAAGATAAAGATCCCATTTTTAAGGGAAGAAGAATGTCCACAGCAAGGGAAAGAGTAAGTCCCATTCACTTTCAGTTTTATAATGTCCGTTTTATAGTTTACTGTCAGTTTTAGAGTTTACTATAATATGATTTGTTCCAAAACACCCAAAGCATACCTTACTGTACACTAGACATTACAGAATGCACTGTCAATTTTATAGTTTACTATAAATTGATTTGTTCAAAAACACACAAAGCATAACTTACTGTGCAGTAGACATTACATAATGCACTGGCAGTTTTATAACTTACCGTACTCTAGACATTGACTTGTTCTCTTCTTTACTTCTTCTAATGGCTACAACTTGGTATAATGAAAATTTGTTTTTATCCTGCAGACCGGACTGCGGTCTTTTCGTAATGCTGCATCTGGAAAGAATATTCATAGACAGTCAAGACTTTCGCATGCCAGACAGTTGCACGCAGCCCGAACAATTTAGCGACAGAGCTAGAAGAATGAGAACGGAGGTGACGTACAAAATTTTAAGGGAGTCACAAAAGGCTTGGAGTAAGATGATGTAAAAGGACAGCTGATAATTGTAAAAAATGTTGTACAAATGTTATTAACTACTGTTGTACTGAAAAATACTTCTGTTTTGTATTATGTTTTGTATTATGCCAGAGCGGATAACTAAGTTAAGGTTTTTAATTTCAAAAACTTCGACCAAAGGTATTTTAGTTAGATAATGTATTGTCAGTTTTATACTTTACTGTCAATGTTTCTGTTCAAATGCACATACAACTTACATCACAGGTACAAGGCATTACATAATCTACTGCCAGTTTTCTAATGTACAGTCAGTTTTATAATGTACTCCCCGTTTGGTGGTGGACATCAAACTTTTTGAAGGGTAAAAACTTGTACAACTTAGACTCATTCATTATGTACAATTTTGACCAAAGGACACAAGATGTGAAAGGTACTCAATGCTTAGAAAATATCAAATGCACATACAACTTACATCACAGGTACAAGGCATTACATAATCTACTGCCAGTTTTATAATGTACAGTCAGTTTTATAATGTACTGCCCGTTTGGTGGTGGACATCAAACTTTTTGAAGGGTAAAAACTTGTACAACTTAGACTCATTCATTATGTACAATTTCGACCAAAGGACACAAGATGTGAAAGGTACTCAATGCTTAGAAAATATCAAATGCACATACAACTTACATTACAGGTTCTAGGCATTACATAATCTACTGCCAGTTATCTAATGTACAGTCAGTTTTATAATGTACTGCCCGTTTGGTGGTGGACATCAAACTTTTTGAAGGGTAAAAACTTGTACAACTTAGACTCATTCATTATGTACAATTTCGACCAAAGGACACAAGATGTGAAAGGTACTCAATGCTTAGAAAATATCAAATGCACATACAACTTACATTACAGGTACAAGGCATTACATAATCTACTGCCAGTTTTATAATGTACAGTCAGTTTTACAATGTACTGCCCGTTTGGTGGTGGACATCAAACTTTTTGAAGGGTAAAAACTTGTACAACTTAGACTCATTCATTATGTACAATTTCGACCAAAGGACACAAGATGTGAAAGGTTAGAAACTATCAAATGCACATACAACATACGGTACAGGTACAAGGCATTACATAATCTACTGACAGTTTTATAACATACTGAAAGTTTTACAATGTTCTGTTTCGTAAACAAAACAGTTTACTATAAAGAAATACATGTACTGCAAACCATGAAATGTATTCTACATACAACAGTAGACAACAAAAATAAACTTACATTTCAAAAGGAAGTGCTAACAAAATACTGGACACTTGAAGAAGTGCTAAACAAAATCATCCACATGAGTGCTAACCCATCACTATATTGGTTCGTTACAAGATGCACGATTATGGGTCGTCAGTTGATTACATCTGCCACACACCCTCTGTCTTTTGGGAAAATACCCGGCACTTTCAATTCGAGTGGTACGAGGTCTACCCGGACGTCGCTTTGTGAGAGGAGGAAGAATCATCGTGTCTGGGTCATATGATTTAGGCTCATCAAACGTAGGTACAGGCTTAACGGGATGACTGTACGTCTTACAATAGGCTTCGGTAGTGAAATTGGAATCAAAAAATGAAGAGGCATCGCCACCGTTCATTTTTATACACAGAATCGCATGCTCACATGGTATGCCTTCTACTTGCCACTTGCGACAAGTGCAGGTCCGTAGCGCCAAATCAACTGAATGGGAGGGCATAGACAATACCTCGTATTGAGCTTCACCGGACTGGACGCACGTCCAACTACAAGCCACTTTGTAACGCAGTTGCATTTCTTTATCTACCTTCGGGCATAAGAAAGTAGACCAACTAGATGACTCAACTCGCCTCTCGTTCATCATATTCATGATCTTCATTCGCAGCATATCGAGCATGACTGTTATTGGCATAACTCTCTCGTCTCGGATCCATGAATTGAAGGACTCAGACAAGGAAGAGCAAATTAAACCGTACCTTTTCCCTGGAAAGAAGGCATCTGCCCAATGAACAGGGTCGACTGAGTTCAAAAAAGCTTCAGCTCCAGCCCCACCCATTACACAAATCTCCCCAGTGTATTTGCTAAAGTCTGAGGCAGTAAGTGCACGAGCTGCTTTGAACATCAATGACTGGAAATAATCTGACTTCTTGGCACCATTTCTAACTCGTAAATTCAAGTTGTTCCGCAAATGCCACACGCAGTAGGAGTGGTTGGCCGATGGGAATACATTCCGAACACCATTTAATATACCGTTATGCCTATCAGACATAAAAGTAAGTGATTCACCAATATCTATACAATTCTTCAAGTTCCCAAAAAACCAGAGCCAGTTCTCATCGTTTTCGACATCAACTACAGCATAGGCAAGAATGAAAAAACCTGCGTACAACACAATGATTAAGTATAAACATTACTGTTTCCTGTAAATGTAAGCATGTTACGGGAACTAACAAATGAACAGATAACTGTTTGGTTTTCTGACAATAACAAAATGTACGGGGAACAGTTTCAAGAGAAATAGAATAATTACCGTCGTTTCCATTCTTCGCAACTGCAGCAAGAATACATCCATTATACTTTGTTTTAGCAAACGTACCATCAACGAATATCAGAGGTCTACAATGCTTGTAACCTTCTATGCATGCTCCAAGAGCAATGAAAATTCTTACAAAACGATGCGACTCTTCATCAACTTCCAGATCGATATGACTGTTAGGATTAGATCTTGACAGAGCATCAACATACCAGGACAGTTTAGCATAGGAATCAGCTTCATCACCAAATCCTATACAAATTGCCGCATTTCGAGCATGATATGAGTAGTAGTAACTCAGTTTAATACCATAATCTTTTTTGAAGGAACTAACAATATCCCTTGTGCTCTTGGTAGGGTTCTCTCTAATGTCTTCTGCAATCAATAAACTAACAGCTTCAGTCGATAGTCGAGGTTTGCGTACACCAGTGATGAAGTCTTCACAGGTGTGAACGGGGTTATAGGCTTTCAGGATAAACATAGATCTCGACTTAAGAGGAGCAACCGCGTGTATTTTCCACTTGCATTTTGTACTTTTGCAAACACAGGTGACACGATCGCGGTCATTCTTCACAAACACATAATTGTAACCGTGTTTGATTGAGTATCGACTGAGAGCCTGGCGAAATGCAATCACACCGCCAGGAAATTCTTGACCCTCATGGGTGAATACTTCAGGCCAACTCTCAGACCGGAGAGGTTCTCTTCTGACAAGAGCAGTGGAACCATCACCATGGTTAGAAGGCGGGGGTAAGAAGAAATCACTGGACGACCTACAAAAATACACAAAGTTTAAAACCAGGAACAGAAAAACTAACCTTACATTTAATTGTGAACCAGACATTTTACAACTCCCAGTCAAAAAAGGTATAACACACAAAGTACTGTACCGATTCAACTCTTGTGGAATCATTGAAGTGTATGATCGAGGCACAATTGACGAATTAGGCATGACAAAACCACATTCCAACCTGCGTAAGTTAAACAAATATATAAATAGGAATAGGGAACTGAATAATGTACCGTCAACTATCATACGACAAAGGAACCAACGAACGGATCAGGAACTTAAATTGGTACAGTATACTTGACCAATAAAATTGAAAATATAAGGAATGAAAATGTACCGATTCATTGCTTCTGTACTCATTGAGGGTGATGATCTTGACAAATTTGAAGCATTCGAAGGGAAGAATTCAAGTTCAAACCTGAATAATTACAGGAATAAGGTGAAGAGGTGAAGGAACATGTACAGAGGTGAAGGACACATGTACAGAAAACTGACCAAGTACAACACACCTTGTATAACTACGTAGGAACTACAACATGTACAACCAACTATAAAGCACAACGGGAATTACATACTGACTTATAAATATACCTATTCATTAAGGGTGGTGATCTTGAAGTACTTGATGGGTAGGGACTGCAGAATTCACGATCTGCTTCACGAATGGAATCTTCATTTGACTGGGACGCCATTTCTTCTCTATTCATTCTGCATAAGAGAATGTCGGGAACTTTAGAATGTTCTGTCAACTATCCAAACACGAGGGAACTAACTAACGGATAAGGAACGTAAAAATGTACAGTGTAGTTGAACAATAAAAACGATAGTATAAGGAATGAAAATATACCGATTCATTAAGGGTGGTGATCTTGAGATACTTGCTGGGTGGAGACTGAAGAATTGACGTTCTGGTTCACGAATGGACTCTTCATTTGACTGAGACGACATTTCTTCTCTGATCATTCTGCATAAGAGAAGGTCGGGAACTTCAGAATGTTCTGTAAACTATATAAAGCCGAGGAAACGGGATAACGGATAAGGAACGTAAAAATGTACAGTATAGTTGAACAATAAAAACGAAAGTATAAGGAATGAAAATATACCGATTCATTAAGGGTGGTGATCTTGAGATACTTGATGGGTGGAGACTGAAGAATTGACGTTCTGGTTCACGATGGTTTTGTTCATTTGACTGAGACGACATATCTTCTCTGTTCATTCTGCATAAGAGAAGGTCGGGAACTTCATAATGTTCTGTAAACTATCCCAAGCCGAGGGAACGGGCTAACGGATAAGGAACGTAAAAATGTAAAGTATAGTTGAACAATAAAAACGAAAGTATAAGGAATGAAAATATACCGATTCATTAAGGGTGGTGATCTTGAGATACTTGATGGGTGGAGACTGAAGAATTGACGTTCTGGTTCACGAATGGACTCTTCATTTGACTGAGACGACATTTCTTCTCTGTTCATTCTGCATAAGAGAAGGTCGGGAACTGTAGAATGTTCTGTAAACTATGTAAAGCCGAGGGAACGGGCTAACGGATATGAAACGTAAAAATGTACAGTATAGTTGAACAATAAAAACGAAAGTATAAGGAATGAAAATATACCGACTCAAAGTTGACGCGTTAAGATTAGAGATATGCAATCCAACCTGCAAAAATTAACTAAACGAAAGTAGAGACATATTGCAAAACGGGAACTGAACAATGTACGGTAAGCTTGGCCACTGTAGAGAAACATGTACAGAAAACTGACCAAGAACAAACACTATATAACTAAGTAGAAACTACAAAATGTACAACCAACTATAAATATACAGATTCATTAAGGGTGATGTCTTGAAGTAATGGATTGCTGGGGAATGAACTAGTGTTACATTAAATCATTAGTTTCGAAGGAGTTGTTCAAAGGATCCTAAAATTCATCATTTTGGTGACCTCTGTTGGAAGTACATCCATCATCTTGAAATTATTTCATTCAATGCAAGTAGATGAGTTTAAATGTTTTTGTTTTTGTTTAAGGAGTATTCATGGCAGAAACATGAAAGGGACAGTCAAGCAAAACAAATATGAATGAAATGTAGTGTCTAACTGTTTGTCTTTAAAGAGCAGTGGACCAAAAGAAACATTAAATGATAACATTGAAGGCTAAAAGATGATATTTAAGAACATAAAAATGATAACATTAAATGATACCATTCAAGGCTAGAAGATGACTTTAAATGCTTCTGTTTTTGTTTTTGTTTTTGTTTTTATTTTTGTTTTTGTTTGGGTTTAGGGAGTATTCATGGCAGAATATGAGTGAGGCAAAACACTAGAGTTCCCTTCAAGCCAGGAAGATGATGAACATTAAAATCACTAACCTGATGTGGAAGAACAGAAACAGTTGGTCTTTCAAAAGATGATGAGCTTCTGTCTATAAATAGAGGTAGAAACATTTGAATAGATTTTGAGCGGGACTGAAATTTTCAACCCAAAAATTTGGGTGAAAATTGCGCCATTAAAGGAGAGATAACAGAGGATAGAGAGAGAAAAAAGAAAATAAAGGAGAGATTTGGGCGGGAAGATAAGGAAGGAAATCAGATTGGAGAGGGAAGGAAATAAATTTGGAGATATTTTCTCCTCATTTAATGATCCGGATTAGACAAATTCGGCTCATTAATTGCCGTGTCAATCAGCCATTAAGGCAGGTAAGGGAGAAGCAGGCAGGGGCAAAAAGGGAAGGAATAACCCTTAGAAACAGGAACTGCCAGGCTAATCTGACATTTTGGACCCTAAACGCAATTTGGAAATGGGCAGGGGCGGAAGCTAATTTACCGGGCTACTTTTGGTCCTCTCCCTCAAAAATCCTTAAACAAATCCTATTCTTTTTCCCTCCACCTTGCAATCCTTCGTATTCTTCTTCCACCGGCTAGCTGTGAATCTTCTTCTTCACCATCAGTTCGTCTATCCTTCCCTTTCATCTCAAGTCTCCATGAGTCATGACTAATAGTGCTTCATCTCCAAGTCGGAAATTCCATTGCAAATTCAGTGCTCATACCTTCATCTATTTTGTAAGACTGCTCCAGGTTCAAGAGGCATTTTCAGTGTCGAAAAATGTTTGAAGAATTCCAGGAATTTTGTCTTTGTATGTCACTGACAATTCCACCTTTTCAAATTTAGGTTCTTGATGAAATTCATTAAGTTTTCATGCTTCAGTACCGTCCTTAGAGCTTAGTGCTTTATCAGCAACGATGAACTCTTATATGGTTAAGATGGAGTATAGTGTCTTTCGTCCGTGCTTCAAACAATTTATTTTAAGCTAAAAACCTGATGTGGGCTTTAGAAATGGGATTATTGGTTTTTCGGTATTTTATCATCTTCTTACTCCGATTTGACATCTATACACTGTTTCTATCGTATCTTTCTATTTTTTTATATCGTTTTTATCTCTTTTTTGTATTTTTGCAGGTTTATGAGTAGTAAGCAACTTCTGGTGAAGTCAACCTAAAATTTGTTTTAGGTTCAGTTTTCATGATACGATTGAAGTTGCACACATTGATGTTATTTGTCAAAATCTCCCTGAGATGTAATATAACTTTTACGGCTCCTTCAACACAAATGGATACTGAAAATCATTTTTACAATTTGGTTTGATGTTGTTTTGCATTTACTTTTTAAAGAATGTACTATTGATTAATTTTCATTTAGATCTTGTATTGTTGTCATTTCTTATATAATCTCTTGTAGTGTTCGACAAAACTAACCGTCCCCTGGCTATGGGCACGAGTTTTACCTAGTCAAAAATAAAATATAAAGACTATTTATCTTTAGTTTTTGAGTTTGATGACCACAAATTTAACAATGAATTCATGTATCGTAACAAATAACAAATAATATATGATTTTACGTTGTTAGGTGTTTCTGAAATTTCATCAATTAAATAATCTACTATCATATTAACCTATACCGCTCCAAATAGTTTTTTTTATGAGATCCCCTCAAAATAGTTGGTGCAGCTCAATGGAACTCTCTAATTTCATAAGTTTTTTTTGTGTAAGAAGGTACACAAGCACCACAAAAATTACAGTCAAACTAAAAAAAAAAAAGAGTCGCCCACCGTGGGGCTCGAACCCACGACCACAAGGTTAAGAGCCTTGCGCTCTACCAACTGAGCTAGACGGGCTGGTGGTATTTTTGACGGCATATGTCTATATGTACGTATACTGTTTGAGTCCTTGTGCGCTTGACCAATTACTCAAAAGTCAAAACTCTCATGTCCACCAAACTCTCGGGTCCAAAAACCAAACCCTTCCGATTGGTTTGTGGATAGGGCCCAAAAGTCGGCTGAACCAATATACAACCTCATCTATTACATGCCTTATTTCTAGTTAATTAGGTTATCATCTATTTGAAGATTGTTTTGTAAAAGAACCCTAGGCAAAGCAAATCCCAGACTGTCATGCTGTGGCATTGTTTGTTCTGTGGCTTCCTCTTGTTTTTTTTTTTTTTTTTTCACCCAATGTACATATTTGCATCATTGCACGTTCTTCATTCCGTCGTGTCGTTCTTTATGTTGTCGTGATAGTTATAATTATATAGTTTTATCGTAACGGCCTCTTCAATGTATCAGTAGAATGAATACCTGATAAAATTTTAGTTCAACCTTTGTGAACGATAATGACTTTGGTGTTCTTTTTTTGTAAATCTAACTCGCTTGACTCAATCAAACGAAAAATCACTCAAAGGATCAGACATCACGAATTAGTCAAATCCAAGAAAACTGATTGGAGGCAATTCAGACTTCGAGTCAGATGTCTGCTCTGACTTGGGAAAGAAAAAGCACTTCATGTTTCTGAAACAGAAAGCCGAAAAAACAACAATAAAAATTAAAAAGTATAAAACAAGAGAGCACCCATAATATAACTATGCAGAGTTGTTGTAATTCAAGTCTTTATATAGGTGAAATATTTGAAGTAAATCATACAAGTAAATCAATCACAGAGACACCTCGTACGAATAAGATCATACCAGAGAACTTCAGGATCAAACTCGCCGGAGATGTTATGTTAAAACCTGTTCACTTCTTCAATACACTGCAAAACACCAAATGAAAGCTTTCTCTGAGTATATTGTTACGACAAAACATGTTATTTGTCAAAACTAGTAGTACTGCTGAAATAGGAATAGCCAGATAAGTGATACGACGTGAGATTAACCACCATTTAACAACATAAAAGGATATCTAAAACACTGGTCAAGGCCCAGACCTCTAACTCATTTTCCTGATTATTCAATTCAAGCTAAAAATAGAAAGAGATGAATTTAAGTAAAGCTTTAATTAGGTTAATACTCCAACTTAATGAAAATGAAGTAACTAAGCACATACTTTAACGAATTGAATGTTTTAAGAGCGAGTTCTACTATTTTGAAATGCCAAATAAAAGTTTGAAGAACCCGATTCCCCACTGGGCCCCGGGGAATCAACCAACACCAAAAAGTTGGTAAATCTAAATGTTCCAAAAGAGGCACTAAATATTGTCAAATGTTTAAAAAATTAAACATCGATTGTTTTATGTCATAGTTTACAATTGACAATCTTTATACATATAAACTAAACCTAGAGGCTAGAGGTAAGGTTTTCCCTTCATTTCCTACTCTTAACTCAAAATAGTACTAAGCACACAACAACACCTACAAAGAAGAGAAACTAACAAATGACGACCATATGAATATGATGAGTGGACAAGTTTATAGATTCTTTTTAAGGATCTTCGAACTAATTACGGTGAGTATCTCTAGGCTACTAAAGAGAGTGCTGGAGGAGAAGACACTTACTTGTACAAGTAGGCAGCAATTCCCAGGATTACACACAAGAGAATAATATCAATACAGAAGTTCCTGCTAGATCTCAGCTGAAACCAATGACACCAAGCTCAGTAACCTTTCAAAATCATTATCAGAGACGGACTGAGTTGAAAACTACCCACAATACATACCTGGGTAACAGTGTGCTTCAGTCTGACATTGGTATTCTTAAGGTCAGCATTAGCTCGGTCCACCTATAATGAGATCAAATTGATTTTAAACAAGGTACCATAAGCGTATCCTAGTGTTATATTTCCCTATTAAATTTGCAATAAAAAGAGGAAGTCAATTAATAAATTTATCACCTTATCGTCGATCTCATCAGCCAAAGGCACTTGCCTGTCCAATTCCTGCACACGTTACCAATGTGTGACTTTATTTCCATAATTCATTGAGTATTCATAAGATGCAAGAAACTGACCTCGTTCATGTCGTGAGCCATATTTTTGAGTGTGTCCAACCCTTCAGCGATAACATCAAGACCTTGATCCTGCATATGCCTAATCGTTAGATGGTACACACATTCTTAGAAAACAATGAGGAAGCAGGGCCAAGACTTCCTCACAACATAGAGTTAACAAGAACAAAATGGATAGCAGCATAGTACTTGCCTGTCTCAATTTTCGCATTTCATATTCTTGCTTAAACTTACTCGATTCTTCTGTTTGTTGGAAGAATTCACTATCAAATCGTCCATCTGTAAGAGGTAGTGCAGAAGTAAACCTTAACTATTAGCAGCTGACAACAGAATGCTAACCTTTCTTTCTATCGGCTAAACAATTCATTAAAAAGGAAATACCTATTACCTACATGAAATAAATCGATCTAAATAGCAATATAAACCAACAAAGAATTGCTAACGGGTTACAGAAGTAACGAACAACATTTTGAATCATAAAACTGCTCGAAAAGAATGTGGACTCGGAAAATGGGAACTCAATTAGTTAACACCGATTACCTGATGTTGAGTCAAACTTGATTTCTTGACGAGAACCTGAAGCTGCCCAACCGCCAGTTCGTTTTGCAGCACTTGCAGTCCCGTCTGGTATAGCTTGAATTCTCTCCGACATCCCCAAAACCAAGTCATTACGGGTCGCAAGTTCTTCTTTTGAGATCCCCTTGACCTGCGATTGTCATGAATAATTATATGAAACTACATAACCTAGAATTACGCCACCTTACTATAATACGAATGATCATAGGACATAAAGTGAACAACAAAAATATACTTCTAAAACAGAAATGAAATTTTCCGAACCACATTTATGAACTTTGATTCAACAAACAATGTACTCCTACTAGGCCCCAACTACAAATGGTGTGATTTTAGACAACATAAATATAGGTATGGTCCTTTATAAGTCCAACTATGTATAAAAAAAACAATTGAGGACATACAATTACAAATCCCCTCCATGTATACAAGCTGAATTAGGACTCTATGACACATTCAACAAAACCCTAATCGATAATTCGAACAAACAATAGAATGCAATTAAAAATCAAGAGAGAGAGTTGACCTTCTTAAGCGCTAATCTTTGCAATTTCGGGACTTCCTCGAGCAATCGAGCTTTTGTTCGGCGTATCTCAGCATTAATGGCAACCGCAGCAGCCCTATTTTTCTCATTCGAAGCATCTTCTGCTTTCTGTGTTTTAACAATCGAATCAGATATTGACGAACACGATAAAGAGGAAACTAGAGAGAGAGAGAAAGAAATCGACGAAATTGAACCTGGAGGGCCGTTTCAATTTCAGTTTCGACGGCGGCGAAGAGACGAGCGAAGGCATCGTCGCCGGAGACGTTGAGATCCTTTTGCTTGTCGATATCATACTTATCGTATTTCTTGCAGATCGAATCGACTCGAGTAAGAATGTCGATCACGCTCATCTTCAGTTAGAGAGAGAAAGAAAGACTCTTCCGATCGGTTCTAGTGTTCTTTTTCTTTCCCTTAGATCTCGTATTCGGAGCCGGAGGGGACGAAATAATAATTTGGAAAGAGTACCAGCCTTGCCGTGGTTTAGAGGTTTAAGTCCTTATTACTATTTGGAATTATAACTACATCCTTACACTTAATTAAATTAGAGAGGCCTCCTTGGACCATCACGGTTATAACGAATAGGTTATTTTGCGAAAGGTCGTATATAAGTACCAGTTTTTGCGAAAGAGGCATGACTGTTTTTTGAAGTGGTCGTAGACTAGTATTGACCGATAAGTAAGTGTTAAATTTAACTTAACGTCACATGAACAATTACAATCGTTACATAGATGTAAATGCATTACCCCAAGTGAATCCAGTGGACAATATTCCTCCACATGGATGGTTAATAGCTATTGATCAACCTTATGCCCTCACTTTTGTTTTGCAGGAAAAGAGGCTCTTCAATTCATCTTTTTTTTTCCTTTTTTCCACCTTTGATTTTTTCCGAAAATTGAAAGAGGTGTTTCCGATTGAGTTTTACAAAGAGATGTCATAATTTTCCACCTTTGCGATTTTAGTGTCAAGATCGTATAAAGTTTACTTAAATGTAACAATATATTTTTAAGTAATGGAGTTAGAACTAATGGTGTTAAAATTTACTGGTTAGAACTTAACTAGTCAAAACTAGTCCACGACCCCTTTGCAAAATAATAAAAGGTCATGCTCCTTTTGCAAAACCTAGTACTTATGTACGACCCTTTCGCAAATTAACCCTAATGAATATAAAGAATTCCCTACTTTCAATCTTAGTTTCCATTGTACTCTGGTTCAATCTTTTCTTTTCCATCTCATCTATCTTTTCTTTCTTAATTTGAAGAGGTGGATGTTCTCAATCTCATATAGGAAACAATTTAATTGTAGTCTCAGATCCTTACTAGTTTATAAGTGACGATCATTTATATTTTGTACCATCTGAGGTTCCTTGATTACATTTTTGTGTTGTAGTGACATGTTGATTGCAATTTCAGCGATCATTTTCTTTTCCTATGTGTAATTTGTTGTCTTCATTAGTGAGCTAAATACTGATCAACATTGACTAGTCAAGAAGTTAACTGATTGATTTTGGGCGACATGTGCAAGAATCCTGAGTACGCACAAGCGAGACTTCGGCAGAACTAACAGGAGGGTGGACCACGAAAAGTCCGTCCAGCAAAGCCTTGGAACACGAGGTAGGCACGAATTTTCTAGGAACCTTGAACTCTGTCACGACTTCAAGGCCAGCAAATGGGGAGACCCGAGTTAGCTCTACAACCTGAGCCCTAGAACGACAGGTTTGCAGAAGTGAGGTCCACACTCTGATCACTGGTTTACCTAAGAGAAATGTAGGATATGCGGTGAGCCAGATAGCACCGATTATTTGTTGCCATATCGAGAGGATACGATCAAATGCCATGATCTCAAAAGATTCCATTAACGACACTGCCACGTAACCTTCTTTAAGTCGGTAATTTACCACCATCATGCAAACCTGTTTAAATAACAAATATTTGGCCTAAAAAGGAATTTGATTCTTAAGCTTTGATTTCTCATTTAACTTTTAACCTAGAAAACTGAACTGATTTGAGCATCATAATAGTGTTTCTGCAGGTATTCCGGCATCCAGTCATTGACAGCAAAGAGGAACAATTGAATAAACAAGTACAAAGAAGATTTAGCTGTCAGACGAGCTAGGACGTGCGTGGAGACTATCAATGTAATTGTCATCAGTTATACTCGTACATATGGTTACAATCAATTTTGTGATAAAAGGTATGCTTCCGGGAGAAATTATTCATGAACTTTCAGGGCCAGTCCTGAGATTTCGGAGGCCCGAAGCGAGTTTTAAAAATGGGCCCATACGCGTTTTACAAGGAAAAAAATTTCTATATCAGAACTTTATGTGTCTTCTTTGCACATAATGTGAGGTTTAAATATGAAACTTGTGTTCATAACTAACTTGCACTCAGTTGAACGATCTGGTTGAGTTACTCGAAAATCAACACGGGTTAGGGGAGAGCCCTCGTCGGTCTATGAACGACCTTACAATTACGCAGTGAATTCGGAATTCGGCTAATCTGTATATTGTTTAATATTTTTTTAAACCGAAAAAATATATATTAGAAAATTATTCTCCGAGAAAAGAGTTTCAACCTTTTTTTTAATGTTTATGGGATAGTGTTGATTGTGGTTTGATTGTGATTGTGGCGTTGGAGGTTTTATAATGGCGGTAGTTGTGAGGTATAATAATGGTAGTAGTCATGGTTGTGATGGTGGTGGTAGTGGAGCTACAGTGGTAGAGGTTTAGTGATTGAGGTGGTGGAGAAAGTTTAGTAATCGTCGTGGTAGTAGAAGTGTCAACCAAAGTATTTTTTACAAAATGTACGGTTAAATGGTGGTGGAGATGGTGGAGATAGTGGTAGAGGTTTAGTAACCGTGGTTGTAGTAGTGAAGGTACAATGTGGAGGTTTAGTAGTTGTGGTGGTGGTAGAAGTCAACTAAAGTAGAAAAAAATACAATTAATAAGGAAAAAATGTTTATGCTAGAGATCGAACGTGGGTCGTTTGGACTCCTTAACATGTTTCCTACCACTTGAGCTAATGTTATTTCCTTTTGTTTTTTGATCATTGTTTGTATAAATATGCAAAAAATCGAGGCCCCTTTGATTCTCAATTTTTTGGCTTTCGTGAGGCCCCTTGGCCCTGGGGGCCCGAAGCGAGGCTTTGCTCGCTTGCCCCTCAGGGCCGGCCCTGTGAACTTTATAGTCACTTTTACATGCGTTAACTTATGAATTCACTCGTCTCTTAATAGCAAAATCTGAACCTTCTCTTTGCAGTAGAGAAACAGCATATAGCTTGCCAATTTACCACCCAATCAAAGTGGCAGAGCTTCGTGGCGGAGCTTCCACATTTTATAAGCTCATTTTATGAGAATCCATTTTACATTCAAACCTTCTCCAAACCTTAGTAGTCCGGACATAAGTGTAAAACTTCCGACTAAGTTTTCTCATCAGACCTAGTAAACCTAAGCCAGAGAAACTAGCAGTATAATCAATTCAATTGGACGAATGAAACCCGGCCTTACCAAAAACTCTACCTCAATATGCTTCTCCTTGCATACAGTGTACCGAATTCCTAATACTGTTTCGGGTACATCAACACATCCAATACTCTAAAGCTTGGCGTACCGAATTCTCAAACCTCAGGTTGTATCTGTTTTCCAAGACAACCTGACATCAACTACAATCTTAAATGACTGGAATCAGATTTAAAGATGTTTGTTTTTGTCTGAGTCGTCTAAATGACTGATTTGGACTAGTAGTCATTTAGACTAGTTTCGATCCATTTCAGTCATACAATTAAAGAATCAACTATTACATTATTAATAAGAAGCTGAATCAATATTTTCCAAGTGTAAGGAATGAAATTGTAATTCCAATACGACAGAAAACCTAAAAGGGATTTTAGAACAATTTACTAGAGAAAAAGAACCCATTGAATCATGGGAAACTTGTACCAAAATACAAATCAAATAACAGATTAACAGGAATTATACGATCAAATCGGTTCCATCAAACAAAATAAATCAGCATATTGAACAAAATGGTGACACAAATAGATATCCAATCTCACATCACATCAAAGATCTAACTTAGGATTAACACTAATCAGAAGAAAAATACCTAATTGAGGAACAAAACTATCACCTTAATTAAACGAATAAAGGAAAGAATCATAAGAAAATTCCAAATAGAAATGAACAATCTAAGGAAATCATATATGAGATTCTAAATCAAATAGAAGAAAAGCTTAATCAAGATTTTAATCCACAATTTAACTAAAGTTATTAATATCAAACCCTCTTTGTCTCCTTCAATTAATAAAATTCAATACAACCTAAACCTAGAATCAGAAAGCAAGCACAGCAAAATCCGTAAGGTAATTAAGAGAGAGAGAGAGAGAGATTAGGTTTGAAATCAAGATCCGGCAGCAGATTTGTAACGGTAAAGCTTACCGAAAACGTGAAGAGCAGTAACAAATCCGATGAAGCAAAGACTCATGACAAGAACAACAGTAGGTGTGATCTTCAAACCAGGAGCATCATCCGTGTAAAATCTCAACATGTTGCTTCCATTTCCACCACCGCTGAATCCTCCACCACCACCGCCTCCACCACCACCACCACCTGTTACTCTTCGTCGACGCATTCCAGCTGCAGCTGCTGCAGATCCACGAGGTGCAACTCCGACTGTCCCTGCTGGACGAGATCCACCAGCCGATGATGAAGACTGCGATTGCGATGCTCCTTTCGCCATTTTTGATTCAAAAATCAAAGGGGATCGATGATCTTAGAGAGAGAGAAAAGAAAATGTTCTAGAGAGAGAGAGATAGAGTTTGTTTCTCCTTTTGGACCGTATTTATTTATTTCAAGCCCTTATTTAGATCGAGATTAGTTGGGGAAAAGAAATCTGTAATGACGGTAGGTTGATTTATCTAGTAGAACCCGATGTAATTTAATTCGAGTATAATATCAATCTATGCTCTTAGTATGAATGACTTGATGACTTTACTTTTGATCGAGCGGCAGCTATTGAGTAATAGCACATCAAATAATGATCATGTGTGTGTTAAAAGAGATGCTCAAAGGGATCATGGATGTTGAGTGGCCGATTAAATACCCGATTTACATCATTACATGATTAGTTGAGAGTCAACCATTTTAAAGGAGCTAATTTTAACTTTAACTACATTAATTTTCCCTATTAGCCTAAATAAGTAGTAGTAATTACTACCAATTAATGTACTAAATTGTAAGGAAAGAAGTAGGGTGATTTTAGATAGTGTTGCTTATCTGCTGGGCTTTGGGCTTGGCCCTGCCTACATGGCCTGAAATAGTATCGAGCTTGTTGCCCGAACCAAGTTTAATGTTGGGATGAGCTAAACTAGCCGGTCGGATTCAGATCGAAGCCTAGTTCAAATCGCTATAAACGGGTCGATTCGGAGCTAGCCCAGTCCGATACACAACACTAATTTTTTAGATTGTTGGCTGTAAGGTATGAAGAGTTTATGAGAATGTATATGGACTAGACTTTCAATTGAATTCATTTCCTAGGCTTTTCTTAATATTCAACATATTTTTGTAACAAGATCCTTAGCATTGAGATATTATTTTAGTCTAGGCTATTTCAGATGAAATGTTTCTTTCTTTTAATTATTTTTATGGCGGTTTCTAATTTTTTTTTTCAGTAATAAATCTTGCACAAGAAAAATTGAAAACTCAAAAAGTATTTTCATATACAATTTATTTCTCAAAAAAAAAAGAAAAAAGTATATACAAAATTTATAATGAGACACGTTGTGTTTGATATCTCTTATTTCCATAGAAATAAAAGAGTTTTCATAGAAATAGGTATTTCCACCGTTTGATAGTAAGTTTATTTTCATGGTTTCAATTTTCCTGGGAATTTATTTTCGTGAAATACACCACTTTTAATTCCTTGATCCACCCAAGGAACTAGATTATACGGAAACCAAAGAAACAGTGTTTCAATATATTTGGATACTTGAAACCTATATCTATTATTTTGTTTTTGTTATAAAAGAACTCTAATATTTATCTTCGTATTTTTTGTCACTTTTATACCGATAAATTATGAAACTAATTTCGAAATATTTTATGTGTATTTTTTGTCGAAGATTTTAATTTTTTTATGAGATATTTAGTGTTTTTTTTTTGAAGCCAAGGGAACCATTTCCATTAATAAGTGATAAAATCACAATGTTTACATGGATGATACATCATTCTTATTTCTCTCATCTGAAAACTTCATGAGAGTTACATACCTTTAAATGCAAAGTGCCTCATGAAGAGAAAGAAATGAGACTAGACACTGACTCAAACAAAAGACCCTAAAGGCCGACAAAATGAGATATTTAGTGTTAGGGTCAAAGAAAAGTACCGACATTAGCATTTGGGTCAAGAGTTTGTCCGTTTAGAGTCTGGGTCATAGACTAACCGTTGAACCAGTTGACTAGAGACGGTCGTTAAAAACCATTGGTTTGTGACCCAAATACTAATGTTTGTACTTTATGTTGACCCTGAACTTAAATATCTCAGAAGTAAATTGTAATACTAAAATAAAAGCAGATTGACCAATTTAGCAGAACTACAATATAATTCAAAAACATAAATGTTCATGGAATGAACATGCTCTATTCTGCACGCCCTAAAAAACGAATGACAACGAAACAGATGAATTTGTATTTCCATAAAACACGTTCCATGAAAATATTTCCATGAAAATTCTTTTATTTTCATGAAGTTGTTTCCCTCGTATCAAACACTACTTAAGATAAGATTAGGGTTAGACGAAACAACAACAAGCGCTAATTGTACTAGAATCATAAAGTTCAGTTTTTCAGGCCTTACTTCTGTTTACTTGGGAATATTTCCCTCTGAATAGTTCAGTCGCGTAAACCAAATGGGTTGGAGACTTGGAGTTTTCAGACCTTGATTTTATAGAGGGTTGGAGTTTTCAGACCTTGATTTTATAGAGGTGATGAAGATGAGAGTTGTTATTTGGTTCATTATCAAGAAATAGTACAAATTAACATTGTTAATGAGCAAAATTGTAAATAATACTACAAATAAAAACCATTAATTAGACCCCTAATTGATCTTGTTATCCTTCAATTGGTTGTTGATGATGAAGATGAGATTTGTTAATCGATTCAGTATGAGCAACCGAAGCAATACTAGAGAATTGAACAATAGTAATTGCAATTACAAGTGCTCCTAAACAAAAAACTCCATAAATTTTTCTGCCCATCTTCCCCAAAATCTCCTGTAATACTTCCATCTCTCTTGTTCCTTGATGTCTCTCTCTATCTCTCTGTGAGTATGTTGATTTGACTTAGATGGTTTGAATTCATGATATTGGTGTTATTTAGGAGAGAGAGATGGGGTCTATCTATATATAGAAGATTGACTACATGCATGATGACAAAAGAAAAAGTAGATAGATATAAATATCAGCAAATGGTTTTCCGTTTGAGATTAGAGAGAAAGAAAGAGAAAGGCCCATTGAAATGAAAGGAATCTGTGGATTGTTGGGTGTTTGTTTTATTCTCGACCAGACCAGTAATGGGGTATAACTTGTCACGATAGAGAAAGAGCTCAGCAAATACGAAAATGCTAGATATTGTGTATCATTTAATGAGGGTATAAGTGTTATTTAACGCAATTCAGATATTGTGGCATTGTTTCAGACTTGTTTTGAAGTCTGAAAATTATGGACTAGTTTTCAGCCAATTCAGATATAGACGTAATTTAGCCACTATTTCAAATTTTCGAAAATTAAAAAAACACCTAATTGAAATCTGAATTTACCTCAATTCAGATCTGAAATATTAACAAACAAACATCACCGTACTCTTTTTTTTTCCTTTCCTCATTGATTCAATCTTTTCCCTCAATCTCATCCATCTTTTCTTTCTCCATTTGAAGAGGTTCTTAATTTACATGGGCATGTTCAGTCTCATACAGGAACAATTATAGTCGGAGTTTACAAGTAACTATCATTTATATTTTGTCCAATCCAAGATTCCTTAACTACATATTTGTATTGTGGTGATGTGTTTTTCTGCAATTTCAGTTGCAAACATAACACGAAGAAACGAGTTTTTGCCATGCTTTAGCAAACTTTTTCTTTTCCTACGTGTGATCTTACTTTTCGTTATAGTCAAACATACAACAAACAAATTTGTGATAAAAGATATGCTTTTAGGAGAAATTGATGTGAATTTTATCGTTTATTTTTTTCATGTGTAACTTCTCATTCCTTACAAAAAAAAAGGGTTTGAAACCCGCTCTTGGCAGTAGACAGGCACCATATAATAGCTTACCGATTTCGATTCAAAGTGGGCTTCCACATTCTATAAGAACATAAGTGTAGAACTTTTCTGACCGAGTTTTCTCATTAGAGCAGGTAAACCTAAGCTAGAGAAACTAGCAGAATAATCAATTCAATTCGAGTTTGACAGTGTTAGCAAAAACTCTACCTCACTCTACCTCTCTGCTCGTTTGTATCTAGCAAAGTATAATGTTTAAATCCTCTCCACTAATTGCCAATTGGTTTTGTGTTAAATGTCACAAACTTAACATGGTATCAGAACTAGGCCCACATGCTCTGCGTCACCCGAAAAGAAAAAAACACACGTACTAGGTTGAAAGAACGTCGCAGGCTAGGGGCGTGTGAGAATAGACCCACGTGAAAGAAGGGTGATCTCATAACTAATAATACAATGTCTAAATCCTCTTCTTTCATTGTCAATTAGTTTTGAGTAAGATGACCGTGAACTTAACAAATTTGAGTACATTTGAGGTTGTCTACCGATACTTTGTACAGCTTACTAGAACTATCAGTGTTTTATCACATTTATACCACACAAGAACACAACCATTGCTCTGTGTATTTTCCAATATTTGGGAAGAATGAGTTCTTTAGATTTCTACCTCATTTACATGATTAATAAAAAGCTAACAAGTAATAATGATTCAATATTTTCCAAGTGTAAAGAATGAAAGTGTACTTCCAATCAAGAACACAAAAACCTAAAAACTTTAGGGGATTGAGAACAATTTACATAGAAAAAAACCAATTGAATCATGGAAAACTTGAATCAAAATACAAATCAAATAACACATTACCAGCAATTAAGATGAAATTGGTTTACATCTATAATTCTAATTATAGAGATTAATATGACCAGATCGATTTCCTAAATTAGTTTCAATTAACAAAATGGTGGCACAGATACAATTCCAATCTCACATCACATCAAAGATCTAACTTAGGATTAACACTAATCAGAACAAAAATACCTAATTGAGGAACAAAACTATCTCACCTTAATTAAACGAATAAAGGAAAGAATCATCAGAAAATTCCAAATAGAAATGAACAATCTAACGAAATCGTATATGAGATTCTAAATCAAATTGAAGAAAAGCTTAATGAAGATTGGGCCATCAAGATTTTAATCCACAATTTAAGTGAAGATATTAATATCAAACCCTCTTTGTCTCCTTCAATTACTAATAAAAGTCAATACAAAGAACACAAGCCTAGACTACTAGAATCAGAAAGCAAGCACAGCAAAATCCGTAAGGAAATTAAGAAAGAGATTTGATTAGGTTTGAAATCAAGATCCGGCAGCAGATTTGTAACGGTAAAGCTTACCGAAAACGTGAAGAGCAGTAACAAATCCGATGAAGCAAAGACTCATGACGAGAACAACAGTAGGCGTGATCTTCAAACCAGGAGCATCATCCGTGTAAAATCTCAACATGTTGCTTCCATTTCCACCACCGCTGAATCCTCCTCCACCACCACCTCCACCACCACCACCACCACCACCTGTGACTCTTCTTCTACGCATTCCAGCTGCAGCTGCTGCAGATCCACGAGGTGCAACTCCGACTGTCCCTGCTGGACGAGATCCACCAGCCGATGATGAAGACTGCGATTGCGATGCTCCTTTCGCCATTTTAGAGAGAGAGAAAATAAAATGTTCTAGAGAGAGAGAGAGATAGAGTTTGTTTCTCCTTTTGGACCCTCTTCACTTATTTCAAGCCCTTATTTAGATCGAAGGTTGGTTGAGGAAAAGAAGTCCGTAATGACGGTAATGTTGATTTATCTAGTAGAACCGGACGTTGTTTAATTCGAGTATAATATCAATATATGCTCTTAGTATGAATGACTTGATGACTTTACTTTTGATCGAGCGATAGCTATTGAGTAATAGCATATCAAATGATGATTATGTGTGTGTTAAAAGAGATGCTCAAAGGGATCATGGATGTTGAGTGGCCGATTAAATACCCGGTTTACATGATTAGTTGAGAGTAATTACTACCAATAGTATTGCTTATCTGCTGGGCTTCGGGCCCAGACCTGCCTACCTGGGCTAAAATACTATCGAGCTTGGTGCTCAATCCGAGTTCACGGTTGAGATGGGCTAAACTAGCCGGCCGGATTCATATCGATACCTAGTTAAAATCTCCATAAACAGATCGGTTCTGAGCTAGCAGAGACCGATAAACAACACTAGCTTTTGAGATTGTTGGCAGTAAGATATGAAGAACTTATGTGGACTAGACTTTCAATTAGATTCATATGCTACCACTTTTCCTAATATTCGACATATTTTGATATATTTTTGTAATAAAATCGTTAGCATTGAGATATTATTTTAGTCTCGGGGATTTTAGATGACATTCTGAATGTTTCTTTTACTAATTATTTTTATGGTACTTCTTATTCTTTTCTTTTTTTTAATAATGAATCTTGAACAAGAAAAAATGAGAAACTATCTTCTTATCTATCTGTCTTTTTTTTTTTTTGCTAAGGATCTTATCTATCTATCTATTGAAATATATACAAAATATATAATGAGACAGGTTATAGAAATAAACACATTAGAAAGTGTAAATTCACTTAAACTAAGATAAGATTAGGCTTGAGTTGACCAAAGGGACACTCATTCTCTATCACTTAGAGTGCCACATATGATTTTTTGGAGTTTTTGTTAACAAACCATCTCCAATGGAACACTTTGTTAGACACTCTGTTATGAGGTGGACACATTTATTATAGAGTGTCTAGAGAGATAAACTCTAAAACTATAGTGTCTCTTTGAGACTCTCTAAGAACATCTCCAATGGGACACTCTAACAAAAACTCTAAAATCTAGCTATCAAGTGTTAAATAAAGATTCTCTTTCCTAATTGTCAATATAGAGACACTCTAAATTTTTTTGGTCTCCAATGGAGATCTCTAAAATCACTCTACTTAATACACATGACACTCTTAAATTGAATCAGGAAAAAGTAGTTGAAAAGAAAAAGGTTATCTCCCAAATGGCCCCCAACTTTGTGACCAGCTTCCTGCCTAGCCCCCTACTTTATCAATAATTCCCATATGACCCCCTTTTTCAGTTACCGTTAACCAGTCATCATTTATCTCTCCTCCATCTCATTACCTCTCTCTGCCACCTCACCTTCTCGCCACCTCATCATCTTCACGCCGAAGGTTGCCGGCCGACCAATTTTCCGGTTGGCGACCTTCAAACAAACAAAAAAATTTTTGCTCTCATCCTCTCTCTCTCTCTCACCTTTTTTTCTCTCTCTAGATCTGGTTTCTCTCACCTTTTTTTCTCTGCAACAGACCTTCTTCAAGAACCAGATCTAGAGAGAAAAAAAATTTAAGAGAGAGAGAGGAAGATAGCAAATATTTTTTTCTTTGAAGGTCGCCGACCAGAAAATTGGCCGGCTGGCGACCTTCGCCAGTGAATGACGAGGTGGCAGAGAGAGGTAATGAGATGGAGGAGAGATAAATGATGACTAGTTAACGGAGAGTTAACAGTAATTGAAAACGGGGGCCATATGGGAATTACTGATAAAGTAGGGGGCTAGGCAGGAAGCTGGTCACAAAGTTTGGGGCATTTGGGAAATAACCCAAAAGAAATTGTTTTTATTGGTTTAAATTTTAAAGTGACACTTAAAGAGTCTCAAAGAAACACTCTAGTTTTAGAGTTTCTCTCTCTAGACACTCTATAATAAATGTGTCCACTTCACAATAGAGTGTCTAACAAAGTGTTCCATTGGAGATGGTTTTTTGACAAAAACTCTAAAAAGTCATATATGACACTCTAAGTGTTAGAGACTGAGTTTCCAATTAGAGATGCTTTAAGAGCATCTCCAATGGGACACTCTAACAAAAACTCTAAAGTCTAGTTATCGAGAATCAAATAAAGATTCTCTATCCTAAGAGCATCTCCAATGCAAGACTCAAGAAAAACTCTAAAAATCTTATATGTCAAGTGTGAAAAATGGATCTCTAAATGGCCTCTTTCCTATTTGGCCATTTAGAGACACTCTATTGCAAAACCTTCTCCAATGCAACACTCAAGAGAAACTCTAAAAACCTATATTTTGGTTTAAAACTTATAGATTTGCTTATGTGGCACTTAGAGAATCTCAAGAGGACACTCTAAATTTAGAGTGTCCTCTTAAGAATCTCTAAAATAAATCTTGACACATCACTTTAGAGATTCATGTTGAGTTTTGCATTGGAGATGGATTTTAAAGAAAAACTCAAAAAAATCCTATGTGACACTCTAAGATTTAGAGTTTGAGTGTTGCATTGGAGATGCCCTAAGTGTCAATATAGGGACACTCTAAATTTTTTTGGTCTCCAATGGAGATCTCTAAAATCACTCTACTTAATACACATGTCACTCTTAATTGAAAATGGAAAAGGTAGTTGAAAAGAAAAAGTTTCTATTGGTTTAAATTTTAAAGTGACACTTAGAGAGTCTCAAGGAGACACTCTAGTTTTAGAGTTTCTCTCTCTAAAAACACTCTATAATAAATGTGTCCACCTTATAATAGAGTGTCTAACAAAGTGTTCCATTGGAGATAGTTTTTTAACAAAACTCTAAAAAGTCATATGTGGAACTCTAGGTGTTAGAGATTGAGTGCCCCATTGGAGATGCTCTAAGTGTCACATCAAAATTTAAACCAATAGAAACCTTTTCTTTTCAACTATTTTTTCCATATTCAATTTAAGAGTGACATGTGTATTAAGTAGAGAGATTTTGGAGATCTTCATTGGAAACCAAAAAAATTTAAAGTGTCTCCATATTGACAAAGCATCTCCAATGGGGCACTCTAACAAAAACTCTAAAGTCTAGTTGTCAAGTGACAAAAAATGTTTTTTTTTTCCTAAGTGTCAATATAGACACTCTAAATTTTTTGGTCTCCAAGGGAGATTTCTAAAATCTCTCTACTTAATACACATGTCACTCTTAAATTGAATATGGAAAAAGTAGTTGAAAAGAAAAGGTTTCTATTGGTTTAAATTTTAAAGTGACACTTAGAGATTCTCAAAGAGACACTCTAGTTTTAGAGTTTCTCTCTCTAGACACTCTATAATAAATATGTCCACCTCATAATAGTGTTTAACAAAGTGTTCCATTGGAGATGGTTTTTTAACAAAAACTTCAAAAAATCGTATGTGGCACTCTAAGTGTTAGAGATTGAGTGTTCCATTGGAGATACTCTTAGGAAAAAGAATCTTTATTTGACACTTGACAACTAGACTTTAGAGTTTTTGTTAGACTGTCCCATTGAAGATGCTCTTAAACCAAATAGGTTCGAGTTTTCAGACCTTGATTTTATAGAGAATGATGAAGATGAGAGTTGTTAATCGGTTTATTATTATAGAAATACAAATTAGAATTGTTAAAGAACAAAAATTATAAA
This sequence comes from Eschscholzia californica, assembly GCF_041429995.1. NCBI lineage: Eukaryota > Viridiplantae > Streptophyta > Magnoliopsida > Ranunculales > Papaveraceae > Eschscholzia > Eschscholzia californica. The sequence goes on along the minus strand of NW_028238420.1, from coordinate 38,642,802 downwards.
TAAGAGTACAAATTAAAACCATAAATTAGACCCATAATTGATCCTGTTATCCTTCAATTGGTTGTTGATGATGAAGATGAGATTTGTTAATTGGTTCATTATGAGCAGCAGAAGCAACACTAGAGAATTGCACGATAGTAATTGCAATTACAAGTGTTCCTAAACATAAAACCCCATAAATATGTCTACGCATTTTTCCTAAAATCCCTTGGAATCCTTCCATCTCTCTTTTTCCTTGATTTCTGTCTCTCTATATCTCTGTGACTATGTTGGTTTGAATTGATGATATTGTTGGTGTTATATAGGAGAGAAAGATGGGGTTTATATATATAGAAGATTGAGTACATGCATGATGACAAAAGAAAAAGTAGATAGATAGATATCAGCAAATGGTTTTCTGTTTGAGATTAGAGAGAGAGAAAAAGAGAAAGGCAGATGGAAATGAAAGGAATATGCTGATTGTTGGGTGTTTGTTTTATTCTCGACCAGACCAATAATGGGGTATCACTTGTCATGACTGAGAAAAAGCTCAGCAAATATACCGGTATTTGGCACGTGGATAGGACGTCTTCAAATTCATAAACACATCCTCTAAAGTTATAGTCATCTCTCCGAATGGTAAATGAAATGTGTTCGTGTCCTGCTGCCACCTCTCAGTTAAAGCCGTGATGACTACACGGTCTAGCTTGTGATAGGAGTATCGAGCTATTTGTAGGAGACCATTCTGCTCGACAGCGTTACGAACATCAGTGCATTCTTTCTCAATATCCCAGACATTATTTTCCCCCGCATCATTTTCGATTTGCACATGTCTTTTTAGGGACCCAATGTGAACGCAAGATGCGTGGTTGTGCAACCGCAATAACGCACGTTCTTATATAAACAATATATTTACACCACTCAATAAGTAAATAAATACGAATTAGAGATGTGTTTTCACCACGACGAGTTAAGTAACTCAAATACCTTCCCGTCCCAAATGTCTCTTGCGATGTGGCACTCGTAATTGATGAGAAGGTTTCTGTTTGTCAGACCTCTTGGAAAGGGACCTTCGTTTGGAGTCTTTTTCTCCTTTCGTTTCTTTGAAGGCCCAGCACTTCGGGCATCTACTCTCCTTTTTTTTTTGTTGCTCCCGGTCATAGGAACACGAGGTGCCATAACTGGAGTGAAATAATAATTAAAATACTTCAATTCTGTAGCCAGTGCAGACAAACATATTGTACAAAACATAATAAGTGAGAGTATTGGACTGTTAGACAAAATCGGTTGCATCAAGTGGAGGCACAAGCCACAAAATCGATTTCGTTAGGTCGAAATGTGCTCCAGTAGGTACTAGAGTACGATTCGGTGAGGCAAAATCGAGTACCTTCTTTCAAATTCGACACGACACCAACAATGATGGTAAACTTAGTAGGTTTCACATCGAAGTTGTTAAACTCTAATTCCATTTATTTTGAACAATCAAACCTAATCATAGTCCAATAAAAGTAAACATGCAAAATATAATAAGAAGAAAGAACAAAAAAAGTAGGTATGTGTTTTTAGGGTTTACCTTCAGATTTGGGGATTTTAAAATATCTTGAGTTTCAAATGAAATCTGCACTCAAAGTACTCTTAATCTTGCTTTAACCACCACTCAAGTGAAAGTACTCTTAATCTTAAGCAACCCAAATGAAGTCTTCTAACTTTGATTTCGAAAATTAGGTTTAGATATTGGTTTTCAAAATTAGGTAGAGAGAGAAAAAAATGAGAGAGAAAAAACTAAATACTGAGAGGGAGATGAAGAGAGAGAGAGAGGGGTTGGAAGAAGAAGGAGAGATTTTCGTTATATATACCCCAGAAGGTTTATGAAGAGTGGGGTTGGGAGGTTAGGATATTTCTGCTTTTGATTTGGAAGAAGAAGGAAGTTGAGAGGGAAGAGTTTATGGGAGGTTATGGGAAATAAAAAAAAAGAAGGAATAAGAAAGGTTTCAGTTATATTGAATTTGGAGGGAAGTTATTTTCAATTTCTCCCTTAACTGTTAACTAACGGCGTCAATTTTTCCGTTAATTTTTCCGTTAAGTCAATAAATTAGTTTTTCTAGATTAGTCTAGATATCCGACTATACGAGAAACAAAACCATAAACATTTAAGTAAAACTAAATATGTTTCATTGATTAACACACAAACTTGGATGATTACAATTTTTAGCTACTTAATCATCTTCATCAGTCTCTGATCCTGAACTGAGAAGAACGACGTCTCCATATACGCTGTCTATTACCGGACATATGTAATAATCGTGTCCAATGACACCGCACGCAGGACATGGTGACTTCTCAGCAGCCTAAAGCAAAATGAACATATTTGTCATATCACATTATAAATGACCGATATATAACCACATATCGATAACAAAAAACTAACCTTTAAAAAAATGTCGAGAGACTCTGAAACCCACTCAAACCTATTACACTTATTGCAGTGAAGAAAACCACCTTTACCACTAACTCCGTCGGCGTACTTCAAAGTTAGATAATCATGACAATCGTTCGGACAATAACACTTGCTCCATACGCACTTACTCATGGTATGACCGGAACGATTACAGACCAAGCAAAAAGATGAAGACGAAGCAGACATCATTTCTGAATGGTAAACAATTACAAATAACATGTATATTTATAAACAAAACTCAAAGTCTAAACCATCTGGTCCATAGCACAAGATTTTTTGGGGTCTCTGTTGATGGGTATTGATGGGACGAGACAGACGGTATAGGTCTTAGTTACTGACAATAGTACCACTTAAATTTTATTAAAATAGGGATGATAAGACAACACACTGAAAACATACATCACTTACAAGTCTAATATCCTTAATACAAATATCTCGTCTAATATATAATATACGGATACATAAGACGAACCACAAACATAAATTTATTAATCAGAATCACTCTCCCTTGAATAATAATACGAAGGTAACCATTTGTATCCAAGTCCAGGACATGTCGAATGATCGTGTCCAACCTCCTCGCAAGCAGGGCAGGGTGTTTCAGCCTTCTCCTGAATAAAATGCAAAATAATACGCACAAAATTATAACTTGTTATTATGTTGTTATATTTAATTTGCAGTGAATATTCTTACTTTTAGATGAAGAAAACCACCTTTCGCAGTATCTCCGTCGGCATATCTCAATGTTAGATAACCAGGGCAACCATTAGGACAAGAACTCTTGCTCCATCCACATTCAGTGATGGAATGACCGAAACGATTACATACCAAGTAAAAAGATGAAGACGTCGTCTCTTAATGGTAACCAAATGGGTTTAACCAGTATATTTATATACAGATTTGAGACTCTGCAACAACTTGTGTCGACGAGACAAGACAGACACACCTTTTTTGAAGGGAGATTCGAGATAACGTGTTTGGTTGGAGAAGAGAGGCAACCTGTTCTGATGGGACAAAACATACAACCTGTTTTGATGGGACATGGCATACCGTATAGGTATTTGTATTAAAATAAAATATTCAAAATGAAGGGTGAAGATGACATCGCAATGAACAATCTAGATCACACTAGAATGACTGTCTGAAATATATTTCATTGACTAACATATTACTCACACTATTTTTTTAAAGTTACATAGTTAAATAATTGAACGCACAATCTCTGACGGTAGTCATCCATATCAGACTCCGTCCAATTAGAAAATTCTTCGCCCTTCGTCAAACATTACAAAAACTTCAAAACGTACAACCCACAATCATCACTGCAAAGAATAACAAATAATAAATTACTTCTACAACATTTACAAGCAAAACAATGACAGAATAATATCAAAACTAAATACGCTACTAACTCACCAATTGTGTTGTTGAGGTATGTTGCTTTTGTTGGTCACTACCCACTTTTTTTTACTCGGTTCATTTGTCAACACCCATGGCATAATACTACCAAGAAACGATGAATTGCGTGTTGTTGGACGCTTACCATGTAAAGAATCGTATATACTAATTTGTTTCTTAACCAAATCAACAACAGCAAGTACCCAATGATTAGTATTAACAAACAAAGGCATATACACTTGTTCGACTTCCTTCCAAGGCTTTGTGGCAATTGGTCGTTCGCCTGACACATATCTCTCATGCCAGGTCTCACCCTTAAAAGGATCAATCTTTAAATTGGTCTTTCCCGCACGTGTCGCCAAATAGTTCTATAAGTTTATACAAAGAGAACTCTTAATAATAAGACCATTGTCGAGAGAAAAAAATACACTTATCACGATAAAGTGTACAACAACTTACTGATAACACGCAATCTCCAATGGTCCAGTTGGTCCCGTACCTATCAGGGTTGCAATCTCTGCGACTTCTGAAATAGTGGAGTACGACATCTATATGCTGCAAAGCAAATGAAAATATTTTGAAATATTAAAATCCATCCTACATCAACAAGTTACATGTTTCAAGATACATACAAGAGAATAAACAAATAAAGATAAAAAAAATTCAGTAAACCTAATTTCGGTCAGCCAATATCGACATATGGAAGGTCAAATCGATTTAGCCAAACCGATATTTCAAAGCAAAAACGATACTGCTTTGTCGAATTTTACTCCAGTACATCACTTGAGTTCAAATCGGTTGTCTGATATCGTCAGGCTTTCAAACTATTCGGTACGACTTCATCGATTTTTAAGAGAATATAAAATTTTAAAACCAATCTCGTTACTTAGCCAATGCCCCTTCATCCACAAACTTTTGAACCATTTTGCCTCAACCACATTAACACCAATGTCAATTGGAACTCTTGACCAACGCAATTCGAAAAAATTACGTTACATGAAAATATGAGCCGGCGATAAAAAGAATTTAAGATGTAGTAACACTTACACTCTCTTCTTTCAGTTTACGATCCAGTTAAATAATCCAAGAAAATCGTTGGGGGGTGCATGTTTGGAGTTCATGTAATGGGTTTCTTTCCTCCCTACGTCTTTTCATCTTTTTTTCACGGTCGCTGCAGTGAGAGAACTCGTATTGTTTGAGTACCTTTTCAGCTGCTATAACCTTAGGGTCTGCAGCTGCATCTTTGTCGTCGTCTGATACAACGAATACATCGCTAAATGTGGAGTATCCTTTGCACTGAATTCTCAAAATTGTGTGAATTATCCTGCACCTCTCTGCTACAATCTTTATCGGTCTCTTTTGATTTAGCTTCCTAATCCACAATAATTTTTATTCATACAATGGTTGCAAAAACATAATGAAATAATGAGACAAGTTAATTAATAAAAAATTTACCTCCATTACGTCGTCGTCTCCAAAAATACTCGGTTCCGTCTCTCCTTTCTGCATTCTAGACGAACCATCACCTATTTCTACATCGATACCGACTCTTGAGATATAAGAAGCCAATTTGATTTCAAGTTCTTCAATTTTATCATCTCTGTCACGAACTGTCTCCCTAAGTTGAGTTACAACCCCATTAAGCTTTTGTATCTGGTCATCCCTCCAACGAATTGCCTCTCTAAGTTCATTTAGAACTGCATCCACCCTGTCGATTTCTCCCTCGGCTCCAGTTTGAACTTGGGGTTCCCCTTTAACTTCAACTTCCTCACCTAACTCAGTCTCGTCCGGTGTGAACATAGTAACAATAACCTTAAAAAAACAAAAAAATTATAACTATTCACAGTACATAAAACAATATAGCACATTAGTTAAAGAAATCGTATCGTTACAAACTTACATCACTTGCAACAAACTTTTCGCGCATCTTTTCATACTCATTTTTTCCTTTGGTTTTCCATCGCAATATGCGAGGATGCAAAACATTTGATTTTCTTTCCGCATATTCCATCGCAATGGAGGGGACGCATCCATATACCCCATACCTCCAATTCAATATAACAAAGTAAATAAATCATACATAGTACATGTAACATAAATAACAAAATATGTGTATTCAACTTAAATGAAAAAAATAGGAATACCTGGAATGCAAATGGAAAACCACTGAGATGGTATCTCAACTGAGTATCTTCTTTCTTGTTTTTTAAACCACGAGCCATACATTTCTGAAGGCTCTCTATAGTTCTTTTGAAGACTTTCGCACCCCACGCATAGTTGTTGAAGACACTAAGGTCTTCAACCATCTCTAAATGGTCCGGGTCAACAAATGACTTCTTCGTATCCTTCCCCAACATAAACAGGTCTAAACATAGAAGTAAGCAAAGTTTCACCTTGTGAAGATCATCCTCGCATCTACTAATACACCTTTCCAACATATCTTTGCTAACTTTATTATCTTCTGCAAAGTATGCCTCGTGCAAAGAAATATCATTTTCCATGTCGTCCATCTCGGGTCCCAACTCCTCGTTCCGGAGACGCTGAAATTTATTGAACCCAGAAATGATGGAAAACTCCGTCATAGAAAAATGTAACTCTTTACCACCAACATAAAATGTCATCGACTCCCCATCGTTAATGAATGATTGCGGATGACACTCCAGCAACAACATGTTGTGGACAGCAACACCACACTATGTTAGGTCGGTCACGTGAAGAAAATGACCAAAACATGTCATTTGAAAAACTTTAGTGTTATTTCCAGTTAGACCATTATCATCACCCGTGACTTCGGAGGGCATGTTCTTGAACGTATTCACAAATGCTGAAATGCACAATGTTTTAACTTTTATCTTTCTATTATTGATCGTAAGGGTTTTCCGGAGTAGAATATTTTTCGTAGTAAAATTTTTTAAGGAAAAATGTGAATTTTGACGAATTTTTCAGGGTGCAAAATTTTAAAGTGAAACCACTCATCTTCTTCTTCCTCATCTCTTACCACCAATCCCGGCCACCACCACCAACTCGGTCCACCACCTCTAACTCCGACCACCACCGTTTTTCTCTTTTTTTTTTTTTTTTTTTTTTTTCCTTCCAATAAAACTACAACTTTCATTTATCCTTATTTTCTCTACTTTTGCCTCTCTCTACTCAGGGCTATGTGGTGGCCAGTGCGGGTTGGGCGCCCACATTGGCCCCCCACCACACGGGGCCCACTAATTTTGTGAGTCTAAAGGTGCTTTGAATAAGTTGATAATTAATTCTAAATCTATTTCACTCTGGATTTTCCTTTCAAACTTGTGTGGGTGTATTTAATTTGATAGATTAGCTCTCTTCTTCCCCTCTTTTTCACGTGGTTGTCGTTAGTTTCTCCCTACTTCTTAATTAGACCGAAATTTGTTTTCCTTTATATGTTTTATTTTTTGTATGTATGTGACAACACAAAGTACTTTCCATGTACCTAGAATGTACGGGAATTTTGCGAATCGTAAACACTTGAGTGGGCTAATTAAAGAATTTAATCCGGATTTTATATTTTTGTCTGAAACTAAGTGTATCAATATGAATCTGGACAAGCTTCTGAATCTTAAAGGTTTATATGATAAGCATGTGATTGACCCGATCAATAAAGCCGGCGGACTTGCGCTATATTGGTCCACACAATATGATATTAAGGTGATTCACTCCGACAATAACATGATTCATGTACAAGGTAATCTCTTAGATAAGGACAGAAGTATCTACCTGACAGGCTTCTATGGAAGCCCATACAGTAAGGAAAAATTTAAACCCTGGGATACTTTAGCCCAATTAGCCCCTAATCCCCAAAACCCTTGGATAGTGATAGGAGACTTAAACTGTATTTTTGACCAGGAGGAGAAAATTGGAGGCAATATAACGCCTCAAAGTGTTATAGATAATAATAAACGGACTATAAATAGAATGGGTCTGCAGGATGTGGGGTATGTGGGCTACCCCTTCACCTGGTCTAATAAACATTTCAACAGTAATTTGATCCAAGAGAGACTTGATAGGGCTTTAGTTAACTACACTTGGCTTACCAACTACCCGCATTCCAAACTCACTCATCTCCCTACTTTAGGCTCTGATCACAACCCCATCTTGCTTTCCACTAGACCCAAGTCTAGTCTGGGCCGAACACCATTCAAATTCATTCGTACGTGGCTGTCCCATCCTGACTGTGCTCAATTCATAAAATCTAATTGGATCACTCTGCCCGTCCAAATACAAACCAAACTCAATTCCCTGGCTATTAAACTCTCCAAGTGGAATAAGGAGGTTTTTGGCCACATTGACAATAACATTAAAAGCCTCACTCAGAAACTTCAATTTATCCAGAATGCTGATCAATTTAAGGATACCTTCAATCAGATTGAAAATCTCCTTCTTCAACAGGAAAGCCTGTGGAAAGAAAAGTCGAGAATAGCTAATATTAATTTAGGGGATCGCAACACTCAGTATTTTCACGCGAAAGCCACCACTAGAAATCGCAAAAACCAAATCCATGCCATTAAGCTTGAGGACAATACCTGGACGCAAGATGAAGCTCAAATTGCTAATGTTTTCGCTTCCCATCTCCAGAACATTTCGACCTCCACTGGTTCCTACTTGTCACAGAACTTGATAGATTGTTTTTCCCAGCAGATAACCCAAACCCAAAACAACACTCTTACCGGTATTCCGAATCTAGAGGAAATTCAGAAAGCCACTTTCTCTTTGAAACCAGGAGCTGCTCCGGGGCCTGACGGATTCCCTCCTCTTTTCTATCAAGCTAATTGGGACACGATTAAAGAGGATCTTCTTCAGATGATTTCTGTCTTTTTTCGTGAGGCCTCTCTCCCTATGATGTCCAACCATACTCACATTTGCTTAATCCCTAAAACTAAAACTCCTCAAACTCCGGCGGATTATAGACCTATCAGTCTTTTAAACACAACTTACAAAATCCTCACCAAAATCCTGGCCAACAGATTAAAATCTACGCTGGAAGAAATCATATCCCCATTCCAAGCTGCCTATGTTCCGGGCAGGCAAATCACGGACAATATCATCATCAGCCAGGAGATTATTCACTCTTTTAAGAAAACCAAAGGTGCAAAGAGCTATTTCGGTCTTAAACTGGACATGTCCAAAGCCTTCGACAGAATTGAGTGGAGTTATCTGGTGTAAATCATGACTCTGATGGGCTATGACTCTACCTGGATCAAACTAATCCAGTCTTGTCTCAATTCCAGTTCCATGGCGGTTCTGATCAATGGTCGCCCCGGCCGAGTTTTCAATGTTACCAGGGGGATTCGCCAAGGTGACCCGCTCTCGCCTTTTCTCTTCGCTATAGCGATGGAAGGTCTCAGCCGAATGCTGGACAGTCGTCACGGTCAATCTAACTTCATTGGCTTCCCGATAGGCAACTCAAACCTCATTATTAATCACCTTCTCTTCGCTGACGACTGTATTATTTTTGGCCAAAATTCTCTGGAGAATATTCATAATCTCAAAATGATTCTTAAAGAATTCAGTGAGGCTTCAGGCCAGATGATAAACTATACGAAATCTAACATATTCTTTTCCAAGAACTCTCATCCGAAATTCAAACGTATGATTATCCGGGAACTGAAGGTTCACCAGTCCTCGAATGGTGATAAATATCTTGGCACCAATCTCTTCATCGGGAAAAACAAAAAATCGATCTTCCTTCCCCTCCTAAACCAAATCAAAAACAAACTTGCCAAATGGCAATCTAATCTGCTCTCGCAAGCTGGTCGCTCGGTTGTAATTTCAACAATCGCAGCGGCCGTTCCCCGATACCAGATGCAGTGCTTTGCGATTCCGAAAGGAATTAGTAACAGCATTGAGTCCATTCAACGGACGTTCTGGTGGGGAAAATCTAAAACTTTCCACACTTGCAATTGGTCGACTATCTGTAAGCCTAAGAAGCTAGGTGGGCTTGGGCTTCGCCTTCCGCACCTTGATAACCAGGCCTTTCTTAATAAAATTATTTGGCGTATTATTCATAATCCAAATGCGGTGTGGGTGCGTGTGCTCAAAAATAAATATTTCTCGGATACCCATAGACCCAAACCCTCGAAGCCCACTCATTCTTGGCCTTGGAAATCTATTACCAAACACTATAACAATATGGCAGGTCTTATCTTTTGGGATGTTAATACAGGTACGACAGTAAACATTTGGAGTGACTATTGGATTCCCAATCATCCACCGCCCATAAACAACCACACTGGGGTCAACATTCAATGGGTGGCCCAACTTATTACTGACAATACTTGGAATATTCAGATGCTACAACAAAACTTTAATGAGGATATATGCAATGCGATCCTGAGCATCAACCTTCAAAGAAATCACGAAGATACACCCAGATGGTCATTAACCAAATCAGGTAACTTTTCGATTAAATCAATGTATTACTATTTAAGAACGGAAAATATGAATTTAATGCAGGAACAAATTGAGTGGGGATTTATCTGGAATCTAAACACTATCCCAAGGGTAAAATTATTCCTATGGAAATGATGTACTAATAGCCTACCGGTAAAAGAGAAAATTGGCAAATTCATTGGTGGTCAATTCCAATGTACTAACTGTGAGGAATATGAAACACTAGACCATGTTATGCTTCACTGTTCTTACGCTAAAGCAATATGGTTCAATTATGGGTTGAGAACTAACCACATTAGCTCGACAAATCAATGGATAAAACAATGGAAAACTCTGGATGAGGCTACTACTAATCAATACGCCAAGATACTGTGGTTCATCTGGAAAGCTAGATGCGAAAATTGTTTCAATACTAACAAACAGAATCCGCAACAAATTATAGAACGAATCAATAATGTGACTATTACTCCACTTAAGATTAAGATGGACAATATTAACAATTGCAGAAAAACGACAAAGAAACAAAAATGGAGCCCTCCATCGACACCATACTTAAAGCTAAATGTTGATGCTTCGTTTATCAAGGCTACAGACCCAGCAGGAATTGGATGCATCATCAGAGATGAGAAGTCACAATTCATTAAAGCGGCAGCATCGTCAGTGCGATGCCAGAATGCGGAAGAAGGTGAAGGAATGGCCATACTATTAGGCATACAATGGGCTATACATCTTCATATCACCCATGCGCATATTGAAAGCGATAACCAGGCTTTGATAAAACACATCAATGGTCACAGTAATGTTCTTCAGTGGCAATCCTCAAAGATAATTCGGCAGATCCAATCACTCATGAACAACTTTGATGAAATCATATTCACATATATCTCTAGGGAAGGTAACGCTCCGGCGGATGCATTAGCGAAATGGGGAAGGAAGTATATTGTTCAGAAAGAATGGATTAATGTACCGTCTTTTATTTCGCATTTACTTTAGTTGTTTTGGTTGTAAGACTCTTAGTTGTTTGAATGCAATGTTTCTTCATCAAAAAAAAAAAAAGTACTTTCCATGTTCATTTAAATTTTATGTTTCTCTCTGAAAACACACACCTTTTTCTCTATGTATCCTTAAACTTCCTAGAAATTCTTTCTCTTTATTTATGTGGTTATTTTGATTATTCTCTTACTAAATTTGTAATCTATTTATTTAACCAAATTTCTATTTGATTCCTTCTAGAGTAGAGAAAAATGTTATAATTTATGCGATACAAAAATAGTTACTTTTTCAATAGTCATATTAATTGGTCTTCTCCAACCTACACACTCTAACACAACCATTACAAAAAGCAAAAAATAAAATTATTTAAGTTTTAGATCGTTGTACTCCTCTTCTCTGAAGTTTGGTATAACACTAGACTTCTTTTTCTTTTTCCTTTTTTTTAACAATTTTTTCTCTCCGACCCAACGGATAATTATTATATTTAATTAATTAGAGAATTCATATTGTATTGATAAATACCTTCTATTTTACCATTTTGAATTATTTTCAATAGATTTAGCCATTAGATACTATATAAGACTTATGTCTAACTTACTTCAATTTATTAAATCATTATAAAAATTTATAGAGTGTAACTTCTAATTTAAAAATACATTTTTTTACGTTTGATTATACCCAGGGGCTTAACCAAAATTTGGAACTGGGCACCCAAATTCTCAGCCACATCTCTGGCATTTATAATAAGGCATAATAAGTCGGACTCAACAACATATTTATATATATAGATTTAATATATATTTAGATCTTCTATTTTTATAAATATAAATATAATTATATTTAGATTTTCTATTATATTTTATACATCTAATTGAAGAATTATGCAGGTATACCACTATATTTCTTTTCCCTCTAATATCGTATTTTGATGAATAAATTTATATATATAGATTTAATATATATTTAGATTTTTTTTTTTTTTTATAAATATAATTATATTTAGATTTTCTTTTATATTTTATACATGTAATTGAAGAATTATGTAAGTATACCACTATATTTCTTTTTCCTCCAATATCGTATTATGATGAATAAAAGAATGATGCAGGTATATCCAATCAGGTTGTTAACCAAAATCAAATGTTATGGGCTTGCGTTGGGGTTGATTATAGCTTTGGAGTTGGAGTTAGACTTGTTTTCTAGGTAGGTATTAGATGTTACTTTTCCTTGTGGTTGAGTAGTCTTCTAACTTTCCATTAAAAGTGTGCACGACAAACCAAAACTAATAAAACAATCACCAGGTCCTCTTTATATATGATTTGAGGTTTGTTAAACCTAAAAAATCTAATTACGAACTTCTAATAAATAAAATAATTTTTGAGTCTATAGACCAAAAATAGGGTCCTAATAGGAGATTTAATCCTATATAATCCTAAAAAGGATTTAAAAACCAAATTAATCATCATAAAAGAGATCTAGTCCATTTGTATTCATCTCGAGAGAAATATCAAATCTCTATAATATTTAATCCTTATTAATACCTATTATAACCTTTCCATATATTTTGTAACCGTTTTTGCCAAAATAATCATGTATATATCATTTCCTTAATTGTCTCCATCTTTCTCTCTCCAATCAGAATTATAATGAAAGAAATATTAACAAATCTAATATGTAACCGTAATATAGTATATCTCATTTTCAAGAACATTAACCTAGTTGTTTAACCACTATTAACATCAGAACTCTACATTCATCTCCATTAAACTTATCGAAGATCAATTCTTGAAGGTAATTATTTTTGCTAAAATCATAATGAGAACATTCATTTGTAAGATTTCGTTTTTGTTTTCATGTATTTGATATTACTGTTTTGTATTTAGATTCATTTTTAAGATCTAATAATTAATTTTTTAAACTGTATCAAATTGTTATGTATTATTTCTGAAAAAACGATTCAATTGTAGATCTTTCTCATAATATATATTTCCATCTTTGGTAGATCTGAAATGGAAGTCTAAACTTCTCTCTCTCTCTCTCTAAAATTTTAATATCAATAATGAAATCTTTGATCTTTATATCATATTTAATGTTTTAATCTAGGTATGTTCTATATCTTTCAATTTTCGTGGTATGTATCTTAAGATTTTCGTTTAATCATTACTGAAGTTTTTTTCAGATCAGATTCATCTTCACTGACGGACTCAGATTTGCGGTATATTCAAATTCATTGTTTTCTCTGGATATAAAGTACATGTACTTTACGCGTACTTTTCTCACAAAACAGTTGTCGTTTATAGTACAATAAATGTTCCAAAAATTATATGTAATTTATTGCACATTATACATATTTTTTCACATAACAGTGACCTTGTGATTCGAACTAACGTTATGTTTGTCTTCTAACACATTATGAAGTTTAACAAACAGTATGCATAATTTATTCCATTATACATGTCGTTTCTAGTAAATTGTTTGTTTTGTTAACAAATGTATATGTTTTCTTTTTGCAGTTTTGTTGTTACTTATGGAATTTGCTACTGAAGTTGGTCATTTGTTTCCTGGTGGTGCAAAATCATTTGGATATGCTCTTCGACAATATAGTGTAAATGTTGTTTGTCCTGCTCAAGACTACATATGCTCTTCGACAATATAGTGTAAACGATTTTTTGGTAACAGAATGTAAACGATGTGTAATGTAAAAGAAATTATGTGTTATGTAATAGAAAGTATGTGTAATTTACTGAACAAGACCCAAATACATTTGATAAATTACGTTGTATACTTGACTAATGATGGTTTATTCGTCATAAATAATACATAATTTACGTATTTGTTTCATAATTTGTATTCGATTTGTATTTATGTATGAGTAAAAACGAAAACAAATGCTGCTTTAATGTTCCTAGAAAAATATACTATTTACAAAACTGAAAGTTAAGTGAGAGAAAGTGATATATATGTTTTGTATATTAACCCCCAAATCACGCTAAATTGATCCTAGATTGATTCAGATAATAGGAAAGAGAAAATTTGATTTCCAAATCTGTTTAGAGGAGAGAGAAATTATGATTTGTTTCTATCTTTTTTTTTTCTAATAAATCTCCATATTTTTGGCTAATAAATCTCCATATTAAATCTGTAAAGAAGAGAGAGAAAATTGATTTGGGAAAGTTTAGATTTTGTTTCTAAACAGATTATAGAAGAGAGAAATTTTCGTGAGAATCTAACCGTTTTTTCCTAAATTTATCCTAAAATCAAGGTACATTAAACCGATTGAAATCCCAAATGAAGTAGGTTTAGAGAGAGAAAGTGTCTTTATGAAGATTGGTATCCAATCTGTTTCGGCTGAATAAAGATCCCCCACAAATCACGCCCACGGGTTTTGGGAAAGTTTCCTAAAACCCTCGTAAATTCAAAAAACCCGGGGTTTTTTGATTTGGGATACATTTGGTATTACCCAATAAATTAGCCATACTTTATACCCTTCTTGTAAAAGGACCAAAAATCCATAATCTAAGAAGAATGGTCTATAGACCTATTATCAAATTAATTTTGGTCTATATACCCATGGACTCTAAATAAAATATTAGTTTCTTAAACCTAATTAAATTCTAATAACAACTTCTAAATAAATAAAATATTAAAATCTAAAATTTATAAAATTTCCTAAAAACATATAACTGCTAAAATTAATAATTATCTATTAAAAAAATAGAAAACTAATAAAATAACTTAATTTGATGATATATAAGATTTTCAGAAAATCTTCTGAAAATCTCCCAGCGTAGAACGTCACAACATTATTACGACTCACTCTAATTTAGAAAGTAAAAGCATCTTCAATGCAAGACTCAAGAAAAACTCTAAAAATCTTATGTGTCAAGTGTGAAAAATGGATCTCTAAGAGCATTTCCAATGCAAGACTCAATAAAAACTCTAAAAATTCTATGTGTCAAGTGTGAAAATTGAATCTCTAAATAGTCTCTTTACTATTTAGCCATTTAGAGACACTCTATTGCAAAACCTTCTCCAATGCAACACTCAAGAGAAACTCTAAAAACCTATATTTTGGTTTACAAGTAATTAATTTACTTATGTGGCACTTAGAGATTCTCAAGAGGACACTCTAAATTTAGAGTCCTCTTAAGGATCTCTAAAATAAATCTTAACACATCACTTTAGAGATTCATGTTGAGTTTTGCATTGGAGATGTATTTTAAGAAAAACTCTAAAAAAATCCTATGTTGCACTCTAAGATTTAGAGTTTGAGTATTGCATTAGAGCATCTCCAATGCAAAACTCAAAAGAAACTCTAAAAGTCCTACATGTCCAGTTTCAAAAGTCGATCTCTAATCTTTCTCTTTCTTATTTGGCAAGATTGAGATCCCTTTTTGAAAGACGTCTCCAATGCAACCCTCTAAAACTCAAAAAATACTTACGTGGCATTACTTTTTTTCATTTCAAAAATGTAAAAATCCCAATAATTTCAACTAAAATATTCCATGCCAAAACCAATTCGAGGGAAGTTTCATTTTGCTCCACAATTTTGGAGGGAGACTGTATAAAAGGTTCAATTAAATTCGTTTAGAAACTTATAGCAGCTGGATCACTAGGCTTTTTTCAAAATTTTGCTCATGATTTTATTTACAATTCATTGATGAATCATTTTAAGTATCTTTTCCACAAAAGGAAAAAAGAATCATCTTAAATCTATGCGTTTGTTAATTAATCAAATTCACGGTAACTCATCAATAGGCTAGGTCTTCGCATGCTTTTTGAATCTAGAGAGGAACATATAGAAACAAATAGAGAAAATTGGATAGATAATGTTAGTTATTCTTTCTCTGAATACAAAATATGAAACTTCACCTAATTCTATTTTTTGTTTTAAGTTCTTCTCCAGTCCTACAATTCATTAGGATTATTAGATTTTGGGGTCTGGATAGAGAGATAAAAACCAGCCATGGAGAAATAGAAATTACCAACTTGTAAAGAAAGAAACTACCGAGAGAAAAAACCTAGTGTTAATAGGGATGCAGTGAATCTCGGTTAGTTATTAATTTATTTATGTTTACATTTTTTATTTATTTAATATATAAATAAATGGTGCGTTGGCACTTAGAGATATCTCAAGAGGACACTCCAGAAACGGAGCGTCCTCTTGAGATATCTCTATTCCACTCTCGACACGTCACTTTTAAGATTTTAGTTGAGTTTTCCATTGGAGAAGATTTTTAAACAAAACACTCTAAAAATCCAACGTGGCACTCCGAGTTTCTAAGATTGAGTTTTGCATTGAAGATGCTCTAGGTTCCTAGTTGGCTACTTAGAGATACTCTATTGAGAAACCTTCTCCAATGCAACACTTAAGAGAAACTCTAAACCCTATATTTTAGTATAACATTAATTGATTTGCTTATGTGACACTTAGAGATCCTCAAGAGGACACTCTAAATAACTACCGCCACCTCACTTTAGAGATCCAAGTCAAGTGTTTCATTTGAGATGGATTTTGAAGAGAAACTCTAAAAATATCCGATGTGGCACTCTAAGATTTAGAGTTTGAGTGTTGCATTGGAGATGCTCTACCTAAGAGCATCCTCAATGCAAAACTCAGAAAAAACTCTAATTGGCTTATGTGTTGATTCTCAATTGAGATTCTCTTCCTATGCGGCTAACTTGAGTGTCTCTAATTCAAGTCCTTCTCCAATGCAACACTCTAAAAAACTCATGTCCCACATACATTTAATAGGAAAAAGTGGTTGAGAAAGAAAGACTTTTTATTGGTCCAAAAATTAAATTTGATGACTAGGACACTTAAGACTCTCAAAAGAGATCTCAAAAACAGAATTTCTAGTTGAGACATCTTAAAACTTAATGCTTCCACATCATCTTAAGATCTCAATTGAGTTTTGCATTGAAGAGGTTTTTTCTCAAAGAAAACTCTAAAGTCCTAGGTGGCACTTAAAATTTTAATATTGAGTCTTGCATTGGAAATGCTCTAATCTCTAAAAAAGAAATACCATACTTCATGCTTCCACCCGAAATGTACTTTTATCCACCAACGTTTCACACGCAAAATTTTTGGTAAACATGAGGACAAATGAAGTACCACAAAACAAAAGAAGTTAGTTTGGTAAGTAATTGTCCAGCCATGTTTAAGACTTAGGTGTCGTTTGGCAACTAAAAGTAGAAGTACTTTTGCTTGTAGTAGAAGTTCTTTTGCTTTAAAAAGTAAAAAAATTTCAAAAGTATATTGGGCGAAAATGTTACTTATAAGATAAAAAGTCAAAAAGTTAGTTTGGTAACTCAATTTACTATTGATAATTTTATTTTTCTTTCTCATAAAGCTACTTGATTTCAATTGAATTTATTTATGATTTCCACGATTACTCTTGTATACGAAGTAGTGGTGATATTGATGGTTAGTGGTGATGCCATGAAGGTATGATCATGGGGTATGGTGGTGGTTGAGGTTTGATGATGGTGGTGGTGGAGGTATGGTTGGTGGTGGAGGTATGACGGTGGCGATGGTGGTGGAAGTATGGTGGTGGTGGAAGTAAGATGGTAGTGGTGGATAAAGTATGTGAGTGATAGTGACGGAGTTATGGTGGTGGTGGTGGATAAGATATGTAGGTGGTAATGTTGGAGGTATGGTGGTGGTGGTGAAGGTATCGTGGTGATGGTGGTGGCGGTGGTGATACGGTGGTGGTGGTGGTGAAGGTACCGTGGTGGTGGTAAAGGTACGGTGATGGTGGTGGTGGAGCTACGAGGTAGTTGTCGTCAAGGTATGGTGGCGGTGGTGAAGGTATCGTGGTGCTGGTAGCTAAGGTAGGGTGGTGGGGAGGTGCAATGCTTGTTGTAGTGGGGGTAGAATGGTATGGTAGAATTTTAGTTGAGGTAGTGGATCAGAGATAGACAAAAAAAAAATTTCGTCAAAAAAAATTCATGGATGTCTCAAAAAAAAGTTACTTTACTTTGAAGTCAAAAGCTAAAAATTTGAACTTCAAAAGAAAGTCAAATGTTAACTTAAATGAAGTCGGTAATTTTGGCGTACCAAACTAACTTTTTGAGTTTTCTACTTAAATAAGCAAAAAGTAACTTACTTTAGTGTTGCCAAACGACACTTTAATATAGAGAACCCGGGTGGGAGATCAATGATCCAGAAAAAAATTGTCCCGTCCGCTTATAAGATTTTGGACGGGTGCTTTTAGCAGCCCCCTTGTATTAAGCACTAAAAATCTCATTTTGTTGTGAAACATAAAAGAGGTAGGGAAGAAGAAAGATAGTGAAAATATAGACCAAGAGATAAAGACAAGAAGAACTTGATTTGTATTCATATGTTTGTAGAGAATTCTCTACATTGGTACTATGGTACATTGGTACACTTAGGTACATTGCTACATTAGCTAGAGACCTCTTTATATAGGCCTTTGAAGAGTTACATATCTAATACAAGAGTTACATATAATCAATGGTGCTTGAATACAAATAATGGTGGAGAACTTATGGTGGTGGGAGTTACCAAAGTGTGGTGGTCATCCACCATAAATTAAAGATTTATAACACTCCCCCTGGATGTCCACCACATCAGATATTGCCTCATTAAAACCTTACTAGGAAAACCCAATGGGACAAAACCATAGTGAAGGAAAAAGAGTACAAATTCTTTGTTTATGTACATCTTTGATGAACACATAATCAGCCTCATTTAAACCTTGTTAAAAAAACCCTATGGGAAAAATTCTTAACGAAGGAAAAAGAGTACTTTGTGAAAATATAGTATATAGTGTCTTCATAAACTTGCTCCCCCTCATGAAGGTTGAGGGCATTGTTCAACTTTTTATCGTCAGCTTCCTTTTAGTATATATACACAAAATACAATTTGTAGCATTTGACATTTCAAGTTGCATTAGTATAATGTCTTAAAGTTCATGCATACTTTAACTTGAAGCTTGTTAATCCTTTAGGGATATCGATTGAAGTCACTATTTAGTGATCCGTATTTGTGTATCATGTACATCAGTAAGATAACTATAACATCTTGTGAAATTGATGTACTTATCACATTTCGTTGTATAATCCACTTGACACACATAAGAGGTGTTAAATTCATCATTCGATGACTATTGTCTTAAAATAGAGTTGTCTCGCCAAAACCTTGTCAGGAAAATCCAACGGGACAAAACCTGAACGAAGGAAAAAAGACTACAACTTTTAAACAAATTAAAATAATTTTCAATACGCATAGTTGCCTCGTTAAAACCGTGATAAGGAAAACCCAATGGGACAAAACCTTAACGAAGGAAAAAGAGTACAACGTGATTGACATTTTGTATATGAATGATGGTTGTTTTCTAAAACCACATTACAACACACATAATGTATTGTCTGTACTATATTAGGTACTTCGGGACCTGAATTTCCATGACATATGATAAGTTAAGACAATATGAGTTGCTTTGAATTATAGTCTTTTAGTAATTCAGAATATGTTCATTTTCAAGATTTTCGTTACTCGAATAATCTTTTTCAATACTCTACTGTCAAACTTTGATAAACTCTTCAGGAGTCAAAATAGGATTTATAAATCCTTTATAATTCAACTCTAACATATGTCTACTTCATTACCTTCAGGGTAACTCTTGGTCGGTGCTTCGACTTCATGTCTAAAGACATAAATATTTTGTAACAAAAATCCATAAATAATGAAATATCTCATCAAAGTTTTACCAATTACTTAGAGTAACTCGGAATCAACATGCTCCCAGTAGCTAGTATTTTCATAAATACATCGTCTGAAATAATTTATTTGATTTCTCAAATTCTCACAGCATACATAGCTCAATGATCTCATGTATGTATGTACCTTTGTAAATGGTCGGTGTCTCTTTTTACACATATCCTCTTCAGGAGATTTTATTAGGAATATGAATCACATTCATTTCTAATTTGATAGCCTCTTCAGGAGGAAAAATTATTCCTTCAGTGTCAAAGAGTATATGTCACTTTGATCAACTCTGATCATTTTCCATTACCTTTATCTGGATATAAGCATATTAAGCTCGGAAAAATATTAATATCTCGAGGTAGCAAGTTTTCCGTATATTGATTCCAAATGAGAGAAACTCGATCATTTTCAAGTATTTTACGACATTGAATATAGGACTTCCTCCCCCTAATGTCGATAGATTTCCGTCTTATTTATGAGCACATACTTCAAGGATGTGACAAAGACGAAGGAAAAATCAATTGCTTTAGGCAAATTTGATTTTTATTTTCATATCATATTTTCCGTTAGAAAAAAATTATTATCTGATCACAGCTTCAGGTGTGAGCAATTTGTTATAATATCACAACTTCGGGTGTGATTAATTACATGTGAGATATATCATCTTCATGTGATTTTATTTTATTTTATTTATTAAATCCATCATCACTTTCTCTTTGGTTATTACAACTTCAGGTGTAATATGAAATATGATAATCAAACAATTTTATTTGTCAGGAATTTACAACTCATCACTGTCTACAGACACGTAAGAAAATATCATCATCACCTGAATAGATATTCTGGATTTCGACTTAATATATGATGAGTTTCACAAAAATTGATTACATTCCACGATGAAGAGCTTTGTCAAATTTAATCAAACTATACGTTGGTATAGTAAAATGAGATTCTCAATTTTGTTACTCCATTTCCAATATGAACTCAGTATAGGATTTTTCTTATCACCGTTTAATTATAATCCTTTAATAATCAATGGAAAATAATTCCAATACTGAAATACCAGTACTTGTCATTCTTCAGGAATGTGTAGGTAAATTTGATTTCCAACGGTTTACCCTTTTTGTTGACAATTAATCAACTCATAGGGATATATCTTTTCATCCTTAGAGATTATTTACTCTAGTAATTCTTTTAGAATTTTCTAGATTTGAAGGTATATACACCAAACTTCAGGTTTGGTAACCTCATATACAAAAAGATGATTCAGTTTGATCTTAATCAAATTTTGGTGGTTGAGTTTCCTCTTCGGAGAAATCTTCTTTAGCAAACTAAAATATGCACTTATGATATGTTCATAAAAAAATAAACATTAGTTATGAAAGTAATAACAATTTCTTTTTAAATCATAACTTACCTTGACCTTACCATCGAATGAATCACATTAACATTCATATTTGATCGCAATGTTAATTATTTCATTATTAGCATGTATGCAATTCTCATATCCTTCTCATATGATTCAATATTTCTTAGCAACAATAAAATAAATGGTTAGCGATAAATAAGAATGAATAGTTTGTAAATTCAACAAAGAAAGGTTCAAATACCTTTTAACTTACCAATCACAATTGACCAAACTTACCAATCTTTTATTTGCTTATAACTTGATCAAGGAGTGAATAATTTCTTCTTCCCTTTAAGCATAGAGCAATTCGTGCTGATAACGTGTTGTGAAAAATAAAAGAGGTAGGGAAGAAGAAAGATGATGAAAATATAAGCAAAGAGAAAAGGGACAAGATGAACTTGATTTGTATTCATATGTTTGTAGAGAATTCTCTACATTGGTACTATGGTACATTGGTACACTTAGGTACATTGCTACATTAGCTAGAGACCTCTTTATATAGGCCTTTGAAGAGTTACATATCTAATACAAGAGTTACATATAATCAATGGTGCTTGAATACAAATAATGGTGGAGAACTTATGGTGGTGGGAGTTACCAAAGTGTGGTGGTCATCCACCATAAATCAAAGATTTATAACACATTTTCATTTGTTTGATACTCATCTCTTCTTATCCACCACCTCTCATTTTCCTTCTTCTATAATCCCTTCAATTTGAAACTGGGTTCAGTTCAGAACCAACAAATAAGTAAAGGGCAGAGAGAAAAAGTTGGAGAGAGAGAGAGAAAAAGAGAAGGTTAGAGAGTTTATTGAGTAGTGAACCATGGCTCTCAAATTCTCTTACCGAGGAGAAATTGGGGTCATTTCTGAAAAACCATCTCTATTACCTCTTCACTATGGTGCTGCTTGTTTTTTTTTTGTACGTCTAAATCTGAATTGGCTGAATCTGAATTGGCTGAACTGAATTGGATGAATCTGAATTGACTGAATAATTGACTAAGTTTGCATGTTTGTTTTTCAATCTGAAAATATTGGATCTGAATTAAAATGTTTACATTTATACCCCTGATTAATAGGTGTAATATTTAAAAACAAAAACTCCCATAAAACGCTTATTTTGTTTGTCCCTATCTCCTCCAAGAAAACCCTAGAAACCTAGGGTTTATTATCTCTTTACTCCAAAAAGCTCCAGCCTCCCTATCTATCTCTAATGAATGTGTGGAAAAAATAGGTCTTCTTCCTCGGATCTCTCTCTCTCCACCGCCGGACTTGTCTCTCTTCCGCCAGATCTCCCTTTCTCCCTCACGAGATCTCTCTCTCCCTCGCCGAATCATCAAAAAATCATTAGGAAGAAGATCGTCAAGCTCACTGAACCCGGCTGATGATGGCAAATCTAAGAAAGATGACCACTTTGTTATCATATTATCTGTATGATCATCTGTATGCGAAGATGGATTCGGAGAATAAGTAGAAGAAGAAGAATACCCAGATGATGAAACTTCAGAATCAGCAATAAAATCTTCTTCATTTGCAAATTTAGCAGCTAAAATTTGAATCTCAGATGAAGAAAGTGAACAACCGCCATAAGATCCTAACCATATTCTTTCTCTGCTATTGGGTGATCTGATTTCTGATACATATTTTCCTCATTTTCTTTTCCTAACTCCCCTGTATGAAGATCTGGTGAGGGAGAGAGAAATCCGGTGAGGGAGAGAGAGATCCGGCAAGGGAGAGAGAAATTTGGTGGTGGTGGTGGTGGTGGCGGCGGTGGTGGGGCTGGTGGTAGTGGTTTGAGGTGGCGGAAATTTGTGGGGGGTGTTGAGTAATATTTTGATTTTGATTTTTGTAAATCAGAGGGGTATAACGGTCATTTGACCTATTTCAGCATTTAGGTCTCTTTTTCAGACTTGTTTTAAAGTCTGAAAAATGGGGGCTATTTTTCAGCCCATTCAGACCACAACCTAATTCAGCCACATTTTCAGATTTTCTCAAACTAACAAAACAAACATCTGAAATCTGAAACGTGTTTCTATTCAGATTTCAGATCTGAAAATAACGAAAAAACAAACAGCACCTACAAGTTACAACCATAAAAGGCAACCAAACCAACAATATAAAAGAACTAAATCCGATATTTACCCTTTATTGAGAAGAAACGGTTCTGCGTAGAAATTTGTTTAGGAATAAAAGAACTATAACTAGGCTCAATCATTTGTATTTTTTATTTCAAGATATAGAAGATCTTCCACATATCAACAATGATGCATGACCCCACAAAAAGTTGGTCCCAATGGCCCCACAAGGTCAAATGTGCCCTTGGGGTGCTTTTTGTCCGGACAAATAGCATTTTTCTATACATATATTTACAAACTTGACATTTTATCAAAAGAAAAACCTTTTGAAGTAGCCCTAACAATGTTGATTTCATGTTGATAAGTAAAACTACCACCAACTCCATGTCTAGTACTACCCATAGTATGTGGTGGAGGTGGTGGTGAAGGTTGCAGCTCTATTGTGACGGATGAGTTCTCATTCTCACTTTTCAACTGATCTTTGATCGACTCCTGGGGCCTAGAGTCATGAAATGGAGCTACAATATTGGCATTATGATGCACTGGTGAAGGTGATCCTTCACTATCTGAACGATCATTTCGGTCGGCTATCACATAGCGTGAAGATGATTGAGAACTATCGACTTCGCTTCGATAGTTCTGTTTACGCAAAAGATGAACAGGTGACATGGCGTGAGTAGGACTGGACGGGAAACTCGATGTAGGCGTCAACGATTTTCGGTTTTGTTTTATATGTTTTCTTGCTGTATTGTGCCAGTGTTTCAAAGCTGTAGCCACTCTTTCATTAAATATGGTTGGTTTCATAGTAGAACCCATCTGTTTTATGCAACCAAAGTCATCAATGGTGTAAGCAGAGTGTAAGAAAAAGTTGGATGTAATAAGTAGTTCTAACTAAATAGAAAAACACTTCCAAAAAAAAAAACTAAATAGAAAAACTAAACTTTCACCTTGAGTTAGAAAGACAGATACACCTTAACAATAGTTAACATGCTAGCAATTAAGGACAAAAGGATTGGGTGCCTCCAGAGGCGCCCTATGCTTTTGCTCTCAGCCCATTCCTCTCTCGGCACTTCCCTTGAGGCCTCAGACTGAGTAGATAGAGGGCTCTCGGATTTATCCTAATCCATGATGTTTAAGCCCAACAAGGATTAGGCCTGGTTCGAGTGCCCTCTGACTGCCTCAATCTGTGAAGTGCGAAAAGAGAAAGAGACCCAAAAGTAAAATGAAGGGGTGTAGACTATTTTCTTACCTGAATAACTAAAGCATAGAGAGGGAGAGTGACGTAGCTACAGAGAAACTGTACGAACAATCTGGTCATGATCAAAAAATATATATGTTAATTTGTTTTCTATCTTTAAAAAATGAAATTGTCGTTTGGAGACTTACCCCATCGAGATCCTTATGGCAACATCTTCAGTCTTTTTGTGGTAGCAAGATTTCAATCCAAATTGATACTGAATATGATGTTAAAAAATGTTTAAAAAGAAATAAAATTATATAAAATAAAATAAAATTATATAAAATTGTAAGCAATTAGGGAATTAATGATTTACCCAAGTCCACGCAAAGAAGGCCAGCTGAAAAGCATTCTATACACAGGAAGAAAAAATAACCGAGTTATATAGATGTAATAATAATAATAGTATTTTAGTAATCAAGGATATAATATTTAGGTCTCCTCTACTCACTGCTAATTGTTTTTTAGTCTGTTGTCCACAAACTTAATGTAGTATGAGAGTTAGGCTCACACGTGGTAGACTTAATGATCACTCAATACTCCAAGTCGCGCCCAAAAAGACATGTGTCGAGTTAAAAGAACGGCGCCACTATAAAGGTGTTAACGAGAATAGTTTCATATAGAAAAAGAGTCCTCTAGTAACGAAGAGTATAATATCTAAACTATCTCCACTAGTTACATATTGATTTTGAATTAGATGACCTCAAACTTACAACAACCAGTTGGTCGCATATTTATAAGTTCAATCTACATGAATTAGTCAAAAAATTGTTAAAAAAGATTGGACTCATTGGATCGTTATAATGGTGTACCTGGAAGAGAACAAAGTGGATTAAGAAGAGAATGAGACGAGGACGATTGAACCAAAAGAGATCATCAGCTGGTTGAACTGTTGGAACCCCTTGAACTACATCTCCTCTATCTTGAGTTCTTAAACCCATCTTTGTTACGATCATTTGTAGCTTTGTCCCCACTAGTAAAACAATCTAGGTTTTCCAATTTACATGATTTCAGTAAGAGAAAAGAGGGTTTATTTTGGTGAGACTCCAAACAAATATATATATAGGAAGTGTAAAAAAGTGATTGCTTACAATCAAGGGGATAAAGGGTAGCCACAAATATGAATATGTTCCTGCATTTATTTACACAAAAGTAGTTTGAAGTTAGAAAGATGTAGGCAATTAGGTTGGTGGTTTTAACAAATGCAATGAAGAGCTCTTGTGTTTTTTACCATTTGTACTCGATAGTAGAAAAAGAAGAGCAAAGAACCATAGTACTGGACTGCAAAGACAAGCCAAAAGTAAAAATAAAATAAAAAACCCTAATAAGTATTGATAGTAGTTAGTGTAAACCTTATCAAGTATTTTCGTAACCAATAATAGATTCACTTGGCGCACAAGCCCAAGCGTTCTCGGTTGGAAGGAGGCAAAGAAATGAAGGGAGACATTAAAAATCAACAACATGAAGCAATAGTGTCTAGGTCATCTACACTCGATGTTGGCTAGTTTTGAATTAGACGGCTATAAACTTAATATGATATCAGAATTAGGCTCAAGCTAAATGGTCTCAAATTCTCAATCACAATACGTGTTTCAGGTCACCCAAGAAAAGAGACACATATTCAGTTCCAAGGAACGTCATATGTGAAAGGGCGGGTGGGAATTGTCCCACATAGATAAAGAGCACTCATAGATAAAGAGCACTCACGTGACCAAAAATATAATACTTAATTGGGTTATCTCTATTTTTAATTAGTTTGAAACAGCAAACTTAAAAGAGAAAAGAGATGAATGAAAACCTGATTCCTACAACAACTTTATAGTCTTCCTCAAGTGATCTGTTGATGTATTTTTGGAAATTAAATACGTGGGAACTTTGTGGAGCTAAATGTGCCTGAAAATTCAAAGATTTGGAGGTGAAATTTGAAAATTTTCTTATTTTTATGTTTAAGTAAATATTAGTGAGAAAGAAAGAGGGGTGATCTTACCATAATAAAACCATGTCGAAGAGTCAAATAGTCAACCTTTGGAACTGATCTAAAGAACTGCCTAAAGAAACACACCTGCACAAAGTGAAAGGTCAATAGCTTCAATATGCCAACAATCTTTTGTTAGAGTAGTAGGAGGTTGAGTCTTCCACTTTCTAGATCATGAATTCGAGACACACTGACAATACAAAAATTAAATAAAATAACTTTAATATATGGGCCTAGTGGTCGAGGCCCTAAAATATATTAGCATTTTTTATCAGATCCACTAAGCCCCACTTGGGGGGTATTCTCTAAACCTTAGAACCCTAACTTGTAAGGAGAAGAATCATAGTTATGGTTGAAAATGCTATCTCATCAACAACAATCTAGAAAAACAGTAAAGAAAGTAAACAATCACATAGAACAAACAAAATTTATGTCACGTGGCTCGGTTGATGAGACCTACTCCACGACAAACAATGTAACGATGATTGCCATTACGAATGAAGAACAAGTCACAAAGATTTCTGTAGGATTTCAGTTTATAGGTCATTGGAACTTTAGTTTCACCTCCTCACCACCCCTCTATCTTATTTTGAAAATACATAGATAACCCCTTACATTGATAACCGCTCTAGTAAGATTCAAGGCAAACATAAGCAAAACGGGTCAGGTGGTTTTGCGGGTCACAAATCGGATTGGATATTTGATCCATATTCAAGAAACATTCAACAAAACATTTGTGATTTCTAACTCAAAACCTGTTGACAATGAGCGACAATGAGCAGAGAGACTCTAAACTTTTATCATTTTGTTTTGCTGAGAGTTACTTCATTTTAGATCAGTACAACCTAAATATCACTTACTTGGACAATTAACTTTTAAGTGTATGTTAAGGCTCAGTAATATTGTGGTGTCCTATGGAATTTCTTGACAGAGTAATCTCAACACTTACCACCCATAGAAGAACTTGAGATCTGCTCCAGAAGCTGAGGTGCCTTCGTCCGAATGTTGTATCTCTGGCATACCTAAATCTATCAGGATCTACAATTCACAACCAGAGTATTACCCAAATATTAATGAGTCTTTATTTGTTTATCTTAAATTACTAAGATTTTAAAAAGATCAGTTAATGAGATTATACATATAGATGTGAAGTTAGAGTGACATAACATCCAAAACTGATATGGGGACTCCGTGACATACTCCATGGTGTACTCTCCCGAATAGGACAAACAAGAGATATTTTAGTCTTTGCAAAGTGTGTGCCATGGAGTATGCTTGGAAGTCCCCCGATTAGTACAACGTCAATGTTTGAGTATGACTATTTGTAATGTGATATACCCACTAGGATTACCCAACTGGGCTTCACCCAATTGAAGATTTTATATGATTGAAAAACATTTGTCATCTCCAACTCAATTGAAGATTTTTTATGATTGGCTCACCATGGGTGAATTGATATTCTGCAGATCTTGTCTCCCTCTCCCAAGATTTCCATTTTTTCATCTGAAAAATAAAATAACCTCACAAATTAATGGATAATCAAATTCTAGAGATAGATAGAGAAAAAAGAGAGTCTGGAGAGAGAATAGCTAGAGATGGTATATTGCAGTTTGCTATAGCTTAGGTTATTACCTTAGCCCTACCCAAAGCCATGGTAATAATAGAATAAATCACATGGGAAATTGCAAGAACAAAGATGAAGATGTGAAGCTGATGAATCCCACTCACTGATACCAATGGTACTTTACCCTACAAAAATACATCAAAACTTTTATTGGCAACTAACTCCAACATATAATCTTCAACAAAAAAAAAAAAAAAACTCCAACATATAAGAAATGTAAGAGAGGTGTTATATTCTCTAAGTAATTGATCATAACAATACCTTGGGTGTGCATTTATCATTTGTTCCTCCTGCTAATATTCGTCTAAAACTCGTAAAAGACTCATAATCCTGATTATGACTGAGAAGTCGTCTCCTATCGTTAGTAAAGTCACCGACCTTCGACGATTTGGATTTCTTTTCGTCTTCGGATTTACAAGGATGCCAAGTATTTGCAATATTCTTAGGTATACATATTTCTGAAATGAGTCCTTGTCCTATTGTTAGGAGCAAGGATATGAACCCTAATACCATAAGCTCTGAAAAGGAAATTACCCAAACAAAAAAAGGACTTAGTTTATGTTTGCATAAATTTCAATTCATGCAAATTATAATGATATTCTCCCTGTTTGATAGAAATAATACCTGCTTTAATCTTTAATAAGGCTTCATATAGACCTCTCTTCTTTTTCTTTATTAGCAACTGAAAATTACAACATATATTTTACGAATTATTACATGTCGAGGTTACTAAGGTTGGTGTCAATTGTTTATATTATATTGGTCGAAGTATACACAAATTAACATAGGTTGTTGCTATGTTTAGAAAGAAATTAGTAAATAAATGCTCTTACCTCTCCGATGAATTCGAGAACATATTCAAGTATGATAGAAATCAAAACCAATACGAAACAAACAACTGCAATTGCCCATGTTGGGGTCTGCTCTAGAGTACGTGAACTGTCGTCACCGCCCGCCATCTTCTTGTTGAACTTCTTGTTGTCGAAAGAGTATTTTATAACTAATTAAATTGGAAAAGTACTTGGGAAAATTAAGTATCTATTAATTTGGAAAAGTACTTGGGAAAATTAAGCATCTATAAATTTGGAAAAGTATTTGGGAAAAATAAGTGAGCAAGCAATGAAAAGAAAGCAATTGAATGATGATTAGATGAAGTAGGCAACTAATAAATAGATGACGAGAAATTGGGGACGTATGTTGAAGGTCAAACAATTTGAAAATCTCAAAAATATTGACATTTTCAATATGTGGAATGAAACGAAGGACCAATCAAAAACCAAAGTTCTAGATGTGCAAAACGTTGAGGGACTAACATTGACTTGTGATCTTTGGGTAAGTTTTCATGGGGATGTGTCTACAGAGCTAAATTTCAATGGACACATTCCTCCCAAAAGAACTAGGTATGTACACATATCACCCTTGACTGAAAAAGTGTATCACAAGATGACGAGGGGACTTTGAATATAGAGTTTCGAAGTTTGACCGATATAAGAGCATTTCTGTTAAAATACGTGATATATGAGACGGATTGAGATAAAGAGATCAAGATGAATTTAAGATATTGGAAGATATAAAACATAGAATAAAATATATACTCTCTTGTATTTAGGATATAATTCGTAACTATCTAATAGTAATAATATAAGTTGGATTTTATATTATTTCTAGTTTAGCAAAGAGAAAAAACACCAAACCCTAAACCCTAATTTTTCCATAAATAAGAGAGGATTCTAAGAAATAACTGATTTGATTACTATTTAACTATTGAAACGAATCACCACAATTGTAGGTAATAAAGTATGTAGTCGTTCTGATTTTATGCGAGGATGAAGGTCGTGAATATCCGACTGAATCTTGTTAAATATAGTGTGCTTTCTTTATGTTCATCTAACTCTTATTATAACATAATCGTGAATTTAGCATGTTATCAGAGCAGGTAGTTTAATCCATATTTAAGCTTATGCAATTTTTCGATAATTTTTTTTCATCGTCGTGACTAAATAATCGACAAATCACTTTGTTGATCTTTTTTCATTGTTCCAAGTTATCTGCTGATTCATCACGCTTTACTCATCTCTTTATTATCATCATATACAATCAAGGGAAGTACATCAACTAGAGATATGGAG
The DNA here is from genome assembly GCF_041429995.1 of Eschscholzia californica. NCBI lineage: Eukaryota > Viridiplantae > Streptophyta > Magnoliopsida > Ranunculales > Papaveraceae > Eschscholzia > Eschscholzia californica. The sequence continues at coordinate 38,612,377 of NW_028238420.1, read as the reverse complement.
TTGCTTTAGCTGAATACATGAATTGGAAGACTTCATCAAGTTAAGAGGCATTTTTGTGGCTTTTGTTTTAGCCAACCCTAATTAATAAAATTGGTCCCATTGAGAACTAGTAAAAAAGCACCGTGATGATTTTGTTTGGAAGTCAAGATAGGGAAGCCGATTTCAATCAAGTCAAGCTAAATATATTATTTTACCATATTATTTCACTCTTTTTTTCAAAGTCGGGCACTTCAAATGTTATGTTTTATGACTTGCTAGGTGATGGGATACGTGATACTTGAGATGGATCGAGATAAAAAGAACCGACGATCAAGTTGAATCCAAGATATTTGAAGACATTTTACAATAGAATATATACTTTTTTGTTCCTAGTTTAGTTAGGAGAAACTAGAAACCTCAATTTCTCTATAAATAAGAGAGGTTTCTAGGAATTAACTGACTCAATTATTACTCAATTATTGTTACAAATCACAATAATTGTGGGTAATAAAGTATGCCGCCGTTCTGACTTTATCCGAAGACGTAGGTCGTGAATATCCGACTGAACCTCGTTAAATATGGTGTTCTTTCTTTATGTTAATCTAACTCCGATTGTAACATAATCGTGAATTTAGCAATTTCTAATGCGACACTAAATCTTAAAAATTTTGAGTGTCACAGGACTTTTAGAGTTTTTTTTATTAGAAACTCTTTCCCGTGCAAAATTCAAATTGGATCTCTATGATGATGTGGAGGTAGTTAAATAGAGACATCTCAAGATAGAGAGTGGTATCTTGCCCTCTTGAGATATCTCTAATTGTCCAACTCATCAATATTTCAGTTTGAACCAATAGAAATTAAGTCTTCGTGTATTCTCAAAATAATTAAATATTTCTTTACAGAAATAACTATGTCACACAAGTAAATAAAACAAGTTTAGGACTTTGCGTTGGAGATACCAAAGAATTGAGTATCTCTACTTTCGACATCCAGAAGTAAGAATCTAAATTAGAACTTGACACATAACGAATAAAGATTTTTCGCATTTTGCATCGGAGATGCTCTAAGGAGCGGAATATGTTCATTCATTAGAGTTCAAGCTTGAGAAATAATTACTCGTTTTTGTACTATATGCGTACAAGAAAGTAAATTATGAACTAGTTTGATGTCAGATCTACATCTGAACATTGATCCAATAGCTATTGTATTAGGGCAGAATAACCATTTTGTTTTACCAGGTTTCTGCCGCGTTCGTATGACGCGGCAGACCCTTCTTGCAGTGGCGTATCCAGGATTTACTTTGAGAGGGGTCTAAAAAATTACTATGCCCCTTCCAAAATCACGGTCACATAAATTTAAGCAAATAATAGTACTTTATTGATAAAATTAATAACCACAAGTAATTGATACCAAGAGATTCAAACACTTAATATTTTATACATGTTTCATACTTTTATATACATCCATAATTAACCTTTACGAGTTTTCATCGGTTGGAAGTTCTTCATAATTATCTCGTTATCGATCTCTATAGATATATTTCAATGTAGACAAACATATTACCACTCAACCATTAGTCACTCCTCCGATTGCACAATTGACTTTTAATAATGTTCATGGTTGATAATGATCTCTAAGCTGTAACAGTTGCCACAGGTAACACCAGTACCAAATTCAAAAGCAATTAGACTAATTTATATACTTCATGTTTTCCCGTGTCTACCATTTTTTTAGCAAGGTCACCGATTCCATCTAACTTGGAGAAATCGTTATTAGAACGTATATCAACAATGTAATTTTCAAGTTGATCACCAAGTCGCATGATGTCAAATGAATTAAAATCGTTTGGATAAAATTCAGCAAGAAGGATCAATTTGTTCTTGTCAAAAATGAGAATGAATTAGATGGACTTAAAGAAGCAATGCACAAGAACAACTCTGTGTTGGATTCAGTGAAACGTGCATTCAGTTCCTGAAGTTGCATATATATAATAGTGCAAAATGTAACTCAACTCGATAATGATGAAGAATTGATAATAGTCTTTATAAACTTAGAAATCAATTCAAAGTAAATTAGAAAATCCTAAAATTGGCTAGGGAAACTCAGTGAATTTTAGAAACACTAAAAACCTAAACTAACACCACAAAAAGTGGTTGTAGAATTCGAACCCGCAACATTCTTAGTCCCTCCTAAAATATTCTTGAGCTCGAACCAATCTACCAAGTTTCAAGTTATGTTAAGGTAACACAGAATACACTATGTTTTTGCTGCAGAGTTTTAACTGAATAAAGAAAAAAAAATATGTGAAGGCAGACTCGAACCCGCGAGCACAAGATTAGTTACACCACCGTTCAACCATTGCTAGCAGCGGGTACTGTTGTTAGAAGCAACCTACAACGATGTAACCTGTTCAGAGTGTTTTTCTTTTTTCTTTTCAAATATCGTGTACTAAATCGTAAAAGTTGAAGGGGATCTATAGACCCCCTAAGCCATACATGAATCCGCCACTGCTTCTTGACTAACCTCGAAAAATCATATTTGATTTTGATTTACCACTAAAGAAGAAGATGATGACAATTATGGTTAAATTTTTTTTTTCTCGAAAAAAAGATGATACAGAATATAAGTGGTTGAGGTGATCGTTTAAGACGTGATTACAAAAAAAAAGAAATTGAATTTAAACTACCTCCTTTTTTTTCTCTTAAGAAAAAATATGGGGAATAAAAACTAAATTATCCTGTAATTGTTAGTATAACTATTCAAAAGATAATTTTTTAAGATATCCTAGTCGGCTGGATCTGATCTAAAAGGATAGTCTGACTTGATCTCTCCCGTCAACTGAACTGTTTTATTATATAACATTTCTTTGTAACAAACATGTTGGCAATTTTTTGTTTGTAAATGTAAGCTATATTACGGCAGCCATTTGTTGTGTGTTCTTATATGTGCTTTAATTGCTTGGAGTTGCCAAACAGGAATAACTAAGTCAACCCTATAAATTACTTTTCTTTTTTTTTTTTGGTTGAAAGACCCTATAAGTAACTTGACTTACAAAGTTTATAACCGTAAGATGGTATTAACTGATAGTTATATAACATAGGTCTAAGTCAACATTTGGTAGCTCAAGAAGTCTATAATGTTAACATAAATTTTAAAATTCTGGAAGTTTCAGGTTCGATTCTCGAAGGAGGTTGATTTTTTGGTTTAATAAATTTGAGTTATAAGGTACAAATAGTATTGTTGATTTAGGCCATGATTTAGTTGGGTTTTAGTTCCGTTCTCGTACGAAATTAAATTAGGCGGTTATCGTGCTTATCACATCTTTGAGGTATCAATGACATTATAATAACTATCGTAGATCGTACTCAATTCTCAAAAACCATAAGGGTAGGAATTAAAATGGTTTGATATAATAAAGTGTTTTTTGGTCTAACATAAAAATAAGGGCCTTAATGGGTCTGTGGGCTATATGCCTAAAAAGATTATAATGGATTTAAGATCAAAGTTTTTGGAAAAATAAGTAATAAGTCAACTTTTTTAAATAGTTGAAAGTATTGACATAAACTCCAAAATTCTGAAAGTCTCAGGTTCGATTCCTAGAGGAGGTGGAATTCGTGGTTTATTGAACTTGGGTTATTAAAAGTATAATAGGAAACGACTGTTTGGGTCAAAATATTTTATATAATGAGTAAAAAATCACTTATAATTTTCAAATAAGTGAAGAGTGTAATTATAATATGTGTAATTGTTCTTAAAGTTTGAAATAATATGTATAATTATCTTTTAGGTCGTTTTAGAACTTTTTTATTCCCGAACTGCCCATGAAGTCTCTTCCTCTACTTTTCAATCTCTCTCTAGAATTTTTCAGCGAAGAACAATCATGACGTCTCTGCAACTAAACTGAGAATCCACAAATCCCCGGAGGATGATAGCTTTGATCACCTAAATGACCGGTCAAGATGGTTTATATCTAACTGAGTTCTCCCTCGAGAAAGGATATGAAGTTCATGGCTTGATTCGAAGATCTTCGTATCAATACTAAAAGGAATCAAATACAAAGTAATGAGAGAAGATTGAGAGAATTATTGATAATATGCTTAAAGTTATGAGAGAAGCCCTTGATGTTGTGGTCTTGCTGCTCCTCAAATTGGAGTTCCTTTGAAGGTCCTTTTTCATTTTTCTGTCTCTCTCTCTTTCTCTTAATAAACATCTCTATTTGATTACACTTCCATGTTATTTGTTTTGTATTTCTCATTTTCGAGGAACTAAAATTGATGATTTTTGTGGGACATTTTGAGCTCAATAGTTTAGTATCTTAAGGCTAGGTTTCAGGTCTAATTGAGGAAAAGCGAACAATGTAGCATAAGGTAGTTGAAGAAATTCCTCAATGAAGTGAATTTTGTGTTCACTAGTTCAGGTCAGTAAAATGTTTGGAAATTTTGTATTTGAGTAGTTGAGCTACTTTAATGGCGGTATAATTCTTGCATGTATAAGAAATGTGGTTTTGCTTAAGGAATTGAAGTTGTTATTCTGTTAATGATTAAGTTTGATAGAGATAAGTAGTTGAGAATTAGAATAATCAGTTCTGCTAGTTGATGTATTTCTTGGTTTCTTAAGTTGTAGTGAAAAATTAGATTATAGAATTGTTCATCTTTGAGTTAAGTTATGGAATTTAAAACATCAATCTGATTTAGTGTGATATGTTTCTGTGTTTTGAATGAAATTAGAAAATCTGATCAATCTTCTTCAGTGCAAGTAGTTTCTTGTTAAATTGAGCTCTGAATTGTTACTAGAACTTCAAAATGCATTTAATGAAACGTTTGGTTCATTCATTGACCTAGTTTTGAATGAATAGTATATTTGATTTAACAAATTCAAATTCTCTTCTATTTTCCGGAGTTAGTATCGTCAAGAATCATAACACTAAAAAAATTACAAATTTTCTTTTTTCCTATCTACTCAATCACTAGAATTTCTTCAAGTTATACAGAATTATGAAACAGGTAGGAGTGATATCTTGGATAGCTTATTTTGCAGAGAAGCAAGGAGAGAGAGAGAGGTGTAACTGTTTAAATTTTTGATATCACATTGTTTTGGGCACAGATGGAATGGTGTAAAAGTAAGATTTTGTGAAAATTGGCAGTGACTTTAAAATATTTTGTAATGAGATACTTCTTTAGCTTTGGGATGACGTGTCATCTGGCTACTATACATTTCCATCAACTCGAGGAAGAAACAGCAGAAATAACCCATATGCAAATACATGTTTGCAGAGTTGAAACATCTGAAATAACCCATATGCAAACACACGTTTGCAGTTTACATTATGCAAACACACGTTTGCATAACAGATTGTTGCAAACACGTTTGCATAACAGATTGTTGCAAACACGTTTGCATAACAGATTGTTGCAAACACGTTTGCATAACAGATTGTTGCAAACACGTTTGCATAACAGATTGTTGCAAACACGTTTGCATAACAGATTGTTGCAAACACGTTTGCATAACAGATTGTTGCAAACACGTTTGCATAACAGATTGTTGTCAGATTGTTGCAAACACGTTTGCATAACAGATCGTTGCAAACACGTTTGCATAACAGATCGTTGCAAACACATTTGCAGAAAAACGTAAAGGGAAAAAACGCCGTTTTTTTCTGGGTTTTTTTTTTTGAAAAAAAAATATTGAAAGTGGATCTTGTTAGAAAGCTAATGAAAAATCATTTCTAAATATATAATTTTTATAGAAATCCGACATCTCAAACAAAAGTTATATCGATTTAAAATTTAAAGAAAAATAAAAGAATTTAGTTACACAAAATGACAAAAAAGGGTATTTTAGTATTTGCACACTTTTTGACCTGAATAATAATTTTCAAATGTTTAGTACTTTTCTACTCATTTTCAATATTATTTTGACCTTTCTAGTAATTACCTCAAAGTATAAATAATGTAATAAATTTGTCAGGCTTTAGGCCTCTTTCATGTTGTTGGGTTTATAGCCTTTTTCATTAATTGTTTAACTTATGCGGTTATTGTGCTTATTATATCTTCAGGATGTATCAATGCGTTGTAACGACTAACGTAGATTGTAGTCGATTTCTAAAAAAACATCGGTGATATTTTCTCATTCAAATACATACTAAGTTGTTAAATTAAACAGTAGAAGGCGTAGAGTTATTTACGCTTTGTATAATGCAGTAAGGTAATGATATCATTTTTTTTTGAAACAGATTATAATGGTATCATGAAAAAACAATTTGTTTGGTGAGTCTCAAAACATAGTGTATTGTTAAATATTTTGTTTGGTGAACGCAAGAGTTGCAAGATTTTAGGTTTTTCTGTGGAGGTTAATATTGGGTTCATTTTTTTTTGATGAATTAATATTGGGAGTACGATAAGACTCATTTCTTTGGTCTTACACCAATAATAGATCATGAGAGCTGATGCGATGCCCGACCACTCTCCAGGTTGAATCCCGACGAGGTGACATGGCCGGTCCGGATATAGAGAGAGTTTTTCACTCTTTCTATCTAAATCTAGCCCGACCACATCACCCGGTCGGAATTTAGCCGGAAGAGTGGCCGCACATAGCATCATTTTTGATAGATCATACAGGGATGTACCCGAGTGTGACACGGTCACAAGAGCTTTTCCAACTCTTAATGTCTGGAAGTTGAACTCTACAATCAATGGGACCACAAACTTCATGTCCCTTTTCCTACTTGATGAAATTGCTCTTCAGTGGACTTTGACCATACGTTTTAAAAACGTATATGTCTATAATGCTTTTAAAATTGTATTGCAGACCGACTATGAAAAGATATTTTGAGAATCTTATATAACTTCAAATCTAATTCTTTTTAATAGTTTAATATTTTTGGATTAGTATAGAATTATAACCACAGCCATAGGTGGTTTAAAATTTTTAAGAATCTAGGTTTCAGATTTGGGAAATTTTAATTGCACTCCAAATTTTTGTTATATACAGTCACATCTAAGGTAATTTTTGTTCTAGTCAAAGGAGATGTGAGTGTCGCAGGTAAAAACGATAAATGTATATAACATTTCTCTTCAGATTTTGGTATTTTATTTATTTTGAAAGTTGTTAATTCGATTTTGATCTAAATAGAATTTACTAGTTGTTTATAATTGATTTTTTTTGTGAACAAAAAGATTACAGTTGTTTATAATTTACTAGTTGTTTATAATTGATTCAGTTTATCAATAAAAATTACAGTTGTTTTTTAACACAGGGGGAGAGACTTAGCAAATCAAATCAAATGGTATCTATATATTTGCGTTGTATCTGAAATATGAACAAAGGGGAACCCCATAGATCCCACTATGCTTAGGTATGGCCTAATAGGCATGACAAATGTGTTTGGGACGGAAATTTTTATGTTCACTTAGTATTACCCGTCAGTTCAACAAAAAAAACTTAGTATTACCCGTCACACTCACTTATTCTTGTACTTAAAATACCTCTTGGAACAAAAAGAAAAAAAAACTAAAAATACCTTACATTTTTTTTTTTTTGGAAATTTTAACTTCATTAAAAGCCTAATGGCTACTGAAAACATACAATGAAGCAAAAACATGCACTCGACTTCCCTCAACATTTCAATTTGTAGGGACTAAAGTGAAAATACTAAAACTAGGGAGGGTCCAACACTGATTGGGCCAGGTTATGGGCATGCGAGTTCGCCACCCGGCTTACCCACATGAATTCAAACGATTCTAAGGAGGCCACGTTTTCCTTGATCTCGGTCATGCATGTATGTATCTTCCACGAGGTGGCATTATCACCGTTGGATGCAGCCTGTATAATGACCCTTGAATCTCCTTCAAAAATCACTTTTCTAAACCCTAGGGCAACCGCCATTTGCGTAGCGATCAAGAGAGCCCGAGCTTCACTTTCCAAAGGCGATTTAGGGTTTGTAGTACGACCTTCCTGAAAGATGATTTCCCCCTCCCTATTTCTGAATAATACCCCGATGGAAGCTCCTCTTGGTCCAAAAGAACCGTCGAAGTTGGCTTTAATAGTATCTTCCGGGGGTTGAGACCAATATAGATTTTCTGTTACACTTGTGATTTCTTGTTCTCCATTTTGATGATGACAAAGTGCTAGAGCTTTGGTCAGGATACTCTTGAGATTAGGCTTTGATCTGTTGAAGATGATATTGTTCCTTTCTTTCCAAAAGCTCCATAAAAGGTAAAAATAGAAACTTACTTTACTTTGATTCTTCTTACTTTGCATAATCAGTTATGTGATCAATTTTTCTGGATCTTCTTCATGTGGAAGAGTTTCGTGGGTTTGAGCCAGGGTCCATAGTTGTCTAAATATCTGGCATTCACCGAATAGATGGTTGGTCAATTCCACTCCATGGTTGCACATAACACACTCTGTTGACACTTGCTGACTTCCTCTAGCAATATTGTTAAGCACAGGTAGGCCATTGTTAACTAATTTCCATATGAAATGAATAATTTTTTGTTCCACCGAAGGTAACTTCCACATTTTGGCCCACGGAAAATCAACCCCTGTTCTTGGATTGTGATGTGTTGGAGTTATCTCTGTAAAGTATGACTTTGTTGTGAACTCACCTCTGACCGTGGGGGTCCAAACCAGTCTATCAATTGGGATCAAGACCGAAAGGCCAATTTGAGTAATAGCACTAATAGACTCTGCATCAAAGAATTGATTTAGGATATTTGTTTTCCACTGCATAAGATCATGATCAATTAGGTCTGCAGCCCAGTATATGTTTGCAGGTAATGGTACAATACACCTTGGTTTGAAGTCAGGAAGATCCGGAACCCATGGATCCTCAGTTATCTTAATGGTTGACCCATCCCCAACTTGCCAGCAACATTTCTTTTGGAGGTCATTCTTCACTTCCATTAAGGAATTCCACAACGCCGTCGAATTTTCTTTCTTTTTTTCTTTCCAGAATGTATCTGTGGTATAATATTTAGCAATAATAATTTTAGACCAAGTAGACGTAGGGTTGACCAACAGTCTCCAGGCTAATTTAGCCACCAAGGACTGATTGACCCTAGCTAGAGGCCTAATTCTCAGTCCCCCCCAATTGTTTTGGTCGTTGTAAAAGCTCCCATTGTAGGAAATGCATCTTACGTTCACCTTCTTCATGATTCCACCAAAAATTCCTCTGTAATCTCTCGAGTTTGTTTATGACTCCATGAGGTAACAAGGAGAACCCCATAAAATATGTGCATATAGGGCTGAGGACTGACTTGATAAGGTTTGTACGGCCTGCCTGTGAGATAAATTTTCTTTTCCAGCCCGCCCGCTTTTGAATTTCTCCACTAGGAAGTTGTGTGATTGGATTCTTGAATTCGGTTTAAGAATCAAAGAGCCCAAGTATATCTCAGAATCTTGCATATCTGGGGCATTGAGCGTCGAGACAAAAAGATTTTTCAAGGCCATATCCGTCCCTTTGCTAAAAAATAAAGAAGATTTTGAGAAATTAACTGCCTGGCCAGAGAACCCCGTGTAGCTTTCCATAATCAGTTGTATTGCCTGAAGATTTTTGATTGTTGCGTCGCCCATTATGATTAAGTCATTCGCAAAAAGTAGATGGGATACCCCGGGGGCTTTCCTGTTGACTCTGTAGCCGTCAAATAAAGAATCCCTCTCGAACTGATTGATAAGAATCGATAAAGCCTGTGAGACCAGAATGAAAAGGTAAGGCGATAGGGGACACCCTTGTCTGAGTCCCCTGGACGTCCTAAAGTTTCCATGTTTCTTTCCATTCACCAGAACACTGAAAGTTGGAGTTGTTACACAACACATAATTAAATCCAACAGTTTCCCCGAAATGCCTAAGGTGACCAAAACTAATTTGAGAAAACCCCAATCCACCCTATCATATGCTTTCTCCATATCCAATTTTAGCATGAACGCTCCATTCCTTGCTTTAGATGCTTTCATAGAGTGGATCGATTCCTGAACAATCACAATATTATCAATGATTTGTCTGTTAGGAACAAACGCGTTTTGGTTCCAACTTACACATTGTTCCAGAATCGGCCTCAGTCTATTTGCAATGATCTTTGTGATGAACTTGTAGAGGGTATTACATAAAGCAATCGGGCGATAGTCGGCAGCCTTCGAGGGATGATCCTTCTTCGGGATAAGTACTAGGTTGGTTTCATTTACCTCCTCTGGGAAAGCACCCATCTGAAACGTGTGTTGTATGAATTTAACGATATCCGGGCCCACTATACTCCAGCCATTCTGGTAAAACACACATGGAAAACCATCAGGTCCAGGGCTCTTTAAAGCCCCCATTTTAAACACCACCTCTTGAATTTCCTCGGCAGAAGGGATTCTCGAAATGGACAGTAGACTATCAGTCGGAAATTGCTTATAATTCGTTAATACCTCTGGTGGAGGGTTACTTACCTCGTCTGCCACGAACAAGTTCTGCAAGTGAGCTACCAAGGTCTCAGCTATTTCCATCTCTGATGTAGCTCTTGTGCCGTCCGGTTTAATCAGATATTGAATATGGTTCTTTCTTCTTCTGTTTGATACTGAAACATGGAACGCTTTTGTGTTTCTATCCCCATTTAAGGCCCATAATTGTCGCGTTCTTTGTTCCATTCTTGTTCGTTGAACCTCCTCAAGATGTAATAAATCTTCCTGTATTTTTTATTCTTGTTGCAGACTCCAATCAGTAATAAGTTGAGATTGGACGTTTTTTAGACGGCTCCGTAAAATGGAAAGCCTTCTGTCCAGGTTACCGAAACAGTCCCTTCCCCATTGTCGAAGTTCCTCCTTTACCCCTTTCAGTCTTTCAGATATGGAGTCGTCCTCCCGTTGCCACAGAAGTTTCAATTTTTCCTTGTAATCCTGATGCTTTGTCCAAAAAGTTTCAAACTTTGACTCTGCTCTGATAGTTGACCCATGGATCTCTGTTTTCAATAAAATGGGACAATGATCGCTGTTGTATCGAGGTAGGTGGAACACTCCCGCATTGGGAAAAATATTCAGCCAATTGACCGACGCTAACACCTATCCAGCCTTTCTCGGATCAATGCACCATTACTTATATTATTTGACCATGTGTATGCGGGTCCATTGAAACCAAGGTCCACCAGACCCGAGTTGCTCATGAAAGTGTTGAAATGTTCAACGAAAGGAGAAGAGAAATTGCCCCCGAATTTCTCCGAGTGGGACTTAATTGTATTCAGGTCCCCTATGCAACAGAAAGGAACGGTTAGATTTTGCAAGGTATTTTGGATTCCTTCCCAGAAACTTCTTCTATTTTCTTTTCGGGGTGGCCCATATGTGCATAAGAGATCCCACTCATGTTCCCCTTCCCGATTCAACATTTTCATATGAATCAGATTTGAACTCTGACTCACAAATTCCACTCTCACATCATCCGTCCAAAAAACCGCAAGGCCCCCACTTCTTCCTATTGCCGATACCACCACTCTATTTCGTAGTTGAAAACTTTCGAGATTCAGGTTTCTCTCATTACCATGTAGTCTTGTTTCAGCCAGAAACAGTAAATTAGGTTTAACTGACCGGAGGAACTGATGTAACATATGAGTCGTCAAGGAGTTCCCCAATCCTTGACAGTTCCAAGATAGTACTAACATTGTCCTTGCGGCTCTTTGGGAGCAGCCGCCACGACCCTTTCATGTTCTTTAGCATCAAGTGCGTTGTTTTTAGAGATTTTTGTGGATTGGAATTCCACTCCTGTTTGAGCTCTGGCCTGTCTCTTGAGATTGGCCCTTGCTAGTCCCCTTTGATCTTCTTCCATATGAGTTGTTTGTGATGGTGCCTCCTCATTAATTGGTACTGTTGACCTGCCTTGGTTACGGTTTTTGAACCTCCTAATTAATGGAGTTGACGTGCATGGTGCTGAGTTATTATGATTTATTTGTGTCGAGTCCGATCCCTTCCGCAAACGTAACTCCTCCATAGCATTAATGGACCCACTCGCAATTGCATGATCTTGGGAATTAATTTCGAGATTAATCGTGTCATTATTGTGGCCATTACGGTTAGCTGAAGTGTCTCCCTGGCCACTGTCCGGCGCCGTCATCATCTCCGGTAGGTCGTACTCCGACCACTTTTGATGTTGAAGCTCCCTGTCCATCTTTTTCCTTGCCATCACTTCCCATGCTTGAGGAACTTTGAATAGTTCAGAGTATTTTGCCTTTGCTTTGCACATAATGGCCTCTTTCCTTGCCGGAGAGTCTGTCTCCGCCATGAAGTCCAATAATTTTAGACTCCGTTGGCAAAATCCAATGGAATGCCCTAAGAACCCACAGAAATTGCAGAATCTCCCTAGTTTCTCGAACCTCAAATTTATCTTCTTTGCAACACCACCCACTATTTGTAGGTACACAGATTGAGGCAGTGGTTGTTGGATTGAGACCTCGATCTTTGTTCGTGCATAAGATGTCCATTTTGCAGCCTCAGCTTGTGTCACCCGAACATGAGAGCCAATCCCTTGTGCCAATAAGTTTATTGTGTTTGCATTTAACAGATGGTAAGGTAGATCATGGAATTGGACAGTAAACCAAGCTTTATCGAATTCATGCTCCAACGGTGATTTATCTGGTTGACATTGTTCCACCAGAAAGATGTCCTCTTTGATGACCCATGGGGCCTTAGACGTTACATACTCAGCTTCGCCCGTAGTACCGAATTTTGCTAGAAAAATGTTGTCTGTTAGATCACTGAACACATATGGGAAAGGTAGGTTCCATATGTCTTTGAGCCTTTTGTATAGGAGATCAAGGGAAAAAGACTTGTATGAGAGAATCTTGATAACGCAGTGTCGCTTGTAATCAAAAGTCTCTATCTCATCACGATTACTTTCGATAACTTTGATAGCTGGTTCATCCGTTGATAAGGCAGCTAATTGAGCCAGAAATTCTTCATCATTCGGTTCCATTGATAGTTTGTGTTGAAGAGATTGAGAAGAGATTGTGAGAAACAGGTTTGTTTTTTTTATGTCCTGAAGACCAACCAAAAGAATAAGATCCTAAAGACCGACTAAATCAGAGGCTATTAGTATATAGTATTATTTACTATTATGAATATGAAAATACCTTAGATTTGAGTGTATAACAAATATGACAGAGTGCATTTAAAATTTTCCTCTACAAGTGGGGCACCTAAACAAATACCTTTCAGATACCCGACTTTTTGGGAAATAGATGCCCCTTCTCCCAAGTACCCTATAAATGTTTCCCCATTTCTTTGGAAAACCACCCTCTACCGCAGAAGGAAAAAATGAAGAATAACATCTAACAACATCAAGAAAACACGATGTGAAGAAGATTGTAAAACAACATATAAAAGTAGCATTTGCATTTCTCATGTTCTTTTGCATCTTAAAAATCATCATAGACTTAGGTCTTAATACCTTCGGCCTTCCACATTAAAAGAGAAGCATAATTGTTGCAAAAAAAAGCCTATACACATATCACTTATTACTATTACCAAAAATAAGCGTATTCGTTAGGAAATTAACGGTAAAGTCATTTTCCTGTGAACTACACTTATAAGGTGTACGTAGGGTGTCATCCTAACATACATCTAAAATTTCAAAAGCACAAATAATATTATCTTGATCTTATCATTATTTTTTTTTGTTAAAGATGATCTTACCATTATATATTACTAAAAATGTACACCAATTTTTTTGCATTACAAACTTCCACTAATTTTCAGGACTAGACCCACCCCTTAGCTTGAACTTTAAACCCACCCCTTAGCTTGAACTTTAAAGATAAAGCTTAACACTGCATTCTTTACAACTAAACAAGTTTTTGTCTTGTCTCTCTAGTAATGGCTCTCTTCAATACATAACCATCAAATTTCACATAGTGAAAGTGCACTATAATAATAGTACTTCCATTTCTTGAGTTCCATTTTGCACAAAGATAGATCACATTGAGTTAATAAAGCTGGTCTCTTCTATCATTCCACCATCTCCACCTGAGTGAAAAATAAAGTCTATTTTAGCATCATATATTAACATTTTTCTAGTTTTATATATGTATGTGCATGCGTGCGTGTGTTTGTTATTGTTATTGTTATTGATTTGTAAAAGCATAGTTAGAGTTGTTATTTTCGGTTATGATTTCTTTCTCGCCTTTTTCTTATGTCTCAATATTTTCTAGTTAGGATCCGAAATGGTCAAAACATACGTTTTCTCTGACAATAATGACGGTATACCTAAACCCTAGATTGTTACACCGTCCATAAGTAGTCTAGTACAAAAGAAGTGGAATACAAATTGAAACAAAGTAAAGAGATATAGTTCAAGTAACTAACCAGTAGTAATCCCATCGTGGACGGGCTTTACTCATCCGATTGAGCCCGTACGGATAATCAGTTTCAGATCTCCGACTGTTCTTGAACGCACAACATCCGATCGAGTATATTGAAATAAGGAAGACAAGTACAACTACGTTAAGAACAGAGAGTTTGTGCCAATCATCCTTCACATTCTCAAGCACACCTGCCTTGCAAGAATCACATTCATAACATAATATTGGTGCAGCATTATTCCACTTAAAGCAGTCTGGATCCTGTGGCACCAATGTCCCTGCTGTGTAATCACATGCTGTTGGTGGCTTGCAGCAACCAGACTGCAACATCCCACAAAACCCAAATCAAGTTTCTATATATCTAAATGCCTAAAAGTTGAAACTTTTCTTTGCCTAGTGATCTAGAGAAACTTTTAGGGTAATAATTATGTTGCTATAGTTTTAATCCTCGAGAGGTGTCTATTCAATCATGTAATTTCGATCGTTTGGATAAGTGGAGTTCAGATCCATAAAAATTGAAAAGACAAAAAAAGTTGTGACTTTAATGTCCGGGTGAATACGTTTGGGGCACGAAAATTAAATTACTCACATAAATGTCATATGATATGAAATGAAGTATATTAGGGCATTTTGAGTGAGGACAAAAATGTTGTGTTTTGTTTTGTTGTATTGGAGTATGGTAGAAATCACTTATTTGGAGAAAATACAATAGGAGAGGCATGAAAAATTATGTTATACAAACTTTAGTGAAATACACTCAAACACATATATCAAAAGATTGCTTCATAAGCTCTGGGGTGTCAATAACTAAATCAATTAAGATTCTAAACCAAAATCAGAAACATAAACACCACCAATCATCATTAGAACACATGTTAATATATATATATATATATATATATATATATATATAGAGAGAGAGAGAGAGAGAGAGAACCTGAACAGGTGACATGCCCTTGTTGAGATAATCAATAGGAGTCCAAGTCTGTAACTTGGAACAAGTATTAGAACCCAAAATACAAGTTCTAATATTCATCCAATTCTTAGGGTCTTTAACTCTGTTCTTTAGCCATGAAGAGTAATCTTGAAGCTTATATTCCTTATAAGCTCTACCAGGGACAGGCATCCCTCCACCTTCACTAGTCACTATAAACCCAAAAACAGTAAGAGAAAGTAAAGTACCTATAAGAATCAACATAACTACTAAATACACCCAAAGTGCCCAAGCAACATTGAAACAAGCCCCAATAAAACCAGCTAATGAAACAAGAAGAACAACAAATCCAATAACCAAAAGGGGTGTTTGTAAAAAACTTTCACAAGTTGTACTACTTCTTGCCATCCATAATCCTCCTCCTATTATGGGTATTGAAGCTAGTAATGTGAAGAAGTTCAAGAAACCTATTACTGAGTTACTGAATCTATACATCCTCCTCTCTTTCACTCACACACACTACAACTCTATCACTCTCTCTCTCTCCAAAATAGTCTAACACCACCTCTCTATCACTCTCTATCTCTCTCCCTCTAACAGTTCCACACTAGCTAGTTAGAAGTGTGTACAAATAGGTAACTAGTCTCTTTCCTTCATGGTTAAGCTCCTCCCCTCATCTTTATCTTTTTCTTTAATGAAATGGGTGGGTTATTAGGCAAGCATGAGTACTAATGCTTCTTCTCTCTCTTCCCCCTTTTTTCTTTTAGATTCTGAAAAGCATCAATCACTGAGAAACCGGGAAGGGTCCCTACTTTTTCATGTTTATACATTTGGAGTCAGGTGTTAAAAGATGAGTAAGGAAAAAGACCCACACATTTACCTCCTATTTTCTAGTTCCTATCTTTTACATAGTTTCTCAACTAAACCAAGATGATAGGTTTAAAAATCAAATATGTTCTATCTCGCCTGTAAAAAAAAACACGTGTTACGACAACCAGAAAGGGTGTTTGCGTATAATCTCATATGGGCAAATGAGAATGTGATCTTAGTATAAATGACCATGTATTCTAGTCTAATTTTTTTGTTGCTTACTTAATTTTAGATATGGTATTTGTTTGTATTAGTATGTCACGTTTATATCTTTTATTATGACCACTAGATATCTGAAAGTTAGAAGCAAAATTGTTTGATCAATCAATCCTCAATAGGAAATGGATTTTTTGTTAGATGAAATTTTAGTAAATCTAACCAGAATTTTTGCAGGTAAAGGTAAATTATAGTGGTAGTGGTTGAAATTAATCTAATTGTCTTCTCTATCTTTTGAGAAGCATTATTCTTAGTCAATTAGATGATCAGCTTTATAAATAATGTGGAATAGAATAATATGAGGATTCTTCTTTCTTCTATATCTTCAGTATTTATTAAAAAGTTGATAACTTTCTTGGTTTTAAGTCCTTATTTTGATCCTTCCCACTTGTTTATATTATATCCACTTTTTTTTTATTAAATAGTTTTGGATCAGTGTTTCAAGAAGTAATTCATGGGTCCATAGATGCTGCTTTTATGAATAAGTGGGTAGGTAATCAAACTTTATTATCCTAAAACACTTTTTCCCCCAAATATGAGTATATATTTTTATTAAGTGCACAAAAAAGATTCCTATGGTGTTTGGACTTGTAATGGTAAAATCTTACTCCAAAAAACATTTAATCTTCTATCACGAGATTTATTCTTTGCTTTGGATGTTCTATTAGTTCATGCGCTGTAGGTTTGTTTCGTTGTTTTTCTTTTTAGTCATTTGTTGTCTTTGTTTCTCTTCTTCTGCTTTGCTTGTAGTGAGACCACATAAGAGAAGACTTGGACGAGGTATTTGTTCCATCCAAATGAAGGGTAAAAAGCTTATAAGCACCCTAAGTTCCACTCCTCTGGCCAAAGTGGAATGTCGTCTATAGCCCAACAAAATTTAGGATTGGAACAAATTATTGATCACGATCACATCATATAGCACAGATATATCATTAGAAAAGCATAAGCATATAAAGCGCTACAGAACCAAACGTTGGAAAATCAAACTCTTATTACTTGGAAAATCAATTAGAGAGGACAGAGGAGTGTTATTTTGCTTGGCATGGAATTTGCAAGAACCATACACTATTCGAAAATCATAATAAAAAGTGACTAATAATCACTTATAAATTACTTTCTCCAAGAAGACACTCACAGTGGCGTGGCTGAGATTTTAGGGGCCCGGTGCGAACTTTAAACCGGGGCCCTTCATCTAATGTAAGAACCGAAAAATATTTACATGCAATATATTAGTAAATAGCTAAAATTAACTGAAGAAAAAATTATCATGACTAAAATACATTATGTAAAAGTATTAATGTATTGCATAACACTAGTAAGAATATTTAAATTATATTTAATGTACGTAAATAAGTCCAATAACACAATATGAGTATTTGAAAGATGCAATTATATGAATTAAAGAAGAATATAGCAAATAAGTATGACTTGGGGAACGCAATTCAACACGTATACCTTTTGCCTAAGAAATTATAGAAAAAGACATAAAATCCTATTGTATTTTAAAGAGAGAAAGAGAAACAAAGAAAAATAAAGACAATAGTAGAGAGTGAAAAGAAATGAGAAACATAGCCTCATAGAGATAAAGTTAGATAAAATATTAAAGCCCAAATAGAGAAAGAGATTGGAGATGCCTTTAGAATAGTTAAATGTAATAATATGGGCCATATATATTGGGTTGGGTGCCCTTAAGTATCATATCCTATAAAAACATGTGGAAAAAATGATTTTAGCTTGTGTACGAGGGGACTCGAACACGAGACCTCGCGGGTGCGTGATTATGTTCCCAACCATCTGAGCTACTAACGTTTCCTTGCATGTTTCCAACGCTCTACATTTTATATCAAAAATGCTTTGAGATAACTAAAACGGGACCCTTAGATGGAGAGGGGCCCTGTGCAACCGCACCGGTCGCACCCCCTCTCCCACGCCCCTGGACACTCATCTCTTGGTAATTTCGACTGATACTCAATAATATACTATATCTGGAAGCTACTTTTGGATCAGTTCAGCTCTGCTACTACCTGAGGGTTTACAATACGAATTAGCAGCATTAACAATACACAACAATGTCTATGGTGTTTGGAATAGGGTTAATGTTCCGAACTATATTGCAACTTGTATCCAAAATGACAATGCATAAGTGAAATAAAGTTTCTTGTTCCAAAAAACAAAAAATAAATATATAACTTAAATATTACAAGATAAACAACGACTATAGTGTGTAGATATCAAACCCTCAGCCTCTTGGATTTAGGGGAGAATGGGCAGCCACAGGATTTTAACCAAAGGTCGGCCAGTAACCAACTAAGAGGGATGAGTTTGAGATTTCAGATCATTATAGTTCTGTTAACCCACTGGGCTAAGAATACCGTCCTTGTAGTTCTACTGGGTTCTTGATTCAAATTCAAGCCCATTTCGTCCATTCATGGACAAAAATAAAAAAGGGAAAGTTTAATTGCACTCGCCATTCATGGGCTAAGAATGTGAGTGCATTTAACATTTCCCTTAATAACAAAAATGATGAAGAAGGGGGCATTCCGAGAATTGAACTCGGGACCTCTCGCACCCTAAGCGAGAATCATACCACTAGACCAAATGCCCGTTTCTGCTTTCAAAAGGGATTGTAAACTATTGGAATCAACTTTTAAATTTACTCAACCAACACACCCACACACTATTTATATTACACAAAGAACTAAAGAAAGGGAAAATCGAATAGCAACTTGTCTAGTTGAGTAAACTATTGGAATCAACTTTTAAATTTGTTGAGATAGTGCTCTCCACCATCCACCACTTCAACTTAAAAACCATAATGTCATATCGTCTATGAGTTCACTTCTTACAACAAATAATCAACAACAAAATTATCCTTTTCAACAAAAAATAAAAAACAAAATTATCCTATCAGATTTCATTTATTTATAATATTATGATTTTATGTGTTTTTCTAATTTGCAAAATAGTTCAAGATATACGTGACAAATAATACAAAAAATCAATAATTTATCGGTTGGCTATCTCAATTATCTAGTCTATCAATAATTTATCGGTTTGGATAAATCAATAATTTATCGGTTGGCTATCTCAATTATGGAGTCTACCAAATAGTTCGGATATACATACACTAGTTGACTCAAGTATCAAAGAGTACTACTGTATATGAACTAGTTAATGAGCTCTCCACTTATATTACTAGTAGAAGATGTGCCTTTCAATATAAGTGCTCCACTTAATAATAATGTCACTCTCAAATTTAAGTCCACGCGCGCGTGTTTGAGATTAGCCCATAATGGATAGTTATTTAATGTTTAACGGCGCCGCCCATTCATTTATGAATATCACGCGCACACCTTACTTCTTTCTTTAAATACCCACCCATCCTTTCTTCAAAATACAAACACACAAGCTTGCTCAGATTTCCATGGAAATGCCTTCTTCAAGTTCACCAAGATTCGTAATTCTGTTATTCTCGTTGCTCTTGCTATTTCATGCAGGTAATCTAGGGTTTTCAAACTTCAAATTACATATGTTGCTTTTTGTTAGTTAGTAATTTTTTTACTAAGTTTATTGTTTGTTTGATCAAGGGGAGAGCGATCTTCGACTAAATTATTATACGGAAAGTTGCCCAAGAGCAGAAGAGATCGTAAAAGAAGAAGTGACTAAACTGTATAAAAAACATGGTAATACTGCCGTGTCGTGGGTCAGAAATTTGTTTCATGACTGCATGGTCAAGGTAGATATTTTTCTTACCGATTATCCTTAAAACATTATTTGCAATCGTGATATAGTCATTTTTATGCAATGATTAGGAGGACTAATGAGATATTTGTGATGCAATTGATGTAGTCATGTGATGCTTCGCTTCTACTAGAATCAATAAATGGTATTGTATCAGAAAGGACGTCCCCGAGAAGCTTTGGAATGAGAAATTTTAAGTACGTAAATACAATCAAAGAAGCTCTCGAAAGCGAATGTCCTGCTACAGTTTCTTGTGCAGATATTGTAGCCCTTTCTGCAAGAGATGGTGTTGTTATGGTACGTATTTAACATTTACAAACTCTAATTTGAAGTACCCTAAAAATAAGAAAAATGAAATGCTACTTTAAAGATTGGTGACGAATTGATATGATACAGTTAGGAGGACCATATGTAAGCATGAAAACGGGGCGAAGAGATACTAGAGAAAGTAACATCGATATCATTGAGGATTTCATTCCTAACCACAATGACACTATGTCGCTTGTGCTTTCGCGTTTTCAATCTATTGGAATCGATGCAGAAGGATTAGTTGCTTTGTTGGGTGCGTATTTCTATCTTTTACATTATTTATTTTTGTGCATTACGCGTACGTGTTTAAATAAATAAAAAAAGTTAATTAATTTCAGGTGCTCACTCTGTGGGTCGAGTTCATTGTACAAATCTTGTTCATAGGCTATATCCAGACATGGATCCAACATTAGACCCCGACTATGGTGCTTATCTTCGGAGCCGATGCCCATCACCAGAACCCGATCCTGAAGAAGTAGAATATTCGAGGAATGATCGGAACACACCGATGATTATCGATAATATGTATTATAAGAACTTGTTAAACCACAAAGGACTATTATCAGTGGATCAACAACTTCTATCTGATCCAAATACATCTCCTTACATAGAGAAAATGGCATCTGATAATGGCTACTTTCATGATCAATTCTCAAGGGCTCTTCTCTTATTATCTGAAAATAATCCTCTTATTGATGAGCAAGGAGAGATAAGAAAGGATTGTCGATTTGTTAATACCGCTTCAGGATAGAAGTATATATCACTATCAGGGATCCGGATTAGTATATCCTTGTGTATAATTCCAACCAACTTTTGCTTATGTCAATAAGCTAAATAATCAAGTTGATATTATATAAAGTTCTCTCTTTTTCTTTTTCTATTGGTCAATATACTTTAGGGAGAGTATGAAACTCCTAATGACTTGCAACCAAGATTTAAGATTGTGACAGCTCGAGTCAAGGGTTGTTGCCTATCTTTCTCTTTTATTATCGGGATATTTTCCTAATAGCCCCCAATTTTTAGACCGGTTTCCTGCCTAGCCCCCTACTTTACCGAAAATACCCAGATGACCCCCTTTTTCAGTTACCGTTATGACACCGTTAACTAGTCACCACCTTCTCTCCTCCATCTCATCACCTCTCTCTGCCACCTCACCGTCTCGCCAGGCGACCTTCAAACAGAAAAAAATCTCTCGTCTTCTCTCTCTAACACTCCGAAGAAGGAAAACCTTCGCCGGAGCCCGGTCTGTTCGTGAACAGACCAGATCTGTTCACGAACAGACCTTAAGGTAAATCTCTCCAAAGGATCCACTGCCGATCTTACGACCAAGCTTAAACTTATTCCCTACTCGAGGCTCCGTTTATTCCAAACACTACAATTTGAATGAAAATCCTAATTTCAAAAAAAAATTCCCTTAAGAGAGAGAAAGAGGGAGATGAAATAATATAGAGGACCAAAAAATTGAAGTTCGCGGAGTAACTGAAGTTAAAAAAGACGGGAGGAGATAAGCAGTAGTAATCGATGAAGTCCGATCAACTCAAGAAAACAACGATTTGATCAGAGGACAAGGAGAGAACAAAGAATTCTAGATATAAGGGAGAGATAAAAGAGGGGAATTAAATACAAGCAAGGACTGATGAAAGACCTAGGGTTGTTTGACTGATTGGGGAATTCTAGATACCAAAATTAATTCAAACCTTTAGGCCATGTTTGGCGGACGGGTCACATTCCCGTAACACGATTCCTGGGAATCAGATCATTCAGTTTGATGTTTGGTTTGGCCAGGAATAGGAATTCGATTCCTGATAGATTCCTAAATTGGTGTTTGGTTCGTGTAGGAATCGGAATATAATTTTTTGTAAAATTCCTATTATATCCTTAAACTACATAAATAAAACGTCAATTTTATTATATACTTTAATCAGTATTATATATTCAAAATTGCAGATATGAAATAGTAACATGACACACCAATTAAATAGTATTTAAAATGCCAACAACCTTTGGTTGGAGTCGTAAAAGGTATAATCTTCCACTTCGGAGGTCAAAGGTTCGAGAGATGCTGACCATTTAAAAAAAATTATTTAAAATAAATAAAGGTCATGGCTAAATTTTTTTCTTTTTAAACATTATCAAATCGATTGTAATGAAAAAAGAACAAGAGAATAGGGAAAAAGTAGAGAGGGAGAAAGAGTTACATTTGAGCGAGAGAAAGTATTGCTATGGTGGTGGCTAACCATAGGTTTTAAATTTTTTTAGTTGTGATATTGTGTGGAGGACGATTTTAATAATAGTCATTCTAATATTTTATTAAGGATAATTTGGTCTATAAATATTAAAACAAAGCATTCCCGGGAATGGGAATCACAAACCCACCCCCCTCACTGGGTTTGCTATTACCCCATTTCGAGGGAATCCTATTCCCCCGGGAATAGGATTCCCACTGCATTCCCGCGAGCCAAACAATATCAGGATTGTGATTCCCAGGAATCACATTCCATTCCCACGCGATTCCCGCGCGCCAAACATGGCCTTATAGTTTATAGGCAGTTTTCCCCTCTTTTTGATAAGTATAGGAAAGTTGTTGATATTTTCATACCAAGAGATCGAAGGTTTGAATCATGTATATCCTTCATCTGGGTTTTGCTTGCTTACTCTTTTTGCAATTGATTGATTCTTAACTAAGGTTTCCTGGTTTGGTAATTCAGGACTGGTGATTCATGTGGGTTTGCCTTTCGTTGGGTACAAGTACAGTACCTTTCAATTTCTTGGAAAATTAAATTGCATCTTCATCATTGCCTGCATAAAATCTCTCTTTTTCTCCAAATTGAAATATCATCAAATCAATCTTCCCTATTTTCTCTCACTAGAAATTGCCATGGAGAGTAACCCAGACCGACTTCAATCCTTGGGTGTTGGGTGTTTTGGTATCTATGAAGTATCATACAGAATTGCTTTAGAGAAGAGAGAGAACAGGAGAGAGAAAGAAGAAGAATATAGAGGGAAAAAGTTTTTTTTTTAATGTTTGAAGGTCGCCGACCGGAAAATTGGCCGACCGACGACCTTCACCGTTGAAGATGATGAGGTGGCGAGAAGATGAGGTGGCAGAGAAAGGTGATGAGATGGAGGAGAGAGAATGATGATTAGTTAACGGTGTCATAACGGTAACTGAAAAAGGGGAGCATCTGGGTATTTTTGGTAAAGTAGAGGGCTAGGAAGGAAACCAGTCACAAAGTTGGGGGCTATTAGGAAAATAACCCTTTATTATTTGCCCGTAGTGGTTCACAATCAGTGGTGTCGACCCAAAAACGTCTAACACTATTAACCCCAGTAGACTGAGACAAAAATAATAAAAGAACTCTCTCGACTACTGCCCCGCCTACGTGGTGTATAAGAGAAGGTGCATTTTGGTCTTTTTCATAGTATGAAAAAATACCCTTTGTCTTATTAGGAATGGTCAACGAGGGCGTGCTTGTACCGACTTTCATCCATTTGTAGATGGGTCGTGATGGGTGTGACTTCTAGCGTCGTGACCTCATTAGGCCCCTTACTTGTTTGGGCACGAAGCCCGCCAAGTGATGGAACGGGATTTGCATTAGTCTACTAAAAAAACGGGAACAATAAAGTTGGTAAAAACCAATGAAATTTTGTTTAAGAATGTTATAATGACAGTCTGATTTTTATCTCTAATATGTGAAATGGGGACTAATTGTGGTTATCTGACGATAACCTAAATAGATGAAAGGGTATAATTTGTTTGGTTTAAATGTATTTGATGATAACTGTTAGAGATTAAAAAAAGATAACAATTATAACATAAAGAATCTAACACAATATAGTCAAACTAACCATCTACAAACACAAATCTTCATTCGACATAAACACTAACATTGTTGTCGTGTTTTTCATTAACAAAGAACAAGATATTAAAAAAGATTAAATATACACCAAATTGATTACTTCAAATTTCTTCATAAAAGATCTTCTCCAAAGAAAGCCATATTTCTTTGAATTCTTTCTCTCTCTAAGTTTACTCAAGAACTAGTCAAAACAAAAGAGCTTTACTCTCTTTTTAATTAATTCCTGAAGAGATTGCATTGACGCAGAGGATGGAGAATCATTGCCGAAAGCACCTGAAAGCTGGTCCGCCTTTTGAGGGAGGGAAAGCGTTTAAATAGGAGCCCTACTTCCTTCAGTCGCAAACCCTTCCCGGTTCTCTTTCGTCTTCCGATAGTTCTGACCTGCAAAGTGAGCTCCGAAAACTGGCAACCTATGACCAAAAAGCTCAAAATTAGGCTTAGAGATCGGCCTACCTCTCCCGCCTCCCCTATTTGAGTAAGGGAATGAATGACACCCCCTTCTGAAGCGAGACCAACCCCACCATCGAACCGAATCGAGCCTACGGGGAAGTTGCTCCTTAGAATGCCATGACTCTTGCAGAAGGAAGAAATGCGGTAAATAAAGAGGAGTTCCAGGCGTAGGAGTTCATTCAACTATAATAGGAGGAGCAGGGAACTAACAGAAGAAGAAAACAACTAACGGATCTGCTGCTCCCAGATCAGCTTCAAACACAGAAGCTGCCATTGCCATAGGCCCGCGTTCGAAGTGGGGAGTTACTTCGGGCCAGCCAGCAAGGGCAAGTGTAATACATCGAACGGTGGAGATGAGTTTCTAGAACTCTCCACACAAATATCTAAGTATCTACACAAGTCCAAAGGATTTCACATCCTTCTGGAATAACTTGTTCTCCTTCTTTTCCCCTTCTATTTAATAACAACATTTTACTCAAGCCCATATTTCATATTAGGCCCAAACTCAAATTTGGTTTAAAAGCCCTCTTTCAACATCCTTCCTTAAACCAAATTTACATAGCTTCTCATACCTAACATCCACTTCAATCTTTCAAAGACATCATGCTTCAAGGGTTTTGTAAATATATCCGTTATTTGATCTTGAGACTTGCAATACATCACTTCAATATCACCTTCTTTAACATGTTCAAGAATAAAATGATAGTGTGTATCAATGTGCTTGCTTCTTTCATGACAAACGAGATTCTTGGCTAAAGCAATAGCCGGCTAAAGCAATAGCCGATTTGTTGTCAATAAACACTTCGGTTAGACCAACTTGAGGGCATTGAAATTTTTCAACGTATTTCTTAACCAAATGGCATGAGAAACCATAGAGCTAGCGGCTACATATTCCGCTTCACAAGTAGATAAAGTCACAATGGGTTGCTTCTTAGAGGACCAAGTAAATGTCGTGTAACCCATAAAAATACAAACTCCGATATATTCTTTCTTTCATCTAAGTCTCTACCCCAATCACTATCGGAATAACCAATAAGCTTAAAAATCTTGTGCACAAGAGAAAAATAAACCATCATTGAGCGCACCTTTAATATATCAAAGGAGTCTCTTTGCAACATTAAGATGAGATTCATCCGGTGTCTCCGTGTACCTACTCACTAGCCCAACTCCATAGAGAATATCTGGTCTTGTACAAGTAAGATAACGTAGACTTCCAATCAAATTTTTGAAATATGTAGGATCCACAACGCTTCTTCTTGTACATTTTTTCAATTCCACTCCACTTTCAAGAGGGGTGTTTATCGGATTACACGATTCCATTTTAAACCTTCTAAGGATTTCCTTAGCATATCGACTTTGAAATATAAATATGTCATTTTTCATTTTCTTCACTTCAATACCAAGGAAATGACCCATCAACCCAATATGGGTCATATCAAATTCCCTAACCATGCTCTTCTTGAACTCTTCAAATAGTCTTGAATCATTACCGGTGAATATCAAATCATCAACACAAAGACAAACAAATAATTACCTTTATCTTCTTTCATTTTCAAATATAAAGTGTGCTCACGAGGACACTTTTCAAATCCATTTTCTTGAAAATACTTATCGAATCTTGCATTTCATGCATGTGGAGCTTGCTTTATCCCATAGAGGGTCTTTTTCAACTTATAAACTTTATCTTATTTTTCCTTTCTAACATACCTTAAAGGTTGTTCAACATATATCTCTTCCTCTAGTATAACATTAAAAAATGGCGATTTGACATCAAGTTGATAAATCTTTCATGAATATTGAGTCACTATTGAGATTAACTATCTAATTGTTTCCATACGAGCAACGGGAGCAACTACCTCACTATAATCAATGCCGACTCTTTGCTTGTAATCTTTACCTACAAGTCTTGCTTTGTATCTTTGGATTTTTTCACTTACATTATTTTTTGTCTTATACACCCACTTCACACTAAAAGGTTTGTATCCCTTTGGCAAACTTGCCAACTCTCAAGTATCATTTTTTTTTAATTGCATTAATTTCTTTATTCATTGCATTTTCTCATTTTTCTTCTTGGATAACCTCTTCATAACTAATAGGATCACAATGCATGAGTAAACAACACAAGTTCAATTCTTCTTCATTATCCACAACTTAATAAATATCTCTCAAACTTCTTGTTTTCATTGGTCTTTCACTAGAACTACCCCCTGGTGATGAGGATGATGGAGATGAAGATGATGGAGATAAGCATGATGGAGATAAGCATGATGGTGTTTGCGGTCTCTTTTAAATTCTCTTGGTAGTGCATCTTCTTCTTCTTCTTCTTTTTCTTCTTCTTCTTCTTCTTTTCCTCCTTCAAGCCTAAGTTCAACTTGAGTAATTTTTTTTCCTTTTCATTTTCATGCCAAATCTTCTTCAAATACCACATCTCTACTAATGAGAACTTTATTTGCAATTGGATTAAACAACTTGTAACATTTTGTTTGCTTATTATACCTAAGGAAGATATATTTCTCACCTTTGTCATCAAGTATTGTTCTTCTTGCTTCCGGTATCTTTGCATAAGCAATACATCCAAATATCTTTATATGAGATGCACTAGGCTTGTAATAACCCCATGCCTCTTCTAGTGTCTTCATATGGACACTTTCGGTGGGACAACTATTTAACAAGTATGTGGCACATGCAACGGCTTCACCCCCAAGTTCTCTAGGCAATTTTTTTCTTTTAACATGCTTCTTGCCATGTTTAATATGGTGTGGTTTTTCCTTTTGGCAACTCCATTTAGTTGTGGTGTGTATTGACGGGGTAAGTTCATGAACAATCACATGTTCTCTACAAAATATATCAAATGCTCTTGAGGTATATTCTCCACCTCTATCATAAAACCACTTTGTTTCTCAACCATGTTCTTGAACTCTTTGAATACTTAAAATACTTCGGATTTATTTTGTAAGAAATATACTCATATTTTTCTACTAAAATCATCAATAAAATTAAGACAATAATTATTACCTCTATTTGTCATTTGTTTCTCAACCATGTTTTTGAACTCTTTGATTACTTAAAATACTCCGGATTTATTTTTTAAGAAATAAATCATGTTTTTCTACTAAAATCATCAATAAAGTGAGACAATAATTATTACCTCCATTTGTTATTTGTTTCTCAACCATGTTCTTGAACTCTATGAATACTTAAAATACTTCAGATTTATTTTTTAAGAAATAAACTCATGTTTTTCTACTAAAATCATCAATAAAAGTAAGACAATAATTATTACCTCCATTTGTCATTGACTTCAATGGACCACAAACATCGGTAAGGACAACCTCCAATATATTAGAAGCTCTCCACCTTCATTCTTTCGAAAAACTTGTTCGATGATGTTTGCCAAAGATACATCCTTCACACACCTTGTTTGGGTGATCAATACATGGTAAACCCTTTACCATATTCTTGTTTGCCAAGGTCCCATCAAAGTTTAGATGCCCAAGTCTCAAGTGCCACAACAAAGGTTTATCTTTCATAATAGAGCTTAAGCATTTTACATCACCGCGTTGAATGTTCAAAGGAAATAATATATTTTTTGTCATCTTTACCTTAACAATAAGAGTTCCAATTCTATCTCTTAAAGTGAGATGAAAATCCTTCAATCTAATATCATATCCCTTCTCTAAAAGTTGCCCCAAAATCAAATATTCTTCATTTGGGGAATATAATAAACATCGGAAATGTAGCTATGTTTGCCGTTTTTTAGTTGAATGAGGATATTACCTTATCCTAACACTGGAATCTTTGAGGAGTCGCCAAATTTTATATTCCCTTTTATATTTTCATTTACTTCAACTAACAATTCTCTTTTCCCACAAATATGATTACTCGCACCGGTATCGGAATACCAAGTATTTGTTTATGATTCATCAAGACCATCACAAGAAAATAACAATGTAGGATCAACATTAATTTCCACTTCATTTTCAACAAGTTTTTATTCTTCCTTAACTTCATTTCTATACCGACATTCATTACTATAATGCCTAACAGACCCGTGGAAGGCCCAGTGCGGGCAGGGCGACCGCACTGGGCCCCCCACCATTAGGGGCCCGTTTCTCATAGATATCTCGATACCTAATCTATTCTTAGAGCTACAAATTTAATAACTAAAGCTTCTTAGCTCAACTGGGGAGGAATTTTGAATTCCATATTAGTGGCTCGGGTTCAAATCCCGTGGCCTTCAAATCACTTTTTTTTCTCTACCAACAGTACAGCTGTACAGTTGTTCCCTCAACAAAAAAAAAAGTACAGTTGTTAAGTAACTCCTACTTTCTGCTCCATTACATATTTTAGCTTTCTTTTTTGTCAATAAATTATTTTCATTCCCCTGTTGTAAAGCAATCCCACATTGGTGGGAGACAGGAGTGTGGTGCTCCTCTTAAGAGGTTAAGCACCCTTCCCTAGTGAGGCCTTTTAAAACCGTGAGGCCCAAGTGTGCCAAAGCGGACAATATCACTAGCAGCCCGGAAGGCTGTACTATATTAAAATGCAAACAATCAATAAAAATTTGAAGTTTTATTGTGTTATTTTTATTATAAACGTACAATC
The DNA here is from genome assembly GCF_041429995.1 of Eschscholzia californica. NCBI lineage: Eukaryota > Viridiplantae > Streptophyta > Magnoliopsida > Ranunculales > Papaveraceae > Eschscholzia > Eschscholzia californica. The sequence goes on along the minus strand of NW_028238420.1, from coordinate 38,583,089 downwards.
TAAGATATAATAAACATATTTCTTTTTTGTTCCTAAGTGAATGTGGATTCTTAACCTAGATTTTATATATAAATATATTTTTAAATGATTTTTTTCTTTCTATAACTACTTTCTTCGAAATATATTTGGATTCACATATGATTTCCATATAGGTGTTGTTAAATTATCTCGCACTCTAATTAATTTTTACTTGTAATTTTTTTATTGTACGAAAAGATCGTATTCAAATTTGGCACAGGGCCCCCAAATTCTCAGCCACGACCCTGATGCCCAAGCCGGTGACAATTATAGCATTCAATATTCCTTTTATATCTACCTTGACTATTATAAAGTCTAGTAAAGTTTCCTCTACCTCTTCCTCTTGGTTCATTTGTTCCACCTCTATTAAAAAAATGTCTTCCTCTTTGGCTTCCAAAGCCCCTTCTACGATTATCATAACCTCTACTATAACTCTAATAGTCTCTTTATTTTCAGGATGTATATTGTTTTTCTTCTAAAGTGAGTTTTGCTTGAAGTAGTTGACCAACCGAACAATTTGAAGAGGTTGCAACATTTCTATTCACCCTTTGTTCATGGATTTTCAATGTTCCCATCAATTCATCTACCGTCATGGATTCAAAGTCTTTTGATTCTTCAACAACAATAACCACATTATCAAATTTAGGTGTTAGAGACCGTAAAATCTTCTCCATCACCCGAACATCATCACATTTTTCACCACACCTTTTCATTTCGTTAACATTAGACAATACTCTTGAAACATGATCGGAGACAAGTTCACTTTCATTCATACTCAACCTTTCAAATTCACCACGCAAAATTTGAAGACGAACCTTCACCACTTTATCAACTCCTCTAAAAGAATTCTTAAGATTATTACAAGCCTCTTTCGATGACTTTGCTTCGTACACTTTTTCAAATGTAGAACTATCTATCCCTTGATATATAAGAAACAAAGCTTTTTATCATTCTTTCTTAAATCTTTAAGGACATTTTTTGCAAGTCATTCATAATATCCTCTTCTTCTAAAGTTGGCTCTACATAACCATTTTGAACAATATCCTACAAATCTTGAGATCCCAACAATGCACTCATTTGAATAGGCCAATGTCCATAGTTTTCTTTTATTAACCTAGGTATTTGAGATTGCACCATATTTTTCATCTTTTTTACAAGATCACCAAATTTTTCACAAATCCAAGATTCTCAAAATATTGAAATGATAAGATAACATGACTCTGATACCATTTGTTGGAGATTAAGAAAAGATAACAACAATAACATAAAGGATCTAACACAATATACTCAAACCAACCATATTCAATCAAAATCTTCACTCAACATAAACACTAACATTGTTGCTGTTTTTTTCATTAACAAAGAAGAAGACATTCAAAAACATTAGATAATAACTATAGATACATACCTAATTGATTACTTCAAATTTCTTCACAAAAGATCTCCTCCAAAAAAACCTTATTTCTTTCTCTTTCTAAGCTTGCTCAAGAACTAGTCAAAAACAAAAGAACTCTACTCTCGTTTTAATTAATTCCAGGAGACTCGTTCTCCTTCTTTTTCGCTTATATTTCATAACAACATTTTACTCAAGCCCACATTTCACATTAGGTCCAAATCCAAATTTGGTTTAAGAGTCCACTTTCAACAATTACTTCAATTTCTGCTAGTAAGTTCTTGGACGACCTCTCTCTTGGGCAAGCTTAAGGATGTGAAAGTGGTGTCTGTGGAATGCCCTGTTAATTAGTTCACTCATCATTTTATAGTTGCCTATGGTGAAACTTTACTAATCAACTACTTACGTTTAGAAGTCACATGTATATCTTAATAGACTACCGCTCAAATCTTACTACTATTTCAAAACAAAGCTACTTAAGTTTAGTGACGCAACTACCAATTGGCCGAAAAAGGAAGAGATTCATTAACTATACATTCTTAAGTCTCAACGAGAATGAGTTTGTCAAAACTTTCCACTTCCATACATAGTTTATGGAGATGACTACTAGTTAGAAAAAAAGGAATAGACACATTAAAAAGAAACTAAGTGCAAGAATGCCCTTCAAAGAATTAAGCGTGGGAGATTTTATAAGGCTCCCCATTATTGTTAAAAGGGCCCCTCCTTTAAAAGCGCCTCCCAAATCTCTCATTTTGGTTAGAAGGGCCCCTTTAGAAAAAGGCACTCTCCGTTCTCTAATTTGACCTAACGACAAAGTTAACGCCGTTAGGTCAAAATTATTCAAATCAACAAAAAACTCCCTTGACCGATCAAAAGTCCCACCCCTCTTTCATCTTTTTCAGCTTCATCTCTCCCTCACTCTCTTTCGATTTCTCTTTCGTTTTCTTATCGTTTTCTCTTTCTGTCTCTCCCTCTTTTCATCTTTCGCTTTCCCTCTTTTCATCTTCATCTCTCCCTCTTTCATCTTCCTGATAACCCATACGTTTAATTTTTTTTTGATTTTTTGAACCTACATTGTTTGAATACTTGAATCTACCGGTTAGCGACACAAACAAGATTTGTGGACCTTCTTTGGAAGCATTTCGTCTGGAAGTGGGTGAAAATCAAGAGAGGAAGAAAACCCCCAAGTGAGCTTTTCGGTCGCACCAGACTGTAAATATTGCATAGGCCGGCCCGACCCATCGAATATTGGTGCATAATTTCGGCACCAGCCAACAAAAAATTGGTGCATAATCCAGTAGTGCTACTGGACCAAGTTTTGGTGGGCTCGGGCCAAATTATGGAATATTTACGGCTCGAGTCCACCGTAGATAATGAATCCACTACGGTGTTTTCCCATCGATTAGATTTTTTACTAAGAGTCCGTTTGATATGTGTGAAAATGTGAGTAAGAAAATCGTTTTCCCAAGAAAATCAATTTTCCGCTGTTTGGTTGGTCATTTTGGGTAAGAAAATCGATTTCCTAAGAAAAAAAAAGTGTGCAAATGGTCTAAGTTTTTTTCCACCTTTTAGATGAAAAAGTTGATTTCTCGCTCTCTCCCTCCTCCCATAACTCTCTCCTCCCGTAACTTTCTTTCTCTATTTCTCTCCTACCGTAACTCTCTCTGTTCATTTCTGTCCAATTAATAAATAAAACGAATTAATAAATAAGTTTAAATTCTAAAGGCACCCCCTTAAATTCTAAAGCACCCCCATAAATTCAAACATTTATATATTGGTTAAAGGCTCAATTAATAACTAAACCCTAATTAATTAACATTTGTCTAAAGGCCCCCCCTTAAATTCTAAAGGCACCCCTTAAATTCCAACCAGTTATATATTGGTTAAAGGCCCAATTAATAAATAAAGCATAATTAATAAACATTTGTGTAAAGACACTTTTTTTCTCACCTTCTTTTCTCACTATCTTATCAAACACCTAAAATTTGACTTTGAGGTAAGAAATTCCTTTTCTTTCTAATGGGAAAGAAAGTCGTTTTCTTACTCATATATTTTCTCGCGTATCAAACGGACCCAAAGAAAAATTCTATTCGGTCTGGTCTCACCATACCATGTTCACATTATTCGGTGGAACCAGACCAAATTGAGCTTCGTGTTGAACATAAAAAAAAGTCATACAACCAACAAATAGATCATAAAACATGTAAAAAAGTGTTTAGGAAATTTTCATATACTTCTTGAGAGTCTGAATTTTGTCCAGAAATTGATTTTTGGGGATCTTTTGCTATTTTTCCAAATTTTTTGGAAGTTGCTTCATCCATGGTGGTTTGCAACAATGAAGTTACTTTGTGACTTTAGAGATGAGTACAGAAACAATGTGGGGATATTGTACAAGTGCGGAGAACTTAGTCTGTTACTAATGGTCGTCGGTGATGGATGACATTTCCGGTAAAGAAGAATGGAAGAGAAATGTTTAGGGATTTGAGTTTTAGAGAGATTTAGGGTTGAGATATGTAAATTGATAATGTGGGTGATATGCACCCTTAACGTGGGTTTTCTTTAACCCGTTACATGGGGGCCTTTAACCAAACAAGGTCAATGACTATTTACCAAGTCAATGGGTTCACGGAGAGACCTTTTAACAAAAATGGGAGACCTATAAAACTTCCCAAAGTGGCCCCACAATAAAATAATTCTGAGTCTGCCACTGCAAACAAGAGTAGCGTATTATAGAGAAAAATCTGAAAAGTTAGAAAATAATATATAACAAGGTCTTAGGTTACTTACTTTGGTGTTCCACTACTTTCATTCAATCATTTGGTGGCTAATCTACACAAGAAAAGAATACTAATCAGACAAGACTAAGTTAGGGTACTTTGGGTATAAAATCAATAAGGTTTCAATTTTGACTGAAATTTCCTAAATAGCTTTTTAAGGATTTTGAAATGGAAGTTGAACATAAATGGAATCAGTTTATTGATCAAGGAATTATTAATAAATCTTATAAAAATATCCTAAAAGAAAATATTTTTCATGAAGATAAGAAACTAGAAACGAAGAAAAACTAAACATAAATGAATAGTAGAAAATATTGTTTGATACACGTGAAAATGTTCGCTATAAAAACCATTTTTTATTAGGAAGAAAACCAAGTTTTTCTAACAGAAATTCAATTTTTTGTGTATGGTATGCCATGAGAAAATATAAGGAGAACATCTAAAGTCGCCCACAATATCACTGTTGGCCCCCTTTTTATACATAAAGGAGCACCAGTTGCAATAAGATGAGCATCTTTAGAATTTCTTCAGAGATTGAGAGAAAGAGAGCGAGAGAGAGAGAGAGGGGGAAGGTGAGAATCTAGAGAGATTTTTATGATGAAGGAGGAGAGAGAGCATTTTTTCTGTTCAACTGTAGGAAGGTCGTTTTGCTATGTTGTTGGGGAAAGTATTCCTCACTTTTTCCAAAATAAATTTCATATGAAAAATCGATTTTTACACTGTTGTAGTCAAACCAAACATGGATATCGATTTTCGTAAAAATATCGACTTTCCCACCTGATTTTCAAAAAAAACAGAGAAAAGGAAAAGAAACCTGAGTTAGAAATGAAGTCCTTTCTCCCCTTTGTTAGATCTTTCAGTGAAGAATCTATATGCTAGTAAAACTAAAGTAGGGTTGGGAAGTATAAACACATGGAATAAGTGGTCTAATAAAAAATAATGAGATTTATGAAAAAAAAAAACCAGCAAGGTAATTATAGTGAGCTTGCTTCCTACCTAAGACCGTTCTCATAGATGATAATGATGGTGGGATAAAAGAAAAGTCAAGAAGGTTGAACAATGTGCACAACAATATAAGAAAACAGGGTTTTCCTATTATATGTCTTAAGGGCAGACGAGAATGTATTTCTATTCTTTCCCTTTTTAACATAAAAATATTGAATTAATAAAGTCAACAAAAATAGTTGATTTTAACTTGTTAAAAGACGAAAAATTTTATCACGAGAAAGATGTCTTAAAAATAGAAATATGTTTAAGTTGCGAATAATAAATGTAACTATGCAGAACCATGATATTTAAAGGAGCAACAAATATCGAAAGTCTCTACCAACTCAACTTATAAACTTTAACTTTTTTTTTTTGGAAACTGATTACATTGTCGTACAATTGACATTGAATACATCAAAGATGTGATAAGCTTGCTACCCGCCCACTCAAACTCTAACATGACCTAGCCTATAGCCCACTCAAACATAACCTGGCCTATAACCCAACTAGATAATAGCCTAAACTCCAACTACACTACCTTATTTATACCCTAATAATCCCAATTCAAATAACCAAAGATTCCACCTTCTCTGGGGTTCGAACCTAGGACCTCCAGGGATTTCTGGAGTTTATGTCAACATCTTGGAACCACTTGGGCTACCAACTGTTGACATAAACTTTTACTTTTGTACAATCGAAGTTTAGTCATCGAAGTTATAATTATGTTATGTTTTGTCAATACGTTTTTCTTTTCAATGATTTTGATTGTAACATGAGTTTGTATTAGTATGATTCTTGTTCCGATTTGAAAATGAAGCTGGTTGATGCATTTCGGTTAATTTCAAAAAAAACTGACTCTGTTTAGCCATGAAATTGATTCTGGTAGAAGAGATCATGGTGATTTGAAATTAATGCACTGAAATTAGTAAGTATCTGAGTTGAGATCAAAATACATTTTCTAATTGTTTCGTAAAATTGAAACTATGTAGGCATTAATATATAATGGAATTCTTTTCGTAGTAATTAAATTTTTACACCCGATAACTTATTAGTCATAAATTTCCCAAAGTATTTTGTTTAAACATTTAGGAAGACCCCTCATCAACTTAAAATAACGAAAAAATAATATATTTTTGCTACGTTTCAAGTTTTTGCTATCTTTTGGAAAAAATTTGCACAAGTACACGAAGTGGTATGATAATACAAAGGGGTGTTGGCATATATAGAAAAACAAAAAATTTGCCCAAGTACACGAAGTGGTATGATACTACAAAGGGGTGTTTCTGTATACAAAAAAACTGAAATATTAAAAATTCTTTTTGTATACCCAAATTGCTCGCTAACATATCCATATGGTCTCGCTGCTTCCGGGTGGTGGTAGTAGGAGTAGAAAATGCAGAAGATCAAACATGATGGGGAGTGAAGATCAAATCCTCTGCCCCCTGATAATGAGAAAACACTTTGTATCTTCTTTCTCTCTATCTATCTTCTTCCTTTCTCATCTCTCTGCACACACTTTCAGCCATTTCAGTATTAAGGTCACACAAGATCCCCAAGTATTATAGTTTTAGCATGGTTAACTCAAATCATGGAACTTGATTGCAGTTGACAGAATCTGTATAAAGAACCACGGAAAACGAAAAGATTGAAGTATATTTTAATTTCATATTATAAAATTCGTAATTACAAAAAATTCCACTCAAAATTATTCAAGCCTCACACTAGCCAATTCATTTAACTTAAAAGATGATCATAGAAATAAAAACAACCCGTTCATAAATGGTTCATAGTCGAGCTTATTCACATTAGTCTAATTTTATTAGTTACATTTAAGAACCTCACTTAGAAACCGATATTACCTTGATGTTATGAACGTCGTGCTAAAATAAGATTTTTCAGCCTATTCTTCTTTAAACTCATATATATAATCGAAATGTTCATTACCATTAATTCTTGAATGATTTTGGGATCCTTGTTGTATCGTTTTCTATATCTAGGGAATCTAGACCAACCTTCGAGTTTCATTACAAAATTCATTTTCTTGTATAAACACACACACACACACGCACACACACGCATGCACGCACGCACGCACACACACACACACACACAAATACATATATATATATATATATATATATATATATATATATATATATATATACATATATATATATATATATATATATATATATATGTATATATACTAGATTTGACTTGGCCATATTCATTTTGAGTCCAATTTTTTTTTTGCCTCATAATCTTCATCTCCTCTCTCACTATCTAGCTCCCTCTCTCTCTCATGCTTAATTCTCTTTTTATCTATCTCTTCTGGATTCTTTCGGGGTCTAGGATTACGGAAGAATGACTTCTGGATCTTCATTTTATGATAATAATCACTTCCACGGGGTTAATACAAACCCTATTAATAAGACCAAGGGTTATAAGTGGCTTCTGTTTTAAAGGGGTAGTAATCTTATGCCTCTTTGGGGCTAGAAAAATGGTTTCCTTTCTTTGGAAGTGAAAAATATCCTCCGGGTACCCACTTCACTCTTTTTTCTGTCATGTGTTTTGTTGATATATGGAAATCAGGGCTCTGTTAAGTGTCGATCAAGGTTGATAGCTTCACTTACTAGGTAGTTGTTGATTCAAGGTGGTGGTTGGAAGGGTGGTGGGCGAAAATGGTGGTGGAAGACAGAAGTTGTGCTGGTGAATGTGATGAGAAGATGAAGATTAAGAGCCAAAGTTCGATCAAGTAAATTTTTTGGGCTATAAAATAAATATCTCCCCTACTAAATCTTTATACCCTTGAGACTTTTCTCTATGCCCCATTAGCGCATAATCAAGTTTCTTTTTTTTCCAGAATTTAAGTAACAAATTTAAAATAAATATCAAATAGAGAAAAGAACGGGAAAATATTATCTAAATACCTTGCTTTTAAGACGACCCCCAAAGAGTGGATTTACGATACTTTCTTCTTCTGTCGTGAAATCAGAAAAATAATGCTTAAGCTTTCAAAGAAAAAAAATGAAGGAACTCATGTGCATCTTCCTGTTGATTATTCTCGAAAGAAGAAGAAATATCTGAAATTATCTAAGTTAAGAACTACAAAATATAGTACAAAGTGCTGAAAATAATCAGAATATAAAATGTTAACTTTACAATACTAAAAAGAGTAAAAGCTTTTAAGAATTTGGATGGTCTATTGAGCTTGAGAGGAGAGAAATAGGGTAAAGTGAGGTGGATTGAGAAATCAATAAGACAAAGAAACATTTAAAACATATAAGGGTAGTATTGGAAAAAACCAAAATATACATTTACAACGTTAAATTTTGGGTCATTCTTCCTGTTCTCCAAATAAAGGACTAAAGTACTGATGAGTTAACAACAACCTGGGCCTTAAAGTATAACCCAAAATGAATTCAAACTCACTGCTTCAAGAGAATGTTAGCTTGGAAAACAAATTCGTTTTAGGTCAACACAGTCAGGGAACAACCTAGAAAGAACACCTCTAAAGAGGGTATATAATTGTTCTCACTCGTAAAATATTGTACGTAGTTTTTGTTTTCTTATTGTTTGCATTTAATTCGTTTGAGTCTGACTTATCTGAAAGTCTACCTTACCTAAAATATAACTTGTTTTCGTCAGGAGCACACATCAGGTTACTTAAGACAATACTCTTAGCCTAGATTTATTATATGCCTGGCACAAATGGATAGAAAATATGTTCAAATGAGTCAATTCAAATCTAGAGTTAGATTTAACTAAATTGATTAATCACTTATCATATTAAAAACTAAACCGGAAGAACTATTAAATAAAGGATACCACTTAGATTTTTGACAAATTCGAAACGAAAAATATTTCCATGGGGCGAAACAAACATTTCCCGAACAAGCTTATTCTGAGCATAAACTGCACAAAATCCTTCAACTCCGCCTAAAATTAAAACTCAAGATTCAGAAACAACTAGATAACCAAAACAAAACGAATCAGAAGAAAAATGAATACCTAAAATAAAGAAAGTTGAAAGATCTTACTTGTGCATGGATATGGATGATTCGATGCACAAAGCGTCTGCAATGATGCGACCGTATGGGTAACACATTGCAGAATCGAGTTCAAAAAGCAAGTGTGCTCTAAGTCCTGAAACCCGGGACCAATACAATGCTTAATACTATTAACATTGGATGAAACAAATAAGAACTTAAATCCTAAACGTAGTTCTTTACCTCAATAATTGATCTTTGAGAATAATACACGGTTTGGAATCAGATCTCTGACCTTATATTTCAGATAACTTCATAATGACGAGCCTCATCAAGCTCAAATATAGTGATAACAGACATTTTCTCTTCGTGAGAAATTTAATTCATATAACCAACAAAAAAACTGCAAGGTCAAATATATGAATAAACTGTCATACAAATTATTCTGATATGATATTTAACCAACAATCTAACCAAATTGTAAGTGATCTTAAGGAACTAATTCCAAAATAATGGTTTTATTTCGCCAAAAAAGTAACGAATCTTTTACGTTGGAGAATTTCTCATCAAATGTGCACGTGGCTCTTCCACGAAATCAATGATGAGTCAAAGGGTATTCTCTTGTACAGAGTTCTTTTTTAGAATATACTACCTGATATCCAATGAGTGCATAACCTTTGAAGTCTATTTTATCACTTTCTAACATGGGTTAATAAGATCCTAATTTTATTTTCGTATATAAAAATCTTTGACATATACCGAAGTTTCCCTAAAACTATTTATGATATCTCTCTTTCTCTAACTTTAAATAGAGTCACCAAGTTTTAAAAATGAAAATCCTATGCAGCACAAAAAGTGATAGACTAATTATGTGAAAGCTTTATAAATGAAATTTAGAATTTTAGATATTTTTCTAAATAATAAAATTATTTTTTACTCTCTATTGAAGTTGTTTTTCATTTCTTCATATTTTTCTACTTCCTCTTCGTGTTCCTCTGCTGTAAGTTTCTTCTTCTACTTCTTTTTGTCCTCCTTCATATTGAAAAGCATCATATAATTTGGAGGTCGTTGATGGCGGGAAAGGTAATATTTGTTTTAGTAGGAAGAACCATGGTTCCCATAGTTTCGAAAGATATACTTTTATTGATCTTAAGGAGGCGCCTTTAACACGCTTTAACCCTTATCATACAGAAAAGTGTCTATTTGTTTAAAAATTAGTCTTAACATGTTTTTAATTCAAGATCTGGAGAAATTTTATTTTTGCAAAATTCTAGAGGAGACGATTTTCTAAAACACTGCGAAATTTCTTGTTCATTGGATAAACAGTTGAAAAAATACGACAGTCTACAATAGAGTTCTTACAAGGGCATATTGAAAAAAAAGAAAGATTAATCACAGGCGTTCATTATTATTTATTTTTTCAAGAGAAGTTAAACAACATACTTACCAATGATGACTCATCTTGTAAAAATGATTAAGAGAAAAAAAAATAATGTTTATCTTTAGATTTACTTGCTCTTAGCATTAACCCTACCCGTTTTTGACAAAATGTATATTCTTACTAAAAAGATTGCTAGTCAACCAAATGGGTCTCCCAAATTCAGTTATACTTAGAAAAAAGACATATTTAAAACTATTATTCTTTGTAATTGCACTTTTTCGTATGATGAAAACTCATCGTAGAGATATGTTTATCAATTGGTCGGTAAAGTGCCCCTGGAGACAAAACTTTCTGGCCGCCACTGTAAGGAACTATGTTTACCACATATAGTTTTGAGAGATCGATGTACTTTTATTCATCTTTTAACTCTTAGAATCTAATCCATTTTAATGTATTAAAATAAGGTGATATTCTATAAATGCAACATTCCCATTAGTATGACGTTATTCCGAAAATCTGCATTGAATCAAAACAACTTTATACTTCAATTAAATCTTCTTTCCTATCAAATGATTTTTCCTAATTTTGTTTTGATCGAAAATTGTTTAGCCCACTTGATTTTCGAAATAGCCGGAACAACCATAGTATATTATAGAAAAAAAAACTAAAAGTCAGAAAACAACGCATACCTTGGTTTTAGATCAATTACTTTCTTGTTCCATTTCCTTCATTAAATCATTTGGTGGATAATCTACACAAAAACAAAAGTGTAGTTAAAGAGGATTGATCAAAAAAGAGAACGAGAACAAAAACAGAAGTTAAGAAACGTTGCTATAAGTTACTAAGATGACAGTGTGAGTATGTACCAAAAACATAAGTTAAGTTAGGGTTCTTTGGGTATAAAATTGATAAGGTTTGAATTTGGGTTGATTCATCAAATAACTTAAAAAGGCTTTCAAGTGGAAGTTGAAGATTACGTTGAATCAAATCAAGCAAATGAAAAAGCCAATTCTAAGCAAAATAAACAAAGACTTGCTTTTTTTTGGGTGAAATCAAAGACTTGCTAAAACATTAAAACTAATAAACTACAATATAATGATAAATTAATTACTAATAGAACTCCTAAGAAAACATCCTAAAATAAATTTTTTCGTCATGATGATAAAAAACGAAGAACCCTAAACACAGATGAATGACAGGAAAAAAATAGCTAAAAACAAAGAGAAAAAAGAGAGAAGAAGGAAAAAAAGAAACCTTGACTAAGATGGAGCCTTTTCTTGTCTTTATTCAATCCTTCAATTAAAATTGTACAAAGTAGCAAAAATAAAGTTGTTTTACCCAGGTTAAAGGGAAGAGAATGAGTAGTTTGATGGAAGAACATGAGATTGATGAAAACAAAAGAAACCTAACAAAGTATTTATAATGAGATTGCTTCCTACCTAAGATCCATCTAGAAGCTCTTGCAACAAAAAAAATCCATCTAGGATCTTAAGCACCATGAATGTTAAGAAATATATTTATATTCTTTCCCTTTTCAAATAAAAAAAAATCCTAGAGATATAGTCAAGAAAAATATTTATATTCTTTCCCTTTTAAAATTACAAATAATTTACAAGCTAACATTTGACGCATGTAAAAAAAGAAAGATATTAACGTTGCGAATAATAAATGTAACCGTGTTGAACCATGATATTGAAAGGCAACAGATAACCTCAAGTCTCTACCAACCCAACTCAGCATTTTAATCTTTGCACCTTCGATTTTTAGTCATCAAATTTATAATTATTTTACATTTTGGCGATACATTTTTTGTTTCCAATGATTTTAATTGAAATAGGTGTCCCTTTTAGTCTGTTGCTTGTTCCATTTAGGTAATGAAACTGGTTGATGTCTTTCGGTTGTTTTTCCAAACAAATTGACTCTGTTTTTAGGTATGACATTAATTTGGGTACACCTAAGGGAAGAAATCTTTGTGATTTGAAATTAGAAATAAACTGAAATTAGTAATAAATTATTCAAATTATCTATGCATTAATATTCCCAACTTGAGATCAAAAACAAAATATTCAAATTATCTATCCATTAAGATATTTTGGAATTTGTAGTAATAAATTTTTCACACCCGATAATTTCGGTAGTCATAAAATATCTAAAATATTTGTTCAAACATTTAATAAAACTGGCCTTGAACTCATCGTAAATGAAAGTGGCACACTTGTGATATGTTTCGAGTTTTTGCTATCTGATGAAAAATCTTGCACGAGTAAATCGAGTGGTGCAACATTACAACAGGATGTTGCTATGTACAAAATATAAATTACCCGTGTTTACAACCTTCAACTGACCTATAAGATCAACAGATCACAAGAGTCAAGACAACTTATCGTTTGAAAAAATCGTAACTCAAACCAAAACCCTTATGTTTGAAAAAACTGTAACTCAAACTAAAACACTAGGCCGCACTTCACCACTAAAATAAACAATTACTCAAGACCTAGAATTTAAACTTAAAAAGAAAACTCTAACTTATATTCATTAATTATATTAATACATGAACAATTACAAACGCAATTGACCTCTACGAGAGTTCATATTTTGACATGTTCGCATGATAGACTCATTGTCAATTTCACTAAAAACTTGGTTTTCAAAAAAGGCTACTAAACTATCATTCATCCACGGATCACTCGTCTTGTTTCTTAAGTGTGTTTTAACTAGCTTCATAGCTGAAAAAGCTCCAATCCCATCTAAATTTGAGAAATCATCGTCCTGCCTCATATCGTAAATGTAATTATCAAGCTGAAAACTAAGTAGCATAGTGTCAAGACTACTGAAATCTTAAGGACAAAATTCAGCAAGATGCATCAACTTATTTTGTCGAAAAGGGCAAACCTCTAGATAGGCTCAAACATGTCATAGAACGGAGCAACTCGGTATTCTTCTCAGTGAAACGAGCATTTAATTCTTAAGGCTTCATATCAATAACGGTATAGAAAATCTCCACTTGATAGTAATAAAAATTTGTAATTTGTTGTGCATTTCTCCTGCTTCTCCCTTGAACTATGTACGAACCATTAAGATAAACAACTTCAACACTATGTTTTTCACAAAAAGTAGAAATACTCCAAACCGATGATGACCACTAACAGTCTCGTACATATTGGGTTCAAGCTTTTGATGATTCAACAATATACATGACAATCACAATATTTTGGTCTTTTCTTTGTAGTACTTGTGACAATTCATTTGTTATTCCCAACAAAATCTCATCAAATGTAAACCAAATACAAACTCGAAAGTTTGCATCTTGAATTTTGTAAGGAATTAGGGTAGATAAATTGAATTTTATTGTTTTAGAGTAGTTGAATTGATTTTATATGAATTTTGAATAGTTAAATTTAATAATTTCAAAACATAAAAGAGTATGAAGTGGGAATCGAACCCTCAACCTCTCAAGATCACATGTCTATAAAACAAGAACCACTAAGTCACGCTCTATTTCATGACATCTTTACACATTCACAATTAGATATACAGTTATAAACACATATATATGAAAAAAAAATATTACAATGATTAAAGAGGGACTTGAACTTGTGAAGAGGGAAATACCTCTTGAATAATAATAGCTTGAACACAGAGAGAGAAGACAAGAAAGAGAGAGAGATATGTGAGAAGATTTCTCTGTGTGTTTTATTCATTGATTTACATAGGTATTTATAGGTTTACAAGGGATTTACATATAGAAGTAATTTAGGAATATTGGGAAACTTCCCTATTCATGAACATTACAATAATTAACAACTTTACATAATAGCAAAACCGACTAGGGTAAGTCTTGCTCCCGAAGATTGTCTCTTGGTCGGTGCTATATTCTAACACTCTCCCTCAAGTTGGAGCCGAAAGGGACGTGAGGCCCAACTTGCCAATAATCGTCTTGAATGCATCAGCTCCTAGTGGCTTGGTAAAAATATCCGCTAGTTGTTCAGAAGTTGGTGTGAAACAAGGAGCGGTGACATTTGCTTTGATCTTTTCCCGAATAAAGTGACAATCAATCTCAATATGCTTTGTTCGTTCATGGAAGACTGGGTTATTTGCGATATGGAGAGCATCTTTGTTATCATAGTGAACCGTCATGGGTGAAGAATGTGTTATGCCAAGATCTTTGAGAAGGTACTTCAGCCATGAAGCTCACTAGTGAGATGTGCTAGCGCATGGTATTCTACTTCAGCAGAAGATTTAGCAATCGTTGGTTGTTTCTTGGATTTCCAAGAGAGAGGGCTAGAACCCAACATAGTGAAGTAACCCGTGGTAGAATGACGAGTGGAGGGGCATCCAGCTCAGTCAGAGTCACAATATCCAGTGATGTGAAGAGAACTGGAATAAGAGAGAAGAAGGCCATGGCCAATGGATCCTTTGAGATAACGAAGGACCCGATGAGCAGCATCAAGGTGAGTAGTGCTGGGTTTTTATAGAAATTGACTAAGATTATTGACCGCGTAATAGATATCAGGACGTGTTACGGTGAGATAGAGAAGACGATCAATCAGCCGTCAGTAAACGGTGGGATCCGGAAGAGGATCACCATCGGAAGGACTGAGATGAAGCTTTTGTTCCATTTGGAAAGGAGAAGGACGACATGCCGAAAGGCCAGAGTCTTTGATGATGTCAAGGGCATATTTGCGTTGGCAAAAGAAGATTCCTTTGGAGGATCGGGAAACCTCGATCCCTAAAAAATATTGAAGACGACCCAAATCCTTGAGAGAGAAAGTGGTGTGGAGAAAGGATTTAAGTTTGGAAATGGCGGATTCATCATTGCCTGTGATGACAATGTCATCTACGTAAATTAGAACGTACAGATGTACGAAAGATGTGCAGAGAGAAAATAATGAATAATCAGAGAGGGATTGTGTGAACCCCTTTTTGATAAGGACGGATGAAAATTTTGAGAACCATTGACGAGATGCCTGTTTAAGGCCACAGAGAGATTTCTGAAGGCGACAGACTTTGGACTCCCCCTATTTTGCGACGCGATTGATAGAAGAACGCGTACAGTAACTAATTTTGCGACGGGGGCAAAGGTGTCATGAAAATCGAGACCCTCGGTTTGTGTATATCCTTTCGCTACAAGACGGGCTTTGTAGCGTTCAATGGAACCATCCGCTTTGAATTTGATTTTGTAGACCCATTTACATCCAATTGCCCTTTTTCCAGAAGGGAGGTCCGTAATGGTCCATGTGTTATTTGATTCTAAAGCGGCAATTTCTTTAGACATTGCCTCACGCCAATGAGGTGATTTGACGGCTTGAGAAAAAGAAGTGGGTTCAACGGTTGTGATTACCGAATTGAGAAAGACTTGATGAGAACCCGAGAATTGTTCAAAATTTAGATATTGAGTAAGAGGGTATACCACATTAGAATCCGGGTAAGAGTGACAGATGTAATCATTGAGATGAGTGGGTGGTCGGCGGTTGCGTGATGGCCGTGGAAGATGAATCGGATCATCGGGAGGAGGCGCCCCTAGAGATGTGGGTGCCTGGTCGATGGAGGAGGGGGCCGGGCTCTGGGATGGATCCGTGAGGTGCCCAGGGGTGCCCGAAGAGGAGTCGCTGTCAGACTGACCCGAAGCGGAAGGGACAGAGCCGGAAAGCCGTGAGGGGGTGCCTATAGGCACATCAGACGCTTGATGAGAGACTTGACGAGGAGCCGATTGTGATGTCCTCGGAAAATTAAAAGTACCATCATCGTGGATGGAGACCATCGGTCGGTAAGGAGGAGGATGAGGGATCGGATGTTTAGACAACATCAGAAATTTATCTTCGTAAAAAAGAACATCACGAGAGGTGATTATTTTATGAGAATTCAAGTCAAAAACGCGATATCCTTTTTGATTGTGGAGATAGCCGACGAAAATACCCGGAGATGCTCGGGAATCTAACTTTGTTTTTACCAAAAGACGTCTAGTATAACATAGACATCCAAAGACCCGAAGATTGTCAAATTTGGGAGGAGAACCCAAGAGTTTTTCATGAGGAGAAATGCCTTGTAATGTTGGTGTTGGCAATTTGTTGATGAGATATACTGCCGTTAGAACACATTCACCCAAAAGGAAATTGGGAGATGGGCTTGAAGTCGTAAGGAGCGTGCTACTTCCAGAATGTGTCGATGTTTTCTTTCGACGATGCCATTCTGTTGAGGAGTATGAGGGCAACTAGTTTGATGAATAATGCCCTTCTGACGGAACCATGATTAAAGTTCATGATTCATAAATTCCATACCATTATCAGATCGGATTGATTGAATTTTCGGAATAGGAATCATTCCTTGTCCTGATTGTAAATTGGAGATAGAGGAATCAAATTGAGTTGATATATAATAAGAAAAATTCTTGAGAAATTGAGTAGTGTCGGATTTATGTGACATTAAAAAAAATCCAAGTGCAACGAGTAAAATCGTCCACTAAAGTTAAGAAATAACGACAACCAGAGTTTGAGGGGACGGAGAAAGGTCCCCATAAATCCGCATGAATTAATTCAAAGGGACGAGAAGAAGCAGAATTGCTTAACGGAAAAGATAAACGTGTAAATTTGGACAAGGGACAAATTTCGCACGGATTTTTATTGAATGAAACTGACTTCATACATTGAGTTCTTGAAATTAAAGACTTAAAAATAGAAGAAGAAGGATGTCCGAGGCGCCAATGCCAAATATCGGAAACATCTTTATTATATAGACTATTACTAGAAATTGAAAAGGAACAAATCCTAATATCCGTGCGGAGAAAGTATAGTCCTTCATGGAGATCACCAAGTCCAATTCTCATTTTCGTCACTGGGTCCTGAAAGACACATGAGCAAAAATCGAATGTTACTAAACATCGAAGAGAATTGGTGAGTTGGGAGACAGAAATTAAATTGATTTTAAATTCCGGAACATGGAAAACGTTTTTGAGAATTAAATTTGAATTGAAAACAATCGTTCCAATGTGACGTACTTAAATACGTTTACCATCCGGTAAACGGACTAAACATTGAGGTGGAGCATCAACATAATGTGAGAAACGAGATAAAGAACTACATATATGTTTGGCGGCACCAGAATCAATAACCCAAGGAGAAGAGAGGAATTGAATACCTGTGAAGTTAATACCTGCGTCGGTAGATCCTTGAGTAGGATGGGAAGTGCCGTTAGAATGGCGTTGGTGATCGAGAAGTGAAAGAAGACCTTGATATTCCTCTTGAGTTAATGAGGTGGCTAGAGGTGCTCTCGTTGGAGGATCAACCGTCTCGGTTACGGTGGCGGCAAGTGGACCGGTCGGACGTGGTGGGCGATTTGGCCAAGTACCCGAGTTGGATCGGTTTGGATAACCGTTTAATTGATAACATGTAGCCCGGACGTGGCGATGTTGTTGACAATAGTCACAAAAGGGACGAGCTCGTTTAGGACGTTGAGCATTTGGTTTCTCCATTCGAAAATTTCGTTGATCATTGTTGTATGTTGCAAGGGTGGCGGCTTCCGGTGAATTGGAAGTAGCGGCCATGATATTTTGTTGGATGTCTTCTTGTTTGACAAGAGAATGAATCTTTAGGATTGAAGGAAAATGGTCCATTAACAAAACTTGACTTCGAATTGCCGAAAAACGGTCATGGAGCCCTTGTAGAAATTCCATAGCACGTTATTGATTAGTACGATCAAGTAACAATTTCCCTTGACCACAAATACATGGATCGATTACCATAAGGGATTGTAACTCATCTTGTAGAGTTTTGAGTTTGGTAAAATAGGAGGAGACATCATGTCCTTCTTGTTTGAAGGATGAAATTGCCCGTTTCAATTGATAAATTTTGGGGGCATTGGTTTGAAAAAACTTTCCATAAAGATTACGCCAAATATCGGCGGCACTTTTATCGTATAAAACAGAAGACCAAATATCCGGAGCAATAGAGTTGATAATCCAACTACTGACAAGATCATTACACCTTCCCCATGAGTGTAATTGAGTTGGAGAAGTGGGTTTGGGAATAGAACCGTCTACAAACCCGAATTTATCTTTAGCTCGAAGAGCCATCTTCATGGCTCTTGACCAAGAGGCATAGTTATCTCCGGTTAATAAAGGAGTGATGAGAATAGTAGTTGGTGAATCAGAGTGATGAACATCAAACACCGGATTAGGTGGAGAATTAAGAGTATAGTCTCCAGAATCGACTTCAGTAGTAGTCATGATAAAATAAATTGATATTAAAAAAAATTGAATTGGCTCTTATACCATGTGAAGAGGGAAATACCTCTTGAATAATAATAGCTTGAACACAGAGAGAGAAGATAAGAAAGAGAGAGAAATATGTGAGAAGATTTCTCTGTGTGTTTTATTCATTGATTTACAAAGGTATTTGTAGGTTTACAAGGGATTTACATATAGAAGTAATTTAGGAATATTGGGAAACTTCCCTATTCATGAATATTACAATAATTAACAACTTTACATAATAGCAAAACCGACTAGGGTAAGTCTTGCTCCCGAAGATTGTCTCTTGGTCGGTGCTATATTCTAACAGAACTCATGATTTTACACTCGTGTCAATTGCAACATGTGCTTTAACCACTAAGCCGATGCCTTCTTCATGTCATTTGTATACATCATTAGATACATAATTATATATATATATATTACTACTACAACTTTTTCTTATCGAGAGGATCCAGGGGGTGCAGTCGCACTCCCATTGATCCGTACTTGTGCATTATGAGTGAAAGGATTAAGGTCAATAGCGAGAATCCAAGACTTTAGAACGAACAAATTCAAACAATAAAATCAGAACTAAAATTTTAGAAGTAGTTCTTCACTTCAGGAATTGATCGTCGAGAATAACAAATTAAAAGCGTGGGATAGAAACTGTGGCCTCAAGTTTCGAATTTGTACTCAAGTTTTGAATAAATTCACGAAGACAAGCTCCAACAAGCTCAAATTTAGTGATGGACATTTTCTCTTCTTGCGAAATTAAATTCATATAACCAACTAAAAGCTCTGCAAGGTCAAATTATATGAATAGAATGTCAAAGTGATGTAGAATAATATTAAATAAAAAGGTATAAAAAGAAGGAGAACAAATGATTCTAGCAAGAAGTTTAGCCGATAGGAGAAATCAAAATTGTTTGTGAGTACTGTAACGAACTATTCCAAATAATGGTTGTATTAAACCAAAAGTAAGATAGGTTCCAAGTTGGAGTAGGATTTATAGATTATCCTACAGATTATTCTCAATTTCTCATCTAATGTGCACGTCGCCGACCCGGGCACTTCCAACAGATCAAGGAATCACTGTGTCTATTTCAAGATTTATGAATTTCTCACATGACTTTTGATTGAATAAAAAAATTTATCTTTTAGTTAAATCTCTTTTCCTGTGAAATTATTTCTTTTAATTTTATTTTGTTCGAAAAATGAGCAAAACCTTAAACCAATTTGATTTGTAAAGATGGTATAAATAGCTCAAACAAGCAGGGCGGAGCGAGAGACAGACACACGTGGGGGCACTTGCCCCTTAGTTTTCAATGAGCTGTCCTATTAGCCCAATGTTTTTCCATTTTGACCCCCTTATTTATATATCAGTTCATTTTTTCGCCTTTATTCTTTGTAAATTCATTATTGACTCTTGTATATGTTGTTAGAGCTAGTTTTCTGCTTATCATTTTATGCTTTCTTTTAATTTCATTTTCTATATATAAATTTTTTTTCATGACTGTTTTTCTAAAATGTGTGTATGTTATTTTCGAACTATTTTCCAAAATGAGTTTGCTCTCTCTGTTTCCTTGACTCTTTATATATCTCGAATGTGTATAAGAGTACTTATTTATATTGGTTACAGTCAACATAACTCATAAGTCAATAATAGTTTAGTTGGCTTAGAATTAACAGAAATGTATAAAAATCACTTGATCGGACGACACATCAAGATTTCTAGGCAATTTACAACTTACAGAGATTTTATAGGGGCCCCCATTATTGTTAAAAGGGCTCCTCCTTTAAAAGCGCCCCCCAACCTGGTCATTTTGTCTAGAAGGGCCCTTCCGGAAAAAGACACTCCCCTTTCTCTAGTTTGACCTAACGACAAAATTAACGCCGTTAGGCCAAAATTATTTAAACCAACAAAAACTCCCTTCACCGGTCAAAAGTCTCACCCCTCTTTTTCTCCCCCCACCTCTCTCTCTCTCTCTCTCTCTCTCTCTCTCTCTTCATCTTTTCATCTCTCCCTCTTTCATCTTCCTCATAACCCTAGGTCCAAATTTTTGAAACTACATTGTTTGAATACTTGAATCTACTGGTTAGCGACACAAGGAAGAAGATTTGTGGACCTTCTTTGGAAGCCTTCTGTCTGGAATTGGGTGAAAATAAAGAGAGGAAGAAAACCTCCAAGTGAGCTTTCCGGTCGCACCAATCTGTAAATAATGCATAATTCGGTCGTAGCCCACCGAGGATTGGAGCATACTTCGGCCCGAGCTCACCGAAAATTGGTCAAGTAGCACCAGTAACTACTGGACCGATTTTCAGTGGGCTCGGGCCGAATTTGACAATATTTGCGGCTCGAGCCCTCCGTAGATAACGAATCCACTACAATGTTTTGGTGTTTTCCCATCGATTGGATTTTTTTACTAAGAGAAATTCTACTTGATATCGTCTCACCGTACCATGTTCACATTATTCGGTGGAACCAAACTGAATTGAGCTTCATGTTGAACACACACAAAAAAAATCATACAATCATCAAATAGATCATAGAACATGTAAAAATGTGTTTAGGAAATTTTCATATGCTTCTTGAGGGACTGAATTTTATCCAGAAATTGATTTTTGGGGGATCTTTTGCTATTTCTCCAAAAATTTTGGATGTTGCTTCATCCATGGTGGTTTGCAACAATGAAGTTACTTTGTGACTTTAGAGATGAGGGCAGAAACAATGTGGGGATATTGTACAAGTTCAATGACTATTTACCAAGTCAATGGGTTCATGGAGAGACCTGTTAACAAAAATGGGGGGCCTATAAAACTTCCCAAAGTGGCCCCACAAAAAAAAATTGAGTCTGCCACTGCAAACAAGAGTAGCGTATTATAGAAAAAAATCTGAAAAATTAGAAAACAATGCATAACAAGTCTTAGGTTACTTACTTTGTTGTTCCACTTCTTTCATTCAATCATTTGGTGGCTAATCTACACAAGAAAAGAATACTAGTCAGACAAGACTAAGTTAGGGTGCTTTGGGTATAAATCAAAAAGGTTTTTATTTTGACTAAAATTTCCTAAATAGCTTTTTAAGGATTTTTCAAATGGAAGTTGAACATAAATTGAATCAGTTTATTGATCAAGGAATCATTAATATAAAACATCCTAAAAGAAAATAATTTTTCATGAAGATTAGAAACTAGAAACGAAGAAAAACTAAACATAAATGAATAGTAGAAAATATTGTTTGATACACGTGAAAATGTTCGCTATGAAACCCATTTTTTATTAGGAAGAAAACCAAGTTTTTCTAACAAAATTCAATTTTTTGTGGTTGGTATGCCATGAGAAAGTTTAAAGAAAACATCTAAAGTCGCCAACAATATTACCGTTGGACCCCTTTTTATACATAAAGGGGCACCAGTTGCAATAAGATGAGCATCTTTAGAATTTCTTCAGAGATTGAGAGAAAGAGAACGGGAGAGAGAGCATTTTTTCTGTTCAACTGTAGGAAGGTCGTTTTTCTATGTTGTTGGGGGGAAAGTATTCCTCACTTTTTCCAAAAACAAATTCATATGAAAAATCGATTTTTACACTGTTGTAGTCAAACCAAACAGGAATATCGATTTTCGTAAAAATATTGACTTTCCCACCTGATTTTCAAAAAATAACAGAGAAGAGGAAAAGAAACCTTGGTTAGAAATGAAGTCCTTTCTCCCCTTTACTGGATCCTTTAATGAAGAATCTATAAGCTAGTAAAGCTAAAGTAGGGTTAGAAGTAAAAACAAAGGGAATAAGTGGTCTAAAAAAAATGATGAGATTTATCAAAAAAAAAAAAACTAGCAATGTATTTATAGTGAGATTGCTTCCTACCTAAGACCATTCTAGAAGTTACCATAGATGGAAATAATGGTGGGATAAAAGAAAAGTCAAGAAAGTTGAACAATGTGCACAACAAATTTATAAGAAAACAGGGTTTTCTTATTATATGTCTTAAGGGCAGGCGAGAATGTATTTCTATTCTTTCCCTTTTTAACATAAAAATATTGAATTAATGAAGTCAACAAAAATAGTTGATTTTAACTTGTTAAAAGACGAAAAATTTTATAACGAGAAAGATGTCTATGAAAATAGAAATATAGTGAAGTTGCGAATAATAACTGTAACTATGCAAAACCATGATATTTAAAGGAGCAACAAATATCGAAAGTCTCTACCAACTCAACTTATAAACTTTTACTTTTGTACAATATAATTTTAGTCATAAAAGTTATAATTATGTTACGTTTTGTCAATACATTTTTCTTTTCAATGATTTTGATTGTAACATGAGTTTGTATTAGCATGATTATTGTTCCAATTTGAAAATGAAACTAGTTGACGCATTTCGGTAAATTTTCAAAACAAATTGACTCTGTTTAGCCCTGAAATTGATTCTGGGAGAAGAGATCATGGTGATTTGAAATTAATGCACTGAAATTAGTATGTATCTGAGTTGAGATCAAAATACATTTTCTAATTGTTTCGTAAAATTGAAACTATGTATGCATTAATATATAATAGAATCCTTTTCGTAGTAATTAAATTTTACACCCGATAACTTATTAGTCATAAATTTCCTAAAGTATTTTGTTTAAACATTTAGGAAGACCCCTCATCAACTTAAAATAACGAAAAAATGATACATTTTTGCTACGTTTCAAGTTTTTGCTATCTCCTGGAAAAAATTTGCACAAGTACACGAAGTGGTATGATAATACAAAGGGGTATTGGCATATACAAAAAACAAAAAATTTGCACAAGTACACGAAGTGGTATGATAATACAAAGGGGTGTTGCTATATACAACAAAACTGAAATATTAAAAATTCTTTTTGTATACCCAAATTACTCGCTAACATATCCATATGGCCTCGCTGCTTCCGGGTGGTGGTAGTAGGAGTAGAAAATGCAGAAGATCAAACTTGATGGGGAGTGAAGATCAAATCCTCTACCCTTGACAATGAGAAAACACTTTGTATCTTCTTTCTCTCTATCTATCTTCTTTATTTCTCATCTCTCTGCACACACTTTCACCCATTTCAGTATTGTTTGACTTCTGATTTTGTCCAAAATACCCCTGGTGCTCTTTTCTTTCATTTTGCCGCATAAGATGAAAATGTGATAATTCGCTCTCTTTATTCCGAATTACACGCCAAACCACAAATAAACTACCTAGCAATAAAAACACATAAATAGATAGAAATAAAACTCGAAAAGAACTAACTCATCAAAGTTAAGTGACCTAAATGTGGCATTTTCACGCCACATCAAGTATTAAGGTCACACAATATCCCCAAGTATTATAGTTTTAGCATGGTTAACTCAAATCATGGAATTTGATTGCAGTTGACTGAATCTGTGTAAAGAACCACGGAAAACGAAAAGATTGAAGTATATTTTAATTTCATATTATAAAATTCGTAATTACAAAAATTCCACTCAAAATTATTCAAGCCTCAAACTAGCCAATTCATTTAACTTAAAAGATGATCATAGAAATAAAAACAACCCGTTCATAAATGGTTCATAGTCGACCTTATTCACATTAGTCTAATTTTATTAGTTACATATAAGAACCTCACTTAGAAACCGATATTACCTTGATGTTATGAACGTCGTGCTAAAATAAGATTTTTCAGCCTATTCTTCTTTAAACTCATATATATAATCGAAACGTTCATTACCATTAATTCTTGAATGATTTTGGGATCCTTCTTATATCATTTTCTAAATCTAGGGAATCTAGACCAACCTTCTGAGTTTCGTTACAAATTTCATTTTCTTGTATAAACTCACACACACACACACACACACACACACACACACACACACACATATATATATACTAGATTTGACTTGGCCATATTCATTTTGAGTCCAATTTTTTTTTTCCTCATAATCTTCATCTCACTCTCTCATTATCTAGCTCTCTTTCTCTCTCATGCTTAATTCTCTTTTTATCTATCTCTTCTGGATTCTTTCGGGGTCTAGGATTATGGAAGAATGACTTCTGGGTCTTCTTTTAATGATAATAATCACTTTCACGGGGTTAATACAGACCCTATTAATAAGACCAAGTAATCTTATGCCTCTTTGGGGCTAGAAAAATGGTTTCCTTTCTTTGGAAGTGAAAAATATCCTCCGGGTACCCACTTCACTCTTTTTTCTGTCATGTGTTTTGTTGATATATCGAAATCAGGGCTCTGTTAAGTGTCGATCAAGGTTTTGGTAGCTTCACTTACTAGGTAGTTGTTGATTCAAGGTGGTCGTTGGAAGGGTGGTGGGCGGAAAAGGTGGTGGAAGACAGAAGTTGTGTTGGTGAATGTGATGAGAAGATGAAGATTAAGAGGCAAAGTTCGATCAAGTAAATTTTTTGGGCTATAAAATAAATATCTCCCCTACTAAATCTTTATGCCCCAGAGACTTTTCTCTATGCCCCATTAGCGCATAATCAAGTTTCTTTTTTTTCCAGAATTTGAGTAAACAAATTTAAAATAAATATCAAATAGAGAAAAGAACGGGAAAATATTATCTAAATACCTTGCTTTTAAGACGACCCCCAAAGAGTGGATTTACGATACTTTCTTCTTCTGTCGTAAAATCAGAAAAATAATGCTTAAGCTTTCAGAGAAAAAAATGAAGGAACTCATGTGCATCTTCCTGTTGATTATTCTCGAAAGAAGAAGAAATATCTGAAATTATCTAAGTTAAGAACTACAAAATATAGTACAAAGTGCTGAAAATAATCAGAATATAAAATGTTAACTTTACAATACTAAAAAGAGTAAAAGCTTTTAAGAATTTGGATGGTCTATTGAGCTTGAGAGGAGAGAAATAGGGTAAAGTGAGGTGGATTGAGAAATCAATAAGACAAAGAAACATTTAAAACATATAAGGGTAGTATTGGAAAAAACCAAAATATACATTTACAACGTTAAATTTTGGGTCATTCTTCCTGTTCTCCAAATAAAGGACTAAAGTACTGATGAGTTAACAACAACCTGGGCCTTAAAGTATAACCCAAAATGAATTCAAACTCACTGTTCTTCAAGAGAATGTTAGCTTGGAAAACAAATTCGTTTTAGGTCAACACAGTCAGGGAACAACCTAGAAAGAACACCTCTAAAGAAGTATATAATCGTTCCCACTCGTACAATATTGTACGTAGTTTTTGTTTTCTTATTGTTTGCGTTTAATTCGTTTGAGTCTGACTTATCTGAAAGTCTAACTTACCTAAAATATAACTTGTTTTCGTCAGGAGCACACATCAGGTTACTTAAGACAATACTCTTAGCCTAGATTTATTATATGCCTGGCACAAATGGATATAAAATATGTTCAAACGAGTCAATTCAAATCTAGAGTTAGATTTAACTAAATTGATTAATCACTTATCATATTAAAAACTAACCCGGAAGAACTATTAAATAAAGGATACCGCTTTTAGATTTTTGACAAATTCGAAACGAAAAATATTTCCATAGGGCGAAACAAACATTTCCCGAACAAGCTTATTCTGAGCATAAACTGCACAAAATCCTTCAACTCCGCCTAAAATTAAAACTCAAGATTCAGAAACAACTAGATAACCAAAACAAAACGAAACAGAAGAAAAATGAATACCGAAAATAAAGAAAGTTGAAAGATCTTACTTGTGCATGGATATGGATGATTTGATGCACAAAGCTTCTGCAATGATGCGACCGTATGGGTAACACATTGCAGAATCGAGTTCAAAAAGCAAGTGTTCTCTAAATCCTGAAACCCGGAACCAATACAATGCTTAATACTATTAACATTGGATGAAACAAATAAGAACTTAAATCCTAAACGTAGTTCTTTACCTCTATAATTGATCTTTGAGAATAATACACGGTTTGGAATCAGATCTCTGACCTTATATTTCAGATAACTTCATAATGACGAGCCTCATGAAGCTCAAATATAGTGATAACAGACATTTTCACTTCGTGAGAAATTAAATTCATATAACCAACAAAAAAACTGCAAGGTCAAATATATGAATAAACTGTCATACAAATTATTCTGATATGATATTTAACCAACAATCTAACCAAATTGTAAGTGATCTTATGGAACTAATTCCCAAATAATGGATTTATTTCGCCAAAAAAGTAACGAATCTTTTACGTTGGAGAATTTCTCATCAAATGTGCATGTGGCTCTTCCACGAAATCAATGATGAGTCAAAGGGTATTCTCTTGTACAGAGTTCTTTTTCAGAATATATTACCTTATATCCAATGAGTGCATAACCTTTTAAGTCTATTTTATCACTTTCTAACATGGGTTAATAAGATCCTAATTTTATTTTCGTATATAAAAATCTTTGACATATACCGAAGTTTCCCTAAAACTATTTATGATATCTCTTTTTCTCTAACTTTAAATAGAGTCACCAAGTTTTAAAAATGAAAATCTTATGCAGCACAAAAAGTGATAGACTAATTATGTGAAAGCTTTATAAATGAAATTTAGAATTTTAGATATTTTTCTAAATAATAAAATTACATTTTACTCTCTATTAAAGTTGTTTTTTATTTCTTCCTATTTTTCTACTTCCTCTTCGTGTTCCTCTGCTGTAAGTTTCTTCTTCTACTTCTTTTTGTCCTCCTTCATATGGAAAAGCATCATATAATTTGGAGGTCTTTGATGGCGGGAAAGGTAATATTTGTTTTAGATAGGAAGAACCATGGTTCCTATAGTTTCGAAAGATATACTTTTATTGATCTTAAGGAGGCGCCTTTAACACGCTTTAACCCTTATCATACAGAAAAGTGTCTATTTGTTTAAAAATTAGTCTTAACATGTTTTTAATTCAAGATCTAGAGAAATTTTATTTTTGCAAAATTCTATAGGAGACGATTTTCTAAAACACTGGAAAATTTCTTGTTCATTGGATAAACAGTTGAAAAACTACGACAGTCTACAATAGAGTTCTTACAAGGGCATATTGAAAAAAAGAAAGATTAATCAAAGGCGTTCATTATTATTTATTTTTTTAAGAGAAGTTAAACAACATACTTACCAATGATGACTCATCTTATAAAAATGATTAAGAGAAAAAAAAATAACGTTTATCTTTAGATTTACTTGCTCTTAGCATTAACCCTACCCGTTTTTGACAAAATGTATATTCTTACTTAAAAGATTGCTAGTCAACCAAATGGGAGACAAATTCAGTTATATTTAGAAAATACATATTTAAAACTATTATTCATTGTAATTGCACTTTTTCGTATGATGAAAACTCATCGTAGAGATATGTTTATCAATTGGTCCGTAAAGTGCCCCCGGAGACGAAACTTTTTGGCCGCCACTATAAGGAACTATGTTTACCACATATAGTTTTGAGAGATCGATGTACTTTTATTCATCTTTTAACTCTTAGAATCTAATCCATTTTAATGTATTAAAATAAGGTGATATTCTATAAATGCAACATTCCCATTAGTATGACGTTATTCCGAAAATCTCCATTGAATCAAAACAACTTTATACTTCAATTAAATCTTCTTTCCTATCAAATGATTTTTCCTAATTTTATTTTGTTCGAAAATTGTTTAGCCCACTTGATTTTCGAAATAGCCGGAACAACCATAGTATATTATAGAAAGAAAAAACTAAAAGTCAGAAAACAACGCATACCTTAGTTTTAGATCAATTACTTTCTTGTTCCATTTCCTTCATTAAATCATTTGGTGGATAATCTACACAGGAACAAAAGTGTAGTTAGAGAGGATTGATCAAAAAAGAGAACGAGAAAACAAAACAGAAGTTAAGAAACGTTGCTATAAGTTACTAAGATGACAGTGTGAGTATGTACCAAAAACATAAGTTAAGTTAGGGTTCTTTGGGTATAAAATTGATAAGGTTTTAATTTGGGTTGATTCATCAAATAACTTAAAAAGGCTTTCAAGTGGAAGTTGAAGATTACGTTGAATCAAATCAAGCAAATGAAAAAGCCAATTCTAAGCAAAATAAACAAAGACTTGCTTTTTTTTTGGGTGAAATCAAAGACTTGCTAAAACATTAAAACTAATAAACTACAATATAATGATAAATTAATTACTAATAGAACTCCTAAGAAAACATCCTAAGAGAAATTTTTTCGTCATGATGATAAAAAACAAAGAACCCTAAACACAGATGAATGACATGAAAAAAATAGCTAAAAACAAAGAGAAAAAAGAGAGAAGAAGGTAAAAAAGAAACCTTGGCTAAGATGGAGCCTTTTCTTGTCTTTATTCAATCCTTCAGTTAAGAATGTACAAAGTAGCAAAATAAAGTTGTTTTACCCAGGTTAAAGGGAAGAGAATGAGTAGTTTGATGGAAGAAGATGAGATTGATGAAAACAAAAGATACCTAACAAAGTATTTATAATGAGATTGCTTCCTACCTAAGATCCATCTAGAAGCTCTTGCAACAAAAAAAATCCATCTAGGATCTTAAGCACCATGAATGTTAAGAAATATATTTATATTCTTTCCCTTTTCAAATACAAAAAAATCCTAGAGATATAGTCAAGAAAAATATTTATATTGTTTCCCTTTTAAAATTACAAATAATTTACTACCTAACATTAGACGCATGTAAAAAAAGAAAGATATTAAAGTTGCGAATAATAAATGTAGACGTGTTGAACCATGATATTGAAGGGCAACAGATAACCTCAAGTCTCTACCAACCCAACTCAGCATTTTAATCTATGCACCTTCGATATTTAGTCATCAAATTTATAATTATTTTACATTTTGGCGATACATTTTTTGTTTCCAATGATTTTAATTGAAATAGGTGTCCCTTTTAGTCTGTTGCTTGTTCCATTTAGGTAATGAAACTGGTTGATGTCTTTTGGTTATTTTTCCAAACAAATTGACTCTGTTTTTAGGTATGACATTAATTTGGGTACACCTAAGGGAAGAAATCTTTGTGATTTGAAATTAGAAATAAACTGAAATTAGTAATAAATTTATCAAAGTATCTATGCATTAATATTCCCAAGTTGAAATCAAAAACAAAATATTCAAATTATCTATCCATTAAGATATTTTGGAATTTGTAGTAATAAATTTTTCACACCCGATAATTTCTGTAGTCGTAAAATATCTAAAATATTTGTTCAAACATTTAGTAAAACTGGCCTTGAACTCATCGTAAATGAAAGTGGCACACTTGTGATATGTTTCGAGTTTTTGCTATCTAATGAAAAATCTTGCACGAGTAAATCGAGTGGTGCAACATTACAACAGGATGTTGCTATGTACAAAATATAAATTACCCGTGTTTACAACCTTCAACTGATCCATAAGATCAACAGATCACAAGAGTCAAGACAACTTATCGTTTGAAAAAACTGTAACTCAAACTAAAACCCTTATGTTTGAAAATACTGTAACTCAAACTAAAACACTTGGCCGCACTTCACCACTAAAATAAACAATTACTCAAGACCTAGAATTTAAACTTAAAAAGAAAACTCTAACTTATATTCAGTAATTATATTAATACATCAACAATTACAAACGCAATTGACCTCTACGAGAGTTCATATTTTGACATGTTTGCATGATCGACTCATTGTCAATTTCACTAAAAACTTGGTTTTCAAAAAAGGCTACTAAACTATCATTCAGCCACGGATCACTCATCTTGTTTCTTAAGCGTGTTTTAACTAGCTCATAGCTGAAAAAGCTCCAATCCCATCTAAATTTGAGAAATCATCGTTCTGCCTCATATCGTAACTGTAATTATCAAGCAGAAAACTAAGTAGCATAGTGTCAAGACTAATGAAATCTTAAGGACAAAATTCAGCAAGATGCATCAACTTATTTTGTCGAAAAGGGCAAACCTCTAGATAGGCTCAAACATGTCATAGAACGGAGCAACTCGGTATTCTTCTCAGTGAAACGATCATTTAATTCTTGAAGCTTCATATCAATAACGGTATAGAAAATCTCCACTTGATAGTAATAAAAATTTATAATTTGTTGTGCATTTCTCCTGCTTCTCCCTTGAACTATGTACGAACCATTAAGATAAACAACTTCAACATTATGTTTTTCACAAAAAGTATAAACACTCCAAACCAATGATGACCACTAACGGTCTCGTACATATTGGATTCAAGCTTTTGATGATTCAACAATATACATGACAGTCACAATATTTTGGTCTTTTCTTTGTAGTACTTGTGACAATTCATTTGTTATTCCCAACAAAAGCTCATCAAATGTAAACAAAATACGAACTCAAAAGTTTGCATCTTGAATTTTGTAGGGAATTAGGGTAGATAAATTGAATTTTATTGTTTTAGAGTAGTTGAATTGATTTTATATGAATTTTGAATAGTTAAATTTAATAATTTCAAAACATAAAAGAGTATGAAGTGGGAATCGAACCCTCAACTTCTCAAGATCACATGTCCATAAAACAAGAACCACTAAGTCACGCTCTATTTCATGACATCTTTACACATTCACAATTAGATATACAGTTATAAACACATATATATGAAAAAAAGATATTACAATGATTAAAGAGGGACTTGAACTCATGATTTTACACTCGTGTCAATTGCAACATGTGCTTTAACCACTAAGCCGATGCCTTCTCCATGTCATTTGTATACATCATTAGATACATAATTATATATATATATATATATATATATATATATATATATTACTGCTGCTACTTTTTCTTATCGAGAGGATCCAGGGGGTGCAGTCGCACTCCCATTGATTTGTACTTGTGCATTATGAGTGAAAGGATTAAGGTCAATAGCGAGAATCCAAGACTTTAGAACGAACAAATTCAAACAATAAAATCAGAACTAAAATTTTAGTAGTAGTTCTTCACTTCAGGAATTGATCGTCGAGAATAACAAATTAAAAGCGTGGGATAGAATCTGTGACCTCAAGTTTCGAATCTGTACTCAAGTTTTATACTTTCTTTTAATTTCATTTTCTATATATAATTTTTTTTTCATGACTGTTTTTCTAAAATGTGTGTATGTTATTTTCGAACTATTTTCTAAAATGAGTTTGCTCTCTCTGTTTCCTTGAC
Organism: Eschscholzia californica; assembly: GCF_041429995.1. Classification (NCBI taxonomy): domain Eukaryota; kingdom Viridiplantae; phylum Streptophyta; class Magnoliopsida; order Ranunculales; family Papaveraceae; genus Eschscholzia; species Eschscholzia californica. The sequence continues at coordinate 38,551,196 of NW_028238420.1, read as the reverse complement.
TCTTTATATATCTCGAATGTGTATAAGAGTACTTATTTATATTGGTTACAGTCAACATAACTCATAAGTCAATAATAGTTTAGTTGGTTTAGAATTAACAGAAATGTATAAAAATCACTTGATCGGACGACACATCAAGATTCTAGGCAATTTACAACTTACAGAGATTTTATAGGGGCCCCCATTATTGTTAAAAGGGCTCCTCCTTTAAAAGCGCCCACCAAATTGGTCATTTTGGCTAGAAGGGCCCTTCCGGAAAAAGACACTCCCCTTTCTCTAGTTTGACCTAACGACAAAATTAACGCCGTTAGGCCAAAATTATTTAAACCAACAAAAACTCCCTTCACCGGTCAAAAGTCTCACCCCTCTTTTTCTCCCCCCACCCCTCTCTCTCTCTCTCTCTCTCTCTCTCTCTCTCTCTCTCTCTCTTTTCATCTCTCCCTCTTTCATCTTCCTCATAACCCTAGGTCCAAATTTTTGAAACTACATTGTTTGAATACTTGAATCTACTGGTTAGCGACACAAGGAAGAAGATTTGTGGACCTTCTTTGGAAGCCTTCTGTCTGGAATTGGGTGAAAATAAAGGGAGGAAGAAAACCTCCAAGTGAGCTTTCCGGTCGCACCAATCTGTAAATAATGCATCATTCGGCCGTAGCCCACCGAGGATTGGAGCATACTTCGGCCCGAGCTCACCGAAAATTGGTCAAGTAGCACCAGTAACTACTGGACCGATTTTCAGTGGGCTCGGGCCGAATTTGACAATATTTGCGGCTCGAGCCCTCCGTAGATAACGAATCCACTACGATGTTTTGGTGTTTTCCCATCGATTGGATTTTTTACTAAGAGAAATTCTACTCGATATCGTCTCACCGTACCATGTTCACATTATTCGGTGGAACCAGACTGAATTGAGCTTCATGTTGAACACAGACAAAAAAAATCATACAATCATCAAATAGATCATAGAACATGAATGTGTTTAGGAAATTTTCATATGCTTGTTGAGGGACTGAATTTTTTCCTGAAATTGATTTTTGGGGGACCTTTTGCTATTTCTCCAAAAATTTTGGAAGTTGCTTCATCCGTGGTGGTTTGCAACAATGAATTTACTTTGTGACTTTATAGATGAGTGCAGAAACAATATGGGGATATTGTACAAGTTTGGGTAACTTAGCCTGTTACTAATGGTCGTCGGTGATGGATGACATTCTGGTGGAACAAAAATGCTTAGGGATTCGAGTTTTAGAGAGATTTAGGGTTGAGATATATGTAGATTGATAATGTGGGTGATATACACCCTTAACGTGTGTTTTCTTTAACCCATTACATGGGGGGTCCTTTAACCAAACAAGGTCAATGACTATTTACCAAGTCAATGGATTCATGGAGAGACCTGTTAACAAAAATGGGGGGCCTATAAAACTTCCCAAAGTGGCCCCACAAAAAAAAATTTAGTCTGCCACTGCAAACAAGAGTAGCGTATTATAGAAAAAAATCTGAAAAATTAGAAAACAATGCATAACAAGTCTTAGGTTACTTACTTTGTTGGTTCACTTCTTCCATTCCATCATTTGGTGGCTAATCTACACAAGAAAAGAATACTAGTCAGACAAGACTAAATTAGGATGCTTTGGGTATAAATCAATTAGGTTTTTATTTTGACTAAAATTTCCTAAATAGGTTTTTAAGGATTTTTCAAATGGAAGTTGAACATAAATTGAATCAGTTTATTGATCAAAGAATTATTAATATAAAACATCCTAAAAGAAAATAATTTTTCATGAAGATTAGAAACTAGAAACGAAGAAAAACTAAACATAAATGAATAGTAGAAAATATTGTTTGATACACGTGAAAATGTTCGCTATGAAACCCATTTATTATTAGGAAGAAAACCAAGTTTTTCTAACAAAATTCAATTTTTTGTGTTTGGTATGCCATGAGAAAATATAAGGAGAACATCTAAAGTCGCCCACAATATTACTGGTGGCCCCCTTTTTATACATAAAGGGGCATTAGTTGCAATAAGATGAGCATCTTTAGAATTTCTTCAGAGATTGAGAGAAAGAGAACGGGAGAGAGACCATTTTTTCTGTTCAACTGTAGGAAGGTCGTTTTTCTATGTTGTTAGGGGAAAGTATTCCTCAATTTTTCACAAAAAAAATTCATATGAAAAATCGATTTTTACACTGTCGTAGTCAAACCAAACAGGAATTTCGATTTTCGTAAAAATATTGACTTTCCCACCTGATTTAAAAAAAAACAGAGAGAAGGAAAAGAAACCTTTGTTAGAAATGAAGTCCTTTCTCCCCTTTGTTGGATCCTTTAATGAAGAATCTATAAGCTAGTAAAGCTAAAGTAGGGTTAGAAGTAAAAACAAAGGGAATAAGTGGTCCAATAAAAAGTGATGAGATTTATGAAAAAAAAACTAGCAATGTATTTATAGTGAGATTGCTTCCTACCTAAGACCATTCTAGAAGTTATCATTGATGGTAATGATGGTGGGATAAAAGAAAAGTCACGAAAGTTGAACAATGTGCACAACAAATTTATAAGAAAACAGGGTTTTCTTATTGTATGTCTTAAGGGCAGGCGAGAATGTATATCTATTCTTTCCCTTTTTAACATATAAATATTGAATTAATAAAGTCAACAAAAATAGTTGATTTTAACTTGTTAAAAGACGAAAAATTTTATAACGAGAAAGATGTCTATAAAAATAGAAATATGTTGAAGTTGCGAATAATAACTGTAACTATGCAAAACCATGATATTTAAAGGAGCAACAAATATCGAAAGTCTCTACCAACTCAACTTATAAACTTTTACTTTTGTACAATCTAATTTTAGTCATCAAAGTTATAATTATGTTACGTTTTGTCAATACGTTTTTCTTTTCAATGATTTTGATTGTAACATGAGTTTGTATTAGCATGATTCTTGTTCCAATTTGAAAATGAAACTGGTTGACGCATTTCGGTATATTTTCAAAACAAATTGACTCTGTTTAGCCATGAAATTGATTCTGGGAGAAGAGATCATGGTGATTTAAAATTAATGCACTGAAATTAGTTTGTATCTGAGTTGAGATCAAAATACATTTTCTAATTGTTTCGTAAAATTGAAACTATGTATGCATTAATATGGCCGCGGCTATGGGGAATAAAGAAATTTCTCCGGGGAATAAATTCTCGAGGGAATCTAGATCTTTTTGAAAATTCTCCGGGGAATAAATATTTATGGGGAATACAGAATACATTTTTTTGAAAGTTCTCCTCCATCTCATCTGTTCTCTCTGCCACTTCATCTTCTCGACACCTCATCATCTTCTCCGACGAAAGTCACCGGCCGGCCAATTTTCCGGCCGGTGACCTTTAAACATAAAAAAAAAAAACTTTTTTTAAAATTTTCTCTCTCTAAATTTTTTTTCTTCTCTCTCTCTTTAGAACAGATCTAGAGAGATGGTCTGTTCGTGAGAACAGATCTGTCATAGATATCCTTTGAAACCAGCGGCACCAGTGACAAGTACAGTAACTCCATTCCGAGATCTAACACGAGTAGAAGATCGAAGTCGTTTTTCCCAATTAGAACCTCCCCAAGTTGAAGAAAGATATCTTCGTGAAGATCATTGGAAGATGAAGGTGATGATCTGAGGAAGAATGTTATCGAGATGTGATGAATTTAGTTTCAGCTGTGTCATTTTCCGATTAAAAATATCTTCCCTTTAAAACCCTAACTCTTCTCAATTTCTTCTTCTTCTACAAAATTGATAATTAGGGTTTCCAGAATTAGGGTTAAGGTTACAAATTTCCTTTTCTTCTTCATCTTCTTCAATTTCCGTTTTGCTCAAAGGGGTAAAGATTGTAAATTTGTGTTTTATGGATGTTCTTCTTCTTCCTCACTCTTCTTCCTTACATATTTTTGGGAATCTTATGGTTGGTTATATGGAAGGGTTCTTGCTTTTTCTCACTTTGGGGGGATTTTTTTAGAGAGAGAAAGAAAGATGAGAGGAGAAGAGATGATGATAGAAGGAGGAAGACAAGAAGGCAAAGAAGGTCATGTGGTTGTGATTTGATTTTATATAAAAATCTACTCTCTCTCGCTAGATTTGGTTGCACTATTAATGGGGGGTGGAGGTGGTGGGGTTATCTAAAACCAATCTGAATGATCAAAAGAGGTGTTTAAATGTGTTAATTGATTGGATGGATGACCATTGAAGGTCTGTTCGTGAGAACAGACCTTCTCTCTCTCTAGATCTGTTCTAAAGAGAGAGAAAAGGAAAAAAAAAAGAGACAGAGAGAAAATAAAAAAAAAAAATTATGTTTGAAGGTCGCCGGCCGGAAAATTGGCCGGCCGGTGACTTTCGCCGGAGAAGATGATGAGGTGTCGAAAAGATGAAGTGGTAGAGAGAGGTGATGAGATGGAGGAGCCTTTTTTATAGCATCTTTTAAAATTAGAAGCCCCTTAGCAATAAAAAGAAACATAAAAAGTCAATCTTATTTGACTAGTTTTAAAAAAAGTCTTTATTCCCTGGAGAATTTTCTTTATTCCCCAAAGGCGCGGCCATTAATATATAATAGAATCCTTTTCGTAGTAATTAAATTTTTACACCCGATAACTTATTAGTCATAAATTTCCTAAAGTATTTTGTTTAAACATTTAGGAAGACCCCTCATCAACTTAAAATAACGAAAAAAATAATATATTTTTGCTACGTTTCAAATTTTTGCTATCTCCTGGAGAAAATTTGCACAAGTACACGAAGTGGTATGATAATACAAAGGGGTATTGGCATATACAAAAAACAAAAAATTTGCACAAGTACACGAAGTGGTATGATAATACAAAGGGGTGTTGCTATATACAAAAAAATTGAAATATTAAAAATTCTTTTTGTATACCCAAATTACTCGCTAACATATCCATATGGCCTCGCTGCTTCCGGATGGTGGTAGTAGGAGTAGAAAATGCAGAAGATCAAACTTGATGGGGAGTGAAGATCAAATCCTCTACCCCTGACAATGAGAAAACACTTTGTATCTCCTTTCTCTCTATCTATCTTCTTTATTTCTCATCTCTCTGCACACACTTTCACCCATTTCAGTATTAAGGTCACACAAGATCCCCAAGTATTATAGTTTTAGCATGGTTAACTCAAATCATGGAATTTGATTGCAGTTGACTGAATCTGTATAAAGAACCACGGAAAACGAAAAGATTGAAGTATATTTTAATTTCATATTATAAAATTTGTAATTACAAAAATTCCACTCAAAATTATTCAAGCCTCAAACTAGCCAATTCATTTAACTTAAAAGATGATCATAGAAATAAAAACAACCCGTTCATAAATGGTTCATGGTCGACCTTATTCACATTAGTCTAATTTTATTAGTTACATATAAGAACCTCACTTAGAAACCGATATTACCTTGATGTTATGAACGTCGTGCTAAAATAAGATTTTTCAGCCTATTCTTCTTTAAACTCATATATATAATCGAAACATTCATTACCATTAATTCTTGAATGATTTTGGGATCCTTCTTGTATCGTTTTCTATATCTAGGGAATCTAGACCAACCTTCGAGTTTCGTTAAAAAATTCATTTTCTTGTATAAACTCACACACACACACACACATTAATTCTTGAATGACTTCTGGGTCTTCTTTTTATGATAATAATCACTTCCACGGGGTTAATACAAACCCTATTAATAAGACCAAGGGTTATAAGTGGCTTCTGTTGTAAAAGGGTAGTAATCTTATGCCTCTTTGGGGCTAGAAAAATGGTTTCCTTTCTTTCGAAGTGAAAAATATCCTCCGGGTACCCACTTCACTCTTTTTTCTGTCATGTGTTTTGTTGATGTATGGAAATCAGGGCTCTGTTAAGTGTCGATCAAGGTTTTGGTAGCTTCACTTACAAGGTAGTTGTTGATTCAAGGTGGTCGTTGGAAAGGTGGTGGTTGGATGGGTGGCGGGCCAAAATGGTGGTGGAAGACAGAAGTTGTGCTGGTGAATGTGATGAGAAGATGAAGATTAAGAGGCAAAGTTCGATCAAGTAAATTTTTGGGCTATAAAATAAATATCTCCCCTACTAAATCTTTATGCCCCTGAGACTTTTCTCTAAGCCCCATTAGCGCATAATCAAGTTTCTTTTTTTTCCAGAATTTGAGTAAACAAATTTAAAATAAATATCAAATAGAGAAAAGAACGGGAAAATATTATCTAAATACCTTGCTTTTAAGACGAGCCCCAAAGAGTGGATTTACGATACTTTCTTCTTCTTTCGTGAAATCAGAAAAATAATGCTTAAGCTTTCAAAGAAAACAATGAAGGAACTCATGTGCATCTTCCTGTTGATTATTCTCGAAAGAAGAATAAATATCTGAAATTATCTAAGTTAAGAACTACAAAATATAGTACAAAGTGTTGAAAATAATCAGAATATAAAATGTTAACTTTACAATACTAAAAAGAGTAAAAGCTTTTAAGAATTTGGATGGTCTATTGAGCATGAGAGGAGAGAAATAGGGTAAAGTGAAGTGAATTGAGAAATCAATAAGACAAAGAAACATTTAAAACGTATAAGGGTAGTATTGGAAAAAACCAAAATATACATTTACAACGTTAAATTTTGGGTCATTCTTCCTGTTCTCTAAATAAAGGACTAAAGTATGATGAGTTAACAACAACCTGGGCCTTAAAGTATAACCCAAAATGAATTCAAACTCACTGTTCTTCAAGAGAATGTTAGCTTGGAAAACAAATTCGTTTTAGGTCAACACAGTCAGGGAACAACCTAGAAAGAACACCTCTAAAGAGGTATGTAATTGTTCTCACTCGTAAAATATTGTACGTAGTTTTTGTTTTCTTATTGTTTGCGTTTAATTCGTTTGAGTCTGACTTATCTGAAAGTCTAACTTATCTAAAATATAACTTGTTTTCGTCAGGAGCACACATCAGGTTACTTAAGACAATACTCTTAGCCTAGATTTATTATATGCCTGGCACAAATGGATAGAAAATATGTTCAAACGAGTCAATTCAAATCTAGAGTTAGATTTAACTAAATTGATTAATCACTTATCATATTAAAAACTAAACCGGAAGAACTGTTAAATAAAGGATACCGCTTAGATTTTTGACAAATTCGAAACGAAAAATATTTCCATGGGGCGAAACAAACATTTCGCGGACAAGCTTATTCAGAGCATAAACTCCACAAAATCCTTGAACTCCGCCTGAAATTAAAACTCTAGATTCAGAAACAACTAGATAACCTAAACAAAACGAATCAGAAGAAAAATGAATACCTAAAATAAAAAAAGTTGAAAGATCTTACTTGTGCATGGATATGGATGATTCGATGCACAAAGCTTCTGCAATGATGGGACATTACGGGTAACACATTGCAGAATCGAGTTCAAAAAGCAAGTGTTCTCTAAATCCTGAAACCCGTGACCAATACGATGCTTAATACTATTAACATTGGATGAAACAAATAAGAACTTAAATCCTAAACGTAGTTCTTTACCTCTATAATTGATCTTTGAGAATAATACACGGTTTGGAATCAGATCTCTGACCTTATATTTCAGATAACTTCATAATGACGAGCATCATCAAGCTCAAATATAGTGATAGCAGACGTTTTCTCCTCGTGAGAAATTAAATTCATATAACCAACAAAAAAAACTGCAAGGTCAAATATATGAATAAACTGTCATACAAATTATTCTGATATGATATTTAACCAACAATCTAACCAAATTGTAATTGATCTTAAGGAACTAATTCCCAAATAATGGTTTTATTTTGCCAAAAAAAGTAACGATCTTTTACGTTGGAGAATTTCTCATCAAATGTGCATGTGGCTCTTCCACGAAATCAATGATGAGTCAAAGGGTATTCTCTTGTACAGAGTTCTTTTTCAGAATATACTACCTTATATCCAATGAGTGCATAACCTTTGAAGTCTATTTTATCACTTTCTAACATGGGTTAATAAGATCCTAATTTTATTTTCGTATATAAAAATCTTTGACATATACCGAAGTTTCCCTTAAACTATTTATGATATTTCTTTTTCTCTAACTTTAAATAGAGTCACCAAGTTTTAAAAATGAAAATCCTATGCAGCACAAAAAGTGATTGACTAATTATGTGAAAGCTTTATAAATGAAATTTAGAATTTTAGATATTTTTCTAAATAACAAAATTATATTTTATTCTCTATTGAAGTTGTTTTTCATTTCTTCCTATTTTTCTACTTCCTCTTCGTGTTCCTCTGCTGTAAGTTTCTTCTTCTACTTCTTTTTGTCCTCCTTTATATGGAAAAGCATCATATAATTTGGAGGTCTTTAATGGCGGGAAAGGTAATATTTGTTTTACATAGGAAGAACCATGGTTCCCATAGTTTCGAAAGATATACTTTTATTGATCTTAAGGAGGCGCCTTTAACACTTTAACCCTTATCATACAGAAAAGTGTCTATTTGTTTAAAAATTAGTCTCAACATGTTTTTAATTCAAGATCTGGAGAAATTTTATTTTTGCAAAATTCTAGAGGAAACGATTTTCTAAAACACTGCAAAATTTCTTGTTCATTGGATAAACAGTTGAAAAAATACGACAGTCTATAATAGAGTTCTTACAAGGGCATATTGAAAAAAAGAAAGATTAATCAAAGGCGTTCATTATTATTTATTTTTTCAAGAGAAGTTAAACAATCTATTTACAAATGATGACTCATCTTGTAAAAATGATTAAGAGAAAAAAAAAATAACGTTTATCTTTAGATTTACTTGCTCTTAGCATTAACCCTACCCGTTTTCTGACAAAATGTATATTCTTACTAAAAAGATTGCTAGTCAACCAAATGGGAGACAAATTCAGTTATATTTAGAAAATACATATTTAAACCTATTATTCATTGTAATTGCACTTTTTCGTATGATGAAAACTCATTGTAGAGATATGTTTATCAATTGGTCGGTAAAGTGCCCCCGGAGACAAAACTTTCTGGCCGCCACTGTAAGGAACTATGTTTACCACATATAGTTTTGAGAGATCGATGTACTTTTATTCATCTTTTAACTCTTAGAATCTAATCCATTTTAATGTATTAAAATAAGGTGATTTTCTATAAATGCAACATTCCCATTAGTATGACGTTATTCCGAAAATCTCCATTGAATCAAAACAACTTTATACTTCAATTAAATCTTCCTTCCTATCAAATGATTTTTCCTAATTTTGTTTTGTTCGAAAATTGTTTAGCCCACTTGATTTTCGAAATAGCCGGAACAACCATAGTATATTATAGAAAGAAAAAACTAAAAGTCAGAAAACAACGTTAACGCATACCTTGGTTTTAGATCAATTACTTTCTTGTTCCATTTCCTTCATTAAATCATTTGGTGGATAATCTACACAAGAACAAAAGTGTAGTTAGAGAGGATTGATCAAAAAAGAGAACGAGAACACAAAACAGAAGTTAAGAAACGTTGCTATAAGTTACTAAGATGACAGCGTGAGTATGTACCAAAAATATAAGTTAAGTTAGGGTTCTTCGGGTATAAAATTGATAAGATTTTAATTTGGGTTGATACATCAAATAACTTAAAAAGGCTTTCAAGTGGAAGTTGAAGATTACATTGAATCAAATCAAGCAAATGAAAAAGCCAATTCTAAGCAAAATAAACAAAGACTTGCTTTTTTTTGGGTGATATCAAAGACTTGCTAAAACATTAAAACTAATAAACTAAAATATAATGATAAATTAATTACTAATAGAACTCCTAAGAAAACATCCTAAAAGAAATTTTTTCGTTATGATGATAAAAAAACGAAAAACCCTAAACACAGATGAATGACAGGAAAAAAATAACTAAAAACAAAGAGAAAAAAGAGAGAAGAAGGAAAAAAAGAAACCTCGGCTAAGATGGAGCCTTTTCTTGTCTTTATTCAATCCTTCAATTAAGAATGTATAAAGTAGCAAAAATAAAGTTGTTTTACCAAGGTTAAAGGGAAGAAAATGAGTAGTTTGATGGAAGAAGATAAGATTGATGAAAACAAAAGAAACCTGACAAATTAATTATAATGAGATTGCTTCCTACCTAAGATCCATCTAGAAGCTCTTGCAACAAAAAAATTCCATCCAGGATCTTAAGCACCATGAATGTTAAGAAATATATTTATATTCTTTACCTTTTCAAATAAAAAAAAATCCTAGAGATATAGTCAAGAAAAATGTTTATATTCTTTCCCATTTAAAATTACAAATAATTAACAACCTAACATTTGACGCATGTAAAAAAAGAAAGATAACGTTGCGAATAATAAATGTAACCGTGTTGAACCATGATATTGAAGGGCAACAGATAACCTCAAGTCTCTACCAACCCAACTCAGCATTTTAATCTTTGCACCTTCGATTTTTAGTCATCAAATTTATAATTATGTTACATTTTGGCGATACATTTTTTGTTTCCAATGATTTTAATTGAAATAGGTGTCCCTTTTAGTCTGTTGCTTGTTCCATTGTGGTAATGAAACTGGTTGATGTCTTTTGGTTGTTTTTCCAAACAAATTGACTCTGTTATTAGGTATGCCATTAATTTGGGTACACCTAAGGGAAGATATCTTTGTGATTTGAAATTAGAACTAAACTGAAATTAGTAATAAATTATTCAAATTATCTATGCATTAATATTCCCAAGTTGAAATCAAAAACAAAATATTCAAATTATCTATCCATTAAGATATTTTGGAATTTGTAGTAATAAATTTTTCACACCCGATAATTTCCGTAGTCGTAAAATAGCTAAAATCTTTGTTCAAACATTTAGTAAAACTGGCCTGAACTTATCGTAAATGAAAGTGGCACACTTGTTATATGTTTCGAGTTTTTGCTATCTGGTGAGCACGAGTAAATCGAGTGGTGCAACATTACAACGGGATGTTGCTATGTACAAAATATAAATTACCCGTGTTTACAACCTTCAACTGACCCATAAGATCAACAGATCACATGAGTCAAGACAACTTATCGTTTTAAAAAACTGTAACTCAAACCAAAACCGTTATGTTTAAAAAAACTGTAACTCAAACTAAAATCCTTGGCCGCACTTCACCACTAAATTAAACAATTACTCAAGACCTAGAATTTAAACTTAAAAATAAAACTCAAACTTATAGAAAATGGCATTTCATTTTTCCCCAATAATAATTTGTCTATATAACGTGATGACTGATGAATCAAGAAGTCGAAGATCTAGTGATGAATAAAAGTTCAAGATATTCGAAGATCCAGAAAATTGAGTTTCATGTATTTAGTTGTCTTTCGTAATTATCTAATATTTTTATTAGATAATTATTATCTATTTTCCTACATTAATAAGGAAACTTAAGAAACTAAGAACCTCTAATTTACTCTATAAAACATGACTTGGTCTTAGAGTTGCATTCACTTACAATTGTGTTGGCTATTTCAGTTTATCTCTCTGATTATCAGATAATCATAAATTTAACACCCCCATTGCTTATCCTGGGAGATGATCCTCACCTATAGGTTTAAATTTTCACTATAGTACTTGCGTTGGTAGACGTTTGATGAGAAGAGATCTCTCTTGCTTGATATACGCCAACACAATTATCTTACGTCATTTCAGTTTCCATAAACAACCGTTTCACCCTATTAGAGTCATGCTAATTATTAAACGTCTCTAAGGTTCGACCTACTCTTCAATTTGGCATCGGCATTGTCGACTTAATGTGCACTAGTATTTAGTTATGGAAACTGTGGTGGTCGGAATTTGCGTGCGGAGGTGAGGTGAAGATGAAGACTAAGGACAAAAATCAACAGATTTAACTTAAGATATATTATAGGAATAAATACAACTTGCTCATAAATTCTTCATAGTCGACCTTACACTGTAGTCTAATTTTATTCATTTCATATAACAACTTCCATATAACCTTCACGTTCCAAACTTGATAAAGTAAGATTTTAATACACTTCTTTGAACTCTTCCAGACTTTCGTGTCTTACTTCTTGTATCATTCGTTGGTTTGGGAGAAACATGACAAACCGGTAGTATCATTCTTTGGTTTCGTTTACAAGTAACAAAGAGTGGTCTAATTTCCTTCAGTTGAGTCTTAACCACCACATTAGATTTATCTGCATTCAAATAGTAATCACCAAACCCTTATATGTAAAATACACCTCATAAGCAATAGCCAAGAAGAAAATAGTGTATATGTATTATCAGGGACGGATCCAGAATTTTCACTAAGGGGGTGCGGATTTATGTACCTAAATAAAAAAACCTAGACACAGTAATTAACAAAATACTTATATTCTTAATTATATTAATACATCAACAATTACAAACGCAATTGACCTCTACGAGAGTTCATATTTTGACAGGTTCGCATGATCGACTCATTGTCAATTTCACTAAAAACTTCTTTTTCAAAAAAGGCTACTAAACTATCATTCAGCCACGAATCACTCATGTTGTTTCTTAAGCGTGTTTTAACTAGCTTCATAGCTGAAAAAGCTTCAATCCTATCTAAATTTGAGAAATCATCATTCTGCCTCATATCGTAAATGTAATTATCAAGCTGAAAACTAAGTAGCATAGTGTCAAGATTAATGAAATCTTAAGGACAAAATTCAGCAAGATGCATCAACTTATTTTGTCGAAAAGGGCAAACCTCTAGATAGGCTCAAACATGTCATAGAACGGAGCAACTCGGTATTCTTCTCAGTGAAACGAGCATTTAATTCTTGAAGCTTCATATCAATAACGGTATAGAAAATCTCCACTTGATAGTAATAAATAATTGTAATTTGTTGTGCATTTCTCCTGCTTCTCCTTTTAACTATGTACGAACCATTAAGATAAACAACTTCAACATTATGTTTTTCACAAAAAATAGAAACACTCCAAACCAATGATGACCACTAACGGTCTCGTACATATTGGATTCTAGCTTTTGATGATTCAACAATATTTTGGTCTTTTCTTTGTAGTACTTGTGACAATTCATTTGTTATTCCCAACAAAAGCTCATCAAATGTAAACAAAATACGAACTCAAAAGTTTGCATCTTGAATTTTGTAGGGAATTAAGGTAGATAAATTGAATTTTATTGTTTTAGAGTAGTTGAATTGATTTTATATGAATAGTTAAATTTAATAATTTCAAAACATAAAAGAGTATGAAGTGGGAATCGAACAATCAACCTCTCAAGATCACATGCCCATAACACAAGAATCACTAAGTCACGCTCTATTTCATGACATCTTTACACATTCACAATTAGATATACAGTTATAAACACATATATATGAAAAAAAATTACAATGATTAAAGAGGGACTTGAACTCATGATTTTACACTCGTGTCAATTGCAACATGTGCTTTAACCACTAAGCCGATGCCTTCTTTATGTCATTTGTATACATCATTAGATACATAATTATATATACATATATATATATATATATATATATATATATATATACTGCTACTACTTTTGCTTATCGAGAGGATCTGTACTTGTGCATTATGAGTGAAATGATTAAGGTCAATAGCGAGAATCCAAGACTTTAGAACGAACAAATTCAAACAATAAAATCAGAACCAAAATTTTAGAAGAAGTTCTTTACTTCAGGAATTGATCGTCGAGAATAACAAATTAAAAGCGTGGGATAGAATCATTGACCTCAAGTTTCGAATCTGTGACCTCAAGTTTTGAATAAATTGACGAAGACAAGCTCCCACAAGCTCAAATTTAGTGATGGACATTTTCTCTCTAGCGAAATTAAATTCATATAACCAACTAAAAGCTCTGCAAGGTCAAATTATATGAATAGAATGTCAAAGTGATGTAAAATAATGTTAAATAAAAAGGTATAAAAAGAAGGAGAACAAATGATTCCAGCAAGAAGTTTAGCCGATAAGAGAAATCAAAATATTTGTGAGTACTGTAACGAACTATTCCAAATAATGGTTGTATTAAACCAAAGTAAGATAGGTTCCAAGTTCGAGTAGGATTTATAGATTATTCTCAATTTCTCATCTAATGTGCACGTCGCCGACTCAGGCTCTTCCAACAGATCAAGGAATCACTGTGTCTATTTCAAGATTTATGAATTTCTCACATGACTTTTGATTGAATAAAAAAAATTTATCTTTTAGTTAAATCTCTTTTCCTGTGAAATGATTTCTTTTAATTTTATTTTGTTCGAAAAATGAGCAAAACCTTAAACCAATTGGATTTGTAAAGATGGTATGAATAGCTCAAACAAGCAGGGCGGAGCGAGAGACAGAGACACGTGGGGGCACTTGCCCCTTAGTTTTCAATTAGTTGTCCTATTAGCCCAATGCTATTCCATTTTGACCCCCTTATTTATATACCAGTTCATTTTTACGGCTTTATTCTTTGTAAATTCATTATTGACTCCTGTAAATGTTGCTAGAGCTAGTTTTCTTCATATCATTTTATGCTTTCTTTTAATTTCATTTTCTATATATAATTTTTTTTCCTGACTGTTTTTCTAAAATGTGTGTATGTTATTTTCGAACTATTTTCTAAAATGAGTTTGCTCTCTCTGTTTCCTTAACTCTTTATATATCTCTAATGCGTACAAGAGTACTTATTTATATTGGTTACAGTCAACATAACTCATAAGTCAATAATAGTTTAGTTGGCTTAGAATTAACAGAAATGTATAAAAATCACTTGATCGGGCAACACATCAAGATTTCTAGACAATTTACAACTTACGGAGATTTTATAGGGGCCCCCATTAGTGGTAAAAGGGCTCATCCTTTAAAAGTGCCCCCCAAATTGGTCATTTTGGTTAGAAGGGCCCCTCTAGAAAAAGACACTCCCCTTTCTCTAGCTTGACCTAACGACAAAGTTAGCGTCGTTAGGTCAAAATTATTTAAACCAACAAAAACTCCTTTCACTAGTCAAAAGTCTCACCCATCTTTTTCTCCCCCCACCTCTCTATCTCTCTCTCTTTTCATCTTTTCATCTCTCCCTCTTTCATCTTCCTTCTCTTTCTCTACTTTTCTTTCTCTAACCCTAAAATCATCCTCTCAATCCCCTCTTACCTATTTCTTTCTCCACCTAACCCATCTTTTCCATTCTTTATCCATCTTTCTCTACTACTACTTCCTCTCTACCACTATTATTAATAGTCATCTCCTTCTTTCTTCCATATTCTTCTATCATCTTTATATCCTTTCATCTCTTCTTTCCAACTTCTTTCTACATCAAATTTCTTCCTTCTCTTTCTTTTTCTTATTTGGGTGGCAATAAAATAGCTATTACTTGGATTTCTTGGAGTAAAATTCTTGAGCATAAATGGAGCAAATCTTGGATAAAATGGAGATACATGGGAATATGGAGTTTGAACATTCTTGGTGATTTCTTTCCATTAATTTCTTAATATTTTCATTTATTTTACAATGTCAATGAATATTACTCTAGATTCCATGTATAGTTAACTTAGCAATCTAAGGTTGTGAATGAAACCCATTTATACTACTTGTTCTTGATTAATTAAATCCTTTGATGTGCTTTAATGTCTATTGATTGTTTATCTATATGGATTGGATTTTCTTTCCATTACTCATGCCTCATAATTAGATATTTCATACTTTCGTTAAGTTGTTAGATGGAGTATTGATGGGTCATGAAAATGTCCCATCTAAGTCGTTTAATTTAGTCGAGTTAGTTCGTTTCGAGTCTTTATTATAATAAAATGGTTGGTTTTCTTGATTAAGTGTGTTTTGTGGAGTTAGGTGTGAAAAACGGTTAAAAATGAGGAAAAGGTGCATGAAGGGTATTTTGGTCATTTGGAGTCAAGGACATTCTGGTAATTTGGCCAAGGTCAGTGCGTGGTTGAAAAGTAGAGGTCGAGACGAGTCCGTAGGAGAAAACGGAAGTCAAATCGGAGTCCGGATGAGTGAAATATTCAAAGTCCAAGATGGGTCAAATTCTGTTGACTAGGTGGGACACATTCGGTGCAAGTTCGGGCATGCGGGACCAGGCGAGACACGTGTCGACGGGAAGAGGCCGGTATACGCGATTCCCGTGTTACCGCTAAGCAGCGAAACGGACGCTACAGGCTTGATTTGGTGTAACGCGCGGCAACTTAACTTGGTGGTCTCGTTCAAACGTTTTAATCTTGACCGTTCGTCTCCGCGTGTCCCAGATCGATTGTTGATATTTCCGTGTAGCCCGTCGCAACTTAATTCCGTGCACCAGATCCAACGTCTTAATCTCAGCCGCAACCTTCCGCGCAAATCAGATCCAACGGCTGCTGTGCATCTACACCTTTATTGCATATTCCGTGTTGCCGAAGTAGCGTATAAAGTTGCTCCCGACCACGTGTCTCCGTATAAACCGTCCAGATCCGCGTCTTGGAGATCCGACGGCTGCTGACTTTGTCAAGGCTTCTTAAGTTGCTTCCGGCCACACCTTAGCATCCGGATTTCGCTCAATTAACCTAGCCACCTGGTTTTGTCCTTTTTTAACCCATTAAATCCCAAAAGTAACCCTTCCTTTTAATTCTTTTTACCATTTAACCCAACCAAAACCCTAACCCTATAAATAAATCATTTTCTCCTCCATTAAAACCTAGACTTGCAAACCCTCTCATACTCCTTCTTCTTATCTA
Source organism: Eschscholzia californica (assembly GCF_041429995.1). Lineage (NCBI taxonomy): Eukaryota > Viridiplantae > Streptophyta > Magnoliopsida > Ranunculales > Papaveraceae > Eschscholzia > Eschscholzia californica. The sequence goes on along the minus strand of NW_028238420.1, from coordinate 38,534,492 downwards.
CCTCTTCTACCATTAATAAACCTCTTCTTACTCAATCCCTCTTCTATGAAATCCATCTTTTTCTATCTTCTCTACTAATACTACTACTTTCTTCTCTACCATTAATAGTCATCTCCTTCTTTCTTCCATATTCTTCCATCATCTTTATCCCACTTCATCTCTTCTTTCCAACTTCTTTCTAGATCTAATTTCTTCCTTCTCCTTCTTTTTCTTATATGGGTGGCAATAAAATAGCTATTACTTGGATTTCTTGGAGTACAATTCTTGAACATAAATGGAGCAAATCTTGGACATCAAAATGGAGATACATGGGAATATGGAATTTGAGCATTCTTGGTGATTTCTTTCCATTAATTTCTTAGTATTTTCATTTATTTTACAATGTCAATGAATGTTATTCTAGATTCCATGTATAGTTAATTTAGCAATCTAAGGTTGTAAATGAAACCCATTTTGGATCTTTATAATACTTGTTCTTGATTAATTAAATCCTTTGATGTGCTTTAATGCCTATTGATTGTCATTTCATGTTGATTCTATAACCTTATTGTCATTCATGTTATAATTAGATATTTCATGCTTTTATTGATTTATTAGATGAGATATGCCTTTTAGATCTTGAATGATAGTGTAGGAAATTAGTTTTATATGGTAGTCAATCATACATTCTTAATTATAAAATTGTTTCATCTAGAATATCATCCGGAATCCAAATAGTTCATTATATTGGATCCCGAGTAAATACAAAAGAGATTTAAGTAATTAAGTGCTTGTTTTGTAAAGTGAAATTATGCGGTGGATTTTATAACCTTAGATATCTTCTTACCTCTCTCTTAGGTAGTTTATTTAGTTTTATTTGTTTTCTTATTTCTTGCAAATCAATCATCAATTTTATGAAGTGGTGTGTGTGTGTGTGTGTTAGTCTAAGTTAGATATTGACATTTTGATTATTGGGCTAAACTCGCCGTTAATATCTGAAGTTACCTACCTATCCCTTGGGACGATACTCGATCTTATTTTAAATACTATAACTTGACCCCGTATACTTGCGGGAATAGACCTATTTTTAGGCCCATCAAGTTTTTGGCGCCGCTGCCGGGGATAGGTTTAGTAATTAGGATACAGTTTGCTTGTTTTGTTCATTAGTTTAGTGTTATTTGTTAACTTAGACGTTTTTCTTTCTTTATTTTTGTAGTTTCTTATCTTTTCTTTTTTTTAGGTACCACTTTAAGAGAAAAGCCAAAAAAAAAAAAACAGGAACATAGGAGCGAAGGGGAACAAAAGAATCAGAAAGGAATCGGAAGGAAGAACGAAACGAGAGGAGCATCCGCTAGTATCGTATTCTATCTCTTTCTTTCTTACTTGTGTGTGATTGGTTGGATAAGTTTTGATTTGCATTGATAGCTTGTTTGTTAGTTCCTTGAGCATTGTGAGATCATGGCCCGTTCTTATAACGGTTGGCCATTTGATGTTGATGATGATGAGCTTATTTCGAGGATTCCCCGCACTAACCGACCTGATATGACCTTAGGTGAATACCAAAGGATGTGTAGGGATGTTTCGATTAGTGAGGGGAATAGACCATTTGAGTCTGACCGATCTCGTATGACCCTAGGAGAATACCGACGGATGTGTAGAGATGGTCAAATTAGTGATGGATATGGTCCGACATCAAATTTGTATGAGAGACCTTACATTCCACACTATTCTGAGACCGATGATTTTAGAGGCAGGTATGATCCTAGTACGTACGTTGGGAGTTATTATCAAGAGTCTTCATTTAATTATACTTGTGAGCCTTATCGTGAAGAGACTCTTGAAGATAGATCTCAATTAGAGTTTGCGAGTCGTCTGACTGAAATGATGTTACAACATGAAGAGACACAGATTCAAATGCAACAGGAGTTACAACAGAGGTTTGAGTCTCTAAATCATCAGTTTGAGTCTCTAAATCATCAATTAGAATCTCTAGATCATCCATTAGAGATGATGATATCACAGTTATTAGCCGACGAGGAAGGGGTTTTACCACCCCAAACTCAAGAGGGTACTAGGTCCGATGGCGAGGGTAATACGTCATACCCTAGTACTAAGTTAAATGTCGACGAATCAACTGAGAGGGCTCAAGAGCTTGAACAAACTGATAACCTTGTTGTCTCGTTTTCTCACCATGTGTCATCTCATCATGATTAGCACTACATTAGACTTTGAGATTCAGGATGATGGCTCTACGAGTAAGTTTGAGGATGACACGATTCCAAACTATCCAATTTTTGACACTTGTAAGGAGTCAATCTTAGATGCAATGCTAGGAAGGCCTGATATTATAACTGACTGCGAGGCCCCAGATGTCTTTGAGGATATTGATGATGTAGTAGTTAGAGACATGTTGGATAGTTTGTCAGACTATTTACCTAAGGAAACCATGGACCTTGACTTGGTCCCCGAGCATACTGCCTTACCCTTAGAGTCTAGTTCGACTTTCCACATGATCTCAAACTCGGTTGTTGATCCCTTTTGGGACATTTCAGACGTCTTTCCAAAGACGTCTATGGACATAGTGGATATTCTGTCCACTAAGCTTCCAGATGATTTTTTGCCTTCGACTGATATTTTGACTCTTCACATGTATGTCGATCCCTTTGATGATTTCTTTGTTGTCGTTCCTTCTATTTATACCTACTTAGTGGACTGTGCACCCACTGAGTTTGGGGATGGCTTGTTTTCTTTTATCGTCTCATGTGCACTTCGTATTCTTTATCTTTTTTTGAGACGATTAGCACCTGCATATAGCTTTCTTTGGGTTGACCCCCAAATTTTTCGTCTTTTGCTTTATGATCGTTAGGCCGATTAATGGGTCTTGATGTTTGTGGGTATCATCTCTGGAAACCCTCCACGAGACATAACTCGTGTTCTTGTGTGAAATCAAGAGAACTAAAGGCTAATTGCATAGCTCAATGCAATCGTGTATACCCGCGTTAGTGGTAGATTTTGTATGTGGTCATGTCTTTTATGTGATTCATTCTCATGATATTTGTTGATATTTTAGGAGCAATTCTTATATGTTTTACTTCTAAGGCGTAGTTTGTTCCAAGTTTGGGGATGGCGCGAGCTTGGCATCAACTTGGAACCTCTTTATACATGAGCCTTGGTAGTATCATCTTTTATCTCCTTCGGTTATGGTAATATCTCTCCACTCTTCTCTTTAGATTGATGTGTCTCTTTATCTTTTGGTGAGTGTATGCTTAGAACATTGAGGACAATGTTAGTTTTAAGTTTGGGGATGCGGGATATGACCATAACCAATGCATAACCATGGGTTCAAAGACAAAAGGGTTCAAATTAGCCAAAATTTGAAAATTTTGAACATTTTGAGTAGATTTGCATGTGATTCTAGTGATAGTTTTAAGAATTTTGATGCATATGTGTCGAGTTGATGAGTTTTGTGATTGCTAATGGCCTTTGCATGAAAGTCGAGTCTTTTAGTGTTTGTGTTGTGCCATGTGAGTTACATCTTAGTGAAGAAGAAACATTTCTAAGAGACCTAAAGTAGTCATTAGTGGAGACTTAACCCATGTGAGAGCTCAAAGCCTAAATTTCCATTCGAGTGTACTCTTCCGCGCTAACTCCGAGTAGAATGAAGAGCTACTCAACCTCGTAACTTGTAAAAGAGCTCATTTGATCTCGTGTGCTCAATTTCCTTAGCCACTAGGAGTGACATTAGGATAGCGAATTAACCTTGCCTTTGTAGTCCATGAAACCCAATGGGAATGCCAACTAGAGGAAAGCGGATACTCCATCACCATCCATCATCTTATATCCCGAGAATGAAGACATGAGATAAAAGAATGAAGAATGTCAAAAGCAAGTATTGAAATGAAAAGTTGATTGCAAGAATAGAGTTGTGTGTGTTGTATTTTGTTTTAGTTGATTGTATTTGTGTTATGAGAAAAAAAAAATGATATGAAGAAAAAAAAAAAGAAAGAAAGAAAAATAGTGAAAAAAAGTGATTTTTGTGTATGTTTGAGCATGTGTTAGCTCTTTTGTGTGAGTGATGTGATTGTATATATGTGTTGGTGTTTTTGTTCATGAATAAGTATTCGAGGCAAGAAACAAATGTTGAGATGCTTAAGAGGTTCTACCATCATGAAGAGGTCGAAATTCTCGGTAATCCACCACCATCACATCATCTATTGTATCCGCTAACCTTTAGAAGACATTTTTAGAGGGTAGAATGGGTGAGAAGGGCGAGTGAGCTTCCCCACTCTATATAGTGGCTAATTCCTTTTCGAAGATCATTCGTTCCAAAATGTTGTCCTCACCCCTTTTTATGTGTTGAGTCTATAGTCGTGATCACACTCACACATACGAGCGAACCATTCTTGAGTGATTTCATTTTTTGGAGTGTATGTCCGTGAGGCCGAAGTCGAGGCGAAATGTACTAACTTGGGAATCAAAGTTTTGTGACTTCGGAACATAGATGTGCTTATTATGGTATGACACTTGCATTTTAGGGTTAGATCCTTTGTGAAGAGATCTTTAGCTTTCACATGAACTTGTTTACTTGATTCATTATGTTTTGACATGCTTAAACCCTTCACTATATGAACATGCTTATCTACGATTTGGATTTTGGACCCGTGTGTATTTGAAACCATGATGTTTGTGGGTGTCATCTATGGAAACCCTCACGAGACCACACTCGTCCACTAGGGCAACCTAGGGGTTTAACGGCTTGTTGCATACGCTAAATGCAACCGGGATTCCTCCGAAAGTGAGTTAGGTTTTTCTTTTATTTTGTTTTGCTCGAGGACTAGCAAAATCTAAGTTTGGTGATGTTTGATGGGTCATGAAAATGTCCCATCTAAGTCGTTTAATTTAGTCGAGTTAGTTCGTTTCGAGTCTTTATTATAATAAAATGGTTGGTTTTCTTGATTAAGTGTGTTTTGTGGAGTTAGGTGTGAAAAACGGTTAAAAACGAGGAAAAGGTGCATGAAGGGTATTTTGGTCATTTGGAGTCAAGGACATTCTGGTAATTTGGCCAAGGTCAGTGCGTGGTTGAAAAGTAGAGGTCGAGACGAGTCCGTAGGGGAAAACGGAAGTCAAATCGGAGTCCGGATGAGTGAAATATTCAAAGTCCAAGATGGGTCAAATTCTGTTGACTAGGTGGGACACATTCGGTGCAAGTTCGGGCATGCGGGACCAGGCGAGACACGTGTCGACGGGAAGAGGCCGGTATACGCGATTCCCGTGTTACCGCTAAGCAGCGAAACGGACGCTACAGGCTTGATTTGGTGTAACGCGCGGCAACTTAACTTGGTGGTCCCGTTCAAACGTTTTAATCTTGACCGTTCTTCTCCGCGTGTCCCAGATCGACGGTTGATATTTCCGTGTAGCCCGTCGCAACTTAATTCCGTGCACCAGATCCAACGTCTTAATCTCAGCCGCAACCTTCCGCGCAAATCAGATCCAACGGCTGCTGTGCATCTACACCTTTATTGCATATTCCGTGTTGCCGAAGTAGCGTATAAAGTTGCTCCCGACCACGTGTCTCTGTCTAAACCGTCCACATCCGCGTCTTGGAGATCCGACGGTTGCTGACTTTGTCAAGGCTTCTTAAGTTGCTTCCGGCCACACCTTAGCATCCGGATTTCGCCCAATTAACCTAGCCACCTGGTTTTGTCCTTTTTTAACCCATTAAATCCCAAAAGTAACCCTTCCTTTTAATTCTTTTTACCATTTAACCCAACCAAAACCCTAACCCTATAAATAAATCATTTTCTCCTCCATTAAAACCTAGACTTGCAAACCCTCTCATACTCCTTCTTCTTATCTACCTCTTCTACCATTAATAAACCTCTTCTTACTCAATCCCTCTTCTATGAAATCCATCTTTTTCTATCTTCTCTACTAATACTACTACTTTCTTCTCTACCATTAATAGTCATCTCCTTCTTTCTTCCATATTCTTCCATTATCTTTATCCCACTTCATCTCTTCTTTCCAACTTCTTTCTAGATCTAATTTCTTCCTTCTCCTTCTTTTTCTTATATGGGTGGCAATAAAATAGCTATTACTTGGATTTCTTGGAGTACAATTCTTGAACATAAATGGAGCAAATCTTGGACATCAAAATGGAGATACATGGGAATATGGAATTTGAGCATTCTTGGTGATTTCTTTCCATTAATTTCTTAGTATTTTCATTTATTTTACAATGTCAATGAATGTTATTCTAGATTCCATGTATAGTTAATTTAGCAATCTAAGGTTGTAAATGAAACCCATTTTGGATCTTTATAATACTTGTTCTTGATTAATTAAATCCTTTGATGTGCTTTAATGCCTATTGATTGTCATTTCATGTTGATTCTATAACCTTATTGTCATTCATGTATTATAATTAGATATTTCATGCTTTTATTGATTTATTAGATGAGATATGCCTTTTAGATCTTGAATGATAGTGTAGGAAATTAGTTTTATATGGTAGTCAATCATACATTCTTAATTATAAAATTGTTTCATCTAGAATATCATCCGGAATCCAAATAGTTCATTATATTGGATCCCGAGTAAATACAAAAGAGATTTAAGTAATTAAGTGCTTGTTTTGTAAAGTGAAATTATGCGGTGGATTTTATAACCTTAGATATCTTCTTACCTCTCTCTTAGGTAGTTTATTTAGTTTTATTTGTTTTCTTATTTCTTGCAAATCAATCATCAATTTTATGAAGTGGTGTGTGTGTGTGTGTGTGTTAGTCTAAGTTAGATATTGACATTTTGATTATTGGGCTAAACTCGCCGTTAATATCTAAAGTTACCTACCTATCCCTTGGGACGATACTCGATCTTATTTTAAATACTATAACTTGACCCCGTATACTTGCGGGAATAGACCTATTTTTAGGCCCATCAAGTATGCTTTTTAGATGATGAATAATAATTAAGCAATTCGAATCTCTATAAGGAAGACAATTAGAATTAGTAATTATAAAATTGTTTTATCTAGAACATCATCCGGAATCCAAATAGTTCATTATATTGGATCCGGAGTAAATACAAAAGAGATTTAAGTAATTAAGTTCTTGTTTTATAAAGTGAAATTATGAGGTGGATTTTATAATCTTAGATATCCTCTTACCTCTCACTTAGATAGTTTATTTAGTTTTATTAGTTTCCTTATTTCTTACAAATCAATCATCAAATTCATGAAGTGGGGTGTGTGCGTGTTTTAGTCTAAGTAGATATTGACATTTTGATTATTGGGCTAAACTCGCTGTCAATATTCGAAGTTACCTACCTATTCCCTGGGACGATTTCCCGATTTACTAACATACTATAACTTGACCCCGTATACTTGCGGGAATAGACCTATTTTGGGCCTATCAAGTTTTTGGCGCCGCTGCCGGGGATAGGTTTAGTAGTTAGGATATCGTTTGCTTGTTTGTTCATTAGTTTAGTGTTAATTTCTTACTTAGACATTTTTTCTTTATTTGTTTTTCTATTTTCTTAATTGTATTTTCTTTTAGGTGTCATTTCAAGGAAATAGCCAGAAGAGACATAGAAGCGAAGGAAAGGAAGGAATCGAGAAGTCAAGCGAAAAGTCGATAGTATCGCATTCTATCTCTTCCTTCTTACTTTTGTGCGATTGTTTAGTTCTATAATTGTTAGTTCCCATTTTGTGATTATGTGTTACCATATTTGAATATTGATAGATCATGGCCCGTTCTTATAACGGTTGGCCATTTGATGTTGATGATGATGAGCTTATTTCGAGGACTCCCCGCACTAACCGACCTGATATGACCTTAGGTGAATACCAAAGGATGTGTAGAGATGCTCCGATTAGTGATGGGAATAGACCATTTGAGCCTGACCGATCTCGTATGCCCCTAGGAGAATACTGATGGATGTGTAGACACGATCAGATTAGTGATAGATATGGTCCGACATCAAATATGTATGAGAGACCTTACATTTCACACTTTTCTGAGACAAATGATTTTAGAGGTAGGTATCATCCTAGCGTGTATGGAGGGAACTATCAACAAGAGTCTTCATCTCGTTACACTAGTGAGCCTTATCATGAAGAGACTCTTGAAGATAGTTCTCAATTAGAGTTTGTGAGTCGTCTGACTGAAATGATGTTACAACTTAAAGAGACACAAGATCGATTTCAACAGACGCAGGCTCAAATGCAACAAGAGTTACATCAGAAGTTTGAGTCTCTAAATCATCAATTAGAGATGATTGCTTCACAGTTATTAGCCGACGAGGAAGGGGTTTTACCACCCCAAACTCAAGAGGGTACTAGGTCCGATGGCGAGGGTAATACGTCTAACCCTAGTACTAAGTTAAATGTCGACGAATCAACTGAGAGGACCCAAGAACTTGAACAAACTGATAACCTTGTTGTCTCGTTTCCTCACCATGTGTCGTCTCATCATGATAGGACTACATTAGACTTTGAGATTCAGGATGATAGCTCTATGAACAAGTTTGGGGACGACACTATTTTGAACTTTTCAATTTTCGACACTTATAGGGAGTCAGTCTTAGATGCCAGACATGATGTTATAACTGACTGCGAGGCTCCAGATGCCTTTGAGGATATTGATGACGTAGTAGTTAAAGACATGTTGGATAGTTTGTCAAACTATTTACCTAAGGAAACCATGGACCTTGACTTGGTCCCCGAGCCTATTGCATGCCTTACCCTTAGAGTCTAGTTCGACTTTCCACATGATCTCAAACTCGGTTATTGATCCCTTTTGGGACATTTCAGACGTCTTCCCGACGTCTACGGACTTAGTGGATGTTCTATCCACTAAGCTTGCAGCTGACTTTTTGCCTTCGACTGACCTCTTAGCCCTTCACTTATATGTCGATCCTTTTGACGACTTCTTAGTCGTCGCCCCTAGCATTTATGCTTACTTAGTGGACCGTGCATCCACTAAGTTTGGGGATGGCTTATTTTCTTCAATCGTCTTACTTGCACTTTATAGTTTATACATAGTTGTGAGACGATTACCATTTGTATATAGCTTTCTTTGGGTTGACCCCCAAATTTTCCGTCTTTTGCTTTATGATCGTTAGGCCGATTAATGGGTCTTGATGTTTGTGGGTATCATCTCTGGAAACCCTCCACGAGACATAACTCGTGTTCTTGTGTGAAATCAAGAGAATCAAAGGCTAATTGCATAGCTCAATGCAATCGTGTATACCCACGTTAGTGGTAGATTTGTGTGTGGTCATGTCTTTTATGTGATTCATTCTCATGATATTTGTTGATATTTTAGGAGCAATTCTTATATGTTTTACTTCTAAGGCGTGGTTTGTTCCAAGTTTGGGGATGGCGCAAGCTTGGCATCAACTTGGAACCTCTTTATACATGAGCCTTGGTAGTATCATCTTGTATCTCCTTCGGTTATGGTAATATCTCTCCACTCTTCTCTTTAGATTGACGTGCCTCTTTATCTTTTGGTGAGTGTATGCTTAGAACATTGAGGACAATGTTAGTTTTGAGTTTGGGGATGCGGGATATGACCAAAACCAATGCATGACCATGGGTTTCGAAGACAAAAGGGTTCAAATTAGCCAAAATTTGAAAATTTTGAACATTTTGAGTAGATTTGCATGTGATTCTAGTGATAGTTTTAGGAATTTTGATGCATATGTGTCGAGTTGATGAGTTTTGTGATTACTAATGGCCTTTGCATGAAAGTCGAGTCTTTTAGTGTTTGTGTTGTGCCATGTGAGTGACATCTTAGTGAAGAAGAAACATTTCTAAGAGACCTAGAGTAGTCATTAGTGGAGACTTAACCCATGTGAGAGCTCAAAGCCTAAATTGCCATTCGAGTGTACTCTTCCGCGCTAACTCCGAGTAGAATGAAGAGCTACTCAACCTCGTAACTTATAAAAGAGCTCATTTGATCTCGTGTGCTCAATTCCCTTAGCCACTAGGAGTGACATTAGGATAGCGAATTAACCTCGCCCTTGTAGTCCATGAAACCCAATCAGAATGTCAACTAGAGGAAAGCGGATACTCCATCACCATCCATCATCTTATATCCCGAGAATGAAGACATGAGATAAAAGAATGAAGAATGTCAAAAGCAAGTATGAAATGAAAAGTTGATTGCAAGAATAGAGTTATGTGTGTAGTATTTTATTTTGGTTGATTGAATTTGTGTTATGAAAAAAAAAAATGAAAAAAAAAATGAAAAAAAAAAGTGATATGAAAAAAAGAAAAAAAAAAGAAGAAAGAAAAATAGTGAAATAAAGTGATTTTTGTGTATGTTTGAGCATGTGTTAGCTCTTTTGTGTGAGTGATGTGATTGTATATATGTGTTGGTATTTTTGTTCATGAATAAGTATTCGAAGCAAGAAACAAATGTTGAGATGCTTAAGAGGTTCTACCATAATGAAGAGGTCAAAATTCTCGGGAATCCACCACCATCACATCATCTATTGTATCCGCTAACCTTTAGAAGGCATCTTAATAGGGTAGAATGGGTGAGAAGGGTGAGTGAGCTTCCCCACTCTATTAGTGGCTAATTCCTTTTCGAAGATCATTTATTCCAAAATGTTGTCCTCACCCCTTTTTATGTGTTGAGTTCAAGTTAAGTGATCACACTCACACATACGAGCGAACCATTCTTGAGTGATTTCATTTTTGGAGTGTATGTCCGTGAGGCCGAAGTCGAGGCGAAATGTACTAACTTGGGAATCAATGTTTTGTGACTTCGGAACATAGATGTGCTCATTATGGTATGCCACTTGCATTTTAGGGTAAGATCATTAGTGAAGGGGCCTTTAGCTTTTACAAGAGCTTATTTACTTGATTCATTATGTGTTGATATGCTTAAACCCTTTACTATATCAATCATGCTTATCTACGATTTGGATTTTGGACCCTTGGGTATTTGAAACCATGATGTTTGTGGGTGTCATCTATGGAAACCCTCACGAGACCACACTCGTCCACTAGGGCAACCTAGGGGTTTAACGGCTTGTTGCATACGCTAAATGCAACCGGGATGCCTCCGAAAGTGAGTTAGGTCATTTCTTTTGTTTTGTTTTGTTTTGTTTTGTTTTGTTTTGTTTTGTTTTGCTCGAGGACTAGCAAAATTTAAGTTTGGGGATGATTGATGGGTCATGAAAATGTCCCATCTAAGTCGTTTAATTTAGCCAAGTTAGTCAGTTTCGAGTCTTTATTGTAATAAAATGGTTGGTTTTCTTGATTAGGTGTCTTTTGCAGAGGTAGGTGTGAAAAACGGTTAAAAACGAGGAAAAGATGCATAAAGGGTATTTTGGTCATTTGGAGTCAAGAACATTCTGGTAATTTGGCCAAAGTCAGTGGGTGGTTGAAAATTAGAGGCCGAGACGAGTCCGTAGGAGAAAACGGAAGTCAAATCGGAGTCCGGACGAAGGAATAAATCAAGGTCAAAGTTGAGTCAAAGGATGTTGACTGATGGGACACTTTCGGGCACGGTTCTGGCACGCGGTATACAAGAAGACACGTGGCGCGCTTTGGAGGCCGGTATATCCTATTCCCGTATTAGCGCTGAGCATCGAAACGAAGCTTATGAGTGTGATTTTGTGTATCTCGAAGCAGCTTACTTCGGTGATCCCGGTTCCACGTTTTAATCTTGGCCGCTTGCTCCCGCGTTATCAAGCTCTAACGGCTGCTGTGTGTCCCGTCCATTATTCCATCCCGTGTTACCCGAAGCTGCTTATTAAGGTAAGCCCAGACGCGTGTCACCTTACCAACACTCCAGATCCGCGCGTCATCTAATCTGACGGCTCCTATTTTACCCGCAACTTAACTCCATGCATCCGGCTATATCCAATCATCTGAATTTCCAACATAAAACCCTAGCCGCCTGCCCAACTAGGGTTTTATCCTTTTAAACCTTTCTATTTACCCCATTAATCCTCATCTTCCTACTATTTACCATTTTAACCCAACACAAACCCTAACTCTATTTAATAGCACTTGCTCCTCCATTAAAACTTAGACTTGCAAACCCTCTCAATCCCTCTTCTCTATTCCCTTACCTTCTCTTTCTCTACTTTTCTTTCTCTAACCCTAAAATCATCCTCTCAATCCCCTCTTACCTATTTCTTTCTCCACCTAACCCATCTTTTTCATTCTTTATCCATCTTTCTCTACTACTACTTCCTCTCTACCACTATTATTAATAGTCATCTCCTTCTTTCTTCCATATTCTTCTATCATCTTTATCTCCTTTCATCTCTTCTTTCCAACTTCTTTCTACATCTAATTTCTTCCTTCTCTTTCTTTTTCTTATTTGGGTGGCAATAAAATAGCTATTACTTGGATTTCTTGGAGTAAAATTCTTGAGCATAAATGGAGCAAATCTTGGATAAAATGGAGATACATGGGAATATGGAGTTTGAACATTCTTGGTGATTTCTTTCCATTAATTTCTTAGTATTTTCATTTATTTTACAATGTCAATGAATGTTACTCTAGATTCCATGTATAGTTTACTTAGCAATCTAAGGTTGTGAATGAAACCCATTTTGGATCTTTATAATACTTGTTCTTGATTAATTAAACCTTTTGATGTGCTTTAATGTCTATTGATTGTTTATCTATATGGATTGGATTTTGTTTCCATTACTCATGCCTCATAATTAGATATTTCATACTTTCGTTAAGTAATTAGATGGAGTATGTTTTTTAGATGATGAATAATAGTTAAGCAATTCGAATCTCTATAAGGAAGACAATTAGAATTAGTAATTATAAAATTGTTTTATCTAGAACATCATCCGGAATCCAAATAGTTCATTATATTGGATCCCAAGTAAATACAAAAGAGATTTAAGTAATTAAGTGCTTGTTTTATAAAGTGAAATTATGCGGTGGATTTTATAATCTTAGATATCCTCTTACCTCTCACTTAGATAGTTTATTTAGTTTTATTAGTTTCCTTATTTCTTACAAATCAATCATCAAATTCATGAAGTGGGGTGTGTGTTTTTAGTCTAAGTAGATATTGACATTTTGATTATTGGACTAAACTCGCCGTCAATATTCGAAGTTACCTACCTATTCCCTGGGACGATTTCCCGATTTACTAACATACTATAACTTGACCCCGTATACTTGCGGGACTAGACCTATTTTGGGGCTTTACTTCTCGATTCCTTCCTTTCCTTCGCTCCTATGTCTCTTCTGGCTATTTCCTTGAAATGGTACCTAAAAGACAATACAATCAAGAAAACATAAAAACAAATAAAGCAAAAATGTCTAAGTAAGAAATTAACACTAAACTAATGAACAAACAAGCAAACGATATCCAAACTACTAAACCTATCCCCGGCAGCGGCGCAAAAACTTGATAGGCCCAAAATAGGTCTATTCCCGCAAGTATACGGAGTCAAGTTATAGTATGTTAGTAAATCGGGAAATCTTCCCAGGGAATAGGTAGGTAACTTCGAGTATTGACGGCGAGTTTAGCCCAATAATCAAAATGTCAATATCTACTTAGAATAAAACACACACACACCCCACTTCATGAATTTGATGATTGATTTGTAAGAAATAAGGAAACTAATAAAACTAAATAAACTATCTAAGTGAGAGGTAAGAGGATATCTAAGATTATAAAATCCACCGCATAATTTCACTTTATAAAACAAGCACTTAATTACTTAAATCTCTTTTGTATTTACTCGGGATCCAATATAATGAACTATTTGGATTCCGGATGATGTTCTAGATAAAACAATTTTATAATTACTAATTCTAATTGTCTTCCTTATAGAGATTCGAATTGCTTAACTATTATTCATCATCTAAAAAGCATACTCCATCTAACAACTTAACGAAAGTATGAAATATCTAATTATGAGGCATGAGTAATGGAAAGAAAATCCAATCCATATAGATAAACAATCAATAGACATTAAAGCACATCAAAGGATTTAATTAATCAAGAACAAGTATTATAAAGATCCAAAATGGGTTTCATTCACAACCTTAGATTGCTAAGTTAACTATACATGGAATCTAGAGTAACATTCATTGACATTGTAAAATAAATGAAAATACTAAGAAATTAATGGAAAGAAATCACCAAGAATGATCAAACTCCATATTCCCATGTATCTCCATTTTATCCAAGATTTGCTCTATTTATGCTCAAGAATTTTACTCCAAGAAATCCAAGTAATAGCGATTTTATTGCCACCCAAATAAGAAAAAGAAAGAGAAGGAAGAAATTAGATGTAGAAAGAAGTTGGAAAGAAGAGACGAAAGGAGATAAAGATGATAGAAGAATATGGAAGAAAGAAGGAGATGACTATTAATAATAGTGGTAGAGAGGAAGTAGTAGTAGAGAAAGATGGATAAAGAATGGAAAAGATGGGTTAGGTGGAGAAAGAAATAGGTAAGAGGGGATTGAGAGGATGATTTTTGGGTTAGAGAAAGAAAAGTAGAGAAAGATAAGGTAAGGGAATAGAGAAGAGGGATTGAGAGGGTTTGCAAGTCTAAGTTTTAATGGAGGAGCAAGTGCTATTAAATAGAGTTAAGGTTTGTGTTGGGTTAAAATGGTAAATAGTAGGAAGATGAGGGTTAATGGGGTAAATAGAAAGGTTTAAAAGGATAAAACCCTAGTTGGGCAGGCGGCTAGGGTTTTATGTTGGAAATTCGGATGATTGGATATAGCCGGATGCATGGAGTTAAGTTGCGGGTAAAATAGGAGCCGTCGGATTAGATGACGCGCGGATCTGGAGTGTTAGTAAGGTGACACGCGTCTGGGCTTACCTTAATAAGCAGCTTCGGGTAACACGGGATGGAATAATGGACGGGACACACAGCAGCCGTTAGATCTTGATAACGCGGGAGCAAGCGGCCAAGATTAAAACGTGGAACCGGGATCACCGAAGTAAGCTGCTTCGGGATACACAAAATCACACTCATAAGCTTCGTTTCGATGCTCAGCGCTAATACAGGAATAGGATATACCGGCCTCCAAAGCGCGCCAAGTGTCTTCTTGTATACCGCGCGCCAGAACCGTGCCCGAAAGTGTTCCACCAGTCAACATCCTTTGACTCAACTTTGACCTTGATTTATTCCTTCGTCCGGACTCCGATTTGACTTCCATTTTCTCCTACGGACTCGTCTCGGCCTCTACTTTTCAACCACCCACTGACTTTGGCCAAATTACCAGAATGTCCTTGACTCCAAATGACCAAAATACCCTTTATGCATCTTTTCCTCATTTTTAATCGTTTTTCACACCTAACTCTGCAAAAGACACCTAATCAAGAAAACCAACCATTTTATTACAATAAAGACTCGAAACCGACTAACTTGGCTAAATTAAACGACTTAGATGGGACATTTTCATGACCCATCAGTTAGCGACACAAGGAAGAAGATTTGTGGACCTTCTTTGGAAGCCTTCTGTCTAGAATTGGGTGAAAATAAAGAGAGGAAGAAAACCTCCAAGTGATCTTCCCGGTCTCACCAATCTGTAAATAATGCATAATTCGGCCCTAGCCCACCGAGAATTGGAGCATAATTCGGCCCGAGCTCACCGAAAATTGGTCAAGTTGCACCAGTAACTACTGGACCAATTTTCAGTGGGCTCGGGCCGAATTTGACAACATTTTCGGCTCGAGCCCACCGTAGATAACGAATCCACTACAGTGTTTTGGTGTTTTCCCATCGATTGGATTTTTTTACTAAGAGAAATTCTACTCGATATCGTCTCACCGTACCATGTTCACATTATTCGGTGGAACCAGACCGAATTGAGCTTCATGTTGAACCAATAAATAGATCATAAAACATGTAAAAATGTGTTTAGGAAATTTTCATATACTTCTTGAAAGACTGAATTTTGTCCAGAAATTGATTTTTGAGGATCTTTTACTATTTCTCCAAAAAATTTGGAAGTCGCTTCATCCATGGTGGTTTGTAACAATGAAGATACTTTTTGACTTTAGAGATGAGTGCAGAAACAATGTGGGATATTGTACAATTTCGGTGAACTTAACCTGTTATTAATGGTCGCCGATGATGGATGACAATTTCGGTGGAAGAAGAGGAATGTTTAGGGATTTGAGTTTTAGAGAGATTTGGGGTTGAGATATGTAGATTTGATAATGTGGGTGATATACACCGTTAATGTGGATTTTTTTAACCCATTACATGGAGGGCCATTTAACCAAACAAGATCAATGACTATTTACCAAGTCAATGGGTTCATGGAGAGGTCTTTTAACAAAAATGGAGGGGCCTATAAACTTCCCAATAAGTCTTGAGAGATAAGCCGCTAGAGACCACCGTATAGGTCGCTTAGGTTGCAAGCGTACCTAAAAGATTAAAACAACCTCAACCGAAATGTTGTTAGAGGCTACGTTCCTTCCTTTAGGATTTGACTATATATTATTTTAACTTGTTATGTCAGACTACCCTATGAGGATGACAAGGTTATCAAACAGGTCGAGTTGACAAAATCTTTAGTCAATTTGAGCCAAAAACACAAGGAGAAGTTGTACCAGATAGAAGGCAAAGTTATGGAAGCATTATGGATAGTGAGCCCACACCTTGATCTGCATAAAATAAAAACAGACAGAAAGAAAAAGGGCGTTTAAGTTTTAGTAGAAAACAGTTATTTGACAGGAAAGTCCTATGAGTTTATTCGTCTCGATCAATGGGCATTATGGTCTGAACGTGAACTGCATAAACTTAGATCCTAATAAAAGTTAATATCTAAGTCGTATGAGTTTATTCGTCTTGATCAAGTAGCACTTATTTTCCATATATCTAATTTGTTTATTCATTTTCATTGGTACGATAATAACAAGCTCTGGCACCACGAGAATAGCGAAAATCTATGGGAGTTTCTTTAGGTTTAGTTGTTGAAATCAATAACCATGTTCAAAAACAAAGGGTTCATGCTGATTTAGACATCTAGCAGAAAATCAATTGTTTAATTATGTGATAGTAACCTAGTTACTAGTAGTATATGGAAATTAAAATTTCTTGAGGTTACCCTTAAATGACCCAAAAATAAAGAAATTAAAAATAAAAAGGAGATACCGGTAAGGGCCATCTATAGTTATCCCGTCTTTTCACTCAGACACACCTTCACCCTTCCCACGGACTAGGTAAGTCCGATGGCATTTAGACTGGATCTAGTCCGTGTTGGACTTGAACAATCTGGGCTTAAGACGAGTTCGATTGCTCTTAGATTGCTTGGTTTGTGGGCCTTGGACTGCTCCATGTTTAGATACTTGTATTAATATACATAATTGTTATGAATCAGTATGGTCAGAGATTGGTAGATTGGTGAACTAAAACAAAATTTAATATATTCTCCACCTTTCTCCTCTCTTTCAGCTCTCACCTCCATTCTTTTAAGACTCTCTCTCCCTTCTTTTAAGACTCTCTCTCTCTCTCTCTCTCTCTCTCTCTCTCTCTCTCTCTCTGTCTGTTCAAGTATGGTGGTAGTGTGCGCACGGACAAAGGGGAAAAAAGAGGAAAAGACAGACAAGAAGAAACCAAATGTTACAGAATAAAATAAATGAAGATCATATGAAACACAAATTAAATATTTTAAGCTGAGTATTTTTTTATTCTTAATCAGAACCTGATTTTCTCCTGTTAGACGTATCTGACTAGTGATGATGAATCAATCCTCATTGATTTTCGTCTTGTTGCTTCTGATTTACATCTTGTTAATGTCAAAGAAATCCCTCCTGTTACCTTCTTCACTTCCTCTCTGATTTTAATAGTTTTGGAATTATTGATGCTTCCATTACTACAGTTTTCACTGTAAAATCCATTTTTTTCCTCAGTTTCTGGATCTCCTGAATCTAAGTAGTAAATGGGTTTTGGTTTCAATCTGGGGTTGACTTCAATTTCTTGTTCTTGCTCTTCTTCATTGTCAACTTGAGCTCTGTTTTTTTGCTCTGAATCTTGGTTAGTTGTTGAAGAAGAATCTGAAAATCGATTTAACATGGAAGAATTTCGACATGGATCTGATCTGCACCTCATTAGAATTAAAGCATTTTTTGGTGGTGTAGACAAAACAAACCCATTACTTTCTCTCTCTTCATCTTCTTTTTCTTCCTCTGTTTCTTTTTGTTTGATTGCTTCTCTTTCTTCTTCAGTTTCTTCTACTTCTCTTCTGGATTTCAATTCTTCTCTAGAAAAATGAAACCCATGTCTGAAAAATGAAAACCAACTACTTGAAACAGGACTAGAAGATTCAAGATTACATTTTTTTGAGAAACAATTAGTGAACAGAGACTTTTGGAACCAATTATACCATTTTTTAGTACAACTACATCTTCTTGTTCTTCCATTCTTGTTTGGGTTCTCTTTGTTGCATCTTATAACTTGCACTTGACCCATACAAGTAACTTTTGGTGAAGATGGTTCTTGAGTTTCAATGGTGGAAACATTCTTCTTTCTAATAAATATAGGACTTAAACTAGATCTTCCTCTACTTTTACTTCCTCCATTACTTCTCAAAAACCTCATTAATGGTGGTGGAAACTTCTCTGTTCTGCTTGGACTCGAGCTAGGTATCTTCATATCATGCACAAGAGCTGAAGGTATAGTTTTTTCTGAAAAAGGGCTTTCAGTTTTTGTTTCTTTTCTCTATGTGTGTGTGTTCCAGAGCAAAACTTTCTCTCTCTAAAAGTTGATGTTACTCTCAACCCATGACACGAATGGATGGGAAGGTATTGACTCCGGATGAAGTATTTGAGTGGACAAGGTGTGAACTGTGAAATTTGTATTCATGGTCTTGATTCATTTTATATTACTTTCTGAGGAAATTTAATAATTCTAATTACTAATAGGGGATATGGGTTTTTTCGGATTTTGGGATCTAATAACAATTTTAATGATATTTAAGTACTTTTGAGTTCTGTCTCCATGCTTGAAGCTCACTTTGGAGTAGAAAGAGTAATGTAACATTCTGTAACTCCAACACTAGTTTAACCAAACTAACCCATCCTTTCTTGAATTTAAATTATGTGGAGTAAGAATGAGAATTTGTGTATAGCAAAAAGGTCGTATCTTTTGTGTTGTGTGTCCGCTTACAGCTACACAACATCTTGTACACTCCTAAATCGTTACCAGAGCTTTGCCCCCTCTCTCCACCCACCCCTCCCAAATACGAGATTTACGTAGTTCAGTTAGCGAGAGAGAACTACTCCATGACATACAATAGCGAGACAATTCTCACTATGACGTAAGAACAAGATTACAAAGGTCACTGAGATTTGTCAACAATTCCCAATTGGGTTAGACTTCAACTCATATTCCAAACACTTCCCACATAAAACCCTTAATATTTTGGCACGACATAGATGTACAAACTTATCGGCTACTATGTTGTTGTACAAGGCAACAGCTACGAACTAAGAACCCTCTTAAACAACAAAAATACACTACAAAGGTGATATCTGCCTGGCTGCCCCTTAGCCGAATTACATGGACTGACAGGATTTTGGGAGAAATAAATTTTGCTAGCCTAAGGCTCCGGCACAATAACAATTTAGTATAGCAAACAATTTCCTGGTTTTGAATAGCTCTATACCTCCTCTGCCACTTGCCCAAATTGTGAACTAATATTACAGCACAATTGTAGAGGTTTACAGAATGCCATGTCAGTACAGAAACAGAACTGAACAATCAGCTAAAACAATCATGCGATTTGGTTGGCATTCAGAACTGAACAAATTTACAACCATTTGCTACTTCAATCACAAGAGGGAGAGCTTTTTCCAACTCAACCCTAATTATATAGTAAAGACTTTAATCTCTGAATGAATCCCTGACTACAAATTTTCTGTATTGTACACATTGAGTTCAGATAAAAACAAGACCAATCAACAAATCTAGTGATCAGTGAACCAACAGATTTGTATCGGTTCTGGAAATAAAAATGGAATTAGAAATAATGGTGTATAGAAGAATGTAAAATTATAAATAGAAATGTGCGATTATAATGCCTCACCGACGAATAATGACAACCAGCTCTGGAGGCCCAAACACGGGTACTTCTCTCTTCATTTGTTTATAGAGATCAAAACGAAGAGCTGCAAAAGGTTTAGGGACTGATACCACTCGTCTTGATTTTCTGATCTTTATGATGTTCGGATTCAAAACAACTAAGGAGCGAAAATGATCACTCAAGTCTTTCAAGTCAGTTGGTTCAAAAAAATAAAGTATAGGGTTCAGACCTCTGTTTAATTTGTTGTCCACATGTAATAAAACTGGCTCTCGTTTAGTCAGAAGGGAGATATCGAGGCCGTGCAGATCTTGGTTGACGAGGATGTGAGAAAAAACTGTCGGGCATTTGCCTCTTTGTACTTGTTCTTTCAGGCCTATCATTAGTAGTATCTGGAAGTAGAGAAGCTGTATGAAGGAAGCAACAGTATGTTTTAGCAAAAACAAGTTGTATATGAAAGTAAATGACATCAAACTTCATTCAAATGATCAGATAGAAGCAAAGATTCTGTGAACTGAGGAAAGAAAAATGACGAACCAGTGATAGTTGAAGAATCCATTGCCTCCTTCGGAGCAACCTGGTGTCTCGAATTCAGACCATCTGATGTTCCTGGTTCAACAATGCTGATGTTGCTAGCGCTTCCACCTCCACCAAGGCTAAGAGAAATCCAGTCATCATTACTTTTGCAGTTTGATTTGTCAGGTTGATCTCTCACATCTGTCTGAACCGATGAATTTGCGGGATGAGGAGAGAGAAAGATCTGCAAAGAGGGGTCATCTGCGCCGTACGCCAAGGGGTTATCAATTAGGCTTAAGTCAAGACTGGGATTTGGTACTTGTGTGACAGATCTCATGGTTATGTCAGAAGCCAAACCATAGCCATTCAAGGAGAGCGGGTCCGAAGCTCGCTCCAGATCGATAAAAGAACCGGAGACATTTGTGTCTGTTCCAAAAAGTTGGAATCCAGGACCTGGTTGAGTATTAGATGACAATGGCCAGAGGGGCATACCGTAATCAACACAGTTTCCGTTTAAAAGACCAAGCGAATTCCCAACCGCACCAAGATGTGGATCGTCTGTATATGAATCAAGATTTCCAGATGGAGGGAGAGAAAAAGGAACACTTCCTATATTGGAATGATGAGACTCGTACATATTTGCGGTCAGATTTTCATTCTCTTCATCTGAATCACTAAGAACAATGACATCTGAAACCCTAGAAGGTGCAGAAGGGGCTGTGCTAGCAGTAGCATAAGTTGGATCGAAGTTAAGAGAAATAGCATCGAGCTCATTGCCATTGTTGGCAGAGATATCAAAATGTCCACCACACTCTTGATTAACACTTGGATCTTCTCCATCTCTGGAACTTCCAGTAGCACTGTTACTCATAGGTATTACATTTCGGTTGTCAAACTTCAGTATTTGATTCTCTGAATTTTGGGTTTGCTTACTTTCTTTAGGTTTAATAACTTCCCAAATTCTATGACGGTTTCTCTCAGTCCCAGGTTTCAAACCATGATGTCCTTCTGAAAGTACTTCTTCTTTGATCTCTGACTTCAAAACGTCAGGTTTCACTTCCCCAGTAACAACAGCATAAAGAGAACCACTAGGTGAGTGCCACCGCGCAAGATCCTTGTGCTCATGTTCATTCTTCACACGCCATGACCCATCAGGCTTTACATCAATTTCGTTTACGTCTTCTCCACAATCTCGCATCTATTTCACAACTTATAAAAATTCAGAAAGAGTCATTCTGCATAAAAGAAAAATCAGGAAAATGAAAGTATGGAACTTTCATCAAGTCTAGAGAGTGAGTGATACCAGGGTTGTGATGCGGTTGAAGTATGGATCAATAATAACATGCTCCAAGGAGTAGTTCTTAAGGCAGATAGGGCACTGCCACTGCAACCAAAGTAGAAGGGTTGTTAGTATCTTTACTTGGTAAAGAAAGAAACAAAAAAAAGCAACGGGGAGGACGTGTAAGGTGAGTTGCTTACCTTTCTAGACCGCTGGTTGAGTTCAACAAAAATTTCAAGATCAAAACAGCCCATGTGGGCACACGGTTTAAATCTTCCAGCAATCTTAATTCTAGAGCCACTAAGCTGCAATTTGGAAGAATATTTAGGTATTAATTTAGTATAACTATTCATCTGCAATCTGCAATCTGCAATTTGTGCTCCTTTGATTAACATCATGTATCAAGGACACGAAGAAAAGGTGATGGTAGAAGTAGTTTACGAATGCAGGGCCAACTGTAAATCAAAAAACTAAGCACCCGTCCGAACGGCCACTGGGGAAAAGTCCTGATCTAATTCTTGCACTTTTGTGCACAGAGCCTTACTCGTAGAGAAAACCCAACAGGCAGATCTTCTAAAGATTGATTGATAAATTGTACTGAATTGATACGTATAGAAGTAATTAGTCAAGGAAGGTAAACTACAAATTACCAGTAGCCACCTTAACTTATCATCTGGAACTAAAATACAAATCTGAGAGGATCCAAATTATCTGGAACAAGTTGTTGATTTGCTTTTAATATATGATCTCTAAATATTTTAAAACGAGAGACCATTTTGACACAGGCTTTCAGTACACTGCACATAGAGTCAGGCTAAACGGCAAAAGCTTCTCTCAGTATCCATTTTTTGTTATTGTTGTCTGCAATGCTACATACTGTTTAGGTCTAGATTACTGTTCATAAATACGTTTAAAATTGCAAACAACCCCATCTTTATGTTTTCACCACTACATAATTATAAAGTTGGAGATCCTTAAAATAAATATATATGGAATAGACAACAACTATAATACCTGAACCACATGATCTGCTAATATAGCATTCTAAAACTCCACTGAATTCGCATACAAGTCATAGTATACCTGAATCCCTAATTTAGATTAACCTGTGATTCTAGAAATAACTGACTGGCTTCCACAAGATCTATCATGTATATCTCAAAATCTCATATTGGACACAAGATGTAGACAAAACAAATCATTCACAGTAGAGATAACTACTGAGCTCTCCAGGGGCAGCAAAATAGCACCTACCCTGGCACATTAACTAATATGAATACATCTTAGGTGAATCAAGACAGCACGTGATAAGAACAGTTTGACTTACTGGGCAACGGAGGTTGACAGTAATTGACTCTGCAACAACTTCTATATCACTGTCACTGTCAGCATTCTCTGCAGCATTTCCACCCCCAACACACCGGCAAACACGGGCAAGTGCATCATCAAAAGGCTCGCCATCAGATTCCTTAGGAATTATTCTGAGAACCTGCAAAATTATCGAATTAGGGGAGTCTGTCACACCGTAAAAGAATTATAACTTCCTAGAGAGGCGGTCTTTGTTCATAGAAAATAGAACTTTCAAGAGAAGTACTGATGTAATTCTACTCGGGAATATCAATGTTGATAATAGCTTAAAGAAAACTACCTGTTCAACTGTGCGTCTTCTAGTAATTCTAACACCTACACAAAAAGTCCGAGCATCACATCCTGATAAAAGTATCCTATTTGTTCCCTCCCGGGTACATGCTGTGATCTGATAAGAGTTCAAAGAAAAACATTAACGTAGGTTGTCAGTATGGAGCGGAACGGTTGCTAAAACATGTCAACAATCAAACAAATAAAAAGTAAAAGTAAAATTGTAGGCATAGAAGAGAGAAATTATGTAAAAAAATGGAATCACGGACACATGAGTATCATAAGAAAGCCAGAAAATGAGACTCACTATGGGGCCATCATCACGCCCATTAGCGCCTAACAACTGTGTAC
Source organism: Eschscholzia californica (assembly GCF_041429995.1). Lineage (NCBI taxonomy): Eukaryota > Viridiplantae > Streptophyta > Magnoliopsida > Ranunculales > Papaveraceae > Eschscholzia > Eschscholzia californica. The sequence continues at coordinate 38,510,693 of NW_028238420.1, read as the reverse complement.
CAGGCCTATTAACAGTTCTAACAGGCACACCTGCAGGAAGAAAAATAGATACAACAAGATCACGAGTTTATAAAACACGGTCAAAATCCATTATCTTCGACATAAATGTTTATGTTATTGCAACTTGATGTCTAGCCAATCAATAAGAATGTTGTACTTTGACATAACGTCATTACATGGTGATTCGTGAAAGAAGTTATCCTCGTGTAAGTGTTGAAACTACTCAAAATAAAGTGCAAGAATAAAATGGTGTGAGTAGAGAAATAAAAACTTGGTGAACTAAGTTCATGCAAAAATTTTCTCAAACAAATCTTTACAAATAAAACAATAGAAAACATGGGAGGATGAGAGAATTTATAAAAGCATTCAAATCAGTGGAAAATGGTAGAAAATGGATTCAACATCCCCTAGAAACTGCTTTTCAGTTGAATATATCTTTCCCCAATGTTTCCCTTTCCGCAAGTTGCAATCAATACAGGCTAGGATTCTGTAAAACGCAATAAACTAAATAATATAAAGCTTCACGAGGAAAGTTTACATACCATTGACCTGCAGATCTGATGATTGTGGCCATTGCATCCTAAAAGTAACCTTGTCATTGAGAAGCATACACCAAACCTATTGAAAAGTGTCAACACAAAACTGGTCAAGTTCGATAGACCCCTCTGCGCGTTAACATAAATTTTGCCCAACATAAAGTCAAACCAACCTGAACATCAAAATCTGCTTTCTGTAACAAATCTCTATGTGCCCTTGTCAGTGTAAAAGTTTTCTCGACACTCTGAATAGGGGTTGCCCTGGTAGATTATGAGCTAAATCTGTCACTTGATAGAAAGAGATAATATGCATAAAGAGGAACAAACTCGCTTACAGGAAAATGAGCCCTTCGATAACCTAACCCTAAATAACTAAGGATTAACTACTACAATATACGGTTGGCATAATTAGTTTTTGATAGGCACATAACATAAAAAAGGATTTTGAGTTACCAACAAAAGCCTTAACCCTTAAGGGCACATAACTCGTGTCTTGGACTTGCTGATACTCTAAATGACCCCACTTATGATTCCTCATTCACCTTACAACCATGTTCTAGTTGCAAGATATATTATAGAACTACTCACCTTTCTTCCCAAATATTAGGCCAACTTTTTCATCCTCTGAATAAGTTATCAGCTTTAACAACATAAAATGACATTTATCTACAAGAATTATATAAGAACTACCAATGTTTACAAAACCGCTTTTCGGCCAAAAATTAAAGAGGCGTCGCTTCAATTTCACATATTTTAATCTAATAATAGTAATTTATTATATTAATAGTATATTTTACTAAATTTGTTTGTAGTACTACAACGAAATTAGTTATTATATTGTACCGCTTGAAGGATATGAATGTTTTTGGCCATTTCTACCCTTATGACTACCTCTATAAGTTCAAGAAAAGAGAGAAAAGAACAATAAAACGTCACTTGACACTTAAAAGGTCAACAGGAGGTGTGGCTTCACTGAATTGTCACTTAAAAGGACGACTTACTGTCGCTAACGCCCCTATACCACATAAAGGCGTAAGTTCTGATGCGGTACACCTATATTTGCCTCGAGGCGTGTCTCAATGCGCCTTTTTAGCCTGGTGAACTATACATCTTTATCGAAGAATTAAGGACTCTCCTATCTGTTGCAGAGTCGTCATATCTTCTTGATAAAGAAGAGAGGAATATCACAAATACACAATAACCTTGATCTATTTTATTGAGAAATGAACAAACATAGTTCTGTACCCACCCATCCGTTGGAAGGCTTGTAATATACAACTTAACCGGCTCTAATGGACTGTCAATTGTCACCCAAAAGCTGTCAAAAAAGATACAATCAGTACAACATAATGTGTAGGGAATGACAAAAATAAATAATATTCAACAATAAGGATGTGCACGGAAAAAGAGCTAAATCATGAGAAAATTTTACTTCAGATAATTTCTTATTTCTAGCAACTAGCAAGGTGAGGTTTGAAAATCCTTGAAAAATGGAAGCGATAATGAAGAGGGAATCGGTATTCGAGTTGGCAGTTGTTAAAGACTTCCCACATACTTATTGATCCTTAAACACGTGTATTACGCTACTATGCATTTATAATCCTGAAAAATCTACTTCTTGTATCAACTCCTTCTGTTGTATCTCGAGCTACCATTTTACTTTCTAATGTAGCACGTCCCTAATGATCCATAATAAGTGCATTAAGCTGTTGTCCTCTGTATAACCCTGAACCATGTACTATTTTTAACAAAAAAAGAGAATTGCTATAGATATATGAAATGTGCATGTATATGAGAATCGAGGGCCTGAAAGACCATACAAAAAATCGATCATTACATAGTTGGTAATATAACCTACTAAGTACTTGTAAAATCCCTAAACAAGACCAAAGGTGTCCAATTCTTACTACAAGCCCAATAGTACGCGTAAGTATCGCAATCTTAGCATTCTCAAATCTGATCTATCTCCCTTAAGAATTATGTTGTTTCTTGTTTTCCAAATACTCAATAATACTGTGCGAGGCATGACTTCCCAAAATTGTATCAACTCCTTGGGTTGTATACATAAACAAATAAAAGATAATAAACATAAGATAATAAACATAAACAAATAAAAGAACAAAGATAATAAACATAAACAAATAAAAGAACAAAGAAAATATATGAACTTGTGAAGTATAGGTAGTTCCAAAGGTCCAAATGGATCTTTTGAAGGACGGAATGGGCTGACGACATATAGATAATAAGAAACTAGAAGAACATGCTACATATATAACAGGTATCAGGAGACAATCGGAAACAATACTATGAACTGCATTATCATAAAGCGTGTATGAGATACAAAGTCCAAGCAGCAAAAGCAAATGGATGAACTTACGGATCAGCCCGTTTAATTCGACACATTTCACAATAGAATGAAGATGGAACAGGTGGAAGTTCTGTGGGTTTATCCTGAACAATAACACAACCAATGTGTTGCCACACATTACAACGTGCATCCTGACACTGCAAGTAAGAACAACATTGATAACTATCACAAAAGGCAAACCTAAACAACTGGCTGTGGTGAAGGATAAGAGACAGAAAGTACCTGGATCATTGACTCTGTAGGCAAGGAACTCCTACACAAGCACTTAACCTTTGCTTCTAGTTGTAAAGGCGCATCAAGTTCCTCCTTAGAGTTCAAACCATTTGTATCTGAATCAGTCTGTTTCTTAGATGCTAACTCTATAGCCCCAGGAATCTGCATTTTCCTGCAGAAAGACACTCAGATTCGAAAATTAAATAAGGATAGTGGCTGGTTCGAGCAATAAATGATAGATCGTAAAAGAACATAAAAAAGTTAGAAGTGTACTGAAATAAAGTACTCAACCGTAAACGATTATCAAGATGTGAAGAAAAAGAAAGACACCTGTATGTATCATCAATTATTTTTACTATTCCTTCCTTCCCAATGGGATTTTTCTTTGGGCCACCATGCACCTTTGAAGCTGCATAAAAAAATCATCAAACACGCGCAGCATGTAATAATTACTAAATGTATTCAAGAGGGTGCAGGATAAGAGGAAAAATGTATAGATCTCTTCAATTTGGTGAGATTCTAATATCAACTAATATGTTTGTGGCATGCCCAACTCTTCAAATTGGAGGACATGCAAAAAAGAGGTGTACATATCTGCATAAGAGTGTGTTCACCTTGTACATATTCCACATAAATAATGAAATATATCCTATGAACAATAAGTACCAACTCAGAAATCAGATAAGAATAGAGAACTCGGAAATTTCTAAGGGTTTTTCTGGTTTCCACCTAAAATTTATGTGAGAAAACAGGAAAAAGTAAAAAGAAGATTAGTAGGTAGATGGTCAAATTCCATAGTAATAAATGTAAGGAAAGAGTTAAAAACATTTAAGCTTATAGCTTGTTTGCATTTGTAAGTGTGGCCAATATTAAATGATACACCCCATTTATGATATCCTTTTTCTAAAAAACAGTCTCCTTCAGTAAATCATCTTCCCAAAAATGAGATAGTATTTGCATAATATTTCTACGTCTTTTAGTTTTATACAAATGTGCACATAGGTCTTACTCCCAATGGTTGTGCACCTACTCCGAAACCCCGGGGGGCACAAGTTTGATAATTGATTACTTGGTCGGGGTAGGAATCCATCACTGATTGATTTGTGTTATAAAGGGTAGAGATAAAAGTAGATAAAAAAATATAATAATGGTCTTTAGGGTAGTTTTCTGTGGCCTTTAAGGTTTACGAGTGTCCTCAGGGTAGTTTCATGACAGTTGTGAGCATTTTGCATCCTTATGTCATATGATGTATTTAAGCCATTTGATATATTACGTTAATTGGTGTACTCGTGTAATCCTGTAAGTTTAAGAACAAAATCCAAAGCAACTGAAATAGTTGCACAAAATATATCTCTTCCTGTAAAGACGAATACAATAATAACATGGGTATTTTAAGCCTTAAATAGGATATGGGTTAACATTAACCAAGGCTGTAAGCTTAAAAATAAAATAGACTATAAAACTACAAATATGAGGGGGAGATAAAAACTAATAGGCATTTTCACCTCATTATGTAACCCATGGAAACCCTGTATGTAACATTTCAATTTCCAAGCATTCAAGTAAAGAAGTAGTCAAATTAGTTACCTTGCTCATCAGAAAGCAAACCTACAATCCTGTCAGTAAGTTCCTGCACAAAACAGAAGCATTTTATTACATAACTAAATCCTACAAAAATGGCTTTAGCAACGATAAGGTAGGTGTAGGGTCAATAACTTTTACAGCTCAAAACTCTGTCCAAAACAAAAAATTCCTTAATTGGTATAATTAAGAAAAATTGAGGATCAAACGTTACATCATTTATGAGACAACAAAAAAGTTACACAAAGATAAAAGACTCAAGGGAGCAAGTTGTGAGCTAAAGGGCATCTTAAAACAATGACTCCTCACCCGCTGTTCTCTGCTCAGCAGCATGGGCTTACGTGATTAAAAGGGAACACAACCTTGCCAACCCCACTAGACAGTAAAACTATAGCTGTCCAGACGCCATGCATCCGAACAGATTACAAATTTTACATGGTAGCGCAAGTGAAATAAAAGTTGGTTTCCACCTACTTACTGTAAAAGATGGTAACTGTTAAGAATTCAGCCATTCCTACCAAGATATCAGCCATTATCTCTAAAAGACTCAAAAAGGAGAAAACTCTAAAAGAAGAAAATTATTACACCAGCAACAGAATAAATTTAAGAAAGCCAACCTGCTTCTTCCCTTGCTTTGAAACACCACCTATTTGAGTGAGAACATCTTTAAGTTCTTTCATACGAAAATAAGCCAACTTATCCTGCAAGGTATGTACATAAAATCTCAACAATAGTCTACTAGATAATATACTTGGGATGCCAGAACAGAGAACACATACGACTCCATAACCACCATTTTCGTGGGGACATACAACACTGAAATGGTCTCCCTATCATCATTCCACATTTGCACCAGAACATTTAAAAAACCCTATATAGGTCACATTAAACAGATTCTAACTCTGTTCTAGAACTACGGGAATAGATATGAACCAAAAAAATAGTAGTAATTTTAACGAATTAACGAAGCGCACTTGCAGAAATTAACCAACAAATAAAGTATATTCATAATTATGCAACTCTTGTAGCGCCAAACTTAGCTACATAAATCGTAACCCTATAAATACGAGGCGAATAAAGTAATCAAATAAACAACGCGACTTCACTTGCATATACTCTTACCATATATCAACATCATAGTGCGAAGTTCACTTACTTGTATTATCATTACTATTTTTGAACGCAATATATAATTACATAGCTTTATTATTAAACTAGTAAGTTCGTAATTTTACGACTCTTTTGCTGCCAGCCTTAACTTCAATTCTACCCTAATTAATTTCATATAGGGCTGCAAAGTATGTGAAAAAATTAGCTACAATTCTCACTTGGCTTACTATTAGGATACACGATCACTTGATTAACCTAAAATTCATTTTATATCAAATGTGATGAAAACATATAACACAGCAAAATCACCAATTCAGCAGCTGAGTAGAGATAAAAACTCATTGAAATGAAAAAATAATTATCTTTACCTTGCAACGAGATATTATATCCATCCTTCTGCCGTTCTGCGTACTTGAGCTCCAAATCCACTTCCTTGCGGCAAAATCGAAGAACAGAAGAACTAACAGGGACAATTCCAAGGAAGAAACGATTTGAACACAACAACTAACCAGAGTGAAAATTAATCGATCAGATGAGCAATCAAACAAGTAAATGACATAAATTCAACATAATAAACACTAGCTGGAGACAAATTACGACGAAGCAAACACCTAAAATATGAAAAGATTAACTATATAACCAGTAGATATCACGAATCCTTAAGAAATACGGCAAATTGTGATGATCGTATAGAAACGTACCGAATCGAAGGCGAAGTGAAGAATTGAGTAAGAAGAGTTTTAGATTGAGAAATTTTTGACGAGAGGAAATCGATCGATCAGTGAGTATTTCGACTTGTTTAAGCCCTCGCGCCCAATTCTTCCCTCCCTCTAACTTTCTCTCTCTACTTTTTCTCGGTTTCTCAGTTTCTCAGTTTCGTTCTTTTGCCTGAACACTGGAGGAGCAAACCACAAATCTTCCACCAATCCATTAAAGGTGGCGGACGTATCATGAAATTTGGATTTGGTTTAGTACTTTATAACGTCCGGGTTTTGATTCTCTACTTCTCGGTCCACCCAAGCATTCTAGTCGTATATTTGACTTCCTCTTTTCCCGAAAATATCCCTACAGGTTGAGCAATTTTACTTTTGTAAGTTAACAAGGAAATTGTGAGGTGGGAAAGTAAGACACGCCAGAGTAGTCCCTTCGCAGTCCACCTAAGCAGTCCACCACTTAGGGGTGTATTCGAGTCGAGCTTTTAACGAGCTGCTCGAGTTTGGCTCGACTATTGTTCGTGCTCGATTCTAAAATTAACGAGTACGAGTTTAACACACGAAATTCAGAAGAACTACATGGGAGCCCATTGAACAAATGGAAAAAGCCAGGACCCGCTTACGGAAAGTGGGAATGGAAGTCGATCAGTTTCGAGTGAATGGATATTCTGAGATAGAACGAGAAAAATCGAACTTGATTAATTCAACTTATAAGAATTTGGAATAATTAGAAAATTACAAAAACGAAACTATTCCGTTTGAACAACAAAGAGCGATTAATGAAATCCGACAACGGGTTTTCCAACAAGCCTTACAACGAGCTCTAGGAACTCTAAATAGTCGTTTGAACATCAAGTTACATTTACGCACCATCAGCCCAAAATCATGTTCGTTATGTAAACGAGTCGAACTTGATCATTCTTTAGTGTACCTCGAGCTACAGATGAACAATTCGATTAACATACTATCTATAATAGTGTAGTACATAATTACGTATTATTATTGAAACTTATACATGAAATATCAACCATTAAAAGATTATTGGATATGAATCATTGATCATTATTGTTGTATGTGACAAATGATCATTTTGAAGTATTTTGATAATTTAGGAAGTTGTTTTAATTTGAAGTATTTTGATAAACGAGCTTAAAACAATGCAAACTTGAGTTTTTTCAAACATATACGAGTCGAGCTCGAAAAAGTGTACAATTACTCGGCCGAACTCCAGCTCGAGCAAACAGTCAAAGACACTAACCGAACTTGAACATCTTCCTACTCGCATCAACTCGGCTCGAATACACCCCTACCACCAATATTTGGTGTAGTGGTTACATCCACTCTGCGAGTCTCAAGTTCGAATTATTGAACTTGAGATATAAATGAAGTTATTTATGATGGCATTTATGCTTTAGGTGACCTTTAAGGAGATTAAATTAGACGCTCTACAACCAGGTTCAATTTTGGCTCCTTCTCTCCTGTGCTTCTTCATTATTACGAGAGCATTTCCTATACATTTTTGATGTACTGCATGTTATAATCATAATGTATCAACGTCATTCAATAGTATAATGATTCTTGAGTCCCATCTGAAAAAAAAAAACATTTCCTACCAATATGAAGCTTTTCATCGGTGAAACATATTTTAGCACTTCTTCATTATCTTCATTGGTATCGTCCGCCTTCTTCAGAAAAAACAAACGGCTTATGAGGATAGCAAAATCCACTAAATACATGCGAGTAAGGTTGGTCTGGGACCCAGAATCAGGCCTGAAGTAGTTGTTTTAGAGCCTGATGTTTTGGTCAATTTTACTCAAAACACTATTCGTATTATGTATACCACTATTACTTATTTTGTATACCATTTTAGGTTGTTTTCACTTTACATTAATGGTGCGTTTGGTTGCAGGATTCCTACCTAAAATGAGATTTGGTATGAATCAAGATTCTTTGGTCTGTTTGGCTACCAAAACTCTTAGTACTCTTAAACCCTAAAGATTCTTAAATCCAAAATTCGTATTGGAACAAAATCCCACTCTACTATCCCTAAGATTTGCTAGAATTCTGGGTTTATAAACCTAAATTTCAAACTTAAAATCAACAAAAAAAATTATTTATTTACGTTTATAAAGAAATAATTATTAAAAAAAAAGTTAGACTCGTTTTTTTTTTTTTCCAAAAATCATTTTTCAAGGAAAATCCGTTTTTTTTTTCGAAAATAATTTTTTCCCGAAATCCATTTTTCTCCAAATAACTTTTTCCCCAAAAACGTTTTTTTTTTTTTTCTTGAAAACCATTTTTCTCCCGAAAACCAACCTTTCCCCCAAAACAGTTTCCTGAAAACTCTTTTTTGATACCGAAAAATCGTCTTTTTTTTCTCTGAAAACTAATTTTACTTATTTCTCGCAAAAAAATTTTCCTTGAAAAGCGTTTTTTCCTTTAGTCGAAATTTCGTGAAAACCGTTTTCCCCAAATACCATTTTTTCCCAGAGAAACCGTTTTTTCCCCTCGAAAATAGTTTTTCGATAGCAGAAATGTCCAAAAAGACAAAACTTCATGAAGAGACCGTTTTTTCTGAAAAAAAAAAATTTTAAGGAAAATACGGTTTCGAAGAAAACCCGATTTTCAAAAAAAAGAAAAAAAAAAACAATTTTCAGGAAATTTCGGTTATCGAATTTTTGAAAAGAAAATGTTTTCTGAGAAAAGATGTTTTTCGGGAAAAATCGATTTTCGAAAAAAAAAAAAAAAAAAGATTTTCGCGAAAAAAAATTCGAAAATTTCGAAGAAAATGTTATTTGAAAAAAAAAACAATTTTGAATTTTCGAGAAAAATATTTCTTCAAAAAAAAAGTTCACAGAAGTGTTTAAGAAACTCAAATAATAATAAATTTAGGATTCTTATTAGTTAACAAATAATTTAGATAAACCAAAAAAATTTACTTTCTTCTTGTTGACGAAAGACCAAAAAATTTACTTACATTCATGAATTTTGTCATCTAAACACAACATAAAAAAAATGACTAACATTTAATTTTTCTTTGCAAAGCCAATTTGATTAAGCGGGTCTTTGTGGATTTAAGTTTGATTAGAATAGAACCAGTCCACCGACCCATCCCATACGATACTCCACAATCTCCCCCATCTAGGAGAAAGTCAACAATAAAAGAAACAACATGGGGAACCCGTGATTAAATGTGGTGAGCCCCTCCACACCTTAACACTTTTGGCTAAGAAAAAAAAAAAAGGGAGAAAAAGTCATCTGTTTTGCACTTATACATACTATTACAATAAAGGGATATTTAGTAAACGCCCCCCACTTATTTAGCAATATTAGGACTTCACCCCTAAAAACATTATCGTTCAGGCGTTAACCCCCATTGTCCCTTTTTCCGTCAAAATCTCGTTATGTAGTGTGCGTGCGAGTCACGTGCTTGTCATCGGACCAAAATACCCCCGTCTTAAGTTTTAGTATATGACCCCCATTTATTTAGCTATATTAGGACTACACCCCCAACCAAAATAGTTTGGTTAGTTGTTGAAGGACAATCTGAAAATCGATTTAACATGGATGAATTTCTTCCTTAATTTTTTTTCTTTGATTGATTCTCCTTCTCCTTCTTCAATTTCTTCTACATTTATTCTAGATTTCAATTCTTCTCTAGCAAAATCTTCTAAGATTTCATCTTTTCTTTGAAACCCATGTCTAAGCAATGGACAACTCCTTAAAACAGGACTAGAAGATTCAATATCAGATTTTTGTGAGAGTCAATTATAAAACAGAGACTTTTGAAACCAATTACACCATTTTTGGGTACAACTACTACTAGTTGTTCTTCCATTCTTTTTCGGGTTCTGTTTGGTGAATGTTATAACTTGAACTTGACCCATACAAGTAATTTTAGGGTACAACTACCTCGGACTGGTAAAGACACTTACACCCTACCATCGGAAGGTATTAGCTCGGGATAAACTATTCGAATGGACAAGGTATTTCGGTCGGGGGTGTAGTCCTAATATAGCTAAATAAATGGGGGTCATATACTAAAAATTAGGACAGGGGTATTTTGGTTCGATAACAAACACGTGACTCGCACGCCCACTACATAACGAGATTTTGACGGAAAAAGAGGCAATGGGGGTTAACGCCTGAACGATAATGTTTTTAGGGGTGAAGTCCTAATATTGCTAAATAAGTGGGGGGGCATTTACTAAATATCCCTACAATAAAATATATAAGAAAAGAAAAACAGGAAGGTGTGTGAAATAAGCTAAGACAAGGCCATTTAAATAAAGGTCTGGACTATGGTGTTTGATTATCTTAACACCAGAGTACAATTAAATTTATATCTGAAGTGGGGGAACATGATATTTATTTATTACTCGTTTTACATGAATCTTTTCAGTATTTAGTTAAGAAAGATAGTTGTTTGTTTGGAAAAACTGGTCGAGTCGACGCAGTGAAAATATAAATTTTTTTTTCCTTTGTGTTAGTTACGAGGATAATATAGAAGAATAGTGGGAACAATAAACAAAGAACTGAGAGTAATAAGACAACGATTTTTAACGTGGAAAACCTCCTCAATATGAGAAGTAAAAACCACGAGACTCGTAGTCCAACCAAATCAACTATAATAAGCAAAGTACTTACAGACTGCGTCCACCCGAGACTCAGACTCCAAAAAGGAATAAATCTCAAACACGAAGAAACACAGAGAAATCCTTACAAGAAATAACAAAACATCCCAGAAATTTGCAGTCCAAAACGACCCTAAATTCACTAGGATTCCGGCCACCAAATCTCAACCAAAACGTACAAAGACTAGATGAACAAGTCAGGAATACCTCTGCAAAATTTCAGCTTAATCGGACAAGATCTTACCGTCGGATTTTCTGAACAACGAAGACTGTGCTTGCTGAAAAGTTCTGCCCCGCTCTTCTCGGCAACCTCCTTCTCTCCTCTCTTCGCTTGTGCGTTTTTAATTGTGCTATCAACTTCTAATTAAGATTAAGGAAGTATTTATAGACTTCCCCTTAACCCTAATTCCACCGTCATAAGTAACTGACCCAAAGAAACTCGACTCCGGCCCGGGTTTGTTTCTTAAAACAAACCCAACTAGGTTTCCCCATTAGGAGGAAATCCCAACCATTTGGAGGAATAAGAAATTTTTAGAGGAACCCCACCATCAGACATATAGAGAAGGAGGAGAAGAGAGAGGGGAGTGAAAGAGAGAAGTCTTAATTTTAAGGTAGCCAAATGTAATTTGTCTGTCGTCCTTGTCGGCTTGATGAAGAAGTTGTGATAAAGATTTTGAAAAACAAATTGCAAACCATTATTTTTTACTCAAATTTATACTGGAAAGTTTTTTCTTGTTTCTCCGAAGCAACGCCCTTGTAAAAAAGACGTTGGTAGCAGTAATATGTGTTTGACACCTTTAAATATAGAGTGTATCCAAGTATTTGCGTATCGTATTTTCAACAAAAAAAAAAAAGTATTTGCGTATCATCCTTTTTATGTATTCCTTTTAACAAGATATGCCATCTCAACAAACAAAAGAAACAGGAAAGAAACAAGATATGTCATTAAGGATCATAAAGAGCACTTTCAACAAAAAAAAAAGAAAAGGTTTCAACAAAAAAAAACAAAAACAAAAAACAAAAAAAAAGAAAGAAAAAGGATCATAAAGAGCACCAACTATTACACATGCATCCCCAGACCATGGTTCACACCATATTTTAGGCTTATTCTTAGCCACAAGGTTTTTTTTTGAAAGTTCATCTATATTTTTGATACAACAAAATCCTCTTTGAGATCATCACATTAGAGATTATCATAATTGATCATTTTTAGTGGGGGGTTAATTGTTCGTAATTTTTGTGAGAACTTTAAACTTCTTAATGTTTGAAATTTTGTGTTTTTGTTTCTAGAATTCTTATATTTTTAGAATTTCAAAATTAAGTGTTATTGGTTTAGAATTTGTCAAAGAACTTTGAAATTCAACATTGTTGACTTAGAACTTCTAAATGACATATTATTCATTTTTTACAAGAAAACTGAACTTTTGAACTCAGGATCTGACCCTGGAATTTTTAGAGACCATTTTACTCACACTTTTGGCAACTTAGTGTTGGAAAAATTATCTTCGGATACAAATCAAGAGGGTTGGAGATTATAGGCTTGAAACAAGTACTAGGTACACTTTCCTTAAAGCATTATTTGCCCCCTCTCGATCTGATTACTTGAATGTTATTAGGCAAATTGCTTCCCAAGATATGACAATCCTTTGTGAAATTACACCAAGTTATGTGTGGAGATTTCACTTAAAGAGCACTAGAACACACTGAAGATGGCAAAGGATTATCCAACAGATTTCAAATTATTTCTATAGTTGTTTAGAGAAATACTTATTTATAAAACATGAAAAGGCACATTTTTAAATAAAAATCTTTTCACAAAAGATATATCTCTCCATAGATTTTTATCAAAAGATGTAACTATTAGCAATCAAAATAAAATTCAAATTTCAGCAATTTTTTTTTCAATAATTGAAAACTAATTTCTGATTTTATAAAATATTTTAATTAATAACTTGTCCAAAATTCCAACACTTAGAAGTTCCACCTGAACGAGTGAAACTTTAAAGTTTTAACTTTGTATTAAGAGTGTGTATGGAAATAATTGGGTTGAGACGACCACAAACCCCTCTTATCTATATAAAAGAAAACGACCAATTTTCTCCGTTTTTTTAAACCATCAAATTCATCTTCTTCCTTTGTTTAAAGTCGTCTCTTTTCTTCTATACTCTCATCAAGTCTTAATTTTCAAACTCGAACTCGTCACAAATACTTCTCTTTGTTCTCTTTCTCTCTCTCTATTTTTAAGCTAGGTTTATTAGTTTACAATTTACATTCGATTAAGATTGTAACTTAGGCCATATCTCTATCCACTATTTTGATTCTCCATTGAATCACCAATTTTTGCTTATTTTGTTTTTCCATGAATCCAGTTTGAATTTTGTAATCTCGTCCATAAACACGAGCAATTTAGTAATTTCTTCTATTGTAAATATTTTTGAAGGGAAGAGTTTGTACATAGTCGTGACTAACAATTTGAGGGCTCGGGACGAAATTTAATTTTAGGTCTTTTGTACAAAAAGAAATACAAGCAAAATGATAAAAAAAAACATATAATTTCTTTGTAGAACGTGTCGTGTAGAGTCTAAGTGATTTTTTGAATATGGTATCTTTTGCATCATGATTTTCAAATATGTATTTATGTATTGTGTATGGAAATAATTGGGTTGGCCCACAAACCCCTCGTATCTATATATAAAAGAAAACGACCAATTTTCTCCCTTTTTTTTAAACCACCAAACTCATCTTCTTTCTTTGTTTAAAGTCGCCTCTCTTCTTCTATACTCTCGTCAAGTCTTAATTTCCAAAATCGAACTCGTCACAAATACTTCTCTTTGCTCTCTCTATTTTCAAGCTAGGTTTATTAGTTTACAATTTACATTTTATTAAGATTGTAACTTAGGCCATATCTCTATCCACTATTTGGATTCTCCATTAAATCACCATTTTTTGTTTATTTTGTTTTTTCATTTGAATTTTGTAATCTCGTCCATAAACACGAGCAATTTAGTAATTTCTTCTATTGTAAATATTTTTGAAGGGAAGAGGCTGTAGAGTGTGACTAACAATTTGAGGGTCCTGAACGAAATTTAATCTTAGATCTTTTATACAAAAAAAATACGAGCAAAAGGATAAAAAAAAACATAGAATTTCTTTGTAGAACGTGTGATGTAGAGTGTAAGTGATTTTTTGAATATGGTATCTTTTGCATCATGATTTTCACATATGTATTGTTGGAATTTTTTAAGAAACTTCAATTTTTATTTCTTAAAAACACCTCAAAAGATGAAAGAAATGCACCCAAAATAACAAAATTATTAAGAGAAAACCTAACTGAGCAGAAATAAAGATTCATTTAGCAATTAACGTCTCAATTTAAAAAATAAGGGAAAAAAACAAACGCGCGACAATGTGATCAAACCTGGGTTAATTGCTTGGAAGCTCACAACTCTAACTAGTAGAACTAACTAACTAACTTTTCACACTATTTATTATGTTACTTATATATCACTTAAAAACCCTTAGAGAAAATAAGCCCCTTTGTGGGGGGGGCCCAAGGTGGATGCCCTACCCGACCCTCAGCCCCAACTCTGAGCCTGTACACGTAAGTTGCAATATTCTGATCAAAAATACAAAATCTAAATTATGAAGGTTATTAAAAAGAAAAAGTCGCGGCTAGGGAATAAAGAAAAATCTCCCGGTGATAAAGAATTAGTCAGTAAAAATTGACTTAGAGAGGTCATATTCTTCTTTTAGTCCAAAAATTGACTTGATCAAACATTGCTCCCTAATCTTCTCTCCCTCCCTCTCTCACGTCCTATCTCTCTCATTATCTCTTTTGTTCTCACTGACTATCTCTTTGTCGTTCTCACTCTAGATCTCTCTCTCTTTAATTGTAAATCAATCTCTTCTCTCTCGTTGTAGACATATATCTCTATGTAGATTAATTTATCTTTTTCTTTTTCTCTCTCGCAGACTTTATCTCTCTTTCTCGCAGTCTCCATCTCGCTTTATCTCTCTTGTGGTATGTATAAGATCTCTCTGTGGAGATCACAGAGTTCGGTTCTGGCGAAGGAAAACCTTCTCTTCGCCGGAACAGTGTGTTTGTGTGTGTGTGTGTGAGAGAGAGGGAAAGAGGAAGGGAGAGAGAGGGGGGGGGAAAGACAATGAGAGATCGATCAAGAAACAATGAGGGATTGAGAGAGAAACAGTAAGAGATCGAGAGACATAGATAGGGAGATCAATAGAGAGAGAGAGAGAGAGGGAGAGGCCGAGAGAGAGGGTAACCGTAAGTGAGTGAGGAGAAGAGAGAAGATGAGGCAATGGTAGTGAAAATGGTGATAGAGAAGATGAAGATTAGGGGGCAATGTTTGATCAAGTTAATTTTTGTGTTAAAAAATAATGATTCCCCGAAAATGTACAGAAACACATGGATTTCTTAGAGACTTTATTCTCGGGAGATTATTTTTTATGCCCTAAAGCCGCGAGCCCGCGACCAAAGAAAAGTGGGAATTATGGGGACTCTTGCTACAATGCGATCAAAATTGGAGAAGAAAATGTGTGTATGGTATAGATTTGGGCTTAAGCCCAAATTTTAGTTACAAATTGGACCAAATTTGGGCCTCTGCTATGATAAAAGCCCGATTAACACAATGAAAACGGCCCACTAAATATCAGTATTTATATGTGTTGCTTGAGCAAAGGGAAAACCTTGGTACTTCCAATCATCTTCTATAAACACTGATCGGAAATTTTCTAGTGCTGTTCATTTCCAGATTTCGTCCAAACTATGAATGTAAGTTCTATAATCTTCCTTGTTTTCTGAATCTCTGTTTATTTTCATTATTTGAGAACGTTTGTTTGATTTCATTATCGTTTTTTTCTTTTCTTTTGAAGTCGACTACAGATTTGCTTGGTCCTGAAAGCGAAAATAAATCAAGAACACTGTAAGTTTTCAGAGCAAATCATGAAATTTTAGTTGTTTAGCTACTCAGATTTGGATCATCCAGTTTAGAAACTCGTTTTTTTAGTTACTTTTTTACAATTTGAAAAGCTAGGGCACAAGTAGTTTGATCGTTTCGGGTTCATAGTGGTTGGTTAATTAGGGCAAACCCGTCACTGATATGGAAACATCTTGAATTTCTTACATATATATATGAGCATCGATTAGAATTTTTTTTTTTACTTTACGAGTAGGTCAATATGAAAGAAACTTGTTTTGGTATGTGATATTGAAGATGGAATATCCTTTTTCCTCGTTTCATACAGGAGCCCTTATGTTACTGGTACCTCAGTGATAGCCATTAAGTATAAGGATGGAATTCTAATGGCTGCAGATACTGGAGGTTAGTTTTCAGTCCCCTCCCTTGAATTACAGTTTTTATTTTATGTAACTTAGGCGAATTTTCTGTTTGTTATAATAATATATGAAAACAACTTTTTCATAAGAAATAATAACAAGAATAAAGATACAAAATTTATGTGTTTATCCAAAACTGGGGACTTTATAATTAACCTTTGGCGTGCTTTGAGTACGAGAGTATGACCTCGAAAAAGAGTGTTAAGATGGTAAAGAATTATGCATCAAGAAAGCAGGTTTTTGACTAAACATACATCCCCTAAGTATAAGAATATAGTGCTACCTAATCTCTTTGACAAGTGGTATGATAAAACGTTGCCAATAGAACACAAAGGACATATTCCTGGAGGAAGAAAAAACAGACACGCTTCCTCGTCAGTGAGAGCACATCTATAGTTCATTAAGGGTCGGTGGAAAAGCACATCATTTCACCACAAAAATCGCGAGCCTCATTTGTGAGACGGAGCTTCTCAGAAGTCGAATTTATTTTCTTTTCTAACTGCAAGCATATTTTAAATCATTGATTTTCTTCTCTGTTTGTAATACTTTTACTATTCTTGTTTAATGTGAATTTCTGTGTGAATTCGATAGGTTCTTATGGTTCAACTCTGCGGTACAAGAGTGTGGAGCGAGTTAAATCAATTGGAAAACATTCTCTTCTTGGTGCAAGCGGAGAGATTAGTGATTTCCAGGAGATCCTCCGTTACCTTGATGAACTTATGTAAGTATGTGTGTGCCTTCGTTTTAGGAAGCTCATGATGTTTGTTACCTGTATATGACAACTCCTCCACGCTCCATTAATTTCAATCTGCCAGTTGGTGACTGATTTAGTATTTGCAAGATTATGATATATAAGTCTGAGCTGATCCCTACCATTTGATGTTGCAGCTTATATGATAACATGTGGGATGATGATAACTCTTTGGGACCGAAAGAGATTCACAACTATTTAACTCGAGTGATGTATAATAGGCGCAACAAGTTTGATCCTTTATGGAACTCACTTGTTCTTGGTGGAATAAAGAATGGGCAGAAGTATCTCGGCACAGTAATG
The DNA here is from genome assembly GCF_041429995.1 of Eschscholzia californica. NCBI lineage: Eukaryota > Viridiplantae > Streptophyta > Magnoliopsida > Ranunculales > Papaveraceae > Eschscholzia > Eschscholzia californica. The sequence continues at coordinate 38,493,128 of NW_028238420.1, read as the reverse complement.
TTTCCCCTTTTATTTCTCGTCATTCTTCCGATTTCTTATACACTGAATTTATGTTTTGACATTCAGATTTGAGAATCGTTTTGTTGTGCATTTGATTAATACAGATTACTTTTTCTTATGAACTATATGCAGGTTAGTATGCTCGGAGTGCATTTTGAAGACAATCACGTAGCGACTGGATTTGGAAATCACCTTGCTATCCCAATCCTGCGTGATGAATGGAAAGAGGACTTGAGCTTTGAAGATGGTGTTAAACTACTCGAGAAATGCATGCTTGTCCTTCTATATCGTGACAGATCTGCCATCAACAAGCATCAGGTCCTTTTTTTTCTCTCTTTGATGCGTTCAACTTTCTCTGTTCTTTTCTTGTGGTTATATATTTATATGAAATGAAATTCACTCATTCACTGAACCACACAACTTGCAGTGTCACCCTCATGAGCTAATTTACTGATTATTTATTGAGAAAGTATGAATCTTAACTATCTAGATGAATACTGTGTCCATAGGGCATTTTGAGAAATTTTACTGGGGTTCTATTATATTCCACATTTCTACTTGTATCTAAAACTAAGTAGTTGCGCTCCAAACTCGGTCAGCTTGGCCAGGGCCAAAAACTGGTCGAAGTAGGTTGCTCAAAGGAAATGACCCTACACAGCCTGCTTCGCGACAGGGACGGTCATTGCCGAGCCTGGCCGAAATCTCGGATGTCTGGCCATGGCACGTCATGGGCCATTGGTGACTTCCGCAGTGGAGTCACTAGGGAGAGACAACCTAGGTTCGACTTACTTGCTAGTTCAGGTTACTATCATTTCCTGCTACTCCAATGTAAAACATGTAACTCTTTTGACTACTGACTATCAATAAACTTTTCTGTAGTTTGATCTACAATATTAGTGCCTATAATAGTATAATTGGAGTTGTATAAGACACATGTATTTAACCTAATGTACTACTTGGAAACTGCAGATAGCGAAGATAACTGAAGAAGGTGTGACTATTTCTCAGCCTTACTCATTGAAGACTTTCTGGGGATTCTCTGCCTTCCAGAATCCTTCAACTGGTGCTCAAGGCTCGTGGTAGTGATGTAATCTTTGTTGTCTCTCCGGTACAAACTTATTTGGTTCCTAGTTATGCATTTAAGAACACAGGATTTTAAGAAACAATTCAATGTCTCTGTTTTAACAAGATATTATAAATTGCTGCGACTTGACTTAAGAGATTGTTTAGAAGTTTTTCTTCATGTTACTGGATTGTGGATTTTATGTTTTCTGCATATATTTGTAAGTATCATAAAAGTCACAGAAGCGTAGTGAGTCAAAACCTTTCAGTCATAGAAGCTGGTGTGACAAAACTACACTTATACTAGTCTTTACGTCATAAGACATTTTATTCTCTCCACAGCTGCGTGTTTCCATGTCATCTTCTTTGGATTTAGAATTACCATCTCTGTCTTCTACGACATGCTGAGCCAAATACCGAAAACTGAAACTGGGATATCTTCCTGATCAGCAGTTACTCTTCTTCTTTAACATCTGCTGTTCCAATGTATCCACAGTTCCATCCAGTTTTAAACTGGAGTCTTACTCAAGGAGGATGATATGAGTGTGACAAAATCATGAGACTAGGAAATTGTACGATGAAACAGGTAGATCCTTGATGGTACTTACGAAAAGCTGGAGAGCAATTACTACGCTCAAGTCTTGCAACAAAAAGTTACTACGCTCAAGTTGGATCATCTATCTGAAGGTGTCTTCAGTTCCATGTTGCACCTCAAACTCTGCCAAGCATTTCTGTTGAGGTGCATACCTCATCAACTCAGATATTTCGTTTGGCACGCCTGATATGGCTCTTTGCAGGATACCATGCAGTTACTGGTGCACATAGGTCCACATAGTAGTACACAATTAATAAAAATATAAAAAATGGGGTGAACGACAGATGACACTATTTGTCTCTCATTGTGGTCTTCACCACGACCGCCATCAACCACCAATGTGGCCCATCACCAACCAGACCTCGCCCTCTCCCTCCCTCCCTCCCTCCCTCCCTCTCTCTCTCTCTCTCCCTCTCTCTTTCTCTCTGTGAGTAAAGAGATATGGTGGTTGGTGACCGTTATGGTGCAGTTTATGGAAGCTTAAGATGAAGAGAGAGAGAGAGAGAGAGAGAGAGAGAGAGAGAGAGAGAGAGAGAGAGAGTCAGAGAGAGAGAGAGGAGGAGAGTAAAAAGAGAAGGTAGTGGTTGGTGGTGGCGAAGAAAATGAGGATGAGTTTTTTATGTGGGGTTTTAAAGAATTGACATAGTTGACGCCAATGACTTCGTCAAATTCTAAGCTAAAGGAGTACACCGTTTATATAATACCTAGATAAGAAAAGGGGAATGTATGCTGAGATACCAAGATTTTAAGATGCAATGGTGAATAAAATAAATACAACATAACCACAAAGCAAATAAAAAATAAGGACACAAGATTTATAAAAGTTCCGACTTCGGAGCAAGTCTTACGTCATCTTTGAACCGCACCACACTACCCACTATGAATATGAAGTTATAACTTTTGTGAGTGACCATACATAATCACCAGTGACTAGTGACCTTCCTTACAAATCTAATTATAACTCTCTTATCCTCACTAATACTAACTCTCTCTTGATCTCACATTCTCAGTTTTCTTTCTCTCTTGTAAACAAAGCAAAGGAAGATATGGATAAAGATTTCCATGCTTCCCAGCATAACTTCATTTCAATTGCGTTTAAGTCCCACTCAACCTCACCTTCCTAACATGTGATCCCAACACAAAAAAAAAAAAAATAGCCTCTCACCTTGCATACTTGGCTATACCATGGAACAATACATTATACTCCACTTTCTATCAGTTGAATACAAAAGAGACATTACAAATGTTGGACTATCCTAATTCTTTCTTTCCCTAGAGACTAGAGTTATAAGTCAGCCCACATCATCCTCATAGAAAAAAGTGTCCAATTCTCGCTCACTGTGAAAGAGAGGTTCGACACGAATCGCGCTTACGGGCCCGAACTCCTGCGCCTCAGGTCGCGCGGTTCGTTTCGCGGCCTGACCTCATTCCGCATGTCTTCTAACCTCTCTCTCTCTCTTTCTCTCTCTATAACTTGGGAGAAAAGAAAAGTGAAAGTCAGAAAATACCATTACTACAACCGAAGGGAAACACGATTCCAGGTTCTCAACAATATTTCAGAGATTTCAGCTAAAATTCTAGAGAGAGAAACTAATCTTAGAGAGAGATAGAGAGAGAAGAAGAACTGGTTCTACAGAGATGGTTTTATGGGAGATCACATTAGGTACAGCTTACTTCCTGGGATTGAAGAAAACGTATAAACTCGCTCTCCGTCTTCAACGTCGCCTTATTGGTCCTAACCATCCTAAGATTCAGCAATTTGTTCATCGGTAATACAATACCGTCTCTCTCTCTCTCTCTCTCCTTCTTATTATTCTCATTTGATTTTTGATTCGCGTTTCTTTTTATTATGATCAAATTGATTGAACCAAGTGTAATCGTGTTTATCCTCTACTTATAAATTTCATTTGAGATGAATATTTAACTCTCACGCATATACAAATTATTTTAGGGTTTTGTTTTGTTACATTAGGATGATGGTGATGATACCGTCACCAATAGTCTCGTTTCTAGGTCCTCCTTTACATTTGCGTGATAAGGATCACCCCATTTTGTAGATGGCATTATGATCAATCAATCACTCGTAGAACTGGCACGAGGGGCCCCAAATGGTGGGATCCTTTCCACAAGGAGAGACTTGACTTAGCGATCTTTGATTTACTGATTGCTTACCAAGATGGAAAACCTGATTGACTGATTTGAAGAAGGGAAAACGCATGTGTTTCAGAAATTCGGCAAGATTGATAACCAAGGTTTTCCATCTTGGCTAGAAATCTTGTAAGGTTAGCTTTAGTGAAGTTGTAAAACCTTTTGTTTCGATCAGGATTTGTGGTTGAAGACAATTTATTGGTTTCTTTTTTCCTTTAGTTGTAGTGACTAATGAGTGATAAAATTGAAAATAGAAGATGTTTTTTCTTGCTGATTGAGACAAGGCTTATATTGGTTTTCATTTACTAGTGACTAACCTAGGATTTCGATTCAGAATTTTCAAAAAGGTAGTTCTTTCGGAAAATGATAAAATTCTGACCCTGGATACGTCTCACCAGTGTAAAATTCAAACTTTGTTGTACCTAGCTTTTTACGGATGCTCTTTAGACGCTAAATTTTCTGCTTGCTTGCCAAGTCTCGTTTAACAACTTGTGAACATATTTTGTTAGGGAGTAGTATAGAATTGAGAAGAAGGAATAGTTTTCTTCCACACACGGGGTGATTGTTAGGCATAAGAATTTCCAAGCTAGACATCGTGGAATCACCTTATACGGTAGGGGTATAGGGCTGTGAGTCCCTTGTCATTTTGTGCGAAACTTTACAGGTTACACATCATACATGTGTTTTCGAAGAAAATCCTTACTTCGCTTAACCTGGTTGATGAATAAGTTTATTTTTTTCGTGGACTTCTAACTGATTGTATCATTTTAGGCGTGTTCGTGCTGTTTTTGACATGGCAGTCAAGGTTCACAAGAACGTACAGCAGAGAGACCTAGAAGTTGGTAGGAATTTTGGAAACTGGATTCTAAGGTGGCTTGATCGAATGAAACCGTCAGCTCAGATACGTGCACTTCCACCCGGAGAGCTTCCCAGTGCTGGAAACAAAACGAAGCATATGACAAAGTCTAGCACAACACAACCTCCTGGGAACATCAAGAATTCCGACAGCAAAATCCCAAATTCGAAATCTGATGGGCGTGTCTTTACCTCATCGACGAACTTGAAACCAAAATTTCCTACTTTCATGAGAATGATGGAACCAGTAAATCCTACCAGTACAAGTACTCAGTACAGGCGTTTATCCATTTCAGGACCTGAAATGCCAAGACTTAACTACAGTTTAAGTAGACACGAAGGAGTGATTAGAAAGGACATAATGCAATGGATGGCGAGGAACTGAAGTTCGAAGATTTTATCTCTTTCTTTCGCCTAATTTTGTGTTCTCGTCCATCATGGGGATCTTGAACTTTAAAGGAATTGCCCCCAAAATCGTTGTTAGGAGAAGCAAGTTTAAACACGATTCTTCTGAAATGTTAGTTCTTATTGGTTTACAGGTGATGCTTAGTATCGGAGGTGGTCTTTGTAACAGTTCAGTTCTTTGTATTTTCTTGTTAGGTTCTGGTATTGTCAAACAGAAAGAACACGGAGACAACTGTTTCTTTTATTTTCCATCTGTGGATTCTAAATAGTTTGTTGGATCTGCGATGTTTTAGAATTTTTCTTATGCAACCCTGTAGTATGTTTGACTGAAAAATGAATACAACTAAAGCTCATGTCTAATTACATATACTTTTGATCCAGCGGTATGCATCTCCTTCTTAAGGCTCAGAGGTGATGGTTCGGGTCTGGTTAGAAGTAGTTTTCTCCAAATAAGGGACTTTACATGACCTTTGAGGGTTTTAGTCTCTTGCTTATGGCAATTAATTTGCTTATTCAATTCGTGTTGTATCAAAGGCCATGTGACTCTTGGAGTCCTCTGTTAAAAAGAGACATGTTTGGTCAACACTTGGTTCCCAAATGGTTGATAGTATTGACATAAACCCTAGAACCCTAGAAATCCTAGGTTCAATTACGAAAGGAGGTGAAATCCATAATTGTTGAATTTGAGTTATGAAAGGTATAAATGTAATAAGTTTGTCCGATTTTAGGCCTCTTTCCTGTTGTTGGGTTTTAGACCTATTTCATTATTAGTTTAACTTAAGCGGTTATCGGGCTTATCACATCTTCATGATGTATCAATGCCTTGTAAGACTAACCTAGATCGTAGTCGATTCCTCAAAAAAAAAGTGACCTGTGTGAGTACGGTTTTATTACTTCTTCAACCAAAAGAGTACACATACCAAAGTAGCTTGCTAACAAAGGAAAATCCAAAATCAAACATCGGATTTCTGTTAATCTAAAATTATGATGAATAGTATCTCGAGCAATCCTAACCAATCTTAACCACAAAATGCAACATGGATATCTTGGAAATTTCAGTCATCAAAATTGATGATTACATGGTTTACAATAGTAGAGACAAGCCTTCCTTTTTGGGTGCAGCAGCAGCAGCGGTAGTAGAAGCGGTAGCAGAAGCAGCAGTAGCAGAAGCAGCGATTTTCTTGTTTCCAGGAAAAGCTTCGCGAGAGATGTCAACGAGGGCCTTAAAGCTATAAGGTTCATGCATGGATAACTCTGATAAAACTTTCCTGTTCAACTGGATGTTTTCCTTCATCAGCCCATGCATAAAGTTCCCATAGTTCACCTAACATTGGATAAAAAGGGAAACATACTAAGAACACCAACTCTTAAAGAATAGTTCTAAAATACCGAAGAAAATACAAGCTGAGGCTTAAAGTCAACCGCGGGTTATCTCTTGAAGTAGGCCATTGGGCTAGGGACTCCAGACAGCCAAGTGACTCAAGAGTCGCTCATCTCAGCTATTTTTTTAATATATATATATATATATATATGTAATATGTGTGTGTGTGTGTGTGTATTATCAGGATGTTGGGTTACAGATCAGGAAACTGGGCGGAAGACCCTATTTCATGTTGGTCTTGGTGAAAAAGTCGTGTATTATTTGAAGTCTTGGGCTCTATACGTAAACATGTGCAAAGTGAAAACCTTGCATCCAATGTGGGGACTTGCGCACTTTATATAGGGAGCTGAAGCCTAGCATAATTGACGGATCCTTTTCGACAAAAGGAAACTTCGCCTAGGAAGTTTTTTTGTCATTTTCCCCTAAAATGTGTGTGTGGCATGTGTGTGAGTGGGTGCATAAATGTTATATTGTATCTGTGCCTTTGGTCCTTGGATTTAATAATCTACTTGATGTTTAAATCATTTCCTCATCAATCAATCTATAAATGTCTCGACGAATTCACGAAGGAGGCAAATATTGAAGAACATAAATGTGTACATTTCGGTAACTTAATATCAATGAAAATTTAGCAGTGAGATATACTCAAGATTATAAACTTACTCCATGCAAGCGAGAGCCAGCATTGATACGTTCAATCCAAAGCGACCGCATGTCTCTCTTCTTAGTTCGTCGATCTCTATATGAATACTGCAAAGCCTTCTCCACCCTCTCTCTTGCTATCCGTATGCAATTCTTTGCTCTTCCCCTAAACCCCTTCGCAAGTTGGAAAATCTTCTTCTTGTTCATGTTTTATAACCCTGTGAACCTCTTCTTTACTCCACTGAGTCCCTAGGTCTGAATCACAATTGCACAAGAAAACTATCATGTTTCATCATCGGAGAAATACTGAAATCATTTATACTCCCTTCCACCTTGATATGAAAAGGAGAAGAAAAATTGGTCCAAGAGCAATAAAAAACTTAACTCTTTTGACCAAGAAACCAGACAGTTTTACAAAAATATGAAAAATCGAGAAAGCGTCACAGGGACATGGCAAGTGGAACTAGATCACCAAACCTCGACTACTTTAAACACAATTTCTGATCACATCAAAACTATATTCAAGAACCAATAATTCTTTGAGTTCTAGAAATGCTCGAGCCATTCAGCTTATCAGCTATATCCTTAAAACACTACAACACTCTACCATGTAGGATTCGCAGATGGAGTAGTGAACAAGGATATATAAAGAGCGAAGAAGAAAACTGAAAAGGAATGAAGACGAAAGAAAATCGAGCAGATTTAAAGGAAGGAAACAAATAAACCTAGAAGTCAAGGGGCTTACTGGGTGTCTGGGAAGTTCCCTACTGAAGAAGGAGGTGAAGTAGGGCTCGAGTGAAACTCTAAAGGGAAGTCTGAAGTAAAGTTGTTGTAATGACATCCGGAAAAAAAAGTGTAAAAAGAAAAGAATACAAGAACTTCAGACTCGAGCTAGTTTGAAAACAAATTGGGCTCTGTATAAAGTGGATCTGCCCACTGGTGCCTAGTGCTTTACTAGCGCCTAGGGCGGAGTAGGCCACGATTTTTGCAGCATAGATTAGCTATAGCCGTGTAACATTCCAAAACACTGAAATATCATAACCAAGGCTTAAAAAGATGAAATAAATTTGAAATTTAAAACAATCTTAACATAACCTTGATATTTATGATATGTTTTGAATATAGATTTTTTAGGGTAATTTCATTTTCGGTAAAGATTGATTCAATCGACTAATATCCGATAAATTGGAATATAAAAGATTCAAAGGAACTGTAAATGCTTATAGCTGATAAAGTATGCAACTAAATATAAACCTTAATTTCATTTTAATCAAGGTGTTTCTCATGGAAAGTAAATGAATCACATAATAAGGAAAATGAGATTTCTCTAGTGTTGGTTTTCAGTCGGAAAAAAGAAAAATCAAAGCTCAGAACAAGTATAAAAACCTTAAAAAAATCCCATTTTAACCTAAACCAGAGAAACCCAAATTAAAAAGAAAAAGTTAAACTTGATTAAATTTGATTTTTTTTGTTTCCGCAAAGAGATTGAACATTAGTGTCCCCAAATGAAATATTGGACTCTCAACCTCCATTAATGAAGACTTCATACCTCAAACTCATGTAATTTCTTATAGAGGGCAAGATCTAACAAGGAGTTTTTCTAAAACCCTGATTATTTTATCAACAAGTGAATTCATTAGGCTTCATAAAAACAGAAAATGCATCATAATAATACTCACCGGAAAGCGGTAAAGCCTGTGACAGGAACTGGATTGAGTCTTCGTCTGAGGAGTTGAGAGAGAGAGAGAAGAGACAGATGCTCACAGAGGTTTTAGGTAAGGAGCTTCAGATGAACCCTAGGGCTTATTGGAATTACGGAACAACTAAGATGTACCGCTAATTTCCCAGGAAGGTCCCGCCAATCCAAAGGGAGTTCTCTGAAGTCTAAATTTTTGGCTAAGGGCGCCGTATAGAAGTAATGTTGGGCACCTATTGAATTACCCATTCTACTTGGGTGTGGGAATCGGTCCGGACGGGCGGGAAACGGACGCTAACTCAACTGGCCCGGGCGGAACGGGCACAACTCCTTAGTGTCCACTCGGACAAAATGAGTGGACATTTCGGATTTTTCTCCAACAAAGTGCCTGACCGTGACCGTTTAATAGTCGCACAAATTGGGTATCGGTCGGTCGGTCACCGGTCACTAATGAACAAATAAGAAAAAAAATTTCAAAATTAAAACTATTTAGTAGCTAAATACAACTTTATAAACTCCGACTTTATAAATCCAAAAAATAAATGAATACAAAATTAAAAGATAATCATTGAGATTTTTCATGGATTACGATCGGTTATATTCTTCTTCTCATAGATTACGATCTTGTATTGTGGAATCTAAGGTTACTCGTGAGATATTGAGATTTTGGAGGACAGAGTGACTAGAGAAGTAGAGATACGAAGACAAGATTAAGGAAAACGATTTCTAAGGTTATATATTTTTACTCTTTAAATCTAACGGTTGTAGCCAACCTTACAAATCTAAAGGCTTAAAATCAATCATATAGGTGGTCGGGTATAATGGGTAGGATAAACGGACGGGTATGGACGGGTTCGGTCGGATGGAATATATAAGCGGGCGGACTCGGTCGGATCACCGGGTAAGGACCTATGCCCGCGTCCGTCCTCTTAAGCTCTTTCGGTTGGGCGCGTACGGACCGACTCGGACATCGGACGGTCACGGACCCTTCGGACTCTGGACGGTCGTGGGCGAATTTCGGGTTTCTGGATCAAAATCCCACCCCTAATTCTACTCCATAAATGAAGGTCTGTTTTTTCTGATTCTACTACACACACTATCCTTCCCAAGAAATATATTATGGAAGAAAGACAAAGCTCAAAGCTCCATCTCTGCACCCCTTTTAGGAGAAATCTGAAAGAAGAACGTCTCAAACTTCTAACCGAGGGTGAATGTGCTCTACTGAAAACAAGGGCGCTACATCTATAACATATTCTTCAGTCGGGATCACGCATTTGGTATATTGTAACTAATGGTACATACAATTTTCAAATTGGGACTTACATGTAGATTCGAACTATTAATATTGTAAAAAACGTTGATGTTATTTTACCATCACAACTTGGTCCCATGGTCTAGTGGTCAGGACATTGGACTCTGAATCCAGTAACCCGAGTTCAAGTCTCGGTGGGACCTATGTTTTTTACTTTCTACTTCTTTTCCTAATTCTCCATTCAGTTTTTCAAAAATGATTCTCTATTTGTGTGGCGATTTTATTCGAATCTATGAAAAATAAGAGCTACACTAAATAACAATTCGACTTTTCTATAATTTGGTTATATACCTTTTTTTTTTAATTGTTCGACGTGTGCCTTGAATCCTTGACCTTTAGGTGGAAGATTATACCTCTTACCACTCCAACCAAGGGTTGTTGGCGGTTATATACCTGTTGCAAAGTGCTAAGATGGCGTAAGTTACACGGGTAACATATAAGGCCTCAATGAAACCTAAAACCATTACATATTTCTATTAAGATTTCACAGTCTCTGTCATACAAACAAGGATTTATAGCTTGCAACAAAAAAAGACACGGATTTATGGAATTGATATATTCTAATGCACATTAAGTCTTATTCCAATAATAATGCACATGACGTGAGTGAAGATCCTTATTTGGTGAGGGTAAAAATCCATAGTTTAATGATTCTACTGACTATGAAAAAAAAAAAGTAGATTATTTATAATAATGACGATTAGGATAGTCTTTTATTTGAGCTTTAAGGATTATGAATATTTTTAAGACTTTTCATTGCATTTATAAACACATTCCATCCCTATAATGTATCCAAGTCATTTGATGTATAACTCAAGATGTCTATTGTACTCATATAATCCCTTATTTTCAAAAAAATAATCTTAATATCTTCATGACTATAATATCTGAACAACGTTTGCAAGGAATGTCATGTACGCGTAAAAATCCACCAACTTATTAAGAATAGTATAGGAAGATATGAAGGAGTGGAACCCCTCAAAATCAAACATAGCACATCACTTTAGTCATCAACTCTGACTCCACATCCACAAATGTGTTTTCAATGAATTTGAAAGATTTGTATCATTCCACTTAGATACTTATATCAAATTTATTTAAACTTTGCAAATTCAAAACTATAATTTTCTGACAGATTCAAATCTGAAAACTCATCAAAATAACATTTTTAAACACATCAAAAGATTCATCAAGAGTTTGATGATATCCAGTAGAAGAACTAGTCAATAAAAATTGTGAAGTTATGAACTAAAATAAAAAGAATTGAAGCAAAATGACAGCTTGTTTTTTATTGTCCAGAAAAAAAAACTCAGAAACTCATTCATAAGTTCATATTTTAATGGACCAACTGTCTTAACTCCCTTGCAAAATTCTGTTTCTTCTCTTTCAAAGACAGAGGTTTAGGGTATTCACCTGTTGCTCCTGTGGAGATTGAGATAGAGAGGGAGAGAGAGGTTTGGAGAATTGGGTAATCATTCGTCTACCAGCAGGTATTATGATTTCATCTGTTATTAATACATGTCTAAAGTTCAAAAAAGAATATTTTTCCCCTGTTCTTGATCTTGTTTGGGTTTGAAATTGATTAGTTTAATTTTGTTTGTTAAAGATCAAATTAGGGAGTGATTATAAGAGATAATGGGGAGAAGAGGGAAGTGGCTTTCAGCAATAAAGAAGGTTTTTAGTCATGAATCCAAGAAGAAGAAAGACAAGGTTAGAAGTTTCACAATATCATCCATTTCTTTTAAAATCTATTAATATCTTGAGTTGAATTTTATTGTGACATATATTTTGATTTTAATCAGAAAAGAAAGGCGAAGAAGAAATTATCCGAGAAAGAAAAACATGAAGCAGATCTCTCTACTTTGCCTATAGAAATTACACCAATATCACCTCCTCCTCCTTCTGAGGAAGTAAAGTTGACAGAAGTAGAGGATGACGAGAGAGACAATGCATATGCCATTGCACTTGCAACTGCTGCGGCTGCTGAAGCGGCTGCCGCTGCTGCACAGGCAGCTGCCGTTGTCGTAAGGCTAACAACCAATTCACGAAACCCCGCAAAATCAAAGGAGGAAATGGCTGCAATTAAGATTCAAACGGCGTTTAGAGCTTACTTGGTATTGCCCTTTTTCTCATTTGACGTTTTACTTTATATTAATCTTCCGTAATTCTGAATTGGTATCTAAGAAATACACAAGAAATGTTGTCGATGAAATGATGTATCTAATGGTGTATTGTTGTTTTTCTTTTTCTTTGACATAGGCGAGACGGGCTTTGAGAGCTTTGAAAGGGTTGATTAGGTTGAAGACGCTAATAGACGGACAATCTGTCAAAAGACAAGCCACCACAACCCTAAGGTGTATGCAGACCTTGGCTCGTCTCCAGTCTCAAATCCGTGCGAGAAGAGTCAGAATGTGTGAAGAGAGTCAGAGTATTCACAAACAATTTCAACAAAAACATGAAAAAGAGCTCGAGAAATCGAGAGCCTCTGTGAGTTTATTTTACCCCGTTCTATTTTTTTTATACGTTATTGTTTGTTTCTTTGTTAATTACCTATGGATACATCATACATGATGATCTACGAATGTTATCATACCATAGTCAAGCCTAGACGACATATTTTTCTTCGATTGAGGTTTTTTAACTTTTCTTTGGATAACAGATGGGAGAAGATTGGGATGATAGTTTGCAATCAAAGGAGCAGATTGAAGCGAAATTGTTGAACAAACATGAGGCTACTATACGAAGAGAAAGAACACTTGCTTATGCTTTCTCTCACCAGGTAACTTCCCATTCGTATCTTCTATTATAATTTCAATGAATCAATCATAGTAGTGATTCTTGAAGAATTCATTCAGTCGGCCCTCAGGCCTACCAATGAAAATTTCCATTTCTCTCAGCTCTTGTAGTTCTTTTAGCAATTCGATGATTACCTAAGGACTTAGATAATTTTGCAGCAAGTGATGAAGAATTCTTCAAAATCGGGTAACCCAACCTTCATGGACCCGAATAATCCTCAGTGGGGATGGAGTTGGTTAGAAAGGTGGATGGCAGCCCGTCCATGGGAGAGTCAAAGCTTAACGGATAAAGAGGCCAACAACGATCAAGTATCCGTGAAGAGTACAAGCAAAAGTGTGGGAGAGATCAGTACATATGTCTCTAGCCCGGAAATAAATTCAAAGAAGACGTCCCCGTCGGCTCAAAAAGCGAACCATATTTCCGATAGTCAGCCACCATCAACTCCCCTTTCAAAGGCAACAACTTCATCGCCTGTTACTAGGAAACTTAGACCAGCAAGTCCCCGTGGCAGTCCTCGTGCGGGAGTTATGTCAGCTCGAGATGAAGATTCACGGAGCACAGGCAGTATACAATCAGAAAAAGCCCGACGACACAGCATTGCTGGGTCACCTGCAAGAGACGACGAGAGCTTAGCTAGCTCACATGTATTACCAAGCTACATGGCTTCCACCGCATCTGCAAAGGCTAAGGCCCGACTTCTAAGCCCGTTAGGAGTAGAGAAGCATGAGACGACACCAGAGAGAGGTTCAGTCGATTTGGCAAAGAAACGAATATCATTCACCGGATCGCCGAGAGCTGGGCAGCAAAGGAGACATTCAGGACAACCCAAAGTAGATAACAACCCTCCAATGAAAGACATTGTCATGAACACAGAACACCAAAGTGTGAGAATGGGAGGAGGGAGTAGATAGTTCTTGGTTAACACTTAATACAACATTCTTCTTTTTCATTTATGTAATTAGGATATTGATTGATTGATTTGTGGGAGTTGATAAAATGGGTGATTTGACCCTCTTATTTGTTTAGTTGTTCTTGGGCTAGTTTGTGAATTGTCTTGAGGCATTTAAATAAGAGATGTGCACTGAGTGTAATTGGGTTTGTAAAATTGCAAGGGATATTTATCGATCATCTGTTTATAATCATGTTCTTCGTATGTGTGGATTAGCCAAGGGTTGATTCTGCGACAAGTTATGGCCAACACGAAAAAAACAAACTTCTTATGTGAGAAGTTCGTGATGTATGTATTTACATATATCACTACTCTTATATATTACAGTACATCATACGATATAATATGTGCTCTAGATAGATTATAAATATGGGGTCTAGCATATGACCTAGTTTCAAAACTTGCTTAAACAATTAAACACAAATTTATCTACTTTCTCCCTTAACATTAGCAATTGGTTTCATAAGATCATAAGTTAAAATTTCGCAAATATAGTTTAAATCGATATCTTTTGATATCATTTTTTTCATCGATACACATACCAAGTCAAAAATTAAAAATCTATCATTGTTCAATCATCCAATTCTCTTCGATTGTGACTTATTTGTATTTTCATAATTTTGCAGACAAACATGCTTCCCATTACTTTGATTAGTTCTAAATAATTAGATTATCATGTCCATTACTTTAATGAATTCAAAGATAGCTAGGTCTTCTCTGCAGATTTGCAACACAATAGGTGGTTTCGGCTTAAACCATTAAAATACTTTTTTTAAAAATCAACGTGTGGCTTTAAATGTCAACTTTGTTTTAAAGAGTAGTTTGTGCAATGTCAAAAAAAAAACACGTGAGACAGAGATGAATATAGTTACCAGTTTTGAAAGACTGTAAATTGTGTAGCAAGTATTTTTCAAACAAAAAACAAGCGCAATATTTGTTATCTTATGGATCGGTTAAGAAATTGTTATAGACTTGTAAACTGATGCAGATACAACATAAACGCATCGAAATTATTACGAAAATCATAAATTTTATGAAAATCTTAAACCCATTAAAATATATTACCACTTTTAAGACTCACATTCTAATTACATATTGACTTTTAGTTGATTAGGTTTATGTAAAACAAGTTGCGGCTTTGAAGCATTCAAAGTACTTTCCGGAGCATAAAGACTTGGCTATTCAAGTTACACCACAACAACTTCTGAACAACCGTTAAAATTTACTTGATTGTATTTCGCCCCTAGTCTACTTTATGTTCTCCTTCTTCTTTGCAGATTTGTTGCCTTGTTGCACCGATGAAAACGAAGGGGCGTCCGCCTTTGTCTTCATCCTCAACAAAATTTTAATCTGCTTGGTTTTTCAGAGATAGAAAAACAGGAGAAAGAGAGATAAATTGAAAATTGTGGTAGTGGTCATAAATTACGGTGGTAGAGGTAAGGAGAAGAACTGAAGATGAGGACTACGAAACCAAATTCAATCAAGTAAATTTATGGACTAACAATAAAGATGTCTCCTTTAATCAAAAATAAAATAAAATAAAGATGTCTCATAAGTCACTCTTGATCGACTATTTTAAGATGCCCTAGAGCCGTGGCCTAAACAAACAGCCCCTCAGGGTGCTTCTAAAGGCACCTGACCAAACAGCTGTTAGCATCCAAAAATATTGTTGACTCAAGTCAATGATTTTTGACTTGAGTTCTCTATAAGCACCAGTTTTTAATGTGGGTGACCTTCACCTTCGTTTACTTCTTCCATCTTCTTCTTCCAACAAAAAAGGAATCCTAATCAATTCTTCTTCAAAAACAAAACCCTAGAAAAGAGTGCAACATTCTCCGGCAACGGCGACGGCAACGTCTCCGACACCTACCGGCGACTATTCTTTTATTCGAAAAAATCAATCCGGGTGATTTATTCATCATACAGCTGTGTTACATCTAATTCATAGCTTCTTTATATCATCTTTTGAAAAGAAATTAGGAAGATAACCATGGAAGAAGAGAGTTCTAAAAATTTAACAACTACATCGATTCCAACTCTTTCACCTAATTCCGGGCAAGGAGAAGTTTCTCATGAGGTATACAACCATTCCCCGATCCTATTTTATATGTTTTTATACGTGTTGTGTGAGTTTTTGAAAAAATCAAATTGAAACTTCGGTGACGCGGACGGACTGAACCAGTCCGGTACTTATCAGTCACTAACGGATCGGTCTATCCGTTTATAAATGAAAGGTCACGGACTCAGAAGTCCGTGATCTTGTAGATATGGACGGATAGGCTGATCCGTCATTAGCTGATAAATCCCGGACTCGTTCAGTCCGTTCCATCCTGAAGATTTTTTTTATCTTTAAGTGTTTTTTATGTTTTTTTCACCTTTTGACAGATTCCGGACCTTAATATTGTTCCTATTGAAGAGGAGTACCATGCCGAAGAAGAAAATCGACCTTCAAATGATGGGTGTCAATTTATTAGTATTGATGTTGGTGAGTATTTTGTGACTGAAGATGTTTTTCAAACTAAAGAGGAGTTAATCGTTTGGGCTCAAGAAATTGGGAAAAAACATAAGTTTGTAGTATTGACCTCTAGGTCAGGTAATAGAAAAGGGGGACAGAAACCCCGGTTAGAATTATGTTGCGAAAGAAGTGGAGTATTTCGTTCACATGAGAAGAAGGATTTAGTTCCAAAATCCCATCAACCACCTATAAAGAAAAGGAAATCGAGCACCAAAAAATGTCAATGTCCGTTCAAGCTCAAAGGAATACCGGGGGTTAATGACACGTGGAAAGTGTCAGTTGTGTCTGGAATCCATAACCACGAGTTAGCTGAAAGTCTTCTAGGTCACGCATATGTGAATAGGTTGAAACCCGATGAAAAAGCTGTTGTGAAACATCTATTAAAAATTGGTTCGAAGCCAGCTCAAATTCTTTCTCAAATTCATGAACAATTCAAGGATAACACATCAACGTTGAAAACCATTTACAATGCACGTGCGAACATACGTATGGAAAACCAAGAAGGAAGGAGTCCGATGCAACAAGTCATTAAGTTGTTGGTGGAACACCATTACGTCTACCATTTTTCAAAGAACGAAGACACTGATGAGGTAACAAATCTATTTTGGGCACATCCTGATTGTATTCTATTATTACAGAGTTTCCATACCGTGTTATTGCTCGATTGTACGTATAAAACCAACCGATTTAACAAGCCATTGCTTGAGATTGTCGGGGTAACTTCTACGTTGAAATCCTTCACCGCGGCCTTTACATTTATGGATGGGGAGACAACTAATCAGTACACCTGGGCCCTTAATCGTTTGCGGACGTTGTTTTCTCCCAACTCAATGCCAATCGTGTTTATTACCGATCGTGAACTTGCATTGATTAACGCCATTGGTGAAGTCTTTCCAAATGCTCAAAGGTTGCTATGTACTTTTCACATCGACAAGTGTGTGTTAGCCAAAGTCAAAGGTCATTTCAAACAAGAACAATTCAATGTGTTTATGACAATGTTTCGAGCTATCATGTATGCTGAGACTGAAAGTGGTTATAATGAGGCGGTAGAAACTTTTGTGAAGTTTTGGTCAAACACACATCATAAAGATGTTAGTTATGTTCAAGATACCTGGTTGGGATTGAAAGAGAGATTTGTGACTGCATGGACTAACGGGGTTATTCACATGGGAAATACTACAACAAATCGTGTGGAAGGTGCTCATTCTAAATTGAAGAGATATCTATGTAGCTCCGAAGGTAACTATGTTACGTGCTGGGAATTTATGCATATCATGACGGAAACCGAGACATGTGAAATTATAACATCTTTTGAGCACAGTCGTATTAAGGTGAAGGAAGGGCATCAAATCAAGTTTTTTAAAGAGCTACGTGGTTATGTCTCGCACGCGGCATTAGATCTTATGGTAGATGAGATCGACCGTGCAAATGGGATTGATATTAACGTTCAAAATTGCGGATGTGTTCTAAGGTATGTCTATGGTCTCCCTTGTGCTCATGAGATGGTATCTTTGATGAATCAAGATAAGGTATGTCCAAAGGACATCATTCACCCTCAGTGGACCAAGCTATCCATTAACCCGACTCCGCCGATTCATAATGATCTTGACGCATCACATGAGATGGAGCACCTTTATTTAATGTGGGATAAATCCAGTGATGCTGAGAGGACCGCAATACTTGAGAAGTTGAGGGAAATTTCTTTTCCGGTCATGACAAACTTGTGTGAGCCATTGCAACAAACAAAGACAAAAGGGGCTCCGAAACAAAGAAGAATGAGCAAAAAAGAAAAAGAAGCTGCAAAATCTACTAAGAGGAACCCATCTGCTTTCGAATATGCAAAGTGTGTTGATGAATGTGTTCCCTCCACTCAGACAGTACGTAAAGTTAAAAAAGTAACCAAAGCACCGAAAGCAACCATACCCAATTTTGAAAGATACAAAGGACATATTCCGTCAGTTATGCATCCATTCTTGGATGACATTATAGATGTGCCAGGCGATGGTCATTGTGGGTTTCATGCCGTTGGTAAAGGACTTGGGTTTTCACTAGAAGATGGTTGGAAACAAGTTCGCGAAAATGTCATAAAAGAACTTGAGGATCAGCACACACTCTACAAAGAGATGTTTGGAATAAGAGATTACACTCAAACACACAGTGCCGCGAACAACTTCAATTCTACATGTCCGGAAGATTGGTTCTACATTCACCCAAACACTAGTATAGTTGTGGCGAGTAGCTTCAATTGCATATTAGTTCATTTGTCTTACGGTTGTTCGACAACTTTCTTACCCTTACTTAGTGGTCCACCTTCTGAGGGTTATAAAATTGCATGCATTACATATACTGGTGGTCACTTTATGAACGCTAAACTCAAAAAAGATTCTATACTCCCTCCCATTGCACCGCAATGGTCTAGGTATGCATCGCTAGAGGCAACGGGTTGGCTTCAACTTGTTAGAGATAGAATCGAGGATGGAAAGAAATTTTATTCTCATGATAATTCGAATGAGCCAAGTAGTAGTGTGATAAATTTAAGTGATGATTAAGTTGTACTGAAAGACCGAGTTACAAAGTTTTTGATTTTATATTTGAATAAATTTAGATGATTAATTGTCTTCGTTACTTAACTTTTTTTTTCTTTGGGTTTATAATCGAAGAGAAACAGAAAAATAGGAATTTCATACAGGTCACGGATCCCTGAATCCGTTCTGGTTCACAAAGGGACGGATCCAGAGATCCGTTTCTTGTAAAGTCGTCACGGATCCATAGATCCGTTACTTCTTATAACCGGGGCTATTATTTTCATGTTAGAAAGAAACGGATCTATGGATCCGTTTCTTGTAAAGTCGTCACGGATCCATAGATCCGTTACTTCTTATAACCGGGGCTATTATTTTCATGTTAGAAGGAAACGGATCTATGGATCCGTGACGACTTTACAAGAAACGGATCCATAGATCCGTGACCTGAGAAGGGAAGGCACGGATTAGGTGATCCGTACGTTTTTTTTTTTTTTTTTTTCCGAACAATGGTACTTAAGGTAGATATTAAAACTTGTTAAAAAAACAAGAATAACAATCAAAATGTACGGTAGATGTTAAAACTTGTTAAAACAAGAGTAACGATGTTCAAACATAGATCAAATTGTACGATACACATCGTTCACAAAAAGCAATTCAAAATAACGAGACTACTCTTGAGATTCTAAACCATAATATATGCCTTAATATAATACTTCATTCCATTTGTGATTTCCTCGATTTCTTCACCGTAGCTTTTCTAGACGATCTTCTTGGTTCGGGTTCTGATTGAGGTTGATGAGGACATTCGGGAAGCGGCATTTCAGCCCTCGCATTAGTTAGGATTTCAAGCCCTAACGAAACGTCAGACGCTTGAATCGCTACAATGGCACGATCAATTCCATCTCTCTAAAAAAACAACAATGGATTAATAACAAATTATAGCTACAAATTCAAAAGTAACAAAACAAAAGAATGATAAATCGAATACTCACGTAGTACGATACCGAACCTATGTACTGTTCTGGTCTATTGGATTTGTACAAAGCTGGGTTTTGTACAAACGGGTGAGATACTCTCTTGAACCAATGGTTATACTGAGCGCTTGCCTCCCACGGAGCCAAAGATACCTCCTTCGGTCTATCACTCATGTTTAGTAGGTGATCTTCCCAACGCCCCCAATAAGAAGCCACATTACCAAAGTTTTTAGAATCTCCATCCTTCGACACCTTTTTTGGTCGAATCGGTTCTTTAGGGATGACTTGAACCAATCCAAGTTGCCTTAACACCCTATCAGGGTGATAGGGCTCGGCAATATCATTAACCGCGATGCAACCAGTGTAAAAAGAGTATTCAGGAAGTGGTAGTGCATCATCAGACGATAAGGGACGATATGGGTCCCAAATGACCTACATGATACAGACGTTTAACGAGTGATTCCTATAGCATACGTCAGGTATTATAGAACACAGGAAAAATTAATAAATAAAATACATACATCTCTCTCGGTCAGACCGTCCAATTGCTCACGAGTGCTTCCTAGAGCACATGCCTTGTTGCCTTTCAAGACGTGTTCCTCCCATTTATACATCCGGGGCACGTTAGATGTAGGATCATATTTTGGGTTGGGAACAGACACCCCAAGTTTGAAGTGTTCATCGATCCACGCCTACAAATGTAATGTTAAATACACATTTATTATTCGCTACTCTAACATAATAAAGAAATAATTGAGAGACAAAAATAAATATGAAATTACCTGAAATAAAGTAAGATAACCAGCCAATTGATTTCCTCCCCTCGAAGCAAAACCAATCTGCCGATAAAGATAGGCAAGCGCCGCTGTTCCCCACGAGTAACTCGAAATATCATCTAAGTTCTTCAGATAACGTAGATAGAGAAAAGGAACCTTAGTTGCACTCTTATCAGCAAAAAGAGTACAACCAAAAAGATGCAAGAGGTATGCCCGTGCAACAGCATCTTTGACATGTTCAGGGTCATCCTCTTTCGACCCACTGCATTGCTCCCTCAACCACTTAAGCTCCACAGACTTAGATTTACCTAAGTGCAGTTTTACACCTTCGTAATCTAATTGTAAATAACGAGAGACTAGTAATGCATCTGGATCTTTTGTATCATCGTCATCGTCATCGTCATCGTTCAAATCTTCATCATCCGTCTTAGACAGAACAACGGGTTTACCTTCAATTGGAAGACCACATATGCGATACACATCCTCTAACGTGATCGTCATCTCCCCGAACGGCATGTGGAAAGTATTTGTGTCCTCGTACCACCGCTCTGTAAATGCCGAGATTAGAACACGATCTAGCTTGGTGTATGAATATTTGGCGATGTGGGCCAATCCCGTGTTCCGGACTCTCTCTCGAACACTTTGACACTCAGTTTCGAGGTCCCACCCATTCGTCTTCTTCAAAGCAGTACCCACAACTACGGCAGACGCATGGTTGTGTAACTTCAGCACCGGCCTCTCCTGAAAATAAAAAAGATATTGTTTTAGATTGATGATTAACAAAATTTTATCATAACTACTAAAATTAGAAAATAATATTTGCTTACCGGTTTGTTCCAAATCGTATAAGCAACATGATTCTTGAAACAAGGTAGAAGCGAACGATCTATCGGACCTCCAGAGTACGGGTCTGAAAATGAAGATGACCCCCCTACTTCTGTTTCTGCTGTCGAAATAGGAGGCTCTGTTTCGTTCTCATCTCCTTGCGTTCGTCGTTGCTTACGTGGTGCCATAATAACTTTTGAATAATACGCGTATGTGATGCACAAACAATAAATAATCAAAATATGTTTTCCTACTCTAAATTAATGAAGGAAAAATTAGACGTATCGCTACAAAAAAGGTCATTCAAAATATGCACGTATCGCTACAAAAAAGGTCATTCAAATAATGAAGGAAAAATGATGAGAAAAATAAAGAAAGAAAAATATGAAAGATTAAAAAAAAAAAAAAAAAAAAAAAAAAAAACTAAGGTCCCGGATCAGGTAATCCGGACCCTTTAAGTCCGGAACGGATTACCTAGTCCGTCACGGACTCAAAAGGGAGTCCGTTTCTTTGTACTAAGTCACGGATTAGCTGATCCGTGACTAGGAAGACACGGACGGACTGGACCAGTCCGTCCGAGTCGTTCCAGAACGTTCATAAACCTAGGGCAGTACACATGGGCATCAAACATTCACAAAAAATGCTCTAAATATGTTCGAAATTGAAGAATACAACATTCTAAACATGTTACAACACACTATTAACATCCCTAATCAATCAAACAACAAATTTATTCAAAAAAATTATAAAAGTTAGGGTTTTTGAACCAACCTTGAAGGAGTAATTGTAGCTTGATTTCAACTTCGTCTCCACCAAATGATTATTGATTCTAAGAGTTAGAGAGTCGAATGACTTATTCTCAGCAAAATTTGAGGGAGATTAGTGAGATTATGAGTGATTTGATGAGGGTAAAATTCGGTTTTGGGTGAGCTTAGAGAGAGAAAGTTTAAAATCCCCAATTTTGGATGGATTTTGTGAGAGATGGATGGAGGGGGGTTAGGGTCAACAGATAATAGACGGTGCCTACATACTTGAGTGGTGCCAACAGAGAATAGAGCGGTTGGGCGTGGTGCCAACAGAGATGGATGCTAACAGCTGTTTGGTCAGGTGCCTTTAGAAGCACCCAGCCCCTCATCTCCTTTTGATCACCCTCTATAAGTGAAAAAGAAGAGGATAACTTGGAGACGTTAAGTAACCGTTAAAGTTAGTTAATTTAACTAAATTACCGAGCTTAACGGAACAGTTCCAAACATTCAATCTCCTATTTCTTCAAACCACAACAATGATCTCTTCAATTATCACTTCCCCTAATTTGGGATCCTTTAATAATGATGACTTTAATGGAGTCTGGGTTTATTTCTGCAACTCGTCCTTCTTCCTCTTCTTTCTCTCGATTTTCTTATTTCATACATTTTCCTTCATCTCCTAGATTTGCAAGTATCCCAAGATCAATCAAACCCTTAACTCTTCAATCAAATGGTAGAGAGAAATGTGTTGATAATTTGGGGAATTTAGGGTTTTCTCAGAATAAAATGAGACAACCCAAATCGTTCTTACATCCATTTCAAAGGAAAAAACACATTTCAGTCAGTGATCTGGCTGCTTGGGTAAGAATTTCTTTTATTAGGTTTAATTAAGCTGTTAAATGAACTCTTCCTGTATTGTGCTGCTGATTAGGTGCTTGTTGAAATGTCTAAGAGAGTTCTAAGAGACTAAAAGTAAAACTAGAAGTGGGTCGATCATTTCTATCACCTATAAATCACTAAATCTTCGATTTGTTTTCTAAGTCTGTTTGGTGAAATTTATATTTTCTTTTTTGCTTTTTAATGTTCAATAGATTGAACATATTGTGTGTTTACTTGCTGTTTAATGTCTCACTAGGAATGGTGTGAACGGAAAATGAATTTTTCTCTCCCGTGTGAAATGAATAAATACACGAAAGCTATGGAAGATGGTAAAGCTCGTCACGCAGAATTAGAAAAAGAGGTAATCTCTTGAGTCTGTACCATTCTAGTTTCGTTTTATTAATATCTTGAGCCGACTTATGAGGATTCAAGTTTACGAGGAAATAGATGTTTGCCAGTAGGATTTAGAAGACTTGAAATTTTAATTATGAACATTTATATGAGAACTGTGTTAAGTTTGTGGCCATCCAACTCAAAACCAATTGGCAATGAGTGGAGAGGACCTATACTTTATACTCTTGGTTGCTAGTTACCCATTCTCCCATGTGGGACTATTCTCACAAACTGTGCCTACATGGGTAGTAGCAACATGGTGAGTTGGAAAAAGGCGCATAACCGGGACATGATTGTATACCCATTTACTTTTTTGTCTTAGTTTTCAGGTCCTTATTTTACTTGTGACTTTGTTTTTCCTTCTGGTCCAAATATTGCTGCATTATACCAATATACATATTAACCTATAAATCTCCAACACGAGCGTTGGCAGTGAAAACACTAAGAATAGTGCCCATGTTAGGTAGAGTTTAGGTTTTGTTTCAAAAACTCGATACAAACTTCAAAATGTTACTCAGTATCTTCTCATGGAATCAAGTCCACTATACATTTTCTTCTCGATGCCTATATGCCCTTCTAGTCAGTTTGTTCTAAAATTGTACATACCAGAATAGAAATATGGGGCGAAGATAAAAAAATAATTATTTTGTAGCGAGTCAAAGTTTGTTTGTCATCTCTTATTTTTTATAAGGCAAAATCTTATTAAAAAATTCCCAAGGCAAGAGTGCTTTGAAAAGAGTCTGCACATGGACTTAACGGGGTATCCATTGAGACTCGAGTGCTAAAGTGATATCAGAGCAACTCCCGCCGTTGCTTGCCAAAAAGAATCTTCACCAATTCTTTTGGCAAACTTTTCAAATTCACTCAAACCATGATTTGTCAAATTTTTACCAAAATTCAATTCTTGAATTATTTTAGTTATTTTAACTCGTACATTGATCATTAATATTCTAGTAACTAAAATTCTTACGAATAAATGATAACACATTTTACTTACAGAAATTGTAAGAGATGATTACCAAATGATCTTTATGCAGTCTTTCTATTTGTTTATTGTACTGCTTTGTTTTGATTATGTAATTAGGAAGGAATTATGTAATCGTATATAATTATGAAATAAAAATATTGTAATGTCAATTAATAAAGTTAAAATGACTAACATAAATTAAAAGGCTTAAGTACATAAAGAAGGATCATAATAATTCATTTCTCTCTGGCACATCCCTTGTCAAATTTGGCAAGCCACTATTCGCCATTATCACAAAATATTTGGTGGTTTGGCAAGTGGTTGGAGTTCCACATTCCATCAAATTCTACTGAAATGGTGAGTGACTGGAGTTGCTCTTCAGTGGTCTTCAAGTGTTCCAATTCTCACTTATGAAAATTTTCTACGTAAGCTATGGAACCTCCAACATTTAACTTCTGGCACAAGCTTGATCCTATATTTTCTATATGTTCGGAGGGCAGGTCTCGAAAAAAGTAGAAATTCGTAAAGTATCGGAAGAAGAAACTTGGGCTGTGAAATTCATGAATTTTATCATCTGTGCAAATCAATTACAAGTAGAAGGATTAACTCGTGAGATACCACTGTAAGTGGGGTTTATTCCGAGATGCTGTATTTGGTTTATGTTGATCTCAATTGTTTACAAATTTTGTCTCCTTGGCTTTTTTCTTGATAAAGCTAAGATTATGTTAAGATGCAAGAAGGTAAAGAAGAACTAATGGACACTCTATCTGCGCATAGAAAATCCCTGCTACAAGAAAATTGTCATGTTAGGATCATTCGTTAATTAGACATAAAATAGTGGATATGATTTAGGAGAGAGAATCAGTGGTATAACTATCCACATCGAATAACTAGGACTGACTGAGCTAGTGAGATGTTTGATTAATAATTCTTTTTAACATAGTTGGATGTAATTCTGACTTTGGGTATCTTTTTTATGTCAGTGTATAGGTTAGTGGCTTAAGTTGGATCCATATTACTCTTAACTTACGCTACTTTATCTTGGATTGTGGTTTACTCCTTTGCATTTATTATTAATTTGAAGCTTTGCACAGTATATGAATTTAGATCTTAAGATACTAATTTTTTTTTTTACCTTTTCCTAATTACAGAACGGGCTTTGTGAATGATATATGGATGGTTGGAGTAATTGATGAAATCAAAATGCCTGTTTCAGGAACAGTTCGAAACCCTAGATTGATAGACACCAAGACTCGTTCTTACGCTACAATCCCACCTGAAGTGCAAAAAAGAAATGGAAGGTAAACTTCGTGATGTTTCATTTCTGATATTTCTGTGGAATTGCTTCAGATTGAACTCTTTCCTATGCAAGAAATGAAGTTCAAATTTCTCGATGGTCATTCTTTTTGGCAGGTTTCAACTAATGTGCTACAAATATTTGTGGGATACTGTAGTCACTGATAACTTCCCTGTAAATAAATTCTTTAACCACTTTGACTTGAATCCTCGATATGCTTTATCTGAAGAAATCCAAGAACATGCTGCTAAGTTCGGGTTTCCAGCAAAGGTTTCCGTTTATCTCTGCTTCATGAAAATTCACATTTCGATCCGACATCTATGATACCCATCTAACCATTATGAATACTTCCTTTTACATGTTTAGACCCTCCAGGAATTAGTGATGCTATACGGAAGTACATGTTGCACAATGCCTCTTGCCCACGACCAACTCCTGCTAAGGTGATACATTTTTCGGGAACTTTAGAAGTATTGCGCAGGATATGTAAAGATCAGTTTTGTTTCAATCTTTTTGATAAGTTTTGGCAGGCTTGAGAGGTTATATAATAAGATTGCTCAATGTAGATATGAGTTTCAAGGAGATCATTCTTTGCTGGGTGAAGTTCATTTCACATATGATTCTGTCTTGCTGAAGAGTAAGATTAAATACTTTCTTGAGTTTTGGTTTGGAGAACGAAATGCAAACTATGTTCCTGTTCGGGAGCGTTGGAAATGTCGGTCATGTAAATTTGCTTCTGAGTGTCGCTGCACTGTCACCAGCAGCACCACCACTGCCACTCCACCACACAGCTAAATATGTTATATACGTATGCGCTCCTCTGTAACAAAGCTCAAGAGCGTCATATAATGTGATGGACCAATTAACCGTTGGACTATTCACATGTAGAACTGTATTGTTGTAGACGAGTTTTGGTTTAATAAAATCCTCCTGTCATTTTCTTATGTTTTGCTACATTTTCAGTTACTTTGGTATTATATATACATCTAAAATGATCTAGGGCCGGATTTTTGTGAATTTCTTGTTCCAGGCTTGACGATTGCACATTACGACGTAATCCATAACTGTCTTAGGGTTTGAAGTGTTAAGTTGGCTGCAAATATGACATCCTATGAATCTAACTTTTTATTTATCTTCATAATGCATTATTATGTGAAGTTTGAGTTGAATGATACAATGTATAGTTAGCTTCCAAAAAAGGAGTAAAAGAGAACCCTTTTTAGGTCAGTAGTCCTAGACTTCTAACGACCTACCCATGTCGTGTCACAATAAGTATAGCACATAGTAAACTCCACAATAGACAAGATGATGGATAGTTGGGGTGCACAAAGACAAAAATGATGGGTGGTGGGGTGCACATAGTAGATTCTCTTACTTGCTCATTTGACAGAACAATATATCTATGAGTACCTAAAAAAAACATACAAAGAACTTGATCTACTTAATTGACTATGAACAGTTTTAATGTTTTGAAATGTTCATTTTGCAAATTTAGGGCTCATTTCAAACTTCCAATGGTTAATTAAGGAGTAGGTGTCAAGGTTATCCAAAATTTGGAATGACACAAGTATACAACAGAGTCAGTCCATTAGGGATGCAAATAATTGTTTTAGTAGATACAATTGCATCTATTAGATTATTTGATTGATTCCCACTTGAGTCTATAATTGATCAAAGAACAACAATTATTATTATAACTATTATTATGTTATTCAAAACATGATGGGTTAAAAAACAAAAAGTATTGCTATTTGGTGACTTAGAATAAAAGAGTTCATTATTTAATATGATTGATTATGATTATCTTTGTTCAAATATATTTTTATTTCTATTACTATTTCTATCTTCTTATTTATTTCTATCATAGTAGTAAATATTGGTTCTAGGAGGAAACTCTAAACATATGGTCACAATCTTATTTATTTCTTTCTAACAAAAAAAAAAACATCTTTTTTTTAGTTGGATAGTTAGACTGGGTCTCTACAACCACTACAAACATGTAAAAATTTCACTTACCAAACTACTCTCAGAATGGTGGTAATGAGAACCAGAATTTACTTGGCAAATAACGGTTAGGATCGGTCTTTCTCAGGGCCAGTCTTGAGATTTCGGAGGTCCGAAGCTAGTTTTAAGAATGTGACCTATATGCGTTTCAGAAGAAAAAAATATTATATATCTGAATTTTCTACATTTTCCTTGCACATAATGTGGGTTAAAACATAAAACTTGTGTTCATAACTTGTAGTCTAAATCGAAAGAGTTCCTCGAAAACCGGCTCGAGTCGGAAAAGCCTTGTCAATCCTTAGTCAACCTCCCGATCAAGTAGTTAAGCGAGTTCGAAACTCGTCGAATTAGTAGCTTTTTAGTTTCTTTTTTTTTTAAACCGAGAATAATAATAGAAAATGATTATCTGAGAAAGAGCCCAAAATTTTTTTAACCTTTTTTTTGTACTTATGGTGATAGTGTTCGTTGTGGTTTGATGGTGGTTGTGGTGGTGGAGGTTTAGTAATGGTGGTGTTGATGTTTAGTAATGGTTGTGGTCGTGGTGATGGTAGTGGAGGTACATGAAGAATATAGTTGTTCGGTCTGAAGGAGATGTCCTTCCGAACGAGTGTCCTTCGACCAAGATGGCAATGGGATCAATTTGTCAGCTAGGATAACGATGAACTCATCTTGAAGATCATCCAGTCCGGTCCAATTAGGGGTCGTAGCGTTTTGTTAGAAGCCAATTACGATCGTCGTATCACTTCGGTGATTCGCAGCAACATAGACCGGATCCTACAACGGGTTACACATAAGGGTGGTAACTTAATCGGAGAGAGTTGACTAGACGGGAATAGGCTAAAGATGGATAGTATCCAACTAAATAGGCCAAAAATGTTCGAATGGCGATTCGGAACAAGATAGAAAGAACTGGGCCAAAAAGGGGTGCCCGGAGCAAGGCTCTAAGGGCCGGCCATATGATGACCGACCAAGGGAAGTGGGCCGGGCACATAAAGCCCATGGTGGGCTGCTTTGGCCGACCATACTAAAGGGTGAATAGAAAAGGTGTGGATTTTTCTCGGAAAGAAAAATTATACAACTCTCTCTCTCTCTCTCAATATACAGCTAGTGGAGAGAGAGGATTGTAGAAAAAAAGCTCTCGTTCTATCAATCTAGTCAGGAAGAAGGGTTCTTTCTCAACCTTCTATTAAGTTCTAGCAGACATTAAAGAAGGTTGATCAAGTTAACCTACTCGGTGTCTCAAGTAGAGAAGCTACACTTGAAGCTTTTGATCTTCACACGGGATTGGGAAGGTTCGAGGGAAAAACGCGATTAAGGTATTTATTCCCCTTCTAGTTCATTGATTAGTTCATGCTTTATGATCCTGAGTAATCTAGTTTTAACATATAGATGTTTGAGATTCCGCTTAGAACACTAGATGGACGTATTAGATACACACAAAATCCAACAGTACAATGATAGAAGTTTGGTAATTGTGGTGGTGGTGGAGGTACAATTGTATAGGTTTAGTAATCGTGGTGGTGGTAGAAGTGTCAACTAAAGTAATTAAAAAAACCTATTTCATGGTGGTGGTTGTAGTGTCGAAGTTTAGTAATGGTGGTGGTAGTGGAAGTATATAATGGTGGTAGAAGTGTCAACGAAAGTAATTCAAAAAATATAGTTTAATATAAAGGAAAAAATGCTTTTACTTGAAAACGAAATTGGGTTGTTTGAACTCTCTAACATGCTTTCTACAATTGAGCTAAAATAAACTTTTTGTTGTTTTTGGTAAATTTTCTTATAAAGATAACATAAATTGGGGCCCCCATAATTATTATTTTTCAGTCTTCCTGGAGGCCTTCTGGCCCCAAAGCGAGGTTTTGCTCGCTTGCCCCTAAGGAGCGGCCCACTCTTAGTTGGAAACGTTTTTTTTTTTTTTTTTTTTGCATATTTACTGGGTTCCACTATCAGAACGACTCGAAAAGCATGCGTCCGAATCGTCGAGGGTTTGAATTTCAAACTAAGAATTGCATAAAACTGATTCCATATAAGTGAGAAATTAACCTTCAAAGATTGAGTTATTTAGTAAGGAAGATTTGAGATAACTAAGAAAATGTAAGAAGTTATAATAACTTACTCTTCCTACTTCGTATTAAGTAATAATTGAAAAAATATTATGCTATCACGAATCAATCACGTATGGGCGCTCTTTTAACCGAAATAATTACTAAATCTATCACAAGGAAGGAGAAACACATACATCAATTTATATTAAAAAAAATCAATTTAGGAGAAACAGATCTATATACTTTAACAGATTTTGTTTGTGCAAAAATGATAGGGGAACAAACTAGTTGAACATACCCTGGGTAGACGGTCAACGTGTCGAAGCCAACTGAAATACAAATTAGAGTTAATTCCTATATGCCCCCCTACTTTGTGACCAGCTTCCTTTATGGCCCCCTTTTTTTTTCGTAAATTCAAATATGGCCCCCCTATTTTTCAAGTAAATGTCCTAATTGTCCTTCCTATTTATAATTTTTCAAAATAATATTAAATACATTCCACCTCATTTCCATCTCACCTCTATCTCCACCTCACATGTCTCTCCGCCTCACCTCTCTCTCTCCACCTTTCTTTTTCTCTCTCTCTCTCTCCACCTTTCTTTCTCTGTCTCTCTCTTTCAACCTCTCCCTCTTTGTCTTCCCCGGTAAGGTCGCCGGTCGGAAAATTTTCCGGCCGGCGACCTTAAAAAAAAAAAAACACTCATCTCTCTCTCTCAAAAGATCTGAAGGTCTGTTCTGTCTGGTTCAACAGATTCCGGCGAAGGGTAACCCCTTCGCCGGAATCTTTTGAGAGAGAGAGAGATGTGAGTTTTTTTTTTTTTTTTTGTAAGGTCGCCGGTCGGAAAATTTTCCGGCCGGCGACCTTGCTGGGGAAGACAAAAAGAAGAGAGTTTTTTTTTTTTTTTTTAAGGTCGCCGGCCGAAAAATTTTCCGGCCGGCGAACTTAATCGGAGAAGACAAAGTGAGGTGGAGAGAGAGGGAGGTTAGGTGGAGAGAGAGGGAGGTTAGGTGGAGAGAGGGGTGAGGTGGAGAGAGATAGAGAGAGAGGTGAGGTGGAGAGAGAGAGAGAGATGAGGTGGAGAGAGAGAGCGGCGAGGTGGAAATAAATATGTTTTTAATATTTTTTTTAGAAATTAGGAAGGGTATTTACGCCATTTACATAAAAATAGGGGGTCATATTTGAATTTACGAAAAAAAGAGGACCATAAAAGAAGCTGGTCACAAAATAGGGGGCCATATAAGAATTAACTCTACAAATTAATTCGAGAGGCAGGGGGCAAAACTAAGAAACTAAAATACTAGGACTAAGCGGTAAAAATAACGTAAGAATTTAAGATATCCAAGGCAAGACGGCCTCTGTTGGCCTAGTCGGCTAGTCGGTTCCCCTATCATTTTTGTTGTGTTGCGGGTAGTGCAATATTTGAATGAGAACCGACCTGACAAATGTCTTTCAAGTCGAGGGCAGTGCAGCTAGGATATGTCCTAGCAAGAAAACGCAGGAGGAGACCAGTGCATTAAAACCGGGTACGGTATGGATAAACTTGAAACGAGATATGAGGGCACTACTGTAAATTCACATTTAATTCCCAAAGCCTTCTTTCTCATACGTGGCGTTACATCAGCTTTCACATCATTTCATTATCCAGATTTATTAAAAAAAACTACCATCTTTTTCCATTTTTATTATTTTTATTCACCTTTTATTTTACTCACAAATCTTTCTCCTTCTTCTTCCCTCTTCATCTTCTTCTTCTCTCTGGCCTCTGCTCCGCCCCCATTTTATCACCTGCAATCCTTAACCCTAAAACTTTTCAGGTAATTCATCTTCGAATTGAAAGTATCGTTCTTATTAGATTAACTTAACTGAATCTGTAGTTATTCAGATTTTGGATGCCTAAATCTGTTTTGAAGAAGAAGTTTGTTTGTTCTTTTTGTTTATACAGATTCTAGGTAAGGAGATTTTGAAGAACTTCTGATTTACTAGGTTGATTTGACTGGAGGAACAAGTAGTTTCTTTCATACAATAAAAAAACGTTACTATTGAAGACTTCAGTGTTGGTATTTCATACTTGCTTGTTGATCAAAATGATCTGATTTTTTCGATTCAATACATTTGAGATCGATTGAGTTATTTCATTTTTAGTTTGGAAGGTGGTGATTTTGTCTTGTTTGGTATTCAATGCGAAATTCTGTTCGTTTGTGCTTAAATCTGATTTTATCTTAGGATTTGCATTAGAATTGCTTAAAATTAGGTTTTGGTAAATGGTGTCTGCTAATGATCCCGTTGAGTCTTTCTTTAATTCCCTTAATGCGGTTAAAGAAGTATTTTCACCACTTGAATCTGGATTTCGGCGAGCTGCTAAAGATCTAGAGTTGTGTTGGGAAGCAAGTCAGAGAAATGGTGTTCAAAATCTTGAGTTTTTCCCTAAATTCAATGTTGTTGCTGAGAAACGTAAGGTTGAGAGTTCAACTGTGAAGAAAAAACAGTTTGGAGATGTTTTCAGTGATGAGAGAAAGAAAGGATCACCAACTAGGGTTCATCATCATAAGACGTTTTTAGGGAATTTTTTTCAGAATAATGGAAATAACAACAGTAAAACTACCGACTTAAAGAAGAAAGGATCGAAAGAGAAGGGATATGCTAAAGAGGATGGATCTTGTGTTAATTGCTTACATTTTGCTATGACATGGTCCGTGTTGGTTAACAACTTCGTTCAGGCGATTCCGTCACCTTTTAAAAACGGAAAGAGGCGTTTACAGAAACATTCTGGCAAAGAAAATGCTCCTGCAGATTCATGCAAACAATCATCACTGGTATTTTCTTCCAAATCAAAGCAGAAGAAATCTGAAAATGGATTTGATTCAGCTTTTGAGGATAAGGGGAAGACGATATACAAGGAAGGAGCGATTTTGTCGTTGGAACTCTTAGGTATGCTTTGTGATCAAATTATTCTGAATATTCAGAAATTTGAAGAGGGTATGCAGAAAAGCTATAATAGGGATGGAATAGATGCTTCCTCACATGCCTCTGAAGTTGATCACCTTGGGGTAATTAAGAGTATATTGCAAGGAAGAAAAGCAGATGTCAATGGATTTTTGGGAAATTTGAGATTTGCGAAAGTGGGAGGTGTGCCATCCAGTTTGGTTGGAGCAACTTCAGTCAAGGATGAGGATGAAGCTATTGCACCTAATACAGAGAATAAGGAAGAACCCGAGAATAATAATAATTCAGCGCAAAGGATTGCAAATGGGTTACTTAGTATTCCATTATCAAATGTTGAGCGGTTAAGGTCCACATTGTCCGCTGTTTCTTTGACTGAATTGATTGAGCTTGTACCTCAATTAGGTCGTCCGACTAAGGATCACCCTGACAAGAAGAAGCTATTCTCGGTGCAGGATTTCTTCAGGTACACAGAGGCTGAAGGTATGTAACCTGTAACATCTAAACTCTCTTGTAATTATTGCACAATTTTCTGTTATTTTTATTAAAAAAAATTACTTAATTTTTAACTCCATAGGTTTAGGAATCACAAGTTGCTTGCGTCTTACATAACTCATGATATGTGCCCGATCGTATCGTTACAAGTTAGAAAGTTTGTCTTATTATGTTTATGTCGGAATTTGGCACGCTAAATAGATATTATGCAATTAAAATGAATGAAAAGCACGTTTATTAACTAGGAAAAAATATTTACCAAAAATATGCATGTTTCGCAAAACATCTAATTTGTTGCCATAAGATGGTGCAGTAAAAGGTTCTAGTTTGTCTCGCTGAAATATTGCGACATGCAATGAAAAAACTGATACTGAAGAATCGTGTCTTTTAAGGTAGAATTATATAACATGCAGCTTATTCCTTCATTCATGCGTTTCTAATTTAAACCAATTAAACAACCGTATGTGCTTATAGGAAAGCGCTTCTTTGAAGAGCTGGATAGAGATGGTGATGGACAGATAACTATAGAAGATCTTGAAATTGAAATGAGAAAGAGAAGATTACCACCTAAATATGCTCGTGATTTTATGCGGCGCACGAGAAGTCATATCTTTTCTAAATCAGTTGGGTGGAAACAATTTTTATCATTCATGGATCAAAAGGAACCAACCATTCTTCGAGCTTATACTACTCTTTGTTTGAGCAAGTCTGGGACTCTGCAAAAAGGCCAAATCCTGACATCCTTGAAGAATGCAGGACTTCCAGCCAATGAAGAGAATGCTGTTGCTATGATGCGCTTTTTGAATGCGGATAGTGAAGGATCTATCTCTTATGGCCACTTTCGGAACTTTATGCTTCTTCTACCTTCTGACCGGCTCCAAGATGATCCTCGGTAAGAGGTTTTTTTATTCATGAAAGATTCATTTCTTTCCTAGTATTGTATGGTTTGAGGTTCAAATGATAGATTCATTTTTTATTCTAGGATTGTATGGCTTGAGGTTCAAATGAAAATTGTGTGAACGAAAATTATCTGCAAGCTTAGCTCTCATCTAGTATGGATGTTAAAGCCCTTCATCTACTAGTTTCTTCATTTAGTAATGTAAGCGGTATAAGATAACCTTGTTGTGCTTAGTTTTTCCTTTTCGAGGTGTTAGGTTTGATATCTTCAAGAGGCTTGTGTAAAACCATTGTAATAAGTAACCTTCCATATTACTTTGAGTTCATTCCGATACATCGTTAACTAAAATTGCAAAAAGAAATTGGAGGAGTCCACGTTTTTATACGGGCGTAGAAGTATTTCTGTTACCTTTATGATAGGTTGGTTTCTTTGATCTGGAACACAGAAAAAATTTAGTAAGTTGATCTCCTTTCCGGAATGATGTACGAGTAAAAGAAACATGGTTTTTTTTATGTGATTATGAGTATCTCTAAAATGTGATACATTATACTAGTAAAGTTGTTGTACAGTGACTTGCTTTCTTGCTGGTCTTTTTCATTTAAAAGTTGATTTTGGAGCAAGATTCACTGCTTTCCAACTTTACCTAAATTATCATTGGGGGTCTTTGAGGTGCGAAGTTTCTGATATTTCCTTATGGGCAATGAGTTATGACTGTGTAAGATTTCCCCAAAGTACGAAGACTCAAGAGTCAAAGAGGACATATCTTGTTCTGCACGTTGAGAGCCAGCACTGGAGCTATTATCAGCACTTAGTTCGTCAATAATTGATGATAAAATTGAACTTATAAATTCAACATCACATTATTTAAGCATTATTGCTAAGAATCAGAAAGCTACTGCAGGACTATAACCATTGTGTAGAGTCGTATCATACTTGGCCTTTACTGGTAGGGGTAAATATACAGTTAAGTTACATATTTGGCACATATAGGGGCAGTTTTTTATCATTTTTTTTTTTTTCTTGTTTTCATTTTTTCTGTTGTACATCCTTTTTCGGAGTCAAAACTTCCGATTCCTGTTATTTTCCACTATTCATTCAAAGAGCTTTTCGAATTTAATGTGATCAATACTTTAAGATGTATGTGTGTCGCATCTGTCTGAAAATTATATTTATAATTTGCATATTCCTGATCACGAGCATTTCTCATGTAGGGAGTAAATGTTATATGATACTGATCCACTAATAGACACAAGTATGGATTTTATTTACAGGAGTATATGGTTTGAAGCTGCTACAGTTGTTGCTGTTCCTCCACCTGTGGAAATACCTGCTGGAAGTGTTTTGAAGGCAGCTTTGGCAGGGGGCCTTGCTTGTGCGCTTTCTACTTCTGTACTTTACCCAGTCGATACAATAAAAGTTAGTTCTTTATCTCTTACTTGATGATGCCATATTGCCAGTACATGGCGATATCTGTATTGGTGGTAAAAACCTAGGGTACAACCTTGATCACTTCTGAAGGAATTCTGTTTCCAAAAAAGTTATTTTCTACAATGGTTGTTAATGAATTTATTTTGAAAATTTATTTTAGTTTGAAAATTTCTTGTGGTTGATTATTACAATGGTTCAATGGTATACCAGACCCGGGTACAAGCATCTACATCATCTTTTCCAGAAGTAATTGCGAAGCTTCCTCAAATTGGAATTCAGGGATTATATAGGGGATCCATTCCAGCAATTCTTGGTCAATTTTCAAGGTTAGCTTCTGATCTTTAGTTTCTATGTGGAAAGCTTTTGGGTTTTGCTCACTTTTATCATCTCCACAGCCATGGATTACGGACTGGAATCTTTGAAGCAAGCAAGCTTGTACTGATAAATTTTGCTCCTACCCTCCCTGCACTTCAGGTAACAATTGGAACTCATAATTCTATATCAGGTTATGTTTACATGTTTCTCTCGTTATCTCAACCGATTTCTTTCGGAATTCCACTTTGAGGTGAAAGCATTCTAAACTATTTTTCAAAAACTTGCGTTATTCTGAATGCTTTTAATTTCCCCCCATTTTAACTACCAGTAGGAAGGCACTTATGTAGAGAATTACTGGTCTGATAGTGTATGATATCGAAACCCATAGTTGCAAATCTGAACTTCATGAGTTTCATTATTTATGAAACTTAAATTTTATCGACATGTTCAATTAGGTGCAATCCATCGCATCCTTCTGCAGCACATTCTTGGGAACTGCAGTACGAATACCATGTGAAGTCCTGAAGCAGCGGTTACAAGCTGGCCTTTTCAACAATGTCGGGGAAGCAATTGTTGGTACTCTACATAAAGATGGTGTTAGAGGTTTCTTCCGTGGGACTGGTGCTACTCTTTTCAGGGAGGTTCCTTTCTATGTTGCTGGCATGGGTCTCTATGCTGAGTCCAAAAAGGTACTTGGCCTTTATATAGACGACTACGAAGTACTAACATATAAACTTTCTTTATTCACCTCATAATTTTCAATAGTATATAATGTTTACATAACTAAAATCTCTCTTTAAGAAACCATAGATCTTTTTTGCTTTCTTTCATTAATTGCAGAACTGTGTTCATGTCTTACCATTTGCTCGTATGACCTCTAGTTACAAGTGTTACTTTTAAGCTTTGTTATGTTGTTAGGTATCTGTATTTTGTATGTTAGGGTATATGTCTCCTGTATTCTATTCGCGGTGCCTTTTGCCCTCCTTTCCTAGATATTATGTTTTCTATGATGCATGTACCACAAATATATTACACTCCATGCAATTCCATTTCCGCGAGACTTAAAATTTTAAACATTTTAACTAGTTAACTAAAACTCTTGTGGTTGACCTCTCAACTAGCTTTGATCAGATAAATTTACAAATATTGGGTGAAATTAAAGGTTATTAAATTGAATTTGAGTATCCAAAAATGTGACTGCCAATCCGGTAACGACTTATGACTGACCTAATCTGTTTTTTAAGGGCGTTCAACATCTTCTGAGGCGGGAACTGGAGCCATGGGAGACAATACTTGTTGGGGCAGTATCTGGTGGACTTGCTGCTGTTGTTACAACTCCATTCGATGTGATGAAGACGAGGATGATGACAGCTCAAGGTCGTTCAGTTCCAATGACAATGGTGGCAATGTCGATTCTTCGTCACGAAGGACCACTTGGTTTATTCAAAGGAGCAGTTCCAAGGTTTTTCTGGATTGCACCATTAGGTGCCATGAATTTTGCAGGATATGAACTTGCAAGAAAGGCCATGGACAAAACTGAAGAACCCACAACATCTGATCAACTTCAACAAAAGAAACTTGCTAATGCTGGGTAATTGTCTAGGATATACACCATCCTCAACACTTGTTTATTTAAGGATGATAATCACTTTTAACTGTGTCAAGGTGGAAGGATTAGAACTTTTTGTAATTTCATCCATCTTTATTCGTCGATATTTCTCGAAAAGACTTAAAATGCAAACTTTTTTGTTTGCTTATTTTGCTTTAGAAGGATTTTGTTGTTTAACAGTTGGGAGTCTTTTTGCCTATGTTGTAGTTGACTCAAGTTTTGGGAAAGAGCTAAGTGAACAGATTAGTAAACAGTTAGTTTTTTGAGCATAAGCTGTTGCTTCAACTATTTATGTACATTTATTTCACAACATTTTTTTGAAAAAAGAAGGTAAAGTTTGGATCATAGTTTGTCCTGTAGAAAGATAAGATATTGAGGAGTGACTTGAGAATTCTCTCAACAAAAATGAAAAAAGGTACTTGAGAATTACTCAGAAAGGCTGACTAGAGGATGAGAACATGCGTGTATGTAGGAAGAGTATGGTGTTACTGAGAAGTTTCAAGCCCTAGCAATTCATTTTCTTCTTTTGTTGGTTAGACTATGAATGTAACTGCCTTAATCAAATGGACTTGGTTTCGGTTTTAAACTAGTGAGCCGCAAATAAACAACTGATTTCGGAGTCGGTATAGATTTCGGGTTAGATTCATCAAGAAAAGAAAAAGAAAACACTTTAACATGAAACTGATCAGAGTTAGATTAATTAAGAAAAGAAAAAGAAAACATTTTGACATGAAACTGAGGGTGGTATGACTATGGCCTGTGTAGGCTTGCTGCTTTTCGCTGTAGCTTGCTGGTCCATGGAAGAGGGCATTTCCATCACGAAGGATTCAATCCAGCCACAGGTTTTCACCCACGGCTACCTTGTTAAGGCCTCACCCAGGTCGAAGACGCGGCAATAAGACTACACTTAGATATTGAATTCCTACACTCGCTGCAAAAACGCTACGTAGAGTAAGAAGCACTATTGTGCTGCCTACACAGGCCTAGTCTCGCTATCTCTCAGAAAACTTCATACATGACGGCAGCTTGAGCACACACTGCTCTCGCATTCACCTTTAGACTGTTTTGTCCCGCTCAGCCTTTTCTTTTTCACTCCACCATCGTCCTTACTTCTTTTCTATTTCAATAGTTTCCGTTTTGAGCTTAGATTGAAGAAAGACCCTGTCTTCAAAGAAATATGTCTTTCGTACTCCTCATTCTCGCAGGAATCAGGAGAAAGAACGAAAGGACTTAACTTCAGGAACTTAGATTAGCTGGTTACTCTCCTACGAAAATTTGCCTACTCGCTTTTTTTTTTTTATATATATATATAAGCATTCATCAACGGATTCTGCTTCCACTGCCTTACTGATAATTACAAACTAATTATCGTCATCCCAAACCCCTTACAAAGAAAGGTAGGCGTGCAATAAGAGAAGGGTTTGGTTGGTTTAGGGGATTAATTGATTGGGTACCCGAGAACCATAATCTGCTCTAGGAACAGCTTCTACAACGAGTCAACGATAGGCATAAAGGCATGATTAGTTCCATGAATGTCACTGCACTGACCATATTAAACTCCTGCTGGTGTACCTCAAAGTTGGGTTGTACCTTCCTCAGGGAGTAGCCACTTTAAAAATCGACATCAGTCCATAGGGCAGAATTTGACTTAAGCCAAAAAAGGGGTTAGGGCCTTTTCAATGTTCGCCCTGCCGCCCCAAAGGGCAGTGGCCCAGAGCCAAGTATTGAACCGGCTGGGGAGCGACCCAAAGATCGCTAAATGAAAGACCAAAGAGGTTCGTTTTACCCTTTTGCATTATTTCATATGGAATCCTATAGACAGGACAGGAGTAGAAGTGAGTGCTTCTGGTGGATAAGCTTCGACACTCTCAACCTGGTTTGGATCGTTTTCTAAGGATCCGCGTTCTTTACAATCATAAGCTCGATCATGAGGACCCAAATGCTCCAGCCGGAAAAAGATAGGAGAATGACAGAAGAAATTGATCTTTTAATTTAAGTAGGCGTCTCTTTGCTAATGCTCAGTGAACCAGCTCCTGCACAAGCATGGGCAACCTTCCCTTCTTCCGTTATGCTTGTCTTTCCTTAAGAAATGACACAGAGCAATAGAAGGAATAGAGGAAGACAGGTATTCGTGATTCAGAAAGAATAGAAAAAGGCGAGTGATAGACGCCTAGGGGTACACTCTCACTCGGGGAGGTTAGAGTTCCCACTATTTCAAGTAGTCATTTGACTCATTTCTACGCTATATGAAGCTTAGAGTTATAGTGTTGCACATTCAATATTTCGTATTGCAAATCATATCTGTTATAAGCAACGAGACAAAGGGGATACGAACAAGCAACAACATATAGCCCTACCGCGACAGCCCCTTACTAATATAATATAGGCGTTAGTGCATACCCTTTCTTGGTGGGAGGGTTCACTTTGAAACACGTGGAACGGGACGTACCAATAGAAGGTGATGAAGATGTCCTAACCATCTTCACTTCAAGTTAAGACCTTTACCTTCTTATCGATGACAACAGAAAAAGCCCAACCCCACGGGTAACATCCTCCCCTTTTGCCATGGGAGTAGCTCATGCCTCAAAAAGAGCTGCTGGGTCATCCTCTCTGTACTAGAATAGCCTCCCTCTCTCTCATCCCAGGCCCCCTCTTAACACTCTCCTTGATCCAGTTAGCGGCTGAAGATCCCCATAGGAAGAGTCGAGCCATTCACTAACGTACTAGCCTTGAATCCTACTTAGAAGACCATCCCGGTCGACTTAGTAAGGCACTAGCCAGACTTCTTCCTCTTTCATCCGGCGAGAGGAAGGCTCTCTAACTTCAAAAGCAGAAGCACCTAAGCAGAGGCTTAACCAAGAGGGATTTCCCACTCTTTCTCTCTCTCTGAGACATGCTTAGTTACGTCGCAAGATTTTAGAGAGAAATATATAGTTACATAGTGAGATGGACAGAGAGGGAGTGAGATTCAGAGACAAATATATTTACATAGAGAGAAGGAGGGAGAGAGAGAGACAGAGAGAGATTAGAAAGTTTATTTCAATCAAGTAAATTTTTGAGCTGAAAAATAATTATTCTCCTAAACTAATGTTAGATTGACTAAGTTTGATGGGACACTTTCCTTTATGCAGCCTCCACCTTCATTTTGCTGCCCAGGTTCCAGTTTCATTTTTGAGTTGTTCTTTTGAACAAAAAATAACGAAGCACTGTTAGGTTTAAATGATACTCATGGTAAATATTTTTCTGAACAAACAACACTCAATTCTATAAAGAAGAAAATGTCCTCAAAACATGGATTAATGAAACCCAAACTCTTTGACAATCAGAAATGTGAAGTGAAGGTTCTCATTTGGACCTTTTATTTTCGAAATAACCAGGCAACTAGGTTTAAATAAAAAAATCCACACATTTCGTGCCTATGTCACTTGCAGTTTAGAGTCTTCAGACTACCTCAACAACGTTTAGGAAGATAAAATCAGTAACCCCAGTAATCGTTCCTGATTTCATCATCAAACTTCTTCTTCAGCTCAGGATGCTTCTCAAAGTATTCATTTGCAGTCATGGTGCTGATTTTTTTCTGTTAAAACGCACAAAGGGTTCAGAAGACAATCAACTAACGAAAATGGAAAAATCCCACAACGCATAAGAGGAGACAAATTGTAAAATGAAAAGTTAGTGTCATCTTTCCAACCTTCATTTCTTGAACTTCAGCTATCTCCTTTTCCAGTCTTTCAGACTCTTGTAACGATTTCTGTTCTGCTTCTTTCAGTTCCACCAACTAGAGCAAAGGACAATCAACATCGTTATATCTAAGAAAGGCTAGAAAATGTTAAGAAAAAGAAGGTAGGGTAATGTTGGTTCATACCAGTGACTCGAATTTTGGTTTGTATTGAGGAGTGACTGTATCTACATACTTGGGTACCTGAATGCCTGCATTTCGAGAAATCTCAGCACAACACCAAACAAAAAGTTCAAAAGAAAGAAGAAAAGGTGCCATGGTTGAAACTAATAAGAAGAGAAACCCTAGTAGGTCATTCAAATTAGTAAACCAGATGGATCTCAGCCAGTGTTTCAAGTAACTAAATTCGTCAATTACATATTACTGACGGATAAATGTCTGAAACCAGAGAAAATTCACAAAAATA
Source organism: Eschscholzia californica (assembly GCF_041429995.1). Classification (NCBI taxonomy): domain Eukaryota; kingdom Viridiplantae; phylum Streptophyta; class Magnoliopsida; order Ranunculales; family Papaveraceae; genus Eschscholzia; species Eschscholzia californica. The sequence goes on along the minus strand of NW_028238420.1, from coordinate 38,451,510 downwards.
ATATGAATTGGATTTGATTTGTAAATTTTAAGTTCATGCATTTGCAGTGTGCTTTTGCTTCTGCAATTTATTACAGATGCTATTGAGTATTCGTGAATCACCACCGAAAAGTAAATTGTTAATTAGTGTTCCGTGCTCAAAATAATCAGATCATAAAGAGAGAAAAAGGAACAAATGGAGTGAAAATTCCCAAACAAATGACAAAGGAAAAAAGAACTTACTGTCAAAAGCCTCCTTGTACATATCCACCAAACGAGGGCCAATTCCTTTTCTATAATATTCCCAATCGATGGGTTCAGGCTCCTACAGAATGCGACAACATTCTTAAATGTTAGAAATCAATAACCAAAGTGAAAAAAGCCAGCAATGAATCATAAATAGCGAAAGCGGATGCATCAACTGCTAAATACACAACTTTTGTAATTCCGACGGCCCTGGATAAGCTTTTGAAATCCCATCAGCAATGTCAATTAAGAAATGATTCTCAGATAAAATTTCAGTAACGGTAAAAGTAGAAATAGACATACGGGCGTTTCCAGTGAAACTTCATCAAAATTTTCGGAGTTCCTTCAATCCAGAAAGAGATTTGCAACTAATTCACAAGGTTTCTTTGGGTATCTTTTTAAATAGCAATCCACATATGGAGGCAATAAGAAGCAACTGATCCTCTAAACCTAGTTCTATATGATATTTTTTCTTTTCTTTTAATAGCATTAACAAATATCCTCCTGTTGATTTACACCTAAAATACCAGCTTCCATTACCCATCTAAATATGACCCAAACATTAAGGATTAGGTTATGCAAAACCAATGAGCCCTAAAACTTAAAGGCCTAAAATTAAGCAACATTCCATTAAGACATAGAAAGAAGGTACATTTACATTATAAAAATCTCATTTTTAACAGCAATATAGTGAAAAACCTAAACCTTTTGAATCTAATCTGATGGATTATAAGGTCGTTAATCTGATCAATGAATTATTTTTCTTAAGAGGTACTGAAATCGAAATAAGGATCATTACCCTTTTATCAAAATCGAAACCCAAATTTCAAATACCCAATCAGGATCGATTCTAATAATAAAAAATAAAAGAAGATCCGGATCTATTAGAGAGAGAGAGAGAGTATACCTGGCTGAACTTGGTCTGAAGGGTGGAGTTGACCTCATCGAAAGCGCGACGGAGAGAAGCGAATTCCTTACGAGCTTCTTCAGTGACTAGTAGCTTAGCCATGGCATCCCAATCGATACCCTTCGATGCCTTCACGGCAACATCTGCGATTTTCTTTCCAGCGCCACTCATCCTTTTTCTCTCTCTAAACTCTTCTTGTTCTTCTTCTTCTTTTTCTCTCTCTAAAAACCAGAACTATTGAAGGAAGGAACGAACGCTGCTCTCTTTCCCAACACAAAGCGATCAGATTGATGGATCGTTTGATGGGCTTATGGACCTATGGGAGTGAATTGAGTCTAGGATCCTTCATGGGCTGTTTTCATTTCAGGCCCAAAAATTAACAGATAAAGCCCAACTAGTCATCTCATAACAAGAGTCTCTTGAAGACTGGCTTTCAGGGGTCCTTTGCAAATTCTAATGGCAGACCGTTTGAACGGTTTTCTCAGTGATGCTTTACGGGACGTGTCTTCGATGTGTAGTTGAATTGTTGTAAGTGTTTGATAATACATCCTCAAGAGGCCAACGACGTCAAAAGTAAACGATTTTGTGTGATATTTTTCTACCATGAAAAGTACCCGTAGATCGTCCTTCACGTTATTTCCTAACACAAAAGTTTACTTGATTGAAAATTTTGTCTCCTCTGTTCCTCGCTCTATTTCTTGTTGCTCATTGTCTCTCTCTTTCTCTCCTGTTTTCGTCCTCCTCTCTCAATGTTTCTCTCGCTTTCTTCTTTCCCTCTTACACACCTCCTACTCACCATCTCTCTCATTCTCTCTCTCTCTCACTATTAGTGTTCCCCTTCGCTTGAACCAAACTCCGAAAAAGGTCTCCAACGAAACCTTCCTTGAGGCCTTCTGGCGATGGTTTAGAGTGACATATAAAGAGTAATATATAGTAACATAGTGAGAGAGAGAGAGAGATTAGATTTGTGAGATATATATTGAGAGCGAGAGGGTCAGAGACCGCGCGAGAGAGATAAAGAGAGAGACAGAGGGGAGGGGGGAGAGATGGTGAAACAGAGAACGGGAGGGAAAAGATGAAGATTAGGAGGCTTATTTCAATGAAGTAAATTTTTAGGCTAAAAATAAATATTCTTAAGTCAACATTGATTGAATAAATTTTGATGCTCATCAGACTTTTCTTTATGCCCCAAAGCCTCCGTCTTAGTTTTGCTGCCCAGGTTTCAGTTTTGTTTTTGAGTTGTTCTTTTGAACAAGAAATAAGAAAGCAGTGTTAGGTTTAGATGATACCCATGGTAGATAATTTTTCTGATCAAACAACACATAATTCTATTGAGAAGAAAATGTTCTCAAACATGGATTAATGAAACCCAAACTCTTTTGACAATCAGAAATGTGAAGTGAAGGTTCTCATTTGGACCTTTTATTTTCGAAATAACCAGGCAACGGGGTTTAAACAAAAAAAATCCACACGTTTTCATGCCTATGTCACTTGCAGTTTAGAGTCTTCAGACTACCTCAAAGACGTTAAGAAGATAAAATCAGTAACCCCAGTAATCGTTTCTGATTTCATCATCAAACTTCTTCTTCAGCTCGGGATGCTTCTCAAAGTACTCATTTGCAGTCATGGTGCTGATCTTTTTCTGTTAAAATGCAGAAGGGGTTCAGACCATCAACTAACGAAACTGGAAAACCCACAACTCATAAGAGGAGACAAATTGCAAAATGAAAAGTTAGTATTATCTTTCTAACCTTCATTTCTTGAACTTCAGCGATCTCCTTTTCCAGTCTTTCAGACTCTTGTAACGATTTCTGTTCTGCTTCTTTCAGTTCCACCAACTATAGCGAAGGACAGCCAACATTATTATATCGAAACGAGAGGCTGGAAAAATGTTACAAAAATGAAGGTAGGGAAATGTTAATCGTACCAGTGACTCGAATTTTGGTTTGTATTGAGGAGTGACTGTATCTACATACTTGGGAACCTGAATGCCTGCATTTTTTATAAATCTCAGCACAATACCCACTAAAAAGTTCAAAAGAAATAAATGCCATGGTTGAAACTACAAAGAAGAGAAACTCCAATACGTCATCCAAATTTGTAAACCAGATAGCCTGAGCCAGTGTTTTAAGTAAATATATATGTCAATTACATACTACTGACAGGTAAATGTCTGAAACCAGAGACACTTTCATAAAAATAGTATGGAGTGGATACTTGAATTTGTAAATTGTAAGTTCATGCATTTGCAGTTTGCTTTTGCTTTTGCAATTTAAAACACATGTTATTGAGTGTTAATTTTATATTCCGTGGCTACAAGATTTCAACATTTAGGAGTCTAAACATTTAAGCAGACAAGTATATGATGAATCACCACCGAAAAGAAAATTATTAATTAAAGTTCCATGCTCAAAATAATCAGATAATAAAGAGAGAAGAAGGAACAAATGGGGAGCAAATTCCCAAAAAGATGACGAAGGAAAAACGAACTTACTGTCAAAAGCCTCCTTGTACATATCCACCAAACGAGGGCCAATTCCTTTTCTATAATATTCCCAATCGATGGGTTCCGGCTCCTACAAAATGTGATAATATTTGTAATGTTAGAAATCGATAACCAAAAGCGAAAGAAGGCAGCAACGCCAACGATTCATAAATAGCAAATATGGATGCATCAAACAACTAAAATATTAAGATATAACTGAAATGCTGAAAACTATATCCTATCTGTACTTCCAACGGCACTCGATAAGCTGAAAAACCATCAGCCACGTCAATTAAGAAATGAGACCTCAGATATAGTTTCAGTAATAGTGAAAATAGATATAGACAGATGGGTGTTTTCAGTGAAACTCCATCACAATTACGCAGTTCTTAACTCCAGACAGAGTTTTGCAACTAATTCATTAGGGTTCTTTGGGTATCTTAGAAATACTAATAAGTAATAAAAAAAATAGTTTTTGAAGATTGTATCCTAGTTGTGTAGGAGAATAGCTTTTCTAGATAACTAACCACATATGGAGGCAATAAGAAGCAAGTGATCATCTAAACCTAGTTCTGTATGAGCCTATGAGATTTAACAAATACCTCCTATTGATAGAAACCTAGAAAACTAGCTTTCTTTACCCATCTGAATATGACCCAAATAATATTGAGAATTAGGTTATGCAAAACAAATGAGCCCTAAAAATCGAAACCCAAATTTTCAAATACCCATTCAACACAGAAAACCTGAACATAAATATGAACAGGATCGATTCTAATAATCAAAAATAAAAGAAGAACCAGATCTATTAGGGAGACAGAGGGAGGGATAAGACCTGACTGAACTTGGTCTGGAGGGTGGAATTGACCTCATCGAAAGCGCGGCGGAGAGAAGCGAATTCCTTACGAGCTTCTTCTGTGACTAGAAGCTTAGCCATGGCATCCCAATCGATACCCTTCGATGCCTTCACGGCAACATCCGCGATTTTCTTTCCAGCCCCACTCATCCCTTCTCTCTCTAAACTCTTCTTGTTCTTCTTCTTCTCTCTCTCTCTCTAAAACCAGAACTATGGAAGGAACGAACGCTGCTCTCTTTCCCAACAAAAAGCGATCAGATTGATCGATCCTCCTTTGATGGGCTTATGGACCTACGGGCCTCACATGAATTGGGTCTAGAAATCTTTCATGGCTGTACTCATTTCAGGCCTAACAGTTACCAGCCAAAGCCCAACTTGTCATCTTGTAACAAGAGTCTCTTGAAGACTGACCTTCACGGCCCTTTGCAAATTCTAACGGCAGACCGTTTGCACGTTTTTCTAAGTGATGCTTTACGCGACGTGTCTTCAGGGACGGATCTACATGAAGGCCAAAGGGGGCCATGGCCCCCCTTGACTTATTGCAAATTGATTTAGAAATGTTGATTGTCCTCTGGTTTATCACATAAATAACGTTCAAGTCAAACTCATAACACACATGTAGCGTGGTTGAAATGGTAGAGGTGGTAGTTGTGGATGTTGAGAGACCCGAGTTCGAGCACTGGCGTAGGCTTAATTTTGTCAATTTTTATGATTTTTGGTTGGCCCCCCTTGATTTCTACTCCTAGTTCCGTCCCTGCGTGTCTTCCATGTGTGTAGTTGAATTGTTGAAAGTATTTGATAATGTAATAATTTGTCGGGCTTTAGGCCTCTTCGTTGTCGGGCTTTAGGCCTCTTTCAGTCTCAGTTTAAATTAGGCGGTTATCGTGCTCATTACATCTCTATGATGCATCAATGCCTTGTAACGACTAACGTAAACCGTAGTCGAATTCTCAAAAAAAAAAAAAAAAAAAAAAAAAAAAAAATATCCTCAACAGGCCAACGACGTCAAAAGTAAATGATTGATCATCCTTCATGTTGATTAGGTTAACTTCAGTTATCATAACAGTAAATTCTATGTTTCAGCTACATTAGCGAGGTTAGGCCTGTCCACCAGTCTTTTGTGCAACGGTTGGACACCCCTCTTAAGTCTATGAGGTCGTGGAATCGAGTCTCAGTGCAAGCAGTTCGTCATCAAGATTTATCTTATGTAATGTAGGCTATACATAATGTAATAATTTGTCGGACTTTAAGCCTCTTTGTCGTTGGATTTTAAGGCTCTTTCATTCTTGGTTTAAATTAGACGGTTATCGTGCTTATTACATCTTCATGATGTATCACTGCCTTGTAACGACTGACGTATATCGTAGTCGAATTCTCAAAAAAAAAAAAGCAAAATTAGGCCTAATCTTTTTTATGTTATCATCAGTTTTGTTATACTTCCGGTCCTTAGCTCTATGTTTGGGTACGTCACATGCATAATAGGGTCCTCCTTCTTTGGGTTGAGTGATATCTCCTTTAGGATTACGAATTACGAAGGATAAAGTCATAACTTTTTGATTTTCTTTTCCTCAACTGTATTAGCATTAGACACCATTGTCCTTAGCTCTATGTTCGGGTAAGTCACATGCATAATAGTGTCCCTTCTTTTTGATGAAAAGAAGTATAGAGGCATAATGATATCTCCTTCTTTAGCATAGTGTCCTTCTTTAGGCCTAGTGATATCTCCTTTAGGATTACGAATTACGAGGTATAGAGGCATAACCTTTTCATTTTCTCTTCCTCAGCTGTATTAGCATAGACACCATTGATGCAACAACTTTTGAGGTCTTTTCCTCTACCTTAATTCGAAGGATTAGAGCATCTCCAATGCAACACTCAACAAAAACTCAATTAATCCAATGTGTCAAGTATGAGTTGAGTTTCTCTCTCCTAAGTTGCACTATTGAGATGCTCAATTCAAAATTCATCTCCAATGCAACACTTAAAAAAAACTCAACATTTACTTTAGATTTGTTTTTGGTTCTTATTTTAATATATAACATGTTGATGTTAACCAATTGAGATACAACAATAAATGTTGAGATACTCAAAAGAAAACTCAATTGTTGAGTTTTCTTTTGAGTATCTCAATATTTATTGTTGCCACATCATATTAAGATTCTAGTTGAGTGTTGCATTGGAGAGTGTTTTTTGTCAAAAATTCAAATAGTCCTATGTGTCAAATTAAGTTTTGTAACTTGAGTGTTGCATTGGAGATGCTCTTAGATAAACGCATATCTATGTCTTTCCTCCTGTGCAGGGCGGCCCCACATAGGGGTCGTGGGGTCACGTGTCCCCAAGGATCCGGAGTCACAAATAATTTCTTCTAGAGCGGCACAAAGTTAAAGTGTTTGTGATGCTGTGTTGTTGTCAAATAAAATTAAACACATATATTTCACATGAAAAAGAATTTGGTTACTTGGTTGAAGAATGATATGCTAGATTTGGTTGACAAGGGTTCGAAGCCCCCCCCCCCCCCCCCCCCCCCCCTCCCCACTTATCAATTTTTTAAGTTCTTCACTTTAACTTTTTGTCCTTAATTTTCTAGACTTATATTTTTGTAATCAACATTCCATCGTGTGAATTATTTCTTTGTCTCCATATACTTTTATATCCTATTTTGTCTTTGACTTTCTTAATGCATCTTTTATCTCTAACTCTTATCTCTCCTTAACTTCTTTAACTAACATAAATTACGAGGATTTTGTTTTAGATAAAAAGACTCTCATCTTTTTATACATAATTTTTTATGTAATTTAAATAGTATGACTAATTATCTATATTGAGATTATTATTAAAATATTTCACATGTTAGTCACATGCACTTCGTTGAGAATGTCCTCATAACATTTTACCAAAAAATAAATAAATAAAAGGTTACGAATTTGAACACCACATGTCCACCATCCTTTGGTGTAACGGTTGGACACCCCTCTTAAGACCATGAGGTCGTGGGATCGAGTCTCGGTGGAAGCAGTTGCCATCAAGATTTATCCTATGTAATTTAGGATATGAATAATGTAATAATTTGTCAGGCTTTAGGCCCCTTTCATTCGCAGTTCAAATTAGGCGGTTATCGTGTTCATTACATCTCCATGATGCATCTATGCCTTGTATCGATTTACATAGACCATAGTCGAATTCTCAAAAAAAAAAAAAAAATTTGAACACCACATAAATTGTGGACAATTTACCTATAACTCAATGGTTTATGTAATCTTGATAGAGGTTGGTAATGTAATTTGACAACCAACCATCGATTATGATATTTTCTTTTTTACCATTTATTATAATTAAAGTGTGCCCCCATAACCAAAAGTTTCTGGGTCCGCCACTGCTCCTGTGACACAATATTTTTTTTCGTTGTATTTGCTTTTGTTGAAATCTGTACTGGTTTCTTTATTACTGTGCAACTTGAAAAACCTCGCTAATCACCATTCCTTCTGTCAATTTTTAGTTGATGATTAACCAGGGTTCTCGGGACGAAGTCCCAACCTGATTTTCCATCCTCCATTTTGAAATCTAAAAACCGTTTTACCATAAACTTTTTAAATACTGAATTTTTAGAAATATACTTTTGTTGTAGAAATTCCACAACTCTTTAGGAAACTCTGAGTGACAGTAGATATCATATAGAGTGTTTGATGTAGATTGTTGCGGAAGCGTAAAAGTAGTAGAATTCATTAATAAACTAAAAGAGAAACGATAAATAATGTAAAGATAAACTGAAATAACTGAAATAACTGTAAACAAAGAAGATGCAATCAAGGGTTTTTGTGTTTAATAATTCAATTGTGTTTAACAAGACAGACTGGACTTCTCTTATATAGAGATTATATTTTTCCTAGTTAGACTCAAATAAAGAAAGAAGATAACTACTAAAGATACTTTCCTTGATTGCTAGGACTCTAAACATGGGAACATTAAATACTAAACTGGAAACTTATATTAATATAGGATCTTGGCTGTTAGGCCCGTTATTGGTCTGGCCGTGAGGCCCATTAGTTGGATGGCCGCCATCATACTCCCCCTCTGTGGAACAACTTGTCCCCAAGTTGGTGTAAATTGGCTCATCTGAATAAAACGGGTAAATATCGGCGACAGTGAAAGTGTTTGAAATATTGAAATCTGGCGGGAGATCTATAACAAACGCATTGTCGTTGGTTTTGTGAAGGATCTTGAATGAACCAAATTTTTTCTGACCCACTTTCTTGAAAGTGCCGATTGGAGTTTGCATCTTGGAATTAAAGACCATAACGTAGTCGGCAACTGCGAAATCTTTAGAGAAATTTCTTCCTGAACCTCTCGAAAAAGAAAAGATTGGTGGTATCACATACAATGACATCACCAAAGCAATTCTTAGTTCCCACTTTGAACAAAAGTTGCATTGGGTTCGAAGAACAACCACTTGGACTAAATCACTAGCTTCAATCCCATATTGCAAAAACAATTGTAGGAAGTAGACTTCCAACAAATTGCGACATCTCCCATCATCTTTTAGGTTGAAGAAATAATATAAGATATTATCCTCTGCACTATGTTTATGAGCTCTTAAGATTATCTCGTCATCTATACCTTCGATTATATGTAAATAAACATGACGGAAACAAAAAGGTAATTTGATAGTCCCTTTACTCCATTTTCTGTTAGTATCCATCATCTCATCATCTTTGTTATCATCTTCAAATATCCAAAGCTTCACAATGTAACTACCCGTTCTAAACAACAAAGCCACACGAACTCCTACTTGTATCAAATCAGCTATTGGATCAAGTATATGATTCAAATACATCACGTATTGATTTGGATGCTCATTAAAAACAAAATTAGGGATTTTGATTGTTCTAAACCTCTCACTTGTAATATCAAATGCCACTATGCATGAACGACCAACGCCATCATTACGTATATTAAACGCTAAAAGCGTTTTAGTAATCCAGTAAATACAACCATTCACATAAGCAGAACTTGATTCTACTAATTTAAGAGGTGGAACCTCTTTGATCCTTCTCCATGAATTATTCCCTATTGGCAAGACTTCACAAAAAGTATAACCTGTAGGTACATCCACTGGGATACCATTTGAAAAAAAAAAACCCTAACCTAGTTACAAACGCCACACAAACTAATTTGTGTTTGGTAGTACAAGGATCAAATCCAAGTTGGTAGCTTCCGTCAAACCAGCCTAGCCAATCAGGATCGCCACCCTTTTGTTTTTCTATAGGTATTACTAATGATATAATCCATGGTGTTATTTGTCGAGTGGCGATAGTGTATATACGAACAGAATAAGATGCTTTTGAGTCGATGAGACAAATTAAACCGTTTACAGGCTTTGAAACACTATGATAAAACCAAGAAGACGTTTTACATACCGTGGTAATAGATGATGATGATCTTCGACAAACCAAATCGGTTGTCAAATAAAAATCGAACTCTTGATAAACGATGCCAAGTCTAAAGGAAAAATTTCCAGAAAAACGACATCTTTTTGGCCCTTGTTCAAGAACACTGATAAAGAGATGGGGTTGTTGAGATCGGATACGGTGTGAATTGATAGTTGTAGTATCTTGTTTAATCAAGTGGCACCATCTAGTACATACACACTTGAATCTCAGAAGATATTCCACTGGGACTCCGCTTAGTATCTCGCTTAATATATTCTTATCTCTAAATATAATTGAACCTTTCTTCTTCTTCTTCTTAAATTGAAAAGTTCTAACTTTAATCCACTTAAATTGACAAGGTTCAGTTTTAACACACTTCTTCTTCTTGTTCTTAATTTGAATCTTCTTATTCTCATCAACATTGTAAGATTCTAAGGATTTGCCATTATCTTCTGGCAACTTCTTAAATTGAAAAGGTTCATGTTCAACACACTTGTTTTTCTCAACCGTGTAGAATTCCAAGGGTTTCATATTAGGGTTTCCACCATTAGAAGGTAAAGCAACGAAAGATGGAAAATCAGAGTCTGAATCGAAACCTTCTTCTTCAGAAGAAGATTGAGATTGTTGGGTTGGGGCGTTAACCTCATGTTTCTCTACAGAGAATTTTGACTTAGCGGCTTCTTCATCTTCTTCATCTTCTTCATCGTCTTCATCCTCATCTTCATCTTCTTCATCCTCGCCTTCAGTTTCTTCCTCTCCTCCTTCAACTTCTTTGTTTTCTTCACTAACTTCTTCTTCTTCCTCTTCTTCTTCTTCTTCTTCCTCTTCTTCTTCTTCTTCTTCTTCTTCGGAAGCTGAAGCTGCAGGAGGGTTCTCAAGTAATGGAGAACGACGTTTGGGAGCCGAAGTGAGACTTTCTGAGGAACAAGGAAGGAATCGGAAAATTGGTATCTTTGATTGGGTTTCTTTTGAATTATTATCATCTGCTTCTTCATCGTTGGTGATGCTGTCCCGGTTTGGTAATGTTGTCACTGTTTCGGTGGTGATACTGTTACGGTGGGATGGTTGTTGCTGTTTCGGTGATGTTGCTGTCACGATATCAATGGTGGTGCTGTCACGGTTGGGTGGTAGTTGCTGTTTCGGTGGTGGTGCTGTCTCGGTTGGTCCGTTTATAGTTGTTTGTTCCTCCGTTAATGGTCTTAGTGTTAGAATTCGTCGAAACCAAGAAAACTTGAAGGTGTTAGCCCGACAATGATAGGTGGCGTCGACGTCAAAAATCCATGGTCTCCCAAAGATAAGATGACAATTATCCATGTCTACGACGTCACAACAAATTGAATCACGATAGTGAGAACCAATTGAGAACGAGAACGTGCATTGGGTTCGTACCGATAATTCTTTATGATTAGAAATCCAACCAATATTGTACGGGTTTGGGTGTTCGGTTGTAGGTAGGTGGAGAGCATTGACAAGGCGTTGGGAAATCATGTTCTCTTCGCTGCCATTGTCTATGATGAAATCACAGACTTTGTTGTTAATTGTAAGTCGTGATTTGAAGATTTTATTTCTCTCCGGGTGATTTGTTGGTGAAAAAATTTCAGGATTTTGTAAGCTCATGATACCAGCTGATGTAGATTGTTGCGGAAGCGTAAAAGTAGTAGAACTCATTAATAAACTAAAAGAGAAACGATAAATAATGTAAAGATAAACTGAAATAACTGAAATAACTGTAAACAAAGAAGATGCAATCAAGAGTTTTTGTGTTTAATAATTCAATTGTGTTTAACAAGACAGACTGGACTTCTCTTATATAGAGATTATACTTTTCCTAGTTAGACTCAAATGAAGAAAGAAGATAACTACTAAAGATACTTTCCTTGATTGCTAGGACTCTAAACATGGGAACATTAAATACTAAACTGGAAACTTATATTAATATAGGATCTTGGCTGTTAGGCCCGTTATTGGTCTGGCCGTGAGGCCCATTAGTTGGATGGCCGCCATCAGTGTTAGCAAGATAACTTTTGTTTTTGTTAGCCAGACAACTTAAAGTATAATAACTACATAAGTTTTGCCTCGTTTATGGTGGCTTACGAAAGAGGTACTCCATAGAAGCCATAATATATCACCTCTCTTGTCCACTATTCATAATTTGCAGGTTAATCAACGGGAACCACCAGCACAAGGATCTGTTAAAATAAATGTTGATGGTGCCTATCGAGTTGAAGGAGGAGCAGCGGCGGCTGTGATGAAGAACCATGAAGGAGAAGTTATGGAAGCTAGAACTGTGCGGTTTCCACCAGTCTCGCCTCTTCATAGTGAGATGAGAGCATTCAGATTAGGGCTTGAAATGGCTCAAAATTCTAATTTATTGGGGGTTCAGATGAAGGAGATTTGAGGGTCATGGTGACCCTACTATCGGACGGCAACCCTGAAATCCTTTGGCGACTCCTCAATGACGTTATCCAGCTACGTGTATTAATCCGAAAGATTCACGCTAACGTGTCTTATTGCAACCGAATTTCGAATTCGGCCCCTCATAATCTAGCATATGAGGTACAGGTACCTCAGTAGTACCCATTAGTTTGTCGTTATTTGCTCATTAGTCCTTTTTATTTGTATAGGACTTTTGTTTCTTTGATATATAGTATCGTTGTTCAAACAAAAATAACTACATAAGTTTTCAACTTTTTCCTATACCATGTTCACTTTCCCTATACGGATGGTTGTTGGGTCGTTTAGGGTAGGAAAAGAAACATTATTTTGTTGTCACCTATTAAAATTTTGGCTATAAAATTTTAATGGTTTCTTTGTGCTCATTTATAATCCATTTAACACAAATAAACTATCCGGGGTAAATAAATACAATAATAGATTTTTTTTTGTTTTAAAATAAAAAAAATTGATAAAACATAATGATTTACCAAGATGCAAAATTAGAGGATTTTGATGAAGAAAACTTCTCTTCATCAAAATATAATCTAATTTAAGGTTAATTATCACAAAGAAAAAACTATTATAGTAATTGGTAATAATAAATTGAAAATTAACCACATACGCATATTAGAAAATATTCTCACAAGACCTCGTGTTGCACAGTCCTTGTTAGTTACAAATCCACCAAAAGCGGTAAAAGAGACCTTCTTTGAACTTCGGTTTATAGGCCTATTCCAGTAATCCTAAACTTTGATTTACTCATGAATAAATAATCTATTTGTTAACTTTATCGACGAGTACACCCACATGTATGAGCACGTCCAGGCACAGCCCAAGGAGATTCCTAGTTGTGTTTAGGGCTTAGTGCTTATTGTTTGCTGAGCGGGAACAATGCTCCTCTTATCCAAGTCTCTCTAATACAAAAGCCAAATTAGGATAATCTACTCCTAATTTTGTTTGTAATAAAGCTAAGCTTTCCTTTTTATCCGATAGAAGAACACCTTGGACGATGAAGTTTTATGTGTTTTACGATTGAAGTAATATTTTTTAATTACTTTAATTGAGTGTACACTAATTAATGGAAAGTAAACTTGCGATAAAATTAACAAAAATGTCTTTAACTGCACGAAGACTAGAGCCCAAACGACTAAACATCCTGATTCATATAGAGTAGAGCAATTAAAGTACCCCAAAAAAAAACTAACAATATCATAACCTAAGCAATACATAACAAATACCAAAATACAAGAACTTAAAATCTTAATTATGGTTTTAGATCTTTAGAACAAACACACAAATTACAACAATAATTAATCTAAATTAGCAAAGGATTAATACCTCTATTAGTGAAGTAGTTAAAAATGTAGAGTACTTGGTCTTGATTTTGTAATCCCAGCTCCACCATAAGGTTCATCATTGTCATATCTCCTATTGTTTCTAAAAGCAGCACAACCAACAACATAAACTATAACAAGGATTATAACTGCAACAATGTTGATAATTGATACTCTTCTCCAACTTTTCTTTAGACTTTCCAATACTCCAGCCTTACATGAACCACAATTGTAGCATAATAGGGTTTGATCATTGTTCCATATGGAACAATCTATAGCACTACCAACCATTCCTCCCCCTGGTGTCCATATTATCTCGTTTATGTATGTGTAACCGCATTCCGTAGGAGGTTTGCAACATCCTGACTGTAAACGATGTCACGACAAGGGTATATTAGTCATTTACATTTTAGTGTTGTAGTCTGAGAGTGTCATAGTAAGACGTTTTGTCGTTAGGATTACCAAATATGTACATTTAGACGTATTACATGACAAGTTCAGACAGTTAGTGATGACGATCTGGTCTAACCAAACTCAACAGATAATCTTGTGGTAGAGATATGTATGCATACACAAGTACACAATATGTAGATATAACACACAACAACGATGCTATATGCTGGCTTAACAAGATGAATTTTGATCGTAATATAAGTCAACAATTTGTCTTGTTCAAACCATTCAGATTACATTGTCAGACCAAATAGTGTTGTCCACAGGGCAACCTACATGCCAGAACTATGGACATCAAGTTTTTATTTATCTCTAATATAAATGATGTAATATGTACCCTTTAACAGAAGTTGAATCAAAAGTTAGTGTTGACTATTTCCTAACTAGACAGAAGAGAGAAAATGTTTGAAATTTGAATCATGATATAGTTGGATGCATTTATGTTAGGTAACATGTTAGCATGGGATCAGAGGTTTTGGTATGGAACCCATCATGATCCAACACCATCTTCAGATCCAAATTTAACTCTCTCTCTCTCTCTCTTAATTGAGCAAACCACCAAAACCCAAATATAAAGTTTAAATTATTTTCTCCCCAATATGCAATATGCAAAAATAAGAAAAAAGAAATTCAAATAATTTTTCTATTCCAATTTTTGTTAGTAAAATAGAAGTTCATACTGAAAGAACCAAAATCCAACTGTGAACTCTATGAACACCCAATTTTAATTTTCAAACAAGAACAAGAAAACCCCTAATTTGTTGAAAGAAAACCAAGACATCTTCTCCAACTAAAGAAATCAGAACCCACAAATGATCACTAAAACTCTCTAATCAAATCTATCAAAACTAAGACCCAATAAGTTTAAGAGAGAGAGAAAGAAAGATGTTAATTACCTGAATAGGAGAGAGATGTCTAGTATAAAACATATCAGGAGTTTCAGGAAGACCACCAAAATTTCTTCCCATCTTGTTACAAGATTTAGAATCTCTAATACAAGAACTAATTTTACCCCAATAACTTTCATCAGAAACTCTTTCTTCTAACCAACCAGAATAATCAGAAATATAATAATCAAGATATCCTCTGTTCATAATAGTTCTACCTGAACCTTTAGAAGTAACAGCATAAGCAAATATGATAAATCCAATCAAAGCAACAATAATGAAGAACATTGAAAATAGATAAACCCATAATAATGATGTATTTCTATAACAAGCACCAGCAAAACCAGCTAATGAAATCACCATTATTGATACTCCTATTATGATTAATGGCCATTGTAAAAATTTCATACAATCTGTGTTATTTGCTTTGCTACTTAACCATATTCCACCTCCTAAGATTGGAATTGATAGAAAGTTGCAAAGTTTATCAAACCTATCAGACTATTACTAGCTCTCATCTTTTCTATTTCTCTCTCTCTCTCTCTTTCTCTCTCTTTGAACTCTTTTTTTTTTCTTGAAAGGCTTTGTTTGTAAGAAGATTGATATTTTTGTGTGAAGGGTAAGTATGTATGGGTGTTTGTGAATTTGATTTTAAATGGTTTGTTTTGCTTAACTTTCGGTGGTATGGCTTGGAGTTTACTGAATCTTCTCTCTATGAGTTGTGTTCAGGTTTTCAAGGTTTTGTTTATCAATTTTATTTGGCTTTTACACTAAATTTTAACAACTTATCTGTCTTTTTCAAATTTTTATGCAAAATAAAAAAGTTCAAACGGAGTCATTTATAATTTTTTCATGTTAAACTAAGCTCGAAGGAAGGATTGAATCTTAAGAGCAAGTCCAACCGGTCGCTGAGGCCCTTAATTCAAATTAAGGGCCCCTCCCTCCCGGTCCAACCACAGTCGGCCCTTATAAAGACCGGCTGAACAACCCCATATGACCGTTGCGGAGGTCCCCAACGGTAATATGTTGGATCACATCCAACGGTAGATGTGATCCAACGACCGTTTTTTTTTAAAACATAATAAACTTAAAAAATAGTTAATTGATTAACTATTTTTTAAAATATAACAAAAACTCGGATATTTTTTTTTAAAATTTAACAAAAACCCACACATTTTTTAAAATCTAACGTGTCGGTTCCCGAATAATTTTTTTTAACCTTAGAAAAAAAAAATATTATCTCGAAAATAGTCAGAACAAGTGTTTCGTACATACACAAGTTCTTCGCACACCCACAAAAAACCCACACACGCGTTTACTACATGCAAGTATCTAGGGCCCCAAGAGAGGTTATGGTTGGAGCTAAATTTCAGGGGCTGAGCTGGGGCCCTAAAATTTGGGTGAAAAAGTGATTTTAAGGGCCCAGGACAACCCCTGGTTGGACTTGCTTTAAGAGCAAACCCAGTAGGGCTCCTAAACGAGGGCTTCCTATAACATTTTGGGAGCCTTTTGAGTTCCCAACTCCAAGAGAGGCTCCTCCCTATCCAAATTTAATTTGTGTGTTATCTAGTGTGATTTGTGTATATATGATTTTTATTGTAATTTTCAACTATGAAATTAAGATTGATTTCGTTTTGTCCCCTAATATGTGATCAACTCTCTATTTCGGCCTCCATAAGTATCAGATAGTTCGAGTTGACACGGAGGGCATTCGACTTTCCTCATAAATACTCTTAAGCAAAATGGAATTAATCCTAAAAATGTAGAAACATTTATGTCCACATCATCTCCCCTACTTTCCTTCACCTCACCCTTCTTCTCCGATAAAAAGTCATGGTCGGTAACCTCAGGCCGATGACCTTCAACAAAAAAGAAAGATAATATTTCTTCTTCTTCTTCTTCTCCTCCAACTTTTTCTTCTGTGCTTTCTCTCTCCGACGAAGAGGAACCCGTTCGACGGAGAGGGAAAGAACAGAAGAAGAAGTTGGAGAAGAAGAAGCGGGTGAAAAAAGAGAAAGAAGAGAGAGAGAAAAATGAGGAAGAAGAGAAAAAAAATGAGGAAGAAGTGAGAAAATAGAGGAAAATGAAGAAAAAAAATATGGGATTGAAGATTGCCAGACAGAAATTACTGGTCGACGACCTTTTGCTGGAGAGAGCAGAGTAGGTGAGATGATGTCGGCATTAACTTTTTTTACATTTTTTTGGATTAGTTTTATTTTTGGCCATAAAGTATTTTTTGAAAAGATGGGAACTTCTTAGTCCTAGGTGACAGAATCGAACCGTAAGACACTTATGGAGGTCAAAACGGTCAGTTGGTCACATCTTGGGAGCCTGAACAAAATTATTAACTCTCAATTTAAAATTTATCAATTGTTCGTTTTAGTAATTTGTTTAGTTTTTTCATTATAAGATTGTAATGGAAACCAATGAAAATAACAAAAAAAATGGAGAAAACTGAAAGAAATAAGAAAACAAAAGTATAAAAAAGATATTAAAAAATAAATAAAGGTAAGGATAGAGAACATTTTTTTAGAAGATCTACTCCGTTTAACGACTACGTGGGAGAGGTTGTTGTCCAACCAAGGAGTTTCTTTGTGATGCCTCATGCCTTAGCAGTGGCAGATATTGTCATCTCTCTGTCCACCACCACACACAGGTAGTATGAAGTTTTGTTCTTGTCAGGACTCCAAGAGTCCCCCCCCCCAAAAGGCCCTGATATTATTAAGCGCCAGCGCACACCTATATCCCAGGCTCTGGACACTCTCGTGAGTGATGTGGGACTATTACAACCCTCATCTCTGATACCAAATTGTGACGCTCCAGGACTTAGCAGTTGTCGATATTGTCCTCCCTTTGTCCACCACCACGCACAGGTGGTATGAGGTTTTGTTCTTGGCCAGGACTCCAGGAGTCCCCCCAAAAGACCTTGGTACTTACTAAGCGTCAGCGTACACCTATAACTCAGACTCTGGAGTCTGGACACTCTCGCGAGCGATGTGGGACCATTACATTCTTTATTTGGACATTTTAGTTGGGGGTTGAGTTCCGAAACATTTGAATTTACGGACCCAACCCCTGATCTCTTGATGCAAAACTGTCTATTTTGGTTTTGAGTTAACGACACATAAATATTGTTCCTTAAGATTTTCTAACTCTTTGTCATCTCTTACTCTTCCATAAGACTAACAATCTGGTACTCAGACGGGTCGTGACGCCTCTTCTGCCATAACAAGTACAAATTGTTTTATTTTTACACTCCACATGTGTATGTGTTATTGATCTCAGGCCTAAGGTAGAGTTTATTTCCCAAGGTGGAGAATATTTTTTGTGATCATGAAGATGGAATACCCTTTTTTTTTGTTTATATTAGTTTCTTTATTATTTCTTTTCCAGTGGTTCACTAATAATGATTCTTGTATCAAAATATATTTTTATTTTGCAACTTTTCCATGTGTTAATCATGAAGACAAGATAATCCCACCAAAAGAAGGATATAAACAAAATAAAGAAGATTTAGTAGTAAAATTCAGTGGCTCTTTTCACCTTTTGGGTGAAAAAGTAGACCAGATATAAGCCAAAAAAATCATTATCGTTTTGCACCCAGCAAAATTTTGCCTCTAGGAGTGCCTTTAGTAAATTGAGGTGGCTTGGACCTTCACATAGCCCAACGCTCCCGTATGACGTGGTGGATCCCATGTATCTAAGGCCTTACCATGGGTATAAAGATAGAGTAAAACCTGGAATTAAAAAAAAAAACTTAAACTTAGAGATTTTTTTCTGGCCAAAAAGAATGGGAACGCACATGTTGAAAATGAAATGAAAACGTATCAATCTTTTTTTATCTTTGAATTGTTCAGTGTGCCTCGACCCCCTGGAACTCAAAGACGGAAGATTAAACCTCTTACCACTCCAACCTGTTGGCAAAAAAAAAAGTATCAATTTTGGCAGATCTTTGAAGAAGTTTGTGGCAATTTTGTTTTTTTTTGTTGAAACAAGTTTGTGGCAATTTTGTACTGAGAGAAACTATTTATATAGAGAAACATGGGGGATTTTAGAAATTGTGAGAAAGAAAAATAGAGAGAGAGAAACAGAAAAGGTTTATATGAAGAAAGTTTTATATTAGCTGAATTTGAGAGAAATATTTTAGTGGGATTGTCACTGATTTTGTTATATTAAAAATATAATAATTAATTGTTGACAGTAACATCCTTCTATATTGAGTCGATTTACATGAAGAAGGTTTATATTAGCCGTTGGATGATCAAACTCCCCACGAAAATAGACGACCAAACTTATCTGACTAAACTTATCTCTTTCGTAATTGTTTTACCACAATAGACTTGTGTAATTCAAAATACCACCATTTCTAGTTATGTGCACACACATATCATTGAACTCAGTCAATTTATTATGAACAATGTCAAAATGTTAGGTCCACATACCGAGTCAAACTTAAAAAAATCAACAACGGGGGTACTGCATGTACTCCAAAATCCTGGAGGTCCCATGTTTGATTCCTAAAAGAGATGGAATAAATAAGAGTTAATTCCTATATGGCCCCCTACTTTGTGACCAGCTTCCTTTATGGCCCCCAAATTTTTGTAAATTCAAATATAGCCCCCTATTTTCATGGAAATGTCATAACTACCCTTCCCATTAATATATTTTCAAAATAAAATTAAAAACAAAAACCTAAATTCCACCTCACTTCCCTCTCCACCACTCATCTCTCTCCACGTCACCTCTCTCTAACTCACCTCTCTCTCTCTCTCCAAGTCAGCACTCTCATGAAGGTCGCCGGCCGGAAAATTTTCCGGCCGGCGACCTTCAAACTTAAAAAAAAAAAAAAAAAAAAAATTTTCACTCACCTCTCTCTCTCTCCAATCAGCACTCTCATGAAGGTCGCCGGCCGGAAAATTTTCCGGCCGGCGACCTTCATACTTAAAAAAAAAAAAAAAAAAAATTTCTTTCACTCATCTCTCTCTCTCTCTCTCTAAATATTCCGGCGAAGGGGGTTTCCCTTCGCCGGAATCTGGTCTGTTGAAGAACAGACCAGATCTGGTCTGTTCTTCAACATACCTATTCTGGTCTGTTGAAGAACAGACCTATTCTGGTCTGTTGAAGAACAGACCGAACGGAAAATTTTCCGGCCGACGACCTTCATGAGAGTGCTGATTGGAGAGAGAGAGAAAGGTGAGTGAAAAAAAAAATGTTTTTTTTTTTTTTAAGTTTGAAGGTCGCCGGCCGGAAAATTTTCCGGCCGGCGACCTTCATGAGAGTGCTGACTTGGAGAGAGAGAGAGAGGTGAGTTGGAGAGAGGTGACGTGGAGAGAGATGAGTGGTGGAGAGGGAAGTGAGGTGGAATTTAGGTTTTTGTTTTTAATTTTATTTTGAAAATATATTAATGGGAAGGGTAGTTATGACATTTCTATGAAAATAGGGGGGCCATATTTGAATTTACAGAAATTTGGGGGCCATAAAGGAAGCTGGTCACAAAGTAGGGGGCCATATAGGAATTAACTCAATAAATAATTGTTGAAATTTGAGTTACTAAAGATACAAATAAATTAAGGCTTTTTGAGTGAAAGGTCCAATTTTTGGGGGGTAAAACCAAAATAAATCCAACCTTGTCAAAAAATGAGTTTCCAGTCCAAATGTCAGGACAACTCATTGTTTCCCGATTTTTTTTTATCCCCCTCTTGCCCTTGGACGGGACATGCTGACGTTCCCTGACAAAAAAAAACTGGATGGTAAATAAAATAATTTCCCGTACACAAAAAAATTCAAAATTTCATATTTTTTTGAAAATTCAAACGAAATATTAAATTCCCGCCCAACAAACCATCTCTTCTTGGTAAATAAAATAATTTCCTGACACAAGAATGTTCAAATTTTCAAATTTTTTTGAAAATTTGAAATTTTCAAACGAAATTTTAAATTCCCGCCCAGCAAACCATCTCTTCCTGGTAAATAAAATAATTTCCCGTACACAAGAAAATTCAAATTCCCGGTACAAAAGTATCTAGTACAGAAGAAAATTTCCGGTAAATAAAATTATTTCTCGGTCACAAGAAAATTTCCGGTACAAAAGTGTCTAGTACAAAAGAAATTTTTCAGTAAATAAAATAATTTCCCGGTGCGTCAGACAATTTTTCAAAAAAATTTCGTTTCCCGAGAATTTTTCGGTGGCAATTCCGTAAATTTCTGAACAGTACAGATTCTGATGGACGGGTTGTCAGATTCTTTTTCAGAAAAAAATCGTTTCCCGAGAAATTTTCGATGGCAATTTTGTAATTTTGGATGGCATGAACAGTAAATACTTTGTTTTTCAAGGGCCATTTCGTCATTTTTTTCCCAACCTGACTCTTTGGACCTGCCTTTCATTTTTTGGCTACCTAGGATGGGAAACCTATTTCTTCCCTCATTTTTTATGGTTAACCCAATCCCCCCAATAAATTAAGTTACTTGAGTTTAGCTCTTTGGTATATTAGTTAGGGTTTAGGACCCTTTGGTGCCCTGTAAGTGATTATCATATTTATCAGGTCTTAATGATGTATCAGTGTCATGTAATGGTTATTGTAATCCATTTCTACAAAAATAAAAAGTCAAACTTAAAGAAAAACCTAGATTTGACTCCAATTTTAACCAGTTCAAGTTTCTTTGCTTGCCGGATGGTACTCCAAAACTACACCATAATTTTTTTCAATTTAATCTTTTAGTTGTCGAAACTTTGGAAATCATGAATAATAGTGAAAATGCAGAAGTTTATTTTGATTCAAAGAAACAATAAAATCAAAAGAATCACCGGGTAAAGAAGTATACAGTCATTCCCTAACACTTAAGTTTTTGTGCATTGAAAATTGCATGTTATTTGGAAAAAACCCTTGAACGGGACTACTATTGGTATCGGACATACCAGCCCGTAGAACATTGATCCCGAAGTTACGGCCCACGGATGCCTTGGATTGGGCTTTACTAAAAGTGCAATCGAGCCCATATTTAAATCGAAAGCCCAAATTCCAAGGCCTTGGTGGTGGGTGCCTGTAGGAAAATAGTAGTATAGTTTTGTAATATTAGAAAAATACAGGTGCACGATCGTAAATAGGGGCCATCAGTACAAATAACAGTAACTCCAAACGATCTATGCATAAATAGGATTTATAGAGTTAGGGTTTTCAGTTTAGAGGCATTTAGCGCGTTATTCTCCTCCTTCATATCTTCATCGTCGAAGTATCTCTTCTCACAGTCATCATGGGGTAAAAATCTCTTCAACCCTAATACTACGAACATCTTGAATTACCTATGCTTTGATTTTACTGTTATCTAAAAGAATTGAGTAGCTTTAATGGGTTCTGGTATTATCTGTTGAATTTTTGGTTAACATTTAGATCTTGAACTGTGATTCACTTCACTATATGTTGCTCTATTAATCGTCTTTATAAGTACCCATCTAGTTATTTGATGATTTCTATTATTATAACTACTAGATTTGCCTACCCTTTTGGTAGAAATTTTCTATTTTCCTCAGAACATTTTATAGGGCCCAGATTTTGATTTTGTGAATATTGGTTTATAAGTTCCATTTTGATGATAGTTTATAAGAACATTATAAGTTCCATTTTGGATAGTGACATCTTGATAATCGGATTATGTTATATGCCATATTTCGTAAGTTAAAGATTGTTTACCAAAAGTATGAGTATTAATATAGGAAGACTCGTGGTATGGGAGCTGGTCGCAAGCTCAAGTCACACCGTAGAAGACAGAGATGGGCAGACAAATCATACAAGAAATCTCATCTTGGAAATGAATGGAAGAAACCATTTGCCGGTTCTTCTCATGCTAAGGGTATCGTTCTTGAAAAGATGTGAGACTTCTCTCTTCATCTTCTTATCTATCGTCCACAAATTCTTACCTTAAAACTAAGAAACATTTGAATGTTTTGTAGAGGAATTGAAGCTAAGCAACCTAACTCTGCTATCCGAAAGTGTGCTCGAGTTCAATTGATCAAGAATGGAAAGAAGATTGCTGCTTTTGTACCCAATGATGGTTGTCTTAACTACATTGAAGAAAATGTAAGTCATTGAAGAAAAACAGATTCTCCTAAACTCTTTGCACTTTTGATATCTACATCTTAAACTCCCCTTACTGATCAAACAAATCCCACCATATTTTCGTTCAAATGAACTATAGTTATGTCCGTACATGTGCCATTAGACCACAAGTTAGGAAGACCCATGAAATTTATGAGTCCAAGTACTTAGAAACACAATATCATATATATGCTTAAGCTTTATTCTTCACTCTTGCAGGATGAAGTGTTGATTGCTGGATTTGGACGTAAAGGACATGCCGTGGGAGATATTCCTGGAGTCAGGTTCAAGGTTGTCAAGGTTTCAGGTGTCTCTCTTCTCGCTTTGTTCAAGGAGAAGAAGGAGAAGCCAAGGTCTTAAGTTTCATGGAGGAAATGTTTGCGTTTTCCTACCAGTCATTTATTTCGACTTTTTCTTAAGCTAGAGAAATGGATTTGTGAACTATATATATTAGATTCTGCATGTTTATGGATCATAGAGTTGGTTTCTTTTGATGGAAGTGTGAACAATTTCAACCCACTTAATTCAATTTTGATTAAACAACTGTTTGTCAACCCGTTTCTTTTATTGATTAGTTGCAGTTGCAGCTATAAAAAAGGTGGGAGTGATCGTAAGTTGATTGTTTTGCTTCAAAATTTAAATATGAATTTGATTGAGTGATTTACATTTAACAGTATAGATTACAGAATATGTTCTCGTCCTTTGACTTGTGCTCTCGCTTGTTCAAATTGGGAAAAAAAACCCGTATGTGGTGTCAATTTTCACCAACCTATTCTACAAATAAATTGAGCGGACTGCCGGACTCCAAATTAGCTTGGTGTTGGTGATGTGAGAATTCTTGCAAATGGGTCTATTTCAGACCAGTAAAAGCAGAAAATACTGATAATTTTTCACTCATTGCTACCAAGGCAAATTGAAACTGAGAGTTGACTACCCCTTCCAAACTAAGGAGGTCATTGTTTTTCCTCACAAAGACCCAAAATCAGATCAAATCTGTCGTGATGAATTAGACATGTACACAAACATTTTGAATTTGATCACTCTTAGTCAATTGAGATTTCCGTGTAAGATTTCAAATCTAACATAGGAAAACATAACAAGGAGTAAATTGCTCCTAAAAAGAATTCATCATCAAAGTCCTAAGTTTACTCTAATTTTTTGGGTGAGCCAAATTACAGCTCTCAATATGATGAGGAATTTGTATAACATTTTACATCCATTACCTTTGGCAGAGCTGATTTGAAACTGTCGATCATAAAGCCTTCTTAACATTTGGGGCTAATAGCAAGAAAAATTGGATTGCATTTTTCTCGATTACAAGACTACAAAATATGATGTTCTTTAGGAATTCACTTCACAGTATGATCTATGTTCTCTTCTAGATTTGTTTAAGTTATAGCTTAACTAAGATTAACTACACTAATCATGGAAAAATGGTGCAGATTAGGTCAAAGTCATCTGGTGCAGCTCCATGATCATCTTTCTTCATCCATTGTCTTCACAGATAGACAGACAGACCAGCTAGAAGCTTGTCCTCACTGATTTTTCACCTTTCACCATGACCTGCCCCTGTGAAGAAAAACGTAGGCAAGTCTTAATCTTTGCTCGGCTATTTTTTAACATAAAATGTGTTGATGTTTCAGTGGTTGGATATGGGATTGCATACTGAGAAATGTGAATCATATTGGGAGCAGAGTCACATTCCCCACTAATATGGGCTTAGCTGCCATATAATGAGGCGGGTAAGCAATTTTTTGTTCCCTTGTGCTATTACTACGAGAAATTATACACTCAGGGTAACAATTTACCTTCATTTGAACTGGTGGAGAGCTGCAAGTTGTCAGTTCTCTTTCGATATGATATTTGGTAAAGCAATTACTGATGGTATTACGTTCATTGTTGATTCTGGTTCGGACCTGAATGACTCAATCTCACTGCACAAAGAAACATTGTCTTCTAGAGGAGCTCTTGTGTTGGACAATATTTCGATGGTTTTTGGAGAAAGACAAAGTGGATTAGGCTTCAATGACATCTTTTGCAGATCCTCCTGGTGATGAACGTTGATTGGACTGGAAATCTCAGAATCTAGCTTTGGATCCACAATTTTATGCATTGCCTCGTTCACATCGTCTACATTCAGATCTATGTTTGCAACTTGTCTAATCAAATCATCAACTTGATCATCAGAACAAAAGGAATTTTGCTTCTCAGCGGTCTCGTCAGGTGAATGCATTTTATCCTCGGGACGCTTTTGATCTTTTATGGAATTTTCAACCATCTCCAAACTTGACATCCCTTCAAATGACATAGTCTTCAAGTGCTTCTCTCTGCTTGATCCTGAAAATGAATCATTCTGAACTTCTGAAGGATTACCCAGTTTTAGTGCATCAGTGATTATTTCTTTAGGTTGCCCAGGTGAGGGGAGACTTTTGCTTGCAGAAGAATGTAGCAGTCCAGCGTCTTTTGAGTGTAGTTTAAGGCTACCGGGGGCTCTTGAAGTTCTAGCCTTTGTTTTGAGAGCATCGTCTTCAGGGGTTACAGGTCCAGATCCAGCTTTGGATAAACTACTTCGTGCACCAGAACGAGACTGTGAACTACCGTTGGGAGTATGTAGCAGAGATTTTTCCTGAAACGAAAACAGAGCAGTTGAGAAGCGTATACCAATTAAGAAAAGGATGAGGCAAAATGGATAGAAATAAATACAAACCGCATCAAAAAATCCGATTTTTGGTGATGGCATTCGGAGGCCTGAGGGTTTAAAGCTTTTAGAGACATTTGTAGATGCTGGATAAGCAAGTGCCGCAGATCCCTGAGAGATTTTCTTGGCACTTGGGTTTACAGATGAAAGAATATCAGATGGAAGGTTATCAACTTCAGATGCTTGAGAAGCATGGCTATCTCTTCGTAAAGAAGATCCTCTTCGAGGAGAATCAGTAATACCAACAGTTTTAGATCCTTGGCGAGGAGAATTAATACCAATATTTGCCTTTGGACCATTAGAATACTGATTGAGAGTAGATGTTGATGAAGATGATTCAGAAGACCAGCCATCAATTGAGCTAGCAGGAGATATGTTCGAAGAAATCTTGGGTTTTGGGATGGACTTTAGATACACTGAGAGACGGGAATTTTCAGGCTCAGTTCTATTTCTTGAAGAGATCTTTATTGGGGATTTAAGGGTTGAACCAGAAACAGGAACGACACTCCTCGAATTAATTTTGCTTCTCACAGACATCAAGGGGGATTTAGCACTCGAATCAGATGAAGTGCTACCAGACGTGCTGTATGACGAACAAGAAGCTGATGACTTCATCTGAGTGGTAGAAGACTGAGAAGATTTGGGGAGAGTTGTAGGCCTTGAAGTGACACTAGAACGAAGCAAACTGGGCTTTTTGGTCACTGCAACAGTTTCCCCCTTGGCTGCACAATCATAAACTAATGAATAACCATGGTAAAGATTATGCAACAGTAATATTTCTGAAGTTGTCGAAATTCTTCTTACCTGAAGTAGGTTTTGCAGTGTTACTACCAACTTTGACACGGCTGGCGGTGAGAGAAGTCTTTTTGGGCGGCACTGCTGAGACGGGATTGACTCTTCCTATTATCTTGGGTGGCTTCAGGGCCGTGGGATTGGACTCTCTACTTTTTGAGACAGGCTTCAATAAATAAATAATAATGATAATAAACAAGATTAGTATTTAGTGATAATCTAACTAAGTTCGAAGATTTATGCTAGTAATGTTCTGCTACAAGATTCATCAGCGAGGATCATGTGAGAAAAAAATCACCAATTTAGGCCACAGTTTAAGAAATCATTAGTATCTGATACAATAAAAGTCATCTTGTTTATTCATTAATATGTGAGTCATGTGAATGGTATATCATAAAATATACAAAGTATTCAATAAGCTCATTAACAGCATGCCTGTATAAGTCGTGGGCGGACAGTAGCTTCTTTCGTGGTTACCCTCTTAGGCGCGAGAGAAGGCTTCATCTGTGATTATGATAGTTTAATCTTGAGTCAGAAATTTTGATAGTAAGTACTTCAGAAACAATCCAATAAATACCAACATAGCAATAAATACGATGATGTAAACTTACTCCATTTCGACCAGCAAGTCCTGTCTTCTTTGGAGCTGAAAGAAAACTCGTGTATTAGTTTGATGATAAACAACAGACTAGAATAAGGGGCACAGTTAGTCCTCTATGATTTGTATTCATGTTGCATGTGGTAAAAAAGTTAGGCCCCTAACGATTTGGGCAACTAAGAACAATTGACTATTGGAGACTCACCTGTAGATAATTATGTAGCATACCCTAGGAAAAACTCATCTTATCAGATCATCTGGGTCTTCCTAAGATGACTCTGTGAACAGGTCATATTTATGTGCCTTTAGATGGAAAATGTTTTCTTTCAACCTTATGCATGTCACGGCTATGAACTATCTTTAAATTTATATAGTTGAGCTGAACTTTTCAAACCTGATACTCCCAAGACTGCCTTTTTTTGCTCGGACACACCCAATGTTTTTTTGCTACTAGTAGAATGCAGATTAGGAGCTTCACTCGACCTCTGAATGGAAGCTCTTATGTCATCAAACAAATCAACCTCCAAACTTTCCAGCGTCAAACTATCACTGTCTAATGTGGAGTTATATGTAGAGTTTGAATCTGCAGACCTTCTCATATCTTCTTCAATTCCAGGTAACGGACAAGGTGAAGCCTTTTTTACCCCATTATTGATAAAAGATAACTCTTCAGAATCCAGAACACCTGTGCAGTAAGAAGAACGGTGATATTTGAGTAACTAAAGATGCATTTCACTTCAGATGACCATTCTTCTGTATAGAATTGAATGGACAATAAGGTATTTTCGAGATTGGATAAAAATCGCTAGATTGAAATACACGAGGATGTAAGAATACCTTCATTTGTGAAGAAGGCCTTATCCCAAGCTAAACTTTTTCGCAAGTTACACTTTCCATTTTTTCGTGGAAATTCTGTTTCCATGGAATCCGACAACACAGGCTCTTGGTTCACTTCGTCTGTAAGATGCTCTGTATCCTTACTTTCAGTAGCATCTTTAACTTCAAACAAGTCAAAGCATTCATCCTCCATTTTATATTCTGGAAACCCTGCACCATTTTGAGCTTTTGAGAAATCATTTAGGACACTTTGATCAAGTTGTTTCTAGCTAAGAGTTAATCGAAGCATGAAAATTGGAAAAGTAACATATTTCGATTTAGGAGCATCAACTCCAACTTCTCCCCAATCGCAAAACAAGTTAAATAGCTAGTTCACATCAACAAATGATTTCGGAAAAATATGAAAAAATGCTAATTGTTATAGGAGTAAGAGAATTGATTGTAGAGTGTAGAGAGAGAACACATTGAATTCCTGAGCTTCTAACCTAAATTAGATGAGCTTTCCAGGCTTGACATTGGAAGTTAATCAAAAACCCTAAACCCTAGTTTTTCCTCTATTTATAAACAAAAGTATCATCAGATAAGGAATCGGATTAGATAATCGATATATAAAAAAACACAAACTTCATGAGTAACATAGAAATAGCAGCTTCGAATTAAGAACTGGAGAATAATTCCAAACCATACAAAACCCAAAATCAACCAAAAAGCAAAAGCGCAGCTAAATAACCTCAGATCAAAGAACCTATCAGATTATCAATAGATGTCGAGTTAGATTACCAGAAGGAGAAGCAAGCAGACAATCATCCTCGGAACAAACATCAATCAAACGAAGAGGCTCAATATCTAGATTCTTGCTATCAGTATCACTCATTTTGTCCTTTTGGGTTCAAAAATCGATATCAATCAGTATCTCTTTGACCTAATTTCTCAGATCTAGGTATCGAGAAAGGCAAAAGAAAATTTAACCCTAATTGAAACGGAGAAGATGGAGAAGGAAATTGAGATTTGAACTGGAAAAAGAAGGTGGATTTGTATTGATTGAATAAAAAACGGCTGTTTTTTTCTTTTGGTAATGGAGACGAGAGGTCTAAATGCCTTGATTTCTCTCTCTCTCTCTATACACCCAAAGTACACTATATACACCCCTCCGTATTTAAAAATTAGAGGAAAATAGAGGAGCGGGAAAATTCGGATGGGTGCGGTTAAAAGGCCTCCCCGTTTTTGTTAAAAGGCCTCCCCATGGTTTCGTTGACTTGGTAAAACACGTTTGACTTGGCTTGGTTAAAGGGCCCCCTCTTTGAATGGGTGAAAAAACCCCCTTTAAGGGTGTATTTCACCCACATTAAGACTTTAGTTGTTAATTATTAAACTTCCTAAAACCCAAATCCCTAAAACCCCAAATCCCTAGAAATTTCTCTCTTATATTCTCCTTCCCTCTTCTTCCACCGGAATTGTCAACATCACCGGCGACCATCATCGACGGGGAAAGTTCATCGGAGTTGTGCAACAATCTCACATTGTTGTTGCACTCCTAAACCACTTCTCTATCCCTTTCTAAACTCTTAAACCACCATGGATGAAGCAAGTTTCAAAAGTTTTGGAGAAACATCAAAGGATCCTAAATCATCAATTTCTGGACAAGATTCAGTCTCCCAAGAGGTATATGAACATATCCTAACACTTTTTTCCAAGTTGTATGATATATTCGTTGGTTGTATGAAAATTTTTTGGTTGTTGAACACGGAGGGTATTTTCGGTCTGGTCCAACCGAATTTATGCCATTTTACGGCTCGAGTCCGCCGAAAATATGCACAGTAGCTACTGTGCAAAAATTCGGTGGGCTCGAGCCGAAAAATGTCAATTAATTCGGTTCGTGCCCACCGAATTTATGCACAGTAGCTACTGTGCATATTTTCGGCGGACTCGAGCCGAAAAGTAATACATAAAACGGTGGTCTCGGGCCGTTTTGACTAAAATTCTCTTTTTTCCTTATAGGGCTTTGCTGTTGTGGCTTCTTCTCAACTTCCATCTCAAATTACTACAGACACTTGGGATTTTGGAGGTTCTAATACACAAGAAAGGTGGCAAGATGCAGTCGAAGAAAACGAAGCATCATCGGAATTTGGATGTCTTAAAATTGTAAATCGTGAATGTGGAGAAGAAGAACCCAACATTGAAGTTCCAGATAAGAAAGAAGAAAATCAAGAAGAAAACAGACCATATGAAGGTTTTGTCAGCATTGATGTTAGTGAGTATTTTCGAACTGAACAAGTGTTTGAAACGAGAGACGAGTTAGTTAAATGGGCAAAAGAAATTGGTATAAAAAACAAGATGGTTGTTATGATTGGTAAGTCTGCTGCGCGGAAAGGTGGTAAAAAACCGAAGATGGATTTACGATGTGAAAGAAGTGGAGAGTATCGTTCTCATCTTAAGGCAGAAATAATTCCTAAAACAAAAGAACCGTCCACCAAAAAGAGAAAAACGAGTACTAAGAAATGCAATTGCCCCTTCAAGTTAAAAGGAATACCGATAGACGGAGACAAGTGGAAGGTGGAAGTTGTGTGTGGGATCCATAATCATGAACTTGCAGAGACCTTAATTGGGCATGCATATGCCAATAGATTGAATAATGAAGAAAAGGTTTTTGTTGAAGAACTATATCAAAGTGGTACAAAACCACGACAAATTCTTTCTCAAATAAAGAAAAAATTCAACGATAATACCTCGACAATGCGTACCATATACAACGAAAGGATACGAATCCGGCATAGTCAACAAGAAGGTAGAACTCCTATGCAACAATTGATGAAATTGTTAGTTCAACACAATTATGTTTATTGGCATTCAATGAAGAAGGAAACAGGGGAGATTACTAACTTATTTTGGGCACACCCGGAATCTATCCAATTGCTGAAGTGCTTCCACACGGTGTTAATGCTTGATTGTACATACAAAACAAACTGATACGGGAAACCATTGCTTGAGATTGTTGGGATGACTTCGACTATGAAATCATTCACCGCGGCTATGGTTTTTATGGATGGAGAGGCAGAACATCTATACACTTGGGCTTTGAATTGTTTGAGGACATTATTTCCTCCTAACTCTATGCCAAAGGTATTTTTGACTGATCGGGAACAAGCATTAATCAATGCAATAGGTGAAGTCTTCCCACATGCAGATCGTTTATTATGTACTTTCCATATAGATAAGTGTGTGGTTGGAAAGGTTAAACCACACTTGAAAAACAAACCATTCCGAAAGTTCATGTCAATGTTTCGACTAATCATGTTTGCGGAAACCGAGGCGGATTATAATCGCGCTGTTGAAGATTTCGTCACAACGTGGTCGAAGAGTAACGCCATTGATGTTATTTATGTTCAGAAGACTTGGTTGCCACTTAGGGAACATTTTGTAACGGCATGGACCGATAATGTGATGCATTTGGGTAATACTACAACGAATAGGGTTGAAGGTGCACATGCGAAGCTGAAAAGAAACTTGGATACATCCGAGGGTAACTTCGTCACATGTTGGGAATCTATACATTCAATGACTGAGACAGAGATTGTTGCGATTAAAGCTACATTCGAGAAAAGTCGTACATCAGTGAAGATGTCTCATCAAATCAACGCCTTTAGGGAACTCAGGGGTTATGTCTCACACAATGCACTTGACCTGTTGGCAGATGAGGTGGAGCGGGCAAAAACTATAGGAATTGATTCAAATTTGTGTGGATGTGTGTATAGGTCTGTGTATGGTCTCCCTTGTGCTCACGAGATGGAAATAATTATGAGACGCGGTGAGGTGATATCTTTGTCACTCATTGACCCACAATGGACAAAACTCTCAATTATTCCTACTCCTGAGGTATATAACAAACTTCAGAGTTCTTACGAATTAGGATTGTTGTACTCCATGTGGGATATGTCGACCGGTCCTGAGAGAAAAGCCATATTAGAAAGGTTGAGGAGTATTGTTTATAGCAACATAAACGGCTCGAGGCCACCGTTTTTCTGCACAGTAGGTTCTGTGCAAAAATACGGTGGTCTCGAGCCGTTTATGTTGCTAAAAACGGCCCGAGACCACCGTATTTTTGCACAGTACCTACTGTGCAAAAATACGGTGGGCTCGAGCCGTTTTTAGCAACTTAAACGGCACTAGCCCACCGAAAAGTTGTCTCTTCTTTTGTATCTCTCTCTCTTTTGTATCTCTCTCTCTTTTGGCACATATCTCTCTCTCGGAGTTTTGTATCTCTCTCTCTTTTGGCACATATCTCTCTCTCAGAGTTTTGTATCTCTCTCTCTCTCTCTTTTGTATCTCTCTCTCGGAGTTTTGTATCTCTCTCTCTCTCTTTTGTATCTCTCTCTCTTTTGGCACATATCTCTCTCTCGCTCTCTTTTGTATCTCTCTCTCTCTTTTGACACATATCAAAATATAACATTTCAACCCTATAAAAAACCAACCGTTTTAACATATCAAAAGATTATAAAAAACCAAGCCGTTCAAATTATAAAAGTATCCGACATCGTTCAAATTATAAAAGTATCTAAAGCCGTTCTAGGTCTTCCTCCTGCCCACGGCCTTTGTTTTTGTCCTCTTCCTTGTATTTTCTTCCTGAACCCTCTGGGGTGCCTCTGGAAGTTGCTCCTCCCTCAATACTTGGTGAAGAATTTCCTTTCCTGCATCCACCCCAGACAAATCTAGTGCAGCAAGGGCATGCCGAATACCCTCTCTCTGAAAAAAAAATCAAGTCTGTTAACATGTATTTCCATCAATACTAAATAAAGTAGATTACATGCTTTATGTGTACTTACGTAGTAAGCAATCGAACCGAGTGAGCTTTGTGCTTGGTTCGTCTTCCGATGGTTTGGGTTTTGGACCTTCGGGTGTGAAATTCGACTAAACCACTCAGCATATCTATCATCGACCTCCCAAGCCGAACTAACCCGTTGCGACCTATCTTTCTCGTTGAGGACATGATGTTCCCAGTTCTCCCAATACCATGTATGTTCTCCATAATCCTTTGCTTCACTCCTTCTCTTCTTTGTTGCTCTCATGGGGGCAGACGGAATATGTTGAACCACACCAAATTGCCTCAACACCCTTTCGGGTTGATACGGCTCGGCAATATCATCAAATACGATACAACCGCTGTAGAAGGCGTATAGTGGGGGAGATGACTCACCAATGCCCATGAGTCTATATGGGTCCCAAATAACCTAAATAACACAATTATTATACTAGATGCTCATTCAATGTCAAATTAACATGCAAAATACCATAGTATATAGAATTTTACCTCTCGCTCCTCTAAATCGTCGATCATCTCTCGGAGGTTAACCAGTCTGTCATCTAGATTTCCATGTGCATCATGCTCCGTCCATTTACCCATCAGAGGCAAATCCGGCCTAATGTCGAAATCCTTTTTCAAATCCGACAGACCAAGCTTAAAGTGCTCGTCAATCCATGCCTAAACAAGAAAACAATTAGTAACCAAGAAGATAGACTCCTAAATTAATCAACTTATAATAATGTGAGAAATACCTGGAGGAGGGGCAGATAACCCGCCATTTGTCCACCCTTAGTGGAAGCATGACCGAGCTGCCTATAAAGATAAGAAAGCACAGCCGTGCCCCACGAATATTCAGGGACCTTCGTCAAGTCCATCAAATATGTAAGGTAGCAAACAGGCACCTTCGAACCACTCTTGTCACAAAAAAGAGTCGAGCCCATAAGATGGAGAAGGTACCCTCTGACGCAAAAGTCTTTCTTCCGTGCGTCATCTTTGTCTAAGCTACCCGAACAGATTTCCCTCAACCACAACATTCGGACACTCTTGCACTTAGTCGTCTTCAATTCTGCTTCCGCAGCCTCAGGTGTCACCCCTAAACCTTTCACCAGAAGATTGCATTCATTTACATGATCATTATCAAGATGAACTGAGTGACCTGTAATCTGAAGTCCTGTAATACGATGCACATCCTCTAGTGTGATCGTCATTTCTCCAAATGGCATGTGAAAGGTGTTAGTATCTTCATGCCACCTCTCCGTGAAAGCCGTGATAAGAACCCGGTCAAGTTTCTGGTAAGAGTATTTGGCGATTTGCAGAAGTCCTGATGCTTCCACCTTCTCACGAACTACTTTACACTCGAGTTCTATGTCCCAGACATGTTCCTTCTTTGACTCCCGTATACTTTTACTTTCAAGGGCCCCCACTTGCACGCCACTTGCGTGATTATGTAGTTTCAAAACAGGACGATCCTACGTAAACAAACATAAAAGTTACGTTTATTGAAAGTTAACAATATATTATTATATTAAACATTCATAAGTGCGAAAAATAGAAAAACATACACGTACCTTGCCATTCCAAATTTGGTAAGCAATATGGTTCTCATAGTTCTTGAGAACGCTACGGTCCGTCGGCCCTCCTGGAAAAGGATCCGCACCTGCTTCACTAGTCGAACCGTCGACAACCTGCTTCCTAGCATCCTCCTTCCTCTTTCTCGCACTTACAGTTTGTGCGACACGTTGAGACATGACTAAAGATAAAAATAGGATATATAAATAAAGTCAAACAACTTGGAAAAAAGAAAAAAGATGATTCATTCATTCTGAGGAGGCAAGGTTGATGATTCATATAGAGAGAGTGGGAGATTTTAAAGAGAGAGAGAGAGAGGAGAGATGCCTAAAAATTTGACCTACTGGCCAAAATACGGTGGGCACGAGCCGTGAGATGCCTAAAATTCGGTTCGAGCCCACCGAAAATATGCACAGTAGCTACTGTGCATATTTTCGGTGGGCTCGAACCGAAAATGTGCACAAAATTCGGCTCGAGCCAACCGAAAATATGTACAGTAGCTACTGTGCATATTTTCGGTGGGCTGGAACCGAAAATGTGCACAAAATTCGGCTCGAGCCCACCGTAAAAATGCACAGTAGCTACTGTGCATTTTTACGGTGACCTCGAGCCGTATCTTGTCATATTTTCGGTCTGGTTCGACCGAAATTATGCTTGGTGAAGATAAAATTGGGGGTTTTCTATCTCTACGGTCTGGTACGACCGTATTATGATTTTTAAGCATTAAAATTACTAACTTAAACTAAATTAAACAAAAATCATGAACATTATAACAACTAATACCATCCAATCCAGAAATCAATCCAATCAAAACCCTATTACTAATATAAACTAACTATACTATTGGGTATCTAAAAATCAAACTTTCCCTAAATCAACATCAGAAATAACAGAACCCTATGTATTATGAAACTATCCCTCCTTCAACAAACCGAAAACCCCTTTAAAAAAAAACCCTAAATTCAGAACTCAAATCTAGAGACATATATACAGAGAGAGAGAGAGAAAGATATAAGGAGAGAGAGAGATATACTAACCGTTGGTAATGGTGAAGAATGAGAGAGAGGGCGAGAGACCTAGAGCACGAGAGCTAGAGCACGAGAGAGAGAGAGAGAGAGAGAGAAGGCGGGAGATAGAAAGAGAGAAGGGATGAAACTGGTTGTGGGAAGGAGATGGTCTTTTAGGGTCAATTTTGGTCTTGGGTTAAGTTTGACCTAACGGCGTTAACTTTGCCGTTAGGTCAAATATAGAAGAGGGGGGTGCTCCTTTGCAGAGGGGGCCCTATAACCAAATGGGTTATAATGAGGGGCGCTTTTAGCGGGGAGGCCTTTTAACAAAAACGGGGGGGCCTTTTAAAATTTCGTGTGTAGGGTGCGTCTATAGGCGCCCTCGTTTTTACTCAAGCCCGCTTACTTTTTTTGCGCCCAAACGGACTAGGCACTAAGTGAGAGGCCACTTAACAACACGAACTAAGGCCAGTACGAGTGCTGTCGGACTGACTGTCTGGTCCTTGGACTGAGTGCCAAGAGTGAAGGCGGACTTAAGTATAGAGGAGAGGCACCGTTAGAGCCTTAGAGGCACCCTTGTGGGTATGATGCTACTGTTTGTTGGACGAGAATTCCTTGTTGTTCTCCTTGTCGTAGGAGGATTCATTGTTGTTCTCCTCGGCGTTGGATGATTTTTTATTGAGTGATTCTGTAGAGTTAATTTCGTTTTGGGCCCTAATTTGTGACTAACTCGTCGTTTGGCTCGATTTGACCATCGAGAGCCAAAACACTTCGACTTTTTCGGAAAATACTTTTAGGGGCCAAAACGAAATTAATCCCAAAAAAATTGTAAAAATTTTAATGTCCACATTTTTTTTCTCCTTTTCTCCTCCACTTCACATCATCTCTCATTCTCTCCACTTCACCCTTTTCTCAGCATGAAGGTCACCGAATGGCAACTGGCGACCTTCAACCCGCAAAAGTATAAAATAAGAAGAAGAAAAGGCGGAAGATAGATGACATGAATTGGATGAGAGAAATATATATATGCTATTTAGTTGCATATGTTCTATAGGTGCCTACACTACTACTGTAGGCGCCCTCACACAACCAAAAAATTTGAGAAGTTCAAGTGTAATTGGTGAGCCTAGAACAATAACACAGGGTGCCTTTTGAACTTCCCAAGTTTCTTTTCTTTTCATTTTAAACCTTAACTTTACAGTTCAGTCCCCAAATTTGGCACCACTTAAAACTTAGTCCCCAAATTAATGCAAGTAATATTTCAACAAAAAAAACAAAGATATGGATGTGACAATGCCGAGGCGCCTCTAGTAGGTCAAGAATGGTCATTATTTTGTAGTGTTTGGCTACTCAAAACTGTCAATTCCCGAAGTAAACCTATATGTGAAGAAATTTAAAGTAGGATGAGGAAAATAACAATTCAGACACCCACGGGACATGAATTGCAACTCCTAAGGATCTCAATTTTCTAGTTGTTTTTTGTTAACTGTCTCAAGCTTTCTCAGTTCTCACATAAGTGGAGGCTTCTTTTTCAAATTTCAAAGGAGAAAATATATTGTTGAGTTCACACAAGTAGATTAATCGAGAGTTTTATGTCGAAACGAAAAAGATGGAGTTGCTCACCATCCTTTGGTGCAACGGTTGGACACCCTTCTTAAGCCCATGAGGTCGTGAGATCGAATCTCGGTGGAAGCAGTTTGTCATCAAGATTTATCCTATATACAAACTGTAAATAATGTAATAATTTATCGGGCTTTAGGCCTCTTTGTTGTCGGACTTTAGGCCTCTTTCATTTCTGATTAAATTAAGTGGGTATCGTGCTTATTACATCATGATGTATCAATGTCTTGTAAGGAGTAATATCAAAACCAAGTCATGTGTCATTGAGCCTGATTTAGTTATAGATTTCCCATACTTAGGCAGCTACGCTGACTTGTATGGTTCGCTTTGGGAAAACAAAAATATACAAAATGTGTTTTGTGGAGTACATTTGTGAACTGGGACAACCCTCTCATCAAAAAAAAAAAAAACTGGGACAACCACCACCAACACTATTTTTCTCTTCCCTCTCATCTCTTTCTTCTTCCTGGCACAAGCATCGTTTACCTTTCATCTCTCTCTCTCTCTCTCTCCTTTTCCCTCCATCTCTATTTTTCCCTCCATCTCTATTTGCACCAATCTAGCTAGTAAACCAGATTAGCTAGGTGGGAAATCCCAAACAGCAAAACAACCAATGGGTTTAGGGGATTTCCCAAATCAGTGCGGTTGGGGTAATCACCAAAACCACCAACTTGTTTAGGGTGCGGTTTGGGAATCCCAAAAACACTAGAGTGGTTTGAGGAATGTCCAAACTAGTTTGACATTCCGACGAAAGACTTTACTTTGCGGGAACACTACTAGAGAGAGAGAGAGCGAAAGAAGAGAGTGAGAAAGGAGGAGAGAGGGAGAGAGAGAGAAAAGCGGAAAAAATTGTAGGTCATCCGCAGCAGCAGCTCGCTAGCAACCTTTACCGGTGTGGGGAAGAAATGGTGGTGACTGGTGAGGTGCTGGGAGAAACAATAAAGGTGGCCAATATATGGACTGTTATAACTAAAAGTCGCGGAAGCTATCGAACCTACCTAGAAATTGATCCGATTATGAAGATTAATTGAAAAGCTAAGCCAAAATCAAATATGCGAGCAGAATTTAACGAGGTTCGGCTTTAAAGCCTACGTCCTCGGGCGAACAAGAAATCTTTATTGAAGGATAGATGAAGACGACTCACACAACCCGCAAGTTCGTCCCAAGATGGTACCGTATAGAAATTAACCTCTATACTAAATCTTCGACGACCGAGAAATTTAACACCGCTCAAAACTATGAACAAAAAATTTCTCTCTCACTTGCTCTCTCTCTTTAGCTCTCTCTAAAGAAGAGTTGTTGTTGCTTGTGTTGATGTTGTTTTGGTTGATATTGAGTTCCAATACTAAACCCCCTATATATAGCTTTTGTCCACCGACCATAATGGGGGGTTTCTAACTTTTTTAGAAACCAAAAAATTAAACCAATTAGAAACTCAAATTGAAACCAATCTAAACCGGCAATTGCCATAAACTGCCAATTGCATCTTTCTCAAACCGCCAATTGCCATAAACCGCCAATTGCCATCTTTCTCAAACCGCCTATACCCTCTCACAATTCTCCACCTCGTACACAATTTGATATACTTCAAATTTTGGACGAACACCAGGATACTCCTTGTAAGATATATCTGCCTCTTGTAACTTCATCCGACTGCACCATATGACCATGGTTGCCTACGTACCCTTTTACAGGATCAAGCCTACCGTAGTTCTACCAATCCTTCAGATAAAATTACCTTGTCGCCATTACGCCTTTTCGGGCAACTTAACACGAGCCGATTTGTAGCAATTCCAGACAATGCTGAAACTTGCTACACGTCACCACTTTAGTCAACATGTCCGCGGGATTCTCATCTGTGTGTACCTTCATGAGAGAAACATCACCTTCCTCTATGACATCTCGTACAAAATGATACCTGACATCGATATGCTTAGTGCGAGCATGATGAACCTGATTCTTCGCCAAGTGGATTGCACTTTGACTATCACACCATACATCCACGCACTCCTGCTTAATCCCTAGATCATCCAGAAGACCCCACAACCACAATGCTTCCTTCACACCCTCGGCCATAGCCATATACTCGGCCTCCGTAGTAGATAAAGCAACTGTAGATTGTAACATCGATCGCCAAGTAACTGGAGCACCATGTACCCTAAATACATAACCAGTAGTAGATCGTCTTCTATCTAGATCGCCAGCATAATCTGAGTCAACATAACTGCTTACCTGACATGTGTCTCCACCAAAGCACAAACCCGTATCAACGGTACCCTTCAAGTACCTCAAGACCCACTTCACAGCTTCCCAATGTGTCTTCCCCGGGTTTGCCATAAACCTGCTAACCACACTGACCGCCTGTGAAATATCTGGACGAGTACACACCATAACGTACATCAAACTGCCAACTGCACTAGCATACGGTACACGATCCATATGATCCTTCTCCACCGTAGTAGTGGGAGATTGTTTTTCCGAGAGCCTGAAGTGTGGTGCCAAAGGTGTTGACACCGCCTTCGCATTCTGCATCCCGAACCGAGAAACTACTCGTTCGATGTAACCTTTCTGATTCAAGTACAGTTTCTTACTTGACCGCTCTCTCTTAATCTCCATTCCCAGTATCTTCTTTGCAGCGCCCATGTCTTTCATCTCAAACTCTTGACTGAGTTGAGATTTCAACTTATCTATCTCCACCATGCTTCTAGAAGCAATAAGCATGTCATCCACATACAAAAGGAGATAAATAAAGTCACCTTCGCGAAGCTTCTTGATGTATACACAACAATCATAGTCACTTCTACGAAAACCATGCTTTAGCATGAAAAAATCAAATCGTTTGTACCATTGGCGAGGGGATTGTTTCAATCCGTAAAGAGATTTCCTCAAACGACATACTTGATTTTCTTTACCCTCAACCTTGTATCCATCAGGTTGAGCCATATAAATTTCTTCTTCCAAATCACCGTGCAAGAAGGCGGTTTTAACATCGAGTTGTTCCAGCTCAAGATCCCTGTGAGCAACAATACTCAATAGCAGCCGAATAGAAGTATGTTTCACGACCGGTGAGAAAATCTCATTGTAGTCGACCCCTTCTTTCTGTGCATAACCCTTGGCCACTAGTCTTGCCTTATACCTTGTACCCTTGATCTCGGAAGAGTCTTCTTTCTTCTTGTACACCCATTTACAACCAATAACAGACTTTCCTTCGGGCAATGGGACAACCTCCCATGTCTTGTTCTTGTGAAGAGACTCCATCTCTTCTTGCATAGCAACCAACCAACTCTCTCTTTCCGCCACGGTAATAGCTTGTTTGAAGGTGACCGGCTCGTCGTCTTCCACCGAGAGTGCATATTCAACCACATTTGCCTGCCCGTAATGCCTAAGAGGTTTGTCTGACCCTAACCTCTGTACCGGCTTATATAACCGTTTCGGCCTAGTGTGTACCGAAACATCCTGCTGTTGTTGTTGTAAAACTTGTGTACCTTCCCTTGAACCTCCTCATGATCGGGTTCATCAATTTCCTCATCCTGAGTTTTATCCTGATGCTCCACCTGATCATGATTCCTAGAAACCCGTTGATCTTCGGCTTCTACTTCCACTACATGAGCTTTAGTAGACCCAACATCACCACAACTAGGCACCGTAGCTTTCGCCATAGCTACCATAGATGACTCATCAAACACCACATCTCTGCTGATTACAAACTTCTTGTCTTCCGTACACCATAGCCGATAACCCTTGACTCCTGTAGCATATCCTAAGAAAATTGCCTTCTTTGCTCTATTGTCAAGTTTGTTACCTTTAACATGGTAATAGGTCGTACAACCGAAAACCTTAAGTCTCCCGTAATCTGCATGTTCACCTGACCATACCTCGTAAGGTATGCCGCCATCTAAAGAAGAATGTGGAGACCTGTTCACAATATAACAAGCTGTAGCAACAGATTCTGCCCACCATTCTACGCCTAATCCCGAATTGGAGCGCATGCATCTAGCCTTCTCAAGTAGTGTACGGTTCAATCTCTCTGCGACTCCATTCTACTGAGGTGTGTTTACTACTGTCCAGTGCCTCACAATGCCTTCCTGATTACAAAACTCCTTGAATGCCCCATCCGTGTACTCGGTCCCATTATCCGACCTTAACGTCTTCAGCTTTCGACCAGTTTTGTTCTCAACCATTGCTTTCCACACCAGGAATGTGTTGAATACCTCATTCTTATGCTTCAGAAAATAAAGCCAGACAAATCTCGAATGATCATCAACGAATGTAACAAAATACCTGGAACCACCCTTGGAAGGTAACTTTGCCGGTCCCCAGACATCGGTGTGTACGTAGTCTAACACCTCTTTGCTCCTGTGCTTGCTTGTAGAGAACGTCACCTTGTGTGTCTTCCCGAACACACAATGCTCACAAAACTCCATGCAAGGCTTCTTCATGTCCTTCAACAAGCCTTTCCCGCACATCAAAGATAGACCCTTTTCTGACATATGCCCAAGGCGCATATGCCAAAGCCTCGTACTAGCCGTTGGATCCCTTCCACTGATTCCTACTGCTACATCTCCCGTAATTGTTGTCCCCAAAAGTTTGTATAAATTTCAGTAACGAGTACCTCTCATTACCACCAAAGAACCCTTAACGACTTTTATGGAGCCATTCTCTATAATTATCTTACAGCCGTTCCGCTCCAACACACCAAGGGAAATTAGATTTTTCCGCAAATCGGGTATGTGTCTTACGTCCGTCAATGTTCTCACCACTCCATCGTGCATCTTGATACGTATTGTTCCGAGTCCCACAGTTTTACATATACTATCATCACCCAGTATAACTGTACCACCATCTATACTCCTATAGGTAGTAAACAACTCCCTATTTGGACACATATGGTGTGACGCCCCTGAATCAAGCATCCACTTATCGAAGATCTTCTCAGACAGCTCTGTCACCGAGAAACATTCGTCCGCCTCTTCTGACACATATCCCGCCTCTTGCATCTCTTGTTTCTCCTTGTAGCCTTCGTTCTTTTGCTTCAACTTTCTCTTTGGACAAGCCGCTTTAAAGTGGCCAAGCTCACCACAACTAAAGCACGTTTTCTTGAAAGAGCCTCTAGATTTGGATCTAGATTTCCCGCCCTTTCCCTTTCCCCTTTCATTACTCCTCCCCCTCGTTACAAACAACCCTTGTGCTTGTTCTTTGTCTACTCCACCCGACGCCATACTGCTAGTAGCAACCTTACGAAGGTCATCCGCTAATAGCGAATTTCTCGTCTCTTCCATGCTTAGACTATCACCAACAAGCATCAAAGTTTGAACAAGGTTCTCATAGGATTTAGGCAATAAAAGTAACAATATGAGGGCTTGGTCCTCATCCTCAACCTTAACATCAATATCCTTCAAATCTGAGATAATCCTGTCAAACCTATTCACATATTCCTGAATAGAAGAACCCTCTTCCATTCTACATGTGAATAATTTGAATTTTAAGTAGACCCGATTCGTTAAAGTTTTCGTCATGAAACTGCTTTCTAGCTTTAACCACACACCCGCCGCCGTTGTTTCTCCGTCTACTAGGAACGCCACGTCCCTCTCAAGACACAACATAATGGTAGCCCGTGCTTCGAGATCTAACTCTTCCCAATCCTCATCTGACATATCTCCTGGTTTCTTTCCCGTCAACGTCTTGTGTAATTTCTGCGAGATTAACAGATTCTTCATCTGCATCCGCCAATAAGAAAAATCGTTTTTCCCATTGTACTTCTCTATCTCATATTTCCCTGCTTTGACCGTACCACTTCTCGATCCCATCTTCTCTTCGTTCAATCTCAACAAGGCTCTGGTACCAATTGTTAGAACTAAAAGTCGCGGAAGCTATCGAACCTATCTTAGAAATTGATCCGATTATGAAGATTAATCGAAAAGCTAAGTCAAAATCTAAATATGCAAACAGAATTTAACGAGGTTCGGCTTTAAAGCCTACGTCCTCGGGCGAACAAGAAATCTTTATTGAAGGATAGATGAAGACGACTCACACAACCCGCAAGTTCGTCCCAAGATGGTACCGTATAGAAATTAACCTCTATACTAAATCTTCGACGACCGAGAAATTTAACACCGCTCAAAACTATGAACAAAAAATTTCTCTCTCACTTGCTCTCTCTCTTTAGCTCTCTCTAAAGAAGAGTTGTTGTTGCTTGTGTTGATGTTGTTTTGGTTGATATTGAGTTCCAATACTAAACCCCCTATATATAGCTTTTGTCCACCGACCATAATGGGGGGTTTCTAACTTTTTTAGAAACCAAAAAATTAAACCAATTAGAAACTCAAATTGAAACCAATCTAAACCGGCAATTGCCATAAACTGCCAATTGCATATTTCTCAAACCGCCAATTGCCATAAACCGCCAATTGCCATCTTTCTCAAACCGCCTATACCCTCTCACATGGACAATCAAATATCATATGTGGACGACTATTTTATGTGGACAAATAAAAAAGTTATAAATCTTATATGGACAACAATTTTTAGGGGGATATTACTATAATACGTTTCGCTCCATACTCTCTAAATATTTGAGTTTTTACTTTAAGTCCTCACCATTTCCTTCTTCCATAAACCTAAGACATCTTCTTCTTCATTCCTAACAAAATTTGTAGACAGAAATTGTTGATCATGACGAGTCCAAAAAAAAAAGTCCCCATTATCGACCTAATGTGTACAGTAATTGGTGGTGTAAAAATATTAAAGTTTTAATACCAAAACCTAATTGGTTCTTCTTCTTCTTCATCACAGCATCATTGCCTCCTCCACCATCTACAACCACATCCACCATCTACAACCACATCCACCTTCTTCAACCACCTCCACTTTCTTGGGCCATCATAACCACCTTAAATGTGTTCTCATTTTTAAGATGGTTGATATC
The DNA here is from genome assembly GCF_041429995.1 of Eschscholzia californica. Taxonomy (NCBI): domain Eukaryota; kingdom Viridiplantae; phylum Streptophyta; class Magnoliopsida; order Ranunculales; family Papaveraceae; genus Eschscholzia; species Eschscholzia californica. Next base: position 38,407,565 of record NW_028238420.1, on the reverse strand, counting down.
ATCAACAACTTAAAGATGGTGTATACCAGATAAAATGTTCCATAGTTTCTAACAATAAAAAGATCTGAACCAAAATAAGTAACATTGTTGATACAAAGATGAGTATAGATAAGTAATGTTTTGTGTATCAATGAATTTTGAAGACCTTGAAAATTTGAATATGAAATCATATTCTTAATTAAGTCGTCTCTGAAAAGATAAACCTTAACTGAAACTAAGAGAATGGTAGTGGATCAAACTAATTAATTGAGTCAGAGGCATTCATTTGGATGAGTAATAATGCAAAAAATGACATTAACGCTCTTTCTTACTAACAAATTAATTCGTTCCTTGTTTCCATTATTTCTCAAGTTTTTATCATCTTAGAGAGAGAAAGATTAGAACGATATTGAGTTCTGAAGTTAAAGATTGAGAATGGTTGTTTGTTTGTGGTGGTCGAGTAGGAGTATATGGTGGTCCGGTCTGGGAGAAGGTGAAGGTGGTCGGGTCTCGGAGAAGGTGAAGGTGGTGGTGGACGGGTGGTGATTGGTAGAGGAAGTGGTGTTTTGATGAAGAGGAAGAAACGATTAGGATTGTCGAACCCTAATTGTTAGGTTTTACTAATTGTATTTGTTAATGGTCCTCATATTAATTAGTGTTAATATTTCAGGTCCTTATAGAATTGTCCCCTTATTAAATCAAAGTCAACTAAGTCAAACATAATTGACTTGCATCGGACCCGAATATTGTTGTCCATATAAGAAAATTAGTTGTCCACGTATTGGCCACCAAAAAGATATGCTAAAAACCTTTCACCCAAAAATTTTGTACCCCCAATATTTTCTTGTTGTCGGAGACGGTGGCCCTTTGTTTTTTCTCCAATTAGGGTGTGAAATCTGATTTGAAGCCTGAATTAATTCCATCAGAATCTACACAAGTTAACTCATATTCTATTAGTCTAAATTGCTGATTTAAGTTAAATAGTTAATTATAGGTCCATTTCAATCTTCCCGTTCAGTTTAATTACAGAGGAGATAAAAAACTAACACCACCTAATGTTGAAGTTAGTTTTGTTACCTAGAGAGAAACTCTCTACATCTAAAGAGTGAAAAACTAAAAGAAAATATTGAAAGTTTCTCTTCCCTTGATTGAAACTCTCTTCAGATACTATCCCCACCTTACTGGAATGGGCTATGCAGTTATTATATTTAAGGTGTGAGAATGAAATGTAATTACAGAAACAAAGCATTATAACTTAGCATTTTGGGGCACGAATGAATTATATATCACTGAGTGCCAGTCAGAATAGGATTGCTCTGAAAGAGGGTGTATCCAAACCAATGGGATGAGCAGACAACATCTGCAAATTGCAATACCCTTTCCCTTGAATTGCAATATTTCCACAATATTTCATCCTCACCATCTTATTATTTGTTACCAAAACAGGCACTTAAGTAAGATGTTTACTAATAATCATTACTAGATTGATATTCCCGATAACAGCATTCCTTTTCCACAAGTAAGAACATGACCTCGAGATACGTGGTAATGTATGCATGATGTTTGTATACTAGTTAGTTGAATTCATGGCCTATAGGGCGAGGAGAAAACTATGTTTGCATCTCATGCAAGATAACCATGTAAGTGTGTGACATGCGCAGGCTAGATTTTGTTCCTTAGATTTTCTCATGTATCATGGCAGAAAAACTATAAGTACGCGTACTATATTTTTTACATAGCTTGTCCTATTTAAAACTCACCGACCAAACATTAAATTTTGAAATATATTTCACCAATTTAGCCCAAACCATTTATAATTTTTATGTTAAAATTTGTAGTATAGAAATTTGCCACCCTAATGAGACTAAATGAGTTACTCCCATGTTATTTTACACATGCACTAGTCTGTGGAACTCATTAAATATTCTAGTTAAAATTTCAAAACTATTTAAGTGTTCATGTTACCATTGTTCTAGAAGCATCCCACTCAGTTTTTTTTTGATGAAAGGCATCTCACTCAGTTACTAGTTGGTATCAAGCCCTCCATTCATTGTGATCCTCCTGAAGTTATATATTTTCTGCTATTAAATTGAGAAGAAAGATGGTTTCCTTGTACCAAGTAAATTACCAACTTACCACGACTAGGACGAGAAGAAAGTTTTATGTAGTTCTAAGTTTGGCTATTTCATTTAAGGTTGTGATTCGTATATGATTCATGCCAGAAGATGTTACCGTTGTTTACCTTCCCACTAGCCACTGGGTATTGAATTCCGAAAATGTGTTTTTTCCCTTCTATGAAGCTCAGTTCGATGATCGTCATTTTCTATCTAGGAGGCTACATTAACCGAATCTTACCGGTAAGTCCACTATACCACTACTATGATTTCCCTAGAAGAATACGAGAAAGGGAACCAAGAAAATTCAAAACAAAAAATTTGGTAGGTGTAAAAATTGTTACCCAGAGAAATTCCTCCTTGACCACCACGTATAGCTGTGGAGGACCTGGAGGTTGTGGAAATCATAAACCACTTCCTCTATATTTCCGCCAATACCTACAAGGAGATTCTAAGTTAGAAGCTCGATATACATTTGCATTAAGTAGCTTACTAAACATACAGGAAACATCTGCATAGGTCTTGAAGCATCTACAATCTTGAAAAATCTTAGAGTGTGAGAACACCTGAAATGTTAAAATATAGTCAGTAAGAAAGTGTGAGCACCTATACATATTGATCTCTAGATCCTCTACCAAGAGTAAGTATATTACTGGGCACGTGGCTACGTGCAATGAGAGACGGTACTTAAAATCACGATAAAAGAATAAATCTACGAACAAGTTACAATCCATGCTTAAAACATACTTCCCGATTTATATGCAGTCTTTCCACAACCCAACAAGTCCAAAGCTTCTAAAGCAGCCTTCAATTACTAAAATTTTGATATTCACGAAACAAATAAGATATATATATATATAGCATGCCACTATAACCAGTCCCAGTTCATATAACCACGCCGAAATGTAAATTGATTGTATATGAAAAAGCAACAATCACCAACTTAATGGATAAATGATGCGACAAAAACAAAAATAGATTGCACATATATACATGTAAGGTACAAAGGAGTAGGATCATTAGTGATGGTGCATATGCCCATACAGCGTCGCTTTAGACGTGCAACAAACACTTCAGCGGTCAAGACAATAGCTTTCTGTATGATATTTCATTCATTTGAAAAACCTATTTAGATTTCCAACAGCAAAATGTTACAATTAGTACAAGAATGTGCAAGGAAAATAAGGAATATGAAAAAGAAAGAAAAAAAAAAAAACAGCTTGTCTCACTGCTTTTGAGCCAAAAAAGCTTAAAAGCAACTTCTAGAGTTTGGTGAAAGGAACTGCTTTGGTTTCTCTTCATTTGAGGCCAAAGTCCAAACCATCTATAATTTTTGGTGTTTTAGTAGTATGTTATAAAGTTTCCACAAAATACTTTTACCTCTTTATTCTGATTTTTTTTATTACCCACTGAAACATAAACCTCCTAGTAGGCCAGGCGTTTAAATCACTAACTAAAATAGTATTAGTGATTACCATTACGATCAAATCTCATTTTAATCCGATATCCGTAATGTTGGAACAAGCTTATAATGATGAGCATGTGAATATATATATATGTGTGTGTGTGTGTGTGTGTGTGTTTGTGTGCGCGTTCAGAAATTTATTCAGGTCGATTTGAAACAATTCCGAATTTATGCGTTTGGTCACCCAGACTTGGGCATGTCATACGCCAGGAGCTGCCCCTTAAGCTCCCTCGACCTGCATTGCCCCTTTTTGCCCCATTCTGGAAGCTTCCCTAGATATTGCACTCCGTTGAAGTCTTCGGGTCATTTTTCAAATTTCATGTGTTTAGCTGCTCACATTGTGCCTCAAGCTTTGCCACCTACGCTCCCTCGACGGGCATTGCATCTTCCTGCCCGACCTGGGAAGCTTCTCTATGTATTGCACTTCCTTGGGGCATTTGAAAATTTTCTGCCTTCAGTGGAGCATATCATACCTCAGGGGGCAGTCCTTTAGCCTCCTCGACGTGCATTGGACCTTTCTGCCCCACTTGAAAGCTTCCCAAGGTGTTCCACTCAGTTGAGGCCAATTTGGGACAAGTGATGTAAATGAGTTTTCGTAAAAAATGCATTCATCTCTACATAGTGATTTCCACACTAAAGCTACATATGGAAGTCCAAATATTGATTGTTGATAACCGCACTAAAACCTTCTAGAGATCTTGTGAAGAAACACGGTAGACCGTACATGTAGGTATATGTAAGCGTACATGCAGATAATGTGTAATCATACACAACAATTTAACATCAAAAGTTTAAAAGGCAAATGTGTCAGTCAACTAGAATGTTGCAAACAAGTTTGAAATATGTTTCTAGCTGAAATATGAATACGAATATCCTACAAATATTAAAGAAGAAAGACAAACCGTATAAACCCCCATTCTCTTAGTATTTAGTAACGAGACTCGACACATTAGTTGGGCCTATTTTGGGTGGAATCTGTTTTAGCAGGGTTCAAGGCTCCAACGGGAGTTCAAGAAGCTAATATTCTTTTGTTACCCTTCTCTCGCCAAAGGGCCATATTGTTCTTGATAGTTAATCGGGCACAATGCTAGACTGTATACTCAAAGATTTATTACTATAGGTGTTATACTGATCAATCTAGTATAAATGCTTTCGTCTCTTTATTCAGATTTTTCTTTCATTACCCACTAAAAGTCTGAAACATAACTCTCCTAGTTTGCTTAGTATCTAAATCAAATGGAAAAAACAACTTTGCTTTAGTTGGGTTTGTGATACTATTATGATATAACTAGACTTACATTTGAAATTCGTCGTACTGAAACGTACCTTTAACGCGAGGCATGTGAAGATAATTCATGCAAAAAAGGGTTAGCATTAACACAAATAAGAATAGAAACGAACAACAACTAACTGGTCCAGAAAAATAACTTACGTTACAATGTCCAATCAGATCCAAGAAACCAGCCTCTTGAGCCGCCCCTTCAGCTCGCTCACGTGCATTTGCACCTTCCTACACCACCCGGGAAGCTTCCCTAGGAATTGCACTTCACATGGGTCGATTTCGGACATTCTCTAATTTTTTCAACAGAAAGCACCTCAGTACCGGCATCCACCCAACCCTCAAGTGACAGGTTAGTACCACTAGAGTTCTGTCAGATAAATTTGGCCACTGCGGGGTGACCGTTGTTTCTTTAGGTAGAAGCCTCAGAATTGTAGGAATGATGCTCAAAGTAGGAACTACATTCAGAGGCAACAGTCTGGCTAATACTTTCTAAATCCAGTTATGTCCTAGGTGACTCAAAGATAAGAAGTGAGTAGAGTCAAAGATAAGAAGTGAGTTGTAGCTTATTTTCCTATCTTTGACTCTATTGCTATGCACCACCACCTGCACAAGCAAATGCTCAACATTACATTACCACTGGTCCTCTAAATGAAGCACTCTTTATACTTCAGGTTAACCCTGCTCAAGTTTCCAAGCCTCGTCAGGTACCTTGGGTGGAAGACAATGGTGTTTCATGTTTCAACTCATATGATATCACATGCAGAATATAGTCAGCATCCTCAACCCTTTCAAGGTACATTAGTGGGGGAAGGCACCGATACCCTGTCACTCACCAAGGTACTTTTTTTTTATAATTTGAATAAATATATGTGCATACTGAGTCTATGAAGATTCAGGAGTTTGGAAGGTCTATAATGTTGTTAGTAGAGCCTCCAAAAACAGTGAAGTCTAAGAAAGATACAAATTTCACCCAAGGGACTCCTCTACTTCAAATGGTCCTATACAAAGTGTTCTTCTTAGATTTCTAAAGATGGCATTATTTCTTTCCTTCCAAGTGGTCCACATGATATCACGAGGTATAAGATTCCACATGGTTTCTGTTGAAACGCATTTCTGTATTTGATCTTATTCATTATGAAGCAATATACACATATATATACAACTAGGATTATATCTCTTAGGAAATATATCTCTTAGGAAATATATCTAGCAATAATGTTTGGCAAACTGACACGACTCACAATCTAATGAAGATACCTTACTGTATTGCGGACAAAGTTTCTTGAGTAAAGGAAGAGAAGGATGACCCAACCGACAATGAGCCTCAAACGGAGAAGTTATACTTGAGCAAGCAACTGATTTTGGTAGCGATGTACCGAGAATGTAGAGACCTCCAGATTCATGTCCTTTACCAATAATCTTCTTCGTCATAAGATCCTGAAACAAACAATGATCAGGAAAAAAATGAGATGAAACAATTGAGTTTACGAGTAAGTTGACTGACTGAGAGCAGATTAAAGGATAAATGTGGTAGATGTAAGACAGATGACAAGGGGAGCAAAGGGGTAGGATTGATGGTGCCAGACCCACGAACACAAGATAATGACCCATCAGCTAAAGTAATCGTTGAAGTGGAAGCGTGTGGTTGAAAAGTATAAAAGAGATTAGAATTACCTGTCATATGATTTGTGGCACTAGAATCAATGACCCATTTGGAGGATGAAAAAAGAAGACACATGTTGGGTTTACCTGAATCCGCAATAGCAGTGACGGAAGGAGATGAAGACTTAAGTGACTCTTGATATTCCGTGAACCTCGCAAATTCATCACTTGAGACAAGAATAGATTTTTCAGAGTTATCATTGGTGAATGCAACGTTAGCCATGTGTTTTTGCTGATTTTTATACTGAAGCTTTCGACATTCAAATTTAGTATGGCCTGGTTTGTGGCAATAGTTGCAAACGATGTTTCCAAATCCTTGTGAGCCCCCTCCTTTGGTTTCATTATAATTATTCGATCTCACGGGTACATAGTTACTGTTTTTACTTACCAAAGCACTACTGAGTGGAGCAGTTGGAGTACTTTCCGTGCGAAGAACACGACTAAAAACATCTTGTAAAGATGTCATCTCGGAACCAGAGAGAATTTGTGACTTAGCAGACTCAAAATCAGAAGAAAGACCGGCAAGAAAACTCATGATAGCCATCTTCTCACGTTGTCTTTGTTGAACCTTCACATCAGGGCTAAAAGGCGGCAACACATTAAGTTCCTCGTATGTCTTCTTGAATGCCATAAAATAGTTTATAAGGGACTGATCTTGTTTCTCTGCACGGTAAAAGGCTTTACAGACCTCATACGTACGGGAGAGATTCCCTTTGTCGGAGTACAAAAATTCCAAATAGTCCATTAGTTCTTTAACAAATTCACAATGATTGATTAGGCCAATTACCTCACTATCAATGGAATTTCGAATTTGAAGGAACAAACGAGCATCCTCTCGGAGCCATGTTTGTCCTGAACTCCCTTTCTCCATCGAATCCTCTCTTGGAGGATCATCAATCAAATGATTGTCTTTGTCTATACTACGAAGATAAAGACGAACAGTTTTACTCCAATCCATATAGTTGGATCCATTTAGCTTGTGGTCTGTGATTTTAGAAATCACCGGCACTACGTCCGATACAGTAGAACACTTATTTGTATCCATAACAGTGAAATAAAGTGAGAGGAAAACCAACAAAATAGAGAACGAAAGAGGGATGATACGCACAAAACCTCAACGAGGCAGCAAATGAAAGATCAACGATAGGACATCATCGAAAAATAACCCGTAGCAGCAATGTATCCTCTAATGTTCTGAAAGAAGACCCTTACTCTGAAAATTACTTAATGAAATATTTGTAAACCCTAATGCTCTGAAAATAAACTTGATGTTTTGAAAAAAAAAATGAAAAAAGAATAAAAACTCAATGCTCTAATACCATGTTGAAACACATTTCTGTATTTGATCTTATTCATTATGAAGCAATATACACATATATATACAGCTAGGATTATATCTCTTAGGAAATATATCTAGCAATATATCTTAGGAATCTATATAACTAGGAAACAATTAGACAGCTAATATATGACTGTTATCTAGTGTACACAGCTAACAGTTTCCTTGTTTTGGAAATGGTTGATTGTTCCATTGACTGAAGCAACCCTCTATATGTTTCTAGGACATATCCATGTGAGGTTGAAACTTCTTAAGAAAAATTGCCAAATCTGGGTTGTTAGATGGAAATGTAGGAAGAGATGGTTAGCAGTCCCCATCTGCTTTACACATAGTACCTCTGTTAGGTCTGATTATGCCCCTTCTAATGCGCACATGTTTAGTAGGTAGTCTTCCCAAGATTGCAGCCCAAAGGACAAAACTGACTCTGGAGGTATGCCCTTCCTCCATATCTTCTTTGTACCTTTATGGGTGATTGTGTGGTCAGTTTTTAGTCTTTTGTAGCATTCTCTGACAGATAGGTTCTCTTCCTTCCCTTGTATCCGTACTGATTTGTCCTCCTTTTCAGATAGATGGGTTTGATTGATGGTTTCCAAGATATTAGCCACATCTTGGGTTTCCCAATCATTGAGGTTTCTTCCAAGTATAATGTTCCAATCTCCTCCCCGATTCTGATTTCTGAAGTCTCATACGTTGCTTCTTCATTGGTTGATAAAAGAGAGATATTAGAGAGAAGATCTTCATTCATGGTTTAAGATTTTTGATGCCCAAACCATCATTTTTCATTGGTTTGCATACGCTATCCCATGCCACCCAACAAATCGATATGTTGTCATCATCATCCCATAAAAAAATCTTGATCTCACTGTCTATGGTCATGAATTCAGACGTTGACATTCTAAAGAGAGACAAGTAGTACAAAGGAAGTGCTGCAAGGATATATTTTGTCATAACTAACTTCCCTTTTAATAAAGTTTCACCCTTCCAGCCAGATAACTTCTTGATCCTTTAAATGACATCATTCCATAGATTCTTGGATCTGTAGGTTTTCCTAAAGGCAATCCAAAGTACTTTGTACCCAAATACTTTTGCAAGAACATTTAAGTTGTCAACCCTACCCTCACTACACATGCTGCTTTCGGAGTAGTTTGCTTTTAAACCTGTAGCTACTTCAAACCAGATGAAGACATCTCTTAATTTCTCCACCAGGGTCACACATCTGAGGTTGAGAAAGTATAGACCATCATATGGTAACTATAGATGCGAAATAGTGGTGTCTTCTTCTGAAACTTTGAAACCCGTGAACCAGTTCAGTTCATCACCTCTCCTCATACTGTAACTTAGAACTTCTCCAACCAGTAAAAGAACAACAATGGGGATACTGGATCTCCTTGCACTAGTCCTCGCAGCTGCCAAATTGTCTAGGTGTACCATTAACTAAAGCAGAGAAAGTTGCAGAGGACACACAATGTATCCAAATCCTCCACTTGTAGCCAAAGCCCTTCTTTACGAGTATTCTGTGTACCAAATCCCAGCTAACTCTATCGTATGATATTTCCAAGTCCACTTTGACCAAACAACGTTTCCCATCTTTTCTCTTGCATCAATCAATTAACAAGATTACAAGAACACCATCTACTATTTGCGTTATGGCTACAAAGCTCCCTGGTGATGCGAGGTTAGGGATTCCGTGACTGTGGCCATTCTTGTAGCTAGGATCCTAGACCAGATACTTCTCTTGCTATTCCCCTCGATAATAAACTCTTTCATGCCCTTTTTATTCCTACTCTTAAATAAACCTTATTTTCATCTCTCGATTTACTAAAGATAACCTGTCTTTTATTGAATATTCGTCATGGGGTGTTATGCTGTGAAGTCTCACGACAAATTTAACTTGAAGTCATCTAAGAAAACCTCTACCCCATGACGTCCACTCTGTCCCAATTCTCTATCTTTTACACTTCCTATAAGTTTTTCATCATATGGCATATGGCATCATCATTTAGGAAATACTTCACCATCCGTTCACCAAAAACTTCATGGAAATCATATTGTCAGTCTTCGTTCTTCACCAACCATTGCAATATGTCCATCTAATCAACAAGAAAAGAGCGAAGGCTACTCTTTGCTTCATCAAATAGAGTTCCTTGTGCTTCTTATTGCTCGGGCATTGTAACATCTAGGGCCCGTTCCTGTAACTTCACATGTATTGTCTTTATCGATGATTATTCTAGGCTCCATCGGGCTTACCCAATGAGAAGTATACCAGAAGTTTTACATGTTTTAAGCATTTTAAGAAATGAATGAAATTTTCCATTCTTCTTCAATCAAATATCTGTGTCGTCTTTAAACTTGAGATCTCTTTATTGGTCCTTTTCAGATTCCTTAGATATTCCGTCTACATTTCTTGTCTACCCTTCACCAATGGAATGTGCTAAGAAGAAACATCGTCAGAGAACAGAAATGGGACTAACCTTGCTCCTTTATGACCCGGTTATTGCTGTCTTCCGGGACTAACCTTGCGCCTTCATGCCTCAGTTCTTGCTAATATATTAGTACTTTTTGACAAAGCACCAAACTTTGACCTTCTCAAGGTCTTGGTTGCCAATTTTCTATTCTTGGGTCTGCATAGCACCAACAAGTTGTCTGCCAAATCAGTTCCACGCGTATTTCTTTAGTTGTACTCCCTTCAATCAAAGGCAGCGTTGTTATGCTCCTATCTCCAAAACGAGAGCAGGGGTAGGCATGTTATCTTTGATGAATATCTTTTTTTTCTCCAATCTCAGGCCCTCGTTATAATAACTGCCTCCTCTTTCCCTTCTCATATCTTTACCTCCTGTTACGTTATCCTTTTTTCCTACAACTAACCTCAACACTACTCCCTTCACTACTACCCTCTCCCAAGCTATCTATTTTCTTCCTAAACCCTTTGCGACCCAGCAATACGTACTCGTCCAATGCCAACTTGACAACACGGTGCACTCCAAGCGTGAACAAATCACTGATTTCATAAGCTCATTTTACCATCCAAATGTCAGAACCCACAAGAAGCAACAACAGTCGATGAATTCAGTGCTGGCAGTGGAGCAATACTTGGGGACTTGTCTCTTAATACCCCTCCATGAATGTTATGTTTTATCGATCAGTCTACAAGCTGAAACTCGAGCTAATGGCTCCATTAAAATGCATAAAGCCAGGCTCGGAGCTAAAGGATGGAGACGATTTTATGGTGATCTTCAGTTCAGTTGTGAAGATTGGCAAGGTGGACTCTACTATCCCTTGCAGTTTCATTTGGTTGGATCTTTCAACATGACGTTTCTAATGCATTTTTACACCGTGATTTTGAGGAGACAGTATTCATGACTCAACGTTAAGGATCTTTATGACCTTAAGCAGACACCTAGTTCGATAATTTGGTGGCTTTCTTTCCAAATATGGCTTCACTTCAATTCCAGGTTTACCCCCAACCCTCTTCTGGTATCATGTTACTTTTGTTGTAAGTTGACCACATTTTCGTCACAAGGACCAATAGTTGTTTGCTATATCAGTTTATCAACGCTCCGAAAACTGAATTTGCTATGAACGTCTTGCAGGATATGCATTATTTCTTTGGGTAATTCTTCCCCAACCTCGTTGTTGATGATCTGAAACAAGTAAAAAGTTGATCTGCTTAAGAAAACGAACATGTCGGAATCCAAGATCATTGCAACTCCAGTTTCTTACTTTCTTTAGGGTCCAAACTCTCTGCTTCACTTGAGAATACTTCCCTTTATCGAAATAAAGTTGCAGCCCTTCAATACTTCCCAAATATCACTTTACAGCGATTTAGCTCGGCGCCTTTAGAAGCACCCAATTTTCAATCCTCTTTTTGTTAGTATCCATATGAATAATGCTCTGATACCAATGTTAGATCCCGATCAAAGCAATGAAAGAAGTTAGTAGATAATATTCAATTTAGGGCTAGAATAAACCACAACTTAATTAATTTTCTCTCATTTCTGCAATACAGATATTTAGGTGTTGTTTGACAATCAAAAGTATAAGTACTTTTGCTTGTAGTAGAAGTTATTTTGTTTTTTAAAAGTAAAAAAAAAAAAAATTCAAAAACATATTTGGCAAAAGTGTTACTTATAAGTAAAAAAAAGTCAAAAAGTTAGTATGGTAATCCAATTTACTTTTGATAATTTTATTTTTCTTTTACTCATAAAGTTACTAGATTATAATTGAATTTATTTATGATTTCCACGATTACTCTTGTATACGAAGTGGTGGTGATATTGGTGGTAGTGTTGGTGGCGGTGCCTTGAAAATATGGTTGTGGGGTTTGGTGGTGATTGATGTATGGTGGTGGCAGTGGTAGTGGTGGTAGAGGAACGATGATGGCAGTGGTTGTGGTGGTATGAGGATGGTGGTGCTAGAGGTATGATAATGGTGATGAAAGTATGGTGGTAATGGTAGTATGTCGGTGGTGGTGGAAGTACGGCGGTGGTGATGATGGTAGTGGAAGTACAGTGGTGGTGATGCTGAAAGAACGATGGTGGTGGTAGTTGAGATATGATGGTGGAGGTATGGTAGCGATGGTGGATAAAGTATGTGAGGGTAGTGAGGGAGGTATGGCGGTGGTGGTAGATAAGTAGGTGGTAACGATGGAGGTATGGCGGTGGTGGTAGAGGTATGCTGGTGGTATAGAGGTGGTGATGGTACGGTGGTGAAGGTACGGTGGTGGTATAGTGATGGTAGTGGTGGTGGTGAAGGTACGGTGGTGGTGGTGGTGGTGGTAGAGGTACGAGGTGGTTGTAGTTGAGGTGTGGTGGAATGGTATGGTAGTGGTGTTAGTGATGGTGGTGGTGGAGGTACGAAGGTGGTGGTTAAGGTCGTGGTGGAGGTACGATGGTTGTGGTGAAGGTACGGTGGTGGTGGTGGTGAAGGTACGGTGGTAGTGGCGGTGAAGGTACGATGGTGGTAGAGGTACGGTGGTGGTGGAGGTACGAAGGTGGTCGTAGTTGAGGTGTGGTGCGGTGAAGGTGTGTGGTAGTGGTGTTAGTGGTGGAAGTATGGTGGTGGAGGTGGTGGCGGAGGTGGAGGTGCGAAGGTGGTGGTTGTTGAGGTATGGTGATGGGGAGGTGCAATTGTTGTTTAGGTGTTGGTGGAGGTACAATGGAATGGAAAAAGTTTAATTGTGGTGGTGGAGCGGAGGTAGACGAAGAAAAAAATTTCGTCATGTAAAATCTATGTACGTGTTGTACATCAGTTACTTTATTTTAAAGTCAAAAAGTTAAAAATATTAACTTCAAAAGAAAGTCGAATTTTAACTTAAGTGAAGTCAGAAATTTTTCTCGTTATCAAACTAACTTTTTTACTTTTTAAGCAAAAAAAAATTTACTTATTTTAGTGTTGACAAACAAAACCTTAGTTTAATTAGAATGAAGGAAAACTACTGCAAAACACCTAAACCTAAAAGTGACTACTCACTCTAAATTAACTACCCACATCTATTTTCAGCTCATCATACCACCACCTAAGATGTTGACCATTCAATTTTTCAAGAAGCTCTTTAATTAGAACCAACTGTTGAATGAAAACTATATAGAGTCACCATAATTTTCTGCAGGTCAGAGAGGTTCTTGTCATATGCATTTCTTTATATATTCTGTCCCTATATCAGCGTCAAATAACATTTCATATGGAACCATATTATCTGTTGTATATATCTAATGGAGTAGACTGCATTCTTTGATATTTCAGATCTTCATAACTAATAAAATGATAGACTCCGAGCCTCCTGTTCCTGCTATGGCGTGGTCATTTGTGTTTCGAACTTCATTCCACCCATCCCATGTTGTTCTCCTGGTCCAAAAATCTACACCTAAACACACATTTAGTCCACCTTAATATTGATATAGGATTTTAAGCCAAAATAATAATTATAATGGATATTTAGTCCAAATTGACCCATCTCTATAGAAAGAAAAAACAGATCTCTATCATTTCTATTTAATCATAATACCCATAATATGAAATCAGATTTTGACAAAATTTATGTCTAAATTAAAGAGCTCGACGAGACGGATCCAGTGGTCCATCTTGATCCTAATTTGGACAACGTTTGGTTGCCCAAATTTTACAAAAACAGATCTGGTTTCTACATCCCAAACCATTTGACATAGCTGAGTTTCTTGTTTAATGAAAGGGTACTTCACTAAAAGGGGAATGATTACTGATTTAGGCTTGCTCCGTAAATCCAATCATTGGAGAAAACCTATCTGAAAAATTATCGAAATATGTCATGTTTTGATGTGATGACATGGACTGTTGCATCAACATCTGAAGCCTCCCATCAGTTTCGGAGCTTAAGCTTGGCTGTGGGGTGTAAGTTGATCTGGTATTTATGCCCACAATCAACCCATTTGGTCTTCTTCCTTTTCCCACTACTGCTATAATAGCAGGATCGATAAATTCAGGATGATGCTCCTAATTTGTTGTGGAGGATATTGATTCCTCTGTACAGAAGAACTTCCAAACAGATGATGCCCTGAAAAAAATAGAATAGCAACATTTTGATATCACTCCAAAGATGCATACAAGTAACCAAAGCAGGTTAAGTATATATTTTTTTTTATAAATTTACAGGCCAGAAAAAGAGTCGAATGTCTGATCTATTCTCTCCTGATAAGAAAATCCAGGTGGCGGTGATCTGCTTGGACGCGAGAATCCAGGAGCTGAAATTGGAGCTCGTGAAACTGTTCAAGCCTCGAGGCATAAGCTCATAATAAGATAACTAGACCACGAACTATGAAAAAGTCATATCTAGATTATCCTACGTAGAAGAATTAAAAAGAGTATCCATTAAGAAGTGAATTTACCAGAGAGCCTTTCAGCCGAAAGAAGGAACTGACTGCTTGGAAAAGTTTCAGATCCCCCTAAAATACTGGACAGAACCATTTCGAAGCCTATCTAAGTACTGATCCCTATTTTCAGTTAAGTTCTGATGGTCAGGATAAGTTTTGGTCATGTTACCAAAGTTACTGAAGGAAGGCTCTGACACTGGAATGGTGATTTCCAGCAGTAACACCCTCCTGTCTTGCAAAGTAAAACCTAGACTGATTGCTATTTTGTACCTTCGATGCACTTTTAAGCAAACCAAGATTTTCGTCGCTTCCACTTAATAATCTGGCCAAGATAATGTGGTGAGGTCAACCACTCATCCCAAGTGTTGTGTAGCGATAAAATACCCCGAGCTTATGCCGTTCTCACTAGTGACTGAACCATCATTAAATCGTTCAATTACTTGTCTTCCTTTAAATTCGAGGGAAAGTTGGCATGTTGGAAAGAATTCCCAGTCTCAGATGAGTTATGGACTTCATGTCACTAACTAAGAAATTACAGTATGCAAATGGAGGCAATATTTCCTCATCAACTTTACAGTTAACAGATCCACAGACTGATCCAAGGATACTTGGACTAATCCAGCATCTTGCAATTAATGACCAGTATAAAGACCAGAAGCTCCAACAGTGTTAGATGAATGAGGCAAAGACGACTGGTGGGCAACTTCTGATACACTCACACTTCGCTCATCAAAAGCCTCTGTCTTCTCTTCAACTCATTGAATATATACCAGTCATTACTTGTCGAAGTGATTCCAATCTCCAATCTAGTTGTTCCCTTGAAATGGAGACATCATCAGACAAGGTGGTTTTCCTTGACGTAAGTGATTTATAGGGTGGCTAATATGTTCCACATGATACTGTTCCATGTTCTGGTTTCCACGTGACCTAAGTTCATCAAGACTGGCAAATGTATCGTTAACTCTCAAAGTGTCACTACTGTCACTGCCAAGATTACTATCAATAATTATTGATTCCAATCCAGAGCATAAACTCTGAACCGTCCCATCTCTAGCAGAACCCTCGTCTTTATTGGCACCAAAACTACAGATTTGTTTACCAGCCGCTGATTCGTCGGCGCCCGTCTCACTATCCTTGCTTATTTGTCTATCCGTCAAATGCTTCCACTCTACCATTGGGATGTGTTTGACTTTTTTGTTACTAAGGGCCATTTTTCTAAATTAGTAGGCATTAGAGATGCTTGAATTGAGTTTGTAACCACTGACGAGGACAAACCATCAGACTTTTGTGCGGAAGGTCTATTTGAGCAACTTGTAGTTGGTGCTCGGCCATTGGGAACACGCGATCCCCTAGCAAGTAAGATAAATTCCTTTCAATAGTACGGACTAATAGAACAAATGAGAAATGCAACACATAGGAAGACATGAACCATGTAACACCAGTCGGGGGGCAATATATCTGCTAGACCAGAACATTTGGTCTGAGCTGTAGGATCCTGCTTACAATAATGGAGTTGTGGAAGTTTACTGAAATGTGTTAACTACATCCTCCAAAAAAGTTTAAGAAATCGGATGCTCAAATGTGTTAAGAAATCGGATGAATTTTAAAAGGATGACAAAACCAAAGTGAATGTCTTACATTTGGAACAATTTAGGGTTTAGGTTTAGCTAAAGATGTAGCATATTGTCTGTAGAAGCATATTGTTTGTACGGCAATTTGTTGGCACTGTACTCCTTTAAAAAAGAAAGGCAAGTAGATAAGAAACATGATCAAACTATTCCTAAATCATTAGGCGATGAGAACATCTTCAAATTAGGAGATGGAAAATTTGCAGCAGTCCAATTTAAATCATTAGATAGTAATGACATTGAAGCCTGCGACATATGCAAATCTATCACAGTCAAAACCAAGAGACAGAATTAAACGATCTATTCTGCAACATTGCTCATAACATAGGGTTTTGTTGTTTCTCAGGATGCATTTGTTAGTTGTTACTGATATTCTATGTTACATATGAAATCGTTCAATTTGAATGTCAACCATGATGATTTCCCACTCTTTAGGTAGAACACATCAGATAAGACAAAGACAAAAAAATCTGATTACATTAAAAGGGGGCCTGGATTGAAATGCACGAGTCTGTTTTACCTTTTAACGTAGCTCGCTCTCAGAAGGATCCACAGACACAGCCAAAGATTAACAAAATCCTATTGTAACCTAAAGACACAGCCGCACAGATCACCCATATTTATATTGCAATTCCATGTATTAGGCCTCAAATCTCAAAAAATAATAAACAAACAAGAGAACATTCAAGTTTTCTACGAGGCACCGATAGCAACAAACAGGACACTTAAACAAGATAAAGGAACAAAAAAGAAGAAAGAGAGTTTTGGATGCATAAAATTAGTTGATATACCTTGTAAAGGCTGAAACTATCTCATGTGTACTAAAACTATCTTCTTCAGTGCCAATTTCATGCAAATATAAACAATCTGGATTGATGCAAGACTGGGCCAGCAAAAGAATCCATTTTCAGAGGGCCAAATAGAAGTCTTGCTCGATTCTCACAATTTTTTTGTACTACAATACCGGTATACCTGAACTCTGATAATTAGATGCACATACCATATTTCTTTTTGAAACTTGCATACCATATTTCTCAACCATGCCTGGCAATACTTTGTGGTCCCAAAGCACGCTCTGCAAACAAAATCCAATCAATTAAGCTGATAATAAATTGTTACATTGATAGAAATTGAAAAACTGACCATGAGTTACCTTAACAGTTTATCATCTAATATGTAACCATGCACCGACTGAATACATCGCACTGCTTCCTCCTCCTTTGAGTTACCATAACAGTTCACAATCCTCAAATATTTGAGTGGATAGAAGAAACTTACTGTTACGGAGCCCATTATGAAAAAAGAAGGAAATAAGCACGGACTGTCGTACTGGAGTTCCCTGTAGTATTGCAAAAGATACAATTTTGTGACTTAAATTACTCAAAAAGGTAACGATTTATGTTATGTGGACACTGATACAAGTATGAGGTGTCAAATAGGGGAGGAGAAAAAGGCTATTACGGGAATATGCTTGTACCCATGTATTTCTTGAATTAGCATTACACATTATTTTTTACTTTCAATATAAACTGTGCTACACTGAACACAAAACACAGTATTTAAAACAGGTAGCTTACACGACTATGTGCAGGTCACACAAGACGTGCAAAGAAGTGAAGGCACAATGTACATTAGCTTAAATCCATTGAAGTGATTGGAATACCCAAGGTCTATGAGTATCCGAGTACCCAACAAGGTAAAGAGGAGTATCCGCATTAGTAGTGTTAAAAGTCACAACACTCTCGGCCATTTCCATAATGATGCCAACACCAGACACATATCTATGGAAATAAAGAAGAATATGAACAAAAATAAAAGAAAAAAGCAGCCGAAACGAATAGGATCAAAGGCGACAAGCATCTGACAATAAGCTTTCTGCAATTGAAAAACAATAGGATCGTGTACGAACATCGTAAAAATACCAAAAGAAAAAACAAATGAAATAGAACACACTGCTAAACCATTCTTTGGCAAATCAAGTATTAAGAAAAGCTGAAACAACAAAAACATCTATAAAACAAAACATTGCCTATAATTAATCACAAATAAATAGCCTAAGACTAACCATCAAACGAAACGAAACGGCTTATGCTGATCTCTACATGTCAATGGCAGATTAGCATACTTCAGCCTAGAGATGGGTAGGGTGGTTTCAATCATTCTCTGGAAAGGAGTAGTCTTACTAGCATCAGCATCTTCATTGTGGTTCATGTGTTCGTCCTGATCTTTTTCACAGTTTGTTCTTTCCAACAATATACCATCAAGATCTTCTAAATCTATATTTTGGAGCAACTTCTTTCGGCACCTTCGAGTAAGAACATCATCAAGGCCCCGAGTAAATAGCTTTACCTTCTCAGTAATTGATTTTACAAAGCAATGTTGAAGAACGAGTTTTATATATTCTTCTCTGTTCAAGCTATACACAACCATTGTGCTACCTCCAGGACACAACTCCACAATTTTCCTCCCGCACCCAGACTCATCTAATTCTTCAGTTTCCCAAACAAACGTTAGTCCTAAACCATCTGCATCTATAAACTTAGTATCCATCTCCAAAATATCTTTGCAACTTTTATACATATATGGATCTGCATCTCGTATATCTTCCAAACTAATTATTGATCCTCCGGCTAATTGCAAGAAAAACAAGCGATCAAACCCAATGCCTATTTGAATGTCATGCATCAACGCTAAGGCAATCACTCGGCCACAAAACCGATAATATTCAAGCTGTTGAGAATCCGTTTTTGCTGCAAACAGGTTACAATATTAATTATGTTATTAGAGAGATTGACTAAGAGAATTGTCGAAGGTAACAAACATTAACATGACAAAAACATGAACGGCAATTCAGAGGTTGATTAAATGTTGAAACCGTGAACGTACCTGGATTAGGATAGAGCCTTCGAGTGTCATGTGGGCACGATACGAACAAAGAATTTTGTGGAGCGAATAGATGCTTGCATACCAGTAGGAGCCACTCCCTTAAAGCACCAGGACCAGCAATAGCTATCTCGTTTTTGAACTGAGGGATGATTCCATTCCGCAACAAAATGGGGTTTGCAAGCCCAACATGCTCAAAAGAATCAAAAAGTAACTGTGACCTGTCAATGAGCACCGTCATCTTTTGTGGGTGATCACAACCATTCTTAACCTCATTCGGGAACGCCATAGTGATCAAATGTCTTCGGGATTCATTATTTAATAAACTCTTATGTCTAAGAAGCCATTGATGATCGTCGTCTCTCTTTGTTCTCATAACAAGTTTATTAATTGAATCTCGGTGAGAATTCAAGCAAGAAAAGAGGTCCCTTTCTGCAGGATGATACAACTTAGCAATCATGTCTAATTCCTTCAGAATTAAGATATAATAAGACCACCCATTATTAAATTCACATTGAGTACATCTTTTGTACTCAACTCCGTCATCCATGTAAGTCAGACCAAGATCAACGTTGTTCAACAAGTCACTAAAATCATCGTAAAACGGTTTAAGCTCCATCACATGATACGACTCATCCTCATCCAGAGCCACCACAGGAAGTGAGTCAAGTGATTCTGTTCTCATATGCTCATTAATATTCGTACACATATGGAGTGCTAAAAGAGAGAACTCATCAACGTCACTCTGAAATCGTAACTTTAACCCAGACGGAACTCTGCAGAAGCACGACTCCCTGATCAACTTCATATTCACAATTAACTGTTTTGCGAGCTCCTCCATAAATGGGTAACAGTCACGAATTAAAGTATGTGGTTCAGCATAAAAGAAAAATCTTGCACAGTTTTTGGGACCCATTGATTTGAGTAAAGATTCATAAGTTTGACGACAAGAGTAATACAATAAATTATCTGAAGTTGTTGTTTTATAACGACGGAGAAGATTGCAAATCTCTAAAACTATACTAGCAAATCGATGTCGAATGGGAATGGGAAAGGATTGAATGTTAGGATAGAGAAAGAGACGAATTGCTTCCTCCGCTATCTCTTTATTATTTTTTACAGGAGAGTTGTATAAATGCATAAGATTGCCAGGCATTTCATACTCTTGGAATATTTGCATATGCCCTAATTTCTTACGATTTGTTGATGTCAACTTTAAGTAGTTACTAATACCTTCTAAAACGCTTTTTCCCCTTGATTCATTATCATCATAACCACCACTAATGAGGCATGAAATAGAGGAATACAATTTTCTAAGGATTTTGATTGCTTGTTTATGGCACTTCTTACCAAAATTCCACTTGGCATATTCATCTTCTAGTTCTATCTCAGGTATGAATTCTATCTGCGTCTCATTCTTCAATAAGTCTCCCTCTTCCATCCTCTCCTATGAGATTACTAAAATAAAAAGATCCAATTTTTATGTCTAAATCAATAAATTAAAAGATAAATAAACCTAAGCTTTTGTGCAAAAAGTACAGTACTTGAGGGGCTAGGGTTTAAACAGGCAGCACAATTGGGTACTTCCGAGTGAAGTGTTTAATATTCATAACTTGAGCTTAACCAAATTAGAGAAAGTTTTTTTGAATCAAAGGTTCTCTCTCAACCGGTTGCAGCTCCTCCTCTGACAGAGCCCTTTCTCTCTAGATTGGATATTTAAACGTTTTCTCCGTCCTTATTGATCTAGGTTTCTTAATTGTAGACAAACCTTCCTTAATTTAAAAAGGTTAATTTTGACTTTTTATTTCTCCTTTTACCCTTCTCTTAGAAAGTATCTTCCCTCGATATTCTTTCTCTCTTCATCTCGTCAGATAAGGGATCTCAAGCAAACAGTCACCCGACCATTGCAAACGACCCTCCCTCCACCACCCCAACCACTAGAAGACCACCACCTCGACCATTAACTTTCTCTCTCACTCCCTCCGTCTCTTTTAGTCTTTCTTCCTCTCTTTTCTCTCTGAAGTTAGGTAACACCTCCTGACCACCAAAACTAACAGGTTGAACTCATGTTATGTTTAGTCTGACTTTCAGCTTGAGACCTAGAGGGTAAGGTCTTGTTATGGAGTAAAAAGACCATTCTATGGTCTTTAAAGGGCACAATATCTATGTATAGTAAGGTATTTATTTTTTCCGAAAATAAAATTTTGTTTGTCTGTATAGAAATTCTATTTTCTACTATAAATACCTGCTTTGTTTCTAATATTTCTCTGACTAATTGTGTTGTGCTATGAGAGATTGTTTGTCATATGATTTTATCGTATCGTCGATACGATTCTGATCAAGTGAGTGAATTATTGATTGTTATCGATTATGCCACTTCTTTCTCCAGAGTACAATGCTGTAAGGACATTCATATATTTCCTTATAGGGAAACTTCAAAACATTATCGGTTGGATGTTACAGATTTATATGGGACAACCCATATTCAACTTTCTTCAAGAAGGTATCATAAGAGCTAAATTACATGGTTGTTTGAGATATTCATTGATTGAGATATGAAATCTAGCTTGAGATTTCAATTGACTAGTGTCACATTTTAGAATGCTGCTCTTTTTGTATCTGACTCATATATCTGACCAATCTGAATGGCTTGGGTTGGTTTAGAGTGGCTTTAGAGAAAGTAGTATTACACTTTACTAGATCTGAAAATATTAAATTATCTCAGACTCGTACCAGTCCGAGACCATAAGCAAGATCTCAGACTGGACAACTCAAGACCATGAACAAGGTTTCATACTGGACAACCCGTGACCATAGGCAAGGTCTCGGGCTGGACAATCCAAAACCTTAAACCTGGTCCAGAACGGGATCCAATTCGAGTATTTACCTATTTTCTCAGACTGGACAGTCAGACAAAAGTTCGCCTACAAGTTTTCAAGTCAAATTAAATTGACTGGTGAGTCAATAGTTGGAGGGATTGGACAGTCGAGAAGAAGTGTCTACAAAGTTTTTCCGTCCAACTAAGTTGACTGCAGTCGATAACTCCAACTGAGTGCCTGCAATAAATAAAGGGGAGTCTATAGTGGACACAGCCTACCAACTTGATTCCCACCGTTCTTCTGAGTAGAGTCACTACTTGTTAAGGTAAGTCAGATGCTTTTAAAAAAAGAGAAGGTAAATGGGATGTAAATTTTTGAAGTCTAGCATTTAACTTGATTCTCTATACCGAGTGGCAGAGATGATGACATTATTAATCCTCTATCTCTCTCCACAAGGTTGTGGAAACATCTTATAAGATCTAAGGAGTAGTGGGAATCATGGCGGATTTACATTGGTCAGACATAACTCGATGAGTTTGATTCCTAGAACGCCTCCTATTTATAGATAACTATAAGACTGAACAACTATAAGAAAATATTGTGGAGTTTCTTTTCCCTTGATTGAAACTCTCTCCACCTTATGAAAACGAGGTATGCAGTTATCAGAGGGTCAGCCAGGGCAACTTGCATTGAAGAAAACAGATATTAGAAACTCCACCGTATGGTAATAAATTATATATCACTGAGTGTCAGTTGGGATAGGATTGCACTGAAAGAGGGTTTTATTAATAATCATGATTACTAGATTTAAATTCCTAATAATAGGATTCTTTACCCACAAGTCGAACATGACCTCGAGATACTTGGTAATATATGCATGATGTTTGTATGTTACTATGTTAGTTAGATTCATGGCCTATAGGGCGAGGAGAAAATTATTTTTGCATCTCATGCAAGATAACCATGCAAGTATATGACGGGCCACTTCTTCCCTAGTCCATTTTTTATTTCAAGACACCCAGGTAAGTATATGATATGTGGGCTAGATTTTGTTCCTTACAATTACTCATGAATCATGGCAGGAAAATTGTAAGTATGCGTACCAGTTTTTTTACATAGCTTGCCCTATTTAAAACCTACCAACGAAACATTAAATTTTGAAATTTATTTTCACCTTGGGCCAAACCATTTATAATTTCGATGTTCAAATTCGTAGTATAGATATCTGCTCCTTTAGTATGACATTGTCCATCCTAATGAGTAACTCCCATGTTATTTTACACATGCACATGATTAAATACTCTAGTTTAAGTTTCAAAACTATTTAAAGATTCAGGTTACCATGGCTCTAGGAGCTTCTCACTGGGTTACTAATTGGTATCAAGCCATCCATATATTTTCTGCTGTTAAATTGAGAAGAAAGATGGTTTATTTGTATCAAGTAACTACCAACTTACCACAATTAGGATGAGAAGAAATTTTATGTAGTTCTATTTTGGCTATTGCAATTAAGGTTGTAATTCGTATATGATTCATGCGAGGAGATGTTATGTTGTTAACCTTTCCCACTAGCCACTTGATGTAGGACTGAAATGGGAAACTGGAATTAAGGAAGAAACTAACTTGATTATATTATAGATATAAGAAATAACGCACTAGTATCACACCAGTACAAACTAGGAATCACTCCTAGAGCCCTTAGGCATCACACCTTTGGGGTATTTGCATCACACAAACACATAAAGCTTAACTAGCTGCTGGAATACTCTCTGTCTCTCTCAAACAACAGAATTACATGCCTTATATAGGCCTAAAACCCACCTTTGCCATCTTTACTTGTAGACTATTGAACTTCTAAACTCCTAGAGCACTAAAAGACATTATAAAGGACATTTAAGACATTAAAGAGACACTATAAGACATTAAAGACATTAAAGAGACACTAAAAGGCATTAAATATTGAACAAGGTGGAACCATTTTGGATTAGGCCCACATTATTCAAGATTCCAGGTGGGCCCTTCATCTAAGACATGCCAAATCAGAATTTTGGCCTTAGAATCTTTCTTTTGACGCCTCCGATACACCTTTTGTGGTTGTTGCTGCCATTCATCTCCATCAACTCTCCCTGGCTTGAGAAAACTCGACCCCGGCGAGTTAATTGCATGAAACTTCTCATAAAGGTCTTGGTCGAGTCTTTGAAACTCATCATCTCTAATCCAAGTACAATCCGAAAGTGGGCGTCCCCTCCATTTAATCAAATACTTTTGATAACCACCTGCCCTAGTAGAAACAATTTGATGATCCACAACGTCTTCAATTTCTTCTTTTGAATGTGGGGCTGGTGGTAGGCGAATGACAGGATCCTTGTCAACTACATAGCTGTCGTGTTCATGGTACAAAGTAAGATCCTCAATGTTGAACACATTACTTATGCCCATATCTTTGGGTAAGTCGAGAACATATGCATTAGAGCTGATCTTCTTAAGAACCATATATGGACCAGCACTTCTAGAGTGAAGTTTCTTAAAAGTACCTTTTGGGTACCTTTCGGGTCTGATTCGTACCATAACCATGTCTCCCTCGTTAAACTCGATAAACTTCCTCCTCAAATCAGCATGTGCTTTATAATTTTGATTGCTGATTGCAATCTTTCGCCTTACCTCATCATGTATGTCCCGAATGTGCTTACTAAAAGCATCTGCTTCAGCACTAGGGCGTGCTTCAATTGGTAAAGGAACCAAATCAATAGGCTTCTTTGGCAGTATACCAGTTACTATTTCAAAGGGGCTGCGACCAGTAGATCTGTTCACTGAACTATTGTAAGCAAATTCAGCCATAGGGATGACCAGATCCCAGCTAGGAGCATGGTCACCGACTAGGCAGCGAAGTAAATCACCCAAACTTCGATTAACAACTTCTGTTTGACCATCCGTCTGTGGGTGAAAAGAAGAAGAAAACTTCAGCTTTGTATTCAGCATTTTCCATAGAGTACGCCAAAAATAACTCATAAACTTCACATCACGATCCGAGACAATGGTTGTAGGCAACCCGTGAAGTCGAACCACTTCTTTAAAGAAGAGCTTAGCAACAGAGACAGCATCAGCAGTCTTTGTACACGGAATAAAATGTGCCATTTTCGAAAATCGGTCCACAACCACATATATGGAATCATGGCCTCTTAGGATTTTTGGTAACCCAAGGATGAAGTCCATGCTTAGGTCTTGCCATGGTTCATGAGGGACAGGTAATGGCATATATAAGCCGGTATTTTTCCGCCTTCCTTTTGCTGTTTGACAAGTTCGACAACGAGAAACGACTTTGGCAACATCTCTTTTCAAGCCTGGCCAATAAAATCGATCTTCAACCATCACAATAGTCTTATCTCTTCCAAAGTGACCTGCTGCTCCTCCTGCATGTAATTCCCATATTACTTGCTCTCTAAGAGACGTGTCGGGTAAACAAAGTTGAGTCCCCTTGAACAGGTAGCCATCGTGTATAGAAAATTCAGTATGTACTCCTTGCTGTCCAGCCAACAAATCAGCATAGATGATGCTGAAATCTTTACAAGAGGGGTAGTCTTTTTTTAGTAAATCAAAACCGACAACTTGGACTTGCATGGAAGAGAGGATATGAACTACTCGACTTAAAGCATCAGCAACCTTGTTTTCAGTACCTGCCTTGTGCTTGATAACAAAAGCATATTCTTGTAAGAAAGAAACCCACTTACCATGACGACGATTTAAATTCTTTTGAGAGTTTATGTATTTGAGAGCCTCATGGTCAGAGAATAGCACAAACTCTTGAAAAATAAGATAAGTCCGCCAATAACGAAGGGCTTGAACAACAGCATAAAATTCCTTGTCATACGTGGAATACTTTTGCTTTGCCTCATTCAGTTTTTCGCTGAAAAATGCGACTGGATGTCCTTCTTGACTTAAAACACCTCCAATTCCCACATGTGATGCATCACATGTCACTTCAAACACCTTTGAGAAGTCAGGAAGGTGCAAAACAGGAGCTTCCGTCATCCTTTTCTTTATCTCGTCAAAAGCTATTGATGCGGCCTTCGTCCATACAAATTGCCCGTTCTTCAAGCAATTAGTTATAGGTGCCATGACAGTACTAAAATTCTTGATAAAACGCCTATAGAATGTTGCCAAACCATGAAAGCTTCGTACATCATGTACCGTACTCGGAGTTGGCCAATTTGTGATAGCTTTTACCTTATCCGGATCGACCTGTACACCTTTCGCTGAAACAACAAAGCCTAGGAAAACAACATGTGTGCTCATGAAGGAACACTTCTTCAGGTTAACATAGAGCTTCTCTTGGCGTAAAAGCCTCATAACTCGTTGCAAATGGACAAGGTGTTCCTCTTTTGTTTTGCTGTATATAAGGATATCGTCAAAGTAAACAACCAAAAATTGACCAATAAAGGGTTGTAATACCTGAGTCATGAAGCGCATGAATGTGCTAGGGGCGTTAGACAAGCCAAAAGGCATGACTAGCCATTCATATAGACCATCCCTCGTCTTAAATGCAGTCTTCCATTCATCCCCGGGCCTGATGCGTATTTGATGGTAGCCACTTTTGAGATCTATCTTGGAAAATATTAGAGAACCAGCCATCATGTCTAATAGATCATCAAGTCTAGGTATTGGGAAACGATACTTGATGGTAATCTTATTGATAGCACGACTATCAACACACATACGCCAAGTACCGTCTTTCTTTGGTGTGAGCAACGCGGGGACAGCACAAGGGCTTAAACTTTCAAGAATAAAACCCTTGGTTAACAACTCTTTAACCTGCCGTTGTAACTCAGTATGCTCACTTGGATTCATGCGATAAGCTGGAAGATTAGGTAGTTGTGATCCCGGAACCAGGTCTATTGCATGTTGAATAGTATGCATAGGAGGCAATTCATCAGGTAGTTCTTCAGGTGCCACATCAGAAAAATCAGCCAATAACTTCGACACTTCCGAGGGAATCGAAGGGGCATGGACAGCAGCAGTTTTATCAACTTCTTTCTGCACTACAATATACACAAATCCCGATTCTTTGCTGTCTAATTCAAATTCCTTCCTGGTAATCATGTGAAGGGACTTTTTATTGCTTGCAACAACAGTTTTGGGCTTCTTTTCCTTGTATTTTTCAATTTCAGCTGTACTCATAGGCTTCAAAACAACGTTTTTGTTGTTGAATGTGAAGCTGTATGTGTTCTCCTTCCCGTGATGGTGCACATCACGATCATAAAGCCATGGGCGCCCAAGAATTATGTGGGCAACTTTCATAGGAATCACATCACACCAAATCGAATCACTATAAGTACCACAAGAAAGTGAAACGAGGCAGCGATGACTTACCGGTATTGAGGTATTGTCTATCCATGCCACTTTATAAGGATGTGGGTGCGGTTGGGCAGCAAGCTTAAGGTGTTCAACTGTGGTTGCTGAAACAACATTCATGCAGCTCCCACCATCGATAATTAGCTTTTTAGCTTGGTCACCACAACGAACCAACATTTGGAAGATTGAAGTACGTCGCCAATCTTCTTTCTCAACTTTTGGAGATGCTAGGATGCGCCTAACAACAGATAAATGAGACGTATCTTCTTCATCTTCTTCTAAGTCATCGGGGTTATATGTCCCGTAATCAAACAAATTTTGATTCTCCTCATCTCCTTGTATACCGGCCTCCGTTTCGTCTTCTATACCAATATGTAAGTTCTTCTTAGGGCATTGGTATGCCAAATGACCAGTCTCCCCACATTTGAAGCACTTATTTGCTGAAAAGGGTTTGCCGTTGGCGTTATCTCTTGCAGAAGAACCCCTAAAAACTTGAGATTTGTTGGCCTGTTGATTTGTTGCTGTCCGAACTCCATAATTAGCATCATTAGACCTCCGATTTGCTGTTTCCATGGTTTGACTCCCAAACTTCTTTGTTATAGGGTAGCTTAGGTACTCATCCATGTCCAACGCAAGTTGGAAAGCATGTTCCAGATTGTAGATTGGATGTCGAAGTAATTCCCTTCTTATATCAGCTCTTAGGCCTGCTTTAAATCGAGCAAGGGCTTGTCGAGGATCTTCCACCACTTCACTCCTAGTTTTAAGCTCATCAAATTTCTGCATGTATTGTATCACTGACATGCTGCCTTGCTTTAAGTTAATAAGTTGATCACACAATTTGTCATGATAGTTTGCTGGCATGTATTTCTCTCGTAGTTTAATCTTCATTTCTTGCCATGTGTCAATTGATGGCAGTCCCTTTCGTCTGATGTCTCCTTCAACACCATTCCACCACACTTTTGCTAAGCCCACCAGTTTCATCTTAGCAAATCTAACTCGTCGCTCGTCAGTCATATCAAACCAATCAAAGTACTCTTCGATTGATGTAAGCCAATCTGAAAATAGAGTTGGATCAACCTTACCTTCAAAATCTGGTACTTCAATCCTTACTTTCTTTGTAATATCACCAGCTGCATCATGTTCTGGTACACTCATGTTTCTTAGTGGTTCAAAAACACGAGTCCTACGTCTTGGGGGACTGTTTTGGGGCTGATCGTCTTGATTTTCCTCCTCATCGTTACCAACTTGGTCATCTTGTCCCGCAATTTCAGAATTATTACCTGGATGGCGTGTTCGAATTTCCATCTCTCCTAGTCTGATTTCAATATCATTGAGAGTATCTACAATTCTGAAAAGGATCTCGTCACGCTGGTCATCAGTTATTCTTCCTCGCAAATTTCTTCCAGATCTATTTGCCATACGTAACCTCGCTCGGATACCAAACTGATGTAGGACTGAAATGGGAAACTGGAATTAAGGAAGAAACTAACTTGATTATATTATAGATATAAGAAATAACGCACTAGTATCACACCAGTACAAACTAGGAATCACTCCTAGAGCCCTTAGGCATCACACCTTTGGGGTATTTGCATCACACAAACACATAAAGCTTAACTAGCTGCTGGAATACTCTCTGTCTCTCTCAAACAACAGAATTACATGCCTTATATAGGCCTAAAACCCACCTTTGCCATCTTTACTTGTAGACTATTGAACTTCTAAACTCCTAGAGCACTAAAAGACATTATAAAGGACATTTAAGACATTAAAGAGACACTATAAGACATTAAAGACATTAAAGAGACACTAAAAGGCATTAAACATTGAACAAGGTGGAACCATTTTGGATTAGGCCCACATTATTCAAGATTCCAGGTGGGCCCTTCATCTAAGACATGCCAAATCAGAATTTGGGCCTTAGAATCTTTCTTTTGACGCCTCCGATACACCTTTTGTGGTTGTTGCTGCCATTCATCTCCATCACCACTGGGTATTGAATTTTAAAAATGCGTTCTTCTTTTCCCTTCAATGAAGCTGAATTCGATGATCGTCAATTTATATCTAGGAGGCCACATTAACGAAATCTTACTACTAGGTCCGCTATACCATTACCACATTTTTCCTACAAGTATACTAGAAATGGAACCAAGAAAATTCAAAACAAACAAATTTTGTAGGTGTAAAAATTGTTACCCAGCGAAATTCCTTCCTTGACCACATATAGCTTCCCGCAAATTTATTGCCTTAGTGAAATATGCTACGCAAAGGTTGTGCAAATCATAGACCACTTCATCTATATTTCCGCCAATATCTGCAAGAAGATTTTAAGTTAGAAGCTCGATACACATTTACATTAAGTAGCTTACTAACATACTGGAAACATCTTCATGGGTCTCCAAGCATCTACATTCTTGAGAAAACTGAGAATGCGAGGAAATCTGAAATGGTAAAATATAGTCAGTAAGAAAAAGTGTGGGCCCCTATATATTGATCTCTAGATCCTCTACCAAGAGTAAGTTATACTGTTAGGTACGTGGTTACGTGCAATGAGAGACCGTACTTAAAATCACGAGAAAGAACAAATCTATGAACAAGTTACAACTCATGCTTGAAACATACTTCTCAATTTATATGTAGTATTTCCATAACCCTTGGTCAACGGTTTGGGGCACGCTGACAATTTCACAAAATAAAAACAAGTTCAAAGCTTCTAAAGCAGCTTTCAATTAATACGATTTTGATATTCACGGAGCAAATAAGATATACGTAGCATGCCATTATAACTACTCCCAGTTCATATAACCACGATGAAACGTAAATCGATTGTATATTAAATAGCAACAATCAACAACTTAATGGATAAATGATGCGACAAAAACAAAAATAAATTGCACAAATGTACATGTAAGGTACATAGGAGTAGAACCATTAGTGATGGTGCGAATGCCCATATAGCGTCGCTTTAGAATGTGCAACGAACACTTCAGTGGCCAATAAAATAGCTTACTGTATAATCTTTCCTTCATTTGAAAAACATATTTAGATCTCCAACTGCTAAGTGTTACAGTTTGTACAACAATACGAAAGGAAAACAAAGAGTAAGAAAAACAAAGAAAAGAAACAGCTTTTGTTTCACTGCTTTTGAGCCAAAAAAAGCTTTAAAACAAATTCTGGAGTGTGGTGAGAGGAACTGCTTTTGTTTCTCTTAATTTGAGGCCAAACCATATATGATTTTCGGTGTTTAGTAGTATATCATAAATTTTCCACAAAATACTTTTACCTCCTTATTCGGAATTTTTTCATTACCCACAGCCACTATAACATAAACCTTTTAGTATGCACGGCGTTGAAATCACTAACCAAAATAGTAGTAATGATTATCATCACGATCAAATCTCATTTTAATTCGATATCCGTAATGTTGGAACACACTTATAACGTCGAGCATGTGAATATATGTATATATATTCACAATTTCATTAAGGTCGATTTGAAACAATTCAGAGTTTCATTGCACCTTCCTGCCCGACCTGGGAAGCTTTCTACGTATTGCACTTCCTTAAGGCATTTGCAAATTTTCTGTCTTCAGTGGAGCATATCATACCTTAGGGGGCAGGCCCTTAGCCCCCTCGACGGCCATTGCACCTTCCTGCCTTACTTGAAAGCTTCCCCAGGTGTTGCACTTAGTTGGGGTCAATTTGGGACAAGTGATGTAAATGAGTTTCTGGCGGAATGCATTTTATCTCTACATAGTTATTTCCACACAAAAGCTACATATGGAAGTGCAAATATTGATGAAGGATACTCGCACTAAAACCTTCCAGAGAGCTTGTGAAAAACATGGTAACCGGTAGATGTAGATAATATGTATAATCATACATAAAAATTTAACACCAAAATTTAAAAAGGCAAATGTGTCAGTCAACAAGAATGTTGTAAACAAGTTTGAAATATATTTCTTGCACAAATATGAATATGAATATCCTACAAATAATAAAGAAGAAAGACACAAACCGCATACACTCCCATTCTTTTAGTATTTAGTAACGAGTACGAAGGTTGGTTGGGCCAATTTTGAGTGGACGCTGTTCTAGCCCGGTTCAAGGCCCCAACGAGAATTCAAGAAGCTAATATTGTTTTGCTACCCTTCTCTCGCCAAAGGGCCATACTATTCATGATAGTTAATCGGACACGATGCTACACCCTATAGTCAAAGATATATTATTATAGGTGTTATACGGATGAAACTAGTATAAATACTTTCGGACTTTGTCTTTCATTCCCCACTAGAAGCCTGAAACGTAAACATCCTAGTTTGCTTGGTATCTAAATCAAATGGAAAAAACAACTTTGCTTTAGTTGTCTTTGTGATACTATTATGATATAACTAGACTTACATTCGATATTCGTCATGCTGCTTATAACGCGAGGCATGTGAAGATAATACATCCAAAAAGGGTTAGCAGTAACACAAATAAGAATAGAAACGAACAATACTAACTGGTCTAACAAAATAACTTACGTTAATCAGATCCAAGAAACCAGCATCTGAGTCACCCCTTCAGCTCACTCATGTGCATTGCACCTTCCTACACCATCCGGGAAGCTTCCCTAGGAATTGCACTTCATTAGGGTCGATCTCGAACATTCTCTAATTTTCGCAGCAGCAACAAGCACCTCAGTACCGGCATCTGCGCAACCCTCAAGTGGCAGGGTGTAGTGTCACTAGAGTTCTGTCGGATAAATTTGGTCACTCCGCGGTGACCGTTGTTTCTTTAGGTAGAAACCTCTGAATTCTAGGAATTATGCTCAAAGTAGGAACTACATTCCGAGGCAACAGTCTACCCAATACTTTCTAAATCCAGTTATATCCTTTAAATGCTCAACATTACACTACCACTGGTCCTTTAAATGAAGCACTCTTTATACTTTAGGTTAACCCTGCTCAAGTTGCCAAGCCTCATCAGGTACCTTGGGTGGAAGACGATGGTGCTTCAACTCATATGACCTCACATATTCAGCATCCTCAACCCTTTCAAGGTACATTAGTAGCGGGGGAAGGCACCCATACCCAGTCACTCACCAAGGTACTTTTTTTTCTTAATAATTTGGATAAATACAAGGAAAACGTGCATACTCCTTCGATCTTCATACTGAGTCTAGGGAGATTTAGGAGTTCGGAAGGTTAATAATGTTGTTAGTACTTAGTACTTACTACTTAGTAGAGCCTCCCGGGAAACAGTGAAGTCTAAGAAAGATATAAATCTCTCGATTTACAAACGATAACATGTCTTTTATTGAATTTTCCTCGTGGGGTTATGCTCTGAAGTCTCGTGACAGTTTTAACTTGAAGTCATCTAAGACAACCCTCTACCCCATTACGTCCACTCTGTCCCAGTTTTCTATCTTTTACACTTCTCGTAATTTTTACATCATTTAGGACATACTTCACCATCCTTTTACCAACAACTTCATGGAAATCATCTCACTAGCCTTCCTTCTTCACCAACCACTGCAATATGTCCATCTAGTCAACAAGGAAACAACAAAGGCTACCCTTTGCTTCATCAAATAGAGTTTGTTGTGCTTCTTATTGCGTGGGCATTGTAACGTCTGGGGCCTGCTCCTATGACTTCACATGAAGGATTTAGTTTTTATTGTCTTTATCGATGATTATTCTAGGCTCCATCAGGTTTACCCAATGAGAAGTATACTAGAAGTTTTACATGTTTTAAGCATTTTAAAAACGAATGAAAATTTTCTTTCTTCTTCAATCAAATATCTCCGTAGTCTTTAAACGTGAGATCTCTTTATGGGTCCTATTTGGATTCTTCTGATATTCCGTCTGCATTTCTGGTCCCCCCCCCCCCCCCCCCCCAACATCGTCACACAACAGAAATGGGACTAACCTTGCTCCTTCATGATTTGGTTACTGCTGCCTCTTGGGAATAACCTTGCGCCTCCATGTCCCGGTTCCTGCTACTGTATTATGTATTTTTTGACAAAGCACCAAACTATGACCTTCTTAAGGTCTTGGTTGCCAATTTTTTATTCTTAATCCTGTATAGGACCAACAAATTGTTTGCCAAATTAGTTCCATGTGTACTTCCTCAGCTGTACTCCCTTCAATTAAAAGCAGCGTTGTTATGCTCCTATCTCCGAAATGATAGCAGGGGAGGCATGTGACCTTTAATGAATATCTTTTCTCCGATCTCTGGCCCTCGTTACAATAACTGCATCCTCTTCCCCCGCTCATATCTTTACCTCCTTTTACATTATCCTCTTCTCCTACAGCTAACCTCAACACTGCACCCTTCACTACTACCCTTTCTATAGTCCATCTCCTTTCTTCCTACCCTTAGCGAGCAGCAGTACCTACTCGTCCAATTCAAACTTGACAACTCGGTGCACTCCAAGCATGAACAATTCACTGATTTCAAAAGCTCATTTTACCATCGAAATGTCAGAACTCTCGGTTACAAGGCCTTTATAATCCTTATATGGAAGCAACAACAGTCAATGAATTCAGTACCGTCAGAGGAGAAATACTTGGGGACTTGTCTCTTATAACCCCTTCATGAATGTAATATGTTGCCGGTCGGTCTACAATCTGAAACTTCGTGCTAATTGCTCCATCAAAAGGCATAAAGCAAGGCTAGGAGCTAATTAAAGGATGGAGTTGATTTTAAAATGAGCTTCAGTCCAGTTGTAAAGATTGGCAAGGTGGATCTTTCAACTTGACTTTTCTAATGCATTTTTACATGGTCTCAGGAGACAGTATTCATGACTCAACGTTAAGGATTTGGTGACCCTTCTAAAGTCTCTTTATAGCCGCAGGCACCTAGTTTGATAAATTCGGTAGCTTTATTTGCAAATATGACTTACACTTCAATTCAAGGTTTACCCCTAACTCTCTCCTGGTATGATGGTACTTTTGTCGTACGTGGACCACATTATCTTCACAAGGACCAATACTTCTTTGATATATCAATTATCAACACTCTAAAAACTGAATTTTCTATGGAGGTCTTGCAAGATATGCATTATTTCTCAGGGTAATTCTTCCCCACCCTCTTTGTTATAGAAAGTTGATCTGCTTAAGAAAACGAACATGTCGGAATGCAAGATCATTGCAACTCCAGTTTTTAGGGTCCAAAGTCTCTACTTCACTTGAGAATACTTCTCTTCATCGAAATACAGTTGTAGCCCTTCAATACTTACAACTTATTGTCTCAATATCACTTATGGAGTCATTTAAGTTTCTCAATTTCTGCAAGATCCGTTTTTGCTCCATGAAAAGCTAGTAAGAACTATTTCACATAATATTGGAGGAACTCTAACATTGGCATCATTATGAAACAAACATCTCTGAACATCACAAATATGATTTTATACTAGTTCACTACGACAAAGTGCCGCTTAATAAGTACTGAATATAGCCCTCTTTGACCCAAGTTGCTTGATAACTTACTTTGGTATGTGCAGTATGCATTACAGTGTTTAATTGCAAAAATGACGTACTCATGGTCTTGCTAGTATAAACTGTAAGTCTATAAAAAAGATGCACGAATAGATGTATAAATCCACAAAAGGTTAACCATCTTCCAGCCATTACTGTAGCTTAATCTGTATTCTGTAGTCAATTTGGTTTAAACCCACATTTCATGATGTAATACCTTGATGATGTGTGAAGATATTTACAAAAATTACAACACTATCAGAAGAAGCTTAATTGCCAATATAAAGTATTTCCAACAATTATTTCGAACATAGACAACGCCAACATTAATTTTGTTCGCCAACAATTAATCAAAACTTGAAAAAGCTATTGTATATCGTTGGCAAAGCTTAACTGCCAATATCAAGTATTTCAACTGTTGCTCGACTATATCACAACATCAACCTTAACTTCGAAGGCCAACTATTAATCGCAACTTGTAAAAGCTACCGTATATTTCCAACTCTTATTTACAATGCCAACCTTAATTTTGCTCGCCAACAATTTATCGTAACTTGTAAAAGCTATTGTATATCATTAGAAAACTGAATTCCAATCTTAAGTATTTCCAACTATGATTTCGGATATAGAGTACCACCAACATTGATTTTACAGGTCAAAGATTTATCGTAGGAAAAGCTTAACCGTTATCAAGTAGTCCAACTGTTGTTTTGAGTATATCACAAAGCCAACTTTAACTTTGCAGGCCCACAATTAATCGCAACTTGTAAAAAGCTATTATATATCATAAGAAAACTTAATTGCCAATATCAAGTATTTCCAACTATTATTTCGAATATAGAGTACTGCCAACATTACTTTCTCAGACGAGCAATTAATCAGAATTTGTAAAAGCTGTTGTATATCGTAGGAAAAACTTAACTGCCAGTATCAAGTTTTTCCAATGTTGTTTCGAGTTTGTAATACCCATGTAACTTGGTGGGATATTAGAAGTTAAGAAGAGACTTACAATTTTAGAAAATACACGTAAAACTAAATATAAAATAAACTAAACTAAAAATTGGCATACATCATATCAAAAATATAACCACGGGAACTGACAGCCAACATTAGATTATATTGGAGACAAGTGTCCAAAGCGATCTGCATTTACACAATTAATTGTAACTTGTAAGAATTTAACCGCCACTATAAAGGTTAATCGCCAACATAAAGTATCCTCAAGTGCACATTTTATTTCGATTAAGCCTACTGCCAACCTTAATCTCATAAATTTCTCGAAGTAATATGACTGAAGGGATTACCAAAAAACTGTTGGTTCCAAAAGTCGTTCAGGAATTCTAAACTCGAGCAAGTTTATAGTATAAACCCACAAAGGGTAACCATCTGCCGACCATAATTGTAGTTTGATTTGTAATCTATAACAAGTCAACCTCGAATGACCCACATTTTTTGAAGTCGTACCTTGATGTATGAGGATACTTACAAAAATTATAACACTGTTATAAATTATTACTGAAAAATAAAATAAGCATCTTTTGAGCATCAGGTTCAAGCAGAAAATGTAGACCAATTGCCAACCACTATCTCGAGTAAGACCCACGCCTAACCATAACCTCGAGCGAAGCCCATATATGTGATATCAAAAGAAACTAAAAATTACAAAATTGTATATTAAAAGAAAAAAGGAACAGAAATAAGAAAAGTTTAAGCTTTAGGTAAGTCTCTGCATAACAGTAGAAATCAATGTAACAACCAATTTAAAGTACTTCCTTGAGCAAACTGTAATAGATCTCACTGCCATCATTTGTCCTCCATTAACCCACATTACTTGGCATCCTAGATGTGTGAGTTAAGACTACAACGACATATTGTCGAAAGAAATTTTATACCATGGTTTGTTACTTTGTACCACGACATATGCAGAGACTCGCACTAAGCTTTAAAAACTTTTGAATATTGTCAAAAACAAACAAAATAAGCATCTCCATATATTGCATCCGTAATTGCATAACCACCCAAAAGCATACCAACTGCCAGTGCCAGCCATTATTTGTAATTCAATTGATACCAATCCCGAACAGAAACTCACATTTTTTTGGGTGTCAAGCCATAATATATGAAGATGCTACAAAAATTACAAAACTAGTTTATGTTATTACAAAAAAGTATTACAAAATATATTGAAAATAGTCACTAAATATAACCCAAGAGAACATTAACCACCAATATAAATTGTCGGCCACCACAAACGGAAATTCTGAATATGGTATACTAACAACCTTGATCTCATACAAGCCCACAATTTTAAGGGGTTTTCTATACAATAAGGACATATTGAGACCTGAGGGTCATATCCCCGAACAAATCCATGTAATATGGTGGTGAATAACTGGGTAAGTATGAAAAGACTTGTAAATGATATAAAGAAATGGAAAAGGAACACGAAAATAAAAGAAGAATCTCCATGCATCATATGTATAGGCACAAGCGTAAACCGACTCAAGTCAATATTTGTAATAAAACAAATTGCAACCTTCAGCGCCTTCTAGTACCCATGTCTCTTAGTGCCATACAATGATGCATGAAGATAAAGACGCGAGTAAATAAATACTAGTAATTGCTATTACTAAGAAAATATATTAAGTTAAAAAACGAAAGAGAAAGTTTATGCATACAACAGTTACCACCAAGATACAAGTAATGTGTGCATCTGAATAGAGTCAACTGCTAGACATAATATTCATGTATCTTGGTGGTGTACTATGCTGTATGAAGAGACTTAACTTCAAAAACTTGTAAAATACAATTGAAAATAAAATACATACATACACAATATCAAAACAAGTAAAAAAAACTAGTAACTATTATTACTAAGAATATATATTAAGTAAAAAAAACGAAAGAGAAAGTCTATGTATACAGCAGTTACTACCAAGATACAAGTAATGTGTACATTTGAATAGAGTCAACTGTTGAACATAATCTTGCAAAAAACCCACATCTCTAGGTGCCTCTCAGTTTCAGTAATGTGTACACCAACTTCTCAAATAATATCCATGTATCTTGGTGGTGTACTATGGCATATGAAGAGACTTAACTTCAAAAACTTGTAAAATACATACATAATATCAAAACAAGTAAAAAAGAACTAGTAATTATATTACTAAGAAAATATATTAAGTAAGAAAACGAAAGAAAAAGTCTATGCATACAAAAGTTACCACCAAGATACAAGTAACGTGTACATCTGAATAGAGTCAATTGCTGAACATAATCTTGCATAAGCGCCCCATCCCTAAGTTCTGTTCAGTTTCAGTAATGTGTATACCAACTTTTCAAGTAATATCTATGTATCTTGGTGGTGTACTATGGTGTATGAAGAGACTTAACTTCAAAAACTTGTAAAATACAATTAAAATTAAAATACATAAATAATATCAAAACAATAACCACAAAAGTGAAGCCAAGTAATTGCCAGCACACCAACGATAGTTTTGCAGGCCAACAAATAATCGCAACTTGTAAGAGCTATCATATATCAATGGAAAAACTTTAAGTGCCAATAGCAAGTATTCCTATATGTTGTTTCAAATACTAACCAACATTGATTCTACAGGCCAACAACTAATAGAAACTTGTAACAGCTCATGAGTATAAGTGTCAATATCACGCATTTCCGACTACTATTTCAAGTATAGACTACCACCAACATTAATTTTGCAGGCCAGCAATTAATCACAACTTGTAAAAGCTATTGTATATTGAGGGAAAAGCTTCACGCCAATATCAAGTATTCCAACTTATATTTCGAGTATAGCTCACCGCCAACCTTAATTTTGTATGCCAACTGTTGTTTCAGGTATTCAAATAAATATCGATGTTGCTTAAAATAATAAATTAGAATTGATCGAGTTTGTAATACCCACTTATCTTGGTGGTGTACAGTGTACTATGACTTTTGAAGAGACTTAACTACAACCACAAGAACTAACAACCAACATGAGTATTGTATTAGAGACCATGTCAAATGTAATTTCGAATAAAGCAGATTTTAATGCATTTATGCAATTAATCACAAGGATGTACCAGATATATCATAGTCGATTTGATCTAACAACCTTATACTTATTTACCAATTTTCTATCTGCAACAAAATAACAACCAACACGGGTTTAAAATTCTTGAAGGCCAACAATTAATCACGACTTGTAAAAGCTATTGTAGATCGTAGGAAAACTTAACTGCCAATATCAAGTTATCCAAAAGTTATTTCGAATATTTCAGAACGCCACCTTAATTTAGTACCGACGCTAGAATTTCCAACTATTATTTCGAATTTTTGAACGATATTACATCAAGATTAACCGCCAATATAAAGTATTCTCAAGTGCAAACTGTTGTTCGAATATAGCCTACTGTCAATCTTAATATCAGTAATTTCTCAAAGTAATGATTCAAAATGATAAATTTTCAAACCCCTACTACTAGGGTGATCACAAAAAACGAGATGGATTTATTCTCACTCATGGCTCATGGGGTATTTCAAGATTGATTGAAGGAAATAACAACTACTAATTACCAGTAATATCTGACGACCGAGATTAAACAGTAGTAGATCCGACTATCGAGTTCAACATGTACGAGTTTCCTCTCACTGATCGAATCAATGAGATTAGTATCTATGATCTACGACAAGGTATCGCTAGATCAGATCCAAACAAAAAGTCCACAAAATGTAGAAACTTAAAGATACGTGTACCAAAATGAAAGAGGCCAAAAAGATACTCACAAAGAATTTAGGGTTTTCTGATATCCAAATTCAAAGATCATAACATTACAATCAGCGTCATCTTTCTGAGCGAGATTCCGTTCTTGATCTATCTCCCGCTCATGCTCAGCTGTTAGGGTTTTTCTCTCTCTCTCTCGCTTCATAAAGAAATTGGGGTTTTCTGATGACCTCCTCGATAACGGCTATAAACCCGAGAAGTTTAACCTAATGGCTAGTTTGGTTACTCTCGACTCGACCCAAGAAGGATTAACAAACCTATCCCGTTATTTGAAATGTAATAATGCCTATGGAGTCATGGACTATGGTATGGAGATCATTTCCTTTTTTAACGGGAATGCTAAAGAAAAAATAACGTTTTTTTAGCAAGTCCAGTCCAGTCCAGTCCAGTCCAAATATATTCAATTATAAAGTTCCATTACAAAGTTTATCCCTTCAAACGACGGGTGATTCCTTTCTGTAACATAACACGAAGTGGAGGGCTTAAATGTAGTAA
This sequence comes from Eschscholzia californica, assembly GCF_041429995.1. Classification (NCBI taxonomy): domain Eukaryota; kingdom Viridiplantae; phylum Streptophyta; class Magnoliopsida; order Ranunculales; family Papaveraceae; genus Eschscholzia; species Eschscholzia californica. The sequence goes on along the minus strand of NW_028238420.1, from coordinate 38,367,453 downwards.
AGTTAACAACATAGGATTAAAATAAGGCCGCGGTTTTGGAGAATAAAAAAAATTCTCCAGGGCATAAAGACTTTGGTCTACAAAGTTTGACCGAAGGAAATTTTTTTGTATTGAGTCCAAAAATTAGATTATTTGTTCTTTTACCTCTTGTTCTTCATCTTATACATCCGACGACCACCCACATAAGTCCAACCGCTACTACATCCGACGAGATCAATCTATTGAATTTGATCTAAAGGAGATTCAGTCTCTGCCTTTGAGAGAGATAGAAAGATAGGGGAAGAGAAAGAGGTGAGAGAGAAAGTCTCTGCTTTTTAGAGAGAGAGAGAGATAGGGGAAGAGAAAGTGGTGTCCAGTAGTTAGAAAAGAGGCAAAGTTCAATCATATAATTTTTTGGATTGAACCATAAATATGTTCCTTACTCTTTATTCCCTGGAGATTATCCATTATGCCCCAAAGTCGTGGCCTAAAATAAAGAGATTATTGAGGAGGGACAAGTATTCATGTCGTCAAATTATGGGCACTCACATTATCTTAGCGTCGGCAGAACACGTAATTAACTTGGGATGATGAAATTGTGCGACGTAGTGCGTCGAGATTCTGTTCTAACTAACCTAAATAGCGGAAGATTAGTCGATTACTCGAGTGTCTCAACTCTCAAATAGAGGAGTTGTAAATTAAAGCTCTAGATCTCCAGGAAAAGACAATCAAATTAGTCTGACGGAAAAGCGAAATAAGATAATTCTGACTTTACTAGTTCATTATTAGTTCTTGCATTTGATTCTAGCAACTTAGTGTTATATATTAGTGATGAGACATGAAAATGTCCCATCTGAATATCTTAACTCGGGTTAGTTAGTCCAGTTCGAGCGGTTACTCTGATGATTTGTTTGATTTTCTTTCTCAGGTCTCATTTACAGAGTTCGATACAAAAACATCGTGATAAAGACATACTTAAGGGGCATTTTGGTCATTTTAATGACAAGGGTATTATGGTCAATATTAGTGCTCATGTGAAAGTAGAGTCCAATACGAATCCGACGGCGAAGACGGGGGTCAATTCGGAGTCCGGATGAGTAAAATAGAACGGGTCAACGTTGAGGTCAAAATTAATTAGCCAAATCATCTAGAGGACACTTGGCGGACAATCCAATGGAAATGAAAATAAATTAGGTACCCAGGTGGGGTGCATGGGTTTAAACACGGAATTTCCAATGGGTAGTAGATTCCATATAACTTGGTGCAAGTTAATAAAGCAGCTCCATAAAAATCTAGCGGCCCTTATCCTTTCATCGACACGTGGATCTATTTGAGTCTATGTTGTAAACATTTAAAGTCTCCCGCGAAGGACATTAGCTGCTTCACTTAACCGTGAATGCTCCAGATTTTTGGCATCTCAATTTTCTTCTACAAGTTATTTACCAACGAGATTGAGAAATGAAGATTGGATTGAAACCCAACTTTGGGAAGAATCAACAATGATGGTCCTCATGGAGTAAGAAAGATATTCTGGAGGGAATTAATGTGGAAAGTATTGGCTGAAGGAGATTTCGTTCCTTAACAGATTAGCTCCCAAATTTGTGGTAATCCTATCTCTTTCTCTTATTGTTCTATTTATGAAATGGGATATAGAGAGAGATATTTTAAACAGAAAACTTTCTCTTCCTTTCATCTCTGAATAAAACTTAAAGAAAGAAAGAAATCTAGAGGGAAGAGAATAGAAGGGTTAGCAAATATAGAGAGATAAGCCTGAAGATTGGATTCTATTGAGGATATTATTACTGAAATCATATAGTACAAAGAAAGCGGGGATTCGGCGGGAGCTTGATTGAGGAAGAAATATTTTTAAAGAGAGAAGTGGTCGACTGGTTGGGTGATATATAAAACAGAGAAAGAACAAAGTGAGGATTATCTCATCTTTTCTGGAGCAACTAACAGAGAGCTTATCTCTATTCTTCTCCTTCTCTGGGCTTCAATGAATTAATTTCGAGAGAGAAGAGAAGGATAGAGAGAGTTAGAAAACCAGACCATTTATCATCTTTTGTATTGTCTTTTCTTTTTGTGAGAGAGAGAGAGAGAGAGAGAGAGAGAGAGAAAAACAGAGAGTGGGTGAAATGGAGATGGAAACAGAGAGTGATTTCTTCTCTTGTTATTTTATGAGAAGGTAGAGATAGAGGGAGGATTGTAAAGAGAGAAGAGTTTATTCACTGAATTTTCAGAGATCAATATAAGAGATAATTCATCATAATTTGTTATTTTCCATTTTCTTCATCTCCTTTTCTTTGTGAGAGAGAAAAGAGAGTAAAGAGAGTGAAAACAGAGAAGAGGTGTATTGTTGATATTTCTTTGTGAGAGAGAATCTCATCATCCACTATCTATCTCACTACTCATTATCATGGAAGCTTAAAATTGGATGATATCTATCTTACTTGTCTTTTCCTCTTGATTCTTATATTTAAACTCTTTGTAATGAATTTGATAACTATGAGTACCTAAATATCTCCATCTAGGGTTTTACGATGAAACCCATTTTTGATCTTTTAGAGATATAATTTTTATTGATTAACTCTTGATTAATGCTTCATAGTTTAATTCGTTTTAGTTTGATAAATAGATTTTCTTTTCACTATTTATACTTTTCGATTTGATGCATCGTGCTTATGTTAAATCATTTGACGGTTCATACTTATTAATTGATAAATAGTAGTTTAGAGATTTATTTATTTAAAATAAAATGATTACATTGTTATGTTTTATTCGGTTTTAACGAAAACATCTCCCGGAATTAGGATAGTTCATTATCCGAAATTCTGAGTTATAAAAAAAAGAATTAACCATTTTAAGTATTTGTTTCTAAAAGTGATTTTATGTGGTGGAATCCTAAACCCTAGACTCCTCTCCCCATTTGAGTTCATTTTCATTTCCGTAATTTTATTTTAATATTTTATTTATTTTATTTTAAAAACCAAAACCAAATCATTTTACAATCTTATTACTTCCTAATTTTAGAATAGGTTTGACTAGTCTCTGAGGAACGAACCGGACTTACCGGAATTATCACTTGACGCCCGTATACTTGCGGGTGGTGACCTATTTAGGGTAACCTTCTAGGCCCATCAAGTTTTTGGCGCCGCTGCCGGGGACTAGTTTTAATTTTTTTCTAAACTTGGAAAGTTTTTATTTTCGGTAAGTTTTGACTTTTTGAATACTTTGACTTGCTTTTCTATTTTTGGTGTGTAGAGCACTAAGGAGCTAAAGAGGAGGCGCAACAAGGAGGAGGACCTCAAAAGAAGAAATTTACATTTTTTTTAATTTTTTGTTTTTATTTTGGTGAGAGAGAGACTTAGACTTTTTAGTACTTTCTTTTGTTTTGACCCTAAATTGGAGGGCTTTTAAATTGTAACCGAAAATCAAACGAAGCCTCGGGTTCGAACACTCGCGGGGAGAGTGGCCCGGGTCGTCTGCAAAGGTCGTCGCCCGTCTCGAACGGGAGGTAACTTTCTCTAATCACCCACGAATCCCCTGTTAGTGGGTACTTTTCATAAGATCTTCGTAGTGCTTCCTCGGTTTTCGTGTTTAAAAAAAAAAAAAAAAAAAAAAAAATATTGAAAGAGAGATGGATAGATCGTGGTCCCAACATGGAGAGGTTGTTGATTTGAAATCGCCTGACTCGCTTAAGGACGATGAATCATGGTTGACCAATTTGTTAAATGAGTGTAATGACCCGTCTGACTTAGACGATGATCTAGAATTTTTAGAGGACCCCGATTACATCGTGATAAAAGAGATTACAGAATGTCTATTCTACCCGACTTCTAGGGACTTTGAGTCTGATAGTAGGGTTTCTCCATTGAAGGAACCCGAAGTACCTGTTTTAGAGAACCCTAGTTTAAATCCGGGTATCATTGATAGTCCTCTAGATAATTGTGCATTTTGTCTTTCAGATACATGTGTAGATTTTGAAACACTCTCTCCCGATGTCTATCATCAATATAATGACCCCTTCTATCCGGTTTTTGATCTCTCTAGTGCGGTGCCAAACTTAACGACCTTATTGTCGTCTAAGTTTGGGGATTGCCCTACTTTCTTGATAGTCTCACTTACGCTATCACCAATTCACAAAAATGTGAGACTATCGTTCACTGAAAACTTTGTGTTTTGGGTGGACCCACAGATGTATCGAATATTGGTTTACAGTTAGTTACACTTCTGTAATCCAGTAGGTATAATTTTTTCCATTTTTCGAATCATCTGTTTCGTCTGGCTGAAGACGTTAAACTTAGCGCTTTCTGGGAGGCAACCCATGCAGAGGACGCTGAACCGGGTAATATCTCTCCCTTTACCCTGTTTTTTTTGCATAGTCTTCAGAACATTGAGGACAATGTTCGGTTTAAGTTTGGGGATAGGGGATTGAATTTTTTGCTAAGTCCTTATTTCAAAAATTCAAAAGGGTTCAAAATTTTTCAAAATTTTAAATTTTTGGATTGAAAATGTGAGTCTAGTTGTTTTTGCTTGTTAATGGTCATAGAGTCTAGTTGGTTGTACTACACTTTTGCTAAAGGTTTTTCCACGAATTTCGAGTCTTGAGGTTGTCTGTGCACTAGCCATGTGAGTGTTAGATAGGTGAAGAGTTGACTTTTCTGAGAGAACTTAATCGATCATTAGTGGAGACTTAACCTATGTGAGATTCTGAGCCTTTCTTGTTGTTTTGAGTGATCTCTTCTGAGCTAATTCTGAGTAGAGTGAAGAGCTACTCAACCTCGCAATATTCATTAGAGCTCAGTTGATCTCTTGAGTTCACATTTTACAACCACTAGGGATGTCATCAGGAAGCGAACCTTTCTCTTGTAGTCTGAGAAACTTGAAAGCAGTGTCAACTAGAGGAAGATAGAACCTCATCCATCATTTAGAATCCTGAGAATAAGGCATGAAGCAAAATGAAGAGAATATTACCAAGGAAAGAATAATGTGAAGAAAGTAGTATTTGTATTGTGAGTCGTATGAAAAAAAAAAAAACAGAGAAAAGAAAAGAAAAGAAAATAGAAATAGAAAAAAAAAAAAAAAGGTGTTTGTTTGTGTTTAAGTGTTTATTCCAAAGTAGTTCTTAAATATTCGAAGACGTCGAGTTCTCAGGAGTTCTAGTTCATCCTTAGCGTCTATCGACCTCTAGGAAGCATTGTTAGATAGTAGATCAGATGAGAAGAGTTGGTTAGCTTCCCCATTCCATATTAGTGGTTGTTTCCTTCTTTGAGATCAGTCGTCCACAAAATTTTAGTCCGTCTTTTTCATGTGTTGAGTTTTTCTTCATACTCATACTCGTACATTGAGCGAACCATTTCTGAGTGACTTAAATTTTTGAGTGTATGACCGTAAGGCAGCAGTCGAGGCGAAATGTATTGAGAAAGTAATCGAGGTCTTGTCTTTTCAGAACCGAAATGATACTTATATTGGCTGGTCACGTGCACTTCGAGTCTTGATTACTAGTGAAGAGATTTTTAGCGTTTGTATGGTTTGATTGACTTGGATTTCATTTCTACTAACTTTCGAAAACCTACCGGATGAACATCTTTAGTCCACATCATATTTAGACCCTTTTGCATTTTTGAGATTTTTGAATTTTGTGGGTATATTCACTGCAAACCCTCACGAGACAAAACTCGTCTTCTAGGGTAACTTAGAGGTTTAACGGCTTGTTGCACGTGCTAAGTGCAATCGTGATTCCCTACGAAAGTGGTGAAATGAGTTTAGTTTTATTTTTCTGTTTTGCTCGAGGACTAGCAAAATCTAAGTTTGGGGATGTTTGATGAGACATGAAAATGTCCCATCTGAATATCTTAACTCGGGTTAGTTAGTCCAGTTCGAGCGGTTACTCTGATGATTTGTTTGATTTTCTTTCTCAGGTCTCATTTACAGAGTTCGATACAAAAACATCGTGATAAAGACATACTTAAGGGGCATTTTGGTCATTTTAATGACAAGGGTATTATGGTCAATATTAGTGCTCATGTGAAAGTAGAGTCCAATACGAATCCGACGGCGAAGACGGGGGTCAATTCGGAGTCCGGATGAGTAAAATAGAACGGGTCAACGTTGAGGTCAAAATTAATTAGCCAAATCATCTAGAGGACACTTGGCGGACAATCCAATGGAAATGAAAATAAATTAGGTACCCAGGTGGGGTGCATGGGTTTAAACACGGAATTTCCAATGGGTAGTAGATTCCATATAACTTGGTGCAAGTTAATAAAGCAGCTCCATAAAAATCTAGCGGCCCTTATCCTTTCATCGACACGTGGATCTATTTGAGTCTATGTTGTAAACATTTAAAGTCTCCCGCGAAGGACATTAGCTGCTTCACTTAACCGTGAATGCTCCAGATTTTTGGCATCTCAATTTTCTTCTACAAGTTATTTACCAACGAGATTGAGAAATGAAGATTGGATTGAAACCCAACTTTGGGAAGAATCAACAATGATGGTCCTCATGGAGTAAGAAAGATATTCTGGAGGGAATTAATGTGGAAAGTATTGGCTGAAGGAGATTTCGTTCCTTAACAGATTAGCTCCCAAATTTGTGGTAATCCTATCTCTTTCTCTTATTGTTCTATTTATGAAATGGGATATAGAGAGAGATATTTTAAACAGAAAACTTTCTCTTCCTTTCATCTCTGAATAAAACTTAAAGAAAGAAAGAAATCTAGAGGGAAGAGAATAGAAGGGTTAGCAAATATAGAGAGATAAGCCTGAAGATTGGATTCTATTGAGGATATTATTACTGAAATCATATAGTACAAAGAAAGCGGGGATTCGGCGGGAGCTTGATTGAGGAAGAAATATTTTTAAAGAGAGAAGTGGTCGACTGGTTGGGTGATATATAAAACAGAGAAAGAACAAAGTGAGGATTATCTCATCTTTTCTGGAGCAACTAACAGAGAGCTTATCTCTATTCTTCTCCTTCTCTGGGCTTCAATGAATTAATTTCGAGAGAGAAGAGAAGGATAGAGAGAGTTAGAAAACCAGACCATTTATCATCTTTTGTATTGTCTTTTCTTTTTGTGAGAGAGAGAGAGAGAGAGAGAGAGAGAGAGAAAAACAGAGAGTGGGTGAAATGGAGATGGAAACAGAGAGTGATTTCTTCTCTTGTTATTTTATGAGAAGGTAGAGATAGAGGGAGGATTGTAAAGAGAGAAGAGTTTATTCACTGAATTTTCAGAGATCAATATAAGAGATAATTCATCATAATTTGTTATTTTCCATTTTCTTCATCTCCTTTTCTTTGTGAGAGAGAAAAGAGAGTAAAGAGAGTGAAAACAGAGAAGAGGTGTATTGTTGATATTTCTTTGTGAGAGAGAATCTCATCATCCACTATCTATCTCACTACTCATTATCATGGAAGCTTAAAATTGGATGATATCTATCTTACTTGTCTTTTCCTCTTGATTCTTATATTTAAACTCTTTGTAATGAATTTGATAACTATGAGTACCTAAATATCTCCATCTAGGGTTTTACGATGAAACCCATTTTTGATCTTTTAGAGATATAATTTTTATTGATTAACTCTTGATTAATGCTTCATAGTTTAATTCGTTTTAGTTTGATAAATAGATTTTCTTTTCACTATTTATACTTTTCGATTTGATGCATCGTGCTTATGTTAAATCATTTGACGGTTCATACTTATTAATTGATAAATAGTAGTTTAGAGATTTATTTATTTAAAATAAAATGATTACATTGTTATGTTTTATTCGGTTTTAACGAAAACATCTCCCGGAATTAGGATAGTTCATTATCCGAAATTCTGAGTTATAAAAAAAAGAATTAACCATTTTAAGTATTTGTTTCTAAAAGTGATTTTATGTGGTGGAATCCTAAACCCTAGACTCCTCTCCCCATTTGAGTTCATTTTCATTTCCGTAATTTTATTTTAATATTTTATTTATTTTATTTTAAAAACCAAAACCAAATCATTTTACAATCTTATTACTTCCTAATTTTAGAATAGGTTTGACTAGTCTCTGAGGAACGAACCGGAGTTACCGGAATTATCACTTGACGCCCGTATACTTGCGGGTGGTGACCTATTTAGGGTAACCTTCTAGGCCCATCAAGTTTTTGGCGCCATTGGTTTGACTAGTCTCATATATTGATTATGTATTCCGAATAACGGTATGAATAAGAGTCTCTAAAGTTGTTTATATGGAGTATCTTAGTATAAGTCCAATGAATTGTGTTGTTTTACTTTCATTCTAATCAAAATTTAATTAGGTGATTTTTATAAGTTTATTTTTATTCATTAAAACACCATTATAGATTCGAGTAATAAAATGACCTAGTATGAGTCCACCCTTTTAGTGGGGTGAACAGTCAAGTGTCAGGTTTAAGACTCCACTATTCATCCACTACCGGGGTTGGGTTAATTTCGTTTTGGCTCTCTAAAGATGATCAACTTATCAAAATGGCCCCCGAAAGAAGATGACTAACTTCTATTTTGACAATTTTTTCATTTTTTCAGTTAATCAACTAATAACAGTCAACATAATCTTTCACTTCTTTACCTTTAATTCCAATCAGAATTCATTCCTACCATTTTCTTTATTTCTTCACCACGAATGAGATCGCCGTCGACGGTCGGCATCTTTCTCACGGGCGACATTATCTCCTGAAGAAAAGATTTATTATTATTTTTCCCCCATTGAAGGATCTTATGACTCATCCCCTTCAAATACAACATCTCACAATCCATCAATTGCTAAAATCAAAAGTTTATCCTCATCAAACCGATTTGTTATCTTAACCACATACAACATCCTACAGTCCTTGCATGATTTCGAAAATCAATAACCATAGAGTGAAAAGTAGGTATAATTTCTGAACAAACAAACATATAAAGATGACCATAAAAATCTAATTAGAGAAAACCATATATTGAATTTCTACTATCTCGATCTCTTCTTTTACAAGGTGATGTAATGGGTCTTTGCAACTCACAACAACATTAGACCATTCATGGTCGTCTTGAACACAAAATCAACGAAAAACTAACTCTTTAAAGAAGATATAATGGATCCCATCACACCAAGTATTGGGACCATTATAAACCCTGACAAAAATTAAGAAATCAATTCTTTAAAGAATATATAGGTGTACATGATCATCCATAGTTACCTGCTGACATAAACATCTTTTGCAATTTTATAATTCTCTTAGGTTGTGTTTAATATCAGGAAAATAATTCCATGGAAATAAAAGAGTTCCATGGAAAGTCTTCCACGCAATTTATTCCGTGGAAATAAGAGTTCTTTCGTTTGATAGTCATTTATTATTTTGTGGAATTACGAACTCTATTATTTGGTTGACACCTAACTTTTACGAATATAATATTCCTATTTGGCCCCCTACTTTGTGACCAGCTTCCTTCTTGGCCCCCTATTTCTTGTAAATTCAAATTTGACCCCCTTTTTTAAGATAAATTCCTTAATTACCCCTCCTACAAATTATATGTTTCAAAATAAAAATAAAAATAAAAATCCCGTGACGTCCAACCCATCCAAATGAGTCTGATCAAGCCTGATGTCACCCACTTCAGTTAATTCCGAGCTTCGCTTCTATTCACAATTGTTTTGGGATAGCAAAATACTGGTATAGGTTAATGCCTTTCTGTCTAACATAAAACTTGATCCAAAATTAACAATTTTAAGTAATTAGAAGTTATCAATTATCTACTGGTCATGCATACGAGACATGATTTGTGACTGCAGTGTTCCTGTGTTTGGCACTTCCAACCCATTTCTTTCACCTTATACTAGTATCGATCGTATCTCTTAGAGTACCCATACCCGTTTTCATGTTACATAGGTTTCAATTAGATGTTTGTGTCTTTACTGCTGAAAGCAGAGACTGGAACTTCAGTACTTGCTATAAGAATGCGAACATGGCATGAAAAGTCTCTTTATAATAATGGATACATGTTTGCACATTACTTTCTTGTACTGATACTGTCTTACAACATCTTAGCTTAATGAATCTCAATTTTTATTTTAGGAGCATGTACTTGAAGCGTTTAGGGATGGCATACTGCCTCCGTGTTTCAGATTAACGGTTGATTGATATGTCTAGAAGACTCTCTTTCCTAGAAGAAGTTGAATTGCACCACTGTTCGTTAACAACATATGTTGAAGCAGTTATCGAAGGATGGTCTGAGGGTTGTTCTTGATGGTTGTCCTCACCTTGAATCTCTTGACTTTTTTTGTAAAAAGTTCTCCTTATGGATGATGAGGATCTACATTACAGATGTGTACATGGTGAACTTACAAAATTAGGGCTTCGAAACGATTTCGACAATGACTACGATGGTTATGTTAGAAGTTGTGGTGATGATTACAAGTAGTATGGATCTTCTATTGATGATTTGTCTTCTCTCGACAGTGAGCTACAGTTTTCTGGTGAAGAAGACTACTCTGAAAGAGAGATGATGAACTGGCTAAAATTGTCACCAGAAATTACGACAATGGGTGTTTAAAAAACTAGGGGTAGTTGACACCCTAGAGAGTGCTCAATGGGTATGTTCTTAATGGCGAAGGTTTAGCTTAGAGCCCCAACTATGGTGTTTGGGACATTTTGCCTATGGATTGGAATACATTAAGAATGCGAGAAGTTGCGGTATCAGCCGTGGGTAGGAGTTGCGGGCAATTGGAAGAGTTCTTTATTGAAGATTGTGCAACTAATGGTCTCTTACAATACGTAACTACTAGGTCAGTGTCTCGCTATCTTGCTCAGTGTTTCCTGTTTATGATTTTCATCTTTTATCTGCAATTTATGTACCCATTCGCATATAGAAATTTCTTACTTAATTTACAACTAGTATTATAGACCATTTAAAACATATTCGTTTTTCTAATATATGTAACATAGATACACTTCTTCAAGTATATATACTCGCCTACGTTGATCAATATGTTGGACCCATCTCGTGTTTACTTGTGCAATTGTGTTGGGATAGTGAAAGACCATTCTATGTTAATGTTTTTATATCTAATGTTACATTTTGATCTACCGATTAACAGTTTGAAGTAATAATAAGTTATCTATTTGCTCAGTGATTAATTTCCTGCTTTTGCCATTTCCAGCCTGCTCTCAACACTTCGTACTCATGTCCTGATGGGAAACTACTTGTTATTGGTTTTTTTACTGATATTGTCTTACAACATCTTATTAGCTTAATGAATCTCCATTATTTATTATAGGAGCATGAACATGAAGCGTCTAAGGATGGCTTACTACAATCGAGTTTCAGACTGTGGGTTGATTGTTATGGCTAACAGATTTCCCTTTCTGGAAGAAGTTGAACTGCGCCACTTTCCATTTCGAACAGAAGTTATTGCAGCTTTTGGTGAACACTGTCCTCAATTGAAGTCTTTCTATCTAGATTACCCCAGAAAACAGTAAGTCGAGTGATGAGTATGCGCTAGCCATTGCAAAGAATATGCCGCAGCTACGACACCTCCGTCTTTTCTTGTATTGATTATCAGAGAGCATGGTCTAAGGGTCATTCTTAATGGTTGTCCTCACCTTGAATCTCTGAACTTTTTACAAAAAAACCTCCTTATCGATGATGATGATCTATATAGGAGATGTGTAGATGTCGGACTTACAATATTAGGGTTTTCACACGATTTCAACGAGGTTATGATTATTATTCCGGAAGCTGTAGTGATGATAGTGAATACGGGTGTAGATCTTTTGTCGATGAAGAAGATGATGAATCTTCTCTGGAGAACGATTTGCAGTTTGTTGATGAAAGCTATTCTAAAGAAGTCTATTATGACCAAGACTATTATGAAGAAGACAATCCCGAAGAAAACTGTTTTGAAGAAGAGGAATAGTCTGATTCTGGCTTTTATATTCTAACATGGATAAGTATGAAGAGACTTATAAATGATATATAGAAATGGAAAACGATAAAAAAAATAGAATAAACATCTTTTAATATCATGTGTAACAGTGTTAGTAGAAGAGTAAACCCACTGGAGCCAGTATTTGTAATTAAATGGATTGCAACCTTCATCTTCGTATAGTACTCACATCTCTTAGTGCCCATACGATGACGCATTAAGGTAATTACGCCAGTAAAAAAAAAATAGTAATTTTTTTTTGTTGAAAGGATAGTAATGGTTAGTGTTAAAAAAATAGACTAAGAAAAAATAGAAGGTAAAGTCTTTGCATACAACAATTATCACCAAGATAGTATGGAGTCAACTGCCAACTTCTCAAAAACCATAGCACACCATATATGTTACTCCCAATGTGAATATATTGCAAATGATATTCTCCAATAATACACATGTATCATTTTTTTGTTTACAATAATACACATTTATCTTGGTACATTTATCTTGGTAATGTGTTGTGGCATATGGGAAGACATGACTTAAAAAACTAATAGTATGATGTAAGTAAAAATAAAATACATACGTCAAATTAAGAGTATAACCACGTAAGTTAAACCAAGTAAAACTAAAACCGCCAACTAAAATGCACTGCCAATGTTAAGTACTCCCTCCGTCCCAAATTGAGCGATCTAATTCTTTTTTAGGTTGTCCCATTTTAGTGTCCCATTTCTAAAAATAAAGAATAGAACTTTTGGTTCTTTTTTCAACAATATCCATTACTAACAACTTTATTTAAACAAGTAAGTTAAACATTTCATTGTATGGTAAAAATGTTAATGACGGTGCAACTTAAAAAAACATGTTATTTTCTAGGGTTATTTCCCAAATAGCCCCCAACTTTGTGACCAGTTTCCTGCCTAGCCCCCTACTTTGTGACCAGTTTTCTGTCTAGCCCCAAACTTTATAAAAAAAAAATACCCAGATGACCCCCTTTTTCATTTAGCGTTATAATTCCGTTAACTAACCATGAACTCTATTTTACAGTTTTGAGTCTTCATAAGCTAACAAATCATATAATGAATCCAATAATACGAATCTATAAGTACAATTTTTCATTCATGCGAAATATGACAAAGTTCGTGAAACCTTCTACGTTCCAATTCATTCCAAAACTATTCCAAACATGAAATTCTTGCATTAAAATGATTAAGTAGCATCATATCTATATATGGATACCCTGAAGTAGTCCATAATATCCTAAATATATAAATCATATCCTAAACATGTTCCAGAACATAAATCACTGAAAAAATTGAACAATAATCGCCCAAATAGCTCTACATTATCCGGATGCAAATTAAACCCAACTATAAATTTTTTTTTATAGAACTACACATAATAATCAAATTTGGGTGATATACCGCTAATATGTAGAAAGAGTCGAATAGAATTACCTGGAAAAAATGACAAAAAATTTCGACTCCGGACGACGAAGTAATAGGATCGGGAAAAATCGAGTTTTAGAACCCTAAAGGTTTCTTCCATTTCATTTTTACTTGTTGGTCGTAACATTTGAAAGAAAGTGGGCCTGGGTTAGGGGTGGGAATTATGTCGATGAACCCGAACCTGCCCACGCGCACCTGAGCCCAAAGAGGAACCATGGACACTTGCGCCGGCTTGTCTTGAGTACAACCCGCCATGTTTTGGTGGGGGGGGGGGGGCATGGGTTAAAACATCTATCCATACCCGCCTATGTCCACACCCACTTAGCTTCACCCATTGATAACCAACATCAATTTTTTAGGTTGATAAAGCCCAACAATCCATGTTGTTAGGCTTAGTTGAGATGGTAAACAATATGTCTAAGGGTAATCACACGAACCCAATGCATTGCTTTACAATGCCCCAAGAGAACTCCTAGTGGGTTAGTGAGGTAGTGCTTGACTTTAAAAGAGCAAGAAGTGAGATTACTTTATATTATTACAGTCTCATTTCTTCAATAGGTTTCAATGTGGGATTAAATTCCTAAAAGGAACAACACAAATAACTTCTAGTTTTAGTCCGACATTGCCTCTTTAGAATTAGGAAAGGTGTTTGGAGACTTTATAAATGGAGAGGAAGAAGTGAACTTTTTCAAGTCATTGACTTACTCTCTACCCGTTCCATACCTGAATTACTCGAGTTTCTTAATGGGTTTGGGCGGGCAACAGACAGGGCTAATTCCAAAATTGGTCGCTCCTTACCCTAATAACCATTGAATAATTTGATGTCCGATCCGCCCGACTTGATGCTTCAAGTGCATGTGGACGCCCATACCCGCCTAATTCCCACCCCTAGATTAGGTTATATAAATTAAAAATAGTGGGTTTGGTGACATGTGTCAAAGCTTGAAGTGGCCATGTTGGTAAATTACTTTCCAGTCCCCAATTTATAAATTTATTCGTAATCAAGCCTGACCATGTTTACATTTCACTAGCTAATTCAACCCCCATTAATTACATTATGACCCCCATTTTCACTTTTTCTTTCTTCTTTTACCTCAAATAACTGAGGGTGACATCGCTCCGGGTGGGCTGATTTTTTGACATATTTGAACGGATACCTATAATAATAGTTCGGTTTTTATATGTACAAAAACCTAACGAAAAGCTCGTACAAAATAAAATGTATGCTCCATCCGTCCCAAATTTATAGTCCAGTATTCCTTTTTTAGATGTCCCAAATTAAGAGTTCCATTCTTTTTTTTGTTTATCACATAAAATCCCTTATTTTTCCATAAATACCCTTTCTTATATGTTTTCAATATATAGTGCATTAATTAAGTCAATTAAGACATTTGATTATTTCCAATACAAAAACTAGTTTACCAATGAACAAATCCATTCTTTTTTGGATTAATCAAGTGAGAAATTAATATGGTTAATTACATGTATTTCTAGAATGAAAATTGTAATCTTTGAATTACTTCAAGAAAAATTATCAAACACATAAGGGCAAACATGGATGAAGAGAAAATATGAAAATAAGTTGGATTCCCAATGGGACTCTTAATTTGGGACAGAGGGAGTATAACATTTAATACGGTGCGGTTTGGGGTCCACGGGCTTGTAAGAAAGAGGACCGAACCAGACCTAAAGACCAATTCAATAAAAAAAAAAAGACTGGCCATTCTAAATCGGGCTTTCTGGTCCGGTATAGTTCGGTCTTCGCCGGTCATTCGATCTTCGCGATCTTTAGTTTCACCCATACACATAAACAATCCATGAAGAAACTGTATAATCCTTATTAATTCGATAAAGAAGAAAAATGTCGAGTACAAAACAATAGCCAAACCATGTTCAATCTTTTCGTTTCACCAATTAAAATATCCATAATTTCTCGAGATATATCTAATGAATGCTTCAGCTCAACCAAATAAATATTTAGAATTAAACCATAAAACAAATCACGAGCTCTACTCATCGTTGTAACTCATCCGATTCTCGGACTCAAATATTTAAGTGTTACATTCCCGCCCCAGATCCTAGAAATTGTTTAAAAGTGACTCTTCTCAAAATAGGCACCCCATATTTCTTCCAACTTAAAGTCGAGGGAGTCGAATTGATTTAGCTACAAAATCGCTCAAGTCCACTGACACCAAAGGCTCCGAAAACTATTGCATAAACTCAACTCAGTGGACTCGGACCAAATTTTTGTCACACATTTCGACTCAAGTCCAACGAATTCAGTCAAACTAGACATACTGAGTCAAAGGAAGTAATGTCGTGCTAGTAATAATTATAGAGGCGCCTTTAGTAGAACCATGGATTGATTTCCGAGCGTCACAACTCCCGCCCTTTATTTCCTCCCCCTATATATCAGGTAAGGAGTGAGATAGATTTTCCGATCAAAAATGGAAACCATTGAGAGTGTTAACGAAGAGCTGAGAGGTTTGCAAATCACGAGTAAGATCAGAGAGATTCTGGAGCTCAAAAAGTCTTACATGGAGAAGAAAGCGGAGTGTGAGGATAATAGTGTCAAAGACAAATTCAACTCGAAGCATAAGATGAGAGGAGAGATGGCTGATTTGAAGCAGGAGATCAAAAAGAAGATTAACAAGCTCAGTTCAGTTGAAAGTGCTACACTTAAGAAGGAGGAGAAGTTACAGGCGAAATTAACAGATCTCGAGGCTGAAAAATCCAAACAAATGTACTTAGTATAAGTTTCCAATTTCCAGTCATGAATATGAATTTTTCGAAATTGATGATAGATCTGTTAGTTCCACTTGAAATTGATTACTGCTGTTAGTTTGATTCGAAATTGATCTGTAAGTTTGATTCGAAATTGATTACTGTTGTTACTTTGATTTGAAATTGATCTGTAAGTTTACGATCATCTCTGTTTGAATGTTTTTGACTAGATTTTGAATTCTTATTTGTGAATGCTTGATAGAAATCTCTCTGAAGTTTCTGTTCGTTATTTTTATCTTTTTTTTCCAATATTTTTCATCATCTTCGTCATATTTTAATTCCGTAAACGAGAAACTCCATTAATACTTCATTTTAGAGAGAGAAAGTGGAGAACGAGCGATATTGGATCTTAACGATCGTTTATCACTGTATTCAACCTATGATGAAGAACGAGTTATGATGGATAAAGTTACAGGAGGTTCCGGTGCCCTAATTACTGATTCTGGAACTTCGACTTCCTTATTTGTCAAGTTGATGCTTCCAGTAGTGGCGGTGATGAAGATTCATGCTCTACTCATACAATGACGAAGAAAACCTAAATAGGTATATTTACTCAAATAACTGATTAGAATTTTGATTTAATTTCTTAAGTTTGATTTTCTTCTTCTGTTCATCCTAGAGTTTTTGTGTTTTTGTCTCTGAATTTGGTTGGTTAGTTGATTTTTAGGGTTTTAACACAGTTCATGCTGCTGCTACGTAAGATGAACAGTTCTTTAAGTTTCTAGGGCTAAATTCGATGTTTGATTCAACTCGAATTTTCTTATTGCACAGTTTATGATCAAGCTGCTATCAAATTAGAAGGTTTTTAACTTTAATCTCTGTGATTAGGAATTTATGGATTTATTTTGTCTGACTATGGGAATTATATGACAAGGCAGCGATCAAATGTAAAGGAATGGAAGCAGTTACCGACTTCGAGCTAAGTTCATATAAAGGAGAGATCCTTTCTGAGCCAACATGGAGGTATAACTTGATACAACAATTTTATTTTGTTGACTAATGGGAATTATCTTATAAGTTAGATTCATCCTTCACCTTCGCTTACATGTTACTGTGTAGTGTGTATGATAGTGCTATACAATTTAACCCTAACGAACCTCGTATATTTCCTCTCAAATAATCTCTTCGTATGAACACCTTGGGGTGATGTGCTTCTTTATATCTCTAAATTTTGAGTGCAATACTAGGATGGCTCCAAACTGTCGAGCTTCTCTATACTGTACGTTTTGTTCAAGCGTTTGATCATTGATTAACTTCAGAAACATAAAATTCCAGTAGTTGGCGAGGAACACCCACAAGGCTTTATGAAGACATCTCAGCAGCCTCACTTTTGGAATGGAGAAGATCCCGGTTTCTTTCCCAACTACGAGGCATTTTAATTCCGTCTGTCTTATACTATGTTTCTTTAATTAACTGATGAGGTTTCTGCAAACTAATTATTTTTTCTCCATATAAGTTTTGGGAACACAATTACTACCTATATAACAAAACTAATCATTGACCTCAAATCAAGGATGATGAATCAAGTTTTAGCTTTGCATGTTATCTCAAGTTTCTAATTATGTATGTCTGGTTTTAGTGTTCTCTCTTTCCTTTTCAAGAGTTACTGGAAAGGATTGTTACTTGTTTGTGTTTCGATTTTGCAACAGGAAAGAGGGAAAGAAAAGAGGGTCCATAAGGATCACGAATGCACAGCCATGGTAGCGGTGCTACCTCAATGCCGCTATTTTCAAATACTGCAGCATCATTAGCATTCTCTTTTTCAACTATTACTACTCCTTCGCCTACTTCTATCATCGTCCTCCCACCACCACCATATCCGCCTTATGCAAATACAACCTTCTATTCAACCCATTATCCCTCTTCAACAAATACCCCTCAGTATTACTTCTACAGAAACTGACCTCTCAACACCACCGACCACCATTACCCATCACCACCACCTCCATAGATCTAAAAGTGGTTCTGTTCTAAAATGGAACATATGAAGGTGATCGTTTATAACTCATATAGTTCTCACTCTCTGTTTCTCTAGAATACAAGTAACTTGGTTTACTGTCTTCTCGTATACAATATAAAATACGGTAATTGGTACACAATTAAAATTTGTTTATCAAACTATGTAGTTTTGAGGTTTACTCTCATCTTTCAATTAGGTAATTTTGTGTATAAATTTTAATCTCAGTGATTACGATGATGATCTGAAGCAGGGTGTGTGTAGAACTAATATTTCAAATCAAATTTGATTATGCTTCTTGTGAGTTAGGTTTAAATTGCGTGTTGTCTTTTCTAATCCATTTTCAGATGAAGAACTTGACTAAAGAAGAATTTGTTCATACTACGATGCCAGAGCACCCGATTCTCATTCTCAAGAGGGAGCTCCAAAATCAGAGGAGTAACACTACGCAGATGTGGTAGATCAGAAGCTCGAATGGGGCAATTCCTTCGGGAAGAAGTAATTAAATTACATTTTTAGTTATATAGTAGTAAATTTTGTCATGATAGTTTCAATTAAGTGTTATCTTTCATCTATCTAATTAGTTTTGTAGAATTTCTCAATTGTGTGGTTTTCCTTTTCTCACATTAGAGTAAATAAAGTCTAGCTTGAAAAGGAAATAATTGAAAAATATTTATAGATGATAACTGAATCCTTTACATGCAGGTACATACATCTTGGGCTATTCGATACTGAAATCTTAATTCATGTGGTTCTGGAAATCGTAGCATATGACAAGGCAGCGATCCAACTTCGAGCTGAGTTCATATGACTGGGAGATCATTTCTAATGCCAAAATGGGAGGTATAACTTGATACAAAACTTTTATTTTGTCAGACTGTGGGAATCATGGTAGCAACCAAATGGGAAAAATCATTCATTATATGATTGTACATGTAAATTATTTACCTCTTCTCTCCCCAACAGTACAGGCAGTCTTCAATTCCAGTCCCCCCTCTTGATCCAGCAAAAGCCAGGAGACCAATTGTAATATACTCGAATTCATATCTTTTTTTCAATGTCGTTTTCAATTTAAAAATTCATATTTGAGGCACCTGAATTTAGACCAGACTTAAGGAACTCGCTTAGCCATTAAACTCAGATTGCTAACTTTGTAGCTGAGGTTTGGGTTATCGTATAAGGTATGTTCATCTTTCACCTTCACTTACATGGTACCGTATAATGTGTACTATGGGAGCAGTAATAGGATGACTCCAAACTGTCTAGCTTCTCTATGCTGTATATTTTGTCAAAAAGTTCAGAAACATAACCCTAATCTGTCTAATGTAATTTCAGACTATTCAAGTAGATGGCGAGGAACACCAACACGGCTTTACGATGACATCTCAGCAGCCTCACTTTTGGAATGGAGCACATCCCGGTTTATTTTCCAACTACGAGAGGTATTTTCATATCATCCGTCTTATAATATGTGTATGTTTCTTTGATAACTGTTCTTATAACTTGATGCAACAATTTTATTTTGTTGACTAATGGGAATTATCTTATAAGTTTGATTCATCCTTCACCTTCGTTTACATGTTACTGTGTAGTGTGTATGATAGTGCTATATAATTTAACCTTAATGAACCTTGTATATATCCTCTTAAATAATCTCTTCGTATGAACACATTGGGGTGATGTGCTTCTTTATATCTCAAAATTTTGAGTGCAATACTAGGATGGCTCCAAACTGTCGAGCTTCTCTATACTGTATGTTTTGTTCAAACGTTTGATCATTGATTAACTTCAGAAACATAAAATTCCAGTAGTTGGCGAGGAACACCCACAAGGCTTTATGAAGACATCTCAGCAGCCTCACTTTTGGAATGGAGCACATCCCGGTTTCTTTCCCAACTACGAGGCATTTTAATTCCGTCCGTCTTATAATATGTTCCTTTAATTAACTGATGAGGTTTCTCTATTTATGTTTTCTCCATATAAGTTTTAGGACACACCTATATAATAAAAATAATCATTGACCTCAAATCAAGGATGATGAATCAAGTTCTAGCTTTGCATTTTATCTGAAGTTTCTAATTATGTATGTCTGGTTTTAGTGTTCTCTCTTTCCTTTTCAAGAGTTACTGGAAAGAATTGTTACTAGTTTGAGCTTAATTGTTTGTGTTTCGATTTTGCAACAGGAAAGAGGGAAAGAGAAGAGGGTCAAAGTAGGTCCACAAGTACTCACGAATTCGGTCTTCCAGATGCACGGTCATGGCAGCGGTGCTATCTCAATGCCGTTATTTTCAATACTGCAGCATCATCACGATTCTCTTTTTTCAACTATTACTACTCCTTCACCTACTTCTATCACCTTTCTCCCACCACCATGCAAACATAACCTTCTATTCAAACCATTATCCCTCTTCAACAAATACCCCTCAGTATTACTTGAATAGAAACTGACCTCTCACCACCACCACCACCACCACCAGTCCACCACCACCGACCTCCATTACCCATCACCACCACCACCACCACCTCCGTAGATCTACAAATGGTTCTGTTCTCATATGGAACATATGAAGGTAAACTTTTGTAACTCATCTATGTCCCACTCTCTGTTTCTCTAGCTTACAAGTAACTTGGTCTACTGTCTTCTCTGATACAATATAAAATACAGTAATTGGTACACAATTAAAATTTGTTTGTCAAACTATGTAGTTTTGAGGTTCACTCTCATCTTTCAATTTGGTAAATTTGTGTATAAATTTTAATCTCAGTGATTTCGATGATGATCTGAAACAGGTAATTGTAGAATTAATGTTTCAAATCATATTCGATTATGCTTCTTATGAGTTAGGTTTTAATTGGGAGTTGTTCTGTCGTAATCCATTTTCAGATGAAGAACTTGACTAAAGAAAAATTTGTTCATATACTACGACGCCAGAGCAACGGATTCTCAACAGGGAGCTCCAAATTCAGAGGAGTAACACTAGGCAGATGTGGTAGATGGGAAGCTCGAATGGGGCAATTCCTTGGGAAGAAGTAACTAAAAAAATCACATCAGAGCAAATAAAGTCTAGCTTGCAGGTACATATATCTTGGGCTATTTGGCAGTGAAGAAGAAGCAGCAAGGTACTACTGATTGTAGTTGAATCTAACTCTTGTTTATAATATTTATGAAATCTTAATTCATTTGGTTCTGGAAATCAGAGCATATGACAAGGCAGCAATCAAATGTAACGGAAAGGAAGCAGTTACCAACTTCGAACTGAGTTCATATGAAGGGGAGATCATTTCTGATGCCAAATTGAGAGGTATAACTTGATACAAAAGTTTTAGTTTGTCGACTATTGAATTACAGTAGCAACCTAATGGTAAAAATCATTCATGATATGATTGTACATGTAAATTGTTTTCACGGGCAATGGTCACAATCTTGACCTGAACTTGGGGATGTCCACGTCTTCTTTCTCCAACAGTACAGGCAGTCTTCAGTTCCAGTCACCCTCTTGATACAGCAAAAGCCAGGAGACCAATTGTAATATACTCGAAATTCTATCTTTTTTTCAATGTCGATTTCAATTTAAAAATTCATATTTGAGGCACCTGAATTTAGACCAGACTAAAAGAAACTCCCTTAACCATTAAACTTAAATTGGTAACTTTGTAGCTGAGGTTTGGGTTATCTTATAAGTTATATTCATCATTCACCTTCACTTGCATGGTATTGTGTAATGTGTACTAGTGCTATACCATTGAACCCTAATTAACCTCGTACGTGACCTCTCAATAATCTCTTCGTGCAAACACCTTTAGGTGATGTGCTTCTTTAAATCTCAAAATTTTGGGAGCAGTACTAGGATGACTCCGAACGGTCTAGCTTCTCTGTGCTGTATATTTGTCAGAAAGTTCAGAAACATAATCCTAATCTGTCTAACGTAATTTTAGACTATTCTAGTAGATAGGCGAGGAACACCCACACGGCTTTATGATGACATCTCAGCAGCCTCACTTCTGGAATGGAGCGCATCCCGGTTTCTTTCCCAACTACGAGGTATTTTCACATCATCTTCCGTCATATAATATGTATATGTTTCTTTGATAACTGGTGAGATTTCTGCAAACTATTTCTTTTTTCTCCATATAAGTTTTAAGACACATTAACTGCCTCTATAATACAAATAATAATTGACCTCAGATCAAGGATGAATCAAGAGTTACTTGAAAGGGTTGTTACTAGTTTGAGCTTAATTGTTTGTGTTTCCGTTTTGCAACATGAAAGAGGGAAAGAGAGTAGGGTCTCGAGGGTTGGGTTTGTCCGATAATACAATAACAGTAGTGAAGATGAGAGATCAAGAGAAAAAGCTTATGCATTGTCAAATGAATCAAAATTTTTAGAAAGCCAAAACCAATCTTCTATATCTTCTGAGTCACTAGGCTAGAACTCATTCAAACAACTTCCTACTTGTTTTGGCTTATAGCTGTTATATGATGGATCTCACTAGCCTAATTTAACCATTCCAATTTATTCTAGGCAACTTAGGTCTAACTCTTATTCCCTTTTGGCCAGTGGAGACGACTTCCCTAAAGATGATCACCTTCTAAGATATTCTATTTTTAGTGTTTTTGGTTGACAATTGTTTCTTCTCTTCTTCTTTTAAAATTTTACGCTTTTATTCAGAAGTGAATCTTTTGTTGACTTCTTTCTCTTTATTATTTGTTTGAGAAAGTCATCGGGCAATTGACTTGCCGACTAACTGTTCTTGTATCTTAAAGAAAAACTTCTTCTCAATCTGCTGCGAATTTGAAATAAAATTCAATATAATTTTTTTTGTTGAAAGACACGAAATTGAAATTCGATATAATCTGCTTCAAAAGAATATGTCTCAATTAATAGGGATAATTTAAGTTATTGAATTGAAAGTACCTTTCTTTCATTTTAGCTTTTCCACAATAAAATACGCCATGATTCCCAGTACTTGATGGATCATATAAGATGTTTCCATTTTCCACGTCTTCAGTAGAGAGAGAGAGAGTACAATTAATGTCACCATATCACTCTATACACGTTGTGAGAATCAGGTTGGGTAGGCTGCCCACAAACAAACTTTTCATCCGGTGGGTTCTACAGGCGACCCACTATTTCACTTACAATCTGATTAGAAAAGTTTGTAGGCGCACTACCTTTGGACTTTAAGTATATTCTTAGGCTGGTTCCAATCCGAGCCCTAGCTTAGATTTTCAGATTGTCCAAGTAATACTGTTACCACTTCCTGGTGAAATCACAATCAATTTGAGCCCACAAATTTCAATTTCAGTAATTTAGAGAAAGTTCGACCAAAATCTTTAGGGACAATATGAAATATGTAAGCGGAGACGGTGGGGACACTCCTTGTTTGACCTTAATTGTTTGTGTTTTGGTTTTGCAACATGAAAGAGGGAAAGAGAAGAGGGTTGACAAGGACTCACAAATTTGGTTTTCCAAATGCACGGCCACGGTGGCGGTGCTACTTCAATGCCGTTATTTTCAAATACTGCAGCATCACCAGGATTCTCTTCTTTAACTACTACTACTCCTTTGCCCAATTCTATCGCCATCCTCCCGCCACCACCATCACATCCGCCTTATACAAACACCACCTTCTGTTCAAACCACCATCTCTCTTCAACAAATCTCAGTATTACTTTTACAGAACTGACCTTTCGCCACAACCACCACCGGCCGCCATTACCCATCAGGCCATCACCAGTTCACCACCATGACCTCCATAGATCTACAAATGGTTCTGTTATAATATGGAAGATACGAAGGTTACACGATTAACATTTGTGTGTCAAATTTATGTAGTTTTGTGGTTTAGTCCAATCTTTCAATTGGGTAATATATACGAAAGGCATGGGTAAATCTGGCCAAATTATGGGGGCCTGTTTTCTTATGTTCTAAATCTTATTAATAAACATGTTTTTTTTGTTGAAGATAGTAATAAACATGTTGATGATCTCTAAGTTTTTCCTAGTGCAATAAAACCGTTTTGATTTCCTAGTTTTTTGAAGAGCCTTTTTTTTTATTACAACCACAAATACATTCATAAGTGAAAACGATTCGCAAAATTACATGGTAAGTGTTGGAAGGTCCACTCCACTCGGCCAAACCGAGTGGACTTGGTCCCATAGGACTAGGATTCCTTAGTAGTTAGGATTATATTTAGATAACTATCATAGAGTTTTAGTTGTTTTCAATTTCCTCTATTGTATCCTATATATACATAGCCATACATTTGTTTTAGTTTATTGTTTTTTTCTTTAGATCTAACCATAGTTTTGGAGTAACAAAAGGTTGAAGAAAATATGAAAGATGATGTTGGGAGGAATACAAGGTTTATTCTCTCATGAAGATAGTATTTGTTTTCCTGTATCTCTTCTAGGGTTACGACATAAAGAAAAGCAAAATCGACATCAAGGAGAGATGAATCTGCAACAAACTATAAAGAGAAGAATCAAGAAGAAAAGTTGTATTTGATCAACAAACTTATTCCACATACTCTTCAAATCTCAAAGTTCTCCACTAATCACTGTGTATGAAGTATAGTACTCTGAAATCCAAGAGATCATGGGTTCGATTCATATGGGTGGTCTTCATTACTCATTTGTAAAAAATTTGTGATTATATGGTATAAATAATGTAAAGATCTTGATCTTGTAATGGCCTTTTCTTAGAATAGCCTTTTAGGGTTTTGTAATGGCCTTTTAGAGGTCTTTGTATGTGTAATTTTGGCAGTAATAGTGCTCTCTCTAATCATCATGTTGTAATTTGCATTTGTAAACACATGATGTTATCAAAGCCATGTAAGAAGTTTGGATGTACTCCATCATTAATGAAATTAAAGTTTCTTTGTCAAAAAAAAAAAAAAATTGTACAATCAAGTTATTGTGAATAATAAAAGGTATTTTACCAAAACCACTAATAACTTCTTTCTCTCTCTCTTGGATCAAACCGAGAACATCTATCTTCTTCTTTTCCCACTCGGCTTCACCGAGTGTGATCATCATCTTCTTCCCACTCGACATCTTCGAGTGTCTACTCGGTTATAACCGAACACCCATCAAGTCTCTCTCTCGGCTTCATCCGAGAGTGACAATTATCGAGGTATTTATATTTTCACATGGTATAAGAGCCAATTTTTTTTAAACCATGACTACTCCCGAAACAACTTCGGAAACTACTCAAGTTCATTATAATTCTAATGGTGGCCCGTTTGATGTTCATCACTCGGATTCTCCAACCACCATTGTCATCACACCACTTCTAACCGGTGATAACTACTCCTCATGGTCACGAGGAATGACAAAAGCCTTACGAGCTAAAGGCAAATTAGGATTCGTTGATGGAAGTAACGAACCACCCACCGATCCTAAGGAACTAGTTTAATGGGGACGATGTAACGATCTCGTTTCTAGTTGGCTAATCAATTCGGTTGATCCACCTCTTCGATCATCCATCTTATATGATGAAACCGCCTTCGATATTTGGAAAAATCTTTTTGATCGATTCCATCAAACCAATGCTCCTAAAATCTTTCAATTAAAGAGAGCTATTTCTTGTCTCAAACAAGAGAATTCGGATGTTTCTACATATTTCACAAACCTCAAGGCTCTTCAAGATGAACTCAATTCCTTGTTAATAACTGAACCTTGTATATGTGGCCATGCTCGTTCCTTGATTGAGAGAACCAACCAAGATAGAGCTATGGAATTTCTTCAAGGTCTCAATGATAGATCCTCCTCTATTCGGAGTCAAATTTTGTTGATCGAACCCTTCCCATCTATTCTTCGTATCCATTCACTTATCAAACATGAAGAAGTTCAACAAAACCTTTTTGCTCCCATGAATATTGACTCAAATACTGCTGCCCTTGCCGTTGGTTCAAACTCATATACTCAAAATCGTGTTGATGGATCCGATAAACAAAGAAACAAGCGACCACGACCATATTGTGACAACTGCAGGATCCATGGACATGACGTTTCCACATGCTTCAAAATCCATGGATACCCGCCTAATTACGGTGACGGCGACAGTTTTCTGGTGACGACAAGGATGGTTCTAGTAGTTTTTGTATTAGTACTGTTATTTTGACCTTTAGGGGTTTTTCGTGATCTTAGGATCCTTTTATCTTTCTTCTTTCTTTTCTTCAGAGTCTTGTCAATTTCTCTCACCTCATGAGGTAGTTTACATTCGAAGTTCTGAGAATTTACTTATGTAACTCTCATGTCGCTGAACCGAGAAGAATTATCAAATATCCATGTAAATCAGTGATTTAATCACTTATGAAATGAAATATGGTTTCAATGGTTTCCAAAAAAAAAAAAAAACTAGACCATGAAGTGAAAGATAGTGAAACAAATAAGAGATAACACAAATAATTTAAACACACATAAGGTAAGGAGGGTACAATTGGAAAACAGAACAATTTTGGGACCTAGCAAGAAATTCATATACAATTAGTTGCATAAAATGATAAGTGGTTACAAATTGGGGCCCAAAAAGAATCAACCATTCTCCAATGGGAAGTTAAGGAAAATTTTAAATGCACTTAGCATTTTTCTTATATTATATATGCACTCACGACCAAGTAAAAGGAATATATACATACCCACAATGCCGCATCCAAGTCAACGAAAATATGAGTGCGTATAACAAAACAATAACTGCATTACACATAAGTTCTACTGCCCCTATAAGTGTTAGAGGCGCCTCCTTCCCCACACTAAGGTGCCTTTAACTGTTACATGGGGCATCTCTAAAACTCCCCTTCCTTTAAAATAAAAGAGATATTATATACACCTACCATTTCTACCTACCACACCCACGTCTCCACTGACTCCAACAAAAATTACCTTAGCTGTGAGTGTGTATAACAAAAATGGTGAGTGCGTAAAAATTTCCCAAAATAAAAGGTGGGCCGTGGGCCAAGAGGATTCAAACCCATGATCTACTTATAAGCGTATTGAACCAATAACGCCTCAAACCTGAAACCTAGAAGGCAGAGACCAAGTTCGCGGCAACTCCAGCCCAGGGTTGTTGGCCACTACCAAACTTATGGCTTGACAAGATCCTAATAGTTATGTGGTACATGTTTGGTTCAAAGCTAGTTTTAATGAGATTATGAACCAAACTCGTCACATCAAAGTAATCCACAAGGCCAAAGGGAAGACAACAATTTCATATCTCCTCCCTAGCCATGGACGGACTCAAGATGCTTTCTAACTGTTTGTTTTGTAGATCTCAGATATGCACAAAATGTATGTTTTCTAGACCTAAATATTACGCTTATCTAAGACTTAATTCTTTTATTTTGGAATGATATAATTTATGAACTTAAGTAGAGCTAATTTCTCCCAAAAGATGCAACAAAACCAAATCACTAGCATTAGTTTCTCCAAAACGCATCTCAGACGCACATTAGTTGTTGAACAACAGAAAGAGAGAAGATGAAAATCTGTATTATATACACACTTCGAATTTATTGCTACTAGTACTAGTACATGGGTGGCTGAGTACCATACCTGGACTTCACAGTCATTGTTTTTCAGACGAATGATGAGAAAAACCCCCTTTAGATTCATTGGTCGGATCAATCTATACCATCAACTTCATACCAAGAAGACCTCCTGTCAATACCAGAGGCATAAGAAAAAACAGACGCAACAAAACAAGTAAATATCAGATGGAGCGGACTACATTCTTTGATACCTCAGATCTTCATAACTAGCACAATGATCGACTCAGAGTCCCCCATTTCCAAGTAATGCTGCCATGGCGTAGTCATTTCAATTTCGAACTTCATTCCAACCATCCCAATGGCTACCATTTGACAGAGCTGAGTTTCTTGATTGATGAAAGGGTACTTGACTAAAAGGGGAATGATTACTGATTTGGGTTTGCTCCGGAAATCTAGTCATTCGAGAGAACCCATCTGAAAAATTATGGGAATATCTCATGCTTTGATGTGATGACAATTGACAACGACTTTTGCATCAACAGCTGAAGCCTGGGATCGGTTTCAGAGCTTAAGCTTTCGCTGTGGGGTGTGAATTGATCTGGCTTTTGTGCCTAAACTCAACCACTTGGTCTTCTTCCTTTTCCCACAACAGCCATAATAGCAGGATCAATAAATTCAGGATCCTTAAAGGCGCTAATCTATTGTGGAGGATATTGATTCCTCTGTACGGAAGAATTTCCAAACAAATGATGCCCTGAAAACAATAAAATATCAAGGATTTTGATATCCATCTAATGATGTATATAAGGAATCAAAGCGGGTTAACTATATATTCTTATACATTTACAGACCAGAAAAAGATTCGAACGTCTGATCTATTCTCTCGTGAGAGGAAAATCCAGGTGGTGGATATCTCTGTTTGGAAGCGAGAAAGTAGCTGAAATTTGAGCTTGTGAGACTATTCGTTCGTTCAAGCCTCAAGGCCTAAGCTCATAATAAGATAACTAAACCACAAACTACGAAAAAGTCATATCTAGATTATCCTATGAAGAATAAAAAAGAGTATCCATTAAGAAGTGAACTTACTAGAGAGCCATTTCGAAGCCTATCTAAGTACTGACCCCTGTTTTCAGTTAACTTCTTGTGGTCAGGATAAATTTTGATCATGTTACCGAAGTTACTGAAGGAAGGCTCGACATTGGAATGGTGATTTTCCAGCAGTAACATCCTCCTGTCTTGCAAAACAAAACCTGGACTGACTGCTATTTTGTACCTTCGATGAACTTTTAAGCGAACCAGGATCTTCGTCTCCTCCACTCAATAATCTGGTTAGATTACTTGGTGTGGTCAACAACTCATCCCCAGGGTTGTTTAGCGATAAAATACTCCGAGATTATGCCGTTCTCACCCATTTGTATAAGAACTTTTCTCTCAACAGTGACTGAACCATCATTAAATCCTCCCAAATACTTGTCTTCCTCTATATTCGAGGATAAGGTGGCATATTGGAAAAAATTCCCAGTCTCAAATGAGTTAGTAACTTCATTGTGACTAAGTCTACCTGCTAAGGAATCACTGATGGGCCTAAAAAGTTTCCTAAATAGGTCACCACCCGCAAGTATACGGGCGTCAAGTGATAATTCCGGTAAGTCCGGTTCGTTCCTCAGAGACTAAGTGAAACCTATTCTAAGACTTGGAAGTAAGACGGTTTTTTTGTAATGATTCGATTTTGGTTTTGAATAAAATATTAAAATAAAATTATGGAAATAAAATAATTACAAATGATACAAGGAACTCAAATGGGGGAGAGCCTAGGGTTTTCTGAATCCGTTCTCCTAACAATTCTAACGACAATTTATTTTGGTCTGATTAGATAGTTCTTTATATAACTCAGGTTTTCAGTCCATGAACGGTCTAAAAACCCGGAAGGTTTTATCGTTAAAATGGTAAAAACTTTAATAAATTGTCGAGAAAATGATTATTACGACTTCATCTAAACCCTAGATAGAAAATTAGTTCTTCATGATAAAGGATGGAAGCTTAACTATATAAAAAAAGAAAAGAAAAGTAGAAAAGTTGAATTTCTTACTAATTTTCCAGCCAAACAGAGCCTAAGGAAGTGATTTCCTTCTGATTTTCCCAAAATTCTGCCAAACGCACCCTCCGGGAAAACGATTTTCTCGTCTTCCCGGAAATGAATTCTCTGAGAGAAAATTATTTTCTCGTCTTCTTTCTTTCTGTTTCTTTTTCAATCTTTCTGTAATCTCTCTCTCTCTTTCTCTGTAATCTTCCTCTCTCTCACTAAGAAGTATAAATTAACAAGAGAAATCAAAAGATCACGAAAAATCAAATTACTTTCTTAAAAACCGAGAATCTGTTTCTCTCTCTCTCTACAATATCCCTCTGTCTCTCTCTCTAACTTTCTCTCTTTCTCTGTAATCTCTTCTCTCACTAAAAAGTTACAATCAAAAGAAGAATAAGAAAGATAGAAGATGATGATGATGATCGGTTTTCTCTCTCTAACCTCTCCTTCTCTGTTTTTCTCTGCTAAACCCGTGATTTCTGTCTAATCTCTCTTCAACCTCTCTTAATTTCTCTCTGTCACTAAAAGAAATTCAGAAGATGAAGATGGAAGATGGATGATGATGTTGAGCAAAGAGATGATCGTCTGGTTCCTGCCACTCCCCTTTCTCTCTCTAATATATTCGGTTTTGGTTGAGCTACCAGAGGAAGACCCTCCAGTCGAGATGGTGATTGTTTTCGACCCCAAACCGAGATAATCCTTTGCTGTTATCTCACCTCTGTTTTTATAGAGAGATGGAGAAAAATCGAATCCCACTGTCTCTCTCTGTCAATCCAATCTTCTGAAATCTGCTCTTGATTTATTTCCATCTATACCTAACTACCTCTGTTTCCAACCGAGAAGTGAGAAGAGAATATCTAATTTCAGCTGTCACAAGTTCACTTGAATTATTTCCAGCCTAGAAGGTGATGTTTCCAACTTCTGAAAATCTTCTAAATCCATCTCCTAAAGATAGAGCTGCCACCAATAGAAATCGAATCCAATCTTCATCAATCTCTTGTCATTCCTCCTAAAATAAATCCTCTCAATCCATTTCTATCTCTCTAGATTTTTGTTCATGAAAGCAAGAAAGAAAACTTTGTCTGTTAATGGCAAAGTATCTTTCCCTCTATAGTTTTGAAGAAGAAGAAAAAAGTATTAAGTAAGAAATCCTTCCTAAATAATACCAATGATATGGTATCCATTTAGAAAGATTAAGGAAATCCCAAAATCTCCATAATAGTTGATAGAGACGAGAGAAAGATGAGGGAAGAATCTTGCTGTTTCAAATCTTCAATTAAGTGAGGCTGCTACGGTACATCTCAGGACAGATTAATAGGTTGCAACGTGCTTTAGAGATGATGACTTGTGTGCAAGGGTAGCATCCACCGTTTGATCGTCTATTGCATATATGGGGGTATTGTACTCTCCTTTCTTGCGTCACATGGAATCACCCATGTGGAAGCGCTCCCAAATATGACCTACGCTGCCCAATAGTCTACCGAATTTCACCATGAACGTCGGACTGTCCGCCACGTGTCTCTGAAGATCAATATTGACTTGATTTTGACTTAAACTTTGACCGGTTCTAGTTTGTTCATCCGGACTCCAATTCAACTTCCGTTTTCACCCACGAATTCATCTTGGGCTCTACTTTTCAACCGAGGACCAATGTTGACCAAAATTCCCAGAATCACAAATGACCAAAATACCCCTAACACGTCTTTCTCTTGATTTTATCCGTTTTACGCACTGAACTCCATAAAAGACACCTGTGAAAGAGAAACAAACAATTCATCATAACAACTGCTCTAAATGGACTAACTAGTCCGAGTTAAGAGAATCAGATGGGACATTTTGATGTCTCATCAATCACTGTATGCAATTCATCGTCAACTTTACCGTTCACAGATCCACAAACTGATCCTAGGTTACTTGGACTACATCCATCACCATGTTCTAAGTAATGACCAGTATAAAGACCAGTAGCTCCAAGACTGTTAGATGAATGAGGCAAAGATGATTGATATCGGCAACTTCTGATACTCTCCAACTTCGACCATCGAAGGCCTGTCTTCTCTTCAACTTCATCCGCAATATCTGTGATTACTTGTCTGAGTGACTCCAATCTCCAATCTGATTGTTCTCTTGAAATGGAGACATCATCATTCACCAGGCAAGGTGGTTTTGTGGTTTCGCAGGGTCGCTAATATGTTCTACATGATACTATTCCGTGTCCTGGTTTTCATGTGACTAAATTCATTAAGACTAACAACTCTATCATTAAGTCTCAAAGTCTCTCTATGTTCAAAGCCAAGATTACTATCAATATCTATTGATGTCAATCGAGAGCATAAACTCCGAACCGTCGCGGCTCTAGCAGGACACTCGTTTATTGGTACCAAAACTACAGATTTGTTTACCAGCCGCTGAATTGTCGACCTCCTTCTCAATATCCTTACGGGTTTGTCTAGCCGTCAAGTGTTTGTTCAGAGTCACAGTAGTTGGGGCTGCACTACCGAGTACCGACCTCATTAGAGGGACATTCTATAGAGTTGCTTGACATTCTCTAGCAATATATTGTTTTGAAGATTCAAATGCTTACACTCTACCATAGCAATATATTACTAAGGGTAGTTCTAAGTTAGCAATGATATAAAAGCCCTAAAACATCCTCAATTTCAATGTTGTTGGGGGCGTTACACTCTTTGAAGGTGCAAGAGTTCCTAAACTTCCAGATAGACCACACTACCGCACTGCCGCACTTGGAATAAGTTTCCAAAGATCTTTTTTAGCTCCCCTATGGCCCAGCCTACTCCATCGTTCCAAAATGTTAGGAAGAGAGTTAGGAGCACAACATTGAATCCCAGAGTTATTCACAAAAAATGACCAAAGCTTGGTTGCCTCTCTGCAGTGAATGAAGAGGTGGTCAGATGATTTTTCTTGATCTTTACAACAAATACATCTATCTACTTGGGAGGATCATCCCACGTCTTCTGAGGTTGTTAAGGGTTGGTACTTGGTAGTTTCCCCAGCGCATGAGCCCACACTCCAAAACTGACTCTAGGAGGAATCACAGAAGACTAGATGATTTTCGCAACTGGAAGAAAGTGTCTCTCCGAAACTTGAGGACTGAGCCTGATATAGCACTGGCTGACCGATAAGGGTTCTTTATCGTCCTTAACCCAAACTTTACTGTCTCCCACATCTACACCAGGCTTAAACGATTCCAAAAGCTGAAGGAGGTTCGAGTAGATAGGAATCTCCCAATCGTCCAGATTTGGAGCTGACTATTAAAGTGGTCCGAGACATTGGCTTCTTTATGCATAGAGATATGGAACAAGACTGGAAACCTATCTTTGAGAGGGATAGGATGGCAACAGACGCCTCTCCAAAAACTGATAGTCTTGCCATTGCCTAGCTTCCATTTGGTGATACTATTGAGCTTTTTAGCTTTTCTCTCTATCCAAACACCATAGACTTCAGTAACTGTCTTATGGCTCCAACCCCTTGAATTTCCCCATATTTCTGGACAATGATCTGTCTCCAAAAAGAGGATCTTTCGAAAGCTAGTCTGCAGATCCATTTGGACAGCAGGGCCGCTTTCATTACCTTTAAAAAATTTTATCCCCAGGCCCCCCACCCCCTCTCTGAGGTCTATACATATAGAATTCCAAGCTACCCAATGGATCCGTTTGGATCCTTCCTTATCATGCCACAAGAAGTCACACATCTTATCAATCTCATTGATAACTGAAGTAGGGATGCTGAAAAGAGATAGGTAGTAGATCGGGAGGGCTGATAGAACTGCCTTGATCAGAGTAAGCCTCCCACCTCTAGAGAGAGTCTTAGCTTTCCAAGAAGATAGCTTTCTATTAACTCTTTCCAGAACTGGGTCCCATAAAGCCTTGCTTTTATATGACTCTCCTAAGGGAAGACCCAGATGGTTGGGAGAGAGCCAACTATGCACACTCGGACATCAAGATTAGCTTTCACACCATGAGGATTAGTATTAAAAGAAAATAATGGACTTTGAATAGTTCACCTTGAGTCCTGAGGAAAGTTCGAACCAGATGAGGATGTCTTTGAGTTGACAAAGCTGCTCAGTGGAGTCTTCTAGGAAGAATAGTGTATCATCTGCGAACTGAAGATGGTTCACTAGACTCCCCTCCCTAACTTTAAACTTTTGGATCCACTGCTCCTCTTCTGCCTTACATAAGCATTGACGAAGAACTTCAGCCACAAGCAAGAACAATAGGGGGGAAAGAGAGTCCCCCTGGCGAATACCTCTGGAACTTTGGAAGGGTTTGGTTGGAGCTCCATTGATCATGATGATGAAAGATGCTGAACTAACGCAGCCTAAAATCCAAGATCTCCAAATGTACTCAAACCCCATCCTCTCCATAGCTTGATATAAGAAACAAGCAACACGATCATAAGCCTTCTCCAGATCTGTTTTCACTATAAGACCCTATTTACCAGCCTTCTTCCTGAATCAATTAGCTCATTGGCGATGAGAACAACTAGGATCTGCCTTACTGCAACAAAAGCTCCTTGGAAGGGAGATATCAATCTGTCCAAGACCAATTTCAATCTAGAGGACAAGATCTTAGAGATGCTTGAATTGAGTTCGTAACCACTGACGAGGGAGGACATTCATTTGGCATGTATTTGAGCAACTTGTAGTTGGTGGTCGGCCATTGGGAACATGCAATCCCCTGGCAAGTAAAATTCATTTCAATAGTCGGGAGTAATAGAACAAATGAGAAATACTACACAGGAAGACACCATACCATGAAGCACCAGCCAGGAGGGCAATAGGATCCACCACAGCTACTAGCCTACTACTGGGAACATTTGGTCTGAGCTGGGATTCTGCTTACAAGAACGGAATTGCGAAGTTTACTGAAATGTGTTAATATTTCCTCCAAAAAAGTTTAAGAAATCGGATGCTCAAATTAGGAGCTGGAAAATTTGCAGGAGTCCAACTTAAATCATGGGATTGTAATGCCACTGCAGCCTGCGACATATGTAAATCTATCACAGTCAACCAGGAGACAGAATTAAACAATCAATTACTGTGCACCATTGCTCATATAACAGAGGGTTTTGTTGTTTCTCAGGATGTATTTGTAATTGACGTTCTATGTTTAATATGAAATCGTTCAATAACATTTATAGGGAGCTCAATTGGAAGTTTGGAACAGATAAGTCTATTTTACCTTTCAAGGGAGCTTGCTCTCAGCAGGGTCCACAAACAGAGACACAGATTAGCAAAATTGGAATATTAGGTTCGGCTAAACAAGATATCTGATTTTAAATAGTTAACAAAATCCTATGATAAACCAAGGGTACAGCCGTACAGGTCACCCATATTTAAATCGCATTTCTATGTATTAGGCCTCAAATCTGAAAACCAAACTAAAGAACATTCAAGTTTTCTACGAGGCGCCGATACCAACAAGCAGGAAACTTAAACAAGATTAATGAACAAGAAAAAAGAACGGAGTTCTGAATGCATACAATTATTTAATATACCTTGTAAAGGCTGAAACTATCTTCTTCAGTGCCAATTTCATGCAAAAGCAAAGAATCTCGAACTGGGCCAGCAAAAGAAAACATTTTCAGAGGCATAAGTAATAGTCTTGCCCTATTCTCAGCAAAAAAAATTAAATATACAAATAAAATGTGAGATAATGGGTTCAGAATCCCCAAATATTTAAGTGGATAAGTGAAAGTTACTGTTACGAAGTCCTTTATGAAAAAAAGGGGGCATTAGCAATGACTATCATATGGGAGTTCCTTGTAGTATTGCAAAACACACAATTTTGTGATCACAACTACTCAAAAGGGTAAAATTTATGTAACACTGATACAGGATCAGGATTACAGGTATCTTATCCGGCATACATATGACTTAGCATTACACATTATTTGTACTTTATTGACTTAGCATTACAAGTCAGTACTAGTACATGGGTAGCTGAGTACCATACCTGGACTTCTCAGACATATGTTTTTTCAGACGAATGATGAGAGAAACCCCCTTTAGTAGTTTAGTATCACTGGTCGGATCTTTCTATACCATCAACTTCATACCAAGAAGATCTCCAGTCAATACAAGAGGCATAAGAAAAAACAGACACAACATAACAAGTACATGAAATCGTGAAAGTTCTATAAGTCGCCAACCACGATAAATAAAAACCATTCTTACCTGCTAGCAAGTAAAAATTATATTGTGACATAACACCACCTAAGATGTTGAGAATTCGATTCCTCCACAAGCTCTATCTGGAGAGCTAACTGTTGAATGCGCCATCGATTTTGGAGATCTGCAGATCAGAGGGGTTGTTGTGATATGCATTACTCTGTTTATTCTGTTGCTAGCTCAGCGATAAATAATGTTTCATATCGAACCAAAATCAAATCCTGTGTGAAATGCATTAAAACTATAAAAAGTTGTATCGGTTCCCTGTGAAATAACAAATGATAGACTTGTGGACTGCATTAGCTTTTGAGAATAAGTTCAGATTAATCGTCAACTAATCAAACTATAAAAATAAAATTAGACATACTTTTTAAGTTGCTTACTTATGGGTTATACCTCTGTAACAACTTATTTTAAAATGACAATAGACTCTTGTCTTTAAATTGTTCAAATATAAATTGACAAATCTTACATTTTCTCCAACTATTTAATATTTTGTTAACTAAATAATAAACAAAACAGCAATAGACAAAGTTTGCACCTACAGAAGGAGATACCCATTGAAGCACAGAATGTTACTTAATATTTATCCCAAAGTCAGGGGTGTGGCACACAAACCTGCCATGACTACACACACCACAATATGGCTTTGGCTTGCATCACATTCTTAGTAGAGATGTGCATGAATAGCTGGCATTAAATTGTTTAACTTAATTGTAATAAATCTTGTGTTGGGAAGTAGGCAACCAACCCTTTTTCGATCAACAATTTTATTTCGAAGAAACCATAGCAAGGGATTAAATGAAGATCATTATCCAGAAGAACTTCCAGTGTATAAATGAGATTAGCAGAAGATTTTTTTTTTTTGAAACCTATTCTTGGAGGGACTGCCTTTTTCCAGTGCATCTACTTGGAAACAAAAAGCCTTCATGCTTCAGGTTCTCTAATGTCAGGATTTTGTTCAAGACTACTGCCCACATTAGGAAACCTATTCTTGGAGGGACTGCCTTTTTCCAAATAGAGTTGAATAAGCTTGCCTCCAGGAGCTGATCCTCTTGGTTAAGGTGAGTGTAGCAGTTGCTGACCGAGATCTTATCTTTCTTCTTATGTTTCCAAACTCTGAAATCTTGGCCTTCTGACAATCTAACTTGATCCAGCTCTTCCAAAATCGAAACAAATTGTTGAACTTCCCAATCATTTAGGTTTTTTCGGGACCTTATGAATTATGATCCAAGCTTGAGCCTCCTGATCATAAAGGCTTATAACTGAAGCTTCCTTGGCAGTCGAGACAACATTGATTTTTGGGTATCCGACTCTAAGGGCGGACTCTCCTATCCGCATATCTGACCAGAAGCTAATACTTGCACCATTCTTAGCTCTCAATTAACTTGTTATCCTTTGAAATTTTCACCCAACATTTGAATACCTTTCGACACACTACAAGTACAACCATAAGTAGATCTTTTGCTAGAGAGAGCCCACTCCTTTATGTTTTTGTCATATTTCTCTGCAATCATATTTCTCTACAATCAGACTCCTCCACAAACTACAACCATATTTCTCTGCCATATTAGTGCAAGAAAATAAAAACGAAAGATTAGACTAACAAGGTTTCATTTCGTTGGGTCACGCGGTCTGATTGTGCTTAGAATTTCTAGCATATGAATCTCATATTGGTGATAGATCATACCTATACCAGTGCAAAAATTGCAAAAACTAATATTGCTGTACGAGAATAGATCTAAATCAAAATACAAAACTTTGGCATTAATTATTATGCCCAAGTACCTTAGGATTAAAGACAATATCTAACATCTATTATCTTGTATAAACCATTTATATTTCCAAAGCGACCTAAGATGGAACGAAAATGGAGTTACTGACAAGCATTTGACCATTAGAAAACTGCTTACAAGTATAAAAATGAACTCATGTATTTATTAGCAAATTATATAAATCAATTGTGAAAACAAATCTAAATGGAAGAGAAGAGAAATGTTTTAACTTACACAATAACATAACTACTTTGACATCGATATACTTTACCCATCAGAGGACATGGAGTGGGAGGTTAATGAGTTACTGACAAAAAGAGTTACAAGAGCATCGTGTTTTTCACCTTTCTAAACCAACAACTAAAATATGTTATTAGACAATGCAGACTTGCGCTAAATACGATTATGTAGCATTCATATATCTATAGATGACTACATCCCCATCTCCAGTTACCTATTACTCTTAATTTGAGAGTAAAACTGACACATTAAAGATGGATATTATTGCGTAATAGTGTGGTAAGTAGAAGATAAGTCTAAGTCTGCCTGACATAGAAATAACATCGATCAATAAACACACAACAATGAACAATATGTCAAAGTTATTAAATCTATTTAAACGTAAAATACCTTTCTATTACGTATGAACATTTCATTAGTAAGCTCTGTCGAATATTCGACCATATCTTCCTTATTTACGTCATGTAATAGGTCAAGAGAATACCGGGATATGAACTAACATGTACTGCCAAAACCCGGTAAGCATCATTTAACTGATCGAAAATAGTCTTCTTTCTTTTACAGTAGTATTGAATAATTAGGATTATAATGCTATTACACAGTTTAAGGCACTTTTACCTTCAAAGTGACAGTAAAACTTTTACAATCAGAACCAGTGATAGAAGGAAGTACTATTGTACTCATCAGTGACAAAAAAAATGGGTCGTAGATATAGGTGCTATACTGATAATTAATAACATCTAAAGAAACAAAACTAGTCAAGTTCTAAGGACGAGAAATGAAAAGACCCAGGTCTAATAGAAATGAAATGATTTTTTTCAATAATACACTTGCATATTGGTTAAACACTGTAAGGGCTTTCATTTCCAAACAAGAAGAGGTACATGAAAAAAAAACTGCAGTAAAATCTACTTAGAATAGGGAAACGTATAGTAGAGCCATCAAATCAGACCACTAATATATTCTAAAAGACAGTTTTACTGCTCAAAGACACTGTGCAAAGACGAGTATAAAAGACATACTTCACCAAGCTGAGAAACCCTGCAACTTTTAGATTTGTTATCATGACAACTTAAATACTAAAGATGTTGATCTTAGTGTTCATGTGAATCTCCATTAGTGTCCCCAAGATCCTTTAATAATATAACAAAGATGTATTTCAAACAAATATCAATAGTGTGACAGTCTAATCTATCTAAACCATCTCCGATAAAACTATCCAAACTATTTTGCTCTAGGACCGTAGTTTTAACCCCTAGGGCATAGTCCCCATATCGAAATTCATGTTTCATTTGACCATATTTCCTCAATTGCAATACTAAAGACTCCTAAACCAGCTGATTATGGATTTTTGGAAGAAAAAAATAAGATCTCAATCAAATAAACGCATGGATTAAGATACAAACCTTTCATTTAGCAGCAATCACTCTTCTTCTGTCTTATTCTTCGTCTTCTCTCTTGCTTTCACCCCAGAAGTCTGCTTGATTTGAGTAAAAGATGCATAAGAGAAAGAAGATGAGGAGGCTAACTATACCTAATGTTCATGTACTACTTGACAAAACTACCTTAAACATAAACGTAATAAATAGATGACATTGAACTAAAATCATTGTTTCTAAGAAAAAGAAAGATAGAAACCAAAACGGCTCACAAGAAGAAACCCACGAAACTTGGAATTCCTTAAGAACCACATATATATAATTCTGTATATAACACTACCTTTAGATGAAAGATGTCGAGCAGATGGTCTCCAAGGGTCAATATATTTATCTGAAACTGGTTCAACGAATGCCCATCCTTTAGAGTTGTTCCTCAATATATAGTATCTGCAAAACCAAGAGGACCACGTTCATAAGCTTAGGAATATGAATATCTATCATCTACTATCACATCTATTTTACGTTAACCTATAATTTAATTGTGTTTAAAAC
The DNA here is from genome assembly GCF_041429995.1 of Eschscholzia californica. Taxonomy (NCBI): domain Eukaryota; kingdom Viridiplantae; phylum Streptophyta; class Magnoliopsida; order Ranunculales; family Papaveraceae; genus Eschscholzia; species Eschscholzia californica. The sequence goes on along the minus strand of NW_028238420.1, from coordinate 38,327,664 downwards.
CATAACCAGCATTGCGATTGCACGGTAGAGAGTTTTCAATCCAATTGAAGGATTCTAAAATAGCTTAACAATTTTCTTTAAAGGAAAAACTAAGTAGAATGAGCACTATAAGACACGTGATAATCAAATTCGCTGCCTCAAGAGTATAAAACCACTTCAAAATAATCCAATATTCTCAGCTAACAATAATATGTCGTTTTAAAGTACTCTAACCTGAAGTTCTTTATTGGAACGCGTTATTAGAATTTGATGAGTAAATCAGAACAAAATAAACTTCTAACTAAATAAATATATAAACAGTAGAGGAAAAAAAATGGACACTGACCTAAAAGAAAATGGGTAGTAAACGAGAGAAAATTATACATGAATTATCAGAGTATATTAATAACAGTTAAGATAACATAGTTAACTCCCTAAAATATTCAATTCAAGAAACCAGAAAAGATTATTAGCCCCCAAAAGACTTAAAAGTAATAAGCAGAAAATTTGAATTGTGATTCGATTGCTGCATACCTATAAAGGCCTTGAAAAACTTACAGAGAATTTTAAAGGAGAGGCCCAAATTAGAGTTAGATGTAGATGAATAACCTGACATACCTAATTGATATGTTCATGTTAATTCTAATGCAGTAAAGGCCTTGAAAGGGTCACTTTTATGGAGTTGTTGCCACCAGAGACTGAAATGGATAATAAAAGGATCAAAGTTAGCTTAAGTGGAAGTAGATTTAACATAAAACAAAGAAATTTCATTTAAATAAAAGAAATAAGATTTAGTCACCTGTTACTTTTTTCTTCCATCAGTCATTACTAATAGCTTTTGAATATGATGTTTCTCTTATCTTCCCAAATGAATGATGAAAATAGTTTGTTTCTCTGCTTGAAAATTGAGTTTGATTTGGAAGAGAGATAGAGTTTACATTGGGAGTTCCAGATTTAGGATTCATGAGCAAGAAGAAAAGATTAAGAAATGAGGAAGTAATGATACAATAATTGTCCTAGTAAGTATGAGGTATTTATTTTGTCCTAGTCAGCTAGCATTCATTTTGTCCCAGTCAGCACAAAACAAGTTCTGTTTTGTTATATAGATGGAGTAGACTACATACTTTGATACTTCAGATCTTCATAACTAGTACAATGATCGAGTCCCTGTCCCCCATTTCCAAGTAATGCTGCCATGGCGTAGTCATTTCAATTTCGAACTTCCTTCCAACCATCCCAATGGCAACCATTTGACAGGCTGAGTTTCTTGATTGATGAAAGGGCACTTGACTAAAAGGGGAATGATTACTGATTTGGGTTTGCTCCGGAAATCTAGTCATTCGAGAGAACCCATCTGAAAAATTATCGGCATATCTCATGCTTTGATGTGATGTCAGCGACTGTTGCATCAACAGCTGAAGCTTGGGATCGGTTTGAGAGGTTAAGCTTTCGCTGTGGGGTGTGAATTGATCTGGCTTTTGTACCTAAACTCGAGCCATTTGGTCTTCTTCCTTTTCCCACAACTTCCATAATAGCAGGATCAATAGATTCAGGATCCTCAAAGGTGAAAGATCAAAGTTGCTAATCTGTTGTGGAGGATATCGATTCCTCTGTACGAAAGAATTTCTAAACAAATGATGCCCTGAAAACAATAAAATATCAAGGATTTTGATACCCATCTGACGATGTATATAAGGAATCAAAGCGGGTTAACTCTATATTCTTATATATTTACAGACCATAAAAAGATTTGAACTTCTGATGCATTCTCTCCTGAGAGGAAAATCCAGGTGGTGGATATCTCTGTTCGGAAGCGAGAATGCAGGAGTAGCTGAAATTTGAGCTTGTGAGACAATTCGTTCAAGCTTCAAGGCCTAAGATCATAATAAGATAACTAAACAACAAACTACGAAAAAGTCATATCTAGATTATCCTATGTAGAATAAAAAAGAGTATCCATTAAGAAGTGAACTTACTAGAGAGCCTTTCAGCCAAAAGAGCGGACTGACTGTTTGGAAAGTTTCAGATCCCCCTAAAATACTGGACAGAACCATTTCGAAGCCTATCTAAGAACTAATCCTTGTTTTCAGTTAAGTTCTGGTGGTCAGGATAAGATTTGGTCATGTTACCGAAGTTACTGAAGGAAAGCTCGACACTGGAATGGTGATTTTCATGCAGTACATTCCTCCTGTCTTGCAAAAGAAAACCTGGACTGATTGCTGTTACGAAGTCCTTTATGAAAAAAAGGGGAGCATAAGCAATGACTATCATATGGGAGTTACTTGTAGTATTGCAAAAGATAAAATTTTTGTGACCACAACCACTCAAAAGGGTACAACTTTATGTAATGTAGACACTATACAGGATTACAGGTATCTTATCCAGATACATATGCGGTCTCAAATAGGTGAGTGAAAAAAGGCTATTGCAGGAATATGCGTGTACGGTGTACCCATACTATATTGACTGAGCATTACACATTATTTGTACTTTCAATATTAACAATGGTTACATTGAACACAAAATATTAAGACAGGTACTTTATAGTCCTAATACGACTATGTGCAGGTCACACAAGATGTACATTGAAGTGATTGGAGTATCCAAGTGGACCAAGTGTCTATGAGTATCTGAGTACCCAACATGGTAAAGAGGAGTATCCGCATTAGCAGTTTTAAAAACTCACAATTCATATTGAGAACTAGTCTGGAGAACTAAAACACTCTATTATCTAATGGACTTACACACTACATGTGTCATTCGATCAATGTTGATTAGCTCCTCCAGCATTACGAGAAGTAGACATGTTTAGAACCTTCCCATACTGCGCAACGTATTCTTTCCGCTCAAGAACCTGTTGAGAACCATAAAATGTCATTCATAGACATGTGAAGTGAATCCAAAGGCAACAGAATAATGGTAGTAGCTGTATTTGATCAGACGGACATGAGAATTGGCTATGAAACTGAAGGATCAAAGTAATTAGAAGTCAGACAACTATGAAAGGTGCAATTATCAATAAGTTGAAACAATGAACTTTTGAAATTATATTGACCAGATTCTGCTGGATTGACATTGCTCATGTGATTTCTTCCATCAAATGATTTTGATTTTGACTTCTGTGACTTCTGTTTTCTCTCAGAATCGGTTTCGCAACAGGGGTAAAGCAATTAGCTTTTCCAATTCCCAACAGCATTACAAACTTATAGATGTGATCTCAGTTTCTCCTTGTCGTATGCTGTTCTACATGGTAGACATCGCCGTTCTGTATTATCCTTCTCGGCCATTTCCATAATGTGATACAAACACCAAACATATATTTACGGAGATAAAGAAGAAAATGAAAATAGTAAAAGAAAAAAAGCAGAACAATTTCTAATGAATTGACTGGAAATCAAAAGCGACATGCACCTGATAATAAGCTTTCTAATTGAACAAACAATAGGATCGTGTACAAACTGCGTAAAAATACCAAAAGAAAAAACAAATGAAATAGAGTAGACTGCTACACCATTCTGAGATTTCGCAATCAAGTAATAAGAAAAGCTGAAATAACATAAACATCTATAAACCAAAACATCTATAAATAGCCTAAGACTAACCATCAAACGAAACGAAACGGCTTATGCTGATCTCTACATGTCAATGGCAGATTAGCATACTTCAGCCTAGAGATGGGTAGGGTGGTTTCAATCATTCTCTGGAAAGGAGTAGTCTTACTAGCATCAGCATCTTCATTGTGGTTCATGTGTTCGTCCTGATCTTTTCCACTGTGTGTTCTTTCCAACAATATACCATCAAGATCTTCTAAATCTATATTTTGGAGCAACTTCTTTCGGCACCTTCGAGTAAGAACATCATCAAGGCCCTGAGTAAATAGCTTTACCTTCTCAGTAATTGATTTTACAAAGCAATGTTGAAGAACGAGTTTTATATATTCTTCTCTGTTCAAGCTATACACAACCGTTGTGCTACCTCCAGGACACAACTCCACAATTTTCCTCCCGCACCCAGACTCATCTAATTCTTCAGTTTCCCAAACAAACGTTAGTCCTAAACCATCTGCATCTATAAACTTAGTATCCATCTCCAAAATATCTTTGCAACTTTTATACATATATGGATCTGCATCTCGTATATCTTCCAAACTAATTATAGATCCTCCGACTAATTGCAAGAAAAACAAGCGATCAAATCCAATGCCTATTTGAACGTCATGCATCAAAGCTAAGGCAATCACTCGGCCACAAAACCGATAATATTCAAGCTGTTGAGAATCCGTTTTTGCTGCAAACAGGTTACAATATTAATTATGTTATTGGAGAGATTGACTAAGAGAATTGTCGAAGGTAACAAACATTAACATGACAAAAACATGAACGGCAATTCAGAGGTTGATTAAATGTTGAAACCGTGAACGTACCTGGATTAGGATAGAGCCTTCGAGTGTCATGTGGGCACGATACGAACAAAGAATTTTGTGGAACGAATAGATGCTTGCATACCAGTAGGAGCCACTCCCTTAAAGCACCAGGACCAGCAATAGCTATCTCGTTTTTGAACTGAGGGATGATTCCATTCCGCAACAAAATGGGGTTTGCAAGCCCAACATGCTCAAAAGAATCAAAAAGTAACTGTGACCTGTCAATGAGCACCGTCATCTTTTGTGGGTGATCACAACCATTCTTAACCTCATTCGGGAACGCCATAGTGATCAAATGTCTTCGGGATTCATTATTTAATAAACTCTTATGTCTAAGAAGCCATTGATGATCGTCGCCTCTCTTTGTTCTCATAACAAGTTTATTAATTGAATCTCGGTGAGAATTCAAGCAAGAAAAGAGGTCCCTTTCTGCAGGATGATACAACTTAGAAATCATGTCTAATTCCTTCAGAATTGAGATATAATAAGACCACCCGTGATTAAATTCACACTGAGTACATCTTTTGTACTCAACTCCATCATCCATGTAAGTCAGACCAAGATCAATGTTGTTCAACAAGTCACCAAAATCATCGTAAAACGGTTTAAGCTCCATCACATGATACGACTCATCTTCATCCAGAGCCACCATTGGAAGTGAGTCAAGTGATTCTGATCTCATATGCTCATTAATATTCGTACACATATGGAGTACTAAAAGAGAGAACTCGTCAAAGTCACTCTGAAATCGTGATTTTAACCCAGACGGAACTCTGCAGAAGCACGACTCCCTGATCAACTTCATATTTACAATTAACTGTTTTGCGAGCTCCTTTATAAACGGGTAACAGTCACGAATTAAAGTCTGTGGATCAGCATAAAAGAAAAATCTTGCACAGTTTTTGGGACCCATTGATTTGAGTAAAGATTCGTATGTTTGACGACAAGAGTAATACAACAAATTATCTGAAGTTGTTGTTTTGTAATCACGGAGAAGATTGCAAAACCCTAAAACAACACTAGCAAATCGATGTCTAATGCGAATGGGAAAGGGTTGAATATTAGGATAGAGAAAGAGACGAATTGCTTCCTCTGCTATCTCTTTATTAGTTTTCATGGGAGATTTGTATAAATAGAAAATATTGCCAGGCATTTCATACTCTTGGAATATTTGCATATGCTCTATTTTCTTACGATTTGTAGATGTCAACTTTAAGTAGTTACTAATACCTTCTAAAACGCTTTTTCCCCTTGATTCAGTATCATCATCACCACCGCTAATGAGGCATGAAATAGAGGAATACAGTTTCCTAAGGATTTTGATTGCTTGTTTATGGCACTTCTGCCCAAAATTGCACTTCCAATATTCATCTAACAGTTCTACCTCAGGTATGAATTCTATCTGCGCCTCATTCTTCAAAAAGTACCCATCTTCCATCCTTTGCTATGAGATTCACACGAAAAATAAAAAGATCAAATTTTTATGTTTAAATCTATAAATTAAAAGCTAAATAAACCTAAACTTTGGTGCAAAAAGTATTTGAGGGGCTAGGGTTTAAACACGCAGCCCAATTGGGTACTTCCTGAGTGAAGTGTTTGATATTCATACCAGAGATTAACCAAATTAGAGAAAGTTTTTTGACTCAGAGCCCAATTGGGTTCTCTCTTTACCGGTTGCAGCTCCTCCTCTGACAGAGCCCTTTCTCTGTTAGATTGGATATTTAAACGTTTTCTCCGTCCCTATTGATCTTGGTTTCCTAATTGTAGACAAACCTTCCATAATTTAAGAAGGTTAATTTCAATTTCACCCCCCAAGGATTACGACCTTTTAAAACGGTCCTTTTGTTTCGTATTATTACGCTAATCAGTTGACTTTTATTTCTCCTTCTCCTTTTACCCTTCTCTTACAAAGTATTAGGGGTGGGAATTCTACCCGAAAGCCCGATACCCGTCACGTTTACCCGCGCCCGACAATGTCCATGGACGCCCGCGCCCGAAGATGGGTACTACCCGCCCAGCCCGATGATTTTTCGTGGGCGGGCTCGGGTGAAAAGCTCTGCCCGCCACCCCGCCCATACCCGAGCCCGATATGTTCACCCGACGGGTGCCTATAGATGCCAATCACTTTGAGTGTCGATTATATTTCACTATAAAGCCCAAAGTAGATTTAAGGTTTCTCCCAAGATATATAAACTACACATTGAAGCAACCCTAATAGTTTACCACATTGAATTTGAAAAATTCGGTAGCATAGAGAGAGAAAAAGAATCTACGTTGTCTCTCTAGCCGTTTCTCTCTTATTTACTAGACCTTCTTGTGCCAACCTTCTTCTCTATAAATAAGTTATTGGGACCATCTTCCATCTCTATGTAGTGGTCAAATTTTAAGATTATTTTGATGTGAAGGAAGAACAAAGAAGAACTAATGAAACATACAAAGACAAGAAAAAAAGTGGAAGACAACTAAGTCTCATGTTTGCATATATAGATCTATATCAGTTGTTGATTTCTTATGTTACGGAATCTGAGTATTTCTTTCATTCTTGATTTATAAGTTTTGTAAAGATTTGGTATCAATTTGTTTAGAGAAGCTTATTTGAACAATATCAAATTTCTAAAGTTTTCTGATCAGGTAGAAAAATATCAGATAAAGAAACCCGATGCCCGATTTGCCCGAAGCCCGACTTGCCCGATGCTTTAGTGGGCATGGGCGGGCTTTGATCATAGGAGATTTCAGAAAAGCCCGCCCGAATCCGCCCGAGAACCCGAGTGGGCAGAGGAGAAACTTACCCGATCCGCCCGAGCCCGACTCAGAATTACCCGCGGGTGCCCATACCCGCCCGATTCCCACCCCTACAAAGTATCTTCCTCCGTATTCTTTCTCTCTTCATCTCGTCAAACAAGGGACCTCAGCAAACAGTCATCCGATGATCCGATCATTGCAAGCGATACTTTATGGAAAGAATAAAAGTAAATGTGTTTTTTATTTCATTTTCTTTCTCATCTCCTCCCTTCCCCCACCACCCCAACCACTAGAAGAACGCCACCTACCTCGACCATTAACTTTCTCTCTCACTTCCTCGTCTCTCTTAATTTTTCCTCCTCTCTTTTCTCTCTAAGATAGGTAACACTTCCTGACCTGACCAACAAAATTAACAGGTTGAACTCATGTTATGTTTAGTCTGACTCTTAGCTTGATACCAAGAAGGTAAGATCTTGTTATGGACTAAAAAAAATCATTCTATGGCCTTTAAAGGGCACAATATCTATGTATAACAAGGTATTTCTTTTTCCCGAGAATATAAATCTTTTTGTTTGTATAAAAAATTTATTTTCTTCTACAAATACCTGCTTGGTTTCTAACATTCCTCTGACTAATTGTGTTGTGCTATGGGAGATTGTTTGTAAGATGATTTTACCGTATCAGCGATATGATTCTGATCAACTGAGTGAGTTATTGATTGTTATCGATTATGCCACTTTTTTCTCCGGAGTACAATGCTATAACGACATTCATATCTTTCCTTATAAGGAAACTTCAACACATTGTTGGTTGGATGTTACATATTTATATAGAACAACCCATATTCATCTTTCTTCAGGAAGGTGTCGTAAGAGCTAAATTACATGGTTGTTTCATATATTTCACTAATTGGGATATGAAATCTAGCTTGAGATTTCAATTGACTAGAGTCATATTTGAGAACGCTTCTTTTTTTGTATCTGACATGCACGTCTGACCAATCTGAATGGCTTGGGTTTGTTTAGAGTGGCTTTAGAGCAAGTAGAATTAGACTTTACTAGATCAGAAAATTTTGAATTATCTCAGACTCGTACAAGTCCGCGACCATAAAAAAGATCTCAGACTGGACAACTCGAGACCGTGCGCAGGGTTTCATCCTGGACAACTCGTGACCATAAGCAAGTTCTCAGACTGGAGAATCCAATACCTTAAGCCTGGTCCAGATGGGATCCAATCAGAGTGTTTACCTACTTTCTCAGACTGAACAGTCGAACAAAAGTGGCCCTCCCAGTTTTCCAGTCAAATTAAAGTGGCTGGAGTAAATAGTTCGAGGGATTAGAAAGTCGAAAAGTAGTGTGCCTACAAAGTTTTTTGATCCAACTAAGTTGACTGCAGTTAATGAGTCCAACTGAGTGCGTACAATATATGATGGGGACCCTATTAAGCACCCCCAATAAATTTTGTTTATTTTGAGCCGACCCGATGAAAAATCTGTTTGTGGACAACCTACTAATGTGCCGTGAAAATACCATATTTTGATCACCTAACTTCGATGAGTTAGTTCTTTTCGGGTTTTATCTCTCATAATTTATGTGGTTTTGTTGTTAGGGGTATTTGGAGTTTGACGTTTGATTTTGAATAAAACGAAAGAATGTATCACATTTTCATTCTCATGTAGAAGAGACCGGAAGGAAAGGGATGTAGGGATTTACACCCACTACAAAAAAACGGGCTAATAGGGACACACGTTTTTACGTATGTCCCTAATATATTTGAAATAGGGACTGTTTTCAAAGTCTGTCCCTATTAAATATACAATGGGGACAAATAGATGTCTTTTAGGGACAACAATTTATCCATAAAAAATCGATGAACAAAACTTAAAATAAAGGCGCCCAACGCTCACAGTACCGTAGAAAATTGGCCGTCAAAAACAAAACGAAAACAGCCAAACCCTATTTTCTTTCCCTCTCTCTCTCTCTACGTTCTTCCGCTGAGTCAGTTTCCTTCTTCTACTTCTTCGGTTTCCTTCTTGCTTGCGTGCTTCCTCTCTTTCGTTTTTAAAATTAAGGTTGGAGTTGCTTCTTCAGTACTGCGAACCAGAAAACTCAGAGAAATTGATTTCGGTGCAATCAGAGAAATTGACTCAAACAAATCAGAGAAAACGGTTGCTCCTTCAGGTATCCTCTATACCATTGATTAAATCTCTTCTCCATCTTCTTTTTTCTGTTATTCACCCTAGTTATTAGGTACTACAATCCACTAAAATTATCTAGGGTTTTGAAGGTCATGAACTGAATAAGTAATATATGAAATAAAATTAATTTAGGGGTTCCCTTACTAGAAGATGAAGATTAAGTATCTATGTACCATACATTGAGAAAGGTCTGGATTCAAGGTTGTTACAAATATGTGGTATTTGTATTACAGAAAATGTTGTATTTTGATTCAAGCAAAGCTGGGGTGGTAGTGTCATTATGTGAAGAAATGCAGGTTTTAGAGAGAAGATGAGTTGTTTTGTCAAATATCTCTTGAAAACCCATTTTCATGTCTTACCTTGTTTATGAAAGAACTCCATTGACACTTAAAACCTTTTCATTTGAACTTGTTTATGAATGATTTGTTTATATTTCTGATTACAGAAAATTCGATTATTCTAGTGAAGGAGATCTCTATGAAAAGTTTGATTTTTTTTGCTCTCATTTGAATTGATTGTTTTGGTTGTTGATTTCATTATTAATAAGAGTTCATAGTTATTCTTCAAATTTCATTTTGTAATTTTTTATTATTGCTCTAGGCTGCTAGGTTTTGTTTTTTCCTGTGTAAAATTCAGAGAAGTCTGAATAAATTGATATAACATTGTTCATAACTCATCTCGAATTCATTTTACTACACAATGACTAATTTAATGTTTGGATTCATGTCTTTTATAGTTTATTATACATGGTTTTAGTTACAGGTTAGAACAATACATTTTTAAAAAGTATATGTTTGCTCTTTGTCTTGGCTTACTTGTATATGAGGTAATTATGGCATTTTCTGATTAAGGTACTGTAGGTTAAGTGATTTAGGTAATTATGCGATTTGGTCTTACTTGTATGCTGAAAGGAACTGGATTTATCTACGTAGAAATACTTCTTTAGTGATTTTGTAGTAAAGATAATTAACCGACAAGCTTTCTGTATATTTTCAGGCGATGGATAAGCTCAGGTTCCTTTCTCTCACCGACAAGGAAAATCTAGGACAAGGCGATAACACAAAGCTAGAGATCCAGGTCAGCAATGTTCTCGCTAACAATCTTTTACTACCGTGAACATTTTAGCGTGCGAATATCAGGTATACTTTGTCTTAAAATTAAATATTTTCTTCACAAATAATCTGACATTGATATTTGGTTCTATGGACAATTGGACATTATGCAGTAAATTAGACAAAGAAAAGAAAATCCTCTCCATTGGTGACAGAGGTATAGGAATGACGAAGGAAGACCTTATCAAGGATTTAGGAACCATGGAAAAATCTGAAACTTTAGATGAATGAGATCTTACTTGCTTTTGGTGTCTTTTTCTTTGATGAATGATGAAGTGAATGATACCTGGTTTGGTGACATTTTTATTTCTATACAGCCTTTGTGGAGAAAATGCAAACAAGTGGCGATCTCAATCTAATTGGGTAGTTAATTTGGTCGCAGACTATGCTGAAGTCATCAACAAACACAACGAGGACAACCAATACAATTTACCATCCAATTTTGAATTTCTTACACTTCCTGTTTGAATTCATTGATTCTAATACCAGTTCAGCTCTTGGGCACGACCGTACGGGAGTCCAAGGCTGATGGAGAATTTGCAATTTCCGAGAACGAATGGAATGAACCACTGGGTCGTGGAACTGAGATAAGGTTGCATCTTAGAGAAGAAGCTGGGGAATACTTGGAGAATACAAATTGAAAGTGAGTATATCATGTTAAATTCTCTTACGCCTTCAAAATTTTTTTAAGCTTCAATAATTTATTTTGGAGACCACTGAAGAAAGCATATTGGGAGTTTGTAGTACTTGGTAATGTTCACTGGATCAAATCTCGTTGTTGTATAATTAGAGGTACAGTACTGAATGATCGTTTTTAGTAATGTCGTCTTTTATATGGATTATGGAGTGCATTTAGACATGTTTACATCACAAACCTTGAACTTAATAACGACCATTGTTATGTTGATTGACAACACCTTCTCATATCTAGTTTTATGCTTACGATATCTAGTTTCAGTTCATAACGACCATTGTTATGTTGATTGACAACACCTAGCTCATAACGACCATTGTTATGAGCTATGAGTACTAAGTTGCATGCTTACGATATCTAGTTTCAGTTCATAAGGACCTAAATATCAACCTATGGGTTTTCATTTAATTTGCAGGACTTGGCGAAGAAGTATTCTAAATTCGTCAACTTTCCCGTATCTCTCAGTGCAAGCAAGGAGGTAAACGTTGAAATTCCTGCAGAAGATGATGAATTTAGTGAAGAGGAAATATATACTCGCATACCTAGCTTCTTACTGGTTGCTTTTACTTCTATATTTCACTCATATTTCTTTTGTTCTAAACAGTTGAAAGCAGCACCAAATCGAGGAAGAAGAGTGAGGATGAAGACAATGAGAAGAATCCAAAGACTGAGATAGCAAAGGAGACATTGTAATTTGAAATTTGGTTCTTATATTCCTAAAACCTGACAAGTAAGTACGACAAAAGCTCGAGTTCTTCTACTGTTTTGTTCATTTGTTGTTCGAGACTTGCTACTTGTTTAGATCTAACTTTAGTTCCCTTTATTCTTAAAAATTGATAAAAAATAGGAGGTGAGAAAGAAAGTGAAAATGATGAAAAGGACAATATGCTAGGTTGTAGAATGAGTTTGAGAATCCGTAGAACTTGGTATCATTAAAGATGCGTCTAAAAGAGGTCTTTTGGCCAAGCTTCTCAAATTTGAAAGTATAGATATAATTTCGTACATTCTGTTATGTTATTTCAGTTTTAAATTATCTTTTCATATTATTCAATACCGACGTTACTTGAACTAAAATCTTCTTACTATCTACAGTTCAAAGTCTGGTGGCAAGTTAGCCTCTTTGGATCAGTGCATCTCAAGAATGAAACAAGGGCAGAAAGATGTATATCAGTAACAAGAATGAACAAAGAACAGTTGGGGAAATCCCCATTCCTTGAGCAACTCATCAAGAAAGACTATGATTTAACTAGTGAAGTACTTGTGACAACAAAAGGCGGAAGTTCCCTTATTTCCTTATGATGCATTGGAAGTACTTCTATGATGAATACCCAAAGACATATTGGTCTGACAATGAGTGGAAATTTGCATTTTTATCGTACTTTGACGTTGTTATCGACAAATTGGCATTGTTATCAATATTCCAAATATAGGGTATGCATGTATTTATGTACTTGAGTTTCTTATTAACAAAATTCCATGGGAAGTTAATGAAATGATAATTTGTCTGGATTTTTTTGGTTGATTTAGTAATCTTTAAACAAAAAATTTGGATTCTAATTTTTTTTTTGAAAATAAAATTATTATTAGTGACGGATAAAAATTGTCCCAAATATGTACTAGGGACAAACGTAATCCGTCACTAAATCTGTCCCTAATATTATTCGGGACGCCAGTATCTGGGACAGACAGCATTCTGTCCCCAATCACTTATTGGGGACGGTTTTTGGATTTTAGGGACGGTTTTCAGCTGTCCCTAGTGACCATATTTTTTTGTAGTGACCCTTCTACTAGTGTTTATAGCGGAAATATGACATCTAATGTCTACACTAGTATTCCCAGGATCACATGCAAAACTAGTAATTAATCTAATGGAGATAGTAGATTACCTTAATCGCTTTTCCCTCGAACTAGTTGAATTGATTGAAGAAGACCAAGAGCTTCAAGTGTAGCTCCTCTACTTGGGACACGAGCAATCAATTTGATCTCCCACCTTGTTGTATAGCTAGCACACCAATGGTGGTTGGAAAAGAAGAACTCCTTTCTTCTTGACTAGATAGATAGTAATGGGAATTAGCTCACTTTCTCCTCTCTACTTGATGTGGTAGAGTAAGAAAGCTTAGAGAGAAATTCCACACCTTATTCTCTGCCTAAGAGTGTTTATATAGAACCCTAATAAGAATCCACCTCCTTTTAGGTTTCCTAAAACACCCTTTAGAATAAGATTTAGGGAAATAGTCGAAAATAGCAACTATTGGTATTTTCTCAATTCCCTAAGGAGGAGGTGTCCAAACACCACGAAAATTGGCAGATATAATGTTTATTATATCAGCAACTAACCCTCCAAAATTCAGCCCAATCCGAGTCCTAGAAGTACCCGAACCGGTCTAGGCCCAAAAACCTGTTTTTGGCCTTTTTGTACTATCTTTGCCTAATTCCTTTTTAGGCCTATGAGATATGTTTATGGGACACTCCCATGATTATATCTCACTCCCACTAGTCATATCCTAGATCAATTTGTCACTCTTATGTGTAACCCGTTGTAGGATCCGATCGAAGTTAGCCGCGAATTACTTCGTAATTCGACGATCGTAGTTGGTCTCTAGCTACAACTCTACGATCCCTAAATCAATCGGACTTGATGATCTTCCACATCAATTGTCCTATCCGACAAATTGTTCGCATTGTCACCTTGGTCGAAGGACATCTCCTTCAGACTCCCACTTGGACTTAGAACAAGTGCAATGCCTCGATTCCCGTGTCAATTTAGTATCCCATCTGATACGTCACGTCATTCAGACTTTCTTGATATCCGAGTACAACTGTAAAAGACAAACGATTAACTTTAATCCATTTGAGCGCGGCCACGCATTTTCAGTTGCTACTCATCAAGTGGCCTTGAGACACTTTGTACCTAATGTGATTAGGGTGACACAATCCATTCTTGCGCTCCCACTTAACTTCATGTCTATCCTGTCCTTCCCAGTATCCGTCTTTATAACCTCCTTTTACGGCGCGGCGTTTAACGGAACCAAAGTCGGGCATTCCTTACATAAGATGAGTGGAGCACTCATGTTTTGAGGAATCTCTCCAATTGTCTTTATGAGAAGTATTGACGTTCATCACGAATGATGTACTTCTCATTTGAGGGTTATCCAGTGTATAAACCTTTTACACACCCACGTAGTCGAATAGAATATACTATTCATATAGCCCATGAAACTGCGCTATCCCATCGACTCCCGTGCTAGTCTTCGTGAGTCATTGTTGTCCATGCAATGACCTGGACCAGGGATTTTTGATAATAATTATTCCAAGTTCACTTAATAGGGTTTCATTCATCAGATCACGTATCTGACAAACCTATTCGGAACGTTTTATTATCGATGGACTGTCGTTTAAACACTAAACCAAGTTTAGACGACTGGTGAAATAATTCTTATTATTTCTGATAACGAGAGTTGTAAATCTGAGCCTCTTCCGTAAAACTCCTTTTACCCACTCAGTTTTACTTGTCGAGGTTTAAAATTATACCTCATGCCTTAGACTGTGTATGAATCTCATACTATGTCTAAGGTGACAGTTTAGTTTGACTACCGTGGTAGTCGGTTTTAAACTTTGCTTATTATCAATTAATTTGAAGATTACTATCTTCAACCTTGATAATATCTAGTAATCTTTACTAGAGTTTAGGCCTTTAATTCTTTGTGTAGTATTTGCAACAGTTCCCGGCTTAAAACACTTTTAGCCTACTTTCCTTCCATGTCTGGAAGTTTGCTACGATGACATGTTCAACTTTGTACTACTTCATCCTTTAGCCTTCTAGGATGTACTAAGTAGTGTTTCGGTTTTCCAATCCGAATTCGGATGTTTAAATGCTAATCATGTCCAACATGATTGACTTTATGTTTTCGAACATAAATTCTCTCTCATGCGTGCTAGCTCATCGGTGTCTTTTAGACTCCGAGTTTTGCAACGCCCTCTGTCATGAGTTTTTGGGTCGAAATTCTTTTAGACTTTCCGAGTCTTAGATTTTCTGTTTCGGATCTCAAGCATCTCAGCGTACTGAGTCTCTCTAATCCTATCATCCTTTTGATCTATGCTTATAGATCTTCAGATGCCCAAAATGGCATTTTATCCTTTTGTGTGTGGTCCTTTATTGAGTCAGTTCGTTACTGTTATACAACACCTTATGTCGTACTCAATCTTTTGTATGTACTCTGCATACGGACCCGGAAGGTTTGTTTACTCCCACTTACCTTCTTGAAACTCGTGATTCAAGATTTTCTTCATTTTCCAGGAATCAAATTTCTCTGATTGTCTTTTGAATCGAAGATTCTAACTCTTGCGTGCTTTTAATCCGTCGATAGATTTCTGAAGCATGCTTGTGGACATAACTTGATTGGAAGAATCTTTATTCTTCTTGTCTCGTTTCGGGAAACACGAATGTTTCCATCCTTCTCAGTTTTCTATTTTGGAAAACCAATTTAGGTCTTTTGTTGACTTAAATTATCAAGCTTCATGTCTTGACGAGATATGGATTCCACGATGATTTTGGCTTCTAGCCAAAATCTAGAGTCAGTTTCCGTTTCTGCGCAGGTCTTTTATCTCTTCAGAAATAACCTTTATTTTCTGTGTCTTTGAGATTTGACCTTTTAGGGCTTTTGAACAACAATTTGGAATTTTCTCAACTACTTTGAGATATTCCTTTAGAGACACTTTCACTTGTTTTGAGAGTTCTCCGGCGAATGACATTCGCTTTTGTGCGGTGGGTTTATTAGATCATGTCTTTAACCTTTCCTTTTCCGAGGAGCCGCAGTTTGTTGCTCTTGGTCGAATTTAATCGACTTGTACAAGTTTCATGATTATTCTTCATGACCCTCCATGATTTTTCTCATGATCGAATTAAATCGACTTGTACTTTTCTCCCACTTATTCTTGTAATAATTAGTGTTTTTCTCCCAGACTACTAGGTGTGCTAATTATTAGAAGAATACTATCATGAGCAACAAACACTTTGTTCTCTTGATTAGTTGTGGAAGAAGCCCAAATTTCTTTCAAAAGAAATTGCGTCAGATATTAGCTAGTTTTGTAATGCTTTTACAAGCTTAGCTGTTAGACGGAATTTTGGTAGTTTTGTGAGAAGCTATGTCTAGACTAAATGGATTTTGGAGGATAGAGTTTGATTCATGTTCTTCATCTTAATCCTTTTGGACACTCCAAATATGGATAGGTTAGAAGTACGTTTGAAGATCAATCTCTGTTTTTGACTCAAGGCTTTCTTTCTTGTCAGTTTGATTCATGTTTTGGTTATAGTGGACTTGTTGTCCTCATCCCTTTCGATTGGGATGAACCTATCTTATAGGTTTTTGACCAAGTTTAGAATCTTTTGGTATAGTTTGTTAAACTTAGCACTTATTAACATCTCAATTTAGAAATAAAATTCTTTATTGATTCTCCATAATACTTAGTACAGAGATGATGTAAAAAAAAACTAGAAAAACGATTAATCTAGAATAGTGTCTAAAGTAGACTTCGATCCCTTTCAGCATCCTTAGCAGTCGAGGCTTCTGCTCCCTCTTGGATCTTGTCTTCCTTAGCCAAATACTCAGTTCCCAGCTGCGCCTGTACATTCACAATGAAAGGGCAATTTTAGGTATTACATACCATAATTTGGGAATTTTACAGTATTTGATAAGTTAACTGTTTATACCTGAATTGGAAGCTACTGTTCCATTCTTTTTGTCCTCCAAGAACTTAGGGCAGTTTCTTTTCCAGTGGCCCTTGCCATCACAGTAGAAACATTTGGTGTCAGGAGGAGGACCTTTGTCTTTAGGTTTGGCAACTCGTTTGCTTTTACCTTTTGACGCGGTTTTCTTCTTCTGTTTTCCACCTTTCTTGAACCCTTTGTCCTTTTGTACCATAAGAACATCCTTCTTAGTCTCCACTATAGCGACGTCCTTTTCGGCTGTTAGAAGCATAGAATGAAGTTCCTCCAACGTTTTATCCCATCCATTCATGTTGTAGTTCATCTTAAACTGATTAAAACCACTATGGAGGGAGTGAAGGATAGTGTCGGTAGCCGTTTGTTGGCTATAAGGGAAACCTAGTTTAGCCAGCTTGCCTATGAGCCTGATCATTTGGCGAACATGAGGCCCAACTGGTTTTCCCTTTTCAAGGCGCATGTCCATAATTGCTTTAGAGGTTTCAAACCTCTCCAATCTCGACTGTTTCTGGAACATTTCCCGAAGTTGTCGCATCATGGAGTAAGCATCCATGTCTATGAACTGCTCTTGCAGAGTCGGTTCCATGGTTGCTAGCATTAAGCAAGTTACTGGCTCTGCCTTTTTCCGCACACTCCTTTCTTCATCTATCTCTTCTTTAGTCGAATTATCATCCAATACAGGAATTGGAGTTTCTAGTACATGTTGCTTTCCTTCCATCCTGAGAACTATTCCTAGGTTCCTTTCCCAGTCAAGGAAGTTGTGCTCATTGAGCTTCTCCTTGTCGAGAAGTGAGCGGCAGTTGAAAATATCTTTTGTCATCTTTGAACTACATAAAAGAAATGGCAAAGTTTTAAAACTTGTTATCGTTTTTTGAAAAACATTAGTTTTCCCACATTATTCAATAAAAATCGTCCCCGATTGAATAAGTGATTCCAAGACCCCAGTTCTTCGAAGTAAAGCGGACGAAGGCCCTACCCTTTGACTCCGTCGTTCCGGGTGAGTGAACTACTTCACTGATCATACCTTATGACTCTTGGTTGATAGATTTCATTAATGAATGACTAATCTATCCTTTTGCCTCGAGTATCCAAGACTCTCTTGCTGATCTCGTTGAGTAGAACCATTTAGACGTGTAGGCCTCTTCTATAGGCCTACCCGCATTGTCCCAAGGTAGAGGAGGTACTCTGCGAAGGCCGACCCACCTTCCTCGAACAAGGGCGCAACGAGTGTCTTAATCTGGATAGGCGATTACTCAAGATTACTTTTGGGGACTTTTACGCTGGTCTGGCGTTTGTTATAGTGAACTATTTAGCCTAACTAACATCCACGACATAAAGCGTAAATAAGTAAGTAAATGCGCGCGAGAAAGTAAATCAAGCAGACATGGATCCTAGTATGGCCCCTAACCTAGAAGATCTAATCTCCCTTGGTTTTCTTCTTGTTTCGCCTTTTGGTTCGTCTTGGATCGCCATCTTTGAACCTCCATTGATTTCTCCCACTCGCCTTTGGATTTCATCCTCGAGTTTCTTCAATGGACTCATAGACCCTAAACTCTAATTACAAGACTCTAACGATTCGCAGATCGTATAAACTTGAAATTAAAATTAATTACAAAGCATGCACCCATCCGTGCTTAAAACAAGAATAAGGAAATAAATCTATGGCCATACTAGTTTCCCGCATTCACATCACATGCAATCATATAATATATCAAGGCTAAGAATTATATATGCATGATTATCTTGGGAGATACTTTTGTTGACATCACATGTCACATTGCGGACCTTAAGTCTAAATTCGAAGAATTCAACTAATGGTGCTTTCCGGTTTTATGTTTTATGATTAAAATCATCTTTTAGAAAAACTCCGTTTTGGGCTCGAGAAAGCCCGGGTCAATTTCGGAAAAAATATTGGTTCGATTCTTAATGATTTCATAAATCAATTTAAAGAGAAATCCGTTTTGGGCTCTTGGATGGCCCGGATTGATTTTGGAATTATTTGGTTGGAATCGGAAAATAATTTTTGGCAAAAACTCCCACTCGAATGATGGTCCCTTTTCGTGGTCCGAAAAGCCTCGAAAAAGCCCGGGACAAGTCCTAGACAAGTCCCGGCCCAAGCCCAAAAAGGGCTCGGACAAGGTCCGGACATAGCACGGCCCATAGGGCCGGCATGTCCTGGCCGAGGCCTATCAAGGCCTGGTCTCGTCCTGGCCGGAGCAGCACTAGGAGTCTCGGACTAGTCCGAGACACCCAGAACCTCCCAGACGCGTCTCCAAGACGCGTCTGGTCGAGTGCTCTGGACGCGTCCAGAAGCTTCTGTCGCAGCTGCTGGTCGCGTCTTCAAGACGCGTCTCAGCAGCTGCTCTGGACGCGTCCAGAGGACGCATCCAGGAGCTTCTGGTCCGGCCAGGAAGCTTCCTGGCCGGACACTAGGGTTTTTCAAAACCCTAGTTTCCAAAAAGAAATTTTTTTTTTTTTTTCTTATGCAACTTTAAGTTGCTATTTTCCAATTTTAAAACTTTTCTTAAATTTTTGAAATTCCTTTTAGAACACTTCTAAAATTTTTCAAAACTTTTAGAAACTTTTAAATTTTTCCAAATTTGTTTTGAGAGTTTCCCAAACTCAAAACTACTCTTTTTAGAACACTTCTAAAATTCCAAATCTTTGTTTTTCAAAAGTTTCCAAAATTTAAAAAACAACTCTTAATCAAACCAATTTTGGATCAAAATCTAGGTTTTTGAAATTTTTCAAAGAACAATTTTGAAATCAATTTGAAAAATCTTTGAATCCAATTCATAATTAATCAAATTTTATGTTTAAAACCTTTTTAAATATAACTATCAACATAATCAAGCATGGATTAGTTTGAAATTCAATGAAATTGAGTCTTTTAAAACACTTTTAATCATCAATTTGATTCTCAATTTGAAAATTTATTGAATCCCATCAAATTATGAGTTTAAAATACTTTTAAAAACATCTTTTAAAATACTTTTATAAACTCAATTTTCAAACTATTAAGCATATTAATTAGTTCGATTCTTAGCAAAAACTAGTTAATGGCAAGAGGCTCTGACGCCACTGTAGGGATTTACACCCTTCTATTAGTGTTTATAGCGGAAATATGACATCTAATGTCTACACTAGTATTCCCAGGATCACATGCAAAACTAGTAATTAATCTAATGGAGATAGTAGATTACCTTAATCGCTTTTCCCTCGAACTAGTTGAATTGATTGAAGAAGACCAAGAGCTTCAAGTGTAGCTCCTCTACTTGGGACACGAGCAATCAATTTGATCTCCCACCTTGTTGTATAGCTAGCACACCAATGGTGGTTGGAAAAGAAGAACTCCTTTCTTCTTGACTAGATAGATAGTAATGGGAATTAGCTCACTTTCTCCTCTCTACTTGATGTGGTAGAGTAAGAAAGCTTAGAGAGAAATTCCACACCTTATTCTCTGCCCTAAGAGTGTTTATATAGAACCCTAATAAGAATCCACCTCCTTTTAGGTTTCCTAAAACACCCTTTAGAATAAGATTTAGGGAAATAGTCGAAAATAACAACTATTGGTATTTTCTCAATTCCCTAAGGAGGAGGTGTCCAAACACCACGAAAATTGGCAGATATAATGTTTATTATATCAGCAACTAACCCTCCAAAATTCAGCCCAATCCGAGTCCTAGAAGTACCCGAAGCGGTCTAGGCCCAAAAACCTGTTTTTGGCCTTTTTGTACTATCTTTGCCTAATTCCTTTTTAGGCCTATGAGATATGTTTATGGGACACTCCCATGATTATATCTCACTCCCACTAGTCATATCCTAGATCAATTTGTCACTCTTATGTGTAACCCGTTGTAGGATCCGATCGAAGTTAGCCGCGAATTACTTCGTAATTCGACGATCGTAGTTGGTCTCTAGCTACAACTCTACGATCCCTAAATCAATCGGACTTGATGATCTTCCACATCAATTGTCCTATCCGACAAATTGTTCGCATTGTCACCTTGGTCGAAGGACATCTCCTTCAACTCCTTCAAGGGAGATCAGGGGTATGTTAATCATTTTTTGTGGAAATCAGAGGTTAAATGACAAGCAGAGTCAATGGTGAGTCCGACGACGAAAATGGAAGTCGAATCGGAGTTCGGACGATGAAGTTATGAAAGAAAGAAGTCGATGGATATTTTAGTCTTTTCTGAAAATCAGAGATGTAGAGATATATGATGAAGGCACCCCTTGATTTCTAAATGAGAAGAAAAGTCCAAAACTCTAAGTCCAAAACTCTAAGTCCAAAAGGCCAAGAGTAAGAAAGAAAATGAGAAACTTATAGGCATCCCTTTTATGTCTAAGGCAAAATAGTTCTAATGGGTGGACCAAGTCAAGGGTTTGGGAATAGAAAAGTAAAAAAAGAGAAGTCTGATTGGCTTATTCTTCACTCAACAACTGGGATTTCTGCGGGAGTCTTGGTTGTTCTTGGGTAGAGGTTTTGAAGGTTAGAGAGAGAGGAGATAAGTAGTCGGCCAAGCTTGGCCGACCATCACTCAGGGTTGGCCAAAGCTTTGGCCGGTACAAGAAGATCACGGATGGGACAACAAAGAACTCGGCCTGAAGCACTCAAACCTTCATCACCAAGCTCGGGTTCTTCAAGGCATCAAGCTCGGGGTGCAACTATTGACAGGGCAGTGGTTCGTCACTCGGTTCCTAAAACCCTAGACAACAACTCTCTTTTGGTCGGATTTTCTAGGGTTGTTCTGGCCATGTTTTTGGTCAGAAACTTAGGGCTTTGATTATCTTGCCTTGTTAGTCTTGTTGTTTCCTTGTGATTTGGTTATCAATTTCTAGAGAGAGAAAGCTTGAGAGAACTTTCATGGTGGATTTTGTCTAAAAGAAGAAGAAGACTTTGTTGCTAAGGGGGGGGGGGGGGGGGACTCTAGTTTTTACTAAGGGGAGACTTAATTTGCCGTGTTAAGGGGAAACCAGTTCGCTAAGGGGAGATCAGCTGCACCTAAACACGTACATTTTCTGACGATCATAGCCTCGCGCCTCATCGGAAAAGGGGGATTTCTACCTTAACTCGTGTCTTTCTTTATCTTCTTTCCGTGTATTAATTGTTTCACCATGTTTAGCTAACTCTTGTATTGTGATACTCGTGAAGCATGATTTCATATGTGATGTATGACTTATGATATGTTTAAATGTTAGTTTGATTAACTTCGTCTAATTTTATGAATTAGAAACCTCGATCGTAATCGTCTATTGACATATAGTTTGATAATGCGTGCTTAGTTTGATAGTCGATACTTAGTAATTTTTGATCGGTTATACTTATTTTGACGTATTATACTTTATTAGTGGCATACTTGTTGATGCGAATTTAACCTAACATAAATAATAGGCTAAAATAGTCTGTATTTTGTAATAAAATTCTGCAAGTGCACGGGTCTATGTAATGTAGACCTAGCAAGTACGGGTCGATCCCACGAAGACAAGTCGAAAATATATTTTAATCTTAAACTAGTGAATAAGAAACTTTGAGATTTGTTTTTGCTGATAAAGTAAAATAATAAATGATTGAAAGAAAATCAAGACGAGAAAAACCTAAAGATTTTGAATCCACTCATGAAATACTTAAACAGAACATCTAAAAAATTAATCAAACACTTTTTTTATCACTCATACTTTAGGATATGAACTATCTAAAGTCCGGAAAATATTTTCGTTAAAACAATCTTAATTATTTATCTATTTACCATCGATATTATATTTAAAACCATACAACTATTACTCATCAACGAATAAGAATAGATCATCAAAGAATTTTAATCTAAGCATGACATATCAAATTTTAAAGCATGAATAATGAAGAATCAATCTAAAAGTAACTATCAATGGTAAATCATAACATGAAGAACACTAAAACATCTTTGATTAATTGTATCTAGCATGTGTCTAAAAGAAATCTCATGAGTTTCATCGTCCTCTCTACATGGAGGATTTAGAAACCCATGTTTACAATGATCGCCATGGAGACATTAAATACAAAATAGGAAAAAGAATAAAGATTGGAGAAGAAATCACCCAAGAAATCTTCACCTCCTTCCTCCCTTTTGCATCAAATCTTCCTCCCTTAGCCTTTTCTTACTGTTTCTCGGTTTTGTTGTTAAATACGGCTACTCCAATGCCCTCCAAAAAATAATTCGTGCTTGATGTGCTAGGGTTTTCCTTTTTATAACTTGTACCACCAGTCTTATTAGGGTAAGAAAAGATTCCCTGATTTATGGTGCTAATGTTGACCAAATCCATTGTGCAGGACCCTCAAACTCTCTAAATCTCGGTTTCTTCTTGATCCTTTGGTGTAGTCGGTCCAAAGAATTGGGAAACCAATCAATTTGAGAGACACCAATACATCCCAAAATCTAGTTTATAATTCCACGTGACTGGCTGATTGCTTGGAAACCTTCCCACTTTGAATATTTTCAATATAAAAACGGACCTACTCAATCTTAATTATTTGAAAAAGTCCCATGTAAAATGCCTTCCCTGCAAAACAGTCCTCAGTCAACTTTAATAGTGCATCGACTCCTCAAGATTGTTCTCTTCTTCACATCTTTGTGTTATTCCTAAAAAAATCAGTCATTTTTATTAGTATTATCAAAAATAGCAACTAACAAACGAAACTTAAAGACAAATAATTGAGGTCTAACGAACTCATCACTTGTTCATTGTCAACTTATTTGATAGTGTGTTATTAGTTTGATTGTCAATGCTTATTAACTTTTGGTCGATTATGCTTAGTTTGACATATTATGCTTAGGCTTGTCCATGTGGGTGAGGTTAACTAACTTTTCATGCTAATAGTTAATTAGTTTAGCCACTATCAATCTTGTGGATCGAAGTATCTTTCTCACCCGATTCTTCTTGCGGTTGTACCTTTCTGGGTTCATCAAATTTTTGGCGCCGCTGTCGGGGATAGGTTTAGTAATTTAGAAATCGGTTGCTTGTTTTGTTCATTAATTTAGTGTTATTTGTTAACTTAGACGTTTTTCTTTCTTTGTTTTTGTAGTTTCTTATCTTTTCTTGTTTTCAAGTACTACTTTAAGAAGAAAAAAAACGTAAGAGCGAAGGAAAAGAATGAATCAAAGAGATAATCGAAAGGAGGAACGAAACGAGATGAGCATTCGCTAGTATCGTAATTTATCTCTTTCTTACTTGTGTGTGATTGGTTGGATAGTTTGCATTTATAACTTGTGTGTTAGTTCTTTGAACATTGTGAGATCATGGCACATTATTCTAACGGTTGGCCATTCCATGTTGATGATGATGACCTTGATTTGAGGGGACCCATCACTACCCGACTCGATATGACCTTAAGAGAATACTAACAGTTGCGTAGAGTTGAGCTTAACCGACCTGGTATCAGTCTAAGAGAATACTGACAGATTAATGAGGGGAATAGGCTAGTTGAGCCTAACCGACTTGGTATGACCTTAGGAGAATACCAATAGATGTGTAGAGACGAGCCTAACTGACCTAGTATCACCTTTGAAGAGTACCAACGAACGTGTAGAGATGATCGGATTAGTGAGGGGAATAGACCAGAGTCTGATCAATCTCGTATGACTTTAGGAGAATACCTACAGATGTATAAAGATGATCAGATTAGTGATGGATATGGTCTGACACCAAATATGTATGAGATACCTTATAGTCCACACTTATGTAGGACCAATACCTTTAGAGGTAGGTATAATCCTAGTATCTACAGTGGGAGTTATCATCAAGAGTCTTTATTTAGTTACACCTGTGAGTCTTATTATAAAGAGACTCTTGAAGATAAATCCCTATCAGAATCTGAGAGTCTTCTTATCGAGATGATGTCACAACTTGTAGAGGCACAAACTCAAACGAAGCAGAAGTGTGAGTCTTTAAGACACCAATTAGAGATGATTGAGTCACAGTTATTCGCGGACGAGGAAGGGGTTTCACCACCCCAATCTCAAGACGGTACTAGGTACGACGGTGGGGGTAATATGTCTAACCATAGTAATAAGTTACAGTACTAGAATGAAGGGTAAAGAAATAAAAATAATGGAAAGGACATGGAGGAATCTTTTCTAGAATGAAGAGTAAAGAAGTAAAAATAATGCTGACTGTTAAAGTTGGCTAATAGAAAAATAAAAAAGGGTCAAAATAGAAGTTGGTCGTCTTTAGGAGGCTATTCTAGTGAGTTAATCATGTTTAGGGGCCCAACATGGAATTAATCCACCAGAGTAGGGGTGGGAATCGAGCGGGTATTGGCATCCACGGGCACTTGAAGCATCGGGTGGGCAGATCGGGCACCAAACTTCAATGGCTATTGGGTAAGCGGGTTAGTCGGACTTCGAAATTCACCTTGCCTTTTTCACGCCCAAGCCCATTAAGAATCCCGAGTAATTCTGGTATGGACGAGCGCCTACCGGGTAAGCCCATAACCTGAAAAACTCACTTCTTCCACCCAATTTATAAAGTCTCTAAACACCTTATATAATTCTAAGGAGTCAATGTGAGACTAAAACTAGAAGTTATTTGTGTTATTTTATTTATTTATTTAATCCCACATTGAAAACTAATGAAGAATTCTATGAGATTGCGATAATATAAACTTATTCGACTCCTTGCTCCTGCAGAGGCAAACACGTACTACTTCACTGATCCACTAGGAATTTTCTTGGGACATTGCAAAACAATGCATTGGGTTCGTGTGATTGTTCTTAAACATATTGTTTACCATCTCAACTAGGCCTAACAACATGGAACGTTAGTTTCTTCAACCCAAAAAGTGAATACAACCTAGTTGGTTATCACTGAGTGACGCTAAGTAGATGCGGGCATGTGCGGGTAGAGGTTTTAACCCATGCCCACCCACCAAAAATTGGCGGGTTGTGCCCGAGATGGGCGTGGCCGTCTATGTTTCTCGTCGGGCTCGGATGTCTGTTGACGGGTTCAGACCCATACGTGTAATTCCCATCCCTATACCAGAGTTTTGGTGGGATGAAAGATTATTGGTGCGAAGAGATCTCCAAATTTAACCTTTTGGAGATACCTTTAGATTCTCTAAGAACTTGTTTTGGGGGATATTATTTTAGAATCTTCTACTTCTTTCTCCATCGTCTTGGTAAAAACATTCCCTTAACATTTTATACTTCCTTTTTTTTTTCAAAGCAAGGCATCCTTAATGAGTTAATGGGTCGTGTTTATGATGTTGTCATCTTTAAGGGCCCGAAATGAAACTAAACCACAAAAGAGGATCTCAAAACAATTCATCTTTTATGTTCTTCATATGGCTTAACGGTCCTTCATTTTTGGTTCTCACAAACCCTTCGAAATTCTGTATAATGTGATTCTTTGGTAAACCCTAAAAGATGTCAATCGAGCAGTCAAGAAAAACAACAACTATAAATGGCAGTGAATGTAGTAGATACTTCTCTGAAGTCATGGCACCGGGTGTCTGGGTTGGTAAAACCTTGGCATCATCTCATTGCTTTTCATTATTATTGAGAAAACTCTGAAGCTTTTCCTTAATTTCGAACCTTAGAACTTCGTTACAAAACAGATTAATTTCTTCTCTTTGTGTTTACTCTTACTCCATTAAGATTTTGTTCCACTTTTTGACTCACTTCTAAATTATATAAGTAATAATCAATTTTTGGATGACTTGTTTATTCTTTTGGTACTTTGTAATATATACTATGTGTTGCGAGATCTGGTATATCCCTTAGGTTGGTCACGATATATGAGGGACTGGCTTAAATTTCCACCAACAACTATGACTATGATATTTTTAGGGGGTAGTGGATTGAGACATTCCAAGACATTTTATGATTGTGAAATGTCTCGAGCATTCAAATCCAGACATTTGAGAATCCTGAAATGTCTGAGGCATTCAAATCCAGACATTTAAAAATCCTAAAATGTCTGGGGCATTCAAATCTAAACATTTACAAATCCCCGAATGTCTGTGGCATTCAGTTATAGACAAAATGTCTGCGGACTTTGGTAGACTTCATAGTTTGATGGATTTTATGAAGGATTTAGGACAAATTTGGAGCCCAAAATGTCTTTACAAAAACAAGAGACATTTGGAGTCCATCATGAGATTAAACAACAATAATATTATTAAAATAATAAATGACCACCAAATGTCCATCAATGTCCACAAATATTTACAGATGTCTACGAAAGTCGAAAAGTATATTTTTGAAATGTTCATATAAATATATTATTTCATGTGATTAAACAATAATAATAATATTAAAATAATAAATGTCTACCAAATATCCATCAATGTCCACAAATATTTACAGATGTCTACGAAAGTTGAAAAATATATTTTTGAAATGTTCATACAAATATATTATTTCATGTGATTAAACAATAATAAAATATTAAAATAATAAATGTCTACCAAATGTCCATCAATGTCCACAAATATTCACAGATGTCTACGAGAGTCAAAATATATATTTTTGAAATGTTCATACAAATATATTATTTAATGTGATTAAACAATAAAAATAATATTAAAATAATAAATGTCCATAAATATTCACAGATGTCTACGAAAGTCAAAAAATATATTTTTGAAATGTTCATAAAAATATATTATTTAATGTGAGTAAACAATAAAAATAATATCAAAATAATAAATGTATACCAAATGTCTATCAATGTCCACAAATATTTACAGATGTCTACGAAAGTCGAAAAATATATTTTGAAATGTTAGTACAAATATATTATTTCATGTGATTAAACAATAATAGTATTAAAATAATAAATATCCACCAAATGTCCATTAATGTCTACAGATATTCACAGATGTCTACGAAAGTCGAAAAATATATATTTGATTACTACAAATATAATATGCATTACACATTTTGTTAATGGATTCAAGATCTTGAAATGTCCCCAAGACATTTTGTCGATGGATCAAATGTCTTGAAATGTCTATGAAGACATTTGTCTACAAACTCAATGTCTTGAAAATGGCTATGAAGACATTTTGTCTATAATAAATCACCCGAAATGTCTTGAAATGTCTACGGGACATTTTGTCTATAAATGTCTGTGAAAGTCCCAATCCACTACCCCCCCCCCCCCCTCCTTAAACTAGGGGTAGTTGTAGATCGAACAAACTGGCCTTAGTTGATTCTTATCTTTCTTCTTTAGTTCTTAGTCTAGGTCATGGCTCATGTTGGATAATTCTTTACTTTGATCCACCTTACTCAGTTCATTCAAACACTTAAGTGTTGATTTTGTAATTCAGTCCCTAACTGAAAATCATCAAGTGTGATAGTCTAGACGGGATTCCAACGACAATGTAACCGGTGGTAACTATATTTTTTTATCGCTCTCTATCTCTTAGCGATTTGGAGAAGAAAAGAAGCCACCAAACCAAAATTTTACACCGTAAACAACCCATTGTAGTACATTATTTATTAAAGACACTTTTTTTCTTGCACTCTTATCGAACACTTTAAATCTAATTTCAATGTACAAATTTGATTATTGTTTTCCATCAAAAACATGGTTTTCACATGAAAATTTTTCATATATCGAGCGGACCTTTAATGACTTTTTAATTTAATTTTTGGGCTTATGACCCGAAAATCTACCCCTAATAACACATTTAATCCACTCTAAACTTCAAATGGTTTTATAAACCAAAATATTAAACCAAATAGATATCTAGTCCATTTGTATCCATCTCGAGAGAAAACCCAAATCTCTAGGATGCTTATAATTTTATAATACCTAATCTAACCTTATATATAATGAAACACTTCCATTTTAATCAAATCCCCTAATATTCGGTTTCCATTTTTATCTCCCTCTTTCTCTCTCCAATCACGATCTTAATAACCGAAACCATTATCTTCATTTCTAATCAAAATCGGAAACCAGAATTTCTTCTCTTACTAAAACCAAAACCTATATTCATTCTCTTTTTGAAGAAGCTTCAGATCTCATTCCAATCCAATAAACCAGCTGAAAACTCCTTTATTTATTTCGATTTCCATCAAAAAGATTCAGGTTCGTACCTTTGTTAAGATCTACAGTTGCTTATGAGGTTAAATATGTTTATGATTTTCATTATAATCGATTTCTTCTCTGTATCATCTTCTCAAATAATCATCATTATTCATGATTTTATCTCTCTAAGATCTTCATAACCGATTTATGATGTTAATGTTAAATCCTTGTTTACTAATTCATTATCTTCGATTATGTTATGTTTGTGTCTATGTATTAATGGGACCGGACAAGACGCGCTCATCCCGCCTGTCACAGAACGCCACGTGCCAACATATGGCAACAGAGGTACCGTGGGTAGTTGCCCAAAAGATTAACGCCGAAAGCGCGTGATCAGAGGATCAAATCTGTGATGTCACAAAATCACGCATGGAAAAGAAATCGATTTCCTTAGGTAAAAGTCGAAACGTGTCATGGAAAAGGAAGATACATGTATGTCAGTCTAAGAAAAACCATTCGAATAAGATCTGGTAAAAACAACCCAGCCAAAAGGAACCTTACCAGCACAGTTGAAAAAGAAAACTCATCAAACAACCCAGCTTCAGTCAGCACCGGAACACGGAGCTCAGCAAAATCAAAAGAATGACTGAGTTTCACGAAACAGCTCTGGTCCAGGTATACTCATTGTCTTCAAGGTCATTACTGTCTAAAACACGAGAGTTACTTCTACTCCTCAGTCTCTTTACTTTCGACTAAGGAGTGGCGGGACTCATGATGATGCATAAAATGTCTATACGTTGACTAACGTCAAGAAGTCAAGATCATACCTGAAGTCCAATGGGTCAACCAATTTAAGACAGCAGAACAGTTGAATCCTCGACGATCCGTCACACATCCCCTAACTGGGAGGTCGACTAGAGGAACCAGCCCTGTTTCGTCCCAGACATGAACAAATCAGTCATGGGATCTCTAAAAGAATAAGGGGGTCCACGTAGGTTCCATCGATGCTTCAGGCCCTAAACTGGGGACACAGAAGCGCACCAATAACTTACCGACTCAATCTCGTAATATCCTCAAAGATCTTAGTCGGCTACAAATCTCGAAGTATTTAAGAAAGTTTGGGCTTCAAGAGTCTCAAAGGAGGAAACTTTTCTTTTAAGATCTATCACCTCGGCAGGATGTCTACGAGGGATCCTTAAACTTAGGAACTTCTATTTATCCTGGATACTGAAGATGCATAAAATGTCAGACGTTGACTAACGTCCGAAGAGTCAAGATCAGACCTGAAGTCCAACGGGTCAACCCGACTTAAGGCAGTAGGACCGTTGAACCCTTGATGATCCGCTACACACTCCCCTAACTAGGAGGTCGACTAGAGGAAACCAGCCTTGTTACGCCCTCGGCATGAACAGACCGACCATGGGGTCTCCAAAGGAATGAGGGGGGGGTCCATGTAGGTTCGGTCGATGCCTTACACCCAGAACTGAGAAGGCAGAAGCGCACTAGCAACCTACCGACTTAAACCCGAATTACCTTAAAGATCCTAGTCGGCTAACAGATCTGAAGTGTTTAAGCAAGTTTGGACTCCACGCGTCTAAGGGATGAAACTTCTCCCAGAAGATCTATCATATCGGCAGGATATCAATTGAAGATCCTTGAACTTAGGAACTTTCATCTGTCCTAAATCCGAGATAAACACAAAGGGAAAGTACAATGGCAAAGACCGCCGCCTCTTAAGCCTATAAAAGGCCCCCCGCATCGTCTTCCACAAGACATCTTGAACATCGCCTTCTACCCCTCAGAAAACCTAGAAGGAATACTCAGAGTTTCCATAACTCGCCCCCAAAGGATCAATCAATATTCATTCTTTTACTGCAAAGAGCACCCTCACTGTCTTGAGCGTCGAAGCAGTTTTCGAACCCTTTGCAGGTTTTCCCCCCTCGAGAATGAGACGAGTGGGAGCTTGGAGATCAGGAGTTTGGAAGACGAAAACAGGAGCAGAAGCAAAGAGCAAGAGCAAGAGCAAAAAAACATGAGCAAGAAACTGAGAGCCAGAGCTGGAAGTGGAAACAGGTGTAGGAATCTTGCCGAATATAACAGAATATACCATCATAATGGAGGTTGTCATGCATCAACTCTCTTTTTATGTTAATATAACGGAAGGCCATTTTTTGACATCAGCATTTGGTGCTAGAGGGAGGGGATCTCTCCAGCAAAACCATCGATTCAGTAAAACTCGAATCATTTTGTTCACTATCAATACTAACTGTTTTTTCAGTTTGCTGGACGATCATGTCTCCCAGCAGCGACCCCAGCGAGAAGCCTGCAGCGGACCCCCTCCTTAAAAGAACCAACGGTCGGGGCCGAAAAACCCAAGGAAGGAAAGGTCCGAGAGGAAGAGGAAGTGGAGAAAACGGCAGACCTCATTGTACTAGTGCAAATCGGGGATAAGGCCAACGAAGTAACTAGAGGTAGTAATGAATCTCCCAGTTTTACGGCTTTAGCTCTCATGGGATACAAAAAATATATTTGCGAGATAGTGACAGAAGATTGAGCTTCAAGGCTGACGATACGTGTATTTCAGTGGCTTCTGCCTAAATGTGTTGTGCCAGTGGGGATTGTTTGTCAGATGATTTTACCATATCGGTGATTTGATTCTGATCAAGTGAGTGAATGTTGATATTAATTGTTATCTACTACGCCACCTTTTCCTCCTGAGTGTAATGCTACAACGACATCATATCTTTCGTTATAGGGAAACTTCAACACATTGTTGGCTGGATGTCACAAACTCGTTTGGGACAACTCATATTCAACTTACTTCGAGAAGGAACCATAGATATTGTTTGCTTTATTTCACTCATTTGGATATGAAATCTAGCTTGCGATTCCAATTAACTACTGTCATATTTTAGAACGTTTCTTTTTTTGCATGTGACTCGTTGGTCTAACAATCTGAATGGCAAATTCAAGTTGATTTGGGTTTTTCTGTCTGAAGAGAAATGGGAAACATACACCACGTACGTCGACGTGGTTTATGAAGAAAGAAAAGAATTTTGCTAATTATCATCACTTGCATTACATACATCATGTATGACAGTATGTATAAGTAAATCATCAGGGTTACATATGCCATGTCTGCGCCATTAAGGGGTGCTCAGGGCCAAGGCGTTTATCTGCCCTTGTGTGTAGTCTTTTGGGTAGTTATTACTTCGGATAATTTAATAGATGAAAAGCATCTTACCTCATTTTTGTTAAAAACACCTCATTTGTATTAGCGCCCCCAATTTGCTAAAATCAGACACGTCCTAGTCCAAACTCCAAACCATATGCGACATCTCGAATTGAACCATTCGAGACCATATGCAAGGTCTCATAGTGGAGAGTCCCATCCTCGGACTTGAACCAATCTATGAGTATACTTACTCTCTCAGATGGAGAGTGTGAGGGAAGCAGCCTACAAAGTTTTTTAGTCAAATCGAATTGATTGGAGTCCATAACCCTATGAATTTTGTATATTTTGAGCCCACTAGATGAAGGATCTGTTTGTTGGCTGCCTACCGATCCCCATTCCCACCCAATCCAGAGTAGACTCACTACCTGTGCAAATGGCACATAGATTTTTAAATTTCAGCATTTTGATTTGGTTGGCTATATAGTCAGAGATAATGAGATTAATCATCCTCTCTCTACAAGGATGCGGAAACATCTTATAAGATCTTCAAAGTAGTGGGAATCGGTGGATCTATAATTATATTAGGAAAAGCTAAAATAAACACTTCAATAATCTAAATTATGGTTATTAATTGAGATATTTTGGGTAGTGTTGAAAGTGTTTTTCTTCTCACCTTTCTGTTTCTTCTTTTTATCTTTTGTTGAAGGTCCCAAACGGTTATAATTGGACTTGGGTGAGGTCTATCATGATGAAAGTGTTGAAAGTGTTTTTCTTCTCACCCAAGTCTCAGTGCAAATAAAAAAGAAACCCAAACACAAGAACAGGGTAGTGTTGAAAGTGTTTTTCTTCTCACCTGGTTTGGACTTGGGTCTGTCATTATTATTGAAGGTCTTGCTCTCTCTGCATCAGGTATTTTTTGTAATGAAACCCCTTCTCTTCAATTTTGCTAAGTTATGATTATTTGAGTGAGAAATCATCAATGGGGTTCAGAATGTTAATTTGAATTTCTTTGAAAAATAGGAGTTTTTATATTGTAAGTAGACAGAGTAGTTTAGGGTATTAAAGGCAAATGAAGGAAGAGAAAACTTGATCATAACCATAAGGATTAATAGATTCAAATTGCCTTCACCTTGTTGAAGTATATGATGGAGTTTGGTGATGACACCATGATGATGAAAAAGAAGGGTAAAATTGTCCAAAATATTCTAGAAATGTTATATTTAACCTTTTTTCAGAAAAGGGAGTCCAAAGTGCAACTCTAGAAAAAGAAAGTCCAAACAGCAAATCAATTATATGAAAGGGGGTCCAAACAGCAAATCTCTCTATCCCTAAACTGCATACTTAAATCCCCTCAACTACAAGCAATATATTTCTCTCTCTATTCTATGTAGTTCTTTCTTCTCTAAAATTATTGAATTTATTAATTCGTAGGAGGAATTTGACAATCTTGCGGCGTTAGCCAAGAGGGTTCGTGGAAACCTAGTCCACTATAAAAGAGCTAAGCCATAAGAGCAAGTCCGACGTAGGGATCGGACTCCCAATTTTGAGAGTCTTGTGGCTTTTCTCAATTCCAAAGGCGGACCGCCAACAGGGGCTCTCAAATCTAAATTATATACGAGCGTGATGTACGTGTGTGAAATTTTTATTTCAATTTTCGACTATGAATTATTGTTTGAAATACAAAATAAAATTTTTCTATTATACTAAAGAGAGTGAGAGAATTATGAAAAGATAAAAATAAATACTGGAGAAACAATTGAAAAAATATGATTTCAAACAAACTAACATTTCCTAAAAAAACATTTTATTTAAAAAAAAAACAAAATACAAAACTATTGGATGGATACCTTTTTAGAGGATCCACCCTGTTATGATCGTTGAGAAATCCCAAACGGTTATAATTGGGGTTTGGAGTCCGAGCTCAGCCCCACCGAGAGCCCAACCTCAGGGCTCCTGGGTTAGGAGCAGAGGGGCAGGGCCGCTGGGGCCCACTTCGTTGGATATGCTCTAGTAATTAGGAAGGGTGAGCAATACCTGAACAACCAAATTTTTTATATGGACAACTAAATTGGGTGTAGAAATAATTCTCCTCTTCATCATCTATACGGCTATACTTTTGTCTTTGTCCCCTTCATTGTTGTTTATCTCTCTACCTTCCCTCAATCTTCGAGCAGCTAGAATGAGCTTTCATATCTCTAAATCATTAGGGTTTTTCTCATATCTTCCATCAATCTAATGTTTTTCTCTCTACCTTCATCATCTATACGGCTTAACAGATTCAACATAAAATTGATTAGGATTTTTTCTCAGATCTTCTAAATCATGTATTCTAGTTTTCTAGGCTTCACGATTCGGAAATGGCGTACGAACAAGGGTTCCTGCAACAACAACAATACATAAAACTGCATTTATTTCTTCCTCTTTTGGCATAAAATCCATTACGTTTCCATGAAAATTGAGTATATGCTCGACTAATTTCTTTTGTTAAACCCTTAATCCTCTCATTCCTTTCAGTTTCAATTAATGATAATTCCCCATTATGAGATGGATTCTACATCAATTGCTTTGTTTTTGGAGTATATTTCCATCAATCTATTGTACTATGAGTTAATTAGAAGTTCCATATATACCCATCAGTAATCCTATCAAGTTTCTCACTTTCTAGGGTTTCATTTCCCCCTTCTGTTAAATACTCAAATCTTTCTTTCCTTTTCATGATGTTGTCCACATAAGAATTTCGATTGTCCTTTGATCGATATTTTGTACACCCAATATCAGTTGTCCACATAAAAATTTTGGTTGTCTACGTATTGCTCACCTTAGGAAGTTGGTTTGAACGAGATGTAGCATAATGACTCAGATAGAGTGGATTGTTCTACCCAACAAATGTAAGTTGAGAGAAAGTGATATATCTCATATGACATTTCAGATTTGACCAAACATGTAAAATGTACGAAACTTGGTGTATTGAAACAAAAAAGAACATTAAATTCGAGTAATGATAGTCAAAAGAAAGAATCATATACCTTGCTCATGAGGAAAGGTTAAATGAAAAGGACTAATCCTTTTATTATGAAATCTCACTTTGGTCGGTTATTTGGTAGAGAGTTACCTGAGATAGGGATGGGTCAATTGTATCAGTGCACAGAGAGAAAAAGACAGTTGAGTAATAGAAGATTGGATTTCGCTTTCTAGGTTTTCTGATTGATTTGACAATCCATATAAGCTTTCTTTCTTTCTCTGTCGTCATCACTACTACTTCTACTTTTATTGTATCATCGAACGAACCCAACCCTAAAAGCTCAGGTAACAGACGATAAACAGATTTTTTTCTAGTCTCTCTTATTTTAAAGCTAATAAGTTGTCAGCCCGTTGCACCAAGTTTTGAAACAGACCAGAAACAGATTCTTTTCATGGTTGGAAGAGAAAGAAGCAATTAACAACTAACAAGAATTAATTTTATTTAGCTGGCGAAAAAAAAAAAGAAGAATAATCGCTTAACTTAGGAGATTGAGAGATTAATCTATGTACTCATTTTTCTATCAATTTAACTTTAGTACAGCTAAACCAAAAAACTGGTCATAAACCTATACTCTTTTGGTTCCCGCTCAAATACTAAGGCCGCTTGAATTTTGTCTGTGAAACAACCATTTTTCTATCACAAATATTATTTGGCCTGCTTTTAGGAGTTGATCATAGGCCGAACCGCCAAAAGATGACTTATCTGCCCCCCACTGTTGGGTTACGTGGAGAGAGAATTGCCACATTAGTCTTTGACCTAAGTTAGCCTCAAATTTTGGGTCAAATAACATTCCTCTTTTGTGCATCTTCTTTCTACAACTTGAAGGAGTGTATTTGAAAAACAATATTATACTTTATATAGCTAGATGAATTCCAAGTGAAACACGACTTATCAAAATAAAAATTGTTAGACAGTGAGGATTTCGATTTAAGATTTAGAGTTTGGATTGGAGATGGAGAGAGTGATTTGTGTAATAAGATAATAAACAGAGTCAACTTTAGCACAAGAACCATCAATAAACAAATAATAGTTGACCCCTACGTCCAGTTTGTACTAGAGGACCCGTAGGTAGACTATCTATCCATATAGTAGGCCACTAGGGTTACCTAAAAAAAACTATAGACTATAGAGTATAGAGTAGTAAACTATAGAGGTCGTACAACTAGTACTTCCATTAAACAAGAATATGCCATCATGAGCCGATGAATACTCTCTCTATCTATAACCCCTCACTCTCTCTCTCTCTCTCTCTCTATCTTTAGGAACAGGGTTTTCATGCCGTTCAAAAAAATTGACCACTCATTCATTCTCACTTCCTGGGTGGGAGAGACAGGCTTTTCACGCTGCTTAGAAAACTGACCAACCTAATAAACACGAAAATGCTGCCTATTTGTACTCCCTACTAGAGTTTTTAAAGGAGGGCTTGGGCAAAACGCCCAAAATGAGACCCACAATAAGATGCAGGCCCACGTCAGAGATCAATTTAGGGGCAGGTCCTTTTGGTCAGACAGGGTATTTAAATGGCGAAAAGGGCATTGCTTTTTCGAGAAATTACGAAAAAACCGACCCCAAAAAACGCACCAAAACTCTGACTCCCCTCCCTACTTTGACACACAACCGTCCCATCCAATTAATTCAAGAGGTGTCTCAATTCAATCCCACCTCTTTTTCTTCCTTTTTTTTTTCTTTCTCTCTCTAAAAACCTTTCTTCTTCCTGGATATTTATTTTCTGCCATTATTGTAAAAGTGAAACCTTCCCAAAAAATTCAAAAAATCTTGCTTCTTCCCAGATCTCCTTCAATCCTTCCTGGATTTGAAGTAAAATAGACTTCACTTGGAAGCTAAAAATCGAACCTTGCTTCTTCCCGAATCTGTTTTTCAACATCCTCTTCACTTGGAAATTTGAGTATCCATTAGATCTTCAACACCATCTTCTTGTTTTTTTTTCCTAATCTCTTCTTGTTTTTTTTTCAACATCCTCTTCACTTGTTTTTTTCAACACACTCTTTTGCTGATAGGGTTTTTGAATGGGTCCGAGTTTGTTAACAAGATCGGGCTTCTAATAAGGTTTTTGAGTTTCTCCTTTCCTTGAGTTTGTTTTTTGTAGTTTCTATTTTTAGATAGAGTTACTGAATTTATGTTTCGATTAGGGTTTTCGAGTTTCTTTAAAATGGGTTTATGTTTTTTCCTTTGCTTGATGGAGATGGTAAACCCGAAGACACCACAAAAGACGACTAAACGTGTGACGAATGTCGTTACATTCATCCAAAAATGGAAGCTAATTTACTGAAAGTATCTCGGGAACTATAAGATTTACTGGACATTTGTAAATGTACTATAAATAAAGTAACTTTACAAATTTTAAAATTTACTGGACATTTTTGAATGTACTATAAATTAATTAATTTACTC
The DNA here is from genome assembly GCF_041429995.1 of Eschscholzia californica. Lineage (NCBI taxonomy): Eukaryota > Viridiplantae > Streptophyta > Magnoliopsida > Ranunculales > Papaveraceae > Eschscholzia > Eschscholzia californica. The sequence goes on along the minus strand of NW_028238420.1, from coordinate 38,290,171 downwards.
GACATTTGCAAATGCACTATAAATGTAACAAATTTGCTTTCACACTATAATCTAAATGAGGGAATATAATCTAAATGAGGGAATATAATCTAAATGAGGGAATATATTCAATGGACGGTAAATTTTTTAACGTACAGACAAATATTTGTACAAAGAGAAACTGTTTTGGTAACAATTTTGTTTTGTTAACAATTTTGTTTTGGTAACAATTTTGTTTTGGTAAAAAACTCTAGAAGGAGAAACTTGAACACTAGGTTCTTGTTCAAAATTAAAATATTCTCTCTCCAATCTTAACTACTTTCCTCGTTTTTGGTAGTTTTCATTGATTTGTTTCCATATATTTTTTGGTAGTTTCCCATTGATTAGATTCTCTCTTCTTTTTAAACAAGTTTTCTCTCTCCAATCTTAACTTCTTTCCTTCTCTTAAACATTCTCTCCTTATATGATGGACAATTATAGGACATTCTTTCTAAAACGTAAATTATTTTCAAGGAAAATTTATAGAATATTTTTTTTATACTGTAAATTTTTTTATTTACTGGACACTTTTGTACTGGGAATTATCTTGTGTACGGGGAATTATTTTATTATGTACTAGCTATTTAGTTATTTACTAGACACTTTTGTACCGGGAATTTACTTGTGTACCGGGAATTTGCTTGTGTACCGGGAATTATTTTATGTACTGGCCATTTGGTTAGGTACTAAACAATTTTGTGTTGGGGATTTTCTTGTGTACCGGGAGTTGTTTTATGTACTAGCCTTTTGGTTATGTACGAGACACTTTTGTACAGGAAATTTTCTTGTGTGCCGGGAATTGTTTCATGTACCAGTCATTTGATTATGTGCTAGACACTTTTTGTACTGGAAATTTTCTTGTGTACCGGGAATTTTTTTATGTACTTGTCATTTGGTTATGTACCGGGAAGTAACTCTAAATCTGATTTCTTCACTATTACATGTTTATCAAATCTTCATTCTTCACTATATGCTCTGTTTCTAAACCTAAATTTGAAATTTCTCCAAAATCCATGAATCTCTGTTCAAGAAAAAGATTTCACGTTGCAACCTTCACAAAATAAGGAAAAAGATAGAAATATAAGACGAAGGAAACTAAAAAATGTACACTAAACTTCCACATAACAAGGGAACGTGGGAACTGATCGGGAACGATAAAATGTAGTGGGAACTGAGGAATGTACATTACATTTCCTCATAAACTTGGTAATGAATCTCCTCTAAAACTAACATTTATCATCATCATCTTCAACAAAAAAAACAACTTTGTACGTAAAAAACATTCTCAATATCATAATCAAATGTATCAGAAAATTTCATTTACATATATGAAACAATTTTGATTCACACATGTAAAGAATTTCAATCCTACAAATCAATTAATAAGAATGAAATTAGGGTCTTGAATTTAGATCTAAACCTCTTTGATCTAAACCTCTTTGATCTAAACCTCTTTGGTCTTCACCTAAAAGAAAAATACCAGATCTAAACTTGGTAATGAATCTTCTCTAAAACTAACGAAACCCTCTCCAAGATCATAATCTAAATTGGTTGGTGATCAATCTTTATAAAAAAAATGAAACGAATCTCTCTTCAATAGAAGCTCTGTTTCTGAATCCAAATCTGATATTTCTCCAAAACCCATGAATCTATGTTTAATAAAAAAGTTTTCTTCCCCATTAAACTTTCACTAAATCATCATTCTTCACCATATTCACTATATCAAAAATCATTGTTAAAGAAAAAAGTTGGTACCAAAGAGATAAAGAGGAAGATCTCAACTAAAAATTTAGAGAGAGAAAGTAAGATTTCTGCAAAAAAAAATTACAGAGAGAGAAATAAGAAATTGATAAAGATGGTGATGAAAATATAGTAAGAAATATAGGAAATGAAATTTAAAGTAAGAAAGAAATCTCTCCATAGATTTCTTTCCAGAAGAAAAAGGAAGGAAAGATCTATGATGTACGGCACAAGGGTATTCCAGGAAGGAAAGAAGAAAAAGGAAAAGGAAAGTTGTCACTGACCGTCCTTTTCTGGCTTTAGGACCTGCGGCTAATTGACACGCTGCAGTGGGGCTTGGTCTTATTGGGAGGGCTTTTTTTGGTCCTCTCCCTCAAAAACGGTTTGGTCTTATTGGTAGGACTGGGAAATCAAAACGGTTTCATTGCACCAGAAAAAACAGAGAGATCAGAGATAAACACCATTAACATGTTTATTACTAAGATTTAAAACACAAGAAAACAGACCCCCTGTAAATTGGCCTGATTTACCCATGCCTTTCTAACATATTTACCCAATTCAAAGATTAAACCACAAAACTACAAAGTTTGATACACAAATTTTAATTGTGTACCAATTACTGTATTTCATATTGTATAGGAGAAAACAGTAGACCAAGTTACTTGTATTCTAGAGAAACAGAGAGAGTGAGAGAGAGCGAGATGAGTTATAGAAGATCACCTTCATACGTTCCATATGAGTACAGAACCATTTGTAGATCTATGGAGGTGGTGGTGATGGGTAACGGCGGTCGGCTGTGGTGGTGGTGACAGGTCAGTTTCTGTAGAAGTAATACTGAGGGGTATTTGTTGAAGAGGGATAATGGTTTGAATAGAAGGTTGTGTTTGCATAAGGCGGATGTGGTGGTGGTGGGAGGACGGTGATAGAAGTAGGCGAAGGAGTAGTAATAGTTGAAGAAGAGAATCCTGATGATGCTGCAGTATTTGCAAATAACGGCATTGAGGTAGGACCGCTACCATGGCCGTGCATTTGGAAGACCAAATTGGTGAGTCCTTGTGGACCAACTTCGACCCTCTTCTCTTTCCCTCTTTCCTGTTGCAAAATCGAAACACAAACAATTAAGCTCAAACTAGTAACAATCCTTTCCAGTAACTCTTGAAACGAAAGCAAGAACACTACAACCAGACATACTAGTACTTTTGAAGAGCTTACTAGTTGCAATACATAATTAGGAACTTCAGATAAAATGCAAAGCTAGTAATTGATTCATCCTTGATATGAGGTCAATCGTTATTGTATTATACAGATACTAATTGTGTCCTAATACTTATATGGAGAAAAAATGAATAGTTCGCAGAAACCTCATCAGTTAATAAAGAAACATATACATATTATAAGAGACAGACGGAATTAAAATACCTCGTAGTTGGGAAAGAAACCAGGATGTGCTCCATTCCAGAAGTGAGGTTGCTGAGATGTCATCATGAAGCCGTGTGGGCGTTCCTCGCCAACTACTGGAACAGTCTGAGATTACAGTAGACAGATTAAGATTATGTTTCTGAAGTTAATCAATGTTCAAAACTTTTTGACAAACATACAGTATGGAGAAGGTCAGCCGTTTGGAGTCATCCTAGTATTGCTCTCAAAATTTTGAGATTTAAATAAGCACATCATTAAGGTGTTTGTATAGCACTACTGTAAGCCCAACACAGTAACATGTAAACGAAGGTGAAGGATGAATCTAACTTATAAGATAGCCCAAACCTCAGCTACAAAGTTTACCAATCTAAGTTTAAATATTAAGCGAGATTCTTAAGTATGGTCTAAATCCAGATTAAATATGAAATTTTAAATTGAAAACGACATTGAAAGAAAAAGATAAGATTTCGAGTATATTACAATTGGTCTCCTGGATTCTGTTGGATCAAGAGGTGGGGACTGGAATTGAAGACTGCCTGTACTGTTGGGGGAAGAGGAGGTAGACATCCCCAAGTTCAGGTCAAGATTGTGATCGTTGCCTGTGGAAACAATTTACATGTACAATCATATCATGAATGATTTTTACCGTTAGGTTGTTACTGTAATTCCATAGTCGACAAAATAAAACTTTTGTATCAAGTTATACCTCCCAATTTGGCATCAGAAATGATCTCCCCTTCATATGAACTCAGCTCGAAGTTGGTAACTGCTTCCTTTCCGTTACATTTGATTGCTGCCTTGTCATATGCTCTGATTTCCAGAACCAAATGAATTAAGATTTCATAAATATTGTAAACAAGAGTTAGATTCAACTACAATCAGTAGTACCTTGCTGCTTCTTCTTCACTATCAAATAGCCCAAGATATATGTACCTGCAAGCAAAGGATTCAGTTATCATCAATAAATATTTTTCAATAATATCCTTTTCAAGCTAGACTTATTTACTCTGATGTGAGAAAAGGAAACCACACAATTGAGAAATTCTACAAAACTAATTAGATAAATGAAAGGTAGCACTTAATCGAAAACTATTATGATAAAATTTACTACATATCTAGAAATGTAATTTTAATTACTTCTTCCCAAGGAATTGCCCCATTCGAGCTTCCCATCTACCACATTTGTGTAGTGTTACTCCTCTGAACTTGGAGCTCCCTCTTGAGAATCCGGTGCTCTGGCGTCTTAGTATATGAACAAATTCTTCTTTAGTCAAGTTCTTCATCTGAAAATGGATTAGAATAGACAACACCCAATTTAAACCTAACTCAGAAGAAGCATAATCAAATATTCAAATATGATTTGAAACATTAACTCTACAAGTACCTGTTTCAGATCATCATCGTAATCACTGAGATTAAAATTTATATCAGCTTCAAGTCCTCTGAATTTGATAGCAGCTCGATCATAAGCTCTGCCATAAGAAAATTCGAGTTGAATCAAAGTTAAAATTTTAGCCCTAGAAAGTTGAAGAACTTTTCACTGTAAATCATTCTTACCTAGCAGCAGCATGAGCAGTGTCAAAACCACCTAAAAATCAACCAACCAACCAAATTCAGATATGAAACCCAAAAAAAAATTAGGATACCCAGAAGAAAATGAAACCTAAGAAATTCAATCAGAAATTTGAATCAATTATTTACCTAAGTATACTTGTTTGCCACAATCCCTGTTCATAAAACACCAAAAAATCAATTGGAAGAGATTGAGTAAAGTTTCAAAGAACGAATTCAACGTGACAATCTTCTGATAAATTGCTTTTGAGAAAAAAATTACTTACCAGATATGCGATTCCCATCTTCCTGTCCTCCGATAAAATGTGACTCCTCGATACTCAGAGCTTCGAGACTTAGGTCCACGGCGACTTTTCTTCACCTGCGGTGGTTGTGGTTGTATGACCTTGGCCGGCGGTTGAAGAATATCAGGCTGCCTAAATGAAAGATCCACCCAATGTGGTCCCGAAGAAGAACCAATGGACGGTCCTGATCTAAACTCAGTAACATTTCCATCGGCCGGAAAGAGCTGTCTAGTAAAGCTAACCGAGTTATTATGATTCCGATTTAGGTTTTCTTCATCATCGTCATGTCCGGCGAGATTATCGGTTTCAACTCTTTTTAAGATATCGAAGTTGAAAGCGAAAAGATCGGTTCCTCTACGTTTAGTAGTATTATGAGTAGAGCATGAATCTTCATCACCGCCATTACTGGAAACATCAACATTGACAACTGATGAATTTGAAGTTCCAGAATCAGTCATTAGGGCACCAGAACCTCCTGTAACTTTATCAATCACAATCTCGTCTTCATCATAAGTCGAATCGAGCGACAAACGAACATTAAGATCTAACATCTCTAAAACTTACTTTCTCTCTCTAAAAAGAAGTATTAATGGCGAAGATGATGAATGAAGAATAAACTTGGAAAAGACCGATTCTACTTACAAAAGTAGAGCCATATAAGATAAAAATAAAGAACAGAAAGTTCAGAGAGATTTCTATCAAGCATTTGCTGTTTGATTTGCAGATACCTTTTTCTGAAACAGACGATGGAATCTTTTACTTCAAAAGCAATGAATGAAGAGACGGTTACAACTAAAAGAAATCAAATTCGATTAAATCCAAAAAGAAAATTCAACGATCAAGACAAAGAAACAGAGACGATTGTAAACTTACAAATCAATTTCAAATCAAACATCAACAGATCAAAAAGACTACAGAAAGCGTTACTGATAACAACTAAAGCTAGAGAGAGAAAAGAGTAATATTATCGTGTCAAGTTCAGATTATAAAACCAGTGCCGTCCGTCGAGTTCCATGGAAGGAAGAAAGACAAGTGGTTGGTACAGCAAACGATTTAGAGAGAGAGAGAGAGAGAGAGAAGAATTTTTAGAGAGAGAAAGTAATAACGTTGGAGGAGAGAAATAAGGAAGAGTGAAAGGCTATCACCTCCTCCTCCAATCTGTTTCAACTTTTTCCACTACTAGAAAAGAACAAATGAAAATTTTAGAGAGATGAAGATGGCTTTAACCGAATATAATTATGATTTTATTATGAGTCGTCTAAGTTCAACCGGTTGTGCCGGTTTCATCTTCCTTCCTTTTTGTTAAGACAAATCTAATGTTGACCTGATAAAAAAACTAGTACTATATCAAAAGAATTATTTTATTAATTTTTACCCAAAATATCTATCTTAATATTATCTTTAACCATTTTCAATCTTTAAATAATCACATTAGTAGTAAGTAACACATGACCCACCTGTCTAATTACACTTTCTTTTTTCTTCTTGAAGATTCCTAGTTTTCTTTTATATCTCTCATTGATTTGTGGATTAATATTGGTTAAAAATTTGGCTACCTTTTTATTTATTTATTTAAAAAGATAAGTTGATGGGAACGTGTACCACCCAAAATGTTCGATCAGATTGATGTAAGTTGAAATTAATGTATCTTGATATAATGTGGAGATTAAACTTAACTTTATCTTTATGGAACTAGGAAAATGAGCGATCAATAATAACATAAACTTGGTCTATAAATAGGCCATGGATGATAGAGTTTCTAGGTGCTCTGTTTTCCGTTTACCTCTTCTAAATAGATATCTAATGAGGTTCTTGATAAAATAAAGATCGTACCGCTTTTTCTTTTCAACGACAATCAATCCTTAACAAAAAAAAAACAATAACGGCATTAAGAAATTCCAATCACATTAAAATTGAAGAATGTCATATGAAAATGATGTTTTCATTTAGAACTATGTGATGGTCATATGAAAATTGAGAGTTATGTGGTAATCCACTTGGCAAATAACAGCTAGCGTCGTATTTATTTAATAGTAAAGCACTAAATCCTTCAAAGAGTAATGGAGTTGTTCAATTAGGTTTTATTGAAGCACTTTGTGATCTAATTTTTTTATAGTTAATTCCTATATGGCCCCCTACTTTGTGACCAGCTTCCTTTATGGCCCATTTTTTTTCGTAAATTCAAATATGGCTCCCTTTTCTTAACACCGTGAGTCAACTTTTATGGTCAATCTTTTTGTTTCCATATTTACCCTTCTTATAAGAATGATTTCAAAATTCAAAATTGACCCCCTTTAAAATTTGGGTCAATTTCCAAAAACTTATAGCTACTTAAGAAAAAACTAGGGGGCCAAAATAGAATACATATAAAAAAAATTTAAAAACACCTAATCTCTCCCTCTCTCTCCTCCACATCATGTATCTCGCCACCTCATCATCTTCTCCGATGAAGGTCGTCGGCCGGCCAAATTTTCCGGCGACCTTCAAATTTTTTTTTTTTTATCTTTCTCTAACTAATATCTCTCTTTTTTCTCTCTCTCTCCCATCTCTCTCTCTCTCATTTCTCTCTCTCTCTCATTTCTCTCTCTCTCTCCCATCTCTCTCTCTCATTTCTCTCTCTCATCTCTCTATAATTCCGGCGAAGGGGAGGAGCCCCTTCGCCGGAATAACCAGACCTTGAAGGTCTGGATTCAAAGTGAAACCAGACCTTCAAGGTCTGGTTAGTAACCAGACTCACCAGACCGAGATCTGGCTTCAACCAGATCTCGGTCTGGTTTGAAACCAGACCTTCAAGGTCTGGTTATTCCGGCGAAGGGGCTCCTCCCCTTCGTCGGAATTATAGAAAGAGAGAAAAATGAGAGAGAGAGAGAGAGATGGGAGAGAGATAGAAATGAGAGAGAGAAATGGGAGAGAGAGAGAGAAATGAGAGAAAGAGAGAGATGGGAGAGAAGAGAGATATTAGTTAGAGAAAGATAAAAAAAAAAAAAAAAAAAAAATTTGAAGGTCGCCGGAAAATTTGGCCGGCCGACGACCTTCATCGGAGAAGATGATGAGGTGGCGAAATACATGATGTGGAGGAGAGAGGCGATGAGATGGAGGAGAGATGAGGTGTTTTTCAATTTTTTTTATATGTATTCTATTTTAGCCCCCTAGTTTTTTCTAAAGTAGCTATAAGTTTTTGGAAATTGACCCAAATTTAACAAGGGGTCAATTTTGAATTTTGAAATCATTCTTATAAGAAGGGTAAATATGGAAACAAAAAGATTAACCATAAAAGTTGACTGACGGTGTTAAGAAAAGGGGACCATATTTGAATTTACGAAAAAAATGGGGCCATAAAGGAAGCTAGTCACAAAGTAGGGGGCCATATAGGAATTAACTCTTTTTTTTTTTATCAAATGAATAGAACTAAAATCATATTCCTTGGTTCAGATTTACAAACAATTAGCTTAGTATTCATGTCAATTTTGTTGTAGAAAATGTCATTCTAATCCTATATATTAAAATAGGTCAGTCCGTTATGTGGGGTATGAGTCTGGTCGATCATTTTTGTTGGAATTTTGATAGAGATCGCATTTGACGACCGATATAAAATCTTATTTTCGTAATTCGAACCAAAACAAAAGGTATTAGTGTCAATAATTAAGTTCTAACTTCTTGAAACTACCTTAGACTTTTATACCCTCATTTGTATTAGATAATATCAGATATGTCAGTTCTAACAAATTAACTGCAAGGCTATTGTTGGCATTTACCCAACAAAATATGGGAGGAGATCGTGCGAGGAAGAGAAATTAGTGGGGAGAAAATCTGTTACAATATTCCTAAACTACATCAATCACTTCCCCTTACCCCCACACATATTTTCTCCACTAAATATGGTTTTATTTCTCTCTCGCTCTCTCCTCTTTTCTGCAAACTTGCTCTATTAATTTGAAATTTGATGTATGAAGATTCACTAATAAAATTGAAGTTGACAATTTACAGGAAGAATTTCAGAATGTTACGGCGTTAGCCAAGAGGGATCTGTTGCGTCCGTAGGACGCTGCGAAAACCAAGTGAACAGTAAAAAGTTTAACTGTTTATCAAGAAAAAATTAAATTTAAGAGAAAATTAATAAAATTTAAGAAAAACAATATAAATTTCTTTAATTTAAACTCTATATGACAAACAATAATATTTTGCGAACTTTTTCCAGATAAAGTTCCCATGTCTTCCAGCGACTTTCTCACCTACCTTGATTTCACGTTTCTGTGAAATATATACACGAATCATTTCTGGATTATACTCCTAACTGAAATCTCCCTTATTTCAGACCCATCTCACATCAATAACTCGACCTCTGCCACCTATAAGAAATTTTAGACAAGTTTCTTTTGCTGAGGATACCTCTAATGCCAAGTATGGCTTGTAATAATTTATCTTCTTGGGCATAGGATGATGATTTTTTTCGTCATATGAGGCGTTAATTACCTACTACCAACATTCTCTTTTAATATCAAAGTGCAACAAAATATTACCCGCCATTAAAAATAAAACTGTGAACATAGTCAACGGGCCTCCGAAAATGGCTCTATGACGGATCACCAAACGCTACACTTGCCAAAAAAATATAAGCGATTTTTTATCAAAAAACTGTTTTTTTTTTTACAAGAACCCATATTTCTCGAAAACAATTTTTCGAAAATTTGATTTTCATTAAATATAATATTAAAAAAAATTGAAAAAGATATTTTTTTTTCTTAAAAACAATTATTTTAACAATGACTTTGAGGAAAACTGGCTTTTGAAAAAATGATTTTGAGAAAAATAATTTTCAAAATAAAAGCGCTTTGAAAAAAAAACTATTTCTTCAAAAAGCTTTTTAAAAGAGACGGTTTTTTTTTTTCTAAAAAGGAAAATCATATAATTGCAATTCTTAGGATTTTTTTTTTTTTTTTTTGCATTAGTCAGCGGTTAAAAAACAGAAAAGAATTACATCAAGTTCTCCTGAGTCTAATGACTCTGCTTTTATCTGCCTCTATAATATCTACTAGTGCTCGTGGGAACTCATTACTCTCTACAATTAGGACACAATTGCTCGGCTCCATCTTCGATAGGTAATCTGCTGCTTGATTTAGTTCTCGATATACATGGATTACTCGACACTCCTCAAATAAACCCCATAAATATCGTATCTCATTCCATACTCGTACAGTCTTCCATGGAGGAACAAAATTTTCATTAGACAGAATTGTTGCTACCGTTGTCGAATCAGTCGAAAATATAACTTTATTTTGGTCATATTGCCTTGCTAGACGTAAGCCTAACAATGCACCTTGGAGTTCATGCAATAAAACTGATTCACGCTTTGTCGACGAAGCCGCTGCAACTATTGCTTCTCCAGTACTTCGCCTTAAGATTGCCCCGAATCCATCTGACTCCGCGTCGTATACACCATCTTTGTTCACTAGAGTCCACCCATTCTCTGGACCTTCCCGTCTGCAAATCTTAGGATTTTTATTCGTTACAAAACGAGCAAAAAGTTATTAGAATTATAAAATTGATTGGTTGTGGAAAAAGCTGGGGACATTCTCAGATAGAAAAATAGATATATAGAGGCACATTCTCAGATAAAATAACGCGTAGACATTTCAAGACATTTGTCTATAGACAAAATGTCTTTATAGACATTTCAAGACATTGAGTCTATAGACATTACAAGACTTTTGCTTTATGGACAAAATGTCGTATGGCCATTTCAAGATAGTGGATCCATAGACAAAATGTATAGAGGATATTATTATTATTATTATTATTATTATTATTATTATTAAATGAAATAACATATTTTCACCAATAGTTGAAAAATAATTTTTTGGACTTTCGTAAACATCTGTGAATATTGATGGATATTTATTATTTTAATATTGTTATTGTTTTATCATATTAAACAACACATTTTTACAAAAATAAAAATTTTGACTTTTGTAAACACCTGTTGATATTTGTGGCCACTTGACTGAGAATTGATTAATGGATATTTGTAGTCATTGATTAATGGGTATTTATTATTTTAATATTATTATTGTCTTATCATATTAAATATTAACATAATTTTACAAAAATAAAATGTTAACTTTAGTAGACATTCATGGATATCTTTGGATATTGATGGATATTTATTATTCAGGAAATTGGGTCGAACGCCCAATTTTAAACCTTTTTACCGTTAAAAAGACAAGTTATGCACATTTTTTTGTAAAAATTCAAAATTTTGTATTTTTGTTAAAAAAAACTCAAATATTTGTATTTTGTTTGGTTAAAAACCCCATATCTTTTGTATAGGCGTTGCAAAACTGTTGTAAAGTGCTGCAAGGCGTTGCAAAACTGTTGTATTTATGTTAAAAATTCAAATATTTGTATTTTGTTTGGTTAAAAATCCAATATCTGTTGTAAAGTGCTGCAAGGTGTTGCAAGACGCTCCAAAACTATTGTAAAGCAGTTGCAAGACGCTCCAAAACTATTGTAAAGCAGTTGCAAGACGCTCCAAAACTGTCGCAAGGCGTTGCAAACTAAAAAAAGTACTCGGGAAGCTTAAGACTAAAAAAAAATTGACTCCTCCTTTTTAACTAAAGCCCAAATTTTTAGGGCATTTTGGCCAAATTCTTCTTTATTATTTTAAATAACATACATTTTACAAAAAATAAAAATTTTGTAGACATTTATTATTTATTATTATCATTGTCTTATTGTGTGGAATAACATGTTTTTAAAAAAATATATCTTTTTTTACTTTCGTAGACATCGAAATCTGTGGATATTTATGAACAATTGGTGCATACTTATTATCTTAATATTATATCTATTGTTGTATCATATAAATAACATATTTTTACAAACAAAATTGTTCACTATTGTAGAAAATCTGTGTATTATTATTAATCTAATTACAATGATAATAATAGTAACAGTTATTGTTTATGTTTTTTATCTTCCATATCAGAATGTTCACAAATGTCATTCATGTTTTCAAAGACATTCTATCTCCAAAAGATCTACTAATTTACACTAAAATCAATGAAACCAAATTGTCTTGAATAAGGGCCCGGGCCCAAAGCGGTTGTTTTGGGCCCAATGTCATGAATGGCCTCTTGATTTGGATTTTGTATGTAACTTCAAATAATAGTTATATTCTAACCAAACTCTTAACATGATTTAAGTTGTAGCCCTTTAGTTAAGAGTTCGATCATATGAAAAATGTTTGAATCCTCCAATAAACGTTATCAGTAATTTAATTTTTTTTCTTACTAACATGCCTTACAACAACCTTAATTTTAACTTTACTTAAGGCCTCCCAAATATTTGGTTCGGATTCCAAATCAATAACAAAGACATTGAGGGAGATTTTACATGTCTCAAACAAATAACATCGATAGTGGGAGACATTTTAAGTGTCTCAAACAAATAACACAGAAAATACTTGAAGTGTCTCGAACGAATAACACAGATACTTTAGGATATTACGTGACATTTGAGATGTTTAAAACGAATAATACAAATATTTTCGAACGTGTAAAATGTCTTAAACCAACAACACAAACATATAAGGACATTTTAAATGTCTCCAACCAATAACATAAACATTAGTAAATGGGCAAAACCAATGCCCCGTGGACAAGAGGGTAGCTTCAATGAACAGTCCAAGATGTGGGCCAAAAAATGATTGAGATATCTTAACCTAAATTTTAATGGGTTATTTTCCAAATGGCCCCCAACTTTGTGACCAGCTTCTTGCCTAGCCTCCTAGATTAGCAGAAATACCCATATGACCCCCTTTTTGAGTTTCCGTTATAACACCATTAACCAGTCAACATTTCTCTCTCCTCCATCTCATAACCTCTCTCTGCCACCTCATCTTCTAGCCAACTCATCATCTTCTCCCGCGAAGGTCGCAGGCATACCGATTTTCCGGCCGACGACCTTCAAACCTAAAAAAAATAATTTTTTTTTTCTCTTCTTTCTCTCTCTCTTATTTTCTCTCTCTTCTTCTTCCTCTCCCTCTCCTGTTTTCTCTCTCTTACTCTTCTTCTTTCTCTCTCTTCCCCTCTTTTCTTTCTCTCTCTTCCCCTCTCTTCTCACACTCTCTCTCTCTTCCCACATTTACAAGTTAAACCCTAGATTAAACCAAATTAGATGATATAATCAAATGCACTTTCAAATCAAATCAAACCAAACCAAATTCTATTGATCTATAAAATAATTCAAATTAATCCAAAAACAGATCATAGCATCAAGATGTTTTCAGATAATGAAAAGCAAAACCACCAACAGGTCTCTATGATCTTCACCAGATCTTTAAAACATTCTATACATTCACCAGATCTGAAAATTGTTCTATACATTCACCAGATCTTTAAAATATTCCTTGAACCCTGAAAGCCCAAATTTTTTTTTTCGACAAATAGAGAATTAGGGTTTACCCCGTTTCCAACCACGATAAGTATGTAACCTAAACCTTCCCCTGAGTTCTCCAGAACCAAACCAGACAATGCAGTCACAAATTTCATCTTCAAATTAGAAACCTTAAATAAGATTGAGCTCCCCACAATTTTGACTTATTGAGTTGATGGAATTCAATAATTTTGACTTAAATAGCATAACGAACTTAAAATAACACGGATCACGAACAAGATGTTTTCAGATAAAGAAATTCACTTACTCTTCCATTTTCAGATCTCTATGATCTTCAACCGCCGGCGACGAATCCACCAACAGGTCTGGAGAAAACAGCAGATTGAACAATCGGGTCAGCTTGTTTAATCACACCAGGAAGCTCAGACATTCCAAGTGCAGCAAGCATATCAATAGTTTCCTTATCGACTTCAATCACATCAGTTTTAATGGCGGATTCTACTGGAACGAAATCCATACGTCTTTCTCTCTCTTCTTCTTATAACTTCAATGAAGTTCCACGAACTAGACCTCTTTTCTTTCTCTCTCAGATCTGGCTTTTCCAGACTTTTGAAGGTCTGGTTTCCCAGACCCGACGACCGGCGAAGGGTTCCTCTTCGCCTGCCGTTTATAAATAAAGAGAGAGTGAGAAGAGAGGGGAAGAGAGAAAAAGAAAAGAGGGGAAGAGAGAGAAAGAAGAAGCGGAAGAGAGAGAAAACAGTAGAGAGAGAGAGAGAGGAAAAAGAAGAGAATTTTTTTTTTTAGGTTTGAAGGTCGTTGGGCGGGAAATTGGTCGGCCGACGACCTTCGCCGGAGAAGATGATGAGTTGGCTAGAAGATGAGGTGGCAGAGAGAGGTTATGAGATGAAGGAGAGAGAAATGTTGACTGGTTAACGGTGTTATAACGGAAACTCAAAAAGAGGGTCATATAGATATTTTTGCTAATCTAGGGGACTAGGCAGGAAGTTGGTCACAAAGTTGGGGGCCATTTGGGAAATAACCCAATTTTAATCATATATACATGGAGAACTTGACAATGTGAAATCTTACTGTTAAATGGGACCATCATCAACGGTTGGTATCATTTCGATCACGGAAAAGGAATAAAGATGAGTTTTAATTAGGGTTATTTCCCTAATGGCCCCCTACTTTGTGACCAGCTTCCCGCCTGGCCCCCTACTTTACAAGAAATACCCATATGGCCCCCTAAAACCGTTAACTTTAACTTTCCGTCACTCTCTCTCCTCCATCTCTTTTCTCTCTCTGCCATGTCACGCCACCTCATCTGTTAGGCCACCTCATCACCATCTCCGGCCGGCCAAATTTCCGGCCGGCGACCTTCAAACTAAAAAAAAATTTAATTTTTTTTTTTCTCTCTTCCTCTCTCTCTCTCTAAAATTACTCCGGCGAAGGTCTCCCTTCGCCGGAGTAATTTTAGAGAGAGAGAGAGGAAGAGAATTTGAAGGTCGCCGGCCGCCGACCTCTGCCGGAGATGGTGATGAGGTGGCGTGACATGGCAGAGAGAGAAAAAGAGATGGAGGAGAGAGAGTGACGGAAAGTTAAAGTTAACGGTTTTAGGGGGCCATATGAGTATTTCTTGTAAAGTAGGGGGCCAGGCGGGAAGCTGGTCACAAAGTAGGGGGCCATTAGGGAAATAACCCTTTTAATTATTCTATATTTAATTTCAGATATTTTGCATTTATTTACTGTTTCCTCGGCTTCGTGTTTACGTGCGGGCAAGCTCCGTACACGTCGGTAGCTGCCCGATTTCTGACAGCTGTTTAATATTAGGCGCCCAAAGCTGCCCGTTCTAATTTGTTTTTGTTTTTTTGTTTTTTTATTTGTCTTTCACTTTTAGTAATAATTCTATTCTCTCCTTTCAATACTTGGCTTTGTTTGAGCACTGACCGACTGTGAAGAATATAGACGAATGGAGTAGAAGAAGTATTCATGAACATAAATTGAAGTTTCTATTATTATTGTCTTTTTCTTAATATGAAACACCTACCAATTGTATCTTTGGTGGATCCAAATAGTGGTCCTCAAGGGATACGATTTTTGTCAACAAAAAATAAAGGATTACGATTTGTTTAAAGTGCAACGGAAAAAGATAGTTTGATTTCTAGTTGTTTTGTACCACGCAGTTGTACATAAGCCAAGTTAAGCAAAACGTCAATCTAAATGTACAAATTTTCGATAAGAAACCGAAATTAGTGGTTCTTTTAGACTCTGAGTATGATTACAAGTAGGAAGCTAGAACTATACTAGGTATCACATGAATGATATTGATCAATTATCCTCATAGAAAGAAGTTTTTGTTCAAACTCTCATTTAAAAATGTTGGATACTTGGATTGAACTCTAATATATATCACATTCAAGTGATCTATAACATTGTAATTACAAATATAATTGGCTTTAGTCCCAATTAGAATAGCCTATAGTTAAAGGCATGATGAACATGGCACAGATGGAGAAAAACCACTTACCATAAGTACAAGAGCATGAACTAAATGAAAAGGAAATTCTTGATATTCCTGAACTTTTCTTTACAGGTTAGCTTGAATTTTCACAATCATACAAAAGACAAGTTGAAAACTTAGTTTGTATAAAAGAAATGGGGAACTCCTTAATAATCATCCATACTTTATCAAGATATTTTCAAAACAAAGTTTATAAAATCAGTCCCCTATTTCCAAATTCAAGAGTTAATTTTTTTGAATACTACTGACCCAAAGCCGACGAAACTAAATAGTCTAAATAAAATATTTTATTTATACCCAAATTCAATATTTCTGGATTTGCACTTCTATGTGATCGAACCTGAGACTTCTGCATTGCAGAGTATATGCACTTATCAATTGGGCTACCAGTTGTTGGCAATTCAAGAGGTAATTGAGTTGTTCAAAACTGGGGATGTTTGTGGGGCCTGCCGGTCTGTTCAGAAGATGGGTGAAGCCAACACGGGTTACCTTCTAATCCCTGACCTTGAATAAACCTTTTTTTTGTCTAGCAGGCTCGTCTGGCCCGAATTTTGAATTGTTCTCTGTAGACACCCAAATGGCTAGTTTTTAAGCTTGGTATGTTCTGACATGATGTCCTCCGACCCGTTTAGTTAGCCTGAATTTGACGGTTTCGATCACTCAGATAAAATGTTGTTTTGGGTCGTCCTCCCCCTGAACTATTTGACCCATGGTAAACTGAGTTTGGTCCAAAGCCCATCCCAACCCTTTCTCTATTGGTTTAAGTCGGGCCAATCTAAAGTCCGACCCAACTCTACTATCCCCTATTCGACCCTACAAACAACACTCATTAAAACTAAAATGAAAAACTACTTTTTACATGAAAAAAGAAGATTAAATATCTATGCTCTAAACACAAAAAAAAAAAAAAAAAAAAAAAAAAAAAAAAAAAAAAAAAAAAGAAGTTTGTAATGAACTTAACTGGTTGCAATATGTAAACATGATTGCAAATTTGTGTGATCTTTTTATATAACTGTAACATGGGGTGGGGGGCTGTGGATTGCAACAAAAAAAAACCATGTGGAAGACGCATGTAATAAATCATATTTATCTATAACTATATAACATTGTACAAAAACAAAATTGATGTACTAATAAAAAAAAGGGAGAATTTGACATACACCCCCACTATTATATGAATATTAGGACTACACCCCCACTATTATATGAATATTAGGACTACACCCCCACTTTTTGAAAACTTTTGATATACACCCCCACCTGGACGGAAACCGTCAACTCAGAGTTAAGTTGGGTGTGTGTGAAACACACGCGCCTACCATGACGATTTTACCCTTTTGTAGTTGTTGAAATATTTTGAGCGATTTTGACATACACCCCCACTATTATATGAATTGTTGGACTACACCCCCATTTTTTGAAAAAACAAAATTTTTCAATTTGCCCTCCAACGATCATCTTTTGCCTCTTTTCGTATAAACTTATTTATCTTAAACAAGCTAAAGATCAAAGCGAAAGAACTTATTTATCTTATATGTCAAATAAGATAAATAAGTTCCTCCCATATAAGATAAATAAGTTCTTTCGCTTGATATCCCAAATAGTTCCTCCCATCTTTTCTATAGTTTGATATCTCAAATAGTTCTTTCGCTTTGACCTTTTAACTTGTCTAAGATAAATAAGTTTATAAGACAAAAGGTAAAAGATGATCATTGGAGGGCAAATTGAAAAATTTTGTTTTTTTCAAAAAAATGGGGATGTAGTCCAAAAATTCATATAATAGTGGGGGTATATGTCAAAATCGCTCAAAACATTTCAACAACTACAAAAGGGTAAAATTGTCATGGTTGGCGCGTTTGTTTCGCACACACCCAACTTAACTCTGAGTTGACGGTTTCCGTCCAAGTGGGGGTGTATATCAAAAGTTTTGAAAAAGTGGGGGTGTAGTCCTAATATTCGTATAATAGTGGGGGTGTATGTCAAATTCTCCCATCCCAACTAATTAACTAAGGATGAACCAAAATGAAAATGTAATTACGTTTCCTTTGAAGAATCCTCTTGATTTGAAGAAATAAGACTTATTACTGGGTATTGTTAGGTTTCACTTTAATGTAAGTATAGGTCTTCTACTTAGTAGCAACTTTTTACTTTTTTTTTTTTTGATGAAATAGCATAGCATTAAAAACCAAGCGTACAAAACAGAGAAGCGTAAAAAGAAAAACCCTTACAAACTATAATACATCTACTACTAAAGTAACGGCAATACAAATGCCGGAACTGAATTCCATTCTTTCCGTTCTCCATGTCTTCTTCCCCATTTTGCTAACGCATCAGCTGGAGCATTGCTTTCCCTACAAATGTAAGTAAACTTAATACCTGCAAAGTTATTTTTCATGGATTGGATTTGTTGTATTGTCTTCATGGATTGCCAGTGTAGAGCAGTGTTATGGCCATTTAGGTGATTGATGATTGCTTGATTGTCGCTTTCGATATGAGCGTGAGATATATTTAATTGTATCGCCCATTGCATACTAGCGAGTATGGCTAATCCTTCACATTCTTCCTCATGTTGACTACGAACTGTATTGGCTGCTGCTATAATGAAATTTGAATCTTCATCTCTAATAATGCATCCTATTCCTGCTGGTTCTTCGACTTTCGTGAACGAGGCGTCAACATTAAGCTTTAAATATGGTGTCGATGGAGGGCTCCATTTTTGTTTCTTCTTTGTTATCCTGCATATGTTATTGGTTGCTTTTTCGAACTTGAGAGGCGTTATATTTGCATTGTTAATTAGTTCAATGATTTGTGGGGGATTCTTTTTGTTTGTGTTAAAACAATTATCACATCTCGCCTTCCAAATATACCATAGAATTTTGGCATATAGGCTAATAGTTTCTTCCTTGAGTGTTTTCCATTGTATGATCCATTGATTAGTTGAGCTAATCTGATCTGTTCTCACGTTATAGTTGAACCAAATTGCCTTAGCAAACGTACAGTGCAAAAGCACGTGGTCAAGAGTTTCAATATCCTCACAATTAATACAGGAGAATTGGTCACCTATGAATTTGCCAATTTTCTCTTTGACAGGAAGGCTATTGGTACAGCATTTCCAAAGGAATATCTTTACTCGTGGTATCGTATTCAAGTTCCAAATAAATTTCCATTCAAGATTGTCCTGCATCTCATTCATATTACCTGATCGTAAGTGAAAATACATAGATTTTATCGTAAAATTACCTGACTTGGTTAGTGTCCATATCGGTTTATCTTCCTGGTTGTTCTGCAGGTTTATGCTAAGGATTGCGCTGCATATGTCATCATTAAAGCATTGCTGTATCATCTGCACATTCCAATTGTTGTTAGTAATTAGTTGGACCACCCATTGGATGTTGGCCCCTGTATGGTTAATTATGGGAGGAGGGTGATTCGGGATCCAGTAGTCCTTCCAAATGTTAATATTGGTTCCTGTATTAATATTCCAGAATATCAGGCTATTCGTCATATCATAATATTTAACTATAGATTTCCACGGCCAGGAATGAGTGGTTTTGGGGGGGGGGGGAGGGCCAGTGAGTATTCGGAAAATATTTGCTTTTGAGCACTTTGACCCAGATTGCCTTAGGGTTATTAATAATACGCCAAATGATTTTACTAAGAAAAGCTAAATTATCCAAGTGGGGTAGGCGTAATCCCAGCCCACCCAGATTTTTAGGTTTGCAAATTGCCGACCAGTTAATAGTATGGAAAGTTTTGGATTTTCCCCACCAGAAAGTCCTTTGGAGGGACTCAATGCTGTTACATATGCCCTTGGGGATGGCAAAGCACTGCATTTGGTATCGGGGAACGGCCGCTGCTATAGTAGAAATAACTACCGAGCGACCAGCTTGGGAGAGAAGATTGGATTGCCATTTTGCCAGCTTGTTTTTGATTTGATTGAGAAGGGGTTGAAAGCTAGATTTTTTGTTCTTACCAATGAAAAGATTCGTGCCCAGATATTTGTCACACGTCGAAGACTGGTGAACTTTAAGCTCACGGATGATCATTCGCTTAAATTTAGGATGAGAGTTCTTGGAAAAGAAGATGGTGGATTTGGAATAGTTAATCATTTGACCAGACGCATCACTAAATTCACGGAGGATTATCTTAAGGTTATGGATATTATCGAGTGAGTTAAGGCCGAAAATAATGCAGTCATCGGCGAAGAGGAGATGATTTATAATGAGATCCGAATTAGCTACCGGGAAGCCGATGAAGTGATGAGGACTGTTATTTTTGTCGAGGAGTCTACTAAGACCTTCCATAGCGATAGCAAAAAGGAAAGGCGAAAGAGGATCGCCCTGCCGAATCCCCCTGCTAACATTAAAGGTGCTTCCAGGACGCCCATTAATCAGTACCGCCATGGAACTAGAATTGAGACAGGAGCTGATAAGTCTAACCCATCCTGGATTAAAACCCATCAGCAACTTTTTACTTAATAGCAACTTTGGACTTTGAACTCAAACTTGAAACTTTCAATACTAAGAGCATCTTAATTTCCAGGATAATTTCATGGGCTTCCACACCAATCACTCAGATATGGAAATATCGCATCTGCTTTTTGTCGATGACTGCATTATTTTTGGTAAAAACACTATTGACAATGTTCACATTCTTAAAAACATTTTGCAGGATTTCAGTGAATCTTCTGGTCAAATGATCAACTATGCCAAATCAAATATCTTTTACTTGAAGAACTCGCACCCGAAGTTCAAACGTATGATCATGAGAGCACTTAAGGTGAAATATGCCTCAGCGTCAGAAAAATATCTTGGTTCGCAGCTTTTCATAGGAGCTCAAAAAACCACGGTATTTAAAGATATTCTGGATAAAATTAAAAAGAAGCTCAATAAATGGAATCACAGTTACTTATCTCTAGCTGGTCGCACGGTTGTAATCTCAACCATTGCGGCGGCTGTACCCCGATATCAGATGCAATGCTTTGCCATCTCCAAAGGGATTTGCAAAAGCATCAAGGCCGCTCAGCGGGACTTCTGGTGGGGTAAGTCTAAAGGTATACGTACTAAGGCTTGGTCCGATATTTGTACTTCTAAGAATTTGGGTGGTCTGGGCATCCACTTGCCAGAACTTGACAATACAACGCTCCTCACGAAAATGGCATGGAGACTAAAAAATAATCCGGAAGCAATATGGGCTAAACTTCTCAAAAGCAAATATTATCCGAACAAAGACACCCCGGGCTCTGCCAAAGCCCATCACTCCTGGATCTGGAAAAACATAAGAAAACACTATAGCTTAGTTGAAGATCTCGCTGTATGGGAAGTTCACTCAGGTAAGGATATAAACATCTGGACAGATAAGTGGATCCCTGAAATAGAAACTAACGTGGTGAATAACAATAACTCCAATTTAACCAAAGTTTCACAGCTCATTAGCAACAATCAATGGGACTTAGATGTTCTTAACGCTAACTTTGATGCTAACACCCAGAACCTCATCAAGGCAATCCCAGTGAATACAGAAGGTCAAGATCAACTTAAATGGAAGCTCTCCAAATCAGGTATTTTTACTGTTTCATCGATGTATCAGCACTTAAGCTCCAGGAATAGTTTACATAGCTCCAATTCCAAAAATTGGAAGTTCATATGGTCTTTACCTGTGGTGCCCCGTATCCAGTTCTTCATTTGGAAAACTTGTACCAGGGCTCTTCCGGTCAGAGCTAGAATAGGGAAATATATAGGTCTGTTCGAGACCTGCCCGAACTGTAGCGCTGTTGAATCCATTGAACATGCCCTTTTACACTGTGTAATAGCGAGAAACATATGGTTCCACTTTAACATAAAATCTGAGAACATTCTCTCCATCGAAGATTGGATTTTCTCGTGGGAAGAACAGCCTGATCTTTGTTACTCTAGTAACAATATACACTTTGCTACTATCCTTTGGATCTTATGGAAAATGCGTTGTGACCACTGCTTTCAGCATGAAATTAATGACCTTACGAAAATAATTAACATGATACATCATTACCCGAATACTAGCAGAACACAGGAACCGAATAAAGAAAAAAGGTGTGATAAATGGCAGCCGCCGGTGAATAATTTCATCAAAATTAATGTCGATGCATCTTTTCTTAACATCACTTCCATGGTGGGTATTAGTATGATAGCTCATGGCGGTGGGGCTAAATTCATTGAAGCTCAGGTTCAATCCACTAGAGCCAGGAATAGTGAAGAAGGAGAAGCTAAGGCTATCCTCCTAGGAATGGAATGGGCGGCAGACAAGCAATACAGATCGATTATCATTGAAAGTGACAACGCTAACCTGATTAAGCATATCCGCAATAGTCGTCACTCTATCCAATGGCAATCAAAGATTCACATCAAGAAAATCAAAGAAAGATGTAGTGCATTCCATGCAATCCAGTTCCATCACGTTAAAAGGGCAGCTAATTCTCAAGCTGATAAGCTGGCTAAATGGTCGAGGAAGCATAGTCTGAGTAAAGTGTGGCATAATATCCCTTATTTTTTTAGTTTATATGTATTGTAAGAACTCTTTGCTTCATTAATTCTATCGTAGTTCAACAAAAAAAAAGAGCATCTCTTATGCACACTCGAAAAAATAAAATTTTAATTGTTCTGTGTCATATTTTAGTTGAGAATTTTTTTAGGGCATTTTCAATGTAAGACTCAAATTGCAAAACTCTGAGTGTCACCCGAAATTTTCTTTAAAATTCTCTAATGTAAAATTTAATCTAAGTATTGAGATGATGTGGCATTATTTAATTCAAAGAAGTCTGAAAAATGTCGGTAATTTAAAGAATTGCTCTAAACACTCTAAAAATTAGAGGTGGTACTAATTTTGTTGTTATATCCAGCCTTACATGGATATCTAAGTTTGTTTTAAGGTTAAATTTGCACCTTAATTCTCTCTTTTGGTTGTAAATACCTTAATTCTCTCTTTTGGTTGTAAATTAAGTTGATTATTGGTTGTAACCACTTATTTCACTCTATTGCCCTTTTTAATGTTTATAAGGACCACATTTCACCCTAAACTTTTTAGATTTGAGCTTCGGCAGAGTGAGGGGTCCTTTTAAAGAATATTTATTGTTTTTTATCCAGATAATTTTATCAAAGGGTTAATTTTATTTTGGCCCCCAATTGTTCCCCAACTCATCGTTTTACCCCCCAGTTGTGTCCGACAATTCGTTTTTGTCCCAAGATCCACTTTTCGGGTAGTACTGACATCATCAAGACATAAGCAATATTTTTCTATATCCGAAATACCCCTATGACCAAATCAAAATCAAATTCAAGTTGTCAAATCAATTAACCGTTCTTTTTTTTGTTTCACTCTAACTTTATTTGTATATTCCCTTTCATCTTTCTTTCCTCTCTCTTTCCTCTCTCTTGTTTTGTGTAGATAGGTATAGATAGCAGGTCGTTGCGATGATGCCATTCTTTCGTCCCCTCCAGATTGTTTTTGAGAGAACGGATACTAGAGAGAGAAAATAGGGAATTTTAGAGAGAGGGAGAGAAGACTACTGCTTCGCTGTAAGGCGCTGAAGAAGGTAACAACAGTTAACAAACACCTGTTCTAGCTCTCCACCATTCGAGCAGGTTACTTAGGGTTAGGGTTTTCGCTTTCGTCTCAATTCTGTCAATTTCAATTCCGAACGTCTCTTGAAGAAGCAAACAAAATTTTCCTTTCAGGTAAAACCCTAATTCGTCTTCTTCTTCCTTTAATCTTATTTTTCTCTTTCAATTCTATTCTCTATTTGGTGTTTTTATGAATTTTGAAATTAAGGTTTTTAGGTGGTAGAAGAATAGAAAATAAAACCGATTGAGTATTAAAGTTGCGATATCTCGTTCGAGCTTAGCTCGTCGAGTTTTCGCACTTTGTTTTCCTCTTCAAGATGGATTTTTCTGGTGGAACATAATCAATTGAAAATTCTTCAGATCATCCAGAACCTCCTGATCCTGATGTGCTTGAAATTGATCCAACGTCTCGATATATTAAGGTAAATCTTGTACCCACAGTTTAATTGTTTATATCTGGAACTTGAAGAAACTGATCACTAAAAGATGATTCTCCGCTTGATAAAGAGATCTAGGAGGACTGGGTGGATTAGCAGGAACAACGGCGGCGGCGCTGGACACAACGAATCCATTCTTACACTCGTAACAGATGATATCTAGAAGATCTTCTGATACGGTTTCTATTGAAACTCTCTTATCACAGTGATAACACCAGTATTCTGATGGTTCCGGTTTCATTTCCGGTTCAGATGCCGGTGAGATTAGTGGTTGAGGTGGGGTTTCTACCATTACCAGAAACAAGAGATTGAGGATTTCTTGCCCAATCTGTAAATTGAAAAGAGAGAGAGGAAAGAGAATATTGAAATAAAGTTAGAATGAAACCAAAAAAAAATTAAAAAGAAGGGTTAATTGATTTGACAACTTGGATTTGATTTTGATTTGGTCAGAGGGGTATTTCGGGTATAGGAAACTATTGATTATGTCTTGATGATGTCAGCACTGCCCGAAAAGTGGATCTTGGAGCCAAAACGAACTGCCGGACACAATTGGGAGTCAAAACGGTGAGTTGGTCAACAATTGGGAGCCAAAACGGAATTAACCCTTTATCAAATGTCTGCTTTATGGCAAGTTGAAATGTTGTTTAGGTCAAATATGTTTGAATGTATTTTTACTATTCATCTTTATTACTTACATTAAAAAATGACCATGTTCACTAAATTACAAAACAAGATTAGCTTAATTGAACACTTAAATAATATTTCAAACTTTTCATTATACTATGTTTTCATATACCATGGATCTATTATTAAACCATAAACTCTAGATATTATCAAACTTATTTGACCTAATCTTTTGTCTTAATTGATAATATTCAAATCTATCTAAAAGAAGAATGTACCTTTTTTGGCTTTTGGTATAGGAAGAGCACTATTTAGTAAAGATAGTGCGTTAGAAAGATAAATTCATGTATTTGCTCTTCCTTTACCAAATTAGTGTAATGAGAGCGTTATAAGGATCATTTAATAAATAGTGCTAAAATAGAAGGACTTAGATAAAAATTAATGACAAATCTAAAATTTTATTCGATTGTAGTTTCTCTCACATAAACAACCAAAATCCTAACATCGTCACTATCAACATCACCATTAGTATTAAAAAACTTGCAAAGTTTACTATCACTATGGTCTTAGTTTCGAGCTTTTAATGATGCCTTAAAACTCATTGATGAGGAACCACCGTTAATGGAGAAAGGGCAACCTACATCAAGAAAGAAGATTCCTTTGACTTAAACGTAGACATCGAGTTAAACGAAACCATCGACTTAAATGCGGACATCGACTTAAACGAATATATCAACTTAAACAAAGACATTTATAATAAAGATAATATGTCTCAGGTAAAGAAATATCATTTTCTTGTCTTCCTCTATAGTTGGACAAACGTTTTAGGGTTTTAGGTCGTTTTTTTTTCGTAAAGAATTTTCGGTTGGATCGACTGAAAAAAGACAACAAATTTCAGTAGGGTCGGCTGAAAAGACAACAAATTTCGGTCGTAACGGCTGAAAAAGATGACAAATTTCGGTTGGATCGATTGAAAAAGATAACAAATTTCGGCAGGTCCCGCTGAAAATAGTAATAAAATTAGTCTGTTTTTTCAACCGTTCTGGCCGAATTTTTTTTAAAATTTCAGTATTAATGAATTTTTATTTATGCTAAGCGAAATTTCTTTTATGTAAATGTCGCTTATACATTTTTCGAGTTACATCTTTGTTTGTATTCTTCATTGCAATATTGATACTTAAAATCTTCAAAAGTTACTTTAATTAGGGTTAAAATCCTAAAAATCTATGGAGAATCAAGCAATAACAAGAATTACAAACTCTCTATGGAGATGCGTGTTGTGTTAGTCATATATGGTTTAGGTTTCTATCTCTATATCTCTCTTTTTGATAGAATCAAACAGATTTAAGGCTTTTTCTTTTCAGGATGTTTATCTCTCTTTTCTCTCTTTGATTTGATCGATGTTTTTAGGTCGAACATGATTCTCTCTTCTTTCTCGAAGGTTTTTGGTCGAACAGGAGGATCTCTTCTCTCTCTTTTGGTCCAAAATAATTTGATAGGAGGGACCAAAGTATAAATTTGGGATATTTAAAAAAAAATGTTAATCTCTCCCTATTCTAAAAAGAGCACTCTCCCTATCTAATGCTCTGCCTTTGCTAAAAAATGTTCTTCCTATACTAAAACTCTTTTTTTTTAACAACAAAGTACCTACCAAACATCAACTTATTCCGTTAGAATTCATTTCTTTACATTATTCTTTTTAATGAGGGTGCTTCTAAAGGCACCTGACCAAATAGCTGTTAGCATCCATCTCTGTTGGCACCACGCCCAACCGCTCTATTCTCTGTTGGCACCACTCAAGTATGTAGGCACTGGTCCATTATCTGTTGACCCTAACCCCTCCATCCATCTCTCACAAAATCCATCCAAAATTGGGGATTTTAAACTTTCTCTCTCTAAGCTCTTACAAAACCGAGTTTAAACCTCATCAAATCGCTCATAATCTCACTAATCCCTAAAACCACTCTTAAACCTAGACGTAGCTTCGATCCTCCATTAGCACAGTCAAATTTCACAGTCAGATTTCAGTCGGGGAAGGCGAAGATCAAGAGAGAAAGTTACAGAAAGTTAGAGAAAGAAAGGTAAAGATCGAAACAGAGATGAGAGAGTTACAAGTATCATTGAATCAAACACAGAAGATTAGATTAAACAAAGTTGTAGAACAACTTGAGAAGTTATCTATCAAAACTAGTTCCTCTACTAATGCTTTTGTAACTGTAGCTGATACCATTCCTGTTAATCACGAAGAAGGCGTTCTCAAGTAAACTTATCAAATCCCCTTTTTTATATATTGTTTCAGAATCTGGGTATCTTTTTAATTTGATTCTACTGTCCTTGTCTTACTTGTTTGTTATTTGGGGTTTATTAATTTTCTTTTGTTTGGGTTAATTAGGGGACATGGAACTTCTGAGGTTGATGGAGAAATAGTAGCAACTCTATGTGGAGTGGTTGAAAGAGTTAACAAGCTTGTTTATGTCCGTACTTTAAGAGCTAGGTAAAATCCTCAAAACCCTAATTCCCAATTAGCCTGTTCTTGTAATGTTCAGTAAAAAGTTATGTTTTCGAATAAAAGAATAGTCGCCGGTAGGTGTCGGAGACGTTGCCGTCGCTGTTGCCGGAGAATGTTGCACTCTTTTCTAGGGTTTTGTTTTGGAAGAAGAATTGATTAGGATTCCTTTTTTGTTGGAAGAAGAAGATGGAAGAAGTAAACGAAGGTGAACGTCACCCACATTAAAAACTGGTGCTTATAGAGACCTCGAGTCAAAAATCATTGACTTGAGTCAACAATATTTTTGGATGCTAACAGCTGTTTGGTCAGGTGCCTTTAGAAGCACCCTTTTAATGATATTCAATTTTAATAATAGATTAATGAGTTGTAACGCTAGAAGCATCTCTTCCGCATTGTGCTTATGTTTATCAAAATTAATGAGAAAGATATTAGGGCCGGCTGAATGAGTCACGCTTATCGACTGAATTAATTAGTAATAAAATATAAAAAAATTTGATTACAGTCAGAGCATCTCCAATGCAAGACTCAATCTTAAAATCCTAAGTGCCACCTAAGACTTTAGAGTTTTTTTTGAGAAAAAACCTCTCCAATGCAAAATTCAATTGAGATCTTAAGATGATGTGGAAGCATTAAGTTTTAAGATGTCTCAACTAGAAACTCTATTATTGAGATCTCTTTTGAGAGTCTTAAGTGTCTTAGTCATCAAATTTAATTTTTGGACCAATAGAAAGTCTTTCTTTCCCAACCACTTTTTCCTATTAAATGTATGTGTGACACGTGTATCTATTAGAGTTTTTTAGAGTGTTGCATTGGAGAAGGACTTGAATTAAAGTCACTAAGAGCATCTCCAATGGGACACTTTAATAAACACTCTAAAAATCTAGTTGTCAAGTGTCAAATAAAGATTCTCTTTCCTAGTGTCAATATAGAGATACTCTACATTTGTTTGGTCTCCAATGGAGATCTCTAAAATCTCTTACTTAATACACATGTCCCTTTTCAATTTAATAGACAAAAAGTAGTTGAAAAGCAAAGTTTTCTATTGGTTGAAATTTTAAAGTAACACTTAGAGAGTCTCAAGTAGACACTCTCATTTTAGAGATTCTCTCTCTAGACACTCTATAATAAATGTGTCCAACTCATAATAGAGTGTCTAACAAAGTGTTCCATTGGAGATGATTTTTTAACAAAAACTCAAAAAAGTCATATGTGGCACTCTAAGTGTTAGAGATTGAGTGTCCCATTGGAGATGCTCTAAGCTAGTCACATAGGAAAGAGAATCTCAATTGAGACTCAACACATAAACTAATTAGAGTTTTTTTTAAGTTTTGCATTGGAGATGCTCTCATACCAAGAAAATCAATTTTGGTTTCTGATTAATTATTAATTAGAAAAAAAAAATCATTTAGATAAATTCGACATAAATTTACAACCTCCTGTTAACTTCAGTTTACGATAGTCCTTTATAGTACAATTTGGATTCGTTTCACTGTACCACTATAGACAGTGAAATTATATTCTAGGGTAGACTAAATCTATCTCAATTTGCCGTTTTGGAAATTCAACTTATTAAATCATGGAATGACAACGAACTAATTAGTGGTGGCATGTTGCCATGATAGCAAGGTATGTTAGTCAGTTGTGACGTGTCTAACGCAATGACAACAATTCTGAATCGAACTAATCTTAGTATCTTATAAATACCATAAGATGAAGTCACTTCTTGTTATGACTATACCTTTGGTGCTGATTCGTTTATGCATGTGGTCTTACACCTTAAATGATATTCATACAGAATTAGAATGTTTCTCTTGTCAGTTGATTTATTGGGAAACATCTTTGAAAATCTTATTGTCGCTCTCTTAGAAATATATGAATTATTAAGCTAATCAGTGATTATTAGCCTTCAATCATTCCCGGATACTTGAACATTTATGATGCATAATTGATGTTTCTCTGTATGATCCTTAGGAAAGAAGTGTAATAAACCTTTTGTGTTTTAAATGTTCAGAATATTTATGATACTTTATCTCAGGTTCTGTTCTTCTAATGTTGCATGAGAATGTAGTGACATGATCTGTGACACATCCAAACCCATTCTTACTGATGTTGTCATCAATATGAGGTCCATTAGTCTTGGACCAAAACATTGGATACTTAGAATAGTATTTAGAATATAGATAAATGAATGATTTGTGAATGTGTTTGATGTTTGTTAACGTGTTTGGTGATTTTTAATATGTGAATGTTTTTAATGATTTCTTAATGTTTTATATTGGTCGGTTAATTTTAAATCATGAAATAAATGCAATTGTGGATTTTATTAAAAAAAATGTTGTAGACTCAGTAGCAACGGTTTTTATTGCGTCGTTACTATACAGTAGTGACGGTTTTTTAAGCGTCGCCACCAAAAAGTAGAATATTAAATTCCTTTTGCTACAGCATGATTCTTAACAAAACCGTCACAATAGCGACTTTCAACCACGGCTTTTTCAGCTGTCGTTTCCAACTGCCGGCAATAATATCCCCGACTGCCGTTCTGGCGACGGATTTATTCCGTTGCTGAAAACTAGTAGCGACGGTTTTGTCCATTAGCAACGGTATGTTAATGCCGCTTAAAACTCTTATTTTTCGTAGTGTATGCTCGCAATAGAAAGTCTGGACACCAGAGCGTCCATTGCAACAACTTAGCCGTTACCGTGTCGTCCCTGGGTTGGGCGTAAATACACTTTTATTTTGTAATTCTAAGGTGGTAGAATTTTGTTTTAAGTCCAACGTTTTGACTGCTTTCTTTGTTTGTTTGTTAAAAAGGAAAAAGTTGTTGTCTTTTCTTGACATAAAGTAATTACCAAGTAGAACCGATCAAAAATTACTTAATAACATTGTCAAAGTATAATGTTAAGTGTTATTAGTTTAATTTTTATTTATTGTTAATTGCTTGTCGTGGCGGTTAGAAACGACACATACTACAATAATTTATATTGTCATTAATAAGTTAAAATTAACAATCTAGAAATGCAATAATCCCAGAGTCACTACTTCCAATCAAACTCCCTATCACGTTAACATGATCGATGTCGTTATATGTTGATAGTACTGGTCTGTTTCTGAAACATGACTCGTTGATCACCACTAAAATAAGGTAGTAATAAATAAGAATACGAGGGTCAATTTATTAGACAAAGGTTGTAGGTGATGTCCAACAAAAAAAAAAAAGTTGTAGGTGATTGAAGAGGATGGGAAACCTTAATGGGGACAAAGCAAGTACCCTCAACTTGCCAAAGACCAATCAAAATCACACTAATTCCCAAAACAACCTAAACAAATATTGACCTTTAGATTGGCATATTAAAAATAAAATCAAAATCATCATGGAAAAATGAAAAGTGGAATAATTTATGATGCCCATATATTTTCAACCCATCCCACGTTGGATATTTCCACTTGAGGCGCTTATCGGAACCCTTTTTAACTCTTTCCCTATTAGGGTAACCTTGGCCAACTACTACACTTCAACTGCTTATAGCCGGTTATCCAGTCATTTTGTCCACTCATTATCTTTCGCCACGTACACCTCAATTACTTCGAATCTTTTTTCTTTTTTTATTCGTCTCTCCTAAAGTTGTGGACGTCCTCCTTTCCTTTTCTTTTCTTTTCTAGTAATTTGTTTTTCTCCAAAGAGACTTTATTTTAAATTAATTTAATTTATTTATTATTATAAATGTTAAATACTATTTATCGAAAAATAAATGTTTATTAGGTGAGGGCTACATGTGGGGCAAGAGACTAAATAGAGAAATCGTGCATTTGAGGTAATCGACAACTTCTCATCAAAAATATTATTTGATAGTCCTGTATAAATTACGATGACGTAATTGAGTATGTAAGCAACATTTATTCTTTAAAATATGTTAAGCTAGTAACATAACAAAATATTGAAAAAAGAAGTTATGTAATACTAATAAATTGTACCAAGTGGGTAAGTGAAAGATGAAATTAAATTTGATTTTAAATTGAGTTCGTATTGAAGCGTAATAGCTTATAAATAATAAACAAAGTAAATAAGATCTAGAGCAGTTAAACATAAGGGGTTATAGCAAGGACTCAAGATAGAACAAACACACTTAAATTGCCTCAAAACCATGTCAAGAAAAATGAAGGGTTATTTCCCTAATGGCCCCCTACTTTGTGACCAGCTTCCCGCCTGGCCCCCTACTTTACGAGAAATACCCATATGGCCCCCTAAAACCGTTAACTTTAACTTTCCGTCACTCTCTCTCCTCCATCTCTTTTTCTCTCTCTGCCATGTCACGCCACCTCATCTATTAGGCCACCTCATCACCTTCTCCGGCAGAGGTCGCCGGCCTGCCAAATTTCCGGCCGGCGACCTTCAAACTAAAAAAAAATTTTTTTTTTTTTTTTATCTCTCTCTCTCTCTCTTTTTTTTTTTTTTTTCTTTCCCCTCTCTCTCTCTAGATCTAGAGAGACATCACGAACAGACCTAGGTCTGTTCTCCTCTCTCTCTCTCTAGATCTAGAGAGAGAGAGGGGAAAGAAAAAAAAAAAAAAAAAGAGAGAGAGAGAGAGGAGAGAGATAAAAAAAAAAAAATTTTTTTTTTTTTTAGTTTGAAGGTCGCCGGCCGGAAATTTGGCCGGCTGGCGACCTCTGCCGGAGAAGGTGATGAGGTGGCCTAATAGATGAGGTGGCGTGACATGGCAGAGAGAGAAAAAGAGATGGAGGAGAGAGAGTGACGGAAAGTTAAAGTTAACGGTTTTAGGGGGCCATATGGGTATTTCTCGTAAAGTAGGGGGCCAGGCGGGAAGCTGGTCACAAAGTAGGGGGCCATTAGGGAAATAACCCAAAAATGAATGTAGAGAGTTTGATATCCATTTAAATGAAGTTTAATGGGATCTTGGAGAAAACAAATCCATAATTCAAGTTCCCAAGAATACAACGTACGACTTGCAACTTTTGAAATCTACACTACCGCAATATATAAATATACATATTAATTTAATAACAAAATAATCTTTGTAGTGTGTAACGATTTATTCAGATATCTTGATATTTAGATATATACCGATTAGAATAATAATATAAATAGAAAGTGGGACCAAATGACTATAAATGGATTCAATCAGATCTTGACCAATTATAAACTGCATGTTTTTAAATTGAAAACCAACTGAAAATCCAACCAATGAGTCCCAATCTTTGATTCACTTATTCCTCTACCTATCTCACAACGAATCATCAAACTCTTACTGTATTATCTCTTCATATTCAAAGATCTAAGGTTTTCCCACCAACAAAACATTAAACACCCAGAAGACAAACTATAGATTGCAAAAAGACCTGAATCAGTCGGAAAACTCAGATCTGTGCTAGCTTACTCACTCGCATAGAAGATCTGACCATGTGGCTCCAACGAAGATGGAACTGATGCAAGATAAAACTCCATAATTTTCAAAGATTGGTAACTCCAGGGAAGTAAATAACTGACCCTCACTCTTTTCATTATTTTCTTTAGCGTTTTCTCTTTAATATGATCCAATATTAAAGTTGGTGCGACTTCTTTGACACCTATACTTCATCTTCCTTGCATGCTCGTAATGATGATGATGAACCCTAACTAATGATGTTTAATTTTTTCTGACTTTTGTATTAACCTATTAGCTTAGTTCTATCTTAATACCTTCTGCGCTTACATTCTTATTTTCGCAAGTTCTATTTTCTTCAACTCTTTTGTGTTAGTACTTAGATCCGACCAATTAAAACCATTATCCGTCATAGTCCATACTCGACCTCACCTTTCCATCGAATACCCACTTTACTGATCAACCGTGTTTTACCCTTCATGATCTGGTTTCTTACTCTGTCAGTCATTTGCATACCTCTCTATCATTGCCCTTGCGTCTCTTGAGCTCATATCCTTTCTCTTACCAGCATTTAATGTTACTATTATCTTACCTTTCGATCCTGGAGGACACTATATTTTTTTATTTTAATTTCCACTTTTGTCGGCCAGTTTTGGCTTCTCATGTCCCAGCTCACTTTTTGTCGATTACGTTTTGTCTTCGGTCATCGAATGGATTTCACTCTTTATCCAACTTCCTTAACATTTTTACTTCCACCCTTATGCGCAATTCGTTTGCGATCATTTGTTGGATTAGCTTTGTATGTATACTCATGCTATGAAGGCGATCTCAGTTACCAGGCATCTGACTTGTTTCTATTCATTAGAACTCGAGTTGATATGGTCTTTGTGTTTGTAGAGTAAATCAGAATCATTTTTTGGTTCCTTCTTGCGGACATCCTCGTTTCTTCTTAGAATTTTGGATGTCTGTTTAATCCATCTTCTATGTTACAGGAAGTTAGGTACAAGTGTTATCTTTCAATCAATCAGGAGGACTCCTACGATCAATTTCCATATCAGCCACAGGATGAGTTGTCGGCCTCGCAAGATACAGGATGAAGAATGTTATGCAAATCAAAGTTATATCATTCAATTCCTTTGTTTTGTAATTTTGTGTTTCTATGTTGTTTGTTGTAAATTGTTTTGATGTTCAATGTATTCTATTTCAACAGAAAAATTAGTGGAAAGTCAATAATTAGTTTTATTTTGTTAGTTAATATGTCCTGTTGTCAATTCTAATATGACAGAACCTACTAAAGAAACCCATTTGCTTATGAGAAAAATGGGGTGAATCGTAAACCGTTGATATTTAGTCAATAAAGACTAACTATTGAAATTAATAAAGACTTAGGGACGCATTTAATTTTAGTCTAAAATTTTACTTATTGAATTTTGCTCCCTAATTTTTATATTCTCATCACTTTCACGGCCAACTTCCGACCACCACCACTATTTCCTACCACCGGCCACTATTGTCGTTTCTTCTCTCTCCCTCTCTCTCCCTCCCTCCCGCTCTCTCTCTTAGTTCCGGCAAAGGGACTAGCCAGACGGTTGAATTCTTCCGACTGAGATGAAATGGAACTCGATTGAGGTGGAGAAATTTTGTGACTAGTCCACCACAGTATTTTATTTTTAATTTTTTTACCCCTAAGGGTGATAGCTTGATCTCTTGGCTTTACTTTCAAACAGTGCTCTTGTTGGCACTTGGCTGTATAATTGATGGAGGTGGTCCAGTGTCCCTCCTCTTTGATTTCTAGCAATTGTCATTTCTAAATCTGCCTGTGAGTTGGGAGATTCTAATGGCGATTCCATTATAGTGGTACCTGACTCTACATTCCAATTTTTTTTCTCCGGTTTGTGAAGCTTTTTTATGTATCCCGTGTTGGGGAGGTTCGGTTCCTTTATATCTTATTTCCGACTTTCTTTTATCAAAGTTGCACAAGCTGCATTCTTTAACCACACCTTGAAAAACTTGAATTGCTTCTTGTGACAATGAGTTTGAGGAGGTGTATGTATGTAGCAATATCGGTATGCTATCAGATCCTATCATTGATAGGTGCAGATGCAGATCCAGCTAGGGGCGAAGATATGTTATTGCTGACCCTCACGGTGAAAATTTTGAATTAAAATTGATATTAGCAGCCCCTAATGAAAATAAAGGGAACGCCCAGCCAAATGAATGGGAAGTATTGTGTAGATCGGTGGTAAAGCTTATTTAATTTCAACCGTCAAGTCTCCATTGCAATCAAATTCTCCTCCTACTATTTAATTTACTTTTATTCGGTATTTGAATAAAATATAAAATTATTTCTTATTTTTTCAATTTATTTGCGTAAATGTTATCTCTGTTAGTTTTTAATTCCACGCCTCTCTCTTATTGCTCAATTTTTGATATTAGGTGTTCGTAATATTCTAAACAGTTAAGTACTTTTTGGAAACAACAAATTAAGTTGCAATTAAGTTCAACAAAAAAAAAATTAAGTTGCAATTTGTTGAAATACAAATCATCATATAATTCACTAAATTTTAGAATTTTTGGTTCTTGTTGTGAATGTTATGTGTAATTTTATCGTAAACTTATCTGACTATTCAATATGTATGTTTTTACAACGTTAAACTTGCTAATAGTATATGTACAGACACTTTCAAATTGATATAAAGATTTCGGAAAAAATTAGTCATATCTGCGGTCAATTTAGCCCTCTCTCAACATAAATCCTAAATCCGTCATGGAATAGATGTGTGATTTAGTGAAATCCATTCTCATTAACAGATTCAATTAGATTACATCAGATTTAAATAGAGAAAGAAACAAACTAATAACAGAATAACAACCAAATCATCTCTCTCTAATTAACTCATAACAAACACAAGAGTGTATGATCATGTGTGATGCGAGTGGACAAAGAGAGGAACGCCATCATAACTAACTTAACAGCCAAATAATGTATGATTAGGTGAGATGCAGTCGGTGAGGAGCGGTCCAACTTATATCAATGTAAACCGAGAAGCTTAGTCTCTATTATCCTCCCTCAAGCTAAAGCTGAGGATTGAAGCTTGAGCTTGGATCAAAGAAGACTAAATTGAGGACCAGACAGTGCTTTAGTGAAAAGATCAGTTGTTTGACCAGTAGTCGAAATATAGGAGAGTTTAATCCTTTTATTGCTGATTATATCTCGAATGAAGTGGAAGTCTAAGGCCAAATGCTTGATCTTTGAGTGAAACATAGGGTTGGATGCCAGAACAGGAGCAGACACATTGCCACACCAAAGAGAAGGTGGATGAGAGAGACACTCAAAGATCCTTTAGCAAAGAACACACCCAAAGAGTTGCTGCTGCTGAGTGAGCCAATGACATGTATTCTGCCTCAGTAGAAGACCTTGAGACAGTTGGTTGCTTTTTTGCAGACCATAAAATTGGATTTCCACCCAAATAAAGTACAAAACCAGAAGTGGATCAACTGTCAGATGGACTCCCTACCTAATCAGCATCAGCAAACCCATGAATAGTCAATGAAGAGGATTTGGTAAATTGAGTACCATAGTTGATAGTGGCCTTGAGAATCCTCTTCACTGCTAAGAGATGAGAAGTGTCAGCAAATCCACATAGACTAACACATAGAAAAGTGTCGACCTTGCTGAGTATACAAAAAGAATTGTCAGAGAGTGATTTTTGAAATCCAAAGGTCAAGGGAGAATCAACAAGTTCTTCATACCATGCCCTTGGGGCTTGCTTTAAACCATAAAGGGATTTATGAAGCTTGCACACATGGTTGGGTCTCAATTTGTCTTGAAATCCAGGAGGTTAAACCATATACACCTCTTCTTTCAATTGCCCATGAAGAAATGCATTACTCACATCAAACTGCTTGATTAACCAGTCATTGTGCACAACAAGAGTGAGCAAAACTCTGATGGTAGTAGGCTTAGCCACTAGACTAAGGTTTCAGAGTAGTCTATTCCCTCCCTTTGATGAAACCCCTTAGAAACCAGTCGAGCCTTGTATCTCTCAATGCTCCCATCTGACTTTTGCTTGAGCTTAAAAACCCATTTACAACCAACCAAGTTTTGAGAGGGATGTGGAGGGACAAGAGTCCAAGTATTTAGAACCTGTAGAGCCTTAAACTCAGCTCCCATAGCATCTCTCCAATTTAAATCCTTATTAGCTTGAGTGTAACAAGTAGGAGTGCTAGGCAAGGCAAGAACACTCACAGAAGCAGGAATTGGGTGTTTGGTGGCTGCTAGAAAAGTTTTTGGTTTGTAAATAACAGATTTAGCCCTTGTTTGCATTGGATGAATAGAAGATGTAGGGAGAGAGATGGGTAGTGGTTCAACTGGAGTAGAATAAATAGAAGGTGCAGGAGATAAGGGAATTGGTGGCAATGGAGGATGAGGATTAGAAGGGGAGTTGGTCTCTAAAATGAGATTATGATGGTGAGGAGTGGAGGTGGTATTAGGTAAAGGTAGGTGAATGTGTCTTGGGTTGGGTTCAAAGTGACTGGATAGGACTCAGTTGTAGGGGGAATGGTGGGTGACAGTGTAGATGAAGTATCTTTCAGAGGGAAATGATCTTCATTGAAAATTACATGTCTGGACACATAAACTCTTCCTGAATCCAAGTCAAGACACCTATAGCCTTTCTGATTTTGAGCATAACCAATAAAGATGCACTCCTTGCTTCTGGGTTCAAGCTTGTTCCTGACATAAGATCGCAATCATGGATAACAAGCACACCCAAGATTCTCAAAAAATCATAATCAGGCTTAGAGTAAAATAACTTTTCCAGTGGTGATATAAAGTCTAAACCTTGAAGAAGGAGTCTATTGATAAGATAATTAGCTGTGTTCAAAGCTTCAAGCCAGTAAGAACTAGAGAGAGAAGATTGTACAAGCAAGGTTCTGGTAACATCAAGTAAGTGTTTGTGTTTAGACTCAGCTACACCATTTTGCTCAGGTGTATGAGCACAATTCATTGATGGAAGATACCATCTCTTGAGTAAACAATTTAAGAGTGGTGGCCAAAAACTCTCCACCACCATCAAATCTGATAGTGTGAACTTTGTGACCCAATTGATTTTCAATAAGAGTAACAAAGGATATAAATACAGAAGCAAAATGTGATTTATTTGTCAAAGGGAGTATCCAACAATACTTAGTACATTCATCTATAATATTGGCATAGTAATGAAACCCACTAACAGAAGAGACAGGTGCAGGACCCCATAGATCAATAAGAAAAGGTAGTTTCCTGCTTCTACCAAGTTGACACTCTGCACAAAAAAATTTGGTTTGAGAGAAGTAGCTGGAAACAAATGCTTCAGCTTTTGTAAAGACTGAAAAGATGGATGTCCCAGCCTTTTATGCCAAATAGCTGTAGAAGTAGGTCGAGCACTCAAAGCCTTTAATTGGGGTTTTATTGTGGGAGAAGTATCAGTTTGAAGTTGAATTGGATACATACCTCCTCTAGCTGGCCCTTGGAAAAGTGTCTGGTTCGAAGACAGATCCTTCACATAGTATTGAAATAGGTCAAAAGTTAAGAAACAATGATTGTCCTTAATAAATTGATTTACTGAAAGCAAATTATGAGTAGCTTGAGGTACTACTAACACATTCTTGAGAGAGAAAGTATTGTTATTGTGTCCAAAAGAAGAATAACCAGTTTTGGTGATAATCATACCTTGGCCATTAGCAGCAGTAATTGTGTCCTTGCCTTTATAGGTGGAAGAAGAAGATGCTATATTAGATGCATCAGGTGTGATGTGATGAGAAGCTCCAGTATCAACAAACCAGGGATTTTCACCCAAAATATTTGCTGAGACAAACATTGCAGCTAAGTTATTTGGAGGATTACGACCTTGATAAGAGAAGTTCATCCTATGATAGCACTCAACAGCTGTGTGTCCCACCTTGTGATAAATTTGACAAATAGGTCGATCTCCATTATTGTTTCTTGAAGATTGACTAGGTTTCATTTGAGTAGAAGAGCTATTTGATGTATAATTCCTTCCATGATAAGATGAATTAGTGAAACCTCTTGAACCTTTGTTTCGATTCATATTCTGATTAAAGGAGTTGTTATTGGAGAATTTAGATTGGGGAAATCGATTAGGAGGATAACACCTGATTGATGTTAAGAACATACCTCTTTTGCCTCTCAATTATAGTAATTTCCTCACTGATTAGAAGATTTTGAAGTTCAGTGACTGAAACAGGAGGTTTCCTCAATCTGATTGCAGCAGAAAAAGATTCATACTCAGGTGGTAAAGCTCTTAGAATACTTACCACTAATTCTGCACTAGATGCTGGATTTCCAGCAGCAGCAAGAGAGTCACAGA
Organism: Eschscholzia californica; assembly: GCF_041429995.1. Lineage (NCBI taxonomy): Eukaryota > Viridiplantae > Streptophyta > Magnoliopsida > Ranunculales > Papaveraceae > Eschscholzia > Eschscholzia californica. The sequence continues at coordinate 38,251,306 of NW_028238420.1, read as the reverse complement.
TCTTCTTCACTTTAGTGAGAAACTCAGGCATCTTTTCACTTTCTTTCTTCAAATCTCGAAGATTTTCTTGAAGTTGAAAGATATGAGAGGTTGATGCTGAAGCAAAAGAGTCTTCAAGATTTTGCCATAGTTCATATGAAGAAGTATTACCAACAACATATGGAATTCCAGAATCTGATAAGGTGGAATTGATCCAAATTAATTAAGTGAGTTTGATCCTCTTTAACCCAATCAACATAATCTGGATTGATTTCTTGTTTTTCTTCATCTAGGAATTGATTTGGTGGTGGTCGAGAACCGTCAATAAGATCCAAAACCTTGTATTTCTTGAGAATAGGCAAGAACATAGATCTCCAAGCAAGATAGTTGTCGCTTTGAAGCTTGATAGGGATGATATTTCCCATGGAAGTGATAGCAAGTGAAGTAATTTTACGATGATTCATGATAGAAAGAGAATAGAAGAGATGATCAAAGAGAAAGAAGCATAAATGAGAAGAAGATGATGAAGAAGACGAGAATTTTAGAGAGAGAAGATCAGTGATATAGGCTCTGACCATAGTGAAATCCATCCTCTTTAACAGATTCAATTATATTACATCAGTATTTAAAGAGAGAAAGAAACAAACTAATAACAGAATAACAACCAAATCATCTCTCTCTAACTAACTCATAACAAACACAAGAGTGTATGATCATGTGTGATGCGAGTGGACAAAGAGATGAACGCCATCATAACTAACTTAACAGCCAAATAATGTATGATTAGGTGAGATGCAGTCGGTGAGGAGTGGTCTAGCTTATATCAATGTAAACCGAGAAGCTTAGTCTCTATTATGATTAATGTGTCTTTCTATTTTCCCAACCAGTGTTGATTTCCCGACCCTCTATCTAATCTTTCTCTAGTATTTCTCCCCCAACTTCTTTTTCTGTCTATTTGGCTTTATCTTTCTTTTCGGTAGTTGTTGATTACTTATGATTCAACCTGTTGTGTTGCTTCTTTTTGGATGTTTTTGCTTTTTCTGAAAAGACTACCTAATCACATTAACATCTAGTAGGGTGTGGAAAGAGTTTGTAGAAACTAACCTCTTCAGTAAATGTGGATGGCCGTGGAAGTAATGTTATTAAGTTCCTTGAGAAACCATTGTTGTTCCAATAGTTTGGTTGGACTTTTCACTCTCTCGGGTTACCTCGTTAAAAGAAGGATTTTTGGGTTAATAGTCGAAAAAGAATAGCCTAGAAGAGATTTTGATTGTACTAAAACTTAAGTAGCCCATTTTCTACTAAGTAGGACAACATTATTGGCTAACACTAAACGTCATTCTGTGATATATGAGATAGACGTAAAGTGGGGGAAAATAAATTTTCTTTCCTTAAGACATTTTACAACCCTGCAATAAGACCGACAATTGAGTGCATGTCTCTCAGGATCTAATGACTTTTGTTAAGGAATGTTATAGTATTTTACAGTCTAAAAGCGGACAGACCCTTGGAAGCAATATGAACTCTTTGACTTATTTTGATTTGACCTCCTAGACTCCTAATTACTTGATTTCTAGATAACTCCTGTTTTGATTTCGATATAACTCATGATTTTTTTACTTAGTTTTGAGACTATTTTTTATTTCGGTTTTCTCTTCTAGGCATAACCGGATGCTCTGGAGTCTGGACTCTATGTTGTAGATTCAATTGAATGCTATTGATTGTAGATGCCAAATACTATAGAGATCTCTTGATTCTATATTTTAGACATACTGAAATATTGTCGATCACTTATTCTAGACATATCAAAATACTTTCAGTTCCATGCTCTTGATTTCATGTTCTGAATTAAGTTTAATATTCTAGACATAGGTGGAACACTTATACGTATCAGAGGAGAGAGTGGATGAAATTCTTATGATACTGAGATGCTATTCTAGATACATTGGGAGTATAGACAAATAATGATAGACAACATTTATCTTTTAGTCAACTCAATTAATTATTTCAAAAAGTACCAACCCAAAGAAGCAAACCTTAAATGGCCCAAATTCCAAAACGAAATTCTTTGTTTATGTGCCAAACGGAAGAATTTCAGAGTTTTTTTTTTTTCTGTTGAAAGAAGAATTTTAGAGTTAGTTCAATTACTTCATGCTTCAACAATGGGTCACTCTTCACATATCAAGACCCAGTTTTGTAAGTAAAATTTTATCACAAAAATGGGTATAATAACAATGAGACACCTTTCAAAAAAAAAAAAAAAAACAATGAGACACTACCAGTCTTTTAAGGAAAATATGTACCTACTTGTTAATTATTACAAACATAATGTAGGGTTAGTTGAAAATAATCAAATTAAGTAAGGGTTAATTTGACATTGACCCTCAATTATTTTGTGATATTAGGACTTCACCCCCCAAATTAAAAGTCTTTAGTCGTTAACCCTCATTTGTCTTTTTTTCCGTCAAAACCCATCAAACGGTCAGTGTGCGAAGCACACGCGTGAATTGTGAGAAAACTGAATTATTTTGTGATATTAGGACTTCACCCCCCAAATTAAAAGTCTTTAGGCGTTAACCCTCATTTGTCTTTTTTTCCGTCAAAACCCATCAAACGGTCAGTGTGCGAAGCACACGCGTGAATTGTGAGAAAACTGCCCTCCATCTCCTCCATCTAAGGAGAACATTCTCTCTCTCTCTCTCTCTCTCTCTCTCTCTCTCTCTCTCTCTATATATATATATATATATATATATATATCTCTCCCTCTCTCTCTCTCTGTATCTCTCTATTTTTCTATCACTTTCTATCTCTATGATATTATGTTTATTTGGTTAACATTTCATGAGAGATTAACTCTGTTTCTTTAGGTGCTAGAGGAGAGAGAAGAAAAAGAAGAGATGAAGAAGAATGTAGAAGATGGTCTTGATCAGGAGGATAAAGTGATGATGAACAAGTCCAGAAGTGACGAAGAAGATATTGACAAGGGAGAGAAGAAATTAGATGAAGAAAAAATAATTGATAAATCTACTTATGAAGAATTTAAAGTTTCCATGTTACAAAATCTAAATCCAAATAACCCATTAAGGATTGTCATTCAAGGATTTCAAGTTCATAACCCCTCTTCTAATCCTCACCTCCATCATCATCAACACCACCATCACGTTAATCGTCATCAACCACCACCAATACCTTCTCTCTCTAAGCCTCAACAAGTAAGATCACTAAAAATTTATACATATATCATCCTTAATTTTTCGTAATCTTATCTGGGTTTGTCTTAATTTTTTTATTAAATCAATTTCAGCAACAGCAACAACAATCTATGATTATGATGAAAACATTGAATTCAAGGGTATTCACAAACAGGATATTTTTGTTTCTGTTCTTACTGCATCTAGTTGCAGTAATTGCTATAATGGGTTTTCTTATATACAAAGCACTTCAAGGAATTATAGAACCAGGAAGAATTAAGAGGAGAGAAAAGAGGATTTTACAGTACTGGTTACCTCAAATTAAAGGATCAACAATTTTAAGTATAATTCTAGCTTTTACTTGCCAAAAAGCTATAAGATTACGGCCATCTTTCACTCCTAAATTCATACTTTGGAGTAGTTTTCTAACTTCACTTGCAGCTGGAATTCTTCTCCTTGTTTTCCAAAAACCTTCAACTGATGGAGTTGGAGTTTCTCTTATTGCTCTCGCAATTGGAACTGGACTTTATGCTTGTTGGGTTACTCCAAGAATTGGATTTACAGGTAGAATTTTATCGAAATCTCTCGAACCCGTCCCTGAATTTGGAGACTTAAATCAACCCGCTTATTGGATGCTTGGTTTAGGATTTTTATGGATTAGTTTTTGGGTTTTCGCAGTAATTGGAGCTCTGAATTTTTACTTTCCTCCATTGATTATACTTGGATTAATACTTAGCTTAGCTTGGGTAGCTGAAGTATTAAGAAACGTCGTGAATTTAAGAGTAGAGCGAGTTGTTATGAATAAGATCCGATATTGTTAAGAGTAGAGCGAGTTGTTATGAATAAGATCTGATTTGACGGGTTTTTTACGGGAAAAAGACAATTGGGGGTTAATTTGACATTGACCCCTAATTATTTAGTGATATTAGGACTTGATGGAGGACAGTTTTGTCACAATTCACGCGTGTGCTTCGCCCACTGACCATTAGACGGGTTTTTGACGGAAAAAAGGTAATTGGGAGTTAACGCCTAAACACTTTTGATTTTTGGGGTGAAGTCCTAATATCACTAAATAATTGGGGGTCAACATCAAATTAACCCATTAAGAAATTGAAGTCAAGTTGTTTGATCATTAGAAATACTAAATTCTATGCATCTTAACCAACTTGTTTTTCTAAATGACTGAAACTTAGAGACCATGTTAAAATTAATAATTTCTAACATTGTTTAAGCATGAGTTTTGGATTGATTAAGACTCAAATGCGAAAATCCACTAGACATGTTGACACGAATTTATTATAAATAAATACTTGAACTTGTGTCAATAGAAGTGATTAAAAAAATATTAGATATAGATTAAGAATTCTAATGTTGCCATTATCAATTGGGATTTGCAAATCATGACAAGAATTGAATTATAAAAATGCAATTTGGGGGTAACATAATCATCATAAAACCCCATCTCCTCTTTAAAAATTAGGTGAACAACTACTGCACTAAAAATTGCAGATCAAGTTACTCTATAACATGAAGTTAGAAGTTCAAGATTTATATGGATTTCTTAATGTACAACAATTCAAACTTCAATTTTACATCGTAGTTGATTGAAAAGAGAAGAAGTCCGTTTGAATATGGATGTTAACAGGTAGTAGTGATGGCAATGGGTACCAATTTATCCCGAATTGGGCTGGAACCACAATATCCAGCTAATGCTTATATTTTGTTAAAGTTTTGGTTCTGGATCCTTATATTATAGAAGCGCAACAGCTAAAAACTGAAATTGTAATTTTTAATAAATTTTGATTCTGGGTAGTGAGACCTTTAAAACGCAACCGACCCGTAGACATGCTAGTAACATAAATATGTAAGGGATGTAGACGTAACGAAAATTAATAGGAAGACTAAAACTTGATCAAATAAAAGGAAAAATATGATAAACTTGATTAATAATGTCTGCAAGCTATATAACAAGGACATACAAGACTCCCTTATATAAGGTTTTAGACACTTCTAGATAGACTCAAACTAGGAAGGAGATAATTACTAAACTCTAGTTTTCTTCATTGATACTAATCCTAATTAGGAAACAAATAAAATACTCAAACTTCCGAACTAAATAAAATACTCAAACTTAGAAAACTCCTAAACGTAAATCTAAAGGACTTGGTTGTGAGGCCTACTTGCTCTCTTGGCCGTGAGGCCCATCAACTTGGTCGGGAGGCCCGCTACAATCTACATCAGCCTCCCCTTCTCTCAAGAGATTTCGTCCCGAACCGTTTCTAAAGGAGTCCAATTCTTTGGAGCCTTCTTCCAGGGGCATCAAGGTAGCCAATTTCTTTTTCCAGTTTTCATAAGTATTAGCACGCCCACGGTACTTAGCATCCATATCTGACTGCCAAGGTCGACCTAAAATAAGGTGACACATACTCATACTCGTAACACCACGTGTGATTTCATTAAAGTATTCAAAACCAATAGAAAGAGAGATTTGATGCATCCAGTCTACACTTGTAGTCGTGCCCGATTGTATCCATGTGGTTTGTGAGGACGAGGTTTAGGTGTAGTGGTGATACCTAAGTAGTCGACAAGTTTGGCAGAAATCATATTTTCTACGCATTTGTTGTCAATAACAATAGTACACGCCTTCTACATATAAGTTCCTCTTGTAACAAATAAATTTTCCTCTGAGAGGGATCCTTCATGTAAAGAGGGAATACAATCTTCTATGTAACCAGCATAACACGATCACCATTATCAGGACTGGTGACCACCTGCTCAACAGTATCGTTGCTGAATCGTCACTGTTTTTCAATAAGACTGGCTTCCCTCGAGATGGACAAACATTAAAATAATGCCCAATTTCATAGCAACGACCGTCGTTTTGAGATTTCCTTCGTTGGTTTAGGGGCGTCAGGTTCCTCCTATGTGGTCCTTATAGCCTGATTCTGTGTAGAAGGCCCTCGATAAATAATTCTGGAATCGGATTCAAACGACCTAGCCACACTAATGCATTCAAAACCCGAGTAGTAAGAACGTACATTGATGAGGTCTTTAATATCATTCTGAAGACCTTCTTTGGACTTTTCAACTTTCGTCAACTCTGTGTCGGGTAAGTTAAGGCAAGTACTAAGCCGGTGAAATTCAGAAGCATATTCCTTCACGGAACGTCTACCTTGTCGACACCTAAGATATTCCGCACAAATGATTCTCATAATAAGGAGGGAAGAAACAGACTAGCATTAGATGTTTGAGTTCAGACCAAGAAGTAATAGGAGTTAACTGATTACAGCGACGTCGTTCCGACTCTTGTTTCCACCAAGTAAGAGTTGCTTTAGTCAAATAACCGGTAACACATCTTACATGTTCCTGACCGTGTACTTGCATGACCTCGAAAAAAATCTCGAAGCCGAGAAACATAATCCAAGATTTTTGTTCAATATTAATCGATCCATCATAAGTAGGTACTTTCATCAGAATACGATACGAGGAAGATGAAGAAGAAGACCCATTACTTTAAGAGACACCATCGTGAGTTTAAATGTTGAAAACGGCATGGGATAACCTAGATGTGGATTACGGTTTTGGGAAGGTGGGGTGGGGTTGTTTCTATTAGGGGAAATTTCTAAGTGTGGGTTTGGGCCACTAACTGCCGTTCGATTTTTGTGAGCTTGTGGTGAGTGGTTGATTTTGGCCACTAACTGGGTTCGATTTTTGTGAGCTTGTGGTGAGTGGTTAGTTTGCGCATGTTGGATGGGGAAGGCAGTAGGGTAGAAGTTATACAGGGTATGTAATGGTGGATAGATGGGAGGGTTGGTCGTGGGTTGTAGGGATGGTGCGGTTAGGGTTTGGTAGGGTGGAGATAGGTGGTCGCCTATGTTAGGGTTTGTACTGGATTCGGGTGAGTTGTTAATGGTGCCCTGGTTTAGTGATATTATAGGTATACTAGGGTGGCCGAATAAGGTGTGGTCGACCAGGGTTTGATGAGGTTGTAGTTTTGAGTGGTCAACTAGGGTTTGGGATATTGTAGGGTGGCCAGTTAGGGTTTAGGGTTGGCTAATCAGGTAATGGTATCACTAAGAAGAACCGAAACGGGATGGGTTTAGGTTATGGCCGACAGGCCGAGTGGGTATATGGGAGGATGGTCAATTAGGGTTTGTGGGGTATTTTCAGCTAGACTATGGTGGTTTAGAAAAATTCCTTGGTTTGCTAAGGAACTAGTAGTGGTGGTGGGTTGTGGTAAAGAAGACAGTGTAGATATTGGCTTAAAACTAGTAAGAGTAGTTGTTTTCAAGGAGAAAAGTTAGAACAAATGTCTTAGAGTTTAGTGTTGGTTCGATTGCATCATGAAACCCATGTAATTGGTGATTGATGCCATCAAATTTCTCATTGTTCTTTTTTTTTTTGTATTCGTCTAAAATTTCTTCGAACTTAGAAATGATGATAGTCATTGACGAATGTTTTCCCATTCAGAAAGAAGGTTGGAGCCTTCTCTTTTGTTGGATATTGATAGTAGCCATCTCTTCCAAGAACTGAGGCTCTAGATACCACTTGATGTAGACGCAACGAAAATTAATATGAAGACTAAAACTTGATCAAATAACAGGGAAAATACGATAAACGGTGATAAACTTGATTAATAATGTCTGGAAACTAAATAACTAGGACATATAGGACTCCATCTTATAGGGTTTTAGACACTTCTAGATAGACTCAAACTAAGAAAGAGATAATTACTGAACTCTAGTTCCTTCACTCATACTAATCCTAATTAATTTGAAAACAAATAAAATACTTAAACTTTCTAAATAAATAAAATACTCAAACTTATAAAAACTCTAGTTCCACATCTTTTTTAGAAAGACATGCCAAAAAGAAGAAAAATTCAAATTTTCTTTTGTTGAATTAGGTTTTTCTTGGTTCACCGTTGGCCGCGGTTATTTGACATCCAAAATAATCTCTAGAGAATAAAGACTTGGTCAATCAAGATTGACATAGAAGCACCGTTACATTAATCCCGAAGATAAATTTTACTGCATTTTACTCTTAATCTTCGTTTACACCACACTTTACCTCCACCATCACAACTTCCAATCACCATCATCACATCCGACCGCCGACCCTCATCACAACTACTGGTGGAGGTGGGGTGAGGATGAAGATTAAGGAGTGAAAAAATAATGAAGTTTATATTTAGATTGAAAATAAGAGCCCCTAAGTCCATCTTATTTGACCAAGTCTTTCCTCATTGGAGACTATTTTAGATGTCCCATAGTGGTGGACCTTTTTAAGAAAAGAAAAAAGAACAAAGTATTATTCCACTAGGAAGGAATAAACATGAGCAGTGGGCCAATCATATGGCAACATATCTTTTCTAAAATCCAAGAGTCTTGGATTTCATGTTCACTTTGAACCCTTGGTTAATTGAAGCCCTAGGAGGTTACAATGAGAGTGAACAATATCAATCTTAATAGTAATTCTAAGTAATCCATTCTGTGCCATCACCAAAAATGTAAATCAGGGCATTGTGGAAATACATGTCACTTTGACAAAAGAAAGGAAGAAAATACTATCTTCTTTTGGTTTATAATATGTGAATTATATCTTGAATCGAATTTTCCATTTCTTTATTCTATTTTTCTCGGATGAAGAAGTAATCTTAGAGCATCTCCAATGCAAGACTCAAACTCTAAATCTTAGAGAGCCACATACGATTTTTTAGAGTTTTTCTTTCAAAAGCGATCTCCAATGCAACACTTAACTTAGATATCTAAAATGAAGTGGCGGTAGTTATTTTAGAGATCCTTAAGAAGACACTCTAAATTTAGAGTGTCATCTTGAGGATCTCTAAGTGCCACATAAGCAAATCAATTAACTTTACACTAAAATATAGGTTTTTAGAGTTTATTTTAAGTGTTGCATTGGAGAAGACTTTCCAGTAGAGTATCTCTAAATAGCCAAATAGGAAAGAGAACCATTTAGATATCCATTTTTCACACTTGACACATAAGATTTTTAGAGTTTTTCTTGAGTCTTGGATTGGAGATGCTCTTACAACCACATTACTTGAGTTGTCTCTCGAGATCTCTCAATATGATTTTAAACATTAGACCGATATATAGTCAAAATGTACAGGCGGTAGTGATACACTTTTTTAAGCACAGGAAGTTGTTACATTTTAGAAGTGGACCAGCTTCATTTATAACTCAAACATAAACACACTCCAAAAGCTTTAAGTATCCATCTTTAAAATGTTAGAAAGGAACAAAGAATTCTACTTCACCAACCACCAATCACACTATTTTTTTTTATATTTTGAGTCCACAATCTCTTTCAAGTATACTGTTTACATGTCACCTGATCCTGATGTATGCCAGAGAGAGAGCCTTTATTGATGGACCACCACCACCAAAACAAAAACAAAAACACAGAGGGAGAGGAATTCAAAACTGGGCAATAAACCCCCAGCTGTGAAAGAGACATGAAAAGTAATACTCAAAATGGAAATGAATTTTTGAGGACCACCAACCATATCAAGTATACTTGTGGCTGGTAGAAGCCATTGGGTGGAAGTGTGGAACATTTTTAGATGGACCAACAATCATAAAAGAAAATGCTAGAGGGAGTGAAAAAACAAAATTGCATCTTGTCCTAGGAGATACGCAAGGGTTTACACGACAGTGTACTTAAAACATTTTGTTTAGATGTAGGAGAAGATGATCCTCTCTCATCATCTGCAAATGGGCTTATCAGTTATCACCCCAAAATAGCCAGATAGGTTAGCCACTTGGTAGAGGCCTTTAACATCGACTAATGGGCTTTTAACCCCTACCCATAGGAATGGGTATAGTTGCCATCAAGACCACCCACAGTAGCTCTCTAAATATTTAAAGCAATAAACTTACCAGCCTAACTACATTCACAAAAAGAATAAGAAAAATCTACTACAATGTATGTACTCCTGAGCCGTTGTTTGAGAAACCCTACAAAAAAAAATGACCCTTCGAGAGTTTGAGATGTGGGGAAGTTCTATTTTGCCAGCACAATTGGTGAAGGCTACCTATGGATTTGATGTCTTCAACAGGTTTCACGAATGAATGTGCAGGTAGGGTTTCTTAAACAATGAAAGAAGTTCGGTTGAATTAAACCCCCCACAACAATTATACTGGGGCGCCTTTAGGCCCTCCGTTGACATGAAAATGTCACTCGAGAGGGCCTTCATCGTCACAACTTTTCTGCTCAAGAGGGCCTTCATCGCCGCAACCTTTCTGCCATGCCACACCCAACAATGTTTGGCAAACGAGATGTGAATGCAGTTACCTAAATAACAATCTCATAATTTGCAAGTACAAAAGATCAGAAACTAACCACCTCCCAAGTTCAAGATTACCCTGGTACAGAATAATCTTACACAGCTAGAGAATTGATTGTTTATGCATTGCTGCAACCAAACAAAGAGAACGCTAATTTTTATGATCACACACTTCAGACAGACCAATGGTTTCTTCCATAATTAGCTCAAAAAGTTGTCTTCACACGACGGAACCTCACTCAAAAACTTCATATGCAAATACTTAAAGAGGAAACTTGTACCGTCAAACTAAACTTAATGCATTTAATTGAAAATATCTTTCTAAAGAAAATTTCACCAAGCAAAAGTAAACCCAAAAAAGTGAGAGGAAGTAGAGCTAATGTGCCCACTGCCCTAACCCTCCCTTCTAAGTTAAACTTTATCTTAACCATCTGTAAAAATAAAAAACTCTCCAAGAGAAAATCCAGAACAAAAACTGAGTGAATCTCGAAAGACTAATTACTGTGAAACACCAAGCCACTTTGTGAAGACATCGAACTCTGTGTAGTCGCTGTCTGAGATCATAGTTTGGTACCACGCCTTTCCTGCTGCCCTGATTGCAGTAGCTTCCTCCTACAAATTGGGGATAAATATACTAGGTTAACAAGACCACACTTGGAGTGATAATATTTAAAGGGAATGAAGTTTTTCAATCAAAAGGAGTAAGAGGTTCTCTGTAGATGTCAAAGAGGTTTCTACTATGGTTATTCATGTAGAGGCAAAAAATTTATTCATTAGTTCAATCACCTATCCAGTCACCATTAAATGTCTCCCTGAAGTATTTTCTAATGTATAAAACGATATCCATTTCATTTTCTCTGCGAAATTGAGATAGAATTTTCCCAGATTCTAATTTTCCAAAGAGGACTCCAATTGTGGACCCAAAAGATTACTTATTATTCCTAACCAAGCCCACCTACTCATCGGCCTACGGTGTGTGGTCGTCCAAAAAAACACACATAAAGACAGGTAAGGGATCATATACTACTACAATTGCTTCGAGTGATGGCATAGATATATTAATCCTTAACTAATAGGTCTACAATCTTACTTTTCATAACCACATATATCTCCTTAGAGTTCAGAGAATCAGGGTCCTTTAATTTTAGCTATTCATTGTTAATGCCGTATATGACTCATCCTCCTAGCTTATGATATTCATTCTTTTATATTTGATAAACCATTAAGAATAGTAACACAATCCACAAGCATGCAAAAAAACAGAGGTACATTGTAAGAACCACTGTTTGATCATGATGACCTTCATATCGTGGGTAGTTGCTCGGTATATTAAAGCATTGAAATTTCTAACACATTATAACTAGATTTTTATAGTTATGTGCAAATGCTAGAGAAAAGGCTAATTGCATATGAACATCATAACAAGTAGATTGCAATTCGGAGAAAAAGTAGTACCTTGGGTATGGCAGTCCTCTTCTTCTCGAGCTTCTCCTTCTTGGCCTTAACCCGTTGAGCCTCGGCAAGTAAAGACATCCTCCTAGCAGTCTTAGCATAAGGATTGAGTTTAAGAAGAGTGTTCAAATTCTTCAATGGGTTCTTCTTCATTGGTGGTCTCTTAGCATCCTTCTTAATTGGTCTTACAACAGATTGAACCTCATCAGAGTTAATAATTCTAGATAAATCAGCATTAACCATTTTCGATCTAGGTAAAACATAACCTTTCTTCTTCTCAGATGGTTTATCAAATGTACCATAAACTGAATCAATCTTTTCAAAAGCAGATTTAGTCCAAATTATAAATCTACCTAAATGACCACCAGGAGCAAGTTTAAGAAGATTAAGACGATCAACATGAGCAATTTCAACACCAGGTAGATTACGAAAAGCTTTAACAATCTTAGAACCTTCATTACCATAAACAATCAATGGACCTTTACGAGAAATGTAACGACGATTCCTCATTTTACCTTTACCAGGACGAATCTGATGACTATCTTTAGCTTTTTCAACATCTGGGTAAGCTCCAATCTGCTTCAAAACTTTAATTGCAGCTGAAGTTTTATCAATACCTTCAGCTGAATCACCAATAACAAGAGGAAGTTCAGGTACGTTTTCGATACGATGACCACGAGCAAGAACAAGTGAAGGAACAGCACAAGCAGCTAAGGAAGAAGCTATAGCATATCTTTTCTGGTTAAGATTGATCTTCCGGTGCCATTTACGCCAGATCCTGGTCGGTGCAAACATACGTCCACCACGACACATGTTACCGAAAGCAGCTTGACCGGCACGGTGAGTACCACCACCGGGAACACGAGGGATACGTGAAACAGCACGACCGGTACCCCATGATTCTGCGGAGGTTTGATGACCGGCTTTTCTGCTAACTGCGTAAGGTTGACGACTGTTTTTTGACATATTGGCGTGAACGAATTTGACGATGTCAGGTCGGATTGAAGATCTCATGGCGTCAGGTAGAGGGAGGGAGTTTCCTCCGTCGGTAGCCATATCACCCTCTAAGGGTTGGACTGTAACCAGAGGACGAGCTGCTGCTGCCGCCATTGAAAGGGGTTGGGTGGGGAGGGGGAGGAGGTGAGAAACTAGGGTTTATTGAGAGGGACGATGAAGATGGGTTAAGAAGAAAGAATTAGGGTTATTTGGGTGTTCGCTTATATGCTTGAAATGATACTTGAGTGACAATTCTACCCTTCATTTTAGGGCTTCGTACTATTGAAGGAGCAATATAATAATTGGGCCCGCGGGATAGCCGTGGGTTTACTCTAGGCCTGAGAAAGAATTTAACAAGTGCCCAAAAATTTTGAGTCTCTAATTAAGGAACGTTTTATGGGCGCCATTAGTGTTCCTATTCTAAACGGCCTCCCTAAAACACTAAAATGTAGATACACCCACCCCTTTAAGAGAAACCCCTTGACCCTAATGCTGCTAACGGGTCCCTCCGACACATCTGTCGGATGGATCAAGAGTAAAGGAAATGGAGAAACATAGTATGGTATCTAGTAGATTGTGAGAGAGATATAGAGATCGTAGGGCCGGCCCTGAGTTTTTGGTGGCCCGAAGCGAGGTTACCAAATGTGGCCCCTTCAATTACTTCAAATTATAAAATTCTATTGCAAAAAATTTATAAGTAGCGAAAATATATAATCATAGGCCAACGCTTTGGAGAAAGTTAAATAGTTTCCGGGGTGTGAAAAGTTGGTCAAAAATTGGTCAATTTTGTTTGACAATTTTATTTTGTAAATTGTTAGAGGGAAATCAAAACATCCACCTCACTTCCCTCCACCTCACCTCTCTCTCCACCTCACCTCTTCTCTCTCTCCTCCATCTCATCTCTTCTCTCTGCCCCCTCATCTTCTTGCCACTTCACCGGCAAAGGTCGTCGGCCGGTCAATTTCCGGCCGACGACCTTCAAACAAAAAAAATAAAAAAGTTTTTTTTTATTTCATCTCTCCTCTCTCTAAAAAAAAAATTTTTTTTTTCATCTCCTCTCTCTCTCTCTAAACTCTGGCGAAGGGGGTTTCCCTTCGCCGGAGTTCGTCCGCCAGACTTTCAAGGTCTGCTGGAGCAGATCATGAAGGTCTGTTCCGGCAGATCTGGAAGGTCTGTTCGAACAGACCATGAAGGTCTGCTCCGAGCAGATCTACAAGGGCTGTTGTAGCCTGTAGATCTGCTCGGAGCAGACCTCATGGTCTGTTCCTGCAGATCTAGAAGGTCTGTTCCGGCGAAGGGAAACCCCCTTCGCCGGAGTTTAGAGAGAGAGAGGAGATGAAATTTTTTTTTTTTTTTTTTTTTTTTAGAGAGAAGAGATGAAATAAAAAAAAAAAAATTTTAAATTTTTATGTTTGAAGGTCGCCGGTCGGAAAGTTTGCCGGGCGGCGACCTTTGTCGGTGAAGATGAGGTGGCAGAGAGAAGAGATGAGATGGAGGGGAGAGAGAAGAGGTGAGGTGTGAGAGAGAGGTGAGGTGGAAAATTTCCCTATAAAATATATTTCCCCAGAAAATTTTCAAAATTTTACATATTCCGTTTAATATTTCACACCCCGGAAACTATTTAGCTTTCCCCAAAGCGCTGGCCTAATTATATTATGTAACAAAAAAGTGGTGATACTCACAATCAATTGAACATCGTTCTTCTTACATTTTTAGATGCAAAATCACTAATAATTGTTGAATAATCAAGTGTATCGGCTATATCTTTCTAAATAGACAAAATAGCCAACCCATTTAACCTTTCTTGTGACATTGTGGACCGAAGATAAGATTTAATCAGCTTCCACTTTGAAAAACTTCTTTCCGCAGAAGCAAAAGTGACAGGTATGGTCAACAAAATTTGATAACTAACCCATGAATTTGGGTAACACCCCTTTATATCCTTCAAATAGTTTAACACCTCAATTGGTCTTCTAATATCCTTTGGTATAAGACGCCTCAACACTTTGAGTTCTGAAAACAAGTTTAATCCATCTATATCGTACGACTCATTGTGTCTTAGAAAATTTTCAAGGCAAGCACATGAGCTTCTCAAATGACCATCATCTTTAGAATTTAACTTGTGCAAATCAAACAAAAACCCAAAAATCTCTTCGTACTTTTGAAATTGTTCGAATCTACTCTTGAAAGAAGAAAGAGCACGATCCAATATGTATAAGAAGTAATTAACTCGAAATGATTCTTCAGCTGACATTGATGCATTTTCAGTTATATTCTCGTCAAAATGTTTCTTTCTACGTATAATGCGTTTTTCTCGGAATGTAGTTTCAACATCCATTTTAATTGCAATCTCTTTAGCTTCAATCTTGGCTTCTTGAAATCCCACTTCTCTATAATTTTCAAGATAAGAAATAAGCCCTTTCAACTTCTCTAATGCAACATAAATATCCATATCTTCAGTTTGAAGTGTTTTGCTAACGGAGTTTACCGCAAACAAAATTTCATGCCAAATAACCATGCTAAGTAAGAAATCAAAATTTTCAAAGTCTTGGGTTATGATGTTTTCGGCATCATGAACCATTTTGGGATCATTACTTGTTTCTACCAATTCCTTTAACGCTTCATGTATTTGTGAAGCTTGGTATCGTATTGCTTTAACACTTTCAACTCGACTTTCCTATCGAGTTTGGGAGAGTGACTTAAGTGTGATACCTTCAAAGCCTTGTACTTTATCTTTCAATATTTGTCAACGCTTAGGTGAAGATGAAAATAACACATAAATACTTTGTATGGCTCCAAAGAAAGTAATCCCTTTAGGACACGAATTTGCCATATCACAAAGTACAAGATTAAGACTATGACAACCACATGGCGTGTAGAATGCTCTTGGATTTATTTCAAGCAATATTTTTTGCACACCTTTATGTTTTCCTTTCATATTAGATCCATTGTCATATCCTTGTCCTCTAACATATTCAATATTTAGATGAAGATGATCCAATTCATTTTTAAGAACTTCAAAAAGACCATACCCCGATGTATCCTCCACTTTTAAGAACCCAAGAAAATATTCTTCAACTTTTATGGGAGTTACTGCAACAATCACACATCTTATAACTAGTGACATTTGTTCTTCGTGACTCACATCTGGAGTGCAATCACTGAGAAGTACCTAGCATCTTGAATTTTTTTCACAATCAAACTTTTAGTCTCAAAAGCCAACATTAATATCAATTCATTTTGAATTTTGTGACTAAGATAATGATAATGAATTTCACCATGTTGAATACGATAAAGGTGCAATTTTAGTACCTCATCAAATTCAGCAACCCATTCAATTATGCCCAAAAAATTTCCATTATTTTCTTGACCGATCTTCTCATTACTTCCTCGAAAGGCTAAACCTCTCTTAGCTAGAGTCTTTACAAGACCAATTATCCTCTTCAAAACCTGTTTCCAGTGTTCTTTTTCTTTATTAAGTTGTTCTTGTAAATATTTGTCAATTGTTTCAACTCTTCTCAATCTCACTTCTAACTCATGTCATTTCATTAAAGCTTCACAATGGTCATCACTACCTTCATGACTTTGAAGTCTTCCTGTAAGATTTCTCCAATCTTGAAATCCTTCGTTAGTTAACTTACCACCATTTCCACGACTATTGAACAACTTGCAGCAAAAACAATAGACTTTGTTTTTACACATTGAATACACAAGCCACACCCTATCATATTTATCGCCATTTATAGTAGTGCGATTATAATAAAAAAAAACTTATCAAGTGCACCGGCTTGGGACTTCACTAGTTCTTCTTCTCTTCTTTTTTTCTTCTCTTTTCCGACCCGGATACATGTTTTCTAATTCTTGGAGGCATACTTAAATCCCAAATCTAACAATGATGACAATAATATACTAAATATACCAATGACTAATATCCGAAAGATGAATGAAGAAACAATGAAAATATATTATATAGCCATAGAAAGTAAGTTACATACCTTGACACCGGTTAGAGTCTTAAATGTTAATAGTTAGAACTTGAAAAACCCAATGCTTGGATCTCTAAATTGAGGTTTCCACTTTAAGTCTTGAAAACTAATTATTTTATAGACATAAATGTGAAAGAAACAAAAAAATCAATTTAGAGTTTGCTAAATGACCAATGTGTAAATTATTATAAACACCAAACATAAGTATAAAGAGATACTTAATAAATAGTAATTACCTCTTAGAATGTTGAATAGTAATTACCTCAACAAAAAAAAAAAAAAAAAAGTATAAAGAGATACTTAATAAATAGTAATTACCTCTTAGAATGTTGAATCAGGAAATAGATTATTACTATGGTTTTTTGTCTTGTTGAATAATTGAAGAGAGAAGAAAGATTTTTTGATGTTAGGGTTTATACTTTCTAGGTTGGACTGTAATTGGGGAGAAATGGTGTGGAGCTCGATTTTTAACTTTGGGAAAGTAGTTACTGGTGGTGGTGGGGTACTAGGTAAGAATTATTTAATTTAAAATAGTAAGTCATTCACGGTTTCTTTGTTGGGTTTCTCATGAGGGCCCATTCACAAACATTAAAGTGCCCCGAAATTTTTTTACAACAGTTAACAAAGTATATAAAATTGGTGGCCCCCAAAAATTTGTGGCCCAAAGCGAGGCTTTGCTCGCTTTGGGCCAGGGCCGGGCCTGAGGTCGTGGTGAAGATCGTAATTGAGGGTGGACGAGCAGGAGGAGAGAATAACTGAGGGTTTGAGGTTTGGCGTATAGGTGTGCATTCAAGTTTAATAATTATCCAGGTTTTTGGGGAAGACTTGTGAAGACTTGTGGAAGGATTTCAACTTGAACTTGAAATGTCTGATGTAATGTATTTTCTTACATCTTTTGAGTTAAAAAAAGAACACTCTTGGTGAAGTATTGCCCAAGAAGTTGAAACATAATTAGGCATAGGGAAGATCAGGAACATCGTGTGAGGGTGAGCTTGAGAAAGGGTATGGAACCTCTTTGGTGACGAGAAGAACCAGGCTCGGCCCTGACTTTTCAGAGGCCCGAAACGAAAACAATAAATGTGGCCCTATCTCGGACAACAACCTAAGACAGATTGTCTTGTATTATTGTATAAATGTGTTCGTTTTACTTATAAATTTTGATTTTAACTCCTACAATAGAATACGTAGTAAAGCTCCGCCTCGAGTGTTTAGTTATCCTACACATTTAATTTTTTTTTCCGAAGACTTTTTTTCAAACTAAAGAATTTCATGTTTGTGCTAACTTCTAAAATAAATTTATTCTTTTTAATCCTTTTTAATTATTGTTCTTGTTTTTTTCCAATATCAAAATTCACAATCTTGTACTTTGATACTAAAATTTCTAACAACAAGTAATGTCAATATTTTGAAAAATCAATGAGCTTATTTAGACTAAGCACCAAAATTAGGTATATACTCGAACGTACAACGATAACATGATACGGAAAAAAATCGAATTTAAATAATGTACTTGTAATTTTATCCAAATTTTTTTCATTGATTGCATTAATCACTTCTTATTTGCACCTTACTGTTTTAGGTGTATACTTAAGGGTTAATTCCGTTTTGGCCCCCAATTGTTGACCAACTCACCGTTTTGGCCCCCAATTGTGTCCGGCAGTTCGTTTTGGCCCCAAAAAATTCCTAAATGGCCCCAAATTTTTTCAACCTCCCAATTCTACCCCCATGGCATTTCTGTAATTATTTTTTTTTCCTTTTCTTTGTCCACCTCATCTAACAATTGACACATCACTCTGTCCACCTCACCCTTCTTCTCCGGCGAAAGGTTGCCGGCCGGAATAAAAAATTCCGGCCGGCCACCTTTACCAAAATAATTTTTTTTTTTTTTATTTCTCTCTCTTCTTCATCTCCTTCTTTCTCTCTCTTCTTCATCTCCTTCTTTCTCTCTCTTCTTCATCTCTTTCTTTCTCTCTTCTTCTTTCTTTACCTCTCTCTCTCTCTAACCCCTCTCTTTCTCTTTCTCCAACCCCTCTCTCTCTCTATCTTTAAAACTCCGGCGAAGGGGCGGAGCCCCTTCGCCGGAGAACCAGACCTTGAAGGTCTGGTTGGAAACCAGACCTTCAAGGTCTGGTGAGAAACCAGATTCGGTCTGGTTTGAAACCAGATCGGAATCTGGTTTCAACTAACCAGATTTCGTTCTGGTTAGTTGAAACCAGATTCCGATCTGGTTTCAAACCAGACCGGGATCTGGTTGTAGAAACCAGATCTCGGTCTGGTTTGAAACCAGACCGGATCTGGTTTCGCACCAGACCTTGAAGGTCTGGTTCTCCGGCGAAGGGGCTCCGCCCCTTCGCCGGAGTTTTAAAGATAGAGAGAGAGAGGGGTTAGAGAAAGAGAAAGAGAGGGGTTAGAGAGAGAGGGGTTAGAGAAAGAGAAAGAGAGGGGTTAGAGAAAGAGAAAGAGAGGGGTTAGAGAGAGAGAGGTAAAGAAAGAAGAAGAGAGAAAGAAAGAGATGAAGAAGAGAGAGAAAGAAGGAGATGAAGAAGAGAGAGAAAGAAGGAGATGAAGAAGAGAGAGAAATAAAAAAAAAAAAAAAAATTATTTTGGTAAAGGTGGCCGGCCGGAATTTTTTATTCCGGCCGGCAACCTTTCGCCGGAGAAGAAGGGTGAGGTGGACAGAGTGATGTGTCAATTGTTAGATGAGGTGGACAAAGAAAAGGAAAAAAAAAATAATTACAGAAATGCCATGGGGGTAGAATTGGGAGGTTGAAAAAATTTGGGGCCATTTAGGAATTTTTTGGGGCCAAAACGAACTGCCGGACACAATTGGGGGCCAAAACGGTGAGTTGGTCAACAATTGGGGGCCAAAACGGAATTAACCCTATACTTAATCATAATGAACAAAAAATAGTGAGACATTAGGAAATAGATTTAAAAACATAGCCAAAGTAAATTACATATTCGTGGAAGTGTTTATATACTCCCATATATTATAACCAACATATATGATATACCTCTATACATGTAAAATGTAGAGAGGAATAGAAATTGGGTGTGGGTACAACAATAACGGGTAGTGTACTAGTTGGTACATCTTTGGTCCATTGTGGACTGTTAAAAGAGAGAGGGAGGAGTTGGTGTACTGTTAGTGTTTACCCTTTTTTGTTTACTAGGTTCCCACCGCGCCCTACGGGCGCGGTAGATCCCTCTTGGCTAACGCCGTTGTGGTAGATCACATCTCGGTTTTACGAGTAAGGTGTTTCCAACATCTTTGAGTGCGTGTACCGCGGTGTCTATGTTCATGTCGTCTGACGTCACGTGGGGTCGAGCTTACACGCAAACGTACATGCAAAGTGGTGCCAATTTTCACATCTTTTAGCGACATGTGTGTACCTGTCATCCGAAATCAGTACGTGATTTCATTCGAAATCAGTACATGATCTCAGATGACAGGTATTCGCATGACCCCATATGGTGTGAAAATGAGCACCACTGTGTTTTAAGTTCCTCAGTAATATACGGACCTCCGTTAAGAGCATATCCAATGCAACACTCAATCTTAGAAACTCTGAGTGCCACCTAGGATTTTTAGAGTTTTTTTTTCTTAAAACTCATCTCCAATGCAACACTCTATTTGGATCTCTAAGGTGACGTGTCGAGGGTGGAATAGAGATATCTCAAGAGGACACTCTATTTCTAGAGTGTCTTCTTGAGATATCTCTAATTGTCCAACTCATCAATATTTGATTTTCAACCTATAGAAATCGAGTCTTCTATATTTTCTAAAATAACTAATTATTTATTGACAAAAATAACTATGCCACATAAGTAAATAAGATAAGTTTAAAGTTTTGCATTGGAGACAAAAAAAAATTGAGGATCTCTATTAAGGCCACCTAAGAGTGAGAATCTCAATTGGAACTTGACACATAGGATGAATAGAGATTTTTATGAGTTTTGCAATTGGAGATGCTCTAAGTAATTTTTTACAGATTCTACAGGCCCTCCTCTAAAATCTCAAATGTGGCCCCTATTATTTGGTGGCCCAAAGCGAAACTTTGCTCGCTTTGGGCCAGGACCTGCTTTGTGTATTAAAACAAGTGAAGTATGTAAGGGAATTACTTTAAAAAATCCTAACTTATCTCCACAAACAAATCACCGTTTTTACACCACAAAATTCATGTACATTTAGAGATGAAGGGGTAATATTGCATGACTTTTAAAACATTAATTACACCATTCATGAATAAAAACCTCACAGTTTGTTTTCACTTGTTCATTTCATTAATTTATTTATAAAAAGGGATTTGTCTTTTTGTTAGTTCTTATTATTTACAAACTTCATATCTACAATGTCATAGAACTACTTCTTTATTTGTATCATATGCTTGTACAAAAATTGAGAAAATGGGACTATGAGATGTTGGAAGAAACTTAATCCACGTGCTGATTTTAATAGGGTAGTAAAACCGAGATCATTTTAGTATCAATTTGATATTTCAAATTGGAGATAATTTTCGAGAGATCTGTAAGCTTAGCGTATTTACTACTGTCAAATTTGTAATTGGGAAGACTTTTTAGATCTTCAAATATGTTCCATGGTTCTGTAACATAGATATCATTTTAGCAGAATTCTCCTATTCTTCTTCTGATAGTTTTTTCATATTTTGGATATATATCGTATTATCTGGTTGTCACGCTCTTCCAAAAATCTTAAACTCCTATATAAAAGGAAAGGATAAATTAGGACAGATGAGAAGCTACATAAAAAGGTCATAGTTTTGTGCAGGTCCGGCCCTACCGCCTACGAGGCCCAAAGCCACTTACAATTTGAAGATTGAACATAAGTAATAAAATAGCCTTAAACAATTCAACTAGAGGCCCTATACGATTGGAGGCCCAAAGCCACCACTTTGGTGGCTTTGGGCTCGGGTCGGCCCTGAGAAGAACTTCCTTTAACTTTTCTCTTCTTGAAGCGTGAAGGTATGTTCTTGAAATAAAGAAAAAAAAAAGTATTTCATACCTTAGTCGTACCAAATATATAGTCGACCTCAAATTGTGATGGTATCATATGAAAAATCCTAAATGCAGTTTCTGGTTCCCAAACAAAATTGCTTGAACATTAGAAGCGATGTCTTTAAGCTTTTAGAAAAAGGTAAAAAAGATAAGAAGTCTCGTTAGCATGTAAATATTTTGTCTTTTCATTATCGAGAAAATTTAATTTACTTTTGAAAGAAAATGTGAAGATTAAAATGTTTTTGTTCTTTCTCTCACATTTATTTTCATCTTTAACTTACCAAATGTTGGCTTCGTGTCTTGAATATCATATGTTTGAGGAGTACATTGTTTCGTAACTTTCAGCACAATTATCACAATTGGTGCCCTTCTCGTTTAAAGTAAGAAGGATATGATGGTATATTTGTTCCAGTCTAACTTAAAAGTGTTGTAATCATCACAGGACTGTGGATGGACCAGCAGGGGCAGGGCGCCCGCACTGGACCCCCCACCCCAAGGGGCCCATTGAGTTCTTTATATTTCATTTGTTTAACGTATATGACTATATATTGGAGCAAGACTAACAACATAACATGGAATTATTTAGCTCAGTTGGTAAGTCTTATGGTTTTTGTTCAGTCATGGGTTCGACTCCAATTGAAACCTTCTTTTTTTCATTTTTTTTAAGTTGTAAACAACCAACTCTGTCTCTAGGCCTCTTCCACTTTTTTTCATTTTTTCTTTTACAATTTTCTCTATCAACCTATCTTTCAAACTTTAATTTTAAAATTTTTCTCTATCAATCTATCTTTCAACCTTAATTAATTTCAAATTGCGTTAAAAAAATTGAAATTCTAATTTTAACAAAATCCTATACAAATTAGGATACTTTAATTTGGTTAGGACAATCATAGAGCAACACCGTTCATTTGGGTTCATCTGTAACGTTTTAAAGCTAAACTATTTCAAATTTATGCTCATTACTTCGCGTGTAAAATTTTTTTTAACCACGAATTCGTATGAACTGGCCGCGATTAATATTTGACACTGGACCCCAAAATTGTCAGCTACGGTTCTAGATGATCATCACGAAACATCCATTAACCAAATTCTCCAACAAAGAACATGACGATTATCCATCTGAATTATGTCATAAGAAAATATCTACATTAATTAGCAAACTAGGTAACCAAGAAGTAAAACCAACGTTTCTGAGAAGAGTATATAGAAATAAAATTAAGGATACCTAAAAAAGTAACTAAACTAGAAAAATGAGTCAATAAAAGGTCAAATAGCCATTTAGGGTAGCAGCATGGGTCAACCGGTTACAAGGTGAGATGTGGCCTAATGGATCCACTCAAATGGGCTACCTCATAAATGAAAACTATGAAATTCTAAAAATGGGTTGTTCAAAAGCAATTTAAAGAACAACTGTGCTACGTGGCCGAAAATGGCCCGACTGCTGGCCCAATGTGGCCGATGTTTTGGGGGACCGATGCGAACTTATAATTGGGGCCGACATATGATAATTTAAAAGCTAAAATTTTGCTTGAAGGATAAATCAATATTCGAATAAATTAGTTGTTAATATTATTAAAGAGAATACTCTCACATAAATTTTCTATTAAAAGGTATTTATACATGCGTTATTTAACGAACTAATTTGACTGAAAATATTTTGTATATATGTATGAATAACAAAATAAATTTGTTAAACATTTGAATGTTGTAATGAAATAAATCCAAAAATTATAACAAAATTGGCATGTGAATACAAAAAAATATTGATGATTCATAAAATGGTCACCCGTTGACTATCGTCAATAAGTCAAGAAAACACCAAAAGTTCAATGGGTCAACCTATCTCAAGGCAACATGACCGCTGAGCTGGAAGAGGTCTGCCATCTAAAAGGGAGGTCGGCAAGATCATCTAAGGAGCTTCAGCCTTGTCCTGCCTCAAACACAACTAGGTTTGTCCTCAGATTCGTAAGGAGGGTTGGGGTCCGCGTAAGCAATGTCGATGTCTTACGCCTTGGAAGACAGAAGCGCGCCGCACGCTTACCAAATTAATTCTAAATATTCTGAAATATCTCATTAGGCCAAGATCTTACGTGTTTGATCAACTTGGGTTTCAAGCGTCTCACAGGAGCAAACATGTCTTAAAAATATCTATCAGCTCAGCAGGAAATTTAGCAAGGATCCTTGAACATAGGAACTTCTAAATATCCAAGATACGAGATAAACACAAATAGGAAACACTAACTACGAAATAGTACTTCTAATACAACACGATGGATCTCAACCGCCTCAATGGCACCGTCTATCACATCGGTCTAAAGCAGCCTATAAAAGGGCATCACATCACCTTCAACAAGGTAAGTTGAATACGTTCCGAAAGGTTCATGAATAATCAATCTTTAACTACAAAGGGCAATCTGACTCGGAGAGGTTTCCGAAATCTTTGCAGGTTTTCCCAACAGGTTTTCAGGAGCGAGAATCAAAGGAGTAGTATCATCTATTCAGACGTGATCCAACATCAAGTCTCGTTATTCCAGACTGATAACCAGATTGTCATTTTTTGACATCAGCAAATACAATATTTTGCATGTTTCAAAAGATAATTATATTTTGCCTAAACAATTGATGAATATATTCGAGAGAGACAAAAAGAAATAGAAAAGAGAAGAGGAAAAAAGACAAAAAAAGATAATGAGAAAAAGATAAGAGTAAGATTGACCTATAAAATTATGATAAGTGAGTCTTAAACTTTAAACCATATGAACCTTGGGGCCGGAAGAATCTTTAATTGATTCATAGAAAAAATGTGTAACCTATGGTTTCAATGCGAGGGTCACCTAGGTACAGGTTAACAATAGCATCAGCTGAGTTATTGTTGTTGTTTCAAGGATCAGGATAAAACTCCTTTTATAAGTCACCTTTCAACGTGTACCAAGAAGGGGTCCCTTAAAAGGGAACGGGGACGGTACGCAGTACCGACCCTGACTTTTGGAGGGAGGGGGCTAGGCAAACGTATCGATGGGGACCCTACACACTTTAAGCTGAAAAAAATGTAAAAGTTGACATTTTTTCTTCCATAAAATTTACAATTGTTAAAATTAAAAATGAAACAAATACTACTCAAACACTGCTCCTCTTACCTTTTTTGATGCAAAATCACTAAACACATTGCTATAGTCAACATTATTCTCTGGATCTCTGCCAACTCAGTTTAATATATAACAAAGCTAACCACTTAAACATAAACAAAAAATAAAAAACACAAAAAAAAGTTAAAGGAACAAGAATCTTAGCTCTATGTAATTGTGTAATAAATTTTTGTAGAGGATGAAATAGAAATGTGAGATTTAACTTTGAAGAGAAATTAGAAAATAAAAGAATTATAAGATTATGTTTTTAATTTGATATTTTTTTTGTGTCTTGTAGGCTTCTATGAGTAGGTAATTAAGTTTGGCCACTGCTTTGGGGAAAGCAGAAAAATTTCCGGGAAAGACGGTGCAAAATAAAAAAAACGCAGACCAAACGCACCTAAGAAGTCGACGGCCGCATGTTATCGGCGACGCCGGCGACTTCATCATCTTCTTTCTCCCCGTTTCTCTCTCTCTCTCTCTTCTCTCTCTCTTTCTTCTCTCTCTTCTCTTTTTCTCTCTCTTCTGTCTCTCTCTCTCTCTTCTCTCCTTTCTCTCTCTGTAAATTCAGGCAAACCATAATGCCGTATAAACTCGAATGAGATAAAAAAACATATAATTTGTCGCTAAAGCTATCAAGTCAAGTTCTCATGTTCTTTTACAATCAAGAATATGAGAAACACATGACCCGAGAAAAATTCTAAAGAATATGAGAAACACTGGAGCAAGGTTCCATCATCTCAAGCTTAGCGGTACATCCCTCTACAGCATTGTTCAGGTAAACCATGGGGGTATTACCAATCAACTGTACCAAGATAATCATACAAAATTGAAGTTTCAAAAAACTTAATCTACAACTAATTCCAAATATATATATATATATAGAAAGTCAACTTACTTGAGTAACATCTTTTGCAATTGTAGACTTCTCTTCAACCATTTCTGCAGATTGCTTTTTCAACTAATAGTATGCTCAAAATCATCATCAGCTGATCTCTGTATAGTTTAAAGCAAAGGGTAGGAACTCTAAATTAGTAGATGTCAATATTGTTCTGTCTTTAATCAACAGTTTTGTCAACAACCTTGCAAAGGGGGGTTTAATATGCAACTCTATATAAGTTTTTTGCAGTTATAGAGAAATCGACAACTATATGATCAATCAGTTAAAACCCAAACTTTTAGAAGAAATCTTACCTGGTTTTTGGAGGTGTAGTGGGAGATTTGCTTGGCGGAGGAAAGATGAAAGTTGAAAATGGCAAAGATCCAATTATTGTAGACTCGACATCCAGACGACCTTGGTCTGGTTTTCCAGACGAAGATTCCGGTGAAGGGACCATTCCCTTTGCCGGAATTTAGAGAGAGAGAAAGGCAGAAGAGAGAGAGAGAGCGAGAGAGAAAGGGATGAAGAGAGAGAGAGGGAGAAAGGGAGGAAGAGAGAGAGGGTCGCCGGCGTTAATGGTAGAAGTTGCCGGAATCCGGTGGAGGTAGCCGGAGTTTTAGTTGAGGTAGAGGAGAAGAAGATAAAATAAAAAATTGAAAGGGTAATGTTTGGAGGAAATAATAAAAGTTTGTTTCCACCCAAAACTTATTGCCCCAGAAACTTTGCTGATTTCCCCAAAACACTGGCCTTAAGTTTAAATGTTAGTATGATTTTGTCAGTCTTTTAAACTCCCTCTTAGAACATCTCCAATGTGACACTCTGACAAACACTCTAAAGTTCTAGTTGTCCAGTGTCAATGAAGATTATCTTTCCCGAGTGTCAATATAGAGACGCTTTAATTTTTGTTAGTCTCCAATGGAGATCTCTAAAATCCCTTTACTTAATACACATGTCACTCTTAAATTTAATAGAGAAAAAGTAGTTAAAAAAACAAAAGTTTCTATTGGCTAAAATTTTAGATAGGCACTTAAAGAGTCTCAATGAGACACTCTAATTTTAGAGTGTCTCTCTTGAGAGTCTCTATTAATAAATGCTCTACATCATCATAGAGTGTCTAGTAGAGTGCCCCATTAGAGAAAGTTTTTTGACTAAATCTCAATAAATCCTAAGTGACACTCTAAGTTTTAGAGTTTGTGTGTTCCATTGGAGATGCTCTTGGTTAGGGGTTAATTAAAGTAAAAAAATTGCTTAAAAATAATGGATAGGCTTGAAATTAGAATTTGGATAGGCTTTGTTATTTGTCTTTGTCTGTGGTCGCGACTTTGGGAAATAAAGAAAAGAATTTTTTGGTGTATGGCCCATAAAACGGGCCCTAATAACACTTTTAATCCTCTCTAATCTCATAAAGGGTATAAAAGTCAAAATATTAATACAAATAGATATCTAGTCCATTTGAATACATCTAGAGAGAAAACACAAATCCCTAGAATATAAAATAAATTTTAATACCTAAACTAACCTTCTTTAAATATAAAAACACATTTATCTTCATATTCACCAAATATCTTTTCCATTTTTATCTCCCAATTTCTCTCTCCAATCACGTTTATAAACAAAGAAACCGTGATCTTCATTATATTTAGTAACCGAAACCTTTTGGTTTTTTTTTCTCTCTCTACATCTTAATCGTCTGAAAATACTCCATTAAATCTGAGCATCTGTTTCTGATTCATTAGAGCTGTTGAAATCATCTTCTTCATCGTTAATCAGGTAAAACACTTTCTGTTTCAGTTTATTATAGTTGATTATCTCTCTATAAATCTTAATCGACTGAAAATCTTCCATTAACTTGTTTCATATTCATTAGAGCTTTTGAAAATCATCATCTTAATTGTTAATCAGGTAAACAAAATTCTTCTTTACTGGTTCTGTTTCAAATCGAGTAAGTTATTATTGTCTTTCTCTCTCTAAATATTTCATTAATGATTTTGATCTTAATGAGATAATCCTTCATTACTGAATCCTACAAATCGAGTATGTTGATTGTTGCAATCAATCATCATATCAGATATCTATAGATTTGTAGATTATGCGAAGTATGATATTCACGTTTTTCTTCAGATCTGGTTTTCAATCCGTACGGATTTATGAACCGTGATTTTTCGTACGGTTCCTCATAACAGAATTAACATTACATTTACTTTATCTTAAATTACCATAATTTAAAGTAAATTATACAAACATCTCCCCTACGATATTTTTCAAAATGAGAACATGATATATGTATTTTCTGACAAATTCTATATACTTTATCACGAATATCATGAATATTATATCATTGTCCATAAATTATACGTAATTTATGGAACATTATGTATGCTTTAATCTCAAAACAGTACTCGTTTCATTATTAAAACAACTTCGCTTATATATGTAAATCCCGTGTACTTTGAAATAACTTACGTAGAATTTACGTAAATGTTCATGTAATTTATTGTAAATAATATACTTTTCTATATAATTTATATGTATTAATCTCTCTTCATTTGTTATCACAGATGGAGTTCCAGGGAGATTCATCAAATCGAAATAAGCAAATCAAACTTGAAATACCCTTGTTCTTGTTACTGGATTTTTTGATTGGCTCCTCGAAATATTTCATAAGAAATGCAGACTTGAATGGATCTTGATCATGATTCCTTGGAAAAGCCTCATATTTGGCCCCCTCCATTGGCATCCCAAGCAATAGGACAACCTGGATGGGCACCATTATTGAACCAGAGAAGATTTTGTACGTTTTTTTTGTAACAGAATGTAAACGATGTGTAATGTAAAAGAAATTATGTGTAAGTTACTGAACAAGACCCAAATACATTTGACAAATTACATTGTATACTTGACAAATGATGGTTTCATCGTCATAAATAATACATAATTTACGTATTTGTTTCATAATTTGTATTCGATGTGTATTTATGTTAGTGATGTTATAAAGGCCAGGCCGGCCCGTTCCGTACAGGCCCGACCCGACCTGGCCCGTACGGAAAACGGGCCTGGCCAACCCGGGTTCTATTCCGGGTCCGGGCTGGGCCTATGGTTTGGGTCCGACGGGCCAGGCCGACCCCTCCCGTCAAAACCTTTTTTTCCATGCCTTATTCTTAAAAATTTCATAGAGAATTTGAAAACATTCCTTTTCGAAAAGATCTATCCAACAAAATCGTTCCTAAAAGATTCATTTCCATACAATATTTTCGAAAAATCTTTCCTAACTTGTTAATTTATCTGTTTAAATCATCCTCTCTATTATTTCCAAAACGTAATTTCTAAAATCACTTTCACGAAATCTTTTCAAAAATCTTTCTTAAACTTGTTAACCTATTTATGTAAATCATCTTCTATTTATATAAATCATCCTCTACTAATTAGTTTCAAAATATAATTTCTAAAATCATTTCCCAAAAATCTTTTCATAGAATCTTTCCTAAACTTATTAATTTATTTATGTAAGTCACCCTCTATTAATTATTTCCACAAAGTAATTTCTAAAATCAATTCAAAAAACTCTTTCTAAAAATCTTTTCTATACTTATTTATGAAAATTATATCCTATTAACTAATAACTATTCCTAAAATCTTTCCAAAAGTCATTTCTAAATCATGTCATTATTTATAGAAAATCGTCTCTAAAGTTTTAAATTTTTATACTCCCTCCGTCTCAAATTAAGAGACCCAGACCTAAAATCCTTCAAAATTTTCACGTATTTTTTCTTCCACTTATACCCTCATTTAATGTTCAAATTTGTGTGATTCTTTTTTTAGACTAAATCTAAAATGAATTCCTTTACCGAAAATAGGTGGAGGAAAATTAAATTTCAATTTAATGATCAAATTATTTTGGGTAACAATATAAATTGTTCCTAATATTAGATGGTATTTTTCTTTTAAATTGGATGGTATTTTTTCTTCCAAGTTAGATTGTTACCAATAATCAAGAAAATACAAATAGACTTTCTATACAATTCCTCCATTGACACAAATATTTTCACAAAAAAATTGTTAAACTTGAAATTTTTTTGGAGGTAAATTTAGATCCAACTTAAATTTAAATTTTTTGAAGGTAAAATTTGGTTGAAACTTAAATTTTGTTTTTGAGAGTAAAATTAGATTTAATCAATCAAAAAGTATGCCGCCAAAACTTGATTTAGACAAAGAATACAAAAATTTGAGCTCTATATATGTCATGACTTTCATCTTCATACACAATGTACCCTTTAGCTAGAGTAATTTTTTGTTTACCAAACTAGAAATTCAAGTCCATACTTTCTAAATCTCTTTAGTTCTCGATGTCCGATCTCCACTTGAATCCCTCTAACTTTGGTTCTAAGAAAAAAGTTTCAAATCAAGAACAAAATATTCGTAATAAAAAAAAATTAAGTATTCTTAGTTTAGTAATTTTGATTTAGTTACCTTTTTGGTTGTTGGCCAATATATATTTGAGCACAAACGTGTAATATAGAGATAAGGGTAATGTTGGAAATATAATGAATTTTATATGATAAAAAGGGAAATGAGTCTCTTATTTTGAGACAAACCAAAAGGGAAACTGGGTCTCTTAATTTGAGACGGAGGGAGTATTCAAAATAAACTATAGATTTATATTTTTTTAATTTAAATTTTGGTTTTCAAATTTAAAAAAAGAAAAAAAATATTATATTAAATCCGGGCTGACCGGGCCCGGCCAGGCCTGGGTCTATACCCAGTCCCGGGTTGGGCCCTTGTATAGCCACCCCGGTTTGAGGCCCGACCCGGGACACTTTCAACCCGGGTTGGCTAGGTCCGGCCCGGCCCGGGTTGGCTAGGTCCGGCCCGACCTTTTAAGCATCACTAATTTATGTATGAGTAAAAACGAAAACAAATGCTGCTTTAATGTTCCCAGAAAAATTTACTATTTCCAAAACTGAAAGTTAAGTGAGAGAAAGTGATATACTCCCTCCGTCTCAAATTAAGAGACCCAGTTTCCCTTTTGGTTTGTCTCAAAATAAGAGTCTCATTTCCCTTTTTATCATATAAAATTCATTAAATTTCCAACATTACCCTTTATCTCTATATTACACGTTTGTGCTCAAATATATATTGGCCAACAACCAAAAAGGTAACTAAATCAAAATTACTTAACTAAGAATACTTACTTAATTAATTTTTTTACTACGAATATTTTGTTCATGATTTGAAACTTTTTTCTTAGAACCAAAGTTAGAGGGATTCAAGTGGAGATCGGATATCGAGAACTAAAGAGATTTAGAAAGTATGGACTTGAATTTCTAGTTTGGTAAACAAAAAATTACTCTAGCTAAAGGGTACACTGTGTATGAAGATGAAAGTCATGACATATATAGAGCTCAAATTTTTGTATTCTTTGTCTAAATCAAGTTTTGGCGGCATACTTTTTGATTGATTAAATCTAATTTTACTCTCAAAAACAAAATTTAAGTTTCAACCAAATTTTACCGCCAAAAAATTTAAATCTAAGTTGGATCTAAATTTACCTCCAAAAAAATTTCAAGTTTCAACAATTTTTTTGTGAAAATATTTGTGTCAATGGAGGAATTCTATAGAAGTCTATTTGTATTTGCTTGATTATTGGTAACAATCTAACTTCGAAGAAAAAATACCATCCAATTTAAAAGAAAAATACCATCTAATATTAGGAACAATTTATATTGTTACCCAAAATAATTTGACCATTAAATTGAAATCCAATTTTTCTCCACCTATTTTCGGTAAAGAAATTCATTTTAGATTTAGTCTAAAAAAAGAATCACACAAATCTGAACATAAAATGAGGGTATAAGTGGAAGAAAAAATACGTGAAAATTTTGAAGGATTTTAGGTCTGGGTCTCTTAATTTGAGACGGAGGGAGTATATGTTTTGTATATTAACTCCATCACGCTAAATTGATCCTATATTATATACTATTTCCAAATATGAAAGTTAAGTGAGAGAAAATTGTTTTGAATCGAAAAAAAAATTTACATAGTAAGATAGAGAAAATTGATTTGGTTTCCAAATCTGTAAAGAAGAGAAAGAAAATTGATTTGGAAATATCCGTGGTGATGACGTTTTGGTTTTGGTTAGGATTTTGATTTTTGATTGATTCGGACAATGGAAAAGAGAAAATTTGATTTCCAAATCTGTTTATAGGAGAAAGAAATTATGATTTGTTTCTATCCATTTTTTCATAATAAATCTCCATATTTTTTGCTAATAAATCTCCATATTAAATCTGTAAAGAAGAGAGAGAAAATTGATTTGGAAAAGTTTGGATTTTGTTTCTAAACAGATTATAGAAGAGAGAGAAAATTTCGTGAGAATCTATCCGTTTTTTTTCCTAAATTTATCCTAAAATCAAGGTACATTAAACCGTTTGAAATTTTTGTCCGGCCCCACATATTAAAATCCCGCAAAAAACGAATGGGACATGGAAGGAATTATGTAGTATATATTAAGGGTTTTTAGTCCCAAGAGCAAAAGGACTAAAAATCTATTTTTTGGGAAGATTGGACCCTAAACCCTTTTTGAACATTATTTTCGGCTATATACCCACGGACCCTAAAGAAAAATCACCAAGGAATATTTTTCTACATAATTGGTCAACTGAGATTGACTTTTTTATTTCTATTTGTTGCTACATGGAGGTAAGAATTTAAAAGAAACTTTTATAAACTCAACACAATCTTTATAAGGATCTAAATCCTAAACTCCTTCCAAGTGTTTCTTCTGTTCTTCATCTTTTTCTCCAAAGCTTTGTTTTCTTTTAATCGATGAACTCTAGAAACATGGTGAACAAACCTAATATGTATAGAAGTGATGAAAAATATGTGGCTCAAAATTAACTCATTTCTAGAGTTTAGAATGTGTTTACCTCACTTGGAGAAGATTAATGGATTGAAAAACTTGCTTTGGATCAGGGCCGTGCCTGACAATTTAGGGGCCCAGTGCCAAACTTAATCGGGGCCTTTTATATAGATGTGACGCAAATAGAATTGGCATGCAAAGTGATAATACAAATTTAAAATAGTTTACCTATAAATTGTTGTATTAAAACAATGATGAATCTAAACTGAGTGAACATGAACAACAACTTTATACGATTGGTCAAACATTAGTCTAATAAAGTTGTCCTTGATTAGTACAGACTATTATTCGAAAGTAGGGTCACTGATTTTTCTTTCTTACACAATCCAAAATTATAGTCTAGAGAGACTTGAGGGAGAGAAAGAGAGAAATGAGAATAGATAGAAATTTATAAGAGAGGGGCATATGAGAAAAGGAAATTGTATAAAGAGTGAGAGAGAAAAAAAAATAGAAAAAGAAGATTGGAAGACAAATATTTGTGTGAAAGACATGCAAGTATGGAGAGTTTGAGTTGGCTTTTAAAAAGCAAGAGTAGAAAACTGCTTGCTATTAGGTTTGAACCCATGACCATATGAGTTAAAAGTCACTAACTTGTCCATTGAGCTACACCATCTTTGCTGTTGAAAATGTGCGTTTTAATATAATAGCGTTATTTTGAACTAACCCAGGACTTGTGACCATTCCAAAAATGGGCCCCTTGTGGTGGGGGGCCCTGTGCGGGCGCACGGCCCGCACCCCCCACCACACGGCCCTGCTTTGGATGTCCGTGGAAGATGTATTAAGAGCTTCAAGAGATTTTGTTTGATGATTTGTAGGGGTTAGAATATTTTTTTTTCTCTCTTTATCTCTCTAACTTTGTTTTTAATTTTAGAGAAATAAAGGCGGTAGAAGTTTGAAATTCAGAAAAGATAAGTGAGAGAAGGGAGAACAAAAAGTTTGACTATAAGTTATGGAGGAGATGAGATGGATGAGTTTTCTCTAGAAAAGAAAGAAAGAGGAGGGGAAGAAGAAAGAGGAGGGGAAGAAGAAAGAGAGGGGAAGGACAATAAAAAAATTAAAATCATCAAACACAATATTCTAAAAGTGTTCCTGATAGGAAAATATTCCGTGGAGATTTACAAAGAAACATGGATTCCTAGAGAATACATATATGTGTGTGAAAAAATGCATATAATAATACCTTATATAGATAAATGTTATATAAATTGGGGACCCCTAGATTTGGAGGCCCTAGGCGACACCCCCACTCCCAAGTCCCTACTGCCGACGTGACGATATCGTTTTCTAAACTAAACATGACATTTTGTTACAAAAATATCTTTGAAAATAAAAATAAACTGGAAAAGAGATTAGAGACATGAAACATGTATGAGATACACTATCCTTCAAACATTTTTTGTCTCCTCTCGACCAATATTACTTAGGGCAGGTCCAATGTGGGGCTCGGGCTCCCAATTTTGGGATCCCTTTATTTTTAGGAGTCCCGAGGCTTTTTTCAATTCCAACGTCGGGCTCCTAACAGAGGCTCCCAAATCTAAATTATGTACGCGTGTAATGTACGTGTGCGGACTTTTAATTTCAATTTTCAATTATAAATTTCAAATATAGAATTGAAATTTAATATTATGTTAGAGAGAGAGAAGGAATTTTGAAAAGATGAAAAAAATTAAAAAAAAAGAAAAAATTAGAGAAATGATTGGAAAAACAAATTTAAAACAATTTACATTTTTTGAAAAAAAATTAATTTAAAAGAAAAATTAAAAAAGGCCAGCGCTTTGGGGAAAGCTAAATAGTTTCTGGGGTGTGAAACTTTAAAGGGAATATGCAAAATTTTGAAAATTTTCCGGGGAAACATATTTTTTGGGGAATATGTTTCAAAATAAAAATAAAAACTCTCCACCTCACCTCTCTCCTCCATCTCATCTTCTATCTCTGCCACCTCATCATCTTCACCGACGAAGGTCGCCGGCCGAAAAATTGACCGGCCGGCGACCTTCGCCGGTAAAGATAATGAGGTGAGGTGGAGAGAGAGAGGTGAGGTGGAGATTTTTTATTTTAAGACCAGATCTAGGTCTTAAAATAAATTTTTTTTTAGAGAGAGAGAGGAGAGAGAAATTTTTTTTTTTTTAATGTTTGAAGGTCGCCGGCCGGAAAATTGACCGGCAGGCGACCTTCGCCGGTGAAGATGATGAGGTGAGGTGGAGAGAGAGAGAGAGGTGAGGTGGAGATTTTTTATTTTTCCCCCTAACAATTTACAAAATAAAATTGTCAAACAAAACTGACCAATTTTTGACCAAGTCTTCACACCCCGGAAACTATTTAGCTTTCCCCAAAGCGCTGGCCTTAAAAAAAATAAAAAGAAGTGGGGTGGAAAAAGGGGATCCACCCCAAATATGGCTGTTGGGAGACCCCCAACGGCCATATTTGGGGCTGGGAGTAAGGGTGGGAATCGGTCCGGACCGGTCGGAATCGGACTCTAACTTCATCGAACCGGTCGACTCGGACATAAACTGTTGGTGACCACCTATTTACTCGGGCGGACTCGGACGGTAACTCTCAAGAATTCTTTGTCCATTGACCGTCCAAGACCGTTTATTTTACCGGTCCAGTCGGACACCGGACGGTCTCGGTCCGGACTTTCCAATAAATTTACTTAATTCAAAACTTTATTTTTATTACTGCAAACAAAATTACTTACAAATGAAGATGTTTAGCCAAGAAATCAAAAGTAAATATAAAAAAGAAAAAACACAGTGGATCATCATTTGACAAGATATAATTAAGCCATGCACTAATGTTTGGTCTTCCAGAGGACTATATGACTATAGCCAACGATCATCATATATTCATATGTCTATAAAATTCAACGGTCAACTTCTAAAAATGAAGACGGTTTAGTCGGTCAACCTATTCGGTCACTCGTACCGGTCGGTCAGCGGTCGGTCCTTCGACATAGAATTTTGACCGTGACCGTCCGCCAATTCTTTCGGGCCGGTCGGACACTGACCGTTATGACCATCGGGTGTCCATGGACACTTTTTATCTCTGTCGAACGGGTCGGATAGCGGTCTTCCGGATCTTTTTCCCACCCATAGCTGGGATCCCCCTGCCCGGGCTCCCATTTGGGAGTCAGGGAGCATGGGGCTCCCAGCCCCACCGGGAGCCCAGTCCCGGGGCTCCCGGGTTGGACTCCGTTTGAATTTGGGAGCCCCAGCCCCCCCACATTGGAGTTGCTCTTATAGGCAAGTTTCTTCTTATATATGACAAGCCTCTGTATAATTACATCAAGTAATTAATTTGTGAAGATCTTACGTAGGGAGTATTTGAACCTAACGGTTATTGTAAAGATCTCTCTAACACAACAACCACAAAGAATTTCAATCAGAAAATAAATTTCTTTTACTCTTAGTTATAAAAACAAAAAGACACGTTTTCAGATAAAATTGTCATTTTATAATAAAAATAGGCCAGCGCTTTGGGGAAAGCTAAATAGTCTCAGGGGTGTGAAATTTTAAAGGGAATATGTAAAATTTTGAAAATTTTCCGGGGAAATATATTTTATGGGGAAATTATCCACCTCACTTTTCTCTCACCACCACACCTCCCTCTCTTCTCCGACAAGGTCGTCGGCCGGAAATTTTTTCCGACCGGCGACTTTTAAAACTAAAAAAAGAGAAAAACTTTTTGCTCTCTCTTCTCTCTCTCTTTTTAAATTTTTTTTCTCTTCTCTCTCTAGATCTAGAGAGAGAGAGAGAGATGAACAGACCTTGAACAGATCTTGAACAGACTTCCTCTCTCTCTCTCTAGATTTAGAGAGAGGAAGAAAAAAAAAAGTGTTCTTGAGTGAGAGAGGAGAGAGATTTTTTTTTTTTTAAGTTTGAAGGTTGCCGGCCGGAATTTTTCCGGCCGGCGAATTTTGCCGGAGAAGACAATGAGGTGGCGAGAAGGTGAGGTGGCAGAGAGAGTGAGGTGGAGAGATAGTGAGGTGAGGTGGAGGGAAGTGAGGTGGAGATTTTGATTTCCCCCTAACAAATTACAAAATAAAATTGTCAAACAAAGTTGACCAATTTTTGACCCAGTCTTCACACCCCGGAAACTATTTTGCTTTTCCCAAAGCGCCGGCCTAAAAATATATATCTCCAATGTTTTCATCAAAAGATAAGACATATTTAAATTTAAATATAAAAACTAATTTCTAATTTTAGAAAATAAATTTAATTTACAATATGTCCAAATTTCAAACATTTTTTTTTTGAGTAAAGAATCATTTCCCTTTAAGAACACATAATAGCTCATCTTTTTAGTTTTTTTTTATCAAAACAATGACACTACATAAAGTATCATTCTGTGAGATTGAAGGTGATTACCATGGTTGACCTCTTTTAGTGGTGAGTTCAAACAACGTTGTTATCCCTATTGACGTCTTGACGGGTAAGAGTGACTAGCGGTAGCCTAAGCACGTGATTGAATTGCCGTTGCTTAAAATGAGGAGAAAAGAAGCATACTCTTCCTAACAACCAGTCAGTCGACCTAATTGAAATCTAGATTAGGGTGTCCACAATCCTTCTTTAAACACTATAGTACTATACTATAATAATTTTTTAATCATCACATGGCATATACCTCCTCTTTTATATTATTGATCTAACTAATTATTTGTGGTCATTACCCATAATCAAGTCATCATTTTGATTCCATAATCATGGTGGGTAACTTTTAAAAGTTATGTCAATCACCTTGTGCTATTGCTATCATTTTCTAATCAATATTTGTTGATGTTCTTTGTATCGTGACTGGGGTAAAATATAGTATTTTATGGTTTAATAATATCTTTTGGAATTACTAATGCCAATTAAATTTGTGCACTTCTCATGAATGATTTCAACTAATATAGGAAACGTTTGTTACAGATTTCAACATGTGAAAATAGTCTCACATGGAAGAATGGGTAACTAGCAACCAAGAATATAAAATATAGATCCTCTCTACTCATTGTCAATTGATTTTGAGTTGGATGATCACAAACTTAACACAACAAAAAAAAAATTTTGTTATGAGCACTTGAGACAAGTATGAAGATGTTTTGCCTCCTAAAAAACTTGAACCTAGACTCAGTTGTTGTTGTTGTTTAGTCAGAGTCTATAGACAAAATACAAC
Source organism: Eschscholzia californica (assembly GCF_041429995.1). Taxonomy (NCBI): domain Eukaryota; kingdom Viridiplantae; phylum Streptophyta; class Magnoliopsida; order Ranunculales; family Papaveraceae; genus Eschscholzia; species Eschscholzia californica. The sequence continues at coordinate 38,213,299 of NW_028238420.1, read as the reverse complement.
GGTGCAACGATTAAAGTCGATGCAGGAAGATCAAATGATGTTGCTACAAATGATCAAGAGAAGATGACATTTGTAGACACTTAAGGGAAGTCCAATAACAAAATACTTTTTTTCACGGTCATCTATTGGTTTGGTTGTCTAGATGAAATGACTTATATTTACTCCTTCTTGCTCTACCTTCTCTTGTATGATTTGAGTTTCTTTTGTTTTTCTTACCGACCATTTTTCTTTGTTTTCAATTACAAAAGTTTTCCCATCATCCAACCTAAACTACTTTTCTTTTTTTTTTTTTTGTTGTTGAAATCAACCCATGTTACTCTTCAACAAAAAAAAAAAAAAAAAATCAACCCATGTTACTTTACAAGTGAATATTCTCTAAAGACCATTTATTTGACCCCAATGGAATACTTTTGTGTATAAAAAGTGCAAAAATCATTATATTTTTAAACACAATGCAGTAAAGTAACTGGAGTTCAAAATACTGGAAGTAAAATTTCCAACCAGCAGTCAAAGCTGTCAAAAGGGTGAAAAATTGTTCCCAGTCAAGAGACCATCTTGAATCTCTCTCTCTCTCTTTCTCTCTGCTTTATAGTGATCTGTATCCACTCAATTTAAATCTTTGTCTTATTTCTCTACTTATCATTCTCTGAACAGTTGGGAAAAAAAACACTAAAGATTTTTAAAATCCCACAAGAACCCAATTGAAGAAAATTAGGCCCTCCCCATCACACTTTGGATATGCTTTTGATGGGAAAAGTAATGTGAAAATGAAACCCTAGTTTCTACCTTTAACTTTATATAGGTGTACATAGGTTAGCACATTACTTTTCTACTACTAATCTATTTATTTTTGTTTTTTCATCATGTCTTCTTATGCTGTTTCAAATTTCAATGTTTGTTCTTCTTGGATTCTCTTAATACTTTAAAATCTTTAAATTGGGTTTTGGTGAAAATCAACTGAATCTATTTTTTCAGTCATTTACCAGATCATGGTTTGTTCTTAATTTTTGCTCTAATGGGTACTTCTTGTTTATGTTCATTTTGATTATGAGTTCAGATTATAATGTGTTTTCATGGATAATTTTACAGTCTGGGTTTCTAGGGTGGTGAACTTTAGAAGAAGAGTTCTTTTTTTTATTTCTATTCATAACAAAATTTTCTGTTGTTTCTTTAGAAACCAGTTTTTTGTTTTCCTCAGGATTTTCTTCTGTTTTTTCTTGGAGAATTGTTTAACCTGGAGTGTATGATACAATGTTATTTTAGTAAACCCTAACTTATTGAAAATTGTGAAGCATTTTGACTAGTTCTACCAAATTCTGCCATGTCTATTCTAGTGAACAAGTAGAGAATTGATATCCCCAAGTCACAATTATAAGCTATTAACTATCTTTTCTTTCACAAGGACATTCTTAGATTTCCTCTTTTTTTGGAGTTCACTTATTTTTTTTACTTCTGTTCTAAGGTAATAGCTTATAATTGTGTATTCTGATTTGTTTTTGCAGGTTTGAAGGTGTTAAGTTTGATTAGTTCTTGAATCAACAAAGCCAAAACGAACTACCCGGACCTCCGATCACCCTAATCCCATAACTAGAATCTGCTTGTAAGATAAATCCTTCTCCAGTTCACCGAATTCCATCTGAATTCCGTAGTGACTGACCTGTTTGGTTCAGTAGGTTGTATTGAGTGTGTAAGGGATATAAAGATCGAACGAGCTTTAGATCGAACCCTTCATAGTCATTGATAATGGAAGTTACGAGAATAGTTGTAGTTAGGCCAGTCGCTTCAAAACCTTCCTGTTCCACCTTCAAATCCTTCACGAAACTCCTCCAAGATTCCATCAATGCCTCACCAACTGCTTCGACTTCTACAACAGATGTGGTCGCGATTAGACCCAAAACTGTAAGGCTTAAACCGGTGGCGACCTCGGCTCCAGTTGGAATTGTTCCCTCTTCGGTTAGTCCTATTTCTATCGGTTTCTTCGTTGTTTTCCATTTTAGAGATCTTGACCCTTTGAAATTTGTGGTTTCTTATTTCTCTTCAGAGGGAGACGTCAGGAGCTACTGTTTCTTGTTCATCCGAGGTTTTCAGATCAGACATTAATTCTACTATGCCATATAAACCTTTAGCAAAGCTTGCTACAAAGAGAACTTTTTCTCTCTCGGCAAATTCGGTTAGCATTTATTTCATTTCAACCACATTTTTGGTATAAAATCTTTTATGTGTAAAGTTAGGGTGTTGTTAGGAAAGAAATGTTCTTGTTTGTTTACATCAGAGACTAAAAGGTTACAACCCGCATCTTCTGGCAGGGAACCTTCAATATGATCCACGAAAAAATGCGGATGCAGGCAGAGGTCCGTCTTCAACAGACCGAAAAATGTCATCTGAAATCACCTTTGCAAGTAGAAAGAGGCCCGAAGGACAGGCCTTCAGAGATGGGGATACGGAACTTGGAAAAGGGTCCGAGAGTCCTGCCTCCGAGCCAGCTCTCTTCCGATGGATATACCTGGAGAAAATATGGGCAAAAGCAAGTGAAAGGAAGTGAGTGTCCACGAAATTACTATAAGTGCACATATCCAAGATGTCTTGTGAAAAAGATGGTTGAGAGATCATGTGATGGAAATATAGCAGAAGTTATCTATAAGGGAGACCATAATCATCCGAAACGTAAGACGACTGAGCACCTATTATCAATGGCACAAGATCAAGAACTTAGATTTAAGAAGAGTCGTGTAGAAATTGATATCCCTCTGAGGAACACTTTGCCCCTTGATAAGAATAAAAGCTCTGAAAGTCGATCAGATAATCAAAGTCAAGTAGAGTTCTTGGTAAATCCTGCTTCTCCAAGAAAATCCATTCTTCTTGATTCTTCTACATCTGGAGCATTTAGTAATGGAGTTATGATACCTTGTGATTCGTATGGTTATACTGGACATTATGACAAACAGGGCAGGAGATTCGAAGTAGAGCCAGATGAACCTAAATATAAGCGAAGGTAAGACATGCTTTAGTCCCATATCTGGCAGACATCTTGTCCAATAAATAGTAAATTACACTGTTTTATGTTATGATTTGGTTTCCTCGTTTTTTTGCTGATGATCATTGCCTGATTATATATGTGTTTTGTGATTGTTGTTATTGATCCTATTTTTGTTATTCCATTCAGTAAAAATGGTTGTCAATCTGATGGAGTAGGCATATCAGTGAAATGTGGAAGTGAGCCATCTATAATGGTTCAAAGTTCCGTCGACTCTGAGGTTCTTGGAGATGGCTTTCGTTGGCGGAAATATGGGCAAAAGGTAGTGAAGGGGAATCCATACCCGAGGTTCGTAATTACATATTTGGATAAACTTATTGAATGCATGTAAAGTAGAGCAAACATATAAAGGCAATTGTCCTCAGTCCTCGCATAAGAACCTTACATTAAACCTGCGTGGGAAGGAATCGTTTCACTCGCTCCCTTATGCTTGGTTGTCAGATGCAACACCTGTCTCAGAACCGGCCACATCATTTAGGCACCCCCAGGTTGACGTAACTTAGCCCAATTCCACATGGTACATTGTTATTGCTTGGCATGAGTCTACTCTAGACTTTAACGCAAGCTTCTCCACATGCCATGCTGTGGCTGTGGTCTTCGGTCTTCATTCTCCCCAAGTTGTTTTGGGCCTCTCACAACCCAAAAGCTACCTCAAGAGCCGAGCCTTCTCCTCACATTTATAAAGTTACGACCACATCCTCTCCCAGAACCAATGGGAACAATGCTTAAGCGGCAAGTCCCCTACACAGAAGTCCCAGTAAATACACAAGTAATATAAATCAAGTTTCCTTAAGGGTACCTCAGTAGGATAAGGTGCTACCTTGTAACCAGGTCTGGATTCTAGAAGTTTATTCTAAGAAATGTGGGACTAAGTTGGACTAGGGGTGTGCTAGATTCCATTATTAGAACCCTTTGGATTGGTTAGTGGATACCAAGCCAACGCACACGTTACAAATGACCCTTCCATCCAACTTCACCATCTCAATGAAATCCTATTCTAAGTTTGACCGTAACATATACGGTTCCTCATTTGCTTCCTCTATGTTCAAATCGTCTCCGTCCTTGAGATTTTGTAGGTTAAAATATAACTAAAATGAACTACAAATTGCTTACTTCAGCTTTTGATTGTTCTTTCCTGCAAATAATATGTATCACCTTCATATTATTCATGTAGTTGTTGTTTGCTCTTCGGTGCAGAAGCTACTACAAATGCGCAAATCTAAAATGCAATGTGCGAAAGCATGTTGAGAGGACGTCAGATAATCAAGGAGCTTTTGTGACAACGTACGAAGGAACACATAATCACGAAATGCCTTCTTCCATTGCTTCGAACTCATACTCAGTACATCTGGCTAACAAGTCTAATAAACGATGATGTTTTTTTTTTTTGCTGTTATTGTGTTTATTATTGTTATCTGTTTAGAACATTGAAGTTCATTACTGGTTTTTCTCAAAGTTATAAACTTTCAATTCCTGTCTTCTTTTGTTGTAAGCAATACCACCACCACTTGATTATTATCAAAAACTACTTACTAGACTCTCTGTTATTTGTTTAATAACAGACATTATGATGGTTGTAACACTAAGCACAAAGCCTGAATTTTGAAACAATTTGATTGTCGATCATTTTTGGCATTTCTAGCCGTTGTGCCATAAAGTGGCATTATCACTTCTTAAAAGTTCTAATCATCTACTTATCATCTTTATTAGAAATCACATCATTTTATTAGCATAGAAGTATCCTGACGGAGACGGACTAGCATCTATCTCTCTGTTATTTTTATTCATGTAAGTCCTCTTTTTTATTCGAACTAGTTTTGTTGGGAAATAACAAAAGAAAACAAGTTTCGAAGTGAAATACCATCTTTGTAGGAGACACTTAAGTCATGTTTACCGTGTGAGAATGATATTATAAAATTGTTATGTCTCAGTAATTACATTTTTTTTTTACTAGTTGGAGTTGTGATTCTCTTACTCTTTATTGTCAATCAAATAATTTGTTGGCAAAAGTCACAAAATCAAATCTACTAATCACAACGTTAGCCAAATAAAATTAGGGAAGTTTTATAAGGCCTCCCCAATTTTGTTAAAAGGCCTCCCCAATTTTGTTAAAAGGCCTCCCGCTAAATTATCACTGAGGGGAGGCCTTTTAACAAAAATGAGGGGCCCCTATAAAATCTCTCATAAAATTATATCGTGACTAGAATGATATTATAAAATTGCTACGTCTCATAATTACATTTTTTTTGGTCCCCAAACACGTCCTTGAAGTTAAGAAATTAGAGTGCAAACAAGAAATTTTAGACAACGACATCACTCCAGGATATAGAATATGTCTACAAATGCTGACGTGGAATTTTCTATTTTAACTATAAACTAGGGTATATGCCGTGCCCTAGGGCACGGACACTTGTATCAATAAAATGTTACGAAATTTATTGTTATATTTTATTGAGAGAGAGAGAGATTTTTATTAGTTATTATTATTTTTTGTTTCTTCTCTCTTAAATTAGTTACTATTTTATTGAAAGAGAGAGAGAGAGATTTTAATTTCTTTTTTTAAACCTTTGAAATTTTTTTTTTCTTAAATTAGTTATTTTATTTCTAAAAAGGAAACGATTATTGTATTTTAAATATGTAATTTTATTTCTACAAAGGGCTATATTTTAAATTTTGAGAAGGACTTCTAGACAATATCCTTTATTAAAAAAAGATGTTTGTCTCAGTCATATTTTTTAAACACTTGAAAAAAGATTTTTTTTCTGTTTTATATAATAGATACCTAGTAGAATATGGTCAAAAACACAACTTCACCTTTCTTTGACCAGACTTACAGTAATGGTAACCCACTCAGGTAGACAAGACAATAACCTAAATACAACGGCTAATTAAAAGTTGCCAGTTGCAAGAGTCCTATAGAGAAGGCTAAACTAGTCAGTGGAAAAATGGCATCAGTATGCCATTAAAAGTTTGCTAACTCCAAGAACTTAAAATTGAGAAGGTGTAATATTCCAACGAAGGCCTAGTAGCAAGAAAGTTGGATTGTTTTATGACCCTAGACTTCTAGCTAGGGTTATACTATCACCAAATCATTGAACAATTCTCACGGAGGATTGCAATTTTTTGTTTATGAAATGGGTTATTTTCAAAGGGAGCGTCTATAGCCGCCTCCCAAAATTGTTGTAGCAGCCAGGGGTGGAAAATGGGCCGGGCACGGATGTCGGTGGGCACTAATGTTCCGGATTCAGGCGTTTCGGGTAACTTAAGTCAATGGCCACTTAACTAAACGGGCGGGTTCGGGTCACGCGAAAACTTAAATCTCTTGTACAAAGCCCGCCTTGTGCATTAGCCCGTGGCAGGTACTTCGGAATACGGGCGGGCCGGGTTAATCATCAAAATTATGAAAAATAAAATAAATATCCAGATTTAGAAGTATAAAGTTAAAGATCTAAGATGAATTTTTGTTTAGAAGTATAAAATAAAATCATACATGAATTTTTTTCACAAATTTAGGATTATGAATCTAAAATGATATAAAGATACAAACGATCACACCATCAAGTATGAAAACCGAGAAAATATCTCTACAAACCCTAGCCCAATAAAGCTCAAAATTATATTCTATTGACAAATTTTCTTCACCATTCTCTTTGGTTATCATCAACTTGTACTCAGCTATATACATATAGTTTGAGAGAGATACAGAGAAAAATATACACAGAGAACTACAAAGAGAGGGAGATAAACTACATATATTATCATCATCACATGAAATAAAAGAGAAATTACAGATTCAATAAAAGATATACATTAATCTTTAAGAGAGGCCAAATGCAAGAGTGATATACAAGAAACAGATGATTAAGAAGCAAAAGAAAGGCTAAGAACCACTTGATTTCTTCACATTCTTGTGCAGAAATAGTACAAAATGTCCTTAAAAACCACTTGATTTCTTCACATTCTTGTGCAGAAATAGTACAAAATGTCCTTAAAAACCACTTGATTTCAATTAAAAAACAATAGCAGACATGTTTAAATCACTCGCTTTCTTCGCCTTCATGTCTCCCTCTATCTTTCTCGCTCTCTTTCCCCCTCTCTCTAACTTTCTCCCTCGGTTTGTCCTCTATGATTAAGGCTGGGACTTTAGCCCGGAAGCTCGAAACCCGGTCCTGAACATCTGATTTCGAAGGGAGAGCGTACAACACGAAGCCCGAGATAGGCTCTACCCGCCCATGCCGTTAATTTTTAGTGGGCGAACTTGAGCTCTATTAAGAAATTCCTCACTCGAGACTCGAGTGCACAACCCGACTCATATACCCGACGCTTAAGGACTGTTAGATCTTTAACTTTTATACTTCTAATAAAAATTGGGTTAATTCCGTTTTGGCCCCCGATTTGTGACCAACTGGCCGTTTTAGCCCCCATAAGTGTCCGGCAGTTCGTTTTGGCCCCAAAAATTTCCTATTTGGCCCCAAATTTTATCCAACCTCCCAATTCTACCCCGGTGGCATTTCTGTAATTTTTATTTTTTCTTTTTGTTTTGTCCACCTCATCTAATCTCTCTCCTCCACCACACCACCTCCTCTCCACCTCACCCTTCTTCTCCGGCAGGATGTTGCCGGCCGGAATAAAAAATTCCGGCCGGCCACTTTTAAAAAAAAAAAAAAATTTCTCTCTCTTCTTCCTCTCTCTTCTTCCTCCTTTCTCTCTCTTCTTCCTCCTTTCTCTCTCTTCTTCCTCCTTTCTCTCTCTCCTCTCTTTATCTCTCTCTATTCCGGCGAAGGTAATCCTTCGCCGGAAAATTCTGGATCTGGGATTTCCCCAGATCCAGATCCCCTTCGTCTGGGAAATCCCAGACGAAGAGAACCTTCTCTTCGTCTGGAATCCCAGACGAAGAGAACCCTCTCTTCGTCTGGGAGATTCCAGACGAAGAGAACCTTCTCTTCGTCTGGATCTGGGGTTTGAAACCCCAGATCCAGAAATTTCCGGCGAAGGTTTACCTTCGCCGGAAATTGGGAGAGATAAAGAGAGGAGGGAGAGAGAAGAGGAGGGAGAGAGAAGAGGAGAGAGAGAAAGGAGGAAGAAGAGAGAGAGAGAGAGAGAAAGGAGGAAGAAGAGAGAGAAAGGAAGAAGAAGAGAGAGAAATTTTTTTTTTTTACTAAAGTGGCCGGCCGGAATTTTTTATTCCGGCCGGCAACACTCCGCCGGAGAAGAAGGGTGAGGTGGAGAGGAGGTGGTGTGGTGGAGGAGTGATAAGATGAGGTGGATGATAAAGAAAGGTGTGATGTGGTTTTTTTTTGTTTTTAACCTTTTTCACAAATAATTCTGTTTTGGCCCCCGAGGATAATTTCGTCAAAAATTTAGCCCTTGGGGCCAAAACGAACTGCCGGACACTTATGGGGGCTAAAACGGCCAGTTGGTCACAAATCGGGGGCCAAAACGGAATTAACCCATAAAAATTCATCTTAGATCTTTAACTTTATACTTCTAAATCTGGATATTTATTTTAATTTTCATAATTTTGATGATTTACCCGACCCGCCCGTAGCCCGAAGTACCCGCCACGGGCTAATGCACTCGGCGGGGTTTGAGCAAGAGATTTAGGTTTTCGCCCGACCCGTGCCCGCCCGTTTAGTTAAGTGGGCATTGACTTGAGTTACCCGAAACGCCCGAGCCCGGAACATTAGTGCCCACGGGCACCCAAGCCCGACCCGTTTCCCACCCCTACCTAGTTGTAGGGGCCTCTCAAGAGAGTTTGACTAAGGTCCAATTCCGACCCCCCCCCCCCCCCCCCCCCACCATTTTGGACTGAGAAGTCCGAGAGCCAAATCATGTCCTTGGATTGGGCCAGTCCGAAAGGAGACTGACCGTCCAGCCCAAAACGTCTCGGACTAGCCCAACCTGAAAAGTTGAAAATCATCTGAATAGGGTTATTCTCTTCAAGCTATGGTTTTCATGGATTCATGCTATGATTTTCATCTTTCTCTAGGGATTCAAAAGCTAAAAACATCTGAAATGGTTAGGGTTCTTTGTTTCAAGCTATGGTTTTCATGGATTCAAGCTGCGGATTCCATCTTCTTCCATGGGTTCAAAATTTGAAAACAAAAAAAAGTTTGGGTTCTTCATTTCAAGCTATTGTTTTCATGGATGCAAGTTTTGTAAAATGGTTAGGGTTCTTCGTTTCAAGCTATGTTTTCATGGATTCAAGCTATGGTTTTCACCTCTTCCATGGATCTAAAAGCTGAAAAACCATAAATAGCTAGGGCTCTTCATTTCAAGCTATGGTTTTCATGGATTCAAGCTACAATTTTTTTCTTTTCTCATGAATTCAAAAGATGAAAAAGTCAGAAATAAATGGTTAGGGTTAATATAATCGGGCAGTGGCCTTTCAAGTCACTTGTTTCAGAGAAAGTAGAGAGATAAAGAAGAATGAAAGAAGAATATGAAAAGAAAAGTGGGGTGCTCGGGAGGCACCCATTTTCAAAATGGCATCCATGGGTTATCACCAGCGTACTGTCTAGTCCTTTACTTTATAAAAAATTGGGTTAATTCCGTTTTGGCCCCCGATTTGTGACCAACTGGCCGTTTTGGCCCCCATAAGTGTCCGGCAGTTCGTTTTGGCCCCAAAAAATTCCTAAATGGCCCCAAATTTTTTCAACCTCCCAATTTTACCCTCATGGCATTTCTGTAATTATCTTTTTTTTCTTTTTCTTTGTCCACCTCATCTAACAATCACCACATCACCTGTCCACCTCACCCTTCTTCTCCGGCGAAATTTTGCCGGCAGGAATAAAAAATTCCGGCCGGCCACCTTTACCCAAAAAAAAAAAAAAAAATTTTCTTCATCTTCTTCATTTCTCTCTCTTCTTCATCTCCTTCTTTCTCTCTCTTCTTCTTCTCCTTCTTTCTCTCTCTTCTTCTTTCTCTCTTCTTCCTCTTTCTCTCTAACCCCTCTCTCTTCTCTCTCTATAACTCCGGCGAAGGGGCGGAGCCCCTTCGCCGGAGAACCAGACCTTGAAGGTCTGGTTTCTACAACCAGTCCCGGTCTGGTTGTAGAAACCAGATCTCGGTCTGGTTCTCCGGCGAAGGGGCTCCGCCCCTTCGCCGGAGTTATAGAGAGAGAAGAGAGAGGGGTTAGAGAGAAAGAGGAAGAAGAGAGAAAGAAGAAGAAGAGAGAGAAAGAAGGAGATGAAGAAGAGAGAGAAAGAAGGAGATGAAGAAGAGAGAGAAATGAAGAAGATGAAGAAAAAAATTATTTTTTTTTTTTTTTTGGGGTAAAGGTGGCCGGCCGGAATTTTTTATTCCGGCCGGCAACCTTTCGCCGGAGAAGAAGGGTGAGGTGGACAGGTGATGTGGTGATTGTTAGATGAGGTGGACAAAGAAAAAGAAAAAAAAGATAATTACAGAAATGCCATGGGGGTAAAATTGGGAGGTTGAAAAAATTTGGGGCCATTTAGGAATTTTTTGGGGCCAAAACGAACTGCCGGACACTTATGGGGGCCAAAACGGCCAGTTGGTCACAAATCGGGGGCCAAAACGGAATTAACCCTAAAAAATTTCTAGATGGTGTTTTCTTTGCCTTTACCATTTATTGACGGTTTAAAATTTTTAAAACTTTCCAGCAATCACTTTTAATTGGCACATAGTCACATAGTCAACTTTTGCTCTTTCTAAAAATCATCTCTTTCTTTTGCTTTAACCAATTCATCTTCCCCAATTATTTCTTTCTCTAAGTATTCTGATATCTCTTTCCCAATTATTTCCCTCTCTAAGCTCATTATGAAGTTCAGTATATAAAAGGGAGGAGAGATAAAGTTTCTAGAGAGAGAAAATTTATCTCTTTGAAGATTTCTCTGTCATTATTAACTTTGAAGATTTCTCTCCAAGATAAAAGAAAATCATTGATTGGAGTTTGTGTTATTGCTAGTTTGATTAAATTATCTCTTTGATTTCTTCAACAGGTAATTGAAGATACTTAAATTTTGCTTTTAGATTACACTTTCTTGACTTGGATTTCAGTTCGTTAATCACTGTTTATGATTGGTTCTTTATTAAAAGTGATTTGAATTCTAGTATATAAAGGTGACTTCTGATTCTTGCTTTGGACTTCGTGTGTGTTGGTGTATAAGACATTTAGATTGACCTGATCTAATTCTTTTTTCTAAGATTTATTCCATCCGAGAGTTTTGTTAACAATTATGGTTGATTAAGGCTTCAAAGTTCATTCATTTAGGGTTTTTAGATTAGAATTTTAATCACTTGGACACAACATTGTTGTACGATTTGTTAATTTTATCTAGCTCGGTGAAGTTGGTGTTCTAGTGAAGCTGCCATAGGAGTTGGTGTTCTTATTATTTTGGTTATTCCTAAGTTACGAGGTAAAAGGGTTTTGATTTTGGTATTAATCAATGGAGAATAGCCCGCCCTTGACTAAGATGACAAGTTGTGGTGTATCAGGTGTTGCTCTAGAATGCAGAATGGCATGCATAGATGACCCTCATGATCGAGACGATGTATCCTTGTTGTGTTGTAGATGGTACGAAATTGATGCTTTGACAAGGAAGCACATTAGGATTGTTTTGAGTTATTCAACAATGTCTGATTGTCTTAGGGCAAAGCTTCCCCAACTTGGAATCACTGAAATTGAAATGAAAACCTTGGTTGCAATGTTTAATCTCATACCAGAGGACTTTGACCTAATTTTAAAGGACGGGAGAGAAACTTTCTAAAAGAGATAAATAATTGGAGAAGATGAACTAGTTAAGAAAGAAGGAGATGAGGAAGAGAGTTTTTAGAGAGAGATAAAAAGACCGTTAGCTATGTGGTAATTAAAAGAGGGCATATATCTGGGAAGTCTCATACAAAGTTAACAGTCAACAGACGAAACAACAAAAAAGAAGTCATCTGGATATTTTCGATAAACTAGGGGCTAGGCGGGAAGCTAGTCATAATTTATGGGCCATCTGAGAAATAATCCAATGATATAAACTTAAGGATGAGACAAATACTTTAGGATGAAGTGTGAGTTTAGTAACCCTCATTCAAACTGTTAATTTTTTTCAGAGAATAAACACATTTACAGTTAGATTTGAATTAGAAAGTTTTATTTTTGAATTTAAAAATTGACTTATTTATTTGTTATTCTTTTATCTTCATCTTTCACATTTGACCACCATCGCCCCCATTTTGACCACCACTATCACTATTTATCTAACATTCCTTCTTTCATTGTCGACCACTACCGCCACCATTTTTCTCCCATCTCCAAATCTTCTTCTCTTTGGCGGAGCAATGCCCGAAAATCTATCTCGGACACAAAATGAGCCAATGCTCCACACGCGAGCAGAGGTCCCTCGTATGAGTTCTTCCTTTTGGACGTTTTTGTCCGTCTTCGTGAAATGTAATAATGCCGCGTGTGATCCGTTGCCAACTATATCCCACCCATTTGAACATAAATCCTTGAAAACACTCTCCCTGCTACAATGAAAGGTTTTTTTGGCCACTAGTCCTTTTCTCTTGCTCCAAAATCACAATATAACCCTCATTTGTTGTAATCTTGCATGAAAAAATATTTTTGTTCTACTATTGCAGTTTTCTGAACTACCATATTGTGTTCTTCTTGTTCATAACGTGTTTGTATTCTTTTGTTTCATAACCAATTATTCCCATCCGTTTTTAGGTCATTTGAAAACTATCATATGGTATTTTCTTTTTTCATAACGTATTATGAACTCCACATGATATTATTTGCGAGTATTTCACATGTCTAGCTACTTCGTCACTTCAATTAACGTCAAAAGTTAAAATATTTATTCACAACATTCGTTATAACCAAACATCATTACTATTTTCTACATAAACATTTTAATTGTAGTAACATTCATGATTATTAGCAAATTCAGATCATACAATGTAATTACATATATTTCTAACGTAAATACAACATGAGCGCTCGTACGATTGTATAAAGGTTCACATTACATTATAAACTGTCAAATATATTATGAAAGTCAACAATGCGAAACCCTATAATACATAATAAGTGAATCAGTTTAGGGTTGATAGTTATACATGTGAGGGCAAATTGGGTTCAAATTTTTATTAAAAAACAAAATTGTTATTAAAAAACGTTACCATCACCCCAGAATTCTCTCAATTAGTGTATAATATCACACTATAAAAAACGTTACAAAAAGTTTGTTAATTCCTATTTGGCCCCCTATTTTGTGATCAGCTTCAAATATGGTCCCAAAATTTATGTAAATTCAAATATGACCTCCTATTTTCATACAAATGTCATAACTGCCCCTCCCATTAATGTATTTTCAAAATAAAATAAAAAAGAAAACCTAAATTCCACCTCACTTCCCTCTCCACCACTCATCTCTCTCCACGTCACCTCTCTCTCTCCACCTCACCAGTCTCTTTTCTGATTTTCTGGCCGGCGACTTTTAAACTAATTTTTTTTTCTCTCATCTCTCTAAAAATTTTTCCCTTCGCCGGAGTTTTTAGAGAGAGAGAGAGAGAGAGAGAGAAGAGAGAAATTTTTTTTTTTTAGTTTGAAGGTCGCCGACCGGAAAATTTTCCGTCCGGCGACCTTCATCGGAGAAGAGACTGGTGAGGTGGAGACAGAGAGAGGTGAGTTGGAGAGAGAGGTGACGTGGAGAGAGATGAGTGGTGGAGAGGGAAGTGAGGTGGATTTTAGGTTTTATTTTTTTATTTTATTTTGAAAATACATTAATAGGAGGGGTAGTTATCGCATTTGTATGAAAATAGGGGGTCATATTTGAATTTACAGAAATTTAGGGACCATATTTGAAGCTGGTCAAAAAGTAGGGGATAAATAGGAATTAACTCTATTAAAAAACAAACTAGCTCTCTTGGGTCAAAATTCAAAAATTTGGTCAAAATTCCAGACTTGCGAACCCAGAGAAGATATCTAGACAGGCATTGCAGAAATTAATTTCTTAAAGTAGGAAAATAGTTTTTTCTAGAACGCTTTTAAATTGAAAACAACAAAACGATAAAGAGAATATATACAATAGCTCTCTCCTCTCATTTTTAACTACTCCTCTCTTCTCTACTGTGTTTTCTCTTCTTTCTCTCTCTAAAACTGATACTCTCTCTCTCTCTCGCGACAAAACTTATAGAGAGGAAAGAAAGATGGGATGGTTTCTTTGCTCTGGGAAATCAAATAAGAAACCTAAACAAAAGTTTCTCAAAGATCAGATCCAACCTAACTCTTCCTCAGGTATAATTTCTACCATCTTCAAAAACCCAATTTCTATCTTAATCCCATATCTTATTTTTTTTCTACTTTAATGGGGTTTGTAAATCTGGGGTTGTTTTAATATGGTCAATATGAGATTCTTTTAAGTACCCATTTAGGTATTTTCATTCTTCTCTTTGATCTGGTTGATTTTGAGAAGAGAAGACTAAATTTTAAAATGATTTATAGGATATAGTTTTTTTTTCTTTTGCTTTTGTTTTGGGATCAGTGGGTCTATTTGGGCTAAAGTTGAGGAACCTTAAGATTGTGGGATTTCATTAAATTTTGGAGATACTGTTTTACTGATTTGGGGTTGGTTATCATTAGGGTGTTGATTAATTGATATTAGAGATGTAATTATGCTGGTAATATAATACTTTTATGCCAAAAATTCACTTATTGGAGTACTAAGTGAATAGATATGAGTATGCTCTTTTGGATTAAATGGGTTTGGATTGAATTATAACTTGCTATTGCTTTAACATATAGGGTTTCTTTTGTTTTCTGTAATTTGAACGACCCAAGTTGGATTCCTTCATTTAAGTTGGTTTTGCCTTTTCTATGTATTTTTGGTCTGGTTTTTGGATTGTTGATTATGTTCTTCTTTTCCAAGTGAGGAACTGAGAAAATAAATCAGTGATCTTGTTTCACTTTTGCATCTACTTGTTTGTTATTTTTAGATAGATTTTTGAGTTACGAGAGTATAAATTACTTATTTTCCTACTCCTTTCGTTCAGAGAACATAAGGGTGAATCCCTCAGTAGATGTGCAAGACAATTCGAGGGATGGAGGGTCTAATCACATTGCAGCTCAGACGTTTACCTTTCGTGAATTGGCAGCTGTTACAAAGAATTTCAGGGATGATTGTCTAGTGGGTGAGGGTGGTTTCGGTAGAGTTTATAAAGGGCGATTAGAGAATACTAACCAGGTTTGTCAAGTTAACAAATATTACATCATTAGTGCTATAAATTTTTTATTTATTTTGAACTTGTATCGTTGAGCTGGTCATGATGTTCGAATGTTGTGTCTGTGTTTGGTGTAGATTGTAGCTATCAAGCAACTTGATCGGAATGGATTGCAAGGAAATAGGGAGTTTCTGGTTGAAGTTTTGATGTTAAGTCTACTTCACCATCCTAATCTGGTCAATCTAATAGGGTATTGTGCTGATGGAGATCAGAGGCTTTTGGTCTACGAGTTCATGCCTTTAGGATCTTTGGAAGATCACCTCCATGGTAAATACCTTTTCCTCTTAATAAACTATTTGGTAAATATTAATATTGTTTGTCATGAAACTTTCCATGGTCTGTGGTATTATTCTCACACGTCCAATCCCCCTCACTTGTGAGTTCTGCCGTTCTTTTAACCTATCCTGTTATTTTTTCTTTTGGGTCATGTTGAACATGTGTACTTATCTTTCATACCATATTAAGTTTGTCGTCAACCAACTCAAATCAATCTGTAATGAGTGGAGAGGTTCTAAATATTATAATATTTAGGTCATAGTACTTCTCTTGGTCCATTTGTGAGTATTCTCCCTTTAAATCTTATTACACATGCTAATATTTGTCTCTGATTTGCTTGGTGCAGACCTCCCGCCCGATAGGAAACCACTTGATTGGAACACTAGAATGAAAATTGCCGCTGGTGCAGCAAAAGGATTGGAGTATTTGCACGACAAGGCGAATCCCCCCGTTATATACCGTGATTTAAAATGCTCAAATATTTTGCTCGGTGAGGGATACTATCCTAAGTTGTCCGATTTTGGGTTGGCCAAACTGGGTCCTGTTGGGGATAACACTCACGTCTCGACTAGGGTTATGGGCACTTATGGGTATTGTGCGCCAGAATATGCTATGACTGGTCAACTTACGCTGAAGTCAGATGTTTATAGTTTCGGGGTAGTTCTTTTGGAAATCTTAACAGGCAGGAAGGCAATAGACAGTACAAGATCTAAAGCGGAGGAAAATTTGGTTGCTTGGGTAAGATTTATTGGCATCTCCTTGTCTTTTATATTACTTTTTTCTCAGATATATCTTTTTTTGCCGAGATTGATGAGTATAAATTTCTCCACCTTAGAATAGTTCCAGCATTTCTTCGCCGTCCACTTTTCGAGGATATTAGTCTTAAATATGTGCCAAAGGTTGTTGTTATTACTAGTCATTAGCCCGAGAGTCTGAGACAATTAAAGAATGGTCCGAGTAATGAGTGAGAAACTCGACATGGTGGCACCTTGCTTTTTTGGCACCGTGACTATTAACTATTTCGGTGTTACTCTAATTGGATCTTGAGGGGTTCACTGTAACTGGAACTACTTGAAGTTCTCGTGCCCCAAGCAAAGGTCTTAGTACTTCACAAATCAAGTCTACGTCTTGCCAATACCACCATTAAAAGGCATAGAAAAAGCCTAATATAGGGATCTATATTTCTTGTTAGTTTCTTTTAATGATAATCTTGAAGATCACATCATTACTCTTTGCAGTAAAAACATCGCATCGCTATTCGTTGTTGCTGAACTTTTGATTTTGAGTGCAGGCTCGACCCTTGTTTAAAGATCGGAGGAAATTCGCACAAATGGCAGATCCAACACTTCAAGGACGATATCCTGCGAGAGGCTTATACCAAGCGCTTGCAGTTGCTGCTATGTGTGTTCAAGAGCAACCCAATATGCGACCTCTCATAGCAGACGTTGTCACGGCTTTGACTTATCTTGCTTCCCAAACATACAATCCCGAAACACAACCAGTCCAATATTCTCGAATGTCTCCTTCCACTCCTCGAACAAGAAGGGATACCGATAGGCGATTTAACATCGTCAATGGATCTGAGAGAGATCAAACCAGAAGGGTAAGATAGAAAAAGGCTAAGTTGAGATTATGCTCATGGCTTTTGATCCTTCATGATCTTCAAGAAGACACTGATCCGATGGTTCATTTCAAATGAGGATTTGGGTATGTTATCTTGATCCGGTTAATCTGCACTTATTAGTTTACACACCTATTCTTTTGGTTGCATACATGGTGATCACTGGTTGTCAAATTTTGTCGATTGTTTCCGATAACAGTTGCATCATGCTGCCGAAATCTGTTTTTTCTTTTCTTTTTTTTGTTTTCTTCTTTCTGATGTTATTTTCCCCCCTTCTTTGGTGTATATGTGAGTTTGGTCCTTGTATCTAAATAGACTAAATTCCATTTATTTCCATGTTTCCTTGTGTGTATATATATCTCTCGTCACATTTGATCCATTAGTGAGTTAATAAAGTTTGAAAGGATAGGGTTTCACAAACTTTTCACTTTCTGAGGTATTTGAAAGGATTAGGGTTTTGCAATTTTAGTGATTGATGAAACAATTCCTGCATTTACATCCTTGTGTCCCTACCTTCCCTAGGATACCCTGATAACTTATTGAAATGTGTTATAGATGCCTCTGCCATAGGTTTCACTGGTTCGTCTTCAAGAGTAGATTTTTTTTTTTTCTCAGAGTCTCTTCTGTAAATCGAAACACCCAAGGTTGTTAAAAATGTGTTATAGTAGATGCCTTAGTAGCCGGTGCCACCTGTTCTTCTGAAAGAGTGGATCTTTTTTCTTTCTTTCTGATAAGTCTCTTTTGTAAATCGAAACAAACATTAAAACATGATAAAAATGTGTTATAGGTGGCCCTGCAATAGGTATCACCTGCCCAGTCTTACAAATTAGGTGTTTTCGGATTAGAGTCTCTGTAAGTTGTTATCCATGTGCCCTATTTTTGGTGCAAATGGTATCCAAAGACATTTTTGTTAGTGGTATAAAACTTTTTTTTTTTTTTTTGTTGAACTAATGGTATAAAACTTAAAAAAGGGAATTAACAAAAGAGAATAATAGAAAGAGGAATCTAATTTTCAACAAAAAAAAAAGAAAGAAAGAGGAATCTAAAGGGATGGTTAGGAGTGTCAGAACATGTCTTGTATCTCATTAGGAGACCAATCTTGTCAAAATGCCCATAATGCATTACAATAATTTTATTAATATTTATGACTCATTATTATTAGTTATTCATTTTCTTAGATTATCATTATAAAATTTATTACTTTATTAAATACAAGATAAATAACCAATCAACAATTTATCCTCCATGCTCAACATTTATAAAATAAAAAGTATACTCAACCTGCCTCCTAAGACTCCCACTTAAACTGTCTGTGAAGGAAACAAGGGTTTGCCCTCCTCTCACATGTTCAGTCACGTGGAGAGGGAAATTCTTGTTTCTCTCACAGGTGGTTTAAGTCGGAGTCCAAAGAGGCGGGTCATGTAGACTTGTTGTTTATAAAAAGAAAAATGATTCCCGCCCTTATTGTTCTTTTTTTGATAGAAACAACTCCTACCACTCTCAAAGGTCTTTGGTATAGGGATCTTGTTAAGCTGTATTGGGACATTTTGTTCATCGGTCAAAACCCTTTAGAGATAACCCGAATATAAGATTCGAGACTAGATTACGGACAGGGTCAGACTTAATAAAACGGTAAAACTTTTTATAAGATTAACATAGGCGTCTTGACTTTAATATAGAATTGAAATGTAAAAAAAAATTGATGAACAAACAAAAAACAGAGAATATTTTCTTTAAAAGAAGAAACAGATAGATCTGTCATCCATGGATGAAGCTAGAAATTTATTGTCTCTTGTTTCTTTCCTCTAGTAATTGAAGATTGTCTTTTATGTTTAAATTTTTATATCTTATTTTTCTTCTTCTTCTCTACCTACTCTGTTATTTAATGAACAAAACTTATAGAAATATGAAATACCATGTGCATTTATACTTATCTTGTCTTTAACATGTTTAGTGACAAGACTACTAGATTCACTCAACATTTTTATCATCGGAAATTGGTGTATATATAATGAAATTTCCTTTTTATAGGTACACAAAAGTTATAGGCAGTCAGAGTAATCGACTTTTGTATTTGAATACATTGACTGATAAAGACTATCCGGGTTCAGACAATTCTATACAAGTACTATACATTTAAGAACTAAATATCACCTTCGACTAAATTTTGTTAACCGATCTTTGGTAGAAGATATTTTGATAAGACGATTGTTATAACAACTGTTATTTATATTATTATTTTTCAATCAAACTAGTAGATAATAACAATTATTTGAATGTTGAAGACCACAAAACATAGTAATTATGATTGCATGATTGGATTGTTTGTTCAATTGTGTGATTAGGATTTGTTGTTTTAGATTTCAGATGGGAGAAAGATCTCAAAGGGTTGAGAGATTCATTTTGCTTAGTACTTGGTTACAAGTTAAAACCCTGGCCGGGCCAATCAGCCAAACTTGAAGTTAGAACATAAGATGAAGATTTGACTCGTATGTGACCAATAGAAAGTTTGTCGTCATTTCTGATAGAAAAAATGTTAACCTTGACGGTACTCGTAAGAGAGGGCAAAACAGTCCGTTAGTCACATTCGGATATTGAAACCAACGAATTTGTCAAATTTTGGGGACTAAACTGAAACTGTCCCGATAAAAGTAAAACTAGGTAAAAAACATCAACTGACAATCTCAGTGTTTGATGCTGCTAAATGAAAGAACAAGATGATTTCAAGACTCTGTACATTGTATTAGGATGACTCTAAAATGCGATCGGGATAACGTAATTAATCATTTGAGTCCTTGTGAAGATATATTTCTCATGAGTCCTACAAAAGGAACATCAATAAATGCCCTAATAAATGTTAAGCTATCTTCTAAAAAAGAAATCTGTGGACGAATTTAGTGCATTATACAGTGAAGACTAAAATAGCTACTCGAACAAATTCCCTGGGTCAATTAGGTTATGGTGGCTGTGTATAAAAGAGGGGAGCCCCTTATAAATGTTAAGCTATACAAATCTATTGTAATCTCAAACCCAACAGTTGGGGCTGAGTGCCCAAACCCTAGCCAGGTTGCCCAAAGAGAGCCCCTCGGGCTCTCCAAGAGGCAGGGAGCTCCCTCCCAAGTGGGAGATTCTAAAGGCACCGTTGAATGTGGTCATGGTGGCCTTGCCAATAGCCCAAACTTAGAGAAATTAAAAGGAGAGTTTTACAGGCACCACAACAAACCCCACATGCTTACCTACCTTCTTCACTTGGTCCATGTAAGTGGACCAAATCAATTGTTAAGTCCTTCCACAAAATCTTTTGGTGATAGGGAGATGTTGATGGTGCAGGAAGAGAGACAAGAGAGAGAGAGAGGTAAGAGAACCATGGTGGTGGTAAGAATGAGAGAACGGCCCACGACAGAGAGGGATTTGTCGCCAGCATTTCATTTCAACTTCTTTATTTATTTTCTTTTCAAAATGAGTTCGTGTATTTACAACATCTTCAACTCAATCTCTAAAACTTACAGTGTCACATAAGAATTTGAAGTATTTGTTAAAAGAAATTTTTTTTATCCAATAATTCTTTTTCCCAATGGACATTATGGAAACCTTCTTTCTCTGTTAAATTGAGTAGAAATCTCATTAGAGACAAAAACTTTAAAGTATCTTTATTATTCTACTAGATATAACCCGTGCCTCCGGCACGGATGAACTTGTTTGATGCATTATTTAATTTGCAAGTGCAAAGGTCCACTGCATCCCGCTGGTATTCATATGTTGCATTTATTAATTTCTGAACTCTTCCATTTCCTATGAATGAAATCATGAATTAAATTATGTGAAGAACAAAAATACAGTTTGAATACTATCATCGAAACTAAATTCAATACAAACTTTTGAGTAATTAAGAAACTAAGAAAGGAAAAAAATACGAATGTTAAAGAAAATACAAACAGAACAACAAATTCCTCAAACGTCTTTGGATTGGCCTTCGCGATGGCTACGATGGTTATCCAGTTTGAACGAAGAATAATTCTTGAGATGAATTATGTACTTGCAGAAAATGAGAAAAAAAATAAGAATATAAGTCAAGTTCATGTTACTAAAGGAAAAAAAAAGATGGCAGCAAATACCTTTAATTTAATAAACTGGTTAAGTCAAGTTCTAATTTCGGTTGATTTCAACAATTCAGTACCATACCACAGACCGATTGAGACCACGCGCCACATTCATGTTTCAGTCGAAATGGTCTCCACACGAGGAAGATACAAGGAAAGAAATTTTATAATCGCAAGTAACCTCGATTTGAAAGCACAAAACAATACCTTTAGATCTGTAGTCTCATCATGGATTATTTTTTGTTTGCATCTTTAAGTTCCTGATTCTCGTTAATTCCTTAGCCGATTCAGATGCAAATAGTGTTAATGAGTATAATAGATTAGTCGGTTTTCACATGTCTCTCAGGCTCCACCTGCGTGAAACCCAGGGGAATTATCTCAATATAATACTCCCTAATCAGATTGAAAAATGGGAAAGTTTACTCTAATGCCTTACTTTAGTAATTTCAGATTTATATATGTTGTTTATAGTTTAGGTTTGTATAATTTAGATGTAACATAGGAATAATTATATTTCTTCATTATAATAGATCTCATACAAAATATATAGAAAAACAGGAAAGAAATTTAGAGGTTAGTTTCATGTACAGAGAAAGTCATTATTCATTAATAATCTATCAAGAAATCAACTTCAGGTAAAATGAATAATCTTTATATCTTAGGTTTTCTTACCAAGGAACGAGAAGATAATGTCTGACAATTCTATAAACCTAAACTATCTTGGATTTTGCAGTACATATGAGTAATTGATTTCCCGACACCATTGGTTGACTCCAAAATCACTCAGAACTACAAATTAAAGCAACCTAAGAAAAATAAGACGATAATTCTCTAATTAAGATCATGTAGAAACTAAATTTAAAATAAGAAAAAGATCCTTCCGTTAATCTATTGAAACTCATAAGATAAATAGAGACCTCCCAATAAGTCTTCCATGGATAATGGATTCACCATCGGTTTTGTGGAAAACCCTTGTACGTAAATGAGCATCAAATGCACAAAACCATTAACAAATGCGTAATGCCAACCATAGTAACCCAAAAAGACAAAACATCAAAAATACAAAAACGAAAAGAAAGCATAAATAAAATTCAAACATATTGAATAGTCTTTAAAGATAAAACAAAAGTAATAATACCTGAATTGAAGTTGAGAAATGGTATAGGTCATTGAGCATCTAATAAGGCCAATTTCAAGTCCAAAGCACCCTAAAGGAGAAACCAAAAGGTTGAAGTTGACTCTGTACCTGTTGGTTAGCGCTCCTCAACTCTACACTTTTCTCTCTATTGTGCTTTTCAATTTCTTCAGACTTACCCAATCACCAAAAGAGCATGCTAGAATGATAATTGAATTCATTTGAGTAAACAATGTGAACTTTAGAAATGCCCGTTTTCTTTGTATCAAATCCACCTGAAAAAATAACCTAACCAAATTTGATTACTAATACCCCAAGCAGGATAACAAAATGAACAGTAACGAAAGAGAAACTTAAAATGCCATCTTACCTAAATACACTTGTTTCCCACCGTCCATGTCCATCAAATATAAATAAAAAGATAAAAGTATAAAAAAACAAATCATAAGACTTGAGAGAGTGAGAGATGTTAAAATGATAACTCGATTACTTACCAGAGATGAGACTCCCAACTTACTGTTTCTCCCGTAAGTAAAACATGATGCCCTGGTGTTGAGAACACTTGGATATGAACTACTAAATATCCCAAAAAATACTATTGGATGGATGGATTTGAGTTATCATATTGAAACGGAAGAGAGAGGAGTTTTAGAGAAATGATGAATTGCATATTTAATGGGCATTGAGAAAGTTGCATTTTGAAACGGAAGGGGTTTAAGGAAATTTAATGAGCCGAAATAATTGGTCCAAAGGCTATAATGCGAAGATAAAGAATTGGACGCTCATGATTTAAAGGTCTATATTAAATAGGTTTAATGAGAGGGTGAATGATATCTTCTTTTTTTTGAAGTCAGGGCCGGCCCAAACATTTGGGAGGCCCCCAGCGAAAATTAAATTTGGGGCCCTAATATATTGCATATTCGAAAAAATAAATAAAATTCCAAAAAACGCTATAAAGAGGAGTCGAACCCTTGACCTCTTCCATAAAGTCCATGTCCTTATCCACTAAGCTACAACTTAAGTCATGTCTTAAATCTATTTGCAATATAATTATTATTTCAAAGTCAGTATACAAAATTCGAAACTTTAGGCCCTTCACTATGTTGGGGCCCAAAGCGACCGCTTTGGTTGCTTTGGGCCCGGGCCGCCCCTGTTTGAAGTAGGTGATAGATCTAAAGGTTGATATTACTGCTGATATGGCATGGACGGCCAGACTTATCTCTTGGTTTGTCCCAGTCAGCAAAAAACTTTGTGTTTTATTATATAGATGTATGAAAGAGAACCATAATTGAAACTTGAAACATATGTTTTCTATAGTGCGTTTAGATGAAAGAAGCATGAATCTACGGATTCATGATTCCACGAGTCCTTCGGATTCATGATTCCAAGAGTTCATGAGTCCAAATTATTTTTTTGGTTTGTTTGGTAACTAGTAAGGGTAAGGATCTTATGATTTACAATTTATTTTTAAACACATCTTTAAAATTATTTTGTTTTAAAAAATTGTTTTTTTCTGAAAACTTTTTTTTCCATAAACTGTTTTTCACTCCGCAAACCATTTTTCCGAAAACTGTTTATTTTCCCGAAAACTGTTTATTTTCCCCAAAACTGTTCTTCCGGAAACCTCTTTTTATCACAAGAACAGTTTATTTTTCCACGAAATTATTTTTTTTTCAAGGAAACAGTTTTTTTTATCACGAAAACCGTTTTTTCCCAAGAAAACTATTTTTTTCAGAAACCTTTTTTCGTGAAAAAATCGGTTATGTAAAACTCTCGAAAAAAATCGGGTTTTGAAAGAAAAATCTAAAAAGAAAACAGCTTTCTTGAAAAAAAACAATTTCTCGAAAAAACAATATTTTCTCTAAGAAATCGATTTCTGAAAAGACGATTTTCTCAGAAAAAACGTTAATAAAATAAACGGCTCCGGAACAACAATGTTCGAGGAAAAAACAGTTTTCTGAAAAAAAAATCTGAAAATAAAACAGTTCTTGTGAAGAAAAACAGTTTTTCGAAAAAGAAGGGTTCTGAAAATAATGATTTCTGAAAAAAATTGCTTTTCGAAGGAAAAAAATGATATTCGAAAATAAAAAACGAATTGTCAAAAGAAAAAAAATTTCCTCAAAATATGAATCTCGGAGAATTTTTTTTTCGGGGAAAAAAGTATTTTCAGAGAAATATGTCTTTTGTTTGAAATTTGGACTTAATAATCCTAAATCATAACAAATCTTAGGAGGCAGGGCGAGATTTTGGTCTAATGAAATTTGAACTTAGGATTCTAGAGTCTTTAAATTCTTGGTAGTCAAACAGAACAAGATATCTCGATTCCTACTAGATCCCATTTTTAATAAGAATCATGTATGATACGCGCGTTGAGTCCTTCATTAGAGGTGCTCTTAATCATGTGCTCTTAGTAATGTGTTTGGACTTTGAAAAATCTCATTTTGGGTGGCCTAGTTGGGGACGGGGCAGTATTTTGAGTGCCCACCCATAATCGCCTTTGACTTGACTTCCTATGGCCATGTTGGCACCTAGAAGTTGTGTAGATAGAGCCCATGACTTGATAAGTAAACTACTACGTTATAATTAGGACCCACCTTCCCCACATGTGTGTGCAGTGGTATCTTTTGGCATTGTATTGGTCCCTAGTGACCCCCACCCATGTAAGCTGCCACACCATTGTTGTTCTTGAATGAGTCCAAGCACTATGTCTTTGAAAAAGTCCTACCCCATTAGTGATGATTGATTTGATGGTAGCAATCCTAAAATGTAAACAAAGTAAATCAGAATAATTTCAGCTATTTGTACAAAGAAAATTTGATCACTAATCACAGTAAATTATAGTTACGGATTTTATTTTAATGTTTGAATAAATTGTTTTTTATTTTTTTTTTGTTAAAGGGGTTTGAATAAATTGTTGATTTTCATACATAAATTTCATGTTTATTTTTCAATTGTTCAGCGCGTCTCGAACCCTTGACCTCTAAGGTGGAAGTTATACTTCTTACCGCTCGAACCAAGAATTGTTGGTCATAATTTCATGTTTCCATTTATATACAAATAGACTAAAAATGAGATAAAAACAAGGTTTTTGGTACAAGAAGAGTATCACCTCGTATAGGGAGTTCATTAAAGAGGGTTAATTTACGTCTTAACTCTTAACTCTTGTTATACCAAATTGCTTCAAGGGTTTAGAATCCAATCTTCTCAAAAAATGGATTTTTATACCTTTTACCATATGGACATAAAAACCCTCACTTTCTAAAACAGAGCCCCGTCAATGTCCCACCTTCATATTTCATGGATTTTCAATTTGTGGGCGGAAAGAATCTGGAAAGGCAAGATTTGGACGTGATTTGGGGGTTTTAATAGGAAGTAACGGATCAAGGATATTTTCCAAAACAGATTTGGAAAACGGATATTTTCCAAAACAAATTTTCTCTCTCATCCTTTCAGATTTGGAAACCAAATCTATATATCACTTTCTCTCACTTAACTTTCAGATTTGGAAAGAGTATATTTCTGAGATCAATTAGCGTGATTTGAGGGTTAATATTCAAAACATATACTATATATCAACTTTCTCTCACTTAACTTTCGTTTTTACTCATATATAAAGACACTTCCAATACAAATTATGAAACAAGTTTGTAAATTATATGTTATTTATGACGAGGAAATCATAATTTGTCATGTATACAACGTAATTTGTCATATGTATGTGTGTTATGTCCATTATGTACCATTGAATACTTAGATTATTTTCTGACATAAATTACTTGTTTTTTTAAGCGTACATGCCCATTATGTACCATAAATTATGGTAACATGTTAGGAAATGTAAATCTGAAATCATGTTTATGTGATTTATCATAAATTATGTA
Organism: Eschscholzia californica; assembly: GCF_041429995.1. Lineage (NCBI taxonomy): Eukaryota > Viridiplantae > Streptophyta > Magnoliopsida > Ranunculales > Papaveraceae > Eschscholzia > Eschscholzia californica. Next base: position 38,187,018 of record NW_028238420.1, on the reverse strand, counting down.
TACTGTATAGTAAATAACACAACCTTTGTACGACTGAAATGAAATTTTATTGAATAATAATCTGTGTTTTATTATAAATGAAAAGAACATAGTAGACTAGGTAACTTAAAAAAAAACTCCGTTGGAATGTTGCCCGAGCTCTCGATCCTTACTGTCTTTGGTCTTCCAGGTCTACGGCGAATCAAACATGGTAGTGTTTTTGACTCTTCATTAAATGTACGTGGTTCATCAAAGTTAGGGGCAAGGCTTTTATGTTCCTTGTAAGTCTTCACATAAGACTCCGTTGTCCAAACAGGATCATAGAAACAATCTTCTTCATCGTAATTTATGCTTCTATAGTTTATGTGATGATTCTGTAGGAAATTCCATCAGTGCTGGTTTACTACAAGAAAAAAAACATATACGTTAGTTATAAAAATTTATAATTTATCATAAACGACATGAAACAATGAATAACTTATCCATAATGTTCGATAAACTTCAACATGTGTTGGAGATAAATAGTATTTTAGTTTGAATCACATTGACACTGTAATATAACACAGATATGTGTAATTTGCTATAAATTACATGTACTGTTTCAGAAATTACGCAATTATACGTACTTTATGAATAATTAAACATTGTTTTTAAATAAGGCTGCTAAAGTATGTATAACTGTTAACAGATTACATATATTTTACATCCTGTTATACATTTGCAGTACGACCGAAATTGACTTAATGTACTTTAAAGTATGAAAAATTTAATACGAATTACTTATAATGTACATTCTGTTAAGAGAAACCGTACGGAATAATATCTAGATTAAAAATTGTACGGATGCAAAGTTCTGATGTGAAGAAATGTCAGAAAATCAAAAACCTAATATCAGAAAATCAAAAACCTAAATTACAGATCTGAAATCTTTTGTATGAAAAAGAGAATGAATGATGTTTCGGTTTTAGAAAGAGATCAAAATCTGGTTTGTAAATAATCAAAACGATTTATAATCAATAGGAAAACTAAATCTAATGAAATATGATATGATGATTCGATGATACAGTGATTACAACCATTTATAAACAAAATCATATAAATCTTAGAAGATGTTAAGCGAAAACATAAATTTGAAAGATGGTTTCTTACCTTATAATAAGATGAAACTGTAGATCTTGAAAATAAACTTGATATGAAGAGATATAAATGGAAATGGAGTTCTGAACTTGTGTATTGGATTATAATGATATACGAAGCTTCTTCACAATAAGAAAGAATATAAAAAGTTTTGGTTTTAGAAAGAGAAACAATTATGGATTTTCGATTTTGACTATAAATGAAGATCATGTTTCGGTTATTAAGATGGTGATTGGAGAGACAAAGAAGGAGATAAAAAAGAAAACAGAATATTAGTAGATTTGATCAAAACGGATTTGAGTTTAATATATATATATATAAGATTATATTTGGTATGATGAATTACTAAGCATCCTAGAGATCTGGGTATTCTATCGAGATGGATCCAAATGGACTAGATATCCATCTAAATTAATATTTTGGTTTTTAAACCTTTTTGGGATTAGAGATGACTAAAACTGTTATTAGAGCCCGTTTTTTGGTCTATACGCTCAAAATTCAATAAATAACACTAAGCATAAGATTTTTTTTTTTATTTTTATAAATAACAACGCTACCATTAACATAACTAACACTGCAAAATAAATAATTTTATTATCATTATTGATTTAGTTACGAGTTCTTAATTATGCATTAAGATCTCATGAACGAAGTATACACAAAATACTTAAACCAAGTATGAGACTTGGAAATATGAAGAGCATGTCAAGATGGAGATGAACACACACAAATATCTAAAATCCTTACAAAAATTATTTTTAATGGAGATGATGACAAGATGGATTAGCGAAGAAACTAAGTTGAAGATGAATGAACACCGCTCTTGTGTTAGAGTCGGAGATTGTTTTTGTCCTAATAATTGTATGGGTTGTTTTGTAAACAAATAAAAATATTTCTCTCTATACTAAAGTTACCGCTCTCCCTTTTTATAGCACCACATATACCGGTTAGTGTTCTTCCTATACTAAACACCAAAAACAATGACTAAAATAGAAGCCACATGAGCTTTTAGGAGTAGGAAACCCAAAATTATAGGGCAAAATAGAAAAGAAAGAAGAGACGTGGTCTTTGGATATATGGAAAATGATATACATCCCGACACGAAACCCGACCGAAACCTGGCGGGATGACGTGTCGGCCGGGCTGTGATCTAGAAGGAGAAAGTAAAATGCAGATGATGGAGCCAAATAGATAAAAAAAGAAAGAACAAGACAGAGACTCATAGTAGAGGAAGAAAGAGTTCCAAATAGGAGATATACTCGTGGACAAAATTATACCGCCTTCCAACCCCATTCTACTTCACAGCCACTCCTGTCATATCCTCTCTCTCGACATGATATTCTACAATAATGACTTCTCTTCCTCTAATAATGGAGAACCTAATTCCCCCATCCATACCCAACAATCCAACATCTAATTTCTCTCACTTCCAAATTAACAAATTTAGCCCATCTTTCATCCATATATATATATATATATATATGTAACATGCATGAAGGAAAGTTTTGTGTTTCTTACGTTTATGAGTAGTATAGTTCAATAAACTAAATCTGTTGCCAACAATTGGTTAGGTCCAATGTATTGACATAAACTCCAAAATTCTGGAGGTCCCAGATTTTATTAGCATAAACTCCAAAATTTCGGAGGTCCCAGATTTGATTCTCAGAGGAGATGAATTCAATGATTTAATTGAACTTGGGTTATTAAATTATAAATATTCTTTGTAAGAATTTGAATTCGGAAGTTTCGTGTTTATCACATCTTTGATGTATCAATGACAATGTAATGACTATCGTAGATCGTAATCAATTTCCAAAAATAAAATAAAAATAAAAATAAAAATAAAAAGTAAAGTAAATCTGTTTGTTCTAGATTTATTAGGTGTATACCTCTGGTATATAATTTCGAAGTTACTAAGAGAGAAATTATATTTTCTTATTGCTTAGAAATCTTCCCTCCAAAATCCAAAAAAAATAATCTCTAATTATGTTTCAATTGAGATTTTCTATTTCTAAGAATATCTCTAATACAACACACAATCTTAGAAATTTGAACTCCACACATTATTCTTATTCTTTTAAAAGCTCTATAATGCAAAACTTAATTTGCATCCCTACGAAGATGTGACGTAATAAATAAATATATCTCAAGTAGAACGTCCTTTTGAGATATCTCAAGTAGAACGTCTATTTGAGATATCTCTGTTTGTTTAACTCATCAATATTTGAATTTGAACTATATAAAATATCTCTTCATAAATCTTTAAAATAATAAATGATTTCACTCCAAAAGAAATCATATCACATAAGTGAAAAAAAACAACTTTAGTAATTTGCATTGGAGACAAACAAAACTTCAAGGATCTCTATTTCACTATATAAGAATGAAAATCTCAATTGAAATTTGATACATTAAAAAAAAAAAATTACGTGTCGAAATTAAAGAAAACTAAATGTCTATATTAGTCATTTTGATGACTTACTCATTTACTTCTTTTTAAGTAAAACGGTCTCCAAAACTCTTCCAAATTCCTCAGAATTCCTGAATTACTCACAGGAATATCCAATGGAAGATCAGAACCAGAGCTCAAGCTCTATAATCATGGCAGCACTCTCAACTCTAACTCCAACCCAATTCTCTGATCTGACCCATTCTCTCTCTTCAGATTTCCGTCTCCAAAACCACCGTATTTTCTCTCTCCTCACCTCCCCTATTCGTTTCTCCCACACTCTTCAATTCCTTCAAACTCTTTCTCTTCATGATAAAACCTTCCTCATAGCTCGTTACCTATTAAAAACCCTAAAACAACTCACTATGATCTGGGAATCAAAAACCCAAACTTCTCTTAATCTTACAAACATGGGTTCTAGTCGAATTAGATTAAGAGATTCTGACGCCATTTGTTTACTAATGCTTCTCTCTGAATTTAGGCATCAAGATAATTCCAATATTCTACAGAGTTGTTCATTTTCTGAATGGAGAACAATTCTAAATGATTACTTGTTCAAGAACACTTTAATGTCCATTTCTGGTTTGGGAGCTTCTAGTACTAATTTGGTGGTATGTTCTTATATTGATATTGCTATCAAGTGCAGAAGGTTTCTTCATGCTATGATGAGTTGCAGTAATGGCAATGGTAAGATATATAATTTTTATTTATTTATTTAGTTGATCTATAGTAGTTAATTTGTTAGCATGGTGAGTATAAATATAATTGTGTTTTTTTTGGTGGTCTTGGGCTTCTTTCGCCTTAAAACTTAGTTTAAGAGGTAAGATTAATGATTTTCTTTGCCGACACACGTGACAGGACCAGATTTAGCGATGTCAAGGGGGGTGGCAGCGTCGCCGTCAGCCGTGGTGGCATTGAGGTGGGTGGAAGCAAAAGGTGAAGGGGAAGAGTGTGCCATATGCAAGGAGGAAATGAGAGAAGGGAGAGATGTATGTGAAATGCCATGTGAGCATTTGTTTCATTGGATATGTATATTACCATGGTTGAAAAAGAGAAATACTTGTCCTTGTTGTAGGCTTCAAATACCAACAGATGATGTTTTAGGTGAAATTGATAGATTATGGTCGCTTCTGATCAAGAAAGGTTGCATTAATGGAAGGAATTTTTGTGGGGAATTGTGAATTGGAAATGAAGAAAAGAAGATTTGTTAGGTATAAATTTTGGGACTTGGTCAATTGGGATGGGAGTTCTTGGGTGCTGATGTATGTATAAATAAAACTAGTAGTTTTACACGTGACTAGTTGGATTTTGTTCACATTGGATCTGATGATTCTATGGATTTTAGTTTTTGCAAGAATCAATAAAGGTGCATACATGGGTGCCAAAAATATAAACATTATCAACAATGGTTAGAATTAAGTACTTCAAACTCCTATATAAAATGACCCGGTTCTAGTTATGAAAGGATTGATAGTCTACATCGCTTGCGAGTTTAGAGCTCATCATGAGAATGTAGTATAAGCGTAAACTCGAGCTTAATGTTTCAGGATCTTTTGGATAAACTCACTGATCTTTTGGATAAACTCACTAATCTTTTGTCAAAAATTAAACCATGTGGTAGTGTGGCTTGAGTTATTTTTTTTATTTTTTTTGTTTTTTTTTTAACAAAACATAACATCTATTGATAAATATCAAGGTTAGTTACATGGATGTTATGGTAAGAAGAGGAGCAGTTAGGAATACAAGTAGAGTAAGTACGTCTCTCTTTCCTAGTGCTACGGGCGACCGAATTCGCCATAAAGTTAAGCTTTCTATGTACATAAGAGAAAGTTATAGATTCAAAAGAGTGGAGAAGAGCCTTAATCTCCTTCAAAATATGTTTGGCAGTCCAGTGGATGGAGTTTTGTCGACCATTCAAAAAGTTATATATGTTAGCGGAATCTCCCTCCAAAATAAGCTTCCTGATTCTATGATTAATGGCCCATCGAACTCCATGCAGAGCTGCCAGTCCTTCACCCTCATCTACTGATCTGGAGGAAGTGAGGATTGAGTCTGTGGTGCATTGGGATCCTGTAAAATCAGAAACAACAATTGCCAAAGCTGCATTCAGAGACCTTTTATCATAAGATACATCATAGTTAATTTTGACAAATCCAAGGGCGCGGGGGGGGGGGGGGGGGGGGGGGGCAATCCAAGATGAACGGAAGGTTGTGCCACCACCTGAGGTGGGAGTGAGTGTTGAAACATGGACTTGAAGAAAACTTTTAATGCTGGTGATCAAAGTAGGAATGTGAATAGGACTTTCATTGAAGATGAGAGAACACCTATTTTTCCATAGTAACCAGAGAGCAGTAGCCAAAATTTCGATAGGAGATAGATTGCTTGAATGATCAACATTGTCTTCAACCAAGCTAAAATAATCATACCATTCAGACAAGTTTGTGCTTGAGAGGTGAGTGTGGTATGGCTGATAGAATTCCCCCAAGACATTCTTAGTAACAGGGCAGTTTTGGATGAAGTGTATAATTGTTTTTTTTTTTTTTTGTTGAACTAGCTTGTATAGATTAAATAACAACATTATTACAATATTTATTAACTAAAAAACAAGGAACTTTCCTCCACTCTTTACTCACGTTCTTTTTCCTTGCCCATTTAGCTAGTTTGTCTGCGCTGGAATTGAGTTCTCTTTTTGTGTACTTGAATTTCACCACTTCGAATTCTTTTCTGCTTTCTCGAATTTTCCGAACGTGGATTAAAGATTTTCAGTGTAACGTGTGATGTTTATTGTGAAGATGTTTGATGAGGTTGATGTTGTCGCTTTCTACGATAATATTCTTGAGTTGATTAGCTTGCGCCCATTCGAGGCCGAATAAAATCGCCATCGCCTCTCCTTCTTCACTGTTTCTGGCTCTAGTAGATTTTACCTTCGCTTTAATGTATTTCGATTCTGCATTGTGAACAATCAAGCTAATTCCCACATTAGAAGTTATATTAGTAAAAGATGCATCGACATTCACCTTAATAAAATTCTGGGGCGGGGGTTGCCATTTCTCACAGGAAGTTGGTTTGATTTTCTCTTGGTTTTTATTGATTTTAGGGAAGTTTTCGATCATTCTGATGATTTTATTTAGGTCATTGATTTCATATTGAAAACAATGGTCACACCTCACTTTCCATATTATCCATAAAATGGTCGAAAAGTGAATATTTTCTTTGGTGTAGCAGAGATTAGTATTATCTTCCCAAGAGAAGATCCAGTCAGTGATAGACGTAATGTTCACAATTATTATATTGAAGTTAAACCAGATGGTTTTAGCCAAAGCGCAGTGTAATAGAGCATGTTCAATAGATTCTATATTAGTGCAATTAAGATAATTGGTATTATTGTTGATGTATTTTCCGATTCTCTCCCTAACCGAGAGAGCTTTGGTACCGATTTTCCAGATGAACATTTTGATGTGTGGAACGGTCGGGAGAGACCAGATAAAATTCCAGTTCTGGCTGTTAGTGTTTTGGTTGCTATTATTATTGTTGAGGTGCTGGTACATGGAAGCAATAGTGAATTTACCCGATTTGATAAGTTTCCATTTGAGCTGGTCTTTACCTTCGATGTTCACCGGGATAGTTCTGATGAGGTTCTGCGTGTTAACATCAAAATTGGCTCTGAGAACTTCATTATTTCAATTGTTGTTCGAGATAAGTTGAGCTACTTTGGATAGATCGGATTGATTGGTATTCTGAATAGTTCCATTGATTTCGGGGATCCAATTGTCAGTCCAGATGTTAATGTCATTTCCCGATTGTACTTCCCATGTTGAAAGGTCTTCAATAATATTATAGTATTTTCTGATCGCCTTCCAATTCCAGGAGTGATGAACTTTAGTAGGGCCTGGGGTGTTGGAGTGCGGAAAATACTTGGCTTTTAGGAGTTTTACCCAAATTGCTTCAGGTTCAGTCTTGAGCCGCCATGCCATCTTAGAGAGAAGAGCAGTATTATCCAGATCTGACAGATGAAGCCCAAGACCTCCAACTTTCTTGGGAGTGCAGATATGAGACCAGGCTTTGGTACAGACTCCTTTCGACTTACCCCACCCGAAATTCCGTTTAACGACCTTGATGATTTTGCTTATTCCTTTAGGAATCACAAAGCACTGCATCTGGTATTGGGGTACGGCCGCCGTTATGGCTGAGATGACCACTGTGCGACCAGCTTGGGATAGGAACGCGTAGTTCCACTTGTTGAGCTTATTCTTGATGTGCTCTAGGATATCGTTGAAAACTTTGGTTTTTTACGCTCCAATAAACAGTTGGGCTCCCAGGTGTTTCTCTGAGGCAGAGGCATATTTAACTTTGAGAGTGCGCATGATCAGCCTCTTAAACTTGGGGTGCGAATTCTTTGAGTAGAAAATGTTAGATTTAGCATAATTAATCATTTGACCAGAGCTATCACAGAAGTCCTGAAGAATCTTTTTGAGGATGTGGATGTTGTCTATCGTGTTCTTACCAAAGATGATGCAATCGTCGAGGAAGAGGAGGTGGGAGATCTCAAAGTCTGCATGATAGGTAGGAAAACCCAAAAACCTATCATGACTACTATTCATTATTAACTGCCGACTGAGGCCTTCCATCGCTATAGTGAAGAGAAACGGGGAAAGCGGATCTCCTTGACGAATACCCCTAGAAGGATAAAAAGCTTTGCCTGGCCGACCATTTATAAGCACTGACATTGAAGAAGTGGAGATGCAAGTATAGATCGTCTTAATCCAATGCTCATCATAGTTCAGTTTTCTCATGATGTCTATTATAAATTTCCATTCAATTCTATCGAACGCTTTGGACATGTCTAACTTAAGACCAAAATAGCCGGCGGGACCTTTCATCTTCTTGAAAGAATGGATAATTTCCTGGCCCATAATGATGTTGTCAATTACCTGTTGACCGGGGACATAGGCTGTTTGAAGAGGAGAGATGATAGGGTTTAAGGTGTGTTTGAAGCGTTCAGCTAGCAGCTTGGTGATGATCTTGTAAGTGGTGTTCAGGAGACTGATAAGTCTATAGTCTGCCGGGGTTTGGGGGATAGGAGTTTTGGGAATAAGGCAGATATGAGTATGATTTATTTCAAGTGGAAGGTATGCTGTTTTGAAGAAGTTTTGAACCAGGTCATAAATATCCTCGTTGACAGTCTCCCAGTTAGATTGGTAGAAAAAAGGAGGGTAACCGTCTGGGCCCGGGGCAGCTTCTTTCTTGAGATTTTGAATAGCCCAATTGATTTCTTCCTTATCCGGAATAGCTAGCAGGTATCTATTCTGATTCTGCGTGATAGTGGGGTTGAAAAGGTTGGGAGTATTCTGATCTTCTCCGGGGTTAATCGTTGTGCTAATATCTAGGAGGTGAGAAGTGAAGGTATCTTGAATGTCTTTAATGTCTTCATGCCACTCTCCATTCTTATCTTTGATAGCATTGATCTTGTTGATCCTATTGCGTTGAATAGCCTGAGAGTGAAAGTATTTGGTGTTTTTGTCTCCTAAAGTGATAAAGTTGTTTCTTGATTTTTTCCTTCCATAAACTCTCTTGATAGTTGTGGAGCTCCTCAAGAGCAACAGTAAGCTTGTGATCTTCCTCCTTAGATTTACTATTTTGAAGGCTTTTTGTAATCTGGTTGATGTTATTATCTATGTTACCGGAGACCTGCTTGTTCCATTTAGAAAGCTGTTTGCTAAGCTTTTTAAGGTCTTGCTGAATGTTGTTGGGGTTCTGATATTGTTTGATGTGATCCCAATTGTTGGCGATGAAGTGAAAGCAGTCGGGGTGGGTCATCCAAGTCCTGATAAACTTGAAAGGTTTAGGGGTAGTTTGACTAGGATCTTTGTTGTCAAGCAGGATGGGCAAATGGTCTGATCCTACTGCTTCCAAGTGAGTTACTCCATAAGAGTGAAATTGGTGAAGCCATTGAAGGTTTGCCAAAGCCCTATCAAGCCTCTCTTGAATCAGATTCTCTCCAAGTTGTTTATTACTCCAAGTGTAGGGATTACCTTGATAGCCTAAATCTAATAAACCTAATTTATTGATAATCTCCAAGATTTTAGGAATATTAGAATTGGACCCTTTCGAGCCGCCACTCTTCTCCATGGGGTCAAGAATTGAATTGAGATCCCCAATCATCACCCACGGGTTTGATTGGTCTTGATTCAGTTGGCTGAGCATTTTCCAAGGCTTGAACTTGTTTTTGTGGTATGGGGATCCATAAAATCCAGTAATCGTGATGGGAGTAGGCCAGCTGTCATTATTCAATTCAGCTTGAATAATGTTGTTGTCCGAGTGCGTAATTTTGAGGTTGAGGTGGTGCTTCCAGTAAATAGCGAGGCCCCCTGCTTTGTTAATAGGGTCCACAAAGTAAGTAGAGTAGTTTTTGGAGATGGGAATGTGCTTATTCATATTGTAGGATTTGTTGTTTGTTTCCGAAAGGAATATTACATCCGGCCTATGTTTCATGATAATCTTTTGGGCATGTTTCTTAGTGAGGAAAGAAGAGACTCCCCTCACATTCCAACTAAGGATGGAAGGATTATCCTTGAAAGGTAGAGAGAAAACAAACTAAGGGCCTGAAGGTCAGGCAGAATGGGTCTAGGGTATAAGTCTAAAGGCAAAGGAACCAAAAACCAAAACACCGAAAACTAAGAGCAAATAGCTCGCATGCAAAAAGGATCGAACAACTAATTAAAAGCAAATGAAACTTCTAGCTTGGAAACTGAACCTAGAACAGAAATTAAACAGCTCAACAATAAGATCAGAGATTAAAACTAAAATAACTTAACATATAATACCCAAAAGATTAACAGTATTACCACATTCCCAACTAGACAAGATACATATCATAACCAAAAAAACATAATCTATGAACCAGAGCTATCAAAAGAGGACGAAGCTATATCTACACTATATTATACTAGAGAGAGATAGGCTCTGCACAGAATCAAAAGCTAGACAGAAACTAGCATGTAAAAGGACTGAGCTAAAAACCGAAAATAACCTAGAAACTATAATATTAAAAAGCAACTAAAACCAACTGCCGACCTAGTCAATAAAATTAGTCTGTTCAATTCGACCTTCCTCCTTTGCATCTGAGATATGACCTGGTGAGACCAACAACGAATCAGCAAATATATGTCTCCTTCTCTCCTCTTGACTATCAATGGATTCTGGTGGAGGAGTGTAAAGCCAACTAGTAGGAATAGAAGAGGAGAAACCCATTGAATCCGATGAACTCTTTGAAACCCATTGTAACTTCTGACCCCATCTGAAGTACCACCTACCCATTTTTCTTTCTGCTTTCTCTTAGCTGCCTATTTGACCTCACCTTCTTCTATTTTTACTTCGATAAGTGCCTGGTTTTCCTTCCTCTTACCTCTCTGTTGGAAGAGATCTTGTGGAGGGATGGGAGCCTTGGAAGGAGAGGGTGAATTGGCTACAGTTAAGGCCCAATTAGCAGCAGGAAAAGCTTGACTTGAACTGATATCCATTGGGGTATACATTGGATGAGGGTTTGGCCTAATGCATGGAGTGATAGGATGTTCAACTATACAACACACATGACATATAGCTTTAGGGAAACGAAGGTAACTGAAGTTGACTGGCTTCCCTCCATCTGTGAAGATGGAATTCAGAGTAGCAAGGAGGGGTTGTCTAACATCATACATGAACTGAATTCTTATGTATGGGTTAGTTACCATACTGAAGTTTTTAGGCTGAATCTGTAAGATGTACCCCATGCAAGAAAAAATGATCTCCAGATCATGTTGGTTTTGGATAGACGAGGGAAGCCCTGTTAAGCTGCACCATATTGGTTTCTGCATTAACTCAGGAAGTTCACCTTCAAGTGGGAAATCCATCTCCTGCATGACTACTAGGAGACCTCTGATGATCCATGGTCTCCCCTATTTCATTCATCACTATCAAGTTAGGAAGTCTCATGATGAAGTGGTTGTGACCTTGTTTTAGAGGTGTGATCTTACATTCTCTGAAGAACTTGGACTGCAGCGAGAGGTGCTTCTTGATAAACCCAATCCCATACTCATAGTGACACACTAACCTAGCAACAAAACCAGAAGAAATCTCTTGAAGTTCTCTATTCTCTGAGGGTTTTAGGTAAGTGATGGTAAGGTTACCATATTCTGAAAGGTTAAGCTGAAGAGCCATGTTGTCAGAGAGATGGTTAATATCAAAGTCTATATGAGAAGACGACATGAAGAGAAAAAGGGTTAGAAAAAGAAGGTGAGAGTTTATAAGCTTAGGTGAAGGTTTTGTTCTCTGCATAGGAAGAGAAACAGACACCTTAGGGTTATAACCTTTAATCGAGATCAACCTCCACTTTAATGAAAATAAATTCTCGAAGAGTCTGCAGATAATCATCAGGTTGAACCCTACACGTAAAGATCTGACCAAGACCATCTTTAAGTTGCCCACGCTTCTCTAGGTTCGCTGATCTAGAAGAACACTTGGAGGCTCGAGGGGGTTCAACCAATCCAGTGCTGCCAAAAGGTTGAACGATGTTGGTTCGTTTCATGCAAAATTTGAAGGGAATTGAACAGACTAATCCTACCAATTTATTTGTTACACATGTTACAAAGGCAGTAAATGAAAGTTAAAAAGGAAAAAGACAAACCTTGGTTGAGGGTTATTCTCTGATTTAATTGCTGATAGCTCGTAGTTGATTCCCAAGGCGAGAACGCTTCGTCTTCTTTCTTGACACTTGTTGAACTTGATGCTATGTATGGCTGCTAAGTGGCTGATGATCTTCGATGATGGCTAAGTGGCGGATTTTCTGAAGCTCTTCTAAGTTTCTATTGGTTATTCTGGATCTGAGTGAGGATCTTTGTAATGATTTCACTGATTAGCTAGATCTGCTTGTGAAGTAGTTGAAATTAGGGTTTCTTTAGGGGAAAAGGAGAGGGATGAGGAATCGCCTTGCTTACGTCATGCGGGTCCTTCTCTCTCCTCAAAAACCCTCCCGTTCTTATCAATGTTTTTAGTGTGGCATGAATTAGGGCAGCAAATACATTCCACCCACTCCATAAAACAACTACCACTCCCATGAAACACTTAATTTTAAATCTTCTTTAACCATCTTTAGCAAACAAGAGAAGATTTTAAGATATTTAATTATTATTCCAATAACTTCCATTTTAGTGCATGTTCAATCAAGGTCGATCCTGAATTTTTGGTGGCCCAAATAAATTTTTGTGGCCCTCTTAACAGATTAAAAAAAGGTCATGTTTATGTCATGTAACATAATTAATTCTAGATTTTCTTAGTCCATTTCTCAAGACTTGATTTATGATAAATATATTTTTATGAGTTGACAACCTATAAAATAAACTATTGAAATTTATTTTTAGAAATGAACAAAAAATTATTAATGTTGTGTTTTGTTAAGAAAACACAATAAACGAAAGATTTGACAATTTAAGTGCTTCTTGATTAGAGTGGACTCTCACTATCCTTTCTTTTTGGGTGCGTCTATAGGCGCCTCCCAAAACTACTGTAGGGGCCTCCCCTCTGTAGGCGCCTCCCTAACCGACTATAGGGGCCTCCCGAGCACCTCCCTCTTCTCCTCCTCTTCATCGTTTTTCTCTTCATCTCTCTCTACTTTCAATCTAAAAATTAATCCCAAGTCTGAAAATCAACCAACTAAAACTCATTCATCTTCAAAAAGATTTAACACAAAAGATTAAACACAAAACGATAATCCATTTTCTATCTCCTTTGGCTTCTTTCTCTCTCTACTTCCTCTCTCTCTATCTTAAACCATCTTAAACACAAAACTGATTACCCTAGATTGACCATCCAATTTCGAAAATTTGGTGAAAAAAACCCTAGATATATTGTCCAATTTCAAAAATTAAGCAAAAAAAGATCCATTAATCTATAAAAAAGATCAAACCAACAATAAGAAATAACCAAATCTCTATATTTGAAAGTGTAAAAAAAATGTGGATTTTGATTGATCTTAACCTAAACTGATTGGTGATGAATCAAAATGCTTTTTGATATTAGAAATAAGGTTTTGGAAGTTGACGACTGTCGGACTCCAGTCCGATTTGTTTCGGGCTGGGCCAGTCCGAGACAAAGTTGTGGGCCTCGGACTGGTCTGCCCGAATGGGGGGCGCCTATCGGTGTCGGGTGTTGACTGCTGGTCAAACAGCTATGGGAGGCCCCTATAGCAATTCGTGGAGGCACCTATAGAGGCGCCCTTTTTTTGCTTTATGTATGTTAATATCTGAACAAATAGAATATTTTTTTTGTTTTTAAACTAATATTTGTGATATAGCAATTCTAAAATTTTGATTCTTCTAGAGATACCTTAGTTTTAGTTTTACTAAAAATTGAAAATGCATGACATTCTTACATACAGAGGTGGAAACATAAATTCATGTTAGGGATATTAACTTAACAAGATGATATTGACGAAGATGCCACTATAATTAAACAACAACTTATAAATACATAATTACTTAACCACCTGCTATCTAAAAGATTCCGTCAAAAAAAAAAAAAACTACTATCTAAAAGACTTTTGTGAATATTATAGCTTTTAAATCATGCATCTTATCTATATATTGATTTCATAACTAAATACTTTACATTGATTTAAAAAATATACAAAAGAAAAGATTTAGTTCAAATTTTGTTATATTAACAATTGCATTAAATACTTCGAGAATAAAATTGTAGTTCTTGACTTATTTCCATCTTTCCAGTATATACGGAGATACAAATACATTTTATAAAGTTTATGTTTCGTTAATGATATTAGTTGTAGCTCATATGGTCAAGTCTATAAACTATTTAAGCATGAGATTGGATGTTCGACTCCTGTGAACGTCATGTTAATTCTTAAGAGTAAATTGTCTGGTGATGATGATAATAATAATTAAAAAAAACTTTTGAGGGGCTCGAACTCAGTACCTTTGCATCATGAAAAAGGCCCCTTACTAACAAGCTACAACAATACTTCATTTGTTATTCTCACTGAGTAGGCTAAGTTCTATTAAGCTGGCAAATGACAAAACAACAAATTCCTACCAAATGTGGGCCCCTTGGACCTGAGGCCCGAAGCGAGGCTTTGCTCGCTTTGGCTTCAGGGCCGGCCCTGTGTTCAATCACAAAAGAATCGCAAAAGAGGTAGCTTTATTACAGAGGTTGCTGAAGAACTTCTGAATCCAGAATGACCATGCTCCCTTCTATTGCCATGGGTCTCTGAATCAATCGTGATTATGTTAACTAAGTGCAATCGTTTAACGTCATGAGCATCTGTATCTGTCGCGATTATGCTCACTAAGTGCAATCTTGTTGTCATGGGCCTCTGAACTCAGAGTGGTTATGCTCACTAAGTGCAACAATTTTTAGATGACATCTGAATCAATAGCTATTATGTCATGTTTGTTCGTTGCTACTATTGTAAGCCACTTGATTATTTGCATAAGATCAAATCGGATCCAAGCTAAGAATTTACCTGGAACCGTACGTGATTTTCAAGGACCAAACAAAGTTCAAATAAGGAGTTAAAAAAATCATTGCGTTTGTCTCATCGAGCTCTTAAATTTAGACCTAAAGTTTGCCAAAACCAGATGAATGAGTTATTAATTGCTTAAGTTGGTATATAGTAGTTCAATTAAACTAAGTCCAAAAATTGACTTTGTTATCTGTTCCCCCCCGAATCTTCATCTATCTTTCTCACCATCGTTCTCGTTTTCTCTCTCTCTCTCACCGTGATCCTCGACTCCAATTTTTTTTTCTATAGTTCCTCAAATCTATTCCAGTCAGTCAATTCCAAAATCTGAGATAATTTTATGGTTTTCTTATCTAATGATTTTTTTTCTTATCATTCGATTTGCTTACTTTGTGAAGCAACCTGATTGAGATGGCAGACACAACATATAACTAGAGGGCATGTTTTATCCTGAACCTTTGGATCTCTAGTTCCCAAGCAAAACCCATGATACGAGGGCATGCTTTACCTTAAACCCTTCGGATGTCTGGTTCCTACTATATTACTTGAACACGATGAATCATGAATTCTTAAAGTTAATTTAAAATCTTGTGTGGGTAATAGAAATTACCTGGAGAAAATTGATATTTGAATATGAGATTAGTCAAATTAGATTTGGAAAAGAAAACTCAGTAACCCGATAGACAACAAGAAAAAGATAAAACGGAGTGCACAACTTTCTTAACAGTTTCCTGTTGTAGGTCGTTGTAAACCTTTATATTGTCAAATACCAATCACACTTAACCTCCTCATACTCTTCTGTCTTCAAAACTTCAACATCTTCAATATGTCGACCTACTCAAAATTTACCACCAAAACCTCTTAACCCTTAATTGTCCGTCATACCATCTTACACAACATTGAAGGAGATAAAAACCATCCCAAATCATCCATCGAGTCTTCCTTCGCGAGTAAAATGAAGCAAGAAACGAAAATCACAAGAAAAAATACAAATCAAATACTATATAACATCTTCTACTCTTGATAGTTTTTAATCTTGAACCTGTTAGACACCTAGTCTTGGATACTTTTATCTTTCTCTAAAGTCTACAACATACACTATACACGACTTATCGGCCACCTGAATTAACTGCTCTAATACCAACTGTGATGGCCCGTGGCCCAAAATAGACACAACCACACCCGACAATTCACAGACGAGACAAAAATCTGACAGAGTCTCCTCTGCAAATCGAACCAGTCGCACTAGTCATGCAAATCATACATTCACATACACAAAATAAACTACGAAGCGGAAGCTAAACAATCTCAACTCAGTTTCGGGTCAAAACTCAAAACACAAAAAGAACTACAAAAGCCTCTTAAACACCAATACAACTTATAAACAACTCTAAGTGTTAAGTATATACATATTCGAGTTTAGTTTCTGTAATAACTACATAACTTGGAAATAACGAAAAGTCAATAAGCAAAATCCAAAGAAAACGACGTAACGCCATTAGCCTCTTCACTGGAATACACACTCCGCCTTGAGACTACGATGAAGCACCTGCACGCTAACAACCGTTAGGGGGTCAGATAACTAACCAACACGAGTTATTCTAGTAGAAGACCAATTCAAAACCCATCACTTTTCAAAAGTTCATTTAATAAATTCCAAACATCATGATAAAACGATTTATCAAAACTGTATTTACTATTTATAAACTGTTTTCCTTAATCTAGCAAGCAATAGCAGTTATTAGCTGCCCACCCATGGTGTACTCCCAATTAAGAGACAGTTCCTCAGGAGAATCTATAGTACGTTAGATAGTATCGTCCATTTCGGCACTAGCTAATGCACTAGCATCTCCTCGAGAAAGAGACTTACCCTAGCCGGTAAGTCCCTCTTCCAGCAAGGGACTCACCAATCAGTGAAGAGTTTACCTAATGATATATATATCTTAAGTACCCACATACGTTTTTGATCACCGAGTTCGAATAAGAGGCCCGCCCCCCAATATCCATGAAAGGACCTGAACCTCATTCTCTTCGGTACCATGTCATGCTGCTAATTCGATATTTCAAAATTCCTTTACATGCATATATCAAACCCAGTATTCTCATTCATTTCATTATCTTATCAAACACGAAAAAGGAACAACCAAGAGTCATATCACACACAAAGAAGAGGGATTCCCAATCAATGTCACCTTCCAAGCGAACGGTCAGGGTGTATGACCCTGAGCCTCGAACTGGAGGCACGAACACTAATGGTGAGCGAGTGGAGTACTTCACACCCACGGGTCTCATGACTAGTGTCACACCACCTCACCGGTCTCACACGGAAACCCAAGTCAGTATGTCATCTTAACCTTTATGCCTCATGCTGTTATGTTGACATAATCCGCAGTCGGTTACATACAAGAAAATCCCAAGTAATTTCACAATCACAGTAAAAATAGTTCGAAGACATTTCTCGTATCACAGTAAAACCATTCAAACATATTTCAGTCCATCACGTAAAATCGAGTTTCATGCTACCTAAACTCTAGTTATAATGGTGCATAAAACTAAAAGACCTAGCACATTTCATTATTTATAAAACCATGATAGACAAAGGATTCAGAACCCCTACCTGGCAGTACTTCTACTCCGCCAAAACCGTAGCATGATCGTCAATAATAAGCTCCGATTTCCCCCTCTACCATTGAGTTCTTATATAAGAACCTTAGTACAACAAAAAGAATAGATAAAATAAAACAAAGAAAACAAAGAAAACTTAAAACATAAACTCACAGTCGCTAACTTCAGAAGACTTCAAATATAACTGATTTTCGATCAATCTCTAACTTTCATAGCCACATCCATTTTTCAGTCATACACCATTTGAAAGGTATTGATATCCTTAACATTTAGTTATTAAATGTCTTCGCCAAATTCAGATTGAATCATCTCCTAAATAGCAAGATACCTCAGATGTTTCTTAACAACGCACTGTGCACTATAGCAGTCACAACTCTTTCATCGTTATCCATTTTAACCCATTCTTAAATCGTTGGAAAGTTTATCTCATTTATAATGTTTTGTTCTCAGGTGGCTGCTCCTAATTCTAACTAAGTCCCTGGATTTGGCCGGATCGCAACATAACCTCTGAAATCAGAACTAGTTACAGATCTAAGCCTTATCTTGACTTGGCCCAAATGCAAAATAGTCCCTCTTCTAACTGTAGTCATTTATTTCTTCAACCGAAGACATGGAATGTTACACGACGATACTTTAGTGGCACACTTTGGTCTGACCCGAGGTAGTTAGGATTTTAACACATGGCCATTTGGAGATCCAATAGTCCAAATTGGGTCGCCAAGTCACACTTTAGTCAGGTGGTCTAAGGTAGTTAGGATTTAAGCCGATGCCCATCAGAGATCCTATGATCCAAATTTGGGTGCCAAGTCACAACATCTGTTCACTCCTATTTATACCACATGGTAAGGGCACAGATTACTCGATACGACGAATATATCTCTCTCTCTCTCTCTCATCTCTTCTTCTTTTGAGATTATTGTCCTTTTTTTTTGTTGATAATCCCATATCCAAAACATGAATAAACGTTTGTTGTAAAAACAGATCTAAAAGTTTGTATCTAGAAAGTAAATAAACGTTTGTTGCTAAAATGTATTTAAAAGTCTACGTCTAAAACGTAAGTATTAAATTGAAGGAGGAACAAGAGATATAATTATCAAAGGTAATTTCATTGATAGACTTGGGTACATATTTATAGAGATTACAATAGGGTTTGTAGAGAAATAATAAATAAGGAAATATTACAAAGAGGAAACAATTAAAATTACAATTGCTATATTATGTATTTCTTTCTATCTTGGGGAGATATCTTCAAGATATCTTCCTTTTCTTCAATATACTTCAATACCCCCCCGCAAGTTGGAGCAGGGGAAGGAATCTGAATCAAGCCCAACTTGGAGAGTAACCGATGAAATGGATCTGAACCAAGTGGTTTCGTAAAGATGTCAGCTATCTGATCGGCAGAGCGAAGGTGAGTCGTTTTAATAAGACCAGATTCAATTTTCTCCCGAACGAAATGGCAATCGATCTCGATATGCTTTGTACGTTCGTGAAAGACAGGATTGGCGGCAATGTGCATAGCCGCCATATTGTCACAGAAGACCTGAAAGGGTTCTGGAATTGAGACACGAAGGTCTTGAAACAAATATTTCAGCCACTGCAGTTCCGCAGTGAGTGTAGCTAGAGCCCGATATTCTGCCTCAGCCGAGGATCGGGAAACAGTCGGTTGTTTCTTGGACTTCCAAGACAACGGACTTGAACCAAGCATAGTGAAGTAGCCGGTGGTCGAGCGACGGGTGATGGGACAACTAGCCCAATCAGAGTCGGTAAAACCAGAAATAGTTAGAGTGCTGGACGAAGAGAGAAGGATGCCATGATTCATGGTGCCTTTCAAATAACGAACAACTCGAGTAGCCGCATCCATATGATTGGAGTGGGGATTTTGCATGAATTGACTAAGGTAATTCACAGAAAATGAAATGTCAGGACGAGTCACCGTGACATATAAAAGTCGACCAATAAGACGCCGAAACGAAGTTGGATCGTCTAATGGCGTACCATCAGTAGGTAATAACTTTAAGTGTTGTTCCATAGGAAAAAGACTTGGTTTAGCTCCGAGGAGACCCGAGTCGCGAAGAATGTCCAACGTGTATTTGCGTTGACAAAGGAAAATGCCTTTTGGGGAACGAGATACTTCGATTCCAAGAAAGTATTGAAGTCGTCCAAGGTTTTTAAGAGAAAAACGTTTCTCGAGACGTAATTGAAGAGATGAAATTTCCGAGGCATTATTGCCGGTGATAATGATGTCATCTACGTAAACTAAGACGTAAATGGCAGTCGGACCATCAAAAAAACAAAACAGTGAATGATCAGAAGATGACTGTTTAAAACCTTCAGCTTGTAAGCCGGTAGAAAATTTGGCAAACCACTGTCGAGAAGCTTGTTTTAATCCGTAAAGGGATTTGTGCAAGCGACATACTTTGTGGTCACCAGTCCTGGAAAACCCAGGTGGAATAGTCATGTAGACTTCTTCATCCAAGTCACCTTGGAGAAAAGCATTATTCACATCCAACTGATGGAGGGGCCAATCTTTAATGGCAGCAACGGAAAGAAGTGCACGAACAGTGACCAATTTGGCGACTGGGGCGAAAGTATCATGATAATCGATGCCTTCTACTTGGGTATAACCCTTGGCAACGAGTCGCGCTTTATGACGTTCAATTGATCCGTCAGAGCGGTATTTGATTTTGTACACCCATTTACAACCAATTGGTTTCTTTCCAGGGGGTAAGGGAGTTAATGACCAAGTTTGATTTTGTTCAAGAGCTTGAATTTCCTTATCCATTGCAGCACGCCATTCTGGAAAAGCCTTGGCGGCGGAATAGGATGTGGGTTCTTCCGTATTGACAACGGAAGTAAGAAATGCTCGATGGGAAGGGGTGAATTTTTCAAAACTGACATAGTCAGTTAAGGGATATTTGGTGGAAGTCGTAGGTGCAGTAGTACAAGAACAAAGATAGTCAGCCAGATGGGCAGGACGTCTCGTTGTACGGACTGGTCTAGAAGAAGGTAAAGGTTCTTCGGGAGAAGTAGCTGAAACCGGGGTGGTGTCAGAATTCGAAGGTGAAGGTTCTTTCGAAGGAGAAGCACCTTGCAGAGGGGAAATACCTTGCGAGGGAATAACAGAGTCAGAAGGAAGCTCGGGAGATTCCTCCGAGGAAGAAGCAGCGGAAGATGAGGAGTCTAACACAATAGGTGGGATGGGGGTCGCGTCAGTGGAAGAGTGTAAATGGTCGTCGACCAAAGACGGGAGAGTATACAAATCCGGATGAGGCGAGTGGGTATCGTCGATGGGACTGAAGTAATAGGCGTCCGATGAAAGCGGAGTGAAGGAGGTAGGTTCAGAGAATGTCGATTGACGTTCAGCGAAAGGGAACTTATCCTCAAAAAAACGCACGTTCCGGGAATCATAGAGATTGTGTGTCTCTAAATCGTAAATGGTGTATCCTTTCTTCCCAGGCGGATAACCAACAAATATTCCAGGTTTAGCTCGATGATCGAACTTATTTTGGATGTTGGTATTGGTTGCAAAACATAAACAACCGAAAACTCGGAGAGCTAAGTAGTCCGGTGGAGAATCATATAACATTTCATAAGGAGATTTGTATGAAAGTATTGGAGTCGGCATTCTATTGATTAAATAGGTTGCCGTTTTTAAACATTCCCCCCAAAATTTTAAAGGGAGATGTGCTTGAAAACGCAAAGCGCGAGCAACATCGAGTAAATGACGATGTTTACGTTCGACGACACCATTTTGTTCGGGTGTGGAGACGCAACTGCGTTGATGGAGAATTCCATGAGAATGGAACCAAGTTTGGAGATCATTGGATAAGAACTCGGCTCCATTATCAGAACGAAATGTTTCAATCGGGTTTGAAAATGTATTTTCAGGACTCGAGGATATAGATTTAATCTTCTTATGATATTGCTTAGAAACAAACTGAAAAAAGAAGTTTAAATGTGTTTTAGTCTCAGACTTAGTTTGCATAAGGAATGTCCAAGTAAATCTGGAGAAGTCATCAACAAGTGTGAGGAAATAACGCTTGTTGGTTAAAGATGGAACCGGAAAGGGTCCCCAAATATCAGCATGAATAAGTTGAAAAGCAAAAGTACTAAAACTACTACTTTTATTAAAAACCAACTTAGATTGTTTTGCCATAGGGCATACAACGCATTCATGCGACTTATTAAAGGAAATAAACGGGAAACGTTCTGATAAAGTACGTAAACGGCCTAAATTAGGATGTCCAAGTCGACGGTGCCAGACGTCGATTGACTTATTCAAAGCAAGTGCAGTAAAATTCCTACGGAGAATGTA
This sequence comes from Eschscholzia californica, assembly GCF_041429995.1. Lineage (NCBI taxonomy): Eukaryota > Viridiplantae > Streptophyta > Magnoliopsida > Ranunculales > Papaveraceae > Eschscholzia > Eschscholzia californica. The sequence goes on along the minus strand of NW_028238420.1, from coordinate 38,165,004 downwards.
GAGTCCATCAATAGCATCAGCCCGACCAATCTCCTGATGATTTGAGATCGTCCGAAAAAGGCAATGAGTTGAATCAAAATAAATACCAGATTTCAAAGATTTACAAGTCTGATTTACAGACATCAAATTAAATTTGAAATTAGGAATGTAATAAACTTGGTCAATAGAGAGAGAGTCGGAAAAGACGACTCTGCCAATGTATTTGACTAAGTAAGTCGCTCCATCAGGAATTTGAACATAACAAGATGGTGGTGCTAAAGCATAAGAGCTAAAAGCATCTAGAGAGAAGCAAACATGGTTTGAAGCACCACTATCAACAATCCAAACAGAAGGGTGAGATAGGGAAGTACCTGACATCATAGCAGAACTGGAAGGAGTTTGTGCATTGATAACTGCCATAATGCGGTCATAGTCTTCTCTGGTAAGAGTTGGAGCTGCAGAAGAGCTGGAACCCTGAGAAGTGCTACGGGCACCACCTGGACGAGGGGGGCGACCATGTAGGAGATAACATCGATCAACAGAATGACCGAGACGTTTGCAATGAGTGCACATTACATCTCTGTTACAAGTGTCAGCAATGTGTCCATGAAGGTTGCACTTAGTACAATAAGGACGAACTCGCTTATTTTTCGGGCGAGGTAAATCACTTTCTTTCAACTTGTTAGCAGCCGTGATCTTAGCGTTGAAAGCGTGAAAGTCAAAAGGAGCATTGATCTTATTTTTCTGCTCTTCTTGAATGACCAAATTATATACCTTGGCCAGAGAAGGTAGTGGTTCCATGAGAAGTATGTTATTGCAAGTCGCAGAATAACGTTCATGAAGACCCATGAGAAATTCAATCGTACGCGAGGTAAGATGATATTCAATAGTTGTTTTGCCAACAGGGCAAGCACATGAAGTGGGTGGGATGATAGCATCCAATTCGTCCCAATAAGACTTCAACTGAGAATAATAAGCTGAAATAGTCTGGTGCTCCTGAGTAAGGGCAGAAATCTTTTTCTTCAGCTGATAAATGTAGGTAGCGTTAGACGTAGCAAAACGCTCCTTCAAATTCTTCCAAAGATCAAAAGCAGAAGCCGAACGTCTCGTGCTACGTCGGATTTCCTCGCTGACAGAATTGGATATCCAAGCAGCCACCATGGTGTCACAACGGGTCCATGCATGAAGTTGCGCAGGATCCGTCGGTTTAGGGAGCGACCCATCGATAAAACCTTGCTTATTTTTAATGATAAGAGCATCGTGCATACTGTGAGCCCATTCAGCATAGTCTGGACCGGTAAGAACGGGATTAACACCAACAGAAGTGGCATTATCCGAAGGATGCACATAATAAGCCTCACATATTTGAAGAGGAGGAGTAGTGTCTGTCATCGGTGGAGTGTCATCTGAATTCGAGTTCAGATCACTGATGTTGGCAGATTGTCCAGAAGTCATTGTTCTGTAAAGAATAGAAGAAAATAATCTATTTTAAAATCAACGTCACAATAATATGTAAGGGACGGTTCAGAATTTGCACAACTAACAGAAGTGGCGGAAAGAAAAAAGGAAGTAGGTGCTGTCTCAAATAGTCCAAACAGAAGTGTTAGGAAATAAAAGGGACAGCCCAGAATGTCACAACTTAACAGAAGTGTTGGGAAGTTAATATGACAGTAGATGCTGTCACAAATAAGCCAAACAGTTTATGGACTGTGGGGAAAAAAAAACGTCACAAACGTGAGGTGTCACAAAAAGAAAGTCAAAAGTCTGGGTCAGTCAAAGTCAAAGCTGGGTCGGTCAAGGTCGGCTGACTGTAGTCAAGTCAACAGAAGTAAAGTCACGGGTCAAAGCAACAGGGTTGAGTCAAATTGGTTTGACTCAGTTGCGTCAGTTATCGCCGGCCAAATTAGGGTTCCGATGAAATCTCGCCGGCCAAAATTAGGGTTCCGATCAAGGAACAGGGAGGTTGATTTCCGGCCAAAAATTTAGGGTTCCGAGTAAAAAAACAGGGGCTTTTGTGAGGTGATCGAAGGGACAGGTTTTCGCAAAGAGAGATGGCTGGAAACCGAGATGGTGGGTTGTAATTTTTTAAAAAAATCCGATCGAGAAAAACTAGGGTTTCCGATCAAGTTTTAATGGTGTAGAGAGAGAAACGTCGGGGGAAATAATATCTCGGTTTAGATGAGGGAAAACCCTTCGCGGTCAGACGTCGGAGACTTTGCTTTCCTTCGTCTGTAACCTAATTCCGGCGGAAAAACAAAAAAACCCTAGAAGTAGTCACCGGAGAAGATGAAGTTGGTGTCGGGAACCAAAAGTGATTTTTTGGTTCCGATCGGGAACAGAGTTTGTTGTGTTCCGGGTTTAGTTTATACACTGGTATTGGAAAATACCAGGTTAAGTCTATTCTGGTATACAAGTATACCAGGTTTTCTCTATTCCGGAGTAAAGATGTACCGGATTAGGTCTGTTCTGTTTTTAGATAAACCAGAACGGAAAAATTCTAATCTGAATCGGAACAGGATTAATTTTAACCTAATTCTGGAACAGAACTATTCATAACCTAAAAATAGGTTAAAAAAATCGAAAAAAATTCGAAAAAATTTGAAAAAATTCAGAAAAATTGTGTTAGTAACTGACCTTTGAAGATGGAGTTGGGATGCTCAAAGTATAACGATAATAAGAATCCGTAGAGCTCCTTAGAATGAATAAAATCCGAATAAACGAAATAATTATTATCGAGTAGAAATCCCAGAAATATCAACTTTGCTCTAATACCATATTAAATTGAAGGAGGAACAAGAGATATAATTATCAAAGGTAATTTCATTGATAGACTTGGGTACATATTTATAGAGATTACAATAGGGTTTGTAGAGAAATAATAAATAAGGAAATATTACAAAGAGGAAACAATTAAAATTACAATTGCTATATTATGTATTTCTTTCTATCTTGGGGAGATATCTTCAAGATATCTAAATTAAAATAATAAATTACTATTGTTAAAACAGAATTAAAAGTCTGCATTTTAACAAATTCTTATTCGTCAATTTCTAAAGGGAATCTTTCAAAAGAATTTTTGTCATTTATCATACAGTTTTTATAGTCTTAGTTAAGGAATGAAAAGTCAACATAGTTCGGTCAAAACATCAAGAAATTTCGACGTTTTTCATAAACTTTTCGACATGATGAAATAACATACCTTGAAGCTTAACTTTCTACAGTTTTTCTTCTCAATTTGAGGGCGATTACTTCAAACTTTCTTTTGAATCCTTTAAAATTTCTTCTCTAATTCATTAATATCATCTTTCCCATTAAATCACTCCCAAAAATCATGAAACTTAAAGTGGTTTTGGTTCGATTTCAAAATCTAGAGAAGGAAAATAAAAAAACTCTAAAGTTTGTCGAGGAAGACGAGGGAGATAATTATTGAAAAAGAAATCCTAATACTTTATCTGGGAAATTATATATGCACCCTCCACAACTGTTACAAGCGCCCTGCAACTGTTAAAGTCACCCCATGTTACTGTTAAAGGCACACCTGATTTTGGGAAGTTTTAATTTGTAATTTACCTCTTGTTATAACTGTCATATGGAGAAGCCATTCACTTTCATCCCTAAACTAACTGTGAGATTGCATATTAACCCTTAAATTAACGGATTATGTTATAATTTTGTTAATATTAATTATGTTTGCGCCTTCTGTCAACTATTTATAACTACTCACAGTAACAATGTTATTTTTGAGTATAATATATAATTGCAACATATTTAAATCATTTATGTGGTTTTCTAGAATTTCCACACTGACCGAAATATTTCCACAAAACGTGTCTACTTTTCGACCGACCGAAGTCGATATTTCATTCCTTGCCTAAAACCATGTCATTCTTTGCCAAATAGTGCACCCAGGAATAATATTTGAACCTGTTAGGTTAAAGAATAACCATGATTAAGCTACCCTAGCTACTTGGGGATCCGGCTCAGCCGTTGCTTACCCATCTTTCACTCTTTTCTCGAGTCTTTTTAGCTTGTTTATTTAAGTTTCTAAAAGCATATTAATGTTGGAGATTAATAAGATATACCAACTATAACATAAACAATCTAAGACAATATACTCAAATTAATTAACCTTCAATCACAAATCTTCATTTAACATAAAAACTAACATTGTTGTTGTTCTTTTCATTAACAACGACATAGACATTAAAAAACATTAGATAATAGCTATAGATACATACCAATTGATTACTTCAAGTTTTTTCACAAAATGATCTTCTTCAAAGAAAGCCCTAGTTCTTTCTCTCTCTAGAATATTCTAGATCTACAAAAACCTTCATATATCTCTTTCTTTTCTTTTTACTAACTCTTGGATTATTTTCTTCTTATTTTTACTACTTCTATTTGATACAACTAATTTACTCAAGCCCAAACTACCACATACTTTATATAGGCTCAAACCCAAATTTGGTATAAAGCCCATTTTCAACATCCCCCCTCAAACAAAATTTCCATAGCTTCTCATACCTAACATCCACTTCAATCTTTCAAAGACATCATGCTTCAAAGGTTTTGTAAATGTGTCCTCCATTTGATCTTGAGACTTGCAATACATCACCATAATATCACATTCTTTAACATGTTCATGAATAAAAATCATAGTGTGTATCGATGTGCTTGCTTCTTTCATGACAAACGGGATTTTTGGCTAAAACAATAGCCGAGTTTTTTGCAAGAAACATTTCGGTTGGACCAACTTGATAGCATTGAACATGCTTCAACATATTTCTTAACCAAATGACATGACAAACCATAGAGCGAGCAGCTACATATTCCGCTTCACAAGTAGATAATGTCACAATAGGTTGTTTCTTAGAAGACTAAGTAAATGCCGTATAGCCCATGAAAAATACAAACCCCGATGTACTCTTTCTTTCAACTAAGTCTTTACCCCAATCACTATAGGAATAACCAATAAGCTTAAAATCTTGTGCACAAGAGAAAAATAAACCATCATTAAGCCGTACCTTTAATATATCGAAGGAGCCTCGTTGCAACATTAAGATGAGATTCATCCGGGGTCTCCATGTACCTACTCACTAGCCCAACTCCATAAAGAATGTATGGTCTTGTACATGTAATATAACGTAGATTTCCAATCAAACTTTTGAAATATGTATGCTTTCTTACTGTCCATGTACCACCCAAACCTTCAAGTGGGAGAATCGGACGAGTTGGAATGTCGAGTGAATCTAGTCATTTGTTTTGAGATTTGACTTTGAATAGTTATTTGGTTGAGCCGAGACATTTAACGGATAGCACTCGAGGACCCATAAAATTTGACTGGTCATTTGTGAGGTTTCAACGTTATTCAAACTTTACTGGAGGGCAGATAGAAGTTACTATGATGGATGGGTGTCAGCTGCTGACCTATTTTCGATATTTTTTCGAGTCAAAATATTTTATCTAGTATAATAATAATTACATAGTTATGACATTTTTCTACCAGTCATAAGAAATAATTAATAAATGGTTGGTTTTCTATAACTAAGTTTGAGAAGTATAGATATTAATATTTTTAAAAAAGATTAAAGTTTGAATGGTCAAAGATTTTGAAAGTGGGTTTGCACGTGGGCAGTAAACACGTGGGTTCTTAAATTGATTGGTTAATAAATTGGAATTGCAAATGGATTGATCAAATGTTTGGCTTTTACCTCACCTGTGTACACATCGCTGCCACCAAACCACCCCATTTTAAATTCACTTTCTCTATTTCAAAACTCATTTTCAAAGCACAGAGGATTAGAATGAGTAGTACAAATTTACATGATGATTTGATTCTTCATGGCAAGATTTAGACTATGATTTGGTTATATGGAAGGCTAGATGTGAGAAATGTTTTTCTACGCAGATACAAACCCCAACACAGGTAATAAACATAATCAAAACGACGTCCACCAAACAACTGAAAACAAGCATTAGACCTGATAAAAAACATCGTCATAAATGGAGCCCCGCAACAACACCATATCTCAACATCAACGTAGATGCAGTTTAAAAGTTTGAGGGAATTAGCAGGCATTGGTTGCATTATGTATGATGACCAAGCAAACTTCATAGTAGCCCTGACAGATACAACCAGAGGCAGAACTCAGAAGAATGTGAATGTATAGCGATCCTGTGTGCAATACAATGGGCGATCAATCTACAAATTAGACATCTGCATATTGAAAGTGATAATCTCAACGTCATCAAACATCTTCACGACCCTAGCAGATCAATACAATGGCAATCAAGCAAACATACAGAAGAAATCCATATCCCAAGACGTAATTTACCAGCATCATTTTCTCCTACATCCCAAGAAATAACAACAAGCAGACAGACTCTCTAGCAAAATAGGCAAGAAAACACCATCGTAAGCGCACATGGAACTCCCTCCCGGATTTTCTATCTAGTTCCAACGAGCACTACTGTAGCATTGGGGGGTTTTGAAGCTCTTGGTCGATTTTCGTCGGGTTAAGTCGGTTTTGGTCGAAATTCAGTGAAACTTCTTCCAGGTAATTATATTTGAATCATTCTACATATTTCCCAGTTTAGAATTTTCTATTTAATCCGAAATTTGTGGTTTTATGATAGTTATATTCATAACTGTATAGTTGGGTCTAATCTCTTTTGGATCCATAATTTAAAGCAATTATTATTTAGTTTCTTCGAATAATTTATGTTCAGGATCATGTTTAGGAGATTATGGACTATTTTGGGGTGTCCAATATAGACGGATTGCTGCTGAATTATTTTACTGCTCAAATTTCATATTCGGATCAGTTTTACAGTGAGTTGGAATAGAGATGGTTACCCGAACTTTGTCATATTTCACATGAATGGACAGTTTGAGTTATAAATTCATATTATTGGGTTTGTTAGATGATTTGTCAGCTTGCAAAGACTCTAAAATGTAAAAATAGAGTTTATGGGAAGTTGGTTGGTTGGTTTGTATGCATTTTAGTTATTCGGTGGAACGTCTCAGTGAATTCTACAGTGCCGATAAGACATTCCTAGTATAGTTTCATTCATTTCATGCATTCTTGCTCCGCAAGAGGACTCTTGACAGTTATGTAACTATCAAATGACCGTTTTGTCCTTTTATATTTTAGTAAGACTAATGTACTGTAATAGGAAGCTCGAGGAGAGGTGGAGCTCAGTCATGAGCACCATTGAAGGCGCAAGAAGAGGTAGGACCTTATGAATCTTACTTGGAGCACGGGTATTCCCTGTTTCTCCACTTTATATATATATTTATTATTTCCTTTTTATTGTTCCCTAGTTCAAATTATGACATGATATGATATGATGTGAATGTATGTGGTGTGCTCTCTATTATGGATGTTTATCTTTTCAAAATAAATTGGGGTTTCTGAAAAATAATTACATGGTGGCAGAATCGCTTGAGTTGTGTTACGTGTAATGGTTGTTTTCCGGCAAACATTAGTTGGTCCCCTTGTTTATTTCTATGTTACGGATTAGCCATGAATTATGTCAAGGGTTACATTCCGTGTGTGCCCAGCTGTTTGGTAACGACCACTCGAGTTTACCCAAAAGGGGACCGGAGAGAATGGGAGTTGGGGTATTCCGACCCTTGGAGTGATTAGGGGGTCGACCCGATGTCATGCTTGTTTATTTATTCTGCTAAGCCACTGGTGTGTGGTTTGAATTCTGTTGTGATTGATACTTATAATATTTTCACCGTCGTGAAAGAGGGTGTTTACCCGAGTTTTCTTTATAAGAAAATACTTGATCCTTGAAAGTAAACAGTTGTAAAAGCTTGGCTTTAAACAAGGTTTACCCCACCTCGAGACACAAGAACGCTCTTCTCCTCTGGCTCATGGGACCTGTTAGGAGGGTTCTGTTCTTGTAGCTTTGGAAGCCACTAAGATCCTCTAATATTATTATAGGTTCATGCATATGTTTGGGTATTCTTCGAATGGTTGATGAATTACCTTGCGAGGAAGCGTCAGATCTGGCCGGAGGTAAGACGCGCCTCAAGATGAGATAGTTGTATTGCCGTGAATATGGCTATGCTACACGATGATGCTCTTATAGTCGTCTGGGTAAGTCATGACATATTCTAAGCGTATCACTGTTTGGGTTAACTTTATCATTCGATGCGTATTGAGATCACAAGCTAGCCCGATGGGCGATGATGACGTAGGGAGAGTTATGAAAGCTCTTACCAGGATATTACGTGGATTTAGTGTGTACACAACAGTAGTGAAACATTCGATAAGGCGCCGCCTGCCTACACACTAACAAAGGCCAAACGACTCTTCCTTGCCGAATAGTCGGTGACCCCGATTGAGGGCGTATTTATTCGTGATCTTGGTAAGCTAGAAGAATTATCTTGCTATATTGTCTTGCTTCGTGTGCATTATGATATCTTTGTATATATGTAACACTTATAACTATTGATATATCAAACTGTTGATGTGTGTGGTGAGGGTAGGATGTCTAGGTATCCTAATGAGCTGACATTCGGGCTATCTAATTCCTAATTATTTTTGTTTAGTTGCAGGTATTGGTGACCCAGAGTGACAATGTTTACTTCGATGGCTCACATCATGCAAACTCGATATAATTTTTATTATATTTTCAACTTACGATTTTATCACAACGTCAATGTTATATATGTATCATCTAGAATAGTTAGGATCGTTCTCTCACTTGTTTGTGATTGTGTACATGTAAATATTATGCACCTTGTCACTTTTAAGTTGATGTTGTTGATATTTTGAAGTTTATGAAAGCATGTATGAATGTTTGACAGGTTTTTTAGGTTTGATATGTTCAATTTTTAGAAGGAACTCTGTCAAAATCCAGTCTCTTTTGTGAATTTCATATACATGATTTCAAGTGTTTTTGTCTTTATGAAAACTATTTTGTGTTACACGTGTTCCAAACATATTTTCAAAAGATTTAAACTATATTTGAATTTCTGCGGCGTTTGATCTTGATTTGTAACCCGTGATGAGAGTTTTGGCTTGGGTTTATATTTGAAATTGGTTTGAGTGAGTATTAGACTGAGTTTCTTTTATAAACTACCTGGCAAACCGTGATTCGGAACACAGGGCTTCACAGTCCACTTCAGTCCAAGCATCTCCATCTTCATGTTCATCAGCTACCCAAACTCAATCTACACTTGCTGCTCCATGCACCAATAATGAGTCTTTTACCTTAACTCAAAGTGCCAACCGAACAAATGAGCAACCAGTTGAGCCCGTGATAGAATAATCTTCTCCCCCATCGGTCCAACCGATTCATCATATGGTGACTCGTTCCAAACAAGGTATAAGGAAACCTAAGGTAATTCCCTCTTTACTTGCAACAAAGTATACTATTGCTTCTTCCTTTGTTAAAACGGTTCCTACCTTGCCGAGGGAACCGACCTGTTTTAGAGATGCAAAACAAAATCTTTTTTTGGTGTTCGGCAATGGCCGACGAGTTTGATGCATTATTGAGGAATAAGACTTGGTCTTTGGTACCAAAGACACCGAGAATTAATTTGGTTGGGTGCAAATGAGGCTTTCACATTAAAACCAATAGTGACGGAAGCATTGACAGGTAAAAGGCCCGATTGGTGGCCAAGGGTTATTCTTAATAACAAGGTCTCCACTAGGACGAAACATTTTCTCCTATTGTGAAGCCGGTGACAATAAGACTAGTATTAAGTGTTGATGTCAATAATGGTTAAAATGTACGTCAACTTGACATCAAAAATGTATTTTTGCGTGGCTTATTTAACACCGAAGTCTATATGCAACAACCTATTAGATTTGTTGATAAGAATATCCAAATCATGTTTGTCTCCTGCATAAGGCTATCTATGGACTTAAACAAGCACCACGTGCTTGGTTCACTCGTTTCACGAATTATCTTCAAGAGTTGGATTTTATTGGGTCGAAATCAGACAATTCTTTGTTTACTTATCAGACTTCTTCGTCTATTACTCTACTCTTATTATATGTACATGATATTATAATTACAGGTTTCGATTCCACTATCTTATCACACATTATTACTCGACTAAATCATGAATTTTTCAAGAATGATCTCGGTGATATTCACAACTTTTTGGGTATGGAGCTCAAAGGAGGTGAATCTAGTCTTTTAATAACTCAGTCAAGGTATACCCTTGATAGCAAAGTTGATTTATTGCATTCCAAACCAATGTGCAATCCGAGTCCCTCCGGTCAAAAGATGTCCCAGAACGACGGTGAACCCTTTTTAGATGTAACCTTGTATCAGTCATTGGTGGGGGGCCTGCAATACATCTCCTTAACAAGGTCGAATATTACCTATTCGGTAAATCAAGTTTGCCAATTTATGCACTCCCCTACAACTACTCATTTCAATGCGGTAAAACGTATATTTCGCTATTTGAAATGAACATTGGGTAGAGGTATTTTTTATTTAACCAGTTCCGCTATACAGAATGATGGGTTCTACTTACATATAACGACTTTTTCTGACATTGACTGGGCGGGAGACCAAAACAATCGACGGTCCATTACATCAAGTTGTATTTGTTTGGGAGATCATCTATTGTCATAGGTCTCGAAAACGCAACCCAATGTTTCGAAAATTAGCACTGAGGCAGAATATTAAGCAATGGCTTATACTACGGCTGACATCGCTTGGATACAATTTCTTCTTTGTGACATTGGTGTGTTTATGAAATCGCCTCCAACAGTTTAATGTGATAACATTTTTCTCACTTATTTTAAGTCAGGTCCTGAGACACTAGGGACAAGAGAGGGCCCACATTATGGGATCTTGAAAAGGAAATTGGTTCCAACTTTGAACCAATGCCGTGTACTTGGCTCCAAAAAAGTTCATTTTAAAGGTGCACGCGGGTCCAGACATGCCACTTGGGAGATGTCCTCACAAGAAGAACAAATGTCCAAAATTAAGTTAAATTTATTATGTATTATTTACTTTCATCCTATTTGATATCAAGTTATTCATGGTATCCTTAATTAAAAGAGAAAGAGAGTAAATGAATCATTCTCTACTATTCCAACATGATTGTTCACATCTCACAGAGTTACATAGGTGGGTGGCATTTATAGCAAGGTAATAACTTAAGATGCCACTACGTATGGGATAATTGTAAGTCAATTAACCTCAACTCCTTATCTACAAGCACCTCATGCATAACCTTCCACCTCAACTCCTTATCTACAAGCACCTCATGCATAACCTTAGCCACTACGCAAATCAAATGGTTATCAATTCACCTTATTGACTCTAGAAAGGACAACTAATCCTTTAATAGGTAAACCAATAGTAGTCAGCCACCATTATCATAACCCCCCTCCCCCCTTTGACCACTATTCGAAATGATAATCACATTAAAATGTTTTGAAGTATACTCATATGTTGCCTCATTAAAACCTTGTCAGTAAAACCCATTGGGAAAAAACTAGACCAAGGGAAAAGAGTACAACGAGTAAAAAAACTAGTATCATTGACGTAGAAAGCTTCATATAAGGATATTATCCCCCTGATCATATTGTAGTATTATAACATAAGGTTATTCAAACTCCGCATTCCAATGCCTTGTATTAGTTTTCTGAACGTTGTAGTCGGCGAAGACTTGGTAAACAAGTTAGCATAATTCTCACATGATTTTATCTTCTGAATATTAATTTCATCATTCTTCTGTAGATGGTGTGAGAAAAATAATTTAGGTGAGATGTGTTTCGTTGTATGACGTTTAGTATATCCCTCCTTAATTTGAGCAACGCAAGTCGCATTGTCTTCGTACATAATAGTAGGTGATTTTGTGACTGATGATAGATCACAGGAACTTCTAATGTGACTAATAATAGATCGTAACCAAACACATTTTCTAGTAGCTTCATTGAGAGCAATAATTTCTGAATGGTTAAAAGATGTAGCTGACATACTCTTCTTACTCGATCGCCATGAGAAAGTTGTACCACCACTGGTAAAAACGTAACCAGTCTATGAAATTCCTTTACGTGGAAGAGAGAGATACCCAACATCGGTATATCTTACTATTTGGGAGTCATTAGATTGAAGTTTTTAGTAAAATAACCCCATGTCAGTAGTTCCTTGAAGATACCGAAGAATTTGTTTCACACCCATCCAATGCCTTTTTGTTGGTGCCGAATTGAACCTAGCTAATAGGTTTACTGCAAAAGCAATGTCAGGCCTAGTGTATTTTGCTAAATATAGTAAGGCGCCAATTGCACTTAGTTATGGTACTTCTGGACCAAGGAATGCTTCTTAGTATCAAGTCTTTTAACAACCATAGGAGTACTGAGCGGATATGCACTATCCATGTTAAATCGTTTCAAAATTTTCTCAGTATATAACTTTTGATGGACGAGTTTTATATTACTTCTTTCAATTTGTAGACCAATGCAGAATTTAGTTTTTTCGAGATCTTTCATCTCGAATTCTTTCTTTAAATATTCTGCAGCTTTGCAAACATCTTCAATTGTCCCAATAAGGTTGATGTCATCAATATATATATATATATATATATATATATATATATACTAGATTGTAATTTATGCTCATTCACATAGTTTGCTCGATCTGTAATGCGTTCAGATAAACTGTCTGTGCCCCACGGGCACGGGTTACACCCTCGTATATATGTAAGAAGAAGGTATTGTTATAGAAGGCATTCAAAAGTTAACATGGTTAGTGCAAGTACTCCTGGCACCACATAAGAGTCACTGCCAAACTTTAGCCACGACATAAACATCTAAAGATATATCCAAGGTCATCTTTAGCTAGAGGTATTAGGTGATTGTTAGTTGTTTCCAAGTGTTAACTTTAGAAAAAATTCAACTATGAAGGTATGCAAAACTTTTTTTTTACCGACCAACTCTTTTTGCCTGGAATTTTTTCTATAGTTAACACTTAGAAACAATAAACTCAAAGCTATGAAAGAAGAAAGTATTCAGAACTATGTAAGCTCTCTCGGGATTTTAATCGAACATGTTGTGTGCACATGATTTCTTTTTCTGGAAATGAACTAAAAATGAACAAAATCACTCAACCAAAGAATAAGTATTAAATACTATGATCAAACTACAGAGCCGTGTTTGAGGGGGGGCGGGCAGGGCATCCGCCCTGGGCCCCCACCTCAAAGGGGCCCACTCCCAACTAAATAGGTTGTATATATTATAAAAAAGCCTAATTGAGTGAATAGAACCAAAAGAGATATTGGCTCAGTGGTGATTTACTTGTCTTGGGAATCAAAGGTCCCGGGTTCGACCTTCATTGCTTCCATCTTTTCATTTGTTTTTTTGTTAGTACAAATCACACATAGGGGGGGGGGGGCTTATAGTCTTATTTGAAGTTAAAACTATCTCAAATTAACTTTGTTTTTATATTTCTACAGATATTTGGATTTTGGGACAAAGTACCATATATTTTTATTACTTAGTTGCAATGCTTCTTGTATATCAAAGAAATTTGGAAAATAATTGAAGCAATCATTCATAAACCTCATACAACGAGTTTGGTTTCGTCAACAATTTAACTTTATGTTATTAAGTGTATTCTAACTTTATGGTACCATACAAGAGGGCCTCTTGTTAAGTTTGGCCCCGGGCCCTCAAATTCTCAGCCACGACTCTGTCAAACTATATACATCAAAGAAAAATGGTCAAGGAACTTACTGATTAAGACGTAGTGATCGCTTTAATCGCCTTATCTCTCTACAACAATGAAAAAAATATCAATAAGAAACCCAATAATGTGCAAATCCTATTGAAAAATCAATAAGAAGACAGAAAGTTAGTGCTTTCAAAACCTAAAAAATCAATAAGAAGCCAGAAACTTACTGCTTTAAAAAATCTACCGTATGATGGATGAGTGTGATGCAAAAGTTTTATAGTGAGAAATCTTGAATTGAATGATGACATCAAGGGACAAGTTAGGCGTTAGGAATTGGAAGATAATTGACTTTGGTTTAATATTTGGAGTTAAAGAGCATTAGGGATTGGAAGATTTCTCGGTTGTTACTGATGAAGATAATTGATGTGAGAAGATTTCCTGGTTGAAACAGTTGTAGAGATTTTGTTTCATTTAATCTAGACGTCCAAAAGTTGACGGAGAAGATTTTCAACGGAACCCCAATCTCAAACGGCAAATGAGGGGTTATTTTCAACGGTAAGATATTTTAACGTTAGTAATCCTGATTTGAGGCGGACGACCAGATTTATCTTTGGGTTTGTGTCTTGGTTTGTCAAAATATTTGTCCCAGTCAGCATAAACATCCTGTTTTATATAATAGATATATTGCAATGATAGCAAATCCGGTATATGACTTCTTAATAAACACACATGGACAAATATGATCATTTACATATCCTTCCTTGGTCAAGTATTGACTGAGGCGATTGTACCACATTCGCCCTGATTGCTTTAAACCATATAAAGCTCTATTAAGTTTTAGTAAATACATGATACGAAATTTTTTTCTCAGGTAATTTGAATCCTTTAGGGATTTTCATATAAATATCAATATCTAGATTGCAGTATAGATACGTAGTAACGACATGTAGTAAAAGCATATCAAAGATTCAGTTCAGGAGAATATGTTTCTTCATAATCTATCACATTGAACCCAACTGGGTTTACATCCTTAGGTGTGAGGACCACTGGTACAAAAACACTACGTATATTGAGTGAATCTAGTTCTACCTGAACTGAATCTTTCCATTTCGTCCAATCAGGTCTTTGTCGACATTCCTCAATAGAGCGTGGTTCATAGTCACCATTCTCTTTCAGAATTGAGGTTGCCACCGCAAAAGAGAATGCCTCATCGAAATTTTTTTAATATCGATCCCGCACTTCTCTGAAACATCCATAATTTATGGAGATTTCCTCATTATTAGGTGTCTCTGCCTTATCAAGGGCTTCACCATCTTCAAGGAGTATTTGTTCGGAAAGTGTTGGTGTTTCATTAATGACTCATCTGCTATAATATTTTGACTTCTTCCTTTATGAATATCAATTCGTGCATGAGCATTTGCAGAAGGTATATATGATTCAGTTACTCTTGTTGTATCAATAAATGCATCTGGTAATTTATTTGCAATGTCTTGCAAATGTATTATTGTTTCTACTTCTAGCTCAGATTGATTTGTATAAGGATCAAGGTGAGATAAACTTTGTGTACTCCGACACATTTCAATTTGTTCGTTATTCACTGTAAACGAATTTTCTCCCCCTAATGGTGGGAAAATTGTCTCGTCAAAATGACAATCTGAAATGTTGCAGTAAGAGTATCACCTGTCGTAGGTTTTAGAATACATGATAATAGATAGTGAATCAAAACCAACATATATTTCCCAGACGCCGTTGGGGTCCTAATTTTGTTCGTTTAGGAGGTGTAATTAGCATGTGCCTCGCACATCTAAAAATACGCAAATGCGCTATGTTTGGTTGATGACCTAAAACAAGTTTCAAAAGAGAATGTTGACCATTCGCAGTAGGTTGTAGGCGGATCAAAACAACAACATGTAATACTGCAGATCACAATCAGTTGTGTATGTTTTATGAATGATAAGCTACAAGATGTTCAACATAAATACCAACTGATATACAATACGCATCAAAAGCCTTTGATGTAAATTGGCCCGCCCCATCAAGGCATATGGACTTAATCGGAAAATCGGGAAAATGAGTTCGTAATCTAATAATTTGGGAAGCAACCTTGCAAATGCATTATTACGAGTAGGCAGGAGATTAACATGAGACCATGTAGCAGCGGCGTCTATCAATATCATAAAATGTCAAAACGGTTCACGTGGTGGGTGAATAAGACCACATATGTCTTCTTGGATCCTTTCTAAAAATTTAAGAGATTCAATATGAACTTTTGTATCAGATAGTCTTAGAATTAATTTTCCCAATGAGAGAGATGTAAGAGCAAAATTTATTGCTTATTAGAGTTACACAAGTGGGGGGTATTTATAGGAAAGGTAATAACTTAAGATGCCTATTACTAGGGTATCTCATACACCTAATTGTCTAGTGTTGGTAGCGGAATCTCAAACATCTTTATGTTTAACACTAGTTTCCAGGATCTATACATGAACATACCAATGAACTAGATTGGAAAGATGATTACCTCTTAATCGCTGTCCCACGAACCAAATCCCAACCAATATTCGAAAGATAAGAGCTCCAAGTGTAGCTCCTCTACTTGAGACACCGAGTAATGAGTTGAACTCCCTCCTTTCAGTCAGCTAGGACCTTCTTGAAGGTTTAGATGAAGAACTCCTTCTTCTTGACTAGATACTTGAGAAAACTCCTTTTTTCTCTCTCTCTGAGATGTATATTCTGAAACTCTTTCAGGCTCTCAAAAAAGATCTCACAAACTTGGCTCTCTCTTCTTTCTTTAGGTTGTATAATTAGGTATATATAGAAATCCCTAGAAGATGTATTAGACTCAAACTAGGATTCCTAAAACCTAATTATAAGGCAACACCCAAAATACCCTCCTTTGGGTCACTTGAAGTGGCCGGCCAACCTAGCCCTTTATGGGCTTCCTTGGCCGGCCCACTTAGGGCCTAACCGGCCATCACATGGCCGACCTACCTAAAGCCTTTCCGGGCCTCCCTTTTGGGCCCGGACATGTATGTATCTCTTCGGACTTCTCCGAATCAATCTGGACTTACCAATAATGGATCCAATCCACTTATTTGCCATTATCCTTCTAGTCAATTCTCTCCGTTCAAATCATTACTCTGATGTATAACCCTTGTAGGATCCGGTTTATGTTAGCCGCGAATCAACTCCTTGATTCGACGATCGTAGTTGGCTTTTAGCTAGCATTACGACCCCTAATTGGACCGGACTAATGATCTTCCGAGTAAGGTCATTAAGATCCTATTCGCCAAATTGTACGCATTGCAACCTTGGTCGAAGGACACTCTTTCGGAAGGATACCATTCCTTCAGACCGAGACAATATATCCTTCAATCTCCCACTTGTACTTAGAACAAGTGCAATGCTCGATTCCCATGTTTTTTCGTGTCCCATCTGATATGTCATATTCATCAGACTCTCTTGATCCCGAGAACAACTTCCAATCCAAATGATTAACTCTTAATCCGTTTGAGCACGGCCATGCATTTTTCAGTTGTTTCTCATCAAGTGGCCCGGAGATACTTTATCCTGATTTTACTCAAGAAAACATGTTCCATTCTTGTACTCCCACTCAATTTCATGTCTATCCTGTCTCCCCCAGTATCCCGCTTTTATAACCACTTTTTACGGATGGCGTTTGACGGTACCAAAGTTCGACATTCCTTCCATAAATTGAGTGAGTACTCATGTTTTGAGAAATCTCTCCAATTTGCTTAAATGAGAGTTATGACATCTTATAACTTCAACTCTTGAAGTACTCTCATTCGGCGGGTTTCTAGTGTATCAACTATACACCCATGAAGTTGACCTTTGAATACTCCTATTCCCATAGCCCAAGAAACGGCGCTATCTTGTCAATCACTCATGCTAGTCTTCTTAAGTCATTATTGTCCAATTAATGACCTGGACTAGGGATAGTAAGATGGTGTGCTTCCATGTTCACTTAGTAGGGTTTCTTTTATTAGATCACGTATCTAATAAACCTACTTGGAACACTCCATCCTTTTGGACTGTCGTCTAAATTCTAAACCACAATTTAGATGATGAAATAAACCCAGTTTATTTCGGATAACAAGAGTCTGTAAAATTTGAGCACCCGCGTGAACTCCTTCATGTTATCAATTTTACAAGTCATCTTAGGATACTCCTTCCTTGATCCTAATTCCTTAGATTCGAGCATCTCCATGATCGTTCTAAGGTGACAGTTTAGTTTCCTTTTCACTTCGCTTTGTTATTATCTTGCTTTCGAACCCGTCGTGAGCTTTTATGATAATACCAGTTTCTCCCACTGAAATTAGTACTTCCCAAGTTCTAATTTTACTTTCTTATCTAGTAGAGTTAGTAACGACTCCCAGCATGAAAAACTCTTTTCCACCTGTTAGCCCTTCCTAAAAGATTCCCATCTTTATCTTCGGAAGATTACTTTTATAACTTTCTTCAATCTTCTGACTTGTATGGGTGACGACATCTTTTCCTACTCCAAGTACTTCTCAGATGTTCGGGTAAACAACAATCATCTCATGATCGTTCTTATGTTTTCAAACATAAGTGTTTCTCCCATGTTCATCACGAGAGCTGGGTAGAATTTCTCTCCAAGAGATTTTCTTATTCTGACCTCTTCAAAACTCCTTTTGAACGAGTCTTTATCATCCTTTGGTCTATCTCCATAGACTTTGATGCCCATAGTTAATCTACCCTCGTCTTCTGTCCTCTCGTGTATGTCTCCTACATACAGGACATGAAACTAGCTTGTTTCACTCCCACTTACCTTCTTGTCGCACAAGACTTAACCATTCTTACTCTTATCTCTTTGGATTTCCGGTCCAATTTCAGAGTGGTTTCTGCTATAGTTCTTTTGAATCTTCTCAAGACTCATTGGGGTTTTTGAGCAACCCTTCTTAACTCCTTAAGAAGTTTCTAGGCGATTGTCCCTTATTTTCAAGGCGACATCCCTCGTTTCGTAAGGTGAGTAACTCCTTACTCCCTTTCGTTTTAAGGCAAGTAACTCCTTACTTCCTTTTGTTGCTCTTTATCGAATCCTATTCGATTTTTCCTCCCACTTGTCTTCTTTGAAGGACCCTCCTTTTAATGAAGACACCATCGAGAGCAACAATCTCATTGTGTTTCGATGATTTGTGAGAAAATCCCGTTCTTCTTTTCGAAGAACTCATGTCTAACACGCTTTAGACATTAGAATAATTGACATGTTTTTAGAAGTCCTTCTAAAAAGAATATCCATATTTATATGGACTCAATTATTCACTATAGCTAATCTAGGTTTTTAGTGGGTTGGCTGATTCGTATTAGACTTTTGTATTTTCGGAAGATCGATGACTATTGAGCTTATGATCTCATCATATTATTTAGTCAACTAGACCCATTCCTCGATTTAGGATTTGTTTCCAAAACTTTTCCAAAATCAAGTCCTACGTCCATTCTAATCACATTAATCGTGGACTTTTATGTCTAACATCAGTTTCTACGATTAACTGAACTCTTGTACTCTTACGAGAATTCTTGTCAAATTTCTTCCTCCAAACCATGATTAACTATCGTTGAGAGATACGTGACCAAACAACTTTAGTTTCATGTTCTTTCAAGCTTAATTGACAAGATTAGAATGACTAAGTCGGATCATTCGGTATAATTCCTTAAAAGTTAAATAGGCTCTTTTAAGAACATCATAAAATATCTAATATTTTATTCACTCCCATAATCTCATTACAGAGTCAATGTTCTGAAAAGAAAAAGAAATACTAAAACTGCCTTAAAGTATTGCTTATCGAGTCTATGATCCTTCTTGAGCTTTTCCAACAACTCTTGCCTTCTTAGCTTTTGACAGATTCATCTCCTCTTCAATAAATACTCAGCTCCCCCTTGCTCCTGTCATTCATAATGATAAGAGTCTTTTAGGTATCACATACCTTGAGGAATTTGTATTTAATTGAATAACTTTTAATAATTTTTACCTTGACCGGAACTCCCAGTTCCGTTCTTTCTGTCTTCCATGAATTTTGGACAGTTTCTTTGCCAATGGCCCGTGCCATTGCAATAGAAACACTTGGAATCAGAATGGGTACCTTTGTTCATGGCAACTTCTTTGCCTTTCCCTTTACCCGTTTTCTTCCTTTTGAATTTCTGCTTCCCGTCCTTCTTAAATCCCTTTTCTTTATGAACCATTAGAACTTCTTTCTTGGGTTCAACTATTGCAATGTTCTCTTCGGCTGTTTGGAGCATAGCGTGTAGTTCTTCCAGAGATTTGTCCCAGCCATTCATATTATAGTGCATTCTAAATTGGTTAAATCCATTATGAAGCGAATGCAAAATAATATCAGTGGCAAAATCTCGGCCATTGTCGACTCCTAGTCGATTTAGTTTTTCAAAAAGACTAATCATTTTGAAAACATGTGGCCCTACAGGCTTTCCCTTTTCAAGACGCATATCCAATATCGTCCTTGAAGTCTCATACCTCTCCATTCTTGACTTCTTTTGGAACAAATTCCTAAGTTGTCGAATCATGGTGTAGGCATCCATTTCTATGAACTTATCCTGAAGATTAGGTTCCATGGTTGCCAACATGAGGCATGTTATGGGTTCAGACCTCTTCCGAATATTCCTTTCTTGCTCCCTCTCTTGTTCAGTCGAATCTTCATTGAGAACAGGAATAGGTGTGTCTAACACGTTTGCCTTATGTTCGGATCTTAGGTTCCTTTTTCCAGAAGCCAGCGTATGCTGCTTGAGTCTTTTGTTGTCATAATTAAACTACATGTAAGAAATGCGAAAGTGATTAAACTTGTTATCCTGGCAATTTTTCTCAATTTGCCTATATTATTCTATTTTTGTCGTCCCCTTAGAATAATATAATTCCAAGATCCCATTCCTTCGAAATTAAGCGTACTTTGGCACTGCCCTTAATTCGTCGTCCTGGGTGAGTAACTCCTTACTGATCATACTCCTATGACTCTTGGTTAACGATTTAAACATTAAATCGTCCTTTAGCCCCGAAATCCAAAACCCTTTTGCTGACTCGTTGAGAATAACCATTTAGACATGTAGACCTCTTCATAGATCTACCCGTATTGTCCCGAGGTTAAAGATGGCACCCTGCTTTGGCATGACCCACCATCGATGAACAAAGGCTCAACAGGTGTCTTAATCTGGGTAGGCTTTACTCAAAATTCTTTTTGGGACTTATTACGTAATTTATCAAGTTGCGTTACTGTGAACTCTTGCATAACCATTCATGATTTATTACGTAAAAGTTTATGTGAGTTTGCGTAATGATTTGTTAAATCTTAGTATTACCCCTTAAAAGATCTCACCTTTTAAGTTTATTTCTTGTTCGCCTATGGTTCGTTTGGATTCATATCCAAGAACCTCTATTGACTACTCCCACTTGAACCATGATCTCATCATTCGGTTCGTCAATAGATTCTAAGACCCTATACTCTAAGTATTATTCGGGCACAACTTCTTGTGCTTAGAACAAGAAACGATAATCTTATCTAAAGGTATACTATTCTACGCAATCACATACATCCATACATACAATAATATGACAATCATAATAAACAAAGTATGTATCCTAGATTCGTTTCTAGGTTTTGCGATGTCTCGTATAGCTATTCGTGGGAATATGTGACATCTATACGTCTAATGGGCTCTAAAGTTTTGTATTCACAATACTTAAACTAGAAGCACATTACGTTTCTTCCTTAATTGTTTCCAAAATCAATACAAGGAAAAACTCCGTTCGGGCTCTTCTCTAACCCGGGTCAATGTCGGAAAAACTATGCTCAGAACCGGGAGAAAAAGTCTGAAAAACTCCCTTTTAGGTCATGGCCTAAAAGCCCTTGAGTCACACTCAAAAAGACCTAAGTCAACCCTGGTCAAAGTCCTTTGACTGGCCTTAGGTCAACCCTTGACTTAACCTGGTCAAGGTCCGGACCATTAGACAGCACCTTACTGTCGTGCTCAGTCTCTCGGGCAGACGCGTCCTAGCCTAGCTAGACGCTTCTGTCCTAGGACAGACCATAGACATCTCGGGTGAGATGTCTAGGATGCGTCCTGGTCGCGTCCCAGACGCGTCCAGACCATCGGTCACCTTTCATTCCTCTCGGATGCTCAGTCCGAGAGCTGTTGGAACATCCAGACGCGTCCCGTACGTGTCTTGGGTTGGGACAACACATATGCCATCTCGGATGTTCGGTCTGAGATGCACTCGTGCTCCACAGTCGCGTCCCGGACACTTCTGTGCACAGACGGCAAGGCCATCCTACTTGGGATGCCTTCTGGACGCGTCCAGATGCGTCCTAGACGCTTCTGGATGCTCCGGTCGCATCCCAGTCGTGTCTGGAAGCTTCTAGTCGCATCTTAGATGCGTTCTGGTCGCTCCAGACGCATTTTGAATGCGTCCGGACTGCTGTCCAGTGTCTCGGTCCTAGACCGGGACTTAATAGGTTCCCTCGAGCGCGTCCAACCTGCGTCAGGGATGTCCGAGACGCTCCTGTCTCGGACTCCTATTCCGTCTCGGACTGGGATATCCCAGACGCGTCTTCCACGCGCTGGGACGTCCGAGACCCGAGAGTCTCGGACTCCTAGTCCGTGTTGGACTGGGATATCCCAGACGCGTCGAAGACGCTCTGGGATGTCCGAAACCCGAGAATCTCGGACTCCTAGTCCAGCTCGGACTAGGATTCCCGGTTCTTCACGGACTGGGATTTCCAGTCCGTGTCCCTGTCTGTCTCGGACTGTCTGTCCGAGATGTGCTGGTCCGGCCGGAACGCGTCCTGTCTGGTCCGGCCAGCTAGGTTTCCAAACTTTTTGGAAATCCAACCGTTCCAACTTGATTCTTTTCTGTTTTTCTTTGTTCCAGCTGCTGTTAGGTACTGTTTTTGACAAATTCATCAACCAATCTTCATGGTTTTGATGATTTTTATCAAAATTCTTATACCCTAAAGCTTGTTTATGAAAACTCTTTTCATAAAACTATGTTTTTAGTGTTTCTAGGTCAAGAATCTCATTCAAACCCTAATTTGATCTCATCAAACTATGCTTGAATCTCCATTCAAACATCATAAACACTAGTATCTAGTTGTTCAAGTTAGAATCTAATTCGTCTAGTCAAAGATAGTTCATGCAAACGGCTCGTGATGCCACTGTAGGGGATTACTAGGGTATCTCATACACCTAATTGTCTAGTGTTGGTAGCGGAATCTCAAATATCTCTATGTTTAACACTAGTTTCCAGGATCTATACATGAACATACCAATGAACTAAGTTGGAAAGATGATTACCTCTTAATCGCTTTCCCACGAACTAAATTCCGACCAGTATTCAGAAGATAAGAGCTCCAAGTGTAGCTCCTCTACTTGAGTCACCGAGTAATGACTTGAACTCCCTCCTTTCAGTCAGCTAGGACCTTCTTGAAGGTTGGGATGAAGAACTCCTTCTTCTTGACTAGATACTTGAGAAAACTCCTTTTCTCTCTCTCTCTCTGAGATGTATATTCTGAAACTCTTTCAGGCTCTCAGAAAAGATCTCACAAAATTGGCTCTCTCTTCTTTCTTTAGGTTGTATAATTAGGTATATATAGAAATCTCTAGAAGAGGTATTAGACTCAAACTAGGATTCTTAAAACCTAATTATAAGGCAACACCCAAAATACCCTCCTTTGGGTCACTTGAAGTGGCCGGCCAACATAGCCCTTTATGGGCTTCCTTGGCCGGCCCACTTAGGGCCTAACCGGCCATCACATGGCCGGCCCTATTGCCTAGGTCGGCCATCACATGGCCGGCCTACCTAAAGCCTTTCCGGGCCTCCCTTTTGGGCCCGGACATGTATGTATCTCTTCGGACTTCTCTGAATCAATCTGGACTTACCAATAATGGATCCAATCCACTTATTTGCCATTCTCCTTCTAGTCAATTCTCTCCGTTCAAATCTTTACTCTGATGTGTAACCCTTGTAGGATCCGGTCTATGTGATGGACACGTTCTGTTGTAACATAATCAATATTGTGGCAACTTGGGTTGTTTTTTCTGCTTCTGACATCTCTAAGATGGACACTTTCTCTGTTGTAAGGTAATCAATATCGTTATCAACATGAGTTGTTTTTTTGCTTCTGACCTCTCTGTGATGGAGACGTTATGTATTGTAACATAATCAATATCTTTATCAATGTGAGTTATTTTTTCTACTTCTGGCCTTTCTTTGACGAACACATTCTCTGTTGTAATATAATCAACATCGTAATCAACGTGGGTTGTTTTTTTTACTTCTGACCTCTCTGTTACAGACACGTTCTCTATTGTAACTTAATCATTTGTTATCAACGTGGTTTTTTTTTCTTTTCTGGTCTATCTGTTATCGCTTGAATGGAAACAAGTAAATGACACAACTTTAACATTTTTCCTTCATTCCTTAATCTTTTTCGAAATATGGGCTTCTAGGAAATATAGACAAATAGACTTGCTATCATAAATTTATGGAAGTTCACTAATATGTACTTTTCTTTATAATGTAATTGAAATAATCCCTCTCCTGTTTTCTCTCTCCTCTGTTTTCTCTCTCAATATGTTTTTTTTTGTTGAAATTCCTCTCTCAAGCGAAAAACTGTATTTATCCCCAGTGACATCAACTACTCTTTTAAAAAAATTATTCTTAGAACATTTTATCATCCTCAAAGGCCGCCTTAATATTCTTTTATATAAGTACTCACTTTCATAACTTCTATCAAACCCATCAAACCTTCTTTCTCTCTCACTCTGTTTTCCGTGACGAAATTGAATCATGGGTTACCAATCCCTTGTTTCTTCAAATGAATGCAATTCTGATCAACCTTGCCTAATTTCCATCAA
This sequence comes from Eschscholzia californica, assembly GCF_041429995.1. Lineage (NCBI taxonomy): Eukaryota > Viridiplantae > Streptophyta > Magnoliopsida > Ranunculales > Papaveraceae > Eschscholzia > Eschscholzia californica. The sequence goes on along the minus strand of NW_028238420.1, from coordinate 38,140,470 downwards.
AGATTTAGAGCCCAACATTTTTACCGGATTGATTCCTAAAGATGAAACAAAATCAAATAAAACCCATCTTTCATTAGTCATTAACGAATCGAAATCGATTGCGAACATAGCACTTCTAATGATTCTTACGGGACTTTTACTTCACTCTAGATCAATGGTTTCAATGCTCTTTCTTGGGTATCTTGGTGAACTTTCTTTATCTGGTGGTGCTCTTGCGATTGGGTTTGCTTATATCAGTGGATACTTGATTCTTTCGGGTTTAGCTATGGGAATGGAACCAATTTGTGGTCAAGCTTTTGGTGCTAAAAAACTTACTCTTCTTGGTCTTTTCTTCAAAAAACAGTCTTAATGCTTCTATCTGTTTTCAATCCCGATTGAGTTTCTCTGGTTAAATATGAAAAAAGACTGATATTTTTTGGTCAAGATGGAGATATTTCAAATGATGCTCAAAAATACAGTTTTTATTGCATAAATCAGCAGGCTGAAGTGAAACCTCAACCCAGACAAAGAAAAAATAGATTTCACGGCTACATCAAAAAATAAAACGCCAAAAAACTATCACTTACACGGTGCTCAAGTCATACCCTCTAAACCCTAAGGCTATATCTCATACATAATAAAAAAACAATGAGGATCAAATACACCTAATCATTAGGCGGAGCAAAGACAACCTTGCGGCCAATCTCTTAGCTTCAAATTTCTTGACATTTGATCCAACCGAAACCAGGCGTGAAGCTATAATAGAGACATTATCTAAAGCAAGAATATCACCATAATCAACCTTCATCTAACCAAAATCAAGAGTACGAGTAGCCTTACCTAGATTACAAGAAGCAATACCATCATCAGACGAAGTCAGTGTTGTTTATCTGGTATTATGAAAAAACCAAGAATCCGGTCTTCATGTTTTATAAATACATACACTTTAGAGTGTCTTTCTGCAATAAATTCAGAGATAACTTTAAGGTTGTGTTTGATATCAGGGAAATAATTCCATGTAAATAAAAGAGTTCCATGGGATTTATTCCATGAAAATAAAAGTTCTTTCGTTTGGTTGTCATTTATTAAAATGTGGAATTACGAACTCTATTATTTGGTTGACAACTAACTTCTACGAATATAATATTCAATTAAAATTTTTTATTCACTCTTTATGTAGTCAAAATGACATTTTTTACTTTTATGTTGCTAAAATTACATTTTCATCCTTATGTTGTGGAAATTACACTTTTACCCTTATGTTTTCAAAATGACAACGTATAGATAAAAAAGAAATTTTACTAATATAAAAGGTAAAATTGTCAATGTAAAAGTGTGTAAATGTCATTTTTACAAGATAAAGGTAAGAATGTCATTTAGACCACATAAGGTTAAAAATGTCATTTTGATATTATCAAAGGTAAAAATGTCATTTTGACAACATAAGGGTAAAATGTCAATTTGATATTATAAAAAGGTAAAAATGTAATTTTGGCTATATAAAGCCAAAATGTCATTTTGACAACTTCGTAAACATGTCTTTTTCTTTGAATTGTTCAGCGTATGCCTCGAACCTTTGACCTCTAAAGTGGAAGATTATACCTCTTGCCACTCCAACTAAAGGTTGTTGGCACTTCCTAAACATGTCATTTGGTGAGAAGGACAAAAGTGTCATTTGCTCAATGTATAAGGAAAAGTTTATTTTGCTAAATTTTATGGGTAAAAATGTCATTTCGAACATATAGGGAGATAAATATTAGGTTTCAAGTATCTAAATATATTAAAATATTTTTATTTTGATTTTTGACTTTCCGTGGAAACTAATTCCGAGGGGGAGCAAGGAATTAAAAGTGGACTATTTAATGGAAATAGATTCCTAAGGAATTAAAGCATACATATTTCTATGAATTTTTTTTTATTTCCATGGAAATAGGACATATCAAACACACCCTCAGTCTAAAAAATATTACTGTTTTTTTAAACAGATTAAAAAGAAAATTAATATAATTTTTAAACAGAAATTGATTAGAAGCTTAGAGAAAACCGAGTCGAGTTGTCTCTTTCCTTAAGACAGCGAACACCCTGGTATTAGTACTAAAACCAGTCAAATGCTTGTCTCTCAGGATACAACGGCTGAACCTTTCAGGATGACGAATAAGAGTACTTCGTTTTTTCTTAAAGCGTGCGAACTTCAAACAAGCTGTAAGAACCAGATGCAATTGACTACTTAAACTCTAAATGCTCTTAACTTTGAATGCTAAAATTTTCGTATTTTGTTTGCTGGATTCTGTTTGGTATTTATAGAAGTATTGGTGACACTTTAGACAGGTGCCTATAGACGAATGGATGCTTTCCAACATTCATATTTGACTGTTGGTTTTTCGGGTGCCATCTTGACCGTCAGATCTCAACGGATCTATCAAGATCTCGTGCCTTGACCGCCCACTGTTAGATCATCAACGGATCTATCTTAAAGGCGCCAATCATCCTGACCCTCGGATCAAATATATGTCCGTAAAATCAAAGGCGACGATGCGAAGTGCAAAGTGCATGCAGGCGCCTCTAAAGCGCCCAATGCGCCCTAATCGCCCATTTCGCCTTCGCCGCGCATGGTTTGCGTGGCGAAACACCTTTCCATTTCAACCAACATACCATAAATATATGGAAGATTATATATAAGGAAATAAAACATTTCCTCCATCATAAATGTGGTACTAACTCAAAATCCCGATTTAGAGTTAATGGTACCCGTACCAAACTAATTTTGTAATAACTCATTCATACGGAATCTGATTTGGACAAAATTTGAGTCTAAATTCAAGATCTCGACGAGACGTCTTGCTCGAGACTCTGATGAATATAGGTACATCAAATTAAGGAAAAACCGGTCCAGCTGCTTTTGAGCTAGCTGCCGATTCCAACAGTCAGCACATCAAGCCTATCATCAACGTCATGCACCGCAATTTTCTCCATCCAACCCTGTCATCCCTCTCTGCACCAGTTAACTCAACACCTTCAACCATTTTACACCGAGACTCATCCTTATCAGCAAGGACAAACCACTGTGAAGTATCAATATGAGTACTCACCTTCTTATGCCTATCATTTGAAGAAGATGGCTCACTAGACCTTTTGTGTCGCTTCGCGACATTCTTGCTTTTGACCGCTTGCCACCCCTCATCATACCCAACCACAATTGTCGAACTCACTGTCTGTAGAAGAGTTGATAACTCAACAGGTATGGTAGTCTACATAGGAGCATCCTTCTCAATCCCCACGTAGCCCTTCATCGAAACCTCCTCCTGATTAGGAGAAGCCACTCCATCATCACACCCAATAGAAGCAACCTTCTCACTAGCACTCCCCTTCTCCTAAGGTGCCCAAACTTTTTTACTTTAATCTTTACTTCATACATTAAGAATTTATCTTCGATCTCAATCGATAACTCTTCCATTAACTTATTGTGCAACCCTTTAGATCATTCTTCCAATACCCATTATTTTCTTGTTTCTTATCTAAATCTGGGAATTCAAGGAGTTGCCTTAAGTGGGGTTTGGACTAATTTCAATTTAGTTGGATCTTTGATCATCTACATTTACGTCTCTCGGATTTACGGAAAAACTTGGGGTGTCTAGACCCACGAAAAATGTGAGTTAAAGACCCACGAAAAACGTGGGTCTTTAACTCTGGACATTTCTTTTTCTTGTGAGGGCATCTCCCAAGTGGCATGTCAAGACCCACGATTTTCGTGAGAAACATTTTAGACATAAGATCAAAACGATTCACTGTACACAGGAATACACTAGGGACACTAAATTTGGTCAAAACTCCTCATAAATTTTTTGTTTTGGTGAAGAAAGATCCACGAATGTTTTTAGTTTTCAGTTCCCTAGATACTTTATTAATTTGCAACAATTTGCCATAGTTTTGCAACAACTTTGAAAAAATATTAGATTTTTAACTAAAAAAATACAAATATTTGAGTTTTTAACCAAACATATATTTGGGTTTTTAACCAAAAATATATAACTTGTCTTTAGAACTTAATTTTTTTTCAAATTGGGTCTGTCCAATATCCTGTTTTTATTTTTAACGTAATTAATATCATTATGAACGTGAGTTGTTTTTTTCTACTTCTGGCCTCTCTGTTACGAACACGTTTTCTCTACTGTAACATAATCAATATCGTTATCAACGTGGGGTATCTTTTTCTGCTTATGGCCTCTCTGTGACGGACAAGTTCTCTGTTGTAACATAATCAATATCGTTATCAACGTTGGTTGTTTTTTTCTTCTTCAGGCCTCTCTGTTACGAACACGTTCTGTATTGTAACATAATCAATATCGTCAACTTGGGTTGTTTTTTTTGCTTCTGATCTCTCTGTGATGGAAACTTTCTCTGTTGTAACGTAATCAATATCGTTATTAACGTGAGTTGTTTTCTTTGCTTCTGACCTCTCTGTTGCGGACACGTTCTGTATTGTAATACAATCAATATCTTTATCAATGTGGGTTATTTTTTTTCTGCTTCTGGCCTTTCTTTGAAGGACACATTTTGTTGTAACATAATCAATATCGTAATCAACGTGGGTTATTTTTTTTCTACTTCTAGCCTCTCTGTTACGGGCACCTTCTATATTGTAACATAATCATTTGTTATCAATGTGGGATTTTTTTTTTCTGTTCTGTTCTGGTCTATCTGTTATCACTTGAATGGAAACAACTGAATGACACAACTTTAACATTTTTCCTTCTTTCTTAATCTTTTTGGAAATATGGGCTTCTAGGAAATATAGACAAATTGACTTTTTTTTTTTTTTTTTGTTAAGAGATACAAATATTATTAAGCTAATAAAGTGTCATTACAATGGAAAGAAACCATAAAATAAGGAATTCTGCTCCAAGTCTTCGATTTATTCTTCTTTCTGGCCCATTTAGCAAGCTTATCCGCCTGAGAGTTGAATCTACGATTAGTGTAACTTAATTTCACCATATGAATCTTGCGTTTTACCTCCTGAATTTTACGAAGATGGATTCTAGACTGCCATTGAACTTCATGCTTAGTATTCTGAATGTTATGTATGATATTTATATTATCACTTTCAATAATAATATTATTATAATCATGTTCTACCGCCCATACCAGGCCCTCGAGAATTGCAATTGCCTCTCCTTCTTCACTATTTCTGCCTCTCGTAATACTCGTATGAGCTTCTATGAATTTAGATTCAGAATCATGGATAATTAGGCTAATTCCTGTAATATCATGCACATTGATAAAAGAAGCATCAACATTAATTTTCAGCCAATTTGGTTCTGGAGGGTTCCATTTTCCTTGCAATTTTGTATTCCTGTAATAGCATAGACAAATTGACTTTGCTATCATAAATTTATGGAAGTTCACTAATATGTACTTTTTTTTTATGAAATATGTACTGTTCTTTATAATGTAATTGAAATAATCCCTCCCCTGTTTTCTCTCTCTTCTGTTTTCTCTCTCAATACTTTTTTTTGTTGAAATTTCTCTCTCAATATATCTATGGCTTCCATGCAGGCCAAAAACTGTATTATGCCCAGTGACATCAACTACTCTTTTAAAAAAATATTCTTAGAACATTTTATCATCCTCAAAGGCCGCCCTAAAATCTAATATATAAAAACAGGTCAGATGGTTATTTTGGATAAGTCTGGCCGTCCATTTTTGTTGGGAGCTTGATAAAGTTCACATCTGACGGTTGGTATAAATTTCTCTTTATGTAAACAAACTCAAATGTAAAAACAGGTAAGTCGGTTATTTTGGATAAGTCTGGTCGTCCATTTTTGTTGGGAGCTTGATAGAGTTCACATCTGACGGCTGGTATAAATTCTTTTTTATGTAAATAAACTCAAAAGAGAAGGGTAATAGTGTATTTTTTAAACACGGTTAGGATATCCCTAAAATAACTATAACTACTGCACCACTTTCTTCTCATTCTGCTCCAACAACAGGATTGTAATTCTCTCTTATTCTCTGCAATTATATTTCTCTCTATTCTCTGCAATTCTCTCCTCTAAAATTGTTGAAGTTTTTAATTTGTAGGAAGAATTTTAGAATGTTACGGCGTTAGCCAAGAGGGAAACCTAGTTCTTATATATAACTACTCACTTTCATAACTTCTACCAAACCCATCAAACCTTCTTTCTCTCTCAAACTCTATTTTCCGTGACGAAATTGAATCATGGGTTACCAATCCCCTGTTTCTTCAAATGAATGAAATTCTGATCAACCTTACCTAATTTCCATCAAAGATTCAGAACCCAACATTTTTACCCGATTGATTCGTAAAGATAAAACAAAATCAAATAAAACCTTTCTTTCTTAGTCATTAATGAATCGAAATCGATTGCGAGCATAGCCCTTCCAATGATTCTTACTGGACTTTTACTTCACTTTAGATCAATGGTTTCAATGCTCTTTCTTGAGTATCTTGGTGAACTTTCTTTAGCTGGTGGTGCTCTTGCTATTGGGTTTGCTAATATTAGTGGATACTCGATTCTTTCAGGTTTAGCTATGGGAATGGAACCAATTTGTGGTCAAGCTTTTGGTGCTAAAAAACTTATGTCTTTCTCTTCAAAAAACAGTCTTAATGCTTTTCTCTGTTTTCAATCCCGATTGAGTTTCTCTGGTTAAATATGAAAAAAGACTGATCATTTTTTGTCAAGATGGTCAGCAGGCTGAAGGGAAACCTGAACGCAAACAAATAAAAAATAGATTTCACGACTACATAAAAAAAAACGCAAAAAAACTATCACTAACACGGTGTTCAAGTCATACCCTCTAAACCTAAGGCTATATCTCATACATAATAAAAAAACAATGAGGATCAAATCCACCTAATCATTAGGCGGAGCACAAACAACCTTGCGACCAATCTCTTAGCTTGAGAAATCTTAGCTTCAAATTTCTTAACATTTGATCCAACCGAAACCAGTCGCGAAGGCGCAAAGCTATAATAGAGACATTATCTACAACAAGAATATCATCATCACCAGCCCTCATCTTACCAAAATCAAGTGTACGAGTAGCCTTACCTCGATTACAAGAAGCAATACCATCATCAGACGAAGTCAGTGTTGTTTCTCTAGTGTCGTTAAAAGTGACTCGAATATGGATTGGTATCGAACCCGGTTTACGACCCGCCAATCCGTTTACAAGGGTCTCGGCGCTGAATTTTAGACCCGTTAGCGGAGCTAATGGCTGAGGCAGAGTTGGTATGCGAAGTAGGGTTGTGAGGCAGAGCTAGACTCCGAGACAGAGCTGAAATGCTCTGCCTCTAAAGCGCCCAATGCGCCCATTCACCCACGCCGCGCGTGGTTTGCGTGGCGAAACACCTTTCCGTTTCAACCAACATACCATAAATATATGGAAGATTCTATATAAGGAAATAAAAATTTCCTCCATCATAAACTAATTTTGTAATAACTCACTCATACGGAATCGGATTTGGACAAAATTTGAGTCTAAGTTCAAGAGCTCGACGAGACGAATCAAACGAGATGTCTTGCTCGAGACTCTAATGAATATAGGTACATCAAATTAAGGAAAAACCTGTCCAGCTGCTTTTGAGCTAGCTACCGATTCCAACAATTAGCATATCGGGCCTATCATCAACGTCATGCAGTGCAATTTTCTCCATCTCAACACCTGCAACCATTTTACACCGAGACTCATCCTTATCAGCAAGGACAAACCACTGTGAAGTATCAATATGAGTACTCACCTTCTTATGCCTATCATCTGGAGAAGATGGCTCACTAGACCTTTTCTGTCGCTTCGCGACATTCTTGCTTTTGACCGCTTGCCACCCCTCATCATACCCAACCACAATTGTCGAACTCACTGTTTGTACTGGAGTTGATAACTCAACAGGTATGGTAGTCTACATAGGAGCATCCTTCTATGATAGAACCAACCTTCTCACTAGCATTCCCCTTCTCCTTAGGTTCCCAAACTTTTTACTTCAATCTTTACTTCATACATTAAGAATTTATTTTCGATCTCAATCGATAACTCTTCCATTAACTTATTGTGCCACCCTTTCGATCATTCTTCATACCCATTAACTATTTTCTTGTTTCTTATCTAAATCTGGGAATTCAAGGAGTTGCCTTAAGCCCTTAAGTGGGGTTTGGACTAATTTCAATCTAGTTGGATCTTTGATCTTCTACATTTACGTCTCTCGGATTTACAGAAAAACTTGGGGTGGGTTATCTTCAGATTGCTTAAAAGATTGGAAATCACTTCTAAATTTTGCAGTCCCAAGTTGCATTTCAGTTTGTTTAGAATGGTGGTGGTATGAAATCATGATTTTATTATGTGCGTTATTGATTAATGCTAGAGCAACCTTCGCTTTGATGGGAATTTTGATTCAAAAAACTGCTTTAATATACATTTTCCCATCTTGATTAATGCAAGAGCAACCTTTGCTTTGCTTTGATGGGAATCATGATTTTATCGACAAGAGTTGGAAATGAATTGGGTGCAAATGAACCAAAAAAAATTGCAGCAATTACAGGACTAGGTATGTTCAAAGTAATGGGAGAAATATTTGGGCAAGTATGTTCATAAAACATTTAGACTTTATCAAATTAACATCAACGTTAATTGAAATTTGTCGAATTGGCGAGTTGATTTCGCAGGCAACAGCGGCGGGCACTTTGAAAAACTTACCGAAAGTACCCGAAATTCGTCAAGTTATTGCATTCGGGTTTGTTACTTGGATCGAAAGAATCTGCACCTGAGTGCATGGAAAATCTAACTTTTGGTAATGAAAGTCTTAGAAGATATGTTATACCACAAGGAGGAATTCGAAGTCTTTTAACTTATCTTGATGGTCCATTACCACAAGAATCAGCAATGGGAGCTCTGAAAAATCTTGTTAATTTATTCCCGATCCAAACTTTACTTTCTTTTGGGTTCCTTCCTCCTTTAATTCATGTACTTAAAGATGGTTCTTTGGGTGCTCAAGAAGCAGCTGCATCTACAATTTGCAAGATTTGTAGTTCATTAGAAATGAAGCAGTTGTTGGGTGAATTTGGATGCATTTCTTTGCTAGTGAAAATGTTAGAATCGAGATCGAATGGAGCAAGAGAAGTTAAGCTCTATCAAGTTTGATAACTCTCTCATAAAATTGCAGACAAGTTTGATATACCTCATTAGAAGACATTAGTTTGTAAATCCAAAAGTTGAGGATCTACAACTTTAACTTCATTTTCAGCTTCACTTGTTAATGGTGTTGGAGTATCGAGCTGAGGCGGGTTCTGATCACAACTCAAAATATCAGTATCTACCATCTTATACCAAAATAACGAGGTTATATTTTAAGTGCATAATTCAGACTAACCATGCATCGAACGAGAGCCCAATTCACACCACGAAAAAATGGATGTTGCTTAATTTCGTTAGCTCCTTCACGAGAACCCAATCTGTTTTTTGGGTCTCTGTGCAAAAGACGGTACATTAATTGCTTTACGCTGAAACTTGCCTGCAAAGTTTTAGATTTTATTATTAACGGAATGTATATAGAGGAGTTTAAGATGAGGAAGTAGTTATTTAGGAGAAAGACGAACCGGAGTACTTCCTGGAAATTTAAGATCTTTGTGACGGATATTAGCAAATGTCTTTTGCCTTGTTTTTCCTCTGAATGGTGTATACCCATAGAGCATTTCATATAATAGAATGCCTAAAAGGGTATACCATGATTTCAATCAGTTCAAGATAATAGTGTAAAAGCTTAGAAGAAGAAAACAATCCGAAAAGATATTCTGGGAGCTGAGTAGTGTTTCACAACGGTCCGTCACTGCCAGTGGGGCCCAGACTCGTCTGGGACCAAGTTAGGGCTGGGAGGGCCCCCGGAGGCATGATATAGAAGCATAACACAGTTCTCGAAAAAGGCCCGCAAGATGCTTGGCATGACCAGCCATTCTTGGGGCGCTGGGGGTATAACAGCTTAGAATAATGGAAGGTTCACGAATAGGCTCCCGCAAGTCCGGGATGGAGGAATGGGCAGCTATTCTTCGTACAGTTGCAGATACTTCGCATAATAGATAAACTATTACCTAGAGCCCACCAGTCAACTGCACTAGTATGGCCAGCTCCAGTGATAATTTCCTGCAAAACAAAAATTTGAAAAATATGTCAGATCCTAGTTCCTACAAGTTAAAGAATAAGCTTGTTTGTTGCTAGAATGAAGACAAGGGCTACTGAACGAAAGATAATGCTATAAAAATGTCGAGTAGGTAAGTCACAAACCGGTGCTATGTATTTCCTCAGTGCCCACGAAAGAATTCGAAGCTCGCATAGGTTCAGCCATAAAAATTGGAGATGTTTTGATGCAGGGGCACCCGGCGTGGAGGCTTTTTCCATGACTAAACCGGGCCATGGGCCATCCGGCCATGGAGAGTAGCTTTAGGAAGTCCCAATTTTAGTATGATTATTAGAGAATTTAGGTTTAGGAAATTATGTTATTTTAGTATTTCCAATAATTGGAAAGGTCCAGATTTGAGTCTAGTTATTTAGGAAGTTGCAGTATTTTATTTATTTAGGAAAGTCTAAATTCAAGTCTATCTAGGAAAGTTCAGAATCCTATAAAAGGATATCTAGTTTGTCCATTATTCCCATGTTGAAGAGAAAACCCAATCAAGTTTAATCGAGTTTACAGTTATTTAGAGTTATTTAATCGTTATTTTATCGTTCTTCGTATTAGTTTATTTTATTCTTAAATTCCGCTGCGTTCTACATCATGTGGTATCCAGAGCCACCAAAGTTTTTGGCTAATGATTCTGGAATTTTTTTTCCAGACCAGTTACATCAGTATCAATCGTATTATATTCGTCAAGATGATTATATTCAATCAAATTATACTCATCAAGAGATAACGAATCAATGCTCATGTTCTTCATGTTTATATGCGAATAACGACTCGTACAATTATCATTGGAATCCGGGAGAAACCGAACGAGAAACCCCTCCACAACCGTATTCATCATCACCGTCACCACCCCCACCATTGTCTTATACAGCTTCACATCCATATTCTTCTTCTACACCACCTCCGTACTCTTATTATTCACAACCGTTTTCACCACCTCTACCTTCATACACTTATTATTCACCACAATCACCACCACCACCGCAACCTTCGTACTCTTATTTTACACCGGCACCGTATTCACCATCTCTTATACAACCGTATTCACCTCCACCACCAACACAATCATCTTATCTTTCCTATTCACCACCACAACAACCACAACCGTCTTTTTTCGAAACAGTTCCATCGCTAATACCCGATTTAGTTAAGGCTCAACATGTGGTAAACGACATCAAAACAATAATACGTCAACCATATTCATCGTCTATTTTAACTTTCAATAAGGAAGAAGAAAGAGAAGAACACAAAGAAGTTGAAGAAGACGCTCACAACGATGTTCAAGTCGACGAAGAAGAAGAACAAGAAGAAAAAGAAACGTACGAAGAAGTTGAAGCTATAGGTATTTACGCAATTACTTCATCACAAACTACGAACGAAGGAAAACCTAATATAACAATGGAGAATAATAATCCATTGGAGAAGATTACGAGCTTGAAAACTCTTCATAATATCCTTTTGAAAGAAACAAAGGAGCGACGTGATCAGGTTAGTACTCTTATGAAATCTAAAAGTGATCTTGAAATTGAAATCGAACAATTTATAGCTGAGAATCAAAGATTAGAGGAAGAGAAGAAGATTCTTCAAGATAAAGCTATGGAAGCTGAGATTAAACATAACTTAACCCTAGTGAATGAAGCTGCGTTAGAGGAACAGATGAATGAAGAAGCTAAAGAACTGAACGATCAATTAAATGAGAAAATCAAAGAGGTTATTGAGGTGAATGAGGAGTTCAGTGATGACAGAATTGAAGTGAATAACGATCGTGAGAAGAGGCAAAAAGAAGAAGATAGATTGAGAAATTTAGTGAATGATTTGGAGAAGAGTAATGAAGAATCTCAGAATGAAATCAAGCGGATCTGGAAGATTAATAATCGAATTCTCGAACAGAAATCAGACATGGAGATGAAGTTTTGTAATCTAGAGAAAGAAAAGATTGATCGAGATGTTGAGATCAAGAAATTGCAGAAGCAGCTTGATATCGTCAATGGAGAGTTAGGTCGTGAACGAAGTTCTTCTGAAGTTGTTGTTCGTGAGATGAATTTGATCCAGAAAAATCTCGATATTCAGGTAATTGAATCTAAAACTTTGAAATCAAATTTCATTGAACTTGATAAAATTAGATTAGAAATTCAGGAGAAACTGAATCAATTAGAGAAAGAGAAAGAAATACTTATTGAGAAAGGAAAAGTTAGGGAAATGAATATTCAATCTTTGATTAAGGAGAAAGATTTAGTTGATGGAAAGTTGATTGATTCCTTGAAATCAATTGAGAATCTGAAGAGAGAGAAAGATGAACTTGTTAGAGAGAAGGAAGAGATTAATGAAGAGATTAATGAACAGGGAACTAATCTGAAGATGAAGATGGATGACTTACAAAAGGAAGTTGAAAAGCTTATAACCACCATATCTGTAATGGAAAAGAGTGAAGTAGAATTACAGTCGAAAGTTTCGAACACTTTGGATGAAGTAGCAAGAAAGTTTAAGAAAATAGACGAAGAGAAAGCTAATCTTGAGAAGGAAAAGGTTAAGAGATGTAGAAAATTATTGGACCTATATTCTCTAAGATCGATTCTCCGAGGATCTTTGCAACGTTGGATTCGGTATGAAGTTGGTGTTTTGGTCCTTATTCTTCTTCGAAATTCCGGCAAATGTCGAACAAAGTGGGAATTACGGATCGCCATAACAGAGTTCACCGTTTGCTGGTGCATTACGTTATTTTCTTCATCAAACGGTTCGGGACGAACCTCTTGGGAGAAGGGGATGCTGATGCAGGGGCACCCGGCGTGGAGGCTTTTTCCATGACTAAACCGGGCCATGGGCCATCCGGCCATGGAGAGTAGCTTTAGGAAGTCCCAATTTTAGTATGATTATTAGAGAATTTAGGTTTAGGAAATTATGTTATTTTAGTATTTCCAATAATTGGAAAGGTCCAGATTTGAGTCTAGTTATTTAGGAAGTTGCAGTATTTTATTTATTTAGGAAAGTCTAAATTCAAGTCTATCTAGGAAAGTTCAGAATCCTATAGAAGGATATCTAGTTTGTCCATAAAAATTGGAGATGTTTGCTGTCCTTTCTGTTGCCTTTTCTTATGTAATCCAATTCTCTATCCCAGAAAATTTTCAGAATGTTTAATAGTGAATAATATCATTTAGAAGTTCGATTTCAAACTTAGCCTTAATTAAATTCAAATATCTGTGGTTTGCAAGAGGTTAAACATGACAGATCAAAGTCTGTTAACGCTACATGTCCATTGCTTTGAAGCTCATGGTCGATTTTCGTCGGGTTAAGTCGTTTTTGGTCGAAATTCAGTGAAGCTTCTTCCAGGTCATTCTGTTTGAATCGTTTTACATATTTAGCGGTTTAGAATTTACTATTTCATCCGAATTTTGTGGTTTTATGATAGTTATATCCATAACTGTATTTTTGGGTCTAATTTCTTTTGGATCCATAATTTAAAGTAATTATTATTTAGTTTCTTCTAATGATTTATGTTCAGGATCATGTTTAGGATATTATGGACAATTTTGGGGTGTCCATATATAGACGGGTTGTTGTTGAATTATTTTACAGCTCAAATTTCACATTGTTTTAGAGTGAATTAGAATAGAGATGATTACCCGAACTTTGTCATATTTCACATGAATGGACAGTTTGAGTTATAGATTCATATTATTGGCTTTGTTAGATGATTTGTCAGCTTGCAAAGACTCTGAAATGTAAAAATAGAGTTTGTGGGAAGTTGATTGGTTGGTTTGTACGCATTTCAGTTATTCGGTGGAACGTCTCAGTGAACTCTACACTGCCGATAGGACATTCCTAGTATAGTTTCATTCATTTCATGCATTCTTGCTCAGCAAGAGGACTCTTGACAGTTAGGTAACTATTAAATGACCGTTTTGCCCACTTATATTTTAGTAGGACTAATGTACTGTAATAGGAAGCTCGAGGAGAGGTGGACCTTAGTCATGAGCACCATTAGAGGCGCAAGAAGAGGTAGGACCCTATGAATCTTACTTGGAGCACGGTGAAGGAGATGTTCTTCGACCAAGATTGCAATGCGAGCAATTTGTTGGCTAGGACAATTGATGTAGAAGATCATCAAGTTTGATTGATTTAGGGGTCGTAGTGTTTAGCTAGAAACCAACTACGATCGTCGAATTACGAAGTATTTCGCGACTAACTTCGATCGGATCCTACAACGGGTTACACATAAGAATGGGTATTTAATCGGATGATATGACTAGTGGGAGTGTGATATAACCATGGGAGTGTCCTATAAACATATCTCACAGGCCTAATGAGAATTTAGGCACAAGATAGCAAAATGGTCCGAAAATGGGGGTTTGGGCCTAAACCGATTGTAGCACTTTTATGGCTCGGATTGGACTTATTTTTGGAAGGTCGGTTCCTCAGATAAGGAACATTAAATCTGCCAATTTTGGCTGGGTTTGGACGTCACCTCCTCAAGGAATTGAGAAAATATCAACTAGTTGCTATTTTCGACAATTTCCTTAAATCTTATTCTAAAGGGTCTTTTAGGAAACCTAATTGGAGATAGATTCTTATTAGGGTTTTTATATAAAGACTCTTAGGGGAGAGAATAAGGTGCGGAATTTTTCTCTAAGCTTTCTTACTCTACCACATCAAGTAGAGAGGAGAAAGTGAGCTAATTCCCAAGCTATCAACTAGTCAAGCAAGAAGAAGGAGTTCTTCTTATCAAACCACCATTGGAGTGCTAGGGAGCTTTCAAGGAGGGAGATTAAATACACCGTTCGATGTCCCAAGTAGAGGAGCGACAATTGGAGATCTTGGTCTTCTTAATCGATTGGAAAGGTTCGAGGGAAAATAGCGATTAAGGTAATCTCTACTTTTTTTTTAGTTTAACTGTTAGTTTATGCATGATGATCTTGGGACGTACTAATGTCAAGACATGAGATGTCTGAGATTCCGCTTATACGACATTAGTAGACACCACCATAACCCTACACACGGGTATTCCACGTTTCGCCACTAATATATATATATATATATATATATATATATATATATATATATATATATATATTATTTCCTTTTTATCGTTCTCTAGTTCAAATTATGGCATGATATGTTATGATGTGAATGTATGTGGTATACTCTCTATTGTGGATGTTTATCTTTTCAAATTAAATTGGGGCTTCTGAAAAATAATTACATGGTTGCAGAATCGCTTGAGCTGTGTAATCGTTTTGTGTGAATTGTAAACACGTGGTGGTGGAATCGATTGAGCTGCGTGTATAACATGGTGGCAGAATCGCTTGAGTTGTGTTACGTGTAATGGTTGTTTTTCGACAAGCATTGGTTGGTCCCCTTGTTTATTTTTATGTTACGGATTAGCCATAAATTATGTCAAGGGTTACACTCCGAGCGTGCGCAGCCGTTTGGTAACGACCCGAGTTTATCCAGAAGGGGTTCAGAGAGGATGGGAGTTGGGTATTCCGACCCTTGGAGTGATTAGGGTGTCGACCCGATGTCATGCTTGTTTATTTATTCTGCTAAGCCACTGGTGTGTGTGGTTTGAATTCTGTTGTGATTGATACTTACAATGTTTTCACCCTAATGAAAGAGGGTCTTTACTTGAATTTTCTTAATAAGAAAATACCTAATCCTTGAAAGTGGACAGTTGTAAAAGCTTGACTTTGAACAAGGTTTACCCTACCTCGAGACACAAGAACGCTCTTCTCTTCTGGCTCATGGGACTTGTTAGGAGGGTTCTATTTTTGTAGTTTTCGGAGCCACTCAGATCATCTAATACTATTATAGGTTCATGCATATGTTTGGGTATTCTTCGAATTGTTAATGAATTACCTTGCGAGGAAGCATCAGATCTGGCCGGAGGTAAGACGCGCCTCAAGATGAGATAGTTGTATCGCCACGAATATGGCTCTACTACACGATGATGCTCTTATAATCGTCTGGGTAGGTCATGACATATTCTAAGCGTATCACTGTTTGGGTGAGCTTTATTATTTGATGGGTATTGAGATCACAAGCTAGCCTGATGGGCAATGATGACGAAGGGAGAGTTACGAAAGCTCTTAACATGATATTACGTGGATCTATGTGTACACTGCAGTAGTCAAACGTTCGATAAGGCGCCACCTGCTTACACACTAACAAAGGCCAAACGACTCTTCCTAGCCGAATAGTCGGTGACCCCGATTGAGGGCGTATTTAGTCGTGATCTTGGTAAGCTAGAAGAACCATCTTGCTATATTGCCTTACTTCATGTGCATAATGATATCTCTGTATATTTGTAACACTTATAACTATTGATATATCAAACTGTTGATGTGTGTGGTGCGGGTAGGATGTCTAGGTATCCTACTGAGCTGACCTTCGGATTATCTAATTATTTTTGTTCAGTTGCAGGTATTGGTGACCTAGAGGGACACTGTTTACTTCGATGGCTCACATCATGTAAGCTCGATATAATTTTTATTATATTTTCAACTTACGATTTTATCACAACATCAATGTTATATATGTATCATCTAGAAAATAGTTAGGAACGTTCTCTCACTTGTTTGTGATTGTGTATATGTAAATAGTATGCACCTTGTCACTTTTAAGTTGATGTTATTGATATGTTGAAGTTTATGAAAGCATGTATCAATGTTTGACAGGTTTTTCAGGTTTGATATGTTCAATTAATAAAAGGAACTCTGTCAAAATTCAGTCTCTTCTGTGAATTTCATATACATGAATTCAAGTGGTTTTTGTCTTTATGAAAACTATTTTGGGTTACATGTGTTCCGAACATATTTTCAAAAGGTTTAAACTATATTTGAATTTCTGCGGCGTTTGTTCTTGATTTGTAACCCGTGATGAGAGTTTTGGCTTGGGTTTATATTTGAAATTGGTTTGAGTGAGTATTAGACTGAGTTTCTTTTATAAACTGCCTGGCAAACCGTGATCCGAAACTCAGGGCGTCACAGTCCACTCCAGTCCAAGCATCTCCATCTTCAAGTTCATTAGCTACCCAAACTCAACCCATACTTGCTGCTCCATGCACCAATAATGAGTCTCTTACCTTCACTCAAAGTGTCAACCGAACAAATGAGCAACCAGTTGAGCCCGTGATAGAATAATCTTCTCCCCCGTCGGTCCAACCGATTCACCATATGTGACTCGTTCCAAACAAGGTATAAGGAAACCTAAGGTAATTCCCTCTTTACTTGCAACAAAGTATATTATTGCTTCTTCTTTTCTTTCGACGGTTCCTACCTTGTCGAGGGAACCAACCTGTTTTACAGATGCAAAACAAAATCCTTTTTTAGTGTTCTGCAATGGCCGACGAGTTTAATGCATTATTGAGGAGACTTGGTCTTTGGTACCGAAGACACCGGGAATTAATTTAGTTGGGTGCAAATGGGGCCTTCGCATTAAAAAAAAGTGACGGAAGCATTGACAGGTACAAGGCCCGATCGATGGCCAAGGGATATTCTCAATAACAAGGTCTCAACTATGATGAAATATTTTCTCCTATTGTGAAGCCGGTGACAATAAGACTAGTATTAAGTGTTGATGTCAATAATGGTTGGAATGTATGTCAACTTGACGTCAAAAATGCATTTTTGTATGGCTTATTAACACCGAAGTCTATATGCAACAACCAGTTAGATTTGTTGATAAAGAATATCCAAATCATGTTTGTCGCTTGCATAAGGCTATCTATGGACTTAAACAAGCACCACGTGCTTGGTTCACTCGTTTCACGAATTATCTTCAAGAGTTGGATTTTATTGGCTCGAAATCAGACAATTCTTTCTTTACTTATCAGACTTCTTCATTTATTACTCTACTCTTATTATATACACGATATTATAATTACAGGTTTCGCTTCACTGTCTTATCACACATTATTACTCGACTAAATCATGAATTTTCCATGAATGATCTTGGTGATATTCACAACTTAATGGGTATGGAGCTCAAAGGAGTTGAATCTAGTCTTTTAATAACTCAGTCAAGGTATACCCTTGATTTGCTAAGCAAAGTTGATTTATTGCATTCCAAACCAATGTGCAATCCGAGTCCTTCCGGTCAAAAGATGTCCAAGAACGACGGTGAACCCTTTTCAGATGTGACCTTGTATCGGTCATTGGTTGGGGGCCTGCGACACATCTCCTTAACAAGGTCGGATATTACCTATTCGGTTTTTCCAATTTATGCACTCCCCTACAACTACTCATTTCAGTATATTTCGCTATTTGAAATGACCATTGGGTAGAGGTATTTTTTATTCAACCAATTCCGCTATACAGAATGATGGGTTCTACTTACATATAACAGCTTTTTCTGACATTGACTGGGCGGGAGACCAAGACAATCGATGGTCAATTACAACAAGTTGTATTTATTTGGGAGATCAAATATTGTCTTGGGCCTCGAAAAAGCAACCAACTGTTTTGAAAATTAGCACTGAGGCAGAATATCGTGCAACGACTTATACTACTGCTAACATCGTTTGGATACAATTTCTTCTTCGTGACATTGGTGTGTTTATGAAATCGTCTCCAATAGTTTATTGTGATAACATTTTTCTCACTTATTTTGAATCAGGTCCTGAGACATTAGGGACAAGAGAGGACCCACATTATGGGATCTTGAAAAGGAAATTGGTTCCAACTTTGAACCAATGTCGTGTACTTGGCTCCAAAAAAGTTCATTATAAAGGTGCACGTAGGTCCAAACATGCCACTTGCGAGATGTCCTCACAAGAAGAATAAATGTCCAAAACTAAGTCGAATTTTGTTATGTATTATTTGCTTTCACCCTATTTGATATCAAGTTATTCATGGTATCCTTAATTAAAAGAGAAAGAGAGTAAATGAATCATTTTCTTTTATTCCAACTTGATTGTTCACATCTCAGAGAGTTACATAGGTGGGGGGCATTTATAGCAAAGGTAATAACTTAAGATGCCACAACGTATCGGATAGGTGTAAGTCAATTAACCTCTACTCTTTACCTACATGCACCTCATGCATAACCTTCCACCTCAACTCCTTATCTACAAGCACCTCATTCATAACCTTAGCCATTACGCAAATCAAATGGTTATCAATTCACCAGATTGACTCCAAAAAGGACAGCTCATCCTTTAATGGGTAAACCAATAGTGGTCAGCCACCATTATCATAACACCCCCTCCCCCCTTTGAATGACCAGTATTCGAAATGATGATCACATTAAAATCTTTTGAAGTATACTCATATGTTGCCTCATTAAAACCTTGCTTGTAAAACCCACTGAAAAAAAACTGGACCTAGGAAAAAGAGTACAACGAGTAGAAAAACTAGTATCATTGACGTAGAAAGCTTTATATAAGGATATTATCCCGCTGATCATATTGTAGTCTTATAACATAAGATTATTCAAACTCCGCATTCCTATGCCTTGTATTAGTTTTCTTAACGTTGTAGTCGGCAAAGACTTGGTAAACAAATCAGCATAATTCCTGTGCGAAAAAATACTTTAGGTGAGATGTGTTTCGTTGTGTCAGCTTTAATATATCCCTCCTTAATTTGAGCAATGCAAGCTGCATTGCCTTCGTATATAATAGTTGGTGATTTCGTGATTGATGATAGATCACAGGAACTTCTAATGTGACTAATAATAGATCGTAACCAAACACATTCTCTAGTAGCTTGATGGAGAGCAATAATTTCTGAATGGTTAAAAGATGTAGCTGACATACTCTGCTTACTCGATCGCCATGAGAAAGCTGTACCGCCACTGATAAAAACGTAACCAGTCTGTAAAATCATTTATGTGGACGAGAGAGGTACCCATCATCGGTATATCTTACTATTTGGGAGTCATTAGATTGAAGTTTTGAGTAAAATAACCCCATGTCAGTAATTCCTTGAAGATACCGAAGAATTTGTTTCACACCCATTCAATGCCTTTTTGTTGGTGCCTAATTGAACCTAGCTAATAGGTTTACTGCAAAAGCAATGTCAGGCCTAGTGTATTCAGCTAAATACAGTAAGGCGCCAATCGCACTTAGTTATGGTACTTCTAGACCAAGGAGTGCTTCACCTTTTTCTTTCGGACGCATTGGTCTTTCTTAGTATCAAGTGTTCTAACACCCATATGAGTACTGAGTGGATATGCATTATCTATGTTAAATCGTTTCAAAATTTTCTCAGTATATAACTTTTGATGGACGAGTTTTATATTACTTCTTTCAATTTGTAGACCAATGCAGAATTTAGTTTTTTCGAGATCTTTCTTCTTAAATTCTTTCTTTAAATATTCTGCAGCCTTGCAAACATCTTCAATTGCCCCAATAAGGTTGATGTCATCAATATATATTGCAATTGATAGCAAATCTGGTATATGAATTCTTAATAAACATACATGGACAAATATGATCATTTACATATCCTTCCTTGGTCAAGTATTCACTGAGGCGATTGTACCACATTCGCCCTGATTGCTATAAACTATATAAAGCTCTATTAAGTTTTAGTGAATACATGACACGAAATTTTTTCTCGGGTTATTTGAATCCCTTAGGGACTTTCATATAAATATTAGTATCTAGATTGCCGTATACATACGTAGTAACGACATCTAGTAGAAGCATATCAAGTTCTTCTTGAGCTGTCAGAGTGATTACATATCTAAATGTAATTGCATCCATAACAAGAGAATATGTTTCTTCATAATTTATCTAAGGTTTTTGTAGAAAACTCTGGGCCACAAGTCGTGCTATATAGCGAACGATCTCATTATTTTCATTGTGTTTTCTTACAAAAACTCTTTGAACCCAACTGGGTTTACATCCTGAGGTGTGAGGACCACTGGTCTCAAAAATACTACGTGTATTGAGTGAATCTAGTTCTGTCTGAACTGAATCTTTCCATTTCGTCCAATCAGGTCTTTGTCAACATTCCTCAATAGAGTGTGGTTCATAATCATCATTCTCTTTCAGAATTGAGGTTGTCACTGCAAAAGAGAATGCGTCATCGACAACTGTTTAATTTCGATCTCACACTTCTCTCGATCGTCCATAATTTATAGAGATTTCCTCATTATTAAGTATCTCTGTCTTATCAAGGGCTTCACCCTCTTCAAGGGGTATTTGTTCAAAAAGTGTTGGTGTTTCATTAATAGTCTCTTCTAGAGAACTATTATTTTGTGATTGGTTCTTCCTCTTTCTAAGGATATTATCTTTAGAACCAATTGGTCTTCCACGCTTCTGACGTGCCTTAGATGACTCATATGCTATAATATTTTCACTTGTTCCTTTATGAATATCAATTCGTGCACGAGCATTTGCAGCAGGTATATATAATTCAGTTACTCTTGTTGTATCATTAAATGCATCAGGTAATTTATTTGCAATGTCTTGCAAATGTATTATTGTTTCTACTTCTAGCCCAGATTGATTTGTATAAGGATCAAGATGAGGTAAACTTTGTGTACTCCGACACATTTCGATTTGTTTGTTATTCACTGTACATGAATTTTCTCCCCCTAATGGTGGGAAAATTGTATCGTCAAAATGACAATCTGAAAATGTTGCAGTAAAAGTATCACCTGTTGTAGGTTTTGGATACATGAATAGATCGTGAATCAAAACCAACATATATCCCCAGACGTCGTTATGGGTCCTAATTTTGTCCGTTTAGGAGGTGTAATTAGCATGTGCATCGCACATCTAAAAATACGCAAATGTGCTATGTTTGGTTGATGACCTAAAACAAGTTTCAATGGAGAATGTTGACCATTCGCAGTAGGTCGTAGGCGGATCAAAGCAACAACATGTAATACTGCAGATCACAATCAGTTGTGTATGTTTTATGAATGATTCTGCTAGACCATTTTGTGTATGAATACAAGCTACAAGATGTTCAACATAAATACCAACTGATATACAGTACGCATCGAAAGCCTTGGATGTAAATTCGCCTGCTTCATCAAGGCGTATGGACTTAATCGGAAAATCGGAAATGAGTTCGTAATCTAATAATCTGGGCAAGCAACCTTGCAAATGCATTATTACGAGTAGACAAGAGATTAACATGAGACCATATAGCAGAGGCGTCTATCAATATCATAAAATGTCGAAACGGTCCACATGGTGGGTGAATAAGACCATATGTCTCCTTGGATCCTTTCTAGAAATTTAGGAGATTCAATATGAACTTTTGTATTAGATAGTCTTACAATTAATTTTCCCAATAAGAAAGATGTACAAACAAAATTTATTGCTTATTAGAGTTACATAAGTGTCGGGGGGGAGGGGGTATTTACAGGAAAGGTAATAACTTAAGATGTCACCACGTACGGGATAGGTGTAAGTCAATTAACCTCAACTCCTTATCTACAGGCGCCTCATGCATAACCTTTCACCTCAACTCCTTATCTACAAGCACCTCATGCATAACCTTAGCCGTTAAGCAAATCAAATGGTTATCAATTCACTTGATTGACTCCAAAAAGGACAGCTCATCTTTTAATAGGTAAACCAATAGTGGCCAGCCACCATTATCATAACAAATTTAAGATTTTAGTGAGAATCATATTAGATTTTAGTGAGTGTCTTTTAGTTAATCTTATGTCTTATATGATTCTCACTAAAATCTTAAATTTCTCTTTAACTCTGGACATTTCTTCTTCTTCTGAGGACATCTCCCAAGTGGCATGCCAAGACTCACAATTTTCGTGAGAAACATTATAGACATAAGATCAACACGATTCACAATACACAGGAATACACTAGGGACACTAAATTTGGTCAAAACTCCTCAGAAATTTTTTGTTTTGGTGAAAAAAGATTGGTAAATGTTTTTAGTTTCCAGTTCCTTAGATATTTTAATAATTTGCAACAATTAGCCATAGTTTTGCAACAACTTTGAAAAAATATTAGATTTTTAACTAAAAAAAAATACAAATATTTGAGTTTTTAACGAAACATATATTTGGATTTTTAACCAAAAAAATATAACTTGTCTTTAGAACTTAAATTTTTTTCAAATTGGGTCTGTCCAATATCCTGTTATTTTTTTTTAACGTAATCAATATCGTTATCAACGTGAGTTATTTTTTTCTACTTCTGACCTCTCTGTTACAAACACGTTTTCTCTACTGTAACATAATCAATATCGTTATCAACGTGGGGTATCTTTCTCTGCTTATGGCCTCTCTGTGACGGACACGTTCTCTATTGTAACATAATCAATATCGTTATCAACGTGAGTTGTTTTTTTCTTCTTCTGGCCTCTCTGTTACGGACATGTTCTGTATTGTAACATAATCAATATCGTATCAACTTGGGTTATTTTTTGCTTCTGACCTCTCTATGATGGAAACTTTATATGCTGTAACGTAGTCAATATCGTTATCAACGTGAGTTGTTTTTTTTGCTTCTGACCTCTCTGTTGCGGACACGTTCTGTATTGTAACATAATCAATATCTTTATCAATGTGGGTTATTTTTTTCTGCTTCTGGCCTTTCTCTGACGGACACATTCTCTGTTGTAACATAATCAATATCATAATCAACGTGGGTTGTTTTTTTTTCTACTTCTTGCCTCTCTGTTACGGGCACGTTCTATATTGTAACATAATCATTTGTTGTCAACGTGGGTTTTTTTTTCCTGTTCTGGTCTATCTGTTATCGCTTGAATGGAAACAACTGAATGACAAACTTTAACATTTTTCCTTCTTTCCTTAATCTTTTTGGAAATATGGGCTTCTAGGAAATATAGACAAATTGACTTGCTATCTTAAATTTATGGAAGTTTACTAATATGTACTTTTCTTTATAATGTAATTGAAATAATCCCTGCCCTGTTTTCTATCTCCTCTGTTTTCTCTCTCAATATCTTTTTTTTTGTTGAAATTTCTCTCTCAGTATATCTATGGCTTCCATGCAGGCCAAAAACTGTATTATCCCCAGTGACATCAACTACTCTTTTAAAAAAAATATTCTTAGAACATTTTATCATCTTCAAAAGCCGCCCCTAAAATTCTTATATATAAGTACTCACTTTCATAACTTCTACCATACCCATCAAACCTTCTTTCTCTTTCAAACTCTGTTTTCCATGACGAAATTGAATCATGGGGTACCAATCCCCTGTTTCTTCAAATGAATGCAATTCTAACCAACCTTGCCTAATTTCCATCAAAGATTCAGAACCCAACATTTTTACCCGATTGATTCCTAAAGATGAAACAAAATCAAATATAACCCATCTTTCTTTAGTCATTAATGAATCGAAATCGATTGCGAACATAGCACTTCCAATGATTATTACTGGACTTTTACTTCACTCTAGATCAATGGTTTCAATGCTCTTTCTTGGGTATCTTGGTGAACTTTCTTTAGCTGGTGGTGCTCTTGCTATTGGGGTTGCTTATATCAGTGGATACTCAGATTCTTTCGGATTTAGCTATGGGAATGGAGACAATTAGTGGTCAAGCTTTTGGTGCTAAAAAACTTACTCTTCTTGGTCTTTCTCTTCAAAAAACTATCTTAATGCTTCTCTCTGTTTTCAATCCCGGTTTAGAGTTAATGGTACCCATACCAAATTAATTTTGTAATAACTCATTCATACGGAATCGGATTTGGACAAAATTTGAGTCTAAATTCAAGAGCTCGACGAGCAACCTTTGCTTTGATGGGAATTTTGATTCAAAAAACTGCTTTAATATACATTTTCCCATCTTGATTAATGCAAGAGCAACCTTTGCTTTGCTTTGATGGGAACCATGATTTTCTCGACAAGCATTGGAAATGAATTGGGTGCAAATGAACCAAAAAAAAATTGCAGCAATTACAGGACTAGGTATGTTCAAAGTAATGGGAGAAATATTTGGGCAAGCATGTTCACAAAAGATTTAGACTTTATCAAATTAACATCAACGTTAATTGAAATTTGTCGAATTGGCGAGTCGATTTCGCAGGCAACAGCGGCGGGCACTTTGAAAAACTTACCGAAAGTACCCGAAATTCGTCAAGTTATTGCATTCGGGTTTGTTACTAGGATCGAAAGAATATGCAGCTGAGTGCTTGGAAAATCTTACTTTCGGTAATGAAAGTCTTAGAAGATATGTTATACCAGGAGGAATTCGAAGTCTTTTAACTTATCTTAATGGTCCATTACCACAAGAATCAGCAATGGGAGCTCTGAAAAATCTTGTTAATTTAGTCCCGATCGAAACTTTACTTTCTTTTGGGTTCCTTCCTCGTTCAATTCATGTACTTAAAGATGGTTCTTTGGGTGCTCAAGAAGCAGCTGCATCTACAATTTGCAAGATTTGTAGTTCATTAGAAATGAAGAAGTTGTTGGGTGAATTTGGATGCATTTCTTTGCTAGTGAAAAATGTTAGAATCGAGATCGAATGGAGCAAGAGAAGTTAAGCTCTATCAAGTTTGATAACTCTCTCATAAAATTGTAGACAAGTGAAGAAGGATGAAAAAAGCATCCAGAATTTAGTACAATTACTTGATCCAAGTCCTCAGGATACATCGAAACAGTATGCTGTTTCTTGTCTTGGGTTTTTATCTTCAAGCCAAACATGCAAGAAGCTGATGATTTCTTATGTAGGTATTGGATATTTGAAGAAGCTTTCGGAAATGGAAATTTTAGGTGCAAAGAGGCTGCTTGAGAGGTTACAGAAAGGAGAGTTGATATTAAATCCAGTGGTGGCCAACGGGCCGTGCCGACACGGAAACGGACCGGCACGGCCCGTTTATTTGAGGACACGGAACGGCACGGAACGGTTCGTTCCGTGCCGTGCCGACCCGTCACGGGTCTGGCGTGCCGTGTCGGGGCTGGGATTTTAGAGCCCCAGACCCGTTAAACACTGCCGATTAGACACGCAGGAACGACACGGAACGGATCGTACACGGCACGGCCCGTGGGCACGAAACGGAAACGACAACAACGACACGCTAGCAACGACCCAATTTAGTTATTTGAATTTTTAAGAATTACTTAGGGTGTACTAATATTCTAATGTGTTTAGAAATTGTTAGATTTTCATGACAACTACTTTATATTACAAAAAGAAAAAACATAAAAAAAAAGTAATACTTGAATTTAACAAAAGAGGTTTTACTTTATTTTTTTTTACTTAGATTTTTTTGTTTTTGAAACAAACTAAAACTTTTTTTTTCAAAAAAATAAACAAATAAAGTGGTAAAGATAGTCCCACACCTAAACCACAAAATCTAAAGTAAATGTGGAGAATCTTTATAGAACTCTTTTCCAATAAAATAAACAAAGATATGACATAAACTCTAAAGTTTTTGTACATCACAATTTTTTACTTGAAAAAAAAAAATAATGTTTCTTTTATTACTTTTTTTTTACAAGTAAAAAATATATTTATGAATGGGTCGGAGCCACGGGAACAACATGGAACGGCCACGAGAACGGCTATAGGAACGCCACGGAAACGGCTAGAAACGCAACGGAAACGCCACGGGAACGGCTGGGCCGTTCCCATGGGTCGTTTCTGTGCCCAGACCTTTGTGGTCCGGGCACGAAACGGAACGGCACGGCCCGTTGGCCACCACTAAATTAAATCTACTTCATTTCATCAATTGTGATGTATTCTTTCAATAACCATGTGTTTATGATTAGGTTTATAGTCAAGTTCTTATGTTCTAGTTTAATTATAGGATGATATAAGCCGGATCGAGTTGAAGAGATCCGACGATGAAGATGTGTCCAAGAAAAGAGATACGTGTGTAACACGTGTATGTACGTGACGGATCGAGAAGACGAGATCCGACGATCAAGAAGAATTCAGAATATTTCAAGATATTTGAAGATATGTGAGGATCCATAATATTTAGTTTCTTATATTCAGAATATCTCCCTAGGATTTAAATCATCAAGTTATTTCTGACCAATGTAACCGATTAACCCACATTTGTATGTGGTGATTATTAATAAAGAAGTTATTCTCCGTGGATGTAGGTCTTGAGTATGTAATCGAACCACGTTAAATTATTGTGTCACTATTTAAATTTATATCCCCGATAATTATATAATGGCGAATTTTAACATTTAATTTTAGATCTTGATGTGTCTTTGTGAAGTTTTTTTTGTATGTGATTTAGTCGAGAGTTGTGATTGAAATGTAACGACTAACGTAGACTGTAGTCGACTTCCAAAAAAATAGGTAGTTTGGTGATTGAAATTTTTTAACTAATTTTGACGGTTAGAGGAGGGGGTAAAGTCTAAGTTACAAAACAAACTTTAATTACACATTACTGCCATGAGGTAAGTTAAAAAATTTCATGAATTTAAGACTCAAAAACTAAGAAAACCTCCTAACATAGAAAAACTAAAGAAAGAAAAACTGGAAAAGTAATATTATTACTTAGAAATCCACACTCAATACAATCAATTGAAATCACACAACCAAGGTAAAGAAAAATACAACAAGAAGCGAAAAAACAAAGAACAATAAAAGAACAACTCATTCCTTCCCTCTGTCGATGGAGATTCTGGAGAACGAAGAAATTTTTTTCTTTTTCTTAGTGGAACAATGCGTCCTCCGTCACCCTGCACCACCGTGAATTCCAGATCAGCTCCCTTTTTCGAGAACTAACAGTATAACACTCCAGATGATCTACAAAAGCTATACAGGAATTAGGATTTTAGTTTTCTCCGAAGTACTGGTTGGAGTCCCATATTGGTTATAGGAGGAGGTGGTAAGGCTGAGGGGAAACCTCAACTCATGACCTAACTTTTGGGGCGTGATACGCCCAAAATCACTGAAGGGCAAAGAAAGGCACAAGACCACACCTACAGATGATATTAGAGCCCAGGTTCACCGAAGTCTTTCCATTGGCGAGGGGGAGGATAGTGTTCCAATTCCCAACGTGTGAAGGGAAAGATGGTTGGAGTCAGTCCCAAGGCGGTGGTCACTTTATAACTTTAGGGAAAATCTCACCACTTGAGCAACCTTTTCGGGTGAGATAGGCCCAAAACCACACCTAGTTATATGTACAGGGCCAAATCTACTACACTATGAACCGCATAAGCTATTCTAGTTTGAAGTATCAAATTCATTGATATACCTCATTAGAAGACATTAGTTTGTAAATCCAAAAGTTGAGGATCTACAACTTTAACTTCATTTTCAGCTTCACTTGTTAATGGTGTTGGAGTATCGAGCTGAGGCGGGTTCTGATCACAACTCAAAATATCAGTATCTACCATCTTATACCAAAATAACGAGGTTATATTTTAAGTGCATAATTCAGACTAACCATGCATCGAACGAGAGCCCAATTCACACCACGAAAAAATGGATGTTGCTTAATTTCGTTAGCTCCTTCACGAGAACCCAATCTGTTTTTTGGGTCTCTGTGCAAAAGACGGTACATTAATTGCTTTACGCTGAAACTTGCCTGCAAAGTTTTAGATTTTATTAATAACGGAATGTATATAGAGGAGTTTAAGATGAGGAAGTAGTTATTTAGGAGAAAGACGAACCGGAGTACTTCCTGGAAATTTAAGATCTTTGTGAAGGATATTAGCAAATGTCTTTTGCCTTGTTTTTCCTCTGAATGGTGTATACCCATAGAGCATTTCATACAATAGAATGCCTAAAAGGGTATACCATGAATTCAATCAGTTCAAGATAATAGTGTAAAAGCTTAGAAGAAGAAAACAATTCGAAAAGATATTCTGGGAGCTGAGTAGTGTTTCACAATGAGTCTTGTTGGCTCAGAAACAGTCCGTCACTGCCAGTGGGGCCAAGACTCGTCTGGGACCAAGTTAGGGCTGGGAGGGCCCCCGGAGGCATAATATAGAAGCATAACACAGTTCTCGAAAAAGTCCCGTAAGATGCTTGGCATGACCAGCCATGCTTGGGGCGCTGGGGGTATAACAGCTTAGAATAATGGAAGATTCACGAATAGGCTCCCGGAAGTCCGGGATGGAGAAATGGGCAGCTATTCTTCGTACAGTTTCAGATACTTCGCATAATAGATAAACTATTACCTAGAGCCCACCAGTCAACTGCACTAGTATGGCCAGCTCCAGTGATAATTTCCTGCAAAACGAAAATTTGAAAAATACGTCAGATCCTAGTTCCTACCACCAGTTAAAGAATAAGTCTGTTTGTTGCTAGAATGAAGACAAGGGCTACTGAACGAAAGATAATGCTATAAAGATGTCGAGTAGGTAAGTCACAAACCGGTGCTATGTATTCCTCAGTGCCCACGAAAGAATTCGAAGCTCGCATAGGTTCAGCCATAAAAATTGGGGATGTTTGCTGTCCTTTCTGTTGCCTTTTCTTATTATCATTGTTATTAGGAATCAAAAGCTGCATTTTGAGCACATAACTATTAATTTATGTAATCCAATTCTCTATCCCAGAAAATTTTCAGAATGTTTAACAGTGAATAACATCATTTAGAAGTTCGATTTCAAACTTAGCCTTAATTACATTCAAATACCTGTGGTTTGCAAGAGGTTAAACATGACAGATCAAAGTCTGTTAACGCTACATGTCCATTGCTTTGAAGCAAGACATTTTCGGGTTTCAAATCTCTGTATATGATACCTAAATTGCAAAATAATCAAACAAGTTTTAAGAATCAAGAACGATAGCACTGATTAAGTGATAGAAATAAAACGATAAGAGAGATAATGAATTTGTAACCTTGACAGTGAAGGTATTCCAGAGCAACAACTACCTCGGCAGCATAGAATCTGCAATTATCAAGCGTGTTGTCGGTTTTATCGTTAACTTGTCCATACATGTAAGTAAATAAAGTAGTCAATGACGAGGATTAAAAAGATATACCTAACAGCATCTTCCTTAAGAACTTTCTTAGGTTGTCTGTCCAAAAGCAGAAAAAGCTCTCCACCCGGGCAGTAGTCAGTTATCAGACAAATATGAGTTTTCGTCTGCAAATTATCAAAAATCAGGCATAACAGAACTCATCAAAATTCTTATACAAATAAGATTTTGAGAAAAAAAAAAAAAACATGCACTTATAACTTATTGGCACGTAGTTGATGATTAAATATTTAAATTAAAGAACCTGGAAAGAAGCATATAATGCAGGAAGAAAAGGGTGATCCAACAAGTCAAGAATTTCTCTTTCAGCACAAGCTCTATGAACCTTCAAACAACATCATTCGGCCGAATGTTAAAATTCCTACAAAAGAACTAATCTTTCAAGTTCAATTAACAAACTTCATAGTTCAATACCTTGTTTCGGTTGAGCATAATATTCTTATCCATAGCTTTCATGGCAAAGAATTCCCCAGTTCCACACAATTCCACCAAATGCACACTACAATATGAGAAGAGAATTTTCAAGTTACCGATTCAAGGTGTTAGGTGATGATTTTAAGTTTTTAACCATAACTAGGAAAATTATGAGATTCTTCCGGGAATATGTAGCGAAATACATGCTTGATGGAATTAGAAGAAAAAATGTACTTGAGGTTAATTTAATATTTAACCGTTTCTTGGAGGCAGAATTGAGTGAGCAAAGAAGTAAGAAAAAGTACACACCTTCCAGTGTCACCAGATCCCAAAGCTTTCACTGGCTTAAAATGTTGTAAACCTATTTGTTCTCCACTTTCCAAAACCTGTAGACCAAAGATATGAACAAATGAACAGGGACAAATTATCGATGTTGTATACCCGCATATTTTTAATGTAACAATGAACTGTCGATATTATAAGGATATACAAATTCTTTGGCGAAATCTTGTTGAGTTGATGGTAGATCTTCATAGTTTAAGTTTCCGTTGAGAAGCAAAATGAACATGTCTCTTTTTACTGAGAGGTAGTACTGTTGCTATTGAACTGAAACTGAAAGATAATTTACCTTTTGAATAGCTTGCCAGGATGAGCTATCTCTTCTATGAGGCTTCGGTAAAACTGTCTTTGAATGATTTACCCAAAGATCCTCTGGCGTCTGCAAATACCCAATTCAAGTTATCAAAAATGTAAACCTAGAATTAAATGAAAATTGGGTTTTCATTTTTCTATGTTAACATTACCAAATTAGCATCTGGAAGTTCTCTGACTGCTTCATCAATATTAACTGCAGTTTCTTTAACCTGAACATTACCAACAATTCAGTAATCTTAAAGTCAGAAACAAGACTTACTTAGACAACTCTAGAAGTAAAAACCCAAGATTGAAATGGATATGAAGAACAATAGAAAGTTTGGTAGACAAACTTGAACGAATTCTGAACCAGAAAGAATGCAAAATACACCAGTAAATTAGTGGTGTTAATCGAGATGGGCCATGTCAACACTGTACTGGGCGGACCCGAGGCAGGCAAGGGATTAAGCTTGTGTGCCAATATTAAATATGTTTGAGTTAAAAAGGATTGTTTTGAACTATTTATTACGTCTTTGGGGTTATTTGACATTTTTACCGCCTAACAACTATAAAACGGCTAGTTTTGGAGGTAAAATGTTCAAACCCCAAAAAGTAGCCGTTTTGGGGGAAACAGCCTATAGATGGGATACTCTGTAAGCCCAGTTTGAGACAAGTCCACGCCCTGAGTCAGGCTGGGTCGGGTAAGTCGATTCAGTTGACAGAAATATATGTAATTTAACCAGATAAATAACAAGAAAAAGAGGAGGTAGATACCAGTTTTGCACTCTCTTTAGCGGTACTTTCAGGAATGCAATTATGAAGTGGTTCGACATGTTCGCTACCATCCAGTTGTACTCCAATAAAATATTGTACTTCTCCCTGTATTTACGGAGAAGCGAAAGAAGAAATTATCTACTTAGTAAAACAGTAACATAATAAAGGTTAGGTTTTTTCTCAAACACATTTTAACATAAACCCTAATTTGTTCATAATTCATACCTTCTGGTCTCGCATAGGTTGCAAATGAAACAAATTCCAAAACTTCTTCCCTGTTTGGATCAAATGTAATGAGTTTATACTAAAATATGAGAAATTTAAGTTCTGAGTTAAATCAAATCAAGAATAGGTTTCAAAAAAAAAAAAAAACAAGAATCAATCAAAATCTTTTACCGCTTTTGGTGTAGTTGATGAGCTGAACAGTGACATCTGTTTGAGTATCGATAGCATGTCTGATCTTTTTCACTGTCGCTGGATCTGTTTCAGGACCTTGAAGAAACCTAATCGATCGGAAAATGAATTAGAAAACATTAATCAAAAGTTTAGGATTAAGGATTTTATAGCAATTAAGCATGATTTAATTACCTGTGACCTAACTCTCAGATGGATTGTAATTTCATAATCTCAGTCGATTGAATGAAAAAACTCCAATAATTAATTGAATGGTAAGAAGAAAGAATGAACGTACCAATTTAGATACCCTTTAGGGTTTTGTTGTTGTTCTAAGATTGGTTCTAATAGCAAGAGTTGAGTCGGTTTGAGGGATGTGAATTTGGGAGATTTTGGGTTTATTAGGGGTTAGGGTTTATTTAGGATGCAATCGAGCTTCAACCCTTCGGTTAGCCTCCCGCCAAAACACTTTAAAAACATCCAACGGTTTTAATACGATTAGCATATTCCCTTCGGTTAGACCATGTTTGGCAAGCTCAAAAATGTGTTCCTCAGGATCTTTTTGTAATAATGTAATCATAGTAATAGCAAACTTTACTCTATTGTTTCATCCGAAATATAGTTGGTAGAGATTGATTTTATATGTAGATTATTCGATTTATGATTTCAAAGAAAATGAATCAAAATCCGCCCACTTGTGGATTTGGGATTCCCCCTCTGGGAAGAATCCTAAATCTTTTGTCAACCACTTTTTCTTTCGGTATCTATCTTAGTAATATTTTCTTTTGAACACGTGAACTTGTTTATGAAGAGATCGATGAGTTGATGCTCTAGGGATTGTAACTTCATTTACCCATTTTAAGTTATAAACATCAACAAATGTCACCATCTAAGCTAACTACTACTCTTCAATACGAGTCAATAATTTATACTTTTCTTGCGTGATTCGAAAAAAAAAAATAAAGTTATGCTCTTTCCATAAGATGCTAAAATGAATACCTGCAGTTTCGCCCTAAAATCTCTTCACGGCTATACTCTGTCAACTCCAAGAAACTATCCGATGCAAAAATCTAAAAAGTAAAACAGATGAATGGAGTTCAAACCGGAATAAAAAAGAAGTAAAGGAAGAGTATGCAAATACTTAAGAATTTGAGAGAAAACTTACAATGGGGTTATCGGGCAACCGAGGATCAGTAATGACAAAGTTTTTCTCGATACGTTCCAGCGTAGTTGCTAAATCAATACCTCTTCTCATTTGCTTTTGTCTGACTTTGTCGTCCACATTGTCATCTTCATCATCTTCCTCACTATCATCTTCCATCGCGAACTCCATGTTGCTGCTTTCTATGTTCGAATTCCCTTTCCCCTTTAGCCTGTAAGCAGGAAAAAAGAACTATCTCATATGAGTATATCAACTGATATGATTGCAAAATCAAAATGAAACATTCGTGGTGGGAGATTTGATAGGCACCCCTAATCTGAGTCCGTCCAGTGAAGTGGGCGCCTACCTCGCTTTCGTCCCTCATGGGCCAAGTCAAATGAGCTCCATAGCACCCATGTCACCTGGGTGCCCCATGAGTACGTAGTCGTCTAGTCGGTCATATATTGGAGTTTTGGACTAGATCAGGTCAGACTAATATGAACATTAGGGTTTTCATACGGACTCGGTCGTGCTCAATTGACAGTGAGGATGCAGGTTGAATGGTTAAGTTACTTTACCCCATGAAAGAACGTAAACCAGATTTTCTTGGTTTCTTTTCAGGAATCTCACTGATCCTCTGCATTGATTTCCTCATACCGCCACCTCCTCCGTGAGAATTACGTCTGAAAGGAGCCACATTCTCTGAGTTTCTTCTTCCTTTACCACTAAGAAGACCTTCTGATGATAACCTTCCTGTTCTTCCACCACCCTCAGATTTCCTTGACAGTGGTCTGTTTGTCGATTCAGATAGCGCCCGCGGGTCTTTTACTGCCAACACTAACTCTGTTACTGAACTAGTTGCCATCTCTTTCTGCCTAGCTGCAAAATTAGATTTGCAGTTAGTAATTAATCTGACACACATATGAGAATAGTTGCACATAAACAAAACGACAATCATATGACGAAGTAACTAAATGCATTAAGCGGTCATTACTAAAACGTACCATCGTATCGGATTAACGATTCTGGCAATCCGTTAGGCCGAACCACTTTCTCTTTGGTTCCCTCTGTGTGTTTACTAACCTCCACTTGCATTCTATGATCACCAAAAAACAAAAATAAGACATAGAATTAATTAAGAGCCATAATATATGTATATATTAATATATATGTGAATGAAGTTGGACTTCACTAACTTACCCAATGAACTTAAGAACCTTGCCCTCATCATCTTTAATAGGAGCAATAGTAAGTAAGTTCCAAAATGGAGTCCCATCCTTCTTGTAATTCAATAACCTTCCACAATAACTATTTCCGGCTTCTAATGCTTCTCTTATCTTCATCACATCTTGAGGATCTGTTCCGGCACCTTGCATAAATCGACTGCACCCCGTCCATATATTCAATGTTACAAACCACAGTTTTAAATACTAAAAGGCGACAGTTTCATAAAAGCATGGCCAAAACATTTAAAATTTGTGACACTTTGGAACTGGTGTTGGAAAACTGTCACTAAAAAGTTCAAAATATTAGAAGCACAAATTATTGAACAATTCAAATAATGGGTATAAAGATGGATTTGATACCAGTTTCGGCCGACGACTTCTTTGGATGTGTAACCAGTCATCTTAAAGAACCCGGCGCTCGCGTACATTATTGGATAGTCCGGTTTGGTGGCATCAGACACAACAAACGTCTGTTGAAAAGTCGATAATGCATCTTTCAAATCCTCTGAGACTCTTGGTATTCCTCTTTCTTTGCCTGCTACACCACCTTCGGAATCCTCAGAGCTTCTTCCCGAGTTAGCCGAGTTTCTCCTAGATCCTAACGCCTTATTATTCGTCTCGTCTCCTGCTGAGTTTCTCACTCCAACTCCTTGTGGCTTACCTGTTTCTTCGTCGGTTTTCAGTACTAACCCCCATTCTGCTGCTCTTTGAGCAGCGGCTCCGTGCTCCCCTGAGAGCGGAACATCCACAGGATGAGTTGATTTTCCAGTGTTTTTTGCCATGATTGTGGTTTCCATTAAGGGTGGTGGTGGTGGTTGTTGCTTTGGTGGCGGTGGTGGTTGTTGCTTTGGTGGCGGTGATGGTGGTTGTTGCTTTGCTGGTGGTAGTGGTAGTGGTGGTGGTGTTGGATCTTTGATAGCCATCCATGAAGTAGGTTCATTTGTTCTAGTAGTTTTGGAGGAGGAGGAGGAGGAGTAGGGTTTGGGTTCCTCATGTTCAGGAGTAGTTCCAATTGTTTCTCCCCAGCTTTGCCACTTGGGATTTGGCCGGAAACTTGATGGTGTGGTGGTGGTGGTTGTGGATTTGGGAACAGTGACGGTCGAGGGATTGAAGACTTCAAGTGAATCACGAGAGTCCCTTGGGTAAGATGATTTTGCAGATTTATCAAATGGATTCATTTCACTGCAATATCAGCACTTATATTAGGAACAAGAATAAATTCATTAGTGTACCTAGCTAGGGCATTTCAAGATGAAACTATTCTACTTTAAAGTTTCGCCATGCGTGAAATCCACATTAATCGGATGGTAACATATGTGTTTCTCTATTGATGAATAAGGTCTAAATCTCATGTTACGAAAAAAAAAAAAAAATTCAGAACGACATATCATATTGGAATGCTACATAGAATGCCTAAGGAAAATTCCTTCAAATCCACAATAACCACCCTAATTTTATCAAGCCGGTCCGACTAAGAGCTTGATAAATGTCACTATCATATGGGGTTCGGTTTAGTAAAATATGAACTGATGTATCAATTTCATTTCCTATTTCTCAAGAATACCAAACTACCAATAAAGAGAGGGGTTGGTTTCACCAAAAAAAGACTAGATTAGTTTTCTTTCAATTTGGGGGACCATTTCATAATTTGTCAATTCTATCAAATGCCTTCCTTAATCTTGTCCAAATCTAAGATCCATTGACCAACAAAAATCTAATAGTAAATGTACTAGATTTTAGATAGTAAAAAATAAACTACGTACTTGATAAAAATTTTGAATCATATTTCTGTAGATTTGTCTTTTGGCTAATCAATGATAGTCATTTTCAATCTCCTTATTCAAAATTCTCAAATAAGTCATAATCTGACTTTGACATAATATGTTTCAGTTTCTCGTAAAATATAACAAAAAAACTTACGGGGTACATATTTAGTTATAACAAAAAACCTACACATTCAATTATATCATATACAAACTTATGGGTTAAGTTCGATAGTAACGTACTAACATTCAAACTCATTAAATTATTTTTGTTTACATACATTTAAAAGACTTTTGAAACATCAAGAGAGACTTTTGGAAGATCAAGCGAGGATGGGTATCTTTTTCCATTTTTAGATACCCCACCATGTGGAAATGTGTACTTTAAAAACAAATTTAGAAAGTATTGTCCACTAAATTTTCTTGATATTACTACAATTTTCTTCAATATTATCCACAAAACATGACTTGTACTTTTATGCTTTCTATTGAGTGGTATGGTGTAGTAACATATATCCCGATCAAAATTCGAATTTTATGGCTCAAAAAAAAAACATTATCGTGGAACTCTGTAAATTATGGATTTTGAATTCCATGGAATTTGGAGGGAGCAAGTAATAGCACAACTGCAACTCAATGAACAAGGAAAAAAATAACAGAAAATTTGTCAAATTCCTACAATTTCTCTTATTGAAAAGAAAGGGAAAACAAAACAGAGGAATTGAAGTATGAATTCATGTTTGTTTTGTATTTATATTTGCATAATTTGATTTCAGAATATGAAATTTGATAGGAAGAAATATAGAAAATTTGAAGTTTTTGTTAAGAAATTTAGAGTGAGAGACATAAATTAAGAAAGTTAAATAGAAAAATGCAGTGATGAGAAATAAAAACAGAAATTACCTGGGAGAAGAAGAAAGTGGGATTAATTGATTTTGGCTGGATGTTCTTGTTTCTTCTTAAATCTCTATTGTGTTCGTACTTCTCCAAGAAGAATAACTGTCAGTAGAGAAATAGAGAGAGAATTGAGAAGTGGGTTGGAGAAATTAGGAGGAAAGAAGGGAGCTTTAATGGCGAAAAGTTAGAGAGAGAAACAGAGGAGAGAGAAAGAGAGAGAATGATTGAGGAAGAGAATGGGTTGCTCCATCCCTATACACTCAAATATCACATGGGCTAAACACATATCTCAAGAAGTATTTCTAACTAGGAATGGAGACAGGAGAAGGAATGACAGTTCATTTTAACAAAAAAAAAACAGAGACAATCAATCAAAAGGATTAAAAGAAAGAAAGAAGATGAAGAAGAAGAAGAAAGAATAATGGGAAGTTTGATAATCAAACTTATTCACCAAATGGATATTATTGATTTTTATTAATGATTTAGGAAATAGAAACATAAAGTGATGGATGAGTTTTGGTTTTGGTGAAATTAAGCGGTGGGGGAGGTGTGGTTTCGAAATCTCGTTGTCAAGCATCTAAAATGTAGTGTCCCGACTGATAATTTTCATGGTCATGGGTGAGTTTGGGTCTTGTTAATGGGCCATAACAAATGTCCAACATCAAGGATCTCACTAAATCTATCTATGAATATTTAAATATCCGAAATTTGATTCAAAGAGAAAATTACTCGAAATTTTGAGTATTCGTATTCGAGTATTAAAATGGACATTATTAGTGGGGTTTATCGAGTCGGCCCGACCCGGACTAGAACTGGCACTACCAAGCCCGGGTTGAATTATTACTTGGTCGGGGACGCCGGTTGAGTCATACATCTCAATCTAGCCAGAGACCTGGACTGGGGCTTTCCGGTTCGGTGCAGTTTAGTCTGCGACCCATTCTGACAGTTAGTAAATTGAATTTTTGTAGGAACTTCCAATTTTTTCTTTAAATCTTGTTATAAGAAGAGAACTTCCAATTTTTTCTTTAAATCTTGTTATAAGAAGAGAAATGGTCACAAAGTTATTTCCTTAAGAGTATAATTGTTCACAAGAGAAATTTATTTCTAGCAA
Organism: Eschscholzia californica; assembly: GCF_041429995.1. NCBI lineage: Eukaryota > Viridiplantae > Streptophyta > Magnoliopsida > Ranunculales > Papaveraceae > Eschscholzia > Eschscholzia californica. The sequence goes on along the minus strand of NW_028238420.1, from coordinate 38,102,114 downwards.
TCATTGAAACACGTCCTAAACATCCAATTTGAGGGAAAAACAAAAAAAATCATCAATACTTATAAACGCATAAACCAGACTCGTTATTGCTTGGGGAAAAAACATTGGAACGACCCGAGGCAGACAGGCCCGCGGGCCAAAAATCAACGTAGCCTAGAAAAATATCTCAAGCTAGCTTGGTCGCTTATGGTACGGATCCGGCCTGGTCGCCTTAAAACAGATCAGACCTTATCGATTAGCACCACTATCCGATATACACTTAGGGTTACATCATTATAATCCATATATCACATGTTGGATTAGAATATAGGGGTCGAATAACTTTGGGCGGACATCAATCAGGTTTATCGGGGCGGACACTCGGATGGAGAAGATTGCTTATGTCATGACAGTGTTTGTGGTCCATTTGCCCACTTTCTCGGATCGATCCGGCCCCAATATCGATTTGGAATGCTTAAAACACTAAGAAAAATGAGTTACCGGAAGATGGAGATGGACTACGCTTGGCCGACCTACTAAACTAGACCGGCTACCCACAAGTAACACATACAAAATGCTTTCAAAGATTGGGATATGTCACTTAATTTCAACAGGCCACTTTGTCCTCAAAGGGAAAGCAAAGATCTTGAAGCTAGGATGCCTGAGAACAAGTGTGGATTTTATGTAAGATAAAGTCAATTTTGCTTTGTTTCAGTCCGCCCTAATCTAGTGTTCTCTATATTTTGGACCCCGACACTCCCGATCCGAAGTTGCATGTGTCCATGCATTCCCGAGCCCTGTCCGATTCCCACACCTAGGCGAGCTCTAATGATATGGTGCGTGTGGATTCTGAGTAGAGTCAAGAGACCCGACCCATGTGGTAACGGATGGTGGGTATTGATCTAAATCCCAATAAGTGGGACCGAGTGGGTCTCAACCCATCTAATGTGAGATGATGGCTCGTCGCCTAGTTGTTATGTCATGTCTATTTGTTGAAAGGGTACGTGGACCATTATCCATGTGAATAGATGAAGACATTTACCATCATCTATCTATTCATGGTCACATCAGGTTCTCGTGTTAGGGCTAATGGGTATGTTTGAACATCCCCACGCCCCACTACATACATCATTCATCAATGATCTATATTTTTAATGGACTTAACATAGATTTCAAGAGTTCTTAATAGTCTAAATATGAAAACTCCTATTAGACCTCGAACAGACTTCTGACTTTGATACCAAACAAAGACAGCCTTGTTTGAATATTTGACATAAATCAGGATTTGATATTAAAATTGTATGATTTTGCGTTTTTCTAATTGATTAAATCTGATTCTAAAATTTGAATGTGAAACTTTTAGTCACGAGTGGATTTGTTAGTTAGAATATTTCAGACAATGAAATCTTATTATCGTATGCTATAATAAGTATGGATTTCGACCATACACATAACTTTGTAATCCTAATGGTTTGGTTTTTATGGAGGGATAAGAAGGTTGTGAGACATGAAAAGTAGAGTTTTTGATACATCTGGCTCACTACCTTCTTGGCCCTACATATGGAAGATGCAAATCTATTTCCCACAGTCTGCATGGGCACACTCACAAAGTCACAGTGTTCAGTGTTATTCAATTATGATCCTCCAAATAGGCCCGCGGCCCGCCCTTGATCAAGACGATTCCGCGAGGGCCTATTGAGCTTTGTGTGCCACAGACACCTGAATCAATTTGTGAATCTTGTACTTAATTGGATGGATTTGTTCATCAAGTTTGGCCTTTTGGGATGGCCTTGGGTTATTATTGACAACAATATTAATTTTTATCTTGTTATCCATAAATGAAGGAAATACTATTTTTCCTACAAAATATTATTACAACCTAACATTGGTAAGGAGGATCAAGGTTCCTTCCCCTACGGTGCCCCACCCGTGGGCATATAGGACCTTAGATGTACGTGTCCACCTTTCTCTCAACGTCACAAAAAACCAATGAGAACAAAAGAAAATTATGATGGGGCTGGATGATTCTATTATGTGGTTTACCACTTAGATAATATAAGAAAGCTCGATCCCTTTTCCCAGTGTCATGTATAGTTGGAATCGGAACCGATTTTAGATTGGTTTGGCTCATCAAGGTAGACACACCATTGTGTTCGTATCTTCGAACTCTTCACTTTAAAGCCAAGAATCTTTCAAATACGATTCTTGATGAATGAGATTTTTTTTATCTAAGTTATTGAGTTCGTTAATGTTAAATGAGGTTTATTTAGAAATGGGACTAAATGGTAAGACAACCAAGTTAGTTTGGGAACCAAACAACAATAACGGAACGTCAGTTTAAGGGTATTGCGGTCAAGCTTCGGGATGATCAAATGGTTGCCGTTCAACCACCAAAATTCTACCATATCTACCGGCCTAAACCACTGATGCTTTAGATCCAGGGGCGGAACCAGAATTTCATACTAGACAGGGCAAGCCTAAAGTTTCTACAAAGTAAACTTCTACATATAATACGTATGGACTTACAAGATACAACACAAGACAATCTTTTTAAGAACATCCTTTTATATCATGATTTTTTACATTTATCTTAATAATCTAAATAAAACGATAGAAGTAATCTTTTGAGTTAAATTTACAAATCAACGTAATCTTGGATAACTCAGTTGAGTACCAAAATATCAATAGATCTTTATCAATTATTCCACAATTGAAATAATAAAAAAGTCACATAATTTTAGTAATCATTAACCTAAAGTCTTCGTGTTATAATTATTCAATGACACTTGAAGTAGAAAAAATTACATAGCCAAGAGTATATCCAAGCAAAAAAACAAGATTTTCTCTAGCAATTCGTCACTTAATTTAGGGTCGCTTAGTCGTTTGAAACCAAAATAAAAGGAGAGTCTGAGGTAGGCTAAGGGATTTGAACTCGTGTCTTTGGGTTGGAGGCATACACTCCACAACTAGAGCTAAAGTAACCTATGGTGAATAGTGGTAGCTTGGCTTATATATGTGGAGATCAGGCGGGGCAACTGCCCAGCCTGGTCTCCACATAATTCTGCCCCTACTTAGGCCTCGATAGATTCGTCATTTTTTTCACAAACGCTGACATCCTCTCACCTAAATCGTCACCTGTTGTGTCTTATGCCAACAAAAACACTCCAAACGCACATTTTTTTTCATGTAAGTTATTAGAATTTTTCTCCAAAATTCAATCTATTTTTTCTAGATATCAGAGTAGTCTTCATTTCACAATATTTAATCAATCAAAATTCTTCCAAGTATCAAGAGATAATCTAAGACATCCTGAGTTTCCATGCAAAGGGAAAGAATCCGTTGAAAAGTCCATATTATTTAGGTTCAGATTTTGGGGCACCCTTAAAAGTCGCTGAGTTATCCAAGATATTTGAGTGGAAAATTTTGAATACCCCCACTTTTTTGTCTAAGCCTGGGTCTATACCCAGTCCCCGGTTGGGTTAGGGTATACCCAACTCGGATTGAGACCCGCCCCGAGACTATTCCAACCCGGGTTGGATGGGCCCGACCTGCAACCCACCCAGACCTTTTAAACACCACTAATACCCAGGTAACAACACTTTAGTTCTTTAATCTGGTCTGATTGAAACAAGCTATTTGATTATGACGTGATTGCATATATAGCCCCTAGTTTAACCTAGCATGTTTGCAAAACAAACCCTAAAGTAAATAAGTCATTCTAGTCTCTCATCTAACCCCGGGATGTTACAAAGGGTTTCAAGCGAAACCCCCCCGTGAGACGTAGTGTGACAATTTTGTGGTTTGCTGACCACAAGATGTTCATGGTCTGTATCATTGCAGACTGACAATGAAACCCTCGATATGGTGGACCCTTAGATCCGTTATGATGGAACTTATAACAGTGAGAAACCGTGAAGAGTGTCTCCTTTGTAGAGATCCTCCTTGGTAAAAATAATAGGGTAAGAATCCAAACATCTCTTGGTGTCTTTGTCAGGATTATCCAACCCTTTCTGCAATTTCAAACGATCAGAATTCGCCAACAACAAGGTGTCTACATCTTGCTTCTTTTCTTCCCTTAATCAAACGATCTATCCATGATGTCAGATCTTCATCAGTGACCATGACAAATTCAGAGATGACTTGGATGTGGTTGTTGAATTTTGTGAGTCCACAATGTCAAATCCGAGATAATTGAATGTTAGGAGGTTGTTGAAGTATTTCCCCCTTCCTACAGCTCCATATTGATGAACATTAAGGTTTCAGAATTTTTTCGAGGTTTGTCATATCTTTTCAAGGTTTATCAGATCTACTAAGGTTCGTAGAAGCAGAAATTGATGATAGTTAGATTTGTTTATTTTTATCGGTTCATTTGTACAGTTTAAGAGTTGTTCATTAGGGTTCCTAAGATGATTACTATGATGATAATTTGATTTGATAAGGATGTGAAGAAGACGAAGGCCCGTTCGTAGTTTGTGTGTTTGTTGTTTACGATAATTTTTATGTTTATTTTAGTGTCTCTGTATTCTAATATGTTGAATAAATGTGTAGTCAAATGAAGATCTTTGAAGAAGTATGTGTTCTTGGATAAAAGAAGATCAAAGTATATGATCTTTGTTCGAAAACGATTGTGCACAACACAATGATTTATGGATGCTCAAAAAAATTTATATGTCGTGACAAATGATAATTAGCAATGTAAATACGTTTTTGTATCCAAAAAGATCAAAGTATATGACCTTTGTGCGAAAACGATTGTGCACAACACAACGATTTATGGATGCTCAAAAAAAATTATATGCCGTGACAAATGATAATTAGTGATGTAAATACGTTTTTGTGTACCCATATCTATTTATTCATGCAACAAACAAAATTCAATAAAAAAAAAGTAAGATCATAAAATCTAACTTGTGATCTTTTATGGGATGTAGGAACCTAAGCACCAAAAATTTGGAATCCTCACCAATCAGTCATGAGTAAATAAAGATCAAATAAATTTAAACGTCGAAATTTTACCGTTCAAAAAATTAATGAGCATTCAGAAATATCTTGCCAATTCATCCAATTCCGCATTATGTTTTCGTACAAAAAAACACTTTTTATAAAATTTGTCAAATTCCATTTTCTTTTACGTATATTGTCATGTGCATAGCTCGCAAAAAAGTCACTAGACATGTTGTAGTTTCGTCCTCACAGTCTTAATGACGTAGATGCGGTGGGACTAAACTCACACATACCTGTAGTTTTTGTCTTTTTTACTTATGGAGTTATGGTAGCGGGACTCATGCCAAAATATGATGCGTCCCAAACAGGCGTGAGTCCCGTGAGTAAATGAATTGGTCCTATACTCATAACTCCAATATGGAGAAGAAAAAGTGAAAGTAATGCCTATTTATAGGCGCCCCACTTAATTACTGTTGGCGCCCCCTACAGCCAAAATTTGCCCCCGACGTATGAGTGAAAGTGCGCTTGTAGTACTAAACTGTGACTTCTTCTCTAAAGGAAACAAACACAGAGTTCCATTTTACAGTGACAATGGCCGCAGCGTAAGAACCCCCAAATATTTTATTGTTAGAAATCTTCTACTTTTTCGGATTTTTCTTCCTGGGATTTCTTCGATTTAATATTTTAATGTATTTTTCTTTCCTGGGTATTAGAAGTTTTGCTTAAACTAATGAGTAATTATAAATAATTTTCTTCTCCAGGAGCAGTGTTAAGGAGGATCTTCCACCTTCTCTTTTTTCTGAAAAGGGTCTTCCACCTCCTCTAGGTTCTACTTCTGATCCACCACCTCTGTTCGACGGCACAACTAGGTCTCACTCTCTCTCTCTCTCTATATGTATACACTTTATGTTACAATTGGTTCTCAAAATTTTCTTACTTTAATTCATGAAGCAGGTTGTACATATCTTATATATGCCCTTATGCACAGAGAGTGTGGATTACCCGAAACTGTAAGGTATGCATTTTAGTTTTTACTTTTATCATGCTCTCTCGCAGCTTGCTATGTAAATTTTTTTGTGACTCCATTATAAGATTACTTTGTCATCCAACTCAAAACGAATGGACAAAAACGAGAGAAGACCTAGATATGAAACTATTTTCACACGGAATACCCTTTTTTGTCAATGTGGTACTAGTTTCACACGCCCCTTCATGTGTGGCGCTGTTTGAACTTAACATTTGTCTTTTTTTCTTTTCGGAGGGACGTGAAGTAAGCGTGACATTTAAGTTTATTATGTGTGGACCTAACTCTTGTACCATGATAAGTTTGTGATCATCTAACTCAAAATACATCTGTGATATTTTAACTCAAAATCAATTAACAATGAGTAGATGAGACCAAGACATTATATTCTTCCTCAAGAGATTATCCTTTTTTCATGTGGACTATCCTCACAAGTTTGTGATTATCCCGCTCAAAACTAATTAACAAATGGGGGCGGGGGAGAAAACGTAGACATTATATTCTCGGTTACAAGAATACACTTTTTTTTTTTTTTTTTTTTTTGATGAAGGATTACAAGAATACACTTCCTCAAACACAAACACCATTCATGATTTCTATTTGAGAAATTGGTAGAAACACCCTCTAAATTTTTTATTTTGGTGTAAAAGTGTTACTCAATTTTTTTAGTCTTCCGCTCCCTAAGTATTTCGTAATTTGCGACAACTTGCAAGAGGGTTGCAAAAAATATTGGGTTTTAATTTTAACCAAACAAAATACAAATATTTGAGTTTTTAACCAAACAAAATATAAATTTTGGATTTTTAACCAAATAAAATATTACTTGTCTTTTTAACTTAAAAAAAAAATTAAAATCAGGTTTTCGACCCGATTCCCTGATTCAAAAAATCAATATTCCTATACATAACGGAATGACAACAATTGCACAACAAGATTCTAATACGTATGAACGGTTTCTTATGAAAGTTTAATTCCTTTTTTTTGTAAGTTATTCTTCTAAATAATCAGATTACGTAAATAGAACTTGTCGTGTAACTGTTGTAAGTTTGTAGTGTCACTAGCAGGACTCATGTTTTATATAATTTTGTGAGAGCAGGGACTGCAAGACAAGATCACATTGGTACCCCTTGATCTTCAAAATAGACCTACTTGGTACAAAGAGAAACTTTACCCTCCAAATAAGGTGATATTCCATCAACCCATACTTATATTGCTCATTCTTTTATGTAAATTGAGGGGTTGTTGAGTCTAATTTGATAGTTTATGTTGATTTAGTACACAAAAAGGTAATACACGACCAAAATATGCTTGGGTAATGAGTTTCAAGCTAGCTTAGTTGGTTATGTCTGTTGCAGTTCAATACTTACACCACCTAAGTCTAGTTCTTTTCATCTGCTCATTTACTGATTTTAAGAGAACATGCTCAGATTGTAAAACTAGAAGTGGTTAAGGCACCATAGAAATGACAAGAGCTTAGTTGATTGATAAGTCTAAATTGAATAATTCGTAGAAAATCTTCGTGATTCTTAGTGATGACTTCTCAATATCTGTTCAAAAGGGTCTTCATCTCGAGGAGTCGTGGTAATGAGTTCGATTTGATCACACTTTTCACATATATCTCTTTTTAGTTCTTCTGCTTTCATTTCGATAAAGTTTTAGTTTACTTCGAAGTACACATTATACAATATCAAACACTTATCCCTTATTTATGAGAATTTCATGTATTGTTTGTAGGTACCTTCTCTCGAACATAACAATGAGGTGAAAGGGGAAAGTCTTGATCTAATTAAATATCTTGATTGCAACTTTGAAGGCCCTTCACTTCTCCCAGATGTAAGCCCATGATATCGATGTATTTGAAACTTTGATTCGATTACTTATAGGCTTTTAGCTTCGATATTCTAATTGTGTTAAATAAAATGTGAAACTATAGGATCCTGCTAAGAAAGAATTTGCAGAGGAATTACTATCATATGCCGATACCTTGACGAGCGTTGGGATGGCATCGGCCAAGAGAGATGCTGAAGTTAGTAAGTTTTCGAGACATGCTATCTCCATAACTTTCCTTTGGAATAATGATGAAGAAAATAATAAGAATTAGGGATAAAACTAGACTGATCATATATCGACGAATATCTACAACAGATGGCGCCCCTTTTGATTACCTAGAAACAGCGCTCTCGAAATTTGGAGATGGTCCTTTCTTCCTTGGCCAATTCAGTTTGGTAAGTATATCATATGGTAGTGTTTCCTCTTACCATGATTCAGAATCCTTTATACACTCGAATTATTTCCCTTTCCAACATTGACCAATGCCTTTGCATTTCCCGATTTGGTTTCAATATAGCATCTTCGTGCTTAACATGGTAACGGAGTTAAAGATCCTAATAGTCTATAGTGGTTCTCTTCGAGTATTCTTATATGCCTAGAGATGTTGGTTTCTAGACTGAAAAATAGCTCCGAGTCTCAATAGTGCTCTTGTTGATTATGTTTTATGTCAATTTTTATTTATTACGCCTTCCAGAGTGTTACATATTTATAAAGCATTTTGAGTAGGTTTGGGACTTAGATGGGTCGGGTGGGGAAGCTTGGGCTGATGTAGGCCTGCCCCGCCAAAGAAAAATCATGTATAATGTGGAGCCGAGCTGAGGAAGTTCGCTTGGTGGTGCCCAATCACGAACGATGTCTTTGGTATTATGACTGGCAGTACATCATATATAGTGAAACTCTCTCGTTTTTCAATCTTTAGGTGGATATAGCTTATGCTCCGTTTATCGAAAGGTACCATCCTCTCTTATTGGATGTAAAGCAGTATGATATCACAAAAGGAAGGCCTAAGCTTGCATCATGGATTGAGGTTCGCTCGATTCCTTCTCTAACTTCTTAGTCTTCTTCTTTTCTATTTCAATATTTTGAACGTAAAGTTATTGTATTGAACTACTTAGTGATCGGTGAGTCATATTTTTTTTATCTCGTAGGAACTGAACAAGATTGAAGGCTACAAACAAACCAAAATCGATTCTGAAGTACTCATAGGATATATAAAGAAACGATACCTGGTTCGTCGCTCTTTAACTCCTACTATTACTTCCGCCTTTCATCGAAAACACTAAATTTGAAGCTTAAATATTTGGTCATCATTTATGTTTTGCAGGGATTTTGAAGAGAACTATGGAGCTTAGAAATTCTTATGAAAATAAGAACACTATGCATTAGTATTTTAAAATGTAAACTTGTTTGGTTTTGTGTTTATTGTTGAATCATTCAATAAGAATCCTGAACCCCAAGCTCTTGAAATCTGAAAATTTACTTGTGTGTGGCATGTGAACTCTCTCGAGATAATAAAAAAAATAAAAGATTGGAGATTAATTTCTTGTCATTTTTACACTCATCTAATTCGACTGGACGAGTCACGGATAATCTTATTTTTATTATAGAATTTTTTTTCCATTTTGATTTTCACTCAATTCATATACTTTTCTCGATCCAAATAAGAGAAGGCAAAGAGAAATGGATTTGGTGGTCTTTTTAATTTTTAATTTTTATTTAGTTTTTACTTTTAACATTGTCCCAATCTAAGTAACCCAAATTAGCTTTGAGACAAGTCAAACAAAAACAAATATTCTAAAATCTAGCTCGACTCAAATATTAAGTCTCATTGAAAGAAAAAAAAAACATGAATATGTGGGACTTAAACTAGTTCTGTAGTTAATTTTCATTACCATTTCCATATTCACCAAACCATATCATTTCAGTCTTAATCCTTAAGTTTGTTTCGAAGTTTATACTGTATTTAGTTCTACTCTAATTTACAAGGAAGCAATAAACCTGACGAGCCCGACTCTTTCTGTGGGCATGGGCGGCCTTTGAGCATGAGATATTTGCAAAAACCCCGCCCGAATACCGTAACAGCGAAAGAGGAAAGGAAACAAACAACGAAGCCTGACCCAACGATGTCACTGCCCATGGGCGCCTGTGCCCACCTGATTGCCATCCCTAGGAAAGATAGAGCTTTCAGAGGAACTGTCCTACTCATGATATATCTAGCAGGAGCTTTTCAACTCCCAACTCATATACAAGTGAATTTGGCTTATCTACATCCATATCTGAACCTAGTAAGATATCTATCACTCCATTCATTCTTAAAATGAGTTAAAAGGTGAAAAATGTCAGATCCAAAACATTACCACAGAAATATTTCAATGAACTCTCTGCATTGAGCCAGTTTAAACAAGGAACATAAGAAATCAGGGCAAGGACAAGTTTTACCAATTCAACATACTGAAACAACAGGAACAAGATTGATACATAACCATGTCAAAAATGGTTAACTCAGCTGATACATGAATGGATAAAAAGAATAACCAGTTTAAATCAATCTGAAGCTTACCTCTTGCACCGAAGGCATTTCTCTCACTTGGTATCGGTCGCTTAAAATTGATAAATGTTATAGTAGTATTCTGGAGTATGTATTTTGATAAATTTTCGATCTCTAGAAAGATTTATAGCTAAAATCCGAAGGCAACCCTTTGGACAAAATCAGGTCGTTTCTTGCTTGGCATTCGAAGTAGCCCAGTGATCTGGAGCTCTGTAACTGCCTTGCAGAACCTTGCTTGAATCAAGGCTTCACTTATGACTTCACTCTCTTTCGTACTCTTTCTCTTCTTCGATGCTGGTGACATCTGCAATTTGCGCTTCCCCTTTTTGGTACTCGGGTTGGTAGTTCGCCGAACAATAATTTCCTTAAAAGATTTAAACCAGTCGTGGAGATTAATAAGGTCACCATGTTCTTGAGCTAATGTATAAATGATTGAGGTATCATTCATGGAAGGTAAAAGAGAATCTCCACTCTTACTACAGCAACTACAATGGAGATGGTTGTGAGATTTGAGAAGATCAACTTGAATCATTCTTCTTGGATCTCCAATCAAAGCTGATTGAAGTAGATCAACGTTATTAAAGCAGATAAGTTCATGGAAAGGTAAACTCTCCATCGGATTTAGATAATCTTTAACCATAGCTTCGATCAACTTAATAGCTCTTTCGTAAACTAGTCTCTTGTCTTTGTCCATATTCAAATTGCTACGAGATGTTGACATCTTTGGCGTACCAGTACCAGACCCATCTTGTTTTGAACTCTTCACATCACTCACCGAATCTAACAAAGATAACAAATGATCAACTACGTCACAAATTTTGGGGATTTCTTCTGTGTGTTTTCTCCAATTATGAAGTAATATAGATAACTGTGACACTGAAAGATCCTTTATTCTTCGTACTACCTGATGAATGACACCGTTTTCTGCAGCTACTGGTTTATCATTTGGATCAAGTGCCTCACAGAAAATATCGAAGAGGTTCATTTTCTGAAGTTTGCCAGCTTCATATAAGCACAATAGTACAGAGCTCCATTCCTTCCACAATCTCTTCATTGTTGATAAACCAGAAACCAAATTTTCAGCAGTCAAACTGTCCGACTGCTCCTTGTTTCTACAAGATGGAAGATCAAAAGCACACTCGAGCGCTGTTTCCGATAGTAATTCACACTTTTCACTCCAGAAATCTTCACTATTTTCGTGGAGGAAGCCTTCACATAAGAAACTAAGAGGCTCCATTGAAAAATGTTTTGTACATGCAATCTTCAAAGCTTTAATGAAAGCAGTCACAGTTCCATCCTGCCTTAGAAAATAGTTTTTGAGGAAAACAGATACATTATGGCCGACAATGAATCCTGAACATGATTTTACAAGAACAGCTTCGATGATTGCATCCATTCTCTCAGATGGGGAACCCAAAGTGAATTTACAAGGAGAAAGAAATTGGAGAGCATTTGATGTAAGTAACTTTCTTGGGGCATCAACAGTCGTGGAAACACCCATTATTAAGATGATCGGGATCTTTATTACCCATTCACTCAACATCAATATGAACTGAGATATGATACTTCCATTACATCTCTCCATATCATCGATGATCACAACTATGGGGATTCCATTATTTTCTGGTTCATTGTACCACGAAGCTAAGATACTAATATCTGAAGAATCAGGAGTAACCATGATTAACTGCCTTATCAAACTTCTAAGACAACCACCAATTCCGTTCTTGGCTGTGAAATCCAGCGAAGAAAGGCTAACCACATGACATCCGTGGGATTTTAGATGATTCCCGAGGTCTTTGAATGTCAACAAATCATCCACGAATTCAACATTCTTTGTGAAAACGAAACCTGTATAAATCTGTTTGCAACTGATGTCTGTCAAAGGAGGGTAAGAATGGAGAACAATAGGTACTTCAGCGGATCTAATAGAAGAGAAGGATTCACGAACCCATTGATGTACCACATTGAATACATCAATATTAATGTTCTTCAAGACATTCTTAATGATTGTCTCAATCTCCGACCACACAGTATCAAAAGCTTCAAAACGCCACTCTTCATAATCGTCTCTCTGAACTTGCTTGTTATCCTCTGATTTTTCTGTGGATTTAGGAGACGCTAGAGATGAATATAACTTTCTTTTGGTCTTTTTGGACGCAGAAGCTTGTCTACTTCCTTTTTGAGGCAATGCTTTGTGAAGAACAAAGAAAGGCTGAAGATTATTTTCCCCATTGTCAGCGATTGGTGATGAACATGGAGAATCAGTGGTTGGTGACTGCATGAATGCTTCTTTTGAAAATTTCTAGTCTGATACTCCAATCGTCCCTCTTTTCGTGCCAGTAGTGACAATCTTATTAAGAAGTCTTACTCGTCTACCTTAAACAAGATGATCCCAAATTCAAGCACATGATAACCTGGAGTTCCTTCAAACACTAAGAAGGCGAAGTTGTTTAGAATCATCGGGTTATAGGTAATTGGCATCAAATAACTAAATCCTACAATGCTCTAAAAGATTTGTATAATGAAATCCTAGCCCAGAGCAGAGGGTAACAATAAAGGAAACCCATTCTCCTATGTAGGACTATTCTCACACGCCCCCTCACGTGTGGCGTTCTTTGAGCCTAACACGTGTGTTTTTTTTTCTTTACGGGTGACGTGGAACACGTGTGGCTTTTAAGCCTATCACGTGTGGGCCTAGCTCTGATACCATGTTAATTTGTGGTCATCCAACTCAAAACCAATTGGCAATGGTGCCAACTTTTCTTCAAGTGAAGAAAAGCAAAATCAACAACAAACAACAACATAGCAACCTCACAATGATGCCTCCATCAAGTCAAAATCTACAAATTTGTTTAGCAAACTCATGAATTTGTCACTAGCAAAAGTCATTCGTTTGAGGGGGAATGTTAGAAATATAGTTCAATATAGTCCCACATTGTTCAATTGCTTAAACTTTTCTCTTGTACTACTCCTTATCATGATCTTATGTAATAACTATGAATATCAATACAAATCAATACAATTTCTCTTTTCTTACACCCTAAAATTCTAATAGACACCAATTTGAAGGATAATGACATTACTTTTCTTTACTTATTTCAAAATGGATAAGAACACTTTCAAAATAAACGATGAACTCTATCATTAAGTGAAGCATATAACCTCCCCCACTGATACCATTTAATCAATGATTTTGAGCTTGAACAATGTATTACTACCAAACATGAAGATAAGGTGCAAAAATTGCTTCTTTTTTATTTCCATGTTCCTATGAAAATCAAAGAAAATTGCTTAGTAATTTGTGTTCATTTATAATATTGGTTCAACCCCAAAACGTTAATTCTTTCTCTCTCTACTAATAAATTAGAACCAAGAAAGATGCCAAAATAAATTAATCATAACAGAACAATATGTAGACCTAAAATGTAGAAAGAAACCGTCTAACACATTAGTTTCAGTGATAAGAAGGGGAAAAGGGAAACGAAGAAACTACCTGACTGAACTAGGGTTTCAGAAACCCTTAAAATGAATGTCCTAAAGCTTCTTCCGCCTCTCGTACGCTCTATTGGATCATTAGAGTAAACAGCGAGAGAGAAAGAGGGATTTTGTGCGTCAAAAAGGTGAAGGAATTTTCCCGCCAAAAAAGAGTAAAAGAAAGATCTTTTGTTACTATATGCCCTAGATTAGATAACGGGCTTTGAAGTTACTGGGCCTCCCGGACAACGCGAACAATGGTAGAAAAAAACTAAAAGTTTAAAGTCTACTCAAAGTCTCAAACCTAAACGAAATCATGTTCCTTATTTTCAAGTCGTCACTCTCGCTCTCTCTTGATGAAACTTTTCACTCTCTTGATGAAAGGTTGATTCTAATTATGGTACAGGGTAGGTGTGTTTTTTCTAGTCTTTCATGTCTGCAGAGCTAATTATTGGTCAACCTTAACCAGTTAAAAAAGTCGACAGATCTTAGTCGCACGAGCCAAAACGCACTTACACAAGAGCAAGCCCTCCGCTGGGCTATCAAGGGAATGGGCGCAAAAGACTAGCATCACCTGGATCCAACTCTAACCAGAAAGATTGCTGGGAGGTCGCATAAGTTTCGTAGGCACCTATAACTTTGAAGATCTAAAAACTAAAAACTTATTTCTAATTAGCCAAGCTCACTCACACACACACAGACACACTCATTGGAGAAGATGAAAGTGAAAGAAGGGATTTGTACCATTCTACCCAATTTAATGTTTGTGTTTGTTTGGGATCTTCAATCCTTGGTAACAATTGATCATTAATATTTAGGAGAGAAGGGATTGAAAAAAACAAGGGTGATATGATGCCCAAAAGTACATAGTTAAAAAAAAAAAAACTCCAATCAGTCTTGAGTCTACCAAGATCTCTAGCTAAACTTCATATCTAAATTTTGAAAAGTGAAAAAAGAAAGCCTTGAAGAAATATAAATTTGTGAACCACAGATACCAACCCAGAGAATAAAAAAAAGTTGAGTATTTTATATCTTACAAGACTGACAAATCACTAAGTAATTGACATATGGGGAGAAAGTATCTCATTCCTCCATGTCCATGACAAAAATTGTTGTAGACAATGTCATCTCAAAATTGAAGTTAGTTATTAAGTAGTAATTCTTATAAATAAACTACAACTCAAACTTAATCAAACTATTAAAATCATTTAAACATCAATAAGACATCATCATCATCATTTTTCTCAATCTTGACTCTCAATTCTTCAACCCACATGGAGTTAGTAAATAAGGAATCCAACTCTTCCTCCATTCAACTCTTCTATCTTCCTAATTCTGTCTATCATTTTGCTTTCCCTTCTCAACAACACAAAAAGCTATTAAAAGAAAAACAGATTCTTCTTCATACGAAAGACTGAATTTCTGTAAAAAAAAAAATCAATCGCTTCTAGTGATTTCTCAAGTTGAAGTCTTCCAATATTGAGTGTGTAAACCTGCGAGAAAGATAGGTCCGGAGACGTCGTTGAAGATGAAGGTGACTAAACAAAAGGAAACTCTTTACTTAGGGCACTAGTACTTTACCATAAAATCTCTAGTATCCAAAAGCAGAGAAGCTGGTTATGACAGTCACCAACTGTAAAATGTTCTATCCATATATCATTTTGTCCAGCTGATTTCCTTCACTTAGATTTTGCTCTTAAATTCTTTTTATGCCGGCTTGGTGCTTTTGATTCTGTACGCTCCTCCATTTTCTTCGATGCTGATGAGTTTTGACAAGAAAGTTATTTTCACAGGAGATTAAGTTTGTAACAAATGTTACTGGAACCACATTTAAAGGTACACAGGCAATACAGTGGAATCCGCCACAGGTTTATATAACGAAATGCTACTCGATACTCGATAGACAAAGAAAGAAAAGAGAAACTAACATTAAGGGCGTGCTCGTTTTTTAATTGTCCGAATCTTACTTGAACGAGTAAAGACTTGTCTGAATCTTAGTCATATGAGTCAGACTGGTCTTGGTCAGGGCCTAGGGATACAATAGTCCTATCAAGTTATTTTAGACGACGAGCTCTCCATCCACAATTGTTTTATGTCTACCTCAAATTGGCCCAAAATGGGGCCGATCAAACGAGTAAGGCGCAGAGCAGATATAATATAAACATTCTGAAATTCGACTAGAGTCGATTCATATTCCATATCTGAAATTGGAATACGAAATACACCACCTAACTTAGAACAAGGAGAGAATTAGAGATCGACGCACAACAATTCATACCCTATCGAAATGTTGGTGCACTAAATTGCAAAGATCAATGATTAACCACACTAGTAATTTAGATAAACCTACCTGAATCATAATAGAATACTAAATGGACATATGGGTATTCTCATTCTTCAAGTTCCGAAACCACAATTATCATTGACAAACATCGTTAAGGTACTGAAATATCACACATATAGAGAGTAAAATGTTACCTGTAGTATAAAGAGGGCGAAGTCGCTCAATTGTATCGGCGGAAATAGGGTATTCACTGCAAGAGTTGATGTCAACTTTTTGCAGCATATCCTTAAATGGTAAGACCTAGAAAATTTTGAGAAGAGGATGAGCTTCAATACAGCATAACAATGAAAATCAAGTCAAAAGTATTTGCAACATTAAGTTCCATTGAAACATCATTGTTCAACTGAAGACTCATCTGCAGCAAGGTCTTCTTAAATCCTAGTTTAAAGAAAAAAGAGTTTCATCCAAATAAAAAAGAAAAAATAGTTTATAAGTAGCCAATTTTACCCCTGTGATCCAAGTAGGGAAATTTAAATATAGAACATTCATTCATATCTGAAACTTCCCATACCTCATTCCTACGAAGAAATGTGAAGCAGCGCCCGGCTTGTCCTGCTCTAGCAGTTCTTCCAGCTCGATGGACGTAAGCCTTAATATTACTAGGTGCGTCATAATTAATCACATTTGTCACATCTTCAATATCCATTCCACGGCTCATCACATCTGAACAGACAAGAACCTCTACTGTTCCTTTCCGAAAGGCCTTTAGCGTGTTGCTGCAACCAATGGCCACAAACTTCGATAGTTGTACCAATCCAGAAAGGGAAATTTCAAGCATCAAAGCGTTCCAGTAAACTAATGGTAACAAACTGAATTAATAGTTTATTAGACATGTCAGAGATTACCTTCTTTGATGTTTAGGCTGACCACTTGAATACTCTTTGACCTTAAATTGCAAGTTTTCAAAGCAATTAAGTAAGATACTGAGCTCGTGAGTTTTCTCTACAGATGATCTGAAAACAATAGTTTTTTCCCCACTCAACTCTTGTAGAAGTGCAACCAAATGGAGTGGTTTGTCTAATGACTTACACACCTGTGGAGAAGTCGAGAAGGGTTATAAAGTTTTCTGGTGAAAGAGTCAACTCGAATGTCTTTATTAATGATAGAGCTTATAGAAAGATGTACTGCCAATAAACTCCAACTGCAAAAGTAATAAGATAAATTTCATATACATGTATGTCAAAACTCAAGAGTCAACAAGACATACCAATTTGTAAGATCGCAGCTTATCAGGAAGCTTATATCGACCACCAGTCAATAGCAGAGGATGATGCAGTTCAAGCTGGGATAGTTTGCTAGGGTCCTGTGTTAGTGTAGCAGATAGAATCATCTTCACAAGCCTCGGGTAAATTTTACCTTTAAATCCTCTTTCAATCCCACTGCATCAAGAAAGTAGAACTATTCTTAAGGTGTTAACAGTTTTTAATCCCATAGATGTAAGAAATGAAAGCGGATAACTTACGATCTCCTTATAGTTCTGAAGGAAGCTAACTCAGATTCAGAAGTTCTTAAATGAGCAAAAGGGCTTTCCTCATCTGAATGAATAAATTTAAGCACAGTAGGTAACCAGGACTGATATTCCCCTTTTAGTAACTTTTCTGTTTCATCAACCACCTGAGGATCTCAATATAAGCCTATGTAAATTCTCCATATAATAGTTGAATAAAGGATTAAAACTCCAACAATAAAAATCGTCGTCCTTACAAGGAACTGAAGATGCTCAAGAGTGAAGCCTTTAGTAGTTTTGATGTGGTCCATCAGCTTACCAGGGGTTGCCACTAAAATATCAACAGCACTTTCTAGTTCAGGCATACGGTAATCTGGATCATAACAAACGCTTGCTTCATAATTAGGTTGTTTAATAAGCTCCAACATATCATCTGCTTTTGAAGTTTGACCACTTGCCAGACCAACAGATAAGCCTACTGCTGATGCAATAGAGTCAAATTCGCCCTTAACCTAAACCAAGATGGAAAGTACAGAACAACTGTCAATAGATCGATAACAAATACAAACACTAGTAGAAATAGATTGCTAAAGCTTTTGAATAGGAGTTATAAAAAGGAACCTGCTCAGCCAAACTATGAGAAGGCAGCACAATTAAAGCGCGTAAACGTGTCACATTTCGATTTGAAAGCTTTTGAACTATTGGTAAAGCATAAGATAGAGTTTTTCCACTTCCGGTTGCTGAATTTACACATAGGTCTCGCTCAAATTGACCAGGTCCAATTGTTTGTTTCCATACTTCATATTGGACTTGAAAAAGAGAACAATAACCCTTATTTCTCAGAGCATCTTTCAATCTACAATACTAGGTAATGAATTAAATTAGGTAAAGAAAGAAGCAACGACATTAACACAATATATCGGATATGGTTGAAGTACGCCATAAATCAAAGAACTAAACTACTCATCCGCTGTTTTTATTCATATAAGTTATTTAAGTAGTTGATTTATGAGAATACGGGAGATATAAGACAAAAATGTTAACGGAAAAGAGTAAACAGATGGGAAAGAGGAGAAAGAACAACCTGGGATCAAGAAGTGGTACATCATCTAGTGGGCATCCTTCAGAAAGACTAAGGTCAACTGGATTTCTCATCCATGGCAAAACCGGTATCTTCTTCTGCTTAGGTTCTTCCATTTCTTTTCCAACTTTGTCAAACAACTGAGATGTACAAAAGGAAGGGTAAAGAAATTATTAACCAAAGAAAAGTAGATCTACTCATCTACTATCCAGCCAAGTCTACCCCATATGTCTATCCACATTATTTAAATGCATTTCATCAAACACATTGAAGTCAGTATCCCTATGAGCAAATCATTATGCTAATGCTGCAATTTTGCAGGAAACCACGAGGAACCAAACTATCTGTGAATTGTAACAATTTTCGAAGGAAAACAATTCTTCAGAAAGTGGAACATAGAATTTGGCACTACTGGCAGTCAACCACTTAATGAAAGAATTGAGTTTGAACAAAAATCAACATAGAAACATGACAAGCTAAAAAAATCTGCTCTTTTGAATGATTTCCCTTTCTTTTATGGATGAATATAATGATTTAATAACGATTTCACTGATATAATAATCAATTGCTTCATAAGTTCATCCATTTAGACTATAACCAACAAACATGAAAAAAAAAAAAGATAGAGAACACTATTTTGACCCAAACATCCAGAAAAATAGAATTAGAGTTAGCAAAAAAGGAAAAACACATTCTCTCCAACAGTAAACAGTAACATTCATAAGAGGGAGCCAAAAAGAAAGGTCAAGAAAATATACCTAAACTTGGGTTTCAGAAACACCTAAGAACCTAACCAAAAGCTTCTTATGAATTTGAACTACTTGTATAACGAGTATCTATTTATTTCACTATTTAAGTAAACTGCGGAGAGGTGGAACCAGGTTTTAAAGTTAGGGCCAATGGAGCCCCGACTTGGAGTATTTAAAGAAGCTACTAGTGACGACAAACTTATCTTCTACTTGGAATTCCTTGCCTCTGGTGATAATGCATTTGGATTTCAAGAAAAAAGTTATATTCAAGGGTAGGTCCGTATCAGCAAAATCGATTATTCATTTGATTCAAAGGAACCTCTTTTTTTATCAAGGGAGATGAAGTGGGCAAAGTTTCTGTCTTTTCATGAGTTTATGGTGAATTGGGAAACGATGCTTGCAACACTTTAATCTTCGTATACTTTGCGGATTTTGGTTTCTATTTTCTTTCTTTTTTGTCATTCAAGGAGGATTGCCTAACCTCCTAAAGGGTGAGTTCCTTATGGCATTGTGAATCATTTTCTTCTAATATATTCATTCAAAGTTTCAAAATTGAAACTTCAAAAGTATAGGAAAAGTGGACGATCCTAGTAGAACTCTAAAAACTACAAACATATATATATATATATACCCACAAAAGAAGATGACCAAAAAAATGTGGAGGAGCTTGGTCTACTAGACATTTTATCAAACAGTTCATGTGCATTGACAAACTAACTACATGAAGTGGACAAGAACCTAAACAGCCAGAACATTCAGATTTTATAAACATGAGGAAAATTATACTAACCGAATTCTTGACAGAGAAGGTGAAGATTTCAGATAAAACCCTAGTTGCTCAGCAGTCAGCAGCTTGGCTCCTAGCTGCGTCGATCAAAGATAAAAACCCTCAGCAGAAATACTTGGGAGTTGAGAGAGAAAGTGGAGATTAACGATAAACCCTAGTTTCTCGCGCTCTTGGCTCTTCCTTGTCGATTTGGAAAGTTGAACTCCCTCCCTTTTCTTTCCTGTCCCAATCTTTTTTTTTTTTAAAGTAACAGCAGTGAAATACCCAAATTGGCCTACTCAAAACGACCCATCTCTATAAAATAATGTTCGGTTTGGAGATGCAGGGGATCGAACCCTGTACCTCTCGCATGCAAAGCGAGCGCTCTACCATTTGAGCTACATCCCCATTTGTGTTGAATTACAAATCTTTATATCTTACAAGTGAAGTATAAGTATTTTTCAACTTCCTTGTTTGCAGGCCATGTGATTAATTAGACGCAGTCGCTGTTTCGAAGTGAACATATTGATATCGAAGATGTAGATCGGTGTTGGAGTTTTGTCGCCTTATGGGTTATGAAGAATTAAGGGAGATAGAAAAGGAAGAATAAAGAAAGGATTGGTTGTTGAAGTAGTTTTCACTTTAACATCCTCAATACTTTTTGAGAATAAAGAAAGGATTGGTTGTTGAAGTAGTTTTCTTGGCTTTCCAACTAGCAACCCTAACCTGGAGATCTCCCATCTTTTATTTGCAGACGATTGTATTATATTTTGCAAAAACTTCATGGATAACATACACAATCTTAAGAACATCCTCAATATTTTTTGTGAATCCTCAGGGCAAATGATTAATTATAGCAAATCAAATATTTTCTTCTCCAAAAATTCTCACCCTAAGTTCAAAAGAATGATTACTAGATCTCTCAAAGTAAAATACGCCTCCACTTCGAAAAAGTACCTAGGAGCACAGCTTTTCATAGGGGCTATCAAAACGAAAGTTTTCAATGAACTGATAGAACAGATTAACAATAAGCTCCACAAATAGAATCACTCATTTCTCTCTCAGGCAGGCCGTACGGTGGTAATCTCTTCCGTGGTGGCAGTTGTACCTCGATACCAGATGCAATGCTTCGCACTCCCGAAAAGTGTAAGCAAACGCATTATGACTATCCAAAAGTCATTTTGGTGGAGTAAGTCAAAAGGTATTTGTACTAAATCCTGGACTTCCATCTGTATTCCAAGAAGGCGGGAGGTCTAGGAATCCACTTACCTGAATTAGATAACAAAGCTTTCCTTAGTAAACTCGCTTGGAGATTACGCACTGAGCCTAAGGCTGCTCGGGTTCAATTGTTGAAAGCAAAATATTTTCCCAACACAGATTCCCCGGGCCCGACTAAACTTTACCACTCTTGGATTTGGAAGAACATAAATAAATACTATGGTCAGATTAAAACTCTTGCATGTTGGGAAACCCACTCTGGAGAAGACATCAAAATATGGCAGGACAACTGGATACCGAATCTTAATACTCCTCCACAAAACAATAACAACTCGAATCTCGTCAAGGTTTCCCAACTCATCACTAACAATAACTGGAATGATAACATTTTAATTGATACTTTCAATGCTCCCACTAGAAACTTGATTAAATCCATTCCCATTGACAGTGAAGGTAAGGACCAAATTAGATGGAAATTAACAGAATCCGGAAAGTTCACAGTAAAATCTATGTATTCTCATCTGAGATATAGTATTACCACTCCTCCCTCCACCAACTATAACTGGAGTTTTATTTGGTTGATCCCCACCATTCCGCGGATCAAACTTTTTATCTGGAAGATATGTACTAAAGCGTTACCCGTTAAGGGTCGGATAGGTAAATACATAGGTAACATTCCCATGTGTACAAGGTGTTCAATTATAGAATCGATAGAACATGCCCTCTTACACTGCTCTATGGCAAAGAATATTTGGTTCTACTTCAATATTATTTAAGAAAATATTAGTTCTATAACAGAATGGATCTTCTCTTGGCAAGACTCATCACAAAAAAGCACCACTTCAAATGGTACTCACTTTGCAACGATACTATGGAACATCTGGAAAATGAGATGCGATAGCTGCTTCGAAAATATCATCACAGAGATTAAAACAGTCATCACCAATATCGAAAGTTTTCCGAAAAAATCGATCGTTAAGGTTAAAACTAATACTTCCAAGCCAGCTAAGTGGCAACCGCCAGTAGATCCTTATATCAAAATTAATGTTGACGCCTTTTTTATCTCCGTGGAAGAAAACATTGGAATTGGTCTTATAGTACACAACGCGGACTCCAAATTTCTTGAAGCGTATGCGTCCAATGCTAGAGCGAGGAATAGCGAGGAGGGTGAAGCTTTAGCCATTTTACAAGGTTTGTGTTGGGCTGAAGAGCATAACTATAGATGCATAATTATCGAAAGCGATAATATCAACCTTATCAACCATATCCAAGATAATCGACATACCATACATTGGCACTCTCAAGTTCACATCAAAAAGATCACAGAAGTTAAAAGCATGTTGGAAAGGGTTCACTTCAGCTACGCCAATAGGAAGATGAATGACCAAGCAGACAAGCTAGCTAAATGTGCTAGGAAGAAGAATAGATCTAAGTCTTGAAAAAATGTTCCATCTTTTTTAATTAATAAGTATTGTAATAGTTTTCTTTCTTAATATATGAAAGTTTCAACAACAAAAAACAAAAAAAAAGTAGTTTTCACTTTAAAGTGGAGGAATGAAAGAGAATGACTCTTATTACCACACTATTTTACCATGCATAAATCCATGGCGTGTGCACAAAGATATCGAGAAATTGAGTATTTTTCTTGCATCACAAAAATTAATAAACGCACGATATGTTTTTAGTCAAGTACACAAGTAATTAAAATCAAACCAAAAATGATAAACCCAAAGCCAAGAAATTGATATTGTCAATAACAGACCCTTAACCAATTCTAGACTCATAAACAATTAACTTTAATATAAACAAAAGGAGTAGAATACTACAATATGAACTAGCTATCTTCTCTTATTCTTACTCCCAAACAATAATACAAAGTAAAATAGAATTCTAAATAAAAACCCCCAAGCCAAAGTAACCCAAATACAATTCCATTTACTTAGTTCATTTATACCTTGATTTCTCAGTATATCAACTCCGGTCGTTACACATGTTGTCGGTGATATATCTAGCCCAGTCGAATCACTCAAAACCTTCAACAACTTAACTTTAGTATCGATCGGAACCACTGAAATAGGTGTATTATCGAACATTTGAATTCCTCTAACAAAACACGTATTTGGATTGTCAAATTCGTTTCTTAAAACACCTTCATATGGATATTTAACAAGAGATATAAAATGAAACCAAATCCAATATGGTGGGATTCGATCCTTGTTGATGAAAAACCCACTAAAGAGAAGGTAGTAAGAGAGCGTAGCGACTAGAATAACATAACCTAGCAAAACATTAGGGACTAATCCAGAGATAAATGTAACAAAAGAACTACCTGCCCAAAATGAAGCCAGTATGGTAAGAAAATAGTATAAGAACCCTGACAATCCACCAGCTAGACTCACTGCCCAAAATGTTATTACTGAGAAGACGATCGAAAGAAAGATTAATGCAGGTATAGCAACAATGGAGTTGGATATAACGTAAGAAGAACGACGATATGTATTATAAGCAGTTTCTCTTATAAGTATGAAGCGTTCTTCGACGAAGGATGGGAGATCTTGTACACAATTGTAGAAAGTAGTTGAGATAGCGAAGGCGAAGAACCCTAATCGCTCTTCTACGCCTTTTGGAGAATCGTTTAGGTGCCAGAAAAAGGTAGCCAAGATGAAACCTGTGACTAGTATCATTCCTAATCGTGTTGCCATAACCCTTGGCCTTCGTCTTGAATTTGTTATCGATCGTTTTGCTAATACAATAATTTCGGTATAGAACGGATTAGCGAAAGCTGAGAACCTAGTACTAGATGTAAGATCAGAAACAAGTTTTCCTTTACAAATGCTAGTTCCTATAGCATCATTGAGAGATATCCCAAAACCATTAGAGTTGGAATTACTATGAGGATGTTTGTTCTTGAAGTTCTTTTGTTGCCATGATTTGTTGAATTCAAGTAGAGCTTTTGTTCCATCTGGTGATCCTTCTTCGAGTTCGTGAATTAGATCGAGCATAAACTCAGCCCAGTTTTCATTTTCGGGTATTGAGTACCCAAATTCGGAGATGAAAATGGGAAGATCATTGGGTGAGCCATTATAGATAGTTTGCCCTTGTGAGAGGAAAATCAAACTATGAAGTAGGCCAAGAATTCTATAACTTGGTTGATGAATTGACATGATCACAATGCTCCCCGTTCGAGCTATTCGTTGTAGGACTTTTACTACCATGAACGCACTAGTAGAATCAAGTCCCGACGTTGGTTCGTCGAGAAACAATAATATTGGATCATGAATTATGTCAACTCCTATTGAAACACGACGACGTTCACCACCCGAAACACCTCGATAACCTTCGTCTCCTATTACTGTCTTGGCTACATTTTGTAGCCCTAATTGATCTATCAGTGCATCAACTCTAGCTTTCTTCTTTGTTTTTGATACTGAACTAGGTAATCGAAACTCAGCTGAGAACATCAATGTTTCTTCCACAGTTAACATAGGGAAGAGAAGATCATCTTGCATAACATAGGCTGATATTACTTTTGAAACCCTTGATTCAAGAACTTCACCATTTAGGGTTACTGAACCTTTCAAGCTTTCTTTAGTTATTCTATTAGCAAGAGCATCGATTAATGTTGATTTCCCTGAACCACTTGCACCAAGAACAGCCATGATTTCACCTTCTCTAGCTTCACCAGAGATGCCATTCAGTATAATCTTTGAGTTTGAAAGCAACCCATCATGAGTAACCTGTGTTCCTTCTGTATTCCGGTGAAAACAAGCCGGTAATGTCAGTTTCCGACGTGGGCTTATCCTGTATGTGAGATTACTGAAGGAGAGAACAAAAGGAACATATTTTATCTGCTCTAATTCAAGCAGTACTTGATCGTCTTCCTGGCGCCTTAAAGACTCTCCAAGTATCGGAAAAACTTCCATTTCTGCACTGATTGTATGATCTTGGATCTCCTCCATTTGTTACTTGTTAACAAATGTTAGTTGACTTTTTGGCTTGTTTTTCTTTGTTAAATTAATTTTCATTGTTTTCTCTCTTCTATCCTTCCTCCTTTGTTTTTCTTCTTCTTTGCTACTATTTCTCTCTGTTCTTTGTTGTGCAACCTCCTTGGTTGCTTTTATAACTTGCAATCAAGGCTTGTTATAACTTGTAAATTGGCCCCTAGTAAGGAAAAAAATCAGTGAGGAGACCCCACATCCCACGACGGATCAAGCGAACCAAAAGAAACCTTTGCTGGATTCAAGGAAGGGGAAGATATCCTTCCCTTCGTCCCACCTCGCAAAAAGGAAGAACCATTCTCTTGGTAGACTCACTTGTCCAACTACATGGAGGAGGTCCTTCCGCTCTCTTCTATCTTTTTAGGACTTCCATCAGAGCAAGAACATTAGTTCTTACCCGTTGCTCGTTGCATTTAAGGGATGAAACCAAGGTCCGAACAGTCGGCTGGAAATGAGGGGTCAAATGGTTAATATGTCATAAGTTTAGGCATTTTAAGGATTTGCTTAAAAAAGTCAAACCAAGTGTCTCACCAATATATTTCTATACACTTAGATCAGTATATTATCTTTACATTATTGAATAATCAGAAAAACATAACATGCATCCACATCCTTATTGTTTGTTTACCTTGGTCAATTTTAATCGTGCAAGTTTACTTTGATAATGTCTTAATTTGTTTTTTTGGGTCGACCAAATTTTTGAGAAATGACTAACGGGTTGTCCGTAAATTGGTCCAGCATTATATCTATTGTTTTCTGAAACACCAAATATGAATTGTTCATATTTTCAAGACAAGTTTTATTACTCCATTAATCACTCCAATCAATCAAATCTTTTTGTGCAAGTTCAAATGAAGTAGCATATGGGTACTTTCTTCCTTACTCAAAGAAATTATGAAGTTGCTCATTCAAGAAAAATAGTGAAATATTTATAACCACAATAATATAAAACGATAACTTGAAACGATAATACAACCTTTATATAAACTTACACAATCTTTACCTAATCCAAGCAAATGAACCTAAATGTCAACATATTTTTATTTTGTATAAATTAGACCAAATTCAACTTTAAAGAAAAAATATAGAATATATTATATGCATAGTTCATTAAAAAATCCTTCTTCTTGCCTTATTCATGAGTTACCTCCTCTTGTTATTGCTCCCTAGAATTAAACTAAAGTAGAAGAGAAATCTAAAGAAGAAACCCCAAGCCACAATAACCCATAAACAGTTCCATTTGCTTAGATCAGTCATTCCTTGTTCATTTAATATATCTATTCCGGTTGTAACACAAGTACTCGATGTAAGGTTCATTCCTAAAGAAACGCTCAACGTTTTTAGCAACTTAACCTTCATGTCATTTGAGAACATTGAAATGGGCGTGTTATCGAACATTTGAACACCTCTAACAAAACACTTACTTGGGTTGTTGAATTCATTAAGTAAAACACCCTCGAATGGATACTTCGTTAAGGATATATAGTGAAACCAAATCCAATATGGTGGAATTCGATCTTTATTGATAAAGAAACCACAGAAGAGAAGAAAGTAAGCAAGTAAAGCAACGACGACAACATAACCCAACATAACATTAGGGACTACTCCAGATAAGAACGTTACGAAAGAGTTTCCTGCCCAAAATGAAGCTAAGATTGTTAGGAAAAAGTAAAAGAACCCAGGGAAACCACCGGCTAGACCGACTGCCCAAAATGTAGTTACTGCAAAGGCAATGGACAGGCAAAGTAGTGAAGGTAGAGCTACAATGGAGTGGGAGAGGACATACGACGAACGACGATAAGTGTTATAAGCTGTTTCTCGCATAAATATGTATCGTTCTTGGAGGAAAACCGGAAGAGCATCTGCAGAAATAAAGAAGATAGTAGACATGGCAAAAGCGATAAAGCCTAACCTTTCTTGTACTCCTCTTGGTGAACTACTGAGGCGCAAAAACATAGTTCCCATACTAAAACCTGCAGCAAGAATTGCCCCTAATTGGACTGCAAATCGTTCAGGCATTCGTAACGAGTTTTTTACCGATCGTTTTGTTAACACAATAATCTCAATCCAGAATGGGTTCGTGAAAGTTGGAACTTTTGATGTAAGATTAAGATCTTTAGTTTCATTAAAAACTAGTTTTCCTCTTGAAATACTAGCACTAATGGCATCTTTAAGAGATAAACTTTTACTATTGGAGTCCGAATCATGTGTACTGGACTTCAATTTCTGCCATGATTTGTTGAGTTCAACCAGGATTTTCATTCCACCAAGCGAGTTTTCGAGTTCAAGAATCAAATCGAGAGCCAACTCAGCCTGATTTCCGCTATCGGGTATAGGGTGGCCAAATTCAGAGAAGAAAAGTGGAAGATCAGTGGGTGAACCACTATAAATATTCTGTCCACCTGACAAGAAAATCAAATGGTCAAGTAGGCCAAGAATTCTGGAACTAGGTTGATGAACAGACATGATAACTATACTCCCACTCTGAGCGATACGCTGTAAAACTTTTACCACCATGAAAGCGCTAGTCGAATCGAGTCCAGATGTTGGTTCATCAAGAAACAATATAATTGGGTCATGAATTATGTCGTTTCCTATTGAAACACGACGACGTTCACCACCAGAGACTCCTCTATGACCTTCATCTCCTATCACTGTCTTAGCTGCATCTCGAAGACCTAGTTGATCAATAAGTGCTTCAACTCTAGCTTTTTTCTTCGGTTTTGAAAGTGAATTAGGTAATCTGAACTCCGCAGAGAACATGAATGTCTCTTCAACTGTTAACATGGGGTAAAGAAGATCGTCTTGCATAACATAAGCCGATATTACTTTCTGAAGCTTTGACTCAAGAACTTCGCCGTTAAGTTTCACCGAACCTTTCAAACTTTTCTTCGATATCCTGTTTGCAAGTGCATCAATTAAAGTCGATTTTCCCGAACCACTTGCACCAAGAACAGCAAGAATCTCACCTTCTTTAGCTTCACCAGAGATATCATCTAGTAATATATTTGTTTTAGACAACTTACTCACTTCCTGCTCTATAGTCTCCCCTGAAGATCCTTTTGCATTCTTCCAGTGAAAACATGTTTGAATTTTCATTTTTCGAGGTGACTTGACTCCATATGTTAGATTGTTAAATGAGAGAATAAAAGAAGGAGATTTTGTCGGTTTTAGATTCATCTCAGTGACTTCAATCTCTTGTTCTAATGAAGTTTCACCACATTCTAGGGACCTAGTAGCAATGGCACTAGTAGTAACATTTTCAAGCTCCATCACTTAACTTATAGTTCCTGCAGAAAAATCCCATACATATATAGACACACATTAAAAAGATGGTAATAAGTAGTTTAAAAGCTTTCTTAACAACTTTCTCCCACATCAATTTTTTTCTTTTACTGAAAATAGGACAGACCAACCAGAATTTTGTACACACAATTGGTCAATAACTTTTCCTAATTAAAGATTAGGTATAGTGGATTAGAATATCACATTCTCCATAATAAAGAATTTGTTACAATTTGGCTAGCTAATTTTTTTTTTAACTTTAAATGAATATTTTATTATAAACTTAGAAAATTATATGTACAATGAGACTATAAGGCTATTTTACATATATATGTTAGGATATCCAAGCCTCCCAGTTATGAATGAAGTCATGGTAAGATACTGTATTCGACTTCTGATGATTCTTCATCCAATATAGAGAACAAATAAGTGGTCTGTTGCTGTCAAGTCATTTTTACACATAATGTTCAGCAAGGTTGAAGCTCCTCCATGTGAGTTGATCTATGGTCGGTAACTTGTTTAGATATGATGCCCATACACTTTTGAAACATCGCTGAGATTTACAATTTCACTCTTCATTCATAGGTATGAGATTATGAGGTATTTTTATCTCGATCCCCTAAATAAGTGAATATATCTGTGGGCAGGGCCGGCCCTGAGTTTTTGGTGGCCCGAAGCGAGGTTACAAAATGTGGCCCCTTCAATTACATCAAATTATAAAATTCTATCGCAAAAAATTTATAAGTAGCGAAAATATATAATTATATTATGTAACAAAAAAGTGATGATAATCACAATCAATTGAACATCGTTCTTCTTACATTTTTAGATGCAAAATCACTAATAATTGTTGAATAATCAAGTGTGTCGGCTATATCTTTCTCAATAGACAAAATAGCCAACCCATTTAACCGTTCTTGTGACATTGTGGACCGAAGATAAGATTTAATCAACTTCAACTTTGAAAAACTTCTTTTCGCAGAAGCAACAGTGACAGGTATGGTCAACAAAATTCGATAACTAACCCATGAATTTGGGTAACACCCCTTTATATCCTTCAAATAGTTAAAACTTCAATTGGTCTTCTAATATCCTTTGGTATAAGACGCCTCAACACTTTGAGTTCTGAAAATAAGTCTAATCCATCTATATCGTACGACTCATTGTGTTTTAGAAAATTTTCAAGGCAAACACATGAGCTTCTCAAAGGACCATCATCTTTAGAATTTAACTTGTGCAAATCAAACAAAAACCCAAAAATTTCTTCGTACTTTTGAAATTGTTCGAATCTACTCTTGAAAGAAGAAAGAGCACGATCCAATATGTATAAGAAGTAATTAACTCGAAATGATTCTTCAGCTGACATTGATGCATTTTCAGTTATATTCTCGTCAAAATGTTTCTTTCTACGTATAATGCGTTTTTCTCGGAATGTAGTTTCAACATCCATTTTAATTGCAATCTCTTTAGCTTCAATCATGGCTTCTTGAAATCCCACTTCTCTATAATTTTCAAGATAAGAAATAAGGCCTTTCAACTTCTCTAATGCAACATAAATATCCATATCTTCAGTTTGAAGTGTTTTGCTAACGGAGTTTACCGCAAACAAAATTTCATGCCAAATAACCATGCTAAGTAAGAAATCAAAACTTTCAAAGTCTTGGGTTATGATGTTTTCGGCATCATGAACCGTTTTGGGATCATTACTTATTTCTACCAAATCCTTTAACGCTTCACGTATTTGTAAAGTTTGGTATCGTATTGCTTTAACACTTTCAACTCGACTTTCCCATCGAGTTTGGGAGAGTGACTTAAGTGTGATACCTTCAAAGCCTTGTACTTTATCTTTCAATATTTGCCATCGCTTAGGTGAAGATGAAAATAACACATAAATACTTTGTATGGCTCCAAAGAAAGTAATCCCTTTAGGACACGAATTGGCCATATCACAAAGTACAAGATTAAGACTATGACAACCACATGGCGTGTAGAATGCTCTTGGATTTATTTCAAGCAATCTTTTTTGCACACCTTTATGTTTTCCTTTCATATTAGATTCATTGTCATATCCTTGTCCTCTAACATATTCAATATTTAGATGAAGATGATCCAATTCATTTTTAAGAACTTCAAAAAGACCATACCCCGATGTATCCTCCACTTTTAAGAACCCAAGAAAATATTCTTCAACTTTTATTGGAGTTACTGCAACATTCACACATCTTATAACTAGTGACATTTGTTCTCCGTGACTCACATCTGGAGTGCAATCAAGTATCACTGAGAAGTACCTAGCATCTTGAATTTTTTTTACAATCAAACTTTTAGTCTCAAAAGCCAACATTAATATCAATTCATTTTGAATTTTGTGACTAAGATAATGATAATGAATTTCACCATGTTGAATACGATGAAGGTGCAATTTTAGTACCTCATCAAATTCAGCAACCCATTCAATTATGCCCAAAAAATTTCCATTATTTTCTTGACCGATCTTCTCATTACTTCCTCGAAAGGCTAAACCTCTCTTAGCTAGAGTCTTTACAAGACCAATTATCCTCTTCAAAACCTGTTTCCAGCGTTCTTTTTCTTTGTTAAGTTGTTCTTGTAAATATTTATCAATTGTTTCAACTCTTTTCAATCTCACTTCTAACTCATGCCATTTCATTAAAGCTTCACAATGGTCATCACTACCTTCATGACTTTGAAGTCTTCCTGTAAGATTTCTCCAATCTTGAAATCCTTCGTTAGTTAATTTACCACCATTTCCACGACTATTGAACAACTTGCAGCAAAAACAATAGACTTTGTTTTTACACATTGAATACACAAGCCACACCCTATCATATTTATCGCCATTTATAGTAGTGCGATTATAATAAATAGGAGAGAAACGTCTATCATGTGCATCTGAAGGAAATTCAAAATCAGTAATTCTTATCGGGCCCTTTTGAACTAAGAAGTCTATCAAATTTTGATCTATGGTATCCCATGTACCCGGATCAAAAACATTTAAAGGACCATTTTCTTCGTGAGCGAAGTCTTCATCATTTGTGCTATCATGCATAGGTTGGTTGAGATTGTGATTCACATCATCCTCATTCACATTGTTATAATCGGTAACATCCTCTTCTATATTCTCATTGTCCTTGTCTTTATCGTTTTTAAAAAACTTATCAAGTGCACCGGCTTGGGACTTCACTAGTTCTTCTTCTCTTCTTTTTTTTCTTCTCTTTTCCGACCCGGATACATGTTTTCTAATTCTTGGAGGCATACTTAAATCCCAAATCTAACAATGATGACAATAATATACCAAATATTACCAATGGCTAATATCCAAAAGATGAATGAAGAAACAATGAAAATTTATTATATTGCCATAGAAAGTAAGTTACATACCTTGACACCGGTTAGAGTCTTAAATGTTAATAGTTAGAACTTGAAAAACCCAATGCTTGGATCTTTAAATTGAGGCTTCCACTTTAAATCTTGGAAACTAAATATTTTATAGACATAAATGTGAAAGAAAAAAAAAAATCAATTTAGAGTTTGCTAAATGACCTATGTGTAAATTATTATAAACACCAAACATATATATAAAGAGATACTTAATAAATAGTAATTACCTCTTAGAATGTTGAATCTTGAATGAGGAAGACTTTTTGTCTTGTTGAATAATTGAAGAGAGAAGAAAGATTATTGAATGTTAGGGTTTATTGTTGGACTGTAAATTTGTAATTGGGGAAAAGTGGAGTGGAGCTCGATTTTTTAACTGGGAAAGTGGGTATTGGTGGTGGTGGGGTACTAGGTAGAAAGAATTATTTAATTTAAAAAAGTAAGTCAAAGCTTTACCTTGGGATTGGGGAAAGTACATTGGCAATGGGAATTAAGCATTCCCGGTTACTTTGCTTGGTTTCTCATGAAGGCCCATTCACAAACATGAAAGTGCCCCCAAAATTTTTTGCAACAGCTACCAAGATATATAAAATTGGTGGCCCCCAAAAATTTGTGGCCCAAAGCGAGGCTTTGCTCGCTTTGGGCCAGGGCCGGGCCTGTCTGTGGGTGCAAAGAATTTTCTTGAGATTGTGAACGTGATTCTGGTACCCTCATATTTGGTCACAACTAATACAATTGTTCTCTAGGACACAAGTTACGAAAGCTATCGAAAGCTAATTTATATTCCTATCTTTTATTGAATTAGATTTATCAAAGAAAAAGAAAGACCAAAATGCTTCTGTAACGCCCAAAGCCTTAGCAGTTGCCGATATTGTCCCCGCTTTAACCACCCAGGCCCAAGCCCACACGGGTACGGGGTTTTGTCCTTGGCGAAGGCACCACAAGCCTACCCAAAAGGCCTTGGTACTTACCAAGCTTGAGCTTACACATATAGTCCAGTCTCTGGACACTCTTGTGAGCAATGTGGGACTATTACAATCCCCCACCCTCAGCGAAGAGTCGTCCTCGGCTCTGATACCACTTTGTAACGCCCCAAGCCTTAGCAGTTGCCGATATTGTCTCCGCTTTAACCACCTCACACAGGTACGGGGTTTTGTTCTTGGCGAAGGCACCACAAGCCTACCCAAAAGGCCTCGGTACTTACTAAGCTTGAGCTTACACATATAGCCCAGTCTCAAGACACTCTTGTGAGCAATGTGGGACTATTACAATCTCCCACCCTCAGCGAAGAGCCGTCCTCGGCTCTAATACCACTTTGTAACGCCCCAAGCCTTAGCAGTTGCCGATATTGTCCCCGCTTTAACCACCCAGGCCCAAGCCCACACGGGTACGGGGTTTTGTCCTTGGCGAAGGCACCACAAGCCTACCCAAAAGGCCTCGGTACTTACTAAGCTTGAGCTTACACATATAGCCCAGTCTCTGGACACTCTTGTGAGCAATGTGGGACTATTACAATCCCCCACCCTCAGCGAAGAGTCGTCCTCGGCTCTGATACCACTTTGTAGCGCCCCAAATCCCAAATCTCAAGCTAACCGCCTTGAAATCAAAGATTTGAGACCTTCAAACTGGATCCACGAGCAACACCTACCATGAGTGCACAATAATTACATGAAAAACAAAATAGCTGGGTTAAAACCCAACTGCAGTAGATTTCCTCAAACCTAAGTCTCGGGTAGGCAAGCTCAATCCCCAATCAAGGAAGCATTGCATTCATATTCATTATTGGCATTATCTGAAATTTAACGGTGAATACTAACATAATATATCAGATTTATCCAATCCCTCTCGAAACTAATAATTTATGTCATTTGATTAATTATTAGGTTTTCCGGTTCTCGTATTATTTTAATCTAATACTAACCCTGATAATACAACGATCTTTTTTTTATTTTCAGCCGATAGAAAATATCATGCCTTTAACTAAGGTAAACCTTTATGGCCACAAACTTGACATGTACGTCGACAACCACATTATGTCGAAAGACACAATCATCAAACTCTTGTTCAGGTATCTCAGACCAATACACAACAAACATAGACTCTTATCAAGACTTACAAACAAACTCACCGAACAATTCAAGTCAACAACACATGACAAGTCAGAAGGGATGATGCTTATAGTAGATCCTCACGTGGATCGCAATCTCAAACAAACAAATAAAAATATTAATTAACAAACATAGGATCACCATTAGAAGGTATTTACCTAGGAGATACATTGCCTAAAGAACAGAAACCATGTGAATTATCTCAATAAATTCGTCCATCTGAGACTGTTCTGACACCTTGTACGAAAACAATCATAACTTCTCACTCGAAAATCGGATTAATGAACCGTTTGAACTACTAAAAATTAGACGAACAGACCTTTCCAACCATATAAGAATAAAACTTAGATTAATTATATATCTACACCAGATTTAATTTTAATATAAACCGACGTGCAGTAGACACTGTTCTGACACCTTGTACGAAAACTATCGTAACTCTTCACTCGGAACTCGGATTAACGAACCGTTTGAATTAATAGAAAGTAGACAAACATACCTTTCCAAACATATAAGAATGACACTTAGATTCATTATATATCTACACCAGATTTAATTTTAATATAAACCGACTGCAGTAGACACTGTTCTGACACCTTGTACGAAAACTATCGTAACTCTTCACTCGGAACTCGGATTAACAAACCGTTTGAACTAATAGAAAGTAGACAAACAGACCTTTCCAAAAATATAAGAATCACTCCGAGATTCTTCATATATCAATACCAGATGTAAGTTGAATTTAGACCAAAATACTGTCCTCTCTATATGTTTTATGAATTCTAGATAAAACTAGTCTCTAAGCCATTTAATCGTTCTTTCATGTGATTAACAATACTATACCTATCATGGAATAAATTGAAAGAGCCTACAAAAAAATTAGGAGATAGGAAATCTATCTCTTTTCGCGTTAGATGACTTTAAGACCACAACCATGGCCTGTTCTCTCACTAGAGAACTCTATTTCCATCACTTTTCTTCTTTATTCCTCCTCCCATCACTAAGGAGCGGCTGCACCCTCTTTCTTTTCTATAGGGTTTCCTCAAAAGTGAAGAGAAATAGGGTTTTTAAACCCACCAGTATTTCATCTAAAGAAAACTGACCTAGACTTTTATTATTTCCACCCAATTTGGTATATCAAGAAAATAGGGGTGTTACAATTATTGTAATAGTCCCACATTGCTCACAAGAGTGTCCAGAGACTGGGCTATATGTGTAAGCTCAAGCTTAGTAAGTACCGAGGCCTTTTGGGTAGGCTTGTGGTGCCTTCGCCAAAAACAAAACCCCGTACCTGTGTGAGGTGATTAAAGCGGGGACAATATCGGCAACTGCTAAGGCTTGGGGCGTTACAAAGTGGTATCAGAGCAGAGGACGGCTCTTCGCTGAGGGTGGGGGATTGTAATAGTCCCACATTGCTCACAAGAGTGTCCAGAGACTGGGCTATATGTGTAAGCTCAAGCTTAGTAAGTACCGAGGCCTTTTGGGTAGGCTTGTGGTGCCTTCGCCAAAAACAAAACCCCGTACCTGTGTGAGGTGGTTAAAGCGGGGACAATATCGGCAACTGCTAAGGCTTGGGGCGTTACACATATCCTTTTAGCCTTTTTGCTAATAATGTGATATTGTCTGTGTAGGCTGGAATGGGTGGGAGGAACTGGCACAGGTGGTGCAGTAATTGCAGGGATCCGAAGAAGTTAAAGGGTATCTTGACTTTGGTACCATGTTAAAGACCCACTTTCTCTGAACTGTCTGATGAGGTAGCGAGAGTTGCTTAGTTTGTATAGGCCCGACGTTATTACTGCCCAAACTGGTCTTTAATGTTGATTTTGTCGATGCACGGATAGTTACGGCAAATGCAGGTCTTCTTTAATTAGGATGGGAACTGCGACAGTAATTTGAGATCCTATTCTTCATAGAAATTTAGACCAGTCTTGTACTTTCTGCATGTATTTTTCTTTTTCGTTTGATGTTTTCAATTTGAGACGAAATCTAAAACTATTCCCATTCCACAAATATTGTTTTCGAGTCATTCTTTATGTGTTCTGGTCTCAAGTTCTCATATCCATTCAGACATGCTAAGTACTGGGTTCTGGTCCATCGGCATGCCAGTACTGGACATGTCAAATTTTCTTGACCATGTCATTGCCGGCAGTGTTATCCCCCTCAAGGCCTCAAGTATTGAGGCTTGGGACATTTGTTGTGTTAAGACTACTTTTGTTCCTTAGTGAGATAAACTCAAGGTATGCAAATGAAAAGATATCAACACACTAATTAACTACACATCAGAATCTAAACAAAAACTATTAAACGAGAACAGTTCACAACTAGATTGTTCATCTCCTTCCAAATGCACCGTCATTACTAAATTACAAAAAAAACCCGAAAGAGTAAATTTTCCAGTGACTTCAAATTAGATAGCGAAAGTTGGGATGATGTAAAAACTAAATAGCAAGGCAAGCAAGAAGTGTGGATTATAACAACAAATGTAAGTAAGAAGGGAAACTTTATAACAAGTGAAGTATGTAATAGAATTACTTAAAAAATCCCAACTTATCTCCACAAACAAGTAACCAGTTTTACCCAACAAAATTCATGTACGATACTTTAGAGATGAAGGGGTAATATTGCATGACTTTAAAACATTAATTACACCATTCATGAATAAAAACCTCATAGTTTTGTTTTCACTTGTTCATTTCTGGAATTTTATTTATAAAAAGGGATTAGTCTTTTTGTTACTTCTTACTATTATTTACAAACTTCATATCTACAATGTCATAGAACTACTTTATTTGTATCATATACTTGTACAAAATTGAGCAAATGAGACTATGAGATGTTGGAAGAAACTTAACTTATTATATGACCCAGCAGTTCTTGATGCTCTAGTCGTCTTCTCTGATTTCTTCGCGAGCTTAGTAAACAAATATCAAATCTCACCATTGTTTTCATCCTTACTATCATCATGACCATATTTACTAATGTCAAAGTTGTAATTGTGATTTAATCCAGGGACGAAACTAGGATTAAACACAAAGGGGTCCAATGTACTACAAATTCTTTCGTTTTATTAGACAATTCATATTTATACTTCACTTATAAGAAATCGTCTTTGTATATATAATTTGAAATAAAATAGTACTGTCAAAACGATGATTTTGTTTAACATCATTTTACTTTCATCACTTGAAAACGTCTTCTAAATAAAGTTTTCGAAACTAAATTGTTTTAACGTCAAAGTTTTTGAGACTAAAATGAATAACAATTTACTTTTATTATCCAATCCATGTGAATAATTGGTATCTAGGTTTTCAATAAAAATTTGTTAATGTATTTTAAATTTACGTATTAAAGATGGTATATATATATATATATCTTTGGCAAAGATGAAAAGATGATGATTCTAATCGTTTTAAATTTAGGTGGCCAATATATGACAATTAAATTCCTTATGTGGACAAAAGAATTGGGAGCAATTTAAATCAGTAAGAGGCGAGAAAAATCCAAGGATCTAAAGTTAAATACTAATTTTGTTTCTTCTTCTTCTTCATGATCATCACCTTCTCATCGGCAACCTCCATTTACTCCGGCGGCGAACCCATTCTCAAGACACCATGTACAGTCTTCGTCACCCTTTTTCATGCCACCAACATCATCTGGTGAGTCTCATTTTTTTCCCCTCTAAGGATTGGCATTTTACCGTTCATCTCCCTCTTTGTTCAAAAACCGAAAATGATATTTTTGGTGTGTTCATTGTTTTGTTTTGCATCTAATTCAGTTTTTTTTCCTATTGGAGTTCCAAACAATTGTAAATGTCCCTAGTTTGAAAAAAAAAAGACTTGATATTCATTCCTATTCAGACCAATTTAATCTCTCATTCTTAGAGAGAAAGCGAAAAAGTAGAAGAAGCAAGTAGTAGTCATCTTGTTTAGAAGGACTAAAAATTTCAGACTTCTGTGTTGTTTGTGTTTTTATACGCCAGAAATCTGAATTGACTTAATTGTTTTGTGAATTAGACGTTTGTTTTTTAAATCTGAATTACTAGGTTTGAGTTAGAATTTTGACATCTATACCTCTAATTGATATTTTTGACAAACAAACCCTAATCTATGTTTCTCATTCTCCTGCCTTGCCTAATTAAATTGAAACCTCAATCCCCTTTTTCTCTCTCTCGGTTTTTCTACTCTCCGTGAGTCCGTGACAAAGTCTCTCTCTAACAAGATTCGGCGAATGAATTCTGGCGAGGTTAATCTCTCTTTCTCTCTCTCTCTCTCAACCCTCTCTTTCTCTCTCTTACAGAAAGGCAAAAGTTCTGGCAAGATCTTTCTCTCAGGAGTTTTTTCAGTCTCTCTCACCGTAAACCCTCTCTAGAAACCTTCGACAGATCACCTCCCTCTCTCTCTATAACAGATCGACAAAACTCCTAGCCAAATCTCTCTGTCGATCTCTCTCTGTCTTGCTGGTGGTGCCCCTGTGGTTGGTGGTGGTTGTGGTGGTTTGGTTGATAACGGTGATGTGCTCTGAGGTGGTTCGGTTGGTGGTGGTGATTTACTATGTGGTGGTGGCGGTGACGTGATTTATGGTGGTGGTGGTGACGTCCTCTCTGGTGGTGGTGGTGATGATGTTCTATGTGTTGGTGGTGATGATATTCTATGGGTTGGTGGTGGTAGTGCTATCATCTGCCGGTGGTGGCTTTTGGTGAGTTGAGACAAAAAATTTCTAAAATAAAGGGGCAGAAAAATCATTTTATATATTTCAGAAATTATACCACTTTTTCAGACTTCTTTTGAAGTCTGGAATATTTGGCTCTTTTTCAGCCACCTTGGCTAAATTCAGCCAAATTTTTTAAATTAAAAATCAAACATCTGAAATCTGGATTGGAACAAATTCATATTTCAGATCTAAAAAAATTATAAAACAAACAACACCTTAGATAACAGAGAATTTCATACTTCTGCTTTGGTGATTTAGAAAAAAAAAATGTTCTTCTAGCTGATATTTTTAGGGTTTCCTTGAATTAGGTTAAATGAGATGAGATGTCTCAAGCTCTTACTTGATCAAAAAGACTAAATATTCAATTCTTAAGGTATAACCCAACAAACCCTAACACCAGAAGCAACAACATATTGAAACCCACTCCATTGTTGAAGCAACTCATCGGAATCATGGTTAAACAAACCCCTCAATAGGTGGTGGTCACGGCTGAAAATGGGTTTCTTCCCTCTCAACTACGGTGATGGAGATGAAGAAGTTGATGAAAAATAAGTATTTATCGTTGGACCCTTCAATTTAGTTGTCCCCAACTTAATATAAGTAAACCAAATTACTATTTGTCCACTTAAGAATTTTGATTGTCCATATATTGGTTTACCTAAATTTAACTACTGTTTTAAATTAAATTTTGGAACCTTGGAACTCAATATAGCTTCATCTCTATCTTAAGAATTTTTTCGTTCTCTTGTAAGGTGACTAAACTGCATCGCCACTAAGGGCTCCCCATTTTGTTCCAACGACCGTCTCTCTCTTGAACTTCTTCACTTGAGACCACCATCGGCTTATCTTGTCAAGTTTTTTGGCTTGACTTATCTTCATTAGTCTTCAAGACCACAATTAGCCCCTGATTCACGGTTGACTGCATTGCAATTGCTTCAAATTGCATGTCTCCTCTCCAGTTTACTTAGATATCACCGAAGTTTTTCCTGGACGTTTCACTACCTAACCTACCTCTGAGACTGATTCATTCTTCGCCTAGACTGATTCCTTGCTGGAGCTTCTTCTCTGGTTGCATCTTTGGCCTGCACAAGAAAACTCATTCTTGACACTTCTTTACTTTGTTCATTGAGTTTTTTTTATTTCCAAAATTAATTATAAGAAAAACCCTTTTCGAGCCTTTGGGTGGTCCGGAACAATTTCGGTAATATTTGGGTGGAACTGGGAGAAAAATTGGATTCTCGTAAGAGAAACTCTCACTCAGGTCAAGACCCGAAAAACCTAGCCCGTTGCCCGGACCTGTCTCAGAATGATCCGGGACAAGCCTTGGCGAATCCCCGAGACACTATCGGCCGAAGTCCATGGGCTTGTCTCGGCCAAAGCCAAGGACATGCATTGGAACGGGCCAAGCATGTCTCGGCCATGGGCCAGCGTGCTTTGGCCCGAGCCAAGTGGTCCTTGGCCTGGGCCAGACTTATTCTGGCCCATAGGGGTTGCGACGTGAACTAGAAGCTTCCTGGGCACGTCCTGGACGCGTCAAAGTCGCGTCCAGGTCGCTTCCGTCGTGTCCTAGACGCGTCCCAGACGCGTGCCCAGCAGCTTCCAAGTTTTTGAAACTTCTAAAACTTGATGTTTTCAAGTTTTTTTTCTTTCGCTATTCTCAATAGTTGTTGTCCCAATCTTTTAGAAACCATCTAAAACCCAAAATTTGATTTTCAAGAAACTTCTAAAATCAATGAAAATCAACTCTTTCGAAAACAATTTTCAAAATCGAAATCAATCAAAATTGAATCTTTTGAAACTCTTTTCAATTATCAACTTTGAAAACTAATTTGAATAAATTTAAATCACATTCAAACTAAACAAATTGTTGCCTAAAACACTCTTAGACACATCTATCTATCAAAACAAACATAGATTGATCTGAAACTTAGCCAAAATAAGCTTAATCGCAAGAGGCTCTAATGTCATTGTTGGGTTATGGTGGCTCCTAGTGTTGGTAGCGGAATCTTAGACATATAATCTCTAATACTAGTACCCCAAGGATCTCATGTATAAGCTAATGATAAACTAAGAGTTTAATCGCTAGTTTTCCCTCAAACCTTTCCAATCGCTTTTGAGAAGACCAAGAGCTCCAATTGTAGCTCCTCTATTTGGGACATCAAGAAATCACCTTAATCTCCCACCTTGTTGTTAGCTAGAACTTCAATGGTGGTTAGATTGAAGAACACTTCTTTGGCTCATAGGGGGCACGTTCCCCCATGGCCCCTATGTGGGCTTGCCCCTGAACTACACCATGAAGTCTCCTCAGGTAGAGGTGGTGAGAGAAAAGACATGGATATTAGTCCACAAAAAAAAAGGACGTTTCGGCCTTTGGGGTGAAAATGACCCTGGGAGCTTAATCATCGTTGTAGGATCAATACAATGAAGCCAAGATAAATTTTAGCCAAGATAAATTTTAGGGAAAATGGTTGTTTGGGTTAAAAAAAAAATATCATAATAACAAAAAAAACCTTGATCTTTTCCTATTAGGTAGACCTTACCAAAATATTATGTATAATAACTTGCAAAGTTTAAAATAATATTAGTAATTACTATTAAGGTCATTTTTTATTTTTTCTATTTTTAAAATACCCTCACCAACTAAAACTTTCTCTCTCTAAAATTCAGAATTTTTTTGGACTTATTTTCATTCTTCTTCTTCCCGAATCTTCATCTTCTTGAGTCTTCCTCGACTCCAATTCTTCGATTCCAATCTTCTTCTTACCCCATTCGTCATCTTCACGAGTTCTTCAACTTCAAGAGATCTTCATATTTATTTAACGCTAAAATGCAAAATTTGAAAGAACCCAGCAATTTTATCAAAATCATAATCAGTTAATACAATCACACCCACCATGAACCTTAAATTTCAATAAATATAACAAAACCCCAGTTTGATTCAAACCCCATGACTCAATCCCCAGTTTGATTCAAACCCCAGAACTGTTGCAAACACGTTTAAAGAATAGATTTTTGCAAACACGTTTGCAGAACAGATTGATGCAGACACGTTTGCATAACAGATTGTTGCAGACACGTTTGCATAACAGATTGTTGCAAACACGTTTGCAGAAAAACTTAAAGGAAAAAAAACGACGTTTTTTCTGGATATTTTTTTTTTTTTTGAAAAAAAAAGTATTAAAAGTGGATCTTGTTAGAAAGCTAATGAAAAATCATTTCTAAATATATAATTTTTATAGAAATCCGACATCTCAAATAAAAGTTATATCGATTTACAAAAAGGGGTATTTTAGTATTTGCACACTTTTTGACCTAAATAATAATTTTCAAATGTGTTTTTCTACTCATTTTCAATATTATTTTGACCTTTCTAGAAATTATCCCTAAACTTTCTTGGATCTTACCTAGAACTCTGAAATACCTTATCATGGTAAAATTGCAGGGAAATCAGTTAGACCATGGAGAAGTCAACAGACGACATCCTCCCTCTTTCTCTCTCGTTGACAACTTAGTCAAGATCCCCGAGTTCCTCAAGAAGAAGGGTCATCCATGTTTCGTCGAGTTTGACATACTTTTTTATATACTGTTCCTATAGTTACTAGTTGAAAAACCAAACACACTATTTCCTGTGTAAGTTTTCGAATAATAAGAAAATGATTTTGGTGTTGAATTCTATGCTTATTTTCTATCAAGAACTTTTAGAATCATTTTTGAGATTGAGTTCTTTGACACTAATGATGCGTTTGGTTGCAGGATTCATGAATCCGTGGATTCATGAGTCCTTGGAATTCATGATTCCACGGATTCATGAATCCACGGATTCATGAATCCAAATGGTTTCTTTTGGTTTGTTTGGTAACCAATAAGAATTCTAGGCTTCTTGATTCTTTCATTTAAAATCCTTTGGTTTGTTTGTCAATAATATTTGGATTCTTACAAAATAAGATTCTAATTAAAATAATATCCTTCAAATTCATGAATAATATCCCAAAAACAAAATCTCATCCAAATATTGTCTCTAGGTAACTGAAATTTCATGAAACCTATTTTTTTTCACGAAAATTTCAAAAAATAGTTATTTCTTTCTACAAAATAATTATTTTAAAAATATTATTATTTTAAAAATCATTATTTTTTCGAAAATTATTATTTTTTCCAAAATCATTATTTTTTCAAAAATCATTATTTTTTTCAAAAATCATTATTTTTTTCAAAAATCATTATATTTTTCAAAAATCATTATATTTTTCAAAAATCATTTTTTTTCAAAAAATAGTTATTCCTTCCACAAAATATTATTCTTCAAAAATAATGATTTTTGAAAAAGA
This sequence comes from Eschscholzia californica, assembly GCF_041429995.1. Classification (NCBI taxonomy): domain Eukaryota; kingdom Viridiplantae; phylum Streptophyta; class Magnoliopsida; order Ranunculales; family Papaveraceae; genus Eschscholzia; species Eschscholzia californica. The sequence goes on along the minus strand of NW_028238420.1, from coordinate 38,058,882 downwards.
TAGTGATTTTTGAAAAAATAATGATTTTTGAAAAAATAATGATTTTTGAAAAAATAATGATTTTTGAAAAAATAATGATTTTTGAAAAAATAATGATTTTTGAAAAAATAATGATTTTTGAAAAAGATAGTGATTTTTGAAAAAATAATGATTTTTGAAAAAATTAATGATTTTTGGAAAAAAAATGATTTTTGAAAAAATAATGATTTTTGAAAAAATTAATGATTTTTGGAAAAAAAAAATGATTTTTGAAAAAAAAAATGATCTTTGAAAAAAAAATTATTTAAAAAAAAATAATGATTTTTGAAAAAAAAGTAATGATTTTTGAAAAAAACAATGATTTTTAAAAAAATAATGATTTTTGAAAAAAATAATTATTTTGTAGAAGGGGAAATAAATTTTTGTTGATTTTAAGTTTGAAATTTAGGTTTATTAATTCAAAATCCTAGCAAATCCTAGGGGGTAGGGTGGATTTTGGTCCAATAAAAATTTTGGAATTAGGAATCCTTAGGATTCAAGAGTCCTGGGATTCTTGGTAGCCAAACAGACCAAGGATTCACGATTCCTACCAAATCCCACTTTTGATAGGAATCCTACTTAGGAATCCTGCAACCAAACACACCATAAGAATTCATGACTTTTTAGAAGTCAATGAGTATCTGATTTTGACTTAATTTCCAAGGATGGTATCAACTTGGCCTCAATTATGTAAGGTCTATTAAACCACACAAATTTGAATAGACACGTACAAATATCACAAGCCACACAAAACAACCTACAAATTAAATTCCCACCAGATTCTTCATGCATTCCAAGTACATTTCAACAAACTCGCATTTCTTCATGAAAATGACCAGTCCTAAGCTTAATATGTTCAATCACCGGACTCCGGTAATTCCCTCCCAACTTTCAGATACTACTTATCACTCTTCGCACAACAATTTTGTCGAAAATCAAGACGCATCTCTGATTTCTGCTATTATTAAGAAGAAAAAAGAACCAGAAAAATGTGAAGTTTCGGACGAGGATTCAGGAAGGAATAAACTAAAGAGACACCGGGTTGAGGTAGCTGGTCGAGTTTGGATTCCAGAGATATGGGGACAAGAAAAACTTATGAATGATTGGGTTGATTGTTCAGTTTTCAATGCTTCATTAGCTCCTGCTGGAATTTTATCGGCTCGAACAGCGTTGATTGAGGAACGACGAAAAACAAATTCTTCCAGTACTGGATTAAGGGTATAAAAGCAGGTGTTAAAATTTGTTTCATGATACTTGTTTTCATAATGTTCTTATGTTTTGGTTAAAATGCAATTCTACTCTAAATTGATTTGATCATCTGTTTTGTTCACAGTTGAAAGAAAGGACAACTAGTGAGGCTTCAGTTTTGGTTAAAGAAGGTGAAGATTGAAAGGGTTTGAATGAAGAGATGGGGATGATCTAGAGGACTTGGCATATTGAAGATTGGGAGTTATTGTCAAGTTTAACATTTAATCTTCATTGTTTAAAGTAAAGTAAGAAACAGAGGTTGCAAAGTTTAGCATATAACAACTTTGGATTTTGATGTTCTTTTCTGGTGAGTTTTATGTGTATAAGAGGTTGGATTGACAAAATTGGTGAAGAGAAAAATACTTGAATCTTACTAGTGTTTATCGGAAATTATATGTGTTTGAAAAAGCTGCAGTTTATTTTAAGCTCCAATTGTCCTGATCATCATATTCCATCCAATTTCTCATGTGTCATTTCCACCAATGTGGTGTTAAGTTTGTGGTCATCCAACTCAAAATCAATTGGCAATAATGAGTGGAGAGGACCTATACTTTATATTCTTGGTTGCTAGTTACCCATTATGTCATGTGAGACTATTCTCACATGTGGAACCTTAATTTCATCTTAATATATTTCTTTGATTTTGGCCAAGGTTGTTGAAAGAGGGTGAAAGTGACATTCTTTAAAGTACCATCTAAGTTGTTGGATTCTTCTTTTGATCTTTTTGATTTTGAGAAGACAAGAGTTGAAGATCAATAGCATGGACTGAACTGAAACTTGGAGGAACCTTCGGATTTGAGGTTTTCTATAGAACTACAATTTACTCATTATTCATCTTCATTATTTTTTTTCTTTCAATGGGCCTCGGTTAGCATTGGACGTAGAGTATTGTCAATAGTTGCATCCACCCAAACTATTCAGACTATGTTTTTCTATATATATATATATATATATATATATATATATATATGGGTAGTTTTAAAGGGCCCCCTATAAGTGTTATAGGGGCCGACAAATTTGTGTGGGAGTTTGTGAAGGAAGGGGGCTCCTATAACACTTATGGGAGGCCCCTATAAAACTTCCCTATATATATAGGCGAGTACAAATGTGTGGGTTTGGGTCGGTTTTTTCCGGAGGAGGGATCCCTCCTCCAGGTTTTCCTCTTTGTTGTTTATATTATTTCTACAATAAGATCCTGGAGTGTAAGTTTTAGAGAGAGATTCTATGGAATCAAATCTTATTCCACACAGTTCTTCTTATTGATTCTTCATCTTCTCATTGTTTTTATCTCTCTAACATGGATCACATATTCATTTCCTAAAGTTACAAAAACTAAATTCCATGAAGGATTTAATCTATTTGTTGGTGATTTTAAATGTTTAAGGAACGGAAGTATGGATAAAGATGCAGTGAGAAAGAAGATTCATTATCGCCGAATTCTACGATGAACCATTCAGGGAAATTGAAGATGAAATTACAAGTCAAGAGAAAAAACTATCAAGATTTTACTTTTATTAGTTTAATATTATTGTTGTAATTTTCTTTTTGTCGACCTTTAGGGTCTTTAATTCTCGATCTTTAGGATCTTTTTGTCGACCTTCAGGGTCTTTAATTCTCGATCTATAGGATCTTTGTGTCTGTGTCTAGTCGATTATTTTCCCTTCATGAAGCACTTTACATTTGAATGTATAACTCTCATCAAGTTTTCAGAGGAGAGGAAATGAGAATTCTACCATGTACTTTGTGATGTTCATTGATGAATGAAAGTATGGTTTTGATAAAAAAAAAATATGTTGGGTTTGGAATCTAAGGAAAATCTTAAGGAGGTTCGAGTATTGCCTTTATCTGGAAGCTTTGTTTAAGAGTCTCTCAATAAGTCACTTACTTTACTAATTACGCGAAAATGGGCAGGCACGACACGGCACAGAACGGTTCGTGTCATGTCGTGTTGACCCATCACCCGCCAAAATGGTTGTGGCGGGTCTGATATTTAAGCTCCCAGACAACACGAGCCGATAACCCGTTAGAACTGGGATGTTTTAATTTGTAAAATACTACTACTACCCACTTTGTTGGAAATAATTTTTATTTAATAAAACACAGTTTAAAGTTGAAGCTAATTTTACCTTAATAGATTTTACCTAACACGTACCTCAAGTTATGAGCAAATGACCTATTGAAGTTTGTGTTTTATACATGTTCTCTAAAGTCGCACGTCGATTTCACTTCAGAGAATTAGGTTCGATTTCACTTAAGAGAATGAGGTTGGGGAGGAGTCATTTAGTAGCTCCTCCCCGTACTCTAAAACTTAAACTAAGGTCGCATCTAGAAATCACACCATAGGCGCGCCACGTCACAGATTGGATCGTGCCAATGTGTTGTGTCGTGCCCCAAAATATGGAGCTTCGACATGGCACGACATGTTTCAATGCCGTCACTAGTGTAGTCGTGGCGTACTTTATCTCGAAGTGAACCGAAAGTATTATGATAAATACACAGTGAATTATGTTACATACCTCATGGGGTTTTAATGAGTTCTTAGAGCATCTCCAACCCCAGTCTGTCTTAGGCCGAAAAAATCATTTTTTCACTCAAAATTTTTGGTCTCAGCTCAGCCTCTAAAATTCAGCTCCAGCCTCAGCCTCTCTTGAGGCCGAAAATTTGTTCATGTGGGAAACGCGTGTGTAGACTTTTAGTTGGTGTGCGAAAAACGTGTGTGATTTTATGTATATTAGGTTCCCACCGCGTCCTACGGACGCGGTAGATCCCTTTTGGCTGCACCGTCATGTTAAGAATATTGTAACAGTTGAATAGCCATTTTACATTTGGAGAAAATAATAATTATACATTAAACAACCAAGAGGAGCAATCAAATACTAAGCTATTTACATTTAAAAAAAGAGAATTACATGTAGAAAAGAAAAATAATATTTCATTGTATATTTAAAAAAAGAGAATTACATTTAAAAAAGAAAAATAATATTTCATCGAAGCCTGAACTATAAAATAGATGTGAGAGATTGTTTTTTTCTTACAGTGAAAAGATATCAGTCTGGCAAGAGTCCTATTTATATATTTTTCGAAGTAGTTACTTTGGGAAGTTTTTCATAAAAAAAATCGATGAAGAATGTGGAAGAGAGATTTTCTCCCCGCTAATTTCTCAACCTCTCACGTTTTTCTACTCAATAGAAAAAAAAAAAGAGAAATATATGGGTAGTAGTTACTCTAACTAATTTTAGTTGATTTACATAGATACCCTTCTTTTTGTAGTCTATTTACATAAAAAAATTATATCATCCGTCGGATGTGTTCCCAACCAAATCTCTAAAATAAAATGGACGGTCAGACTTATCTCCTGGATAACCGACTGACCTGTTTTAATATAATAGATATAAACACCTGTTTGAACTATTTTCAAAATAATATTTTTTTTCCAAGGTTGAAAAATTATTCGAGGACCGACATTTGGTGGGATGTATTTTAATTATAAATATTTAAGTTTTTTTTCCAACGGCTAGGATCACCCCAACATGACCGTTGGGACTCCCCAACGGTCATGTTGGGGAGGGGCGACGGAAGGATCGGCCCCAGCCTCCGCCCCAGCCGACTCGGCTTGGAGCACCGGGCGGAGGCTGCCCGACTGGGGCCGGAGTTGCTCTTAATCTGGAAGTGGATTTGAATTGGAACCGTTTATATTGGTTCTGGTCCTTATTTTATACACGTGCTATTCTCACGTGTTTAGGGTTTATAAACCACACACTCTCTCTCATTTACGGCCTCTTTGCTCTCAAGAAGAAACCCTAATCCAGGATTTGGCACTTCGTCGTCTTTCTCTTGGTGAGTTTTCTCCTCTATTTCATTACTTCTTTCAGACCTAATTTTCTAGGGTTCGGATTGGATTAGTTCAACGATATCTGTGTTCTTCAAATTCATACATCTTTCATTCTAACCTGCTTTTGAACTCACTTTGGTACAGGAACTAAAATCTGCGAAGATGAGGTATTTTATCTTAACTTAAAATATTATTTTTTCTTTTGGTTGACGTGATTTAGTTATGATGTTGATGAATCACCATCAAGATTCTCTGAGAATTCTGAAAAAAAGAACAAAATTTGTAATTATTAATTTGTTATACCCATTAGATTGCTCATTGAAATTTCTGCTAAAAAAAGGTGTTATTTGAAACTGTGGATATTCTAATCTGTCCATCTGAAAGAACTGAAATAGATCTTTGGGATTTGAATGCATAAAATAATGGGTGATTTTATTGTCGAAATTGTTGTAATGAGTGGTCGATTGCCAAATTATGATTGTATTTTTTCATGGTTTCTATAGTAAGCTTCAGAGTGATGTATTAAGAGAAGCTATCACCCAAATTGTTGGAGATGCCAAAGAGAAGAAACGCAATTTCACTGAAACTATTGAACTCCAGATTGGACTTAAGAATTATGACCCTCAGAAAGACAAGCGTTTCAGTGGTTCCGTGAAGCTACCACATATTCCTCGCCCTAAAATGAAGGTTTGCATGCTTGGAGATGCCCAGCACGTCGAAGAGGTAATTAAACATTTAGTTTTACTCCCGTTTCCGTGCTTTTTTTCCTTTTCGCCATGAAATATGCTTATTTCTGCCTTCAAACCTTTCATGTATATAGGCAGAGAAGATAGGGTTGGCCTATATGGATGTGGAGTCGCTGAAAAAGCTTAACAAAAACAAGAAATTGGTCAAGAAGCTAGCCAAAAAGTACCATGCTTTTCTTGCATCAGAAGCTGTCATTAAACAAATTCCCCGTCTCCTTGGCCCCGGTCTTAACAAAGCAGGCAAGTAACTCTATCTATGAAATATACCTTTCGAGATGATCACTTTTTACGGTCTGGATATTTTGATTTCTATAGAGCGAAGGTAGTTTAATAATTTAATGTGTGAACTTTTCTATATCTAAATCCCAACCTATAGTAATTTGATTATTAAGATTTCCTTCGCATTTCTTGTTTTGCATTTTAACTTTTAGACCAATTATGTTCCTAAATGATTAACTCTTATATGTATCTATTTGAACCCTATGTAAATTCAGGAAAGTTCCCAACATTGGTTTCTCATCAAGAATCTCTAGAGGCGAAAGTTAATGAAACCAAAGCTATGGTGAAGTTTCAATTGAAGAAGGTTCTTTGCATGGGAGTAGCAGTAGGAAACTTGGGAATGGAGGAGAAGCAGATCTTCCAAAATGTGCAACTCAGTGTTAACTTCCTTGTATCTCTGTTGAAGAAGAATTGGCAAAACGTATGTTCATTTACCCCTTCCTATATCTCACACTTGGGTTTTTATATAACACTTAATTGTCCTACTACTGCTATCTGGATATACTTGGGTGATCATTAGGTACCCTAATGTGTTTTTCTCTTCTTTTGCGACAACCTTTCTTTTCTGAGAACCTTCCGTTGCGCGAGTCTTCATATGCTTACTGAGACCTTGTTATAACTTTGATAACAAGACATTATAAGCAAGATTCTTCATATATCGTTTGCAAACTAATTCTCGGATTATGTCTTTACAGGTGAGGTGCCTGTACTTGAAGAGTACCATGGGGAAGACAAACCGCATCTTTTAAGCAATACTTCTATTACTTGTTATTAGAGAGCTGCAGTGTGGTGTAGTGAGAGCTGCTTGAGCAAAGACTAGAGTTTATCATCTTTTTAATTCTTGAATTTTGAAGTTCCTTGTCTTGATACTTATTAGTTTTGTTACTGGATAACTCTTGAATAGCTATAATTGTTTAATGGGATCTATGGACCTGGAGAATCTTGAATTTTGTTCTTATGAAGGTTTTGAACTTCGATCTCGTTTGGAAGAATCTTGGTGTTGCCTCGCTTAGGGCCTACCGATCTGTGAGTTCATTACAAATACTCAGAGTCACAGGCATGGTCATGGAAAAGCAGGACATGTGAACAATCTATAATAAAATGGAGCTAGAATAGAGGAGTTGCCTTTTCTTACTTAATGCATAAACTGTTTATAACTTCACTTTCAAAGCTGCTATAACCCACTGCACTAGGAGTTGTGGTAACTTGCACATAAAATTTAATCATACAGTTAGAAAGAAGAGATGAGAAAATAAATACTAGGTCAATTACAGATGGGTATGATTGGTCAAATAATTCAAGATCTTAATGTAACATTTTCCTTGCCTTCCTCTTGAATCATCAAAACGTATTTGTGCCCAGTTTAATATCATGGCCAGACATTCAGATCGAACCAATTCTACCCTAAATATATGGTTTCCCATCTTTAAATTCGCTCGAACTAATTCTGGAACCCTAAATATGTGGTTTCCCATCTTTACAAAATCATACGTGTTTTAACGTGTACCTGAACGAAATCTTAGTATGGCGATCTTACTTTTTTTTTTTTTTTTTGAGGAAGGAGTGCTATTGCTTGTTCTCATATTTTGAAGTTCGAATCATCACAAGTACATGTAGTTTGGGTCAATTGGCATAGATGGATATTCTCATCTTATCTATGATTTGGGTCAATTGGCATAGATGTATATTCTCACCTTATCTTATGATATTGAGTGGTTATCTAACAAGAACGAGTCTGTCTAGTGCTGAATTTGGCAATCTAAAAGCCTCTATGTTCTTTCAACAAAAAAAAAGAGCCTCTGTGTTAAGAGTTGATATGGGATGAAACAATCCGAGGTACGGTTACATCATTCATTTGCATCAAATTATTCGAAAGAGGGAGAAACGAGTTACCACAAAAGCAAAAAGTCATAAGAGATCTTATCAACCACACGCTTCACTTCTTTGGGCAAAACCTTAAAACCATTAACAGGGAGCTTATAAAGCCATAGGATATTACAGTTTAGCAATTTAGCAAATTAAAGAAAGATGATATCAGTACTCAACAATTGACTAGCACAAAACTATTCTTAGTCGTATTTTACATGACAGATCGACCCAAACGATACCGTAACTCCTAGATGTATCATTTGTAATGAGTCGACACACCTTTTCCAATAGCCGAAAAAAGTTATGTTATTCAATAATGTGAGTATAATGATTCGAAATTGCTTGGTGAATGGTGATCATTGAATTCGAATGACAAACATGGTAGAAGGGAAATTTTATAAGCAGTAACATGTTCATTGTTGTAGAAAAATTGGGAAAAATCAGATTAAAATTAAGAAGTTAAGCGATTACTCTAAAAGCTAGAGAATTCTAAGCTCAAAGTAAAGCTTTGAGTTTGTAATAGACACCATTAATGTACCAAAACAATAAGATGCCCTAGAAAAAAAGAGAAATGGCTTCGCCCGGGTTCGAACCGGAGACCTTCAGTGTGTTAGACTGACGTGATAACCAACTACACCACGAAACCATGACATGCCTATCGACAGACAACATACTACTTGTAGATGAGATTGGTTTGAACTCTTCATGTGCCACGACCTATTGAGTGAGTGAGTTGGCTCAAGGATTTCTACAAGGATAGAATTTTTTGTATTGTAAACATTAGCAATATGAATACTATTACAAGATTGCTTAATGCTTGGACATGTATTTGCTCAAAATTAATCACAAAAAAAATCCATTTCCACAAAAGTGTTGGATTTAGGGGACCTATGTTACTATGTATGCTTGAAGAGTAAAGTTTATTTTAACCCCTCAATGATTAATAAGTAAACAAAGTGCCTTTTACCAATGGTCCGATATCATATAATAAGAAAGGATGATATAAACCCCACCAAGATAATGAAAAAATTTAACCAAAGTCTTTGTTCATGACCAAGAAAAAGAAAATTTTCACTATAAGTTTGTAGTTTGAAATTTTGGGTCTTATAAAACAGATAAGAATATAAGATATCGTATAACAATGTTTAAGTAACACATGATTCTGATGCATGAATAAGATAAAAAAAAGAGTTATTTTTTCAGACTCACCAAAGTTAGACAAAAGTTTCTTCTTCTACTAGAGACGATTTTGATGCATTTTCTATTGTATGTTTTTCGGATTACTGTGTGCTAGAGTAAACAAAATATGAGGGGGAAGTTTTCTTCTCTATAATTAACATTTAGAAAATAGGTTATTTTCGATCCACTTTCAACCCTAATAAACAAGACCGCTTGTATTTGTTGACATGTACTAAATCTCTGTCAAGTTCGGCAAGAAAAAGACATTGTCCACGTGTGATGGACTTTCAGCCCAGCTAAATTGACAAATACAGTCTAATCCACATTAGCCGCCATTTATTATCACACATGTGCTTAAATACAATACAAATGAATGATGATTTTAATGTGCTCCAGCAGTCATTTTTATACATAAAAATCAAAATACTTCTTTCCCTTAAAATATCATTCATAATGTTTGTGGAAATCGTTATCTTGAATAGTAATATATACAAAGGGGTTCTGTATTGGCTTTGTAGAATCAGAAAAGTTTGGTGGAGATAACAATTTAGAGCAAATCTAACGGGAACCTCAAATTCTACAACTTAGAGTGTCGCAAGTTGATGGACCTTGCAGGTGATATAGGGGGCCTTGCCCCAAACCGACCTATATAAGTTATCTTTCAAATTTTAGTAATATAATTGTATAGTTAAACTTTCAATGTCTTAAATAAATTTCTTAATAATGTTTCACTAATTATAGAAGCAGTATGTTTCCGCAGTGTCTTACGGACACGACATAGTCCTATTGGCTACGCTGATAAACACCACATTTTATCTAAAGAAGAAAGAAGATAAAGATAATGATGATTAAAAATTTCTTCTATGAAAGAATAAGAAGAAAGAAGATAAAGATAAGGGAGTGTGGAATGTTATTTAGAAGTTAGGGAAAAGAGAGAAGAAAGAGAGGGGGGTAAGAAAGAAAGAGAGAAATCGTGGGGTGTTGGGAGATATTTTAAGAAGATTTTAACTGATTTAATTGTTGACACTAATACACCTCTATTTTGACTCGATTTACACGAAAATGATTTTATATCATCCATTTGATGTAATCTTTATCAAACTCCCAACAAAAACGGACGGTCAGGCTTATACCTCATATAGTTGACTGAGTTATTTTAATGTATGATATATTTTTAACTATTTTTTCTCTGAACAGGTAACTATTTTACTTGTCAACACTTCATTGTGCAAATGGTTGAACTCCGAAAATTCTGGACGTTTCGGGTCGATTCCCATAAAAAGTGGAATCCATAATTTATTGAACTTGGGTTATTAAGGGTATAAATAATGTAGTTAGATGACCTAACACCAACATAAACTAGTTTACTTATACCCAAGTTCAATATTTCTGGTCTTGCTCTTTTATGAGATCGAATGCTATTGCAGTGATTTTTAGTACTTTTTTAGTCACTTTCCCAAAAAAACGGTTTTAGGGGTGGCCCTGGGGCAAAGCGAACAAAGAGTCGCTTCGGGCCACCGACTTTTAGGGGCCACCAAAGACATTAATTTCTTTAAAAAATATAAAAGAAGCCTAACTCTCTAAGAAAATTATAAGGGCCCCATTTAACAAATGTTAAGTAAAAAAGGGCCACCAAATTTGATGATCTTTAAATGAATGGTGGACCCAACAGTTTGTTGGACATGAAAAAAAATGTTTTTTGAAATTTAAATATCTAAATCATGAAATCCCAATATCTTTTTCTTTCTTCAAGTCAAAGTGCCAAACCGGACCCGAGAACACCCTCTTCTTCTCCACTACGGGATGAGAGATCCATTGTCATCTACTCATCTCACCTAGTCACCTTCCCTTCTTAGATTCTTCAAAGTCATCGAGTTATTGCCTTATTTAGGATAAAACAAATCCTATTTTCTACTATTTATTTACTTTTTCCCTCTCATTATATATAAATATATGATCTTTAGATGTTGTAGAGTTTATTAAATTCATCTAAATCTAAATTTCTATTTATTTACTCCTATCTTTTCTGTTATATATAATAACAATTGACAATATCTAGATGGTGTAGGGTTTATTAAGTTAACAAAAAACTACTGATGAAAGCCTAATCTTTAATCCTAATTACTAGAAGCTTTAGAAGTATTGGTGGAGACAAGTGATGATTCAAAAACAGTTCATGGTGCCAAAAATATATCAGAACAAGACTTTGAAAATTTTAAATTCCTTTTGAGCATGGTTATTTGGCATAATATATTGTTTGCGGTAAACTCTGTTAGCAAAACACTTCAAACTGAAGATATAAATATTGATGTTGCATTAGAGAAATTGAACGGACTCATTCGTTATTTTGAAGATTATAGAGAAGTGGGGTTTGAAGAAGGCATGATTGAAGCTAAAGAGATTGCCATTAAGACGGGAGTTGAAGCAACATTTCGGAAAAACGTATTATTCGAAGAAAGCAACAGTTTGACGAGAATGTGTGTGAAGATCCATCAATGTCGTCTGCAGAAGCATTTAAAGTTAATTATTTCATATACATATTGGATTATGCTCTTTGTTCATTTAAGAGCAGATTCGAGCAATTTCAGAAGTACAAAGAAATATTTGGTTTTCTGATTGAGTTACAAAAGTTAAACTCCCAAGATGATGGTGATTTGAGAGATTCATGTGTTCGCCTTGAAACATTTTTCAAGCATAATGAGTCATATGACATAGACAGACTAGACTTATTTTCTGAACTGAAAGTGTTGAAGCGTCTTTTACCAAATGAGATCAAAAGACCAATTGAAGTGCTAGATTTTTTGAAAGATAAGAAAGGTTGTTACCCGAACACATGAGTTTTTTATAAAATTATGTTGACTATACCAGTTACCGTTGCCTCTGCAGGAAGAAGTTTTTCTAAGTTGAAGTTGATTAAGTCTTATATTCGATCTACTATGCCGCAAGAAAGGTTAAATGAGTTAGCTATATTATCTATTGAGAATGATATGTCTGACAGTCTTGATTATTCGACGAGTATTAGTGACTTTGCATCGAAAAATTTCATAAGAACAAAATGTCAGTGATTGTAATCATCAAAAAAACTAATTTATTTATAAATATGATGAAAATATTTTGCAGTACTTACGGTTTTCAGTAATAAATTTTACAATTTGATAGAAAGGGCCACATTTTCAGACCTCGCTTCGGGCCACCGAAAAGTCAGGGCCGGCCCTGAAATACTTAGAGGTCAAAGTTTGAAAACGATATTGTAAGTTTTAAGTTTTATATTTTTTATGTGAGAATTCCACTCGTGCCTCCTATTAATGTATCATATTTTTTTAATCTAGTTGAAAATTGATCCACCAGATATCTGCTAATTTTGGAATTTATAATATATAATATAAATCCGAAACATGAAAGCTGAGTTGGCATCAACCGACTTTTTGCATGGCCGGTGAATCCCACGTGGGTGCTTACAAGAGGATTACGTTAGCCAAGCAATCCTTGGTTACCGCCCTTCATTTATCCTATTTTTACAGTTTTACTTGTCATCAGGCATTAGGCACCACCCAGTCACGTGGCAGTCAAACGGATAATTGAGGATCTGTTTGTTATACAGGAAAGTTGATTTTGGTAAGAAAAATGAAGTTAGACGATTTGTTTAGGTGACAAAAAGATTCATATTCTTGGATCATTTATCATGTCTACTAATAAAAACTTTTTGGATCAGAGTTTGAATCTAGTTGAGTTCTTGATGAATTGTTTGAATTGAATTCCTAATGATTATCATCATCTGCTGGAAGAAGTTAAGTTTGAATTGGATTGCGTTTGCACTGAGTTGTCTTCTTCATGAATTAGGATTTAAATTGAATTGAGATTATGATCTGTAGATGTGTTTTCTTGCGGTGGTAAGATGATGAATCTTAGAAAAAGTATTCAGCAAGATAATGAATATGGTAACGGAAACTTGTAACGGCCGTGAGCATTTAGCGCCTCAAGTGTAAAAAAGGGCGACAATAATTTGTCGGGTGCCTTTAGATGATTCTATTACATTTCTCATGGTTATTCAAAGACAAAAGTACAGATAACCTAAAAGTACAGATCTTGGAGTGTAGGTTTTAGAGAGAGAAACTATTGAATCTAAACCCATCCTACACAGTTTTCTCTCTCTTTCTTAACTCTAAAGAAATATCATTATCATCAACAAGATCGCCAATTCTCTCTTCTTCTTGGTTTCTTCCTCTTCTTCTTGTTCTTCTCTCTCCAACATGGATCGCCTGACAACACTTAAATTCGATGAAGGATATAATCCACTTTTTGGTGATTTTAAATGTTTACGGAATAGAAGTATGAATATAAATGTTAGTGAGAAAAGAAGAGTCACTGTTGTCGATTTCTACGGTGAACATCTCAAGAAGATTGAAGATGAATTTACAACACGAGAGAAAAGAACGATCAAGATTTCACTTTTATTAGTGTAATATTATTGATGTAATTTTGTTACTGTTGACCTTTAGGGTACTTAATCTGTGACCTTTAGGGTCTTTTCATTCTCGATCTTAAAAATTTCTTTTTTCGATTTTTAGGATTTTTTTTTTAGTCTGTGTCTTGTCAATTCCTGTCCCTTTATGAGGCACTTTACATTCAAAAATTCTGTGAACTTTACTTATGTAACTCTCATGTAGTTCTCAGAGGAATAAGAATTATCTACCATGTAATCTTGTGATTGTTATCACTTATGAACGGAATTATGGTTTAATAAAAAAAAAGATTGAAATTCCGTGAATAAAAATTGAATTTTTTTCTTATCAGAAACTGGTTTCACATGTATCAAACTGACTCTTAATTAGTTTCAAATTCAATTAAAAGTAACCAATTACAAAACGTTCATTTCCCTTTTGGTTAAACCCTCTAACTACACATGAAAACATGAAGGCTTATTTCTGGAATGACTCTCTAGTTTAAGAGAGATTTTCTACTTAATTGTCTGGTTTATATAGAACGCCTAGATGGTCTTCTTTTTATATTCTTAATTATTGACTAATGAATCAAACAACTCTTTTATTGTCATTTTGGTTTTTCTGTTAGTCCCTTATCATATTTATTTTTATTTTTCATATTTGTCATCTTCTCGTCTTTATCTCTAGGAAGGCTTCTATTAATGAAGGCTCTCAAAAAAAAAAATCAACTATCCAAATTTAAATTTATAATGTTCTTCTTCCTCTCCTCTTTTTGTTCTATTTTTCTATGTGTGTCCTTAAACATAACAAAAAAATTTAAGAATGTCCAGTTAATAGAAGAAAATTTGTTCCTTCCCAATAGAATTTTTGGAACCCAATTTGTTTTTCTAAAATTTGTACTCCTTTAAAGGAATCTTTTCCTCACGGACACACTTGTATTCCTGAGCAACCAATTCAACCTCTTTGTGATGAACAAACTGATCGCTTCCTAAAGGAACAAAGAAAACAAATTATGGTATGTTTATTGATGACAGATTCTTATAAGAAAATTAAGATTGAAGACCTCCATTGCAGAGAAGATGAAGAAAAATAAAAAGAGACTAAAGATAATAGAAACATAATTTATTTTTCGACAAGTTAAATACTTTCTTGAGAATCTCCATGAATGGATGTCCTGTTAGATTGTGAAAGATAACAAAATTATAAAAGAGTATTATAAGAAATTTTTTGTTTGGGGCATTACTCAAATGCATTGACAAAAAGAGGGTTATATAGGCATTTTGATAAATATAAAATTGACTGCAAGAAAAGTCATACAGTATGCCTCATTGGGGCAACCTGTGAAACACAAAACATATTTAAGTAGGATACAATTACAGTATCAAAGTCATACCTTCTGGATGTAAAAGAAAAAAATGGTCTTTACACAGTAATCACTTAGGCCCACAGCTGGTAGTAGTACCTGTGCGACTCGATAGAAATAGGGCTAACAAGAAGGCATTGCGCGAGAGCTCATGGTACAACCGTGCAACGTGGGCTATAAGCAATAGATATAAATTTATATTTGTTTGGAAATCTAACCTAAGACTTTTTTGTTTTTTGAGTTTATGTCAACACTTTGAACCATTTGGACAAACAATAGATTTTCAGAAAATATTATAGAAGATCTTCCAAAAACTCATATATCATCAAATCTTGTTATTTTAGTAGTTTATGATTTTTGTTACTAAAGAATTATATTCTTAACATTTTTACATTTAAAAAAATTATAGTATTATATTTATTTAGAAGTTGTTAATTAGAATTTTATTGGATTTAGGAAACTCCTAATACTATATAAAGGAGATTCACTAGTTGTTTAATTCATGAAGTTTTATCAATAAAATTAAGTATTTACTTTACTCTTGTGTTTTTCTTCTATGAGTATATGACAGAAATCTATAGATTTTCTTAGTTTATAAAGTTTTAGACGAAGATCTAAAACTTTTCTGTTGGATCATTGTCGCACGAAGAATAGAGATAATTTCTTAAACCCTAGTTTGGTCCGAGATGATACTTTGAAGTTGTTTCCTGGTAGTTTGTCTTAGTAAAATTAGGCGGGTAAAATTGGTTGACAATATAAAAAGATTCATACGTGGAACTGACAAAAACATTATCATATTAAACCTAGATTTTTATATATATAACTTCCAACTGATCTGGTGCTGAAATCTAGAGTTGAAGAAAGAAAGAGAAAATAACGGATCTTTAGATCACAACTCTCTCTCTCTAATCTCAGATGGGGAGTTCTGTTCAATTTCTCTCTCTTCCTCTGCTTCTACTCCTACTTTCAGGTCAGACCCAAATCTCTAATAAGTTTCAGTTTTACTCTGTTTTTCTGATTCTACTCTCTTATTAAAAATTCTGTTTTTTTTTTTCAGGTTTCGTAATCGAAACAATCAGTCTTGGAGTTGGAATCAATTACGGACAAATCGCGAATAATCTACCATCTCCAACAAGAGTAGCAGGTTTACTTAGATCTCTAAACATTAACAGAGTTAAACTTTATGATGCTGATCCAAATGTTCTTCAAGCTTTCTCAAATACAAATGTTGAATTCATTGTTGGAGCTGGTGATGTTCTTGCAATGACTGATCCTAATAAAGCTCTATCTTGGGTTAAACAAAATGTTCAACCTTATCTTCCTCAAACCAAAATCACTTCAATTACCGTCGGAAACGAAGTGTTTTCCGGTAACGATCTTAACCTAATTTCAAATCTTTTACCTGCAATGAAATCAGTTTATAATGCTCTTGTTTCACTTGGATTAAACACACAAGTTAATGTCACAACGGCTCATTCTCTTAGTATATTAGCTACTTCATTTCCACCTTCTTCGGGTCTTTTTCGACCCGATTTCGCTCAATATATTAAACCCATTCTTGATTTTCATTCACAAATCAATTCCCCTTTTCTTATTAATGCTTATCCTTATTTTGCTTATAAAGATAACCCAAATCAAGTTTCATTAGATTATGTACTACTTCAACCTAATCAAGGAATGAATGATCCAATTACAAATTTGAATTATGATAATATGTTATATGCTCAAGTCGATGCTGTTTATTCGGCGATTAAAGCAATGGGTCATACCGATATTGATGTTAAGATTTCTGAAACCGGTTGGCCTTCTAAAGGAGATGAAAATGAAGCTGGAGCAACTGTACAAAATGCTGGGATTTATAATAGTAATATACTTAAAAGAATAGAGGAAAAACAAGGTACACCGATGAAACCTTCGGTACCTATAGATATTTTTGTTTTCGCGTTATTTAACGAAAATCTGAAACCCGGGCCAGCTTCAGAAAGGAATTATGGGTTGTTTTATCCCAATGGTACTCTGGTTTATAATATCGGAGTTCAGGGTTATCTTCCAGAATTGACTATTACTTCTTCAACTTCCAAGATTGAGGTAAGCAACACATTTATGATATGAAATAGGAAAATTTAACTTGGCAGCCTAGTTTTCGACTTACTATTACACCTTATTTACACCTTGCCTGTGAGGCTCACATTGAGGTTGATCTTCTAACTTCAAAGTGTATTTGAAATTGTATTGTCCTGTTTGTTTTCTCAGGTAATGAGCATTTTAAGTTTCTTGATCTCTGTTATGGGGTTTCTAATCCATGCTTAAAAGAGTATTAGAAACTCAAATGAATCTCAAAGATCAAGAAAGGAGGATAGAGAAGCAATGGAACACAACAAACTTTGGTATCAATGCTGTATGGAGTTCTTATTGCAAGTAAGTCCTTTATAATTTTCTTTCACTTCACTAATTTTGTGATCTACTAGTTTTAGAGTAATGTTCGGTGGAAATGCGTTTAGTTCCACTAGTTTTACCCGAACATGTAAAGCGATTAGACTTGTTTTTAAGTTCGTAGGTTTTCAATTTACTTCTAAATTGATTTGCACGTAATCAGTATAAATAAACTTATTTATTCGAAACTCTATTCAATGTTAAGAAACGAAAATCAGTAACACCCATATATAATTGTTCTTTTCTTGAGAATTGATGGATCATTCCTTTTTATCTTATCCCTCTCCTTATGAGCAAAAATGGGAAAGTCATAATCTCTAATCAAAATATCTCTTCAAGTTTCTATCCACATAGAAAAGGGCAAGTAGGATTCCATCTTTTGGTGATCTTTTTAGCTTCATTCCTTTTTTTTGAATGGCCAACACTTGAATTTCAATTGTTATTTTGTCTTGGAAATAAAACCTTTTTATAAATTCTCTCTTTAGCTCTTTATATTTGGAATCGATCGAGTCCATTATGCTCAAGTGTCATCCTCTATCCATGTCAACTTTAAGTCATCATCCAAAAATCACAATTTATAAAAGAAAATAACGTTTTTTTTTAATTTATGAATGTTATAATGATTGGACCTACCTATCATCCGAACTTTTTATCTGATCCCAAAAGAATATCTCAACACAATAATTCTAATGGAACAAATTGGACTCCCGATTGAAACATGATGTGACTCAATCCAACAACCCTTGTTTCAAGTTTGTTGTTGTTAACGATATTGGTATATCTTGACAATGTACATGTTTTGTTTATTTGGAATTCAGCGAATATCTTAATAGAATTTTATCCATTGCTATAGTTTCAATGCTAAAAAAAGAGAAAGTAGTATGCATTCCAGTTCGTTTAACAGTCCCAATTTAATGCAGGAAATACAAGCCAAAGTGGAAGCAAAATTCACACATTAGTGGCAGACGCCGGAATCAACACCAAATACTTTTTTTAAAAAAATTTTTACTAGGACCGGTTAATAATTTTTTGAACAACCCAATTGGTATAACTTAGAAGAAGAAAAAAGGGACACAAATATTATAAAGACACAAGTCTATAGTTTTCATTAGTTGTCTAGCATAAAATGGTTAATTAGATTCTTACCGAACATTCAAATGTGGTCAATATATATGTATACTCTAACCTTAAGCTGATATCTGAAGTCATTTATCCAAATAAGACCTTCATTGCGAATCAGAGCATAAATTATTTCTTTGTTTGCTTGTTACATTTATGGTTTACCCGCCTCTAACAATCTTACAGTTAATTTAGACAGAAACCACCGCTTCAAACAATCTCACCGCTCATTTAAACCGCCTGTAATGGTCGTTTCAATCACTAATATTCTTTAAAAAAAGATCTAAACTTGGAAGATATTTAGAGTGCAAGGGGAGGAAGAGCAACCCAAACATTAGAGCTCAAATGGGACTCACTGCCTAGATTTTAGTTTTTTTTTTTTTTTTTTGTTGAAATAACTGCCTAGATTTAGTTGAGAGAAAGTACATCAAGAGAGAGAGAAAATTGGAAGATTTCAGCTGTCTTTTGACTCTTTTTGGCTGCATTATTATTTCCCCCCACTAGAAAATAGAAATTGAGTAAGATTTGATGATATCTCTCCCCCTAACTTTAAGGATAAGTGAGTCAATAAAGTTCACTAGGTGCTCCACCATTGTCAAAGTTGTTAATAATTGTGGAGGAGAAAAAGGTGTTCAACTTTCTCAAGTTTCACGTCTGTTAAGCTTTTACCAACTTTCTTAAGTAGAAGGAATTATGATTCACTCATAGAATTCAACGTTTTAACAGTTAAAATAATGTCCTCCAACACTTCTTACCCAAGTGCTTCAAAGTGTTGACATAAACTCTAAAAATCCGGAGATCCTAGATTTGATTACCACCGGAAGTGAAATCCATAGTTTTTTTTTTGAATTGGAAATCTATAGTTAATAAACTTGAGTTATTAAAAGGTATTAATAATAAATTTGTTGGGCTTTTTAGGCCTCTTTCATTTGTTGTTTAATTTCAGAAGTGGAATCCATAGTTATTAAACTTGGGTTATTAAAAGGTATTAATAATAAGTTTGTTGGGCTTTTTAGGCCTCTTTCATTTGTAGTCTAATTTCGGCAGACATCTTGATAGTGTAATGACTAACGTAGAACATAGTCCATTTCAAAAAAAAAAAAAAAAGTTAAAATAGTAGTCAGTATTTCCCAACTCCGTAATTCGATACAAATATGATTTGTTGGGAGGAGTAGGAAAAAAGCTGCAAGATTCAAACTATATCAGTAAGTTCCAATTAGGAGAAGACATTACCACCCACTCAACCAAATTGGAAACTAGTACGAGAGACCAGGATTCGAATCTTAACATTTCAAAAGAAAAATCACCTTATATTTATAGCTCGGTTTGAAGTTTATGTTTATAACAACTGTGGCCAAGACACACTAAACACCACTTTTATACCAATACAACTCAAAGAATACGTGGTAGAAACGTGGAATAGTCCAAAAGATAAGATCAAAAGCATCAAATATGATACATTAGCAGAGAGAGTACCCAGTAACTTTGATTCATGATACGAGAAATGGGATGATCATGGTCATGAATGTTTCATAGGTGAGAGTTGCTGATCCAGTGTATCGAGGATCTTTCTCTTTAAATTTCTCAGTTAAGCCCTGCAAAAAAAATGAGAAAAATGGATTCATGGTGAATTGGTGATGCAGAATAACACGAAAATTCATCCAGAAAAACTACCACGATTTATGAAAATTAATGAACTTCTCTAGCTTGGCTCAACGAATAATTTTATAACGGAACGGGTTTGCTCTAGTTCATGTATATCTTTATAGTTTATAAAGTTCGTACTTGCAAAATGGTGAAAAGATTCTATGTTTAATCCCCCTCGGGCACTTGAAAAATAAAAGAGTACTAATAAAATATTTTATTGAAATTTATAAAAAGATGGTATGAGCTAGAAGGCGACTCACCTTAACGATCATCCCACACCTGCATATCGAGACAAAAGACAACGTTAGATAAATTTAACTACAGACTCCGAACGTTTTATGCAACAGTAGCCGAGAAGAAAGGTAACTTACTCAACAAAGCTGTCAAAATTAAGTTGACCTGTTCTGCCAGAACCATCATGATACTTGGAGATTAGAACTTGAAGAACCGATGAGGGGACTGCATATCCAAGGCTATATAAAGCATCCCTCAGTTCCATTAAATCAATCTGCCCACTCCTGTCTCTATCGAATCGCTCGAAAATGGCCTACAAAAACAAGTTTAAAGTCCAATATCGACATCAGAGAATACTTAAAGGTAACTGTAGAACAGAGATTCAACAACCAAATATGGTTGTTCAGTAACGATGTCTAATCATATATTGTGAATTATAACTTCTTAAACTGATATAAGTGTAGTATTTGCTAGATTTGCATAGTAAATTCGGTCCTACAACAACCTTAGTGAAGGGGCCAAGCATGCCAAATTAAGGATACTTACTCGCCATTGTCCAAGACAACTCCAAAGTGCAGCAAATTCTTTAGGCCCTGTAAGTTGTGACAAGGAACGAGTTGAGAATCCACACAAGTAATATTTCTACAAAATTCATAAGTTCTCTTATTTCCTTATAAATAAAGTGCTTGATCATTAAAGAATACATTTTAAACAAGATTCCAGCATCGAACAGATTCTAGATTGCTTTGTTCGTCTAATGACTTTCTTAGTTTCTTCTTTGTGATTTTATCTAAATAGAACATTAACATTATATTACATGAGGATCATTAGATTTTTAACATCATGACATGTTTATGCATGTATAAAACATTAAGATGCAATAAGAAGAGATGTTCAAGAATACATTTTCACCCCTCAAAGCAGTTTGCTTCAAAATGCGAATTGCTGCCTTTTAAGTAGTACACTAACTCTTTTAGAAGAAAATAAATAATAGCACATATATAATAAAGATAACATTTTAAACTTCGCTACCGAAATATAAGTGTTCAACAAATAAGAAATATAAATGTTCCCTAAGCTCAGTCAATGCTTCTGCGGTTCGTTTTTGTCCATATAGGCATACACTTCGAGCGGAACATAGACTGAATCGCCTTGAGCACACCTCGAGGCGTACCCATATACCGAAATTTAACCGGATAAGAAGATTGGTGGTGATCTTGGAAAATTGATACATTGAGATCATAAGAAGTAAGAAATCTCTACACCCCTTTTTACTTATTGCAAATACCACATAACATTAAAAATGTACTAGCATTCTCCTAAACATTTTAGGGCAACCCAACTTGAATCATCCTAATGATCAACAATTTTCAGGGTTATCAAATTTCATGATCATATTCAGATACAAACAATTATATATATATATATATATATATAGAGAGAGAAAGAGAGAAAAAAGGCTGACCAATCTTAAGACCAGGGTCATTGGGATTTTTGAATAAGAACATAAGCAATCGAACAGTACGAAGACTAAACTTTTGATAACCAAAAGAGAGAGCCTCTTGCAACTCATTCTCATCAATAAAACCACTCCTATCTTTATCCACCATCTGAAAACTTCTTATTATCTCCGGGTGAGTCCCCGGTGGAAAATACCCACGAGAACTTGAAGCCTGATGATCTACCACCGGTGGATAGGGCGAAGAAGAAGACTGCATATACCCAGGTTGATACTGCCCGCTGTAATTCTGAGAAGAAGACGACGACGATTGCTGCTGCTGATGCTGGTGGTGGTTGTGCTCTTCCCGGTAAGATTCAGGTATAGAAGGTGCCGAAGGAGCGTAACTCTGAGAAGAGTTATTGCTATTGAAGGAACCCATTAATGGTCGAATTTGTGTTGCAGAAGAAAAATAAATAATTAGTATGAAGATGAACAAAAGAGGGGAAATAAAATCTAGGGTTAGGGTTTTGAATAGAAATTATTGGGTGAAATTGGCGTCCCTTTCTCAATTCTCAAATACTAACTACTATCTGATTTGGGATTCTGATTTTGTTTTTTTAACAAACTCAAACTTGTCCACGTAACCGCGTGGCAGAGGAAACCGACCTACGTGGCAGCTTCTGATTCTTGCTGACGAAGTAAGAGTTTTGTTGACCTAATTGTAGTGGAAAAGGTTATTCAACTTTTTAATCTTTAGACTTCAAAAAAAAAAAAACTTTTTAATCTTTAGGAAAATTTGACATACACCCTAACTATTTAGTGGATTTAGTTTTCACCCCATCTTTTTTTAATGGACTGATGTAGGTCCCAAATTGGATAATTTCCTCGAATTTCAACTAAGAGTGGGTGCGACCGTGCGAATAACATATGAGGTTTATGACGATATTGCCCCTTCTATCAACCCCATACCTAACCTATTGATTTATTTGCTTTTTGAAAGTTAGAGGGTTTGAGCATTTAAGTTATATAGTTTACATTTCATAAAAAAAAACAAAAAAAATTATATAATTTACTAGGGGATTTTTTGTGAGGAACCCCATAACATGTGGCATGTGAGTGTCACATATGCACCCAAATACATCAAAAGATAATACCTTACAAATGTGTCGCGTTAGAAGTTTATTGATGATAAAACATAACATGAGACTTATAGGCACAAAATACAGAGATATTGTAAAATGCATAAAAAAGTAATACATCTCAGCACCTACTCTAGGGATGCGCTAGACTTTTTTAGCTAACACCGTTATTCGTACATTATATTTATAAAATCTATAATAAATTTAATAAAAAATTAACACAAAAATATCTGGAAGTAGTTTCAAAATGCAGTATAATGATCGAACCCCAAACATTAGCGATAATTAATCCTCCATGTTGGTTCTATATGTTAGAAATAACGTTAGAAAATAAAAATGACTATAACCATTATAAGAACTAAAAACAGGGGTAATTTTGGAGGAACTTTGGTCAAAATTCTCTATCAATTTCTTGTTTCAATTAAAAAATATCACCTAATCTTTTTAGTCTTTAGCTACCTAGGTATTTTCATAATTTGCAATAACCTCCTATGAGTGTGATCCTCTGTAGGAAAGATGAAATAGGCGGTCTCTGTAGGAGAGATAAAGTAGACAACCTTTGTAGGAGAGATAAAGTAGGCAACCTCTGTAAGAGGATAAAGTAGGGAGTCTCTGTAAGAGAGATGAAATGGTCTCCTTGGTAAAATAGTTGTTAGGAGAGAGAAAGATAGGTCGCCTCATTGGTAAAGAAAGGTTGACTTTTGTTAGTACTAAACGTTCGCGGAAGCTATCGAACTTATCTTAGAAATTGATCTGATTATGAAAATTAATCGAAAAGCTACGCCAAAATATATATGTAATCAGAATTAACGAGGTTCAGCTTAAAGCCTACGTCCTCGGGCGAACAAGAAAACTTTATTGAAGGATATATGAAAACGACTTACACAACCCGCAAGTTCGTCCCAAGACAGTATAGAAAATAACCTTCTATCTCTCTCTCTTGCTCTCACTCTATGTTGAGTAGTTGTTATGTTGTGTTTTCAAGCACTCAAACCCCCTATATATATATATATATATATTGTATCCACCGACTCCAATTTTGAGTTTTTGAGCAATTTTCAATTTTGAGTCCAAATCCAATTTGGAAAAGGACTCTCACCTAAACCGCCTCTAACAACCGCCTCTCACAATTTGGAAAAGGAATTTCTGGATATTGGTCGGATTGTATTAGTTGAAATTGATCAGAAACCAGTTTAGACAACAAAGAAAGGCCAGAAGAAGGTCATAAAGGTAACTTCTGAACCATACACAATAGAAATGTCTCAAGCATTTATTATTATTACTAGGGTATATCCAGTGTCCTATGGCACAAACACTTGTATCAATCAAACACTTGTATCAATCAAACACATGACTTTTCATAATTATTGTTGTTATATTCTTGATACCTAATTTTTTGGTATTCTGCTTATTGTTTACTAGGGTATATTGATGGGCCTAAAAGGTTACCCTAAATAGGTCTACACCCGCAAGTGCACGGGTGTCAAGTTGTAATTTCTCGGTAAGACCGGTTCGTTCCTCAGAGACTAAGTCAAACTCAATTTAATCTTAAAACTATTGTGATTTTCAAAAGTGGTTTGATTGGTAATATGATTCCAAAAAAAAAATAGCAAATGTAACTCAAAAGAAAACAAATAAGTTGAAATTCAGAAAAGGGGAACCTAGGGTTTTCGAATCCGTCCATATGATAATCCTAAAGACGATGTATTTGCCTTAATCAACTAAGTTCTTTGTTTTACTCGGGTTCTATTACATGAACGTTCTAGAATCCGGAAGATGTTGTCATTAAATCAATAAGAACTTTAAAATATATGAAGATTTAATCTAAAAATTGACTTGCATATAAATCAAAACAATAACATTCTCATTATGGACTTCATCTAAAACCCAAGATAGGAAAATTAGTTTCTCATGATGATAGATGGAAGTTTAACTAAATAAATGATGGGAGAAAAGTAGAAAAAGTCGGATTTCTTACTGATTTTGCAGCCAAACAGAGCCTGAAGGAATTGATTTCCTTCTGATTTTCCGAGATTCTGCCAAACGCATCCTCTGGGAAAACGATTTTCTCGTCTTCCCGGAAATGGTTTCCCTCTGGGAAATTTATTTTCTCATCTTCTTCAACCTTCTTTCTCTCTCTAAACTTTCTGTTTCTTTCTCACTCTTTCTGTAATCTCTCTCTCTCTCTCTCTTTAATCTCCCTCTCTCTCACTAAGAAGTAGAAAATAACAAGAGAAATCAAAAATCAAACTAATTTCTTAAAACCGAGTTTCTGTCTCTCTACAATATCTCTCTGTCTCTCTCTCTAACTTTCTCTCTTTCTTTCTCACTAAGAAGCTAAGATTAACAAAGAGAAATCAAGAAATCAAGAAAAACTAAATTGATGAAGCTCTCGGTTTCTGTCTCTCTCTCTCTCTCCTGTTCTTCTCTCTAAAATTCGTGATGTCCAGCTCTCTGTTTCTCTTCTCTTTTATAGACCAACCGAGTCTCTCTTTGATTCGAATTAATCTCCCAAATCTCTCTCGGTCTTATCTCTTCCTCCATTCGGTTTTGATTTAGTCTAAGATCTTTACATTATTATCTCTCGGTTTTCCTCTCTAATTCGACTTCCTGTTTTAACCACTAGCCTTCTCTCTCTCTAACTTTCTTAACCAACCTTATTCTTCAATCTCGGGTCTTATCTCTTCTCAAGAGTATCTTCGATTTGGCAAGAAAGAATCGGAGAAGATAATGGCAGCTTCATCACGTACTGATGAGGAGGGATCAAAATGATCCAGTGTTTCGCGCGGCAGCTAACATAAACTACGACAGGAGCCACATACACGGGATCTGTGGGAAATATCTACGGCCGTCGATCCATATGACGTGTGTAAGGGAGCATCATAGTACCATGGGCCATGTCACACCCAACTGCTGCTAGTTCAAGATCCCGAAAACACCCGGGAGCCCACCAAGCTTCCCGACAGTATACCGTGAACTCATGTTACCGTCAGATTGCGTTGTGTCCTCCTGATGGATTTGCGCCACGTGGCTCTAGGTGTTTTGGTCAAATGATTTTGACCCCAATCTTTGACCTCACCTAAATTGCTCGTCCGGACCCCGATTCGACTTCCGTTTTCACCTACGGGCTCGTCTTGGACTCTACTTTCCATCCGAACACTAATCTTGACCAAGAAGTCAGAATCAACAAATGACCAAAATGCCCCTAGTCTGTATTCTTTCCGATTTTATCCGTTTTGCACGCGTAACTCTGTAAAAAGGTACCTGAACATAAAAGAGAGTAATTCGTGAGAGTAACTGCTCTAGAGAGACTAACTCGTCTAAATTAAGAGACTCAGATGGGACATTTCCATGTCTCATCAAACATCCCCAAACTTAGATTTTGCTAGTCCTCGAGCAAAACAGAAAAATAAAACTAAACCCATTTCACCATTTTCGTAGGGACCCACGATTGCACTTAGCCCGTGCAACAAGCCGTTAAACCTCTTGGTTACCCAAGAGGACGAGTTTTGTCTCGTGAGGGTTTGCAGTGAATATACCCACAAAATTCAAAGATCAAAAATGCAAAAGGGTCTAAATATGATGTGGACTAAAAATGTTCATCCGGTAGATTTTCGAAAGTTAATAGAAATGAAATCCAAATTAATCGAACCACACAAACGCTAAAAATCTTTTCACTAGTAATCAAGTCTTGAAGTGCACATGACCAGCCAATATAAGTATCATTTCGGTTCTGAAAAGACAAGACCTCGATTACCGTCTCGATACATTTCGCCTCGACTACTGCCTCACGGTCATACACTCAAAAATCAAAGTCACTCAAGAATGGTTCACTCTATGTGTTGGTATGAATATGAAGGAAAACTCAACACATGAAAAAGATGGACTAAAATTCTGTGGACGACTGATCTCAAAGAAGGAAACAACCACTAATATGGAATGGGGAAGCTAACCAATTCTTCTCACCTGATCTACTATCTAACAATGCTTCCTAGAGGTCGATAGACACTACTGATGATGTGACTAGAACACTTGAGAACTCAACGTCTTCAAGAACTACTTCAAGGGACTCAAACAAAACCACATAAACATTTTTTTTTTCTCTTTTTTTTTCTCTTTTTTTTTTTTTTTTTTTTTTTTTTTTTTGCTACTGACTCTGGTAATAAAACTCAAGATACATAACATACTTTCTTCACATTATTCTTTCCTTGGGTAAAATTCTATTCACTTTGCTTCATGCCTTATTCTCAGGGTTCTAAATAATGATGGCGTTTTATCTTTCTCTAGTTGACACTGTTTTCAAGTTTCTCAGACTACAAGAAAAGGTTTGCATTCCTGATGACATCCCTAGTGGTTGTAAAATTTGAACTCAAGAGATCAACTGAGTTCTAAGGAATACTGCGAGGTTGAGTAGCTCTTCATTCTACTCAGAATTAGCTCAGAAGAGATCACTCGAAAAAAAAGAAAGGCTCAGAATCTCACCTGGGTTAAGTCTCCACTAATGATCGATTAAGTTCTCTTAGAAAAATCTACTCTTCACCTATCTAATACTCACATGGCTAGTGCACAGACAACTTCAAGACTCAAAATTCGTGGAAAAACCCTTAGCAAAAGCATAGTACAACCAACCAGACTCTATAACTATTAACAAGCAAAAACAACTAGACTCACGTTTCTAATCCAAAAATTTAAAATTTTGAACCCTTTTGAATTTTTGAAATAAGGACTAAAAATTCACTAAAAATTCAATCCCCCATCCCCAAACTTAAACCGAACATTGTCCTCAATGTTCTGAAGACTATGCAAAATAAAAGGAATAGGGAAAGATGTTACCAGATTCAGAAGTCCTATGCATGGGTTGCCTCCCAGAAAGCGCTAAGTTTAACGTCTTCAGCCAGACGAAACTGATCATTGCAGATCAGTTTTGATAGACAGGATCTTCGATAGGAACGTCCTCTGTATCGGTCAACATCTCTAAAAATGGTTTCTGCCGTTGTCCATTCACTTTGGACACACTACCATTTCTGTCTTCAATGCCAACCGCACCATAAGGATACACAAACTTGACCGTGAAAGGCCCTGTCCATCTAGAACGGAGTTTACCAGGAAATAAATGCAAACGTGTGTTATATAATAAAACTTTCTGACCCGGTGAAAATGTTTTTCTTAAAATAATTTTATCATGCAACATTTTCATCTTATGTTTACATAACCTAGCACTCTCATATGCATCATTTCTCAACTCCTCCAACTCACTGAGTTGCAACTTTCTCTCTCTACCCGCCTTGTCAAGCGAAAAATTCAATTGCTTGATAGCCCAATATGCTCTGTGCTCTAACTCAACGGGTAAGTGGCATGCTCTGCCATACACTAGTCTATATGGAGACATTCCAATAGGGGTCTTAAACGCTGTACGGTAAGCCCATAGTGCATCGGTTAGTCGTAAAGACCAATCCTTCCTATTGGTGTTAACCGTTTTCTCCAGAATGCGTTTAATCTTCCTATTCGACACCTCGACTTGACCACTAGTCTGTGGGTGATATGGGGTAGATACTTTATGGGTAATACCATATTTATTCATTAAAAGCTCAAACTGTCTATTACAAAAGTGTGTGCCCCCATCACTAATAATTGCCCGCGGTGTACCAAAACGTGAAAGTATGTTTTCCTTCAAGAAAGTGATCACAACTTTGTGATCATTCGTTTTGCAAGCAACCGCCTCTATCCACTTAGACACATAGTCAACTGCCACTAGGATGTACAGATTTCCAAATGAATTTGGGAAGGGACCCATGAAATCGATGCCCCACACATCGAAGACCTCAACTACCAAAATAGGATTAAGGGGCATCATGTTCCTACGTGAAATGCTTCCCAACTTTTGGCATCGTTCACATGCCAAACAATATGCATGGGTATCCTTAAATATAGACGGCCAGTAAAAACCACATTGCAGAATTTTGGCAGTCGTCTTTTTACTACTAAAATGCCCTCCACATGCATGATCATGACAAAAGGAGATGATTTTCAATTGTTCCTCATCAGGAACACATCTCCTAATGATCTGGTCGGGACAATACTTAAACAAGTATGGGTCGTCCCAGAAGAACCGTTTTACCTCGGATAAAAATTTATCACGATCTTGCTTGGTCCAATGTTTGGGTATTTGACCAGTAGCAAGATAGTTCACTATATCAGCAAACCAAGGTAATCGGGAGACACTAAAGAGTTGCTCATCAGGAAAGCTCTCTCTCATGGGTAACTTGTCTTTGACAGACTCGACTACAAGTCTAGACAAGTGGTCTGCTACTAAATTTTCGGAACCCTTTTTGTCCCGAATCTCTATGTCAAATTCCTGTAGCAGTAGTATCCATCTAATCAGCCTAGGTTTTGCATCCTTTTTAGAAAGGAGATATTTTAATGCAGCATGATCAGAGAATATGATGACCTTAGACCCAACGAGATATGATCTGAACTTCTCTAAGGCATACACTACAACTAACAACTCTTTTTCAGTGGTAGAGTAGTTTAGTTGTGCATCATTCAACGTCTTACTGGCATAGTATATAACGTGAAGAAGTTTATTCTCACGTTGACCTAACACGACTCCAATGGCGTAATCAGATGCATCACACATGATCTCAAATGGAGTACTCCAGTTGGGAGGTTGAACAATAGGGGCGGAAGTAAGCATAAGTTTAAGCTTCTCAAAGGCTTCTAAGCAAGGACCATCAAAGACAAATTTGTTCTCTTTTGCCAAAAGATTACAAAGAGGTCTAGATATCTTGCTGAAATCTTTGATAAACCGCCGATAAAATCCAGCATGTCCTAAGAACGATCGAATATCTTTGACCGTTTTAGGGACTGGGAGGCTTTTTATCAACTCAACCTTTGCTTTATCTACTTCAATGCCCTTTTCAGAAATGACATGCCCTAAGACTATTCCTGAGCGAACCATAAAGTGACATTTCTCCCAATTAAGAACTAAGTTCTTCTCTTTGCATCGAACCAACACGAGTGTGAGGTGATGCAGACATTGATCGAATGATGAGCCAAAGACTGAAAAATCATCCATAAAGACCTCGAGAAACCTCTCTACCATATCTGAAAATATGCTCATCATACATCTTTGAAAAGTGGCGGGTGCATTACACAACCCAAAAGGCATCCGACGATAAGCATAAGTTCCAAATGGACAGGTAAAAGTGGTTTTCTCTTGGTCTTCAGGGGCTATAGGAATCTGATTATAGCCAGAATAGCCATCTAAGAAACAGTAGTAGCTATGCCCAGCTAGTCTCTCTAACATCTGATCAATGAAAGGAAGAGGAAAATGGTCTTTCCTCGTGACCGTGTTCAATTTCCTGTAATCAACACAAACACGCCACCCAGTGGTCATCCTGGTGGGTATTAACTCATTTGACTCGTTCTTGACTACAGTAATGCCTGATTTCTTGGGTACAGTTTGAACAGGACTGCCCCAAGTAACATCTGAAACAGGGTATATGATACCCGCACCTAATAATTTCAGGACTTCAGCTCTAACTACCTCCTTCATGTGAGGGTTAAGTCTACGTTGCATTTCCCTTGACGGTTTAGCATCCTTCTCTAGGTAGATATGGTGCATGCAAACAGAAGGACTTATACCCTTTAAATCTGATATTGACCACCCTAAGGCCTCTTTGTGGTTTCTAAGGACATCTAACAGTCTACTCTCCTGTTCTTTTTCTAACTCAGAAGCAATAATGACAGGTAGAGTTTCAGATGGGCCTAGAAACGAATACTTTATGTTGTCAGGCAAGGGTTTCAATTCTAAGGAAGGTGGTTTGTTTGTGGATGTAGACAACTCTGGGATAGATGGACCACTGGACTCATTGGTTGATGATAGTTGATTTGTCTCTAAAGTTGGCGAGTCAATTGGCTTTGACAAAATGAGGGGTTCAACTTTCGCTTTCCACTTATCAGTATCCAGTAATGGGGTAGAATCCAGCAAAGCATTTACCTCAATGATACTTCCCTCCTCATCAAAGTCTAAGCCAAAATGAGCCAACAGTGTTTCTAAGGGATCCTCGGATAAAGTTTCAGGTAAAGAATCCTGAACGAACATATCTATCAGATTCAACTCGGTAAAATCCTCAACATCATCTGGAAAAAGTCCAGCTTTATAGATGTTCATCTCTACAGTCATGTTTCCAAAAGATAATTTTAAGAGTCCACTCCTACAATATATGACAGCATCAGATGTAGCTAAGAATGGTCGTCCTAAAATGACTGGAATCTGACTTTGGGTATCACGAACAGGGTCGGTATCCAAGATGATGAAATCTACAGGAAAGATGAATTCACCAACTTTTATTAAAACATCTTCCACTATTCCACGTGGTCGTCTAATAGACCGATCCGCCAACTGGAGAACTACAGGAGTGGGTTTTATTTCTCCTAAACCTAACTGTAAGTACACCGAGTAAGGAAAAAGGTTAACACTAGCACCTAGATCTAATAATGCTCGTTCGATCTCATGTTCTCCTATGGTGCATGGTAATGTAGGACTTCCTGGGTCTTTGTACTTAGATGGAAAGGTTTGTTGGATAATAGAACTCACTTGATTAGTCAAGAAGACTTTCTTATGCACATTCATCTTACGCTTTCTAGTACATATGTCTTTAAGGAACTTAGCGTAAGATGGGATCTGTTTAATGGCATCTAATAATGGAATGTTAATACTAACCTGTTTGAACATTTCCATTATCTCCTCAAACTGAGATTTCTTCTTAGGTTCTACCAGACGCTGAGGATAAGGGGCTCTAGGAACATATGGCTCAGGCACAATGGGTAGGTTTTCAGACTCAGGAGCCTTCACAGGCTCTTTACTAGGGGTACTAGTTGGTAAGGTTGGTGGTTCATAGTTTGGTTCACTATCTTTGGGAACTCCTACCTTATTGTCAATTGCCCTACCACTTCTAAGGGTGGTTACTGCATTGGCCTGGTCCATTGACATTTTACCCTTCGGATTTGGCTCTGGTTGACTAGGAAATATACCATGTTCTCTCTGCCTAAGGGCTTCTGTAAGTTGACCTACCTCGGTTCTTAGACTAGATATAGTCTGGTTGGTCTGTTGTGCAAACTCCATTTGGGCCTTAGCTAACTGCTTCATGATTTCCTCTAAAGACTCCTTGTTCTGAGAAGGATATTGGGTACTAGATTGACCCTGGTTTTGAGCATAAGGATTCCTAGGAGCATTAAACCCAGGAGGGTTCATTGAACTACTAATCTGACCCTGACCCTGACCCTTTGACCAAGAAAAATTGGGGTGATTTCTCCAACCCGGATTATTAGTGTTCGAATAAGGATCATATTTCTGACGGTTATCTTGCCTAGAGTTTAGATAAAGAGCATTAGCATGCTCTTTCTCGTCGGGAACAAAAAATAGGGTACACTTATTTCCAGTATGAGATGGGTCTCCACAGACCGAGCACGGATAAGAGATGGATTCATTTCCAACACTCATGACTTGAGTGGGATCCTCCCTGAATGCTTTAGGTTGACCAAGTTCTAGGGCTTCTATCCTTCTCGTCATGGCGGCGAGTTTAAGATCTGACTCATCAACTCTGTAGATGCCAGCTTTATTCGGAGTAGGATTAGCCCTAGTAGGAGGTCCTCTAGAAGTTTCCCATTGCTGGGATTTGTCAGCTAGATCTTCTAGAAAAGCCATGCAATCATCGGCGGATTTATGAGTAAAACCGCCACCATAGAATGATTCTACCATGGATGTAGTTGGGTAATTTAGTCCGTCATAGAGAATCTGGACTAGTCTTATCTTTTCAAAACCATGGTGTGGACACTGTAGTAAGATTTCTTTAAATCTCTCAAGATATTTATAGAGAGATTCTTCTTCTTGCTGCACAAAACTATTAAGACTTTGCCTTAAAGAGGTAGTTTTGTGTTTCGGGAAGAATTTCAGAAGGAATGCACTGCTCAATTCTTCCCATGTAGTAATGGAATGGGGTTGTAAGGCATACAACCAAGATTTTGCTTTCTCCTTCAGTGAGAAAGGGAACAACCTAAGTCTCAATATTTTGTCAGGCATATTGGGGAAATTCATAGTCCCACAGATTTCTTCGAAATCCCTAACATGGTAGTAGGGATTCTCGTTCTCAACCCCACGGAAAACAGGGAGCATTTGAATAGTGCTCGGTTTCAACTCGAATTGAGTCGTGCATTGGGGTAACTGTATGCATGACGGTTGACACGTTCTAGTGGGATTCATGTAATCCCTGAGTGTCATAGGCTGATTTCCATCCCTGGCTTGGTTTAGATTCTCACCCATAGTGTCACTCAAAGAGAGATTCGCTAAAAGATTACTTAAATGTGCTTCTCTACTGATGAAACGACCTCTCTTATCACGATATCTATTGGGCATAAACTAGAGCCCAACGACCGAGGATATTCGAACCAAAGAATCACTACGAGGAACCTATAGGAAAGCAAACACAATCAAGCTGACTCCACCAAGCAACCTAAACAAAATCTAGACAATAGACAGGTTTGTCAGATTCACCCTACAAATCTAGACAGCTCCTACTTCGGCACAACATTTGAACTTTGACTGTTTATAAAGGTTACTCGATCAGAGTAGTCGGTAGACAATTCTCCAGGAAGACAACCAACAATGAACGTTGTGACAGCCGTCTTCCTTTGGCAAACGTTTCCTCTTCTCGAGGCGGCCTTTTTGACAAGAATTGTTTACAAACTTTCCTCTGAGAATGCCTAGATAAAAGTCAATTTCCCGAGTTGTTTTTGAAGGGTCTTATGAGCTCGATACCTTAGGGGCTGATGTCTAAATAATATTTTAGCTTTTTAAGTGAGGTTTGGGTTCGTGAATGTTGTTACCTATGTGGGCAAGAGAACGGTGATGAAATCCGTTTCTTATCTTGTAACTGGGTTAGTGCCCTTACTAGAATGATTACACTAAACAGTTCGGTCACAGCAATTAGGCACACGAATTCACACCAAAACCCACTGACAGGAGATTCGTGGGTGTTCAAGAAATTTACCTTCCGTTCAAGACGGGCGATGACCTTTGTAGATGACCCGCGAATGTTCCGACCCGAGGTTCCGTTTTGATTTTCGGTTACAATTTAATTAAGCCCTCCAATTTAGGGTCAAAACTTTAAAACCAAAAATAAAAAGAAAGTCTCTCTCTCACCAAATAAAAAAAAAATAACAAAAAATGTAAATTCTTCTTCTTGAGCTCCTCTCCTTGTTGCGCCTTCTCCTTTGCTCCTTAGTGTTTTTCTACACCAAAAACGGAAAAGCAAGTAAAAGTGTCCAAAAATATAAACTTACCAAAAATAGAAATAAAATTAGATTAAATTTAAACTAAGTCCCCGGCAGCGGCGCCAAAAACTTGATGGGCCTAAAAGGTTACCCTAAATAGGTCTACACCCGCAAGTGCACGGGTGTCAAGTTGTAATTTCTCGGTAAGACCGGTTCGTTCCTCAGAGACTAAGTCAAACTCAATTTAATCTTAAAACTATTGTGATTTTCAAAAGTGGTTTGATTGGTAATATGATTCCAAAAAAAAATAGCAAATATAACTCAAAAGAAAACAAATAAGTTGAAATTCAGAAAAGGGGAACCTAGGGTTTTCGAATCCGTCCATATGATAATCCTAAAGACGATGTATTTGCCTTAATCAACTAAGTTCTTTGTTTTACTCGGGTTCTATTACATGAACGTTCTAGAATCCGGAAGATGTTGTCATTAAATCAATAAGAACTTTAAAATATATGAAGATTTAATCTAAAAATTGACTTGCATATAAATCAAAACAATAACATTCTCATTATGGACTTCATCTAAAACCCTAGATTGGAAAATTAGTTTCTCATGATGATAGATGGAAGTTTAACTAAATAAATGATGGGAGAAAAGTAGAAAAAGTCGGATTTCTTACTGATTTTGCAGCCAAACAGAGCCTGAAGGAATTGATTTCCTTTTGATTTTCCGAGATTCTGCCAAACGCACCCTCTGGGAAAACGATTTTCTCGTCTTCCCGGAAATGGTTTCCCTCTGGGAAATTTATTTTCTCATCTTCTTCAACCTTCTTTCTCTCTCTAAACTTTCTGTTTCTTTCTCACTCTTTCTGTAATCTCTCTCTCTCTCACTCTCTTTAATCTCCCTCTCTCTCACTAAGAAGTAGAAAATAACAAGAGAAATCAAAAATCAAGAAAAATCAAACTAATTTCTTAAAACCGAGTTTCTGTCTCTCTACAATATCTCTCTGTCTCTCTCTCTTTCTTTCTCACTAAGAAGCTAAGATTAACAAAGAGAAATCAAGAAATCAAGAAAAACTAAATTGATGAAGCTCTCGGTTTCTGTCTCTCTCTCTCCTGTTCTTCTCTCTAAAATTCGTGATGTCCAGCTCTCTGTTTCTCTTCTCTTTTATAGACCAACCGAGTCTCTCTTTGATTCGAATTAATCTCCCAAATCTCTCTCGGTCTTATCTCTTCCTCCATTCGGTTTTGATTTAGTCTAAGATCTTCACATTATTATCTCTCGGTTTCCCTCTCTAATTCAACTTCCTGTTTTAACCACTAGCCTTCTCTCTCTCTCTAACTTTCTTAACCAACCTTATTCTTCAATCTCGGGTCTTATCTCTTCTCAAGAGTATCTTCGATTTGGCAAGAAAGAATCGGAGAAGATAATGGCAGCTTCATCACGTACTGATGAGGAGGGATCAAAATGATCTAGTGTTTCGCGCGGCAGCTAACATAAACTACGACAGGAGCCACATACACGGGATCTGTGGGAAATATCTACGGCCGTCGATCCATATGATGTGTGTAAGGGAGCATCATAGTACCATGGGCCATGTCACACCCAACTGCTGCTAGTTCAAGATCCCGAAAACACCCGGGAGCCCACCAAGCTTCCCGACAGTATACCGTGAACTCATGTTACCGTCAGATTGCGTTGTGTCCTCCTGATGGATCTGCGCCACGTGGCTCTAGGTGTTTTGGTCAAATGATTTTGACCCCAATCTTTGACCTCACCTAAATTGCTCGTCCGGACCCCGATTCGACTTCCGTTTTCACCTACGGGCTCGTCTTGGACTCTACTTTCCATCCGAACACTAATCTTGACCAAGAAGTCAGAATCAACAAATGACCAAAATGCCCCTAGTCTGTATTCTTTCCGACTTTATCCGTTTTGCACGCGTAACTCTGTAAAAAGGTACCTGAACATAAAAGAGAGTAATTCGTGAGAGTAACTGCTCTAGAGAGACTAACTCGTCTAAATTAAGAGACTCAGATGGGACATTTCTATGTCTCATCATATATCCCGTCCTAGGACACGAACAGTTGTATCAATCAAACTTGACGAAATTTTAGCCCAGATCTTCTATAGGCGTCCCATAGTATTGTTATTGATGCTCTAACCAAACATGCCACTGTCTTTCCATATTTATTATTGCTATATTCTGGATACCCTAATTTTTGGTATTCTATTTATTCTTTATTTTCGATTTTTTTCTTAAATTAGTTATTTTATTGAGAGAGATAGATATTTCAATTTCTTTTTTTAACTTTGTAATTTCTTTTGTTTCATTTTTACTTAAATTAGTTATATTATTTCCAAGAATGACACAATTATTTCTTTTTAAATAGAATATTTTATTTCTAAGAAAGTTTATATTTCTTAGTAATATGTTTTATTAAAAAAAATTGTGTCAACGTCTTTCCCTCCTGATTTAGAGCATCTCCAATGCAAAACTCAATCTTAAAAACTCGGAGTGCCACATAGGATTTTCTGAGTTTTTCTTAAAAAATCATCTCCAATGCAAAACTCAACTAAGATCTCAAAGATGATGTGTCGAGAGTGGAACAGAGATATCTCAAGAGGACACTCTATTTTCAGAGTGTCCTCTTGAGATATCTCTAATTGTCCAACTCATCAATATTTAAATTTCAACCAATAGAAATCAAGTCTTCGTATATTTCCAAAATAACTAATTATTTTTTTACAAAAATAACCATGACACGTAAGTAAAATAAAAGAGTTTAGAGTGTTGCATTGGAGACATACAAGAATTGAGGATCTCTATTTTCGACACCTAGGAGTGAGAATCTTAATTGGAACTTGACAAATAGAACGAATAAAGATTTTTTTGAGTTTTGCATTGGAGATGCTCTTAGTTTGGATTATACATTTGTAACTTGGTAATTTTGTATTTTGTTTAGCATATTGTTGTACCATTTTTGTTGACTATTATTGCACTATTACTTTATTTTATTAAAACAAACAAGATAATGCTGCAAACACAATAATTATGACTAAGAGCCTTGTCTCATGCATAAAATGTCGGTGTCATAGTTGAAATTGTGGACTCTGCAAGATTGCCACCCATTAATAATTTATATTTTATTTTATAAGTAATAATGGTACAACTTAACAAAAAAATGATAATAATGGTACTGCCATATTCTGCAAGTTATAAAATACATACTCTGTTTATAGAGATTATTATATTAACCAAAAGTGCATACTTGTGGGATACAAATTGGATTTTCTTTCTAAATAGTGAACACTAAGTTGTTTTCCCCGCGCTCTCAACCAAAAAATAGTTGTTTTCTCCACGAAAAATATCTAAAAAGACAGGAACCGATTCGAAAGCGTCAAAATTCAACCATACGAAGAGAATTCTCGATATACAAGCGGACAAACTGACAAAATGAGCTTGACGAAAGAAAAGATCTAAGACTTAGAACAATGTTCCTCATTTCTTAATTACTATGTATTGTAATGGTACTCTTACTTTATAATTAAACTCCACATTTTTACAAAAAAAAAAAAAAAACAAAATCAAAATTTATCATCTCCTCACCTGAAGTTGTAAAGACATTAACACTTGTTGTTCTTTTATTTAACTAGAGTGTTAAACTATACATAGTTTAGTTGTGTAGACTAAAAAAACGAAGTTCAGTGAGATTTTTTTATTCGGAACCCCCAATAACATGATATGTCTGTTTTGGCACTTCTATGCCTCACTGTTTTAAAGATCTCACTAGAAGAATGCTTAACTTATTTAGATGAGCACCACCCTCCGTTTCACCACCAATTTAGAATTGTATATAACGTTAAATTAATTATTTAGGGGGTCTTTGACACTTATATCATTTTTTGTTGTTTGAAGTGGCGAATGTCGTCGAACCAATAACATCTCCTCTCCCAGCCTACTAGAGTATCTATTACCTATTATAATAAAACAGATTCCTCGATTATCCAAGAAATAAGTCTGGCCGTTTATTTACTTGAGAATTTGTTTTTTTTATCGGATCCAACGAATTAGGTATCTTAACAAATATTTTTAAGTTTTTGAGTAATTATGCAAACGGTTGAGGCTAAGTTAGTCTTTTATTCCCACACTTTTAGTTGAGGGAAAAAAATGAGAGATAGTTTTGACCCTATTTCACTTTTTTCCTTAAAAATATTTGAAAAAAAAATCTCTTACACGATTTCTCAGAACCACTTCTATCGTGTTTTTCTTCTTTCCCAGAGAGAAAATTAACTATCATTTTTTCTCATCTTCTTTTTTTACTGAAAATCAGAATCGGAATTGAACGTGACCTACCAAAACGGCATTAGTCAAGAGAGATTTGCCGCGTCCGTAGAACATAGTGGAAACCTAGTATACATAAAAAGGAAGACAATTCACCAATTTTGTTGATTGTTCCTATTTTAGCTTATTGTGATGCATGCTGGTTAAGCTATTTTTACTGCAATATAGATAAGGGACGAATTAGTGTATGGGATCTCAGGTCGAATGCATTAATCAATTTGCATTTTTTCTATGTGCATGTGCATAAACGTGCAAGCTCAAATCTCATAAACTCTGATTTAGCTAGAACTCTACCACTTTCGCTGAGGAAAAAAAAAAGGAATGATCATTACATAAACACAACATACAAAAAATCAAAGCTACAACCCTAGTTTCAACATTGGCTATTGGGTGTTCTAGCTCCCAAACCACAACCATATAAAAATCAAAAAAATGTAATTCTATTAAAAAAAGAAGGCCTAAAATCGGTTGGAATCTAATGTGGTCGTCAAATTGCTTCTGAACTTTCTCTCTTGATATATTAGACGAAATTCAGACATCTACATCTAATTCATATATAATTTCTCGGGTAGACCGTAACTTTGTAACAAAAATTTATGACATGTAGAGATCCCTCCATACATTAAGTAAATCAAATCAGTGTCAACCTAATTTGTTCCACAACAGACCACCCCTCCTAAAATTTAGCTACAATTCTACAGACGGGATCTACCGATTCACAAAATGTGAAAGAGATCCTCCGACTCTCGGAGTCAAACTTAAGCACTGATTAATTAGTCCTTACCACTTGTGCAGAAATCAGCATCGTCCTCACCTAAGTCCGGCACACAACCGACCCATGAATCGGATTTCCTACCTGACGTAAACCGTTTCAACCCACCTAAAACGGGCGGTCCCGACATGGAAGTACGCATAGAAATTTCCTCATGTTTCAATGCAGTCACGTTCTTCTTGTTCTCTTTCTCTGTCGGTGGTGATTTTTGATCCCTCTTCTTCTTCTTAGTACTCATCCGAAAAAGCGCTGTTACATTCGACCAGAACCCGTTTTTATCGGGTTTAGGAGTATTTGTCAATTCGACTGCTGTTATATCGTCAGTGACGGATCGGTGACGAAATCTCAAACTAAGACTCTTAGCTACGAGTGATTCTTTCTTTGACCTAACTCTTCCAATACATGAAACTTTAGGGGAAGAAGGTTCGTTAGGGCGTTGGACTGAAGATGATTTAGATCTTTTAGGGAAGAATCGAACTTTTGAAGGTTTTGAATTCTTTCTTAGTTTACAATCAATGAAACAAGAGTTTTGAGATTTTGGAAGACCGATGATGGATGATTTTGATCTTAATAAATTCGAGAACAAGGTTTGAGATGTAGAAGAAGAAATGGAATTGGAGTGAGAAATTGAAGTGGAATGTGGTTGATGATGATCTAGTTGATTGTTTTGCATTTTGAGATTTGATTTCTTTGAATCGAGGAATCCGCCATTAATTACTGTTCTATTAACCATTGCAGAATCGTAATTGTTGTTGCCGACGCCAATATGATGTTCCTGATTGATTTCTGCCATTAGAGAGAGAGAGAAGGAGAGAGAGAGGGAAGGAGAGAGAGAGAGAGAGAGAGGGAGCTATCTCCGATTCTTACTGTTTCAGTTTATAATAAAACTACTGGTGCAAATTTGTAATTATTCCATGTTTAAACATGAGTAAAGAAGACCCTCCACCTGATTGGTTCCGAAGTCAGGTATTATACATCATGAAGATGTGATGAGCACGATAACCGTCTGATCTAAACCATGAATGAAAGATGCAGCCAACGACATGAAAGAGGCCTAAAGACTGATAAATTTATTACAGTACAATATTTACTGTATATATTGCCTAAACATGGGATAAATCTTAATTGCAAACTGCTTCTACCGAGACTCGATCTTTAGAGTATCTCCCACACAACCATCTTACAAATTTTCAGTATCACGTAGGATTTTTAAGACCTTCAAATTCTCTCCAATACAAAATTCAATTTAGATATCTAAGATGATTTGACGGCAGTTTAATAATGAATATCTTAAACTATTTCTGGAGCATCCTCTGAGATATTTCTAACCGGATAAATTATCAGTTTTAATATCTAAATCAATACAAATCAAGTCTTCATATATCTTCATAATAACTAATTATAATTTACAAAAATAACCATACTACTAAGTAAAAAAAACAAGTATTGCATTAGAAACA
The DNA here is from genome assembly GCF_041429995.1 of Eschscholzia californica. Taxonomy (NCBI): domain Eukaryota; kingdom Viridiplantae; phylum Streptophyta; class Magnoliopsida; order Ranunculales; family Papaveraceae; genus Eschscholzia; species Eschscholzia californica. The sequence continues at coordinate 38,018,042 of NW_028238420.1, read as the reverse complement.
CAAAAGAATTAAAATCTTTAGTTTCATCGGCTAAGAATGAGAATCTCGAGTAAAATTTAACACGTAAGGCTAAAATACATATCTTTTGAGTTTTGCAGTGGAGATGCTCTTATGCAAGAGCGAAGTCAGGGTGGGGCGGTCCCTGGCTGCCGCCAGGGATCAAATGTTGGATACTTGTACTCTACATGTGCTACAATTGACATGGTTGACTGGCAATCCGGGTGGTTTCTTCTTATGGCCAACGCACCTAAGGACACGATAGATCGAATCCTATCCCAGTCAATCCTTATTTTCGCTTTTGCTTTCTAAATTAATTCCACATTACCCCTTACATACTGTATTCTTTAACTTTCCGTCCAACCATAAGCCCCCTATTTTCGAATCAAATTCTTCTTTTACCCCTTCTTTTGGCTAAGTTCAATTTTATCCTTTCTTTTAGGTTCCTTCCTATATTCTTTAGGTTCCTTCCTATATTCTAGTCATTTGTCTTCAAATTACCAATGATCACATACATTAATTCTAATGAATGTGAAGTTTTTCTTAAGTTCTTCATGTTTGAACTATTAACGAAAACTTCGCCTAGCTCTTATTTGTTCAAATGAGAATTTTCGAAATCACTTATTCTGGATTGAAAAGTTACAATAGAGATAAGAATAATGATAGAAAAGTATCACATTCGGCGAAAAATTATGAGTTCGTATGCACTAATACAAAAATTTTGCTCTTTAAGTAATTTTAGGCTAGTCTGGGCTAGCTTAAAATCTTAGCTCCGCCCTTGCTCTTATATCTTTTTCGTGATAATGATCTCAACAAAACTAGTTTGCATGCGCTAAGAGTATTAGTCTTGGGACCAGCCAATATATAGGAATAATGTGAAGTGTGAGTAAGGTGTACAATTAAGAAGATAACGAATTAGAACTATCCATAAATTCTTTCCTACTACAAACAAGAGAAAAGGCACTAGCATCTGGACATTACAGGAATGACATACAAAGATCATTTGCTATAAATTGTACATTCTAACTATTTTTTAAATTAATCTTTCTTTTTTCATGATATTGATTTCTTTTTAGTATGGAAATAAAAGAGGAAGCAACAATGTAAGAGGTAGGTAATTACCAGTCTTCTCGTCAAATCACAATTCCATTTGATGCAAGTGTGTCATAATGACTAACGTTCGTTAGAAGAGATGTTCGAGATACCTCCTCCAGTTTCCCGTTTTGTAGGAGCAATATTCGATCAGCCATTAAGACAGTTTCTATCCTGTGAGCAATCACAAGTACCTAAAATATCAAAGATAAAACAGAAGTACGATCATTTTAATAGTAGTGGGCAACAATCGAAGCAGAGGTATTAAGCTTGTTGGGCATCTATCTTAAAACCAATCAGAAATAAGAGGAACGACCCTAGTGATTTTTTGTGTTAATCGTTAAACTTTCCTTTGTCTATGTGGGACTATTCTTAGAAGGTAGATTTTCACAAAAGAATGTCAAAGAATAAAATTAAGGTACTAATCTTACAGTATGGTTTTCCATTAACCGCTCTAAAGCTTGTCTGACTAAAAACTCGGATTTGCTATCAAGAGCAGAAGTTGCTTCATCCAAGAGGAGGACAGAGGAATCCTGGTAGATGGCCCTTGCTATAGCTAGCCTGCAAAATAATTAGAAAACACGATTGAATAAGAAAATTTCTTACCAACCGGATGAATGTCTAATCTAATGTTGTTACCAGGATGTTGACTTCAGTCAAGAAAATCTTGACGAATTATGATGTACTGTCTTTACGTTAGGTAGACTAAATTAACCAACTACTGAAAATTTTGAATCTTTTCACTAACAAAATCACCTTTTACTGTATTTATGACTAATAGGAGTGATCAGTCCATAGTAGATTGTCCATACTTCGATGAATCCATGAAAATCTTTTAGGTTTGGTATATTTACACTTGTAAGATAACAATTCACAGTTAACGTAAATAGGTAATAGGAAGACGGCTTGAGATTTCACCTCTGTTTCTGCCCTCCACTCAAAATTGACCCCCTTTGACCAATATTGGTTTCATATCCTGCTGGAAGTGTTTTGATGAATTCATCAGCATTTGCTGTCCTTGCTGCATTTACGACCCGCTCCATATCGATTTTGTTCACCAGATCTTGATAGCCGATATTCTCAGCAACTGTACCTGAGAAAAGTGTCTGGAATATATTTAGAGGTCAATAATTGGCCAAGACTTTCCGAGATTGCTTGAATACATTAATAACTGGAAGAGAAATCTATAAATGATATACACTGCAAGTTGTAGAAACAAATAATCAATTGAAAATAATAAACAACAGATATCTTGCCCAATAATATCGTGTTACGTTAATCCCACATTGGTTGTGGAAGGGGCAGGGGGTGTGTGGGAGAAGCCTTACCTCTTGAGCTAGCTTTTGGGGTGAGAGGCCCAAGACCACCTATCAGAGCCCGGGTGATAACAAGTCTCGGCCCAATAACTATTGAAGTTAAGAGCCAATGTGTGAGGGGGAGATTGTTACGTTAATCCCACATTGGTTATGGAAGGGGCAGGGGGTGCGTTAATAAGTGTGGGAGAAGCCCTACCTCTTGAGCTAGCTTCTGGGGTGAGAGAGCCCCAAGACCACCCAACATATCGAACATGGTCAAGATCACTTTTGTAGCTAATCTATGTAAATCGTAAAAACTCTGTCAGTTCCACCCACTACATTCTATGGTATTTCACAATACATCGTTGACACATATCCTAGAAACCCATTCTCTCGCAGAATGTCTTGGCATTTTCCAAATCTCAACCACTAAGGCACCGAAGGGCTACGATCCAACTAGAATGAAGATAGAAAAGATCCCATGTTCACTACGATACAACAGCCCAAGTACATCCTGCAAAATAAATACGATTTGACACACATGCGTTTGCAACACGACTTCGTCATACTAACTACTAGGAGGTGCCAAACTGATATTTTTCACAAAAGGACGATCGAAGGCGGAAAAAGTCGTACGAAGTGAAAGTTGAATAATTAACAAGAAGGGTGTTTGTGTCCCACACGAGTTGGACATAGTCATGAAAAACAAATATAGCACATTAGAAAGGTTAGAGGAGAAACTATCAACTTACTATGTCCTGAGAAACTATACCGACGTGTCGCCTTAAGCTTTCCAATTGGATGTTCTGGATATTATGATCATCTATTAGTATACAACCTGCCAATAGGGGGGGAACCTTGAGACTAATGCATAAGAAATTACTCTGTCTTACGTAAAGCTTGGACAGAAATAAGAGAAAAACAAAATATGTACTTTTTAACAGTCAATAACAAGAAAAATTTTAGAAGTTCCATAGAAGTTGAGGATAAATCATTATATCACTAACAAATATCTAAGAGATAGAAGATGACACTGTCAGGAGATAAATAGGGCTTCTTAGAAGTGTTCACTCACCACAAAGGGGGTCATAAAGGCGAAGGAGCAGTTTCAAGAAAGTTGTCTTCCCCCCACCAGAAGGCCCAATGAGAGCAATAGTTTCTCCGGCTTTTATATGAAGATTCATTGCATTTAACACAAGAGGCATACTTTCTTCATACTTGAATGAGACATCACAAAATTTCACATCCCCAGTTACATGATCTAAATCAAATGCATCTGGTTTCTCAATTACCTGAATATGTAAATAAAAGATGCAGCAGTTCAAATAGGGGAGAGACTTTTTTTTTTGACAACGTTAGGATTTGAACCCTGGTCTCTCCAGTGGAGAGACATTGAGTATGTAACCACTCAATCAAAGTGAGTTTCACTATAACGTGTGAATATTAAGCTACTGCTTATTGCACCAGTGAACATAAGTAATGGATCCTTATAATCGGTGTAATTAACGGTGTGTGATCAGCGTAGACGTGTCACTATTTAGAATTTAGGAAAACTAAACCAATCTTTCACCTCCTTTATGACTTACACAATTCACAACCTATCTCAAGGCGATATATTCTTCCTCCCTCCGTTAATGACTTCATTTTATTCACTTAGGAGGTCAGAAACGATAACCAAGTGACAGTGAATACCTGAGGGCTGAAGTTGGTTAAATCAAACAAGCGCTGTATAGCTGGTTCTCCTTGCTTCAACTCGTTGTATGCTTTCCCAACATCCTGCATGATTCTTTACATTCAGATCAAAGAACTTTAGACGACTGCCGAATCATAATACGAGGGAAATGTGAATAACCACTGCAAATGACACGAGTATTACAAAATGCAAAAGATTCTAAACCATCTATACTTTAGATAATATGAACTACGAAACATCTTGCCAAACCATATACACCAGATAAGTTAATGTTTGTAATGTATCCGCTCGTATTTACATGATTAAAAAGTAAAGAGTGAAAGCAAATGGGCCTTTGGTAAAATGGTTTGCATCCTCTCGTAAGTCCTAAAGGTCATGGGTTCGAGTCTTGGTGGAGGTGGAATACGCCAAGATTTATCTCATGTAATCATAGGGCAAGAAATAAAGTAAAGGTAGTCTAGATGGGCTTTAAGGCCCCTTAGGATGGGATCTTTATTGGCCTCTAAGGGTCCAAGTGTGTGTGCTCATCCAATCATCATTTCGTATTTCAATACTGTATCTTCGAGATGTAATCAATGCCATGTAATGACTCTTGGAGTCCTTTGTCAAAAAAAAAGTAATGAGTGGTTTTGTTGTAATTTGCAGGGATGACATATTAATACCTGAATCGGCTCTATTAAGAGAAACAATGATGTCACAAACGAAACCATACTTGAGCCATCAAAAGAACCTCTTGAAAGAACCAATGAACCAACACAAAATATCCCCAATAAGCCTACGTACATAACTTGAACAATCTGAGGAATGAGCGCTTTCATTCTCTTCTTTCTCAACTGATTAGATAGATCTCTAAGTGCAAGCCTTTCAAACCTCACGCTTTCACACAACTCCGCATTACTCGCTTTCACAAAAAGCATTGATGGAAGGACCTGAAATTTGTGAAATGATAAAGTGAGCAAATAAAAACTTCAGAGATCTTCCTTAATAAATCAACTAGGACATATACCTCGTTTAGGTACGTGGACAACTTGGCAGCACTAACATGTGACTTCTTAGACATTCTGGAAAGTCTTTGCCCGAGATAAGCAATAACAAGGGATATACAAGGAATTACCTACAGATTCACCAAAATATAATTGGTCAAAACAGTATATAATTGTACCAGTACATAACTATCAAGTTCAAAAAGCATTTCTGTCTTACCAAGGCTGTTGTCAATGAAAGAATAGGGCTCAAAACTATCATCTGAGACGCCATCGCTGTTAGCTGCAGCGAGCTGGGCACTATAGTCTATTCAAAAATTTGAAAAACAAGTTGAAGAGCACGCGAAATCTCAAGCAAAAGTAGTTCACAAATTTCACATTATACATTAACGCACGCAAATTCCCGATATTTCCAAAATGTAGGTTTGACGGTACCATCTTCGACAAAAATACTTTAGGGGTAGTGGTATCATAATAATCACGAACGATTAAAGAACGAAAGCATCCCGACTTTTCCTTCCTCTAGATTCGACATCCATGTATAAACTTTTTAATGTTTGAGTCTTTTGATGACAAAATTTGGATACTTTTAGCTATTCCATGAAACTAAACCTAAGATAGAAATGAGAAGGTATAAAAGTACTCACATTGAGGAGAGAATAAACAGTATCAGCAACATCAGAAGCTTCTGCAGTAATCCGATAAGCAATATCTCCAGTCAAAACCCCAGCTCCACCTTCAAAAAACCCTAAATCTCTCTGTAAAAGTCTCTCAAATACATAAACCCTAATTTTATAAGACGAATTCAAAGCCGCTTCCCAAAGAAAAGCTTGTTGCCAGTAATTAGCAACTAACCGAATCAAAACCAAAATCCCCACAAACAAACCCTCTTCCACTAATCGACTCGCATCAATTTTCCCCAAAATTGCTGAAAAGTTTCCGACTTTAGGGACAATCTTAGAAAGACAGTAAACAGATACAAAACTACAAATCCAACCCTTAAGAATTGATCTCCATTGGGATTGAACGTAAGGTTTGATAGGAGATAAAGAAGGAAGAGAAATAGGAAATGAATTAATTCGTGATTTCTTTTCTCGGTTGTGAGAATTCGAAGGAATTCGAGTAGAAAATTGAAGATATCTTTTGGTTATAGAGTTATTGAATGAGAATTTTCTGACGGATGAATCGGCTTTGAAGGTAAGATTGGTGAATTTTGTTTTAGGATTGAAGAAGAAGAGAGTTGAAGTTGGGTGAGGAATTAGCGCCATTTCCCGGGAAGAAGATGCCGGTTTGAAAAATGGCTCCCGGTTCCCGGCAATTTTAACCCGCCCTTTGAGTACGCTTTTATGGGTAGACTCTTTTCGTCTAAGAGATTAGCCTGAAATGGGAGCGGACGATGTGACGCCCCGTGCCCCAAAATAGACACGATCACGTTCCGTCAATTCAAAAACGAGACAAAAATTCAGTAGAGGCTCATCTGTAAATCGAACCGATCGCATATGTAAACCTGTCATGCAAACCATACATTCGCATACACAAAATAAACATAGAGTGGAAGCTCAAACTCAACATTTCTTCGGTCCGAAACCCGAACCATAAAAAAAGTACAAAAACCTCATGAAACAACCATAAAATCTATATACAAGTCTAAGTGTTTTTTTTGTTGAAGTGTACAAGTCTAAGTGTTGAGTATATATATATATATATATATATATATATATATATTCGAATTTGGTTTGTGCAGTAACTACATAACTTTGAAATAAGGAAAAGCCAATATGCAAATCACCAAAGAAATGAACATTAGGTTCTGGGATAAGAACCTTCGTACAACAAAAGAATAGTTTAAAGAAAACAATGAAAACTTCAAACGTAAGAGCAAAGCCGCTAACTAACGAAGACTTCAACTATAACTGAATTTAAATCCATCTAACTTCTATAGCCATGACCAATTAAGGTCGATAATGCACTGTTTGAAAGGTACTTCTGTCCTAAACATTTTGTTATTAAATGTCTTCGCCAAAATCCGAGAGAAACATCTTCAAAATAGCAAATTACACACGGCAGTACTAATAGCGCATTGTGCACATAAACATTCATAAATCTCTCATCGTTAATCCGTTTCAACTCATTTTTAAATCGTCGGAAAGGTTATCTCATTTCCAATGTTTTTTCCTCAGGTAGTTTCTCCTAATTTCAACTAAAATATCTCCGAAAATCATAAAACGTACGCAGCAGTGCATCAGTTTTACTAATCGTACATTGCGTGTTCAAACACTCATATTTTTCTCATCCGAGCTCCAAATAACTATTATAATACCTTTCTGAAATCGTTACGAGACGAACTACAATGTTGCTGAAGACTCCAAATTCTAAATAAACCTCTAGGACTAGCTAAACACTAAAAACAGTACCAGTTCCTTCATCGGAATATGTTAATTGTTTTTCTTATAAATCCTAGTTACATCAACACTTCCCTTCACGTATGAGTTGAGAACTCTCAACTTAATTATATCATGTACCAATTTCATCGTTCAACAAAAAAAAAATACCAATTTCATCATCAGCACATACAAAAGTGAAATTCCCAAAATTTTCATTTATAAAACCCCAAATACCATAAATTCTTTAGGGTTAATTTGACATAGACCCCCATTTATTTAGTAATATTAGGACTTCACCCCCAAAATCAAAAGTGTTCTGGCGTTAACTCCCAATTGGCATTTTTCCGTCATTTTCACGTTAACTGGTTCGCGTGTGAAACACACGCCCGATTAGTGGCGAAACTACCCCCCATATAATCCTCCATCTAATCTAACGGTGTACAATATTTCTCGTGATCAACGGTCCATAAATACTTTCTGCCGGGGTTTCTTGAAGTACTCGACACCATCACTTTTCGAATGTCATCGCAATTTCTCTTCTTACATACCGAATAAAGAAAGGGACAATTTAAAGCTACATGAGTCTTCATCTCACAAATTTGACACAAGATTTCCTGTAAACGAAAATAACTTATAACTTATCAGATAACACACCACTGTAAATATAGTAATTAGAGAAGGACCCCCAACCGAGATTAGAAAAGAAAAAAGTGTACCTCAGTTGATGAACTAGACTTAGCTCCTCCTCCCATCGTTTTGCCAACAATGAACTCACTTCCTTGTTACCCTCCCAAAACCTCATCATCAATTGATTGAAGCTCTTGCTTTTTATAGAGCTTTAGGGTTCCAACCGTTGGAACTTCAAGGGTGTTTTGGATGATATTCCAACATCTATTTTGAAGGGTCATTTCTGGACCGTTGATCACAAGAGGTATTGTACACTGTTGGATTAGATGGAGGATGATATGGGGGTAGTTTCGTCACGAATCAAGCGTGTGTTTCACACTGGAACCATTTAACGTGAAAATGACGGAAAAATGCCGATTGGGGGTTAACGCCAGAACACTTTTGATCTTGGGGGTGAAGTCCTAATATCACTAAATAAATGGGGGTCTATGTCAAATTAACCCAATTCTTTGGTAACTAAGTTGTTGATTTCTTACCTTGATACCACTTAGTATTGCTTCCTTTGATGAATCTCTTCCATCTCCTTCATTAATTCGTCGAATTCTTCAAGTTACAAGTAAGAACCTCCATTAAAACTATCATAGCATTTTAGAGAGAGATTGTAAAATTCTTACAAAAATCAACAAAATCTAGCTTAAATCACTCCTAATACCCTTACCTTCAAAGAAACTCGAATTCCTCTCTAAAATTTGCTTGAAATTCTCCCTTTGATTCGAATTTCGTTCTCTAAAAAACCTCAACCCTAAACTTAAACCCAGCTAAAAGAAGTAAAGAAAAGAAAAGTCGGTTCTCATTTCTCCCCCTTTCTCAGCCAAAATTTCACTTCAGTCCCTGGATTTGGCTTGACTGCAGAATAACTCCCAAATTTGGACTATTTGTTTATTTAACCCCTCTTTTGGCTTAGTCTAACTTCAAAATGGTCCATCGTCTAATCTTAATCTTTTAACCAAAGACGTGGGATGTACCGTCCATAACCCAAAAGTTTATGTGGCCAACCCCCATTGGTCCGAGTGTTTCTTTCTCATTAGCTTTCAGTCTGAGGTGTTTTTGTCTCATCAGCTTTCGGTATGTAATCGGCTCCTATTTTCAAGTCAAATAGAAATTTTGTTCGTTTAGAAGACGAGGTTGATGATGCATAAAATGTCCAGAAGTTGACTGATGTCAGAAAGTCAAGACTTGACCTGAAGTCCAACGGGTCAAACGGCTTAAGGCAGCGAACAACTAAGCCCTCGACGCTCCGCCACCTGCACCCCTAACTGGGAGGTCGATCAGGACAAGCTAAGAGGCATCAGCTCTGTTTCGTCCACGACACAGACAGATCAGCCCTGGAATTACTAAAGGAATGAGGAGAGTCCGCGTGAGCTACGTCTGTCTCCGTCCTAAACTGGGGAGGCAGGAAAGTGCCTACAACTTACCGACTCAATCCCGAAATCTCCCTACAGATCTCCGTCGTTTACAGATCCTAAGTGTTTAAGCAAATTTGGGTTTCAAGAGTCTCAAAGGAGGAAACATCTCCAAGAAGATCTATCCCCTCTCTACGAAGGATCCTTAAACTTAGGAACTTCTATTTATCCTGAATAGGAGATAAACCCTAAAGGGGAACCCTAATTCGGCCTATAAAAGGGTATCACATCATCTTCTTTAAGGTAAGCTCACTAAGTCTAACACACTAAACCACCCCCCCCCCCCCAAAAGAATCGATCAATACTCATTCTTTTACTGCAAAGAACAATCTGACTGTCTTGAGCGTCGGAGTCGTTTTCTTTCTTTTTGCAGGTTCTCCCCCCAGATTTCTAAGAGCAAGGAGCGAGATTTGAAGGAATATCGATCATCCAGACGGAATATTCCATTATAACGGAGGTTGTTCATGCATCAACTTCCTTTTTCATGCTGATATAACGGAAGACCATTTTTTGACATCAGCAGAGGCGACTTGAATATTTTCTCCCTAGTTTGCTCTCTATGGGATAGGAACTGCGCTCCGTGTATCACTTATTTTGAATTGAGAAAAAAGAGAACTTTGTGCCCTAATCCTAAGAAAATTAGAAAAAAGAAAGCTATGTGCCCTACCTAACCTTATGCGAGTCACAGACCGAAGCCTCACCACCCAAACCCATGCCGAACTGGAGCAAGATTACGGAGGCTTTGAAACTCACTCAAAATATATAAGACACTTCTAAAGCTTGAGCTTGCACCTACAACTTAAGTTATGGACAGTCTCTTGAGCCCCTCGGGCAAACAAAAAAGGACGGAGGTTTCATTACCTTTTTCTTTTGTTTTCCTCCACCAGATTTGGCGGGCTTGGATGACGGAGGTGGAGCCTTTTCCTTCTTTGGGGCATGTATATACGAAACAAATAAACATCATTGAACCAATGAAGATGACGAATAATAATCGAAGAGAGAAATAGAGGACCATTAGCTTACCATTTTCCTGAATCGTCTTCTAGGGTTTCTCTGCGCTGAATGAAGCTCCCACCAGTTGGCGAAAGTAAGAAACGGGGCTGAAGATAGCTAGGGTTTTTGTAATGATTGATGAGCTAACATGCACAATATACGAAAAATAAAGTCCTATAGTGTAAATAGAGGGGTCAATCTGGTCGGAAGCATGGGTTTCCCTCTATCGGCGAAAAATGGTCACCTGTCTTAGTGTTACTTGAATTTTTTACATGCAATTCAACAAGTTAGAGAGATACAATTCCCTCTCTCTCTCTAGTAGAAAACTGAGTTGAAATTAGGCAGTCCATCATGGTTATTTTCTAACGGGATTGAGAATAGTTGTGACTCGCTCTGCTCTTCATAGACGGATAATGACAACTTGCCCTCGCCAAGACTAGAAAGCAACCTCTTTTTTTATTTACTATCGACAATAATGATCAGTATAAAGGCATTGATACATCGAGACAATGTGATAAACACGACAACTGTCGAATTACTACTGGCCTAAAGCCCGACGAATTAAATGACTTGGGGCTTACACAAATTACTTATTTACTTAGCTAAAGTCTCCTTTATATTAGTAACACTATTATCGTTGGTCGTAAAAGGATCATGTAATTGACAGTGGACAAATTCGAGAAAGAATTTGGGATACAGGTGCACAGGAAGAGATTGTGAGATTAAAATAAGAAAGGAAATTTAAAAAAGTGACTTTATCATCAATGGATGGAAAATTGGAAACCTATAAGGCTATAAACAAATGAAAGGGTCAAAAGATCTACTGAGCATAAATCAGGGAGTCATGGGAGAAATTAGCCTAAATTTGAGAATCCCACCCGACCGCCAATTTAGACCAACTAGTTTGTGGACTGAAGAGAGAGAGAGAGAGAGAGAAGAGCGAAAATGGAAGGAGGAAGAAAGGTGGTGGTGTCGGCTCTGCAGTTCTCTTGCTCGGACGATGTCTCCACAAACGTCGATACAGCAGAAAGGTTTCTCTCTCTCTCTCTCTCTCTCTCTCTCTCTTTTTCTATTTCTCTATTTCTCAGCGAGCAGTTATGATTTTCATTTCTTTTTTATCTTTACCATTTGTAATTTGGATTTAGGATTTTATAAAGGTTAAGTACTTTCAAAATATCAATCAAATTCAACTTTTCAGTTTAACCAATCGATTGCTATAGATGGTGGCCTTTCATTTCTGTCCTTAATTTGTTGTATGAAGTGTGGTGAAATTCTTTGATTCAGGTTGGTTAGAGCTGCTCATAAGAAGGGTGCCAACATTATTCTAATTCAGGTATGATTTTGTAATTTGGGTTTTAATCATTAGCTCATCTTACCAACCCCTTTCTCAAATACTTATCTATCTGCATCACTTAAGTTCTGCTTGAAATAGGGTTTATTATTTTTTTGCATCATGGGCATGGCTGAAGAGATTTGGCCAAGCCCTTTTCTTTTCTATTCACTGAATTCAAATAAAAAAAATGTGTTGGAAATGCCCTACCTTTTTGTGCGGTTTGAACCATTGATTTACGTAATTGGAAGTGACCCAAAACACATGGGTTGGTAGAGAATACCTAGGGGTGCGAGACAACTCTTTCTAAGGAACTCGGCAAAATAGCCCCGTAACTTGGGGAAAAGAAGGGTTGCATCCTCACAAAGGGGGTCGAATTGACCAGGCCCGGGCGACTAATTAAGTCGTCTTAAGGCAGCAAGATGGATGGTATAGATGTCAAATTGTTCTGAAATGAAAAACTTATACCGTGGTTTTCTAGCGTGTAACTGGTTTCTAGCAAAACATATTCATATTGCTTTCGATCGGTTCTTATGTTGAGTTGGTTTTCTTCAGGAACTATTTGAGGGATATTATTTCTGTCAAGCCCAAAGAGAGGATTTTTTTCAACGAGCAAAGCCTTACAAAGGGCACCCTACAATTGCAAGGTGAAAAGATCGAATGTCATGTAGAACCTCTTATATTAAAAAAAGTTTTTCTTCTCTAGTTGGAGCTTTTTACCCTAACTTCTGTTTGCATAAAATGCAGGATGCAAAAACTTGCAAAGGAGCTGGGAGTGGTCATTCCAGTTAGCTTCTTTGAAGAGGCAAACACGGCCCATTACAATTCAATAGCTATAATTGATGCCGATGGTACAGATCTTGGACTGTACAGGAAGTCCCATATCCCGGATGGCCCGGGTAAGTTCACAACTTCAGGGTGCAAAGACTGTTATTGTTTGTGAACTTGTGATTATTTTGGTGTTTGATTAGTTTATTCTGCCCTTTAGGTTACCAAGAAAAGTTCTATTTCAATCCGGGTGATACGGGCTTCATGGTGATTTAGGTTTGTTGTTCTAGTTATTGAATAATATTATGTGATGAAACTCGTGCTGATTCGAGATGTTGTGCAACAAGCAGGTGTTTGAGACAAAATTCGCCAAAATTGGAGTTGGTAAGTTTAATAGTTGCTTGAAGGAGTACTATTAACATTACTTAGTACTATATCAGATAAGGGAAACTAACGGTAAAAATCAGGTAGGTCCTACCTTACAATATTATGGTTTCACATCTAGGTGTTTGCCGATGTGACTACATAATAAAAGTGAGTACTGGTTTTGTCCTCTAAAGTGACGAACTCGCAATTTGTCTTTCCGATAATGTTGAACAATGGCCTACAGTGCTATCATGCCTCTTTTAAGTGCAACTTTTGAAATGAGATGCCACATGGACTGGAAAAAATTCTTGAAATCTGTTGAACTAATGCTTTATGATTGAGCTGCGATTTTGTTCTCTATTTCTATCATATTTTTCCTCCTAAAAAATAAGTAAACGAGAAACCTAAAGTATCTGTTTCTCTTATGTTGATAGCTATTTGCTGGGATCAGTGGTTCCCTGAGGCTGCACGATCTATGGTTCTTCAAGGTGCAGAGATATTGTTTTACCCGACAGCCATTGGGTCCGAACCACAAGATGAAGGGCTTGATTCCCGTGATCATTGGAAAAGAGTCATGCAAGGGCATGCTGGGGCTAATTTGGTAAGTTTCTATATCCTTGTCCTTGGGGTTTCTTTCAGAATTAGGTAGTAATTGTTAGGATATTTTAACCACGGTCTTCTCATTATTAATTCTTTCACATTGCAATGTTGTTCGTGCATTTCAATTTGATGTTTGTTTGTACCTATTTATGAAAATTTAGGTACCGTTAGTAGCTTCTAACCGCATTGGAAAGGAATTAATTAAGACTGAACACGGAGATAGCTCGATCAAATTTTACGGGAACTCATTCATAGCAGGTAACTCTTTTGGTATTTTATGTTCAGAGAACTCGTTTTCTTCTGAATCAGTATATGGCTTATAGATACTTGCCGGGAAAATAAAATCACTGTGTGATTGATGAATAGGACCCACTGGAGAAATTGTTGCAACTGCCAACGATGTTGATGAAGACGTTCTCGTGGCGGAGTTTGATCTAGATAAGATCAAGTTGAAGAGACAAAGTTGGGGAGTTTTTCGGGATCGACGTCCTGAACTTTACAAAGCACTTCTCACGTTAGATGGTCGATATCCTACTTCTTGATTTCATCATTTAGTGTGACAATCCAGTTTCTTCCTTGGTATAAGATAATCAGTGGAGTCCATCACTGATTTATTTATGGAGATTTAGAAAAAAGAGAAACTATAAGATGTACGCACTTAATAACTTCTCTTCGATGAAACCTGAAATCTTTCTCTTCTGTTGGAATAAATATTCAATAACTGTTATTTTTAGGTCTTTGCCATCTACCCGAGTAGCTACTCGTCTTGTAATGTGTTTTTCTTTTTTCATTCTCTTTAGATGGCTGTTTCTTTCTTTTTCTTCACCTGTTGATGTTTCAATTACCATGTGCAAAGTTCATAAGCACTAGCTAAATATGAATCCTAACTACAGCCAGCGACCAGGTATGTTCATTTTCAGTCTTGTATTTATAATTTGTTATCCCTGAATCTTAATTGGAGACAGTTTTATACATATAAATGCCTAGTCCTTCGAAAATTGTAAGTAATAACTAAGAATTCCATTTTTTATTTTTAGCAATGACTAATTGATAAAACTCTGTTTACTGTCCGATGATGGAATCATGGTTTGAAATGAAGTTTCTTGAAAAAGTATCTTGAAGGATAAACCCCATTGATCCGAAAGCTTTAATTTGGTTCTTATTAGTCCATAAGATAGTTGTAGAATCAGATGAATAGTACAACTATAACAAGAATTTGCTTGAAGTGATTGATCTTTCGATCTAGACATAGCCAGATAGCATTCAACTTTAATGGTTTTAAGTGAGAACTCAACAAGCTTGTTGTATAGAAGAAATCAGGAGTAGCCTGGTACATGAGTAAAGGAAATTGGGTTCTCAATGGGGAAGAAGTGAAGATTATGTTTTTCTTGTGCTTGTTATGCTTTAATCACATTTTATCCTTTCCTTTAGAAGGGAAAAGTGAAAATACAGTAGAACCTTTGAGTCATTTCTTTAGGCGTAGTTCGAAGACTATGAAATTACTTGCAATTAAGAATTAAATTTCGACTATGTGTTCATCGATTTCATTATCAGTTTTTTGTGCATCTATGTTTTGAATCTCATCTTTGTTAACATTGTCGTCATTATCGCTATCGTCCTCATCTGTTTTTCCTGCATCCATTTCTTCTTCTTCTGCATAATCTTCATCTTCGAGAATTTCTTGTTCAGGACGAACAAAGTGTAGAGTCAAGCGCCCGTCTTCTCTAAACGCATGGAGAAGCTCCTGGGTAGGTACCCTTATCTCCTTTAGAACAAACCGACCGTCTTGACGATAAGATTGAAAAGATATCAAAGGCTTCCCACTTCTACCAATACAAGAAATTGGAGGAGGAAAGCTTTTATCACATGTTCTTGATGATTTTCTGAACTGTTCGTGGCGAGAATTATTAGATGATTGATGATGATTTGTAAAATTTATCTTTCTATCCTCCCAATTATCTCCTTTCCCAATCATCGGTTCCTCGATTCCGTCAAAGCTTTCAACTCCAAGTCCTTCTGTACAGAGATGAAGACTTCCTGAATTATTGGATGAAAAACCATCACATTTCTTGAAACAACCTGGGTATTGATGTTTAGATTCTTGTTTTCCATTCTTCGATTGTGAATTAATGTCCTTGAGAGAAGATGACAGGGAAGATTGTGGTGAAGAGGAAGAAGATAAAAATTCAGAGTTCTCTTTGAAGTGAAGCTCCCCAAATATTTCAGTAACAGAAGAGACTTCAATGGGTTTTATGGATTTGATTTGGTTCCACTGTGACAATGAATCAATGAATGATGGGTTTTTAGGCAATGGGTTCTTCTCAAAGATTTGCTGAATACTATCACAAGATGCCATATGATTATGGGAAGAAAGAAAAAGAAAAGAAATTGGATAATTGGATGAGAGGGAGAGAGAGAGAGAGAGAGATGAGAGTTAGGCTGGTAAGAGATGAACTTACTCAAGGGCTTAGGGCATATATATACAAGTTGTGGTGAAGTTGAGGGTAGTAATGCTAAAATTAGTGATGCAATTTTGGGTTGTCTTTGACTTAGTTTTTTAGGGGATACCTGATGAGAGAGAACCAAATCTTAATCCTCATTACTATTTTTAGATTGCATATAATATCTTGAGATGTTCATATTTTGGTAGGACTTTGTTTGAACATGTGACCAGATAACAAACACTAACCTCCCTCCCAAGCAACTATTAAGATATCCACTGTCACCGATATGGACTTGAGCTAAGCAGCCAATGAAAAGCTGCCACTTCATTGCCACATTTAGGGTTTCCATTAATGCTAAGTTGACACGTTGACGGTTTGATCAGCTACTATAAGTCGGCCGGCCATCTGGCAGTTGTTTATCGTATTTGATAAAAAAAAAAATACAGTCAGATAATCCTATGTCAAGTAGTGGATGACGATCGAAGAGTAAAAACAATCCTATGGTATAGTTTAAGCTGATCCCACAATCAACATCAACAAAGGTTGAACCATTTCAGGACATATATATGGTACCCATAATAGGAAATACTTTGCCACTGACTTAGACAAGTCGTGTATCAATTTCGATATTGATATGCATTTTGGGTTGTTTTGAGGCAAATGAATGGTTACCAATAAACGATGTCGAAAAGTCAATCTGAAAGAAAGATTGGAGACAAAGAAATCTGAAAATTTAACTTGAGTTTTGTTGTCTTTAAGGTCCATGCTGTGGATCAAATTCATCACAACATCAATGTCATCCTTTCTTATCTTATCCGAAGGTATTATTACGTGAATATTCATACAATCTTATAATGTTAGTTGACAATCATTAACAAGAACTCATTTACATTTACCGTCATCCCATTATTTCGATTACAGTTTGTGAGGTTTCTAGTTTATTGTGAAACTTACTTTAGTTGAGTGGTCAAATGCAAATCTTTCTACTGGAAAGACCACGATAGAAAATTCTACTATTTCTAAAAAGAAAAAAGATTGAAGTTTCGGACTCTCATGTGCAAATAGAAGAAGTTATTTGGAAATACGATATGTTTGTAATGGATCCTAACAAATAAATACAGGGAAAATCCCACGTCGTAGTGGAATGGGTAGGTGATCAGTTCATAACTAGGGAGAAAACCCACCTCTTAAGTTAGCTTTCGTGGTGACTAGGTGAGAGGCCCGAGAGCACCCAACACTGGTACAACGAAACAACGTCTCCACCCGACGGCGACAAGCTATTGTTGTTAAAACCGATGTGTGTAATGGGTGAGAGCCCAGAGGGGATAGTCGGTTTAAGAAGGGGCAGGTGGTTAGTTCATAATAGGAGAGATCTTGAGAAGGTTCAAAATTACCCAATAGTAAAAATGACACATAAAGATGAAAACAGGTTAAGAAACTTGAGTATAGTATAACCACAAAGCATGCACAAATATTTATCACATTGTATATCAATCAAACAAACTCACATAGTCAAATTCTAAACAGATTAGTAAAAGTCAAGGGGAGTAATTCTGCTATGTTTATCGCCAAGCTTCTGTCCGCTCCGTCCCTGAGTTTATCCGACTAAGAATGCTAGTTTCTCTTGGCTTCTCAGAAGGCACTGCAACTTGAACCGCAGGTTTCTCAATGACTTTCTTGAGTTCCCTTCTAAAGTCCGAACTACTAGTTTGGGCAGTCTTGTCATAGAGGAAGTTTGCCAAAATCACAGGTTTCGTTTGGTAAGTAGGAAAATGAGTATCAATTTTGGCTGTGCAATTACCTTCGTCATTAGGGTGTGGGGGGCTCTCTATGACGGGTTCGCGTGAAAAGAAGATATTTTCGTCGTCCTTGTCTTCGGATGCTTCTTCGTCCGGTTTGGGCATTAGAGAGCTGTTGTCTCCGTTCTCATCCGTGGGTTCTATATTTGGACCAAAAGGAATTGTTGTAGAATCCTCCCTGTCTTTGAGTGTTTTCTCTATCAATGTTTTGAGGAAGTTCATCACTTGGACGGCGTACATCAACGCTGTCAAGGGATCTGCCATCTGCATTGATAAAATTGCAGAAACACTAAATTCATGTGGATTACATCCAAGTACCATCCAAGTTAGACTTTCCCAAGTCTAACTTGTCCGAATCTGAATTTTCAGAGTCTAACTTGTTTTGATCATGGGGATAATTGTCAGAACATGGGTGACAATAGCCAATTCAGGTTATTTCAGACTATCATCTCTTCAGGACTAATTTTGGGTCTGACCCAAATAGTCCCCAAATCAGGCCAAGTCCTCCATTCAGAAGCCCAACTAGGACAAAAAGACAAGCATTCTGAAGATTGGCTCGAATTAGATCTTAGATCTGAATAAAAAAAAAACATAATGTAGCCTGGCTCGAGTTGATTCAAATCTCGAGTTAGATAACAGATTTAAACTAGAAAAAAAAAACAGCAAAGGTTGTACCTGAGTCATGTTCGGTGCGAATACCATGGCAACATTTCGTGAATTCATCTTGTTTTGAACTTCTTCCTGAACTATATCTGTCATGAGGTTGATAGCCCAATCTAGCAAGGCAGCTTCAGTTGGGGGCAAGAGCCTCACAAGATGAGTATAATCCTCTTCCGACTGGCATTGCATCACCTGCTCAGGCTCGAGAGGATCTAACACACCACTTGGGAGTTCTCTAAACCAGGCCTAAATTCATCAACACAATGAAATCAAACCATTGACAAATTGAAAATAACATCTTAGCGAGTAGCAGAGATACGAAAATTACGCATAAGTTTAAGGTTTAAACCTAATGAAGATATGCAATCCTGATTACACACCAAGTATATTAGAATTCGAAGCTAACCTTTATAAGACTGGCTAAACAATGTACATCAACACCATCTGGAATAACTCCCCTGTTCAATTGGTCTCTAACGAACTCCTCTTGGCTATTTTCGGTACTAATTCTGAAAATTCCTTCTGTCTGCACATTTTCAGATCCAATGGTTGAATAAAACAAATAACTTTCACAAAACATAGAAATATGAGAAAATTGGATGGTTAATCCCTTCATCTCAACCGAATGGTGAAGAACATAGCAAATTACCTGTAAACCTCCTTGAGCATATAAACGTCTTTGCATCAATAAAAGAATTGTTGGAACACTATTCCCTCTAGTGTCATAAGAACACTGCATAGATTCGGTTGAAACTCCAAAAACATTTGCACTACAAAACAAAACCACATTGGAAGATTACACAGAGTTATGCTTCGAATAGAAAATCTTATTTTAGAGATTATATAGAGTATGTATCCTCAAATTGTATTCCAGACCCGTGGAAAAATGATCACACGGTTCATGGTTCATGGTTTATAGAACCATGACTGGTATGACATGGTTCATGGTTTCTCCTCAAGACCAACAGTCTCTTAAGTTGAAGAAGTAAAAGCATTGTGGAGACAAGGTCTAGGCAAAAAAGTGTGAAGACACAAGAACATAGCTATTGTTCAATGAACGGATAGCTATTTGGCTATATGAACACACGATCCTTCAAACGTTATTGAAAATAAAGTACATGAAAGTAGAGTTTCGTGTAGGTTAACGCCTAACCAAACGAATCATACATCATTGAAACCAAATGATGGAGAAAAAAGTTCTTTGGAGAATGTCCATATCATGTCACAAGAAAGAAACGCTCGTGTAAGGTTTTGAAACTAAACGGATCCAATTCATTCGTTTATATGGAATATGCAATTTTCGACTAAGGCTATGAATCGAAAGGG
This sequence comes from Eschscholzia californica, assembly GCF_041429995.1. Taxonomy (NCBI): domain Eukaryota; kingdom Viridiplantae; phylum Streptophyta; class Magnoliopsida; order Ranunculales; family Papaveraceae; genus Eschscholzia; species Eschscholzia californica. The sequence continues at coordinate 37,998,222 of NW_028238420.1, read as the reverse complement.
AAATATGACAAGATCCAAATATGATCACAAAAGTCCAATGTCTTAAAAATTATTCAACCACAAAATCATTGTAAAGAGAAGACTTGACTAAGAATCAAAATGCTATTCAAACTCATTATTATTCCTTTAATACTTTAGATTTCTCATTCCTCCCAATAAAGCTACTTTATTTTGAATCAAAATATGAAATTTCCAAACCAAATAAGATTTCTTCAAATTCAAGATATTAAGCAAATATTAATTGTACCCAACAAGAACAAACCAAAAATTGAATCCCCAAAACTCAATAATTCATACCCTTGATTAAAAACTCGAAAAAAAACAGAAGAAAAAAAAACGTTTAAATGTACCTATAAAAAAAACGTTATTTAAAACTCACCTAGCACTGGGAGCCCTCCTATGAACTTCAGGTTCAAATTCAACAGGCAAACCAAGGAAGCCATTAAACCTGTCAAAAGTTACATGAGCAACATGACGAACATTACTCGGCCACCCAATCTCCATTGAACAGAGATTTTCTTCATTATCACTACTACAAGTAACCATGGATTTCCTAAAAACAGTAATTAACAGAGCTAATAGAGACAGTGGGTCTCCTTCTTTGTCACTTTCCTTTCTCTCTCTAATTTCTTGTTCTTGTTGTTGTTGTTGGTCTTCTTCAGCTACAGGAGAAAATGAAGAAGAAGAAGAAGAAGAAGAAAGGGAATTTGGGTTTGTGATATTATTATTATTAAAAGGGTTGTTGATTTGAGGGGTTTGAGATTGGGACCTAGTCTTATTGAAAAGGACATCATTTGTGGTTGTGGGTGGGCAGGATAAGGATCTTGGGGAAGAAGGGAAATGAGATGGAGAATGAAGGACGTCTGTCATGGCTGTCAATTAAAAAAAACAAAAGAAAGAGCTTCTTGTGAGGAGGACTTAATCAAAATGAAGTAATAAGAGAGAAATGGGGTTTGAAAGTTCAGTAGAGTTGGATTGAAGAAAGGATTTGGGGACTGACTGAATGGTGGTGGGACGTGGGAATCATTAACGAATTTAAATCCCTTTCTTTTTTTAAAGAAACTTTCTCTCTCTTCTGTGTGTGTGTGTAGATATTAGCTTTGGAGGATTTGATGAAACAAACCCACACCAAGTAGAGAGAGAGAGAGATGAAGTATTATAAAAAGGTATAAAAATTAGGACTTGATTCAAGAGTGAGTGGTAGAGAGAGAAAGAGGAACAGTTGGGTAGTGATGGGGATGGAAGGTATGGTAGGTGCTCTTTATTGGGTTAGTTCCAATTTGATCCCCCAATTTGTGACTAAATCTTTAAATTAGCCCCCATACTTTGACCAAAATTGGTTCGAGCCCCAAAGAGTCATGGGTTAATGAGATTCCGCCTCAGCATGTACAAGAAATTAGGCGCAGGTCCAAAGCGTCAGTTTGTCTATTGTTTTCTGACATTTTTCCTTTCCAACTGTATATTTACTATTTTTTTTTCTTCCTCCTTAACCCTTGTACCGTACATTGACAACCAAACTTTACTTTTTCCTAATTTCTCTCTATAGTTTATTCATCATTTATCTTTCTAAAATTCACAGAAATTTCACTTTTTCACTTAGTAAAATTTAATCTACAAATCGATGAAGCAAATATTAATAGAGTTTTAAGAAGAAATCTAAAGGATTCTTCATCAAAATTACATTAAGTGATTTTTTTAACAAATTTGGATTTTTTTTTCTTGAACAAGTTTGGGCTATTTTCTTGAAAATATTTGGTTTTATTTCTTCTCTCACTAAAATTTAATCTACAAATTAATGAAACAAATATTGATAGAGTTTTCTGAAGAATTCTTTTCTTGAAAATATCTTAAGGATTCTTCATCAAAATTACATTAAGTATTTCTTTAACAAATTTAGATTTTTTTCTTGAACAAGTTTGGGTTTCTTTTCTTGAAAATATTTGGTTTTATTTCTTCTCTCACTAAAATTTAATATACAAATCAATGAAGCAAATATTAATAGAGTTTTAAGAAGAAATCTAAAGGATTCTTCATCCAAATTACATGAAGTGTTTCTTTAACAAATTTAGATTTTTTTCTTGAACAAATTTGGGTTTCTTTTCTTGAAAATATTTGGAAGAGTTTGATTTTGGAAGGGTTTGATTTCTTGAACAAATTTGACGAAAATTTTATGGGGAAGAAATTTCCGATTTGAGTTCAAAATTCCAAGGATCATTGATGAGTTATGATCAGTTTCGTATGGTTAAGTTCTTATTAAGAGATTTTTGAATGAAATCTTTGATTTTTCTGGATTCATGGATTTTAAAATCAAGATTTAGGATTTCTTAAAAATTTAATCGAATAATAACAAATTTGGTATCTTTACGCCAGATTGAAGTACATAAAAAAATGTCCAGTACATAACAAAATGTCTAGTACATAACAAAATGCCCTATAAATTTTCAGTGAAATAGTTTACCTTTTGGAAGCAATGTATATAATTATGTACTGTACATAACAAAGTTACCTATAATTTTTCAGTAAAATAGTTGAAGTCTTGGAAGGAATGTATAAGAAATTTTATTATGTACTGTACATAACAAGTTTCCCTATAATTTTCAGTAAAATAGTATAAGTTTTGGAAGGAATGTGTAGAAAATTTTATTATGTATTGTAAATAAAAAATGTCCTATAAATTTTCATTAAAATAATTTACGTTATGTAAGGAATGTATAGGAAATTTTATTATGCAGTTTACATAGCAAAATGTTATATAATTTTCCCTAAAATAGTTTAAGTTTTGGAAGGAACGTATAGGAAATTTTGTTACTGTATGTAACAAAATATACAACACATAATAAAGACGGGGTTTTCTTTCATGGATGGGACATTTGTAGTTTTACCGGAAAAAGAAAGAAAAAAATTGACATGTCATTATCTTGATGGATGACTCATTTGAATTTTACCGAAAAAGGAAGAAAAAATGATGTGTCAATATCTTAGTGGATGGTATATTTTCTTTCGTGAAAAATCTGTAAATATCGTGTAAAGTACACCCAGTTTTGTAACCTCCATTTTTTAACTCCTGCATATGGACCTGCAACAAATTTTTTTCCTGACCTGGATTGAACTCCCACTGTGGGTTTGTTTTTGGGCGTTTGCCTAACTCCTCAAAGATGGTCCATTGAACTCTCTTTCTGCCAGATTCTTTGATGATATGTGCTTTCAATCCCAACTTTGCCTTTATAATTTTTGTTTTGATTTTATTTTCAATCAAAATATATACTAAAAGAAAAGGAAAAAATGGTGGAACGGAGAAGAAAAAGTGGAGACGATGATGAGAGGTGGTGAAGATGAAGAAATGGTGATGGTGGTGCAAAAGTACTCCCCTTTTTTCTCCATAATATTTCTCTCTCTAATACGTGTAACAAAAAAAAATAGTTATCTTTCCTTTTTCTAAAATTATAAAATATGATACAATAACAGGATAAACTTGGAACTGAAGGTATATATTATTAAAAAAAAATCTGAAATAAAAAAAGACACCATATTGAAAGTTAATCAATACAAGGACTATTTGAGTGAATTAGTCATAAATTGCACTTAAAATGGAGTACTTTGAAATTATAAAGGTCACCATTTTGGGGAAAGCAAAAAAGTTTTCGGAGAAGACGGTGGAAAATCAAAGAAACGCAAACCAAACGCACCTTATAAGTCGCCGGCCGGTTGTTACCGGAGACGGCCGACAACTTCATCATCTTCTATCTCTCCCCTTTCTCCCTCACTTCCCTCTCCCTCTTTTGTCTTTCTCTCTTCTCCCCTTTCTCTCTCTAAATTCCGGCGAAGGGAATGGTCCCTGCACCGGAACCTTCGTTGAAATATACAAAAATAGAAAGAGGGAGAGAGATGGAGAGAGAGAGAGAGAGAGGGGGGGGGGGGGGGGGGGGGGAGAAAGGGATGAAGAGAGAAAGAGGAAGAGAGTCGGCCAGTTAGTGTTGGAGGGTCGTCGGAGTTTATAATCGCCGGAGTTAATATAAAATATGATACAAGAAAGACTATGTGATTCAAGGAAAAGATTTCTTTCTTTCTCTAATACAAAAATATACCTCTTGTATTTTTTATGGTATAAATTGTATTTTGGGTTTGGGTGATCAACCAACTCCTACTTTTTCTCAACAAAAAAAAAAAAAAAAACCAACTCCTACTTTCAAACCTTCCATCAACTATTCTATTCATTTCGAGCGTAAGATGGTTTCTGTTTTGTTTTCTCTTTGTCAAAATTTAACTTTGTCATAATAAAATGGATCCAATTCACATATCTATAAAAGTCAAACCTAACAAATCACATAAAAACAAAATATTTCAGTTTTACTTGAGTTCATCCACACTTTAAGTAAGATTGCTTATTTGACTTGGAAAAATCAAACAGTAACAAGAGTCTACTATTCTACTTGTAGTCCTAGTTAGACATCTGACTGGTTGGTATCTCTGGTTGGGGACCAAATATCAATTGGCAAAAGGGTGGAAGCCAAAATTAGTGTGATAGTCAAATATTCCATTGTGAACTCTCCCAATTTCTGCATCTTATTTTTAATAATTTTGTACTACCGGTCTGATTGAGATCCCACATAGGGTACAAACACAATGTCTTTTTGGACATTCCATTAAGACCAAACATTACCGTCTAAACTTGAATAGCTCTTGTAGTGCTCGTGTGTGTGTGTGTATATAAGTTGTTTGGAGAGACTTTCGTGAACGTAATATGATCATTATATTAAGAGTTATTTTCTTTTTAGCCTCCTAATTTGTGATCAGCTATTCTTTTTGTCCCGTGTTTTTTCGTAAATTCAAATTTGACACCCCTCTTTTAACTCCGCCAGTTAACTTTAACAAAGATGCCACCATTACCCTTCTTGTAAATATATTTTCAAAATAAAATTAATTAATTAACATTAAGAGAGAGAAAGAAGGGAGAGAGAGATGCCACCACTACCCTTTGATCTCTCTTAAACACTCCAAAGAAGGGGTTTCCCTTCGTAGGAAGTCTGGTTCAGATCTATTAAACCAAACCTACAGACCTCCGACGAAGGAAAATCCCTTCATCGGAGTGTTTAGAGAGAGAAAGAAGGGAGAGAGAAAAAGAAAAGGAAGAAGAGAGAAAGGAGGAAGAAGAAAAAGAAGATTCTTTTATTATTTTTATGGTTGAAGGTTGCCGGGAGGAAAATTTTTTGATCGACGACCTTCCGCCGGAGAAGAGAGATGTGAGGTGGAGAGAGATGCGAGGTGGAGAGAGATTTGAGGTGGAGTTGAAGTCGGGTTGAAAATGTATTTATAAGAAGGGTAGTTATGGCATCTTTATTTGAGTTAAACAACAAAGTTAAAAAAAAAAAACAATTCGAATTTACGAAAAATAGAGGGTCGAAAAAGAAGTTGGTCACGAAATAGAGAGCCAAAAAAGAAATAACTCTTATGTTACAAAAACATTAAAAAAAAAATAAAAAAAAAATAAAAAATAAAATAAACTTTGAGATTAAGTTCAAAGTATCTTTGGCACAAATACTTTTTGCTTTTCTTAACCTTCCAAAAGAAAGTGACAACAATGTCATATATATAGATAAGATTTATGAAATCTAATGAGTTATTTTTTAGTTTGTTTTGTGGTAGATATTTTAGGAGAGACAGTAGTGTACTTGGTTCAAAAATTCAAGAAAAGAATGAGATAATTGGTCCTACACCTTTTAAAAATCATAGAGGATATTAATATGATCCAAGAATCTTTCAGATGGTGCTAATCCACTACTTAGGAGACATGGTCAATATGTTATCTATTTGTTATGAAATCTAGACTTTTATGAATCTTCAAGTCAATAGGATGTGTGGAGAAGGAATATGGTATCTAGAAATTTTATATAATTAATTTCTAATTAGTTCTTGATTGACTTATTAATGATGTTTCTTTTTGTGAAAAAACTATTATTTTGTAGAGAAGTAAATGTAATATACCTAATACATCCATCTAAAAGATACTTGGATCATATTAATCTCCTCTAAGATTTTTAAGAGGTGTGGGACCAATGATCTCATTCAAAATGAATTTCACAAAGATGTAAACCTTTGAAGAACTTTGGCAAATAACATATGGAGCCAGGGCCGGTCCTGACTATTTGGTGGCCCGAAGCGAAGTCCAAAAATGAGGCCCCTCGTATTATCCGTATATTTTAGTTTCACCTTAGACCTTCATGAATCTAGGTCGAACCCGGTCCTATAGAATCTATGTAGAAACTAAATATATTTCCCATCATTCAAAAACGCACACATAGTGTAAATTTTATCAATTTAATCCTGGCTGGATTCATTGCAATAGTTAGCCAACCGGGAACACTTTTTTGTGATGCTAAAATGGGACCAACGGGTATTTGGGCGATTTTGTCTTTGGTTTTCCAGACCACTTGCTTTACGCGTTAAAGTTTTAAGACTTCATTCAATGACTTAAAGCATGAGGAGTTTTAGTTCTCAGACTACATTTAGTACCTAGAAGAAGAACCTATCGTTATATAACATATTTGAAAGTCAAGTTGCAATAAGATTTTAGTAATGTATTTTTTTTATGTGTTTGTTATCCCCCAGGAGTAACTTAAAACATTGAGTTTGAGATCTTATGACATATTGGGAGGAAATGATTCAAGTCTGACCGATTATTCTAGAATTCTTAATATTTTAAATAAAATATGATAACGTCATTCGGGCAAATGACTCGATCCGAAAAGTGGGTGTCGGCCCCATCAGCTTTTGGAGTTTAGCCCCATTTTTCGGACAATATGGCATTCCAATGTGAAGATGTCATTGTGATTGTATGCAGTAAATGTCATAAAGTGATCTGGACCCGTGTGGTGGTTGTGTGAGAGTTATTGGTCCTTGTGATTTGGTGATGCTGATATGGAGTAGAGGTGCTAGTTGGTATCGTGTTGTTGACTGATGCTCGTGGAGTCGTGGTAAGTAAATTAAAACGTTATAGAAGCAAATTAATGAGTCAGTGGCAAGTAACTTATAATAGTTTAACAATCCTATTATATGATAGTGATTACTAAGATTAGTACAATAGTATTAGAAAAAAAGAACAAAAATTACCTCTTAGTGATGATTAGTGTTGTTTTAGTGGAATGGGAAAAACAATGGTAGCCTTCAATGGAGAACTTGGAAAAGTCGGTTCAGCTGGGAAGGGGTCTGGGCATTTGGCTTTCACGTTTGGGAATAGGGAGGTTTCTAAAGTAGAGTGAAGGATATTGGGAGGGAAAAAAAGTAAGTGGGGAAGCATTTTTAGGTTAGTTTATTGAGTTGGTGGGCCCACATAAATACAAAATAATTGAGTGGGAAATAAGAATGTGGCCCAAACTATAACTTATTAAGTTGGGGGCCTTTAAAACTTATAACAAAAACAGATTACTATTGAAAACATTTGGAATTTGGGGGCCCTTAAAATGTGGGGGCCCAAAGCAAGGCTTTGCCTGCTTTGGGCCCAGGGCCGGCCCTGTATGGAGCCTATGTTCCCGGTTTTGCTTTCTATATAAATTCTCAACAAAAAAAGAGAGAGAGAGAGCTTCTATGGGGTGAGAAAAAGAGAAAGTCGCTAGCTTTACGTCTTTACATGAAAATCCATCATGGAAAAAAGAAGCACATGACCGTTGGTTATTTAAATTTCAAAACAGGGACGATATTTTGACACATGTTTTTATTATGGGGCATCAAAGATTTTGGCAAACTAGTTGGACCTTAACAAAAAAAATGTAGGAACTTCAAAAAAAAAAAATGTATGGGAGATTTTATAGGGATCTCCATTATTGCTAAAAGGGTCCCTTTAAGAAAAAACATTCCTCTTTTTATAGTTTGACCTAACGGGGAAAATTAACGTCGTAAAGTCAGAGGTTATTCAACCCAACAGACTTGACTGATCAACAAAGAAGCTACTCTTCTTTCATCTTCCTCATAACTCATAACCTTTGTTTCATCTTTTTTTTTTTCTCTCTCTCTCTCTCTAAAATTTATCACCACCAAGTCAAGCCATTTTCATCTTGATTTCACTCATTCTCTCTCGTTATCTCTTCCTCTCTCTCTCGCTCTATATTGCTCTATCTCGCTCTCTATCTCTGTCCTTCTGTGGTTGAACATCTAACACCCTATGTTTAGTTTTTTATAGATTTCTTGAAAAAACATTGCTTGAATACTTTAATCTACTGGTTAGAAACAAAAGGAAGAAGATTTGCAGACCTTATTTGGAAGTATTTCGTCTAGAAGTGGGTGAAAATCAAGAGAGGAAGAAACCCCCCAATTTTTCAGGTAAACCCAAAAATCTTACCCTTTTATGGTTTTATTAAGTAGTTCTTTAACAACAATATTTTCTTCATCTTTCAATCTATTGGCATATGCATGACCAATTAAAGTCTCTGCAAAATGATGGTTACAGATCTCACACACGACTTTCACCTTCCACATGTATTTGTCCATTGGTATTCCTTTTAACTTGAATGGACAATTGCATTTCTTAGTAATCTTTTTTCTCTTTTTGGTGGGCGGTTCTTTTGTTTTGGGGATTATTTCCGCCCATTATATGTAAACGATACTCTCCACTTCTTTCACATTATAGATCCATCTTCGGTTTTTTACCATCTTTCTGCGCAACATACTTACCAATAATAACAACCATCTTGTGTTTTTCTGCTAATTTCTTTTGCCATTCAACTATCTTGTCTCTCGTTTCAAATACGTGTTCAATTCGAAAACATTCACTAACATCAATGTTGACAAAACCTTCATATGATCTCGATCTTCTTCTTTCTTATCTGGAACTTCAAGGTTGGGTTCATCTTCTCCATATTCACTATCTCCAATTTGAAAACATTCAAACTCCGATAATGCTTCATTTCCTTCCGTTGCATCATGCCACTTTTTAAGTGTATTAGGACATCCAAAATCCCAAGTGGTTATACGCCATTTGAGATGGAACTTGTAAATAGACACATCAGCAAAGTCCTAAAGGAATACAAACAAAAAAACACATTTTTAGTACCAAGTTGGCCACAGACCAAAAAGTTTGCATTATACGACCCGAGGCGCCCGACAGGACTTCAGAGGTAACGGTGTACACCCACCGTAATTTACTCTAGTAACATAAGAAGTCAGAAAATTTGGTGTTCGGTCATCTAGTACCGATATGGTAGACTAATGATCGGCTCGAGCTCGTCGTAGTTGATGAATCAATTTCGGTTGTACCAGACCGAAAATACCTTCATGTTGAACAAACAAAAAAAATTCATACAACCAATAAATAGCCATAAAACATGTAAGAATGTGTTAGAGAATGTTCATATCCCTTTTGAAATACTGAATCTTGTCCAGAAATCGATTTTGTGGGATCTTGCATCTTGGCTATTTCCCCAAAAATTTTGGTAGTTGCTTCATATATGGTGTGGTTCCAACAATGAAGATACTTAGTGGCTTCAGAGATGAGTGCAATCCCACCTACTATTGTATATGAAAACAATACCACTTGCATTTCTCGAATCAAGAAAAAATATATTAAAGACAACTGAACAAATACTTTTTGCCTGTGTTATTTTGAAGAATGGCAAAGCTAGTACCCAAAAAATATAGTCCTGAGAAAATTATACAGACTTATTCTCTAAGTCAACACCTACTACAATCTTCAGAAAATAAGTTCATCGAATCGGCCTACGGCGCATGAGTGATCAGCCAATATAGAGATGATCTTTTCATGAGGGAGATTTTTATCTAGGGAAGTTTATTCTACAGTGAAATCTTCTCCATCATTTGAACTACATATGCGGTGTACTCTTTTATTCTTCTAGTTTTTGTCCCAGTTGGTTTCCTAACAAAGTTTTAACGAGGCAGCTAAAGTGTATCCTGCACGTCTCTCAATTTTTAGGAATGAACTTTTTTCTTTAGGGTGTGTTTGATATCTCCCATTTCCATGGAAATAAAAGAATTTCCATGGAAATAGGTATTTCCACCGTTTGATACGAAGTGTAATTCCATGGCTTTAATTCCCTAGGGAATCTATTTCCATGAAATAGTCCACTTTTAATTCCTTGCTCCCCCTCGGAATTAGTTTCCGTGGAAAGTCAAAAATCAAAATAAAAATATTTTAATGTATTCGGATACTTGAAACCTAAAATTTAGCTCCATATATGTTCAAAATGACATTTTCACCCATAAAATTTAGCAAAATAAATTTTTACTTATACATTGGACAAATGACGTTTATGTCCTTCTTACCAAATGACATGTTTACAAAGTTGTCAAAATGACATTTTGGATTTTTATAGCCAAAATTACATTCTTACCCTTTTATAATATCAAATCGACATTTTACCCTTATGTTGTCAAAATGACATTTTTACCCTCGTATAATATCAAAATAACATTTTTACCCTTAAATTAGTAAAGTGACACATGGTTAAATAATTTTACAACATAGGGGTAAAAATATAATTTTGAAAACATAAGGGTAAAAATGTAATTTAGACAACATAAGGATGAAAATGTAATTTTCGCAAACGTAAAAATATCATTTAGACTACATAAAGAGTAAATAAAAACTCTTAATTGAATATTATATTCGTAGAAATTAGTTGTCAACCAAATAACAGAGTTCGTAATTCCACGGAATAATAAATGACTAACAAACGAAATAACTCTTATTTCCACGGAGTAAATTCCGTGGAAGACTTTCTATGGAACTCTTGTATTTCCATGGAAATTGTTTCCTTGATATCAAACACAACCTTAGTCAAATTTTTGTCCCACTGTATTTTACTAACAAAATTTTATTGAGGAATTCGTCCCGTATGAAGAAAGGAAGGATCCCAAAGAATTGATGTTTCTTTTAGTTGTTGAATCTCTCTTGCAGAGACGATGATGATCGTCCAGCGGAGGTGTTGTAAATAGTGATGATGTGGTTAGTAGCACGATGTGGACATCGATTTTGATGGTTTAGACATGAAGTTCAAGAGGTGCCTATAGTATAAAGAACTTTTTTTTTGTTGAAGGAAGGATCAACCACCATATAATAAGAAGTTCCATTTTTTTCCCAAAAAAATCCACCTCATTTGACTCATGTGTTATATTAATGCTGAGTTGGCTGATGACAAGGCATATCCATTGAGATATGAGAGCGAGAAAGTCCAAATGGTCCAACCAAAAATCTAGTCTTTCAAGCGTCAGAAGTTTAAGGAAGGTATAAAACTTCCTTTTTCCTCCAATCTCTTTCTTCACCATATTCTCTCTCTCTCTCTCTACAAGTTTATACAGAAAAACAAGATTTCTTTGATTCTACGTATTAGTTCATCACCATTATCAAAAGGGCAAGACTACCAGATTCATAAAGACGAAATTAATCGGTATCAATTTTCTGTTTTCAGTAACTAATAACTAACTATTGCTTTCTTCTTCTCTTCCAATTTATTCAAATTCTGTTTCTCATTTTATTCGTCTTGCTTACAAATTTATCAATCGTTTCCATCTCTTCTGATAGATTTTCATCGATTCAACTTCTTCCTTTGTTTTTAATCTGTAACTTGTCTTCCAAGTTATCTTTATGTATAGTAGTTAACATTTTAGGGTTTTTATAGCTCTTGATTGGTATAGTAAAACATTTCTACTTTATTTTTTGTTCTTGATTTACAGAAATGGGAAACTGCGTTACAAAACCTAATATTTCTTCAGCTGAAATTGCTCCATCTGATTTCGCCGGATATTCTTCCGTTGTCAAGCTTTACGGATCGGTTTCTGGAGCTATTACTAACTTAATCCGAATAGCTCTTATCTACAAATCAGTACCTGTTCGATTCATTCCTAACGATAACCCTAATTTTGGTTCAGAAAATATTGTTCTTCAATATGGTTCTGATTCCGTTACAGGATCACCCGAAACGTTACTCCGTTACATTGAAGGAAAATTCCCTAAACCTCAGTTACTTGATTCCGTCGATTCTGCCGGAAATCAAGCGATTCCGGCTATTGTTTTGGCCGTTACTCTTCAACACAAGAGTATGATTTGGTATATCAAAAGCTTAGTAAATTGGGCTGAGGATCTTGCGACACGTGGAAATGCAAGAGCCGTTGATCCATCTATGGGAAGTCCAATAATGGAAGTGAGGAAGTTTGGAAGAAGCTATTCAAATTTGCTGGAATTGATGTTAGAACATGCTCAAATGGAGGAAAGGATCATCTTCCCTGTTTTTGAAAAAGCTGATAGAGGTAAGAAAAAAACCCTTGAATTTGTTTTCTGTTCTTGAAGAGATTTTGATTATGAATGGTGATTTGGTGGTGTTTTGATATAATTTGATTTGATTGTTGAAAATAGGGATATCTAAAGGTGTAAATGAAGATCATGCAAGGGATTTACCAATCATGAATGGTATCAAAGAAGATATTAAATCCATTGGAGTTCTTATTGCTGGAAGTCCTGTTTACCAGGAAGCTTTGTTCAATCTTTCTTTTAGATTGAACACTTTACAGGTTCTCTTTCACTTTATCTCTCTAGATTCTAAATCATGTCACAAATGACTCAAAATTAGTTTGAAACAATCATTCAAATGAGTTAGACATCACGAATCGTACAAAAACAATGCTTGAGTCAATTCAGACATCGAGTCAGATTTCATGTCTGACTTGAAAAGGAATAACACTTGAACCAAAAAGAAGTGCAGAACTTGGGTTTAAACTACAAATTAGATCAATGAATGAGATACAATTAGTGGGTAAATGTTGAATTTGATCTTAAACTCTTAAATTTGTTCAGGATCATTGCAAAGAACACTTCGAAGAAGAAGAAAAAGAGTTATTGCCATTATTAGAAGCAACAGAGTTGAGTGATGAACAACAAGCTAGAATGGTTGAACAATGCTTAGAAGTGATGGAAAGTACTCACTCTCATCTCTTTCACTTCCTAATCTTAGGTCTTCTTCCTCAAGATGCCATTAAGTACTTGAGTTTGATCACTAAATGCACGAAAAATGGAGATCGAATTAGCTCGACGCTACGAACATTAGCTACTCAGATTGAAAGCACAATATCATCATCAAATCGGAAACCCTCGCAATTACAACAACAACAATATCATCTAGCTAGGTATAGAGGCACGATGCTTTCGAATGAAAAATGTCAGATGAGCTAATCTAGCAGTTTTAATGTTCAAAATTGTATGTTAAATAATCAGTAGTTCAATCTCTAGTTCTTTCTCATTAGTTGCTTGGAAGTTGGATCCAAAATTTCAAACAATTATGTTATGTTTGTGGGTTCTTTGTGCTCTCTATTGATCTCATTGTTAGAAATACTAATTGCAGTTAGCAAAGTACTTAATGCCAGAGAATAGTTGTTTTTCCTTTGTTATTATTGTCTCAAGTTTGGAAGAACTTCTAATTGTTTACTTCCCATTCCTTTAACCCTCTTATTCATGAATTTTGAAGGGTTTAGTTGAATAGTTTAGTTGTGGGAAATAAGGTTATTACAAGGAGAGTGGGTGAGTGAGTCTTTATTAGAACATCCCACCAGTTCATTGATCAAATCACATCTGGGATTTGTATTAAAAATGATTATTATGGTGGTGGTGATCAAAATGATGGTGGATCATAGATAGTATTAAATGTACTTCCATATTTTTTATGGTGGTGAACTGCTGAAGATATCATATAGTAGTGACAAAAATGACAAAATATTGTGGTGACCCGGTCAACAGATGTATAGAATAAATTAATAAATTCGTAGATATTGGTTTCCGATGTGTTCTTCTTTGTAATAGTGTAAACGGTTAAATTTGTGGCCATCCAATCCTAAACTAATTTGACTATGAGTGAAAAGGATGTCCCTCACGTGTGGTGTGGTTAGCCTAACACGTGTTTTTTTTTTGTTTCAGGTGACGTGGAGCACGTTGACTTTTAAGCCTATCACGTGTGAGCCTAGCTCTGATATCATGTTAAGTTTGTAGTCGCCCAACTCAAAACCAATTAACAATGAGTGGAGATGACCTATACATTAGATTCTTGGTTGCTAGTTACCCTTCTCTCATGTAAGACTTCTCACATAAACTAGAGAGTCGACTGTCCAATATCTAATAAATCTAAAAAATTTAACGGATTTGGACAGATTTTGAACACTATATTTTTTTAGATAATCTTTGTGATTAAGTCCGACTTGACTCGACCCAATGAATGATATAACCCAAGGTCACCCGACTGGACCGACTCCCACGCTAGACATCGGCCCTTTTGATCCATGGATGAGAGACCCATCGACAAGCTGTCCCACCAACAAATACTGACATGGCATATCAATGGATGAGAGACCCATCAACAACCGGACCCACCAACAATTACCGACATGGCATAACCACAACGTGTCACTACATTGATTTTCTTCACCAACACATTTCGGTTTCGATCAATTTTGTTGTAGCTCAGAGCCTCAGACAAAAGAAAAAACCTAATCTTCACTTTCATAACAAAAAAACAAAATCCAAATCTCAATCCTCTCTAATGGCGGATCTGAACATTATTAATTCACAAGTCAAAGAAGAAGAAGAAGAACTCAACCCAATTTCTCGAGCAGTCGGTGGCACCGAATTCAGTTGGTGTCGAGCCGTACCTGGTGGTACAGGCATAACAGTTCTTGCTCTTCTCTTTTCCAAATCCCCAAATCTTGAAATTCTCCATAAATCAATTCATAATCTCCAAATTTCACATCCTATTCTTCGTTCTAAACTTACTACTTCTATTAACAACGACAACAACACTTTCTCTTTCTTAATTCCTCCTTCCCCAAATCTTAAGATCCAATCTTTTGATCTTAATTCAACATCTAATCTCATTCAAAATCTCCCTCATTCTTTATCACCGTTTCATCGAATTCTTGAACATGAATTGAATCAGAATATCTGGTCAGAAACTGAATCTGAAGATTTCTTGGAACAAGATCTCGATTTGTTCTGTGTATCACTCTATTCTTTAGAGGATTCAAAATGGGTATTATCATTTAGGGTTCATACTTCAATTTGTGATCGTACTTCTGCTGTTACTTTACTAAGTGAATTACTTGTTTTGATTGGAGATAATGGGGAAAATTTGGAATTGGGGGGAAATGAAGATAAGGTTAATTTGGGGGTTGAAGATCTTATACCTAGTGGGAAAGCTGATAAACCATTTTGGACTCGTGGGGCTGATTTATTTGGGTATTCTTTGAATTCATTTAGGTTTTCGAATTTGGGTTTTGAAGATTTTATCTCAAAGCCTAGATCTTCAGGTGTTGTTAGGTTGCAGATGAACCCTGACGAAACTGAACGGCTTCTAGCTGTAAGCAGCAAAACTTGATCTTTCTTTTTTGGTGTTTTATAGTAGTATTTCTTGGTTTAAAAACTTCAACTTTAGGTTAGGGTTATAATAATATGATATGCTTCTTAAAGTTAGTTAGAATTTGATATAAACTATTGATTACTTGTTTATTAAGAGATGAACCTCTTTTACTTTAGGTTGCCCACTTGCCACTGACCAAAAAACCCTAAGGTTGCACTCATAACAAAGAACATGAAGATGTGTACTTTAATTTCTTTCAATGTTAGTACTTCCATACCTTTGAGTATATGTACTTTTACTTTCAGTACTTACTGGGTAATTGATTTGAGTTATTAAATTGGCATCCGGCATAAAGTAGTACATAGGGAATGAAGGCGAGTTTGTAGGCTGAGCGGATGAGCTAGGCATAAGAACTTGTGCCACTTAAGCATCGATATTTTGGATCCAATATGCTTTGAGTTTTGATCAGGCTTTGATGCATATATCTTGTATGCATTTTGTTATAATTGGAAGGCTTTGATGGTTACCTTGTAGTTGTCTTTTTGTATCTTGCGGTTGTGTGGGTAGGAGATCTCGGTTGTGAGTATCTCGGACCATTTTTCTGATTCCCATTCTGGATTACGCTTAGATGCTATTCATATTAGTGTATCCATTTGGCATTAAAAAAAAGGGTTTGATGTATTTGAAAACATTTGGAATGTTTTTTGAAGAACTATTTATTTTTCATTTCAAAGATCTTATATATCATTTTGGAAGATTGATGGAGTGTTCAAGATGGGGTGTGGGTTCCAGGACTTTGTGTCTTCTTGGAATTTGAATTACATTTTTGAAGCTCTCCGGGAGACCGGTTTCTATGATACAGAGAGTGGTTTAAATTCTTTGAACTCTTAGAAGACCTAGGTTTGCAGGATTCAGGAAACTTACGTGCTGAAAGCATCCATAACCATAAAAACTTGAATGCAACGATTGATACTTAACGGCATAATTTTTATTGCAGAGATGCCAAGAAAGAGGAATCAAACTATGCGCCGCTATAGCAGCGGCTGGAATGATGGCTGCACATTCCTCGAAAGAGCTTCCTGATTACCAATGGGAGAAATATGCAGTTGTGACTTTCATTGACTGTCGCAAATTTCTGGACCCACCTCTTCAAAGCCATAATCTCGGTATATTCCTTTCTAGGATTTTTATATAAGCAACACTGATGTTGAACCGTCCACATAAAATGAATTGTGCTCGATAAGAAACCAACTCTGTTGCTAGGTCTAGGTTAAATTCCAATGCATCTGATATAAAGTTTGTACATGAACTCTTTAACACGAAATCGAGTCAGACCCACATGAGAAACGTAAAGTTGGAAAGGAATTCTAGAGTCATATGTAACTTGAGTTACTCAACTCGTCAGCAATATGCTTCAGAATTTCATCTGATTGCAGTTCATATGGAATCTAGCCATCTAGGTTGATATTAAGTTTATTAACTATTAAAGTCATACTCTTTTCTCTTTGTTGTTTAATGGATAACATGATTATACTTGCAAAACCTTGAAGCAGATGAATTCGATGGCTAGACAGGATCCTAGTTAGAATGGACTCTGGAGTTAACATGAGTAAAATGAGCTTTCAACTTCACATCTCAGACCTTGTATTCGTTGTCAAACTATTATCCACTGAGCCTGCCTGGTGGTTAATAAAAATCAATGAAATACTCTTTTGTTGAAGAAGCGGTTGCATCAAGTGTTTTCTGATTGATAATTTGATATAGATGGATGTGTTCATCTTTTCCAATCATGTTGCTAGTGTACATTTATTAGCATGAGAAATTCCTAAGTATTTATCAGAACAAAATCTTGATATTTACAGGATTTTACTGCTCAGCTATCCTAAACACACAGGACGTAAATGGAGAAGCAGAACTATGGGAGCTAGCAGCTAAATGTTACATGACCTTAACAAATGCTATGGACTCAAACAAGCATTTCACAGACATGGCTGATCTGAACTTCCTAACCTCTAAGGCCATCGATAACCCTGGCTTAACTTCATCTTCATCAATGAGAACATCGTTCATCTCAGTCTTCGAGGACCAAGTGATCTACAACACTAACGACTTACACCAAAAAATCGGACTCGAAGATTATGTTGGGTGCTCATCAGTTCACGGAGTTGGCCCGTCTATAGCCGTTTTTGACACTATAAGGAATGGTGGACTTGATTGTTCATGTGTTTATCCGATGCCCTTGCATTCAAGACAACAAATACAAACTGTTATTGATCATATGAAGAAGGTTTTGATTGATGCCTGTGATTAGGTTTAAATCATATGAAGAAGGTTTTGACTGAGAAGTGTATAGTGTATACTACTAAGATAACTACATTCTAAGATTGGGTTTCTCTTTAATAAGTATTTTTGAGCTTATAAAGTACCCTTCAGAATTTCTGTCCTGGGTTATCATTACTCTGTTTTACCCTGCAAATTCTTGTTTACGAACTTAAAAATTGATCGTCGATTTTGCAGATTTTTGGAAGTATTTTTTCATGTCAAATTAACAAGTAGGGAAAGTTTTCCTTGTTATACATGAATGATCCACAAACATTGGTAAACATCACTTCTCAAATATTTTTGTTTTGGCTAACCCAGACGTTGAAGCTAGAGAGGAAGTGCCCGATGGAACATATGCTAGCGTGCTTATAAGCATTAAAATACTAACTGTGACAGTTTTACTTGTTATACATGAATGATCCACAGACACTGGCAAACATCATTTTCAGAATTGTTGGTTAAGCAAGAGATGTGATATCTTTTATTTCAGCACTCCATTATTTCAGCACTCCAAGACCTTGAAGGCTGAAGCTAGAATCTCTATTGTTTAATCTAGCAAGGACTATAAATCCTCCACTCAAATAGACTACCCTTGTCATGTGGATTTGGTACGGCCTAGGGGGCATAAGGAAGAAATGGTACGGTCACGTAGGCGCCCCTTCATTAATCTTGGGCCATCCATCTATCTTCGCGCCCCACGGATTAGACTTAGACCAAGTGCCCCCCAACATACATAACCCGTAGGTCATAGACTGCTTAGTCTGAGACCACGGGAAGTGTCATGAGAGGGTTGGGCTAAGAGCAAAAGTACGAGTCACACTTAGAGCATCTCCAACCCCAGCCTGTCTTAGGCCGAAAAAACTATTTTTTCACCCAAAATTTTTGCCCTCAGCTCAGCATCTAAAATTCAGTTCCAACTCCAGTCTTTTTTGAGGCCGAAAATTTGTTCATGTGGGAAACGTGTGTGTAGACTTTTATTTGGTGTGTGAAAAACGTGTGTGATTTTATGTATATACAAAACACGTGTTTGAACTATTTTCGAAATAATATTTTTTTTCCAAGGTTGAAAAATTATTCGGGGACCGATATCCGGTGGGATGTATTTTAATTATTAATATTTAAGTTTTTCTAGAATTTTAAAAAGAATTAAAACTAATTTAAATTACAAACTTATTATTTACATTAAAAAAAATAAATGGGAAAAGATTATCCAACGGCTAAGATCACCCCAACATGACCGTTGGGACTCCCCAACGGTCATGTTGGGGAGCCTTCAGTCGCCCCTAATGTTAGGGGCGACTGAAGGTGCGGCTCCAGCCTCCGCCCCAGACGACTGGGCCTGGAGCACCAGCGGAGGTCATAAATTTGAATTTATGGCCTCCGCCCGGCTGGGACTGGAGTTGCTCTTAGATGCTAACAAACATTACCCAATTTAGTACATATAGACAGTTGTGGGAAATATATGACATGAACATACCCTTATAAAAGTTCATCTATCATCCCCTTATAGAAGTTCATTGTATAAGGTAGGCGAAATGTAACAAATTACAATAAATAAATCATGGAAGGTTAGGTGTCAATACTCAATAGGGTAAGATGTATAATATATGGTAACTTTAGTAATAAATTTTTTGCTAGTTTTAGTACTATCTTAATCCATTATAATTGCTCAAAAGAAATTAATCAAAAAACTAAACCTTAAAAACACAACTTTATATTAGCATTTGTTGCTATCATTATGTAAAGTTTGCCTAATTCAACTCAATTAAAACCAACTCAAAATGTTTCGAAACTTGGGTAAAACAAAAATGAACAATTTGTTTATTTCTAAATTTTTTCAAAGTGGGGGCAATTATGTTAACAAAAAGATAAAACACCCCCTCGACGGCCCCTTTATTTACTGCTTTGCTTACGTAGCGAATTAGACCAGGAACGTTTTGGTCTTCCACCCATGTCTTTCCGCACCGATCATAGATGAAAAGACTAAAATACCCTCAGTCTTATTTGGAACGGACACCAAAAGACTGATGGAGTGTTTGTATCAGCTTTGGCATGTTAAATGTAGAAAATATTGTAATGGTAAATTTGTAATATGGAGATATACTTTCAAACCCTATCCGGTATAGATCTATAGGGAACAATAAACAACATCTCAATATGATTTAAATCAAGCAATCGATTACATGGATAAACTTAATGTTATATTTAAGGATCAAACATCTTCTTGTTGACATACATTTCACTTAATGTTATAATCCTCGAAGAGAAAAATAAAAATCATTTTTCTTTGTAAGAGTAATATCTAAGATTATTTTCCCTAAACCCATTGGTTATACTGCTTGAAGATTAATCTCTCTAACTTATGAATTCATCAACTAATCTTGCAATATCAAATTGACCATGACAAGAATCAACAACATTAATCACTTGTTCAAAAGTAGAAACACTACATGGAATAACTAATCCATTCCTCTGGTCAAACCCAAACTCAGCCTCAGTCTTCTCTAATAACATCTTGAATAAAGGATGAGATAAATAACCTGTGGGAACGATAAATCTTCGACGTTCTTCTCCTACGTAAATAGCCAAAGATCCTGTTGGTGTAGTAGTAGGAGACTCTTCAAATTGATCAGTTAACAAATACTCAAAATGATCAGCTGATGATTGTCTACTTGGTGGAAATCCACCGCTCCCGGAACGTATAACCTTCTTAGCTAACTTCTTAACTGACTCCATCTAGCTTCTCCTCCTCCTTTCTAAGAGAATACCCCAGAGAGAGAGAGAGAGAGAGGGACAGAGAGAGTTTGAGCAGAGAGATTTAAAGAGTGGGTGGGATCATATAATGGGGATGAATTTGTAAAATGGTACTCTCTTTTACTTAGAAAAGTGGATTGATGGCGCCACCGTCTCGGCAAGGTCCCGACATTACCCTTGGATCTGCTACTAAAAATATGTGAGAAACCAAAGTTGTATATTATTTGACAATATTCACAATATTCCAACAATAGGAGATTATATATATATATATATATATATATATATACTTTGATATTAAAACAACAATACTAATGAAAGAAGGAAAAGTGATTTTGAGGAATACTAATTGTTTTATGGTAAAATAATTGTTCTCTAGGTTTTATGATTACAAACAAGTTGAAGAAAATAAGTCAAAATAGGCCTCTACCAAAAATAGAAGGACGTGGGAGGGTGAAAGAAGAGTAAGAAAGAGGTTGACATTATGAAAAGAGAAGTTTTATAGGGCCCTTCCCTTTTGGTTACAAGGACCCCTCCTGATGAATTCAGTACAAACTCACCATATTCACAAGAGACCATTCGGCATGAATCGACTGAAATTCACTCCAGAAATGTAGTGAGAGGGCTATGTGGCCCGTCGCCAAAGTTACTTTAAATGTCATTTACAAAACGGAGGGCCTCTTGACTAACCGTTGTTGTTTTTTGTTGCAAGCTTGACTAACTGTTGGTGGAATTTAACTTCATTTGCGCTTGAATTTCTAATGTTATAATTTTTCTCAACCTAAAATTTTGTCCTATTATTTGACCATTATCAAACCTCCCTTACCAGTTACCACCATCACCTACTCGGCTACCTCCTTACTATAACTAAACAACCACCACTACCCTCATCGTCACGATTACTAAACATACACTACCACTACTACCACACCTTCACTACCATAAACATTATCACTACATATCTACCTCCATAATCACCACCACCATCGTCATACCACAATCAACATTATCACCACCGGACTACTACACCACCAAAATGAAAGAAGAAGGCTGAAAACTTATGCTCACTACTTCAATCTTCTTTAAGAACTATTACTTTTTAGTCTTTTTATTTTCTAATTTCTGATTTTTTTTTTGTTTAAAAGAAAAAGGAAACAACCCAAGCTATTAACTTCGCCAAACTCACTGAGTTGCCCACTTGCTCGTGCAACCACTAAATCAGGAATTCGACCAAGGACCGACTAGTACTTTCCTCGAATCTTAGCTAATTTTCGAGTCACTCAATCAAACCGTCTGAGCATTAATGCATAGTTATGAACACAAGTTTCATGTTTAACCCACAGTAGGTGTAAGAATAATGTAAAGTATTCTGATATAAGAAAAAAAAAAATTGTTTTGCGAGATGGTCGTACATAAGTACCGGGTTTTGCGAAAGGGGTATGACCGTTTAATATTTTGCAACGGGTTCGTGGACTAAATTTGACCAGTTAAGATTTAACGCCGTGAAGTTTTAACACTGTTAAATTTTAACACCGTTAATTCTAACTACATTAGATACAAACTTATGGTTATATTTAAGTAAACTTCATACAATTTTGACACTGATTCGCGAAAGTAACAACTATTTTTTTCAAGATGTCTTAGCTACTTTTATTAAGAACTCAGATAACTTCGAATTTCTTCTAAATTATTAGATCAAACAAAATGATCCCATTAAAATGGTTAATGAATTAGTCATTTTAGTGCACAACAACGCGCTAATGTTGTAACACTAGACCGCATTGTAGTCACTTCCAGCGCAGTCATCTAAAGTGTACAACATTCAGTTTTTTATGTCTTGTTGGCTTCATGCAAGTGAATAACATAATGTACACATTCCACGTACATTAACATTGCCCAGAAACCAAAGTTTGATTAAAAGTACATGGTATATGGTTAATAACTCGCTCGTCAAAATATTCAAACTACTTAAAGTATAATCTAAATCATTATCCGGTGAAAGTCAAAGGTTGAAAAAACAAAAAGTATAATCAAAATCATTATCCGGTGAAAGTCAAAGGTTGAAAAAATAAAAAGGGAAGAAGATGAATGAATAAGTTGTTTTTGTTTACAAAAAAATGTGATATTAGCCAAGTTTTATTAATAGATTTTACATGAGGAGGTTACTTCAGGTAACATCACTACATCTACATAACGGCGTTAACTTTCATCTAATGTGAAGTTAAATCTAACATTTATTTAACGGTCAATCCTAGTCCACGATCCCTTTGCAAAATAATAAACGATCATGTCCGTTTCGCAAAAAAAAAAACTCAAAAGAAAAGTGCTAAACGAATGTGGGTCACATTCTAAAACCCTCGCTTCGAGCCACCGACCGCACGGTACCCTAGCTTGGAAAATGGAGGATCCTTTGCAAGACTTTTTTTTTTTTTCTTTTTTGTTGAAGCTTTGCAAGACTTAGAAATTTGATTGGAAGCCTGTTTACCATCCACATCACAGGATACTCCAGTCAAAAACTTCAATTTCTCTTGAATACCATTTTTTCTACAGCATCAGTTAACTCCATATCATTCTTAACTTAGCAACTCGTTCCGCTGCTTGGGTATTTAGCTATTGCTACCTACATATGATCAATAAGACGATACCTAAAGAACGGTCTACTCATTTGTCCCTTGGTTGAGGCTTAGATGTCAAGGACATTAACCCATCTATCGGGCCTTATGTTTTGGGTTGAAACTTAGGACAAGGTAATGGGTTTAGCAAGATATTGCTCAATTCAAAGAAACCCAATCAATGCATGCCCATCAGAAAGGGTTTGATCATCTTCATGTTTCGTTCAGAGAGAGAAAGATAAATCAAAAATATAAAGAAGTCATAATTAAATCTAATTCATAACAAAAACCTAATTCGAAGTTTTAAGAGAATACAGTGACTGATAAAACTTCATACTTAGGTCTACAATAACTTAAAATAAAGTTGTGTTTATCAAAACTGAAGAAGCAAAATCCATACTGAACCACCAAGAAAGATAGAACCAACAAGCAATAACTTAGAGCCTTCTTCCCCTTCTACCACCCTTTCGGCGAGTGCTGTCAGTAGGAATAGGAGTAACATCCTCTGAAACATTACAGAACATAACGAATAAGAGGGTAGTTACGGTACATAAAACAATTATTCGGAGTTTTGAATATTTGTGTACAATTATATGAAGTTGGAAAAGTTATAGAAGAATAACTGAAATGTACAAAGACGTACCAATTCGACCAATTTTCATATCATTACGAGCAAGGGCTCTCAAAGCTGATTGAGCACCTGGACCTGGTGTCTTTGTCTTGTTTCCTCCAGTAGCTCGAAGCTTAATGTGAAGAGCATTGACACCAAGTTCCTAAACAAAAGCAGATAAAAAAGAGACAACTTTGTTTTTAGACCAAAAAGAAAATAGAATAGGATCTATTGAAATGAAATACCATTAAGTTTACTAGGGCTAAGCAATCAAATATTGTAAATACGATAGAGAAAGTCTAACGGTGGCAACCCAAAAGTTTGAAATAGGGTTTAGTTACGGCTATCCATATCACTATATATATGAATGAAGGCAAATTTGGGAGTTAACCTTGCATCTCTTTGCAACATCAATTGCTGCCTGCATGGCTGCATATGGAGAAGACTCGTCCCTGTCAGCTTTGACCTTCATTCCACCTGTTTTTGAATAAAAACAGAGATTAAACGTACAATTAAAACGTCATACTAGTTCAGTACTTTGAAGATAGATAAAAGTAAAGAAAGCTAAATGAAAACCAGAACATGGGCTTTTTCTATAAACCCATTCAACTATAAGAGTAGTGGAACTTCAACTACACAGTAAAGCTATACATACCAGTGACACGGACAAGGGTTTCTCGTCCAGACAGATCAGTAACATGCTGCAGTTAAAAAGAATTTGTTTAAAATTTGAAAATTAAGGAATAAAACGGAACGAAAAAGACTAGAAACTAGTTAATTACTTACGATGAAAGTATCATTGAACGATGCAAAAATATGGGCAACTCCAAAAACAATCTGCCCTTCGGGACCACCAGGTCCAAGCTTTGGGGCTTCTTCCTTTTGTTCCTTAACCTTTCTCTTCGACTATAAAATCCGATATAGAAACATAATAGAAAAAAATAAACAAGTTAGTTCACAAATGCAAAACTATAAATACAAATGCCCTAAAATTACAATATTTGTGCATATACTTGTTTGAGACTAGGAAGTCTTAGCCATGGATCGATTATTAGATCTCTAAGATTAACACATTATTTGATGATTTAGTATATGAGCGTAACATAACGAGAGATCCTCCAGGGTTACAACGAAACATTTATATATGTTAATAAGAAACTTTAATCATAAGAGTAATCTTTTGAAGAAACAATAACCATTAGCAAAAATCGAGAAAATAGGGAAGAAAAGCTTGAATCACGAACTAAAAAAACCTAAATCTTTCAAATTGGAAAGATGGGACAAGACATTTGAAGTTACTAATATTTTTTATTTTTGATTAGATGAAGTAAATGATAAATATTTAACCTTTCAGTCAAAAGATAACCTAAATGCTAGAAGAGAGAAAGAAGGAAGCAGATTAAAGAAATCAAGTACAGTATTTCAGTTTCATTCAAGTACGATTAACATTTTAAAAGTTAGGATAACAGATTTACGAAACGAGAAGACATTTCAAAATGAATCAAAGAACAAAATTTGTTAGTCAATCAAAGAAACTAGAGAAGAAGATGAGAAATCGTTACCATGGTTTCAGGTGAGAGATAAGATCGAGAGGTTTTTTTCTAGGGTTCAAGTAGAGTTATCGCCTGCCTGCCTGCCACTCTCAGAAGGGAAGAACAAGCTTCTTCTTTTCTTATATATAGTACATACAATTAGGGTTTTGGTTGGTGGCCTATTCGGGGCATCCAGAATATTTTAGGGGGAATAAGGACTTTAGTCTAATAATATGATTTAGATGACAACTTTATTTTGAGTCCAAAAATAGGTTTGTTTGCTTTTTACCTCTTGATCTTCGTCTCCCACGTTCGACCACCCCCATCATCTCCGACCACCACCACCGTTTATCCCTCAACTTTATCAATCTCTATTTTTTGTTTCTTTCTCTTTCGTCATCTCTTCCTTTTCCTCATTCTCTTCTGGTAAAAGGTGAGTCTTCGCCGAAACAGGCGATCTGGTTTGGGAAGCCCCGAACCAGGTCAGGTGCCTAGTTTAAGAGATTTCCCCCAAAACCAGGTTACCCTACTTAGTTTAGGAGATTTACCCAAACCTGGGTACACTGTCTAGTTTTGGGGAACCACACAAACCAGGTTGGTTATGGCAATGCACTCCTTTGCCAAACTGAGGGAGAGGTAAGGAGAGAAAGATAAGGAAAAAGAAAGACGAAGAGAGAAAAGTGGGGGTGGTGCTAGTTGTCGGAAGTTGTGGAAGTGGTGAGAGAAATACCCAGATGACTGTTACCGATGGTTATAACGAGCAGTTGTCGAGCGCCTCGAAGGAATAGGCGGCCCGGTTTCAGTCATTTTTTTCTTGAGATAAACCAGAATTTCATTCATAGAAGGATTACAATCCAACAAATTACATGGTTTTGATAGTTTTGAATCCTTTGAGTACAACATGGATTTACTAAAGTAAATAACAACATCAAACTTACAACAGTAAAGACAATATGAAGGGAAAGGATTACAAGATTGCAAAAATAAAATAAAAAAACCTAAAGATCACGAAGGAGACCCTAAAGCTCGTGAATTTTGTTATACTTAATTATATATAATCAAGATTTGTGTGCTGAATCTCGAGTAAGTTGAAAAATCATAGCCGCACAAGTTGTAGGCATTCAAATCCTTCTTTCTCGACCTTCAACTTTCGTATGACGATCTTTGGTTGAAGTCCTTCTTGCTGTTGTTATCTATGTTACAACTTACAACTACTCCATCGGCAAAACCTTTTTCTCCGTCTTCTGTTTGGTGATTTGGGTGTTGATTTAATGAAGTTTTATTATCTTATTCTCGTTCAACTTCTTGATTCTGAGTCGAATCCATCATATACAACAAAAGAAGACCCTAAATCCACAATCCCAGAAACACTGTATACCCAACAACAGAAAAACTGAAATTGAAAGTACAGAGAAAACGAAAAAAGTAATATGATTTCTATAAAGAAAGAGATGTGTCTATCTGTAAACCCCCAACTTATCTTCTAATAATAATTTCTTATTAACTATGAAAAACTAAACCAAAACAAAGCGAGTGAATATAAGGGATGAAAAAGAAAGAAAAACAACCCTAGATTAAAAGCCCTTTTTTGCCTTTTGAACTTCTTATACAAAGAGAGAGAGAGAGAAAAAAAAATTTGTTTTCTGTTCCAGCAATTACAATAACAACAAAAATAGACAAGAACCAAGCCCAAACCCGAAAACAACACACTAGTAATAAGAAGGAAATAGAGATTCCGGCAAAGGGACAACCCTTCGCGCGGAGGAAATCGATGATCTTAAACGATTTTTTAGGGTTTCTGCTGTAGGGAGAAGTTAGAGAGGGTCTCAGTCAAATTTCATGTCGACATACTACCGCCAACTGACTGCTTAGTATGGATCGTCCAAATATCCGACCCATACGATCAGTAAGACCGATTGAATGACCAACCCATTATTTCAGAGGATATAGACGGTTAGATTTCCTAAATATATATGGGATATCTGTTGGATCTAAAAAATCTAACTCTATAAATACCCCCAACTCTAAACCATCTCATCTCTTTTCACTTTTACTCATAATTCTTAAACAGATGTTGTAGCTCTTTTTACACTCTCCGTTGCGCCTCCCTATCGACTCTCGAAGTATGGAACTTCCATTTTTGATTCTCCATCTACATCTCATCATACTTCAAAGTTCAAAGGTTTGGTTGACTTGCCAAATGGTATGTTATCAGAAATATGAAGGTAGATTCGATGATTAACATATTTTCTATATTTATTTGTTAACTATTATGTTTCTTTTTCATTTGTAATATGTAAGTTGTATATTTATATATGTGGTAATGAAAATGAGATCATAAGTTTTTTGTAAATTTTTCTTGGAAAGCCCGGACCAAGACCGATCGGTGTCCGACTGTCCGATAAAATAAGCAGTGGTCAATGGACCAAACAATTCTTGAAAGTGGTGGTGGTGGTGGTGGTGGAAGGTAAAGGGGGTAAAAGAACAAAGAAGTTAATTTTTGGACTTAAAAAAAGGTTTCCTTGGGTCAAATCTACTTGACCAAAAACTTTGGGTATTTTAGGTTCAAACCCTAATTCGCAGCCGTTATCTCATTTAAGTGAGAAACCATTGTTAGGGTTTTCATTTGAACTTCTAGTTCTCTGTAGATCTCTGGCGCTTCAATCATGGTAAGCTTTGTAAACGATCGAACTGTTTTATCTTTCTTCTCTTTTTGACCTACGGTTTGATTCTTTTAGGTTCAGATTAAGTTAAACTTTTTATTTCATAGTCAACTGACTGTATGTTGATTTTAGCTTGTTATTTCTGTTTGAAAACAAACTATTGTTTCACTCCAAAAATCTGATTTCAATCTAATTTGCTGGAAATTTTAGAATTCTGCAACTATAAGAACTTCTAGTAAACTGATTCTTTTGAAGGTTAAGATGAATATATACTTTCTTAATGTCGCTAATTGTTTGTAATTTTAGCACGTTAGGGTTTAGGATGTTCGTATGTGATACCAGAGAAAAATAAGAATTAAGCATTTTATTGCAGTTTTGATGCTTAATTAAGGGGCAGATACTAGGGTTTCATGCATTTAACTCAATAAATCACACATACTGTGGAAAAACCCAACTAAGGACCTAAATCTTGGACCACATCAACAATTTTTGTTTAAAATCATTGAAATTGATATTCTTGTAAAGATA
The DNA here is from genome assembly GCF_041429995.1 of Eschscholzia californica. NCBI lineage: Eukaryota > Viridiplantae > Streptophyta > Magnoliopsida > Ranunculales > Papaveraceae > Eschscholzia > Eschscholzia californica. The sequence continues at coordinate 37,969,860 of NW_028238420.1, read as the reverse complement.
ATTTCATCTCCTATCAATTAGTGGCTCATTAGAATTTTTTTTTGGAGTAATTTTCTAAATCAATAATGTTTTACCATCAATAATGTTTAGTGTGTTGTTTCTGATTGTTTATCGGTGCAAGAACGAGGATGAGATTTGCAGTCTTTGATCTTTTTGTTGTTCTAGTAACGTTTAATTACACTCAACATATGGCCCCACCCATTTTTTAGGTTGTCGTGAATTTCTCTCGTCTTAGTTTGTGTATTTACTGTGTTCTATCTGGATCATACAGGTGAACGTTCCAAAGACGAAGAAGACCTACTGTAAAAACAAGGAGTGCAAGAAACACACCTTGCACAAAGTTACCCAATACAAGAAGGGTAAAGATAGTCTCGCGGCACAAGGGAAGCGTCGTTATGATCGCAAACAATCAGGTTATGGAGGACAAACCAAACCAGTCTTTCACAAGAAGGTAAACCCAAGTCAAAACCTATCATTCTTTCTTTAGTGCAGTATTATTATGACCCATAACTTGTCTCACTTGTACTGTGATTGTTTATTTGCTATGCTTGTTGTGCTAATTATTCCTCTCAACCAGGCCAAAACCACCAAGAAGATTGTGTTGAGGCTTCAATGTCAAAGCTGCAAGCACATGTCGCAGCACGCGATCAAGGTTAGCATATTCAAAGGCTTGATTCTTATCTATTTATAAGGATGCCTGATTTACTCATCGAATTATCGTTTTCTGCAGCGTTGCAAGCATTTTGAAATAGGTGGAGACAAGAAGGGGAAGGGAACTTCTCTCTTTTAGACAACAATAGTTTCTTGTTGGGAGTTCTTTTCTTTATTACATCTAAGTGTCGTGTTATTACTTTTAACTGTTTGTTCACACAAATTTTGAGATGGAAAACAGTATCCTTTAGTTAAATTGTTTCTCTACTTTGCTTATTAGTCAATTAGTTTGTATTGAATTACCTGCTCTTTAATACTTCATCTAAAGCTCCATTAAACATGAGTTTTTGTTGTTGAATGTTCTCATGATAAACATCATTATTATCTGGTTTCAACTTATTAATGAAATTGGAAAAAGGAAATTAGCGATGAAATGTGGGATCTGATTATGGAATCTTCAAGTACTTCGCACGGCCAAGGGAAGGAGTTCATTCGGCCCAGGCCAAGGGTTTTTGACTTCTAAAGTCTGGGGAGCTTTTTTCAGTTTTGGGTAGCCTACTGGGCAGTGCTTTGTCTAGCTCTGCCTTCTTTATTACCTAAAAGCACATTGTGGGTATCTTATGCCTGGCTGAATAGACTTAGGCTTTGTCTTGCTCTGCCTTTTCAGTATTTAGTTTCAATCATTTTCAAATTACTTCAAGCAGACGTAAGCACATTGTGGGTATCTTATGCCTGGCTGAATAGACTTAGGCTTTGTCTTGCTCTGCCTTTTCAGTATTTAGTTTCAATCATTTTCAAATTACTTCAAGCAGACGTAGGCTCTGTTTGCTTCCTACGTCTGCTCGCTTCCTCTTAAAGTAAAGCTACAAGTTGGAATGATTGAAAATTTTATGTTTTTGTTATTGAAAATTTTGTTTTTGGGGGAATGCGACTTATGTTAAGCAAGAAAAAAATTTCGAGCTCTGACACAACTCCACCACCACCACCACTTCTGCTAACTCCGACTTCGTGGCAACAACACAGCCACCACAACTACACATGAAAGATAAAGGGAACTTCTCTATTTTTGGACTTGCACACACGATAAATGGAAAGTATTGATTGCGCTCAAATTGACTTGAAACCATAAGTTTGCTTCGTTTTAGTCAAGAATTCAACAGTCATTTTTCACTATATCATATAATGGATTCTTAATTCAAACTCATCTGACATCTCATGTCTGACTTATATGAGACGAAATCATCCCTTGTCACACCATTTAGAAAACAAACACCACATTTGTTGGAACCATGAACATGCTGCACAATCATAAATTTGAAATGCTTTCATGAGTGCACAAAAGTAGCAAATTAGATTGCCCATTTTTATTCATGCAACTGGGTTCGACACCCTCTTCAGTTGTCCTTGTGAGCAAAAAATCAATCACAATATTTTCCATAAAATTTCTTGAGAAGACCACTTCTTATAGTAGATAAGCTTCCAATACTAGCTTCTGATGTGTGAAATCAAGGGATGGATGTCATGTTTGGAGCAACAATGTCAAGCAGACCCTTTGGATTGTCCACATGCACCCAATGCCCTGATCTTGGAAGAACATGAACTGCAATCTTTCCGTCCGAGGCAAGTCTTTCGAGTCGTTGAACCACATCAGAAGACCACCTATCACTATTCTCTGCACGGACAATCGAGATTTGCAGACCTTTGGGTGGGTTCTCCAGTAAAGCCCAATAGCTCTTTTCCCTGCAAGTTTAACAACATTTTAGTAATGTATAAAAGTAGTGAAAAGCCAAGAGCAGATACGGGCTCAGGCTGCTACATATGTGAAGAAATTGTAGTTACCTGTAGGAATCGAACATATCGACAGCACCTTGGAGGTCAAAAGCCCATGTCTCATGGTCTCCTGACTTTTTAAGGTTACTTCCAATCCAATCTGATAATGATTTGGAGAATCCGAGCTTCATCATGTGATCTACAAGCCACCTGAGATTAGGGACATGAGCTTCTCTATCAATTGCTTGATATATTATTGTTACTATAGTCTGGAAGATACTCAATTCCGTGGTAACACTAAATTATGTTTATAAGCTATTTGATTATAATTACAAACTGGAATTCTCATCTTATAAAGTTACCAAGAATCCAAGATCGCAACTAATTAGTTGAGAAACATTCGAGGACTTAACAAACAATCGTAGAGTCGTCGTATATTTAATCTCCTATTAACCGACAGATCTATAACCCCTTCTCCCATAAAGACATGAAATGATTATTGTTTGAGTCTGCTGGAAGTGAATGAGGTTAAAACTTATAACCATAATGCAAGAATTATTACCTAACATAGGGGGTGGTATATTGAAACCTAAACAGCAAACACAAGCAAAAGGACAGAATTCTAAACTTGAAAAGAAAGCTTACTTCCTTGATGGAATTTCAGAAGGTAGACTCTGGAGGGTCTTTAAAACTTTTTCGACTTCCCCATCACTCTCCTCAGGATTCACTTCTCCAGGGACAGAATCAAGCACCCAAAGCTGTTCTGAACCAACAAAGCATCGAAACTTTCTTAAACGTAAGGATGAAAAGAATAAGCTTCATAATAAATATAGAAAAACTCAAAAATGTTTGAAGCACAAGATTTTCTGCTTGCGCTGTCAACTCGTTGACATGTGCTCCAGTTACACAATGTCAGTCCAACTCCTACATTACAAGCTTTCTAGTTCTTATATTGGAACTGTTGGTAGTGACACGATCTATGATATTCATACCATTACGGCATTACCCACTACTTGTCACATATCTATTTAACTAGTGACAATCATTTACTTCATGTTTTCGGATTCCCATACAACACTTGGAGAAGATTTGGACATCTCTAAGCAGGACAAATTGGGCGGGCCAATACATAAGTAGCCGAGAAAATACAAGCCATATTTCTGCGCATATGACTATATGTGGTACAAAATGATACTTGGGATCCTAACATCCTACCTATTTTTCATTTTCCCGAAGGAAACGAATGGTAGAGACACTAGATTCGTTCAAGGGTAATGTTTATCGATGTATGCCTAGCTCAAATCATGGTAACGACAATCATAGTATCATGGAATGTTAATTGGCATGGAAAGATTACCTGTTTAGGCAAATTAGCAGATTCACCATAATCTCCTCGAGCACAGCTCTCTGCAAACTGTAAGGCAACTTTCCCACCCATTGAGTGACCTATAACAACATCAGGCCAATCCCAATTCTGAGACTTCACTAAATTAGCTAAATCTCTGGCAGCACTAACCATATCATGAGGTGGCTCAAGATCTTTTATCTCAGCTGATCTTCCATGATTCCTCATATCCACAAGAACCATCCTCCAATCTATACAATTCAATACACAAAAACCTCAACTTGACAAAATCATTTACTTAAGACATCTCAATTGTCAAAAGAAAGAAAGGGCTTAAAATTTGAAGTACCAGGCAATAACTAAAAATTGATTGGAAAGAAACCCACAATTCAATTCAAAACTACAACCCAGAAACCACCATGATTTTCAATTGATGTGCATATACAATTATACGAAGTAACCCAGTACCAGGAACTAGTATGTATAGAAAGGGAATATTTGAAGATTAGAAGTACCAGGAGAAGAGGAGTTTTGAAGAGAAAAAGCTAGATTTCGAGAGAAAGATCTCCAATTCCTTCCAGATCCTAAGAGACCATGAAGAACGAAAGCTGTTGATTTGTAGGGATTGTCATTGTTAACTTGAACCTCTTCGTAAGCTAGGGTTTCTAACAACCTCGAATTTCTATTGATACCCAAGCTTGGTGAGTTGTTTAGATATCGAAAGGAAAAGAGAAATCTTGCATTTCTCATCGTTTTCGCCATGAGTTTGTCCAGTTCACCCTCCGCCTCAAGGAAGAGGAAAGAGAGAAAGATAAACAAGAAATTGGGCCGTTCGACCAATTTCCCACTTCCAATTTTTTGGGGGTTATTTCCGTTTTAGCCCCCTACTTTATGATCATATTCCTTTTGGCCCACTTGTTTTATAAATTCAAAATTAACCCCTCTTTTTCTAACTCCGTCTACATAGTCAAAGTCAATAGTTTTCTTCCAAAACTACCCTTGCGTGTGTCAGCCTGCATTATTTATTTTCGAAGTTGTCAAATCAACTACTTTTTTTTTTTTCTTTCTTTTTTTCTTCTTCTTCCTTTTTATTCTTAATTTGATATTAGTGAAATTAGGTGTTCCTCCAAAATTTCGAGATCACAACAAGAAAGAAACAAATCTACCTTTCTTTTTCCTCTTTTTCTCTCTAGGTTCAGAGAAACCCATTTCTTTTCTCTCTTTCTTTTTCATCTTTCTCTCTCTAGCTTCCTTCAATCTAATCTATTCCTTCTCCTTTTCCTCTTGTTGACTGCTTAACTCCTCGACTTGATCTTGGTTTGGTTTTGCTATTTAAGATCGCATGTGTAGGAAAGATGGAATTTTGATGTCATCTTGTCTGAATACTGTGAAATCTAAGTGAAAATTATGTAGCTTATGTTTTGATTTGGCGACTATTTGGTCCCCTCTTTCATCTTAAATATACCTCAAAGTTCTGGTTCTCTTTCCCACTCTAAATAACACTCAAATTTCTACAAAAACGATTTAGCTCTTACTTTTTCTCTCTAAGAATATTGGCGAAGAATCGACGAAAAATGGTGTACCTTTTTCACCTCTCCTAATTTCTTCATGCCAACAAGGTTTAGAATTAGGTGTAAGGACATCTCTTGATGATTATTTCTTAATCTTTCAAGCGTTTCCAAGTTTCAAGCTTCTCATCATCTATGATGGTGGAGCAGTTAAAGGATCCTTTTTTTCTTTAACGGTTTCCATGATGATTTCGTAATTACATATAGTTATGATCTTGTTTGAAGTTGAGAAATATGTTTGGATTTATGCGGGAAAAATCACTTTTGTTAAAAGACTTCGTAATACTAGAGAGTTTAAAAAGAAATATGAACATAGGTGTTAGATCCTTTAAAATCTGACATTTTTTTTTGTTTTTCAAAAGTTAGATGTGATTCGATCCCTGAAATTTGTGATAATGTGTAGCAACTATTGGTGTTGAAGTTCATCAAATAGATCTCCTCACAAACTACAGAAGTATTATGTTTAATCCTTGGGATACATCTGGTCAGGAGAAATTTGGTCGACTTATAGATGGATATAAGTTAGTTTTTCTATTTTGTTTTATTAGAATGTTTTGACTTGGTGATAATCATATTAAAGTTCGATTAAACTCGACAATTCTTGCCGCACTTCATTGCTTTGTCCCAAAATTTGGAAGAACACTTACTTTTACCAATATCAAATTAATAATAATAATAATAATAATAATAATAATAATAATAATAATAATAGTAATAAGAAGAAGATGCAATATTGACTCTAACAGTAAGTAGATGAAATTAGAATACAGGAGCTAATTTTGAATTTAGGAAAAATATGAGACCAGAAAGAAAACTGGTCATTGAATAGGGCCTAAAAAAGAATTAATCATTTTTGTTTTGGCTAAAAGTCGAGTTAAATGTAGTTGGGTTAAAAATCAACCCATTTGTATTTTTATTTGATTAAAAACATAAAAAATTGTATTTTGTTTGGTTACAAATTCAAGCACAATACTTTTTACAACAAGTTGCAATCTTTTTTAAACCAATTACAATCTTTTTAAAACTAGTTGCAAATTACGAAAGGCCGCAGCTTTGGGGAATAAAGAAAAGTCTCTGGGGCATAAAGACTTAGTTAATTAAGATTGACTTTAGTGATATATTTAATTTTTAGTCCAAGAATAAATTTGTTTGTTATTTTGTCCTTATTCTTCATCTTCTTCATCCTACCTTCACTCACAAATTCTAACATCTACCACCACAATTTCTCGCCACCACCACCACTTTTTTTAACCATAAGTCATCATCTTCTTCTCTCTATAATCCCCCCTCTCTCTCTCTCTCCTCTCTGTTAAAACCCGAGTTGGGCAAATTGTGAGAGACCAACAACTACAAATAACAGGAATCACATTCTGAGAATTCTCTAACTCAATCAAATTAGTCTTGGGGCACGAAATGTTATAACAAATTAGTACAAAGAAAAGACTACTATCCTGGGAAACATGGGCGCAAGAAACAAATACGAAACCCTAATTCATATTAGTAATACCGTAATTTAAAGAAGACAATCTTCTCTCCAACTCATAGTTGTACCAGAAAAGAATAATCACACAAAAGTGATTAAATTGAACTAACAATAAATATTAGGGTTATTTCCCTAATGGCCCCCAACTTTGTGCCAGCTTCCCGCCTGGCCCCCTACTTTACGAGAAATACCCATATGGCCCCCTACTACCGTCAACTTTAACTTTCCGTCACTCTCTCTCCTCCATCTCTTTTTCTCTCTCTGCCATGTCACACCACCTCATCTGTTAGGCCACCTCATCACCTTCTCCGACAGAGGTCGCCAGCCGGCGACCTTCAAACTAAAAAAAAAAAGAAAAGTTTTTTTTTTTTATCTCTCTCTCTCTCTCTCTAAGAACTCCGGCGAAGGGTTGTTCTTAGAGAGTGATAAAAAAAAAAATTTAGTTTGAAGGTCGCCGACCGGAAATTTGGCCAATCGGCGACCTATGCCGGAGAAGGTGATGAGGTGGCCTAACAGATGAGGTGGCGTGACATGGCAGCGAGAGAGAAAGAGATGGAGGAGAGAGTGACGGAAAGTTAAAGTTAACGGTAATAGGGGGCCATATGGGTATTTCTCGTAAAGTAGGGGGCCAGGCGGGAAGCTGGTCACAAAGTTGGGGGCCATTAGGGAAATAACCCTAAATATTAAAATTAAGGAAAAACACAAAGTAACTTACTTTGGAAGGTTGATGAAATATGGGTAGCGGATGAAATTGAATAGGAAGACGAGATTTTAATGAAATTGCAGAAACATTTGGAGCAACCATGGATTTCCTATCGAACTACCCAGATTTGAAATCAAACTAAATCCCCAAACATCACTTGAAAAAGCAAAATTTCTTTTGTTTCAATTTACAAGATTTCGGATTGGTAATGCCATTTTGCAGATTAGGTTTTTGGTTCTTAGTTGCCACTGTTAGGTATTATTAATTGCTGGAACTCTGATTCAACTTATGATTTGATTGATCAGAACTTTCGTTGTCATGGTTTATTAATTTATTTTTGGTTTCTGTTAGGTATATTTATGCCCTAAAAAGAGGAGATGAAGATTAGGGCTCAAAAAAATAACAAAGTTAATTTTACGACCCAAAACAAAGATGTTCTCTAGGTCAAACAATGTTGATCGAAGTCTTTATTCCCCGGAGACTTTTCTTTATTCCCCAAAGCCGCGGCCATTACCAAAGTACATAAAAGAACTGACGAATAAAAAAAGTGGAGTGTTTTTTTCCTAAAGCTATTGTAGGGACTTGACCAAACTTCTCTCCAAAACAATAGATCATTTTTTGTTAATTCAATTTTGGCCCCTACATTTGACACCAAAATGACTCGCTAGAGATGTCCAACTTCTAAAATATCCCACTAAACTACATTTTTTGTAGTTGATAATGTGTATAATTTTGTTTGAAAATGGCTCTAAAAAGTGTTACCTCATCATAGGGATGGGATTTTGGTCCGTGCCCCGGTCGGTACCCGCCCGCGTCTGAAGGGTCCGTACACACCCAGTGATCGAGGCGATCAAAACCCGCCCGCCCGTTAGATGTTTAACGAACGAACGTGGGCAAAAGGGGCCTAACCAGTGTACAATCCGAGTCCGACCATTTAGGTTGTCCGTTTGCCCGTTTGTACTACCCGCCTATAATAAATATTAATCATTAAATGTTTAGAGTAAGATGGTAGTGTTAGATTAGATTAGGTTATGCCTTATAACCCTCGAAATTAGAAGAATCCCAACCCTTTTCTTTCCTCTTCTCTTCGACTATCTTTCATTCATGTCTCTTATGATTCTTAACAACGAAACCCAACCCTTAATCATAATCGATGCTTCCCTTTCTTTTGATTTTTCTCTTAAAAGGTTATTTCTAATTGACGATCCTTTATCTCGGTGCTTTTAATTTTGTTGTCATTGTTTACTAAGTCAATGAGCTTGGTGACTTTTATTTTTTGAAAAATTACGATGTATACCCAATGACCGACTGACCGTTTGATATGTGGGAAAATCAAGTTTGAAAACCGATTTTCGTAAGGAATTCTACTGTTTGAAAGGGCACTTAAGGTGTGAAAGTCAATTTCTGATGAGAAAAAAATGTGAAAATCTTCGAAAATATTTTACCACCTTTTACCCGCATGTCCCAAACTTGCGCCATCTCTCCTCTAATGAGGGTATTTGTGTAAATTCCTTACCTATCATTTTCTGTCTTTCTCCCTCTTTTTCAATTGATTATTCCTTTCTCTCCCTCCTGTTTATCTTGGACTCATTCATCTTTGGAATCTCTGATTTCTCCCTCCTTAAGTAGACAGTATCTCTCTTGAATGATGTCTTTCTCAAAACCTTTTATCAAGAACCAGACAACACAAGGGGTTTTAGGGTTATGCAAAGGTAAAGCAACAAGTTACATCTTAAACGAAAACCCAAAACGGGTCAACAAAATTCATTACAGAAGTTCGACATCTTGGCGTACGAATCTACACCATTTACCTAAAAACTCACAAAAAAATATAAAAAATTTGTTCTCAGATTTCCACCATTGAAGGATCAGCAATCACAAGACAAACAGATTAAAAAAATCAAGATCAAGATGAACAAATTATAACCAAAAACAAATAGAAAGCCTAATTCAAACGAGTTTTAGGTCAAAGATGAAAACGAGACGAACACATTACACAAAAAACAATGAACACCCTAAAGCTTTGCTTCAACTGACCTTTGCTTCAATGGAGTTGTGTTCTTTCAAGTTGAACAAACTGTAAACGATTTTGAGAAGAGAAGAAGATAGGTAACTGCTTTTTAGTTGTCGATTGTAGTTCTTCGATCTTCGATCTTCATCTCTCTCTGTGCTCTGCGTTTTCTCTCTCTAGTCTTACGGTTTATAAAACAATGGGATTTGAGGAAGAAAAGAGTCGAAAATCTAAAGGCACCCTCAAATGCCTAACATCATATATCCTTCTAAAGACACTCACCCGATTTTCCAACTTCCTTATCAAACACCTAAATTTTGAAATCTCATTTGAACAACTTAATTTTCTTACCCGTAACAAAAACTTGGTTTTCCATCCAAATACTTTCCCACGTATCAAACGGACCCTAAACTTGCTCGGGTTTATAGCCGTTATCGAGGCGGTCGTCAGAAAACCCCAATTGCAAGCAAGAGAGCGAGATGCCGAGATATAGAGGACGAGAAACCCTAACTGCTGAGTGCTGAGCACTAGCAAGCTATGGAGATGGGAATATAAATCTAGAACGTAATCTTGCTCAGAAAGATGATGTTGTTTGTAATGTTATAATCTCTGATTATCTATCAGAAAACCCTAAATTCTTTGTGAGTATCTTTTTGGCATCTCTCATTTGGTACCACGTAATCTTTAAGTTTCGACACCCTGTGAACTTTTTTTGTCTGGATCTGATCTAGCGATCCCGTGTTCTAGATCATAGATACTAATTTCATTGATTCAATCAGTGGAAAGAAGAAGAAACTCGTACATGTCGAACTTGATAGTCAGATGTACTACTGTTCGATGGCAATTACTAGTAGTTATTTCTTTAAATCAATCTTGAAATACCCCATGAGTGAGCATAAATGCATCTCGTTTTTGGTTATCATCCTAGCTAGTAATGGGGGTTTGGAAATTTATTATTTTGAATCATTACTTTGAGAAATTCATGAAATTAAGATTGACAGTAGGCTATATTCGAACTAATAGTTTGCACTTGAGAATACTTTATATTAGCGGTTAATCTTGATGTAAATCGTTCAAAAATTCGAAATAATAGTTGGAAATACTGGCGACCATGCTAAATTAAGGTGGCGTTGTGATGTACTCGAAACAATATTTAGAAAACTTGATATTGGCAGTTAAGCTTTTTCTACGATATACAATAGCTTTTACAAGTTGTGATTGGCATTCAAGAATTCTAAACCCGTGTTGGCTGTTATTTTGTTGCAGATAGAAAATTGGTAAATAAGTATAAGGTTGTTAGATTAAATCGACTATGATATATATGGTACATCCTTGTGATTTTTCGTACTATAACTTTTACACATTACGATTAATTACGTAAATGCATTAAAATCTGCTTTATTCGAGATTAGGTTTGACATGGTCTCTAATACAATAATCTCATGTTGGCTGTTAGTTCTTGTGGTTGTAGTACACCACCAAGATACTGGTATTACAAACTCGAGTCTGATTCTTTTTTGTAAGCAACATTGACATATATTCGGATACTTGAAACAACAGTTGGAATACAAAATTAAGGTTGACAGTGAGCTATACTCGAAATATAAGTTGGAATACTTGATATTGGTGTTAAGCTTTTACAAGTTGTGATTAATTGTTGGCCTGAAAAATTAATGTTCGCGGTAGTCTATACTCGAAACAATAGTCGGAAATGCCTGATATTGCCACTTATACTCATAAGCTGTTACAAGTTGCGATTAGTTGTTGGCCTGCAAAATCAATGTTGGTCTGTATTTGAAACAACAGTTAGGAATACTTGCTATTGGCACTTAAAGTTTTTCCATTGATATACGAAAGCTCTTAAAAGTTGCGATTAATTGTTGTCCTGCAAAATTATCGTTGGTGTGCTGGCAGTTACTTGGCTTCACTTTTGTGGTTATTGTTTTGATAGTATGCATCTATTTTAGTTTTCATTGTCTTTTACAAGTTTTTGAAGCTAAGTCCCTTCATACACCATAGTACACCACCAAAATACATGAATATTATTTGAAAGTTGGTGTACACATCGCTGAAACTGAACATCACATAGGGACGCCCGCTTATGCAAGATTATGTTCAGCAGTTGACTCTATTCAGATGTACACTACTTGTATTTTGGTGGTAACTGTTGTATGCATAGACTTCGTCTTTCATTTTTTTTACTTAATATATTTTCTTAGTAATAATAATTACTAGTTTTTTTTACTTGTTTTGAATTTTGATATTATGTATGTATTTTATATTTAATTGTGTTTTACAAGTTTTTGAAGTTAAGTCTCTTCATACACCATAGTACACCACCAAGATACATGAATATTATTTGAGAAGTTGGTGTACACATTACAGAAACTGAAAGGTACCTAGAGATGTGGGCTTATGTAGATCATATTCAATAGTTGACTCTATTCAGATGTACACGTTACTCGTATCTTGGTGGTAACTATTGTATGCATAGACTTTCTCTTTCGTTTTTTTTACTTAATATATTTTCTTAGTAATAATAATTACTAATTTTTTTTTACTTGTTTTGATATTATTTATGTATTTTAATTTTAATTGTATTTTACAAGATTTTGAAGTTAAGTCTCTTCATACACCATAGTACACCACCAAGATACATAGATATTACTTGAAAAGTTGGTATACACATTACAGAAACTGAAAGGTACCTAGAGATGTGGGCTTATGTAGATCATATTCAACAGTTGACTCTATTCAGATGTACACATTACTTGTATCTTGGTGGTAACTGTTGTATGCATAGACTTTCTCTTTCGTTTTTTAACTTAATATATTTTCTCAGTAATAAAAATTACTAGTTTTTTTTTACTTGCTTCTTTATCTTCATGCATCATTGTATGGCACTAATAGACATGGTTACTAGAAGGCGATGAAAGTTGCAATTCATTTTATTACAAATACTGGCTTGAGTTGGTTTATACTTGTGCTTATACATATGATGCATGGAGATTCTTCTTTTATTTTTGTTCTCCTTTTCCATTTCTCTATATCATTTACAAGTCTCTTCATACTTACCCAGTTGTTAACCACCATAATACGTGGATTTGTTCGGAAATATGACTCTCGAGTCTCAATATGTACACAAACTGTATAGAAAGCCACTTAAAATTGTGGGCTCATATGAGATCAAGGTGTTTAGTGTACCATATTCAGAATATGCGTTTGTAGTGGGCGACAATTAATATGGTGGTTAATGTTCTCTTGGGTTGTATTTAGTGACTATTTTCAATATATTTTATAATAGTTTTTTGTAATAACATAAACTAGTTTTGTGATTTTTGTAAGCATCTTCATATATTATGGGTTGACACCCAAAAAATTTGAGTTTCTGTTTGAGATTAGTATCAATTGAATTACAAATAATAGCTGGAAGTTGGTATACTTTTGAGTTTCTGTTTGAGAACGAACGAAAGGTAAAGTACTTTGGTTAAAGCATGAGACATCCATCGTTATTCAGCCTCTGGCGAAGATCTAGCAACGGTTGGTTGCTTTTCGACCCCAAGATATGAAATGTGCAATAACGGGAGGTAGAGCGATAAGAGTCTGGGCAACTAGTTGATTCTGCATTATGGAAGCAGGAAGAGATGTTTTTCATGTTTTCAGCTTACATAGTGATGCCAATGTTAGAGTTCCTTCAATATTATGTGAAATACTTCTTACTGCCTTCCGATGAAGCAACAACGAAATTGAGAAACTTATATGACTCCATAAGTGATATTAGGACAAGTTGTATGTATTAAGTGGCTGCAACTGTATTTCGATGAAGAGAAGTATTCTCAAGTGAAGCAAAGAGTTTGGACCCTAAAGAAACTAGAGTTGCAATCATCTTGTATACTTGTTTCAGATCAATAACAAAGAGGGCGGGGAAGAATTACTCTAAGAAATAATGCATATATATCCTGCAAGACTTTCATAGCATATTCAGTTTTCAGAGTGTTGAAAAACTGATATAGCAAAGAACTATTGGTCCTTGTGACGATAATGTGGTCAACATACAACGGAAGTACCATGATACCAGAAGACAGTTGGGGGTAAACCTGGAAGCTGGAACTGAAGTGAATCCATATATGCGAAGAAAGCCACCAAATTTATCAAACTAGGTGACTGCTTAAGGCCATAAAGAGACTTTAGAAGGGTCATCGAATCCTTAACGTTGAGTTATGAATACTGTCTTCTGAAAATCGCCATGTAAAAATGCATTAATGTCAAGTTGAAAGATCCAACCAAAAGAAATTGCAAGGGATAGCAGAGTCCATTTTGTCAATCTCTACAACTGGACTGAAGGTCACTGTCAAATCAACTCCATCCTTTAACTCCTAGCTTGGCTTTATGCCTTTTAATGGAGCCATTAGCGCGAAGTTTCAGCTTGTAAACCAATCGATAACGTATTACATTCATGAAGGGGTTAGAAGAGACAAGTCCCCAAGTATTGCTCATCTGCCAGCATTCAATTCGTCGACTGTTGCTGCTTCCCGATAAGGGATTACACATGGCCTTTTAACCGAGGGTTCTGACATTTGGACGGGACGGTAAATGAGCTTATGAAATCAGTGAATTGTTCACGCTTGGAGTGCACCGTGTTGTCAAGTTTGCATTGGACGAGCATGTATTACTGGGTCGCTAAGGGCTTAGGAAGAAAAGAGTGTGGAGAGGGTAGTAGTGAAGACAGCAGTGTTGAGCTTAGCTGTAGAAGAAGAGGATAAGGTAACAGGAGGTAAAGATGATATGAGTGGGGGAAGAGGATGCGGTTACTGTAACCAGGGCCTGAGAGTGGAGAAACGAAAAAGATATTCCTCAAAGATCATATGCCTCCCCCTGCTCTCATTTTGGAGATAGGAGCATAACAACACTGCCTTTGACTGAAGGGAGTACAACTAAGGAAATACACGTGGAACTAATTTGGCAGAAAATTTGTTGTTCCTACATGGATTTCAGGAAAAAAATTTGGCTACCAAGACCTTAAGAAGGTCACAGTTTGGTGCTTTGTCAAAAAGTGCATAACATACTAATATAGTAGCAGGAACCAAGGCATGGAGGCGCATTGGTTAGTCCCAAAAGGCAGCAGTGACCGAATCATGAAGGAACAAGGTTAGTGCTATTTCCGTTCAATTAGCATATAAAAGAAATGCAGACGGAATATCAGAGGAATCCGAAAAGGACCCATAAAGAGACCTCAAGTTTAAAGACTACAAAGATATTTGATTGAAGAAAAAAGTACTTCATTCATTTTTAAAATGCTTAAAACATGTAAAACTTCTGGTATACTTCTGATGGTTAAATCCGATGGAGCCTAGAATAATCATCGATAAAGACAACAAAAAATAAATCCTTCATGTGAAGTCACAGGATCAGGCCCTTAGACGGTACAATGTCATGGCAATAAGAAGCACAAGGAATTCTATTTGATGAAGCAAAGGGTAGCCTTTGCTCTTTCCCTGTGACTAGATGGACATATTGTAGTGGTTGGTGAAGAAGGAAGACTGACAAGATGATTTCCATGAAGTTGTCGGTGAACGGATGAAGTATGTCCTAAATGATGATGCCATATGAAAAAAAATTACGGAAAGTGTAAAAGATGGAGAATTGGGACAAAGTTGACGTAACGGGGTAGAGGTTGTCTTAGATGACTTCAAGTTAAAATTGTCGTGAAACTTCACAGCATAACTTAATGACGAAAATTCAATAAAAAGACATGTTATCTTTAGTAAATCGGGAGACGAAGAAAAGGTTTTTTGTGAGAGTGGAAATAAAAAGGGCGCGAAAGATTTTATTATCGAGGGAGTAGTAAGAGAAGTACCTGCTCTAGGATCCTAGCTACAAGAATGGCCAGACAAGGAATCCATATCCTCGCATAACCAGACAGCTTTGTAGCCAAAAGACAAATAGTAGATGGTGTACTTGTTGCTTGATTGATGCAAGAAAAAAGATGGGAAATGTGGTTTGGTCAAAGTGGACTTGTAAAAACCGATAGAGTTAGCTGGGATTTCGTATACAAAATACTCGTAAAGAAGGGTTTTAGCTACAAGTGGAGGATTTGGATACATTGCGTGTCCTCTGGAACTTTCTTTGCTTTAGTTATTGGTATACTCAGAAGAACAATTTGGTAGCTGTGGAGGACTACTATAAGGAGACCCATTATCCCCATTGTTGTTCTTACTGGTTGGAGAAGTTCAGAAGGACGCCACTATTTCGCATCTGTAGTTTCCAGATGATAGTTTATACTTTCTCAACCCCAGATGTGACCCTGGTGGAGAAATTAAGAGATGTCTTCATATGGTTTGAAGTAGCTTCTCTCCATACAATAACTTCTTGATCCTTTAAGTGACATCATCCCATAGGTTCTTAGACCTATAGAGATGTCCTAAAGGCAATCCAAGATGGGTTTGATTCATGGTTTCCAAGATATTAGCCACATCTTGGATTTCCCAATCATTGAGGTTTCTGTTGAGTATAATGTTCGAATCTCCTTCCGGATTCTGATTTCTGTAGTCCCACACGTTACTTCTTTATTGGTTGATAAAGGAGAGTTGCTTAGAGCATCTCCAACGCAAAACTCAATCTTAGAAACTCGGAGTGCCACATAGGATTTTCTGAGTTTTTCTTAGAAAATCATCTCCAATGCAAAACTCAATTAAGATCTCAAAGATGATGTGTTGGGAGTGGAATAAAGATATCTCAAGAGGACACTCTATTTTCAGAGTGTCCAGTTGAGATATCTCTAATTGTCCAACTCATCAATATTTAAATTTCAACCAATAGAAATCTAGTCTTGTATATTCCCAAAATAACTAATTATTTTCTTACAAAAATAACCATGACACATAAGTAAAATAAAAGAGCTTAGAGTGTTGCATTGGAGACATACAAGAATTGAGGATCTCTATTTTCGACACCTAAGAGTGAGAATCTAAATTGGAACTTGACAAATAGGACGAATAGAGATTTTTTTGAGTTTTGCATTAGAGATGCTCTTAAGTATACATCCTTCAAGGGAATGTAGTGCACCACTTATCATGCCAAAACATATCGGATTGTCTTAAAATTGCCCATTCCATGAATTTCTCCTCAAAATTAACACCCATAAGGTCCTTGTGTCTTCCAGCTCCAGTGACTCCATATTTTTTGTGTAATGATTTATCTCCATAGTGTTTGTTTTTCTTCTTCAAACCACCATAGCCATTTAGAGAGAAGAGCCTTCATTCATTATTTAAGATTTTTGATGCCCAAACCTCATTTTTCACTTGTTTGTATATGCTATCCCACCCCAAAGTTTCGTTTTGATGCCCATCGTGCAAACAAACATTTTTCATGAAAAAAATGTTATACTGGAAAAAACGATTTTCGTGAGGAACGGTTCTTGTGAAAAAAAAGAACGGTTTCGAGAAAAGAGTTGGAGGGAAAAAAAAATTCTTAAAAAATGATTTTCGAGAAAAAAAACGGTTTGTTTGAAAAACAATTTTCAGCTAGAAAAAATGACTTAAAAAATTGGTAAAAAAAATTAAGATGCATTTTAAAAAGGCCGCGGCTTTGGGGAATAAAGAATAATCTCCGGGGCATAAAGACTTAGTCAATAAACATTGACTTAGGATGCATATTCTTTTTTTAACCCAAGAAATGACTAGATCAAACATTGCCCCCTAATCTTCGTCCTCTCTCTCCCCTCTCTCTTATGTTGTTCTTTCTCTTCTATTATCTCTCTCTCTCTCACTCTCTCACTATCTCTCTCTGAATCTCTTTCTCTCTCACAATACAATATTTAAACATGACCAGTTAAGAGTCGGGCTTTAAATCTCTAGAGCACCATCTAATCATTTGAGTAAACCTAAATATTAAAATCCCTATATGGATTCTCTAGAGAATTTTTTCCCCGGAGATTATTCTTTATGCCCCAAAGCTGTGGCCTTTAAAAATAATTATGAATCCTAGGATTTCTTTTGTTGAAACAAGAATCCTAGTATTTTAGGATTCTTATTAGTTACGAAACAAACCAAAGAAAATCATATGGATTCGTGAATCCATAGAATTATCACACCAAAAGAGATTTGTTTATACACGACCAACTTCAAAAGTGATTTGTTTGTACACAGACCAACTAACTAATAGCCGCACGCGCGCAAGGAGCTATAAGTTCTGATTAACTTTACTCATCATGCTTCTGATACCAAACGCGGTGTAATTCATTGGCAAAAGCTTCAATATAGAAATTTACTTCGACTACTATAATGTTTCAGGCTTTCCGTACTTGAGTTTTGAGGTCACTGTTTTCAGTCAATAAGCACATTAAACTTAAACATGGTCTAGAGATATCCCAAAAGAATAGAGAGGAATGGAGCTTAGATCCGCATCTTCCCATCATGAATGTCAATAACATATTGATTTATAAACAAATTAAACCCTAGAAATGAACTGATTTGCTCCCAATTGATGTTTACAATGTAAATGATTCTTTTAGATATTCAAACCCCAAGTTTTATTAAACCTTTATGGAAGATAAATTACAATAAGAACCATCATCTCAAGGTAAACTGCTTGCTGAGTATTTCTATCGTTTTTGTTCATATTTAAGAGGAAGAACAAGCTTCCAGCTTAGGGAGAAGACTTCGCCAGGCATTGGCAACCTCATTTGATAGTTGTGCCTGTCCTTTAGCAAATTCATGGAAAGCAAGACCCATATCTAAAGTTTTTTGCTCTTGAAATCGAACTATCTCTTCGTTCATCAGTCGGACTATCGTCTCAAATCTTCTTGTTGCTTCAATACCCTCAGCCTTCAACTGTATCACATAATTGAATGCAATTAAGCTGTTAAAATGCAAAAAATGAATGAACATAAACAGCACATAAACTTGAGGCGGTGTTTCTTGCTTTCTTTTTCTCTAAAATTCAAATTAAATCTGACGTGAGGACTAAACGGACTCGGGTTGGACTTCAATGTATGTGCTTTTATTTCATTAGTGTGTCTGACTAGTCAGAATAGTCTCGGATCCGTGTCAGTCAGACTAATATAAGTCGGAATTTTAAAATAACATAATATGACTATGGCGCTCCTGACCAAAACAATGCAGTTTTATGACTTAGATTTAGACAAATAAGACTCAGGCGAGTCCGATTCAGACAATAAACAAAAAACTTGAAAAATTTACCTCTTTATATTCAATCTCGGCTTCCCCTACCTTATCTGATCGTGTTAACATCAATCTGTCACTGCCAATGAATAGTGAGAATAGCTATTGTTAGGATTTTGCTGATGAATGGGTTATAACCACTAGTAAAGGAACTCAAAAGGCGATAATACAATAATAGTCCCATTAGGTGATGGATAATCTTATCGAAAGATAAAATGGCAATTGCAAAGGGAAAGGAAAGAGAAATCGAAGTTGTAGGACCAAACATACAGATTTATTTCCTTCAGCTTAATTGCTTCAGCTAGTTCACATTGTTGCTTGAAAGCATTGGCTCTCTCTACCATGGTGGCCTGTCAGAAAATATGTAAGAACATCTATTTACCTTCCACCACAAAAACCCAAAATACTAACATCTAAGATGTTTCAAAGATAAGCTGACGCTTAAGGGCTTGTCTGGTTCACGATCAAGTCATCGACGTACTCGTTTCTAGATAAATCTACACCTAATGGACATTTGGGTCACATCCAGAACTGTTACTAAACTTGTCCGCGACTGGGTAACATTTCATTGATAATACAAATCCAAAAAATAAAAATAAATTGTTCCTAGAATCTTTTATGTCGACTTTTCTTACCTATGGAAGTATATGAACACAACAAAAACATAAACATGTCTGTGGAGGAGTCTTCTCTTCTGCTATTTAGTTTTTGAAAGCGAAGCTTTGGATCACAAACCATTAATAACTTTTGGTTTCTTCCAGTTATAAAATCCATTTTAAATATTTGTGTGCATGTCAAAGTTGCTCCATAAAAGATCCACTTAAGATTGTCAATGTTCTGGTTTTGGAACACTCAAATACCCAACTCACCTTAATAGACTGCACTGCAAGTACATAATCTTTCAACGGTTCCTCAAAACTCATCAAGAGGTGGTGTGCCTACAAAAAAAACACTCTTGGGAATGAGAAGCAAGATACATAATATTACAGATATGGTTAATGGATACCGAGGTCGGAAGTAATCTGTACCTCTTTCTCGAACTTAACAGACAGAAGTTCTGATTTAGTTCCCAGGTCCGAAAACGCCTTGCCAAGTTTCTTTTCTTCACAAGCACCCAGGAGTTTAACTGCCTTGCCGAAGTCTGACAAAGATTGGCCTAACTCTGGAAACAGATAAAAACAGAAGTGAATCTTATAGACGGGTAACAGAGCATACGGGGAACCAAATGATAGACCACACATAGTACGTAGCCTAAAAAAGAAAAAAAACGAGGGAAATATAATGAAGCATTAAAGTTTGATTTACCTCTATGCCTCTTCACCAGCCGAAAAGCATGTTTTTGTGCTTCGGTTAAGTGGTCTTCGAGCTCAAAGATATAACGCTTTAATTTCTCATACTCAGGATTTGATTCTTCTACTGGCTTTTCCTTTCCAAGGACAACATCACTCACTTTAGACTGCACATCCTGTCAATAATTCCAATAAAAAAAACCTTATCATGCCTTCCGTACATAGACACAAATGCACTTCGCTAACATTCCAATCAAGTGAGTGATGCTGGTGACGTGGAATATTAAAGCTTCAGTGTGGTTTACGAGTCTAATAATAAAGTAAATAACAAAATAACTGTAATGGACTTCTGAAAATCGGTGTCGGTTATCTTTTACCATTAGAAGAAATCCTGAACTGGTAGAATTTTGAAGAAAAATTCAGAGACAAGATTGATGAGCAAGGAATTAAATTTCGACCGAAATAGTTCCATTTCCGTGTCTACCGAAGTTTCCATCGAAACCAAAATTTAATTAAGTTTCTCTTAACAATGCCTTGTCAAGGAAATAAATTTTGGAATACTTCGGCCGAAATGACCAGAATATTTCCATTTCCATGCCTACCGATATTTCATTCCCTTCTTGGTGACCCTAAATGCGCGATGTACAATTTGCGGTTTCAAACATCTAGAGTTCGAAAGTTACCACTAATAAGAGGAAATCATGAGTAGGTTAAAATTTCAAGAAAATTGAGAGAGAGAAGATTGACCACCCTAATTATGTAGTACAGTTCCGGTTGAAAGATGTCTCTATAGACTATGGTTTCACCTAAGTGACGTTTACCATAACTTAAGATATTATAAGTGTTAAGTTTGTGGTCATTTACCAGTGGAACCATTCTCAGTACTGTGAAATAGAGGAATTTTCCTCATTTAGAAGTGAAAGATCACTTATAAGGAATGAAACATGCCAGGGTGATTGTTTTTCCTTTTCAAAGTTTTGTGTAAGACGCTCTTGTCTCTGAGCCATGAATTCCTGGAACACCCGTTATATGTTTCGACCGTAAAAGTTCACCGTTCATTTTTATTCTTGATTTGTGTGGTGCACTCTCTCTACTCAAATCTGAAGCATGCCTACCTTGAATATTTGCATCCAGTCACTTGGCTTGTTTTTGAAAATACCAATCTCCTGAGACCTAGCTCTCTCCATTGTCTGCAAAATAACGATCAGAACAAGAAGATATCTATGAATATAAAAAGTTCCACCCTCCATCTTACTACATTTAGATTTAAGCACATTCATAAGGTAGTAGTTGTTTCCTTAGTTAGGCAACGGGATTCCCTATGAGAAGGCAGACAACTTCATGAAAATCTAAGTTGAAACCAGAAGGTAGATTGGGTCAGATAAATAGTTGAGAGTCATGGAAAGGGAAACAAAAAGTATCGCCTTTCCCCTTGCCATTCTTTTTCAAGAGGTACTTTCTTTTGACAAGGAAAACCATTTTCTGAACTCTACTTTCTCTTTCAAGGAATAAATCACAATTCACAAACATACTGTTGACTCATGGTTCCTCATATCCTATATGCCAGCTAAAAATTAGAGCAACAGGTTTCCATTAAGCATTTTACCTCTTCATCTGCTTGTAGAAACATCCTCAAATCCTCACTTTGCTGAAGATCAGGATGTGAAGCAATCCGATTTATAAATGTATCCAATGCTTGCCGTCTCATCTCTATGAACTCTGCACTAAATCGAAACTTCTCTGCAAAAAAGAAAACAGTTAATCAGCAAATAGCTTCAGACCGATCAAGTCCAACATATTTACCGTAGCTGGCAACAATTGTTTCACAAAAATTATTACATCAAATACCAGAATCCTTCAAAAATCAATACAAAGCCATAATGTTTATCTACAAAAGAGTAAAAGTGTAAACCTACAAACAAGCATCAGGTTTGTTACCTACAGCACTCTTCTCGGGGACAGGAGGAATGAAAATGCCCTTGTACTTTTCAAAAAGCCGATCACGTAACCAAACGAAATCACTATAACGTCGAATCACAATCTTCTCTGGCCCTTGATAATCAGGGAAATTTGTCTGCACAAACACAAGTTTCCGAACAATAAAAATTGTTTACCCTCTATAATCGCCACAAGGAAAAGAGTCGAAGACAACGATACAATCTTTTAAAAAACTGTATTAGGAACACAATAAATTTTTCTTTTCATAGGATAACAGAAGCTTAAATGCCAGATTGATTAACAAAATCTGATCAAAGGTGTCACAAATTTTAAGGAGATCTACTTAGCCTATCAAACATCATGATGGTTACGAAAGATACCGCACACTCGATATCGATATTCATCAACTCGCGCACATATGTAAAGATGTACCTTTCTTTTAGTATACATAAATTGACATCTGCGTATCAACTGTTCCCATTCGATATGTGTCTCTCGTAAGGTGAAAAATATCACAGATGGACTTCTGCGAATCTTTTTATTTAAGATGATAAACATCAGAAGCACCGAATGTCATATCACCTAGGGGTTAGGCTTTCTTCTCCTCAAACTCTCAAGTGGGAAAATAACTCAATTTTTGTGTTTTCACTATGATTCTAGATTATTAAAGATTGGGTACTTCACATTTGGTATCAAATTTACCTTTGTGCCAAAGTTTAACTTGATTGATGAGGTTTTTATCAAGCTGGCATAGAGACATAACTCATTTGAATCGAAAACTAGTGAGCGGGTACGAGGAAAAAACTATCAGAGATCAACCATGGCATAGGTTTAAGATCTATAGTTGAATATATCTGTATGTACCTAACAGTCTCCTTGCTCATACCTTTCCCCCTCTTCAATTAATCTTAACATTTAGAAAGATCATGCAATAACTAATCACCTCTTTATTTTCTATATCATTAAGAAAGGTTTCTCTAATTTGTTAAATTGAACTCAATCTATACAATCTAATATAAAGAAGTATAAAAACCAGCTGATTGTGCTACATGCAATGAAAACCATCAATAGGATCTAAAAGAAAACCCTAAATCGACTCCATCGAAAAATCCGACTTGAACTGAAAACAAAATTAAGGAGATGAATGGGGAAATATGAGGAGATTAACGCGACGAAGAGATTACCTTAGTGATGACTCGATAAGAGATGTAAGATTGGACGCCATTTCCTAATTTGACAGGATCAGTAACAAAAACTGATAAAAATGGTTGTGAAGATGGAGATCTAGGACTTTGACTAGATCCTGATAGAGTTCTCTGCTGCAAATTCAATTAATTAACAGAAGATTTAGTAGATAGAGAGAAAAATCAAGAACACTAATCAACTTTTATATAATCAGAGGTTACAGAATTTCGTTAATTACCGGAGCGAACATGTTAATCCGAATGAGGAAATTGGATGAGATTAACACTTTCTCTTTAATCGGGGTAGAGTCTGGGAAATCAAATTCAGGAACCTAATGAGAGAGAGATTGTGCCGGAAGGAAAGATGAGAGAAGTGAAGTTTTATGTGATCCCGCAAATTGCCGGGAATCATAGCCCGCTGTTTTGTTATGCTTATGCCCACAGGGAAGGGAAGTTTTAAGGGCACTACCCATTCTTGTTAAGGGCAATTCTCTATTGACATGATTTTTTTTTTTTTTTTTTTAACTTGAAGATATGATGAAGAAGAACAAGAATTAAGATTCCTTTTTTTCTTCAAGTCCGATTGATATGATGGCAATGCGAACAATTTGTCGGATAGGATAATTGATGTGGAAGATCATCAAGTCCGATTGATTTAGGGATCGTAGAGTTGTAGCTAGAGACCAACTACGATCGTCGAATTACGAAGTAATTCGCGGCTAACTTCGATCGGATCCTACAACGGGTTACACATAAGAGTGTCAAATTGATCTAGGATATGACTAGTGGGAGTGAGATATAATCATGGGAGTGTCCCATAAACATATCACATAGGCCTAAAAAGGAATTAGGCAAAGATAGTACAAAAAGGCCAAAAACAGGGTTTTTGGGCCTTAGCCGATTCGGACACTTTTAGGGCTCGGATTGGGCTGATTTTTGGAGGGACGTTTCCTTATGTTATGAACATTAAATCTGCCAATTTTGGCTGGGTTTGGACGTCATATCCTTAGGGAATTGAGAAAATACCAATAGTTGCTATTTTCGACTATTTCCCTAAATCTTATTCTAAAGGGTGTTTTAGGAAACCTAAAAGGAGGTGGATTCTTATTAGGGTTCTATATAAACACTCTTAGGGCAGAGAATAAGGTGTGGAATTTCTCTCTAAGCTTTCTTACTCTACCACATCAAGTAGAGAGGAGAAAGTGAGCTAATTCCCATTAACTATCTATCTAGTCAAAGAAGAAGGTGTTCTTCTATCCAACCACCATTGGTGTGCTAGCTATACAACAAGGTGGGAGATCAAATTGATTGCTCGTGTCCCAAGTAGAGGAGCTACACTTGAAGCTCTTGGTCTTCTTCAATCAATTCAACTAGTTCGAGGGACAAGCGATTAAGGTAATCTACTATCTCCATTAGATTAATTACTAGTTTTGCATGTGATCCTGGGAATACTAGTGTAGACATTAGATGTCATATTTCCGCTATAAACACTAGTAGAAGGGTGTAAATCCCTTCAGTGGCGTCAGAGCCTCTTGCCATTAACTAGTTTTTGCTAAGAATCGAACTAATTAATATGCTTAATAGTTTGAAAATTGAGTTTATAAAAGTATTTTAAAAAGATGTTTTTAAAAGTATTTTAAACTCATAATTTGATGGGATTCAATAAATTTTCAAATTGAGAATCAAATTGATGATTAAAAGTGTTTTAAAAGACTCAATTTCATTGAATTTCAAACTAATCCATGCTTGATTATGTTGATAGTTATATTTAAAAAGGTTTTAAACATAAAATTTGATTAATTATGAATTGGATTCAAAGATTTTTCAAATTGATTTCAAAATTGTTCTTTGAAAAATTTCAAAAACCTAGATTTTGATCCAAAAGTTGGTTTGATTAAGAGTTGTTTTTTAAATTTTGGAAACTTTTGAAAAACAAAGATTTGGAATTTTAGAAGTGTTCTAAAAAGAGTAGTTTTGAGTTTGGGAAACTCTCAAAACAAATTTGGAAAAATTTAAAAAGTTTCAAAAAGTTTTGAAAATTTTAGAAGTGTTCTAAAAGGAATTTCAAAAATTTAAGAAAAGTTTTAAAATTGGAAAATAGCAACTTAAAGTTGCATAAGAAAAAAAAAAAATTTCTTTTTGGAAACTAGGGTTTTGAAAAACCCTAGTGTCCGGCCAGGAAGCTTCCTGGCCGGACCAGAAGCTCCTGGATGCGTCCTCTGGACGCGTCCAGAGCACCTGCTGAGACGCGTCTTGAAGACGCGACCAGCAGCTGCGACAGAAGCTTCTGGACGCGTCTTGAAGACGCGTCCAGAGCAGCTACTAAGGACGCATCTTGAAGACGCGACCAGCAGCTGCGAAGGAGCTTCCTGGACGCGTTTAGGACGCGTCCAGAGCACTCGACCAGACGCGTCTTGGAGACGCGTCTGGGAGGTTCTGGGTGTCTCGGACTAGTCCGAGACACCTAATGCTGGTCCGGTCCAGTACCAGACACGTATAGAATGCGTCTGGTACATGGACTAGCGTCCTGGCTCCGGCCGGACCTTGTCCGAGCCCTTTTTGGGATTGGGCCGGGACTTGTCTAGGACTTGTCCCGGGCTTTTTCGAGGCTTTTCGGACCACGAAAAGGGACCATCATTCGAGTGGGAGTTTTTGCCAAAAAAAAAAATTTTCCGATTCCAACCAAATAATTCCAAAATCAATCCGGGCCATCCAAGAGCCCAAAACGGATTTCTCTTTAAATTGATTTATGAAATCATTAAGAATCGAACCAATATTTTTTCCGAAATTGACCCGGGCTTTCTCGAGCCCAAAACGGAGTTTTTCTAAAAGATGATTTTAATCATAAAACATAAAACCGGAAAGCACCATTAGTTGAATTCTTCGAATTTAGACTTAAGGTCCGCAATGTGACATGTGATGTCAACAAAAGTATCTCCCAGGATAATCATGCATATATAATTCTTAGCCTTGATATATTATATGATTGCATGTGATGTGAATGCGGGAAACTAGTATGGCCATAGATTTATTTCCTTATTCTTGTTTTAAGCACGGATGGGTGCATGCCTTGTAATTAATTTTAATTTCAAGTTTATACGATCTGCGAATCGTTAGAGTCTTGTAATTAGAGTTTAGGGTCTATGAGTCCATTGAAGAAACTCGAGGATGAAATCCAAAGGCGAGTGGGAGAAATCAATGGAGGTTCAAAGATGGCGATCCAAGACGAATCAAAAGGCGAAACAAGAAGAAAACCAAGGGAGATTAGATCTTCTAGGTTAGGGGCCATACTAGGATCCATGTCTGCTTGATTTACTTTCTCGCGCGCATTTACTTACTTATTTACGCTTTATGTCGTGGATGTTAGTTAGGCTAAATAGTTCACTATAACAAACGCCAGACTAGCGTAAAAGTCCCCAAAAGTAATCTTGAGTAATCGCCTATCCAGATTAAGACACTCGTTGCGCCCTTGTTCGAGGAAGGTGGGTCGGCCTTCGCAGAGTACCTCCTCTACCTTGGGACAATGCGGGTAGGTCTATAGAAGAGGCCTACACGTCTAAATGGTTCTACTCAACGAGATCAGCAAGAGAGTCTTGGATACTCGAGGCAAAAGGATAGATTAGTCATTCATTAATGAAATCTATCAACCAAGAGTCATAAGGTATGATCAGTGAAGTAGTTCACTCACCCGGAACGACGGAGTCAAAGGGTAGGGCCTTTGTCCGCTTTACTCCGAAGAACTGGGGTCTTGGAATCACTTATTCAATCGGGGACGATTTTTATTGAATAATGTGGGAAAACGAAGTTTTTCAAAAACGATAACGAGTTTTAAAACTTTGCCATTTCTTTATGTAGTTTTAAGATGACACAAACGATTTCAACATTGAATCACACCTAAGGGAGGTGCTGATCCACTTCCTAGAATGGAAGAATGAATCCGAGAATAGTTCTCAGATTCAAAAGAAAAGCTTACTAGAATACCCAATCCCAATGTTGACTCATACCGAAGAAGGTCAAAAGTCATTTGCAAGCAATCTTATAACATTCTTTTTGGAAGAGTAATGGATGCTAGCATAACCATTAAGACAAACTGAGGAAGAATTTCCCACAGAAGTCATAAATGGAGAGGTACGAGACCTCCAAGGCAATCTGAAAGTCATCCTAACGGAAGACAACAGAGTACATCTATCACCCAATTCAATATCGATTGAACAAAGATAGATAAAACCTTAGATGAGTCACTCAGGTTGTTACAAACAAACTGAGCAGAACATACGGGAATATCCAGTCTAAGAAAGGTTCTTGAGATTTGGTACAAAGAATCTAAGAATGAGATCTTGAGATTCAAAAGGGCAAAAGGATCAGTCAAGTGAGACAAACATTTGATCAAAGAAAAGCAGTTGCCGAGTACATGATCAAGAGTATTCCTCATTACTGTGAATGTTTCTAAAACAATGGCTAGACCATTTAAAAGGAAACTACCTTTAGCACCTGGAGGACAAAAGGAATGGAATTATGAATTCCGGTTCCGTATCCTTGCTAACAAAGTTAAAAACAAGTATCGTAAAATTCCTTCATCAGGTATTTAAGACCAGATGAGCGGCTCAGTGGGAGCTTAAGGGAATTACATACTTGACTAAAAGAAGTAAAGATCCAAGAGGGAGCAGAAGCAGTAATGCTAGGGATGCTGAAAGGGATCAAAGTCTTCTTTTAGACACTGATCTAGCTTAGAACTTAATAGTGATTATTTTGTTCTTCTAGAAACATATGATGTTTTAAACCAGTGGTAAAATTAACTGAAGGTTAACATTGATAATGGCTAAAATCAAGAGATTCAAACTCATTAAACTTCAGCATTGTCAATTAGGTCTTAAGGACTGAATTGACAAAGTCACCCTTTTCAAAAGGCATAGAGACTGGTAATCTATTAGGACTCATACAGTGTTATGCAGACCTATAAGTTTACTTGCAGAAGCTAACGAGAGAAACTTCAAATACGTACTCTGACAACTTCATGAAGTATGGAAACGTACAAATCATAAAGTATAAGTCGGAATGTTTGAAAGGTTCAAACAAAGTACAAACCGAAGTAAAAGAATCATTTTGACAAGAGAGTTTAAGTCATCCGATTAGATTGGAGTGATAAAAACTTGAGTCAAATACTAAATAACCATCAAAGGAGTTGAGAAAACGTTTCCCAACTCGCTCCATGGAACACATCTGAGGGATGGTGGATTCAGTGGGAGTAATCGAACATTGCTATGCATAATTCGATCAAAGATGGGTTTAAGCCAGTCTTCCGAATATTTTGGGACATATTCTATAAACGATTGTTTTCACACTTACCAAAGTCCGTCTAACAGCTAAGCTTGTAAAAGCATTACAAAATTAGCTAATATCTGACGCAATTTCTTTTTTAAAAAAGAAATTTGGGCTTCTTCCATAACCAATCAAGAGAACAAAGTGTTTGTTGCTCATGATAGTATTCTTCTAATAATTAGCACACCTAGTAGTCTGGGAGAAAACACTAATTATTACAAGAATAAGTGGGAGAAAAGTACAAGTCGATTTAATTCGATCATGAGAAAAATCATGGAGGGTCATGAAGAACAATCATGAAACTTGTACAAGTCGATTAAATTCGACCAAGAGCAACAAACTGCGACTCCGTGGAAAAGGAAAGGTTAAAGATATGATCTTATAAACCCACCGCACAAAAGCGAATGTCATTCGCCGGAGAACTCTCAAAACAAGTGAAAGTGTCTCTAAAGGAATATCTCAAAGTAGTTGAGAAAATTCCAAATTGTTGTTCAAAAGCCCTAAAAGGTCAAATCTCAAAGACTCAGAAAATAAAGGTTATTTCTGAAGAGATAAAAGACCTGCGCAGAAACGGAAACTGACTCTAGATTTTGGCTAGAAGCCAAAATCATCATGGAATCCATATCTCTTCAAGACATGAAGCTTGATATTTAAGTCAACAGAAGACCTAAATTGGTTTTCCAAAATAGAAAACTGAGAAGGATGGAAACATTCATGTTTCCCGAAACGAGACAAGAAGAATAAAGATTCTTCCAATCAAGTTATGTCCACACGCATGCTTCAAAAATCTATCAACGGATTAAAAGCACGCAAGAGTTAGAATCTTCGATTCAAAAGGCAATCAAAGAAGTTTGATTCCTGAGGAATGAAGAAAATCTTGAATCACGAAATTTCAAGAAGGTAAGTGGGAGTAAACAAACCTTCCGGGTCCGTATGCAGAGTACATACAAAAGATTGAGTACGACATAAGGTGTTGTATAACAGTAACGAACTGACTCAATAAAGGACCACACACAAAAGGATAAAATGCCATTTTGGGCATCTGAAGATCTATAAGCATAGATCAAAAGGATGATAGGATTAGAGAGACTCAGTACGCTGAGATGCTTGAGATCCGAAACAGAAAATCTAAAACTCGGAAAGTCTAAAAGATTTCGACCCAAAAACTCATGACAGAGGGCGTTGCAAAACTCGGAGTCTGAAAAGACACCGATGAGCTAGCACGCATGAGAGAGACATTTATGTTCAAAAACATAAAGTCAATCATGATGGACATGATTAGCATTTAAACATCCGAATTCGGATTGGAAAACCGAAACACTACTTAGTACATCCTAGAAGGCTAAAGGATGAAGTAGTACAAAAGTTGAACATGTCATCGTAGCAAACTTCCAGACATGGAAGGAAAGTAGGCTAAAAGTGTTTTAAGCCGGGAACTGTTGCAAATACTACATAAAGAATTAAAAGCCTTAACTCTAGTAAAAGTTACTAGATATTATCAAGGTTGAAGTTAGCAATCTTCAAATTAATTGATAATAAGCAAAGTTTAAAACCGACTACCACGGTAGTCAAACTAAACTGTCACCTAAGACATAGTATGAGATTCATACACAGTCTAAGGCATGAGGTATAATTTTAAACCTCGACAAGTAAAATTGAGTAAGTAAAAGGAGTTTTACGGAAGAGGCTCAGATTTACAACTCTCGTTATCAGAAATAATAGAGTTATTTCACAAGTCGTCTAAATTTGGTTTAGTATTTAAACGACAGTCCATTGATGATAAAACATTCCGAATAGGTTTGTCAGATACGTGATCTGATGAATGAAACCCTATTAAGTGAACTTGGAATATTTATTATCGAATTCCCTAGTCCAGGTCATTGCATGGACAACAATGACTCACGAAGACTAGTACGGGAGTCGATGGGATAGCGCAGTTTCATGGGCTATAGGAATGGTATATTCTATTCGACTACGTGGGTGTGTAAAAGGTTTATACACTGGATAACCCTCAAATGAGAAGTACATCACTCGTGATGAACGTCAATACTTCTCATAAAGACAATTGGAGAGATTCCTCAAAACATGAGTGCTCCACTCATCTTATGTAAGGAATGCCCGACTTTGGTTCCGTTAAACTCCGCGCCGTAAAAGGAGGTTAAAAAGGCGGATACTGGGAAGGACAGGATAGACATGAAGTTAAGTGGGAGCGCAAGAATGGATTGTGTCACCCTAATCACATTAGGTACAAAGTGTCTCAAGGCCACTTGATGAGTAGCAACTGAAAATGCGTGGCCGCGCTCAAACGGATTAAAAGTTAATCGTTTGTCTTTTACAGTTGTACTCGGATATCAAGAAAGTCTGAATGACGTGACGTATCAGATGGGATACTAAATTGACACGAGAATCGAGGCATTGCACTTGTTCTAAGTCCAAGTGGGAGTCTGAAGGAGTTGAAGGAGATGTCCTTCGACCAAGATGGCAATGCGAACAATTTGTCGGATAGGATAATTGATGTGGAAGATCATCAAGTCCGATTGATTAAGGGATCGTAGAGTTGTAGCTAGAGACCAACTACGATCGTCGAATTACTAAGTAATTCGCGGCTAACTTCGATCGGATCCTACAACGGGTTACACATAAGAGTGTCAAATTGATCTAGGATATGACTAGTGGGAGTGAGATATAATCATGGGAGTGTCCCATAAACATATCACATAGGCCTAAAAAGGAATTAGGCAAAGATAGTACAAAAAGGCCAAAAACAGGGTTTTTGGGCCTTAGCCGATTCGGGCACTTTTAGGGCTCGGATTGGGCTGATTTTTGGAGGGACGTTTCCTTATGTTATGAACATTAAATCTGCCAATTTTGGCTGGGTTTGGACGTCATCTCCTTAGGTAATTGAGAAAATACCAATAGTTGCTATTTTCGACTATTTCCCTAAATCTTATTCTAAAGGGTGTTTTAGGAAACCTAAAAGGAGGTGGATTCTTATTAGGGTTCTATATAAACACTCTTAGGGCAGAGAATAAGGTGTGGAATTTCTCTCTAAGCTTTCTTACTCTACCACATCAAGTAGAGAGGAGAAAGTGAGCTAATTCCCATTAACTATCTATCTAGTCAAAGAAGAAGGTGTTCTTCTATCCAACCACCATTGGTGTGCTAGCTATACAACAAGGTGGGAGATCAAATTGATTGCTCGTGTCCCAAGTAGAGGAGCTACACTTGAAGCTCTTGGTCTTCTTCAATCAATTCAACTAGTTCGAGGGAAAAGCGATTAAGGTAATCTACTATCTCCATTAGATTAATTACTAGTTTTGCATGTGATCCTGGGAATACTAGTGTAGACATTAGATGTCATATTTCCGCTATAAACACTAGTAGAAGGGTGTAAATCCCTTCAACATGTAGGATATAATCATAGATTTTTCTCTCCTTTTATGATCAAAACCAAAAGTAGTGCCAGAATTGGAAAATATGTAAATAATGGGGAAGTTTTTTTTCTTGTTTAGATAAATGATGGGGAAGTTGGAGTTGGAACTTTGATTGCATTATCCAAGAATTGGGAAGACTATTTGGTGTTTAAAACTGTTATTGTTCTATAGAAAGAAAGGAAAATATTGTACCCTTATATTTACAAACTATACTTAGCCACTTTTTTTTGGCTTTTGGTATAGGAAGAGCACTATTTAGTAAAGACAGTGCGTTAGAAAAGTCAATTTATGTATTTGCTCTTCCTTTACCAAATTAGTTTAAGGAGGGCGTTATAAGGATCACTTAATAAACAGTGCTAAAATAGAAGGAATTAAATAAAAATTAATAATAAATCTAATATTTTATTCACTTGTAGTTTCTCTCACATAAACAACCAAAATCCTAATGTCGCCACTACTATCAACATCACCATTTGTATTAAAAAACTTGCAATACCATCACTATGGTCTTAGTTTCGAGCTTTTAATGATGCCTCAAGATCTCATGGATGAGGAACCACCGTTAATGAAGAAGGAGACAACCTACATCAAGAAAAAAGATTCCTTTGACTTAAACGTAGACATCGACTTAAACGAAACCATCGACTTAAACGAGGAAATCGACTTAAACAAAGATAGTTATAATGAAGATAATACGTCTCAGGTAAAGAAAAAGTATAAATTTGGTCGAACAGGAGGATACTAACTTCTCTCCCGAAGGTTTTTGGTCGAACAGGAGGATACTCTCTTCTCTCTTTTGGTCCAAAATAGTTTGATGGGAGGGACAAAAGTATAAATTTAAGATATTTAAAAAAAAATGTTTATCCCTCCCTATTCCAAAAAGAGTGCTCTCCCTATCTAATGCACTGCCTTTGCTAAAAAATGCTCTTCGTGTACCAAAACTCTTTTTTTTTTGTTGAAGTCAATACTTAGGACATTACTTATAAAAAGAACAATAGGCAGGGCCGTGTTTGAGGGGGGCGGTGAGGCGTCCGCCCTGCCCCCCAGCTAACATGGGTCTCAATCTTAAATTTCTAGTATTAAGTGTTATTAATACTAAGATTATATATATTTGTAATGTGTATGGCTCAGCGGAGAAAGGTTTGTCCAGCCTCCAACGCGTCAATGGTCACGGGCTTCACAGTTTTAGGGATAATTCAACCTTGTTTTTTAAACTAGTACAAATGAAATTAACCTTCGTGAACATGAGTATCTCACTTATTTTTAAATATTTTGTACCGAAGTATTTATATAGTTTTATACCACAGTAATTTTCACAACATTATCAAGTTTTATGTTAGCCTATTCTGACATGAAATCTTAGTTCTACACGTATCGATTATCATCTCTAACATTTATTATGTTCTCTTTAATCATCTAAGAGTCTAATTACTTAGTTGTTATACTGCTGGCATATCAAAGAAACTTTACTAGAAAATTATATGAAGCGATCATTAGAAACTATTACGAGTTTGGTTTCGTGAACAATTTAATGTCATCTATATTATTGAATAATTCTGGATATTTATTTATTGATATGTTAAATACGTTTTCAACTATATGTTAACGTAACTAGAGGGCCTCCCATAAAGTTTGACACCAAACCCTAAAATTCTCAGCCACGACTCTGTTAACTTAGGGCCAGAAAAAACAAACTCGTTGTTTATCATATAAATATGTTTTATTACGTTGTACTAGTCATATTAGATAATTTTCAAAGACACGTAGAATATATATACTTAACCAAGTTAGTCGATAGTTAGTTTAACTAGTTAAATTGTGTTGGTCAATCGTTTCAGACTTTTTTCTAAAAAACAAATTTCAATTTAAAATCCATAAAATTTTAAAATAGTTTGTAACCTTTTTTCGAATATTTACAACCCAAAAATAATGCTCTATCTATCTATCATTTTATTGGGTCAATCAGAGAGAAAAATTAGAAAAATTTGTCACCTCTTTTTTTTTCTTTTTCTTGAATCGACTACCATCTCAGCTGAATCTTGTCTCATACCCCATCTAGATGCATCTAAGATAATAATGGGGCATAGTGCACGGTTGGTTGGGAAACTTGGGATAAACACAAACTTACCTTCGGGACCCACACGTTAACACCATCCTTCTCTCTCCCTATCCGATACCGTTTTGCCACGTCACATAATTTGCCACTTTCTCTCTCTGTTTTGCTCTATATAAACTCTAGTATGAAGTTATATACCTTCCTCTTCCAACCTAGTTCCCCCCACCCTCTCAATTTCACTTTCTCTCTCTAAAACCATCCGGTTTCCACTGAATCTGAAATTTCTTCCCGGTTTTTTTCTGTATCAGTTAACCTACCGACCGACGATGGAAGTTAACGGGGGTGGCGGTGGCTCTGGCTCCCGCTACCGAAACCGAAACTCTCCTTCATCAGAACGTTCTATCGGATTATTCTCTCGATCTCAACCAGAAAATACTAATGGCGATAGCATTTTATCATCATCTGCTGCTGACGATGAACTCGATGAAGATGATGTTTTTTGGACAGGTGATTTTTCTCAATCCAACCACAATTCCAATCAACAACCAGATAATAATTCATCATCTAAACGGAACAAGTACCAAATTGGTTTCAATCGGCCTGAAAAATTTGGTATTCTTGCTGCATTATCAGAAGATTACAAAAAAGAAACCCTAGCTAAACGACCTATACTATTTCCTTCTCCTTTATCATCATCATCATCCTCATCGTCATCAGCTTCAAATATGATTTCTACGATTCCTAAACCTCAAATCCCTAGAGAGAAGAAGAGAGAATACTTTCTTTCATTACCGTCTGGAAAATTTCACCATCAATCAGCTCCGGTTAATGTTCCGGTACTCTCAAAGGCATTAAGGATGATGAAACCACCAATTTACGAAGAAGACGATGATGATGAATATGAAGATGAAGAAGATGAAATGTTACCTCCTCATGAAATTGTTGCTAGAGGATCTAGTAGATCACCAAAAACAACATTTTCAGTTCTTGAAGGCGTTGGAAGAACATTGAAAGGAAGAGATTTGCGTCAAGTTCGAAATGCTGTTTGGCGACAAACAGGTTTTCTTGATTGAAATTCTTTCTCTGACCTAATTTTTGTTTAATCATCGTGTTCTTATTTCAACAAACCCTGTGTTTTTTTTTTCTTCTTAGACAGGATTTGGGGAAAAATCAACATAACTTTTGATCATAATAAAGTCAATTAGAATTGTTCTTTTGTTATATATGAACAAATTATAACTAGAAATGTGATATATAGAGCTTTTATACTTGAATCATTAGGTTTTAATCAAATTATTTTATATACTTGGTGGGATTTGTATGAATTTTGTTTCTGCCTATTGAAGCTATGCATCTCCAAGGATGAAGGTTTGGACTCTGAACTCAAATGAGCTCCTTTTTTTTGCTTCATTTTCGAAAATCATGCTCACTTATTAAATTAGCTCCAAACTTGGAAATTGTACATGTAAACATTTTGTTCTGTATCACAAGGTTCAGTTAATGAAGATCTCTTGGGTGAATTTTTTCGACCTTGCAGAATCATGGTAACAGGTAGAAATTGAACTTGTTTGGTCTTTTAATTACATGTTGTTTGTTAAAGGACATCTTTTTAAGGTAGACAAAGTAAGAAACAGAAAGTTCTTGAATAGACTGACTTCTTTTTTTTTAATTGTTCAGCGTGTCTCCAACCAAGGGTTGTTGGCTAATGAACTGACTTCTTATAAGTTTAGAGTACCACTCTGGGTATTAGGAGTCAATTGGTGTTTGCAAAAATTATAGGCAACACTAGTATTTCCATGAAATAGGTTTTGTATTGACATTTTGGTATTCTCACCTAAAGTGAAGTTTGAATTCAATCATTTATTCAATTTATGCCTCAATCTTGTACCAATAAGGGCAGGTCATGGGTGACTTTCTGTCTTTCTGATGTTGGCACGAATAGAAAAGGATATTACTCCACAAAGGTACATTTTCCTTTTCAATCTCAACTCCCTAAGGTATTTCTTTCCTTCCTGGCTTGGAAATTTCATTCCTTCAATACTTAGGATGCTAATTCGGCATTATTTCCATAAAAATTGTTCATTTTCTTGTAATTACTGTATAAAATCGTGTCACCTCATGACTTAACTGTTAACAATATGGTTTGGTTTCCGCTTTTGCTATCCACACCCAAGTCTACATATACAAGATTTTGCTCCTGGCAGGACTCTACGGCCTCCTTAAGTGGTCTAGACAGTTATTAAGTTTGAGCCTAGAGCTGTAGCCTAGGCTCTAAAGTCTAAACACCAATGTTGGGCTATCACAAAAATATGATCGACCCGACAAGTAGAAACAGGACTTTGGTAGACCATGTAAGATTGAGGTTACCCTTATAGTCCAGACTCTAGATATACTCGCGAGCAACGTGGTACTATCACAGAAATATGGTCAATGCAACAAGTAGAAACAGAGTTTTGGTAGAATGGGTATGAATCATTTACAGGTTGAAATTGTGGCAAGAATAAATGCTTCTTAAAGTTTCAGGTTTTCATATGACCGGACACATTGGACAGCACATTTCTATTTTGCAGTCACCAATTCAAGCATTTGATCATAATAAAAGCCTTCTTCAATCAGTGTGATCGAAAAAGATATCAAATATTATTGTGAGTATGTGACTTGAGTTTTGAGATAGGCTCATTGTGATGTTTTGTTGCAGAATTCTTGAGTTTTGAGATAGTAACACTTGTTTCCCTCTCAAGGTTCAATATCAGGATGACTTCTCCTTGAATAAATCATCATTCCAACTCTTATCTCCAGTAGAGAGAGAAAAACAAATATTCCACACAAAATCAGAAAAATGGTAGCAATAACTAGAAATGAAGAAAAATGAAATACTAGTAATAAGCAAGTCAGACTATTCCAAATGCCTCAATAGTTTGAGTTCATGATAGAAGAAGTATTATTTTCTTCATTTCACACATCTAATTGAATCATCATTCTTGCTACTTTACTTTTCTCTCTCTAATTTCTTCAAAAATACAAACTTGAAAATAGTTGACATCTGCATTTTAAAACTTTTTTTTTTTTTTTCAGAGAACAACAAGAAGGAACAAATAATGATAGGAAAAAAGGAAAAACAATATACTTCTAAAGGAAACCTTAAAGAAGTACTCTCCTAGTTCTAGAAAATAACTTCAGATTGAGAAATGAAAGGAACTACTGAGACATGGTATGAGGAGAAAATACAGCAGTGAGGATGGGGAAGTGTTGGTGCAAACCCTAGTTGGAGGAGAATGGTATAAATAGAACTCAGAATTTAATTTACTGCCAAAAATAACCTTGTAAACTTCTTAACCTACTGTAGAAAAAAGGGAGCCGTGATTCAATGAGCTCAAGCTCGTATAGGAAATTATGAGCTTGAGCCCAATGACCATTGATCTTGTTAGATCAATATATGACCAAATTTGTACAGCTGTACTTCTATAAATAGGTAAAAGTAATAAATAATGAGTCATGATTTCTCTCTTTAATCACAAAAATGCCACCATCTTTCCTATTCTTCTCTCGGGTGTTTTCCTTCTCAATATGAGATCTGAATAACAGAAGCTTCAAATTTTTTTTTTTGTTAAAAGGAAGTTTCAAAATCTTGGTATTCAATCCCTTAACGAGCCACTGCTTGCTTGATAGAAAATTCGAACTACAAAATCTTGGTATTCAATCTTGGTATTCAATCTTGGTACTAACCCTCCCAATCTTCATCCACATTATTTCATATCTTACCTTTATGATACTTCTCTCTGACATCAACAAAGAACTTGAGAGCACCATTTGCATCCTCCATTCTTCGATAAGCTAACAATTCTGTTTAATATGACACTCGGGATAGGGATAAACCCTTCTTCTGCATTTCTTCGAGAACGTTAAGTGCTCCCTTTGCCCGTCTTTGTTCTAAATGAATAGCCATTAAAGTGTTGGAAGTTAAAACGTTTGGAACTATACCATCTTCTCTCATATCTCTCACTACTATTTCCAAAAACCCAAACTGTTCAGAATGTTTCAGTGCACCAAGAACACTATTGTATATGAAAAGATTAGGTCCAATCGAGTTACCACTTATCAGTCTCTTTCCTCTTTCTCTTGAGCCACTCAAATATAGCCATTGCCCGCTCAAATTTCTTCTCTATCCCAAAATTTCTAATGGTACATGAGTAAATATTAAGTGGAAGTTCCTCCTCCTCCAAGTTCTCGAAAACTTCTTCAACATCATCGGCAGTTTTAGCAAACTGTAAACTTGCGCCTAATGCTCGAACATCAATCTTTTTACTCTGATCATCACTATGTAAACATGGGCTATGTTCATGCAAGGCCCATTCGCCAATTTTCATGAACAAGGCCCATTAGTATGTCCCATACAATAAGACCATGTATAAACTTATTGGGCTAAAGGTTTGTTGGGCTCATAAAACTCATTCATGTATTGAATCTATGGACACTAACTATGTGTTGACAACAAGGCCCATCTATAAGCATGAGGTGTATAGACTAATGAGGTGTGTTGTCTTGTCTTGTGTCTTGACACTTAATGGTCTAGTTGTTTGACACATAAGGGACACTTGTCTTGTGTCTTGACACCTAATGGTCTTGTGGCTTGACACATAAGAGACACTTGTCTTGTATCAAGACACCTAATGACACCTAATAGACTTGTTGCTTGACACATAAGGGGACACATGACACCCATGTAGTAACTTGTACAAACTCTATGATGGATTAGAGAATTGTATAAATAGAGATGGAGAATGAGATGGAAAGCTATGCTCTTGCTCATTAACTCAAGCTAGTATCTCCATCACTAGTGCTTGAAGAATAGAAGAGAAAAGAGTATACAAGTTCATCTTCTAGTAAGTAGAGAATTAAGGAGTTAATCTTATACAAGAAAGGAGCTTATATTGGTTCAAGTTAAAAGTTATTTCTAATCTCTACAATGGAGAAAGGTATGTAATTATTTCATGTTAATAATTACCTAATGTTCATATTTTCATATTGATTTTGTGGCAAACATGAGTCCCTAGATTCTTGTGTGTTCATGAGAAGATTTTGAATTGCTAACTTGTCTCATGAACACTACTTATTGAATGTATAACATGTGGTATCAGAGCTATGGGTGTGGACTTCATGTTTGTTCAAAATCGTTTTGGCAAATTATCGAATTTTAATCTATGTTTAGTTGCCATATTGGAAATATATTTTTGGAAGCTATATGAGTTGATTTTGAAACTTAAAATCTTTTGTATTAAGGAACTCATGTAGTTTCATAAAAGTTATTAAAAACCACTAATGAATTTTGGTTTGATTTAAGAGAACCTTTCTTTATGTGTTTTATCGCCTTATGGATTTTCGATAAAAACTAGCAAAGGTTAATTTTAGAACTTGTAAGGAGACAATATTAATGTTCATTATGTTGACTAATTAAAGTTTGGTTATAGTCAAATAATTGAAGTATATGAAAATTGTCTTTTATAAAAGTTTTAAATGAAAATTTGACATAAGAATAAAAGTTTAACCATGATATGTATAATTAGTAAAAAGGTTGCCAAAGTGACTTTTGAACTAATCTTACATATCTAAGAAGGTTAATTAATGTTCAAACTTATGTCGGATAATTTGCATTAAACGATTTCGATAACGTGTAATTTTTCCAAAGAAGAATTATAAGTTGATTGAATATTATTGTTAATGCTTTGTACCGTCTAATCAACTTGGTTCTTTTGCCCAAAGGTGATGAACTCTTTTGTGGTTAGACGATACACTAATGGACTCATTTATGTATGATATTTAAATGATGAATGGTATGGTATATATCTTAATTTAGACCCAAAGGATAAATTTTGATATAGTTAACTTGCTTATAGTATATTGTCTAAATGTTTGCAGTATCTGCGCCGATATCCCTACATTCGCAAGCTGCGTCTGTTCCCTTGCTTACTGGCTCAAATTTTTCAGAATGGAGCGAACATGTCAAGTTCACTTTAGGTGTTCTTGATATGGATCGAGCCCTTATGTCTGATAGACCTGCTACTCTAAATGTATCAAGTAGCACTGATGAGAAAAATTTGTTTGACGCTTGGGAAAAATCAAGGCCGCGGCTTTGGGGAATAAAGAAAATTCTCCAGGGAATAAATTCTCGAGGGAATCCAGATTTTTCTGAAAGTTCTCCGGGGAATAAATTTTTATGGGGAGTACAGAACACATTTTTTTGAAAATTCTGCTCCATCTCATCTGTTCTCTCTGCCACTTCATCTTCTCACCACCTCATCATCTCCTCCGACGAAGGTCACCGGAAGGCCAATTTTCCGG
This sequence comes from Eschscholzia californica, assembly GCF_041429995.1. Taxonomy (NCBI): domain Eukaryota; kingdom Viridiplantae; phylum Streptophyta; class Magnoliopsida; order Ranunculales; family Papaveraceae; genus Eschscholzia; species Eschscholzia californica. The sequence continues at coordinate 37,929,588 of NW_028238420.1, read as the reverse complement.
CCGGCAACTTTCAAACATATTTTTTTCTCTCTCCTCTCTCTCTCTCTCTAAAAAAATCGTAATTTTTTTTTCTTTCCTCTCTCTCTCTAGAACACAGATCTAGAGAGAGAGTGGAGACCTCCATTGGAGACGTTCAAGGAGTTTAACTTGGGAACAAAAATTGCATTGATTAATTAATTAGATATGATAGGTATATTACTTTTATACAATCTTGCTGCTTTAATTGATGAGTTCTTGAATCACAAGTTCTTGAAAAATAAGCTCAAATTTCAACTATTCTGGGTAATATACTACTATTATAAGTGTAGACCTAAGTGATCAAAGACATGTTAAAATCAAACAAAAAAATTCCCAAACCCAAAGAAGTGAAGTTAAATTACTAACTAGTGAATGATTTCAAGTGAAGACCTCGTCCAGTGAGGAAAATTAAAGGCGCAAGGACTGAGAAAAATAAGAGAACTATGATAGGTAATCGACACCCACAAAATCCCCCAGCATTTCTCTTAACGCCAGCCCTATTGGAGCTGCGCTTCACAGCCATTACTGATCAAAACCTAGAATGTTGATTGTTTGTTATTGTTGTATAGAGATCTAATGCCAACAGATAAAAGTAGTCGTTTATCTTCAGGGATGACGAAATTACATCATCAAAATTTGATGAAATTAAAGGTAAGAAAATGTGGAAGAATGATTAGAGAGAACAAAGGAAGAAAGAAGGAGAAAACAGTGAGAAGAATGAGAAAAAGAAAGGGTTAGATTGAGGTCGGAAAGAGGGAGATGGAAGTGAAATTGGGTGCCCTAGGTTTATTTGGGGGAAACTGACGAACTTCCTTCTCTTACTAAATAGTATCTAAAATAGTTTCTCTCTCTACCTTTTGATAGATCAATTACGTAAAATTTGGTTCAAATGGAGGTCTCGAACAGACCTTCAAGGGTCTGTTCGCAGACCTCCATTGGAGGTCCGAACAGACCCATTGAAGATCTGTTCGGATCTCCAATGGAGGTCTCCACTCTCTCTCTAGATCTGTGTTCTAGAGAGAGAGAGGAAATAATTTAGAGAGAGAGAGAGAGGAGAGAGAAAATAATGTATATATTTTTTTTTATATGTTTGAAGGTCGCCGGCCGGAAAATTTTCTGACCGACGATCTTCGCCGGAGAAGATGATGAGATTGAGTGAAGATGAGGTGGTAGAGAGAGATGATGAGATAGAAGAGCCTTCTAAAATTAGAAGCCCCTTAGCAATAAAAAAGAAACATAAAAGTCAATCTTATTTGACTAATTTTAAGAAAAGTCTTTATTCCCCTGAGAATTTTCTTTATTCCCCAAAGCCGCGGCCAAAATCAAACAGACTAAGCATGATGTTTATGCGAATGACTATTGCAAGCAATATAAAGTCATCGCTTCCTCAAACTGATAATGCTAAAGACTTCATTAATGCAGTTGAGGAGAGATTTCGTGCAGCCGATAAGTCTCTAGCTGGCACGCTAATGGCTCAACTCACTACCATAAAGTATGACGGTGTGAGAGGTATGCAAGAGAACTTAATTGAAATGACTAACATTGCGGCGAGACTTAATGGACTTGGTATGAATGTAGAGGAGCCTTTTTTTGTTCGTTTTATTATGAATTCCTTGCCTCCTCAGTATGGACCATTCCAGATGAATTACAATTCACTTAAGGAACAATGGAATGTGAATGAACTATCTAGTATGTTAGTTCAAGAGGAGACAAGGTTAAGACAACAAGAAAGTTTCTCTACTAATCTTGTTTCTCAAGAAGTGAAAAGAAAGAATTGGAAGCCCAAGAAAGGTAAAAAAGTTGTCGCACCAAAGAACCATGAACCTGCTTTAGCTCCCCAGGTTCATATTAAGAAGAAGGAATTCAGATGTCATTTTTGTAGAAAGATTGGACACTTTCAGGCAGATTGTCCAAAGCGTAAGGCTTGGTTCGAAAAGAAAGGTGAGCAGTTAGCTCTTGTATGTTTCGAATCAAATCTTGTTGAAATTCCTTCTAATACTTGGTGGCTCGACACGGGCGCTAATGTTCATGTTTCTAAAACGATGCAGGGCTTTGTTTCAAGACGAAACCCAAGTCAGACTGAACGTTTCATTTTTATAGCAAACCAGATTTCCTCTGAAGTTTTATCTGTTGGAACCTATCGTTTAAAACTTGATACTGGTTGTTTTTTGGATTTGTATAATACTCTTTTTGTACCAACCGTATCTCGTAATCTAGTTTCTATGTTTCAACTAGATCTTTTGGGTTATAAACTGTCTTTAGGAGATCAACGTTTTGAATTGTATAAAAATAAATGTGTTATAGGTTCTGGCGTTTTATATGATAAACTTTATAAAATCAGTCTTGATAATCAGTTTGCTGAATCTATTTTAAGCCTGCATCCTAATGTAAGTTTTGGAATTGAGCATAAAATAAATGAGAACTCTAGCAACTTGTGGCATAAAAGATTGGGGCATGTCTCCAAAGAAAGAATGATGAGATTAGTGAAGGATGGGATTTCGTCAAACCTAGACTTCACCGATTTCGGGATGTGTGTCGATTGTATAAAAGGAAAGACAACAACACACACCAAGAAAGGAGCCACAAGAAGCAGAGAACTTCTTGAGATCATCCATACTGATATTTGTGGACCTCTTTCCACTGCATGTATTGGTGGAGAGAAATATTTCATCACATTTATAGATGATTTTTCACGTTATGGGTATATCTATTTGTTACATGATAAATCTCAGGCAGTAACTGTTGTTGAGATTTTTATCACTGAGGTTGAAAGACAATTAGATAAAAAGGTGAAAATCATCAGGTCAGACAGAGGTGGTGAATATTATGGAAGGTATGACGAATCGGGACAACATCCTGGTCCGTTTGCTAAACTCCTAGAAAAGCTTGGCATTTGTGCACAGTATACAATGCCAGGAACGCCTCAGCAGAACGGTGTTGCTGAAAGGCGTAATAGAACTCTAATGGATATGGTTAGGAGCATGATGAGCAACTCTACTTTACCCATTATGTTATGGGGTGAAACTCTTAAAACTGCTGCATATGTCTTAAACCGAGTTCCTAGTAAGTCAGTTCCTAAAACTCCTTTTGAGTTATGGATTGGTAGGAAACCCAGTTTAAGGCACTTTCGTGTTTGGGGTTGCGCAGCAGAAGCTAGAATCTATAACCCACAAGAAAAGAAATTGGACTCAAGAACTATCAGTGGGTTCTTTATTGGATACCCTGATAAATCCAAAGGGTATAGATTTTATTGTCCTAACCATACCACTAGAATTGTTGAGACTGGCAATGCAAGATTCCTTGAGAATCATGAGAATAGTGGGAGTATTGAACCACGAAATGTGGTTATTAAAGAAGTAAGGGTAACTGTTCCCATACCCTTACCTATTGAAAATATTGTTGTTCCTCATGAAAACTATCCAACTGTTGATAGTGAACAACAATTGATGGACCCACAATCTCATGATCCAGTAGAGTTACGCAGATCTCAGAGAATAAGGAAGTCTGCGATCTCTTCTGATTATTTAGTATATCTTCAGGAATCTGAATATGACATTGGGACAAGTAAGGAAGATCCAGTTTCATTTTCACAAGCAGTAAATAGCAATAATTCTTCTAAATGGATTGATGCAATGAATGAAGAGTTGAAATCTATGAAACAGAACAAAGTCTGGGATCTGGTTCAATTGCCTGAAGGGTGTAAGAAAATCGGGTGTAAATGGGTCTTCAAGACCAAACTCGACTCTAAAGGCAAAGTTGAACGATATAAAGCCAGACTTGTTGCAAAAGGTTTCACTCAGAAAGAAGGCATTGATTATCATGATACATTTTCGCCTGTATCAAGAAAAGACTCATTTAGAATCATTATGGCTTTGGTGGCTCATTATGATCTAGAGCTTCACCAAATGGATGTGAAAACAGCTTTTCTAAATGGGAGTTTAGAGGAAGAGGTCTACATGGAGCAACCAGAAGGTTACTCAGAAATGAGTATGGAACATATGGTGTGTAAATTGAATAAGTCAATATATGGACTTAAGCAAGCCTCCAGACAATGGTTCCTTAAGTTTAATGATACCATTGTGACCTTCGGATTTAAAGAAAACATTGTTGATCAATGTATATATCAGAAGGTCAGTGGGAGTAAGTTCATATTTTTGATTTTATATGTGGATGACATACTCCTAGCCACTAATGATCTTGGTCTACTGTATGAAACCAAGAAATTTCTCTCTAAGAACTTTGAAATGAAAGATATGAATGAGGCAAAATTTGTGATCGGGATCGAAATTTTTCGAGATCGAAAACAAGGTCTACTTGGTTTGTCTCAGAAGAGCTATATCGAAAAAGTTTTAGAGAGATTTGGCATGAAGGATTGTGCACCGACTGATACACCAATACAGAAAGGAGATAAGTTAAGTCTCATGCAATGTCCTAAGAATGACTTGGAAAGAAAAGGAATGGAAAGTATTCCTTATGCTTCTGCAGTAGGAAGTCTTATGTATGCGCAAGTTTGTACCCGTCCAGACATTAGCTTCGCAGTAGGAATGCTTGGTCGTTACCAAAGTAACCCAGGGATGACTCACTGGAAAGCAGCAAAGAAGGTGATGCGGTACTTACAAGGAACGAAAGACTATAAGCTTACTTTCAGAAGAAAAGATAATCTGGAAGTAATAGGTTACTCAGACTCCGACTTTGCTGGATGTACTGATAGTAGAAAATCCACTTCTGGATATGTGTTCCTATTAGCTGGAGGAACGATATCATGGAGAAGCATTAAGCAAAGTATTTATGCATCTTGCACAATGGAGGCTGAGTTTGTGGCATGTTATGAAGCCACAATTCATGCTTTATGGCTGCGGAATTTTATCTCAGGACTTGGACTTGTCGACTCTATTGCCAAGCCGCTGAGAATTTATTGTGATAATACAGCCGCAGTATACCTCTATAAAAATGATAAGTATTCGAACTCACGAGGAAGCAAACACCTTGAGCTCAAATATCTTATTGTAAAAGAGGAGGTTCGGAAACATACAGTAATTGTAGAACATATTAGTACCATGTGTATGGTAGCTGATCCACTAACTAAGGGTTTGGTATCTAAGACCTTTAAGGAACATGTTGCAACGATGGGTCTTAGTAATCCTTGTATCGTAGTGGATTGATATGTATGTAAGTTTCTACAAATACTAATTGAGATCTCATGAATGTTATGTTTCCAAATTCTTGTTTACTCATATGTGCATAATCAAAATGAGTGAAAGTGACAAGAATAGTCTTGATTAGACAGGAATAGTCTTAATCAGACATAGCTGAATTGAAACAAAACCACTTGTGTACTTGGTTTTGTATCTAATCTCCAATGAATGGTAATGTTAGGAAGTTGCTAATGTCGTAGTACATGGAAGGAAATATGTCGCTTTAAGATATATAACCGCTATGACTCGCACTAGTAGCCTACCTGTTAATGAGATTGTGTTCACTAGATATGAATGGAGTTATTTTTAAAAAATGCGCGCATATATGTTTTTGAGCCTAAGCCTTAACCAATACATTTACTAAAAGTTTTAAATGATCTTTGAAAACCTAAAATTTTGTTTTCAATTGTATGGTCCAAGTGGGAGAATGTAAACATGGGCTATGTTCATGCAAGGCCCATTCGCCAATTTTCATGAACAAGGCCCATTAGTATGTCCCATACAATAAGACCATGTATAAACTTATTGGGCTAAAGGTTTGTTGGGCTCATAAAACTCATTCATGTATTGAATCTATGGACACTAACTATGTGTTGACAACAAGGCCCATCTATAAGCATGAGGTGTATAGACTAATGAGGTGTGTTGTCTTGTCTTGTGTCTTGACACTTAATGGTCTAGTTGTTTGACACATAAGGGACACTTGTCTTGTGTCTTGACACCTAATGGTCTTGTGGCTTGACACATAAGAGACACTTGTCTTGTATCAAGACACCTAATGACACCTAATAGACTTGTTGCTTGACACATAAGGGGACACATGACACCCATGTAGTAACTTGTACAAACTCTATGATGGATTAGAGAATTGTATAAATAGAGATGGAGAATGAGATGGAAAGCTATGCTCTTGCTCATTAACTCAAGCTAGTATCTCCATCACTAGTGCTTGAAGAATAGAAGAGAAAAGAGTATACAAGTTCATCTTCTAGTAAGTAGAGAATTAAGGAGTTAATCTTATACAAGAAAGGAGCTTATATTGGTTCAAGTTAAAAGTTATTTCTAATCTCTACAATGGATAAAGGTATGTAATTATTTCATGTTAATAATTACCTAATGTTCATATTTTCATATTGATTTTGTGGCAAACATGAGTCCCTAGATTCTTGTGTGTTCATGAGAAGATTTTGAATTGCTAACTTGTCTCATGAACACTACTTATTGAATGTATAACACACTAAATTCATTTCCATTTTTGCAAGATTTTCTTTTCCTCACCATCATATCACCCAGACAACCCTCTCTCAAATCATGACATTGTTTATTAACTAGGATTTGGGAGGAGAATACGGCGAAGAGATGAATAGAAAGACGATGGCAATTTTGTGATTAAAGGAACAAAGCATGGCTTATTGTTTATTCTTTGAGAGATGCTAGAATCACAAAAAATTTTGACAAAAAAAGGTTCCCAGCTGATGTGGCGGTTGTGATTTTCATCTCTCAACGGCCTAGATTTGGTCAAAGTTTGAAACCACACCCGCCACATCAGCTGGGAACTTTTTTTTGTCAAAATCTTTTGTAACTTTATCATTTCCCTTATTCTTTTTAGAGTAGCAGCTGTACAAATTTTGTCTTCTAAGATCTAACAAGATCGATGGTCCTCGAGCTCAAGCTCATAATTTTCTATATGAGCTTGAGCTCATTGAATCACACCAAAAAGGGAATTTTTTTTTTTTTTTTTTTTTTGTGAAAACAAAGACTATTTGGGTGCTCTCTCTCTCTCTCTCTCCATACTTTAAGAGTAAATCTTCCAGAGATATTCGTTGCTTCTCCGGTGAATGGTCCTCCCTTAGCCGGATTTCTTTCTTCGTTATAATAAAAGATTGGGAGAATTAATGAAACCCCCACTTTTGATAATGCGTTTATTGAAACCCCCCACTTTTATTAGTAATTACTGAAACCCCCCACTTTCGTTAGATTTAACGAAAAATCTGGGTTAATGCTTGTCTATTTACTTCACTGTCCTTAGTGCTTGTGTATTTACTTAACTGAAACCCCTACTTTTATTAGTAATTACTGAAACCCCCCACTTTCTTTAGAGAGAGAGAGATAATTTCGAGGCGTCTCTCTCTCTAAAGATTGTCGAATCCAGGTAATACATCTCTCTCTCTCCCTCTCTCTCTCTATCGTACTGATCGAACTACCCTTTAATCGAATTAGGGTTCTTCGAATTGGGGGTGAAGTCAATACACAATTTCTGCAATTTCGAATTGTTTCTCTCTCTAAAGATTGCCGATTGGAACTACATTTATTCGAGCTAGGAATCTTCAAATTAGTGGTGTACTTCATTAGAACTTCTTCAATTTCGAACTAGGATTATTCGAATTAGGGATTTGTCCAACTAGGTTCCCATTTTTGTCTGAAATTAACCATTAATTTGTTCCAGTAAAACAAAAGGTGGGGGTTTCAGTAATTACTAATAAAAGGTGAGGATTTCAGTAAACGCATTACCAAAAGGTGGGGTAAAACGTAAGAGGGCAAGTAAGTAATATTGAAAATATCAAAGTTAAATCTAACGAAAGTGGGGGGTTTTAGTAATTACTAATAAAAGTGGGGGGTTTCAGTAAACGCATTATCAAAAGTGGGGGGTTTCAGTAATTCTCCCTAAAAGGTTATTATCTCTCCGTTAATAAGTTTCTAGGGTTTCACAGATCCAGTTTATGTTGTGTATGATGGTAGCGGTTTGACTTGTTGTGTATGATGGTGGCGGTGGTTTGAACGAAAGAGATGGTGGTGGGTTGCGTTCGTGGTTTTGGCGGTTCTCTAGTGGTTTCTTCAATGGTGATGGTGGTGGTCTGTTTCGTTGCCTAAGCTGGTGGTGGTTTCATAGTTGGGCCATGGTGGTTTCCGAGTAATGACGGTGGTTTTCTCATAGTGATAGCGGTCTTTCAGGGGTGGTGGGGATTTTCCAGCGATGGCGACAGTGGAACTCTGGTTTGGAGGGATTAATGTTCAAGTATAATAAATTTGTTAATTTCTATATTTGTCGACCTTTAGGGTCTTTTCATTCTCGATCTTAAGGATCTCTTTTTTTTACCTTTAGGGTCTTTTCTTTGAGTCAATGTCTTGTCAATTCTTTTCCCTTCATGAAGCACTTTACATTCGAAAGTTCAGTGAACTTTACTTATATAACTCTCATGCAGTTCTTAGAGGAATAAGAATTATCTACCATGTAATATGAATGAGATTATGGTTTACTAAAAAAAGACTATTTGGGTGCAAAAATCATATTCCAATTTTTTTTCTTCTCTAATCTTCTTCCTCCCACTACCACCACCATTGGCCGCAAACCAACAGTCGCCAGCCCGTCACCATTCACCATCATTTCTGATTCTCTCTCTCTCTGTTTCTTTCTCCTGATTTCTCCTTCTACCTGATCTCTCTCTGGTTTCCCTTAGCCAGCAAGAACCCCTGGCAAAGGGGACGACGCTGGAAACCCTCAGGGGAAAATAATTCCAAACTAGAATCCCTTCGCTTAGACAAACGGTTTCCAGAACGGGAAACCCTTCCTCTGCATGAAGGAGTTCCAAGATCGAAACTCCTTCGTGAAGACAAAGACTCCCCTTCGCCGGGGTTCCTGCCGGTGAAGGGGAACTAGAGAGAGAGATAGAGGAGCAGAAAGAATCATAGGTGACGGTGGCAATGACAAGTGGTGGTGGGACGGCCTATGGTGGTGGCAGGAGGAGAGGTCGAAGAAGGAAAAAAAATTGAAGGTTGGCAGCAACAGAAGTTCGCTGACAACTTTGTTGGAAGCAAGTGAAGAAGAGGTTGTGAGATTTGAGAAACAAAAAGAAAAATCCTCCAAAGCAGCAGCAGCCTCTATCTATGCAAGATCTTATTTGACATTGTATGGAACACTGTAGTTGGTCTATGTTGCTGCTCCATTTGGCTCTTTGTAGAAACTCTGTTACTAGCTTAAAACAAGTTGTACAAGGCTGGTGGGCGGTACACGTGAAAACAAATAGAGTAAAATCGTCTAGTCTCACTTGTTATTCTTTCTCGGCTATTAATGACACGGCTATTAATGACTCGATATGTTATTTGAACAATTTATTGTTGTTTCCCCTGATGGAACCCCTTGTAGATAGAAAGGGCGATTGTAAGAGTATATCAAGAAATCCTCCCCTAAATGTAGAACATATTTAGTGGTATGAATGTTAGGTTATAAATATCAAAAGTTAAAGTAATGGTCTGACACTCTTCAACAAAAAAAAAACTAATATCCATATATGTTGAATTCTCTTATCTAAATTTTGAAAAATGTCATTGATCATATAAAATTGGTATCTCAATGAAAGACCTCATCATCCATTTCTTTTGTTTTATTGATAATACAAATCTCTATCTTCACCATAATAAAAACTTATGTAAGCCTTTGATTGATAAAAATGCACGAGATGTTTATCTAAAACGAAAATAATAATGATCATCAGATAATTCATAATTAGTTGACTTTATGTCGTCATATCCGAATTCGATTTGGACATTATTTTACTAATATAATACAAATTTGACAAGTGCATATTGATAGGCATAAATCTACTATAGAACAAGTGCTACTGTTCTAAATGTGTGATTTAATTGAACTCATAAATATTTTATGAAGGAATCACCTGGAACATATAGGATGATTTTGAAAATACAGTGTATAAAATTCTGAAAGTCGGGCCTATAAATACGATAATTCTGTTCATTGTGTCTACCTAAAGTGTGAACTGCAAAAGTCATTCCTTTTCTGCCCTATTGAGATTTAATAATGGTTAGGGTGATTGTTAATTTTAGTCTACATTTGAAAATTTAGAGAAATTGGGGAGAACTAAAACATTGTGAGTGTTAAAGTTCGAGGTTTGGGAACAACACTTACCTATTGCATTTGAAAAGGAAGAATGACCCTTATTTACTTGTGATGTAATTGTAAATAGGGGAATTTTATATACACTCACCTTGTGATGTAATTGTAATTAGGGGAATGTGATTTTAACTTCTCTCTGAACTCCGATGAATGTGATTTTAACTTCTCTCTGAACTCACCATGAATCTTCACCCGAATTCGGACTGAGAAGTGAGAAGAAGATAGGGAAGCAGAACAAGTTTCACCCGAACTTGGCCAGAGGGTTTTGACCAAAATGTGAGTGTAAGTGACAAGTGAGTGTATTTGGGTAAAAATAGATATAAGGTGCGAGTGTAGATAACGGTGGGTGCATAGGAAAAAATGGTGAGTGTATGTAACATTCCCTTGTAATTAGATAGTTGGATACCTATCTATGTTTGATCTCTTTTTACAGGCAGTTTCACAATGACATGTTCAAGGAACAAAAATGATAACTTGTGATGTAAGTTGGAATCAAGCGTGGATGGACTGGATTTAACTCCCTTTAGAATCCGACGTGAACGGCCTAACCGGCTTAAGGGAGCGCCAAATGGTTTATGAGAAATAACCCCTTTGCCTTTCCTTCCATGTAAATATGAAACAAGATAGAATGTAATACTTGTGTAGATAATGAGAAATAACCCCATTAATCGGATCATTTTTCTTCTATTGCCATTTTACCAATTACTATCGAAGAGTAGGACTAGATTTCTTCATATTCTGAATAACTCAAATGCAAAAAACACTTGAAAGAAAGATAGAAAGGAGATAATCTTGAAACTGCCTTCAAGGCTTTAACAGGTAACATGCAATTCAACAAAGAAAGATAAAGAAGAGTTAAAGCCTATGAAACCTGTAAGATTTCAAAGAAATGATGCAACTTGGAGTGGTTGTGATTCTGTTCTGTAATAAACAACCAATACCTAGTTTATGTCCTTCTGAAGATTAATCTTTTACCGAGGTCCGCAATATCTTCACATCATGGATGGGTCTGAAACAAAGATCATATTTATGTGTCAACTTGGTTGCTTAATACCCAATCAGGGAAACGTTAAACATTTAGCTTAATGTAATAACAGCCATGATATTATTCTAACTCTACTGCAACGTACAAGAACACAAAACATATTGCGCTTTATGAGACTTTTTTGATGTCCTCTACTTGCTGGGACAGGAAAAGTTAATTTGAAGGATTTCAGTATACATAGAGACTGTTGTTTGCTAACCATGAACTGAATTTTATCTAAAATCAATGTTCTTGTGAAATTCCTACTATACTATTTGGTCGGAAAAATGACAATATGGTTATAGATCACTCATGCTATATTCATTTTTTTCATAAGAGATTGACGGGGTGGGTCTCAAGAACTCGTATGTATGTCATAATTGTGAAGAACGAAGACAAAGGCCAGAAGCATACCTGTCGGTGTTATCGGTTTGAACACTGCCTAGTCTTTTGATGATCTCCATCCCTTTGCTGACTCTCCCAAAAATTGTATGCTTTCCTAGAAAAGCACAATAAACAATCCAAAAGTTCGTCAATATCACAACACTACACCTCTAAATGTGAGAAATAAAAGGAAATTTTTCAAGAATTGAAAAAAGAGAAGGTCTCGTTTTGTCCAGGCAAAGGAGTTAAACTTAGACGGTTTCAATTTTGAAATATGTGTTCAGAAAACACTGATACGAGTGGTCTTGCAAGATAATATTACAAACACTAGAAGAAACATAATATGATAAATAAGCAGGAGCATGTTACCTGTAAAATGAAGTTCATGTATGAATTATGGGGACCTCAAGAAAAATTATTGAGATAAGAAAGAACGGAAATACAAATTTAGAGCTATGTAACATGGATGCTACTTTTAAATACTTTTTTTGCAGCAGGAGAAACTCATCCACTCTTTTCGTTTAACCCATTCACGTGAACAAGTATAATGTGAAATTTGTAAGTACAATCTTGTGTGAACAAGTAAAAAAGAAGACCTAATGTTTCCAATCTTCGCATCTGACATGCTCAGACCCGTATCGGATAAAGATACCATATTTCAATGACTATCAGAATATGTAAAGGATTTCAACTCGTCAAACTTTGAAAGAGGCAAGCATAGGAAAACTATCTAAGAATTTGAATAATACTTAGGAGAAATAGATTAAGTATTACCATCCAATGATTGAGTAGGTGCCAGGGTAATGAAGAACTGACTTCCATTTGTATTAGGACCTGCATTTGCCATGGAAAGAATACCAGCTCCGGTATGCTTCAATTCTGTTTTTATCTCATCTTCAAATTTTGAGCTGCACAGTTAACAAAATCTAAGTAAAACAAGAACATATTCGACAAGATACCGCGAGCACTGCGCACGTGGCATCAGAGATCAGATTAATTCAGCATGGATCAGCAGAGCAAGACATGGATAAGCCCTAATCCTATTCACATGATAAGGTACATTATGTACAAACTCACAATCTTTACTAAGTTCATAACTTCAATTTTTCCCAAAAAACTTTTGCGTTCATGTTGGCGTGAAGTCGGCAAAAGATACCCCTATTGGCCTATTAGACTCTAATAACAAATAGTAGTAAATTTCTGAACTTCTAACACTTCATCTTCTTTAAGCAGATTGTAATTAACCCAAATTTTGCTCTTTTTATCTACAAGCAAGCCAAAATGCTGCAGGCAAAGAATCAAATTCTAATGCCTTCATTAAATCAATAGTACGAAAACTAAGAAATTTTACCAAATTAAGAGAACAGACCTGACAAAGCCCTTAATAAACCCTAGAAAATTTATAAAAGAAAATTACCCGTAAATGGACTCTCCACCTCTCCCTGTCCCGGTTGGATCTCCACCTTGCACGATAAAATCCTAAACCCCATGATCAAGACAGTAGAATGAACAGAAAAACATAAGAAATTAGACAGAAAAGATGCGAAAACTTCAATCTAGCAACAGTTTATAACAAATAATACCTTGATAATACGGTGAAATTTGACATCATCGTAGTAACCCCTTCGAGAAAGTTCCATAAAGTTTCTGCAAGTTCTTGGGGCATGCTTATAGTATAGCTGATCCAAGCATCCAGTGTTAGAGAGAGAAAGAGGGTTTAGAAAACAGTATGTAGAGAGAGAGAGAGAGAGAGAGAGTACCTCGATAGTGAAGGAACCCATGGAGGTCTCGACGGTGACCTCCGGTGCTCCTCCTTCTGCACTTCCCCACATCCTGTTATCTGATTTTCCCCTTTCCGGTTCTCGTCAACCAAACCAGTAGAGCAAACTGAGTAGAAACTGGAGAACGCAACTTACGCAAGCGACCTTCGTTCGCTGCAGTTGTATACCGCTAAATACAAGTTCCACAGCCGGAGCCAATCATATTTGAGTCCAATCTGCAATACAGAAGTCTCAGGTTCGATTTCATATAAGTGCAAATCAAGATCTATTGAATTTGGGTTAAAAATAAAGCTGTTAAGTTATATAAACTTTAGCCCAGTAGTTTAATTGGGTTTCAGGCAATGTAATTTAGTTAGATTTTAGATCTGTTTCTGTAAGAGTTTAAATTCGAGTTATCGTGTTTATCACATCTTTTCTTTTTGTAGTGACTATCATTGGCAATATCCCAAAAAAAAAATTCTATTTTTTGGGATTAATTTTGTTTCGCCCTTAATTTGTGACCAACTGGTCATCTTGGATCCCTATAAGTGTTCGACAATTCGTCTTGGCCTCCAGAGCAAAGTTCGTCTTTTTATCGAAACTATATATCATGATATTTATGTTTTATTTTTATTTAATTGTCCTCTGCTTCACCTTCTTACCTCCACATCATTTCTCCCTTTCCTCCACCTCATTTCTGCTTCTTCAATCTAATGTTGCTATCCGAAGGTCATTGGCCAGCCGACCTTCTGTCAGCGGCTTTCGCATAATAAAAAGTAAAAAAATAAGAAATTCAAAGTCCTCCCTCACCTACCATCCCACCACCATCTTCTCCATCTTTTTCTCTCTCTTCATTTTTTCCTCTCTCCATCTTTATCTCTTTTCTCTTTCTTTATCCCCCTCTCTCTTTACACTGTTCAGATGAAAGAGAGCTCTCCTTCGCTCCCAATAATTCATCTGAGAAGGGGAAGAAATCATCTCCCTTGTCGGACGGTCTGGTTTGGGGAACCCCGAAATAGACGAAGAAGACCAAAAGAAAATTTTCGGGCTCAGAGGTTATCCATAAAAGACAGATCTCTTTCTTTGTCTTGTTTGGAGAAACACTCAACAAGTCTAGGAAGACAAAGATTTGTCTTCTTTATTTATTGTTTAAGGTTTCCCCAAATTAGAAGAGCAAGTTCTGCAAATCGAGTTTGCAGAAAAGAAAAATTAGGATTTCTCTATGTTTATTTTAAAAGCATTGGAATTAGATCTTGTTAGAAAGAGAAACAAAAATCATTTCTAGATAAATTTAAAGAGAATCGGGCATATAATGTAAAATTATAGGTTATTAATGTTTAAAGAGAAATTAAAAAAATTTGTTAAACAAAAGGATATTTTTAGTCTTTATAAATATTTCATTTGTTGTTTTTATTTCACTATTTTGATATTGTTTTGACTCAAATACCTAAACTTTAGACAAAAGTTAGTCCATTTCAGGATATAGAGTACAAACAACAAAAGAATTTCTCCTAAACTATCATACAACACAATGATTGATGTCAACAACTGGTAGCCCAGTTGGTAAGTGCATGTACTCTGCAATGCGGATGTCCCACGTAGAAGTTGGCATTAAGCCATTTAATTTCGTCGACCTTTAGGCGAGTAGTATTTTGACAGTTATCGTGCTTATCACATCGTATCGATGTATCAATGCCTTTGTATTGAGCATTGTAGTCAATACTAAAAAAAACACAATGGTTGACCAAAGAACAAGTCTGAGGGGACTCGAACTGGTCCTAATCCGTGTTGTGCTTGAACAACACCGACTCAGGGCAGTCAGTGTGCCCTCAGACTGTCTAGTATAAGCAGTATGAGGGTATTGGAGTGTGCCTAGAGTGGAGAAGGGCATGAGCAAAAAAGTGGGGGGCGCCTTTAGAGACACCCAAGGTCAAAATGTATACATCTCATGTGCACATGCTTGTGATAAGACATAAGTCAACTCTGCCTGAGTCTTGAGATGGATATCACAAAAAAAAAGGTCATTGATCCATTAAGCAATATTAATGGCTAGAGGTGGTGTTGTACTACTGGTTGAGTTGTATCCGGTAATACAAGTTGTGTAGCAAAAGGGATCTTGGAGAAATTGCCATCTGAAGCTTTGTTCTCACCTTCCTCCCTATGACCCCTTCAGAAGTTAGTTAGTCTCTTACTTCCTCCATGTTTATTTTTCTTCTAATTTGATTCCTCTGTATCATGACTTAGAATATGAAAACATTAATTTGAGCTTTTAATGTTAGTTTTTCTGATTAAGTTCATGCTATGGAAAGTAGATGCTTTATATGGTCCAGAAAGAGTTTCTTCCTCTTTTCGCCCTTTTCCTAATGTCCTAATAGTTTATGTTCCGTACGTGGAGGTATTGGATCGTTTTTAAATCAAGAAAACCATTGCATTCTTGAGATTCTTTCTCTCCGCAAGTTGTTTTAAGTTGCAGTTTTTTTCCCATGTATTGGGTGAATCTTAGACGCCTGTATGATTTCATGTTTCCGGTATACTAATATAGAAGGTGACTTTGATATTCAGTTACGTACAATCATGGTTGACAATATTGATAAAATACTAGAAAGAGACAATCGGTGTAAAATGGTTGATAAACCTGCAATTATGCAAGATTTTCATCTCAAGAAGCAGTCCAGGCGCCTACACCGACCTCTATGGGTGAAGAATGCCAAACTTTTGTGAGTATGCCAATATCAACTTCCTCACAATAACATGAGTATTAATTCTTATTCTGGCTTGGGAACTTTCTGAATGCTTTGATTTCGTTAAATAATGTGAATATATTGTCTGGTCATAGAACTCCTACCTGTTTTTCAGAAAACGATCATCTAACTGGCCCTGTTCAGGCTTTTTGATACTCACATGAATGTTGATACGTCTCTTGCTCTTTTCGCATGGTGCCTCTCGAAAGGACATGAAACCCGTTTATATGATAGTTTATGCTAAAAGGGATTTTCATTAGATACCTATAAACTTAACCACTTTCAGATTAGCTATACTAGTTATCATGTTCATAAGTTGGCATTCCAATATGAGGAAAGTGGAGATGGATGAGCATTAATGATGAGCAGCACCGACTCAATGAGGCCCCATCGATCAATTGATGATGATGATTATGGTTTTATCCTTTACAAGAAAACACTATCTATGATTTTGGACCCTCGACTCTCTGGACTATCACTCTAGTAGTGTTGCCTATGAATTTGTGAACCCTTTTGGTTTATTTCTAAATCTATTTCGGAACTGAATAACATTTTCTCTATTTATTACAGGGCCGTCTTAACAGTTCTTGTAGTTTTGCTACTGTACATAATCATAGCCGCTTCTTGTGGAGGCATCACTCTTCCTTCATGTCGATCTTGAATATCGAATTATTTAGTTAGAGGTCAGTTTGGGTTTGTTCACATAAGATTTTAGTTCATTTGTGTTTGTTCAACTTGGAAATATGTTATAATCGATATCGATCTTCTCTGTGAAAGAAATTGAAGCTTTCTTTGGTAGAATACGTTTTATAATGAGGTTTCCTGCATTTTATACTGGTTCGTTACTCGTAGTCATTCCATTGTATATTATCACTCTTCTCTGTAAAAAAGAAGAAGTAATAATCTTTTGTATAGTTTTTCTATTGAATCATATTTGTGAAAGTTGATCTTCAATCTGCCATAAGTTTTAGTTTCTTTTCAGTATTAACAAATATCCCAACTCCCCTTTACTGATTTTATCATTGGGCTGAATCCAATCTTTACTCATTTGTGTCAATATTCAATAGTTCTTATGATGTGACAAAATTAATCTTTAACCTTGAGAGGAAAAAAAAACAGATTCCACCTTACACCAATTTTTGCTCCTTTTGTTATGTAGTGGGATGTGATGTCCACTTACCATCTACCATCTTATATGTGCCTAAATCATTGCCTGCCATTTTTTGGACCCCATCTTCACACACTAATAATTTTAGGTGAAACAACGGTGCTACGTGCATGAAAGAGTTTGATTTAATTTGTAACTTGATGAGACGCTTTCACTAAAAGAAAAAAGAATTACAGGTTTGAGTACAACCTGACTATTCTTTTATCTGAGTGAATCATCATGTCATAAATTAAGTCAAGATCTTTTGTACACTTAACATTTTTTTAAGTTACATAACCATCTAGCATCTCTTTAAGGTTTTATGAACTTCTCTTTACTTTTTTTCGTAAATACAAATAGAAAAATTGTTCGGTTACACCTAAAAGTGAATGCAACGGAGGAGTTTAACTCGGTGTTACAGAGTAAAGAGTGTGATCAAACAAAACTATAGCTTAATTTAGCAATTTACTTATTAAAATGAAATTGAAGTTAGGTGGGAAGAGTTAATTAGCATCTTCCAAATGGGGAAAAAACAGGGTTACCTTTTTGTCCAATATTTCAGAATACCATCTCAGTAGGACATCAAACAGAGAACCTAGAAAACAACTCACCCAATTTCATATCAGTCTCAGATTTTCTCATGGCAACTCTTCTCATATCTCCCATGATTTCCTCTCTTACTGTCCTACCCATCATCAAAATCACCCCAAATTTCCTCCCTATCACTCTCACCAATTCAAGAAGACAATTCAAAACTCAAATTACTTGTAAATTTAATAGCTTCCTAGATCTAAAACCCGAACCGAAACAAGAATTTTTATCCATCAACCTATCTCTCCATGACAAATACGATCGCGTAAAATACGATGTTATCATCGTTGGTACCGGCCCAGGAGGTCTTCGTCTAGCCGAAAGAGTCTCTTCATATGGAATTAAAGTATGTTGTATTGATCCTTCACCTCTCACAACATGGTCTAATAACTATGGAGTTTGGGTAGATGAGTTTCAAAGTCTAGGCCTTGAAGATTGTTTGGACAAGAAATGGGCAATGGCTAAAATCTATATTGATGATCGAAAAGCTAAGTATCTCGACCGTCCTTACGGGCGAGTTAGTAGGAATCTATTGAAAACAAAGTTGGTAGAAAGTTGTGTTTCAAATGGAGTGAAGTTTTTCAAAGCTAAAGTATGTGAGATTTTGAACCAAGAATTTGAATCTATTGTTTTATGTCAAGATGGAATTGAATTAAAAGGAAGTTTGATTGTTGATGCAAGTGGGTTTCAAAGTTCTTTTGTGAAGTACAATAAACCAAGAAACCATGGATATCAAATTGCTCATGGTATATTGGCAGAGGTAAATGAACATCCATTTGATTTGGATAAAATGGTTTTAATGGATTGGAGAGATACCCATATGGGTAATGAACCGATTTTACGTGCTAATAACAACAAGTTCCCTACATTCTTATACGCAATGCCAATCGATCGGAATTTGATTTTTCTCGAAGAGACATCATTAGTGAGTAGACCACCTTTATCACATAATGAAGTGAAGAATAGGATGGTAGCAAGGTTAAGACATTTGGGTATCACAGTGAAGAGAATTATAGAAGATGAAAAATGTCAAATTCAAATGGGAGGTCCTCTTCCTACTATACCACAGAGTCTAATGTGTTATGGTGCAACTGCAGGATTGGTTCACCCTTCAACTGGATACATGGTAGCTCAAGCTTTGGCCCGATCGACAGTACTCGCGGACGTGATCTACGAGTGTTTAGGGTCCACTAGGATGATTAGAGGGTCTCAATTACATCAAAGAGTTTGGGATGGATTATGGCCATTGGATAAGAGATGTAGTAGATATATTTATTGTTTTGGAATGGAGACTCTTTTGAAGCTTGATTTGAAGGGAACGAGAAGGTTTTTTGATGCTTTCTTTAGTCTAGATCCTTATTATTGGCAAGGGTTTTTGTCTTCTAAGTTGAGCCCTAAGGAGCTTGCTTGTTTGGGTCTGTCTTTTTTTGGTCATGCTTCAAATTCCTCTAGGTTTGATATTATTACCAAGTGCCCTTTGCCTTTGGCCAAACTTATGGGAAACCTAGCTCTTGAAGCAATTTAGTTTATAGATGTTTTGATTTAACCATGGCTTTGGAACAAGTAATTTCAATTAGAAAATCCCATAATCTTTTCTCTTGGCCAATTAAGGATGTTGTCAATATTTTTTTGTAATATTATCGGACAGATGAAGAGAGAGATGAGGTGAAGAGAGAGGGGTGAGTTGTAGAGAGAGATGAGGTGGAGAGAGAGAGAGGTGAGGTGGAAATAATTTTTTTAAATGTTTTAAATTTAGAATTATGAAGAGTAATAATAGCATTTACTTGAAAATAGGGGGTCATATTTGAATTTATGAAAAACAGCGAGCCATAAAGGAAGCTGGTCAGAAAGTAGGGGCCATTAAGGAAATAACTCTTTTTTAAATTGAGCTGAGGCTGAAATTTTAATTTAAAAAATATTTTTTTTCAGCCTAAGACAGGTGGGGTTGGAGTTGCTTTTATACATTTAGTACAAAATCCAGTGGTCATAGGTTCGATCTATAAATAAATGTTCCCTAATTCAATCTCATATTGATTGGATGACGTTGCTAGATGAGAGAAGAAATTATCTTCTATATACTTGCCACAAGAAGGGATAAAGAAAAAGTAGTAATTCTCTACAGAAGAGGATGAAGTTTGAATGACCAACTTTCAACAAAAAAATAGTTGGAATGACCAGCACAAAAAATATTTAGAGTTTTTGTGAAAATAAAAGAGGGAAGAAGAAATACACTGGAAATATAACCAAGAGATGGAGACAAGAATAACTAGATTGTATTCTTATGTTTGTAGAGATTTCTCTACTTTGGTACCTTCATACTTTGATTAATTGGTACATTAACTAGAAACCTCTTTATATAGGTCTTTGAAGATATACATATCTAATACAAGAGTTACATATAATCAATGGTATTTGAATATAAATAATGGTGGAGAACTTATGGTGGTGGGAGTTACAAAGTGTGGTGGTCATCCGCCATAAATCAAATATTTATAACAAGAGTGTAATTTTTTATGTTTATTCTTCACATAAATTCTCTCTTAAGACATATTGCTCTAACAAGAAATCTTGTAACAATAGTATTTTGGTAAAACAATCATAATTGCTATTTTATTGTTATTCAAACATTTCTTCAAAAACAATTGTTCTAAAATTCACTTTGTGGATTGTGCCCTGAAATCAAGGGTGGAGTCAGGATTTGAAATCACACTTAGCTAACCTAAAATTTCTATAAAACAAGCGGTAGAAAAGAAAATTTAATTTACTTACAATTAGTTAACTATGTTAATCAACAAACATGTACGTGCTTTTTCTTCAAAGGTCATTTGATAATTTAGAAAGCTGAAACTTTTATTAACCATAAAATTATGAATTTCTTTTATTACCCATAAGAATAATGGATTTCTTAACAATGATTTAAATTGCAGAGATTATCATTAACGTAGTTTTGTCATCCTTATGATTCCATATTTCTGTGGTAAATGTAGTACAACTTTATTTCATAAGATGTCTATAATTTTAATTAAGGCGTAAAAGAATCAATGTCGCGAGAAATAAATAAAGCCAAATTCTACGGTAACAATAAAACTGAAAATGCACATAATTGATCTCCACACCTCTTTCTACGAAATTTACTATGACTTTTTAGTAGCCTTGATAGATCTTAGTAAATCTTAAAAATGTTAAGTATGTATGAGTAATCGATAATTATCGTTTAAAAATTAAAGAAGAAAAAACCCACAAAAAATATAAAATTAATAAAAAATTCAAGGAAAAATCCTAAAAAATTAATTAAAAGTAGAAAGTCATATGTCTTTGTAAAGAAGTTGAAATTATAAGCACATGTACATAGTCCAAGTGAACTAATATATATTTTTACATATAATAGTAAAACCATAATTTCATTCATAAGTGATAATGATCACAAAATTACAAGGTAGATCATTCTTGTTCCTCTGAGAACTACATGAGAGTTACATAAGTAAAGTTCACTGAACTTTCGAATGTAAAGTGCCTCATGAAGGGAAAGGAAATGACAAGACACTGACTCAAAGAAAAGACCCTAAAGGTCGAAAAAAAATATCCTTAAGATCGAGAATGAAAAGACCCTAAAGGTCGACAAAATAGAAATTAACAAATTTATTATACTAGAACATTAATCCCTCCACACTAGAGTTCCACTGTCGCCATCACTGGAAAACCCCCACCACCCCTGAAAGACCGCTGTCACTATGAGAAAACCACCGTCATTACCTGGAAGCCACCATGGCCAAACCACGAAACCACGAAACCACCACCATCTCAGGCCACGAAACAGACCACCATTGAAGAAACCACTAGAGAACCACCAAAACCACGAACACAACCCACCACCATCTCTTTCGTTCAAACCACCGCCGCCACCATACACATCAAGTCAAACCGCTACCACCGTACACAACATAAACTGGATTTGCGAAACCCTATTAACTTATTAATGGAGAGATATAACCTTTTATTAGAACGAAGAAAGGAATCCGATGAAGGGAGGACCCTTCGCCGGAGAAGCAACAAATATCTCTGGAAGATTTACTCTAAAAAGCGGTTATGAAGAGAGAGGGAGAGAATTTACATATAATATATTATATAATATATATAAATATTTTATATTTATGAGTTTTTTAAAGTTAAAAAAAACAAGTTATATTTTACTTTTTAACAACCTAACATTTAACTTGAAGTCGAACAAGACATATCATGTTAGGTTTTTAAAAATAAAATATAACTTCTTTTTAACTTTAACAACTTATAAATATAAATGTTTTTTATATAAATTAATATATATATATATATATTAATATTCGGTAGTTTTAAATTTTTGCCTAGTATACCCATATAAAGTAATTTTCGAATTTCAATTTGAAATTTTGATTTTAAAAATTTAGCCGTTTGGAACAAGATCGTTTGGTTTTTGAAAATTTAGCAATTTGAACTCCTACGTGCATAATGGGCTAGAGATGATAACTAATTGATCAGTTGTCTTCAAGATCACTGTGCTCTTTAAATTCTTATGGAGAAACCCCTATTTAGCATTCAACGGACTGGGGGCGACACGATAGGAATATGACAACCTTTTAACAAAATACGCGTTGTCCATTCCTGAACTTAACTACCTATTGGACATGATATCAGGCCATTCACTAATATGCATAGTCTAAACTCTTATAGGGCCATTCGACTTTGACTATTAAACATTTTCCCAAATAAAATGAATAGATTATAAGAGTAATTAACTTCATTAAAATAAAATTAAAAAAAAAGTTGTTATTTATATACAATATATTTAGATATTATAGAAATATTTATACTTATATAGATATTTATATTTATGTAGATACTTATATTAACATATAAGTATATATTTATATACAATATATTAACATATAAGTATATATTTATACAAATAATATATTGCATAACATATATATATATATTTTATATTTATATGTTTTTTAAAGTTAAAAAAACAAGTTATATTCTATATTTTAACAACCTAACATTTAACTTAAAGTCGAACAGACATACACACTGAGATTTTTAACCATTAAACAGTACATTTCCTCGTCCCAATGAGATAGTCAATTACTATAGGCGATTAGTCCAAAATTTCTGGACTAATATTAGTTTTAGAAAATATTATTGAGGAACAGATATATAATTGAAGGAAGGTTCAAAATCAACTTTTTTCTGATTAAAATACCCCACTGCTTATGAAATTATGCAAAATCTCCTTAATTTGCATTATGATTGCTTTGTATCAAGAAGGAACATTGTCTATTATGCCAAAATTTTATTTTATTCTTGAAGTGAATGCAAAATCGTTTTTCTCCGTGTGCTGTGACCTCATTTCAACAAAAAAAGAATTGTGTTGTGAACAAAATTAATATACCTAAGAGAAAAAAGTTGCATGTCATTTAAGAAAGACGAAAAAACAATCACTTTTACGCTTTGAACCACTAGATGTATTCCTTTTGGAGAAGCACGATCTCGTGAGTAGTCCATGTCCATGGTTGGATTTATAGTCTAACTCTGTGATTTTTATTTAAAAATACACATTAAGGTGTCGTTTGGCAACACTAAAATAAGTAACTTTTTTGCTTATTTAAGTAGAAAAGTAAAAGAATTAGTTTGGTAATTTAAAACTTCTGACTTCACTTAAGTTAAAATTTGACTTTAAAGTAAAGTAACTTATGTACAACACATACTAAATTTTACTTGACAAAATTGGTTTCTTCGTCTACCTCCGCTCCACCACCACAACTAAACTTCTACCATTCCATTGTACCTCCACCACCACCTCAACAACAATTGCACCTCCCCCGCTACCATACCTCAACCACCACCACCACCACCACAACTTAACCACCATTTTCGCACCTCCACCTCCACCACTACCACCACCATACCTCCATCACTAACACCACTACCACACACCTCCACCACACCATACCTCAACTACAACCACTTTCGTACCTTCATCACCACCGTACCTTCACGACCACGTACATATTTTATCCACCATCACCACCACTATACCACGACCACCACCACCAAATTTCCATCATTACCACCTACATATCTTATCCACCACCATATCTCTGTTACCACCAGTCACAGACCTTATCCACCACCACTACCATACGTCCACCACCACCACCACCATACGTCCACCACCACCACTAACACCGTACTTCCACCACCATCTCCATCATCATGCCTCCACCACTACGATCACCATAGCTCTACCACCACCACCGTCACTGCCAACATCATTCCTCTACGACCACCATCATGCCTCAACCACCACAAAACCCCATAACCATACCTTCAAGGTACCGCCACCACCACTACTACTAATATCACCACCACTTCGTATACAAGAGGAATCGTGAAAATCATAAATAAATTCATTAAAATCAAGTATCTCTATGAGTAAATGAAAAATAAAATTATCAAAAGTAAATTGTGTTACCAACCTAACTTTGACTTTTTTACTTATAAGTAACATTTTTGCCAAATATACTTTTGAAATTTTTTTACTTTTTTAAAACAAAAGAACTTCTACTACAAGCAAAAGTACTTATACTTTTGGTAGTCAAATGACACCTAAGAATATGCAATATGTAAGATCGGGGCCAAAAACACTCGCCAAAATTGTTATTTGCGCAGAGCGCCTATAGGCATTGGGTACGGTTTGGGTTAGACACCTGACCCCCTTTGAGAACCCTAATTTCTTCTTCTTCTGCTTCTTCTCCTCTTCCTCTTTCGTCTCTTCTCCTTCTGTTTCGCATCATCATCATCATCATCATCATCATCACGCCAACGAACCACCATGGAACTTTGATAAAGATCTGAAATAGGAAGTCCCAAAACAAGTAATTTTCAGTTCATCGAATTCTAAACCGCAAGGCATATTTAGATCTAACATTGAATAACCAAATTAGGTTAGAATTTGTCATACATGTCTAGGGACAAAATCAGAAAAATACCCCGGAATTGATCTCAGACATGACCCAGGCCGAGACCTTAAGCAAGGGCTCGGGGTGTCCGGTCTAAACACGAAAGCGATGGCTGCCTGTCCAAGACCTTGCCGTGGCTCCCATACGGATCGATCTGTGTCCCTTTATACTCGACTGCTAATAGGTGTTTGGGGTCAAACAGATTGACTACAAGGTCAATTTCCTCACCTGGATGCTAATAGCAATTTGGGCGGGTGTCATTAGCCGGATCCTAAATATATTGACACGCTTAAATATATGCACGTGCGCAGTTTACTTGATAGACTGCCAGGTGTAAGTTTAAGAAGCGAACACAGTTGCTGTCTAAATCCTCATCACAGAACGGTGCTTCTCGCTCCCACGATAAAAAGCATCATCCTTAATCTCTATTGTATTCTTCTCTTTCTACTGTTGCTGGTCTTTCTTTACCCTCTTAACGAAGGAAAAAAAAACCTAAAAACTCATCTTCCCCTTTTTAAGTTATCTCTTCCTTTTCTCTTCTCCTTCAATCAATCATCTAGGTTATTCTTCCCTTCTTCATTATAGATACCTAAATCTAGTTCAAAGATTGACCATTTCTCGATTTACTTATTACAGATTTCACAAGAACTTTGCACTCATCAGGTAACTCTCTCTCTCTCTCTCTCTCTCTCTCTGTGTGTGTTGCTCGGTTTGTTTCAATATTTTAGGGTTTCTTTTGGTTTTGTATGTCAATTTGATTTATTTTAGGGAAAAGATTTGTACTGTTTATTTGTGTTGATAGATGGGTTTTGAGTTTTGGCAGGAAGCTTTATGAGGGGTTTCTATACGGAATTTGGATGAGAATTGTTTGTTTTAGTTCATTGAGGTGAAATCGATCAGAAAGGAAGAACCTTTATTCAGTTTAAATTTGAAATATTTCCTGAGGGGTTTCTTGTTTCAGGTGAGAAGTGGTTCTTGGGTCTCATGAGAATTGTTAGGGGAATGCAGAGATCGATTAGTGAAGAGCAAAAACCACTAATCTGTGAAAAATCTTTCAGTCAAGGAATTGGGGTTACCTTGCCAAAGGCTAGAGCTCGCGATAAGCTGTTGAATTTAGGGTTTTGAGAACTTCTCGTTTTTTGGATTTGAAAAAGCAAGAATATGACTCGTATACTAGTTCAAAGAGGTTCCTCTGGTTCGTCATCCAACCAGAATCGATCTTCATTGGCTGGTTCATCTTCATTGGCTGGTTCATCTTCAGCTACTCCATCACAACAGTTTTTTGGTCCTCAAAGTTCTCCTAATTTGAAAGAAGATGAACACGAAGGGGAGATTCAAGAACCAGGGGTTTTAGATGATTTGGTTGAGTATCCTGGTAGTGGAGATGATAAGACATTAACAAAAAATGATTGCCTGCCAAAATGTGTTCAAGATAGTGGGAGTTCAGCCGAAATGGTCGATAAAGACAATGCTGGCAAAGAAAATAACGTGGCAGATTCCGAAAAGGTTACGAGAGAGAAGGTTGAATCAGGTTTCAATGAGAATACTACTGGTGGTTCTTCGCAGAATGTTGTTACTGCTGAAAGTTCACATCCTCCTCCACCACCTCCTGTGCCTCCCCCAAAACCATTGGCAGTGAATATGAGTTCGAGGAAAGTTTCTGGTGGTTCGGGTGCTGTGAGAATTGGTCCTTCTAGAAGAGCAGTGGCCTGGCCAGTGGTTCCAGCTCAGGCATCCAAGTCGGGTTCTCGGCCTTCTTCTCCCAGGTCTTATGGTGAAGCAGAGGGTTATAATAGTGCTGATGAGCAGAACCATTGTTTTAGGCCATCCTATGATGATGCAGTAAGTTTGTTTTCTAATATTTCTCTTTGTTTTTGGGTATTATTTATTATTATGTTTATCATATCTTAGCTTATGGGGATCCAGTCCCTGATTTTAATGCAAAACATAATTAGAATCCTACCTGCTAATTGCTATAGAGCTGACACTTTGATCAACGAAAGACGAGGGGAAGGAGTAGGTTTGGAAGTTATA
Source organism: Eschscholzia californica (assembly GCF_041429995.1). Classification (NCBI taxonomy): domain Eukaryota; kingdom Viridiplantae; phylum Streptophyta; class Magnoliopsida; order Ranunculales; family Papaveraceae; genus Eschscholzia; species Eschscholzia californica. The sequence continues at coordinate 37,902,784 of NW_028238420.1, read as the reverse complement.
GCTTGTAAGAGTATCTTTAGGGTGATGTATATGTACATAAGTAGAATCTTACTTGCTAATTGCTATAGAGCTGACACTTTCATCAAACAAAGACAAGGGGAAGGAGTAGGTTTGGAAACTATAGCTTGTAAGAGTATCTTTAGGGTGATGTATATGTATGTACTTGTGTAAGTTCTATGCTTGTGGAATTTAATCCAAGATCTTAGTGCAGAATATAGTCGAATCTCAATTAGTGAGGAGCCGAGGAGTTACCTTTGCCACCTGTTTATGTATAATAAGAATTCGGAAACAAGGAATGGAATCAAGTATTTTCCTTTGGTGAACAAAATGTCTAAGGAACCATTACTGGCTCTTAAGTTGAAAAACTCTTTCTGGGTAGCGGTACTTGGTACTTGTTAGATGTTTCATTTATGAAGACTATTTAACGTGTATGTGCCAAATAATTGTAGTCATGTGATAGTTTTGAAGAAATAACAAATATGGTCTATAAACTTCAAATGTAACACAAAATAACTGTGTTGGTGTTTCATTTCAGCAAGTACTATCTAACGTGCATGTTCCAAATAATTGTAGTTTTATGTAAATTTTGAAATTTAAACAGTACTCTTATGGGATATTCAGTCTTCTTTCATTAGGAAATTTTTGGGATGCTCGTGCTGTTCTTGTCTCGATCTAGCATGAAAACATTAACCTTTTTTTTTGTTCCAGGAGAGAGAACACCAATTTGAGCGTGATATTAGACGAGTAAAAGGATTAGAAGTGAAGCGCATGCTAGAGGACGGAAATTGCCTATTTCGTGCTGTTGCAGATCAAGTTTATGGAGACACTGAAGCATATGATTTGGCTAGACAGATGTGCATCGACTATATGGTACAAATCTGTAGTTAGGTTATTTGGTGCAGTTAATTTTGAACTAGTAGGCTTGTATGCCTTAAAAGCAACAACTGATTCACAGACAGTTAGCAGGAATGTAGGATTTCATTGGTATTATGATTTTCCAAGGACTGAACTATTTAATTCTTAGTTGTAAGGTGGATTAGGCAAAATGGTTGTTGAATATACACTCATGTTTGTCAAATTAATGATTCACTCACCTATAATAAATTAGTGTATACTGATAATTCCTACTGGGAGATGACTTCAATATTGTTTTCAATTTTGTATTTACCGATAATGCCTCTATTATGTAGAAGTGAACTTGGTATTTCTGATATTCCCTTATTATATAAACATCCAGATCAATAACTATATTTCTTTCGTACTTCAGGAGAAAGAAAGGGATCACTTCTCTCAGTTTATAACAGAGGGATTTACATCTTATTGTAAGAGGAAGAGGCGAGACAAGGTATGTCTATGGCACTAATATACAATTTTGATTTCTTCCACTTTCTGACCGATAATCGTTACACAAATTCAAAATTAGAAGATGTCAAACATTGTAGCGTAAGCAAATTTGGAGTTTGGACACAATCTTCATTTTTTGGTTCGGTTGACTCTTGGAAACAAACTTGTTGAAACAGTTCCACGTCTTCAAAAATTATGCTTGTTTATATTGGAAATAAAAGAAATGGAGACTCTGAAAACGGAATTTAGCATGTGTTGTATGTAATTTTAGAAACTTGCTTGTGATACTGGTCGTATCATGTTAGTTTTGTTGTTAGTCTCTGTTCAAGAATTTTTGGCTCTTCGGACTCGTGGATATGTATTTATTTGTCTTTTGAAACATCAAATTCTTATATGAAGAGGAATATATAAGAGATCTTGAAGGGTAGTTACAAGGTTACCAGATTCGCGGTACGCGGTACGAAAACGGGTACACGGTACGCCTATTAGAGTGTATCCGGTACGTGTATACCTATTCGGTACATAATTCGATTAATATAAAATTTCTCTCAAAATTCTTCACTAAAAATTGTATTTGTAACTAATTCTCCCATTTTTCGATTGTGTTCATCCCAAAAAATTTCGATTGCGTTCCTACCATTCTTCATGAGAATCGGTTCGCTAGATCGGGCGATCTGGTTCGCAAACGTACCCTAAAAGGATACGCGCGAACCAGATCGTGGTTCGCAGGGGGTTCCAGCGAATCTGGTGACCTTGGGTAGTTATCTGTCTTATGAGTTGAACCTTAGAGGATCTTTATAAGTTTGTATTTGAATTCTTGTTGTGGCTACTGAAAACAACCATGGGTTTCAACCTAGTTTAGCAAAGAGCTTCTGAAGAAAAAATTGCATGGAACCTGTCCTATGCATGTGATCATCGAACTTATAGCCTAGAAACTTCAGTTGATTCTAAATGGGTCACTAACCTCTCATGAACCCAGGTTGCGGTTTATCTATCCCATTCTTGATAATGTTACGTTCCAACCCTCAATAAATCTTATGCTCCCCCTCAAGATCATTATATACACCTCCGTTTATAAATAAGCTAACTTTTGTTTAATTTCAACAGGTTTATGGGAACAATGTTGAGATACAGGCTATATCTGAAATTTATAATCGTCCGATCCATATTTATTCCTACAGCACAGGTGCTACTCTAAATCTTCCCAAAACTGGTCATATGATAGAAATACATGTATTTTTGTTCTTAACTTTCTTAAGAAATACCTACTTAATGCAGAACCTATCAACACCTTCCATGGAAGCTACGATACGGACAACCCTCCTATTCGGCTTAGTTATCATCATGGAAACCACTATAATTCGCTTGTCGACCCACGCCGACTGTCACTTGGTGCTGGCCTTGGATTTAGCACTCTTCAGGGGGTAAGTCTGTGCTTATTGCTTCTTATTTTCTTATGATTGGTTTCTCATATGCTTCACTTGATGATGATATTGTATGTCACTTGTTTCCTTTCTTATTGTTACTTTGAGTAAAGTTTCTTAATCGAAATTCTGTCATGTTTTTCGTTTTCCACAGACGAACATCAACAGGGATCAGATAAAAGCTGCTATAAAAGCTCAGCAAGATCAACAGATAGACAATGTAATTAATGTTAATTATTTGCAGTATTACTATTTACTCTTACCCTAATTATATTATTTTTTAGCAACTTCAGTTTTGCTGTTTTCTGAATCATTTGAATGCAGGCACTTCTAGCCGAGGGGCGCTTTTATTCGGACCTTGAGTTGACTGAGAAGGAAATGGAGCGTATGGTACTGGAAGCTTCACGAGCTGAGTATCTTGCTGATGACAAATTTAAGCAGCAGCTGAGCTTTAGGGAGTCCTCTACTTCTACTAGTGCGGAACCTTCATCTTCTGGAGCAAGTGAGTTCTATCATTCTTTTGTTTTATGTTCATAATCATAATCTAGCCAAATACTTCATTCCGTGCGTCATGTTTTACATACTCCATGTATCTCTTCTGCTTCGTCCCTGGTCCCTGTTTGATAGTTTAAGTGGGGTTTGTCTTTTTACTGTCTGAATCTGATTTGTCCGACTCTCTCTTGTTTTGGTTAGGAGGGGAGTCATTTTAGGTTATTTCAGACAATGGTCACGTTACATTTAACTCAAATGGGCCCAAAATTAATCCAAGTCAAATGCATGAGCTATAGATAAAGTAGCAAACATTCCGAAAATCTGGAATCGAAGAGTAAAAGACAAACATGAAAAACTGAAGGAAAGTTTTTAGCTTAAAAATTGCTTTAGAGGGGTGTGTCTATCCCGACACTTTGCGTTGTACAGGTCTTATGAGTCTTCAATTGTGTTGTGTAAGAAGAGATCAATAAAAATTGCAGGACTTGGGATTCAGAGTTTAGATGCAACTAAGCTTAACTCATGTTAAAAAGGAGTTCCAAAATTTTGACATTTTCTGTTTGCCTATTTGATGAAAAACAGGATCACCGAAGAATGAATCAAAGGGAGGACAGGAGAAGGTAAAGGGGGATGGTAGTAGTGTGCTGAGTAAGAGTATGCAGATTGTGCTATCGATGGGGTTCAGTTACTTGCAGGCGGTGGAGGCGTACAGCTTATTCGGTGACGATGTTGACTCCATGGTTGTCTACTTGTTGGAGACTGGCAGTACTAGTACCCTCCCCAGCAGACACAAAGGCAAGGCTACTGAGTGAGTGGAGTGGAGTGAGTGAGTAGGAAATCATTCACTTTTAGCTTCTATGCTTCTTCTAGGGTTTTTACATTATATAATTAATAATTAATTGTAGGAGGATAAAAAATCATCATCTACTAGTAATTTAAAACTGAGGGCAGTCTCACAACCCAGTTGCAATAAATAAATTTTAATAAAGTAGAACAACTTCTGTTAGTACTACACTGTTGTTTAATTGTGTTTTGTTTCCTCTTTTGCTATAATTCTGAAATGGAAGCTTTTTATAAGCTTTTGCTTTCTAACTAAAATTATGGATTATAATAACTTTGGTAAAGCAGTAGAGAAAAGTAAATACACCTTCTCTCTTACATGGGCCCTTTTGTGTCCGAGGATCTTTGTTTGGGTATTATGTTGCTAGCAATAACACAGATTATGTTTGAAGGAAGTACCAACTTAGCATTAGAGTCGTCTAGGTCGGGCACCTGATTTATGCTCTGGCTTCCCGTGTCTTGGATGGGGGATCATGGAGCAGTCTTCAAGTGGGAGCAATATTTACTGTGTTTGGTTCCCAGTGTTTGCCTCGCCTCACCACAAACGCGGGGATGACGTTAAAATTCGTTAATCATTGATCTTGCAGAGTGAAGTAGGTCTCCGGATTTGGTTGGTACTGTACGGAGGACGAAAAAGATAGATTATTTTCTTTACTTTTGTATACTGTATAACAGTAAAAACTAAAAATAACACCACTAAACGTATAACACAACCATCAAGAAAACAGTAAAAACAGAAGCAACTACACCTATACACATAAAATCCAGCTTTCTCTCTTTTCTTAACTTCTCGTCTTCTCTCTCTTTCTTCATTTTCAAATACTCTTCATACTTCTCCTTCCTCTCTTCCATACACCCCTTTTTCCTCTCCCCACACCCAATAGCTAATTGCAAAATCTCCAAACTATCCTTCCCATTCAAACTAATTCCATCCATATCCTCAACATTTAAACTCACCTCTTTCACTTGGATATTCCCATCTTCGTACCCACCAAACGCCACCAATATCCCACACTGAACAAACTCCGTCGTTGTTTTACTATTTCCACCCAAAACTGTCACAAATCGCACCTGTATTTCTTCCGATAACCAGTGACGTTGGACGGAAACAGGTCTCCAACTCGATAAATTAGCAGCTCGCCGTCCGATTGGGTCAACGATTATCCAACTCAAAGTCAAATTTTCAGTCAAACCTTGAAATAAATCTTTGTTGTGATTAATTGTTGTTGGAATTACGTCTTTCCGGTCTAAAAGATCAATTTGAAAAGGTGAAGAACGGAACCAATCTGATTGAGTTTTGGTTTCTTCAACTTTTGAGAAGATTAATTTGTTTTTGTAGTGAAGATCAACGGCTGAGATTATTTCATGAGGTGGGGTTGGAATAGATGGATGGTGTGGATTGATTTGATTACTTTTGGGTGGTGGGTAATGAGAGAGGAGAGGGAAGGAATCGGAGAAAAAAGAACGATGGGTATTGGGGAAAGTTGAGATTAGGTTTTGAATACGAACATCAAGAGTAGAGTGCCAGGTGTTATGGCAGATATTAGACCAGAGATTTTGTTGGGTGGAAATAGAGTGGAGTTCCGAAGAAGCGCAACTAGTGGATGCTAAGGTTGCACCGTCGAGGCGAGAGAGAATATGTGTGAGGAGAACGTCGTCGTGGATGGCGGAGATTGTGGTGGTGGCTTCACCATCGTCTTGAACTTGATCGGAAACTGTCGGGGTTGTTGTGTTTGGTGGTGGTGCCGCATAAACCATTTGGAACTCTAAAAAGTTAGTCTTGTTTCGTCCAAAATCGGTTTGGAATTTTGGATGCCCATTTTTTGTTAGAGGCCGGTATATATAGGGAAGGATACAAAAATGTATTCCTTGCTTGTTGCTCCAAAACCTCCGGTAGGCCCATCTGGCTGACGTGACCTCCTGCGTGAACGATGTGGAGGGAGAAACTAATTTAAATAAGAAAATGTCTTTTGGGTTATTTTTTAGTCAATATTCACTCTGTCACCTTCTTCTTTAGTAATTGGATCAGGTTGCTAAAGAGGGTAGTGGAGGAAAATATTAATGGATAATATTTATAAAATAGTTTCAAGCCAAAGTTTAATCCAATCAAATCTTTTTCGATAATAAAAATCTAATTGAGTTTGTGGCGTTTGCCAATTGAGAACTCTGTCTACATAAATTTCATCTTCAATTGACAGTTTGATGCGTGAATAAGATGACTCCGCCAAACTTAATTGTGGGGCAAGATTATATTTATTAATACAGTTGAAAATTGAGAAAATCTTAATACGGTTAGCGAGTCTAGGTTAAGTGTTATAATCATGTATTAAAATTTCTCAATTTTGTATGTCTTTGTGTTTATATCTCTCTCACATGATAAGTTCACCACAATTAGCCAATTAACATACAAGTACGCAAGTTTTCGTTCTATATATTTGAGTTATGTATTTTTCACGTTCCTTAAAAGAGTTGAATGAATATCTGGACAAGAAGGAAACTTTATAATAGATTAGTGCTACTTGTCACCGGGCAAGTGAAGCCACTAGGTCTTCATAAGTTGAATAAATAATGCAAACAGTTTGAAAAAGAAATTATTCTTAAGATAAGTATTAACTAGAAATTAGTCAAATTTTCAATAAAGAAAGGGTCAAATTTCATTTTACGTCATTACATTGAAAATGGGAACAAATAAGATAGCTACTTTTTATGTTAATCATATCAAGCTAAAGAGTTTACTAACTACTGTTATATTATATGAGATATATAATTGCATTATTAGCTGATGTATATAAGGTAGGGTCTAATTATGTATTCTTTTATATGCTATTATTAGGTTTATTCAGTACTTTTCATCTTATAAACTCATGCTTAAGTAAGGGGCGGTGGGGTGTAGTGGATGAAATATCTACTAATATCTCTGTTTTTAGTTGGAATATTTTTGAATATTTATCAATGCATCTATCATTCATTTAGAATATTTTAATCTCTAATATTCGTATTATTAGTTTGGGACACGAGATTGCAAACATTTATAAAATTTTAGTTTCCTAGACACTACAAGATATTTTAATACTACATACTGTTATAAAGTAAATTTGGAATTTTTTTAGAAGAGAATGTCTTCCAAAAGGAAGACATTTGTTACATTTTAATTAAAGAACATAGTAAAAGTAGTTAATTGTCCTTACACATGGTAATAATAATGTTGTTAATGTCTCTACTATCGTTTGGGATACGAGATCACAATCATTTAGTAACATTTTATTTTCATGAACAACATTAGTAGATATTTAAGTATATTTTAGAGTAAACCTGTGTGATACTTAGAAGATTGTGAGACGGGGTAAGTCTGCTGTCAATGAATATCCATGTCGAATGATCGTACAAGGTAAGAGTCGTTAAACGTGATTATATATTTTGTTAGTAACAATTCCAATTGGAAAAGTGAATCTTTTGCATTATCTGCCCTTCCGCATAATCACCATTTACTCGGGAAGGACAAACCTCACACCATGTTCTATCTTCTGGTTAAGGTAGGGGGTCACAAACAAAACTTACTCGGATATACGTCTTTGCTTGTTATAGTAGAGTTAAAGGTGCTTGGGAGACTTGTACCGATCTCTCTACAACCGTTCGGTCAGGACGAAACATCTCACTTCGGTAAAATAATAGATTCTTCTTTGGAAGGATCTAGATGAGAAACTAACGAACTTATATGCTAAAATTATGTGGTTTATTTGGAAAGTCAGGTGTGAAACATGCTTCTCAGCAAAAAAAAACAATCTCATATTCAGACCATTCAATAAATCAAAGCCTCCTCAACAGTCCCACTGAAGATTATTACTAAAGGCAAAGAACCAAAGCAACACCAATGAAGCCCTCCATCGACACCATTTCTCAAAATTAACACGGACGCATCCTTCATAGACTTAGCTGAACTGGCAGGGATCAGGTGCATTATATTTGATGTGGAGTCAAATTCAATATCAGCGCTCGCAAATACAGTCAGAGGTCAAAATGCGGAAGAATGCGAATGTTTAACAATTAAATCGGCTCTCCTATGGGCTATAGATCTTCAACTTCACCACGTCCATATAGAGAGTGACAACCTCAACGTTATTTCTTTTTTGGAAGATCAAATCTACTCCACTCAATGGCAATCCAGGAAGCACTTAGCCGAAATCCTCCACTTGAAAAGCGAATTTACTAACATCAAATTCTCCTACATTTTGAGATCAATCGACGTAAAAGCGGATGCGTTAGCTAAGTGGGAAAAGAAGCATCAACGATAGAATATTTGGAACTCCCTCCCGGCTTTTATTAAGGATGTTGTTTAGTTTCTTTTTGTTTTCTTTTTTCCTTTCATAGTAAGTTCAACAAAAAGAAACCTCTCGGTCAGGGGTCGGTCGAGTCCACCTCCATTTTAATTCTAGCAAATGATAGCTCTTTGTATGTGCGGATGAAATTGCCACGTGCACGTCAAGTCAATTTGTTGACATTTTGTTTTGGTCACAACTAACCATTTATTGACACAACAGACTAAATGTCTTGAAATGTCTACAAGATATTGTGTTGAGGGACACAATATCTTAAAATGTCTTGACAAATGTATACGAACATTTCGGCCATAAGTGTCCAGGAATATCTCTATCCAGTGCACCCCCTAATTTTTTTTTGTTGAAAAGAGAATAATTTTAATATATAAAAGTACGATTACAATATATGTTAGAAATAAAATTTGGAATGTATTTTTAGAATCTATTGCCTGTTTTTTTTTTTTGTCCATTTTGCTAGCTTGTCAGATGGATTATTTTGTGCTCTGTTGACGTAGGAGAATTGATGCTATTGAACTGTGGAATGAGGTTTCTTAATTTTTTTTTTTGGTGTGTTGAAAAGGTTTTTTACTAGTTGAATATGAGTTGTTGATTGCACTGTATCATTCTTTTAAAATCGTGTAAATGTTGGATAAGACTTTTATTGTCACTTTCTGTAATGATATGTTTATAGTCGTTTACAACCACCCATCGTACACTGAATAAAATAACTTTTGCTTCACCTTCTTCGCTGGTTCTACCATAGATTGTTGACACTTTTGTTTCCATGAATTTGGCTTGATGATCATGATCAATGATAAAACTATAATATCAATAAAACTATAATATCGGTACAACTCTTAATGTCAGTAAACGAAACGTCTGTATTAATTTCGTACTATAGATAGTCAAGTGGGGTCCATTTTGTTATCCTCGACTGCTTAGTTACAATGTTGAGATTATCTGGGATGTGGGGAAATGAATGAATCTGGTTGATTACCCCCTAATTTCCATAGCAACAATTACAATTTTTCTTGTAGGCCACTGAAAATTCAAGATTTGAATCTGTCTCTTGAAAGTTATTAGAGGAGATAAATACAACCCCAGTCTAATTGTTTTTTTTTTTTTTTTGGAAGTCGACTACGATCTACGTATGTCGTTACATTTGGCACTTGATACATCATAGATGTGATAAGCTCGATAACCGCCCACTCAAACACTAACAGGACCGGGCCTATAGCCCAACTAGAACATGCCCTAAAGGCCAACAACATTATTTACACCTAACATCATCTTGATCTCTATCACCTAATTGTTAAATAGTTTGATACATCATAGATGTGATAAGCTCGATAACCCCAGTCTAATTGTTAAATAGTTAATTAAGCATATATCTCTATCACCTAACATCATCTTGATCTACTTAGGAGTATGTCCAAAGAATGTCATAATCTAGGTAGGTTGGCTTTTAGGTTAGTCAATATGGTTGTTGTATCTACTAGATTACGGAAGGTTGTTATTCTGATTATTATGCTTCACAGCTTCAGTTGTATAGTTTAGATTAGATTCAAATTGGACAATGGACATAAGTTTTTATCCCGTATATATAAAATCGTAGAACAAGTTTGGAAGGTGTTTTGAGGAGTTGCTCTTGAAAATATTGGAAGTAAAAGCATCACCTCTATCATAAATAAATCAAGAACAGTGGCATGAATAAACTAAAATCCAACTTTGAATTGGCTGTATTGGAAATCTACAAATTCCACTTACAATACTACTTGTTATATTAGTGGAGTTGATTTAGATAAGTGTAAGTGTTTCTTGTTTGAGGCTAGAAATAAAAAGGCTAAAACTTAAATGGGTGCATATTGAACTCATCTATAGATGTATATTTCAAAATTCACAACTAAAAGTTGATGAATTTATATATTGGGATTTCAAAGGCTGCTTAAGGGTGGACATTTTTTTTAAGATAACAAAAATTTGGTTGGAGAAAAGATTTTGTTTTGTTTTATTTTTTTTCAAACTTCCACTACCACATCTTCTTTGGCAAAGGTCGTTACAGATTTTAAAAGAAAAAAAATACATTTTTTTCTTCTTCACCCTCTCCTCCCCAGGGGTGGACCCACGTTGGGACCCGCGGGTGAGCCGAAATTATATACTTATTCCAAACAGGGGCGATCCATGGGGGTGCGCGCACCCCTTGATCCTCCCGAAAAAAAAAACGTACGTAATAGTAATACTTTTTTTTTATATATGTAGGTATATATAATTATGTATGTAATGATGTCTACAAATGACATGAATTAGGTCTTGGTGTAGTGGTTAAGACATTGGTTACAATTCATCACGAAGGTTAAGTCATGGGTTCGAGTCATTTTAATTTTTTTTTGTATATATGTGTGTCCTTAACTGTATATCAAGTTGTGCGTGTGTGGAGATGACAAAAACTAGAGCATAGCTTAATGGTTCTAACAGTGTGTCTTGTGGACGACTTACCTTGAGGTATTCGGCCTTCGTGTAGTGGTTAAGACACTGGTTACAATTCATCACGAAGGTTAAGTCATGGGTTCGAGTCATTTTAATTTATTTATTTTGTATATATATGTGTCCTTTACTATATTGGGTTCAAATCCAACTTCCCACATCTTAAATTTCATTTTTGAAATTATTAAATTTAATTATCCTAAATTCATACATAATCAATTCAACTACCCTAAACTCCTATAAACTTCAATTCATCTACCATAAACCCTTACAAACTTTAATTCATCTATCATAAATCCTATAAACTTCAATTCATCTACCATGCTCGAAAAGTCACAAGCTATGCTCGAAAAGTCAGAAATCAGGACTAGTCGGCCTACCCGAGCCTAGCTACCAGTCGAGATTACAACGGGACCAGTCGCATTTCATCGGTTTATATATATATATATATACTAGGGTATAGCCCGTGTCTCCGCCACGGGATAATTTGTCGATTATGTTAGTAGATGAAGACAAATTAAAATCATACAACAAAAAGAAGTGTCGATCAAATTCCTACTAAATTCGTCTCTTGAAAATCAAAATAAAATTATTTTTTGCCTCAATATTAACATGACCAACACAAATTTAAGATGAAATTTGTAGGTAGTTATTTTAAGAATAAGTGGGGAGTTATATGTTGAGAGGTAGTTAAATTAGTGGGGAAAAATCTAATGGTGAAAATTGAACTATAGATATTGACGGATGAGATTTATGATTGCAAGTTATGACATGGCACCAAAATCTATGTCATTTGTTATATAGATATTATATAATATTAAGACATATATTATGTATTATATACATTTTATATAATATTAATTACATATATAATAAAAAATATATTATATACATATATTATGTATTATATTCATTTATATAGATTATATACAAATATATTTTCAGCTAAAAAAAACTAATACTCCATATAGGTTCCTCAATAGTCTAAAATATTTATAGTATTGATAAAAGAAAAACAATCTATTATACAAAACAGATCCTTGTGACTAGGACACAATTAATTTATCTTATGATTTGGCAATGTGACTAGGATAAATTTATACACATGGACATGACACTAGGACATAATTAATATAGACTGGGACATAATTGATTTGATTGTAATCTAACGCCCACATGATGTTCGCCTCTCTCTTTCTCTTGAACTGAAACGCCAAAACTCTTCACCTATCTTCCTACACCTTCATTGTCTCTTTGATTGAATCTGCAAATTCGTTCAATCCTTCATGTCTGATGATGCTCCTCACTGTTCCTCCGTCTCCGTGAATCTATTGCTTCATTATTCATTCCCTCTTTTATGTCTGAAGAGGGTGAAGATTCCAGTTACAAGCTCCTAAGTAAATTCCTCATTCCTTCATCAAAGAAAAAAAAGTAAATTCCTCATTTACTCTTCTTCATCTAATACTCTCCTATGCAACATCTTTCTACTCCATAGATGGTGGTGCACAGGAGAGAGAAAAATTTGTCGAAATCATCATGAGGAATTTGAAAATCTGCATTTTAAACTCTACGAGGAACTCAGTGAACTGGAACCAACAAAGAAGATAACGGTAAAAAGCTCATAAAAGAAGATATAAATTTTTATTTTCCGATTTTCCATTTTGCCTATTTAATTAGATCAGAGCTTCATCAGATTTTTGTAGAGTTAGATCTTGTAAATAAGAAATTGTTGTCAAGGTGTTTGATAAAATGCCTCAACTCGAATGTGGGTTATTTCGCCAGGTTTGTTCTTACTTGATCTTATGTTTGGTATTTCAATTTGTCAATCGATGTGGTGTGGTTTTTTTTACATGAAATCAATCTATACAAATGACATTTTATTTTCTGGTTATGTATGTAGATCAATCTATAGCAATCAAAAGATGGTAAACTGGTTTCCTGCCGTGATTGTATAAGAATAGGCTTCCTTCGTCGATTAGTGGCATGGTTATGGTACTAAAAGTACTTGTAGTTATTTCTTTCAAGTCATCTCTGTGAATGCTTACACTGTTAGTGGCACTCATCAAATAAAAAGTAAGCACTCGGTGACTTTATATTTTTGTTTATAGAAACTGAGTTCTATTTGTCATTGATTTATTGCGATCTTAACTAAAATATGGGTTATTACGTGTTATGCAAAACTGGAAGGTCTTCTATCCAACATCATTAGCCAAATAGGTATTTGCCTATATGTAACGTTTTAACGAACAAGAGGTCCCCAATCGATCATAGTCGAAACTTAGATATTTCTTGCTAATAGTATTAACTACATACTATTTGGTGATTATTTCATTCCCATAGGACCAGACAAATTGGACCACTAAGGAAGCTAACAAAGTATTTCAGATGTCACTGAAGCAGCAAGAACTTATTAGGACGACCATGACGATATCCCACAACTGGTGGTTGGTGACACATCCGAAGGGGGAACTAAGGAAGGTGAACTTCTTAGACAAAGTTCGTTTTCAACTGTTTTGGTATTTTACATTTACGTATTACATTGCAGGGGTTCACTGGAAGACTTACGATATATGTGTAAATTTGTTCGTCAGGGAATGACTTCGGTGAGGAACTATTGTCACTAACTTTTCAACAACATTAGGAGGTGTTGAGTTTGGTCCTGTAAGGAAGCAAATCGATGCGTGTCAGCTTCAAAAGTGAACAAACAACTTCAGTTTAGTATCTGGGCACTTGTAAAGGTAAATTTACGTCTTGATCACAAGTGTTGCAGTTGTTAGTAATACGTTCCAACAATTATATCATTTTAATAGTAGGTTCTCCTTGCTTTGGACCTTTATAAAGTTTGAGTGACTGCTTATTTTGCCGAATGGAAAAAGATATATTGAGTGTTAATATCTAGACTGCCTATTTAACAGTTGGCTGAAATGTTGCTTATCAATCGTGTTTTGAAACCCTTGCAATGCCTCTATATAACCACAGATAATATGTTAACCTTTGGGATTCACTAGCATATTAGGTTCAGTAGTGAATTAACATTCTACAACCCATATTTACTCACATCATCCCTCTTCGTCAATTCAGGAATTTTAGTCAAAAAAAAACAAGAACCATTTTTTTTAAGATAGTGGTTGGCGAGGACACACATCAAAGAAGTGGCAACTAAATCAATGGAATCATAGTTTAACTTCAAACCTGCAAAGCAAATGGTATACATTCTAACTAAGGTGAGTTTTAACATTTGAGATATTTTATTTCAAGATTGTGGCTTTTACTCTCTAGATTTAGGTCTTCTTTGTCTACCTAATTCTTCAAAGACAAAAAGGTCCAGCCTCTCAAGACAAGTCGTGAGAAATTATGGTTTTTGACTATCAAAAGAAGCTCTAATTGTACTTAAATTACATGAGCAACAGATTTTGTTTCACTTCATGTTGAAGTTATTCCTTCTATTTCTTCATATGAATCTGTTGAACCCAATTCTCATCTTCTGAAGAAACCCAAGTTGTAGAACTTCTTTTTGTCGTATCGATTTTCTCATTTTTCACTTATTTGGTTCTAATATAATATAAGTTCTGATTTTATAAATGAAATCCATGTCGTATCACTCTAAAAATCAGACACCCACATCATATATTCGGTTGTTAGATTTTTTTCTTTGTGGGTTATTTTCAAGTGGGGCTGTACTGAAAAACTATGTCTTTTTGTGTTTTTGTACATAGTAGAGAGTACTTAAGTATGCACATAAAGTTGTCTTCAGTTTTTTTTTGCCTACACGGCAGGTTTGTTGCGGCAAAAACAGAAATTTTAGATCAGAAGCTTGTTTGTGTTGTTTTGAATTTTCAATGCATTCAGGGTTTTAAGGGTTTAATTGTTTTTAAATTTTCAGTGCATTCAAGGTTTTAAGGGTTTATTTATTTGAGGTTTTCCACCGAAGTAAAATGTGGCTTAAAATGAAGGGAAATGATAGAGTAACTTAGAATTTGGTACTTAGAAGATGACATGTTTCCTCATTTGGGAACAAATGGGTCCCCACGGTAGTCAAACTTTGAAAATTTTTTTGTCTTTTAGTGTTTTTAGTGTACTCCATGTCATTATGTCATCCTCTAAGTCATTGTAGCATCTCCCTAAAATGAAACGCTAGAAAGCCCCCTTTCCTTCTCCCTCTTCTTTTTTTCTCTCTCTAAAATTTATGTAGTAAAAAAGATGCTTTGGTGGTTGTCTAATGAAAAAAGTAGGACAGAGCCCTAATTCGATTGTTGATTTATTTATCTTCATCTCTCTAAAATTGCCATGGTAGAAAAGATGGTTTGGTGGTTGTGTAACGGTGGAAGAGGCAAAAATCCTAACTCCGCTCATGATTTATTTTTCTACTTCGAAGTTGCATTGAATGGAATTTAACCACTACATTAGCTCATGTCATATAAGTCTCTTGTGTTTTCTCTTGATATACTTTTCTACCTAATTTTGAAATTCCAATAGATGATAGCTTTCAAAATAATAATAATATATATAGTCTATCTCTATGTTTTGGTACCACTCATTTGAGATTCAAGTTTGTTGGAGAAAAATTCTAAATTAAGGAGATTAAGCTTCTCCCATATGCATGATATTTGTGACAAAATGCGAGAAACAAAGAAAAGTTAAAACTACAAAATGCGAGAAACAAAGAAAAGTTAAATGATCAAATATCCGGTCTACTTTTCTGCGTTGCATAAAGGGCATTTCCCCGCCCGTAGGGCGGGGATTATGCCTAGTAAGTCTATAAAGACCGTCCAAATCAAACCGCATTGCAACCGTCTTTCCACCTTGTACAAAAAGACAAAAATTTAAAAAGGGTCCCACACTTTTCAAATGCTTATTAAATTAATAAGTTGCTGTTTCAATTTAACGGAACAATGAGCATGCCGTTATTGAAAATCAATCTCAACCATTGGTTTTCAATGGTTAAGATTTAAATTCCAAAAATAACTTTTCTTTCTCTACAGCCTAAACACATCACTTTAACTTTACTCATTCACCAGGAAAGTAAAACCCTAGTGGAGAGGTTCATTCTTGTCGTTGGCTTCCTCAAGAATATATTCATTAACAAATCGATTTTTCTTCAACAATCCCCACCCAAATTATTGGAAAAACACACTTCTCTCCATATTTGAAGGTTAGTGAATCATTTTTTATTGTTTTGTTTGAGGAATATATGGAAGGAATTCCTATACACTATAGTTTAGATTCTATGGAATATATTGATTCTGAAAATGATTGTGAAGAAGATGATTGTGAAATAGAAGAAGAATGTGTAGAAAGTGAAATGGATGTCAATTTTTTGAAATATAACAAATTGGAATTATTAGAACTACTAAAGGTAGGAACAATACACAATAATCTTGCTATTGTGTTTGAACTCTTTAAGAGATATGCTTTTTTATTAGGATTTCCGGCAAAGAAAAGAACTAGTAAAAAGGATTGTAATGGTGTTCAACGATGGGTTACATTTTCATGTGGTAGAGAAGGAACACCTAAAAGTACTTCTTCCAATTGCTTAAAACCAAGACCCTCATCCAAGACAGGTTGTAAAGTCAAGATTAGAATAACGCTTGAAAGAGATGATAAATGGAAAGTAACGTCGTCTTTTCTTGACCACAACCACCCTCTCAGTCCTAGTAAATCTATATTTTATAAATGCAATAGAAACATCAAACCATCCGTAAAAAGAGCTTTAGAATTAGGAGATAAAGCGGGAATTCGACCATGTAAGAATTTTGGCACGATTGTTGAAGATGCTCATGGATATGAAAACCTAACTGCAACAAGGAAAGATTGCCAAAATTATCTAGCTCAAGTTAGACGACTACGCCTTGGTAAAGGTGATGTAGTTGCAGTTCAACGGTATTTCTTGAAAATGCAATCGCAAAGTGCAGATTTTTTCTATTGTATGGACCATGATGAAGAAGGTAGGTTGAAAAATGTGTTTTGGGCAGATGGGAAGAGTAGAAAGGCTTATAAAGAATTTGGGGATGTGGTAGCATTTGACACGACTTACCTGACTAACAAGTATGAAATGCCCTTCGCTCCATTTGTCGGTGTAAATCATCATGGTCATACGATCTTATTCGGATGTGGTCTCATTTCAAATGAGGACACAAACACATTTGTTTGGTTGTTTCAGACCTGGCTCGCTTGCATGGATGGTTGTCACCCTCAAGGAATAATCACAGATCAATGTAAGGCAATGCAAAATGCCATTGTGGAAGTCTTTCCTAACACTAGACATAGATGGTGTTTGTGGCATATTCTGAAGAAGTTGCCTACAAAATTTGGTAGCAATAAACAAAAAGATCAAATTAGTTCTACATTGCAGTGTTTGGTGTATGATTCACAAGACCTCAGAGAGTTTGAAGAAGGGTGGATAAAAATGCTTGACAAGTATGGTTTACATGAACATAAATGGTTGAATAAATTATACGGGGAAAGACACCTTTGGGTTCCAATTTATCTTAAAACTAATTTCTGGGCAGGCATGTCAACTACACAACGAAGTGAAAGTGTGAATGCCTTTTGATGGTTATGTTCATGCTAAAACAACTCTATCACAATTTGTTGAACAATATGGTCGTGCACCGAGAGATAAAGCTCAAAAAGAAGCAGAGGCAGACTTTAGGTCATACGCACACAAGATACCATGTGTGACTAGATTTAACATTAAGAAACAAGCCCAACAAGTGTACACCACTGAAAAATTCAAAGTATTTCAGCAAGAGTTGATTGAATTATTATACTGCAAAGACATACATAGTTATCAAGATGGTGCGTTTACCGTACATGACATACGGTCTGATATTGTCATTGGAGATGGTAAAAAGAAAAGAATGGTGTATAAGGTTTACTACAATCAGACAAATGGTAGTATACACTGTAGTTGTTTTATGTTCGAGTGTTCTGGTATGTTGTGTAGGCATTCTATATTGGTGTTGCAGGATCTTGGTGTTGACTTCATTCCAGAGCAATATATTCTTCGTAGATGGAGAAATGATGTTACAAGAGCACATACGAAGATCCCAATTGAATATGATGATTGGGATTTAAGTGAAAATCTTCGTACTTATGATCGACTATGTCGTGCATTTACTGAACTCGCCGACTTATCATGTGATGATGATCGGCGTTGCAAACGATATATTGAGTGGGTTGAGAATGAGAAAAAATCTATACCTCTGTTTAAAGAGGGTGTTCCGCCCTCAATGTCCGGAGTTAATGTAGGTAGTAGTTCAAGTGCTAATGCTAATGAAGAAACTTTACTTGATCCACATTGTGTTAAGCGTAAGGGGCGACCTCGTACAAAACGGTTAGAGTCTACACTTTACACCAAATCAAAGAAGAAAAATGTGTCTACCAAGAAGAAAAATAAGGTTAGTTATTGTGCATATTTGATTTTTAGTTATGTATTTTAACATGTATATTAATTAAAGACTATTTTATTTTAGAAGAGTGATGATCCACAAGATGTAGAACTCCATGCCACACAAGAAAGTCACCATTATGATCCACAAGATGTAGGATTCAATGTCACTCAAGATGTAGGATTCGATGTCACTCAAAATGTAGGATTCACCGCGACTCCTTTTTATAATTTTGGAGAGCTGCTGAGACAAATGCATCCTAAATAGAGTGGTAAAAAACTTTTAAATCTGTTTTTTTTTTTGTCAAATGCTTCCTAAATGATATAAATCTATATTGGCATGGTCTTGGTTTTAATCCGAACTTTGTTTTTTTAATTTCAGGTGGTACAGAATTCCAAAATCTATGATTATGGTAGTGTCCCAGGAAGGAAGAGATTGGTGGTAGAGAATCCCAAATCTATGTGTTTGGCATATTTTGAAACATTTATATTTTAATTCATGACAATGACCAGTGAACTTTCAAGATTTCATGAATTTTGTTTTAAGAATTGTTTATGAATTTTGTTGTAAGACGTTTTAGCATGAATTTTGTTTCATGAATTTTTCCGCTCTTTCCATAAACTTCGTTTAAGACTTTTGTTCCATGAACTTCATGAATACAGTGACTTCATGAATAATTGTTAACAAACAAAATACATTGGCTTCATGAACTTTCAAAATTTCATGAGCTTTTGTTCCATGAACTTCATGAATACAGTGACTTCATGAACTTTGTTTCATGGGTTTTGTTAGTAGAGAAAAACTACAGAGATTTCATGAATTTAATAACAAACAAAATGCAATGAGATTTCATGAATTTAATAACAAAAAATACAGAGATTACATTTAAATTGATGTCACACCACCATTCAGACTACATTGAAACTACTTTCAAACACATTAGAGGTAACTAATACACATTCAAGCTTTACGAGTTACTATTTTTTCATTGACACAACAATCTTTGTGACGGTTGTTGTTATCTTCAAATCTTTCTTTTCAGCTATTTGAGCTAGATTTTCAAACATACGCTCCAGCTGAGTAGTTTCGTCATCTTTCGCTTCTGTTTCAACTGATATCTTTTCATCATTGTTTTTAGTTCCAGATGCCTCGCTCTCATCCCACTCGAAATATTTGCAATGTCGTGAGCAATTGAAGAAATACCTACCATGATTTTTAGAATGTTTATTCACCTTAAACTATTGAACTATACCTTTTCCACATTGCGGACACATTTTCTTTCTCGGACACGAAACCAAATCATGTCCGGGATCTCTACAACTATAGCATAAACCATGATTGAATCCACTCATGTTCCACTTTTTTGTGCAACCTGCAAATATTTAGATACATTAGTTATATATGAGTCTTAATCTCCATGCCTATAAACTTGAAGAAAACTATAATTCTTAGTAATTTAAGGGGCTATGGTCATAACAAAATAAAAGGTTTAGAATTCCATACTCATCTTCCACTCTATATTAATCAGTTGTATCTTCCACTTTATAATTTGTTAAGCAGAAATGAAATTAGTCTAAATTTTTTATAACATAAATTACCTTTGGTGCAAACTTCAATTAGTATTTTCATAAACCCAAAATTATTTCAAAACTAAATCTAGAAAGATACATAATTCTTAGTAATTTCATAAACCCAAAATTATTTCAAACCTAGATCTGGAAAGATACATCATTATTAGTAATTTCATAACCCAAAATTATTTCAGACCTAAAGCTAAAAGATACATAATTCTTAGTAATTTCATAAACTCAAAATGATTTCAAACCCTGAATCTAGAAAGATATATGATTTTGTAATTTAAGGAACCCTAAATTATTTCAGACATTAAATCTAAAAATATACTTCAATAATTTCAAGTACTGTTACTAACTTTGAGAAATTGATGCAAGTAAGTGTTACTCCCAGAATAGTTGGTTAATCTCTCCACTAGGGTTTGTTACTAACTTTGGAGAAGAAAAATTTCTTACTGAATGAGAGTGAATGAGTAAAGTTAAAAGGAAGGGGTGTGTTTAGGCTGTAGAAAGATAAAAGTGCTTTTTGAAATTTAAATCTTAACCATTGAAAACCAATGGTCGAGATTGATTTTCAATAACGGCATGCTCCTACTTCCGTTAAATTAAAACAACCACTCATTAGTTTAATAAGCATTTGAAAAGTGTGGGACCCTTTGTAAATTTTTGTCCTTTTGTACAAGGTGGAAGACGGTTTCTATACGGTTTGATTTGGACGGTCTTTATAGACTTATTGAAAGAAAAAAGATGAAAAGAAAAGTATCTTTGTTCTAGTGCCAGCCAAGAGAGAGAAGGGAGACGTGGTGTTTTGACTTAACATAAAAAGAGATGAGAGATACACGGGAGAGAAAGATAGAGATAGAGATAGAGATAGAGAGAGAGAGACTGATCAGTTTGATAAGGAAGAACAGGGATGAAGGGATTGAGAAGGAAACCCAAAATTAAAGGAGATCGAGACTTTTGCTGAACTTCTCACTCTTCTCCTCTAATTCTCTCTCTAAAGTTTCTTCTTTTATCTTCAATTGATGTTGCTGCAACTATTTTCATCTGATTTTCTCTTTAAAATTGCTTCTTCTTGTTTCTCATTCTATACTAATCAACAAGATTGATAAAGATAGCAGAGAAAATCTAACTAAAAATGACACAAATGGTAACAAAAAACCCTAAAAGATCTCAAAATCAGTTTTTTTTTCCAAAATCTAGGTTACTGGTTTGAGCGGATGATATCGACGCCTAACTTCTTAGTCATTTCAGTGCTAGGCAGGTAAAGTCGCCAAATCAGTCGGGTTGTAAAATCGATTAGGGCTTCATGCCCTAGTCGATCGGCTAATAGCCGCTTTTTAAAGCATAGGTCACAAGTACTACAAAGAAAAGACCAAGATATTGTGACTGCCATGAGTTTTGTTAATCATCAAAAGCTAGAATCTAATATGTACGAGACTATGAGTGGTCATCATTGGTTTGGAATGTTTCTACTTTTTGTGAAAAACATAATATTGAAGTTGTTAATCTTAATGGTTCGTACATAGTTCAAGGGAGAAGCAGAAGGAATGTACAACAAATTACAAACTTTTATCACTATCAAGTGGTGATTTTCAATACCGTTATAGATATGGAACTTCAAGAATTAAATGCTCGTTTCACCGAACACTAACTTTGTCGATTGCAACTGCCTCTGTTGAAAGTGTTTTTTCAGCTATGAAGCTAGTTAAAACACGTTTAAGAAACATGATGAGTGATGCATGGCAATGATAGTTTAGTAGTCTTTACTGAAAAATAAGTTTTAGTGAAATTGACAATGAGTTGATTATGCAAACATTTCAAAATATGAACTGACGCAGAGGTCAATTAATGAATATAAGTATTTTGTAATACTAGATGTATTAATATAATTAATGAATATAAGTATTTTATTAGTTATTGTGTTTGCAAAAAAAAATTATTATAAATCCGCACCCCCTAAGTGAAAATCCTGGATCCGTCCCTGATTCCAAATTGAAGTAAAGTCCTACGTGAAGGAGAAATTCATACATAACATAAAAGATGGGTTGGCGCGGCAATGCTTGGATTTTCTTAAAGGGTTTTTTGAACTTACCCCCTCAAAACTAATTAGTAATTGATTTTACCCCCTTCAGTAATTAGTAACTGAGCTTACCCCCTTGAATTTTGTATTTTTAGCAAAACTGCTAAGGGCATGTTTGGCATGAGATGATAAAATCACAAATTACAACCAAAATCAATCTTTACTAATTTTATTACCGACTAAATCAAACAATAAAAGTGAAGTGGAACAATTAAGAGAAATCATATTGAATTATAATTGTTCTTGGTAGTCACATTTATTTCACGTACACCTAACACAATCTTTGTGTTTTTGTCAAAAATAACAAATCTAAGGGGGTAAACTCAATTGCTCATTATTGAGGGGGGTAAACTCAATTACCAATTAGTGATGAGGGGGTAAGTTCAAAAAACCCTTTCTTAAAAGATGTAGATTAAGTGGTAGCAAACCTAAAACTAAATCCACTATTTCCTTTATTTGGTTCGTGCTATTCTCTCCCTCCCACGATTCTCTCCCACATTTCAAGTAAAAATATAACAAATTAGCTAGGTTTTGATGCCATGTCATAAACATTGCGTATAAATCTTGACCATGCAATCTTCATTAGTAAATAAAGTCCCTTGATCTTGAGACACATTTTAAAAGCATCCAACTTATCTCACGTTTACAAATTTAAAAGGTAGTAACTACTTCCTCATTCTAAGCTTCACTACACGGTTCTAAGCAGTTTTTTATATTTGGTAGCTTATCAAAACTACTTTTTATTTATTTACCTACACTAACATTTAGAAATAACATCTATATTGACTTCTCAAAATTTAATTAAAGGGTTAATATTGTCATTTATATTTTTCACTTGGAATGTGGGAGAGAATTGTGGGAGGGAGAGAATAGCACGAACTAAATAAAGGAAATAATGGATTTAGTTTTAGGTGATAGTGGCGCGTGTTTGAGAGAAAAGTCAAATTTGGTTCGGGACACGCTGACAATTATAAAAAAAAAATCAAAATTTCCACCAAATCCACCCAAAAGTCCTCGTATTCCGAAACTCTTTGATTTTTTTGTTGAACTCTTTGTTATTTCTCCGAAGCGGACATTATTCCAGACGATCCTCATTATGCAAAATTTTGAGCCATCCAGATATTACCTACACATTCATGGACCCTGATAGCACGTTACTTTATTAAAAAAAAAAATAATAACAAATAAAGTGTGCACTTCAAAAAAATCGGAACTCGCGAGTATAATTCACAGTGGATATGAAATCTATCATTTATTGACTTGTGTTAAAAGACATAAATGAAATACCAAGAGGAATAAACATTCATACCCCTAAGATAACCTTAAGGGTCTTTATATGACCTTTATAGTCCAAGATGTCTTTGATAATGATAGTTATGAAACTTATTCAATTCATATATTTATTGGATGTAATGATTTTTGGAGTCAAAGTCAAAATAAAAATTGAGTGTGCATGACGTCCTTTAATTTTTCTTAGCTCTTTTATGTGTTAGTTTGAAGATTTATAAGAGTTAGTGGAAATATCTACTAGAATCATGATCAACCTGGATACTAAACAAAGGCTTAATTTTGTATCAAGAGAAGAATTATTAGACAAACGTTACCTTCCTACAAAAATACTGCCTTATTCGTATATTCAATCTCTCAAGAAAATCGGTGTACATAGAGACCACAAAGATTTTTTTTTTTTGTCGAAATTAGTATTTTTGATATAAATTACGCAAGTCGAAAATTCGAAACTGTACTTTAGAAAATAAACAATCAATTGGAAAACAAATCAGTGTGCCGTCAGACCATAGGAATAAAAGTAGTATAACGGAGATATCTTTTTGTTTGAGTGAACCAAATAAGTATGTATAATCTAGTTTTCGAATATAAGACACATTTATACCCGTTTAAGTAGTCGGTCTTTCAAAGAAAAAAAAGATGAACTGAATTTTGATGGGTACCCCCGGGTACTGTGAAGCGGAGGGGAGGCTACCAGTTTTGTGATTGATTATTTCACCACGTCTCCGGATAACAGCCACGTCAGCTCTCCATTTTTCTCTCTAACTCAGATACTCATCATCGCGCCCAAAATTTTCCTCTTCCATTTCCCACCATTTCTCTGATTTTCTCTCTCTCTCTCTCTCACTCACTAATCGTATCCATTTTGTTTCCTTAACAAAACCAACTCAATTCCTCTCACCAGAAACTTCTTCTCCTTTTTTTTACTTTCTTTTACTCTCAAAATCTTCACCATTAATGTCGATTAAATTTCAACATCAGAGTTTCATCACTTCAAGGTAACAACCAACCAAATCTCATCTATTCTACTGATTTTCATTTTAGTTTCAGTGAAATTTTACTCTGTTATTACTAATTTATCGATGTAGGTACAGGAATCGTAAGTTCTAGGGATTCGCTGAAACATAGATTGTATGAATTTATGATTCTTCGTTGTTAATCTAATTTTTGTTTATGCCTTTAATATGTTCTTAAGAAACTTGGAATCGATCGCTGTATTTGAAGTTTTTTTTTTCTTCCTGGATTAGTCTAGTTTTTCTTTTGGTTTGACTGTGTGTGGACTAAAAGTGATCAATTTCAGTTTAGATCTGTTTGTTTTGTGTCAAGCTTATGAGTAATAAGTGAATTAAGCAACAGCTGATTCTTGTATCAAATTTGCTGGTAGTCTTCTACTAACATTTTCTTGATTAAGACGTTTAGAAGATGAATCAGTTAGATTCTTAAGGTTTTCTTCTTATGTAGTAAACTTAGGTTTTATTTCCCCTTACGAATTGTAGAACAATGAACACTTTTTTCTTCTTTTTGAAATTTAGCGGAATCTATACCGTTGTTCCTGCCAATTTAAGTGCATTTATGATATATTGGAAATGATGTTGTCTTACTATTACACGTTAACACTTACGTATAATTGATTTCAATTTGTGGTTTTAAATTTTCACCTACCATGATTGCAGCTAATTTTAGGTTTTGTTACTGTTTATGCAGCAACTCAAATCCGTATCCTTCACGAAAACATATAAGAATTCATTTTTTCTACAAAAATATTGTGGATGTAAATCGTGTTAGGTGTAACTTCTATTCTCCGAGGAAGAGATATCCAATGAGGCATGGTTTAATGGAGTACGATAAGAACAGTCGTTGTGTAAAGTGGGTTGAACTCAAAGAGTACCTACCAATGTTTAGTAAAGCTAGAAGATTAGGGTCCTTCTTTCCATTAGCTTCAGCTGATGACGGTGTGAAAGTCAATGGGACACCTCAATCCAGTCCAAGCAGTGATGTAGAGGACATGAGGACTAAATTGGATCAAACTTTGCAAGGGGAAGACTACAGTGATGGATTAATCCAGTGCGTACATGATGCAGCAAGAGTTTTTGAGTTGGGCATTAAACAACAAAGCTCCTTACAGAGAGCGCCTTGGTTTTCAACTGCATGGCTTGGTGTGGACAAAAATGCATGGGTGAAATCACTATCATATCAGGTCCGTCATGTTACATCAAATTGCAACTTTTCGCATACATGCAATTATTACTTTTCTCTTTACTTTTAGTGCTCCGAGAAAGATCTTGCATTTGCAAGTTGACAAACACATCACCTTTAGCCTGATGAAATTCAGTAGTTTCTCAGTCGTGCTTTGGCTTCAATGTTTCAAGCTAAAGCAAATACTGTCCTCAGAGTTTCTGATACCATCTTAAAAGTAATAGAGAAAAGGGGAAAGAAGAAAAAGGGTAATGGTCAGAATGTAGTTACTTCTATACTATGTCACATGGACACCAGTTCGAGTATCGACTCAATTGACACATCAAAACATTTTGAGGTGTCCAGTCCTGCAAGTGGAAAAGGCTAGGGATGTGACTGTACCCATATTTTTTTCGTCGTGGGGAGGTCCTTCATGTTATGATGTCTTTACTTCTGACCAACCATTGTCAAATATACACAAAATGTGTCAACATATCATGGTTTATGGTCCTAACATGACCGTGGGCAAGTGCATGCAAGTTCTACGTGCAAAATCTCACATTATCCATGTGGAATTGATCAGATTCACTCTTTGAGTATCGTAGGTGCCATACTATATCTGAGCTTTGATGCATATTCTGTGTTACATAGCTTTGTTATGATTTAGATCCTATTGATGATTGTACCAAGTTACAAATTAGAGCTAAAACAGGAGATTCTGGTTTTAATGTATCACGTCCTTGAGTATTGTGAGTGTTTCTTTAATCCGTATACTGAGATAATAACAGTTATTTCTAGGAGATCTACACTTGCTGTCTTCCTCCAGCACTGTTACAAAGAAATTGAAAGTCAATTTTTTTTGTAATTTTGGACCTTCATGATTTTGCTTAGAATAAAATACTGCAAGGTTCTTCGTGCATATATTGCTTGTTTAAATAAGATCTGGTATAGTCAATTTGAACATTTTATGTTATATGCTACTTACCGATGATTTGTTCTGCCAGGCGGCTATATACTCTTTATTGCAAGCAGCTAGTGAGATTTCTTCGCGAGGGGATAGAAGAGACAGGGATGTCAATGTTTTGGTTCAACGGAGGTGAGTAAGTCAGTTCTAGATTATCTTTACTTGCGACTGCTTCAATTTAGTGGCTCTGAATGTTTAAAAATAACGTTTTCCTGCCTCAAGGCGGTTTGCTCCGGAAAAGCAAAGTGCCGCGTTGAGGCGTATGCCTCGATGCGCAAAAGGCGTATAGTATTTCTTTTAGAAAAATAAATGATACCGAATTTATGTACAAAAATAAGATAATGTAGTCTCTTTTCACTTTGCAATAGTAATATAAAGACTTCAATTATAAACAAACAAGAAATATAAATGTAGTTACTTCTTATATACGATGTTTGTAGGTTTTGTTTTATGTGGTAGATGTGTACCCCTTGAGGCGAAAGCAGACCACTTCACCTAGGGGCACGCCTCGAGGCGTACAGGTTTTACTGAATTTTTAACCACACTTTTCCTTTCTACTTGACTTAATGAAACTAAATAGGATAAGCAAGTTTCCTTTCTAGATTTGCATCACTTTTGAATTGTTGTTGCCATGATTTTAAGTTTTTAACTATCTAAAGCTACAGTGTTGTTGGTCCACCTGTTCATGTTTCTAAAGGCAGTCATATACTGAGTGAGCATCAATTTTGATGCTTTTTTTTACCTTAAGTATGCTACTAATCTTCCTCGCCAATTATGTAGTATTTAATGAATTATCTGGTGCAGTTTATTAAGGCAATCTGTTCCCCTGGAAAGTTTAATTAAGGACGAGTTATCCACCAAGCAACCTGAGACTTATGAATGGTTTTGGTCAGAGCAACTTCCAATGGTTGTTACAACTTTTGTTAACTATCTTGAAAGGGATGCACGCTTCACTGCGGCAACTTCAGTGTACGATATTCCTTGTTTTTCTCGTTTTAGAGAGTTCACATTTTTCTCGATGAAATTGCTGAAATATGTAATTTTCTATTACTGCCAGATGCGGGAAAGGATTAACGTTGGCTTCAGGCCGCTCAAGTGACATATCACTGCTCATGCTTGCTCTGACATGTGTTGCTGCAATTACAAAACTTGGACCAGCCAAAGTTTCTTGCCCCCAATTCTTCTCTTTGATCCCAGATGAAACCGGTAGATTGATGGATATGCTACTTGACTTAATTTCAATACGTCAAGCTTACAGTTCTGTGAGAGATATTGGTCTACGAAGAGAATTTCTTGTTCATTTTGGCCCCCGGGCTGCATCTTGTAGAGTAAATGATAGAGGATCAGATGAGCTTGCTTTCTGGGTGGAACTGATACAGCAACAACTGCAGCGGGCTATTGATCGTGAGAAGATTTGGTCTAGACTGACAACATCTGAAAGTATTGAGGTAAGAAAATGTATATTTAAAATTTTGAAGACAATTTTGTAGTTCTATCCAAGTGATACTGCTTCTTAAGTTAGTCTCGAACAAATTTCTTCGCAAACACCCACACCCCCTTGTTGCGGTTAAAATGTGGTTAAAAACACAGACTCTGTTGATTGGTAAGGATTAGAAGTTTAGGACTTGACCTGCGTACTTCAGAAACTTGACACCTACAATTTCCATCATGAATTATGCAGGTGTTGGAAAAAGATTTAGCAATATTTGGGTTCTTTATCGCCTTAGGCAGAAGTACACAATCCTTCTTATCCGTAAACAACTTCGATGTTGTGGATGATCCCATTGAGAGCTTAATCAGGTACGCCTCATACTACAACTGGTTTTTCCTGTACTTTTGCATACCACATCTTCAGGTTTTGCTTGTCGTCTTTCATTTGTTTGCCTTTTTTTTCACTTTCTATGTGTTTTTCAGGTACCTTATTGGTGGTAGCGTTCTGTACTATCCTCAGCTTTCATCAATCAGTTCTTATCAACTGTATGTGGAGGTCAGCATGTTTTGTAATGTACCCTTTTCTGATTAAGTAGTTGCCCTTCTAATCATGTTGATTTGAGTTCTATTTAAAATTCATAGGTAGTCTGTGAAGAACTGGAGTGGCTTCCTTTCTATCCCATTAAAGAAGGTACATTGAAGCGATCTCGTTCTCATACTAAAACACCGAAGGGACCTCCGAATGCAACAGCAATTCCTCTAGTGTTAGATGTGTGCTCATTTTGGATGCAAAGTTTTATTAAGTACAGTAAATGGCTGGAGAATCCGTCTCATATTAAAGCAGCGACTTATCTTGCTAGAGGGTATTTAAACTACTAATTCGTTTAATTATTATATATATATATATATATATATATATATATATATATATGTATGTATATTTTAGGGAACATAAACTTAGTACTTTTTAAATCAGTATGTTATTCTGAATATTTTCTCCTTTTCCCTAGGCACAACAAATTACAGGAGTGCACAAAAGAATTGGGAATACTAAAGTAAGCTCTAATATGCATTTGCAACAAGACTTTCTTATTCAGTTCTTCATTTTTTTCTCATTTCACTGAGTTATTATTATCTTACTATGTACCATCTTGTTTTTGGAGTTTGTTGGTGGTATTCATAGTGTAGTGCACCCTTATTCAGTGAATACCTTACAAGCTGGAAATAGGACCATGCTCTGTGTGATTTTTTCGACTTGCATTCAGACCGATACTACAGTGAACTTAGTCATTCCAGTGGAAAACTGAAGAACCACCTTCCAGTTTCTACATTACAATTATGATTATAAATTATTATTATTATTCGGAAATTGTTTTCTTAGTAAGTGGTTTTTATAGGTACACTCTGGTACAGATATGACTCGGACGAATCTAATCCACTACCACAAAAAAGCATTGAGCCTGTTTTTCTATTAGCAATATGTGGATGATTAATACTTGTTAAACACTTTACAAAATGTGGTGCAGGAATAAAATGGGTGACGATGTGACACGCTATCAAGTTGAGAGAACTCGGTTTGAAAATTTACCGACTGAGGGAGAACTAGATTCTTTTGACAAGGTAGCCATATCTTTTGGTACAATGTAACTTTCAAAAACAATATGGAAATATGTTGACACCAAAGGAGGTATCTTTGATCATTTATTCCACACGCGTGAACTGTCGTGAATATTCAGTATTCTTTGTTATTTCCTTTCAAGTGCAAACATATAAAGCAATCAGTTGAGATGCGCTTGGGAAATAGGTGTTGGTGTAGCTATATCTAATACAACAGATATTCACACCTATCTTGCCAAAATCATGTAGACTAGGGATGTGAATGTCTAGCCTCAGTTTCCTTCCTTTCTTATACTTTTTTTTCCTATCTTTCTGAATGCTTATAATATTTGAAATCTGGTATCAGGCATTGGAAAATGTTGAAGAAGCTCTAAAGAGATTAGAAGACTTGCTTCAAGAGTTGCACGTTTCCAGCTCTAATCAGGGAAAAGAACATTTAAAAGCTGCTTGCTCTGATCTTGAGAGGATAAGGAAGCTCAAAAAAGAAGCTGAATTTCTGGAGGCATCTTTCAGAGCAAAAGCTGCGTCTTTTCAGGAGGTATTTAATTATCTGTCTATAGATACTTGTCAGAGAACATCGGTTGTAGGATTGACTGTGGACCATAGGCCCGAGGAACGATCTGGGAATTAACAACCTTAGTGTCGAAATTGTGTTTGCAATATTAAATTGGACTGCTAATAATATAAATTTACTCATGATTATTATTCACTATTGGCATATATCAGTCTACCAGATATGTGAAATAATGTGACCATGGATATCTTTTTATGTCGTGAGACGGTCCGATTCTTGCCTCACCACATTGTGCAAGGCCTAACCTCTTGAATTTGGCACAACACATTGCTACCAGTGCAAACCCGTCAAAACTATGTGCAAACCTTTCATAAGGAGATGAGGCTTAAATATGATATATCCTTTTCCACAAAAGAAAATTGGCCTAGGGAGTTTTGTACAATTCCCCCTAATTTTGACTGCATAAAAGTATTCCACTTATAGATGGGTTCGACAGTTGACAGTCTGGTTAGATTATGACAGAATGTCATTTGTCTACGAGAACATGCATTACAAGGAGTTGGATCTCAGTTCTCCAAATGATATTGCAAATCTTCATCTTCCTGTCAATTCATTTGACTCTGATAACTTTGTGTGAATATATATCTCGTTTCATATCTCGTATCCCGTATCTCGGTTTGTTCGATGCACTTAAATCTCTTTGTTCAGTGCCATAAGTTCAAAATTTTTGTCATTGTAATAATATCTGATGTGTTTGTTTCTATTGATAAATCAGGAAGATATTGAAGGTCTTTCAGCATCTTCAATTAGTAATCAAGGACAAAAATCAAAGAGAAAAACTGGCAAAAGTGCTGATCTGATGGTAGATAGTAGTGGCAGCGACGCTGCAGATAGGTTTGACTCTTTGGCCATATGTTTCTAGTTTTCTTGTGGCATTCCCCTTTATCAAGTGCCATCTTATCTTATTTAAGACTTGGCTTTGGATTTGTTTCCTTTGTTGGTGTGCTCTGATTTACAGAGTTCCTCTTTCAGGGTGGTCAGTAATTCCCGTGGTTCATGGAGCTTCTTCGCCCCTGATAAACCTGGATCACCAGTACGTATTGATTGTCTTTACTAGCACTCAATGATTTTATGGGAAGTAGTAATGTTTACTATTTCCCCCACTTAAATGAGATTTTGCCCCTGAGGAATCTGTTAAAGTAAAAAATGATCCTTTATCCACCGTTCCACATATCATGTGTTATATGTCATGCTTTTTCAGAACATAACTTTGCAAAGTGTGCTTTCGTTTTGCGCAGGAAGGTAAATATTTAGATCAGACCACTGTTTCAAGTATTGATGATGCAGAACCAGAGTCAAATGAGATTCGTCGCTTTGAACTTTTAAGGCATGAGTTAATTGAACTTGAAAATCGAGTTCAAAGGAGTAGCCAACAATCTGATGAGAAGGAGGTATCTTCTGTACATTTTGTATCTGGCGAGTCACAGTTTTGTTCTAATGCATAGTATTAATCTTTCTTCTCTTCTATCCTTCTCGTATCTTCCTGCTCTCTTGTTTCTTCTACCACCTCTACCTTCCTTTTCTCAATCTACTCTTCATGTCCTTTCTCTAACAGGTAGAACACAAAACCCTTAGAAGCCCAAATATTGTAGTTTGGCCTGAAACTAATGTGTTTTGCCTAAGACGTGAACTGGATTTGGCTGGGAGAGAACCTGAACTTGACCAGTCTTGGTGTCCATCAATAAGTTATCACATGAGTAATTGGATTCAGAATGCATCTTACTGATTGATTAAATAGACTGAGGTGTGTTCTCGCAGGATACAAATATTGCTGAAGAGATTGTCAGTAATTACGCGTCTCAAGCTGCAGCTGGTGGACTAGTTATGGTGCAGAAGAAAGAAAGTATCATTGGAAAGTCAATTGACAAGCTGAAAGAGACTGGCACGGTACAAACATCTTTCAACATCATCAGTCTCTTATTTATTCCGACAAATGCCAAAAAATCTAAGATAAACACAATGATCCCATTGGTCACGTCCCGATTAAAAAATACAATTACAGACACCGAGCCTTACAATACTACATTCATTAAGCCATAAGTTTTGTTTCCTTGTGCTGGTGTCCTTAGAAACAAATACAAACAGTTTGAACCACACCTGGTATGATTGCTCGAGATCTGCAACAATTAAAATGAAACTTCAGCTGAAGAAAAATTTCGTGGTTATATTTTCTGTACATGGAGGTGTCTGATTATGTGAACTTGAAAGATTTGAGGGCTACATATCTGACTCCTGTGCTTTAAAAATAGTTTATATCTAGTGATTAAGTAAAACTGTAGACTTAATCACTCAAAAGAAGTCGAGATCTTTCTGAAAAATCTAAATAGTACACGCCCCTGACATTTCAATGATGGGTATCCTATCTTTCCTATGAGCAGGATGTTTGGCAAGGTACTCAGCTCTTAGCAATTGATACATCCACAGCTATGTGGTTGCTTGGGAGGGTTCTTACGGGAGATGAACTGACAGAAAAAGAAAAGAAGGCTCTTCGGAGAACGGTAACCGACTTGGCATCGGTAGTTCCTATTGGGATTCTCATGCTTCTTCCGGTTCGTACATGAAACTCATTACCATTCAGTATCCCTTTTCCCTTACTCTGATTTACTATTATAATAAAATCTCTTAAACAAACACCAACCCCAGGTTTGTACATCTGCATCTTAACTGATGATTACTACTACTGCAGTTGTACATTATAGAAAATAGACTGCTCGAATGATGGTACGCCTTCACAAAGATGAAACATCTGTTGGTCTCTCTAATATTTCTTTAGGTATACAAGTCATGCATTAGCATTCAAAGACAAGGCATATCACTTCATCTAAATTCCTGATGATGGCTGAGGGGGCTCTGTCATGCATGTGTTGCATTGTCTCATTTACGATCCATTTTGGTGGATGTACTAAGAGATCTGTGGTCGGTATAACGAGCCATATGCATCTTGATGATAAAAATCACGACTTGTCAGCATATTTTTGAATGGACGTAGACATTATAAGTGATCAAGAGAAAGAGATTTCTCATCATACAAAACAATTCAAATTTCAAAGTTTGGAACCAAAATGTTAATACTAAACCGTTCGAAAGAAAATTGTTAACATAAAGCACATTGATCTTCTATACATGATGTAAACTTGTACTCGCTAAGTTCAAATTGTTCTTCGATCATATTTTGTACCTATTATATTTTTCCATGGTTACGCTTTCCATTACTTATCCTTTAAAAAGAACAATTATCATTATACTTTCTCAATGACTTTTGAACCCCAATAACCCAAGTTCTGCATCCTGATGATCTACAGGTTACGGCGGTTGGTCATGCAGCAATGTTGGCCGCTATCCAAAGATATGTTCCATCTTTGGTATGTGAATTTCGATCCTGTTCTCTGTCTCCATAAATTGCCAGTCTGAAATCAAGAAATGTATATTAAGAACAGAACTACTTCCGTTTGGCAGATACCATCGACATATGGACCAGAGAGGTTAGATCTGTTAAGGAAGCTCGAGAAACTGAAGGAGTTGGAGCTCAAGGAAATGAAATCTGACGAGAATGCAGTGGTGGATAGCATCACAACTGGCCCGGACAATTTATAAGTTTCGAGTCGGAAATACTTTCCCCAGAGACGAGCTTCGAATATCAATGAACAGCTCATTCTTTGGTAACAATCTATACATTTTGGCTCTTCTTGGTTCTGTAATCTTTTGATAACAGATGGGCGTAAAGAAGCTTGTTCCACGTATCTGGCACTCCAGGGAGGCACCAATGACTGCAGTCTTGTGGCGAAGGAACTGGAGTGCCTGGCTCTCTGTTGTTCGAAGGATGACCATCTTTCCTAAACTCTGTAAGATACGTAATATTCAAAAACTGTATATTTCTCTTCAAACCTTTCATCTTTTCAATTGTTTTATAGATAAACATGTTATTCCATGGCTCTGGTTCCAGCTTTTTATAGTTAGTTTCTGGTGCGGTATTAGTGTCACAATGTCCTCCATCGTCCCATGTTCCTTCTCTGCACAATTAGGGTTCAAAATCATGACTTAGTTCTACGTAATTAGGGTTAAAAATCTAGTTTTAAGAAATTCGGAGAACATCAGTGATTTTAATCTCAGTTTTACTTGCCTGAAATGAACAGGAGAATAGCTTCGGAAAAATACATAGCTATTTTTAGGATCTGTATTCTGAATAACCCATGATCTCCATGTCTGTAAAGACCTCCAAAATGCTTCCATTACATTCATTGTCATGTTTATCTTACTACCTTCTTGAAAATAACAGCCCCTGTAACAACGTTTCCAACTCCACTAGTTAGTTTCTTCAAATAATCCGAAAAATTAGAAACCCATTAGAGAGAATGATGAGAGTTTTTTTTTTCATTACATCTTTACAGTTTTATCTTGATTCCACCAATGTCCAGCATTGAAAATTAGGATATCAGCTCCACTCCATTGTTTCGATCTCCAGTGCAATTGATCAACCCTAATTGAGCTTCGAATTCTGTTTGACGAATTCTGAGGAGGACGATCGACGATTACCAGGAAAGGGACTCTGTAATATTCAACTGTAAGATTGTAGTCGTGGAATCGAAGAGAGAGGTATCCTTTGTGTTTGGTTATAGGGTTTCCATTTACTTCATAGATACTACTCTTGTTAGAAACTCCTTGTGCTAGCATGCATATCAAAGACTCCCATTGATTCCTTCCTATTGAATCCCCTGCAAATACTATACGCCCATTTCTGCTTCTTTCCAATAATTCACTTGCATTAAATCTGTAATCCAAAAGAAAATTTTCATCATGATATAAACATATATATATAGGGAAAGAGTTTCTCTCTCTTAATTTTGCATGGTGGGCAAGCCATTAATAGAGAACCCACCTCGGAATGTTGCAATCATCCGGTTGCCATTGCCATTTGAGATAATTGTCATCCTTCCTGCCATTTCGATGACATCGAAATCCAGGATCAAGAAATGGGCAATCTTCATTGTAGGATTGATTACTTTCATCTTGAACCCATTTACCTTTGGAATAATCACAATTCTCATGAATGGGATTTCGATTATTTGATAAAATATGTGATGAGAGATCACTTTTATAAAGAAATTGAGGTTGAGAAGAATGAAAATAATCAAGAAAAGAAAATAGGAGAAGAAGAAAGGTAAAGGCATAGAGAACTTCTTTCTTGAACAAATTCTTTTGAAATTTCGTAACAAGATTTTGAAGATCCATGGAAGAAGGGAAAAGAAATTGAAGAATTCTTTCTTTTGGTTTGTATGAGAAATTAAGAACGTTTTTTTCTAAATAGTTTTAAAGGTGTAACGTTTTTCATCTATTGGGTTGATGACTGTTTTCTGTTAGAGAAGACGTGTTGTAGCCAGGGAATCTTTTTCCACCCAACATGTATACCACTTCTTGATGCCACCTTAGAATAAGATTTGTTGGAGATTTTTTAGAATATTATGTGGCAAAATTTTGACTTGAGAACAAATTTTTTTTCATGTTATGGGGATGAAGCAAAACCTAAAACTGAACTAGGGCAAGTGAATTTAAGAGAAAAAAAAAACTTACATCTTTACCTGATTTCGTTTGGGTAGGATGAAGATGAACCCCATAAATCTTGTTTTGTTTGAGGTGCCTATAAGATGGGCTTGGAGTATGAGATGTGAGTCAATTAGTAACGGGTTCCTTGGATCACTTTGGTGGCAGTAAGGATTCGATTTGTAAGTTAAGCTTATGTCTTGAACGACACAAAATGAGGACTTCTTTCATTGTAAACATCTCATGACACGAGCTTACGGTAGCAATGCAACATGTGTACAAAAGCATCACCCTCTTAATAATAGAGTTTCGTATATGTCAGGGGCTGATAAGATTTTTTTGCATTGTATTGAATAAGATGCACCCTTGATAGCTTGTGTAGGACTTCCGGATTTTCTACGAGTTTCTAGCGATTGCACTCTCTAGTAGTAATGTTTCACGCGTTAGATGAGTCCATGTTTGTGCAGGCCAAGGGCAAGGGTGAGCAATCGTCATTTGTGGCGTGGAATACGAGTAGCAGCACAAACCGTACATAACGTAATAACACGTCTAGTACATTTGGAACATGCTAGGAAAGACATCCAAAATGGAGGTTACGCATTCATCGTGGCCATTTAAGGCAGTAATGGCGTGCAATCTTCAGGCTCCCGACACCCGTTATGAAACACTGATGCTTATAAGTTACGAAGTAAACATATGATATTCATCTAGCTCTTAAGAGCATAAATCTTAATATTCCTCTAGCTCTTAAGAGCATAAATCTTGATAAATATCACATCTTCATATACCAGTCATTGTCATGTTTAAACTTCCAAACAAAGTGGATCTTACCAATTGTCCTTTTTTATCACAGGAGAACTAGGTGACGTTATGATAAGAAAAATGATAGAAAAGTCTAAACATAGACCTACACTAGAGTTAAATGAGAATCAACGGTCCAACCAGTGAAATGAAGTTGACTCGAAATCGAAAACCGTTGATTTCGTTTAATTCTGAAATAACTTTGACAGAACCTCTTTGAAAACATCAACAACTTGTAGACACGAGTCTTGTAAGCCAAAGTTTATCTTCATGGGTGATCTCATAATTTGTAACTTCTATTATGGAGTAGTTTATCTCCTGGGCCGTTTTTGTGTGTCCTTAATAGCCCGTAAATAGTTCTTTTTAATAGCGTATAAGGCAGCTATGCGGTTCTTCATATTTGTGATATAGCAATTTGTATACACTAAATCAATCATGTCTTTATGGTTTAATTTTTTATTTTTTAGAAATGATAAGCACGATAACCACCTAATTTAAACTCTTATAAGAACAGACCCAAAATTCAATTAAACTATAGTATAAAATAAACTATAAAACTACCTTCTCTAGGAATCGAACCCAAGCCTAGGAATCGAACCCAAGAGTTTCAGTATTTTAGAGTTTATGTTACCATTATCCACTGCTTAAAGCTTTCCAATGTTGATGTTTATGATTTTAACTTTGTACCTTGCAATGAAAAACAAATGAAGGATCTAATAAATTAATGTATCATAATTTGTAGTACAGAGGAGAGTTGAAATCTTGGTAGGGCTGTTTCTGATTTCTTAATCCTCCATGGCAATCTCAAGAAACTGGGGATTGGATTTGGTACTAAATCAGGACTTGATACATCTAAGTACATCCAAGTACAGAAGATGTTTCGAACCTAAATTAAAGTGACCTAGGCACATTAATTTCATGGGGAAGAGAGCAATTACAATTTAAATAAAGTCAACCCATTCTTACTCTCATTCTCCTTCATCTATATTTCCATCTCATCATCTATTTTAACTGTTAATTATTTTATTCATTTTTAAGTAATTCAATTCCTTTTAATACTATATTTGACAATTCCTTTTAGTAATTCAACCCCATAGTAGTTTTCAAAAGCGACACTTTTGATTAGTTTAAGTTTACTCTTTTTATTTGTCAATTCAATTATTTCAGAACATCCAAAATCTTCTTCCCGTAGTCTTTTAATTTTTATTAGTTTTTTTTTTTTTTTTTTTTGGAAGTCGACTACGATCTACGTATGTCGTTACATTTGGCACTTGACACCTTCTCTGGGATTCGAACCTGGGACCTCCAGGGCTTTCTGGAGTTTATGTCAACACCTTGGAACCACTTGGGCTACCAACTGTTGACAATTTTTATTAGTTGAACCATACTCAAAGTGACGTGGATCACAACTGTAAAATAAATTAAAGCTTAATATATATGTATATATTTTTTTTTCAAAAAATCTGTTGTATCATAACATTTTCTTCTCTCAAGAAAATAAATCGATGTGGGTACGTGTGTTCGAACTTCCAACCAACATTTTTATTGAATAATTTTTTTACTCAAATATTGAAAATATTTATATAAGATGATGTGAGTCTTAAAAGTTGTATATCATAGATTGTATTAGTTAATTGTTGAATTAGAGTGATTAGTCATGAAGTTAACAATACAGCGTTAATTATGATTAACTTTTTTGACCACCGAAAGCATAATATCCCAGATCTCATTAGAGATCATCATCTCATCTATCCCTATCTTTCTCTCTCTCTCTCTCTACTTTGTAGAATCTAGACTTTGTTTTACATACAAAATGAAAAGAAAGTGAGCTTTGTGGATAGAAAAGGTATATTAGTTTGCATGTGGAAGAAGGTATATAAAATGTAGCAGTCAAATCTAACTTGTCTCTTTTTAGATATTAGAACACCTTTTCAAATATATTTTAGCTAATTGATTGGCTTTTAGATAGTTAACAAACAATAAGTTCCAAAACCCTAATTAAAATACTACGTAATTAGCTAGTGTAAGACACTAGGTAAGACACTAGGCCAAGATCTTCATGATTTGCTATGAGTTTTGACTGGTCCTAATGATCATCTTTAATTTGTTCTTACCAGACAAAAGATAGAATAGGGACGAAACTACAGCTAGGCCGAAGGGGGCCATGGCCCCCCTCGGCCTAGCCGTATTGACTATCATTGTAACCCTAATGCACAAGTATTACACTGTTATTATAAGGAATACATTAAATGTGACAACTGTGACTCGTTGGCTTCTTGGTAGAAGTATTTGCTAATGACTTGAGTGACCTAGTTTCGATCCCCTGAGGCTGCATATTTTTTACAATCGTTTTAAGACTTCTCTAGGTGGTGTGTTTGGAAATAGTATATAAACCATCTAATTTCTCTTATAAATTTAAATTTAAATATTGTAATACAGAATTTGTAATTAATACACATGCAACTTATTTTTGTTGAAAAACTCGCATATAAAGTCGATAAATTTTAATTTTTTTAGTGTATTAGAAAGAGACGCACAATTCACATAGATTCGAAATAAAAACAAATTGTGACTCACTTAGTAAAAGTTTAATCTAAAAATCTCTATTTAGAAGACGGTCTCAAGTGATGAAAGTTAAATGACATAATTTTAACCAAATTCGTATTACATTGGCCCCCCTCGTTCTTTAATCCTGGTTCCGTCCCTGAATATGACCAACCAACTAGCGTTTGTCTTTTGAAAACCTAGAGAGATACACTAAATTATAGGTAAGATTAGGATGGTAGGATTCCTCCTTAAACGGTTAGATTTTACATAAGATAAGTTGAAGCATGTGACTAATCACAAAGTTTGAATGGTTGACTTGGTTAACGGAAAGGGAAGGTAAAATCAACAAATAAATTTCGGTTTTGATGCAAATTTCTGTCAATCTAGAGATAGAAGAAATAGGTGTGTGAAAATTTTACGAATCTATAGATGTGAGATAATTTGATGCAATTGTATATAACAAGATTATTAATTAATGACGAAACATATAAATGACGTAAATAATGGATTTTAACCGAATTTATTTGTTTGAGGGGAATTACCAATTACACATAAATATGTAAGTTGATAATTTTTTGACATGACACCTACAAGGTAACATTCTTGCTGTTAATAATTAACCGGTAACAAAATATGTTAGTTTGAGGAGTTATCGTCAATAAGTTGATGTAAAGGTTTTGGCTGAGAAATTCAGGCATCGAGAACTTTGATTTTGGTTTTTCCAATTAAACAACTTCTAATTATAAGAAATTATAAAGAAATGGAATTGCAAAATAACGAAAAGATCATTATGAGGGTTTAAACGTTGAAATTCAACTCTAACGCTCGTCAATTCATGGCATAAGGAGGGGATCTCTTTTGGAACACCGTTTTGCATCAACACTCTGAATTACGGGTGATAATTCGACATGGACAACTTCTGCGTTGGCACTTCAACACTCCTTTCCATAGTTTTTTGCTGCACCAATTTCTTTGGTAAATTTCTCGTCCAAAGGCGAGACATCAACAATTATACAAGGGGTATTAATAAAATAAGGGTTATCTCCCAAATAACCCCCAACTTTGTGACCAGCTTCCTGCCTAGCCCCCTACTTTGTAAAAAAAATACCCAGATGGCCTCCTTTTTCAGATTCCATTATAACAACGTTAACTAGTCATCACCTCTCTCTCCTCCATCTATTCACCTCTCTCTGTCACCTCATCTTCTCGTCACCTCATCATCTTCATCATCTTCACCGGCAAAGGTCGCCGGCCGGAAACTTTTCTGCCCGGCGACCTTCATAGGTCAAAAAATTCTCTCTCCTCGCAGACCTTCATAGGTCTGTCGAAGGAAAACTCCTTTTGCCGGAGTACTTAGAGAGAGAGCTGAGATTTTTTTTAGAGAGAGAAAAAAACTTTTCTTTATGTTTAAGGTCGTCGGCCGGAAAAGTTGTCGGTCGTCGGCCGGAAAAGTTGTCGGTCGGCGACCTTCGCCGGTGAAGATGATGAGGCGGCAAGAAGATGAGGTGGCAGAGAGAGGTGATGAGATGGAGGAAAGAGAGTAACGGAGATTTAACGGTATGTTAAAAAAGGGGGTCATCTAGGTATTTTTGATGAAGTAGGGGGCTAGGCAGGAAACCGGTAACAAAGTTGGGGGCTATTAGGGAAATAATCCTTAAAATAAAAATTTATGTAAATTATTAAGTGAAGGGTAAACCAAATAGATTTAAGAATATAAAAATGTAACAAAGATGATGATGCACCTTAAAATAACAAAGTACGTCTCCACAATCTAGTTCAGTCTCCACGACATCTGTTGACCCCTTTCTCATTTTTGGCAAAAAACGACCTCCAGAAAAAGGTATGCTTTTAGTTTTTGTTTCTCCAAATTATTGCTAGATTTTCCGTCATGTTTGTGAAAACTATGCAGAAAATAGTTGTAAGTATGAATTTGTGCTTGTAATTTGAATTTCGAAATATTTTGCAATTTTTCATAGAAATTTATTAAAATTTTATCCATGGATAAATGGTGATAGACTGCAGGGGCGATCTAGGTCCAAAACAGCCAAAGCGGCTGCTTTGGGCCATAACATATGCGAGGGCCTCTACTTTAGAGTTTAATGGACTATTCTGTTTTTCATACATAAAACTAGAACTGTTTATTCAAAATTTAAGCTATATCCTAGAGGTTAAGAACATATTTTTTGTGATGAAAGTCAAAGGTTCGAACCCACTCTCAAGCAACGAGATCATTTTATGTTGATTCCAAAAAATAAGAAGTATTTCGTGTTTAATTTACTTATACTTTAAAGACCACTATTCTCAATTTGGCTTTAGAATAGGGTATAAATAAAGTAATACCTTTGTGCTTTAGGCTATTAATTTCGTCAGGGTTTAGACCATTAGTTTTGTTGAGCTTTAGGCAAGTAGTAATTCGGCTGTTATCGTGCTTATCACATCATATCGATGCATCAATGGCTTTGTAATGACCATTGTAGTCAACATTCAAAAAAAAAATTGGCTTTGGGCCTCAAAATTGATTGGGCCGACCCTGATAGACTAACGCGTCCTTCGTAGTGTTAACCCATTTATTTCTGATTTGTTTACGTATCTGAAAGTGAAGCTTGTGAAAATATTAAGTTTGCACTCAATAAACTTGTTAACAAAGGGAGACCAATATGCCTCTATCAAAAACTCAAGAATCTCGGTTTCAAGAGAAACTGAGAGCTCGAGATTGATTCTCAGTTTCGTAAGAAAACGAGACTCCTCGAAGAGAATAAATAGATATCATGCGAAAAATAGAAAGCTTGCATTCAAGAACAATGGAGAACAATGAAGAATAATATTGAGAAAAAAAAGTGTTGTTTATTGATCTTTGTTTATGTATCTATATAATAAGGGAAGAAAGTATCATTTTTAGAATATGCCCTCCTCTTAAATGGTAGAAATTATACCTCTGAAACTTATCTCCAAACCTTCTTTAATGCTTAAGATTACACCTCCCAAACTTATCTCGAAGAATTGAAATTATACCTTCCAAATTTATCTTCAAGTCCTCTTCGGTGCTAAGATTACACATTTGATAGGATTGTATGTTCCTGGCGGGCATGGAGTGTGCCCCCGTATATATATAGAATGGGGAAAAATAATAAATTTAGGGTTTGTATATATGAAGATATTGAGGAAATTTACATAAAGTAGAGAGTTTACCATAATAGTTACACAAGGTTTGGGAAAATTTGAACTAAATTTTCTTTTCTTATTTGCTTGGAGCGGTCGGTCGGCAGGAGGGTGCCGATATACTTTATGGGCACTCTGATAAAGAAAGATATTCTCTATATTTAATATTAGGAGTTTCTATATTTTGGAAGATATTCGATAGTTATTTAATATTAGGAGTTTCTATATTTTAGCGTTTCTAAGTAATTTAGGAGTTTCTATGTTAAAGAGTTGTTAAGTAATTTAGGAGTTTTTAACTAATTTAGAAGTTTCTATATTCCTATATTTCTAAATATTGAGTCATAGTCGAAGTCTAATTAGGAATCCTAGTTAGAGTCTAACTTGTCTGGTTGTAGCATATATATATGGCTGAGTTCATAGTAGTTAGGATATGAATATGAATATTGAAGTTATTAATAAAGTTTTCTATTAGTATTACGTTTATCTTTGGCTGGCCTAGAGAAGGATTTAGGAGCAATTAGGTAAATTGGTGGAGAAGATGACTGAGATGACGGTAAATCAATCGTTATTGATTGAGAAGATTAGTCGATTGGTCAAAAATAGAGAGATTGTGTCTCAAAGAGGTGACCGTTTTAAAGGTGAAAGGTTATATTTTACACGGTTTAATGGATCAGATGTGGGAGAATGGATTTTTCAAGCTAAACAATATTTTAAGTTATGTGACATTGCACAAGACCAAGAGATTCAGTTTGCAATCAGTTACTTGGATGATAAGCATTGCAATGGTGTCGTTGGGTTAAAAAAGGTATTCGTTCATGGGAAGAGTTTGTCGAAGCGGTTGTCTGTCGCTTCGGGAGAACGACGTATGAAGATGCAGGGGATGCACTAGCAAAATTACGACAAACAAAATCCTACTATGAATATCAAGAAAATTTTGATTGTCTTTCAAATATGGTTAAGGAGCCCGAAAAAGATAAGGAGGTGATAGAGAAAAAAACAACCAAAGTAAAGGAGAAGGAAGCTCAAAGAGAGAACACAAAAATCTCAGAGAAAGACGACATTGATGCCATCCTGATGAATATACAAAAAAAAGAATCCAAAAATAAGGAAATTCACATTGAAGAAAATGTTCCTAGACCTTCTCCTCGATCAAACTGTTCGATGAACATCAATCCACTGAAGGAAACAAAACTGATCATATATGAAGGATATTCCAGACAAGTAGCATCTATGCATCTAACAAGAGTAGCTGCTCTAAGAAGAGAAGTTCTACAGTAAGAAGGGTGTCTTTGAAGTTATCTCCAAAGTACTATAGTCCATATAAAATAC
Source organism: Eschscholzia californica (assembly GCF_041429995.1). Taxonomy (NCBI): domain Eukaryota; kingdom Viridiplantae; phylum Streptophyta; class Magnoliopsida; order Ranunculales; family Papaveraceae; genus Eschscholzia; species Eschscholzia californica. The sequence goes on along the minus strand of NW_028238420.1, from coordinate 37,859,420 downwards.
AGGAAAGAATCGGTCCAGTAACGTATCGTTGGAATTGCAAGAGGAAATTAAAATTCATCTTGTTTTTCATGTTTTTTTAAAAGGAACACTTATCTGCAATGTTGTCATTGATGATGAAATACCAATTGTCGAAGATGAAGGAGACCCGGTGTTAACTATGATCAAGAACATCTTTGAGGGCAAGGATGTTGTCAAGGGAGGAGGAATGATACCAATTGTCATTGATGATGAAATACCAATTGTCGAAGATGAAGGAGACCCGGTGTTAACTATGATCAAGAACATCTTTGAGGGCAAGGATGTTGTCAAGGGAGGAGGAATGATAGAGAAAGATATTCTCTATATTTAATATTAGGAGTTTCTATATTTTGGAAGACTAAAGTATAGCCTGCCCCCGTAGGGCACGTGAATTTCTATATATATGTTATACAAAATTATCAAATATTTTGGTCTTATACAAATATTGAAGTAATAAAAATATATTTAAAATAATAACCGAGATTATATTGAGTTGTTTGAAGGGAGAAAAGAGGAAAGAGAGAAAAAGAGTTAGAGAATTTTTAGGGAGTGGGCAGTTATTTTGACTGTTAAATATCTAACTTTTCAAAGACTCCTTAAAATGAAGGGCCATGATTTACAAAAGAAAATTGAACGATCGAGATTTATAAACTAAAGTTATGACATGACACCAAAACCTATGTCAATTCTTATATAGATATTCTATAGTTATTTAATATTAGGAGTTTCTATATTTTGGCGTTTCTAAGCAATTTAGGAGTTTCTATGTTAAAGAGTTCCTAAGTAATTTAGGAGTTTCTATATTTTAGAGTTTCTAACTAATTTATGAGTTTCTATATTTCTATATTACTGAATATTGAGTCCTAGTTCAAGTCTAATTAGGAATCTTAGTTAGAGTCTAATTTGCTTGGTTGTAGCCTATATATATGGCTGAGTTCATAGTAGTTAAGATGTGAATATGAATCTTGAAGTTATTAATAAAGTTTTATATTAGTACTACGTTTATCGTTGGCTACTTGGCTGGCCTAGAGAAGGACTTAGGTTCATATCACCCTCTCATGCATACTTCAACAAAACTCACTTTGTTGGGTGGTAATACGAACATTTCTTCATTGAAAATGCTAAAGTTTGGATCTTTTGTGCCAAAATTTTTTGAAACCCATTGTAATTATGTGGTTATAGAATTTATGTATCTCCATTGAAGCAAATGTTAGGTAAGGGAAGAAATCTGCTTCGTCCAAAGATGGAAGGCGATGTCGCCGTTCCCTTTCGTTCTATTAGTCTGTGATGAAAAGACTTGTTCGCTATCGAGGGCGGGGAAGGCTAAAAGAATATTTAGGAGACGAGAAAGAAAATGTATAGAAATTAATTAAAAATATTATAGAAGTTAGTTTTTTCTTGTTTTAGGTAATATCTGATCCCCTCCACAACGGAAAGTCCATTCAAGTTCAAAATGATAACGAAGAAATAGATACAAGCCAGAGACAACACAGATAGAGAAATAAATAAGGGCAGTTTTAGCAAATAACAAAATGTTTAATGGTCAAGATATGAAGAGTTGGAAAGAAAGAACTAAACTAGAATATTGCTAAAGGCGGGGCTCAAATGGGTAGCTTATAAAAAACTTGGGGGCATTTGGGAACTAAGCCAAAATTCATTAGATTGGCACCTTGAATAATGTTACGTACAGTGAGTCACTTTTTTTGTTTGAGAAGTCGAATACGATCTACGTTAGTCGTTACAAGGCATTGATTCATCATGAAGATGTGATAAGCACGATAACCGTCTAAGTTCAACCATTCATGAGCGAGACCTAAAGCCCAACAACATAAAAGAGGTTTAAGGCCTGACAAATTTATTACATTATTTATATCTTTAATAACCCAAGTTCAATAAACCATGGATTCCACCTCCTCTTAGAATCGAACCTGGGACCTCCAGGGTTTTGGAGTTTATGTTAACATTTTCAACCACTTGAGCAATAAAGTCTGACACTGTTAAAACTGATGTAATACTGCAACTAATAGTTGTAATAGTATCCCTATTTTAATCTTCCAATCCTGGTCTAGCATGGTTTTCACATATGGGAAGTAATCTGGTGTTTATATGGTGATCATACTTGTAAAAAAAATGTAGTTTTTCATGATGAAACATAATACAACTGATAACACGACTGACCATAGTAAGATTGAATCAACTCAAAATTGTTGCCAACGACTAGGATCTTTTTTTTTGTTGAACTAACCACTAGGATCTTGGGTACCCAAAAGTAAAATGTTGACCAAACAAATTACATCGTTAGATGACCGATTTCACAATTGATTTTTCAGTCAGGGTATCATTATTGAAAAACAAACCTCCACTTCTTCTCACATCTTTGGGTTTTCATAATTCAATGTTTGTCTTGTTGCAAAAATGAAGACGTATTTAACGTCCAAATGTAGTCTAGTATATCAATGATTTATATTGATTTTGGTGAAAATATATTTGAAAACTAATTTTTTGTAGGTTTTGGTGCTACAAATTTACCTAGAATTTGAATTAAGGAGATGTTTTTGGGTTTAATATCCATTTTCTCATTTTGCAAATCAGAAATGGATATTATTTTTTTTAACTAGTAATGAATCTTTTAGATAATCTGAAAATCAGCTCCAAATAATTTTTAATACCAACAAGTTGTTGACCTAATCTTTTAATATTCCACTAATTAAATATCTTGGATTTAAGAAAGAATAAGTGTTTCTCAATTATATAGTTAGGATAACCTTCCATGGTAAGTTAGCTTGCTTCTATTCTCCTTTTAACAAAAAAAAAAAAAAAAAAGATTACTTCTATTCTATGACATTTTTTTTCACAATTGGGCCAAAATCTATCTTAATTAAATATCTGTTTTTAGTATTAAAAAAAATGAATAATTGTACCACCAAAACTTGCTCTTGGTCTACAATATATAATATGCTAGTGATTTTTGAGACAAAACGATGCAACTATGTACACAATAGAGTTACTATAGAGTTACATAAACAACTTTACTGGATTTTAGTTTCGTATCCGTTTGTCTGTCAAATACGCTTCCTCTATATCTCTCTTTTTTTTTTTAAATTGAACTCATTTTCTATATTTTTTGCAGAATTAACTATGAAGCAATCCCTTGATCTATATCCATGCATTTTCACATTTCAAATGAAACTTGATATTCATAGGGAAAAAAAGTACAATAAATGAAGATAAAATGTATATAATACTAATTTTCAATGTCAATTGAGAACATGAAAAAATGGATCAAATCTGCGAATTTCACGGCTACTCAATTAGGCGGTGTTTAAACATTTAAGTTAATTTTTTCGAGTATTCAACTTTGTACACGTGTCAGACACTTAGCCTTGGACCACATCATTCTTTGGAAGTGTTAGAATATTTTTATTTTATAAAGATTCCACCTTCAATATGAACTATTTTTTTTTTATAATTTCTTCGAGCTAATAAACAAATGAGATTCCTCGAATTCATTTATTTCTATACATGTACACCAATGCTATGAAAACTAAAATGGTTTGTCGTAAATAGAGTACATTTGTTGCTCTTGATTGATGTTCTATGTCCACAAATTTAATAGTTATTAGTGACAGATTCACGCATGATCAAGTCATGAGTCACACGTATATCATGTCAACGATAAAATATATATATATTAGAGAACTCAAAAGAAAGTCAGACGCGATAGTAATCTCGATAAGAAGAAATCTCATAACCAAGAACATAAGACTAATGTGCAACAATTATTGAGCTTGGTCCAATAAGTTATAAGGTGATATGCCTCTTGTATAACTCCTTTTTAATCATTCTTTGATTTTTTATTGTTGTTAGTTTTAGCTAAAACAACTACATTTTGTTTAATTAAATTATGTGAGTTTCTAGCTATAATTGCAGTTCTTTGCCATTTCAATAATATGTTATTAAATCTCCACATAATTTTATTAATTAAATCTCCATATAATTGCAAGTAAGACTTTGAACAACAACAAAAAAGACTTGCAAGGAAGACCAACTCTTTGAGGGTTTAAAAGATTAAAGGTTGTATATCATTGGTAATGAACAGGGCTATTAACAAGGTTTATTCACTGATACCTTATGCATTTGCTCAATTCCAAGGTAGCCCATGGGCTCTAAGCCCCGACGTAACCGGCTAACCTACTCGAGAGTCTAGACCAAGAAGTTAAATGGGTCAAACTCGAATTTAACCTTTTGTTGGAATAGAAAGAGTTACCCGAGCTATAAATAACATGATCATAATCTTTATTTCTTTACTTTTCGTACCTTTAGATTTTAGATATTCCTAAAAATCTTCAGATTCTCACAAAATCATATTCCTCAATATCTCTCACAAGAAATGTGAATATTTAGTAGAAATCTTCTCATTTCCTCACTTTACAACAACAGATTCATAAGAAATTGCCAAATCTAAACCTATTCAACTCGAATATTTGAGAACTCCAAAGCTATCATGGGTGCAAAACCCTTTTGAAATGTGACCTTTCCAATTTAATTTGTCAAACCAATAAGGCACCTAAATTTGTTTAATGGCCTAATTCATTCAAAAGCTTATAGTCATAGGCACTAGACCTGAACCAATTCCCACCCCTTAGCTGATACTAGCTATTATTGGCTTGTAGCCCTCTGTTCTGGATCGGCCAGGCCAGAGAGATAAAAAAACAGTTACTACTTGTAGTATTTATTTCAACTTTATCCATTTGAGTAGTACTAGTATTTATTATCCCACTATCTGACTAGTCAGACTTTTTGGTCTTTCCACTTTGACCTTACCCTTTTTCTCTCTCCTCTCCTTCTTACTTACCTTGCCTTTATATATTACACATATTTTCCCCTCCTCTTGAGTAACTCCAATCAATAGAAGAGAAGAAATCTATATAGAGAGAGAGAGACTCAAATTAGAGAAGGATGGAGAATTCTAGTTCCTCCTTCTCAAGCTTAGGAGCCTATGGTCGAGCCCTAATTGAAATCCCAAATCGGGTTTCATTAAGAGCCGGTTCGGTATCAACAACGTTTGAAGAAATGAGCCGTGTTCGAGCACGGTCCGGTCCAAACATGCAAAAAACCCTAAGATGGTTTGATTTAATAGGTTTTGGTATTGGTGGTATGGTTGGTGCTGGTGTTTTTGTCACAACTGGTCGAGCCAGTCTTCTTTATGCTGGTCCAGCTATTGTCTTATCTTACGCCGTTGCTGGTCTATGCGCACTCCTATCTGCTTTTTGTTATACTGAATTTGCTGTTGATATGCCTGTTGCTGGTGGTGCATTTAGCTACCTTAGGGTTACTTTTGGTGCGCATTTTAGCATACTCTGTTTTTTTTTTTTTTTTTTTTTTTTTTTTAAGTTTCAAGATCAAATCTTTTTTTTTTTGATAATTTGATTTTTGAACATGAATCTGAAAATGGGTATTTGTTGTTTTTTTGTTTAGGTGAATTTGCAGCTTTTTTAACTGGTGCTAATTTAGTAATGGAGTATGTACTTTCTAATGCCGCCATTGCTAGAAGTTTTACAGCTTATTTAGGAACTTCTATTGGTGTAGCAACAACAGAAAAATGGAGGTTAACAATTTCAAGTCTTCCAAAAGGGTTTAATGAAATCGATTTCATAGCTGTTTCAGTAATTCTTATCATCACTCTCATTATCTGTTACAGGTAATAGTCTTTTCTAATCTTGGGTTGTTCTTAAAAACCAAAAATTCTGATCTAGGTTTTGATTTGGGTCTCTATTGTTTTTTTTGTTACAGTACAAAGGAGAGTTCAGTATTGAATATGATATTAACAGCAATTCATATACTATTCATTTCCTTTATAATATTGATTGGATTTTGGAGAGGAAATTTGAAGAATTTTACAGAATCATCTGATCCAAAAAAACCAAGTGGGTTTTTTCCATATGGTGTATCAGGAGTATTTAGTGGAGCAGCCATGGTTTATTTAAGTTATATAGGATATGATGCAGTTTCAACAATGGCTGAAGAAGTTAAAATTCCTGAAAAAGATATCCCAATTGGTATTTCTGGTTCTGTTGTTATAGTGACGATCATTTACTGTTTAATGGCTTCATCAATGTCAATGCTTGTCCCTTATGACTCGGTAAGAACTAATTTTGGTCTGCCATTAATGAACTTGATCAAAAAAAAAATTTCCTTTATTTGGGATTTGTCTTTGTGGTGCAAATTTGATAATAAATAGGTCATTTTCAATCTTAATCAGATAAAACCGACATTGCTTTTAGAGTCGAAATCCTTGTTAAATGTCCATTAATTATACATGTCGTGACGAATGTAAATTCTTCAATGGTGTTTGGTTGTTCCTCCATTAATGGATATATTTGAATTTACATTACCTCAAAGTACTAATCTAGATGAATTTTACTTCCATTCCCACCTCTCATAAACAACTACTCACTCTTATATTTAGATTTACCCTAGAAAAGTTTAGGTGTGATTTTTGTTTTCACCCTAGTTGGTCAATCAAAGTAGAAGGTTCTTATGGTTATCGGTCTTAATCTTTTTTATCTATATGGTCTGTTGAGTTAAAGTATGTAAAGTCATACCTTACTCAAAATTGATCCGGCTTTGACTTTTCAGTTTGCTCTTCAAGTCTTGTACTTCATGTTTCAAATGATTGTACTTTACGATGTTAAAATTTGTTAAAAATCAGAATAATAAAAAAAGGAGTGACTATAGTTTTATCTCCACGAAGGTCCTATAAAATGGTGTAACTAGAGTGTAAGAAGATAAGATTTGTAGAAAATATAATTTCTCTCATTGCAATAGAGTTTATGTTTTTTTTAATGTTTAACTATTTAATTTGTTTCAGATTGATAAGGAGGCCCCATTTTCATCTGCATTTCGAGGATCGGATGGTTGGGGATGGGTATCGAACTTGATTGGGGCAGGTGCCAGTTTCGGTATACTAACGTCGTTACTAGTTTCGATGTTGGGCCAAGCTCGATACCTATGCGTAATCGGGCGGTCCAATGTTATTCCCTCTTGGTTTGCCAAGATCCACCCTCGAACTTCAACTCCTGTCAACGCTTCACTATTCCTCGGTATATACCGCTACTCCCGTACAATTGTGGTCCATCCACTTAGGAAGCAATTTCAACCATCAGATCTTAATCAGAATCTTTTTCTTCTTGCAGGAATCGTAACGGCAGGAATCTCAATCTTCACAGATCTCGAGGTCTTACTTGACCTCGTATCAATTGGTACTTTATTCGTCTTCTATATGGTGGCCAGTGCTGTTATATACCGACGCCACGTGTCAGTGGGGACCACAAATCCGTGGCCCACCTTGTCATTCCTCTTATCCTTCACTCTAACTTCAATCATCTTCACGCTGATCTGGCAGTTTGTCCCTCCAGGGAAACCCAAGACCATTATGTTGTGTGCCTTTATAGTTTTGGCAGTGGCAATCTTGCAAATATTTAAATTTTCAGTACCACAAGTTAGGAAGCCTGAATTTTGGGGGGTTCCACTTATGCCATGGATACCATCGATTTCCATATTCTTGAATATATTCTTGTTAGGGTCTCTTGGTGGGGCTTCGTATGTGAGATTTGGGGTTTTCTCGGGTCTTATAGTTATAGTTTATCTTTTATACAGTGTCCATGCGAGTTTTGATGCAGACAAGATTGGACAACTGAATCCGAAAGTCGAAGAAATAGCGTTGAAACCATTAGAAGGAGAACAAAACCATGAAGGTGTCAGTAAAGTGTAAAAATACTAAAACGAAAATAATTTCAATTGATGGATGCTAATATCATGACTAACCACCCGAGAGAAAAGATAGAGAAGGGAAAATGTGGAATATTAAGGTTATGTCAAAGGCGAGTTAGAAAACATACTGTAAGATACTTGTTTGTTTGTTTTTGGGGGTGGATGTAATTTTGAATAGTTTTTGGGGGGGTTGATGTAATTTTGAATTGTTTATGGGAGATTGACGTAATTTTGAATTTGTATTCCTCCCATTAGAGTTCTATTTTTCCTAATTTGTCCTGGATCTTCTAAATTCATGTTCAGACCTCCTTGTATAAATAATCTAAGAACAGCCCTTAATACATGAGTCTGCCTTTAATTAGTCTGTCCAACTCTATCCAAAGGCATATATATTTTTGGTATAAGGAAAAAGGGTAAATAAGTTGTCAGTAGAAACAGGTCTGATCCCAACCTTATCTATCTTATACTAATTTCTAAACAAATATCCAAACATTTGAGTTATGATCCCTTCCTTTACTACTGCCCCTATCTCTATTATACTGTTATCTTGCCAGTCCAGACCTAAATACCCTATCTGTCTACTTGTATGAGAGCTGGATCTTTTGTGCCTAATCCTTACCACTCATTTGATCAACTCTAAGTTTGATAGAGATTGAGAAGAGTCTACGGCTGGAGATCGTCTATTAACGAGATTATATCTTTCGCCCGGTGTTTTGGGACGTTCAGTTTTGGTTAGAGGCATGAAGACTTGGGCCAGTCTAATTTGACCTTTTTTTTTTGAGAAATCGACTACGATCTACATTAGTCGTTAAAAAACATTGATACATCATAAAGATATGATATTCACGATAACTCGGCTAAATTCAACCATTAATGAAAGAGACCTAAAACCCAACAACATGAAAGAAGTCTGAAGCCCGACAAATTTAACCCATTATTACTTAATTATGTTAGACGACAAACAATATTTTTTTACCCAAATATAATTTTTTTATTCTTTCATCTTCACTACCTCTTCATCACCACCACAACCTCCGCCCATTACCACATCTATCTCTAATTTTCGCTTCATTACAACATCTCTCAATATATCATATATACATAATATAGAATATATTCTCTCAATATGGGATATATATTGAATATATTGATATATATGATATATGAGATATTGTTGAATATAGGATATATTCTCTCAATATAGCATATATACATAATATAGAATATATTCTCTTAATATGGGATATATATTGAATATATGATATATATGATATATGGGATATATGGGATATATGGGATATACTAAATACGTTATATAATATATTCTATATATGTAACTTTTGTAATTATATAAGGGGAAGAACATCTCCAATTGTATACACAAGAATTAATTAGTTTATCTCAATCTATTATTAATTTGTATTAGTTTCTACTTATTAGTTTCTACTTGGTATCGAGAGCAGGTTCGGTAATTGAACCTGGTTATTTCGAATTGAATTGAATTGAATTCCGCTGCGAATCTTGAAATTGAAAGCTCAATGGGTTCCAATGATGATGCAACAATGGTACTATCAAACCCTCACGTTGTTCATAACCACATCGATGCACCCTTTCCATTAGGTAATACCCTGAATGAGAATAATTACACCCTTTGGTCAAAGGTCATGAAGATGCGTATTAATGGTCGAAAGATGTGGGGGTATATTAGTGGCACTAAAGCGAAACCTGCAGAAGGAAGTGAAGAATATGAAAATTGGTACTCGGAGAATGATAAGGTGAAGGGATGGTTGTGTGACTCAATGTCCACAACACTAATGAACAGGTATGTTTGTTTGGAAACTGCTAAAGAAGTTTGGGACTCTCTTGAAGCTATGTATACAGACACATCTGATGAAACTCAAATCTTTGAGTTACATAGGAAGTGTTTCTCAACAAAACAAGCTGGTCGATCTATTGCGACCTATTATGATGAATTAGCAGCAATTTTTCAAGAAATTGACCAACGCAACAATGTGAAAGGAAAAAGTGCTGAGTCTATCGCCATCTTACAACAATATGTAGGACGTCTTAGAGTTCACATGTTCCTTTCTGGATTAGATAGTATGTATGATCAGGTGCGTGATGAGATTCTTCGAAAAGACCCTCCACTTACTTTGGAACAGTCTTATCAGACAGTACGAAGGGTGTCAGTTCACAAACAGGTGATGGGAACCCAAACACTTGTAAATGAGTCTTCAGTTATGGCAGTCAACTATAAAAAGGGACAACCTCAAGGTTCCTGGAATTCTCACAAAGAGGCTAGACCCTTACGCCTTGATCTTGAGTGTACCCACTGTGGAGAGAAGGGACACACAAAACAGAAGTGTTATGAAGTCATTGGGTATCCGGAATGGTGGGATTTTACAAAGCGACCTAGGAAAAACATATCTGCGAAGAAGGATTCTGCTATAATTCCTCCATCAGTGAATGTTGCCCAGTCAGGTATGAAAATTAAAGGTAGTGTTTTATCTGTAAATTCTTTGAATAATACTTGGTTAATTGATACTGGTGCATCAGATCACATGGTAAATGACACTAGCATATTATCATCCATTATACCTTCAACCCAAACCTCTATATACACAGCTAATGGTGGTTCCTCTCCTGTAATTGGGGAAGGTTCCACTGACATATCTGAAAATCTGACATTAAACTCTGTCCTCATTGTTCCCGCGCTAGAGTATAATATCCTATCAGTCAGTAGGATCACTGCTGCACTTGCATGTACTGTGACGTTTTGGCCTCAATTCTGTATTTTTCAGGACATAGTGACGCGGCAGGTTCTTGGTTGTGGTGTTAGAAAGGGCAATCTCTACTATTTGGACCTGTCTAGTAGTGGAGAGCAGAGGATTCATCAGGTGAATAAAGTTGGAGGAATTGAAGAAGCAAAAGCTAATGTTTGGTTATGGCATCGGCGATTGGGTCATCTCTCCTTCGGATATCTTCAGAAATTAAATTCATCGTTATTTTCGAAGTGTAGTGTTTCAGAATTTAAGTGTGATATTTGTGAACTTGCTAAAAGTCACCGTATTACATATTTTCCAAGTTTCAATAAAAGTTCAGAACCTTTTAGTATTATTCACTCTGATGTATGGGGTCCTGCACGTATTCCTTCTTTGTCTGGAGCTCGTTACTTTGTGACTTTTATCGATGAGTGTACTCGTATGACGTGGGTATCGCTACTCACTCATAAAAGTGAAGTCTTTGAAGTATTTAAAGTATTTTTTCAGATGGTTTTGACCCAATTCCAAAGGAGGATACAAGTGTATCAATCTGATAACGGAGGAGAATTTACTAGTAATGACATGGCGAAGTTCCTGATAAATAATGGCATTCGACATCAAACTTCTAACGCTTATACCCCACAACAAAATGGGTTAGCTGAACGAATGAATAGACAACTGTTAGAAGTTGTTTGTGCGTCTCTTTTCGGAATGAATATGCCATTAAATTATTGGGGAGAGGCGTTAAAATCTGCTGCCTATGTGATAAACCGCACACCATCTAGGGTCATTGAATTTCAGACCCCTTTCAAAAAACTCCATGACCTTATCACCATCCCTGCAATGCCAAACCTAGAACCACATGTTTTTGGGTGTGTTGTCTTTGTTCATATACCTAAACATCAACGAGGAAAATTAGATCATTGTGCTCGAAAGTGTGTGTTTCTTGGATATGCTGATTTTCAAAAGGGTTATCGTTGTTATGACCCTGAGGAGGGGAAAGTATATATCTCATTAGATGTTTCGTTTCGAGAATTAGATGCATATTTTATGGAATCTTCCCTTCAGGGGGAGAAACAAAATGATAGTGAAGGAAAGTTCCCCATTATTGGGGATATATTTCAGGAACTAGAGGATTTGACAAGTAATTTCAATAGGCCTAGTAATCTAGGTGATGATGGAAAGGGGAGTGAACCAGATCAGATTACAGGGGGGATCAGGGTAGTGAAGATGAATTTAATGAGAATGGAGAGGATCAGACAACAGGGGGAGATCAAGCTGAAATAGTAGAAGTTGCCTGTGACTCTAACTTTCTAACACCATCTACCGAAGACATGCCTCCGAATGTCGAACCTCAGGTATTACTTGATCCTATCACTGTTAATGATGTTCAACCTAGACGTTCAGAAAGATCTACTAAAGGTATTCCAAAATTTACTTATGAACCAGATATTAATTCTAAAGCCAAATACCCAATTTCTGATTATGTGTCCACCAATAGGTTGTCTAAGTCATTTACATGCACCATGAATCAATTATCCTCTGTATCTATTCCTAGTAATTTGCAGGAAGCATTATCAGATCCACGATGGAAGAAAGCTATGAATGAAGAGATGAATGCATTACAGAAGAATTCCGCTTGGGAACTTGTTGATAAACCCCACGGATATCGTATTGTTGGGTGTCGTTGGATCTTTACAGTAAAGACGAATCCAGATGGAAGTGTTGACAGGTACAAAGCCAGACTTGTTGCCAAAGGGTATACCCAGACGTATGGTGTGGATTATGAGGAGACCTTCGCCCCTGTGGCAAAGATAAACACTATTCGTGTACTCATTTCTCTTGCAGCCAATCAAGGTTGGCCATTACAACAGTTTGACGTGAAGAATGCATTTCTCAATGGAGACTTAGAAGAAGAAGTATACATGGAGTTACCACCTAGAGTCACGAATTCTGAAGTAGGAAAAGTATGCAAATTAAAGAAGGCATTGTACGGGTTAAAACAGTCACCACGAGCTTGGTTTGGACGATTTACAAAGAGCATGAAGGCATTTGGATATAAACAAAGTAATTCTGATCATACTTTGTTTATAAAACAAAAGTTAGGCAAACTTACTGCTCTTATTGTTTATGTTGATGATATGGTTGTTACTGGAAATGACTCAGTGGAAATGGAGGCTCTGAAAAACTATTTGTCGCAGGAATTTGAGATGAAGGATTTGGGGCAGTTAAAATACTTCTTAGGCATTGAAGTTGCAAGATCAAGTCAAGGTATTTTCATGTCCCAACGAAAGTATATATTAGATCTTCTTGTTGAAACTGGGATGCTTGATTGCAAACCGGTAGATACACCGATTGAAGCAAATCATCACTTGGGAATATTTTCAGATCAAGTTCCATGTGACAAAGGAAGGTACCAACGCTTAGTGGGGAGACTAATTTACCTTTCTCATACTAGACCGGATATTGCATATTCCATTAGCGTCGTGAGTCAATTCATGCATAATCCAAGTGAAGAACATATGAAGGCAGTCTTTCGAATACTAAGGTACTTGAAGAAATCTCCGGGAAAAGGTCTCTTATTCCGGAAAGGTGGTGATATGGAAGTAATGGGATACACCGATGCAGATTGGGCAGGAGATATAACAGACAGGAGGTCAACCTCTGGATATTTTACGTTTGTATGTGGGAATATGGTAACATTTTGAGCTAAGAAGCAAAAAGTTGTTGCTAAATCAAGTGCAGAATCTGAGTTACGGGGTGTGGCTCAAGGGGTGTGTGAATTACTATGGATACGAAATATATTGAAGGATCTTGGATTTAAGCTTGTGAAAGCAATGGATCTGCACTGTGACAATAAAGCGGCAATTATGATTGCACATAATCCAATTCAACATGACCGTATGAAACATGTTGAAGTGGATCGGTTCTTTATCAGAGAAAATATTGACAAAGGGTTCATATGTCTTCCATTCGTAAAATCAGAAGATCAACTTGCAGATATTCTTACAAAAGGAGTTTGCGGAAGAATATTTAACAAAGCGATTGACAAGTTGGGCATGATTGACATCTATGCTCCATCTTGAGGGGGAGTGTTGAATATAGGATATATTCTCTCAATATATCATATATACATAATATAGAATATATTCTCTCAATATGGGATATATATTGAATATATTGATATATATGATATATGAGATATTGTTGAATATAGGATATATTCTCTCAATATAGCATATATACATAATATAGAATATATTCTCTTAATATGGGATATATATTGAATATATGATATATATGATATATGGGATATATGGGATATACTAAATACGTTATATAATATATTCTATATATGTAACTTTTGTAATTATATAAGGGGAAGAACATCTCCTATTGTATACACAAGAATTAATTAAAAGAAAAGAGTTTATCTCAATCTATTATTAATTTGTATTAGTTTCTACTTATTAGTTTCTACTCCTCCCACCGTCCCTCCCAAAGAGCTAAAAAGGAATGTAATAGTTGTTAAACTTTCAAAAACAAAAACACAGTGAACACGACATTAAGAAAGTAAAAAATAAATAGCAGCGGGAAAAAATTTAAGAGGACCAAACAAATATTCTTATAAAATCTTAGAGACAACATTTAAGATCATGTGTTATTTCGTTTTTATTATTTTGGTAATTTTATATTGAATGACTTAAACAATCTTTTAACAAAAAAAATGACTTAAACAACCACGGGAAGAGAATAGAGATAGTGTGTATTTTGTCCTTACCAATCTCTTTTTAGCCTAATCTGCCATCACCCCAAAAATTTTGTCCAATTGCCCTGTAAACAAAACGAAAAATGGTATTTATGTTCGAAAAAAGTTATTTGTAATTTTTTTCTTTAAAGAACAATGGAAGGAAAGTGTGAGGAAAACTCCCATTTTCTATTTGGGGTATACACTTATAAAAAATATCGTTCCTTTTTACAATAGTGATATTGATCCCAACCGCCTAAATTTGGCCCTACAACAACACATTTGACTTTAGGAATTAGGATAATGATCTCTTAAGATTTACTAACCACTTATCATCAACTCTACTTAGTCAATCTTTCTTGGAAAATTAATACAATACTATTTATTTCTAACCAATGATACTGATTGAAACCTAATATTTAACCTCATGTATCTAACACTAGATTCAACTTGTTTAAATACAACGAATTTGGCTCATCTTTTTGGTATGTGATCAACTATTTTTCTTCCTAACCCTTGAGTGAAGGGTAAGGAAAATTGTACGCCTACCATTTACTAAATCAATTATTTTGACAAGTCAATTTCGGAAAAAGTTTTTGATGACTTTAAGTAGATAAGAGCATATCCAATGCAACACTCAATCTTATAAACTCTGAGTACCACTTATGATATGCAAAAGTTTTTCTTAAAAACTCTCTTCAATGCAACACCCTATTTGGATCTCTAAAATGACGTGTCGATGGTGAAATAGAGATATCTCAAGAGATATTCTATTTCTAGAGTGTCCTCTTGAAATATCTCTAATTGTCCAACTCATCAATATTTGATTTCAACCAATAGAAATCGAGTGTTATATATTTTCTAAATAACTAATTATTTATTTTAAAAAATAACTATGCCACATAAATAAATAAGATTTGTTTAGAATTTTGCATTGGAGACACAAAAAAATTGAGGATCTCTATTTTCGCCACGTAGAAGCAAGAATCTCCATTGAAACTTGACACATAGGATAAAAAAAGATTTTTTTAAGTTTTGCATTGGAGATGCTCTAGGTAAATTTGCTTAGACTTGAGACAAAAATAACTAATATAAGAAAATTTTAACAACTATATTAAAATTTTATTACGTTGATATATAATATTTGTTTTTAAAAGTATAGACAGTTATAGATAAAAGTTTTTTTTATTGATACAACAAATTTACAACAGTCGTACAATTTGATAATCTTGTAGTTAAGGTTATTTGTAAAAGAATCTCAACTTAATAATAATAATAATAATAATAATAATAATAATAATAATAATAATAATAATAATAATAATAATAAATAGATGAAAATGAATTGGAAAAAATTATACCCACAAAAAAAAAGAATCTCATTTTACAATTGTTTCAATATAATTGTCTAAATAGTTTTTAGATATATAAACAAGACCTGTATGCAACATGGATCTTTGCAAGTGTCATAAGTTTGATAGAACAATGACATCACTCAAATGACCTAAAAATGTTGTAAGATTTACAAGTGATTACAACCTCTAATTACTAACAAAGGTGTGATTATTCAAGTAACACGTAACACTCCACTGGACTTTCTTTGGAGAAGACTTGCTTTAGAAAAATAATACTTTTAAGATAAAGAAAAATCACAAATTCACTAGCGAAATCATAAAACTAATGATCTTGATTGGTTTAAAATCAAATTTGCAGTAGACGCTTTTTGCAATTTAGAAGGGTTGGGCACTTATTAAGTGCAAAATATCGATTTTGAGATGTTTGTTTAGCACTTCGTAAGTGTTGTGTACTAATAAAGTGCAAGCAAAGTAAGTGCAAAATATAAAGTTCAGAGTTGGTAGCCGAAGTGGTTCCAAGGTGTTGACATAAACTCCAGAAAGCTCTGGAGGTCCCAGGTTCGAATCCTAGAAAAGGTGGAATCTGTGGTTATTTGAATTGAGATTATTGATATAAATAATATAGTTGGGCTTTAGGCCATTGTTTAGTTGGGATATAGGCTCAGTATTACAAAAGTTTGAATGGGCGGCTATCAAGTTTATCACATCTTGATGTATCAATGTCAAATGTAATGACTATCGTTGATCGTAGTCAATTTCCAAAAAAAAAATAAGAGTTAGAGATTTATGTTTTGCACTTACACTATATAGGTTGAAAAAGACTAATACACCCCTAAAAAATTACCTAAAACTTCGTATGTCTCCAATAATATTTAAAACTAGTTAACATTATATTCTTGATTGTTAGGATATGTTGTAGGAAAAATGTCATTCATCCCAACCGAAAAGAGACTAGGTTGCTTCTTTCTTCACAATAGTGGCATTTAGTGGGTATATTTATCGGCTAGGACAGACTATGATCATTGATTTTGTATGTGGATTAAGGTAATGCTTTTCATCCCAACCGAAAAGAGACTAGGTTAACATTATATTTAAAACTAGTTAACATTATATTCTTGATTGTTAGGATATGTTGTAGGAAAAATGTCATTCATCCCAACCGAAAAGAGACTAGGTTGCTTCTTTCTTCACAATAGTGGCATTTAGTGGGTATATTTATCGGCTAGGACAGACTATGATCATTGATTTTGTATGTGGATTAAGGTAATGCTTTTCCTCTAATATATTAGTTGTCTATCTCCCAAAAGGAATAAATGGATAGTAAAAAGGTATACGGATGCTTGCAGGTATAGACTTTCGAATTGAGACTTCCACTACTTAGATTCCCTATCCAAAAAGATGGTTATGAAAGAAAGTACAATTTCATTGGTAAAGAACTCAATTGTCTTTTGTTTGACTTTCCAAATTCACTTTGGTAAGCTTTTTTTTCTCACTATTAGTCAGTCAACTTGTTCAAAAAGTTTAAAGAATCTAATCTTGACAATTTGGTGGGGTAATGATGCATTATTTTCTTTTAAACATAGATCTAACTCATAAAGGGTAAAGATTGAGAGGCAATATAAATGATTTGAAGTACCGAATATTGCCTTATTGACAACTAAAGCTACACAAGAAGAATCTCTTTTCAATCTCTTTTCAATGGAAAAGAATGTGATGGTTGAGCACTCCATTGACTTTGTTGTGAAAATTGATGATTTTACAAACAAAAAAAAAGAGGTTGAAACACTAACCTACCATTTTACTACATTTTAAGAAATTGCGAAGGAGTGTACAAATTGATTACTATAACTGAACCAACAACTTTTTAATGGAGTGTACAAATTGCTTTCTATTAGTCGTGTACGAAATCAAGATATCATGTGTATAGTTTCTCAAGTATTTCCTAAATAGCAATATATCCCTAGCTTTCTTTTCTTTTGTGGTGACTACGAGTTAATGACTTAACTGGATTTTGACAATTTCCATCCAAAGGGTTAGTCATCTATTATAATAAAAAAGGTCAGTCGGTTACATGAGGAATACGTCTAGCCGTCCATTTTTATTGGGAGTTTCATACAGATCACATCCGACGGTTGGTATAAATCTCTCTTTATGTAAATCAACTCAAAAGAGAATGGCCTTCAACAAAAAAAAAACTCAAAAGAGAATGGTAATACTGTCATTATTAAAAAAAATTAAAATACCAAAATATATCCCTAAAATAACCACTGCGGCACTGCTCCACTTTCTACTCATTCTATTTTCTGGTTTCTCCAACAAATTTTCCCACTAAATTAGTTTGTTACGATCTCTCCACTAAATCAATTACAATATCCCTAAAATACATAAATCATCTGCCTTCAACCACTAACATACAGACATACGCTTATATTTGTATTTATCTCTCTTTCTTATCCGCTCGTCTTTGCAACTCTCTCTTCTCTAAAATTATTGAAGAGAATGTTACGGCGTTAATCAAGAGGGATCTGTCGTGTTCGTAGGACGCGACGGAAATCTAGTTAGTTTAAAAATGAGTCTAAATATTTTCTTTTTGAATTGTCAGCGTGCTTCGAACCCATGACCTCTAAGCTGGAAGTATGTTGATATGAAGTTAATGTAAAAAATGTTATTGTTTTTTAAGGTTGGTTTTCTTTTGACACAATGGGTCATGTCTTATGCATGTCGACTAGTTTATCAAAAGCCCTGACCCTTACTCTATCTGTATAATGTCAAAATTTGGTTGCCCAAGCGGTTAATATTATTGACATAAACTCCAAAATCTTGGAAGTCTCAGTTTCGATTCCCAGAAGAGGTGGAATCTATGGTTTATTGAACTTGGGTTATTAAAGATATAAATAAGGAAGTTTAGTTGGGCTTTAGGCCCGTAGTTTAGGTTACTTTGGGCCGTGGTTTGGTTGGGCTCCTGTAAGGTTAAAAAAATTGGCACTTGTCGTACTTGCCACATTTTTTATGTATCAACACTCTGTAATGATTTTCGTACTTCACCAAAAAAAAAAAATGTAATGATTTTCGTAGTCAATTTTCTAAAAAAAGAAAACTCTATCTGTATAATTGGTTGGTCAAACTGGGGTAGCTGAGTAGGGTTTGTTTGGTTGGCCAATTTTTCCAGGTCTGGATACTGTTTACTAATCATCTGCAAATATTTACATACATGCTGATAGATTATGTTATTTATATATATAATGAACGTGAGCAACATGGACCCAAACAAGAAAAAGTCGGATCAAAAGATAAGGGGGACAAACACAATTTAGAGCATGAATGGAACAATATTGATATTTGTTATTTCAAACATTATGTCACATAGCTACGAGTGTATCGTAAACACGGAAAAAAAAACCCTCGTATAAACCTACTTGAAAAACTACAGAACATCCCTTATGGGTTAAGAAAAAAACCATCAAACATGCTATAGATATCTCCTAAGTTTTGAGTCTAAACACCCATTCTCCATTCTCGAGATAGTTCTTCATATCATCTATTTCCATGTGAAAATAAAAGTGCTTCGATAGAAATAAGGAATTTTAGTTATTTAGTAAAAGATGTATTTCCACGACCCTAGTTCTCCATGTAATCAATTTCAGCTAAATAGTCCTACTTTAATTCCTAGCCCCCCTTAAAAGTAGTTTGCCTAGAACCAAAGGATATAGTGATCGGCATATTGGGTTACTCGGATCCAATTTTTTTTCTTTTTATATATTTTCGTCCAACTAATAACTATGTAATATGTCTTTTTAATTTTAGTTCACCATCAACCTTATTGTCTGCCTAAAGAAGAAAAAAGAATCAAGGTTGTTTTAAAAAAAGCAGTCTCTATGTGAAAGGCCCATGGTCAACGGGTCCATAGTCGAAGTTAACCGTTTATATCGTCAGTCGAGCTCAATTGATTGGATCTTGTGTGTTTCGGCATCGACGATGTCTGGGAAGATCATGTAAATGAAGAAAGAAAAGAAAGATCATGAAAGTCAGGGACAACAAGATGGTGCCAGGCAAAAGAACTCTAACAGTCTAGTTAGTTGAGTGTAAACAAGGAATAAGTAAAATAACTAGAGTTAGGGACTGAGTCATTGTTGTCATAGTTTAGGTCCGTCCATAAAGGGATTGGGACAGAGTTCTACGAGGTTTTCTGTTACCGGGAATAAATAGGAAACCTAGCTTTCTCAAAGAGAACCATTAATGGTGATTTAGATGCTACTACGACTTCCCGCCGAAAGTGAGGGTGATAGTAATCTGAAAATGCCAGAATAGACTGTGTAATCCCTTGGAGGAAGATTCTGTCACAGTGCATTTCGAGAGAATGAAAGAAGAATGGGAGTCCGAAATTAGCAGATTGCCCCCCTTTTCCCTGTCGAGTCGTCCTAACTATATAAGGATGAGGAGTTTTTAATGGCACAAAGCCTACCACAGAGGCGTCACCAAGTAACACTCATGCGAAGATCGCAAGTCTTTAAAGGGCTCAATCATACCGTTAAAGGGTTATCTTGATATTCAGTATGTTTTTTTTTTTGCCCGCACAATCTTGGTATTAAGACATCTAAAGAGGTACAACCATGCCTAGTTACTTCAAATACGAGATTTTGCCCATACAATCTTGATAATCAATATGTTTTTCTCTCTTACCTTCTTCATTCTTCCATATTAAAGACGAAATCTTCAATCTCTCTGACTCAACCTCATTATTTTTGGTGGCCAGACGAAAGTTGTGGATGAAGGAGGAGACAAAAGAAGAAAAAGTAGTTTTCTAACGAAAGGTTACGCAAGTCGATGACTCCTCTCCCATGAAGAAGAAAGAGAAAAAGATAAGGAAGGAAATAGTATTGAAAATAGATGTAAAAGAGAGAGAAAATGTCATTTGATAAAGTTAACTGAGAGAAAATGTCATTTGATAAAGTTAATTGACAGAATAAACCATAAGGGTTGTTTTTGACATTTGATCACCTTTAGGGGGCTATTTGATGAGTTGGTGAACCTTAGGAGCAAAAATAAAATTTAACCCAAATTATTACTGACAGATGAATATTCCTTTGCCAATCAATATATAGTTGGATAAAACATTGAGGCCCATGATGATAGATATTGCCTGTTAAACACGGATGGGTAATAATTTGTGGGACCAAAAGATAAAACAAATCAATCAACTCTTTTTCTGTCTTTCCTGCAACTTATAACGTGAAACCCTTACCTCTTTTTTTTTTCTACTTCATCTTCCTTCCCACTTGCTCCTCTCTAATAACATTTATCTGTTTTTGGATAAATATGACAAATTTGATATACCACTCCTTAATTATCTTGTTTTTCTTGTTTCTGACTACTTTTCATTTCCATGATTGTGATATCACTCAAATTATTCTACAATTAGTTATGTGTCGATTCGTTGAACTCGGCACTCCCTTGAGTCCGTTTGACGAGCATTGAAATTAAAACAAAGAAGTTGATAATTAGTCGAGGAACCAAATTTTACTGTAGGAGGACTAATGGATACCTAATGGATAATGCAAAAACGACTTTACTAATATACTTCTTAGATGGATTAACAAACGAGCTAAATTCCCCCGACATCATTGTTGTAGTCCAAAAATAATTCTAATTAACAAACGGCTAAATGCCCCCGACATCATTGTTGTAGTCCCCTAGATTACGAGAATTCCGTACAGTTCGTGCTTATTCCGGGGCCTACAACAATTATGCCGGAGGCCTTTAGCCCTTTCCATTTACAAATGTAACTTGTTGCCCTTTAGCTAAAGTTTGATGTAATATTAGGAAGGGGAGGTAACTTCTATAGGCACCAGAACCACTTTTCCAAGCATAAATCTCACATCACTTTCACACACACCTATAGGGGTGGGAATCGGTCCGGACCGGTCGGTATCGGACTCTAACTTCATCGAACCGGTCGACTCGGACATAAACTGTTGGTGACCACCTATTTATTCGGGCGGACTCGGACGGTCACTCTCAAGAATTCTTTGTCCATTGACCGTCCAAGACCGTTTATTTTACCGGTCCAGTCGGACACCGGACGGTCTCGGTCCGGACTTTTCAATAAATTTACTTAATTCAGAACTTTATTTTTATTACCACAAACAAAATTACTTACAAATGAAGATGTTTAGCCAAGAAATCAAAAGTAAATATAAAAAAGAAAAAACACAGTGGATCATCATTTGACAAGATATAATTAAGCCATGCACTAATGTTTGGTCTTCCAGAGGACTATATGACTATAGCCAACAATCATCATATATTCATATGTCTATAAAATTCAACGCTCAACTTCTAAAAATGAGGACAGTTTAGTCGGTCAACCTATTCGGTCACTCGTACCGGTCGGTCAGCGGTCGGTCCTTCGACATAGAATTTTGACCGTGACCGTCCGCCAATTCTTTCGGGCCGGTCGGACACTGACCGTTATGACCATCGGGTGTCCATGGACACTTTTTATCTCGGTCGAACGGGTCGGATAGCGGTCTTCCGGATCTTTTTCCCACCCCTACACACCTATACCCTTCTTGGTGATACTGACCTGAAGTGAAAGACGTTATGAGTGCCTATAGCTTAATTAGTTGGGACCTGAAAAATTTCCTTACTTTAGGTTAGCTTCTATTGCTAAAGACGCCACTCAGCAATAGGGTGTGTCTATAACCGAAAAGCAGGGCGCCTTTAATACTTCCCACAGCCAAAGCCTACCAATGAATTGGTCCTTGGAGAAATTTTAGATGAGCACACATTACCCCTTTAACCAAAATGTTGTTTGCATACGAAATTTCGGATGGTCTTTACAGGAGTACTTTACAAAGCAGGATCTTTCTAAAAATGTTTACTGACGAGGAGTAGTCGCGCAAGTTGTCGTGTAACATGCAACTATATATGCAAGAAAAACTTCGCGAGTGATATAACTATCTATGTAAGAGAACGGTACAAGACAACAAAATATGGTTAGAAAAGTACTAGTCAATTGTATAAAACATCTGTGAGAGCAATCCCACATAACAGAAAAGTGATCTAACAACCAAGAATATAATGTTGAGGTCCTTCCCACTCATTGTCAATTGATTTTGAGTTGGAGGACGACAAATTTAACAACATCGTATGTTGCCATCTTGGAAGTATCTTTAACGTACAATGTTTCAGATTCTTATAAACAACCATCAACGGGCAAAGATACATTGTAACAGACTAAAAGCAAAGAAAAAAAATATTTTCGAAAAAGATAAAGAAACAAACTGAATACACACTTTTTGGAAGAAAGTAACTTCACTTTGATTCGAAAATTCTAAGGTTGATGGCGATCTAAGGATAGATATGAATCCCACAAACCATTTCTAGTTTTGTTGAAAAATTCAACAATTTTTAAGGAACAATAAAGACTTCAGCAACGAAGGAACATTGATGGCTAAAAACCAAATCTTGGAAACTTTTAAAGCATGGAAACTCCTTCAATATAGAACCCAAAAGAATTTCAAAACGCTAACAAGATTGAACCAAAGGCGGGAGATGTATGTTCTGACATTAGCTTGGTGAAAAAAATGGGCCTAAACATTTTTTTTTTGTTGAGGAAATCATTTTTGGAAAGTTCTCTCTCCCACTGTGAAAGAAAGGAAAAGGTGGTGTCAACTCCGTGGGAATCGGAGAAAGAGAAAATTTGAAGACAAGGTAAAACGAGGAGGAAAAATAAAAGGGTAGTGCTAGAGAACAAGAAAAACTAGGCAGACTTTGGACAAAAATTTTATGTGACTTGTCGTGATTTGGTACTTGTGACACCCCAAGCCCTAGCAGTTATCGATATTGTCTCGGTTGTAGACACCTCACACAGGTACGGTTTTGTTTTTGGCGAAAGCTCCACGATCCCCCCAAAAGGCCTCAACACTTACCAAACTTGAGTGTACACCTACAGCCCAGACTGCGGACATTCTCGTGAGCGATGTGAGACAATCACAGCTGTTTAATGGATAAGAATCATCAGAAACACAAATCACGACATATGTTCTTGGCGAAGGCTCCACGAGCCCCCCAAAAGGCCTCGACACTTATCAAGCTTGAGCTACACTTATAGCTACTGACACTCTCTAGAGCGATATAAGACTATCACAACTGTTTAATGGATAAGAATCATCATAAACACAAATCACAACAATCCACATAGATTTATGCCCAGAGTTCGCCAGATTTTTCTTTAGCATTTTTCAAAATAAATTTTAGGGTTATTTTCCAAATAGCCCCCAACTTTATGACCAGCTTCCTGCGTAGCCCCCTACTTTACCGATACCGAGATGACCCCCTTTTTCAACTACCGTTATATGTCTGTTAACTAGTGTTGTTAGAAAGGCCGGGCCGGCCCGTTCCGTACAGGCCTGGCCCGGTCCGGCCAGTTAGGATACCGGGCCAGGTTAGCCCGGGTCTGTTGGCGGTCCCGGGCTGAGCCTATAGTTTTGGACCGGCGGGCCATAACCGGCCCGGCCCGGAAAGAACCCGGAACCGGCGGGCTGGGCCTTTTGTTTTGTAATTTTTTTATTTCATTTTATTTTAATTAAATAAAAAATAACTTTATTTCTAACATTTGAATGTCTTTCATTTATGTTTCCAATTAATTTAGTTGTCTTGCAAAAGAATAAAGAAACTAAAAGAATTACACTAAAAGACAAAAGAGTGACCACTAAACGTGACACCAATTAATTTGAAACCACTAAAAGACAAACTAATCTAGATAAAAAAACTAAGGAAAAAAAAGTAATACACAACTTATAGGCTTTATGAAAAGAAAAAGTGTTTTCAAATAAAAAAAAGTTGTGTTCCTTAAAAAAAAAAAAAAATTTTGCCCGTCCCATTTTTTGAAGCCCGCGGGCCGGCCTGGCCCGGACCGGTCAAACCCGGGCCAGTTAACAGTCCCGGGCTGGGCCCTTGTATTACCAACCTGGGTTGGGGCCCGGCCCGGCAATTTTCAACCCGGGCTGGCTAGGCCCGGCCCGTCAACTGGCTCGGGCCGGCCCAGCCCGGCCTTTATAACATCACTACTGTTAACTAGTCATCACCTCTCTCTCCTCCATCTCATCACCTCTGTCTGCCACCTCATCCTCGCACCACCTCATCGTCTTCACTGGCGAAGGTTGTTGGGCGCCCAATTTTCCGGCCGACGACCTTCAAACATAAAAAATTCTTCTTCTTCTTCCTCTCATTTTCTCACTCTTCCTTTCTTTCCTCTCTCTCTAAACCCTCAGGCGAAGGGGTTTCCCTTCGTCGAAGGTCTGTTGGGCAGACCTTTGAAGGTTTGTTCGAACAAGACCTAGATCTGGTGAATCAACCCTTCGGCGAAGGAAAACCCCTTCGCTGGAAGGTTTAGAGAGAGAAAGATAAAAGGAAGATAGAGGAAAGAAAGGAAGAGAGAGGAAAGAAAGGAAGAGAGAGAAAAAAAATTTAATGTTTGAAGGTCGTCGGCCAGAAAATTGATCGGTCGGCGACCTTTGTCGGTGAAGACGATGAGGTGGAGAGAGAGGTGATGAGATGGAGGAGAGAGAGGTAATGACTAGTTAACGAACATATAATGATAACTAAAAAAAGGGGGTAATCTAGGTATTTTCAATAAAGTAGGGAGCTACGCAGGAAGCTGGTCATAAAGTCGGGGCTATTTGGGAAATAACCCATACGAGTTCTTAAGTGCTTCCCCCGCCAGGTTCACATCTAAAATGATAAAGGCTAAAAGAGAGGACCTCCGAGGAATTCTTAAAACTGCAGTGAATTGCATTGGCATTGGGGTGCTTTTGTGGACCTTACCCAATTTGGGGTATTTATAGTCTAATCTTTAATCATCTCTCATGTGAGGCAATTGAGCACTTGAAACAGTATGGAAGATTTCATAGAAGTAGAAAAGGGTAAGTCAGATCCTGATTTCCTTCTTTCAAAGAGCTATGATATGACTTTCTTGTGGTGAGACGCGAAAGAAAATATTCTACGCGAGTCCTTTCATCCACACTGACACTGCACCACCAAACTATTACTATTTGAAGGTATAGAATGGAGACAGAGAGAAAGAATTGTTACTATTTGTTGGTAGAGAGAGAAAGAAAGAAAGAATGTACAGAGAAAGAGAGAGAGAGAGATAACTTGATAGCTACTCAAGGTGTCCATCAATCCATCTCACAACCATACCTAGGAGAGGTTAATATAATGATCATGAGGTGGGAAAAATCTCCATGTGAGAAACTTGGACAGTAAAGATGAGATTCTTGGTACATGAACGTGTACTTTTTGATCCCACACTTCCTTTCGAATACCATCTTAAATTTCTTTAGAGTTATTTCTTTTTTGCCCCCTACTTTGTGATTAGCTTTTTTTTAGCTTCTTGTTTTTTGTGAATTCAAATTTAACCCTTTTTGTCAACCAAAAATTCTATTTATTCCTCCATTTTGGTCCCTCCCCAGCCCTCCGCCGATGTGGAAACATATCACGGGAGTATATTTTCTCACAATTTTCTCTCCAATTGCTCCACACTCAAGTTATATGTTACCACATCGACAGAGGACTGGGGGAGGGACCAGAATGGAGGGATGAATAGAATTTCTCTTTGTCAACACCCTTAGTTAACTTTAATAATTCATTTTTTTATTTTCATAATTTCTATTGTTATAACAGTGATTTTTGTAAATTCAATTAAATATGAGTTAATTCCCAAAAAAACTCAAATTACTTAGAACAAACTAGGGCCAAAATGGAATTTATTTAAAAACCATTAAGGACACATCATCTCTCTTCTATTTCATTACCTTTTTCCTCCACATCATCTCTCTCGGCACCTCCACATCATCTCTCTCGGCACCTCATCATCTTCTCCGAGGAAGGTTGCCGACTGGCCAAATTTTCTATGACCTACAAACTAAACAAAAAATTACTTCTCCATTTTTTTTCCTCACTCTTCTTCTTCTCCTACTCTTCTTTCTTCTCTCTATCTCTTTATATCTATCTCCGACAAAGGGGGGCATCCCCTTTTTCGGAGGGTCTGGTTCCAAGACCTTCAAGGTTTGGTTGCCAGACCCTCCGGCGAAAGGGGATGCTCCCTTTCGTTGGAGATGGATAGAAAAAGAGAGAGCAGAGAAGGAGAAATAAGAAGAATTTTTTTAAAAGTTTTAAGGTCATTGAAAATTTGGTCGCCCGACGACCTTATCGCAGAAGATGATGAGGTGGAGAGAGAGATCACGTGGAGGAGAGAGGTGATGAAATGGAGGAGAGATGAGGTGTTTTTAAAATAAATTCCATTTTGGCATCGTAGTTTGTTCTAAATAAGTTTGATTTTTTTTTGGGAATTAACCCATATTTAAAAGGGGGTCAATTTTGAATTTACAAAATCTCTTTTATAAGAAGGGTAATCATAGAAACAAAAAAAATAAGCAGTAAAGTTAACTGCTCGCTCTGTTAACAAAAAAGATCAATTTTGAATTTATGTAAAAGATGGGGTAAAAAAGAGAGCTTATCACAACGTAGGGAA
Source organism: Eschscholzia californica (assembly GCF_041429995.1). NCBI lineage: Eukaryota > Viridiplantae > Streptophyta > Magnoliopsida > Ranunculales > Papaveraceae > Eschscholzia > Eschscholzia californica. Next base: position 37,832,228 of record NW_028238420.1, on the reverse strand, counting down.
TCAAAAAAGAAATAACTCATTTTTTTAACTAAATCTTTTTCTAATTAAAGCAAAACTTTTCAAGTGTATATTGTAATTACTAGAACCCCCAAAATGAACTTCCTTGTTAATTAGAATTATAAACTCTCAAGTAAGTTTAATTCATCAAATTGTAGATATTGTTTAACATGTGACACTTAAGTTCATCCATAGGCCTAGACACTTTCAAATCGTGCTCATTGTAGTGGGGAGATATTCATATACATGCATGGACCCCAAAATCAACTTCCTAGTTGAACTCAAGCAAGTTCAATTCATCAAATTGTGAAGGTACGTTAATGATCGTAAAATTAAACATCAAAGATTGTGATGAGGGGATCATGGTGACGTTTAATGGAGGTTTTTTAAGTAATAGAGAAAATGATAAGAGATGAAGAAATGAGAGAGGTAAGAGGATGGTTTAGAGCCCATAGTTAAGAGAGGAAAGATGAAGGATTTGAAAATGGTGAGACATGAAAAAGAAACTAGGAAGAATGAGGTCCATTTAGTTTGACGCTGGGGCGGAACCAGAATTTCATACTAGACAGGACAAGACTAAAGTCTCTATAAAGTAAACTTCTACATATAATACACATGGCTTTACAAGATACAACACAAGACAATTTTTTTAAAGAACATTTTTTCATATCATGATTTTTTTTACATCTTTTCAAACTTTGAGGTACACTCACCCAAAATTGTTCTCTAGATGTTCATATTATAAATACATGAAGAAAAATAACTAGAGATTTTTCCGTTTCCACTATTAAATTAATGTACTCAAAGAGGCTGCAGCATTTTTAGTGAAAGGTAGAAATTAAATTTTCAATGATAAAATGGTTTAAAATTAGATAAAAGAAACATCTTTGATGTATTAACTAAAAAACAACTTTTAAACAAGAAAAAAAAAGGGTTATTTTCCTAATGGCCCCCAACTTTGTGACCAGTTTCCCGCCTGGCCCCCTACTTTACGAGAAATACCCATATGACCCCCTTCCGTTATAACACCGTCACTCTCTCTCCTCCATCATGTTTTCTTTCTCTTCCAAGTCATGCCACATCATCTGTTACGCCACCTCATCACCTTCTCCGACGAGAGTTGCCGATTTCCGACCGACAACTTCAAACCTAAAAAAGAAAAAAATTTCTCTCTCTCTCTCTCTAATTTTTTTTTTTTCTTTCTTCTAGAGAGAAGAAAGAAAAAGAAATTTTTTTTTTTAGAGAGAGAGGAAGAGAGAAAAAAAAATTTTGTTTTTTTTTTTTAGGTTTGAAGTCGCCGACCGGAAATTGGCCGGCCGACGACTATCGCCGGAGTAGGTGATGAGGTGGCGTAACAGATGATGTGGCATGACTTGGCAGAGAGAGAAAACATGATGGAGGAGAGAGAGTGACAGTGTTATAACGGAAGGGGGCCATATGGGTATTTCTTGTAAAGTAGGGGGCCAGGCGGAAAGCTGGTCACAAAGTTGGGGGCCATTAGGAAAATAACCCTAAAAAAACTAAAAAAACAAGAAAACATGAATGTTTAGCAATTATCCTCTATGCAATTTCCCCCAAAATCACCACTACCCATAACCATTATAACTACCTACCATAATGATCTTTTTCACTCTCGCAACAAATTTATTCTTCGATCTAGTTACTTTTGTACACAGAGAACAACTATTCTACCTCTCTTGATTAAATGAAAATGAATGTAACTACTTCATTTTTCTATTATTCTTGGTTGTTGTAATTATTTTGTTGTGAGTTTCTCCTTTGTTCTAACAAAGATGTTGATTAAGAAGATGAAAACGAAGATTATGAACCATGTGAGTAGAAAAGACAAGATTATGAACCATGGTAGGCAGTGAAATCCAACTATTCAAGAGTTGATGATGGCGGTTTTTTCTATGGTGGTGACGGTTTTTCAGTGATGACGGCGGTTTTCCGGCGACGGTTTCCGGCGACAATGGCGGTTTGCCGGCGAATGTGACGGAGATTTAAATTAGTTTTTCTTTATTCTGTATTATTTTATGTTTTGTTGACCTTTAGGGTCCTTTTATTCGTGATCTTTAGGATCCTTTCATCTTTTTCTTTCTTTTTCGTCAGAGTCTAGTCCAATTTCTTTCTTATTCACGAGGTACTTTGCATTTAAAGGTATGCAACTCTCATGAAGTTGGAAGAGAGAAATAACAATTTCATCCATGTAAACAATGTGATTTTATCACTTATGAATGGAAATCGATTCCCGTGGCTTCAAAAAAAATGAATGTTTAGCAATTATCTAAGAGCCCCTTACAATTCACAAAATTAAGGGATCAGTCCCCACATTGCCTAAATCAACTTGGTTTTTATGGCAGAATAAGATCTGGCCACATCCACTGAATTTGGCTTTTTTTTTTTTGATGAAAGTCCACTGAATTTGGCTTGGAAAACAGAAGTCGATTTTTCCCGTTTATCATTGGGACGTTTGTCGATCAAGTACATGCCTACTTATCATCTTCTATTGTGGCCCGCATCAACTAATTGAACATTGGTTGACTCTGACTAGGTATAGAAAGACAATCACTACTAGATGGCTCTGATTCTTCACCAATTCTGCAATCTAAGTTCACCCCAAATAATCTCAATCTTCTTGAATTCCCTCTTTCTGATGCCTTCGTTGTCTGGTTTTGGTTGTCCGAGTTCACTGCAGTAACAAACGCAAATAAATACAACTGTATGTATGGCTTCAGTATACCGTACATGACATGCACAAAAAGTACAACTGTCTCAATACTGTATAGTTTTTCTTTCTTTTTTTGGAATCTCAATGTGTAGTTGGATAGGGGTGTGCAAAAATAGACCGAACCAATCAAACCAAACCGATCCAAACCGGTCCAGTCGGTTTTTAAACCAAACCAAACACCGAGTGGCTTGGTACGGTTGTAGATTTCTATAAACCAACTGGCTTGGTTCGGTAAGTGGATGTAATTTTTAAGAACCATTAAAACCAAACCGAACCAGTCAAGTTAAATTAATAATATATATATAATTATATACATTATTTTTTCTAAAATATATCTACATATCTCTATAATTTCATATAAATACATATGTTTCATCAAGTTCTACCCATACAAAACAACAACACTACTACAATATAATGTTACTAGCTACTATAAAATATTTCGGTCGGTGGCATGCACATGTCTTTAATGTTTCAAATGTTTTTTCGAAGTATTATGTTAATTTGATTGTTTCTCTTGGTTTTTAAGCAGTGTTGTCTTTATTTTATATGTCAATGTATGAAGAAAGTTATTCGATTTGCCGATTTTCATGGAGAACAAATTATTTTTATAGATGGTTTGGTATCCAGTGGTATCCAAACAGCTTATGATGGTTTGGTTAGTAACCGAACCAAACTCTGAGCGGTTTGGTAACGGTTTGAAAAAGCACTAACCAAACCATGAGTGGTTTGGTAATGGATGACACCAAAATACTGGATACCGAACCAACGAACACCCCTATAGTTGGAGACACAAATATAAGACTTTTAAAAAAATTGGAAATTTTATGACTTTTTATGACTTCTAAAAAAATTGCAAGTTTTTTGAGACCTAAAGTCAATAGATTCCACCTCCTTTCAGGATCAAATTTGAAACTTCCAAAATTTTAGAGTTTATGTCAATACTTTCAACCACCTCGACAAACAAGTGTTGATAGAGTGTAAGGATATTATTAAATTATTTACTTCAATATTATTTAAGCGGTTAGATTCGAATCTTGGTCCCCTAATAAGGAAAATGTACATATATACAACGTATACTTTGGGATTAGAAAACTGAAAAGATGTCGGGCTACTCTTCTGGCTGAATCTCGGTCGGCTTGCCCTCCCACTTCACCCTGTGGGGATTCAGCTGGGAGTGTGGCCGTGTCGTAGGTCATTTCTCTTGGGATAAAATTCAATATTAAAACAATTTAAAAAGAAAATTAAATTGTATACGAGAAAGAAAGATAGGGTAATTATAATGTTAGTCAATACCCGCATGGTGAGAGTGGTTGTTCCCAATTAAAGGCACATGATGGTGATGAAGTTGTGAGTGTGAAGGATAAGGTTGGGCAGAATAGAAACCTAGCTCAGCGGAGTAGCGTCGCAACCCAATAAAAAGCCGTTCTCCGCCGTGACGGCTGCGCTGGAAAATCACAATGTCACCGGATTGAAGCCTGTTTTTCTTCACAAAACCACTCCAACCTTTAGTCAACACATAACTTTGACTACTTCTCCAATAAGAATAACGAAACGTCCATAATTGACCTGACTCGTCTTCAAAACTCAGTGACGAGTCATTAGTACCTCCACTGAGTTGGAAGTGTTTTTCTGCGTTTTGTTTTGGTATAACAAGACGATTCAACTTACCCACGTCGCTGGGTGTTAATGGCTTCTCAAACAAGTATTCTCTCTCTTGTTGTTGTTGTTGTTGTTGTTGTTGGTGGAAGTTAGAGAGAGAAACTGTAGATGGAGGAGTGTTGAAATTATTGGGGACCCAAAAATGTTGAGGAATTTGGGGGTTGGGGAATTGGGTTCTTCCCTGTTGGTGGAAAAATGTTTGATGATGATTATCATCACCAGGAACAAAAGAATCTGAAAATCTTGAAGATGGGTTGGTTTGGGTTGAATCCATAATGTGTTGATTTCCCCAAAATTCTTCATGGAAATGATTTGAAGAGCTTTGGTTATTTCTAGACATTGTTTCAATTCTTTTCAGAGTTTCTTTGTGTTGTATTTCTAGAGAGAGAGAGAGAGAAAGTGAAGAACATATAGAGAGAGATAGAGAGGAAGTGGAGAACAAAGAAAGAGAAGTGTTCTGTTGGTGATGGAAGTGAATAGTAATTTTAAGGATTTTCAATGATGGACATAAAGGCTTAAAGCAATCATTTATTTTTATTTCAAGTTTGATTGATAGAACTATTTTTACAATTATAAATTCTTTTTAATACTGTATTTAACTTTTTTTTTTTTTTTGAATTGGTAAGCGTGTGCCTCGAACCCTTGACCTCTAAGTTGGAAGACTTACCTCTTACCACTTGAGCCAAGGGTTGTTGGCATACTGTATTTAACATTTGTTTCCTAACAATGAAATGTAAATTCTTTTATATGAGATGAGAATTCTTTTCACTTTCAACATTTGTTTTCTTAATAAAGGAAAATGAATTCTTTAGACATATGACATTAGTTTCCTAACAAAATGCTATACACAGTCGACACTTGTTTGTCCAAGTTGTTGAAAGTGTTGACATAAATTACAAAAAAGAAAAAAATATCAATACATTCTGATGATTTTTTTCAGATAGATTTTCTTATATAAGGTATAAATTCTTTCTTGTTGCGATTAAAATAAAAATAAAGAAATCTATATTTAATGATTTATTCTGTATTTTAACGAAAAATGGTTCTAAAATTCATTCCAGACCACTTAACAGGCATATAGTTTGGCACTAACATTTGTAAGGTTCTCCTTCAACAAAAAAAGAACACTTGTAAGGCTCTTAATCCACAAAATTGTGATTGTGGACTGAAAATAGTTTTAGTGTAAAACAATTGGTTGTGCATCTACTCTTGAAACCAACAAATGTTTGGCCAATTGATTGTGTATCTAATTCAAATATTCAGAGATCACAAGTTCAATTCACGGCAAAGATGAAATCTCTCATTTCTTGACTTGTGTTATCGGACTTATTCAATTCACGTATTTATTCATGTTGTATGTGTACCATATTGAATGTAATAGCTCTTTGAGTCCATAAGAAAAAAACTATTCAAATCTTTTTTTTAAAAAATCGAATGTAGCATGGCTTAATATATGTTTCCCTGCCGAAGAAGGAAGTCTCTCAATTAGGAGTGTTTATCACAAGAATACAACAACAAATATGAGGCTTGTATGGGATATAATCTCAGACAAAAACATGCTATGGGTCGAATGGGTGCAAAAGAATCTTGTGAAAGGGAAGAATTTTTGGGAAATCAAGGCTTTAAGTGATTCATCGTGGTGTTGGAAGAGTATACTAATGGAAGGAACTGATGCAAAAAAATATAGTAAACCATATCATTGGAAATGGCGAGGACACTATATTTTGGGATGATCCATGACACCCCTTAGGATGTCTATCAAGCAGATTCGATACTTCATTCACTTACGATTCTACCTTGCATAGAAACTCCAAGGTGAGCTAGTGTATTATGAATGGAATCCATTGGGTTATACCAGCTCATCTTATAGTTATGTTGAGAGACATTGCAGATCGAGTTGAAGAGGTGGTACTCATAGATAACTCAGAGGTGGATACCGTAGTATGGAAATGCAACAAAGATGGAGTATACCTCGTCATTCGTTTATAGGGTCGTTGGTGATCCATCAAAGGCTAAAAACTAAAGTTTAACTCCTTGATTGGGGTTTGAATATAGACCCTAAGTGTTGTTTATGTCAAAATGGGACGGAGAGCTTCACTTTTTCACACAGTGTCATTATGCAATGGAAGTTTGGACAAGGATTACCCAATTGATTGGATGTCGTGCTCGAGTGTTTCTGACTGGGAGGAGTATGTATGGTGGATCACTAATTTCTTTAAGGGCGAGTCGTCATCGAATAATTTGAAAAACTCTTATTCACCGTCTTCTTATGTCATATATGGGGTGAAAGGAATAAAAGGATGTTTAAAGCTAAGTCATTGCCAGCCGAGAGTGTGTTTTGAAAAATCTTCAACGAGGTGAGACTGAAGGTAGCGGGTGCACAAATTAAGGTTGTTGACAACCCCAGCGATAAACAATTTCTTGCAAAATTGGGTATAAATGCTACTTTTGAATACCCAAAAAGAACTATCTGCAAATGGATGGCTCCAAAACCAAATTACGGTATGGTTAATACTGATGGCTCGCTTCGTATAGACAAAGGCGGTTATGGTGCTATCATTTTAAAAAATTCGGGATGAACAAGGAAATCCTATAGGTGCAACAATAGGGACGACGACTCCTTCAACTATTACATACAATGAGCTCCAAGGCATTGAGGCGAGACTTAAATTGGCTAACGCCCTTCATTTAGATCGGGTGTAAATCAATACTGATTCGATGACAGTCAAATCCTTCTTCACCGCACATGGACCTAAACCACCATAACATTGTTGGAACATTTGGAGAAGGATTTTGCATCTCATTACGGGATTACAAGAACGTGAGGTCGAATACATATACCGAGAGTCCAATAGAGCTGCAAATATTTTAACTAATTAGAACGCGACAAACCCATATGAAGAACTCCACCAGACGAGTTTCACCGAGGAGTTACACGATATCCTTCGTGAGGATAAAGAAGAAAAATTATATTTAAGAACTAATTAGTCTCTTTATATTCTTATTTAATTGGGTCTAAGCCCTCTGTCAGTGTACCGTTTCAAAAAGAAAATCAAATCTTTTTCCTAATAAATAAAAGTTCATGTCTTATTCTCCATACTACCCTTTTCTAAGTTCAATTTTTCCTTTCCTCTCTACTTCATTCTAGGTTATGAACCATCATACTATGTAAGAAAATGTATGAACCATCATACTGTGTTTCGTAGTTTCGTAATACATTCATAATAGGTTATGAGGTAAAAAGTCCATTTCTAATGTTTGTATTCTCCATTCTTTTTTTGAATAGGTAAAAAGTCCATGTTCACGATACGTTATGAGCCATCATACTATGTTATGTAGTTTCATAACACGCTATGAGGAGAATGATAAAATCGGTTTTTATGCAAAAAGGACCTCTATAATGTTTTAAACTTAAAAATGTTTATTTAGTCATACTTAAAAGAGTCCATGGGTATATAGACCAAAATCATTTTCATAATAGGTATATAGACCAATCTTCCCAAAATATGGACATTTAGTCCTTTTACAATAAGGGCATAAATAACTCATACTTTATTGATAAATACCCTCCATGTCCCTCGTCTAAAAAATCCGGGGTTTTTAAATTTCGGAATGAATCCGGAAAGTTTCCCAAACCAGGGGGCGTGATTTGGGGGAGATATTTAGGTTATAAACTGAAAAGATTTAATAGGAAGTAACGGATCAAAGATATTTTCCAAAACAGATTTTTCAAAACAGATTTGGAAAACAGATATTTTCCAAAACAGATTTTCTCTCTCGTCCTTTCTGATTTGGAAACCAAATCTATATATATCACTTTCTCTCACTTAATTTTCAGATTTGGAATGAGTATATTTTCTGAGATCAATTAGCATGATTTGGGGGTTAATATTCAAAACATATATATCAACTTTCTCTCACTTAACTTTCGTTTTTTACTCATACATAAACACACATCGAATACAAATTATGAAACAAGTTCGTAAATTATGTGTTATTTATGACGAGAAAACCATTATTTGTCATGTATACAACGTAATTTATCATACGTGTGTGTGTCATCCATTATGTACCATTGAATACTTAGATTATTTTCTGACATAAATTACTTGTTTTTTACTCGTACATGTCCATTATGTACCATAAATTATAGTAACTTGTTAGGAAATGTAAATCTGAAATGATGTTTTTTGTTATAAAGTATGTGATTTATTATAAATTATGTATACTGTATAGTAAATAACACAACCTTTGTACGACTGAAACGAAATTTTATTGAACAATAATCTATGTTTTATTGTAAATGAAAAGAACATAGTAGACTAGGTAACTTAAAAACAAATTCCGTCAGAATGTTGCCCGAGCTTTCGATCCTTATTGTTTTTGGTCTTCCAGGTTTACGGCGAATCAAACATGGTAGTGTTTTTGACTCTTCATTAAATGTACATGGTTCATCGAAGTTAGGGACAGGGTTTATATGTTCCTTGTAAGTCTTCACGTAAGACTCCGTTGTCCAAACAGGATCATAGAAACAATCTTCTTCATCGTAATTTATACTTCTATAGTTTATGTGATGATTCTGTAAGAAATTCCATCAGTGCTGGTTTACTACAAGAAAAAAAAAACATATATATTAGTTAAAAAAATTTATAATCAAATTTACATACATTAATAATGAAACATTTAATAAAAAAACAAATGAGATGGATCATAAATAACAGGTACAGATCAATAAGTTATGTATAATGTATGAAAAAGTACAATTGTTTATTAGGTTAAGAGAAGTTTTATATGCTTGTCATGACCACTGTTCTGGTAAAAAAAGGACGTGTAATGTTAGATAAATTTTTCATACTTTACGCACCTTTGTTCATTAACACATCATCTTATGTGAAATGTATGCAAATTGTATCAGAAAGTATGGTAATTTATCGTAAAGTAACTGTAATTTATATTCTGTTACAAGAATCAGAAAGGATAAACATCAATATATTATTAACCAATTGTATCAGAAAACATGGAAAGTTATCGTAAAGTACCTGTACTTTATATTCTGTTAAAGGAATAAGTGTGGATAATCACAAAGATCAAGAACTGTACGGACAGATGATTCTGATCTGCAAAAAAAAACAAAAAAAAAGAGGAATTAACGTAGATCTGAAGAAATATACAATGAACATTGGAAGGAGAAATAACATACTAACATTGAACACATCATTAAATAAAGAAATAAACATCAAAGATCTTAAAGAGTTATGAAAGTTTTAGAGAGAGAAATTATAAATCTTCCATTCGAAGCTAGTTAAGATGGAAACAGATCTTATGTAGTTGGATCACAAATGTAATATGTTCAATAATAGAGCATCGTAATCTGATAATGGAAAAAAAGAATCATCATTAGATCTTAACAATGGTGTTAATAAAAAACTATAAATTTTAAACCATATAAAAGATGAATGATTTTCGAGCAATCTAATGAAGATGAAAGAAAAGTTCTGAGATTAATGGAGGTTTAACAACTAGTTTCGAGTTTAAAAGAGAGGAAATAAAAATTAGATCTTATCAATGGTTTGAATAAATAGAGAAACAGTTTAAAACCTGAATTACAATGGAGGTTTTTACTACTGCTGCTGTATGAAGATGAAACAATGAAGGTTTGAGCTGCTGCTGGTGAGTTTAATGAAGGTTTATTGAAGATTTAGTTTTTAGAGAGAGAGAGAGAGAGAAAGTTACCAGATTTCAATCACGGAATATATTGAAGATTTTGGTTACTTTCCATTGAAACGTGATTGGAGAGAGAAAGTTGAGATAAAAATGGAAAAAATATTTTTAACAGTTTAGAATGTAAATCACGTTTTGATATTAAAGAAGGTTAATATAGGTATTAAATCTTTAATATGTATTATATGGATTTGTGTTTTCTCTCTGGATGAGACCAAAAGGACTAGATATCCATTTAAATTATTATTTAGGTTTTGAAATCCTTTTTAGGATTATAGAGGACTATATCTCCTATTAGGATCCGTTTTTTTGGCTATAAACTAAAAAATTATACTTAAAAATGTTTAGTTATGAATTGTTTGTACAGCCGAAATGCATAGCCAATAAAATGAGTTACACGAAATGAACATCAGTTGAAAAATATGAGTTAAACTGAAAAATTCATTAGGCAGTGCTAGTCCATACCAAAAAATAAAATTCATCTCAATCAACTAAACCTAGTATCGATGACCAAACCCAAAAACAGGAAGAAAACCAAGGGAGGTTCTTGGACCCCCCCCCCCCCCCCCCCAGAGAAACCTTACCTTAAGCTAAACGTTGACGCCTCTTTTACTAACTTGACAGAACAAACAGGAATTGGATGTATCATACGAGATGAAAAATCAAACTTCATCATAGCGGCAGCTGACTCTGTTCGTTGCCAAAATGCTGAAGAAGGTGAAGGTTTAGCTATACTCCACAGTATGAAATGGGCTTTAGAATTGCAGATTTCACACATCCACATCGAAAGTGATAATCAATCTTTAATAAATTTTATTAAAGGTCAAAAAGTGGGTATCCACTGGCAGACGGAAGCAACTCTACAACAAGTACAGACCCTCAGAAATCAATTTGAAGGCACTATCTTCACATTTGCTCATAGAGAGTGTAACTCTCTGGCAGACGCTCTAGCCAAATGGGGACGAAGGCATTCGAACAGGACAGTGTAGAACTCTGTACCATCGTTTATTTCTGCTTTAAAGTAGCTTTGTTTTATGTATTGTATACTCTGATTTCAGGTTAATGCAAGGTTTCTCTCATAAAAAAAAAAAAAAAACCTAGTATCGATGGACACTAAATATTTGAAAAATATCTAAAATAGACCTTGGAATTTTGTATGCCATTTAGGTCACGTGCTTATAATCTTGAAAATCATTATTGGTTTTGGTCATTGGTAGGGACAACATTCATATTTTATACCTTTTATATACATGGGGAAGATCATGGTTGCACTTGGATCTGCCAAAAAGTTTAGAGATCCCTTTCTTTTCCAATAGAGATAGAGATATATTCAAATAGTTGTAGTAGTTTTGTTCTTCTTCTTCTACTACTCTCTCTCTCTCTTAAAAAAAATTATGTGTTTGAATCCTATCCTCATATTATGATTTATATATTTGCATGTTAGTTTCTAGACAAACCCCAATCTCAAATTGAAGGTTGATTTTATGGCTATTTTTCTTCCAACAAAACCAAACAAAAAAAATGATATTTGGTGCGAGTGGACCACTGGTATGGCGGATCGTGAGATTTCAGAGACTTGAAGTAATCTCAACTAAAATTAAAGTGGTCCCATATAATAGCCATTTTCTCTGTCATATGTGTTGAAATGCAAGTGTGAGGGCTTTGTTGGGTCAGGATATGTAGCAAAATCGCACAGCCCTAACCATCGGATGAACGCTTAGTACTTATCTTTTCATAGTTTTTTTTTTTTTTGTAAAGGATATCTTTTCATACTTGAATTGTTGACATTTTTGGTTGGTCTAACGTTAGCGTCAGACCATTACTAAAAAGGGAAACTTTTTTTTAGGGGCTCTCAATTTTTGTTAAAAGGACCTCTCTCGTGAATTTTGTATGACTTAACCGAATTCACTATTCGGTACGAGTCCGCCGAATTCACAAAAATAGACTACCGGAGTGAATTTTGGTGGACTCGAACCTAATAGTCTCTTGTGAATTCCGTGGGGTCGCACCGAATAGTCTCTTGTAAATTCGGTGTGTTCGTACAGAATTTACAAGGAGGAGGCCTTTTTAACAAGAACGGGGGGTCCTATAAATCTACCCTACTAAAAATAGGCTCTTAGTGGCGGGAGGTCCTGTGAGGGCGCCCTGCCCGCACGGGCCCAAACACGGCCCTGTGGAGGATGACCACTTTCGGTTAACACGACCTTATTGATCTTTAGACAAAAAGTAGAATTTGTGAAAGAAAATATTTGAAGTTACATTTATACAAATATACAGAGCCAACAATATAATTCGGTCACATGGGGTCTTGCTCCAGTGGTCGTCAACATATTCCAAAATTCCAAAGGTTATAAAGACACTTGGTTGTGGTTGAAATCTATAATTAAGAATACAAATGAAGGTAAATTCGTCTAGAACAATCTTTAGGGTAGTTTGTACGACCTTTAGATGTCGTTTGGCAACACTAAAATAAGTTACTTTTTTGCTTATTTAAGTAGAAAAATAAAAAAGTTAGTTTGGTACCAAAAAATTATCGACTTCATTTAAGTTAAAATTTGACTTTTTGTTGAAGTTAAAATTTTTAGTTTTTGACTTCAAATTAAAGTAATTTTTTTTTGAGACATGCATGAATTTTACTTGACGATTTTTTTTTGTCCACTACCACAACTAAACTTCCACTATACTATTCTATCCTTACCACCACTACAACAAACATTGCACCTCCCCCACCACCCTACCTCAACTACCACCACCACACCTTAACCACCAGCTTTGTACCACCACCACCACCATACACCACCAGACCTCGACAACAACCACCTCGTAGCTCCATCACCACCACCATCACCGTACTTTTACCACCACCATGGTACCCTCACCACCACCACCACCACCGTACCTTCATTGCCATCGCCACCGCCACCATACCTTCACCACCACCACCACACCTCCATCATTACCACCTACACATCTTATCCACCATCACCATGCCACCACCACCATAACTCCGTCACTATCACTCACATACCTTATCCACCACCACCACCGTATCCCAACCATCACCATCACCGTACTTCCACCACCACCATACTTCCACAATCATCGCCACCATCATACCTCCACCACCACAGCTGCCACCATCATACCTCTCTACCACCACCACTATCGAACTTCAACCACCAGCACAACCCATAACCATATCGTCACGACACCACTACTACTATCAATATCACCACTACTTCGTATACAAGACTAATCGTGGAAATCATAAATAAATAAAAATTAAAATCAAGTATCTCTATAAGAAAGAAAAATAAAATTATCAAAAGTAAATTGAGTTACCAAACTAACTTTTTGACTTTTTTTTTTTTTTTTTAACTTATAAGTAACATTTTTGCCAAATATACTTTTAATTTTTTTTCTTTTTTAGAGCAAAAGAACTTCTACTACAAACAAAAGTACTTCTACTTTTGGTTGCCGAACGACACCTTAGAGTTTATAGGTGTCTATACATGATTTTGTGAAAGTTAGGAGCACATTCAATCTTTTACCATGTACCCAAGCCATTTTAAATGGGCTAATGCCAATTTGGTCCCCCAATGTACGCAAACAGGAAAATTGACTCTCCATAAGTGTCCAGCATTCAAAAATAGCCCCAGAAATTCTTGTCCATTAGTAAACTTTAAGTGCCAGTTATCTATTTTCTTTTTTACCCTTGCTTGAAATATATTTCTCTCATCTTGTCTTTGTTTATCTTTCTTCTCCATCTCAACCCTATGGTAGGCCGACCATGAGGGCTGAGGCGACACCCTTCATTAAAAAAAGTGCTTTGTAAAGATGAGAACTTCATTTAAAAGAGAGAAATTAGCTAATAAAAAAAACTTGGAAAATAAAACTCACATGATAATAAAATAAGTGATCATTTTTAACAAAAACAAAAAATTTATAATGAATTTTGCAAAATTTTCCAAATAAAAACTTCATCAACCCTAGTTGAGTTTCAATTTATTTGTTTGTGTATAACTTGTTAATGACTAATTCAAGTCAATTTTAAATCCATTTGATTCAAATTAGACAGATTCAAATACCAAGTGAGAAAGATAAAATGAATGTCACTTTCCAACCAGAAACCACATGTGAAGTTGCCACATTATTCCATGAGAAAGTCATGTAATTTAGGTATTGTGATCAGATGTGAACAACTTTTTGGCCGTTATGTTAGACTTTCTCTCTCTCTCTGGTGGGAGTCTAGTAGTGTGGGCATTTGAGTTGGCATTACTTGATATCGATGCATTTCATGGAAACCAAACATCTCATCAGCTCCTCTGTACTAATCTCCATGGTCCCATTATCTGGATTAACCTAATGTTATAACGTGTATGTCTTGTCCTTATCAGATGCCATATTTAAGTAGTTTGCTTATCATGTGGTCCATCAACAATTAACCTAATTAAACTGTTTGCTGCCATGTTTGATTTGTGTGAAACGATAAATACCTATGTGTGATAGCTCGGATGAAGCCGAGGTATGGAGGAAGCACTCGGGTGGAAACCGAGAGAGATGAAGTGATTGAGTAAGCTCTCGGTTGAAACCCGAGGAGGAAGATGACGACAAGCTCTCGGCTATGACCGAGCTTGACTGCTTGAGGCTCTCGGGTATGACCGAGAGTTGATGATGGCGTCTCTCGGTTATGACCGAGAGAGATGATGATGGTGAGGCTTGAGTGAACCGAGAGATGAAGATGATAGAGAGTTGATAGTGAGAGAGAGATAGGTAAATACCTTGTTTATTAACACTTACAACTTAATTATTACATTGTCTATAGAGATACATATTTATAGGTTTACAACTTAGGAGTCTTGTAAAATCGAAAAACTAAACTCTATCTTTATCTAGTGTAATCCTAATAGAACTAGGACTAATAATCCTAATAGAATTAGGACTTAGTGGAGACCGACCCACTCGGTTGTGACCGAGTGGAATTGACTCTCTAACACTCCCCCTCAAGTTAGAGCGGGAATGGAAGTAACGCCTAACTTGCCAATAATGTTTTTGAACGGTTCTGCCCCGAGTGGTTTGGTGAAGATATCTGCAAGCTGAGAGTCTGAACTTGTAAAGCGCGTGGCAATGACGTTATCTTTGATCTTCTCACGAACGATGTGGCAATCTATCTCAATGTGTTTGGTTCGTTCGTGAAATACTGGATTATCAGCAATGTGGAGAGCGGCTTTGTTGTCGCAATAAACTGTCATCGGATCTGAGTGATCAATTCCAAAGTCAAGTAATAAATACTTGAGCCATTGTAATTCGCATGTGAGGATGGCTAAAGCTCGATATTCTGCTTCTGCCGAAGACTTGGCAACGGTGGGTTGCTTCTTTGATTTCCATGAAAGTGGACTAGATCCCAACATTGTAAAATATCCTGTAGTTGATCTACGGGTCGAAGGACAACCAGCCCAATCTGAATCACAGTAACCTGTAATATGGAGAGAGCTGTTTGCGGATAAAAATACTCCTTTATCAAGGGTGCCTTTCAAGTATCGTAGTACGCGATGGGCGGCGTCTAGGTGTACTTGACTGGGTGTTTGCATGAATTGACTCAGGTTATTCACAGCAAAAGCGATATCTGGCCGTGTAACCGTTAAGTAGAGAAGCCGGCCAATTAGGCGACGGTAAACTGACGGGTCCGTCAAAGGTGTACTGTCAGAGGGACTAAGTCGAAGTTTCTGTTCCATGGGGAACTCAGAGGGACGTGCAGCGGTCAGTCCAGAATCTTTTAAAAAATCAAGTGCATATTTCCTTTGACATAAAAATATGCCTTGTGACGAACGAGAAACTTCAATACCAAGAAAGTACTGGAGACGTCCTAAATCCTTTAGTGAGAAAGCATTATTTAGGAATGATTTTAACTTGGAAATAGCATGATCATTATTTCCTGTGATAATGATGTCATCCACATAGACTAGAACATAAATCTGAGTGGAGGAGGAACGAAAGGTAAAAAGCGAATAATCACTCTTAGATTGAGAGAAACCACGTTCAATTAGAACGGAGGAAAATTTGGAAAACCACTGACGGGATGCCTGTTTTAGATCATAAAAAGATTTATGAAGGCGGCATACTTTAGACTCCCCCTTAGATGAAAATCCGGGGGGAAGTTTCATGTAAACCTCCTCATGGAGGTCGCCTTGAAGGAAAGCATTGTTAACGTCCAACTGATGGAGAGACCAGCCTTTAATGGCGGCGAGAGAGAGAAGAACTCGAACGGTTACTAGTTTAGCAACCGGAGCAAAAGTATCATTGTAGTCCAACCCTTCTATTTGAGTATAGCCTTTAGCCACTAAGCGAGCTTTATAGCGTTCTATGGAGCCATCGGGCTTGAACTTTATTTTATACACCCACTTACAACCAATAGGCTTCTTGCCGGGTGGTAAGTTAGTGAGAGTCCATGTTTTGTTTTCTTCCAAGGCCGAAATTTCCTTAGCCATGGCCTCCTTCCAATGAGAAGATTTCATTGCTTGGGTGAAGGAAGTGGGTTCGGTCGAGGACAAGACCGAGGAAAGAAATTTTTGATGAGAAGTTGAAAAGGAATTTATAGAAAAATAGTTTTCAAGTGGGTATTTGACGGTAGTTGTGTTGGAGCAAACATAGTCTTTGAGATGACTAGGAGGTTGGCGAGACCGAACCGGTCTGCCGGAGTCAACGACGGGAGCGCCGGAAGTGGGAACACCGGTCGCGGGCGGTGGAAGAGAAGAAACCGAACCGGGAGTGGTGACAGGGGTTTCTGTCGGCACCTCTGAAGCGGGGTGTGTGTCAGAATAATCTGTCGGCACCCCTGAACCAGGGAGCATGTTAGTAATATCTGTCGGCACCCCCGAAGGGGAAGTAGGTTATTCTGTCGGCACCCCCGAAGGTGTGTGAGCAGGGGTGTCTGGAGGCACCCCTGAAACAGAATCCAAAACCGGGACGACAGGGACAGTGGGTTCTTCGGTGAACCTGCTGCTGTCGGATGGAGAATCGGGAGGAGGCTCGGTATTCACCGGAAAATCAAAGGTTCCGTCATCATCAATAGAGAGGGATGGAGACGGGTCGGCGAGAGGAGCTTGTGCCGGAGGTGGAGAAGCCATTGGAAAGCGGCTTTCGAAGAATGTAACGTCTCGTGAGATGAAAATACGTTGAGTAGAGATGTCGTAGATACAGTAACCCTTTTGTCCACTTGGGTACCCAAGAAAATGCCGGCGGAGGACCGGGCGTCCATCTTGGTTTTGACCAAGGGGATACGGGCATAGCAAAGGCATCCGAATACACGTAAGTGTGAAAGATTCGGAGGAGCACCCATGAGGATTTCATGAGGGGATTTCCCATCAAGGATTGGTGTGGGTAATTTATTAATGAGATAGACGGCGGTTAGAACGCATTCTCCCCAAAACGAAAGAGGGAGGTGAGCTTGAAGTCGTAAAGATCTAGCGAC
The DNA here is from genome assembly GCF_041429995.1 of Eschscholzia californica. Taxonomy (NCBI): domain Eukaryota; kingdom Viridiplantae; phylum Streptophyta; class Magnoliopsida; order Ranunculales; family Papaveraceae; genus Eschscholzia; species Eschscholzia californica. The sequence continues at coordinate 37,814,646 of NW_028238420.1, read as the reverse complement.
TTCAAGAATATGGCGATGTTTTCGCTCTACAACACCGTTTTGTTGAGGGGTATAAGTACAACTTCGTTGGTGGATAATCCCTTTTTCAAGAAACCAACGTTGGAGAGAATGATTTATGAACTCGGAACCATTGTCCGATCTAATCGTTTTTATCACACAATTAAAGTGTGTGTGAACATAATTAGAAAAATTCCTAATTTGAATGGTAGAATCCGATTTAGAATTTAGAAGAAATATCCAAGTACAACGAGAAAAATCGTCAACAAGGGTAAAAAAATAACGACACCCGGAGGTGGAGGGAACCGGAAAAGGACCCCATATATCGGCATGAACTAACTCAAATATATGAGTGGAAGAAGTAGTGCTAGTAGGAAAAGGCAATCGACATTGCTTAGAAAGTGGACAAATATCGCACGACACTTTATTTGATAAAAATTTAAAATTCATACATGGAAGTCTTGAATTAAAAAATTGAAAACGAGAAAAAGATGGATGGCCTAAACGGCAATGCCATAAAGAAAAAGACTCATGACTAGATTTATCTTGGACTAAATTGGAAACGGAAAAAATTTGACGCTCCGTGCGAAGGAAGTAAAGGTCGTCATGAAGACTACCATGCCCAATCTCCATCTTCGTTGTTCGGTCCTGAAAAAGACATAAGTCATTGTCAAATAAGACGGTACAACGAAGAGATTTAGAAATTTGAGATATAGATATGAGATTAAATTGAAAAGATAGAATATGAAGCACATCTTGTAAATAAAATCTATTGGAAAAATAGACCGAACCAATATGGTGTACTTTAACTCTTGATCCATCGGGTAATCTAACAAATAAATCCGGAGGAGCAAGAGAATAGGAAGAAAAACGGGATAAAACCGAACATATATGTTTAGCGGCACCGGAATCAATAACCCAAGGAGGGTAAGAAGAAGAAGTATACTTACCGGTGAGATTAACGAGTGGATCTTTGTTGAGACGGATAGAGGTTGTGGGCTGTTTGTGTTGATCTAACAATGCCAAAACCGATTGATATTGTTCCGGGGTGAGAGATGTTGCTGTAGGCACCCCCACATCGTTTTGATGTGTGACCGAGTTGGTGGCCGAATCTTGCCGAGAACGTGGTCTTCCACGTTGACCGTAGTTTGGTGGATAACCATGGAGTTTATAGCATGTGGAAATATCATGTCCATGGAGTTTACAATGATCACAAAACGGTCGTTGTCGTTTGGGTCTTTGTTTATCGGAACCATAAGACCGATTTTGATTGTATTCATTGGAACCAACGGCTAGGGCAGCAGCATTGTTATCTATATTCATAGGAGAAACAATGTTTTGTTGAACCTCTTCTTGTTTAATAAGAGAATGAATTCGAAGAATAGAAGGGAATGGTTCAATCAACAAAATTTGACTCCGAATTGAGGAGAATCGATCATTAAGACCTTGGAGAAACTCCATAGCTCTATCTTGATTTGTTCGTTCAACCAAGGAGCGACCATGACCACATGTACAAGGCTCGGTAAGTAGCAAAGAGTTGAGTTCATCTTGAAGAGCCTTGAGTTTGGTAAAGTATGTGGAAACATCGAAATTGTCTTGTTTAAGACAAGAAATTGCTCTCTTGAGTTGGAAAATCTTTGGAGCATTCCGTTGATGAAAACGGTCATAGAGATTATGCCATATATCATAGGCCGTCTCATCATATAATATTGATGATCGAAGAGGTGGATCAACCGAATTAATAAGCCAACTAGAAACAAGGTCGTTACATCGTCCCCATTGTTCTAGTTCGATAGGATCGGTAGGTTTATCGATACTTCCATCAACAAAACCGAGTTTGCCTTTAGCTCGTAAGGCTTTTGACATTCCTCGTGACCATGAGGAATAGTTATCACCGGTTAAAAGCGGTGTGATGATAATAGTAGTGGGAGAATCCGAGTGATGAACTTCAAACGGTCCACTATTAGTGATTGCATGAATTTGAGAAGTTTCGGAGACTTCGGGAGTAGTCATGATTCAAGAGAAAAAAAATTGAAGGCTCTTATACCATGTGAAACGATAAATACCTATGTGTGATAGCTCGGATGAAGCCGAGGTATGGAGGAAGCACTCGGGTGGAAACCGAGAGAGATGAAGTGATTGAGTAAGCTCTCGGTTGAAACCCGAGGAGGAAGATGACGACAAGCTCTCGGCTATGATCGAGCTTGACTGCTTGAGGCTCTCGGGTATGACCGAGAGTTGATGATGGCGTCTCTCGGTTATGACCGAGAGAGATGATGATGGTGAGGCTTGAGTGAACCGAGAGATGAAGATGATAGAGAGTTGATAGTGAGAGAGAGATAGGTAAATACCTTGTTTATTAACACTTACAACTTAATTATTACATTGTCTATAGAGATACATATTTATAGGTTTACAACTTAGGAGTCTTGTAAAATCGAAAAACTAAACTCTATCTTTATCTAGTGTAATCCTAATAGAACTAGGACTAATAATCCTAATAGAATTAGGACTTAGTGGAGACCGACCCACTCGGTTGTGACCGAGTGGAATTGACTCTCTAACAATTTGGGCCCCAATTGTGTTAAGTAGTTCATTGGAAAAAAGAGAGGGTGGACTCGGGAGGGAGAGAAAAAGAGAGAGAGAGAGAGAGATGAAGAGAGACGAAGGGAGAAAGAGAAGGAAGATAGACAGAGATGGAATACGGAGCGAGAAAAGTCCAAAAATTATAACTTTCAAAGTCTCCGGCACTGGTAGAGGAGAGAGAAAGCTGAAAAGGAATAGTGAGAGAGTGATCTGGAGGCGAGAAAGAGATATGGTGTTGACAAATACAAAAGTTTAAAATATGATTTACAAATATGATTAAATTGTCCACTATAAGAACATCTCCAATGCAAGATTCAATCTTAAAGTCTTAAGTGACACTTAAGATTTTAGAGTAATTTTTAGAAAAAATTTCTCCAATGCAAAACTCAATTGAGATCTTAAGATGATGTGGAAGCAATCAATTTTAAGATATCTCAATTAGATACTCTATTTTGAAGATTTCTTTTTAGAGTCTTAAGTGACCAAGTCACCAAATTTAATTTGAAGACCAATAGATAGTGTTTCTTGATAGGAAAAATAACCTAATTAACTTGTTCAGGAATATGAAGATAAACGATGTGAAAGTAAAAGTAGAGACACCAAGATTATTTAACGTGACAAAAAACCCCTCAACTAGAAGGTAAAAAAACCACGGGACCTAGTCCAGAAATCTTCCACTATAATGATAATAATGGGTTACACAACTCTTCACCAAACCTATGGTGGATAAACTGAACAAAGAAACAAAGAAATAAAAATCTCTTACTCCTTAGGATTTGAACAAATCCTAGATTACTAAAGGTTGAAGAAGATAACCACAAACTAAATTGCTTCACAAGATTAATAATCTTCTTTTCTTCAAACCAATATTCTACTATTTCAATCTCTCTTGAAAGAACCACTTCAGAAATCTCTCTTTCTCTGACTTCTCTTTCTGGAAGTTGTTGTGTATAATCTCTTCCCTTTCATTCCCTTTTATAATGATAAATAAGGAGGTTTACCAAAAGAAATAGGAATTCCTTTTTAGGCTTGAAAAAATAGAAACTTCTATTTTTTCCCCAAACAAGGAATAAGGGAAATCCTATTCCAACTAGGAGTCCTTTTATTTTAAGGAGGGACCCCAACATTTCTCTCTCAACTACTTTTTCCTGTTAAATATATGTGTGACGTGTGCAACTATTAGAGCTTTTTGGAGTGTTGCATTGGAGTAAGATTTAAATTAAAGACACTCAAGTATACCATATAGGAAAGAGATACATTATTTATTTAAATGTAATAAATTTTTTGATGACATTTTTAAATGTAATAAAAATTAGGAGAGGTCATGGTAATATTGTTGTAGCCACCCCTCTATTATCTTTATTTCTTCCTTCCTCACATTTTGAAGCCACTCAGGATCTTGTTTGGTTGAAAACCTCAAATCCACATGATGAGCACCTAATAAGATCACCACAACAACATTTAATTAATAACTTCTCAACAAAAAAAAAAGGAACAACATTTTATTCACTATACATGAAAAGTACTCCTAATAGATTTGTTGACAAGAAAGGGAAGTTCTATAGGCCTCCACGTTATTGCTAGTGGCTGTGTAACCACTATGGGCGTCTATAGAACTTCTTCAAGGGGAAAAACCCCCATGTGAAAGGCCCAAAGATCACCATTACACTCAAAGCCCACCCAGCAATATAGAACCAAATGAAAGGGGAAACGTGAAATGCACTCACCATTTTTGTTATGTACACTCACATCAGAAGTACTTTTCGTTCAAGAAAAATATGTGAAGGTAATATACCAAAAATGGTGAGTGGATATAAAATATTCCAAATAAAAGCCATATGTCTCAACCACGTTGATTAAAATTAACCGTTTGAGTTTAAACGTTCTAAACTACTGAGCCTAAAGCCCATCTAAAGTAGAGGCCTAAAACTCATCAAACTGCTTTATTTATACTGTTAATAACCTAAGCATAAACCATGGATTTCTTCTGAGCTCTCAGTTGTTGGCTTTATTGGGTTTTTATTAAATTACAGAGGTAAAAGCCCAAAAGAGAAAATGAAGTTAACAAAGGTGGTAGAGAAATTGTGATAGTCCCATCGCGTGGGCGAAAGTAAAGAGTCTAGGCTATAAACATACGCATAAGGTTAGCAGGTGTTAAGGCACTTTAGGTGGTCTCGTGGACCTCCCAACAAGAACAAACCCTCGTACTGGTAAGGTTTGTATCTAAATGTCAAAAAATGTCAAAAACAAAGAAGATATTGATAACTGCTAAAGCGTGGGGCGTCATAGATGGTACCAGAGCAGGGGACGACTTGTCGTCTAGGGTGAAGATTATTATAGTCCCACATCACGTGAGAGAGAACCCGAACCGCGTGTCCACAAGTGTATGTTCGAGCTTAATAAGTTTTGAAATCTTTAGGGTGAGTTTGTAGAACCTTTGTTAAAAAGAAAATCTCGTACATGTTAGGCTTTGGCCGGGTTAAAAAAACAGAAGTAATATTAATAGTAACTGCTAAGACTTCGAGCATCATAGATACCACCGGAATAAGTGCATAAGTTTTCTTGTTTTCTAACTAATCCTTAATTTAATTTCTTAGATAAATCAAATTAAGAGAAATGGATATAAAACTCACCTTCTTTTGCAACTATGGCAACAATAGTCTTTGAGATACTCTCCAAAACCCTGCAAATAAATCACCATTCAAACGTCATTAGTGCTTATAACTAATGCAGGCAGAGAGAGAGAGATGATAAGTACCCTCCACCACTCCAAGGGTCTCTTAAGCCATTGAAAAATATGATATTGCTTCCAAATCTTTTCAAAACCCTCTTGATATCCTGCATAAATATTATATTTGAATAAATAAACAAGTTACAATATTTTGGTATAAGCTCACAGCCAAATACAATATCAATTTTTCTCAGAGTTATTTTCACTTCGAAAGACAAATCTCAATTCTCAAAGTAGAATAATTGTAATGAAGAAAATCAACCGATCATACAGTAATAAGGTTATAAGGCTTACATGGCCACCAAATTCAGTTATAGCCCAGTAGGGTCTGGGTACGATACCAAATACGGCTTTACAATAAGCAACCCGATCATTGTAGCTCCACTTAGCAGGTGGAAATATACTTTTTTTGTCGCTCCCACCTGTTAATAGTATCATCTCTGTGCATGCCTGTGATTACCATTGATGATCTTAGACGGATATAATGTGCTACAAAAATTCATTGCTGAAATCGATTGAAGTAGTTAAATTTCGATTTAACTTGAGTGAACATAACCCAAGTTTACCTGCCATGACCACTCAGCAAGTCCATGTGGATCCGAATCATCAGCCAGATCAAAACACTTGGCAGTTCCTGAGTGGTTATAGTATATGTTTGCTGCACCATATAATCTAGCAAAGGTCTCATTCCCTGCCGACGGATCATCAATGGCTTTACACATCTGTACCAACACATCAAATGTCAAGAACTTGTTTCTTTCCTGTTAATCAATTTAGGGTAATTTTAGATGCTCTAGCTATGCGTTATTGACGTATTTTCTTCACAATCTGACTCTAAAATTGGCTTCGAGAAAAACTCCAATAACATTTTAAGGGGTGCCTTTAAAAATTAAAACTACCCCATGGATCTCTAAGCGACTTGTTTGACCAGCTAGGTTGGAACCTCTCTATAAAGTGGAAACCACATGTGTTATCACGTACTAAAGAAAGCCAGCTTGGCGTTATAAAAAGTTCGACAAAGACATAGTTAAATTGACGGGGCAAGATAGAATTGGTAAAAGCGACAATAAATTGGCACCATGACTCAACTTAGCCAGACGAGTAAAAGACTGAGCAAGTAGAGCGGCACTAGGACCAACTACGCCATGTCGCCACACTAAAGATGGGGTTCTCATGTCAAATTTTGACTCATTTTTGGGTTTAGGAGCCTTCGCTCGTGGAGCTATATCCTTCACTACAGATTTCAATCCGAAGAAGAACAAAATAATGTATTGACAAGAATGTTAGACCATAAAAAAGCTATCAAATCCCATTTAAATTAAGTCATCTTCTTTTTCAGGTTCCATACGTGGGGACTTGTTCATAACGACGTCATGCTCGGTGGATGCTTTTGACAAACAAACTTTGATGGAATCCATATTCGCCCAATCGTATACAATCTGCTCGTGGTAAGACTTTATATGATTTCGTTGTACTTTTATTTTCAATGAGTGGCCCAACATTCAATGTTGGTTGACACCATATGGTTGTCTATGTGGTTATGCTATTAATGAGAATAATAACTATTCTTAATAATAGGAGCGAAAGACTTCTTGGTACATCATACTATCTCTCTATGTTTACATACAACTACATTGACATTTGATTTAACTTCGGTTTAAGGAGATACATAGAAAAATTGGGTTTGAGTTTGAGTATAAATTTAGTATTTTACCTGTTTCACAGGATAAGCTGGTAAGGGATTTAAAAAATTTGAAGAGGTGGGATAATCAGTCATTGCCGTATAAACGTACGCAGTACTAAGCCAGTTTGCTAGTGAACCAATTCTTATACCTTCATTCCTATAATTAAGAAAAGAAAAAGAAAAAAAGAAGACAATTAGAAAATTTAGTTAGGCTAATACGATAATAAAAATGTAACTTATGTAAAATTACTTACTTGCATAATCTAAATGATTTTTGAAGCACATCAAGTCCACCTTGTTGTTCTTCTGTATCTTCAATGAGCTTCCATGACTTCTTTATCACTTCATAACAATTCTCACTTTCGCTCTATAAACATATTAAAATTAAAACAGCAAAATAAAAAAAGTCTAAGAACAAAAGCTATTGTGAGAGAAAAATGAGATAACAAGCCAAAATAATAAGGTGTTTTTTCTTTTCTCTCATTGACTCGATATGAATGTCACACTTTCAAAATATTTTCGACCATAATTATTTAAATAATTAAGTGGGCCAAAAAGTTAGCATACTTGGGTAAGGATGTATTTGTTCTTATGTGCATATAAAAAGCATCTTTTACTTTTCGAAGCATGTTCACCCCTAAAAATCTGTCAATCTCTAAATCAAAAGGGAACAAAAAGAATAGAAAAATAAAATAAAACAATAAAAAATGAAAAATAAAACAAAAGTTTAGATGTTTACCTTGAAATCTTGAGTGACAATGTTATTGAATCTATATGGAGAGCCAATTCCCATGAAATTTAGGATTGGGGCTGATGAAGCCAATGCTCCAATTGCTATATGTGGGTACTTTAACCTAAACCATGCTGCCAACACTGCATAACAAAAAAAAATCAATAAGAAAATAAAAATAAATGGCATAAAACAAAATTAATAATATTTTATCAAAATTTCAAGAAATCAAAACCATATTTTATTTTATTTTCCAAAATTTGAGGAAATCAATAAACGTAATTGTTCAATAAAGTATTGAAAAAGAGACTAAAAGGAATAAAAATAATTCATACTTCCACCATAGGAACCCCCAAAGACAATAATAGGTGAGTCTTGTGCAGTTAAATTTTTCTTCAAATCAATGATCAAAGTTGCATAATCAGCCAAAGCTTGTGTTGAACTTAAGTACCCAAGTGTGCTTGAATTACTATAAGCAATTTCTTTATCACCACCAAAAGGAATTGATTTCCCATAAAATCTATGCTGTAATTTAGAAATTTAAAAGCTAGATTTAATCAAATTATTATTTCTATAATGGGTAATAATAGTTCATACAATTAATTCTTACTAATTGCTATTTGGTTTTTTTGACCAATTAAATATACTCCAATTTAGGGATTGACTCCTGTTTTTTTAATGAGTTACCTCTATGAAAACCAGAAGAGCTTTGAAATGTGGGGCATTTTCAAACATAAATCCAGTATTCTGCGTAAACCATTCGATATCGCCTTCATTACCCGTGTAGACGAAGATGGGTGAATTATTTTTAGAACCTCCCCAATGCTTAGAATTGATCAAGTATCTTTGTTGGAAGGTATGGTAACTTTGAGGATGATAATTAAAATGATCAAGTGTTTGAGTGAAGTACTTTGTATGATAAAGTTTAGTTTTTGTAGTACCAAGTTGAGATTCAGGATGAATAAGAGTAGAAGATGGGAATCTTGGAGGATGGATTAGTTTTCCAATTGAAGAAGAAATTGAGAAGAGAAAGACCAAAGAAAGGAAAAGGAACTTATACTCAAACTTCATTATTTTCATGCCCAATCACACTGTTTTTAGTACAAAGAAGAGAAGATATGAGAGAGAGAGAGAGAGAGAGGAGAGGAAAGTTTCATGGTCCTCTTCTTTCTCTACCTCATTGATCAAATATTATAATATTTCACAATTTACTAGGGATTTGATCAGTCCTGTGGCTCAGAAAAGGGAGACGGATGCAAAATTTTATTCGGCACCCTTCGATAATATAAAACAAAGAATAATTATACAGTACATGATATTGTAAACAAAAAATTTCACTTTTTTTTTACGTCCTTTTAGGCTTTTATGTTATATTTTAGAAACATGTGAATGAATATATATATATATATATATAGTTATTTACTTTGTATTTGGTATTTCAAATTACCTTCGACAAATTACTTACTGACCCGACTTACTTTCTTTCAAGAAAAATAAATTAAACTCCAGATTTATATAAACATATTTAAGAATCATTATTTAAAAGGAGGATGGAAGCAATAATTTTGTTGAATTTTAAATTCCATAAATCATTACTCTACAAACATATACGAGTAATTGACTAAAAAAAAGATAAGAAGATAGGGAATTGAACTCTTCTCAACCTCTTGTTTGTAAAATAATTCATTTACCAACTAAGCTACAACTAAATTGAAAGAATGCACAAAAACCCCAAAATCGGGTCTCAAATAGGAAAAAAAATCTCACTCGGGAAAAAACTCATTTTTTGAAACACTTCTTAAACTGTTCACAACATATATAATTACAGTACGTTGTTAACTAAGACAATCTTTTTTTTCATAATCCATTTTTTACTCTTCTATGTTGACAATATATACAAATATGTAATTATAAACTATTGACAACATATATAATTGTGTTGTTATATACGGTTGACAACATATGTAATAAAGTCCTCATTTGTTATAAAATGTTGACATATTAATTGTCTGTTAATGAGTTTGTCAAAATACAAAGGATAATATCCATAAGTTTAAATTTTTGGAAATGACAAATTAAAAAAAGCATTAGTTTAAATGTTTCAATCGAAAACGAAACAAAAAATGAGGAAGTCATTTCTTTCTTCACAAGACAAATAAAAAAATGCTTAAGCCAAAATGTTAGTGGCAGTCTGTGGTGGTCAAACGCAAAAGACAAAATACAAAACAATTTCTTTTAGCAAAAATGAACTTGTTCATAAATTTAAAAACTTGTTGAGAAATAAACAAAATTTGTTCAACAATTTCCAATTATGTTTTTTCACGTTGATTTCGAGAGTAAAGTTGTACTTTTACGAAATGAATTTTTTTTCAAATATTATTTTAAATTGGGTCTAGTTTCCTATTATCCCCTGAATTTTGGAGTTTTAGATTATCCTCCCAACTAAATTCTTATATCAATTTAGTTTTTCAAACATTTATATCAATATAGTTACTCCAGGGGGTCATGAATTCTTCAATTTTTCTAGTTTTGGGGCGCGGTGCAGTCGCACTTACGACACCCCCTTTTCCCATCCCCTAAATTTGATCCAGGTGATAACGATATTAAAACAAATATTATTATTGCTCTTTTAAGACCATCTCAATTACATTTTAAGAATCTTTTTTCTATTCTTTGGGAACATCTCCACAATGAGAGTTCGATTTTGACTTACAAAAAATCGGAAAATATTTATGATTTAACATGTTTGGTGATGCGAAAGAACTTTTTATTCTATGTTAATATTAGATCAACTGTAGGACTGTCGTATGTATTCATGGACAACGAATTTTATTATAGTTTTTCTAGAGACTGTCGAAAGAACTTTTTTATTATATGTTAATATATGTATATTTATGTATAGAGAGAGACCAAGAAGTATGGACGGATGGACTGGACTTCCAACAAAAAAGAAGAAGAAAGTATGGACTGGACATAAGGAATATTTGGATAGCGTGCACAAGAGGAGGTATGGAGTTGGATATATCTAACTCATTGGAGTATAGGTTTTATAAGGGTTTTTTTTTAGTTGAACTCCCTATACCAAACTAAGATATTGCAACAAAAAAGAAAGTTACTCCCCCAACTTGAAGTTTTCTGTTAATTTACCTTTAAAATAATTCTTTTCTTACCATTTCTTTTCTCTCACTTTAACTTCTTTAGATGTTTTAATTTTTTTTGTTTTCAAAAACTCTTGCTAGTTATATCTTATTAAATGTTTTTTTGTTTTTGTGAAGAGGTAAAAACCTCGTTGAATCTTATCTCGGATGAAGCCGAGAAAGAGAGATGAATTGAGAACTCGATGAATTCGAGTTATGATCTTAACACACTCGGTTGAAGCCGAATGAGTGAGAGAGAGATAAGGCGTCGGGTTAGAATCGAGAAGGAGAGAGATAGAGCTCGAGATCGTGTAGGGAGAGAAAAGTGTTTTGGTAAATACCATGTTTATTATTCACTACAACTGTCTTGTGCATTATGTGTTGGTTCCTTTATATAGGTTTACAATGGAAGAGTTTAAAGGGTATAAAACTCTATGATGTTTATCTAAGTACATGTTTATATAAAATACAACAATCTTGATGTACTAGGAATCCTATAAGCTAAGTTGGACCGAATCGACTCGGTTTAGCCGAGTGGAGTGGACCTCCCAACACTCCCCCTCAAGTTAAAGCGGGAATGAAAGTAACGCTTAACTTGCCAATTATGTTCTTGAACGGTTCTGCTCCAAGTGGCTTGGTGAAGATATCCGCTAACTGGTTGTCTGAAGTGGTGAAGCGCGTGGCAATGATGTTGTCTTTGATCTTCTCACGAACGATGTGGCAGTCTATTTCAATATGTTTTCTACGTTCGTGGAAGACGGGATTATCAGCAATATGGAGAGGGGCCCGATTGTCACAGTATACTGTCATCGGGTCTGTGTGATCAATTCCAAAATCAAGTAGTAGATACTTGAGCCATTGTAATTCGCAAGTGAGAATGGCCAAAGCTCGATATTCTGCTTCTGCAGAGGATTTTGCAACCGTTGGTTGTTTCTTTGATTTCCAAGTGAGTGGACTATTGCCCAACATTGTAAAGTATCCAGTAGTTGATCTACGGGTTGAAGGACAACCGGCCCAATCCGAATCACAGTATCCTGTGATATGAAGAGAGCTATTTGCTGATAAGAAGACTCCTTTGGCAAGGGTACCTTTCAAATATAGTAGAACACGATGAGCAGCGTCTAAGTGTACTTGGCTAGGTGTCTGCATGAACTGAGTGAGATTATTCACTGCAAAGGTGATGTCTGGTCGTGTGACCGTCAGATATAGTAATCGGCCAATGAGCCGTCGGTAAACAGATGGATCTTTTAATGGTTCACCGTCGGTAGGACTGAGACGGAGCTTTTGTTCCATGGGAAATTCAGAGGGACGTGCCGCAGTTAGTCCAGAATCTTTCAGAATGTCAAGAGCATACTTCCGTTGACATAAGAATATGCCTTGCGATGAGTGAGATACTTCGATACCGAGGAAGTATTGTAGACGACCTAAATCTTTTAGTTAGAAGGCCTTGTTAAGAAATCATTTTGACTTGGAAATAGCATTATTATTATTTCCTGTGATGATTATGTCGTCTACGTAGACGAGAACGAAAATCTGAGTGGAGTGCGAGCAGAAAGTGAAGAGAGAACAGTCGCTTTTTGATTGCGAAAAACCTCGTTCAATAAGGACAGAGGATAATTTAGAAAACCACTGATGGGAGGCCTGTTTAAGGCCGTATAGAGATTTATGAAGGCGACACACTTTAGACTCCCCCTGAGATGAAAATCCGGGAGGAAGTTTCATGTATACTTCTTCATGGAGATCGCCTTGAAGAAAGACATTATTAACGTCCAACTAGTGGAGAGACTATCCCTTAATGGCGGCAAGAGAGAGAAGAACACGAACAGTTACGAGTTTGACAACTGGAGCAAAAGTGTCGTTATAGTCAAGTCCTTCTATTTGGGTGTAACCTATAGCTACTAGACGAGCTTTATAGCGCTCGATGGAACCATCTGAATTAAATTTAATTTTGTACAACCAATAGGTCTTTTGCCAGGTGGTAGATTAGTGATGTACCATGTCTTATTTTCTTCCAAAGCGGAGATATCTCTGGCCATAGCCTCCTTCCAATGAGAAGATTTCATTGCTTGAGTGAAAGAGCTGGGCTCGGTAGTGGTTAACACCGAAGAGAGGAATTGTTGGTTAGACATGGCAAACGAATTAATTGAGAAGTAGTTTTCAAGCGGGTAATTGACGGAACCGTGTGGGGCGACCGGAAATCTCCGATAGGGTCGGAAATTGCTTCGGCAGCTGTGATTCAGACGGGAATTCGTCGAGGACAGAGGTGTCCGTAGTCGCTGAAGGCATTCCTGGTTGGGGAGTGTCATCAGCGACTTCTGAAGGCGCCCTAGAAAGAGGGGTCGTGGTGAAGGGACCTGAACCCGGTCCATCTGGGGTGTCTGAAGGCACTCCTGTATCGGTAAAAGTCCTGGAGGCGTCACGAACAGCAGGTCCATCGGTGATGGTGCTGTTGTTCGGCGCGGAGACAGTGGGTGATTCATTATTCGCTGGAAAGTTGAAAGTGTCATCGTCTTCGAACGAGAGAAACGGTGTCGGACGGGGGCGGGGTGATATAGTCGAAGAGGAGGAGGATGACATAAGAAATTGGTTTTCAACGAATTTGACGTCTCTAGAAACGAAAATTTGTCGTGTGGAGATATCGTAAATACGATAACCCTTTTGTCCATTGGGAAAACCAAGGAAGATGCCGGCGGAAGAGCGGGCATCCATCTTTGTTTTGACTAAAGGAGTTCGGGCATAACGAAGCCATCCGAATACACGAAGGTGAGAAAGATTGGGAGGAACGCCCATGAGGATTTCATGGGGAGATTTACCATCAAGAATAGGTGTTGGTAATTGGTTAATTAAGCAGACCGCAGTTAAGACGCATTCTCCCCAAAAAGATAGAGGGAAGTGAGCTTGAAGTCGTAAGGAACGTGCCACTTTAAGAATGTGGCGATGTTTACGTTCAACTATCCCGTTTTGTTGCGGTGTATGAGTACAACTACGTTGGTGGGTAACCCCTTTTCGAGAAACCAACTTTGTAGAGATTTATTAATGAATTCGGATCCATTGTCCGATCGAAGAGTCTTTATCTTGCAATTGAATTGCGTTGAGACGTAAGTAAAGAAGTTCTTAATTAACATATTCGATTAGGACTTAGAACTCATGAGGAATATCCAAGTACAACGTGAAAAAACGTCGACAAGGGTGAGAAAATATCGACACCCGGAGGTGGAAGGGACCGGAAAAGGTCCCCATAAATCCGCATGTACTAACTCAAATATTTGAGATGAAGAAGATGTACGAGTGGGAAAAGGTAAACGACATTGTTTAGAAAGTGGACAAACATCGCACGATACTTTATTAGATAAAAACTTAAAATTCAAACATGAAAGTTTAGAATTAAAATATTTAAAACGATTAAAAGATGGATGGCCTAAACGCCAATGCCATAAAAGAAAAGACTCATGACTAGAACTATCTCTAACTAGACTAGAAATCGAAGATGGGACGCTCCGTTTGAAGGAAGTAAAGGTCATCATGAAGACTACCATGCCCAATCTTCGTCCTCGTTGTTCGGTCCTGAAAAAGACACAAATTACGATCAAATAAGACGGTACAACGAAGTGATTTAGATATTTGAGATATAGAGATGAGATTGAATTGAAAAGATGGAATATGAAAAACATCTTCAAGATAAAATCTATTTGAAAAATAGACGGTACCAATATGTTCAACCTAGACCCGTAAACCATCCGGTAAGCGGACGTATAAATCCGGTGGTGCAAGGGAATAAGAAGAGAATCGAGAAAGATTCGAGCAAATATGTTTGGAGGCTCCTGAGTCAATGACCCATGGAGGATGAAAAGAAGATGAGTACTTACCGGTAAGGTTGATTAGAGGATCTTTGTTGGTGTTGCCGTTAGGTTGATTGGTGGTTGGTTGCCTATTTCGGTCCAAAAGTGCCAATATACCTTGATATTGTTCATTAGTAAAAGAGGTTGTTGCAGGTACCCCCGAACTGTTTTGGTCCAAAACCGAGGCAGTCACGGCGTCTTGACGTGTACGGTTACTTCCTCGTTGACCATAATTGGGTGGATACCCATATATTTTGTAGCAGGATGAAACATCATGTCCATGAATTTTGCAATTTTCGCAAAAGGGTCGAGGACGTTTAGAACGTTGTCTATCAGATCCGTTGAAACGGTTTTGAGTATAATCGTTGGAACCAACGACAAGGGCAGCAGTATTGGATTCAACATTCATGGGAGTAATGAGATTTTGTTGAACCTCTTCTTGTTTAATAAGTGAATGGATTCGAAGAATCCATGGGAAGGGTTCAATCAACAAAATTTGACTCCGAATAGATGAGAACCGGTCATTAAGACCTTGAAGAAATTCCATAGCTCTATCTTGGTTGGTTCTTTCAACCAAGGAACGACCATGACCACATATACAAGGCTCAGTGATTAGCAAGGAATTGAGTTCATCTTGAAGAGCCTTGAGATGTGTAAAGTACGTAGAAACGTCCAAATTTTTCTTGTTTGAGACAAGAAATAACTCTTTTCAACTGAAATATTTTAGGAGCATTGGTTTGATGGAATCGATCAAAGAGATTCTTCCATATATCGTAGGCGGTTTCATCGTATAAGATGGATGATCGGAGAGGTGGATCAACTGAATCGATAAGCCAACTAGAAACAAGATCGTTACATCGTCCCCCTTAATTTAATTCATTAGGATCGGTGGGTGTTTCGATGCTACCATCAACGAATCCTAGTTTGCCTTTAGCTCTTAAGGCTTTAATCATACCTCTTGACCATGAGGAGTAGTTATCACCGGTTAGAAGTGGTGTAATGAGAATGGTGGTGGGGGAATCCGAATGATGAACGTCAAACGGTCCACCATTAGTAGTAGTGTGAACTTGAGTAGTTTCCGAAGTTTCGGGAGTAGTCATGGTTAAAAAAAATGGCTCTTATACCATGTGAAGAGGTAAAAACCTCGTTGAATCTTATCTCGGATGAAGCCGAGAAAGAGAGATAATTTGAGAACTCGTTAAATTCGAGTTATGATCTTAACACACTCGGTTGAAGCCGAATGAGTGAGAGAGAGATAAGGTGTCGGGTTAGAACCGAGAAGGAGAGAGATAGAGCTCGAGATCGTGTAGGGAGAGAAAAGTGTTTTGGTAAATACCTTGTTTATTATTCACTACAACTTGTCTTGTACATTATGTGTTGGTTCCTTTATATAGGTTTACAATGGAAGAGTTCAAAGAGTATAAAACTCTATGATGTTTATCTAAGTACATGCTTATCTAAAATACAACAATCTTGATGTACTAGGAATCCTAATTGTACTAGGAATCCTATAAGCTAAGTTGGACCGAATCCACTCGGTTTAGCCGAGTGGAGTGGACCTTCCAACAGTTTTCGAAAACTTCTTTAGATGTTTTCTTTTATCGCAAACACGCCCCTTATCTCCTCTTCTTTGTCCACGGTTTCCATACGAAGGAGGTTTGTAAGAGGGAGACCGTCTTCGTCTGGAAATTTCTTTTGGTTCCCTGGCCCCTGGAGAGAGAAAGAGAGAAGATAAGAGAAGCTGAAGGTGTAGACCTTTCGTCATCTCATTTTGAGAAGCTCTATAGGCGCCTCCTTCCTCACAAACTTTCTCTCAAATTTGCCTTGAGAGAGGCGCCTATAACACTACCAAGGGCCTTGGGGTGGGGGGTAAAGTAAAAGCTCATGAGGGCTTATAAAAGTTTCCCTTGAACTATTTATTGGAGATTTTCTATGGGCACCGCCTCTTATCACTGAAGTGGCCCTGTTTTCACATAAACAACCCAAAATTATATTGGTAATTTCTCCCATTTTTTCTTAGGTAAATATATCGTGCTCCATCCGTGACTTAATTATTATTTTTTCATTTCGTTGGAAGCGACTCAAATGAACAACTTTTTGTTCTTCGTTACCATTTCATTGAGGGGTACGCGCATATGCACACAATGTAATAAAATGTCATACTGGTACACTTCAAATGGGGCATAAGATTTGGGCAGGATGGATTTGATGTGTTTAATTATATCATGCATTCAGTTGTTACACTTAAATGCCATTAAAGGAGTACTTAAATGAGAAAATGGTATCAGGAAGAAGATATGATCATTAATATAATTTGAAGCTTTTACAACCACCATCGTAGAATTTTTCCTGCCTTAATTGGTTTAGGTGGAACAGAATTTTTCCTGCCTTAATTGGTTGGGTGTTTCAATTATTCTTGCTAATGTTTTATTTTTTTATTTTTTTTTTGTTGAACTCTGCTAATGTTTTATTGGATGCAAATTTGGTTGTTGATAATAACAAATAAACACCTAGTTGTACTATTGGGTTTTATTGGTATTTATTTGAGGGGAGTCATTAGGGGTGGGAATCAGTCCGGGTCGGGCCGATCGGGTTCTTGTCATTCATCGGATCGGGCAGGTCGGATTTTGAAACTCTCCGTCTATTCGGACTTTCGGGTTTAATCGGGCAGGTTATTTTAAAAATCCTAGTGTACCCGAAACTCTCTGTCCAACAAAACAATTAGACATTTCTCTCTCTCTCTCTCAATGCAATACACAGAAAGCAAGTAGGAGTCACTGGATTGATTAAACTGTAATGATAAATATATTAAGAAACTAAGCATTCAGAGTGGCATTACAATACATATGTAAAAGAAAATAGGGAATACAACTCCACATTTTTTTTATCTCTCCTTCCTTCGAGCTCATTTAGCGAGTTTGTCCGCATGAGAATTTGCATTTCTATTTCTGTGACTAAATTTAACCTGTTGGATATCACGCTTGATGTTTCTTATACTGCGAATATGCGCCAAAGACTGCCATTGCACTTGATGCCTGGGGTTATTAAGGTGTTTGATCAAGTTGATGTTGTCGCTTTCAATTATGACCTGCATGTGGTTATTTTCTTTTATCCAAATAAGACTGTTGAGAATGGCTAATGCCTCACTTTCTTCACTGTTATCAAATAGATATGAGTAACTCATACCCTCTATCCATTTCGATTGAGAGTCATGTACTATGAAACTGGTACCGATGAGTTGTTCAACATTCACAAAACATGCATCAACGTTTATTTTAATGAAAGGATGGGGAGGGTTTGCCATCTGGCTACAGTCGCAGGACGAGCCTTTAACTGAGCAGGATTAATCCTGGGAAAAGTTCTAATAAGATCTAAAATAGTGTTAACATTGTATAAGGTTTGCTGAAAGCAGTGATCACACCTGGTTTTCCATATGTGCCATAAAATTGTAACAAAATGTGTATTATCCGCGGTACAACTAAGTTGATTCAGATTCTGCCACGAAAGTATCCATTCAGATAGAGAGGGGATATTAGTCGAGATAATGTTAAAATGAAACCAAATATTTTTCGCAAGGGGCAGTACAAGAGAGCATGTTCAATAGTTTCTATTTCTAAACAGTTTGGACAATTAAACATATCACCAATATACTTACCTATCCTCTGACGAACTGGAAGCGCTTTAGTGCAAATTTTCCAAATGAAGAGTTGAATGCGAGGGATGGTGGGAATAGACCAAATAAAATTCCAGTTCACTTCCTCAGGAGGAGTAGACTGGTTAATCGAACTCAGGTGCTGATACATGGATCAGACAGAGTGATTTCTTGATTTAGTTAGATTCTATTTCATTTTATCGGTTCCTTCAGGCTGAATAGGAATACCTTTGATGAGGTTGCTGATGGTTTCATTGAAATTTTGTCTAAGAATGCTATCGACCCACATGTTATTACTTATAAGTTGAGACACAGTAGTTAGGGTATAATTATTTATATTTTGAATTTGCTCGTTAACTCTAGGGATCCAATTGTCTTTCCAAATGTTAATGTTTTCCCCCGTCTGCACCTCCCAAGTGATATGACTATTAATAAGATCATAGTGTTTTTTAATTACTTTCCAATTCCATGAGTGATGGGATTTGCCGGACCCGGAGAGTCCGTCTTAGGAAAATATTTGGCTTTCAGGAATTTAACCCAAATGGCATTTGGGCCAGACTTGAGTCTCCATGCTAGCTTGCTTAGGAGGGTTGTGTTATCTATATGAGGATGATGAATACCTAGCCCTCCTAGTTTTTCGGAAGACAGATGTACGACCAAGCTTTCGTACAAATGTCTTTGGACTTTCCCCACCAGAAGAACTTTTGAAAAGTCACTATGCGTTTGCTTATGCCTTTGGGAATGACAAAGCATTGCATCTGATATCGAGGAACGGCTGTCGCTACAGCTTAGACAACTACTGTACGACCGACCTAAGAAAGGAAAGAGTGGTTCCATTTAGATCATTTATTCTTAATATGATCTAGAATACTATTAAAAAATTTTGTTTTGTGGGTTCCGATGAAAAGCTGCGTTCCAAGATATTTTTCTAAAGTAGAAGCATATTTTACTTTTAGAGTTCTCATGATTATGCGTTTAAATTTTGGATGAGAGTTTTTGGAGTAGAATATATTAGATTTATTGTAGTTTATAGTTTGTCCAGAAGCTGAACAGAAAAGACTAAGGATGGTTTTCAGATTATGCACATTCTCTAGAGAATTTTTTCTGAAAATGATACAATCATCAGCAAAGAGAAGATGGGAGATGGTTAGATTCGGGTTGTTAGTGGGAAATCCTAAAAATTTATTATTATCGGGAGATGATTCTAGAATTCGGCTTAGTCCTTCCATGGCTAAAGTGAACATGAAAGGAGACAAGGGGTCCCCTTGTCTAATGCCTCTGGAAGGATGAAATTTTGGTCCTGGGTGACCATTTATAAGGACAGACATAGAGGAGGTAGAGATGCAGTTGGAAATCATGTTGATCCAATGATCAGAAAAACCAAGCTTGTGCATAATATCAGTAAAAAAAGACCATTCAATTCTATCAAAAGCCTTCGACATGTCTAGCTTCAGGCCAAAATATCCCTTTGCTCCTTTCATTTTTTTAAACGAGTGGATAATCTCTTGACCCATAATGATGTTGTCAGATATTTGTCTACCTGGGACAAAGACTGCTTGGAAAGGAGAGATGAATTGGTTTAGGTGGATTTTAAGTCTCTCTGCAAGAATTTTAGTAATGATTTTGTAAGTAGTATTTAGCAGACTAATAGGCCTGTAGTCTGTTGGGGATTGAGGCACGGCTGTTTTGGGAATAAGACAGATGTGGGTATGATTTGTATCTGGAGGAAGTTCTGCTGTTTGGAAGAAATTTTGAACTAATTGGTAAATATCCTTATTGACAGTATCCCAGTTGGATTGGAAGAAAAAAGGAGGATAGCCATCAGGACCAGGAGCAGCATCCTTTTTCAGCCACTGGATAACAAGATCAATCTCAGTTCTGTCTGGGATTGCTATCATTTCTGTATTTTGAGATTGGGTTATGATAGGGTTGAAGAGATTAAGAATGATGTGAGAGCTACTACAATTGGAGGTAGTGTTAATGGTGAGGAGGTGGTCAGTGAAGATGTTGAAGATATCATTAATGTCATCCTTCCACTCCCCATTTAGATCTTTTATTGCCAAAATACGATTACTACGATTTCTCTGTATGGCTTGGGAGTGGAAATATTTAGTATTTTTGTCCCCTAATGTGATGAAGTTATTACGAGATTTTTCCTTCCACTGACTTTCTTGTTGCTTGTAAAGCTCTTCTAGTCGAGTTTTGAGAGTAATAAGTTCATTGTTATTTTTAGAGTTCTGAATGGCTGCTATGGTGGTTTTAATTTGCAGGTCTAGGTTCCCAAACACTTCCCTGTTCCACTTAGATAGGTGTTTGCCTAAACTAGATAAGTTTGTTTGAATGTGTTGAGGAGAATTAAGGTTGTTACTATTCCATTTACTTGCTATGAAATCATGGCAATCTGGGTGCGACATCCATGTTCTGATGCATTTAAAAGGTTTAGGTTTAGGTTGATTAATGTTTATGGTGTTAAGGAGAATAGGATTGTGATCCGATCCACTAGTGTTTAGGTGAGCTAGGTTGGAGTTGGGGAAGGATTGAAGCCAAGTATCATTGACGAGAGCTCTATCCAGTCTCTCTTGAATTAGGTTTCCACCTAATTGGCGATTGGACCACGTAAACGGGTTATCCTGGAAACCTAAATCAACCAAACGTAACTGCTGAATGACGTCTAATATTTTGGGGAGGGATGAGTTAGACAAGTCCTTACCGCCACACTTTTCTTGTGGATCGAGAATGCTATTAAGATCACCTATGACTAACCAAGGGTGGTCTGAGTTCATATTAAGGTTCGTTAGCATTTTCCAAGGGCGAAGTCAAAAAACATTTTCAAATTCAATGTTTAGTCCAATTCATATTCTCTATGTTTAGTCCAATTCATATTCTCTATGTATCATTACAAATCTGGACGCAACCAAATTTTCAGCAAATACCTATTTTGACCTTCTCTATGAAGGTTTCTTGTTCCTTTTGTAATTCACAAATTCAGATCTCCTTTCTCTCTCTCCTACAGCTGCAGGAGCACAAAAAACTCACCGGAAACCAATTCCTTCTGAACGAAAATCACTACAAAAAACATGGTCATTAGGGACAGACAAACACTATTTCAAAATCGCAAAATCGTCCCAAACAGAGTTTTGGGGACGGGGTTTATCTGTCGGTGAAAGTGTCCTTCCAAATAGTATTTTGGACAGTTTCGGGACAGATTCTTTTGCCCCAATACTGTTTTTTGTGTGGTGTGGGGGGGGGGGGGGGGGAGATAATTTACATCTGTCCTCGTAGAAAAGATGTTTAGGGACAATTAGTAACTCTCCATAAAAGTTTGGCGGGAGTTTTTCCCGGTTCACAATCGGGACCATTGTCATCTGTCCCTAAAATTTTGGCGGAAGTTTATTTTTCGGGGCAATTAATTATCGTCCCTATAAATCGCAGGGAATTTTCTCCAGCTTGCATTCAAGACAATTAATTGTCGACCCTACAAATTCTGCGGGACAGGGGGAGGGGGTAATTTACATCTGTCCTCGTAGCAAAGATGTTTAGGGACAATTAGTAACTCTCCCTAAAAGTTTGGCGGGAGTTTTTCCCGGTTCACAATCGGGACCATTGTCATCTGTCCCTAAAATTGTGGCGGAAGTTTATTTTTCGGGTCAATTAATTATCGTCCCTAGATTGCATTCAAGACAATTAATTGTCGTCCCTACAAATTCTGCGGGACAGGGGGAGGGGGGTAATTTACATCTGTCCTCGTAGCAAAGATGTTCAGGGACAATTAGTAACTCTCCCTAAAAGTTTGGCGGGAGTTTTTCCCGGTTCACAATCGGGACCATTGTCATCTGTCCCTAAAATTTTGGCGGAAGTTTATTTTTCGGGGCAATTAATTACCGTCCCTATAAATCGCAGGGAATTTTCTCCAGCTTGCATTCGGGACAATTAATTGTCGTCCCTACAAATTCTGTGGGAACTTTTTGTAGCTTGCGTTTGGAAAGCTGAGAGCTATCCCTACAAATATTGCAGGAATTCGTTTTGAGACAAATATTTTTAAATAGAACCTGCCCATAAGCAAATAAATTTGACGCTTCCACTTAAAACGAATTGAAACATTGACATTCAATACTATTTTTTTCATACGAAAAGATAATGTAATCCGCTTGTAGCTATTGTCGACCTTGACTAACTAGAGCATTTAACAAATATTAACAAAAGAACGTCCAAGATGTATGTTACGTAACCAGTCCAACATACCAAATAGTATTTATCTAACAACAAGAAACCTGCACATATGAAAAAACAAGAAACTTGCACACACTATCATTTGCACATCTATCGATCTCCCTGAACCACTGCTCGACATGATTGAAACTCTTCACCGCAGTAACATTGTACATAGTCTGCAAAACCTCAACCATCATGTTGGTACTAAAAGTCGCGGAAGCTATCGAACCTATCCTAGAAATTGATCCGATTATGAAGATTAATTGAAAAGCTAAGCCAAAATCAAATATGCGAACAGAATTTAACGAGGTTCGGCTTTAAAGCCTACGTCCTCGGACGAACAAGAAATCTTTATTGAAGGATAGATGAAGACGACTAACACAACCCGCAAGTTCGTCCCAAGATGATACCGTATAGAATTAACCTTCTATACTAAATCTTCGACGACCGAGAAATTAAACACCGCTCAAAACTATGAACAAAAATTTTCTCTCTCACTTGCTCTCTCTCTTTAGCTCTCTCTAAAGAAGAGTTGTTGTTGCTTGTGTTGGTGTTGGTTGTAAATTACAAGCACTCAAACCCCTATTTATATAGGATATCCACCGTCATAACAAGCCTCATAAAAAAGAACTTTGGTTTCTAAATTTTGGTGCCAAAATTGGAAACCGCCTATATCCAAAACAAACCGCCTCTCATCAATTGGAAACCGCCAATTGACCCAAAACCGTCTTTCTCAATTTGGAAACCGGCCAACATGGAAACTGCCTCTTACACATCAGTACGATATAATACAATTAACAAGGCATGTGAGCTTATATCTCTAACATCATATAAAAACTTGACCTAACTTACATGCAATTAATTTTTAACACAAGAAAAAATACACCAAAGACATAAAGGCGTAAAGAGTGCCCATTGTTATCCAATAAGGGGCAAATAGCATAAAATTGTCCCTATTACTATTTTATTAGGGACAGACGTAAAAACGTATGTCCCTATTGGGCATTTTTTTTTGTAGTGAATAAAGTAAGTTATTCAGGAAATTGGGTCGAAGAAAAGACAAGTTACATTTTGTTTTGCTTCAAACCCAAATATTTGTATTTTGTTTGGTTAAAATCTCAATATTTTTTGTAAAGATTTTGCAAGGCGTTGCAAAGCTGTTGTAAGGTGTTACAAGTTGTTGTAAGGTGTTGCAAGGCGCTCCAAAGTTGTTGTAAAGCTGTTGCAAGGCGCTTCAAAACGGTAGCAAGATGTTGCAAAGTTTTGGCAAGACGTTGCAAAGGTGTCGCAAAGTGTTGGAAAGCTAGCGTAAGGTACTACAAATTAAAAAAGTACATAAAGAGTTGAGTACTAAAAAAAATTGACTGATCCTTTCTAACCAAAACCCATATTTTTTAGGGAGTTTTGGCCAAATTTCTCAAAATTATTTAACCCTTGAAGATTTTATGCACTTAATTTTGGAGGTGTCAAATAAATGAAGTAAAAGATTACAAAAATTATCAAACTCATATGTCAAAACACACAAGTTAAGCTAGTAACTGGAACAGGAAAATTAGATGTTGCTTTCATCAAGCTACACTTTTATTATCCCAAATGCAAGAAGATCACATTTAGAACAATGGCCACTGATACAGAGGACCTCTCCTTTTTTTTTTTGATGAAAAGAGGCTAATGCCTAAATTTATTAGCTACTCGAGCTCAGAGAAATATTTGTTCTATCACTCGTCAATTGACTTACAATACATCTAGGAGCCATAGTGATCTCCATAGTCTGGTTTAAGCTTAAATTAAAAGCATCCGTAGCTAACAAATGAGCTGTCTGATTTGCCAGTCGCGGACAAAACAGAAACAAACAATTTCTAAGTTTCTGAGCTTCATTTTTTATCTCCATAATTATTGGTCTGATTCTCCAAGGTCCATCTTCAGGGTTTGACAAGCATGCTTTAATGACCGACAAAGCATCTCCCTCAATTGTGCACTCATACTCAGGAATACGGGAAGCTAGATTCATCGCCAGCTTCGCTGCCTTTGCTTCAGCTTCCAAGGCTGACGAAGCCTCGGTAAGAGAAGTAGCTGCCAAAATAAACGCTCCGTCTTTTCCTCTACACACTGCCGCTAAAGCAGCTCTTTCCCCAACAAAAGCTGCATCAAAATTAATTTTGAGCCGATCATTATCGGGTGGAACCCAAAACTTTTGAGCCCCATCATTTTCATTGTCTTCAGTAACCATTTGATAACT
The DNA here is from genome assembly GCF_041429995.1 of Eschscholzia californica. NCBI lineage: Eukaryota > Viridiplantae > Streptophyta > Magnoliopsida > Ranunculales > Papaveraceae > Eschscholzia > Eschscholzia californica. Next base: position 37,789,839 of record NW_028238420.1, on the reverse strand, counting down.
AGTTAAGCCAGAGAAATCTTTATGCATAGCTTGGGCTTCCCGAATGACCGAATAGCAGTTCGGTTTCTCCCCTTCAAACACACATTTATTTCTAGCTTTCCAAAGAAACCAAGCTACATATATTCGAAGTTCTATCACCTCTTCCTCTTCACTGCTAGCTAACCAACGACACATTAGGTCTTGGAACCTTTCATCTCCTTCCACCCTCAAATTTAAAGGTGAACTCAGCCACGTTTCTCTCGCCACCCTACACGTTCTTAAAACATAATCGAGGCCCTCTTCTTCTTCCTTACACATAGAGCACTCTTTTGAAATTTGAGGATTGTATTTAAGCGCCCTTGACTTTGTGGGTAATGCATCATGTAACACTCTCCAAACAAACATTTTAACTCGTGGAGCTAGATTTATCTTTGTCCAGATCCTTCTCCAAGTAATGCCAAACGGCAACTCGGTGAAAGAAGAGGAGGAAGATGGTTTCTCCTTTGCAATAGAAGTATAAAGTGATTTGGAAGTGAAATTACCTTTTGTCGTATGTACCCAAACGAGTTGGTCGTCCCCTCCTTCTTTGGTCACCGGAATTTGTTTAATAGCTTTCACAGAAACTTCATCAAACATCACTGTTAATAATTGCAAATTCCAATTCTTTTCAACAGTTAGTAAGTCCCTAACAAGGAAAAGGTTTGGAATCTCTTGATAACCCTCTTTTTTATTTGGTTTGAACCCTCTTAAATTTGGTACCCAAGGGTCTTCCCAAATCCGAATCTTTGAGCCATCTCCCACCGAATAACAAGTGCCGTTTTGAATAAAATTTCTCATCTCCAACATGCTTTTCCATGTGGAAGTGGTGGACGTTTTGGCCTTATAACTCCAAAAGTCTTCGCTTTTGAGATATTTAGCCTTCAATAATTTTACCCATAAAGCCTTTGGTTCGTTTAAGAACCTCCAAGTTAATTTTCCCACCATCGATTGATTAACCATTCCCATATCCCTTATGCCTAGACCACCATCTTTTTGTTTTGCTTGTAGTTTCCTCCAATTAATATAGTGCATCTTCGATTTTGCCGTATTGTGTCCCCACCAAAAATTTCTTTGGCACCTCTCAATTTTATCAATAACACCTTTTGGAGCAATATTTGTCGACAAAAAGTATATTGGTATAGAAGCTAGTTCACTTTTGAGTAAGATCGTTCTGCCAGCATGCGATAACGAGTTTCTTTTCCACCCCATTAACTTCTTCTCAATTTTGTTGATGATAAAGTCATAAGATGCTATTTTGTGTTTGGGCTTCAACAAGTAATTCCCTAAATAGACATCTCCTCCTTCATCTCTTTCACCCCTAATATGTCAGTATCACAATTCTTGCTAAATTGTATCGATGATTTTTGATAATTGATTAACTGTCCAGAACAATTAGCATAAATCTCTAATATATTTTTCAGCTGATTAACATTATCTTCCGAGGCTTTCCCGAAGAAGAATAAATCGTCTGCAAACATAAGATGGCTCACACTTGGGGCATATCTATTCACTTTCAACCCATTATAAAGTCCACTATTTTCTGCATGTATCATGAGTTTAGTGAGGGTTTCAGAACATAGAATAAACAAATACGGACTAAGTGGGCATCCTTGTCTAAGTCCCCGCTTACTATAAAAATGACCTTTTGGTCGTCCGTTTAGTAATATCGAGAAAGATGGAGTAGACACACAATTCATTATAAGTTGGTGTGTATTTCCCAGGATCCCATATCTTCTCAATACCTCACTCAGAAACTGCCAATCTATTCTATCATATGCTTTGGCCATGTCGACCTTTAAAGCAAACGACCCTTCTTTCGCAGACGTATGAGCAATCGAATGAAAAATTTCTTGAGCAACAATAATATTGTCAGAAATCTTACGTCCCGGCACGAAAGCATTTTGGACTTCTGAAACCAAATTCCCTAATAGTGGTCGTAATCTGTTGGTCAATATTTTAGTGACGATCCGGTATAGAACATTGCATAGTGAGATAGGTCTAAAATCAGCTGGAGTTTCTGGATTCTTCACTTTTGGGATTAAAGCTATAAAGGTGTGATTCAATTTACCTTGTAGCTGACCTGATTCGAATACATTTTTGATTTGGGTTGTCACCTCATCTCCAATAGTACACCAACACTTTTTGTAGAAGATTGTAGAAAATCCATCCGGACCTGGAGCTTTACCCGATTTCATCGCCTTTATTGTATTCCAAATTTCCTCTTTTGACGGTGCTTGACTAATCATATGGTTTTCTGTTGCCAGTAGTGGTTGTTCCGTCATCGCCAGTCCATTAGGAAATTCTGTAACTTGTTCCGCTCTTGAAGCCCTGTAAAAGTGATCAATAAACACGTTAGTAATTTTTTTTGGATCCGAAGACCAACTTTGGTCCGCCATCTTTATTGCATTTATGTTATTTTTCCTTCTTCGATTCAGTACAGACAAGTGAAAAAACCTAGTGTTTTTATCATTGTCTTCCACCCAATGTTTCTTTGCTCTTTGCCGCCAAAACACCTCTTCTAAATTTCTCAATCTTCCCAATTTTTCTTTTAGCAAGTTCTCCTCCTCAATACCAACCTTAGTAGGTGGTTGATTTTGAATCTCCATCAACTCGGCTTCGGCCAATTTAATTTGTTCAAATAATTGACCAACCCTCCTTTTACTCCAGTATGTCAATCTAGTAGCCATTTGATTCAATTTCTGAGAAAAATCTCCACTAATTTGGTTCCAATTCTCCTTCATCATCTCCTCAAACTCCTCATGAATCACCCAATGTGCCTCAAACCTAAATGGAATTGGTCCTTTAATATGAGATTTAGAAGTATTTAAGATAATTGGTGCATGGTCGCTATTAACTCTTGGCAAGTGTTTTACTAATGCACCCTGAAATCGAATACGCCAATCTGGATTCACAAGTACTCGGTCTAACCTCTCCCTAATGTGATGTGAAATTCCACGACCGTTGGACCATGTATAGGCAGGTCCCGAATACCCCAAATCTATCAGATTACAATCATGAACCATCTCTTTGAACTGTTCTGCAGCTTTTTTGTTTAATCTCCCTCCCCATTTTTCGGACTCCATTAGAATCGCATTGAAATCACCCATTGCGCACCAAGGTTCTTGTGTTTGAGTAGCAAAATCTCGTAAGAAGTTCCAAAAATGTTCTCTGTTATTTGTACAAGGAGGTCCATATACTGATAATAAGCTCCACTTTTCTCCTTTCCCTATCTCCTTAATCCTTGAGTGTATATGATTACTCGAAGATGTCACAATTTCAATATCAATTTCGTCATCCCAAAGCAACCATAAGCCTCCACTTAGGCCCACAGACGGCACTATAAAGTAATTCTTGTAAATTAACTGTTGAATCCAACGATCCGATGATTGTTGTGATAATTTCGTTTCGGACAAGAAAATAATGGATGGTTTAATTGCCCGGAGGAATGTATTCACGGACAGAATTGTCGGAGCATTCCCCACTCCCCGACAATTCCAACTTTGTACTATCATTGGTTGAGCAGCCTTATGGGGCTGGCCGCCGTCACCCTTTCCTTTTCAACAAGTTCATCATCCAGTTTTCTTCTTTTACCACCCTCTTCCACCATTTCAACCTCTTGAATACTCATGTCCCTACCTCTCTTTGTAATTGTTAAATTCAATTCGGTTTTTGCAGGTTGGAATTTGTTCACTTCTCTAGCTAATTTCATCCAAGAACCACGGCTACGCGTATGCTCAAAGCGATCAAGTTGCGTCATATTCTTACACTTTGCCTGCTCTTTATCTGATTCAATTCGTCCTTCTTTCCAACTTTGTTCCTCATCTAACTTCTTGCCTTCATTCATTTCATTAATGGGTCTGCTCAGGAGTTGTTTTCTTCCCAGTTCAATATCCATTGGTGAATGTGTTTGTAAGCATTCCTGCTCTTTGAGAGTTTCTTTTCCTGATTGTATAATTGTTGTAGAGCCCAATAGACTATTCCCTACAGTTTGTTCACCCTTCCTAACCGAATTCTCCACCCCTGGATCAGTCAAAAATTTCCCATTATTTGATAGTATAGAATCGTCCCGGCCTTGCAAGTTTCTATTGTTTTTGAACGGTATAATGACAATTTCAGAGATAGTATCCTCGTCAAGCCCGACTTGGGTAGTAGTTTTGGTAGAGTTTTCTAACAGTGATTCATGATTATGAGTAGCTTCCCCATCCAAATTCACATATTGGTTCCGGTTAGGAAGCTTTTCAAAATTGTTAGAGTTGTTTTCGCCAGCTTTTCGGGGTAACCAATTTCCTGTATTTGCCTTCACCGAATTTCGTCCATCGCTTTCTTCTCCGATCATCTTATTTTTCTGAAGCTGATTTTTGGGTTTAAATTCTGCTTTCATACTATCACTAAACCTTGGTAATAATAGTTCTTTAGCTTTCTCTTGTATCTCTACCGGCCACTTGTCAGATATTGCTTCCCGAACCTTCGCCTTTGTTTCACAATCAGCCATTATATAGCCAAGTTTTCCACAGTAGTAGCAACATCTAATCAATTTTTCATACTTTATTACTAATGTGCATAACTTGTTATTAGATAACTCAATCTTCACCTCTGGTTTTAAGGCTTGTGTAACATTTATGCTAACTCTAATTCTGGCATATCTCCCCCACTTGCTTACCTCGTCGGCAGGAATAGGTTTTGGTTCTCCTATCATAAGACCAATCTTTCTCACCGCCTCAATCGTCAAGTACTCAACTGGTAATCCATGAATTTGAACGTGAAAATCTATCTTGTTAAACTTATAGTCTGACGGGAGCTTGTTTCGTTCACATCTTTCCCATAGCATTAGGTCATCTTGGACGTACCATGGTGATCCCTCCTCAACCTTCTCTTTATCATCCATAAGTTCAAAATTTATGAGGTAGGAGTTGTCACAGAACTCATTCACCCAGATTTTACCTATGGGTTTCCATGCCCTGAATAAGATTTCCTTAAGTATATTCATGTTTATGGTTCTCCCTGATATTAGTTTTATTACCAAGCTTTTCCTGCCTTCATCTTCCGATTTTGTGTCTGCCTCACTCAACTTTACTCTTCTTTCATCTTCCTTTCCCATTAGGTTTCCCATTAGCGTAACCATTGTTTCTAGGTCTTTTTCCATTGTATTAGTAGAATAATCAAAGTGATGACTAGGGTTTTGCCGATCTACCATACCCTAGTTATGGTGTCCGGCGAGAACTCAATTTCTCAGAGAAAAAGCCCTAAACGGCAGAGAATCTTTTTGCAAAACATTTAGTTACCGTGAGGACCTCTCCTTCAAACTTGGGGAGTTAATTTTGCGTATAAACAAAAGTCAAGTTTTTTATTTTGCTATTGCATGCCTCAAGGTTTATATTCTCCTTTTAAAAGGACTACCTTATCCTTCGGGTTAAAAGAAAAACACTCGACGTCTTAAGTTTGTGGAAGGCCAATTCAACACCAATAGGTAGATAAGTTATATACATAATGGCCTTACTCAAGAAACTTCTTTTGCATATATAATCACAGCACCAAGTAGCGCGACGTAGTATCTAATTCTTTATAAAGTCTAAGCAAGATTTGATTTCAATAATCAATGTGTTGCTTAATTTTGTCAACACTAAATTTTTGTTTTCTAATAGAAGCAAGTGTTCTTTCAACAAAAAGAACAAAAATAGAAGCAAGGCTTACGCGAAATAGTTTTTTATTGTTAAAGTTCTCACGTACAATCCACAAGTAAATTATTATAAATTTAGTAAATATATAAGTCGGAATAATTGAATAAGTGAGGTTTAAATTGCACATTTTCACAGATTGTGATTATTACTTTTCTTTGTTGATTATTTTATACATGCACGATTGCATTCAAGTGCTTGGATGTTGTTAAAAAAATCTTCGATCCACGAGACTAATTAATTCATTTTCCTTTCTAAAGATTTTGCTCATACACCATACACTATATACTGTAGTATGTTTATAGTTTTTGTGAATTTTTTGAAAAATAAACACGTATCAACCACTGAGTATAGAAGAAATGAATCAAGTAAAAAGCCATAACATTAATAAGCCCACTAATATAACACTAACTAAGTAACAAAGAGTCAAACAAAAAGCTTTACTATATCTTAATCTGATTTTCTCGAGTAGGGTTTAAAGAGATTAGTTTTGTACTATATTTAAGTAGGGTATGTGGGATTTAAAATCGTGATTTGGTGTTGGAAGATTATAAAAAAGAAAAATTGTCAAAAGTCTACCTCTCCAATCTTTGACCTCCAACTTCTATTGAAAATAAAAAAGACAGGATGCTTGGGCACTCATATTCTTCTGTCTTTTCACGAAAGTAAACTCGAAGGATTAAGGCTAAATCTCAAGACCCGCTGGTTCAATTAATAAAAGCTAAATACTTTTGTAATTTAGATAATCCCCGAGCTAGAATATCATTTTTTGGGTCGGTAATTTTTAGTAATCGCATTATATTCCCACACACTAGGCATATTCTGAAAGGTTAAACACGGCTAGTTTTGTTTATAAACAAATAACATAGTAAAACCCTAAAACAAAACTAAGAATCAATCATAAACTTAATGAAACAATTAAAAACAAAGTAAATTTGAAGCAGTAAATGAGAGACATAAATGTGTATTTATCTCAAAACCAGCAATAAGATGGAATTAAATGGAGAAGAACCACAAGTACTTGGCATTTGCTGGCACTCATTAAACCCTGAATTAAGACCCATTTCCTATTAGTAGCTTGTTATTTAATACATTTACTTACTAGACAATCTCCCATTTATTCCCCTTATTTGACCCATGAAGGCCCATGAGCTAATTAAGGCCCAAACAGAGAAATGAGTAAAGAACTTGTTGAGTTTTCCTAACTTATTGAGTTTTCTTAACTTGTCAAGAGCATCTCCAATGGGACATTTAAGAAAAACTCTAAAAATTCTAGTTGTGTTTCAACTAAGAATTTCTTTTTAGGTGGCAAAATAGAGATGACCTAAAAAATTTCTTTCCCATTAAGACTTCTATAATAATTTTGTCCAATACACATGGCACTCTCTTAAATTTAATAGAAAAAAGTAGTTAACATGAAAGATTTTTATTGATTTAAATTTTAAAGTGTGGTATGGTGACACTTAGAAAACTCAAAAAGAGACTCTAATTTTAGAGTGTCTTTTTTGAGAATTTCTATAATAAATGTTTTCACGTCATCATGGTTTGTCAATAGAGTGTCCCATTTGAGAAGGTTTATTTTTTTAACAAACGCTCTAATATTCGTAACTAGAATTATTATTGTAGATTTGATTTTTGAATTTTAAATCCATGTAATCTGTCCATATATAGATGCATTGTATTACTATATAATGAGAACCTCACACACTGATTTAGTGTGCAAGAGAAAATTCAAATACTCCATTTGTTTCTCTACATGGTAGCAGTCCTTTACTCCACAACCGCGACTTCCAGCTTCATTTTCTTCTTAGCACCTTACCAATGGCAACAATTCAAACAATCCATAAGTTTCATATAAACTATTTGATCTCTGTCAAGCTGATGAAACCAATTATTTATTATTGCTAACCCAATTTAAACCCTTACTTGAAAGCTATCAACTTATAGGATACGATCTCAACAAAAAAAAAGAACTTATAGGATACGACGATTGAACCATTTCACCTCCTCCACAAACACTTCCTAATTCAACTGAAGTTAACCCTGAATTTCTTAAATGGGAAGAACATGATCAAATTTTCCTCAGTTGGGTATTATCATCTCTGTCTGACTCAATCCTTTCTCGGGTTGTTGGACTAACCACTTCACGAGCAGTATGGGAAGCTCTTGAGAAACGTTTTGCTCCCAAAAAACAGGCTCATCTAATGCTCCTTTGTCGAACCTTAAATAACCTGCACAAAGGTAATAAAACAATGCAAAATACTTTTCTTCGACTAAACAATATTTTCTTCTACTAAACTACTTTACGAAGCTTATGGATTGTTTGAGTTGTTGCCACTGGAAGGGTGCTAAGAAGAAAATGGAGCTGGAAGTCGTGGGTGTGGATCAAAGGACTGATACCATGTAAAGAAACAAATATTTAAATTTTCTCTTGCACACTAAATCAGTGTGTGAGTTTCTCATAATTTACTAAGACGATACATCTATGTATATTTGAGCAGATTACATGGATTTAAAATTCAAAAATCAAATTTATAATAATAATTCTAGTAATCAATGTAATATTACGAATATATTGTGATTGATTTAGAGAGAATAAAGAGTGTCAATATATATGTGATTGAGAGTGAATATTTGAAAAAGATTTATCCTTGATTGAGATAGAGAATTATGTGATTGGATTGACATATTTATACTTTAGTTTTAGGTTTAGTCAAGAATATGATTCGTAAGACTTATTTTGTATGTAGATTATTAGTTTCAATTTTCTTTTTACGTCAAACATGATCCTAATTAATATTTTGTATAAATAGTAAATCTAAGTAGATAAACTCAATTATCAATTACTGAAGGGGGTAAATGTAATTATCAATTAGTGTTGAGGAGATAAACTCAAAAAATCCATGCTATTTTCCCTAAAACAATGTTATTTGCCCTAGAACTAGCTGCCAGAAACCCGCATGTATCCATGTATTCCATTGAAGTACAATAGAAATTTATGCCACCTGAATCTCTCTCCAAATAATGAAATGGGCACATACTTAATCGTAATTGACGTTCATCAACTTTCTATTGGGCTCTTAATGAGTAAAGTAACTATGGAAGCTTATATCACAAAATTACATTAACATCCTGCTTTGTTACTGTATGATAACTCAACTATAAAATTTCATTATCAATATTAGGTTGTATCCTTATATTTAACTAGTGTATATCCCGTGCCCTAGGGCACGGACACTTGAGAGAGATTTTAATTAGTTATTATTTTATTGAGAGAGAGATTTTAATTAGTTATTATTTTTTTGTATTATTTTTTTTGTTTATTTTCTCTTAAATTATTTATTATTTTATTGAGAGAGAGAGAGAGAGATTTTTATTTCTTTTTTTAACCCTTGAAATTTATTTGGTTTCTTTTTTATTACATTAGAATTTTTATTTCTAAGAAAGAAAAGATTATTGTTGTTTAAATAGGTAACTTTATTTCTACGAAGGACTATACTGTAATATTGGAGAAGGGCTTCTAGACAATATGCATAATTAAATAAGGATGTTTGTCTCAGTCATCGTTTTCCCTTCTGTTTTATATAATAGATTATGATTGAAATTTATTTTGTTTCTTTTTTTCTTAAATTAGCTGTTTTATTTCTAAGAAGGAAAAGATTATTGTTTTTTAAATAGGTAACTTTATTTCTACGAAGGACTATATTTTAAATTTTTAGAAGGGCTTCTAGACAATATGCATAATTAAATAAGGATGTTTGTCCCAGTCATCGTTTTCCCTTCTGTTTTATATAATAGATTTTCTCATAAATTGAGCTTAAAGAGCTATCTTTTTAGATAGCCAGCTTAGTACACAAGGGGTGATCAAGGATAGCTGAATCTTGGATTTCTTATGTGAGAATGGTGGTCGCGTTAGGGATTCTAAAATTTGAGTGACAAAATAAAATATGAGGGGCTAAGAACAAAAGGGTATGTGCTTAGCCCCTCTTCTTCATCTACACCACTATTCCGACCACTACCACCATCTTTCTGTCTCCTCCTTCCTTTTTCCTCTCCCTCACAGTTTGAGCAAAGGAAAATGATTCCCTCCCGAAGAACTTCGTCTAGGGTTAAGATGGAAAATCCTAGACGAAATTCCAGTGAAGAAAACTCCTTTCCTTCACTAAAAATGTGATGGGAGAGACAATGAGGGGAGAGAGGATAAAAGAGAAAGGAAGGGGGGAGAGGACATAAAACACATTTTTTTGTTGTTGAAATAAGGGCATAGAACACGTGGTAGTGTAGTAGTGCTTCTAATGGAGATGGTGGTCGGAGTGATGGTGGTGGTGGTGATGAACATTTTTTTTTGTTGAAATAAGGACATAAAACACGTGGTGGTGTAGTGGTGCTTATAATGGAGATGGTGGTTGGAGTGATGGTGGTGATGAACATGGAAAAGAGGCTAAAAACAACCTCCACCCCTTCTATATCTACTCAGAGTGTTGTATTTTCCGCAATTAAAATTGTATTTCTGAAGGAGTTGTTGGAGATTTAAGAAAAATAATAACTATAACATAAAGGATCTAACACCATATACTCAAACCAACTATCCTTCAATCACAAATCTTCATTCATCATAAACACAAATATTGTTGTTGTTCCTTTCATTAACAAGAAAAAGACATTCAAAAACATTAGATAATAGTCATATATACATACCAATGAATTACTTTAAATTTCTTCACAAAAGATCTTCTCCAAAGAAAGCCCTAGTTCTTTCTCTCTCTAAGAGCATCTCTAATGCAAAACTCATAAAAATCTCTATTCATCCTATGTGTCAAGTTTCAATTGAGATTCTCACTCCTTGATGCCCTTAATAGAGATCCTCAATTTTTTTTTGTCTCCAATGCAAAACTCTAAACTTATCTTATTTACTTACGTGGCATAGTTATTTTTGTCAATAAATAATTAGTTATTTTAGAAAATATAGAAGACTTGATTTCTATCGGTTGAAAATCAAATATTGATGAGTTAGACAATTAGAGATATCTCAAGAGGACACTCTAGAAATAGAGTGTCCTCTTGAGATATCTCTATTCCACTCTCGACATGTCATCTTAGAGATCCAAATAGAGCGTTGCATTGGAGAGGAGTTTTAAGAAAAAACTCTAAAAATCCTAGGTGGCACTCAGAGTTTCTAAGATTGAGTGTTGCATTGGAGATGCTCTAGGCTTAGTCAAGTTGTAGACATAAGGAACTCTACTACTTCTTTTAATTAATTTCAAGGAGCCATTTTCCTTCTTTGCCCCTTATATTTTGATAACACCACTCAAGCCCAAACTTCCTCACACTTCATATTGGCCGAAACCAAAATTTGGTTTAAAGCCCATTTTTCAACAGGAGCAACGTTACAGCTACAGGGTTTACACAAATTTATTTTTAGCGAGAACCTAAGAGAAGAAAGGAAGTTTTGTATTACCTAACTGACAATAAAATTTTAAGGACTCACTCACAAAACAGAGAAAACTACACCTTCTTTACACTTACTCATATGCTTACACCTCAAGTACATCACTCATAGCTTTTCTTTAGTTAATGCATAGTTCATCTTTCTCAAAAAAAAATGCATAGTTCATCTACTTTCTACTTACAAATTTTCTAGTAAATGTGTCGATTTGATTTTTTTTATTCAGCTTCTCTATGTCCGCAGTTCAAAGTAACAATCTCCAAATCTTTGGCTTCATCATGAACTTCACAATATGTTTCTAATAAATCATAGAAAAGCTTAAAACCATGGATTTGTGAACTAAATCAGTTAGGACCGGCTAGGACAGTGGCGGACCCAGAAAGTTCTCTTTGTGGGGGCACATTCGATTATATTAAATAGTAAAAAAACAAATGTGTATGACCTTTTATCAATTTTTTTTCACAAATCCATATACTATAAAGAAATTAAGGAATGAGTGGAAGAGAGATAAGAGTGAATTTAAAAAGAATATTGTAAGAAACTATATATAAAATTAAAAGATGAAGAGGGCACATGGGTTATATGAGGATACAAATAACGCTACTAGAGGTTGGATGTTTACTAGGAAATGTAGAAATCAAACTTGAGTTTACAAAATAATATTAAAAAAAGAAAATCGGAGTTAAAAAGAAAATTTACTGTGTCAAACGATAAACACAAAAAAAAATAGGAGTAAAAACAAATGAGTAATTTTAAAAGGGTTGCTCAAACTGTTATTGGCGCCCCCATTTCTTCATACTCAGCCCTCTAATAATTGCCTCCTAGATGGGCTCCAATACTATTTTCAAGGCGCCTTTAAAATCACTCAAACAATTAACCAACAAAAAAGAGGATGGTGGGGCTCGAACCCATGATCTACCTCACGGTAAACTAAGCAAGCCTCCAATGAGCCACACACTCATTACTTTAGGTGCCATTATATATGTATATTAAAATAACACTCGGATAACTCGGAACTATAGGACTTTCTGGCTCGGGGCCGTGGGGTCACGTGACCCCATAGGCCCCAACGTGGGTCCGCTCCTGGGCTAGGATAAAGACACAAAAGCCACATCACCTATTCCTTTCTCCTCCGCTTCACTTTATCTCTCCTCCATCACACTACCTCCTCTCCACCTCACCTTTCTTTTCCGGTGAATGGTGTCGCTGGCCGGAATAAAATTTCAGGCCACTCACCTTTCACATAAAAAAAATCTATCCCTTCTTCTTCTTTCTCTCTCTCTCCTCTTCTTCTTCCCCTCTCTTCTCTTTCTTTACCACTCTCTCTCTCTACCAACTGTCTGGCAAATGGGAGGATCCCCTTCGCCAGACAGTTGGTAGAGAGAGAGAGTGGTAGCGAAAGAGAAGTGTGAAGTGAGAGGAAGAAGAAGAAGAGAGAGAAAGAATTTTTTTTAATGTTAAAGGTGACCGGCCTGAATTTTTATTCCGGTCGGCGACCATTCGTCGGAGAAGAAAGGTGAGGTGGAGAGGAGGTGGTGTGATGGAGGAGAGATAAGGTGAAATGGAGGAGAAAGAAATAGGTGATGTGGTTTTTGTGTCTTTATCCTTTTTTTTTCAGAATTAATTTCATTTTGGTCCCTGAGGATAATTTAGTAAAAGATTTGGCCCTTAGGGGCCAAAACGAACTGCCGGACACAATTAGGGTCCAAAACTGTGAGTTGGTCACAATATGGGGTTCAAAACGGAATTAATCCTTCTTTTATTAAAGACCCAAATATTTGTATTTGGTTTGGTTAAAAATCCAATAAGGTAAAGGTGTTACAAGGTGTTGCAAGGGGTTGCAATGCAGTTGTAGTAAAGCGGTTGCAAAGTTGTTGCAATGCGGTTCAGACTCCAAAGTTGTTGTAAAGCTGTCGCAAAGCGTTGCAAAGCTATTGCAAGGCGTTGCAAATTAAAAAAGTACTCAGGAAGCTGAAGACCAAAGAAAAATTTGATTGATCCTTTTTAACCAAAGCCCAAATTTTTTAGGGACTTTTGGTCAAATTTATGGTTTGGAAATATAATCTGAAGTTCATGAAAAAAACTCATTTGAAAGGAAAAAATGTAACTGCCCAAGTTGTTTAACTATAAATATGTAAGAAAATTAAAACCAAAACCAGTCTCACAGGAGAAAGGGGAAGGACAAAGAGAGGTATATAAAGATAGAGATAGGTAGGGAGAGAGAGAGAGAGGGGAGATTGTGATGGTTTAAATAAGACATCTCTTATTCTTTCTTTCTTGCTATCTTTATTTAAAGTTTTAATCAAGCTTAAATTTTGTTTAAATTTTATAATAGTTCATGCTCTGTTGTGGGTTCCTCTGTTTCTACTCTTCTTTCTCTCTCTAAAACTCTCTCTCTCTCTCTCCCTCTTTTTCTCAAAGCAATGAATGAAAGAACTCTGTACTTGTAGTTGCAATATTTACTTCAATTTTCTTTCTTCTGCAAACACCTTGGGATTTTTCATCACAATTAATACAATTTCTGGCCTCAATTTAAACTCATCTTCTACCCATCCTTCAATTCCATTCAAACCTCTCTCTCTCTCTCTCTCTCTCTCTCTCTGTACTTCATTATAGCCTCCACCTCTCCCCATATAATAAATTAAGTTATAAAGAATACCCATCTCTCTCCTTTCCTTCAATTGCTTATATAATGACCTTACAACTTAAACGCAAACAAAAACAACAACAAATTCATGTTGTTGGTAGTTTTTCAAACCCTAGTTCTCCCCCTCCTCTCACTCTAGACCTCTTAATTCACCATTCAAACAACTATTCCTTACCTGTTGAATTAGAAGAACCTCATCCTCTTCCTTTAGGTTGCCAAAGATTCTTAGACCTCAAGGTATATATATATATATATATATATATATATACTTGTATGAGTCATGATCAGTCTGGTTCTTCGCCTTTTTTCCCCTGTTTTCATGATTTATTCTTGAAAAAATTGCTCTGTTTTCATAGTTATTTATAGTAATTACTTCTTTTTGTGCTTATTCTAATCTGGGTATTTGTTTTTGGGTTATATAGAGTGGTGAAATCTACTACAAAGAGAAGAAAGAAGGAGAAATCGGGTACGAAAGAATCATGAGTAGACACGGGAAGAGTCCAAAGTTAGACTTGAAACTGAACTTATCACCACCACCAAGGGTTTACAACAATGGGAACCCAAGAGTTGAATCACCAAATAAGTCTGGTAATTCATCACCAATATCACCACCAATTTCATGTGTTTCATCAGAGAATAATAGTACAGAAGATCAAACTCTTCAATATTCAGACAGTCCAGAAGCAACATCAATGGTGGTTGTCGGTTGCCCTAGGTGTCTTATGTATGTTATGTTATCTGAAGATGATCCTAAATGCCCAAAATGCAAAAGCTCTGTTTTGCTTGATTTCCTCCATGACAATACCACCAAGAAATCAAGGAAGAACAATTAGATGAAATCTTGAAGTTAGAAGCTTACCCATGCATGGTATTAAATATACTGTAGTAGTTAAATTAGTAACTAGGGTTTCTTTCTCTGTCTCTCTATCTTCTACCTAAATCTAATGTTGTTACTTCTTTTATGGGGTTTTACTTGAAAACCTTACTATTTTGGTATTTTGGGTGAAGGGGGTTTTCTTATGTGTGTTCTTAGTGTTTGTCTTAATTTTAATGGATATAGCAATCAAATTTAGGGTAATGGGTCTACTCTTTCTCTGTTTAGCTTTGCCTGCAAACATTTGTAGGACAAACTGACTCTCAATTCCCAACTGCCTAAATCTTCTGAGCAAGTAGGGTTCTCTCTCTCCAGCTCTTTCTCTCTCTAAAGCAATTAGTGGAGTACATTATTTAAAATTTTAGAAAAATATAGAAAATAAAATTAATAAAATGGAAGAAAAATATAAACAAGAGCATGTGAAGGTATTAAATCGAGTACATGGTTATCATTAAGAGGATTGTAATTAGGTTAAGAGTTGGGATAATCGAAAATGATAGGGCCACAAAAGTCAAAGCTGACTTAAACTGAAATCAACGGTCCTGATTTGAGGATCAAATTTCTGTAGATTTGTGTATAAGATACTGAGGATATTCTGACGGTTGATATTGTTTTCACTCCAATGTTCGTCACCTTCCGGTGGTTGTATCACCACTGTTGGTATAATTAAGAGTTTGGTAGAAATTTATACTTCACCTTAAAGCAATCTTTGCCCTTTACTCTCATGGATTCAATCTTAGAGGTGAACATAAAGTGGTTTTAACTATATTAAAAGTCAAATCACATTTTTCTTGGAAATTTCGCGTTACTTCGAGCAAAAATATTTGAATTAACCAAGGGACAACGGGAAATATCGTTGTCACCAAATTTTTACATGGTTGGAATTTTGTAAAGGGAGATACGTTAGAAGTAGCATTCCGCTTACGAGTTGTTGCAAACCTTAAAATGTGGTACCCATGGGGCAGAAAAAAAGAAAACTAGAGAAAGAAAGAAGAGAGATGGATGGTGGAATTGAGTGGAATTAATTACAGGTGAAGGAGGAGGAGAGTGATTAAGGATGGAAGAGAGAGATGTTTGTTTGTTGGGGATGGGAAGTTAGGTTTGAGCATTGAAAAGAAGAAGCTATTTTGGATTGAATTTCCATTAAAACAATTAGGGATATTTTGCAAAAGGGGCAAAGTAATGTTCCAAGTGATGAGTTTGGAGCACAAATTTGAAATTTTTTGAGTTTGGAGCATTGACTAACTTTGACTTAATTTTCTATCCAAAGATAACAAAAACTAACTTTTTAACTTAACTTTCCATCCAAAGTTAACAGAGACTAACGGATGTTACTGTCAATTTTTCATTACTGTTAGATTCTAGCATCGACGACTCACATCATTTTGCCAAATGGTCGGAATTAACTCATAGTTTACGACCAAAACTTTTTCTTCTGTAGAAGAAGTCCACTTTTGAACCAATGCAAACTCCATTATATTCATATAAACAAATGGTCGGAATTAACTCATAGTTTACGACCAAAACTTTTTCTTCTGTAGAAGAAGTCCACTTTTGAACCAATGCAAACTCCATTATTTTCATATAAACTTTCATAAACTACTTAAGTTTAGTACAAAATATTAAAAAAAATTACATGATTAATCCATATGTAGCATTCATCAATTCATTAACATGAATATAACCTGCATTCAAAAATATTGAAATATTTATATAATGTTCCCAACACTTTGTTCACATTCATCCATCTAGGAATTTAGTTTTGTCAAAAAATTACAACGGTAAACTCTTAAATCAAAGTAACTTAGCTCGTCAAAAAAATAACAATCTTTAAATCAATTAAGTATCTTTATGTTATCCAAAATATCAAAAAATATAAGAGTTACTAATCTAGTTCAATCATCGATCATAACAATTTTTCTCAGCAAGTCAGGGTTGCATCCACCTTAATTACTAACTAACTAGTAATGAAAAATTGACAGTAACATCCGATGCAAAATAATGTGAGTCGTCAATGCTAGAACTAACAGTAATGAAAAATTGACAGTAACATCCGTTAGTCTCTGTTAACTTTGGATGGAAAGTTAAGTTAAAAAGTTAGTTTTTGTTATCTTTGGATGGAAAATTAAGTGAAAGTTAGTCAATGCTCCAAACTCAAAAAAATTCAAATTTGTGCTCCAAACTCATCACTTGGAACATTACTTTGCCCCTTTTGCAAAATATCCCAAACAATTAAATGCAAGAGTAATTGAGACGGTTGATAATAATGAAGGTATAACGTCATTTGATAAATACATATTTATTTCCACCTTACTCCCTTCATCTTCAACTTTTCCTTCCTTCATCTTCAACTTTTCCTTCCTTCATCTTCACTCTCTCTCTAACTTTCTCTCTCTAGAAATATTGAATATAAACACTCTCCTCCCATCTCTCATTCACAAATGTAGGGACTTGACATAGAAAGATGGGAAGAAAGGGTACCTAGTTAAAAAAACCAGTAGAATCAAAACAATTAGAGTGACATCCGTTGACTTTTGACTATTTTGACCTTTTCATAAATAATAAAAAAGAAATTGACTACAGCCATGTCATTAACCTATTTTCAAAAGATCCAACATGTCAACCCTTCCATGGTTGAAAGAGTTGACATAAATTCAAAAATTTAAAGGTTTCAGGTTCCATTTTCAAAGATGCAGAATCTAGGTAATGTGGTCATCCCTAATTTTTCTAACTATATTGAAAAGAAAAGTTTCGTGAAAAATCATATTCAAACATATCAAACGTTAATCGACAAGATTTTTTGTCTCACTTGAATTTTATTCAACTTGATAACTTAGCCACCTAATATGGCAAATTGGCAACTAAATTTGTTTATCTTATAAATTATGGTGGAAGAGTAGAGGGCGGATGAAGTTGTGTATTAACTTCTTTCCACATCAAGATGACTCAAAGCATGTGACATTAAGAAGAAAATCTCATCTCCGATCAACAACCTCAATTCACAGACTCATCAATTCTCTAACTTCTCCGCTATTTGCTATGTTCAATGTGCAGTATTTTTAAATTCAAGAGGTTATGGGCTCGATTCATAGGGGCGGTCTTTATTACTCGTATGTAGAAAAAATTGTGATTATATAGTATAAATGAAGTAAAGATCTCTATGTCTTGTAATGGCCTTCAACGGTCTTGGTATAGTCTTTTAGGGGTTTCCTATGACCTTTAAAAGATCCAAGTATCTGTAATATGTCACCACATCAGCGGAGGACCGGGGGAGAGACTAAAATGGAGGGAGGAATAGAATTTATCTATTTATTTTTGTGTTCACATGATTTAATCAAAGTCATGTGAGATGTTTGGAATTTACTCCGTCATTAATGAAATGAATACTTCTTTCAGAAAAAACAAAAACGGTTAATAGTATACCAATTAAATTAGCTTAAAAATCCAAAACAATGGGTTGCAGTAGAACCCATTTTACAATGAAGATCATAATGGTATTTCCATAATAAGATAGATAATCCGAGTCAAAATCAAATAACCAGACAAATTTGACTATTTTATCTAAGTAAAGGTAGGTAATCTAAAAAGCTTGGACGGTTTGACTCATGGAAATCTACTCTAAATTTCTGTTTGTATTATATATATGTCAAAGTAGGTTTTCTTCCTCCCTTTCTAATTTGTACTCAAATGTGATCAAATTTAGTAATTAATGGTATCCTAATAAGTTTTGTTTTTAATAACAAAAGCGACCGTCACTAAAATCGATAGAGGGGTAACTAGTAAGTACCTCAGTTACATACACTATAGAACGAAAAGAACAACAAGAGACGCATCAATTTGAAAAAAAAATAGATGAAATTCCAATTGATCTGAGTGAATTTTTACGAACTATTATACATATATATATATATACATGTACCAACTAATAAACTCGGGGGGTTTGACATTGCCTCGACTCAGTCTACCTAGACTTGGATCAGATTCCGAAGTAATGGAGGTGGATCTTTCGATCCCAACTACTTAGACAAAGAGATAAAAGCCAACGTACTCCGCATTAGAAATACAATTGATGGTATTGAAAGTTTATGGGTGAGAGCATTGATACAAGAAGAAAAACAAAAATAAGACAAACATTTCTTCTTATATCTAAGAAAAGATCTAATAAGCTAGAGTAAAATATAGTAAAAGTTGAGAAGAAAAGAAGAAGCATTAATCCAATCAGAATAAACAACTGTTTTTTCTTTTTCTGCATCAAGTAAGTATTATACTTAAGCATTAGTAGTAAACTCCAACACCTCAAAACCACTATAGTCATTATCATATATGTATTTATAGATCATCTATATTTATGGCTCATAAATAGGTTGAGTAATGTCTGCAACTGAGTTAAGTACTAATTAAAATTTTGGTTGAATTTCAGATGGGGATATGTCCCAAAAGTCAAAATCGACCCGCTTGGGTGATGGGAAAAACAGTTCTTGCTTGTAACAATAAACTGAGTAGTTGATCTGAAAGTAGTCATGATTTTTGTTCAAAAAGAACCTAATTAGGAAATCGGTGTGCATCAATGAGTTCAAATATATTTTACTCGGACTGCCCTACGATAAATGGCAAAAGAACATGTATATGTAATATGTGTGTGTGTGTGTGATATTAAACAGAGTAGTTAAAACAATGAATAAAATATAAACTAGTCAAGGCGTTTGTATATACATACCAATGCAGGATATCGAACTAAGAATTCATCGAAGAAATAATGTGGTGTTGGCCGTCCCAAGCAAATAATCCTTTTTGGACCACCCAAAAAGGCTACGACATCCGCTAAAATGTGAAGCCTGAAAATTTACCAAGTCCGGTGGTTCTTAATACAAAATTGTCTTGGTGGGTAAAACAACAAGATAATACTTGCATTTTAATTTGTGGAATGCAATGAACGATGCTGATTTGACGATCAAATACAAGCATCCTGCAAGATGCAACTATTAGACACACACACACACACATATGTGTGTATATATATATATGTATTGCAATTGCCCCGTCGAGCAAAACAAACCATTATAACTATTTTGGGTATCACAAACAGAGTATATATGATGTGGTTGATAATGTTAGAATAATATATGTAATAGTTAGGGGTTGTTTAGTAATTTGCCCTTTAAGGACCTTTTAGTCTTTTATCATTAGTATATATTTGTTAAGTTGTAACCCTAGTTTAATTGAATGAGATTCATAGCCTCTACAATGTTTCTCCTATTCCTCCTTCTTTATGATTATTGTTATTGATTTTCACATGGTATCAGAGCATGGTTCTTGAAGTTTTTCTATGGCTTGAGCTAGAAGAGTGGAGAAGATGAAGGTGGTTTTGGGTTTTTGGTGTTGACGGTTTTGACGAGTTGGATTTGTAGGGGTTTTGAAGAGTAGTTCTGTTTTAGGCCGTTATTGTTTGGAGAAGAAGAGTGGTATTATTTTGTTTTGGTTGGATTCAAACGGTTTTAGTTGGATTTAGTTGATTCAGGCAGTTTTAAAGAAGGGGCTAGTGTTGCTTTGGTTGGATTCAACAGATAGTTTGGGATTTTGGGTGGTGCTGTTTTGGATTTTGGCCCTTAGGTGTGGATTTGGCACTTACGTGGTTTTGGATCTGGCACTTAGATTTAAGTGGAAGTTGTAACTTCAACAAAAAAAAAAAGGTGGAAGTTGTAATGGCAGTTTTGAATGAAGGTGGGATTTAAAAGAAATGGTCTTTGTGGTTTAGATGTGTTAGTAGTATGGTATATAAGACAGTGGTATATTTGTTTTGTGAAGAGAAGGAACCTGAAGACAGTGGTAAACATTGGAAGGTGGTTTTAGATTGGGTAAGGGGGTTTTTGGTTAGTAGTTTTGGCTGGGATTGGTTTTAAAGTAGAATAGGCGGTTTTTGGAAATTGCTGGTTGGTTTTAAAGGTGGGTAAGTTTCACTTAGGGTTTCACTTGGGTGGTTTTGGAAATTGCATAAGGTGGTACAAGGAAGATATAGCTGGTTGTGATTGTGAAGTGCCGTTTTGTGAGTTTTGGTTGGAGTTCTCCATGGCTCTTTGATTTGTTGACGGTTTTGGATCTAAGGAAAGCTGTTTTTAATTTTGATTTTGTTGGTGGCCGGTTTGGATTTGGGAGTAGGATGATTTGCTTTATTTAAGGGACCGTTTGGATTTGATTTGGTAGCTGGAAAATTATCATCTGCAAGGGATCGTTTGGTTGCGCAAGAAAATTATTTTCTTCAAGAGATCGTTTGCTTCCGCAGAAAAATTATTTTCTCGTTACAGATCTGGTATTGTTACTTCACTTCTTCTTCGTATTTGTTTAGCTAGTTTGTTTGGTGTTGTTTTGATTTTTGGGGGTAGAAGAAGGTGGTTTAGTTTTGAATGCCTGTTTTGATTTGATTGGTAGTTTTGAATGGTATTAAATAGTATTGAATGGTAATATTGAGTGGTTTCGGCGGTTTGAAATTGTTGGTGGTAATGAAATTGAATGGTTTAAGAAGTAATTGAATGGTAGTTTTGGTTGGGATTTGATTTGAGTGGTTTTAGATAAGGTGGTTTTAGAATTTGGAGGAGGTGGTGTTACTGAAAATTTGAAAGTGGTTTTGGATTTGTTATTGAACTTGTTGGCAGTATTGCATTTGAATGTTGGCAATATTGCATTTGCATCTTCTTCCTCCTCCTTTGGGCATTGCATTTGCATCTTCTTCCTTCTTCTTTTGAGCAATATTGCATTTGCAAATTCTTCCTCCTTTGGGCAATATTGCATTTGCATTTTTCTTCTCTTCAACGATTGCATCTTCTCCGTTTGCAGTTTGGCAGTAATTTGCAGTATTGAATTTTGGTTCGTAGTATCGGATTTTGGTTTAGCAGTTTTGCAGTATTGGATTTTGGTTTGCAGTATTGGATATTGGATTTTGGTTGGCAACATCGAGTTTTTGGATTTTGGTTGGTAGGATCGGATATTGGATTTCGGTGGCCAATATTGGACTTTGGTTGACAGTATCGGATATTGGATTTTGGTTTAGCAGTTTTGCAGTAATTTGCAGTATTTGGTTTAGCAGTGACTTGTTCACCAAGTCACACTCGGTTCCACGCTTTCGTTGCTTAGTTAGCAAACTCTCGATACTTTTCAAAATCGCATCGTGAGTTTGAGGGAGGGTGTTAGAATAATATATGTAATAGTTAGGGGTTGTTTAGTAATTTGCCCTTTAAGGACCTTTTAGTCTTTTATCATTAGTATATATTTGTTAAGTTGTAACCCTAGTTTAATTGAATGAGATTCATAGCCTCTACAATGTTTCTCCTATTCCTCCTTCTTTATGATTATTGTTATTGATTTTCACAGATAAGACAACTTCATAATGTTTTAACGATTTAGAAGACAATCCTAATGTTTTACTATTGCTGCTTTAGACTTCTATGCTCCTTCCTCTTTATTATTCGAGATCTCTTCCTAATAATCTTAACATTCAATTTGATTCTTTGATGTGGTTCGTTGAACCTACAACTTTTGGCTGGGCAAAGATATATTCATCTCAAAGTGCTCTCCTGCATTTTTGTAATGTTGTAAATTATAAATGTGTAACCATCTTTGGCCCTAGTGCCCCACATTTCTTAATACTAAATAACTACGTCGCCAGGATGATCTTATATTTTACGGAGGAGAGGGAGGCGAGTGGTAATGAAATGCTAATATTAACATGATATTCACTTACATGACTGACAAGTAAAAAAAAAACACGCCCAAGTTGAGAACAAGTTTCAACTTGCGAATGGAATAAACAATTTATCAAACACTAAGCATATTCAACTACTACATTATACTCAAATAACTAGCTGTGTTTAGGATATCAATGAAAAAAGAAAAGAAAAAGGTTTTCTTTGGCAAAGTTTCTTAGTGGTACAAATTTGTTAATCAATGTAAAAAAAAAATTTATTCAATTTGAAACTAGAGGAATTTGGGAAATTATAAACAAAAGTAAACTGAAACCTTATTATAATTCATCAACAATGAAATGCTTCCTTACCAGAAGAGATTGAGATTATTGTAAGTTGGTGAAATTGAGCATACCCACAAAGTAGGGCAGCCATTCTTTATATAATGAAGTAGAGAAGGGATAATTACAATGATGTCTCACTCAAAGCTAGTAATTACAAAACAGACCCTCATAAAGCTATGTATACACTAACACCCCCCCCCCCCTCAAGCCGAACGCCATTAACAAGTGAGAGCTTGGCCTTTAACTCATTAAACCTGGTGGATGAAAGACCTTTGGTGAAGACGTCTGCTACTTGTGAATCTCCAGGAATGTAGTGAACTTTTAAGTTGCCTGCTTTGACTTGTTCTCTAACGAAATGAAAGTCGATGGCAGCATGTTTCGTTCTTGAATGAAGGATGGGATTGACATAAAGATATGTTGTGCTTATGTTATCACAATATATGATTGGTGTAGAGGAGTTAGAAATTCCCAATTCAAGAAGCATATTATGAAGCCATCGAATTTCAGCACAGGTGTGAGAGACTGCTCGAAATTCTGCTTCAGTTGAAGACCGAGCAACTGTTGGTTGGGTTTTAGATGTCCATATAATGATATTTGGACCAAGATAGACACATGAGCCTGAGGTGGAGCGACGATCATCCGGCGAACCAGCCCAATCAGTATCGGAATATCCAATTATGTGCTGACTGGTTGCTCGTCGGAAACAGAGACCATTCGAAATAGTACCCTTGAGATAACAAAGTATCCTCTTAGCTGCAATGAGATGAATTGATGAAGGTTTGTTCATAAACTTAGAGACCTGATTAACAGAGTAAGCAATATCAGGTCGAGTTAATGTGAGATATTGAAGAGCTCCTACAAGGCTTCGAAATAGTTGAGGATCATCCAGAGGAACACCATCTGATTTTGATAATTTAGTGCCAGTAGTGACTGGAGTAGATACTGGTTTGGAAGAATTTAAACCAAATCGATGAAGGAGATCAGTAATATACTTTGTTTGGGTTAATGTGAGTGTGTGATGATCCCTTGAAGCCTCCACTCCTAGAAAATAGCTTAACTGCCCCATATCAGTCAATTCAAACTGCCGATTGAGCTGATGAATAAGTTTGTGTATATCTGAAGAAGAGGACCCTGTTACAATTATATCATCCACATAGAGAAGTAAGATGATTAGAGTATGAGGAAGACGAAGATAAAACATAGACGAGTCAGAGATGGATTGTTGAAACTTCAACCGAAGGAGACAGTCACTAAATTTCTTGTGCCAAGCCCTAGGAGCTTGCTTTAATCCATACAAAGCTTTGTTTAATTTGCAGACATGCTCTGGAAACCTTGAATCGACGAACCCTTTCGGTTGAGTCATGAAGACACTCTCTTGCAAATCACCATTGAGAAATGCTTTTTTAATATCCAATTGCCTAATTTCCCAATTCCCTGTAACTGCTAGTGATAGAACTGTTCGAATCGTTTCTGGTCGAACCACTGGGCTGAATGTTTCAGCATAATCGATTCCTGCTTGTTGAGTATATCCACGAGCCACAAGACGAGCCTTGTAGCGAAGAACAGAGCCATCAGGTCGCTGTTTGACTTTATAAATCCATTTTGAATCTACTAAGTTCATATTAGGTGTTCTAGGAATGAGATACCATGTTCCATTTTTGTGCAACGCTTGAATTTCATCTTCCATTGCAGCTCTCCAGTGAGCTATCTTCGAGGCTTGAGCAAATGTGCTAGGTTCCTACAATAAAACATCTGAAGAAGATTTGTTAGTGGTAAGTAGAATTTTGAGTTTTCCTGTGCCATCTCGACTGCGAGTGATCATTGGATGAGTAGAGGAAGAAGGAATTGAGGGATTAAGTTGAGAAGAGTTTGATTGAATTTGGAGAAAAACAAAATTAGGGTTTTGCGAATCAGTATTCGTAGGGATTATTTCAGAAAAGGAAGAAGGCGGAATTGAAGTGGACGCGTGGGGGACACTACTCTGATTGGGATTATTATTAGTAGACACGTTAGGAGCAGGGACCACGTCTGTAGGCAGGCCAGCTGAGACTGCTAGACGAGGAGTAATGGGGACAAGTGGAATAACATTAGACAGAACGTTTTGTCGAGGGACCACAGAGGGACTGAGGACAGGTGACCGTTGAGAAGGGGAATGTGGTGTCCCTCGAGCAGATGACGTGTTACTGAGTGGTCCAGAAGGACGAAAATTTTCAAAACCAGGTGGCACACTTGGAGTGGGTGAAGAAGCTGAGTTAGTACGGTCGCTGGAAGGTGAGGGATTTGGACGACCAAGATTTGATAAGAGAGGTTGATCAGCAACCGTCCATTTCAAAAGAAGAGGAGAATAGGGTTTGCTTGAGGAAGATGACGAACTGGAAGTAGGAGAAGAATAGGGAAAGAGATTTTCATCAAAGATTACATTACGAGAGATGTAGATCCTGGACGAGTTTTCATCAAGGCATAAGTAACCTTTGTGATGAGAGCTGTACCCTAAGAAAACACAGGGTTTTGTTTTGACATCAAGCTTCGAAGAACGATAGGGAGTGAGGAGAGGGAAACATCGACAACCAAAAATTCGAAAGGAGTAATCGGGTTTCAAATTAAATAAGACTTCAAATGGGGATTTGTTATTTAGAACCGATGTGGGCAATCGATTAATGGTATACACAGAAGTTTGAAAAGCTTCTGGCCAGAAGGTTTTGGGAATAGAGGAGTGATGAAGAAGACAGAGAGAGGTTTCTACAATATATCGGATTTTCCGTTCAGCAATCCCATTTTGTTGTGGGGTGTGAGGACAAGATTTTCTGTGTTGAATACCATTAGTGAGAAGAAATTGAGAGAAATCATTACTGATATAATCTCCTCCCCCATCTGATTGAAGTGTTTTAATTGGCTTTGAAAATTGTTTTTCCACAAATACCTTAAAGTTTTTGAAATGAAATGGAACTTCAGATTTGTTCTTCATGAAGTAAACCCATGTGAATCTAGTGTAATCATCAATTAAAAGCAACATATATCGAAAACCAGAATTAGAGAGAACAGGTGATGGCCCCCAAACATCACTATGAATAATCTCATTAGGTTGAACAGAGGAATGTTGAACAAGTTTGAAAGGAAATTGATGATGTTTTCCTGAAACGCATCCAATACAAATAGATTTGCTCATTTTAGAAGAAGTTACAGGTAGTACATCATTACTAATTAGGTAATTTAAATTTTGGAGATGAAGATGGGCAAGCCGACAGTGCCAAACATCTGGTGTTGCTCGAGTACCAGCTGACATTGATTTTGCATAGAGAGAGAAAGGAAGAGAAGGAGCAGGGGCAGTGGAGACACGAAACGATCCATCTTCAATCGTGCCTGCGAGTAGTATCTTCATTGATAGAAGATCCTGAACATAGAAACCGCCACGATTAAAAACTACTTTGCAGTTGAAATCACGAAGGAGATGAGAAATGGAGATTAGATTTTTCTTAAATGAGGGAACCATAAGAACATTTGTAAGAGTAAAAGTAGGTGTTAAGTTATAGTTACCAACTCCTGAGACAGAAGCAGCCGAGCCATTACCCACTATAACCTGATCAAGAGGATGAATTTCAGAACGAGAGCTAAGAGAAGCATTGTCAGATGCTAGGTGAGATGTTGCACCATAATCGACATACCAATTTGGATCAGGAGGAAGAGAGTCGATCCCAAGAACAGCAAAAGATGTAGATAAATCATTTTGACGAGTCAGATGAAAGCATTGACGTGCTGAATGCCCAATACGACCACAATATTGACATGTGATAGGAGATCGATCAGGGGGTTTTCCAAGAACAAAGGATGAGTTTTGGCGAAAATTTCCTCTCCCTGAGTAAGAACCTCGACCTCGATTCCCTCTGGTTGAATAACCACGACCACGAGAAGGGTAAGACTGAGTGGTCGAATGAGGAGGAGGAGATGTGTGAGAGAAGAGGGCAGTGGGTTGTGGGGTATTGGTCTGGAGAAGTTGAAGAAGAAATTCACGAGTAAGAAGCTGAGAGTGAAGCTCAGAGAAAGTGGGAGGTATTAAACGAGTTGTAATGGAGGTTACAAACCCCTCATATTCAGGACCTAGGCCAGAGAGAACTATAAGAACCAGTTCATCATCACTAACTGGATGGCCTATGGCTGCTAAAGAGTCAGTGATACCCTTTAGTCGAAGAAGAAACTCAGAGATAGTTTGAGAACCTTTCTTAGAGGTTTGAAGCTGGAGTTTCAAGTTCATGAGGTGAGCTGAGTTGAAGGAGGAGAAACTTTTCTCCAGAGATTCCCAGACTGCTCGAGAGGAAGTTAGGCCAAGAACTTGGGTGAGGATTGGCTCAATAAGAGTGGCATTTAGCCAGGAGAGAAGCATTTGGTCGATTCTATACCAATATGCATAGTCTGGATTAGGTAAAGAGACAGAAGAAGTTTCAGAGGAGGAGGTAATGAATTCAGGTGGAGGTGGGTAAGAGCCATTAACAAATTTGTAAAGGTCTTGAGAGTGTAAGATTGGAAGGAGCTGACTCTTCCATAGCAAATAGTTGGTGTTATCCAACCGGATGGAGATGAGATTTGTAATATTAGTGAGAGTAGGTAGTGTTGAAACAGTGGTTGAGGAGGTAGGGAATGAAGAATTTCTGGTAGGAGAAGAAGTATTAATGGTGAAGTCAGCCATGAATGAAACAGTAAGAAAGGAGAAGAAGAAGAAGAAGAGGAAGAAGAAGAAGGAGAATAGCACAAGACCCAAAAAGGATTAGGGAGGCGGCTCTGATACCATGTAAGTTGGTGAAATTGAGCATACCCACAAAGTAAGGCAACCATTCTTTATATAATGAAGTAGAGAAGGGATAATTACAATGATGTCTCACTCAAAGCTAGTAATTACAAAACAGACCCTCATAAAGCTATGTATACACTAACAATTATATCTATTTCTGATTTGTAGACATCAGTTTGAGTATAACTTGTCATAGAATCATATGCATTGTCCTCTCTTACTCTCCATCCTTTTTTCCCTGTAAAAAACAGAGTTTCCCTCATTTCCCTCTTCTAATTTCGACATCGATTAAGAGGGAGAGAGTCGGGGAAAGAGATTTGGGGGAGGAAGGAAGGGAGTCATTGGAACAGAGAGGGGGTGCCAATTTCTGTTTGTACGGCACCGTTCCGCACAGAACGTTGCTAAAAATGATTAACATAAAGTCTTCAATTATCACATAGCAAGGGTTGTCAAAAGCCACACCAAACATGTTGTTAAAGTTAAGTGTTATTTCCTTTTTGGCCCTCTACTTTGAGACCAACTTCCTTCTTGGCCCCCTATTTTTCATAAATTCAAAGATGACCCCCTTTTTTAATGTAAATGTCATAAAAAAAATTATTATTAAAAAAAAAAAATTCTCTCATCTCTCTCTCTCTAAACACTCCGTCGGAGGTAGTCTGTTCAAGAACAGACCTTCAAGTCACAGATAAAAAACTTTTCTGACCGACGACCTTCATCGGAAAAGAGAGAGGTGGGTTGGAGAGAGAAAGAGGTGAGTTAAAGAGAGAGGTAAGGTGGAGAGAGAGAGGTGAGGTGGAAGTGAGGTGGAAATTCATGTTTTATAATTAACATTATTTTGAATAAATATTTATATGAAGGACAGTTATGACATTTACATTAAAAAAGGGGGACGTATTTGAATTTATAAAATGTAGGGGGCCAAAAAAGAAGTTGGTCACAAAGTAGGGGCAAAAAAAATAGCTCTAAAGTTAAACATCTTTCTACAAAATATAAAAGGATTTGATACACTTGAATTAAGGGATATTTCTATATTTACATTAACTCGCTTTATTTGTTTCCATCTATTGTAATACTTTACATTTATAAATAAACATATAGGTACATTATTTCCGTCACCTAGAACCTCAATCTCTTACAAAAATCATCCCATACCACCGACAAAAGTCACTTCAAAAGGTTCGGAGTCACTTAAAAGTGTCACCAACAAAAATGTTGCCAAAAGTATCGCAAGAAGTCCGCCTGAAAGATATCACAAAAGTCACCCCAAAAAACATCATCAAAAGTCATCTCAGATGCTGTTAAGAAAGCGCCATGGAAAGTATCTCCTAAAAGCGTCGCTAGAAGCTACTCCACAATCATTGCTAATAAATTATAACAAAGTGTCGCCCAAATTCACCAAACATCCTGAAAAGTCATACTAAACATCCTGAACATACTAAAAGCGTCACAAAAAGAAACACTGAAAGCATCGTCTAAGACAACCCAAAGCATCGTCTAAGACAACCCAAAGCATCGCAGATGTCACCAAAAAGTGTAACGAGAAGCCACCACAAAAGCGTTGCCAAAAGTCACACCGAAGTGTAATCTTCCAAATATATCATTTCTAAATTAGTCCAAATTGCAAATAGAATATTTTCTTTCCTCCTCTTACTTTGTAATCCTTGCAATTATGTGGACAAAATCAAGATATTAATTAGAAATGAAAAGAAAGAAATTTTCCTCTTTCTTTTTTGTGACGTAATATTAATGACCGAATTAAAATGTTTTACGGAAAAGAATCCAACTTTATTCTCACCTTCAACTCCACCCACAGCCCATATTTCTCTCTCTACCCTTCTTCCCCACTTCCTCAATTTCTCTATCGCCGTTATCTCTAGCTCTCATCGGATCTTATCTACTCCGTCGGAAACTACAGTTCTTCCTCAAAAATGACGTTTGGGTCCGGAGGATCTGGTGTTGTTGGTAAGAAATCTAACCTCCCCAAATCTGTTCTTCTTTTGGGGTTTTTGAGGTCTTCTTGATTGTTAGGTTTCTGTTGTTCTGATATGTTTGCTTGTAATTTGTTTATTATGTGAGATACTTAATGGGTTTTGTTCAATTGTGTTTTGGATTCATGGTTTCTGTGTTTTTGGGTGTTTGATTCTCTTTTTATTCTCTGCTTGTGGAATAATTGAGTTTTCTCAGGCTATAATTTTCTTTTTTAAATTCTTCTTATGGGTTTTGATATATGTTCTAATCATGTTCTTTTTAATGGGTTTTCACTTTATATGTTCATGATTTTTGGTTTTAGTCCATATTTACCATCTACTTAGAAAAAAAACTCCAGTCTTCTTCTTGATGCGTTTATGTTCATGATGTGTTATCTTAGAGGTTGAGTAGAAAGATTTATTTTCATGCTTGATAAGGGGTAGGATTCATGCTTGATAAGGTGTTTCTTTGAATTGATCAACAAATTTAGGTAAACTATATAGGTAGGATTCTCTTTACTTTTTAGTTTTTTTTCCAATTAAAGATATTCTGAATTTTTATCTTAATACGATAAAAAGGTTTTGTTTCCTCTTTGCTTTCGATCTTCTCACTGAAGTGAGAGAAAAGGGTTAACTTTGTTTTTTGTGTGTCTGGATAATTCCACTTGATAAGCATATACATATACAAGTTATCAAGTTGGGGAGCTAGTTCCACTTTGTAATTCACCCTACTTAAGCTCGTCCAACTAAGGATTTTGGTAAGTAAACCTTTATACCCATACTTGGCTGAAGTCTCAACAGCCTTGCTCGCAGTAGCCCAAGTGGGGAGCAGCCTACGGTTGGTATTAGTTAGCCCGAATCCAAACCCCGTTCTAATATTATATTGCAAGTCTGCAACTAAAAATTGAAAAAGATGTAATTGTACTGCGATCTTGCTTGCTAAGTAGTTGGGATTGGCCTACCCACCGAGTAACACGTGGATCGGATCGGCGTAGTGGATAGACCAAGCCTATCTCATGGAAAATGGTCTATCATTCCTTAAGGTCAAAGAATGAATGTGCAGTTATTTGTCTAATGTTAAACCATAAATTTCTTAAATGACGTTGTTACCTTTGAATTTTTGTCCTAACTCCTAGAAAGAATGAATGTGCAAGTACTCACAAAATATAAACATCACACATAATACCATTTGCACTGTCTAGGAGTGTTCAGGACGAGTAACCAAGTGCCCAACTCGAGTGTATGAGTATCTGTGTATTGGGCATGGTTGACGATACTAAAAGAAGCATTCCCTTTATTGGTTTTAGCTAATGTAAACATGGTTATAGCTTGGCTTAAAAAACCAAACTTGCTAATTGACCACAATGTGTTTTCATCTGACCATATAATCCCAAATAAGATAGTGGTGGGATTATCGCGAAGCTTTACACATTTTACATGGAAAACCTGAAGTCAGATGTCAACGTTTATAAGTCCTTACGTATATACATTGTTTTTGAGTTCTATAGGCTCTCAATGAGTTGGGTCAAAAGCCTAGAATGTATCTGCATCTTGATCATATCTGAAGATTGTATTTCTCCTATCGCTCCATGAATAACAGATTGTGGAGCACCCAATATCAACTTCAGCTCGCATTCTTCCATTATATAATGCGTCTTTGGCTAACCTATTTGAGATTCTTCAGTTCCCACTTTTATGTCTTGAGTTTTGTTTATGGATATATGTGTGTCTATGTGTGCATATATTATGCAGTCCCAAGAAACTTCAGATTGCTGGAGGAACTTGAGCGAGGCGAAAAGGGTATTGGAGATGGCACAGTTAGCTACGGAATGGATGACGGAGATGATGTTTACATGCGTTCTTGGACGGGTACCATAATTGGTCCCCATAATGTAAGCCCTTAAAACTTACCTGCTCGTCTTCTTTAGTTCTCGAGGTAGACGATAATATAAGCTCATTAGTTCTCTTCAGTCTGTCCATGAAGGTCGCATTTATCAATTGAAGCTTTTCTGTGACAAAGACTACCCAGAGAAGCCTCCAAGTGTTAGATTTCATTCACGGATCAACATGACTTGCGTGAACCATGACACTGGAGTGGTAAGTGGTCAAGCTCATTTAATGCCATGGATTTTCTTTTGACTCTTTATGTTTTCACATTGTAAATGTATAGTTGTCTTCGCACTTGAAAGCTTGCCCCAGTTTTTGTCTCCTCCTCACAGGTCGAAAATTAGTAAGACCATCCTGACTCTAGGTAGTTTCAGTGATTGTATTTGTGTCCATAATTCTCATTATTTCAACCAGATATCAGCGACCCGTTTCTCATTTGCAATCCTCCTTTATTTGTTATTTGTAATAGTAAGACAAGTGTTAAGCGTAAGGATTATCGCCATTGTCCGCACGTTCAGGGTTTTGTTTCTAACAGAAGCACCAGAAGCCACTTGGAAGGCCTCATCACTTACTAAGCTTGAGCTTGCACCTAAAGCGCAGTGTGCAGACGCTCCCATAAGCGACGTCTACTATTACATAAGACTGCCCTTTAGTCTAAAACCAATTGATCCTCTCTTTCACCTTTTGGCTCATTATGGACACTGAGCTATAATACCATCTAACATCTGCAGGTAGAACCAAGAAAGTTTGGGATGTTGGCAAATTGGCAGCGGGAGTACACAATGGAGGACATATTGACGCAACTGAAAAAAGAGATGTCGACCTCACACAACCGGAAACTGGTCCAACCTCCTGAAGGTACCTACTTCTAGTAGTAGAAGAAGGCTAGATCGATACCATAAACTAATCAGTTGCATGTAATGGCATATCGGCTTATAGCCATATCTGGTTTGTAAAACTGTGTCTTTCCTATGAAAGTTAACAAAAGAAAGGCTCAAGGTCAAGGTGTAAACCTTAAGTGTCTAGAAAACCATTATCTGTGGATGCCCATTTCCATTTTCTTGGACTTGAATTAAAACTGTGTTTTAGGTTGTTTGATGAATATGAAAGATACATTCTTGAGCAGATTGACATAATAGTATTCTTCAATGTTTTGTTTGCTTTTCTTTTCCTTTATAATCCAAAGGAAAATAAGATAAGTCATTAAAGTT
Source organism: Eschscholzia californica (assembly GCF_041429995.1). Lineage (NCBI taxonomy): Eukaryota > Viridiplantae > Streptophyta > Magnoliopsida > Ranunculales > Papaveraceae > Eschscholzia > Eschscholzia californica. Next base: position 37,757,311 of record NW_028238420.1, on the reverse strand, counting down.
TTATGAATAACAAGAAGTCAGGTAAATTTAAAGCTTCCGAAAGATTATTTTGTGTTTCATTTTGAGAATTGTCTCCCAGGCTGATTGTAGTAGTAGGTTTCTCCGTTTTACAAGTTCATCATATTGGAATTTTTAGTTAATTTCTGATTTCTGCAATGAATTTTTAAGTGTCTCTACAAGTGAGGAAAAAAAAGTTAATAAAAACCCTCCTTTTCCATATCGAAAATGAACAATTGATTGAAAGCTATGGAGCAAAATGGTCTAAAGTCAAAATTTTACTTACTTTTATCTGTAATGGTTTGTAATGTCTCAAAGCTTATTAGTTATTGATTCTACGAGCTCACTCAAAACGCTTAACTTACTGAGATTGAGCGTGTTACGTGTACCTAACTTTAGGCTCCGGTCCTTCTCTCACTCAATATTGGACTATCATGGATTAGTTCTTTTTGTTGTTTTACCATTCAACAATAAAATTGAAGCACCCTCACACACCTACCTTTACGTTTTGTCATTCTTGAAGGCCATTAATACATGGACAATCAGCTTCCTTAGGAGGCCGAAACAATAGGTGTATCAAATTAATTCGAAAGGGAGTGAAATTGAAGGGTCTAAACCTAAATATCCGGCCCTCTTACTAATGATTTAAAAAAAAAAAAGTACAATCCTTTAATAACCGTTTGCTTCGTTCTTTACAGGGAGGCTTTTGCCTCTCCGGCGAAGGGTCTTCCCTTTGCCAGATTCTTTTTTTTTTTGTTTTCTAATAAAGATATAACACCATCAACGATGTCAGGCGACTCAGTCGATCTCAATTCTTTCCATCGGCGAACAGTTTGTATTTTGATTATCACCATCACATGTGGATATTTCACCATCACATTAATTATCACCATCACATGTTGAACCCTAAAGAGGTCTTTGGTGGATGGCAATCAATCGGCTTGGGGGTCTAAGAACGGCAGATATAACACAATCATAATCAATCTAAATATAAGATTCTTTGCTTCATGGAAATGGAGAAGGCTATAATCGGTGTTTCGTTCGACTTTATCTTCTACACAATGATGGATATGGTGGAGTGATAAAGACGGTTATCCTGCGACAAGGACGGGTTTCCGACAACAAATGGCGGTTTTCCGGCGACAATGACGGTTTCCGGCGACAATGGCGGTGTTTCGTTTGTTTTCTTTTTTTTGTCAGACCTTTAGGGTCTTCTTTCACGAATCTTCAGGATTCTTTTTGTCAGATCTTTAGGGTCTCTCTTCTCGGATCTTTAGGATCCCAATAGTGTCTATGTCTAGTCTAATTTCTTTCCCTTCGTGAAGCACTTTGCATTTAAAGGTATTTAACTCTCATGAAGTTTTCAGAGGAGAGAAATAAGAATTCATCCATGTAAACATTGTGATTTATTCACTTTTTTTTTTGTTGAACTTTGTGATTTATTCACTTATTAATGGAAATTGTTCCCTTGGCTTAAAAAAAAAAAAAAAAAAAAACACCTAAATACCCAATTTTGGTGGCCTTTAAAAAGTTTTCATTTTATTAAAGGCAGGGGTGAAAATTTTCCCAACCAGAAGCAGATATATTCAAATCCCATCGATCGAAGGTTTCTTCCTCCTCCCTTCCTATTACCAGTGGCAGTGAGTTCTCTCTCTCTCTCTCTCTCTCTCTCTCTCTCTAAATTCTGGCTCCTCTATATCTTTCTTCTTCTTCAATGTTCTTTTCTGTTCGAAACACAGTTCTACTTCACAGAAAAATCATTAATGGAAATTCTTCAACAACCCATTTCTTATATTCCCTTCTTCTTCAAAACCCTTCTCCAATTTTCCCTAAATCATTCTCCTCCTCCACAAATCAAACCATTTCTTCTTCTCCTTTTATAGTTTCTTACCTCATAAATTCATGTGGGTTTTCAGAAGATAAAGCCATCTCTGCTTCTAAACAACTTCGTTTCAAAACCTCTTCTCAACCAGATTCAGTCATCACTTTCCTTGAAAACAATGGTTTTACTAAACCCTACATTTTCAAGCTTATTAGTATACGTCCTGGGATACTTTCATCAGATCCTCTCAAAACCCTAAAACCCAAATTGGATTTTTATAATTCAATTGGACTTTCTGGTCTCGACCTTGCAAAAATCTTATCACGTGATCCAGATCTTCTCAAACGAAGCGTAGAAAAACATCTTATTCCTTCCTATACTTACCTCAAAAACACTCTTCATACTAACAAAAATGTCATTGCTGCCCTAAAACGATCCTCATGGATTTTCCTACGAGATCTTAATAAGACAGTGGTGCCTAATATCAAACTTCTGCGAAATCAAAATGTCCCAGAATCCAATATCAATCAATTATTCATAACCAAACCAAGAGCTTTAATAGTAAATACTAACATCTTTCAGAAGATGGTAATGGATCTCAAACAAGCGGGTTTTGATCCTTTAAAGTTAACATTTGTTCTAGCTATCCATGCATTGGTATCAATGAGTAAGTCAACTAGGGAATCGAAATTGAATGTTTATAGGAAATGGGGTTGGTCTGAAGATGAAATTCTGATGGCATTCAAGAAACAACCATATTGTATGATGGCATCGGAGGAGAAGATAACGGCGATAATGGATTTCTTAGTGAACAAAATGGGTAATAATTCTTCTCTTTTAGCTAAACACCCGTCTGTTCTTATGCTTAGTTTAGAGAAGAGGATAATTCCTAGATATTTAGTTCTTCAAGTTCTTATTTCGAAAGGGTTGATCAATAAAGATTTTAAAATTAGGTATGTATTAAGTATGTCTGAGGATTCATTCTTAAACAAGTATGTGTTTAAATACGGAGATGAAGCTCCTCAATTGTTGAAAGTATACCAAGGTCAGTAGTATATCTAGATCCACTTGATATTTTGAATTGGGAACATCTGTTTGGGGGGGTTAAATTTAGATAGTGTTTGTTCTAACTCAAGGCTTGAATTCACTCCCATCAAATTTCAAAATGTTTCCTTTTGTCTTGACTTGTGATGTTTGAATCGTTTGAATAGCTGATTTAGGTTGATTTCGGGTTATTTGATCGAGACGATTCATATCGCCTCAGTTCTTTCTTTTCTTTATCGTTGTAATTTGTATTTGAAATTGTTCATTATAATTGGTAGAATATGTTGTGTTCTTGCTTGCTTCTCTTTATGATGGAAAGTAAATTTATAAAAGACTACGGGGATATCCCCGAGCTCTTCATACTAGCTTCAATTAGAGACCCGGAAAGGAATTGGACAACACAACATTATATGAAAAAATTACTGATTACCTTAGAAACAGGTTACGTTTATTCTCATGCTGCAATTGATGAAAAAAATAGTAGAATGTATTCATGTCATGTAGGTAAATATGGACATGACATAGGAACAAAAGACGATGTTGTGGGCTTCCCCTTTTGGGTGCTTCTTTAATTCACTCGCAAGTAGGAAATTCATAAAAGAAAATGTAAACGTGAATCCTGACAAGGCAATCTTTGATATATTGAGTACCTATAGTAAAGAGTCCCAAGCCTTCAACATCGGAGGGAAGATGATTAATTTCACTCCCGGAGATGTTGCTCTCCTACTAGGCATGCCAATGGAGGGACAAGAGTATGAAGCATTCCCATTGAATGCTTCGGTGGATGTTTCCAAGGATGAGTTCCGAATGAAATGTTAGGTTTCTTGTGTATCTAATACACTATCTAATGTTTTATGCGGAATCTCAAACATCTATATGTTAACATTAGATTGCGAGGATCGATATACATGACTAATCAATGAACTAGAATGGAAAGATGATTACCTTTAATCGTTTTCCCACGAACTAAATCCCGACCAGTATTCGGAAGATAAGAGCTCCAATTGTCGCTCCTCTACTTGAGACACCGAGTGTATAACTTGAACTCCCTCTTTCGAGTCAGCTAGGACCTTCTTGAAGGTTGAGATGAAGAGCTCCTTCTTCTTGACTAGATATTTGAGAGAAACTCCTTTTCTCTCTCTTTGAGAAATTACACTGAACATCTTTTCAGTTGGCTTAGGTTTTCTCTTACTAACTTTTTTTCTCCTCTTTTAGGTTGTCTAATTAGGTCCTTATATAAAAATCCTTAGAATAGGTGTTTGACCCAAACTAGGATTCCTAAACCTAATTATAAGGTATTTTCTCAAAACACCCTTTTAAGGTACCTTTAGTGTGGCCGGCCAACATAGCCCTTTATGGGCTTACTTGTCCGGCCCACTTAGGGCTTAATCGTCCATAAGATGACTGGCCCCTTGCTTAGGTCGGCCATCGTATGGCCGACCCTCCTAAAGCCTTCCCGGAGCTTCCTTTATGTCTGTTTTTTATCCGGACTCTTCCAAACCATATGGACTTACTAATAATGGATCCAGTCCACCTATTTTCCAATCTTTCACTAGTCACTTCTCTCCGTTCAAACCATCACTCTTATGTGTAACCCTTGTAGGATCCGGTCTATGTTAGCCGCAGATTACCGAAGTTATCCGACGATCGTAGTTGGCTTCTAGCTAAGCGTTACGACCCCTAATTCGACCGGACTAATGATCTTCCGTCTAAGGTCATCATGATCCCATTCGCCAAATCGTATGCATTGACATCTTGGTCGAAGGACATTCCTTCAGAAGGATACTATTCCTTTAGGCCGAGGGAATATATCCTTCAGTCTCCCACTTGTACTTGGAACAAGTGCAATGCTCGATTCCCATGTCTTTTCATATCTCATCTGATATGTCATACTTATCAGACTTTCTTGATCCCGAGAACAAACTGTCAAGTCAAATGATTAACTCTTAATCCATTTGAGCACGACCATACATTTTTCAGTTGTTTCTCATCAAGTGGCCCGGAGATACTTTATCCTGATTTTACTCAGGAAGACATATTCCATTCTTGCACTCCCACTCAATTTCATGTCTATCCTGTCTCCCCCAGTAATCCGCCTTTATAGCTTCTTTTTACTGCTGGCGTTTAACGGTACCAAAGTTCGACATTCCTTACATAAACTGAGCGAGTACTCATGTTTTGAGGAATCTCTCAAATTTGCTTAAATGAGAGTTATGACAATTCATGACTTTAACTCGTGAAGTACTCTCACTTTGGCTGGTTTTCAGTGTATCATCTATACACCCACGAAGTTAACTTTGAATACTCCTATTCCCATAGCCCAAGAAACAACGCTATCTTGTCAATCACTCATGCTAGTCTTCCTAAGTCATTGTTGTCCAAACAAGGACCTGGACTAGAGACAATATAATGGTGTGCTTCCATGTTCACTTAGCAGGGTCTCTTTTATTAGATCACGCATTTAATAAACCTACCTAGAACACTCCATTATTTTGGACTTTTTCGTCTAAATTCTAAACCAAAATTTAGATGATGGAATAAACTGAGTTTATTTCGGATAACAAGAGTTTGTAAATTTTGAGCACCCGCGTAAACTTCTTTACGTTCTCAATTTTACAAGTCTCTTAGGATTCTCTACCTTGATCCTAATTCCTTAGATTTGTTCATCTTCTATGTTCATTCTAAGGTGACAATTTAGTTACATTTTCCCTTCGCTTATTATTATCGTGCTTAAAAACGTCTTCATAAGCTTTTATGATAATATCAGTTTCTTAAACTGAAACTAACACTTCCTAAGTTCTAACTTTACTTTCTTCACTAGTAGAGTTAGCAACGACTCCCAGCATGAATACTCCTTTTCATCTGTTTGTCCTTCCTAAAAGATTCTTACCTTTATTTTCGGAAGATTGCTTTTATGACTTTCTTCAATTTTTGTTTTCAGATTACTTAATCATGGATGCTCCTAGCATTCTAGGTCGTTCTCTGACCTTTATGGGTGACGACATCTTTTATACTCTAAGTATTTCTTAGATGTTCGGGTAAACATCAATCATCTTCATGATCGATCTCATGTTTTAGACATAAGTATTTCTCTCATGTTTTTCTTTAATTTGCTTATCAGAATTTCTTAATTCCGAATTTTGCTTGACAGTTTTCATGCGAGAAGGGCAGAATCTCTCTCTAAGAGTTTTTCTATCTTGATCTCTTTCAAAACTCCTTTTGAATGAGTCTCATCATCTCTTTGATCTATTGGTATAGACTTCGATTCCCTCATTAATTTACCCTCGTCTTTTGTCCTATTGAGTCAGTTCTTTAACTGTTTTGACATTCCTAATGATTTTCTCAACCCCAGTATGTTCCTACATACAGGACTTAAAACAATCTTGTTTCACTCCCACTTACCTTCTTGTCGAACAAGACTAATCATTATAAGAAATCGAATTCTTTGAATTTCTTTACGAATGTTAGAAACCCAATCTTAATCTTATCTCTTTAGACTCTCAGTCTAATTTCGGAGTGGTTCTGCTACAGTTTGTGTGAGTCTTCTTCCGAGGACTCACCCGGGGTTATGAGCAAATATCGAGAGATCTCCTTAACTCCTTAAGAAGTTTCACGGCGAGTAATTCCTTACTCCCATTATAGCGAGTAACTTCTTTGCTCCTATTTGTTTCTCTTATTTGAAAACATTCGAATATTTATTTTCCTCCCACTTGTCTTCTTTAAAAGACCCCTCTTTTAAATAAGACACCATCGAGAGCAACAATCTAATTTTGTTTTGATGATTTGTGAAAAAAAAACCCCGTTATTCTTCATCCGAAGAATCTATGTCTAAAAGGATTTAGACTTTTGAATAAATGACTAGTTTTAGAACTCTTTCTAAAATCCATACTTGTATGGAATCATTTATTCACTATAGCTTTTCTAGGTTTTAGTGGGTCGGCAGATGTGTATTAGACTATTATTTTTGGAAGATTAAATGACCTTATGATCTCATCATAATTTTTGGTCAAATTGATTATTTACTTGATTTGGGTTTAGTTTCTAAAACTTTTCCTACAATATAGTACTTAGTCTATTCTAGTCACATTAATCACAGTCTCATGTCTAACATAAGTTTTAATGATTAATTGACCTCTATTTTGTCATAAGAGATCTTGTCAAATTTCTTTGTTGGAACCATGATTAACTATCGTTGAGAAATACGTGACCAAGCAACTTTAGCTTCATCCATGTTCTTTCAAATTTATTTGACCTGATTAGAATAACTAAGTTGAATCGTTTGGTATAATTACTTAAAAGTTAAATAGACATCTTTTAAGAACATCATAAAATACTAAATACTTTATTTACCTCCATAATCTTATTACAGAGTCGATGTTCGGAAAAAGAAAAAAGAAAACTAAAACTAACTTAAAGTAATGCCTATGGAGTCTATGATCCTTCTTGAGCTTTTGTAGCAACTCTTGTTCCTTAGCTTTTGACCGGTTCATCTCCTTCTTCATTAAATACTCAACTCCCATTTGCTCCTATCATTCATAATGAAAAGAGCTTTTTAGGTATCCAATACCTTAAAGGAAAAGTACTTAACCGAACGAACTTTTAATATTTATACCTTAGTCGTAATTCTCAGCTACATTGTTTAGCTCTTCCTTACAGCATGTGCAATCTTTTATCCAGATATGAGATGTGCTCCCACAAAACAGACAACTATTGTTAGGAAGGATAGTTATGGGTCTTGGCACTCTCCTGCATGTTCTTCTGCCAGAATGTCTCTTTCTCCTAACGTTTTTCGTTTCCGTTCTAGTACCTTCTTGAACACTAAGAATTTATTCTGCAGTTTTAGGTATGCTGATTTTGTTTTCAGCAACTTCCAGAATTGCGAGTAGACTTTCAAAGGAAACTATTCCAAACTTTTGCTCAAAGTTAGCTCTTACATCCTGATAACTATCGTCTAGTGAACGCATGATGATGTCAATCGCCAGTTCGACTGCCATAGGAGATCCCATCCATTTCATGTCTTTGAAGTGATCAATCATTTCCAAAGCATGGTGACGAAATGGTTTCCCTTTCTCAAGTCGTTTCTCCAGTGTTACCATTTTGACTCTAAATCTCTCTATTCGACATCGTGTTCTAAACACTTCTCTGAGTTGTCGAATTATAGTGTATGCTTCTATGTCAATGAACATATCTTGATATTTCCCTTCCATGGACATTAACATTAAGCCGGTTACTGGCGCTGACTTCCTTCGAATAATGTCTACTTGCTTACGCTCTTCATCAGAAGAGGTATCTGAAAGTATGGGGATTGGAGTGTCCAATACTACCGCTCTTGCTCCGAGAACCTTTCTCAGATTTCTTTCCCATTGAACGAAGTAGGTGTCATCCAACTTCACAATCACGGTGTGGAGATTGAAGATGTTGTTGTTTGTCATAATTAAACTACATGTAAGAAACGCGAAAGTGATTTAAACTTGTTATCCTGACATAATTCTTATTTGCCTATATTATTCTGTATTTATTGTCCCCTAAGAATAATATAATTCAAAGATCCCATTCCTTCAAAATTAAGCGTACTTTGGCAATGTCCTTAACTCGTCGCCCTGGGTGAGTAACATTTTACTGATCATACTCTTATGATTCTTGGTTGACTAATTTCACACTTGAGTGTCAAATTGTCCTTTAGCCCCGAAATCTAAAATTCTTTTGCTGACTCGTTGAGAATAACCATTTAGACATGTTAACTTCTTCATAGATCTACCCGTATTGTCCCGAGGTAAAAGATGACACCCTGCTTTGGCAGAACCTACCATCGATGAACAAGGGCTCAACAGGTGTCTTAATCTGGGTAGGCTTTACTCAAAATTCTTTTTGGAACTTATTACGTAATTTATCAAGTTACGTTATTGTGAACTCTAGCATAACCAGTTATGATTTATTACGTAAAAGTTTATGTGGGTTTGCGTAATGATTTATTAAATCTTAGTATAGCCCCTAAAAGATCTCATCTTTTAGGTTATTACTTGTTCGCCTATGGTTCGTTTGGATTCATATCCTTGAACCTCCATTGATTACTCCCACTTGAACCATAACCTCATCGTTCGGTTCGTTAATGGATTCTAAGACCCTATACTCTAAGTATTATTCGGGCATATCACACTTGCGCTTGGAAACAAGAAGCGTTTACCTATCTAAAGGTATATTAATCTACGCAATCACATATATTCATACATACAATAATATGCATTCATAATTTAAATACAAAGTATGTATCCTAGATTCGTTTTTAGGTTTCCTATGTTTCGTATAGCTAATTGTAGGAAATTGTGACATGTCCATGTCTAATGGGGTCTAAAGTTTATTTTCGTAAAATTTGAACTAAAGGCACATTATGTTTCTTCCTTAATGATTTCCAAAATCGATTCAAAGAAAAACTCCGTTTGGGCCCTTCGATGGCCCGGTCAATGTCGGAAAAATATGCTTGAAATCAGGAGAAAAAGGTTTGAAAAACTCCCACTCAGGTCAAGGCCCAAAAGCCTTCGAGTCAAACTCGAAAAGACCCAAGTCAACCCTGGTCAAAGTCCCGTGACTGGTCTCGGGTCAACCCTAGACTTGTCTCGGGGCAACCTAGTCATATGCCGGACCTAGGGACAACACTTTCCTATCGTGCTCTGTCCCTTGGTCAGACGCGTTCTAGCCTAGCTAGAGGCGTCCTGGTCGGGTCATATGCGTACTAGACACTTCTGACCTAGGACAACCCATAGGCATTTCGGATGTGATGCCTAGGATGAGTTCTGGAAGCGTCTAGACGCGTCCAGACCATCGGGTCTATGTAGGACCCTCTCGGATGCTAAGTCCGAGAGGTGTTTGGAACAGTGAGACGCGGTTGGGACAGCACATGGGCCATCTCGGATGCAAGGTCTGAAAGTAGCGTCCTAGACGCTTCTGTCCACAAACGGCACGGGCTTCCTGCTTTGGATTCCCTCTGAAAGCGCCCAGATGCGTGTTAGACACTTCTGGTTGCTCCAGACGCGTCCTAGACGCATCTGGATGCTCCAGTCGCATCCGAGGTGCGTTTGGAAGCTTCCAGTCGTATCCTAGTTGCGTCCGGTTGCTCCAGACGCATCCTAGATGCGTCTGGACTTGCGCCTAGGGTCTCGGTCCTAGACCGAGACCAACTAGGATTCTCAAGAGCGCGTCCTCGACGCGTGAGGGGCGTCCGAGACGCGTCCTAGACGCGCTGGGATGTCCGAGACGCTTCTATCTCGGATTCCTAGTCCGTCTCGGACTGGGATTTCCAGTCCGTGGCCCACCCGGTCTCGGGCTGCCAGTCTGAGACCTGCTGGTCCGACCCGGACGCATCCTGGCCGGTCCGGCCAGTTGGGTTTCCAAATTTTTTGGAAACCTTAAGGTTCCAACTGCTTCTTTTCTCTGTTTTTGTTTATTCAAGCTGCTGTTAGGTACTGTTTTTTATGAATTCATCATCCAATTTCATGGATTTTGATGATTTTTATCAAAACCTCTTAAACCTAAAGTTAGTTTTTGAAAACCCTTTCTAAAAAACTCATGTTTTAGTGTTTTAGTATTTTAGTGTTTTAGGTCATTGAATCTAATAAAAAAACCCTAATTGATCTTATCAAAAATATGTTTAAATCTCTATTCAAACACTATTATCTAGTTATTCAAGTTTGAATCTAATTCTTCTAGCCAAAGATAGTTCATGCAAACGGCTCATGATGCCATTCAAGAAACAACCATATTGTATGATGGCATCTGAGGAGAAGATAACGGCGATAATGGATTTCTTAGTGAACAAAATGGGTAATAATTCTTCTCTTATAGCTAAACACCCGTCTGTTCTTATGCTTAGTTTAAAGAAAAGGATAATTCCTAGATATTTAGTTCTTCAAGTTCTTATTTCGAAAGGGTTGATCGATAAAGATTTTAAAATTAGTTATGTGTTAAGTATGTCTGAGGATTCATTCTTAAACAAGTATGTGTTTAAATATGGAGATGAAGCTCCTCATTTGTTGAAGGTATACCAAGGTCAGTAGTATATCTAGATCCACTTGATATTTTGAATTGGGAACATCTGTTTGGGGGGTTAAATTTAGATAGTGTTTGTTCTAACTCTAAGGCTTGAATTCACTCCCATCAAATTTCAAAATGTTTCCTTTTGTCTTGACTTAGTGATGTTTGAATCGTTTGAATAGCTGATTCAGGTTGATTTCGGGTTATTTGATCGAGACGATTCATATCGCCTCACTTCTTTCTTTTCTTTATCGTTGTAATTTGTATTTGAAATTGTTCATTATAATTGGTAGAATATGTTTGAAATTGTTCATTATAATTGGTAGAATATGTTGTGTTCTTGCTTGCTTCTCTTTATAATGGAAAGTAAATTTAGAAAAGACTACGGGGATATGCCCGAGCTCTTCATACTAGCTTCAACTAGAGACCCGGAAAGGAATTGGACAACACAACATTATACGAAAAAATTACGGTTACCATAGAAACAAGTGACGTTTATTCTCATGACGCAATTGATGAAAAATTTAGTAGAATGTATTCAGTTCATGACCTATGATCTAATAATAGAAGCAACAATTCCCTTTTCATCTTACATGACCTATGATCTTTCACTTTAAGCTTCTGGTGTTGCTTCAGAGTCAACATCCAGTACTAGATCAAGATGAAGCTAACCGACTCTATATCTTTACTACCATTGGTTATACTACAAGATTACGATAAAGTTTACAATAACATTTCGATAAAAAGTTTGCATTTTTTTTTGTAAATAATAGATGTGTTGTGGTGGATTCTAACCTAATTGGATGGTGATGTGAAAAAGTTCCACATTAATAAAGAGATATATCCAGATTTAATTTGGTTGTTTTAGTTATTTGTTCATCGGCGATATTTAATAATACTAATTAAATTTGAAGGTAACGGAAATTATTTTGCAAAAAGAAAAAATCATTGGTTCTTTTTGTTTTTCTGAATATTGTGGTCATTACAAAGGCATTGATACATCAATAGGATGTGATGACCACGATAACGGCTAAATTTACTACGAATACTACTGGCCTAAAGCCAAAAAGGTTAATGGTCTGAAGTCGAACGAAATAAGTGTCATAAAGCTCAAAGATATTACTTCAGGGTCAGTGGTATTTACAAAGCAGTCTAGAGCAATTTACAGAGCTGCTTATTTACAGAGCTGCTTATTTACAGAGCATGTTTTTTGTATTTACAGAAATTTTTAAGTTGTAGTCCAAAAACTATTTTGTATTTAAACATAAAGGCTTATATAATGAAAAGTCCAAGAGAAAAAAATGTAAGGCGCAAAAAAAGGCCTGAAATAGCAAACTAAGCCCAATACGGAATATTATCTAAAAAAAAAACCCAAAACATGAAATGACTTTACTAACCTAATAAGACATTTGACCTACCTGTTATGTCCTTCCTCCATTTCCCGCTCATTTCTATCCCTCATCCATTTCCCAAAAATTTCAGTCATTACCCACATGCTCTCTGTCAGACGAAGTGACGTTTAAACCCATTCAAAAGTTTCTCTCTCTTTATTACCACCCAAAGCAATTTCAGCTTCTCCCAAAACACTCAAACGTTTCAGCTATTTCTCGCTCTACATTTCTCTCTCTTCTTCAAGCATCTTCTTCTTCTCCTTTTGAAATCGAAACCTGCTGCCGTTTCAAAGCATCTTCTCCTATCCATCTTCTTCGACTTTGTTCATTATCTAGCGTTGTTAGGTATAAAAGAACCATTAGGGTTTTGAGTTTCTGAAGCATTCATCCGTTCGTTAGGTATAAAAGAACCATTAGGGTTCTTGAAATTTTTTACAGAAGCTAATTTGGGGTTATTGGTAAGTGAAAGATTTGGAGTTTGGTTTCAATATTTAGGGTTTTGTTTGTAGATCTATGGTTGGTTTGGGTTCGGTTTCAAACATTTAGAGGGTTGTTGATGGTTTTTTGGCGATTTCTTCAAACATTTTAAGTTAGGTTTAAGACAATTTGGTTTGGTTACAAACAGATTAAAAATTTATGTTGATTTTTTGTTGTTTTACTTGGTTAAAAAGATTTTGTTCTTCGTCAAGCATTTTAGGCTTTTTTGTAAAAATTAAAAGTTATGTTAAAGACATTTTTGGTTTCTGTTTCAAACATTCACGGTTGTGTTGTTATTTTGGATTATGTCTCTGGCATTAAGGGTTTAGGGGTTGGACTATGTCTGAGATATTAAGGGGGTTGTTGATGAATTTTGGGGGTTTTACTGCGTAAAAATGATATGTTGAAGACATTGTGGGTTGTGTGGCAAACATTTCTGGTTTTATTTACAACATGTTGGGGTATGTTTCAGACATTTAGGGTTTTGTTGAAGATTTCTGGATATGTTTATAGGTAAAAAAAGGTTTGGGGGTGGGAGTGGATGGGAAGTGTTGGAAAAATTTACAGTTATGTTAAAAACATTTATGCTTATGCTTAAATCATTAAATTCAAGAACTAAACATTTCATTTTCTGCAGACAATTTACAAAGATGGTGAAAGTAGGAACAACAAAAAAAGGACCATCAACTGCAAAACCAGCAGATACTGTAGAACGAGCTAGCCCTAGAAAGAGGGCTAGTGAAGATACCACTGCATGGCCTTCAAAGAAAGGAAAAACTTTGTTAAAGGTGACAGAATCACAGACAAAGGTAAGAATTATTTATGTAAACATTTTGAATTATTTCATAAACATTTTGCAGAATGTTTGAATCATTTTAGAAAATTATCGAAACATGTTGTACAATGTTCAATGCATTATTGATAGTGTTCTGTGCGAAGTTATTACATTTTGAAACTGTTAATGGCATCAGACATGTTTATGTAAACATTTTAAAATATTATCTAAACATTTTTCTGAATGTTTGAAGCATTTTTAACGTTATCGAAACATATTGTGTAATGTTTAATGCATTATTGATAGTGTTCTGTGTGAAGTTATTACATTATGAAACTGTTAAGGCATCAGAATTGTTTATGTAGACATTTTGAAAAATGTTCTATGCATTATTCACAGTGTTCTTTGCATTTTATATAATGTTTGAGTAAAATTCAGAAGTGTTTGCAACCGTTTTATAAAAATACTAACATGTCTCTTACTGTATTTATGAAGCCTCGCACGGTGTCATTGAAGAACAGAGGAACAAATGTACATTAAAAAAAGCTTATGATGTGGCAAAGGATATTGCCATGACAATGACAGAGGAACAAAAGACGATGATGTGGGTTTCCCCTTTTGGGTGTTTCTTTAAGGTAATCACAAGTGGGAAATTCAGAAAAGAAAATGTAAACGAGAAGTTTAACAAGGCAATCTTTGATATATTGAAGACCTACTGTAAAGAGTCCCAAGCCTTCAACATCAGAGAGAAGATGATTAATTTCACTCTCGGAGATGTTGCTCTCCTACCGGGCATGCCAATGGAGGGGTAGGAGTATGAAGCATTCCCATTGAATGCTTCAGTCGATGTTTCCAAGGATGAGTTCCTGGTGAAATACTCCAGAAACACTATAGGAGAGGCAAAAGGGAAGGGACTCTTCTTTTCAAGCGCCAGCATTGAGAAAATCCTTCATGTGGCTGTAAGGTCCAAGGCTCCACCACTTGAGTTTTTGAAATTGTGGATCATGTATATTGCTTCCTCTGCCGGCTACGGTGTCGTGGGATCTTTTTATCACAATCTCAAAAAAGAAAGAATGACTAAGAGGGTGTTATGGCCCAGAGTTATTCACTCCTATTTGATGGAGAGGATAAACGAACACTGGGAGGAGCCGGCCAAAGCTTCAGGGTGCCTCATTCTACTTCTTGTAAGTATTTCTAAACGCAGACATTTTATAAAATGCAATTACCACCTTTTTATTTTTTCTTAACATTACCTTAAATGTTTGTGCAGTTCTGGTACTGCATGCATACCAGGTCCCATGAGGACCTGGTCGAAGAAGTTGGAATTAGTCCTCGAATATCAAGATGGTTGATCGAAGCATTCTTTTCGGGACTGAAAGCAGACATGGCCAGCCTAGAGGAGCAACAAGTAATTTCTTCAAACATTTAAGATAATGCTCTCATTGTTTTAAGAAATTTAAAAACACTTGACTCTATTTGTGAACATTTTGATAAATGTTAGTTGCATTTCTCGTAATGTTTGAGTTTTTGGGGTTGTGTTCTTGAAAAGTGTCTTGAGCATTCTATAATACAATGGAAACATTTTGTATAATGTTGTAGTAGAGGTGTTAGGTGTCGTGATTGGATTGTGTAGGAATTCTAAAGGAAATGACTTGGTAAACATTTTTCAGAATGCTCTGAGAATTATAAGTTGTTACATGAACATTTTGGAAAATGTGTAAAGATAAAAAAAAAGAAAAAAATAACTTGGTTAACATATTTCAGAATGTTCTCAGCATTCTATAAAATTCTGAATCGTAATTGTTTTCTTAAAACAATTGTTATAATAATCGTTGCATTCTTAAATGTGTCTCGAACATTGTTCGAAATGTATGGTACATTGTCCTTAACGTTTGAAACGTTTCTCGTAATGTCTACATTTTGTGGAAAGTGTTCAGGGAATAACAATATGTGTCCATCTCTGTAGGTGCAGGTTGAGTTGGAGCCAGAGAGTGCTGAAGAGGAAAAGTTGTTAAAGTTCAGTGAGAAGGTGGTGGTAGAGGTGAATACGGAGGATCAATTTCAGTTTTAGATGAAATTGAAAATCTAACAACAGAGAGAGAGAGGGAATGAAGGAGGAAATTGTAAAGTTGAGAGAAGAGAATGAGTTAGTCAAGAGAGAGGGAGAGGAAATTCGAGAGGAAGTGGAGAGGATAAAGAAGGAGAGAGGAGAAAAAAAAATAAGGTGGAGAAATAGATTTTGGTCTCGGAGGGAGGTGGAGGTGGACATGAGAGATGGTGGACAAGAGGTAAGGGGTGGAAATGAAGGGGGAGTACAGGAGAGAGTACCTGCAGACCTAATGGGGGAAGGAGATGAGACAGTAGGAGAAGACAGAAATGCCGAACCCAAAAATGCCGAAGCCCAAAATGGAAGCCAAATTGAAGAAGCCAAAAATGACGAGGGTAAGGCAAAAGGGAAGTTGGTAAAGGGTGAATCTTTTGGGGGAGTGCAAAACGTGGGGGAGGCAAAGGGCAAAAATACAGGGTCAAGTGAGTAAATGCTCACGGAAATTATTTCTTTCTATTAACATTATTGTCTTTGCTTGCATAAAAAGTCGAAATCTTGGGAGCAAATGCCAGTTTGCTCACGACATTTAACAGAATGTTTGTGTTTGAAATCTGGTTGGGTAAACAAAATGAATAATGTTTTTAAAGTATTAAGTTGGTTTTTGATTTCTAGTTTTTTTTAAAGAACATATTAACTTGTGCAATTCTCTCTTCTTTGCAATTCTACTTGTCAGATGATTGGTATGAACATAAATTATTCGGAAATCGCTACAAGTTTTTTGATACACGGTAAGTAAAAGAGTTCTATCGTACTCCTGCGATGTCTTTTCCCACGACAATGGAAGAGTGACCGATACACAGTAGAGTGGTCTGCTAAGTAATAAATAACAAACAAACAAGTAAGTATTTTTCTGAACAATACGTAAATGTTAGAACATTCATGATAATGTTTATATATTGATCAAGACTTGGAGAATTATTGCTGTTTATTTTGCATTATATCAACTAGGGCTGGGAAAACGGTCCGGAAACCCGCGATCCGGCCCGTTCGGCCCGAACCGTGAGAGACCGATGACCGAAGCAGCCCCGAGCAGGGCTAACCCGGCCCGATATATCGGGCTAATAGGGCCGGGACTCGGACAGGTTCTCAATTCCGAGTCCCGACCCGTTAAGCCCGTCCGAAGCCCGGCCCGATATGTTGCCCGTATGTGTAGCCCGATAGTTTGCCCGTTAGTTGAGCCCGAAGAGTAGCCCGTCGATCAGCCCGAATGATCCGCGTGTTTTTGTTGAATCCAACGGCTGAGATTACATAATATCTCAGCCGTTGGATTAAATCTGACCAGCCTATATATACCCCTCTTTTCCCAAGTAAAAACCCTAATGCCTCTTCTCACCGAACCCTATCATCTCTCTCTCTTCCGCCGCTCTCTATCTCTTTCCGCCGCTCTCTCTCTCTCTTTCCGCCCCTCTCTCTCTCTCTCTTTCAGCCTCAAACCATTATCTCTCTCTAGTATCTCCATTAAAGAACACTTCTAGGGTTAAACATTTTGGTCGAAGTCTCTCTTTCATCTACTGTTGGTCGAAGTCTACATCTTTTATCTACTGTTGGTCGAAGCCTCTCAATATGGTTAGTATACATCATCATCTCTCTGTGATTTTCCATTAAAGACTATGGTTATGATTACTTATGGTCGAAGTCTCTGATCTTCACATCATCGTCTACTGTTGGTCGAAGTTGGTCGAAGTTTATGATTACTTATGGTCGAAGTGTATGATCTCTCTGATGGTTAGTTCATGATGGGTATACGTTGATGATCTTCGGATCAAAGGACGCGGTTAAGCCCTCGAACTCATCTAATGGTTATTTATTTGATGTTATTTAATTTATTTGATTTTATTTATTGAATGTTTTAGTTAAGGGTTGTAATGTGTAATGAATAATGTATATAACATTATTTGTTATGATTATATGTAAAGATCTCGACTCTAACGAGTCAGATCTGTTTGATCAGACAGATCAGAGTCCTAAACCTTTGATCTGTCTGATCAAATAGATCAGATCTATAATGTATTTGTCTTGTAATTTTTTTTTTTGTGGTTGATGTACTTGTAAACAAGAAAAAATAGTGGATAACTTTTTTTTTTTAGTTCTGAAACAGAACTCAACTCACTTGAGTCTGATCTGTTTAATCAGACAGATCTAACTATCGATCTGTCTGATCAAACAGATCAGAGTGTCTGTTTCAGAACGATTGATTACATAAATAGATCATAGTATCATACTATCATAGTTCATTGATAAGTATGATACTATGATTATCACATACAAATTAGAGGATGTTTTAAATATATTTTTAGTTCTGAAACAGATCTATCTAATTTGAGTCTGATCTATTTAATCAGCCAGATCTGACTATCGATCTGTCTGATCAAATAGATAAGATTTTTCTATTTCAGAACCATTAGGAGATATCATACAAATATACAATCAAATAGATATTATCATAGTTCATGGAATGGAATAATGGATAGTCATAGTCTCATAAAGATATCATACAAATATACGATCGGCCCTAATGATCTTGCCTTCATCAATCATTAGGTGTTATCTAAACTAATATTCTCTGTTTTTCAAAATAATCTTCTCTGTTTTTCTTTCTTTTTTAAAACAAATAAGTTTTTTAAACTCCCTTCTTTCTGTTTTCTTTTTCTACAACAACATTTTCAAATTTTTTTTTATTTTTTTTTTCAACTATTCTTCTCTCTTTCTCTCTCTGGTTTCTTTCAAACAACCAAGTTTTCTTTTTTAAAACAATTAAGTTATTTTCTTTCAACTTTGTTCTAAACTTTAAAAAAAGCTTTGTTCTAAACTTCTCTCTTTCTTTCTTAAAACAACAAGACTCTTCTTCTCTCTTTCTTTCTTAAAACAACAATATTTCTAACCTACTATGTTTCTAAAACTTCTCTTCTCTCTTTCTTCTCCCTTCTCTGTCTTCTTTTTTAAAACTTCTGCTCTTTTCTAACTTCTTTTTTAAAACTTCTGCTCTTTTCTAACTTCTTTTTTTCTTTTTTCTAAGTTCTTAAACTTGTTTCTTTCTGAACTTGTCTATTTCTAACTTCTATGTTTCTTACCTTCTCTGTAGGACTCATGATTTCAGACTGGATCACTTGTCATTCCAGTTTTGGATGCGTTGTTTAAACACTTAGAAGGACCGAATTGATGAAGAACCTAAATGGTTCTCCCAATTGTGAACACTTCTTTGTTGTTAGAACACTGTAACCAAAATGGGTGATTCAAGGAAGCTGGTTAGAAATTGAATGTCCACGAATATTGATGTTCCTACAAACCGATGATGAATTTCGTTATCTTAGATCTCTTCACATGAACTCAGCTTAGTAGAATGACTTTCTATGTTGGCTGTGATTCTACTTAGGTTGATTTGACGAAGAGTCAGACTGGTGCTCATGGAGAAATATCTCCTGCTGGTACTGCTGATCCTCCTGTTCCTGGTGTGTCTGCTCCTGCTGGTTCTCCCGCAGGCGAAGTAGATGTGCTGACTGGAACATCAACCTGTACGTGAGGCAGAACTTCTAAGGTTTGGGACTTTTATTCCTTTCATGATGCTCCTGATCCTAAAAATGGAGGCAAGATCATTAAAATGGCCAAATGCAACTTTTGTGGTGTTTCTCGAAATTCAAAATCTTCTAATGGGACAACACATTTCAAGAGACACACATTTAAGTGTGCTAAAGCACTGAAAATTGACTTAACTCAGTCAAAGTTGGTACAAGATCCAAGCAGTGGAAATATGGGTTCATTTCAGTTTAGTCAAGCGAGAGCTCGCAAAAACACGATCAAGCTTTTAATCCTTCGCGAGTTGCCGATGCAATTTGTGGAGGACCCTTTCTTTCAATTTTATATTACTGATTCCTTCCATCCTGGGTTCAAGTCATTTTCTAAGGGCACTGTTAGAAATGATATCCTTAAATACTTTAAGGAAGAAAAAGATGCACTTAGAAATGTTTTACTTAGTGCTCCTGGTCGAATTGCTCTTTTCTGATATCTGGTCTTCGAACCAGAGGCTTAGTTACATGTGCATAACAGCGCATTACATTGATGAAATTTGGTGTGTCCAAAAGAGAATCATCTCTTACATTCTGTTGGACAAGTCTCATACTGGGGAACACATTGCCAATGTTTTGTATGATAAGCTAACTAATGATTGGATGATATCTGGCAAAGTGTTTTCCTTGTCAATGGATAATGCTAGTGCAAATACTGTGTCTGTTTCTCGTTTAATCGAGTTAATGCCTCATTTACCTTTGAGAGGCGAATTATTTCACGTTCGATGTTGCTGTCATATCTTGAACTTGGTTGTTCAGGATGGTTTTAAAGTTCCCCAGTTTAAAGAAATGCTTACACGGCTGAAAGGTTGTCTTGAATATATCTCTGCATCGGAGACTCGAAATGCACAATTTCGAACACATTGTGAATCAAAGAACTATTCTCCTAAAAAATTGCAGTTGGATGTAAAACATCGTTGGAATTCAACCTATCTTATGTTGAGAAGTGCCCTTCCGTTTAAGGATCCGATTGACTCGTTCTTATCTGATCGATCTCCGCCTTTTGTCTTATCGAGCAGTGATTGGCAGCACGCCAATTTGTTGTACAAGTTTTTGAAGCCTTTTTATGAGGCAACCAACTTCTTTTCTGGTGTTGATTATGTGACTTCTAACTCCGTCTTGGAGTATTTGGTTGATATTGGGATGGTATTTTTAGATAATCGACATGATCCTATGTTTGCGGGCATTATTCATTTGATGGAGGCTAAATTTTGCAAGTATTGGGGTGAAACTCCCGTATTGTTTGGTGTTGCATGTATTTTAGATCCAAGGATCAAAATGAAAGTTGATATGCTCTTAACCGAACTTGAGAATTGTTTCGATACTTCGGCTCATGTTATCAAGTGTTCTACTGAGCAATCTATCACCATGATCGGCAAGTTACGTGAATTATTTAAAGAGTATACAGCTGATTTGAGTGTGCCAACATCCGTTTCTTCGTCGTCTACTGTTGATCAACCCCAGAGTGAGCCCGATGGACCGTCTAGGCGTGGTGCTTTTTGGAGAAGTATTAAGAGAGTCCGAAAGGACCCTATAGCTACCGCTTCCGAAGAAATATCTAGATATGAGTCTGAGATAGATCCTGCGGTCGATAATATTGAAAAGTTCGATGTTTTGGGTTGGTGGAGTGAGAACGAGAAGAGGTATCCAATTTTGTCCCGAATAGCACGTGATGTTCTTGCTGTCCCGGTTTCGACTGTTGCTTCCGAGTCGGCTTTCTCTTTAGGTAAAAGAATTTTGGGGGACTATCGGAGTAGCCTAACTCCGGAAATGTTGGAGTGTTGTGTTTGTCTTAAGGATTGGTGGAAACATGAGCTTAATGTTACTTTGAAGGAGTTTGATCCGTTAAACGACGGGTTTCCCGAACCAACTCCTAGTCCTAGCATTTCTCAAGTTCAATTGCTCGATTAATGAATGAAGGAGAGAAATGTAACTTTTTGTATATATTTTGGACTTTTTGTTATTAAAATGTTGGAGGGAGGGAAATGTACTTTTTGTTATTAAAATGGGTGATTATGTAATTTTGTTTATGATATAATCTGATAATCATATATATAATGGTTGGTATTTTAATTAATTATTGTTTTTTTATTAAATTATTGTTTTATTATTAAATTATTATTTATTTTATTTTTTTAATAATTCATTAAAACCCGAGCCCGCCCTACCCGAGCCCGTTGAAACCCGTTGGGGTAGTCGGGCTCGGACGGGCTACGGGCACTTCAAGTCTTTGATTCGCCCGGCCCGATCCGCCCGAGCCCGACCGAGCCCGCCCGATTCCCACCCCTAAATCAACTGTTGACTGTTAACCTGTGGTGATGGGAACGGGTGAAAAGCATTTTCAAAGTGTTTTCAATGTAGGTGGTACTTCTAACGACGATCTTGAATTCCAACTGACTTGGAACCAAGATTTTTTTTCAGAAGTCTGCGACATATCAAATTCTTATGATAACGTCGAAGTTGAAAGTTCGGAGGACGATTTTGTCGAAAATCTAAACATGGGAATGGGTGAGGGACAAGTGGTTTGTGAAGAGAAAGACGAAAAAAAACCAAACTCTTTGGTAAAAAGAGTAAAAACTCACCCCAGAACAAGAAAGATGACAGAGAAGGCAAAACAACTCAAAAAAAAAAACATTGAGGTAGATCAAATTGTGGAGTTGGGACAAAATAGGTCAGAACAGCAAACTTCACCGGTGCATAAACTGGGAAAATGGAGGAATAGCCCTGTCTGGAAGTACGTGAAGGAAGAGGAACAGGTGCTGTTGTATGAGTTCTGTTTGGACATAATTAAAAGGTATGAAAAAATTATGTACTGAAAACATTTCTAAAACTTCTTCCAACTTTTTTTTATTTCAGTAAACATATAGTGTAATGTTAATTGCACTCGTAAGAATGCAACGAACAGTAAACTATATGTTTACCAAATTTATGTAAATTCATATTAAAACTGGAAATAAGTCTCTGTGATGGAAACATTATGGAATGTGCTTCCGTCTTTATATTATTTTGTTCAATAGTAATGGTAATTTGGTTGCATTACGTAAAATATCTTCGGAATTACTGACAGTGCCCATAACAAAACCATATTTGCAGTACTCGAGTTTGATTGAGCAATGGGATAAACGACATATGCGGTAAAGAACTGGATATGTTGATGATGAATCTGGAATGCGATGCACAGATAATTAATTGCTCAATCTCCTACATCACCAGATTCCCCAAAATGAAAGAGAAATGTGTACTCCCTCAGTCCCAAAATGAATGACCTATTTTGAAAACCCAACTTTTTAAGGGAACATCATTAATTAAAGTTTGAGTTTAAAAAGTAACATGGTATTTCCAATTGCATCCTCACTAACTTTTTTAAATTACAATGAAAAAGTTGAATATACTTTTAAATAAAGTTGTCACTAAATTTATAATGATGGGTACTATTGGAAAGAGCGAAAAGTTTTTTCTTAATTTTTAGAAATAGGACACTAAATTGGGACAACCCAAAATAGAAATTAGGTCATTCAATTTGGGACAGAGGGAGTACTTTTCTTGCCAGTCGAACTCTACGTAAGTTTAAGTAATTACAATGTTTTCATCTGCTTATAAATATGGAATGACAAGTTGATAAGTGTGTCTTTATGGAACAAACCATGATAAAGGGCGATGTAAACAGTGCCTTCATCCAAAATATGCTCCATCGAACTTTGTCGAATAATGTGGGAAACAATGAGATCATCTTTTTATGTGCACCCATGTGTCACCTGACGACAAGGGACAGCTCGAGAGGGGCACACTGGACTTTAATGATATACGATGTATTTCTACACAGTTGGACGCATTATGATTCCATGTTTTTTGATATAAAGATGGCAAAGGGTTGCTTGGCCAATGCAACCGAATTTGCAACGAACATTGAAAATGCAATGGAATAGACAGGGTTCACAATTTCTGGTAGCATGAAGAAGTACGCGAAAATTCTGGGGGAGCCAACATTCCCAACACAGGGTGAAAAGTAAGTGTTTTAACATAACTTTTTATGTTGCTGTTTTTTCTAAGAACATAACTATTTATGATTAGAACATTTCTCAGGACCCACTTCACAGCTTCCCAATGTGTCTTCCCCGGGTTTGCCATAAACCTACTAACCACACTGACCGCCTGTGAAATATCCGGACGAGTACACACCATAGCGTACATCAAACTGCCAACTGCACTAGCATACGGTACACGATCCATATGATCCTTCTCCACCGTAATAGTGGGAGATTGTCTTCCCGGGAGCCTGAAGTGTGGTGCCGAAGGTGTTGACACCGCCTTCGCATTCTGCATCCCGAACCAAGAAACTACTCGTTCGATGTAACCTTTCTGATTCAAGTACAATTTCTTACTTGATCGTTCTCTCTTAATCTCCATTCCCAGTATCTTCTTTGCAGCGCCCATGTCTTTCATCTCAAACTCTTGATTGAGTTGAGATTCAACTTATCTATCTCCACCATGCTTCGAGAAGCAATAAGCATGTCATCCACATACAAAAGGAGATAAATAAAGTCACCTTCGCGAAGCTTCTTGATGTATACACAACAATCATAGTCACTTCTGCGAAAACCATGCTTTAGCATGAAAAAATCAAATCGTTTGTACCATTGGAGAGGGGATTGTTTTAATCCGTAAAGAGACTTCCTTAAACGACATATTTGATTTTCTTTGCCCTCAACCTTGTATCCCTCAGGTTGAGCCATATTTTCTTCTTCCAAATCTCCGTGCAAGAAGGCGGTTTTAACATCGAGTTGTTCCAGCTCAAGATCACTGTGAGCAACAGTACTCAATAGCACCCGAATAGAAGTATGTTTCACAATCGGGGAAAAAATCTCATTGTAGTCGACCCCTTCTTTCTGTGCATAACCCTTGGCCACTAGTCTTGCCTTATACCTTGTACCCTTGATCTCCGAAGAATCCTCTTTCTTCTAGTACACCCATTTACAACCAATAACAGACTCACCTTCGGGCAATGGGACAACCTCCCATGTCTTGTTCTTGTGAAGAGACTCCATCTCTTCTTCCATAGCAACCAACCAACTCTCTATTTCCTCCGCGATAATAGCTTGTTTGAAGGTGATCGGCTCGTCGTCTTCCACCGAGAGTGCATATTCAACCACATTTGCCTGCTCGTAATGCCTAAGAGGTTTGTCTGACCCTAGCCTCTGTACCGGCTTATATAACCGTTTCGGCCTAGTGTGTACCGAAACATCTTGCTGTTGTTGTTGTAAAACTTGTGTACCTTCCCCTTAAACCTCCTCATGATGGGGTTCATCAATTTTCTCATCCTGAATATCATCCTCATGCTCCACCTGATCATGAATCCTAGAAACCCGTTGGTGTTTGGCTTCTACTTCCACTACTTGAGCTTTAGTGGACCCAACATCACCACAACTAGGCACCGTAGCTTTCGCCATAGCTACAATAGATGACTCATCAAACACCACATCTCTGCTGATTACAAACTTCTTGTCATCCGTACACCATAGCCGATAACCCTTGACTCCTGTAGCATATCCTAAGAAAATTTCCTTCTTTGCTCTATTGTCAAGTTTGTTACCTTTAACATGGTAATAGGTCGTACAACCGAAAACCCTAAGTCTCCCGTAATCTGCATGTTCACCTGACCACACCTCGTAAGGTATGCCGCCATCTAAAGAAGAATGTGGAGACCTGTTCACAATATAACAAACTGTAGTAACAGATTATGCCCACTATTCTACGCCTAACCCCGAATTACAGCGCATACATCTAGCCTTCTCAAGTAGTGTACGGTTCAATCTCTCTGCGACTCCATTCTGTTGAGGTGTGTTTACTATTGTTCAGTGCCTCACAATGCCTTCCTGATTACAAACTCCTTGAATGCCCCATCCGTGTACTCGATCCCATTATCCGATCTTCACGTCTTCAGCCTTCGACCAGTTTTGTTCTCAACCATTGCTTTCCACACCAGGAATGTGTTAAATACCTCATTCTTATGCTTCAGAAAATAAAGCCAGACAAATCTCGAATGATCATCAACGAATGTAACAAAATACCTGGAACCACCCTTGGAAGCTAACTTTGCCGATCCCCAGACATCAGTATGTACGTAGTCTAATACCTCTTTGCTCCTGTGCTTGCTTGTAGAGAACGTCACCCTGTGTGCCTTCCTGAACACACAATGCTCACAAAACTCCATGCAAGGCTTCTTCATTTCCTTTAACAAGCCTTTCCCGCACATCAAAGATAGACCCTTTTCTAACATATGCCCAAGGGGCATATGCCAAAGCCTCGTACTAGCCGTTGGATCCCTTCCACTGATTCCTACTTCTACATCTCCCTTAATTATTGTCCCCAAAAGTTTGTATAAATTACCGTAACGAGTACCTCTCATTACCACCAAAGAACCCTTAACGACTTTTATGGAGCCATTCTCTATAATTATCTTACAGCCGTTCCGCTCTAACACACCGAGGGAAATTAGATTTTTCCGCAAATCGGGTACGTGTCTTACGTCCGTCAATGTTCTCACCACTCCATCGTGCATCTAGATACGTTTTGTTCCGAGTCCCACAGTTTTACATATATTATCATTACCCATTATAACTGTACCACCATCTATACTCCTATAGGTAGTAAACCACTTCCTATTTGGACACATGTGGTGTGACGGCCCTGAATCAAGCATCCACTTATCGGAGATCTTCTCAGACATCCCTGTCACCGAGAAACATTTGTCCGGGTCTTCTGACACATATCCCACCTCTTGCATCTCTTGTTTCTCCTTGTAGCATTCGTTATTTTGCTTCAACTTTCTCTTTGGACAAGCCGCTTTAAAGTGGCCAAGCTCACCACCACTAAAGCACGTTTTCTTGAAAGAGCCTCTAGATTTGGATCTAGATTTCCCGCCCTTTCCCTTTCCTCTTTCATTACTCACCCCCTCGTTGCAAACAACCCTTGTGCTTGATCCTTGTCTACTCCACCCGACGCCATACCGCTAGTAGCAACCTTACGAAGGTTATCCGCTAATAACGAATTTCTCGTCTCTTCCATGCTTAAACTATCACCAACAAGCATCAAAGTTTGAACAAGGTTCTCATAGGATTTAGGTAATGAAAGTAACAATATGAGGGCTTGGTCCTCATCTTCAACCTTAACATCAATATCCTTCAAATCTGAGATAATCCTGTCAAACCTATTCACATATTCCTGAATAGAAGAACCCTCTTCCATTCTATATGTGCATAATTTGGATTTTAAGTAGACCCGATTCGTTAAAGTTTTCGTCATAAAATTGCTTTCTAGCTTTAACCACGCACTCGTCGTTGTTGTTTCTTCCTTTACTAGTAACACCACGTCCCTCTCAAGACACAACATAATGGTTGCCCGTGCTTCGAGATCTAACTCCTCCCAATCCTCATCTGACATATCTCCTGGTTTCTTTCCCGTCAACGTCTTGTGTAATTTCTGCGAGATTAACAGATTCTTCATCTGCATCCGCCAATAAGAAAATTCGTTTTTCCCATAGAACTTTTCTATCTCATATTTCCCTGATTTGACCGTACCACTTCTCGATCCCATCTTCTCTTCGTTCAATCTCAACAAGGCTCTGGTATCAATTGTTAGTACTAAAAGTTCGCGGAAGCTATTGAACCTATCCTAGAAATTGATCCGATTATAAAAATTAATCGAAAAGCTAAGCCAAAACTAAATATGCAGACATAATTTAACGAGGTTCGGCTTAAAGCTTACGTCCTCGGGCGAACAAGAAAACTTTATTGAAGGATAGATGAAGACGACTCACACAACCCGCAAGTTCGTCCCAAGATTGTATTGTTTAGAAATTAACCTTCTATACTAGATCTTCGACGACCGAGAAACTAAACACCACTCAAAACTATGAATAAAATTTCTCTCTCACTTGCTCTCTCTCTCTAGCTCTATCTAAAGAAGAATTGTTGTGTTTATTGTTGATATGAATTACAAACACTCAGACCCCCTATTTATATAGGATATCCACCGTCATAATAAACCCAATAATAGGAACATGGGTTTCTAAATTTTGGTGCCAAAGTTTGGTTTCTAAATTGAGAAATTTGGCCAAAACTCCCTAAAAACTTTGGCCTTTGGTTAAAAAGGATTGGACAATTTTTTATGGGCTTCAGCTCCCTGTGGCATTTTTGTAAATTATCTAATATAGGGAAAAGACAAAACTGACCTTATTGCAAACTAGTTTGCAAACTAGTGCAAACCAGTTTGCAAGGCAAACCAGTTTGCAAGGCAAACCAGATTGCAAACCAGTTTGCAAATCAGTTTGCAAAGCTCTGCAAGGCAAACCAGATTGCAAACCAATTTGCAAAGTAGTGCAAACCAGTTTGCAAATCAGTTTGCAAAGCTTCGCAAAATCAAACCCTAACAAAATAAGTAACTAAGAAGTAAGATTATATAAAATGTGAGGGTTTTTGGAAAATCTGAGGGTGTTTCTAAAATTTTCCTTTATACAAAGGTCAATTCAGGTATACAAAATTAAGGGATTTTTAGAATTGTCCTTCAAGCCTATTTCCAAACTTTTCATGGTGCCTAGAAGGAAAAAAAGATAACTTGTCTTTTTGACAAAAAAAAACAAAAAATTGGGTCTCCAGCCCAATTTCCTGTTCTAAATTTTGGTGTTTAATTACAAATCGCCAATTGATTGAAACCGCCTATAGCAACAATTTCCAAAACCGCCACAACCCAATTGAAAACAGCCCCTTACAAAGATCACTATGAGCTTTCTTCTGTCGGATAATTTCATCTCATCTAGAAGGAGATTATAACCCTTATGAATTCATTTTTGTAGTTAGTAATCCAAATAATCAAAAGATAAACCTATAAATTCATGAAAGGTTAACAATTGTTGCATATTTATATGTAGCATGAATGGGACAGAACCCCATTCATTTCTGTAGAACAATTTTCTCAAAATACAATTAAGCAAAAATCTTCATATAGTAATTATACTCTGTCCGAGTTTTGATGCTTTCGATACCATGTAGAAAATATCACTTCTTTATTGGTCTTGGTTAAATAGACATGTCAATATTTTTTTTGTCTGAATTCTAGTTGCAAATCATGCCACAAACTATGTGCAAATCTGTCAAAATATGTACTTACAAGAACCACAAATGAAACAAATCTAGGTATGAACAAAAATCAAAGTTATTTTATATACAATATAACTTATGACTAGAATGTAGAGCCCTAACTTTATAAGTACACTTAG
The DNA here is from genome assembly GCF_041429995.1 of Eschscholzia californica. Taxonomy (NCBI): domain Eukaryota; kingdom Viridiplantae; phylum Streptophyta; class Magnoliopsida; order Ranunculales; family Papaveraceae; genus Eschscholzia; species Eschscholzia californica. The sequence goes on along the minus strand of NW_028238420.1, from coordinate 37,728,833 downwards.
TCCCACATTGTTCAGTGACAACTACTAAATTAATATGGTTCCTTCATGAAAAATACATAAATTATACAATAAATAGAGAAGATTAATATTGCAGCATCAATGGTAAGAGCAGACATAGCTTGATTACTCAACTTCAAGTTCCTTCCACCAAGTCTATCGACCATATCTGGTACTGGCTCCCAATTTCTCACCTCTTGTTCATAAGGATCTTCTAATTTCATCTTCATCTTTTCAGCTTGACGACTCGCAGCTTCTTGAGCTAACGTCCAATAGTAGAACCGACGAGTTTCTTTATTGCTTAATACGTCGTATACTTCTTTAAGTTTCATGAATTTTTCTGATGCATCTCTTAATGGAAGGATTGTTGTGTCTGGATGATAATCCTAAAAACCTGGCACAGTAAAAAAGACTTTCTAAGTAATGATCATGTATATGCAAATAGACTAGACAAATCATATCTGCTCTAAGTTTTAAATAATGGTTCAGACTGTTGAAAAGGGGGCTTTTAAACCAAATTTGGGTTTGGGCCCAATATAAAAGTGTGGGATTGAGTAAATGGTTTTACCAAACTAGAAGGGGTAAAAAATTAAAAGCCTTATGAAATTAATTAAAAGGGTGTAGAGAGTTCTTTTCTTTGACTAGTTCAAGAACAATCTAGAGAGAGAAAGTAAAAGGAGAATAGTATACAAGAAACTTGAAGAAGAAGACATAGATCTAGTATGAATGTTGTGTTTAAGGTAAAAACTAACTTCAATATCTAGTTTAATATTGTGACAAAACTTTGTGTCTCTTGTTTATGAGATTGTGTAGATCTAAAGAAACTTTATTATATGAAAGTATGTTGATGTGAATCCTTTGAGTTTATTTGAGAGTAGTGAAGTATCTATACCTCTAATCTCCAACAAATGGTATCAGAGTCATATTAGTTTATCAATTCAAGATTTTTCAACATTTTTGAGATTTAGGGTTTGTGAAATTTTTGGGGATCTTGTAAGAAAATGTCAAATATGATACAACCTCAAATACCTAGGTTAACTAAAGAGAACTATGAACATTGGTGTATTCAAATGAGTGTATTATTGTGATCTCAATATTTGTGGCATATTGTTCAAAATGGTTATGTAGAACCAACTCAAGAAGAAGAGAGTTTTATGAATGATGTACAAAAGTATGTTCTTAAAGACTCAAGAAAAATGGATAAAAAAGTCTTATTTCTTATCTATCAAGGAATTGATGGTCCTACATTTGAAAAAGTGTCCGAAGCAAAATCATCGAAAGAGGCTTGGAATATTCTCAAGAATTCATTTAGAGGAGTTGATAAAGTGGTAAAGGTTCGTCTCCAAATTTTGCGTGGTGAATTTGAAAGGTTGAGTATGAATGAAGGAGAACTTGTCTCCGATTATGTTTCAAGAGTATTGTCTAATGTTAACGAAATGAAAAGGTGTGGTGAAAAATGTGATGATGTTCGGGTGATGGAGAAGATTTTACGGTCTTTGACACCTAAATTTGACAATGTGGTTATTGTCGTTGAAGAATAAAAAGATTTGGAGTCCATGACGGTAAATGAATTGATGGGAACATTGCAAATCCATGAACAAAGGGTGAATAGAAATGTCGCAACCTCTTCAAATTGTTCGGTTGATCAAGTACTTCAAGCAAAACTCACTTTAGAAGAAAAACAATATACACCCCAAAAAGAAAGAGGCTACGAGAGTTATGGTAGAGGTTATGATAATCGTAGAAGAGGCTTTGGAAGCCAAAGAGGAAGAAATTTTTTTAATAGAGGAAGAACAAATGAACCAAGAGGAAGAGGTAGAGGAAACTTTACTAGACCTTCTAATAGCCAAGGTAGAGACAAAAGGGATATTGAATGCTATAATTGTCACAAGCTTGGGCATTATAGTAATGAATGTTGGTATAAAAATGAAGTTAAGGAAGAATCAAACCTTGTTGAAGATGAAGTAGAAATTAATGTTGATCCTACATTGTTATTTTCTTGTGATGGTCTTGATGAATCACAAACAAACACTTGGTATTTCGACACCGGTGCAAGAATCATATTTGTGGAAAAAGAGAACTGTTTGTTGAAGTGAATGAAAGTGTGTAAAGTTCGGTGACTCCTCAAAGATACCGGTGCTAGGGAAAGGTAATATCCTCATTCAACTAAAAATGGAAAACATAACTATATTTCTGATGTTTATTATGTTCCCGCAATGAAAAAAAATATTTTGAGTTTGGGACAACTTTTAGAAAAAGGTTATGATATAAGATTGAAGGATCTTCATCTCACATTAAGAGATAGAAGTGGAACTCTAATTGCTAAGGTAAAGATGGCAAAGAATAGATTATTTCCCTTGAACATTCAACATGGTGATGCAAAATGCTTAAACTCTATTGTGAAAGATGAATCTTGGTTGTGGCACTTGAGACTTGGGCATCTAAACTTTGATGGGATGAAGACCTTGGCAAGCAAGAATATGGTAAGGGGTTTACCATGTATTGATCACCCAAACAAAGTGTGTGAAGGGTGTATCTTTGGCAAGCATCATCGCACAAGTTTTTCTAAAGAAGGAAGGTGGAGAGCATCTAATATATTGGAGCTTGTGCATACCGATGTTTGTGGTCCATTGAAGCCAATGACAAATGGAGGTAACAATTACTTTCTCACTTTTATTGATGATTTTAGTAGAAAAACATGGGTTTATTTCTTAAAAAAAAAATCCGAAGTATTTGAGGTATTCAAAGAGTTCAAGAACATGGTTGAGAAACAAAGTGGTTTTATGGTAAAGAAACTAAGGTCCGATAGAGGTGGAGAATATACCTCAAGAGCATTTGATATGTTTTGTAGAGAACATGGGATTGATCATGAACTTACTCCGTCATACACACCACAACTAAATGGAGTTGCCGAAAGGAAAAATCTCACCATATTAGACATGGCAAGAAGCATGTTAAAAGAAAAAAGTTTGCCTAGAGAATTTTGGGGTGAAGCCGTTGCATGTGCCGTATACTTGTTAAATAGATGTCCCACTAAAAGTGTCTATATGAAGACCCCGCAAGAGGCATGGGGTTATTACAAGCCTAGTGTATCTCATTTAAAGATATTTGGATGTATTGCTTATGCAAAGATACCGGAAGCAAGAAGAATAAAACTTGATGACAAAGGTGAAAAATGTATCTTTCTTGGGTATAATGAACAAACACCATCGTCCTCATCTCCATCATCCTCATCATCGGGGGGAAGTTCTAATGAAGGGCCAATGAAAACAAGAAGTTTGAGAGAGATATATGAAGTTGTGGATAATGAAGAAGAATTAAACTTGTGTTGTTTTCTCATGGATTTTGATCCTATTAGTTATGAAGAAGCCATCCAAGAAGAAAAATGGGAAAATGCCATGAATGAAGAAATTAATGCAATTGAAGAAAATGATACTTGGGAATTGACAAATTTGCCAAATTGATACAAACCTATTGGTGTGAAGTGGGTGTATAAGACAAAGAAGAATGCAAGTGGAGAAGTCCAAAGATACAAAGCAAGACTTGTAGCTAAATGTTACAAGCAAAGAGCCGACATTGATTATAGTGAGGTATTTGCTCCCGTTGCTCGTATGGAGACAATTAGATTGTTAATCTCTATAGCGGCTCAATATTCATGGAAAATTTATCAACTTGATGTCAAGTCGGCATTCTTGAATGGTATTATTGAGGAGGAGATATATGTTGAACAATCTTTAAGGTATGTTAGGAAGGGCAAAGAAGATAAAGTTTATAAGTTGAAGAAGACCCTTTATGGGTTAAAGTAAGCTCCACGTGCATGGAATGCAAGAATTGATAAGTATTTTCAAGAAAATGGATTTGAAAAATGTCCTCATGAGCACACTTTATATATGAAAGTGAAAGAAGATGGAGGTATGTTATTTGTTTGTCTCTATGTTGATGATTTGATATTCACCGGTAATGATTCAAGACTATTTGATGATTTTAAGAAGAGCATGATTAAGGAATTTGATATGACCGATATTGGGTTGATGGGTCATTTCCTTGGTATTGAAGTGAAGCAAATGAAAAATGGCATATTTATTTCTCAAAGTGGATATGCTAAGGAAGTTCTTAAAAAGTTTAAAATGGAGTCATGTAACCCGGTAAACACCCCTCTTGAAAGTGGAGTGGAGTTGAGAAAATGCTCAAGAAGAAGTGATGTCGATCCTACATATTTCAAAAGTTTGATTGGAAGTCTACGTTATCTTACATGTACAAGACCGGATATACTTTATGGAGTTGGGCTAGTGAGTAGGTACATGGAGACACCGGATGAATCTCATCTTAATGTTGCAAAAAGGCTCCTTCGATATATTAAAGGTACGCTCAATGATGGTTTATTTTTCTCTTGTGAACAAGATTTTAAGCTTATCGGTTATTCCGATAGTGATTGGGGTAGAGACTTAGATGAAAGAAAGAGTACATCGGGGTTTGGATTTTTTATGGGTTACACGGCATTTACTTGATCTTCTAAAAAATAACCCATTGTGACTTTATCTACTTGTGAGGCGGAATATGTAGCCATTAGCTCTATGGTTTGTCATGCAATTTGGTTAAGAAATATGTTGAAGCATCTTCAATGCCCTCAAGTTGGTCCAATCGAAGTGTTCCTTGATAACAAATCGGCTATTGCTTTAGCCAAGAATCCCGTTTGTCATGAAAGAAGCAAACACCACACGCTACCATTTTATTCATGAACATGTTAAGGAAGGTGATATTGAAGTGATGTATTACAAGTCTCAAGATCAAATAGCGGATATATTTACGAAGCCCTTGAAACATGATGTCTTTGAGAGATTGAAGTGGATGTTAGGTACGAGAATCTATGGAAATTTGGTTTAAGGGGGGATGTTGCAAAGGGGACTTTTAAACCAAATTTGGGTTTGGGCCCAATATAAAAGTGTGGGATTGAGTAAATGGTTTTACCAAACTAGAAGGGGTAAAAAAGTAAAAGCCTCATGAAATTAATTAAAAGGGTGTAAAGAATTCTTTTCTTTGACTAGTTCAAGAACAATCTAGAGAGAGAAAGTAAAAGGAGAATAGTATACAAGAAACTTGAAGAAAAAGACATAGATCTAGTATGAATATTGTGTTTAAGGTAAGAACTAACTTCAATATCTAGTTTAATATTGTGACAAAACTTTGTGTCTCTTGTTTATGAGATTGTGTAGATCTAAAGAAACTTTATTATATGAAAGTATGTTGATGTGAATCTTTTGAGTTTATTTGAGTGTATTGAAGTATCTATACCTCTAATCTCCAACAAATCAATGAAATCCATAAGCTAAAAACAAGTTGGATTTATGGACTCTTGATTCACATCATCAACTCTCAACCTAAACTTTGTGAAATTAGGAAGCTACTAATCATGTTGGATTTATGGATTCAAGAAATGTGTCTAAATTAATGTCATCTTCAACTCCAATAGCTATGCCTTCGAACACAGAGTGGGAACACAAGGCAACTATCAATAAGATGATATCTCCTAATGAAGTAGCAGAGCTATATGAAGGATTTCTGAAGTGGGTATGTGTATCCTTTCTGTTTTCGACCTATGGAAGCAATCAAATGAAGATAGTTTTAGCTTTTACACCAACCAATCTCAATTTCCCAAAAATTAATTCGATGAAAAGTCACAAACACATTAGAGGAGCTCACACGAAGTTGTGATGGTGAGGTTGTACCAGAGCCGTTTTTCGACTTCAGTAATTATAAAGATTAATAGGTAAGAAAAAACCCTAATTTCTCTTACTATGATCGAAATCAACTCATAAACCTTAGAGACTTCATTATCCTAAGAGAAATCAAAACATTTAGATAGAGAGAAAGAGAGAGAGAGAGAGAGAGAGATTCTTCATCGATTAGCAGAAATGTCAACTCGGTTTGAGATTAATATACATTTAGATATAGAGAGGGAGAGAGATTCTTCACTAATTTCTTAAGGCAGATGAAAAATAACGAAATTTAGAGAAAGAGATTGCATCAGATAGAAGATTACCTTATGATTCTTCACTGATCTACATTCTTCAGCCATCACTAACTCGTGAAGAACCTGGTGATAATGGTGAAGAACCTTCACGATGGTGATAAAAATGCCCCAAATAAAAATGGACGAGCTCACTAACCCGTGTAAGGGTTGGCCCAAGGGGTCCGAGTTAAATAGAAATGGACCCTTAATCTCCGTACACGTGGCAGACATTGGCTTGCTGAGTTAAATAAACTAGGGGGTCCTAAATGCAATATCAATTATACAAGGGTAATCTGGGAATTATTTAAGGTATAACTTCATAGACGGAATATTCTCTTTTGATTCCGTCAAAATGGAGTCCAAAATGCAACTCTGAAAAAGGAAGTCTAAACAGCAAGTGAATTATGCGAAAGGGGGTCCAAACAGCAAATCTCCCATATTTTTTAGGGAAGCAGGTAGAGGTACTCAAAAGGCCGGGCCGACCCGGGACCGGCCCGTTCCGTACAGGCTCGGACCGTCCTGGCCCGTACGGAAAACGGGCCAGGTCAACCCGGGTTCTGTTCCGGGCCCGGGCTGGGCCTCTATTTTGGGCCCGACGGGCTAGGCCCGGCCCGGAAAAGCCCGGGTTGAGCCCGGCAACTTGTTTTTTTTTTTTCTATTTTTCTTTCTTTCTTTAAATATTTCTATTCCTCCTAATCATTTATATCCTATTTAGAAAATATAACAAACTTAAGTTGGAGAAGAAATTTTTGGTAAGCTTTAAAAAATCTTATCTAAAAATAAATTTAGGTAAGTTGTTGAGTTAGAAAGAAATATTTATATTTATGTTAAGGATTCATATCCTTATGTAAGTTTAGAAAATCTTTTCCTTTTTAAGTTAGAGAATATAAAAAGAATATAGGTAAGTTTCATTAAACCATTTTTGTGTAAGTTTTAGAAAATCTTTTCTTTTCGAGTAAGAGAAGAAATTTTTAGTAAATACTATAAATTTTTTAAGTAAGTTCCATTTTGTTTTAATTTACTTTAGGTAAGTTCGATTTTTTTAGGTAATAGTCATTACTTTAATACTACGTGATAAGTTTTATTTTCTTTTAAGTAAGTTCTATTACAAATAGTTTTATATTTGTAATATTACTTTTTAATTTACTTTTAGGATTAGTTAAGTTTTAACTGAGTTTCATATTAAAAAAAAAAAAAAAACAAAAAAAAAAAAACAGATTAGCCTGGTCAAACCCGGGTTTGGCCCGGCCCGGCCTTTTGAGCACCACTAGAAGCAGGAACCCAAAAATTATGGGAATTTTGGTCAAATGACCTTTGACCGGGTCAAATTTGTTAAAATGACCCTCATTTTGAAGTATTGGTCAAATGACCTTATTTTAGCCTTAAACTTCCGTATTTGCCCCTCACTATAAAAGATTGTCTAAATAATCTAGACTATCTAATTTCCCCAAAATCAGAGTTTACTCTCTCTCTCTCTAGTCGACCGGAAAAGTGAAGCAACGGGATTCTCTCATCGTTCTCATTCTCGGGCAATCTCTTTGAATCGAACTCTCTCTCTCACGCAACACTCTCAATCGATCACTCTCTTTGATTCAGGTATTCCTCTATCTCTCTTAAAAATTGGGAACCCTAACCCCCAAATTTAAATCCTAAAACCCTAGATTTTTTTGGAGCAAGCTCTAATAGGGTGTTAATGGAGGCTTCTAGGGCAAAATTTGATCTTCATCTCTCACATATTGTACGCAAACATCCCTGACACCGAATTTGACAAATTATTGTACCTCATACCAAACGAGTCAAGCGAGTCACAATACGGAGTTAAGAACGAGTTTGTGTTTAAGTAACTCGTCAAGTTAGTATCAACCCCTCGTTCAGTTCCAACTATGCTTTCCACTTCTTCTTCAATCCAACTACCAAATTTCTCTGAATATAATGATGGAACTGAATTGTTGAATGATTGATTTTTATTGTTAGTGGGCTGTTTGATTTTATGGGATTTTTATTGTTTGTGGGCTGTTTGATTTTATTGTTTGATTTTATGGGATTCTCTCAACTATGCTTTCTACTATAGAAGAAGTTGTTTGTGGGTGTTAATGGAGGTTTCTAGGGCAAAATTTGAATTGTTTGTATGTATCACTCGTTCTGATGATTACATGGGGGACTTAGGGTTTTTTCTCCCGTCGATTTTGATGTGAAAAACCTTTATTTTTATCTGAACTACTCGTTCTTTCACATTTAGCTAATTCAATTAGGGTTTAGATCATAAGGGTAGAAGATTAGATAATGTGCACTCATTGTGCTTGATGAAATGTCTGTGAGAACTTGAATACTTCAGGTCATAAGTATATTATGCATATAAACACTATGAATTTGATTGCTTTTGCCTTTGGCTTACAAAGAAATGTTATTTGCTGGCAATTTTGAGGATTGGAGTTCAAGAATAGTGAAATGAACAACTAGGAAAAATTTTGACGTTTGATATCTATTTTGCCTTTTAATGTGCCCACAAAGTGGTCACTTGTTCATGTTTTCGCATAGTTATTCATCATTTATTTATACAAACAAGGGTATGATTCCATTACCTGTCAACTGAAATTTTCATGTTTGGTGTTATTGTGTTTGTTAGGTAAACTGATATTGTCTTAGTGAAGTGGGAAATATGAGACGTCCGAGCCATAAACACATGAATCAGTATAGTTTAGACTTAGAGGATATACAAATCACTGTGATGGGATTCTTTAGTTTGGGTTATGAGTCCGACTATGGTGTTTGTATGTATCGCTATTTCACACATTTACCCAAGAACTAAATTAGGTTCTCTAACTAAACTTCCTCGATTTTGCTTGCTCTTTTGGTGTTAAACCTCTATTATAAGAGTCCGATTATGTGCTTTATATTTGATTGATGAGTTTGGTTTTATTAGGTGTTTGTTAAGTGTGTTATTGTTGTCATATAGGTTCCAGGAAGATTAAATATAGTATTGGAGTATTGTAAAGGTGGAGATCTTTCTAAGTATATTCAACGTCACGAAAGAGTTCCAGAAGCAACTGCCAAGCAATTTATGCAACAACTAGGTATGTTAACGATGTGCCAATGCATCAGGAGATGCCTATTTGGTTTCTTCTTTTTGTTGTCATTGACTTATTTCTTATCTTATAGGTTTGTCTTAAATCTTAAATGATTTTTATGTATTGAGATTGTATATGGTCTCTTTTTTCAACAGCTACTGGACTACAAATCCTCCGACAAAACAATCTTATACATCGGGATCTAAAGCCACAGGTTTGTTCTCATTTCTCTCAAGGGACTCTCTTTGTAGTTTGTAAACACTGCTATTTGACATGGTGACAAAATATGATTCTGATATTTAACATTTTCTGCACAGAATCTCCTCCTTTCGTGAAACGACAATCACTACGTACTGAAAATAGGGGATTTCGGCGTTGCAAGGTTAGATCGCAAGATAAATATCATTTTACATGATTTATAAATTTAGTATTACATCTTAAGAACCCTTGAGAGAAAAGAACTGAGTACAAAGTAGGAATGTGAAAGGATGACTGTCGAACCGGGAAAAACACTTTTGGGTGTGTAACATTTCTGAACATAACAAGGATGAAAAAGAAAAAGAGAGTTAGAGAATATGATTTTTTTTCCTCAATGTCAATACTAGAAAGAAAGACAACTTGATTAGAAATGGAAGTGAATTACGAGGATGTCAAATCCTTAAGCTTCAGTGTGCTCTGTACTCTCATCCTTCGTAAGAGTTTTAACTTCATACAGAGAGTGTAGATACTAGCCTAAACTCTGCATTGTCATTGACTTTAATTAACAGAATTATGAAAAAGAAAAAGAGAGTTAGAGACGGCTGAAATGCAAGGTTTATCTTGTATTTCTTGTATGTTTCTACACTAAATATTGTCCGTCCTGTCACTGTCTAAATAGGTCTGATGATTTATTTCTTAAACTGTGCTATGTTTGGGTTGATATAGTTTGCCTGTTTTCTTAGTTGGGGTGCTTGATTGACTCTGAGTTGCACATTCGTAGTTCGTTAATATAAATTATTTTCTTTGTTAAAGACGGACTTCTTTTTGAAACTTTGAATCGAAAGAACGGAAATTTTGATTTCTAACCATGAAGGGAAAATCCTACTGTTCTGTATCTCAGTCTAAAAATGATGGAGATTTTGAAAAAAAAAACTATTATATGATTCAGTCTAGACTGCATCTGAACGAGTCTAGACTGATTCATACACTAAATCTTAAAGTAATAAGACAACTCAAGCCTTTCAATCAATCAACTTTTTGGGTAAGTTTATAAAAAGAATATTGACTAGCTAAATCTAAGAATCAGATATTCAATTGTGAGGAATAAAAATGATGGAGATTTTGAAAAAAAAAACTATTATATGACTCAGTCTAGACTGCATCTGAACGAGTCTAGACTGATTCATACACTAAATCTTAAAGTAATAAGACAACTCAAGCCTTTCAATCAATCAACTTTTTGGGTAAGTTTATAAAAAGAATATTGACTAGCTAAATCTAAGAATCAGATATTCAATTGTGAGGAATAAAAATGATGGAGATTTTGAAAAAAAAACTTTTATATGACTCAGTCTAGACTGCATCTGAACGAGTCTAGACTGATTCATACACTTAATCTTAAAGTAATAAGACAACTCAAGCCTTTCAATCAATCAACTTTTTACACGTCAATCAAACAACTATTTACTCACATGGCAACTTGGAGAATCCATAAATCTCATTTTCCAATTGACTATAATAATGGGTGATAGCATCTATTACAAAGTTGTTATTACTACTAGTCTATCAATCTTCTTATTCTACTTCTTTATCATCTTCTTCTACTTAGTCATGGGAGGATTTAACGACGGCATTTGCTTCAGTTGTCGAGATGCTGGGCATAAATTGGTTGAATGCCCTACAAGAAAAATGTGTCCGAGGTGTGGAGAGGGTGTAATGCAATGGTTAAGGGTCAACAAAAACAATGAAAATCATGGTAGGTATTTTTTCAATTGCTCGTCACGTTGCAAATATTTTAAGTGGGATGAGGGCGAGACATCACGAACAATTGAGACTAATGAAAATATCTCAATTAACGGGAAACTGAAGGACGGCGAAATTGCCCAGCTGGAGAATATGTTTGAAAATTTAGCTCAAATTGCTGAGAAAAAAGATTTAGAGATCACAACTACTGTGACAAAAATTGTTGTGTCGATGAAGAAAAATAATCTTTGAATTCTCGTTGTGTGTATGTGGTTTTTACTTGTTGCACTTTTGAATACTGATATGTATGTGGGTATTCCAAGGCGTAAATTAATGTTTTTCCATGGTTGTAAGTAACTTAGACGATAACAATGATGACAAGACGATTGCAGGAGTCTAGACTCAGACTGCATGAGTCTAGACTCAGACTGCAGGAGTCTAGACTCAGACTGCAGGAGTCTAGACTCAGACTGCAGGAGTCTAGACTCAGACTGCAGGAGTCTAGACTGCAGACTGCAGGAGTCTAGACTCAGACTGCAGGAGTCTAGACTCAGTCTGTGATTCACGTTTTCTCGTGAAGTCTTTTCGTATACAAATTTTAACTAGTCAAAGTATATAATAATTGCAAATCAAAAATACAAATTCATTCATCGTGGCATACATCAAAATTGTACTACAATCACTCCAAAATATTTAACCAAAGTTCCTTTAAGTGTTGAACCTGCATATTTTTGTTCAAATAACTCGTGTTATACACCTACAAATACACAACTAAGGTAGTAAAAAATTAATAAGCAAAGATATTTTGTTTTTACAATTGCATCAAAGAGGAAGGGTCTGACAAAAAGATGGAACGGCTTCATTCGAACGGCAAGTCTTCCGATTATGTCCCAATTGATGACATCGACTGCATGTCTTCCTTTGTCTTGGTAAAGACTCCCCGCGCGATTCTCTTCTTGCTATCTTTGGTCTACCTCCTCGACGTCTGGTAGTTGGAGGTCTAATAAATGAATCATCACGAAGGTCTGGACATGACCAACCCGATTGAGATGTGACGGGGAACACAGATTCGGCATAAGCTTTGCGCACTGTTTCAAGATAGTAATATTTGTTGCAATAGTCGTAAATGTGTAAGTCCTCGCGTTTAATAACCGCGATAGCATGTATACATGGTAGTTGCTCTAGATCAAACACCCTACAACTGCAAGTTTTATTAAGTATGTCAACTGTTTCACTTGTACGATCATAGTTTACCTGGAACTCGGTTAAACTGATTGGTATAACGAAATATGGGGCTGCCTGTTCCATCCGTGAAGTTACCTTGTCTGCTGCCCATTGGGTTAGAATTGTTTCCCTCGTACTAGATTGTTGCCGACGTTCAAAAAACCATTGTTGTATGGTTGCTCTAATGTATTCAACGACATGTGTGATAGGAAGTTCCCTTGCTTCACGCATCAAACCATTAAAACTTTCAGCTATGTTTGATGTCATGATATCATACCGCCTCTTACTCCCATAAGCACGAGCCCATCTCTCAACTCCAACATCACGCAAATAACGACCAACGTTTGGAAAAGCAAGATCCAACTCAAGGAATATCCGTTCAAACTCTGAAAGTTTGTAACTCTTGCTTGCTCTAAAAAATAACGAAAGGAAAACATCTTTTTTAAACTTTGCCTTCAAATTATTACTAAGGTGGTAAATGCATGTACCGTGCATTGCATTAGGAAATACATTTCGAACTCCTTTCAAAATACTCCTATGTCGATCTGAAACAATGACTAAGTCGTTAACATCGCCAATAACTCGACGTATATGAGATAGAAACCAAGGCCAAGACTCATCATTTTCCGAATCACCAATGCCGAATGCAATTGGGTATATGTTATTATTTCCATCAAGACCAGCAGCAACAAATAGAGTACCAAGATACTTAGCTTTCAAAAAGGTCTCATCAATCACAATAACTGGTCGAATGCATTCCTTAAACCCACGTATGCAACAACCAAGTGCCATAAAATAAAATTTGAAGTGATTTGAGTTACCTTTTTCAATGTGGCATATGGTACCTGGATTACTCCGACACAACTCATTTGAGTAGTTACTCAATACAGCATACGCTTCATCAGGAGACCCCCTCACCAAATCAATCGCACGTTCTTTTGACCGCCAAGCAACATCGTAACTAATAGTGATGCCAATATCGTTTTGTATGTCCTGGATTATGTCATGCGGTTTGTGTTTTCGTTTCACTCCTACAAACTTGTGCCTTATTAACTCTCCAATAACTCTAGAAGTAGCTTGTCTATGCACACGGTGGAGGTTGCCAATCTTGCTGCAAGTATGAGTGTCGTCAAACTTAGACACCCTAAAGAAATTAGATTCGCCGATTTTAATTGCTCGTAAACTCCACCTGCAACCTTCAACTGCACAAGCTATTGACCATAAACTCTTTGTTGATTTCTTTACTCGAAACTCAAATTTTTCACTGAGAGCCCATAAACTCATCTTATCTTTTAATGCACTCTTGCATTTAAATACCTCATACACTTTCACACCCAAGTCTTTCTTTCCTGAACCTGACCCTTCGTCTTCATCTTCATAGATGTTACACATAGATTCAAAACTACTCGGAAGTGGTGGTAGATCATGTAAAGAAGGAACAATTATAGGCACATCAACATCTTCCGTACCTAAGTCTTCTAAAGGCTCCTTACCTTTAACTTTTTCCTGCTCGCAACCACTTCTACCAAATGGATTTTCACTAAGTACTTCAACATCATCAGATGATCCACCCCCTACATCAAAATTAACTTCATCGGAATATTCCCAAATCTCAGAACAACTCAAATCAAACAAATAGTCTTCTTGTTCTCTAGAACAAATGTCTGGTTTTAACTCTTCTGCGAGTTCTACCTTTACACCCGAAGAACTCAAATCTACCACATAATCTTCTTCATCGAGAGAATAATGGTCGTGTCTAAAATCTCCGGGTTCTTCTTCTCCACCTACCTCAACACTTTTTCTGATCATAGGTTCTTCTGTAACTGTTCTGTTTGGTGAGGTGGTCGGATAGTTAGTGAATGGAATGTTCAAATCTATCGAGCACACTTGTTCTCTTTGAGGAACTTCCTCTGGTATTAGGTATTCCTTTTCTACGTTTTTAGAGTGTGAACCACCTTCCATAGTAACATACAATGGAATACACTTCGGGAAATTACCTTTGACAAGTGTCCAGAAAAATGTGAAGTCACGCTCAACCTGAATTTCCATAGGTGAAGGACTCTGAATCGTCCCCGGAACCATAAAACTCAATTTTGGCAAACTTGTCGTGCTATCTTCACATACTATTTCTTTAACAACTTCACGAAATTCTCTAAGTGTAGCCCCGCCTGATACAACTATTCCGGCTTGTTTACCACCAATATACTTTATTTCGTTATTCACATTTTCTAATTTACCACCATGAAATAACCAAATGCTCACGGATTCCATTACGAATTACCCTACAAAACAAAGATAAGTTCATTATGTATACGTAGTAAAATTAATACCAACTTCTAAAATACATACAAACATGACATGAATTTAACATGTAAATTGAAAACACATAACATGAATTCGATATGATTGCACTTTTTCTTTTTAACCCATACTTCATATAATATCATAAGTAATATTATACATTTTTCAGTTTATCTTCTTAATTAGATTAACATAATAAATACAAACTTTTTCTCTTCATTGGACCAACACTTTAGGCACTCATGTTTCTCATTCATTCATTCTACTCTACCTTGGGTTAGCATTTCAACTTAACTATCCTTCTTCTTCTCTAACTCTTCTTCCTTTTCACTATCTAACTGAACTGAATTCCCTTCCTTGATGACTTTTCTAGCTTCTCAAATGATTAAGTCACAAAACTAGCCAATAAATCCCAAATCAATATTAAACATGCTTAAATTTCTAATATGTACATTAATATACACCTCTATAAACACATAAATATTCATTCCCAAGTAATAATTTTATCACAACATAAATATACACAATCATCTTAATTAAGAACTCAGGATCTAATTACTAGTATACAAAAGAAAGACTTAGTATTTCTTCATGGAAAACCCAAGTTAGGTTGAAGTTCTGGTTGAGTTTAGAATCTGGACCCATAGATCTCGCCGTACTATAAACATCATAAGGAGCTACATACTTAGGCATATCCACTGGGAACCGAACGTTTACTTTATTAGAATCATCACTAGTAACACCAAATGCAGCTCCATATAAGTAAGGAGAATCATCGTACCAAGTACGAGTAAGTCCAGAATCATTAGTTGGTGGTATATACTGTCCACCAACATTCAATCTATACATAGTCTGAAAATTGGTATTTTGGGGATCGATCAAATGATCCGAAAATCCAACCATAGCTGCAGGTTCGAATAAGTCGGGCATAGAGATGACCTCAATGCCATTGACAATCAAGATTAATCATTATGTTTTAATTGTATTAAACCAACCATAGAGAATACTAGGTATGAAAGACCAACTATCATACCTATCATGGAATTAAACCAACCATAGAGATGGTTTAATTGTATTTCTTCATCAATTAAACCAACTATCATGGAAGCTAGATTGATAAGAAACCATGACAAGTAACAAAACAATAACAGCTGCAACAATCTGGGAGGAAACTTGTGGAGAGACAGTTTTATCTTCACTATGGCATTTTGACAAACAGTAGATGTGCTATATTTATTATGTGGGTAAGAACCCTAGTTAGACTCCATTAAACCCTAATTGAAGTAGTTTGAAGATAAAACTTAAATAATGCCACTGATATAATACTAATAAAATCATGGATTTCATGAAATGAGATCTATGATCAAACAGGAGATGTGTCTTATGCTCCATTAAACCCTATAGTTGAACCGAAAAAAAAACATCCAGAGAGAGATATAGCCATACCTGCATCAAAGATATTAGTGTGTGTGAGAGATAGTGATCGATCCAAAGAAACGGCGCGAGAATGAGAAGTAAACGAAGAAGTTTATGGGAGGATTTTCGTTCTACTAGAGAGAGAGAGTTTTACTCGGGCTGATATCCTTGTTATTTTCGGTTGTCTAGATTATCTAGACATCCTTTTATAACGAGGGCAAATACGGAAGTTTAAGGCTAAAATAAGGTCATTTGACCAATACTTCAAAATGAGGGTCATTTTAACAAGAGTTAATTCCTATATGGCCCCCTACTTTGTGACCAGCTTCCTTTATGGCCCCCTTTTTTTCGTAAATTCAAATATGGCCCCCTATTTTCAGATAAATGTCATTACTACCCTTCTTAATTCTAAATTTAAAACAATAAAAAAAAATTATTTCCACCTCACCCCTCTCTCTCCACCTCATCTCTCCCTACACCTCATCTCTCCCTACACCTCATCTCTCCCTACACCTAACCCCTCTCTCTCTCTCTCCAATTCACCTCTCTCTCTCTCCAATTCACCTCTCTCTCTCTCCTACTCACCCCTTTCTTCTCCGGCAAGGTGGCCGGCCGGAAAATTTTCCGGCCGGCCACCTTCAAACTTAAAAAAAAAAAATAATAATTTCTCTCTCCTCTCTCTCTCTAAATTTTTTTTTTTTTTTTTAAATCTCACCACTCTCTCTCTCTAAAACTCCGGCGAAGGGGGTTTCCCTTCGCCGGAGATCTGTTCACGAACAGAGCTGCTGTTCGTGAACAGATCTCCGGCGAAGGGAAACCCCCTTCGCCGGAGTTTTAGAGAGAGAGAGAGTGGTGAGATTTAAAAAAAAAATAAAAAATTTAGAGAGAGAGAGGAGAGAGAAATTTTTTTTTTTTTTTAAGTTTGAAGGTGGCCGGCCGGAAAATTTTCCGGCCGGCCACCTTGCCGGAGAAGAAAGGGGTGAGTAGGAGAGAGAGAGTTGGAGAGAGAGAGAGAGAGAGAGAGGGGTGAGGTGTAGGGAGAGATGAGGTGTAGGGAGAGATGAGGTGGAGAGAGAGGGGTGAGGTGGAAATAATTTTTTTTTATTGTTTTAAATTTAGAATTAAGAAGGGTAGTAATGACATTTATCTGAAAATAGGGGGCCATATTTGAATTTACGAAAAAAAGGGGGCCATAAAGGAAGCTGGTCACAAAGTAGGGGGCCATATAGGAATTAACTCCTTTAACAAATTTGAGCCAGTCAAAGGTCATTTGACCTAATTTCCCAAAAATTATTCTATGAAAGGCAGGCGAAAATTTTGCCGAGAAAAGAGTCGTCACTGAAATCTTCCGAACCAGAAGCAGATATATTCAAATCCCAAATCCCATCGATTGAAGGTTTCTTCCTCCTCCCTTCCTATTACCGGTGGCAGTGAGTTCTCTCTCTCTCTCTCTCTCTCTCTCTCTAAATCTCTTGCTTCATATCAATTTTATTTTTCAATGTTATCTTCTCTTCGAAACACGTTTCTACTTCACAGAAATATCATTAATGGAGATTCTACAACAACCCATTTCCTATATACCCTTCTTCTTCAGAACCCTTCTCCACTTTTCCCTAAATCATTCTCTTCCTCCACAAATCAATCCATTTCTTCTTCTTCTCCTTTTATAGTTTCTTACCTTATAAATTCATGTGGATTTTCAGAAGATAAAGCCATCTCTGCTTCTAAAAAACTTCATTTCAAAACCTCTTCTCAACCAGATTCCATCCTCACTTTCTTTGAAAACAATGGTTTTACTAAACCCTACATTTTCAAACTTATTAATAGATATCCTCAAATACTTTCATCAGATCCTCTCAAAACCCTAAAACCCAAATTGGATTTTTTCAATTCAATTGGACTTTCTGGTCTTGACCTAGCAAAAGTCTTATCAAATGATCCAGATCTTCTCAAACGAAGCTTAGAAAAACAAATTATTCCTTCCTATACTTTCCTCAAAAACACTCTTCATACTAACAACAATGTCATTGCTGCCCTAAAACGATCCTCATGGATTTTCGGACGAGATCTTAATAAGACAGTGGGGCCTAATATCAAACTTCTGCAAAATCAAAATGTCCCAGAATCCAATATCAATCACTTTTTGATAACCAGACCAAGAGCTTTAATAGTAAATACTAACATATTCCAGAAGATGGTAATGGATCTCAAACAAGCGGGTTTTGATCTTTCAAAATCCACATTTCTTATAGCTATTCATGGATTAACATCAATGAGTAAATCGACTAGGGAATCAAAATTGAATGTTTATAGGAAATGGGGTTGGTCTGAAGATGAAATTACAATGGCATTCAGGAAACAGCCATGTTGTATGACGGTATCGGAGAAGAAGATAACGGCGATAATGGATTTCTTAGTGAACAAAATGGGTAATAATTCTTCTCTTTTAGCTACACACCCCTCTGTTCTTATGCTTAGTCTAGAGAAAAGGATAATTCCTAGATATTTAGTTCTTCAAGTTCTTATCTCGAAAGGGTTGATCGATAAAGATTTTAAAATTAGGTATGTGTTAAGTATGTCTGAGGATTTATTCTTAAACAAGTATGTGTTTAAATACGGAGATGAAGCTCCTCAGTTGTTGAAGGTATACCAAGGTTAGTAGTATATCTTGATCCATTTGATATTTGAATTGGGAACTTCTGTTTTGGGGGTTAAATTTAGATAGTGTTTGTTCTAACTCAAGGCTTGAATTCACTCCAATCAAATTTCAAAATGTTTCCTTTTGTCTTGACTTGTGATGTTTGAATCGTTTGAATAGCTGATTCAGGTTGATTTCGGGTTATTTGATCTAGACGATTCATATCGCCTCAGTTCTTTCTTTTCTTTATGGTTGTAATTTGGATTTGAAATTGTTCATTACAATTGTTAGAATAGGTTGTGCTTTTTTCTTTGTTGAACTAGAATAGGTTGTGTTCTTGCTTGCTTCTCTTGATAAGGGAAAATAAATTTAGAAAAGACTAGGGGGATATCCCCGAGCTCTTCATACTAGCTTCAATTAGAGACCCGGAAAGGAATTGGACAACACAACATTATACGAAAACATTACGGTTACCTTAGAAACAAGTGACGTTTATTCTCATGACACAATTGATGAAAAATTTAGTAGAATGTATTCAGTTCATGTAGATAAATATGGACATGAAAGTGTTAGTGATACTAGTTATAGTTGTGGATCTAATAATAGAAGCAACATCCAGTACTAGATCAAGATGAAGCTGATCGACTACTATATCTTTACTACCATTGGTTATACTACAAGATTACGATCAGGTTTACAATAACATTTCGATAAAAAGTTTGCATTTTTTTGTCAATAATAAGATGTGTGGGTGGATTCTAACGTAATTGGATGGTGATGCGAAAAAAAAATTCCACATTAATAAAGAGATATATCAAAATTTAATTTGGTGTTTTAGCTATTTGTTCAGCAGCGATATTTAATAATACTAATTAAATTTGAAGGTAATGGAAATTATTTTGCAAAAAAAAAAATCATTGGTTCTTTTTGTTTTTTGGTTATTACAAAGGCATTGATACATCAATAGGATGTGATGACCACAATAACGGCTGAATTATTACGAATGCTACTACTGGCTTAAAGTTAAAAAGGTTAATGGTCTAAAGTCCAACAAGGTTAATGGTCTAAAGTCCAACGAAGTAAGTGGCATAAAGCTCAAAGATATTACTTGAAGGTCAGTGGTATTTACAAAGCAGTCTAGAGCAATTCACAGAGCTGCTTATTTATATTTACAGAAATCTTTAAGTTGTAGTCCAAAAACTATTTTGTATTTAAACATAAAGGCTTATTTAATGAAAAGTCTTGAAAATAACCTCTGATAAAAATCTGAACTTAAAACTAATAGCTAAAGCTATTGAAATCAAAATTAGTTATTTTTGTTTGAGATTTCAATTGATCAAATTCTTTAGTTTCTTGTGGTTCTATTTTTGTTTGAGATTTCAATTAATCAAATTCTTTAGTTTCTTATGGTTCTCTTTATGGTATGAATAAGCTTGAAATTTCTTGTGTGTATTGATGTTGGTTGGATTACAACATGAGTTTTGACTTTTTCTCTCTAGAAATCTTGGATTATTCAACACAAATAGAACTAAGATTTCATACCAGTAAGATTTTGTTGGTTTTAGTTAAGTTCTATAAGTTTTTTTTTTAATCATGTGAAGTTGAAAAGGAGAAGACGATGAAAAACTACTAAAGGACAACGGTGTTTTTCAGTAGATCCATAATGTAGAAGATGAGATTTTTCGACATATATTGCCGAAAATGAATCGATTTTTTTTTGCCGACAATTATTCATTTTTTTGTTGTCATTTATTTTCCATCTTTTTCTTTGTTGTTCTTTGTGACCGATTTTTATTTATTTCTTTGTAGCTAAATTTCAAGCAAATCCAGGTGTTTTTGTCATTTAGTTTGTAGGTTATTTACATATGAGTTGTACGTGTTTCATATTCTTTTCCAAAATTTAAAATAAATTATATAAAAATATAGCAAAAAAAAAAAAAGGTGGGTTTCACCGAAATTTTTTGTGAAAAATCCGAAAACATCGTTTTAAGCATTAATTGGCCGAATTTTTGGGTCGTTGAAGAAATTGTTTTTACCAAAGAAATCTGAATTCTCTTTAGAAGAATCACATATCTTTTTTGGTCTTATTACCTTTAGAAATATTGAACTCCTCCGTTAATGAAGCTTTACCGAGTCAACTTGCTCCATTAATAGTGTTTGTGTTGGATGATTGTAGGGATGGTTGTGGACCTGTGGTGAGTGACGATAGGGCTTGAATATGAACAAGAATGAACTTTGTTTTCAGTTTAGTCGAAAATTTTCATTTTAGCCCTTCTAGAACTGTAAATACCAAAAGTATATTTAGAGATAAATAGAAAAAAAAGGAAAACATTTTAGCTCTGTAAAGAGCTTTTCATGCTCTGTAAATACTAACTCCTTTCTTTATTTATATCCAAATTCAATATTCCTGGATGTGTACTTCTATGGGATCGAACATGAAACATCCGTATTGAGGAAAGATGCGCTTACCAACTGGGTTATTAGTTGTTGGTGGTTGGTTCTTTTTGTTGGTGTTCCATTCAACAAAAAAATTGAGGCACCGTACACCTAGGGGTGAGCAAAAATCGAACCAAACCAAGTCGAACCACACCAATCCGTTTTGCGGCCGAACCAATCACCGTTCGACTCGGTTCAACCAGAAAAACCGAACAACTCAAAATTGGTCTGGTTTGGTCTCGATTTGAGTTTCTAGAAATCGCCCAAACTGAACCGACCGAACCCTAAAGAAAAATAAAATAATAATTTTGTAAAGTTAGAATGTGTTAAACTAAAAAGGAAAAGAATTAGAAAACCCCTAATCAAGTCTTCCATAGTACGATCCGTCCTCCTTCCTAGTTGTTGTCGGCTTCATCAACCACCTATTCAACTTGATTGAAAGATTTTAACTGTAAGTCTTCACTGATTTTCTATTTACCACAACCTATTCTTAGTTAGTAACTTAAAATTATAGATTTTGTATTCGCACTACTTTTTTTATTTATATTTTGTAATGGTGGAAAAGTACGATGGATTTTTAATTTTTTTTTGGCATCTGTAATGGCGGAAAAGTATGATGGGTTCTTAATTTTTATTTGGTATGTGCAATGAAATGAATAACATTAGTTTACAATTTTCTCTACATTGTGATCGGTTAAACCGATCAATCGAACCCAACCGAGCTGAACTAAACCGAGTTGAACCATATCGGTCGACCGAATGAATGGCTCGACTTCGGCCGATGATTTAGTCAAACTGCCACTTATTAGTTCGGCTTCGGCTTGAGTCAAAACCGAAAAAAACTTACCCTTACCCACCTCTAGTTACACCTACCTTTACTTTTTATAATTTAGCATTTTGGAAGGCCATTAATGTTGGTTGCTGTTTTGGGACATAAAAATAATCTTCGGAGAATAAATCTTCTACGAAATTCATGTTTTTCTTGTACATTCTTGGGGCATATTTCTTATTATTCAAAAATTGACTTCATCAAACATTACCCCCTACTCTTCATCTTCTTTATCATTTTCACCACCACAATTTTCCACCGCCACCATTTCGACCACCATTGTCACTTTTATTCTTTCATCTCAACTCATCTCTCACTCAATGTCACCCTCTCTCTTGGTTTGTCCCCCTCTCTTTCTCTCTCACTATTTCTCTCTTCCACTCTCTTCACAAGAACATAACTTGCTTTAACTGCCGGCGTTTCTTTAAGTTGAAGTGGGTATCTTAATTTACTTAATGCCAAAAAGAAAAATGACCAATTTGAAGTTTTTCATTATCATCATGGTTGATAACTGATCAATTAAATTCCATCTCATTTGAATTACATATAAAACAATCTGGATTGTTAAACTTTTGAAGTACATTTGCCACTTTGACTGGGTATGAATACTCAACTAGCTTTCCATCTTCAAGTATCAGTTTTGTTGTTGGAATTGATGTTATCTCACAAGATGTGCAAATACCCATCTTTAACTTCTTCTGGGTTTTTTCGTTTTAAAGAGAGATGGAGAGACAAAGAGAAATATTAGGGGGCAATGTTTGATCAAAACAATCTTTGGGCTAAAAAAAATAAGCCTTATAAGTCAATGTGTTATACAGTTATTGACTGTGTGTTTTTTATTTAAGAAAATCTGAAAAGTCGTCTGAATTGAATCGTTGTCTAAATAGGCTGAAAAGTATCATACATTTTTCAGACTTGAAAACAAGTCTGAAAACAATGTCCAATAGCTGAAATATGTTGAATGACCTTTATACCCCTATTAATTAGAAATATTCTCAGTCAAATGCACCGCCACCACCACCCAGACAACCACCACAAGTACAAACCACCAAGACAACCACCACCACCAATCAGATAACCACCACCACCGATCAGACAACCACCACCACCAATCAGATAACCACCACCACCGATCAGACAACCACCACCACAGTTACAAATAACCAAGACCACCACCAATCAGACAAGATCACCGCCACCACACCACCAAAGGAACAAACACACCACCGCCGCCACCACCACCAGCCAGACCGCCGCCACCACAAAATAGAGATCGGTAAACCATTTTCATAAGTCTTTTGGTGGTGGCAAACCCTTTGATGATATATCGTTAGAGAGAGAGAGCGATTGAGAGAGAGCTATTGAGAGAGAAAGAGAGAGCGATTGATAGAGAAAGAACGATTGAGAGAGAAAGAGCGATTGAGAGAGAAAGTAGTTGTGCGAGAGAAAGAGATGAACCTTTGTCGATCTACTATGAGAGAGAGCGATTCAGAGAGGGAGGCGAAAACTTCATTGATGGTGAAAGAGGGAGAACGATTGAGTGAGAGAGATAGACTGTAGAGATGATGAAAGAGGGAGGAAAGAATTAGGGTTTTCTGAAAAAAGAGAGACAAAGAAACGATTGAGTGGGTAGTTTGATTTTAAATGCCTATGTCTAACATATTTGGAAGGAGCATAATAACAGGATATTTAGAAGCAATGTCATATTGCCAGAGTTGATTATCCATACTATTTGTGATGAAGTGCGAATCAAGTTGAACACTATCACCAAACGGTTTGAAGAAACAAAGGAGAATCGAAGGACCATCGATCGCTGGAATCTTGCTATCTCTCTTCAAAAGCTGGTTTATACTTCATGTAAATGGACTCGGTCGATGGTAGGGAGATATATGATTAATACCGATGGTGCACTAAGCGAGGTGGATGTGGGGTATGGAGCTATTATTCGAGATTCGGAGGGAACTGTTATTAGCGCAGCCACTGTTCAGGTTGATAGCCATGCTATCTTTATACATGAGCTGCAGGGTGTTGAGTTGAGGCTGGAGTTAGGACTTAGTGTCGGGTTACAGGAAGTTGAGTTTGGTCTTGATTCCATGAATATCAAGTTACTTCTTGCAAAACCACATCATAAATTACCATGGAAGGCGAGGCGTTTGAAGAGAGTTTAGAGGCTTTGGAGCCAATTTCGGAGTTTTCGAGTTTTTCATGTTACAGAGAACCCAACCAAGCTGCTGATTACTTGTCAAAGATGAAGTTCAGACCGGATGTAACTCACATGAATGTTAGTCAACTGTCGGTGGAATTAGTGAATATTGTTAATGCAGACTCTAGAGGGACAGTGAGAATGAGGAAAGGGTGGGGCTAATGAAATGATGTAATTTTTTATTTCTTTGTTGTTTTTTGTTTTCTTATTTCATTGTATTCGGTTCGGGCTTCTCCCGCTTATCATTATAAAAAAAACTAGGGTTCTGTTTTTCCTAGAAATGGAGAAAGAGGGATAGAAGAATTAGGGTTTTGTTTCTTTTTATTCAGACCAGGGAGAGATTAGGGCTTGTTTTTAAAAATATGAAGTAAGGGTATTAATGTCAAAGTACGAATTCAGACATAATTATTCACATAGGGAAAACAAACATTCTAACTTGTGAAACAATTAAGCAAATTCAGATTCAGCAAATTCAGATTCAGACATTAAAAAAACATCTAAATCTAAATATCCAATTTTGGTGGCCTTTAAACTGTTTTCATTTTATTAAGGGTCTACGGGTTTTAGCCCCAAAATAAAATTCAAAAAGCGATTAAGGTCCGATCTTCCTTCAAAATATGATTTTAGTCATTTTCTCTTTTGGAAGAAACATTGTTGATACATAATGTGTTATGTATGACACATATACAAAATTGAAATAAAGTATGTAACTTTAACAATAAATAACACGTTATTTATGAAACAAAACAATAATCAATAAACAGAAAAACATTGTAACTTTGACATCTAGACATACTTTAACTATACTTCGGGTGTATTTGATATCTCCCATTTCCATGGAAATAAAAGAATTTTCGTGGAAATAGGTATTTCCACCGTTTGATACGAATTGTAACTCCATGACTTTAATTCCCTAGGGAATCTATTTCCATGAAATAGACCACTTTTAATTCTTTGCTCCCCCTCGGAATTAGTTTCCGTGGAAAGTCAAAAATCAAAATAAAAATATTTTAATATGTTCGGATACTTGAAACCTAATATTTATCTCCATATATGTTCAACGTGATGTTTTACCATAAAATTTAGCAAAATAAATTTTTTACTTGTACATTGGGCAAATGACATTTTTGTCCTTCTTACCAAATGACATGTTTACAAAGTTGTCAAAATGACATTTTGGATTTTTATAGTCAAAATTACATTCTTACCCTTTTATAATATCAAATTGACATTTTACCCTTATGTTGTCAAAATGACATTTCTACCCTCGTATAATATCAAAATGACATTTTTACCCTTAAATTAGTAAAGTGACACAAGGTTAAATAATTTTACAACATAGGGGGTGAAAATGTAATTTTAAAAATATAAGGGTAAAAATGTAATTTAGACAAATAAG
The DNA here is from genome assembly GCF_041429995.1 of Eschscholzia californica. Classification (NCBI taxonomy): domain Eukaryota; kingdom Viridiplantae; phylum Streptophyta; class Magnoliopsida; order Ranunculales; family Papaveraceae; genus Eschscholzia; species Eschscholzia californica. The sequence continues at coordinate 37,703,371 of NW_028238420.1, read as the reverse complement.
GATGAAAATGTAATTTTCGCAAAAGTAAAAATATCATTTAGACTACATAAAGAGTAAATAAAAACTCTTAATTGAATATTATATTCGTAGAAATTAGTTGTCAACTAAATAACAGAGTTCGTAATTCCACAGAATAATGTATGACTACCAAACGAAAGAACTCTTGTTTCCACTGAGTAAATTATGTGGAAGGCTTTCCATGGAACTCTTGTGTTTCCATGGAATTGTTTCCTTGATATCAAACACAACCTTAATGTGTTTTGTTGTGGAAATATACGTAATTGATACTAAATAACTGTATATTGCGAAACAGATTTCAAGTTTGAAATCAATCGAAAAAAAATCTGAGGAAAAAAGGAAGGGAATTTTGGAGATTGACTTTCAAAAGTGGGTTTTTTTGTTACATAAAAGGTTATAATGGGTATTATGATTAAATAGAAATAATAAAGATCTGTTTTTTCTGTAGAGATGGGTCAATTTGAACTAAATATCTATTATAATTATTATTTTAGCTTAAAATCTTATATTAATATTAGGGTGGATTAAACGTGTCTTTAAATGTAAATATTCGGACTGGGAACCTAAAAATTATTTTATTAAAGGCAGGCGAAAATTTTGCAGAGAAAACACTCGTCACTGAAATTTTCCTAACCTGAAGCAGATATATTCAAATCCCAAATCCCATCAATTGAAGGTTTCTTCCTTCTCCCTTTCTATTACTAGTGGCAGTGAGTTCTCTCTCCCTAAATCTCTTGCTTCATATCAATTTTATTTTTCAATGTTATCTTCTCTTCGAAACACTGTTCTACTTCACAGAAAAATCATTAATGGAGATTCTACAACAACCCATTTCCTATATTCCCTTCTTCTTCAAAACCCTTCTCCAATTTTCCCTAAATCATTCTCCTCCTCCACACATCAAACCATTTCTTCTTCTCCTTTTATAGTTTCTTACCTTATAAATTCATGTGGGTTTTCAGAAGATAAAGCCATCTTTGCTTCTAAACAACTTCGTTTCAAAACCTCTTCTCAACCAGATTCAGTCATCACTTTCTTTGAAAACAATGGTTTTACTAAACCCTACATTTTCAAACTTATTAAGAGACTTCCTCAAATACTTTCATCAGATCCTGTCAAAACCCTAAAACCCAAATTGGATTTTTTCAATTCAATTGGACTTTCTGGTCTTGACCTTGCAAAAATCTTATCACGTGATCCTGATGTTCTCAAACGAAGCTTAGAAAAACAACTTATTCCTTCCTTTACTTTCCTCAAAAATACTCTTCATACTAACAACAATGTCATTGCTGCCCTAAAACGATCCTCATGGATTTTCCGACGAAATCTTGATAAGGCATTGGTGCCTAATATCAAACTTCTGCGAAATCAAAATATCCCAGAATCCAATATCAATCACTTATTGATAACCAGACCAAGAGCTTTAACAGTAAATACTAACATATTCCAGAAGATGGTAATGGATCTCAAACAAGCGGGTTTTGATCCTTTAAAGTTAACATTTGTTCTAGCTATTCATGGACTAACATCAATGAGTAAATCGACTAGGGAATCGAAATTGAATGTTTATAGGAAATGGGGTTGGTCTGAAGATGAAATTCGGATGGCATTCAAGAAACAACCATATTGTATGATGGCATCGGAGGAGAAGATAACGGCGATAATGGATTTCTTGGTGAACAAAATGGGTACTAATTCTTCTCTTATAGCTAAACACCCGTCGATTCTTATGCTTAGTTTAAAGAAAAGGATAATTCCTAGATATTTAGTTCTTCATGTTCTTATTTCGAAAGGGTTGATCGATAGAGATTTTAAAATTAGGTGTGTGTTAAGTATGTCTGAGGATTCATTCTTGAAAAAGTATGTGTTTAAGTATGGAGATGAAGCTCCTATATTGTTGAAGGTATACCAAGATCAACAGTATATCTAGATCCACTTGATATTTTGAATTGGGAACTTCTGCTTTTGGGGTTATATTTAGATGGTGCTTGTTTTGGCTCAAGGCCTGAATCCACTCTAATCAAATTTCAAAATGTTTCTTTTTGTCTGACTTGTAATGTTTGAATAGTTTGAATAGCTGATTCAGGTTGATTTTGGGTTATTTGATTGAGACAATTCAGATTCACCTTAGTTCTTGCTCTTCTTTGGCGTTGTAATTTGTACTGAAATTGTTCATTATAATAGATAGAATTGGTTTGTTCTTGCGTGCTTCTCTTTATAATGAAATTTGTGGCTGAAGATTATCAATAGATAAAAGCTATCTATGAACTCAGGACCTGTCTTGTGGATTGGGGATGACAATAACTTATCAGTGCCATTGGCATTTGGCATAGTTGTTTAATTTTGATAAACCAAGCACATTGGGGTTTGACAAAAACACGTTCTGTATACTACGAAGACATCCACCATATCCCCGAACTCTTCATACTAAGTTTAATTAGAGACACGGGAAGGAATTGGACAATACAACAAATGTTTAATGAAAAAATTGCGATTACCTCAGAAACAAGTGAAGTTTATTCTAATGCTGCAATTGATGAAAAATTAAGTAGAATGTATTCAGGTTATGTAGCTCGGACATGAAAGGGTTAGTGATACTAGTTATACTTGTGCATCTAATAATAGTAGTGGTATTCATCATCCAACGAGGGTTCTTAGCACACTGATAATAAAAAAAACTAAGATTACGAATAGTTTGAACTTCATTGAGTTTTATTAAACTATGCCATGAGGAAATACAAACAATGAACTACTCATATAAAAGAAGCAACAATTGGCATTCATTCAGAGTCACATTCATTACTAGTAGAAGTATAAAAGATAGAAGATCGAGATCGAGCTGTACCAGTACTAAATCTTTACGAGATTGGGGTTCATATCTTGCAAGTAACAAAATACACATCTTCATGTTTCAAGCCCAATAGAATTGCTTGAATTCTCTCCACGAGATCTTCCCTCTCCTTTGTTGATGATACTGAAATTGCTTCACTTTTTAACATTTTTAGCAAACCTTGTCGATCTCACACCCTTCACATCTTCATTTTTGCCAAGTTCAAATCATTACTTCCATCAAACTTCTATATTTGGTATTTTGTCATTCCAAAACCTAATAACCAAAGCCTCCATACTAATTTCTTATGACGAATAACAAACAACCCAAGCAAGCAATAGAGAAAGTAAATGCACTAAACACGAGATTTACGTGATTCGGTTGATGAGACTTGTACCATGATAAATAATAGCGCGATGATTTATACTATCAGTGAAGAACAAAATTACATGGCCTTCTCAAGGTATTTCTAACTCACTAAAATCCTAGCACTTATCGACCTTTGACTCTTTCCCCAAAATCGAAAATGGAGTCCTTGGAAGCACAAATTTCCTGGCTAAATGATGCAGACTTCTCCTAGCAAAGCTAAGTGGTTAAAAACGCATTTTACTTGTTCCTCATATGACTTGAGCCACAAATTTCATTTCAAGGAGAAGCGAACAAAAATCAAATCCATGCCTCGAGTAGGCTTCATTTCTTCCCAGATCAGAATACCCATCTTACACATTATTCATATAATGAACAGTTTCTTTAACAACTAAAGCCATTAAGAAAAATCAGAAGTAAATGTAACCCAAATCAAGGAAGTTTTCAATTAACAGAAAAAAGTTTTCATCTCACCAACTGTTTCAGATTCAGATGAACAAGTGAGTGAGACTAGACAATGGCTACTGACCTTGGTATACCTTCAACAATTGAGGAGCTTCATCTCCATATTTAAACACATACTTGTTTAAGAATGAATCCTCAGACATACTTAACACATACCTAATTTTAAAATCTTTATCGATCAACCCTTTCGAAATAAGAACTTGAAGAAATAAGTATCTAGGAATTATTCTCTTCTTTAAACTAAGCATAAGAAGAGATGGGTGTTTAGCTAAAAGAGAAGAATTATTACCCATTTTGTTCACTAAGAAATCCATTATCGCAGTTATCTTCTTCTCGGATACCGTCATACAATAAGGTTGTTTCCTGAATGCCATTCGAATTTCATCTTCAGACCAACCCCATTTCCTATAAACATTCAATTTTGATTCCCAAGTTGATTTACTCATTGATGTTAATCCATGAATAGCTAGAAGAAATGTGGATTTTGAAAGATCAAAATCCATTTCTTTAAGATCCATTACAATCTTCTGAAAGAGATCAACATTTACCATTAAAGCTCTTGGTTGGGTTATCAATAAGTGATTGATATTGGATTGTGGGACATTATGATTTTGCAAAAGTTTGATATTGGGCACCAATTTTTTATCAAAACCTTGGAGAACCGATGAGGATCGCTTTAGGGCAGCAATGACATTGTCGTTGGTTTGAAGAGTGTTTTTGAGGAAAGTAAAGGAAGGGATTAGTTGTTTCTCTAAGCTCCTTCTAAGAAGAACTGGACCATCTGATACGATTTTTGCAAGATCAGGACCAGAAAGTCCAATGGAATAGAAAAAATCGAATTTGGGTTTTAGGGTTTTGAGAGGATCTGATGCAAGTAATTGAGGAAGTCTATTAATAAGTTTGAAAATATAGGGTTTAGTAAAACCATTGTTTTCAAGGAAAGTGATGACTGAATCTGGTTGAGAAGAGGTTTTAAAATGAAGTTTTTTAGAAGCAGAGATGGCTTTATCTTTTGAAAATCCACATGAATTTATGAGGTAAGAAACTATAAAAGGAGAAGAAGAAATGGATTCATTTTTGGAGGAGGAGGAGAATGATTTACGGAAAAGTGGAGAAGGGTTTTGAAGAAGAAGAGAGTATAAGAAATGGGTTGTCGAAGAATCTCCATTAATGACTTTTCTGTGAAGCAGAAATGTGTTTCGAATAGAAAAGATCATTGAAGAAGAAGAAGAAAGATATAGAGAGAGAAAGAAATACCTCACTGATATTGAAAACTGAAGAAGACGTGACGCGGGGTCTGAGATTCAAGTGAAAATAGACGATGGTATTCACCCGCAGCACCGAACTGTCAATTTTGCCGGAACTCGCTCCATTCCGGTATCCCTCCTGTTCGTCCTTGCAGGGGTGTGCAATGGCCTGTGTCTGACTCAGCCAGACACATTTGGCATGTCGTGCCTACGAGTGGGAAAAACCCTAAAGCTCAATATTACCCGAGTCCGATTAAGCCCGCGGATGCCCGAGCCCGCTTATGGGTAACACCTGCCCGCCCCGCTCGATTATTATGGGCGGGTTTTGGTATCAGAGGTTACCCGAGGGCTCGCCCATGCCCGAGTCTGCATTAGTCTGAGAAAAGACCCGATAGTCGACCCAACTTTTAGTGTATTCGCTAAGGAGAAATTAAGGGTTAGGAACCCTTAAGCCAATACAACTCTTGCATCATATTACTTAGTCCTTTGGTCTCAGGTGAGGGGAATCAGGGGCATTGAGGTACAAAGTATTTATACCCTAACCCTAACTTTCATTTTCTTATTAGCCGTAACTCCTTATCTTTCCCGTTTATCTTCTTGTCTTCTGATGGATCTATGGTCGACCTAAAATGTCTCCACCTGCAAGTGTACGGGCGTCAAGTAATAAAATCCGAAAAAATCGGGGTCGATCTTCAGAGACTAAGTCAAACCTATTTTGAAACTTAGAACTAGCACGGTTTTCTTTCAAATAGTTGGTGATGAAACGAAACGATAAAATATTTAAAGAAAACAAACAATACGATACAAAGGAATCAGTGGGGGAGAAGCCTGGAGATTTTGAATTCACTCATGAAACACTTAAAAAGACATTCAACAAACTAATTAAATACTTATTTTCTATAACTCAGACTTTAGGATATGAACTATCTAAAGTCCAGAAAGTATTTTCGTTAAAACAATCTTAACAATTTATCTATTCATCATTGCTATTATTTGTAACTACTCAACTATTACTTATCAACGAATAAGCATAAAGCATCAAGAAATTGAATCAAAGCATGGTATATCAAATCAGCAAGCATGAATGATGAAGAATTCGTTAAGAAATGACTATCAAGTGTGAATAATGACATGAAGAACGATTAAATATTTAATCTATTTATGAATATGTCTCTAAAAACATCCTCATGGGTTTCATCGTCCTTTCTAGATGGAGGATTAGAAACTCATGTTTAAAATGATTAACATAAAGACATTAAATACAAGAGAAGATACGAAAGAAAATCATCGAATATGAAGCTCTTTGGTGATAGTTGATAATCTAATGACGAAGAAGAAAGAAATTCTTGTTCAATAACAAACTATAAAAAAAATACAAGCAAAAACCTCTCACAAACTCTCTCTCTCTCTTTCTCTCTCTCTGTAATAATTTTTATTTCTTTCTCTCTCTCTTCCTCTAGACAAATAATTTCTCTCTCAAAAGAACAACATAAAAGAAGATGAAGGTCTCTCTTTATTATTTTGTTCAACTCCTCTCTCCCCATCTAAAGATTTTTCTGTTCAGCTCTGAGAAGAAGGAGAAGGTAACCCTCAATTCTGTTCCAGTCTAGCCCTAATAGAAGATAAATGCCCCTTCAATTCTTTGTGCTCTGATATTTGTAAAGAGATGAAGAAAAACTGAATCTACCTCTCTCTCTAAAATATCTTCCAATCGAATCTTTCTTCTTAAGAATATCACCTCTGATTAAAACGAATCACTTGAATCCCCAATTCCCTAGATTTCCCTATTTAAAAGATCACCTCCAACGATTTCCTTTCTCTGTGTCAATGGTGTTCTTCTTTCCTAAAAAGTTATTATATTTTTCTCACTAACTGAAGGTAAGAGGGAAAAGAAATATTTGAGAGAGATAGAGACAGATGGGCACTTCCTAGTGATACAGGATGGTGTTGACGTGAGCTTGACTGGAAGATTCGGTGCATCTCGGAGCCCACATAGAATTTGGAACGCACTTTAGAGTCCAACAGATTCAGCAGCTGTCGGATGTAGCTTGCACGTCCAGGAAAAACCCGAAGTATCGTGTGCTCGATTACACTGAATCCGAACCATCGAGAATCTCGAAAGACATCCCACACAATCCACCAGTGTACCGAATATTCCACACTCACCGTCAGTTGCACGCCACGTGTCATCAAGCAGATTTGATCAATCGTTGTAGACTTCAATCTTTGACTTGGTCTAACTTTCTCATCTGAACTCTGATTTGACTTTCGCTTTCGCGCTGGGTTCGTCTTGGGCTCTACTTCTCATCCGAATATTAACATTGGATTCTGACCAGAATCTCCAAAATGACCAAAATCCCCTTTTGTCTGTCTTTTTCCCGTTTTTATCTATTTTTTCACGCTCAATTTCGTAAAAGACACAGAAAAAATAATTCACCAGAACAACTACTCGAAATGAACCAACGAGAATCTCGAAAGACATCCCACACAATCCACCAGTGTACCGAATATTCCACACTCACCGTCAGTTGCACGCCACGTGTACCGAATATTCCACACTCATCTGAGCTCTGATTTGACTTTCGCTTTCGCCTTGGGCTTCATGTCTCATCATCTTCCTATTCCATCCTCTATCTTGTGACAAGTTCTTGTTGGCTTCATCATTTATCTTACATTCTTCTTCTCATTTCTGTCTCCATCTTCTTGTTTTTTGTTCAAGATAAAGCGACAAGAACACAAGAGTAAACCAGAAAATCTCATGTTATATGACATATATATATATATATATATATATATATATGTACATCTTCTTCACTTGGTTCTTATCTGTATATTATTATATAGATCAATCCATAGATCTAAGGAAAAAAACACATCTGTAAAAAGGTTTTGAGTTTACAGACCTTTTATAAATCTTTCTCTGATCTTTGTGAAGATTTCTTATAGATTTTTATATTTCCTAAAGATTTGTATGGACTTGGATTTAATGCCTGATACCTGACCGCCCAATGCCCATTGGGTCCGACTATTCAAACAGGCTTTGGCGGGCTTTGATCAAGAAGAAAGTGGAAAATACCTGCCCGAGTACTATAATAGCCCGAGAATGATTCTGCCCGACCCGCCCGGTCTGATGACATCACTACCTGTGGGTGCCCATTCACGCGCCAATTCCCACCCATAGTCGTGCCATAAAACCAGCTAGTAGGGTGTATTTTTTTGAAACTCCATGTGTTTGACTAACTTCAGCAGTGGCATGGTTGAGATTCTAGAGGCATGGTGCGGAGATTTTTATTGGGACCCTGATAAATACTTTTCTTGAAACACATAAATATATAAAAAAAAATATAGAACAGTTTGACCATTATATCTTTAACGACATCATACAAATAGATATTATGCATGAATTTATTACTTACATACACGGACAGATCATGTGTAGAGAAGACAGGATGAGGTTGTGGGTTTGATTTCTTCCATGCGCATTTTACGTATTTTTGTTATATATATATATAGATGTATGTATAACAATATCTAATAACGTGTGAAAATCACGTCAACTAATGGTTGACCCAGTGCTTAAGAGGTGGTTAGAGTACGGAGTGGGATTGAGTTCCCCTCAGTAAACATTTTAAGTGTTTTTTACTTTTATGTTTCAAAGTAATAAAATTCATCTACCATGAACTCTATAAAATTCAACTCGTCTACCATAAATCCTGTCAAATTCAATTCATCTACTATAGACCCTACAAACTTCAATTCATCTACCATAAACCCTATCAAGTGGAGATTTTCTATACCGTTATTGATATGCTACTTCAAGAATTAAATACTCGTTTCATTGAGAAGAATAACGAGTTGCTCCGTTGTATGGCATCTAAGAGTCCATTGAGAGGTTTTGTCATTTTCGACAAAAGTAAGTTGTTGCACCTTGCTGAATTTTATCCGTCTGATTATAGTAGTCTTGACACTATGCTACTTAGTTCTCAGCTTGATAACTACATTTCCGATATGAGGCAGAATGATGATTTCTCAAATTTAGATTGGATTGGAGCTCTTGTTAAAACATTGATGGAAACTAAGAGAGATAAAACATATCATTTAGTTTATTTTCTTACCACTTTAACCCTAACTTCGCCGGTTAAACTGCCTTTGTGGAAAGAGCTTTTTCAGCTATGAAGCTAGTCAAGACGCTTAAGAAACAAGACGAGTGTTCCATGTTTGAATTATAGTTTGGTTGTCTTTATGGAAAAGAAGTTTTTAGAAATTGATAATAAGTCGATTGTGCGAACATTTCGAAACACAAACTGTCGTAGAGGTTAACTTTTTTTTTTGTTGAAAGTCGTAGAGGTCAATTGTGTTTGTAATCGTTGACGTATTAATAAAATTAATGAATATAAGTATTTTGTTAACTATTATGTTTGCAAAAAGAAAAATGATATATAAATCTGCACCCCTAAGTAGAAATCTTGGATCTGTCCCTGCTTGCATAACTAATTTACTTAAAAATTTGAAATGAAATCATGGTAGATGAATTACAATATAACTATTTTGTTAATTACGGTGCAATTTTTTTTTAAATTCAAGCATATGCAAATTTTTTTGAAAATAAATGTGTAAATTTTTTTGTACTTTTTAGATGTATGGGTGGGTTCTAACCTAATTGGATGGCGATGCAAACAAATATCCACATTAAAAAAGAGATATATTCAAATTTAATTTGGTGTTTTAACCATTTAATAATACCAATTAAAGTTAAAAATAAGCAAACAAGAATCAAATCCATATCTTGATTGGAGTTCATTTCTTGTAAGTAACAAAATACCCATCTTCATGTTTCAAAACAGATGAAATCTCTCCACGAGCTCTACCCCCTCCTTCGTCGAAGATTCTGAAATTACTTCTCTTTTAACATTTTTAAAAACCTTGTCGAACTAACACCCTTCACATCTTCATTTTGACAAGTTCAAATCATTACTTCCATCAAACTTCTCTATTTTGTATTTTGTCGTTCCAAAACATAATAACAAAAGCTTTTATACTAATTTCTTTTGTTAATAACATAATAACAAAAGCTTTTATATTAATTGGTCTGCTATCTGTAAACCTAAAAAGGCGGGGGGCCTTGGTCTTCGTCTCCCCCGTCTGGATAACCAGGCGTTTCTTAACAAGATTAACTGGTGAATGATAAAGAATCCGACGGCCATCTGGGTTCAGGTCCTCAAAAGTAAGTATTTTCCAAATACTCATAAACCCTCGAATCCAAAAGTGAATCACTCCTGGCTGTGGAAGTCGATTGCTAAACAATACAACGAGCTAACTGACCTAATCTTCTGGGACATTAACAAAGGTGATAAAGTGAATATTTGGCAGGACTTCTGGATCCCAAATCACCCTCCCCCTATTATCAATAATAAGGAATCCAGTCTTACCTGGGTTTCTCAACTGATTACTAATGACAATTGGAATGTGCAGTTATTGCAGGAATGCTTTGATGAGGAGGTACAAAAAGCTATACAAAGTATCAATATTCACCAGAATGAAGATGATAAACCGATTTGGACGTTAACGAAATCAGGAAATTTCTCCATAAAAACGATGTATAATTACTTGAGAATGAATAACATGAATCATATGCAGGATCAAACCGACTGGTACTTTATTTGGAATATGAATCTTATCCCCCGAGTAAAACTATTCATATGGAAGTGTTGCACAAATAGCCTACCGGTGAAAGCAAAAATAGGTAAATTCATTGGTAACTCTTACACTTGTGTTAATTGTGCAGAGGATGAAACACTGGATCACGTTATGCTTCATTGCACTTTCGCTAAAGCCATTTGGTTCCATTTTGAAGTTCAGACAGATCAAATTGGCTCAACCATGCAGTGGATCTTTCAATGGAAAGATCTGCCAGAGGAGCTTACTCAACTATACGCCAAAATCTTATGGTTTATCTGGAAAGCTTGATGCGAAAACTATTTTAATGAAAACAAACAAAATCCGAGACAAATTGTTGACAGAATCAATAACACTACTATTACTCCTCTCAATATAGAGACGACAACCAAAACCAAAAACAGAAAGAAAACCAAGGGAAGCTCCTGGATCCCCCCGGAGAAACCTTTCCTTAAGATAAACGTGGACGCCTCTTTTACTAACGTGACAGAACAGGCAGGAATCGGATGTATCATACGAGATGAAGATTCAAACTTCATCATAGCAGCAGCAGACTCGGTTCGTTGCCAAAATGCTGAAGAAGGTGAAGGTTTAGCTATACTCCACAGTATGAAATGGGCCTTAGAATTGAAGATTTCACACATCCACATCGAAAGTGATAATCAATCTTTGATAAATTTTATAAAAGGTCACAAAGTGGGCATCCACTGGCAGACGGAATCAACTCTACAACAAGTTCAGACCCTCAAAAATCAATTTGAAGCCTCGATCTTCTCATTTGTTCATAGAGAGTGTAATGCACCAACTGATGCGCTTGCCAAGTGGGGACGAAGACATACGAGTAGGACAGTGTGGAACTCTGTACCATCGTTTATTTCTGCTTTAAAGTAGCTTTGTTGTATTGTATACTCTTCGGTTTAGTTAATGCAAGGTTTTGTTCATCAAAAAAAAAAAACTAATTAAATACTTATTTTCTATCACTCGGACTTTAGGATATGAACTATCTAAATTCCAGAAAGTATTTTCGTTAAAACAATCTTAACAATTTATCTATTCATCATTGCTATTAAATTTGTAACTACTCAACTATTACTCATCAACAAATAAGCATAAACCATTAAGAAATTTAATCCAAGCATGGTATATCAAATCACGAAGCATGAATGATGAAGAATTCGTTAAGAAATGACTATCAAGTGTGAATAATGAGATGAAGAACGATTAAATATTTAATCTATTTATGAATATGTCTCTAAAAACATCCTCATGGGTTTCATCGTCCTCTCAAGATGGAGGATTAGAAACTCATGTTTAAAATGATTAACATAAAGACATTAAATACAAGAGAAGAGACGAAAGAAAATCATCGAATATGAAGCTCTTTGGTGATAGTTGATAATCTAATGACGAAGAAGAAAAAAAATTCTTGTTCAATAACAAACTATAAAAAAAAATACAAGCAAAAGCCTCTCACAAACTCTCTCTCTCTCTTTCTCTCTCTCTGTAACAATTTTTATTTCTTTCTCTCTCTCTCTCTTCCTCTAGACAAATAATTTCTCTCTTAAAAGAACTACATAAAATAAGATGAAGGTCTCTCTTTATTATTCTGTCCAACTTCTCTCTCCCTCTCTAAAGATTTTTCTGTTCAACTCTGAGAAGAAGGAGAAGGTAACCCTCAATTCTGTTTCAGTCAAGCCCTAATAGAAGATAAATGCCCCTTCAATTCTTTGTGCTCTGATATTTGTAGAGAGATGAAAAAAAACTGAATCTACCTCTCTCTCTAAAATATCTTCCAATCGAATCTTTCTTCTTAAGAATATCACCTTTGATTCAAACGACTCACTTGAATCCCTAATTCCCTAGATTTCCCTGTTTAAAAGATCACCTCCAACGATTTCCTTTCTCTGTGTCAATGGTGTTCTTCTTTCCTAAAAAGTTATTATATTTCTCTCACTAACTGAAGGTAAGAGGGAAAAGAAATATTTGAGAGAAATAGAGACAGATGGGCACTTCCTAGTGATACAGGATGGTGTGTTGACATGAGCTTGACTAGAAGATTCGGTGCATCTCGGAGCACACATAGAATTTTCAACGCACTTTACAGTCCAACAGATTCAGCAGCTGTCGGATGTAGCTTGCACGTCCAGGAAAAACCCGAAGTATCGTGTGCTCGATTACACTGAATCTGAACCAACGAGAATCTCGAAAGACATCCCACACAATCCACCAGTGTACCGAATATTCCACACTCACCGTCAGTTGCACGCCACGTGTACCGAATATTCCACACTCATCTGAACTCTGATTTGACTTTCGCTTTCGCCTTGGGTTCGCCTTGGGCTTCATGTCTCATCATCTTCCTATTCCATCCTCTATCTTGTGACAAGTTCTTGTTGGCTTCATCATTTATCTTACATTCTTCTTCTCATTTTTGTCTCCATCTTCTTGTTTTTTGTTGAAGATAAAGCGACAAGAACACAAGAGTAAACCAGAAAATCTCATGTTATATTGCATATTACATCTTCTTCACTTGGTTCTTATCTGTATATTATTATATTGATCAATCCATAGATTTAAGGGAAAAAACACATCTGTAAAAAGGTTTGAGTTTACTGACCGTTTATAAATCTTTCTCTGATCTTTGTGAAGATTTCTTATAGATTTTTATATTTCCTAAAGATTTGTATGGACTTGGATCTAATGCCTGATAACTGACCGCCCGGTGCCCATTGGGCCCGACTATTCAAACAGGCTTTGGCGGGCTTTGATCAAGAAGAAAGTGGAAATTACTCGCCCGAGTACTATAATAGCCCGAGAATGATTCTTCCGACCCGCCCGGTCCGATGACATCACTACTTGTGGGTGCCCATGCACGCGCCAATTCCCACCCCTAGTCGTGCCATAAAACCAGCTAGTAGGGTGTATTTTTTGTGAAACTCCATGTGTTTGACTAACTTCAGCAGTGGCATGGTTGAGATTCTAGAGGCATGGTGCGAGATTTTTATCGGGACCCCTGATAAATATTTGTCTTGAAACACATTAATATATAAAAAAAATTATAGAACAGTTTGACCATTATATCTTTAACGACATCATACAAATAGATATTATGCATGAATTTATTACTTGCATACACGGACAGATCATGTGTAGAGAAGACAGGCTGAGGTTGTGGGTTTGATTTCTTCCATGCGCATTTTACGTATTTTTGTTATATATATAGATGTATATATAACAATATCTAATAACGTGTGAAAATCACGTCAACTAATGGTTGACCCAGTGCTTAAGAGGTGGTCGGAGTACGGATGCAAGTCTAAGGTCGTGGGATTGAGTTCCCCTCAATAAACATTTTAAGTGTTTTTTACTTTTATGTTTCAAAGTAATAAAATTCATCTACCATAAACCCTATAAAATTCAACTCATCTACCATAAATCCTGTAAAATTCAATTCATCTACTATAGACCCTACAAACTTCAATTCATCTACCATAAACCCTATCAAGTAGAGATTTTCTATACCGTTATTGATATGCTACTTCAAGAATTAAATACTCGTTTCATTGAGAAGAATAACGAGTTGCTCCGTTGTATGGCATCTAAGAGTCCATTGAGAGGTTTTGTCATTTTCGACAAAAGTAAGTTGTTGCACCTTGCTGAATTTTATTCCGTCTGATTATAGTAGTCTTGACACTATGCTACTTAGTTCTCAGCTTGATAACTACATTTCCGAAATGAGGCAGAATGATGATTCCTCAAATTTAAGTGGGATTGGAGCTCTTGTTAGAACATTGATGGAAACTAAGAGAGATAAAACATATCATTTAGTTTATTTGCTTACCACTTTAACCCTAACTTCGCCGGTTAAACTGCCTTTGTGGAAAGAGCTTTTTCAACTACGAAGCTAGTCAAGACGCTTAAGAAACAAGACGAGTGTTCCATGTTTGAATTATAGTTTGGTTGTCTTTATGGAAAAAAAGTTTTTAGAGATTGATAATAAGTCGATTGTGCGAACATTTCGAAACACAAACTGTAAGGTTAACTTTTTCTTTTTTTGTTGAAAGTCATAGAGGTCAATTGCGTTTGTAATCGTTGACGTATTAATAAAATTAATGAATATAAGTATTTTGTTAATTATTATGTTTGCAAAAAGAAAAATGATATATAAATCAGCACCCCTAAGTAGAAATCTTGGATTCGTCCATGCTTGCATAACTAATTTACTTAAAAAAAATGAAATGAAATAATGGTAGATGAATTAGAATATAACTATTTTGTTAATTACTGTGCAATTTTTTTTTTAGATTCAAGCATATGCAAATTTTTTTGAAAATAAATGTGTAAATTTTTTTGCATTTTTTGTACTTTTTTTGTCAATAATAGATGTATGGGTGGGTTCTAACCTAATTGGATGGCGATGCAAACAAATATCCACATTATAAAAGAGATATATTCAGATTTAATTTGGTGTTTTAAACATTTAATAATACCAATTAAAGTTAAAAATAAGCAGACAAGAATCAAATCCATGTCTTGATTGGAGTTCATTTCTTGTAAGTAACAAAATACCCATCTTCATGTTTCAAGCACAACAGATGAAATCTCTCCACGAGCTCTACCCCCTCCTTCTTCCATGATTCTGAAATTGCTTCTCTTTTGACATTTTTAAAAACCTTGTGGAACTAACACCCTTCACATCTTCATTTTTGAAGAGTCCAAATCATAACTTCCATCAAACTTCTCTATTTTGTATTTTATCGTTCCAAAACATAATAACAAAAGCTTTTATACTAATTTCTTATGAAGGATAACAAACAACCCAAGGAAGCAATAGTGAAAGTAAACAATCGCACTAAACACAAGAGAATTGACGTGATTAGTTTGACGAGGCCATGACAAATAATAATGCAATGATTTACACTATCAATGAGGAACAAGATTACCTCTAACACTTCCCCTCAAAACCGAAATGTAGTCCTTGGCAGCACAAATTTCCTGGCTAAGTGATGCAGACTTCTCCTAGCAAAACTAGTGCTTTTTTTTTTTTGTTGAAAAGCAAAACTAGCGCTTAAACGCATTATACTTGTTCCTCATATGACTTGAGCCACAAATTTCATTTCAAGGAGAAGCAAACAAAAATCAAATCCATGCCTCGAGTGGGCTTCATTTCTCCCAAAATTAGAATACCCATCTTACTCATTATTCATAATAAATCTATCAATTATAATGAACAGTTTCTCTAACAACTAAATCCATGAAGAAAAATCAGAAGTAAATCTAACCCAAATCAAGGAAGTTTTCAATGGCTACTGACCTTGATAAACCTTCAACAACAGAGGAACTTCCTCTTCAAAATTTACAACATACTTCTTTAAGAATGACTTCTCGGAGATTGTTAACACAGAAGTCATGCTAAATTCTTTATCAATCAACTCTTTCGAAACAAGAACTTGAAGAACCAAGTATCTAGGAATTATCCTTTTCTTTAAACTAAGCATAAGAACAGATGGGTGTTTAGCTAAAAGAGAAGAATTATTACCCATTTTGTTCACTAAGAAATCCATTATCGCCATTATCTTCTTCTCCGATACCATCATACAATAAGGCTGTTTCCTGAATGCCATTCGAATTTCATCTTCAGACCAACCCCATTTCCTATAAACATTCAATTTTGATTCCCAAGTTGATTTACTCATTGATGTTAATCCATGAATAGCTAGAAGAAATGTGAATTTTGAAGGATCAAAACCCATTTCTTTAATCTCCATTACAATCTTCTGAAAGAGATCAACATCTACCATTAAAGCTCTTGGTTGGGTTATCAATAAAGCATTGATTTTGGATTGTGGGATATTTTGATTTTGCAAAAGTTTGATATTGGGCACCAATCTTTTATCAAGATCTTGCAGAAAAACCCATGAGGATCGCTTTAGGGCAGCAATGACATTGTCGTTGGTTTGAAGAATGTTTTTGAGGAAAGTAAAGGAAGGGATTAGTTGTTTTTCTAAGCTTCTTTTAAGGAGAGTTGGACCATTTGATAAGATTTTTGCAAGGTCAGGACCAGAAACTCCAATG
The DNA here is from genome assembly GCF_041429995.1 of Eschscholzia californica. Lineage (NCBI taxonomy): Eukaryota > Viridiplantae > Streptophyta > Magnoliopsida > Ranunculales > Papaveraceae > Eschscholzia > Eschscholzia californica. The sequence continues at coordinate 37,686,694 of NW_028238420.1, read as the reverse complement.
GAATTGAAAAAATCAAATTTGGGTTTTAGGGTTTTGAGAGGATCTGATGAAAGTATTAGAGGACGTTTGCTGATAAGTTTGAAAATATAGGGTTTAGTAAAACCACTGTGTTCAAGGAAAGTGATGACTGAATCTGGTTGAGAAGAGGTTTTGAAATGAAGTTGTTTAGAAGCAGAGATGGCTTTACCTTCTGAAAATCCACATGAATTGATGAGGTAAGAAACTATAAAAGGAGAAGAAGAAATGGATTGATTTTTTGAGGTGGAGAAAGATTTAGGGAAAAGTGGGGAAGGGTTTTGAAGAAGAAGGGAATTAAAGAAATGGGTTGTTGAAGAATCTCCATTAATGATTTTTCTGTGAAGTAGAACTGTGTTTCGAATAGAAAAGAACATTGAAAGAGAAGAAAGATATAGAGGAGCCAGAATTTAGAGAGAGAGGGAGAGAGAGAAAGAAATACCTCAGTGATCTTGGGGATGGAAGACGGCAAGACGCGAGGAGAAGATCTAGAAGGCGGGCTTTGAGATTCAAGTGAAAATATGTGACTCTATTCGTCCACAGCACCTACGTCTCAATTTTGCAGGAACTCGCTCTATTTCTGTATCCGGGTCCGTCCTTGCAGGGGCGTACAATGTGTGTCGACTCACTTTAAAAAAAAATAATGTGTGTCGACTGGCTCGACATGTTTGGCATGCCCTGCTATAAAACCAACTAGTAGGATGTATTTTTTGTAAGGCTGACGTTTTGGAGAAATAAGAAAAAATTTCGAGGTGCTTTTACTTTGTCAAAACCTGATCAATTTTAGTTGTCTATATTTTTTTTCAAATTGTTAAGAGGGAAACAATTTTGAGTGAATTTTTTTTCTTTTCCTTTTTGTTTTTCGCAACTCCACCATTATTTTCTCACAACTCCGATACCATTTTCGACAACCGTCAATCTTTCTTTCTTCTCTTCCATCAACCACCCCCATTGTGTTTTCTCTTTTGCGTCTTCTCTCTCCCCTTCTCTCTCTCCCCCTCTTTTCTCCTACCTTTATCTCTCCTCTCCTCCCTCTATCTCTCTCTCTTTCCCCAACGCTTCTCTCTCTAGTCGTTTTCCAGATAAAAAAATATCATGAGAAAACGACACTACTTTGGGATCTCCCATATTAGATCAGTTTCCTCGCGAAGGGGATCCTCCCCTTCGTCAACTTAGACAAAGAGAGATGAGTTTGAAGAGAGGGAGATAGAAGAGGATAATGAGGAATGGAGAGAAAAGGATACATGGAGGTGTGGTGGACAAAGAGAAGAAGAAAAAAAATAAGAAAAAAATAGTGATGGTGGTGGTCAGATTATGTGATGGTGGTCGGATTTGGTTGTGGTGTTGGTAGGAGATGAGGATGGAGAAGTGTTATGTTTCCCTTTAAAATTTCTACCCCTGAAAAATTTCTTATTTTTCCAAGACGTTCGTTTTTTTGTATACTTCCATGTGTTGACTAACTTCAGTCTTTCTTATGCTGCTAACCTCTATGTGCTTGGATCAGGGACGGAACCAGAACTTTTGTTAGGAGGGGCCCGAACGGCCCGAACCATTCTAGTCATAAACTAGTGTGAAAATTTTATATAACACTTTTATTCAAAATTACACATAAAATAACAATCAAGTCATAAAGATTAAACACAAATGAAAAAAATAACATAGGACTACTACGCCTAATAGTTTTTTTCTTTAATGTATCAAAATGGAATCCGTCGCTCCTTCAAATCTCTAAAATCATCTATAACGGATTATATACTAAACTTCTGAACAATTTCTTTTTTAATGCACAAAATCAAAGAATCTGAGAGAAAAATGGATCGATCGTAAGATATTTTTTAGGTTGTAAATTAACAAAATATCACAAGAATGCTACACATAATAGGAAAAAGTAAGAACAACAAGTAGATTAACAACATAAGGCTAACTTTTTTCGAAGCCACTTTTAGATCGTCATTAGTAATTTGATTACTTCCACTAGCCATTTAATTCGTTATACCTACTTAAGAGATTTTTTTTGACAATAGATTAATACCTACCTACAAAAACATATACAATTATTCAGTAATTTGAAATTTACAAAAGAGAAAGAAACATACAGAGGAGAGGGAGAGAGATAGAGAGATTCAATCAATTAATTATTAAAACATTAAAATAATATAATTATATAGATTGATTTGAAATTTAGGGGGTGAAGGATTTAGACATAATTTTTCTTTTGTTAAGAATTTAGCAATAGTTTGAAAACTTGAATAATTATGGGCGGTGACAAGGTCAGCTAATTTACGCATTAGGTTGTTTAGATCCTGCCTGGCCTGGGTATTGACTGGGTATGGTAGGCTTAGATTGAGTTTGGTTGGTTAAGGAGGGGCCTAACATGGAAACGTACCTGACTTGGATAACTCTGGTCTTTCCTGTATTGCCAACAGTACATACCTCGTGTTAATAGGAACCGTGCCCTATAGATAAATAATAGAATTCCAACGGAAGATATAAAATTTAATTTGATTGAATTTGAATCTTTAAACTCAAATTAATTAAAAAAAACACAATTCAAACAATTCACACGAGTTAGACATCACGAGTTAACTCGAACCGATTTAGAGAAGGGAACTAACACTATCTAATTGGATCAGTGCCAAACTTAGCCTAGGCAATCCCCCCATCCATGTTTATCAGGGTCCGCCCAAACATTTGGGAGGCCCCAAGTGGCGTTAAAAATTGGACCATATGTAACAAATGTTGGAAATTTTTTTCTTAAAAGACGTAAGGATGGATTGAACCCTTGACTCATTATACATAATCTAACACCCGGGGTCGGGCTAAACATTTTGGAGGCCCCGAGCAAAATCTAAAATTGGGGTCCTTTATAGTCCATGATAAGAAAAAAATTAAATCATGCTAGAGGAGGGTTTAAACCTTTGACTTCTTGCTCAAAGATTTAAACACTTCACCACCGAACTACAATTGAACTTATGTCTCAAATTCGCTTAAAATATAATTATTATTTCTAAAATAACACATAAAAATTGAAGTATGGGGCCTTCTTACGTTGGGGCCCAAACGACCGTTTTGGTGGTTTTGGACCTGGGCCGCCCTCTGTTGATACTTTAACCATTGAGCTACCACTCAAGTTATGATATAGGTCACTTTTAGAATATTATTATTAATTGAAAACTGACATAAAAATCTAAAGTAATAGGTCATATGTCACGTTGGAACTCAAACAGACCGCTTTGACTGTATTTAGGCTGGGGTCGCTCCTGATGTTTAGGAAGTCACAGTGCTCAACTAAACATCTCATAAAATTGAGAAATAACTTTCTTTTCATTAGAATTTAAATTCATCTTCCACTGCACCCGATTTAGTCAAATGTTTTTTTTTTATATAAATCTCCATAGCTACTAGGTAATCTTTTGTTGACTTTTCAACCTTGGTGGTTTACAAGAGGAAGGCTCTGGTTGTCTATGGAGTTGCTTATTAAACGTGTCAACTAAAAAAAAGGTCAAATTGTATTTAATTAAGAAAAGTAAGAGCCGTTAAGTAGAGGAGAGAGAAAATGAGAAAGTTGAAAGCTCACTCGTTGAGTAAGTGAGTAGTAACGGAAGTAGTAAATGGTGGGAACTAGATAGAGAGAGTGGAATTTTCCATAATCTCAAACGCGTCCAAATTCAACTCTTTAAACGATTCTTCCCAAATCCATCTTCTTTCTACTCCCAAAGCAAACTGTCTCCCTTCATTGTTTCATTCCACACGTTTTCAACTCATACTAGTCAAACGGTTTATTAGTGGAGTGGCCCTCCCAATAATTCATTTGGAACCAATTTTTATACCTTTGGTTACAATCTAGTATGCTTATTTCTCAATTTTCGTCACTGTTCGCGCCTGTCTTCGAAGAAATCAATATTTGAATACTACTGATTAAAAAAAAAAACACACCATATTAACAGATAAATTCACTACAGTGAAATTATATTAGTAAAAATAATCAGTTTTAAACATGACTAAAATTTAGTAAAAAAAGTAAAAATACTATTTTATTCAAAAAAAATAAGATAGCCATATAAAGATAAATATGATATTACTAACAATCTAGAGGATCATGTTAGATACCAAAAAGTAACAATAATACTTTGATATGTAGAAAAACCGGATCCAAAATATATATTATAATCTTCCTAATTTTGTATTCCATGCCCATTGAACAAGTTAGAAAACCGGATCCAAAATTTTGGTTCTACGACTAGAAACTAACAAAAGCTCTAAGTCGAATACAAGCCGAGCTAATGAAGCCAAGAAACAAGAAGGACCCACCTTAACTTAAATGGGCCCTCATTCGTTAGTCGTGTGAACACGTTGTCATAACTTCCAGGCAAGAACCTAATAACTCTCCTTCATCCTTCTTTATAAAACCCTAACACTCTTTCCCCCCAATTTCATCTCTCATTCTCACTCATCTAATCTTCTCCAAAACCCTAACCCTAGAAATTTCAGAAACCCGATTCACAATTACTACAACTAAGTAAAAGAGTTTCACAATTTTATATGAAAATGACAATTATGTCTAACAAAGAGGAATCAAATCAGAAGAAACCAATCAGAATTAGACAAGTTTGGTCTGAAAATCTCGATTACGAATTCGAATTGATTCAAAATGTGATCGATTCATTCCCTTTTATTTCCATGGATACTGAATTCCCTGGAGTTGTTTACCGTCCAAATGATGTTTCAAGAAAAACCCCATTTCTTAATCATCGCCGCCCAGCTTCTGATCACTACTTAATCCTCAAAACTAATGTTGATGCTTTGAATCTAATCCAGGTAGGTTTAACTTTATCAGATACTAATGGAAATTTACCAGATTTTGGTACTGAAAATCGGTTCATTTGGGAATTCAATTTCAGAGATTTTGATATTGAAAACGATCCACACGCACCTGATTCGATTGAGTTATTGAAACAACAAGGTATTGATTTTGAGAAGAATAGGGAAATCGGGATTGACTCGTTCCGATTTGCTGAGTTGATGATGTCATCTGGACTGGTTTGTAATGAGTCAGTGAGTTGGGTAACGTTTCACAGTGGTTATGACTTTGGGTACCTGGTTAAGATCTTGACTAGGAGGAAGTTGCCGAGTGAGATGAGTGAGTTTCTGAGTCTACTCAGTGTGTTTTTCGGGTCAAATGTATATGATGTGAAACATTTGATGAGATTCTGTGAGAGTTTGTATGGTGGGTTGGATCGGGTAGCCAAGGTGCTCCAAGTGGATCGGGTTGTCGGAAAATGCCACCAAGCCGGGTCGGATAGTTTGCTGACCTGGCATGCTTTCCAAAAAATGAGAGATATGTATTTTGCCGAACATGGACCGGAGAAATATGCCGGTGTGTTGTATGGGTTGGAAGCGTTCTTTTAAATACTATTACATTCAATTTTTTTCATTTACACAACACGAACAAAACACTAAATTAATTCTTGGAATTCGAGAGAAAATATGAATATTGTTACGTATAGAATTATAATTTTCACTATTTATTTCTCAAATTCTTCTCCGTACTAGAATGCCAAATTGTAAAATAGAAAAACTCTAACAATTTGGGGAATAAAACTTAACTAGATATGTAGACGTCTACAATCACGTTTATGAGTGCTGGATTGTCCCCAAAACCTAATTGATTTGGATATCGTACCTATTCTTGAATAACAAAACCCGACTCACTCACACCCACTCGACAATAAAAGTAGGTCGAATAGTGCAATGTCAACAGAGAAACTGCCAGAATGACCCATCTCACCGTCTTTAGATCAAGTTCTCTCACACGAGATGATTGTAGCTAGGTGGGCTCCGGATTAGGGCTTATGTTAACCTGTGGTGAGCCGACTCACCTTTCTCACACAATAGGGTTGTATGTGAACATAAACTCACCTTTCCCACACCATAGGGTTGTATGTGAACCTAGTAAAAATGTTCAAACCGAAAAGGAGAGACATACTAAATCTTTTTTTTTTTTGATGAGATGAGACATACCAAATCTGAAACTTGTTATTCCCCAAAACAGGAAGACCCAACCACTCTCACTTTTGTGTGTTTTAGAGTGATAGAAACAGTGTCTCTCTGTGAGGGTTTTTTCAGGGGTTTATTAGTTTTGTTTTTTAACCTTCTTCTTTTGCTCTCCAATCTCTATAACATTTCCAACAGGGCACAGAGCTCGATCCTTCTTTTCCTCTCTCAAAAATTTCTTCTCTCTCTAAATCTTCCTCTGTGGCTCTGTTAAGTTAGTAGTAGCTCTAGAATCAGCTCTAGTAAGAGAGAGAAGGAAAGAGAGATAGATAGATAGAGAGAGAGAGAGAGAGAGTGGTCGGAATATGAACAGAACCACCACAAATCGGAGGTTGCTGGTTATACCACAACTGTTATGAATAATCTTGAACTACCCCAACTTCTTCCTCACCGCTTCTCCACCTGTGATCTTCATCCCCATAAACCAGTTACCGGATTTTGTGCTACATGTTTACGCCAACGCCTCGGAGGTCTAGATCCGGCCAATGCCACCACCCTTAAACCTTCCACCTCCATTCTTCCTCCTTCTTCTTCCTCTTCTCTGAAAGCTATTCTCAGGGTGTCCGGAGAAGGAGATGGTAACAATGTTATAAACGGCAATCCCTCTTCTTCTGGTTCTTCAGTTCCCGAGCTTCGAAGAAGCAAGACATTCTCCGGTGGTAGAGGTGAAGGACTTTCAGGGGTTTTGGAACCTAAGAGGAAATCTTGTGATGTTAGGGTTAGAAGCACTCTCTGGGATCTCTTCAATCTCGATAGTGAAAAGAACAGACAATCATCATTGAGGAAACATGTTTTGGGTGAGATTGAACAAGTTAAAACCAGAAATTTAGTGTTTTCAGGTCTTGGAGTTCCTCCTATATTGGAATCAAAAGAAGAGGATGAAGAAGAAGAAGAAGAAATTAGGGTTTCTTCTGATGATATTGTTCACCATGTTCTTCCAAATGTGAACATTGCTTTAGACAGGAGAGTTGAAGAGATTGAAGAACAAGAAGAAGAGAAACTAGAAGAAAGGGAAGATGATATATCAGTAGTAGAAGAAGAACTGAAGACAATGAAGGATCATATTGACCTAGAGTTGCAATCCAACAAGCCTATAGGAGGAAGGGGAAGAGATTTAAAAGAGATTTCTGGAAGTTTTAGGATAGCAGCTTCAGTTTTCAGTAAGAAATTGCAGAAATGGCGAAAAAAACAGAAGATGAAGAAGCATGATAATGGAGGAAAAATACAGGTAGAGCAACAATCTAGTAGACACTTCAAGGAAACACAGTTAGAGAATGCTGATAATGGGTTTGGTCGGAGATCTTGTGATACTGATCCAAGGTTCTGCATCATTCCTGGCCGAAGATCACTCGATGCAGGTAGAATGTCATTCGATGATCCTCGTTATTCTTGGGATGAACCAAGAGCTTCTTGGGATGGGTATCTTATTGGAAGAGTATTTCCAAGGATTCCTCCAATGGTTTCAGTGATAGAAGATCGTCTTCCACTAGATAATCAAATTCCTGTTGAAGTACCATCCATCAATGGGGATGTTACAATTTCATCGTTTCCTCATGGATCACTACAGACTAAGGATTGTTACTCAGACTCCATGAAAAGAAACAGTCTTGGTCGTTCCAGTTCGGTCCGAGAGATGGTGACAGAGGTTGATGAGACAAAGTCTATTTCGAATTCAAAGGTGTCTCCTACTATTATGGATCACTTCAATGGAACAAAAACTGTTAGATATTTGAGGGATTCTAGTTCGAATTCTAATTCGAGAGATTCTAATTCAAATTCTCTCAGAGATGATAGCTCTGAGAGTTTTGATATGGCTTGTAGAGATAGAAGTAGTGGAGATACGAAAGGACTAAAGAAGTCTCATAGGTGGAGTAAGGCTTTAAACATATGGGAATTTATAAATAGACGCCGTTAGTAACAAAGATGAGGGAGAAATAGAGAAATAGAAACATTGTAGCGCAAATGTGATTGATCGATCGTTCTTGGAGTCTTCGCCAGAACTAAGAAGGGAGGTTGATGGAGAAGCATAGTGGGCTTTAATCAAAATGCTTAAGTTTCTACGTCCTACCATCGATGACCAGTAGAACTGTAGAAGAAGACGCTCTAGGAAGAGTAGGCAAAACGTTCGGGGAGGAGTATATTGCGGCTATACTAAACGGAAGGCATATTAGGTTTTCTTTGATATTATCAGGTATCTACTCACATTTCTTGTTGTTGGTTAGATAAAAGCACTTATGTTAAAGACTTCTTTGTATGTGATATTATGCATTTTTAGTTAATTCATGTATGTAATAATAACATCGAAATTTCTCTGAACCATACTATTGGGCATCATAAGAAATGTATTCAAAGGTATATTCCAATAACCCGACTATCAGTCTATCAAAACCTTTCCTCCTTTTTTTTTTCTTTCTTGTAATTGTTTTTCATTGTTCTCATGACATGATCTAATTGTATATCAGAGAGAATGGGAAGGATGTCACTACCAATTAGGTAGCCATCAATGTAGAAACTAAAACATCTTAGTCTCTGATGAAACTTGAACTTTGTTACACCTTGATGTGGATTTATGTACTCGGTAAATATAGAACATTTATGAAAATTGTGGATTAGGAATTCTTTACTACTACTGAAGTTTTGCATAGTTGTGCTTGTTTCTTATGTTGTCCTTCATATTTCAGGGAGATCTCGGCAAATCACTTTTTCAGCGAGGCATTGGAGCTGATTACGAGCTCCACTATTTTGATTGTAAGTGTTCACATGGATGCAGTTTCAATCCTTTTCATCATTTTCTGATACTGGATCTCTGTACTTGCAATTAAACATGTTCAATTAATAAATCTTGGAGTTCTCCAAAGTTATAAACCTTCTTGTAGTTTATTTTTGATCTCTTCATTTTCATAGAACTAGTTAGAAAGGGTAAACAACTATGGTTTAGGCTAAAAGGAATTGCAAAGAAAGTAGCTTTCCTGAGGTCGATAACAGGCTGTGTTAGTAAATCAGACTACGACCCTAACCATCCAAAAAATTTCAGTCCTAATTGCGGAAAAAACTAATACTTATTTCTTGTAATATACTAAATGAGTTCATTATCATTTAGGTCTTCATCTTTCAAACCTGGACACAATTTACCCAAGTAGAGACACAAGTCGAAAAAGTACACTTAAAAAGCACAAAATAAACTTAAATTATTTGTCATGGATATGGTGCCTATTCGTTCCTTTGAGTGCCATCAGCGAAGCGTTCCGACTGCTTTCTTATACGTGTACCATCTCGCCACAACGACAAAAGCAGCTAAGTTCAGGACACTCAAAACGGCCAATAGCAGGAAAAAGTAGTGAAGATGGCCTCTGTTCAGATTATCAGGTATCCATCCAAGCTTCCCATTTCTTGTACTCAAATCTGTAACTATAGTAACTAATAAAGCACTTAAGTAGTTTCCTAATGCTACTGTAGTTAGAGAGAGAGCAGCACATAAACTTCTCATGGCATCGGGGGCTTGTTCATAGAAAAATTCTAACTGTCCAATAAACATGAAAACCTCTGAACATCCGATAATGAAATATTGAGGAATTTGCCAAAAAATCGACATCGATATATGCTTAGCGTCGTAGGAGTTATGTCTCTTCACTATTCGCAGCCGGATGAGCTCCAAAATAGCAGCAACAACCATAGAAAATATGGAAATGAAGAGACCAATACCCATTCTTTGAAGTTGAGTAAACCCATTTTTATGGCCTGTGAACTTTCTTGCGAATGGGACGATAAGTCGATCATAGACAGGAACCCAGAAGATAACACTGAGAGTGTCGAAGATGGAGAGAGATGCCGAAGGGATTTTAAAGCTACCAATGTTGATATCCATACTGTTCCCTTGTAAAACAAACAATGTTCCCATTTGGCTGTATACTGTGGCGAATATGATCCCAGTAGCCCATATTGGAAGCAAACGAATTATTGATTTGAACTCTTCAACTTGTGTAACTGTACATAGTCTCCACGAATTTCTCATCCCCTTAACTTCATCAGCTGGTGTCTCCACAGCTGCCTTGTCGAAGAAACTGTATAACAACATCATCAGTTCGTGGGATATACAATAGAAGTTGATCAGCAATTGACGGGTTATTTTGTGTCCGTTTTAGTCAATAACAAAATAATTCTGCATTAAGAGCCTACACTTGAAATGGTGATTTGCCCTGACCGAAACAAGGCAGACTCAGACCAGACAAGTCAGACTCAGGCTAGTCCAGTTGAAGCAAGGCAGACTAGGACAACTTAGAGTTAGTACCCTTACCTGAAGGTTTTCGTATGATCAAGCTTGCGGCTTCCAGTAACGACAGATTCTTCATCTGCAGTTTCATACAAAAGAGCCTTGTTTTCGGGAACCTCAACACGGAACTTCCTAAAAGATGCAACCAATACTTGACAGATTCTTGTTATCGGGCTTCCTCCTGGTTTCTGCTTTCGATACAACCGTGTACCAGAGAAGAAACTCATGACAGCGATCGCCATAGCTACAGCAGGAATACCAAAACCCCAACCCCAACCCACATTAGTTTGTATCCATACTAATACTGAAGCAGCTAAGAGTGCACCAATATTGATTGTGAAGTAAAACCAGTTGAAGAAAGAACTTTTATGTTTCTTCTCAGTTTCATCTGTATCATCAAATTGATCTGCACCGAATGACGAAACACAAGGCTTTATCCCTCCAGTACCCAGAGCTATCATGTAAAGTGCTAGAAATGTCATTGCAGTTTGCGTCTCGGTTGGGTTACAGACGCCTCCGTCATTACAGGATGGCTTTAATCCATGAACAGATGCTGAAATTGTCAACAATGTCATCCCCTACAACATAAAAAATCTTTCAGTATTTTCTGTAAAAACACTTGGGTGGCATACGTGTTTTTCTTATTGTCTGAATAGACTTATTCTGTCATGAGCACAATAGGCGCTTAAAGGTATTGTAGACAATGAACTCCTATTTCAGACTTATTTACGTTTGACTCAATGGACCCAAAATCAGCTAGAGTCAGCCAGTAAGATGAGTCAGACATACGAGTAAGAAAAAAAAAACCTCTGAAATCTGACTCCAGCCAACTCAAACCAAAATTCGGATTTCAGATCCGAATTTAAAGAAAAAAGATCACCTTGAGTTCCTGGGTTCATTCTGACTACTTAGAAACGAATGTAAAGAAGAGTTGAATCTGATTCAAATCTTACGAAAACATATATGATAGAGAACGTTGCTATAGTCCAGTATCTTCCCAAGTAAGCGTCAGCTATAAAAGCTCCGATCAATGGCGTAATATAACAAGTTCCAGACCAATTCGAGACATTATTAGCTGCAACTGTATTATGTTGGTTGAGATTAACTTTGAGATAATTCACTAAATTTGTACCCATCCCATAATATGCTAATCTTTCACAACATTCATTTCCTGGTCAAAAATCGAAATTATTAATCGTTTTTGGATATTTAAATTTCGTAAAATGAAAATAGAAACAGAGAATGAATTATGAGTACCTAGGATATATGGGCAAGCTTTCCAAGTTCCTGTTTTGTTCTTGTTTGCTGGCTTCCCATGGTAATCTACTGTTCCATCTTTAGTATATATATCTTCTTCTGCCATGATTCTTACTGTGATAAGAACTTGTTTTCAGTTCTCTTCACTGTTTTCCGCACTCGAATTTCACCTACAACTTCACCATTTTGATTCATAAATTTAGCATAAACAAACTATATTTAAACATCTTTCAAACAAGAAAAAAATTCCAGGAACTAAAAAACATGATCATCAGCAAAGAAAGAAAGAAAGAAAAGATCTGTTACTTACAAGATCTTGATGAGAACTCAGTAAGAGGCTTTGGGAGTTGGACAATGCCATTATATATATAAAATGGTGGGTTTATCTGATTTTATAATTGTTTGTGTGAAATCATCATTTGAAAGGGGAATAATGTCAATAGATGAAGAGTTTGAGGTCCACCATTTTCAAAAGGATCCTCTCAGTTATGGACAAGACTACCAATAAGATCATTAGTTTGGTGATATACATGGACTAGTTGAGCACTACACTCCTTATCTATCTTTGGGAGGTATTAGATGAAATACAAGAAGGGCTCTTGTTTTAAGTTTATTTTGTTGTGAATTTTTGGAGAGATTTCAATAATACTAAGTTTTTTTTTTTTGATGAAAATCAATAATACTAAGTTAATAGTTCAACTACATAAAGAATCCCATCTTTTATTTATTTTTTTACTATTTCGAGATTAGAATAGGGGTAAGTCACATGCCCTTGAAATATTAATAATGAACGGTGGGATGATCATATTTCGAATAGTCTAACAACAAAAAAGAAAGTGGTGTTGAGCTTGCCATAACCCATTTTTGTCAAGTAATACTTTAAGAGAGATTGATATATTTGTTAAAGCTAAGAATAGTAGCTTAAGAATAGTAGTTTAAGAATGAGTGAGTCATTAGTAAACTAAGTAGTTGAAAAACAACCTTGTCTTTAGAAACCAGGTGCGGCCCTGACTTTTCGGTGGCCTGAAGCGAGGTCTGAAAATGTGACCCTTTTCATCAAATTGTAAAACGTATAAATGTATTTACATGAAACAATAAGTACGGCAAAATATTTTCATCCTATTTATATAAAAAAATAATATTTTTGATAATTACAATCACTGAAATTTTGTTCTTCTTAAATTTTTCGACGCAAAGTCACTAATAATCGTCCAATAATCAAGACTGTCTGTCATAAACCCGTTTAACCTTTCTTTTGACATAGTAGATCGAATATAAGACTTAATCAACTTCAACTTAGAAAAACTTCTTTCTGCACAGGCAACAATAACTGGTATCGTTAACATAATTCTATAAGAAACCTACGTGTTCGGTTAACAACCTTTCATATCTTTCAAAAAATCTAGCACTTCAGTTGGTCTTTTGATCTTTTGGTAAAAGACGCTTCAACACTTTCAGTTCAGAAAATAAGTCTAGTCTGTCTATGTCATATGACTCATTATGCTTGAAAAAGGTTTCAAGGCGAACACATGAATATCTCAAATCACCATCATCTTGGGAGTTTTAACTTTTTTAACTCAAATAGAAAACTAAATATTTCTTTGTATTTTTAGTTTGCTCAAATCTGCTCTTAAATGAAGAAAGAGTCTGATCTAATATGTATATGTAATAATTAACTCTAAATGCTTCTTCAGGCGACATTGCTGGATCTTCACACGCATTCTCGTCAAACTGTTTCTTTCTTCGAATAATACGTTTTTCCCCAAATGTTGTTTCAACTCCCATTTTAATGGCAATTTCTTTAGCTTCAACCATGCCTTCTTCAAATCTCACTTCTCTATAATCTTCAAGATAACGAATGAGTCCATTCAATTTCTCTAATGCAACATCAATATCTATATCTTCAGTTTGAAGTGTTTTGTTAACATAGTTTACCGCAAACAATATATTATGCCAAATACATGCTCAAAAGGAATCAAAATTTTCAAAGTCTTGTTTTAATATATTTTCGGCATCATAAACTGTATTTGAATCATCACTTGTCTCCATCAATTCTTCTAAAGCTTCTCGTAATTGTGGAGCTTGAAACCTAATGTCTTGGTGGCCCTTTTTACTTCACATTTTTTAAATGGGTTAAGCTTCTCGTAATCATCACTTGTCTCTCCACCAGTTTTTGAATCAACGCTTTCTACTCTACTTTCACATAAATCAAACAAACTGTCGGGCCCACCATTCATTTGAAGATCGTCAAATTTGGTGGCTCTTTTTACTTAACATTTTTTAAATGGGACCCTTATAATTTTCTTAGAGAGTTGGACTTCTTATATATTTCTTACAGAAATTAATGTATCAGTGGCCCCTAAAAGACGGTGGTCCGAAGCGACGCTTTGTTCGCTTTGGCCCAGGGCCACCCCTGTTAGAAACCACCTTATTCTCAACTTCTAAACTTTTAGCTATACAAAAAATAATTCCTTTCCTCAATTTCAGACAAGTTATATTTGGAGCAATGCTAGTTTTAAGGAGGATCAATTTGACCAGGTAAGGAAAGATGTCTACTGAATGAGTAGTTCTGTTATAGAGAGAGAAAGTGAGTGGAGAGAGATAGATGAGTACTGAGAGAGAGAGGCCCAAGGGATCATGGCCAGCTTATTATATAAATAATCCTGCTTCTTTTATGATGTAGAAAGTCATATTTTGTGTTTTTTTTAAAGATGGAGCTGGATGATTCCTTAAGCAAACAAACAAATTAACTCCTTGTACAACCTCAAATAGTTTTTTTTTTTTTTTTTGTTGAAATTAACCTCAAATAGTTAAGACAATTACTTAAAACAATTGACAATTCATCTATTTGGGACCATTAGTGACACTATGTTAGGGATATTTTATATTGTTAAGTTTGTGGGTGTCCAACTCGTTGAGAAACTTCTTTGTAGTCCTAAAGGTGTAGCTAGGATTGGAGCAACCAACCTTAGTTGGAAGTCTAACAATATATTTAAGTTTTAAGTCGATTAGATCCAAAAGTCACTAGGTTTTATAATTCAATCTCTTTTAATTTATTTTTGGAGAGATCGAGACGGAGTTGCATAACTTTTTCTCAATAGTTTTATTTCAAGATAATGACATAGGTCGTAACTCTGTTTGAACGGAGTCAAAACAAACTTTTGTGCTTTTGGCCAATTAGTGGTCATCTGTGGATGTTTCGCCAATTAACCCGCCAAAAGTTTGGAGTTTAACTCCGTTCAACAAATTCTTTTTTCAGCTAATTAGATTGACATAAGTTTCGAGCTCTCTTAAGTTTCCATTCCACTCAACATTTAGTCGAGATGCACTTGTTGAAATATTCAATTGAAACATATGTTAGATCAGAGAGTGTAGCTACTCCTGGAAGAATCTACTTCAAATAATTATAATTTCAATGAAACTTAGTTGGAAAAGAATAATATCAACCCAAATAATTTAGATTGCCATTTTTATGTATTCTCTACTGAAGAGGTGGCATCCAATAATCCAACCTATTTTGTTTTAATATAACAAATTGAATGGAGTCAAACTATAGTACAACACTCTAGTTTAACTAAAAAATGCTTTATATTTCCACACACGAAAAACTAATGCCCACAATTATTTTCAATAATTATATCGTTCTATCAGTGTGCCTCCATCATCGAAATTTGCAATGGTTTATGAGACTAATTTCATAAACGGAAATACTTGCATCTTCTAAAAGTGTATTTATTAGTAGTCACTAAACGTAGAAACTTCGAAATCGGATAAATACATTTTTCTACATATTAGTGACTACTAATTACATTTTGTAATATCTAAGCCTAATTATCTATGGCCATAGAGAAGGAACAAAACTTTATTTTTGGTGCACTCCAATAATTTGTTTTATCAATAGAAGTGTGGCAAATGCCCTGACCTAAAATTTTAGTATCTAGAATGAAATTGCAGATGAGTTATGAACTGTATTGAATATGACTTGGAATAGCAACACAGGACAGTAGATGAGATTTCCCTGTCACTCCAACATCACAATCCAATCACCAATTCATTCATATATGACTTTTAAGCCACGCCATGCCATGCCATGCCTTGCCTAAGTTTGACCCCTACCTGTCTCTCTCTTGTTGAGTCTCATCAGGTTTGCGTGAGTTGTGCCGGAGTACATAATGGGCCCAACCGCCTAAGGGTACCGATCCCATTTTCGACATCCAGGCCCAAGCCCGAAGGGCAAGGTTTATTTTCCAATGAGAACTCTGCGGATTCACTCCGAAGGCTTCAACACTTGTGAAATTTGAGCCTGCACTTACAGTCCAGGCTTCAAATGCTCAAGTGATGTGTGACTACTACATCACTCTACAAATAGAAACGAGTTGTCTTCAACTCTAATACCACCTGTGCTGAGTCAAGCCTTAGTAATTATTGATATTGTCCCTGGATACTCAAGCTCAAGCTCAACAAATGCGGCATTTTATTCCCGGCGAAGGCTTCATAACTTACCTGAAAAGACTCGATATTTACTAAATTTGAAGTATGCACTTGAAACTCAACCCCAATCGTTCTCTCAAGCGATGAGAAACTGTTAAACGAAGAGAAACTGTTAAACGAAGCCTGTAAAGAATAAGTAATGCCCACTACTAGACCGTGATTAGGAAAAGTGGATCAGGAATTTGGCCAAAACTTCCTAAAAAATTTGGGGTTTGGTTAAAAAATATTCATCGAACTTATCTAGGCTTCAACTCCCTGTTGCAATTATGTATTTTTGTTCCAGTGAAAAGACCAAATTAACCTTGGTCAAAGAAATTAAATTTATTTCTCTTTCAAAATTTGTTTTTCCTTCTTTCTCTCTCTACCCACGATTTTCATTTCCCTCTCTAACACCAACGATTTACTTCTTTCTTTCTTAGAAACACGACGTTGCAACTCGAACCCTAATCTTTCTTACTATTAAAGGTAATCAATTACTTCTGATTAAAGTAATCAACACCATCTATTGTTCATGACAATTGATCGATCTATTTCAGTAACTTACAAATTTGAGCTATTGTTCATGACAATCTCTTCAATCTATTTCAATAACTTTAAATCTATTTTTTTTCTCTTTCTCTCTCTATATCGATGTTTTGTTGTGTCGATTAAAATCATTCCTTATATATAATTGAAGTTCATTTGTTTAAGGAAATTAAATCTTCGTAAAAAATAATTCATATTTACAGTACCATTCTTTATGTTTTGCTGAAATCTGGTCGTATAGATGATGCACAAGACCTGCTGGATAAAGTGCTTCAATGAGTTTACAGTACCTTGCAAACACCTTGTAGTGCCCTGGAACTCAGTTGTAAAATATTTTTTGAATTGATTTGCACCAGCTAAATGACTAGTCTTTTTCTTTGCAGAGTTGGTTGTGCGTTATACATATGCATATTCAATTCGAATATTATGAAAGGTGAGGATATCTGAGAAATGGGTGTTGAATCACAATAAATGAGGAAACTTAGGGGAAAGATGCTTAAGTGTTTTTCAAATGATAAATAATGTTGGTCTAAGTCGAAAAAGACGTTTGAATTTTTTTTTGCCGTGAATATTTTAATAAATGAACGAATGTGTTTGTGAATATTTTGATGAATGAATGTGATATGGAAGGTGATTTCCTTTGTGATAGTTTGTTCTCATATATATTAATTATTCAGTATACATTAGCTTGCAAACACCTTGTAGTACCTTGCAAACACCTTATAGAGTCTTGCACTGACCTTGCAATGCTTTGCAAACTGCTTGCAGTGCCTTGCAAAAATTTTGCGAATTATTTTTTCAATTGATTGAAAGGGTTGCAAGAACAATTACATATTGGTTAGATGTTTCTCTTAAACTTTTTAAATAGACTTTAAATTTCAAACACTTAAAGTTATATTTTTTTTATTCTATTGATTGGTTTGAAAATTTCAACAAAAAAAAAATGGGGGCTCCGCCCCCGAACCCCAATAAAAAGAAGGTCAACAACATTTACCAAGTAAATTTCAAGTTCTTAAAGTTACAATTTGGATTCTATTATTGCTTTGAGTACTTCTTGCAGTGTCATTGCAAACACCTTGTAGTGTCTTGCAAATATCTGGTAGTGCTTTGTAAACACCTTTCAGTGGCTTGCAAACACCTTGCAGTGTCATTGCAAAGCATTGGATTAATTAGCTTGCAGTGCCTTGCAAGCAACTTGTAGAGCCTTGCAATAACCTTGCAAACACCTTGCAGTACCTTGCAAATTGGTTTTTGAATTGATTTAATATGAAATTTGTTATAAATTGTTATATCTTGTCTAAGAGATGAAAATTATGAAGAAAATTTGTTTGAATCCTTCAAAAATCCTTACAAACTCGTTTAACACACAACAGGAAATTAGTTATTCTGTCTAGAATGCTTTACCAAAAACTAGCTAAAATCCTAAAAGCTCATAATAGTCATAATAGTCATAATAGTCATTTTACCAGCTCTAGCACCATCCTTTTACATTTCTTCGAAAAACTTTCAAAGCTTTCATAAAATCCTCAATTTAAACATAAACACCTATCATGATTGTCCAAGAAAAAATATTTCTCACAGGCATTTCATCACACAACTTCTTAGCTATTTAAACCAACCCAAATCTTGTATAACCAACTAACATTGCATTCCAAACAACATATCTTTCAAACATTTTATCAAACATATTCCTTGCATCAACTTACATATAAATCCAACAAATAAGTTTGAACATAAACATTAATACTGACAAAACATTAGAACTGACATAACAAAAAATGTACTTCTGCCTTAAAGATTCAAAAATTGGAAATTGCAACTTTATCTCTCTAGAATTCTTTACCAAAAACTAACAAAACCCCCCTCAAAATCATCTTCATACAATAAATAAAGATATTCAATCACCAAAACCTAAAATAGATTGGTCATCTTATAGCAAAAAATCGAATTCAACCCTATAGATCCTGGTTTTTTTAGTTAGACAAAAGGTATTTTTGACCTTGAAAATGAGAGTGTATAAAATTGTCCTTCGAGAACATTTGAAACCTTATTTGGCGCCTAGCTTGTCAAAAAGATAAGTTGTTTTTTTAACCAAAACAACTAAAAAATTGGGCATATTCCTGTACACAGAAACCTCTAGAGTTGGTTCAGTGGGTGTCGTTTGTTTTTTATAATCTAAATTTGAAATAATTTTATGTAATTTTAGTAGTTCTGTATGTTTTTATCTTGACATCATGAAACTAGTATATCTAAATGCAACAAAATTTAGCTTTAAAAACTAGTGGAATTTTAGAAAAAGATATTGTTTTAAGGTTCCAATTTATTAGAGAAAAATTACATGCAAGTACTCAAATAATACAAGTAAAGTACACATATATTATTTCAGGTTTTAGATTTAGATTAAAAAGAAACAAGAAAATTTTTGTGGTACAAAATTTTAAAG
Source organism: Eschscholzia californica (assembly GCF_041429995.1). NCBI lineage: Eukaryota > Viridiplantae > Streptophyta > Magnoliopsida > Ranunculales > Papaveraceae > Eschscholzia > Eschscholzia californica. Next base: position 37,667,639 of record NW_028238420.1, on the reverse strand, counting down.
TGAAATTGTAGGTTTTGTTAAATTTTCAAGGAAACAAGACTTCTTATTTCTCATCTCCTCCCATCTCCGGCCACCAACACCACCACCATTTTTCTCCTATTCTCCTCCCACCAGCACCATCATTATTTATCTTTCCTTCTCCCTCTATCTCTTTTCCAACGAAGGAAAGTATTACGAATCACTTACCTGACCCACGATGAGGAGACGAAGACCCGATAAAGGTGATATCATTTTTCCTCAAATCCAAAATTTTCGTTCGGATAATGGAATCGAATTTATGTATTCGGACATTCAATCTTGGTTTAATGATAATGGCATAGTTCATCAACGATCTTGCACATATACTCCGCAACAAAATGGGGTGGTCGAAAGAAAACATCGACACATCTTAGAGGTTGCTTGCTCAATTCGCCTTCAAGCTAACTTGCCTCTTAATTTTTGGGGCGAATGTGTATTAACTGATGTCTACATTATTAACAAATTACCAACACCTCTCCTTGATGGACTATCTCCTCACGAGAAACTACTTGGCTCGCCCCCTCGTCGTCTCACCTTCGGGTTTTCGGGTGTTTATGTTATGCTCGAAACCCGCGACCCAAAACAAAATTGGACTCTAAATATTTTCAAGGCATATTCGTTGGCTATCCACATGGCCAGAAAGGTTACAAGGTTTTTTGTTTCGAGGCCAAAAGGACTATAGTTTCTCGCGATGTTATTTTCTATGAATCCAACTTTCCCATGGCCTCCTCGCCTTCATCTCCTTCGCCCTCGCTCTCCTCTCCCCCCTTCGTCTCAATTAAAGACGATGGCTCATTCGACTTCTCTCGATTATCCCCTGTTTCGTCCGAACAACAGTTTCTTTCTTCTCCTGATCCTTCTTTGTCGTCTCACGACACCCTTCCATTGCTGACCCAATGTCATCTTCGGGCACCCAGGCTGTTACGAACCAACATAATTTTACAGGTACTCCCGCACACTCTCCTTTTCTTGAATCGGGCCTTCAACGCTCGAATTACTCTACAACCATTCCACTCCCACAATTTGTGGACACCCCTCATCCTATTCCTTTGGACTCCTTTTTGGTTCCTACTATTCCTCGACCCCAAAGGACTCACCGACCACCGACCCACCTTCACGATTACGTTTGTACTATGTTACAGGCACCTTCCTCTCTTACCGGTAACGTTACTCCTTATCCACTTACCGATTACGTCAATTTCACATCCTTTTCCACTTCGCATCGAATTTTTTAACTTCCGTCATGTCCTAGGTCGAACCTCGACCCTTCTCTCAGACCATGACATCGTCACATTGGAAAGATGCAATGGATAAGGAAATCTTGGCTTTGGAATCTAATAACACTTGGTCCCTTGTCGACCTTCCTCCCGGTAAGCGACCCATAGGTTGCAGATATGTTTACAAAATTAAACGTAAATCCTATGGTTCTATAGAACGAACAGTATTTGAACGTCGATTTAGCAGTAAAAACTGGTTTGGGGGAAAGAAAAATGAAACAAAAAAAATTTGTAGTCCAAATAGCTCTCTTATTTTCTCAAAGCACCGTCCTATTCTTTTAAAAGATTTGAAGCAAAGAATGAAATGTCGGTTTCGATGGAAATTTCGGTCAGTCCAAAAGTGGAAACGTTTCGGTCTGTGTGGAAATTTTACAAATTTGCAGAAATGATAACACAATCCTAAAAGAATTAAGTTAGGTACTAAGCTGCAATAAACAATTAGTTTATGGCATAAATTGAGTTGTTTCACTATAATACTAAACAGTTAAGTTGGGTGCTTCTCTGCAATTAAACAATTAGTTTAGGGGGTAACTTGAGTTATTTATCAGATGTAAACTTAAAACAGTTAGCTTAGGGTCCAATCTGCAATATTAATAGTAATAGTTAGGGGGCTAACCAAAAATAAAACATAACATACTTGTTTTGTAGTAAAAATTGGTTTCCCCTTAAATACAACCCTTAAACCCTATTTCTAAGACTTCTCAGCCGAAACCGATTGTTCCCTCTTCCTCTAGATTTTCTTTCTAATCTCAAACTAAAACCCTAAAATCGAAATCTGAAGTTAAAGATCACCTAAAGAAGAGAAGAATCTCTTGAAGAACAAAAGATTTGAGAAGAAATAATCAAGAAAGATGGAACAAATTAACAAAAAGGTAGAAGATAAATGACTAAGGCATGATATGAATTTCTGATTTAGAATCTTTCGAAACTCTAAACCTAAAGCTCTGTTTCGAAATTTCGTGTCAGATTTCGGTGGAAATTTTACACAAAGTTCTTGTAAGTACAATTTTGTTTTGATGATGTGAATTTAGGACATATTTCGGTCATTTCGACCGAAATATGTCAACATTTTATTCCTTGATCGGAAGTCTGAAAGTAGTTGCCTTTTTGTATGCTGGAAAATGCCTAATGAGCCCGTGGCCGATGATGTTTGCTTTATATTTTCTATATATATATATATATATTTCTGGATTGTGATAACTATGGTAATTGAAGCTATTTTGGAGCATATCAGTTGATTTGTCAGTTTTAGAGTTGTGGAATAAAATATATCTCTCGACAACAAATTTATATGTTTTGATTTGTGAAAAATAACTAGAATGAATGTCGATGCATCTTATACTAACAACCAGTCGGTTGCTGGACTAAGTCTTATAGTCCACAACTCAGAATCAAAGTTTATAGCAGCTCACACATCTAATTCTAGATGTAGATCTAGTGAAGAAAGCGAATCGGTAGCTATCCTTAATGGCCTCTTATGGGCTGAATCTCAAAATTTTCAGAATATCATTATTGAAAGTGACAATATAAATGTGATCAAAAGCATCTCAGACAAAACTCATGAAATACAGTGGCAATCTAAAATACATATACAGAAAATAAATGAAATGAAACACAGGTTTGAAACAGTTCTTTTCCAATACACCAACAGGAAATTCAACACTCAAGCAGACAAGTTAGCCAAATGGGCAAGAAAAAAGAATATTTCCAAGACCTGGCAGAATGTTACTTACTTTCTTGTTAAAATGTACTGTAATAAGTTTTTAATCCCATGTAATGACTCTTAATTTTAATATATATACTCAATTCAACAAAAAAAAAAAACTAGAATGAATGAATCCCATGGCCCCCAAAAAACTCATAAAAGTCTAATTATATGTTCCTACAAAATAAAGTATTTCTCACAGCAGCAAACCCCTTAACCTCTTTCAACAAAAAAAAGACCTTAAAGGCAACCTCTTAAAGCAAAACTATCAAAGAAAACCTAAACTAGAACATAACAAGAACTCCATCAAAATTGGGCTCTCAAGAAAGAAATGCCATTTGAAAATTTGTAAGTTCTTATAAATCTTTAGACTCTCAGCCCTAAAAAAGTGCTTACAAGGTAAGGATCATAAAAAGGAAACACAAGAATGTTAGGAGGAGATAAGAAGTTGTTAAATATAGTGAGATGTTAGTTAGAGTTAGTTACCCTAACCTACCTATTAGCTGTTAAATCTTAGCTTTAAAAACTAACAAAAACCCTAGCTATCTAACTAAGTCATATTAAACGAAAGAAAGAAGTTATCTTAAAACTGTTCAAAATATCCTTATCCATTACCAAATATTACCAACTTTTAACCTATGGTTTCAAGAAACATTTTTAACTACTAGAATGTACTTTGCTTATATAGACTTCCAAAGTACTCTATTTGCTTATGTTTACAGCCAATCCTTGACGATTTGATGGTTTCTCTTTCTTACCCATAGAAGGTGGGGGGTTTGTTGGTGAAGTGTACCATTCACAAGTAGATCCACCTACATCAATATTTCATTAGGGGCATAACTATATCCCCTCTCTTATGTGTGTTAGCTAGATTTGATTATTCAATTAGACCTTCGAAACTTCATAAAAACAACCGCTATAACAGATTTATACTACGATATGTTATTTAACAAATTGAAATTAGAAGAATATAAAACTATAAATGCCTGGTTACTTACCTTATTATATGTCGTTACGATTGAAACATTATTTCAGTCATTTTTTTTTTCTTATCATTCATTTGGAACGATGAAAAGTTGTATATGTTATCCCCATTGTAATTGACGATAATTAACCCATATACAATCTCGTCGTTATTCGGTTATTGCTTAACTTAGTGACATATTACTTAGCACCTACTAAAACTAAAACCAACCAATATAACCCAATATCTTAATGTTGCATCTAGCTAGTTAGAAGCATAGAGCTAAGTAGTGACATGTACTAAAAATAATGTAACTTTATGTAACAAGCAAGAAAAAGCATTTGTCAAGAGTTGTTTGTTATATATAAGTTAATAAAATAAAATCCTTGTTTAGGAAGTAGTCATTCACCTAACTATGAAAAACGACTTGGCAGCTAGCAATACCCTATTAACCTCTTCTCCATCTCTCTAGATCTTTATAAAGATGCATTCATGTCATTCATTTTAGAGTACATCTCAACTACAAGTGTTACTATTAGAAACCTCTCTAGCTAGAGAAAGAAAGAAGAGATAACAAGAATTATCTCGAAACCCCAAGCTCCTAAGAGAGACAAAGAGAGATGGACTCATTTATACCATCATGGGTTCGAGTTCTAATTCTAATGGTTTTCTTCTTTCCAGCTCTAATTGAGTGTCGGGTTCGTCACTACAAGTTTAATGTAAGTTTTCATTATCGTATGTTCACTTATGTATACGTGTGGTTTACGATATTTTACAAAAAAAATGGAAAGGGTTTTGACTACCTACTGAGCTTACTCTTTTCGGTACTTTACGTTGTATTATTAGTTTAATCTACCAAAATGGTTTTACTTATCTATTTTTTACCCTAGGCAGCCAAAATTTTGAAGGTTTAACCAAGCTAGTGAACAATAAGAACACTTACCCATTTCAAGTGGCTAAAAGATATCTAATTTTCTTCATATAACTTTATTGGTGAATATTTAAGGTCTAGAAACAAAAGATAGTAGTGAAAATATATACATACAATATATTATTTTTTTGTTGAAACTACAATATTTTCTTCTTGTATACAATTATAGATTCAATCAACAACAAAAAAAACTACTTAGACCAAGATGTTTCACGAGTTTGGATAGGTAAGGAACTCCAACCTCCTAGAGACATGTGGCTTAGTCCCATTAGTTCCAAGAAATTATATTATTATTATTATTATTATTATTATTATTGTTATTATTAATATTAATATTAATATTAATATTATTATTATTATTATTATTATTATTATTATTATTATTATTATTAGGTGGTCCTTTTAAGTTAGTGGAAGGAGTAGAGGATTAGTTAACATGTCAAATGGTTGTTGGGCTAATTTATGCAGGTGGTATTAATGAACACAACAAGGCTATGTTCAACAAAGCCCATAGTTACTGTAAATGGGCAATTTCCAGGGCCCACTTTGTATGCAAGGGAAGGTGATACTGTCCTTGTCAAGGTCGTCAATCATGTTCAATACAACCTCTCCATTCACTGGTAAGCCCAAGTCTAAGCCCACTAAATTTGAAACAGCCCATTGGGATGGATCCATTCCATCTCTTTGGAAGTTTGATGGGTAAAACCAATATTACTATACCCAACCCCAACCTCTATAGAACTAAACTTGCTAAACCATTAGGAGGTCGGCTGAGAAATTATGATGGTTACCTATAGAACTTTGCGTGCGTGTTTTACTTAAATTTGGTAACATTGGGGTTGTTGCAGGCATGGAATTCGACAACTACGAACGGGTTGGGCTGATGGGCCAGCTTATATTACGCAATGTCCAATTCCACCAAAGCAAGCTTACACCTACAACTTCACACTCACAGGCCAAAGAGGAACACTTTGGTGGCATGCGCATATCTTGTGGCTCAGAGCAACTGTTCATGGAGCCATTGTCATTCTGCCCAAACGTGGCGTTCCTTATCCTTTTCCCGCTCCTCACAAAGAATCAATTATCGTCTTAGGTAGATACCATGCTTGAATATCGAGTTCGAGATACACCTAATTCAGATCATGAGCTATGGATTTGATGGTTTTTTTATAATATATTTTGTAGGTGAATGGTGGAAATCAGATGTCGAACAAGTAATTAACCAAGCCTTGAAGTCTGGTTTAGCACCAAATGTATCGGATTCGCATACAATCAATGGCCACCCAGGACCACTTTCTACTTGCTCTTCAAAGGGCTCATTACCTCAAAGTAATTAATCATACTAACTTCTATACACAACCCATGCGCGTATACTCTATTATTTGGTCAGATAATATGGTCTATACAATATTATTCTAACTTTCGAACTTCCCAACTTGTAGGTGGATATACATTACAAGTAAAAAGTGGTAAAACATATATGCTACGTATTATCAACGCTGCTCTCAATGAAGAACTCTTCTTTAAAGTCGCGGGCCATCAACTGACAGTCGTCGAAGTAGACGCGGTCTACACCAAACCCTTCAAAACAGACACTATTGTCATTGCACCAGGTCAAACCACAAATGTTCTTCTAACAGCTGATAAACCCTCTGGTAAATTCTTAGTTGCTGCTTCACCTTTCATGGACTCCCCTATAGCCGTCGATAATGTCACCGCCACCGCCACCTTACATTACGCTGGAACCACCACTTCATTGACCACCACCCTCACTAAAACACCACCACAAAACGCGACTCCAGTTGCTACAAGTTTTGTCGATTCGTTACGGAGCTTAAACTCGAAAAAATACCCAGCCAAAGTGCCTTTAAAGATTGATCATTCTCTTTTCTTCACATTAGGGCTTGGCGTAAACCCTTGTAAATCTTGTTCTAGTGGGAATAAAGTAGTAGCCGATATAAACAATGTCACCTTTATAATGCCAACAACTGCTCTTCTTCAAGCTCATTTCTTCAATATTAGTGGAGTTTATACCGATGATTTTCCTGCTAATCCACCCCATAAATTCAACTTTACGGGTAACTTGACGACTTCGAATATGCAAACAACAACAGGAACAAGATTATATAGACTTCCTTATAATTCTACAGTTCAACTTGTTTTACAAGATACAGGATTTATATCTACTGAAAACCACCCACTTCATCTTCATGGTTTTAACTTCTTTGGAGTTGGAAGAGGAATAGGGAATTATAATCCTCAAACAGACCCTAAAAAGTTCAATCTTGTTGATCCTGTGGAAAGGAACACCATTGGAGTGCCTTCTGGTGGATGGGTTGCTATTAGATTCAGAGCTGATAATCCAGGTAAAATTATATCCACATTCCTAGGATTTAGAGTAATCTTGCATTCTGGATCAAAATATCGGAAGGAGGCGCCTTTAACTCTTACATGAGACGCCTTTAACACTTATAGGAGACGCCTTTAAAACTTCCCTATATATATGTTAATGTTTTCGTGTGGTATTCAGGTGTTTGGTTCATGCATTGTCATTTGGAAGTGCATACGACATGGGGACTGAAGATGGCATTCATCGTGGACAATGGTAAAGGACCAAATGAGTCTCTTCTACCACCTCCAAGCGATCTTCCCAAATGTTAATAATTCAAAAGAGATTGAAGTTCTTGTGAAGTCGAAGAATAGTTTTGAGGGATAATCAAACTAAGTGAAAGAAGAAAGATAAAACGGAAACGAAGAGAAACACCAAAGAATGCAAGGGACGATAAAGGAATCAAATTGGAGAAATTTCAACTTTTTCCCCTTTTTTCCATGTATTAATTATAAATATCAATATGATTGTATTTTATTTGAATTTACACAATAAAATTTCAAATACGTATCATCATCTTATTCATGTCTAACGCAAATTAACAATAAAAAAGAGATATATGGTAAACACGTAAAAAAACACATAAAATGAATACACAGTTATAGATTATTGAAATATTTGACTGAATCAATTACTAATACAAAAACGATACAACACTAGAAAAAAAATACAATTGTCCCATAAGAAAATCAGTCCAATTAATAAAGAAATAAGAAAACATTATTCATTTGGTGGGTTCAATATATGGAGATTTGGGACCATCCACATTTGGAGTAGAGGCTGAGCTTCTTCAATTACTCTCATATGTTGCTCTCTATTGATACAAGGTTTAGTCTTTATGCTACAATATTCACACCTCTTTGAAAACCACTCAAACTCCTACACCAAAAGAAGAGTTAATATTGGCCACCATAGATGAATAGACCCCATTTGGCTTTGATATATTTAAGCATTTTGGTTGGCCAATCCATTTACTCGAGTATGCATATGCAGCTATATTTTTTTTTGTTGAACTAGCTTTCATAGATTAAATAACAGTGTTATTACAATATTTATTAACTAAAATACAAAGTACATTCTTCCACTCTCGTGTTTTTCTTCCTTGCCCATTTAGCTAATCTGTCTGCGTTGGAATTGAGTTCTCTTTTAGTATACTTGAATTTCACCACTCGAATTCTTTTCTGCTTTCTCGAATTCTCTGGATGTGGATTAAAGATTGTCAGTGTAACGTGTGATGTTTATTGTGAAGATGTTTGATGAGATTGAGATGGTTACACATAAATTTATTGTGTGACATGGATAATAAATATGATCTAGTAAACCCTACTCTCCATTGATACCCAATTGGGTGATATGTCTCCATCACCCACATGACACAATACCTAACTATTTTTCTTAGTGGCAGGCAATCTAAATAGCCAATCATAGACTTTGGGCACACTTCCCAACCCTCAAATGTTGAGAGGTGTGGCAGTTCTACATCATTTTTTAAGAAACAACAAGCCATATATCTTGTTTTTTATGCTCTTGAATTTGGAGGTAGCTTATATGTTAACCTTACCAAATTGTTCTTGCTTAGTATAATGAGGGATAAGAAATTCAAATTTTGAAATTTTCTTTCTTCAGCCAAAATTAAAAATCCAATACCACCTAACTAAGTATTCTACAGTATCATTTCTTCGTAACGAGAATTATTTATGAAAAACAATTATCTTTTTATTGTAATACTTATACTGGTCTAAAATATTAAAATTCTTAGACAATTCAAATAAAAAAATAGAATCAGAGTTCATTAATCGTAACTCCAGATATAAACCAAACTACCTCACGTGAGTTATTATTAAATTGAACGAATCCATACTATTAATGTAAATTTAAACACTAAATCCTAAATTTTGAATGTTGAACTTCTATTAATTATCTCCCGAGGCCAAAAAGTCTTTGTAAGAATGTAAAGGTCGTCAACATTAGTAGGAGAATTGGTCACTAGTACACCTATGTGATGTATTGGGACATCGAATAACTTTCAATTGTTTGAATTTTATGTCCCTATATGTATTTCCAACATTACGTACTCTATCATTTTTAGATCTTTAAAAATAATAAACTTTATGAACTAGTTTGTAAGGTAAAAGAAAGATATCCTCGTAATGTTGATGTTTGAATACACTTCATAGGTCGTTATAGCAATAACCACCTACTAATTTCATGCACTTGGAGAGTATCACCTTACCAAAGAAAAAGACCGACATCCTTATAACGGTCAATGGTGATGTCCGAGTAGGCCTTACAGGTTGCTATAGCAGCAGGGACCTATGTAATTTCCTCGGCGTCTTGTTAGAGCTTAGTCATCTTACAAACAGATACAGGTATTCTTATAACGGGAGTGCTACATGTACAAAGTCCTTGACAAAATTCATGACTTAATGACTCATTTTCGCTAAAAGACAAAAGTTGATCAAAATTTTTCAAAATTTGACTTTGATCGGGACCGTTCACTTAGCATTTTTTCAAGAATCTTGTCAGAGATTACATGTACCTATACCATTTCCCTTTCTCATAATGATGAATGTAATACACTTCATAGGTTTGCTATACCCTTCAGCAGCAGCAATCAAGTAATTTGATGGGCCTCTAGAGTGTTGAAATAGAGAGAATGAGAGAGATATTTTCTGGTTGAGAAAGGAGATTCTTTTTGTTTGATGAAATAGTGGCAGGGGCGGTGGAGGGGGACCAGTTGGTGGTGGTGGAGAGGTGGTCCCACCTACACCATTTGCTATAACTGGGTGCTAAATCTGACCATTCAACGTCCTGAGAAGTTGGGACCGTACTACCTGGTAAACCCCACACGTGTAAGATATTTTATCACATAAATAAAGGTGATGTGATATACTGGAAAAATTCTATGAAAAAGGGGATGTTTCCAACCAATGTTGTGTGGTTTTACTTAGGGCCGCGGTTTTGGGAATAAAGAAAATTCTCCGGAGAATAAATTCTCGAGAGAATCCAGATTTTTTTTAAATTCTCCGGAGAATAAATTTTTATGGGGAATACAGAATACATTTTTTTTGAAATTTCTCCTCCATCTCATCTATTCTCCCTGCCACTTCATCTTCTCGACACCTCATCATCTTCTCCGGCGAAAGTCGCCGGCCGGGCGACCTTCAAACATAAATTTTTAGCCTCTTAGCAATAAAAATAAACATAAAAATTCAATCTTATTTGACTAGTTTTAAGAAAAGTCTTTATTCCCCGAAAAATTTTCTTTATTCCCCAAAGTCGCGGCCTTACTTAGTTACTTAAACCTTATCAATTAAATAAAATTTTTTAGTGTGCTAAATTTGCTCCCAAACTCCAGATTCTATCATTTGACCAAGGATAAAATCGGATTTCAATTGCTAAGGTAACCATAAATAAAATGTACTGAAGATTCAATTTTAAATTCTTTAAGTTATATCTTTTTTTTAGTTAAAACTTCAGAATTTATACTTTTTTTTAGTCATAAACCTAAATATTTGAATTGCTAAAATTGTTGCAAGGTGTTGTAATGTTGTGGCAAAGTATTGGAAAGTTGTAGCAAAGTGTTGGAATGTTGTTGTAAGGCGTCGCAAGTTGTTACAAATTTAAAAAGTATCCAGGGAGTTGAAGAGTAAAAATTCTTTTTCAACAAAACGAAACTTTATAGAAAATTTTGACCAATTTCTCTTTGGCCAGCGCTTTGGGGAAAGCTAAATAGTTTCCGGGGTGTGAAATTTTAAAGGGAATATGCAAAATTTCGAAAAGTTTCCGGGGAAACATATTTTATGGGGAATATGGCTCAAAATAAAAAATTTTCCCCCTCACCTCCCTCCACCTCACCTCACCTCCCTCCACCTCATCTCACCTCCCTCCACCTCATCTTCTCTCTCTCTTCTCCGATAGGTCCGCCGGCCGGAATTTTCCGGCCGGCGACCATGAAAAAAAAAAAAAAAAATTTTTTTTTTCTCTCACACCTCTCTCTCTCTAAACTCCGGCGAAGGGGGTTTCCCTTCGCCGGAGTTCCGGTCTGTTGAAGAACAGACCAGTTCCGGTCTGTTCTTCAACAGACCGGAACTCCGGCGAAGGGAAACCCCCTTCGCCGGAGTTTAGAGAGAGAGAGGTGTGAGAGAAAAAATTTTTTTTTTTTTTTTTTTCATGGTCGCCCGCCGGAAAATTTTCCGGCCGGCGACCTATCGGAGAAGAGAGAGAGAAGATGAGGTGGAGAGAGAAGATGAGGTGGAGGGAGAGAAGTGAGGTGGAGGGAAAGAGCTGAGGTGGAGAAGCTATTTTGCTTTCCCCCTACATAAAATTGTCAAACAAAATTGACCAATTTTTGACCAAATCTTCACACCCCGGAAACTATTTAGCTTTCCCCAAAGCGCTGGCCTTTCTCTTTTCTATAACAATAAAATTTTTACCTTAAAAATTTTAATCAAATTGTTAAGTTTAGTAAACAAACTATACATTTAACAATTTATTAGCGGGTCCTAGAATGATCTCTTGAAAGCTATTCTTTCTTAGTGAGTGGATAAAATCCAAGTCGGATACATATGCCATGTCTTATCCAAAATTTTCGATAATATATTGAATAAGTGTTACGAGGAAGGAGTCCCGTTGACTTAGTAATATTGTGACTAAAATGGTGATGGGGGTCTATTTTGTTAAATGAAGTCGGTCAAATATTTCATGAAAGAAAATGCTTTAGACTGTTATCATTGTTAGTGTTAGTATAATATTCTCAAATTGGTGACCACATCGCTCAGGTTTTCATTGAAGATTAGACACATCCTGGTGGTTGCTATAAGTTTGGTTCAAATTTTGACCAAATTTGTTTTCTCAAATGGTGGAAATATAGTTTCCTCTATAACAAATTTTGAGATCATAATTTCTAAGTTTTTATCAAATGGAGGCGAAAAATAAGTTTGTTCCTTTAGGGGAAGGTAACTACTGCAGTAAAAATTTTCATAATATTTGTCTAATTGTTTTGCTATTATTAAAAGAAACAATCTCCCTCCCAAATGAAACAACTTGTTAAAAATGGTTAAAATCGTGGCGCGAGTATCCTGTTTTTTTTTTGAAAATCGGGAGTATCCTGTTATACAGATTAGATAGATTTTTTTGCAAAACTGAGTAAATAACTTTCAACAAAAAAAAAATACACTGAGTAAATAATCTACTTTTGGACAAAAACCTAGGAAAAGACATCTGTTAAGTCAAAAAATATGTTCCATAAATTAACAACTAAAAAGTCCCAATCGACATTAACATAGTTTACTTTACAGTAGAAATCCACCGGAAAAATTAAACTTATCAAGCACGTATGTGCTAAGTTTGTGGTCCTCCAACTCAAGGATATAATGTACTGATCCTCTCCACTTATTGTGAAGAGAGCAAAAATCTAAGGTCCAAAATTCGGGTCAATACACCAAATGAGCCCAACCCGGGATAATAATAGAAATAAAACTCAAAAGTTGAAAATATTCTTTTAACCTTATAAGAGAATCCACATCCCTCTGATATCCCTACACCATTTCCAGCTCTCTTTTCTCTCTTACTTAATTCACAAAAAACGAGACGGGGTCCCAACCATCAAATCACTCTTACAGCTGAAATTTAATACAACTAACATTTATTACCTACAAATTTTTTTTTTCTCTCTTCATTTGTCTGTTAAACAAAAAAACTGGAAGCACTCTAAAGGAACTTATTTATGCACTTATACCTATGTTGGTGGCAAAAGTAGTAGTTCGATAAACATTTTGTAAGATGTTTTAGTATAGAAGTTAGGTGTCTTGATTTTGTAAATAAGTTTAGTTCTAAAAAAATTTTCATAACACTTTTAAACATAAACTTAATTGTTGGGAACCGATTATAAAATATTTTTTTGTTAGATTTTTTATATTTGAATAGAGTTTAAAAAAAAATTATTACTTATACCTGTGTTAGTTGTAAATTAAATAGTTAGCTAAGCATTTTACAAAATGTTATGAAAATTCTGATGTGAGACATGCACAAAGTAGTAGTTAGATGAAGATTTTATAAAATATTTTAGTATAGATGTTAGGTGTCTTGATTTTGTAAATAACTTTAGTTCTCAAAAAATTTCACAACACTTTCGAATATAAAGTTGTTTGTTGGGAACATTTTACAAAATGTTTAGTTTCTATCTCGTACATTTTTAGATCTGAATAGAGTTTGAAGTGATATTATGTCTGCACTTATACTTATGTCGGTGACAAAATTAGTCGTTAGATGAGCATTTTGTAAAATGTTTTAGTGTAGATGTTTGGTTTATTTATTTTGTAAATAACTTTAGTTCTGAGAAAAAAAAATTATGCTTGCACTTATACTTGTGTTAGTTGCAAATTAAATAGTTAGCTGAGCATTTTACAAAATGTTATGAACATTCTCATGTGAGACGTGGACAATGTTGAGAATGTTTATACAGTACATGATAATGTTTGAAACAACTTTTGAAATGTACTAACATAACTGTATTAGGTGTTGTTTGTTTTTTTTTAATGTCTTGAATTTGCTGAACTGAATTTGCTAAATCTGAATTTACTAAATTATTTTAAAATTTTGATGTTTGTTTTTATGTCTGAATGAATAAGTCTGAATCATTATTTTGACATTTATACCCTTATTACATGTTCTTAAAAAACATAACCTAAACCCTAATTTCTCTCACCCATGCCTTCTTTATAAAAGAAAACAGAAAACCCTAAGCTCATGTTTGGCGCGCGGGAATGGTGTGGGAATGGAATGTGATTCCCGGGAATCACATTCCAGATCATTGTTTGGATTGCGGGAATGGTGTGGGCCCGGGAATGTGATTCCCTCAAAAATAGGTAATAGCAAACCCAGGGGGAGGTGGGTTTGTGATTTCCATTCCCCTAGAATCACATGTATTAATATTTATTGACAAATATATCCTTAACGAAATATTGAATTACCAATTTTATATTTTTGTAGGATTTGGTATTAATAAGTACTAGTTATGTTTATGAACAAAATTTAATTTCAGATAAATTTCTATTTAGGTTTACGAACAAAATTTTATTTTAGATAAATTTATTATCTTTAAATTTTAACCCTTTGATATATCGTGTTATTATTTCATATCTACGAATTTGAAAAAATAAAACTGATTTTAATATATATATCAAAGTTGATGTGTATATTTTATGCTAAAAAAAGGTTGATGTGTATTTTATGTAGTTTAAGTAAGGGTAAAAGTGAACTTTTACAAATATTTACATTCATATTCCTATACGAACCAAACACCTAATTAGGAATATGTTAGGAATCAAATTCTCATTCCTGGTCAAACCAAACATCAGACTACAATAATATGATTCACAGGAATCACGTTACGGGAATGTGATTCACAGGAATCACATTCCATTCCCGCGCGCCAAACATGGCCTAAAGTCTTTCCTCCCTCTTTCTCATCTCTCTGTGGCTTCTCTCTCTCTTTCTCATCTATCTGCCGCCTCTCACTCTCTCACTTTCTCATCTCTCTATCGCCTCTCTCTAACACAAGCCCCCTCCCTCGAACGGAATACATCCGACAATGGGTTACGTCTCTCTTTTTCTCTCTCTCTCTTTCTCTCTCTCTTTCAACTGATCTTTGACGAAGTTGAAGATCTGGCGAGGGTTCAAAGGCGACGACCCTCGCCAGATCTGGTGGTTTTTTGTTTAGTGCTGATTATTTGTGGTGGGGGTCGGCATCTGGTTTTGGTGATGGTTGATTTTGGTGATGGTTGGTTCCTGATGTGGTGGCGGTTTGATTCATGTTATGGTGTGGCAGTCTAGTTCCTAATGTGGTCGAGAGGAGTTTTGTACCTGCTTTAGTGGTGGTTTCAGTGGGTGGTGGTGGTGATCTCATTTGTGGTGGTGGTAGTAGTCTTAGTGGTTGTGGACAACTCGGTGGTGGTGTCAGTAGTGGTGGTGGCGGTTTCAATGGTGGCTGTGGTTGTCGGGGTGGGGGTTTCAGTAGTGGTGGTGGTGGGCTCGGTGGTGGCGGTGCTAAATAAAATAATGACTGAGAATTTTACGGGGGTATAACCGGTATTTTACGGGGGTATAACCATGGACTTTTGTTTTCAGACTTGTTTTGAAGTCTGAAAAATATGGGCTACTTTTAAGCCAATTCAAACAATGACCTAATTCAGAAAATATTTTAGATTTTCTTAAATAAAAAAACAAACATCTGAAATCTGAATTTGTCCCAATTCAGATCTCAGATCTGAAAAGTTAAAAAAAAAACAAACAACACCTTAACCTCTAGGTTTCAGAACAAGATCGGAACAATCATGTTTCAGTTCAAACTCTTTATCTTGAAATGCAGTCTAGTTTCATGAACATTAGGTCGAATGTTTGTGCTAAATTATATTTGTTAAGAATATTTTACAAAATGTTGATATTTTATCTTGTTCATTTTTCAATCTGAATAGAGTTTCAAATGAATTTTTGTCCGCACTTACACCTCTGTTAGTGGCAAAAGTAGTAGTTAGATAAATATTTTGTAAAATATTTTAGTGTAAAAGTTAGGTGTCTTGATTTTAAAAATAACTTTAGTTCTGATAAATTTTTCATAACACTTTTAACATACAGTTTTTTTTTTTTGAAACATTTACAAAATGTTTACTTTTTTTATCTTGTACAATTTTAGATTTGAATAGAGCTTCAAGTGAAGTTACGTCTGCATATTGGTGGCAAAAATAGTAGTTAGATAAGCATTTCGTAAAATGTTTTAGTATAGAAGTTAGGTGTCTGTATAACAAAGGACATTTCACGAAAACATGATTGTGTCTGTATAACGAAGAAAAATAAAACGACACATTAAATAAAAAAGTGAATACTAACGGTGTTGGAAGTATACGAAATGTTGTTTATATTACAAAAAATGTTTAAAACATTTGTAACAGTGTACTCAACAGAACCATAATCAACAGGCGAAATCTTCAAAACTTGTACGGAATCGAAAATGGTAGAGAACTATAAGATTGTACATCGGCCAAGAGCTTTTCGTAAAGCTTTGACACCACCGAGAAATGTTGAACCAATATCAATAAATATTTCGCTCCAAGATTCAGAAACACGCATTTTGTCATTCTTTTGTGAAGTATCAATTGCTCTATCCTTTTCAATAGATATAAAATGTGCAAGTGGAATCAACACATGATTATATGCCTACAGGAAAGACAAAATGCACAAGACATTTGTGTGAATGCACTCGACAACTTGTTAAATGTTTACAAATTTGGGAAAATGTAAAAGACATAATATTTGAAATTAAGTATTATGTTAATAACACAGTATAACAACAAAAATATTTAAGGATTAAGATTTATGTTTAAAACACGACAAAAAATGTTCACGAAAATACCTTTGGCTGTAACGAAGAAAAATGCACAAGAATCAACACATAATTATATGCTTAGGGGAAAGACATAATGCACAAGACGTTTCTGAGAATGCACATGACAAATTTGTAAATGCAAAAGACAAAATATTTGAAATTAAGCATTATGTTAACTACACTACAGAAAATATCGAAATATATTTCAAGTGCTCAAAACATACGTAAAAGTGTTTAAAACACCAATCATTTTTGTAAAAAACAAAATCTGATTTATGATGGTAACATCTAAAAAAAAAAACTAAAGCATTTTTTAGTTTGCTCGCTGCATTAACATCGTATTAACAACATATTTTAAAATGCTTAATGCACGAGTCAATTTGTCTGTTAAAAACCAACATATGCAAAAAAAAAAAAACGTAATTCTAGAGAGAGAAATCGAAAAATAGATATGAAGTTGTACGTTTTGATTTCTTAAAAAAAATTGTATATTAAGTATTTTCATAGTATTGTTTTTAAAATTATATGGTGTGGAAGTAAAACCAAGAAACTTCATAAGAAGATTGAACCTTATAAGATAAAAAACACCAAGAACAACCACACCAATGGAGCTTCAAATAACTAGATTTGAAAATTTATATGTTTATCTCTCTAAAACACTATGAAAACACCCTAAAACCAGATTTGGAGTTTCTTTCAACTTCCATTAAAGAAGATAAAAGATGATAATTGCAGATAAAAGAGTAGAAGAGTGAAGCTGAAGATGTACCTTCAAGGAGAAGCAAATATGACGAAATTTTTCGGCGGAATACAATATCCAGTCGCAAGTTTGGAGAGGGAACAAATAATTTTTGTTCAGGTGTTTTAGAGAGAGAAAGTGAGGTAATGAGTTTTAGAAAGAGAGAGAGAATGAAAACGAGAGTTAATGATTAATGGTTGTATGTATATAAGGGTAAAGGAGGAAATATGAAACTATAGAAGGTCTTAGAGATGCGTTTTTTGGAGGAGTGGTGCCTAGAGATCCATATTTGGGTTTGATTTGGGACAATATTTGAGTATTGGGTTTTCTGTAGGTTATTATTCCGGGCTGAGTTTTATTTCCTATTTAGGCCCAAAATTTGGGTTTTTTACCAAAATTTTCTATTGTGAATTGGTTTTACATTGGATGATCACAAACTTAACACAGTATCAAAGCTAGGCCCACACGTGGTAGGATTAAAAGCCACACGTACTCCACATCATCCGAAAAGAAAAATACGTGTTAGGCTAACCACGCAACACGTGAGGGGGCGTGTGACAATAGTCCCACGTGGGAGAAGGGGTAAACTAGTAACCTAAAATATAATGTATTGGTCATTTCCAATTGATTTTGAGTTGGATGACCACAAACTTAACAGTATGAACATTATGACTAGTTTCCAATGTAACAAGTGAAACTATCTTTAGCTCCCGCCTTCACGTTTTTTGGGTTGTTAACCGACACCGTTGTATGATAAAAATCATTTTCAGAGTGATAATAAAAAGTCGCACATCAATGTACTTTTGTGTAAGAAAAATATGTCCGCTTTGATACTTAAACCCCTGTTGTACATAGCATATTCCTTATTTTATTTTCTTGATGAATGTAGGCATGTGCCTAATATTTATTAAGAATTAGGATTTAACACAATGTTAGCTTTGTCTATCGCCAACTGATTTACAATGCAATTAGGGATATTAGGTTATTCCCAAGTCTCATTTAACTTTAAATTGAACGCAAATTTTGCAAGTATATGAGCTACTTGGTTCACTTTCCACGGGAAAAGGAAACTTGCAAAGTGTCGAAGAGGGTACTTGCGATTTTGATATCTGCTACAATGTTTCGTATCTTCTAAGGAGGTCTTGCTTTTATCCGAGCAAGCATCAACCACAAGCTTTGCATCACCTTCAATAATACACTTCCGACAACCCCTTTGATTAGCTAGATGTAAGGCTAATCTTGCCGCCATTGCCTCCGCCTCTAATGCATTCATCGCCATCACCACTCTAGATGTGGCTGCTGTGAATGACCCATCACGGTTTCTTGCAACCGCCATTATTGCTGCTTTACCATCTTTAAAAGCGGCATCAAAGTTGAATTTCGTCACTTCAACCATGGGAGGAGTCCATACGTCATGTCTCTCATTTGTTTCTGTCTCCATTACATCATCATGTTCAGTCTCATTCATGGAGAAGTCATTCATCATGTTTATAGCTTCCCGAACAACCATTGATTTACATGGATTGATCCCTTCAAATACCATCTTATTCCTGGCTTTCCACAAAGACCACAAGGTATATATCCTTGTCTTAATCGAGCCGTCAGTGTCTTCTCCTGTTAACCACCCACTAATTATGTCGATGAAACACATCGGTCCTTCCATGTTAAGTGATAATTGAGGACAACTCCAGACCTCCTTAGCAAGTTTACAACTTCTAAAGATGTGTTTAATATCTTCTCCTTCTTCATTACAAGTAGAGCATACCTTTGAAGCTTCATCATTAAATCTAAGGGCCCTTAGTTTAGTGGGCAGAGCCTTATGTAGTAATCGCCAAAGGAAGAATTTTACCCGCGGAGCCACCTTCAATTTCTTCCAAAATCTATGCCAAGTTAGACCATTAGGCAATATGGAAGTCTGTGATGAAGAGGGCAAGTCCTTCTCAATAGACTTATAAAGTGATTTTGAGGAGAACGACCCATTTTCCGTATGTATCCACAATAATTTATCTTCAGTAATTACTCCATTCAATGGAGTCTGCATAATGGCCCGAACTGAAAGTTCATCAAATTTAGTTTCAATCAACTCCTTCTTCCACCTGTAATCCTCATCAATAAGCTCATTCACCATCTTCAAATCTGAAGCCTCCTGTTCTTCATGTTTTGGACCAGGTTTAAACCCCATAAGGTTTGGCAATCATGGGTCCTCCCAAATTCAAATGCTTGTCCCGTCACCAACCGAGAAGCACATGCCTTTTTTCATAACATACCTCATTTCTAACATACTTCTCCAAGTAAAAGTCATGGGCAACTTAGATGCATACGTCCAAAAGTTTGTATTTTTGAGATATTTCGCCTTTAGAAGTTTCACCCATAGTGCCTCAGGCTCCGTATGGAAACACCAAACTAGCTTACCCACCAGAGATTTATTAACCATACCCATATTTCGAATACCCAATCCACCTTCTTTTTGACTAGCTTGCAATTTCTTCCAATTTATATAGTGCATTTTAGGATTGTTTGTATCATGCCCCCACCAGAAATTTCTTTGATGTTTTTCTATTTTATCAACAACCCCTTTAGGAGCCAAATTAGTTGACAGAAAATAGATCGGTATAGATGTCAATTCACTCTTCAATAAAATCGTTCTTCCCGCATGGGAAAGAGTATTTCTCTTCCAACCCGACAACTTCTTCTCAATCTTCTGCAGAAGAAAATCATACGATGAGATTTTGTGCAAATGAGTTCCCAAATATGTGTCATCCTTCTTCATCTCTTTAACCCCCAAGATATTTAACACCATATGTTTTCTGTCTTCATCACAATTAGCACTAAGCTGAACTGAAGATTTATGATAATTAATTAATTGTCCTGAGCAATTAGCATATACATCCAAAATATTTTTTAGTTGACTAATATTAGCTTCTGATGCTTTCCCAAAGAAGAAGAGATCATCTGCGAACATAAGATGACTAATGCTCGGAGCCAACCGATTAACCTTAAGCCCATTATATAACCCAATATTTTTAGCTTGTACAACCAACTTTGTGAGCGTTTCAGAGCATAGAATGAATAGATAAGGGCTGAGTGGGCATCCTTGTCTAAGTCCCCTCTCACTTCGAAAACAATCCTTTGGTCTACCATTCAACAAAATAGAGAAGGACGCAGTCGACACACAATTCATGATTAATAAATGGGTATTAGCAATAATTTTGTACCTTCTGAGAACATCGCTTTAGAATTTCCAATTCACCCGGTCATAAGCTTTTGCCATATCCACTTTCAAGGCGAAGGATCCATCTTTTGTCGAGGTGTGAGCAATAGAATGAAATACTTCTTGTGCCACGATCATATTATCTGATATTTGGCGTCCTGGGTCAAATGCATTCTGAACAGGTGATATGATTTTTCCAGGGATGGACGTAATCTACAAGTCAGGATCTTTGTAACCACTCTATATAGAACATTGCATAGAGAAATTGGCCTGTGGTCGATACGAGTTTCTGGAACCTGCATCTTTGGTATTAGAGTAATAAATGTATGATTTAAAGAACTTGGTAGTTTACCCGTTATGAAGATTTGTTGAATCTGATTAGTTACATCATCACCAATCAAATCCCAACACTTCTTATAAAATATTGCCGAAAAGCCATCAGGTCCCAGAGCTTTGCAAGCCTTCATTCCTTTAAATATTTCCCAGACTTCATCCTTGGTAGGGGGTGTCGAAATCATCATATTTTCCACAGCTGAAAGAGGATTATCTGTAAGAGAAATTGCTTCTGGGAAATCCGAGATCGGTTCTACTCTAGAAGCCATGAAAAAATGATCAATGAAAGTGTTAGCCATTTTTTTGGGTCAGCAGACCATGTGTGATCTGCCAATTTTACTGCATTGATACTATTTTTCCTTCTTCGATTCAGAACCGATAAGTGAAAAAATTTGGTGTTTCTGTCATTATCAAGTATCCAATGTTTCTTTGCCCTTTGGTGCCAAAAACTCTCTTCCAATTTCCTTAGAGTTGACAGTCTATCCGCAACTATTTTTTCTTCATTTATATTTTCCTCACTTCGTGGTCGATGTTGAACTTCTAATAGTTGACCTTCCGCCTCTTTAATTTGCTCGAATAGATGTCCGACTCGACTTTTGCTCCATTCTTTAAGTCTTTTTGCAATCGTTGGCAATTTTTTGATAAATCCCCCACGTGTCTGAGTCCAACAGTCCTTCATCATATTCTCAAACTCGTCATGTATAACCCAACGGTCTTCGAAGCAAAAAGGTAATGCTCCTCTAGTTTTTCGGCTTTGTAGTATTAAGAATAATTGGAGCGTGATCACTATTGAATCGTGGTAGGTGTTTAACCTGAGCATCCGAGAATCTAGCCCTCCAATCTGGACTAGCGAGGACTCTATCTAGCCTCTCTCTGATGTGTTGTTGAAGCCCTCTACCATTTGCCCAAGTGTACGCCGGACCCGAATACCCAACGTCTAACAAGTTACAATCAATAATCATGTTACAGAATTGTTCTGCAGCTTTTCTATTAAAACCTGAACCTCCCCATTTTTCAGCATCTGAAGTTACAACATTAAAATCACCCATAGCACACCAAGGCTCACAAATTTGTGCACTGAAAGTTCACATAAAATCCCAGAACTTACCTCTGCCATTGACACAAAGAGGTCCGTAAACTGATAATATGCTCCATTTTTGTAATTGACTGATATCACTTATTCTGACATGAATGTGATTTGAAGAAAAAGAGATGATTTCAATGTTTACTACGTCGTCCCATAATAACCACAGGCCCCCACTAAGACCAACTGCCGGCACAATAAAGTAATTCTTATAAATTAATTTTTTGATCCACATATCTGAAGATTTCTGCGATAACTTAGTTTCAGACAAGAAAACTATAGAAGGTTTACATTGCTCGGAGGAATGAATTCACAGACAGAATAGTCGGAGCATTCCCCATTTCCCAACAATTCCAACTTTGTATAATCATCGAGTTAGCGGTCTTGAAGGGCTGGCCGCCTCTACCCGAATATTCACTAAGTGATCACCATCATATTTACCTTTCTTGCTAACTTCTTCATCCGACTCTTCGTCCGCATATTCCTTATTTAGGTATCACATAATATTAGATGTTTTTTATATGGTAAACAATCCAATTGTTCACTAACAAAAATGTGTTGGACCTTATTCTTTTTCAAATTCGATAAATGTTAATTGATCGTATATTTCATTATAGTTCTATGATTCAAATTATCATTTCCTAATTGATCCCTTTGAATTCCATATTCGAAGTTGCGATTGGATCTATTCATTAAAAAAATCGACTCGATACATTTCTTATGTACCAATGGGTGCTATACTGGATTTGAATCAAATTTCAGATCAATCTATATTGATTGGCTTCCTCCATTATATTGTTGCTAGCAAATACCACTATTTTTGGTTTTGGATCTTCCAAGTCATTCTCCCAGGAGATCCGGACCGATTTTTTGTCACATTTTGTTTGATTAAGTCTTGCATTTGTGCATAAAAACTGTTGTACATACCAAGGAATGAAATGTCGATTTCGGTGAAAATTTCGGTCGGTCCAAAAGTGGAAACGTTTCGGTCTGTGTAGAAATTTTAAAAATTTGCATAAATAAAAATAGTTAGTTTAGGGGTTGATATGCAATTAAAGCAGTTAGTTTAGAGAGTTAATTCAAATTTTAAACCCTAACAACCTGAAAACAGTTAGGTTAGGAGCCTAATTGGCAATAGCATAGTTAAGTTAGAGACTAAATTGAATTATTTAACCTTAATAACCGTAAAACAGTTAGGTTAGAGACTACTCTACAAAACATAGTAACAATTGGGAGTTAATCTAAAATAACACAACAACTACATCTTATGTAGTAAAAATGGCCTCCCGAGTCCGTTCGTTTAGGTTGTCTGTTTACCCGTCCGTAATACTTGCCCATAATAAATATGAACCATTAAATGTTTAGAGTATGATGATAGTGTTAGATAAGATTCGACTATGACATATAAGCCTTGAAATCTAAAGAAGCCTAACCCTTTTCTTTCCTCTTCTCTTTGACCCTCTTCCACTCATGTCTCTTCTGATTCTCATCAAAGGCGAATCCCTAACCCTTAATCACAATCGATGTTTTCTTCTCTTCTGATTTTTCTCTGAGAAACCTCTTTCTAGTTGATGATCTTTTACCTTTGGTGCTTTTAATTTTGTTATTGTTCACTAAGTTAATGAACTTGGTGACTTTTTTCTGACGAGTTATAATGTATACTTGGTGGTTGACCGACCGGTGCCCGATATGTCCGACTAGAAAAACGGACACATACAAAAAAAAATTTAGAGAAAAATTGAAATGCCTGTCCGTTTTGTCCAGTTGTCTGAACGGACAAGTATGAGTTGCATCCATTCTGCCCGGACCGGATGGGTAGTCGTCCGTGGACAACCCGTCCTGACCGATTCCCACCCCTATGACTTAGACAATGGTTGGACAAAATAGTGACTTCTGTAATATGTGTCAAGCCCTAATTTGTTACTGCAAATTCCACTTAGACCTCATTAGAGAGAGAGAGAGAGAGAGAGAAAGAGGTAATAAAGAAAGATTTTACTTTTGGCTGTAGCACCTACAAACACTATACCTTCCAATCACAAGCACCCACCTCTAACGCACTTTCTCTCTCTACTCCCCACAACTCTTCCACCTGAGACCCCGGAGATCTCTCCCTCTCCCTCTCTCTCTCTACTCTCTCGTTGCCGCGGACGAAACCAGTTTCTCTTCAGGCTTTCTTTCATCCCCATTCAGTAAGAATAATTTTTTTTCAAATTTACGTTGAATTTCCTCACTTGGGTTTCTTTTCTTCAGTTCAAATAACTCTAGGGTTTTTTATATCTTTGATTTTTACCAAATCATTTAGCTTCTTGTTCTTCACTTTACCGAATGGCATCTTAGAATTGTAGCGAAAAGGTAAAAAATCTCCCATTTGTCTTCGATTTTCTAGCTGGAATTTAGTTTTGTTTCATAAAATTTCTCTGGGTTTTGCTCAATTTCTTCTTTAATTAGGTGGTGTGAGATCTAATTAGGGGTTCAAATGTTCATATTTTAAAAGAAAGATCTCTTTTTTTTTTTCATTTTTGTAGATTTCCTTTGAATTTGTAAAGTTGGGGGGTATTTAATCTAGATTCTTCATATTATTGTGCTTATTCAAAAAGGTATTCTGATTCCCTGCAAATGGTTTTTCATTTAATACCACTGAAACCCTAGTAAAACCTCCACCTCTCTTTCTCTATCTCTTTTCAACTCCCTCCTTGTTCCAATAATTTAATCATTGAATCTACTTTCCTGATTTTCAATTACAAACCCACCCACCACCCAAACACACAATAGAGAGAGAGAGAAAGATGATTGAATTTCCATATTGTATAAACCATATCAATTCTCAGTGATTTGCTCTTGAATTTTGAATAGATGAAGTGGGAAATGGAAATCCTCTCTTCTACATCCAACCAAAATTGGTTCTTTGAAGAGAGCAAGAACACAAGATGGACAAATGAAGAGAACAAACTCTTTGAGAGAGCTCTTGCAATACATGATAAAGAAACACCGGATCGATGGCAAAGAATTGCAGATATGATCCCTGGAAAATCTGTCATGGATGTAATGAAACAGTACAACAAATTAGAAAATGATGTTAACTATATTGAAGCAGGTTTATTTCCAGTTCCAGGGTATTCGACTTCATCTTTTACGCTAGATTGGGTTAATAACCACCGTGGTTTTGGGTCGTTTGGACTCGGTGGGAAGAGATCTTCCTCAAGTGGACCTTCTGATCAAGAGAGGAAGAAAGGAATTCCGTGGACAGAAGATGAACATAGGTACTTTTCCTTCAAAAACCATCCTACCTTTATGTATTGTATTATCTTCTAATGGTGAAAACTAGTTTTTGGATCTAAAAACGATTCAACCCACGAGAAAAATTGCATAAACATGAAACCAAAGTAATGAATTAACTCATAAAGACGAGTTTTTTCTAATTAGTTGAGAGTAATGTGTGAACTATAACTAAATCATATGCTTAGTTTCGGGTGGTTTGGTTTCGTCTTAATTGTTGACATGGGTTTTGGATGCTAAATTCTGCAGGTTATTTCTCTTGGGTCTTAAGAAATATGGTAAAGGTGATTGGAGAAATATATCTCGAAATTATGTCATCACTAGAACACCGACTCAAGTAGCGAGCCATGCTCAGAAGTACTTTCTTAGGCAGCTTACGGGTGGGAAAGACAAGAGAAGATCGAGCATCCATGATATTACAACTGTAAATTACGCAGAAACTACTGCTAATCGGGCCCAACCCGACAACAATGGACCTTGTTCGCCGGATCAATCTGCTCTACTTTTTTCACAGTCTAATATGGGAATCTCGCCGAAAGCAGTGTTTGATTGGAACCAGCCCAACGGTGAAGGGATGAATTTCAGTCAGACAAATGGGAACCTATTTGTGCCATCTACATATGGGATGAGTTCATATAGCATAAAACATCATGGACAAAATCTTCATAGAGGTGCTTTTCATGGTTCTCATATCGCGTAAAGATGGTGGCAATGATTCTAAGCTCTCAAATGGATTAGAAACTAAATCTTAGTCTCTGTTTAGTAGTTGGATTGTTATGTCCATGTTTGTTCTATAATTCTTCTGTAAATATGTTGGTACTTACTTGGTAGAAGGTTCTTAGGTAGTTTATAGTCTTCGAAATTTGAGCTACGATCATATTGTGCTACAAAACTCAAAATTCTTGGACCTTTTATCAAATTGAAGATTCTTGGATTTTGCTTATGGTTGTTTTAGAAATTGCTGTAGTGGTTATGAAATGGAATGTGAATTTGCTTGTGGTTCTGAATTCTAATCTCTGTTTTTTCAGTGGTTGAATCTTCCATTGTGGGAAGACTTTCTTGAGATTACTTGGCTGTGAATGTAAAGTATGTGCCCAAACCCTAAACCCAATGGTCTCTTTGCTTTTCCAATATCTAACTCACATTGTGACTTTTTTTTTTTACAAGAACAAAGAATTTACCTTTTCATTAGGAAAAACAATATCTTGACTATCTCATCATATGAAAATTAAAGTTTATTGAGTTCTAGTTGATTTAAGAATCTCTCCAAAAATGGAGGAAATATTGAAGAATCTTCTTCCTAACTAAGTGCTTAATTTGATTTAATCAATTAATTATTTGATAAACAAATAGTTAGTATACAAGTATCACTTTATGTCCTTAAAAGTATTTTTAAAACCAATCATTTTTATTTGTAACTTTATATGGCTCTTCAAGTTGGATGCCAATCAAAACTTTCATTCATTGGCTCTTAAAGAACTTTAAAAAGGAATTGCCTTTTCTAATTAAAAAAAAGACTATCTTTCCACCTAATACAACAAAATGCAACAACAAAATAGAGTGGAAAAGCTTTTTTGTTTTATACAACAAACAATCTTTTTTTTTTTTTTTTCTTATTTACCCACTTGCCACCTCCATTTTACGAAAAACCCGTCTTGTTTGGTTGGTAGTATGTGTTGTTTTCTATTTTACAGATAGCAGAGGTCGAAACTTGGTATTAGAGTTTGTATTCCTCTCTAAGAGCTACACGAACTTCTACCCAAGAAAAAATTTAAAATGTTTCAGTTGTAAAATCATGTTAGTTATGTTGTAATTCAAGAATAAAATGAAATTGTAAACAACTTGAGTTCTTGACTTATTTGTTTGTTTTCTTTGTTATTTGCATTTGTTGTTGCTAGTGCTGCAATTCTTGTTGTTTTTCTGCAACTATAATGAAAAGACAAATTGCTTACCCATGTCCCTTCCATTATATTATTAATTTCTAGGTCCCACCTTTTGTGTGCAGAAGATAGTAGTTCAATGCACCTCGTGAGAAAAATGATCATTCATGATTCATCCTTATAAAAAAATTTTAAATTGAAAAACATTAACTACCCACTTTCTTTTGAAAACAGTAACTTTTCTCCAACTTGTAGAAAACAAAAAACCAATTTTACCCCATGAGTAAATCAAAACAAAATTATTGAACTTTTAGTCAATCTTATAATCATTTGAATGATATGCTGATTCTTCCATCTTCAAATTGATTAAAAGGAAGAAAAGGGTATTTGTATAGTTAAAGTTTAGCTTACTTTAAGTATGATTAGAAGAAAATCTTGTAAGAGAAAGAGAGCCATCTATGTTTAAGGTGATTCCATTTAGTTTCTTACCATTTAGAAGAAACTGTAAATGGTTAAATATGAATATCAACATCAAATTTCTATTTTTATCATTTTTATTCACCTCCGGTACTAGTGGTCCATGGTGGTTGTCTGCAACATAAAATTTCTGCCTCATGTTCATCCATGGCAGATATTTGTCTCTTTGAGGTTAATCCATGGATTCAATTAAACCTTTTGTAGGTCACTCCTACCACTAAAATAAAGGGTAGTTTGGTCATACAACACAAATATGTTTCGTACATGTGCCACTTCTTCATTACAATAAGCTAAATTACTCTCAGGGCCGTAACAGAAAAGGTTAACAAAAAACGAGAAAGTAGCCCAAAATAACGCTTAATATAAGAATCATTTTTACTGATTAAGGTCTTTGATATTTTATCGAATGATATAGGAATATGCAAATGTGGAGTCAAATAATTACTACGAAAACAATAAGCAGACAAGCCTCATGTATAGTCTAGTTCAACAAAAAAGAAAAATTCCTCATGTATAGTCTTAATCATGCTTTCGTAATGTCAAATCGTTAAGGAATTTTCATATCGGCACATGTCACAAGTAAAGTTGTCTAACATAAGGGCTACAAAGAATTGAATAACTTTGTTGGTGCATTCAATTTTAGATTTTGAAAGATTTTTAGTATTTTACACCATTGAATTGAGACTAGAGAGATAACGAATAATCTAATCTAATGAGATTTAGTTCACCAATCATTAAAACCATGTAGCAGAATTTGAAGCTAAGATTTTTATTTGCTTACATATAAGACTTGTTTAATGTAAGAACCAGATGCCATTAAAGTGGAAAATCATTCAAACAGAGTCAAGATAAGGTTTTTATGTACAAAGATACTCTCCAAATTAGAAAGTAGAAGTATATTTTCAGACTAAATAGTCTCCTCTTTAATACAAAATCGACTCCTCGAAACGACACTCAAGGGCATACATAAAAACGCGAACTGAACTCGACGGAACAATGTAACCCGAGAATGGTCGGACTATCCGGGCATTCTAGGAAGTGTATTATTTGTTTCTTTTTTCTTGTTTTTCCTTTCTTTGCTTCCTGTCAACAAAAAAAAATACTCCTTTTCAATAGCTTACAACTTGGTACATTTTCCCAATTTATCTAATATAACCAGGCTATGTTGTGAAATAACCTAAACCATTATAATATGATACAACCAAGTAACTTTCTGATATAACCAGAGTACACTTATCAGACAAGTAAACAAGTAGTAGTGCTGATTTTCCCGTAAACAGAGATAGCGAAAGGAAGAAAGTATATATAATACAAAGTAACTTGAATCAAATCTGCTTACTTGATTATATTCAATGTCAACAATATCTGATACCACCCATTCAGACAAGAAATTTTAGATAATCTCACAAATGAAAGAAAACAAAGAAGCAACCTTCAATCAAGTGAATTTCATAGGTATGATGCATCCATATTCGCTAGGCGAGTAAATAAACATGAAATATCATCGTCGGATTAGATCACAAAGGTTTCATGAAAAGATCAACCAAATATTCTCACTCTTCCATCTATAACACAGACTTGACTTTTTCTACATATGCAGCACTTAAAGCTCGTCGTTCTGTTCTGTTCTGTTTGGGGCAATCAAGCTTCAAACCAGCACATCCAGTTTCTTTCAGCAGTTACTTTTGTTCTAGCGCTATATACATCCGGGTTTAGGGAGACCCCCTAGTTTTGTCGCTAGGATACTGACATGTTGTAACGCTGAACTAGAAAGAGAAAGGTTGTCATTTCATCCACCCCAACTATCCCGCAATTCCTAGACATGCCCTAAATCGAAAAGGAAACGATAACATCAGACAGAATTTGCCGATAAAGATGGAACAACTGGCACAACAGTATCAGGATAATCTGTTCTTTGCCCAGCAAGGGAGTAGTAAGCGAGGATTTGGCCTGGATGCTTGAAAACTGACTCCTGTCCATTCTCATCGATGACAACAACTTGTCTTGGAGGAATCCGCTCGATATTCCAGAAAGGGCGAACCATGGTTACTAGATCAGTATTAGTCGTAGACATTTTGTGCCCTTGTGCCCAAAGGTATCTAAGAGATGCCAATCGATTTACCGCACTAGATAAAGCTCGTTCAGTGAATTTGCAACCCCGTATTTCCAGTTTCTGCAACTTGGGGCATCCTCTTGCGAATTCTAGAAAACCGTCATCAGTTTCTCCAGCGTTACCTAGACATAAAGACATCAAATTTTTGCCATATTGTCCAATATATCCGAGTCCCAAATCAGTTAAGCCCCCAGCACATAGATAAAGAGATAACCTTCTAAGCTTCTGGCAACCACTTAGCAGAGCTTGGATTCCGTTATCAAGTGGCAATTCTGTCATCCCCTTTCCTCTATCATTCAAGATAATCCGAAAATCGCATAAGTTCTTGCAGAACCTACCGAGACATTCCAGAGGTTCATTGGTGATGTCAGAGACATAAATAGTCAGATATTCTAGATCAACACAGCCTTCTGCTAATGCAGATAATCCTCTCTGGGAAACAACCCCCTGTCCTTCCTCTATACCTTGTTCATCGTCTGCACCTAGTTCAATTCTCAGCTTTATTAGTTTCTTACAGCTCTGAGCCAGAAGTTCTAGTCCTCGATCTCCAATGACATTCCTTGTCTACATTGAAGTGAAGAAGAAAAAGACAGAGAAAACATCAGCCCATCAACACAGGTAATGTAGTGAGGAATATACACAAAAAGATGAAGAAACAATGTGAACACTACCTTAAGAACTTCTAAATTGGGGCATTGTTGAATCAACTGACAATGGTCTTCAGTATCCAACAAAGCGAAAAGGAGATCCAGACTTTTGAGTCGAGATGCAAACGGGAAAATGATAGGCATCTCGTTCTTACTCATATAGCTAAGACCCAAACAAGATAACCTTGGGGGAAATGAAACTTCAGAGTATCTCTTTGGTTCCTCAGTAAAGTAACCACCACCAAACTCCTCCAATAGTGTTGCAGCACGAAAGAAACTAACTAACCCCAGGATTTCAAAATCACTAATCTTTATGGAGATTAAAGACCGGCAGTTTGTTGCTATCAGTTCAAGGTCTTGCATACTGATTTTCCCCAGATCAGTAGAATAGAAGTTCAGTCTCTCGAGAACAGTGTTGTTTGAAGCAAGTTCGTGGAGCCACTGACCATCTTTCTCTTCAATTGTGCTGTCTTCCAAAATCAACGTCCTCAGAGACCTGTCAAGCATAGAAGTAGTTAGAACAACCGGAGTTCTCGAGGGAAACATTTCAAATTCAGGTCCATACAGAATTAGAGATTAGGTTACAATAGCTTATAATGGTGAGGTCCATAGTCCATATATGTCAGAAACTTAGAAATTCCTAATGAGTAATAAGATGTAGCACAGCATACCATGTGTAGTATGACAATTGACACACACCGATAAATTATATTAAATGTGATCACTCAACCCATAATACCAACAATCACAACAATGGGATGAGCTTCCACTTCAGACAAAAAACTAGTGAACGCTTCAAATTTCAAAGCATCTTCGCGCTTCTATTATCACATTTATAGCCTCTTAGAAGCTAGGAATGTCAAATAGTGTGAAGGAGAACAGACCTAACATTTGTGAGAGAAATTGTATTTCTTCTTTCCGGGCTATCTGTAGGATTTTAAACCTTGACCTCTTTGGATTCTTCACCCACCAAACACCACTTGCTCTAAAAGCTCGAACTTGTAAAGAGAGAACCCGACGTCATAAATATGATAATGGGGGTAGAGCCATTGTCTCGAATAACTAGAGTTGCATAATTATGCCCATCTACATCGTGGCACCTCTTTCTAGCAATTTGAGCTTTTTAGAGCAAGCAATTGTTAACATGGTGCAGGAGATCCAAATAGGATACGGGTTCAAATCCGATTTTTAACAGTAAGAAGAAAAAGAATTATGTTATTGCCTGTTCTTTCCATGTAACATATAGAGCAACATATTACAAACATAAATATGTAGAATGGAGTTAGTAAAATTTAATGGACTCCAGCACATGATACAAGAGAAAACAAGAGCATCAATACTGATACTCTGCATTCTTCACATGACCTTTTTCGCTTCTACGTAGCTAACATAAAATGATCCAAGGGGTGCTTCGTTTCTTAAGGGAGGATGATATTCCTCATCGTAGATCATATACACCAAAAACTTCACACTCACAAAAAATTCTCAGTCCATCATTATTACTTAGAATCAACAGAAACAAGAAATCTATTCAACTATTGCCTCATATGTAAAGGATGGTGAGGGTTATTAGAGGCCTACGATAGTATAAATTTTTTTGGTGCCGATGACTTACAAGATTGAGGGGCATGTTTTCATAAAATTAGCTCTATGATCATCTCATGTAATACCATATGGAGTAGTGTAAAAATCATGTAGCAAAAAATATGTATCTAAATCCGTACTTAGACGGAAATTACACACGAAGTAAAATTTATCAGCATAAGAACATATTCATGAATCAAAACCCTAAACACAAAATTATGCTTACGATATTAATTGAAAGGGGATTGAAATACCTGCAATAACGTCCAACATATAAAAGTCCATCAGTAGAAAAACCAGAACACATATCCAGCTTAAGAACCTGAAAAATCGAACCTCGAGAACGAACCAAACACTCTAATTCATCATCTTTAACAATCATCCTTCGAAAATGAATAGCTTTCAAACAATTAAAACTTTCAGAGATCTCTTTAATCCAAGGACCAGCATATCCTCCCCAATTACCAGGTATAAGATTAAACATAGCAGCTCTAGGTTTTCCTTTCAATTTTAGGGATTCAAGTCTTGGAAATCTTCTCCTTAAACGATCAGGAGTAGTAGTATAACAAAAAGCAATATCAACATGTTTTCTAGTCAACGAATCAATTTCATACCATCTTCTACAAACTAAAGAAACAGAAGCTCGATCTCGTGGATCAGTAATATATGACATAACACACTCAAGTGCTACACCTGATAAATTACCAAAACTCATCCATTTCTTCAAGTTCTTCCGATTCTCCATATTTTTTTTTTTACAGATCTGAAATACCTAACTAGAGATTTAACCAAAAAAGTAGAAAATCAATAGAAAGACAGGATTTCATTTAAATTAGAACGATTAAAAACTGTAAATCCTCCATTAAATAACCTAAAAGAAAAGAGAGAAAAAGAATAGATCGGAGATTACTGATCGGAATCGGAGTGGTTATAGGAACAACTTGAGATGAAGATGGAATCGGAGAAAGAAGTTACTTAGCTTGGTGGAGTGATAGAGGGGGAAGAAAGAGGAAGAAGGAGATATTGACTTGAAGAGAAGATTGGGAAAAAGTCATCGAGGTGGTGAAAGAAAAGAACGCGTGAAAATGATTTGCCCACGAAACAGACGGATGCAACTTGGGTTTAGTTGTAATAAGATAATACAAATGATAGTTAAAAAAACTTTATAAAAGTTTATCGTTACGTATAATTGTACCTTTTTTTTTTGGAAAATTTGATAAAAAACTCTTGAAAAATTTGAACGTTTGTTCAAAAAAATTTATTAATTTTTTTTTTTTAGACTTCAGCTTCCTGTAATATTTTTGTAAATTATTTAATAGAAAAAAAAGATGAAACTGGTCTTATTGACCAAAACGTAATAGTTTGTACTGCAAGCTGGTTTGCAGAGCTTTGCAACTCTGTTGTAAATATATTTTTGAAAAATAATCACGACATATTCAAATATTTCTTTAGATCTTTTTCAATATATGTCAAAGATGACAAAAAATACAAAAAAATACAAAATTTGCAACTTTGATGTTTCTTCTGAAATGTTGAGATTCCGGCTTAATCATCTGAAGTCAAAGAAGGATTCAACTATTTATCATTGAATACGTAATACAAATAGTTTGCAGAGTTTAATTCATCAAAATTTAACACACATAGCGTACATAAATTGAGTTATTTTGCATTGAAGGTTATGCAAATATGTCCAAGAGTAATTTAATTTCCATCTAAGTTGCAAAAAGATTCCAAAGCTTTTGATGACTTTGCAATGAGTTTGTAGTGCTTTACAAAATAGTTTGCAGAGCTTTGCAATGTTTACGCAAAGTATTTTCTAATCTAAATTGCAAAAGGTTTCCAAAGCTTTGCAAGAGCTTGCAACAAGTTTGTAGTGTTTTACAATGAGTTTGCAGTGTTGTGCAATGAGCTTAACTGCTTTGCAGAGCTTGCGACAAGTTTGCAATGCTTTGCAATGAGCTTGCATTGCTTTGTTGTAGTTGTAGCCACCAACATTTTGTTCAGCTATTGTAAAATAATTAAAAGTCTGTATGTATAGAATTGTTAAAACAATGAAAATAAATAAATAAAAAATTAAAATTATATCTTGAAACAATTGAAGATTTTGCTTCCATTGTTACTTATCAATATAAATTATTATAACTTTGTCTCTCTAGAATATTATTAAAAAACTAGTTAAAAACCTTAAAAATTCAGCTTCAAACAACAAATAAAGAGATTAAAAATACCTAAACCTAAAATTGATAGCAAAAAATCGACTGAAAACCTTAAAGATTCAGCTCGCGAAAATCGGTCAAATTTTGTAATCTTCCCCCTCTCTCTCTGAATTACGTTTGGGAGGAAAGTCAAAAATTTCAATCTTAGTTTTTTGGAATTTTGGAGTTAAATAAGGGGTATTTTTGGGATTGAAACAAAGAGTGTTTTTAAAATTGTCCTTCAAGTACATTTTTAAACTTCTTATGGTGCATAGAAAGACAAAAAGTTAATTTGTCTTTTTAACAAAAAAACATAAAAATGGGTCTTCGACCCAATTTCCTTTTTTTTTAGGTCTTAACTCTTAAGCAATGTGTAAATAACAGTATAACGACACAGTAATAGTGTTTACAGTAGCAGTAACTTTGCGGGTTACTTCCCATTTGGCCTCTAATTTGTAACAAACTTAAAAGTTTGGTTTCCATATGTGTCCGACTTTTTTTTTTTTTGAAAATTGACTACAATAGTTATAAACAATGACATTGATACATCGATAAGATGTGTTAAGCACGATAACTTTCATATTTACATACGTAGAGGATGGGGTTTAAAGCCCAACTAAATTACTTTATTTATACCTTTTAATAACTCAAGTTCAATAAATCATTCGTTTCCATTGGAAATCGAACCTGGGACTTTCAGGATTTTGGAGTATATGCAGTACCAACTGAGCTATCAGTTGGTGGCTCCATCATTGTAGTTTAGCCCCACAAGCATACTTACGTTAATTAAATTTAACTGCCAATGCTTCTTTTTTCCTTTTTATTCGTATCTATGTAATGTATGTTCTTCGTATCTTGTGTCAATTTGTAGTTGCTGGCAGATGGTCGGTCAGCCTACTTGCGACGACATCTATTTAAAAAATGTCGATTTTTCTTCTTTTTCAGTCTTCTTCCACAACCTCAACCACCTTCATCTCTCTCTAGAACATAGAACATCAACAATTAATTTTTTTTTTGTTTAAAAGTGTTCTTAGTTCAATGGGTTATAGGTGTTAAATCCATTCCAGGACACGAATCTAGCCAACCATTCACGCTTAAAACTAAATAGACCGAAGGTTAAAAAACATGCGGTTAGGGCGAAATGACTTTCGTGCCCCTTTTGCTTCCTTACAATTACCAGCATGTCTTTTGGAAGTTCCAAAACTGCTCGTCCAAAAGAGAAACCCTAAAACTCAGTATTCACTTCCCTCCCTAAATATTCGCTTTAATTCCAGAACAGTATTCTCCTTGCGGATGGTAAAAAGTCACAAGGTTAGAAATTCGCCAGGTGGGCACCAAAACCTAGGTGTCGGGCCTCCAAGTGTGGACATTTAAGCGGGGTAATACTGGTCTTGGTAGCTGGTGAGACGAGTGTCCAGGTAGGAAGATCTGCACAAGACAAATAAAACCGTGAAATAAAAGACACCAGGTTGTGTCGGCCAAGAAAGCTCCAAAGGTCAAGTAGCAACTAAGTACGACGTAGAAAATAATGAGAGTACAAGTAAGGTTACTCGTGATATCACTATGGTAATGGCGTCGGAGTGTGACACAATCCGTAGAGTGGTCGGAGCTCGATTTCACGGAGTAACACGACATGGTAGATTTGTAGCCTACTTATTAGATCATCAGAGTAGACTTGAAAGACTTCGAAAGATAGGCTAGTGAGAAATACAAGAAACAAAAGGCTTCTAGCGAGATCCAACGAAGCGGAGTAATAGACTTCTAGTCAGAACGTTCTTGTACAACTAGCTAGCTGAGAGATGATCGTAATGGAAGAAAACTTCTATTGTGCTGATTGGAGACTAAGTATTAGTGGGCTTCCTCGCTAGACTTACTGGGCCTCTAGCAGGACAACCCTTATGTTGCATTCGGACGGGTGCACAAAGGGAGGCCGACGTACAATCTTTGTTGGTGTAAAGCCCACATTCCGTTTTGCCCAATATAGTCAGCGTTCTCAATGGGTAATTTGAAGCCATAAAAACCTAAAGCCTCTTCTCCTCTATTTTATGAAAGTTTAATTTTGGTTATTATCTTCTCAAATCTACATTTTGTTAGGGTATAGAGGTTAGTTTAATATTGGCACTTTGCACCAGTACAAAAGGGCACTCTTGCTACAAAGTGACAAGAAAAGTACACTAATGCAGCAGCCAAGTGCACTGTTGCTGCTGCAGAGTGCCAACTGCACCTATAGTGCACTGATGCAGCAACATCAGTGCACTTTATAGTGCCAAAAAATGTGCACTAAGTGCACGTTGTTGCTGCACCCATTTGAGCATTCTGGGTCTATGTTTAGGATTTAAGAAAACTATTTTGTTTGGGAGGAAATAATTGAAATCTGTTTGCCAAATTGAACTGTTTGTTAATTAGTAAGGACAGTTCAATTGGAAAAGATCTGTCACAATGTGAAGTGAAGGAAATTCTGGTTAAACTTTTCCGTGGCAGTTATTAACCGTCCCAAATACTGATATGTTATGGCGACATGCCCTGTAGTATTTGCGTGTATGTCATAGTAGCGACGAGTAGAAACTGTCTCAAATTCTGTATTTGCGACAGTCTTTGGTGTTTGGACGTTAAAAACCTTCCCTAATCTAAATCTTTTGTAGGGTACATTTCAAAGATCACAAGAGAGAGAGGAGAGAGAGAGAGAGAGAGAGAGAGAGAGAGAGAGAGAGAGAGAGAGAGAGAGAGAGAGAGAGAGAGAGAGAGAGAAAGGGATGATGACAAACAAATTCCGTCGCAAATCCGATATTAGGACTTTTAAGTTTTTCTTTATTAATTTATAATGAATTTTATGAAATGTTTTGGGATCGTTTACATTAGAACTAGTTTAAGCCCACTCTATTGTGGATTAAAGACATAAAAAAGTTTGTGTAGATTATGTATACGCATTAAAAAATCTCGAATGGATTTTTGGGCGATTTTATCTTGAAGTCAACTTGAAATAAATTAAGTTTTGATGAATGGAACATAAGTTACTTTTTACTCTAAAAGTAGTAAACAATATTCATAATAAAATATATCTTTTCATCCAAAAAAATATAAATAAAAAAATATATCTTTTAATATTATCGATCAAAATAAATTCATTTCTGGAAGGTAAAATTTATAGAGCTAGATTAACTACATGAAACAACCATACTGCACGATAAGTTATGATAACTTTTCTAGGCTTATAAAATCAAGATATTTTTTTCTCACTCACTATTTTGAAGTTAACTAAATACAAAATGCTTCAGTGTGAAAATAAACACACCAAAAATTCTAATTATTACTTAGAAATGATTATTTCGTTTGTACTTATTTTTATGAGGTAGTGAGTAGTTTGAATATCACTATTCGTCTATTTGTTGGGTTAAATGATAACTAGCTTGTAGTGGACAAGAAAAATCTAATGTTTAGATATTTTATAATATAAATGGTTGAAAATGAACCTAGTATTATTCATGAACCTCTTGTTGTTATTTGATGAATGGAGTGTCACAGGTGTATCCAAATAAATATTTGGACAACAATGACAATTTATAGATATTAGGCTCTAACAAATAAAAGTGACAGCTTCAACATATTTTGATCAAAATGTGTCGGCAATGAAAAATATTATTATAATGAAAAAGATATTGTACTCGTTTGTTATGATGATATATTTTTTTTACTTCGAAAATATAATGGCAAAAATATATCGGCTAAAAGGTTATATTACTGAAATTATGTCAACACATCTATTAAAATGATTACTTGACAAAAATATACTTTGTCCAAACAACAAAGAAGTATAAAAAGACAATGAGACGCCATTACAGAAAAAAGCACAAATTAAATTCTCTATCTTTTGAGCCTATTCATTGAAAAATGCAAGAATTTAATTTCCTTTCAGGATTACTTTGTGGATATAATTTGGGGGGTAAAAGTTAAATATCCTTTTGATATACTATTTAATTGAAAAAATGATGGAAATTTCAAATTTTATTCCCAATACCATGACTAAAAAACTATTTTCTAGTCATTCTTTAGGAGACCTATAAGTCTAAAAAGCATATTATTGGAATTATAAAATGAAAGAATAAGGACATCTTTTTTCATCAAAAGCCAAAACTTCCATGTGAACACAAACTAGTTTATTATTGTGTTAATCGATTATGTCCATAGAAAGGCAAAGTTTTATTATTCTGTGCTTTCAAAAGTTTCTAGAAAGTGTTTACTCGAGGAATCTCTTTTTATTCCGAAAAGAGAAGAAAGAACAAAATAATCTCTCAACACATGTCTTTACGACGTATAAATCCATGTGGTATCACATGGATAAATTTATAATCCGCAATATCGGTGGATCTGAAAATCGAAATGCGACCCAAAAGTTTTTGGACTAAAATCCTTATTCAAAATGTTTTATCTTACTGCCCTAATCGTATAAGGACATTTATCGAAGTGTTGGAGATACTATATATGTTTTTGTTATATGGGTGAGAGGAAGGGGTAGATACTAAAATCATGTGGATCGGTGAGAAAAGAATTATTCGTGAGATTTCTGTAACTTTTTCGTCGTAATACTGAAATCATGTTTTATTTTCGCCCTAAAGGTTGTCTTTACGACTGAACTACCCAATCTCTCTGGTTTTGTGTGCAATTGGTTGGTTTTGTTGTATCCTTTCTAGTTTTTCGTGATCGTTATTACTTTAGGACTACATACATCTATGATCCATTTATGCAATTCAAATAGAAAACCCCAACTTTCACCAAGATTTTAGCTTTGAGATCAACCACATTTCATATAAGTTTTCTTTAGCTTTCTCTCTACAAAAACTAGTTAACTATAGTAGTCATATATATGCACAAAAAAATGTTGCCTATACCTATTGGGTAAAAGAAAATGGTTTTAAAAATCGTTATGCTTAGTCTAAAATCAACAATAAGAGATCAACTATTCTTTTTTCTTGAAGTTATATATGACCACTCTAACGCCAATTCCCGCTCACCAGAAAATGGTACACTGTCATGATCTCTTTGTCTCTCTGTTTGCTTGTCTGTCTGTCTGTCTGTCTCGTTGCGGAAAGCGGATATCTATTAATTTTTCTCTTTGACCTTGTCAAGTATCTTGTGTTTCTTCATTTTGCATCTCATGAACAAAAATCTCCTGCAGAATAAGATCATAAAATAAAGCTCTTAAGTTTTACTTGCATACTTTTCTTAATCTATATTGGATTAACAACTAAAACTTAAATTTGATTTCCTTACATGTGATTATGAAATTTAGCTTAGATACTTCTCACTTAGTTGTACCACCACTTTAGTTCATAAAGACTCTGAAAAGAAAATTGTAACAAATTAATATTTTGAAGTGAAATCAAACTCAATAATCTTAAGCACTTAATCTTTTCATTAGACCAATTCCGATCACTTTCGATGTAAAAAACTAGGAACATTAAGGAAAATAGCGTTCGGGCAAGTGAAAATATGCTAGATTGATATAGGATTATAGAGTTTGTAACTGACCTCGGGTTCTTCATGATCAACATTATAAGTTAGTTGTTTATCCATTGTTTTCTCCTTCTGTGATGGAAACAGAGGACTAGAACTCACATCCTGTACCATCTCAAAATCCAATTTATTGACATGAATCTCTGGTTCAGAACTCGGCAAATGGACTTCTATAAATAGCCCATCTTCATCCGAATTCGTCACTGAAGATGAATTTGGACTAGAATCGATGGGAACTTGCCTAGACATCAAATTCGGTATCGGAGTTGATGGAATGGAATCATCCTGAATCAATGCAGCATCTGAATCAATATGAATTTGGTCCGCCACTGATTTCTGCACCGGAGATGCTGAAACAGGATCACCATGATTGTCATTCGCCTCTGCAAAATCATCTTCTGTAGTAGTATAATCACTATCTTCGCTTGTTGATACGCTTAATCTTGATTCTTCCATGCCGTCACCAGTACCAGTCATATCATTTATCACGCTCTCGTTGGATGATTTGGGGTTTTCGTCTTTGAGTCCATGAGTTTCTTCGACTTGCGGTAGAACCGAGCCACAATGTGAATTATCTACCTCTTGTAAATCGGAAGCTTTGGAGGAAGTAGAGGTGAGGGTTTCTTCTTTTCCTCCTGAAATTAAAGCATCAATCGTTCTTGACTCCATGGCTGACGGACTTAAATCATAAACTGGAGCTTCAATTTGTTTATCATCTGGGTGCTCCTTGTCGATGCTCTTAGATTCCACGTTTATTTCTGATAGAGATGGTTTCACAAGATTACTCCTTCCCTCAATAGAATCACTTCTTCTTGGTTCTTGATTTTTCAAATGGAATTCTTCGGCATTTTCATGGATGGTGTTTTCATTCGCTTCTAATGTGGATATTGAAGGGGCGGTTGGTTTGCTCTCCAGTTCAACATCTGGCCAAGTAGTTTCCCCGTCCCTTCTGTGGACCTCAACCTTGTTCAGATTGTTATCTTTCTGGTCCTCCCGATCAATATCCCCCGAGTCTTCTTCTTCTTCTTCTTCAGAGGATTGACTTACTTGTTCTTCATGATCAAATGAATGTCCAATTTGAGACACTAATTTACTTTTTGGTGATAACTCTTGTTCGTCGAGCTTTTCCTCATCTTCTTCATCTGAAGTTGTATAAACTGTTTCAGTCTCAAGAACACAACTCAACCTTGATTCACTTTTCTCACTCAATTGTCTTTCCAATCTTGGATGTCCATTTCCTTCTGATTCAGTCTTTTCATTTTCAAGAAACGAAACCAGATTAAACTCGCGCTTATCTTTCGCTCCAGTTGTTCCCAAAGTAAAGCTTTGGTGCCTACAGAAAGACATATCCTTGTCAAGATGAATTGGTGTCACATCTTGTTCTCCATTTAAATTTGATCTTTCTTCTATGGGTTCGAATGCAAGATCAAAAGGATTTCTCCGTGGTACCAAAACTGATGGAGCCGATGAAGGAACTGCCTGTACTTCACCAGATTCGTTCGAAAAAAAAGGACTATCAAAAGGGTTGTGAGTTCTCGTGGTCAAAATCGGTGCAACTTTAGTTGAAGGATTACTACTTTCCAAATCTATCAAATTTCTCTCTTTCTCCATGCTTAATGTTTTGAATGCTCTTCGTTTTTCTACTAAATTCTCTAACCGTTGATTCCTTTCGAGCTCAGAAGTTCCAAGATCCTTGAGATTCTTCTCATCATCCTCAGTCCAAGTTACCACATTTTTAACTGTCTCATCTTCGCTTCCAAAAGCTTCTTCGTCTTCAACTTCTTGGTTTCTTTCCTCCTCTGATTCTTCTAACTCCGATACTATACTTCCATCATTTGATCTACCAGACCAGTCAGAAGGAGGCTCGGATTCCTCAATCATAGGAAGATTATATTGAGGTTGTTTGATGTCCAAAAGTGGGTGGAGTTCATCAAGAACAGGAATAACGTCAGCAATCGAATCTAAAGGAGAAGAACATTGAGCTCGATCCGAACCAAAATCCGAATATTCTGAATTATCTTCACTTATATTTATACAAGATGGATCTCTTACCCATTCTTTCAAATGGTTAATAGGCAATCCACAAACAGGTTTTTGAATCTTAACTTTGAGACCCTTCATCTTCTTCATTTTCTTAAAAACCTTGGCGGGTTGATTTCCTAATTCCCAACCTGAATTCGATACAGGTTCTTTTCTTCGATTTGCCATCCGGGTTTCGCTCCCCATGAAGAACCCTAAATTCTGCAATTTCTTATCTACTTTGATTGGTGGTTTCTGGGCATGAATTTGTTTAGGCTTTTCCTCAATCACAACAGTTCTATCAATCAATTTATCTTTATTAGGAATTGGTAAAAACCCAACTTCTTTCTCTCTCTTACCATTAATTTTCCTTACATGGGTATGAAGATGATCATCTTTTGAATTGATTCTAACCCTCTTCTGTTCAAATTCAGTTGTTTGAGGATACCCAAAATTTAAAAGTGCACCAAGAAGAACAAGAGTGCAAACAACAATTGGTGAACAATATAGTAAAAACCCAAATACAGAAGGAAGATATGTATACAGTAGATATGATAAAACCGCCATTAAAGAAGCTAAAGGATAATCGCGAATTGTTCGATAAAATGTCACAATTGAGAAGATTGTACATTTCCATAAGTGAACTACTACAAGCTTTATATTACCCATCTCTCTCTCTCTGTAACAATTGGTTTCAGGATAAGATACAAAGATGAAGATCAAACTTAATCCATATTTCTAGAGAGAGAAAAACTTTTCAACAAAACAATAAATCACCATTTTTTGAGTTTTGGGTAATCTAATCAAAATGTTCTCTATCCAAAACTAAGGAATTCCCATTTTTGGAAAAGAAAGAAGAACAAAAAATACTATTTTAAAAATTAAGGGTGATTATCCTTATATCCCTGAATTCTAGGGTTTTTCTTGGTCATATTTGGTACCCAAGTTTGAAGTTTGAACCATTCTCATTAGGAAAAAGGTTTATCCATTTTGTCCAACTTAAGTTTCCATGGTTATTTTGGGAGTTGATAATAAATTGCTTCTGTTATAGTTAGTTGGTTTATGACCAAGGACAAAATAGAAAACAGGTATGAACATCTTTTTACACCCCAAACCAACAATCACAAATTATCTATTTCCACCCCACCAAATTACTATGTGTTAACTTTTCTTACACTTGTCCACCATCCTTTGGTGTAACGGTTGGACACCCCCTCTTAAGCCCATAAGTTCGTCGGATTGAGTCTCGGTGAAAGCAGTTGTGATGGCTGCCATCCACCTAGTTGGCCTCACGGCCAGACTAATAGTGGGCCTAACGGTCAGCTGGTTACTACATTAGCGTAGTTTCCAGATTTTAGTATTTAGGGTTTCCATATTTAGAGTCCTAGCAATCAAGGAAAGTATCTTTAATAGTTATCTTATGTCCTTATTTGTGTCTATTTAGGAAAGTCTAATCTCTATAAAAGAGAAGTCCAGTCTGTCTTGTTAGGTATTGAATTGAATTATCAAATACAAAATCTCCTTGATTGCATCTTCTTCTTTAATTATTTCAGTTGTTCTTCGTTTATTCATCCTTTAATCGTTATTTTATCCGCTTTATTCCATTAGTTTAGTTTATAAGAATGGTGGATTCCATTACTTTAACGCTTCCGCAACAATCTACATCAGCTAGTATTCAGAGCTTTAAGAATCTGAGAACATATAATTTTTTTTAAATACTTCTCATCTTGAATGTTGGAATAATCTTTCGCGTTTAGGTTGGGATCCTTTTAGAGATGCACAACAACTCTATGTTGATCGAAAAGATCAAAACAAAATTAATATCGATACCAAAATTCCGATGTTTGATTATCAATATCATATAGATTTTTGGATTCAACAGATGGAGGATTGGTTTATAAATGAAGAAGTCCATGACGAAGATAAGGTTTTTGTCATCGAACAACACTTGTCTAAAAGAGTCTACGAAAAATTCAACGAGATGCAATGGAGACTCATTGATCAAGGCCCATCGTTCAGAGATAATTGGAATCAAGTGAAAAGTATTTTTTGATATGTTTTTCTCCCTTTAGATGAATACTTCTCTTATGAAGAATCTCGAGTCGAATCGAGCAAATTTTCTGAAACTCTTTCGCCCACCGTGTCCATTACGGTTAAAGGAAAGATTCTTGATAAAAAAGATAATAGTTTTTCAATGACCGGGGAAGAAAAATCGACAAAAGAAGAAGGAATTCAATTGAATAACACAAGTCCGAATTATTTATTTGACCCGTATATAGTCCCGGGAGAAGAACTAGTTGTTTCGATTCATAAGATACTTCCACCTCAATGTGTATCGTCGTCGATTTCAACTCCTCCAAATCAAACAAACCCTAGAAGGAAAAATAAACAGATAACAGTTGAGAATTTGATAAAGATGTATATAGAAGACAAAATAAAAGGTGATACTCTTTCTGATCTTTTGAATTTT
The DNA here is from genome assembly GCF_041429995.1 of Eschscholzia californica. NCBI lineage: Eukaryota > Viridiplantae > Streptophyta > Magnoliopsida > Ranunculales > Papaveraceae > Eschscholzia > Eschscholzia californica. Next base: position 37,623,431 of record NW_028238420.1, on the reverse strand, counting down.
GATAATGCAGTGTTGAAGGTGAGTCACAACATAAACAAAATTATAAATCTGAATGGCATTGCTACAATCTCAAATTAAAGGTTATGGGAGTTCCTGGAGTAACAAAACAAACTCTGGCTGCAAAGAAGAGTTATGTGGATAAATTTCCAACAGACCCTCAACTTTCTGATCATGGTCCTTTTACTGAAACTAGGCTCTCAGGGAATAAAATTATTGAAGAGGGTGAAAAAGTACCTTCACGCCTCTCTTTCAAGCGAATAAGTTCGACAGGAAAGTGGAAAGTAAAGCAATTGTTTGCTTCATGGAACGACTTCCTCACGTATGATACTAATAGAGATGACATGTTTTCTCAATAATATGTGCTAATGACGAGCTTGAGATTGTGTTGTACGATAACGAACCAACTTTCTTGCAAAAGCAGACTCGGTACTCTACCGACATGTCACCAACTAAGATATTTCAGAACGTTGAAGAAATTGTAGGTCGAACAACTGCACATCAATCTGCTCTAGTAATGGAGTTTAGACAACTGCATAACTGGAATGGTAAATTCATTCATATACGACAACTTGCACCTTGGACGATTACATATTCAAAAGACGTTGTGAAACGGGATGAAAAAGTGTTTGTGGAAGTAATGCCCGTTTCAAGTCAATACAAGAGATAGATACCCTGGTTCAGATTTGGATTCATGTCTTAGCATATGACAATAGGTGTGGAGAGTTGGAAGTGGTCCGTAAGGTATTCGATGAAATGTCTGAGAGAGTTACTGCGACTTGGACATGTCTTATTTACGGGTATTCACATATAGGAGAACTTGAAAAATCAATTAGCCTTTCTCAGCAGAAGAAGGTTCAAGGATTAGAGCCAAATAAATTTACTTAGAATTCGATGATCTTGGATTTTACTGATAACCAACAAGGTCGTAATACTTTTAAATTGTTCAAGAACATGTGGAATTTTGAGTTGCACCCAAAGTCAGTAACCATTGTTGGAGTCTAAGGGAAATGACTTCATCTTTTTATCCAGCAATGGGAACTCAACGACTATATTTACCATTACTGCTCGTTTTGATATATACTTTACATGTGGGTATGTGCCCTATGTGTTGACTGTGTTTGTTAGGTTATTGATTCCAAAGCTAACAATATGGAATACCTTGATTGGATGCTGCGGGAAACGTGGGCTGCTTGATGAATCGATCAAATTATTCGTGAGAATGCGGAAAGAAAATGTGAAAGAAATTCATGTTAGTTTCACTTCTAATTATTCTGTTTATAATATTGAGGGCTTCGTCGAGAAGGACTTAGAAATGTTCATCTCTATGAGAGAAAACCACATAATTGAGTTGGTTGTCGCGCAATACTCTTGTGTTATCGACCTTTTATGGTGTTTGAGGAGAATTACAGATGCATATGATCTTGTGAAAGAGATGGGTCTAGATATTGACACCCGTCACATGTTCGATGAATTGTTCCTTCAAATTCTTCACGTGACAACTTATGATAGAGTTTTGGTTTATAAACTCCGCGAAGATGAACGTGGGAAAATATTTATAGATATTTTTGAAAAAGTGGCGAATTGGATACAAAATTTCAAGGTTGTTTTTTCCATAGAGAATTATGCGGTATTTGTGGTCTTATTGGTCAAATTCAAAGATGATGGAAGATGTCGCAATTTTTTGGACGTTTATGCACTACTACTGCTTTTGCGAGTATCTTGGCATCATACGATTCCGATTGGTCCTATGGTCAATATTTGTCTTCTTCAACTTTTCGGTAAATCACGAGCAAAGTAGGAACTAAGGATTGCCTTCAATGTCGCCGATATCTACCCGTTTTGTCTGGCAGAGCCAATTTACGAAGACACCAACTTGGGGACAAGTTGTTCCACAGCGGGGGAGTATGATGGCGGTCATCCATCTAGTCGGCCTCTCGGCCAGACTAATAGTGGGCCTAACGGTCAGGTTACTACATTAGCGTAGTATCCAGATTTTAGTATTTAGGGTTTCCATATTTAGAGTCCTAGCAATCAAGGAAAGTATCTTTAATAGTTGTCTTATGTCCTTATTTGTGTCTATCTAGGAAAGCCCAATCTCTGTAAAAGAGAAGTCCAGTCTGTCTTGTTAGGTATTGAATTGAATTATCAAATACAAAATCTCCTTGATTGCATCTTCTTCTTTAATTATTTCAGTTATTCTTCGTTTATTCATCGTTTAATCGTTATTTTATCCGCTTTATTCCATTAGTTTAGTTAATAAGAATGGTGGATTCCATTACTTTAATGCTTCCGCAACAATCTACATCAAGTTGCCATCAAGATTTATCCTATATAATTTAGGCTATAAATAATGTAATAAATTGTCGGGTTTTAGGTCTTTTTGTTGTCGGGCTTTAGGCCTCTTTCATTCTTTGTTTCAATTAGGCAGTTATCGTGTTTATTACATCTTCATGATGCATCGATGCCTTGTAATGACTAACGTAGATCGTAGTCGTATTCTCAAAAAAAAACTTTTCTTACACTTTAGTTACCCCAATTTACTTGTCTAGAGAATGCAATCCAAGAATTTGTGATCTTTAGTCAACAATTGGTTGCCCAAGTGGTCCAATGTGTTGACATATACTCCAAAATCTTGGAGGTCCCAGGTTCGATTCCCAGAAGAGGTGGTTTCCATTGTTTATTGAACTTGGGTTATTAAGGTATAAATAATGTTGTTGGGTTTTAGGTCATAGTTTAGTTAGACTATAAGCCCATTTTTTTAAGAGTTTGAATTCGGCACTTTCGTGCTCATCACATCTTTGATATATCAATGCTAATGTAATGACTATCGTAGATCGTAGTCAATTCCCAAAAAAAACATGTGATCTTTCTTAAATATTTCTATACCTTGTATATAGGAGCAAACTCAACCGGAATGGTAGGCTTCCCCTCCGGCCACCCAGCCTCTCCTTTATAGGGGTGATTTTCATATTCTTATTGGATTTGCTTTAAGCCACTGGTGACTGATTTTCATATTCATACTTTTTCTTGCTTTATAATTTAAATTGGTCTAATAATCTCAGTCATCGAATTTAGGGCAAAAAGTTGATATACAAAAAGAACCCATTAGATAAAAAAAAGTTCCAATAAAGTAAAGCATGAATTAAAACGGCTTATTTTACAATGAATATTAATAGTATAGGCAACTACTTGTGACAGAGCTCGATTTCAGTGCTATTACTAGCTTGTATAAGGTCGACTAGTTAACCGACTAGAAGGTCCATAGCAATTCATAAAGATCCTAGTATTTGTACGATAGATAAATAAGACGTCAAATCTCTGCATATGTTTCAATCAGCGATCATGCCCTCCATCCTCACACTTGACTAACCAGACACACTAACTCTATCAGGAACCAAAATCTGAATGTGATTGAAGAGAGTCTCATTGAGTATGAACGATGAAGAAAATTAGTGAGTGATTGAAAAGTTGTAACTGAGTGGGAGTCAAAATGTGGTAACCAAGTGGATGATTCCCAAGTGCAATCCAAGAAGTGGGACAAGGAATAAATGGGGTGATTTCCTTGATATTTTGAACTCTTTGTTTTCTTTTGTGTGTGTGCTCTCTCTTTTGTATGATTCCCCTATCAAGTGGGTAATTTAGTTTGTTTTAAATTAGAGGACAAATCATTTAAAAATGTCCTTTTGTAATCTTGAAACAATTGCTGCCGTGACATAATGATGTTACAAGCATTGATAATACATCGTCTATTGAAAACACTAACTATAAGATAATCTGATAATTAAACAAACTAAAGACATGAACAAGATGATAAAAGTGTATATTTGGTGTAAGAAGATCTGACGATGACCCTTATATCAAAGGAAGGTTCAAACAAGATGACCATAGCCATATCAGACAAGGGTTCATAAAGACCGCATGAGTGGTGGTGGTGTTTTCTATGTTCATGTTGTTGGGGTGGTAATGTGGTGTTTTCTATGGTCATGTTGTGGTGGTACTATGTGACCACAAACTTAACAGTTTAGTGGTGGTGGTGGTGTGATTAGTGGTGGTAGCCTGTGGGGGTAGCGTTTTGATATGTTGTGGTGAGGGCGGTTGTGAAATATGTGGATATGTGATATAGAAAATTTCCTAAAATCCTTGAAGCATAAGTATTATCTGACAATCAACACTTGGTTGCCCAAGTGGTTAAAGTGTTGACATATACTAAAAAAGTCTCTAAAAATCCCGAGCTCGATCCCCGAAGAAGTGGAATCTTTGAATTATTGAATTTGGAATTATTAAGACATTAATAACGTAGATGGGCTTTAGATTCATACTTGAGTTGGGCTTTGCTTGTTCATGTAATGATTATTGTACATCCAAGTCAAAGCAAAACATCTATTTTAATGGGGAAGATTCCCTCCCACTAAAGTAGAGATAGAGACAAAATGATAATAAGCGTACGTGGAGTCTAAGACGTTAAATTTTTGAGTTAATTCCTATATGGCCCCCTCTACTTTGTGACCAGCTTCCTTTATGGCCCTCTTTTTTTCGTAAATTCAAATATGGCCCCCTATTTTCAGACAAATGTCATCACTACCCCTCTGATTAATGTATTTTCAAAATAAAATAAAAAACAAAACCTAAATTCCACCTCACTTCCTTCTCCACCACTCATCTCTCTCCACGTCACCTCTCTCTCCAACTCACCTCTCTCTCTCTCTCTCTCTCCAACTCATCTCTCTCTCTAACTCACCTCTCTCTCTCTCTCTCCAACTCATCTCTCTCTCTCTCTCTCTCCAAGTCACTCCTTCTTCTCCGACGAAGGTCGCCGGCCGGCAACCTTAAAAAAAAAAAAAAAATTTACCCTCATCTCTCTCTTTCTCTAGAAACTCCGGCGAAGGGGTTTCCCCTTCGCCGGAGAACTTGAACAGACCTTGAAGGTCTGTTCACGAACAGACCACGAAGGTCTGTTCACGAACAGACCACGAAGGGGTTTCCCCTTCGCCGGAGATTCTAGATAGAGAGAGAAGAGGTAAAAAAAAAAATTTTTTTTTTTTAAGGTCGCCGGCCGGAAATTTTCCGGCCGGCGACCTTCGTCGGAGAAGAAGGAGTGACTTGGAGAGAGAGAGAGAGGTGAGTCAGAGAGAGATGAGTTGGAGAGAGAGAAAGAGGTGAGTTGGAGAGATAGGTGAGATGGAGAGAGAGATGATGTGGAGAGATATGTGTGGGGGAGTAGGAAGTGAGGTGGAATTTCAAAGTTTTTTTTTTTTATGTTGAAAAAATATTAATAAGAAGGGTAATCAGGACATTTACCTCAAAAAAGGGGGCCATATTTGAATTTACGAAAAAAAGGGGGCCATAAAGGAAGCTGGTCACAAAGTAGGGGGCCATATAGGAATTAACTCTAAATTTTTATCGTTGAGAATCAACCTTTATTTCACTCACTACCCGCTTTTGCTTCCTCAGCCTCTCAACCTGAGAAAAAGTACCAAATAGATAAGACCCGAACCACAATTAAGGTGCCTCTCTCTCTCTCTCTCTCTCTCTCTCTCTCTCTCGCTCGAAGTTTTCTCTTCGCCAAACCCTAATAACTTCTTCTTAGGTATTTTGTTTGATCATCGTGAAATCACTGAAAATGTACTTCATTTTAGAGGATATTTTATCAGCCGGCTTAGATCACCGTATTCGCTTTAAGATTTACAGCAATTGAGTTGGATTCTGTCTCTATTACTTTAAATTTAGTGATTATCTGATATTGAAAGAATTAGATTTGAATTTTCGATTATATAAAGAGACTGAGCTCTTCATCTGTTGATTTTAAAGGATAATTGATTTGTTTCTTTTTTTTTTCTCATTTTTTTTTTGATTTTTTCATGATTTAATCAACTTGTGGGTGGATATATAGGGTCTAATCAGTCACTAACGGCGAACTTTCGCGATGTTACGGTTTTGATAGTCGTGTCGAATTTTAGATGAAATCCAGTCTGAGACATCATAAGCGATTTTCATTTGAGAATTCTATTTGGAAATTGTAGTTCATGACTTTATGAGTCCCCAAATTGCAATAATGTGGTAGATCATAATAATATTTAGTGCTAAAAAAGCTCGAAGGTTTAATAATTGTTATTTCTCTTGTGAGTCTTGTTTGATGTTTTTTTAGGAGTCTTGTTTGATGTGAATATATCTTAATTTAGTGCTAAATCCTCTGACATGTTGTATTTTTAATGGTTTTTTAGATATGGCTTCGATAAGCAGTGCTCTCTCAGCTGTCTCTTACAAGAACACTAATCCTTCGCCCGTTTCGAAATTGCCATCTACTGTGTTCCTCCCTGGATTTCATATTGTGGGGCGTTCATCAAATGTGGGGAAGGAGGAGGCAATTCGTACTTCTTCTTCAAGTCTAGTGCCGAAAGCCACACTAACTTTTGATCCATCGACTGTTAGCTCTGGGAAGACCAGGGAGAGAAAACACACAGTTGATCCTGCTTCCCCTGATTTTCTTCCACTTCCATCCTTCGAAGAATGCTTCCCAAAGAGCACAAAGGAATGCAGGCATGTCCTCTGTTTCATATCTTGGTTCCTATTTGATTTTTTTTTTCTTTTGTGGAGTCTTTCATAATATGTTCTGGTTCGCTTTCCAGGGAAGTTGTTCATGAGCAATCTGGTCATTTACTTAAAGTTCCATTTCGACGGGTACATCTGTCTGGAGAGGAACAATACTTCGATACCTATGATACTAGTGGTCCTCAAAATATCAGTCCCCGTGTTGGTATATTCGTCAACTTCTTGTACTATCTATGAGATATTTGCTTCTTGATTGGGATATATAGTCTGTCTGCTCAGTTTTACTTCTTGAAATTCATTTATGTTCATCTGCTTGCATATGCTTGAAGGTTGAGCACTTGAGCCTGCAGAGTTTCTTAGATTCACTTTGATGAACTTGACAGTCATATAGTAAAATAGTTACTCATTGAAACATGATATTATTTTTGTAGGTCTACCCAAAATCCGCAAAGACTGGATTGACAGAAGGGAAAAGTTAGGTGGACCCAGATACACCCAGATGTACTATGCTAAGCAAGGAATTATAACTGAAGAGATGTTGTTCTGTGCTGCTCGTGAGAAGCTCGAACCAGAATTTGTTAGGTCAGAGGTTGCTCGAGGGCGAGCAATCATTCCTTCTAACAAGAAGCACTTGGAGTTGGAACCAATGATAGTCGGGAGAAATTTCTTAGTCAAGGTCAACGCAAATATCGGAAATTCAGCTGTTGTGAGTTCTATTGAGGAAGAGGTGCAGAAACTCCAATGGGCGACCATGTGGGGTGGAGACACTATAATGGATCTCTCTACTGGTCGCCATATCCATGAGACCCGTGAATGGATTCTAAGAAACTCTTCTGTACCAGTAGGAACTGTCCCTATCTACCAAGCACTTGAAAAAGTGAATGGGATTGCAGAAAACCTTAGCTGGGAAATTTTTAGGGAAACCTTGATAGAACAAGCTGAGCAAGGTGTCGACTACTTCACTATTCATGCTGGAGTTTTGCTGAGGTACATCCCATTGACTGCGAAGAGAATGACAGGAATTGTTTCCCGTGGAGGATCAATTCATGCGAAATGGTGCTTGACTTATCACAAAGAGAACTTTGCTTACGAGCACTGGGATGACATCCTTGACATCTGTAACCAGTATGATGTGGCACTATCAATTGGTGATGGGCTGAGGCCCGGGTCCATATATGATGCCAATGATAGTGCTCAGTTTGCGGAGCTTTTGACCCAAGGGGAGCTAACCCGTCGGGCATGGGAAAAAGACGTGCAGGTAACTTTGTTGCTGTTGTTGTCTCTGCTAGTAGACATGAAATTTTGAACAATAGCATTTGATCTCTAGGGTAAACTGGGGAGATTTTCAAAACGGGTTCTACTCAAGTTTAAAATCTTATTTGGCAATATAAAGAAAATATGAAAATAATCTCACATTGACTCAGGGTATTCTAGTGATGAAGAGTATAATATCTAGGGCCTCTGTACTTACAGGGAATTGGTTTTGAGTTAGATTCAAACTTAATAGCCAGCCCTTGCTTTACTATAAGTTTCTAACTTGCTAGCATAAAAGCAAAACACCGTTGATTCTGACGTGAAATACATGTGTTTCAGGTAATGAATGAAGGACCTGGCCATATTCCGATGCACAAAATCCCTGAAAACATGGAAAAGCAGCTTGAATGGTGTAACGAGGCACCTTTCTACACACTTGGTCCCTTGACAACTGATATAGCGCCTGGATATGATCACATAACCTCAGCCATTGGTGCTGCTAATATTGGTGCCCTTGGAACTGCACTTTTATGTTATGTGACACCAAAGGAACACCTTGGGTTGCCAAACCGAGACGATGTGAAGGCCGGGGTAATAGCATATAAGATAGCTGCTCATGCAGCTGACCTAGCCAAAGGCCACCCACATGCTCAAGCCTGGGATGATGCACTAAGCAAGGCAAGATTTGAGTTTAGGTGGATGGACCAGTTTGCTCTTGCCTTGGACCCCATGACTGCCATGTCCTTCCATGATGAAACCCTACCATCAGATGGTGCTAAAGTTGCTCATTTCTGCTCAATGTGTGGACCCAAATTCTGTTCTATGAAGATAACCGAAGATGTTCGGAAATACGCTGAAGAACATGGCTATGGTAGCGCTGAAGAAGCTGTACAAAAGGGAATGGATGCCATGAGTGCTGAGTTTTTAGCAGCTAGGAAAACCGTGAGCGGGGAACAGCACGGTGAAGTTGGAGGAGAAATCTACCTGCCTGCACGCTAAATCACAGCCTCATTAGATGGTTAGTTTTCTTGAAAATTTTCTTAATTGGTAACATTACTCACCTTAATTGGGTATTCTGGAAATAAAATTTTTGAAAAATTAAAACCTCTGACCACAGGAGTACTTTGACTCGGCAAAATGTGGATAAAGCTTCTTGAACCCATCATATAGGATTGGCTTGTCAGCTATGGCGAAGAACTATCTTCATTTTGTGTGTTTAGGTGAGTAAGTTGCTTAGTAAAATAAATGAAGACAGCTTGATCTTTGTTTTCTGTGGTGTTGGATTCTCTCCTTAATTAAGTTATCTATTTCGACTTTATGTTGTTATTTCCCATCATTGACATACGAAGATGCACCAGGGGTGTCTGTATCTGTTTCAGTCCTGGCTACTCGGCCAGGACAGGTTGCAGATACTGGCTGAGAAAGTCCCTTTGAACCTGAACAGGATAATGCCTGCGTAGGGAGTGTGCTTTTTTGTTTTCCACTTGTTTTTCCATGTTTGCACAGGGCGAGGGCTTCTGTTATTCTGGATACCAGATCCATGTCAGGGTAGCAGGTCGAGTGAGACGGGTGAGATCTCTTTGTGGTATTTATTGGAAAGAACTCTAACCCGCTTCAGCTTTTCACGGTTTTATATTCAATGCCTAAATTTTTACAGTGCAATTTCCGACTCTATTACCCACGGTTTTATACCTCAGAACTTTTGACAGTAGAGTATACCTATAGCCCATTCTCCTTTGTGCTCTGTAGAGCATTTAGGGGCTATCACATCCCTAACATTGATAAAGGAATTGCTCTGACTCCCGATAACATTTGGGATACATGTCATTGCCAATATTATCTCTGCCTTTACCACTCTACAACAAATCAACCATGTACAGGAGTGTACTTGGCGGAGACTCCATGAATCCAGCCAAAAAGCTTCCGCGCTAATTACTTTGTTTGTGCCACTGCCTATATATCAAAATCGTGTACTTGTTTAGCTTTGCTTGGACATGAATGGCAAAAGTTTCTCCCCCAAATACTGGTCGACAGTAAATTTGGTAGATCGCCCCACAATAATGTTGTAACCGCCCTCTCCATTGTTAGCGCCATGCCCCCATTTTCTGGAAAATTGTTGAAAGTGTCCCTTCTCAAAATAAGCACTTCCACCGGTATGTTTAACTTGAAATCAATGGGTTCACAAAATTGGTTCAATCTTAGAGAGAAAGAGAGATGATGATCGTGGGGTGGTAGTCGTGACTAGTGGTGGAAGTCGTGTTTGTGTTTGGCGCGATACAGCACGGTACAGTTTGTGTTTGTGTTGTGTTTGGCGCGATGCAGCACGGTACAGTTTGTGCCGTGTTTGACACCACGACCATGCTTGGTATAGTACAGCACGTCTTGTGTTTGGCATGGCATGGCTACATGTGTAAATCTTGGTTGTGGCTTACCAAATCCGCCATGCCCGGGACATAAATAGTGATGTTCTTGTTTTGTTCTTTATGTGTGTGTGTCATTCCCCTATTTGGTAGAGAACTGCTCCTGCCCTTTCGTGTTCCCAATCCCATACTTGGCATGTCAGCTTAAGTGGCAGAGTTCCCTGCTGCAAACCTGACACAGTTCGGACCCATCTGTGTCATTCTAGTCCGACCAAAATACAGCTCGTGTCGGTGTGACGGTGTGTTCTGTGGGTCAACACATCCCGACTCGCACCGCTAATGGTGACACGAAGAAACGAGAAAAGCTAAAAAGGTTGAAATTTGTCGGCATCGATGACAGTTTGATTGTTTTGGTGACCCTTTCTAGTGGTAAGAAAATGAAACCACATAGGAGAAATTTTTTTGAAATGAAGGTTTAAAAAAATAAAAAGTATGTTAAGTTTGACTAACAGATTATAATCTTGTAAGCCCAATAATCCAATTGGTAAGCCCATTGGGGCCAATTAGATATAACTCTTTTTCTTCTCCAGCAAATGTTATGGGTGTTCTTTGATTGCATGCTGCCCTCTGTTTTTTTTTTTTTTGAAAGTCAAGGGAAACATTTCCATTCATAAGTGATAAAATCACGATTTTACATGGACGATAATTCTTATTTCTCTCATCTGAAAACTTCATGAGAGTTACATATCTTTAAATGCAATGTGCCTCATAAAGGAAAAGAAATTAGACTAGACACAAACACATTAATCCTAAAGATCGAGAAAAAAGACCCTAAAGGTCGATTAAAGGATCCTAAAGATCGTGAAAAGAGACCCTAAAGGTCTGACAAATACTATAATAATAATAAAAGAACCGCCGCCGTTATCACCGGAAAATCGTCGTCGTCGCCGGCAAACTGCCTCCGTCATTGGAGAACCGCTAACAAAATTCATTATGCGACAATTATGTGGAACATATGGAAGACGAGATGTGATCATTGCTTTCAACATGAGATCAATACGCTAGAGACAAAATTATTACTATCATTACGACTTTCCCACAAATTCAAAATTTGAACCACACAACAACCAAAAAAGAACAAGGAAAATGGAACCCCCCTGAAACGTCTTTTTTAAAAATCAACGTGGATGCATCATTTATAGACACACATAGTACTACTGGTATCAGTTTAATCATCCATGACAATGAATCTAAATTAGTCGAAGCTGTCTCTTACACTTCATGAAGCAGAAATCCGGAGGAAAGTGAAGCCATTGCGATTCTCATAGGAATGCAATGGGCAGAATCTCATGAATATAAAAGAATCATTATCGAAAGTGACAACATCAATATCATAAAACATCTTCAGAAAGGAAAGAACAATATTCAATGGCAATCACAAATACATATCAATAGAATCAAAGAAATAAAAAGGAGGTTGGAAATAGTTAAATTCTCTCATACAAGCAGGAAGTTCAATAAAGCAGCGGATAAGTTGGCTAAATGGGCAAGAAAGAAAAATAGATCGAAGGTTTGGAATCATGTACCTTATTTTCTTCGTAAGTTGTATTGTAATAGAACTTTAATTTCTAGCTAATTAATATATATCTTTTCAACAAAAAAAAAAAAACTAGATTTATCCTCTTTCATAAAAAAAAAAAAAAAAAAACTAGATTTATCCTATGGGAAATGATAGAGTGACTTAGAAATTGGTACTTAGAGGGTGACATATTTCCTCATTTAGAAATAAAAGCGGTCCCCACCGTAGTCAAACTTTGAAAAAACCTTGTCTTTTAGTGAATCCACATCAGCTGGGCATTAAAATGCCCAAAAAATTTGGGCTCTCTAGCATCTCCCTTATCCTATTCCGACCTAGTTGTCATTTACACCCTAATATGAATGTAATTAAGGGGATAAGGGTCGGGCAAAATCCAAAAACCATACTGTATCGTTGCTTAATTTTCCTTTAGCAAAAATCAAAATTTGTTGCATGTAAAATATTTTATTTTACATGTCTATCATATAGTTAGATGCATTATTTGTCTAATTTATGTATTTTCCACTATATGTACATTCCATTGTTTACTGACATGAATGTGTCTGACGTCTTTATGTTTTGCTTGGCAAATTGTACGCTTATAAATAAGAACTTATAGAACGGAAAAGTCACTATTTTTTTTTTGTTGAAAGACGGAAAAGTCACTATGTATCTCTATTTTTTTTGTTGAAAAAGATTATTTTACGTGCCTAACATCGACATGCCCCTTCATCAAAAAAAAAAAAAAAAACATCGACATGCCAAGTGATGTATTTTGTAGATTTCAACAAAAAAAAAAAAAGTGATGTATTTTGTTTGCCCTTCAAAATGTGTTACGCTCACATGTGACTTTTCGACAAATATTTTTTTGTGACTGAAACTTTTGAACTAGGGTTTTACTTTTTGTGTTGATTGTTTATTGGGTGTCGTAATTAATTGGAAAAATTACCAAAATGATCTAGTCACCATTCCAAAATAATATATGCACCAACTTGGAGGGAATATCTCAATCTAAGAAAGTATATCAACACTCCCCCTCAAGTTGGTGCATCGATATCGCACATGTTCAAGTTGTCCACCTATTTCGAGAATGTTCGATTTGAAACTGTTTTGGTAAGAACATCAACAAATGTTTTAGGGAAATGATAGAGTGACTTAGAAATTGGTACTTAGAGGGTGACATATTTCCTCATTTAGAAATAAAAGCGGTCCCCACCGCAGTCAAACTTTGAAAAAACCTTGTCTTTTAGTGATTCCACATCAGCTGGGCATTAAAATGCCCAAATAATTTGCGCTCTCTAGCATCTCCCAATGTTTTAACCATTCACAAAATCTTTGTACTTGCAGCAGAATAACCATGACCAAACTTTGACTCCAAAACAGAAATTTCTACACCTCTCTTTAGTTTTTTTTTTCCTATAATTTTTCTTCAATAACTCGTTGTTTTTATGAGAAGATTTCACTTTCCTTGCGTCTTGGATTTCAGACTCATAGTTCCTTAGCTCTTCGTTGATTCACCAAAATATTTGTATTTGCAGAAGTACCTTGAGAGAAAGAGGTGAGACTTGATAATTTCTTCTCCACTTGGCACTTTTGGTGCGTGCACTCGATTAGCTAGATTTTGAGATTCTCCAACGGCTTCTTTAGTAGCTCCGATTCCTTGTTTGAGTTACTAGCTTTACAAGCCATTTTCAAGATCTGCACTTATTCTAGAGAAGGATAACTTGGACTCCTTATTTAACTAGGAAAGATCAGTCGGAAGACGGTTATTCTCTATCTCGATACTTCCATACAGACGATTTAGTTTTTCCACAAGCATACTTGGGTTCTGCTGAAGCTAATTAAGACTCAACATTCTTGCGAAGGGTAATGGCCTCTAGGTGCTTCACCTCAAGTTCACCATACAATTATATTTGCTTTTTAATCCGTTCGCGAGCATTTGTGACTTTTTTCACCTATTGATCTTGCAATACCTTTTCACGTCGTTTAGAAGCAGCAAGTTCTTGCTCCACGTAGAAGAGTTTATCTTGAAAGTTCTTCCTCTCCGTTTCTACGTTACTTGTAGTGACTATCATCGTTGAAGCTTGCTCAACAGTTGAATTTTTTACCTCCGTCTCAATAAGTGCAACTACAAAGGTCTTCCTAGAGGTTTTCTTTCGATTATGATCCCACCATTCTATATAACCTACTAGTTCATAATAATGACTTTTGATTTGACCAGATTTGTTGAGTGAGTACACTTATAAGCAGTTTTGTCGGAATGACCAACAATTTTAGCAAGATTCGACTTTGTCTCTTATTGCGAGTCATCATCATCGTTGTAGAAGAATCAGTTGTTTCAGACTCTCTGTTCATCGGTGTGCGTCGAACAAACACACGGCCAACTAAAACATAACACTCTTCTAAATCAGGAATAAGATCGTTTCTCAAAATTTCACCATGAAAATGTTCAAAATCACCATCTAACCCAACAAGAAAAATGTGCACAAGTTGTCGTTGAACTGATTTACAATAAGTTACAATATCGTTTTCGTTTTCCATGATCACTTTATCACGATGATCTAACCCACTTAATATCTCAACCAGTTCACCATAGTATACTGAGAATATCCGTCAATTCTCTGTGAAAAAAAACAACCTTTGATCCAAAGAGAAGACTTGCACCTCATGGGATCCATCATAAAAAAGCTTTAGATAAAGCTTTCCGGATATCATGAGTTGCAGGTAAAAGAATGTATCGCTTCACAATTTCTAGAGTCATAGACACCACCAACCATTTCTTGACATTTTGAGTTTTTGCGTATCACTTCTGATATATATTTAATGTCATCTTTTGCTGGTGATAATGAATTACCACAAATAAACAAATTTTTTTTCTTTTTCGGTGGTATGCATCTCTATGACTTGAGACAACATATCATAATTCAATATAATCATTGAATTGGAGGATATCCTTGTTTGACAAATCGTATCAATTGTCTGATTCATCTTTTCCTTTAATTAATTGTAAGGAATGGTGTATATCAAAAAAATAAATAAAAAACTTAGTCTCTGGGAGAATATGTTCGACAAACTCAAAGTCTTGTAAACTGTGAGACAATATAGATCACATAGTAACAATTAAAGTTATTGTTTTGTTGTTTTGTCTTATTTTTTATAACAAAATAAATTCTCTCTTTAACTTAAATTAAGAAACAAGAAGATGAAGGTTCGTTTCCATCAATCTACAGAAATTCGAAAAATCTGTAAGACCACTGGCTTTGATACCGAGTCCAAATTGATCAAAGAAATTCATGTATCCCTTGATAATCTTCAAAAGAAAAACAAGACTCTATTTATAGAGTTGGAATACAACTAATTTCATAATTTACAATATATTTACTAGTTTTTATTATCTAATAGTTTCTAATATTTAATAGTTTCGAGTATGCTTACTTCCTTATAGAAGGATGAATATTTTATGGAATACCTCAATGTAGGAATAAGTATCTATAAGGTTCCAAGTCATGATTTTAAAGCAAGATTCAATGAAGTAGTTTTTTAGTTGTGGATATTGACTGTTAGTTGGGGTTCACCGTTATTTATTTTACTAATTTTGAATTAAATTTAGCTTATTTTTTGTTGTAGTTCATTATAAATTTTATCTACCATTTATTTTATTTAGTGATTTATTTGTTCTTATTTTATCACAATAAATTTCAGCCTTTATATGCATGAGAGTTGGGATTAACTATTAAGAATTAACAATCCTTAGTCTCTTGTTGCGTTGTTACGGTACCAAGGTTAATACTTAGTCTATGCCCTTAACCCAAATATTAGCAAATCGTGCTCTAAAATCATTACCTGAAATCTTTCTTGTCCTTTTTACAACATATTCTTTCTAGTTGAAGCGCGAGCTATCTGTGATAGTCCCACATCGCTCATGAGAGTGTCCGGAGCCTGGGATATAGGTATATGTTCAAGCTTGGTAAGTGTCGAGGATTCTGGGGAGGGTCGTGGTGCCTTCGCCAAGACAAAACCTCACACCACGCTGAGTGGTGGCTAAGTGAGGATAAAATCGTGCGTGTGGGGAGTCCACGATGTCGATGCGTGCTCTAATAGGTCGGGTGAATCGCGTGTCTTCGCCCAATGTCGAGGCCTCTTGGGAGGGTCGGGGTGCCTTCGCCAAGACAAAACCTCACACCAGGCCGAGTGGTGGCTAAGTGAGGACAAAATTGTGCGTGTGGGGGTCCACAATGTCGCTGCGTGCTCTGATAGGTCGGACGAATCGTGTGTCGTCGTCTATGGCTGAGGCCTTTTAGGGGAGCTGGGAGTACTCTCTCCACGAACAAAACTTCCTACCATCCATGCGAGGGTGGTGGCGAAAGGGAGGACAATATCGGTAACTGTTGGGCTTGGGGCGTCACGCTATCTATTATATAAAAGTCGCAACTTTGGGGAATAAAGACTTAGTCAATCACGAGTGTCTTAGGAGGCATATTTATTTGTTAATCCAAAAATTTATGAAGTTGTCTTTTGTCCCATAATCTTCATCTTCTTCCCTCTTCATCTTTTTCTCTTATTTTCTCTTTTAAAAAACTAATCTTCTTCAACTCAAATTTTTCCGAATCAAAGAATATGACGAAGGAGAAAACCCCTGCAACTCGAAGATGACGAAAAGTAAACCGTGGCAAAAATTGTTAAACCTATGTTGAGTTCATCTTATATACACTAAAACCTTAAGTAGAAGAAAAGAAAAACTTTTCTTGAGTTTTTGTGAAGTTCCATATTAACCTAGTTAATGATTTGAATAGTTTCACCAACTTGTTTATACCTGTTTTCTTTGAAATCTAGGGTTTTTATCTTAAAATATAAAGGTAGGTTTTCATCCGGCAGCTTGTTTGAGAATGTGATTATGGGTTGCCATTGCACTGACGTGTGGTCAGTAACTGTTGTTACAACTTACACGATTTTTAAGTAAGTCCGTAAGAATAGAATTTCGGCTTTGCACTGTTTTAAGAGGAAGAGATGGTGATCAACAGAAATCTAGGATTTTCTATATCTCTTTCTTTCTTCCGCTTCAACCTTCAAGAAAGTGAAGTAGTTTATATAGTGTAAGGAACATCTCACGGAGACAACCCATAAAATCAAACCCTAGATCTCTTTTATTGATTTGATTGGAAGTCATGAATTTGAGTAAAAGAAGATTAGTTTTTAGAGAGAGAAAGGGACGGAAAATAAGAGAAGAAGAAGAAGGGAGAGAGAGGGGGTACAGAAGGAGAAAAAATGGTGTTGGTGATTATGGTTGGAAGTTATGGTTATTAGAAGTTGTGTGGTAGAGGTGTGGGGAAGAAGATGAAGATTAACGGGAAAATGACAACTTAATAATTTTTTGCATTAAAAAATAAGTATGGGTTGTTTCATCGAACTAAATAGATATTTCCTCGGAGATTTTTCTTTATTTCCAAGGGATTTTTCTTTATGTCCTAAAGCCACAGCCTATATAAAGTGTCTGAAAAGCAACTCATTACAAAATATGGGTTGTTTCATCGAACTAAATAGATATTTCCAGTTGAAGTTGATCAAAAAATTGTTTTATTTCTTGATGGTTTACAAAGAAATACAAAACTCTATTTTTAAAGTTGGAATACTACTAGTTTCTAATTTCACAATATATTAACTAGCTTCTAATATATTTACTGATTTCTAATATCTTACTAGTTTCTAATATTTGCTACTTCTTAATATCTCAATATAGGAAGGATATTATATGAGATATCTCAAAATGTGGAAAAATATTTCAACACTCCAACTCAAGTTGGTTCATAGATATCACACATGCCTAACTTGTCCACCAGTTAAAAAAATATTCGACTTGAAACTGCTTTAGTAAGAATACTTCTAATATTTAATGTCATCTACAGTAGGTGGTAATGCTACTTCTTAATATCTCAATATAGGAAGGATATTATATGAGATATCTCAAAATATGGAAAAATATTTCAACACTCCAACTCAAGTTGGTTCATAGATATCACACATGCCTAACTTGTCCACCAGTTTAAAAAATATTCGACTTGAAACTGCTTTAGTAAGAATACTTTTAATATTTAATGTCATCTTCAGTAGGTGGTAATGCATTACCACGAATAAACAAAAATTTTTCTTTTTCAGCAATATGCATCTCCATGATTTGAGGCCACATATCATAAATTTTTTCATTCAATATAATCCCTGAATTAAAGGATCTATCTGCCTGAACAATCATACCAATTTTCTTATCAATCTTTTCCATTATATAAGTTATAAGGAAGAGATTATATCAAAACATAAAAAACTGTATCTCTGAGAAGATATGTTCGATCAACTCAAAGCTTTGTAAACTGTGAGACAATACATACGACACAATAACAATTAAAGTTATTGTTTTGTCTTTTAATCTTCTTTCTAATAACAAAATAAATTCTTTTTAAAAAAAAGAAGATTAAGATAAATCCTGTCGATAGAAATTCAGAATTTTTTTTTTAAAGATTGTTGGCTGCAGTACGAAGTTGAAATTGATCAAAAAAATTATTTTATTCCTTGATGGTTTACAAAAGAAATATAAGACTTTATTTATAGAGTTGGAATACTACTAGTTTTTAATTTTCTAATATATTTACTAGTTCGTAATATTTGCTACTTCCTAATATCTCAATATAAGAAGGATATTATACGGGATATCTCAAAATATGGAAAGATATTTCAACAATCTTTTCACGGAGTACTACTCCGAAAATGTAAAAAACAACAAGTTCAAATATTTTTTGGACTTTTATTATGACAAAAATGTGCAATATTATGGATGATCATCCAACTACCTCAACCTAATTATCTCATAAAAAAAACAACCTCAAACCTAATTTCTCTTTCAATAATATGTGACCTAACCATAGTTGTTGTCTTCATTCCATAATTCATATAATATAAACCAACAATTTAACCAAATTATATTGTCAATAAGATTATCAACAACCTCAAAATCAACATAATTAACAAATCGCCAAAGTTATAGCTTTATGTAGATCACTAAAAAAAATTACATATCAAGATGACTTCGGTAACACATGAAAAACAATAATTACTTAACACTATTGCCTATTAGTGATATCCAATTGCAGTCAATAATTGGTTCCCTAAGTGGTTCAAAGTGTCGACATAAACTCCAAAATCTTCGAGGTCCTAGATTTGATTCCCAGTGGAGGTGGTTTTCATGGTTTATTGAATTTGGGTTATTACAGTATATGTAAATGTTGTTTGGGCTTTAGGCCATAGTTTAGTTGGGTTATAGGCCGTTCTTTGTAAGAGTTTAAATTCGGCAGTTTTCGTGCTTATCACATCTTTGATGTATCTATGCCATTGTAATGACTATCGTAGATCGTAGTCAATTTCTAAAAAAAAGAAGAATATTCAATTGAACGTACTAGGATAGTCCACTGGAAGGTGACACAAGGGTTGTCTTGTCAAGAAAAAAATCTTTTTTTTTTTATGAGAAATAAGTACGAAACAGAAAAGAAAACACTAGCAAATCACACTACATTCGTGAGAAAAGGAGGCGCCGTATTCCAAATCTTCTTTTGTCGATTGATTCTACCCCATTTTGCTAGCTTGTCAGCTTTATCATTGCCTTCTCTAGGAGTATAGGAGACGATCAATTCAGTGAAATGCTTGCGGAGCTCCATAGTTGGAGAAATAATCCGTTTCGATTGCCACGTCAGTCCTTCACTTTGGTTGTTTACAAAGTTGACAATATTTAGATTATCACTTTCGATATGGATGATATTGATTTGGAGTTGTATTGCCCATGTAATGCTAAAGTGTAAAGCTAGACTTTCACATTCCTCTGCGTTTTGTCCACGAACTGTATCTGCTGCTGCTATAACAAAATTAGCATGTTCATCATGAATAATGCAACCTATTCCGGCTGGTTCTGTAAGATTCCTGAAAGATGCGTCTATGTTTATCTTGAGAAATGGTGTCGATGGAGGTCTCCATTGGTGTTGCCTTGATTGTTTCCTGCACTTGGAGTAGTAAAGATTCTGTATTCAATGGTGAGGTAGAGGAGTGTTTAATCCTTTCAATGATTTGAACCGGAGTTTGCTTAATAGTTTGGAAACAATTTTCGCATCTAGCTTTCCAAATAAACCACATGATTTTAGCATAAAGACTCGTTTGTTCTTCCTCTAATAGTTTCCACTGTTGAATCCATTGAGTAACAGTGTCTAAAGTATCAGTCCGGATATGAAAGTGAAACCAGATGGCTTTAGCGTAGTGACAATGTAGCATCACGTGGTCTATAGATTTCTCTTCATTACAATGGACACAGTTATAAATATTACCAATGACATTACCTATCTTCCTTCTAACTGGTTCCTGGTGGTTTAGACGTCAAGAAAAATATCTTACCTTTACAGTATCCAGTGGCGAAGCCAAAAATTTTTATGAGTGGGAGCACCTTTTTGTTATAGCTAATGAAAGAATTTCATAGTACGCGATTAAGCTAGAACCGCAAAGCAAATTCAACATGATATTCTATAGTAATTTTGATGCATAACAAGCAATCTCAAAATTCCTCATCAATATGGTTCAAGGATCTTCCCCCAACTGGATTCCCAAAAGATATTGAAATAAAAAACAAAGGAGGGGATGAAAAGATATTGGTGAAGATTAAGAAAAAACGATGGTAGATGATGAAGAGGAAGTGATCGTAATGGAAGAAAAAGTTTTCTTTCTATTAACATATTTACTATAACAAAAAAAATGTAAAAGACAATTTTGAAGTCCAAAATACAAATCACGAAAAAATCACACAAAATCAATATTAAAGGGGTTGTTTAAAATACTCATCATCTCTTGGATGCCATTTTATTTAGTTGGTGACTTTGAGTAGGTCAAATTTGAGTTATCTCAATTAATTAGAACCAATTTTAAGCGGAACATGCCATTCATAATATATTTTTAATGAACAATTTCAACTAATCTAAGTAGTAGGCATTCTAGATAAAAATGTGTTGGTAGAAATTCTAGAAAAAAATGTGGTTTGCATGGTTTTCGATCCCTTGACTTTTGCGATGTAACTCCAATGCTTCACCACCTAAGCTAAGAAAGGATTATATTTCATAACGGAAATACACATATATAATATAGTAGCACATGAAGTATAACATAGGCGAGTCACATTAGGGTAAAGTATGCCCATATATCCTAATAAAATTTCTAAGCCATACAAAAGACTTCTTAAGATTATTGTCAAGTAGGAGTTGACAGGATGGTTACATGTATTATAGTCTATAGATTACAATTTTGAGTACATTTGGACTCTTCTGTTTCTAAAAAAAAATGAAACGTTTTGTCAATAAGTATAATTTTTTGTAGAACATCTATACTAATGACAGTGATACCACTATAAAAAGGTTCCAATTGATTTAAAGTTAATTTGATCTATATTGTTTCTTTTTGGACTCCAAATGAATCAATTCCCGACACAACTTCATGATTAAACTTAATATAATTAAAGTTCATTGACTGATTAGTCATAATTAATTAATTAATTACTTAATTAAGTCCAGATATATACTATAGGATTCTCGATTGGCATATATGTCTGGGGTAATGCTTTAGCAACCGAAAAGTCAAAGTATATTTGAGAGAGAAATCTAAATCAACGGCCAATATTGGTGAATCAACTTTTTCTAAATTTTCCTCCCAAATCTATAGAAAATTCCAGCCATTGATTTGGATTTCTTCCTAAATCAATCAAGATTTTTGGTGGCTCTAGGATTGTTGTACATTTAAATAAATGGATTTACTTGTTCAATTTGATAATCTTTAGTGAAAATATCATGGTGGAGATACAAATGATGATGAACTCCATACACTTAATATCTATATGAGTTACTTTATGTGAAAAATGCCTTGAATAGTTGAATAAGCTATAATTTGTACAAAAAGTCATTTTGGGTGTCAATGCATATCTTTAGTAAGTGACTACTTTTGTCTTCAATGGGGTATTATTTTTTGTGTCCATGATTTTGTTGAAAATAAGTGTTTTGACAACCTTGAAAACTTACTTTGAGTCATAATTGAAAATATCTTATCTTAAAAGAACTCATTCAAAATGCTTTTCTTTTATGGAGGAGAAGAAATTGAGACCCTCTTGTCTTCTACCAACTAATAATTTGAAGTTTTACAAATGCAATTTAGTCAAATATTTTTAATTCCAAAGATGGAATCCTAACTTATAGAGTACTTTAAAGAAGGCCAAAACATTCAACATCTTTCACTATGGCTAAATTTATTTACTTTTCAATCTCTAAAAATATATAGGCTACACATTCCACTTAAAACCCACAAAACATATTAAAAGAAGGGAAAACCATTGCATGGCAAATGTAACAAGCGAAAAGAAATCAATGGACCCATATATAAGCCTCTCAAATTCATCTAATCGGCTCAAGTAATCTACCCTATTATTTCGTTTAACGGCTCAACCATCGATGCATCTTTCAAGAAATAAAAAAGTAATGTTTGAATGATTTTTTCGACCCCAAATCAGTATTGAATACCAAGAGTAGCTCCAGATATGGGCATGAATATAATAATATAATGTACGGATAATGTCTAATGACATAATGTTTAATAACCTCATATGTATATATATATATATATATATATATATATATATATATAAGAATAATGTCTAATAACTTAATGTTTTGTAACCTCATATATATTATATGGTAGGTGGCATAGCTAGAAAGGATAAAAGAGCAAGAGAAGTAGCATGCATGTGGAAGTTGACCCATACCACAAAGAGATGGACAAGTATGTTTTGGATTCCATAAAAGAAGGGACCTACCTTGCATACATATATTTCATCACTTTTGTGGTCTATATATAGATACCCCAAAGACTACTCCATTTAAAACCTACTTAGCTATATATCTATGATCTATCTATCTACATAGCTAGATTGGCTTGCAGGGTGGGGGAATGGGCAACCACATTAGGTCTGCGCAAATATACATATTATATGTATATACTAATTTTTCTACAAAAAAAAATGTATATATAACAATAATTTGATGAGTGCGCCAACTGGCTTATTAACCATCATTCATGCAAGTGAATTGTACTTGGTATAATTTCATCAAATCATAGTAAATATATACTTAATATATATTCCCTCATGTATGATGACCAACAGCACTAGCTAGCTAGCTAGTTATATTCTTTATCAATCCCCCTCGGCATCTTGACTGCGATTATAATCTAAATATTCGCAAATGTTTTCATTTTCTAGGGCATTAAGCTGTTAAAAGATCGGTATATAATTTAGTCATTCTAGCCAAATGAAAGTAAGTTTACAACCAAATGACTAGCAATTAAACCACTTATGAGGATTTATCTTTAGACAAATTTTTGCATAAATTATGCTATATTAGTGAAAGGAGACAATTAATTGAAGCGCGGCCCGAGACTCAAACACAAAAAAAAAAAAAAAAAAATCACATAAAACGATATGATTTTTTGTTCCCATCTATGTACATGAGATCACCAAAATCTGATTCTTCCCACTACATTAAAGGTTGTTGTCCACTCATATAACTAGATGAGGGAGTTGATGATAATATCATTATGTCTGCACAGTATATTACAATCTTTTCCTTGAAAAATTCTTATCTCTAAGTTCTTCACATTCTCCACAACAATTCTTCCAACTTGTTTGACAGGATTATCCAATTAGGTCATGATGGGATTCATGAAATGAGGACAATATTAATGTTCTCATGCAAAAGCATTAGACAGCTTATTAGTGGGGTCATGCATATATATTTTCTCCACAATTGGTCGTCATTTTATTCGTCATTATAGTCCCATTGGTTGGAAAATACAATCTTGTGACAAGATTGATTGTTCAAATGAAACATTATTGTTATATTCTTCACTGAAACTAAATACAGAGAGAGTATATATATGTGGTAAATCTGCATTATAGAGAAAAAATAGTTAATTTTGATTTGGCCAACTAACTGCAAAATTTGGTTAAATATTTGTGAAGTGTTTTAATTTAGCCCCCAACACCATATTTTCGTTAGTATTAACATGTTAAAAAAATAGGAAAATGATAGAGTGACTTAAAAATTGGTACTTAGAGGGTGACATATTTCTTCATTTAGAAACAAAAGCGGTCCCTACCGTAGTCAAACTTTGGAAAAACCTTGTCTTTTAGTGATTCCACATCAGCTGGGCATTAAAATGCCCAAAAAACTGGGCACTCTAGCATCTCCCAACGACTTAATGCAGTGATAACCCTCTATTGCTTAGCTTAGGGCTGTTATGATCTTAATATTAAAGGAGCGGTTGTTAATTTTCTTTTGATTGTATGAATCTAGCTCGTCTTAATCAAACTCTTATTTATTTTAATAAAGGAAATTATAGTGCCCTCATGTTATATCATACAATAAATCTTTTCGTCTAGTATTTATTCGGTGTGGCTCAAATAATTTCAAAATTAACTATCAGACGAACCAAACGTCACAAATTAAATTCAAAATAACCGTTCTAAAATTTGACCGGAGTCAATTCAGATTTCACACCTTACTTATTAATGTAGAAAAACAAACATCACATAAATGTTATCTTTGAACTAAAATTTATAAGCAGTGTATTTCATATCATTCAATGTATCAAGAATAGTAGCTAGTCCTTCATCCTTCTCAATTTTGCAGTAATCTTCACGGTGGTAGTTCAAATTTCGTTTTACTTTCGTCAAGATTGATAAGAACAAGTATCAAGATGAAGAAGACAGTCCATGAGGTTAACAAGTATTTCCACAAATAACATATACATGCACCAAAATTTCGGCTGACACACTCATGAAGAAAATTTCATACTAGGGGGGTTTATTTTTACATTTTAGGAACAAAAATAATAAGGGGCTCGGTTAGTCATTGGGATTTATTATTTAGCATTAGGGAGATGCTACAACGACTTAGAGGGTGACTTAGATGATGACATAATGAAGATACGACATGAATAGATACAGTAGATTAAACATTACATTTAGCATCATATGTAACACGCGACACTTAGACTCTTAGAGCATCTCCAATACATCAAACTTAGAAACTTTGAGTGCCACATAAGATTTTTAGAGTTTTTGCTTGGAAACTCTCTCAAATGCAACGCTCTATTTGGATCTCCAAGATGACGTGTCGAGGGTGGAATAGTGATATCTCAAGAAGACACTCTATTTCTAAAGTGTCCTCTTGAGATATCTCTAATCATCCAACTCATCAAGTTAAATCCATTTCAGTTTATTCATAGTTCAAAATAAGTATATTTCGTTAAACCACCGTTTGTTTCATTCAAAGTGCTCTATTTCTGTTTTAAGAAAAGTTGGACCATTAAACTTTCATTTTTTTTAACCAATTTGCTTAATATCATTTTTTCCTACAATAGTGACAACTATTGTTTTTGTATTTTTGTTATACCTCCTTGGTAGCATTAGGTCATGTATGCAACAAAATAAAAAATCATAAAATAAAGTTAATTAATAAATTAATAATAATTAGACTAATAATCATGTCATAACAATACTAGCTAGGGCATAATTATTCAATCTGAAGTGGAGTAGATAGAATTGAATTGTGCAGGTACATGAATGTATGGAAAATGAAACATTAGATTTGGTATAGGACTATGACATAATTGTTTTATCCTAAAATACTCCCAACCAACATTGGACATGTAATTGGTTGGTGCTATAAACTGAGTATCCACTCATTCTAGACTCATGATTCATTATGTCTCTATTTATATTTATATATATCTTTTTGTCAGTTTTCGAAATGTCTAGCTATTCCCTCTCATTTTTATGATTTTATTAAGTAATACCTCTTTGCTTTTAAAGTGATAAATTTTATCAAAATATAACCATGTTGTGTGCTAGAAGTTTTATGACTGGGGATAAGTTTTACAATGAACTTTCGTCCCAAGTGGGGTTTCGTTGAGGGTGTGGGGGATTGTCGTAGTCTCACATTACTCACAAGAGAGTCTGGAGCCTGGGTTACAGGTGTACATTCAATTTTAGTAAGTGTTGAGGCTTTTTGAGGGGGTTTGTGGAGTCTTCACTAAGAACAAAACTTCGTACCTGACTACCTGTGTGAGATGTCTAAAGCAGTGCCAATATCGACAACTACTAAGGCTTGGGGCATCACAAGTGGTATTGGAACCAAGGATGGCTCTTCCCTCTGAGAGTGGGGGCATTGTGATAGTCTCACATCGCTCACGAGAGTGTCTGGAACCTAGGCTATAGGTGTACGCTTAAGCTTAGTAAATGTCGAATTCTTTTGGGGGACTTGTGGAGCCTTCCTAGGAACAGAACCTTGTACCTATGTGAGGTGTCTAAAGCGGGGACAATATTGATAACTGTTACAGCTTGGGGCGTCATGGTATCAGAGTCGAGGACGGCTCTTCCCAGAGGGTGGGGGGATTGTGATAGTCCAGCATCGCTCACAAGAGCGTCCGATACCTGGGTTATAGGTGTACGCTCAATCTTTATAGATTGTGAAGCCTTTTAGTGGGGCTCGTGGAGCCTTCGCCAAGAACAAAACTCCGTACACGTGTGAGGTACGAAAAACGAGGACAACATATTTAACTACCAAGGCTTGGAGCTTCACACTAGCTATTTGTTTCATTTTTATGATTTTATTAAGTAGTACGTCTTTGCTTTTGAAGTGATAAAGTTTTACCAAAATGTAACCATTTTGTCTCCAGAAAGTTTATGACCAGGGATAAGTTTTACCAAAAGTCTTTTGTTAACAAAATGACAACATCTTATTCAATCGATAACCTATACTTGGTTCATCGTCTCTATATATTTAAGTATGATAAAGTTTAAGACTTTTGGGGTCTTCTCAATTGTGATCTTGAGGATCTTTTTATTTTGTGGCCTTTTAGGGTCTTTTCATTTATGATTGTAATGTTGTATTCCTTTAGCTTCAGAAGTCTCATGTTGTAATTTATTTTGTAAATCTCACATTGTACTCAAAGGAGTCAAAAGTCTGAAATCATGTAATGTATTGGATTGAATTCTTACATATGAATGAAAATTCTGATTTAACTAAAAAAATGAGTTTTTTTTTTTTTTTGATAGAACGCCCAAATAGCATTATAAAACCATCAAAAAGATGGAACAGTTCTACATGTGCACAAAAAGAACAAAAGCTAATTATGAATATTCTGGGTTAAAACCGAAAGAGCCAAATCATGAGGGGCCTGATTTGCATTTCTATAACAGTGGTTTATTGTAACACTCCTTCTTGATAGCTTTCCACGTAGCATCGTTAGATCATGAGAGAGCCTCCACGGGCAAGCATCTGGACCGTTGATGATTAGGTTAACCATAGTAATTGAGTCTCCTTCTAAGTCGAAAGTATGAAGCCCTAATCTCTCAGCTAAAGTAAACCCTAGCATAAAAGCTCTCATCTCACTTTGCAAAGCAGAAACAGGCGAAAATACTTCTGTGATGGAATCCACTATTTCTCCCCTCTAATCCTTTGCTACTGCTGCCGCCGCCGCTTCCAGTTGTCTATATGCTCCATCCACGTTAATTTTCGTTCGACCTAATGAAGGTGGATTCCATGTTTGTACCTGCATCACAGTAGTTAATTGAGAAGAAACAAGTAAGGAAGGGTTTCGATTTAACTCCATAGTTGCTGATGTCCAGATTTTGTCTAGATCTACTTGAACACCTCTAAAATGGAGCTTGTTCCTGCTCTTCCACCAGAACCAGAGAAGATAAGTGTACTTATACCACGTTTGATTTCCTTCTTCTCCTTTGTTTAGTAAGAATTTAAGATTTTCTATATATGTTCCATGTAGATCTGATATCTCTGTATCTTGGATGGTTGAAATGAGATTCTTAAATTTGTCGCATGTCCCAAATAAATGAATACATGATTCAATCTCATTTTATTCACACATCTGACAAGATTGATCAATGTGTGATGCTCCTTTACTGATATTTGATAGAGTGGCTACACCATTATGTAATATCTTCAGAATGAACAACTGTATATTCAGATTTGTAAAGTTTCCTGCGACAAATCGGTCTAACCTTATGGATGAATAATAAGATTTGGTCGTAAAGTTTCCTTTCTGTGTTTTCTTCCAGATCAGTCTGTCTCTGTTATGTTCATTTGGTAAAGTGAGATTTGTAATAGCTGTTATTGTTTCCTGATCAAAATAGAGCTGGAGTATATTGTGATTCCAAGAATTTGTATCTTTATCGATTAAATCTGCCACCCATGTTATGTTTGCTGTAAGTTCACGAATTAATGAGGGTTTATGGTTAACTATTTCCGGAATCCATTGGTCTTTCCTGATGCGAGTGTCTGTCCCATCACCTATTTGCCAAATAATGTAGTTTCTGAAAGTGTCCCTAGTCTGAAGAAGAGATTTCCAGAAAGGAGATGCTGGTTTGGTAATGTCTACTTCCCAAAAACTTCCATTCTTGATGTATTTAGCTTCCAAAAGTTTTACCCATATTGCTTGTTTATTGGTTAAGAAATGCCACGTCATCTTGGCAACCAATGATTCATTAGCTTCATTTAGTGATCGAATACCCAGGTCACCATGTTTCTTGGAGCTAGTAATGAGGTCCCCATTGATAAAATGAATTTTCCTTTCATCAATATTATGTGCCCACCAGAAAGATCGTTTCTCCCTTTCTAACTGTTGAGTTACACCTTTTGGGATTAACTGATAGCTAAAAGGATATACACACATAGGCCCTAATACTGATTTAATAAGAACGGTACGTCCAGCCTGTGAAACTAGATGTCGCTTCCAACCTGATAGTGCTTTCTTGAATTTATCCTTTAACCAATCGAAACTTTTGATTTTATTTTCCGGTTTTAGAATTAAAGCTCCTAAATATTTGGATTGATCATTCATAACAGGGGCTTTTAATGTGGACTTGTATATTTCTTGTCTTTCAGGTAGAACTCCAGGGCTGAAAAGGATGCTAGATTTGTCGTAGGTGACTGCTTGCCCTGAAAAGCTGGAACAAATAGCCATGAATTCAAGAATAGCATTTAAGTTATCATTTGTTGCCTTTCCAAATGCTCGATCTATTTATCTTGTAACCTGTAAAAGGACACTTTAATTCATAGTGATAAATAAGTAGTGATAGTGCCTGAGAAGTGAGGATGAAGAGGTAGGGTGATAAAGGACAACCCTGCCTCAATCCTCTCGAGCTCTTAAAGCTCCCATATAAGTGACCATTAACCTGAATGTTGAAAGTTGTGGTGGTAAGGCAAGAGAGAATAAGCTGGAGTATAGGGCCAAAAAGGCCTAAAGCTTTAAGAACTAATTCTCGAAATTGCCAGCTGACCCTGTCGTACGCCTTTGCCATATCCATCTTAAGAGAGAATCCACCCCCCCCCCTTAACTTTGGAGCCATTCATGGAGTGTAATAGCTCCTGTGTGATTATTATATTGTCCAAAATTTGTCTGTTTAGAGCAAAAGCATTTTGGGTCCACATCACATTATCTTCGAGAAAAGGTTTTAAACGATTTGCAATAACTTTTGTGATGATTTTGTAAATGGAGTTGCATAGAGAGATAGGTCGAAAATTAGAAGCGCAACTCGGGTTTTTAACCTTTGGAATTAAGGCCAGGGTCGTGAAATTAAGAGAAGGGTCGATGTGACCAGAACAAAAGATACCTTGAACATACTGAATAAGTTCAGTTCCAATAATGTCCCAATTGAGTTGGAAATACTCACAAGGTAGCCCGTCTGGACCCGGGATTTTGTTCGACCCCATTGACATGACCACGCCTTTTATTTCCTCTGATGTTGGAATCCCTGAAATGGTGCCAATGTTTTCGTTCGATATCACTTTATAAGCACTAAGGTCTCCATTGGCGGTTGAATTACTGGTTCAGCTGTGAACAATTTCTGAAAAAACTTTGTTAGGTCATTAGCAATTTATGTTTCATTGGAACTTAAATTACCGGATTGGAGTCGCATTTGATGTATTCTGTTTTTTTGTCGTCTTATCGTCATTGCGACATGAAACGCTTTTGTGTTTCGATCTCCATTATTTGCCCATTTCAATTTAGCGCGTTGTTCACATTTTGTTTTTTCCACCTCTTCTAAGTAGATAATCTCTTCTTGGAGTGTGCTTTCAATTTCCAGAGTAGTCGAAGTTGGGAGCATGGATTGAATATCTAGTAGTCTTTTGTGTAGTGCCTTCAGTCTGTCTTGAATCATATTAAAAGATCGTTTACTCCATACTAGCAAGGAGGTCTTTACTGATTGGGTTTTTTCATAGAAGTTGCCCGATACCTCTTCCCAATTATTCTTGAAATTATTTGAATAATCCTTATGTTTCGTCCAATAATACTTCTCGAATCTTTGGATAATAGGTAAGACTTTGCCCATAACTTTTAATTTGAGTAGAATGGGAGTGCGATCGCTAGCATATCGAGGTAAATGAAACCTGCATCCGGGAATTGAAGTAACCAATCTGGGGAAACAATGGCTCGATCCAGTCTTTCTTTTGTTAAATGGTTTCGATCTCTGTTATTGGTCCACGTGAAAGCCGGACCATTAAAACCGAGATCAATTAAACCACTATGTTACATAAACGATTTAAATTGGTGCATGAAGGGGATTGTGTTAGAACCTCCCCATTTCTCCGTATTATTTTTTATCGCGTTCATGTCTCCTATACAACAGAACGGATTAGTGGTACCTGAACATCTCGACAAAAGATTAGTCCAAAAAGATTGGCGGTCCTGTAGGCGAGGAGGGCCATAAACAGCAAATAAATCCCATAAGTTATCGAGAGAAGGACACTGGATAGTGGCATAAATTAAATTAAAATCAGAATAGATAATAGAAACATTTATTTCATCTCTCCATAAGACTAACAAGCCACCACTCCTACCATTAGAGGGAACATGGTGGTAATTATTGTAACCTAAATTATATAAAAAGAAAATATTACACGTAGTAGATAATTTGGTTTCAGACAAGAAAACCAAAGCAGGCCTAGTGGCCCTAAGGAACTGGTAAAGAGCATTCTTCGTCGGGTCGTTTTCAATTCCCCAACAGTTCCAGGCAAATAAACTCATTCTTCCATCGGCTTTAAGGTAGCCGTGACCTTTTTCACAGAATTATCGGCTCCTGTTTGCCTAGCATATTTTTTGGCCGATCTTCTACCCTCCTCATCAGCGTGACGATCTAAACTCGGATAATATGTACTTGTGTTTGCTATATCTGAGGTCTGATTCAGGGAGTGTGCCATAGTAGCCCGAGTGCGTTTGGCTTTTATTATCTGGTCCAAAACTGTCCCAAAAACTGCATTAAGGAAACCAGAATGCTCACTTCCCTGACCGGGTTGATCGCTATGGGGAATAGGCCCTAGAATGCCGGTGACCGAGGTATAGTTAGTTCCCGAGAATGAGTCTAATTCTCGGCCTAAACCCCTAGTAGATAACGGTACCCTAAAAGTATCCGGATAATTTGGTTCCGAAGCCATTTTGACTATAGCTTGGTGTTCCTCAGATAAATACAATTTTAACAGATCTCCAAAGTGTAACAGAGGGGGACAAAAGTTTATAGTATGGCCGATACGACCACAAGATGTGCAAAAGCGAGGTAATTTTTCAAAACGTAATTCGACCGAGATTAATTGAGTGTTAGACAACTTTAAATTCACCCTTGGCTTAAGAGGATCAGCAATGGTTACTTCGACTCGAACCCGTCCATAGACTGTCCATTTTTGTACATCCTCTGGGGTTGTAGGCTTTAAATTTCCCATGGTTCCAGCCAACCTGTTTATGTTTGTGTTGTTGAGGTGCCTAATGGGAATCCCATGCATCTGAACCCAAAACCAGACTTTGTCGAATTTGTGGTCAATTGGTGCAATATCGGATTGACATTCCTGTAAGATAATTAATTCATCCATAATGACCCAAGGGGAGCGATCAATCGCCATTTCCAACTCCATGCCCGTTGCGAACTTAATGAGAAAGATGTTTTCTCTTATCTCGGTTAGAGAAAATTTATTTGGTCCATACAGAACACGTGAGAGTCGGATCGTCGCCTGGCTAATATCGATACGTCTATCACTACAAAACTTGGTAATCCCATGTTTAACAATCGTGGGTTCAAGGCTTAAAAGATCAAAGCCTTCAACTGTTTGGTTTGACTACTCATTTGTTGTTAGCTCCGCGAATTGTTGAAGTAAATCTGAGTTTGTAGTATCCATGATAAGAATAAACTAGAAAGAGAGAAATTAGGAGGAAATTGAGGATGAAAAGAGACTGAATCTCAACAAAAAGAAAGGAAATAAGGAGATTAAAAAGGAGGAGAGACGGTGGAAACCGTCAGAGACCGATTGTAACCGCTAGTAACCACCTTAAAAAAAGGTGGTGCCACCTCAGAAAGAGAAAACAAAACTGACCGGAAAGATTTCTCCGCTGCGCTCTTTCTCTCTCCTAATTTCTCTCTTCCACATTCGGTTTCCCAATATTTTATATTTCTTTTCTAATATTGTATAATTTCTTTTCTAATATTCGTTTGATAATTAATTGATCATCTGTAATCCCGATAGAGATTTGAGAGAAAAGTTGATGATAAGATGTCGACCCAATAACAAATTGGTAATGTATTGTTTGGATTTAATTTTGTTTCAAACCTTATTTTGATTGTTCAAATTGATTTTGTCTCGAAAACTTCATAAAGAAAACTACAAATGATTTTTCTAATTATAGGACAGCACAACGTAATTTAGACTGATAGATATTGAAAAGGGTTATTTCCCTAATGGCCCCCTACTTTGTGACCAGCTTCCCGCCTGGCCCCCTACTTTAGAAGAAATACCCATATGGCCCCCTAAAACCGTTAACTTTAACTTTCCGTCACTCTCTCTCCTCCATCTCTTTTTCTCTCTCTGCCATGTCACGCCACCTCATCTATTAGGCCACCTCATCACCTTCTCCGGCAGAAGTCGCCGGCCGGCCAAATTTCCGGCCGGCGACCTTCAAACTAAAAAAAAAAAAAAAAAAATTTAGTTTGAAGGTCGCCGGCGGGAAATTTGGCCGGCCGGCGACTTCTGCCGGAGAAGGTGATGAGGTGGCCTAATAGATGAGGTGGCGTGACATGGCAGAGAGAGAAAAAGAGATGGAGGAGAGAGAGTGACGGAAAGTTAAAGTTAACGGTTTTAGGGGGCCATATGGGTATTTCTTGTAAAGTAGGGAGCCAGGCGGGAAGCTGGTCACAAAGTAGGGGGCCATTAGGGAAATAACCCTATTGAAAAAGATTGGCAAGTCAAAAAGTTGATGCAAGACTAAAGCACAATAACAATTACAAAATTGATGACAGCCCTAGGATCAAGAGATCTGAAATACCGTCCAAAATAGATGGTCTGGATTTTGTTGCAATTAACACGTGCAGTTCACCTTTGCCTTGTCAAAAACGTTCTATTACAACCGTCGTCAATTTTGTCTTTTTGCTTATTGACTTATTTAACTCATGAACCCCATGAATTCCTTAACAAAAAAGCGTCAATTTTCCACGTCGTCCCCTATTTGGACACAAATATTGAAATGACCCACCCCCAATCTTTTATACCCAAGTTAAATAAAGGATTATTTCCCTAATGGCCCCCAACTTTGTGACCACCTTCCCGCCTGGCCCCCTACTTTACGAAAAATACCCATATGGCCCCATTCCGTTATAACATCGTCACTCTCTCTCCTCCATCATGTTTTCTCTCTCTGCCAACTCACGCCACATCATCTGTTAAGCCACCTCATCACCTTCTCCGGTAGAGGTCGTCGTCCGACCAAATTTCCGGCCGGCAACCTTCGTGATGAACAGACCTCCGGCGAAAGGAAACCCCCTTCGCCGGAGTTTAGAGAGAGAGAGATGTGAGAGGAAATTAAAAAAAAAAAAAATTAGAGAGAAAAAAAATTTGAAGGTCGCCGGCCGGAAATTTGACCGGCCGGCGACCTCTGCGGGAGAAGGTGATGAGGTGGCGTGAGTTGGCAGAGAGAGAAAACATGATGGAGGAGAGAGAGTGACGGTGTTATAACGGAAGGGGGCCATATGGGTATTTCTCGTAAAGTAGGGGGCCAGGCGGGAAGCTGGTCACAAAGTTGGGGGCCATTAGGGAAATAACCCTTAAATAAAAGCGAGCGATTTGGGAAAATAAAGAAATTATCTGAGTACAAAGTTTTGGACCGAAATAATTTTTTTTTAAATATTTTGTTCCCTCCAAACACTTAAACCCTTATATTTTTAACTTCTTCCTCTCCCAATTCGACTATGAACAAGCGAATTCCACCATAAATTCTGGCGGCCTCCTCAACAAATTCCGGACACATTTTCATCATCTCCGACAACTCTCATCTCTCATATTCTCTCTCTCTCTCTCTAGTCTCTCTATGTTTTCTCTCTCTATATATCTTCGGCGAAGGGAGGAGTCCCTTCATCGGAGACCAGACGAGATCAGATCAAATCTTGTCTTGTTCCAAACCAGACTCGTTTCAATCTAGATTCTGGCAAAGGAGCTCATCCCCTTTGGCGGAGATAGTGAGAGAAGAGAGAGGGAAAGATAGAAGAGAGAGAGACGGGAGAAAGAACAAAGCCGCCGGCTGATTCCGGTCGGCGACATACAGCCAGCAACTTTAAGCGTATGTTTGGTTGATGTGTTTTAGGATTTCCACCTTTTTTCCGGATAATTTTCCTATTTTCCCAAATCAGCGGCCTAAATAAATCCTGCATTTACACTTCTAGGGAGATCGAAATTGTGACCTCCGTATCGTAGAGTAGATGCAATACCAACTTAAATTACCAGTTGCTGGCGAGGTGATTGACTATGATTTGCGATAGTTATTACAATTGCATTAATACATCAAAGATGTGATGAACACGATAACCGTCTAATTAAAATTTTTACAAGAACAGACCTACAACTCTACTATATTATGGTCTAAAGTCCAATAACAGTTTTTTTATACCTTAATAATTCAAGTTCAATAAAACCATGAAATCCATCTCCCGAAGGAAGCAAACACGGGAGGGTTTTAGAATTTATGTCAACATTATCCAATGCTTGGGCTATCCAAATTTAACTTAACTGTACTTGGACGAAAAAATGTAATTGGAGTATGAGGGATCTATCTCAAAGTGGAGCTTTAGTTCAATATTATAGTGGGCGCCCTTCTGAAAATACTCAATAAGAATTAAACAACTATGTATAATTAAGAGTTAATTCCTATATGGCCCCTTACTTTGTGACTAACTTCCTTTATGGCCCCCTTTTTTTCGTAAATTCAAATATGGCCCCCTATTTTCAGATAAATGTCATTACTACCCTTCTTAATTCTAAATTTAAAACAAATAAAAAAATTATTTCCACCTCACCCCTCTCTCTCTCTCCACCTCATCTCTCCCGACACCTCATATCTCTCTCTCTCTCTCCAATTCACCTCTCTCTCTCTCTCCAACTCTCCTCTCCAACTCTCTCTCCTACTCACCCCTTTCTTCTCCGGCAAGGTGGCCGGCCGGAAAATTTTCCGGCCGGCCACCTTCAAACTTAAAAAAAAAAAAAAAAAAAAATCTCTCTCCTCTCTCTCTCTAAAATTTTTTTTTTTTTGAAAAATCTCTCCCTCTCTCTTAAACTCCGGCGAAGGGGGTTTCCCTTCACCGGAGGGTCTGTTCACGAACAGATCTGTTCGTGAACAGCAACTCTGTTCGTGAACAGATCCTCCGGCGAAGGAAAACCCCCTTCGCCGGAGTTTAAGAGAGAGAGAGAGAGTGGAGAGATTTTTTTTTTTTTTTAAAAAAAATTTTAGAGAAAGAGAATTTTTTTTTTTTTTAAGTTTGAAGGTGCCCGGCCGGAAAATTTTCCGGCCGGCCACCTTGCCGGAGAAGAAAGGGGTGAGTAGGAGAGAGAGAGGTGAATTGGAGAGAGAGAGAGAGAGAGAGGGGTGAGGTGTAGGGAGAGAGAGGAGTGAGGTGGAAATAATTTTTTTTATTGTTTTAAATTTAGAATTAAGAAGGGTAGTAATGACATTTATCTGAAAATAGGGGACCATATTTAAATTTACTAAAAAAAGGGGGCCATAAAAGAAGCTGGTCACAAAGTAGGGGGCCATATAGGAATTAACTCTATAATTAATGTAGTAGGATGGCTGCACAGGGTAGCATTTTAGATATTTGCGATGGGTTCTAGAACAATTTTTGATATTGCATGTTGCTATATGAATATTGGGCGCAAAATCAAGGATTGTAACTGAAAATTTAGAGATTTCATGTGAATCTAACTGTGACTTAGCACATTGCTATATTATGAACCTAACATTTTCCCATGTAAAACCTATCTGATTTATAGTTTTGGACGGAATTACATTTCGTGTTTTTATAATAAATTTTAGCCCTCTTATAGTTTAGGCATATGAACATTTGTTCTAAAACTCTTATAGAAAATTGTAATTTTTGGACCTTAACCTTTTTGTAGATTAAACACCTATTAGGTTGCCCCAATTGCACTTACAACCTATAAATTTTACAAAAAAGAATATTGACATCATTCTTATTAACCAAAGGACATGAAATTTAACCTTTCACTCAAGATCGTGCATTAAATTATGGCTTTAATTATTGAGTATACCAGAATGTGAAAAAATAAGAAGATTATGAGAGACTAATCGAGACACCTAACGATGAATTAGTTGTATTTCAATAAATTTAGAAAGGTCAACTTAAAATAAGAAATGATTTTAAGGATGTTAGGATTAATTAACCGACTTTTTGTTCTGGCATGAAGATCCTATAACCGTCCAACATTGTGAAGTTTAATAAACTCTGTCCTAACACACTAATTATAAGATTCCGCATTTTTAGGGTAAAGGTTGACTTTTATCAGGATCCTTAATAGTTCCAGCCATTCCCCTCAAGTCATCTCTATAAGTCGGCGCCATGAGATCTGGGATCCTTAAATCGAGTCTTCCAAGATCTAAACGGCTCCAACTGTCCTCCTCGCCACAAATGTTTCTTGACAATATTCTTTTACAAACTCAAGGATTTAACAATTAATAGTGGTTTTGGTGCAGTTTCAAATGGTGTAGATATTTGAAATATCACAAAATCCAACTCGTCCACATGAAATTATATGTATCGAAACATTATCAAATGTGTGTACATAGATTGTCGAGTTATTTTGCGAAAGAGGCAGACATAAATACCGATGTGATGGGGCATAAAGATGTTATTTTTTTGAGTTTGGAGAATGAATCAACTTTGAGTAACTTTATCATCAAAAAAATAACGACGCCAAATAACAATTAACGTTAGTTAATTCTGCCGTTAGTAAAAAAATGTAAGATGCCCCAAACACTTGTTTTATTTAACTTTTTATGCCCCAAACATTGATTTTTCAAACTCAAGTGTGCCTAACACTATTTTTGCAAAAATAAAATTCGAGAACAATTCAAAATAATATAAAAAACTAATTACATCTATAAAACAGATTTAAATAAACCTGCATACTCAGTATCTCTCTTTGCTGACTGTTACCTTTCTCTTTTTCTATCTCTCTCTCTCCCTCCCCTATTTCTCTCCTTCTCTTTCGCTCACTGTTTCAGCGAAGAGAGAATTTCTTTCGTCTCAGACGAATGGAAATGGTTTCACGTGAAACCCTCAAATTCTCGAGGTTATTCCATAACTCTCTCAGTTTCCCTCTTCTAATTGTTGCGGCAGAGGAGAAGAGTTTTACTTTAAATCTTAAAATTCTCCATGCAGGTTACCGATGAGGGTATCCTTCCCTAATTTGTTGGGACAATGGGAAGATAGAGAGAGACAGTGGTAGAGTTCACCTAAAATTTTCCACTCAAAATTCGGATTATCCTGGTACAAAATGCTATTCTCCAATTCATCGTCGTAAATTTAACAATTTTTTAGCAACTATCTGATGTTTGATAGATATTATTTCTAACATTAAGATACTTTAATATTTATGAACAAATTAATATTTATTTGATTGACGTATTAATTTTTAGATCAATTTCTGTGTAAATGAACGGATGAATATATACAATTAAATTTTGTGGTAACATTTTTTTGTTATATATAAGGTCGTACACGAGATCTATAAATTTATGTGTGGAGGTTTACGTGAATATGGTCAATGGATGCAAATATGTTATTTTGTTATTATTTGAATATTTTTCAAACATTGCAAAATTTGTATGAGGAGCATTTGGATTTAAAAACTTAGTGTTTACGTTTTTTACTAATGAAAGAGTCAACTAACGTTAACGGTTACGAGACATCGTTAACTTTTTGGATGATAAAGTTAGTCAAACTTTAATCATGTCCCAAACTAAAAAAGAACATATTTATGTCCCAAAACTCATCATCCGATACTTATGTCTGTTCCGTTCACAAAATAACTCTAGATTTTTTTTTTTTGAACTGACTCTAGATTTTTCTTGAATGACTTGACTATTCCCTTCACAATAAGCAATACATAAGATTTTGTCATTCAGTCTTTAAGAACTCTTAATATTAATTAAACTAAAACACTATTACAATACTGTTTAATTAAAAAGAAAGGAACATTCTTCCATATTCGGCGCTTGTTCTTCTTTCGAGCCCATTTAGCCAGCTGGTCTGCTTGAGAGTTTAATTTTCTTTTGGCGTACATGAAGATGATGCTGTCGAAATATTTTCCTATATCCCGTATTATGTTGATATGCGCTTTAGATTGTCATTGGATTTTGTGCCTTTTATCTTGAAGATGCTTGATAAGGTTGCAATTATCGCTTTCTATGATAATGTATTTATGTTCATTGTCTTTCGCCCATATCATACCTTTGAGAATGGCTATCGCCTCGCTCTCTTCACTGTTTCTAGCTCTGGTGTAGTCCGCTGCTGCTTCTATGAATTTTAAGTCTGCATTATGTACGATGAATCCTATTCCAATGTAAGATTCTACGGAAGAAAACGAAACGTCTACATTAATTTTGATATACGGAGCCGTTGGAGGTTTCCATTTCTCTACGAATGGGATGATCTTTATTGAAACTTCCTTTTGTTTTTCCGGGAAGTGATGTATCATTTTGATAATCGAATTGGTATCATTTTGATTGTGTTGGAAACACCCTTCACATCTATTCTTACAAAGAACCCATAGAATTGTAGCAAAGTGAGTATTATTCTTCGTATTACACCTATGGTCCGAGTTTTGCCACGAGAATATTCATTCCTTGATTTAAATAATTTTCTGACATATATGACACTGGAAGTTATTAGAAAATCTAATGAAAATTCTTTTCACCCAAAGTCGCCGACGAATAAGCCCGTTTAGGGGGTTTGGGTATCACAAAAAGGACATTGGGTATTGAAGACTAGAGTGAGTATGTTGCTTGAAAGCTTGCCAGCAATATGAGCTCAAATTGTTGAGTCATCCATCCATCTTGGGAACCGTAGATTTTATTCAGTTTGGATTCCTAGGGAAATTCTGACAAAGTTTTTTAGATATTTAAAAAATATCTGCCTTTTTTTCTTTGTTAAAATATCTGCCCTTATTAATGCCGATTAATATTGTCATAACCGGCCATGTTAAATTACTACTTCACATGCATCAACATCTGTCCTACTTCCAGTGCTATAATATCATTCATCTCTCATTACTCTTTCTTGTTCACAGTTTGTTTCTCTTAAATTTTATCATCTTTCTCTTTTCTTTTCTTTCTTTTATAAGATTGATCTTTCTTGTCAAGGTTCTTGATTTATCTAAGTTTGTATAAGCTTTATTAGATCCCATAATGTTAGTATGTTTTTTTTTTTTTTGTTGAGATATAATGTTAGTATGTAGTTCATAATTTGGTTAGCACTAACTTATGTCTTCATTATTTTTTTCTCTTTATCGAGTCTCTTTTTTGTTCTAAATGTAATTTTGTCATTTACATTTTTACGTATTTGAATTGCTATGTGTTCCCATACTTAGTGAATCATTTTTTTTGATGAAAGGAGGTTAATACCTCAATTTATTAAGTACTTGAATTTAAATTCATGTTGGAACAATCTGTCTCCAACTGACTTACAATATAATTTGGAATCTCATAGATTTCCGTACTTTGATTTGAAACATTTGTATATGCAGATTTTGCTAAGATATGAGCTACCTTATTTGCCTCACGATAGCAAAAATTAAACGAAGTATTTTGTAACCTTGCAAGACCCTCGACAATTTCCATAACAATTGGTTTAATCTTCCATGGGATAACCTCCCTATTCTTGGAGCAAGCCTTTATGATTGTCAATGCATCTCCTTCTAGTATAAACTCATATCCTTGGAGCAAGCCTTCATGATTGACAATTTCCATACTTAGTGAATCATTAAGTGTCTAGTATATACATTGAGGCATATGAATCCACGCCCCATTTTTGTACATAATATATATTCGTCCACTATACGCTATACATTTAACGACTGAAATTACAAAAGAATTAAGATACCCCGAAGATGGGGAAGTCAAATCTCAAATGAGAATTTATCAGCTCAATTAATTATTTTGGTTTGCCCCTTCCATCATTTAAGATATAGATTACTAAAATGATATTTAAATTAATTAATCATTATTATTACTACTATTATTGTAATTAATTATTAATTATTTATTCCTTTTAACCTTTTTCATAAAAAAAAAAATTGGGGAAGGTAATTGGGCCATCTTTCTCCCACCATTAATGGACAAAGATTAATAGAGAAGGGAAGAGTACCGACATCCGTGCCCACCATAACTTAATGTTCATTGAACCCAACTTCTCAATCTCTCCCTTTATAAACCCCTCTCCCCCTTGTCTTTATTTACTCACTCATTTTCTCACCACACACCACCAACTGGAACACCCGACTTAGAGAGAGAGAAAATTATTTTCTCATTCCTAGCTAGAGAGAGAGAAACTCGAGAAAACAAAATGCCTTCTTCTCAAACTATAATTCTATCTAAATGCATAATAACTCCAGATCAAAAATCATCAATCGGAGATCTCAAACTCTCTGTTTCTGATCTTCCTATGCTTTCTTGTCATTACATTCAAAAAGGAGTTTTATTCACTCGTCCTCCTATTCCTTTTCATTCTCTCATTTCTCTTCTCAAATTAAGCCTTTCTAAAACCCTAACTGACTTTCCAGCTCTTGCTGGTCGCTTAAAAACTGATTCCGATGGTTTTGTTTACATCGATTGTAACGACGCCGGTGTCAATTTCGTTGAAGCTGATGCCGGACATTTGTTCATTAAAGATATTCTCTCACCTGGTGATATCTCTAATTCTTTTAAAGAATTCTTCACTTTTGATATGATGATCAGTTATAATGGTCATTTTAATCCGATTGCTGCCGTTCAAGTGACGGAATTAGCTGACGGAATCTTCATCGGTTGTTCGGTCAATCATGCTGTTACTGATGGAACTTCGTTCTGGAATTTCTTCAATTCATTTGCTGAAGTTACTAGAGGATTGAAGAAGATAACTAGACAACCGGATGTTACTCGGAATTTTGTTAAAGATTCACCGGCGGTTCTTAAATTTCCAGACGGAGCTCCGAAGATAACTTTCGATGCCGATGCGCCATTAAGACAGAGAATTTTTCATTTTAGCAGAGAATCAATTCTCAAAATGAAATCAAGAGCTAATAATAATAAACGTCAAGATAATGGATTTGTTGATTCAAATTCGATTGAGTTATTAGGTAAACAGAGTAACGATGATTGGAAGAAGATAAACGGAACTGAAAATCAAAACCCTAACGGTAAGATAACGTCCGTTACTGATACTTTGTTAAAAAACCCCATCTCCGTCGGATCAATTTCAACGGTTGAGATTTCATCTTTTCAATCATTAAGTGCTCAACTATGGAGGTCAGTGACGAGAGCGAGAAAACTTCCCCCATCGAAAGTCACGACTTTTCGTATGGCGGTCAACTGTCGACACCGGATTGAACCACGTATCGACACGTATTACTTCGGAAACGCGATTCAAAGCATCCCAACCGTTGCTCCAGCTGGTGAGTTACTTTCTAGAGATTTGCGTTGGTGTGCGGAGATGTTAAACAAAAACGTGGTAAATCACGGAGATGATACGGTACGTCGCGGAGTAGAGGAGTGGGAGAAGAATCCGAGATGTTTTCCGTTAGGGAATTTGGATGGAGCGTCAATAACGATGGGGAGTTCACCGAGATTCCCAATGTATGATAATGATTTTGGGTGGGGTAGGCCGATGGCAGTTCGAAGTGGAAGGGCTAATAAATTTGATGGGAAGATATCAGCTTTCCCAGGGAGAGAAGGTGGTGGTAGTGTTGATCTCGAGGTTTGTTTGGCACCTGAAACAATGGAAGGACTTGAAAATGATCCAGAATTCATGCAGTATGTGACTACTGCCATGCCCTAATTGATTTTAACAAAGAGGAGACCATTGTTGTACTTTTAAGAGAAAGAAAATTAAGACCCCCCCCCCCCCCCCCCCCCCCCCCCCCCCTCTGTATAATGGTTGTTGAAGCTCTAAAATTCTCTCCCAAGAACAAGAAAAAAAAAAACATTGATCATCTTCCTTTCTAAGTCCCTCAAGTCACTAATTTTTACTCCAATGTGCACAATTATCTACAAGAAAATAATACTAGTAGCTATTTACCTTAGGCTGTGTTAGTATTTCTTTTATATCTGGCTTGTTTGACTAAGAGGCATTTAGGTTTGATTTGTTTTGGTAGGGAACAAATAAGCTATTTGAGGTAATTTCTAAACAACCATATCTCAATACAAATCTATCTTATGTCAAAACCATCCAAAATCAGCTCATAACATCTATCTATAAGGATATGCCAACACATCTATATGGTTGGCGAACGCTAGACACAAATCTGATACGAAAATCTAACATTCTGCTAATTTAAATTTTAGCTCAGCGTACGGGGAAAAATATAAACACCAAGTTGGGTTGGTACAACTTGTTCAAAAGGTTTTTTGTGGTACAACTAGGAGTTGCACATCTACTTGAAGAGGTGCAACTTGAAACTCCAAGCTAGGGAGGACAAACAAGACATGATATGTGTCACACAGGTGACTGGACTTGGTACTACTACTGATCTTAGATTGCAATCTCTCTGAAAGAGACCTTCCAATAATTGAAGAGTGGGGTTTTAGTGCATAAATATCTTAGGGTACTTTTCTAAACAGTGAGGCTAGGGGGACCGTCCAAAAGGACCCCCAAGTGAACCGTATGAGAGAGGAACCCCGGTTTCTCTCTCATCACGTGACTTCGGTTCACTTGGGGGTCCGTTTGGACGGTCCCCCAAGAGTTTTTGTTTTCTAAATCTTCTCTTTATTTCCTAACATATATCTCTCACTGTCCTAAGGAAAACCCCTATTGATACAAAAAAGAATTTCACGTTTTTCTTTTCATAAACGGAGCGGAAGATAAGGAAAAACCCTATTAATTGAAAGGTCGGTGTATTAATCAACTCATCAGCTCATACTAATTAGAAAACACAGAAAGAAAAGAAAATCCGCATACTCAACCACTTAAAATTAGAATATAAATTTCTAACTCTTCGGGAGAATTGAAATCTTCATATCTATGAGAAAAATACAAATGAGAAGAATTTAACAAATTACAACTCCACTAATCTTATGTTAATTGTTCATTCAGTTATATCAAAGCATAGCTTAGCTTCATCCCAAGGACCATTAATCTCAAATTTGTATTCTTGGATCTTTATAAGCCAGTATGGACAAACAACAGTAACAAACACTAACAGACTTAATAATAAAGCAAATAGTAGACGATGCAACGTGAACACTAACCCCAAGGTAACCATCATCAACGAAAACGAAAATAAAATATGAAGTTTGAAAGAGTATTTCTTGATACAATAGGTAACGAGTGGGGCGAAGAGGAATACCTGTAGTGAGAAGAGAACGATAGCAAACACTAGGAGTCTTGATGGAAGACGAGAAGCAATAAGAACCGAAGCCACAATTGAAGCATTTAGAGAGATATTACTTGTTAAGGTAGGATTGGTTAGTGCTCCAGGTGGTCTAATAGTCGACCCTGAATAGTCGTGCAAGAATAGATGGAGTATGAGAAGAGTAGCAGTTAGTGCCCATATTGAGTCTGAGCTTATCGATCGAGTAAGTGTGTGATATATTGGAGCCAAGATGTATAAACCACTAATGAAGAATGAAATATTGAGAAGGTATTGGAAAAGAAGATTGACAGAGAGGGTTTTTGCTGTTAGGAGAAGAACTAAGAAGCCTGATCCTAGAAGACCAACATCAAGTAGCAAGAGAGAAGCTTCGCTAATGCTGGATCCTAATGTATAAGTCCAAACACAAACAACAAGCGAAACAATGCATAGATACTGGGAGATTGAAACAGAGTCTTGCATAACTTTCAGCATGTCGCGTTTCACGACATTGGTGTTCATGACCATACCTTCGAGGAAAGACTCGTCCGTGTAGTTGTCGTCATACCCGGGTTGCATTCCTCCATATGCCACTTTTCGCCATTTGGGTCGGGAGAGAGATGGGTTCTCATTTTCTCTGCCCTCCATTGATAGATGATGAATGAAGTAACCCTTTATTTTGCGACAACAATCACAGAAACAATCTAAATTCTGCCAAGTGATTGTTTGTGTTTGTCATTTCGCCTAAGCTTTCTAACAACTCAAACACAAAATCCTCTTCAGGTTAATATCAGCAGAACGGGCCTGCACAAAAACGCGGAACCCGTTTAGGTCCGAATTTACAGTATAAGAGAATAGAGTAAACACCCAATATCAAGACCAAGTTCCGAATTATCAAATAGCCTTTGGCCTCCAGAAACAAAAAGGTTGAGCTCTACCACTTTGTAATTTATGTTCTTCAGAAAAAACACGAAATGGAAGAGCAATACAATTTCTTGAAGCTTTATCTTGAACTACCTCTAAAATTTGAAAAGAAGATCATACAACTACGCTGGTTGTGCCAAAGATGAAGGCTAATCATCAAAAACCTAAAACATGAAATCGAAATTCCTAGCGAACTTAACAAAAATTTAATGGTGAGGAATCAACTTGAATGTAAT
This sequence comes from Eschscholzia californica, assembly GCF_041429995.1. NCBI lineage: Eukaryota > Viridiplantae > Streptophyta > Magnoliopsida > Ranunculales > Papaveraceae > Eschscholzia > Eschscholzia californica. Next base: position 37,578,523 of record NW_028238420.1, on the reverse strand, counting down.
CTTCCGCTTATCCTAAACAAAAAAATGAATTGAACTCGAGCATCGACAAAAAGAGGATAATTTTTTTTGTCAAAAATGAAATGATTTCCAAGTTAAATCACAAACATTCTCACATTATGCCAAAGCAAACCTCAATGTTTAACTTCTGAGAGGAAGATAAGTCTAAATGATCCATAAGTAAAGAGTACACACATCGGAAGATTTCAGATAAAAAATCTATAAAATAAAGAAGGATCTGATAGAATCAATGAGAAAAGAAAGCCCTATTTCTTTGTTCAGAATTACAAATTGAAATGGTGATTCGAATACTAATGATCCATAGAAACACCAAACCGAGACCGTAATGCTAATTAACATTTGCATATCAAAGGGGGAATTACTGAAACCCCTGCCTTTTGATAATCTGATTACTGAAACCCGCACCTTTTATTAGTAATTACTAAAACCCCCGCCTTTCGTTAGATTTAACTTTGATATTTTCAATATTACTTTCTTGCCCTCTTACGTTTTACCACATCTTTTGATAATCTGATTACTAAAACCCCCACCTTTTCTAACAGGCTTGCCCCCTTACGTTTTACCCCACCTTTTGATGATTGATTTACGTTTTACACCAGGTATTTGAAATGAATGGACAAGATCAAAATGGAGGGCCAAGATGACAACAAATTATGGTCGTTTTTTGACCATTTTTTGCTCCTTTTTGAGCCTTATTTTTTCTATTTAAAACTATTAAACCACCCTACAAACTTCATCCCTATCATCAATAACTACTACTTGACATTTATTTAATGGCTTCTTCAAGTTCATCAAATGTGTATCAAAATGCAAGATCACCTAATGGTACTAGATAATCAACCATTCTCCGGCATCTGCTTCCACTTAACACTATTAGTAATCTTTTTCCGTTATGTGGAAGAAAACATATATACGAAATCTTGATTAATTCCTTAGTATTTTTCAATGCTTGAATTATCTTGTAAAGAATATACCTAATGATATTAGATAATCAACCATTCTCTGGCATCTGCTTCCACTTATATCATCAATAACTACTACTTGACATTTATTTAATGGCTTCTTCAAGTTCATCAAATGTGTATCAAAATGCAAGATCACCTAATGGTACTAGATAATCAACCATTCTCCGGCATCTGCTTCCACTTAACACTATTAGTAATATTTTTCCGTTATGTGGAAGAAAACATATATACGAAATCTTGATTAATTCCTTAGTATTTTTCAATGCTTGAATTATCTTGTAAAGAATATACCTAATGATACTAGATAATCAACCATTCTCTGGCATCTGCTTCCACTTAACACTAAAGATAATGACGTCAAATCCAAACACGGGAACTAAGACATATAACACCGCAACCTAACTTGTGATATGAATATTAACAATTTTGCAGGATTTAACAAACACGACCATTTATTCTACATAAAATCACGGTAGATGGTTAAGGGAATTCTGCACCAAGAAATTATGGAGAAATCATATATACATGTTAGAACTAACAAAAATAGACAAGAGGACCGTATGAAGTACGAACCAATTTGATTTCATGAAACACACAACAACCTAATCTTGCTTTTAATAAGTCAGTAGGTAATTTGAGGTCAAGTAGATACATAATTCTCATCTCTTTAGGCTTAACATATGCGAAGAAAGCGTGTGTTTTAACCCTTGTAAGAAGATAATTTGTAAAACATAAAATCAGCAAAATGGACTAAGATGACCTCTAATTACTGATTTCACTTGATCAGGTCATCAAGCACACCACATCAAATTAATCTTCACGTTGCACATGTCAATCAAACCCTAAAAATTGCCCACTTATCAACGTCTTATACTTTAAATTTAGGGGCAATTACTGAAACCCCCACCTTTTCATAATGCAGATTACTGAAACCCCCACCTTTCATTTATAATTACAAAAACCCCCACCTTTTTGAAAATTCTGTTAGATTTAACTTTATACTTTTAAATATTACTTTGTTACCCCTCTTACTAAAACCCCCACCTTTTCATAATAAACTTACTAAAACCCCCACCTTTCTAATATACTTACTGAAACCCCCACCTTTTCTAAACAAACTTGGACTCTTACTGAAACCCCCACCTTTTCTAATACACTTACTGAAACCCCCACCTTTTGACCACTTTTTGACTGCTTTTTGCTCCTTTTTATGCAATTTTTTTTCTATTTAAACCCAAGTTTGAGACCACCATATAAACTTCACCCCTTCCATCAACAAGTTTTACTTTAGTTATTTAATGGCTTCTTCAAGTTCATCAAATGTGTATCAAAATGCAAGATCACAACAAGAGGTAGTTTTTTTACTTTAGTTCTTTTGATTGATTTATATAATTACTGATTTTTCAATATTCACTATGTTTAGGTTATTTGTCAAATTTGCATGAGGATACTAGCTATAAAGGGTATAGATAGGTAACATTAGCATCATAACCAAAGATTAAACTTACAATATGCAGTTTACTCAATAATGGTACCTAATTCAGAACACACGATCTTAACAAAAAAAAGTTCAGAACACATGAATCTTATATATCAACAGGAATCATACGAATTCAAATACTCTAACAGTACATCCGTATGGAGTTCTAGTACGGCTATAAATTATGTGATAGTATAAAATTAAAATGTGAGACCAGAACAAACTAACTGGACTGTTTCCACAAAACTGAAGCTACAAAATCACTTAAACTGATAGTATAAATTTAAAATGTGTGGTCACACCATTAAGTGATCACACCATTGAAGCTACAAAATCACTTAAACTGATCACACCATTAAGCTACAAAATCACTTAAACTGATCGCACCATTGAAGCTACAAAATCACTTAAACTGATCACACCATTAAGTCTAAATAACAGATTACAAAACCTAATACGAGCTAAGCCTGCTAAATCTACAAGACTACAAGACTACCAACTAAAACTACCTTAATTGATTACATGGGGTCGAACCCAAAAACCTCCCTTACAGGAGGGAAACCACACAATGACACAACTACAACTAATCTAACTTCATTAAAACTACCTTAATTTTAATTTTCATATATTAAACCCTAATTTCATAAATTAAACCCTAATTTCAGTAATTGTCCCAACCCTAATTTCATACATTAAACCCTAACTTCAAAAACACATCAATATCAAACTAATTACCTTACCCTAGCTCATAATACACATCAATTCAGGGGGGGTTTCAGTAGTTTTGAATAGATTACAAGAGAGAGGGAGAGAGAGAGAGAGAGAGAGAGAGAGAGAGAGAGAGAGAGAGAGAGAGAGAGAGCACCTGATCGTTTGAGATTAACTCGGTTTGAATGGATTAACTCGTTTGAGATTAACTCGTTTTTTGTTAGGATGGAGAACATACAGTGGGTTAGCCAACGAGATTCATACTTCGAGCCACCAAAATCCCCAATTTGCTGCTCGGTTTTTGCTCAAAAAAATCTCCAATTTGCTGCTCGGTTTTTGCTCCCAAAAATCCCCAATTTGCTCGGTGGTAAAGAATGGGGTTTCGTTTTGCTGAGAGGGAAGATAGAGTCGGTTATTAGCACCCCCCATTTTTTGCTCGAAGGCGCTCAGTTTTTTATTTCAGAAACGTGGGAGCTTGTTTAACCATTGGACATTTTCGTCATTCCACCTCACTAACGGCCCTACCCCGTTAAATGTGACGGAAAAATTCAAAAAGGTGGGGGTTTTTGTAATTATAATTGAAAGGTGGGGGTTTCAGTAATCTGCATATTGAAAAGGTGGGGGTTTCAGTAATTGCCTCTTAAATTTACTTATCCATTTAAACAGATCTAACATAAACTTCTACCTACAAAAACATCTAAAACAGAGTTTCTAACGTTGCTAGACTACTATAATTATTCTTAAAATTGAAACATAATAATAATCTACTTCTACTCTATGACTAACTTTTCTAAAAGCAAGACCTATGGATTCAAATTATATGGTTATTTTCACCAGCCAAAATACCATTCCAAGCAAACATATTTCTCTGAGGCATTTCATCAAACATGTTATACCCCATCCGAAAATTACTAATTCGAGTTACCTAATTGGAGTAATTCGAATGGAGAGAGAGAGGGGAAAAAACGAACCAGGTATACTTCGGGGTAATTCGAATGAAGAAAAAGAGAGAGAGAGAGAGGGAGAATACCTAGTAGAGAGAGATGCTGGTTTCGTCGAACTTCTTGATTTCGTCGACTGGTTTCAGAGAGGGTTGGGAGAAATCACGACTAAAACTCCTGTGATCTGATTAGGGAGAAGAGGGTTTACGATATAAGCGCCCAACCTTTAAGTCGAAGGCGCCCAATTTTTCTGGTCTGTTTCATAGGTGCGAATTTAGTAAATGGGTCTTTTGGTAATTCCCTCCCACTAACGGTTGGATTCCGTCAAATCTAACGAAATGTGGGGGTTTTAGTAATTACTAATAAAAGGTGGGAGTTTCAATAATCAGATTATTAAAAGGCGGGGATTTCAGTAATTCTTCCCATATCAAATGATTTCATTAAACTAAAATATTGAGTTCAATGCCAAGTAAAATTTGGTTTATCCTTGCTAAGTAGGGGTGTACAATTAGTATCCGAACCGACCAAACCAATCCAATCCAAACATATTTGGACGGTTTGGACACCGATACAATGGTTATCCGGATTGATTTGGATAGTAAAATATAGAAACCGAGTGGTTTGGTTCAGTCTATGGATTTGCTTGACGGATAACCGAAGAAACCGAACCAAATCATTTATTATTACTTTCTATATATTATATACTAGGGTATAGCCCGTGCCCCCAGCACGGACCTCTCATGGAAATCTTGAACTTATTTTCAGATGAGGTAAGTCTTTTAATACGATAAAGAAGGTGTCGTTTGTTGTTTTTTCACTTTTTTTTTCCGGAGTATAACATTGTATAAATTAAAACGGAGCGAAAAAACATTTAAGAAACTCTAAAAACATTAAGAAAGAATATTTTAGGTACTAAATGAACAACTTGCAAATGATTATTTATGCTTTTCTGGTTCACACCATCATCCAAAGACTTTTTTATATAAACCTAGAAACCAACAAATCTAGAGGTTCCTTGGCCAATTATAAATGTTTTTGACGTACACGTTTGTATTTTACTTATTTTTACTCTTGCTAAATTTCTAGTCTATATTTACAAGCCTACATCTAATAATGAGATCTATTCCTTTGTCAATTTTAAACGTCATCAGGGCTTTGTTATAGCATTTTGTTTTAAGATCAATCATCTAAAAATAGGTTAGTCAACCAAACAACTTTGAATGAGTCAGATTTGAAGATTAAAACGAAAATAGATAAAGCCAAATAAATTCCTAACCAGAAAATAAATTTAAAATCATTATCTACAAGAAATCCGGTGTCCATCACACATTGTACAAACTCAGAAAATAAAATTTTGTGCTGTTATTAGCCACCTAATCGAAAGCAAGTTATAAAATCATCAACTCGAAAATGTTGCAACGGAATTGTCGAACTCTTACTCTCTACCAATACTTGCAGCTTCAACTTCCATCTTGAAGGTTACTATAAGATAATAATATTAACAAAAAATTCATTAATTTAATAAAAAATTTATGATAATAGATGAAAGTTAAATATATTACATTTGCAGATCTTGTGCTTGCCTAAAACACCTGAGTTCATGATAGTTTATAATTAAATCTATAACTTTTGTTTATTAGTCTTTTTATTGAAATTAAACAACAACTTGAAATTCTCGATGGAACCTTGTGGATACTTCCTATATCCCCTAATCCCTGCAGCTTTAGCTTTCGTTTTCGGTGAAAATTACAATAAAATTTATAAGAAAATTCACTTTTGTTTAATATGAAAATTGATGATAATGAATCAAAGAACAAACTAAAATAATTAAAGAAGAACTGACCAAAATTAACTTTGAATTCCAACTGCACCGAATTCCAACTGGGTATGTCTCCCTACTCCTTGAAGCATAAGCCTTTCTGCCTCTGAAACCTACAATAAAAACACACTTAAAAAATGATTTATCATTAACATGAAAGGTGATGATAATGAGTGAAACTGAATTCAATTTCCTACCAAGCTCATGTTCTTCGCTTAAAGTAACAAACCAAAATAGGATTCAACCCATTGCTCAACACAAGTTTTGTATAGGTTAATGATGGAAACTGTAACGATACAAACCTATGAAGACAAAGTTCTTACTAAATTAAATTAGGAAATTCATGTGTGAAGTATGGTAAGGCACTGATGAAATATAGAGGATCAATTATATTTAGTCTGCTTAATATTATTTTGCTAACTACATTTTGATATTCGACCATAAAGAAGAAAGCTCAAAGTTGAAAAAAGTAACATCTTTAACAACAAATTACAAATGTATATGGATTTTGATCTACTTAGGCGACCAACCATTTATCGTCAGCATATTTCATAAGTAACTAATGTTTGATCTATTATTCCACAAATCACTTCTATAATATGGGAGAGAGAGAGATAGAGAGGTACTGGGAGAATCTGAAAAGAAAGTGTTATTCAGTACCAATGATTCAGTATTTTGAAGTTGTTCTATTGTGGGCACTTCCTCTTCCTGGAAGGATTCTCTTCCAATTCCAACATAGGACTGTTTTTTCTCTCTTCTGCGACAAATGCGGAAGGACCCAATCCATCAAAAACCAAATTTCTCCCTATAATGGTAATATAAATCTCTTAAGAAAGTTCGAAATCAAAATCAAAGAACTATGTTCAAAGTATTGTAAGAGGATGTTACTGAGTCATACAGAGTGTGCTTCTTAAATTATCTCTGACAAAAAGTTATTAGAATACATTTTTCCCCTCATTTTACCCTGTCTAGATTTACCATTAAAATACACATTAATATGAAAATAACCAACGAATGAAGCCTATAGTTTTGTTCAACTCAAAAGAAAACTATATGTAAATGACCGCCATATCTTCTTATTATATATTTACCTACAGTTTATTCGAGAAACAAAACAAAGACAGCTGTTGCTCCATCCCAGATATAATTATACTACTCACATTCTTGCAGTTCTAGAATTACCCTTCGCAGCTAAATCTACAAGAATGATTACAAGAGACCTAAAGCATTTTGACAATCTCTGGTCTATAATATAAGAAAAGATCTAACCTTCGCAAATAAATATTAAGAATATGTAATATTTTAATTATATTCACATACAATGGTTATTTGAAAATAATTTAGGCATACACATAGAAGTAACTTCTGGCTATTCATAAGTTTGGTCATTTGAAAATGGAATAAACACTCCTTTTACTCATGATTCTGGACACAAAGCATACAAGTTTGGTCATTAGAAAATAATTGGGACAAATCTTATTAATGTTTGAGAGCTGATTAAAACGTCCGAGATCGTTCATCTTCATTAATGTTAGTTTCCACCATAATAGATGACAATTTTACTTTTGCTCATACCCACTGTGAAATCAATCCATTTAGCCCTAAAAAGTATGAATCTTGAGAACCATGTTAGGGTTTCAGTAGGATTCTCACTTTCAGTTCTAGAAAAACTGCATAGAGAAAATAGAAAAGATTTGGGTATGGTTTTAAATTGTCTTTCAGAATATAGATCATCTGTTACGGTGGAAACTAACATTAATGAAGAATCAGACATGGAAGCTAACTTGAAGAGATTTGAGAAACGACTATACTTCATATCGGTTTCCCCAATTAAATGACAATTTTCTGTTGGTACCCAAACCCAACTTGAACGTTACCTCAATATATCGGGGCAAAAGAAGGTGGATGTTGATCACATATGATTTATGAATCACCGGTTTGTTAACTTGAATCCTCTTCAAAGACTGAAAACACAGACAAATCTTATTAGTATTTCAGATTTAATAATCTATAATCAAAAAACCTATAATGTGGTTTTTTCTTCAAATCGTATAAATTAAATTACCTGTACAATAATCTATAACCAAAAAACCTATCAATACCTTAAAAAACATGGGGTTTCTTCTTCAAACCTATAAAAAACCTGTCAAACCTATAAAAAACAGAGAGGAACTCACCTATCAAACCTATAAAAACATGGGGTTTCTTCTTCTCCATTTAACTTAATAAAAAACCTATAAAGAAAAAAAGACTATATGATTCAATTGTTTATCATTTTTTTCTCTTCCTCGAATGTTGATAAACTATGTCGAATTAATCACATACATGTAGACTTAAGGATTTGTCAGATAATACTATTTTTTATCACTTTCTAAGTATATTGTAGCTAGTTTTAAAGTTGAAAATTCGAAAGTTTGTTTTGGAATTTTTTTGACCTTGATTTGGTTATTTTAAAAGCCCTATTGCTAAAAGCTCCAATTGATTGGAAATGCAACTAGCACCTCCCTGTTAAGTTCAAGATTTCAAAGCAACTAGGTCATTAAATTAATTATTCAATTAAAGTACATGAGAATTGTTCCAATCTACTGGAAATTCAAGGAAAAGACACCTAATCCTAAATTTATGGATATGTAAAACCTAAACTACTGAGCAAAGTTAGAAATGGTACCTGGATGATGAACAAATTTTGAGAGAGAGAGAGAGGCTGGTCTTCTCGTGCTAGAGGAGAGATAGAGAGAGACGAGATACTCTTGGGTAGGGATGGGAATTGGGCGGGTATGGGTGCCCATGGGCACTTGAAGCATTGGGGCGGGCGGGTCGGGCACAAAATTTCAATGGCTATTAGGGTAAGCGGGTTAATCGGGCAGACAATTTTGAAATTCGCCTTATCCATTACCCGCCCAAGCCCATTAAGAAGCTCGGGTAATTCGGGTATGGGCGGGCTGGTAGCGGGTAATCTCATGACTTGAAAAAAAATCACTTTTTCCTCTCCTTTTATAAAATCTCCAAACACCTTTCCTGATTCTAAAGAGACAATGTGGGGTTAAAACTAGACGTTATTTGTATTGTTCCTTTTAGGAATTTAATCTCACATTGAAAACTAATGAAGAATTCTCGTGATATATAATAAAACTTATCCCAATCTTTGTTCCCTCAAAGTCAAAGACTACTTCAGTGTTCAACTAAGAATTCTCTTGGGCCATTGCAAAGCAATGCATTGGGTTCGTGTGATTGCCCTTAAACATGTTGTTTACCATCTCAACTAAGCCTGGCAACATGGACGGTTGGGCTTCATCAACCCATAAAGTTGATGTAATTTGGTTGGTTATCATTGGGGGAGGTTAAGTGGGTGCGGGCATGGGCGGGTGCGCGGATAAAGTTTTAACCCATGCCCGCCCACCAAAACTTGACAGGCTGGGCGGAATGTGACCGAGACGGACGCGGACGTCGATGATCCTCATTGGGCCCGGGTGTCCGTGGACGGGTTCGGGCTCATGGGAAAAATTCCCACCCCTACTATTGGATATGAAGAAAGAGAGGGATGGAGATGTCCCTTTCCTTATATGAAACATCGGGCCTTGAGCTAGTGAGCATTATGAGAAATTTATGTAAGCAACCTATGTTTGCTATGGCAGGCTATGTTTATTGACACCCTAAATATTTGGGGTGAAATCTTACGTAGACTTACCATTTCAACATGCCATACTATGATACTTACATCTCACTTAACAGTGACTAGGGTAAAGCCTGTGCCCGTACGACACAGAGTTTTCTGTAAGCATGTTACATCGAATTAATTATAGACGTATACTTTAGTTATTTAAAAATCTTCAAGTAGGCAAAATAAAAATGATAACTCTAATAATAGTGGAGATTTTATTAGGTTGTTTGGAGAGAGGAGGGTAAATAGAGAGATAGGGATCATATGAATTTAAAAGGAGAGAGAAGATTCGGGGGGGGGGGGGGGGGGGTAATTATTTTTACTTTTACACATTTATTTTCTAAAGACTCTTTGAAAAAATGGGTCGTAATTCACAAATAAGAAATGAAAGTCCGAGATTTATAGATTCAAGTTATGACATGACAAAAGACCTTTGTTATTTGTTATACAGATAGTTTATTCTTATTCCACCACCATCTCTCTCAAAATTCCAACTATGGGACACTATTTCCTTTGTCGGAACTCTTTATTCTGAGAAGGAGATCTATTCTTTAAAAACAAATTTTAATTTCAAATGATGTAGGTGAAAGTGGAGATTATTAGAGAAAAAAATGGTGATGGTGCCATTCAGATGTGATGATAAAGATGAAAGATTAAGATAAGGAGAGAAATAGAGACAGGGAGAGAAAGGGAAAAAAATGGTATGTTGGTCGTGGGTGGTCATGTTCAGAGCCGATGGTGGTCTTGGTTGGAAGGTGGTGAAGATGATGACCTTTTACCTGCCTTGACTTTTGAGGGGTCCTATGTGAACGTATCGGCTATGTCCCCCTATATCACATACAGTATTAGTCTTTGTGTTTTGTGGAGATTTTGTCTTTTAAACATCTTATTAGTTAGGGTGTGTTTAACACTTTAACTTTAATACAAAACAAACCTAATATCTATTATATAAAACAGAAGGGAAGATGCTGACTGAGACAAACACCCTTTTTTTTAAATAAAAGACTAGGTTATATCCCGTGCCTATGGCACGAAGTTTTGTAAAACAAAGTAATCGTTTGAACATGTATATTCGATAAACACATAAAAAAAATTAGGTGTGACATTATTTTAGAAAAAAAACTATAACATACTATAAATGAACAAAAGCTTTCAATAAAAAAAAGAAACGACTTTTGTCGGTGTAGTTCTTTGACTCATTTCCAAAGATATTACATTGTATAAATTAAAATTGTCAACATCAAAAGGTTCCATTAAATGGAACCAGGGAATGGTCAAGAAATCCTACAACATCCAATTTTTTTTTTTTTTTGAAAAATCAAATAAAATACAGATAAACATTATGATATAGGCAATTAACACAATTCATTTTGTTTCGCAGAAAATAATTTATGTATCATAAATATTGAATAATTCATTCAATATTTCCCACATTATATGATACATAACTCATTTTGTATTCATCATAATGCTTTCTGTTATCATAATAATTCATTTTTATATTGCCAATTACAATAGTGCTCATGGATTATCCTTCGCAATCATCAAAGTAGAGAAGACGACTCTATTCATAAAAAAAAAACGACTCTCAAATCTGAGGGTTGTGATAAAATTTCTACTCACGTTGGTCAATTATTCTCTGACAGTGCGAAGGCATTTGCGTTCGTCCTTTCTCAATAAAGTATAAACACGGATCACGATTTGAGTTTGTGAAGAATGATTTAAAGTATGCCACAACAGTTTACCTATAGAAGATTGCAACAATGTCCAACCATGGTTGGGCACCATTGAAATGCAAAAGAAAATCTTTTATTATTGTTATCAGTAAAACACATTATGTTCCAACTTATTCTCATTATTAAGTATGTGTTATATAACTTTCAATAAGAAATGTATGTTTGGCATATGAAAATATTCATTTTCTCTCGAACAAAATTTATATTTTTCAATTTGAAGTTTATCGATTGTTGTCTAAAAATATAACATAACAGTTTTGTTTATTTACAAATCAACATTTGTATATAAAAAACATACTTAAGTAAATGAAAAATACATTTTACTTCAAACAAAATAGATAAATTTTAATAACAAAAAATAAAATACATTGTTTGTTAGTGAAATATATTAAAAGATTTTTCATTTTCGATTTGCAATCTTGTAAAAATTGATTTGCAATCTCGTATAAACTGATGCTATCCAATCGCATCAGCGATGTAGCCACCCATTAATTTTCCTTTATCGTTTTTATTTTTAGAACTTATTCCAATAATCTGCAGATTGTTTTTTTTTTTTGGATTTAGCTCTCTTATCCAATAAAAAAATTAATATTATCTACCAAAATAGAAAATGTCTGAGAAAACACAAATATTGTTTTTGCTAATAAACTTTCATTTTCGTATTTTGGTATTTTTACTGGATAATAACACATTACTTTGCGTTAAAAAACGTATGTTGTCACGTATTATAAAAATATAACTTTTACTAGATAATAACATATCAAATTGCGCATTATTATGACCACAAATCATATTTTGTAAATCACAATATGGAAAATCATAGTACAAAACATAATTTGAAACAACATGTTTACGAACAGAAAATATATAAAATGGATGTAATAAACAATTTGTGAAACGGTACAGAAGCTAAAACATAATTTTGAAGATAAAACCCTAAAAATAAATAAAGATGATGAAACATAACCTTGAAGATGAATCCGTACAAACTCAAGCATAAAGCAAGCAAGAAGCTGAAGCTTCATGGTTTTCTAGAGCTTCTCATGAGCATTTTCAAACCTTAATAAAACATTTTCAATCATTAATGAGGCTTAAAGATGTAGACGATGAATCATTCATTACGTTTTGTTTCTGACGTTTAGGGTTCCGATTATGCTCTATAATGTGTTTGGTGAACCTTCTGAAATGTATGGTGAAGAAATAAGAAATATTGAGAGATCGAGAAAGAGAGAGCAATGCTTCTTCTCGATTTCTAGAGAGAGAAACTGAGATGAAGTAGGTTTTTTGTTGGATGAATACACGTTTTGTTGTGTGGGATGGATTGAGGTCGTCTGACTCCTTAAAATTTGAACGGGAATTGAATAGGAATTAGGTCGGAAGAGATTTCATGTCTACGAGGGTAATTAAATTTTTTTTGATGAGAAATACAGGAAGAACAAGAAAAAAACTAACAAATTACGCTACATTCATAATAAAAGACGGCGCAGTATTCCAAATCTTCTTTTGCCGATTGATTCTCCCCCATTTTGCCAGCTTGTCAGCTTTCGCATTGCATTCTCTGGGAGTGTAAGTGAAGATCATTTCGGTGAAGTGATTACGGAGCTTCATTGTCGATGAAATGATCTGTTTCGATTGCCACATGAGGCCATCACTTTGGTTGTTTGCAAAGTTTACCATATTAAGGTTGTCACTTTCTATATGAATGAATTTGATTTGGAATTGAATTGCCCAAGTTATGCTGAAGTGTAAGGCTAGACTCTCACATTCCTCCACGTTTTGTGCACGAACCGTATCTGCTGCTGCTATAACAAAGTTAGCCTGTTCATCATGTATAATACAACTTATTCCTGCTGGTTCCGTGAGATTCCTGAAAGGTGCATCTATGTTAATCTTGAGAAATGGTGTCGATGGAGGTTTCCATTGGTGTTGCTTTGGTTGTTTCCTGCACTTATTAGTTAGTAAATATTCTGTATTCAATGGTGAGGTAGAAGAATGTTTAATCCTTTCAATGATTTGAACCGGAGTTTGCTTAATGGTTTGGAAGCAATTTTCGCATCTAGCTTTCCAAATAAACCACATAATTTTAGCATATAGGCTCGTTTGCTCTTCATCTAATCGTTTCCACTGTTGAACCCACTGAGCAACAGAGTCTAAAGCATCAGACCGAATATGGAAGTGAAACCAAATGGCCTTAGCATAGTCACAATGCAACATCACATGGTCTAAAGATTCCTCCTCAGTACAATGGATACAGTTATAAATATTTCCAATGAATTTACCTATTTTCCTTCTAACAAGTAAGCTATTAGTGCAGCATTTCCAAAGGAATAGTTTGATGCATGGAATCATATTGATATTCCAGATAAATAACCAGTCTATTGTTTCCTGCTGATAGAGATTATTACTATTTCTTAGGTAGTTGTACATCGACTTTATGGAGAATTTACCTGATTTGGTCAAAGACCATATTGCCGTATCTTCTTTATCTGCTTGTAGCTGGATGCTTAAAATCACGTTACCTGTATCATTGTCAAAACAGTTGTTAATTATATTCATATTCCAAGTATTATTTTCAATTAGTTGGGCAACCCACTTAATATTGGTAGCGCTACGGTTAACAATAGGAGGAGGATGATCGGGGATCCAATAGTCGTTCCATATGTTAATCTTCTCTCCTTTGTTGACGTCCCAGAAGATTAAGTTGTTAACCTGGTTAAACTGCTTGCATATATTTTTCCAAGACCACGAGTGGTTTTGTTTGGGTGCAGAAGGATATACCGTTTTAGGAAAATATTTATCTTTAAGAATTTGCACCCAAACCGAATGAGGGTTGTTGATAATACGCCAGATAATTTTGTTAAGGAAGACTTGATTATCCAGATGGGGGAGACGAAAACCCAACCCTCCTTGATTGCGGGGTTTACATATGGCGGGACAGCTGATGGTGTGAAAGGTTTTGGATTTTCCCCACCAGAAAGTCCTTTGTGTGGACTCAATGCTGTTACTAATGCCTTTGGGTATGCCTTGATTACGAGGGTAATTAATTAGGTCCAAAGTGCTAAATAACTAAAATCCTTTTTTGGGAGGATATGACTTTAATCTATTTTTGTGTTTTATTTTAGGTCTTATCCTCATGGACCCAATTAAATATAATCTATATAACAAAACAGGACTTGTTTTGCTGACTGGGACAAAATGAATGCTCCCTTTCGCTGACTAGGATTGCACATGTGGTCCACTTGCTAACTAGATAGAATGTGTCCTTAGCAACATAAATTTGGCTGTCCAAATTCACGTATTTTAATCAAAACCTTTAAACTCTTTATTAGTTTCAAATTTAACCGTTGATTACTTGATTTCATCCTTCTTAAAAAATGGTGTGTGGGGAAGGGGTCATTTCAGTTTCCCCATCCACGTTTTCTCTCTTTACTTGGTGTGACCTTTCATGGGAATGCACCCGAATTTCGATTTCTTCATATTCCGTTAATTGAATTCATGTCAATAAATCCATCTTTTGAAACCATTATTCTCTATTTATTTCTCCAAATAAATGTTATCTTTGATCATCCTCTTCTCTAGACCTACTCTTTACTATATTTGTTTGTTCTGAGTTTTACATCTTCACAATCTTTATTTTTTTATATTTTTTTTAGAGCACAATCTCTATCTTATTCGTTCAATTTGTTTTTTCTTACATTGAAATTTTGCAATTGATTCTTTCATTTTTTGTTATCGTGTTTGTTGCAGGTGTTATATGAACTTGATTGGGAATTCGACCTTGAGGTGTATAATCACAACTGAATTGTATTTGCATATGTTATTGTTCATTTTTTCTTTTATGGAGCTCTCTATTTTTGTATGGTTGTGTAAGGATTTGCAATATCTACAATAATCCAAACATGGAGCATATGATGGGCCTAGAAAGTTTCCTAAATAGGTCACCACCCGCAAGTATACGGGTGTCAAGTAGTAAACCCGGTAAGACCGGAGTCGATCCGCGGAGACTAAGTCAAACTCAACCTTAAACCTAAAACTAACTTGGATTTTTGAATTCGATTTTGATTTTTGACGATTGAATAGTAAAGTATTAAAATAACGTAAATAAGTAATAACGGCGAACGGATGAATGGAGGAGAAGTCTAGGGTTTTGAATCTATTTTAATCATGCATAAACATCGATTTAAATCTATTACCTTTTGGTGACTAAACGAATAATCAATTCTTAAGGACTCTAACTATTATTTATCAACTATCAAGTATCAAATATTAAAGAACCTAATCTAAATATAATGGATCAAGACTATCGAAGTATAAGTAATGAAAAACTCAAAAAGAAATTGAAATATGTCTAAGCACTTAAGTTGTCGAAATAATCATCTAATAATCATGCATAACAAAAACGTCATCAAAACCCTAAACTATGTATTTAGCTACTCATCACTAAAGAGATCATAATCATGGTGGGATAAATGAGAAATAATAATATTAAATAAAGAAAAAGAATCGAAGAAGAAAACACCTTTTTTCTCGCGAATTTCCCTCTGTGCAGCCAAACAGACCCTTAGAGAAAATAATTTTCTCTTCTTCCCGGAAACGATTTCCTGGTGAGAAAATTATTTTCCTCGACTGGTTCTTCTCTCTCTACTGTTTTTTCCTTCTTTCTCTCTCTAAACTTTCTCTTTCTCCCTCTAAAACAGTAATGTAACTCTTCTTTTCTCTCTCTAATCAAAACAGTAAAGAAATAGAGAGATTTCAATCGGTTTTACTAATTCAAAAATATATCTCTCTACAATTTCTCTATTTCTCTCTGTAATCTCCCTCTCTTACAATTCTTTCTCTCTCTACAATCTCTCTCTCTGTTTCTCTCTTTCTCTCACAAAAAGAGAAGAAATTAGAGGAAGAAGAAAATGAAAGTAGTTGCTCCCTGTTTTGGCCGTGGAGGATCAAAAAATGGATAAGCTGAACACTTTTTTTTTATGATAATGGTGTACTCTTTTGTTTTATTCCCAGCCGAGAGATCCCCTCTCTCTAACTTCCCTTTCTCGGTTTGTAAGAGAGAAGGAAATAAATCTTTCCTTTCTCTCTCTAAAACCAGAGAAGAGAGAAAGATAACTTTCCCTTCTAATCACCACGGTTGTAACGTTTCTATTTCTGTCTTCTTTCTGTTTTTATGTTGGATACCAGCTTTCTCTTTCCCTCTCGGTTCTTTCTATAAGGAAAAGATTTCCTTATCTTCCATGTTCACTGTTATACTGTTGGGATTTAGAGAAAAGGAAGGAGAAGGGAAGTACCCAATCAACGTGTGCTTGTTGGCAAGAGGAGAAGATTTGGTGCTATGCGGCTTACTGGAACAACATACAACACGCTCCTTGGATGACGCCTCGTGTCACTGATGGGCCTAGAAAGGTTATCCTAAATAGGTCTACACCCGCAAGTGCACGGGTGTCAAGTTATAATATTTCCGGTAAGACCGGTTCGTTCCTCAGAGACTAAGTGAAACCTATTCTAAGACTTGGAAGTAACTCGGTTTTGATTTTGAAATTGGTTTTTAGTTTTGGTTTTAAATTAAAATAAATAAAATAAAATTACAGAAAGAAAATAATTACAAATGATACAAGGAACTCAAATGGGGGAGAGCCTAGGGTTTTCTGAATCCGTCTTCCTAACAATTCTAACGACAATTTAATTTGGTCTAATTCGATTGTTCTTTGTATAACTCAGGTTTTCAGTCCATGGATGGTCTAAAAACCCGGAAGATATTATCGTTAAAATAATAAAAACTTTAATAAATTGTCGAGAAAATGATTATTACGACTTCATCTAAACCCTAGATAGAGAATTAGTTACTTATGGACATGAAATAAAAGAATTTGGAAAATAAAGTAAAGAGAGGGAGAAGAAAACTTAACTTTTTCGCTATTTCAGAACCAAACAGGGCCTTAGGGAAAGATTTTCCTTTTGTTTTCCCAAAATTCTGCCAAACAGACCCTTAGGGAAAACGATTTTCTCGTCTTCCCGGAATCGGTTTCCCTGTGAGAAAATTATTTTCTCACCTATTTTCTCATCTTCTTCAACCTTCTTTCTTTCTGTTTCTTTCTCACTCTTTCTGTAATCTCTCTCTCTCTTTCTCTTTAATCTCCCTCTCTCTCACTAAGAGGTAATAAACAACAAGAGAGATCAAATATCAAGAAAAATCAAATTAATCTCTTTAAAACCGAATTTCTGTTTCTCTCTCTCTCTACAATAGCTCTCTTTCTGTTTCTCTTTCCCTCTCTACAACTCTCTCTTTCTCTCACAAAAAGGAAGAATTACAAACAGAAGAAGAAGAAGAAGAAAGGTAGATGATGATGATGATGATCTCTCCACGGTTTTATGTCTCTGTTCTTTTTTTCTTTTCGTTTCTGTTTAACCCGAGACCCCCTACATCACTCTCTCTCTCTCTCTAATATCTCTGTTAAATTGAGCTCGAGAGGCTTCGTCCCATCCGAGATGATTTTAGCTCTCTTCTCTCTCTCTGTCTTATACCAGCCAAACCGAGAATCTCAATCTCCCTCAAAATCTTTGTTGTTTTAGGAGATAAAGATGAGAGAGAGAGAGAAAGATCATCAATCCAAATCAAGAGAAAATACTTTCTCTATTTTAAAATCTCTTTCCTTCTTTGATTCCAGCCGAAATCTGATCTCCTTCTCTCTTTAATTCGAAATCTCGGTTCATCTCTTTCCTTCCAGCTTCTATTCTTTGTTTTATCATTGTCTTTCGAAATCTCTCATCGAATTTCTCTCTGAATCCAGCCCACATTCAATTGAAATTTCTTTCCTTCTCTCTCTCTCTACTGTTTGTTATTCTTTCCAATTTAAGAAGATACATGGAGAAAGAGGAGAGAAGTTCACGTGTTTCGGGTTACCATGCTACGCTGGATTCGGATAAGCTAGGGTGCAATAGGGAGTACCGGTACTGAGTAGAGAAGCCGTCAGATGGATTTGTTCTTGCGTGTCGCCTAGGGATCACTGGATTTTCCCGGGACCATGGGAGTATAATGCGTAGCAATGCACTGAATCAGCGCTTGGACTGATTCCCGAAATATCCCAACTGCCCACCAGTGTACCAAGAATTTGTCCCTCACCGCCAGATTGTTCGCCACGTGTCACTGAAAGATCCAAGTTGATTTGATTTTGACCGAAACTTTGATCCGCTCTATTTTGCTCATCCGGGCTCCGATTCGACTCCCGTTTTCGCCTTTGGACTCGTCTTGGACTCTACTCTCATCCGAGCACCAATATTTGCCAAAATACCCTTGTCATTAAAATGACCAAAATGCCCCTCAAGCATGTCTTTATCATAGTGTTTTTGCATCGAACTCCGTAAATGAGACCTGAGAAAGAAAATCAAACAAATCATCAGAGTAACAGCTCGAATTGGACCAACTAACCCGAGTTAAGAGATTCAGATGGGACATTTTCATGTCTCATCAGTCACCATAGCAAGCTGATCGTCGGATCTAGTGGCCGCACGGAGGGAAACATGCGTCACATTATACAGGATCAGCACTTGGAGAAAATCCCGAGAATGTCCCGCTGGTGCCCACCTTTGTACCGAATTTTTCGTACTAACGTCCAGATTCGTGCCACATGTCATTGAAATGCCCTAACTTGACCGGATATTGACCAAAACTTTGACGTGATAAAATTATCTCATCCGAACTCCGATTTGACCTCTGTTTCCGCCGTTGGATTCGTCTTGGGCTCTACTTTCATCCGAGCATCAAAAATTGATCACAACTCGCTGAAAATTAAAATGACCAAAATGCCCCTCTTTCATCTATTTTTCGAGCCCAAATCCGTAGAAGATACCTGAGAAAGAAAATCAAACAAATCATCAGAGTAACCGCTCGAATCGGACTAACTGACCCGAGTTAAGAGATTCAGATGAGACATTTTCATGTCTCATCAGCATATCATTTTCTTCATTAACTTGGTTCGAAACTCGACAAACTTCAGGTATACAATCACAACTGAAATATACTCATAAGATGTTTCCAAATATATAAGATTTGGAATAACTCTTTACGTTTATGTCACTTGAAATTTTTCATCATTATATATGTCCCTACTTTGTGTATTTGTAGTTTTATAAGGTTGTGTTTTTATAAAGGACTAGATATAGCCCGTGCCTTCGGCACGGTGCAATCCATTTTCAAAATATAACAAAATACGACAAAATCAAACATATCGTATAATATTTAATGGAAAATTTAGGATGATAGATGTTCGCAAGATCCATAAATAAGATAACATAATGGAGAAAATTTAGATATATATGGTGTCGATAGGGTTTAAATTGTTTTGGAGGTGGAGGGATGTAATAGATGTATGTTTTATCTTGATTATAATGTAATTTATGTGATCTAATTTTCGTCTAGATCACACCAATTCATATAGAAAGATAAAATTTAGATTGCGAAGATTTGAAAAGTGTTGTTCTTAAGGTATAAGAAAACAAACAAAAATTTACGTCGTTAACGTATAAAACTATCACCTTCTATTCGTCGCCTTTTTTTGTTGCATATATCAACAGTACTAAAGGTGCTAGAACCCATCAAAAGTATAATGGTTTACAAGAGCACACTGGTCTACCAAGACATAAACAAAACTCTCAAAACAGAAAAGCATAAGCTGTAACCTAGCCCCATATCTAAACAGTTTCAAGAATAATAGGGACCCTAGTATAAGCACAAGAAAACAGAAGCATAATTTCATACATCATTTGTTAACTCTTATTCTGACAACCCACGTAACATAATTCCTATTCTGATAACCCCTGCCCTATCTTTGTCTATTATCCTATACAACTCCACATTGAAATCAGATGGTAGTAGGCCCTCTTTTATTCTGGCTGGTATTCTTTCCTTGAACACCTCAAAACACAAAGGGCAAAAGTGACATGATTCGCTCTGCCTACTTGTATGTGTCCATCACAACTTTGCCTACATGTATACAACTCATCATCCATTAAACATCAATAGTTCAGAACAATGAACTTAAAGATAGGAAAGTAAAGGGACAAAGAGAAGGGCAAAGGCTATACTTTCTTCGGATCATAAACGACATACTCATTATACTCTAAAGGTATGTCTTTGTACTCATAGGTGACAACTCGGGCATCAGGCTCTTTAAAGCCCCCCTTACATCTGAAGTGTTCAGATTCTTCCATTTTCTTTCTCTCTGGACCTTTCAATCTTATTTCATTTTCTTCAAACGAGTTCGTATCATGTTTTTTTAAGAGTCAAAGATCAGTTGGTATTCACGAAACTGTAAATGTTGAAAAAAGTAAAAGTCCCCATATTTACCGTCACTAATACCAAAACACGGTTGTGGTTGTTATGGCGTTGGTACAGATATGCATGAAAGCTAACATGGGAGACTGGTTATAAAATTTATCTGAATCAGACTAAAAGAAAATATTTATACGATATATATCAAAATAAGATCGAAACGATGTTAAATATGTAATCATATATTCATATTCATCAACCTTGTAAGACATACCTTCATCCTTCTCCCTTGTAAATTTGGTGAAGAATATGTCCTTAATTTGATGGATTCTAAGAAAAATCCAATCCATTTCTTGTAATCCTTATGAAACATACTCTTTTCCTTCTCCTCCTGTAAATGATATCGAGCATGTCATAAATTCAAATTCAATACAAATTTAAACTGAAAAATAAATGATTGGTAAGAGTAAGAGAGTACTCAAATTTCAAGAGACCATGAAAGAGACTGTTGAAGTTACATAGGCAGTAAAAAAATCTAACAAACGAACCCTAGAAACAATAAAAATAACCATAATACAAATCAAACTCAAAGAAACCCTAGAAACAATTAAAGGTTTAGATATTTTTATTGAAGTTTAGATAGAACTAAAACAATGAAAGGTTTTTATACTTCATTATAAAGATATGTACAAAGATACTGATTAGTTTATCCTATACTGCGTTAAATATGAAACTAAAGCGTTATTCTCCACGAGAAAGTTTGGACTGATTCTTATAAACCTTGAAGTGATCGAAGATAAATTTCCAAACTATTCTAAGATTTTTTCTATTATCTATAATACCTGCATCTATCGAGCATTTATTTTTTAGACCTAAAGTATAGGTTCAACTTCAAAACCCTTAACTTTGTCTGCTTTCAACATACCTCCTATTACAACTCTTTAACCATATTTTCCATTTGTAACTAAAACTCTAATGTACCCAAAGTTTCCCACAAAAACCCCTCCCCTCCCTTGTATCCTAGTATGGGTATGATAGATGGAAGTGTTAGATGTTAAGGAACTCGAAAAGCTACCAAAAGTATATAAAAGATAGGGACAGGTGAAAGTCAAAAATAAAAAATATTTAGAACTCACCATAGTTCAAAGAAAGCAATATGACTAAATGATAGTCTTTAAGTAGTTCTAGAAAGTAAACCTGCACCATAACATCAAACAAAACTTTCATGCCTCTTCAAACAAAACACTGCAAACCTCTTTTGAAATTGATTCAAATTACCGTAATTAAACAAATGTTATCCGAACAAAGTTGATGAAGAGGGTAACAAGCTGCTAAATCAAAAAAAGAAGTCATCCTTAAATTCAATAATCCATCGAAGAAAGCCGCCAAAAAAAGTAAAGAGCTAAGTAAAAAAAAAGAAAACATACCCATGTTCCATTTTTTTTTTCGGAATTCGGCGCGATCATCGTCATTGAGGAATTATATCAAATGTGTTTTATGCAACTTTAAATAGTGAATCTTCATGCTCCAAACATGCGAAATTTTCAATCTTTATCCTTCCATACTAACATGATGAACTTCAAAAGTGCACTTATCACTATAGAGCTGCAGAAAAAATAAATTAAAGATTTGGAACGGCAAAAAATATACCATCCATATAACAAACATTAGCTTAGAAATCCAAAATCTAACATCAGTTATTTCATTCAATACCCAGAAACACAGAAATCCAAAACGAAATAATCATTTCATCAACCGGAACTAAGAGGTAGTGAGAACTAATTTGAACCCTAAAACTGATTATGACAGGATTGCTAAAGCTTTTAGGTTACTTTCCTCTTCATCATGAAAGTGTATTCAAACTCAACTTTAAAAGGGAGATTTTGATGCCCTTACCCAATGAGATTCAAATAAAAGAAAATTTCTGAAAGTGGTACAAACCTTTTCTCCAATATGTGTAAGTTGTTATCCATTGGTAACCAACACCAATTAGAACCTGATGAGAGAGAGATAAATGCTACAATTATGAGAGAGAAGAAGTAACCTAAAACATCATTAAATTTTGTAACGGAAGGAGGATAAGAGGCATGTCAGAAATGAGAAAACAATTTTAATGAGGAAGAGCTAGGGTCCTTAACGCTCTTCTGGTGGAATAAAGGGAAGGGTGTAGATTAAAAGAATGGAGGGTGTAGATTAAAAGAATTAAGTGGGTTTAGTCACCTTTTTTAGTGGATCAATAAATCAAGGTGGGTAATAGATATGAAGGTAAAAAATGTTTCAAAATTGCAACGGACGACCGGATTTGTCTTTTGTCTTGTCCCAGTCAGCAAAAAACTTTGCGTTTTATTATATAGATTTGCAAGCTCTTCATGAGTCTTCATAGGGAACATATGATGTTTCTTCTTTAGCCTCCTTCCTTCTTTGACATACTTTTTCTTTTCTTCCATATAATGAAGTGTGTACATATTATAATCTCTTTCTATATATATACACATTTTGTTAGCATTCCTGGTCGGCCATATGACTCACACATTCAAGGTGGGAAAGTAATAAGTTCTCTACGGTGTTTCCAAAACAATGCCTGTTCAATGCCTAAAAAAAATAAAAAAATGTTTGTTCTTCTTGTTCATGTTGATTCTAGAAAAGAGGATTCAAGTTCGCTACCACAAAGAGAAATCCATTCACATAAACGGATTATAAATTTATCCTGAATTCCAAGTTGAGACAAACTCTCTATTTGTACTTTATATCTTCCTAATTTTTACACTGTGTTTATATTTGTAATTATCTCATTTGATCTTTCTCTCACTTTAATTCTTCACAAAGTTTATTTTTCGTTTACACCCACATGCTCCAAAAGTCAAATTCGACTATTAATTGTTCATTACTTTTGTTCTGAAGTCATTATCCAATCATAAGTGTTTCGACCAAGGACGATATATTCACACCCATGTTATTAAACAGGTAATGTTAATAACATTTATATTCAAAATTTAATCTTCAATGTTTTTCAACTTCTAACGTTAAAAGGTGTTTGATGAAACGCACAAACCAGATCTTGAACCATGGACTATATTAATTAAAGGTAAAATAAATGGAGCCTATCTTTGCACCAACATAAAGCCTCGAACACATGGCCTTCAGGTCAGAACTTAGGTTCATAACCACTCCGGCCAATGTTCTTGGCAATGGAGCCTATTTTGATGGTGCTCTGTTATAAAACGCCATTTGCATGGGTTCAACCTAATTAAGTAACACTTCAATTTAGGGTTATATATATGATTTATGGTTTTTTTTATATTCAATTTGTTTATTCACATGTGTATACCAATTATGAATAATCATTGATTTCCATGTATAACATGATATATGAATTGGAAACAACAAAATGTTTCTCAATCGTTAGCTAAAATTCCAAAAGTTCCATGACCACCTGAGGAAAATTACCAGAGGTCTTAGTCACCACTTTTCGTCACCAACACCATCAAGAAAGACGCTCGACTAGCTAAGTATGTTTATAAACTTTGATTTCTTTTAAGGTACAACTTTAATAAAAATCAAATGGAGAAGAACCACTTATTCCGCTTCATGAACACATCCCTCAATTGTGTAACAAAATGTACATTCTTAGAGAAAGAAATCCTTTCATCTTCGTAATAGTTCTCAACCAATCCGTAGCGAACCAAATCCTAAATGAAAGTGCTCGTGCCGAAGGCACGGGTTATGCCTCGTTTATTTAAAAAAGAAAGAAAAGAATAAGGGTCCGTTTGATACGTGTGAAAATATTTGATGTGAAAGTTGTTTTCTTTCTCGTGGGAAAGAAAACCATTTTACCATGTTAAAATGCAAATTTAAGTGTTTGATACAACCTAGGATTTCCCCAAAAAATTCAAATTCAAGTGTTCGGTAAGATTGTGAAAGTGAAACTAGTAATAAAATGGCATAAATAGAACTTATTAGGTTGATTTTATAAATGGCCGATGGTATTAGATAAACAAAAAAAAAAACAAATACAATAATAAAACGGACACTCTATCACATTAATTTTAATGTTCAAGTAATTTGCATTAACATCCCCTTCAAAGAAACAAAAAATAAGCAACATAAATAGAGTAGAGGAAATCTATGAATGATGTCGCCAACGGTACTCTTCACACATAATTGTTGCTAACTAATCTTTTTTTAAATACCACTCTGGTGTCGGTCCAAGTATGGCACTTTGTTCTTCAGGTGAAGGTTCAAATTCAGTACTTTCAAGTGGATCACTTCGCCTCACATATCCAACGGATCTACATTCATTATGTGGTTGTGAATGATCCAACAAGCTATTACCATATAAACTTGTGTTGTGAAGTCGTAAAATGTAAATGCTCGTAGGCAAGCAAATCTTTTTAAGTAACCCAAAACACCTTTCTATTACATTTCTCAATGAAGAATGTCAATAATTAAATAACTCTTTAACATTTGCAGGAAGACGACCACGATGTTCGTTGAGATGATAACGGACTCCACGATAAGGTGTCATAAAACCAGGAGCATTTGGGAAATCTATGTCACCTAAGCAGTATTTCCCTATGAATACTAAGTGTTGTAGTTGAAACAATTTAATCAAGCTATGCAACAAACATATAACTATGGATTATGAAACTAACCAGTTGGGATAGTCAATGAGTCAATTGGACTTTTTAATGCGGATTTCATTAATACTCGACCATCACGAGCCGATCATTCCCATCCAGCTAAAACATACATAATTCTCATATTGAAACCACATTCTACAAGAATATTTTGTCGTATATCACCTTTATGGTTACGAAATATTGGTTGATCCTTGGTTAGCACAGTTGCATATATATATATATATATATATATCTACCATCAATAGCCCCCACAACATTCTACAAGTAAATTAAGCAGCATACTATACCTTAAAGTAATGATGCCAAGCTTTACACAAAACAAATTTAGAAACTAGTTATCATCCATGATTAACTTAAAGTAATGATGCCAAGCTTGGGGACACATACTATCATTAGGAGATGATCTACTATCAGGGAGTTTTAATAAGTCTTTCTGCATTTCAAGACAACATTAAAGTAACAACTTATTGTCTCTCCTGAACGAATAAAATTGAAGTTCGCATTTCTATTCTTGATGTCATGGCCGATAATAAAGAGGATGATCGCAACTTGTTCTTCAACTGTTATGTACCTTCCGTCATACAAACCCTTCAATTTTAGCTTATTACACAATATGCGGAATGAAGTTCTATTTATCTGAAGATTTTCATGACATACTCGATCACTTTCGTTGTATAACCGCTTCAAAAATTGTTCTCGATGTTTGTTCAAACTTGTTGAATCCTTATAATTGGTGGACGCTTGCATTCCATTACCATGTCAATTGTACAAGCAACCATACATACTATGTAAAGAATTTCTTCTTCATCGTCATCCACAACACTAACTCCACCATCCATTGTAGTAGTTTCTTCATCCATGTTCACTCAATCTAAAACCTATCAAAATTAGCTGACTTTTCCACCTGATGATAACCCTTTAAAAGAATACCAATCACTTCAAACACGCTAGTTCGAGTAAATATGAACACCAATAAACTTTTTGTTTATTAGCATCACAAGCGATAAACTCTTTCTTGCTACCTTTAATACTCATGTGAACATTGGAATTGATGGGAAAGACGCCTAAGAACTCTGCAAAGATGAAACAATAAACTAACTATGAAAATCTCTTAAGGGCATTGTTTCAAACAGTTTACGTACATGATTAAAGAAGTTTGAAATCAAAAAATTATATTGAAGTGGTAAAAAAAAAACTTGAAATAAGAAGAATTCATGATCACACTCCTAATAGTTGCACAAGTAATTAACACCCAATCTTGTCAGCTGTTTTGTATCAACTCAAGATTCTTTGATCCTTTATTAGTAAACTTTGAATTCCTTCACAAACTACGACCCATCTCTCTATCTCTCCTCAATCAATCAAAAGCAATTCACTCAAAATCCAATACCACCAAAAAAACAGTACAACAAAAAACAATACTAGAAAAAGCAATCTCCATTGAATCTAAAAAAACTCAGATCATCGATTCATTCAGTATGTGTCTGACCATCTCAATTTGTGTTCAAACAAGAAACATAATTGTTACTTTCTTGTTCGAATTGTTGGTAATACAACTGCTGAGATAACATCACAGTTTAAGACCACTAAAGATGTAATAACCGAAAGTAAACTGAACTTCATCAATAGGACTTAATTATGCATTTCACATGATTTGCAATTTGAACAAACTTTTTGTTCATGGGTAGGTTATGAATAAGAAGTTTGAACAAACTTAATAATAAAACTATTAATTGAAGTGGGGTTGTATAATCGATTCAACTCACGTTTCTGTTCATCATTTACAGTTTAAGTACCCTAAATACCCCACTAAATTTCAAAATCAGATAACTACGAAAACCCATTTTGAGATGAAAATTTGGCAGATAGCAATTAAAATAAGCAAATTCAGGGGGAAATTTGACCTAATTATTTTGGCAAACTAGCAGGTAAATGAGAAGCAAGAGGGGGACAATCTAACCTGCTACTTTGATCTGGAGAACTTCCTTTACTTTAAGAACTTTAATTTGGAAATAAAATGAAGAACCAGGTTCTAGAGAGAGAGTTCGATATAAGTAGCAATTAGGGGAAAAATCAAGTGAAGAACCAGGTTTTAGAGATAGACTTCGATCTGAGTAACAATTAGGAAAAATCAAATGAAGAACCAACTTCGATTTTGTTGTTGGGAGATAGAGAGAATCATTGGGAGAGAAAAATTGATCGAGAGAAAGAAAGAAAGAAAAAGAGTTGGGATTGGAGCCCGCGTTTTCTAGCTCATGAGAAAACCATTTTGCCACCTTCTTTGTGGTAAAATATATTTGAGGCTTTTCCAACCTTTTTCCTCATAAGAGTTCGACTTTGCCACGTTTTAGTTTGAATCAAATTGTGGAAATCGATTTTCGTAAGAAAATCGATTTTCCCACTCTATTTTCACGGGTTTCAAACGGACCCTAAAAGTAAACAGTATGTAGAAAGAAAAAAAGAGTTATTTCCCTTTTAGCCCCCTATTTTGTGACCAGCTTCCTTCTTGGCCCCTGTTTTTCATAAATTTAAATTTGACCCCTTATTTTCAAGTAAATGTCATAATTACCCTTCGTATTTCAAAATAAAAATATTAAAAAAAGAGATATTTCCACCTACCTCTCTTTTCACCTCACCTCTCTCTTCTCCGGCGAAGGTATAGTTATGGCGAGAGAGGTGAGGTGGAAAAATATCTTTTTTTTAATATTTTTATTTTGAAATTAGGAAGGGTAGTTATGACATTTACTTGAAAATAAGGGGTCAAATTTGAATTTATGAAAAATAGGGGGTCAAGAAGGAAGCTGGTCACAAAGTAAGGGCCCAAAAAGGAAATAACTCAAGAAAGAAAAAAAAAAAAAAAAACGAGAGGGACTTCTCCTAACTTATAGAGCTATTCAGGTTCTACTTTCCATCTCTCTCAATTCCTCCTCTAATAAGTTTAGAAATAAAATGTGAGTTTAGGTGTCGTTTGACAACACTGAAATAAGTTACTTCTTTTCTTATTTAAGTAGAAAAACAAAAAAGTTAGTTTGGTAATATGAAAAAATTTCGACTTCATTTAAGCTAAAATTTGACTTTATTTTAAAGTTTATATTTCCTGCTTTTGACTGAAAAATTAAGCAACTTATTTTCAACATATGCATGAATTTTACTTTACCCAAAAAAAAAAAAAAATTTGTTTACTGCGCCCAACCACCACTATACACCTTTACCACCACCAAACCTCCACCACCACTGTACCTTTCCACCACCAGACCTCCACCACCACACCTCAACCACTACCACGACCACCATCACCACCACCACTGTATCTCAACCACCACCACCATTTGTATTTCAAACACCACTACCACCACCGTACCTAAACCAACATCATACCTCCACCGCCACCACCACCACCAGCATCATACCTCCACCAGCACCATCATACCACCACCTCCACTTTCAAAAGAGTGACTATGAAAGTCATAAATCAATTTAATTGAAATCAAGTATATTATGAGAAAAAGAAAATAAAAAAGTAAAATATTTATAGAGATGATTATGACTGTATGAAGAGACATAATCTTAGAGATGTGTATCTCGTAATTTTAATTCAACCAAGGCAATGGTTCATTATTGCCAACATTCTGTGCACGACTATAGTCAAAGGCTTAATACTTCAGACAAATATACATGTTAGCACCCTTCCATCGGCCACATACTGTAGACAACTATACATGTTACCACCCTTTGATGATAGAGGGTCTGTATCTGAGAAATTGCTAAACTTAAGTTCTAACTGCCGGGAAATGCATAATTTTTTCTTAAAAGAAAAAGAAGAAGACGAATTGTATTTTTGCTTAATATTATACTAAAATGTGCCCCATAGAGAAAAAATTATTAGGTCCAACAATGAATTCAATCACATTAAAGAAATCAAACCCACACATAATGTAACAAAGTAATTCATTAAAATGCAAAATGCAGAAAACTTGGATTTGAATTTTAATTCATAAATTACAGATCAAAGGGAGAAAGAAGAAGAAGAAAAAAGAAGATGATAATATTCATAGGTGGGAGATAATAAATTAACTCATGTTTAATTTTCATTTCTTGGCGAAAAGACCACCAAATCCACCAGATTTTTTAGGAGGAACAGCTACAGAATTACCCTTTCGACCACCACTGGTAGTGCTAGTTTTCTCCTCCTCAACCTTCTTAAGAATTGGATCAGTCTCAAGCAATATTTGATCTTCTTTCTGCATTCCTCCTAGGATCCAATCAAAAAACCCTTTCTCTTCTTTGCTTGCTCCACCTTTTGCTGCTGTAGCTGCATATACTCTTCCTTTTGTTGCTACTACTGCTGGAGCAAAACCAATTGTAAATGATGCCATCTCTCTCTCTCTCTCTCTCTCTCTCTAGATGATTGGGTGTTGAAGTTCTTGTATTGGTATGAATTCAGTGGAGAAGAATGAAAGAGAGGGCCTCTATGGTTGGGATAATATATTGTTTTGTTTTCTTGAGCATGAGTTCTCCACAAGTGCCTTATCCTCATCCTTGTTTTTATTATTAATTTTTAAAAGACTTAAAATTCCAAATTTTGGTGGAAAAAAGTGTTATTGGGCCCGAAAAAATTTGTCGACCACAGGTTTCGTCGAACCAGTTGGGCCAAGTTTTATCTGTCTAACATATGTAGCCCGTCTTGGGCAACCACATCAGTCGCTGTCCTGTGATCAACCCACATATTTGAAAACAAATTACGGTATAAATATTATATATACTAGTAAAATGTGAAAGAACAAGTAGACTAATCAAATAATGGCTAGCTTTTTCTTTATGGAATTTTGAATTATCCCTAGCCATTTGATTGTTCTCGCTAAGACGTGGAATTTTACCCTGTTTTTAAATTGCGACATGACACAAATAGTTGTGATTTTGTGACGCCGTTAGAAAGATTTCACAGTTCCGAACCAAGTTAATTTTTTGTTTGAAAGTTCATAATTGAAGAACAAATCTGAAAACTGTGATAGAAATAAAGTAACAAATTTTATTTGAAATTTCACTTGAGTTAGTCCACAAAATTAGAATTGAAATAATGTATGGAATCTTGTCTCAAAGTTCACAATTGACAAATGAATGAGAAAATTGGAGTCTAAATAAAACAAAAAAATGAAAATGTAGAATTAGTACAAATTAACAATGGGGGAATTGGATTAAATAGATACTAAATTGGAATAAATTGGGTTGAATTAGGAAATTGGATTTATCTTTATATTTACAAACATAAAATGATATAAAAATCGAGTACTCATAGTTTGTAGCTTTACACACCCAAAACCCTCTCCCAAGTCCCAATCCAAAAGTACTACCAAGTTTTTGTGATCTACATATGCAAAAATGCAGTAGTTTGTAGAGACTATGAGGAAAACTTTGTTACAGCCTGCACAGATATCATCACAGTTCCGAACGCATTAGTAGCGGATGTTGGGTTTTCCTCCTAGTGGGGAAACCTAGTTGGGTTTGGATTAGGAAACCAAACCTGGGCCCGAGTCGAGTTTCTTTGGGTCGGTTACTTATGACGGTGGAATTAGGATTAAGGGGAGTCTATAAATACTACCTTAACCTAATTTAGATGTGTGTGAGGAGCACCAAAGGGGGCAACACAATTAGAAACGCACAAGAGAAGAAGGGAGAGAAGGAGGTTGCCGAGAAGAGCGGGGCAGAACTTTTTCAGCACGCGCAGTCTTCTTTGTTCGGAAAATCCGACGGTGAGTTCTTCTCCGATTGAGCTGAAATTTGGCAGAACTGTTCTTGACATATTCATCTAGTATTTGTACGGAGGGATCATTGATTGATCGCCGGAATCCTAGTGAATTTAGGGTCGTTTTGGACTGCAGATTTCTGGGCTGTTTTATTCTTTCTTGTGAGGGTTTCTCCGTGTTTCTTCGTGTTTGAGATTGATTCTTTTGGGAAGGGTCTGAGTCTCGGTTGGACGTAGTCTGTAACTACTTTGCTATCATAGTTGATTTGGTTGGACTACGAGTCCCGTGGTTTTTACTTCTCACGTTGAGAAGGTTTTCCACGTTAAAAATCGTTGTCTTATTTACTTTCAGTTCTTTGTTTATTGCTCCCACATATTCTTCTATATTATCTTCGTAACTAACACAAAGGGGAAAAACTCTTGTTTCCGCTGCGCCTAAGTGCCCGTTTTTCCCAACAAGTGGTATCAGAGCTCCAGGTTAGAGAGTTCTTTGGATTGTGATAACTTCGGTTATTGGTTTGTTTGTGTTAGTGATGGAAAATATGGGTAGAATGATAAGTTTGAATGGTGTTAATTATCATCTATGGAAGAGTAAGATGGAAGACTTGCTCTTTGTGAAGGAATTTCACGCTCTGGTGTTTCATGAGAAGAAACCTGATGAGAAGACTGAAGATCAGCGGGCGACTGAAGATCAGTGGGCATTGTTACATCGTCAAGTGTGTGGTTTGATGAGTCAATGGATAGATGACAATGTGCTACATCATATTGAGAATGAGACTGATGCTCGTTCGTTGTGGTTGAAGCTGGAGCAATTTTTTGCTTGGAAGACAGGAAACAGTAAGATGTATACGATGAAAAAATTGTTAGGGATAGCAAGGCTGGATGTTTCCAGGGCTGTCAAGAAGAAGCAGGGCTGTCGAGGAAAAGCGGAACTGGCTGTTTCCAGGGCGGTCAAGGGGACAACATGGCTGGCTGTTTCTCCCACCTTGTCGGAGGGGGAGTTTGTTGGGTTTTCCTCCTAGTGGGGAAACCTAGTTGGGTTTGGATTAGGAAACCAAACCTGGGCCCGAGTCGAGTTTCTTTGGGTCGGTTACTTATGACGGTGGAATTAGGATTAAGGGGGAGTCTATAAATACTATCTTAACCTAATTTAGATGTGTGTGAGGAGCACCAAAGGGGGCAACACAATTAGAAACGCACAAGAGAAGAAGGGAGAGAAGGAGGTTGCCGAGAAGAGCGGGGCAGAACTTTTTCAGCACGCGCAGTCTTCGTTGTTCGGAAAATCCGACGGTGAGTTCTTCTCCGATTGAGCTGAAATTTGGCAGAACTGTTCTTGACATATTCATCTAGTATTTGTACGGAGGGATCATTGATTGATCGCCGGAATCCTAGTGAATTTAGGGTCGTTTTGGACTGCAGATTTCTGGGCTGTTTTATTCTTTCTTGTGAGGGTTTCTCCGTGTTTCTTCGTGTTTGAGATTGATTCTTTTGGGAAGGGTCTGAATCTCGGTTGGACGTAGTCTGTAACTACTTTGCTATCATAGTTGATTTGGTTGGACTACGAGTCCCGTGGTTTTTACTTCTCACGTTGAGGAGGTTTTCCACGTTAAAAATCGCTGTCTTATTTACTTTCAGTTCTTTGTTTATTGCTCCCACATATTCTTCTATATTATCCTCGTAACTAACACAAAGGGGAAAAACTCTTGTTTCCGCTGCGCCTAAGTGCCCGTTTTTCCCAACAGCGGAAGCAATGGCGGTTTAACTAGCCATTGCTCGAGCGAAATCATTACATAGTTGGAATTGTGTTATCGAAGGAGATGCAATGGTTGTGATTGAAGCTTGTTCAAAATACAATCCGAAATTGCGATTTTTGAAAACGTTCAATTTCAATATTGTCCGCGCAAGATTAATGAAGTTGCTCACTTATTAGCTAAGCTCGCTCTTAATGAGAATGTAACTCAAATTTGGGAGGTTCCTAATACCCCTAATTGTATTGTAAGTCCATTGGCGACTGATAAAGCCAATATTTTGATTTAATAAATTCTAGGCATATGCCTACTTTCATAAAAAAAAAACATATGCAAAAATGCATGAACCATAAGATTACACTTGTAAGTTAGATATATAATTATTTTATTTTTGGTTATAGATTACAAATATTTGAGTTTTCTTTTTGTTGAAATTACAAATATTTGAGTTGATATATAAATTTGATAATTTAATTCAGTACCATTATTTTCTATTTCTTCGAAGGGACACGACCATCCGTTCCGGCGAGCATCTCATACTTGTTTTTCCTTGTTAAATTTGTGCATTGGAATCCAAGAGATCCTGCCAAAACTCTTTGAATATAGTTGGCAACTTCTATTGGAGATTTCCCACCTTTACAAGTAAGTTCCATAGGCAATTGATTCAAGAATGTAATTTCAAAAGTAGGCATAGGGTTCATTAACACAAAATAAGGGTCCATCAACTTAAACCCTCGAGCCGATGTGCCATAAAACACGGTTTGTTTAGTATTAATCGCTACTGGAACAATTCTATCCGTTAACTCTGCAAAGAGTGCACTAAACCTAAGAAGAAACGGTTCTCTGCACGTTGTTCCTTCTGGGCAAATCACCAAATCCCCTTCTTCAAGCAAACGTTTGATTTTCGCAGCATCTTTCTCTCTTTCTCGTGCCAAAGCAACAACTTTAATCGGAGAAATTAATTCGGAATATTTGCTTATACTATAAGTTACACAACTGATTTTTCTACCTAAAGCCACTGCGGTAACAATAGGGTCCAAAATGGTTCTATGATTGCAAACAAATAGAACTCCATTTTGACCCTTCTTTGGAGGAGGTGGGGGATTTCCCTTGACGATTAATTTTATACCGAGGATTTTATAATTATATCGAGCGATTCTTTCGGGTAAGGGAATGTTGGTATAGACCCTAAGAATGGAGAGAAAGAAACCTATAGGAATCCATAAGAAGGTTAAAAAAACACTTATGGGAGTTGGTCTATTAACCAATCTCCCTTCATGAAATATCACTTGGTTTAGAAGCTTATTTCTTGGAACCGGTTCACATTTGGTCTTTGGTACTATATAACCTTCCTGCAGAAAAAAATATTAATGATCTAGGATTAGAATCATAAAATTTATGATTAATCTCATTAAGTAAATAAAGTAGGTCAAAAATAAATGTTAAAATATTAATCATTCAACATCTATAACTTCAAAAGTCTAATGTTTATTATGATTGATGGGACTAGAAGTAATACAAAGATCGGTTGCTAGATGTTTACAAAGAGAACGGAATTTTAGGAACTATGATTTTGTCCTAATTAGATAAATCATATGAGTAGAAAAAAACCTGAAAGAATAATAATCATATGACTTAGCTTCAAACACGAAAAAGAAAAACCTCTTCTGCTATAAATCATGTGGCATGACTTGTTTTTAACTAAGGAAGGAAAAAAAGGTTATGTTTGCGTAAAATTCAATATTAACCACACACAAAGTATTTGTGAATGACATAGAAAAAGCATGGACTCAATTTTGACCTGAGTAGGTACGAAAAGAGATTTCCTCCAAATGTAGAGGTTTGATTAGATATGATTTATTTCCAACCACTAAGAATAAATATAGATTCAATTGGAGTCGAACTCAACACAAGTATTATGAAATTTAAATCTTCTTATCTTATCGTATTGGCGGCCCTATATGCATTAAATGTTAAAAGTGTTCAAGATGAAAAAAGAATAAATTCTTTGAAATCTTGAAATTAGACCATTTCCTCAGGGTGAATGAATTTGTACTAGTTTAGTTAAAGTAGAAAGCATTTGTGACTTGAGGTACAATATTGTTTAAAGTTTGTAATTATTAGCAATTTTAAGATGTTAGAGAAAGAAAAAGTGGTTCAAACCTTGCAAATAGACATGAAACCATGATCAGCTTCTCTATCTCCCATACCTAAATCAGGCAAATTCTCACCAAATTCTCTCTCTATAGCTTTCCTTTTACGAACTCCAACAAGAACACCAGGTTTCATAACAAACCCACTTAATTTCCCAGATTTCAAAACTTTTAATTCTGTACCCAAAACTTTATCAACACCCAAAAAGTTCTTAACAAAAGGTTCAACCATAATTCTAGGGTTTGCAGTAACAATATATCTTTTCCCAAAAGAATTGAAAACCTTCCAACTCTCAGGATGAACATCTTCAGAATAAAATTTGGGTAAAACAGATCTAGCAACAATTTCAACATCTCTCATCTTCAAACCAGAAAAGGTTATAAAGATTAATAATTTGATAGCCAAAGATTCAGATATGAAAATGTATAAAAAATAAATAAATGGAACTGAAGTTAAAAGAAGTAGTCCTCTTAAAAGACTACCAGCTTCAATGGCAATAAGCATGAGATAAGGGAAACCATGCCTTGAAATTAAAAGGGTTCCATCTAAATCAGCAGCTACTGATTGATCTGATCTATTTTTTGTACAACATTTAGAGATGGGTGGGAAATTATGATGAAGAGAACCCATTTATGGCTTGAGGGTTACTAGCTTAGAGAAGAGAAAGAAAAAAGAGAGAAAGTGAGGAGGAGGTGGATAGCTAGTTAGCATAGTTGGAGTTTTATAGTTTCACACAATATATTTGAAATCATGCATGATATACTTATTTTTTTGGTTGAAAAATGCATGATATACTTGAGAAATTTATTTAGCAATGTTTTAATAATTTTAGTATGGTAAAATCCCACATTGCCAAGAGATCGTATAATGTCCCTTATAACGTAGTTGCTATCAACTCAGATGGTTAGTTCTGCACAATCTTATAACAGTTTTTTTTGTTCATTATTTGTACACTAGAGTCGAGGTTTTTAAGATTGGGTGCAAAACCTAATTTGTATCATTCATTTATATTGAGTATCAATATCGATAAGTTGTTGAAAGTGAACTTTTAAATCAAGTTTGGATTTGGGCCTAATATGAAATATGGGCTTGAGTAAATGGTGTTATCAAACTAGAAGGGGGAAAGAAAGAAAAATACTCCTTCAATTAATTAAAAAGAGGTAGTAGAGTTTCCTATGTCTACTTCTTGAGTAAGGTTAGAGAGAGAAAGAATTAGGGTTTTCTTTGGAGAAAAGCATTTTGTGAAGAAATTTGAAGTAATTAATTGGTATGTATCTATAACTATTATCTAATGTTTTTTTTATGGGTTATTTCTCTAATGGCCCCCAACTTTGTGACCAGCTTCCCGCCTGGCCCCCTACTTTACGAGAAATACCCATATGGCCCCCTTCCGTTATAACACCGTTACTCTCTCTCTCTTCCATTTATTTTCTCTCTCCTCCAACATGTTTTCTCTTTCTGCCACTTCGTTAAAACCAGCCAACTCATCATCTTCTCCGGGAAGGTCGCCGGCCGACCAATTTTCCGGCCGGCGACCTTCAAACCTGAAAAAAAAATAAATTATTTCGTCTCTCCTCTCTAAAAAATTATTTTTTTTCACCTCCCTCCCTCTCTCTCTAAACTCCGGCGAAGGGGGTTTCCCTTCGCCGGAGGACCTTGAAGGTCTGCCGGAACAGACCTTGATCTGCTCGAGCAGATCTGGAAGGTCTCCCGACCTCCGGCGAAGGGTAACCATCTTCGCCGGAGTTTAGAGAGAGAGAGAGGAGGTAAAAATTTTTTTTTTTTTGAGAGAGAGAGAGGAGAGATGGAAATTTTTTTTTTTTTGGTTTGTAGGTCGCCGGCCGGAAAATGGTCGGCCGGCGACCTTCCCGGAGAAGATGATGAGTTGGCTGGTTTTAACGAGGTGGCAGAGAGAGAAAACATGTTGGAGGAGAGAGAAAAGAAATGGAAGAGAGAGAGTAACGGTGTTATAACGGAAGGGGGCCATATGGGTATTTCTCGTAAAGTAGGGGGTCAGGCGGGAAGCTGGTCACAAAGTTGGGGGCCATTAGGAAAATAGCCCTTTTTTATTTGTTAATGAAAAGAACAACAACAATATTAATGTTTATGTTGAATGAAGATTTGTGATTGAATGATGGTTAGTTTGAGTATATGGTGTTAGATCATTTATGTTATAGTTGTTATCTTTTCTTAAATCTCCAACAAATGGTATCAGGGCCATGTTATCTTATCATTTCAACATTTTTGAGAATCTAGGGTTTGTGAAAAAAAAAAATTGGGTGTCTTGTAAGAAAACTGACAAATATGGTGCAATCTCAAATACCTAGGTTAACAAAAGAAAACTATGAACATTAGTCCATTCAAATGAGTGGATTGTTGAGATCTCAAGATTTGTGGGATATTGTTCAAAATGGTTATGTAGAGCCAACTTTAGAAGAAGAGGATATTATGAATGACTTGCAAAAAAGTGTCCTTAAAGATTCAAGCAAGAATGATAAAAAAATCTTTGTTTCTTATATAGCGAAGGATTGATAGTTCTACATTTGAAAAAGTGTCCGAAGTAAAATCATGGAAAGAGGCTTGGAATATTCTCAAGAATTCTTTTAGAGGAGTTGATAAAGTGGTGAAGGCTTGTCTTCAAATTTTGCGTTGTGAATTTGAAAGGTTGAGTATGAATAAAAGAGAACTTATCTCCGATTATGTTTCAAGAGTATTGTCTAATGTTAACGAAATGAAAAGGTGTGGTGAAAAATGTGATGATGTTCAGGTGATGGAGAAGATTCTACGGTCTTTGACACCTAAATTTGATAATGTGGCTATTGTTGTTGAAGAATCAAAAGACTTGGAATCCATGAAGGTAGATGAATGGATGAGAACTTTGCAAATCCATGAAGAAAGGGTGAATATAAATGTTGCAACCTCTTCAAATTGTTTGGTTGATCAAGTACTTCAAGCAAAACTCACTTTTAAAGAAAAACAATATACACCCCAAAAAGAAAGAGACTATGAGAGTTATGGTAGAGTTTATGATAATTGTAGAAGAGGCTTTGGAAGCCAAAGAGGAAATAAAAATTTAATAGAGGAAGAACAAATGAACCAAGAGGAAGAGGTAGAGGAAACTTTACTACACCTTATAATAGCCAAGGTAGAGACAAAAGGGATATTGAATGCTATAATTGTCACAAACTTGGGCATTATAGTAATGAATGTTGGTATAAAAATGAAGTTAAGGAAGAACCAAACCTTGTTGAGGATGAAGTAGAAATTAATGTTGATCCTACATTGTTATTCTCTAGTGATGGTCTTGATGAATCACAAACAATTACTTGGTATTTCGATACCAGTGCGAGTAGTCATATTTGTGGGAAAAGAAAATTATTTGTTAAAGTAAATGAAAATATAAAAGGGAATGTAAAGTTTGGTGAC
Source organism: Eschscholzia californica (assembly GCF_041429995.1). NCBI lineage: Eukaryota > Viridiplantae > Streptophyta > Magnoliopsida > Ranunculales > Papaveraceae > Eschscholzia > Eschscholzia californica. The sequence goes on along the minus strand of NW_028238420.1, from coordinate 37,540,213 downwards.
TCCTTGAAGATTTCGGTGTTAGAAAAAGGTAATATCCTCATTCAACCAAAAAAACGGCAAACATAGCTACAACTTTGATGTTTACTATGTTCCCGAAATGAAGAATAATATTTTGAGTTTGGGGCAACCTTTAGAGAAGGGATATGATATTAGATTGAAGGATTTTTCATCTCACTTTAAGAGATAGAAGTGGAACTCATATTGCTAAGGTAAAGATGGCAAAATATAGATTATTTCCTTTGAGCATTCAACATGGTGATATAAAATGCTTAAACTTTATTGTGAAAGATGAATCTTGGTTGTGGCAATTGAGACTTGGTCATCTAAATTTTGACGGGATGAAGACTTTGGCAAACAAGAATATGGTAAGTGGTTTACCATGTATTGATCACCCAAACAAAGTGTGTGAAGGATCATCGAACAAGTTTTTCTAAAGAAGGAAGGTGGAGAACATCTAATATATTAGAGCTTGTGCAGACCGATGTTTGTGGTCCGTTCAAGGCAATGGAAAATGGAAGTAATAATTACGTTCTTACTTTTATTAATGATTTTAGTAGAAAACACATGGGTTTATTTCTTAAAAAATAAATCCGAAGTATTTGAAGTATTCAAAGAGTTCAAAAAAATGGTTGAGAAACAAAGTGGGGTTTTATGGAAAAGAAACTAAAGTCCGATAGAGGTGAAAAATATACCTCAAGCGCATTTGATATGTTTTGTAGAGAACATGGGATTGTTCATGAACTTATTCCGGCATACACACCATAACTAAATGAAGTTGCCGAAAGGAAAAAATCACACCATATTAAACATGGCAGAAAGCATGTTAATAGAAAAAAGTTTTCTTAAAGAATTTTGGGGTGAAGTCGTTATATGTGCCGTATACTTGTTAAATAGATGTCCCACCAAAAAGTGTCTATATAAAGACACCGCAAGAAGCATGGGGTTATTATAAGCCCATTGTATCTCATTTAAAGATATTTGGATGTATTGCTTATGCAAAGATACCGGAAACAAGAAGAACAAAACTTGATAACAAAGGTGAGAAACGTATTTTTCTTGGATATAATGAGCAAACAAAATGTTACAAGTTGTTTAATCCAATTGTCAACAAAGTTTTCTTTAGTAGAGATGTGGTGTAATGAAAAGAAATTACTCAAGTTTAACTTTAGACTTGAAGGTGAAGAAGAAGAAGAAGAAGAAGAAGAAGAAGAAGAAGAAGAAGAAGAAGAAGAAGAAGAAGAAGAAGAAGATGAAGATGAAGATGCACTACCTAGAGAATTTCAAAGAGGCCCACAAATACCATCATCCGAATCATTGGGGGGAGTTCTAATGAAAGGACAATGAAAACTAGAAGTTTGAGAGAGATTTATGAAATCGTGAATAATGAAGAAGAATTAAACTTGTGTTGTTTTCTCATGGATTGTGATCATATTAGTTATGAAGAAACCATTCAAGAAGAAAAATGAAAAAATTCAATGAATGAAGAAATTAATGCAATTGAAAAAAAAAATTGATACTTGAGAATTGACAAGTTTGCCGAAGGGATACAAACTTATTGGTGTAAAATGGGTGTAAACTGGGTGTATAAGACAAAGAAGAATGAAAGTGGAGAAGTCTTAAGATATAAAGCAATACTTGTCGCTAAAGTTACAAGCAAAGAGCCGACATTGATTATAGTGAGGTATTTGCTCCCGTTGCTCGTATGGAAACAATAAGATTGTTAATCTCTATAACGGCTCAATATTCATGGAAGATTTATCAACTTGATGTCAAGTCGGCATTTTTGAATGGTATCCTAGAGGAAGAGATATATGTTGAACAACCTTTGGGATATGTTAGAGACGGAAAAGAAGATAAAGTTTATAAGTTGAAGAAGACCCTTTATGGGTTAAAGCAAGCTCCACGTGCATGGAATGCGAGAATTGATAAATATTTTCAAGAAAATGGGTTTGAAAGTGTCCTCATAAGCACACTTTATATATGAAAGTGAAAGAAGACGGAGGTATGTTATTTGTTTGTCTATATGTCGATGATTTGATATTCACCGGTAATGATTAAAGACTATTTGATGAGTTCAAAAAGAGCATGGTTAAGGAATTTGATATGACCCATATTGGGTTGTTGGGTCATTTCCTTGGTATTGAAGTGAAGCAAATGAAAAATGACATATTTATTTCTCGAAGTGAATATGCTAAGGAGGTCCTTAAAAGGTTTCAAATGGAGTCAAGTAATCCGGTAAACACCCCTCTTGAAAATGGAGTAGAATTGAGAAAATGCACAAGAAAAAGTGATGCCGATCCTATATATTTGAAAAGTTTGATTGAGTCCACGTTATCTTACATGCACAAGGTCGGATATTCTCTATGGAGTTGAGGCAGTGATCAGTAGGTACATGGAGAGACCGGATGAATCTCATCTTAATGTTGCAAAGAGCTCCTTCGATATGTTACAGGTACGCTCAATGATGGTTTATTTTTCTCTTGTGAACATGATTTTAAGCTTATCAAGTATTCCGATAGTGATTGGGATAGAGACTTAGATGAAAGAAAGAGTACATCGGGGTTTGTACTTTTTATGGGTTACACGACATTTACTTGGTCCTCTAAAAAACAACCCATTGTCACTTTATCTACTTGTGAAGCGGAATATGTAATCCCTGGCCGACTCTATGGTTTGTCATATAATTTGGTTAAGAAATATGTTGAAGCATCTTCAATGCCCTCAAGTTGCTCCAACCGAAGTGTTCCTTGATAACAAATCGGCTATTCCTTTAGCCAAGAATCTCATTTGTCATGAAAGAAGCAAGCATATTGATACACGCTACCATTTTATTCGTGAACATGTTAAAAAAGGTGATATTGAAGTGATGTATTGCAAGTCTCAAGATCAAATAACGGATATATTGACGAAGCCCTTGAAGCATGATGTCTTTGAAAGATTGAGGTTGATGTTAGGTATGAGAAGTTGTGAAAATTTGGTTTACAGGGGGATGTTGAACGTGGGCTTTTAAACTAAATTTGGGTTTAGGCCTAATATGAAATGTGGGCTTGAGTAAATGGTGTTATCAAACTAGAAGGGGCAAATAAGGAAAAAAGACTCCTTGAATTAATTAAAAGAAGGTAGTAGAGTTTCTTATGTCTACTTCTTGAGTAAGCTTAGAGAGAGAAAGAAGTGGAGCTTTCTTTGGAGAAGATTCTTTTCTAAAGAAATTCAAAGTAATCAATTGGTGTGTATCTATAGATATTATCTAATGTTTTTTAATGTCTTTTTCTTTGTTAATGAAAAGAACAACAACAATGTCAGTGTTATGTTGAACAAAGACTTGTGATTGAAGGATGGTTAGTTTGAGTATATGGTGTTAGATCCTTTATGTTATAGTTGTTATATTTTCTTAAAACATAGATTACATAAGCATTTTATAAACCTAAGATGATTGTGTCATCTAACTTTTCTACGGGTAGCCATTCCTAATTTGCTCTCTCTAGTCTCTAGGTCATAAGGTTTTATTCAAAATTTAGATTGGTAAATATTGGACTAATATGCCATCAAAATACTAGACTCATCTAAAAAGTGGAGTCACCTGCCCACCTCCATAATAAGAAAAAAAAAAACTTGATAGATCAATTACCAAAATCAACTATATGAAACTAAACATTTTTTTGTTGAAATTATTTGAAATTTAGATTGGTAAGGATTGGAGTAATATGCCATGAAAATATTAGACTCGTCTAAAAACTGGAGCCATGCCCACCTCCATAATAAGAAAAGAAAACTTTCTTTATATTTTAAAAAGATAAAATTTGTCGAAACTTTCTTATATTTTAAAAAGATATAATTTGTCCTAATGAACATTACAATTGTTTCATTCCCACCAAATGAAACTGGCTTGGTTGTTTAGCGTTTTTATTAGGGCAGATCTGACTAGTGAGAGTGGGGTGGTCGAAGAGGTTGATGGTTGATAAAGAACCTCAAGTAAAATATTCAATTTGAGAGAGAGAGAGAGAGAGAGAAACAATTTGGGAGAGGGAGGGAGGGAGATTTTAGATTAGGTAAAACAATAAGGGTTATTTCTCAAATGGCTCCCAACTTTGTGACCAGCTTCCTGCCTGACCCTCTAGATTAGCAAAAATACCCATATGATCCCCTTTTCCCGTTATCTTTAACTGTCCGTTACTCTCACTCCTCCACCTCATTTCCTCTCTCTGCTAAGTCACTTGAAACGCCACATCATCATCTTCTCCGGCAGGTGTTACCGGCCGGCGACCTTCAAACATTAAAAAAAATAAACTTTTTTTTCTCTCTCCTCTCCCTCTCTCTAAATTTTTTTTCCCCCCTCTTTCTCTCTAGAAATCTAGAGAGAGAGGAGAACAGACCAGATCTGTTTGTGATGAACACGAATAGACCAGATCTGTTCGTGTTCATCACGAACAGACCAGGCCTGTTCGTGAAACCTCTCTCTCTAGATCTGTTCTAGAGAGAGAGAGAGAGGGGAAAGAAAAAAAGTTAGAGAGAGAGAGGAGAGAGATTTTTTTTTTTTTATGGTTGAAGGTCGCCGGCCGAAAATTTGGCCGCCCGGCGACCCCTGCCGGAGAAGATAATGATGTGGCGTTTCAGGTGACTTGGCAGAGAGAGGAAATGAGGTAGAGGAGTGAGAGTAACGGACAGTTAAAGATAACGGAAAAAGAGAGCCATATGGGTATTTCTGCTAATATAGGGGGCCAGGCAGGAAGCTGGTCACAAAGTTGGGGGCCATTTGGAAAATAACCCAAACAATAATGACCTTATTAATTACACATTAATTGGTTATTTGTAATTAATACTATTGTCACTTATAGTTTATTTGTAATTTACTATTGTCACTTATAGTTCTCCATAATAATGAATTGAGAAAGAAACAGTAAATTAACAAGGGGGAGTATTGAATTTCTGACCTCGTGCTAGAGATATGAGATGACCAACTAAGCTACAACTCTTATTCTAAAATAGTTTAGAGGACCCCTTGCTTTTTGAGAAAATTTGTAGTTTGAGGGAGCCTTGTGCGACCGTACTAGTCGCACCCCCTAAGACGGGCCCTAAGAGATGATATGGAAGACTAACAGGAGAAGATCCAAGAACATGTCATATTCTCTTAAAGAAAAGTTAGTTTTGAAGTTTATTTAAAGAAACATGCTATCTACTTTGTTGCAGGTTCCTCTCTATGATGGTGATCTATATACAAGAAAGATGTATATTATGATGATCATTTTGGAGGGGTATGACTCGGATCTCCTACGATAATACACTATTTTAACTCGAGGGGTATCAGAACTTGGTTCTCTAATTCATTCGATATCCAGCTTCGTTCAGCTGGAAGCAATGACGAGTCATGCCTACAAAAATTTCTTCGAAAGGGTTGTGAATGAATGACTAAACACATAGGTTTGACAAAGAAACGGATTGATTCTAATTAAAAGGGGTTGGTGTTCTCTCTTCTTCAACAAGGTACGAAATACAGTTAATGCTTACTCCCTATCTACTTTGTGTGCCTTCTATTGATTTCAGCCTCAACTAACTCTAAATTTCTTCTCTCTTTTGGTTACCCTTCAACAATAAACATTGTAACTAAGTCTTAAAAGAGTCCAAATGGTTGAGCTAAACTTGGAGGTACTTGGGAATTTATGGGTACAAGTTTGAAGGTATTTTGCTTGTTTTGACATTTTTATTCCTGGTATTTTGGGTACAAGTTTCTTCTTTTAGACACAATAAAGGGACAAGAAAAAGTACATTTTCCCCTAACAATAGTTAATAGGTGAACAAAAGTTAATTTCAGTTGTAGGCATCTCTCAATAGCCTTTTCCAAACTCAATTCTATTTATGTTGATTCTACTGTTCAGCAAACTCTGGTCCCAAACCCCCATTGCTATTGATTGACATATATTAATAAACATTAAAGATAGACTGACCCAAATGGTGTTTTTTGTTTCAATAGGAAAACTGATTGAGGGGACTAAATATGAAAATGGTGTAGGTATAACTTAAATTAAGCTAATTGATATATGCGACAGTATTAGACCTATTTGCTTACAGGAATAGGAAGAAGACACAATGAGATGGCACCTAACGAAGTCAAGTAACTATACTAATAACTATATGTACCGACATCTTGGAACTAATCTGGAGAGTAACAATACCATTGATATAAAATAGTCCTTTATATGGAGGATACAACCCATTCCACGTATAAAACTACTTTTGTGGAAATGCTGCACCAATAGTTTACCGGTAAAAACTAGGGTTATTTCTCAAATAGCCCCCAGCTTTGTGACTGGCTCCCTGCCTAGCCCCCCTACTTTATCAAAAATACCCAGATGACCCCCTTTTTTAGATTCCGTTATAACACCGTTAACTAGTCATCACCTCTCTCTCATCCAACTCATCACCTCTCTCTCATCCAACTCATCACCTCTCTTTGTCATCTCATCATCTTCACCGGCAAAGGTCGCCGGCCAATTTTCCGACCGACAACCTTTAAACATTAAAAAAATAATAATTTATTCATCATTGCTCTCTCTGTCTCTAAAAATTTTTCTTGTTAATATGTCCTCTCTCTAAAAACTCCGGCGAAGGGAGAGATAACAAACTTTTTTTAATGTATGAAGGTCGCCGGCCGGAAAATTGGCCGGTCGGTGACTTTTGCCGGTGAAGACGATGAGGTGGCGAGAAGGTGAGGTGGCAGAGAGAGGCGATGAGTTGAATGAGAGAGAGGTAATAACTAGTTAACGGTGTTACAGTAACTGAAAAAGTGGGCTATTTGGGTATTTTTGATAAGGTAGGGGGCTAGGCAGGAAGTCGATCACAAAGTTGGAGGCTATTTGAGAAATAACCCTATAAACTATAATAGGAAAGTGGCAAAATGGAAAATTGTGACCAATGCCAACTACAAAAAAACAAAAAACATGCACTACTTCACTGCTCTTATGCCAGACTAATATGGTTCAACTTTAATATCGGAACAGATAATCTGCACCCCCTAAAAGAATGGAACATAACTGGGAACTATTGGAACCAGAACAAGCCAGAAAGAATACAAAAATCATGTGGTTCATTTGGAAAGCATGCACGTTGTGAACATTGTTCCCAACAACAAACACCAGAGGTTCACAGGATCATCCGGAACATCCAACAAATGTCAAATATAACAATCACACAGCCATATCAACCAACACAAATAAAGGCAGAATGGAAACCACCGGAAGATCCACACATAAAGATTAATGTAGATGCGTCTTTCACCAAAATCACAAAAGCGACGGGAATATGTTGCATAACATACAATTCAGACAAAAGTTGTACAGGTGCTTTAGCAGAAACAACCAGAGCAAGAAACTCAGAAGAATGCGAAGCAAAAGAGATTCTAAGAAGTATCAAGTGGGTCGAAGAACTCATATAGAATATATTCATATAGAAAGCGATAACAAAGCTTTGATTATGTATTTACACAAGGCAACCTCTACAGTTCATTGGCAATCCATAGCACACTTAACTTAAGTTCAACAAGAGGCAGAGAAGTTTAAAGGCACCCGTTTCACCCATCTTCCACGAAAAGCAAATGTTCAGGCGGACAAGCTAGCCAGGTGGGCTCGACAAGGCAATAGATCTGCTAAGTGGTCGTCCAAGCCTAGTTTTCTTTCGTTTTAGTCTTTGTTGTTGGTTTCTTCTTTCTTTAGTTCGTACGCAACAAAAAAAAAAAATTAAGCTAATTGGTAAGGACAAAAAAGCTCTTCAAATGTTGGTTGATTACGAGACTTTCATTTATCTATGTTAGACTATTCTCGCTATGTCCCACATATGATATCAACCACATATATGATAAACATTAAAGTTTGTTTGTATTCTTTTTTCATCCTGTAAATCAACTCCTCTTTCTCATAGACCCAATATACATGTGAGGTTAATTTCAAAAAATGTGCATAATCAAACATACTTAAATGCACTTAAGATCAACCCACCATTCAAACAAATAAGACAAGACAAATAATTCGAAGTACTCAAACTCCAACCAATTCAAATTTCGATTCAGATTTCATACCTGGTTTAAAAAGAGACCAAACACTAGGCCTTCAAAGAAATCAAACCACTTCATGGGTTGCAGCGTGCAAAAACATTACATAAACTAAATAGAAAATAAGTGTATTAGTCAAAACATTTTACATAATAAACAAAAAATACTTAATTATTTCAAATAGCTAAAATGTGGCATAATCATACGAATAACTGTCAGTCATGTTTTATAACTAACTGTTTTTCAGGTCATTTGGTTAAAAATCATTTGAAAAATACCCCCATCCTCTTCACTTTCATTTTTCTCTTCCACCGTTATTTTATCTCTCAAGACTATGCCCGTGCCTTCACATCTTTACACCATTCTCTAAGCGACTTATTTGTATCTGATCACTGATTTATTGATTGATCCGTCATGCCTCTTTCATGGAAGAAACTGAAGATTGCTCGAGTTTCTCGATTTGTAACAGATCTCAAATTATCATCCAAACATGGGGGATTTCTTGTTGTAGGAATTTGTTTTTCACATCTCTTATTGATCTGTTCGTCATGAATCCAGATCGGTTGAGAAAACCTTTGAAAAGGAAAAAACAGGTTTTTCATCCTCTTCTTCCTACCTCTTGGATTTGGATATTTCACTGGTTTTGTTGAAAAACCTTTCTAAAACATCAGCCATATAAAGTCGATTATTGCTTGTAGAGAATAGTGGTTGTGAACCTATAATTTTCTCTACGAAGCGAAGTCCTAAAACCGTATCGGAAACAATAATATGAACCCTTAAAACCATATCCAAAGCTATAGAACTCAATACTATGACGAGGAGTCGGGGTTTTGATTTCCGCTTGTGGTATGTATGCAGAGCCGTGGGTAAAGGGGTGCCACCGGTGCGGTGGCACAGGGCCCACCTTTACCCAGGGGCACATCTTATTAACCCTTAGTTAAAAAAAGTTAATATGCAACGGTCTGGAGCTTTGTACCATTGGTCAAGAAAAAGAAAAAGAGATTTTAAATAGTACAGAATTTGAAGGGTTGTACTTGAAATGACATTTAAAGATGTCAAAGTCTAGGGAATGACATGCCTATCTAGTAGGATTTGACTTCCTCTCTCTAACTCTCTCTCTCTCTACACTTTCACCCTCTACAAATAAAGTATTTTTCTCCTTTTTATTCAATAAATATCATATTTTTTCTTTTCCTTCTTTTTGCTGTTAAAAAGATTTCTCCTTTATTTCACCTTCTTCTTCAATTACTATTGTTTTTTTCTTTCTACTATATATGATACTACCCATTACCTAATTACAACCTATAAAAATCTTAATTTTATAACATTCAATAAGAAAAATAAGAAGAAGACAACATCAATTCCGACATATTTAAACTTTCGGTAATGTTTTTCACTCTTTTTTCTCCTACGAAGTGGTTTTTTGGACAAAATTCATTACGAAGACTTAATTATTGATTTTGCTTCAGAAAATGCAAAGAGAAAAAAATTCAAGTGAAAAATTAGTTTACAAAGTCATATAAATGATAAAGATTGTAGTGTTTTTGTTTATTTTCTATTAATTTTTGTTATTTAGTTTAATATATATTGAGTTTGGCAGTTTAACAATTTAATACTCCATTTTTGCCTATTAGTTAATCAGATTTCTTTAGTGTTTATTTATCGTATAAGGACTCTCTTCGTAATTTGGCACAGGGCCCTTAAAATCTCAGCCACGCCCCTGTATGTATGTTTCTCAGATCTATTTAGTTCAGGGTTTTTTTTCGATTCCAAAGACAATTACATGAAGCATTGAAAGTTTGACGGAATAGAGAGAAGAAGTTTTTTAAACCATGTTCCCAGTCTCAAAATTACAAGATCTGTAACCAAGTACAAGATTTGTCAGATTTTTTCGATTCCATGGACAGGTTTCTGAAGAAATCGATTAAAAGTTTGGCGGAATAGAGAGAAGAAGTTCTGCAAACCATGTTTGCTTGATTTTGCAAACCAGGTTCACAATCTGCAAGTCAAGTTTACAAGATAAGATGTGTAAGCCAAGTTTATAAAATCTGAAAATCAAGTTTGCAAGATCTGAAATCAAGTTTGCAATATGTATCTACAATTTGAATTACATTCAAACCCAGTTTAAATTTTCTTTTGAAATGTATTAACAATGAATCTTGTTAGAGAAAGAACAAAAAAAACTTTTGGAAGCATACCAATTTTATCGAAATTTTACATATAATAAAAAAAAATATTGTATGCATTTAAAATTTAAAGAGAAATTGAAAAACTTAATTAAACAAAAAAATATGGGGAGATTTTGACAATGACCCCCACTTTTATATCGATATAAGACTACACCTCGTTTCTTACAACTTTTGATTTACACCCCACGTGGACGGACGTTGACTCTAGTTATATATCAATTGTGTGAATCACACATGTGAATCAGGAAAAAAGTGCCCTCGTTTATGATTTTGAAAATGACCTTCGCTTTTATATTGATATTAGGACTACACCTTTGTTGTTAAGACTTGATTTACACCCCTACATAGACGAAAAACATTAGCTTGTAGTTAAATGTCAGTTAGGCGAATCACACATGTGAATCAAGACAAAATGCCCTTATTTACATTTTAATTTTCATCTCAATATCTTCTTTTTCTTTCTTCACTGGTTTAATACCCTTATCCACCTTTGGGGAGAGAGAGAGTAGGAAAGAGGAGATAATTATTATGATTTCATCTGCTAAAAGAAAAATTAGGCATTCTTTTTCTTTTTGTTAAAAAGATTAAAAAAAATAAATTGTTTTTTTTTTTTAATATGGACTATGATTTACGTTAGTCATTACATGACATTGAATATTGATACATCATCAAGATATGATTAGCACAATAGCACGATAACTTCTGAAATTAAAATACGAATAAAAGAGACCTAAAGCCCGACAACATATTAAAGAGGCCTAAAACCCGACAAACTTATTGCATATGCCTTTAATAACCCAAGTTCAATAACCATAGATTCCAACTCCAGTGATTGAACGTGGGACCTCGAGGATTTTGAAGTTTATGTCAACACAATCGAGCACTTTTTTTTGTTGCAAAGAAAGGTAGATTAGACAAGAAGGGTGCTATTACAATATCTATGACTAAGAAAAGTGGGAACAGACTCTCAGTTATTAATATTGTTATTAGTCCTAGCCCATTTAGCTAAAGCATCAAGAAGGTCATTGCCTTGACGGAGAAGGAGCGAGATCACTTCCTGAAAATTCTTGAGCAGGGTCTTGATCACTGGAACGTGTGCCTTGGTTTGCCAATGGATGTGATAAGTTGGGTTATTAAGATGGTCGATGATAGCTTGGTTGTCGCTTTAAATATGGAGGTGTTTGATATTGTGGTTGATCGCCCATTTGATACCTGCAACTATAGCTATAATTTCGCCTTCTTCCACTGATCTAGTGTGAATGAGGGAAGTATGGTCGCATAGAAACTCCGTATGATGATTATGGAATATAGTACTAATACCTGCTGTGACTGTGATATAAATGAAGGATGCATCTGTGTTCAACTTGATAAACGGGTCAGTAAGGGGACGCCAGGAGGCCAGAGATGTGGTAGTGTTGATCTTCTTCTTTCCCTGAGTAGTAATAGGAAAAGCTAAAATTTTGTTAATTACCTGAGTAGGTGTCGCCTTAGACTAGGGGTGGGAATTGGGCGGGTATGGGCGTCCATGGGCACTTGAAGTATCGGACTGGGCGGGTCGGGCACAAAATTTCAATGGCTATTAGGGTAAGCGGGTTAATTGGGCGGGCAATTTTGAAATTCGCCTTGCCCATTACCCGCCCAAGCCCATTAAGAAGCTCGGGTAATTCGGGTATGGGCGGGCGAGTAGCGGGTAATCTCATGACTTGAAAAAAAAAAAATTTCTTTTTTTTTATAGAATCTGCAAACACCTTTCCTGATTCTAAAGAGACAACGTGGGATTAAAATTAGACGTTATTTGTGTTGTTCCTTTTAGAAATTTAATCTCACATTGAAAACTAATGAAGAATTCTCATGAGATATAATATAAACTTATCCCACTCTTTGTTCACTCAAAGTCAAAGACTACTTCTATATTCTACTAGGAATTCGCTTGGGCCATTGCACAGCAATGTATTGGGTTCGTGTGATTGCCCTTAAACATATTGTTTACCATCTCAACTAAACCTAGCAACATAGACAACTGGGATTCATCAACCCATAAAGTTGATGTAATTTGGTTGGTTATCATTGGGTGAGGTTAAGTGGGTGCGGGCATGGGCGGGTACGCGGGTAGAGGTTTTAACCCATGCCCACCCACCAAAATATGGCAGGCTGGGCGGGTTGTGCCCGAGACGGGCGCAGGCGTCCATGGTCCTCGTTGGGCTCGGGTGCCCGTGGGCGGGTTCGGGCTCATGGGCAAAATTCCCACCCCTACCTTAGACTGGTGGAAGTAGTGGGAGCATCTAGTTTTCCATATATGTCATGAAATAAGAGCCTGAAGAGGTATCTGATTATCGCATTTCTTATTAGTAGAGTCTTTTCATGAAGTGATCCATTGAGATAAAGACAATATATTCGTAGTAATAATGTTAAAGTAAAACAATGTATTTTTAGCAAAGGTACAATGGAGTAAAGCATGATCAATGGTTTCAATTTCACCACAGTAAGAACAAGTCAAAACATTACCAATGTATTTACCAATAATATGGCGAACCGAGAGACTGTTGGTACAACACTTCCAAAGGAAAATTAAAATGCGAGGGATCGTAGGGATAGTTCAAATGAAGTGCCAAATCTATAGTCGTTCTAGGGATGGTATGACTACAATTAATAATATGATTTTACATCGAATGAACCTCGCATTTACCAAAGTTAGCGAGAGACCATATAATCGAATACATACCTTCGTCAATGAGGGGAATAGTGACGATAAGGAGGCCAACATCATGGCCCCAAAGTGTTAGTGATAAGATTCACATTTCAGCTTTTATTAGGGATGAGTTCAAAGACTTTGAAGAGAGGGGAGTGTTGAGTTTTATGAAGAGGAAGAGTTGGAATCCGGTTATCATTCCAAATATTGATATACTATAGACCTCCGAGTGAGAGGGTTTGCAGATTTAGTTAACCAATATAAGCCACAGCTAGGAAGTTACGGGTCTGTTAGCCCAATTCCCAGATTTGGGTAGCCAACATAAGAACTTTAGGCATCAATTAACGAAATACAAATTACAATTACTTGGGGCAATTATGAAAAGAGAACCCTAAAATTACTTTATGCCAAAATTTTGAACTTCAATTTCAATAAACCACAAAAGGAAATATACCAAGCTCTCAAACAAAAATAAGATATCTAATGATTTTGTGCTTCAATGGTATCTTAAAAAGATCCAAACAACGAAAATTAAAGACAAGCAAACCTAGAACAACTTGTAATATAAAAACTAGGATACTAGATAAGAACCTAATCAAACAAACTGATACCAAAATCATCATCAGACTCCTCTTCTGGTTCTTCCTTCTTTTCTTCCTTGGCGGCAGCAGCAGGTGCACCACCTGAACTTGCTGCAGCAGGTGCAGCAACAGCAACTGCAAACTTGCTTGGATCCTACAATTAAATTTTTCATTCGAACAATCAATACAACAAACTTCATCACCAAAGAAATTTTGAACTGAGATTGAATGATATTTTTAACCGGTAAATGAGTTTTACCTTCAAGTATTCTTTTACTTCATCAGCTTTGGGGAAGGAATACTCGGTAGCAACTGCAATAGCAAGAACATTCTTGTATGCATTGATGAACATGTGAGGAGCAGCGGCAAGGGTGGGGTATGAGATAGCTAATGAGAGTGCAGTAACCATGGAGACTCCAGCTGCAAATTTGGCCATCAAGTCATCTTCTGTGAGGTCAAGAACCTCTGGGCTGAAGACTGATCCATTGTCATAAGCTGATAGTACAACTAGACCATAAGAAAATGGCCTGATTCCTAGCTTTGCAAGTAAAGCAGCTTCAGAAGAACCCACTTTGTCGCCTTTCTTGATAAGTTCGACTGGGATTGTGATTTCGACAGTACCCTTGTTAATCTTGGTTGGAATGTTAAGAACCTGGAATGAGAAACTATTAGAATAAGATCCCATAATCTTAGAGAGAGATGAGAACAAAAATGTTTACAAAAGAAAGCATAAGAACCTGGAAGAAAGATGTTTGTGATGGATCCAATCCAGTGTTACCGGGTGGGACAACGACATCAATTGGAGCAACAAGTCCAACACGAGCAGGGGCTCCAACCTGACAAAAATAGAAGCAACAATTTGAGAATAGAATACAAGCAATCAAACTCACACGCGGCTTAAAAAAAAAAACAATCACGATAGATTGAATATCTGCAAGACTACTTTGAAATTGTTTACATATAACAACTAAGAATGGTAGAAACATGAATTAGCCAAAATGTTAAAACTTGTAACCATGCAAGGAATCACGTCCGGTGGCACCAATCAAACAAATACACAGATACCAAGTAATATCAGATAATTCATGTACGATGTTTCTGAACGCAGGGGCTCCTTTTTCAAATATTGGGCAAATGTATCAGTCCACAAATTAGGATAATACTGTATGTCAATAATTCATGTACGATGTTTCTGAACGCAAAACAATATTCAACAAAAACATGAATTAGCCAAAATGTTTCGAACACAGGAGGTTCACCAGATAATGAGATAAGAAAGGCGGGTATGCTTTAATCATTCCACAACTAACCTTCGAATCTTTTTCATAAACTAATATAAACATCTGCCTTCCTAAATGAAATATTTTCATAATTTATAGTAGACAGGATTCATACACATTGAATCAATCAAATATAACCATATATTTATAGTACACAGGATTTACCATCTTAGATCAGATTATAACCATACATACATTAGATTACAAAAATAATAACTAGGTATAATAATAGACAGTATTTCATACACATTGAATCAATCAAATAGAAGTGATTTAGATTCATTTTAGCAATTCAACATAACAATATCTGATTTTAAATAAATAGTTTTTAGGTTAAACTTAAGTCTTCTTCACATACAAATGAACTTGTAAGATTGTGATATAAAACATAACAAAGAAAAAGAAAATCTCACCTTGTACTTGGCAACCTCCTCACTGACTTCCTTCAAATCTCCCTTTGTGAAAATCAAACCAACATTTCCCTATCATTTCAAACAAAAACATCAAACCCTAATAATCAAACCCTAAAAATAACTTAAATCATCAAAAATGAAAACAAGACAAGTCTTATTATATACCACAAGAAGTTGAATGAGATTGAGGAAAGCCTTGTTTCCAGTTTTCTCAGCATGAAGTCTAACAGATCTTTTCATCATAGTGTTCTTTCCCATCAAAACGACGGAATCACCACGAAGACCCTTTCGGATGTTCTGTAACTGAGTTGATCCGACATTATCAGCAGCAACAACCAAGATTTGAGTGTATTCATCAAGAAGAGTGCATAGCTTCTTGTCGTAAACAATCTTCTTATCGGCCTTTGAAACTTTGCCCATTTTTACTTTTCTGAAGCTTTCTCGTAGTTTCAGCGAAGAGGCAGAAGGTTTATATGAAGAGGAACCCTAAGGAAACCCTAATTCGCGTTTATATAGAACAAGCAAGGGATAAGATAGGAAATCCCTAAAATAGTACTGGGAAAATTTAACGGCTCAGATTTATTTTCGTTATGCAGTTCAGGGCACTCACAAATTCTTTAGGGTAGGTTTGCGCGCAACAGAAATGGGGTTTTTGTAGATGGATGGATATGTTCAATTTTCAAACACTATTTTTATGGCACTTTCGACGCCTAGGTTAAATGGGAGGAGAGGAGTTGAGTGAGGGATATGACTAGTAAAACACTATTGTTTGCTAATTTTAGGACGTTTCCGAGGCATTTAGGCTATTGTTTTTGCACGACAAGAGAATGGAATCGTCATAAGTAACATTCATTAAAATGTGATTGATGACGTCGAAAAGTGATTTTCTCGATTATCTTCCTAGTTATCAAGATCTACGGTCAAATGATGAGTTCTTCTCAAGGATTTGATCTAATTTGGGTAGGACAGAGCTTCCAAAAAACAAAGAAGACATTATGACGATCAAGTCAGTGAGGTGTATTTCGCAGTTTAACGAAAGAACTCAAAGTTTGAGTTTAAAATGCGTCCTTCAATCCCTTTGTAGGACAAACCTGATATGCCTATATAGGTTTGGATGACTGAGGATACGCAGAAAGGAGATGGTGCAACGGTAAAGCAGTGTTCCTGATGACAGCCACGTCTGGATGCATGGTCATTTGGAGGATAATATCTGATAAGTGTGTATTTTTAACATTGACGGCCTCTGACAAATTAATAGTTTGTGTATGAAAGTTAAATTTAGGGTTTGTTGTGCCTTCCACGTCACTTTTGTCCTCTTCAGGCAAATCTGAGCTCAATGACACCGAGCTCACCGTAGCAGATCTTTCTTCTTTGTGTCCTTAGTTAGATGAAAGGTCAGGTTGTGAAGTTTTAGCTCGGATCCACCCTCCCTTTTGTCTCGAGGCAGTACAAGACACAATGTCTCAAGTTGCATTCCACAAACCTCCTTATCTGCTCCAGGGCCAAGGCAAAGCTCTTACCTGAACTGGCTCGAATTCGCGTAACAAGGTTCTAGGTTCCTCGGAGACTCGTGCAAACCTCTCGTTTTAGGACGCGGGTAATAGGGTTTTGTTGGAACCACCTGCCTGATGGTTTCCTCGTTTGGAGTTTTGGTAAATTTGTCGACTTATTAACCTTGTCAAAGCTAACCAAAATTTGGCTCAGCCTTAGTCCCCCCACTTCTTAGTTAAAAGAAGATAAACTAACGAGTGAAAGAAATCATGTTCGTCCTACCTGTCGAGGTTAGTTGCATATACTAATGTTATATTGAAAAGAAACAAATCTTTCTAAAGTACAGTGTGCCTCAGGAAGAACAGAGCTCAAGATACCAAACTGATTTTTGTCGACTTCTCTACTTTGTCTCTCGAACATACCATGGCTCAGGGTGCATAGTTGAATTATATCCACTATCCGACTTATATCTTACCTGAACTGGCCCGAATTCGCGTAGCAAGGTTCTAGGTTCCTCGGAGACTCGTGCAAACCTCTCGTTTTAGGACTCGGGTAATAGGGTTTTGTTGGAACCACCTGCCTGATGGTTTCCTCGTTTGGAGTTTTGGTAAATTTGTTGACTTATTAACCTTGTCAAAGCTAACCAAAATTTGGCTCAGCCTTAGTCCCCCCACTTCTTAGTTAAAAGAGGATAAACTAACGAGTGGAAGAAATCATGTTCGTCCTACCTGTCGAGGTTAGTTGCATATATTAATGTTATATTGAAAAGAAACAAATCTTTCTAAAGTACAGTGTGCCTTAGGAAGAACAGAGCTCAAGATACCAAACTGATTTTTGTCGACTTCTCTACTTTGTCTCTCGAACATACCATGGCTCAGGGTGCAGATTTGAATTATATCCACTATCCCTTTTGTCTTGAAGTAGTACAAGTCTCAAGGTACCAAGGAGACTTGTGTCAACCACCCTGCTCTGTTTCGAGACTGGAGTAAAGCTCAAGGGCAGAACTCTTTCGAGTATACTTATTCGCTTTTGCATGAGGGTCATCTTAGGGTTCATTTTAACTCAATTTCCCGACTTTTTGACTAGTTAAATCTACAAATATTTGCCTTATCACGCACCCCCAACTTATTAACTTGGCCAAAGCTGATCAATGTTTGTCTCAGCAACTTATATCTTTCACGCGTATATTTTTTATATGTTTTAAGGTCTTTGTGTGATTTTTGAGGGTTGTCTGATCAAAACCACCATACTTGTTCTTAGGGTTTTATAGTGTGATTCTTGCTCTCGAATTAGGCTTGATTCGTAATTCTCAAGAACTTTCGGTTCGACTCCACCTAAAGATCTTAAGAGTTGTCAGGGCAACCGCATTGTTTATGTTCTTAGGGACTTTTGTATTACATTCTTTATGTTCTTTATTGATTAATAAGGGTTGTCCAAATCATAAAAGAAATTAAGGAGGGTTATGTATCTTACATTCGACTTCTTCTTATTTACCCTCTTCAGTTAATGACGAATTCTTATAAAACTTACACTCTATTAATGGTGAACTTGAGACGTGAAAGAGCAAAGTTATAGAGAAAAAAGATTCAATTAACAACAGATTCCTAGAAAAATCAGACTCTATTAGTGACAAATTTGAGGAGGGAGATATAACAGAGTGTAAGACTGAAAAATAGAGTAATTAGAGGAATGGTAATGCTACATGTACAAAACATTTGACTTTATCTATGACAAGCCGAGTCACCTTCCAATGTGGCAAAGAGTTAACATTTTGACTAAAATTTGGACCGTTCGTTGTCGGATGGTTCGTCTGAAAAACCAAGTCAAAACCTTACTTCTTAAGTTTGGCTGAAATTTCTTCCCCCATTTTGCTTAGATGAGATAGAGAAAAGGAAATTAGTTGAGAAAGGAAAGCCACAACTGGAAAGAAAGTTTTGATCGACGACACATCTGAAGTCAATAACAAACGAGAAAGAGATAAATATAATAAGAGAGAAAGTAAGATCGGTCGTATGTGATATTTAAGACTTTTCTGGAGATTTTGTTATGTTTTCTGACTTATGCTTTAAAGCGGTGCCTAGGCGTTGGTCACACGGTTGCCCGAGAGTGAGTCGATCGACTAGGGCTTCATGCTTGAAGCCCAAGTCGATTTTCAAGCCCGAGTTAGTCAGTGCCTAGAGCCGACTAGCCCCGAAACGACTAGTCGGCTAGGCGCCAACTAACTCAGGGACGGGCCAACAACTTTTTTTATCGGAGTTTCCTAAAGAACTAAGGTTTAAGATCTTTCCAAATAGGGTAGCCGATCTCTCCGATCTCTCCAATCTCACTTCTCCTTATTTCCTTAACTTCTTCAAGGATTGCAAGCTCCAAACATCCATTACAAGTAAGTTTCTATCTATAATTGTTTTTTCCTCTCTTTAATTAAGTCATAACTTGTTTTTTTATCTCCGTCTTCTATATTTTTTTTATGTTCACTATTGTTGTTTGATTTCTTTTTTTGTTCTTTTTTTTTTTCTCATATTCCTCATCACAAATTGATATAATGTGAATTTGTGGGTTGAATTTCTTCTCTAATGTATATTATTGCTTGATTTTTGTATAGTTTTGAATTTCTAATAAATCAAATATATTTATAATTGCTATAGCATGTGTTTGTGGACTATTTTTTTTCTCTAATGTACACGATTGCTTGATTTGTTTATAGTTTGAATTTTTAATGAATCAAATATGTCTATAATTGTTGTAATGTATGTGGACTGATTTTGCTCTTTAGTGTCTATAATTTCTTGATTTTTTTTATAGTTTTGAATTTCTGATAAATCAAATATGCCTATAATTGTTATAAAATGTGTTTGTGGCCTGACTTTGCTCTCTAATATATATACTTGTTTGATTTTTTATAGTTTGAATTACTTCTATAGTCTGTGGACTAATTTTTGTTGTTTCTATTTGTTATTCAGTTATTTTTCATAGTTTGCACCGATGACTTCACTGGCTCTGGTGCTTCTAGTAGTCATAATCTGAAACAAAATTTTGTAGATATACCAAGAGAATGGAGGAATGTCGGGATGTTGAGGATTTGAATTTATTTTGGTGTAAATTATGTTACAAGAAGATTTCTGAATGAATTTATAGATTGAAAGAGAATTTTGTTGAAAAATTTATAGGATGTGGCAAGGTTACTGCAGAGATAAAGAAAGTTATTCAAGATGTTATGACTGAGGCAACAAAGAAAATATTGGAGAAGGCTAGATTTAGTAGTGTAACTCAAAATCATGATCGTTTGGTAAATGATGATATATTGAAATGAAGGCATTGAGTGCAAGAGACTGATGATGAAAGAACTAAAGCTAAACAGTCCAAGGTAGTTGGTAGTGGTTTTAGTGGAAGAAGTATGAAGCGATCAAGCAATGTTAGAGGTCTTTTGGATATTGTCTTTAGTCCAGACTATAAAAAGATGAAGCAAACTACATTGGATTAAAATATTTTAATTAAAGTTGGAGTAAAGTAAAGAGCTTGGAAGTTTGGGCACTTTTTTTTTGTTGAAAGGAAGATTACAAACAGAGCCCAAGAGAACTAAAATAAGTGGAAAAATCCTGAAAGGAGTGCCAAGTACGTCTGCATTGGTTTTGCCTGCCCCACTTACCCAGGATGTCCGCATGTTTGTTATTCTGTCTCGCTGTGAATGAGAAGATGATGCTTTCGAACTTTTCCTTGAGCTTGAAGATAATATCCATATGTTTTCCTGATTGCCAATGAATAGACATGCTGGAGTTGTGGAGGTGCTTGATAAGGTTTTAATTGTCGTTCTCGATGTGAATGTGTTGGATACGTAAATCGATTGCCCATTGCATGACATATAGAATTGTTCGACATTCGCATTCTTCTAGATTTTTGTCCTTTGGTGGTGTCAGCTAAGACCGCTACAAATCCGGCTTGGTCATCGAACATAATACACGCAATTCTTGCTGGCTTTGTGAGTAAGGTGAATGAAGCGTCTACATTAATTTTGAGATACGGGGCTGTCGGCGGCTTCCAAGTCAATTGTTTTGTCTCTACTGGTGTGGTTGTTTTGTTAGTTAGATTGGTTGTCGTGCCCTTGATTCTGATGATAACCTGCATGGGGTTTGTTCCTGCAACGAAAAACATTTTTCACGTCTAGCCTTCCAAATAAACCATAGGATTTTAGCATATAAGTTAATGAATCCCCGTCTAAGTCTTTCCACAAGAGAATTCATTCCTTTACATTGATGATATTGTCTGTCATAATCTGAAAATGGTACCAAATAGATCGCGCATAACAACAGTGAAGTAATGCATGTAATCGTCTCTATATTATCACAGTACAAACAAGTATAAGAATTACCAATATATTTAGCGATTTTGTCTCTGACTGTCAGATTGTTTGTACAACATCTCCATAGGAATAGTTTGATTCTCGGCGTAGTGGTTATGTTATAAATAAAGTTTCATTCCATCGTTTCATATGTATTGATGTTAGTTCTCAATTTATGATACATAAAGCTAATTGTAAAGTATAAGAATTACCAATATATTTACCGATTTTGTCTCTGACCGTTAGATTGTTTGTACAACATCTCCGTAAGAATAGTTTGATTCTCGGCGTAGTGGTTATGTTATAAATAAAGTTTTTTTCCATCGTTTCATATGTATTGATGTTAGTTCTCAATTTATGATACATAAAGCTAATTGTAAAGTACCTGATTTGTTAATGGTCATCTAACTGTATCCTCCTTATGTTCCTACAAGGTTATACTTAAGATAACATTGCATATATAATTGGTAAAGCATTGAGATATGACTTTCATATTCCATTCGTTATTATTAATGAGTTGCGCCACTTTAGTCAGCAGGTTGTTGTTAGTATTAATTATTTGGGGGGTCCGAGATCCAATAATCAAGTCAAATGTTAATGTGGATCCCCTTATTGACATCCCAAAATATGAGTTCAGAACTTGGTCAAACGGCTTTACAATGGATTTCCAAAGCCAGTAGTGGTTAGGTTTGGGAGAAGTGGATTTGACTTCCTTAGGGAAATATTTGGCTTTGAGTAATTTCACCCAAAGTTTTTCAGGATTTTTGAGGATGCGCCAAACCAGTTTGCTAAGAAAAGCCTGGTTATCGAGGGTGGGGAGACGGAAGCCCAACCCTCCTAACTAATATGGGAGGCAGATGGTAGACCAATTAATAGTGTGATTTATTTTGTTTTTCCCCACAAGAAGGACTGTTGAAAGACCTCAATGCGGTTGCTTATACCTTACATTGGTGATATTGTTTGTCATAATCTGAAAATGATACCAAATAGATCGCGCATAACAACAGTGAAGTAATGCATGTAATCGTCTCTATGTTAGCACAGTACAGGCAAGTATAAGATCTACCAATGAATTTACCTATTTTGTCTCTGACTGGTAGACTGTTTGTACAACATCTCCATAGGAATAGTTTGATTCTCGGCGTAGTGGTTATGGTTATGTTCCAAATAAAATTTCATTCCATCGTTTCATATGTATTGATGTTAGTTCTCAATTTATGATACATAGAGCTAATTGTAAAGTTACCTGATTTGGTTAATGGTTATCTAACTGTATCCTCCTTATGTTCCTGTAAGGTTATACTTAAGATAACATTGCATATATCATTGGTAAAGCATTGAGATGTGACATTCATATTCCATTCGTTATTATTAATGAGTTGCGCCACTTTAGTCAGCGGGTTGTTGTTAGTATTAATTAATGGGGGTGGGGGGGGGGTCTGAGATCCAATAATCATGTCAAATGTTAATGTGGGTCCCTGTAACACCCCAAATCCAGATTTCCACGTCGGTCGCCATGAAAACCTAAACTTAAAGCATTTCTTCGCAGAACAGTAAACATATACGATATACTCATCAAGGAGACAAATAGTATCGAACATGAAGCTAAAAAAGTAACAATAAATCAACTACTGAAACTTTACCAAGTTTCTCAAAACTCACAGGATGTCTCTAAATCATCGACACAAATGTCGGACAAGATAAAACATAAATAACACCAAGTGTTTAGGAGATACAACTCCAAATAACTACCTAAAGAAAGAAAGAAAAACCACTAAAGAAACTCCTCCAAGGCTAACTATGACTCAAGCAGGTGGCACTTCCCGATTTCCTTGTCCTGAAAAATAAAAGGTTGGGTCAGACCCCAACAAGTAGATTTCGAAACCTCTAAAGCCTCAATAGACAGTTTCAAGAGCTACCAAAACAAATAGACAACCACTTATCATGAGAAGATGTCCAAGTATAGTATCCAATTTGTGACCATTAGAAATAAAATGTACCATATATGTAACAAACAACAAAAAGCGACATGACGAGTTGGTGTCCACCTTATGTAAGAGTGTGGCCCACAAGGTCATCCATTGTGTTAGCGCCGACCCCATACGCTCCATACCTATATCACATCCGGTAGAGAGGGTCGAACCAACCACGATACTCTTACAACCCCTCACCAACTCCATCACGTCACACATACATAATATCACACCATTTGTAATAAACAACCAAAAGCAATATGACAAGTTGGTATCCACGTTGTATGAGTGTGGCCCACAAGGTCATCCATTGTGTTAGCGCCGACCCCATACGCTCCATACCAATATCACATCCGGTAGAGAGGGTCGAACCAACCACAAAACTCTCACAACTCTCCACCAACTCCATCACATCACACACATATAATAGCATCACACCACAACATACATAAATCAAAATCATATTCGATAGCATATTACGACATACGAGTTCCATATTTGTAATTTTGCAAGTAATGAATCAATGATGATAATAGCCTAAAATTCTCATATCATGTTGAGTTCTAGGGCACGTTCATGTATCTATATAAAGAGTATTGTCCAATAGTGAGAGACATATAATTATAAGAGCTATATACTAAAATCATGGCAAATAGAGAGGTTTAGCCCTAAATATCATTGTAATACATGAATCTAGCATGGAAATGTAAATGAAGGTTGTATGGTTCATCAAGTATGTCACTATAGCAAATATCCTCAAAATCTAACACATAGATGAGATTCAAAGTGACAAAAAAAAATGAGTTTGTACAAATATAGATCTACTACTTCTAGCATATATATTTATGTCAAGAACCCTAATCTATGTTCAAGTAATACTAAAATCTAGGGTTATAGTGTTATCTAATTTGTCTAGGTTTTCTATAAAAATGGCTATTCAAGCTCTAGAGAGATAGAAATCTACCTTAGATCCAAAGCAAACCAAGCTCCATACCAAGAACAACAAAGAAAATCACCAAACTTTGATCCCTCCTTCTTCTCCTTCACTTTGCCCTAGTTTTCTCTCTCTAGAATCAAAATCTCTATCTCTATCTCTATCTCTAGCACTTGTTGTTAAAAAAAAAAAGAGGAATGAAGGGAAGTAAAGTAGTAGTGGTAGGGTTAAAAGGATTAATATGGGGTTTGAGGCAATATGGGAGGGAAGCAACTCATCTTCCCATTTTCTCACCCTAGTGGGCAACCACAAAGTCACGGCAGCAAGAGGAACGGAAGTGAGGGATGATGGTCTAGGTTTTTTTTTATATCAAGAGATCCTACTACAGGCAGCCCAAGATATTACTAGGGGCACTACAATCTCCCCTCCTAAAAAGAATTTTCGTCCTCGAAATTGAACGTACCTGATGAGAGGAAAAGATGAGGATAACGAAGTCGTATATCATCCTCGCGCTCCCAAGTAACTTCTCTATCGTTGTGATGATTCCACTGAACTTTGACCATGGGAATAGTCTTTCGGCGAAGCACAAGCTCTCTACGATCCACGATGCGAACTGGTTCCTCTTCATATGATGTATTTGGTTGAAGCTCAAAATCATGGTAGTCGACCACCGAATGTTGATCCTCATCTCTCACATGCTTCCGAAGCATCGATACATGAAATACGTTGTGCACTCCTGCCAAACTTGCAGGCAAGTCAAGACGATAAGCTACTTTTCCCACCTTTGCCACTATCCTGAAAGGTCCAATGTATCTGGGAGCCAACTTTCCTTTCTCACCGAACCGTAAAACACCCTTCATAGGTGACACCTTCAATAAAACTTCTTCTCCAACGATAAACTCCAAATCCCTACGTCGTTTGTCGGCATAACTCTTCTGACGACTTTGAGCTGCTTGGAGTCTACTCCGAATTAACGCAATCTTTTCAGAAGTATCCCGAATCACCTCTGGTCCTTCTAGTTTAGCATCTCCTGCCTCTGTCCAACATAATGGTGATCGACAAGGCCTCCCATATAATGCCTCGAAAGGAGCCATGCCAATGCTAGATTGGTAACTATTATTATATGCGAACTCTACTAAGGGCAAGTGATCTTGCCAACTACCACCAAGATCTAGTATCGAGCACCGTAACATATCCTCGAGTACTTTGTTGACTCTCTCTGTCTGCCCGTCGGTCTGAGGGTGAAAAGCTGTACTAAAATGTAACGATGTTCCCATAGATGCCTGAAAACTCTTCCAAAACCGAGAAGTAAAGGATGAATCTCTATCTGACACAATAGACACTGGAACTCCGTGCAACCTGACAATCTCCTTAATATAAAATTGTGTCAGTCGATCACCACTATCCGTCGTCTTCACTGGTAAGAAGTGAGCCGACTTAGTCAGCCTATCAACTATCACCCAAATGGCATCAAAGCCTCGACTCGAACGTGGTAAACCTGTGATGAAGTCCATCGATATGTTCTCCCATTTCCACTCTGGAATAGGCAACGGTTCTAAAAGTCCCAATGGATGTCGATTTTCTGCTTTCACCATCTGACACACCTCACACTTCCTCACATGTTCAGCAACATCTTTCTTCATTCCGGACCACCAATATTGCCTCTTCAAGTCTTTGTACATCTTGTTACCACCAGGATGAACAGTGTACTTACTCCGATGTGCCTCGTCTAATATATCTCGTCTCAAGATTGGATCTGCCGGTACAATTAACCTCCCTTGGAATCTCAATCCTCCGTCCTGTCCTGTACTGAACTCAGTTTCAGTTTTTTGCATTAACAAAACCTGTTTCTGGCACCACTCATCGTTAACTTGTGCATCCACAATACGGTTCAGTAAGGATGGTCTAACAACCATACTACCCAGAAATAACGAGTCAACTCCTGACCCAACCATATCAATGTCATATGTTGTCACATCCTCTACCATCTTCCACTGATTCATCATCAATGCGGCTATGATACCCCTCGGTTGTCGACTTAATGCATCAGCTACTACATTAGCCTTACCCGGGTGGTATTGTAGCGAGAAGTCATAGTCTTTCATCAACTCTAACCATCGGCGTTGGCGCATGTTCAACTCCTTTTGCGAGAATAGATACTTGAGGCTCTTATGGTCGGTAAAGAGATCAAACTTTTCACCGAACAAATAATGTCTCCAAATCTTCAAAGCTAACACTATAGCTGCCAACTCTAAGTCATGAGTTGGATAATTCCGCTCATGCGGTCTCAACTGCCTCGAAGCATAGGCAACCACCTTATCACTCTGCATAAGAACACAACCCAAACCCTGAATTGAAGCATCAGTGTAAATCACTAACCGAACACCACCCTCAGGAATGGTCAAAACTGGTGCAGTAGTCAATCTCGTCTTTAGTTCTTGAAATGCCAAGTCACACTCTGTAGACCATCGAAACGGAACTTCCTTCTTAGTTAGGTTCGTCAAAGGACCTGCAATACTCGAGAACCCCTTGATAAACCGCCTGTAATATCCAGCCAATCCCAGAAAACTACGAACCTCCGTCGCAGATGTGGGTTGCTTCCAATTAAGCACTGCCTCGACTGATACTCCGATGCTAGAAATAACATGACCCAAGAACTTTACTTCTTCTTGCCAAAATTCACACTTCTCAAACTTAGCATACAACTGATGTTCCATCAGTCTCTCTAGTACTTGTCGCAAGTGATCCTCATGATCTTCCTTAGTTCTAGAGTAGATAAGGATATCATCAATAAATACGATGACAAACTTATCTAAGAAATCTCGAAATACCCGATTCATCAAATCCATGAAAACTGCTGGAGCATTAGTCAAACCAAAAGGCATAACCAAAAACTCATAAGAACCATAACGTGTCACAAATGCAGTCTTAGGAATGTCTTCTTCTCTAACCCGTAACTGATGATACCCTGATCTCAAGTCGATCTTCGAAAACCACTTGGATCCTCTTAGTTGATCGAATAAGTCATCGATCCTCGGTAAAGGGTACTTATTCCTCACAGTAACCTTATTCAACTCCCTATAATCAATACACAACCTCATCGACCCGTCTTTCTTTTTAACAAAAAGAACAGGCGCACCCCACGGGGAGCTACTCTGGCGTATGAAACCCAAGTCAAGTAACTGTTGAATCTGGTCCTTGAGCTCACGTAGTTCAACTGGAGCCATTCGGTAATGAGTTTTAGCTATCGGTGCAGTACCCGGTTCCAACTCTATGCAGAAGTCAACCTCTCTGCGTGGTGGCAACCCTGGTATATCGCTGAACACCCCATGGTACTCACATACCACATCAATCATCTCTAGCATCTTACCCATCACCGGATGCTCTATCAGTTCCACGTTACCCAAGTGCATCTCCCTCATCTGTCTCGTAAGTCCAGACACAACCAACACCTCTTCACTCGAAAGAGAAAATGTGACCGTCTTGGCAAAACAGTCCACAAGTGCATGATATGAAGCAAGCCAATCCATGCCTAGGATGACATCATAGTAAACTAACTGAAGTACAAAGAGGTCTGAAGCAAACTCTCGTTCACCTAACTTAATAATGCACCCCCGACAAATGTGGTCTATCACTATAGACCCACCCCAAGGTGACGATACAACAAAAGGGCTCACACATCGATCTAACACAATAGGCAAAGTGCGTACAAAAGAAGTAGAAATAAATGTACCCATGGCACCAGGATCAAATAATACTCTTCCCAGATTACTATGAATAAGAAATGTACCTTCAACCACCTCAGCAGGTGCTCCAACATCCCTAGGGACTACGGCATTCAGCTGCAGCTGCTGACCCCGTCCCTGCAACCTCCCTTGTTGATTATGATCATGTTGTCGCCCTTGATTACCAATTCGAGTCTCATTCTTCCTAGGACAATCAATTGCTCTATGACCCTGCCCCTGACAAGTGTAACAAATTCCCTGGAAAGCTCTCTGTCTTCCCCATTTGCCATTCAGTGGTTCTGGTTGTCCACCAGTAGCTACCACTGCTCTATCATCCCGATCTGTATGAGGGCTCTTGCCATCACGTTGCCCGTGATAGCGGTCACTTCGATTCTTACCACCGTTCTTGTTGTTATTACCACTCCATTTCTGGTTATGTCCCATCTCTCCCTTGCCACTCCTCTGCTTCCTCATCTCTTGAATGTAGTCATCTTGTGCCTTAGCACATGTCACCACTTTCTGATAAGTGTCAAAACTAGGTTGCCCAATGATTTATCTCGCAATGTTAGGTAACAACCCATTCACAAACCTCTCAATCTTATACTGTTCAGTAGGGATCAAGTGAGTTGCAAACAATGACAGTCGATGAAACTCCTGCTCATACTCTAAGACTGTCTGATTCTCTCCCTGCTTCAAATTTTGAAATTCTCTTGATACTTTCTGTTGTGTTGAATATGGAAAGTAATTTGCCTTGAATACATCCTTAAACTGTGTCCATGTCATAGCCATAGGATCTACTTGTAGGGGAATAACCTAGTGTATCTCATACACCTAATTGTCTATTAGTGTTGGTAGCGGAATCTCAAACATCATATGTTTAACACTAATTCCAGGATCTATACATGAACATACCAATGAACTAGATTGGAAAGATGATTACCTCTTAATCGCTTTCCCACGAACTAAATTCCGATCAGTATTCGGAAGATAAGAGCTCCAAGTGTAGCTCCTCTACTTGAGACACCGAATAATGACTTGAACTCCCTCTTTTCAGTCAGCTAGGACCTTCTTGAAGGTTGAGATGAAGAACTCCTTCTTCTTGACTAGATACTTGAGAAAACTCCTTTTTTCTCTCTCTCTGAGATGTATATTCTGAAACTCTTTCAGTTAACCCTCTCAGTTGTTGAGAATTCAATCTCTAAAATTGTCTCTCTCTTTAGGTTGTATAATTAGGTATATATAGAAGTCCCTAGAAGAGGTATTAGACTCAAACTAGGATTCCATAAACCTAATTATTAGGCAACACCCAAAATACCCTCCATTGGGTCTCTTTAGTGTGGCCGGCCAACATAGCCCTTTATGGGCTTCCTTGGCCGGCCCACTTAGGGCCTAGCCGGCCATCACATGGCCGGCCCTATTGCCTTGGCCGGCCATCACATGGCCGGCTTCCCTAAAGCCATTCCGGGCCTCCCTTTTGGGCTCGGACATGTTTATCTCTTTCGGACTTCTCCGAATCTTTCAGGACTTACCAATAACGGATCTAATCCACTTATTTGCCTTCATCCATCTAGTTAATTCTCTCCGTTCAAATCATTATTCTGTTGTGTAACCCTTGTAGGATCCGGTCTATGTTAGCCGCGAATCAACTCTTGATTCGACGATCGTAGTTGGCTTCTAGCTAAGCATTACGACCCCTAATTGGACCGGACTAATGATCTTCCGAATAAGGTCATTAAGATCCTAATAGCCAAATTGCACGCATTGCATCCTTGGTCGAAGGACACTCCTTCGGAAGGATACCATTCCTTCAGACTTTAGGCACCATATCCTTCAGTCTCCCACTTGTACTTAGAACAAGTGCAATGCTCGATTCCCATATTTTTTCGTATCTCATCTGATATGTCATATTTATCAGACTCTCTTGATCCCGAGAACAACTTCCAATCCAAACGATTAACTCTTAATCCGTTTGAGCACGGCCATGCATTTTTCAGTTGTTTCTCATCAAGTGGCCCGGAGATACTTTATCCTGATTTTACTCAGGAAAACATAATCCATTCTTGTACTCCCACTCAATTTCATGTCTATCCTGTCTCCCCCAGTATGCCGCTTTTATAACCACTTTTTACGGATGGCGTTTGACGGTACCAAAGTTCGACATTCCTTCCATAAACTGAGTGAGTACTCATGTTTTGAGGAATCTCTCCAATTTGCTTAAATGAGAGTTATGACACCTTATAACTTCAACTCTTGAAGTACTCTCATTCGGCGGGTTTCCAGTGTATCAACTATACACCCATGAAGTTGACCTTTGAATACTCTTATTCCCATAGCCCAAGAAACAGCGCTATCTTGTCAATCACTCATGCTAGTCTTCATAAGTCATTATTGTCCAACTAATGACCTGGACTAGGGATAGTAGGATGATGTGCTTCCATGTTCACTTAGTAGGGTTTCTTTCATTAGATCACGTATCTAATAAACCTACCTGGAACACTCCATCCTTTTGGACTGTCGTCTAAATTCTAAACCACAATTTAGATGACGAAATAAACCCAGTTTATTTCGGATAACAAGAGTTTGTAAAATTTGAGCACCCGCGTGAACTCCTTCACGTTCTCAATTTTACAAGTCCTTTTTGGATTCTCCTCCTGGATCCTAATTCCCTAGACCCGAGCATCTCATGATCGTTCTAAGGTGACAGTTTAGTTTCCTTTTCACTTCGCTTTGTAATTATCTTGCTTTCGAACTCTTCGTAAGCTGTTATGATATTATCAGTTTTCTCCCACTGAAATTAGTACTTCCCAAGTTCTAATTTTACTTTCTTATCTAGTAGAGTTAAGTAACGACTCCCAGCATGGAAAACTCTTTCCCATCTGTTAGCCCTTCCTAAAAGATTCCTATCTTTGTTTTCGGAAGATTACTTTTATGACTTTCTTCAATCTTCTGACTTGTATGGGCGACGACATCTTTTCGTACTCTAAGTGTTTTTTAGATGTACGGGTAAACAACAATCATCTCATGATCGTTCTTATGTTTTCTAACATAAGTGTCTCTCCTGTGTTTATCACGGGAGTTGGATAGAATTTCTCTCTAAGAGAACTTCTTATTCAGACCTCTTCAAAACTCCTTTTGAACGAGTCTTTATCATCTCAGGTCTATCTCCATAGACTTTTGATGCCCATGGTTAATTCACCCTCGTCTTCTTGTCCTTTCTTGTATGTCTCCCACATACAGGACCTGAAACAACTCTTGTTTCACTCCCACTTACCTTCTTGTCTCACAAGATTCAACCATTCTTACTCTTATCTCTTTGGATTTCCGATCCAATTTCAGAGTGGTTTCTGCTATAGTTCTTTTGAATCTTCTCAAGACTCATTGGGGTTTTTGAGCAATCTTCTTAACTCCTTAGGAAGTTTCTAGGCGATCGTCCCTTGAACCATTCAAGTTGACATCCCTTGTTACGTAAGATGAGTAACTCTTACTCTCTTTCGTTTTTAAGGCAAGTAACTCCTTACTTCCTCTTGTTGCTCTTTACCGAATCCCATTCGATTTTTCCTCCCACTTGTCTTCTTAGAAGGACCCTCCTTTTAATGAAGACACCATCGAGAGCAACAATCTCATTGTGTTCCGATGTTTGGCGAGAAAACCCCGTTCTTCTTCTTGAAGAACTTATGTCTAACACTCTTTAGACATTAGAATAATTGACAATTTTAGAACTCCTTCTAAAATAATATCCATATCCGGATGGACTCAATTATTCACTATAGCTTTTAGGTTTTTAGTGGTTTGGCAGATACGTATTAGACTTTGTGTTTTGGAAGACCGATGACTATCGAACTCATGATCTCATCATATTCTTTAGTCATCCAGACCCGCTCCTCGATTTTGGATTTGTTTCTAAAATTCCTTCTCAATCAAGTCTTACGTCCATTCTAATCATACTAATCGCAGACTTTCATGTCCAACATTGTTTTCTACGATTAACTGAACTCTTGTACTCTTACAAGATTTAGAATGACTAAGTCGGATCGTTCGTTAAAATTTACTTAAAAGTTAGATAGGCTCTTTTAAGAACATCATAAAATATCTCATATTTTATTCACTCCCATAATCTCATTACAGAGTCAATGTTCTTAAAAAAGAAAAAGAAATACTAAAACTACTTTAAAGTATTGCCTATCGAGTTTATGATCCTTCTTGAGCTTTTCCAGCAACTCTTGCCTTCTCAGTTTTTGACAGGTTCATCTCCTCTTCAATAAATACTTAGCTCCCTCTTGCTCCTGTCATTCACAATGATAAGAGTCTTAGGTATCGCATACCTTGAGGAATGTGTATTTAGTTGAATAACTTTTAACAATTTTTACCTTCACCGGAACTCCCAGCTCCGCTCTTTCTGTCTTCCAGGAATTTTGGACAGTTTCTTTTCCAATGGCCCGTGCCATCGCAATAGAAACACTTGGAATCAGAATGGGTACTCTTGTTCATGGCAACTTCTTTACCTTTCACTCTACCCGTTTTCTTCCTTTTGAATTTCTGCTTCCCGTCCTTCTTAAATCCCTTTTCTTTATGAACCATTAGAACTTCTTTCTTAGGTTCAGCTATTACAATGTTCTCTTCGGCTGTTTGGAGCATAGCGTGTAGTTCTTCTAGAGATTTGTCCCAGCCATTCATATTATAGTGCATTCTAAATTGATTAAACCCACTATGAAGTGAATGCAAAATAATATCAGTGGCAAAATCTCGGCCATTATCGACTCCTAGTCGATTCAGTTTTTCAAAAAGACTAATCATTTTGAAAACATGTGGCCCTACAGGCTTTCCCTTTTCAAGACGCATATCCAATATCGTCCTTGAAATCTCATACCTCTCCATTCTTGACTTCTTTTGGAACAAATTCCTAAGTTGTCGAATCATGGTGTAGGCATCCATCTCTATGAACTTATCCTGAAGATTAGGTTCCATGGTTGCCAACATGAGGCATGTTATGGGTTCGGACCTCTTCCGAATGTTCCTTTCTTGCTCCCTTTCTTGTTCAGTCGAATCTTCATTGAGAACAGGAATAGGTGTGTCTAACACGTTTGCCTTATGTTCGGATCTTAGGACAAGTCCTAAGTTCCTTTCCCATACCATAAAGTTGTCACCATTTAACTTTTCTTTTTCCAGAAGCCAGCGAATGCTGCTTGAGTCTTTTGTTGTCATAATTAAACTACATGTAAGAAATGCGAAAGTGATTAAACTTGTTATCCTGGCAATTTTCCTAATTTGCCTATATTATTATACTTTTGTTGTCCCCTTAGAATAATATAATTCCAAGATCCCATTCCTGTGAAGCTAAGCGTACTTTGGCACTGCCCTTAACTTCACCCTCCTGGGTGAGTAACTCCTTACTGATCATATCTCATATGACTCTTGGTTAACGATTTAAACATTAAATCGTCCTTTAGCCTCGAAATCCAAAACCCTTTTGCTGACTCGTTTGAGAATAACCATTTAGACATGTAGACCTCTTCATAGATCTACCCGTATTGTCCCGAGGTAAAAGATGGCACCCTGCTTTGGCATGACCCACCATCGATGAACAAGGGCTCAACAGGTGTCTTAATCTGGGTAGGCTTTACTCAAAATTCTTTTTGGGACTTATTACGTAATTTATCAAGTTGCGTTACTGTGAACTCTTGCATAACCATTCATGATTTATTACGTAAAAGTTTATGTGGGTTTGCGTAATGATTTGTTAAATCTTAGTATTACCCCTTAAAAGATCCCATCTTTTAAGTTTATTTCTTGTTCGCCTATGGTTCGATTGGATTCATATCCAAGAACCTCTATTGACTACTCCCACTTGAACCATGATCTCATCATTCAGTTCGTCAATAGATTCTAAGACACTATACTCTAAGTATTATTCGGGCACAACTCCTTGCGCTTAGAACAAGAAACGATAATCCTATCTAAAGGTATACTATTCTACGCAATCACATATATCCATACATACAAAAATATGACAATCATAATAAATAAAGTATGTATCCTAGATTCGTTTCTAGGTTTTGCTATCGCATAGCTATTCGTGGGAATTTGTGACATCTCTATGTCTAATGTTTCTAAAGTTTCGTATTCTCAATACTCAAACTAGAACATTACGTTTCTTCCTTAATTGTTTCCAAAACCAAAATAAGGAAAAACTCCGTTCGGGTACTCCTCTAACCCGGGTCTAAGTCGGAAAAATTATGCTCGGAACCGGGAGAAAAGTCTGAAAAACTCCCTTTCAGATCATGGCCCAAAAGGCCCTTGAGTCTCACTCAAAAAGATCTGAGTCAACCCTGGTCAAAGCCCCTTGACTGGTCTCTGGTCAACTCTTGACTCAGCCTGGTCAAGGTCCGGTCCTAGAGACAGCACCTTCCTGCCGTGCTATGTCTCTCGGGCAGACGCGTCCTAGCCCAGCTAGACGCTTCTGTCCTAGGACAGACCATAGACATCTCGGGTGAGATGTCTAGGATGCGTCCTGGTCGCGTCCCAGACGCGTCCAGACCATCCGGTCGCTGCATATGCCTCTCGGACGCTTAATCCGAGAGCTGTTGGAACTCCCAGACGCGTCCCCGACGTGTCTGGTCTCGGGACAGCACACGTGCCATCTCGGATTTTTGGTCCGGGATGCACCCGTGCACCACAGTCGCGTCCCAGACGCTTCTGTGCACAGACGGCTAGGCCATCCCATCTGGGATGCCTTCTGGACGCGTCCAGATGCGTCCTAGACGCTTCTGGATGCTCCGGTTGCATCCGAGTTGCGTCCGGAAGCTTCCAGTCGCATCCGAGATGCTTCTGGTTGCTCCAGACGCATCCTGGATGCATCCGGACGCTCGTCCAGTGTCTCGGTCCTAGACCGAGACTCTAAATAGGTTCCCTCGAGCGCGTCCCAGACGCGTCAGGGATATCCGAGACGCTCCTGTCTCGGAATCCTATTCCGTCTCGGACTGGGATGTCCCAGACGCGTCCCACGCGTTGGGACGTCCGAGACCCGAGAGTCTCGGACTCCTAGTCCGTGTTGGACTGGGATTCCCAGACGCGTCCTAGACGCTCTGGGATGTCCGGGACCCGAGAGTCTCGGACTCCTAGTCCAGCTCGGACTAGGATTCCCGGTCCTTCACGGACTGGGATTTCCAGTCCGTGTCCCTATCTGTCTCGGACTGTCTGTCCGAGACGTGCTGGTCCGGCCCGGACGCGTCCTGGCCGGTCCGGCCAGTAGGGTTTCCAATTTTTTTGGAAAATCCTGCCGTTCCAACTTCTTTTTCTTTTCTTTCTTTCTGTTCCAGCTGCTGTTAGGTACTGTTTTTGATCAATTCATCAACCAATCTTCATGGTTTTGATGATTTTTATCAAAATTCTAAAACCCTAACACTTGTTTATGAAAACTCTTTTCAAAAAACTATGTTTCTAGTGTTTCTAGGTTATGAATCTCATCCAAAACCCTAATTTGATCTCATCAAACTTATGTTTAAATCTCTATTCAAACATTAAAACACTAATATCTAGTTGTTCAAGTATGAATCTACTTCACCTAGTCAAAGATAGTTCATGCAAACGGCTCGTGATGCCACTGTAGGGGAATAACCTAGTGTATCTCATACACCTAATTGTCTATTAGTGTTGGTAGCAGAATCTCAAACATCATATGTTTAACACTAATTCCAGGATCTATACATGAACATACCAATGAACTAGATTGGAAAGATGATTACCTATTAATCGCTTTCCCACGAACTAAATTCCGATCAGTATTCGGAAGATAAGAGCTCCAAGTGTAGCTCCTCTACTTGAGACACCGAATAATGACTTGAACTCCCTCCTTTCAGTCAGCTAGGACCTTCTTGAAGGTTGAGATGAAGAACTCCTTCTTCTTGACTAGATACTTGAGAAAACTCCTTTTCTCTCTCTCTCTGAGATGTATATTCTGAAACTCTTTCAGTTAACCCTCTCAGTTGTTGAGAATTCAATCTCTAAAATTGTCTCTCTCTTTAGGTTGTATAATTAGGTATATATAGAAGTCCCTAGAAGAGGTATTAGACTCAAACTAGGATTCCATAAACCTAATTATTAGGCAACACCCAAAATACCCTCCATTGGGTCTCTTTAGTGTGGCCGGCCAACATAGCCCTTTATGGGCTTCCTTGGCCGGCCCACTTAGGGCCTAGCCGGCCATCACATGGCCGGCCCTATTGCCTTGGCCGGCCATCACATGGCCGGCTTCCCTAAAGCCATTCCGGGCCTCCCTTTTGGGCCCGGACATGTTTATCTCTTTCGGACTTCTCCGAATCTTTCAGGACTTACCAATAACGGATCCAATCCACTTATTTGCCTTCATCCATCTAGTCAATTCTCTCCGTTCAAATCATTATTCTGTTGTGTAATCCTTGTAGGATCCGGTCTATGTTAGCCGCGAATCAACTCTTGATTCGACGATCGTAGTTGGCTTCTAGCTAAGCATTACGACCCCTAATTGGACCGGACTAATGATCTTCCGAATAAGGTCATTAAGATCCTAATAGCCAAATTGCACGCATTGCATCCTTGGTCGAAGGACACTCCTTCGGAAGGATACCATTCCTTCAGACTTTAGGCACCATATCCTTCACCACTAACCGAGCCTCTGTATCCCACCAAGAAGCGGCATTTCCTTCCAACTGAAACACTGCCATTCTCTGCTTATACACATCTGAGCACTCGAGATTCTGCAAAATCTTATCCATCTTCTGGCACCATGCATGTGCTCCTAAAGGTCCCGCGGTTCCATCAAATACAGGTGGCCCCATCTTCGTGAAATGGTGATAATGTTGCACCCAAGTCATCTCAGTCGGTGGTCTCTGATTCACCACCGGTACCACAAGACCTCCTGTTTCCCGTGTTGGAACCTGAACCCGATCTCGCTCCCACATTTTAGCCTCCGCTGCAATGTTAATCAAATCTTGCAATGCAGTTGCGTCAATGGTCACCGTTGCCCCTCCATTCGGATTTTGAACTAGAGTTGCACTGCTCTCAGCCTGCGCCGTTGTACCCACAGTTCTTGTCGATCCTCTTTCCTCGGCAAGGACTCCTCGACCTATCGCCTTGCCTGCACCTCGGCCTGTCCCCCTGCCTACACCTCGGCCTGTACCTCGACCTGTACCTCGGCCTCGGATGCGAGCACTACGACGTCCCCTACCAATAACTCCATCTCCGTCCATGAATCTAATCAAGAGAAGAATAAGGAGATAAACTAAATTAATGTCACGCACAAAAACCAAGGAAAGATTAAAGTGCCACTACTGCTTCTAACTGTCTAATAGCCCTAGACGCAATCCCTAGGATTTATGAACCTAGAGCTCTGATACCACTTTGTAACACCCCAAATCCAGATTTCCACGTCGGCCGCCATGAAAACCTAAACTTAAAGCATTTCTTCGCAGAACAGTAAACATATACGATATACTCATCAAGGAGACAAATAGTATCGAACATGAAGCTCAAAAAGTAACAATAAATCAACTACTGAAACTTTACCAATTTTCTCAAAACTCACAGGATGTCTCTAAATCATCGACACAAATGTGTGAATTATTTTTGTTTTTTCCACAAGAAGGACTGTTGAACGGCCTCAATGCAGTTGCTTATACCTTACATTGGTGATATTGTCTGTCATAATCTGAAAATGATACCAAATAGATCGCGCATAACAACAGTGAAGTAATGAATGTAATCGTCTCTATGTTATCACAGTACAGGCAAGTATAAGAATTACCAATATATTTACCGATTTTATCTCCGACTGGTAGACTGTTTGTACCATCTCCATAGGAATAGTTTGATTCTCGGCGTAGTGATTATGTTCCAAATAAAGTTTCATTCCATCGTTTCATATGTATTGATGTTAGTTCTCAATTTATGATACATAGAGCTAATTGTAAAGTTACCTGATTTGGTTAATGGTTATCTAACTGTATCCTCCTTATGTTCCTGTAAGGTTATACTTAAGATAACATTGCATATATCATTGGTAAAGCATTGAGATGTGACATTCATATTCCATTCGTTATTATTAATGAGTTGCGCCAGTTTAGTCAGCAGGCTGTTGTTAGTATTAATTAAGAGGGGGGGTCCGAGATCCAATAATTATGTCAAATGTTAATGTGGGTCCCCTTATTGACATCCCAAAATATGAGTTCAGAAACCTGGTCAAACTGCTTTACAATAGATTTCCAAAGCCAGTAGTGGTTAGGTTTGGGAGAAGTGGGTTTGACTTCCTTAGGGAAATATTTGGCTTTGGGTAATTTCAACCAAGGTTTTTCAAGATTTTTGAGGATGCAGGCCAGTTTGCTAAGAAAAGGCAGGTTATCGAGGGTGGGGAGACGGAAGCCCAACCCTCCTAACTTACATGGGAGGCAGATGGTAGACTAATTAATAGTGTGTGAATTATTTTTGTTTTTCCCCACAAGAAGGACTGTTGAACGACCTCAAAGCAGTTGCTTATACCTTTTGGGGTGGCAAAACACTGCATTTGGTATCGGGGAACGGGTGCTACAATTGTGGAGATTACAATGGAAAACCAGCTTGGGAGAGGAGGTTGGTTTGCCATTTGGATAACTTGTTTTGGATTTGCACACGGATAGAGGTGAAGGCCTATTTCTTGTTGGCATTAATGAAGAGATGTGTGCCGAGATATTTGTCTAGGGAAGAAGATCGACGAACCTTGAGATTACGAACAATCATTCTTTTGAATTTGGGTTGAGCATTTTTGGAGAAACAAAATAGTGGATTTCGTGTAGTTGATCATTTGTCTAGATGCCGCGCTGAAGGTTTTAAGAATTTGTTTGAGATTGTAAATATTATCCAGTGTGTTCTGGCCAAATATGATACAATCGTCCACGAACAGCAGGTGCTTAATAGTAAGGTTGGAATTGGGAATAGGAAAACCCATGAGTTGGTTGGGGTTCTCGTTGTTTGCTAAGAGTCTGCTAAGTACTTCCATGGCGATGGTGAAAAGGAAAGGAGATAGAGGGCCACCTTGGCGAATACCTCTACTAAAATCAAAAGTTGGACCTGGTCGACCGTTGATAAAGACTGCCATCGAGGAAGTAGTTTGGCAGGAGTAAATGAGCTGAACCCATTGGTTCGAGAAACCAAACTGAGCCATGATTCGTTCTAAAAACACCCATTCGATGGGTCAAAAGCTTTAGACATGTCAAGTTTAAGTCAGAAGTAGTTTTTCAATCCACGAGTTTTTTTTTGAAAGAGTGGGCTAGCTCCTGACTGATGCTGTTGTTGTCAGTGAGTTGTCTTCCGGAGACATAGGTCGCTTGAAAAGGAGAGATTATGTCCGGAAGAATCCTTTTGAGACGATTAGCTTTTAAATTATGTTGTAGAGCATAAAAGAAGGTTACTAACACCATCTCCCTACCATGTGAGAACAACCTTGTTTAAGGAAAGAAATGACTTCGTTGAATCATTTCGACCATATTGGAAGACCTATGGATGTTCTATTACGTCTGATTTTTAAACTGATGGAAAATGAAAATGTTTGATTAATTTTTTAGTTAATTGTGCGGAAAGAACATTTTTTCTAAAGTCTATCTATGCATCTGAGTACATTAAGTATGCAAATCTCATTGTAGGCATGATTAATGAAGTTATTGAAGATTTAGGCGAGGAAAACGTTGTTCACGTATACCTCTTAATTTTCATTTCTTAATTGATTTTAACTTTTAATTAAGAGTATTAAGATATAAATTATAAGGGCCAAAACCGGGAAGATTATGATTTCGAGTAAGATTTGAAAGGATCAGTTTGCTTTGCATGAAAGATAAATCCAGCCGTTCGTTCTCTTTGTTGTTAAATTTTCACCGTTTGATCTTACCTACCTAGAAATATCATATTTCGTTCACCCACTCACTAAATCTATTATACAAACCCACGATAAAATTTGACTGTCCAATTTCCACAATTAAATCTCAACCCTTAAATTTTATCCCAAATTATAACCGCTATCATAATAGTTGTGACAAATTAATTTTATACCAATGACCATCTATATAACCATTCACAATTTATTATCTCCATAACTCTTTAAATATCAATTGTATTTTAGGTTATGAAACCGTAGCCCTTAGATCTTAATTCTTAATATCTCCTTAAATCATAACCCTTGATATCTCTCTCAAAACCCCTCTATCTCCATAATTTCTCAAAAAGTAATCGTCTTCATCATAAAACTAGTGACAAATTAATTTTATACTAATGACCATCTATATAACCATTCACAATTTATTATCTCCATAAATTTTAAAGGCCAGCCCTTTGGGGAAAGCTAAATAGTTTCCGGGGTGTGAAATTTTAAAGGGAATATGTAAAATTTTGAAAATTTTCCGGGGAAATATATTTTACGGAGAATATTTTCTAACACCTCATGTATTCGCCACCTCATCGTCTTCACCGGTGAAGGTCGCCGGCCGGCCAATTTCCGGCCGGCGACCTTCAACCATAAATTTTTTTTTTTCCTTCTCTCTCTAGATCTGATCTCTAATCTAGAGAGAGGAGACCTCCATTGGAGGTCCCAACAGACCTTCAATGGGTCCCAACAGACCTTTTGAAGGTCTGGTCGCAGACCTCCATTGGAGGTCCGAACAGACCTTCAATGTCTGTTCGGACCTCCAATGGAGGTCTCCTCTCTCTAGATCAGATCTAGAGAGAGAGGAGAAGGAAATATTTTTTTTTTTTTTTTAATGGTTGAAGGTCGCCGGCCGGAAATTGGCCGGCCGGCGACCTTCACCAGTGAAGACGATGAGGTGGCAGAGAGAGAGAAGTGAGGTGGAGAGAGAGAGAGCTGAGGTGGAGAAGTTATTTTGCTTTCCCCTTAAATAAAATTGTCAAACAAAATTGACCAATTTTTGACCAAGTCTTCACACCCCGGAAACTATTTTGCTTTCCCCAAAGCGCTGGCCATTTTAAAATATCAATTGTGTTTTAGGTTATGAAATCGTAGCCCTTAGATCTTAATCCTTAATATCTCCTTAAATCATAACCCTTGATATCTCTCTCTAAAAACCTCTCTATCTTCATACTTTCTCAAAAAGTAATCGTCTCCATAACTTTTTAATTATTAATTGTGTTTTAAGTTATGAAATTGTAGCCCTTAGATCTTAACCCATGATATATCCTTAAATCATAACCCTTGATATCTCTCTCAAAACCTCTCTATCTCCATAATTTCCCAATAAGTACTTGTCCTTCAGTTATAAAAGAAGATTCATGGATCATATTCCTCACTCCACTTTC
This sequence comes from Eschscholzia californica, assembly GCF_041429995.1. Classification (NCBI taxonomy): domain Eukaryota; kingdom Viridiplantae; phylum Streptophyta; class Magnoliopsida; order Ranunculales; family Papaveraceae; genus Eschscholzia; species Eschscholzia californica. Next base: position 37,499,253 of record NW_028238420.1, on the reverse strand, counting down.
TATATATATTTTCCTCCTAAAATCTTTCTGTCTTATATTTTTTTTCTCTCTCTCTCTCTTACTACATTTCTCATTTGTCAGTAGAAGAAATCTCCGTCGACAACAAAATGGTTCGAAATTAGTTTTTCTTAATTGATAGTTTTTCTTAGTTGATTTAGTAATAGTTTTTCTTAATTTTGTTAATATTTAATTAGTAATGTATGATTTAATACATAAATTTTGTTGATTTAGTATTAGTTTTTTCTTAATTTTGTTAATATTTATTGGTTATTTTGTGTATTCTCCATACGTTCAATGAAATGTTTAATTGTAAATGATAAATCTCTATCTCTATCTACTCATATCTGTTTCTGTGAAGAGGGATCACCCTCTTGATATTAATGGTGGAAACGAAAATGAAAGAGAGAGATAGAGTAGATGCCGAGAGTCAGAGAGAGAAAGAGATTAGGAGAATAATTGATTTCTCTTGATATTGATTGTGTATGGTAACTACACTATATATAGACTACAAATGATCTAATTCAAATTATAAAATCTAAACTAAAACTAGTAAATCAAGATATTTACATTTGACCAAGTCTAGCTGAATCTTCTTATAACCGAGTAGGGTCGAGTACGGATCCTCCTCGATCCTAATACTCCCCCTCAAGTTGGTACGGTTTTCCATTATGTGATGTAAAAGTTGATATTTTAGAACCAAATTGATTGAAGACATAGTGAAAAAACTTAATTATGTACTTTGTAGTATCTGATTTGTTGGTTAAAAGGAATAACCATGTACACCGTGTGAAGTCATCAACTATCGTTAAAAGTAACGACAACCCAAGGTAGAGGGTATTGAAAAAGGACCCCATAAGTCTACATGTAGTAGTTCAAAAAGTCGAGAAGAAGAAGATGTACTTGTAGGAAAAGGAAGACGAGTTTGCTTAGATTGCGGCCAAATATAACACGGAGTTTTACTAATACTAATGGAGAGCATACATGGAAACTTGGAAATAAAATACTTAAATCTAGAAAGTGAAGGATGGCCTAATCGCCAATGCCATACATCAAAAGAGAGATTATTTGCGCAATTATTAATAGAAACTGAAACAAAAGATATTCTAGGCTCCGTGCGAAAGAAATATAAACCATCATAGGGATCACCAAGTTCAATCGTCTCCTTCGTTGCTCGGTCCTGAAAAATACATGAATCAGTGTCAAAGCTAACATGACAATGAAGAGAACGAGAAACTTCAGAGACGGAAATTAAATTGAATTGGAAAGACGGAACCCGTGATCCAATGTTCATGACTTGAACCCGTGATCCATCGGGTAACCGGACATAGAAATTAGGAGGTGCCAGTGAATAATCAAAGAAAGAAGAAAGATTAGAACAAATGTTCTTTGCTGCCCCGAAATCAATAACCCGAGTATAAGTCGAGTTACCTGTGAGATTTATATACGGTTCAGAAGAGGTGCCTGCAGAATCTGTGATAGTAGGGAGGCTGCCCGGAGAGGAGGCTGCCCGAAGAGGAGGCACCTGCAGCAGCTCTCTGTTGGGCCAGGAGAGAAAGTAACGACTATTATTCTTCAGGTGTTAATGAGGTTGCTAGAGGCACCTTAGCCGATTTATCAGAGTTGCTCACAGAAGCAGCGATCGATCCATAACGATGTAGATTGCGAGGACGAGATCCATGCTTTGGTGGATATCCATTTAACTGAAAACATGTAGTTATGGTGTGACCGTGGATTTGTTTCTGGATTTGTCAAACCGAGAGGTGTTGTTATGAGATTGTCCAACCGCAAGGGCAGCAGCTTCAACGTCAATGGAAGGAGAGGATACAATGTTTTGTTGTATCTCTTCTCATTTCACAAGAGAGTGGATCTGAAGTATGGATGGAAACGGATCCATGATGAGGATTTGACTCCTAATGGCCGAAAAACGATCATGAAGACCTTGGAGAAACTCCATGGCTCGTTCTTGATTTGATCGATCCATTATTGATTTACCATGTCTACATATGCATGGTTCGATAGCTAAAAGTGAATTGAGCTCATCTTGCAAAGATTTCAAGTGGGTAAAGTATGAAGACACATCCGAATTGTCTTGTTTGAGACCTGAAATCGCACGCTTGAGTTGATAAATTTTAGGTGCGTTTGTTTGAAAAAATCGATCATGAAGGTTCTTCCAAATATCAGAAGCACTTTCGTCATATAAGATTGACGATCGAATATCAGTAACAACGGAGTTCATGATCAACTTGCTACGAGATCATTGCACCTTTCCCATGAATGAATATCATCGGGAGATATTGGTTTCGAGATTGAACCGTCGACAAAACCCAATTTGTCTTTTGCTCGAAGTGCCATTTTTATGGCACGAGCCCAAGATGAATAGTTATCTCCAGTAAGTGGAGGAGTGATAAGGACAGTCGTGGGTGAGTCGGAATGATGAACATCGAAACCCTTAATGATTTGAGTGGTATGTTAGTAGTTTCTGAAGAATCGCCAGGAGTTGTCATAGTTGAAAAAAAATTGTAATGGCTCTTATACCATGTGAAGAGGGAGCACCCTCTTGATATTAATGGTGGAAACAAAAATGATAGAGAGATAGAGTAGATGCCGAGAGTCAGAGAGCGAAAGAGATTAGGAGAATAATTGATTTCTCTTGATATTGATTGTGTATGGTAACTACAATATATATAGGCTACAAATTAATCTAATTCAAATTATAAAATCTAAACTAAAACTAGTAAATCAAGCTATTTACATTTGACCAAGTCTAGCTGAATCTTCTTATAACCGAGTAGGCCTAGTGAGGTCGAGTAGGGTCCAGTACGGATCCTCCTGGATCCTAATACTCCCCCTCAAGTTGGAGTTGAGAGTCAGAGAGAGAAAGAGATTAGGAGAATAATTGATTTCTCTTGATATATTGAGTGTGTATGGTAACTACAATATACATAGGCTACAAATGAATCTAATTCAAATCATAAAATCTAAATTAAAACTAGTAAATCAAGCTATTTACATTTTACCAAGTCTAGCTGAATCATCTTATAACCGAGTAGGCCTAGTGAGGCCGAGTAAGGTCGGGTACGAAAATGAGAGAGAGAGAGATAGAGTAGCTGCCGAGAGTCAGAGAAAGAAAGAGATTAGGAGAATAATTGATTTCTCTTGATATATTGATTGTGTATGGTAACTTCAATATATATAGGCTACAAATGAATCTAATGCTTTTCTTCAAGGAGAATAATTGATTTCTCTTGAAATAGATTACTTCTCTATCAATCTATGTTATTTTTATTTTAAATGTTAATCTTTCGCAAGTGAAGAAATCATTTATTTTTGAAGTTTTGACTGTATGATTAATACATAAAATTCAGTACATCTAACTTTTTATTGATATTGTGTATTCTCCATAAGTTTACTGAAATGCTTACTTGTAAATATAATCTATGATAAATGATAAATCTCTCTCTCTCTCTCTCTCTCTCTCTCTCTCTCTCTCTCTCTCTCTCTCTTTCTACATGTATCTCTTTCTCTACCAATCTATGATATTTATGTTTTCTATGTTAATCTTTCGCAAGTGAGGAAATCATTTATTTGAAGTATTATTTTCAATCTTTATGTATCGTTTCTTCTAGATCTGAAGAGCATCTCTTTTGAAGTGTTAACTGCTATTCTTTTCCCAATTTTACGATTTGAATTTATTATGTTACATCTCAACTTTTTTGAGATGAGTAAGTAGCTGGTAGTGTTATGATCTTTTAACTAGACTTTACAAATTATGTAAACTGGAAGGTACACATCTATCTTTATAGTGATTCTTTAGTGGGATTTTCTTTGTTATAAATTTTCTCTTGATTTTCTTCTTTGAATTTCATTAAAATATAACTTTTCATCGATTCTTTGAACAATTTGAATTACCTCTTGTAAAAGTAAAATTATTTTTTACTTCCACTAGATGACTTGAAAACTTCTGTGAAATTTTTGTGTTGTTTTTAACACCAATAATCAATTTTAGACCTTTTTGGTTTAAAAACTATTAACTTATATTAAATCATTTGTTTAGATTTTCGTGTTCGTTAATGTTCTTTTTATTTCTTATTGTTTGTAAATGTAACATACTTCGTTTTCATGTTCATCGACCCAAAACTATTAACTGTTTATTATTTGTCAGACATAAACGTCTGTTCCCCTAGGGGCACGGGTTATAACTAGTCTATTATATAAAACACAATGTTTTGTGCTGACTGGGACAAACTAAAAGACAAATCTAGCTGTCGGTTCCTTTTGTTCTTAAGTTTTGAACCTTTATCTCTTACCAACCTAGAAATATCATAATTCGTTCACCTACCCACGTAATCTATTTTACAAAACACCATACTAAATCATGGTCATCCGTTTTATATATCTCTAAATCCTGATTGTCTAATTCATTATCTTCAAATCTCAACCCTAACATATCTTACCATCACAAACCACTCATCAAACCTCCTTTAAATGTCCTCCACTAAACTGCCATTACATATAGTAATTGCCATTAAAAAAAAATTATAACTTCTACTCTCCCTAACAAAAACCAAAAATTCATAAAGGAATATGAGAAATTGGGTCAAACATATGGATAATAGTGATTTATTATATCCTTTACACTCTCTAAAAAACCGAAAATTTATATTACTCCATATTATAGAGGAGTTTCAGTTATACTATCTTTCTATAAAAAACACACCAACCCGATCTCTTTCTCCATCATCTTTCATAACACTTTTTCTTTCTACACAAATTCTCTTTAAATTTGAAGGTTTGAATGGGTATATTTTTGTTCGATTTTTGTGATCCTTGTCATTTTAGTATATGTTCATTTTTGTTATTCACTTAATAAATTCTCAGGAGAGAGTAAAATGAAGGGTTCTTTTAATTTTTGGGTTACCCATGTTTTTTTTTATATATGTTGTTTTAAGCTCTTTCAGCCCCCCCCCCCCCCCCCCCCTTTTCGCCTTCATTTTTCTCAATTTTCCCCTATCTTTTTTACTACATAGATTATAACTAGCCATTGACGACTTTTTTTACATCGAAAAAGCTCATTTGAACAAGTTAATATTTTGTATTTTGATATTCGTCACAAATGGTCTAATGAGACAACTTTAAGGAATTTCGAGTCTCTCTGACAACAGTTTAGCAGCAATGTGGTTAAGAAGTTCTTAATTGAAACGAAATAACAAGAATCTTTACAAGTTATAAGGGAACTTCTATATTCTAATGTGCTTATTCCAGATCACGGTCTAATGAGTCAACTTAAAGGAATTCCGAGTCTCTCTGGGCAAAAGTTCAGCATCAATGTGGTTCAGAAGCTCTTAATTGAAACGAAATAACAAGAATCTTTACAAGTTATAAGGAAACTTCTCAATTCTAATGTGCTTATTCCGTACAATTTGAAAACTATGTTGCTCAATATGTTCTTGTTGTAACAAAAGGTCAACAAAGAGCAATCTTTGTTACTTCATTAATTTGATTTGTTAATAGAGTCAACTACTATATTCTAATGTGCTTATTCCAGATCACGGTCTAATGAGTCAACTTAAAGGAATTCCGAGTCTCTCTGGGCAAAAGTTCAGCATCAATGTGGTTCAGAAACTCTTAATTCAAACGAAATAACAAGAATCTTTACAAGTTATAAGGAAACTTCTCAATTCTAATGTGCTTATTACATATCAATTTGAAAACTATGTTGCTCAATCTGTTCTTGTTGTAACAAAAGGTCAACAAAGAACAATCGTTGTTACTTCATTAGTTTGATTTGTTAATAGATTTTATGAATTAACAGATAACTTCTTAACGTTTTTCTTTATCTTGTTTATGAATAAATATGTACAGTGACGTATCCAGGATTTACTTTGAGGGGGGTCGAAAAAATTACTACGTTCCTTCCAAAAATTGCAATTTATATTTAAGTGAATGTAAAATAAATAAAGTAAGTACAAATATTAGAGACAAAAATATGTACTAACTTTGTGCGTCTATACCAATTTCAAAGAATGAAGCAGATTATAAGATTGAATTGTTGGTGACTTAGTTATTGAAATCTCTTAGTTTTGGTGGGTACTTTTGTATTGAGAGATTAAAGATCTGGTCTTTCTAGAATTTTAGAAATTCTTAATAAGTAGTTTTAGATTTATAGAAAAAAGATTATTGAAAAAGGAAGATTGAAGATCAATTAGGATATGTTTATGAACTAATCTTTCTAAACATAAAACTTCGGTTCAAAGTATATTAGAAAAGGCCCATTAGAAAATTTTAAAATTGGTCAGGAAATTCGGCCAATTTTAGAAAGGGTCCGTGGGTATATAGACCAAAATAATATTCAAAAAAGGTTTATGATCCAATCTTCCCAAAACATGGATATTTAGTCCTTTTACATTATGGACATAATAACCCATTCTTTATGAGATAACTACCGTCCATGTCCCTCCTACAAAAATTACGGGATTTTTAATTTTCAAGGGTGAATTTAGAATGTTTCTAATGTGGGCGTGATTTAGGGGATTTAAAGCAGCTAACGTATAAATCCAAAATTGATTTTTCTCTATCTTCTAACCGTTTTGGAAAGCAAATCTATTTCCAAATCGATTCAAAACAAAAATCGTAACCAAATCAATTTTCTCTCTCTTTATAGATTTGGAAACCAAATCAATTTTCTCTCTCTTACTATGTAAATTTTTTTCGATTCAAATCAATTTTCTCTCACTTGACTTTCAAATTTGGAAATAGTATATTTTTTGGGATCAATTTAGCGTGATTTGGGGGTTAATATACAAAACATATGTATCACTTTCTCTCACTTAACTTTCAGATTTGGAAATAGTATATTTTTCTGGGAACATTAAAGCAACATTTGTTTTCGTTTTTACTCATACATAAATACACATCGAATACAAATTATGAAACAAATACGTAAATTATGTATTATTTATGACGAGGAAACCATCATTTGTCAAGTATACAACATAATTTATCAAATGTATGTGGGTCTTGTTCAATAAATTACACATAATTTCTTTTACATTACACATAATTTCTTTTACATTACACATCCTTTACATTCTGTTACAAAAAAAAGTACAAAATGTTCTCTGGTTCAAAAATGGTGCCCATCCATGTACTCTCCATTAGTTTCGTTGACTCACTTTGATTTGATGATTCTCTTTGAAATTTCATCTGGTATATCAAATCTACACACATAAATAAACATACATTAAAGAAAAAAAAATCATATATTGTATTATAAACTACATGTACAGTTTCGTAAATTATGTATAATGTTTGTCAACTTTTGACAACATTTGAAGGTTTTGTGTAGTTTGGTAAACTTAACAAGGCTACTGTTTTGGGTGAAAAGTTGTAATGGTAAATAAATAATACATAATTTATGTGCACTTATACGTAAATTGTATACATAACAGTAAGCACATGAAGATATACGTAAATTATATGTACTTTATTGCAAAGTACACGAGATTTGATAGTAAAGAGAAGTATTTCTACTAATAAAATGAGTATTGTTTTGGTGTTAAAGCACGGGTAATGTTCTATAAATTATCCATAATTTACTATAAAGTACATGTACTGTAAATTCTGTTATGAGTAACCGTACGAAAGAACAAATGTTTCATAAATCCGTACGGATTGAAAACCAGATCTGAAGAAAAAAATGAGAATATCATTAAGCTTAAACTACAAATCTAAAGATATCTGCTATGATGATTGATTGCAATAATGACAAATTCGAGTTGAAGGATTAAACATCAAGATCAAAAACATAAACGAAATTTTAAGAGAGAGAAAGAAAATAAACCTCAAACATTTGATTGTTTCTATGAATTAGTACAAAAGATCTTTGAAACTTATACTCAAAATCATATATGATCAACTTTAGAGAGAGAATCTGTTATAATAAACTGAAACATAATATAAAATCGTATAAAACAGAAAGTGTTTTACCTCTTTAACGATGAAGAAGATGATTTTAGCAGCTCTAATGAAGATTTTAATGGAGGTTTTTACTGCTGTTGTAATGAAGATGAAACAATGAAGGTTTGTACTGCTGCTGGTGAGTTTAATGGAGGTTTATTGGAGCTTTCGTTGTTAGAGAGAGAGAAAGTTTCCAGATTTCAGTTACGGAATATGTTGAAGATGGAATTTATTTTGAATTTAAACGTGATTGGAGAGAGAATGTGGAGATAAAAATGGAAAAAAGATATTTTGGATTTTAGAATGTAAATCAGATTTTATATATAAAGAAGGTTAGTATAGGTATTATAAATTAATATGTAATCTAGGGATATGTGTTTTCTCTCTAGATGACACTAAATGGACTAGATATCCATTTATATTAGTTTTTTGGTTTTGAAACCCTTTATAGGATTAGAGAGGACTATATCTGCTATTAGGACCCGTTTTTTGGGTTATAAGCCCAAAAATTCTTTTAGGAACTCTAAAAACCTAAACTAACACCATAAAAAGTGGTCGTGGGGTTTGAACCTGCGACATTCTTAGTCCCTTCTAAAATTTCCTTGAGTTCCAACCAATCTACCTAGTTTAAAGTTACGATAAGGTAATACATGGAACACGATATGTTATTGGTTCAGAGTTCTAACAGAATAAAGAAAAAAAGTGGAGAGGCAAAGTCGAACCCGCGACCACAAGCGTGGTTACAATGTCCTTCAACCATTAAGCTAACAACGGTTACTATAATCAATAGCAACCTACAACTACTTATACCATTAAGATACTTTTTTTGTTTTTTTAATCAAATATGGTAAAGTAAATCGTAGAATTTGAGAGGGGTCTATAGACCCCTCCCCCCCCCCCCCCCCCCCCACAGGCCCTACATAAATCCGACATTAAACATGTACAATGATATGTCATTGTTCTAAATTGCCAATATTGATAAATTATGTTATTTACATCCATTGGCTATATGTTGTTGTCTTAATAGTATTAATCTGATATAGCTCGATTAGTTTGATGAGAGACAATTTTCACATTTATGATTTCAATAAGGAAGGATTATTGGGAGTTCAATTTTTATTTTGGTCATATGGAATTAAACTTTTCTATTCATCTTTCGGGACATAAAAAGTGTCATTCTACTCCTCAGACTTTTCACATTTATGGAATTAAACTTTTCTATTCATCTTTCGGGACATATAAGTTTCGTCGGGAAAATAAGATGAGACTAAAACTATATTTGGTTGTACCGAGGAACAAAATAATCGCTCAAGGGTTGTATTTTCTATTCTTAGTCTCTTTGTTTTCAGGTTAGTTCATTCATTTATCTTCTTATTTAACTATTTGGTGCGGGTCTAACATTGTAGTCTCTATTTTGTTCTTTTAGTTAATTAGGGTATGAAGATCTTCTACATGTTATTTCGCTTATCCTTACACATTGGGCTTCAGTTGGTTTTAGTTTTAGTGACTTCATTTCAAGATGTGTCCTCATCATTTTCCCGTGAAGGAAGTTTTTGAAATATGTTATTTCTAACACATTCTACAGTTCATTTTCTCAATTAATTGTTTGTTCATAACCTTGCCTAACGTGCTTTAAATAATTACCCGTGTGCTGAGGCCACGGGTTATACCTAGCATATATATAAATTACTACTATAGATTTATACATATCTATATAATAAAACAGGTTAAATAGTGCTGACTAGGACAAATCAAGAGATAAGTCTGGCCGTCCATGGATGTCAGCAGTAATATCAATTGTTGGATTGTTTTCGTTAACGTAACACATGACACGTCGTGATTGTTTTAAACCGTTGGATTTTTCCGATTAACGTTATAATGACATGTCGTTATCTCTAAATGCCCAGTGCTTTAAATGTTTTTGTGCTCTAAATGGTCGTCCATCTCCAAAAACCAAAATCACGACCAAAATTAATCACTGCATAATATTCCATGCTTTAGGTTTTAGTTACCAACGCTATTAAGTGCAAACCCGTTTCTCCTGTCGGTCAATGTTAGACGTTACTTTCGCTCCTCTCTCTTCCTCCTTCATTGCTTAAGCAACCGTTACTATCTTTATCTGATCTCGCTTGTGAGTTCTATAGATCTACAGACCTCTTAATCTCCTTCCAATTTATTTTCTTGTCATTTCTCTTATAGAAATGGATTTTTACAGGTCTAGAGGCTTCAAAATGGTAGCAGTGAAGAAAACGGTAAACTCCTGTCCTTCATAATTTTGGGTTTTGGGGGTTTCATCAATACATATCTCACTCTTCATGTATGGTTAATTGGTTTTTGCAGAAGAAGACCCATGAGAAAGTGGTACAAATCCTTCTTCTTCAGTTTGAAACAACCTAGAAAGAAGTTTTTTAACCTCACTTTCTTCCATTATCCGGGTGCGGATACTGTGTTTTCCAATTTTTTTCTATTTATATGCTTTCTTAAACCCTTGATCTTAGTTTCAATATTTCTGGAATTTTAGAAAGTAGAGTTTCTTCTAATAGATTGACCTCATTCTTTGATGTGATTATAGGTGAGAGGTTTGATGAAGTAATTATATTCTCCATGTAGATGATTTAATTATTTTTCTACGTTTATTCTATTTACATGAATTTGAAGGTGAGAGATCTACTTTTTTGGTTTGTTTTAGGTTCACGGGTGTTCGTATAATCCATCCGAATAGCGTTGAGAATCAACAAAATTTTGGTTAGAAGCAGTTGTCATCTAGGAATCATCACGGAAAAGCTTTGTGTTATGGCTGCTCACAGTTGGGTAAGCTAGAAAAACCCTAAATTCCTATTCTTTCTTCAGAAATTTTGCTTTTTCTTCATGAGTTGTTTATGTTTGATGGATTTTTAGTTCATTCTTCATGGTTTATTTATATTTGATCAATTGTAAATTGGATTAATCTTGCTCGAACAAACATGAGGTGTCACTCTCTATTGTATCATGATCTAACTACTAAATAGTAGTCGATGTGTTTTCCGAAACTAGGGATATGCATTTTTCTTAAGCACACATTAGATTAGATTTTGTATTTTTTTAGTGAAATTATCATCAAAATTTGATTTCTCTATCATTTTATTTTATTTTCTTTGTTTCTTTCAAATTATTTACTTCTATCCATTTAAGTCAATGAGAGAAATTTGAACTTGTAATGGGTTGTATTCAAGTAAGAATTTGATAGTTTTATTGGGTTTTTTTGTTAAAAAATTCATTTTTGTGTCTTATTCATTATATAGGATTTTTACGAGGATTTGCTTGAGAATATGAGCAAGTGAGAGCCTCAATGTGCGTGACATCACTGAAAACATGGTAACAAAGTTTCATTTCCTAATTTGGTTCAAGAAATTTGATTAAATGGAGAGAAGTACTATGAGCAACAACAACGTCAATGAAGAGGATATTATAACTGATCTTATAGGTGGCGTTTTCCTTTGATGAATTGCAACATGGTAATCGAAGTCTTTTTCCCCTTTTAGTCGCTTGCCAAAAGTTGTTATACTTAACTTACTTCATGGCATTTTGTTCCAGAAGCTTCTCTAAAATTTATTGACCTATTATTTTCTTCTCTATTTTCTTAGTAATATTTAAGATTTCCTTTAGAGTTTTAAGTTAATGCCAAAATTTGAAGCCTGAATTCTTTTGTTATTTATAGTTATGTATGCTGGAAGATAGATTTCAACAAATTTTTGCAGATTGTCTTCCCAGTAAACCTAATCTCAAGTTTAGACAACACTTCTTAGAGATACCAATATAGATAAAATAAGACAAAGTAGAGGTAGTGGTTGAACCACGATTTTGTTGGGATGGAATCATAAGTCAATATTTGAAGTAGCTCTCGTAATACAGATTGGGCACTTAAAGATAATGCTCAAATTATAGTTGTATTTTTGTTCTCTTCCATTCTTTCCCAATAGAGATGAGAGTTATCAAACAATCAATACAAGCAACATATAGTAATATTGTCACGGTTTAAGTTATTTTTCTAATGATGAATAAATGAGAAAGAAATCGAAAAAGTCCCATATTTAATTATTAGTTTCAAAATGTTAATGAATTACCTTGTGTTTATATCTAATGAGTTTTGAAGGTATATATGCACGGACGAACATTTGTTTTATTAGGTAATTAGAAGAACAAAACGTTATTTTGAATCTTGATAGTAAGCAAAGAAAACTACAGTTACTGCAACACAAGTATACCAATGGAGAAGATGGGCGTGGAGAATCAAAGTTAGGCTTCATAGATCATGCCCATTCTTTTCCGTAAGTGGTTATGGAGGTAACTTCGAGAAAGGTCAGAAGATGATCACAATTATGTATCATAGGCCTAACAACCAACCAATTTCATTACCACTATATCTTTCATTGAGCTTCATTGATCAACAACTCGTGGTAATTGCTAAGATCTAACACCAACACCTGCCACTACTTCTTTCTCAACTTCATTGGATTATTCCTCTTATTATATTGCCTTGGTTAGTTTGTTGTGGGGTGTTTAATCTTATGATGATGCATTTTCATGTTCCTTCGATTTGGCGAAGATAAAAAAATTTTTTTCAACCTTAAAATGTTAGTTTGACATGTCTAATTCAAGGTCTTGGTACATTTATTTGAAAGAATGCAATAAATTTTATTTTGTGTATTATTCTGCTTTGAGTTTCATCAACCCAATTCTTTTGTCAGCAGTGATCGTCTCTTCAGACATACATTCAGGACTCTTTGCCCAAAACTGTAAAGAACAAGTGAGATCTAAACTAACAACTAAGAAATGTGTAGAATTGCAACTTTTGAAATTATCTCAAATACAAAATTATGCTTAAGCGTCTCTAATGTTTATACTTTGTCCTGCACGTCAAAGACATAATATTTTGATTAATGGGTTTGAAACCAGTTACGAAGACCTTGTGAGCATTTTGCGAGGAAGACAAAGCTACTGCCTTCTCTCAGTAATGAAACTGCAATTAAAGATCCCAATGTTGTATACACGTAAAAATACTATCACCAACAATTTCGTTATCGATTTGGAGGATATATTCATATCAACTTTAAATGTGTTCATATGATGTTTTTTCTTCTGGTTTGGGTGGTGGTGATGCAAAACTACGAAAGAATTGTACAACTGGATCATGATCACGCTTGACACTTACCATTGAATAAGGAAAAGTCTTTTATTAGTGAAGTGAGATAACTGAACCTACTAGCTGCTATGCAGATGTTTTCAAGACTCAAGGAAACAATTGAAGAAAAATACTTAAAAAAGCTGGGACTTAAGACTCTGGATCAAAAAGTTAACGAGTTTCTTCACTCTCACTCAAGAACAGAGTCATGTGACGGGAAATAGTGGTTTGGATGTGGCTATAGACCTGACATTTGACCATGTAATCTTCCAATGTTTGTCTTAAGAGCGACTAATGTATGGTAAGTTCAATATGTTTGGCCATGGAATAATGTACGGGTAATCTTATCAACAAATGTACGACCAGTTCAATCTGTTTGGCCATGGAATAATGTACGAGTAATCTTATCAACTAATGTATGGTCAGTTCAATCTGTTTGGGTATTAATGGTAGTTTGATACCCTTATCTGCAATGTTAGGTACAAAGATCTCATAATCATTTTTTGTGTTTTATTAATATTAATATTATTCAATGGATGGTAAAGATCATAAAAAATGTTGTTTTCAAGTGTCCTAAGAATTATATTTTATTTTATGCCAACAACCCTTAGTTGGAGTGGTAAGAGGTATAATCTTCCACCTAGAGGTCAAGGGTTCGAGGCACACGCTGAACAATTAAAAAAAAAAAAAAGAATTATATTTTATGTTTTGAAACATTGTTTTAACCGTGCCGTAGGCACGGGCTATACCTAGTATATATATATATATATATATATATATATATATATATATATATATATATATATTTTTTTTTTTTTTACTATATATAAATTACTACTACTATATATTTATTCATATAAATAATTATAAATACTTAGATTAAAACATTATTATATATAAACTTATTACATATAAATACATTATTAATATATATATATATATATATATATAATTACTATATATTGATACAAGGGTACGACCGCATACCCTCGCACTTTGGATCTGACTCTGTAGTAGCAAGTTTCTTACTTGAGATTTTATTAATAGCTTTAGTTTAGTAACTGCTCTTTGGGCGTGTCTATTTTAATTAGATTAATTTACCCATTAGATTAATCGGGGGTGTTAGAGTTTTTTCTATATACTGCATTGGTCGTGTTCGAAGAATAAGTAAAATAAATTAAGAAATAGTTAGTATCCCTATCTTTTTCTCTTTTCCTGGCCATCTGTCTTTTTCTCTGTCGTTTATCTTAAGTTCTTTGTGATTTAATTATTAATATTTATTTTGAAAATTGTGGGAACTCAAACGAAATAAATTCATTGAGATGATTTTTAAAAGCGGTTTGTCAATTGACCCAAGTGCGGTTGTCACACAAACATTATCTCACATGTGATTCACCTCTAACCAAAGCAACACAAGATTAGGTATTAGACTCCTTATTAGACATAGGATTGTAAGTTTTTTCCTAACTATTTTATTGGTTGAACAAAAGTTTTAATGCGAATAGTCGTATCCTGTTTAACAATCGTATTCGAGTCAGGCGAAGAAAACGATAATATATACTGGAGTGAAGTTGAAGAAGATATATCAACAATAATAGGACGACCTAATGTATTAGAATTTTAATATCTCTTAATAAACATTAAACATGTGTTAATAAATATTTTATATTGCATTAATAAATTTTATATGTTATGAAAAAGTTTTTAGCGGGAATAATTTTGCTTCATTATGTTTCGTATTAATAAATATTGTATGTCGTAATAACTTTGTTATCGTATTTATTTATTCTATTAATATAAATTGAAAGTTTTATTAAATAGTGATATCTTTATATTTTAGTACATGTTTTATTAATAGCTGTCCTTATATTCTACCTTATATGCATAATAAAATGATCTATCAATAAATTAGATGTATCTTAAAATTTAGTACACTTCCTTAATATAAGTAAAACATTATTACTATAAATATAGTGCTAAAAAAATATTAAAACCTTAAAAAGAGATGGAGTAGTGACAACTGCTATTCTTGTTATTATATGTAGGTATAGTCGTTGCTTAAGCATCGGTTACTGTATAACAATGTGTTCATTGATTTTTTGTCTAACCTCTTTATCCGAAATGACTAAAAAAATAACAATACAGTAAAATTGAAAAGAAAGGTTTATAAGTAAAAAATAATTGGCTCAAATCTCATGTCTCATGATCAGGTGAAAGGGAAGAAAAGTGATTGTGCTCTAGGAAGTCAAATGTACCAAGATTTTGCGAGTTTCTCTCTTTCATTCTTATATATTACACGATTAGTTCTCTTGATTTACTGGTCTACTAGTATATATAGTTATATATTAACGATGAAGTTCAACTGGTCCCCATCTAGCCTTGGAGCTAGGGTCGTGTCGATCAACTAGTCCCCGTTTCCGATTTTTCAAGCTTTGTTACTTCCTATTGAACAAGTATTCAAAGTAACTAGTGCAATCTCATTTTAACACAAAAAAATCACAACTCCTTAAAGAATGTCACAAAAAATCGTTTTCATTCAACTTCAAATTCAACATTATCTCCACAAAACTTCTCAATAAATACCTAAATAAGATATATTAGTAATCAAATTTAGTTTGAATTTCAAATAATATAGAGAAAATCAAGACACATGAAATCATTAAAAACATAAATGAATATGAAATAAACATACTTTAAACCGTTGGGGTTGTGGTAACTTCATGAATGAAACTGTGAATATAAATGAATATAAAATCACTTCCATTCGCCTACATACTATCCCTTTGAATTCGAACGAATAACAAGTTCACCGGACTTCTGTAGTGAACTTCATGAATATAACTGTAAACTTAGTGGTTTTAACACACTCTCTAAGATTAATTGCTTTTTCTATGTCATGTTCTATCACGACGTATGTTTCTCTGGTTGAAACCAAATGACAACATAACTTTAACACGATGTATATACTTCGGATTTGTTTCTCTAACAGAATAGGTAGCCGTGCATGGGACTACCTGTGAGAAAGACTTAAAATTAGCCAAGTTTTCAATTTCAATCTTTTTATTTGAAGCATTCTCACATTGTTCCACAAATTGTTTCATTGTCGACGTATGATTTACATATCCATCAAAAAAGACATTGACACCCTCACCCGTAAAGTACTAAACATACCAACCTAAAAATATGGCTTCACATAGCATAATAGCCATCAACTCTATCATTGTATAACCCGCTCAACCATTTGTTTTCATGCAAGTCAAAAGTTTCAAGTATAACATTCTATCGATTCTCAAATTTCAACTCAGTTTTTTTTTTTATGAAGAAAATTCCAACTCAGTTGGTGTGTCATAAACTGTAACACCCATATTTTCTATATATATCAAATTAGGTGGAAGTAACAAAAGTCTAGGTCAATTTGGGGTTGGGCCTAATATGTAGAGTAAGTTAGTGTGGGCTTGAGCATCATAAAATGTAAGTGAGTTAGAAGGAAAACTAGGGTTGCTTGAGTTAATTATATAAAAAGGGGTCTAGAGCTCTTTTTGTGGATCTAGAACAAAACTAAGTTGAAGAAGATTTTGATGAATAAGTTGAAGAAATCTATGTATTGTTTATGTTATGGTTAGTATATCTTCTTAACAAGCCACTCTTAGTGAATGAAGAATGGATAAAGAAGAAAAGAGGTAGAGATGGAGTTCTCTAGAGAGATAAAGAGGCATGATTGTGTTCTTGATGTCATCTAAGGCAAAAGAGGTAGATTTCTTATCTCCTAATTCTTTTGTAGGCTTTTTCAATTTATTCCATGATAGGTTTAGTATTGTTAATCACATAAGTTCTATAAAGAATGATTGAATGATTTAGATATTAGTTCTATCTTGAATTCCAAAAAAATATCTATATAGGACAATGTTTTGATCTAACTTCAAAATTAGATCTAGATTGATTGGTAACGAATCTAGGTGTCTATCTTATATGGTTCGAAAGGTCTGTTTGTCTACTTTCTAGTGGTTCAAACAGTGAGTTAATTGGAGTTTCGAGCGAGGAGTTACAATAGTTTTCGTACGAGGTGTCAGAGCAGTCCCTACTGTATTTCTGTCTAGATTAAAAGTAAATCTGGTATTGATTGATAATGAATCTCGGGTTTATCTTATATGGTTGAAAAGGATTGTTTGTCTACTTTCTAGTGGTTCAAATGGTTAGTTAATTGGAGTTCCGAGCGAGGAGTTATAATAGTTTTCGCACGAGGTGTCACAGCAGTCCCTACTGTATTTCGATCTAGATTAAAATTAGATCAGGTATTGATTGGTAATGAATCTCGGTGTGTATCTTATATGGTTAGAAATCTATGTTTGTCTACTTTCTAGTGGTTCAAACGGTGAGTTAATTGAAGTTCCGAGTGAGGAGTTATAATAGTTTTTGTACTAGGTGTCGATACAAACTCCAATGAGCGAATTGATTGAGATAATTCACATGGTTTCTATTCTGTAAGCAATGTATTTCCTAGGTATATGATACCTTATATTGGTGATTCTATATTTTTTAATTATTATTGTTATTTGTTTGTTTGAGGTTGTGATCCCCGTGAGGATCTATTATGAGCATCATCCATTTTGACTTGCCATGTGTTGTTGGCTTGAATGGTTTGGTGAACTTGTTTGTAATTCTTTATTAGAGCCAATGTTTGTGCTATGATGCTATTATGATTGTATGATGCTATTATGTGTGTGATGCGATGGATGTGAAGGAGGACTGAATGAGTTTATGTGGTTGGTTCGACCCTTTCTACCGGAGGTGATGTAGGTATGGAGCGTATGGGGTCGGCGCTAACACAATAGATGACCTTGTGGACCACACTCTCGTTCGACTTATGTTTGTTGTATGATGCTATTATGTGTGTGATGTGATGGAGGGTTGTATGAGTTTATGTGGTTGGTTCGACCCTCTCTACCAGAGGCGATGTAGGTATGGAGCGTATGGGGTCGGCGCTAACACAATGGATGACCTTGTGGACCACACTCTCATTCAACTTATGTTTGTTCTATGATGCTATTATGTGTGTGGTGATGGAGTTGATGGAGGGTTGTATGAGTTTATGTGGTTGGTTCGACCCTCTCTACCGGATGTGATCTAGGTATGGAGCGTAAGGGGTCGGCGCTAACACAATGGATGACCTTGTGGACCACACTCTCATACAACGTGGACACCAACTTGTCATATCATTCGACGAGAGTTGGATGATTGTGTCTTTTGGCATAATATTTTGTCGACTTAATTGTCAAGTTAGGGTTCTATAAAGGTCTATCTTGGTGAATAGTGTGATCTTTTTATATCTATTGAAAAAGAGAAAGATTATTATCACGAGAGTTAATATTGGATTAGAATACGAGGACGTTGAAAGCCTAATAACCAAGAACATAAATTACTAATTTCTACATGTGTGTGGTAAATCTCTTTGTATTATGTTAGTTGTCACGTTAAATTTCAAATAACGCCAATAATGAATATGAATGAAATACTTCCTTGATTGGGGATTGAGCTTGCCTACCCGAGACTTAGGTTTGAGGAAATCTACTGCAGTTGGGTTTTAACCCAGCTATTTTATTTTTTCAGGTATTGATTGTGCACTCATGGTAGGCGTCGCTCGTGGATCCAGTTTGAAGGTCTCAAATCTTCGATTTCAAGGCGGTTGGCTTGAGATTTGGGATTTGGGACGCTACATAAACCAACTTTTGTAAAAGCTTAATTGTTGACTTATAATGGGATAAAGTTAATTCCAAACGTTTAAGGTAACTTTTTCATTATATGCCACAAATGATGCCTGGTTTTAGGGAATACCTGTGAAGTTACATTTCTCAATGTTTTATCTTTATTTATAATTATAAATTAAGATATTTTATAACCCATGTTTTTAAGAAAAGCTTGAAATACCCGGACAAATTACTCAGTATCCTTGCCAAAGATCAAACCAAACCCAAAGATTGTCGATTAAATGTGGTAATTAACACCTACAAATTGTGCAAATGTTATCGCGTACTTATTTGTCAAGTAGGTTATGTCAAATGTGACAACCTCGCAAAATTCCTTGGAGACTCTTCAATACCGCCCCAATGTCCAAAACACATGTTTTAACCTATCTTCATCATCTAACTCATTTTAAAGAAAAAGCCTTAGTTTTTTCATTCATTTTAAATAAAAATTGTTAAAAACACTCTCCACCTAGACACAATCTTCTTGACCCATCTAAGCAATTTTTGTACATTCCCCTAACATCCAACTTCAATAACTAGTTTGTTATAGTCTTACTTGGAGGACTACCAGCTTAATCAACTAACTCGAGTTGCCTCCTAACTGGTGTAATTATGAATGTACTACATTGAAAATAACGAGATTTTGTAGGACTAACCTCATGGTTGTGGTCAAGAAAAGCTCATATAATCTTTGTGTATCCATTTAATTCAAATCTTGCATCAACCCTATCCTTACAACTAGTTAGTGAGTTTACCCTTGGTTTAAGTGAGTTGGTAATCGTAAGGGGTCCTTGTCTTCTCGGGAACACACAAAACGTCATATACCTAGCAATCCCATCTATATTCTTCCCGCTTGATCTTTTTCGAATAAAAAAAGTCTCTTTTTATAACTATATTTTCTAAACAAAACTCGAATATATCTTCACAGTGCTTAAGTTTTATGTCTACTTTAAGCATAATCAACTGTTTTTGCTCCATAATAGGTAGTTGAACATTTTCATCACTGATTATCTCTTCTTCTACTACATTAAAATCATTATCGAGACCATAAAATATTGCAATAATAACAATTATATAATGGCTTATAATCTATGTTGTAATAATATATAATGTTTTATATTAGACATTATATGCATAAAATAGTCCATACCTTCAACTAGAGCTAAATCCTCTTTGGTTTCACCTCCACTATCATAAAAATCTTCAGATTCCATAGTAAAAACGTCGAAAGGACTTTAACAAAAAATTCTTCAAATTTCTAAGTACGAATAACAAGAAAATTAAGAATATTTGCAATAAATCAAAATAACACACAAGAAGAGATAAAATTCAAAGATCAGAAACTCGAGAACATCATTACCTTCAATGGAGTTCATTCCAAGAATTACCAAATTTTTTACTTCTCCTTCCTCTGTAAATTGGGGGAAACATTTGAATTTTGAGTCATTTAAAATAAGGTCAGCGCTTTGGGAAAGCTAAATAGTTTCCGGGGTGTGAAGATTTGGTCAAAAATTGGTCAATTTTGTTTGACAATTTTATTTAGGGGGAAAGCAAAATAGCTTCTCCACCTCAGCTTTCTCTCTCTCTCCACCTCACTTCTCTCTCTCCACCTCATCTTGTCTCTCCCTACCATTCTCTCTCTCTTCTCCGATTAGGTCGACGGTCGGAAAATTTTCTGACCGGCGACCAAGAAAAAAAATACACTCACTCTCTCTCTCTCTCTCTAGAAACTCCGGCGAAGGGGTTTTCCTTCGCCGGAGTTCCGGTCTGTTGAAGAACAGACCGATCTGGTTTGTTCTTCAACAGACCAGAACTCCGGCGAAGGGGTTGGTTTGTTCTTCAACAGACCGGAACTCCGGCGAAGGGAAACCCCTTCGCCGGAGTTTATAGAGAGAGAGTGTGTGAAATTTTTTTTTCATGGTCGCTGGCCGGAAAATTTTCTGGCAGACGACCTAATCGGAGAAGACAAAGAGGTGAGGTGGAGAGAGAGTGAGGTGAGGTGGAGTGTTTTTTTTATTTCCCCGGAAAATTTCTAAAATTCTACATATTCCCTTTAAAATTTCACACCCCGGAAACTATTTAACTTTCCCCAAAGCGCTGGCCTAAAATAAATGTGAAAAAGAATGTAAACAATAAACTAGATGGAGAAAGAAAGAATGTACTTGATTCAAATATAGAAATCATTACCTTCAATGAAGTTGTTAACTCTTCGAGGATGGAAATTTCATTTAAAACAAGTATTTGCATACTCTCGATTTGGCGCGCTAAAAAATAGGGGTTGAAGAAACTTCGGTCGAAACTCAAAAAGTAGGATTTCTGACTTAGTTTTTAATTTGGATTAGCCGAAAATAGATAGTGTAGATCTTAGTCGAATTTTCAACTTTTATGATATTGGAGATGACATAGATTAAGCCATAATTTGTTTTTTTGCAAATATTAAGTCATAAATTTTTGTACATATATACAATAAGGGAGGAGGATACCTTTCCCCCTCCTCCCAATGACTAAGATTTGTTCTCCCATGTTTGTCTCTAATGGTTAGGATTTTACTCTATCAAAGTTAGAGTTCAGATTTAATTAAAAATCAACCAAGGATTGAGACTATAAGAAAGAACATCTTTTCAAAGATCCCATTTTTCTTTGGGAAGACAAAGACACCCATATTATTGTTGTAGGCGCCCCATTTACATATAGATCCCTTAAAACTTTAACCTTTGAGGGACGCCTATAACTGCAATGTGGAGCGCGTATAGATCACCTCCCGTGAAGCATGTGATAGAACTGTTCGTGCCCCGCGGGAACAACAGGTTATACCCCCGATTGGTCGTACCCTTCCGCGGCCGCGGGTAAACAGAAAAGAGGCGATGAGGCGCCACCGCGCGAGCATCTCTTAGAGTATCATCTTTTCCCTCGCGAATTCAATGGCATTATAGTCATTTACCACGCCGCTCTGCAAATTGAAAGGCTAACAGAAATCAAATCACTTCTCATTGTTCTTCGCTTACACATCCACAATCTCTCTTATTTATCGTTTTAGGGTTTTTTTACTTTAACTTCGACCGAACAACACAAACTAGACATAATAGGGATCTTAGTTAGGGTTTCGATCTACATATCGTTTTTCTATGGCGTCGTATAGAGATCGGACGTCAGAATTTCATTCATTATCGGAACGATTGAAGAAGATCGTTGGAGTAACTGCGATCAATGATTCTGAGACATCGAAAGCATTAATTGATACTTTTTCTCAGTCTGATTTCAAAAAGAAGGCATCGCAAATTGGATTGGGGATCCATGAGGCATCTATGAAGATCTCTAGACTTGCTAGGTGTAAGTTTTTTTTCTTGTAATTTTCATTATTTATGAACTTAGGGTTTCATTTCATTTATAAGTTGAACACGTATACACTTGTTTTTCTTTATTTATAGTAATTCGTCTTATGCTTGTCGAATGTCAGTGTTGAAGTTGGTTTGGTAGATTAGAAGATGCCCTAGAACCAAGAAACTGACTCATGTATGATGGGATATTTTCTGATTTTGATTGATTATTAGTTGAGCTTGTGGGTTGTTTCCCTGTGTAGCGAGAAGCTATTGAATTTGTTTGCTTACTGTAATAAAGGAGAACTGAACTTGTTTTGGTTAAAAACTGGCTTTGTAAGGGTTGTTGTTACCTAGAACCTACTCATCCAAATACTGTACCCACAAAGTTTAGGGCTAACTGATTAGGATCTGAGTCCCTAGAAACCTATATGATTCGGTAAAAGTGATAGTGTAATGAAATGCATGCGACCTATGTTGTTCGAACATAATGCTTGATCAAACTAAAAGAGTAACAGTGTTTTTGGGTGGAAATTTTGGGGCATTCAAAGGTATCAACTTTAAAATGCTAGTTACCGTGATGGATGGAGATTTTCTCAACATTGAAAAGCTGGTTATTACATGGAGGGAGATTTTGTTGAACCTACGTCATTGTGTTGCTTCGGCATTCATGTTGTTAATTGATCAGTGCTAGTACATTTCCCATGTAGCTATTAGCGATTATTTAGTGTTGTTTCTGGGAATCTGATCACAAAATTTGAAAAGAGCTGGAGAAATGTACAGGATGGAATGGGATCACAAGGAGATAGCACATCAATTTTTTTTGTGTACTTGATGCTGCAGCTTAGTATTATGTGTCCATTAAGCATTGATTCAATGTTATCACTGTTTCGTGGATACGTTTGGAAATGGTATTTTTCATGTATCCGGACATGGAACCAAAAAATATAGTAGCTTCGTATGTGTTATCGCGTATTGCATTTTGCTGACAAGGTAGGTTTAAGGAAAGAACACGTCAATTTTGACCATAAAAAGTTCGGGAATATTTCATATACTTGTATGTAAGCCTTATTCCTCTTATTCTAACTTTGAAAAGAGCTGCAGTGATTGTTACACCAATTCATACTTCATAGTTCATAGTGCAGTAAATTTTCTTAGACAGCTTTTCTGCCACCTGTTAACATTTTCATAAATCTACAGTGGCAAAGAGATCCTCAATGTTCAATGATCCGCTTATGGAAATTCAAGAACTTACTGCGTTAATAAAGAACGATATTACAGTGCTGAATATGGCAGTTTCTGATTTACAAACCCTTCAAAATTTGGAACTATCTGATGGAAACTGTTCAAAGGATAGAGTTGTTCATGCAACTACTATATGTGATGACCTGAAGAGCAGACTTATGGGAACTACAAAACAGTTCCAGGATGTATTAACTACGAGGACTGAGGTTAGATTCATGTAACTTGTGTTCTTTTCATAATAGGAGATTTGCTCTATGTTCGGTAACATAGTTCGTTTTGTATGTCTGTAGAATCTCAAGGCTCATGAAAATAGGAAACAAATTTTCTCCACAAACCCATCAAAAGAGAACCCCTTTCTAAACCAAGCAAAGCCTGTCACTGAACCAGCTCCTTGGTCAAATAATCCTGACACATCAGGCGTATTGCCTCCACCAGGGTAAGTACTTGTTGATTATTATGCCCACACCATATTTCTATTGAATTTACTTGTCTGCTCTAATTGTTACCTTGTAGTTACATCTCAATTCGAGAGTGGTTGTATAGTAATTAACTTGTTGAACCCTCTAGACTGCATTTGTTAATTGATGTCATGTTGGTGCGTGATGTTGTGATTTAGCAGTTATATGTGCGAAATGTGTCTAACATTTTAACTGTCTTGCGTTACTTGTGACATGATGGTTTTATTAAACAAAACTATCTCATTTCAAGTTTTGCACATGCCCTTCTGTAGCCTTCCCTGTTAGTGGATTTCAGACTTAGTGGGAGAAAAATAATCTGAGTGGCCTTTTTGAATAATCACAACATTCAGAACCGTATCGACACCACTACTTTCATTCACAGTTTTTGGAGGAATTCGCGCTAGTGGTGCATATAATGCATCATAGGTATAAATATTTCCCGCTTTGTGGTTGTGCTTAGAATTTCGTATATACATAAGAATTTAAGATAATGAAGTCTTACATGCATGTCAAACTGTATTAGGTAATCATTTAATATTTCTTTGTTGGCAATATTTAAACAGTCCCCTTCATTGTATCTTGTGTAGCGTGTTTTTGCTATTATTTGTGTCTTGTCGTTCATATTTTTTTGTTATATTTACTTGCATTTATTTGTACATCCTTAGTCCTCCATCATGCCTTCCTGGTTTGCAATGTTGTAAAAAAACGTTCAAGAGGTACGCCTGGAGTCGAGGCAGTCACTTGATGCCTCAAGGTGTACGTATTTGAACCCGTGAATTAAACGTGACATCTGAATTCTTAAGTCACATGTTATTTTCGAGTTGTCTTTTTTTTTTTTTAATACTGAACACTTCAGACTTTATATTATGGAAGTAAAGTAGAAAAACTTTCAAGAGGTACGCCTGGAGTCGAGGCAGTCACTTGATGCCTCAAGGTGTACGTATTTGAACCCGTGAATTAAACGTGACATCTGAATTCTTAAGTCACATGTTATTTTCGAGTTGTCTTTTTTTTTTTTTTAATACTGAACACTTCAGACTTTATATTATGGAAGTAAAGTAGAAAAACTCTGTTATAGTTTTTATACAATTTATGTCGTTTTCCTTACAAAAAAAAAGATCACGCTTTTTAAGTATCGAGGCACCGCCTCACTGCCCTCACATTGTGAGAGTAAACCGCCTTCAGACATAAAAACGTATTTTAAGACATTGCTGGTTTGTGCTCAAAGCAGAATTTTTCCTTTGATAGTAGATGGGCTATTAGTTCCATAATCTGACTGAATTATAGTGTGTTTTGTATGTGAAGCTTTCAGTTTGATTAATGAACTTTTTTGGCTCCCAGAATCCCGACTGGTGGAGCTCAAAGCGGCAATCAACTAAGGTGTGTTTTTCTTATTCTTCTTGCACCATGCAGATTTCTTTAACTGAATAATTTAAGCTTAAATTTTGAGCCTTTTTGACTTGCTGGGTGGAGAGCTTGATAGTCAGTTATAGCCCTTAAAGTTATTAGGGTTGGCAATGGCCGGTTCAGAAACGAAACGCCTTTCCGATCCGAATAAAACGGATTTGATGCCTTATTATCGATATTCAATAGATATAGTCTGAGTGTGAAGGAGACAAATCTGGATCTAGTACTAGGCAATTATCCAATGTATTGTATTGTGTATCAATAATGTTATAATGAACATAGATTCTTTCCGACTATTGATATAGCATCCCTTATCTACATGAGACATGCAATTTTCTTTAGAAACTTTCTACTAGGTACATAGTCTATGGCCCTCGTGATTTAATGACATAGTATAGATCAGTATTTTCCAAGTTGGATCGTTTGCATCTTTCCATGGTTAAATTATGAAATGAAGACGTGCAGTATTACCCTCTAAAATGAGCGTAGCCAGTTGATCAAGGTTTCTGTTAAAACTCATATTACCCCATAGTGATTACTGATTAGTCAACAAAGAAAAATAGTAGAGATGAATTTGGTTTTAGAAGTCATGTTATTGGGAATTTGCAGTTAGCTACAAAAGGTGAAAAATCGAAATGAAGACATCCTAAAAAGATTAAATTAAATCAATATTTTGAGTACATACTAATTGATATACCAGAGCCTTTAGTTTGTAATCTGGTTTGGATCTACAAAACATAATTTACCCAACTTATCTTCACGTAGATATACTCCTAACATTATGGTAATTTGACAATACAGACGAAGATTAGCTGTGGATAGTACACCACCGCACCAAATGGAAGTTGCCATGTTACAGCAGGTTGTTCCAAGGCATGACAACTACAGTCAAAGTCGTGCAGTTGCTCTTCAGAATGTGGAATCTACTATTACCGAACTAAGTGGCATATTTACACAATTGGCGACTATGGTTGCGCATCAAGGGGAATTAGCCATCAGGTTTCTTTCTACTACTAAAATCTTTGAATGTTCTAGTTATGCATCTTAAACCCAAATACTTTTGGTTTACCTATCTATAAGTGATTCATGTTATGATTAAGGCATGAAGCTATATTCTTTTGATGTTTTCCTTAAAATACTCTCTTACCTTTCCTTTAGCTTCTCCATAATTAGAACATTTTCATCATCCTTGACTAAAAGTTAGGTTTTCCTGTGAGTACATGCTGCATTATACCTCCCCAATGGGAAAAATGTGGGAGCCTGTGGCTCATTTGATGGTCTAACTTGTTTAACACTCGATTTCGTAGTTCCTATTGTGATTTGTATTAAACATGTATATTTCTCATATTGCAGTGAAATTTACAAGTAATTTTACTCAAGTTATACATAGTTTCAAACATATTTAATCATAGAAGGAAATCAATAATAGGTTTATGTCAGTATGAAGTTATGAACGATAGTAGAGCTTTTCATAACCGACATATTTCCCATATCCTGAATCCATTGGTAGTCTGTACTTCTAAACCCCGATCACGTTGGTCATTTTCTGGATCTACTGGATCAGTATTCTACATCAAGGAATAGTCAACTTTCGTCTGTCTTGTTATTAAGTAAAAAGAATGTTTAAAACGTGTGCAGGATTGATGATAACATGGACGAGTCATTGGCGAATGTAGAAGGTGCACGAAGCGCTCTTCTAAAGCATTTGAGTAAGATATCTTCAAACAGGTGGCTTCTAATCAAGATATTTGCCATTCTGATCTTTTTCTTGATCGTATTCTTGTTCTTTGTGGTTTAACTCATCCTTGTTGGAGAAAGCATGAATCTCTGCACACAAATTCCATGTTATCTTCTTATCCATGTTTGTTCCCTTTTATGCTGTTGAATGCGTCAGAAATTATGTCTTTTTTTGTACTTTCTGAACACAGATTGGATGCCCTTGTTTTGTAAATCCATTTGTCATATGAAATTGTTGCACGGGTTGACCGATGCCCGATTAATATAAGTTATAGATTCTGTCAAAATTGTTGAACGCTTATTTTTTTATTTTTTCAATTGGTTTGTAAGAGTTATATAGTGTCTCAAGTCATTGTAAATAAATCTGTCGTTATTTTGTCGATGTCGATCTCGGTTTGTAAGAGTTGAAGTTTTTCCCTTCCTAGTAATACATATGTTGCTATGTTTACCTATATATATAGGTCGCACGAACCTCTAGAGCTGAAGCCTAAAATGTTCACACACGTACCATATTTTACACTTATTCAATGCTATGTCACCAGTAAATGGTGATCAAGACAAAATACTCCCTAACAGGATGAGAAAAAGTTACTAAGGTCTAGCATAAAGAAGTGAAACAAGGTGATGAATTATCCATTTCTTTCAACGTGAAAATTCAGGCTGAAAGCCACCTGAAACCGACGAGACGTCTGGATTTGGTCCAAAATCCGGCGTGACTGTTGGATTCCGCCTAAACCATCAAGAGAGAGATAAGGGTCGAAATCTGGCCGTTCACTCTGATTCTGGCGTGGAGCATCCAGACACTATTCTTCTTGTTTTTCTTCATTTTATCCTTGTTCCTGCTAGGACAATAGTAAGTAGGTTCTTTTGGACAGAAGACCTACTAGGAATCTAGCTCAAATCAATGGTCTCCTAAAGTATTGGAGAACATAGAAGCTGGCATTTGTAGTGCTTGTCTACATTAAAATATTAGGGCTGATGTGTTGTCTGCATGAACTCCTGAGCTTTTCCTAGGGGGTCTCTGATAGCCTTTCTTTTAACACATGGACTAGTAAAAATGGAAAAATAAGCAAGTGGCTACTAACAATCTCATGTTCCTCCTTTGTTTTGAAGGGACCTGTGTTAGATGACAGCACTTCTTCCTCAAATAGTGGAGGTAACATGTTTGAACTGAGTGTAAACCTTTGGGATAAGTTGTTATGACAAAAACATAGATAACAAAAAAAAACATTAATATTATTCACACAGAACACTAGAGATTGTTTGGTTGTAAAACTTATTTTACGGTAAATAATGTCGCTATTATATTTATTATTGTATATGTAATTTGCTAAAACACTAGCGTTTCGTCCCCCACAAAACCGAAAAAACAAGATACCCTTTTACAAACATAACAATCGACAAAACAAGATACCCTTTACAAGCATAACATGAACAAGATTGGACCAAACTTTCGCCTGGGGGATCCCTTAGATATCGACCTATTTTCAAGGTACTTTTAACACAAGTGTCTTGGTTGTACAATTGTATGACACTCCAAATACCCGTAAAATAAATCGGCGTTGTTGTGGATATGGAATGATCAACTATGAATATGGCTTCATATTCGTATATCTATTTCATGTTTACCTAGTAGTTGTAGTGGAGAATATAAAGGTGACAGATACTTTAGCCTAATAGAGACTTAGAGATATTAAAGTGTTGTTTTACTTTCCACCTTGTAGAGATATGGAGCATTTCTCTCTCTCTCTCTCTCTCTCTCTCTCTCTCTCTCTCTAAAGAAGAGTGTAGCAAGTTTTTGACTTTCAAAGAGAACTCATGAATGCTTGCACTCTTGAGAGAAAGTTAAGCATACCACAGTTTATTGAGAGGCAAAATGGGGTTGAAAATGACAACATTATTCAAAAGCCATAGTCATAATTTCAATAATAAACATGCTAGAACATATCAAAATTGAACATATTGAAAGGGTGAGACTGAGAATATCATCATAATATTTGCCATTAAGGTTTGAAAATCATGGATATCTCCACTGGTTGTGACATCAGTGGACAAAAATTCCCATTAAATTCCCTTCAAGCAGACAAGGAAGAGTGAGTGTCAGATTCGGAATCTATTGCAGCAAAGAATGAAGGGAGTGGAGATAATGGGGTTGGGCTCAGGTGATGAAGACTGTTCAATACTTTTAGGGCTATTTGGGTGTATTATTGTTTGTGGAATTTTTATTGACCAATTTTGAGTAGAATTTGAATTGCCACCACTTTTGTTTGTCGATTTAATTTTATCCACAAATTTCTATTTTCAGGTGTTAGGCCGAAAATCCTTCTTTTTTTTGTTAAAGTGCCGAAAATCCTTCTTAGGCCCAGAAATGCGCATAAGATCTTCTCTCAACAAAATTAGACGAAAAAGTCCACAGACTGGACATGACATTTTGGCCTATCCCCCTTGTCTACGTGAAACACGAGAAAAATGTCGTACTAAAAAATGACGTATTATAAACAAATATGTGAGTCGTATGACAATTCATAATGTGTTATGAAAATATGAGATTTCTATAGAGAAAGAAAATCCCCCCAAAAAGAATATGATCGTTTCAATCAGATATGAAACAAATATTTGGGTCGTATGACAGTTCATAATAAATGTACAAATAAATACTTCAAATGGAAAACGTTATTGATTTTGATACATGTAACAATTGTTATTTTAGACAGAAAAACTTGTTATCATGAAGATATGTTTGATTTATTTCTCGATTAGATCTATCTTTTGTGGTAAATTACATTGATGATGAATAAATGATAAGATCTTACTTTTGCTAGGCTCTATACATTTACTCTAATTATCATAAATCTCCACAAATTTTTTGACTCTATACATTTTTTTAAGAACCGATTAAACAACCATTAGGTAGTCCCAAATGCGATATCACTTGTCTTGAAATCGGAGTTGGAATGCAGTCGGAAGTTTAAAAGCCTACATTTTCCAATTTTAACTCAATTGTTAGCTAAATTGGCTTTGGTCACCCAACAGACGAATTGATTTTTTTTTGTTGCAAAATAGACGAATTGATTAAATGCGAGAGACCACTCTTTATTTGATTAAAAAAGTCAGAAAGTTATTACTTTCATGACATGATATAGATTAAATTACATTACCTACTACAAGCAAGACGCACCAATCCTTAAAAGCCAAAAAGAGAGCTTGAAGACTATCCTAAGGATGCCTAGAAATTGTTCAAAAAAAAAAAAAAGGATGCTTACAAATTCTATCCCTATTTTTGTTTTATTAGTTATCTTATAAATACCATTAGATAGGGTTAAGTGTGGGAATGATTTTTGCATATATAACCTTATAAAAACTATCTAGTAGTCAGTTGGAATTATCTTTATGTACATTTGATAAGTATGTGAAACAAAATTTAAGAATAAATGGGTTAAGAAAATAAAATTAGTGGTTGTATAGAGTATAAAATAAATATCTACACATAATTAGTGTGAATTGGAAAGAAGAAACTAATCATGGCTCAATCCAACTAATCACTTTTTGTATTTGGTTTAATCTTAAAAGCTAAAGAAAACATTATATATAATATATTGTGAGCACACCATTTGTATTAGCATCATCAATTCATCATCACATTTCCAAAGGTTGATTCCAACTCAAAAAAAAAAAAGAGTAGAAGAGGAAGTGTGGAGAGAGAGAGAGAGATGTGCATGGACAGCATGGTGTGTAACTCATGATGAAATTTGAAATTATAATAATGCAATGGACCATACCCATAATTTCTAATCTTAATACCTATTTAATTTTCATAATTAATTTGCATTTTTATTCAAATTTCTCATTTCAATCTAATGATGATTCATTATAAAAAAATTACTTTAATTAATAAATTAATTTAAGTTTACGCTCTGCTTAGCAACAATAGATGAACACCTACACCAACCCTTGGTCAATAACAAATCGTTTTATGTAATTCACTAATTATGAATGATCTTCAACTGACAAAAAAAACCTCATTTTTTGGCAAATTACTTTATTTCAAAAAATCATTACATTGCCACTAAATATGATGATATTCCTTATATAATTCTATTGGACTATTTGGTAAGGAAAAAAATATTAATATTTGATTCCTTTTGGTATTTTCAAAGGCAAAGCTTGCAATATATGGTAATCAATCAAATAGATCAAGGGGTATGATTAGTTTAACAGTACCACTAACAAAGATTAATTAACACTAAGTACATAACTTAAAACATTTGTTTTTCTTTATGTATTTATTCTTCCTCCTTTTCCTTTTGTAATTTTCTTCTAATCACTATGGTTTTGAAAAGAACAAATATAATATAACCTACTTAAACAGGTTTGAACCTTGTATTGACACATTAATGACTTGTCATAAGACCTCATTAATATTAAATTAACAATGTGTTTCTTTTTCTCAACATTACAAACATTTTTCCACCAATGTCAAAAGTTGAAGATACGATATTTTAGGGTAACATGAAATTTGGGTACGCTTTATTTTTTATATTAGAAAATTTGTGAGTGTATTGATCCAAATATTATCAGTTACTAGGGAACAGGGGCAATCTGAGCTTAAAGCAGCCAATGCGGTCGTTTAAAACTCTAACGTAACCAAAAGGTCTTATGATTTTGATTTTGTGCTTACATTATATAGAGCTTCCATTTTTAATTTCACTTGGATCCTAATAAATATTTGAATCCGTCTTGTCAATACTTTGCTATTAATGTCTTTTTGTAAGAAATGATGGATCAATTTTTTGATTTCAATCCCTATGTAAGATTTACTCGAGTTTGCAAACTATTTTACAAATTTTGCATATAATATTTTATGAATTTTCTCATATTTACACAAGGAGACGAATTTAACAATAATTAACATGTCTTTGAAAACTATGAGAAAATCATTCTTCAACCAAATTTCCGGTTGACCTAATAATAATGAAAGAAAAAGAAAAGAATGGAAGGTTAAAGACAATTAATTATCACTGAGGGAGTGATTTAGAACACACGCGGGGGGACATAGAAGCAAATTTGAAGAGTTCCGTATTTAGAAACAAAGATGATGTGTTTTCTTTGTGCCTACCCCTTTTTCAGCGTGCCCCTCCCCCGCCCCCCCTCCTCAATATCTCTACTTTCTCTCTAGATTATGTTTAATCTTATGATCACTTCCATGTCAATATGTCATATACCTCTTGCTCCTAAAACATATAACATTTAGACACAACTCACATGCCCTTGGATCTACAAACTCCAACCATCTCAATATTATCTCAATCCAACAAGTTTATTTAAATATTAGTTGGTTAAAGTACATATTGACATAAAAGGTTAAAAGTTCACTTAGAAATCACATAAAATTGATTTACAAGTTAATATTTAGTTTTCTATGTTTCTTATTTGACAATATATATATCTAGTTCTTCCGGTTTCTCTTAATCTTCATGGAATCACCTCGTTTACAAGTTGAGTGACTCTTAGATAACTTTTTTTTTGTCTTGACGACAGGTCTGGGTCGTCTGAAAAAGAGGCCGACATTGTTGTTCCCAAATTAAGTAATTCATCAACCTAAAAATTAATTTAAAATTTACAAAGGGGTAGAAGACAAGTAAAAAAACAACTAGTTAAATTAATAATTGAATCTTTCAACCAAAAAAAATTAATTATTGAATTACCTAATGATATTGATATTATAAGTACTTGTTTGACCGGCGACTGCGTTTGATTATTGTGGTTCTTGTCAATTGTTGAAACGTAATTTTTGTAACTCCTTAATTTGAGTGTTATTACCGGAAACAAATAAGCTTAGAGGAGGAGTTTGCTTTAATCTAACTTCAATTAGAGATGATGATGAGTATTTTTGGGAATTCAAACCATATCCTTCGGGAGTTAAAAACTAAATCCGAACAAATGTGATTTTTTTAAGAGAGTCCTCAAGTCCGTCTAGTCCGAAACGAATTTCGGACTTGGGCAGGTTTGTGACATAGAATTTTGCATATATCCTTGGTTTTGCTATAAACCTAATTGTGTCTGATCTGATTCTCACTCCTTCGCTCTATCTGAGACTAACTAACGTATATTTAGAAGTCAAATATTTCTATTTATTTGTGTTACTTATAAGTGATGATCAATCATCATAGTGGCTTGTCGAAAGACTTTGACACAAATAGTCAAGCGCTACTGAATGATTCGTAATCTAAGCAAACAATGGTGAATGTTATTCGCATTAAAAACTCTAATCAATAGTAAGTATATCTTGTCCATACAAGGAAATGCTATGGATACAAAAATAGGGGTTCACAAATATTTCCAAAGATATATAAGTAGTGAAATAATATTCACATTGAAAACTTTGTTCTCTAAAGAAGAATCCGAATCCAGACAATGTGTTGGTTTCAACTTTCAAATCCAACTCCTTCTTCAAATAATGTAGTAGTACCACGTGAAGGTATCAATGGAAGATCCTATCATTTAATGCCGGTTTATAACACCTTTAGGTATTTGTGGGTCAATCTAACTCAATTCTCATCTACCTTCGACCCATTGCAGAATAGAGAGATGGGTGTTTTTAGGCCGACCCTTTGGCACATCCACCATAATATCCCGGGGCATCCAAGGTTTTTGGTTAGGCCGTCCCCGATAGCATTTGCCAGCGACTCTTGCTGACGTGAAAAAATAGCGAGAGTGGTGGTGTAGTGGAGGCATCTGAGTTGTTAGCACTCAATTTTGGATACTGTAGAAACTATTGAGATTCCCCAAAGCCATACCGCTACGGTATTCTTTAGGGGGGGAGTTAGTCCTCAAAGAGAAGAGAAAAAATTACTTGGGGCACTTCAAAATGTGTTGAATAATCTAAGGGAAATTAGTGAATAATCCCATATGGGCCACATAAATACAATACTAACCCAAAAAAATTAGAAAAGGCATTTCCCGTCCTAACATAATAATTGGGGACATACTAGACTTGACATCACATTGGATTTCACCAACTCCCCCATTGGATTCTTAGAAGAAAAATGAAGATCAACTCAATAATTGTATTAGTATTAAATTAGCAATCTAAAAATATAAAGAATCATTGCCACACAATATATAAGTGGGTTTTGGGGAGTGAAGTTTCTTCTATATGTTGAGTGTATGATACTTATATTTACTTCACATGTATTAATTTTTGGCCGAGAGAAAAATAAGTTGTCCTGCGTAAATAATTACACATTCTTATCTAGTGACAGTCTAAACCTGTATACTTTGTAAATAATAATTAAATAATATTTTTTAGTTTAATTTTAAAAAATGTAACGGTAAACCCATCAACTTTGTTAGAAGATGCTTTTAGAGTGGATGCGTTCAATGTAGAAAAAAAGGTTTGAATTGATGTTAAGTAAGATGCTTTGGTTTGATGTTTGGCTCTTATCATATCAAGATTATATCATAATTTTTATTTATTAGATGAAGGAGGAGAGAATTTATTCTACAATTTACATGTGGTTTTAATGGTGGATGTCAAAATCCGGCCATTTCAATCATTAACTTTTCCACTCAACTAAAGTTGGATAAACATAGTTTAAAAAGTGAGAACAAAGCAAGAATTAGATTAATATTGAGGATGAGTCCCTTTGCTTTTCTTGGTCGAATGAAACTATTGCTTAATATACAAAGAAAAGTACCATACATATATTGTGAATAACAATACCAATATTTAGAAAGTAAAAGAAAAAGTAATTAGCAATCTAAAAACATAATAACCTAAAAATAGATAATCACCATTTATTAAATAAGAAAAATTATCCTATTCATGTACAAAAAGAGATGTTTGGCAGTCTCAAGTCTGAACCCATCATCTTTTATTATACGTATTTATAACTATTTTAAAAACAAATATTATGTACTACCAATATGCATACCAAATATTTCAAGTATTGTGTCTTTGTCTCAAAATCACTGTACTATAGGTCTAGTGGTTTCACAGAAGAGGTAAACAATAATTAAACTTGAAACTATGTCGATAGAATCTTTAAATGCTTAGATTTTTTGTAGACTATATCTAATCTGTAGAAATGATTTGACAGGGAATAGTCGTAAAGCAATTAAGTGAATGACATTTGATAGTTATCTATTGAAACCGAGCACATTCGATAAATAATTAGGACATAGGTGTAGAAAAAATATATTTCCTAAACTAAAAGAAACGAAAAAAAGAAAATGACTTTAAAATTGGGAGACAAATGGAAGTGATATATAAGAAGTGCGTCTTTAGGGATAAAAAATGTGTGGAACAAGTGGGTAGTGACCCGCATCGACCCGGCAACTCCCGTTTTAATGGGAAAATATGTGGGTTATGGACCAACCAAAGTGAAGAGTTTTCGCATTATAATTCAGGCAGAGTCTTAATCCAACTTGGTGTGTTGGTCCACTCCAAGTCATGAACCCACTTACCAGAACCTGATTCTTTCTTGTTCCTTCCATTCTATCCCCACATCATCACATGAAGTCAGCACTTGTCATATTCTAGGGTTCCGTTAAAACCCTACCCGCGTCTGACCCGGGTCAACATGAACCAAACTTTAGGCCTGTAAACGGTAGCTTATCGGATCGGATATAGGCATATCCGTATCCGAAAAGCTATCCGAATCCGATAATTATCCGACGTATATTAGAAATCAATATCCGATAATATTAACGAATATCGAATAATATTCGATATCCGAAATTTTAACAAAATTTCCAATTTTTTTCTTTAAATTTTTAACCATTAGATCTAAATAATAAATCTCAACCATATATTTTATATATTATTATGAATAAATTTAATTTTTTATTAATTTTTTATATTTCTTATCAGATACAGATATTTATCGGATCGAATATGAGTGTATCCGCATTCGATATCCGATAAGGAATATCCGAATCCGAAATTTCGAATATTTTTTTAAATTCGAATACGGACGCGGATCGGATGTCGAATATTCGGATATCCATTGACAGACTTACCAAACTTCCTAGTTCCTACTAAGCTAGGTCTAGTTAGGAACTGTCAGCGGTGATGCTGTGCCGGCACATCTCCCGGTTGAAACCCGACCGGTTGATGTGTCGGGCATAGATCTAGAGATAATTTTTTTTAACTCTCTATCTCTAAATCTATGCCCGACACATCAGCCGGTCGGGATTTAACCGGGAGATGTGCAGGCATATTGTCATTTTCCTATTTGCGAAGTGTTACGTGCACGAAAAAAATTCGACTTATATTGTCACTTCATAACGCAGCATTACTGAAAGAAAAGGGAATATAAGCTTAACTAAGATTTAGGCCTTTCTTTTACTTGATTGAGTCCGTATGTGACGAAACATCAAACCCAACTTTTTGTACACTTAGCATTTCTTCTATTATTTTTTACACCCACTTTGGTTATACCGATATCATTTCCATCACTTGTTAGTTAGTTGCCCCACGGCGTTAAACACGTAATTTGTAGACTTCATATACATGTAAGAATTTAGGATTAAGATGTTCCAAATTTGGTTACGTAACAAGATAGGAGTATTAGTTAATCATAAAAAATATAGGTTGACTTTATTTGACATCTCAAATCTCTTCTTATTTCAAATTTTACATGTGAACCTAAAAATTAGATATCGACATTAATACTGAATCCGTCCATCATTTTATGTATTGACTTTACCGTTTTGTACGAAAAAAGTCAAAAAAATTGTCTTTTGAATGACAGTTTCTAGATTATAATCCCCTTAACATTTAATTTATCTTTTCACTATCTCTAGAGATTTTGAGTGAGAAAAAAAAGGTACTAAATAGAGTTGGAAGATGCTATTTAGCTTGAGCAGTGCCGGATCAGTAGCATTCTTGTAATGTTTCAAGAATTTTTTTTATCTAATAAGGGGAGTAAGAAGATATGCAAATCTAAAATGGGCAGGTTTTTGCTTTGTGATCCACCTCTGCCATTAGATTCTATTTACTTTAGATAAAAAAGAAGGTTGACTTTGGTTAAAATGTCAAGAATCATATATATTCACACCAAAAGAATCTCTAAGTGTGAAGACCAATTATATATTAAAATAAAATAATTTTAGTCCAAGACAATGGTTGTGATTGTTTTGCTTTTTCTTATTTATTTTTAGAATTTTTGGGTATATTTTTGTTAGAGATGGTCATTTTTTTAATTTTGGATAATGATTTTATATTTTTGGAACTTAATTTACATTTGATTTGAATTGAATAAAAAGAATGCGAGTTAGTAATTTAGTTCAGTCAGAAAACTCGAAAAAAATCATTTTGAAAGCAGACTCAATCAAATTTAGATATAAAGTAGGAGTTGAATAATTATAATTCACTATAAACCATCACGGTGCATTGGTAAATTTGCGAAAATTTACAGTATTTCGTCAGTGTGTCAGTATTTTGGTCTGAAAAAAAAATCAGTTTTAGACCTTCGACTAATTATGATTTTGTTTCCACGATAATTTTACCTATAAAGTTTGACTAATCGCCTATTGCTAGGATTAACTGTCCATTTCGTAACAGGACTTTTATAATATTTAGTAATACACAATTAATATATCAAAAATTATATTCATCCCTCCATTTTGGTCCCTCCCCCATCCCTCCGTTGTTGTGGCGACATACCATTGGAGTATAATTTCTCACCATTCTCTCTCCAATTGCTCCACACTCAAATGATATGTCGTCACATCAACAGATGGCTAGGGGAGGGACCAAAATAGAGGGATGAATATAATTTCTCTTAACATATAATTGATAAAGGACTTATGTTTTCTTTATATCCCTTAATATTGGTTAATTGTGTAGATTTTGTGCAATTTACTAGGTTGCACCTTTAGGTTCTACCATACATCCCCTGAGCTAATGTGTGATTATATTATGTTGAGACTCATTTGTTTCGGATATTCATATCAAAATAAGTAAATAAATAACATGTGTTGTTTAAAAAAAAGAACTTATTTTGTACATCCACATTTAGGGGTTAGACCAGACACCATAGACCCACATTTATGGGTTAACTATAGTTGTTAGCCGCACTTACAAACAAAATAGCATATGAAAACTTATCTTTCTTTGAAAGCACTTGTCCATAGACAATCATTATTTGACTACAAAATTGTTGTTTGTGGAGGACTTCCTTCTTTCTCTCATTCTTTTCTATCTGAACAACTAAATTTTGAAACAACTAAATTTTGATAGGAACTGTGAGCTTAACTTTGTAATACGTAATGTATTTAAAATTTGATGAGAATAGTGTTCTAGTAGGCAGGCTATAAGAGAAGGTAGAATGAGGGATGTGCGATGCTTATGTAAGGAATCCAAACTTTTTGACTCATAACTATAGAGTATTAGTGTCATAAATTTTAGTGTTATTTGTCCAAATTGGCATTTTTTTCATTTTATTAATATAATAAAATGAAAAATTTTCATTATATTATATTATATTTGTCCAACTTTTGGACTCTAAACACCCGTTCGCCGGAGTGTTTAGAAAGAGAGAGAGAGAGGAGAGAAATTTTTTTGTTTGTTTGTTTAAAGGTCGTCGGCTAGAAAATTTTCCGACCGGTGACCTCTTCGGAGAAGAGAGAGGTGAGATGGAGAGAGAGAGAGGTGAGGTGGAGAGATGTTTTTTTTTAATTTTGAAAATATGTTTAGTGGAAGGGTAGTTGTGACATTTACTTACAAAAAGAGAATCACATTTGAATTTATGAAAAATAGGAAGCCAATAAGAAAGCTGATCACAAAGTATGGGGCCAAAAAGGAAATAACTCTTTCTTTTTTTATGTATGCTCCAATATGTTCCTAGTCTCTAACCATCCTACTCGTTAAAATATACAAGGTTATACGTACTGATAGTAAACTATACAATATGCTCAACCGAACATATTAGTGGTAAAAGAATTTTTTTATAACATGTGTATGACATATTGATTCACAAGTCATTTCCATAGTCGAACTCCTTTACTGTTTGTAGCGATCCTAACTTCCTCCAATTTATAATAAAAAGAAAAGAATTATGTCTTATCATGCCAAATAATTCATGATAGGAAACTTGATTGAAAGGGCCGATGAGAATTAGTGTGACAACAACAGATTTAGTAATAGAAAATATACCGTGGTATTGATCAAATCTCAAAGATTATCAATTTTGATAGACAAAGAATTGAGAATATGTGGACTTATATACACATCAAATATATCAAGGGAAGAATATGTAATACACTCTCGTATTTATTCTTAATTGGTAAGGTTACCACTGTGATAGTTATTTCCGAAAATTGAGATTATAAAACTGT
Source organism: Eschscholzia californica (assembly GCF_041429995.1). NCBI lineage: Eukaryota > Viridiplantae > Streptophyta > Magnoliopsida > Ranunculales > Papaveraceae > Eschscholzia > Eschscholzia californica. The sequence continues at coordinate 37,459,886 of NW_028238420.1, read as the reverse complement.
CTGTATCTACTGTCTACCATATAACCATTATTTTTATTTATAAATAAAAAAGAAGCAAGAGATATAAAGTGATACTGGATAGAAAGAGAGAGAGAGAGAGAGTAAAGACAGCTTTAGCAGTAAGAAAAGTAGTGTAAAAGAAAGGAGACAGATAGAGAAAGAGGAAGTTTATTATAGTAATGCGTACTATTCACTGAAAACTGTTTTTTTTTATTTTATTCCTTAATTTTTGGTTTCTTTTAGCCGTTTGGAAGAGGTAAGAGTGGATTTTTAGGCCTATAAAAGCTTCTCTCTGTTTCTTTCTTCTTGTTTTTTATCACTACTACTACCCTTTCTTTCCTCTAATCCCAACCCATTTCTTTCTCACAAATCAAATCACTACAAGAAATAAGAATCATCCCTTCTTCTTTTCTGTTCTTCTCTGCAAAAGAAGTGGAATTTATTAACTTATTACACTAGAATAAACTAGCTAGGGTGGCTTTCTCTCTCTCTCTCTCTCTCTACTTTCTCTCTCTAGTTTGTTTGTGTTCACTGCACTGCCGTTTTTGCAGAAACAACAACAGAAAGGGGACACATTGAGTGTGAGTTATAGTCTCTCGGCTTAGGATATTTTCTAGTGAGAGAGAATCAAAACCGGGATTTGCAATTATCATCAACATTAAAAGCTCTCCTCCATTGCCGCCTACCCAAGCTTTAATTCTTCTCTCTCTCTCTCTCTCTCTCTTGACGGTTTTCCTGAAAATAGGTACACACATTCATTTTCATTTGAAACGGATCTCTTACTCTGTTTTTTTACCACTGGTTTGTACCCAAACACAAAATCAGTTTCATTCTCTCTCTCTACTTTCTTGTTTTGCTTTTGTTCTCTTATGATCAGAACAACAAAAGTGATTTTTTTGTTAGATCTAATTGTTTTTTATTTCCTTTCAGATTCTGATTTTGCTAAAACAATTTTGGGTCTAACTCAGTTTCCTCTGTTTCAGATCTAAACAAAATTTAATCTTAAAAAAAAGAAGAAGATGTCATCTCAGAAGCAAGCTGAAGAAGCTATAGTTCCAACAAGTTATAATGATACTGAAAATGATGTTCATGGAGAAGATAAATCATCAAAAGATCAATCTAGTTTCAGTGTTAAGAGTTTTCTCTGGCATGGTGGTTCTGTTTATGATGCTTGGTTTAGTTGTGCTTCAAATCAAGTAATTACCCATAAAAACTCATACAAAATTAACCCCAAAACCAAGAAAAATATCAGATTTTTTTAATCAATTTTCCGCCATTTTTACAGGTTGCCCAAGTTCTGTTAACTCTTCCATATTCATTTTCTCAGTTGGGTATGCTATCAGGAATTGTACTTCAAATATTTTATGGATTAGTTGGTAGTTGGACTGCTTATCTTATCAGTGTTCTATACGTTGAGTATAGAAGCAGAAAAGAAAAGGAAAATGTTAACTTCAAAAATCATGTTATTCAGGTTAGTACTACTACTACCCTCAAAACAAACTCATCTTTTAGAGAGAGATGGAGAGAAACAAAACCCTAATTCTTGATTTTGTTTTTGCAATTTTATAGTGGTTTGAAGTGTTGGATGGATTACTTGGTCCTTACTGGAAAGCAATTGGACTTGGTTTTAACTGTACTTTTCTTCTCTTTGGTTCTGTTATACAACTCATAGCTTGTGCAAGGTAATAAAGTTCAATCAAACTTTAGATTAGAAAACAAAATCAAAGTATGGGTTTTTGTTTTAGGGTTGATTTGAATCTTGGGTTTGAATTGAAATTGATGGAATTTTTGTTTTTGTGTTAAATTACAGTAATATATATTACATAAATGATCATTTGGACAAGAGGACATGGACATATATATTTGGAGCTTGTTGTGCCACCACTGTGTTTGTTCCTTCATTTCACAACTATAGACTTTGGTCATTCTTAGGGCTTGGAATGACTACCTATACTGCTTGGTATATGGCCATTGCTGCTCTTGTTCATGGCCAGGTAAATCTCTCACTCTTTTTATGCGAAATGATAGACTTTGTACTTAAATAAAAATTAGTATATATCGTGAGTGAAAAAATTCATCAAGAGAGACTGTTAATTTCGTCTAAGGCTGGAGTAGACACTTGTTGCCTTGTCTCACATCACTCTTGGTTCGTTTAGAGGAATCTAATCTTTTTACCCACATTTGACGTGGGTGAACGAAACTCAGAAATTTAGTTTCCTTCTTTTGTTGTTATAGTTTTAAGTCTAATGAAAGATGTCTCGAAAATGATAAAGTTTGAAAAGACCCTAAATATCAATATAACCTCAAAACTTCATTTTTAATAGGTATCATATGGTTAGGGTTCTTCGTATACGTTTGCATATAGAACAATTTATATATATATATATATATATATATATAATATGCGAATCCATATAATTTTAATATATTTGTGTACTTTCACAGGGGGGCCAGGTTTAAATCTACAAATTGAATAACAAAATAATAGTGTCGTGGTCGTCTAACTCAAAATCATTAACAATTCACAGAGAGGGCCTAAACATTGTATTTTTAGTTACTATATCACTTTTCTTCTACGGGAGTATTCTCTCACAGTTTAAAAATTAATAAAAAATATTTGAATTGGGCACAGGTGGAAGGCGTAACTCATTCGGCTCCCTCAAAGCTAGTTCTCTATTTCACTGGAGCTACTAATATCCTCTATACTTTCGGTGGCCACGCCGTTACTGTGTAACTCTCTCTCTCTCTCTCTCTCTCTCTTTCACTTCTCAATATTACTATATATATATGTGAAAATGTCAAATGCCCTTTCTTTTAAAATGGAAAATTCTATTTTCTTGTTTTTATTACTCTGTTTTTAAGTGACTGTGGATTCACAATAGTAGACCAACTGATCTTAGGGTTGTTCTTGCTTTTCTAATTGAAAATGTCTCCCCAATTATTAGTTCTACTTAATCATGACTTTTATTCTTTGTTAGGCAGTTAGACGAATTAGTTTATGATGTGGGGAGGATTAGTAAACTATCTAACAATTTAATGTGGTTTCAAGACAACAAATCCCATATTTTGATGCATATTTCATTGCCCTTATTTCTATGTGGTTAACCATTGTTATCCCCTAATTATTTATAATTAAGAGTTCTTGAATTGGAATTTCAAATAATGTGAATTTGCTTTTCATTTAGATGAGAAGTTCTGATGTTTGGTTAGTTTTTTTTTTTGTGTATACAGAGAAATCATGCACGCTATGTGGAAACCACAAAAGTTCAAATACATATATCTACTAGCAACACTATACGTCTTTACATTAACATTACCGTCATCTGCCGCCGTCTACTGGGCTTTTGGTGATCAACTCCTTAACCACTCCAACGCTTTCTCTCTCCTCCCCAAAAACGGTTGGCGTGACGCTGCTGTTATCTTAATGCTTATCCACCAGGTCCGTGTAAATCGACCATACTACCTTTTTTTTATATTGTTTTAATTTACATAATCTAATAGAGATGTAGATTTTTTTTTTATGTTGCAGTTTATCACATTTGGGTTTGCTTGCACCCCATTGTATTTTGTATGGGAGAAGGTGATTGGGGTGCATGATACAAAGAGTATATGTCTAAGAGCAATTACGAGGCTGCCCGTAGTAATTCCAATTTGGTTTTTAGCCATAATTTTCCCCTTCTTTGGACCTATTAATTCAGCTGTCGGAGCTTTATTGGTTAGTTTTACTGTTTATATCATTCCTGCCCTCGCTCATATGCTCACCTACCGTACGGCTTCTGCCCGTCAGGTAATTCTTACCCACCTCTCTTTCGCAGTGCCCCCCCTTTACTCTTTGAATGCTAATTGTCTTGTATTGATGACCCACTCGTCTAATGTGGGTCGACTAAACTGCTGTCATTGGCTCTAATCACGCGCGGAGCACATGATGAGAGAGACAGAGCCATTAATAAACAGTGTGAATGGTGTTGTGTCCCTTTGACCCTTTCCAATCACTCCCATTATATGTCCGTACTCATTTATTTCATGGGCCATATTTTGCATTCACAAATGCTTGAAATAAAAATCATATTCAATGTGATTTTCATTGTAATAGCATTTTTGTAAGTAGATTCTATTACGAGGATCCCTAAGAAAGGGGATCGAAAGTCACCCACCACTTGAGTTTAGGTTTACCGGAGAACTTTTACTGTCGTTCCTAGTCTTCAAGCATCATTTTGCGAACTATTCACACTCAATGAATTATGTCTACTTATTTTGTCGACTCCATTGAGTCTACTTAATTCTATTTTTCTGCAGTAATTTTTTTAGAACACATCCATCGTTGTTTATTACACGGAACCAAAGTGGACTTCACTCTTTTGTAGCATTTCTTGATAAAATTTGTTGTTGTTGTTGGATTGCAGAATGCAGCTGAGAAACCTCCGTTCTTCCTCCCAAGTTGGACAGCCATGTTTGTGATCAACACATTCATCGTCGTTTGGGTTTTGATAGTCGGGTTTGGGTTTGGTGGGTGGGCTAGTGTGACCAACTTTGTCAGACAAGTCGACACGTTTGGACTCTTTGCGAAGTGTTATCAATGTCCCAAGCCCGTCGCTCCAGTATTGGCTGCTCCACCACCAAAACATCACTAAACCACCTACTTGGATGTGGGTCAAATCACATCGAACCCCGGCCACAAAAGGAAAGAAGAAATGCCAAAATGCAACAAGGAATTCTCTCTATATTTTGTCTCTTTTGTATTATACGCATAATGTGTGCTGTTTTTTTTTTTTTTAATATTTCTCTAGTAGATCGGTGTGTTTTATTAGATTCCTTTTAAATCAAATCAAAAGGGAATCAAATCAATATAGTGTTTGTGTAGTTTATTTTGGGAGAAAAAAAGTGAAGTTTAGGTGTAGGAAATCTTGTTTCGAGTGGAGAGTGTGTTGAAATGTATTAGTCTGATTTTGGTATTTTTGTTTAAAAAAGACACATGATCACTATATCGGCATGGTATGAATATTATTACTACACAAATGTTAGGATACATCAAACAAAAGTGTTAAGATTCCGTTTTCTATACATCTTCCCGATCTTTTAGATTCGGTCTCAAGTTACATGTAACTTTTTTTTTTCCTAATTACTTAAAATAATTTAAAAAAAAAATTTGTTGCAAGAAAAATTTCATAGATTCTTAATCAAATAATGCAAATTAGCTCTACAATTTATGATTACTGACACAAAGATATGCCAATTTTATAATGACCAACTAACTCAACAAATAATTACAATTTATAATATTAAGTGAAAGTTAGAACGAAAAAAAAAATAGATTGATTGATTTATATACAATATGCATCTAAAAAAATGTCCCATTGGCTTAAGATTCTCACACAACTAGGGGAGTGATGTGTGGTGTCTTTCTCCACATGGGCATCACGTGCTTATACATTTACGTCTCGTGATACCATTCTCTCATTATCCAATCACATTCACATGGATCATCAAATTATGTAATGTTAATCATTCAAGTGCTTATTTAAGCATTTTAATTTAATCATCTAATACATCCAACTTGACCATCTCTTTTTTAGGGTTCTTCATGGAACCCAAAACTGGGTGTCTTTTAGTTGTATTTTGATGGTTTATTAGAGTTGACTAGTTGTATCTTGAACGAATCCAAATAGCAAAAAGAGAACCTTGATGAGTTGTAAAATTACTTGGATCAATGAATTATTTTTCTTTTGGATTATATTCTTCTTATGATTAGTTGAAAGATTAGTCAAATTGAGCATTGTAATTTAAGTTTAAGGCCTATTTCTTATTTAGCCCCCTTGTATATGACTTGTTTCCTACTTAACCCCCTAATTTATACAAAATACATAAATAGCCTCATTATTGGGTCTATCAAGTCGATTCTTCTTTTTTGGCGAGCGGTGTCTTCCTCTCGGTCAAAATCTCACTCGTATTTGTCATTGAAAACATTACTGAGATATCTCTCTCTGCTATTTCTCTTTATCTTCATAAAAATCAGATGATTTTGTTTTAATTTCGTGATTTATTTTAGATTTATGTAGAAGGAATCCCCCTTTTCTCTTTAGAAGAGATCGACCCATCTCTATCCAGATCGATCTCTCCCTATTCAGATCTAATTGTTCAATTTCGAAAAACCCTATTCAACTTTAAGTACCATGTATTTGTTAGTTTTGTGTAGATTTAATGATATCATTTGATGTTTGAAGTTTGTAATTCAGAAGCACACACATTGTTCGTTAAATTCTCTAAACTGTGAGAATAGTCCCACATGGGAGAATGACTATCTAGCAACCGAGAATATAATGTCTAGGTCCTCTTCGCTCATTGCCAATTGGCTTTAAGTTGGATGACCACAGACTAAACATACACCAAACCTTGTATTTGTTTAAATAAATAAGAATGTAATGAATGTGATTTACGAAAGGGAAGTTTGAGAGGAGAATGAAAGGGAATTTGAGTCTTAAGCCAAAGGTGATTTAGAAGGATATTATGTCGACCTGTTTATCGCTTGTTGTTAATGTTACTTGTTTGTGCTTACAGTGTTGCTATGATATTCTAACGACGGCGAGGGATGAAAATTTACTTCTATTGTAGTATTAGAATTTTTGAAATATCTTGTTGTTTATGTTTAAGTCAGTATTTTGTTTAGTGTGGACTGGGGTTTTGGCATATTGTTGATAAACTGTAAAAGAAAAAGGATAATTGACAAATAACTTCTAGAAATTTTAGAATAATAGTGTTTCCTAGAAAGATTTTCTAAATGCAGAAGATCAACTGAATTGGAGATCGATCGTTGCCGACATGTTTCTAATTCAGAATTAAGATTTAGTTTGAAATCTGATCTTGACAAAGTGTCGATTTCAATTTCAAATCTGAGAAACTTGTCACTGAAAATTCCTACTTCTTGGCACCTTATGAAGTACGCTCATCTCTCAAAACTATAGCTGATATGAAAGAAACCTTTGAAAGTGTCAATAATGAGTTATTGCCGAAAAAGAAATTTTCGTTTAAGAATAAGCCTGCCAAGAAAGATCCAACTACTGTGGTTAAAGAAGTTGAAGCTCACGATTCAAATGTAGTACCAGCTAAAAAATGTAGTTTCCAACTCCGGGATTCTCCTGGTTTTTGAAATAAGGAAGGGATTCTTTTAGTCAAGCATTTTAGTTGATCAAAAGAGGGAGATTTCATTCTTTCTGATCTAATTTCATGCGAGATTCGGCTAACACTTTAAATTAGAAGTGTCCCCACTCCCACAACATAGAAAGGGTGCCTTGATCAGAAAGGAGGGGCGTTTATAACACATATGGGTAACCTTGTCGTTCCTCAAAAATCAAAATCGGATTATCAAAAGAACGAACAGAAATCCCCTATTGTTCCTCTTCCTCATCGTTCTATACTTTTGATTGTGTTCATGTCGTTCGAACTGCACTAGGGTTTCTCTCTCTCGCCAGGTACTCTCTCTCCTTCGTCTTTCTATAGTTTTGATAATTGAACTAGGGTAGCAACAGACTCTAATCGAATTTGCTTTTCACAAATCCCAGATCAGAAATCCCAAATCGAACTAGGGTTCCTTCCACAAATCTAAACTAACGACTACAGCAGGGAGTCTCTCTCTCTCGTCTCCAGGTACTCTCTTATCTCTCATTATTTACCTAATCTTTGCGCGAAATCCAACTAGGGTTTCTAACAGCAGAAAAAAAACCTCCATTATTTACCTCCATTGTGCCAACTTCTTCAAAAAATTGCATAATCTTACTATGGGTTGATGAAGATAGTTTAGGGACAAACACCAAGTTAACTTTGTTATCAAATGATCTCTTTTGTTATGAAATATAGTTGGGAATTGTCACTGAAGGTTACCACCATTAAGGAAGCAACACAAACTTCTCATTAGTTGATGTGTTGAAATAAGGGAATTTAAGGGGGGAAACGGTAAAAAAAAAAGGCTACATTTTGGATTGATCATGTCCCTTGATTTTGAAAACATTTTGGATTGGTCATGTCCCTTGATTTTGAAAACATGGTGGCTGGTGTAATCTGTAAATGAATTAGTAAAACATGGTGTAATATGTAAATGGGCAATAAAGTAATATTGAAAAGTTTAATGTTAAATCTAACAGAAGGTGGTGGAAAATGTAATTATTAAAAAATGGTGGGGGTTTTATGTAAAGACGTTTTTAAAAGGTGGGGATTTCAGTAATTCTAGGGTTGTGTTTTTGTTTCTAAATGTCAACATATTTTAAGGGGTATGACTTTGTGTCTCAAACCCTTGATCTATAGGCTGGAAACCATCTTGGTAACCACTCCAACCAAAATTGTTGACGAACAAAGCATTGTTGTTTATTAGTCAGAAGTGGTGGTGGTGAAGATGAAGATGATGGATATACAACAAACATTTTAAACTTTTGATCTTAAATGGAATACTTTGAACGGCTTAGATTTGTAATGAACCTATCAACTTTCATGTGGAAACAACTTTCTCGGAGAGTTGCAGTAAAAATGTTGATAACCAACCCCTAAATGAAAACAGAACATATTAAGCTAAGTGAAGGAACGACGTGTAGCAATAGTATTCTAACGAGCGCGAGGGATGAAAATTTACATTTGTTATAGTATTAGAATTTTTGAAATATCTTGTTGTTGATAAGTGTAAAGGATATATTGTAATTGAAAAATGACTTTTAGTAATTTTGAGTAGTGGTCAAATAGGCCAAGGGATTTTGGATGAGAGAATTAGGAATCTAATGATTCTTATTGGTTACAAAAAGGGTTAATTCCGTTTTGGCCCCCGATTTGTGACCAACTGGCCGTTTTGGCCCCTATAAGTGTCCGGCAGTTCGTTTTAGCCCCAAGGGCTAAATTTTTGACGAAATTATCCTCGGGGGCCAAAACAGAATTATTTGTGAAAAAGGTTAAAAACAAAAAAAAACCACATCACACCTTTCTTTATCATCCACCTCATCTTATCACTCCTCCACCACACCACCTCCTCTCCACCTCACCCTTCTTCTCCGGCGGAGTGTTGCCGGCCGGAATAAAAAATTCCGGCCGGCCACTTTATTAAAAAAAAAAAAAAAAATCTCTCTCTTCTTCTTCCTTTCTCTCTCTTCTTCCTCCTTTCTCTCTCTCTCTTCTTCCTCCTTTCTCTCTCTCCTCTTCTCTCTCCCTCCTCTCTTTATATCTCCCAATTTCCGGCGAAGGTTTGGGCTAAATTTTTGACGAAATTATCCTCGGGGGCCAAAACAGAATTATTTGTGAAAAAGGTTAAAAACAAAAAAAAACCACATCACACCTTTCTTTATCATCCACCTCATCTTATCACTCCTCCACCACACCACCTCCTCTCCACCTCACCCTTCTTCTCCGGCGGAGTGTTGCCGGCCGGAATAAAAAATTCCGGCCGGCCACTTTATTAAAAAAAAAAAAAAAATCTCTCTCTTCTTCTTCCTTTCTCTCTCTTCTTCCTCCTTTCTCTCTCTCTCTTCTTCCTCCTTTCTCTCTCTCCTCTTCTCTCTCCCTCCTCTCTTTATATCTCCCAATTTCCGGCGAAGGTAAACCTTCGCCGGAAATTTCTGGATCTGGGGTTTCAAACCCCAGATCCAGATCTCTTCGTCTGGAATCTCCCAGACGAAGAGGAGTCTCTTCGTCTGGGAAATCCAGACGAAGAAAAGGTTCTCTTCGTCTGGGATTTCCCAGACGAAGGGGATCTGGATCTGGGGAAATCCCAGATCCAGAATTTTCCGGCGAAGGATTACCTTCGCCGGAATAGAGAGAGATAAAGAGAGGAGAGAGAGAAAGGAGGAAGAAGAGAGAGAAAGGAGGAAGAAGAGAGAGAAAGGAGGAAGAAGAGAGAGAAAGGAGGAAGAAGAGAGAAAGGAAGAAGAAGAGAGAATTTTTTTTTTTTTTTTTTTAAAAAGTGGCCGGCCGGAATTTTTTATTCCGGCCGGCAACATCCTGCCGGAGAAGAAGGGTGAGGTGGAGAGGAGGTGGTGTGGTGGAGGAGAGATTAGATGAGGTGGACAAAACAAAAATAAAAAATAAAAATTACAGAAATGCCACCGGGGTAGAATTGGGAGGTTGGATAAAATTTGGGGCCAAATAGGAAATTTTTGGGGCCAAAACGAACTGCCGGACACTTATGGGGGCTAAAACGGCCAGTTGGTCACAAATCGGGGGCCAAAACGGAATTAACCCTTACAAAAAAGACCAAGGAAGATCTATAGATTCATGACTCCAAATGATACTTCATTCAAACACACGGTTATATTATCTAGTCCCCTTCTTTTTTGCTTTTCTGATTGAATTTCATATGGGCATTGTCTTATTTACATGGACAATGAGAAGAATTAACATATAGTAATGATTTCAGTCATAGGTTATAGGTATTTTTTGGAAACTTTAGGTCATAGCTATTTTATTCACTGAATTGCATTTCTGGAAGAACCTGCGGGTCTCCCGTAGAGGTGGCAATGAACTAACAAACATTGCGGCAAACCGATAATCAACGCAACAAAGTTTGACGGAGATGTCTCTCTTCGTCTTTCCGTCGTCTCTCCCTCTCTTTGATGTTCTAGAGTTTCTTACCTTTTTTTATCTGTGATGAAATTTACGTGTATGAAATGTATTGAGGGTTCTACTTTATGTTTTAACAGATAAACCATGGAAGAAGATTATTCGAACACTAAAGAAATATCGAGCAAGGCCCTAGATCTGGTTGCTCAGAAGAAGCATGCCGCAATGCTCGAACGTCTTTCAGATCTCCATCAATCTCGTGTTCAACAAGCTATCTCACGCAAGTCTGACTCGAATGTTTCTCCATCATTTGAGTCCACACAGTCTTTCCTAGATAGATTCTCTGAATGCAGAAGATCAATTGAATTGGAGCTCGATCGTTGCCGACATGTTTCTAATTCAGAATCAAGATCTAGTTTGAAATCTGATCTTGACAAAGTGTCGATTTCCATTTCAGATCTTGAGAAACTTGTCGCTGAAAATTCCTACTTCTTGCCACCTTATGAAGTACGCTCATCTCTTAAAACTATAGCTGATCTGAAAGAAACCTTTGAAAGTGTCAATAATGAGTTATTGCCGAAAAATAAATTTTCATTTAAGAATAAGCCTGCCAAGAAAGATCCAACTACTGTGGTTAAAGAAGCTGAAGCTCACGATTCAAATGTAGTACCAGCTGAAAAATGTAGTTTCCAACTGCGGGATTCTCCTGGTTTTCGAAACAAGGAAGGGGTTGTTTTAGTCAAGCATTTTAGTTCATCAAAAGAGGGAGATTTCACTCTTTCTGATCTCAGTTCATGCGAGATTCGGCTAACGGGTAAACTTAGAGCTCTTTTCATCCATAGACTACGAAACTGTCAAATTTATGCAGGACCTGTCCTAGGTTCGATACTTATTGAAGAAGTTGAGGATTGTCTGTTTATGATGGCTTCTCATCAGATAAGAATTCATCACGCTAAGAAAACGGATTTCTATCTTCGGGTTCGAAGTAGGCCAATAATTGAAGATTGTAATAATGTAAGATTTGCTCCATATCTTTTGTGTTATGAAGGAATTGAGGAAGAACTTAAAGATTGCAGTCTGGATGAAGAGAATGGAAATTGGGCAAATGTCGATGATTTTCGATGGTTACGAGCTGTGCAGTCTCCTAATTGGTGTGTTTTACCGGAGGAAGAACATGTTAGTCCCGTAAAAATTTCAAAGCTTGACATCCCAAGTTAAGATTTGTTATGATGATTGTGTGTTAGTCTTTCTGATTATGTAGCGAGTTGCAGAAGTGGATTCATGAAACTAATAGAGCTAAAAATCGAGTAATGATCCTATCCATTTCGATTGTAGAACATTAGTTTGATGGGTGATGAGATCTAGACTTTTTTCAATTGAAGTATGATCCAATTTTCATGATATTTGTATGTGAGTGAGCTCTCTCTTTTGTTTCTATTTATGTAATTCAGATATTAAATGCCGTTTTAAATCCTTAAGTTCAGTGATGTTGTACTCCATATACCATCAGTCATCAATTGTTGATGCAGGCCTGATACGATACTAGGTTTGTGGGTCTCCGACCAAAACAAATTGGCAATGAAAGTGATCCGTGATAACACGTGTCGGGTAGGTCTTGCGCTCCCCTTTTAAGTCATTTCTTTGATCCATGAAGGACTATTCTACTCAGATTCACGATCCAATAAACAACTGCTACAAATCACACAACCTGGTTTTCGCCACCCGGTAATCATTATAAGATCAATGTAGATGGTTTCACCATAGGGACCGAGGGGCGAGTGCTGTGGTAGTAGGAGATTGGAGAGGTGTAATCTTGGGTGGGTGTTCTAACCGGATCAATGGTATCTCAACTAGAACCAAGTATTATTGAAGGGGATGGGAAAATCAAAAGTGATGCAATTACTAGATTGGTGGAGGAAATCCCATTGGAACGGCGATCTAATTTTCCCGCAATAACAAGTTTCTCAACCCTATTTTCCCGCCTATGAAACGGACCCTAAAATTTTACTTTTTTTGTTGTTGAAAGATAGCTTATATTACTAAAAAGTAAGAGTGCGATTACGATACGTATTAGAAATGAGTTTCGGAATGTATTTCTTGACTCTATTGCCTTGAGTTTCCCTCGCCCTTTTGACTAGCTTATCAGTAGGGATGTTGTGATTTCTGGCGATGTAAGAGAACTGAATATTGTTGAACTTTGGAATGAGAGTTTTTAACTTGTTGAATGTGAGCAACAAAATGCCAATGTATTATTTTCGTAGAATTGTGGAGATCCTGTATTAAATTTTGGTTTTCGCTTTCAATAATGATGTGTTTCTAGTTATGAGTAATCGTCCACCGGATGCTGGATAAAATGGCTATGGCCTCACTTTCCCCACTCGAATGAACTCTGAAGAGTTTCTACTTTTGCTTCAATGTATTTTCTCCTTTTATACTTACCTCATTTTTTTTGCAAAACACCCAAATTGTGTTGGTTTACTGGGATTCAACACTTTGGGTTGAGTAGGCACTAGCAACTATTTGAATCTCCCCACTATCAATGTGTTTAGATGCTGTCATCTAAACCCAGAAAGAAGTTTGGCTTTAGTCATGTATTGTTTTTCTCATTTTTTTTGGGTACAGTCTCTGCAACTCTATTCTTCAAATGCAGTTTTAGTTTGAGGCATTTCTATATTTTCTGCAGAAATTGGGTTTTCAATCTCGAATCTTGATGATTGAAGAGATTTTGGAGGTTCAGCTCTTTCGCAAGTTGACGCTTTGAAGGAAAGAGAAATACTGGTGATACGAGTTAAGTGACAAAATCAAATCAATGAGGCTGTAAAGAACACCAAAAGTTGCAGTTTTATGCTTGTAAGCAATCCAAATCTATCTTTTGAGTCTTCACATATGTTTTCTATTTGATTTTAGTTATTAATAAGACAGACCAAGGATAGAAATCTTCCGAAATTTTCACTGAAATTACTGAAATATTTTCTAATTCCGAGCCAACCGAAATTAAATCCTACTTACATGCTCTCCTTGCGTTATTTCCAACCGAAACAAAGACCATTCTGCGATCTCATCTAGCAGTTGTTTATTACTTCTATTAAGATGCTAATCAGCCTCCTAGCGTGAATTCCTAGTTGCGCCCCTGGCAAAAGCCTTCCCATTATCAGTCTTTGTTTTTGTTTTGCTTAGACAAATCCAGTAAATATAAACTAATCTGTATCTTAATGTGGAACAATTAATTGTATTTGTCAACAGGTCCGTGGTTTGAAGCCGTTTCTTTGTTTTTCTCTTACCCCGACTCTGTTACTTGGTATGGACCCTGTAGCTTTTTTGACAAATAAACTTAAGGGACTTGCAAAATGGAAAGAAGATATTATGATGGGTATGCCCTATTGGCACGAGCATAAAAGTTCGACTCGTTAGAATCCAGTAATTTTCTCTCTCCTTAAGGATTTTACTGATTTCTTTCAATTATAAATTACTAGTCCTGAAAGGAATTTGTGTTATATGCATCTTTTTTTTTTTATCTTAAAGGTACTTGCATTCTTTTATCGTGGCTAGAGTCTCTAATCTATGCTAATCTTAATTCTTTTTAATCCTCGTGGCTCTATTGTGCATTCCTTCTGAACAAGAAAGATGACGTATTTCACTGATGCACTCCATCTCGTCTTGGCTGACTAAAAAGTAGAGCAGCCAAAACAATATTCGTAATGTTACATTGTCGCTAACTTGTAAGTGGTTAATATGTAATGTACAAAGTATTGGTCTTCAACATACATACTGTGGTCTTATTTAGCAGTAGGTAAGTATGTCTATGAGTTTGCTAGTTTATTAGCCATGGTTGTTGCTCAAATAGTTCAAAGAGAGCACTAGGAGGAGATTTACAACCTTTCTTCATATTATACTTTCAGATTGAAGTGTTGAAATGTTTGCAAAGAGACGCATTTTCAGATATTATGAAACTAAGGGATAGACAGGACAAAGTTGAGCGGATGCTTTCTTTCTATAAATCCACCAAGGGAAGTCCATTCCAGGAAACCAGCAGTCGTACTAAGGGAGAGGTGGATGTGGCGGGAGCTTTATTTTTTCTGGACACCACTGACCAACAGAGCGCTGATGCACTCAATAGAACGGGAATAAGGACAGGAATTACTTCAAGGTTCACTTTTGAAACAACTATCCGAGAAAAAGATAATCTTGCAGTAGAGTTTTTGACAAAGCAGAATGACCAGGGTTGTGATGTTATCGGCCGCCCGCCCGCTCTCACTTACAAAAGTGAAATATTCAACCAATTTTAGTGACTGGTGTTCAGCAGTTGTAATTCCGATGGGAGCTCAGTGCAAAGATGTTGCAGCTGATACAAATACTTTACATCAGGTATATGGACCTTCTTAGTCATTGAAATTGATAACTCGTGTTACTTATCCTTTATCTTGAGAAACCAGGGGTGTGGATGTGTTTCCCTATTTATATGCAGTACTGTTCATTTGGTGCATTGGTTAATTGCACCAATACTACTTAGGAGAGCTCTTAGTCCTATATTGACCTTGGTTAGACAATTTTCTTTTTACATGCTTAAGTTCCTTTTGACAATTTAGAGAATTTTGCTTGGTTGAGGTTCAAGTTGTCATTTGGGACTAGAATATCTTCGTGCTGGCTTGCCAAGTTAGACGGCAGTCTGAAATGATGACCATAAGCACCTTGTTGATGCTAGAGAATTTTTTTCGCACTACAACAGTGATACATTTTTCTGCTTTATTTTTACTCTTCATTTACTAATAAGAGCGATTTCCTGTTATAAATTTCATGCCTTGACTTATAATGGATAGATCCTTTTGGGCAGGAACTGAGCATGCCGAGTTGCCGACGGTTCTTCATTTGGGTCACCGAATTTGGGTCAGTGTCATAATGCTGCGGCAGCTGGGTTGATAGTTGAGAGGTCAAATGTCACTGCTGCTTTAGCTGAGATTGTGTCTGAGGTAGGACTGCAGCAGCAGGATCTTGATTCCGTTGATAAGGCGAAGTTTCAGTACTTTTGGGCAGGTTATATGTCAGATATCTAAGGGAACAAAATTAACTCTGATGGGCATCCACCAAAAACTTAGTAGACCATGTCAACAACAGATCCGTTTGGCAACGCTCACGGTTCCAATAGGAAGCTTCAGACACCAGACGGTGTTTCCCCAGATGCATCATCATCATCATCAGGGGGCACGTCTCCGTTAGATGTTATTACGAGGAGTAATGCAGCAGTAGGTGGATCAGTTGTTGCAAAGGTTGAGTCAGAGCTTGATGAGAGTACGAGAATCGGAGGTTGGGTAGAGATGCAGAATTCTTCAAGTCAGAGATGTTTGGGATGGGGTGTTAGTGTGTCAGATATCCCAGATGATGAGGCAGTAGGATGGGGATTGAGTTTAAGCGGGGGTAATAAGTACCTTGTTAGCGGAGGAGAAGTTGAAGGCCACCACCAATCTAGTTGGTCGTCGGGTTGAGATAATCCTCATTTGAAAGTAGAAGTTTTCTTGAGGTTGAGTGTGATGGTGGGTGGGGGTAGTAGTAGTAGTAGTAGTAGTAGTAGTAGTAGTAGGAGGATGAGTTTGCAGCCTGGGCTTGTATATGTGATGGATGGGACAACTCGTGTTCCCGCAGTGATGCTTCGATCTAGCTGCTCCCTTTGATTGATATTATTTAATATTAATTAACATCTGGCCTTGGAAAGGATAATTCAGTAGGCCAATACATTACATTTTACAAATTACACAGGTCTGCCATCGCTCTCTCCCCCCTTCACTGCAAACAAGGAGGGTGGAGATGGAGAAATAGAAAGACATGATATGAAAATGGGGTAGACAACATTTATGTAGATAGAGAAAGATGGAGGTAGAAGGAGATATGGAGACAGGTTTTACTTTTTAGGTTGCATCTACAGGCGATTATTCCTGTTGGCTCAACTGTAAAAGGCAAAATTCATGGCCCAAAGGTGGAGGTGAGATCCTATTCTGACACAATGACACTAGAATAAAGATCCCACGGTGTTCCAATAGGCCGCGGAAATTGGCTCTACGGAACAACTAAATTCAATTCTCACATAATTTAGCCACATATAGCAGCGAGTGATACCGTGTACCAAACAAACCCGAAGTCTGATTTTAATTGGGCCTAACTCTTTTGGCCCATTTGGCAGCTATTTTTTCTTTGAGATAAACCAGAATTTCATTCATAGAAGGAATACGATCCAACAAGTTACATGATTTTGATTGTTTTGACTCTTTTGATTTGTTAATGTCATTTTCTCTTTAATTTGGTTTTATTAGCTAACCTACTCTTAAAGAAATATTAACTAGCGCTCCACCAAATCTCCCCCGACGGACATCCGAAATTCACTAGAAGACAAACAGGGCACTGCGTCATTTTTCTTTGAGTTAATTCCTATATGGCCCCCTACTTTGTGACCAGCTTCCTTTATGGCCCCCTTTTTTTCGTAAATTCAAATATGACCCCCTATTTTCATGGAAATGTCCTAACTACCCTTCCTTTAAATCTTTTTTCAAAATAAAATAAAAAAAACAAACATAATTCCACCTCACTTCCCTCTCCACCACTTATCTCTCTCCACCTCACCTTTCTTTCCAAATCATCTTTCTCTCTCTCCAACTCACCTTTTTCTCACTCCACCTCACCTCTCTCTCTCTCCACCTCACTCTATCTTCTCCGATGAAGGTCGCCGGCCGGAAAATTTTCCGGCCGGCAACCTTCAACCTAAAAAAAAAAAAAAACTTTTTTTTTTTTTTACTCTCTCATCTCCCTCTCTCTCTAAAAACTCCGGCGAAGGGGGTTTCCCTTCGCCGGAGGATCTGTTCGTGAACAGAGCTGTTCACGAACAGATCTCTGTTCGTGAACAGATCTGTTCACGGACAGATCTCTGTTCGTGAACAGAGCTGTTCACGGACAGATCTCTGTTCGTGAACAGATCTGTTCACGGACAGCTCTCTGTTCGTGAACAGATCTGTTCACGAACAGCTCTCTGTTCACGAACAATGGGAATCTTCGGGAAGCTCGGGACGTTTTTGATGGGATGGTCACTGTAAATATTGTATCTTGGACTACTTTGATTGTGGGTTATGGACAAAATGGAGATGGTAAGGAAGCCATGAAACTTCTAAGGCAAATGATTCAAAGAGGTTTTAACCCTGATGAACTAACATTATCTAGCATTTTAAGCTCTTCTGCAAATTTGGCTGCCATTAATGAAGTTACTCAAGTTCATAATCTTGCAACAAAAAATGGGTCAGTAACCTTTTTATCGATTGGAAATGCTCTGATAAATGCATATTACAAATGTGGAAGTGTTTCTTCAGCATCTCAATCTTTCAATTTGATAAGAAACCCAAATATTTTTACATGGACATCAATGATTTGTGCTTTTGCATTTCATGGTTTTTCTAAACAAGCTTTAGAAATATTTGATGAAATGTTATCTAAAGGTGTAAAACCAGATGGGGTTGCATTTCTTGGAGTTCTCTCTGCTTGTAGTCATGGTGGATTAGTAAATGAAGGACTAAAGTATTTTACTTCAATGATAGAAGAACACAAAATTATGCCCTACTGTGAACATTATTCTTCTCTGATTGATCTTCTTGGCAGAGCTGGTTACTTGAAGAAAGCTTATGAGAGAGAGAGGAAAATTTTTTTTAGAGAGAGGGAGATGAGAGAGTAAAAAAAAAATGTTTTTTTTTTTTTTTAGGTTGAAGGTCGCCGGCCGGAAAATTTCCGGCCGGCGACCTTCATCGGAGAAGATAGAGTGAGGTGGAGAGAGAGAGAGGTGAGGTGGAGAGAGAAAAAGGTGAGTTGGAGAGAGAGAAAGATGATTTGGAAAGAGAGGTGAGGTGGAGAGAGATAAGTGGTGGAGAGGGAAGTGAGGTGGAATTATGTTTGTTTTTTTTATTTTATTTTGGAAAAAGATTTAAAGGAAGGGTAGTTAGGACATTTCCATGAAAATAGGGGGCCATATTTGAATTTACGAAAAAAAGGGGGCCATAAAGGAAGCTGGTCACAAAGTAGGGGGCCATATAGCAATTAACTCTTTTTCTTTTACCAGGGTTGGGCAAAAGGCCCAAAATCAGCCCAACAATATGTATCAGGCCCACTGCAGATAAAGAATGAGGGGCAGGTCCAAAAAAGTCAGGCTAGGGGTGGAATTTCTGAAACACCCTTCTTCTTTTTGAAATTTACGAAACGACCATCGAAAAATTCCCGGGAAACTCGAAAATTTCTGACAAGTAATCTGACACGCCTCCCATCAGACTGTGTACTTTCCATAAATTCACAAAATTGCCATCGAAAAATTCCCGGGAAATTCGAATTTTTTTGGAAAATAGTCTGACGCACCTGACATTAAACCTTGTACTTTCCATGAATTTACAGAATTGCCATTACAAAATTTACCAACTTGCCATTTTCGTTCTTTTTTCCAGATTTATTTCTTATTTCTTTTTTATTTTCTCCCACACATATTTCTCTCTCCAATCTCAACAAATTTCGTTCTTTTTTTCCAGATTTATTTCTGATCTCTTTCCAATCTCAACAAATTTCTTCATTTTTGGTAGTATTTCATTGATTTGTATAAAGAAATTTTCTTGTGTACCGGGAACTATTTAGTGTACTGATCATTTTTTAGATATGTACTACACATTTTTGTACTGGGAATTTTCTTGTGTACCGGGAATTGTTCTGTGTACAAGCCATTTGGTTATGTACTAGAAATTTTTGTAGTGGGAATTTTCTTGTGTACCGGGAATTGTTCTGTGTACTCGTCATTTGGTTATGCACTAGACATTTTTGTACTGGGGAATTTTCTTGTGCACCGGGAATTGTTCTATGTACTGGTCATTTGGCTTAGTACTGGACACTTTTGAACTGGGAATTTTCTCCTGTACCGGAAATGGTTCTGTGCACTGGACATTTGGTTATGTACTTTGATGTTTTTAGAGATGAAGAAGATAAAATGTGAAACAAATAAGAGTGATGAAGAAGAAAAATAAGAACATAAAACTTTTAGAGAGAGAGACAAAAAACTTTGATGTTTATAGAGATTGAAAGAGATGAAGAAGATAAAATGTGAAACAAAATAAGAATGATGAACACCCAAAAATGAGAACATAAAACTTTTAGAGAGAGTAAGAACAGAAAATTGATGTTTTTAGAGATTGAAAGAGATGAAGAAAATAAAATGTGAAACAAAAAAGAATGATGGACATCCAAAAATAAGAAAATAAAACTTTTAGAGAGAGAAAGAAAAGAAAATTTATGTTTTTAGAGATTGAAAGAGATGAAGAAGATAAAATGTGAAAAACAAAATAAGAATGATGAAAAGAAGATTTTTGGATGTATAAATAAGAAGAAAGAAGGAGTTGAAACAAAATATAATGGGAGGGATCCAAAAAAATTGGCTGAAATTTCGTCAAAAAATGGCGCCATTTTTGAATTTTCAGAAAATCTGAATGTTTCTCTGACATGACGTCATGTACGAGGAATTAATTGATTCGCTGTCGTCCGTCAGATTGTCAGAAAACACAGAAATTTCCCGTGGAGGGGTAAAAGAGGGATAAATAAAATAAAAACCAGGAAACTGTGAGCTGTCCTGACAATTTGGACTGGGTTCTAATTTTTTTTTTGGGCTGGGGGTAATGCTTATTTACCCTCCATTTTTTGGGCCTCTCCCTAAAAAATCCATAAAACAAGAGGGGGTGGAATTGGGATTATTGAATTGGTGTTATTGAAGGTATAAATTTGATTGGTTCTCCAACTCCATGTTGGTATCTATTGGCACCCCAATGTGAAAATTAATCTGGTTTCACCGATATTAGTTTTTTTTTTTTTTGTTAAAGGATAATATATTAATAACTAAGTCAGAGATCCATTACAATACATATTAATAAGAAAGTACGGAATACAGTTCCATTTTTTATATCTATTCTTTCTCCGAGCCCACTTGGCTAGCTTATCTGCTTGGATATTCAACTCCCTCTTGATGTACTGGAATTTAACCTGCTGCATTTCCTTCTTTATATTTTTGATCTGTCTCAAGTGCACTAGAGATTGCCACTGAACCTGATGTTTAGGATTATTTAAATGCTTGATTAAGTTTATGTTATCGCTTTCAATAATGATCTGCCTATAGTTGTTTTCTTTAGCCCAGTACATGCCATTTAGAATTGCTAAAGCTTCTCCTTCTTCACTGTTTCTCGCCCTTTCTGAGTTTGTGCTTGCACCAATACTGATATTAGTTGGATAATTGGATGTGTTTGACACATAATTGAAAACAGTGTCGCCTGAACAAAGAATTTTATGGACCAAAATTATTTAGAAACTGTCCAGGCCATAAATGGTGAAGAGGAGTTTAGTGTCTAGTTTATTCTTTTTAGGGTTATTTCCCTAATGGCCCCCAACTTTGTGACCAGCTTCCCGCCTGGCCCCCTACTTTACGAGAAATACCTATATGGTCCCCTTCCGTTATAACACCGTTACTCTCTCTCTTCCATTTCTTTTCTCTCTCCTCCAGCATGTTTTCTCTCTCTGCCACCTCGATAAAACCAGCCACATCATCGTCTTCACCGGCAGAGTCGCCGGCCGGCGACCTTCAAACTTTTTTTTTTCTCTCTAAATTTTTTTTTTTTAATTCTCTCTCCTCTCACATCTCTCTCTCTAAACTCCGGCGAAGGGAAATCCCCTTCGTCGGAGTTTAGAGAGAGAGAGAGATGTGAGAGAATATTAAATTTTTTTTTTAGAGAGAGAGAATAAAAAAAAAAAAAAAATTGAATGTCGCCGGCCGGAAATTTGGCCGGCCGGCGACTTAGGTCGGAGAAGATGATAATGTGGCGTGATAGGTGACTTGGCAGAGAGAGAAAATTAGATGGAGGAGAGAGAGTAACGGACCGTTAAAGATAACGGAAAAAGGGGGCCATATGGGTATTTCTCGTAAAGTAGGGGGACAGGAGGGAAGCTGGTCACAAAGTTGGGGGCCATTAGGGAAATAACCCTTCTTTTTAACATCAGACCAACACTTAGAGTTATACACCATATGACACATTAAATAACTAGATGAGTTATATATTTATTTTTTGAAATCAATCGAAACCATATTTCATTCATAAGTGATTCAATTACATGTTACATGGATGTTAATTCTTATTTCTTTAAGAACAACATGAGAGTTACATACCTTCAAATGTAAAGTGCCTCATGAAGGGAAAGAAATGGACTAGACACAGACACAAAGATTCTATAGATCGAGAATTAAAGACCCTAAAGGTCGACAAAAAGATCCTATAGATCGAGAATTAAAGACCCTAAAGGTCGACAAAAAGAAAATTACAACAATAATATTATACTAGTAAAAGTGAAATTTTGATCGTTCTTTTCTCTTGACTTGTAATTACATCTTCAATCTTCTTGAATTGTTCATCGTAGAATTCGGCGATATTGAATCTTCTTTTCTCACTGACATCTTTATCCATACCTCCATTCCTTATTAAACATAAAATCACCAGCAAGTGGATTAAATCCTCTATCAAATTTAATTTTTGTAACTTTAAAAAATGTATATGTGATCCATGCTAGAGAGAGAAGAATAAGAAGAACAATCCAATAAGAAGAACTTCTCCATCACTTTGAAAAGTCTTGATAGAGAGAGAAAACAACTTTTCATAGTGCCTTTGAAAGTGTTGAGAGCATTGCAGGCTGTCTGATCTATGTTTCATAGGATAAATGCAAAAGAATCTACTAAAGTCATCCATAAATAGGATGTAATACCTAATACCTGACTTAGTAGTGACAGGAGTTGGTCCCCATATGTCACAATGGACCAGTTGGAGTGGTTCAGAGGAGGTGCTAGCTGATAGAGGAAAAGAGAGCTTCTGACTTTTCCCTAATTGACAAGAAGTACAAATACTATCTAGTTCTTTTCAAGAGAGTTGAATCTCGTGATCTTTTCCTAAAGCTAGGATAATATCATTTGAAGGATCTCCAAGTCTGTTATGCTAGACTTTGGCTAAAGCACCAGAGGCATATACTTCTTACAAAATTTCCTTTTTTGTACCAGGGTACAAGCTCATAGTGAAATCCATGCTATACATATTGTTGACCACGGGTCCATCTGCAAGAACCTCTTTGGACCATAGGTCTTTGATAAGAAAACCCAAGGTAGAAATTCAACACGGCAGAAATTTTCCTTGGTGAATTTTGAAATAGATAGTAGATTCTTTTGAATTGTGGGAACATGGAGCATCTTTTTGAGCTTAAAGGAATATTCCCCAGCTAGCACAATAGCTTTGCCAGTATTGCTAATATCTAAGCAATTTCGATTACCTATCATAACTCCACTTTCACCATTATAGGGTGTACTGGCCTGAAAATTTGTTTTGGAGTGTGTCGTATGACTTGTAGCTCCTATGTCTGCTATCCATTTGTCATCTTTGACACTAGAATAGGTCAAATGAGTTTCTTCAGTTGGAAATGATGGAGTCTTGCGGTTTCCTATCTCTGCTCCAAAATAAGCCTGCTCATCTTCTATGTCTTGGGATTCCGCAAATTCATCCCCATCCTCTTCTTCTTCTTCTTCCAGTTCTTGGAGAAGAGGAGGATGAGTCTGAGAAGTCTTTAAATCTCATACGACATTGTCTGGTTGTGTGAACCCATTTGTAGCAAATGGCACAAGGGATAGTAGTGTAGTTAAAGAAATTGTTCCTATTTCGAGGAGAGAATTGTTTGGATGGAAATCTTGAACCAGAATCAAGAGCCTGCTTTTAATTCATTTGTCTCTGTCCTGAAAAAGATGACCTACCCAAACCTTTAGTTGGAAATCTCTTCACAAAATAGGCCTCAGTATCATCGATCGTTGGTTTCTTGCTCTTTTAGCCAGTGTTCATGATGAATGACTCGACTCCTCAGTTCAGCAAAGTTCAAAACACCTTCTCTATTTTGAACAGTTATCACAAATTGAGAGTATTTTTTTCCAAGGCCCTGAAGTGATATTCGAGATAACTCAGAATCACTTACTCGATCATTAACTTCCACAAGAGAATCAACCAAATATAATTCATGGACAATTGTACGGATTTGCGCTGAGTGCCGTAGTAGCATTTAGGCGGGGATTTTAGTTTTTTTTTTTTTAGATAAACCAGAATTTCATTCATAGAAGGAATACATTCCAAGAAATTACATGGTTTTGATGATTTTGACTCCTTTGAGTACAACATGGATTTACTCAAGTAAATAACAACATGAAACTTACAAAAGTAAAGACAACATAAAGAGAAAGGAAGTACAAGATTGCAAAAATAAAATAAAAAGACCCTAAAGTCACTAATTAACGATCCTAAAGATAACGAAGGAGACCCTAAAGGTCGTGAATTATTGATGAGTCATGAAAATGCCTCATCTGAATCTCTTAATTTAGGTCAGTTAGTCCAGTTCGAGCCGTTACTCTGATAAATTGCTTGTTTTTCTTTCCCAGATATCTTTTACGGAGTCCAGTTTGAAAAATGGATAAAATCGACATGTTGAGGGTATTTTGGTCATTTGGTACTCTGAGAATTTTGGCAAATATTGATACTCGGATGAAACTAGAGTTCATGACGAACCCAACGACGAAAACGGGAGTCAAATTGGAGTCCAGATGAATGAGTTATTGCAGGACCAAGTTCTTGTCAAAGTCAACCAATCAAAGACCAAGACGGACACGTGTACAGGGCTAATTGTGTGTGGGCTATTTTCTGTCATAAGGAGGGTGCGCATTGGGATTTTTGGAGTCCGTGATTCCATGTAACCTGGCGCAATATATCACCGTGTACCCGGGAGCATCTAATGGCTGAAATGATATTCACGTGATCTTGGCTTGCGTTGCACCTTAATATATAGCTCCGCGAAGTACTGAAACAAACCATTTAGTTTCCTCTCATATAGCTGTTGACCAGGGACGTTTTCTCCATTCTAAAGAAGAGAATCTTCATGGCTATTTTGGTGAGTAACTGATGCCTATTGTCTCCATTCAAAAATTACACGTGAATGGAAGGTTTTGAATTGATGCCTATTTTGGTGAGCAATTGACTTAAGGTTAAAGAAGGGAATCTTGGGACAACTCTTTTTTTTTAGGAAGAAGATATTAGAGAGGTTTGCCATATTTTCTTTCTGGTTAACACAGTAGAGAGAGAAATGGAAATAAAATAGGAACAGAGAAGGAAGGAGAGAAAATGAGCTGGATATCTTCTTGAAATAGAAATTAAGAGGATGAAGATAGAGAATTTTTCTAAAAGATAGAAAGTTTTTGAAATGGGTAGAGAGAGAGGAGGTCGGCTAGGGTAATCGGCTATAAGAAACAGAGATGAAGAATGGATTCATCATCTCATCTTTGGGGAGTCGGATTGGCAGAGAATTTTTATCTCCTCCCTCTTTTCTGGAGCTTCAATTTCATAACTTTTAGAGAGGGAGAGAAGAGAAGAAAGCAAAAGAAAGAGAGAGATCAGGGAGAACAGAGAGTGTTTGTAAAAGGAGATATATATATAGAGAGAGAGGGAATGTTATGCTACTGTTTTCTTCTTCTTCTTCTTTTCATTAAAACAGAATTTTAAAGATAATTATAGAGATCATTATAGAGAAAGAAGATTCTATTTTTCCTTTTGTTACTTTCTGTTAGAAATCATATTGTAGAAAGAAAAGGAGTGAAAAGAAAAACAGAGAAAGAATGTTATATTGTCTCTGATTATTTCTTCATCCTCCTTTGTTTTATCAAAAGAATTTCAGAGATTAATTTATAGAGAGAGAGAGAGACATAGACATATTAGTCTTCTTGTGAGAGGGAGATTAAAGAGAATGCCAATGTATTGAATCTTCTTTGTCTTTGTGAGAGGGGCTTGGAAACCAATTCTTCACATTTATCGTCTATCATCACCGTCAACAAGAAATCTATCAATTTGGTGACGTCTTTCTTACACTCCTCTTGATATTAATTTTTGTAATGAAACCATTCTTTATGATTTCTTGGATGAAAAATGTCTAATTAACTTTCTTTGACTAGGGTTTTCGATGAAGTTTTGACATATGATTTCAATAATCTTTTCATGTCTAATATCTTGATGTGGTTTAAATGTAGAAATATTGAATTCTTAGTTTAGATAGATGACGATTTCTTCATTGACTATGCTTTCGATTTGATACACTATACTTAGGTTTAGTTCTTTGATAGTGTATGCTTATAGATTGATAGTCAATAGTTGAAACTTTAATATATCAAGACTTTAGAATTTAGACTTTAATTATTTTCAGCGTTAATTAGACTATTTTCCGGGGATTGGTACATTCGGTTACCAAAACTCGAGTGATAAAAAGATATGCATGATTAGGTTTTCATGAGAATGTGTTAAAATGGATTCTAAAATCCTAGGCTCTCTTCCCATTTGACTTCTCCCCATTTGAGTTCATTTTTATTTCCGTTATTTTATTTAAATATTTTATCACCAAAACAAATTTTCAAAAACCAAAAACCGAGTTACTTCCAAGTCTTAGAATAGGTTTCACTTAGTCTCTGAGGAACGAACCGGTCTTACCGGAAAAATTACAACTTGACACCCGTGCACTTGCGGGTGTAGACCTATTTAGGGTAACCTTCTAGGCCCATCAAGTTTTTGGCGCCGCTGCCGGGGACTAGTTTTAAATTTTTTCTAAACTTGGAAAGTTTTTATTTTTGGTAAGTTTTGACTTTTTGAATACTTTGACTTGCTTTTCTATTTTTGGTGTGTAGAGCACTAAGGAGCTAAAGAGGAGGCGCAACAAGGAGGAGGACCTCAAAAGAAGAAATTTACATTTTTTTTTTTAATTTTTTGTTTTTATTTTGGTGCGAGAGAGACTTAGACTTTTTAGTACTTTCTTTTGTTTTGACCCTAAATTGGAGGGCTTTTAAATTGTAACCGAAAATCAAACGAAGCCTCGGGTTCGAACACTCGCGGGGAGAGTGGCCCGGGTCGTCTGCAAAGGTCGTCGCCCGTCTCGAACGGGAGGTAACTTTCTCTAATCACCCACGAATCCCCTGTTAGTGGGTACTTTTCATAAGATCTTCGTAGTGCTTCCTCGGTTTTCGTGTTTAAAAAAAAAAAAAAAAAAAAAAAAAAAAAAAAAATTGAAAGAGAGATGGATAGATCGTGGTCCCAACATGGAGAGGTTATTGATTTGAAGTCGCCTGACTCGCTTAAGGACGATGAATCATGGTTGACCAATTTGTTAAATGAATGTAATGACCCGTCTGACTTAGACGATGATCTAGAGTTTTTAGAGGACCCCGATTACATCGTGATAAAAGAGATTACAGAATATCTATCCGGCCCGACTTCTATGGACTTTGAGTCTGATAGTAGGGTTTCTCCATTGAAGGAACCCGAAGTACCTGTTTTAGAGAACCCTAGTTTAAATCCGGGTATCATTGATAGTCCTCTAGATAATTGTGCACTTTGTCTTTCAGATACATGTGTAGATTTTGAAACACTCTCTCCCGATGTCTATCATCAATATAATGACCCCTTCTATCCGGTTTTTGATCTCTCTAGTGCAGTGCCAAACTTAACGACCTTATTGTCGTCTAAGTTTGGGGATTGCCCTTCTTTCTTGATAGTCTCACTTACACTATCACCAATTCACAAAAATGTAAGACTATCGTTTACTGAAAAATTTGTGTTCTGGGTAGACCCACAGATGTATCGAATATTGGTTTACAGTTAGTTCCACTTTTGTAATCCAGTAGGTATAATTCTTCCTATTTTTCAAGTCATCTGTTTCGTCTGGCTGAAGACGTTAAACTTAGCGCTTTCTGGGAGGCAACCCACGCTTAGGACTTCCGAATCAGGTAATATCTTTCCCTCATCCTGTTATTTTTGCATAGTCTTCAGAACATTGAGGACAATGTTCGGTTTAAGTTTGGGGATAGGGGATTGAAATTTTTGCTAAGTCCTTATTTCAAAAATTCAAAAGGGTTTAAAATTTTTCAAAATTTTAAAATTTTTGGATTGAAAATGTGAGTCTAGTTGTTTTTGCTTGTTAATAGTTATAGAGTCTAGTTTGTCAGACTATCCGTTTGCTAAAGGTTTTTCCACGAATTTCGAGTCTTGAGGTTGTCTGTGCACTAGCCATGTGAGTGTTAGATAGGTGAAGAGTTGACTTTTCTGAGAGAACTTAATCGATCATTAGTGGAGACTTAACCTATGTGAAATTCTGAGCCTTTCTTGTTGTTTTGAGTGATCTCTTCTGAGCTAATTCCGAGTAGAGTGAAGAGCTACTCAACCTCGCAATATTGAAAGAAGAACTCGTTTGATCTCTTGAGTTCAAATTTTACAACCACTAAGGATGTCATCAGGAAGTAAACCTTTCTCTTGTAGTCTGAGAAACTTGAGAGCAATGTCAACTAGAGGAAAATAGATCTCATCCATCATTTAGAACCCTGAGAATAAGGCATGAAGCAAAATGGAGAGAATTATACCCAAGGAAAGTGTGAAGAAAGCATTATTTGTGTTATGATTGTTATTACCAGAGTCTGTGAAAAAAAAAAAAAATAAAAATAAAAAGAAAAAAAAAAAATAGAAAAATCAAAAAAAAAAAAAAAAAAAAAAAAAAAAAAAAAAAAAAAAAAAAAAATGTTTGTGTAGTTTTGTTTAAGTGCTTATCCTTTGAAGTAGTTGTTGAAGATTTGAAGACGTCGAGTTCTCAGGAGTTCTAGTCACATCATCATTAGTGTCTATTGACCTCTAGGAAGCATTGTTAGATAGTTGATCAGGTGAGAAGAGTTGGTTAACTTCCCCGTCCCGTATTAGTGGTTGTTTCCTTCTTTGAGATCAGTCGTCCACAAAATTTTAGTCCGTCTTTTTCATGTGTTGAGTTTTCCTTCATATTCATACTAACACATAGAGTGAACCATTCTTGAGTGACTTTAATTTTTGAGTGTATGACCGTGAGGCAGTAGTCGAGGCGAAATGTATCGAGACGGTAATCAAGGTCTTGTCTTTTCAGAACCGAAATGATACTTATATTGGCTGGTCACGTGCACTTCAGGTCTTGATTACTAGTGAAAGGATTTTTGGCATTTGTATGGTTTGGTCGACTTTGATTTCATTTCTATTTACTTTCGAAAACTTACCGGATAAACATTTTTAGTCCATACCATATTTAGACCCTTCTGCATTTTTGAAATTTTTGAATTTTGTGGGTATATTCACTGGAAACCCTCACGAGACAAAACTCGTCCTCTAGGGGCAACCTAGAGGTTTAACGGCTTGTTGCACGTGCTAAGTGCAATCGTGATTCCCTACGAAAGTGGTGAAAGTGGTTTAGTTTTATTTTTCTGTTTTGCTCGAGGACTAGCAAAATCTAAGTTTGGGGATGTTTGATGAGTCATGAAAATGCCTCATTTGAATCTCTTAACTTGGGTTAGTTAGTCTATTTCGAGCGATTACTCTGATGATTTGTAAGTTTCTCTTGTTCAGGTGTTTTCTATGGAATTGCGCACAGAAGGTGGTTAAAAATGGGAGAAAGAGACACAAAAGGGTAGTTTGGTCATTTGCTGGTCCTGAAAATCTTTGCCAATATTGATATTCCAATGAGAAGTAGAGTCGAAGAGGAACTCGTGGGCGAAAACGGAAGTAAAATCGGAGTCCGGACGAGTTAATTGGAGCAAGTCAAAGCTTGGGTTAAAATCTAGTCAACTTCAGAGCTATTAAAGACACGTGGGTCCATCTAAGGCTATGGTGTAACACCTGCTACGCTGTCAGTGAAGCACCATATCAAATGCTTTTATCCCCAACAATCACGTGGTGAGTGATCCCCACGTTCTCTGGTTTACAATTTGAAAATAAGAATGAAAGGAAAGAAAGATAATGGAGAATATTTGAAATTATCAAAACAAGGAAAGAAGAAGAAAGGCAATAATCTTGGCACCAGATTGCTTGGACGTCCCTATCTATCTTATTACCATTCTTATTAGAAGAAGAAAAGGAAGGAATGTTACAGAATCTTTTTCTCTCTCACTTCTTTCCTTCTTTACTAGTTACTACAAAGAGAGTAAAGAGAAAGAGATAATCATCTCTTGAGAAACCCAAGATAATGGAGAATAAGAAGATTACAGTGAGTGAGAATTCTATCAAAGATAGAAAGATATAAATTAAAGAGAGGTTTGTGAGATTGGTTTAGAGAGAGAAAGAAACCGTGGACAGCAAGGTGGAATTCGAAACTAAAGGATTTAATTCCTTTTGAGTCTTCAACTTCAACAGTGGAGATTTTTGCAAGATCAACTCGGTTTTTTTTGGACTATTTCGAATCAGAGAAGGATTAATGAAATCAGGAAAGGAAGAGATCTTTTATAGATGGGAGATTGATAGCTGGAGACTGTATTTTGGAAGGAGAAGATTTTATAAAAAGGGACTCGATTCAATAAGAGTTTGAGAGATACGATTTAGTGATTGCTGGAACAGATTTCCCAAAGAGAGAAATTAGAGAGAACCGAATTATTCTTCTTTGATTTTAGAAAATCTTCTTGGTTAAACAGGGAGTTCTAATTGTTCTTATTCTATATATATACCCAGATGAGGCAGGGGATGATATAATTGATATATTCTAGATAGATAAAGGAAGATTGTAAGCATTTTTGGGATAGATATTTGAAGAAGAGATCAGAGAAGATTTAAGTGAAAGAAGGAAAGAAGATAATGGAAAGAATTAAGAAGATAATCGGATGTTCTCTCTACATATAGAAGACAAAGGACAGAGGAGGAGGCATCTCGGCTTGGAGGGGACAACCTTCTCTTCACTAAAATAAAGTCTCAATCTGTTCTTCTTCTTCTCCTGGGCTGCCATGATAATCTAAAGAGAGAGAGAGAAGAAGAACAACAAGCACTTGAATAGAGATTCAGAGAGAAGAGAGACTTTTGTAGAGGGACTGAGTGAGATTTTTATGCTAGTGTTTTCTTCTTCTTCTTCTTGGATATTTTATTAAAACAGAACTTAAAAGATCAGAGAGAGAATTGTAGAGAGAGATGAGTGGTGATTAATTGAATTTCAGAGATCAATAATAGAGATTCATATTTTATCTTCTTTTCATCTTTTGTTCTTCATCTCCTTTTCTTTGTGAGAGAGAAAAGAGAATGAAGAAAGTGAGCAGAGAGAAGAGGGAGGATATTTGTACAATTGAGTTTTCTTTGTGAGAGAGAACCTCATCATCAACTATCCATCTCATTCATCACCAAGGAGTTATCCGATCAACAAGCCTCTCATTCAGTGATTTCTCTACTCTTACTTTTAATTTTTAATGAGAAAATCTTTTATGACTATGCAAAGTATGAGTAGTTAAACCTTCACCTAGAGTGAAGATGAAACTTCAAGCATAACTAAATAATTTGTTCTCTTTCTTTTCATGATTCTTATGAGGTGCAACATTGTTTAACTATGTCTAATTGATTCCATAGAATAATGGTAGTAACTTCATCGTTTATACTTATAACTTGATAAGTCATGCTTAGAAGTTAATTTCTTTGATGATTTATACTTGTCGTTTGATAGGCGATAGTTGGGATATGATTATTAGGATTTCAATTTAGCATAACTCATCCTGAATATATTTGTTTAAAATGTTCAATTTTCCGATGTTTAGATGACACTACTTCACTAAATGTTGAGTTATAAAGCTAGAGAATCATGCTAGGAGAGGAATGAAATTATTTATGTGAGTTCGAGGCGGAATCTGAACTCTAGAATTTTCTCTCATTTTGAAATCTTCAACAACTAGCTATTAGTCTCTCTTTGTTCAAGTATTTTATTTATTTTTATTGTTTAATCATCAAAAACCAATTTCAAAAACAAAAACCGTCTTACTTCCAAGTCTTAGAATAGGTTTCACTTAGTCTCTGAGGAACGAACCGGTCTTACCGGAATTATTACTTGACGCCCGTATACTTGCGGGTGGTGACCTATTTAGGAAACTTTCTAGGCCCATCAACTTGATGGGCCTAGAAGGTTACCCTAAATAGGTCTACACCCGCAAGTGCACGGGTGTCAAGTTGTAATTTTTCCGGTAAGACCGGTTCGTTCCTCAGAGACTAAGTGAAACCTATTCTAAGACTTGGAAGTAACTCGGTTTTTGGTTTTTGAAAATTTGTTTTGGTGATAAAATATTTAAATAAAATAACGGAAATAAAAATGAACTCAAATGGGGAGAAGTCAAATGGGAAGAGAGCCTAGGATTTTAGAATCCATTTTAACACATTCTCATGAAAACCTAATCATGCATATCTTTTTATCACTCGAGTTTTGGTAACCGAATGTACCAATCCCCGGAAAATAGTCTAATTAACGCTGAAAATAATTAAAGTCTAAATTCTAAAGTCTTGATATATTAAAGTTTCAACTATTGACTATCAATCTATAAGCATACACTATCAAAGAACTAAACCTAAGTATAGTGTATCAAATCGAAAGCATAGTCAATGAAGAAATCGTCATCTATCTAAACTAAGAATTCAATATTTCTACATTTAAACCACATCAAGATATTAGACATGAAAAGATTATTGAAATCATATGTCAAAACTTCATCGAAAACCCTAGTCAAAGAAAGTTAATTAGACATTTTTCATCCAAGAAATCATAAAGAATGGTTTCATTACAAAAATTAATATCAAGAGGAGTGTAAGAAAGACGTCACCAAATTGATAGATTTCTTGTTGACGGTGATGATAGACGATAAATGTGAAGAATTGGTTTCCAAGCCCCTCTCACAAAGACAAAGAAGATTCAATACATTGGCATTCTCTTTAATCTCCCTCTCACAAGAAGACTAATATGTCTATGTCTCTCTCTCTCTATAAATTAATCTCTGAAATTCTTTTGATAAAACAAAGGAGGATGAAGAAATAATCAGAGACAATATAACATTCTTTCTCTGTTTTTCTTTTCACTCCTTTTCTTTCTACAATATGATTTCTAACAGAAAGTAACAAAAGGAAAAATAGAATCTTCTTTCTCTATAATGATCTCTATAATTATCTTTAAAATTCTGTTTTAATGAAAAGAAGAAGAAGAAGAAAACAGTAGCATAACATTCCCTCTCTCTCTATATATATATCTCCTTTTACAAACACTCTCTGTTCTCCCTGATCTCTCTCTTTCTTTTGCTTTCTTCTCTTCTCTCCCTCTCTAAAAGTTATGAAATTGAAGCTCCAGAAAAGAGGGAGGAGATAAAAATTCTCTGCCAATCCGACTCCCCAAAGATGAGATGATGAATCCATTCTTCATCTCTGTTTCTTATAGCCGATTACCCTAGCCGACCTCCTCTCTCTCTACCCATTTCAAAAACTTTCTATCTTTTAGAAAAATTCTCTATCTTCATCCTCTTAATTTCTATTTCAAGAAGATATCCAGCTCATTTTCTCTCCTTCCTTCTCTGTTCCTATTTTATTTCCATTTCTCTCTCTACTGTGTTAACCAGAAAGAAAATATGGCAAACCTCTCTAATATCTTCTTCCTAAAAAAAAAGAGTTGTCCCAAGATTCCCTTCTTTAACCTTAAGTCAATTGCTCACCAAAATAGGCATCAATTCAAAACCTTCCATTCACGTGTAATTTTTGAATGGAGACAATAGGCATCAGTTACTCACCAAAATAGCCATGAAGATTCTCTTCTTTAGAATGGAGAAAACGTCCCTGGTCAACAGCTATATGAGAGGAAACTAAATGGTTTGTTTCAGTACTTCGCGGAGCTATATATTAAGGTGCAACGCAAGCCAAGATCACGTGAATATCATTTCAGCCATTAGATGCTCCCGGGTACACGGTGATATATTGCGCCAGGTTACATGGAATCACGGACTCCAAAAATCCCAATGCGCACCCTCCTTATGACAGAAAATAGCCCACACACAATTAGCCCTGTACACGTGTCCGTCTTGGTCTTTGATTGGTTGACTTTGACAAGAACTTGGTCCTGCAATAACTCATTCATCTGGACTCCAATTTGACTCCCGTTTTCGTCGTTGGGTTCGTCATGAACTCTAGTTTCATCCGAGTATCAATATTTGCCAAAATTCTCAGAGTACCAAATGACCAAAATACCCTCAACATGTCGATTTTATCCATTTTTCAAACTGGACTCCGTAAAAGATATCTGGGAAAGAAAAACAAGCAATTTATCAGAGTAACGGCTCGAACTGGACTAACTGACCTAAATTAAGAGATTCAGATGAGGCATTTTCATGACTCATCAAACATCCCCAAACTTAGATTTTGCTAGTCCTCGAGCAAAACAGAAAAATAAAACTAAACCAGTTTCACCACTTTCGTAGGGACCCACGATTGCACTTAGCACGTGCAACAAGCCGTTAAACCTCTAGGTTGCCCTAGAGGACGAGTTTTGTCTCGTGAGGGTTTGCAGTGAATTTACCCACAAAATTCAGAAATTTCAAAAATCCATAAGGGTCTAAATATGACATGGACTAAAAATGTTTATCCTGTAGATTTTCGAAAGTTAATAAAAACGAAATCCAAGTCGATCAAACCAGACAAATGCTAAAAATCCCTTCACTAGTAATCTAGACTCGAAGTGCACGTGACCAGCCAATATGAGTATCATTTCGGTTCCGAACAGACAAGACCTCGATTACTTTCTCAATACATTTCGCCTCGACTGCTGCCTCACGGTCATACACTCAAAAATTAAAGTCACTCAGAAATGGTTCGCTCAATGTGCGAGTATGAGTGTGAAGGAAAACTCAACACATTACAAATGACGGACTAAATTTTTGGTAAACGACTGATCTCATAGAAAGGAAACAACCACTAATATGGAATGGGGAAGCTAACCTACTCTTCTCACCTGATCTACTATCTAACAGTGTTTCCTAGAGGTCAATAGAAACTAATGATAATGTGAACCAGAACTCCTGAGAACTTGACGTCTTCAAATCTTCAAGAATTTCTTCAAAGGATAAACACTTAAACTAAACAAATATTTTTTCTTTTTCTATTTCTATTTTTTTCTTCTTTTTTTTTTTCTTTTTTTTTTTTTTTTCTTTTTTTTTTTTTTTCTTTTCTTTACGCTTCTGGTAATAACACAACATACTTTCTTAACACTTTCCTTGGGTAAAATTCTCTCCACTTTGCTTCATGCCTTATTCTCAGGGTTCTAAATGATGAGGTTCCTATCTTCCTCTAGTTGACACTGTTTTCAAGTTTCTCAGACTACAAGAGAAAGGTTTACTTCCTGATGACATCCCTAGTGGTTGTAAAATTTGAACTCAGGAGATCAAATGAGTTCGTTTCAATATTGCGAGGTTGAGTAGCTCTTCACTCTACTCGGAGTTAGCTCAGAAGAGATCACTCAAAACAACAAGAAAGGCTCAGAATCTCACATAGGTTAAGTCTCCACTAATGATCGATTAAGTTCTCTCAGAAAAGTCAACTCTTCACCTATCTAACACTCACATGGCTAGTGCACAGATAACCTCAAGACTCGAAATTCGTGGAAAAACCTTTAGCAAACGGATAGTCTGACAAACTAGACTCTATAACTATTAACAAGCAAAAACAACTAGACTCACTTTTTCAATCCAAAAAATTTTAAAATTTTGAAAAATTTTGAACCCTTTTGAATTTTTGAAATAAGGACTTAGCAAAAAATTCATTCCCCTATCCCCAAACTTAAACCGAACATTGTCCTCAATGTTCTGAAGACTATGCAAAAAATAACAGGGTGAAGGGAAAGATATTACCTGATTCGGAAGTCCTAAGCGTGGGTTGCCTCCCAGAAAGCGCTAAGTTTAACGTCTTCAGCCAGACGAAACAGATGACTCGAAAAAATAGAAAGAATTATACCTACTGGATTACAAAAGTGTAACTAACTGTAAACCAATAATCGATACATCTGTGGGTCCACCCAAAACACAAAGTTTTCAGTGAACGATAGTCTCACATTTTTGTAACTTGGTGATAGTGTAAGTGAGACTATCAAGAAAGAAGGGCGATCCCCAAACTTAGACGACAATAAGGTCGTTAAGTTTGGCACCGCACTAGAGAGATCAAAAACCGGATAGAAGGGGTCATTATATTGATGATAGACATCGGGAGAGAGTGTTTCAAAATCTACACATGTATCTAAAAGACAAAATGCACAATTATCTAGAGGACTATCAATGATACTCGGATTTAAACTAGGGTTCTCTAAAACAGGTACTTCGGGTTCCTTCAATGGAGAAACCCTACTATCAGACTCAAAGTCCCTAGAAGTCGGGTCGGATAGACATTCTGTAATCTCTTTTATCACGATGTAATCGGGGTCCTCTAAAAATTCTAGATCATCGTCTAAGTCAGACGGGTCATTACACTCATTTAACAAATTGGTCAACCATGATTCATCGTCCTTAAGCGAGTCAGGCGACTTCAAATCAACAACCTCTCCATGTTGGGACCACGATCTATCCATCTCTCTTTCAATTTTTATTATTTTTTTTTTAAACACGAAAACCGAGGAAGCACTACGAAGATCTTATGAAAAGTACCCACTAACAGGGGATTCGTGGGTGATTAGAAAAATTACCTCCCGTTC
This sequence comes from Eschscholzia californica, assembly GCF_041429995.1. NCBI lineage: Eukaryota > Viridiplantae > Streptophyta > Magnoliopsida > Ranunculales > Papaveraceae > Eschscholzia > Eschscholzia californica. Next base: position 37,423,748 of record NW_028238420.1, on the reverse strand, counting down.
AAGACGGGCGACGACCTTTGTAGACGACCCGGGCCACTCTTCCCTCAAGTGTCCGAACCCGAGGCTTCGTTTGATTTTCGGTTACAATTTAAAAGCCCTCTAATTTAGGGTCAAAACTTTAATCCAAAAATAAAAACTAGAAAGTCTAAAGTCTCTCTTTCTCACCAAAATAAATACAAAAAAAAAAAAAATAAAAACTGTAAATTTCTTCTTTTGAGGTCCTCCTCCTTGTTGCGCCTCCTCTTCAGCTCCTTAGTGTTCTGCACACCAAAAACAGAGAAGCAAGTCAAAGTATCCAAAATTCAAAACTTACCAAAAATAAAACTTTCCAAGATTAGAACAAATTTAAAATTAGTCCCCGGCAGCGGCGCCAAAAACTTGATGGGCCTAGAAAGTTTCCTAAATAGGTCACCACCCGCAAGTATACGGGCGTCAAGTAATAATTCCGGTAAGACCGGTTCGTTCCTCAGAGACTAAGTGAAACCTATTCTAAGACTTGGAAGTAAGACGGTTTTTGTTTTTGAAATTGGTTTTTGATGATTAAACAATAAAAATAAATAAAATACTTGAACAAAGAGAGACTAATAGCTAGTTGTTGAAGATTTCAAAATGAGAGAAAATTCTAGAGTTCAGATTCCGCCTCGAACTCACATAAATAATTTCATTCCTCTCCTAGCATGATTCTCTAGCTTTATAACTCAACATTTAGTGAAGTAGTGTCATCTAAACATCGGAAAATTGAACATTTTAAACAAATATATTCAGGATGAGTTATGCTAAATTGAAATCCTAATAATCATATCCCAACTATCGCCTATCAAACGACAAGTATAAATCATCAAAGAAATTAACTTCTAAGCATGACTTATCAAGTTATAAGTATAAACGATGAAGTTACTACCATTATTCTATGGAATCAATTAGACATAGTTAAACAATGTTGCACCTCATAAGAATCATGAAAAGAAAGAGAACAAATTATTTAGTTATGCTTGAAGTTTCATCTTCACTCTAGGTGAAGGTTTAACTACTCATACTTTGCATAGTCATAAAAGATTTTCTCATTAAAAATTAAAAGTAAGAGTAGAGAAATCACTGAATGAGAGGCTTGTTGATCGGATAACTCCTTGGTGATGAATGAGATGGATAGTTGATGATGAGGTTCTCTCTCACAAAGAAAACTCAATTGTACAAATATCCTCCCTCTTCTCTCTGCTCACTTTCTTCATTCTCTTTTCTCTCTCACAAAGAAAAGGAGATGAAGAACAAAAGATGAAAAGAAGATAAAATATGAATCTCTATTATTGATCTCTGAAATTCAATTAATCACCACTCATCTCTCTCTACAATTCTCTCTCTGATCTTTTAAGTTCTGTTTTAATAAAATATCCAAGAAGAAGAAGAAGAAAACACTAGCATAAAAATCTCACTCAGTCCCTCTACAAAAGTCTCTCTTCTCTCTGAATCTCTATTCAAGTGCTTGTTGTTCTTCTTCTCTCTCTCTCTTTAGATTATCATGGCAGCCCAGGAGAAGAAGAAGAACAGATTGAGACTTTATTTTAGTGAAGAGAAGGTTGTCCCCTCCAAGCCGAGATGCCTCCTCCTCTGTCCTTTGTCTTCTATATGTAGAGAGAACATCCGATTATCTTCTTAATTCTTTCCATTATCTTCTTTCCTTCTTTCACTTAAATCTTCTCTGATCTCTTCTTCAAATATCTATCCCAAAAATGCTTACAATCTTCCTTTATCTATCTAGAATATATCAATTATATCATCCCCTGCCTCATCTGGGTATATATATAGAATAAGAACAATTAGAACTCCCTGTTTAACCAAGAAGATTTTCTAAAATCAAAGAAGAATAATTCGGTTCTCTCTAATTTCTCTCTTTGGGAAATCTGTTCCAGCAATCACTAAATCGTATCTCTCAAACTCTTATTGAATCGAGTCCCTTTTTATAAAATCTTCTCCTTCCAAAATACAGTCTCCAGCTATCAATCTCCCATCTATAAAAGATCTCTTCCTTTCCTGATTTCATTAATCCTTCTCTGATTCGAAATAGTCCAAAAAAAACCGAGTTGATCTTGCAAAAATCTCCACTGTTGAAGTTGAAGACTCAAAAGGAATTAAATCCTTTAGTTTCGAATTCCACCTTGCTGTCCACGGTTTCTTTCTCTCTCTAAACCAATCTCACAAACCTCTCTTTAATTTATATCTTTCTATCTTTGATAGAATTCTCACTCACTGTAATCTTCTTATTCTCCATTATCTTGGGTTTCTCAAGAGATGATTATCTCTTTCTCTTTACTCTCTTTGTAGTAACTAGTAAAGAAGGAAAGAAGTGAGAGAGAAAAAGATTCTGTAACATTCCTTCCTTTTCTTCTTCTAATAAGAATGGTAATAAGATAGATAGGGACGTCCAAGCAATCTGGTGCCAAGATTATTGCCTTTCTTCTTCTTTCCTTGTTTTGATAATTTCAAATATTCTCCATTATCTTTCTTTCCTTTCATTCTTATTTTCAAATTGTAAACCAGAGAACGTGGGGATCACTCACCACGTGATTGTTGGGGATAAAAGCATTTGATATGGTGCTTCACTGACAGCGTAGCAGGTGTTACACCATAGCCTTAGATGGACCCACGTGTCTTTAATAGCTCTGAAGTTGACTAGATTTTAACCCAAGCTTTGACTTGCTCCAATTAACTCGTCCGGACTCCGATTTTACTTCCGTTTTCGCCCACGAGTTCCTCTTCGACTCTACTTCTCATTGGAATATCAATATTGGCAAAGATTTTCAGGACCAGCAAATGACCAAACTACCCTTTTGTGTCTCTTTCTCCCATTTTTAACCACCTTCTGTGCGCAATTCCATAGAAAACACCTGAACAAGAGAAACTTACAAATCATCAGAGTAATCGCTCGAAATAGACTAACTAACCCAAGTTAAGAGATTCAAATGAGGCATTTTCATGACTCATCAATTATTATAGGGTTAATTCCGTTTTGGCCCCCGATTTGTGACCAACTGGCCGTTTTAGCCCCCATAAGTGTCCGGCAGTTCGTTTTGGCCCCAAAAATTTCCTATTTGGCCCCAAATTTTATCCAACCTCCCAATTCTACCCCGGTGGCATTTCTGTAATTTTTATTTTTTCTTTTTGTTTTGTCCACCTCATCTAATCTCTCTCCTCCGCCACACCACCTCCTCTCCACCTCACCCTTCTTCTCCGGCAGGATGTTGCCGGCCGGAATAAAAAATTCCGGCCGGCCACTTTTTAAAAAAAAAAAAATTCTCTCTCTTCTTCTTCCTTTCTCTCTCTTCTTCCTCTCTCTTCTTCCTCCTTTCTCTCTCTTCTTCCTCCTTTCTCTCTCTTCTTCCTCCTTTCTCTCTCTCCTCTCTTTATCTCTCTCTATTCCGGCGAAGGTAATCCTTCGCCGGAAAATTCTGGATCTGGGATTTCCCCAGATCCAGATCCCCTTCGTCTGGGAAATCCCAGACGAAGAGAACCTTCTCTTCGTCTGGATTTCCCAGACGAAGAGACTCCTCTTCGTCTGGGATTCCAGACGAAGAGAACCTTCTCTTCGTCTGGAATCCCAGACGAAGAGAACCCTCTCTTCGTCTGGGAGATTCCAGACGAAGAGAACCCTCTCTTCGTCTGGGAGATTCCAGACGAAGAGATCTGGATCTGGGGTTTGAAACCCCAGATCCAGAAATTTCCGGCGAAGGTTTACCTTCGCCGGAAATTGGGAGAGATAAAGAGAGGAGGGAGAGAGAAGAGGAGGGAGAGAGAAGAGGAGGGAGAGAGAAGAGGAGAGAGAGAAAGGAGGAAGAAGAGAGAGAGAGAGAAAGGAGGAAGAAGAGAGAGAAAGGAAGAAGAAGAGAGAGAAAATTTTTTTTTTTTACTAAAGTGGCCGGCCGGAATTTTTTATTCCGGCCGGCAACACTCCGCCGGAGAAGAAGGGTGAGGTGGAGAGGAGGTGGTGTGGTGGAGGAGTGATAAGATGAGGTGGATGATAAAGAAAGGTGTGATGTGGTTTTTTTTTGTTTTTAACCTTTTTCACAAATAATTCTGTTTTGGCCCCCGAGGATAATTTCGTCAAAAATTTAGCCCTTGGGGCCAAAACGAACTGCCGGAGACTTATGGGGGCTAAAACGGCCAGTTGGTCACAAATCGGGGGCCAAAACGGAATTAACCCATTATTATACTTAATTATATGTAATCATGATGGACTAAGTAGAGACGAATTACTGTTTCATCAAGAACACCACCAAGTTTCTCGGAGACGAATGTACTTGATTTCGAAGATGAAGGATGAGTGATTTCATAACTTTATCTTCTTGTTGTTTATTATAATCTTTCCTCCTCCATTGATATTTTCTTCTTATCATCAACACACCGAAACCCAGATCGATGAGGAAGAGAAAGAAATTTGAATATGGACAATACCTTCTAGTTTCCTCTCCTTCTTTCCTGTTTTCTTGAAAATCTCTCAAATCAAGAACGGAAAAACGAAGTCCTCTCTCCATCCAAAAAGATTACTATAGATTAAAAGAAAAATATGTACAAACAAGAGGAATTCCAGAGAAGGATTATTTTTCTTTGATGAGTTGTAAAATTACTTGGATCAATGAATTATTTTTTCTTTGTGTTATATTCTTCCTATGATTATTTGCAAGATTAGTCAAACTGAGTATTGTAATTTAAGTTGAAGGGATATTTCCCATTTAGCACCCTTGTCAACGACATGTTACCTGATTAGTTCCCTAATTTATACAAAATACACAAATGACCTCATTTTGCAGTTTTCATCAATTGACTATTTGTCGTCGGAGATTTTTTTGTATTCCAACAATATCCTTATTTAATATATATATACATATATATTGTATGGGCTAAAATACGTCACCAGGAGCGCCCCAAGAAATCCATGGTTAACGAGCTAATACGGAGACCAAACCCATGAATTAGTGGTTAACGTGTCCGACCCATTTATCTTCGGGCACCCGAAGCAATATCAAATTATGCCAAACACTCCAGCCCTGGATGAAGAGGTTCATCCTCACCTCCTTATACGGAAACACATCCAGCCCTGGATAAAGAGGTTCGCCCTCACCTCTTCGACATACCAAAATACGGAAGCTCATCCAACCCTGGATAAAGAGGTCCGCCCTGAACTCTCAAACAAACCTCCCACCGTATATCCGTTGGGGAGGCGTTACAGTCATTCATGACGACAATATCACGGATATGTCCGTCAAAGGGTTACGAAGTCCGTATTAGTGGTGACATCCCATGCGTTACCACCATTAAAGATGACAACTCATCACTAGGCAATGGTCGACCCAAGACACTATAAAATGACGGAACCAAAAATGACACAGATCATCTGATTATCGCCGAACACATCCCATATTCGTCTGACATCCAATTCCCGACTAATACACTCGATCATCGAGCAATCAACAAATACACCCCACCATATTCTCTCTCATACAGAGCGAGCATCTGAGTGATCATAGATATTCCTTCCTCTCACCTAAATACAATTACGGTCTTACACCCAGGTGCAGGACTCTTCCAAGTACAAGACTTGATCAAGGGTCTGTCTACACTTTCTCTCTCCTGGGCGACCTGACAAGCAAGGAAGGACTGCCAGATGACCATTACTTTCTCTATCCTGAAGGACCAGACGATCGTTCCTTTCTCTCTCTTGGACGACGAGACGACCGTTCCTTTCTCTCTCTTGAACGACCAGACGACCGTTCTTTTCTCTTTCCTGGACGACCAGACGACCGTATTATCAAAGAAGGGTGACCCGCCTTTATCTCTTTTGACGATCAAAGTAGGCAAGCTACTTTATCTCTCTTGGAGGTCAGACCTTCCACATTTCACCCACGTGAATATTTACAAGGTCAGACCTTAAAGCGTACCATTTTATTTACGGTTCATATCCTCGACCAAGGCATACCTCACCAGGGTTGCCTTACTCATGGACAAACCTCATAGCTTGTCATAATCTCTCTCCATCCAAGTCAGTCAATTCGTAGAGAGCGAGCTCCGGCCACTCTACGAGCCGTGACTAAGTTCCGACAATTATCCAACCAATGGTAACATTCGAAGGATATCACTCGCGTACTTATTACTTCTCTTGCAAGCTTACTGACTTGACCGTCGGAGCCCCCTTAGGCCGGCACCATCCCGGTGTCCCAGGGATCTTACGGTCACGTGCATTCTTGTCTCTTTTGTCACAGGTTATGCCCAAAGACGTCGTCGGTGCCCGCAAAAATATTATCAGGTGAAGGTCCGACTTCCGGTCAACGACCCGGTCCACTTGACTTCTTGACCCGTGAATTCTTGCCCTCACATTCTTCCCAAATTCTATATTTATTTACAATTCTCTTAGTCGGCATTTACTTCTTAATTCCCTTCTCTTTAATTGAGCTCCATTGATGAAAGTCCATGGAATTTATTTTACAAATAAAATAAATTCATTATGGACTTAATTGGGCATTTAGTCAAAGATATTATAACTTTCATCGGTCAATTCTTTCATTCAAGCTCGAGATAGATGTTGAAATTGTACATGTCGTTCTCCGCAGGAGTATGTTCTGGTTTTGCATAGAGATGACATACTTTTGTTGCCAAATATAAAAATATTTCATGAAGCTAAATGATCTTTATCAAAGAAAGTTGAAATGATCTTTGTGTGACTTAATCTGTATTAGCTACGTAAATACAGCGGAGTCACTTGCGAGGCACTATTGGAGTATCACATGAGAGCTTACACTGAAAACTTTTGTATATAAGACTTTAAATCGAGAGACTCTTCATGGCTGAAAGAGATGCATTTCCTAAGATCTTGATTTTAAAAAGGGAAATTTGGCCAAAACTCCCTAAAAAATTTGAGTTTTGGTTAAAAAGGATTTATCAACTTTTTATAGACTTCAACCCCCTATGGCATTTTTGTAAATAATCTAATATAAGGAAAGGACGAAACTGACCTTATTGCAAACGAGAGTGCAAACCAGTTTGCAAACGAGATTGCAAACCAGTTTGCAAAGCTTTGCAAGACAAATCAAATTGCAAAGTAGTGCAAACTAGTTTGCAATGCTCTGCAAACCAGATTGCAAAGTGTGTGCAAAATCATTGCAAGGCAAATCAGATTGCAAAGTAATGCAAACAGGATTGTAAAGCTCTGCAAACCAGATTGCAAAGCAGTGCAAACCAGTTTGCAAAGCTCTGTAAACCAGATTGCAAAGCAGTGCACACCAGTTTGCAAAGCTCTGTAAACCAGATCGCAAAGCAATGCAAACCAGTTTGCAAAGCTTCGCAAGTTAAGATTCTAAGGGCAATTTCGACATTAGAAATGGGAGTGCTTTTAGAATTATCCTTCAAGACTATTTCCAAACTATATATGGGGCCTAAAAGGACAAAAAGATAACTTGTCTTTTTGCAAAAAAAAAATATGAAATTGGGTCTCCAGCCCAATTTCCTTTAAAAAAAAGACCTTGTAAAATTCTTTGGCATATCTTACAGTTAAACGTGAGAATTAAGGATCTCATTCTCACGTCAAAAAGTCGGATCCTTTCGGAGACCATAAGGCATTTGATTCCGACTATGTTGAATACAAATAATTAGGCAATCAATATGGGACTACATACATTTGTCTATTTGTTGAAAAGGCTATGTAAGGAAGAGTATTAACGAAACACTCATAACTTATTTTCCCGTGCAATAAACTTTATAACAACTAATCAAATATCCAACTATGAATTAAGTTTGCAAACTTTGGTCACTGAAAAGTCATTCTGAGGATATTGGAACACCACTGATATTATATTGCGACAACAACTTTGCTAGCATACTAGCAACAATGCGAGTTGATTGTTTATTAGATCGCACATTAGAGCAAACTCCATTACAGTGGAGCACTGGAGATTACCACCAGAGGTGTTTCGTGAGAACACTGTTCTCATTAATGATTATATCATTACATGGTAGTGTCACATAGTGAGAGTTTGTACATATATGGTCTAATATTATTTACAAGTTGCTCCATTTTGAGTATATAGATATTTGCACAAATAAAGTATTTTGTTACTTGATACTTTGTCCAATTATGTTAAAGGTTAATCTCAATACAGTTTAAATGAATCAAGTTAGAAATAGCCATGATGAGATTACATCCGATTTTCATGCTACACATTCATGATTGATCTATGTCATTTGGTTGAATTGATATGAGTGATTATTGATGAATCTAGTTACATTTAAGCCTTAGAGCATCTCCAATGCAACACTCAACAAAAACTCAATTAATCCAATGTGTCAAGTACGAAATGAGATTCTCTTTCATAGTTGGCATTATTGAGATCCTCAATTCAAAATACTTCTCCAATGCAACACTAAAAAAAAACTCAACATTTACTTTAGATTTGCTTTTGTTTCTTATTTTAATATATAAAATGATGATGTGGACCAATTGAGAGAGATACAACAATAAATGTTGAGATACTCAAAAGAAAACTCAAGTAATCCTATGTGTCCAATTGAGTTTTTCAAGTTGAGTGTTGCATTGGAGATGCTCTTATATACGGTAGTAATTTTTGAGCTCATAAAAAAATGCACATTTTAGGATAATATAGGTGGGTTCAGCGGAAGATTGTTGCAAAAGTCTAACACATGTGAAGTTATATTTATGAATATCTTATAGTCAACGTGTCTAATACAGTAACTTTTAGCCCAAATGTATCAACTTTTTATAGTCTAAATGTGTAGAGATCATTTACTGACTTCTAATTTGACAAGGGACAAAATAAAAACAAAAAATAGTTCATAGTCTCTATTAGAGCTTCTTCGCAACCTATCTAATTTTTTGTTTGAGTGTGACATTCCTTCGTCACAAAAAATATTGCAAAGAAAAGAAAAACTCAAAAACCAAATTAAAAGTCATGTAATCATAATCAAGTCAATTACAAAGGCTATGGATCAAAATGTATATTTTTGTTTTCTTTAATCTCTTTGAATCAAACAGAAATTATGTCTATATGTTTATGTTTTAGCTATTGAGTATGATCATACTCATATTGAAAACACACTTAGGTTATGGTTATTATGGTAGTATGAGTAAATTACATTGGGAAGAACAAAAAACAAATCATTGTTTCAAAGACAATCTCGTCATTTGGTATTTTTTATCCTATTATTGTACTTCATCATTTTTTTTTATACCAGTCGGGTGGTAATGACACACTTTGAAGGTTGCTGGTTACTCGTTCGGCCTATACACTCGACATAATTGTTATTCGCGTCGGGTGTCTATTAACACCCATTACATACTCGGGGCCTATTTCAGGTGGCACCCAACGTCCCCTTTACTTGCCCCCCTTTTTACTTTGTCGTATTTTTTGTTCACCTTATTCTTCGTCTCCTCTTACCCGTGAGAACAAAACTTTGACCGGGAGCTTTTAGCCCCTCTCTTCATGCTAATGAAACGTGTATTAATAGAATTTATGGACTATTGTACTGATTTGCGGTGAGTGACACAGTAACATTTAGGCGGGGATTTTAGCTTCTAGCAACGAACAAAAGTGAAGATAAAATTTCCTCTTTTATCGTCCGGTCATAAGGATAAGATTTTGAACCTCTAAAAATCTGATTTGGTTCCTCTAAAACCCTAATCCACTACGAAACTCGTCTGTCTAAAAACCTAATCATAGAAGATTAAATTTCATGGTTTAACGAATCGCCATGAAATCCAGTTCGTTAGGATACTAAAGCTCGTATAACACACATCAGAAATGAAGTTTCCGGCGATTTTGGGGGAAAAGTTTTCTCCACTTCTTCAGTGTAATTCTTGTTATAATATTCGTTTACATCCTTTTACTACTTCTTCAATTGTTGTGAGGCGAAAATGCTTTCCAAGGAGTAATTTGCAGGAAAATCAAGTTACAAGGTTTGTTTTATTGTTGATTTGTAAGTTTTGTTTTCTTATTTTAGGTTAATTTGAGTTAGGATTTGATTGAATGTTTCTTTTGATTTGATATTTTTAGGTTGGTTTTTGAAGGAAAGCAAAGAATTGTTGTTTGCCGAGTGACAGAAACGGAGGCTGAATCTGAAAGCAATAACGATGAGGTTAATTCTTAGTCATTTATTGATGTAGTATCAATTTTACATGTTTTTGAGCTAGTACTAGAGAAATTGGGTCGAATGTATTCGATTTGATAACATTTTTGTAGCTGTTATTTGACTAAACATGAAACATTAAGGAAATGCTAGAAATCATCAGAGAAAAGGACTAAAGTTTTCTGTTCTCTTGATAAGCGGTTATTCAATTGGTGAATGTATATATCAGTACATTTTTTTCGGTGTTTAATGTGCTAAACAAATTCGGTTTTATGATCCCATGCCTTCCAAAGGGTCCAGAGATTAGTGGCGTCAATTTAATGTTGAGGAAATAATGTTGCTTTTATCTTTATCCAGGAAAAGAAGATAGTTGAAGATGGAAATGTAACAGCGTCCCCCGATTCTATCATGCAGTCTAATGAACAGCTCAATTCTCAGCCTGCCGACATTGATCAAGTAAACTTCGGAGTATATATATATCGATCTTCAACTGCATTCTGGTAGAAGACTAAGTTTGTTCTTTTATGGATTTTGCATGGACTTCATTCATGACTAGAACAAAGATGACTCGGTTGCAATTAACATGCTTGATTCGAAAAATTCTGCTGAGAGCAGTAACGGCGGGATTAAGCCTGAAGGTGGCATACAGGTAATGTCTTGCATAGTTAAACGATAGACCCTTTCACAGAATACTTTCATTTTAGTGGAGACCGTATTATCCATGATTTTCCCGATCCTTATAGTACTAATGTTATTCTTGACACAGGAGAGCGAGAATTTAGAGGTTACGAGTGGATCTCCTCTACCAGGTCTGAAGGTGACTAACATTTGAACTTTATGTTGATATATTTGGAACTTGCAGGATTATTCTTTTTCTCATGTCTTTATAAAAAGTGCACTTCTGTTTCCGTACTGAACTTTGTAATTTGTTTTCTCTCATATTCTGAAACAATCACAGCAACTGGGTGAACCCATCCGAATCCCAAAGGAAACAATTGACATTCTAAAGGACCAAGTATTTGGTTTTGATACTTTCTTCGTAACAAGTCAGGAACCATATGAGGTAACTACATAGCAAGAATTTGTTTATTTATTTCCTCTTTATATTGTAAGACTAGCACTATGACTAAAAAATAGAAAGTAGGAGTTAAAATTAGAAGTTTGTCAGGGACCAGAAATACTACAAGGCCCTATTTTGTTAAACCAACTTCTCGGTAATGCAATGTAGAAGAACGTAGGAAGTTTGTTACTGGTTTTTTTCAGAAACTGTTTATTTAACTAATTGTTTCAATGTCTTATGTTATCATCTTTATGGATGTTCTTTTGACTATGTTTCTTGACCAGGGTGGTTTGTTGTTCAAAGGCAACCTGCGTGGTAAGGCGGCTAAAAGTTTTGAAAAGATAAAAAGGAGGTTGGAGGCAAGTCTGAGTTCCCAATTTGAGTCCTCTAGTAGACTCATTGTTTCGCTTATCTATTATTTGTTAATTTATATGTTGTATTTGCAGGATAAGTTTGGTGATCAATATAAGCTTTTTCTTCTTATCAATCCAGAGGATGAGAAGCCGGTCGCAGTTGTGGTTCCTAAGATGACCCTGCAACCAGAGAACACTGGTAATCGGTTTTCAATTTCCTCATATCTATCCAGATTGGCCTTTTAATGCATTACCTTCTCATGGGTTTAATTGTTGCTAAACAGAGAAAAAGTGAACTATTTAATCGGGTAAAATGAGGATAATATGTATAGTTTATTACTTGACAAGCTTATTGGTTTAGTGCCATGGTTATAACTTGTTTACTTTCTGTTTATAGCTGTTCCAGAATGGTTTGCAGCTGGTTCTTTTGGTCTCGTTACTGTTTTCACATTACTACTCCGAAATGTCCCCGAGCTTCAGTCGAACTTGCTGTATGAAAACTTCTCTGTCATCCTTTTTGTTTCACTTAAGAAAATATTAATTTTGGTTGAAAAGTGATTGTCATTCGTTTTCTTTTCACTCGAGAAAATAGTGCATCGTCGCCCAAACGGAAATAGTCTAATGGCCGATTGTTTGTGAGGATACCCTGATAAATGTGTAGGTTATCCGTTATCTTCATTGTAGAGAACATCAATACTGAAACCAGCCCTTAGATCGTTACCATTTGGCTTAGGAAGCAGCATACCTTATTAGTTATTACGCTATTATCCAAAGTTAAGATTGCAAGTTTATAGTCTCTGTCCACTTCAACTTCTGTTTCTTTGGAAGTTTGATACAATAATTCTGCACCGCTTGCTATTATGCTACGTCACCACTTGTTTCTTACATAATTCATTTTTTACTTTATCTACTATACCATCTAGATTCTAAACTAAAGTCTTTCATTTCTGGAGAAGAGAAAGTAATCGTAGACTCCTTGCTGTTCTTTCGGGAACAAGAAAATAAGTTAGCTGATCTTAACATGGGTGTGACTCTTGAGAGTTATTGTCTTATGTATGTTAACTTATATTCCTACGAATTGACAGAGTTTGTTATTTAACTCCAATTTTATTTCTAGTTTTTGTCCACTTACCTTCTCGTTGACTTTAATGTCGTTATTATAGATCTCTGTTTTTTATTATCAAATTATGCCTTCACTTTTTCCGTTAACTTCATCAAAATGATTGTAGAAGTCAAGTAAAACATTTTAACACAAATATTTGATGTCTCAGCTCGACCTTTGACAATGTTGGCTTATTGAAGGGTGGACTCTCAGGAGCCCTTGTGACTGCATGCATATTGGGGGTGCATGAACTTGGACACATATTGATAGCAAGAAGCACTGGAATTAAACTTGGGGTGCCATACTTCATTCCTAGTTGGCAGGTGAGACTACTGCAGTATAAAGGATATCCTCATTCTTCTAGTTCTTACTGTCATCTGCTTCGCCAATTAAACCTCCCATTACCATCTATTTCGGCAATCACCAATAATAGATCTAAATCAGTATATTAATAGGTTTCTTGCTCAGTTTATTCAGTAGGTACATAGGTTTTTCCTCGTGAACTTTCATTTGAACCCATCTTTTTATACTTAGCCGAGTTTCAGTCTGAGTTTTCATCAACTCTCTCGTACACACACACATGATTTTTCTTAGTGCAAATACAATAAACTCTACTCTAATAATTCGTGTTAGTTTTGTATACAACAACTAAATTGTTGGTTCAGCATGGGTCTGCTAGGGTGGATCGGGTGATCCCAACTACGTAGGGTACCTGACATTATCCCAAATACTGTGTTTGTCTTTATTCTCTTGTCCTGATGCCCTGGCAGTTCGGAAATGCAAAGAAAATTTCTGAAACATTGCTTGTTTTCCCCCTGTTTGTGCTACTAAATCCATGGAAATTGTCTGATGAGATATTTTGGTGACAGATAGGTTCATTTGGCGCCATTACAAGAATCATAAATATTGTTCCCAACCGTGAGGACCTTCTAAAACTTGCAGCTGCTGGACCGATTGCTGGATTTGGTTTGGGTCTTGTTCTTCTTCTCCTAGGGTTCATCTTACCACCTAGTGACGGCATCGGTGTTGTAGTTGACGCATCAGTCTTCCATGAATCCTTGCTTGCAGGTGGTATTGGTAAGCACTTATTCCTACTCTTTTTTCTTATAAAATTATTTTACTGGTACTTCAGTACTTGTTCTAACTCTGGCTTACATCAGATCTTTTCGGTATGTTCGAGAACCAAGACCTAACAAAAGATTGACAATGATCTTTTGATTTTACAGCGAAGCTTCTTCTTGGGGATGTCCTGAAGGAAGGAACTCCCATTTCTGTCAATCCACTAGTAATATGGGCATGGGCTGGACTTCTTATTAACGCAATCAACAGTATTCCTGCTGGGGAGCTTGACGGAGGCCGTATCTCTTTCGCGCTGTGGGGAAGAAAGGTATGGTAAAAAACTTAAACAACAAATAGTTAATCCTAGTTGAGCTCACAATATCAACTATAATCTACGAAGAAAAATTCTATAGACATCCCTGAGTGCTTTTGACTTTGAAGCATCGGCACTATGATTTGTTGATTTAACGGAGTCTGAGCTCCGTCCCTCAAAGTGGGTGATCACTTCGCTTGGAGCCCACATGGGTCCGAGTAGAAGGAACTCGGGATGGGAGATTCCCATCTATGAATTACGTAAAGGATGCATGGTGACTGAGTGAAAATTATATGCTCATTTGATTTAGCCAATCTAGCTAAAAACGATGGAAACAAGAGAACTCCAAATATCTACGAACTGCAATTGTCTAACAATTCTGACCCGACTAACCATTGAATTAGTAGTATCAGACTCTTTCACCATGAGTATGCAAGTTTGGGTCCCAGATAACTTAGATTTGTTACTATATCTTATTCATTTATATCAAGGCATCTATATTTTCCTATTTACAGACTTCGTCTCGCCTCACTGCTGCATCCATCGCTCTGCTAGGGTTATCCTCGTTACTTAACGATGTTGCATTCTATTGGGTCGTTTTAATATTCTTCCTGCAAAGAGGGCCGATAGCTCCACTGTCTGAAGAGATCACTGAACCTGACAACAAGTATGTCGCTCTTGGTGTTACAGTTTTGCTCTTGGGGTTACTAGTATGTCTACCTTATCCCTTTCCCTTCACAAATGAAGTCATGCAGAATTTCTGATGTATATGTATATTGCATAGCGGATTTTTCGTTGAAGATGTCCCTTGGGGATAATAAATAAACTGAGACATACATTACAAATCAATAACGTGAAGTAAACCTTTATAGAATGCCAGATTCAATGAGGACTCTTATAGTATAATAAAGTTGATCACCGTTTTTATGTGTTCGGAGTTATTTATTGGTGAAATATTTACTCGTGTCTCGTCTGATCAAATTTCTCATTTGGGGCTTCAGCATACGATTTGACAAAACCAGTTAACAGGTTAGTACAAGTGTACAACACATGTCGTGCCAATAACTGATTTTCTCACATCGCTGAAACAACAGGTATCGGGGCTTACAAAAATCCTCAAACCCGTAGGTAAATGTCAAAGTGGTTCGATAGATTTGGGTTCTTATATATTCACTCATGTGGTACGTCATCGTAGGATTCATCTAAGATCTTGCCTCCTAACCTGCCCTTGCCATGACAAATATTTCATTGGCATGTCTCACACAGCTGTTTTACATGTGTTTTTCTCTGATGATCTTGAAATAAGTTTTTTGTATCCAATGTTTATGTTTTCAACTTTCAAAACAAAGCTGAATTTTAAAAGAAGATTTGTTTTAAGATCTGAACTAGGTTTACGCCGCGTCCGGCAGATTCTTTTTTGCTAACGCCGTAACATTCGAGAATACTTTTCTGCAAATTATCAACTTCAATTATGTTAGTAATCTTCATACAATAGATTAAAAAATTATTCCAAAATTAATCGAGCGAGTTGGAGAGAAAAGGAGAGAGAGATAGATAAACAAAACCATATTTAGTGGAGAAAAATATGTGTGCGGGCGAGTGGAAGTGGTTTATGTGGTTTGGGATATTGACATATTGTAACCGATTTTCTCCCCACTAATACCCTTTTGTTTCATTCGAATTATAAAAAAGAAGATTTTATATCGGCTGTCGGATGTGATATCTATCAAACTCCCAACAAAAATAAACGACCAGACTTATATCTCACATAACCGACTTATATCTCATATAAACGACTGACATGTTTTAATATATAGGATTGATCAGATATATAAACACATGCAAGTACTCAAGCTATAAAAATAAATTACACATTAATTATTTCAGATTACCACACCGAGGAGTGACTTGGTCGTTCAAAAAATGAATGAACAATGCTCAACTTACACAAATTCTTGCGTGACTGCGGTCTTGTAGTTCAAAAAATGAATGAACAATGCTCAACTTAGACAAATTCTTGTGTGACTGCGCTCTTGTAGTTGACCACGAAAACAGTCAAAATCACAAAAAATGGCACTGTCTTCAGAAGCAGCAGATGACGAATAACCCGAATTGAACCAAACAGTACCAGAAACTCCCTTTCCGGCTCATCCCTTCTCTCTCCAAACCCTCTCTCTGAAATTCTCTCTTTCCTATGCCCTGAAGAAGATGGAAACCCTAGCCGTTTCACCCCGTTTAGCTTCATCAGGTCTCCGTTTATCCTCAACATTTCCAGCTAACTCCGTTCAAACCAGAACCACAACTTCTCTCGGTTTCTTTACCGCCCCCCGCCCATTTATCCTCCCTAGTTTGAAATGCTCTGCTCTGTCTTCTCCCTTTTCAGGTCTCTCTCTCTCTGTACTTTCTCTCTCTAAAACGTAAATGTTTCTCATTTCTCACCTTTTTTTTTGTTTCCATTTTTTCATTTTCTAGTTACCGACGAATCGAAATTTGCCGAAGCTTCGAAAAATGGTAACTTAGTTCCACTCTATCGATGCATATTTTCCGATCAGTTGACTCCGGTGCTTGCTTACCGGTGTCTGGTTAAAGAAGATGATCGTGATGCTCCAAGTTTTCTATTCGAATCAGTCGAACAGGGTTCAGGCAATTCTAATGTTGTAAGCCTAGTTTTCTCATAAATTCCCATCTTTTCTTAGGTTGTTCCTCTGAAAATTTTGTTTGGTAACTAGGGTTTAAGTTTAATTTTTGTTTAGGGGCGATATAGTGTGGTTGGAGCTCAACCTACATTGGAAATTGTTGCCAAGGAAAACTCTGTTACAATTATGGATCATGTAGAAAGGCGTAAGACTGAAGAAGTTGTTGAGGATCCAATGGTTATTCCTCGTAGAATCATGGAGGGATGGAATCCCCAACTTATTGATGAGCTTCCTGATGCATTTTGTGGTAAGTCTGCCTATTATGATTAATTTGTTGAAAGTCTCTATAAATAGGGTTCTTATGTTGAAATTGAAAGGAGTAAAAAATGTTCAATTTTTAACTTGTTTGAGCAATATGAAGTATGGAATTTTTGTCTGGGAGCATATATCGTTCATCATCGCAACCGTGATTCATCCTTGCCAACAAATTATTTTAGGACCAATATGAACAGTTTGGTGTTAAGTTGACTCTTATATCGAGTTTTGAATGAGTTTCACCAAGTTTAACGTGCCCATCCTGTAATGTGCTGTAATGTGCCTCAAAGTCAAAGGGTAGTTTGATGACTTTGATCTTGTTTCTTTGTAAGATAGTTTGGTTGTTCTTAATATGAATTGGTAAACTTGTTAGTGATAGCTAGCTAGGGAGTCTGAATTAGTTAGCTACGAGAAGTCATTTGAATTTGCCTTCCAGTATAGCGAGGTAGAAGTTGTTGCTGAAATCTGAAAGTGTTGGTATTTTGGGAATAGTCAATGGGTTTTATACGTTCCTCTTGCTTCTTGAACTCTACATCCGGAGATATTAGAAAATTTTTGTTAGTATATCTGTCGATTGTTTTGGAGCCCAGACCCCTTACAAGGTTATTCATTTATGGCGTGAAACAATCATTCACATTTGCTCCCCACCCAGATGCCCCCGACATCGATGCTTCATGCGTCTAATGTACTTTTACATTCACCAAAAGGATTGCACATGTAATTTTTGTCCCTAAAATCTGAAAATCAATGAAAGTGACACTGATAAAAAGCCCCTAAAAAATTAGCTTGTAATTTAATTTCATGAACAGGTGGATGGGTGGGCTTTTTCTCATACGATACTGTGCGCTATGTGGAGACTAAAAAACTGCCATTTTCTAGTGCACCCGTGGATGACAGGAACCTCCCAGATGTTCATCTTGGTCTTTATGACGATGTTATAGTTTTTGATCATGTGGAAAAGGTAAACTATTTTGATTCAAACCACCTTGGGAACCTTTAACAAGGCTGAGTTCAAGTTTAGCTGTGTTTCTGTAATGCTACTATCTGGGATGTATGTTATTAATGAGACAATGTGGTTCTTTGTAATGATTACTGCGCTTTAATAGCTAGAAACTTCTGTTAAAATATGCATGTCAGAAATGCAGTAAATGCCCCTAAAGGTGTTCTTAGAGGCCTCAGCGAGTGAGATGTCAACATCTGATATTTCCTTGGCATGAAATCCTGCAAATGTGCCTGTTTGATGTGTCATTGTTTTAAATGTGGATTTCATTTTGAAGAGGGAGGAGGTTTTTGATTTATCTGATTCAGGGCTTGTTGGGTGTTCCGATTGCCCTTAGAAAGCATACGTGATTCATTGGGTGCGCTTAGATCGGTTCTCTTCAGTTGAGGAGGCGTACAGTGATGGAATCAGTAGATTGGAACTACTACTGTCTAGAATACAGACTACTGACCGGTAAGTGAATTGTTTTATACTCATTAGTCCATTACATATTTTATCATCCAATTTCCAGTTTTTATATTCTTTTTCTTTGAGTAATAGCAACCAATGAATTTGATCCCGTCATTAGCCCAAGGCTGTCCCCAGGTTCTGTTAAATTAGAGACTCGGCAATTTGGTTCATCACTAAAGATGTCAAGCATGACAAGTGCAGCATATAAGAAGGCTGTACTACAAGCAAAAGAACATATCCTAGCAGGAGACATCTTCCAAATCGTATTAAGTCAACGTTTTGAGCGTCGAACATTTGCCGACCCATTTGAAATATATAGAGCATTAAGAGTTGTGAATCCAAGTCCGTACATGACTTATTTACAAGTGAGTTTACAACGTGGTGAAGCGTTTTCAGAAATTTTATTTACTTGTACCTTGGCTTCTGTGAGATTTTAGTTCCGGTTGCAACTGCTAAGCTGAATTGAATGTTTCTCCAAATCAGGCTAGAGGATGCATTCTGGTTGCTTCAAGCCCCGAAATACTTACTCGAGTAAAGAAGGTAAAACTACCGATGTAACTAACATGTTGAGATGATTGTTGATTTGCACCTTGGTTGGCTTAAATTTGAGAGCTATATATCATCTAGTTAAACTATTTATGAGTTTATATGAGGGATTAGTTGTCTTATTGAAATCAAATGACACATGTACTAATATTTTTTAGGATTTGATTTACGATACAATATTACAATGAAGGACACATTGAAGATGCTTTACGATATTTCAACGTCTTCATGCACTTTCATTAGAAATGGTTTCATTGTTTATTAGATGACTCAAGCAGTCCTGGTTCATTTACAGGGAAAGGTTGTCAACCGGCCACTTGCTGGCACTATTAGAAGAGGAGAAACAGAGAAGGAAGATGAGATGTTGGAAAGGCTGTTACTAAATGATGAAAAACAATGTGCGGAGCACATTATGCTTGTTGATTTGGGACGAAATGACGTAGGAAAGGTCTCTCTCTCTCTCTCTCTCTCTCTCTCTCTCTCTCTCTCTCTCTTCCATGAGTTTTTCCATTTGTTATAATGGAATAGTTGCTTCTCATAATGCGAGTGAATGAAGCATACTGATGATGCAAAACAGTCCAATCTTTTCATTTCTCCATGCTATGTTGGTATGTATTGAATATGTGAATATTGCTATTGTTGTTTGGCGGATTTGGATCTATATGCTTATAATTGTCAAACTTCCTAATTTTCTCCTGGTATTCCGGTATAAAACGGGTTATTTTTTTTCTCATGAGTATATCATTTCTAAGGTCATTGTTGTGAACCATTTCACTATACATTCTCAGAATGGAAACTGTTATGCGCCAAGAGTTTTTCTGACACTACTATTGAGTTCGTTAATCGTTACTATGAGATATAATGCTACTCGCATGTCAACAATTCATGTGTGATTCTATGGTAAATTGACCACTTATTTGTATTTGATGATAAATTGTCTGTATCTTGATTTCTCATAACTGGAACACATCCCTTGGCTTGTCATAATTGGGATACTTAATATCTTGTTGATTTGATATTCCACAATTGGGAGCCCATATATAATAAGAAGTCACAAACTGTTGCTGCAGGTCTCAAAGTCTGGTTCTGTCAAGGTGGAGAAGCTTATGAATGTTGAACGATACTCCCATGTAATGCACATCAGCTCCACGGTATGAAATCTTTCTGCAAATTTCAATTGTCTAAATTTTAACTTAAAGTTGTAAACAATATTTGTACATCCAGCATCAGACAACTAAAAGTGTTGATTCAGATAATTACCTTTTGACATTTTCTTGTCTTGTCTATTAAATTACTAATGGGGTATATATAAATTTCTTTTTAGTCCCTTATTGAGATAATTACGTCATAGCTATTTACTTTGGATTACCTTAATATTGGTTCCTGTCTGTATTGACAAAGACGTGATACTTATTGTAGGTTACAGGGGAGTTAGATGATGATCTAACTTGTTGGGACGTTTTGCGTTCTGCATTGCCTGTTGGAACAGTTAGTGGCGCACCTAAGGTTCTTTCCTTCAATTATGTGTTCATGGTTTTCCTTTCCAAAAGATTAGAAAACTTCAACAAATTGATCACCTTGTTTGATTTTCTCTTTTTGCTCATCTAATAATCAATGCTATGGAAGAGAAATTACGCTGATAAGGGAAGATACTTATTGTTTATATATGTCAGTTTTGACCATAACACGGGTTGAAGTAAAAACTCTTTCAGAATGGGTGAATGACAATTGAATTAACAAAACATTTGCTGTAAAGTGGCCGAAGGCCGATGTTACTAGGCTATAGCTGATGCTGATCCCTTTCATTTCCAAGTTAATTCATTTTGAAAATGTCAATCTATTTCACAGTATGGAGAGATTGGTTGAGGTAAGCAGTGAGGTTTAGGTTGTGCTGGTTGTCTATCATATAGTTTTACTTTTAAATAACTGACTAAAGATAAATTTGGTAGATTGCATTAAATGGGTGGAATCCAAGGCATTGACAAGTATTTAGTTTTTGTTACTTGTTCACCGATCCATTACTTTCAACAGGGTTTTGTACACACAGTAAATGCTATTGAAATTGAAATCTTATGCATCCATCTTCTTCTTATAACATGAAGTACCCACTGTTCCTTGATTTTGCAACAAATGTTGGATATTCATGCATCTACATGATTTTCTTGAGATTTTCCTGTGACCATCACTAACTCTGATGCCAACCAGGTGAAAGCCATGGAGTTGATTGATGAACTTGAAGTGACGAGAAGAGGACCATATAGCGGTGGATTTGGGTACATTTCCTTTACTGGAGATATGGACATTGCCCTTGCTCTAAGAACAATTATATTCCCAACTGGAAACCGTTATGACACAATGTATTCGTACAAGGATGCAAGCAATCGACAAGAATGGGTATCACATCTCCAAGCAGGGGCAGGGATTGTAGCAGACAGTGATCCCGATGATGAACAAAGAGAATGTGAGAATAAAGCTGCTGGTCTTGCCCGTGCTATTGATCTTGCAGAATCTGCATTTGTTGAGAAATAACTGCCTTCCTTTCATCTCTTCGGTTAGTTCTTCCCTCTTTTGAAACCGCATAGGTAAGTTCATCACTTCCGCCATTTAAAGTTGCTTGGAGTTACTTGAAAAAGATAAATGAAAATCAATTTTCGGAGTTAAGAGTTAATACCTACTGTTGCTGAATCCAACTCTTGGTTTTTATTATACGATGATATAGCTGAATAATGTTATACATTTGATAGATTAACCTTGACATTGCTTTTGTTGTTATCAATAATATTAGGTCGAAGACTCAAATTTCTTGTTATCATCAATATTGTCGGAATGACGTGGCACTTCTTTTGAATATTTGATCAAATCTGACATGTTAAAAAGTTAATGGCCCAGATTCAATTCTCTCTCTCTCGTTCTTTCTTCCCTATACAGATCTGCGCAGGCTCCATGTAATTCTTACATACGATATGAGAACTCGTGTAAATCTCTGATCTCTGCAAATGTGTAGTTGAAACATCAAAAAACTCAAAAAAGAATTTTGTTGTATAATTGCTGTAACACAGTTGTATGAATAGGTTTTTGTTCAAATTCAGAATATCGTAATCAGAATTTTTTAAGATGTGAAGAATACAGAATAGCCTAAGAAGCAGATGAAAATAACCTTAAAATCAACAACCCAGACACTAAATACATAGTCAAGCAAAATTGTAGAGCACCATAATTTATTTTATTTTTTGAGAAATTGACTAATGTCTATGTTAGTTGTTACAAGGTATTGATACATCATGAAGATGTGATAAACACGATAACCGCCTAAGTTAAACAAATAATGAAAGAGATCATGATAAATACGATAATTGCCTAAGTTAAACCAATAATGAAAGAGGTCTACAGTTGAACGACATGAAAGAGGCTTAAAGTCCAACAACACGAAGGTGTCTAAAGTCTGACAAACTTATTACATAATTTTTACCTTTAATCATCGAAGTTCAATAACTATGGATTCCACCTTTTACGAGAATCGAAAGTGAGACTTCCAGGGTTTTGGAGTTTATGTCAACACTATCAACTACTTTGACAACCAAGTGTTGGCATCATTGTCATAAATTGGGGTTTTGGCATTACTGTTCATGCCGATGGTGCACAAAGGTGCATCTCTCTTGGGTGGCCCATGAGGCATTTTCCTCCTTTTAGATAATGCAAATTCGACTAGGGACTCTCCAATACCTGAAAAATTTGAAAGACTTGCGGGCGTTGACGAATTTTTAATAGTAGCATTTCAACAACTAACAACCGGTCAACAATTGGTTGCCCCAGTGGTCCAATGTGTTGACATAAACTACAAAAATCCTGGAGGTCTCAGGTTCGATTCCCAGATTACCATGGTTTATTGAACTTGAGTTATTAAGGTATAAATAATGTTGTTTGGGAAGTTTTATAAGGCCTCCCCATAAACCATTTTACTTGATAAATTAGAGGGAGGACCTTTTAACAAAAATGAGGGGGGCCCTATAAAATCTCTCATGTTGTTTGGCTTTAGGCCATAGTTTAGTTGGGCTATAAGCCCATTCTTTGTAAGAGTTTGTATTGGGCAGTTTCGTGCTTATTACGTCTTTGATGTATCAATTCGACTATCGTAGATCGCATTCAATTTCCAAAAAATAAAATAAACAGCCCGAAATTTCATAGCGGACCAACCTAGGGCAGCAAATAAGGGGAGTCAGACCACGAACCCGACCCGGCTGGAGCCACCAACCCCTAGTCAATCCTAGTTCTTCTATACCTTGGCTTCGTGAGGACATTAATTGCTTTGCTAGGTTGTTCATTCTATTGAAGCTAAAAAAAGAAAGAAGAAAAACCCCCAAATTTGATTTCTCTCTCAGTTTGAGGTGAGGGTGATTGTTAGGGCAAAAATTAAGTAGGAGATGGGAAGCCTGTGGCGAGCAGCAACTGGTGCATTTTTAAATCAAAAGACAGAAGATTATGGAGGAATAGAATTCTGGTGTAATTCAGAAAGAAGTGGTTGGTTAACAAAACAAGGTGAATATATAAAAACATGGAGACGTAGATGGTTTATATTGAAACAAGGAAAACTATTCTGGTTTAAAGATTCATACGTAACTCGTGATTCAAAACCTCGTGGTGTTATCCCTGTTGGTACTTGTCTTACTGTTAAAGGAGCTGAAGATGTTATTAATAAACAATTTTCTTTTGAACTATCAACTAGTAATGATACTATGTATTTTATTGCTGATTCTGATAAGGAGAAAGAAGAATGGATTAATTCTATTGGAAGATCTATTGTTCAACATTCTAGATCTGTTACTGATTCTGAAGTTGTTGATTATGATAGTAAGCCTTGATCTTGATGTTGATCATCATCATCAGATCAGATTAGGTTATCCTTATCTTGCTGGTGGTGTTCGTGGTGATCGTGGTGGTGGTGGTGGTGATGGTGGTGGTGAGTTTCTTCCTTGTGTTTTACTTTCTCTCTCTCTACTTTTTCATGAATTATGTATGTGTGTGTATATCAGTTATGTTTGTTCTTTGTGAATTGAACTTGTTCTTATTTGACCACTTCTTAAATCAACTTATAGAACTTTTTATTTGATATTTCTCCTTTTCAATTTGATGAATGTTTTATAAAGCTTTTGATTTTTATCCTTTATTAGGTTTAGGGTTTCAATGGATAATTATCTCTTATGTATATGTTCTGATTGCATGTGTGCTTTTAATTTTGTCATCAAATTTACTTCTTCAGTAGAGTTGAATGCCCTAAAATCATCTGTTTATTTTTAAGCGTAATATGTTTCTGATGAACTTTATGGAATTTCAAATTCGAGTCGAACTGTTTTTTGGCTTTATGAATCCCTTTTCCGTAAGAAGAACTCTAGTTAGAATTAGAAACACTAATAGTCTATTAGGATAAAGGCTTATTAAGTGGATAGCACTTTTACATTCAATTCTTACTCATCAATAATTCATCATGGGAGGAGGTTAAGATAAGGCTGAGAGAAGAGCTGATGCTCAGTCAAATAGAGTGGAGGAGGAATTTCAAGATCCTTTGGCCTTCCGCTTTCTAATAAGCTCATGAGGGAGGCTAGAAGACTTAAATGGAACATGGTGGAAACAGCTATTACAGGGGTTACAAGGGCATGGTCTTGTTCTTCCTTGGGTTTGGATAGTAAGAAATGAGTTACAACATCCTATCTTGGAATGTCAGGGGCCGGTTTTAGTGGAATGAAGATACCTACCCTTGGTAGGAGCCTCAACAGGATATTTTTTATATGGGACCCTTCCGGTGTCTCTTACTTGATGACTTTATCGCTACCTCTCTCTCCCTGGTTATTAAGATCATTAAAATAACTTTTCTTGGTTGTTTACTGAATTTTGTGGACTCAATATTGCTTTCGTTAGAAGAACTTTCTGCTGTGAACTAAAATGAGGTCCAACTCTGTGGGATCTGCCGTGGTGCATAGGTGGTGATTTCAATGTTATCTGTTTCTCACATGAGAAGAGGAACGGTACACGACTGTGTATGCAGGATCTTGGAAAATAGGTGGATGGTAATTCGCTCGTGGTTTTGCCTCCCTAGTTCGTGTTTTTTGGTCATGTCCTTGTTTCGTGAGATTGAGTGGACAAATTTTCAGACGTAAGACATCATTCTTCCGTGACCAGTGTCTGATCACTCGTCAATTTCTGCAGTCCAAAAAACCAAGTCAGGAGGAACCCCACCATTCAGGATGGATAAAATTTGGATGTTGAAACTTGAATTTTCTTGAAGACTTGGTGGAATGAAGTTTCTCCTAATGGGTCGAAAGGGACAATTCTTTGGCAAACGTTATTATAAGTCAAAAGAAAGCTCAAAACTTGGTCATAAGATAGACATATAGATTGCAAGGTTCGTGTGAGTTTCACTCTTGAGAAAATTCACGATTAAGGTCGAATCGAGGAGACCACAACTTCGTTTGGCAATGAAAGGCAATACAAAAAGGTTTTTTAAGGCTGAACGTGAGGAATTCGTTAAGGCTTCAGCTCCAGGAGATTCGTGCGAGACAAAACTCAAGTATTAGGTGGTTTAAGCAGGGGATAGAAATATGGTATTTCTTCATTGCGCAGCGTGAAACTTTCTTGGTTCTGATTCCCAAGAAAGAAACCGGGGCACTTGAACGACTGTAGACCCATTAGTCTGGTAGGTGGCTCTTACTAAATATTGGCTAAGGTCCTAAATATCAGACTGACTAGGGTCTTGGATAAGCTTATCTCCCCTTTTCTAGGCTTTGTGGCAGGTAAAATGATTTTAGACGGAGTATTGGTTGCCAATGAGGTTGTCTACTCCAGGATTCGAACTTCAAATGATGAAAGTTGATTTGGAAAAAGCCTATAACAGTTTCTTGGGACTTCCCCCACGAGGTGATGGCCAAAATAGGTGTTGGTTATAAACTTATAAAAATGGTGATTTTAGGTGCATAATATGATATCTTCGGTTTCTTTCTCTGTCTTAGTCAACGTTACTGTTACCATTAAGTTCAACAGGTCCAAAGGTGTTCGTCAAGGAGACTGTTATCTCCTCTACTAATCTTGTTGATTGTTGAATTTCCAAGTTTCCTTGTTAGGGGAAAACTAGAGATCTTCTAGTTTGGTTTGATGCGGCTAAGGAATTCGAGGGGAAGTATGGCTAGAGCTCGTTGATAGCCATTGGGAATGTACCCCATATCGATAGGCTGCCAGCGGCGTTTGGTTGCAAATTAGATGAGTTCAAAATATTTGGATTACCTTGGGGATGCATATAGGTCTACAGCTCTTTGGGATCTGGTTATAGAGAAATTTGTCAAAAAGCTCCTGGGCCGTGGCTTGGAAAGGAAAATTGACCTCTAGGAAAGTTAAGTTGACCTCGATTAGCAAAAATGCTAATTGGTCCGAAAATGGGGGCCAACCACAACCCGAAAACGAATCTTGCCGGCTCCCTTTGGTCCAGGCATTTCTCTCTCCACATGCCCGACTCAATGGGGGCCAGACACATCAGTTTCCAGGCTGTGGTCAGTCCCCATTTTCGGGCCAATTAGCATTTTTGCTTGATTAAAGTTACTAATCTACAACAAGATTAACATTGTTAGAAGACTCTTCTGTCTTTGGTTGGGAGATGGGAACAACATTTTATTATGGGAAAATGTGTGGTGTACTAATAGCAATAGGCCTTCGGCGGTGGACGTCTCGATTTTGTATAACATGTCTTTCTTAAAGGAAAATCAGTCTCGGAATGCTGCTCTTGACTGAAGGAAGGATATCATGGAACTTGGTTGGACTTTAGCCAAAATCTCAATGATTGGTGACTCGAGATGGATTCTTCTTGGAGGTTCTAGATAGGGTATCGTATGGAAGTGGTCAAAGATAGGTGCATATGGACAATGACTGCACATGGTTCTTTATCGGTTAAGTCGCCCTACATGGTAGTAGATAATCAAGAAAACAGTTCAGTTCAAGTGAATTTGGAGTAAGAACACTCCATCGAGAACGAGCTTTATGGTCTGGTTAGCTTCCATTTTAAGGATGCATATCTTAGGTTTCCTGAGCACAAGATGTTGTACGTTTGTCAATCTCTGCGTTGTGTGTAAGTCTGACCTAGAATTGGCAAGTCACCTATTTATTCTTTGTAAGAAGAGCCATAAGGTTTGGTGCTATTTTTTAGCGAGCTTGAAGTGTTCTCGGTGTATTCCTGGAAACCTATAAGACCATCTCACTCAATGGGTGGTGATCAAAGCGACAGTAAATCAGCAAAAACTAGATAGTCTTGCTTTTATTCGAGACAAGCTAGAACAAGGAGTGAGAGTTTATGTTGTTTACACAAGGACACCTAGCTCGTCTTGGAATCCATATTGAACAATACACCTAGGTTCCTGTTGAGCTCCCCGAGTTGGGGGAACTTGGCGAAGTCCCCGGCCCCTCTGTCTTTCTTCCTTCGCTTCTCCTTCCTTCATTTTATCCTGTTTTATATGGAAAATGTGATTTTAGTGCAAGAAACATTATATTATGTGTGTATTAGCTCTTTTTTCTTAAAAATTATTTCATTATTTGGTCGAGCTTCTAGGCGAGTGACTTTTGCCTTCATGAGCCCATCTACTGAGATGGAAACTCAAATGACCTAGTGAGAAACGTCAGGGAACTGTGTCAACTGATATACTTGCTGATGTGATTTGCTTCTCTTGCCTTATATGGAGTCTGAGTATGAAGGAAGCTCTCTCTCTTTCCCTGGTACCTAGAGCTTACCGCTCCATTCGTTCTTTCTTTGATGAGATGCAACGGACTTTGTTCTGTTATCATAATTGGTCTTTAGCCTGGTTTTCTGTTTTCTTGGTATTACTGTTGGAAATCAGTGTTTCTGTAAACTATAGTTCATTAATTTTTTGCTTTAAAATTATATTCATCAGTGGTTAGAGTTCTCGGATGAACTGTTTAGAGTGAGAAACTCTGCATGTTATAATGGTGTGAACTTATGTGTAAAGGAGTGTCTAGGGGCTCTGACAAAGAAAAAGATATCTGAAAACGTCATCTTATAATAGTTAATAGACGACCGAAAGCAGAGATATACAAGAGGAAAAGAAAATATTGCAAGTAAAACCTACTACTCCAGTATCTATTTCTTTAAACTAAACACCTGTTTAAATAATTAAGAAATCATGTGTTAATAGGTTAACTTCAACTTCCAAAATAGGTTAACTTCTCCAGTCACTCAACTCTTACTATTAACTCGTTGACAATATTGGATAGCTTATTTTCCTCCAAATCTAGACTTATTTTCTCCCTTGTAACAATCTATATAATAAGGGAGAAGGGTATCTTTCCCCCTCTTCCCAAAGGCTAGGATTTATCCCCACAAATTTGTCGGTTGGAGATCTAACTATTCAAAAATGGATGGCTCAGATTTAATTAAAAATCAACCAAGAGTTGAGATCTATATAATCAGGGAGGAGGGTATCTTTCCCCCTCTTCCCAAAGGCTAGGATTTATCCCCAGAAATTTGTCTTTGATGGTTGGGGATCTAACTATTCAAAAATGGATGGCTCAGATTTAATCAAAAATCAACCAAGAGTTGAGATTATAAGAAAGAGTATCTTTTTAAAGATTCTAATTTTCTTTGGGAAGACTAAAGGCACACATATTATTGTTGTAGGCGCCTGTAAAACTTTAGCCTTTGAGGGACGCTTATAGTTACAATGTGGGGCACGTATAGATCACCTCACCTGACACATTTGATAGAACTGTCCGTGCTCGCCGAGCACGGGTTATACCCTCGTCTCAATATATGTTGTGAGTGGAAGTTAAAGGTTCTTTTTCATCAAGTATTACTTGAACCATCCATAACAAACTTTATTTAAGTGGTAACATGTCGACCGAAAAATTACAACCTGACTAAAAGCTTTTTTTTTGTTGTTGAAAGTTGCTAAGGCTAAAATAAGAGGGAGGGGTGATAGGGCAAAAAGGTTCAAAAATAGTAATGAGTTTTAAGGATGTGAAAATTTTGTTTTATTCTTATTTCCCAATCTTTCGCCATTTCTTTTCTTCACTTTGGCGAAATTTGCTGGCAGACTACCTTTGCTAGCGAGCGTCGCCATTAGACTACCTTTATTGGCGACTACTAAGAGAAATTTCTCCCTCAACAAAAAAAAAAAAAAAAAAAAAAAAAAAAAAGAGAAATTTCTAATCTTCTTCTTCTTTCTCCTATCAAGGCCACCTAGGACCATCACCATTCTCGTTTTCTCTTCGTTTTCTTTTTTCCTTCTTTTCTTCTCTGTTCTGGGGAAAGAGAGGGCCCATTAGTTGAAACTCATGTTTTGTTTGGTGGATTTCCCTCGAGCCATAAACGCAATCTGATTTGGGGCAAACCCTCAAACAGTTCACAACCTAGTTTGGGGGAATCACACCATGGTTTGGTGTTTTCGCCAAAACCAAATTGGTGTTCCGACGAAGGGGGTCTTCTCTTTTTCCAGAACAGAGAGGGAGAATGAGACAAAGACAGAGAGGGAGGATATATAGACTGTAGTAATGGTCAGAGGTGGTGGTAGTCGAGCAGGAAAAAAATGATCTAATTTTTTTTTTGGGTTAATTCCGTTTTGGCCCCCGATTTGTGACCAACTCGCCGTTTTGGCCCCCAATTGTGTCCGGCAGTTCGTTTTGGCCCCAAAAACAACTTTTCGGACAGCGCTGACATCATCAAGTTCTGACCAGATATTTTGTATTCCCAATCT
The DNA here is from genome assembly GCF_041429995.1 of Eschscholzia californica. NCBI lineage: Eukaryota > Viridiplantae > Streptophyta > Magnoliopsida > Ranunculales > Papaveraceae > Eschscholzia > Eschscholzia californica. The sequence goes on along the minus strand of NW_028238420.1, from coordinate 37,394,047 downwards.
ACCCCTCCCACCAAATTAAAATCTAATCTCCGTCAAATCAACTCCCTCTTTTATTCCCGAGGCTCTTTCTCTCTCCCCATTAATTTTTGGTTCCTTCTTTCTGCCATTAATTTATATTTCTCTCTCTCTACATTTCTCTCTATCTCATCCACAAGAAGCTTTTTTCTGAGAGAGAGAGGAAGAGCCTCTGTGAGTTTTGCTTAACTCTTCTTTTATTTGAACTTTTAATCCAACCCTTTTCTGAAATCAATTATTAATCTCTTTATATATCTCTACTAAATCAGTTTCATTCTCTATAACTCAATCTTTAATGGAAATTGACTAAAATGGGCAACTAGTGTTTGCTGAATTGCTGAAATGGCTTTTTCCTTTTCTTTAAAATCTTCCACATGGGTTCTTCATCAAAACCCACTTTATGTACTCCCTCATAAGCCTTCTAGCTTCATCTCTCCACCAGGAAGAAATCACAACATCTACTGTCTCTAATTTGGCTCCATTATCTTCCTTTCAAACTCATCAAAACCCATCAAATTTCACATCTCAAGATTTCCTAATCGTTCTTCGTCGCCAGAAGGACCTTGAATCTGTACTTAGTCTCTTCGAATGGGCATCAGAGCAGCCTAATTTTGTCCCTAGTTCCACTGTATATGAAGAGATTTTTCAACAACTTGGAGCTTTTGGATCTTTATATTCGATGAAGCATTTCTTTCACAGGATGAAGTTATCTGGTTCTGAGATTAACCAAGCTAATTTTCTTATCTTCATCGAAAGCTATGTGAAGAATAATTTATTTGATGAAGCAGCATGCGAATGTGCTTAACCTAATGGGAAAAGAATTTGGGTTAGAACCTGATACTTATACATATAATTTCTTGTTGAATGTTCTTGTTGATGGAAACAAACTAAAACTGGTTGAAGGTCAGCCATTAATCGAAGAACTTGAAGGAAACCTAAAGAACCCAATTTTACTTCAAATTGAAACTTCAATCGAGTCAAAATAAGTGACTAAGAAGAATTAGGTAAGAACACCTAATTATCCTTTGTTTAGGTATATTAGTTGATTTGCTTGGTTTAATATTATGAACTAATTTTGTGATTTTGTTGTGTACTTATTGTTAGTTTGTTAGATCTGAGTTATGTTTCTTGGTTGGATGGATAGTGGAAGAAGATTAGGGAAAAATTTCAAGGTTTAGTTCTTTTTAGAGTTGATTTGAGTTATTAACTATAATCTGTTTGATGAACTGCTTCTGATTTGAGTTAATGGAATCGATTTCTGTAGAGATCTTTTGAATGCTTTAGTGATGCCCAATCTGGAAATTGAAGAGAGAGAGAAGGGAGAGGAAAGAGAGAAGAAAGAGAGATGAGAGAGAATATACAAATAAAGTTAGAGTGAAATAAAAAAAAGTTAAAAAAGGGTTAATTGATTTGACAACTTGAGATTTAATTTTAATTTGGTCAGAGGGGTATTTCGGGTATAGGAAAGTATTGCTTATGTCTTGATGATGTCAGCACTGCCCGAAAAATTGATTTTGGGGCCAAAACGAACTGCCGGACACTTATTGGGGCCAAAACGACGAGTTGGTCACAAATCGGGGGCCAAAACGGAATTAACCCTTTTTTTTTCTGAATGTCGGTGCTCTTTGTTTTATTTTTGGGTTAGGGGAACAAAAAGAATGTTCCCCCGTTTTCTTTGAATGGCGAGCTGTCTATTTTGTCTCCTAAAACATCGACTTTTTTTTACCAAGTCATTTTAATTCTTTTTGGTGGGGAAAAACCAAAGGTAACGCTTGGTCCTTCATCTGCCTTTCCAGAAAACAGGGTGGACTACACATTAGAAATTCATACTTCGACAAAGTTTTCCTGGGAAAATTGGCGTGACGTCTCAAAACTGAACGAAACCTAATACGGACTGAACTCCTAAAAGCCAAATACTTCCTCAAAAATCAAAATCTAGGGCCGGCCAAACAAGCTCACTCGTGGATTTGGAAATTCATTTATAAGCATAAATGCATAATCTATATAACAAAACACAATGTTTTGTGCTGACTGGGACAAGTCGAAAGACAAATCCGATAGTTCGTTGGTTTTTTTTGTTAAATCTAGGCCACTAGATCTATTACCCACCTATAAAAAATATATTTAGTTCACCCTCTCAATGCAACATAACTTTATTCACCCTCGTGAAATACTAATATCAATGCACCTCATAGAAAACAACAGTTTTTTTTGTTCAAAGAATAAAGAGGGCTATTAAGACAATGATTCAACTCTCTCCTTTAGCCCTCGGTTACTAATATCAGTGCACCTCATGAAATAAAATTGAATACCATTAAATAATAAAGAGGGTTGTTTTTTTTGTTCAAAGAATAAAGAGGGATGTTAAGACTCTTAAGACAAAGGTCCAACTAAAAGCACATGCATGTATTTTCTTATTCTCCCTACCGTTTTCTATCCCACTTGATCACCACTAAAAAATATAAACCTCCCCTCATTCTCATATGTTCTCTCTTCCTCTTAATTCATAATAAATTCACCTTCCTTCTTCCTACAATCCTACCTATCTCTCTCCCTAATCACTCTTTCACATGCAAACGTTTCTTTTCTTCATTCTCTTGAAATAATAACTTATCTTTAGATTCCTCTAACTAAATATGGACAAGGCCAAGGTGGATTCGAGGTAAGAATTACCAATCAAGGTGGACATTCGAGGTAAGAACTAACAAATCTTTATACTACCATTATGGTGAATATTTCATGTGGAATAACTTAAATTTTAAGTGTTTGTAGGAATGCCTAAAAGTTAGGTGGATTGGAAAGTTGCTCGCTTTCACTTTTACGTACTGTTTAACAATTTAACATTAAAAAAACGGTTTAACAATAAAAATGTGTAACTAATTAATAAATGTGCTCTCGCAAATTTGGATGACATGGGTTTTAAGTTAATAAAAGGGGTCTCCAATTGTGCGTTTGCTTTAGGCCCAATCCAACCTTGGGCCGCCCCTGCATGTAATTGATCATGACAAATACCGAATTAAAGTTCTTGTTACAATATAGAATCCATACTAAAAATTAAATCTTCTAACAAGTATGTAATATAAAAGGGCAACTAAGCAAGGAAACATGTAACTCATCATGACAAACATCGAATTAAAGTTCTGGTCACAATACTACTACTTCAACACCTTTCAATTTTTGTCTACTACCACTGTGTAGCAGGTAAAACTTCTTTCTAAGGCATCATTTTGTTAACAGTATTATTATATAACTAGGGTATAGCCCGTGCCCGTAGGGCACGGAAATTTCTATATTATGTTATTCAAAATTATCGAATATTTTGGTCTTATACAAATATTGAAGTAACAAAATTTATTAAAAATAATAACAAAGATTATATTTAGTTGTTTGAAGGGAGAAAAGAGGAAAGAGAGAAAAATAGTTAGAGAGTTTATAGGGAGTGGGTAGTTATTCTCACTTTTTCACATTTATCCTTTAAAAACTCGTTAAAAAGAAGGGTTGTGATTTACAGAAAAGAATTGGACGACCCAGATTTATAAATGAAAGTTACGACATGACACAAAAACCTATGTCATTTGTTATATAGATGTAATGATAACCGTTCACTAAAGTGGTTTTACTTTGTTTCAAGTATGAGTCATACTGAAGCAAAATCCTTGAAAGGTGAGGATAAAGACATGAAACTTAACAAGCAACGCAATGCAGTCAGAACCGCGAGCAGGCGAAGGCTGGAATACCAAAATCGAAGGAAGAACTGGACGCACATGGCGTCTACCATAGCAATGGAGAGCCCACCTTTCACCTCAACACCTTTCAATTGATATGTTGGGTTATGTTTTGCACTAGCTCAATATAATATTTACAACAATAATCATCAAAACTAGGTCAATATAATACTTACAACAATAACATACAAAAAACCCTCAATTCTTGATAACATTAATAAAAACCATAATATTGTAATCCTAAATTCTTGATTGATACATTAATTGATTAAGGTTCAAGATGGTAAGAAAGATAAAATCAAAATTGAGAACAAGAACAAATGTCTAGGTACCAATCTTTTTAAATTATTTTTAATTTTATGTATTATTATTTTTAATTTTTGGTTTCTTAGGACTTAACTGTGTTTTATAGTTATTTTTATAATTTATAAATCTAATTACCTTTTCTTTGTTAGTTTTTTTAGGTCTAAGTTTTTTTTTCGATTTTTCTAGAAGTTGCCTATATTAAAAAATAAATAATATAATTTAAAGATTAGTTTAGATCTCAAACTAAGATTAACTTACTTCAGTAAGATATTGTCTTTTAAATCTTTTTTTTTCGATCCAGTAAGATTAGTTTAATATTTACTTTTATTGTTTGGTAACAAAAGTAAATATTATTTTATTCTTAAAATTTTGGTTAGACATTGATTATTTTAGTTAGATATAATTTTTTAAGCTATTTATATATAAGATATTGTTTTTTAATTTTGTATTATTTAACACTTGATTACCTTTTATTTATTAACTTTTATTACATGTCGACTTTTATTTATAACTTTTTTTAACCATGAAGCTTCTTATCTTCATCCTCACCTTTCAAAGATTTTATTTCAATATCAAAGACTCAGTCCTATTTATTAATTTCTTGTCTTATTTATTAACTTTTAACCATCAAGCTTATTGTCTTTTTTTATTAACTTTTATTACATGTCGACTTTTATTTGTATAATAATTCAATGGACAAAATGATGCGTTGAAAAAGAAGTTCACCTGCTATACACACTGGTCGAAACAAGAATGGTCAAATTCATTGTCTGCCATCTAACAGTTCGTTCATGCTTGTCAAATATTCCGTACTAAAAAATGCTTTAATTTGGGCTCATGCCATTCCCCTCACCAATGATGGGTAATGAGCTAACAACATTCCTGAAAAAAAAAAGAATCTCGTAGTGTTTGCAATTAAGATGTATGATAGTTAATTATGAGGAACTAAGATTTTAACTATTAAAAACTAAGAAATCAATAAATTAAGGAGAACTTGTTGTATAAAGTGTTCTTGAGAGATAAATTAAACCTAAAAGTTAAATGAAATGAAAAATATTAAATATAATGCAAACTTAAAAATTTTAAATAATAAATCTAAAAATATTAAATATATTTAATAAATATATTTAATAAAATACAGTTAATAAAATGTAGTTAATAAAATTTAGTTGATAAAATATTAAATATAGTGTTCTAACAAGACAAATGAAAAAATATTAAAAAGTTGGAATAAAGATTTAAAAGAAGTATTCTGAAACTTAATATAAACTTACTGGAGTTCTAAGAATTCATTAACAAAACTTTCTGGATCGTTTATGATTCTCTTCTTTATGAAGAAGAAAATGAATGAGGGAAATAAGATGAGCCCTATGTATATATTAATAAAAAAACGGGCAAGAAGGTTAGTAAAAGCTATATGACGAAGCGAGAAAAAGAGAGACAAAGAGAGAGACAGAGAGGGAAAAATACAAGAAATCATTAATAGTACTTACTGGATCGTTTGGAGAGAAGGTCAATGAGTGCAAGAATTCGAAGCCCTATGAAAAAATTTATAATAAAATGAGCAAGAACATCAATGAAAACTATATAATGAATCCTAATGAAATTATTAACAACAAAATGAGCAAGATCATGCAATTTTACAAAACCCTAAGCAAAGAGAAGACTCACAAAAATCCAAGAGCGAGGCCAAACCAATAGAAGAATTGTGATCGAGAGCGAGAAAGAGAAATACAAAGGCAGGTTACGTATTTATACTGATGAAAAAAATTTCATTAAATAGGTTGGGTTAATTAGAGAAGGGTCCCTGCCTCGCTTCAGTATGAATGAAATAGGTCAAGCAAATGACTTTTTTTGGGAATAGGTCAAGCAAAGGACTACTGAAATCAAGGTTTTACAATATTTATTTAAGCAGATATAAAAAAAAATGATCAATTTAATATTCCATTAGACCAAGGATCTTAGCGCAAATTCTTATTAGAACATAAAATTCTCTTCCTTCAACTAATATTCTAGAGAAGAAATTCAACAATTATTTTTTTGACCCATTTGAATACAAAAGATGGCTCAACTATAGAGTGACCTTTTCAAAAAAGAAAAAGAACTACAGAGTAACCTTCTACTTTCTTATTACAAGTAACACTCACATGGTTTTATAAGTACTAAAGATATCTCAAATATGGAAGGCCAATGTAGCAAAGTAATGATCAACTAAACAAAATTAAGTCTAACTGATGGGTCATGAAAATGTCCCATCTAAGTCGTTTAATTTAGCCAAGTTAGTCGGTTTCGAGTCTTTATTATAATAAAGACGTTGGTTTTCTTGATTAGGTATCTTTTGCAGAGTTAGATGTGAAAATCGGTTAAAAATGAGGAAAAGATGCATGAAGGGTATTTTGGTCATTTGGAGTCAAGGACATTCTGGTAATTTGGCCAAGGTCAGTGCGTGGTTGAAAAGTAGAGGTCGAGACGAGTCCGTAGGAGAAAACGGAAGTCAAATCGGAGTCCGGACGAAGGAATAAATCAAGGTCAAAGTTGAGTCAAAAGATGTTGAATGGTGGGACACCTTCGGGCATGGTTCTGGCGCGCGGTATAAAGGAAGACACTTGGCGCGCTTAGGAGGCCGGATCATCCAATCCCCGTATTTTCGCTTAGCATCGAAGTGAACTCTATAGGAATGATCCGGTAGAACTCGTTGCAGCTAAGTTTGGTGGTCCCAATCCCGCGTTTTAATCTCAGCCACTTCCTTCCGTGTTTCTTTGATCTAACGGATTTCGTTGATTCCGCCCAAGGAATTCCAACAACTGAGCACGTGTCTAGCATCCAACCGCCGATGTCCCGCCAGCTCCTTCATCTCACGGTCCATGTTTGCTGCCGTACTAATAATTGCTCGGCCGAGAAGCACTCTAGCGTCCGTTTCCCAGCACAAACCCTAGGAGCTTTAACACGCTGACATGTGTCTCCTTCATCCCTCCTTTAATAAACCAGCCGACCATACTTGTGTAATTTAGGGTTTTTTATATTTTAAGCCCCTAAAATTCTCAAAGTAGCCCTCCATTTCCAACCTTCTACCATTTTAACCTCAACAAAAATCCTAACTCTATTTAAATGCACTTGCTCCTCCATTAAAATTTAGACTTGAAAGTCCTCTCAACCTCCTCTTACATCCCCTCTTACCTATTTCTTTCTCCAACCTATTTTCTCTACCAAATTCATTTTTTCCATTCTTTTTCCATCTTTCTCTACTACTACTACTTCCTCTCTACCACACTATTATTCTTCCATTAATAGTCATCTCCTTCTTTCTTCCATATTCTTCTATCATCTTTATCCCCTTTCATCTCTTCTTTCTAACTTCTTTCTACATCTAATTTCTTCCTTCTCTTTCTTTTTCTTATTTGGGTGCAATAAAATAGCTATTACTTGGATTTCTTGGAGTAAAATTCTTGAGCACAAATGGAGCAAATCTTGGATAAAATGGAGATACATGGGAATATGGAATTTGAACATTCTTGGTGATTTCTTTCCATTAATTTCTTAGTATTTTCATTTATTTTACAATGTCAATGAATGTTACTCTAGATTTCATGTATAGTTAACTTAGCAATCTAAGGGTGTGAATGAAACCCATTTTGGATCTTTGTAATACTTGTTCTTGATTAATTAAATCCTTTGATGTGCTTTAATGTCTATTGATTGTTTATCTATATGGATTGGATTTTCTTTCCATTACTCATGCCTCATAATTAGATATTTCATACTTTCGTTAAGTTGTTAGATGGAGTATGCTTTTTAGATGATGAATAATAGTTAAGCAATCCGAATCTCTATAAGGAAGACAATTAGAATTAGTAATTATAAAATTATTTTATCTATAACATCACCCGGAATCCAAATAGTTCATTATATTGGATCCCGAGTAAATACAAAAGAGATTTAAGTGATTAAGTGCTTGTTTTATAAAGTGAAATTATGCGGAGGATTTTATAACCTTAGATATCTTCTCACCTCTCTCTTAGATAGTTTTATTAGTTTTATTTGTTTTCTTATTTCTTACAAATCAATCATCAAATTTATGAAGTGGTGTGTGTGTGTGTTTTAGTCTAAGTAGTTATTGACATCTCTATTATTGGGTCAAACTCGCCTTCAATATCCGAAGTTACCTACCTATTCCTTGGGACGATTCACGAATTTACTAACTTACTATAACTTGACCCCGTATACTTGCGGGAATAGACCTATTTTAGGCCTATCACTAACCCACATTAACCATATGACTAACTAGATCGTGCCCGTCCAAGCACCCCGGACGGGTTTAGGGTTTCGTCCGGAATACTTGTTGGGCAGACCATCACCTCTGTTTCTGCAATAAAAAATGATGGTATGCCCGACAAATATCCCGGCGGAATCCCGAGCGAGATACTTGGACGGGCATACCATCACCTCTGTTTCTCAATATACACTATATTAAACATCAATCACATTGGATTAAAAAACTCTTCAATAACAATACTACAACTGCTCTCAGGATGCTCATCCTGTAAATCTTTGAGAGTGAGTTCAAACACCTAAAAGATCACAAAAAAAAATTATTCGAACTCAAATAGAAACGTCTAATTCTCACCCCTTTGGAGAAAGAATGATAATCCTACAAAGAGAAACTATAGGACAAGGAATAATAATCATTAAGGGCAGGTAAGAAATGGTTGTCATACCAATTATATGGCATAAAGAATGAGTTCAATGTGAACTACAGTATTTTTTTAAATCTATAAAAAGGCAAGATCACTGTATAAAAAGGCAAGATCACTGTTGAAATGGTCAATCAAGAACATCATATATCAAATGGTACTGATTTGAGGCGGTTTTTGACCAACAAAAGAAACCCTTACAACAATTTTCCCACAACTACGAGGTGGATTGACTTATTGCAGGACCCCGTGTCTTAATTGGAGAGGATGAACTTCAATTTGCTGCAAACAAAATCTTAGATCAATAAGTTACCAAAAAATTTGGTCTAGCATGAAGGAAACAGTAGTGTAGAGAGATAAAGAAGCCACAAACCTTGACGGGGTTCAGGATTTAGCTCTGATTGGTGAGCCTGAATCTTGGTCTTCTTCACCATCTTCAGTGTGTCTCTGCACTAAAGAAAAGAAAAAAAAAATAACAAAATGAAGAACCGTTCCTTCCCAAACTGAGAAAAAACGCAATTTTTTCATCATAGAAGACAAAGATTAAAATCCCACAAAGATCACAAGTCCAGTGCTTTAATGTTTAAAAAAACATCAAAGATCATTTACAGTGAAGGTCTAAGTGTTGGCTTATGACCTCTTCTACTAGGGTTTTATGCGGATAACTTGACATCTAATGTCAAAAGCTAGTGATAGAATAAAAACCATGTCTATATGGGGGATACATTCGAGATCCTAGATTAATATCTTGAATGACAATTGGATCCTAATTATCCACCTCCAACAAATAACCCCAATAATTTTAGTCTCACTTAAGTTTCTCAGCTTATAAGTAATAACCAATAGAATGACTATTATTACTAATATCTTGGATGGAAATGTCCATTATACCATCCGGTCTATTACCATTCGTTAGTCCCTCACCAATTCAGGTAATTACTCTATTGGCTCTATCCTCTATGTACACGCAATCACTAGCAGAGCGTGGCAATAATCATTGCGCTGAAGTAAATTGGTATTTTATTTGGAAAATTAAAACTATCTCGAGAACAAAATTAATTATATGAAAATGTTGTTCTGGCTGTCTTCCAATAAGAAACCAAATTGACATATATATTGGTAATGTCTTTAAATGCACTTACTTTTTTTTTTTGTTGAAGTTAAATGTACTTACTGTGACAACATAGAAATGATAAATCATCCTCTTTTACACTGCTCATTTGCTTGAACTATCTGGCTTTATTTTAACATCTGATCTGATGATAATATATCTATAAAAGATTGGATGGCCTCTTGGAATGATACACAGAATAAGAATAATCTTAACTAAGCAAATGTTTATGCCATCATACTTTTGGTTTATTTAGAAAGCCCACTGTGACCAATGTTTCCAACAATCCATTACTTCTCCTGTGCAGGTTGTAAATCAAATTTTGGTTTACCCATCCTAAGGCGATCAATATTTACTCCAAACATCATCAAATATATGCAAATGGAATCCCTTGGTAACTCATATATTAAATTGAATGTTGATGCATATTTTAAAGATATCGACAATCTGACAAGGTCAGTTGTATTTTTCGTGATTACCAAGCGCAGTTCATTGAATCAAAAACAATGACGACGCTAAGAGTTTGAAACGCACAAGAAAGTGAAATCAATGCAATTTTATGTGGTATCAAATGGGCAGTTGAAAAAGGACCTAAAATATATCCATATAGAAAGTGACAATCAAAGCCTTATTTGTCACATGCACAATGCAAAAACGTCGATTCGGTGGCAGTCAAAAGACCATATAAAAAAAATCATTAGATTCATTCTGCAATTTCTAGAAATCACCTTTTCGTACATCCGTCTTCAAGGCATCAAATTGACAAATTAGCAAAATAGACTCTTATTCAAAAAAAAAAAAAAAGAGTAAGACTCTGTTCATCAAAAAATAAAATAATAATAAGACTCTTGTTTAGTATATTTAACAAAAAAAAAAAAGACTCTTGTTTAGTAATACTATATGTTTTCTTTTGAAAAAAAAGTCATCACATTTTGGCTGGGAGGGTAACTTTAACTGTACCTCAAACCGCTTTCCCGCGTTTTTAAAGAGAAGTGTGAAGGGTCAAGACTATTTTCCTGTTTAACCGCTACTAAACGGTCACTTGGAGAAAAAAATACAAATTCATGGCAACCCTCGTTCCCCAAATAGTTTCTCTCCCAAACCCTAATTTCACAAGAAAGAATCAGAAGTTTATCAGAAAACCCATTTCCCGATTAAACGATCAGAATCGATACTCTTCCGACCACCCTATACTTACTCTAATCGATCAATGTTCAAACACAATTCAATTGAAACAAATCCACGCTCAAATGCTTCGCATTGGTCTCTTCTTCGACTCTTATTCTGCAAGCAGACTCATTACAATTTGTACATTATCTTCGTTTTCACTTAATCTTGATTATACCCAGAAAGTGTTCGATCAAATTCCCCACCCAAATATTTATACATGGAACACTCTTATTCGCGCTTATTCTTCAAGTGATAATCCTACCCAAAGCATTCTTATGTTTACCCAAATGCTTCATGAATGCCCTGATCCTCCTAATAAGTTCACTTTCCCTTTCTTGATTAAGGCAGCTTCCGAAATCTCTGGTTTACGAGAAGGTCAAGTGTTCCATGGAATGGCAGTTAAAGCTTCACTTGATTCTGATGTTTATATCTTGAATTCTCTGATCCATTTTTATGCTTCATGTGGGGATATAAATCAGGCTTATAAATTGTTCATGAAAATTCCTGAAAGAGATGTTGTTTCTTGGAATTCTATGATTACTGCTTTTTCTCAGGCTAACTTTCCTGATGAGGCATTAGAGTTGTTTAGAGAAATGGTGAGGGAGAACATGAAACCAAATGATGTGACTATGATTAGTGTTCTTTCAGCTTGTTCAAAGAAGTCGAACTTGGCATTCGGGAAATGGGTTCACTCTTATATTGAGAAAAATGAGATAGAAGATAGCTTGATTTTGGACAATGCCTTACTTGATATGTATATGAAATGTGGTACTCTTGAAGAAGCCAAGAGAATTTTTAAGAAGATGCCTGAAAAAGACTCGGTCTCATGGACTACTATGCTAGTAGGGTGTGCGAGTTTTGGGGAATTTGATGCTGCACGGTGTCTTTTCAATGAGATGCCAAGCCAAGATATCGCAGCTTGGAATTCCCTCATCTCAGCTTATGAACAGAGTGGGCAACCAAAACCAGCATTAGCTATCTTTCATGAGTTGCAACTAAGCAAGAAAGCGAAACCTGATCAAATTACTCTTGTAAGCACTCTCTCAGCTTGTGCTCAACTAGGCGCAATAGATTTAGGTGGATGGATCCATGTTTACATAAAAAAGCAAGGACTCAAGTTAAACTGTCATCTCACTACTTCACTCATTGATATGTATTCCAAGTGCGGAGATCTAGATAAGGCGTTTGAGGTGTTTCGATTTGCAGATAGGAAAGATGTTTACGTATGGAGTGCCATGATTGGTGGGTTGGCAATGCATGGACGCGGTAGAGATGCGATCGATCTTTTCTTGAAGATGCAAGAAGCGGAGCTTAAGCCCAATGAAGTTACTTTCACTAATGTCCTATGTGCTTGCAGCCATGCCGGATTAGTTGAGGAAGGTAGACTTTATTTCAACCAAATGCTTCCAATATATGGAATTTCGCCACAGGTGAAGCATTACGCGTGTATGGTTGATATCCTCGGTCGTGCTGGTTTCTTAGAAGAAGCCATGGAATTGATCGAGAAAATGCCAATCGTTCCAGGGGCTTCTGTCTGGGGCGCATTGCTTGGTGCATGCAAGACTCATGGGAATGTTAGTTTAGCGGAACAAGCATGTAGTCGTCTCCTGGAGTTGGAACCTAGGAATCATGGAGCTTATGTGCTTTTATCTAATGTATACGCGAAGTCTGGGAAATGGGATGAAGTTTCACAGTTAAGGAAGCTTATGAGAGATAATGGCATCAAGAAAGAACCTGGTTGTAGCTTGATTGAAGTTGATGGCATCGTTCATGAGTTTCTTGTCGGTGATAACTCTCACCCTCTATCGAAAAAGATCTATTCAAAGTTGGATGAGATAGCTTCAAGATTGAAATCAACTGGGTATGTGACAAAAAAGTCTAATCTACTCCAGGATATAGAAGAAGAGGATGTGAAAGAACACGCACTATATCTTCACAGCGAGAAGTTAGCGATAGCTTACGGGCTTATTAGTACAAGCCCGTCAACAGCAATACGGGTTGTGAAGAATCTCCGGGTCTGCGGGGATTGTCACTCTGTTGCTAAGCTTATCTCAAGGCTTTATAATCGAGATATAATGCTAAGAGATAGATATCGTTTTCACCATTTCAAAGGTGGCCACTGCTCTTGTTTGGATTATTGGTAATAAGGAATGGGTTGTTTATTCTTGAAGGGATTTGGTAGGAATTTACTCCTTTCCTTGGGAATTATGTCCTTTGCGCTGCTGGGATGTCTTCTACTTCATTTATTGGTTGCATCCTTCTCAGGTTCCTTATTCTCTCCCTCAAGTACTGTTTTCCTTAATTAGGTAACTTTTTTGTATGTATATCAGAGACATATTTATTCTTCAAGATGTAGATGAAACATGACATAAGAAGCAATTTTGTTGTATGATTCTTGTTTTTAGCATTTCAAGTATATCTATGTAATAGAACACAACTTTTTTTTTCTAGTCGTAACTTCTCTAATCGCAGTTATTAGTTGTTTTGTCCCAGTCATAAATTTAGAGTTAGAAATAAAAACATTGTTGCATCTCTCAACCATAATTTTCTGTACACAATTAATATCTTACTCAAATTTCTGGAGATAAATCTCAATGACAGAGTAGAGAAGTCCTCCATCATGTCCTTCCTCTCCCAAGAGTCGCACCCTCTATCTAAAGTTAAATCGGATCTAATAGGAGACGACAGTTAAAATAAAATGAAGAGCAACATTTCATTTATGTAAGTTTATATTTTTATGGTTCACTAATATTTCAATCCTTCAATTCAATTCTCACCAGCAGAATGCGATTGACAAAATTAATCGTGCCATAAAAACGGGTTATACCTAGTATATCTATAAAAGTATGAAGTGGGGATTTCCCCACAACCTCGCTCACCTTTTCTCCTCCCCTAACCACCTCATTCCACTAATTTCGAACTCTTTGAATTCATCACTTAATCGTCATTGACAACTTTCGTGTTTAAACCGTGTCTGCGATGAGTACTTTCCCATTAAACTAATTCTGATAAATTCGAGAATTATGTAATTGCTCGCTGAAAACGTCAAAAATATTCTGTGAGTTAGTCAAGTTCCTGATAGAACATGCCCCTTCCTAGAAATTAGTCATTTAGAAACATTGGCTGCTAATTGATTAAATATTTTCCTGATCTAGTTGACTACGTCAGAAATATTCCAAAGTTATTTTATATAACAATAAAAAATCCTCAGATAAATCTTAGTATTTGTTAAATAAAATGAGAAAACAGAAAAAACAAAATGAAGGGAATAAATAAAACTGAAAGAAAACCTTAAGAAAAGGAAAGGAATATGAGTTGGATTTTGTGTGGAAGGAATCAAGTCAACTGCATTTCAGGTGGTGTGCCATTTCAATGGTCGTTAGTCTTTCTATCTCCTATTACCCGCGCTTTTTAGCCGCCAGCCATTGACCTCACTACCCAAAAAAAGATACTTTTGGAGAGAGAAAGCACAGCAGCTGACCTACAAGTTTCTGATTTAAGAAGATGAGAGGGGACACTATAACTACCTTAACCCAACTTCTCTAACTTAAGTCTTCTCTATTCAACTTATCATCAGGGTTTTATTTCTGTACTGGTGGGGAAACAGAGAACCATCTTTTCAGGTTCCTCAAGGCTGATCAGGACCCATTTCCTTGCCATTCTAAGATATTATTGGGTTTTTCATTCTATTCAACTACCAGTAAGTTCATTTCCTAAAATAACTTTTTCTTTAGATGCTTTTCATCCTATTCACTTAGTAATCTACTTGTACCTCAGATAATGTTTAAGATTTTCTTCGTGTTTTGGATTGATTTGCTTCTTATATTGTTCAATTTCTTGTTTATATTTTATTCACTTGACTTCAATACATTTTAATGGTGAGTTTTGGTGGCTAAATGTTAAACAGGAAAGACATTGTTGGGTTTTGTTAAGAGTTATCAATGAAGCTCTGTTGTTTCCCGGTGTCTAGAGGGAGTACAAGGGAAAATGTCAACTCTTTGGATCCTACAGAAGGTAAGTAATTTAAATGGCTGGCTTGTTTATAGATATATGGATAGCTAATTTCTTGCGAAGTAACAGAAAGAAGGTTTAAGTAACTCAACTGATGCCAATATTGGTAGGAATTCCAACTTAGCGTGCCCTACTTTAGAAAACAGAGAAACTATGCTATGCTTATTTATTAGACATCTCTTCATGGATGAAGTTTTGGTTATTTATGTGGGAAAATAGATTGAAATACTGCATATTAATTACCAAAATAATGGACTAACATGGGTAGGTCCCATAACTAGAAACCGAAAAATTGTGTTTGTGCAAGTGCTGGTAGTATTAAGAAATAACAATCTACTACCTCTAAACATCATTCTTTTCCTCGGAGATAAATTTTCATGTATTTTTGTTTCGTTGCCTTCCCATTCTTGTTTTTCGGTTACGTGAATGCAATTTAACTCGGTTATGTACTGATGAGCTTATATGTTAATGTGTGGTTAGTGATTAAGACAGATATAAGGCTATTTTCTTATAACATGTTGAGGTCTGCAACCAGAAACTTTCACCCATCGAACAAACTGGGAGTGGGTGGCTTCGGAATCGTATACAGAGTAAGTCTGTGAGCACTTATTTGTTGTTACATAATGAGTTCATTATTGTCATATATAGAGTTCACTTACGAGCATGACCCTTGAAGTAAAGAGAACGAGGGACAGTTAATTATTGTTTTGAAATTTCTCTGGCTTTGTATTTTTTTGTCTCAGGGGATGTTAAGAGATCAGACCTATGTTGCGGTTAAGTGTCTATCTGCCGAATCTGCACAGGGAACACGCGAGTTTTTGGCTGAAATTGACACGATATCAAGTGTTAGACATCCAAATCTTGTTCAACTTATTGGATGTTGTATAGGAGGAAGCCAACGGATGCTGGTGTACGAGTATCTGGAGAACAATAACCTAGCAAGCTTTTTATTTGGTAAGTTTCGATTATGTGGATTTTTATGTGAAAACTACGCTCTAGTATAAAAACATGGTAGCAACTATCTAAAAGTTTTGGCAAGTGAGTTCCAACTGTAGTGCACTCCCTTTGAGGGATTAATTCAGGCCTTCGGGCATGAACTGAGTATCCCCAAGGTGCAACCCTCTGACTCAGTTATCACATTGTCACGAGGACTTGTACATAATCTCCATTGTTGTAGGACATGGCTTGGGACAGTACGATGGGATCAGAGTATTGCAACCCCCTCGTAGGGAAGCCATACCTTTAACCAACTAGAATAACAGTCTTGCTGAGGACTTAAGAGATGGAAAAGCATAAAAATTTAGACAATTAGGTAATTTTACATAGTAGACTTCTCATTTTTCATTCTTGAATTAATTCCTCTCCTAACCAATGAAGAATCCAAGATAATCGTTTATAATGATAAACTATTTCAGGTCCAAAGAGTAAAAGAATCCCTCTAGATTGGCCTAAAAGAGTCGATATATCCATTGGTATTGCTCGAGGACTTACATTTCTTCACGAGGAAACTGAACCATATATTGTACACCGAGATATTAAGGCTAGCAATATACTCCTAGATGGAGACCTAAATCCAAAAATCGGAGACTTTGGGCTGGCAAAACTTTTTCCAGACAATGTCACTCACATTAGCACCCGCGTTGCAGGAACAATGTGAGTAGAACTTCTAAGTAGAGTTTCTTAACTAATTGCTTTTATTTAACAAAATCAAGCTCATAAAATATTGGCATGGAGTGAGGCAACTTGTTCCATAATAAAGTGATCTTTACATCTTTGTTATGTTTTCTTACATATCTTTGTTTGGACTATATTTCATATTTTCTTGTTGTCATTTATATGCAGTGGTTATTTGGCACCTGAGTATGCCTTACTAGGACAGTTGACGAAAAAGGTCGATATCTATAGTTTTGGAGTCCTTCTGCTTGAAATTATCAGTGGCAGAAGCAGTAGTTCATCAGCGTGGGGAATGAATATGATGCTTCTTGTGGATTGGGTATATTTCTGACTCATTCTCTTATTATCGTGAAATGAAGATTTGATTAAATAAACCATGGCAGTTCAAAATTTCAAATACCATTTCATATCTGCAAGAGGTTGTTGAGAAAATAGTCCACGTAAACAAAACGAACTCTCAAGACCTAGAATAATCTAAGCATTTCCACTCATTGCCAATTGGTTGAGTAGGATGGCCACTAATTGGAAATAGTATCAGAGCTAGGCTGACACATGATGGGTCTAGCAGCACGCATCATCTGTCTTTTTTTTGAATGGTTAGGTGTGTCTCGAACCCTTGACCTTTTAAGCCTTGACCTTTTAAGCTCAAAGAATCCTACAAGTAAGGGAGCATGAAAGAACATCTCAACTTCGAAAAAGGGTATGAATATAATATCTAAGGTTTGTGCATTAACTGCCCATTGGTTCGGACTTACTAATTTAAGAGTTGGAAAACCTTTTCATGCTTACAATTTTCATGTTATGTTCGTGTACTATTATTCAATGTTACCAGGTACGCGGATCACTCCGGTACGTGGTATGAGTACCGGTACGCGATTCACTACTATGTGAGTTTCGGGTACACTGGGGTATACCTCTTCGGTACACTCTTTTTTATCGCGGGACATTTTGGACTAATTTCTTAAATAATGTAACCTCCTTATGATGCATATATAATAGATATATCTACTCTCAGACATCTTCTTGAAACTTAAAATCTTAACAACTTAATCAAATAAGGTTAATACCCTGTTGGCCCTTAATCTGTGATCAATTGGCCCCCAGAAGTGTCTGGCAGTTCGTTTTGGCTTCCAAAACCCAATTTTTTCCCCAAAAACTACCTTTCTGGCATGTGATTTTGATTTTTTAATTTATGACATCCTTTTTCCTTCCACATCAGCGTCTCACTCCACATCATCAAACCCTTTCCCTTACCTCTTCTTCATCTTCACGATTGCCGGCAAGAGGTCACTGGTTGGAAACCTTCTCCGGCAACCCTAAAAAAAACTTTCTTCTTTACTCTCACCACCACCAACACCTTCTTTCTCTCTCCTCGCTTCTCTTTTTTTTTTCCTCTCTCGGTTCCTCTTTGCCGGCAAAAACCCTACAAAGGGGAACCTTTGTCGTTGTCACGAAGGAGTTCTCTCAAACTCTCTAGAAGGTTTCTTGATCAGAAATCCTTCTTCATGCAGAACGTCCAAATTTGGAAACCTTTTGTGAAGGATAAGGGTTTCCAGATTTGGAGACCCTTCACGAAGGAGTTTCGCTTGAGCTCCTTTGTGAAGATGAAGGTTCCCTTTCGCTGGGTGCTGGAGAAAGGGAACCTAGAGAGAGATAAAAGCGAGGAGAAATGGAAGGTGTTGGTGGTGGTGGGAGAAGAAGAAATTTTTGTTGTTGTAGGTCGTCGGAGAAGGTTGTCGCGCGGCGACTCTGAAGAAGAAGAGATGAGGTGTAGGGTTTGATGATGTGGTGAGAGGGTGATGTGGACGAGAGAAAAAAGGATGAGGTGGATAAATAATTAAAAAGAATATCAAAATTCAATAATGTGAGAAGGGTATGTTTTGAAAAAATTAGACAAAATTGACTGTTTGGACCAAAACAAACTATAGAAGACTTACGGGATCAAAGCTGCCAGTTGGTCACAAATTGAAGACCAAAACGGAATTAACGCTTAAAAGAATCTTGTAGTCAACTAGTGAAACTTTAAGATTTTTCAAAAGATTTGGATTGATTAAGACTAATAACTCCAATATGCCCAATTTAGAGTACGGAATCGCGAACACCTAAAAAGGGGGAATCGGGCGGTACGCAAGGGAGAGTAGAATACCTGGTATCGTTGGTATTGTTTACTTCCCCAACTGAGTCATTGTGTTTGCTTAGGTATTTTTGTTTTACACTCATAAAAGACCAAAATTTATCGTTTAATTGAATATTGCTCGGGTGTTATTACAGACATGGAAACTTCGTGAAGAAGATAGGCTCTTGGACATTGTCGACCCAGAACTAGTAGAGTACCCTGAGAACGAAGTACTACGTTTCATTAACGTAGCAATCTTTTGCACGCAAGCAGCACCGAGCCAGAGACCATCCTTCAAGCAAGTTGTGGAGATGCTCACAAAAGATTTGGTCCTCCCTGAAATGCAGCTTATCCGGCCTGGATTTCACAAGAGCAATATTACCCACGACTCAGTAAGTGGTAGTTCTCTACAGAGCTCCTCACCCCATATTAGCAAGAGAGAGCTGCAACCTAGGTGAGAATTGAGGTTCATGGTATTCGGTATATGGAAGCATTGGGTAATTTCTAGCATTCTCCTTGTAATAAGTGCTTAATTGTACGATTTTTCACTACTACATGTTCGTGTGAGAAAGAAAGAGTCAGTATAAATGTAAATTCAATGTGTCTAGCAATAAAAATAAACTGACATTTTCAGCTTTATTTTGCACATTTTACTCCTTTTGCCGCAGTTTTGGGAAATAAAAAAATTTTTCTACAAAATTGGTCAACTAAGATTGACTTTTTTATTTCTGTTTGTTGCAATAGGCCTTCCAATCTTAGAATTAAAAAATTAAACTTTTATAAGATCCCACAAAAGAATTTAAATAAACTTTTATAAACTTAAACAAAATCTTTCTAGGATCTAAACCTTAAACTCCTTTCAAATGTTGCTTCTTTTCTTTATCTTCTTCTCTAAAGCTTTGTATTCTTCTAATCACTAAACCATAAAAACATGTAGAACAAATCTAATATGTTTAGAAGTTATGAAAAAAATGTTTTAAGACTTAAAACTAAATGATTTCTAGGGTTAGAATGTGTTTACCTTTCTCGGGGAAGATGAATGGATGAAGAAACTTATTTTGGACGTCACATGGAAGATGTATTAAGAGCTTCAAGAGATTTTGTTTGATGATTTCTAGGGTTCAGAATGTTGTTTCCCTCTTTATCTCTCTAACTTTGTTGCTGATTTTAGAGAAATAAGGGTAGTAGGGGTTGGAGATTTGGGGAAGATAAGCAAGAGAAGTGATGGAGAGGGAAGAACAAAAAGTTTGACTAAAAGTTATGGAACAGATGAGATAGATGAGTTTTCTCTAGACTAATAACCGACTGAGGTTTTTTGACATCAACAATTGGCGCTAGAAGGAGGGTTGACTCCAATAAAATCATCAATTCGGTAACCTGAATCTCTACTCAATTCTTTATAGAATTACTTTTTGTTACTTTGTGCGAGCTTTGCTTCAGAGATATCTTCACAAAAGGATATTTACATCGAAACCCTGGCGTTCTCCAGCGAAGAAAAACGAGGAGGGGGAGAAGAAAGAAGGAGAAAAGACTTAGATTACAAAGAAACAAGGATTCCCTAGAGAACTTTTTTTTACAATCTACAAAGTAACCTTGAGGACCTCCCCCCCCCCCCCCCCCCCCCCATCTCCGAGATGCTAGAATGACAATCCAGTGACAGTCTACAACACACATTTGGAAAATCACTCTGATGCATCAGTTTCACAACATCAAATTCACCCACATTCTGAGAAAATGCAATGCTCCACCGACAATCTTGCCAAATGGGCGCGTAATAACAGAAGTACAAAAATTTTCAAAGTGTTCTTCGTATGTTGTCGCAATTGTATAGTAATAGTACTGTTACTTATTAATATAATGGTACTTGCAACAAAAAAACGTTGTAAATACTATTTAGCACAAAAAGTCGCAACCTCAAAACCTATTTATTTTTGGCACACTTTTTCTTCAAGTTAGAGCATCTCTAATGCAAAACTCAAAAAAAAAAAAAATCGATTAGTTTACATATCAAGTCTTAGTTGAAATGTCAACACTTGGTTGTTTAAGTGGTTGATAGTGTTGACATAAATTCTAAAACCCGATAAGTCACAAGTTCGATTCTCAAAAGGGGTGGAATTCATAGTTATTGAATTTGGGTTATTAAAGGTATAAATAATAAGTTTGTCGGGCTTTAGACTCTATGTTGTTGGGTTTTTCTTATCACATCTTGATGATGTATCAATAATGTTTTGTAATGACTAAGGTATATTGTAGTCGATTTCTCAAAAAAAAAAATCACAATTGAAATTCTTTTTCCTAAATGACCACTATTGAGAAACTCAATTAAAAAGACATGTACAATGCAATACTCAAAAAATTCCAAAATAACTTAGGTGTCATTTTCTAGATGGGCAGTTTTGTTCTTAATACTTAAATAGATAATTGAGACACTGAAAAAAAATCTCAAGTATTGAATTTCTTCTTGAGACATCTTCGAATTAATAAGCCACATCATCTTAAAATCAAAATTGAATTTTGTATTAAAAATAGTTTTTTGTAGAAGGGAAATAAAAAAAATTCTAGGTGGCTCCTACTGTTTTGCAGTGGAGATGCTCAAATATCCCTAAACAACATTTTTAGTTTTCATCTAACATGGTATGTACATTTTTTTTTTTTTGGAAGACGACTACGATCTACGTACATCGTGATATTTGGCATTATCATAGATGTGATAAGCTCGATAACTGCCCACTCAAACATTAACAAGACAATATAGCCTATAGCCCAAAAAGACAATTGACCTGAAACCCAACAACTTTATTAATATCTACATAATCCTGTTAGGTCCCAATCAGAACAGAAGAAATAAAGATGGATAAAAGAAACAGTATTCTACTTAGGGCTAGAATCAACCACTATTTGATTTTAATTTTTCGAATCCCCTTCTACGTAGCCAGTACATAAGTTTAAATAGAAAGAAAACAACTAGTAACTACTCCCTACTTCTTAGGTCATATCCCAAGATTTCAGGATACACTAAAAGACTACTACTTGAATATAACTACCCACTTCTTGACTTATTCTACTTTGAACTTTGAATACGAAATCAGTAATAACTAAAATACTTTGGGTTCTTCTTTGTCACTCTTTTTGACTTTCTTGGCTCATCAATACCTTCCCCATTAGTTGGAACCTTGTCCTCAAGGTTCAAATTTATGAATCTGTCCCTGATGTCTTGTGAGCTTTCCCAAGTTGCATCCTCTTTTGGTAGGCCCTTCCACTTGATCAAGCTTTCTTCGTGAAACTTGGAGCCTTGTTTGATCCAACGACTATCTAGAATTGCCTCAGGTTCTAAAGTAACCTCACCATCTTCAGCAATGGGTGGTAATGATGTACTTGGTGCGACGTGCTGCCCAATTTTTCGTTTGAGAAGTGAGACATGAAAAACTGGATGAATTCGAGACCCTTCTGGTAGTCTAAGTTTATAAGCTACAACTCCAATTTTTTCTGTAATCTGGTATGGCCCATAAAAAAAACTTGCAAGTTTCTGATAGGCTCTTTTGAACACTGATTGTTGTCGATAAGGATGGAGTTTTAAGAATACCCAATCACCCACCTGGTAATCTATGTCTCTTCTCTTGCAATCAGCCTGTTGCTTCATTCGATTATTTGCTGTGTGTAAATGATCCTTGAGTTGTCGAAGCAAGGCATCACGAGCAGTCAAACTCTGATCTACTTCATGTACGGGACTGAATCCTTCATTGTAGTAAGGAATGGTTGGTGGTGGTCTTCCATAAAGAGCTTGGAAGGGAGTCATTCCCGTTGAAGCATGAAACGTTGTATTGTACCAAAACTCTGCCCAAGCCAAGAAAGAATGCCATTTCCGAGGTTGTTGGGACACAAAACAGCGAAGATATTGCTCAATACAACGGTTAACCACTTCTGATTGTCCGTCAGTCTGCGGGTGATAGGCAGAGCTCATTTTTAGTTGAGTGCCTGACAATTTAAAGAATTCCCGCCAAAAATGACTAATAAATACCGGATCTCGGTCACTGATTATAGAACGAGGCAGACCGTGAAGCTTGACCACTCCTTTGATAAATTTCTCCGCTACTATCTTTGCAGTGTATGGATGAGATAATGCCAAGAAATGAGCTGATTTACTTAATCGATCAACAACCACAAGAATTGTATTTTTGCCTTGTGAAGGGGGCAGACCTTCTATGAAATCCATAGTTATGTCATCCCAAACTTGACAAGGGATTGGCAAAGGTTGTAACAGTCCAGCTGGTGACAATGTTTCAGCCTTAGATCTCTGACATACGTCGCATGAAGTAACGTAGTTCTTCACTTCTTGATGCATGGAAGGCCAAAAGAATTGCTGAGCAAGTCTCTTATACGTTCGAAGTACGCCTGAATGGCCACCCATTGGTGAGTCGTGGTATTCCCGCAAGAGTTGTTGTATAATGCTAGAATTAGGGGGTACCACCACTCGATTTCTGTAAAAAACTAATCCATTACGCCATGAATAAGGGTCTCCAGGGTTTTCAGTAGCCATTTTACTGATTTTCTTCATATAAGGATTATCATGAGCTTCCGCTTTAATTTCCTCCCAAATCTGAGGTCGAGAGACAAATAAAGAATCGAGGATCAGACTACCTGGCAATCGCGATAGTGCATCAGCAGCATTATTTTCACGACCTGGTTTGTATGTGATTTCATAATCATAGCCGAGCAATTTAGACACCCAACCTTGTTGCTCTGGTGTTATTATTCGTTGTTCCAACAAGAACTTGAGGCTGCGTTGGTCAGTTTGAATGTAGAATTTGCGACCCAGCAAATATGGTCTCCATGTTTGGATGGCTTTGATAATTGCAAGCATTTCTTTAGCATATATGGACCAAGATCGTTTTGTGACTCCCAAGGCTCGACTCATGAAGGCAACGGGTCTCCCTTGTTGAGATAAAACAGCTCCAATGCCTTCTCCCGAAGCATCTGATTCGATGGTGAAAGGTTCGTTAAAATTTGGCATGGCTAAAGTAGAGGTACTGGTCATAGCATTTTTGAGTTCCAAAAATGCCTTTTCAGCCTCCTCTGACCATCCATACTTCCCCTTCTTCAAAAGATTAGTAAGAGGACGTGCTATGATGCCGTAATTGCGAACAAATTTCCGATAATAACCTGTCAAGCCTAAAAATCCACGCAGTCCAGATATATTAGTGGGTCGAGGCCATGATAACATGGTCTGAATTTTCGATTGATCCACTTTAACTCCATTTGGAGTTATTATATGACCCAAGTATTCAAGTTCTTGCTGTCCAAAAGCACATTTGCTGGCTTTGATATAAAATTTATGATGCCTTAATATTTCGAAAGCCTTCTTCACATGTTCAAGATGAATGGTCCAATTAGGACTATAAATTAGGATATCGTCAAAGAAAACTAGTATAAACTTTCGAAGATAAGGCCGAAATATGGAGTTCATAATCGCTTGAAAAGTAGACGGAGCATTAGAAAGACCAAAAGGCATTACTAAATATTCATAATGGCCATTATGAGTGCGAAACGCTGTTTTATGAATATCAGTGTGATGGACTCTAACTTGATGATATCCTGCCCGTAAATCAAGTTTGGTGAAGTAGGTTGCTCCATGGAGGTCATCTAACATGTCGTCGATGGTAGGAATCGGGAATCGATCTCTGATTGTTACAGCATTGAGGGCTCTATAGTCTGTGCAAAAACGCCATGAACCGTCTTTCTTTTTCACCAACAAGACAGGAGATGAATAAGGACTAGTGCTGGATCGAATGAAACCCAATTTAAGCATGTCCTGAACCTGCTTTTCTATTTCAGCCTTTTGGAAGTAGGCATACCTGTATGGTCGTACATTGACAGGCTCCGTTCCCTCCTTCAAGTTAATGTGATGTTCTACCTCTCTGGTGGGCGGGAGTTGTGTCGGTTCTTGAAACAAATCCTCAAACTTATGTAGTAGTTCTTTCATTTCCGAATGAACTTCTAATGGTGTTTGATCAACATTTTTCTGGATACAAATGGCAAACATGGAGTTACCTTGTCGAAACTCCTTGGAAATGGCCTGCACTGTTGCTGGTTGTATTGCTTTTGAATCAATGCCTCGCAATATATGCTTTTGATTGTTCCACTGGAATTCCATGGTCAACTCCTTCCAGTTACACGCCACTGTCCCCAATCGCTCCAACCAATGTATACCTAACACCATATCCAATCCAACTAATGGCAAGGCATAAAGAGTAAGATTGAAAGGAATACCTTGTAGCAGGACGTGGACATTTTCAAACCTCCCTTGACACTTTAGTCGTCCCCCATTTGCCACCTTAACATCAACAGGTTTCGTAGGGATGACTGGTAGTTGCAACAAATTAGCTAACTTGGCACTAATGAAGTTGTGAGTGGATCCACTATCGATTAAGACAACCATTTCACGTTGTTTGATTTTCGCCATCACCCGCATGGTCTTGTAAGATGTCCAACCTGAGATTGCATGTAGGGATATTTCAGGTTGAATTTCTTCATTTTCTCCTTCCACCGAATCATGAAGGTTACCTTCTAATAATAGAAGATGTGGCCCACGACATTTATGACCAGGTGTAAAATTTTCATCACAATTAAAGCACAACCCTTGTGCCCTTCTCTTTTGCATCTCATCCCATGTGAGTCGCTTCATCGGTGTTGGTGCTTTGGATTTTGTAGAGGAGTTGAACTCAGCCACATTAGGGGTGCGCATAACTTTCCGATTTCGTGTAAGCTGTTCATCTCGCATTCGTGCAAGGCTGATTGCTTCTTTTAAAGAATTGGGTCTGAACATCCTGATGCCATCTGCTATCTCAGGCTTTAGGCCTCCCATGAAAGTCCCTACAAGAGCCTTTGGCGTCCATCCATGAACCCGATTACCCAATCGTTCAAATTCTTTTTGATAGTCCCGTAAAGAGCCGCATTGTCTAACTCTTGAGAGGGCTTCATCAAAGTTTTCACATTCAGTAGGACCAAACCTCGCCCATAGCTCTTCCTGGAAATTAGCCCAGGTCACTTGCTTACCTTCTTCTTCAAAAACCTTTCTTAACCATTGCCACCATTGGTTAGCCTCACCTTCAAGGTGAAAGGAGGCTAATCCCACCTTTTGTGTTTCATTAGTGCCTTGATATTTAAAAAATTGTTCCACTTTCGAAAACCATTCTGTTGGGTCATCTCCAGAGAATCGTGGAAACTCCAACTTAGCTGTTTTCGAGGAATACGTTGGTCGCCCTCCTTCGTAGTTGTCTCGTGTGTCTTCTTTATTAGAGTGAGTACGAGCAGTTCGATTATTGTTGTTGCTGCTGGACATCTCTTTATGAAATAACAAATTTTCTGAAAGTTTACTAATAGCAGCTTCCATTTGGTTTAGCTTGTCAGCAATACCAAGTTCCATTCGGCTGAAGTTGTCTTGGAGTCCTCCAAATCCAGCCTCCAAACTTTCAATTCTTTCCTTGTTAGTTGTCATTGAATAAAGCTCTGGTACCAATGTTAGGTCCCAATCAGAACAGAAGAAATAAAGATGGATAAAAGAAACAGTATTCTACTTAGGGCTAAAATCAACCACTATTTGATTTCAATTTTTCGAATCCCCTTCTACGTAGCCAGTACATAAGTTTAAATAGAAAGAAAACAACTAGTAACTACTCCCTACTTCTTAGGTCATATCCCAAGATTTCAGGATACACTAAAAGACTACTACTTGAATATAACTACCCACTTCTTGACTTATTCTACTTTGAACTTTGAATACGAAATCAGTTATAACTAAAATACTTTGGGTTCTTCTTTGTCACTCTTTTTGACTTTCTTGGCTCATCAAATCCCAATTCAAATAACCAAAGATTCCACTTTTCTGGGATTTGAACCTGGGACCTCCAGGGGTTCCTGGAGTTTATGTCAACACCTTTGAACCACTTGGGCTACCAACTGTTGACAACATGGTATATACATATACAGGCTTTTGTGGCAATTTTTGTATTGGAGATGCTCAAATATCCATAAACAACGAGCCAATCGCAGTCCCATTGCCGAACTGCAGGTCGGCAATTTTGTAATCTCGAAGACAATAAAAATGCAAATCCACAAATGAGTATGTGCAATCAAACGGCTGAGATGAGGCCACATGGATCTCTATATGACTTTTGTTAAACCAAAGCTTCAAAATGTATGCTACACTTCACTGACAATTAAAAAAAAGGGTTCTAAGGAGTGTCTTTTGAGGTCATCTTAACTGCTCAAGCATTGTAAGAGGAATCCTATTCAACTTTTACTGGCATCCCACTACCTTTGTTAGTTGTAAAGTACAGTTGATTCCTTCCTTTCTGATCTCTGCAGAAAACATTGAAAAGAATCTACAAATTGGACCCATTTTCACCAGAATCCAGGAAACTACTTATCCCCCAGAGTATTATGGTGATGATGAGACTGGTGAGAGGGCTCCTGGAGTCCTATCACATGGGGATGGATAGGCAGGAAGAAGAAGACAGACAGGTCCACTAAGTAGTGGAATTTTGTTAAAAGGGATTTAAATTTGCTTTAATTACACAAGTATAACTAAATTAAATTGACTATAAAACCAACAGCAAATGATTAATAGGTAATCAGGATAACTAAGAACAACGATCGAGCACATTTCAGTATATTAAAATATCAGTGAAGTATCTCAAAGGTTATACACCAGAATCACCAAATCTGCTATTCAGGATCATTAGAATGTAAAAGTTGTTTCTATATCTCACTGAACCAAAATACAGGAATGGTGAAACACCTGAAATTTTCTATTTTAGGTTTTCAGTAGAAAACCAAACTCTCATAATCCTTACAAAAGTTATATATACTTATATAGTATAGAGAGAAGAGAGAGACAGTTGTACATGTACCTCAATATAATCGATAAACCTGCAGAAAGGCACCACAGAGAAAGTGTACCCGACTGCTTTCGCTAATAGTACAAAGAGTAGTATTCACTATACATGAGAGTGACTTTGAAGCATGTCTTTCTTCACCTCCCACTCTGGCTTAATGGAGAAGATCTACCTTCCCTGTCATTGCCAATATCAATGTCTGCTAATTCGTACACGTCCAAACATGTGGTGGTGTTGTTATTGATGCTTTGCTCAGAACTAGCATTACTGCTCGTGGCAATAGGAGAATCGGAAACACTCACAGGCCTGCTTCTTGTTGGTCCTGATCTTACACTATACATAGAGGAAGCTGGAATATTTGTCATTAATGGACGTAAGCTCCCTGGAATTGTTCGCCTTATATCCTGCTCAAGAATAAGTCTGTAGATAAATATTTGACATATTTGGGAGCAGCTGAAATATCTAGGGAAGAGAAGGGAACGTATCGAACAATTGACTAGAGCAGAAGAAACAAAAACAGAAACTCGTGCAGGTAGAAAGATTAACAACCAATTCTGATTCATCTTACAAAACACAATTGTAGCATACCAGATAACCAACATATAGAAAGCAACAAGTGCTTCAGCTATTTTTTAATCTAAAATCATCATATTGGGAAACCCTAATCCCAAAAATGCGGGTATGTTTGACATACGTTCTATGAGAATTATTTCTAGGTCATATATATAATGGCCCATCAGTTGTAATTGTTTCCAACGTAATTATTACCCTAGCAATAGTACAACACATTCTCTTTCAGTCAACTCTTTAGTTCTCTTATGTTTTCTTTTGTTATTCAACATCTATCCTACTACAGACTGTCATGTTGTATGACATTGATGATCTCCATACTAGTAGCCATCCTTGTGTTCTACCAAATTAGCTATTATGAAGTATTATAAAATTAAAAATAAAGTACAAGAGTAGAGAAGTGATACGTACCATATGTCTCATCGCCATGTCTAAGGATTTTTTAGATAGTGTTCTTCCAAAGCCGGATGTATCCAGGGATGAAGATGATTTTCCTGTGGAGTTATTAATGGCAGATCTTTGGTCATCTTGTCTTGGAGGTGCCAGCTTTCGCATGTTTACAACTCTTTCAACCATCTGAGTTCCCATTAGAACAGGGTTCACATCGTCACTGACGTGAGAATATGCTCTGCTAGATGCAGGAACAGAACTCCTGTTATAAATATTGCCATTTGGAGTCCTTCCTCTAGATGGAGAGCATGATTGCCGCCTCGGTTTTCCATTACCATTCTCGGCAGAGGATCTTGCATCAGGAGCTCCAGGCCTACCCCTTGAGGCAGAAACTGGTCTTGCAGGCATTGATGTCCGTAAATTTGGGGGAGCATCTAGTGAAAACCCAGGCATATCTGAGGGTTTCCATGGTTTGGATTTTATTGTGGGTGAACTACCACATGATGGTGGGTTTTTCATTGTTGTGGGAGTTGACTTAATCTCAGAAGAAGACCGAGTGGGGCCTGACAGACTTGATACAGTTGATGGGGTTGATGATCTTCGAGTCGGTGTTGCTGCCCTTGACGTGGATTTGGATGCTGGTACAGTGGATCTGGCTGTAGGTGTGGAAGATCTTGCAGAAGTAGTTGAAGATCGTGCAGAAGGGGTTGAAGATCGGGCTGAAGAGGTTGAAGATCGGGCAGAAGGGGTTGAAGATCGTGCGGAAGGCGTTGAAGATCGTGCAGAAGGGGTTGAAGATCGTGCAGAAGTGATTGAAGATCGTGCAGAAGTGATTGAAGATCGTCCAGTGGGAGTTGAAGATCTTGCAGCAGCAGCAGCTACGGGCTTAGAAGAAGGTAAGGTTGCCCGTGAAGTTGGTGTGGAAGGCCTAGAAGATCTTGAAGGTTGCTTAGACATGGAAGGTAATGTGGGACGTCCGGTTGGAGTTGCAGGCCTAGAACTAGTTGTACTTCGTCCTCCTGATGATGAAGGTCGCCGTACTTCTGCATTTGAAGAGTTCAATCCAGGAGCCAAAGTTGGTGGGCTAGATACTGAGTTGCTCCTTGAAGCAAACTCGGCAGGGGAATTGGCTAACTGCAAAGCATCAGAGTATTCCCAATCAGTTTATAGTGCATTTCAAGCTATTTCTCACTTCATCAAATCACATTTTAAGGCACTACAACTTCTCCAAATAGTAAGTGGTAAAGATGCAATCTAGCAATTGAATTGTAACAGGTGCAGCGACATGAAAAATGTATTTTAGGTTGTTACAGTAAGGTTAGATTTGCACAAGTTCTCTCGTGTTTGTATTATGAGAATATGAGCCCATTCTAGTATTCTACTACTACCACCTGGAAGATCAACATCATTTAGAGTATCTTTTATGATAATAAATACCAAAAGCTCAAATGATTTGGATACCCTACCCTTGACTTTGGAGCAGCAGGATGACCTGCAGGAGTTCCAATTTGGCTCATAACACTTTTTTGTGATTCCATTTCTAGAGAAGGAAACAGAGGAGTGCCAGGTGGTGTTAGAAGCCTGCAGAAAGAGGAGAACATCAATAAAAATTAATGATAAAAGAGTACCCATCTGGTTCATATCTAGTATGACACTTATGCATGAAATCAAAATACAATTTCAAATGCATTGATGTCCCCGTAATAACAGAATACTATCTAACATTCGAACAACATAAGCCCTCTAAACAGCAAAGTTCAGATCAAATAACCATTAATTTTTCTTATATACATCATCTGTCTCGCTATCAAGATGTAGCATAAGATCTAAGAGAATGTCCTATAATTTTTTAAATTCCAATTGGGTGTGTGTATGATAGTCAAGGAGTTAGCTTTATTTACTTGTTCTACTGGGAACTAGATGCAAAATGTATTTAGTAAATTTTGTACCCTCAAGTTTTACAACAAGTTCTCACGATGGACCAATCTTCAACATGATTTTTATCAAATGATTAACTGAGTCAGGAGAAGGAACACTGAGCAAATGTCCACTAATGTAGTATTCAGCATTAAAATCGAAACCCTACTTGGCTATGATTATGTACCAGTACTAAGGGATGTTTGCAAAATTTGAATTAGCAGCAAAGTCAGCATATAACAAAAGGAAGATGGTTATATATCAGAATATAACATGTAGACTACTTTGCTCATAATCAATGTTGAAAAAGTCCCTTTCAGTATAAATGAGCAAACTACCATTGAAATAACATTACAATTCAAAGAAATGATTTTGCATTACCAGTCATAATCATTTTTATCGTTTTCAGAGTTCAAGAAATCATCGGTAGATGTCTTCCGTGCAGGAACAGAAGGCACAATCTTGAATATGGGAGAAGTGCCTGGTTTAGATACTGCAACAACGAACTATCAGTGAGCTAAAAAGAGAAAACAACCATACAGACAACAAAGATAAATATACCCGCCAAAGCTAGCACGACATTGAGCTCTAAGAAAACGTCGATTTGTAGATAAGTTAAAGAGATTGATAAGGAAAATTTTGGTTCGATTTATGACAGGAATCTATCCCAAAACTCACACTTCACTTGAACTATCCAGTCAGTGTTCATCAAGAGGCTAACATTATTAAGAACTTAAAATCAACAAATTTAGAAATTTAGAGAACCTACTTCGACTACACTCTTCAAAATACAAAAAGTGAAGTTGAAACTTGACTATGATGATCACTCTGGACTTTGGACCACACATACATAAAAAGGGTACTTCAAAAAATTGACACATTAATATTTGAAGAAATCAATTTTCCATTTGATTATGGGTACAAGAAAGATCTAACTGGTCAGGTTTTCAACTACAAGAATTGATTGGTATAAGGGTTTGTTGAACTTTATATCAAAATATAATCAACTCAAATTATTTCAAATCTAATGAATAGATTCTGGATGAACACCCAGAGCCAAAATCCTCAAAATAATATTTTTTTTTTTTTCAGTGAGTGTTAAAAAACAACTAACAAGATACTAAAAATGTCAAAAAGACTAAAGTAAAATACCTAATGGAGCATCAAATTCTTCAGAGTTATGAATAAGAAGCTGATTACTCTTTTCTTTCTCACGTTTCCTCATCTCAAGAAACAAAGCAAGTTCTTCTTCCTTCTCTTTCGTCACATTTCCAATTTGGTTTCTCCCTTGTTGTCTCCTTGCTGCCTGCATTTGTGAATCCGGTGCCCTAAAACTACGATTCATCTTCAAATCTTCACTCTCTCACTAAATTACACCAAAATAAAAAGATTTTGGTACAGTGAAAATGATTTTGAGGTGAAAAACATTTAGGTGAAAAGATTTTGAGGTCAAATCTTCAAATCTTCAAATCTTCACTCTCTCACTAGGGACACTAAAACCTAACTTGAAAAACAAAAATCTCCAGATCTAGGGTAGAGGTGAAAAGATTTAGGTACAGTGAAAATGATTTTGAGAGAATGGGAGTGACATTTGTTGCTTCATTTACAAGAATGGAATAATCTAATAAGAAGAAGTTAATAAGGCAAGTGATCTTCAACTGAAAACCTAATTCTTATCTGCTACTTCTGTTATGACGGCGTTTGATTTCAAAATGGAAATCTTTAGCTTGAATCCACCGTCATTGTCTTAGAGAGAGAGAGAGAGAGAGTTATTTAGTTATGAAGAAGAATTAGAGAGAGGAAATGATTAGTTAGGGAAGAGAGAGTGGTGAAATAAAAAGATAATTTTGAGTGGAAGGAACCAAACGGGGCCTTAGAGCAAGTCCAATGGGGAGCGGTCCCAGGGCCCTTAATTCACCTTTTCATTCAAATTTAAGGGCCCGGGCTCAGACCCTCAAAATCAGCTCCATGGTGGAGCGGTCCCGGCCCTTAAATTTTAATGAATTTTTAAGTTTTTAAATAATGTGTTGGATTATTTTTAAGTTTAAATTTTTTTAAGTTTTTTAATGAATTTTTAAGTTTTTAAATTAATGAGTTATTTTTATTTTGTTTTTACAAAAAAAAATAATCCCACCGTTGCATGTGATCAAACGGTGGGATTTGCTCCCCAATGTGACCGTTGGAGAGCCCCAACGGTCCCTTGGGGAGCTAAGGGCCGGCCCCTAATAAGGGGCCGACCCTTATTTCCCTCAGCCCTCCGCCCGGGACCAGTTCCACTCTAATGGGGAGGATGGGGTGTCCCGAGCCCTTAATTTGAATTAAGGGCCCGGGACCGCTCCCCATTGGACTTGCTCTTAAGAGGAGGAGGAGAATGGGGACAAGATCGGTTCATATTTGCTTTTTGAACCTTTCAAACTTTTAGGGTCATATAGGGGTACTAGTTCAATTGATTCCAACATGGAGTGTTTCAACAAAAATGGTAGTAGTAAGAGTTGACCATAGTCATCTTGTAGACTATAGTTATCTTATATAAGACATAGGACTATAGGAGTGAAGAGAATGGGAATGAAACAATATGATGGAAAAAAATAAAAAAGTGATTTCATCTCTAAAATCTATTAGTGAAGCAACAATTATTGTAACTACTCTGTCGTCTAGACTTATTGGTTCTTCAAAAGTAGAGGTTGAAGACAACTGATTTCAAGATAAGAAGAAGTACGAGTTAAAATTAATGGTGTGTTTGGTTGCAGGAATCTTAAGTAGGATTCCTATCAAAAGTGGAATGTGGTAGGAATCATGAATCCTTGGTCTGTTTGGCTACCAAGAATCCTAAGACTCTTGAATCCTAAGGATTCTTAATTCCAAAATTTGTATTGGACCAAAATCCTCCCTACCCCTTAGGATTTGCTATGATTTTGGATTAATGAACTTAAATTTCACACTTAAAGTCAACAAAAAAATGTTTCTTCTACAAAATCATTATTTTTTTCAAAATCATTATTTTTTTCAAAAATCATATTTTTTCTAAAGACGTTTAAAAATACTCAAAGAATAATAAATCATAGGATTCTTAGTTGCCAAACAAGCCAAAATATATTACTTGGATTCATGAATCCGTGGAATCATGAATCCCAAGGACTCATGAATCCGCAGATTCATGATTCCGCCATCCAAACACACCATAAGTTGTCTTAATACTGATAAGAATTCATATGACTGACAAATTTATGTTTCTTCTTCTGTTGAGATAATTTCTATAGTTCTTTAGTTTTCTTGATAAGTTGAGTTGTTACGAGACGATCTGTACAAAATACCTATAGTTATAAATCGAAACAAAATAAGGAATTCCCAAGTGAGAGTAGAGGTGAAATCGAGTCTTGAACAAATGCCCTCTTTGCCCTAGTTCAGATATGAGCAAGCCATTTAAGTTAAAGTGTCAGTCCCAAATTTCCTTAGTCATATCATGATATGTAGAAAAGCTCTTTAGATCTGTAAAACATATTCTTGAATTTTGTGAATTCGATTAAATAGAAACAGATTAGCTTATTGGTATACTACTACATTCGTCGGAAATCCAGTTTGCTTCAAATATTTCCGCTCTAATCATGTCAGAAAGGAGCAATTTGATTCGAGCACTAGATTAACATGTTTATTTAGAACGAGTCTAAATCAATCAGATGCTAGTTCTGTCATTGTTCACTCGGTTATTTGAATTAGTTGAGGTGGTTGGCTAGTCGA
Source organism: Eschscholzia californica (assembly GCF_041429995.1). Lineage (NCBI taxonomy): Eukaryota > Viridiplantae > Streptophyta > Magnoliopsida > Ranunculales > Papaveraceae > Eschscholzia > Eschscholzia californica. The sequence goes on along the minus strand of NW_028238420.1, from coordinate 37,359,719 downwards.
TAGTCATCAGAATTACTATTATAAACCAAATAACTCCAAGTTGAAATGACGAATACTGCATTGGCTCAGGTTACACTTACAACATCAACTATTTGCGGTTAAGTTCTTAATCGTAAAATCTCTTCATAAATCTGAATTTGGAACTCATGTTGGAACTGTATTGTTCCTACATTTCCCCAAGAAACATGACTACCCATAGGGAAAATGGAAATTACAGTTGCAGTTCATGAGCTGCTATGAAGTAAAATGTCTATAGAATCATATCTAGATAAAGCTAAAGAAAAAACTTTACCATCAAGGTAGAGAATATACAATTTGAGCAGGTATCAGAAATGTAACATTTTTCAAGCAGAAAAATGTTAGTAGTTAATCGTCTCCATCACTTTGAGAGTCAGTGGTGTTGCTCCAATAATCATAGCTCCCGCTTGGACCCAACACCTTAAACCTGTTCACAAGGAGAACAAGAAGTCCGATATTGTACAAAAAGGGTTAGTTTCAACTTCAACGAGTTCACCATTTGTTTACTTCATTGCAATTATCTCTGATATTAAACAAAACTAATAGGGTACTGATACGTTATTTCAGAAAGTCTGATATCTCGTGTCCTGTCACTTGTGTGTATAAGTCTGAAATCCCGTTTGTAGAAACCGTGCAAATTTTGCAGATAAGGAGTAAGAAATTATTTTTATTTTTTTCCCGATGACCCAGTTGTTTGTCCTCGCTTATCTGAACACTCTTAAGTTAATAGTCTCGTAAAGTCTCCAGTTTCCATGTGGCGGACTCGAACCATGGGTTGTGTGAGAAAGCAACCAAACAGCCTCGTCTTGAGCTGCCAACTGCTTGCTTTAGCCATTGTTGTTGAACGTAAGAGTTGTTTGAGTTTATGTAATAATAAGTGAAGTTTTGCAACACTAGCCTCTATGTAATCAAGTTCCGGCAATTTAATCGTATTAAATACAGCCAAAATTGGATATTGATAAGTAGCTATATACCAACCTCTCGAGGATGAACTTCCCTTCTTTGTATCTCTGGATCTTCTCCTCAGCAGCTTCCTGACGGACCAAAAAAGAACATAATAAAACTCAAAGGAATGATATTGTTAATAGTTTTAAACCATCATTTCTAAGAACAAATCGTTTCCGGAAAATTGGCAACCATAAAAGTTTTAAGAAAAAAAAGAACTTCTGAACTTACATATTTCCATCCTACAGCTGAGCCACATCCAACACAAAATATGTCACGAACAGTGTGCATACCCGTAGTCATCATACGGTCTTCTTTCTCACCCACTGTAACATTCACACTGTCAGAAAAAAAATGTAAGTTAATTAGTTGAGACACAAAATTAGCAAATATGTTATGAGGCTCGGAAGATATGAAGTTATGAACTATGAAACAATTTTCTAGGTGATGATGGGTGAAGACAAATATGTAATCTCAGTCTCAGGAGGAGAACTTAATCGTGATTGGTGTGCCAGGAATATTTGAATTTTCTTCTTACATTTTTATGTGCTATTGTGATGATATGTCTTTCAACCGAAAACAATAAATTGGAAAACCTGCACTAACTTTTGTCAATAGTTTGAAAGGTCCAAAACAAAGCAGGAGCTGTAATATAACATCCGTAGAACTAGACCAAGCACCAACTTAATGGTTTTATTGTCCATTTAAAAGGTATAATTTAATAGAAAAATACTTACACTTTAGAAAACAGGTAAGCTTTCCCATATCGGCAATGGAATGACTGAAAACCATAAAAGCAAAAGAAGGGAGTCAATGTTAGCTTGTCGGCGCGAGAAAAGCTCTCTAAAGTGCAACGTCCATGTTACATAGAAGAAGTAAGTACGAGTAATGATACTTGTAAGAGAAAACTACTTGGAGTTTGATTCAACAATATAGGACTCTTTCGTATTAATGTTCACTTTTTAGACTCGAATCTCAATGAGTTTGAATCTCTAATAAAGGAAAAAGTCTCACGACATTAGGCGAAGCTCTGTAGCAAATATTTTTTTTAGTACAAGTAGCATTACCCAGGAATAATGGCATCACTCGGTTTTTATAGAGGTCAAATTATAAGCACCCAAAAAGATTATAAGTGCAACCGGCCTTCAATTGACCAAGATTTAGCCATTACTTTGTTATATGAAAGTGAAACTGCCTCCGACAAAAAACAAAACACTGTACCCATTGGCTTGGGCTTGGGTGTCTAAAACGAGGACAACATCGATAACTGCTAACGCTTGGGTCGTCAAAGGTTTTATCAAGGACAAGGGCGACTCATCTCCGTGGGCGGGGGAGGAAATAGTCCGACTTCGCCACGGAGAGCGTCTGGAGCCTGGGTTGTAGGTGCGAACTGAAGTTTAGTAAGTGCTGAAGCCTTTTGGATGGGCTCCGTCTTCGCCAAGAAAGAAACCCTCTCTGTCTGGTGGGTTTGGGTCTAGGTATGAAAAATGCTAAAATATCAATATCTGATAAGACTTGGATCCTTACAAAGTCAAGCCCCTATGATTGAGTTGAATCACAAATTAAACCCTGAGATAGGCAACCAAGATAAAGAACATCATATGATCATCAACTAAATTCAAAAGGGAAATGACTGTAAAATGCCTAAATCAAGAACAACCCAAGACAGAAAGATTGAAGTATCAAATTGGGTATTCTTTCAATTTTTAAGGTATCAAATAACTAAATAAACCAGTAAAATTAAACACAATATGAAGAAACCAAACCTTAGAAACAATATCGTCTGAAACAGAAAAATGGGTATGACAGTGCTTGCAGCTATAGATACTTCCTTCCAAATCGATCATAAAAATCCTACCCATTTTCTCAAAGAAATTTCACTCCCCTTCCTTCGTTTCCCCAAAATTGAAAACACAAAAATTACCATCAGCTCAATAGGTTATACTTACACGATAGTACAACAAAGGAAAAAGAGAGAGAGAGAGAAAGAAGAGAGAGAAAATTGATTAAAGATTTCTTACCAGAAGGGCAGAAAGCGTTATTACAAAACATAAGGAGATTTTAATGGCTTTTATATACTATTTACAAGAAATTCGCGGTAGACCTCCCCATTAATGTCCAATTGGTGATAAGTCCTCTTTTAGTTGAAAATTATGGGATACTCTTTTTTTTTTTCACTTAAAAATACTAAGATGACCCTAATCTTATTATTGTTCTTTCACTCTCCCCTTCCTCTTGTATCATTATGCCATGGTTCCCACCGATGTTTTGTCGGTGAAACTTCATGTCGCATACCCGTTTTATTCTTCTCTTATAACTATATTCATTTTATCTTACTGATAACATTTAATTAACCTTTAAAAATTAATAAACCATGCAGTACAACTTGACAAAAAATCAGAATGGATTCTGTTATACACTACCTGGTCTGGTAGTTCGACTAGATTGGCACCTATAATCCATTGTTCGGTTCCTTATTCTCTATATCATGTTACATACTTGCTTATACCGTTTTACAAGATAATACGTACGTATGAGGGTTAAGATGTTTTCAACTCAACTTGATGACAAATTAGTTTTGTAGAATTTTGATCCCTTACCTCTCGGTTGGCATCAATGAATCACCTTCAAGAAACCTAAATTGCAATTTATGACTTTTTTTCTTAAATAAAATCAAAAGAACTTGACGTCAAGATGCCCCGGTCTCACCAAAAAAATAAATAAAGCTTACTTGTTTATGAACGCTCAGAGTTGATTGTACACGATTTTTACAATATAACTTTTTTTGTTAAAATTAAACTCCATTGAAACTAAGACAACATATTATTACAAGATTAGTGGTCAAAGAAGATACAGTAATTGAGTTTATCTATATGTTCTTTTCTTGCCCATTTAGCTAGGGTGTCTACTAAAGTATTACAATTGCGAGGAATAAAATGAAAGTAAATAGACGTAAACTATAATTTAATCTCTTGAATTTTATTAAATTCAACATTTTGACCTTAAAGATGATGCGTCAAAATTTCATTGTCTCCTTCTATGATTAAATGGTTAATGTTTCTTTGTTTTTTGCCCACTATAACCCCTCAAGGTTGTTTTTGTTTCACTTTCTTCACTATTACGAGTTAACTTGCGAATTTATGACATGCAAATACAAAGTGAGTCTGGTTGTAATGAAGTTCGAGTCTGTAAAAATGTCTTTCATTATATTCCTCACTTGTCTACTTTTACATTTCAGTACACCCGTTTATGAAAAAAGTTGTGTACTATGGATAGATGACATTATTGAATCAAATATTGCAATTTTTGGACATACATCTCAAACAAAAACAGATGTTATGTTTATTATTTTAATCTATGATAGAGGAGATAAATCTAATTTCTTGGTGAACCTTAGCTTTTATAATTCAACACCAAAGATAACATATATACTTAGGAAATAAAATTAGGTCTAACCATTTCAAATATTGTAGTAGTATTTTACATGATAGAGAAATCAAAATGTGCAACACATGGATGAAATAAGAGAGAGAAATGTAAAACTTAAGATGAGGAGAAGGTGTCAATGATTGTTGTGTGAAGAGGGTCACTCAAGTGGGTAGCCCAGTTGTTTAATGGGCCTTTGCCAGTAGCAGCAGCTTGAACAGCAAAACCCAAGAAAGCAACCATGGCAAGTCTTGCGTGCTTGATCTCAGCAAGTTGAAGGGTGGCCTTCTTCTCAGGATCAGCAGCCAATCCGAGGGGATCGAAGAATTTTCCTCCTGGGTAAATTCTTAACTCTGGGTCGAGCTCGGCGTTCCTCTGGAACTCGATGTACCCGATTATGAGCACCTCGATCCATATTAATGTAGTGATGGAGAAGGGCAGTGGAAGGCCCAAGTAGGAAGATCCATCAACTAGTTCCACCTAAAAGAGAAAAATATCACTAATTCAAGTTACAAAACTTTCAACAAGAAAAAAAAAAATTACACAAACAAGAATTCAATTATTTTCAGGCCGGCAAGCAGGGCCTTTGAGTAGGGCCCATCCAAAAAGAGGCCCATCAGAACAACACATGACAGAGTTACTCACGAGTCACTCGACCCATGCTTGACTAGTTCGAGTTCACTCATGTGTGAGTTGGAACCTTCAAAGGGTCTATGAGATTGTGATTTGGCCCATACTTTATGTATCTTAGATGTTTTTTCTTTCATTTGAATATAACTCGTATAAAATCAACCTATCATTCATTCAAATGAGTAAGCAAAAATAAATATTCTAAACTCCGACTGACTTTGAATTAAATTCTATATCGGGCTTACAGAAATAAAGTAAACACTACCTTAGTACTCTTCTGTAAATTTGAAATCCAACGGATCCCATACGTAGACCCATCTGGTCTCAAACATAGTTGGACGGGACAATTTTAGAGTCTCAATATACATTTAAGTACCAAGAAATGTCATATAGGAGGCGAAACTACATGTGAAACTATATTACACACCATCTCATTCGTCCATGTAAATTTTTGAAAGTTTGATGTTAGGACTTAGGAGTTAGATTTATGAATCGGTTTACTTCCAAAAGTTTTAGCATAAATCACAATGCAAACCCACTAGGTGATTTCTTATATGGACTAACCGCTAACGAGTTGACTTATAGACTTAGTATATATAAAACCGAAAATATACCTTTCCAGCATCTTGCCATGTGACACCAGTGAGTGACTCAACAGCGAGTGCACCGAGTGTAGCGAGCATAGCCCACCTACCATGGATCAGTTCACACTCACGGAATCGTTGCAACCCAAACACCTCACCATAGGGTTGAAATGGAGTTGATTTCACTTCTGAAGTCTCGAATCTGGTTCCAATAACATCACCAGCTAAATTCTTAGCCAAATTCTGATCCAAACCATCAAAATCGTATTGTAAATACTCAGCTGGTTTTCCCAAACCGAATGGGTCAAACCCATAGTCACCAACTAGTGAACCGTCTAGCCACTCTGGTGCTTTCGCACCTGGGAACCAAAGTGGACGATCTGAAGTGGGTGGGGACTTGACTTTCTTTGGGGGTGATTTCTTAGTTCCAAAACCAAACCGAGCTTGAAATCTGCCTGAGTTAGACTGAACGTCGTGTAGACGAGTTCCTAAGAAAGATGAAGTGGCGGCAGCAGTGGCGGTGGTGGTGGCGGCCATGGTAACTATAAGTATAATGTGCTCTAGGAAGATGATGGTGGTGGTGGTGGTTTTTGATGAATGAATGGTTGAAGAGAAAGGTGGAGAATTAAGTTGGGTTATATTTTGCTAGGAATTTTGTGAGGCTAATTGGTTTATCCATTGTGGTTGTTAATGACCATTGGATTTGATAAGCATATCCATCTAATGGTTGTAAAAGTCTAGGCCTTATCTTTGCCTTATCTGGTGAAATTTTGTGTGGTTTGTATATGTGGCACCATTTGTTTTTGTGGTTCTGGTTTGTTGGATTTTTTCTTTGGTACCCGATTGCCATGTGAAGATACTGTGACTCGCCAAGGAGATGAAGGGAAATTGTGAGAATATTTTTGAGTTTGGAGTTTTCTTTCAATGGTTAGTTCTTGTTGGTATGTCTGAAGTGAGTCATCTGAATGAAATAGGTCTGAAATTAACTTGAATTAATCGTTGAAGCGAAATAAACATTCCGATCAGACAAAAACAAAATCTATTAAATTTGACCTGAGTCAATCCAAACCTCGAACCAAATTTGATGTAGACGCAGCGGAAATATAAAAACGATAAATAAAGTAAAGGAAGAACGGTAAAATAACTGAATAAACTTAATAAACTATAAACTTTGATTTGGTTTTCTCTTCAATCTGAATAATAAAATAGACTAGACCTCCTTTTATAGGATAACAAACATTCCTAGATAGACTCAAACTAGGATTCCTAAAATAATAAAATACTCAAAACATAGAAACTTCAAAATAAAGAAATATCAAATTAAAGTAACTTCCTAATCCTATACTAATAAAAACTACTATTATGGCCGAATAGGATGTGGGCACGCGTGGACGTGGGCCCACATGTTTATGCGCCTGCATCAGCACCCTGTTCCCCAGAAGGTTCGTCCCGAACCGACTTTTGGATGGTGTTCAATTCTGTAGAACCTTCTTCAATCGGCAATAGTGACCCAAGCTTGGATTGAGCAAAAGAGGCCTCCCTTGAGTTGTGCATAGGAACCACAATAAAGAACATATAAGGGTGTGCCTGGAATAAAGTGAAAATCCTGAGAGATGCAAAATGTAATCGTTGGGATCTCTCTTTTCTTGAAGACATGTCGGGTAAATATTGTAGGACTTGATTTCGTACTTTGTTTCGTAAGAGGTAAGGATCAACAAATGGAGATGATCGAAGGACAACTCCTCTTAAAACTTTCAGAATTTGAAATAATATATGTCCTTTTCCCCCGATGTAGTTGCTTTGATAATTATCACAAGAAAGTAATCGAATAACAGAATCAACAGAAAAGAATAAATCTCCTGGTCTCCAAATATCCTTCAGTGCAACAATGAATTGTCGAGATCTCTCGTGACTTAGAGGCATGTCCTTTGAAACACATTGTAAAACTTCTAGAAAACAAATACTCAATTCTCCGGGTTTCCAAATGTAGTTACCTTGATAATTGGCACACGAAAATAGTCGAGTAGCATAATCAACAAAGTTACATACGCCAATGATATAAGAAGAGAGAACTCCATTTGAAATCCCATAACTTGTAGAGACATCTTGTATCCATGGTGATTGTGTAACAAGTATTTCTTCCTCAGCTTCCTTCGTTAAATTCAGATTATGACTTTCCTCTATTATGTTTTTGTCAAACACTTGCGTGGAAGATAGTTCCATCTTATTCCTCTTGAAATTGGCTAGTTTAGGTGGTGGCGTAGTTGGTTGGTGGATGGTTTCGGTTGTGGTGGAAAGGTAAGATTCTAGGTTTGATGTTGGGTTGGTTATTGATAGGTTATGTTGATATGAATGTGGTGATGGAAAGTTCAATTCAAGGGTTGGAGTAAACGGTTCATGTGAGTGGTTTAGGTGGATTCGGTTTGGTGTTGTTTCATGGTCAAGGGATTGATAAGGATCACGGTAAGAATTTTGTTTCGTGGTTTGGTCTAGGAAGGAGTTGGATGGGTTTGGGTGTTGATTGTAGACGAGGTCTCCGTGTAATAGGGTAGGGTTGCGATTTAGAGAGGTGCAAGGTGTGTTTGTTGTGTAGTTGATGGGTTCAGCCGAGTAGGTAGTGGTGGTAGGGTAATGTCGGGCTTCATAAGGGACGTGGGTAAAAGATGGGGTGTATCTTGGTTCCGGAATGGGCCAAGGGGAATGTTGGTTAGGTTGATAGGGACGGGTATTTGCAGCCGGATGGGTAGGGTATGCAAGGTGGTTGGTGGTGTGTGGGTATGGGGTCGTTGAGTTACTGTTGTGGACGGGCAGGTGAGGGTAATGGGCAAAGAAGTGTTGATATGCTAGGGTTTGAGTGGGTAGGTTCTGTTGGACGGTTTCTCTAGGGCTTGGTGTTGCTTCGGCTAGGGTTTGGTAGGGTGGTAAAGGGTGGCCGAATATGCTTCGGTTTGGAGAAGTTTCGTTTAGGCTTTGGTTGGGGAAAGATGGGTGATGGATGGTGCTAGGGTTTAGCGAGGATTCAGGGTTTTGGCTTGGTGTAAAATAATAAGTGGAATACGATGGTGGCGTCGGCAAGGGATTTCCAAAAGACTTGTTATGATTTGGTTGTTCTATGGAGCCATAGGAAGATGGAGGGGAAGGAAAAAAAAATATGACTTACTTGGTTCGTCTCCGGGTTCCCAATCATACGAATATGTCGAATTCTTCTTTTGATGATTTTCTTCAATTTGAATTTTGTTTTCATTGTTATGTTTTGAATAGCCCCATTCGTCTTCGGGTTCCCAATCATACGAACATGTCGAATGCTTCTTTTGGTTATGATGATTTTCTTCAATTGGAATTTTGTCTTCATAGTTATGTGTTGAATATTTCCATTCGTATCCAAAATCATCCATATTCGACTCATCGAAATTTTCTGCCTCATAGTAGGAGAAGTTATCTTCTTGTCGATCATTGAAATAAATTTCTTGGTAAGATAAATCATCTTCCTCGCAATTCGATCTTTCTTCAAAAAAACTTTCATCACTATAAGACGAAGAATCCATTGGTATAAAAACTAACCTTCACGAAAAAAAAATCCAGAATTTTGATGGCTCTGAATACCACTTGATGTAGACGCAGCGGAAATATAAAAACGATAAATAAAGTAAAGGAAGAACGGTAAAATAACTGAATAAACTTAATAAACTATAAACTTTGATTTGGTTTTCTCTTCAATCTGAATAATAAAATAGACTAGACCTCCTTTTATAGGATAACAAACTTTCCTAGATAGACTCAAACTAGGATTCCTAAAATAATAAAATACTCAAAACATAGAAACTTCAAAATAAAGAAATATCAAATTAAAGTAACTTCCTAATCCTATACTAATAAAAACTACTATTATGGCCGAATAGGATGTGGGCACGCGTGGACGTGGGCCCACATGTTTATATGCCTGCATCAAAATTTCAACTCTGACTTACAGAAAAAACGAAATTACATTAGTAAATTACGTCTAAGACTATTTTGTTTACGAACAATTGATTTTGATTTGGATATGGGCAAATTTAATATGATAGTCGATAATTAAATAGATAGGTTGCTACAAATTATCTATATTATTCTCACACAGACAATCATTATCATTCTCTATCATATCTTTTTTGACACATGATTTTTCTTGAGGTTTTTTTTGCAACTAGATAGTTGAACCAAACTTTTTCACGATTGAGTTGTTTTCAAACATGGATTAGGGTAGAAATGAACTAGTTCAAACAAAAAGGGTAAAAACGAAAATCGAATTATTTAGTGTTAAAGTTAGTAGATAGGATTATGATTTGGGGCCAAATTTGATTGATAGGTAAACGTAGGGGCCAGATCTTATAATCAGTCATAACTATGGACCAAATTGGAATATTCTTTGTAACCCAAGTGCAACCCGGCGCCTATACGGAATGTGGGATGGAAATTGGAAATGTGACCTTCGTGTGCGTTGGGAGACACGAGGCCCATTATTGGTTTCATTGGGCGCTCCAATTTGGATAATCATTTTTAGGCACCTCCAATTTTGAGAGTTAAGGAAGCCCCAAATTTTTGCTGGCCAGTGTCGACCCTGTCTACAATGAAATTAAAAAAAAAGGTGGGCAATATATGGACAACTGTTTTTCTTATATGGACAACTATTGTATGTGGGCAACCAAAATAATTAAATTTGTTATATGGACACCAGTTTTTAAGGGGACAACTCTCTATTATTTTCATTTAAGTCCTCTTAGAATTAGATGTATTATTTTAACACCTCTCTCTTTTCTCCATAAACCCTAAGTAAGTTTGGTCTTCTTCTACTACTACATCTTCATCATCAACCCAAAATTCTAGAGAGAGAATTTTTTTGGAGAAGATTATGACATCAAACAAAGGGAAGGGATTGTTAAAGAATATTCCTAACCAGAAAGATCAGATCTAAAAACTCTAAAACCCGTTAAACTTTTAAAACCTAGAAATCAAAAATTTCAAAACCCTAGATTTTTTTTTACAAACAAGTAGAGCTGCTCGTGCTTCGTGAAAAATCGACGAAACACGAGAGATCTTAACTTCTGACTTTTTTGTAAAAAAAAAAACTTCTGACTTGCCAATTTCGTAGATTTCCCACGAAAATTTGGCAAGACAGAAGGAAACTTGCCACGGAAATCTAGCATATTTTTTCGTGGGTTTCCCACGAAATTATGAGAATTTCTTCTTCACCTCGAATTTTTGCCTTGAAATCGTTTTGTATTCTTTCCAACTACCCAAACGAAAATACAAAATAAAATTGAAAAAATTAGAGTTTTACCTCATCAATGTGGGGTTTGATAAAAAAAAAACCATCTAGGGTTTGATAAAAAACAAAGGGAAGTAGTAGAAACTATAGTTCACTAAAAAACAAAGGGAAGTGGTAGGAACTATAGTTTACTAAAAAACAAGGGAAGAGAAGATTGATGAGTTTTATCTTCTTCATCCACCTAGGGGTTTGATAAAAAAACAAGGGGAAGTGGCAGAAACTATAGTTTACTTTTAGTAGTAGTAAAAGAATAAGAATAAGACTAAGAAGAAGGAAGAAGAAGAAGATGATGAAGAAGAAGACAACTTAGGTTTTCCATTTTTAATTATTATTTTTGTTAACGGTCCGCAAGTTAGTAACTGTCAGTATTTAAGACTTTATGGAGTTGTCCCCTTATTAAATCAAAGTCAACTAAGACAAGCATAATTGATTCGCACCGGGCCCGAAAATAGTTGTTCATATAAGAAAAATGTTATCAAGAGAGAATTAAGAAAAGAAAATTGTATTGAAAGGAAATTGTATTGATTTGATTTATTTTACAAGGGAATAATAACCTCTATTTATGCTATTATACAATGGATCTATATAAAGAAGGCAAGTTGTCACTGGTTGTAATTCTTGGATGAAAGGAAACCATATATTTGGTAAAGGAAACCATATATTTGGTAAAGGAAATCATATATTTGATTCCTTAAATATGATGAGGATAAGAGACAATCTTGGTGATCCATATTCTTTCTTTATTTCAACACTCCCCCTCAAGTTGAATTGTGGGATTTCCAAAATTCAACTTGTCCAGACAATTGTGAAGGATTCTTTCATTAACTGATTTTGTTAAAATATCAGCAAGTTGGTTTTCTGATCGCACAAAGGGTAGGGTAATGATCTTTGCTTCCAGCTTCTCTTTGATGAAGTGTCGATCTACCTCTATGTGCTTCGTTCGATCATGTTGTACTGGGTTCTCTGAAATTTGGATGGCTGCTTCATTATCACTTATAATCTTGCTAGTTTCTTGTGGTGGATATCCTATCTCAGTTAAGAGATTTCGCACCCATAGTACTTCAGTTAACCCCCTTGCTATCCCTCTGAACTCAGCTTCAGCACTTGAAAGAGCCACTACCTTTTGTTTTTTGCTTCTCCAAGTCACGAGATTTCCACCAACCAGGGTAAAGTATCCTGACGTTGACCTTCGATTGCCTTTATCTCCTGCCTAATCTGCATCAGTGTATAATTGAGTTTCTAGATGCCCATTAGGTCTGAACAAGACTCCATGACCAGCTGTTCCTTTGAGATATCTTAGAATTCTTAAGACTGCATCCATATGAGCACTCTGGGGCTGATGCATAAATTGACTTACCACTCCTACAACATATGCTATATCAGGTCGAGTGTGTGAGAGGTATATCAGTTTTCCTACCATTCGTTGGTATCTTTCTTTGTCAGCTAGCTCTGCTTTTTCCTCCATATAGAGCTTTTGGTTCACAATCATAGGAGTATCTACAGGTTTGCAATCGACCATTCCAACTTCTGCTAGTAAATCAAGAACATACTTCTTTTGACATATGAAAATTCCCTGTTTCGATCTTAGAACTTCAATTCCAAGAAAGTATTTAAGTCTCCCTAGGTCTTTCATTTCAAACTCTGTAAACAAGTTTTTCTTTAATCTAGCTATTTCTTCATGATCATTACCTGTAATAATCATGTCATCAACATAGATTATTAGACAGGTTATGAGATTCTTTCTCTGTTTCAAGAACAATGTATGATCAGAGTTACTTTGCTTAAACCCATAGTTCTTCATGGCTAAGGTGAATCTGCCAAACCATGCTCTGGGAGACTGCTTCAAACCGTACAGAGATTTTTTTAGAAGGCATACTTCCCTTTCACCAAAGTTATTTGTGAACCCATGTGGAGCTTCCATATAAACTTCTTCTTTAAGCTCTCCATGAAGGAAAGCATTTTTTACATCCAACTGGTGAAGTGGCCAATCTTTATTTGCTGCTATGGAAAAGAGAACTCTGATTGTATTGATCTTTGCGACTGGAGAGAAAGTTTCCGAGTAATCAATCCCGTACGTTTGAGTGTAGCCTTTAGCTACCAACCTAGCTTTATATCTTTCGATTGTACCGTCGGGTTTGTACTTAATTGTATAGACCCAACGACATCCAACTGTTTTCTTCCCTGATGTCAAGACACATTTTTCCCACGTGTTGTTTTTTTTCAAGGCTCTCATCTCTTCTTCCATTGCATCTTTCCAGTGCTTTGATTTTAAGGCTTGTTCAGTGTTATGAGGAGTTTCTTCAGCATACAGAGATGAGGAGAACGCCTTGGCTTCCCTGGAAAGATTTCCTTTGGCTATGTTAGCAATAGGGTATCTACATCCCCGAGCCTCCTTTTCTGGAGAATATCTTTTAGGTGGGACTCCCCGATTTGACCTAGGAGGCAACTCATATCTTCCCCTTGTATCTTGTGTTGGAGAATTTTCCTGTTCCTGTATATTGTCATCTTCTTCTGTAGTTTCATTAGTAATATTCTCAGCAGTTTCAACAGGATCAGGTAGAATATTTGGATCAGGTGGAGTAGTATTACTTACCTCAGGTATCAGGTTGGAAGCAATTTCTTGGGTGACACTGACATTCGGAACTTCTGTATGTGTGGAAGGAGGAGACTCATTTTGGATACTGTGGCTTCTCCCTTCTTCACATGTCACATATCTCAACCAACTCAGTGTGCCAAAAGATTCACTCTCCCCTTGGCTACTGTGTTGGGAGGCAAAATAATACTCGGTTTCAAGAAAATCACAGTTCATAGTGGTAAACATATGTCTGGTTTTTGGGTTGTAGCATCGATATCCCTTTTGATCTACTCCATATCCAACAAAGACACATTTTTCAGCACATGGATCGAGTTTAGTTCTGTTTGACTTAGGTATATGGACGAAAACAGTGCATCCAAAAATTCGGGGTTCAAGAGTAAGAATGGGGGGCAGTTTTGTGGTTTCTGAAAGAACTTGTAATGGGGTTTTTGTTTTTAGAATTTGAGTGGGCAGCCGATTAATAAGATAAGTGGCCGTAGCAAGGGCTTCTGGCCAGTAAAGTTTGGGAACCTGTGATTCAATTAGAAGGGCCCTGGTTATTTCTAACAGTATGCGATTTTTTCGTTCCGCGACACCATTTTGTTCGGGAGTATGGGTGCAGGTGGTTTGATGAATTACGCCTTTGGTTTGGAAAAATTGTTTCATACTGGTGTTAACAAATTCCCCTCCATTATCTGATCGGAAAATTTGAATGTTTTTTTGAAATTGGGTTTGGATCATGGTGTAAAAAATCTTGAATTTCTCAAGAACTTCAGACTTATTTTTTAATAGATACACCCAGGTCATTCATGTACAATCATCCACAAATATCACAAAAAAACGAAGATTTTGTCCCCCAATAACTGGAGCTGGACCCCATACGTCCGAGTGGATTAATGAAAAAGGTATATCAACCCTTGTGTTACTTGGTTTAAAGGTTTTTCGATGACTTTTAGCTAAAACACAAGTCTCACAATGTGTCTTATAACTGGAAGGAAATAAATTAGGAAATAAAATATGCAAATAACCCGTGGATGGATGCCCCAATCTTCTATGCCATAACCAGGCTTCACGTTCTGCTGTCCCATGAGAAAGCATTGCGGTACCACTTTGAGTCACCTCATCCACGTAATACAACCCTTGTCTTTCAGTGCCACGCCCAATAATCGCTCCCGTCCTGATATCCTGTAAAATACAAAAGGTAGGTTGCATGAGGACTGAGCAATTTAACTCTTTTGTCACATGACTTATTGATAAGAGTTTATGTGACAAGGAGGGAACATAGAGACAGTTAGAAAGTTTAAGCGTTGGAGAAATTTCAATTGTTCCCCCATTTTTCACATTCATTGTTTCTCCATTCGCTGCTTGTATATATGATTTTGTAGGCTTGGTTGATGTGACAAAATCTGATAACTCGTAACTCATGGTGTCAGTGGCTCCGCAATCAAATATCCATGATTGTTCTTGTCTTCTTCTAATATAACTTTTAGGAGGTAAATTGCAATTAAATAGAGAGTGAGAATGGGTTTTTGAGATGTCTCTCTCAAACCCAATACCTGTAGACATTGAGAACCCCCCATGCTCTTCTTCATCATGCACCATAGCCATTCCCCCAAATCCACTACAGTTCCGATCACTGTTATAGGTGTTGGCGGCTTCATTGTTGCCCACTGCAGAAGAAGCTTTCCCTGTTTCTTGACCATTATTTTTTATTCCTTTTTTGTGACCGTCAGACCACCACTCAGGATATCCGACAAGCTTAAAACATTGCTCTTTGGTATGTTTTGTCATACCACAGTGAGTACACTTAAGGTGAGACTTGTCCTCTTTAGTTGATGGTCCGGGTTTTTTTCCCTCGGATCGATGGTGACCCTTTGTTATGAGCCCTATTCCTGTTTCGGAGGCACTCAAACTAGCTGCTATGTTACCTGCATCAATAGACGTTGCTCCTAGAATGGTCTGGTGAGCAGCCTCTTTACGGACAACCGCATAGGCTGCTTCTGCAGTTGGGAGAGGTTCTAACCGAAGAATTTCCCTTTTAATGGGGTCATATTTTCGATTTAGGGCATTTAGAAATTGAAAAAGTTTATGTTCTGACCTGATTTTTGAGTAGGTTTGGATGTCTTCTGGACACTTCATGGGATTCGGATCGATTCGGTCAATCTCACCCCAAATACCTTGTAGTGTAATCCAGAAATCTTCAAGGGAACTTTCATTCTGTTTGATGTCATTTGCTTTAACGTGAAGGTTGAACGTCTGCAACTTGTCTCTACCACTGCTATATGTGACCAACAGAGCATCCCACAACGATTTTGCTGTGGGAAACTCGGTTAGATTGCCAGCAAGTACTGGTTCAATATTCTGTATCAACCATGAAAAAACGACTAAGTCGTCTTGTTCCCATTGTTCGTAAGCTTCATGATTTCGATCTGGTGGGTTTGAAGTTAAATGTTTCAGCAAGTTTTTTGACCTTCCGCCTATGGCAACCCGAATCATCCGGGTCCAGAGCGCATAGTTTTGACTGGTAAGTTTCAGATTGATTTGTAAACTATCGGATAGTTTTGGACTTTTTGGTTGGGAATTTTTGAGAAGATTGGCAAGTTGTAAGGTGAGGTCATTACCCGAGTTATCTTCATTTGACATGGTGACTCGGTAATGACTGGTTGTGGTTTGGGTAGATGATAAGCAGATTAAAAACCATGCTCGGATACCATGTTATCAAGAGAGAATTAAGAAAAGAAAATTGTATTGAAAGGAAATTGTATTGATTTGATTTATTTTACAAGGGAATAATAACCTCTATTTATGCTATTGTACAATGGATCTATATAAAGAAGGCAAGTTGTCACTGGTTGTAATTCTTGGATGAAAGGAAACCATATATTTGGTAAAGGAAACCATATATTTGGTAAAGGAAATCATATATTTGATTCCTTAAATATGATGAGGATAAGAGACAATCTTGGTGATCCATATTCTTTCTTTATTTCAACAAAAAACAGTTGTCCACGTATTGGCCACCAAAAAAAATATCAGTGAAGAAAATGTAAAACTACATATAAACAACATGAAGTGGAAAGAAAGTTCGCTAAAAATTAAAAGATACTGATAAGCTCTTAAGATTGAGAAACTATTAAATTTTATTAACTGAACGAATGAATATATAGGGAAACCCCTTTATATAGCATTAGAGTGTCTTAATCCTAAACAACTTGTATGAAAAGAACTTTTAAGGAAACGAAACTGGAGATTCTAGAAAAAATACGAAACTAAGCAAGAAATGGTTACAAAGGATTTCAATTTCGTCAATACTAAGCCGGGATGGAAAAATTAAAAGTAAAAAATTTCCCTTTATTCGCCCCAAGCAAATCATCAAGTTTGAGGTATGCCAATGACCTATCAAAGGCTGCAAATTGATGTTCAAGCTCATCTGGCTCTAAAGGAGAGTTCTGGTCTTCTTTCCGAAAGGATACGGCCCAAATACTCTGTGGCTCGGATTTTTCATCCTTCGTATTTTAATTACTGATAATAGTCCCACATGAGGGAAATGGTAAACTCACAACCAATCGGTTTCGAATTGGATGACCACAAAATTAACATTTTATTAGTGGTAGGTCCACACGTGATATGTCCCATAGTAGCACGTCTTCCACCTCACCAAACAAAAAAATGTGTTAGGCTTAAAGAATCCCACACGTGAAGGGGTGTATCAGAATATCCCACATCAAAAGAGGTACACTCATAGCCCGTCTCTTATTAGTTGGAAGACCATTAACTTAACAATTACAACAAGTACACCTCGACCAAGTCTCGAACAACTAGTGGGGATATCCTATTTGTGGCCTAATAATGGTTGTCGCAAGAGGGTCGTAATAAGTACGACTGTGTTAAGGGGTTATACTATCTAACCTGGATCAATCCACCCATTAGATTATCTTACGTAAACCAGACCCCATGGTGGGAAGGTTTGGTTTCACCCCTAAAACCCGGATCAATTATTAATGTATAAAAGGTATAAGAACTTCCGGTAGGATAACAACATCCACTTACATAGTCTATTCTAATTAGTTGTTTATCTGACCTCTCACCGGATGTTGTCCAAGAAATTATCATTGTGTATGTTGTGATTTATCCACATTGTGTTGGAAAAATGAACAATTTATTATATATGTAAAATTGATTTAAATTAATGTGAATGGTTTATATTTTGAAATTTTGAATTTAAATTTATGTTTACTAATTTTAAATTTTTAATTAGAAGTTTTAATTTTAAATTAAAAAGATGTGTTCTTACAACTCTCAACTACTTTTTTGAAAGGTTCAAAAGTTGTTTCTTTGCTTACAAATAAGAGAATTGGTAAGACAACAAACTCACTTAAAAAACAGAAAACTAGTTATCTTTTTTATTCTATAATAATCTCTTAGCCAAATTTTGATTGTTCTTGTGCTCCTTATGTAAATCTTCACATATTACTTTGTGCAGATTTACATAAGACTTGTTATATCTTGGGAGGCAATTTGCTCATAACCTATAAGTAATCTCAAGTTGGAGAGGGAGCAAATATTGCTTTAAGAAAAGTGTATTTAAATACACGTTTCAAGTCTCTATAATCTCTAATTTAATTTGTTGTATTACTCATTTTTTTAACAATCTTAAAGCAATATTTTGATGGATACCGAGACTACTATGGCAACTATTAAATTGATGAATCAAGATTTGGTAAAATTAGATCGTTTTCATGGTACAAATTTTACTCGTTGGCAAGACAAACTGAAATTTCTTTTAACTGCTCTGAAAGTGTTCTATATTCTTGATCCTACACTGAAATCAATTCCTGAACCAAGTGAAGAAGATACTAATGAATTAAAGGATGAAAGAAAGAAGAGAGAAGAAGATGAACTTATTTGTAGAGGTCATATTTTAAATGCTTTGTCTGATCGATTGTAATATCTCTATACGGATACTTGTTCTGCAAAAGATATTTGGAATGCTCTTGAATTTAAATGTAAGGCTGAAGAAGAAGGTACGGAAAATTTTCTTATTTCTAAATATTTTGATTTTAAGATGTTTGATGATAAACCCATTTTACCCCAAATTCATGAATTACAAATTATTGTGAATAAAATGAGAGTTGTCAAAATTGACATTTCTGAGTCTTTTCAAGTTGGTGCAATTATAGCAAAATTACCACCAAGTTCGAAAAACTATAGAAATAGGATTCTTCACAAATTTGAAGATTTTACATTGGAGGAAATCCAAAAACATATTCAGATAGAAGAAGAATCAAGGTCAAAAGACACCAAGGTGGAGAATGATATTGGCATATCTAAAGCCAACATGGTGAAAAAATCAAATCACACCAAGAAGAATAAAGAAATGTTTTCGGGTCCAAGGAGGATTCAAGGAAAATTTAAAAAGACTTTCCAAGCCATGAAGAAAGCTAAAGGTTGTTTTGTGTGTGGAAAAGTGAGACATTATGCTCGAGGTTGTAAATTTCGTAAGGAACAAATGCAAGAGGCAAATGCAATAAATGAAGAGATTGTTGCAGTTTTGAGCGAAACT
Organism: Eschscholzia californica; assembly: GCF_041429995.1. Taxonomy (NCBI): domain Eukaryota; kingdom Viridiplantae; phylum Streptophyta; class Magnoliopsida; order Ranunculales; family Papaveraceae; genus Eschscholzia; species Eschscholzia californica. The sequence goes on along the minus strand of NW_028238420.1, from coordinate 37,340,673 downwards.
AATGCAATTCATGGGAAAGTTCCAGGATGCTGGTATGACACATGTGCCACGGTTCATGTATCATATGATAGATCAATATTCAAAACCTATGATTCAATATATATGATGGTCAAGAAATTCAAATGGGAAATGAAGTGCGTTCTAAAGTACTTGGTAAAGGTAATGTTGAACTTGTATTCACATCAGGAAAGAAAATTACTTTATCAAATGTACTTCATGGTCCCGATATGAATAAAAACCTAGTAAGTGGTGACTTATTGGGAAAACCTGGAATAAAGTCGGTGTTATATGAATCAGGGAAATTAATTTTGTTTAAAAATGGTGTATTTGTTGGGAAAGGTTATTCTTGTGATGAAATGGTGAAACTATGTACTATGGAAAATAAAATTAATAATAGTATTATATCTTCTACTTATATTCATGATCCTTTTAATTTATGGCATAATAGACTAGCACATATTGAGGTGAGTACAATTAAAAGGATGGTTAAATGTGCTTTATTATCATATGATACTAACAACTTGAATAAATGTGAAGTATGTATAAAGTTTAAAATGGTGAAAATATCATTTTCAAAGTGTTACGAGAACATCAAAAAATTTAGACTTAATACATACCGACAGTTGTTAATAAATGGGATTTTTACTAGAGGAGGCAGACAATACTTTATTACTTTTATAGATGATTGTTCTAGGTATACTTATTTTTACTTGTTAAAAAATAAAAATGATGCTTTTGATGCTTTAAAATTTACAAGGCCGAAGCAGAAAATCAATTAGAAAAGAAAATTAAGATATTTTGGAGTAATAGAGGTGGTGAATATTTTAGTGATGATTTTAATAAATTTTGTGAGACACATGGAATATACATCAATGCACCACACCTTTTACACCTCAACAAAATGGCTTAGCCGAAAGAAAAAAAATCGTACTTTTGTTGAAATGGTAAATGTTATGTTATTAAATGCTAAGTCATCATTTGCATTATGGGGGAAGTAATTTTAAAGGCTTGTCATATTTAAATAGAATTCTTTAAAAGAAAACTAAAATATCTCCATATGAAATTTGGGGAGGAAGAAAACCAAACATTAACTATTTTAAAGTGTGGGGGTGTCTTGCCTATTATAGAACTATTAATCTTAAAAGGCTAAGTTGGGGGCTAGGGCTACAAAGTGTATGTTTATTGGATATTCACAAAATAGCAAGGCCTATAGATTCTTAGGTTAATAGTCTAATGTTGTAATTGAATGGGTTATTTTCCAAATAACCCCTAACTTTGTGACCAGCTTCCTGCCTAGCCCCTAACTTTATCAAAAATTCTCAGATGGCCCCTTTTTTCAGTTACCGTTAGAACACCGTTAACCAGTCATCAACTCTCTCTCCTACATCTCATCATCACCTCTGTCTGCCACCTCATCATCTCGCCACCTCATCGTCTTCTCCGGCGAAGGTCGCCGGCCGGCCGACGACCTTCAAATATTAAAAAATATATATATATTTTTATTTTCTCTCTCATCTCTCTTTCTCTAAAAAAAATATATATTTTTTATTTTCTCTCCTCTCTCTCTAAATACTCCGGCGAAGGGGTTTTCCTTTGCCGGAGCTAGGTCTGTTCACGAACAGACCTTGAAGGTAGGTCTGTTCGTGAACAGAACAGCAAGGTATGTTCTGTTCACCAACAGACCCAGCAACCCCTTCGCCGGAGTATTTAGAGAGAGAGAGGAGAGAAAATAAAAAAAAAAATTATTAATTTTTTTAGAGAGAGAGAGAGATGAGAGAGAAAATAAAAGAAATATATTTTTTTTTAATATTTGAAGGTTGTCGGCCGGAAAATTGGCCGCCCGGCGATCTTCACCGGAGAAGACGATGAGGTGGCGAGAAGAAGAGGTGGCAGAGAGAGGTGATGAGATGTAAGAGAGAGAGTTGATGACTGGTTAACGGTGTTCTAACGATAACTGAAAAAAGGGGTCATCTGAGAATTTTTGATAAAGTTGGGGGCTAGGCAGGAAGCTGGTCACAAATTTAGAGGCTATTTGGGAAATAACCCTTATTGAATCAAGAGAAGTAGAATTTTTTTGAGAACTTATTATATAGTGATAATAATTCTCAAATTGATGTTCATCAAACTAACTCTCAAAATGATATACTTTCAAAAATTCATGAACTTCCCAATGAACCTCGAAAAAGTCAAAGAATAAGAAAAGAAAAAGAATTAGGTTTGGATCAATATGACTCTAAAAGAATTTCTTTCAATTTAGTTGAAGGAAATAGAGAAAATGTGATTAATGTGAGTCAAATCAATTTAGAAATTGGAGATGATCCTAAATCTTTCAGAGAAGCAATGGCTACTAGAGATTCGAGGTTTTGGAATGAAGATGTAAATGATGAGATGGATTCAATTATGTCAAACCATACTTGGAAATTAGTTGATCTACCACCCGATTCAAGGCAATTTGTTCTAAATGGGTATTTAAAAAGAAAGACCATACCAATAGTACACTTTAAACATTTAAGGCTAGATTAGTAGGCAAGGGTTTTCAACAAAAAGAAGGAACATATTATTTTGACACATATGCACCCGTAGCTAGAATTACTTCTGTTAGATTAATGTTTGCTTTTGTATATATTTATAAGTGCATCAAATGGACGTAAAATCCGCATTCTTAAATGGAGACCTTAATGAGGAGGTTTATATGGAACAACCGCAAGGATTTATTCTTCAAGGAAATGAAAATAAAGTATGCAAACTTGAAAATCCTTATATGGTTTAAAAAAATGCTTGTAAACAATGCATAATAAATTTGATAGTGCTATAACTTTAAATGGTTTTAAACATAATAATGCGGATAAATGTTTGTATTTCAAAACTTGTGATAAATATACAATTATTATTTGTTTGTATGTTGATGATATGTTACTAATTTGTAATAAACTAGAAGACATTCTAGAAATTAAGACATTTTTGCCTTCTACTTTTAAAATGAAAGATCTTGGAGACGTTGACACTATTTTGGGTATAAAAATTAAGAAAAATAGTGGGGGTTCTTCTTTATGTCAATATCATTATATTGAAAAAGTACTTAACAAATTTAGTCATCTTATATAAAAGAGACTAATACCTCCATTTGATCCAAGTATCAAATTAATTCAAAATAGTGAAAGAGCGGTTGCTCAACTTGAGCATGCAAGTGTTATCGGAAGTCTTATGTATGCGGCACAATGCACGAGACCGGATATAGCATATGCAGTAAGTAAATTAAGTAGATATACAAGTAACCCAGGTATTGCACATTGAGAAGCAATCAAATGAGTTTTAAATCATCTTAAAAAGACTAAAGATTTAAACCTACAATATTCAAAATTTCCTGAAATTTTGGAAGGATATTCAGATGCAAATTGGATATCTAGTGGAGATGCTAAAAAATCAACCACTGATTGGATATTTACTTTTGGTGGTGGAGCAACTTCTTGGGGATCCAAGAAACAAACTTGTGTAACCCATTCGACTACGGAATCCGAATTCATAGCATTAGCGGCAACGGGGAAAGAAGTTGAGTGGTTAAGAGACCTACTCATTGAGATCCCGTTCACCAAAAAACCAATTCCACCTGTTTCAATATTTTGTGATAGTCAAACCACATTACCACGTGCATATAGTGGAGTATATAGTCGTAAGTCTAGACATATTAGTCTACAACATGAGTATGTAAAACAATTAATTCAAGATGGAATGATTTCAATTACATTTGTGAGATCAAATCAAAATCTAGCGGATCCTTTTACCAAACATCTACCAAAAAATATGGTAAAATCAACATCTAGTGGGATGGGGTTGAAACTCTTAAATTAAAAGTCACCGATGATGGCAACCCAACCTAATACTAGAAAAAATTAGTCTTAGGTTCAATGAGTAACAACAAGTTATTGATAAGTGGCTAGTTCAACACTTTAACTTATATATAACCCCATCAAAGAAGAAAAGTGTTGGTTGCTACGAAGTGAGTTTGAGTTTAATGCTCTTAATGAAGTTTAGTCAATAATGACAAGTATCTCTTAAAGTAGCAAAGATAGTGAAAGAACTTCAACTATGTGAACTTAGAGGTGGTGCCGCCTCTTATTAAATTTAGAGTTTATCTAAGGATAGTTCATGAAACCAAGAAACCCATGGCCATAAAAGTGTGGAGCAAAAGAACAAATGTATTGTACGTGTGTGTGGTGTAACCAGCTTTATCACTAAGAATAACTGGTTCAAAGCTACAAGCTACCTGAAATTTTGATAGAACTTTGTGCACTTACACTAAGGTATGATTTAAATCGAAAGATACCATACTTTATGCATTAATACTACCTAAATATATTTGGCTAAGTAGGTTTCTAATAAAATTGTTCAAGTGGGGGATTGTTGGAAAAATGAACAATTTATTATATATGTAAAATTGATTCAAATTAATGTGAATGATATTTTGAAATTTTGAATTTAAATTTATGGTTACTAATTTTTAATTTTTAATTAGAAGTTTTAATTTCAAATTAAAAAGATGTGTTTTTACAACTCTAAACTACTTTTATGAAAGGCAAACTTTCATAAAAGTTGTTTCTTTGCTTATAAATAAGAGAATTGGTAAGACAACAAACTCACTTAGAAAATCAGAGAACTAGTTATCTTTTTTATTCTATAATAATCTCTTAGCCAAATCTTGATTGTTCTTGTGCTCTTTAAGTAAATCTTCACATATTACTTTGTGCAGATTTACATAAGACTTGTTATATCTTGGGAAGCAATTTGCTCATAACCAATAAGTAATCTCAAGTTGGAGATGGAGCAAATATTGCTTTAAGGAAATTGTACTTAAATGCACGTTTCAAGTCGCTATAATCCCTAATTTAATTTGTTGTATTACGAATTTTCTAACACATTGTTGTTGGGGATGTCATGATATCGAGCTCTATGAAGGCATTCTTGCGTATTAACTCAGTTTAAGGTGAAATTTTGGTTTCTCTTACATGTTAAATACATTGTTCAAGACTTTACTTGTCCTGAAATGAAGGTTGCCAAGGTTTATGGGCCAGTGAAGAAGGACAAAAAAAAGCCTCAAAGCCCGTGGAAGAAAGGTCAACACGTTTTTCCTTATACAATGTTATTTCCTCTCTTACATGATTGTGTTATAGTTTCTATTTGGGGTTTAATTAAAGGATACTTTTAGTGAAAGAGTTTGTATCTTCCACTTTTTCAGAAGGGTTGGCTAGCAAAAAGTTGTTGCTAAGCCAAATAAAAGTGACAAAGACCAACCAAGACGGGAAAGTCAGCCTCCAAAGACCCTAACAAACAAAAGAGGTTTGCCAGCGCCTTCTTCGTTTTCCTCGAATGCTTCAATACGACTAATGTCTTGTCATCTTGTAGAAAGGAGTTCCAAAAGACATAAAAATTAGAGAACCCTGACGTGAAAGGCGTCTCGGGTGTAAGCCTCTGAACTGGTGATCTGTTTCGACTACTTATTCAGTCCTGAGTACTTGATTGATTTGGCTGTTGTATGTTGCAATTGAAGGTCAGAAAAGCTGGAGGCCAAAATGGAAGTCTCTTTCTGCTACTGTATGTATTCAAAATTTCACTGAAATCGTCACTTTGAACTAATTTTTGCATAGAAGGGAAGTCGAGAGGCCTTACAAAATTGATTGATCTAGACTTAAGCGAACCCAAAGATAGTTTTGTTTTTAAATATGCTAAAAATTTGATGGTGTTTGTCTAACTTTGCTGGTCTAAACTTCTCAGACACAGTTAAAAACTGATAGTACTTCTTTTCTATTGCTGACTTTTTGTTTGCCAATATGGCATGAGAAAGCTCCATCCTCAAAACCCTAATTACTTCTTCCTCGACACTCAAATCCATCTTGAAAATCTCGTTGGAACCCTCTATTAATTGCGGCAGAGGATAATCATACTCCTCAGCCCGGTGATTAGCTCTCCCCCCAATCGATTCCGGCACAACTTCCAGCACCTTCATTATTACATGCATGCAGTGTTACTCATCTCAAGAAGGAATCAAGCTCATTGGTGGAGCATCAGATCGAGGTATTATTCAAGGCAGGTTTGCAGCTTGCCCGAGAGGAAACTTTCACGCCTAAGATTGCATTAAAGGTACGTCATCACTAAACCCCTTCGTCTTCTTTGTCTTTACTGCTCTCTCTCTCATTTTCTTTCTTTTATTGGTTGGGTTCCTTGTCGTTTCGGTTTTCTGAGTTCTCGGCGTTTTCTCTCTCTGCTTTCTGGGTCTTAGTGTGTCTCTCCGGTATGTCAATCGTCTTGTCCGACGAGTAGACTAGTCGGGTGGTTGGCTTCAACCAATCCCTGAGCCTGCATGGTGATCATTGTCTGGTTTTTCTTTTCTTGGGCTCTTCATTTCCCTTCCTTTTTAAGCCTTAACCTTGTTCTCTTCCAAACCATCTTCATTAACCTTTTATCCTTCTCTGTTCATCCCTTACCCACCAGACACTCCCTTTCACTCTCATCCTCAACTTTCATGGCGACCCACTTTGCTATCTCTCCCAGAGGCCACCTTTCACTCCGTTACCAAAAACCTTCCACCAACCATGAACTTCAAGCAATTTCCCAAGGATTTGTAGCAAGGTGGTGCTGCCCTGAAGAAGCTTCCCTTGCTCAAATCAGGAGAATGTTAGACCCCCTTACGGTGTTCTTTAGGGATTGTTTTTATTCTCCTCTGGATGGTCCTGTCAACACTTTCCTCATCAAACCCAAAAGTCTCTTTGTCCTCAATGCACTCAATGCTGGTCGGCCATGGATTATGAGGGGCAGGCTCTTGGTTCTTAAGCAAGTGGATTTTCCACTTAACGAAGGTGTGGATGATTTGTTCTATGAGCCGATGTGGTGTACGTTATACAAACTACCACTAGCCATCCAAAACAAGGAGGATCTCGATGTTATTTTTTGAGAGAATGGGAAAAATCATTGAGATTAAACCAAGGAGTCTAGGTTTCATAAACAACAAGGTAATCAAGGTTCATTTCCTTTACGACGTTCGTACTCCTCTTCTAGCAGTCATCAACCTTCTTTTTGTTGATAAAGAGTGCAATATTAACATTAGTTATCAGAAGTTCCCGGGAGCTATATGCCACTCATGTAGAATCATTGAACATCCTCTCGGTCACTGCCCTGATCAAGCACCAGAACCCCACTCAGACGAGGATGATGACTCTAGCTACGAACCGATGGAGGATATTGAGGAAGATCCCCAGAACTTTATTCCGGAAGAACCAGTTCTTAGGGCACCACCACCATCTCCAGTGTAGCCCCATAACCAAGTAAATTTAAGGATATCAACCACTGGCAAAAGAGTTCGAACCAGCTCCTCCCATTTGTCTATCGGTTCTTCTGATGAGTCCTTTCAATCCCCTCGTCTCCGAGCACGATTGGTGGACAACGATGAAGCTAGACAACTCCTTGAAGAGTCAAATGTGTTGTACCAGAGCCTAGACATTATCACTTCTCAGGGTGCGGAGGGCGCCTCTATACCACCTGTCTAGTCTATATTGTTTCTTTGCTTGTTTTCGGGTCTTTCTGTCTGTGTTTGTGTTTGTTTCTTGCTGCAGGTTTCTGTGTTGTTTGCTTCTAAGTTTAGTGTTTTGGTGTCCTGGTACAATCGCAAGAGAAGTTGTCCCCTCAGGTTGATAGTGTGGTGGCTCGGTCCCCACCTTTTGTTTCTCTTGCTTAGTGTACCAGGACTGGTCGTGTGCCTTCTGTGGTTTGGAGGGCTTTCAACTTGTTTTGTGGAGGTGCTTCTAGTTAGTGGAGGTGCCTTCAGATTGTTTAGTAGTCTATTACTTGGGTTGCTCTTAGTTTTATGTTTTTGTGTTTTATTTGTGGAGGTGCTTTCAGTTTTTTTCTTTTAGTTTGAGTTTTTGTAGTTTCTGGTCGGTGGGCCTTGAGTGGCGCTATACCTTTGTCCTTCCGGCCTAGCTCGATGACTTCCCATCGGTCAGACCCTTCGAGAGACCCGCCCAGTATTCTGGGGTCTAAGCCTGTCCCTACTTCTATTAACACCCCCCACATCGGCCCCTTCTCTATTTTGGCCTGGAACGTTCGGGGGTGTGGCAACTTTCTTAACAGGAAACACCTCTGGACTATGGTTAAAGAGCACACCCCTGACTTGCTTTTTCTCTCTGAGACGAAATGTATGAACATTAATATTGATAGACTTCTCAACCTTCATAAAAGTTACAAGAAGGTCACGGTTGAACCGATTAACAAAGGTGGTGGTCTGGCTCTTTTCTGGAACCCGGACATTGACCTTAAAGTGCTTCATGTGACCCAACATATGATCCATGTGTCCGTGAACCTTGATGAGTCCGGTGAGGACTTGCTGCTGACGTGTTTTTATGGGTTCCCCTATAACAAAGAAAAGCTTAAACCTTGGGAGGTTCTCCAGACCTTTTCCCCGAACCAACATACCCCGTGGTTAGTTATAGAAGACCTGAACACCATCATGTATCCGTCAGACAAAAGTGGCCCTCCCAAACCTCTCCCTAATAATGCCAAGCAGATTGTTTCTATTATTCATGAGTTGGGGCTGCACGACTTGGGATTTAGTGGATCTCCTTTCACCTGGTCCAACCGTCAATTTCATGGCAACTTGATTCAAGAGCGTCTTGACAGAGCTTTAGCCAATTTGCCTTGGCTTTCCTCCTTTCCTCATTCCCGCATTAGACTGTAGGGATTTAAACCCTTCTACTAGTGTTTATAGCGGAAATAAGACATCTAATACCTACACTAGTATTCCCAGGATCACATGCAAAACTAGTAATTAAACTAATGGAGATAGTAAATTACCTTAATCGCTTTTCCCTCGAACTAGTTGAATTGATTGAAGAAGACCAAGAGCTTCAAGTGTAGCTCCTCTACTTGGGACACGAGCAATCAATTTGATCTCCCACCTTGTTGTATAGCTAGCACACCAATGGTGGTTGGAAAGAAGAACACCTTCTTCTTTGACTAGATAGATAGTTAATGGGAATTAGTTCACTTTCTCCTCTCTACTTGATGTGGTAGAGTAAGAAAGCTTAGAGAGAAATTCCACACCTTATTCTCTGCCCTAAGAGTGTTTATATAGAACCCTAATAAGAATCCACCTCCTTTTAGGTTTCCTAAAACACCCTTTAGAATAAGATTTAGGGAAATAGTCGAAAATAGCAACTATTGGTATTTTCTCAATTCCCTAAGGAGGAGGTGTCCAAACACCACGAAAATTGGCAGATATAATTTTTATTATATCAGCAACTAACCCTCCAAAATTCAGCCCAATCCGAGTCCTAGAAGTACCCGAACCGGTCTAGGCCCAAAAACCCTGTTTTTGGCCTTTTTGTACTATCTTTGCCTAATTCCTTTTTAGGCCTATGAGATATGTTTATGGGACACTCCCATGATTATATCTCACTCCCACTAGTCATATCCTAGATCAATTTGTCACTCTTATGTGTAACCCGTTGTAGGATCCGATCGAAGTTAGCCGCGAATTACTTCGTAATTCGACGATCGTAGTTGGTCTCTAGCTACAACTCTACGATCCCTAAATCAATCGGACTTGATGATCTTCCACATCAATTATCCTATCCGACAAATTGTTCGCATTGTCACCTTGGTCGAAGGACATCTCCTTCAACTCCTTCAGACTCCCACTTGGACTTAGAACAAGTGCAATGCCTCGATTCCCGTGTCAATTTAGTATCCCATCGGATACGTCACGTCATTCAGACTTTCTTGATATCCGAGTACAATTGTAAAAGACAAACGATTAACTTTTAATCCGTTTGAGCGCGGCCACGCATTTTCAGTTGCTACTCATCAAGTGGCCTTGAGACACTTTGTACCTAATGTGATTAGGGTGACACAATCCATTCTTGCGCTCCCACTTAACTTCATGTCTATCATGTCCTTCCCAGTATCTGTCTTTATAACCTCCTTTTACGGCGCGGCGTTTGACGGAACCAAAGTCGGACATTCCTTTCATAAGATGAGTGGAGCACTCATGTTTTGAGGAATCTCTCCAATTGTCTTTATGAGAAGTATTGACGTTCATCACGAATGATGTACTTCTCATTTGAGGGTTATCCAGTGTATAAACCTTTTATACACCCACGTAGTCGAATAGAATATACTATTCCTATAGCCCATGAAACTGCGCTAACCCATCGACTCCCGTGCTAGTCTTCGTGAGTCATTGTTGTCCATGCAATGACCTGGACCAGGGATTTTTGATAATAAATATTCCAAGTTCACTTAATAGGGTTTCATTCATCAGATCACGTATCTGACAACCCTATTCGGAACGTTTTATTATCTATGGACTGTCGTTTAAACACTAAACCAAGTTTAGACGACTGGTGAAATAATTCTTATTATTTCTGATAACGAGAGTTGTAAATCTGAGCCTCTTCCGTAAAACTCCTTTTACCCACTCAGTTTTACTTGTCGAGGTTTAAAATTACACCTCATGCCTTAGACTGTGTATGAATCTCATACTATGTCTTAGGTGACAGTTTAGTTTGACTACCGTGGTAGTCGGTTTTAAACTTTGCTTATTATCAATTAATTTGAAGATTACTATCTTCAACCTTGATAATATCTAGTAATCTTTACTAGAGTTAAGGCCTTTAATTCTTTGTGTAGTATTTGCAACAGTTCCCGGCTTAAAACACTTTTAGCCTACTTTCCTTCCATGTCTGGAAGTTTGCTACGATGACATGTTCAACTTTGTACTACTTCATCCTTTAGCCTTCTAGGATGTACTAAGTAGTGTTTCGGTTTTCCAATCCGAATTCGGATGTTTAAATGCTAATCATGTCCAACATGATTGACTTTATGTTTTCGAACATAAATGTCTCTCTCATGCGTGCTAGCTCATCGGTGTCTTTTAGACTCCGAGTTTTGCAACGCCCTCTGTCATGAGTTTTTGGGTCGAAATTCTTTTAGACTTTCCGAGTCTTAGATTTTCTGTTTCGGATTTCAAGCATCTCAGCGTACTGAGTCTCTCTAATCCTATCATCCTTTTGATCTATGTTTATAGATCTTCAGATGCCCAAAATGGCATTTTATCCTTTTGTGTGTGGTCCTTTATTGAGTCAGTTCGTTACTGTTATACAACACCTTATATCGTACTCAATCTTTTGTATGTACTCTGCATACGGACCCGGAAGGTTTGTTTACTCCCACTTACCTTCTTGAAGCTCGTGATTCAAGATTTTCTTCATTCTCCAGGAATCAAATTTCTCTGATTGCCTTTTGAATCGAAGATTCTAACTCTTGCGTGCTTTTAATCCGTCGATAGATTTCTGAAGCATGCTTGTGGACATAACTTGATTGGAAGAATCTTTATTCTTCTTGTCTCGTTTCGGGAAACACGAATGTTTCCATCCTTCTCAGTTTTCTATTTTGGAAAACCAATTTAGGTCTTTTGTTGACTTAAATTATCAAGCTTCATGTCTTGACGAGATATGGATTCCACGATGATTTTGGGTTCTAGCCAAAATCTAGAGTCAGTTTCCGTTTCTGCGCAGGTCTTTTATCTCTTCAGAAATAACCTTTATTTTCTGTGTCTTTGAGATTTGACCTTTTAAGGCTTTTGAACAACAATTTGGAATTTTCTCAATTACTTTAAGATATTCCTTTAGAGACACTTTCACTTGTTTTGAGAGTTCTCCGGCGAATGACATTCGCTTTTGTGCGGTGGGTTTATAAGATCATGTCTTTAACCTTTCCTTTTCCGAGGAGCCGCAGTTTGTTGCTCTAGGTCGAATTTAATCGTCTTGTACAAGTTTTCATGATTGTTCTTCATGACTCTTCATGATTTTTCTCATGATCGAATTAAATTGACTTGTACTTTTCTCCCACTTATTCTTGTAATAATTAGTGCTAATTATTAGAAGAATACTATCATGAGCAACAAACACTTTGTTCTCTTGATTGGTTATGGAAGAAGCCCAAATTTGTTTCAAAAGAAATTGCGTCAGATATTAGCTAGTTTTGTAACGCTGTTACAAGTTTTAGCCTTTAAACGGACTTTGGTAAGTATGAAAACGATCGTTTCTAGAATATGTCCAAAATTATTCGGAAGACTGGCTTAAACCCATCTTTGATCGAATTATGCATAGCAATGTTCGATTACTCCCACTGAATCCACCATCCCTCAGATGTGTTCCATGGAGCGAGTTGGGAAACGGTTTCTCAACTCCTTTGATGGTTATCAAGTATTTGACTCAAGTTTTTACCACTCCAATCTAATCGGATGACTTAAACTCTCTGGTCAAAATGATTCTTTTACTTCGGTTTGTACTTTGTTTGAACCTTTCAAACATTCCGACTTATACTTTATGATTTGTACGTTTCCATACTTCATGAAGTTGTCAGAGTACGTATTTGAAGTTTCTCTCGTTAGCTTCTGCAAGTAAACTTATAGGTCTGCATAACACCGTATGAGTCCTAATAGATTACTAGTCTCTATGCCTTTTGAAAAGGGTGACTTTGTCAATTAGTCCTTAAGACCCAATTGACAACGCTGAAGTTTAATGAGTTTGAATCTCTTGATTTTAGCCATTATCAATGTTAACCTTCAGTTAATTTTACCACTGGTTTAAAACATCATATGTTTCTAGAAGAACAAAATAATCACTATTAAGTTCTAAGCTAGATCAGTGTCTAAAAGAAGACTTTGATCCCTTTCAGCATCCCTAGCATTACTGCTTCTGCTCCCTCTTGGATCTTTACTTCTTTTAGTCAAGTATGTAATTCCCTTAAGCTCCCACTGAGCCGCTCATCTGGTCTTAAATACCTGATGAAGGAATTTTACGATACTTGTTTTTAACTTTGTTAGCAAGGATACGGAACCGGAATTCATAATTCCATTCCTTTTGTCCTCCAGGTGCTAAAGGTAGTTTCCTTTTAAATGGTCTAGCCATTGTTTTAGAAACATTCACAGTAATGAGGAATACTCTTGATCATGTACTCGGCAACTGCTTTTCTTTGATCAAATGTTTGTCTCACTTGACTGATCCTTTTGCCCTTTTGAATCTCAAGATCTCTTTCTTAGATTCTTTGTACCAAATCTCAAGAATCTTTCTTAGACTGGATATTCTAGTGACCTTCCTTTTGAATCTGAGAACTATTCTCGGATTCATTCTTCCATTCTAGGAAGTGGATCAGCACCTCCCTTAGGTGTGATTCAATGTTGAAATCGTTTGTGTCATCTTAAAACTACATAAAGAAATGGCAAAGTTTTAAAACTCGTTATCGTTTTTGAGAAAAACTTAATTTTCCCACATTATTCAATATAAAATCGTCCCCGATTGAATAAGTGATTCCAAGACCCCAGTTCTTCGAAGTAAAGCGGACGAAGGCCCTACCCTTTGACTCCGTCGTTCCGGGTGAGCGAACTACTTCACTGATCATACCTTATGACTCTTGGTTGATAGATTTCATTAATGAATGACTAATCTATCCTTTTGCCTCGAGTATCCAAGACTCTCTTGCTGATCTCGTTGAGTAGAACCATTTAGACGTGTAGGCCTCTTCTATAGACCTACCCGCATTGTCCCAAGGTAGAGGAGGTACTCTGCGAAGGCCGACCCACCTTCCTCGAACAAGGGCGCAACGAGTGTCTTAATCTGGATAGGCGATTACTCAAGATTACTTTTGGGGACTTTTACGCTAGTCTGGCGTTTGTTATAGTGAACTAATTAGCCTAACTAACATCCACGACATAAAGCGTAAATAAGTAAGTAAATGCGCGCGAGAAAGTAAATCAAGCAGACATGGATCCTAGTATGGCCCCTAACCTAGAAGATCTAATCACCCTTGGTTTTCTTCTTGTTTCGCCTTTTGGTTCGTCTTAGATCGCCATCTTTGAACCTCCATTGATTTCTCCCACTCGCCTTTGGATTTCATCCTCGAGTTTCTTCAATGGACTCATAGACCCTAAACTCTAATTACAAGACTCTAACGATTCGCAGATCGTATAAACTTGAAATTAAAGTTAATTACAAAGCATGCACCCATCCGTGCTTAAAACAAGAATAAAGAAATAAATCTATGGCCATACTAGTTTCCCGCGTTCACATCACATGCAATCATATAATATATCAAGGCTAAGAATTATATATGCATGATTATCTTGGGAGATACTTTTGTTGACATCACATGTCACATCACGGACCTTAAGTCTAAATTCGAAGAATTCTACTAATGGTGTTTTCCGGTTTTATCTTTTATGATTTCTAAACTCATCTTTAAGAAAAACTCCGTTTTGGGCTCGAGAAAGCCCGGGTCAATTTCGGAAAAAATATTGGTTCGATTCTTAATGATTTCATAAATCAAATTAAAGAGAAATCCGTTTTGGGCTATTGGATGGCCCGGATTGATTTTGGAATTATTTGGTTGGAATCGGAAATTTTTTTGGCAAAAACTCCCACTCGAATGATGGTCCCTTTTCGTGGTCCGAAAAGCCTCGAAAAAGCCCGGGACAAGTCCTAGACAAGTCCCGGCCCAAGCCCAAAAACGGCTCGGACAAGGTCCGGACATAGCACGGCCCATAGGGCCGGCATGTCCTGGCCGAGGCCTATCAAGGCCTGGTCTCGTCCTGGCCGGAGCCAGGACGCTAGTCCATGTACCAGACGCGTCCTAGACGTGTCTGGTGCTGGACCGGACCATCACTAGGTGTCTCGGACTAGTCCGAGACACCCAGAACCTCCCAGACGCGTCTCCAAGACGCGTCTGGTCGAGTGCTCTGGACGCGTCCTAGACGCGTCCAGGAAGCTCCCTCCGCAGCTGCTGGTCGCGTCTCCAAGACGCGTCCCAACAGCTGCTCTGGACGCGTCTTCAAGACGCGTCCAGAAGCTTCTGTCGCAGCTACTGGTCGCGTCCTAGACGCGTCCGAGCTGCTCTGGACGCGTCCAGTGGACGCGACCAGCAGCTTCCTGGCCGGACACTAGGGTTTCCAAAACCTTAGTTTCCAAATTTTTTTTTTTTTTTTTTGTGCAAATCTTATTTGCTAACTTCCAATTTTAAAACTCTTTCTAAATTTTGAAATCTTTTAGAACACTTCTAAAATTTTACAAAACTTGTAGAAACTTTTAAAATTTTCCAAATTTTGTTTTGAGAGTTTCCTAAACTCAAAACTACTCTTTTTAGAACACTTCTAAAATTCCAAAATTTTTGTTTTTCAAAAGTTTCCAAAACTTAAAAACAACTCTTAATCAAACCAATTTTGGATCAAAATCTAGGTTTTTGAAATTCTTCAAAGAACAATTTTGAAATCAATTTTGAAAAATCTTTGAATCCAATTCAAAATTAATCAAATTTTATGTTTTAAAATCTTTTTAAACATAACTACCAATTTAATCAAGCATGGATTAGTTTGAAATTCAATCAAATTGAGACTTTTAAAACACTTTTAATCATCAATGTGATTCTCAATTTGAAAGTTTATTGAATCCTATCAAATTATGAGTTAAAAATACCTTTTTAAAAACACCTTTTAAAATACTTTTATAAACTCAATTTTCAAACTATCAAGCATATAAATTAGTTCGATTCTTAGCAAAAACTAGTTAATAGCAAGAGGCTCTGACGCCACTGTAGGGATTTAAACCCTTCTACTAGTGTTTATAGCGGAAATAAGACATCTAATGCCTACACTAGTATTCCCAGGATCACATGCAAAACTAGTAATTAAACTAATGGAGATAGTAAATTACCTTAATCGCTTTTCCCTCGAACTAGTTGAATTGATTGAAGAAGACCAAGAGCTTCAAGTGTAGCTCCTCTACTTGGGACACGAGCAATCAATTTGATCTCCCACCTTGTTGTATAGCTAGCACACCAATGGTGGTTGGAAAGAAGAACACCTTCTTCTTTGACTAGATAGATAGTTAATGGGAATTAGTTCACTTTCTCCTCTCTACTTGATGTGGTAGAGTAAGAAAGCTTAGAGAGAAATTCCACACCTTATTCTCTGCCCTAAGAGTGTTTATATAGAACCCTAATAAGAATCCACCTCCTTTTAGGTTTCCTAAAACACCCTTTAGAATAAGATTTAGGGAAATAGTCGAAAATAGCAACTATTGGTATTTTCTCAATTCCCTAAGGAGGAGGTGTCCAAACACCACGAAAATTGGCAGATATAATGTTTATTATATCAGCAACTAACCCTCCAAAATTCAGCCCAATCCGAGTCCTAGAAGTACCCGAACCGGTCTAGGCCCAAAAACCCTGTTTTTGGCCTTTTTGTACTATCTTTGCCTAATTCCTTTTTAGGCCTATGAGATATGTTTATGGGACACTCCCATGATTATATCTCACTCCCACTAGTCATATCCTAGATCAATTTGTCACTCTTATGTGTAACCCGTTGTAGGATCCGATCGAAGTTAGCCGCGAATTACTTCGTAATTCGACGATCGTAGTTGGTCTCTAGCTACAACTCTACGATCCCTAAATCAATCGGACTTGATGATCTTCCACATCAATTGTCCTATCCGAAAAATTGTTCGCATTGTCACCTTGGTCGAAGGACATCTCCTTCAACTCCTTCAGACTCCCACTTGGACTTAGAACAAGTGCAATGCCTCGATTCCCGTGTCAATTTAGTATCCCATCTGATACGTCCCATCTCCTTCAAATCCTTCATAGACATCTCCAGGAGGTGGGATCAGATCATCTTCCTATTTTACTTTCTACCAACCCCCCTTCCTCTTTGGGTACCAAGCCTTTTAAATTCATTAGAACCTGGATGTCTCACCCAGACTGCAAAAACTTTATCTTCGATAACTGGAATGTGAACTCTTATCTCATCCAACAAAAACTTAATCAGCTGACTATTAAGCTGTCTCAATGGAACAAGAAAGTCTTTGGTCATGTCGAGCAAAAAATCAAAAATCTTACGTCCTTAATACAGTCCACGCAAAACCCT
Source organism: Eschscholzia californica (assembly GCF_041429995.1). Classification (NCBI taxonomy): domain Eukaryota; kingdom Viridiplantae; phylum Streptophyta; class Magnoliopsida; order Ranunculales; family Papaveraceae; genus Eschscholzia; species Eschscholzia californica. Next base: position 37,323,704 of record NW_028238420.1, on the reverse strand, counting down.
GAAACCTTACTTCAGCTTATATCCCAGTTGGAAGAGGTTTATAATCTTCAAAAGAGCATCTGGAAAGAAAAATCCAGGGTGGCTCGTGTCCAGTTGGGTGACAGAAACACTAAATACTTTCATGCCAAGGCAATTACCAGAAATCGGAAAAACTACATCTCGTCTATTAAAAGAGACGACAACTCTTGGTGTTCTGATACCTCTGAAATATTCAATATCTTCACTCTCAACTTAAGGAATATCTCCTCCACCACCTCCCAAGTTTCCCCAGGCATCATTAAAAACCTGTTCACAACCCAGATTTCAGTTTCACAAAATACCATCCTCACTGCTACCCCCAACGATGAGGAAATCCGTACTGCCACTTTCTCCCTTAAACCTGAGGCAGCCCCCGGGCCGGACGGCTATCCCCCGTTCTTTTACCAATCCAATTGGGATACGGTGAAAACGGATATTATCCAGATGGTGAGATCCTTCTTTCAATCCTCCCTTCTTCCGCCCTCCACTAATCACACTCATATCTGTCTCATTCCCAAAACCAAGTCCCCTCAATCGACTGCTGACTTCAGACCTATTAGCCTGCTTAACACCACGTATAAAATTATTACCAAAATCTTGTCTAATCGTTTGAAAACTACTCTGCCGGATATTATTTCACCCTTTCAAGCTGCTTATGTTCCGGGTCGCCAAATAACCGACAATATTATCATGAGCCAAGAAATATCCCAATCCTTCAAAAATAAGCGCGGATCTAAAGGCTTTTTTGGTTTAAAACTTGATATGTCTAAAGCCTTCGATCGGGTAGAATGGCCTTATCTTGAAGACATCATGGTTAATTTGGGTTATGATAACCATTGGATCAAGCTGATTCATTCATGTATCTCTTCTTCTTCGATGGCTGTGCTTATTAATGGTAGACCTGGTCCTTCCTTTAACGTTTCTAGAGGTTTAAGACAAGGAGATCCTCTATCTCCGTTCCTTTTCGCCTTAGCCATGGAAGGCCTGAGTCGTTTGCTGGACTCCCCTGATAGCCCTCACAAATTCACCGGCTTCTCTATTCCTCGTTCCTCCTTCTCTATTAACCACTTACTGTTTGCCGATGACTGCATCATTTTTGGGCGGAACACCCTCGATAATATCACCAATCTCATCAACATTCTTACTTTATTTGGGTCTGAATCAGGTCAAATCATTAACTATAACAAATCCACTATCTTCTTCTCCAAAAACAATCACCCCAAATTCAAACGTTTGATCACCAAATCCTTCAAAGTGCACCAGGCCTCTTCTCTTGACAAGTATTTGGGTACAAAACTTTTCATTGGAGCCAAGAAAAAACAAGCTTTTGAGTCACTGCTTGACCAAATTCAGCATAAACTCTAGAAGTGGCAAACTAATCTCCTCTCTCAAGCAGGTCGCACAGTAGTCATCTCGACTATTACCGCGGCGGTTCCCCGATACCAGATGCAATGCTTTGCCATTCCGAAAGGCATTAGCAATCGCATAGAGACCATTCAACGGTCATTCTGGTGGGGAAAAACAAAATCCATTCACACCACCAACTGGGCTGCCATTTGTCGTCCTCGTAAGTTCGGAGGTCTTGGTCTTCGAAATCCTCTTCTTGACAACAAGGCTTTTCTTTGAAAACTGGGGTGGCGTCTTCTAAAATTCCCTGACGCGCCCTGGGCACAACTACTCAAAGCCAAATATTTCCCTAAATCGGCCAAACCCTCTTCACCTAAACAAAACCACTCTTGGGTCTGGAAATCGCTGGCGGAGCCTATCGGCAAAACCTCTAATCTTATCTTTTGGGATGTTAACAAAGGCACAAAAATAAGTATTTGGGATGACTTCTGGATCCCTAATCATAAATCGCCTATACCTAACTTAAATAACTGTCCCTTCAACACGGTGGACCATTTGATTTCTAACAATTCATGGAACGCGGATCTGCTTCAGATATACTTTAATGAGGAGATTTGCAGGGCTATCCTTAGTATAAACCTTCACCCGTCGGCGGAAGACGCAATGGTATGGCCTCTTACCAAATCGGGTAATTTCACTATTAAATCTATGTACAGGTATTTGAGTAATGGCAATCGGGATTCTGATAATATTGAATGGTTTTTTATCTGGAACATTTGAACCATACCAAGAATTAAACTCTTCCTCTGGAAGTGCTGCACTAACAGTCTTCCTGTTAAAGACAAAATCGGTAAATACATCGGAAACAGTTATCGATGTGCGTTCTGCGAAGAACGGGAAACTTTTACTCATGTACTTCTACATTGCAATTTTGCGAGAGCCATTTGGTTTCATTTCAACATTAGAACCGATGGCGTTGCTTCGGTGCTAGAGTGGATTATGTTTTAGCCTTCTCTGGATGAAACAACCACGGCGTTCCTCGCCAAAATTATGTGGTTTATCTGGAAAGCAAGATGTGATCAATGTTTTGGAAAGAAAGACATTTTGCCCATGCAGGTTATTAGGAAGATTCAATGTTATACTACAAGCATCCACGACGAACGGAATCCAAAGATCAAGGCCACCCCTCCAAAGTGGCTGCCACCACCTCAATCCTTCCTCAAAATAAATGTCGATGCATCCTTCAGCAAGTACACAGATCCAGCAGGCATCGGTTGTATTATTCATGATGAGAATGGAGACTTTATTATAGCTAAGGCAGAGACCATTAGGGGACAGACGGCGGAGGAATGTGAATGTTTGGCTATCCTGAAAGCAGTACAATGGGCAGAGGAGCTAAATATTTCTCATCTCATTATTGAAAGCGACAATAACAATTTGATCAACCATATTCAGGATAAAAACAAGGACATCAACTGGCAGTCTCTACATCACATGGAACACATCAGAGCCCTCTGTACCAACTTCGAGCAAATACAATTTCACTACGGCCCGAGAAAGATCAATATTTTAGCAGACGCTTTAGCTAAGTGGGGTAGAAAACAAGGGGTCAGTCGAACGTGGCATTCGATGGAGAGAATGAGGTGTGAGCTAAAGATGTAATTGCTTTGGTTTGTTTTTTTTTGTGTTTTTCCTTCAACAAAAAAAAAGCTCCATATGAAACCAAAGCTATGAAAAGGAAGTCAGAATATGAAAAACTACGGCTGCCTATAACAAGAAACAAGTCAGATTGCAAGTCTTTCCTTCAGACAACAATTTTGCTCATTGGTTCACAATTTTCGCTAATGAACTGTTTGTTTAATTGCAAGAAAGTATAGTTGATGAGGACGAGGGGGACGATAAGTCTGAGGTGAATGATGAAGTTGATGTAGTTATCCGGAGATCTCATTTTTATTGCTTTGTGCCATTTGGTTGCTTCACTTAATGTGAAGTGCCAATAAAATACCAAAACTCAATAGCTATTAGATCTTGATAATATGTTTTTGTAAATTTCTTGACCTTCCATGTTAAGGTTATTTTCTACTTCAAGTACTTGACTATAGATGTTTGGGTACTTGAATATCAAAAACTCTATTCATCCTTCCATTTTGGTCCCTCTCCCAACCAAGGGCGGAGCCACCAGTAGACTATCCCTGGCTAAAGCCAGGGGTAGTTTCGTTAAATTGTCAACGAGATAGGGTCAATTTAGTAAAGCAAGCCAGGGGTCTTTTTTCTTTCTGTTTTACATATCTCGGCTAAGAAGGAAGAACTAGAGAGAGAAAGAGCCGCGAGCGACTTCATTCCAATCGGAGAGAAAGATAGAGAGATCAAATCTTGAATGTGTTAGAAAGGTTGTGAGTCTTAGACACTCAATTACAACTAAAGTCGAATATCGAATAACACGAAGATGAACAACTTTGTAGATAAATTTATACTTAGAGATGAATTACTTACAACTTCTTCTCTCTCAATAAGGAGATAACAATTATGAACAACTTCTTTCTTATTCTAGGAGATATACTATCAACTCTCTCTTTACCAAAGGAAAGACAATGTATTTAGAAGAAACTAAACTCTCTTTCTAATACTAACTCACTTTCTCTTCACTTGGCTTGCTTATGAGATGGAATGGATGGGATGAGAATGGGATGATTTTCAATTGAAGTTCTTCATCTCCTTTTATAGTGTTGGAGGAGAAACATAGTGTAGACACCTCACCACATGAGGTGTTTCATTAAGCTTGGATGTCCTCTTGAGAGATGGACACCTCAAAAGATAAGAGACTTGTCACCTAGGTTAGGTGTCTCACTCACCATGGGTGTCTCATGATGTTTGACACCTCAGATAGTTGACACCACAAGCTTGTTGATGCCACCTCAAACTTCAAACAAAGTATCTTTACATTCCTAACATTCTCCCACTTAAAGTTACTTTTGTTTGTAACTTCTCCATCCATCTACTTTGCTCTTATGCTGCTCACGTTTTCTGCTAGGCCGATGAAGGATCGACACCATATAAACTTGTTACTGTCTACTGGCTATGTTAATATGTCTGCTAGGTTCTCTTTTGTATGAATTTTCTCCATACTAATGCTTCCTTCTTCCACCTTCTCACGAACAAAGTGATATTGAAATCGTATGTGTTTCGTCCTCGAGTGAAATGTTGGATTCTTTGCCAAGTGCAAAGCGCTCTGACTATCACAAAACAGAGTTACCTTCTTTTGTTTGTGTCCAAGCTCCTCCAATAACATTTGCAACCAGATTGCCTCTTTGCTAGATTGTGTAGCTGCCACGTATTCTGCTTCCGTCGTAGAAGTGGCCACGATAGACTGCAGTTTTGAAACCCAACTTACTGCTCCTCTAGAAAGAGTAAACACATACCCTGTGGTGGATTTGCTTTTATCAAGATCACCTGCATAATCCGAATCAACATAGCCTCTAACAAGAAAGTCTGGTCCTCCATAACATAATGCAGCATTTGAAGTACCCTTGAGATATCTCAGGATCCTCTTCACCGTATTCCAATGCTCTCTACCAGGATTTGCCATGTACCGACTAACTGCTCCCACTGCTTGTGCAATGTCCGGTTTTGTACATACCATGGCAAACATTAGGCTACCCACTGCTGATGCATACGGTACTCGAGACATCTCCATCTTCTCTGCTTCACTGCTAGGACACATACTTGAAGATAACTTGAAACTAATAGGAAGAGGGGTAGAGATTGACTTACTATCTTGCATATTGAAGCGTCGCAAGATTTTCTTCAAGTAGTTTTCTTGAGAAAGCCAAATCTTCCTATTACTTCTGTCTCGGTGAATTTGCATCCCTAGAATCTTGTTTGCTGGTCCCAAGTCCTTCATTTCAAATTCCCTAGCCATTTGAGCCTTCAAATTTTCAATACGATCTTTGTTGGGGCCTGCAACCAACATTTCATCTACATACAACAACAAAATTATAAAATCACCATCATCAAATCTCTTGTTGTAAGTACAAGGATCTGCATTAAGTCTGTTGTATCCCAGGCTCGTAATGAAGGAATCAAATCTCTTATACCAACATCTCGGCGCCTGTTTGAGACCGTATAGAGATTTGTTCAACCTGCAAACCGAGTTATCTTTTTCTTCAAAACCTTCTGGTTGGAGCATATAAATTTCTTCTTCAAGTTCTCCATGAAGAAATGCAGTTTTAACATCCAACTGCTCTAAGTACAAGTCATATGTAGCACACATCGCCAGGACTACCCGAACTGTTGTAAGTCGTACAACAGGTGAGAATATCTCGTTGAAGTCGATACCTTCTTTCTGAGCAAACCCTTTTACTACTAATCTAGCACGATACCGCTCCACTTGGTCATTGCTATCTTGCTTGATCTTGAAGACCCATTTGTTTCCAATAGCTTTCCTTCCTTGTGGTAGATGAACAAGATCCCATGTATTATTTTTATGGAGAGCTTCTATTTCTTCTTGCATTGCTGCCATCCATAGAGAAGCTTCTTGACCTTTTATAGCCTCATGATAAGTTGAAGGTTCTCCATCTTCAGTTAGCAGACAGTATGCAATATTCCCTTCCATAAAATAATCTGAGTGCCAAGCTGGTTCTCTCCGCTCCCGAGTTGACTGTCGAATTAGTGGAGTTTCAGTCTCAGCTTCTTCTTTGTTCTTCGTGCTCTAATTCCGCTTCAGAAGAATTTTGATCTTCTTGTTCATTTCTAACATGAAGTGTACTAGTCTCTGGTTTCTCCTTTGAAGTGCTATCATTTGCAAGTACTTTCTCTTCTGTAAAATATCACGTCCCTGCTGATTATTACCTTGTGGGCAGTGGGATCCCACAGGCGGTACCCCTTCACACCATCAGCATACCCTAAGAAAATACATCTTCTAGATTTCGAATCTAGCTTTGATGTTTCTTGGGCGTTGTACATCATGTACACTGGACTTCCAAACATATGTAAGCGAGAATAATCAGCTGGTTTACCTGTCCACATTTGCACTGACGTCTTTAGATCAATTGCGGTTGATGGAGACCGATTGATCACATAGTACGCGGTCTTGACTGCTTCCGCCCAAAAAGATTTGTCCATTCCTGCAGCTCTCAACATTGCTCTTGTTCTTTCTAACAAGGTTCTGTTCATCCGCTCTGCTACTCCATTTTGTTGTGGAGTGTACGCCACTGTGAACTGCCTTTTGATGCCTTCTTCTTGACAAAAGATATCAAACTCAATACCAGTATATTCTCCTCCATTGTCTGACCTTAGACACTTGATCTTCTTCTCAGATTCAAGCTCTATTTGCGTTTTGAAACTTTTGAAAACTAGAAATACATCTGCCTTCCTCTTGATTGGAAACACCCAACATCTCCTGGAGTAATCATCAATAAAAGATACAAAGTATCTTGCACCTCCTAGGGATATAACCAGTGATTGCCACACATCAGAGTGAACAAGTTCTAAAATAGTCTTGCTTCTAGCATTTGAACTACTGAACTTTAACCTGTGCTGCTTACTAGTAACACAATGCTCACAAAATGGTAAAGAAACATTTTTGAGCCCTGGAAGAAGGTTTTGTTCGACGAGAATCTTCATACCTTGTTCTGATATGTGACCGAGTTTTTGGTGCCAAAAATTTGTTGACTCTTCTATCGAACTTGTTGATGCAACTGAAACTTCTCCCTCTTGTTGTGTTTCTCCTTGAAGCATGTACATATTAGCAGCTATCTTTTCCACTTTCATGATCACAAGTGCACCTTTGATCACCTTCATTTTCCCACCTTCAATATGGGTTTTACACCCGAGACTATCTAATTGTCCTACAGACAATAGATTTTTCTTCAAACCTTTAACATGTCGTACCTCCTGGATAGTGCGAACGGTACCATCATACATCTTCAATTTGATGCTCCCAATACCAGCAATCTCCACAACATGATCATCTCCCATGTACACAGATCCTCCAGAGGTGGGTTCATATTGATGGAACCATTCTCTCCGAGGGGTCATATGCCATGTGGCTCCTGAATCCATTAGCCAAACTTCAGCAAAATTTCTTCTGCCTTCATGAACTGTTGTTGCCTCGCTGTATAAAATTTCGCCTTCATCCGAGGTACCTGCTACACAACCCTGAGCGTTTGACAGCTCAGGACTTTTTCCTTCTTTCTTCTTGAAATTCCAACACTCCCTTTTGTAATGCCCTTTCTTTCCACAATAGTGACACTTCACATTCTTCTTAATCCTAGATTTTGATCTACTCTGCTTTTGACTCCCACTTGAGCCACGTTCCATTGATCGTCCTCTCATCATCGTCAAAGCTTCAGCATGTTGTGAGCTTTCTTGTCTATCTTCTTTGTTTTTGCGTCGATTTTCTTCTTCAAGAACTGCAGCAGCAATATCATCAAAGGACATAACTTCTATATTGGTGGTAATATTGATGATGAGTTGATCATATGAATCCGGTAGACTTTGAAGTAGAATTTCCCCACGTTCAACCGTGTCCATGTTATGCCCTATAGATGTAAGTTGAGAAAATAAAGTATTAAGGGTGTTGATGTGGTTTGTTACCGTTGTTGACTCCATCATTCTAAGAGTGTAGAGTCTTCTCTTCAAGAAGATTTTGTTGTGTAGTGATTTGGTCTCGTACAACTTTGTTAAAGTATCCCATATTTCTTTTGCTGACGTCTTCTCAGCTACACTTGATAATACTCCATCGGCTAGTGCTAGGTGTAGATTTGCAATAGCATTGCCATCTATCTCGTTCCACTTAGCGTCATCAAGCATATCAACCCGCCTATCTTCAATTGCCGCCAGATAATTATCTTTTCTCAAAATTGCCTTCATCTTCATTTTCCATAATGAGAAATTATTCCCATTGAATTTTTCTATATCGTACTTTGCCGCCATTATTTTGGTGTCTTCTTCCACTAACCAAACCGACAAGAACCTGGGCTCTGATACCACTGTTAGAAAGGTTGTGAGTCTTAGACACTCAATTACAACTAAAGTCGAATATCGAATAACACGAAGATGAACAACTTTGTAGATAGATTTATACTTAGAGATGAATTACTTACAACTTCTTCTCTCTCAATAAGGAGATAACAATTATGAACAACTTCTCTCTTATTCTAGGAGATATACTATCAACTCTTGTTATCTCCTTATTGAGAGAGAAGAAGTTGTAAGTAATTCATCTCTAAGTATAAATCTATCTACAAAGTTGTTCATCTTCGTGTTATTCGATATTCGACTTTAGTTGTAATTGAGTGTCTAAGACTCACAACCTTTCTAACAGTGGTATCAGAGCCCAGGTTCTTGTCGGTTTGGTTAGTGGAAGAAGACACCAAAATAATGGCGGCAAAGTACGATATAGAAAAATTCAATGGGAATAATTTCTCATTATGGAAAATGAAGATGAAGGCAATTTTGAGAAAAGATAATTGTCTGGCGGCAATTGAAGATAGGCGGGTTGATATGCTTGATGACGCTAAGTGGAACGAGATAGATGGCAATGCTATTGCAAATCTACACCTAGCACTAGCCGATGGAGTATTATCAAGTGTAGCTGAGAAGACGTTAGCAAAAGAAATATGGGATACTTTAACAAAGTTGTACGAGACCAAATCACTACACAACAGAATGTGACCGAGAGATCTTCATAACTTCATCAGTTTCTCCTTCTCTGCTTCCCTAACATTATCATCTCTTTCTAATGGTTATATAAATTGAAGATTCAAAGTGAAATCTAGGGTTCTTCATCTTCTATTTTGTAAATAAAAACAAAATCAACTAATCAGTGATTCAGACTTGATTATCTACTATCTAGGTTAGTAATATTTCTTTAAAACATTATTATGTCTATAATTTTGATGATGAGTCTGAAATAACTAAGTAGATCTTGGATTCCAGCCTTTTATCTTCTGTGAGAAAAATTTCTCTCTCTCTCTCTATCTATCTAATTTTGTGTGCCATCACCCCCATTAGTACATGTAATGATGTAAATCAAAAGAAAGTTGCTGAAAATTTGACACTCAAGTATACCATTAGATCATACAGGATTTTAGCAACTCTATATGTTTCTGATTAATAATAAATCCATGAAAGACAACATTTCTTCTTCTCCAACTTGAATCCTGATCTTCTTCTTCATTGCTTAAATAAAACCCTAAATCTAGAAACACTTGGCTAAGAATTCTTTTACACTTTTTTTTTTTTTTTTTTTTGGAAGTCGACTACGATCTACGTATGTCGTTACATTTGGCATTGATACATCAAAGATGTGATACGCTCAATAACTGCCCACTCAAACTGAAACAAGAACCGGGCCTATAGCCCAACATGACAATGGCCTAAAGCCCAACTACATTATTTACACCCTAATAATCCCAAATCAAATAACCAAAGATTCCACCTTCTCTGGGATTCGAACCTGAGACCTCCAGGGATTTCTGGAGTTTATGTCAACACCTTGGAACCACTTGGGCTACCAACTGTTGACTTTTACACTTTTTCTGATTAATAATCATCCATAGAAAACCCTATGTGATCTGATCCTTGAGTACTTTTTGTGATTAATAATGTGTATTGGCTGCCGCCAATTTCAACCATTTTGAGTATTTTTTTTAACCCATTTTGAGTACTTACAGTAGCAACCGTCTAAAAGTTCGCAAATTTGTATGTTTCTTTTGTCACTTTTTCTGATTAATAATCCGAAGTGTTCTTGTAAAGTATTAGGTATTGTCAAGATAATTAAGTTGGGCCTTCTCCAAAAATGGTATGCCCGTAGATCACTAGATCCTCTAAATATCCAAACGAAGGAAAAACTCGACCTATATTTATTGTAAAGAAGAATTTGATTTGAAAAAAATTTAGACTAGTCCGGTATGGGTTCAAGTCCTGGCTCCGCCCTTGCTCCCAACCCTCCGCCGATGTGGCAACCTATCACTGGAGTATGTTTTCTCACTGTTCTCTCTCCAATTGCTCCACACTCAAGTGATATGTCGCTACATCGGAGGAGGGACCAAAGTGGAGGGATGAATAGAACTTCTCCTTGAATATAGATGTTTGGATACTTTTAGGTGGAAGAAGTTGAAGAAGACGAGGACGCTGAAGAAGATGACGACTGAAGAAACTGTTCTTTGGCTTTCTGGAGCTATGGTATATAGAGGCCATTGATTCTGGATGTTGTATGATCATACCTAAATTCTTATCTTGTTCCCTTTTGTTTCGATTTGTATTGCTTACATGTTTCAATATTATGTTAATTGTGTATTTACTACGTATACATCTCGTCTTTAATGTGTATAACATGCTCGTGGTGATGTTTTTTTACTTCTTTAGAAATTTGTTGACAGTGTTGAAATAGGGTTCTGTCATCTTTAAGATTCTGGAATGGATGTTACCGTCAACATTCCTCCCTCACTACATTATACTCCAAATATGTTCAAGGACGTATGCATAAACTTCTATATATACTGGACTAGGATAGTTTCCACATAAATTTTTCACATTGTAAAGTCATTTCGGAAATCCTATGGGGCCATAGAATATGATGGGGACTCTGCAGTAGCATTCCACTTACAAAGAGGTCATGAGTTCAAGTCATGTGGATCTTCCGACTTCGTTCAATCGTTTGATTTATTGGTTCACTTCATGGCCGTGAAGAAGGTGCAGAGAGAGACTGAGAGACTGAACGGAGATTGATCGATCAAGCTTCTTCATTTCTTGACAAGGGCGAGAGGGGTTTTCTTATGTACGACTCTCTTTCAAATTCCCTTCTTCCTCTGAGCAATCTTCTCTTGTTGTTTATTTTCATATCTCTTTCTTCATTCTTTTGAATTTAACACGTATCTTTTTATTTTGGGACGTAAATTATTTATAGTTGTTAAACATATTATGTATAACTTAGGCCTATCATCAAGTTAAATTTGTAGTTATTAAACTCAAAACTATAAATGGGAAGGTCAAAATTGGTTTGTGGGTGTATTTTTTGTCAACTCAAATAGAAATTGAGCACCAAAAGAATCCAAATGAACACCACTCACAAGTCACAAGTCACAAGTCACAAGTCACAACCATGAACCATCCTTTCTAATGGGGTTCGCAAATCAAAGCATAAGATCATATCTAAAAATTCCCAATTCCCAATTCCCAATTCCCAATAACCAAATTCTGATTCTCCACTCCCCCTTCTCATCTCATTTGCTCAACCAAAGAACCCATCTTTTCCTTCATACACATTTTTTTTTTTGTTGAATCCTTCATACATATTTGAAACCTCACTTCTCTCTCTCTCTCTCTCTCTCTCTTTAGAATAACATGTAGGAGCTCAATTTTATTGGCGCGCGTCATCTTCATAAACCTCCAAATTGTTACATACTTTTCTCTCTCTCTCTCTCTAATAGATTTCCTCTTTTCCTTTTTCATGAATCCTAACCCTAGTTTCTATAATCACTGATGATATCACAACATATAACGAACGAAGAACATCAAAAACCTGAAATTAAACTTAATACTGATCATGGTGCGAGAAGTAGAAAAACAATCAGAACTAACGAATCGGAGAGTTCTGGTTGTAGGAAATTATTGTCACGACGTTCTGATCAAAGATGATCGGATAATTGGAGAGAGTCTCGGAGGTGCGTCTTCCTTCATATCTAATGTTCTTGATAATCTCTCAATCACTTCTGATTATGTTTCAAAAGTGGGTTTTGATTTCGCCTACTCTGTTTCTCATCAACCTATATCGTTGGAATCAACTATGACGACAGTTTTTCATGCACATTTCTCATCAAATCCAGATCAAGTTGGAAATCAAGATAGAATTTTGAAACGAATTCATGCTTGTGATCCGATTTCCCCATCTGATCTTCCTCACTCTCAATTTGATTTCGGTTTAGCTGTCGGTGTTGGAGGTGAAATTTTACCTGAAACATTAGAACGCATGATTGAAATTTGTGATGTTGTTTTTGTTGATATTCAAGCATTAATTAGGGATTTTGATCCAATTGATGGAACAGTAAAGCTATTAAGTTTGAAAGAGAGTGGGTTTTCTCATCTTTTACCACGAATTGGATTTCTAAAAGCTTCAGCTGAAGAAGCTCCATTTATTGATATTGAAGAAGCAAGAAAATGGTGTTGTGTTGTTGTTACAGATGGGAAAGATGGGTCTAGGGTTTACTCAAAAGAGGGGAAACTACAAATTTCTCCCTTTCCAGCTGTTCAGATTGATCCTACTGGTGCTGGTGATAGTTTCTTGGGGGGATTTGTGGCTGGACTTATACTGAGTTTACCTGTTCCAGATGCTGCATTGTTAGGAAATTTCTTTGGTTCATTAACTGTGGGGCAGATTGGAATTCCCTCGTTTGATCTACGATCAATGCAGGTTCGATATGTTATTTCAGTATCTTTGATTCATTTCGATGATTATTTAGTTTGAAGTTAAGGTTGCAAGTAGTCTTTATACTTCAAATTTCCTAACGATAATAGTTTAAATGAAAGAAAATGCACTATCAAGTTATAAGCTTTGAGAATTCAAATAGTAAGCCTATAAAACTAATCTTGAAGAGGCTCAAAAGTGAGTAATCTGTAGACGCATGAAAGGGTATCCAAGAGAGTAGCACCGACGGGACAAATTAATGCAAAACCAACAGAGATGGTTCGAGAATTATAGAATAAATTGAAAGTAAGTGTTTTAGGCATATTAGAAACGTAGAAAGGCGTTGAAAAAGGAAGGCCACATAGTCAAAAGAAAGAAAGATTGAGAATCTGTGAGGAAAGTTGACACCCAAATAAAGCCTAAGAATCTATTCATTTGTTTATTTCATGTCAATACTTTACTTAATGCGACAGTATTTTGTTGAAATGGTTGCCGCATTTTTCATGCTTTAGATAGAAGAAGATTTCATTTAACAATGATTCTTAGACTAGCACTTCCTTCGTAAATGATTCTGTAATATCCATATGTTTCGACGGCGATGTCAAACAATTAGAGGTGTCAGGTGTAGGAACTAGGAAACTCATTTATTGTTGCCTATTTAGGTAGCCATAGTGAAGAGACTTTTCCGGAACTACATTTATTTTTTGTGAAAGCAATGTGTTTTGGATATTTAGGGTCGTACGCGTATAACTAAATTATAACTGACGAGCTCACGTTCTGCTAGTGGACTGATAACAACTGTTTGGGTTGAGCTATAGTTTGGCGGCTTACACTCAAGTAGTATGATAGGTGGAACTTGGAAGGTCCCGGCATCGAATCCTAAATGTGATGCTCTTGTGATTATTTCCAATACAACCTGCTAAGTATTACTAGTGCTTGAGTAGGAGCTGCTCAAGCTATTGGCCTAACCAGCCTGGTTCCTAGTGGGTTGGTTGCTACCACGGTCATGCCCTGAACCTGAAGCTACATTTGCTCATCTCCTTCGACCTTATTATAAACAAAACGGGAACAAATCTGTAAATTGACGACATATTTCAGATTTAAAATCTCAATGTGCATTCGCTAATTTCTTCTCTTCTGCAGAAAGTGAAGGATGAGTTGCAGAAGAAGAGAACACGATTCGTCGACAACTGCGAAAGAAGAGAATCAGAACCAGAGTTCACGAAGTCATCTGAACATGAAGATTTTCAAGAATTCCTTGTTAGTGTTACTAAACTATTAACCTCTTATCACCACAACAATGAAGATCAGTTGTAATCTCAAAATGTGTCAAGCAGTAGAAAATGCTAGCCAGTACCAGAATAATGGTCAGCTTAAGCTATATTACCTAATCCTTTATCCAACCAACCATAAAATGAGTTGTTATTGAAACTCATTTCTACCTTTAGAACTTTCTCTTTTTTCAATAATAGTTTCCATGGATGTTGTCGATCGATGTTGTTTAATGTGTATGAGTATTTGAAATGTACACGATTGTCCTATTATCCAAATGCAACCTATTTGCCTCAATGCAATTCAAAACAAAAAATGTTTGTCACTTGAATTTTGTTTCTTGGCTGGTATATTTGGTGAACATAGATAAAAACACATACCTAGAAATAGAGACAAATTAAGAAAAAGTAGTTGAACTCAAATTAAGAAACAAATTTAAAAAAATATAACTGTTATTATGAGAAAAAACAATCCATATAGCAAAAGTAAGACATTAAATCATAACCTTCCTCAAAGGTCTCTCACCGAGTCGACATATATTGTTGTATAAAAATGTGATTTCTTAAACTTTAGCAGTTACAGATATTGTTTTTGTTGGCACCCTATGCCCAAATTCACAACTATGAGATTTTGTTCTTAGCGAAAGTTCCACGAACTCGAAATTCACACCTATAGTCCAGACTCTGGACACTCCAGAAAACTATGTCTAACTATGTAAAATATCAATATTTGTCATGATGGGGTAAAATAACAATTGTCAGTTGTTATTTATGGGAAGAATCATGTGAGCAGGGAGGCAGAGGGGGAGGCGTTATAAACTTATAATGACTCGTTCCTTTATTGGCCTAAATTTAGGATAGACCTTCCATATTGCGTGGGGTAACTGGTGGAGCCTCCACTCTGATGTGTGATCATCATCTTGTCTTCTTCTAGAGAGAGAGAGAGAGATAATAGAGAGATAAACTAAAGATATGATCATATCAATTAATCTTAATAAGAATTTTCCGACTCCAAGTTTTCAAGTAAGTACTAGACAAATATATGGGTTCAAAGAATCACCCAAGCAGCTTACGAGCAAGATCTTCTCGTCTTCGAATTATCGGTCTCATTGCTTTCAGTCTCTTTTCTCTCACTGCCATTTTCATCTTCAAGGTAACTTTATCTCTCCAAAACTCCTCTACCCATAGTTTCTCCAACTCTTGGTTCTTTGTGGCATTTCGTCGAACAGTTTTTACTTCTTTTCGATTTACTTGTTTTCATTAGAGAATTTCATCGAACTGTTTGGTCTATCTTTCACTTTTATTTACTGAATTGGGGAATTTTATCAAACAGGTTGATCGGACAAGAACAGTGGTAGGTCATAACTTAGAACCAACACCCTGGCATCTTTTCCCGCCAAAAGAGTTCAATGATGGATCAAGATATAACAGAGCTTCAAAAATTATAGAATGTTCATACCTTACTTGTCGGCGTTCAGCTAACAGTATAAATAGTAATACAAAACCAGAAGACAGATCTAATCAAACCCAGAGTTCTCCTCAAACATGTCCATCTTTCTTTAGATGGATCCACCAAGATCTTGACCCTTGGGTTAAATCTAGAATATCTTTATCTACATTAATGGAAGCTAAGAAACTTGCTGCATTTAGGGTTATAATATTTGGTGGTAGATTATATGTGGATTTCTATTATGATTGTGTTCAAAATAGAGCAATGTTCACAATTTGGGGATTGTTACAGCTTCTTAAGAGGTACCCAGGATCAATTCCCGATGTCGATCTTATGTTTGATTGTATGGATAGGCCGTTTGTTAATCGAACGGAGTATTCTGGGTCAAAACCACCACCTCCTCTGTTTAGATATTGCACTACAAAGGGTCATTTTGATATCCCATTTCCGGACTGGTCATTTTGGGGTTGGTAAGCATGATAAATTTATATACTCACTTTTAGTTAAGTGTATTATAAGTTTTTTTGCATTATCTATTTAATGAGGTGTGAAGTGATGATAGTATTCTTGAAATTTCTAGTCTTTGATTTCATTTGTTAGTTGTTACTATAGAATGCAGTTTCAGTTTTCAATTCATATGAACAATCATGCGTTTGAGTTGTTTGAGAGTTAACTGCATAAATTACATATGGGGTTTTATTTTCAATAACCACATGAGCAGGGAGTTGCATTTTGCCATTCCACATGTGGCGAAAGAGAATTATGACAGTGTAAGTGTGTGTTGCAAGAAAATTGGATCAAGATTGAGAATAATTACATGAAAACACAAATTAATACGAGACGTCCATGGTTGATGGTTCCCGTAAGGAGTCAAGGTTGAAGGGCTAGTGGGCTAACACCAATGGCGACAAGTAGAGATCGATCAAGAAGGAAACCTTGATAAGCTTCTTTTTTTTTTTTGCAAAAGTCTGTCTTATCTTCCAAGTTTACAGTTATATTATTTTTCTTCGACCAGAATATTATTTCATTATTTAATTTACTTCGGCAGTAAGAGTTCTATAGGACAAGCCAAGCACATACCTAACCTTGATTGCATGGTTATATGCAACTCATGCATATAATAAAACATGCACACGATGAAGAAATAGTATATATGTTTTTGGTTTACTTTGTGAAAAGAAAAGGGACTTTAGTTTTAGACTTCTTCTCTATGCAGTTGTCTCTGTGAAGTGTCTTGTTAGACCCTTAACTGCAACCAGTTTATTAGCACTTTAACATGGTTATGTACTTACGGCATACAAATTTATTGTGAAGGCCGGAAGTTAATATAGGACCCTGGGATGATGAATTCAGAAGCATAAAGAAAGGTTCTGAAGCTACAACATGGGAAAAGAAGTTGCCGCGTGCATACTGGAAAGGAAATCCAGATGTTCTCTCTCCTGTCCGCACAGAGTTGCTGCGCTGCAATCACTCTAGGAAGTGGGGAGCCCAAATTATGCGCCAGGTTGAGTTTTATCTACATCTTGGTGCATTTCCTTACTCTAGTTATAGTCTAATGCCTTTTCCAAAAAAAATAAAAAAGTTGTAGTCTAATGCTTGTCACACGGCTTGCATCACAGGATTGGGTAGAAGAAGCAAGAGGCGGTTATGAGCAGTCCAAGCTATCTAATCAGTGTAAACATAGGTAAGTTCTACATAAATAGGATTCAGGTACACATTACCACTTATTATGGCTTACTCTACCATGGAAATTAAAAGGCTTGTTTGATATTTTAACACAAAACACATTAAATTCGTTTAGTTAGACAGTGAGTCATCTTAAACGACTTTACCAAACCCCAGAAAGACCTTAACAATCCTGCTCGGATCACTTCTAATTTCGTCTCCTGAAAGACCACGTACAGAGGGTTTTTGCTCCGCTAAAACTCTCTCCACTATTGCTCTCCTTAAATTCGAGCCCATCTCACGGATGTTCCAACTCATGAATATTTGATTCATGAGTCCAATGATGTCCCCTTTTTATTTCCTGCTCCTATATCTTGTCGGTCCACCGACGTTTAAAGACCATTCCAGTCGTCCAGCCTCCTGCTCACTCTGGGCAGCCCTTGCACAACTCTCTTTGGTTTACTGTACTTGAGAAGTTCAGGAACACCTGAAGCATCCCATAAATAAGGTTCCACGTGATTACATGTCTCCCTTCGTCAAAAAGCGAGTCATTTTAAAGTTGAATTTTATCTTTTGCAGGTATAAAATTTATGCCGAAGGCTATGCTTGGTCAGTGAGCTTGAAATACATAGTATCTTGTGGTTCTGTTACACTAATAATAGCCCCCGAGTATGAAGACTTCTTTAGTCGTGGTCTTTCTCCAAGAGAAAACTATTGGCCAGTTTCTCCTACCCCTGATCTTTGTCGGTCGATAAAGTTCGCTGTTGATTGGGGCAACAAAAACCCATCTGAGGTACTAATTTCATATCATCTTTGTCCGATTTCTTATTCTTACTATATTAATTTTATTGTCAGTAGAGTAAACCATTATTCTTATTTCTTATCATTGCTTAGTTAGATAAATTGTACCAAACCCAAACTTAATTCGTCTATCTCTCATGATCTTAATCGTTATCATTCTTTATCATCTCAAAAACTTGAAAAACTTCATTCCTAATTTGATATACCATTTTTTTCTTGATGAAAATCGAAAAGGCTGAGGCAATAGGTAGAGGGGGCCAAGATTTTATGGAAGAATTGGCAATGGATCGAGTATACGACTACATGTATCACCTAATCACGGAATACTCAAAGTTACAAGATTATAAGCCATTCCCACCTTCATCTGCTCAAGAAATTTGTACAGAATCTCTTCTCTGCTATGCCGATTCGAAGCAGAGGGAGTTCCTCGAAAGATCAGCTACTTCCCATTCATCATCTCTCCCATGCTCCCTTCCACCAGCTGATCGAGATATAATCAAGAGTTGGGTACAAAAAAAGAATAAAGTAATCACAGATTTACAGAAGATGGAGAAGACATGAGACAGATTTAGCTAAAGTTAAAGTGTTTCAATCCAGTTAAGATACCACAGGTTATGTTTTTGGACATTCAGAGATCATATCGACGTGTACTTGCTCCCCATTCTTTATTTTTGTCACAGAAACTTTAGAATATAATATTGTTCTTCAATTCGATTTTAGTTTTTTAGGCATTGGTTCCAAGTAAATCCCACTCTGAATTGAAACAGGAGTTCATGATTTTTTTTTTCATCTCTGTTTTCGTGTTCCTCATTAAAACTCCATTTCAGTTGGTTTAAGACACATTGAGTTTTATACCTAATCATGTTTATCATCCAATTTTACATCTAATATTTAAGAGCAGCCAGTATTAATGGCCATTAATTCAATCTATTTAAGTAGTTGCAAGGATATAATGGGACAGATCAACGATTTTTTGTTTTTCATAACACTTAATCTAAGTAACTAGTAGAGTCACTTGATTCGCCCGTCGATAGTGACTCTGACGAGTTACTCAGAGACTCAAGAGTTTGGCTACATTAGAGGAAGTCTCGAGAATCAGCTAAGACTACCTCGAGTCAAGGTCGATTTCCGAGCAAATTCGAGGTTCCAACATAAGGTAATTCTTCAAGGTTCACAAAGTTGAGTTGAAGATGTTTCTTACCTTTTATGTTTAGTCTTAGGAAGGCAAGTGGTGTTCTTTTTCATTGTTTGGATCTGACTCATCTAAACTTAACCTCATCAGAATTCATCCGAGTCTAATACATCTAAAAGCAACCTAATTCCGCTATCCATACTAAAATAAACATTTTGAAATCTGTCAATAGTTAAGATTCTTGTTGGAATAAGTATTTACCAGCCTTCACTTGTATGATGAATAAATTATAAGGAGATTCAATATCAAAATTTGCAAGGTAGAGAGCAAGAGAGCAAAGGGGAGTGAGAAAATAGAGTCAAAACCATGAGTACCCAACTACCCACTTGCTCTTATGGACCCCAGAAGATCACTTGAAGATGATGAAACATCATAAACAAACAAAGAAAATGACAGAAAAGGTGAAAGATTCGATGAGACCAACTGACCAAGTGACCAAAGAGAGACAGAAGAAAAAAAGTGAAAGAAAGATGGAAAACTTGGAAACGCCTCCGCCTCTCTTTATGGAAAAATATCTTCTTTTCTTTTTCTTTTATGTGGAAAATATTAATCATTGGAAACGTGCGGCGCTGTTTGCCACTTTCATGGCGGCCTCATAAATATTTTATATTTTACAATTATATATAGTAAAGGATTATAATATTTTGTCATTTGTAGGCCAATTTAATATATCGACACTGAGACTGTAGTTCAATAGTTGAGTTCGAAAATTGATGAAACTATGATAACGATAAGTTAATATCTTACTTAAAATTGTTATAATTGTAAGTTTTTTTTGTCATGTGCTATATCGTATATAGATATTTTTAACACCGATGAGAAACTTGTAGTTGTAATCGACATAACAATAGAAATAAGAAATGCAGAAGAACTTTCATTGAACCTACTAACTATTCCCAAAACCAAATCCTCTCAGCAAATGTGAATAACCAAGTCCTTTTTACAACAATTGAGTTTTCACCATTGTAGAGTAGGCTTCAAGTGATTGAATAAAGTTGGCACAAAACTACCCTCACATTTTCATTGATTATGCAAGAAACACATCTCCCAATTAGTTAGGATTTCTAAGGTTTATCTCTAAAGAGAGATGAAGAAGAAAAGGGAAATAAAGACAACCTTAGAAAAAAAGAAGAAAAATGAATCATTTATCTTTTGAGGAGTTATTTTTTTTCGCCCGCTACTTTGTGACCAGCAAATATATAAAAAAAACACCAGATCGCTCCCTCTCTCTCCTCCATTTCATCACCTTTCTCCTCCACATCATCTTTCACCACTTCATCATCTTCTCCGGCGAAAGTCGCTGACCCGCCAAATTTTTTGACAACCTTCACCGGAGAAGATGATGAGATGACGCGAGATGATGTAGAGGAGAGAGGCGATTAGATGGAGGAGAGAGGGAGAGATGACGTGTTTTTAATTTTTTGTAAATGAATTCCATTTGGCCCCCCTTGTTTGTTCTAAAAAGATTAGAATTTTTTGGAAATTAACGCATAACTAAACGTAGGTCAATTTTGAAGGTACAAAATCACTTTTATGAGAAGTGTAATTATTAAAACAAAAAAAAATTAACCATTAAAGTTAATTGACAATCTCAACAAAAGAGAGTAAATTGTGAATTTACGAAAATTAAAGGATCAAAAAGAAAACTGGTTACAAAATAGGGCTAAAAATATAATCCACAAATTACCAAAAGTCTGTGACAACATGTGAAGAACTTGGTGTTGCTTAGATATCTACAATTTCTAGAGTAAACCCCAATAAATTTTGGTAATTTGGATATTAATTGCAAAACTATTTAATCTTTTTCGAGTGAATAATCATAGAAACAGTACTATGACACATCAACCACTATTTGATGCAACCCGTGAGCTGAACTCACAGGTCAGACTTAATAAGAGTGGCACCCATTTCAACATAAAAGATGTTCACAGTCTTAGTATTGTCAGTAATAGAATTGCAGTATGTATGCCCAGTGCACTAATTTAGGTATTATTCATACTATCAAAGAAGATTTCTTCAAGGAAAGTTCTATAAGCGCCCTGAGTAGTTACTTTAGACGCCTCCTACTGCCAAATGTTGTGGGAGATTTTGGGTTTAAACGGGTCGCCTAGAGAATCTCATTTCATTTACTCATTCTTGTGATATGAGATCCCACATTTTTCAATCCACTTACGCTGGGAAGGAAGTTCGGGAAAATATGCCGATTACATGCCAAAAGTTTACTCGGCTGGCTTTCATTAGACGAGTTATTTCTCTCTCACTAGAGTCCGTCTAATGGGAGCCGACTACACCAATTTTAGGGTGTAATCGACCCATTTTTTTTCAGACAATATTTTAACACTTTTCTTTTCATTCTTTTATTTCCAAAAATATCTAAATTTATGTATGATTTGTAAAAAGACTTACTGTGAATACCATTCCAAAACACAATTATGAATCAAATTGGTGTTTGAGTTGTGATATGTTCATGGGTGTAATAAATATATTTGTTAGGAAACAAAATCACCATTTTTAGAAGCTCTACTATAGTATAAAATTGACCCTTCTCGTTAATTTTTAAAGGCCACCGCTTTGGGGAAAGCTAAAAAATTTCCGGGGAAGACGGTGAAAAACCAAAAATATTCAATCCAAACGCACCTTTATCTCTCTTCTCTGGCCAACTCCATTACAACTCACCACCACATGAAGAGAAGGTCAGTTGTTGTTCTCTTTGACATTTTCACAAACACTTTTATTTCCAACTTTGTTCATACTTTGTTTGCTTATTATAATCAAAACAATGAGTTGCTATTAAAATTCAAATACTCCTCTGAACTACCAGTACCCAATGTATAAACAGGATTATGCTGAAGTACAATTTTTTTTTTTTTTTGATGAAAGTAGGCTTCGCCTAAATTTATTAATCAGAATGAATCAAAGAAATGTTGGATCTATCGGTCTCCAACTGACTTACAATGCACTCGGGAACTATCACCATTTCACTTGGTGTATTAAGATTGTTCCGACGATTTGAATGGGCTAATAAATGTGCGACTTTATTCGCATTTCGTGGACAAAAAGAGAAGTAACACTCGGTCAGATTTCTCTTACTGTTCTTTATGTCAATAATCGTTGATCGAATCTTCCACGGGATATCCTCTTCGGAGCTGGAGCAGGCTTTCACAACATTGATTGAGTCCCCTTCTATAATGCAATGGATTTTTGATTATAATAAGCAAACAAAGTTCTTTATACAGATCAAAGCATTCACACCCTGAAATTAGTTACAACCCATTATAGTGATTCAAGTTTTGCTTGTAATCAACAACTCATTGTTTTGATTATAATAAGCAAACAAAGTTGCAAATAAAAGTGTTTGTGAAAATGTCAAAGAGAACAACAACAACAACTGACCTTCTGTTGAAGTGGTGGTGAGATGTAATGGAGGTGGATTTTGAAGTGTTTAAGCTGCTATTTTGATCTAATTTATTTGAGAAGTAGGATTTATACGATTTCCTCGGATGGGTAGTAGGGCTCGAGTTAAATAATGGAGTTACTGAGATGATCATTTTGTTTGATCTTTGACACTAACTATTTCTCTCTCTCTCTCTCTCTTTCTAATTCATTTTGTTAAATCAAGCAAGAGAGCTTACTTATTATAGATCCTTATTTTGGTTTGCCATCACCCGCACAGAAATCAAATTTTAACTGGAGGAGAGAGAGAAGATAGAGGAAAAAGATAGGAGATAGAGGAAAGAGAGGGATGAAGAGAGAGAGAGAGGGAGATGGATGACCATAGTTGTTGTCGCCGGAAATAATGGCCGCCGGAGTTGATGTTGGTGAGAAGGAAGATGGTGGAAGAAGAAATGGGTAGTGTTTGGAAGAAACAAAAAGAATTTGTTTCCACCCAAAATTTATTGCCCCGGAGACTTTGCTTATTTCCCCGAAACACTGGCCTTTTTAAATTAATTATTAGAATCATTCAAATTCAATCTTCTGCTTTCGACGCACATAAAAAAAGATGTTATCATCAGAATTATCTTCCGCTTAGCATTCAAATTCAATGCGAGGATGAGAGTTGGAAACAGAGGCGTGGGAGGAAGAGGGGGGGGGGGGGGGGGGGGGGGGGGGGGGGGAATAATCAATTTTGGTATAAATGTTTGAAAGAAATAACCATTACAAGAATTTACTTGTAGCTTAGTTGGTAAATGCGTTGTTACCGAATAGTCAAGTAAATTACAAGTATATGCTTCTACACTAATGATTTATGAAATTTTATCATCACAATCTATGCCATATAATTTAGGACAATAACTAAAGTGGAGGTAGGAGTAGATACTAGATAGCCTTTCAAATCCCATAGAATAACGTTTTCTTTTTTTGTGAAAGTAGGCATCCGCCTAATATTTATTCAATATCAAAAAGATGAATGTTAGCTTTGTCCGTGGCTAATTGACTTACAATATAATTAAGAGGTTGAAACATCTCGTTTGTGAAGAAGATTCTGAAATAAAATCATTCCTAGCTAATAAGTGCGCTACTTTATTAGCTTCACGCAAACAATACATGAACATAATTTGTCGATCATTATCTTCAAATTATCGAACAATTATGGACGAAATTACAGAGAGTGAAGATAATCATAGAATGACTCTAACATAGGGCGCTGGAATGGAATGTTATTGGTGAGAATCTAATTTCCAGGACCAACAATCAAAGTTCTTGGTCAAACTTTCTCCAAATTTTGTCAATAGTAATTTAGTAACCACTAGATATCCCCGACGTGTCAGTTTCTAAGTAATAGTATACCAAATGAGTTGATGCACCATATTGTATTTTAGTATAATAATGTATTAGCCGAAGAACCATTCAAATCTTTTCTCTGTTTATCTACCGAATTTTCCTCCCGAAATCATTTCTCTATTTATTTCTCACAAATTCACTCGTTTCTATCGCCACTCCCAAACTCTCTACTCTCAACCCCGGTAATCCCTCTCTCCCTTTCTCTCTCTCTCCCATTTCTAGGGTTTCTATCTCTCTTCATCGATTAACTCTTCTTCTCTGTTTTTCATTACAGGAATCGAAGATTTTCTCTCACTAATTTATACGGCCATGGATGGAAGTGGTGTTGTGACTGTTTACGGTAATGGAGCAATAACCGAATCATCAAAAACATCTCCATTTTCTGTTAAAGTAGGTCTTGCTCAGATGCTTCGTGGAGGTGTAATCATGGATGTTGTTAACGCTGAGCAAGCTAGAATCGCTGAAGAAGCTGGTGCTTGTGCTGTAATGGCGCTTGAACGTGTTCCTGCTGATATTCGTGCTCAAGGTGGTGTTGCTCGTATGAGTGATCCTGGTTTGATTAAAGAAATCAAACAAGCTGTAACAATTCCTGTTATGGCTAAAGCTAGAATTGGTCATTTTGTTGAAGCTCAAATTCTTGAAGCTATTGGTGTTGATTACATCGATGAAAGTGAAGTTCTAACCCTAGCTGATGAAGAACATCACATTAATAAGCATAATTTTAGGATTCCTTTTGTTTGTGGTTGCCGTAATCTTGGCGAAGCTCTTCGCCGGATTAGAGAAGGTGCCGCTATGATTAGAACAAAAGGTGAAGCTGGAACTGGTAATGTAATTGAAGCAGTTCGTCATGTTAGGTCGGTTATGGGTGATATTAGGGTTCTTCGAAATATGGATGATGATGAGGTTTTTACTTTTGCTAAGAAGATATCTGCACCGTACGATTTGGTTATGCAAACTAAACAACTTGGGAGGCTTCCGGTTGTTCAATTTGCCGCCGGTGGTGTTGCAACACCAGCTGATGCAGCTCTTATGATGCAATTAGGTTGTGATGGTGTTTTTGTTGGTTCTGGTGTGTTTAAAAGTGGTGATCCTGCTCGTCGTGCTCGAGCTATTGTTCAAGCTGTGACTCATTACAGTGATCCTGCTATTCTTGCTGATGTTAGCTGTGGATTGGGAGAAGCTATGGTGGGACTCAATCTTAATGAAAAGAATGTCGAAAGGTTCGCTAATCGATCCGAATAAGCAAAACCCAAGGTAAGAATCAATGAAAAACTCTGTTTTCTCTTTGATTTTCACCATAAAAATACAATATTTATGTTTCTTTTTTATCTGTTGTTTTGGTAGATTATATATATAGTTATGGGGATCTTTAAAAAGTTCATTGTTTTAAATCCTCTGTAACTTAAGAATCCTTTGTTGGTTATCTTTCATTACAATATTTCAATGATGATGATGTTTGTTTTATGAGATTCCTTAATTATATCAATCGTTAGTAGAATGAATTTGGGTTATTGTTTCTTCTAGTTTTGGTTTGATATACTATATAAGCATCTGTCTATGAAATTACTAGTTTATGAGCTTCCTGTTTTTGTTGAAATGTTTATGAGTTTCTTATTATTGTTTATTAGAATGTTTGGGTACCCTTCTTTATGTTTACTGAAGTCGCCGGATGACCTAACCTCCTGCGAATGTGCTAGAATCTCATCCTAGTTTAATATAAAGGTCTAAAATTTGAAGCATACTAAAGCTATATCAGGAATCGGGAGAAGCTCACATTTAAGTTTTGTGTCATAGTATTCTCTTCTGACTTCTAAAGCAACTACTCCTTCAAGAGTTTTGTGGTTCCTTTCTTGTATTATTGTAGATAAACAAGAAGGAAGTTGGGGCGGAGTTCAACTCGGGATTGGACATGGGTTGTTTCCCGATCCCCACTGGGTCCAAACTGAGTAAGTCGGCCGAGTTCTTACTAAGCTATATATAAACACATAAGTCACAATCTCTAATAATTAGATATGAACTCCAACTGTTAAACATTTACTACATAATAACAAACTCAGGGGGTTCGGCGTGGGATTGGCTCGGGCCATTCCCGGTCCCTATACAATCCACGAGTTAAAGTAGATAGGTCGATCATCGGGAATGGGGAATACATTTTTCATCGTTTGTTTACTTAATAGTTTGTATGGTCTTTGCTTTGCTTTGTGTTTCTTATTTGGCCTACTACTTCATGAATTGGTTTGGATAAGGTATAGGACTTCTGCTTGAAATTCTTCTGCTCCTCTTTCATTTTTGAATAGATAAGGTCCTTAACTAATAATAGACCAAAAATAGAAGAAGAGAAAGATATGGTCCTCAATAAGTCCTGATGAAGGATGAGACATAACAGTCACGAGTCATGCCTTTCTTTTTTATAGCCATTCAATAAACAGGGTCCTACCAGACCTAAAAAACCAAATATGGGGTCCCAAAAAAAGAAACAGAACCTGTAACTGTCTCAAACAATTGATGATGTGAGTTGCTAATACCTTCTTATGTCTGTTTTCCCATGCTGGGTTCTATGTCATCCATTAAACTTTTCTTCGACGAGCATTTTTTCTCTCTCCAATCGCACAAACCCATATAAGCGTTTGTTGCCCTGCAAATATTCTTCATTCTCCATGGACTTCATAGGCTTGCAGTTTTCATCTAATTCAAGTTCTTCTAACTTGCTTTAGTATTTATCGTGTAACCAGGGTAGTATATGCTCGTAAAAGACATTCTTATCCTGGAATATTTGATGTATATATGACTTCTAACTCATCATATTAGGAATCAAAATTAGCAACTATATGTATGAGATAAAAATGTGTCACTAGATGTGTTTATTCCCCGCAGAATTTTGAAGGATGGCGTATTACATACATAGATAGAGATATTCATTAGATTGATTTTCTACATTACTATGTGTTCATATATTTTCTGCAATTAGTTCTCGCTTGTCTCAGTCTTAGACTGTTTGATCATAATTGATTCTAAACTCCTCCCATGCTTGTCCGGCAAATTTTTCTGAAAGTTGGAAGACAGGATTCCCACTTCATGTTCCTTTTAAGAAAAGGATTTGACGAAGAGATCTTTAAATCTCTCTGCCCTTTGAATGGAATCTATGAGTTTTTTTTGCTTCTAATTTGTGTCTTGTTTGTCTAAGGTGGTGATGCTTGTTTTCTTTAAAAGATCTTCTCTAAATTTCTGTATTATGTGAAGTATATGAGATTTATCGGGACCAAATTTCATTGTTCTCTATGGATATCTAGTGTTCATAATGGTCAAAGTAAGGCTTGCCTTCTAGTTGTTTCCTTAGGTTCTAACAATTAAGATGTGTGTAAATCACCCAAAGAAAGGAAATTCTACATGCATGTACTTTCAGGTCTGTACATCCCTTTAGAGACTTAAGTTTGGTAGGACAAAAGCGGTTGGATTTGTGATATCTGTGTGTTCTTGGAAAGGGCCAGACTTGGTCCAAAGGGGCTCCTTTGGCCCCATCTTTGTTAGAGGTCCTATATCCTAGATCAAAAATTTATCTCCAAGGGTCAAGATGATACCTTCCAAATTTTCTTCAATGATTGAGATTACACATCTCAAATTTAATTCCAAGAATTGAGATATAGAACTGTTCGTGGCCACTAGGCACGAGTTATACCCTTGTAAAGAGATAAGAATCACCAACTAAAATGGTGTTTGAATCTTCATTTCAAGTTTTTTAATGAAAATTGTGTTATTCTTGAAAAACAAAAATCTTCTTGAGGTAATCTATCGAAAATACCAATTTGATAGGTTGCATTATAAGTCGACACAAAGCAATCAACATGTAAGGGAACATATCAGACACACCACACCGATATAATGTGTAACCGGTCGGTGAGGATATAACAGTGGCCATATGTTTCTTGTTAGTGGATTCTTTCTGATGTGTAGGGTTGATTTCCTTCTTATCGTTGAAAAACTTTTTAATATTGCAAATGTTGCTATTTGTTATTCTTCGTAAGGAAATTTACCGAGAGAATTTAGTTACATATTGGTGATATCTTTCCGACCATTTATATATAACACCAGTACTTGCTTTACCAACCAAAAACTTAAAAAGTTTAAGCAAATGTTGTTAATTATTTTCAGTCAGTAGCGCTATCACCGAGATCATAAGTTACATGTCGGTGGTATCTTTCTAACCTATAGAGCGAGAGATTGAGATTTGAGAGAGACGAATAGTTTGATTTGAAACTGGATTTTCGATCAGGTCATTTGGCTAAAATGGGTGTGCGTAGGAGACTTGAGTGTAAGAGGGTAAATGGGTCTGGACCGTGAGTGGAAAGAACCCTGAGTTGTCCAATAAAACCGATTGTCCGTGTAAAATTGTTGTCCATATAAGCAAAACGAGTGTCCATTGACGGCCATTATAAAATGCACTGTGGTTAGAATTTAAAGTAATGAAGTGTTAAATGCATCTCCCTCAAATTTTTGAGGGAGAGTATGAGAAAAATGGGCGCCTTTAAAAAATATGGGCATTAATGTTTCTGCTAACCACACTCATGCTTGTTGCTGGGACGGTTTTCACCCTCATATATTCGCTTTTCATATTTACACACATTTTAGTAAAACAAATTTTCGGAGGTGTGACTATTACAGACGCTATTTAACTAATGGAAAAGATTAAGATGTTCGGCTATCGGGCTCATCTTATCGATGAAAAACTGAAAGAAATATTTTATAGAGATTGTTTTTCAGTCTCCCGTTAGATGACTACCGACAACATTTGAACTAAATCGAAAATATACGTCCAGCTTTGATGTTTGGACGTCGGTACTAATCCTACTGACAAAAATTTGAGAGTAACATGTAACTCTCGGTTTTTCTTCAACGAGACGACCACCGACTCCATATGCACCAAATTGAAAAGTGAATCCAATTTTAATTGTCCACTGGAACTCATCCCGTCGACAGGAAATAGAGAGCAATGTGAAATTTTTTAAATAAAACACTAGTACAGATAAATAGTATAAACTTTTGTTCATATTCATTTGTCAATTCCTAGAGTAGGTACTCATATATGATGATGTTGAAAAGTGACTTTTGGGAATTGTCTTTGGAACTTCAAGTCAGTGTACTTTCGTGCAAACTAGTAAATAAATGGGGGTTGGGAGAGAGAGAGGTGCCTACAAAAATACTCCGACACTCAAGTCAGTTCAGTGTTGCAGGTTGTAAGTCAATATTCGAAAGATAAAAGTTCAGATTCTTTTTCAGAGCAAACCTATGTCGTTCTTTATAGGTTTGAATTGAAGGAAATCCGTTGATTAATGTTTATCAGTGGGTACTTGACGGATGAAATTTATAATTGCAAATTTTGATATTCCAAAAACCTAACTAATTTGTTATATAGATAATCATGCAACGACATGGAAGTTTCTATTACGTTTTTGAGAAGCATACAGTTCACTTGGGATGCTTATATAACTGTTATATGCTTATGTTTTCCAAAAAATATTCTACCTCTATGGATAAATGGTTAATACAAGGAGATTTTCAGTTTGATACACTATTAATACAGAGTGTTTTTCGTCTTCAAAGTGTACATACCGCCACTATAGATAGTTCTTGAAGGGTTTCATCTTTTTTGAGCGACATAATTTTTAAACCGTTGTGTATTTCGTAATTTATATCAGAAAGATGTGAATTGTTGTCTAAAAAATCGAGATTGTTGCACTTTCATGTCTAGTTATCGCCGACGTTTTATTTGATCTTCCACTTCAACATAAGCTTCGAACTAAGAGAGTTTTTCTTAGTTTGTGTCATACTTCATGTGTATTCCTCATTAGCCTTTTGGTATTAATATGAAGTCTGATTCCCAAAAAAAAAAAAAAAGCACATAAGCTTCTAACAAATCTTAAATAGATTTGATATTGCTAGCACCGAATAGATGATGTACACTGAGACCCACTATTTTTTTTAAATACTGAATCAATGGTTCTTCGTGTCAGTAAGTGTGAAAATTCAAAATCAAAGATCCAGAAACTTAGGGTGCTGCTAAAAGAACCTGAACTTTGTGCTATGAGCAGAAGGCTTCTTAGTTTGATTATGGTCAATGAATATTGATTCCAATATTTTATAAGCACCTAGATTCTTTTTTTTTTGATGAAGGAAAGCACCTAGATTCTAAGAAGCATAGAAAATAATCAACAAAAATTCTTTCCAACCAGCTAAGAAATATTTATTATGAGGCATATAAGCATTTCCTAAATCCTTTTTTTTGTTGAAATAGCATTTCCTAAATCCTAACCCATTATTTGATGTTTAAATGCGTTATATATAAAGGTCAAGGGTTGCTTGTTAGAAAAGCCGGGTGCTTATAGATTTACTGGAAATAGTCTGGATGCTAATAGAGTTGTCTGCTTATACCACAAAAGTCGATGCTTTTAGCAGCCCCTTCATTTGAATCATTTATGTGTATTACAAGTATTTATAGAGTTAAGTCCACCACCTCTTGTTTGGACATCCACTCTGCAATATAGGGGTCCTAGGTTCAATCTCATAAAAGTGTAAATTCAAGATTTATTGAACTTGAGTACAAATAAAGTAGTTTAGTTAGACCTTAGGTTCTTTAAGTTGGGCCTAAGGTTCTTTAGGTTGGACTTTAGGCTCTTTAGGATGACCTTCAAGTTGCTTTGATCAGACAGTTACTTATAGTGCGTATTCAATTCATGAATCTTGATGTACCTTTGTATCATTTCTTCATGTTGTATCAATGAGATTCCAAAAAAAAATATTTATAGAGTTACAGTTGTAAAACCCTAAACCTAATACTTACATCAAACAATAGCTTCTTATTTTTTCAATAAGAAGCTATTTAGAAATACAAATAAGAACACGAAAAATATAATTTTGATTTCGACTTGGATATAAGTGTAAAAGGTCCTCTTCACTTAAAATGACTAAATATCGACGCATACAAACCAAATGAAGATCTCCTGCACAATGGATAAACAGGAGAATTGCTTGGATGCCTGAGATAATCCTAAACAATGGATAGACATGGTAGGGACTGATGGATCCCAGAGGATTAGTTAGGTTTTAGAAAAAGATCTCCTTGCAGTAATTCAACATAAAAGATTAAAGTATCATGAAATTATTAGATATGATATGATCATATGAACACAGTTCAAAAAAATTCATCTGTTTTCTTGTCTGAACATTTATGCGTAGTCACCTTCCCACTTAAAATATTTTTTTATATCTTGCAATACCTTATTCAATGTGATCACAAGACAAAGACTATTATTTATTTTATTTATTTGTATACGCGCTTTTCATACAAAACTATAGACTCGTATCGGAACGACTTTTCATCTCAACATTTCCAAATTAGCTTCGATTGATATCTTCATTTCGACTGCTTTTTTGAAATAAATGTGATGCTTACGCGATTTTTTTCGAGAAATTTAGTAGTGTTCTTACGTTCATACATTGCTAGAATATAGCAAACTGAGATTATAGGTAATAGATATGAATCCAGTTAGACATAAGCTTTGGGTGATTTCCAACTTACAGTGAATAAAAAATTTTGGGTGACTGACTACAAGGCCATAGGAGTTGACCTCGTAAAATACTTAGAAAACGTGAGAGTTCTGTTTATTCGATAAATTCTCAATCAATATAAATCATAGACTTAGGATGAAGAGTGGCTTTTATGCTCAGGATGAAAACGTACTCTACCAAAGATCGTTTGCACACCCATTGCGGTGATAGCTGTCAGAAAGCGAACAAAAGCATGTGATGAAAGAAATACATGACATATGTTACATAAAGAAAATTTTGATGAAAGGCCCAAATTTTGGGCCCAAATACAAAAAAAAACCCAATAGGGATTATTAACCCACCCAAAACCCAAAAATCAACTAATATTTGAAATCAAACCCAAATACACATCCCAATGTGCAATCCGGGCCCAACTCGTATCTCTAAGATTTCATATTTTCTTCTAAACCCTCTTTTGCCCTCCTATATATATCCAACAACTCTAACAAATCATATCTTTCTCTCTCAAAAATCTGATTTACTTTCTCTCTCTACCTAAACCAAAACACAAACCCTATTTTCCACCTTCATCTCTTCTACAGTCATCATCTCTTCGATCATCATCTTCGTTTTCACCTTTCTCTCTCTAATATTTTCATCATCTTCGTTCAGTCATCACCTTCAGTCATCACCTATAAAACCGACATCATCTTCTTCAATCATCATCTTCATATATAAAATCACACACACCCACTTTTTCGTGGTTCAGTCCACCCACAAACCCACTTCTTCAATCATCATCTTCATCTTCTTTAATGGAGGTTAAAAAAAAATTTAGATCTGGTTTTAGGGTATTTTCATGGTGTTTTCATGGTTTTGTAGAGAGTTAAATATATAGATCTGTAGATCTACTTATTTGAAGGTCCATTGGTGAGGTTCTTCTTGGTTTTAGGGTATTTTCATGGTGTTTTCATTGTTGTTTCGTACAGATTTGTTAATATTAGCAACCACTTCTCGTTTTGTAAGCAACACTTTACAGTTTGTCTAAACATTTTACGGGATGTGTTAACACTATTCCGTACAGTTATGTTAACAGTAGCAACTGGTTCTCGTTTTGTTAAAAACACTTTACAATTTGTATTAACATTTTAAAGGATGTGTGAACATTTTGCAAAATGTTCACGACAATTTTGTATTAAAGATGTTCAGACCAGTCTAACGTTTTCTAAGCATTTTAAGCAGTGCCCAAACATTTGTTAAATTGCAAAGCCGAATTCAATTTAAAATACCTACACTTCTTCGCTGATGAGAGAACTTTTGATTTTGAAACGGACATACTCCGTCGTTGTGTAACATTTCCGAATATATTCTGAAACGGACATACTCCGTCGTTGTGTAACATTTCCGAATATGTTCCAACATTATCAATAATGCTCTAACATTATTCGAATTGTTTGGAAAACAACTGTTGTTATTACCTTGCACCCCTAAACATTATTTACAATGCTAGAACACTGTCAATAATGCTAGATCATTTTGCAAATTGTCGGGACACTGCCAATAATGCGAAAACATTATACTTAATGCTAGACCACAATCAATAATGAGAGGACATTTCAAAAATCTGATGCCACTGTTTAGGAAATGTTTAAGAATGAGAGGACATTCTTAAACATTATGCAAAATGTTTAGGAATGCATCTTGCCTTGGTCTGTGATTCAGTCACCTTTGATATTTTTTTTGCCTTTTTTACTAGTCCCTGAAGTTATTGTCTCTTCACATGCCCTCTTTCTAGAGCTAGCTCTTTGTACAGCCTATTGTCTTGCTGTTGCTGCTTCTATTTTTTAAATGTTTTGCACAAAATGTTTCTACACAACTCAAAATGTCAAAAACATATCAATTTTTACTCATTAATAACCACAAAATCCATCAACACCCCACTAAATGTTAAAACATAAACCAAATTGCCTGCCACATTGACCAATAACATCACTGTAATAATCAAGTAAAACTCTCAAAAATCATAAACAAAGTACTAAATGTCTCAACATAACCCCAATTTCTGGAACACAACCCAAATTATTAAAACAACTCATTCATTTCATCAACATTCCAGAGAACAAAAACTGGACTACAAATGCTTCCAAATTGTCCCTTGCTATCTTGTGAACTGCTTTCAAATTACATTTGTAATTTAAATAATTTTTCTTCTTTTGCTCCCTTGACACTGTACGTTGAGCCTTCACCATCTGCTCTTTCGATTTGGATGACGCAGATCGATGCTTCAAACACACAGTAATAGATATGTTAGATCTTTCAGCAAAATGTTCCAACACGACTACAAATGCTACAACACTATAAGCTGATGCCAATGGTTTTCATAACTTTTCACAAAACCCTAGGAATAAGAGTAGGAATAAGTGAAGCAACATTTTACAGAATGACAACACACAAACAAGTATGCCAAAACAGTTTACGAAATGCGAGACCACAAACAATACTGAGAGGACAAACTCCAACATGTCTCGAAATTATGTAAAATGCTTAAAAATGGTTTGAAATATTTATAGAATATTTAAAGTAGTTTTCTTCTTAAAACAAAGAAGAAATTGAAAAGAATTTGGGGCAAAAATAGTTTTCTTCTTCTGCTCCCTAGCCTCTGTTGGTTGAGCCTCCACCAGTGGCTCTCTCGTTTTCGATGTATACGACCGATGCTTCACACAAACAGTAACAGATATGTCAGGTCATTCAACAAAATGTTCAACACTACACTGAATGCTACATCACTATAAATAATGACATATCATTTTGCAATGTGTCTACACAATAAGCCTAGGCCAATGGTCTACACAATAATGACAGATCATTGAGTGAAGTAACAGTTTACAGAATGACAACACACTAACAAATATGCCAAACCATTATAAGAAATGAGAGAGCACAAACATTAATTAGAGGACATTCTCACAGATGTCTATAGAATATCGTACCTTAATTAGCCTGTGAAGGACTCGCTACTTTCTTGCCTTTTTTCCTAGGCCCAACGGATGATGGCTCTTCACTAGCCACCTTTCTTGCTTAGGATGTTGTTAGTTGCAAAATGTATGTACACATCCAAAATCTCTAAACATATACTAATTTCTTTTACACAACCATGAATGTTAAAACAAACCATTCATTTCATCAACAAAGACAAACACCCATAAATCCAAAACAAATGACTAAATTCCTCCACAGAAACCTAACTTTCCTATCACACTCCTGATAATAAATCTCAAATTTCAATAAAGTTAGGTTTCTGAAATCTAACTTTCCTAAATTTCGAAGTATACCCTCGATGCTTCACACAATCAGTAACAGATATGTCAGGGCATTCAACAAAATGTTCAAACACTACACTGAATGATACATCACTATAAATAATGGTAGATCATTTTGGAATGTGTTTACATAATAACACTAGGCCAATGATGGTCTACACAATAATAAAAGATCACAAATTGAAGCAACATTTTACAGAATGACAACACACTAACAAATATGCCGAACCATTATATGGAATGTCAGAGCATAAACATTAATTACAGAACATTGTCAAAGATGTGTATACAATAACATACCTTTGCTTGTTGAGGACTAGCAACTTTTTTGCCTTTTTTGCTAGGCCCAGCAGAGGATGGCTCTTCAGCAACTCTCTTCCTAGGGCTAGCCCTCACTGGAGTCTGTTGTCTTTTTTCAGGAGCATCTCCTTTCTTTGTGTTTGTTTTCACCATCTTTGTAATCTGCAAAATTTGTTATGTTTTGTATTACACACCCACATGTTTCAAACAAACACAGAATGTATGTACACAATCAAAATGTCTTAACATATACTAATTTCTTATACACAACCATGAATGTTAAAACACACACCAATAAATGTGAGCACAGAAACCTAAATGTTAAAACAACCCTAACCTAGAAACTTGATGTAGATTCATAAACACCCAAATGACCTTTCTGTGAAGATGCATGCTTCCGAAATCACAAACAACTATCAAAATGTCTAAACATAATCTAACATTTCTTCAACACAACCCAAAATGATAGAACAAATCATTCACTTCATCAACAAAGACAGACCCCTAAAAATCAAAGACAAAGTACTAAATGTCTCCACAGAAACCTAACTTTCAGATCACAACCCTAAATGTTAAAACAAACCTAACCTACAATGTCTAAACACCCAAATGCTTCCGAAATCACAAAACAACAACCAAAATGTTTTATCACAAACTGTAGAGCAACTTAACCCTAAAACTTTTTTGAAAAACAACCCAAAATGTTTTCTCACAAACTCAAGATCAGACTACTGAACTTGAAATAATAAACCCTAATTCTTTGAAAACACCCCCAAATTTTCGAACACCCCTAAAACTGAACCAACAACCCTAAAATATTACCAACAAACACAGATCTGAAACAACAAACCCCAAAAATTTTCTAACAAACCAAATAATTTACCAACAACAGAGAGACGATCAAGAGTTAGAGGAAGAACAGGGACGTACCTGTGTTTGAAAGAGAGAGAAATCGAAAGAGAAGCACCAGATATGTTGAAAGAGAGCGAAATAGAGAGAGAAATGGGTAGATCCGGTTGCTTAAATAGGTTTGCTTGAGAGAGATTCGCCGGTAACGTTTCGAGTGAAAGAGGCGTTAATGGCTGTGGTTGTTTCGCTTGAAAAAGAGATAGAGAGAGAGAGAGAGAGAGAGAGATGGACTGGTATGAATGAAGAGAGAGAGTTTGATCGAAATAGAGAGAGAGATAGAGATGAATCTTTTTGATGGAGAGAGAGGGTTTAGAGGTTTTCAAGTCAGAGAGAGAGAGCGCGGAAGCCGAGAGAGAAATAGAGTGGCTGCATGTGGGTCGGGTCTAATCAAAGTCAGGGAGAGAAAGAGAAAGGCTGGTTGTTGGTGGGAAATGAGTGAGGGATATAAGAGGTAAGCATTTCTTTTGGAGGGATAGAGAGGTAAAATCACTTTTTGGGTTTTTTTTTAGATAATATTCCCTATTGGGTTGGATTTGGTATTTTGGTGCCAATTTTGGGCCTTAGATTTATCCTCTCTTACATAAACCACGCTTGGGTCAGAGTACTTGGTAAATAACTATTGATGGCAATATACAACTGAACCAAGATGCGACATTTTTGCACAAAATTTGTGAAATTCTGTGAACCTCGCAAGGTACAATTGAACATACCTAGACAACATCCCAATACATTGACATTTATTGTCAGTCCGTGCCCTTTTTGCTCAGTGAGGACTAGATCTTGTGGGACCTTTTCTAAAGGCCAAATTAGCGAAAGTATTTCTGTAAAAATATGTTGATCGTCTTTCATCTTCCTTCGATCTGAAACAGAATAGATCTATCTTCATCTTCGTTGCTTTAGCAAAAGCAATCTTCAACTCTTTGGACAATCCTCATCTCACATTGTAGTGATTTTTTTGGGTCATTCGAATAAATTATTTTAGCTGAACGGGTCACTCGAATAAATTATTCTAGCTAATGAAGTCAAAAGACAATACACATTTAAAATTTTTAATTTACAAAGATTAATCTAGGTGTGAAAAGACGTGGAGGTATGTCATTGTTGTTAATCTGTCTTTAATTGTTAATGGGTCGATCTATTTTCTACCTATACAAGCCAGATCTGGTTTTTAAAGAGACTAGTAGATGCAATGACAACATAAGTAGTCATTTAATATTACACATCCATCATCATCACATGGAAATTATAAAAAATTGGAAAATGATTAGAAAAACAGACCCGACCGATCTGATCCGGTGAATGACATAAATCCGACTGGTCCGACCCGGACCGATTCCCACCCCTACTTTTCGTGGCATTTTCTGGCCGACTAGAAACTTTTTGTTTTATTTTTTATTTTTTGTTGAAACGGCCGACTAGATACTAGTTTTCCAAAAGTTAAAAACTCTCAAAATAGTGAAAAGAAGTAAAGTAGCAGGCAGTTGCATTCCCTTCCGTTACCTTCCTTAAAATATTCACTTGGAGTTGATTTCAATTTTTTTTTATTGTTACAATAAACCTCTAAAGAAAAAGAACACGAAACGAATTAGTCAGATTCCCCATTTCTAGAGAGAGAGAGAGAGAGAGAATCATTTACATAGTCATGAAAATGAGGTTCTAATAACAACATTCATGATCTAATTGATTTCATCAAAATTCTTCTTCTTTCTTTGGAAGAGAGAAAGAGAGAGAGAGAGAGAAATGGGAAGTTATAAGATGTGTATGTGTTTTACAAGGAAATTTGGGATGAGAGAAAAAGAACCTCCTATTGAAGTAAAAGAAGCATTTTTAAGATTTACTGATGGAAAAAATCTAATGACATCTGATCAACTTTTTCAGTTTTTAGTTAAATTTCAAGGAGAATCTGAAACAACAATTGAAGATTCAGACAAGATTATATTTCAGATTTTACAAAGAAGACATCAAATTGCTATATTTACTAGAAATTCTCTTACTCTTGATGATTTTCATCATTTTCTCTTCTCTGATGATCTTAATCCTCCTATCTTAACTAAGGTATTAATTATAGATCTTTTCTTTCTCTCTCTCTCTTTAGATTTTCTCTTCCAAACATTACTAACCCACAATTGAAATCTATAAAGTAATCTAAGGTAAAAGGTTGAATCTTGAACAAGAACTACTAAAGTGATCTTGAAATGTTCTTGATTTTGGTTTAAACTAGTTTTGTATTGAAGTCAAAACAGCTAAATCAATCATTCGGACGAGTCAGACATTACGAATTACAAAAAAATGTTTAATCCAAATGGAGCCAAGATGGCTACAATCACCTGTTCAAATGAGTCAGACATCACGAATTAGAAAAAACAGTAGCTTAGATTGTCATTATCGTCTTCCTAATTTTTCGTGGGTAATAATGTCCCTATATCACTTTTGTCATCTAATAATTAAATTCTTCGCTCCGCCCGTTTGTAGTGATGTAATTACTTGGTTAAAGAAGTTGTATGTTTTTGTGAACTTGATAAAGTACTTGCATTTTTCAGGTTTCCCATGATATGACTGCTCCATTGTCTCATTACTTCATATATACAGGACATAATTCCTATCTGACTGGGAATCAACTCAGCAGTGCTTGTAGTGATGTACCAATTATAAAGGCGCTTAATAGAGGCGTACGAGTAATTGAGCTAGATCTATGGCCTAATTCTTCTAAAGATGATGTCCATGTTCTTCATGGAAGGTACTCCTAACTCATTTTGTGGTTTCTCAAAACTCAACTTTAGATTATCGACATACGAAAAATAAGAGACGATGTTCATTGACCTCAGGAAAAAGTTCTAGTTTAGGTTGTCTGATTGTTAGTGATGTAAATATGAAATGTGAGATATGGTTAAGTGTTCGCCTATATCGAAATACATTATTATGTTTATCTCAGGGTTCACAGAAGGGGGGTAGACAAGCTTTTATACTTCTGTTACTATTTAAATTTTCGAAGAATTAGTGTAAGATTATTTCTTGGAAGATGTTTATAGTTTACTTTCAACTTGCATGTTTCTTTATAACTGCAGGACCCTGACTACTCCAGTGACACTCATCAAATGCTTAAAGTCTATTAAAGAAAATGCTTTTACTGCATCACCGTACCCTCTTGTGATTACTCTAGAAGACCACCTTCCACCGAAACTTCAAGCTAAAGTAGCCGAGGTGGGTAACTTTATAAATATACATATATAATCGTTTCGTGGGATCGTCTTTAACCATTTACTCTGATTTGAGGTGCTAAATTTTTATGACTTAGTATCTTCTTTTGTTTCTA
This sequence comes from Eschscholzia californica, assembly GCF_041429995.1. Classification (NCBI taxonomy): domain Eukaryota; kingdom Viridiplantae; phylum Streptophyta; class Magnoliopsida; order Ranunculales; family Papaveraceae; genus Eschscholzia; species Eschscholzia californica. The sequence goes on along the minus strand of NW_028238420.1, from coordinate 37,284,387 downwards.
GATGGTAACTCAAACATTTGAAGATATGCTCTTTTTTCCGAAGTCAGAGTTAAAGGAGTTCCCTTCCCCAGAAGCTTTGAAGTATCGAATACTTCTTTCGACCAAACCTCCAAAAGAATACCTTGAAGCTAATAGTATTAAGGACAAACCCAAGGATTCATCTGACGATGATGCGTGGAGCAAAGAGATCAAGTATGAATCCGATGCACATGAAAGTGGTCGAAGTGAAAACAGTTATGAAGTTGAAGATCTTGATGAGTGTGATAATAGTAAATCAGGACAGTTAGGGGCTCCTGAATACAAGCGTCTAATAGCAATTCAAGCTAAGAAACATAAAAGTGGGTTAAAGGAATCGTTGAAAGTCGATCGTGATAAAGTTGGTCGACTTAGTTTGAGTGAACAAACTCTTGAAAAGGGGACATCTTCTCATGGAGCTGATCTTGTTAGGTACATAATATAATCTCAAGTATCTTACTTCTTACCTAAAAGAACTTCACTATGTGATCAGGTCTTATGTTTCTGTTCTAGGTTTACCCAGAAGAACTTGCTAAGGATTTATCCGAAAGGGACGAGGTTTAATTCCTCAAACTACAATCCTTTGATCGCGTGGATGCACGGAGCTCAGATGGTAGCATTTAATATGCAGGTTAGTTCCTAAAAAGTACGAGTATTCTTCAGTTAACGCCAGAGGTCTGGGGCGGAACTAGGAATTTCTAAAGTGGTGCTCTTTTATACTTTTAACTTCGAAAAGATACATACTAAAATATCAGTTTATGTGACAGGGATATGGCAGATCACTATGGTTAATGCAAGGATTGTTCAGATCAAATGGAGCTTGTGGTTATGTGAAAAAACCCGAATGCCTAATGAACGTTGATACACTTAATAACGTTTTCAATCCTAAAGCAAAGTTACCCATAACGAAAACCTTAAAAGTGAGTAAATAATATTTCGACTTTGCAGCTTATTTTCTTGCTTATTAAATCTAAAGAAGCTCTAACACTCCTAAACAGGTGAGAGTGTACTTGGGTGATGGATGGCGTTTCGATTTCAAGAAAACACATTTCGATGCTTACTCTCCTCCTGACTTCTTCGTCAGGGTACGATAATTTTCTAAATTCACATTTAAAGTTAGTTTTACAACATTATAAGAATAACCCAATCATTGGTTTTTTTTTCTTTTTTGTGTGCAGGTTGAAATAGCAGGAGTTCCAGCCGACGTGAAAAAGGAGAAAACAAGGATATTAGAAGACGACTGGACGCCAGTGTGGGACGAAGAATTCTTCTTCCCATTGACAGTTCCGGAGCTAGCTTTGCTTCGAATAGAAGTTCATGAATATAACATGTCTGAGAAAGATGATTTTGGCGGACAGACATGTTTGCCTATTAGGGAATTAAGGACGGGGATTCGATCAGTGCCTCTTTTTAACAGAAAAGGGGAAAAATACAAATCTGTTAAGCTTCTTATGAGGTTTGAGTTTGTTTAAGTTAGTGATCTTATGAACCTCTGTTTTGATCAAATGAATGTTACTAATACTAAGCTAGGTTCTTTTTTGAGTGGGTTTTTTTTTTCGGAAAGAGAATTCGAACTCTCATTATTTTATGAGGATATGATTCTCTGTGTTAGAAATACATATTATGTAAATCTTTAGAAATTTTGCGGTTTGAAGTTATATGAAGTTTACCGACATCTCTCTTTCTCAAGTCTCATCTTATGGTTTGAAGGCAAATTATTATAAAGAGTCGAAAAGGCTAAGAACTGAAAAATTAACCCAAAACTTGACCATGATGTTGCTGAGCAATGCCTTCATTAAATATAAATATATTGAAGTGCCCCGTTTTATCGATAACAACTTAAAGTTACATGTACAACTGGTAAATTTTCTGATCAAGAACAACTTTCAGAACTCAACATGAATGAAATCCCACAAACGAAAAGCATATAAACAATTTTTTTAAGCAACAAGGAGTTGAAGATAAAGAAAATGGATGGGTTGAAATCTTACAGACAGATGAAGTAATCGACCTCGAGAAGAAGTGCAGAAATAATAATAGTATCAAGGTTGTAGGCTTGGGCACTGTCCGTTTTCGCACGTTTATGCCTTGAGAAGAATTTCAGTTTCTTGGTGTAAGCTTCTTCATATTATGTCCATTCAGAAGCAGGAATTCCATGCTTTTGAAACCATTCAGGCATATGAAATCTTTCATGTAGTACAGGTCTTACGTCTTTCTGAAGAGACAAGTGCTTTAGAAGAGGAAGCAGGACATCTAAAAGCTGAAAACACCCAAAATTTTATAAAGCAAACTGGTGAGTAAGCGAGAGATATAAGATTAAATCTTTGATTTATATCCAATATAGTTTATTGTACCTGTTGATCGTAAGGCTGGCCCGGGGAAAATGAAACACAAGGTATTCCATTCAGAGGTTGCAATAGGAAACTGAAAGGGTTGTTGTCAACTATAACGATTCGACGAAGATCCTTTGATAGGCTAGAGAGATCTTTCACATGTTCCCTATACTTCCTGTGAATTGTAAAATTACACAAATTTCATCAAACCAACTAAATTTTGTCTCGGATTTGAAACTTCTACAAAATCGATTCCGTAGTTATATTCAGAGTAAACTTAAATGTTCTATTGAAATATAACAAAAAGGATATTGTCACTAAGTGACTGAACTATCCGGGTGCCATGCGAACGGCAAAAGAAGACTAAAAAAGACTATCGATGTTACATATAGTCATTTAGATTTGATGTAAACATGTTGAATCATAAACTTACGTGCTAGTTGTCGAAGGCCTGTAAAGACGATGGCTGAAAAGCTTTTCTTCGTCAATTATGTCAACAAGTGGTTTAGCATAACCTAGTGAAAGATGAAAAACGAGAGCCTGAAGAATTAAAGAACATAAAGTAAAACAAAAGGATATTGAATATAAAAGAAATGCATACCTTCAAGGCCAGCAGTAAAGAGCACAAGGTTGCCAAATTCACTACTTTGTTTTAGAAATTCATGTAAACCCGGACGCTCAAACACCGTAACATTATTCACCTTCGGTTTCCCATCAATTTCCTTCAGCCAAGACAATGGGTTATCTAGTAAGTTTCACCAGTGTAACATAATTGCTAATTAGTAAATTAAATAAACAAGTAATCTATGTAAGCAGACCTTGTCCGAAGACAGGCACTCGAGTTCAAACCAATTCAGGCCAGCTTCTGAAGCTTGATTGCGGACAGTAGAAGGCAAGCTAGATGTTTCGTATGCACAGACTAGAGTTTCATCCAAATCGAGAACAATCTGCAGTTGTTCGGAGGAATAAGTAGGGCTTTATATCATAAACCAATCAATTGAATGAAGTAGGAAGACAATCCCGTCTTATATTATATTTTTGTTTTAAACTAACATATTAGTAGGAAGAAAATCCCGTTATTTCAGTTGACATACGAGCTTTTTAACAAAATGTAAAAAATATAAAAATGAAATCAGTAAATAATACAGAAGTTAGAGCACAATTAAACTATTAAGGAAAATTTGCATTCGGAATGTGCTCCTTGAGAGAAGAGCCCAGAAGATTATCTAGGGTCTAAGAGACACTTTTAGATGAATTCTTCAACAATTACTTGTGCATAATCATCAGTACTTACATGATCAACCTCGAACTTTCTAGGGGATTTCAAGATATCTAAACTATTATTCACTAACATATTATTGAGAAAGTTTCTCAAAGCAGCGTTTTAGTCCTACAAGAATCATATTGGAGCACTTTCTAGGGGATTTCGAGATATCTACATGCGATGCACTAGAGTGTCATATATGTAAGTTACTCTAGTACATCAGACGATCCCAAGTCCCAGCTACATTCAGATATAAATCCATCAAATCATTTCTAGGTAACCAAGTTGATTACAAACTTGAGATCAATTTACATTTGAATAGGACGAAGAACTACAAAAGTATTGAAGTGTCCTTTATTCATAATCGCAAGCAGCTTCGACTCTGGAAGCCAAGTTGGGTATTCCTTCATCACCTCACGGACAAATACAAACCGGGTAAAGAATATTTAGCTCAAGGACTATACTTGTCCGCGATGATAACAATTCCATTGTGAATCTTTCATCCTCATGTAATGTTAGATACTTAGATGTGATAATGAATTTAGGTCGAAAGAACGAAATACCCGTGATTCGATGAACGGGTAGCCCTTAAATCCCTCATAAATTATATTGACAAGTTTGATTCACCCAAAAAGAAGAAATCAACTTCAATTTGAACTACCAAATTATATGTTCATCAATAACAATCAAATTCCAATGACTAAATTCATAGTACTAACCAGATTAATTATATCAATCAAGCTGAGTGAAGAAAAAACAAATGGGGAAAATTAGCAAATCAGATCGAAATTGAGCATACCGTAAGTTTCTCAATGCTTGGATTCTCATCTTGGATGCTAGCAGGAGTTGAATCGTCAATAATTGGAAGTTCAACAGTGGGCAAGGGTTTGAAAGAAGGAGAAGAAGAAGAGGAAGACATCAAGGATTGACGAAGACCAACAAATGAAAGAACTTGAGTCATTGAATTGGGTGTACCTCTAACGATCTGAACAAAGATCTGAAAGAAGAAAGCTAACCAGTTCATGAGAGATGTCCATACTGTTAGGGTTTTAGGGGAGTAGACTTCAGCTTGGGTAGCAAGCTCTGCCATGGCTTCTCTCTCTCTCTCTCTATGTCTGTTTGTCTTTTACTTTCTCTCTCTAAAAACACTTAGAGAGAGAGAGAGAATAGAAGAAGAGATGGGTAAGGAAGGGGTGTATCTTTGAGTCAAAACAAGTAGATGGAATTTGAAAGTAGGAGAAGAATGAAAAGGAAAACCCAATCTGTCTGTTCTTCCTTTCGTTTTAGAGTCCTTCTTTCTTTGCGTAGAGTTGATTCTTCTTTCTTCTTTCTCTCTCTCTCTAACTTTTTGAGTCTTGGGGTGGGCGGAGGTAACTTTTGTTTCTCTGTGCTTCTCTCTTTGGAACCACCAAAAAGTCCACCATCCTTCTTCCAAGTTTTTTTTTACTTTTAAATGAGTGAAACTGTGAAAAACAAATTAGACAAATTATTGGTAGAGGGAGATCTAAAAGGCACTCTATAAGTGTTAAAGGCGCCTCCCTCGAAGTAAAATTGTGTCGAAGCTTGTGAAGGAAAGAGACGTCTTTTTTTTAGTTGAACTAAAAAAAGAGACGGCTTTAAAACTTTCTTTTATTGTTACAACTTAAAAGGTAAGGAGTAAACGGATAGGAAACCTATACGATTCATCGGCTAACAAAAACTATCCAAAATGTATTCTCAAGGTAGTTCATATATAAAACATAATATGCCGATCCAACGAAACTTTAAACAATTTCGTATAATAAAAACTCCCTTATAAGATAACTATTAGTATCAAAATCCTAATGAAATAAATATAAACCTCAGCGATAACATAATGTCTATATAAGATCTGATAGATCTTTTATCCACCTTAAATCTCATAGATAATCTAAAACTATCGATATCACCAGCAACCTGCATTTGTCTACGCAGATAAGCAACATCGACTGTGTCATAAGGGACGCACTCCTAGTGAAGGAGAAAATTTTCCAACGACTTTGGTAGTTTTTGGTTACTAGGGAAAAAAAAAAGGAAAAATGTGTTCTTTAAACTTCAAATGTGATCCCTAAGAGTGAGGATTTATAAAGAGAAAAGTACAAGTACAAGATCAGCTTTTTGACCTGAATTCCGTTACGACTACATATAACCCGTGTTCGTAGGGCACGAATAATTTTGTTAGGTCGCGGCTTTGGGGCATCCAAGAAAGTGTTTAGGAAATAAAGACTTAATCATTCAAGATTGACTTAGGAGCATCTTTATGTTTAGCCAATTTTTCTCTTAATTGCATGTATCTTAATCTTCACCTTCTATTCTCCTTCATCACCACAATTTTCGACCACATATTATCTCTCCCCCCTCGCCTCCCTCCATCTCTCTCTCTTTTTCTCTCTGCTTCTCTATTCTTCTCTCATTCTTTCTCCCTTTCCCTATTTCTTTCCAACTCATTCGCTCTATATATCTCTCTCTGGCTCATTATCTCTCCCTCTCTCCCTTTCACTATCAACAAAGGGAAGTGTTTCGTCCATCTGAAACCCTCCTTTAAGGTCCCCTTCGTCTCAGATGAAGGAGTGAGGAGAAGGAAACACTTTCTTTTGCTGGAAAGTGGGGGAGAAAGAGAGTAAGGGAGAAAGACACGAGGAGATAGGGAGAAAAAGAAATGGCAAAAAATAAAAAAGTTAACTTTTGAAATCAAAATGTAGTTTTTCCTTAAGTTAAATCTAATTGATCAAGTATTTATTCCCTCGGAAACTTTTTTGGATGCTCCAAAACTGCGACCTTCTTTTAAATACAATATGTCAAATTTTGCTATCTAAGTACGTTATGGGCAAAAGCAATTCTTTGAAACATAATATGTCAGATTCTGCTGATGTCAAAATTTGTCAATCCGGTATCAGCCAGAATGATGAATTCGCGATGCTGGATCCCACTGTGATTTATGAGACTGCTACGTTGAAGACCGCTACGATCAATTATGCTCCCGCTCCTTTGAATCTGGGAGAAAACTTGCAAGGAGCTCGAAAATCTCTCTGACGCTCAAAACAGTTAGATCGCCCTTACAGCTAAAGAATTGAGTATTGAGTGAATCGTCAAGTTTGTACCTTCTTCAAGGCGATTTGATGATCTTTTATAGGCTACTTTGGTTGAATGTTGATAGGCGGTGCAATTGAGGTGGTTAGGATCCACCGTGTTTGATCGAAACTACTATATCGTAGTCAAAAGATATTATGGTTTACCTATGAGGTTATCCCGTATCTTTTGAAATTTAGGAGTTCCCCTGTTTAAAGATCCTTAATTGATATGTTTCCAAGTTTGTCGATTATTTAGGAGATATTTTATCCTTGGAAGACTCTAGACACCCAAGTTTAATAAATACTTAAGATCATCGCCGAATGAGATCTTTGATTATATTCGGGATTAAGTCGGTAAGCGTGAGGCACTTCTACCTCCCCATGCTTCGGGATAAAGGTATCGACCCTGCTTATGTAGACTTCCCTATCCTTCTCGTATATCCAAGGGTAGACCTGGTTTTATTTGAGTCACGACAGGGCTAAAGGCACCTACGACAATCGTAGTGACCCCCTAGTTTTGGGCTTAAATGGCAGACCCCTTCGGATTCAACTTACCTGTTGACATGACGCAGGTTGACCCACACCCTTTCATTCTTTTCTTGACTCATTGATCTTAGTCAACCGATGACCATTTTTTAGATCATCAGATTCTATAAGTAATTACAAAATGTCCTCCGAATAATAAAATAAATTTAGTGAGAAATTTTCTTGAGAGAAAACAAACTAACAAACGAAAAACTTTGAGAGAGACCATCCTGGAAATGTTAGGGTCAAAGAAAAATACTGACATTAGCATTTGGATCAAGAGTTTGTCTGTTATAGGGTCTGGGTCACAGACTAACAGTTGACTAGAGATGATCGTTAATAACCGTTTGTCTGTGACCCAAATGCTAATGCCAGTACTTTATGTTGACCCTAACACTAAGTATTAATGGGCCTAGAAGGTTACCCTAAATAGGTCTACACCCGCAAGTGCACGGGTGTCAAGTTGTAATATTTCCGGTAAGACCAGTTCATTCCTCAGAGACTAGTTTAAACTATTCTAAAACTTAGAATTAGTACGGGTTTTGGTTTTTTATTTTGGTTTTGAAATAAAATAAATAAAATATTAAAACGATTAAAAAGGTAAACGGATCAGTGGGGGAGAGGACCTAGGGTTTAGGAGTTCACCACATAAAATCACATTCAGACCCAATAATTATCTAATCAACTCTCTTTTTTTATAACTCAAAATTCAAGGTAATGAACTACCCGAATTCCGGAAGATGTATTCGTTAAAACCCGATTGATAATCATAAACTTGTAATTGTTGTATTTAGAAAAACAAATCTCTAAACTATTGATTATTAATCGATAAGCATACACCATCAAAGAATTTAATCTAAGCATGGTGTATCAAACTAAAAATATAGACAATGAAAAGAAAACAAGTTTAACTAACTAAAACAACTTAAACTTTTAAACACAATCAAGAGAATTAATCGCACAAAAATTGGTCTCCAAAAGCTTAAAAATTGGTTTCATCCTAGCCCTAGATGAGATGGTTAGCTAATCATAATATGAAATTAAAACAATTATGAAGAATAAGAGAGAATGAAAGGAAACTCAACTTTTTCAGCTATTTTCAAACCAAACAGGGCCTTAGGGAAGTGATTTCCTTCTGTTTTTCCCAGAATTCTGCCAAACGCACCTTCAGGGAAAACGATTTTTTCGTCTTCCCGGAAATGGATTCCCTGTGGGAAAATTATTTTCTCACCTTCTCCAATTCTCTTTCTCTCTCTAACTTTCTGTTTTATCTTTCTCTTCTCACTCTTTATGTTTTCTCTTTCTCACTAATACAAACAGTAAAGTAAGAATAAGAAGAATAACAAAATTAATCCGAATTGATTAAAAAGAGAAGAAGAAGATTGAAGACTCTGTTGATTTTCTTTATTTCTGTAATTTCTCTCTCTCTGTAATTTCTCTCTACAATTACTCTTTTCTCTCTTTAATTACTCTTTTCACTCACAAAAAAGAAATAAAATATAAAGAAGAGAACAGAAGTAGATGATGAAAATGATGATGTCTCTGTTTTTCTCTTTTTAATCTCTCTCTCTAATATTTCTGGTTTGGTTGAGCTCGAGAGGCTTCTTCTCCAAAGATCAGATAAGATCCCTTCTCTCTGTTCTTCAATATATATAAGAGAGAACATTAGTTGAAGTTGTCCCTCTCTGTCTATAATCTGTATAATTTCTTCCATTAGCACCTTCCATCCTTGTTGTCCACGATTTCTTTCTCTCTCTAAACCAATCTCACAAACCTCTCTTTAATTTATATCTTTCTATCTTTGATAAAATTCTCACTCACTGTGAGAAATCTCCAACCATCTCTCAATCTCCAGCTATCTCTTTTGAGAGAAAGAAAATCAAAACCAGTCGGTCTCTTTCTCTCTCTAAATATCCAGCCAAATCTGTAATCTTCTTATCCTTTACAAATCTTCAATCAAATTTGTCATCTCTCTTCCCATTCTCGGTTTCTCAAGAGATGATTATCTCTTTCTATTTACGTTCTTTGTAGTATCTAGTAAAGAAGGAAAGAAGTGAAAGAGAAAGAGATTTTGTAACATTCCTTCCTTTTCTTCTTCTAATAGAAATGGTAATAAGAGAGTGAGAGGGACGTCCAAGCAATCTGGTGCCAAGATTATTATTGCCGTTCTTCTTCTTTCCTTGTTTTGATAATTCCCAATATTCTCCATTATCTTTCTTTCCTTTTATTCTTATTTTCAAATTGTAAAACCAGAGAATGTGGGGATCAATCACCACGTGATTGTTGGGGATCAAAGAGTTTGATATGGTGCTTCACTGACAGCGTAGCGGGTGTTAGATCCAATCCAACACTCAATCTTAGAACCTCTGAGTGCCACTTAGGATTTTTAGAGTTTTTTCTTAAAACTCCTCTCCAATGCAACACTCTATTTGGATCTCTAAGATGGCGTGTCGAGGATGGAATAGAGATATCTCAAGAGGACACTCTATTTCTAGAGTGTCCTCTTGAGATATCTCTAATTGTCCAACTCATCAATATTTGATTTTCAACCAATAGAAATCGAGTCTTCTATATTTTCTAAAATAACTAATTATTTATTGACAAAAATAACTATGTCACATAAGTAAATAAGATATGTTTAGAGTTTTGCATTGGAGACAAAAAAAAATTGAGGATCTCTATTAAGGCCACCTAGGAGTGAGAATCTCAATTGGAACTTGGCACATAGGATGAATAGAGATTTTTGTGAGTTTTCCATTGGAGATGCTCTTACACCATAGCCTTAGATGGACCCACGTGTCTTTAAGCATGAACCGACCGCTAGATCTGTGAGGGCTACTTGCTTATCTTGCTTCGCGTTGCAGGAACTTAACAACTCAAACAAATGCCAGAGGCACGCCGATTTGACACAACACTCTACCGAAATATCACTCCCACCGTCGGATTGCAAGCCACGTGTCTTTGATTGTTCTGAAGTTGACTAGATTTTAACCCAAGCTTTGACTCGCTCCAATTAGCTCGTCCGGAGTCCGATTTTACTTCTATTTTCGCCCACGAGTTCGTCTTCGACTCTACTTCTCATTGGAGTATCAATATTGGCTAAGATTTCCAGGACCAGCAAATGACCAAACTACCCTTTTGTGTCTCTTTCTCCCATTTTTAACCACTTTCTGTGCTCAATTCCGTAGAAGACACCTGTACAAGAGAAACACACAATTCATGAGAGTAACTGCTCGAACTGGACTAACTAACCCAAATTAAGAGACTCAAATGAGTTATTTTCATCACTCATCACAAATCCAAAAGAAAAAACAACACTTCCCCACTTAGAATCCCAGAAAACCTTCACTCAAGGACCCATAGCAATAAAGTAAAAGAAAAAAAATTAAGAGAAAGAAGATTGACTAATACCTTAACTTGTAGCTCCGTCGCTTTTGATCAAGATCTTCCACTAAAGAAATTTGTCCCAAATAGAGATGAGATATAACGAGAGAAATCAAGGCAGGAGAGGCGCTTGAGGGGATCTGGGAATTGAAGAGAAGTAACAGATGGAATTGAAGAGTCCTCTTTGCATAGAGACACAACGGATGTAATAAAGGGCAGGATTTAAACTTTCCCAAAACAAAGGCCCGATTTGTGTGGTTTTAAAGCCTCGCCCTACATTTAATAAGAGAAGGTGAACAAATATATTTTTTTGTGAGAAGGTAAGAGATCTAAAGGTCAACATTAAATGATAAACTGAATAAACGGCCTGATTTATCTCTTGTGGACAATGAAGAAGAGTTGAACTTGTGTTGTTTTCTCATGGATTGTGATCCTATTAGTTATGAAGAGGTCATCCAAGAAAAAAAATTGGAAAATGCAATGAATGAAGAAATTAATGTAATTGAAAAAAATGATACTTGGGAATTGACAAGTTTACCAAAGGGATATAAACCTATTGGTGTAAAGTGGGTGTATAAGACAGTGAAGAATGCAAGTGGAGAAGTCCAAAGATATAAAACAAGACTTGTAGCTAAAGGTTACAAGCAAAGAGTCGGCATTGATTATAGTGAGGTATTTGCTCCCGTTGCTCGTTGGGAAACAATTAGATTGTTAATCTCTATAGCGGCTCAATATTCATCGAAGATTTTGAAGGAGTTGAAGGAGATGTCCTTCGATCAAGATGGAAATGCGAACAATATGTAGGCTAGGACAATTGATGAAGAAGATCATCAAGTCCGATTGATATAGGGGTCGTAGTGTCTAGCTAGAAACCAACTACGACCGCTAGAGATGAATTAGTGCATCAACATGGCTTCTTCTAATTAATTTCTTCCCATTAATTTCACCCCACCTTAAAAATCACTAACCATGCTAAAATGATGGGCTAGATTCATTTTAGTGATTCTCATTCATATCACCCTAAAGATATATGAGAGATTGATAAATAGTAAAGAGAGACGTTACAACTGTTTGCAATAACTTTTGACTATTGATTTGATGAGAGTGTTATGTATAAATTTAATGAGTGGGTGACGTTACAATTATTTGCAATAACTTTTGGCCATTGATTTAATGAGAGACTAATGTATTAATCCGTGGGTGAATAAATTTGTCAATTTTAGGGTGGGTAATAGATCAAAGGGTGAGTATTTTATCAAAGTTGGAACCAACGATCGGATTTGTCTTTTGATTTGTCCTAGTCAACAAAAAACATTGCGTTTTATATAATAGATGTTTTATTAGATAGATATTTATATATCTATGAATTCATTATTTAGTTATAGTTTTATTGAAATAGATATAAATATAAATATAAATATATACAAATTTTTAAATAGATATCTATATAATAAAACAGGTTGAAGAGTGCTGACTGGGAAAAACCCATGATAAATCTCAGCCTTTCATTTATGTCATTATAAATCATGGCCTTCCATTATCGGTACGTAACTCTATTGGTCATTATGTTCTTTTAATACAAAACCCCCATTGGTCTTAATTTCCCTCAATACTCTCAACAAAAAAAATCCCTCAATTCATTCAATTTCTCAATGGGCAGTGCTACTAGCGCCCCAAAATAAAGCACAACGCCTTAACGCCGAACTTTATGTGTAAACTCTAAATGCATCTTCATCTTCTTTCCCCGAGCTCCTTAACGCCTCTATCCCTCCATCTTCATCTTTAATTTTATTCAATTTTCCAATTACCCTACCCATATCCTTAACGCCTCTATCCCTCCATCTTCATCTTCATTGAAATATGCTCCAAAACTCCCATTTGGTTTATGTGGCCGAAATCACAAGCTACGGTTTTACTTAAATATTTACTTTGTTATCCTTCTTAGATGGAACAGTTTTATGATGTTTCTCTACAAATCGAGTTTCTTACAGGTATATCTAGCCCTCTTTTATTCAGTTCTTTTTCTTTTTGCCAATGTGTTTCTGGAAACCTAAATCTCTTCCTAAAGAGGTAAAATGATTTATTTGATGCTGAGATGAATTAAATTAAATAGTGTGTTGATCATTTTTCAGTGGGATTTATTTTTCCTGTAAAAGTAAATCTCCTTTCTTAGAGAGACACATTGTCTATTAATAGGACTTGGACGATTCATTTTAAGGAGAGACTCTATAGAATGTGAACTTTGACTTGATTCTAGATGAAAAACAAGAAATGTGTATCATATTTGATGCCCTTGTAGGATGGAAACACATCAAATAAGAACTGTATTGGTGTTTCCGGCATGAACTTTATGTGTAAACTCTAAGTTTGTAACAATTCCAGCAGAGAAGGTCTTTGGTTTTTCTCTTGTTTCTAAGTCTGGAATGGATGTTGAGAATATACAATTAGTCTAAGATAAGATGTTATGGTTGTTAATTGATCTGGTTTGCAGGTTCTCCAAGAATCTTAAATGGACAACCATCACCTTTGGGGTTGATTACGTTTTTCTAGGTTGTTTGTTTTCCTTCTCCGATATTTCAATCATATTCTTAGATGAAATTCATTTTATTGAAGGTAATTGATAAACCAACTCATTGATTTGAAATGGAAAACTTTACCTATTCGGATTCCATCACTGATTGCTTGAATACTTTTTCTGTTTGGTATTTTGATTTATGATTTCCCCTGCTCCTTTGCTGTAATTTATGTTGAACGTATTTATTCTTAAACTGTGACCAAACTAATAATCTAATATTTTTTTATGTTATTATTTGTAGTTGGGAATGGAGCCATTAAATCAGTATTCCGAAGTGGTCAGCTACGAAGAATCAACTGAGGTATCTATCTTTGAAATACGTTTTTTATGATTATTATTTTTCTTGAGTGTAATTTTGTACAGTAAAATTACCGCATGTAAGTAATCAGTTGAGATTCTAACTACTTGCGTCAAATAAGATAGAGATACATTTAAGTATAAGTATTTTACTACCTAACTTTTTTGCCAAATACATTTAGTTTTTATAGTCTATTTTCTATTAGTAGCAGAGAGATCCACACCGCACCTACCGTTTCTTTTGATATTTTTTCTGTTACCGTTGTATCTATGCAATTTTCAATTCTTCACCTAATTACGTTATGTTGCTTCACCTAATTACATGTCTTTCTAATAGAAAAATTGAAAGATCTTATTCTTCCATAGTTATTTCTTATGATCTCTTATTTTTGTTGTCTTTCACCAGGAAGACAGAAGAAGATAACGAGGGGATGATGTTAAGAAAATAAAAAGAATAGTTGTGAATTTGGTACTATGATCAATTTCATTGATATCCATTCAGTGGACTACGACTCGTAACCGAGCATCGTCAAACGTCACCCGTTTCTTTCTTCTCTGTATTTCAGCTGAGAAGTATTCTTGGAATATCTCCTTCTCCCTCTTCATTTGTGAACTCAACAGCTCAAATGGCGAACAATAATTTACCGTAAACTCTATTTGAATCGTAAAGCTTAGTTACGATTAATATACTTCTGAATCTCTTCGGTTTGTCCGACCTGCTTCTTTGTAGTCAAGTTGCTCATGTATGTTTCTAATTAATATTAGTTGTGTCTTCCATTACCAGTATGAACAAGGATTGTGTCTTATTATGTTGTATCGTACGAAATGATTTTTGTTTGGGTTATTAGGGGTTTAGGCTTGATTAACAGTAATTTGTGTTCTCTTTCTGCTTTAGTCTGATCATAACTGACAAATTTCAAGAATTGTTTGTTTGTGATTTGCTTTTAAATTAGGCTTGATTAATAGTAATTTGTGTTCTTAATACTAAAATTTGTGTTTAAGTGGGTTATTCATGCTTTGATTTACTGTTTTGAGTCTCAATTATATTCCTTTTGAAGTTTACTTATGCTTTTGTTCAGGCTTATTGTCTTTTCCTTTCATCTGCGCTACAACTTGCGAACTTTTTTTTTTCTCTTTTGCTGTGCTAAGGCTACCATAATATGTTTCTCTTACATAACCATGGGGATTATATTCAGTCGAAAACTACTCTAGATTTTGTACTATTTTTCTCTTCGCAAGGTCGGATTGAAGAAAAAAACATTTACTTCACCATTTCTACACCATCTAAAATCACAGAAATACTTGCGAATCATATAATTTTATTCACATCACATACATGGTATAGGTACCTTGCGCGATAACATATCACGTGAGTATCCGATACGCAAGGGTTATAGCTCTTGGGTACACTATTTTTAGCGGCAGTGTATTTTGGACTATTTTTTTTGTATTCCTAGGCTTTGTTAATCAATACAAAAAAGTTAACATTGGCGCTGCTTTTTTGACATAGGAAATGCACATTAGGTTCATAGTATTGTCGATGGTTATAGTTTTATATGTCAGATCAATTCATATTCTTGGTTGATATGTTGGAAATCGTATTTTTCTGATATAAATCACCAACTGGGATTTCTGTTACAAAATAAATTATGTTGCTTAGCTTAACCTCATAATACGAGAATTGTCTAACTGGTGCGGAATTGTAGAATTCTTACATCTTTAACTTCTTGAGAAGTTTTTGATGGCTTTGTCTATAAAGAAAATATTTTTCGATCACATAACGATAGTTTTATTGTTAGAAGTAGCATAATTGGTTGGTTTTCTACCCAACTAATTCAATAAATATTTCATGATTTGATTAATTACATAATTTCAGAGATTCAACTTCTTAATTATTTAGTTGAACACACAGACAAAACTTATCATGCTTAACGAGCGAAGCGTTGTGACGTTTAAAATGCTCAGGGAGAGCGTCCGTGCCGGAGGCACGGGTTATATCTAGTCTATATAATAAAACAGGTGGATGGGTGGTGACTGGGACTAACCCCTTGATAAATCCGGTCGTCCGTCCCACATCAACCCTATTATCCACCGTTGGATTGAATCACTCTTTTTAGTGGCTATAGCTCGGACAGACACATCTCTACCCACGGATGTGCCTCTTTTCATTTCACTCCATTAAAACGATCAATTGTTTTTGAGAACTTTTTTTCCTTCGTTCGTTTGGTAATCTACGCCGGCAAGGTAAGCATTTTTCCTTCTCAATCGATTTGTGTTTCTCTGTATCTGTCCTATGTTCTTTAAGAATTTCAGTCGATCAATTGTCAAAATCTTTTTGTGCTTCTTACAGTTTTGATTCGTTTGGAGATTCAGTCGACGCCGGGAAGGTTAGTACTTTTTCTTCTCAATCGTCTTTCTTGTGTTATCTGAATTTTAAAAATTTCGATTTTGTGCTTCTTTGAATTTGTTTGTGCTTCTTTGAATTTATTTCTCAATATTGAATTTCGTTTAAGTTTCGATTCGTTTAGAAGATAATAAAAAGCACATCAAACAATTACTAATCTTTTTTATATTTTTTTTCCTTTACTTTTTAGTTTTTTTTTTTTTTGTTAAACTAGACCTCATAAATTAAAGCAAAATGTTATTACAATATTTATTGACTAGGATACATGGAACATTTCTCCACACTTTATTCCTCTCTTTTTTCCTTGCCCATCTAGCCAGTAGGTCTGCATTCGAGTTCAACTCTCTCCTGATATAATTGAATTTGATCATTTTGAACGCCTTCTTGCATTCCTTGATTTTCCTTATGTGAGTAAGAGATTGCCATTGCACCGCATGCTTGTTGTTGTTTAAATGTAGGATTAGGTTCTTGTTGTCGCTTTCTATAATGATGGATGTTAGATTTGTTTCTTTTGCCCATTCAATGCCAAGTAAAATTGCCATAGCTTCTCCTTCTTCACTATTTCTAGCTCTGAGAGATTTTACCTGAGCTCCTATGAATTTAGATTTATCATTGTGTGCAATTATGCTAATTCGTATATTGGATATTATGTTTATAAAGGATGCATCAACATTAATTTTGATAGAGTTATATTGAGGCGGTTCCCATTTCTCTACATATTGAGGACTAGTCTTACTTTTAGGATTTTTCCCCAGAATATTCTCGGATTTCGGGTAGTTAACTATCATTTTGATGATCTTATGCAGTTCATTTATCTCATATTGGAAACAGTGATCACATCTAACTTTCCAAAGCACCCATAGAATTGTGGTGAAGTGGATATTATCAGAAGTGTAGCAAAGCTGTTCATTAGCTTCCCACGAGAAGATCCATTCCGAGATGGATAAGATATTCTCTGAGATAATATTAAAATAGAACCAGATATTTTTAGCTAGGGGACAGTGTAAAAGCACGTGTTCGATAGATTCCGTGTTATTGCAAGTAGGGCAAGATGTGTTATTATCAATATATTTACCAATTCTATCCTTCACCGGCAAAGCCTTGTTACAGATTTTCCAGATGAAAATCTTGATTCTAGGGATTGTCGGGAGATTCCAGATAAATTTCCAATTATGGGTGCTAGGAGTAATATTAATGGAGCTACTAAGGAGATGCTGGTACATTGAAGCTACTGTGAATTTGCCTGTCTTGGTAAGGTTCCATTTAAGTTGATCTCTATCGTCACTATTGACCGGAATGGCCCTAATAAGATCTTGCGTACGAGAGTCAAAGTTCTCCCTAAGCTTGTCTTCATTCCACTGGTTATTTGTAATCAGTTGAGCCACTTTGGTGAGGGAGGAATTATTGATGTTGTTAACTGTAGTATCCATCTCTGGGATCCATTTGTCCGACCAAATATTCACCTCTTTTCCTGAGTTTATCTCCCACATAGTAAGATCATTAATGATATTATACTGCTTCCTAATGGTTTTCCAGTTCCACGAGTGATGATTTTTTGCTGGGCCCGGAGCATCAGTTCTGAGGAAATATTTCGCTTTGATTAGCTTGGCCCAAGCTGCTTCCGGTTCCGTCTTAAGACGCCACGCCATTTTAGTAATAAGAGCTGCATTATCCAGTTCCGGCAGATGAATACCAAGTCCTCCCTGATTCTTAGGGCGACAAATATAAGACCATGCTTTAGTGCATATGCCTTTAGACTTACCCCACCAGAAGTTCCGTTGAACGGACTTAATGCTTTTCGTAATTCCTTTCGGGATTGCGAAACATTGCATCTGATATCGGGGTACGGCGGCAGCTATGGCCGAGATGACCACCATGCAACCAGCAAGGGAAAGAAAAGAGTGACTCCACTTGTTCAGCTTGTTTTTTATCTGTTCAAGAATATCTTTAAACACTTTGGTTTTCTGAGCCCCAATGAAAAGCTGCGCCCCAAGGTATTTCTCTGAAGTCGACGCTTGTCTGACCTTTAGAGCCCTCATAATGATCCGCTTAAACTTAGGATGAGAGTTCTTAGAGTAAAAGATGTTGGATTTGGCATAGTTAATCATCTGACCAGAGGTATCACTGAAATCTTAAAGAATATTTTTTTAATTGCATTTTGCTTCCTGAATCAAAGTTTATGAGAAACATAATTTCCCCTTTCAATAAGAATAAGAGTTTTACTAAATGTTTTAAAGGATTAAAACATATAAACCAGAATGTGGGAAAGAAGATGTTTGAAGGGAAGGGAATTAAAAGTGGTAGTATTAGTCAAGATGATAATACATGAAGATGATCAAATTATTTAAATATCTATGCTAGATATATTCCACTTTTTATCTCTAGTTAAGACCTATGAAAGTAGTCTTTATAAGAGAAGTTTTATTGTATCTCACGTATCTCTTTTAAGGTTAGAGGGTTTCATCTCTTCCAAACACCTTTACATGATAAGTGAGGGGTAATTAAAATATATAGTTTTTCCTAAATAAATTTATTCGGTTATCTCAATTCTTTTCAGATTATTAGAAAAAGATGGAAAGTTAATACTGCATGAAATCATATTGTATTTTGTATACTTAATTTTGTTAATTAGCTTACTTTGTTAATTAACAAAATATATTATATAAATATATTTGTATTTAAATATATAAATATAACTATATATAAATATAATATAACTATAGTTGTATTTGTAAATATAATTATATATAAACTTTAAAAATGTAAATTTATTAATATATATCTATAAATATAAATTTTATATAATATACAGATTTATTTAAATATGAATATAAATATTTATGAATGTATTTAGATTTGTATCTCTTATATTAATATATATCTAAGAGTATAATATAAATATAATTTTTAAATAAAATTATATATAAATTTAGTTTGTTATCTCAATTCTTTTCAGAAGAATCCCCGGTAATGCTCTACAACCCACTCGGTTTGTAGTGGTTATAATGAGTTGTCTTCTCATTCTTTTTAGTTTGGATTTGAGATTGGTATTCGTGAGAGATATAAGTGGGGATGAAGGGTTGTCCCACGAGTTCTGCTATGTAGGGTTGTGAGAGATATGGGGAGGAATGGTTTTTTTGTTATGAGTTCTGCTATGTAGGGTTGTGAGAGATATGGGGAGGAATGGTTTTTTTGTTATTTAGGATTTTAGAAATAGAAATAGGGTTATAATTGCTTTTGGTTCTTAATTATACGTATTGCCCAGTTAGTAGAATTATAGCGTTCTAACCATTAGATATAACTATATATAAATATAATATAAGTTTATCAAAAAAAAATATATAAGTATAATATGACTATAATTGTATTTGTAAATATAATTATATATAAACTTTAAAAATGTAAAATTTATTAATATATATCTATAAATATAAATTTTATATAATATACAGATTTATTTAAATACGAATATAAATATTTATGAATGTATTTAGATTTATCTATCCTATAAAAATATATATCTATAAGTTCATTATTATATCTATGGATAAATATAATATAAATATAATTTTTAAATAGAATCATATATAAATTTAGCTTGTTATATCAATTTTTTCAGATTATTAGATGAAGATGGAAAGTTAATACCGAGTGAAATCATATTGTATTTCAGTTTATACTTAATTTTGTTAATTAGTTCATTTTGCTTCATTTTTTCTCATAACCTTTTCCACCCAAGGCAGAGTCGACTACAACATTTTGGACGCCCAAAATGAATTTTTAGAATGTGACCTCTATATGTTTTTTCATGATTTTAACACAAATTTTAATTTTCAAGATTTTCGGCTCTGACAATGTTTATTGTACACGTTATGTGCTTAGCAAGTACAAGCGTGAACTATGTGGAATTTATAGTATAGATAGTGTTGTTTTTTTACTGAGTTCGTCTGAATTAACTTGAGTCTGATTTCAAAATATCTATTTTGTATAACCCTAATGGTTTCGGTTGATTTTCGTCTATTTTAGTAGGACAATTGAGGTCAAACCGAATCGGATTCAGTTAATGATAGAAATGAACATCACCTTAAAGATTTGTCAATTGAACACATAGACTGAATAAAAATCGAGGTGGTCAACATATGGACAATCAAATTTCTTATGTAGACAACAATTTTCAGACCAAACAACTTCTTATGTATTCCTCTTCTCTTATCCCTCTCTATTATGGTGGATTGGAGGATCCCTAAAGGGAATCATCAAATGAAGAGGAAAGCCCTAAAGAGGAGTAACAGTACTAGTAGTGAGCAGTAAAGGGATAAAAAGAGATGATGTACACATTTTCTAGTCATCTTACAGTTCATTTAGTTCAACAAAAAAAAAAAAAAAATCTTACAGTTCATTTGGAAACTTGACCCCTTCTGCCAGGCTTCATCTTCTAACATTTCTCCCTTTCAGAACGGACCCGATGAACAACATCAAGAATATCAGTTTCCCTTTTTGGATCCCCTTGATGGTGGTATTGAAACAGAGATGACAAAGATATCATCTTGAGTCAAGATTTTTCTTGGTAAATTGAAGTTTGGTACTTTTCTCAGTTTGCCTAATTGATATGCCTCTCTCATATATACTAGGTCGATTCTCAGAATTGCGGCTTCGAGTATTGCTCACTTTCGTGCATATTGCTAAGATGAACAAACATCCCATCTACGAGGTATGATACCTGTGCACATGGCACGGGCAGTGGCGAGGCTAGAAAATTTTATGAGTGGGGGCACTTTATAGTTAGTGAAAGAATTCCATAGTATACGATCAGGCTAGAATAAAAAAAAAAATTTCAACAATATTATATTTATAGTTTAGATATTCCATGGTAATTTTGATGTACAACAAGCAATCTCTAATTTTCTCATCAATATGGTTTGGGGATCTTTCCCCCAACTCCATTCCAAAAAAATATTAAAATAAAAAAACAAAGGTGGGAATGAAGAGATGGTGGTGAAGATTAAGAAAACGATGGTGGAGATGATGAAGAGCAAGTGGTTGTAATGGAAAAAAATGAAGATAAACTTTTCTTTCTATTAACATGTTTACTATAACAAACGTGTAAAAAAAAACAATCTTGAAGTCCAAAATACAAGTTACTGAAAAATCAGACATAATCAAAATTAAATGAATTATTTAGAAAATTCATCATATCTACGAAGTCGTTTTATTAAGTTGGTCATTTTGAGGAGGCCAAAATTGAATTAGTTCAATTAATAAGAACCAATTTTAAGCCAAATATGCACTTTATAAAGTATTTTCAATAAGCATCATCATAAACCAAATAATACTTTCAACTAACGTAAATAGTAGACATTCTACGAAAAAAGTGTAACAAGTGGAAATTCTAGAAAAGAAGGTGTTGTGTGGGTGGATCAATCCCAAGACCTCCAGAATGTAAATCAAACGTTTCACCACTTGAGCTAGAGAAGAATTCTATTTGAAAAGTGGAACTATAGATACATAATATAGTAACAAGTGCAATTTAACACATACGAGCCACATTAGGGTCGTGTGGGCACGCGCCCCCACGGTCCCCTATGTGGGCTCGCCCCTGGGCACGGGTGGGAAAGGAGACCAACCCCTCCTATATAAACAAAGTTCTCTATTTAGCTATTTCCATTGGGCAACCTCAATCTTTCAACCAGACATATTTGATTGTATAAATGACGTCTACATCATTGTTCCAGACTAGAATGTAACAAACATCTTTCGTTGCATGGCAAACAAGAGCTCTTGTCCCCTCATGACCCTGACTAAGTCCATGAGCCTGTCTGCTCATATATGTCATCCTTGCAGCCTTCAAGCCATAACCTAATAAGCTTCCCCAAGCTAACTGGTTGTGAGACGGGGGTGGGGGGGCACTAGACTAATTTGGACCCATTTTCTAACCTCGGATCGGATGAATCAGATGGAAACAAGTCTCCTGCAGCACATCTGTGTTCAGTTCTGTCGCTAGAGAGAGAAGAGAGAAGAGAGAAGAGATAGAGGTATGGTGGACTATTACAAGATTTTACAGGTAGACAGAAACGCTAAAGAAGATGACTTGAAAAAAGCTTATAGAAAACTCGCCATGAAATGGCATCCTGATAAAAACCCAAACAACAAAAAAGAAGCCGAAGCAAAATTCAAACAAATCTCTGAAGCTTACGATGTATTTCTTACTTACCCATCCCCTCCCCACATCTCAATTCTATCTCAATCTTCATTTTCTCTCTCTAAAACTCTATCTTACAATAATCAGTTTATGATTGATTTCAGGTACTGAGTGATCAACAAAAACGAGCGATCTATGATCAATATGGTGAAGAAGGTTTACAAGGACAAATTCCTCAACCAGGTCCTAGTAATGGACCAACTAATTTCCGATTTAACACTAGAAATGCTGATGATATCTTCTCTGAATTTTTCGGATTTTCAAGTCCTTTTGGTGGTGGAATGGGAGATATGGGTGGTGGGTCTCGTGGTGCTGGTGGATCAAATTTCCCTAGAGGTATATTTGCAGATGAGATTCTTGCTTCTCTTAGAGGTGGAGCTGGTGAAAGTTCTGCAAATATTCCCAGGAAAGCACCACCTATTGAACGCACATTGACTTGTAATTTGGAAGATTTATATAAAGGATCTACCAGAAAAATGAAGATTTCTAGAGAAGTTGGTGATTATACTGGGTGAGTTTTCTTTTTTCGTATATGGGTTTTTCATGTCAATTTCTCAATCATTTTGATTTTCTTATATCGATCCATTATAAAGTAATTCGATTTTATTGTGGGTATACTTCTTTTTTGGATAATTTGGTGCCAATTGACCTAATTACATGTATAGTTGCCATTTTGGATTCATGTTGTTGACTTAACTCGAATGTGTTATTTTCTATAAGTAGAGAAATTTTAAAATGGCATCTTGGTTTGATTTATTACTTATGACTTATATAAGAGTTCAAGACATGGATCAATTTGATTAAAATGGAAGGTTAGATATGATGTGCATTGTAATTGAAAAAATGAATACAAGAAGACAGAGAAGTTGTCGTTGATTACGATATTTGTTACCCGAGGGGGAGAAAGTAAGACTAATAGAAAAGGAAAGCTTATAAAGAAACTCGATTAATTTATTTTTAGGGAAAGTCAATCGGGGAGTTGATTCATGTGGTATTATGGCAGAATTGTATGCGCAAATGTATAGTCATGTGAAGTTATTTGGGAGTACTTAGCTATGATAAGAAATATTTCGGAGCATTGAGAAGAATTTGTCTTCGGCAAGTTTGTCGCAAGTGGAAAGCGAAATTTCGCAGGGTTCATAGCTCAAGAAAAGAAGAAATTCTGGGCAGTGTTAGGATTTTTATCCCTTTTAAGGAAAAGGAGAAAGTTTAACATCGTGGAACTTTGTTCATTGGTTGTTTTGCTTGGTTCACGTAGGTTGTTCTGTATGAGCTAATTATTTTTCAACTCTACAGTGATTGTCTAGTTGGGGTTACTTGAACAGAAGAGCCTTTTTCTTAATATAGGTTTTAGTAAAGTTAAACTTTAATGTTTCACATGACTTAAAGATGAAGTTGATATTGTGGTACGATACTTATGTGTGTCATTGAGAAGCGGATTAGTTTAATCATCAATGTGGTATGATATTCTGCATCAGAATAGGAAAAATTGTAAAGACGGAGAGGCCATGCATGCTGTTTTTGAGATCGATGCTGTTCAAGTCAAAGCGCCGGCATGGGGAAGGGAGGAACAAGAAAAAATTGTGCAAAAAACATCTGTTTGGGTGTTCTTGAATCTTGATCATGATGCTGCAATCAAGGTGGTGGATGTTTTGCTAAAACAAAGTCAGACTTCACTAGTATTCTTTCCGAGTTTTGAGTGGCTTGCCACTTTCACTAGTAGGTCCATGAAATTCCTTCTCGTACATCTTCTTAGGCTCTTTAGGAAGGTCAAAAGACTCAAGACATGGCGCTATTGCCCATTGCCTTCAAGGTCCAAGTCATGTACGCCCCTATCATAAAGTGTCTTGATTTTGTTTTGCCGTAGGAGGTGGGGTTACAGTAGCACGCTGCAACACGATATGCTTCACCTTGCTGAAGATCATTATCTTACTGCCTAACCGTTTAGGCAGGCCTCTGGAGTAGTCTTCTTCTTTGCTTCTTAAGTAACAAGTAGATGCAACTAGCAGGTCTTTATAGAGAACAAGTTGACAGTCGACACAGGTAACAATTGATGGTTTGGAAAGAAAATATCACTTCGTAGTGATAGTGCTTGAAACCTTAGACTGGAAGGAATCTGTGGCACTTAAGATTTGGTCACAAGTGAGCAAGTAACTGTTACGCTAGAACTTCTTTAGGGCGAAACTAGTTTTTTGTTTCGTTGTTCCTTTACCCATCTTGCCTTCTGATTCTTTATCTTTTTATATGTTAGCGACGATAATTCTGTAACAGTTCCAAATTACTTCAATTCTGTAATGATAAATAGTCATTCTACTAATTTCTGTTGTGGTAATGTTCCAAATTTCTCAAATTGTTTAGCGACGATAATTGTTTTCATTTTGTTTCTTGTTGTTCTTTCTTTCTTAACAGGAGACCAACTACAGTTGAAGAATTCTTGACTATAGAGATAAAACCAGGTTGGAAGAAGGGAACTAAGATCACATTTCCAGAGAAAGGCAATGAACAGCGAGGAGTGATACCGGCTGACTTGATCTTCATAATCGATGAGAAACCTCACAGCGTCTTCAAGAGAGACGGAAATGACCTTATTGCAACACAAAAAGTATCTCTTGTCGAGGCACTGACTGGTTATACAGTAAATTTGACAACTTTGGACGGGCGAACTCTGACTATACCCATCAACTCTGTCGTTAATCCAAGCCATGAAGAAATTGTTAAAGGGGAAGGAATGCCGATCCCAAAGGAACCCACTAAGAGAGGGAACCTAAGGATCAAGTTCAATATCAAGTTTCCTGCTAGACTTACAGCAGAGCAGAAGACCGGCATCAAACGGCTGTTGATGTGAATGATGTTAGGTCAACCTTGATGCCTTCCTTGTCTTATGTAAGTTATTTCTTGATTTTTTTTTTCTTCTTTTTGTGGTGGCTTCTTTAGAAAGGGAAAATTTAGAGGGGATGCTTTTACATACAGAATGAGAGCAAAGAATTTTTATGTTTTTATCTTTTTCTTGGTAATTTTAGTTCAATGAATTTGTTCATCAATGACGTTATCGAAAACCCATTTAAAGATTTGGTGTTTTTACTTTTTAGGCCCGTTTACCTTGTTCAACCCTAAGTAACTTTTGGAAGCTTAGCAGCATTTAGATTTTAGACCCATTTCATACCGTTGAAATCGACTAGCTTATTTTTTGGTAGAGAATTAGGGTTCCATTTGTTTTCTTTTCTGGAACTGAATCTTGTATCTATGGACATTTGGATTACCACATTTAGACAGAAATGGGATTGTGTTGGGGAGGTCGAGTCATTGATGTGAGGTAGATTCATAAAATGAGAGTTCAACATAAGTTGAGGTTTTCATAATAATGCCGTATACTGAAACCCCTCTAGTCGGTTGCCGCTCTGGGGTTGAAACCAGCCAACCATTAGTCTGACATTCTAACTCAAGTTGGTAGTTTGGGTGCTTTGATACTTCTCCAAAGTATTCGATGTAATCAGCTTTTTGTTCTAAAATTATGTGAAAACAAAGCTTATTTCAAGATATGATGATTTTACCCGTAACAATTCGTGTTTATACCTTTCAACAAAACAAAATAAAAAACTGTGTTTATACACGTAAATTACATTGTATATCAAACTCAAATTGTAAAGGTTTCATATGCCAACAACTGCTTGGTCAATTGGTTCTGCATCTGCTTTAAATATCCAAAAGTCTCATGTTTAATTCACGATAAAAGTAAAATCCATTTATGAATGAAAGGATGGTTTTACATTAAGAAATATGGATAAGGTGAATGTGTAGACAGACTCTAACATCCCTAGATAGCCTTAAAAGTCTTTATAGGACAATCGGGCCCAAAGATGTTTTTGGTGATGATAATTTAGGATTTATTCAATTGCAAGTATTTATTTATTATCCATCTATACTCTTAGGTTCCATGTAAAAGAAGAGCTTTTTTTCGTATAAAAAACGCAAAGCAAAGCGACTAGAATTACAATTTGATCCATGAACTAATTCAATTAAGTGAGAAAATGTGTGGCTTGAATTACAAGTTTGATCTATTTTAAGTTACATTCATACATTATTTGTACCCAGTCTTGTCATGTTATTAGCCAAAAAAAAAAAGAATACCTCAACATTGCATAATATTTCGATTCTCTTCTTTAAGCAGAGGGTACTAATAATTCTCAGGAAGTAGGCATATTTAAAGTTAAGAGACACCAAAATTCTCATGAAATATTAAACTATAATTCTGCAAGAAACTTCAAGCCATAGAATTTTTGCCGCTTCCTATGCTTATTAAAAATTTGGTCTTCCTTCATAGGGAGCTCCACGCGAATAATAGTAGTTTTCGGGGTTATCATCATCCTCTATTTCTTCCCTTGATATTCCAGCAACGAATGGGTCTTGTCCCATGGTAGTGAAAGGCATCAAGCCAAAAGCTCGCGCTGTCTTAATCTCCCTAGCAACCTTCCTTTGGGCTTTCGCACTAATTTTGGTCTGCACAAAATGACAAGTATGAGTGTCTCGGAGATATGATAAGCAATAGAGGTCAAAGCAGTTTTAATCTATAATTTTGAATCAGAAATAAGTTATCTACCTTGCTTCGTTTGATTATGATTCCAGCTTCAGTAATGAAGTTAGCGAGGAATCTCACATTCTGCAAAGATTCAACAGCCTCGATAATTAGAGGAAGTTGAAGAAATTTTGCATCAAACAATACAAAATGGTGAAAATAAACTTGGAAACATCAAACACACACAAGCCATCTTTGTTCATGTAAAGCTGATGAGAGGAAAAACACGCGAAACTTAAAACACATATCGCAATACATGGGATAAGACTAAAGAGGAATACGAATGAATCCATCACTTTCTATGGGTTACCCAACTCTTTGGGTGGGGAGCTACCTGGTGAACTAGTCCAGACCATTCAAGGGTGAGAAGACCGATCAGATAGAAGAGAATAACCCAAAATGGTGAAAACTGGTAGCTGAAGTGTCTTAAACATATAACTGAGACTGCCACGACAGAAGGAGAAGTTGCAGTACGGAAATGGGGAAGAAATTATCATTCCTTGGTCCAGTTACATTTTTCTTTTGGCTAACAAATCCCCTAAATGACCAATAGTCCTACTATGCCATTTGGAACAGGTAGCAATAATACTACTTTACTCGTCTAATATGAACAGGAAGATTGTAAATGTTTCAGAAAATTAAGTGATTGTTCTTGTCATATGCTCTCTCAAGATGATAGTGCTTCAAACTGTGTGGTAAAACAAAATCCATCATAATAACTTACATTGTTGGGCGGACTTATGAGCAAATTCTTTTGTACTGGCAGGAAATGCACATTTTTTCAGCACACATATAACACATATATTATAATGACAATAACCATGCTTACCCGAAAATCCGCCTTCCTCAGCACTTCTTCTGTTGTGACTTCGAATTCAGGCCTTTTGAAAGGTTTCCATACACCAGGTTTAGTAAGATCAAGATCCTGCATACAACCATTAGTAAAGCAAGCATAACAGAGAAATTGTGACAATGGCGAGAGGTGTTGCTTCGGTGTGAACTGTGTTATGTTCAAGTCAAGGTGGAGAATTGCTGCAAGTGCATTAAAAGGGGTTGATTTCTAACCGGTTCGCAAAACCCGCAAAAGCCAAGAATTTTGGTCTAGCCCGTTTGCTTGTGCTTGCCCTAGTCTTATAAAGGGTTGTTATCAACGCTAAGGGTGCATCCTACTTTTAATTTTTGGGGAGAGAGTTTAAAAGCAGCCAAGTGCTAAGGTTAGTGAGTTACAAGTACTAAAACCATGAGAAGTTTCTCTAATCTTGTTCTTCATTCATAGAATATATCATCGGATCATTATTCGCCGTGGAATAGGTCTCACCAACCGAACCGCATAAAGCTCTTGTGGTTTGCCGTTTGTGTGATTTTTAATTCATTACTACATTCATGGGTTGCTTGTTCTTCTTCATGTCATACATCTAGGTGATAAATATATCCATCTCAGGTGTATATGTTTAGACATGTCATGTTCCTAGAACAGCTCGAGTTTTCACATTGAAAAGATACATGCATTTTTTTTATCGTATGAATTTAAAAGTACAAAGATTAAAAATTGCTTTTCTTTTCATCTTTCCATTTAGATTTTGCCATACCTTTATATGGTTCAGAGTCTAAAATATTGGTCGACTTGGTCTTTTGTTCTTTAGCCACTCGTTTACTTGCTAGATGACTTGCATATGTTATTGTGACTATAATACAGGTAGACAATGTAAGGATTATTTTTTTGCACATAGTTGTCAAGCAAATCTTTTAGAATCAAGGTTATGCCTTTATTGCGCCCATTATACGACTTCCCTTGCCAAATGATTTCGAAAATCCAACATCTAGAATCAGGAATCCAAAAGAAGAAAGCTGATGTGTTTCATACCTTAGGTTCGTACTGCATACCAGTTCTGAATGACACATCTGGTCTGAAAGTATAGTCTTCATTTTTAATCTCTTCAGGATTGAATTCGAAATATGTGGCAGCTTTCTTCAGTTTTCCATCCAAGCCATCTGATAATGTATTGAAACTCTCATCGAGACCATCCATAAACGGCGAATTGTTGCCCCTGTTCATGTTAACGCCTAATCCCGATCTGCCCCTTGATTTCTCAAATCTATCAAGCTTCTCATAAAAGGAATCAGTGCTTGGACTGTTCTCTGAAAACCCACTAAATATTCGCTTTTCAAAATCATCAACTGACTCATTCGAATTACTACTTTTGTTTTCATCGTTGGCATTAACTGTTTGCATAAGTAGAAATATACGAAATCAGAACTGTGAAATGCAGCTTATTGCATAGCAACTAAAGAGCTACATGTTGTAAATGTATTATATTATTATCTTGTCAGTTGTCACCCTTATAAGTTCGCAAGGTTCATGTAATTAATCACGGATATTTTTGCAAGCGACCATTATCACACAAGAATTTGTGCTTCTATTGCCACAAGCAGTTGTTTTTTCTTTGTTTTGAATAATTTATTTCCATGAACAGTAAACTCAATAGGAATAACGAGAGCTATGGTTGAGACAAGTTAAGGGAATCATACACAAAATGTCAGCCAGTTGAAAACATAAGTACATGTTTTTAGTGGACAACTAATCGATGTTCACGAAACACATTGTGACCCGAGAGTGAATTACGCATGATCAGAATGAAGTACTTGTGAACAAGATAGAGCCAGAGGGCTTTCCCGAGTTGTTGACGCTTATCTATATATACCAAAAGAAGTGTACTTGAGCTAAATCCCAAGTAACTCCTGAATTTCTGAAGAACCCGACAGCACAATAGTCTGAGAAATTCAAGTGGACAAATAATCAACTTTGTTCCGTGGACCATAGCAAGTTTATTCCCTTCATTTTGATGATAATGAGGGTTTCTATGATTCATCAGATAAGATGAAGATTCATACTTCCAGTTGAGTATTATATTGACCTTCATTGAAAAACCAAGCACCTAAAATTACAATACCACGTATCTAAAACCCTAATCAGCTTCATCAAACACTTCAAAAGAAAACACAAAATGTAAAGTTTTGGGATCAAGAATGATATGTATGAACCTGAATTGCCAGAGGCAGAGAAAGTTCTGATCATCCATGGTTGATAATAAGGTCGAGATAATAGACCATTATTGGATCTTACTGAAACCCGTATTAGATTCATATCTGCTCAAAAGATTAAACACCCAATTTCAGCAACAAGGAGGATTAAAAATAAATAACCCCAATATAGACTGGTAATCTGAAGAAAAATAAAATTAGGGTTTTTCAAGTGGAAAATCACCAAATGTGAGTCCTTTTATTAACTAGCAAGCTGAGATTATTGAGAATCTAACTAATTGATCAATTTGGAGGGAATAGAAACTTCAGCTTGTATTGAAACTCATAAATTGAAAAGTAAAAAAAAGGGGATTGATCACCTTGTATCAGATTCCAGTTAGGGTTTTAGCAGGTACTGGGTGTTGGAGATCCTCAAGAGCATTGATTTTGGACTTTAGAGAGAGAGAGAGAGAGCCGATAGGTATGGTCGGGTTAGGTTTGAGAAAGTTACAGACCCGTTTTTAAAAATTAAACCCGTAATAGTTGACTAGTCCATGGACCAGTGATGTGCAAATATGCAGAGTTCAGGAAACGGCACGAGAGACCGCTACCGGAATGTACCCGGTTGGGCCCATCTACCACGGGCCCTCGCCATCAACCTCAGTCCCCAACATAAGAGAAGTGTGGTGCCTATAACATTTGCTCTAAAATTTGTTTTGACATAGACTACAAGAATTATTAGGAGAGGTTGATACAAAGATATGTTAGGATTCATGACTTATATGAGTACAATGCCAGTTTGATTTAACACATCTTGAGTCCTTAAAGGTCATGTATCAATCTTTAAAAGCCATCTTAAAGAGAATAAAGTTCATTTAATCTAGACTTTACTTTTTTTGGATGGAAAGAATAAAGTTCATTTAATCTAGACTTTACTTTTTTTGGATTTCCATTTATGTTTGTAACTAGGGTCTACTGGTAGTTTTATTTTGGACCTACACTATGGACCTAACGTCACACCACCAATAATGATTTCGGTATTGTCCCATTCTATGGAGAAAATTTGTGTAATTGGTCAATGGTCGCGTAGTAGGTCTCAAGTCACGTGACAATACGAAAAAGGTTTGTTTGTATTGTTGTAACCTTGATGCCATTCACGGTCTCGTCCCCACAATTCACGTGGTTCACACATTTATTTGTTCCAAAGATTTTTTTTTTTTTTTTTGTTGAATAATTATTTGTTCCAAAGATGATGGTCCACAACAATCCCTTTTAATAAATAAAGGCTATATGGATTAGGGAAGTTTGGGCAATTGACAACAACTTATATTGATCCTGCTTAATCGGATTTTAGCATGAGTTAAAGTTTTCTTTGTCATTAGTAGGTAAATTTAATGGCTCAATGGACATGTTCTGTAGTTTACGTTGTCTTTCGTCATTTTATTTCAGAACTAGTTCCGTCTATTTTATCTTACATCAACCAAAAACGAAAAACTTCGTTGATCTAATCTTAGTAGTTAGTTCTCTATATATTTATATTTATCAGACATATCTTCCTGCAACCTTAGGGTACCCCTTATAAGTATAATTGTTTCATGATAAATAATCACCAGTGCTCCCAGTTACTGGTTTGTTAGTGGTTTCTTTTTTGTTCTTAATTATTTTAGGTGGCCAATATATGGACAACTAGTTATCTGAGATGGACAACAAAATTGGGTGCAAATAAATTTAGTTCCAAATGACCAAATCCAAGGACCTAAAGTTAAAAACCTATTTTTTCTTTTTGGTTTCTTCTTTCATTCCATTCCATCTTCTCCGGTGAAAATCCACTCTCACCGGCAACCATCACTTACTCGGGCAAACACTATTTTATTTCTGATAACTAGTTCTACATTCGTATTCTTCGATCTTTATTGCCCCTCTCTTAATCTTCATCACATCAACACAGTATTTCCTCTTTCTCCTTCCATTTTGTTCTTTTTCTTCGAGGTAAAATTAGGGGTTTTCTTTCCCAACACGCACGGCAGGACGAGGGGTTTCATTCAATAAGAAAGGATGGTGATCTTCAGTCGTAGATATAGTTTTGGAGAACTATTTCAAATTCTTTTTTCACTATTGTTCACAATCCAATCAATTCATTTTTATGTTTTAGAGAGAGAAAGTGAATGGTATTGATCTTTTTGTTTTGAGATTTGCTGCTCGAATCATAATGTTTCTTGGCAAAAAGAGGATGAATTGGTTGTGGATCTATTTGATTTTAGAATACCTTACTGTATAATGTTGATTTTTTATGGTTTCTTTATTGGATTGAATGAGATGATGTCTCTGAAGCTCTTGTTTGATAAGAAGGATTTAAAATTTAGTTCTTGAATTTGAATCACTAAAGAACTAAAGAAGAAGATATTTAATTGAAGAATCTGATCCTCTACATCATTAGGTGATATTAGAAATCTAAGTTTGAGATTCCTTTCCTAACTCCATTGTTAAAGCAACTTGTCGTCAAACTAACCTCCATTGGTGGTGGTCGCCGGTGAAAGTAGTTGTCACCAGTAAAGATGGAATGCAGACCAACACGAAGAAGAAAAAGGAAGCAGGGTATTTGGGTTTAGGTCCTTCACTTTGGACGGCTTGAACTTATTTGTGTACACCTAATTTCATTTGTCCCCCTAATAAAATCGTTTGTCCATATATTGGTGGCCTTATTTTAAGGGGGGAAATAAATTTTTCGGTCGGCGACCTAATCGGAGAAGACAAAGAGGTGAGGTGGAGAGAGAGTGAAGTGAGGTGGAGTGTTTTTTTTATCTCCCCTTAAAATTTATTTTCCCGGAAAATTTCTAAAATTCTACATATTCCCTTTAAAATTTCACACCACGGAAACTATTTAGCTTTCCCCAAAGCGTTGGAACTGACCCACATTATTTTTGAGAAGTTTTAATGGTTCTCCAAATATTGTTATTAGCACCTCTCCGTTATCCCCCCCAGTCGCTGTCTGCACCTCACCGACTGAAAGAAACACCATAGAGATTTAGAAGTATTGCATTATATATCTTTGATTGGTTGGCGATTACGTAACATAGGAGTAATTACCATCTTTTAGAAACTAAATAGCCATTTGTATACGATATATAAGATTTACATAAGAAAACAAATTTTCATTACATCCATACATGTATATATATTTATTTCCACAAACTATATAATATATTATACATACATATGTATAGAATAGAAAATATATATGCATATATATATTTATTTCATTACATCGCATTGTTATTTGACCGATATATATATTTCCACAAATTATAATATATATATGTATACATTATTTGTTCAACGTTCTGATTTTATTGATTCAATATATACTTTTCCATGAGCACCCTTAGTCCTGATATAACGTCTGTATTCATCAAAAGTCATAGGCTGATAAAGAGCGGGACGATCTTCGTTTACAAGCTCCATTGCTGGTTTTAACGGTAAATCACCTCTAGGGTTGAAGAAGAAAGCGATCGAGATCCGTTCTTTAACTGAATTAACTGTAACCCGATGTTCCACGCTCTTGTAGATGGCATTACTAAGAACCTAATAAAGGATTAATATATAATCATTACATTTAGTCTTAAAACAGGAAATGATTGTAACTTTTTACATAATAAGTAAACTTTTTTGAGGGAAGAATTTGTATTATAACAATTTGGCTAGTTTAATTTTCACTAAATTAAATGTGTTTGCAATAAAATAT
Source organism: Eschscholzia californica (assembly GCF_041429995.1). Classification (NCBI taxonomy): domain Eukaryota; kingdom Viridiplantae; phylum Streptophyta; class Magnoliopsida; order Ranunculales; family Papaveraceae; genus Eschscholzia; species Eschscholzia californica. The sequence goes on along the minus strand of NW_028238420.1, from coordinate 37,250,966 downwards.
TGAAAGAAGAATAAGTTCAAACTTTTTATATCCTTTTGAATCAATATATATATATAAAAAAGTCAATATAGAATTGTTAAGTACAACTTCTTTTAAGAAAAGATAGGCTTGATTCTGCACCCATACCTACCTTCTAATGGAGCACATGGAGAAAATGGTTTAATCTAAAGAGAATATATATGGATATTAGATCTTATTCAATGATTGAAACTCTTTATTTAATTGGACAGCTATATCTGACTTTTGAGAAAAACAAAAAAAAAAAAAAAAAATTTTGAATGATAAATAGAAAATAATTATTGGTCCAATAACAACCTGGTTTTCAAATAGGAAATTCTGTTAATGATAAAAAATTCTTGTTCCAATATATATTATATTGAGGTAATGTCAAAACCCAAATGCAATTCTTGCACATATATATATATATATAATATATATACATTTGTGTGTTAGTCTGCCTAATTTATCCATAGTATATGTAAAAACAAGTTGAGAGGTGAGCTAATACAACAAGTTGAGACCTCTTTAAAAAAAAAACAAGTTGAAAGAAAAATAAAGAGCTAACCAACTAGAAAGAACTTTCTCAAGCCCTCTTGGATGTTGCAAATGGGAGTCACATCAAGATGTTGCAAAAACTCAACATGTACCCATGTAGGGCATACATATAAACTATGATCCAAAGAAAAATTAAGTGCTTTAAATTGTTCCTCTAGGTACTTTCATGTCTAAATAAGTCAATATCAAATGAAGTCAATTAAAAATCGACTGAAATTAATTCATTGCACAGACTCAATATGAATATTCGCCGGAACACAAAGAAAACCAACTTAAAATACCAGCACCATTAAACAAATAACAACATGGGGAATGCTAGAGTTACTCGTTGGATTACTCAGAGGATGACCAGTCCACTCGTAGTTAAGATAAAAAAAAAAATTAGAGATAACTGAAAGAAGAAGATGACCAGCAACAATATAAACAAAGTAGAAGAAAGTGAGAGAGAAAGACAATGAGATAAATTACCTGAATCTGATCGCCGATATTGACGATAAATGCGTTAGAAGCAGGTTTAACGGTAACCCATTTATCGTCTTTACGGACTTGAAGACCAACAACGTCATTGTCGGGAAGGAGAAGAGTTAAACCACCAGGATCAGAATGAGAAGAAAGACCAAGTGTGAGATCAGGTTGCGGACATTTTGGATAAAAATTCACTCTCATACAAACTCCATTTTCTTCTCCTCCAAATTCATTTTGAAGATATTCTTCTCTTAATCCAAGTGTTAATGACATTATCTTCAACAGGTTCTTACTTAATTTTGTCAACTCATAGCAGTACTTCTCAATCACTTCCCTGTAGGCAAATATAACATTAAAACTTGACTATTTAATACAAAAGAGCTAAGAATAAATGTGTTACTATTGAAGCATATAGTTTGAACTCCAAATAAGACTATTGTTAAGGAACGAAAAAAAAACTAGGCAGCCTCTAGGCAAAAATCTTATGTGGGTTGTCGTGGTTCGCGGATTGGCAGATCAGAAACATCGGAATCACGAATTACAAGAAACCACATAAAATTTGTGCCAAGAGTCTACCAAGTTTTTCTTGTTCGCTAGCATTTTTCTAAATTTATCATCTATTTTCAGATGATATGACAAATAATTCCATGTTAATTTACAGAATTACGTAAAGATATAGGGTTATTATCTTGAGGTCAAACATTACATTTTAGGTTCAAGCTCGAACTCATCTAAATGTTTCCCTCTATAGAAAGGGTTGTTATCATAAGAAAATTAGGTTTTGACTAATACCCATACTTTTTTTTTGAGAAATTTATTTTGATTACCTGCAAGAAGTAGGAAGAGCTGGCCATTTGTTAAGATCTTTGAGTGATTGAGGAAGATAATGCAAGAAGAAGTAGTCATTCCAATCAAGAATAGCATCCTTTTCAACTCCTAATCGGCTTCCATAACCCTCATAAGTTATCGGCGAATTTGCATAAACTTGCTTCACATCAAGTGGAAAATGAAAAAATTCTCTCCAAACATCTCTTACTTGATTCATTAAATCTGGGTTTACTCCATGATTAACAATTTGAAAGAACCCCCAGTTTTTACATGCCATGCAAATCTGGTTCAAAATCTTATCTGGTAGGATAAAGTTATCCTGATCATCATCCAAGATAAGAAGACCTTCAAAATCAATAAGTGGGATATTCATGGAAATTTGATCTTCATCATCAGAATAAGTTTTAGCTGGTCTTTCAAAGGGTGGTTTGATATATCTATCAGGAATAGAAAGTGAACCACTTTCTGATAATGACTGAACTCGGATAATTGGTTCAGGCCAATCTTGTACTGGACAAGGGCAACTCATATTTTAGGGTTTGGGTTGGTTTGGTAATGGTTACTTCTACTAATTGGGTATAGGATTAAGAGGTTTATCTCATGAGAAAACTAAGTGCAAAAATGAATACCCAAAATGATCAACTTGAGTTTGAATTTATAGAGATGAAGTGTGGTTGGTGATTGTGGGTAGAGGTGAGGTTGTAATAGAAGTTGACAAATGATCTAACTACCCATAATCCAGGGTTGATAAAAGTTCCATAGGATCTAATTTAAGTGCAAATTCTCAAATCACCCTTGACTTTTGACGATATCGTCGATTCGGTGTCCAATTTTGTCTAATAGACATTTTGACCCCCAAAACTACGTGATTTAGCTTATAATCCGTTAAATATTCATTTCTTTTCTCTATTGTCCCTCTTATTCTCTGTTTTTATTTATTTTAAACTAGAAGAGAGAGAGAACAAGGAGATTGAAAAAGAAGAGGAGAAGGAAACAAAAGGTCTTCACAATTATAACTATCGTTCTTGTCGAAAAAGAAATAACCAACTCTCTCTCTCTTCCTCTATCTTTTGTAAGATTAACAAAAATAAAATAAAATAAAGTAATCCTTAAAATCACGGAAAATCTATCAATTTTAGAGGCTAAAAGTTTTGAAAAATAATAAGTAAAAGTTTTTGAAAAATAATATTTCATAAAACCAAATATATGTATATTTGACCATAAAATGATTGACATGACAACTCTCTATTATAAAACCAACATAATTTATTTTAGTATATTTTTTTTTGTTGAACAATTTAGAATATAAAAATTGGAATGAAAATAGAGTGTTTGTATATGTATACGACTAATTTTAATTAAGTTCTTCTATTAATATAACGAGCTTACAATAATCATATAAAGATTTCAATCATGTGGTCCTAGCTATTTACAAAAAAAAAAAAAAAAAATTACGTTTTGAAAAATAATAAATAAAAATAAATTGGGATATATTATTTCCAAATAAAATGAATTATATTGTTATAATAGTTGTAAAATTGGTGTGTGATGAGTTTTTTTGTTAGGTTAATTTTACTTTGAACCACTCAAAGTGACTAAATTATCAAATAGACTCCTAAAATAAGCTTCTAAAATGATTCTTAATAGATGGGTAGGGTAACAAGTGGTGAAATCTTCTCTATGCAAAATTGACCAGAAAGAGAAGATACTTGTTGTCGGCTATTTGTGAGGAAGATAAAATACATGGGTCTTTTTCTCTCTCTATATCTTCCATGACCCCTTTCTCTCACTATATAAAGGGGATAAATGTTTATTGTGACAGGCCAAAATTTCTGTCACAAGCAAAAAAGATGAAAATGACTTGAAAATAAAACGAGTAAATAATACTCTCTCTATAGACGCCGCCGTGGAGAAGTTGATTTACTCAACTCACAAGTCATAACTCTCAATAGACTCCACTTCCTTCCCCTAACTTTTTATTTAAAAAATCTTGCCAATTTGGTCCAATTCATCACATCATTAGTCTATTGCTATACTATTTGACCACGTGACAAAATGTGAAACTCTGATGGTGACGGAAACAACCACTTTTGGTCGACATATTCATCTAGAATAACACTATTACTCCCATGATACTTCAACTCCATCTTTAACTTAATTATGATGGTATAACCCTTCATTTGGGTTAAACACATGGGAGGGAGTGGAGGAACAAGGAGGATAACCACAAGATCAACAAAACCAATTCCTATTTCACATATCATAAAGCAATCTCTCTAGCATCCTTAACAAGTTCACCTCTACCATATTGTTTTTTTGGATGTTGTAATTTCTTTGCACAAATGGATATTAGATAGTCTTGAATGTTTATTACATTGGTGTAGAAATGGTTTTTTATTAATAGAAATGGTACATGGTTTGAACTTTGAATCCAAAGGAAGGGGCAGGGCCGGCCCTAAGTCGCGGTGGGCCTAAAGCGAACTCTGAAATTGAGGCCCTTTAAAGAATTTTATATTATTTTGTTACCTTGTTCCTATTATCAAGGTGTACTTATTGTAGGTTACATTGCCCGGGTGTACGAAATTTTTTTTGTAAAAAAATAAAAACAATCTTTTGTCTAATAAAAATATAAATTTGGCGTCAATTTTAATATGAAATGCATATTAATTTCAAATACGTGTAACAATTACAAATCTTACTTACAACTTTGTTTCTAATAAAAAAAATGAGAGATCATTACAACAACACTTATTTTAGTTAGGTTGGTATAACAATTTTTTTAATATGTTCAAAAGAGCAAACTTTCTTGGTAGATAATTAATTTTGTTTTATCATGTATATGGTAATATACTCTTAACAAAAAAAAATGTATATGGTAACATGTAATTGCCACAAAAAAGTCTCTTATAAAATAACGACTGAATTTTGTAAATTTTTATTTGCGATAATGTAGCGAGTCACGGTACATAAATATTTGTATCATATAATATCTCAAGTAATGATGTACGCCGCAAAAACTAAAAATATGTGTGGGCAACGGTGATATACATATAACATGTAAAAAAGAATAACATATGAATAACAAAACTACTTCCTAAAAGTAAAAGTCAATTTGATTGATATTGATGATCAAGAAATCTCAACTAAAAAAAAACATGATCAAGAGAATTTATTAAACTAAAACATTAGGGCATTTATGAAATAAATGAGTTGATATGGAAAAAGAGCAAAATTATGAAGGCAGTGGGGATTGAACTCATCACCTTTTGGGTGTTGAAAGTAAGGTTTACCAACTGAGCTAATTGCAAACATGTTATATTGCACTGTTTTTAGTAAAATATCTGATTATTTTGGGGCCCTTAAGTTTCCATCAAAAGTTGGGGGCCCAAAGCCACTGCTTTGGTGGCTTTGGGCCTAGGCCGCCCCTGGGAAGGGGTCTTGTTTTAGGATGAAGAATGCCAACGATTAGTCACAAATGCTTAGTATGACATCTCGGATTCTTAATAGTCTTGTTTCCAGTCCACCACCCTTTTGTGGAGTAGTTGGACAATCCCTCTGAAGCCCATGAGGTATTGGGATCGGATCTCGTGGAATCAGTTTATCATCAAGATTTATTTTGTGTAATTTAGACAATAAATAAAGTAGAGGTAGAAAATAAATGGACTTTCAGCCCCCCTAGGATTGTCGTAAGGATCTTTGTAAGTCCTTTAGGCCCAAGATGTCTTAATTGACAGCTCCAATGCTCATCCAAATTCATAGTGCTCATGATGTATCAATGTCATTCAATTGTAATGACTCTTAGAGTCAAATTTTAAAAAAAAAAATCATAATTTTGTGTCCACGTAAATTTTTTAATTTGTTAAAGATTTCATTCAGATTTTGTCCGGCTACGAAACCTTTGGCCCGTGTGTTTGCGGCCTATTATATGTCACCATACCCTATATGAGAGCATAACAATTACTTCACACGTCCTCTACAAGATATAATATTTATTTTAACTAGTATATGCCATTATGCAAAGAGAAATGATAGAAAGGCGCGAAAAGCAGGCATACCCCAGACTTAAATATGATGTGGTGGAACACGTCAGATTTGTCTATGATGTAGCACCCAAGTGAATCAGTTTTACAAACTTCTTGAGATTTCTGAAGATTTTAAATATTGTCGCGCTATCCCTTCCGCTTCTCCCAACACCACCGCCACCTCCGACCGCCACCTCCGACCGCCACCACCATTTTCTCATCTCTCTCTATGCTAAATTATACTTACTCCATCTCTCTATAACTCTTTCTGCAGACCCTCTTTGTCTGGAGCTTTCGATCGGAAGCTTGAATGGAAACTTCATCTTGAAGCTTCAGAGAGAGAGAGGGAGTGAGTTTTAGAGAGGAGAATGATAGAGAAATTGTGGCGTTTGTGACCGGAGGTGGAGGCGGTACTTGTGGAATGGGAGGATGAAGATCTAAAATATTTCTTTTAAGGGTCGCCTGGATGTAGGGACAAAACTACAACTAGGCCCGAGGGGGTCATGGCCCCCCTCGACCTAGCCATAGTGACTTGTTGTACAACCATATTTCATAAGGATTACTTTATTAGTTCAAAGAAAACGTAAAAAGTAGCAACAAACTGTTAAAGTTTTTGGGTCGAACTGTGTGCTTATAACTTAAGTAACCTGGGTTCAATCCCTTGGGACAACATAAATTTTAAATTGAAAACTTAGTTTTAAGACTTTTGTGTTTCTTTTTTAGTTTGACCTCCCTTGATCGTTAGTTCTGGTTCCATTCCAGCCTGGATGGCCGTCTGCCGGCGACCTCTGCCGGTTAAAAACAATTTGCCGACGACCTTTGTCGACAGTAGCAGTATGTCGACGATCTTTATCAGCATGAATATAGAAAGTGACGGTGAGTACTCAAAGGCAAAACCAGATTTTCTCCCAAAAGTTTTGAAAGCTCCAAAATTATTATTTTTGTTCCCAACAGGCTGATCTAGATTTTTATAGGTTTGAAATATATAAATGAATAACTAAATAAAACAAAGACTTTTTCTTTTTATGAAAGTAAATAGATAAAAGAAGATCAACATAGACAGAGATAAGCATCACTTTCTTGACCTTCAACTAATTCTATTTTGTATTTTGATATATTTGAGATCAGCCGGCACCATCTATACAAATTTTAGTAGTTGATGATAAAATTATTTTGAACGAAAAATGTCCTAAATACAAGCTATCCCCAGATGCACCCAAGTACCTAATTGGATATATAAATATCAAATAATTAGTAGTATTTATATTTCAATTTAGTATCAGTCAATAACTTCTCATTCCAATATGTTGTTCTCCTTTAACTAAATATTATGAAAATCAGGAATCACCCCTAGTATTTAATAAGTCCAGTCTTTGACCAAATAACAAATTGTTATGCTTTGAGACAAGACAAGTTATTGTTATTTTTGTGTAATGATAATAATAATACTCTCTCACTCTCATTTTGTTTGATTTTATGGGAAATACAACTTAGGGGATAGTTTTGGAAATGTGATCATATTAGTAATTAAACGAACTAATATAAAGAAAGTGGACAAATATTTTGAAAAATCTATAAAAGATTAGGGCGTTGGTAAAGACATTTGAATTGTGTTATGACCGAGCAACTCTATTAGCACCGGGCAATATTTCAAAAAATTTAGAAGCACTCGACTTTTCTAACCAACATCTAATATTGATCCTCACACATGACGCATTTAAACATCAAATAATGGGTTAGGTAATGTAAAAATACCTCATTAGATATTTCTCTTTGACTGAAAAATTGGTTGAGAAGAAATTTTGTTGATTGCTTTCTAAGTTTAGGAAAGAAAGAAATAAAAGACAACACTTCAAACCTGAGTGCCTATAAAAGGGTTTTAGGTCAGTACTTCAAACTAATAAGTCGTCTACTAATAGCAAAAAAGACAGGTACTTTTGCAACACGAAAAATATAACACCCAAGCAAAATAGGAGGCAAAGAGTTCTAATTACAATACTGTTATTTATTTTTCTTTTATGATGGTGTTCCTAAACTTCTTAGATAGTTAATTGGTTGTTTTTTCTAAAGCTTCATTAGTTATTCACTTGTTAAAAGATACCAAACACAGATGACATGTTGATACATACCATGGGGATGATTAACATAAAGAGTTATTTGATACATTTTGGAAACGACATAGTCATTTTGGGTTATGTTTCAATTGGATCCTTGAAGTGTGATTAGCTTTATGCATGGCTCGCTGAGTTATAAGAAATGTTCGAGATGCACTTCGTTTGTGTTCTTTTTTTGCATGGACTAAAAAGTTAAATTTCAACTTTTCAATATTTTCTACTCCGTATTTGTCTTTTTCTTTCTTTATTTCCGTCTTAGCGTTTTTTGTTTTAGTCTTCTCACTTTTTCATCTTCATCTTCACCATGTTCTTCTCTTTTATAGTTTATCCTCAAATATTTTCTTCAAATTAAAAAGTACTAGGTTTTCTTTTTCGCCTTCGTTTCGTTGAAAGAATTTCTCTGATAATGAGTCCCAAAAAATTCAAAAAGAAGTTTGGAAGAACATACCTCCACTAATGGAGATCTATTTTCACGAATAGCCTTTGAGAATTCTTTTTTTTTTTTTGTTGAAACCTTTGAGAATTCTCTTGATAATTTCTCTTCAGAAAAAGGGAGCACTGAATTTTTATTTATTTCGATTTATAAATAATACTTTGAGGACCTCCCTTAAAAGTGAAAGAGTATAATGATGAAGATCAAAAGTGAGAAAAGAGAAACTATAGGACTAAAATAGAAATAAAGGAGGAGAAAGGCAAAAGATCAATACCAAAAGGTTAAGTTGACTTTTTAGTCAATGTATATAAAGACACGAAAGAGGGCTAACTCGAGATTTCTCCTAACTTCGAGACAGACGAGAAGCTGGTCATAGTTTAAAGGGTCAAAATAACCCTTTTAAATATGAATACAAAATTACGGGTGAATTTCTTGTTGGTTTCTCTTTTATTTCTACAAACTCACACCATCACTATTGCTGACGACCCTTCAAAATCTAATTTTATTTTTCTTCCTTTATCCTCCCACACCACCTTCACCTTAGACCACTACCGTTGTTTTCCTCTCTTTTTTCTCTCCTCCCTCTCTCTCTAACTCTTTCGCCGAAGGAGAAAATCTTCTTCCCTAGAACACTAATCTAATTTGAGAGAATCTCTCAAACCAGAATAAACCAGTTTGAAGATAATAAGTAGAGTGCCGAGGAAACAAAATAAATTTCATAGCAGAATTTTGAAACCCTAAATATTAGAGATATGGTTGATCAACTAAACATTTAAAGTACCATTGCAAAATATATATTTTCATTCAGCCAAAAACCCTTAATTCATTTTTCATTGCCGATCATTGATTTGCAGCCAGTGGCGGATTCATGTAGGGTCTAGGGGTCTATAGACCCCCCTCAGCTTGTACGATGTAATATGCTTAGATATAGGTTGCTATTAATAACAATAATTGTTGTTGGCTCAATGATTGAAGGGTGGCGTTACCACTCTAGTGGATGTGGGTTCGAGTCCTAATATTAGATTATTCCGTGCATCTTCAATCGTGACTTGATTCGTGGCTGATTGGTTAGAGCAACGTATTTTTGTGGTGAATTAGTTTCGGTTTATAGGATTTCTAAAATTGGCCGAATTTTCCTAGACGATCTTAGGATTTTCTAACTTTAGAAAGTAGTTCATAGATATATCCCAACTAATCTTCAAATCTCGTGATTTTTTTTTTAACAATTTTTTTCTATAAATCTATAGCTACTTATTAAGAAGTTCTAAAATTCTAGAAAGACCAGATCTTTATTCTAATTATTATCTCTTTTTCTCAATACAAGAGTGTTACAATTAAGGGATCATTTTCAGCAATTAACATCATTAAAAGTCAACTGCGCAATTGGATTCAGTGATGAATGGTTGAGTGATAATATGATTGTATACGTTAAAAATGATATATCTAGGAGATTTTTCAGACCCCCTCAAAGTAAATATTGGATACGCCACTATTTGCGGCAATGTGGTATACTATACGGATAGTGAAGGAAGAGGTGATCAAAATCCTCACGGATATTAAATCTTACTAACAATATAAAGTTGTTGGGATTCTTAAAATCATTATCTTTTGTTTATTTATTAATAAGAAGGTACATGCCGTGATTTTGTTGCCCATATAATCATTGACTATGCAAGGGGACTTGGGTGCCTTTAATATACCTTTTTCTTATCCAACTACCCACCATTTCTATAATGCCACCTTGATGTGGTGTCATCTTGTGGTAGTTCCATATGAGATGTGTCATTGCATGGGAGCTCCATATGCAAAGTGTCATCTTGGTTGTGACAACACATCATGCAAGTGACAACACATGAGGTTATGGGTCACCATTCTATTTCACTAAATCAGATACGACTATTTTACTAATTCGACATTAAAATATTTGGATTCAGCAAGTTTTCTTGAAAAAGTTGTGGCATTATATTTTCTCACAACCTCCTGAGATATCTGTTAGTTTCTGCACAAAACTACTTCTACTAAGGAAAACACAAATAAATAGATTATAAAGTTAAACTTAATTATCGAAAATTTTAAAGGTAAATGAATTTCAAGATTTTATTGAAGATTCTACAAACATGAGATTCTTATGAGAAAATTCTGCTCGACAATTTATCCCCAATATCAACAACATGGCGTGACGCCGTGACGTGCCTACTCTAGTGACTTATTATGCCAACCAAGACCACTTGAGTTTTGAACAACTAGTTCCACTTTGAAGTTAGAAGTTTTATGAGCAATTTTAGCAACTCTGGCTTAAGCTCTCATCAAGATATACAAGTGGACCTTCGTATTTGTGGGGAGAATCACCCCAATAAGGGATGTACACTCAATCAAGAATCAAAGATGGGGAAGTTGTGACCTTTGCCGACATAAACCACCCCCGCCAATGACTTTTTGAATTTAAGCATGTGGAAGTGAAGTTGAGAAGAGATAAGGAGCTGTTTAGGTATGGTAGTTGGAAACACAAAGATAGAACTGACTCAACCAACTGTCATCCCCTTCTCATCTCTCAATGTAAGTCAAATACTTGTCCCACCAAATTAAATTAAAACTCTCCTTTTTGATGTTTGGGTAATTTTGTATGGGATGAGTTTTCGGTCCAAAATCACAGAATCAATGTGTTTAGAACTCAAACATAATATCTATTATACAAAACAGATCCTTGTGACTAGGACACAATAATTACACAAAATATGACTAGGACAAAAGAATCATGTGACTAGGATATTATTAATCTGATTAGGATATTAGCTTAATTACTCTATTATGAATATAGGTCATTAAAAAAGGAAGTAATCTCCTGACCTTCCCTCATAAATGACAACAACTCATGTCAAAGTCTTACTTTAATACCCACTTTAAACTAATTTAATGACCCTTGGATCGAACGGCCATCACCACCTCTAATCTACTGTCCATGGGGGTCATTACTCATGCAGTCATGCGTTACTTTTTCTCTCATCTTCCATCTTTTTTACATAATCTCCATGGAATCCTATTACTTATCCAGTTAAATACCCTTTTAAATTACCTTCACACATTAAATCGGATTCATGTTATACAACCCAAACATGATGATCAGTTTGATATTTTATCTCATTATTGTTTATCTTTGATATTTCATAGAGTAAAACATTGATTATCAATTTTTTTACTTTCTTCATCTGTCTATGCTTTATCTTTAATTGTTGTTTTATATCTGTTCAAAGAGTAAAAATAAGAGAGCTTCATTGAAGAAAGTGAAAGAAGCAAACCAATTTTGGGTATTCCTAGCCATACAAGGAACAAGAACTTGAAGCTCGAGCTATGGAGGAATACAAAAGAAAGCTGCTGCGAAAGAGAAGGTGCAATTATTTGTTTATCCGAAATTATTTTAATGTCAAATTTGACACGTTTTACAAAGTTCTTTTTAACGTAGATTAATGCTAAGACTTTTTTTTGTTCAATTTTCTTTTTGAATTGGCTGCAATATCGGGAAAAAACTTGGTATCCAGATGGTTTAACAATACCGGGGAAAAGCTTTAGTTTTGATGTTCACCCGTTTCAACATGAAATATGATTCTTTGCTTTGGATTTATTCTTTATCCATTATCCTTCAATAGTTTAGTTTGGTTTAGTACACAACTAGAGATCGAGATTTTGAAGGAGGGTGACTTCAAAATTTTGGAAATGTAAAAACAAAATGAAGCAATTAGGAAATGTTCACCATTACCCTTTCGTTTTACAAAGCATCTGATGAATGTTGCGCTGCAAGAGATAAGACAAATAGATCGAGAAGAAGAAAACAATACCCATTCTTCCAAAATTTATATGAGTTTGGTCATATGGTTTTGATCATAGTGGACAAAGTGGTGAATGTCTAAAATGATACACTTGCTACTTGTAGTCAATTATAGAAGTCTTGTAGTTTAACTAAAATGACCACTAACGAGCGCCTTGACAATGCGATGCTTTATCAGAATTGCCGAGAGAAAAAAGGAACCCTTGATGAACTTTGTGGAATTCTAACCACTGAAATAATTTGATTTGTTTTTATTTCAGGGTGCACAGATGAGTACCCAAATCACTATATACTACCTGCTCATGGCGTATAATGGTATATGAAAATCTAAGCGCTTATTTAAGGCATTTGTGCATCGAAGTTACTAATGGTTACGGTTATTTTGCAGCAATACAGTTAGAACCTTACTCTGAGTACAGAATACCCAGGTAAATAATCAGCTTGTTTCATGAATAATACTTAGTATCTTTGTTATAGAGAGTTTGAGAAGTATGTATTTGGAAGGTGTAAATGGATTGTTGAATGAGTAATCACGATTTGAACCATGCCCGGTTGTTTGTATCTTTCTGCATGATTGCAATGCATCGACATAGGAACTTTGGGAAACAAGGTTGTAAGCAACAATCAAAGATGAGCTCTATTACACTTGGATACTGACTCATACGAAGTGGAAACTCATCCCTGCCAAGATGAACATTTTTATGTCCAATATCGACTTTAATGTAGTAGTAATGCAGAAAATCCAATATGTTTTGAAACTACTCAGATCTCGTGTAACTCATCTTCAAACAGAGAAGCTTATCCAAGTTGCAATTTATGCTTCTTCAACCAATTGGCTACAAGTTTGACGTGGAAGCTCGCAGGTTTGGCTATGCGTCATGTTCCTGGTTGCCTTAATGCTAACCATTTCACAAAACCTACAAGTTTGGTTATGCTTCATATTTCTGGGCCTTTATGCTACCCATTCCACAAAAGCGGCACTAATCAAGAAAAGAGAAATATCATAAAGTAGCTAAATAGCCTAAATAGATTACAAAATAATTAACCACCAACACCCAAAATCTTCACATTAGAAAAGAGAAGGATGAATCATTAAGCAACATTAGCCAACATATTCTTACAAGTTATGAGGCTATGTTGTTCTTAGCATTGCTATTGATAATAAACAGGTCGACCTAAGTGGATGCCTCTTCTTCTTTGCCTTTGCAGCTCTTTTCTCCTTTTTTCCTGGAATCCATTGCAACTGAACCTGCACGAACTTTCTCCATTAAAAATTTAGATACTACTTGACAAGTTTATTATGAACCTATAACTGAGCTTGTAGAATAACTTAAATGTTCTCTGCAAAGATAAAAATGTCAGAAGCCTTGAATCTAAGACGTGAAATATCTTCATGTTTGTGGTGTCATTACCCATCATCCAAAACGATGTATGTACTGAGTCGTTGAAATTATTGTTTTTGACATAGAATCGATGGTTTACATCTATGAAAAGTCCTAGCATAAAATCACATTTATTGAAACTTTGAGAATGAAGTGCTTTATGTACAAATCTGTAACTTGGTCGTACTTACAACACTCTTACATGAGGGGGTATGAGTGGTTCCAAACCTCACACTCCCTTCTCATATGAAAAGTCCACCATATTTGCAGATACATTATTTTTGTCGAAACATAAAAGAACTATGAAAGAACCCCTTTGAGATGTTTTTTTTGTTAATTAAATAGGCCTTTGTAAGAGGGCAGTTTCTAAAAGCTTTAGGAGGCGGTTTAACAAGATGGCTTTAGGCGGTTTCAATTGGGCGGTTTAACAAGATGCCTATAGGCGGTTTGAATTGGATGGATGGTTTCCAATTTTCTGCTCAATTTGAAATCGGCACAATCCAATCCCACCCGCTTATATCATATATAAATAGGGGGGTTTAGATGCTTGTATTCAATCAATTAACGTCAACAACAAACACAACTCTTCTTTAGAGAGAGCGAGAGAGAGAAATTTTGTTCATAGTTTTGAGCGGTGTTTAATTTTTCAGTCGTCGAAGATTTAGTATAGAAGGTTAATTTCTATACAGTACCATCTTGGGACGAACTTGCCGGTTGTGTGAGTCGTCTTCATCTATCCTTCAATAAAGTTTTCTTGTTCGCCCGAGGACGTAGGCTTTAAAGCCGAACCTCGTTAGTTCTGTTCGCATATTTAGATTTTGGCTTAGCTTTTCGATTAAATTTCATAATCGGATCAATTTCTAGGATAGGTGCGATAGCTTCCGCGACTTTTAGTTCTAACAGCCTTTGAGAAACACAGGACAAGAAGATTTCACATTACAACGTTAGATAAAACTTGTGTCTCCGACACAAATACTTTCGTCAAGCATTTCTCGTACTTGAAACAGAAAATCCAGTAAATTGTTTGACTAAAACACCAGTGCCGGAGGCACGGGTTATACCCTTATCTTTTCACCGAGACCCTTATCTATTAATCGGGACCCTTCGATTGAATCAACGGGTCCATTGTACCCAATCCCCTTCATCTCCCACATTCAATACTTCTTCCTCATTCACAAACGGTCCCTTTCACGTTCAGCACGAGTTCTTCTCTTTTACTCAAGCTCTCCATCCCTTTCTATCTTCTTCGACTTTTCTCTGTTAGAAACCCCATTCTTATCCCCCTTAATATCCATGTTTGATACTTGAAAAATGGAGTTATTCATCATCAATAATAATCGAAAGCAACACCCAATTATAACAATTTGAACTCAATCAACATCACTTCAACTCTTCCTTCACTAAGTATTCTTTCTTGCTTGAAATTTCTCGTACTCTGAGTTCCTGATTAATTTCTGTCTTAAGTTCCTAAGTTAATTTTTATTTGTTATCAGAATTTTGAAATCAACCGATCATATCTAAAGTTGTCCAGGCAGTGAAGCTACGCATATGCGATATGTGTGCCTTTGAAACTTTTGCTCTCATTTTTTTCTTTTAAAGTGGGATGGATTAGTCTCCATCTTTCGACCTCATTTTTAAAAGTAATTTACACTCTCTGTCTCAAAATTTGTAGCATCATTATTTAGCATGTGTGTATTAATTTGATACATGCTACATCGATGATGAACTTCATTAAGTATTTATGAATTTGTCAGCAACCAACCTCAATTTCTTAAGTGGAGTGCAGAGAACTGAAACTAATCAACTTCAGAAACAAAGATACAACAAACAATTGTCTCGGTCATGTGATTGAATCAAATATTTATTTCTAATTATTTAAATATCTTAAAAGTGTAAGTTACGTGGTGTTCTTAATTAAATTCAAAATGTGTTCTAGAATTTAGATCAGTTCGATTTTTAGTTATTCTTGTAACTTTATTTCATATTGTAATTCTTGCTAGAGTTTTGGGATGTCAATCTGAAGCTTATATTACTCTTTTTTATGGAGATAAGTTCTTACAGATACTTTATCGATGCAATATATGGTTATTCAATCTCTGACGACGTTTCACATTACAGTGAAAAATTAAGGTTTCCTTTCAAGTTTATTTCTTCTACATTCCAATTAGATTCAATTAACGGAATTAGTTTTTTTCTTTTTTAAATAAAGTGATTTTCAGGTTTAGTTTTGAATTGTTTGCTAGGCCGATGAACGGATTATGGAGCTTATAACCTTATAACCTAACCCTAATCAAGTTCAGCCAAATATATTTTTGTGACTTTGCATACAATTAAAGATATTTTACATGACAAAGTATGCAAAGGTAATTGCTTTATCTACCGTTAACCGTATCTTTTTATATTTATATGTGATTACAGATTATTGGGCACTTCGTGATTATTATTATATTAATTGTGTATTGTTGTGTATAGTAGACTATTGAGGGTCTATTCAAATATAGGGAGTTTTGTGCAAACCTTAAGCATTCAAAGAGGATTGATATAGGCGACAGAGTTGTTGCACCATATACTAGGGGTACTTCCATACTTAATTATGAAAGTACATAAATATTTAGCATGGAATGAGATGGACATGTGGATATTATTGAAGATGATATCTGATTTGTGACTATAGTTCTATACTCTCTCTTTTGTTTTTATAACTATAATATGAAACTAAGACATCGTAAAGGAATTAAAAAAAATTATATTCGTTTGGTGAAAAGGGAAGGTGTTAATTTGATATTCTACTTTTACAGTTTGACACGGGAGTATAATGTCCGGAGCCCTCAGCCTGCAAGAGCTATATTACGACATTTAACTTAAGTAAGTTCATTACATTTGGGCATCTCTATGTCATCTTCGTAAGTTTACATTACCTCAAAAATCTCAGTCGTTTTCTCTTTCAACTAATTTAATTTGCTAAATAAGTTTAACTTTAGGTTGATTCTAGAAATTGTTTAGAGTACCGGGTTCAAACTTATGCTCTGGACAGTAAGAAGTGGACTCATTTACTCATTTTAATGTTTAATAAGAATGAATTTATATCTTTAAAATTTATCTGAGATCTCATTTTGTTTCCAATTGTTATTATTCTTACCTGTTCAATTATCCTGTACAAACCTCGTGTTGTATGAGTCAAAGATGATTTTATTAGGTCTGGGGACGAAGCATCCCAGCAAAAAAGACTAGCATTTTCAAAAATCAAAATGTTTTAAGCAAGCCAATCAATTGTTGTTATTTAGAATAAATCTTCTTTCTTTTATGATTCAATTTTTAATCGATTTTATCGAATAAGAGAACTCAACGATTTTCCTAAACTTTTGCAGAAGCACATCTTGAATGAAATATATCTTTGCCTTTTGCTGATAGGACTGCAGATATAGTAGTTCAGGAAGGTATAATCTTATTGTAAGTATTTGTTATCTATCGTAAATAGCTTTCCCAATTAGTTGTTGCTTACTATTTAGCCAATCTATTTTTTCATTATTGATTGTTGTGAACTTTGTTCATTTTGTTTGTTGATTGGCCAAATTTGGGGAAAACATGAGATATTTTAGAGTACTTAGTGGGACAGGTTGATGTTGTAAGATGGGCAGAGAATGATCCAAAATGTGCAATCAAACTTCATATAACTTCCTCTTATTTTGATTTTTGTTTTAGACTACTTACATTCATGTTAAATCAAAGCCTTTGATTTAGGATATACTTAGTATCATAATTGGATCAACCAAACAGATGTAGCTGAAATTGTATGAATCATTCACTGCAATAGTGTATGCTCAAATTGTTATAAGGGAAATGATAGAGTGACTTAGAATTTGGTACTTAGAGGATGACATATTTCCTCATTTGGAAACAAAAGTGGTCCCCACCGTGGTCAAACTCTGAAAAAACCTTGTCTTTTAGTGAATTCCACGTCATTATGTCATCCTCTAAGTCACTCTAGCATCTCCCTTGTTATAATTGACACTGAAAATTATGATGACAATCTATAATGGTGAAATATTTAGTCCCAACATAATTTTCTCTAAAGTCTCTTGTATAACCAAATTAGTTGAGGGTACTTTCTATGGTTGGAGCATTTGAACTCATAAAATGAATGGTCCTTATTGTTATCTGCATCTTTACTGAAAGGTGCATAACTTTTTTGTACATTCATTTATAAATGAAATCAACTACTTTTGGTTCTACAAATACGAATCTTAGACTATGTTATGGGCTAAGTTGAGCGGTAGTTTACACTATATTATGACAATATTGAGCTTAGTATTTTCTGTTATATCTTCATGTAAAAATCTTTAATTTTCGATTTTTTTTCCCCAATTCCTATTCTGTAGTGTAATTTTTTGTAGTTTTATTTGTCGCAAAATTGCGATTCTTTCGATTTTTGTTTTTGACTGAATTGTATAATCCTAATAAAATTTCGATCTTTGGTAGAGAAAAAGGGAGGGAAAAGTATTTCTTAAATGTATAGCCCGTGTTCATAGTAGTCTAATTGCTTAGCAAGCACGGTAACCGAAAGATATATATATATATATATATATATATATATGTTGCATTACTTGTTATTGAAAGTAAAATTTCAGTTGTAGACATAACATCGAGAGAGAAAACCAATCTAACAAGGAGAAATGGGTAACCATAATGAATAATTAAAGAGTTATGCTACACAAAACATAACACTAAGAAATGTAAAACTGCCAACAGGTTGTAGCCCAAGTGGTTCCAAGGTGTTGACATAAATAATGTAGTTGGGCTTTAGTCCATAGTTTAGTTGCGCTGTAGGGTCTTGTAAGAGATTGAATGGGCGGTTATCGAACTTATCACATCTTTGATGTATCAATGTCAAATGTAATGACTATCGTTGATCGTAGTCAATTTCCAAAAAAAAACTTAAAAAATGTAAAACTAAACAATGTGGACACTTCTCCAAAAAAATAAAATAATGTGGACACTTCAGTTTCTTCGATGAGAAACTATGAGAGACAAAAAATAGATAATTGTACACTACAAAATACAAGTAGATAATTAGAACAAAATAAATTGAACTTGAGTCAAAACCCTAATTTATCTTTTTGAAAGAAAAAGTAGGTTGGCGAATCTAAATGTAAGGTGTACTAAATTATCAAGTCCTATTTGTCCCCCTCTTCTTTTCTCCAAAGACAGACGCTGTATTCTTTTTTTATTCTCATGGATTCTTAATCGAGTTCATTTTATGAAGTAAGTTATTGTTACTAATTCTTTCGTCTTTCTTTGAAAATATGATATGTTTTTAGTGAAAGAAATTATTGTATGAGAAAGATTTTTTTACAAGTAAATTTCTAAATAAATTTAAGAATGAACATCAAAATCAAAAATAGTTTTATAATCTCAAAAACTTATATAACTTAATATCGATCTTATACCTCTAGAATATCACATTTATCTTTAGAGAGGATTAATCCGAAAAATTAAAACTAGAATAAGAAAGTACCAAATGTGACAAAACAAAATAGCCTAATAACACGTCTACTTTTCCACGTAACGCAAAGGGCATTTCCCCGCCCGTAGGGCGGGGATTATGCCTAGTCTATATAACAAAACAGAATGGAGTTCGTGCTAACTGGGACACAATTAATGCGAGTTGATTAAGACAAAATTAATGTACCATAAACTTAATCTAGACCATTAAATGAGATCATGTGGACCGAGGACCATTGAGTGAGATGAACTCCTTGTACCCAAACATCTTCGTCTCCCAACCAACGTTTCTTCTCCTTTGTATATCACCTGACCTCCCAAAACCCTTCGTCTCCAACAGAGACTCTTTTGTCTGTCTATCAACAAATCTCTTCATTCTCTCATCTTCCTTCTAAATTTGTCCACTCAACGGTCAATTCCTAATTCTCTTCTTTATCCCTGCAAAAGGAGATCTTAGTATTCATATGTTTCCAAAATCCTTTGTCTATGTGCTTCTTTTCAAATCCAGCATGTTCAATCATCAAGGTAAGTTAAAATATGTCTCTCTCTCTCTCTCTCGACACCTTTGTTTCTTCCTTCATTGTTTGATGAAAACCAGATTTTTTGATAACTGATTGATCTAAATGGTTTGTAGGATATGAAAGTTCATCCTCCCCAATTCAGTTCCTGCAATAGCTCAATCCTACTTCTTGGACCTCGTGGTTGTGGGAAAATCAATGTAAGGGTTTCATCTCACTTCAAATGACAATCTTCTAAATCATTGCATACTTGCATGAACCTTTCCCACTCCTCTTCTCCCCTTATCTTTCATTTTGTGAGTTTTCTGATAATGATGTGTATGGTTCCTTCTTTGTCATAATGCCTAAAAGAAAATTTTGTGAGTAAACTGAAGATGTATAAATCTGGATTAACCGGAAATTGTATTATAATTTAGTTTTTATATGAAGATCATGAATCTTAAGTAATGAAATTATTTCGGATGACTTAAATCGATCTTACTCCGACGTTTCACTCATTATTTTAATTTGTTGTTGATATCATTGGACTGCTTGATGATTATTTACTATTTTGAATAAATTTACTTCTGCATGGTGAAGATTGTTTACTTACTACGCTGAATATATTTAGTTTTATCTCCCAATCAGACGTTTTCATCTGATGAATCTCCTAGCATACCTATTCGAGCGACTTCATTTTGTGGAGATGGAATTGGACCTGGGGTAGCAGAACTCATCAAGAAGGTAGCTTTCATAATCAAACCCATGTTCGTGTTTTTCCCGGTTCCCCTTTATCTTTGGAATAGGTTTATAATTAGATTTGAGAAGCCACGGATAAAGTACGTTTCAAATTCAAAAAAACACTTGTTGTTGCCATTTATGTCCAGTTCATAGTCGTAACAAATTGAGTTATAGTTTAGTTGGTTATTTATAAAATTGTAAGAAATGTTTCACATAACCACTTTCTAAATCTTGCACTATTTACGTGTAAGATTCTATGATCTTTTATGTTGTCTTATCCCTCCTTGAATTAAACTTGGAAATCCACATTGATTGGTTCTTCTGAGATTGCTTTAGCAAGTTAGATGGTTTCCAATGTTAGGGCATTTAGATATGTGAACCTGCGAGTTTAGTTTTCAATCATCATTACCATTGAAAATTCTATATATAGTTTTCGAGCATGAAAATTCTATGCAATTACCATTGAATATTTACCATTGTAATTGTAGAATGTACCTGAATTCACACTCAGGAACTGACTTATCACACCTCCCACACCACCAATGTCCCTCTACGCTCTTTGTTACCTTTTTGTAGCATTGACGACTTCCAACCATGAGGGGGCAAGCAGCATAAGCAAAGTCCGGTTTGACATATGAAATAGTAGCGCTAACAGTTATCAATTCAGCCGCAGCAGATGTTCCAAGTTTGTCATCATTGATCTGGGAGATTACCTTACGCACAGATTGCACAATTGTAGACGGGTTTTTAGAAATAGGGATGAATGTGGGGTTGTATCCCTCTGAACTAAACCAAGACTTGAGCTTAAGTGCCGCTGGAATGTCTGGATTAATAAGTAACTGCGATGAGGACAACGTGGAGACAGATTTCTCATTGAAATCATTAATTCTACAAGATTTGACAGCAACAATAATAAATGGTGCAGAGGTAAGCATCTCATGGACTTTGTCACCTTCAACATTGCAAAACTTACCCCACAAAGTCAATTCCACAGTGTAACCAGACATGTCTTTCAATTGTAGACTTCTTTTTAGGATCTCGGAGCCGTCTTTTTTCAGTATAGGCGTGGTTGGATTTATCGATGTCACCAGACCAATAACATCGACAAACGACTGGTGTGGCAAGTTTTTGATTTCACTGATTGCCCAGAAGTGAAATTTATGGAACGGTATTGAGTTATCATCTTCCGTACAACGCTCAACTCTAGAAGATTTGTCTAGGTAAATCTCGTATTCATTTTGAAGGGGGTTAAAGGTTTTAGACGCTGGTTTTATAATGCCGTTAGAAATGAGATATAGCTGTCCACATTCAATGTCATCATACAACTGGTCGGCTAACGCATTAAAACAAGTTATATGGATTTCGTCTCCCTTGGAATCAACAATGTCAAAGGAAAAGACTTTCCCAGGGCCTTTTGCATTTGTGTAGTTCCTAAGCTCACTTTTTGAGGTGACTCTGGCTTTAACTGTCCACTGACCTTTGTAAGGATTAAGTGCCTTAATGGTTAGTTCCTTTACAGGACTTGAAATCATAGCCAAACTCATTCGGTATTTAATGTCACAAAGCGGTAGTGAGTTGTTTACGCATAGAAGAATAAACAATAAAAGATAGGTGAAACAACATTGTATACATAGGCCACAATGACCGTAGAAAACAACATGAAATTATTTTAACCTGTGTGGTGATGAGAGGTTGGCCAGCCTATGCGGTCATACTGCTGGTCATCGAATAAAAGATGCAACAAAGCAACATAGGTATTTGGGAATCTACTTATATCCAAAAAAAACTGACAATGGAAAGTATATTAAGATAAGGACCAAACTCAATGTGTTGCTGGAGTACCACAATTTAACCCTTTCCAGTGACATAAAAGATAGGTTAAACAACATAATATACATAGACGACAATGACCGTAGAAAATAACATGGAATTATTTTAACCTATGCGGTGATGAGATGTTGGCTAGGCTATGGGTTCATACTGCTGCTGGTCATCGAATGAAAGATGAAACAAAGCAACATAGGTATTTGGGAATCTACTTATTTTAAAAAAGGAAAACCTCGTATTGGAAAGTATATTAAGATGAGTACAAAACTCAATGTGTTGCTGGAGTACCACAATTTAACCCTTTCCGATGACATAATGTTTATTTTTATCTAACTTCCACTGCCAGTAGTGGAAGACGTTAGATGGTAGTCATCCAAGTCTTATAGGGTGAAATTTGATTATAGTCGAAATGGTTGTAAAGGCAACTAAGAACAATATGTGGTAACGGTTTAAATATCAGCCTAACTAATCATATTCTATGTTTCAAATTAGATCACAGTATATAACTTGTAGCCAGGTCATTCATGTGATAGTGGAACAACATTTAGAGGCAGTAATCAAATAGCTTCAAATCACAGAAGGAGACAACAAACAATGGTAGTACAAAGTATGGATTAGTGAAACTCACCTGACTCGAAGAAGGTTGGGTCCATTAGAGATTGCGGCCACCTGTCCAGGACATGGAACGAAATTATGACCAGGAACATGCAATAAAATGTAAGAATCAACCAGAAGTAGTATTAAAGAAGTATGCGTCACTATAGAAGGGCTAGAGGGCAGACTATTCAGGGATTTAGAGATAAAATTTTTTTGCCCATCTTAGTCTCTCCTTATTTACCATCATTCCCAGTAGTACTTACAAGTGACAACCACCATCAATAAGTACCATTTTTCTCCATGTAGAGGGCAGGCTGTTGAAGTCAATAAGTGAACAAACTGATCAAAATACTCTCGATCAGTTCCTCATCAAAAGTTATCACACATGTGATGGATTCTTCGGTTACTTAGTTTGAATTGAAGAGGCAAAAAAATTTGTAGACAGTATGGGAGTACAAAATGGTGAGTTGATGACATCTTAATCCAAACAGGGAGTAACTCAAAATGTTGATGTATCCTACTGGGGAATTTGGTAGTTCTTGTTTTTAATTACCATATAAAAAACCTTAGAAACACAAAAAGAGTTTCCCCGCCATTTATGTGGAAACTTCTTGAGAGTAGTTCTTTTTGTTGTTGAAATTCTTGAGAGTAGTTAGTGTAAGAAGTTGGTAGCTGCTGAATTTGTTTGTGGGATAAGAATTTTGACATGTTCCAATGTGGGATATCAAATTCTAGGGTAACTTCAACGACACCCATGAGGATGTAGACCAAAATTAGAGTTACACACGCCAAAACTGACATTCTATTAGCAAGGAAACTTATGAAATAGTAAAAAATTGTTTCACCTGGACATTTTATCAAACAAGTGGTGAGCAATGAATACCTTTGTGTAACAGAGTAACCCAACTAAAGAAGCAACTAAGATTAGAGTTAAAAGGGAAAGAAAGGGATAGTGTTTAACCTTGGAGAAGTAAATCCAATTAGCAGGCAGTAAAATCAAAACTATTGTTGAAGAAGAAGTGAAGAACTTTGATGGTAGACACCAAATTATATAGGCTTTGATGACCAAGATTGAAAAGAAAAGCAAATCATTTTCTGTAACAGTAGTCATTACTCCTGTAAATGATGGGTAATTATATATTCTAACCAACTAAATTGAATTTCATATTAAACAGATGGACATATTTTGAAGAGAGAGAGACATTTTGTTGAAGAATATAAATGAGTTAGTGAAGAGGAAAATTGAATCCCATGGAATAGTGATAGTCGAATGGAAATGGAAACGGTAAAATAGATGATGATTTGCTTTTCCTTTTTTTGTTGAAACAGAAGATGATTTTTTTTTTGTTGAAACAGAAGATGATTTTTTTTTTGTTGAAACAGAAGATGATTTGCTTAAAAGACCCATTTCATATTATTGGTCTTAACTCAATAATTCTCATTAATATTACCCCTAAGTGATGATTTGCTTTCTTGTTTGTTGAAACAGAAGATGATTTTTTTTATTGTTGGAACGGAAGATGATTTGCTCAAAAGACCCATTTGATATTATTGCTCTTAAATCACTTTAAAAAAAATTATTATTGCTCTTAATGCATTAATTCTCATTAATAGTGGTACGGGAATACGACCAACCTTTCCCATAGCTTGCCAAAGCATTCCATTTTCGATTTTTGACACAAGGGAATAAACCATATAGAATATTCATAACCTAAAATCATTAATACTCCGACTACAAGATTATTGGATGAGCAATTGAAGCCAACAATTAGAGAGATGAGTGAATAATGAGCATTACACACTAAATGGAAAACAATCCCTAATCCACCCGACAAACCAGAGCTAATTAAGAAAAAACTAAATATAGAAATTAACCTTGAAATACAGTGGGGTATTTGGTTGAGGATTTTTATCGAACAACTGCAGCTCCAAATTAACCTTGATACACAATGGGTTATTTGGTTAAGAATTTTCATCCAAACCCTGCAGCTCGAAACCAATTGCGTCTTTCCTGAAAACCAACTGCAGCTCGAAACAAAAAAATCACCATTGAAATATTGAGAATGCCAAGACTAATTAGTTCCTTACTTTTGATGTTTTAGAAAAATCTTCACTATCAGTAACAGAAAATCGAGAGATTTGATCAGGAGGAGAGACAAACGCTGAAAAGTATCTTCATCATCACCGACAGCAGAAGTGAATGCTAAGTCATTAGAAAAACTGAAGGCAAATTTAAGTTTGCCGGACCAAATTTCTTCCTCAATATGGGATATTCTCATATTCATTAAATCTTTTCATCTTCTTTCTGTTTCAGTGTTAGAGATTTTAACCTAATATCTCCTTCATGAATTTAACCAAGGATCACATAACGATTGAAGAAAAGGTTCGATTCATCTTTTTTATGAAAATCAAAAGTCGCTGCCTAGGGGAATTTTTCTACCGAGTGGGATCCAAGGGCTAGGACTCAAGGTTGAGATTAAAAGGAGCAGATTTGAACACGATTCAGCTTGCATTAATTGTGTCCTAGTCAGCCTTGTATTTACAAAAAACCGAAGGATTGGAACTGGGAAAGGATGATGAGGGCTTATTTCTAGAGCACTCCTCCAAAACTTTTAAGGGCACTCACTTTTTCGGTAAAGTTTTAATATTTATTTAAATGTTTTAAGTTACTTAAAAAGTTATTTTAATGTTTTTAAGGTAGTTTTAATGTATTTAATGTATTCAAGTGTTTCATGTTGACAACACTAAAATAAACATTAAAAATACATTAATGTTTTTCTTATTCAAGTGTTTTAAGTAACTAAAATAAAACACCTTTTAAGTTACTTTAATATATTTTAATGTATTTTAAAGTTAAAGTGTTTTAAGTTAAAACATACATTAAAGGTATTTTTTAATGTACATTAAAATACAATAAATACATTAAAATAAGTTAAAACATTGAATACATTAGGTGACTAAAGACATTATGTACTCACCTTTGGTGATATTACTCGAAATGAATATACAACGGTAGAAACTTACTTCATATGGACATATTACTCGCCTAATCCGTCTGAGAAAATTAGATAACATATCCTGTGCGTGCAAATAAATGCATAAGGAGACAGGACATACAAACATCTGTAAAATTGAAAAATGAAAAAGATATAATAAATTTAAAAGTAAAGACATCTAACTTAAAAGATTTTAATGTTTTTCTTA
Organism: Eschscholzia californica; assembly: GCF_041429995.1. Lineage (NCBI taxonomy): Eukaryota > Viridiplantae > Streptophyta > Magnoliopsida > Ranunculales > Papaveraceae > Eschscholzia > Eschscholzia californica. The sequence goes on along the minus strand of NW_028238420.1, from coordinate 37,224,976 downwards.
TTCAAGTGTTTTAAGTAACTAAAATAAAACACTTTTTTAATTAAATTTTAAAGTTAAAGTGTTTTAAGTTAAAACATATATTAAAGGTATTTTTTTGATGTACATTAAAATACATTATGTGTACATTAAAATACAATAAATACATTAAAATAAGTTAAAACATTAAATACATTGGGTGTACATTAAAATACATTAATGTACTTTAAAATACATTAATACATTAATGTTTGGCTTATTCGAGTGTTTTAAGTAACTAAAATAAAACACTTTTTAAGTTACTTTAATGTATTTTAATATATTTTAAAGTTCTAAGTGTTTTAAGTTAAAACATAAAAACAAGTTAGTTTTAATGTTTCTAAGGTAGTTTTAATATATTTAATGTATTCAAGTGTTTCATGATGGCAACACTAAAATAAGTTACTTTTTTTGCTTATTTAAGTAGAAAAGTTAATTTGGTAACGAAAAATTACGGACTTCATTTAAGTCAAAATTTGACTTTCTTTTTAAGTTAAAATTTTTAGCTTTTGACTTTAAATTAAAGTAACTTATATTCAACACATGCATGAATTTTTTTCTTCGTCTATATCCGCTATACCACCACAACTAAATCTCTACTAGGGGTGGGAAGCGGGTCGGGCTCGGGCGCCCATGGGCATCTCAAGTCTGGGCTCGGGCAGCGTAAATTTTAAAATATCATGCACAGAGTCCGCCATGGGTAGTGGCCTATGACGGGCTCAGCGGGTGTCGGGCTGGCCGGGTATCGGGTATGTTGGTCTGAAAAGTAAATATTAAAAAAAAGGTTATTTCCCAAATGGCCCCCAACTTTGTGAGCAGCTTCTTGCCTTGCCCCATACTTAAGCAATAATTCTCGTATGACCCCCCCCCCCCCCCCCCCTTTTTCCATTATCTTTAACATTCTGTTACTCTCTCTCCTCCATCTCATTCTCTATCTCTGCCAAGTCACCTATCACGCCATATCATCATCTTCTCTGACAGGGGTCGCCGACCGGTCAAATTTCCAGCCGACGACCTTCAAAGTTTTTTTTTCTCTCTCTCTCTAAAAAAAATTTTAAAAAAATTATCTCCTTTCTCTCTCTTTCTGAACTCTGGCGAAGGGAGTTCCCTTCATCGGAGGGGTTGTTCATCACGAACAGACCCAGATCAGGGTCTGTTCGTGATGAACAGTCCCACATCTGGGTCTGTTCGTGATGAACAACCCCTCTGGCGAAGGGAAACCCCCTTCGCCGGAGTTTAGAGAGACACGAGAGAATTTAAATTTCTTTTTTTTTAGAGAGAGAGAATAAAGAGAAAAAATTTGAAGGTCGCTGGCCGGAACCCTGCCGGAGAAGATGATGATATGGCGTGATAAGTGACTTGGCAGAGAGAGAAAATGAGATGGAGGAGAGAGAGTTACAGAATGTTAAAGATAACGGAAAAAATGGGGTCATACGGGAATTATTGCTAAAGTAGGGGGCCAGGCAGGAAGCTGGTCACAAAGTTGGGGGCCATTTGAGAAATAACCTTAAATTCATTTTAAATAAATCTTTAAGTACAACTTAAATTAGTGTATTACGTTACTATTTCATATATATAAATTTGAATATGTAATACTAATTAAAATATATCTATAAATTTAAATTAGTTAAATTAGTGTATTACGTTAATTTATGTAGATTAAGTAAAATGATATAACAGGACTTTCGTAAAAAGTTACATTCATATTCCTATACAACCCAACAACAAGTTAGAAATCGCATTACTGGAATGCGATTTCCGCGAATGACATTCCATTCCTGCGCGCCAAACATGACCTAAATTATCTATAAATAGGAGAGGTTTATAGGAATCAAACTCATCAAGTTATGTAACCGAACAACCCCACATACAATTGTATGTGGTGATTATTAATAATGAAATTATTTCTCTGTGGATGTAGGTCTTGAATGTCAGACCGAACCACGTTAAATATCGTGTCACTACTTAAATTTATATCTCACAATTATTACATAATCGTGAATTTAACAAGGGAAGAACACATGGTTTGTCCATACAAAGTGCACTTGATCTGGTAGACCAAATTAGTTGTTGAATCCACCCAATAAAAAACTATATATTTTCTTCTTCACCAGTAATTAATCACAACCATCGTCACCGTCACCGTCACCGTCACCACGAGTCCACGATACAAATAACCAACAATCTCTACTATCACTTTTCTCCATCTTCTTTCTTTGTTTCCCCCTTTGTCGAGACCCTCAATCAGGTCTCAGGTAACCCTTTGTCGATAATTTTTCTCGACAAAGGCGAGAGAGTAGCAGATGAAGATGGTGGTGCTGGTGAAGATCAGAGATGTGATGCCTACCTTTTTTTTTTTTTCTATACTAGCTATAACCCGTGCCTCCGACATGGATACTTCAATCAAACAAATATAGTGGTGGTAAAATGAAAATGATAGACAGTGAAAAGAATGTGATAATGGTGGTAAAATGAAAATGATAGTTTGAATAAATTTTTGTTAAAAATAATCAAATACAAACTCTTTAGTAATTAGTAGAAAAAATAATAATGTTCAAAAATATAAATAGAACAACAAAACCCTCAAAATTCTTTGGATTGGCCTTGAAACTGCCTACTACGATTGTCCAATTTGAACAAAGGATAATCCTTGTCAATCATGTACCTGTGGAAGATGAGAAAAAAGAAAAATATAAGTTGTTAAAAGGAAAAAACCAGAAAAACATGGTAACAAATAACTCTAGTTCAATAAACTTGGTCTAAACCACATACGTCAGCACCATACCACGCCTACTTGAGACTATGAGCCACATCTAATGTTCTCGAAATGGTCTCCGCACGAAAAAGATATTGATAAAGAAAAAAAAATTATTATCACAAGTTACGTCGAATTGCAATCATAAAATAATATCTTTTGGATCTGTAATCTCTTCATGGATTTTTTTTGTTTGCATCTTTAAGTTCCTAATTCTCATTCCTTAGCTAATTTGACACAAATTGCGTCATTTTGTATAACTGATTCGTCAATTTTCGCATGTCTCACATGCTCCTAAATATTGCTCAAAACTGCAAACCTGCGTGAACCCAAGCGAATGATTAAAGAACCAAAAAAACATTTAAAAACCATAAATCTGTATATATATATATATATATATATATATATATATATATATATATATATATATATATTATGATTATTATCCATTCTTGACCAGTTAGACTTTACCACCACAGTTCTGTGCACAGAAATTTGGTACTGATATGTAGGCACACAAGTCATGTCTTTTAGTTGTTTTACACTTTTACTTTTTTCTTGATTGCTACAAAGCGGAAGGAAGGATTTCTACATCTTCTTGATTGTTAGAGAGAGAGAGGTGAGAGAATTTTTAAAATTTTTTTTTTTTTTTTAGAGAGAGAGAGAGAAGAGAGAGAAAAAAAAAGTTTGAAGGTCGCCGGCCGGAAATTTGGCCGGCCGGCGACCCTGCCGGTGAAGACGATGATGTGGCTGGTTTAACGAGGTGGCAGAGAGAGAAAACATGCTGGAGGAGAGAGAAAAGAAATGGAAGAGAGAGAGTAACGGTGTTATAACGGAAGGGGGTCATATGGGTATTTCTTGTAAAATAGGGGGCCAGGCAGGAAGCTGGTCACAAAGTAGGGGGCCATTAGGGAAATAACCCAAAAATTATTGTTTTAAAAATGAAAAATGATACTCCATTTATGTCTACGAATTACGTTCTAATAATCTTGCAACAAAAAAAAAATCACTTTCTAATAGTCTATTTAGATGGACCTTACGAAGTGAGCTGGTTACACGTATTGGATCAAAATAATAATAAATCATTGGACTAAAGTTAAATTCTTAATAAGTACACCTGAAAACAAAAATTAGGTCTTAACAAGTGAATGATGTCTCATGAGAGATTCTTGTTGCTTCTGATTGACTGATTTTTGCTCGTAATAAGGTTTAGTCCAAAGAGGAGGTAAGAATATGATTTGGTCCAACAAAACCATCTATTATCAGTCAAAACATCTAAAATCAGTCAATTAAAGCATCTCCAACATCCTGAACTAGAGTTTATTCAAAGGAAGCTTTCATAAAAAATTGTGAACTATTAAATTGTTGAACAATGAAAAGTTCTCAATCATTTTAGAAAGTATTATAACAAGTATTGATTATTTTTCTTATATACTGAGAATAAACTAAATATTATTTCTCATGCATAAAATTACAGCGCTTGACTTTTCCATGAAATGTCATAACAACAGAGATTAATCTTCTATTGTTCTATGTGCAGCTATGAAAAGGAAAAATAACCCAATAAAGATTTTCGTAATTCTCTATCTCTCTCACTCGAAAATGAAAAGGAATTATAACCCAACCAAGATTTTGGTGATTCTCTATCTCTCTTTCTCGCTCTCTCTCTCTCTCTCGAAAATGTCATCGGGTAAGCCAAAAATGTCATCTACCCTTTACTTTCTTTTTCTTTTGAATGAGTTGTGAAAGAAAAAAGTTGATAGGTGAAAATTCCCACTTCATGGACTAGTTTCATGTTAATTTGTCTGCTCTATAAAATCTTTCTTAAGATTGTGGATTTGTAATTTTAAGGTTATAAGTAGAAATTCTATTTCCTTCATCAAAAAAAAAAGTAGAAATTCTATAGGCACCAGATTTTAGTAAGCAAATGACAAACAACTTTAGCGCTTAGTCAAAGTGGCCTCCCAACACATTCTTTCATCAACTACATTTTAAAATCCCTTCAACAAAAAAAAAAAAAAAAAAAAAACTACATTTTAAAATCTCAATTATTTCAAACTGAAAATAGAGATTATGTCATCAATACATCGAGGCAAAGCGAACCCAAAACAAAAGGTGGTAGAAATCTAGATGTGACTATGGATTAATTTTTTTTCAAAGATCCCTTCACGTGATACGACCATTTCCATGCTTATCACAAATTTGAAGAATTAAAGAAACACCAAAAACCCGGTTGAAGCTTCAATCTATCAAAATGAACAAGGATATTATGACATTGACTAAACCAGAAGAACCAATGGAGCAGATTAAACAATAAACTAGATGCCATGTTAGTCGTTCTCGACATAACCATGATTTCGAGTCCTGCGGCTATTTCTCCTACAGTAGTTCACATTCAATGTCAATTGAAGAAGCCCAAGTCTAGGTCCAACAAACTCTCAAAAGTGTTGATGATAAAAGCAGCCACTGCATCCCCGGAGTAATAACAGATTAGTTAGTTAATCTAACAACTAATCTTCTCTCTTTTCTGTTATTATAATAATAATAACAAACAATTTTCTCTCTCTATTCTCTCTCTCTCTACTTAGTATATAAAGTTGTGTAACAACAGTATTGATTAACAGGGCCGGCCCAAGTATTTTGGAGGCCCCAAGCGAAGTTAAAATGGGGGCCCTATGTAAGACAAGATAGAAAAAAAAATTAAGTTTTAATAATGTTTATAGGTGGATTTGATCCCTTAACCTATTGCATGCATTCTAAACCAATTGAACTACAACTTCATTCTTGTTAAAAATTTGGTAAGAATAAAAATATTATTTGGAAGCTGACATACAAAATATTGAATCGAGAGGCCCTTCAACAAGTTGGGGCCCAAAACGGCCGCTTTGGTCGCTTTGGGCCCGGGCCGCCCCTGTTGATTAACATTGAACAACTATTAAATAAGATTGAATAAAATAGAGAGTTCATGAGAAAACTCCCATAATCAGATTATAGATTTTTCCCAAAGGCTTCTTGTCAATACTCTTACGGCCTTTTCGCGTCTCATACTCAGAAACAGAAAGAGCAATTCACCTGCACAATCAGATTGTAATAGTCTCACATCGTTCACGAAAGTGCCCAGAGCCTGGGTTATAGGTGTACGCTGACGCTTAGTAAGTACCTCCAGGCCGTTGAGGCTTTTCCCAGCTCAAAGGCGATGACTAGTAGATCCGGGGGTACCTAGAAAGTCGAGGCGTTTTGGGGGGACTCCTAGAGTCCTGACCAAGAACAAAACCTCATACCACCTGTGTATGGTGGTGGACAAAGGAAAGACAATATGGCAACTGCTAAGGTTTGGAGCGTCACATTAATAATCCAAATTCAATAATTATTGATTTCCCTTCCTATATAAACCGAATCTTGGACCTCCATGATTTTGGAGTATACTACGTCAACATTATCAATGACTTGGCGACCAATTGTTGACCTAACTTTGTACATTTAAGTGAGTGCCCAAATATATATCCTTTGATTAGTTTCCTATAAAGTCTGACTGATTTTTTTTAGATTGAGTAGGTATGGTACACCCTCACTTAACAAAGATGAATATAATTTCCTTCAAACGCTCACAGAACGTTGAGATTTTTGGCGCGAAATTCGGAAGTTGAAAAATTAGTAACTTGCTAATTCTTGAGAGAGAAAGTGAATAAGGGTTTCAATTGAATGGGTTTTTATGCAGTTTCCTTTTCGAAGAGTTTCTTACAAACAACTTTTCCCCTACTTCTTCATTCACTGCTTATCATACGCACCCCACTGTCTATCGTACGCTACTTTCATGGAGAGTCAAGAAGTAACAGAGAAGAAGAAGAAACCCAAGTTGAAAGATATGCAAAAAACTAAAAGAAAGCTTCTTGTTCAAGAGAAAGTAGAGGTAATTTAACTTACCCTTTTTTCAGAATTTCATATTTCTTCTTCCTAATATTAGGGCACAATTTTTTTTTCTCTCTCTCTCTCTAAAACCCTAGTTTCTTTTTGTTACAGGTAAGAAGTACAGAAGAAGGGTTGGCTGGTTCATGGCATTCTGCAACTATTATTGGTATTCGTGATTTTGCTCGTCGTATTAAGTACGATCATCTTCTTGAAGACGATAGTTCTAAAGAATTTACAGAATGGATTGAAGTTTCCCCAATTATAGAAGGGTTTCCCCAAAAAGGTCAAAACTTTATTAATAATCGTGGTTTAATTAGACCTAATCCTCCTTTAATTGAAAATTTGTGTCTGTCTGGTTTCCATTATGGACTCTGTGTTGATGCTTTGGTTAATGATGCTTGGTGGGAAGGTGTTATATTTGATTATGAACATGATTGTTCTGAAAGATTAATCTTTTTCCCTGATTTGGGTGATCAACAAATGGTAAAGATTGATGATATAAGGATTACTAGAGATTGGGATGAAGTAAAGGAAATTTGGGAAGTTAGAGGGAATTGGGTTTTCCTTGAATTGATTGAGGATTATGAAAAAGTAAGGTCTATTGTAGTTTCAGTGAGACAAATTTGGTATGAGTTGAGGGAGAAAGAGGGTTTTAGAAATATAATTAAGGAGTGGATTTGTAATGTGAAAAACTTATGGAAGGATTTAGTTCTTGATACGATTCATCAAAATCTTGAACTAACAGCTGAATATGTTCTTAATACAATAATGTCTAATAAAAATGAGAATTTGGATGTTCAGCCAATCAAAAAGCCTAGGAGTAAAAGGAGTGATCTAAGAAAATGTAGAGTTTTATCGTCTAGCGACGTTGTTTCGGGAAAACTTATGGGAAATTTCATCTCGGAAAATGAAGAGGGTTTATCTTTGTTCAAGTGGAAAAGAAGAAAAACCGAAGACTCAAACGAGGTTGTTACTCGAAGTCCCTGTGATAATGAAACTATTCAATTTCAGGATTTTGATTCAAATCAGGGAATAGATGATGCTCGGGAAGACGTTTTAGAGTCTACTCTAAGTAATGGGTGCAGAGATGATCCTAAGTCTGATGTTTCCACTCCCCATATTTGTGATCTTGCCAATGGAAAAGGAAAACGTAAAAGTAATGTCTTAAGCAGAGAAAATAAGGTTCAAGGATGTGGAATTGTCGAAGATAAACGTAGTAGAGATCGAAGTGAAGATCATCCGAAACGTTCAGATAGATTGTGGAAAAATGTACACCATGAAGCTAAATACTTGCCAGAAGCATTAAGGAATTATTTATCAAATAAGGATCTCAAGAATGATTTAAAAGTAGAAGCTAGGAAGCATCTTTCTTATCTAAATTGGAAGATCGAATACGTAAAAGATACCATGCCTAGATACCGTTATATCTCACCCGAGGGGAAGACTTATTATTCTCTTCTTATTGTGTGCAAGTTTTTGACAAAACATACAAAAAAGGACTCGACTTCATGCTCCCAAGATGGTGACAAAACTTTGATGCATTCGAATTCTAATCCCCCGTTTGTTCCTGCTCTGAAAATCCTTGAACAAGATGAAGACTGTGGTTCCTCTTCTGATTTGGAACCTTTGGATTCAGGGATTTCTGAAAGGGAAGTAGAACCTTTAGTTCCTTCTAATGACAAAGTGGTTGTTGAACCCGAAGATTGCCTTCAAGCTCTGCTTAAGTTTTATGAGTTCCAGACAGGGAAAGAGCACGATAAAAGTGAAACTATGATTTTGTTACGTGAAAAAGCAAGGGAGTACTTAACTAATCTAGGTTGGGAGGTGATAAAGAATCAAGGGAAGTATATTTATACATCTCCATATAAGAAACGATGTTATTGTCTTCCAAGAGCTTGTGAAACATGTATGGAAGAAGTAGGATATTGTAGAAGTATGGGAGTAAAGGAGACTACGGGTTCGTCATCAGAGTCGAAAGAAATTCATGAAGTTTCAAATATGCAGGAAAACATAGATAAATCACAGTTGAAGAAGCGAAAGACCGCGCCAGTGCCTCTTCAATCTAAAAGTCAAGATAGAAATAATCTGCAAACTAGCCAAAATGGAGAAGCAACTAAAGTGAAGAAGAGAAAGCTATCTGGATCTCAACCGGTCAGTAAAGGCCCGACACGTGTTTTACGGTCCACGAAAAGGGCGCGTCAGGTTGTGGTTCCAACTCTTGCCCATCGGACCCCTCGAACTGTTCTCTCATGGTTGATAGATAACAATGTGATTTTACCAAGAGATAAAGTACGTTACTCGAGGAAAAAAGAAGATTGTCCAATGAAGGAAGGGAGGGTAACTCGAGTCGGGATCAAGTGTAATTGTTGCCAAAAGATTCATCCTCTGTCTAGCTTTGGAACTCATGCTGGTAGCAATTATGGTCGCCCATCTGCCAGAATCTTTTTAGAAGATGGAAGGTCTTTATTAGATTGCCAAAAACAATTAGTGGAAACTACGTCGAAAGGCTTGGCTCCAGAGTCTAGTGTGAAAACTAAAAGCACTTTGGCAGATAGTGACTATATTTGCTCTGTTTGTCACTATGGGGGTACATTATTGTTATGTGAGCAATGTCCATCTGCATTTCATTTATGCTGCCTTGGTTTAAAGGTATATTCCTACTTCTTCTTACTTGCTTTAAATCAAAGTTGTGGTATTTATATCATGTTCAAGACATGGCATTTCATGATTCAAAACCTTTATTTCAGGTATATAGTTGGATTAAACAAAAAACGTTTGATTTTGTATAGGACGTGCCAGAAGGAAATTGGTTCTGCCCATCTTGTAGATGTGGAATTTGTGTCAAGAACGAGTTCGTTGGAGGCCATGAACAGAAGAGACTTACATGCTGTGATCAATGCAATCGTGAATGTAAGTTTAATACTCACTCTTCTTTACTCGGAAGCTTATTAGTTTCAAATGTTTGAAATTTACTCAAATTTTCTACAGATCACATGGGTTGCATTCGGAAGAAAAGATTGGCCAATCGGGATCATTCACTCGGACGGAATTGGTTTTGCAGTAATAAATGTGAAAAGGTAATTGAAATATGTCTTGCAAATCTTTATTGTTCGTTTCTTTTCATGTCAAGCCTTGTTTCATGAACAAATTGACTATCGACATCCAACTAGAATCATTTTGAGAATATGAAAAGTCTATTTAAGACAAAGTATCTAATCTAAGTAAATGTACATCTACATTCTTTTAGTGTCTCACTCATCTACTCATTATACTTGTAGTATTCTTATATTAACTACTATCAACGATTTTGATATGCAGTTTTAAAATCTCCATAATCTATAATGCATTGAGTCTGATGTAGTACTTCTTTCTGCAGATATTTGTGGGTCTCCATGAACTACTAGGAAAATCAATTCCGGTTGGTGTGAATAATTTATCGTGGACTATTTTGAAATCCTCGAAAGATGTTTTTGAGGAGTCTGATACTGAAGCCATAACAGAGCATCAAAGTAAACTCAATGTAGCACTTGGTATAATGCATGAATGCTTTGAACCTATTCAAGAACAAGGAACTAAGAGAGATCTTGTCAAAGATGTTCTCTTCAATAATAGGTAAGCATTTCCCTTCTCTTTTTGCCCCTTTAGATATCTCGACAGTTTACAGAAAAAAAAAAGATTTATTGTTACGACTGAATTGGTAACTTATTTATAATGGAAATCTGCAGATCAGAGCTAAATCGGCTGAACTTTCGAGGATTTTATACTGTGATTTTGGAGAGAGGAGATGAACTTATCTCTGTTGCAACTGTTAGGTATAATCTTTTATACTAGAAATTTTCATGAACTATGACTGTAAATAACATCTTCTTGTTAGATTTAATTCACACACTTTACTTCTCAGGGTGCATGATGAAAAAGTAGCGGAGGTACCGCTAGTTGGTACATGTGTGCAATATCGTCGACAAGGGATGTGCCGAATTTTATTCGATGTTCTTGAAAAGGTATTTTTAACGATAACTCATATTTGGCTTTAATGAAATATATACCTCCCATTGCAATATATATGTTCTTGGTTGGTCGCATCGATTTAATATCTGAAGAAGCATCTATTCGTCTTCATTTTCAATCTTTAAATCCCTTTTTTCATATATTAGAAAAGAGAAAGAAAAGATTTCTCACTTGATATCTGTTTATGTTTTTTTGCAGAAGCTTAGAGAATTGGGAGTTGAGAGGTTGCTTTTGCCTGCTGTTCCTCAAGTACTACATACATGGACTACTTCCTTCGGATTCTCGAAGATGACTAGTTCTGAGAGATTAAAATTTCTGCAGTATACCTTTTTGGATTTTCAGGACACTACAATGTGCCAGAAATTCTTATGATGGCACCCGAAACAAAGTCAAGAAAATGAAGACATGCTTTTTCCAGTAGTTTTTAAAAAATCTCAGTGATTTAGAATCAAAAGTACAGATTGTGTCACCAATACATCAGCTAAGAGTCTGAGTAAGGGGTTAAGTGATCATCGCACTTCCCTCTAACGAAAAACGGTACCATGACCCTGACTTTAGCTAACTTACTACTGATTGATTCGAGACTGTAAAAACCAACATATTTTCCGAGGTGAAAACTACAGGTGCTTGTAAAGAATATATGCATCTATAGAGGAAATTTTATTTCATAAAGCATAGTAGTAGCCTAATTATTGACTAGAGTTTTGTGTAATTGAGCTTTCTATGGAACCATATTAATTTCATTCTTGTATAGTTGGGAAGAAGGATATATTATAATAATGTGGAAGATTTCAATGTAATTTAAGTTTCTATAATCCAATTTTCTTTTTGTATTTTTGTTTTGTGATGATGTATAATGCTTGGGGAATGGCAATATCATACCTAGAGTCAAGGACTCAAGGTTCACTTATTGGAAGCTTTAGATATAAAAAATACTTAAATATATGGGACCTCTCCCATCCACTTAACTCACTACAAATCTAGAAGCTTTTTGTTTTGTTTGATTTAGACACCAAGAGTCGTTTTAAATTGTAATACTATATACATTCATAAAGTTTTGTAAACCTTCAAGACCATCATATGCACTCGAAATAGCCATACATTCACTTTATTTATGTCTTTAATAACTGAAGTTCAATAAATTACAAATTTCTACTTTCATAGGTAATTGAGTCTGACAACTCTGAGTTCCATAAAGGGTGTCAAACCACTACACTTAGAAGTGGTGGATACAAATTATTGTTGATTAGACTACTTTATGTTAGTCAAATTACTGTTATACTACAAAATAAAGTTCAAAATTTTACTAGCTTAAAATTTACTCTTTTTCGTTTAACTTTTGTCCTCTCTACTACCTAAATGAACGGGATATTTAATTTATTTCTCACCGTAAAAAAAAAATGAAAAGCTCCTCTCTCATTTAAAACTTCTATCTGTATGGATTGATGAGCAACAAAAGTGGGAGAAATTTACATATGCAACTATATAGAGTTTCAACACACCCATAATTAGTTATCTAGTGGTTCTATCTAGTAGGTGGATTGACAGCCTATTATAGTTTTAAGCAAGTTCCCCACATTGAGTGTGTTTGATTTGTAACCAAAAAACAATAATAGAGTTGAACACTTAAATGAATCATCCAACATCATAGGTCCCTAGTTTGATTTTTTTTTGCTAGCTAAGAACTTTAAGAAACCTAACTTACCATCACAACATAATGGTCCCGACTAATTGTTAAGAGTAAAGTCTCTTCTAAAACCAGTTTGCAAATTGCAACAAGCGGCTAAGTCTTATCAAAATATAAAATGCTAATTATTTAGGTGATTGTTTATTTCTTATTACTTTCTCCTGGTCTACTCGATTTTTTCGTAACACTTTTCAACCTCCCATTTAGAGTCGCTCAGCATTCCCGTTCATAATAATGGTCGTATAGTTATCAAGTGCCCACACATCTTTAATTGTTGAGTCTTTGACGACTTTTATTACTCCGTAATTGTATTCGTCACGACTTTTAAAAGCCACGAGTCAATTCTTGTATCCCATTCTCCAATCAAGCTAAAGAGAAAACAAATAGGTAAAAGTATTGCTCTCTTAAAATGTCTGGTCAGATCGAACTCTTTTAAAACGGGCTCGTAAATAAAAGAGTTGTCAAAAACGTATCCAGTTTGGGTAAAGTGCTGAGACAATGAGACAATGTTAATAGTTAGGTTAGTTGGGAGTCCTATTGGTTCACATGTTTAGAGAAGATTATCTTGTATGAAAACCTAAAATTGGACACAACTGGCACACTTTTTGGTTCCCCACTTCCCCCCAACCCCACGTTTTCTAGGTAGTATTCATATAAATAAAGTTGGTTTTAAAGATAATGAAAAGTTTGGTGACTACCATTACTTACCAGTCCTAGTTGGGCACACTCATTTTTGTGGTTAGTTTTCAGTGACTACTATATGCAAAAATATATATCTAACTTTTTTAATTAATTATATGATAACTTGACCGCCTCAGACATATCACTATTTCTTAGTAGGAATATGATCTAGTAAAGGAAAATCCATGCAGATTTAGGAGATAATCGCAAATGCAAATCAACAACAGAGATTGACTTATCAATTTCTTCTTCATCATGTAATAAATTCGGAACGTTGATATGAAATTTATTCCTAAATTTGTCTGAGGTTCTGACTCTATCACTAGTGTTCTAAGTAATAACAAAAATACAATCGCAAGACGGGTTTTCACACTTTATTTAATTATTGTATTTATCAATTTAATTTTTTAATTAGCATAATAGGTGCTTTATTAAATATAAATTTTTTACTTAAAAAGGTTTATAAGGATTGGTTAAAGAGAACAATAAAGAAAAGTGTTCTCTAATATACTTGTGAAGGAAGGCAAAGAACAATTTCTTTTCTTCTGAAAATAATCATTGAGGAAACTAAAGGGGTCAGCTTTCCTACCATTTCTAACTATTATTCCTTGCTTTCTTAGAAAAGGAAAGGGGTGGGAATTCAAACATCACCAGCCTCAACTTTTGAAAAAATCATAAAGATTAAGTATCATATCACCAACTAATTGAGAGCACAAAAACCCTCGAGAAATAGATAGAATATGGAGATAACCATTAACAGGACCCTCCATAGCTCAAAGAAAGAAGACTTGTATACCCTAATTATGGCAATAGAAGCAAGTGGAAGTGGAACCACTTTTTAACGACCAAATTTAATTTTATTGATCGCACATATTCAAAACTGGACCAAGTTAGTCTTGTGATAAAACAGTGATGGGTGGTTTTCTTATAGCCGCGGTTTTGGGGAATAAAGAAAATCTCCGGGCATAAAGAGTTAGTCAATAAAAATTTATTTAGATGACATATTCTTCTTTTAATCCAAAAATTAACTTAGGTGGTGTTTGTTTTTTTATTTTTTCAAATCTGAAATCTGAATTGAAACCCAATTCAGATTTCTGATGTTTGGTTTTGAATTTATAAATTTCTGAAAATTTGACTGAATTGGGCCAAAGTCTGAATGGGCTGAAAAAGAGCCCATACATTTCAGACTTCAAAACAAGTCTGAATTATGAAGCCAACTTCTGAAATCTTGCAAATGACTTTTTTGCCCTTGTAATTTAAAAATTTGTCTCTACACCACCAGCAACCCAAACCACCACTGGTAACCCAAACCACCGCCGGCAACCCAAACCACCACCAACACCGGCGAACCAACTCACAACTACCGGCAAACCAAACAACCACCACACTACAACACCACACTACAACACCACACTACAACTTTGTACTTTAAAAATTTTTCTCTACAAACACCAACAACCCAAACCACCACCGACAGCCCAAACCACCACCAATACCGGCGGACCAAACCACCTGTAGGGATTTAAACCCTTATACTAGTGTTTATAGCGGAAATAAGACATCTAATGTCTACACTAGTATCCCCAGGATCACATGCAAAACTAGTAATTAATCTAATGGAGATAGTAGATTACCTTAATCGCTTTTCCCTCGAACTAGTTGAATTGATTGAAGAAGACCAAGAGCTTCAAGTGTAGCTCCTCTACTTGGGACACGAGCAATCAACTTGATCTCCCACCTTGTTGTATAGCTAGCACACCAATGGTGGTTGGATAGAAGAACACCTTCTTCTTTGACTAGATTGATAGTAATGGGAATTAGCTCACTTTCTCCTCTCTACTTGATGTGGTAGAGTAAGAAAGCTTAGAGAGAAATTCAACACCTTATTCTCTGCCCTAAGAGTGTTTATATAGAACCCTAATAAGAATCCACCTCCTTTTAGGTTTCCTAAAACACCCTTTAGAATAAGATTTAGGGAAATAGTCGAAAATAGCAACTATTGGTATTTTCTCAATTCCCTAAGGAGATGACGTCCAAACCCAGCCAAAATTGGCAGATTTAATGTTCATAACATAAGGAAACGTCCCTCTAAAAATCAGCCCAATCCGAGCCCTAAAAGTGCCCGAATCGGCCTAGGCCCAAAAACCCTGTTTTTGGCCTTTTTGTACTATCTTTGCCTAATTCCTTTTTAGGCCTATGAGATATGTTTATGGGACACTCCCATGATTATATCTCACTCCCACTAGTCATATCCTAGATCAATTTGTCACTCTTATGTGTAACCCGTTGTAGGATCCGATCGAAGTTAGCCGCGAATTACTTTGTAATTCGACGATCGTAGTTGGTCTCTAGCTACAACTCTACGATCCCTAAATCAATCGGACTTGATGATCTTCCACATCAATTGTCCTATCCGACATATTGCTCGCATTGCCATCTTGGTCGAAGGACATCTCCTTCAACTCCTTCAGACTCCCACTTGGACTTAGAACAAGTGCAATGCCTCGATTCCCGTGTCAATTTAGTATCCCATCTGATACGTCACGTCATTCAGACTTTCTTGATATCCGAGTACAACTATAAAAGACAAACGATTAACTTTTAATTCGTTTGAGCGCGGCCACGCATTTTCAGTTGCTACTCATCAAGTGGCCTTGAGACACTTTGTACCTAATGTGATTAGGGTGACACAATCCATTCTTGCGCTCCCACTTAACTTCATGTCTATCCTGTCCTTCCCAGTATCCGCCTTTATAACCTCCTTTTACGACGCGGCGTTTAACGGAACCAAAGTCGGGCATTCCTTACATAAGATGAGTGGAGCACTCATGTTTTGAGGAATCTCTCCAATTGTCTTTATGAGAAGTATTGACGTTCATCACGAGTGATGTACTTCTCATTTGAGGGTTATCCAGTGTATAAACCTTTTACACACTCACGTAGTCGAATAGAATATACTATTCCTATAGCCCATGAAACTGCGCTATCCCATCGACTCCCGTGCTAGTCTTCGTGAGTCATTGTTGTCCATGCAATGACCTGGACCAGGGATTCGATAATAAATATTCCAAGTTCACTTAATAGGGTTTCATTCATCAGATCACGTATCTGACAAACCTATTCGGAATGTTTTATCATCAATGGACTGTCGTTTAAATACTAAACCAAATTTAGACGACTTGTGAAATAACTCTATTATTTCTGATAACGAGAGTTGTAAATCTGAGCCTCTTCCGTAAAACTCTTTTTACCCACTCAGTTTTACTCGTCGAGGTTTAAAATTATACCTCATGCCTTAGACTGTGTATGAATCTCATACTATGTCTTAGGTGACAGTTCAGTTTGACTACCGTGGTAGTCGGTTTTAAACTTTGCTAATTATCAATTAATTTGAAGACGGTTATCTTCAACCTTGATAATTTCTAGTAACTTTTACTAGAGTTAAGGCTTTTAATTATTTATGTAGTATTTGCAACAGTTCCCGGCTTAAACACTTTTAGCCTACTTTCCTTCCATGTCTGAAAGTTTGCTACGATGACATGTTCAATTTTGTACTACTTCATCCTTTAGCCTTCTAGGATGTACTAAGTAGTGTTTCGGTTTTCCAATCCGAATTCGGATGTTTAAATGCTAATCATGTCCAACATGATTGACTTTATGTTTTCGAACATAAATGTCTCTCTCATGCGTGCTAGCTCATCGGTGTCTTTTCAGACTCCGATTTTTGCAACGCCCTCTGTCAGGAGTTTTTGGATCGAAATTCTTTTAGACTTTCCGAGTCTTAGATTTTCTGTTTCGGATCTCAAGCATCTCAGCGTACTGAGTCGCTCTAATCCTATCATCTTTTTGATCTATGCCTATAGATCTTCAGATGCCCAAAATGGCATTTTATCCTTTTGTGTGTGGTCCTTTATTGAGTCAGTTCGTTACTGTTATACAACACCTTATGTCGTACTCAATCTTTTGTATGTACTCTGCATACGGACCCGGAAGGTTTGTTTCTCCCACTTACCTTCTTGAAACTCGTGATTCAAGATTTTCTTCATTCCTCAGGAATCAAACTTCTTTGATTTCCTTTTTGAATCGAAGATTCTAACTCTTGCGTGCTTTTAATCCGTCGATAGATTTCTGAAGCATGCTTATGGACATAACTTGATTGGAAGAATCTTTATTCTTCTTGTCTCGTTTCGGGAAACATGAATGTTTCCATCCTTCTCAGTTTTCTATTTTGGAAAACCAATTTAGGTCTTCTGTTGACTTAAATTATCAAGCTTCATGTCTTGACGAGATATGGATTCCACGATGATTTTGGCTTCTAGCCAAAATCTAGAGTCAGTTTCCGTTTCTGCGCAGGTCTTTTATCTCTTCAGAAATAACCTTTATTTTCTGAGTCTTTGAGATTTGACCTTTTAGGGCTTTTGAACAACAATTTGGAATTTTCTCAACTACTTTGAGATATTCCTTTAGAGACACTTTCATTTGTTTTGAGAGTTCTCCGGCGAATGACATTCGCTTTTGTGCGGTGGGTTTATAAGATCATATCTTTAACCTTTCCTTTTCCGAGGAGCCGCAGTTTGTTGCTCTTGGTCGAATTTAATCGTCTTGTACAAGTTTCATGATTGTTCTTCATGACTCTTCATGATTTTTCTCATGATCGAATTAAATCGACTTGTACCTTTTTCTCCCACTTATTCTTGTAATAATTAGTGCTAATTATTAGAAGAATACTATCATGAGCAACAAACACTTTGTTCTCTTGATTGGTTATGGAAGAAGCCCAAATTTCTTTCAAAAAGAAATTGCGTCAGATATTAGCTAGTTTTGTAACGCTTTTACAGATTTAGCTTTAGACGGAATTTTGGTAGTTTTGTGAGAAGCTGTGTCTAGACTAATGGATTTGGAGGATAGAGTTTGATTCGTGTTCTTCATCTTAATCCATTTGGACACTCCAAATATGGATAGGTTAGAAGTACGTTTGAAGATCAATCTCTGTTTCCGACTCAAGGCTTTCTTTCTTGTCAGTTTGATTCATGTTTTGGTTATAGTGGACTTGTTGTCCTCATCCCTTCCGATTGGGATGAACCTATCTTATAGGTTTTTGACCAAGTTTTAGAATCTTTTGGTATAGTTTGTTAAATTTAGCACTTATTAACATCTCAATCTAGAAATAAAGTTCTTTATTGATTCTCCATAATACTTAGTACAGAGATGATGTTAAAAAACTAGAAAAACGATTAATCTAGAATAGTGCCTAAAGCAGACTTCGATCCCTTTCAGCATCCTTAGCAGTCGAGGCTTCTGCTCCCTCTTGGATCTTGTCTTCCTTAGCCAAATACTCAGTTCCCAGCTGCGCCTGTACATTCACAATGATAGGGCAATTTCAGGTATCATATACCAAGGTTTGGGAATTTTACAGCATTTGATAAGTTAACTGTTTATACCTGAATTGGAAGCCACTGTTCCATTCTTCTTGTCCTCCAAGAACTTAGGGCAGTTTCTTTTCCAGTGGCCCTTGCCATCACAGTAGAAACATATGGTGTCAGGAGGAGGACCTTTGTCTTTAGATTTGGCAACTCGTTTGCCTTTACCTTTTGACGCGGTTTTCTTCTTCTGTTTTCCACCTTTCTTGAACCCTTTGTCCTTTTGTACCATAAGAACGTCCTTCTTAGTCTCCACTATAGCGACGTCCTTTTCGGCTGTTAGAAGCATAGAATGAAGTTCCTCCAACGTTTTATCCCATCCATTCATGTTGTAGTTCATCTTAAACTGATTAAAACCACTATGGAGGGAGTGAAGGATAGTGTCGGTAGCCGTCTGTTGGCTATAAGGGAAACCTAGTTTAGCCAGCTTGCCCATGAGCCTGATCATTTGACGAACATGAGGCCCAACTGGTTTTCCCTTTTCAAGGCGCATGTCCATAATTGCTTTGGAGGTTTCAAACCTCTCCAATCTCGACTGTTTCTGGAACATTTCCCGAAGTTGTCGCATCATGGAGTAAGCATCCATGTCTATGAACTGCTCTTGCAGAGTCGGTTCCATGGTTGCTAGCATTAAGCAAGTTACAGGCTCTGCCTTTTTCCGCACACTCCTTTCTTCATCTATCTCTTCTTTAGTCGAATCATCATCCAATACAGGAATTGGAGTTTCTAGTACATGTTGCTTTCCTTCCATCCTGAGAACTATTCCCAGGTTCCTCTCCCAGTCAAGGAAGTTGTGCTCATTTAGCTTCTCCTTGTCGAGAAGTGAGCGGAAGTTGAAAATATCTTTTGTCATCTTTGAACTACATAAAAGAAATGGCAAAGTTTTAAAACTCGTTATCATTTTTGAAAAACTTAGTTTTCCCACATTATTCAATAAAAATCGTCCCCGATTGAATAAGTGATTCCAAGACCCCAGTTCTTCGGAGTAAAGCGGACGAAGGCCCTACCCTTTGACTCCGTCGTTCCGGGTGAGTGAACTACTTCACTGATCATACCTTATGACTCTTGGTTGATAGATTTCATTAATGAATGACTAATCTATCCTTTTGCCTCGAGTATCCAAGACTCTCTTGCTGATCTCGTTGAGTAGAACCATTTAGACGTGTAGGCCTCTTCTATAGACCTACCCGCATTGTCCCAAGGTAGAGGAGGTACTCTGCGAAGGCCGACCCACCTTCCTCGAACAAGGGCGCAACGAGTGTCTTAATCTGGATAGGCGATTACTCAAGATTACTTTTGGGGACTTTTACGCTAGTCTGGCGCTTGTTATAGTGAACTATTTAGCCTAACTAACATCCACGACATAAAGCGTAAATAAGTAAGTAAATGCGCGCGAGAAAGTAAATCAAGCAGACATGGATCCTAGTATGGCCCCTAACCTAGAAGATCTAATCTCCTTTGGTTTTCTTCTTGTTTCGCCTTTCGGTTCGTCTTAGATCGCCATCTTTGAACCTCCATTGATTTCTCCCACTCGCCTTTGGATTCCATCCTTGAGTTTTCTTCAATGGACTCATAGACCCTAAACTCTAATTACAAGACTCTAACGATTCGCAGATCGTATAAACTTGAAATTAAAATTAATTACAAAGCATGCACCCATCCGTGCTTAAAACAAGAATAAGATATAAATCTATGGCCATACTAGTTTCCCGCATTCACATCACATGCATTCATATAATATATTAAGGCTAAGAATTATATATGCATGATTATCTTGGGAGATACTTTTGTTGACATCACATATCACATTACGGACCTTAAGTCTAAATTCGAAGAATTCAACTAATGGTGCGTTCCGGTTTTATCTTTTATGATTTCTAAAATCATCTTCAAGAAAAACTCCGTTTTGGGCTCGAGAAAGCCCGGGTCAATTTCGGAAAAAATATTGGTTCGATTCTTAATGATTTCATAAATCAATTTAAAGAGAAATCCGTTTTGGGCCCTTGGATGGCCCGGATTGATTTTGGAATTATTTGGTTGGAATCGGAAGAAATTTTGGCAAAAACTCCCACTCGAATGATGGTCCCTTTTCGTAGTCCGAAAAGCCTCGAAAAAGCCCGGGTCAAGTCCTAGACAAGTCCCGGCCCAAGCCCACAAAAGGGCTCGGACAAGGTCCGGACATAGCACGGCCCATAGGGCCGACATGTCCTGGCCGAGGCCTATCAAGGCCTGGTCTCGTCCTGGCCGGAGCCAGGACGCTAGTCCATGTACCAGACGCGTCCTAGACGTGTCTGGTGCTGGACCGGACCAGCACTAGGTGTCTCGGACTAGTCCGAGACACCCAGAACCTCCCAGACGCGTCTCCAAGACGCGTCTGGTCGAGTGCTCTGGACGCGTCCAGGAAGCTCCCTCCGCAGCTGCTGGTCGCGTCTCCAAGACGCGTCCCAACAGCTGCTCTGGACGCGTCTTCAAGACGCGTCCAGAAGCTTCTGTCGCAGCTGCTGGTCGCGTCCTAGACGCGTCTCAGCAGCTGCTCTGGACGCGTCCAGAGGACGCATCCAGGAGCTTCTGGTCCGGCCAGGAAGCTTCCTGGCCGGACACTAGGGTTTTTCAAAACCCTAGTTTCCAAAAATTTTTTTTTTTTTGTTGTGCAAATCTTATTTGCTAACTTCCAATTTTAAAACTTTTCTAAATTTTGAAATCTTTTAGAACACTTCTAAAATTTTTACAAAACTTGTAGAAACTTTTAAAATTTCCAAATTTTGTTTTGAGAGTTTCCTGAAACTCAAAACACTTCTTTTAGAACACTTCTAAAATTCCAAATTTTTGTTTTTCAAAAGTTTCCAAAACTTAAAAACAACTCTTAATCAAACCAATTTTGGATCAAAGTCTAGGTTTTTGAAATTTTTCAAAGAACAATTTTGAAATCAATTTGAAAAAATTTTGAATCCAATTCAAAATTAATCAAATTTTATGTTTAAAACTTTTTTTAAGCATAACTATCAAGCATGGATTAGTTTGAAATTCAATCAAATTGAGTCTTTTAAAATACTTTTAACAATTTGATTCTCAATTTGAAATTCATTGAATCCCATTCAATAATATCAAATTGTGAGTTTAAATAATTTTTAAAATACTTTTAAAATACTTTTATAAACTCAATTTATTGAACTATCAATCATATCCAATGTGAACTAGTTCGATTCTTAGCAAAAACTAGTTAATTGCAAGAGGCTCTGACGCCACTGTAGGGATTTAAACCCTTATACTAGTGTTTATAGCGGAAATAAGACATCTAATGTCTACACTAGTATCCCCAGGATCACATGCAAAACTAGTAATTAATCTAATGGAGATAGTAGATTACCTTAATCGCTTTTCCCTCGAACTAGTTGAATTGATTGAAGAAGACCAAGAGCTTCAAGTGTAGCTCCTCTACTTGGGACACGAGCAATCAACTTGATCTCCCACCTTGTTGTATAGCTAGCACACCAATGGTGGTTGGATAGAAGAACACCTTCTTCTTTGACTAGATTGATAGTAATGGGAATTAGCTCACTTTCTCCTCTCTACTTGATGTGGTAGAGTAAGAAAGCTTAGAGAGAAATTCCACACCTTATTCTCTGCCCTAAGAGTGTTTATATAGAACCCTAATAAGAATCCACCTCCTTTTAGGTTTCCTAAAACACCCTTTAGAATAAGATTTAGGGAAATAGTCGAAAATAGCAATTATTGGTATTTTCTCAATTCCCTAAGGATATGACGTCCAAACCCAGCCAAAATTGGCAGATTTAATGTTCATAACATGAGGAAACGTCCCTCCAAAAATCAGCCCAATCCGAGCCCTAAAAGTGCCCGAATCGGCCTAGGCCCAAAAACCTGTTTTTGGCCTTTTTGTACTATCTTTGCCTAATTCCTTTTTAGGCCTATGAGATATGTTTATGGGACACTCCCATGATTATATCTCACTCCCACTAGTCATATCCTAGATCAATTTGTCACTCTTATGTGTAACCCGTTGTAGGATCCGATCGAAGTTAGCCGCGAATTACTTTGTAATTCGACGATCGTAGTTGGTCTCTAGCTACAACTCTACGATCCTTAAATCAATCGGACTTGATGATCTTCCACATCAATTGTCCTATCCGACATATTGCTCGCATTGCCATCTTGGTCGAAGGACATCTCCTTCAACTCCTTCACCACCAACACCGGCGGACCAAACAACCAGCACACTACAACACCATCACCATAGAGCACATCACCACCACCATAGAGGATACCACAACCACAGAGCGTATCACCACCAGACCATACCACCACCAAAGGATCCATCACCAAACCAAAACATCACCAAATATTTGTTTCCTTTGAAAGAGATCTATTAACCCTTGCCGGAACTGGCGGGGGTTTCGTTTTCCTGGTATTTGCTTAAACAAAGAGGGAGAAAGAGGCAGATCCGGCGAGTGTTCTCCATTGCTAAGAGACACAAAGAGTTGGTAAGAGCTTTTCATCGGTTAAAGGGAGAGAGATCTGGTGAGAGCTATTATTGGTTAGAGAGAGGGAGAGAAAGAGCCGACGACAACTTTCCATCGGATAAAGAAGAACCGGCGAGCAGGAGAGGAGATGAAGAACCGGCGAGCAGGAGAGGGAGGTGAGGAAAATGATGAAACCCTAGTTTCTGCCTCTTTCATTTGGCCAATATAGGGTCTGTTAGGTTTTTTTTGAATGTTTAGGGTTTGTTTGGTTAAACATATCAATGAGGGATAGAATGGTAAATTTTTTAATTCAGACCTACTAATTCAGATTCAGAAAACAAATATCAAATAAGTAAAACAATTCAACCAATTCAGATTCAGTCAATTCAGTTCAGCCAATTCAGATTCAGCCAATTCAGATTCAGACACAAACGAAAAAACAACAGCACCTTAATCAAGCATTGTCCCCTAATCTTCATCTTCTCTTTCTCTTTCTCGTCCTCTCTCCCGCCCTCTCTCTCCCTCTCTCACTATCTCTTTCGCTCTCAGTAACTATCTCTTTGTCATTCTCACTCTTTAATTATAGATCACCGTATCTCTCTCGTTGTAAACATCTCTCTCTGTACGTTAGTTTCTTTTTTTCTTTTTCTCTCTTGCAGTTTTTATCTCTCTTTCTCTCAGTCTCTATCTCAGCCTCTCTCTCCAGCGGTATGCATTGATCTCTTTGTGGAGATCACAGATTTCGTGGTCACGAAATGTTTTGTGGCCACAAAACAGTCTTTGGCCACAAAATCCTCTGAGGGTTTCGCCCAAAGCCCTCCTCAAGGTCCGGTTTTGGCAAAGGGAACACTTCTCCTAGCCGAGCAGTGTCTGTGTGTGAGAGAGGGAGAGAGAAAAACAATGAGAGATCGATAAAGAAACAAAGGGATATCGATCAAGAAACAATAAGAGATTGAGAGAGAAACAGTGAGAGATCGAGAGACATATATAGATAGGGAGAGAAATAGAGAGAGATAGTGAGAGAGAGACAGGGTCACAGTAAGTGAGAGAGGAGAAGAGGGGAGAGAGGAGAAGAGGGGAGAGAGAAGAAGAGACAATGGTAGTCAAAATGGTGGTGGTGGGAAGTTGTGGTGGTGATTGTGATAGAGATGATGAAGATTGAGGGGCAATGTATGATCAAGCTAATTTTTGGGTTAAAATATAATATTCCCTCGAGAATGTGCAGAAAAACATGGATTCCCTAAAGAATTTATTCCCCGGAAATTATTCGTTATGCTCCAAAGCCGCGGCCTTTTTTATTTATACGAGTGTTGATTTTGTTGGAATTATTCTACATTGGTAGTGGAAAATACACGGAGTACTGAATTTTTAAGTGTGGGAAAAACTTTACCCTCACTGCTAGCTTTTGAAGTAAGAGAGGGAGATAATATGGATGCCTTTGTTCTTTGCTTCTTCAAGATTTTTTTTATGTGATTATTATTTGCATAAAAGTGTTCTCGATTTCTTACTAGAAATGTATGTCTCAATCTTTGGAGTTTAGTCTATAGAGGTTTGATAAGTACAATTTTCTTTTCATGTTAGTTAATTAGTCTGAATAAATCTACCATGTGAGTGTCTATATGAACATCATGGCCGATAGGTGATTTGTCTGAGTCACTTCTTGGGCGACTGTTCCCTAGTAAGACAAGAAGTATTTTGATCATTGCACGTCATAGGTGGGAAAAGATCAAAATGCTCTTTGTATTCGCCATATAGACAAGCTGGTCACCGAAGAAGTACACTAGGCGGGTCGTCAATCATTTTTGTATGTACAAACTCTTGTATTGTCTCTTTGTTAGACTGGGCCTCACCTTTAAAAGAAAAATTAGTGTAAAAGGAAATAATGTTGCAAGTATTGGGGTAGCCAACTAGCTGATAAATCATAGATATGATGCCATTGGGTTACATTTAAGTAAAATAAGCTTCAGAGTAAAGCAAAAGCTTATATCATGCAATAATAATTGCTATCACTTGAGTGTTCACTTACCCAGATTTATTTCTTCACAAATTTACTTTTCTACGTGTGTCTATACACAAATATATATATATGTTTCCTCTAAAAGATCCGGAATACATGTATTACATTTGTCAATTATCTGCAGCGAATCAACAAAAAACAAAATTATACTGAATTTTTGGGCTTATATATGCTGCAATTTATAATTGTATTTTGTCGTCTTTTCTTTTTTAAATGTGAGAATGTTCAAACAACAAAATTTAAATTTTATTGTTTCATATCCCTAAGCATAAATTAATTAAAAATAAATAAACTCTAGATACCAACAACTCCACCATTTATATAATCTTAATGAGAATTAGCAACAACATAAACTATGAGTTAAGAATAAACATTAGATTCATAATTAGTTATATATTTTCATTCATTATAATAAAAAGCTTCTTGATTTTAACCTATCACAAGAAAACATTCTAGGTTTTGAAAACATCCAATATAAATATCTAAGGAAGGTAGTTATTACATGTGACAACCCCTTAATTTGTCAACTATATATGCACCCAAAAGCAACAGTAAAAATGACAGTAGTGTCCCAATAGAAAGTGATGTCTCACCTTTTAACTTTCTATCTTTTTAGTGAAGATGGCAAACAAGAATTTAACAAAGAAAAAACAAAAACAAGAACATCAAAAGTTATATATGTATAGAACTATAGATAGACTGTCTAATATGTACATATTTCATATCCCACAAAGACCCTTGCGAGGCTTGGATCAAATAATTCGCGTTAGATTTTTTGTAGTTCAGAGCTCTAAGTTTTTTGGTAAAATCATAAATAGTCCTGATAGAATGTCCAGTAAACCTCGCTAAATTCCGATCTGGTGACGTGATCAGCCAAGATTCAGAGAGAGAAAATTAACCGAATTTTGACCGACTGATGTAACCCGACAAGATTCATCTGCGAGACTCGCTGGACATAAGGTCATTTTGCAATCAAAAAATTTCATGGTATGTCTTTTGTGAGATCTATACATGTACACCTTTTCCACTAAAAACATCATGTAAGCAACTTGATGCAATGAACTAAATTTCTACCTACACTCGTGACTCTCACCCCACTTCACATGAAACATCTTAGCTATCTTCACATGCACACAACATACAACAAAACAAAAACAGAACCCACTTTCTATTCCATATAAATCTAGAGAAAGCACACACACACACTCTCTCTCTCTCTCCTCTAAAACCCTTTACTTTCTCTCTCTCTCTTCTCTGCAACACCTTTTCTTCATTCCCTTATCTTTAATGGCTCTTCTTAGTGTTTATAAAGTTCTTGCATTTCTTAGTTTTTTTATGATTTTATTTGAAGCACAAATAGCTTCATCAACTCAAGTTGTAAATTTAAACCACCATCATAAATCCACCAAGAACAGAACACCCAATATAGGAAACAACCAGAAGAGAAAACCAGCTAAAGGAGGAACCTATAAGAAGAAACCAAGCGTTGGAACCAATCAAACTACATGTGATTATTTCTTAGGGAGTTGGGTTGAAGATGATACTTACCCAATTTATCAATCTTCAAATTGCCCAATTATTGATCCTGAATTCAATTGCCAATTCTATGGAAGACCTGATTCCAATTACCTCAGATATAGGTGGAAACCCACAAATTGTGAGCTCCCAAGGTAATACATTTGCATTGTTTCTATTAAAGTTTCAATCTTGAAGTTCTTCTTTAACTATAGAGTTAATTAATCCTTAATCTACTCTAATCACAGGTTTAATGGCCTTGATTTTCTAACAAAAATGAGAGGTAAAAGTGTGATGTTTATAGGCGATTCGCTCGGGCTCAACCAGTGGCAGTCATTGATTTGTATGATTTCCGCTTCGGTACCCAAATCACCCACCCAAACAATCAAACACGATCCTTTGTCATCGTTTAAGTTTACGGTAAGCATAATTAAAAATAAAAAAGTATGCTAATGACTTTACTTAATTTAATGTTTTTATATAAGTTTCTTTTTTTTGTGTTATAGGAATTTGGTGTTACTATATCATTTTACCGAACTCCATATCTAGTTGATATCGATTCTGAACAAGGTAAGCGAATTTTAAAACTAGACGATATTTCGAAAAGCGGTGATGTATGGAAAAGTGCAGATGTTTTATCGTTTAATTCGGGCCATTGGTGGACTCATAAAGGACAACTTCAAGGGTATGCACATTTAATGCATAAAAAACTTAATTAATTAAATTTAGTTTTAGTGGAAGAAATTAGTGATACTTTAATTCAAAAAAAATTAATTTGAATTGGAGAATTATTTGTAGGTGGGACTTAATGGAATCAGGAGGATCAATTTATGAAGATATGGATCGTTTGGTTGCCTTTGAAAGAGGGATGAAAACATGGGCTAAATGGGTTGATACAAATATTGATGTCTCAAAAACTAGGGTTTTCTTCCAAGGAGTTTCTCCTACACATTACAAGTAATTTGATCTTCCACTTCTTTTTTAATTCATTTTTTATAATTTTTGTTTTCACATTGAGTATAATCTAGCTTCATAGTTAAATGACATGAATATGAAATGCTAATAACTAAAAATCTTAATCAGACTGAGGTCCTCGCGCGATAAGTCGAACAATCATCCTTCTCAAGTCAATAAGTAAATAAATAAATCCTTAACTAAAATAATTCCATACATAAAAAGAAAATGTGGGGAAGGTCTAATATTGACAAAAATAAGTAAAGTTTTCATCATGTCTTTAAACAAAAAAAATGTTTTCATCATGTAACTTGTAGTATTTGCTAGGGTAAAAATTAGAACCATAAAACTCAATCTTGTCGGTGGAGAGACAATTTGAAGTGGTGGGGTTTATAAGCCGCCAAGGTAAATGTAGAAAGTACTTTTCCTACGTGGTTTGATGTTCTTCACTTATTTTCTTTCTATTCCTTCTCCAATTTCTTTCTTTCTTTGTTTTTAAGAGAGATATGGGGATATAATTTATATAGCCTGCAAGTTGTACCACTGATGGGTCTACTATACGAACAAACCGTTTATAACAATGTTTATATTTTCTTTATTGAATGTTGGTCATTTAAATGTCTTTTTCTTGACATACTGTCAGTGTTAGAGTCGATAGGTCATTATTTTGTCGCAATTTTGACTGGTCCGGACAAAAATTACATTACATTCAATATGTTTCTATTGATCCTTTTCAAGTAGTTCAAGCAGTTGTACTGTCTATGCGGTTGAGTGGACACAAATGATGTTAAAATACATTCATTAAATGGTCTAAGTAGTTCTAACTCCTCGGGCAGATCCATCTAGTGAAATGGTAAAGGGTAGAACATATTTAAGAGTTGTGATACTATGTCCGACTCATTTTCTGTTGAATTTCTACCGGGTGACCTGGCCGGATATAAAGTCATTTTTGAACATTTAAAGTCTCTAATTTGTTTTACTGTTGTTACGTCGAATCTTTTGATTATATGTTAATCAAATGTAACTAATATCACTCAAAGTTTAGAATTGTTAAGAACATACTATAATTTTGTAAAAAAAAACTAAAATTACAAATCTTTTTAATAATATCTTGTTGTATAACTGTTGTAATTTTTTTTTTTTACAGTCCAAGGGAGTGGAATTCTGTAACCGATAAAAAGAATTGTTTTGGTGAAACAACACCTATGATTGGTGGGACATATCCGGGGCCCTATCCGGATCAAATGAATGTCATTCAATCTGTTCTCAGTGGAATGAAAACTTCTACTTTTCTCCTTGACATCACCACTCTCTCCGAGCTCCGAAAAGACGGGCACCCCTCCATATACAGCGGAAATCTAAACCCGGGACAGAGAGCAAATCCTGACCATTCATCTGACTGTAGTCACTGGTGCTTACCTGGACTCCCAGATACTTGGAACCAGCTCTTCTATTCTGCTTTAATCATTTAATAAAAGTCATTTTTTTTAAGATCTTTTATGCTCTTTGGCAGATTGTATTTTAGGGAGTGTTTATTGTATCTGACACATTTGTATTGAGTAATGCTCTTATTTATCGATTCCGTATATACATACAGTAGGCGAAAGTGCTTAATATTATTCGAACGGGAGCGATGTTATCTAATCTAAACATAGAAAAGAACAAGTTTGTGTTTGTTAATTACAATTTTTACTAGTCATCGTTTTGACATTTATCGCTTATCGTTAGTGCATTTGATATAACATTTTTCTTAATATCAGTTGTTTGATATTTGATTTATGCATTCAGAATGTCCACTAGCCTAGTTCTTTATGGCGTATGATTGTGTAGTGTGGCCTATGCTAAACCACCCCAGACTTTTTCATGTAGGTAATCTAGATGGGAAATTAATGTAACGGCCTACTCCATATGTAAGACAAGGTATTGTCTTATAACCTTGGTTTTGAAGATTTTTTTTTTTTTTTTTTGTTGCAAGACCTAGGTTTTGAAGATGATGTTCTTAAGTGGAATTGAGTACCTAATATATGATGAAACTTCAATATCTCAAAAGACCAAATAGGCAACCTAGCCTACTTGTAATTCCATTTAAAACCACAGTGATTCAAATTGTATAGTAATAGAAACCAAATTAATGAATCCGTTTGACCATTATAAAACACAGGAATCAAAATTATATTTTAAGAAATATTTAACTCTTATAGAAGATTTAAGATATATTTATTATATAGATTTATGGAAAAGCTCGGCCACATTTGTTTGCAAAGTTTGAGAAAAGTTCACCAAAGGGGTGGTGGCGCAGTTGGCTAGCGCGTAGGTCTCATAGCTATAGAGTGATCCTGAGGTCGAGAGTTCGAGCCTCTCTCACCTCATTTAATACTTTGCGGGGATAGCTCAGTTGGGAGAGCTTCAGACTGAAGATCTGAAGGTCGCGTGTTCGATCCACGCTCACCGCAATTCACTTCTTTTTTTTTCTTTTCAATAATTTCTACCATGAATATATACATTTGCAGCTTTACCTTCATTTTAGTCCAATTCATATTTCGATAAGATTGAACCACGCCGACTTCTCTATGAATGAGGGTAGCCCGAACAACACCCACTTGTCCATGCCATATTTCGTGTCCGTCACGACGAATACGTTTACATTCTCTATTT
Organism: Eschscholzia californica; assembly: GCF_041429995.1. Lineage (NCBI taxonomy): Eukaryota > Viridiplantae > Streptophyta > Magnoliopsida > Ranunculales > Papaveraceae > Eschscholzia > Eschscholzia californica. The sequence goes on along the minus strand of NW_028238420.1, from coordinate 37,194,882 downwards.
TATTGGTATAGACACTTGCAAGTTGCAACTCTCAACCTCTTATAGAGCCCACTCTACTATCTCACTTCCTTTATAGTTGGGCTATCCCATCTGTAGTAGTTATGGTGGGTATGACAAGAGACCCTAAATTTTTTTTAACTTATTCCTTCTACCTTAGTTTCTACACAAGCTTAAGATGCCCAAAAAGCTACTACTAAATACACCCCAACCTCAGACATGCTTCAACTTTACTTCTCCTCTCAAAAGTCCATTAGAATATAGACATAACCACCAACTCTGCCCCCACCTCACCCTTTTGTAACATTTCCATCTTCACTTCTTTGCATTTGTATCTCACAAACTACTCACCCTCTCTTTGTGCCTCAACTAATATTGAGTTCTTCTTTATCGGCGTGATGAAACATTTCAGAGCAAAGCTTCCTCTCTTAATATTGGCCATTTTGTTCTTTATAGTCGTCTTCATCACCTTATTCTACACCGATAATTCAGACATCTTTTCTTCTAGTTCAATTACCAATCTTAACAAGTCTTCTTCTACAACCCAAAAACTCAAAAATGCTCTTAATACTGAGGACAGTGATAAAGGTATCTTACTTTACATACACCCGGCTTATTTTTCGTAGCAAATCTTCACCTAGTTGTTGATGATTATGTTTATTAGTTGTAGTACTTTACTCTTGTATTTCTATGATAGCAGAGGATACCGATACTGTCAACCTAGACGATGAAGAATTTATCGGAAATAACTGCAATTTAGCTAAAGGGAGGTGGGTCTTCAACAATATGTCTAAGCCTTTATACTCAGACACTACTTGTCCTTATCTTGATAAGCAAGTCTCGTGTGTAAAGAATGGCAGAAATGACACCGATTATCGATACTGGGAATGGCAACCAGATGAATGTGTTCTACCCAGGTTGCTTTACAACTTCAGTTCTTTGATAATGTCAAAAATTTAAGAACTAAAAATGTGTAAACAAAAGATTGATTTGATTTGCAGGTTTGATCCTCAAGTTGTTCTTGATAAACTGAGAGGAAAGAGACTCATGTTTGTAGGAGACTCACTACAAAGAAATCAATGGCAATCTTTTGTTTGTCTAGTTGAATCTGTTATACCGGCTAAGCGAAAGTCAATGAGACGTGGTCGATCTCACAGTATTTTCAAAGCTAAGGTAAACAGATAAAGTGTGTGGACTGGTATTCGGCCTGTGTTGGCCGAAAAAACTAGCTTCGAAGGTGAAAGTTTCCTTCAGACTTAAAACAGACCACCTAGTCCCTTGCACAATCTCACCCACACATTGGTTTTAACTTCAATTAATTATCGGCCGAGACTTGTTGTTTGGGCTTTGATACCACACTGTTGGGTGGTCTTAGGCTTCTTTCTCACCTTAAAGGCTAGCTCAAGAGGTGTGGGTTTCCTCCACGCTCATAAACTGACCACCTGCCCTACAACCAATGTGGGATTATTCGAACAGATTATACACTTCTAGCTAGTAGAAAATTGCCAATACAAGCTAACTGATGACTTCAATTGCATTTTGCAGGAATACAATACAACGATTGAGTTCTACTGGGCGCCTTTTCTTATTGAATCGAATTCGGATCTTGATATTATAGCAGACCCAAAAAAGAGGATACTAAAAGTAGACTCTGTATCTAAGCATGCTCAATATTGGATAGGAGTAGATATATTGGTTTTCAATACTTATATTTGGTGGATGAATGGTATAAAGATTAAGTCATTGTAAGTTCTAGCTACCTCTCTAAACCTTGTTGAAACTATGAATCAAATATAAATAGATTTGTATGAAGTTGGTTCTAAGTTCCTTATTTCATGAAATTGAGGCCAGATGGGGTTCCTTTTCGAATGGGGAAGATGGGTTTGAAGAGTTCGACCAAGAAGTTGCTTATAGGATTGGTTTGAAGACATGGGCTAATTGGGTTGATTCTACTATCGACTCGAACAAGACCCGCGTCTTCTTCACAACGATGTCTCCTACACATATGGGGTATGTCACATCCGTAAAACATCGAAAATGAGTAGTAAAATCCCTCTAAAAAGCTTAATCTATTACGAAACTAACATTTTTTTTCATTGCAGAAGCTTAGATAGACATGAAAAGAAGGGATTTCGGTGCCATAATGAGACTAGACCTTTTATGAAGTACTGGGGAAGTGGTTTGAATCGGCGGGTTATGGATATTGTGGGTAGTGTAGTAGGGCGGATGAAAGTGCCTGTGAAATTTATCAACATAACGCGAATGTCAGAGGAACGAATTGATGGGCATACATCGGTTTATACTGAATTCAACGGAAAGGTAGTAACAGAAGATGAAAGAGCAAAGCCAACACATCATTCAGATTGTATACATTGGTGTTTGCCGGGTGTACCTGATACTTGGAATCAACTGTTTTATTCTTACTTGTAAAATGTAATAAACAAAACAAACAAGAACTTTTTTTTCGCATTCTCATTCGAATTTCTAAGCCTACTAACTAATACTCAATTTGTTTGATCCGATAAATTCACGAAATATATTCACTCTTAGGTGGTGTTTAGTTTCTTTGTCATTGTTTGGATTTGACTCATCTCACTTGTCTAAATCTGAATCGTCGGACTCAAATTAGCCCAAATTCAATCCAAAATGGTATCCACACGAGTGAGACAAACAAACAAACAATTTTTAAATTCGACTCAAGTCAATTTAAACCTCGAGCCAAATTTCATATCGGGGACTTAATTCAAATATTCTGGTTCTTTGAGGTTTACCTTTTACCCTAGAACGATATCAATGGCTATGTTATGAAGTCCTGTGACGACTTTACACGACTTCTGTTAGCATTTACTATGACACTTTTGTGACAATTTAAAGCTTTTCGCAACACTTTTAAGATAAATTTTAACTATCTTTGTGGTTACTTTCTGCAACATTTTTGTGTTATTGATCTAATTGAAAACAAGCTCACCTAATAAACAAAATTCTCAGGATAAATACTTTTCATTAGGAGTTCCGAAACTGAAAATTGTAGCACACAAACTAGCTGGTGAGACTACAATTTGTCCTGTTATATATTCCTTAGTATTGTTTTCTCTAGAAATTTTGGTTAGGTACAACTTCATTGAACCTAATTTCATTTTTAAAAGAAACCCTAATCTCAAGTTGATCCAAGTTTGCAAATGTTGGACTCAATTGTCACTAAGCTGTTTTAAAAAATTAGACAGAAATGTAAGAAGTTAAGAAGCATAACTTGAGCTAGTTATTTTCAAATTTCTTTAGGAGAAATCAATGAAATATACAAATTTTCTCATGACAATTTCAGATCCAAATGAACAACCAAGTTACCAACATGACCAATAAAAATACGAAAACGAAAAAAAAGACCACCTATAACAAAAAAAAAAATAGTAACGAAAATTACAAAACCAAAAATAGGCAAAAGAAGATGATACTCAATTTTGCTTTCTCATTAAGAAAAAACTTAAGCAAAAAAAAGAAAAGAGAAATCATATAAAGTGGTGAATGACTGAGTCAGTGAGTGAGTGAACTCAGTCGAGGTTACGTGCGAGAGATAATACGAGTATAAAGGAACTCATTCCACGTGTCCGGTAAGCCTGGTAAACACCAATGAATACAATCAGCAAAATTTACAGGATCAGCTTGTTGTTCAGGAGTCAATAGTTTTCCTTGGCGAAGCGTATGTACAGATGTATGTGCATCTTTTCGGTACTCTGAGAGTGTTGTTATGTTGAGAAAGTATACAGGTACTTTCATAGACCGGGTTATATTCGAAGCTACCATCAAGACCCTTCGATCCGTACCCACTTCTAAATAGGTCGACATATTTAGAACGGGTGTCGTTTCTAAAGCACATTTGATCCCATTCGGGTTGTTCCAGTCTTCACTCCTGTAGAGTAAAAGATATTCCGAGTTAACTCACTTGATTCTGGAATGACTCGATCTTGATTTCGAGTCAAACAATCGTCGAAAAATGGAGTGAAATACAATTTATTCCAAAAGAGTGGGAATCAGAGTGACTCACAAACAAACAAGTGGAGTCCATTAAACCTTACTGGGTCAACCAAATTATAATTATGAACATGATTAGTTATATTTGGTAGTTGAACTTTTAGTGGTTGGTTTTGATAATGATAATGACAAATAAGGCCCACATTTTAGACCTTTAAAGATATAAACTAGAAAAATAAATTAGTCGAAAATTTGAAAAAGAAAAGGCAAAATTAAATTAAATTTTGGAAGGTATTTGAGACTTACTTGATATGAAGAGGAGACATGCTCATGAAGAATACAGATGTACGGTTCGGATCAATATTTTTATCTACCCATTTCGCCCAAGTTTTCAATACTCTCTCATATGCTATCGGTCGATCAATTTCATCATATTCAATGTCTCCTTTGTCGAAAGATCCTCGTCTGTCATATAAGATCAATATCATTATCACTACTAACAACACCTAAAAAATATTTAATGTTTATAATGTATAAGTGTAATGTACTTACAAGACTTTCATGGTAAAAGTATTCATCCACCAAATATAAGTATTGAAGATCAAGTAATCGACATTCTTCCAGTTTTTTGCATGCTTCGAGATTGATTCGGGCATAATGATCCGATCCAAAATGCTATGTTTCTTTGGATCATCCGAATTCGATTCAACTAAAAATGGTGCCCAATAGAACTCTACTGTCGCATTATAATCCTTCATTCATCAAACAGAAAAAAAAGATAAATTAAAAATTAGTATTGTTTTAATTCAAATCGGTCCAACGGATGAGTTAACTCGGACAATCCGATTCATGTAAAAGTGTACCTCAACTCGGAAAACTGAAAGAGACCCATATTTGTTCAAGCTTTTCTTGCCAGGAGGAACAACAGATTGAACAAAACAAATCATTGATTCCCACTGATTCCGATTCAACGAGTCACCAACAAACATTAACCTTTTCCCTCTCAATTTCTCAAGCAACAATCTTGGATTGAATCTAAACAAGGAAATCCACAAAAAAGTTGAGAATTGAATTCGAATTGGGTTTTGATTTGAAATTCTTAATAGGAAATTGAAGAGAATTTGAAATCTTACTTGGGTAAATTACAGCCTCTGGGTTGCCATCTCCAATTCTGATATTGAGAATCTTTTCTACCATTTCTCATACAAGTAACTTGTTCAGTGAGAAATTCACAGTCTTGTTCTTTATAAAGAGGATGACTTGAATTATCAAAAACCCAAGTTCCAGTAAAAAGATCACAATCTTCAGGTGGGATTTCAACTGATTCAATAATTTGATGATTTGATTCATCATCTTCTTCTTCAATTGCAATTTTCCCCTGTTTTTCATCTTCTGGAGTTACCCTCATCTTTAAATTAACAGGTAATTCTTCTTGTTTTTCATGATCTTGATCATCAGAATCAACTTGGGTTACTTCTTCTACTTCATCTTCTTCTTTCTTTATTCTTGAATTCATGTTTGAAATTGTACTGATTTCTTCTTCATTTTTAATGGTAGTTGAGAGTTCTTGAATTTTAGAAGTGGGTCGACTTGAGAAAGGAAATTCAGCAATTGATTTCACATCTTCATTATACATGAATCCAGCAAAGAGAAATATTGAGAAGATGACAACAAAGATTGATAGATTGCTGTTTTTTCTTCCACCACCACCACCACTTGCGTGCTTCATTGTGAGGGTTTCTGACAGAAATGGGGGTGTTTTCCGGCGAGGTAGTTGCATGATAACTTTTAGCTCTAAAGAGATGAGAAAAGAAACAGAGATATAGGAAGAGAGTAATAGAGAGAGAGAGGGTTTTAGAGAGAGAGAGAGGGTTTTAGAGAGAGAAAGAGAGAAGTGGAGTTGGTTTAGTTTGTTCAATTAGATTTGGTGAGATGGGGATTGTCTTTGAATTAAGTTTGGTGTTTGGAGGGAGAAATGTCTTTTTCTGTTTTTTTTTTCTCTCTTAAAATTCATATATAACCAATTCATCCCATTAAGAGTGAGTCCAAAGTTTTCTTGCTTAGTTCAAAATATTTCTTCTTTAGGACCGATTTCAATCCAAAATTGAAATCTAAAAAATGAGAAATAAAGAAATTGAAAGGGTCACTTTGTTTCATTGATTTAGGTCCAACTAATCTAAGTGGTTAAGGATTCTTAAGAACAAAATAAAGTCACGTGTTTACTAGCTATCGTTCTTTCTTATTTCAACGATATTTAGAAAAATAAAGTACTAGGTGAAGTTTTTTTTTCCGTTGAGTAACATAATTTGAAGCATGTGCCGAAATTGTATGACATGCCTGTACAATTTGGACTTCAGTTTTCAAGAAAAATGATCGATGTAATTGTATAATTGTATAAGTGTTTAAGAATTTATCTCCTACGAAGAACATTTTCAATTGCGAATGTCAATCCTTATGTACTTATCATATACACGTTATGTGATGTAATATATATATATATATATATATATATATATATATATATATATATATATTATTGATTGAGTCACATATTTAGAAAACTCATTACCATACCATTTCGGTTTGAGCAAGATAATACATACAAGTTTATGATAAAAAAAATACAATATAATAGTAGTTCAACAAAAGGAAAATGATTTAAGAAATACAAGTAACTTGAAGATAGGGAGAAGTAAAGGCTAAGGAACAATTGGTAGCTAGTACTAGTAGTATATCTTTCTATATTTTGTACTTGTTTGCTTCACTACTTGTGGTGTTAGTTGGATTGAAAATTGAGAGTTTGAGAAAACACTTTTTTTCTACGTTAAGGTAACCCTGGATGTAAAGTTTGTAGGGTTCTTCCTTTATAACATAAGACCCACAATGGGCGATACAAAGCTCAACTTCAACTTACTAACCTTGAAGATGAGATCCCAAGTGCAAACAATTGTAATCATAAGGGCACAATTGATTATGTTTGTTTTGATTTTGTTTTCTTTGTAAGATATTTACCAAATAGTGATAAACAAAGAAGAATATAGAAGAAGAGATAAGAATCATAACGGAGGTTAAAACTTTGTTAGATTAAAGTTAGCCAATTAGGTTATAGTAGCGAACACATAAATAAATAGTAGAAAAAAGATTAAAGAGTCCGGCAAATGACTATATTGTCCAAAACTATTATGTATTAATACTCTTTTTTAGTCATTGTCTCCGTCGATTTGTGTGCAACTCTTTGATCAATTGCCCTTGTGTGCAACTCCTTGATCAATTTCCATGTACAAAGTCCTTACTCTCGCCCACCGTATTCATTAGTTCATTGACTTGTTTCTTTGAATTGTTCCTTTAATTGTGTGAAGTGGTTCTAAATTTTCCTTACTTTAGCTTTGGATGTTTGACGAAAGTAACTTGTACTCGGGGTTTTCGTTAATTTGTTTCCTTTCTAACCAGTATAGATACATAAATTTTGATACTCAATTTGATGTTAGTAACAAGTGAACTCTTGTTAAAAAAACAAAACACTGCAATTTGAACATCTAAAGGTTTAAGGCATTTTCCTCTTTCATAGTAGTCATACTTTAAGAAAGATATCCTACAAGTCTGTAAATCTAATTATGTAGTGTGATACTTTGACCAAAATAAGTTGCATAATTGATGTGAAGTTTATTGAATATAATTTGAATGATGAGTGACTTATTCTCTGGGATTTTGAAAAAAAAAGACTTGGTTGAATATTTTGAACCTATTTGAATTGACAAACCCTTTTGTGTTCATTGAATTACCCTTCTCAGTCATTAACTTTTTGGAACTAGGGTTATCTAAAGATTGCTAGCTTTAATAGCAAGGTTCACTAGTTATTAGTTACTTGCATATTGGAAACAGACCCAAATTACAAACTGCTACTCTATTTTAACTACTAGGTAAACTACTACTAAAAGTGGTTCTACTCTTGTATGCATCAAGAAAACAGATTTATCAGCAGAAACTTGCATAATATTAACCCGGCTTTAACAGTTTCTTCAGCCAGTAGACTCGTCTATGTCGATATCATCATCGTCAGCTGGTTCAGCACCTCTTCCACCAGCTGCAATTCCTCCAGCACTGCTGCCACCGCCACCAGACTGGGTGGAGTGTCCGCCTTCCCTACCAATCTCCTTAAATCCTTCAGTCCCACGCTGTTCCTTCCTTGTCTGCCCTCCACGGCTCCGCCCTAATTCACTCACCAAACTCATCACTTACACACATATTAACAGCCATAGTGTTTCTGTTTTCTAGGAAAATGAGTTCTGCACGGCCTCCACTTACTATCTCGATGATGGCCGGGCCCTATAGTGAGAAATGACGACATTGCCCCTGATGTTTTTTAGTACCGCCCAATTAGGGGTGTACATTTAGTATCCGAACCGCCAAACCAATCCAATTCAAACAGATTTTGACAGTCCCAAACTGATCCAATGGATACTAAAAAGTCAATACCGAAGGGTTTGGTCCGGCCCATGGATTTGTTTGACGGATAACCGAAAAAATCAAACCAAACCATTTATTATTATCTTTTATATATTATATAACTATGTCGAATTAATCACTTACCTACAGGGACGGATCTAGGATTTTCACTTAGGGGGTGCAGATTTATATACCTAAATAATTTTTTTTTGCAGACGTAGTAATTAACACAATACCTATATTCATTAAGTATATTAATGCATCAACGGTTACAAATGCAATTGACCTCCACGAGAGTTCATATTTTGGATGTTCATATAATCGACTCATTGTCAATTTCACTAAAAATTTCTTTTTTAATAAAGACTACTAAACTATCATTGAACCACGAATCACTCATCATGTTTCTTAAGCATGTTATAACTAGTTTCATAGCTAAAAAAAACTCTTTCAACGGAGACAGTTGCAACCGGCAAAGTTAGTGCTAAAGTGATAAACACATAAACTAAATGATATGTTTTATCTCTCGTAGTTTCCACCAATGTTCTAGCAAGAGCTCCAATCTCGTCTAAATTTGAAAGATCATCATTCTGCCTCATATCGTAAATGTAATAAGAAGAATTGAAGTTTGTATAGATTTGTGGTAGATGAATTAAAGTTTATAAGATTTTTATAAGATTTAGGATAGTTAAATAGAATTGTATAAGACTTATGTTAGATGAATTGAAATTTGTAGGAGTTTATGGTAGATTTATTGGAATTTATAGTTTTTAGGGTAATTAAATTGAAATTTAAAAAATTTTAGGATAATTGAAATATTTAAAGTTAAAAATACTTAAGATTGCTTAATAAAGTGGGATTTGGTCCCAATATCTCACGCAGCCATTCACATAAAAGTCAGTGCATCAACCATTGAGTCAAGTTTATGCATGAACCGCTATATATAGGCCTAGACAAATAAATGTAAAAAACCACTAAAAATATGCCTGTAGATGGGTTCGAACTCACACCCTCACAGTCCCTCCAACACTAAAACCCAAATTTTAACCATTAAGCCAAAGACTTGTTTTTGTCATGGTATTACATTCACGTCATTTATATTTTAGACATACTTATATATATATTGAAAAAATATCTACTTCTACTATTTTTTTTTTTCGGGCGGATCCAGGGGGAGCGGCCGCACCCCCTCGCACCCCCATGGATCCGCCCCTGCTTACCTATAGACTTAATGGTTTGTGAGATAATATTAATTTTTAGCACGTTTTAAGTATAATTGTAGCAGGTTTTAAAGTCGAAAACTCAAAATTTTGTACTTCAGTTTGGTTATCCAACCGAACCAAAGTGTTCATGCATAGTTCATCAGTTTGGTTCGGTAGCCGAACAAAACCATGAAGGCATGAACAGATTGATTCGGATTGAGATTTACAATAATCGAACCCTCGAAAAGTCAGTTACGCGACCGATGTTCACCCCTAATCTCGATGACCACCCATATAGTGAGAAATGACGACAGCCATGTAGTGAGAAATGACGACCCGGGTCTTATATGGGCAGTCTTGTGTCATCAAGACGGTAAGGTGTAGGTGGTACGTGTGCGCTTCGTTTGTGGATTTAGATCACATTGACAATTAAGCAAGATGTTCCAGATTTTTTTGTGTGATTTCGTGATGTTTCTTTTTAAAATCATTTGAATTTATTTGGGTCATATAAGTCATCAGATGTTCTCAACGAAAAAAAAAGTCATCAGATGAGTCAATGACAAAAGAAACACCACCCAAGTTAAAAATGACTGACCTGACTTGTTATGATCATACACACAGTCAGCTGGCAGCAATGACTAAACTTAATCTAACCCATTTAAAAATTGGTTTAGATCATTTTAAATATGAATATGGAAAAGAAAAGCACCAATCAAGTATTATTAGGGTTTTAGATTATAAAATAGGGTTTGTTTAATTACCTTGAGCAAGGTTCTCCTGAGCTTGAACAGTGTGACCCCCTGTGCCACCACGGACAACAGTCTCTCCTTGTCTTGCCTTGGCTTCAAGTTCTGGCCTATTCTGTTGCTGTTCTGATGCCATATTTCTTCCTTCCTTTTCTCTCTTAATTTGTTCTTGGAGTGACTGAAAGATAAATGGGGTGATTGGTTTTTATATGAGAAGTGAGACGCGTGTGTAGATGAGGATGGCAAGAGCCAAAGAGTCCTGGTTTAGGCGACACGAGAGAGAGAGTCAATGTGTGATTTATCTAGTTTGTATGCATGGGTGCCAACGAAGTAATGGGATATTATAATATTGAGTTAATTCCTATATGGCCCCCTACTTTGTGACCAGCTTCTTTTATGGCCCCCTTTTTTTTCGTAAATTCAAATATGACCCCCTTTTTCCTGACGCCGTGTAAATGCCGTTTGGTCCAAATATTTTATCCCTAATCTACCCTTACCTGGGTTAAGGCGCGTGCGCAGAGACGGTGACCTCAGCAGACTACTTTCCTCCTTCCCGATGTTGTCAAATCACTACAAATGTGCCATTAATTACGATTCCATCTTCTTTTTCAAGAAATATCAAACCCCATTCAGAAGTTCTTCTTCACTTCTCAACTCTCTCTACTCAGTCGATCAACGCCATTTTACCCTAAACAGATCAGATATTGCCATTGACATGCGGAAAGGTTCGTCTGGATTAATGGGTGGAGGTGATGCATCAGATAAGATGGTAAGTTGTAGTCCGAGTGTTCCTTTCCCATTCCTTCTCCCATTTGCGTCTCTAATCTATGGTTTCTCTCTCTAGTTTTGTCAGATCTGTGATGAAAAATGACACTGTGGTTTAGAGAGTCCATGGATCTACAGTCCCTGCCGAACCCCAAACTGCATTGGTATTCGATTTGTGTCTGCCTCCATAAGCAAAGAAGGTAAAGTGCGAAAATACCTTTCTTGTCAGTTTTACAAATGCCTTGAATTCCAGTGGCTAAATGAAGCGAAGAGTGAGGTTAAGGATGAAGATGTTTCTGTAAGCGCTCGGCCAGGTAAGGTTTCACTTGACGGATCCAGCAGCTCTAAGTCGGTGGTGGCGAAGAGTGAGGTTAAGGATGAAGATGTTTCTGTAAGCGCTCGACCAGGTAAGGTTTCACTTGACGGATCCAGCAGCTCTAAGTCGGTGGTGGAAAAATCTTGCTTTCATTGCGGTTTTGTGGATCACTGGGCGAAAGAGTGCCCATGGTTTGACACTCCATGTCCATAGCCACAATGCACAGGCAGGAGGAAGATCCGTACATCTTTGACAACCAAAAATTATCAAAGGAAGTTTATGTCTTGTGTACGCTGCAACAAATTCGATTGGTTATCTAACTGGGTTGAAAGTGTAGAAAAATCTAAAGCAGAACCACGAATGGTGTCAATCCAAATACCTTATGATCAGTTCTGTAGGGATTTTGTTCAGAAGAATTCAATGTGATCTTATGTACCTTGATTATGTGAAGTTTCAGTATAATTAATGAATGAAAAGTCTCTTGTATGTTAATTACAGTAAAAATTCCATAAATTGTTCTACTCAGACGAATCTCTTCATTTGTCAATTTGATTCGATTTGTGAAGGGGGCCAAAAAGGAATAGAAACCTAATGTAGAAGATATGTTGTGGGGGGGGGGGGTCACAAAGGAATTTTGACATTCATATTCCATTTGTGAAGAGGGTCAAAAAGCAATATATAACTAAAGTAGAGAAGATAGGTTTTAAAGGGGTCACAGAGGAATTTTTGACATTCACATTCCATTTGTGAAGGGGTCCACAGAGGAATAGATACCTAATGTAGAGAAGATAGGTTTTAGGGAGTCACTAAGGACTAGAAGCACAAGTATAAAGCATCACAAACATAAATATCATTGTGAACAAAAAGTTGATACACAACTCATAAACATCCATCAACAACCATAAACATCACAAACATCAACATTCATAAACATCTAACTATCCCAAAATGTCACCCAATGTATCAAGGTTTAACACAAAATGTAACCCAATGTATCAAGGTTTAACACAAAATGTAACCCAATGTATCAAGGTTTAACACAAAAAAAAACAGAATAACTAACAGTAACTAGCAACCCATTACTCATCACTTGCATCTCGGCTCATGTTGAACCAACTCCACAGGCCTCTGCCTCTGCTCCCTCCACCTCTTCTCCCTCTACCTCTTCTTCCTGGGAATATAGGGTGGGCATCTGGGATTGGTGGAATAACCAATCTTGGTCTTGACTGTTATTCAGGCTGTTGAGGTTGTTGGTCCTGTTGTTGTTGTTGGTCCCGATGTTGTTGTTGTTGAACAGAAGTCCTCCCTCCACCTCTTCTTCCCCCACCTCTTCTTCCCCCACCTCTTCTTCCTCCACCTCTGTGTTGTTGTTGCTGCTCTTGTTGTTGTTCTTGCTGACCCTCATTTTGTACACCACTTCTGCCACCACCTCTCCTTCCCCCACCTCTCCTGCCCCCACTTCATCTTCCTCTTCCTCCACCTCTAGTAGTACTTAAAGATGGACCAGTTGGAGGAGGAACTGCAGTACTTGAAGATGCACCAGTTTGGGGAGGGGGAGCTCCTCTACAAGACTTCTTATTGTGGCCAACATTACCACAAGTGCTGCATATATTCCTTCTCTGTCCATGTCCTTCTTTTGACATGTCTCTCCTTCTTTCTTTCCTGGGTCTGCCTGCTGGCCTTGAGAGTAGAGGAGGTCGGACAACATACGCAGGCTACATATAAAGGGGGTCAAAAAGGAAATTTTAAATAAGTGAACTTGTAAACACATAAAGGGGGTCAAAAAGTTACCTCTCCCCATGCTGATTCATCAGGAATAGGTGTTACTCGATGCCCATAGGTAAGGGAGTATGAAGCTACTGTGAAAAAAGGGCTACAAAACCTGTTAAAAGACAAAAAAAAGGTTAATTAAGACAAATGGTAAGGACTAATATAAGTGGGAACAAGGGGGCAAAGAAAGAAACTATGTGTCTTACCTTTTTAAATTTTCCCTCCTTGGCACCAAAACAGACATGGCATGGATACAAGGCAACCCTGATATTTACCATGCGCAACATGTGCAAGTTTGATTTGTCAAATCAACTTGCCATCTAGTGCCTGAACTTACACTCACATTCCACAATGTATTATCAGAAGGTTGAACAGTATAATACCTAATCTTAGCCCTTTGTGTTTCAAGAAACTTTGCCACTTTAGGAACTAACCCATCTTGTCGCCATTCCTTCGCCTGCATCTTTTGATTGTATATAGTTGACATAACCATTAACCACTACATTTCGATCATTTTGCACAGTGGTTTATCCCTCAGTTTCATTATCTGATTGTTGAAACTCTCGCTAAAGTTGTTTGTTATGTGCTCACACTTGGCATCAACATCAAAATGAGATCTGGCCCATGATTTGGGGTCTTCCTTCATCAACCATTGCTTAGCACTAGAGCTTGTTTTGTCCATCAAAGCCATCCAGTTATCAAAGTCTGGCTTGGTGAATGACTTAGCTGCATTCCATGCAATCTCTTCGAGATGTAGACCAGGATGTTTCTGTTTGAAGTTTTTATACATGTGTCTAAAACAAAACCTATGTCTTCCACTCCCAAACACAATGTCAACAGCATCCACTAAACCTTTCTGCCTGTCTGAGATAATTGTAAGTGGTTTACTGTGTTGCATCAGTCTAGGTCCAACTGTTTCAAGAAATCTTAACCATGTTTCTTTGCACTCATTCCTACAGATATAGATAGCTATCGAAAAAATTCCATTTGAAGCATCCAAAGAAAGTATGGACAAGCAGACTCCAACATATTTTCCTTTCAAAAAACATCTATCTATACCTAATATAGGGCGACACCCAGCTAAACAGCCATCAATACTAGCCTTAAAGCAAACACACATACCAGTGAATTTACCTGGGGGCCAAAAGCGAAAAAATTACAAAAGGGGGCCAAAAAGGAAAACAATAAAAAAGGGGGCCAAAAAGGAAGACATACTTGTGGTGTCGTCCCTCGAAATAGTGGCAATGATTCCTGGGTTTGAAAGTAGTGTCTGTCGTGCCGTCTCTGGAGCCAGTCTATAACCTTCTTCAAAATTCCCATTAATCTTCTCCATCATTATGTTCTTAGCATTCCAAGCAGTCTTGTATCGGACATTTACACCATGTTTTTCCTTCACCCATGCAATAATAGTCCCTACTTTTATATCTGGGTCTCGTGTAAACTCCTCCAAGAACAGGCCTGCCAACCAATTAGCATTTGCTAGAACATTTTTATCTTCAGGTTCGGCAGTACAAGTATGGACCAGATTGCTCTGACCAAGACGATACGTGTGTCCATCTTTCCTCTGACCAATGTAGATAGTCCAACTATAAGTCGGATCTCTGCATTTGAACTTCAACCTTCTTGTTTCATTCTTAACTTGCTTGAAGAAAAATTGATTGGCAATCGCATAATTCCTGACGTATAATCTTGCCTCTTCAATTGTTGCCAAGGTCATACCAATTCGTAGTCCACCTTCATCTTCTCTCTCAGCTCCTGCTTCTTCATCTTCGTACACATTACTTGTCATTTCAACAAAATGTCAAACTGCTCAAACCTTGTGTCAAAATAATCTCCCGAATCGTCCTCAGATTGGTTGTCTTCCTGTGTTTCCTCTTCGGTTGAACTGCTACTGTGATAACATTCTTCAGGATCAACATCCCCACCAAAGTCGCCTGTACCTGGATCATTTGTATCCAGAGCAACATCTTCTGTCACAACATCTTCTATCACAACATCTTCTGTCACAACTTAAGCCTGTGTACCAACAAGGTCAGAAGGTCCCACCATATCTCTTAAAGTACACCTCCATGTTTTATCGTTTCCACTGATGAAACCATCCCAATCAAAATTCGCCCAATCGAAGGATTTGTAGTTACTACTGGAGGCAATTCCACTTTGGCCCCCTACTGTTTCAGTTCCTTCTTGGCCCCCTAGCTCTTCAGTTCCTGATTGGCCACCTAGGTCTTCAGTTCTTTCTTGGCCCCCTTCAATTTCAGACCAAATCTACTCCATTATTTCATCAATTTCAATTCCAATTTGACCCCCACTGATCTTTCTGTTTCACCCTGATCTACATCACCCATTACAGTATCTTCCCCAATATTCATTACATTCTCGTTTCTGTCAACCATTACAGTATCTTCCCCCCAATATTGCCTTCAGTATTTTGGGTTTCATCCATAACCGTATCTTCCACAAAATTGATTTGGGGACCTTCTGTTTCACCCATAGGCATAACTGTATCTTCCACAAAAGGGTTTTCTTTTATGCATGCATGATGAACTGGTATATCTCCTTTTGAAGCAAGCTTTTTTGGCCTTCTAGGGTTTAGAGGCCTACGTTTATACCCTACACGCCCACGCGATTTGGTCCCGGGAGGTTTCTTCCATTCAAGTAACAACATTTTAGGAGGGGTGGGGGGGGGGGGGGGGAATCTGCAGTTCTTCCTCAAAAACAAAAAAGTGTAGAAACCCTCCACCTACAGCATCGGGTCTAGCCTGTAAGAAAATTTGTTGTAAGTATTCATCTGCCGTGATGAACACTAACCATTTCTCACTTTGAATAATGCTCATCAGATTAATCAAAACGCCTCTCTTAGCCAAGTTCATCTCTGTAGAAATCATATTCAGAAAACCCTCGTAGTCCTTATAGCTTGCATTAGAGATTTCGAGATCATCTTTCCACAACCCACCGTAATGTACTTGAACATCAACTGTACCGGAAAAAGATAAATCCTCCTCCTCCTCCTGCTCTGACGAGCCGGAGTAGAAATTGCGTCGTTCTTCCTCGTCCGACGAGCCTGAGTAGAAATTGTGCCGCTCTTCCTCGTCCGACGAGTCTGAGTAGAACATTCTGTTAAAGTTTTGTGAAGATTTAGTAAGATGAAACAAAGAACTGCTTCGTTGTGGCTTCTGAGAAAGAAAAGTAGAGAGATAAGGAAAGGTGAATAAGGAGAGAGAAAAAATTAGGTAGAGAAGATGAAACAAAATGTGACTTTTGGGATTTGACATGCATAGGGAAGAGATACATTAGGAAGATATCGCGCTGCCCACGTCTGTTGAGGTCACCATCTCTGCGCACGCTCCTTAACCCTGGTAAGGGTAGATTAGGGATAAAATGTTTGGACCAAACGACATTTACACGGCGTCTTGAAAAAGGGGGCCATATTTGAATTTACGAAAAAAATGAGGCCATAAAGGAAGCTGGTCACAAAGTAGGGGACCATATAGGAATTAACTCTATAATATTCAAACAAGTGACCTAACACGTAATACTTTGTGTTTTTCTTAGCAATAGTGATAGGGGACCCGTCAACTCTACTTCCTTCCCTACCGTCTTGGTGACGTGTCCAGGAAAAAGTCACTTTTCTCTTGGAAACAGGAAACATGTTGGAAATGTTTGAAAAAGTAAAGATGAGGGGAGTTAACGGAGTAAAGGTTGGTAACGGAGTAAAGGGAGGACTGTTTTGTCTTTTGACAATTAAATTTGAAAAAAACTTAATTGATAAGGATGGTGCTTCCTTCTTTCTTGTTGGCAATTGAGATTTAATAACCCGTCAATCAAAGTACCCATCTAATTAATAGGAACCCAACTATAACCTTCCTGTATAATAACCTTGATCTTTAAATAAACCAACTCAATCTTACTGTGTGTAATTTTTTTTTTTCGTTAAGGAAACTGTCTGTAATTGTGAGTTAAAGATGGAAGCAAACTAGGTGTGGATAAAAGCTTATTGGAATTTTTATTTTTGAGGATTCAATTGGTTCATTTCAAGATTTCAATTGGTTGAGGTAATTTTTTATTTCAAATTTTTCATTTTTTTTCTTTCCAATAATGTTAATATTTACATTATTTTCTTTTATCATCATTTATAGATTTATTTTGTGAAAAATTTATAGTTTTATCATTTTTTCGGATAATATTTGTAGCATAAATGGAAGGGAGACCTTGTAAACAAAAAGTAGTAGAGGTGGAAGACGACGATGTAGAGATAGACAGTGATGAGGATAATCAAGAAATGGATAATGAAAATGACGGGAAAAAAAGTGAAAAAAAACCATGATGGGTCAGAAAATAGTATAGAAAATTTACAAGAGTTACTAAAGGTTGGATCCAAATTTACCATGAGTAAAGAGATATTTGAATGTTTTAAGAAATATGGGGCTTTGACAGGATTTCCGATCCAGAAGCGATCTAGTAAAAAAGGCTCTGATGGTATTCTTAGATACGTTACTTTCTCATGTGCTCGTGAAGGAAAGAAGCCTAGCAACTCTGCAAATGTTTTAAAACCCAGACCTAAATCTCAAACAGACTGCAAAGTTTGTGTTAGAGCGACACTTGGAGTAGACGAGCAATGGAGAATAACATCGTCTTTCCTTAATCACAACCATGTTCTTAGTCCTACTCAATCTCGATTCTACAAATGCAATCGAAATATTACGCCTTCTGTTAGAAGAAGATTAGAATTAAATGAAAGAGCAGGAATTCGAATGTATAAGAGTTATGGTACAATTGTTGAAGATGCACAAGGTTATGAAAATGTTACCGCAACAGAAAGAGATTGTCGAAATTATGTAGATCAACTTAAGCGATTAGCCGTTGTTGAAGGTGATGTTGTTGCAATACAACGTTACTTTTTGAATATGCAAACACAGAACAAAGACTTTTTCTATTGCATGGACCAGGACGAGCAAGGTCATTTGAAGAATCTATTTTGGGTAGACGGGAGGAGCAAAAAGTGTTACAAAGAATTTGGGGATGTAATCACGTTTGATACTACGTATCTAACAAACAGGTATGATATGCCATTTGCTCCATTTGTTGGTGTAAACCACCACGGTCATACAGTCTTACTTGGGTGTGGTTTGATTGCGAATGAGGATATAAATTCATTTGTATGTTATTCGAGACATGGCTTACTTGCATGCATAACTCCCATCCTGTAGGAATAATTACAGACCAAGATGCAGCCATGAAAGCTGCCATCGTAAAAGTCTTCCCTCACACTAGGCATAGGTTTTGTTTATGGCATATATTGAAGAAGTTGCCTCAAAAGTTAGGAAGTGACAAAAATTACAACAGAATTAACTACAAGTTGCATGATTTAGTATATGATTCCCAATACGAAGATGAGTTTGAACGAGGTTGGTTGGATATGACTCGACAGAATTAAGTGATGATCTTGTCCGTTATGATCAATTGTGTTGTGCTTTTACTGAAGTAGCAGACTTGGCCTGTGATGATGAGCAGCGTTGTCAAAGATACTTTCAGTGGTGTGAAAAAGAAAAAAACACAATACCTTTATATAAATCCGTTGATACGACAACTCAACACGCAAGAGCTAATCCACCCCCTTCAAATGTTAATGGTGAAGAAGTTGTAATACTCGATCCACAAGGTAGTAGGCGTAAAGGGAGAGCTCGCTCTACACGGTTACAAGCTAAAAGTTTCAAACCCTCGAGGAACAAGGTAAAAATTCAATGTCGTGAAAGTATTTTATTGTTACTAACCATTTGGGCATGTAAAATAACTTTCTTATTCACAGGATGCTAAATGCGCCGAAGAGAACAATCTTAATGATGCCCCGCTCACCCAAGAAAGCAACTCTTTTGAGCAAATACAACAACCCTTTTACGGTCATTATAATCCTTACGGAAGTGTATGTATTTACTACTTTTTATTATATCTTTTATCATATATGATTGTGTATTGCATTTTAATTCTTGTGTAATGTAGGTCAATGTGAATCAACTCATTGCTTCAATTTTCAAGAGTTATTAAATCGAGTAGAGCCATGATATGATGGTAAATTTATAGTTTATCTCTTGAACTTTTATGATATTTTGAACTTCTTTGTGACATGAAAGTTTATAGGATTTTTCACATTATGCAGGTCAATAGGATGTCTCTTGAAGTTGTGAAGTTTATGGTTCTTCAAGTTGTGCTATTGAAGTTGTTTTCTTTTTGCTAACTTTTCATGTTTATGGAACTTATATCTATGTGATATTGAAGAAGTTTTTTGTTAATTCGAATATATGTTTGTTGAACTTATATTCATGTGATATTGAAGTAGTTTTTTTGTTAACTTGTAACCATGAGATATTGAAGCACAAAGATCAACAAAAATGAACAACCTAATTTTAATTTTAATTAAAGAACAAACATCAACATTTAGGTCGTAATACAAAACACGGTTACAAGTTCTTCATTTCATTTTACACAACAAAAAATATAAAAAGATCTTCACCAATCATGGTAAAGATGTACAATGGAAATAACTATCAAAATTTGCACATAAAAAACTAAGGTAGCTAGAAGATCTTCAACTTTTGCCCCCATCTTTGGTTGAGATGTTACGACTTCATCTTTAAGTGATGTAGAATTGGCCGGAATTGAAGATTGAGAATTCTCACATCTCGGAGGTTCAGCCCACATGAAAGCATTCGGGTGATCACCACCTAAAGGGCACTTGTTATACTCTCTTGACGGATTTGCACTTGATGCGGATACTTTTATTTCCATGTTGCCACCGCCGCAAGAACAAGGTATATTTGAAATTCTCCTATTCATGATCTAAACTAGAGATGAAGTAGAATCAAAAGCATAAAAACCTCCATGATTTAACACTAAACAACTAGTATGACGAAATCAGCAATAGCAAAATCACTAAAACCCTATTAAACTTTGACAATATGAACTTTCCCTAAATCTATATAAACAAAATATATAATCATCAGATACATAAACACAAAAACTCCATGAAAGATAAAAATCAAATCTATTGAAAACAAAGAAAAATGAAATTGATTGAAGGTATCTGTAAAAATTCAACAAAAGTGTAAAAAGTAAAAGGGTTTTAGACGATAAACTGAGCTTGCGTGAGGAAAGAGGAGAAAACAAAAGATGAGAAATGCAAGTAGAACCCATTTACAGGTAAAAGTTTCCATGCCAAATACTGAAATCAGATAGTACCAACAATAGAAAACATGCAATTCAAGTAGAAGAAAAAGAGAATCAGGAAAGACAATAAAAAAGAAACAGCCAACCCCCACCTGAAAGCATCTAAGTGATTCCTTTCTTACCAACCAATTAACTCAAAACAGAAACTAAATAGAAAGGAATGAATTCATGTTTTGACTTTGTTATCTCATTATTAAAAGAATTGAAACCAAAATCAAATCTAGAATAAGTAAAGGAAAATGATTCCCTTACCCATTTTGATACACTAAAAGATTAAATCAAAACCCTAGGTGATGGGCCTAAAAAGTTTCCTAAATAGGTCTACACCCGCAAGTGCACGGGTGTCAAGTTGTAATAATATCCGGTAAGACCGGTTCGTTCCTCAGAGACTAAGTCGAATTTTGATTCTAATCTTAAAACTATTAGGTTTTCAGGAAATGATTTGATGGGTAATATATATTTTTTTTTAAATAACAAAAAGACAAATAACAATTTAAAATAAAATAATACTAAAGTGATATTCAGATAAAGGGAACCTAGGGTTTTTGAATCCGTTTTCCTAAAAATTCTAACGACAAATTAATTTTTGGTTTAATTTGATTGTTCTTTGTATAACTCAGGTTTTCAGTCCATGAACGGTCTGAAAACTCGGAAGGTTTCATCGTTAAAAATGGTAAAAACTCTAATAAATTGTCGAGAAATTGATTAGTACGACTTCATCTAAACCCTAGATATAAAATTAGTTCTTCATGATAAAGGATTGAAGCTTGAATATATGGAAAAAGAAAAGAAAATTAGAAAAGTTAGATTTCTCACAAAATTTTCCAGCCAAACAGAGCCTTAGGGAAGCAATTTCCTTCTGATTTTCTGAGATCCTGCCAAACAGACCCTCCGGGAAAGCGATTTTCTCGTCTTCCCGGAAATATTTTCCTTGAGAGAAAATAGTTTTCTCACCTTCTTCGATTCTATTTCTCTCACTAATCCTTTCTGTTTTCTCTCTCTTGTCTTAATATCTCTCTGTAAAGTCTCTCTCTCTATCTCTCTCTCACTAAGAAATAGAGGAATCAATAAGAAAATCAAAAATCAAAAGAAAAACTCCATTAACAAGCTCTCGGTTTTCTCTCTCTCTCTCTCTCTACAATATCTCTCTTTCTCTTTAATTTCTCTGTAATTCCTCTCTCTCTCACAAATAACAGGAACTACAATTGAATAGATGAAAGAAAAATCAAAACCTCTCTATCTCTCTCTCTCTCTACTGTTATAGCCGAGATAAGAATCTCTCTTTTCTCTCTCTCTCTCTCTGCAAACTCTTCTCTCACTAAAGAGTTACAAAAAGAAGAAAATGAAATATAGAAGATGATGATGTGATGATCTCTCCTGTTCTATCCTCCCTGTTTTTCTTTGTTCTCTACAACCCGATCCTTCTTAGCTGTCGAGAGATCCCCCTCTGTTCCTTCTTCTTTTGTTTATGTAGAGAGCCACCGACACCCCATTGATTCCCTTCCTTATCTCCCTTTCCTTTCTTTCACAAACATTCCATTTCTATTACTCTTTCCATTTCTGTTTCGATTTTGAAATATCTCCTTTTCAAGAAATTAAACAGCTCTCGGTTATAAAAGGAAGAGGAAGATGATGACGTCAGCTGACGTCATCGAGTCGGGTTGGGTTGTCCGGGTCACGCGTACAGCTTGGTGTACCTCTGGACGTGACCGACAGTAGCCCGCGTATTCCCTGGTTCATTCGATTTCTTGCCGGATGCATGCCACGTGTCTCTCTTGACTTTTAGTATACCAAATTTGACCCGAACTTTGACTTGCTCTAATTTATTCATCCGGACTCCGATTTGACTTCCGTTTTCGCCTACGGGTTCGTCTTGGACTCTACTTTCCATCCGAGCACTAATACTGATCATGAGATCAGAATCACAAAATGACCAAAATACCCCTAGTCTGCATTTCTCCGACTTTTATCCGTTTTGCACACATAACTCTGAAAAAGGTACCTGAGCAAGGAAACACAAGCAAAACATCAGAGTAACAGCTCGAATTAGACTAACTAGTCTAAATTAAGATATTCAGATGAGGCATTTTCATGACTCATCACTAGGTCTCAAAAATTTGACATATTTTTGATACATTTAAAGATTAAATCAAAAGGATAAAGTTTGAAATTTCAAAGAGGGAGAGAAAGATGAACTTACAGAGAATATCACGGCTGGTTAGGAGTTTTTTTTTATGAGACAAACTTACGGAGAATATCACGGCTGGTTAGGAGTTGTGTTGGTTATTTGCTTGCTGATACTAAGGAATGAAATGAATCTAAGGTTATTTGCTTGCTGCTACGACGGACGGTTAGATTTGGTCTAACTTAAGGGACAACTAGGATTCACGGTTGGAGTATAAGGACAGCTGGGGACATCTGGGTTGGAGTTAACGGCAAATAAGATGGTAAGTAACAGTTACTTTTTTTCTTTTTCATTTAGATGACATGTCAGCAAGACGGTAGGGTGGGGAGTGAACAAGATGGGTAATAAATCATTTTCCTTTTCTTAGTATTCTGACTAGGGTCCTGTGGCTGGAAATCTATAGCTCCTGTGTCCAATTTTAGTTCAGTCGTAGGTGCAAAAATAAGAAAGTTGTCGTTATTGTACAAAGGAGAGAGAGATAATTTAAATAGTAAAGGCACTTAAATACCCAAACTCTGTTTTCTTATAAATGTATAAGTATACTCTTCTCAACTTACATACCATAATTAATGTCAAAATGGTGTATTTATAGCAAGAGATGTGGACAACGTGGAGCTTAAAGATGGTAAAGCCTAATTGATGTACGAACCTCATGTTTGTCATCATAGTGACTCACCCAACTAACACCACCTCATGTTTTCTCCCATCTTATCCTTGAGAAGCTTATAGGGGATTATGTGGGCAACTACCAAAGCCCAATAGCAACTTGATCTCTAATAACATGGGCAGCCACATGTAATATAACACCCCCCCCCCCTTGGATGACCATTACGCGAAATAACTTTCTCAATAAATCTTGTGGGATAAAAACTGATCAATAGAGATCTTGAGTGGAGCTGGATACGCAAAATGCTGTCTCGTTAAGCCTTGCCAGAAAAACCTATTGGGATAAAAACTGGACGAATGAAAAAGAGTACAGGGCGTAGATATCTAGTATTAGTGATGTGAAAATCTTTACACGATAATATTCTCTTTCTGATGAATATCATATTGGGGACCGGTTTAGTTTTACATCATTTGATTATTCAGGCTTCGCATTCCGATACCTTCTACTAGTTTTCTGAACGTTGTAGTAGGCAAAAACTTGGTAAACAAGTCAGCATAATTCTCACATGATTGTATCTTCTGAATATCAATTTCACCATTTTTCTGTAGATGGTGCGAGAAAAATAACTTTGACGAAATGTGTTTCGTTCTGTCACCTTTAATATACCCTTCCTTGATTTGAGTAATGCAAGCCGCATTGTCTTCATAAATAATGGTAGGTGACTTTGTAATTTCAGGAAGTTCACAAGAAATTCTAATATGACTGATAATATACCTGAGCCATACACATTCTCTGGTAGCTTCATGAAGAGCTATAATCTCTGAGTGGTTAGAATATGTAGCAGACATACTTTGCTTACTTGATCGCCATGAGAAACCTGTACCGCCACTAGTAAAAACACAACATGTTTGTGAAATTCCTTTATGTGGGTCAGAGAGATATCCTGCATCGGTGTATCCTATTATTTGTGAACAATTGGATGAATTCTTCGAATAAAATAATCCCATGTCAGTAGTTCCTCGAAGATATCGAAGAATATGTTTTACTCCCATCCAATGTCGCTTTGTTGGTGCCGAACTGAACCTGGCTAATAAATTTACTACAAAAGAAATGTCAGGCCTAGTACATTGAGCCAAATATAATAAAACACCAATTGCACTTAAATATGGTACTTCAGGACCAAGTAGTGCTTCATTATCTTCTTTAGGACGATAAGGATCTTTTGCAGTATCTAAAGATCTGACAACCATTAGAGTGCTAAGAGGGTATGCAGTATCCATGCGAAATCTTTTCAAAACTTTTTCGGTATATAGATTTTGATGGACAAGTATGCCACTTGTACTTCTCTCAATTTGTAAGCCAATGCAGAATTTCGTTTTCCCAAGGTCTTTCATCTCAAATTCTTTCTTCAAATATTCTGCAGCTTTTGAGACATCTTCAACTGTCCCAATTAGATTTATATCATCAACGTATATTGCAATGATAGCGAACCCGATATATGATTTCTTACTGAACACACATGGACATATAGGATCATTTACATATTCTTCCTTGGTCAAGTATTCATTAAGGCGATTGTACCACATTCGCCCTGATTGTTTTAAACCATATAAAGCTCTATTAAGTTTTAGTGAATACATGACACGTGGTTTTCTCTCAGGTAAGTTGAATCCTTCAGGGACTTTCATATAAATATCAGTATCTAGATTGCCATATAGATACGAAGTAACAACATCTAGTACATGCATATCAAGTTCTTCTTGAGATGTCAGACTAATTAAATATCTAAATGTAATTGCATCCATAACAGGAGAATATGTTTCTTCATAATCTATCCCAGGTTTTTGTAGAAAACCCTATACCACAAGTCGTGCTTTATAGCGTAGATCTCATTATTTTTAGGGTTATTTCTCAAATGGCTCCCAACTTTGTGACCAGCTTCCTGCCTAGCCCCCTACTTTAGCAAATATTCTCATATGGCCCCTTTTTTACGTTATCTTTAACTATCTGTTACTCTCACTCCTCCACCTCATTTCCTCTCTCTGCCAAGTCACTTAAAACGCCACATCATCGTCTTCTCCAGCAGGGGTCGCCGGCCGACCAAATTTCCGGTCGGCGACCTTCAAACATAAAAAAAAAAAGTTATTTTCCTTCTCTCTCTTTAAAAAGAAATAAAAAATTTCCCTTTCTCTCTCTAGATCTGGTTCACCATGAACCAGATCTAAGTCTAATTCGAACATACCTTTATTGAAGGTCTGTTCGTCTGAACAAACTGAACAGACCTTCATTGAAGGTCTGTTTCAGCCGAACAGACTCTCATTGAGGGTCTGATTTCGAACAGACCTTTGAAGGTCTGTTCGAATCAGACCTAGATCTGGTTCACCATGAACCATATCTAGAGAGAGAAAGGGAATTTTTTTTAGAGAGAGAGAGGGAATATTTTTTTTTTTATGTTTGAAAGTCGTCGACCGGAAATTTGGCTGGCTGGCGACCCCTGCCGAAGAAGATGATGATGTGGCGACTTGGCAGATAGAGGAAATGAGGTGGAGGAGTGAGAGTAATGGACAGTTAAAGATAACGGAAAAAGGGGGCCATATGGGAATATTTGCTAAAGTAGGGGGCTAGGCAGGAAGCTGGTCACAAAGTTGGGGGCCATTTGGGAAATAACCCTTAATTTTATGGCGTTTTCTTACAAAAACCCATTTGAGCCCAACTGGGTGTACATCTTTAGATGTAAGAACCACTGGTCCAAAAACATTACGCTTATTGAGTGACTAGAGTTCAGCCTGAATTGCATCTTTCCATTTTGACCAATCAGGTCTTTGTCGACATTCCTCAATAGAGCGTGGTTCATAATCATCATTCTCTTTCAGAATTGAGGTTGCCACCGCAAAGGAGAACATTCATAATTTATAGAGATTTCATAATTGTTAGGTATCTCTGCCTCATCAAGGGCTTCGCCCTTTTCAAGGGGTATTTGTTCAGAAAGTGTGGGTGTATCATTAATAGTCTCTTCTAGAGAACTATTATTTTGTGATTGATTCTTCCTCTTTTTAGGGATTGTATCTTTAGAACCAATTGATCGTCCACCCTTCTGACGTATTTTAGACGACTCATTTGCTATAGCAGTTTATCCTGATCCTTCAGGAATATTAATTCGTGCACGAGCATTAGCAGCAGGGGTATATGATTCTGTTACCCTTGCTGCATCATTAAATGCATCTGGTAGTTTATTTGCAATGCCTTGCAATTGTATTATCCTTTCTACTTCTAGCTCAGATTGATTTGTATAAGGATCAAGATGAGATAAACTTTACGCACTCCAACACAATTCAATTTGTCTGTTATTCACGACAGACGAATTTTCTCCCCCGGATGGCGGAAAAATTGTCTCGTCAAAATGACAATCTGCAAATCTTGCAGTGAAAGTATCACCTGTTGTAGGTTCTAGATACCTGATAATAGACGGTGAATCAAAACCCACATATATCTCCAGACGCCGCTGAGGTCCGAATTTTACCCGTTTAGGAGGTGTAATTGGCACGTGCACCGACATCCAAAAATATGCAAATGCGCTATATTTGGTTTATGACCCAAAACAAGTTGCAAAGTAGAATGTTGACCATTTGCAGTAGGTCGTAGGCGGATCAAAGCAGCATCATGTAATACTGCAGATCCACATGCAGAAACTGGTAAGTTGGTTTTCATCAACATTGGACGTGCAATCAATTGTATATGTTTATGAATGATTCTGCTAGACCGTATGGTGTATGAACATAAGCTGCAGGATGCTCAACATCAATACCAACTGATATGCAATACTCATCAAAAGCCTTTGATGTAAATTCGCCTGCTCCGTCAAGGCGTACGGACTTAATCGAAAAATCAGGAAAATGAGCTCGTAATCTAATAATTTGGGCAAGCAACGTTGCAAATGCATTATTACGAGTAGACTGAAGATTAACATGGGGCAATCCCACAGAAGCATCTATCAATATCATAAAATATCGAAATGGTCCACATGGTGGGTGAATAGGACCACATATATCTCCTTGAATCCTTTCCAGAAATTTAGGAGATTCCATATAATCGTATCGATTCTCTAAACATTTCCATAATATAAGTGGGTCTTTCTGATATAAACATTCTGATTTGAGTTCTTCACACAAATGATGGCGGATTACAATGAGGGTCGCTGATCGTCTGTAAAGAGGTTCAATATTTTCCTCGCAAGTTGTCTTCTTTAGTTGTTTGGCCTCTAGATGGGCTTCGATTTCAAGCTTCCAAGTAATATAGTTTTTCCCCGATAAGTCGAGGGCTGTAAAATCTACACTTGTTAGAGTCGACATATTGAACCTGAAAATTTACGAATTGCCTGTAAAGTTTTGATAGTCCCTTTGGGTTGACTGAAATCTTCTCTACGTCTAGAGCATCATGCTGATAACGTGTCGTGATTGTACCAAAGGAGAGAGATAATTTAAATAGTAAAGGCACTTAAATAACCAAACTCCGTTTTCTATAAATGTATAAGTATACTTTTCTCAACTTACATACCATAATTAATGGTCAAAATGGTGTATTTATAGCAAGAGATGTATGCAACGTGGAGCTTAAAGATGGTAAGGCCTAATTGATGTAGGAACCTCATGTTTGTCATCACAGTGACTCACCCAACTAACACTGCCTCATCTTTTCTCCCATCTTATCATTGAGAAGCTTATAGGGGATTATGTGGGCAACTACCAAAGCCCAATAGCAGCTTGATATCTAATAACCTTATGGGCAGCCACATGTAATATAACAAAAGTTTTAATTTTCTTTTTCATAGTTAGGGATGATAAAAGATTGGATTATTTTCTTCGAAAAAAATTGGATTATTTACTAAATAGCCCCTAGTTTATGATCAGTTTCCTGCCTAGTCTTTAATTTACCAAAAATACGTAGATGACCCCTTTTTTTGCAGTTACCGTCCAATTGATTGTTAACTTTTAAAAAAATTTCTAAAACTTTTCTTTTTTAATTACGACATAGCCAACTTTCTTTCTTTCTCTTTAAAATTTGTTTCTCTCCAATAGTCTCTTTGTCTTCCTGCTCCCTAGATTTTCTCTTTCTAAAAGCTCTTTGGTTTGGAATTGTCGACTTGAACCTCATGAGTTTCATCTTCATGGCTGTTATGAAAATTTAACTCGAATGATGGAAGGCATGGAAATTATCGATCTTTTTGGTGGAAGATGGATGAGCAGATGAACTCGTCGAAGGTAGATAAGACGATTGGAGCTTCAGAATAGAAGAAAAGCAAAAGAAAATAGTAAGTAAACCAACAAATAAAGGTATCGAGTATAATTTAGATCAAAATGTGGTTGCATTCAAACCTGGGGTTTTGTAAATATGGAGTTATAGATATAACTAGATATGAATCTTTCCCTTCCTCGTGGATTTGTGATAGGCCTAAAATAGGTCTATTCCCGCAAGTATACGGGGTCAAGTTATAGTATTTATAATAAGATCGAGTATCGTCCCAAGAGATAGGTAGGTAACTTCGGATATTGAATGCGGGTTTAACCCAATAATCAAGATGTCAATATCTAACTTAGACTAAAACACACACACACCCCTCATAAAATTGATGATTGATATATAAGAAATAAGAAAACAAATGAAACTAACTAAACTATCTAAGAGAGGGGAGAAGATATCTAAGGTTATAAAATCCACCACATAATTTCACTTTATAAAATAAGCACTTAATTACTTAAATCTCTTTTGTATTTACTCGGGATCCAATATAATGAACTATTTGGATTCCGGATGATATTCTAGATAAAACAATTTTATAATTACTAATTCTAATTGTCTTCCTTATAGAGATTCGGATCGCTTAACTATTATTCATCATCTAAAACGCATACTCCATCTAACAACTTAACGAAAGTATGAAATATCTAATTATAAGGCATGAGTAATAGAAAGAAAATCCAATCCATATAGATAAACAATCAATAGACATTAAAGCACATCAAAAGATTTAATTAATCAAGAACAAGTATTATAAAGATCCAAAATGGGTTTCATTTACAACCTTAGATGACTAAATTAACTATACATGGAATCTAGAGTGACATTCATTGACATTGTAAAATAAATGAAAATACTAAGAAATTAATGGAAAAAAATCACCAAGGATGTTCAAATTCCATATCCCCATGTATCTCCAATTTGTCCAAGATTTGCTCCATTTGTGCTCAAGAATCTTACTCCAAGAATTCCAAGTAATAGCTATTTTATTGCCACCCAAATAAGAAAAAGAAAGAGAAGGAAGAAATTAGATCTAGAAAGAAGTTGGAAAGAAGAGATGAAGAGGGTAAAGATGATAGAAGAATATGGAAGGAAGAAGGAGAAAACTATTAATGGAAGAAAGAATAGTGGTAGAGAAGAAGTAGTAGAGAAGAAGTAGTAGAGAAAGATGGAAGAAGAATGGAAAAGATGGATTTAATAGTAGAGAAGAAAGAAAGAAATAGGTAAGAAGAGGTATAGGTTGAGTAGAGAAGAGGAATATTGAAAGGGTTTGTAAGTCTAGGTTTTTAATGGAGGAGAAAGGGACTTATTTATAGGTGGGTTAGGATTTTTGGTGGGTTAAATTGGTAAAAAGTGGAAAGCTGAGGGTCAAAATTGGAATTCTAGGGGTAAAATCACAATCTGGTCGGCGGCTAGGGTTTGTTGTGGGAATTTCGGATGCTAGGGTGTAGCCGGTTATAAGTTAATAGGGTGAGACGGAACAGAAGCCCTTGGATTTTCACGCGCACGGATCTGGGTGGTTAATAGGAGGCCACGTGTCCGGGAGCACCTTAATAAGATGTCTCGGGTTACAAAGAAACATGAGAAAATGGGTCAAACGCTCAGCAGCCGTTAGATCTCGAAAACGCGGAAGGAGACGGTCGAGATTAAAATGTGGTCACGGGACTACCGGATTAAATTGCCTTGCGACATACCGGATCATGCTCATAGGGTCCATTTCGTTGCTAAGCGGAAACGCGGGAATTGGATACGCCGGCCTCTATATTGCGCCACGTGTCTTCTTGTATCCCGCGTGCCCGAATTTCTACCGAATATATCCCACCTGGTCAACAGTATTTGACCCAACTTTGACCTTGATTTATTTCTCCATCCGGACTCCGATTTGACTTCCGTTTTCTCCTACGAACTCGTCTCAACCTCTACTTCTCAACCACGCACTGACCTTGACCAAATTACCAGAATGTCCTTGACTCGAAATGACCAAAATACCCTTCATGCATCTTTTCCTCGTTTTTAACCGTTTTTCACACCTAACTCTGCAAAAGACACCTAATCAGGAAAACCAACCATTTTATTATAATAAAGACTCGAAACCGACTAACTTGGCTAAATTAAACGACTCAGATGAGACATTTTCATGACCCATCAATTTGATGATAAAGAAAATTTGACCGTCGGTCGTGGATTTGATGAGTTTATTGATTGCAAATCTGATTTTGTGAGCAATTTGGGTTTTGATATGGATCATCCTTTTAATTAGAGGGAGAACATCAATTTTGGTTTTGATATGGGTTATCCCCCTCTAGACCGACTACATAAAATATATTTGGGGCTTTTTCTTACGAAGAACCATCAAAATCTTTTACAGGTCTAGAGAGTGATATAGTCAATCCATCGTTGTAAGTGAAGATGAAGACAACGAAAGGAAGAAAGATCACGAACCCTACGATTACATTATTATTGATTCATTTTGGGAAATTCAGTTTCCAGTGTTTCCTATTTACGTTTCCATTATTGTTGATTCATTTTGGGAAATTTAGTTTCTTTTCTCGGCGATGGAATGAAATCTTTGTTGAAGGAGATTTTAGAACTCAGGCTAGTACAGGGAAGTTTGTTGAAGAAGGTAATGGAATCTTTAAAGGATTTATTGAACGACACCAACTTCGACTGCTTGGCGATAGGATTCTCTCTTCAGATCATGGATTCAAGTCATGTTGCTCTTATTTCTGTTTTACTTAGATCTAAGGGTTTTGAACATTACCGATGTGGTCGAAACATATCCATGGGAATAAAATTTGAGAATCTGAGTCAAATCCTTAAATACGCTAGTAACGATGATATTAACACCATCAAAGCTGATGATGGTGGTGATACCGTCACCTTGATGTTCGAAAGCCCTAGTAAGTCCTTCGTTTTGTTTTCTATAAACCCTAAATCAAGAAAAGTTCATTCCGACACAAAGATCATACTAAAACCCTACATTTGAGGTTTGATTTCTGCAGAAAACTCTAGGGATTTTGTGTTGTTTATGTATATAGTTTGTATCAAACAAAAATGTTTGATTTCAGCTAATTTAAGGTAAAGTTAACTTTCAGATAAGACAAGATTGCAAATTTTGAGATGAAGCTTATGGACATAGTGAGCATCTTGGAATACAAGAAGCAGAGTATCATGTTATTGTTCGAATACCATCTTCGGATTTTGTTGATTGTTGATTGAAGGTTTTTGGACTTGTTGAGATTGTTGATTGTTTTCAAGTTGTTGAAGAGAGATTTGAGAAGATGAGTTCAAACAATTTCTCATTTTGATTTGGTTATTTCCTAAATAGCCCCCAACTTTGGGACCGGTTTCCTGCCTAGCCCCCTACTAATACCCAGATGGCCCCTTTTTTGAGCTACCGTTATAACACCGTTAACTAGTCATCACCTTCTCTCCTCCATCTCATCACCTCTCTCTGCCACCTCATTTTCTCGCCACCTCATCGTCTTCTCCGGCGAAGGTCGCCGGCCGAAAAAATGGTTGGCCGACGACCTTTGTCGGAGAAGACAATGAGGTGGCGAGAAGATGAGGTGGCGAGAAGATGAGGTGGCGAGAAGATGAGGTGGCAGAGAGAGGTGATAAGATGGAGGAAAGAAGGTGATGACCAGTTAACGACAACTCAAAAAGGGGCCATCTGGGTATTTTTGACAAAATAGGGGGCTAGGCAGGAAACCTGTCACAAAGTTGGGGGCTATTTGGGAAATAACACTTTTGATTTTTCTTTACCCTCTATGTAAAAAAATCATTTAGAGAGATAGAAAGCTAATTAAGAGAAGATAAACTCATAGATGATGACAAAAAGAGAGTTTTTAGAGAGAGAGAAAAGGACTTCATGTGAAAGAATTAAAAGAAGGATTCTTTTGGCAAAAATATAAAGTTAACGGTCTTTTGACGTTAACGACAAAAAATAGTACTAGGTATTTTCGATAAACTAGGAGGTTAAGCGAGAAGCTAGTCATAAACTAGGGGGTTATTCGGAAAATAACCTTAAAAAATTCTAATGATCAAAGTATAAAATATTTTTAAGTACACGTAACATCATACTTAAATTACTTAACTAGTCTTCCAAATTCGAAAAGTTTCACTTTTAACCGTCAATAGATGAGAAATATTAAGAATAATAAAGAGAGAGAAAGATAGACGAGAGAAGAGAATATACATATGAAAAATTAAAGAGTTTCATTTTTTGATGAAGGGGTATTAATGAAGTGTATGTATTGCACAAGGAAGTAGGAGAGATGTATTGACCAACACAATTTTTACAATACCAACACAACTTAACTAAAGAAAAAGTAGTGACAAAAATATATTTATGTAAAAGTATTAATGCACTCAATTTTACATAATACCAATAACAATATTTGAAGTATATTGATGTAATTAAATAAATGCATATACACAATTTAAGTGAATATTGGATAGACGCAATTATATGAATTAAAGAAGTATTCATCTAACAAATAAGTATGATCTGGAAAACCAAATTCAACAAGTAAAACTAGTATATTTTGCATAGGAAACTTAATATCTCACAACTACGAAATAGTAGTTTCAAACTGACACAATGGATCTCAACCGCTTCATCAATACCGCCTATCAACAGTTAACCAAAGAAGTCTATAAAAGGTAATGAACTTCCCTCGGAGAAGGCACGAACACAAAACCTACGAGTAAGTCACAATTCTTAAAATCAGGTTCCCACAATACTTGATTATTTAACAGTAAGGGCAATCTGACGGCCTGAACGTTAGAAAAATTTCCGAGTTCCTTGCAGTTTTCTCCACCATATCGAGAAGAACAAAGCAAGATTCAACGTAGCAGTCTCAACATCTACAATAAGAACAAATTTTGACATAATCACAGGTTATTAAGCTCTTCCACTCCTTAATTTCTCATCGTTCAACTGAGAAGTGACGAGACTCGTGATGACTCCAAAAAAGGTTATCAGTTGGCTACGGTCATTAAGTAAAAAAAAACAAAAGCCTAACAGGCCAGTCCTTACCAAGTCAACAAGGAGGTTGAATCCGAAAGAGGACTACTACTCAAGCCTAAAATCAGGGGGCCAGTACGATTGTCCTAAGCGCCTAAGCCTTGATCTGGCTCAAATACGACCAGCATGTCATGGGATTTAAGAGATGACAAGGTGGTCCGCATAAGTGGGGTCGGAACCTCAATCCCGAAATATGGGGAGGGGGGTTGAAACGTGCCTGATGCTTTACCGACTTAATCTTGAATCCAATCAAAGATATCAATCACTGAGGATCTTTAGTATTTAATAAACTTGGGACACACAAGTCCCACGAGGAGGAAACTTTCCATACATAATTTACAAAATGGGAAATACGATCTATCATAAATAGAGAGTATCATTGAAAAATGGAACTTGCCTTTATCAATAATACATGATAATGCTAAAGAGGAGTTATAATATCTCACAACTATGAAATAATAGTTCCAATTTAATATGATGGATCTCAACCGCCTCATCAATACCGCCTATCAACAGTCAGACAAAGAAAGGTAATGAACTCGCAACGAAGAAGGCAGAAACACAAAAACCTACGAGTAAGTCACAGTTCATAAACTCGAGTTCACTCAATACTCAATTATTTAACTCCAAAGGCAATCTAATTGTATTGAGCGTCAGAGAGGTTTCCGATTTCCTTGCAGATTTTGTGCCCAGATCGAAAGGAACAAAGCGGGATTCAACTTAGCAGTCCTAACATCTTGAATGATATTAGAAGAACAATTTTTGACATTATCAATTCTCTTGTACTGTCTAACGATATTTATGTTATAAGTACAACATTTTTAGCATTACTCACAATGGAGGACAAGGTAGCAGGTGTTGAAGTGCGACGACACCGTTTGCACCCCCTTCTTTATGTATACCACATGATAAATATTTAGAGACATACATTTAATGATCTTTTGGATGATCCATTGTGATGAGGGCTGGTCTGACCCCACGTAAAAAAAAATCTTATCAAAAATATAATACAAAAGTCTTCGATACTCGTTGTCAAGATCTACACAAACTTAACATGGTATTAGATGTAGACACCCACTTAATAAGTTTTACATGTTTTACATCATTAGACGAAAAAACACATGTATATGAATGGACACGCCAATCTCTTCCAGTTTCTTCTGTTCCAGACGCACTGATTGTACACGAAAGGAAATAAAAAAAAAAAAACTTAAGCCACAAAATCAAAATATCCAATTTATCTGGGAAACTCAACTAGAGATTGGTCATAGAAGATATGGACTTGAGCCACAACACCCAAAGATTCGAACTTAAGCTTCAACTAAGTAATGTTTATATGTAAGATATGAACTGATAATTTATAAACTTTTCCTTCCTTGAATTGAAGATATGACAAATAAAAGAAATGTTGAACCCCTATGCCATACAATCCAAGTATCAAGATAACTAACTTTGTTGATAACCCTTAACAAAAAAAAACTAACTTTGTTGATATAATCTTTCTAATGCATGGTGATTCACTTATCAAAATAGAAGTTTTTAGCTGCAAAGTAGTTCTTCTTTAGTTTCTTTCCCCTTTTGGCTAGTATGTAGAAGTTTATCATTTCAATGCATCAACCAATTATGATATTGTTTAATCTACAAGTAGTGCAATTGAAGAGGAAACTTAGAAGTAATACTTGGACAATACAAGAGAAGCTTACGAACGGAAAAGAATTTTATTCTTAGTTTTTCTTGCTTGTAACTCTTGGTAGAAGAGGTATTTATAGATGTACAATATGTGTACAACAGTGTTTTGGATCAGAACAAATCAAATTCAAAATTGAAAATGATTGGAAAATATTTGTTGCAATATTGAAGCCTAATTTTACTTTATGCTTTATCAACCCCCACCCCCTGCCCCCCTCAAGCCAAACGTTTGGACTTTGAAGTGAAAAAGCTCGGAGCAAAGAAGTTTATGTCGAGCTTTGGCTAATCCTTTAGTGAATATATTTGTAACCTGATGATGTGTTGGTTCGTAGACAACCTTTAGAGCGCCCATGGTTACTCTCTCACGAACAAAATGATAATCAAGGTCTATATGTTTGGTCCTTGAATGTAAAACTGGAATTAAAGCCATATAAGTGGCACTTATATTATCGCAGTGAAAAGTAGACGAAAGCTTCATATAATCCTGAAATCGCGTAATAAGAATTAGATCCATGCAATCTCAGTTGTAGTGATAGCCATGTCTCTGTATTTTTTTTTTTTGGTGCTCGACCCTGACATAGTTGGTTGCTGTTTAGAAGCCCATGAAATGAGATGATTATATAGATATACACAATGACCATAAATTCAACTTCTAGTATCCAGATCACCAACCAATCAACATCCAAGAAGCATGAAGTTGAGATTCAAACTTCGAATTTGAAAGTCTAAATTGGTGCAAAAAAATTATCCCCTTTGAGAGTTACTTTTAAATAGCGAAACGCTTAACTGCTGTAAAGTAGATTTCAGTTGGTGAATGCATAAATTGGCAATTTTGATTAATGAAGTATGTAATATCTGCTCGTGTTAACGATAAATATTGTAAACCTCCAACAAACGAACGATATAAGGTGATGTTATGAATTTTGTCACCTTTATGAGAAGACATTTTACCACGACATGAACTTAGCGTTGACATAGGTTTGAAGTTAAGAAAATCAATTTTATTGAGCAAGTCAAGTGTGTACTTGGTCTGAGTTAAGAAGATTCCATTATCTAAACTTGGACTTGCATTCTCAAAAAATGATGAATATCTCCTTATCAGTACTCGAAAATTAGTAATGTAGACATGAGACTAATTTAGATATTTGTAAAGAGTCTGATCCTACAATCAAAATATCATCTACATAGAGAAATAACACTGTAATAGAGTTAGTAGTCTGATAAATAAAGGAACTATTTGATTTGGATGCTACAAAGCCCAAGTGTTTTCAAGAAATTAGTAAATCTGGTGAACCATGCTTGGGAGCTTGCTTTAGACCGTAAAGTGCTTTATGTAGTCGACAACATGATTATGATAATTCTGGTTTATAAAACTTAGGGGGGGGGGGGGGTAGTGGTTGGGGATTTGGAGGGACATTGCCATGTCCCTCCAAATCCTATGTTATTGGTTGGGGACATTTTAAATGTCCCCAAATGTCTGTGTTATTGGTTGGGGACATTTAAAATGTCTCTAAATGTCTGTGTTATTCGTTTGAGACATTTCAAATGTCCTGAAATGTCTGTGGTATTCGTTAGAGACACGAAATTAAGGACATTTCAAGACAAATTGGTTTTGGAGACATGTGAGGACATTTTAGTGTAAATTTGGAGAGCTTTTGGAGAGATAAATGTCTCTCAAAATATGGAAGACACTTGTGGACATTTCATTAAGAAATATAAAAATAATTATTATTATCAAATTAGATTAAATAATTTATAATAAATAATATATAAAAATATTAATTATTATAATACTTTATTATAGTAATAATGATATTATTGCCATTACTATATTATACTATTATTATATTATTATAATATTATCTTATTATTATATTATTATACTATATTATTATTATCTTATTATATGTTACTATATTATTGTATTATTATATTATATTATTACTATATTATATTATTATTATTATTATTATTATTATATTATAGTAATAATGATATTATTATCATATTACTATATTATATTATTATTATCCTATTATTATTACATTATTTTCTTATATTACTATATTATTGTATTATTATTATTATATTATTATATTATTGTATTATTATTATTATATTTTATAATATTATCTTATTATATTACTATGTTATATTATTATTATCTTATTATATGTTACTATATTATTGTATTATTATATTATTATATTATTATATTATATTATATTATAGTAATAATGATATTATTATCATATTACTATATTATATTATTATTATATATATATATATATTAGTATACTATATAAAATAATACATATTTACCAATTGTCCATCAATGTTCACAGATATCTACGGATGGCTACCAAAGTCGAAAAATATATTTTGGAAATAATGGTACAATTATTTTTATTTCATATGATTAAACGATAATGATAAAATTAAATAAATAAATGTCCACCAATTGTCCATAAATGTCCTCAGATATCCACAGACGTCCACAAAACTCGAAAAATATATTTTTAAAATATAAGTACAAATATATTATTTTGTATGGTTAGACAATAATCTAAAATAATAAATGCCTACCAATTGTCATCCATGATGAGATAATAATAATAATAATAATAATAATAATAATAATAATAATAATAATATCCACTACACATTTTGTCCATGGATTCAATATGTTGAAATGTCTCCAAAACATTTTGTCTATAAACCAAATGTCTTGAAATGTCCATAAAGACTTTTTGTCCATGAACCAAATGTCTTAAAATGTCTATAAAGACATTTTGTCTACAGATAAATGTCTCGAAATGTCTTAAAATGTCTCGAAATGTCTACGAGACATTTTGTCCACGAATGTCTTCCTAAATCCCTATCCACTACCCCCGCCCTTAGAGGTTGATGCATATAAATCTCCTTGTCGAGGTAACCATGTAAAAATGTATTTTAAAAATCAAGTTGTCTGATTTTCCAACCAAAAGTCACTAGAACACTAAGAACTAGCCGAATTCTGACTAGTTTAACCACCGGTGAGAACGTTTCATCACAGTCTAATCCATATTCTTGTGTATATCCCTTAACTACTAGTGTGACTTTTTAACGATCCATAATGTCATTTATCTTTAGTTTACCCATTTACAACCTACTAAATTCATGGATAGTTGTTTGGGCACACAACATTTATTTCGCAAAAGAGCATTAAAATAATCAACCGTGGCTAGTTGCCAATTACGATCCTCAGTGTAACAAGTTGGCTCAACCGGTAAAGGAGATAAAGTTGTTAGCAAAGCATTAGAAATGGGATACTTCGTAGATAATATAGAATTAATAATTTTGGGTTTGGATATACCTTGTTTTGATTGAGTTATCATATTTTGATTAAAACGACATTGGAGATGGCTCTGCTTCAGAAGGTGCAGAATCAGTGTCATTTTGTACAACATTGTCTTTATTAGGTCTTGTACTTGTGGTGGATGATTGAGGATCATTAATAGGTTGATTAGTTATGGAACGAGGTGGAAATGCTGAAATATGGTCGACATGATTACGTGTAGATGAGATATGAGTGGGTGAAGTAGGTTTGACATAAGAGGGTGTTGTGGTGGTGGTCATGGATGTTGTTTCCATACATATCTATTTTGGAGCTTCATCGAGTTTTCCTTCCTGAGTGCTATTTTGCAAATCACAAAGGGTAAAAGGAAATAGGTTTTCATAAAATAAAGCGTCTCTAGAAATATAAATTTGAGAAGTCGTAAGTCCCAAATATTTGAATCCTTTGTGTGATTGACTATAGCCGAAAAAAACAATGGATACTCTTGTAGTTTAATTTATTTTTACGATATATGGTCAAAAGTGGAAACCCATGACACCTAGAAACCTCCATAAAATTGTAATCAGGTGAGCGATTATATAAAATAGAGAAGGGATCGAGATTCATTTTTCAAAATAGGAGTTGGAAGTCTGTTGATGATATAAATTGCAGTACTAAATGCCTCATGCCAAAAAGATTTTGCAATGGCTATGATGGAGAATGGTCAAACCTGTTACTACAATATGCCTAATATTTAGCTCAACCACTCTGTTCTTTTGTGGAGTGTGAGGACAAGATCGTTGACAAAACACTTCATTTTCAATGAGAAAGTCTCTGAGAGCACGAAAAACATATTCACCTCCACCATCACTTTTTTAATTTGAATCTTTGCATTAAAACAATTTTCAATTAGAGTTCTAAATTTTTTGAAACACCTTATCATTTAGAAAATACAACCATGTAAACCGTGTGCGATCGTCAAGTATTGAAAAATAGCGAAAACCTGAAATGGAAGTAATAGGTGAAGGACCCCATTCAAAATTGAAAATGATTTGGAAATATTTATTGTCACATTGAAGCCTAATTTTACTTTATATAACAAATATATAGACAAATTGAAGTTTTTTACACTTTCAAATACTAACAAATGACTACGGAATAAGGTAACTCACCCAAAGTGATTCCATTTCTGATTTATTAGAGCATCCACTGTAATTTGATGATTCATGATTTTTTCTTATAGAAAGACTAATTTATTGCACATTCATTGATTTTCATGAATTCAAGTTGGTAATCAGGTGTTTGCAGATTTAATAAGTAAAATGTGATTTGAAACGACCCAAGCATCCATTATTATCTGCTTGCAAGAAGCTTGCAGATCTAGCCACTACACGAGAGTCGTTCGCTGATATTAGTGTGATGGTAAATTGGTAATCGATTTGTCGAACTTTATTTGATTCACATATTAGGAGAATGAATTGGGTTTTGCTTGCAAATATTTTTTTTATATGAAAACTTGTTGAGCTTGAATTTAAAGGTTATTTTTTCTTGTGGTTTGCACATTGGAAATACTTGATTAGAGAAGTAAATTAGGCAACTTATGTCAATTCAGAGAAGTGCAACAATAGTTGTTTATAAATACAGGTCGTCCAAGAAGATTGAAAGAAGGGGAGTTAGAAGTTAAAACTATGTGATTGTCTTCCCCATGGTGGGAATTTGTTTGCCTCAAGTTATATCCTTGTAACGTTATATGCATGAAAACCTACATAAAAAGCAAGTAATGGACGATCATCGAAGTTATGGGTTAAATATCACACATTTTATACCTAATTTTCTATTGTTTATACAAAAAGTAACTTGGGGAAATATCATTACCAATAGGATATAGTTCCTTCTCTGTCTTGTATTTTTTCATCGTCTAGAGCTTAAAATTTATGCTAAGCTTCCAACCCTACAGTTGGTCAGTGAATATATTAGCATGACATTCGTACTTTATGTTTCCTTTGTTTGTACATGAATTTTTGCAAATCATGAGAAATATTATTGAAATTCAACAATATTTTAAGATTATTTCAAAGTTCTTATCAACACACCATGATTTAGAGCATTACCAATGTGAGACTCAAATTTTAGAGTGTCACGTAGGATGTTTAGATTCTTTTTCCAAAAAATTGATCTCCAATGGGAGACTGTTTGGAACTTTATGATAACATGGAGGTAGTTATTTTATAGTGTCATCTTGAGGATCTCAAAGAGCTTCTCGAATGAAATACATGATAAGATCTCTATTAGTCTAATATGTCAAGTCTTAATTGAGATTCTCATTTCGAGGTGGCAAAATAAAGATCCTCTAACTTTTGTGCGTCTCTAGTGTAAATCTCTAAAGTTATTTGTTTACTTATGTGACATTATTAACAATTATCTGATTACATTGATTATCCCGTTCATGCATGCTCCTTGGGTGTGTCACATGGAGGCGGTTAAGGTTTGGGAAAGTGCCACACCATTATACAACATGTTTTTAGTCTCTTTTAGCACCCCCGCCTAAAAAGATCCGAGTGGCGATGGGATGACCTATTTCAAGATCATATGATCCACATGTCCGCTTGGGAGGGCTAATAGGTCAGGTACGAGGAAAACAACCGTAAAAGAGATACTAGATGCCCCCTCCGATGCAGTTCACGATGCGGAGTTGCCAACTTGCTAAGATAGGTAGTTTGTTGTTAGAATATCCATCCTACTAGGAAGTTGGACAATTAAAGGTGTCTCAAGAGAACGCCCTAGCAATAGAGTGTTCTCTTAAGATTTCTTTATTTAACTACCACCAAATCATCTTAGAGATCCAACTGGGGTTTGCATTGAAGATTTTTTTTAAGAAAGAAGTCTAAATTTTTTGTGGCAATTAGAGTTGATAAGATAGAGTTTTGTGTTAGAGATTTTCTAAATGTCTTAATTTTCAAACTTTAGATTTAAACACAAACCTTCTCGATTAACTACATTTTTCTATTAAAAGTAAGAGTGACGTGTATTTCAAATAGAGTTACTTTAGAGATCCACATTTGAAACAATTTTTAGAGGATCTCCATTTTACTACTTAGGAAAGAGAATCTCAATTGATCTTCGACACATTAAACATTTAAAATTTTAAATGTCTTACATTGAAGATGCTCTTATTAGATCCAACAATACTCCAAATCTCTAAAAATTCAAAGAATGGTGAATAGTGCCCCTTCATATTTGGAAAGGCATTGTTAATTCCCTTCGTCGACAGTAGCATAGAGGGAGAGATAAGAGAAGAGGAAAAGAAGAAGAAGAAAGAAATTTTATTTTTTGAATTCAAATTTTTGAGTTAACAGTCGGTGACCAACGACTTTTCGCTGAAAAACAATGAAAATGGACATCGCCCTCAAAACCACATTAACAACTATGTGGGTGGAGTTCTAAAAGATGAACTCCAAATGATAGGATATGCCAATTTCAAAGGGACATATCATGGTGCTCTAGCGGCTTTGAGTGAAGTTTCAAAACTATGGGTCTAATCTTTGAAATAAATATACTATCTCGAGGTTAAATCCTCTGGCTATAAACTTGCCAGATACATGACTTTTTTTATGGAGTGTGGGAGAATATCATTTCTCATTTTTTCATTTGCTGTTGTAATTAAATCTTCACAAACAAGAGAGAGAAAAACGAAAAGTAAAAGTCCTTCCTTCGATTGTTCTCACATCTCTCCCTCTCTCTCTCTCTCTCTCTCTCTCTCTCTCTCTTCGACTGTGAGGGTTATAGATTTCTTAGCTGCTTCAGATCTCGCAGCGATCGAAAGCTCAAAGGCAGTTTATCTCGTCTCTTACTGTTGAAGAATCCTGGTTCTGAAATCTCTCTAGGAGGTTATAATCCTCCTTCGTAAATTATATTTCTCGGTTTGAAGCGTCGATCTAGACGCCATGGCTGCCGCAAATGCTCCAATCACCATGAAGGAGGTGTTGACGGTACGATTCGTTTCATTACATTTACTTTTTCTTTTCTTGAGCTGAATTCATGACAAAATCACTGTTTTCGTCCGATTTGTTCCTTTATTTTTCTGATTTGAAAGGCTTAAATTCAATCTCGTATGATTTTTCT
This sequence comes from Eschscholzia californica, assembly GCF_041429995.1. Classification (NCBI taxonomy): domain Eukaryota; kingdom Viridiplantae; phylum Streptophyta; class Magnoliopsida; order Ranunculales; family Papaveraceae; genus Eschscholzia; species Eschscholzia californica. Next base: position 37,152,207 of record NW_028238420.1, on the reverse strand, counting down.
GCAGTTTCGTAGTTGGAGTTTAGATAACTAGTTAGTAATTAGATTCTAAGTGAGCCATATAATCATCTAGGTCACTGTTATGCTGCATTTTTCTACAAATTAGTTAATGTTGTAGTTGTTCTTTTGTGAATTGTTGATTCAAATATTGGTCAGAATTCAGATCTGTTCAATGGATCATGATCTCATTTATCAATGCTTGATCGATTGTTGTTATGCTTTCATATAGTGATTAACATATCATCTTAATGTGTTATACTAATGTCATTTCGTTTGATTATCTGATATCAGTTACCTACTATTGGAATTACTCCACAATTCATCACGTTTACACATGTAACGATGGAATCTGATAAGTACATATGTGTGCGGGAAACGTCACCACAGAACAGTGTTGTCATCATTGATATGAACATGCCTAATCAGCCATTAAGGAGGCCTATAACTGCAGATTCGGCGTTGATGAATCCTAATAGTAGAATTCTTGCTTTGAAAGGTAAAAATTTAATGTATAAGTCTTTTGATTCTGCATTTACCACTTTTGACCTCATCCTCCTTGATTTGCCCGTCGCATCTTGCAGGATTTAAAATGAAGTAGTTTCGGACGAGACCTCGTTCTTATTTCCTATTAAATTCCCGGACCCTGCATTTACTAAAATTTAGCTAAATAACTGCTGAACTGCATGATAATCACTTTACAAGTTGATTTTACCACTTACCAATTGCAACTTTTGGCTATTATGTTGTATCCTGGTTTTGTAAAAACTCTTGTTCTCTTTTTTCACTACCCTTGTTAGTCTCCAAACTCCTAAAACAAATATACAAGTCATAGATGGTGCTAGTGGACTGGCATCTGGTTCAAAGTTCATCTTCCGCAAAAAGGAAAAAAAATGAAAATGTCATACGCAATTAATTTTCTTTTCCTAACTAATTTCTGCTCATAATGAAATACTTTGAATGTGTTCCTATGAACAGAAGAAATGTCTTTTGTGTTTACGTGATTCACTAGGAAGGTTTTCAAAATTTCGAGCTTCAGGACTAGAAATTATTTGTTTTATATAACTATATAAGTAGGTTAGGTCCACTTGTCCAACCTATGTTTCTTAATTTGTACAGACAGTTTACATTCGAAAATGGAGTAGTTTCTATTTTATAAAATTGCTAACTTCTCATAGTCTCTACAAAGTACAAAGTTACACCCTTATCAGTTTTTACTTCACGATTTATTTGAAGGACAAAGTACAAAGTTACACCCGTATTTAGGCGTGAGCTTACGAAGGACAGAGGATTTACTACGGTTTAGTTCAAATGGGCTATTTGGTTTCCAAAAGTTAGTTATTTTAGTTCTTTAAGATACTTAACTTCTCGCAAATACCCTGAACCCCGATATCTATGAATAGTATATCCAAATAAACCAGAAGAAGTGGATAATAACACGATTTATTTGATCTCCTGTTCTAATATTTCTGGTTATTTTAGTGAAGATTCAAGTTATTTCATATTTATATGAAATATAGATATCTTAGAATGTTCTGGAGTAGACTTAGTAGAGGCAATCTTCAAGGAAGATTCTAGGGAAGGCAATTAGATTTCCTAAAGATTTTCATAATGGTTGTGAAACACATCAAAGATACAAAAAGTTCCCGAGTTCTGGTTCTAATAAATCACAATCCCTTTTGTTTCATGAACTCCTTATCCTACACACTATGATGATCTTTCATTTTAACTGCATCTATGCAATATGCTTAGACCTCTGTAAGCTCACGGGTCCCCATAAATTTATACTGTTATGGATTTCTCTGCTCTCCTGTCCCCATTCAATAACTTGTTCTCGATGCTAATGGTTGCAACTCTCCTCTCTTGGTTGTTCCTGTATTTATATCCCTTTAGGACCACAGTGCAGTCCGTAAAGTTTGCTACATGACTTTATTCTTTGATTTGAGTTCTAAATGTTTGTTAACTCTTCTTTATGACTAACGAATGTACATTCGTTGTGAAGCTCAACTTCCGGGAACTAGTCAGGACCACTTACAAATATTTAACATTGAAATGAAAGCGAAGATGAAGTCACATCAGATGCCTGAACAGGTAATCAATCATTTTGTCTTGTTATGCTCATATGTCATAGATTTTGCTTGATTTGTGCCTAACATCGATTTTATTTATAGATTGTCTTTTGGAAGTGGATCACTCCCAAAATGTTAGGACTGGTCACACAAACCTCAGTATACCATTGGTCAATTGAAGGTACATATTTCCCTCAAATATGATATTAGGATATTTGATTTTTCTGCATATAATTATTTTTTTCATATTTAGTGTTTACGTAGTAACTAACACTCTAACAGGAATTTGGAAGATTCTCTGTACTTTGATTGCAATTACATGTTTTTGGGTCGATATCATATGCAGGTGACTCCGAGCCTGTGAAGATGTTCGATAGAACCGCTAACTTAGCGAGCAATCAGATAATCAACTACAGATGTGATCCTTCTGAGAAATGGCTGGTTTTGATTGGAATAGCTCCAGGATCACCCGAGGTATTTACTTCTGTCAATTAATGCTTTCAACATTTCCTCCCTCTGACAAGAGGTGCATGACTCTGTTTTCTATGTTCCTTATTTGAAGCTAACTAGCTCCATGTTGCAGCTTTACATCTATGTCACAACCTAAAATTAACAAGTTATCAATAATAGGCATAAGTTATAAAAATGATCGACATTGAAGATTTCTCTTATCGCCTTTTCTAGCAAGTAGTTGATATTACAGTATATTGGATAATAGCTACTAGCTGTTACAATATACAAAGTTTAAGTGATACTGATATGTCTGATAATCTGAGTTACGGGCGGATGTTAAGAGAAATCAGTGAGGCACCTTAGCTTAACCCTCAAGTTGGTGGCGTGGTAGGTGAGGAATGTCTAACTCAGATCCTTTCATTAGTCTCAGTGATGTCTTTGCTAATGAGCTATTCTTACGGGATGGACTCAAATTTTGGAAGGTTGTTTTGGAGGCTGATCTCCCACCAAATTATATGGTCAAGTTGAAAAGTCGGAATTCAAATGGCCTTAGCTCAGCTATTTGGACCCTTCAGGGGCCAATATAGATCTTCTGTGCTACTCGGTTAGGGGACTGAAAGTGGTGAAACACTTGTATTTTTTTTCTGATATTCTCTGTTAAAAGAGGGAAACTCGGTCGCTCCAATATTGAGCATGAGAGGCACTGTTTTCGATGTAATTCATTATCTTTTGTATATTCTCTTTTATCTTTTGAAAAAAATTGTGGTGCCAAAAGATTGACTTGTAAGAGATAGCGTGGTGGTACAAAATTCGGTAGTCAATACTAAAGCAATAACATATAAGGTTTGGTAACTCCGAAACATCGATATTCTACAATGTAATTTTCTTCTAAAAATTGATCATGTTTTTTTTGATAGCCCTCGCCTGTGCATTGCATGCCAAGTTTGATTGTATAATTTCTTGAGTTAGAATTTGTTACATTACTTTATATTCTGTTGGTCATATTAATTGCTACTAATCCCTTTCTGAGGTTTTCCAACTTGTTTCAATTTATATTATGTTAATGTGGAAATTTGAGCCTTAAACTCCCCATCTTCCAATTTTGTTGGCAGAGACCTCAACTGGTCAAAGGGAACATGCAGCTTTTTTCTGTGGATCAGCAACGTAGCCAAGCACTTGAGGCACATGCAGCATCTTTTGCTTCGTTCAAAGTATGCCACGTTCTTTAGTCCTTGAGACTCTAACCCTACGAATGGGCCTTTCAACTATTTGATTCAATTTTCTCTTTAAAAATAATGGATTTGAGTCATTGAGTGTATGAAAATTCTAAGACTAGGAGCTCTGTTGCATTGATCCAAACGTGTTAACTACAAAAATTTTATCTTTTAAGTGGATCAAAACATTAGAAATCATCAGTTACTCACTTTTGTTGTTTATCTCACCAAGGCTGATCAAAATATCATTATTGTGTTGTAGAAAACTTATGGTTGTTCTCAATAGTCAATAGGTGTTTCTCCTTAACACAAAACGAAATCCGTATACAAGTGAAGTGACGGTATCACCACTAATGGCCGACTTAGGAATTATATAGTGTATCAGTGTTTTGGATATGATATCTGGATATCTGTTTTTGTTCATCTACATTTGACATAAATTTGTATGGGGCAATCAGCTTGACTTGAGTAAGTTTATTTGTATTTGATTGGCTATTTTCCAGAACAGAGAAAGTTTTAGAACTTTATACGAGATATATTAGTGACATGAACAACTGAATATCATCTTGTTACTTAACTTACATCTTGTGTAAAATATAAGGTTAAAGCAATTAAAGGTATGGCGATTCTTAGTACAACAAGCATAATTAGTATAGCTTATATCGCTTTGTTCTTACAAATTAACAGGTGTCGTCTTAGATAATGATTGGATTTGCATGTCGTACACAGGTTCCTGGGAATGAAAATCCTTCAATTCTTATCTCTTTTGCCTCAAAGACTATGAATGCTGGACAAATTACATCAAAGTTGCATGTGATCGAACTCGGCGCTCAACCAGGTAGGCTTATTGTTGCAGTTTTTTGTTCTATTATTCAAAAAATGTTCCTTTACATTCTAATCCGAACTTATACACATACTCTTCTTCATATACGGTTTGTCTTTTATCTTTATCATTTATCTTTTCCATGTAGTGATTGATCACAATGTTTCTACTTTCTGCTTTAACAATCACTATCACATCATAATATTCTCATTTCATATCTGAGAAAATCACTTGCAATGGACAAAGACATACCTTTCTTACGTATTCTTGTTAGTTTGAACTTCGGTCTGTTATTCACCATTAATCTTGTGAAACTTAACAGGGAAGCCGGCTTTTACAAAGAAACAAGCAGATCTTTTCTTCCCTCCAGATTTTGCCGACGACTTCCCTGTAGCAATGCAGGTACATAAACTTTAACACTTATTTGATTAAGTCCTATATATTCAATACCAACAACGTGATGCCAACTTCGACTGTTTACAGATATCACACAAGTACAGCTTGATATATGTGATTACAAAGCTCGGACTTCTCTTTGTGTATGATCTTGAGACAGCAACAGCTGTTTATAGGAACCGAATTAGTCCAGATCCTATCTTTTTGACAACAGAAGCTTCCTCGGTCGGAGGGTTCTATGCTGTCAATCGGCGAGGGCAAGTTTTACTTGCGACTGTCAATGAGGCAACAATAATCCCATTTGTTAGCGGCCAAGTATGTTGTTGATCTACTTTGCTTTTCTTCACTATTATGATATATGATAATCAAAGTTTGCCTAATTTTATTATGTAATTGTTGTAGTTGAACAATCTGGAGCTTGCTGTTAATCTTGCCAAAAGAGGAAATCTTCCTGGGGCAGAAAACTTGGTAAATCTGTCTTTTGTTTTGTTCTTGTTGTGGTGCCGAGTCTTGTGTAGCCTTTAAAACTGAAATTAACCAAGGAACATTGTCGGTAGTTGAGTTATCAGTCATACTGAGATCATTATTCTCAGTTCTTACTAGAGTGAAGCAATACATTTATAGCTGAACATTGCAAGCTAATTTGTTTGGATGCATTTGAAAATACTTCTTTAAGGAGCTGGGGGCATAGGTCAGCTCTCCACGTTCACTAAAATAACTAACCCCATAAGTTCTAGATTTATTAATATTGGAGAAAGGATCTCAGAGCAACTCTATGTGTTGTGTTTGATGACTGTGCGCAGTTATGTACAGTCTATCTGCTGAGAGCGTCACCTTTTTCTGTGTCACTTTTTTCTTCAGAATTACATGTTCAGCTATGTATCTTTGGCTTCTTTATCAGGTTGTTCAGCGTTTCCAAGAACTATTCGCACAGACAAAATACAAGGAGGCTGCGGAACTTGCTGCGGAATCCCCACAAGGAATCCTAAGGACTCCAGATACAGTTGCCAAATTTCAGGTACTTGAGTTCTTTTGAGGTGTTTCTTAAAGCTCCATTCTGATACAAATTGGAGTTGTCATAAGGAGTGGTTATTCGATCTCCTTTAGTAGAAGTTCGAATCTGTGACCTTTTCAAGCTCTAAACGGGGTTTTAAGCTTGTTCATCTGCCCTGCCACAAATGATGCATGATATTATTATTGGGTTGTATTTTGTAGAGTGTTCCAGTTCAATCTGGACAGACGCCACCATTGCTGCAGTACTTTGGGACACTGCTTACTAGAGGAAAGCTCAATGCATTTGAATCATTGGAGCTATCACGACTTGTTGTGAATCAGAACAAGAAGAATCTTTTGGAAAATTGGTTGGCTGAGGATAAACTTGAATGTAGCGAGGAACTTGGAGACCTTGTGAAGGTATATGGCCAACTCAAAATTGAGCTTGTCCCATTTTTGTTTGTTCCAAACTTGCTTCCGTTGTGTTTTCCATTTCGAGTTTATGTTAATAGCCCAAGAAACATCAAACTGAAGGGCAATCCTTTTTTCTAATGGTGGTTTTGCTTATATCTTTCTCATACGTTGATTCTTATTTCTGTATAGACTGTAGATAATGACCTAGCGCTTAAAATATATATCAAGGCCAGAGCTACTCCAAAGGTTGTTGCAGCTTTTGCTGAGCGAAGGGAATTTGATAAAATTCTCATCTACTCAAAACAGGTAATTCATTGTGCTTTTATACCGATGTACTGGCATTCTGCAATGTCTTACCAGTACAGGTAATTTCTTCTAAGATCTACAAATTTTTTTATGAAACCATCACATTATGCGGAGGGTAGATAATGACCTAGCGCTTAAAACATATATCAATGTATTATTTTCTTTGCTTGGTGGGTTTCACCATATACTTGATTTTCATAATGCAGGTTGGATACACGCCCGATTATCTGTTCCTTCTCCAAACAATATTACGATCCGATCCCCAGGTATTTTGCATTTAAAGTTCATGCACATCACGTTGGTACAGTACATCTCGAATTTAGACCACTTGGATATAATATAGAAGAGCACTCTATCTGCTCTATACTGAGAATTGACAACCGAATTCTGCTTTCGGACATAGGATTAATAAATACCTTCCGGAATTCGGTTGTATGACACATCATGTGGATAGAGCCTTTTCCTTGTACAGTTGTATAGAATTCTTTCTGAACTTCAACTGGACTCCTCGTCTGATGGACACAATGACTCCCCGTGTTTCTGGATGACAGGGAGCTGTCAATTTCGCTCTGATGATGTCACAAATGGAGGGGGGATGCCCGGTTGATTATAACACAATCACAGATCTTTTCCTTCAGGTTTGTATTTCCTCTTCTGTTTTCTTATTGCGTATTCTCTAATTGATAGAATTTCCACATGAAATGTGGGCAATTTTGGATTAGAAATTAACCACTTCATCCTTCTCTATTTCTGGTTTACAATTCAGAGGAACTTGATCCGTGAGGCGACAGCTTTTCTGTTGGATGTTTTGAAGCCAAATTTACCAGAACATGCTTTCCTGCAAACGAAGGTTATAAGCTTCCATAACGTTGTTAACTTATCATCTTAACATTGTTTTTGCATGTAACATATTTACTAACATAATGTTGTTCTTTCATCAGGTTTTGGAAATCAATCTAGTGACTTTTCCAAATGTAGCAGATGCCATCTTGGCTAATGGAATGTTCAGTCACTATGACCGTCCTCGCATTGCACAACTTTGTGAAAAAGCTGGGTTATATGTGCGCGCTCTTCAGGTATAGCTTCCTCTGCCTACTACCGTAACAAAAGTTATATACAGATCGATATCTTTTCTTGATTAAATGTGTATTTTGCAGCATTACTCAGAGTTGCCAGATATCAAACGTGTCATCGTTAATACACATGCCATTGAGCCACAGGTTTGCGTTTTCCAATGCTTACATTCTTCAAATTGAAGAAATAGTGTAAAATTGACACAGAACATTTGTCTTTTTCCAGTCACTTGTGGAGTTCTTTGGTACCCTTTCGAAAGAGTGGGCTCTGGAGTGCATGAAGGATCTTTTACTTGTTAATCTGAGGGGAAATCTTCAGATAATTGTGCAGGTATGTTTCCCGGTATGGCTCTGCTGTTTGTTGATCTCATTCCTATATTTTGACTGATTGCTTGCTGACTCTGCACAGACTGCCAAAGAATATTCAGAGCAGTTGGGTGTTGATGCATGTATAAAACTCTTTGAACAATTTAAGTCCTATGAAGGTTTATACTTCTTCCTGGGTTCCTACCTGAGCTCCAGGTAATGAAATGCTTCTCTTGAGCTCAGATTGCTGCTTTTGATTACTTCACTGATACTGATTCGTATAGCTCTCTGATTTTTGAAACAGTGAAGATCCCGAGATTCACTTTAAGTACATTGAAGCAGCTGCTAAAACTGGACAAATCAAGGAAGTTGAACGTGTGACAAGAGAGTCAACATTCTACGATGCTGAGAAGACAAAAAACTTCTTGATGGAAGCCAAACTTCCAGATGCACGGCCCTTGATTAACGTCTGTGATCGTTTTGGTTTTGTTCCCGACCTCACTCACTACCTCTACACGAACAACATGCTTCGATATATCGAGGGCTATGTCCAAAAGGTAAGTGGTAGGAGTTTGTGTCCCAAAGTGAGAAATTTTATTAGGAGAGCTTTATAATTTACATCTCCGTGTTACAGGTCAATCCGTCGAATGCTCCTCTTGTCGTAGGGCAACTGTTGGATGACGAATGCCCGGAAGATTTCATTAAAGGGCTTATCCTCTCTGTTCGCTCTCTCCTCCCAGTTGAGCCCCTTGTGGAGGAATGTGAAAAGAGGTATGTTTCCCGTTCCCTCCGTTCACCCTATCTTTCTGTTTCTAGACATACTTGTACTCATGGTTCTGATGGTTGCAGGAATCGTCTTCGTTTACTAACACAATTTTTGGAGCATCTTGTGAGCGAGGGTAGCCAAGATGTACATGTGCATAATGCTTTGGGTAAAATCATCATTGACAGCAACAACAATCCTGAACATTTTCTAACCACCAATCCATACTACGATTCCCGTGTTGTTGGTAAGTATTGTGAAAAGAGGGATCCTACTCTGGCGGTTGTCGCGTACCGAAGGGGACAATGTGACGATGAACTTATCAATGTCACAAATAAGAACTCCTTGTTTAAACTGCAGGCCAGGTTTGTTTTTGGTTGTCCATAGATCATGTTGTTGTGCATGTGTGCATGTGGATGTACGTTTGACGATTAATATTATATAAGTTTTCTATTTCCATTTCAGATATGTGGTGGAAAGAATGGATTCGGACCTCTGGGACAAGGTTCTTAGCCCTGATAACGAGTACAGGAGACAGATTATTGATCAAGTTGTATCTACTGCTTTGCCCGAAAGCAAGAGCCCAGAGCAAGTTTCTTCAGCTGTCAAAGCTTTCATGACTGCTGATCTTCCACACGAACTAATTGAGCTTCTTGAAAAGATTGTTCTTCAAAACTCAGCCTTTAGTGGAAACTTTAATCTGCAAAATCTTTTGATACTAACAGCCATCAAGGCAGATGCTTCCAGAGTTATGGATTACATCAATAGATTGGACAATTTCGATGGACCTGCTGTTGGAGAGGTGGCAGTAGAAGCGCAATTGTTTGAAGAAGCATTTGCTATCTTTAAAAAGTTCAACCTTAATGTCCAGGCTGTGAATGTTCTGTTGGATAATATCCAAAGCATTGATAGAGCAGTGGAGTTTGCTTTCCGTGTGGAAGAAGATGTTGTTTGGAGTCAGGTAGCGAAGGCCCAACTCAGGGAGGGATTAGTCAGTGAAGCAATTGAATCGTTCATCCGTGCAGATGATGCCACTCAATTCTTAGACGTAATTCGGGCTTCCGAGGATGCAAATGTATATCATGATCTGGTTAGATACCTATTGATGGTCAGGCAGAAGTCTAAGGAGCCCAAGGTGGACAGTGAGCTTATTTATGCATATGCCAAGATTGATAGGTTGGGTGACATTGAGGAATTTATTCTAATGCCAAATGTTGCTAATCTCCAAAATGTTGGTGATCGTTTGTATGATGAAGCTCTCTATGAGGCTGCAAAGATCATATTTGCTTTTATTTCTAACTGGGGGAAACTGGCAACCACTCTTGTGAGGCTAAAACAGTTCCAAGGTGCAGTTGACGCAGCTCGAAAGGCCAATAGTGCCAAAGTGTGGAAGGAAATCTGCTTTGCCTGTGTTGATGCCGAGGAGTTCCGATTGGCACAGATATGTGGGCTCAACATCATTATACAGGTAAATTCTTCAATATTTCTCTTTCATTTATAGCATTATCGCCGTCTCAAGTTCCATTGTTAATTCTCTAATCTACGGTTTGGTCCAGGTAAGATGAATACAAGTTATTACCTTCCGTACATTATTTCTTACATTTTGAGAAACTTGAAGAAACTTTCATTTGTTGGTCTGATATTCTAGGTTGATGATTTGGAGGAGGTTAGTCAATATTATCAGAACAGGGGATGCTTCAACGAGTTAATATCTCTAATGGAGAGTGGACTAGGGTTAGAACGTGCTCATATGGGCATCTTTACCGAGTTAGGAGTACTATATGCTAGATATCGTCCCGAGAAGCTAATGGAACATATCAAACTTTTCTCCACCCGTCTCAATATTCCCAAGCTTATCAGAGCTTGCGATGAACAACAACACTGGAAGGAGCTCACCTATTTGTATATCCAGTATGATGAGTTTGATAATGCAGCGACCACGATCATGAACCATTCTCCGGAAGCGTGGGATCACATGCAATTCAAAGACGTGGCAGTTAAAGTTGCAAATGTAGAACTGTACTACAAGGCCGTCCACTTCTACTTGCAAGAACACCCTGATCTAATCAACGATATGCTTAATGTTCTCGCACTTCGTGTCGACCACACTCGTGTTGTGGACATAATGCGCAAGGTTTGTTTTTATTGGATGCCATCTTTTGTTAGTCTCAGATAGATTCTTTTCCGAAACAAGAGAAAGAACTGTTATATTAATTTTTGAATATGTACAAGTATAAAATGAGAAATATTCAAAACAAAAATTAAAACTTGCAAAGTTGCCAAATTGCGTCTCCGTTTAACGTGGCATCCCTGAACGACACTGATTTTTCTCCAAGTGATTTTCCCATTGTATTTCTTTGTAATATACTTCTTCTGTTGCAGGCGGGTCAACTTCCTCTTGTGAAGCCGTACATGGTTGCAGTTCAGAGTAACAATGTCTCTGCTGTGAATGAGGCTTTGAATGAAATCTATGTTGAGGAGGAAGACTATGAAAGATTACGTGAATCAATTGACATGCACGATAACTTTGACCAGATAGGCCTTGCCCAGAAGGTAAAGATAAGTTGTTGACTCATTTCTCTCTCCTAGAGGAGTTTGTTTTGCTAAGCATTAACAATGTGTGTTTTATCAGGTTGAGAAACACGAGCTTCTTGAAATGAGGAGAGTTGCTGCATATATTTATAAGAAAGCTGGTCGATGGAAGCAGTCCATTGCTTTGTCAAAGAAAGACAATCATTACAAAGATGCCATGGAGACTTGCTCTCAGTCTGGTGATCGTGAACTTTGCGAGGAGTTGCTTGTTTATTTTATTGAGCAGGTACAACTTCCATTCTTTTACTGGTCATCCACTTGATGCTGATTCTTATCTTACAAATTATACTGATGACTTATTTGATGTCCATTCAGGGTAAAAAGGAGTGTTTTGCTTCATGCCTCTTTGTTTGTTATGATTTGATCCGGCCAGATGTTGCCCTGGAGCTTGCGTGGATTAACAATATGATTGACTTTGCCTTCCCGTACCTACTACAGGTGATTTATCATTTCGTCATCTTTTAGTTTATTATCGGCTGCTTAGCTTCTTCCCAATATCTCTCTCACCTACTAGACCTAGATCTTAAATAGGCAAGAACAAAATTTTCGCACTAAATATTCCCAATCCTAGTTACTTCTATATGATTCTTTTTGGTATCAGCTAATAGATATTAATATTATACTGATTGTGTGCAAATAATAGCTAAAATGGAAATATAAGTTAATTAAAGAAACATAGTTTGATGATGGGGGTTGTAACACAATAGTTCCTTATCCTCGGATCAGGACTCTCTTTTGATTGGTTACATCTAGAACTAGATAAAAATGTAAAATCCTTATTCTTAATCCGAACTTCTTTCACCTGTATTTTTACAGTTTATCCGCGAGTACAGTGGCAAAGTTGATGACCTTATAAAGGACAAAATTGCTGCTCAAAGTGAGGTCAAAGTTAAGGAGCAGGAGGAGAAAGACATGGTCGCCCAGCAGGTAAATAGCTTCTATACTTCCCTTTTCTCCTTGACGAATGTGTGTTTCTTCTTCCTCCATGAAATTTCTAGCGTCAGGGTTGTATCCAGACGAGTTATGTCAAATCTGAGACCTAATATTGGCATCTGTGTTAATTTTATACAGAACATGTACGCCCAATTGTTACCACTCGCATTGCCTGCACCACCAGGTATGGGAGGAGCCGGTATGGGCGGAATGGGAGGATATGGTCCACCACCAATGGGAGGAATGGGTATGCCTCCAATGCCAGCATTTGGCATGCCTCCTATGGGTTCTTATTAATTTCAAGGTAAAAGAGATCATATTAGATACTCGAAATAGTCATATCAACAACATGAAGGGGAGAATTTTTCGTGGATGTGTAGAGCCTAGTTCCAAATAAAATCTATATTCTTCTTTAAATGTCTTTCTGGTGGTAGCAGCCAGGTCATCTGAGTAGACACGGCTTTTGTTTCTTTAATTGTCTGTATTTTGGTTGTTTTCCTTTCCCCCCCATTTTGTGAATCTCTTCTGGTTTTTTCTTTTCTTACATGTTACTATGAAACCCTAGATTAAATATTAAGAATGTTTTCCATCCTCAATTTTCTTTCTATTTTTGCCTACATACTTTCATATACGTCTCTCTCCAAACATACATTAACATACATTCTAGTGGATGTTTCTGTCTCTTGGATTCATCGGAGTGTGTGCTTCTCTCTCTAACCATACCTTCTATGTATGTTGTGTTTCTTGATCTTCCGCCTTGTCAATATCAACGATAGATGTCAAACACATGGTTGTTCAAGTGGTTGAAAGTGTTGACATACACTCCAAAAATTCGGAGGTTCCAAGTTCGATTCCTATAGAAAGTGAAATCCATGGTTATTGAGCTTGAATTATTAAAGTGTAAATAAGTTTGTCGGACTGTAAACCTTTTCATTATGTTGTTCGGTTTTGGACCTCTTTCATTTGTAGTTTAACTTGATGTATCATGTAACGACTAACGTATAACGTGGTCCATTTTCTAAAAAAAATATCAAAAATAACCAACTTCGATAAGTCATTTCATTCATATTTAACCTTCTTTAAAAACAAAAACTCAAAAAAAAAAGTATCTTAACATAGAAAGGATAACACAATCTAATACGATTTGGTTAATGATGAGTGCTCTAACCACCAAATTATTTTGATGGCTTTCAAAAAACTTGGTTATCTTTTTAAAGTATTCTTCAAAATACTCCGCCTTTTTAACGGTACCAGGATCAACTAAACAAGAAAAGGACTTCCAAAAAAAACTAACAAGAAAAAGAAAACTTCATTTAATAATTGCATCTAAAGAAAACAATAAACTAGAAATAGATTATTTAACGAACTTGCATAATCTTTGTCTGAGGTTAGAAATCTTGTAAAATAAATGCTCTTTAATTTACAAGAAAGTGAATACTATAAGATAAATAGAAAATAAACTAAACATCCAAAACAACTAAGAAGGATGGAGGAAAGAGAGAATGATGAAAGAAAGAGAGAAAGAGAGGAAGGAAAAAAGAAGGGAACGTTAGGAAGCTATAGAACTCCTTATGAGACTAGTTCCATATTGGAAGAAGTGATCTCTTCACCAACGATATTATTTCTAGGTTTTTTCCATTAATTGTCAATCTTCATAATAGTTAAAACAACACAAATCTCAACAAAAACATATTACAAGAATTCCAATATAATTGATGTACTTTAGTTTTGTAACATATATATAAATAATAAGATGCTTCAGTTATATGAGTTTGATCCCACATTATCCCACATTATCCCACATTATGTAACTCTCTGGATTCTTACAAACATTGGTCATCTCACACGTTTCTGCACTGTCTTTACAGATGTAAAGTTAACCCTCTCGTTTCACAACAAACTACATATAGTGTATCTTTATTCTCTAAAATCCGAATTGATCACGTCGTGAGTTGATGAAGCGCATCGAAACTGGAGCATAATCGGCATAAATTATGTTAACATGAGGGTATAGCTCTCGGAGTTGTTGGAGATTGGATTAGATGAGATCGTTTTGAAGGTGTGCCACTTGGTTCAATGAGGATAGTTAAACTAATCGAAATTAATCCAGCTACCATTACTTCCATTTCTCCTAGGTTCTTGAACGCTGCAAGTAATTATGCTGACCATACTAGGCACCATGTCTAAAGTTTGCTATTGTCTTTATCTAGAGTATAATCATAATTACTCATTCCTCCAATGTGAAATGGCGTATTTCTGAAAAATTGTTGACAATCTTTGGTGTTAAAACACAGAGATGGGAGTAGGGTTAACGTCACAAGGAAGGGAGTGGACATTGCCATAAGTTCTTGATTTGTAAGATATAATTACCCGTATCAGATAAATCATCTCTGAAATTCGATATTGAAGTCACACAATTAGAAGAACTCTTTCTTTCATTAGTATTTGCAGTAGTACTAATTACCAATATTACTATAGACCAAGAAGGAAGATTGAGTATATAGAAAATTCGGATTGCCATAGCAATTTTATCTTTAATTCCTTGACCAAAACCACAATTAAGTTTGCTCTACCATCTCAAATCTATATGTTTAGCTAGTGAAATGACTAAGTAGCTAGTTATGAATTTAACTTTGGCTCAATTTATTTATTTTTGTTAAGGACTTTGGATCAATTTATAGGAAAAGAAATTTTGGGTTTCATAATAGATTCATTTGTTTCCACTCAACAAGTGTGACTAATATACTTGAACAAGTTGTGTTTGTTATCCATCATAACTTACTACGACAACTTGTGGATAACCAAAAAAGGATATTCTACAAGCCACGCAAAAAAAACAATCTAAAAAGGATATTTCGATCAGTTTTTGACAAAAGAATTTTTTTTTTTTGAGCAAAACCTTAGTATAAAAGATAACGTTACATAGTTTAGTACAGTACGTTACGAACGAAATGCTAAAAAACATCCAAAAAAGGTACTAACATGTAACAGAGTTAACTGTTGAAGGACCATTTCGTCAAATATAACTAATGGAGGTGTAAAACAGAAGCTGCCAAGTTGTGCGCCTCCTGATTGGAACTTCTCGGGCAATAACAAATGCCGTTTGAGGACCCTAACATGCGAGCACAGAGGCCGTTGATTTCAATGATGACCCTCCACGGAACCTCTTGATCAACGGTTGTGGTCAAGTCTATAACAACCCTAGCATCCCCCTCAAAATATAAGAGCTCAATCCCAACTTGTCCGCCAAATCCAACCCTAGAGTAAACCCTAATATCTCACTGTAAATGGTTGATCGAGGTTGAATCCGTTAAATTTTTGTACCTATGGTGTGGCCCTTTGAGTCCCTTGCGATAACTGCACATGAGGCCTCCTTCTCTTTAAAGGATCCATCAAAGTTTATTTAGATGGAACCACTAGGTGGAGGGGACCATTGTTCTCCCTAAAAAACATGATTTGAATTAGAAGATTCATTTAGGGTTTGGATATACATGATCGATTGCTTCGTTCTCCACCAGCGTCGCCTAAGATCTGGACTTTTATGCTGAAAATGAAGATCGTTTCTTTGCTTCAACCACTCCCACATGAGAGAAGTGAAGTTGTACCAAAGATAATCGTTTTTCTCTTGTTGTAACAGTGTTTGTTTAAGGTAACTAACTGGATCCGTGTTTATCATTTGTAGGTCAATAAGCCCTGTAAGTCGCACCAGCTCTTGGAGTCTAGGGCAAGAAGAGAACAAATGGGTTGTCTCTGTTTCTTGTGTTCCACACACCTTGCAAGTTTGATCTATGCTTTGTACCCTGATTCGGATACTGCTAAGTGTTGGTAAACCTCTGTGGATCAATTTTCATATGAAATTTTTGAATTTGAGGATCATGTCTATTTTTTCCCAAAATAATTTCTAAGGAAACTCGTGAGCCTCTACTGATATGGATGGTCTAATTTTAATAATAGAATAATATGATTTCGTAGAAAACTTACCTGTAGGAGTAGGTTTCCAAATTACCTTATCATGCTGAAAATGTTGTGGTAGATTAATCTCAGTGATTGCTTGTGTTGTTACTTCATCAAAATATGTGTACATCATAGTACTGTTCCAGCTATTTGATTCTTGTATTGTTAAATCAGACACCCGACGTATATGCCATGGTAGCTCATTAAGAATAGTAGAAAGATGGTTTTGTGTATGTGGGATCCAAGGATCAGTTAATTTTTATGGAAGTGCCATCTCCTACTATCCAAAAGATTTTTGCCTCATAATATTTTTAGTATTGTTCAAGGCATGCCAAAATATAGAAGAGTTGTTGTGCATCTCTGTTGTCCAGTAGTCATCATGTTTGATATATTTTCCCTTAAGTAGTCTGACCCAAATAGCTTGAGATTGTGTTATGAATCTCCTAGACATTTTGGCTATTAGGGACTCATTAACTTCTTTGATGGATCAAATACCTAGACCTCCATACTCTTTGGGACTGGTGATTATCTCCCATCTGATAAAATGTAATTTATGATCTTCCTGGGAATGGCCCCACCAAAAATTTCATTTTATTCTCTCTAGTTGGTTCATGATATGAATAGGTAAAGTCTGGTAGCTAAAAGGATACGTACAAAAAGATGTCAAAACTGATTTAATGAGAACAGTACGTCCTGCCTGAGATATTAATTTGTTTTTCCAACCCGAAAGAGTGTAATTAAATTTAGGGTTAATTCCGTTTTGGCCCCCGATTTGTGACCAACTGGCCGTTTTAGCCCCCATAAGTGTCCGGCAGTTCGTTTTGGCCCCAAGGACCAAATTTTTGACGAAATTATCCTCGGGGGCCAAAATAGAATTATTTCTGAAAAAGGGTAAAAGTAAAAAAAAAGCCACATCACCCCTTTCTTTATCATCCACTTCACCTTATCTCTCCTCCATCACACCACCTCATCTCCACCTCACCCTTCTTCTCCGACGAAAAGTTGCCGGCCGGAATAAAAAATTCCGGCCGGCCACCTTTACTAAAAAAAAAAATTCTTCCTTTCTCTCTCCTCTTCTTCTTCTTCCTTTCTCTCTCTTCTTCTTCCTTTCTCTCACAAATCGGGGGCCAAAACGGAATTAACCCTTTAATTTATCAACTAACCAAGTGTGATTTTGGATCCTGTTACCTTGCTTGAGTATAAGTGCTCCCAGGTATTTTTGTCGGATCATTCATCAAAGGAGCATGTAAACGATTGCTAAAGGTGGCTTTGGTGGTTTCTGGTACACCCTTGCTGAAGTATAGAGATGATTTGGAGTAATTGACCACCTGTCCAAGGAAGCATGAGTGTTCTTCCATGATCTGTACTATAGACTATAGTATCTAGATTTTCTTCTGTTGCCTTTCCAAATAAGATCAGGTTGTCAGCAAACAATAAATGTGAGATGCTGGGGCAGGCCTGATTTATTTTGTATCCTGTAAACCTTTGTTGATTTTCATAATGAGAAATCAAGAGTGAGAGTGATTGCGAGATTAGGGTAAAAAGATATGGCGATGGGGGACAACCCTGTCGAAGCCCTCTAGAGGCCGTGAAATCGCCCACCAGTTTACCATTTAATTGGATGCTGAATCTAGATGACGCAATACAGGACATGATGAGGCTGAGAAGTAGGCCACTAAAACCTGACGCCTTAAGAACCGTTTCCAGGAAGGCCCAACTCACTCTGTCTTAAGCTTTGGCCATGCCCATTTTAAGCGATAAACCGCCATTCTTAGCTTTAGATTTACGCATCGAGTAAGGAGTTTTTGGATTATGATAATATTATCCAAGATTTATCTATTAGGTACGAATGCGTTCTGTGTCCACATGATACTATCTTCCAAGTAAGGCCTGCTTTTGTTAGATATCAATTTTGTAATGAAAGACCGAATTGCACAGGGATATTGGTCTAAACTCCGAGGCCAAACTCGGGTTCCTCGTTTTAGGAATCAGAGCGATAGTCGTTAAGTTGAGAGATGCGTCAATCAGACCTGAGATGAAGGCTGCCTAAATATACTTTACCAGTTCCGGTCTAATGATATCCCAGTTATGTTGAAAAAAAACAAGGTACCCCATCTGGGCCTGGGCTTTTGGTAGCGCCCATCTCCATTACGACGACTATTATTTCCTCTTGCGTTGGCACCCTGGAGACCATGTACGCATTGATGACTTCAGTTGGGGGCAGGCTCACTTGTTCTTCCCTGAAAAGATTCTTAAAATGATCAATTAGTTCTTTCGAAATTTCATCTTCATTTCCTGTGCTTTGACCTGATCTCAGAGTCAGCTGGTGCATTGTGTTTTTCTGCCTTCTGATGGGCATTGCTACGTGGTATGCCTTTGTATTTTTGTCTCCATTTCGTACCCATTTTTATTTGGCTCTTTGTTCCGCCTTAGTGCGTTGAACATTTTCTAAGAAAAGTATCTCCTCCTGAATTGTGCTTTCTATCATTAATACCTCATCAGTCGGTTTTATGTTTTGTATGTCCAGCAGTCGTTTTCTTAAAATAGTTAGTCTAATATTCCGAATGCTTTTTTGTTCCATGCTTTTGTTGACTCCTTCGCCTGCTTTAATTTTTCTGCAAAAGTAGCCACACTGTTATCCCAATTTTGCTGAAATTTATTGGTGTAGTCTGTGTGTTGAGTCCAGTACGCCTCAAACTTGGTAATGGTGTTTAGGACCTGACCTTGAACTGTTAATTTCAATAAAATAGGTGTGTGGTCACTATTGTATCGAGGCATGTAGAAAACCCCTTCCTCTGAAAATTTTAAAAGCCAAGTAGGGTGGCTAAGGGCTCTCTCTAGACGCACTTTGGTAAGATGATGTGTTGATTTGTTATTGGTTCAAGTGTAGGCCGGACCGTTGAAATTCAAGTCCAACAAGTTAGCATCTAAAATAAATTTCTGAAAGTGATTGAGAAATGGTATGTTAGACGATCCTCTCCACTTATCACTCGTGGATGATAAAGCATTCATGTCCCCTATAAAACAGTACGGGTTGGTAATACCATTTAAAACAGTCAGAACATGATTGCAGAATGGATGACGGTCACGAAGGTTCGGGGGCCCATATATGCAAAAGAGGTCCCACGGTTCATTTGTAAAGGTGATTTAATAGTGACATGGATTAAATTTATCGATGACGAATTAACCGTAAGGTCGAGATCTGAGTCCCAGTGTAGGATAAAACCCCCACTCTTACTATTAGAAGGAACATAAAAGTACTTAGATAGATTAAATTTATTAAAACATGAAAAATGATTATAATTAGAAATTCTAGTTTTAGAGAGAAAAAACAGAGATGGCGTAGTCGCTCCTAGGAACTGGTTAAAAGTTTCTTTTGTCTGGGTGTTCTCTAATCCTGACAATTCAACGCAAAAAGACTCATAATGAATTCGGCATTTGGGTTATCGGTACCCTTTCGTTCTCCAAGTCTGGAATGATCTGCCTCGCAGTCCTTTTGTAATGTTTTTTTACTCTGTCTTCATGTGAATTGTCCATTATTTGCATCATTAGAGTGTCAGACGTTCCCACTCCTTGGTAATTGGTCACATTGGTCCTTATCTGAGTCTCAGTCGTCTGAGTTATAATTGCTCCTATCGACATCTGTATTTTGCTTTTTTTGATCTGGCAAAGACTAGATAACATATCACCGAAGTTAGTTTTCACTGAAAATTGGGGTAAGGGCGACTGATCCACTAACAAAAAAAAATTAGCCCAATGACTTTTAGCATTTCTCCCTAAACTAAAATAAATTCAGCATCTGAGTCGATACACAACAACCAAAACTAAAGGAAAAAAGCAAAGATAAGTGAATGTCAAGGTACGAACCACCAATAGGGAAAACAGCATCATACATTGGATCAACTAGATTAAGTATTGATGAATTGCTAGATGTTATGTCTAGAACTTCTTCAAGACTTGAACCTTCTCCTCTAGAACTTCGAGCCTCGTCTTGGGGTCTCCCCTTTTTTGTTCGGATCCTGTCACCTTTACCTGTTTGGGTTGAGAGACACATCTGTCCTTCCCTCCACATCTAAACTAGTACAAAATAAATGATATTAATGTCAACTCCATAACCTATGTCATGTATGGCTTATCACGTCGTATATGTTATGGTTAATTCAGGAGTTTAACTCTATGATTTTGATTTTACAATATTTCTTGGCAAAATCCCAAATTTGGAAGCCATTATAAGTCTATCGAGAAATGTACAACTAAGTCTTCTTAGGCTATTATACCTGCTGCATAGATCCTAAGTCTGACATAATTCTCTAATCTATGTAAAAAACATTATCAACTTCTCTTAGCTCGGTTTAACCTGACCAGAGATTATAAGTCGGCTCAACCGATTCACAAGCATTAGTCTCTTGGGTACGATTGATCTCGCCATAAAGACTTTTTCAACTCAAGTAGTTTAGGCATGAGACATAATGGTTCATCTATTACCTTGATGGAGATGGAGAAAATACTCCAAAAAGAAAAACCTTGTAGAATGCTTTGGTATTTGTGATAAACATCCAAATTATACACCACAATATAGTATTTAATTACTTAACTTGACTTGATGAAATTAACTACAAAGACTGGTCTATTTTATAGACCAAAACTTCAACCACTAACTAAGACCACTACTAACATCATCCCCACTAACTTATACATTAACTCCACTAACTTGTCCATAACCCTACTAACTTGTACGCTAACCCCACTAAAATTAACTCTCTAATTACTTAAATAAAATAAATCAATTCTGAATTTACATAAAATTAACACTCTCCCTTAAACGCAAATGGTATCATGCGCATCATGATCTTCAACTTGAAAAATGAATCAACCTTCAATGACATAGTGAAAATGTCAGTCATTTGTTCCTCTGATTTAGAAGACTTCACATCAATTTCATTGCCCTTCACAAGCTCATGAATGTAATGATATTTTATATCGATGTGTGTACTTCTTCCATGAAATACTGAAGTTTTTGTTAAGGTAATAGTTGATATGTTGTCACAAACTATAAATGTAGGAGATTCTTGCTTCTGATTCAATTTATCGAGTAGACGTCGTAACCAAACGCTGGCAACACGTGTCTCATAGTTACTACTGGAAGATATACGTTACCAGCCAGTAGCTTATCGAACACACGCGGTAACATCCTAGCCGTCCCCAAAGATTCCTCAACGCGTATCTGCTAATCAATCTGTCAGATCGTTTGTGTTGTCAACACGTCACACAAGCGAATCAAATCCCTTATCCTTGTTCTTTTATCACCTCCCATTAGCAACGTTACAGAATACATACCTCCGTTACCAGCTGGTCGTCATTAAGTCGACATCCTCTCTAACACTATAAATAGAGAAGGCAACAAATAAACCAGATCATCCGACAGTAGTACTCTGGAAGCTCATCTTCTTCTCCCTAACCTACTCTCTGATAATCATCTCGCAAGAGCTTCCCTTTCTCCCAAACTCTCTGACCTATCGTCTTAGAAGTTGTGAGATAAGAGTCTAACAATCTGATATCTAGCAGTAAAGAGCTAGACGTACCAACTATTTCCTCTACCACCAGAACCTTATTGCATCATATATCTTTAAGATCTAATCCATCACTTGTCTAGCAGTAAAGGGAGACGCATCGACATCACCTATTTACAACCAACACCTTACTGCAAGACTCACTTACGACAAACACCTTACTACAAGATTCACTTACGACCAGCACCTTACTGCAAGACTTACGACCAGCACCTTACTACAAGACTCACTTACGACCATGAGGTTATCGCTATGATACTATTATCATCCTCCTCACTCTTCTTTTTCTCGAATATACAGTAAGTACATCATTTCCTTAGGGACCTGTTCCGACAACTCTACGAGCCGAAGCACTTAAGTACTCCGACGACAGTTACCTCTTTATTGTTTGTCTTGACTTTCTTTATATTAGTTGACAGAGTATCTGACTTGACTATTAGAGCCCCCTTATGCCGGCACCATCCCGGTGTCCCAGAGGCTTCACGATCTTTTTGTCTTTTTTTGTTTGCAGGTCTTTTCGACACGTGGCCGGTGCCCGCAGCATTCGACCTAACCCGACAAGACTTCTGACTGTCAACCCGTTGACTGTTGAACTTTCCGACCCAAAGACTTTTTACCGTCTATAGTTTGGCGCTAGAAGGAGGGCGACCGAGTACTAACAACCGCAAAGACACGTACAATGAAAGGAGACATGTCCAATACCTCTGCGGGTTTCTCAGCACAACTTGCTGCGCTTACTACCCAAATGCAAGAAAATGTTGAAAGGTTGAAAGCTTTGGAGGAGGAGAACACTTCTGTTCGAGTAGAGAACTTGTTATTGCAAGATGATTACCGAACTGGTGGTTCCAAGAAGGCCTGGAAGACAGGCTTCGGGAGGCACACAACCACCTCCTAAAAACTCATAAGTAGGAGGGCCATCCAGGCAAAAACTTTAGAATAATCAATACTGGTTTTTGGTTATACCCTTTCGCCACCAATCTGGCTTTCAATCTATCTACTTGACCATCTGGTTTATAATTGGTTTTGAAACCCATTTCACCCCAATTGATTTTTTATTGCATGAAGATAAATTTACTCCCACGTATCATTTTTCTCAATTCAATGAATTTCATCATCCGTAGCTGAAATCCACGTCACGTTTTTTACTGCTTCCTGAAAAGTGATAGGATAACAATTTGCAAAACTTGTAAAATCTTTGTCAAAATCATCACTATAATTGGTTACAACATAGTGATTAAACCTTGATGGAATAACTCGAGTACGAGATGGACTGGGACACAGTTCTAAATTTGAAGTATCATGAGTATCAGGAAGAATTGGTGTATTCTCAATTAACTGAGAATCTGAAGCTACACCCTGAGTATCAATATTGATACCCATTTGTTGTTTTTCTTCAAATAACCAATCACACACTTCATCTTCAATAAATTCCACATCCCTGCTCACAATAACTTTATTTGTTTTGGGATTAAATAAGGGTTAATTCCGTTTTGGCCCCCGATTTGTGACCAACTGGCCGTTTTGGCCCCGAATTGTGTCCGGCAGTTCGTTTTGGCCCCAAAAAATTCCTAAATGGCCCCAAATTTTTTCAACCTCCCAATTCTACCCCCATGGCATTTCTGTAATTATTTTTTTTTCTTTTTCTTTGTCCACCTCATCTAACCATTACCACATAACTCTGTCCACCTCACCCTTCTTCTCCGGCGAAAAGTTGCTGGCCGGAATAAAAAATTCCGGCCGGCCACCTTTACCAAAAAAAAAAATCTTCATCTTCTTCATCTCTTTTTTTTCTCTCTCTTCTTCTTCTTTCTTTACCTCTCTCTCTCTAACCCCCTCTCTTTCTAACCCCTCTCTCTCTAACCCTTCTCTCGCTCTCTCTCTCTCTCTATAATCCGGCGAAGGGGCACCGCCCCTTCGCCGGATTATAGAGAGAGAGAGGGGTGAGAGAGAGAAGGGTTAGAGAGAGAAGGGTTAAAGAGAGAAGGGTTAGAGGGAGAGGGGGTTAGAGAGAGAGAGGTAAAGAAAGAAGAAGAAGAGAGAGAAAAAAAAAGAGATGAAGAAGAGAGAGAAATGAAGAAGATGAAGATTTTTTTTTTTGGTAAAGGTGGCCGGTCGGAATTTTTTATTCCGGCCGGCAACTTTTTGCCGGAGAAGAAGGGTGAGGTGGACAGAGTGATGTGGTAATGGTTAGATGAGGTGGACAAAGAAAAAGAAAAAAAAATAATTACAGAAATGCCATGGGGGTAGAATTGGGAGGTTGAAAAAATTTGGGGCCATTTAGAAATTTTTGGGGCCAAAACGAACTGCCGGACACAATTCGGGGCCAAATCGGCCAGTTGGTCACAAATCGGGGGCCAAAACGGAATTAACCCATTAAATAATTTATATTCCTTATTCACATTACTGATCAACTGGTTTCTACATACCAAATTCGACCACTTTCCAAATTTTGTAGAAGCCAAATAATTCTTTTATTTGGATACACCATTGATCAATTTTTTTTCACAAAATCGCGGAAGCTGAGGTTGGATTGACCCGTTCATTTTGCAATTCGATTAGTAATCACAAAATATTCCTAACAAATGTTGGAAATTATAAGACTTTAATTTCCAGATGATAAAGGAAAATTACTTTTGCACAGACAAAGAAAAACTAAGAAGATATTTAACTGAATTGAATTTGATTACTTAACTTGACTTGAAAAAATTAACTAGAAAGACTGGTATATTTATAGACCAAAACTTCAACCACTAACTTAAACTCTATATTTACCACAAACCACCCACAATCTTGGATTTCAACACTTTCATTTTAATGGAAAAAGAAAGCCCTTTTTCTACGGTTGTGAAAGGGTAAGGATGACCGGGAAATAGTGTCAGTTATTTCTGAGATCCGGCACACGCACATTCAAATAAAATAAAAGGAATCTATTCCTATGACCTATAGAGGGTATACTTGATGAGATGAGCTATAAGATGGGGATATATTCCTACCCTTATTCAAGCGAAGTGAGACTCTTTGCTTGCTCGTCAAGTGGGATCTTTGCCGACAGCTTCCCTTGATGGAACTTATTCCCGACCGACGACATCAGTTGATCCTGGCCGGTTGGTTATGGATTAAAGGATGGTAAGAATCAAGAGCGGATAAGATTCTCGCCAATTTCAAGGCTTGAGGTGGAAGTCAATCAAATGCAGGCAACGAAGAACCCAACCCATCTAAGCTTTCTATTCTGGTTCCTCGTTTCAATTGATTAGATCTCTTATTGAGATATGCACGATCATACAAATAAATCCGTTACTGGCCTCATAATCATATCACGTGGGTTCGACCCCAAGACTTAAACAACAACATGTGTCATCCATCTAAGATGTGTCCAACCACCGCCAACTCTTTGTCGGGTGATCCAGTCCATGTAGAAATTATGAATACAACATGATAAATCCTATTTCGAGTAGGTTGATTTCTTAATCCCTCGTCTTCATACATTTTAAATTTATTTTGTTATTCTTAAATATTTATATTTGGTTGAAATATGAAGATATAATACATTTAAGCAATTGGGGCATATATATGGCGGTTGCGTTTGGAGGTGCACCCCCTCTTGACTAGAGCATAAAGGATTCTTCTTGGATACTAAAAATGTGATGGACGACCGATATGTGCCTGACAAACTCTAAAAATTTAATTGATGAACCGAGTTTGAACACTAAGATTTTAAAAGTTACCTACCCAAAAAAATCCGTCTGCTAATCCTAATAGACGTATAATTTCAGAATCCGACCCTACTAGACTCAATGTAGGAGAATAGCGACAATCACCCAATCTGACCCGATTTTCACCACGACATAGACACGTACATTTCAAAAGAATATAGAATTAAAGTTTTGTAATTTCTCCCTAAGATGAAGAAGTTTAGACTTGCAATTAGTTTTTTTTGGCTTTGGACTCTTTTTTTTTTTAGTTGAAAGATATATTAACATTTATGTCGTAAGAGTAGCATTACAATACATATTAAACAACAAGTAAGGAACATTTTTCCAAAGCTTCGACCTATTTTTTCTTCTTTCCCATTTCGCCAGCTTGTCGGCTTGAGTGTTTTGATTGCGATTGAAGTGGTTGAATTTGAGGTTGTGTAGTATATTTTTTATTTCCTTTATTTTTCTGATATGTACGATCGATTGCCACTGAATCTTATGTGAGTGATTCAAATGTTGAATAAGGTTTATATTATCGCTTTCCACTATGACTTCTTTATGAGTCTTGAAGGATTGCTATTACTTTGCTTTCTTCACTGTTTCTGGCTGTGTCGTACTTACTTTGGCTTTGGACTCACACACCAAATGATAACAATTTTTTGGACTCACACCCAAGTCCTAAGGTATATTACCAACGCGCCTGCCCGTTCAGGTATGTTTTAACGTGCTCGTAACGTGTCTATACATTGTAACAGCACCCATTGTCTTTGTTTTGGCACTTGGCAACCTCAAATCAATACCATTCCTTATCATCTCACCTTCACCTTCTAAAACCCTAGTTTCAGACAACCCTAGTTTCGATTACCGGCGCACAAAGTTAGCTACCTTCCTCCTTTTCATGATCTCTCCTTCTTAATCTTTTCTTTTCTAGGGTTTTGCTTTGTTTAATCACACAGTATATTCTTTGCTACTGATTTTAGAACTTTTTGTTTTATCATATTTATTGTAGAAAGAGTAAAATCATTTCAGCTAAGATGTCAGACGACGAAGTCAAGGAAGAGAAGGAGTTGGATCTCACTTCTCCTGAGGTCGTCACCAAATACAAATCCGCTGCTGAGATAGTTAACAGTCAGTATCTCTCTCTCTCTCTCTAAAATTCTCTCTTGGTAGAATTTTCTGTTTTGATTAATTTGGGGGGAAAACTTACAGAGGCTTTACAGTTGATCATTTCTGAATGCAAACCCAAAGCTAAGATTGTAGATTTATGTGAGAAAGGAGATGCCTTTATCAGAGAGTAAGCTAATTTATGCTGATTTGAATTCATCAACTTCTTTTTTTCTTATACAAGTTTTAGGGTATAATTTTAAGTGTTAATGATTTAGGCAAACTGGTAACATGTACAAGAATATGAAGAAGAAGATTGAGAGGGGAATCGCTTTTCCGACATGTATTTCGGTTAACAACACAGTTTGTCATTTCTCACCTCTTGCTAGTGATGAAACTGTAGTGGAAGAAGGTGATTTGTTGAAGATGTAAGTACCCATTATTCCTTTGTTCATGTAATCTTTAATCTTATTCTGTTATTCTGTTAATGATCATTTTAGTGGTGTTTAATGAGATTGGGTTTTGGTAATTGTAGTGATCTGGGGTGTCATATAGATGGATTCATAGTTGTAGTAGGGCATACCCATGTTATCCATGATGGGCCGATAACCGGCAGACAAGCTGATGTTATTGCTGCAGCAAATACTGCTGCTGAAGTGGCTTTGAGGCTGGTCAGACCAGGAAAAAAGGTAATTTGTCACTTTTAGAGTATTAATTTTTCCATTTTTAGGGTACTTGTTGGATATTATTATGATTGTGCTATATATGTCAATTCTTATTTGTAGAAGGTTGCTCACTAGAATAATAGGTATTATATGTTACCTATAATCATCTGTTCTTTAATTGTAACTATATGCTGCATTTGAAGATTTCTTGTTTGAACAAATGGAAATTCAAGAAACGTAGGATTGCAGACAATTTTGTCATTATGTGAAAGTAACTAGATTAATCTTATTTAAGGTTATTGGACGATCAATACATACTGGATTTTGACGTCGCCCAATAATTGCGTTGGACTACATGACAGTTGAGCACGTATGATGCGCGTATTTTACAGTTTTTCACTATACGAAAATTGATGTTCTTTTTCTTCCATATTTGGTGGATTATACCTATGAGCATGTATATTTTATTTTATTTTATTTTATAAAAAAATGTTGTTTTAAATTGTTATGCTCTGGTTTTGGATTTTATTTATAGCACATGAAGAACGGGGACAGGGATTAATATGAATGACAAAGATTGATAAGCCAATTAGATGGTTCGGATTCTTTATATAATATAATAGATCGAACCACCCTTAGCTAAACTAACAAGTGCCTCTGATTTGGGAACTTCATCTATTTTGGGTTCTGAACTTCTGATTAAGTCTGGTGAAACGTGTCTGAAGGTGATGTTTTCCAATTGTTGGTTGATGTTAATGACATCTTCAAGTTACAATTTGTTTTAGTATGACAATGTTCTCTAAATGATACTAACTTATTGCAAGCTACGGAGGAAGCTCCGATGAAGTTTATTTTTGTCATAGCTACTCTGATAGAGCAAATTGTGCCTTCAATTTCTCTCGTTTTCATTATCTGTAATTAGCTTCATTGTGGCACTGCAAAGTGTTTATACAAAAATAAGTTGCCTAAATGCTGAATATTTTTATTAGCTAAGACAAGGCTTTGATCCCTTCATTTTCAAGTTGCCTCCAATGCAATGTTTTTCATCTTTTCCGTGTATTCGCTGAGAATATGATGTTGAATTGTTTCCAAAAGTTTCGTAGGGGTCGTGAAGATCAGATAAACTATAAAAGTTTGCTCCTTGAATAAACTTAATTTAGAGAGAAGTTTGGGTCTCGTAGAGCACTCCTGATTCTTCAATTAATGCATGTTATTAAATGGCTTTCAGATTCATTTTTTTCATCTTCCTTACAATACTTAAATTTATCTGGATTTCTTTATGTTTCTATTCTCGTGTTTGATATTTAAAGCTTCGTTGGTCTGGATTTCTTTATTTAGTTCACCAAATATTCTGGATGTGGCAGAATAAGGATGTAACAGAAGCTATTCAGAAGGTAGCCGCCGCATATGACTGCAAGATTGTCGAAGGTGTTCTGAGTCATCAGCTAAAGCAGTTTGTGATTGATGGGAACAAGGTCATACTCAGTGTGTCCAATCCCGAAACCAAAGTTGATGATGTAGAGTTCGAGGAGAATGAAGTCTATGCAGTCGATATAGTCACCAGCACAGGGGATGGCAAGGTAATAACACTCTATTCCCGACTAGGGCCTAGTATTGATCCAAGTGCTCTAGTGTCTACTTACAGCATACAACCTCCCTTCAGATATGTAAAAAAGGAGATGAAAAAAATCAACTTTATTAATTATAGCCAATGTTGTCAAATCGTCAATCGTATCGTAAATCGTTTTTCAATTTATTAAATCGTATCGTATCTGTGAATCGAAAATCGTAGGATTTATATACATATATATATATATATATATATATATATATATTTATATACATATATATATATATATATTAATTTATTGCTATATTAATAAGTTATTAATTTATACGAGTATAATCTAATATAACTGTAAGTTACTGATTTTTATACTTATCTAATATAATAAGCAATAACACATTATTATATTTATTATTATTATTATTATACCATAAAAAAAGTATTGAGTAAAGAAAGAATTTCAGAAAAAAAAAAAAAGAGTAAAGAAAGAAAAGAAAAAACTGGAAATCAGATATGGGTATAAAAGGAAGATAAACAGTAACTTTTATTAATAATATAATAACTGGTAAAAGTAAGAAGACAAAAACAGTAAAATTGTTGACGTGTCCTACTATTATCTAATATAACAATTAATCTAATATAATAATAAAAAAAAAAGCAAAGTAAATAAAAGAACATACAGTAGATGAAAGATAGACTAGAGAGAGATACTCGTCATTCTAGAGAGAGAGAGCTATGTATATTTTTCTAGAGAGAGAGAGAGGAGACACCATGAAAAGGAGTTAAAGAACCAGGAACCAGAAATCAAGATCAGAGCTCAAAGTTCTTAGGGTTTTCTATTCTTACTTCTTCTGATTTCCCCCTTTATTTCTTTAATTGGGACTTGGATTACTAATTCAGAAGCCAAAACCCTTGAAATTCTGGCCGAATTTTGAATCGTGGGATTCACAATAAATCCCACGATTCTCGACTCATTAAACGATTTAATGAGAAAATCCCACGATTTTAGGTCAGATCCGATTTGAAGAGCGATTCGAATCGAAATACAACCGACTCGATTTAAATCGTGCGATTTGAATCCCAAATCGCACGATTTTAACAACACTGATTATAGCTGCTAGCCACAATAGTGTGCGGGTACAAAGTGGGGCATATGAGGTTGAAGCACAATAATTTTGCCATTTTTGTTTTCTTTGTTCTCTGGTAATTACTGTTATATTTCTGTTGAATGCTATTCCATTTTATACATAATTTCCAAATGTTAAATTTAATTTGCAGCCTAAGTTACTAGATGAGAAGCAAACAACTATTTACAAGAGAGCCGTAGACAAGAACTATCACTTGAAGATGAAAGCATCTAGATTCATCTTTAGCGAAATAAGCCAGAAATTCCCAATTATGCCATTTTCAGCCAGGTTTGTCTGCTTTAACTTGTCATTTCTCACATTGTATCTGGCTTCAGCACTCTCATTGTAGTGTTGGAATCCTCAACCCTCGCCTTTTCTTTTCATTATAGGGCTTTGGAAGAGAAGAGGGCTCGTCTGGGTTTGGTAGAATGTGTTAACCATGATCTTTTGCAGCCATACCCTGTACTTCATGAGAAGCCTGGTAAGCATTGATTCTGGTTTATTGCTAACACTCCATTATACTCCATCATTTTGGGGGGAGAAATGAACTTGAAGATTGAGTCTAGGGTTCTCGGCTCATGAAATTTGAGCAATTTTCATAATGCTTATTGTTGCAATTGGTGCAGGTGATTTCGTTGCCCAAATCAAATTTACTGTCTTGTTAATGCCAAATGGGTCGGACAGAGTCACAAGCCATGCTGTTCAGGAGCTGCAGCCAACAAAAACAATCGAGGATGATGCTGAAATCAAGGCCTGGCTATCCCTTGGAACAAAGAAGAAGAAAGGTGGTGGCAAGAAGAAGAAAGGTACATGAAGAATAAACTGTTTGATTTGATGATATTCATTTTCTGGTGGATTTGAGATGGTTTCTTCCAATTTAACGATTCCGATTTATTTTTCAGGTAAGAAGGAAGATACTAAAATTGACGAATCTGCAGAAGCCGAACCTATGGATTCAACATCTTAATAGAGTAATAAAATGGTTCCATTTTTGGTACTTTGCCTTGAAACTGTTCTTGCTCCGCATTTGTTTCCGAATTAGAGAGAATCGAGAAGTTTTAACATTCTAAATCTATATAACTGTGTTTTTTCGTGGATGGATAGATTAAAAACAGATTAAAGTCTGTTTTAATTCTTGCATTTTCTGGGTTTTAATTGGTAATAGGATAAGATTGAAGAAGTTAAATTTGGTATAAAATTTGACATCTTAGGAAAATTAGCTTTTCCTACAAAATCAACCTCATGATCTAAGGATGGGCTTTTTCCTGTTATTGTTGTGTTTGTTGTCTGAACGTTATTGTGACTCTTCTTCATACACTTTTCTATGAATAAATCCTAATTTTGGATCATCCTATAAAATAAATTTTGAAGAATCTAGATATTCTTGATTTACCTAGATGGGGAAAACTATTTTTTGGCACATTTTTGGTGTTTACTTTTGGGTTCATCTCGCAAACAATAAATTGAAACCCTAGATATACCAAAAGAAAGAGTTAGGCTCACTTAAAACTACTTAAATGGGTAAGCATTAACCATTACAATTGAGGCAGTAGGGTGAAGAAGATATAGAGTAAGTGGATCAAAAAAGAGAGGGGGTGTGATTCGTCGAAGATGTAGAGGGTAACTGGGTCGAGAGAGAGAGAGGGTTTTTGGTTCTCTCCGAATTTGTTTTTTTTTTCGAACATTGGCCTTCCAGTTTTGACATGAAGTTTGAAACAAATGGATTTTTTTTTTAGCACAATGAGCAATCCCATCCATAATTCATTTAGCTGATATTTTAAGTTTTGTTAAAAATGGAAACAAACAATTGAAATCTGAATCGAGATTCAATTCAGATTTCAAATTAGGAAAACAAATACGCAATTTACATTTGATTAATCTGGATTAAAGTCTTTCTGTTTGAGATTTTTTTTTTTTGTGATCCAAACGAAAGCATATTTCATTCATAAGTGATTCAATCACTGGTTACATGGATGATAATTCTTATTTCTTTGAGAACTCAATGAGAGTTACATACCTTTAAATGTAAAATGTCTCATGAAGGGAAAGAAATCGACTGACACAGACTCAAACAAAAGACCATAAAGGTCGACAAAAAAGATCTTGAAGATCGAGAATGAAAAACCCTACAGGTTGACAACAAAAATTACAAAAACGAAAATTAAACTACAACTTAATTGCCCCCAATCGAGAGAGAACCATCGCCGCCATTGAAGGAAAATCACCGCCTCTACGAGGAATACCACCTTCTCTTCTCTTCAAACCCTTCGCCATCACCGTAAACCATAGCCTAACCACCACAATATACCACAGCCACCTTCACATCAATAAAAACAACGACAACCACTCCGAACTAAAATCCTAAAAACTATTAATGGAGGAAAACAAACAACAAAGGAAAATAAATTAAAAGGTTCCGGTGAAGGCAAAACCCTTCACCGGTGTTCTCTCACTAAATTGGATAAGAAGTAATCAACGTAAGGTACTGAATACCATCAAAGTTTTGGTCCTAAAGACCATTCAAAATCAGATAAAGATGAATAAAAAGGATAATACCGTCTATAACTGGTGGAAAACCGTGACTTCTATTTGAGTTAGACAACGCAAATCAAACAAGAACAAAAAATATAGAAGTTTTAATGATTTGAATCAGTTAAATCCAAAATTACCCACCCACTTGCATAGTCAAATATCACATAACAAACAAAAACAAAGTGTTAATTTACAATTTCCGGCTAAAACTGACTATGTGACTTCGTTGTAACAGAAGTAGTTTTAACTGCTAAATTAGGTAAAACTATAGTACCAGACTACCAGAATACAGTTAAGCTATTATGACTTTAGGTGGTTTCTCTCATCAGTTTCTATAACCGTTTTAATCCCCTATTTTCAATAAAAGCTAAAAAATTTCAGTTACAAAAAACTCCATCGACGTTTCAATAAGAGTAACGGTTCATCTAATACTTGCCACGTGTGTAACGGCCCATCAAAGTGGTTGAAACTTCGAAACTGTAATTTATCACTAATCGTAACTGCCCCCACCATAGCATATTCTCCCTCCTCTCTCTCTCTATCTACCCTTTCTTATATAAACCCCTTCACCACCCTCACACAAAAACACCCAATTCTAGAGAGAGAGAGAGAGAGACCCAATTGTAGAGAGAGAGAGATAATGATGGTGAATAATAAGGATGATGGAAATGAGAGAATCAAAGGGTCATGGAATAAGGAAGAAGACGAAAAGCTAATAAAGCTAGTAGAAGAACACGGGGCAAGAAATTGGACATTAATAAGTTCAGGAATTCCAGGAAGATCAGGAAAATCATGTAGATTAAGATGGTGTAATCAATTAAGTCCTTCTGTTAAACACAGACCTTTTACATTAGAAGAAGACTCCATTATCATCCAAGCTCACACTATTCATGGCAACAAATGGGCTAGTATCGCTCGTCTTCTACCTGGTCGAACTGATAACGCCATTAAAAATCATTGGAATTCAACTCTCCGGCGTCGATTCGCTTCTGAGTCAGTATCTGGATCGTCCGATTATGAGTCTAACTCGGAATCAACTAGGAAACGTCAATGTATCAGACCACTTAATCCTAGTTTGAATGATGATAATAATGAAGCCGGGTCAGGTCTGGTTATGGGTGGGACCGTTTTGACGTCACTCAGTTTGTCTCCACCAGGGAAGATAAGTAATAACCCAATCCAACTGCCACCACCGCCTCCACCACGAGCACCGCCAGTTTTGGCCGATTTTGTGCCAAAGGAGGGGAAGGAGAATTTGACAAGGCGGGAAGAAAAAGAGGTTATGATGTTAGGGGAAGAGAAGGTGGAAGTTAGAGAGAGAAGTGTGGATCAAGAGATAAAAGAAATGTGTTTGATGAGTATAATGCATAGAATGATAGCAGAGGAAGTTAGGAATTACATGAACAGATTACGGGTTGTGGGTGGGTCAAGTAAATACGGGTTCGGGTCGTCTGATTCCGATAATACAAAATCTGTTATAAATTAGTTGTTTGTTTTCCTAGTTTTGTTTTGGTTCTTAGTCAGAGAGAACACGAATAATTTGAGACTTTGAGTTTAGCTAGCATCAATCAACAAGAAATTGCTTCAAAAAGTTTTTATGTCACGAAATTGTGACAATAGTTTTTTTTGGAATATTGACTACAAAGATCATTACAAAGGCATGGATAGACAATGTGATAAGCATGAAACTATCGAAATACTACTAGCTAAAAGTCCAATGAATTAAAACGGCCTAAAGTCTGACGAATTAAAATGACCTAAAGCGTAAGAGACCTCTGCATTGCAGCGTATATGCACTGACCAACCGAACAACCAGTGCAAATTGCAATGTTAGATTGTGCAAGAAGATGATAATGTACAATCTCAATACACTGGCCAACTGGGCTATGGGCAACCAGTGGTTGGCAAATTGCAATGTTAGATTGTGCAAGAAGATGAAAATGTATAATCTCAAATTAACCATTCAGACAAATCGATAATCACACCAAAGGCAAAAAAAATAGTCTAAATTCCAACTAGATCTCTAGCTAAGTCAAATTTCAGATTTGAATTAGACTAGCAAAACAAGCACTACAATAACAAGTCTTCAGATTTTACTGTATAATAAGTTAGATAATTATATGATTATATTTATAACTGTTCTCCAAATTCAAACTTATTTTACAACTAACCCTAATAAAATCAAATTCATCCAAGTCTATCACACAAGCAAGTCAAACCGAAAGGAAACTTCTAAAATAAATTCTTACTCGGACCATTCATACCAATTTAGATCTAAATTTTATTTGTAAAAACATTTCACTTCAGTATTAAAATAGGTGGATAAACATAAGATAAGTTATCAGATGAATAAATTTATCAACCACCAATCAAGCATTCCTATCAAATTCATAATTTTCAACAAATCAATACATTCTTTTCACTGTGATTATTTCTACTCCAAAGTTAACCTAATTCTATCCTCAATACTTCAATACACAATCTTCAGCTAAAACAAATATCAGAATTTGCATCAAATAAAACAGAATTGAAACCACCAAGATGATTAAACAATCAAGATAAAATCAGAAACTAGTACTTAATTATGCTTAAAGGAAGTTAAACAAAAACCCTAACTAAATAGGATTCTTCAAAATGTAATCCAAATTAAACTGTTAAACAAAAACCATAGATCAACTATCTCATTTATAGAATCCCAAAATAAAAAACAAGAAACAGATCTGAAATGAAAAACCCTAGACGAGCAAAACCATCATCATCATCAAGTTCTACTTAGATCTCTGTCTCATCTTTCGGCGTTTCCTCTTCAATCTCCTCATACGCTTCTTCTTCCACTACAAAGAAAAACCCCCAAAACAGAAGAAAATAATTAAAACATAACGTACTAAAGATCGATCGTTCATTATTCATATCAAGCGTGTTATATCGATTGATTAGACTAGATAATGTGAAATGGGAAGAGAGAAAATAAAGCTAGGTTTTCAGGGATTACCTTG
This sequence comes from Eschscholzia californica, assembly GCF_041429995.1. Classification (NCBI taxonomy): domain Eukaryota; kingdom Viridiplantae; phylum Streptophyta; class Magnoliopsida; order Ranunculales; family Papaveraceae; genus Eschscholzia; species Eschscholzia californica. The sequence goes on along the minus strand of NW_028238420.1, from coordinate 37,116,668 downwards.
GCCCTCATGGTGGATTGTTAGAGTGTGAAATGATCCTTTTTTTGCTCCTGAAGAAAACCCTAATCGATCTAGGGGATGAGATGCCAGGTTGAGGGTTTGCAAGTATTTATAGTGTTGAGCTTTGTGTTGATGTGGTTGAGATTGATGGTAGGACTTGGGTTTAGCTCGAGGGATGTGTAAATGGAAGCCCATGGGCTAAAGGGAGACCCGATTTTAACTGAGGCCCATATAGTCCAAGTTCAGTGATTAGACTTTGAGAAATTTTAGATGCACACATTGTTAATTGCAGAAGCAGCTCCCTAGATTTGTACCAAGAAAAACCTAGATGTGTGCTTTTGATAAAATAGTTTCTGCTTATCAAAGTCTCTTGGGCTTTATAATTCTTTGTGCTTTTGATTTGAACTCCATTTTCCCTCCCAGACCAAGTGCTAGTATTGCTGGGAAGGTGACCAATGGTTACCACCATTCTGTCTTAATGACCGAACTTATGATGAAATGTATGGTAGATTCTCAACCATTGGAAGTCAAATCTAGCATATGAACCCCTTAACTGCCTTACCAAAATTATCATGGTGATTCAAGAGGAGCAACAACAGTGGTTCACCTTTCGTTTATTTTGCGCTTAGTGCCAATGTAACTGCAACTGCTACACACCATTTCTATAATACTTTGAGAGGTGAACGACCCCAACCTTATTGCATTGCATGCAAAACGCATGGCCCCTCGAATGAAAGTTGCAACTGTGGCATGATTTTCTATCTGTGCCAGACATAACATAGAGCGATGCTTCCAGTTACACCTTAGTTGTTTCTGGTCCATCTGAAGCCTGCATTATTGTGAGTTTGTGACTATGTTCTTAAGTCGACCGTATTACGATCAGATTATCACCCTTCTTGAAACCAGTGGTGCCCCTAGTTTTAAGCAACTTTAGTGACAAGTGTAATAGGAAAATTTGGTCAAAACTCCTTAAAAAATTTGGCCTTTGGTTAAAAAAAATTAGTCAATGTTTTTTTTGTCTTCAACTTCTTAAGTACTTTTTTTTTTATTTGCCACACTTTGCGACAGCTTTGCAATGCTTTGCAACAACTTTGTAACGCCTTACAACAGCTTTGGAGCGCCTTGCAACAACTTTGCAACCGCTTTACAACAACTTTGGAGCGCCTTGCAATACCTTACAACAGCTTTGCAACACCTTACAACAACTTGCAACACTTTTACAAAAAAAATTGAGTCTTTAATCAAACAAAATACAAATATTTGGGGTTTTAACAAAAAAAAAAAAAAAACAAAATTGTTTTAACAAAAATAATATAATTTGTCTTTTAACTAAAATTTTAAAATTGAGTCTTCGGCCAAATTTTCTGTAATTTTACTGTCTTATCCTTCTGCATGGATCATAGACAGTGGTGCTTCTAACCACAATAATTTTTAACCTTACTTTTAGCTCTTTCAGCTTAGCCGCCAAATCATGTTATTTTTCACCATCTTACTTGTGCTTTTAGCTCTGAAGAATTGAATATCGAACATCTCATGTATAATAATAATATCATGTATAATAATAATAATATATTGAAATAATATCAAACTGTTGTAAAACAATCCCACATTGGTGGGAGACAGGAGTGTGGTGCTCCTCTTAAGAGGTTAAGTGTAACGCCCCAAATCTAGATTTCCACGTCGGCCGCCATGAAAACCTAAACTCAAAGCATTTCTCCGCAGAACAGTAAACATAGTCGATATATCCATCAAAAGAGACAAATAATATCAAATGTGAAGCTCATAAGAATCAATAAATCATCTAAAAGAAATCCATTAAAACTTTCTTAACTCAAACAATGTTACTGAATCATCGACACGTAGGTCGGACAATATCGAATGAAATAAATAACTGTCTAGGAGGCGAAAATCCAAATAACTACCTAATCTCGAAAGCGAACACTAAGAAAGAAACTCCGAGCTGACGAACTGAGATCAAACTAGTGGCGCTCCCCGATCTCTATCACCTGAAAAATAGTAGGCTGGGTCAGAACCCAGCTAGTAGATTTCTAATTACCTAAAGTCTAAATAGACCAATTCAACACAAAACCAAGTATCGAACAGCAGATCAAAAATAACAGTCCATTGTGTTACACCTTTCGTACCAACACAATTGAAGTCAACCTATTACACGGTTGAAGAGATTCATACAATACAACTTCCCTTTTGGAGGGGTATAACCAATTTTGAGGTCCACGAGATAGCGTCACTTACCATTCGTGTTTGCATCGTCTTAAACCTCTCAATAGACAAAGGATACCACCCAAAAAGGGGATCCGTGCAACACGAGCACAGTGCAACACGAGCACTTTACATATGTGCAGGAGGCGAGCCAACCTCTAGTTGGTAATTACTTCTCAAACTAGAAGTATGTGGTCCACAAGAATGATCTTGTGTTTGCATCGACTTAGACGTCTTCATAAATATGGATACCTCCCAAAAAGGGGATCCGTGCAACACGAGCACATATGAGCAGGAAGCGAGCCAACCACCGATTACTTATGAATTACAATCGTCAATCCATATTTGAACTCAAACCCCTGGTCCACTGGGTTGTCCAATATCACATTGACAAACCCGTGTTTGCAATCGATCCACATGTCGAGCCAACCAGTCTTAGTTCATTTCATTAACGAAACTCAAGATCATGGTCCACCAAGTTATCTAATATCACATAAATAACTAATGTTTGCAATCGACTCACATGTCGAGCCAACCAGTCTTGGTTCCGACTAGCCTATGCTTTCTAGATTAACAACCTAAAGCAATATATCACACACAACTATTGGTAGCACTCATGCTCCAATATAACACAAATAATCTCATACAATCAATTATCAATAACAATAACATAAACACGAATAATCATTAGCGTCTAGGCTGCTGCCCGGATGTATTTTCTACTATGTTTATATAATCCTAATAGTCTAGGTTGCTGTCCGGGTATATACATACCCCATTAATATAACTATAATCGTCTAGGGTTACTATATTGTTGTTGTAAATAGTCTCTAATCATAATGGATATCTATTGTATTACTAATTGGTTCTAAGTTGATGATAACCTAGTAAACAAGAATGGTTCAAAGCTATTATAGTCCTACTATCCAAAACTAGGTTAAAAATTAAAGAGGGCTATGTAAACCCTAGGGAAGAAGAAACCTACCTGATAATGAAGCACAAAGATGAAGAAACCAAACCCTAGCAAAGCTTTTTGATCTTCTTTATCCTTCTTCTTCACTTTCTCTTTCTAAACCCTACTCTCTCTCTAAACCTTTTCCCACTCAATCACCTCCCCACTTCAAACTCTCGGGTGAAGGAACAGGGAAAAAGAAAATAAAAGGGTGGGAAGGGTTAAAGTGGTTTAAGGGTTTATAAGGGTGCTGCTATTTGTACCCTCGTTTTTGCTAGCAGCACCCTTATAAAGTAAGGGTGCTACAATCTCCCCTCCTAAAAGAAAATTTCGTCCTCGAAATTAAATGTACCTGTCGAGAGAAAAAGGTGAGGATAACGAAGTTGCATATCATCTTCACGCTCCCATGTGACTTCCTTGTCATTGTGGTGATTCCACTGAACCTTGACCATGGGAATCGTCTTTCGTCGAAGGACATGCTCTCTACGATCAATAATCTGAACTGGTTCCTCTTCATATGATACATTTGGCTGGAGCTCCAAATCATGGTAATCTATCACTGAATGTTGATCTCCATCTCTCACATGTTTTCGAAGCATTGAAACGTGAAAGACATCGTGGACCCCTGTGAAGCTTGCAGGCAAGTCAAGATGATAGGCTACTTTTCCCAATCAGGAGCCAACTTTCCTTTCTTACCGAATCGTAAAACACCTTTCATAGGTGACACCTTCAACAAAACCTCATCTCCAACAATAAACTCTAAATCCCTTCGTCGGTTGTCGGCATAACTCTTTTGACGACTTTGAGCTGCTTGGAGCCTACTTCGAATCAAAGCAATTTTCTCAGAAGTGTCACGAATCACCTCTGGTCCTTCTAGTTTACCGTCACCTGCCTCTGTCCAACACAATGGTGACCGACAAGGTCTCCCGTATAATGCCTCGAAAAGTGTCATGCCAATACTAGATTGGTAACTATTATTATATGCGAATTCTACCAAAGGCAAATGATCTTGCCAACTTCCTCCAAGATCTAGTATTGAGCATCTCAACATATCTTCAAGTACTCTGTTAACTCGCTCTGTCTGCCCATCAGTCTGAGGGTGAAAAGCTGTACTGAAATGTAAAGATGTCCCCATAGAAGTTTGGAAACTCTTCCAAAACCGTGAAGTAAAGGGCGAATCTCTGTCTGAAACAATAGACACCGGAACTCCGTGTAACCTGACAATCTCCTTAATGTAAAACTGTGTCAGTCGGTCCCCACTATCTGTCGTCTTCACTGGTAGGAAGTGAGCCGACTTTGTCAACCTGTCAACTATCACCCAAATAGCGTCAAAGCCTCTACTAGATCGCGGTAAACCCGTGATGAAGTCCATCGATATATTCTCCCATTTTCACTCCGGAATGGGCAACGGTTCCAAGAGTCCGGAGGGATGTCGATTTTCCGCTTTCACCATCTGACACACATTACACTTCCTCACATACTCCGCAACATCTTTCTTCATCCCTGACCACCAATACTGCCTCTTCAAGTCTTTGTACATCTTGTTACCCCCGGGGTGAACTGTGTACTTACTTCGGTGTGCTTCATCTAATATATCCCGTCTCAAGATCGGATCTGCCGGTACATATAATCTCCCTCGAAATCTCAATCCGCCGTCCTGCCCGGTACTGAACTCAGTCTCAGTCTCTTGCATTAACGAAACCTGTTTCTGGCACCACTCATCATCAATTTGGGCATCCACAATACGATTCAATAAAGATGGTCTAACAACCATACTACCCAGAAATAACGAGTCAATTCCTGACCCAACCACGTCCATGTTGTATGTTGCTACATCCTCCAACATCTTCCACTGGTTCATCATCAATGTTGCCACGATACCCCTCGGTTGTCGGCTTAGTGCATCGGCTACCACATTTGCCTTACCCGGGTGGTATTGCAACGTGAAGTTATAATCCTTCATCAACTCCAACCACCTGCGCTGACGCATGTTCAACTCCTTTTGTGAAAAGAGATACTTGAGGCTCTTATGATCGGTAAAGAGATTGAACTTCTCACCATACAGATAGTGCCTCCAAATCTTCGAAGCAAACACTATAGCTGCCAACTCTAAGTCATGAGTTGGATAGTTTTGCTCATGTGGCCTCAACTGCCTAGAAGCATAAGCAACCACTTTATCTTTTTGCATCAATACACAACCTAAACCCTGAATAGAAGCATCAGTATAAATCACAAATCTGGTGCCACTCTCTGGAATGATCAACACCGGTGCCGTAGTCAACTTCGTCTTAAGTTCTTTGAAAGCCTTATCACACTTTGTATCCCATGAGAATGTTACTCCCTTCTTTGTAAGATTCGTCTAAGGTCCTGCAATACTTGAGAACCCCTTGATGAACCGACGATAATACCCAGCCAATCCCAGAAAACTGCGAATCTCAGTAACCAAGGTAGGCTGCTTCCAATTAAGCACAGCTTCAACCTTAGAAGGGTCAACCAATACTCCGTCCTTCGAAATAACATGGCCTAGGAATTTTACTTCCTCTTGCCAAAAATCACATTTCTCGAACTTTGCATATAACTGATGTTCCATCAGTCTCTCTAACACCAATCTCAAGTGATCTTCATGATCCTCCTTAGTCTTAGAGTAGATAAGAATGTCATCAATAAAGACAATGACAAATTTATCCAAGAAGTCCCGGAACACCCGATTCGTGAGGTCCATAAACACTGCAGGTGCGTTAGTCAAACCGAAGGACATAACAAGAAACTCATATGAACCATAACGTGTCACAAATGCCGTCTTAGGAATGTCCTCCTCTCGGACTCGTAACTGATGGTACCCTGATCTCAAGTCAATCTTAGAGAACCACTTGGTCCCTCTCAGTTGATCAAACAGATCATCAATCCTTGGTAAAGGATATTTATTCTTCACAGTAACCTTGTTGAGCTCTCTATAATCGATACACAACCTCATTGACCCATCTTTCTTTTTAACAAAAAGAACAGGTGCACCCCAAGGAGAACTACTCTGACGTATGAACCCCTGATCTAGTAATTTCTGAATCTGCTCCTTAAGCTCTCGCAGTTCTATCGGAGCCATTCGATAAGGAGTTCGGGCTATAGGTTTAGTACCCGGTTCCAACTGAATGCAGAAGTCAACCTCTCTGCGTGGTGGCAACCCTGGTACATCTCTGAACACATCGTGGTACTCACTAACCACATCAATACTATCAAGCCCCTCACTCATTACCGGATGCTTTTCTAGCTCTACGTGACTCAGGTGAACCTCTCTCATCTGACAAGTCAACGCTGACACTGTAAACACTTCTTCCCCTGGAAGAGAAAATGTGACTGTCTTGGCATAACAGTCCACAAGTGCATGGTATGAGGCAAGCCAATCCATGCCTAAAATCACATCATACCGCACCAACTCAAGCACAAAAAGGTCTGCAGAGAAGTCTCGCTCACCCAATCTAATGATACACCCCTTACAGATGTGGTCTATCACAATCAAACCACCCCAAGCAGAAGACACCGAAAAAGATCTCCCACATCGATCTAGCTCTATGGGTAACTTACGAACAAAAGAAATAGAGATAAATGTGCCCATGGCACCAGGATCAAATAAAATTTTACCCATTCTAGTATGAATAAGGAATGTACCTTCCACCACATCAGTAGGTGCGCGGTCATCTCTAGGAAGGATGACATTCAACTGTGGTTGTTGCCCACGTCCCTGTGGTCTGCCCTGCGGGTTACGCTCATGATGACGCCCCTGATTTCCTGTCTGAGCTCTAGTCCTCTTCGGACAATCAAAAGACCTGTGTCCTACTTCCTGACAATTAAAACAAACCCCTCTAAATGGTCTCTGTCCCACACCATCAACATTAGCCACTGGCGGTTGCCTATCTGTAGTCACCACTGTCATATCCCTGTTGCCTCCCTCGACCCGAGGCCTCTTACCGTCCCGCTGACCATTATAGTCGTTGCGCTGATTCCAACCAACCTTCCCATAATTTCTACTGTTCCCCTTTTGTTCACCCTTGCTTTGCACTTTGATTCCTCTCTGCTTCTTTGCCTCCTGTATCCGAGCATCGTGAACCTTAGCACAAGAAACCACCTTCTGATAGGTGTCGAAACTAGGTTGCCCAGCAATGTACCTAGCAATGTTGTCACGCAACCCATTGACAAACCTCTCAATCTTTTCCTCCTCTGTGGGAATCAGTTGAGTAGCGAAGAGGGAGAGTCTGTGAAACTCATTCTCATACTCCAAAACTGATTGATTCTCCCCTTGCTTCAATTCCTGAAATTCCCTCTTAAGTGTTTGTTGTGCCGAGAAAGGAATAAAGTTTTCCATGAAGACCTTCTTAAATTCTTCCCAGGTGAACCTCAACGGATCCACTAGCCTAGACTGAGTGTCCCACCAAGTAGTTGCATTCTTCTTCAACTGGAACACTGCCATCCGTTGCTTATATTCCTCGGAGAAATCAAATGCCACGAACATCCTCTCTATCTCCTTACACCATTCATATGCCTCTACCGGTCCTCCAGTCCCATCAAATGTTGGCGGTTTCATTTTCATAAACTCATGGTAGTACTTCAACCAGGTCATCTCAGTCGGTGGCCTCAGATTCATAGCAGGACCTCCTGTCTCTAGTGTCAGATTCTGCGTCTGAGCTTGTTCCCTTGTTTGAGCCTCTGCTGCAATGTTAATCAAATTTTGCAATACCGCTGCATCAATTGTCACTGTCTCTCCTCCGTTCAGATTAGGATTTGTGGTCTCATGACCCCCTGACTGTTCATGTGTACCCTCTGGTGCTGTAGAACCCCTTTCCTCAGGTAGGACACCTCGACCTCGACCTCTACCACCCCCTCGGGTGCGAGCACTGCGACGACCTCTGCCACGACCAGTAGCCCCTTCGCTAACCATAACTCTATTCAAATCCAAAAGAGAAACCAAGTCAGAACTTAGACAGTCAAGAGCTCCGTACAAAAATTTACTACGTACTATGCGCTTAGAGGGGTTGAACCCTACACACTGATCCTAGGATTTATAAACCTAGAGCTCTGATACCACTTTGTAACGCCCCAAATCTAGATTTCCACGTCGGCCGCCATGAAAACCTAAACTCAAAGCATTTCTCCGCAGAACAGTAAACATAGTCGATATATCCATCAAAAGAGACAAATAATATCAAATGTGAAGCTCATAAGAATCAATAAATCATCTAAAAAAATCCATTAAAACTTTCTTAACTCAAACAATGTTACTGAATCATCGACACGTAGGTCGGACAATATCGAATGAAATAAATAACTGTCTAGGAGGCGAAAATCCAAATAACTACCTAATCTCGAAAGCGAACACTAGGAAAGAAACTCCGAGCTGACGAACTGAGATCAAACTGGTGGCGCTCCCCGATCTCTATCACCTGAAAAATAGTAGGCTGGGTCAGAACCCAGCTAGTAGATTTCTAATTACCTAAGGTCTAAATAGACCAATTCAACACAAAACCAAGTATCGAACAGCAGATCAATAATAACAGTCCATTGTGTTACACCTTTCGTACCAACACAATTGAAGTCAACCTATTACACGGTTGAAGAGATTCATACAATACAACTTCCCTTTTGGAGGGGTATAACCAATTTTGAGGTCCACGAGATAGCGTCACTTACCATTCGTGTTTGCATCGTCTTAAACCTCTCAATAGACAAAGGATACCACCCAAAAAGGGGATCCGTGCAACACGAGCACAGTGCAACACGAACACTTTACATATGAGCAGGAGGCGAGCCAACCTCTAGTTGGTAATTACTTCTCAAACTAGAAGTATGTGGTCCACAAGAATGATCTTGTGTTTGCATCGACTTAGACCTCTTCATAAACTACGGATACCTCCCAAAAAGGGGATCCGTGCAACACGAGCACATATGAGCAGGAAGCGAGCCAACCACCGATTACTTATGGATTACAATCGTCAATCCATATTTGAACTCAAACCCCTGGTCCACTGGGTTGTCCAATATCACATTGACAAACCCGTGTTTGCAATCGATCCACATGTCGAGCCAACCAGTCTTAGTTCATTCCATTAACGGAACTCAAGATCATGGTCCACCAAGTTATCTAATATCACATAAATAACTAATGTTTGCAATCGACTCACATGTCGAGCCAACCAGTCTTGGTTCCGACTAGCCTATGCTTTCTAGGTTAACAACCTAAAGCAATATATCACACACAACTATTGGTAGCACTCATGCTCCAATATAACACAAATAATCTCATACAATCAATTATCAATAACAATAACATAAACACGAATAATCATTAGCGTCTAGGCTGCTGCCCGGATGTATTTTCTACTATGTTTATATAATCCTAATAGTCTAGGTTGCTGTCCGGGTATATACATACCCCATTAATATAACTATAATCGTCTAGGGTTACTATATTGTTTTTGTAAATAGTCTCTAATCATAATGGATATCTATTGTATTACTAATTGGTTCTAAGTTGATGATAACCTAGTAAACAAGAATGGTTCAAAGCTATTATAGTCCTACTATCCAAAACTAGGTTAAAAATTAAAGAGGGCTATGTAAACCCTAGGGAAGAAGAAACCTACCTGATAATGAAGCACAAAGATGAAGAAACCAAACCCTAGCAAAGCTTTTTGATCTTCTTTATCCTTCTTCTTCACTTTCTCTCTCTAAACCCTACTCTCTCTCTCTAAACCTTTTCCCACTCAATCACCTCCCCACTTAAACTCTCGGGTAAAGGAACAGGGAAAAAGAAAATAAAAGGGTGGGAAGGGTTAAAGTGGTTTAAGGGTTTATAAAGGTGCTGCTGTTTGCACCCTCGTTTTTGCTAGCAGCACCCTTATAAAGTAAGGGTGCTACATTAAGCACCCTTCCCTAGTGAGGCCTTTTAAAACCGTGAGGCCCAGGTGTGCCAAAGCGGACAGTATCACTAGCAGGCCGGAAGGCTGGTCTGCACCATCCTATAACACGTTATTAGCACGATTCGCTCTACTATGATGTGGTCTTGGGAGGGTGTGTTGTAAAGAAATCCCACATTGGTGGGAGACAAGAGTGTGGTGCTCCTCTGAAGAGGTTAAGCATCCTTCCCTAATGAGACCTTTTAAAACCGTGAGGCCCAGATGTGCCAAAGCGGACAGTATCACTAGCAGCCCGGAAGGCTGGTCCGCACCATCCTATAACACAGACCAATATATACTGTTTTAGATTGGAAGAATATCTTGCAAGTAATGGATCAAAGAGACATTGGGAATGACAATTTGTCCCATGGAATGAAAACACATCCAACAATGCACATTACTCAATCCTACAAGTACTGTATATGTATATATTAGAGTTCCAAAAATCTATGGCCTATTCTACTATATTTGTTTTCTATACATTAGGTAAGTATGACGCATGTAAAGCATAAAAATACATTGTACTATATATTAATCAACATAATTCACATTTGCGTGTGTTATTTTCTCTTGTATTTCTTTGTGTCTCAAATTTTATAAAATCCCTCGGTATCTCCATTTCTTAGTTTCTTTCTCTCAATCTATCTCTTCCTCTTCATTTTCTTTCTGAGTTGTACAAGGGGTTCCTCCCATAAAATGCAGACATCGCTAAGAGTTTGTTCGTTACGTGAGAAAGTCATGTGGAAAAATCGATTTTCATAGTTTGATAAAGCCAAAAAGGTGAGAGGTCGTTTTCAAAAATAAAGGTTGGAAATTGAGTTTAATAATTTTCCCAAAAAAAAGGGAAAACAGATTTCCCACCCTCAAAATAAACGTGCGCTCTCTCCTCCCGTACTCTCACACGTCTCTGTCTCTCTCTCCTCCCGTTCTCTGACATGTTTATGTCTCTCTCTCAAACACTTTCATGTAACCATAATTGTTTCCCATGAAACAACAAGACATCACGAGAGATAATTAGGAGCGAGATGTTGTTGTCGATGCGTTGGAACCCTAATTGCTTTATGTAACCCTAATCCTTATAACCCTAAGTCGAGATGGAGAAATCTTGCTGTCGATTTTGGAATGAGAGATAAAGTTAGGGACGAGGGGTGGAGTTGGGAATGACCGAATGAGAGGTGGTATTGTGAATGACTATTGGTGCCTGACCTTTTTGCAACAGGTGCCCGGCCTTTTTGCAACAGGTGCCCCTTCAGGTGTAAAAGAAAGGCGCCAACACTAATGCCTTCGGATGACCCTTGGAAGTTTTTCTCAAAAAATTTCCTTCCACACTAAAAAAAAAATTGAATTTGTGTGAGAAAATTTTAATTTTCTTTCCTACAAAAAGAATGGTTTTCACATCAAATATTTTCACACGTCTCAAATGAACCCTAAAGTATCTGTAGCCGCTGCTAGGGCAATAGGGTGTACAAAATGGCTCAGCTTAATATTGTATTAGACTAAACTTGGATACATATATTTATGGCCAAGCCAACAGTTACATATATTCTGGGCCATCCAACAAAATAAATGTATTTGGCAAAGAAGTTAAGAACAAAGAAAACAAGACAGCAGGAGACACATGTTACTGATTTTGGTTGTTCTTGAAAATTCTTGATTTGATTCTTTCACTACTGTTTTTTACTCAATCTTGAGTTACTAAATAGACCAGTCGTTTCTGAAATGATCCATTCATTCTCTGTCCTTGTCTATCAAACAGTAAAAAGTTACACAAACTCCCATTATTGTCCTCTTTTTGTAAGGCAAAATACAGAGGAAACTGTTTCTACATTTGAAAATCAAATCACAAGAACAGTTTGCCTATATTTATAGTACTCCTCCAAGCTATATTCTTTGATTTGGGTAATGAAGATGAAGTACCAAAAGTGATGCGCCAACTACACAATGGGATAGCTTAAGGAAATGGTGTTAAGCCAGTTTTGATGAACTAAAACCACACATGACAGGTTAGATGATTTTACATGTTCTAGACAGTTTAGAAAAGCATGTATCACAAGAAAGAAGTGACATGAAACTAGTCCCACCTAGATAAAAAAAAAAGTCTCATACTTGAGTAAATAATATCTAAATATTACCGATTATTTATAATTAGTTCTGAATTAGGTATAACACAAATGCAATTCATGATTAATAAAAGAAAAATATATCAGATTATATTGTTTGCCGTCCCCTTCACGATCGAGTATGGCTAATATCATCAAATCAAAAAGCAAATCCCTTCACCCAAGGAAATAATTAACAGTATTAGACCCAATTTTCATTTGGAGATCAAATCTCTTAGAAATATTAACACATAAAAACAAGTGTAGTTGTTAACTATAACTTACGCAATCTAATAAACTTAAGCACAAAATCCCATAATTCCTTCCCTTATAAAATACTTTATTCTAACATCAACATCTTTTCATGGCTACCTTTTATATTTCCAATCACTTCTTTCTTTTCTGATAAATCCTACATTCTTATCAGACTACTTCACTAAATGGGTCGAAGCAATTCTTTCAATCAGGCTGATCCATCACATCTATCTGTCGACGACTCCGACGGGTTTTTCCCAAATATCAATTCTTACGACGGAAAAGTGATGCTTGCTGCAGTAATTTCATTATTATTTGTAATTTCTTTTGTTTTGTTACTTCATATTTATGCTAGATGGTTACTAGCAAAAGCACAAGAAAGGAGAAGACAGTCTTATGTATTTGATGATCCTACTACATTACATCATCATATTAGAAATACAATTTACGATGATAATTACGTAGACACATCGGTGAGGAACGGTCTTGATTCGTCGATTATTTCTTCTCTACCTATCTTTATTTATAAATCTGATCTATATAAGAATGGATTGGATTGTGTAATTTGCTTGAGTACTTTTGAAGATGATGAAGTGGGTAAAAATTTGCCTAAATGTAAGCATGTATTCCATATGGAATGTATAGATAAGTGGTTACAATCACATCCTGGTTGTCCCATTTGTCGAGCTCCCGTTGGATCCGATAAGTCAACGATGGTTGATTCGACGGTCGATGTGTCACCGGAGGAAGGTAGCTTACAGTTGGATTTGAGTGAGTTTTCGGTCATTGATGAAAATTCTCATTCTAATGATATAGTTGTGCCCAATTTAAATATAGAGTCTTTGGTATTGAAAGATTCTCCATCGCCACCGTCCGGGCTGACTTCAGACATAGCAGCATTACCATCAACATCATCATCACCATCACTATCATCTTCTTCATCACTGTCGTCCTCGTCATCATCGTCGTTGGGTTTATCATTGAAGAGAATGTTAAGCAGGAGTAGATCAGAGCATAAGGTTTTCCCATCATCTAATACTACAAATAATGATCAGTTCAGTATTTGAGTGAATTGTGTTAGGGAAATTTTCTAATTTGTTTCTGCCACAAATTACGGGAAACAATTCATTTCTTATTAGTTGGATCTGCTTTGAGTTGGGTGTATATATACTACCTTTTAAGGTAGATAATAAGATTTTATTAGTGCATCTACTTTTGCACTTACCATGGGAAAAACTCTCAACAACTGTTTGTGTAGGCAGTTACTGTTTGGAAAATTTAGAAATCACGATTTTGATTAGGGGTGAGCAAAAACCGAACTAATCGGCCGAACCGAATCAAGTCGAACCGGACTGATTGATTTTTAGACCGAACCGATCACTATTCCATTCAATTCGGCCGGCAAACCGAACAACTTAAATCGCTTTGGTTTGAGTTCGGCTTGAGTTTCTAGAAACTGCTCAAGCGAATCGCTCGAACTCTAAGGTATTTATCATACTAAAATATTACTGTACATATAGAAAGACTAAAGAGTATCTAGGGATGACTCATTTCTCGATCTTCATGTTTGAATCCCTCGAATCCATCAAATTTTTAGGTCCAAACCTCCAAAGGAAGGAATCCTATGTTAATAACTGAATTACCTATGTGCGCAAGTTCATGGGATGATCTTTCCTTAATTTCATGCAGGAGACACAAGGTTTCCCTCCTCCTTGGATCATGCCCCATCAACATGTACTTTTGTGCCATCAGGTTTTCATAATCAAATGAATACTTACCTCCAAAAAATGGTACTTTTACCCACATGTAAAGTTTCTTGTTTATCTCTTGTTTATATTTTATCATTATTATATTATCTCAATAATACTAAGTTTATAAAAAAATCTCTGACTTATTTTGTGACATAATGGCCTATTTACGTAAAAGAACGATCATGAGCATAGTCAAATTTCAAATTCCTTTCTCTTTTAGTAAATGGGAATCATCAAGTCACAAATTAAGTCAAACTCTTTTGTGCACATACCACTTATGTTTGAGTAATATATGTATCTCAACTACAATCTCGATTTTGAGTAAGTTGAGCTTCCTAGTCTCTTCATCAGAGTTACAGGAGTCTGAATTCGTGGGATGCTATCAAAACTTATGGAATGCAAAAGAGCACGAGAATTTACAGTTTATTCGTAATGACTGAGATATATTAGCGCCTTAGCGGAATATATTATATTTCAATTTTATATTTGTCAGTGATACTGTCTTATAAAGTATCAATAACATTTAACCACAATTAGTATATAGAGTACAGTAATGATATCATCATATCGTTGAACTCATTGGTATCATTCATTGTCCATTTGTCCTTGAGTGATAATTCATAGGGATGGCTAAGGTAACTAAGGAGATCATCAGATCAAATACTATTTCATCACAATTAGTATTAGATCTTATTTTTACTTGGTCATGAAACTCTCATTTGTCCACGTGGGTAGTGTTATGTGAGCCTCACACGTGTCTTTTTATTTGGTGACGTAGAACATGGTCATTGAACCTCTGTCCGTTGTAGCTCATATACTATATTAAATGTGTGAGTGTCAAACTCAAAACCAATTAGTGATGAGTGGAGACTCCCACCCCTATATAATATGTTCTCAAGTCATATGACTTCCGTTTTTGGACTATTATCACTAGTAAATCTTTTAAAGTAAAATTTGAACAATCTTCCTCTGATATTTCTTCCCATTTTCATGCTAGTACTGAATTCTATTAAAACCCTAAATCTTTGTTTATGTATGTGCTTTGGGAATATTCTAACCGCATCTCTTTCAATGAGAATACTTGTAATTGTGAATCAGAATCAACTTGCTTCATGTTTGCTGGTAAAAATTACAAATTTTCAGAAGCAATTCTAACCATGGGTGCACATATTTTACAAAAAAGAACTTATAGCGGAAAAGCACTCAAACATCGATCGACCAATCTTAAGAGGAAGAAAATGGTCGTTACCTCACCAAAAACTCTTTTAGCGATCTCAAGATTGGAAGATGATGCAAACTTGTCATTGAGGTATCCGACCCCGTTCAAGGGTTAAAAGAACTAATGTCATATGCGTGTTTATATATTTGACGGTGATGTTCAGATATACAATGTGTAAAAGAAAGAAGTTGTTGATTATTATATTACTAGGCATAACCCGTGCCCTGAGGGCACGGACAGTTGTATTTGATAAATTATAAAAGTTTAGTGGTTTTGGTCGATAAATATGAATAGTAAGTACATCACATTTACAAACAATAAGAAACAAAAAGACATTAGGAAAAAAATTAAAACAAGTTAATAGTTTAAAAATAAGTAAATTTGAAATCAATTATAGGTGTTGAAAGCTACATAAGAGGTTCCTATATGTTTTCAAGTCGTTTAGAGGAGGAAGAAAAAATTATTTTACTTTTATAAGAGGTAATTTATATCAAAGAATCGATCAAAGATAAGTTGTTGGTGAAATTTAAAGAAGAAAATCAAGAAAAAGTTTATAACAAAGAAAACCCTATAAAAGAATTAACGACAAAGAGAGATGTGTCCCTACCGGTTTACATAGTTCAAAAAGTCTAGTTAAAAGATCATAAACCTACCAGCTAATTGACGTTTACTCATCTCAAAAAGAAATTGAAAGTAAAAAAAAAATAGATTCAAATCGTAATACCATTAAAAAAATAAAAAAATAATAATTCACTCTCCAAAAGAGATGGTCTTCTAAATCTAGTAGAATCGATACAAACAGATTGAAAATCAAAACTCCAAAAAAATGATTTTTCACTTCAGAAAGAGGAAGAGAGAAAACAAAAATAACATAGTTTAATAAAGAAAGTGATAGATTTATCTTGTATTTACAATTGTTGTTTTTACAATTAAGTATTAAGTACCTTGGTGTTTTATGTTTAACATATTATGATTTGTTTTAGATTAAATATTTGTGTTATTGGTTGATTTTCTCCTCTTTGTGTAGTTTTTGCTCTGTTGGTTTTTATTTGCTTGTCTCTGTGAGGACCTGGTTGTGCCTTTTGTCTTCTGGATTCGTCTAGGTTGGGTACCAGAGGGTTCGAGGGTGAAGTGATCTTGTAGGTTTGGTTTTGGTTAGTTGGGAGTGGCCTTCAGCTGATTAGGGTCTTTGTGGAGTGTTCGATAGATAGGAGGATGCCCTGATAGATTTTAGTGTTCTTCTCCTTTTAGCAGTGGTTGGCCCTGTCTGGGCCTTTTGGTATTTGTGGTGGCCGCTAGCTTCTGTGGTCTGCCTTTAGACTTCTTTAGACTTAGGTTGTCGGTTTGAGACTGCCTTCTCTGCGCCTTACCCTCTTTCTGCTGATTGGTTTTTTGGGCTCTTGGACCTTGGGAGGGTAGCGAGTTTGTCGCAGTGGTGGTGCTTATAAGTGGTCGGATCTTAGGGCGCCCTTTGGTGCTTTGGTTTCCTCTTCGGTGGGTTGGGCCTCTGGTTAGATTATTTTGGTGGTTTTTCCACTTAGGAGCCATTAGACTAATAGGGTTAGGCTGTCCCTGGAGTGGTGGGATCTTTTGGGGCTGCCTTGGTGTTTTTTTTTTGTCGTCCTCTACTAGTGCTGAGGATGGAGCCCTCTATATTAGCTTGGAATGTCCGTGGGTGTGGGAACTTTGCTAATCGCAAACATCTTAGCAGGCTTGTTAAGGAGCATAATCCTGATTTTCTTTTTCTTTCTGAAACCAAATGTATTAATACCAATCTTGACAAACTTCTGAATCTTACCAGCATCTACGACAAGCATGTTATAGACCCGGTCAATAAAGCCGGAGGTCTAGCTCTTTATTGGTCTCCCCAATTTGATATTAATGTTATTTACTCTGACAACAATATGATTCACGTTCAGGGAACTCTTTCAGACAAGGATAACATCTTTAATATAACGGGGTTCTATGGAAGCCCGTACAGTAGGGATAAAACTAGACCTTGGGAGATTTTGGCCCAGCTAGCCCCTGACCCCCACATCCCCTGGTTGGTCATAGGAGACTTAAACTGCATTTTTGACCAGTCTGAAAAACTAGGAGGCAAAGAAGTGTCGCAGAGTTCTATTGACCTTAGTAAACATACAATTAATGATATGGGCCTCCAAGATATTGGATATGTGGGCTACCCGTTCACCTGGTCTAACAAACAATTTAGTGGTAACCTCATCCAAGAGAGACTAGATCGGGCCTTAGTGAATTACAACTGGCTTACCAATTATCCCCACTCCAAGCTCACTCATCTGCCTACTTTAGGCTCTGATCACAACCCCATCTTTCTCTCCACTAAACCTAACTCCACTCTTGGGCGTAAACCTTTTAAATTTATTCGTACCTGGATGTCCCACCCAAATTGTGCTCAATTCATAAAAACTAACTGGAGTTCTATTCCCACCCAGATTCAAACCAAACTTAACTCCCTGGCTATCAAACTCTCTAAGTGGAATAAGGAGGTCTTTGGACACATTTACAATAACATTAAGAGCCTCACCCAGCAACTCCAATTCATTAATAATGCTGACCACTTCAAAGAAACTTTCACTCAGATTGAGACTCTTCTATTACAACAAGAAAGCCTGTGGGAAGAAAAATCGAGAGTATCCAACATCAACTTAGGTGATCGTAACACTCAATACTTCCATGCGAAAGCTACCACGAGAAATCGTAAAAATCAAATCCATTCCATTAAGTTGGCAGACAACTCATGGACTAATGATGAAGCTCAAATAGCCAATGTTTTTGTTTCTCACCTCCAGAATATTTCGGCTTCAGTTGGCTCCACCCTTTCTAGCAATCTCATTGAGTGTTTCAACCCGCAGATATCTCAATTCCATAATGACGCTCTTACTGCCATCCCGGAACTAGATGAAATCCGTAAAGCCACTTTCTCTTTGAAACCTGGAGCTGCTCCTGGGCCGGATGGATATCCTCCTCTTTTCTATCAAGCCAACTGGGATACAGTCAAGGAGGATCTTCACCAGATGGTTTCTATCTTCTTTCGAGAGGCCACTCTCCCTACGATGTCTAACCACACTCACATATGCCTAATCCCTAAAACTAAAACTCCCCAAACACCGGCTGACTATAGGCCGATTAGTCTTCTTAACACTACCTACAAAATCATCACCAAAATCCTGGCCAACAGGCTTAAACCAACTCTGGCTGATATCATATCCCCCTTCCAAGCTGCTTATGTTCCAGGAAGGCAAATCACAGACAACATCATGATAAGCCAGGAGCTAATTCATTCCTTCAAGAAAATCAAAGGAACGAAAAGCTATTTCGGTCTTAAACTTTATATGTCCAAAGCTTTTGATCGGATTGAATGGCATTATCTGGAGCAAATTATGCTCCTGATGGGTTTCTCTCCTAGCTGGATTAGGCTTGTCAGTACTTGTCTCAACTCTAGCTCCATGGCTGTCCTGATCAATGGGCGTCCCGGGCGCACTTTTGATGTTAGCAGAGGGATTCGTCAGGGCGACCCGCTTTCTCCTTTCCTTTTCGCTATTGCCATGGAAGGCCTTAGCCGTCTCCTTGATAGACATAACAGTCATACCCCCTTCATCGGCTTCCCGGTCTCTAATTCGGATCTCACTATCAATCATCTACTCTTTGCAGACGACTGTATTATTTTTGGTCAAAATTCTCTTGACAACATCCACAATCTCAAGATGATTCTTAAAGAATTTAGTAATGCGTCGGGTCAGATGATAAACTATTCTAAATCCAACATCTTCTTCTCTAAAAACTCGCATCCGAAATTCAAACGTATGATTATTCGTGAACTTAAGGTTCATCAATCCTCGGTTGGCGACAAATACCTCGGCACTACTCTGTTCATTGGTAAAAACAAAAAATCTATCTTTCAACCCCTTCTCACCCAAATCAAAAACAAACTCGCCAAATGGCAATCGAATCTTCTCTCTCAAGCTGGTCGCTCGGTAGTCATTTCAACTATCGCAGCGACCGTTCCCCGATACCAAATGCAGTGCTTTGCCATCCCTAAAGGCATATGTAACAGCATTGAGTCCCTCCAAAGGACTTTCTGGTGGGGAAAATCCAAAACTTTCCATACTATCAACTGGTCTACTATTTGCAAGCCGAAGAAACTGGGTGGTCTGGGGTTACGCCTCCCTCTTCTTGATAATCAGGCCTTTCTCAGCAAGATAATCTGGCGTATTATCAATAACCCTAATGCTATATGGGTTCGCGTGCTCAAAAGCAAGTACTTCCCCGAAACCCATAAGCCCACTCCCCCCAAAGCCACTCATTCTTGGCCCTGGAAATCCATTATTAAGCATTATTCTAATATGGAAGGTCTTATTTTCTGGGACATTAATACAGGGACTAACATTAACATTTGGCAAGATTTTTGGATCCCTAACCACCCCCTTCCCATAACTAACCATACGGGGTCTAACTTTAAGTGGGTCTCACAACTTATTACTAATAACACTTGGAATTTTCAGATGTTACAGCAATGTTTTAATGATGAGATATGCAGATCTATCCTGAGCATCAACCTCCAAAGTAATCAAGAAGATAAACCGATATGGACATTAACTAAATCAGGTAATTTCTCTATAAAATCAATGTATTACTATTTAAGAACAGAAAGCACGAATGTTATGTAGGACCACTCCGACTGGGTATTTATCTGGAATTTGAATACTATACCACGTGTGAAACTATTCCTATGGAAATGTTGTACCGATAGCTTACCTGTCAAAGATAAAATTGGCAAATTCATTGGAGACCAATTCTCGTGTATCAACTGTGATGAAAACGAAACTTTAGACCATGTGATGCTTCACTGCACCTTTGCTAATGCAATATGGTTCAATTATCAAGTGAGAACAGATCAGATTAGCTCGACTAATCAATGGATCAAACAATGGAAAACACTAAATGAGGATATTACCAATCAATACGCCAAGATACTCTGGTTCATTTGGAAAGCTAGATGTGAAAACTGTTTTAACACGAACAAACAAAATCCTCGACAAATAATAGACAGAATTAATAATGTGTCTATCACGCCTCTCAAGATTGAGTCGGCTATCACTAACAAATGCAGGAAATCCACTAAGAAACAAATATGGAGACCTCCATCGACACCATATTTAAAATTGAACGTTGACGCCTCTTTTACCAAAGCTACAGAGCCGGCCGGAATAGGATGTATTATCAGAGATGAAGAGTCGAAATTCATTATAGCAGCAGCAAACTCGATGCGATGCCAAAACGCGGAAGAGTGTGAAGGAATGGCTATCCTCTCAAGTATACAATGGGCATTAGAATTAAACATTACTCACGCTCATATAGAAAGTGATAATCAAGCTCTTGTCAATTTCATCAATGGTCAAAATATAGGACTACACTGGCAATCCTTAAAGATTATTCAACAAATTAGATCCCTTATAGACAATTTCGAAAGAATCATGTTCACCTGTGTACCTAGGGATTGCAATGCTCCAGCTGATGCGATTGCGAAATGGGGAAGAAGAAATGAAGACAGAAAAGTGTGGAATTCTGTACCTTCTTTTGTTTCGGCTTTACTTTAGTTGTTTGATTTGTATTTTGTACTCTCGTTTTTCTTTAATGCAATGCTCTCTCATCAAAAAAAAAAAAAAGTTAATCATACATTACTAATTACATGCTAATAACAAAAGTAAGAAAATATAATACTAATTGAACTAAGAAAAACTATCCATTAAAAAAATAATATTGAACAATTTTGTTGTCGACATAAATTTCTTCTACTAAAATATGATCAGTCTTTCAACAAATAAGAAACATGATCTTCTTCTCATGAAACTCCACAGAAACAGGATCAGTCTTTCAACAAAAAAAAAAACAAATGAGAAATTAGAAAGATAGGGGGAGAAAGAGGTGTAAGAAAGAAGGTTGTAGGAGGAAAATATATATAGAAGAGAAGGGATAAAATCCATTAATCTTCTTCTTTTATAACTGAAAAACTATTAATTTTTGAGAAGTTATGGAAATAGAGAGGTTACGAGACTGAGATCAAGGATTATGATTTAAGGAGATTCTAGGGGTTGAGATCTAACTGTTACATTTTCATAACTTAAACACAATCAATTTTTAAAAGTTAATGGAGATAATTAATTGTGAATATTATATAGATGATAAAATTAAATTATCATTAATTTTATGATGGAGGTAATAATTTGAGGATAAGTGTCAATTAGTTGAGATTTAACGATGGAGGGTTAAGATTTATCATGGGATAACGAATGGCTAGATTTATCTTTAGTTTGTCTTTGATTTGTCTTTGAGTTTGTCCCAGTCAGCACTCAACATCCTGTTTTATATAATAGATTCTTTGTCGAACTTTTCCTCTAACACAAGTATCTTGGACCATGGCGGTTCTACTAAAATCAGAACCATTTTTGCTAAGAAAACCATAAATTAGATTTTACTTTTGGTTTGAGCATCCATAGGTGTGCATGTAAGGTGTTTAAGTGTTCTTTTTCCTAATAGTTCTTTTGTGTCTGAATCATATATTCATGTGTACGATATATATGTAAACACTATGTTATAAGTACTTTGACAGTTCATTTTTTTGTCATTTTCGTATGTTTTTCAAGGAGGTTTTTTTCAACAAAAAAAAGAAGAGGTAGTACTCAGAATCTTTAAATCAATACCTGGGTCTAAAATACGCATGAAATTTTTGGCAACTATGTACGGTTTTTCTTTTTTCTAAAATTAAGAGCTTAACGCAAAATCCTAAAATCAGAACAGGCCTATTAGCTCAGTTGGTTAGAGCGTCGTGCTAATAACGCGAAGGTCGCAGGTTCGAGACCTGCATAGGCCAAATTTTTTCTCTCTCTTTATTTTCGGTATTTTTTCAAAAAAGGTTTTTATCATGCCAGCTTTCTGAAATCTTTATCAATCTACCGCATCAGATTAAAGCATCCAAACCTTTCCATTATTGATGGTTTGAGGGATCATATCCGATGAAGTTTGGGAGTTACCATCAAAATGATTTCCAAATAGTTTCTCCAAAATGTTGCACAAGTGTTGTTAGTAGGAATTTTGATATGGATTCTCTTATATAGGAAATTGGTTTTCATCAATGCAATTTAGTATGAATCCAACTTCAGGTAGTCATGGGTGGATCACCATTTCTTCTAGGATCTTCAGTACAAAGAAGAACAAAAGGAAAAAAGGAAAAAAAGTAACAATGATGCGGTGAACGTGGATCGAACACGTGACCTTCAGATCTTCAGTCTGACGCTCTCCCAACTGAGCTATCCCCGCAATTGTGATTAATATTTCATTATGTTATACAAGTAACGTAACTTGCAAACACCAGTACACATCAATTGGGTGTTTTTGTCCACAAGAAGTAACAAGGCGAGGTCAGTATTATAAAAAAGAGTATAAAGTAAAAGACTTGTTCAATGATATATGAGAAAAAATGTTTGAATGTTACTGTGATTGTGTTAAACCACGTAGAGGCGACGTTTGGATCCTAGACTATACAGATCTATGTAAGTTCCAGTTTACTAAAAGTCGGTATTTCGGTGTAAGCTTGTAAATCTTCCATTGAAAACAAAATCATGTTTCTATGGGTATCAAGAATATGGGAATATTGGTGGCTGGTATTGGTACTAGGGTAGTGAAATGATATGAAAAAAAAGTGGTTGGACTCCAAGGGTGATGAAAGTGATAGTTTCATATTTCTTGGAAATATTAAGCTTCATGTGTTGGCCAAAATATTGTTTTGACGAGAGATTGAGGTTCTCTCTACCTAGATCTCTCTGTTGCATTTGACCCAACTCCTCCTCCCTTAAGAGGCATCATAGATGAAACCTCTCATCTGGACTATTTCTTTCTTTCTTCAAAACGAGCGAATTCTGATGTTAAATTTCCATGTTAGAGCATGGTGATTCTAGATTCGAGATATCAAATGTAATTAGATTGTTGGATTCGCAACAATGAATGTCAAAATAGTTGAATTGTAATAACGGATGCTGGGGGTTGCTGAATTGACAATCTCTTCCTCTAGCACCAAACTGATGATGTCGGAAAGAAAATTAAACTTTCACTTATAGTTATTCCTCCACTGTGATGATGATCTGAGATGTGGGTCCAGAGGGGATATCTACAAAGACACTCCGAAGCTAAAGTCAATTAAATGTTGTAGATTAAGGAAGTAATTCAGTGAGAGGAAAGAGTTGTCCCCCTTTTGGAAAAACTGGATATGCTCATACAGGTTTAGTTACCAGTGGTGGAGCACCGACTGAAACGATTGGTGTTAAGACACCAACTTGATGATATAGCCACGCGGTAGGTCTTTAGAAGATTAATCATTGACAATGTGCATAGCTACTGACACGGTCAGGTCTTTTGACAATAATGGTTCATGTATGAAAAACGGTGTGACACTATCTTGTCCTCTGCGTGACTGTCGTTCTCTTGGGCAGAGTCAGAACTCATGATGTCGAGTTGGCTTTTGCAGACCTCCTTACTTTGCTTCTTTGGTTAGAGTAGGGTACAAGGACAGAACTACTTGGAATCCACCTTTGTTGACTTCTTTACTGGTCACTGTCGACCAACATTTCGCTCAATAGTCCTTTATCGCAATGATGAGGATCGAAAGTGAGTAAGATTGATTTAGCCAAGAGTGTGAGATAGATTTAGGTAAAAAAGAGAGGATCGAGAGACAGATAAATGGTGGTGGAGGTGGTATGGGTGGTGGATGAAGCAGGAGAGAGATAAAGGTCGTCAGAAATGACAGCTTGATGATAACCCTTGACGGCATCATAAAAGTAGTGGTGGGAGAAATGGCACTCCAAATTTTGTACCCTAACAAATTTTCTTCTTTTCCAAAAACAGTGGGTTTCTCTTTAATTTCAGTCTATTGGAGAATTCGAATTGAACAAGAATAAAGCTTCTACTGTCCATGGGTTCTTACCAGTTCGAGCTAAACCCGCTAATTGCCGTCAAGTAATTTTCTCCCGTTACCCAAAGTGTAAATTTAAAGGCACACTTTCAAGAGGCGCCTTTAAAATTACCCTTACCCAAAACCACCCCTCGAAAGTATATGCCACATTGCAATAACAAGTTTGTGAAAAGGGACACACAATATCGAGTGACCTTGACAAACAATCATAAAACCCTAAATAATCTTACCTAACCTATTGGAGTCAAAGGGTCCCACAGAATTAGTCCCTAGTTGACTCTTGTTTAACTTTCCAATTCACTTGGAGACTTTTTCCTATATAAACCTAGCTATCATTCCTCTAAGAATCACATCCAGAGCTTATACATTTTGGTGCTTGGGCAAATAATATCTAGGTTTGTTTTCTTTTAATAGTTTCTCTATCAAGTTTCTATCTAATTTTCTCTCTACTTTTTCTTGTTTTATTGAATTCTAATCATCTTTTTTTTTGTTGTTGAAATAATTTATAATCATTTCTTTTTTGTTGAAATAATATCTAATCATCTTGGTCATAGAATTTTTTCCTACGATCTAGATTAGAATATTTAGTCAAGGTATAACCTTTTTATTTTATTTCATTTTTCTCCTTCTTGTGTTTGATTAGTCTATGATTAAATTGTAAGAAGGTGATTAATGATTAAACCTTACTTAATTAAGTGTTTTAGACAGGATCTATGGAGAGGATTATTAGAGGAAATTTGACATTGGGCAGATCTCAGCAAACTCAGCCCAACCAAGCTTTTGGAGCACAAATTGGCCGGACCAGTGTGGATGCCAACAAACAATGGTGGTGTTTTGCTGTTAACTTAAGGATAAATTTGAAATACTTCTTTAAATCATATCTACATATTAAAAAAAATAGTAACTCTATTTTAATTCACCTTATTGTTATTATACCGGTTGAAACGTCTTATGATTAAAAGTAATAACTATTAATGATTTAACTAACTTGTCCTATGCACAAGCTTTGAAGATCTTATAATTTAATGATCAATAATAATGAGTTGTCCTGTTATATAATATTTTTCATCGACAGTACTGAAAAATGATATTTTTTTTGTAGACCAAATTATCGTAAAAAGGAAAAACTATAAGTAAATTAACAGGATGATATCATATAGTTTCAACAAAACATCGACAATACTGAAAAATTATATGTTTTTTGTAGACCAAATTAGCATACAAAGGAAAAAACTATAAGTGAATTAACAAGATGATATCATATAGTTTCAACAAAAAAAAAAGGATGATATCATATAGCATCTCAAAAAAAAAAACATTGTAATAAAAGATGGTTCCACAAGAGCAATTGAAAGTCCATCATATGACCAAGCCATAGAGCAATATGAGCAAACAATTGTCTTCTCCTAATTTTAAGTAATATAAGCTATGGGATTAATACAATGCTAATTATTCATCCATTATGTGTTTTCATAGGGCTGATCACAGGATTGAAGAGAATTTCATGAGAAATGTGAGATTTGGGGGACAATTCCAAGCTTTTAATTTTTCAGTTGGGGCCCAGACTATGAACATCAACCAAATGGAGGACCCAATTATGAGAAGGTGTTAAATATTTTAACACTTTTAGTTCATTCACATCTAGACCTCACAAGATATAGTATAATAGCTTATACACGAAAAATATTTATTGATTAGCAAAGAAATGGGAACTAAGTTTGGAAAAGTTGTGATTAATTTCATTAATATCTAATGATAATGGTCTTTCTGTTTTTGATAGTATATGGAAATTTTTTTTGTATTTTTAGATAAAAAGGGAAATGTCTTAAATGCAGAGCTAATACAGCTTTCACGCCTCTAAGATAAGAAAAAACATGAATTAAAAGGAATATATTACAGATAACATTTCAATAAAAAAGACAATCGTATTAAAATGTAACAAGGAAAAATTAAATATTGAAACATCCAATTTTTTCTTCTAGGGTTGGGAGGATTGAAGGGACTACTATGGAAGGGATTATTGGGGAACAACCCAAACTTTTGAGCGCTTCTACTAGAGCTGCTCAGACCATGAAGAATGTCAACCAAGCGGAAGATATGAGAAGGTGAACAATTGATTAAAACTCATTAGTGTTTCCCTTGTTTTGGTAACATATACTTATTTTCTTTATAATACTAGACAATGTGTTCTAGTATTCATTGCTTGCAATTCGAAGTTCTAAAACCACATTGTTTTCGGGGAGGACAAATTTCTTTGTGACCATTTTTTTCATGAAAGATTAGTTTCTAGTTCATTTACATTGGACCTCGCGAGACAGTATAATAGCTTGTAAGGGACGAATAAAATTTTTGTTTTTTTATTTATAGAAAAAGTAGGTATCATTGAGCTCTTAAGCATCTATTATTTCACTACATTATTTTTTATAATGGTTTTTGAATATCGTTTGTCTTAGACTCAAGAGCAAAAAAGCCTCTCAAACGAAATATAGGAAATCAACAACGCGTATCTTTGAACTCGAAGAGAGCACAAAACAGCTTGAGGTATATAATCTAACTGACTTATCAAAAACTTTTCTTATTTTTATTTTGCTAAGATAGGAAGAGAAACCTGATCGGATTAATTCTTGATTTTTGGTTTTTGTTTGATGAAACAATTAGAAAAAAGTGGATGCTTATGAGAGGCAATCTTTAAAGGAGAAAGAAAAGTATTCCAAGTTGCAGAAGAAATATAATAATTTACTCCAGTACGTAAAAACGCAAGAAGGTAATATATATTTATACACTTTGCTTCTTATATAGTTATGTTTCTCTTTTCTCGCATGACCATTGACTCGCTTCTTTAATATTACTCGAATAATTTACATATAATCATATAGAGTTCTCTTTCTTTCTGCTAGTACTTCCTTTTTATTTTTGGCAAATAAATATTTAAAGGTGTCTGTATTTGACCGATTCTGGAATTTCATATCGAAAAGTAAATAAAGAAAGTTACGTCTTTACATGTCTAAGACACTAATTAGGAACCCCATTATATATAGTCATATATCCTAATAAGTAATATTATCATCACTTCTTCTTGAAGACTAGTTTAACGCGCAATAAGTAGAGCCCATGCATATTATTTGTCCGCAGCGTTGGGGTAGAAATGAAACAAATACATAAATTATTTTTCTAGGAAGAAAACAAAATTGTCTCCTAAAAGAAAAGATTGGCTAAATGCAATGCAATTGCTATAAAAATACTTACTCATTTAGACTTCATATTCAACAAGGCTACAGAACCCGCCTCCTGGGACTCCCACTTGAACCGCATGTGAGAGAAATAAGAGTTTTTCTCTCCTCTCAGAACCCGCCTCCTGGCTATAAAAATTGTTCTTTATTTATGTTCATGTATCACTGATTATAATATAAGTGTGACTTTTATCAAGGTGTCACCTTTGATATTATACTTGGTGTCTCCTCTTGTTTTAACAGAGCCTACACATATTTTGATGTTTTACGAAAATATAAACTATGTAAGAGAAAATCGAATAGATCATTGATTGGGAACACTCTATACAAATCTTTTTCACACTTTAGTACTATTATTGATGA
Source organism: Eschscholzia californica (assembly GCF_041429995.1). Taxonomy (NCBI): domain Eukaryota; kingdom Viridiplantae; phylum Streptophyta; class Magnoliopsida; order Ranunculales; family Papaveraceae; genus Eschscholzia; species Eschscholzia californica. Next base: position 37,088,652 of record NW_028238420.1, on the reverse strand, counting down.
ACAGCTGAAGGGAAGCGTCAAAAAGAACAATTGGATAACTTAATGGCCGAAAAAGAAGAATACCAACAGGCGAAAAGAAGAAAGCCATTGGAAATGACTATTGATGAAATATCAAAAATGGAACAAGAAGTGAGTTATCAACAAGGAGAAAATGAAGTAGAAGATTCATGGAACATACTCAATGAACTTCTTCTACCAAAGGAGCAGCAGCAAAAAGAACCCGAAGATGGAGCTGCAACTGAAGTTCCTAATGATGTTTCTTCTGTAGAAAAACAAGTTGTACCAAATGAAAATGAAATGATAGAACAAGAAATGGAAGAGTCATCGAGCATGTACATGTTCGATGACCTTTTTGGACCAGACTTTGAGTTTATTCCCATCGGGACACTAGAATCAGAGGAAGAACAAGAACAAGAACAAGAACAACAACAAGAACATGACCAAGAAGAAGAAGGAGAAGAAAAAGAAGAAGAACATGAACAAGAAGAAGAAGGACAAGTAATACAAAAATATGAAAATGAAAGAAAGGAAAATGAGAATCTGGAGAGAGAATTGGAAAAGCTAGAGTATGAACAGGAAGAAAATTTTAGAAGGGTGAATGAAGAGATAACAAATGAGAATGAGGAGGGGGAAGGGGTCTTGATAGATGCATTACCAATGTTCCTGAAACCAAAGTTCACCCCCTATGGAATTGAAATAGATTATACGTGGTAGCTAGGGTGAAGTTTTTTTTTTACCAAATTAGATACAAGGGTTTTTCTTTCTAGTCTTGTGTCTTATTACCAATGTTACCTAAAAGATAGTAGAAGTTAGTATCTCAACTATTGCTAATGTAGTCTATTGGTTTTATGTTGAGATAATGAAAGTTTATGATTTGGATTCACTTCTATTTTTCTGTCAAACAACAAAATACGACCGGTTCTTTATTTTTAGTGGAGACACACGTGTTACCACCTAATAAAAGTGGGCTTCACTATCTAATAAATTTTAGAAGAAAATGAAAAATGCTATTTGATCCGAAACCATTAGTCGACGGAGATGTGGTTAGGCCGCATTTGGTGTGTCATTAGAGTGAGAAAAAGACCGTCCAGTGGGGTCCAACCACTTAAGCGTCGACCTGTGGCCGACCCTCTTTTCTTGAGCCAATTAACATTGTTCAAAGAAAATAGCTCTAATGAGTTTTCGGTAATACTATTAGTATTAGGGTATCTAGTCTTGGTAATATATCTACTCTATACTCTTCTATGTTGTACTTACAAAGTGGACACATTGGCCCAAGAATAGAGGCTCGGCCACAGGTCATCCAATGGCCCCGATCACATCAGCCTGTGATTGACTCTCGTTTCTTGGGCCAATTAACTCTGCTCGAAGAAAAAACTCTACCAAGATTTGTATCTATTAGTATTACTAGGGTTTCTATTCTTGGTAATATATTTATTCTATAGTGATCTACGTTGTACTTACGAAATGAAAACGTTCGTCCATAGCTTAGTTAATTTTTACAACTTCCAACATCTTTAACATAAATGGAGAAGAGAAATTTGGTCGAAACTCTCTAGAAAAAATTAGACTTTGGTTAAAAAGGATCAATCAATGTTTTTTAGTCTTCGGCTTCCTGAGTACTTTTTTATTTTGCAACACCATCCGACAATTTTGCAACGCTTTGCGACAGTTTTGCAACGGTTTGCGCCAACTTTACAACTGCTTTTCTAATAATTTTGGAGTCTCTTGCAACACTTTACAACAACTTTGCAAAACCTTGCGACATTTTTTTCAAAAAATATTAGGTTTTTAACCAAACAAAATATAAATATTTGGGTTTTTAACAAAAAGAAATACAAAAATTGGATTTTTAACAAAAAAGAATATAACTTGTCTTTTTATCAAAAAAAATATATATATAGTTTGCCTTTTTAACTAATAAAAGTTTAAAATTAGGCCTTTCCCATAATTTCCTGAATGGAGAATTATGGGAACAAAAAAATTGCATCATATAATAAACAAGAACGACCAAGAATTAAACTCTACCACGACTCATTCAATCTATTTCGAGTATAAAACTGCATGCGCTAACTTGAAAATCCGAGATATACCCAATTCAAGAATCAATCACAACAAGATATACCGAATTCAAGAATCAATCACGACAAGATATATACACCCAATTCAAGAATCAATCACTTTGAGGAGTCCTACTCGATTGAAAGTTTCCATAATAACCAAAAGATGCTCGATTTATAATGGTGCTTATAGTCAACAGTTGATAGCCCAAGTGGTTCCAAGGTGTTGACATAAACTCCAGAAATCTCTGGAGTTCTCAGGTTCGAATCCCAGAGAAGATAGAATTTTTGGTTATTTAAATTGGAGAATATTAGGGTATCTCCACGCAACCACTAGATTAATCAAGAAACTACAATCAAGTATTTCAGAATGAATAAACTTCAGAATTTATAATTTGATGAAGTCGGACCTAAAAAGGAGTTTGTACCACAGATAAATTCTAATTCCTAGTTTCTTTCCAATCCAACACTTTTTTTAGATGAAATCAAACCTAAAAAAGCAGACTTCTTGATTAATATAATATAAACCAAGTTGATTGTAGAATCAAACCCAAGTCAATAACTCTTTCTTGTTATTATTCTAATCAAAATTAACCAACATAATGAGCAAGAAAACCACCCTCTTCTTCCTTGTTCTAGCAGCCCTTTTCTCTTTTGTTCTTGCTCTCAATACCACTACTCCATTACCATCATTCAATACTTCTCTGATCGACCCACACCGTCGTATCTCAGCGATATTCGCCTTCGGTGACTCGACTCTTGACACTGGCAATAATGACTACATACCCACCATATTCCAAGGAAATCACATGCCTTATGGAAGAGATTTCCATGGTTATGAAGGATCAGGAAGGTTTTCTAATGGAAGACTAGCTGTTGATTTCTTGGTTTCATATTTAGGACTTAAGAATGCACTTCCACCTTACTTGGACCCCACAATTAATGATCAAGATTTGCTAACTGGTGTTAGTTTTGCCTCGGCGGGTTCGGGTTTAGATGATTTGACAGCGACAATGGCGAATGTGATGACTATGAACTCACAGTTGGAGAACTTTGGAAGTTATTTAAACCGTATTCAGAATGTTGTTGGAGTTGATAGGGCAAATCAGATTATTAGAGATGCTATATTTGTTATTAGTGCTGGGACTAATGACATTGTGTTTAACTTCTATGATTTGCCTACTAGAACATTACAGTTTTCTCTTTCTTCTTACCAAGATTTCCTTCTCCAGAGACTTGAGTCTGTTATTCAGGTACATATACCCTTTCTCTATGTTCTATATATCAGAATAAGTCAGGGCCATCCTGCCCAAATTCTGTCGTTTCAGCATGAAATTATTAAAGTGGGTTCAAGCACCTATTGGTGCTTGGCTCGACCCAAGTTTCACGTAACCGGTACTAACCGGCACTGCCCCACACGAGGGCCCAAGGACCCCGTGTTCGAGGGCTCGATTTCCCGGCCCCCGAGGGCTCAATTCCCCGGCCCCGGAGGACTCAATTGCCCCGCGCCCGAGGGCTCAAATACCCAGTGGGCCCCGAGGGCTCAAATACCCGGTGGGCCCCGAGGGCTCAAATACCCGATGGGCCCGAGGGATCAAGTACCCCGCAACCTCAAGACCCACCTTCGCACCCCTATTAGACCATACTTGTGTAAGGATTTGATCTAGTCAGTCAGTCAGTGTTCTATTCAAAATTGGGGTTTTCTTGATAATTAAGATTTTTCGGTAGTATTCATCTCATTAAATGAACTACTTTCCAACTTGACCGCGTTTAATGTGCATCTAAAACTTAATATTTGATACATGTATTATGCAGAGGCTTTACGCAATGGAAGCACGTAAATTTGCGATATCAGGTCTTCCACCGATAGGTTGTTTGCCGATTCAGATGACAATAGGCAGCTTCATCCCTGGTGAACACATGTTTCAGCATATTTGTGTCCAACAACAAAACCAGGACTCACAAGACTATAATTACAAGCTTGAAGGTCTCATTGGACAGTTGCAAGCTTCCCTTCCCGGCTCTATTGCTGCTTACTATGATGTATACAGTCCCTTAATGGACATGACATCTAACCCCTCCAGATACGGTTAGTATTTTATCGTTCTGTTAGCCCACCTTTGAAGCCCTTCACATTTTGTTCCAAATTAAGGCCTAGTTGTTCTTCAACATGGGCTTTTTTCTAATATCATATATGGACCTATTTTGAACTCATTAGATTGGTCTGACCCACCCAATATCGGCTTAACCTGTAACCTTAGCCTGAGGTGGCGCTTGGCTCATTAGGCTAGATTTTGCCTCGGGCTATACATCCTCGACCAATAGAAGCCAATTTTGTTCGGACTGAGCTCATTATTGAGACACCTACTAATTTTATGGACCTACATTAGTAAGTCCACCCATAGCACTATATAATCTTCCAACTTAATTACTAGTCTATAATATAAGAAACACAATCACAAATAATTTATGAACTTCTTAGTGAGATCAAAACTTGTTTGAAATATAAAAATATGTATTGTTCGATAAGGATTGTTTAGTAAACGATAACATGGAGTGTATGCATATGTGGATGCAGGTTTTGAAGTGACCACGATCGGATGTTGTGGGAGTGGAATGGTAGAGATGGGGTTCATGTGTGCCCAATTTAGTCCTACCTGCCCTGATGCCTCTAGATATATGTTTTGGGATGCAATTCATCCAACAGAAGCAGCTTATCGAGCTCTTTCAAGTATATTTGATCAGACTGTTCTCCCACGCTTCCTCGTCTAGTATATTTATTGCCTATAGAGACAACATATATATATATATATATATATATATATATATATATATATATATATGTTGATATAGATATATAGAGAAATATTTTATGTGTCCATTCATTGTTCTTATACTTTTCAAATATATAGTTTAGTACTTTCTGTTTCTCCCTTAATTAATATCTCTTGGGTAGTTTTGTGGCCACATTATATACACATAACAGATATAGAAATTGCACAACACCATTAACACCCATTCCTTTACACATCAGTATCCCCAACTCTCACGAGCTTCTTGAGATGAGACTTGTAAACCTAAAAAATGGAAAAGGGTTTGAAAAAAAATACTCCTTTAAGGACTCGTATAAAATTGGTGTCACGTGTGCACGGAAGAAACTAAAACCAATCAACAATCTTATCTGTAGAGATAATGTTAGTACATGTCCATGTTCTTTATGGAGACAAGACAAATATAAGATCAATCTCAAATTCCCCGCATTTTTGTCAATTTCTTTCGTAGGACACGTGCTATCTAGAATACTAAGGCGTAAAGGATTTGTAGTTGATTTCAATAAAAAAAAGAGTCCCTTTGAAGTAGAATTGTATTTTTTTTTTTTTTTTGTTGAAACAGTAGAATTGTATATTGGTAGCATAAATATTTATAGTTTTAGAATAATATCTAGTAAGCAAATTTTGGCTCATTAGCATTAAAAATTATAAAAATATATTAAAACACACAAATGGGAAATCTGAAAATAAAATAAACAGATTCCGACCAGACATTAGCTGTATAGTCAACTCCCAATAGTAATTTTGTGCATATTCAAATAATTTATTTTCATATGGATACAACTGCATGAAAATACGTGAAGCTATAAATGTGGATCTTACTGACAACAAGCATGTCTGTCCATCTATACTTTATTTTTGATGAACTGTCCATCTATACTTGTTTTTTTTTTTTTTTTTTTTTTTTTTTGTTGAAGGAAAAACAAGGAAAACCAAACCAAAAACAATTACAACTTCAGCTCACATCTCATTCTCTCCATCGACTGCCACGTCTGACTTGCCCCTTGTTTTCTGCCCCATTTAACTAAAGCGTCTGCTAAAATTCTATACTTGTTAACCTTTCAACAAAAAAACCCTATACTTTTTTTTTGATGAAAGAAAAAAACCCTATACTTGTTAACCATTTCATGCATGCACATCAAATATTAGTCATATGCCATTATATTATTACTTTACTTATTTATGATCTTTCTTATTGATATTCCACAGTAACTTTTCAGGTTGAGATTGCAACCTTTTGCTACAACTCAAATTGCAGTAATTTTTATTTTCTTTTTTGGAAGAGGACTACGATCTACGTGCGTTGTGATATTTGGCGTTTGATACATTATAGATGTGATAAGCTCGATAACCACCCACTCAAACACTAACAAGATCGGGCCTATAGCTCAAAAAGATAATAGCCTGAAGTCCAACAACATTATTTATACCCTCATAATCTCAATCTCAATTCAAATAACCAACGAGTCCACCTTCTCTGGGCTTTCTGGAGTTTATGTCAACACCTTGGAACCACTTGGGCTACCAACGGTTGACACAGTAAAAAAGTCTTGATCTTTAGACTTCTCCTTCAACTCAAATACATTATTATCCATAAATTAAGTTATTTATACCAACAAGCTACTAACACACTTATAAGACCCAACCTCATACTTGGTTCTTCAACAAAAAAAATCTCATACTTGGTCAATTGGTCTTGGTTGAAAAGGCACAGCCAATACGTTTTTAGGCTTTGGATGTCTGTGTAAACCGCGCAAAACTAGGTCTTATTTTATACATTTAACTACAAACTTGTGCAAATTTCAATACTGTAAACTTGTTGATATCTTACACAAGGACCCAAAGTCTACTATATATGATGAATTTTTTTACGGTAAAAAATTGGCCTAGAGTGTTTTGGCCAATTTTCCCATTCTAAAATGTGGCGGTAACGTCCTAGATCGATCGTTCTAGTTCTCCTTCATCACAACCAAGGAAGCAAATGTTACTACAAATGTCCACTTCGAATATTATGTTTCTATAGAATATATATCTAACTTGCTTAAGTACAAAAGGACATGTTGCAACAACAAAAAAAAGTACAAAAGGACATACCTTGTATGTTGGTGGACAACCATCATAGTACTTAATTTATGTCTTGTGGAAAATCACCCTCAAGATCTCACTTGAATGCTTATATTCATATAGACAAATCTAGACTACTTGCCATTGTTGATGATGAGTTCCTCTTACATGAGTCATATTTATGAACAACTAATTTCTCCTTCCTTGAGCCTTGCTTTAGATCTTTAGAATGCTTGCCCTTCTTTGGTGAAGGAAACAATGAAAGAGATAGATTATTACTCATTTCTTCTTCCTCATCCAAGTAAATTTCTAACTTCTCATGTCTTCCCAATTTTAGATTAAGCGAAAGATCTAAATCTGGCTCGCATACCATCGGTTTGACAGTTTCTACTATCCACCTCTCTTCCTCAAATTTTCTTTGTTTTTCTCCTGTGATGTGCAACCAATTACATAGTCTTGCTTCTTTGGTTGTTTGAAATGTAGTTGTACTAGTACTAGGTTTTTTATCATTTAAACATGGTTTCTCCTTTGGGGTTTCACATGAGTGATCATGAAGGTCATCAATAAGTGGAAATTCCTTTATGGGTTCATGATTAGTTCTATCTTGGTCATCACGTAAACTAGATACGTCGACATTAAAATCTTCGCTACATGCCCTAATTTCCCTGTGTCCGGTGCAACCAAAAAACTTCTCGGTCACTGAATAAGCATATATTCCAGGTCTATCTGTCAAGTTCATGTCACTAGAAAAATGCACAGAGAGAGAGAGAGAGAGATAGATGTTAATTGGGCTAAACTATATACTATATCCAGGTCATTTTCAAATTACAAGTACTCCACTAAACTCAGTACCTGGTGAAACTGCTTGTAAAACTTGGATGGTTAAAACCTTGTAGAAATTTGAGAAGTTGGTTTGGGTAATGATGATCCCCATTGATCATCAAATTTCCTTTGTTGCTAATGGTCACTGTATAAGAAAAACATACACTTCAATTACAAGTTAAATAGACTAACATCTTGTCACATCAAATACCAAGTATACAAACCCTAATTTCATAACAACCATAATTAGTAGCTAGATATGTACCTTGATCTTGGCCATCTAGTTTCTTGTTGCTTCTATACATCTGTGACAGGAAACCAAAAGCAAAAGAATTCCAAAAATGGGTTTTCATTAAATTAAGGCATAGAGATTGATGTGTTAGGAGATTACTTTTTGGGGGTTTTATGTATTGAGGGGTGGAAAAAACCCAAGAAAATAAGGAAATGTTGGAATCTGATTTTAATCCGAAAGTAGTTTTGGTTTATCATTGTTCTGAGTTTCAGAATAATAGTTAGAACTCTGATCTTATGTGGTCAGTATACCGAGACTAACGATAATACCTGTAGATGGCTCTTGACATGAGATATGGTAAGGCCTTTGATGTTCATAAGTTGAAGAACAAGCTTAGGGGTTGCTTCTGCAGTTCGAAGATACATAATAAGTGATCAACAAAAGGCGAGGTTTTAAGTGGAATTCAATAATCTCTAAATCGGATATAGTCATGAAAATTCCTTTACTTGGATCGATCCGTAAATTTTTATGTGAAGTCTTGAAAGACTAGTACTAGTCAATGGTGGAGGCTCAAATAATATAGGAAAATTAAGAATACTTACTTTGAGAACCACCAAGTGTATGGATGGCATGAACAAAACGAAGATGAAGATCGGATGTCCAACGGATCCTTGGCAATTTTGACCTAACATACTGTCTTACTACACCTCCAGTACTTGACGACGACGACAATGTGGATGGTGATGAATTTTTCATTTTCTTCTTATTTCTGATCTCATACTGGCTACTACCAATTTCAAGTTCAGCACTACTTTCTCTTGATGAAGGTGAGCTTCCACCAAGTTTGTCTTGTTTATCATCTTCATTTTCAGATGGTTTGATACTCAGCTCATCTTCAAGACAACTCTGAACTTCAGTCATCTCACTGATTAATACTCTTTCTAAATTTCTTTAGGTATCCTATTGAATTTGGGGTTACATTTAATATTGGTAAGAATTCTTCTGAAAGTGGCACCAGATAGAATATGGATGGGATAATGGGAGTCTTGCCTTGTCTCAAAAGAAGATGAAATTAAACATTAAAATCTCTTTCTCTCTTATATATATACACTAGGGTATAGCCCGTGTCCGTTGGGCACGAAAATTTCTATATTTATGTTATACAAAATTATCAAATACTCTGGTCTCATACAGATATTGAAGTAATAAAAATATAATAAAAATAATAACCGAGATTACATTGAGTTGTTTGAAAGGAGAAAAGAGGATAGAGGGAAAAATAGTTAGAGCGTTTATAAGGAGTGGATAGTTATTCTAACTTTTACACTTTTATCTTTAAAAAGCCCGTTAAAAGAATGGTCGTGATTTACAAAGGAAAATTGGACGATCGAGATTTATAAACCAAAGTTATGACATGACACCAAAACCTAGCTAATTTGTTATATGGATATATATACAACATTTATACATGGTTGTATATGGAATATTGCATGAGCAATCAGGGTTAATGGTGGACCAATGAATGTAGCAAAACAGGTACCCCCTTCCACTTTTCAAGCCAACCAACCATGACAAAATGGTTGTTTGTTGATGGGCCTAAAAGGTTACCCTAAAAGGTCTCCACCCGCAAGTATACGGGCGTCAAGTAATAACCCGGTAAGACCGGGATCGATCCACGAAGATAGGAAGGTAATACGAATACCGAAAGAGTCTAACCCACCGGTTTAAGTGTCAGTCACTAACTCAGACTAAAAACGAAAAGATGATAAGTTGGGTTTTTGGATTGATTTCAATTAAATAAACAAATAAGGCTAACTAAACTAAAGATGAGAGATTCGGGAAGAGTCGAGCAAGAATTGAATGAGAGGGATATTTCGATCCACAAAATCGATAGTGACTAGTACTAATGATCTATAAGCATAAAAAGTTAGTTAACTTCACCCATTTACTTGGATGGGTCAACGAACTCTTGGTTTAACTCAGATTCCAGTCCATGAACGGTCTAAAAATCCGGAAGATTTTATCATTAAAAGCAATAAAACTCTTGTCACATCAAAACATGTATCACGAGTATCCGACTACAAAAGCTAGCTAGACATGGCGATACAAATAATAAAAGTAAGAAGATAAAGTAAGATAAAATTAAGATTGAAATCCCCCTTTTTCGATGATGGCGCGAGGCTAGGATAGATGGAAAATATGAATATATATGTGCTGCCAATCTCCCCCTAGCAATATCCTGATTTCCCCTTAACAGAGCAGATTAGGTGTCCCCTCAGTGAAAACTAGGGTTCCCCTTAGTAACAGTACCTTCTTCTTCCTCCAAACTAAAAATCCACCATGAAAGCTTCACTTAAGCTTTCTCTCTCTATAAAATAAACACCAAGACACAAATCAAACACCAGGGAATCAAGTTAATAACATCTCAAGCAAAACCCCTAATCTTTCCGGCCAAAATAATGGCCGGAATAACATCAAATAAATCCGGCCAGAGAAGGAAATCGGCCTAGGGTTGCTGCTGCTGTTCGTGGAGGCCTGGTGCGAACTCGCGGGAGCTGCTGTTCGTCCCTTGAAGGCTTGGACCCGAGCTGCTGATGAAGACCAGCAGTTCCCCAAGCTTCCTCTTGCTGTTCCCGTGAAGCTAGCTGCTGTTCTTAGTCCCGTGAGCTGCTTTAAAGAACAGCCGAGCTGCTCCCTGTTGCCGTAGTGAAGCTGCTGTCCAACCGAGCTGTATTCTCACTCGAGCTCTTGCTGTTGAAGAAAAGTCGAGCTGCTCCTTTGGTTGTTCGTGGAGGCCCGAGCTGCTGCCGATCTGCCGTGCCGGCCGGCCAAAGCTATGGCCGGCGGCTGTCTCCTTTCTTTTCCTCTCTCTAAACCCTAAAAACCTAATGTAGAAGATGAAGTCCCAAGTCTGATTTTTCTTTTTCTTTCTAAAGACCAAACCCTTGACTTGGTCTTCATAGATAGACTTGGTCTTCATAAGAGAGGTGCTTATATAATCTCTTTATGTTCCTTCTTTCTTAGACTCTTGGGCTTGTACTTGGACTTTGATTTTAATATAGAACTCAAGGGAGTGCCTTTAACTTTTGTCTCTACTTCCACTAATTTCCAGAAAAGACCAAAATAACCTTCGACTTATTTCTTCCGTAATTTTTCCGTCCGAACTCCGATTCAACTTTCGTTTTCGCCGTCGGACTCACCATTGACTCCACTTTTCATCTAACCTCTTATTTTCTCAAAATGACCAAAATACCCCTGATGCTCTTTCCTTCCGGTCTCTTCCACATGAAATGAAAATGTGACGAATTGCTTCGTTTTATTCCGAATGTAATGCCAAACTCCAAATAAGCTTCCTAACAAGAAAAATACATAAATTATTAGAAATAAAACCCGAAACGAACTAACTCATCCAAGTTAAGTGATCTCAATGTGGTATTTTAACGCCACATCATTTGTATATTGAGGAATTTAGTGTTACACCCCTACCATTTTTCAACTTTCTATTGAACCCCTACCAATTACTTTGTATTTAGATGGTGAAAATGTAAGAATGATCTAACATGAACAAGTTAAATATGATGAACAACAACACAATATCAAATATATTGAGTCGATAAAACATGCACTGCTCCATTGTGATTATGCTAGAAATATCTGGTTCAATTCAATATTGAACCTTCAAAAATATAATCTTTGAAAGAATGGATAACTTCATGGAAATCACTTTAAAAGGAAGATATGAACCAAACATTGACTTCATTGTAAGGGTGGAGCTGGGATTTGAATCTTTAAAAGAGTAGTCGAAAATTGTCATAAACCAAATTTCTTTTTACGATTAATATATAATCGCAGAAACTAAAATGTAAAGACAATTTTTGGTGTCAAAGTAAAGTTTTGCATCATTATTTTCATAAATCATATATGGAATTACCTAAATTAAAATTCAATGATGGATTATTCCGAAAAATGAAAAGTAAGAGCGTACCTATTAAGAATGCAAAAAATCGTCAATTACAACTATATATATTATCTGACCAAAAGAATACCTATCAAAATAAACCTTTCACAATGTATCATATAGCAGGAGTTTATCTATAGAAAACGATAGTCCATTGTATTAAAAAGTTCACGAAAGAGTAAATAAGATCAAATAATATTTTCATTTGTCATTGTGTATCCATTACCACGTTTAGCATATAATAAAAGAGGGTATATAGGCAAAGAACAAAAGATTTACACAACATCAAAACCCATCAAAATGACATATAAATTGTAGAACTATTACTTGAGTTAAGCCATACGGTCATCAACCCATAAAATTCATCAATTATTGAATCAGATTTGATAGTTTCAGCTACTTCTTTCTCAATGTGTATAATCATGCAGTCTCTTAGGAAATTATCCTCCATTCTGGTACGAAGTTTTATTTTGACAAGTTTCATTGCTGAAAATACTCTTTCAGTAGTAGTCATAGAAATTGGTAAAGTTAACACCAAACAAATCAATCTATAACTAGACAATAAGACTCTGACACTCTTGTTTCAACCAATTTCTTGCACAACTCCGATATTGTGGACAAATTTTAAAATTTTGGTGGTGAAGCACATCATGCTCGTAATGTAACAATTGACACCTCAAACCAATTATGTCTAGATTATTACAATCTTCTGGGTAATGAATTTCAGCAAAAAGACAAATATCATTAATTTTAAACGATCTAAAAGCATTTGTAGAATCCAAAGTCGAACTAAATATAAGAAGTGCAATTGTTTCATCAGTAAAATTCGTATTCAACTCCTCTAACTGAAAATCAATGGTTGCATTGAATAAATCTATATGATAATGATGCGGCATTGTGATATTGTCTCGTTGTTGACAAGTATGAAGTCTACTACACAAGAAACACTCATATCCGGTATTATCACATCATTCTTCTTAGAAAATACTTCAACTTGTTCTATGAAAGTATCTCAACCATCTTGTCTCAACTTCTTAAGAAGTGATTTTGTAGTTATTACAAGACTCGTTTGCATTGACAATATTTTTAGATTTTTCTAAAGAGCTTGACAACGCATATCAGTAATCTCCATAATCTTAAACATCAAGTGCAATAGAAAAACAAACTGAAACGATGCCAATGAAATAAACAAACCCTCAGATTCTCCACGTAAAACTTTGTTTGTTGCGATTTCGATTAAGAACTTCGCATGTTGCACCAAACATATCAATCAACCTTTTCACGGAACTAAACTGGGAGCTCCTACGAGTAGCCACAAGTCGCTGTAAGTTACCTATCTTGAAAGTTAATATTTCTCTGATGTTTTAACAATCCAAGGATATCTTTATATAATATTTCAAAACAGATTTAGAATACAAAAATTTGATACTTATCCTATATAATAAATATTCAAATTTTAAAATACATTTCAATGAGTCAATAACCGAATAGGTCAATGCTCTATCATCCCATCTCAAGCACAACCTTCAGATCATGAAGTAATAGCTTGTAGAAAAGAAAGTGTTGCCTTGCCTTTTGATGAGACATGAAAATGTCCCACTTGAATCTCTTAACTCGGGTCAGTTAGTCCAATTCGAGCAGTTACTCTGATGAATTGTGTGTTTCTTTTGTCCAGGAGTCTTTTACAGAATTAAACACGGAAAACGAATAACATCTGGATAAAGACACACTTGAGGGAACTTTGGTCATTTGGAGGTTATGATAGTCCAGTTGTTTGGTCTATGTTGATAAACGGATGAAAGCAGAGTCAAAGATGGATCTGTAGGTGAAAACGGAAGTCAAATTGGAGTCAGGACGAGCAATTTATGCGAAGTCAAAGTTCGAGTCAAAATCTGTCGGGCAAAGGTCAACACAAATCTTTTAGCAACACATGGCGGGCGAGAGGGACGAATCAGATGGCTCGGATTAGTTTTGGGCTTTCTTCTGTCACAGAGGGTGGTACGTCCTGGTGTCCATAGGTTAGTACAACCACATGCAAGATATTACCGCGCACGTGAGCATATTTAGTAAGATCGAATGACTGAGCAGATTTTCTGGCACATGTCTCCATCTGAAGTTGCAGCCCAGCGTCTTCTAGTAGCCCGCGAAGCATCCAATCAAACTGAAAGGCAGCATTCACCCGTGACCAAATTTGAACGTAACTCCCTCTTCCTCTCTTATCTCATACTATTATTTAGGAAACTTTCTAGGCCCATCAAGTTTTTGGCACCGCTGCCGGGGACTGTGTTTAAATTTGTTATAATCTTGGAAAGTTTTTATTTTTGGTAAGTTTTGACTTTTTGAATACTTTAACTTGCTTCTCTATTTTTGGTGTGTAGAACACTAAGGAGCTGAAGAGGAGGCGCAACAAGGAGGATGCCCTCAAAAGAAGAAATTTATAATTTTTATTTTTTGTATTTATTTTGGTGAGAGAGAGACTTAGACTTTCTAGTTTTTATTTTGGTTTTACAGTTTTGACCTTAAATTGGAGGGTTTTTATAAATGGGAGATTTTATAGGCAATGCCCAAAGCTGTTAAAGGCAATCTCGCTAAAGGCAATATCCAGATTGGTTAAAGACAATGTGTGTTTGAAAGGCAATGCCTCAACAAATGTTTGACCTAACGACCTCATCGCCCGACCGCCGATCTTGACTGTTTTTTAATTCTTTCTCCATCTTCGTTTTTTTTACATCTTTCTCTAATCGCCTGACGACAAGGTATTGTTGAATTGGATACTCCAACCTTAAGCCACACTTCACCCACATATCAATGATGTCGTTGTTCACGTTGATAAGCTAATAAAAAGTTCAACAATTAAAAGTTCAGAAAGTTCTCTTTCTATATCCAAATATGCTTTGTTGTACTTATTATTTTTCTAATATGCTTTTGTTAAACTTTTCTTTCATTAATCTAGTTCGTATTACAACAAATACGAATATGGTGTGTACCTCAAATACACCCTCTCTCTCTCCATTAGGCCTGTAAACGGTGGTCCGAAAATCCGAATCCGATCCGCATCCGCACTCAAATAATCCGACATTTCGAATTTCGGATGTCTTGTCGGATAATTTTCGGATATCGGTTTCGGATTCAGATATAGCTATATCCGACTTCGAAAAAATCTGATCCGATTCACATTTGAAATCAACGGTTAAGATTCACCCAAGGGATTAAAAAATAAACAAAACTTTATCCTCAAGTAGTCAACTTAAAGTCTAAGACTAAGTCTTCAGACTTCAAAGAATCAAAGTTCCACTTCAAGTCTTCAACTCTTATCGGAATTTCGGATCAGACAATATTGTATTTGAATTTCGGATCGGATAATATTCGGATTTCGGATAATATTGTGTTATAATGTTATGGCTCAAAATTCAGAATTTCGGATCGGATAATATTCGATATTCGAATAGCATTTCGAATATCGGATTCGGATGTCATTTTTGACCATCCGTCGGATAACGAACCCTTATCGGTTAGTTCGAATAATTTCGGATTTCGAATTCGGATAGTACTGTATCCGAAAATAGTTCGGTCCGTTTACAGTCCTACTCTCCATGTTGTTCCTGCGTTGAAATTTAGTTTTCTAATAGATAGAGATGAGAGGGAACAAAAAGAAAGAAGGAAGATGAGGAGAAGCAGATGAAAGAGGAAGAAAAAGATGAAGGAGGATGAAGAAGGAAGAAGAGAGAAAAAAAAATCAGCCCTAAGAATAGCATTGCCTTTAACCAAAATTGGTCATGATGAATTGACTAAGTCAATTTTACAAAATACATTGCCTTTAACAATAAAGGGCATTGCCTATAAAATTTCCCTTTATAAATTGTAAGCGAAAAACCAAAACGAAGCCTCGGGTTCAGACACTTAAGGGAAGAATGGCCCGGGTCGTCTACAAAGGTCATCGCCCGTCTTGAACGGGAGGTAACTTCTTGATCACCCACGAATCCCCTGTTAGTGGGTCCTTGTATGTGTTTTGTGTGCCTAATTGATTTGACGAACTGCTTAGTTTAATCGTCTTTAGTAAGGGCACAAACCCCATTACAAGGTAGGAGTTGGATTTCATCACCGATCTCTTGCCCAATTAGGAAACAACGCTGCGAATCCCAATCCTCACTTAAACTAAAATCTGCTTTAGACATCAGCCTCTAAGGTATTGAGCTCATAGGATCTTTGAAACAATTCAGGAACTCGGTTTTTATATGGGCATTCCAAAAAGGGAAGTGTCACTCAATTCTTTAAAAGGTCGCCTCGAGAAGAGGAAACATTACTAAAGGTAGGACGGTTATCACAACATTCATCGTTGGCTATCTCCAAGATTATTTGACCGTAATACTTTGACGGAGTAACCCTCATAACAATCATAGTTCAAGCTCTGTTACGAAGTAGGAGTTGTCTAGACTTTTAAGTGAAATTGACCAACCTGTCTGTCGTCTAGATTTTGTTTAGGCTGCTTAGTTGAGTCAACTTGATTGTGGTTGTTTTCCTTCTAGGATCTTCGTAGTGTTTCATCGGTTTTCGATCATAAAAAAAAATTGAATAAGACCGAAAGAAAAGAATCAAGTTTCGTTTTATAAGTGTCAGTTCTTATCTTGTGATCGTGCCTTATCACCTTGAATACTTTAGAAATCATGGCACGTTATTCTAACGGTTGGACATACCCTATTGATGATGATGACCTTGATTTAAAGGGACCCATCATTACCCGACCTGATATGACCCTAAGAGAATATCAACGAATTAATGAGGGGAGTAGGCTAGTTGAGCCTAACCGACCTGGTATGACTCTAGGAGAATACCAACAGATGTGTAGAAACGAGCCTATTAATGAGTGGAGTAGACCAGAACCTGATCGGTCTCGTATGACATTAGGAGAATACCGACAAATATATAGAGACGGTCAGATTAGTGATGAATATGGTCTGACACCAAATATGTATGAGAGACCTTATAGTCCACACTATTCTGAGACCAATGACTTTAGAGGCAGGTATGATCCTAATATGTACGGTGGAAGTTATTATCAAGAGTCTTCATTTAATTACACTAGTGAGCCTAATTATGAAAAGACTCTAGGATAGATCCCAAACAGAGTCTAAGAGTCGTCTTATTGAGATGATCTCACAATTTGTAGACGCAGATACTCAAATGAGGCAAGAAGTACATCAGACAATTGAGTTCTTGACTCAACAGGTAAAGATGCTTAAGTCACAGTTATTCGTCGAGGAGGAAGGGGTTTCACCACCCCCAAACTCAAGAAGGTACTAGGTACAATGACGAAGGTAATACGTCTAACCCTAGTACTAAGTTAAATGTCGATGAATTTACTAATAGTACTCTAGAGCCTGAACAGTCTGATGACTTTGTCGTCTTGTTTCCTCCACCCGTGTCGTCTCACCATGATAGGACGACACCAGACTCTGATATTCAGGATGATGACTCTATGAGTAATTTTGAGGATGACACGATTCTGAACTTTTCGACATTTGACACTTGTAAGGAGTCAGTCTTAGATGAAATGCTAGGAATGCATGATATTATAACTGGCTGCGAGGCTTTAGATGTCTTTGAAGACATTGATGACGTTAGAGACATGTTAGATAGTTTGTTAGACTGTTTACCTAAGGAAACCATGGACCTTGACTTGGTCCCCGAGCCTATTGTCTTATCTTTAGAGTCTAGTTTGACCTTTCACATGACCGCAGACTCGGCTGTTGATCCCTTTTGGGATACTTCAGATGTCTTCTCGAGAACGTCTATGAAGATGGTGGATATTCTATCCACTAAGCTTGTAGACGACTTTTTGCCTTCGACAAATGTATTGCCCTTCACTGTTATGTCGATCCTTTTGATAACTTTCTAGACATTGGTCCTAGTATTTATACTTACTTAGTGCACTGTGGATCCACTAAGTTTGGGATTGCCCTTCTTATTTGATAGTCTCACATGCACTATCAGCAATTTACAAAAATGTGAGAGTATCGTTCACTGAAAATTTTGTGTTTTGGGTGGACCCACAGATGTTTTGATTATTGGTTTACAGTTAGTCACACATCCGTAATCCAGTAGGAATAATTCTTTTTATTTTCCGAGTCATCTGTTTTGTCTGGCTAAAGATGTTAAACTTAGCGCTTTCTGGGAGGCAACCCACGCTTAGGACATTGAGATCTGGTGATATCTTTCCCTCATCCTATTATTTTTTGCATAGTCTTCGTAATATTGATGACAATGTTCGGTTTAAGTTTGGGGATAGGGGATTGAAATTTTTGCTAAGTCCTTATTTCAAAAATTCAAAAGGGTTCAAAATTTTTCAAAATTTAAATTTTTTCGGATTGAAAATGTGAGTTTAGTTGTTTTTGCTTGTTAATAGTTATAGAGTCTAGTCGATCGAGCTATCCATTTGCTAAAGGTTTTTCCATGAATTTCGAGTCTTGAAGTTGTCTGTGCACTAGCCATGTGAGTGTTAGATAGGTGAAGAGTGGGCTTTTCAGAGAGAACTTGATTGATCATTAGTGGAGACTTAACCCATGTGAGATTCTGAGCTTTTCTTTTTGTTTTGAGTGATCTTTTCTGCGCTAATCCCGAGTAGAATGAAGAGCTACTCAACCTCGCAATATTGAAAGAACTCATTTGATCTCTTGAGTTCAAATTTTACAATCACTAGGGATGTCCTCAGGAATGCAAACCCTTCTCTTGTAGTCTGAGAAACTTGAAAACAGTGTCAACTAGAAGAAGATAGGAACTCCATTCACCATTTAGAACCCTGGAATAAGGCATAAAGCCAAGTGAAGAGAATTTACCCAAGGAAAGAAAATGTCAAGAAAGTCCTCGTGATATTATGAGTATTATTACCAGAGTTTGTTTGTGAAAAAAAATTTGAAGAAAAAAATAGAAAATTCGAAAGAAAAAAAGTGTTTGGTTAGTTTAGTTTGAGTGTTTATCCTTTGAAGAAATTCTTGAAGATTTGAAGACGTCGAGTTCAGGAGTTCTAGATCATCATTAGTGTCTATTGACCTCTAGGAAGCATTGTTAGAAAGTAGATCAGGTGAGAATAGTTGGTAAGCTTCCCCGTCCCGTATTAGTGGTTGTTTCCTTCCGATGAGATCAGTCGTTCACGACAAAATTTTAGTCCGTCTTTTGTAAATGTGTTGAGCTTCCCTTCATATTCATACTCGCACATTGAGTGAATCATTTGTGAGTGACTTAAATTTTTGAGTGTATGACCGTGAGGCAACAGTCGAGGCGAAAAGTATCGAGACGGTAATCGAGGTCTTGTCTGTTCAGAACCAAGATGATACTCATATTGGCTGGTCATGTGCACTTCGAGTCTAGATTACTAATGAAGAGATTTTTAGCATTTGTATGGTCTGGTTGACTTGGATTTCGTTTCTATTAGCTTTCAAAATTTTGACCGGATAAACATTTGCAGTCCTCTCTATATTTGGATCCTCATGAATTTTGAAACATTGAATTTCGTGGGTATATTCATTGCAAACCCTCACGAGACAAAACTCGTCCTCTTGGGTAACCTAGAGGTTTAACGGCTTGTTGCACGGGCTAAGTGCAATCGTGATTCCCTACGAAAGTGGTGAACGGGGCATATTTTTATTTTTCTGTTTTGCTCGAGGACTAGCAAAATCTAAGTTTGGGGATATTTGATGAGACAAGAATATCCCATCTGAATCTCTTAACTCGGGTCAGTTAGTCCAATTCGAGCAGTTACTCTGATGAATTGTGTGTTTCTTTTGTCCATGAGTCTTTTACATAATTGAACAGGGAAAACAGATAAAATCTGGATAAAGACACACTTGAGGGCACTTTGGTCATTTGGAAGTTATGATAGTCCAGTTGTTTGGTCTATGCTGATACTTGGATGAAAGCAGTGTCAAAGACGGATCTGTAAGTGAAAACGGAAGTCAAATCGGAGTTCGGACGAGCAATTTATGCGAAGTCAAAGTTCGAGTCAAAATCTGTCGGGTATAGGTCAACACAAATCTTTTACCAACACGTGGCGGCCGAGAGGGACGATTCAGACGGCTCGGATTAGTTTTGAGCCTTCTTCTGTCACAGAGGGTGGTACGTCCTGATGTCCATAGGTTAGTACAACCACATGCAAGATATTACCGCGCACGTGAGCATGTTTAGTAAGATCGAACGGCTGAGCAGATTTTCTGGCACATGTCTCTATCTGAAGTTGCGGCCCAGTGTCTTCTAGTAGCCCGCGAAGCATACACTCAAACTGAAAGGCAGCATTCACCCGTGACCAAATTTGAACGTAACTCCCTCTTCCTCTCTTATCTTATACTATTATTTAGGAAACTTTCTAGGCCCATCACCTTTGCTAAAACTTTAGTAAATATGTCTGCTATTTGAGTTTGGGTGAGAATTTATCGTACTTGTAGTGCTCCTCGGTTAACCCTCTCTCAAACAAGTGATAGTCCAAATCCATGTGTTTCATTCGAGTGGGCAAAACTGGATTGTGAGCCATATATAGATACCCAAGCAATGTAGGAGGATTCTTCATCTGATTCTTTGGCACTCACATTGTCACAAAGCAATGTAGGAGGATTCTTCATATAGATACCCAAGTCTCGACGTGAGAATCGTAACCATGCAATGTCAATAATTGTAATACCCATATCTCTATATTCTGCTTCTTTACTGGAGCGAGAGACTGTTGGTTGCTTCTTAGAGGACCAAAGAATCAGATGAGAACCAAGATAAACACAACCTCCTCAAATAGATCATCGTGTATCTGGGTCACCTGCCCAATCGACATTAGAATATGCAGTTATCTGGGATTTGAAACCATGTACCTGACCATCTGATTCAACACCATAAAATACACCACGACCAAATGTTGCTTTTCAATATCGAAGAATTCGTTTAACAACTGCAAAGTGGACCTTAGTGGGAGAGTGCATGTATTCGCAAACTTGATTTACTGAATACCTAATATATGGTCGAGTTAAAGACATATACTCAGGGGCGGACATTTGTGAAGACCAGCCTAGGCAATGGCCCAGGCTGGTATCTGTAAAACTGTAGAGAGATATGTAACAATAACAGATTTGTAGCTTTGTGGTTAAGTCTGTGCCTCAGACAAACAAGGTTATGGGTTCGAATCCCATTCATACCAATTATTTCCTATTTAGCTCGTTTTCTTTCTTTTAGGTTTAGTTTCAATCAATTCACAAAATGCACCCTGTATTTTGCCAACTTGTGAAATGGACCCTTTGAATTAGTTTTTTGTTACTTTTTTTTTCCTTTTGATAGTGATTAAGTATTATTTTTAATACCAATTTTACCTTTATTTTTAGTTTCATGAAAGATAAAGAGTTATTAGGAGGAAGAATAAAAAATGTGGTATTTTTTATCCTCTCTCTGAAGTCGTTATCTTTTCTTTTTATCTCCCGCTTGGAGAAGACGAGATTTTCTTGTAGAGAGGGATTGGCTTTTATTTGGCGAGTTGTGTTCTACTTTTGTCTCTCTCACCACTTCTTGAAATAACTATCAAGTTTACTTCAGGAGAAAAATCAAAATTTTTACATATATACATATAATAGTTTGTGAAATTCGTACACATATACATAATACCTATAACTTTTTTTATTTACAGTACTGTAAACCTGCCCCGGCTGGTAGAAAATCCTGGTTCTGCCCATGCATATACTGAAAGTCAATATTTCTCTGATGCTTTAACAAGGCATCTAGAGATCTCTTTACATAATATTTCAAAACATATTTACAACTGATAGATTTATAAAGATTTGATACTTATCCTATATAACAAATATTCAATTTTTAAAATACATTTGAATGAGTCAACGACCGAATAGGTCAATGCTCTATTAGGTTTAACCCTTTATCCGTCTCAAGCTCATCAACCTCTAACAACCTTGCAATTTCATTAACTCAAGAAGATTTTAATTCATCTTGCCTTCGAGGGGAAGCACAAATAAAATTAACTATTGGATTCGATGTTGAATAAAATCGCCAAAAATCACTTACTTATTTACATGCTACAACTAGTGCTAGTTGTAGTTTATAGGCAAAGTAATGCACATAGCCTTCAACAAAAAAAAAAGTAATGCACATAGCCTTCAACAAAAAAAAAGTAATGCACATAGTGTGTACAAGGACGATCTTTACGAAATAATGCCGCAATTAGTGGTGTTTAGAAGGTCGGGTCGGCCCGGATAGGACCTAATACTGGGCCTCCGTTTTGTGCCTGACGAGCCAAGCCCGACAATAGCCCGGGTTGGACACGTTTTTTTTCTTCCCTTTCTATTAAAAGTTTCATGGATTTTAAGAAAACTGCTTGACAATCCCTCTTTTTAGGTAATATAAATCCTTAGTTTTAGGAACAATTAAATTAAGATTTCGTTCTAAAAGAAATCATTCCTAAAAAAAATCCTTAAACATAGGAACAATTTATTTAAGAAATCCTTAAGTTTAAAATACAAAATATGTGTATAAAGCGGTTATTTCTAAGATTTCTTTCCAAAAAAAAATCCTAAAGTTATTTAAGTAAATCATGTCCTATTCATTATTCCCAGAATGTCATTCCTAAAATCATTTCCTAAAATCTTTCCAATAAATATTTTCATAATATCATTCCTAAATTTATTTAATTACATCATGCGCTATTAATTATTCCCACAAAATCATTCCTAAACTACGAATTTATTTATTTTCTGGTTTATACATTTTTATTTTATAATTTAATATAATTAAAAAAGTAAATAAGAAAAAGTACGGGCTGGCCTAGCCCGGGTCAATTCCCGGTCCTGGGTTGGGCCTGGGTATTGTCAGCCGGGGTTGAGATCTAGCACCGACTATATCAACCCGGGTTAGATGGGTCGGGCGAGCCCAACCTGACCTTTTAAGCATCATTACTTGCAACCCATTAAAAGCTTCACGCAAATTGCTAACACCATAATACCATTGACCTCGAATATTTTTCGCATGGATGTTGTTTCGAATAAAGACACTGGTTATTGCTTGCTTGAAAGTCAAAGATGTGGTGTTTTTCACATGTTAAATATCAACAAATCGTTCTTTGATAGATCCAACATCATCAACAAATCGCAACACAAAGCCATTTGCTCCTTATGTGAATCATCTTGTGCTTCGTCAACAAGAATGCAAAACTCTGGTGATCCAACTTCTTCTCGAATCTTATTTTTTACTCTGTTAGCAAGAATCGATAGTATTTCTTTTTAAGTTGGAGGAGATGTATATTTAGCATTATGTGGAGCATTTTCCAAGATAACTTGTGAACTTTCATCATTGTTTTAGTGAAAAAAATTATCAACTCAAGGAAATTGCACAGTTCGACGAATTTATTGATTCATCATGACCCATAAACACACATGTTTGATAGGCAAGATATCGTAAACAATCAATTGGCGTGCTGGTCCTTAGTTGGTTTTTCTTCACTAGTTCCTCATATTGTATGTTAATCATCTTATCAATATGTTGAGATGTACAACCTCAATCTTGACAAAATTTTGCGATCAACATGTGTTGAGAATTATGATCTCCCATATGTGTTAGGAATGCACATTTTCCCCATCATTGAGACTCTTCCATATTTTAAATCTTTGGTCCGTAAATAATGTACTTTTTGGCGGATTTGTCTCAAAGATAAAATATGGAAGACAATATGCCACATCTTTTGTAGGAGAGTACTCGAGCCAAGGAAATAAGGTAAACCAAGAATCTTGAAATCTTCGAGATTGCTTTCCCAATTTTGTTGTTGGGTAGTCTTCAAGGATAGGCTGATAAGGTCCCACATTAAGATATGCACGTCGGAGGTCATCTTGTTTGTTACAATCAAAATTCAAAATTAGGTATCCACGATCAAAACCAATTACCAAAATAATCTGAATTAGTAACTCAATTTATCAAAATCAGTAACCTTAGCAATAAAATAATGGACAATGAATTAATCAAAATAAATAATCCACCTAAAGAATCAAAATTAGTAACCTAAATACTCAAAATAATCAAAATAATCTAGATGAGGGAAGAAACATCACTTACCTAGATAGTAGATAACAAAGCTTTGAATCCCTTAATTAGTTGATTTTGGTTTTGTTAATAAAATAGAAGATGAAGAACCCTAGATTTCACTTTAAATCTTCAATTCATAGAATCATTAGAGAGATATGATGATGTTAGAGAAGTTGAGGAGGAGAAATTGATAAACTTCCTCTGACCTCTCGATCTGATAATTCACGGTTCTCTCTTTCTCGGATTCATCTCGGTTTGGAACTTCGAAGTCAAGACTCTTTCTCTCTCTAATTTTTCGTTCACCCAAGAATAGTAAAAAGGAAAAAGAAGAACCCTTACTGCTTTTACTAAATTGGCCATATCTCAGTTTGGAACTTGGAAGTCACGACTCTTTCTCTCTCTTGTTTTCTTTCAATCGAGAATATATTACTTGTAAATGCATTTTTGAAATAAAAGATTTTTTTTTTACCTGACTCGACCATTTCATATTAAATGGGGCAGGGCAGCATGGTCAAGCTTCTTTTAATCGGTGGGTTTGGTAATTAAATACTCACTCTGATTAATTATTGGGACGAGTATGATAAAACCCAATTACTAACGGGGTGGAATTGAGAATGGGGTAACCCGTCCTAAACTCTCCCATTGACATCCCTACAGACGTACTTCTCACACTTTCTAATGAGTCGTTTGCATGACACGACAAATTAATTTTAATTTGTTTAGTTAAATATTGGTGAGCTTTAACCAATTGAATGTATGTAAACTTGGTATTGAGTCGCTTGCTACTCATCACACCTACTATTGACTCGTCTTTAGGACAACTCAAGTCTTTCTTTGTTTTGCTGAGCTAAATATTGGTCAGCATGGACCAGTCATGGAGTCAACAGATTGACCTGAGTGATACGTATATGAGCTCGTGTGCACACGTGCAAGCGCAATTGATATAGCTACCATGGAGGTGGATCTGACATAGCTCTACCACCTGCGCACAACTCTAACCAGAGAGATGGTTGGGATGTCGACATGAGTATCCTTGACCCCTTAAACCCTACACTGTCCAAAAGGCAAACGAAGAGGTCAATCCGAGTTAGCTCTGCCCTTAAGCCTTACTTTCACCATGGTTATAAGGAAGTTTGAGGAAATAATCTCAACACCTTGAGTTCTGATTTGTCTCTAGGCAAGCGAAGGGTTGGTATCAGAAGCAGTTTCGCTCCTATGTCTTGCTCTGACCAGAGAGGCAAAGTAGGGAGGTCTGGAGAAGGCAACTCGACACCTAAAACTCTATTCTCAAAGAGAATGACAGTTGCGAGGGGCAACACAGTGTCTAATATCCATTTTTCATACACAAACAGTAATAGTGCTACCATCAAGTCGGTGTCTTGCCACCGCATCATATCATTAAGTGCTTTACCACCGCCACCAAACCCATATAAGAAAAATAAGTTAATAGGATACGTTACATAAGGAGGATCGAAAATAGGAGATCCGGCGGTTAAGATAAGTTGCAGAAATAATATACGTGTGTAACACGTGTATGTACGTGACGGATCGAGAAGACGAGATCCGACGATCAAGAAGAATTCGGAATATATTTGAAGATACGTGAAGATATTAGAAGATATGTAATATTAGTATAATATATTCAGAATATCTCTTGTAACTATCTAATGGTAATATTAGATAGATTTTGTATTATTTCCTAGTTTAGTAATCAGAAACTAGGAAACCCTAAACCCTAAGTCATCTATAAATAGGAGAGGGTTCTAGGATTCAAACTTATCGAGTTATTGAGTTATGTCTGACCAATGTAACCAATCAAACCCACATACAATTGTATGTGGTGATTATTAATAAAGAGTTATTTCTCCGTGGATGTAGGTCTTGAGTATTCGACCGAACCACGTTAAATTATTGTATCTTTACTTCATGTTTATATCTCCGATTATTATATAATCGTAAATTTAACATGGTATCATGAGCAGGTTATTTGTTCGTGTTTTATGCTTCCGCAAAATTCCAACTATTTTTTTAGTTGTGATTATATTATTTTCCAATCGTGTATACGATTTATTTTCCAAGATTAGTCTTGTGATCATGACGAGAAAATCAAGAGAAATAAGAATTTTTTTTTACTAAGAATAGCAGACCGGAGATTATCAATGATTATTAAAGTTCATCGAAGAAGCACTTCCTCTCCAACAAAGGTATGATTCTATATTTCTTTCCAATTTTTCCGGATTTTTTTTCAATTTTTTAGACCTAAAATAGGTCTGAAAATTAAAAATAACACTTCTGAAACCAAAAACGACCAAATCTGGACTATTCCCGTTCCAGTAGCCCAACCCTATCTCGGTTTTCCCATCTCGGTTTCTTTCTAACCCGCGGCCAAACAACTCTAAGTCATTAGAACACGCTGACTTAGTCAACCACAGTTGACCCGTGTTTTTTTACACGTGATGATGTCATCATTACGTCATCATTGACTCTGTCAATATACTTTGACCCGAGCAGCAACTTCTTCTCTCCCACGCGAACCCTAGCTAGGGTATTTGACTGCCGCCGACAGCCACTTTAGGATTCGATTTCCGGCAACATTTCCCGACGTTTTTTCGTCACCAATCGACTTCTATCATCGATTTGGACATCATATACTAACAACCGACGATTCCCTTTTGATTTGGTGAAGAATCGAGAACTTTATAACCCGAAAATTCATAACTTTTTGGAGCTTTCTCTCTCTAAAGACTAAACAATCTATTGAAGGTCATTTTTGACCGAATTTGATAGCTATGGTCTATATCAATCATCGATTTGGAGTTTCTTACAAATCACAGATGATTTTATTGTGAACTTCTGATTCGGGAAATCCAAATTTTGAAAAATCTCTCAATTTTGATAAACCCTAATATAGAAGTTCCTAAATTTCCCCAAATTAAGTATTTGTGACAGTTTCTCATCGCACTATTTTGTGACAGCATTTTTTGCCACAGTTTATCTGTCGGAAATTTATTTTGTGACAGACTTCTAATGTCACCTATAACCAACTTTTTCTAGTTGTGACACAATTTTTCAGTCACTTTCTCTTCTATATGTGACAATAAAAATAGATTAATTTCATCTAATTTTCTTCCCGGATATACTCGTGATATTTCCAAAGTCATACTTTCTTTATGAACACTTTATTTCTCTACCAAAATTTTGGACTTTCTCTTCAACAGAGAAAGAATTCCTATTTTGGATTTTAATTCCGGAATTCAACCCGCGAAATTTTCATAATCATATATTTCTCATGATTATTTTTTTTCTTCCAATTATATTTTGGACTTTTTCTTACCACAAATAGAATATATCTATTTTGACCTATATTTCCGGATTCTCCCCTGACATTTTCCAACTCATACTTTCTCTATGATGACTTTGTCTTTCATACCAAATTACATTTTGGACACTTCCTTTCACCAAATAGAATATCTCTTCCACGGATAGAATATCTCTATCTTTAATTTCGGAATTATATTCGCGATCTTGCCTTTTTTGGCAATGAATTTCATGTCGACCATCATTTTGGTTGTTACTTTCCAATATTTTTTGGTATTCCGACAATTATTTCTTGTCGATTTTAAACAAAATAACATTATTTTGTTGTCACTCCTAAAGTTCATACTTGACGTTTTTATACGACAAGATATTGATCATCACAACCTTTTAGTTGTTGACATTTTTTTCATACAATGACCAACTTTACATACATGAGAAAAATACATGTAATTTCGTTGTCATTGATTTTCGCTCAACTTTTTGACCGCAATTACCAACTTTTAGTTGTGACTTAATCCTTCAATCAGCTTCCAACGCATCCACAATCTAAAGGTTGCAAGAAGACGAATACGAAGAATCGACAAGTATTTTTCTCTCTCTCCAAGTCGGACACTTCAAAAATTACGTGCTCCAACTTGCGGGGGAGCAATAGGATACGTTACATAAGAAGATCAAAAATAGGAGATCCGGCGGTCAAGATAAGTTGCAGAAATAATATACGTGTGTAACACGTGTATGTACGTGACGGATCGAGAAGACGAGATCCGACGATCAATAAGAATTCGGAATATATTTGAAGATACGTGAAGATATTAAAAGATATGTGAAGATATGTAATATTAGTATAATATATTCAGAATATCTCTTGTAACTATCTAATGGTAATATTAGATAGATTTTGTATTATTTCCTAGTTTAGTAATCAGAAACTAGGAAACCCTAAACCCTAAGTCATTTATAAATAGGAGAGGGTTCTAGGATTCAAACTCATCGAGTTATTGAGTTATGTCTGACCAATGTAACCGATCAAACCCACATACAATTGTATGCGGTGATTATTAATAAAGAGTTATTTCTCCGTGAATGTAGGTCTTGAGTATTCGACCGAACCACGTTAAATTATCGTATCTTTACTTCATGTTCATATTGCAAACAATATTGAGTCGAGATGCCCTAACTAGGGCAGATACCATTGTATTTATAGAATATTCAAGGATGTGAAATTACAATTATGACCCTGTAACATAATTAAGTAAATTAACAAGATATTAGTGTTTGATTACATATTGCTTTACACATATCTCCGATTATTATATAATCGTAAATTTAACATAAGTTATCTTAAAAAGAACATGAGATTTGTATCATTGAATTACTTCTCAAAACCTACACTTTGAACTGACTTGAGCATTTGTTATCATTGAATTACTTCTCAAAACCTACACTTTGAACTGACTCGAGCATTTAAGTATATGCCAAGGTACCCCAGTCTCTCTTAATCTCCAATCACCACTACATGAGAAGAAGATCATTTAATCGAGGATCACAACGTCGATTTTTCAGAGATATTAGAAAAAACCACTTTCCGATATCATCAATATTCAATATTGCTGAAAAAAAAGTTTAAGATTACAAGCGAAAATGCACAGTTATACAGAAGGGGTCTTTGGTCCAAAAAGAGTTTGGGGAGTGCCCAACCAACAGTGAAGAGCCACGGTGTAGAGTAGCTAAAATACACTGTAAACCACAAGATCATAACATGTGATAAGATTTGGGGGTAGGCAAAGTGTGTTGGGAATAACATGGCTGGGGGAGTGAGTTTTGCTGACGGCCCTGTCACACACATTTGTCCTTATTTACTCATCCATCCTCTTTACCAATTAAACTCCAAAAAGACCCCCCCACTTTCTTTTCCTTTAATTCCTCGGATGAGACCAGAATCAAATTTCTCGGGTTCACCCCTAACATAATCCTGCATGGGATTCCATAGCTCCAAAATCCTATTTTACCCCTAAATCTCAATTTCTATATGATAAAGTTGATTTTGTAATATTCCGAAATTCATGTTAGATTGTTAATTAACAAAAAGAATTTGTTCTCTTTTTAAGTCATTTTATGTATTGCTAGTAATATTGCAAAATTTGTGTTAGTTGTATGAAACTAGTGTTGCATAATAGAAACATAAAATAGTTTGTATATAGACCAAGGTTGTTGGAACTTAAGAAATTCTCGCTAAATACATTATCTGCGTATGAACACATTATCATTCTCTCTACTTAGTAGTATATTACTTCATCTGGTGAGAGATTGGCTTTTTATATATGCTTATGGTTGTCTACGATTTCCTTTTGCAAATGAAGCTTTTTCAACGAAGAAATTTTCTTTTTTTGGGTTTGGTGAGAGGGTAGAAAAAGAAGAAATTGATTGATATCCACCACTAAAAAACGACACAGCTTGTCCCCTGTTTCTTGTGAACGAGTCAACTCAACAAAGTTAGAAACCCTAATTGTGTTATATAGTGCATGTGAATACGTGAACCCTATTAATGCGGATCAAACACACTATCTTATTATTTAAAGACGAATAGGAATGAGGATATTTGTCCTAATCTTAGTTTCATATTGAAATAATTTAATTAGTCTATATGACATGAAATCAGTGCACATGATGCATGTCATATATAATATGTATTCCTTGTATGTGTGAAAATTAATAACAATAATCATAGAGAAGAAGGAAGAGGAGAAACATTGTGGAGGCTATAAATCTCATTCATTAAATTAGGGTTACAACTTAACAAATATATACTAATGATAAAAGACTAAAAGACCCTTAAAGGGCAAATTACTAAACAACCCCTAACTATTACATATATTATTATTCTAACACCCTCCCTCAAACTCACGATGCGATTTTGAAAAGTATCGAGAGTTTGCTAACTAAGCAACGAAAGTGTGGAACTGAGTGTGACTTGGTGAACAAGTCACTGCTAAACCAAATACTGCAAATTACTGCAAAATTGCTAAACCAAAATCCAATACTGGCAACCAAAATCGACAATCCAATATTGCCCACCAAAATCCAATATCCGATACTGCCAACCAAAATCCAAAAACTCGATGTTGCCAACCAAAATCCAATATCCAATACTGCAAACCAAAATCTAATACTGCAAAACTGCTAAACCAAAATCCGATACTACGAACCAAAGTTCAATACTGCAAATTACTGCTAAACTGCAAACGGAGAAGATGCAATCGTTGGAGAGAAGAAAATGCAATATTGCCCAAAGGAGGAAGAAGATTCAAATGCAATATTAAAGAGGAAGAAGATGCAAAATGCAATATTGCCCAAAGGAAGAGGAAGAAGATGCAAATGCAATATTGCCCAAAGGAAGAGGAAGAAGATGCAAATGCAATATTGCCAAACATTCAAATGCAATATTGCCGACAATCCAAATGCAATACTGCCAACATTCAAATGCAGTACTGCCCACAATCTTTCAAAAACAATCCAGCTGAACCTCAAAAAACTCAATAATTTCTTCGGTCCAAACCGCCAAAGAAGATCTCACCTTTTCAAATCAAGCAAACCACCTCCTTAAATCCTAGTCAAAACCTAATCAAATCCCAACCAAACTCAAAACTCTCTCAACTGCCACTTTCAAAACTATTAAACCTCCAAAAACAAAAACAGACTGGTCAAAACAGCCAATAGAACCCATCAAAACAGCCAAACCGTCTTTTTATTCTCCCAAAACCGCCTTTCAAATTTAAAACCACTCAATCCAGCAACTCACCTTTTAAATTTTTCTTCAAACCTACCCAGCATATCCTCCACTCAAACTACCTAGCTAAGTCCCCCATTCTTAATTTCTAAACCAACCTATCAGTAATCCTTCCAAACCACCCATCAACAAAACTATCAAATTCTAAAACTGCGTTCTAAACTTTAGACAAACCGCCTCCATTTAAATCCTAAAAACCATTCACTGAAACCGCTCACCTAATACTCACAAGACCCCACTTCACTCCAAACACCATTCTCCTTTCCAAAACACCTTAACACTTTTCACCAAAATAAATTCACCAAAACCACCCTTATTCATACTGCTTCTTCTCCAAATCAGATTTACCAAAACAACCCTTATTTCTTCTCACCATTCAAGACCGCCTACTTAATTTTCTTCCGTATGGCCTCCAAATCCCAACAAATCAAAACCCAAATCGAATTTTTGAACCACCAACAAATCCAAATCTTCAAACCCACCAACAAAAATCGAACTACCAACAAATCCTACTAGCAAAACTACCAATATAAAAAATAAAACAAAACTACCTTCATCTTCTCCACTCTTCTAGCTCAAACCACATAAAAATTTCAAGAACCATGCTCTGATGCCATGTTGAAAATCAATAACAATAATCATAGAGAAGAAGGAAGAGGAGAAACATTGTGGAGGCTATGAATCTCATTCTTATTAAACTAGGGTTACAACTTAACAAATATATACTAATGATAAAAGACTAAAAGACCCTTAAAGGGCAAATTACTAAACAACCCCTAACTATTACATATATTATTATTCTAACAGTATGGACTCTTAAAAAGTCGGACATATTAGAAAGTTGGGATGAAGCTGGTGAGAAATAATATTTGTTTAAGTATGCTTTAGTTTATATTATTATGTTGGCTTTTAGGTTATGGTGAATAATAATGCATGGTATGAACTTTAAAGAGAATATTAATATCTAGCTATGTCATGAATTACCTCACTGAATTCTTCCAATTTTGACCAATTTTTTTTTTTTGTATAAATAATGAAACTCACAACTTCATTCTACACGACTGTATTGGGGTATGTTTGTTATGTAGGAAAATAGAGCTGAAAAAATTGTTTTTGCAAGAAAATTAATTTTTTACTGTTTGGTTGACCAATAAAATAAGAACATTGATTTTTTGTGTGAGAAAAAAGTGTGAAAATGTCTTAAGAATTTTCCATCGAAAAGGTGGTAAAATGGTTTTGGGTTAATCCCGTCTTGGCCCCAATTTGTGACCAACTTACTGTTGTAGCTCTCATAAGTGTTCGACAGTTCGACTTAGCCCACAAGTACAAAAGAATTTCAACTTTTTTCGGAACTGCCGTTGGGGGCCAAAATTGAATTAATTCCAAAAAATTTAAAAAACATAAACTCCACCTCATCTCTACCTCTCTCTCCCATTTCATCACCTCTCTCCTCCACTTCACCTATCTCGCCACCTCATTATCTTCTCAGACGAAGGTCGCAGGCTGGCCATTTTTCCGGCGAGCTTCAAACTTAAGAATTTCTTTTTTCTCTCTGTTTCACTTCTTCTTCTCTATTTCACTTCTTCTCTATTTCACTTCTTCTCTCTGTTTCACTTCTTCTTCTTCTTCTTCTTTTGTTTCACTTCTTCTTCTTCTTCTTCTTCTTCTTCTTCTTTTGTTTCACTTCTTCTTCTTCTTTTGTTTCACTTCTTCTTCTTCTCTCTTCTCTTCTCCTTCTTTTCTCTCTCTTCTTACTCTGTTTATTTTCTGGTCGACGAAGGGCCTGAGTTTGGGAAAACCAGACCGACGAAGGTCTGGAAAATCCAGACTGACGAGATCTCTGTTTCCCAGACCTTCGTCGGTCTAGTTTTCCTATACCTCTGGCCGGCAAAGGGTTCCCCCTTCGTCGTCCAGAAAATAGAGAGAGAATAAGGAGAAGTTTTATTTTTTTTTATTAAGTTTGAAGGTGGCCATAAAAATGGCCGCCTGACGACCTTTCACCAGAGAAGATGATGACATGCCGAGATAGATGAATTGAACGAAATAGGTGATGGAAGAGAGGGATGAGGTAGAGTTTATGTTTTACAATATTTTGGTATTAATTCCATATTGGCCCCAAAGGAGTTCCGGTAAAAGTTGAAATTTTGTTGAACCTTGGAGACCAAATCAAATTGCCAGAACTTATGGAGGCCAAAACGAAGAGGAAACATAGAGAGCAAGACGAAGAAGGAGAGAGGAAAATGATGGTGGTGGTGATGGTTGGCGGTGGAAGGAGAGGAGGTAAAAGAAGAAGATCTGAATTTTTTAAAGGATCGTTGGCGATGGAAGTCTGCCCGCAACCCCTGCGGCGCGTGAAGGAAAGAAATAAGTTTTGGGGAAACCAAAAAAAATTTCACTCAAAAATTTGAAATATCGAGATTCATTCCCTAAAACATCCAAGTTAATTTTTTTTGTTAACCGTGTTGTCAGAAAAAGTAGATTAAAGTTTCAGTTATTCTTATTAAAATTCGAAAAAAAGATTGGAAATTATTATATTTTTGTGGCAAATAAAACAATTAACATTTGTAGCTATGGGAATTATCACGTATGGAAAGAAAGAGAGATGATATATATGTAGAAGAGATAGGAAGAGTGCTGGCGTATAGTATGCAAGGAGAGAGAGCAGGGGTGGGAGGAAAATGGAGGGAAAGAGGTCGACTTTGAGAGACATTTTTATATGGGCCCAGTAGTAGTATAAATATATGTGGGCCACTGGATACCGAAGAAAGAAGAAGTTAGTTGAATTTCGCGGCCCATATTTTTTATGGGGGCGCCCAACTATGTTTACTAAAAAATTTCCCCAGGAGGCCCCTAAAAATGGTAGCCCAAAACGAGGCTTTGCTTGCTTAGGGCCAGGGCCGGCCCTGGATCTCAATTAGTGAGGTCGTTTTTCTCTTCTCACGATCTGACCAACTGAGGCGGGTCACATCACTCACATCATTATTCGGCCTATTGTCGGTCTCAAAATTCGGATCGGATCGTTTAGCATTTCTCCTTAAATAACATGAGATTGGATGGTTGGTTGAATGCTATGTGGCCAAAATCAGACCGTCTATTCTCCTTTTTCTTCTTGTTTACATGTCAAAATAGTAGTAATTCCCAATAAGAACATTTAGACCATACAAAAGATTTTGGCTAATCCTCTTTTTGTTAAGATATTTATCACTAAATAGGGAACCAATTTGATATGTGATATTTTCCTAAAAAGGTCGATTTTTAAACACCACCACGAGATACCCACATTACAACTACTACTTGTATGTCATAATTCTTCTCAACTACTTGGGTTACAGTTAGCTACCCTTGAATTTTACTATGTAAATTAAAGAAACCCCCCAACTTACAAACTTGAGTATACTATATACAGTATTAGATCATCTTCCTTCTCTATCTTATTCATGGAAGAAGATGATCTTATGAGTCTTAAACTCCCTAGAAAATTGAACTTCAATGCACCTATTTTATCAACAAGAAGGCGTTCTATCCGAACAAACCCGACAGATAAAGATGGAGCTGAAACTTCACATAATACAAGTGAAATGGTTCCATTTTCATGGGAGGAAGTACCCGGTACACCGAAAGGCACCATCAGAGATGAGTTCCATGTTGTTTATGAGAAGCCTTGTCCAAAGATCGTACCACCTAGTTGGAAAACTGATGGTTGTAATACTAGTAGAGGTGGTAGTGGTGATGGTGGTGGTGGTAGTGGTGATACTGAATATGAAGATATTTTATCAGATGAAATGGATATGTATTCTTTGGATGTCGAAGCTAACGAAAGTACATGTCAAAAATTAGACAGTTTCGACCTAGAAATCATTGAGAGAAGTAGCAAACAATCACCAAACTTCATCATTCGAAGGTTTCTTCCTGCAGCAAATGCATTGGCCTACTCTTATTCTAATTCTATTAATGGTCGAAAGTTAGACAAGAATTCAAATCCTCCGATACCTACAGAGAAAGTAGAATGTGTTTCTCGGTCGGTTGATGGACGTCATTCGGAACCTAAAGCTTGTGGGATCGAATACTTTTTCATGTGGCGTAAGAAGCTTAAACCTTGTGGATTAAAAAGTCCCGTGGTTCGCGGAGTTTCTTCTCCGGTTGTGAAACTTCGTTGTAATTCAAGAAGATAACCTTGAATCTGATCAATATATATGATCTATTCTTTTGTACATCAAATATAAAAGGGTTTGTGGTAAATTAGAAATATATGTAACTAAAAAGTATGTGTCTGCATTATGATGTTTGTGATTAATAAAATTATAATAAAATTAGATATAAAACTAAATCAATAGGTCTTGTGATACCTATCAAATCACTTGGAATTGGGCCTTTTGTGGGTATCATATAGTGATCTACTTGCTCCCAAGTGATTTTGGGCCTCTCTTACTCTAAAAGCTAGTCCAAGTCTCCAAGATGTGAAGTTTTTCCTGACATATCTAAAGTGACATTGTGAGAATAGTCCATATGGGAGAAGGGGTAACTTGCAACCAAGAATATAATGTATAGGGTCATCTCCACTCATTGCCAATTGGTTTTGAGTTGGATGACTACAAAATTAATAGACATCCACCCCTTCTCGCGGCCAATGTGGGATTGTTCCGACAATATACACTTCAGGGTCTGTGGTTGGATTGTAATACTAGCTGATCAAATTACCATATAGACATAAAAACGACGTAAACATTGCTGTATTTTTATAGTAATATTATAAGGTCAAAGAAATTTTTGCAACCACTCAACTTCAAAGTATTACAAGAATCTTCCTCACACATACATTAGTGTTGACTCTTTTATTTAGACAAGAATCTCTTCAGGCATATGCTTCAAATAACAAACAACAGAAAATCATGAACAAAAAATGATCAATAGTGATGAGGTTCATCAACTTTCTTAGGGCAAACAGCAGGGCGGAAAGCTAATGGGGCAACAGAGTAAACAACTGCTTCATACCTGCTCCCGAATAATCTCTTCTCGTCGTAACGAAGTGGGGAACCATTAATTCCATAGTTAATGTTTGTTAACTGATTACAGTTAGAAAGAGGAGAAGAAACCAAATGAACAGTACAACTATGAAGTGGATGATCCAAGACATAGTTATCCATTTTGAATCCTTCAAGTTTAGCATAAAAGTAACCTTTTACGTCTGTTACGAAAACATTGTAGTAGTTAATTCTGGTCTTGTGATTTTTACAAATCACACTAACTTTAGCAGCAGGAATCGGTTTCGCCTTAGTTAGAGACCATGTTCCTTTATAGTCACAACTTTGGCAGTAAACTAGTCCTTCAATTACAACTTCTACTAGTTTCTCTTGTGGTTCTTCATATTTCTTTGGTGGTTCTTCATATGGCAAAGCTATAGCCAATGTGACTAGTAGAAATGTTGTAATGAAGAAACTGAGTTTATGGGTTGCCATTGATTATTGAGAGAGAGAGAGAGAGATGGTTGATTAGAGTGAGAAAGGATGTGATGGGAGGATGAAGAATAGTGAAGGGGAAGATACATATATATATTTGGAGAGAAGGGTTAATTAGTTGACCCTCAAACGTGAGAGCAATTAGATGGAAAGAGAGATTGAAATTGAAAAAAAGTTGATGCTTTCACGTCTAATTTGTGCATACGTGAAGGCCATCATCTCAAGTATTGGTAGTTGAGAAATAAAAATTATGTTGACTCTTACTAGTTTATTGTTTAATGGTGTGGATTGACTTGAATTGATTTTGTTTTTGGGTGTGATTTATGTAAGGAATTAAGAACATCCCCAATTTTTATATTATTATGTAATGAATTAAGAACATCTTCAATTTCAATCTCTCTAACAAGCACCTCCCTGCCAATTTTGGTTTAATTTGGTCTGTCACCTATTATGTAACAAAATTATAATTTTTCTTTGAACAAATTCCTCTTCTCTCTCTTATGTGGAAATATTGAGGTCCTTTATTTACAGATGAGAAGTTCTAAAAGCGCCTCCTTCTCTCACCATTTCCCCCTCAAATTTATCTTGAGGCATGCGCCTATAACACTAAGGGGTTATGATCCAAAAATTGGTCATCAATGGACAGAAGTCAATAAATAAAAAAAAAGATCAAAAGTCCAGCGAGTCAGCCCATACCAAGTCAACGTGGGCTTTGGTGACTCGTAGATTGGACAGGAGTTTCATGGCTTCACTTATTGAGGGAGAAGCAAAGAGAGATTAAGAAGAAGAAGGGTTTGGGCAAGGGGCAAATTGAACTCGAGTATTCTCTGTTTGATTTCCAGAGAGACAGAGAGCAAATTGGGAGAGAGAAGTTGAGAGAGACAAATCGTGTGTTCTCTGCTTAAAGTTATATGGAATTTATTTTGATGGCATAAGAGAGCCATCGAAAAAAGTTTTTCCGTGTTTATACTCGGATGAGAGGAAATTTACGAAGAATAATAATTTCTAGCCGCTTGAGAAAACTTTTTCCGAACGGAAAAGAAAATCCATGTCCTTAAAGATAGTTCTTTTTTGGTGGATTGACTCGTAACCCGTCGTAAATATTGTTTTGTGTGCGACAGAAACCTTACAATCCGTCGGAAATACGGAGTCAGAACAAATCTTTACTTTCGTAGTGATACAAAAAGATAAAATGGGTTAATTCCGTTTTGGCCTCCGATTTGTGACCAATTCGCCGTTTTGGCCCCAATAAGTGTCCGACAGTTCGTTTTACCCCCAAAAGCAATTTTCGGGCAGCGCTGACATCATCAGGTCAAATCTAATACTTTGCAATACCCAAAATACCCCTCTGACCAAATTTTCCTTCCCCACGCCAAATCTTGAGTCGTCACATCCCCTATCAAATCCCTTCGGCTATTTAATGCTCATCCCTTACCTTTCCAACTAAACTTCACCTTCCCTAGGCAATTATAGAGAACCCCACTTTCTTCATCTTTCTTTATCTTCTTCACCAACACACTCCAGACACCAGCAAATATCAGTCTCTAAAGTTTCATCTCTCTTTAGCTTCTTCATCTTTCTTTATATTCTTCACCAACACACTCCAGACACCAGCAAATATCAGTCTCTAAAGTTTCATCTCTCTTTAGCTTCTTCATCTTCTTCTTCACCAACATTGGGGCCGAAAGAGATGGGCGGCAGTTCTTCATCCCCACCAATAAATTTCACAGTTTCCTGTCAAATGTGTGATGAACCCTTTCATTCAGCAATTGGATGTCCTTGGGTTTACAGTCAGTGCAAAAGCACCAAAAGCATTGGCATCAGAAGACTTGAGGTTGCTAAGACTAGAGAAGGTAGGGTAATGAAATATCTTACTTGCCAATTTCATACCTGTCTTGCTGATAGGCCTAGAAAAGGTCTATTCCCCAAGTGTAGGGATCAAGTAATAGTATAATTTGTAAATCGGGAAATCGTTCCAAGGGACAAACAACTTTACTTAAATCTTAAATGAACACCACCTTTAATAATTTTGATTTGGTTGAAAACTATTTTAAAAGGAAAACAATACTAATAAACTAATATGAATGAAATTAAAGTGGGAAGGAAATCTAGGGTTCTTGATTCTACCACATAAATGGACTATTTAAAACATGCCATAATCAACAAATCTCTTTTCTCATGTATAACTCAAAATCTAACATAATAAACTATTTACATTTAGGAATATATTCTTTAATAACTCAATTCAAAACCATATATATTTGATTGACTATCATATAAATCTAGATTCCTAGTCTATTATTCATTATCTAAAAAGCATATCTCATCTAAGAATCTAATAAAAGCATGAAATATCTAATTATAATGCATGAATGATGAAAAGATCATAGAATCAATATGAAATGACAACTAATAAACATTGAAGCTCAATAAAAGGATTTAATAATCAATAACATCTCTCAAAATAAGCCCAAATATGGACTTCCTCTACACCCTAGATACAAATTTAGCTACTCATGGAATCTAAAGTAATATTCATTGAATTTATAAAGTAAATGGAATTACAAAAGATAAATGAAAAGAAATCACCAAATGAGATCTAGATCCATTGCTCCACTTGTCTCCATTTTGATATCCAATAAATGCTCCAAATGTTTTCAATAATATTGTCTCAAAACTCCAATGGTAGCTTCTTTTATAGAAGAAGAAGAGATAAGATGAGATTTAGAAAAGAAATAAGAGGATACAAGAAATTAGAAAAGAAGAGAGAGATTGAAAAGAAATTATGGTGGAATAGGTAGTAAAAGAAAAGAATGGAGGCTAGGGTTTTAGAAGATGTAGAGAGAAAGGGATAGGTTAGAAAAGAATGAAGGCTAAAAGAGAGAGAGTTTGGTTGGTCTCTAAATGTCTTTATATAGAGTTAGGGTTTAGTAGGGGTTTATTGGTAAAAAGTGGGAGAATATGGGGTTATTTGTGGGATTATAGGGTTTAAAATAGAAAAACCCTAAAATAAGGGAGTACCCAGGCACCTAGGGCTTGTCTCATTTTGAAAAGAGAGAAAGAGGGGACATGTGTCGCTTGAGAAGGGGGTGAGGAATCTGTCCGTTAGGGTGTAGCCGGGAGCAACTTAACAAGCCATGACAAAGTCAGCAGCCGTCGGATCTTGAAGACGCGGATCTGGAGGGACGGGAGAAGGCCACGCGTCCGGGACTACTGAAATAGGATAAAACGCGCTACACTGAAGCGTGCTCATGGGTCCATTTCGGTGCTAAGCGGGATTACGGAACCTGGATGCAACGGCCTCTAGGATGCGACATGTGTCTTGAGGTATACCGCAGGCCAGAATCGTGCCCGACATTGTACCGAAAGCTGACTAAATGTTGACCTGACTTTGACTCGCATTGGCCAAAATACCAGAATGCCCTTGACTCCAAATGACCAAACTACCCTTTGTATCCGTTTCTAACCGTTTTTCATACCTAACTCTGCAAAAGACACTTAATCAATAAAATCAACCATTTTATTACAATAAAGACTCAAAACAGACTAACTCGGCTAATTTAAACGACTCCGATGGGACATCTTCATGACCCATCACTTGCTTTCCAGTGGCTTGATGAAACCAAAGATGAAGAGAGAGTCGAATAGAAAAAGGTAGAGATAAATGAACAGAAATCCCGTCCACAACAAATATTGAAAGGTCTTGGTTCTTACAGCAAAGATGAATCATGCTTTTGTTGTGGTCTTCATGATCACTGGGCGAAAGATTGTCTATGGGTAGACACCCCCTGCCCAAGATCAAAATGCCGAGGTATGAGGAAAATTCGAAGGGGTATTTAGCGATACCCCCTCATCCCTAATGTCCAATTAGAGATGCCCCCTTTTTTAATTGGATATTAGGGATGCCCCCTTTTTTACACTTAAAAGTACTTAAATATCCTTATCTTCATTTGTTTTCTTCAATTTCTTGTATATTTTTGGTGTTATGCTTACCAACAAGTTTTTGTTTCTCATATTTATTTTTCTCTTATCCATCTTTTTCTAATTTCCCAACAACATTTATCGAAAATTTAAAATTGATAAATCACAACAATTCGAAATAAAAATCGTAAATTGTAATAAAAAAATTTTAACTTACTAATTTTTTAATGTATACGAGTTATAATTAATAAAAAGAACGATAGATATCAAGAAGTCTTCTTCAAATTAGTTACAT
This sequence comes from Eschscholzia californica, assembly GCF_041429995.1. NCBI lineage: Eukaryota > Viridiplantae > Streptophyta > Magnoliopsida > Ranunculales > Papaveraceae > Eschscholzia > Eschscholzia californica. The sequence continues at coordinate 37,047,857 of NW_028238420.1, read as the reverse complement.
ATATCAATTTTAACGTTAAATGAGAAAACAAATGTGAAGTTAAATTTTTTTCTTTAAATTTACAATTTTTACTTCGAATTGGATTAATTTATTAATTTTAATTTTTCGATCAATGTTGTTTGCAAATTATAAAAAGATGGATAAAAGAAAAAAAAACTATGAGAAACGAAAATAAGTTGGTAAGGATAACATCAAAGAGGTCTAAGAAATTGAAGAAAAAAGACAAAATAATAAGGATAAGGGTAATTTTGTACTTTTAAGTGCAAAAAGGGGGGCATCCCTAATATCTAATTAAAAAAGGGGGCATCCCTAATTAGACATTAGGGATGAGGGGGTATCGCTAAATACCCCAAATTCGAACATCGCTAACAGATCTGAATTTTGAAAAGAAATTTTTTTCTTGTGTTGTTTGCAACAAGTTCGATTGGGTTGAAGATTGGGTTCATGAGACTAAAACAAGCAAAAGAAAGATGGTTACTATCCAAAATCTATATGATCAAATGTGTAAGAAGCTTAAGGATTTGATTTGAGATTGGGGCAAATGGGAAATGGGAGCCAAAATGTAATTGCTATCCAAGTTATTATGTATCTGTTTCATTGTTATCAAGTTATTATGTATCTCTTTCATTGTTATCCAAGTTAGTAAGTGTCTTCAACTAAACAAGTTATTATGGAAATGGGGGCCAAAATGTAATTGTTATCCAAGTTATTATGTATTTGTTTCATTGTTATCAAGTTATTATGTGTCTTCAACTAAACAAGTTATTATGGAAATGGGGGCCAAAATGGAGTACAACACTAAAACTGTCTGGAAAATAAGTCATAAAATTATCTTCAACCACCAACTGAATACATCCATAAGATACATCCACAAACTAAGCAAACACAAAATAAGTCATAAAACTGTCTTTAACCACCAACTGAATACATCCATAAGATACATCTACAAAATAAGTAAACAGAAGACATTGTCTGGAATAAAACACCTCCTTCAAAAAACCATATGATCAAAACACAACCACAAAGTCAAAACACAACCACAAATTCAAAACACAACCACAAAATGCCCAATAAAAACCACTGTCTTGAAACAAATATACTAGTCAGACCCCCTTGGGTTACTACGGGTCCCTAGCCTTCTTCCCCTCCTTGCACCTCCACTGGTCTCCTGTTGTGGTACCTGCTGCTCAGTTTCAGCTCGTACCATTGTGCTACTACGACCCCCTCTTCCCCTTCGAGTACCACCTCGGCTTGCCTGAGATTGCTGCTGAGTTTGTTTTTGTTGGTGAGGTTGATGCTGCTGAGTTTGTTCTTGACTACCAACCCTTGTATTTGAAGATGCTTCTCCTGATGTGGGACCTGTGGGTCCTCTGCAGGATTTTTTGTTATGTCCATGCAGGGGCGGCCCAAACAATTGGGAGGCTAAAGCGAACTAAAATATGGGTCCCTTCATACACTAAGTACTAAAAAAAAATTGTCAACCATATAAGTTTGAAAAATTTGACAAAAAAATATAAACCTGAACTTATTTATTACATAAAAAGTGCACCGAATCTACATATAGAGATGAGCTAAATATATTTTGAAAACATTCTTCTTGCTTTTTGAGATGCAAAATTACTAATTATCCTTTCATAGTCCAACTCTTCAGTCATATCTTGTTCAATTGATAACATAGATAACCCGTTCAATCTCTCTTGTGACATGGTGGAGCGGAAGTAAGACTTGATCAACTTTAGCTTAGAAAAACTTCTCTCAGCAGAAGCTACTGTAACGGGTATAGTTAATAAAATTTTGTAAGAAATCTAAGCATTTGAAAAATTTAATTCTCTAGAATTAGAACTAATAAAATTAAGCACTTCAATTGCTTTCCTTATGCCAGTTGGTAAAATCACTTTTAAGACTTTGAGTTCTGAAAACAATTGTGTTCCATCAATATCAGATTGCATGTCATGCTTCAAATAACCTTCAAGTTTGAGACAATAATCTTTTAAGCTTTCATCATCCGCAGTAGTGAATCTTTTCAGATCAAACAAAAACCCAAATTTTTTGTCATATTCTTGAAACTGCTAAAACCTAGTCTTCAATGAAATCCGACCTTGATCAACGATATATAAGAAATAGTTTACTTTGAAAGATTCTTCAGCTGTCTGAGTCGTTTCATTTGTGACATTGGTATCCTCATCAAATTGTTTCTTTCTACGAATGACACGTTTTTGTGAGAATATAGGCTCAATATCTAAGGCATCTGCAATATCCTTAGCTGCTAAAATAGCTGAAACAAATCCGTTTTCTCTATAATCGTCAAAAAATCTGATCAGTTCCTGTAACTGAGTTATAGCAACATCAATTTGCATATCTTCACTTTGAAGAAATTTGCTAACAACATTCACTACATTTAACAAATCAAACCAAATGCATAAACCAAGTAAAAATTCATAACTTTCTAAATCATTGGTTACCAAGCTCATGGCATGACTCTTCGTCGTAGCATCTTTTGTCGTATTTGTTAATTGAACCAACGCATTTCTTATTTCTGGAGCTTGATATCTAATCGCCTTGACTGCTTCAACATGACTTTCCCAACGAGTATCTGACAACGGTTTCACTGTAACTGATATGTTTTCTTTAAGGATTTCCCATCTTTGAGTTGATGAAGAAAATAATGTGTAAATACGTTGTACGACTCCAAAAAAACTTATTGCTTTTGAACAAGACTTTGCCATATCACACAGAGCAAGATTAAGACTATGACAACCACATGGTGTATAAAAAGCTCTTGGATTTTCATCTAACAATCTTCTTTGTACACCTTTATGTTTTCCTTTCATATTAGAACCGTTATCATAACTTTGTCCTTGTATATCATATAAATCAAGTTGATGAGTATTTAATACATCTTTAAGTTTATTAAAAAGACCGCTCCCAGATGTATCATTCACCTTCAAAAATTCTATAAAAAACTCTTCAATCTTTACTGGAGTAGTTGTAACATCTACACATCTTATTACAAGAGACAATTGTTCGGTGCAGCTTATGTCAGGAGTACAATCAAGTATAATTGAGAAGTATTTTGCTTTCTGAATTCTTTGAATGATTTTGTCTTTAATTTCCCCTGACAGTGTGAGTATCAATTCATTTTGAATTTTGTGACTAAGATAATGTGAATATATTTCTTTCTTCTGAACCCGTCGAACATGCTCTTTCATAATTGGATCATATTCAGCAATCATTTGAATAAATTGACAAAACAACCCGTTGTTACGATCATTAATCTTTTCTTTCTTACCACGAAAAGCCAAATTGTTACTAGCAAGAGTTTTCACCAGTGCAATTATTCTTATCAATACCTCCTTCCAATGATCTCTCTCCTTGTAAATTTGATCTTGTGTATTCTTATCAATGGTTGTATTACTTTTCAATCTTGTTTCCAACTCGATCCAAGCACTCATATTTATAATATGCTCAATGTTCGTCTCATGTTGTTTAAGTTTGGCCCCCAAATTACGCCAATCATTTGTTCCATCTTCAGCTAAAAAAGATGACATCTGGTCTTGCTTGAATAACTTGCAACAAAAACAAAATACTTTGTCCAACACATTTGAGTACACAAGCCACTTCCTATCTTGTTTATCTCCGTTAGACAAATGTCGGGTATAGAACTTCGAAGAAAAGTGTCTCTTAAGAGCATCTTTTGGGAAATCATCTTCATCTCTTAAAACTCTAACAGGTCCTCTTTCGACTAAAATGTCCCTTAATGGTTGATCGATTGTTTCCCAACTAGCTGGATCACTAAAATCTTGATTGATATTTTTGTCTTCAATTGCTTTATCAATGTTTTTGTTGACAAATTCTTCACTATAATTATCGTTTTCTTGTTCTTCAACAATAGTTTCGTTTTGTAGCCCTTCATTTGTATTATCATGCCCAACATTTTCATTAATTATTTCTTCAATGACATTCCCCTCAACGGAATCTTCAATTACATTAGTAAGTTCTACACTAGAACTACCCATTGTAAATTTTCCGGATCTATAGTTTTCGCAAAGTATTTATTTAGGGATCCTTCTTGAGATTTCGTCAATTTCTCTAACCTTTTTTTCTTTTCTCTTTTAGCATGACCTGATGGATGTGTGCGCTTCATTGTTACACTAATTTCAATAAAATTATGAAAGTACTGTGAGAGTTTTGACCTAAAATTGAAAATTAAAACTAATTAAATCAACCACATACTCTAGTTGAACCATACAACTTTATAATTACCAAAGTAACTATGTAGTTGTTATTTGTCAACTCTTATTGTTCAACAATAGGATAGCAATAGTATTAAAAGAGATACAACAAACTATTTATAAATTGGGAAACAGTAAATTAACTATTATAAATTGGGAAAAAATAAATTAACTATTATAAATTGGGAAACAGTAAATTAAAAGTAATTGATGGTTAAAACAATGAAAGTAAGAGAGAGTCAGAGAACTAAATACCTGATGTTAAGAATGGAGAAGAATTAAAGAGAGAATGAAAGATAACAAATTGTGAATTTTTTGCTTGTTTGCTGAGAGAGAACTAGAGAAGGAGAACACCAGCATAAAAAAATTAAAAAAGGTAATTCCAAAAGTTTCCGGACAGAAAATTAGGTTGGACTTAGACTTGGTAGCCGTCAATATTTAATAGAGGTAAAGTAGTTTTCGTTGGAGTCCTGTATGTTTAAAAAAGGGAATGAATTAGGTCATTATTACTTTAGAGTGGGCCCCGTCCAAAGAAAGTTCCTTTTATTTTATTTAAAACTTAGTTTTTCTAACTTTCCCAAACAATACAAAGACTGGTGAGTTTTTGTTTTACCTATAGGTGCCTTTAAGATATAAGTTTTGAGGCCCTTGCAAAACGGAGGCCCAAAGCAGGCGCTTTGGCTGCTTTGGGCCTGGGCCGCCCCTGTGTCCATGGCTCCCACAAGTGCTGCAATAATAACCACGAACGTTACCACCCTGCTTCTCTGAAGCATTTCTCCTCCTCTGAGTTCTAGGTCTCCCTGCTGGCCTAGTCATTCTTGGGGGTTTGACAACATATCGAGGCTACAAGGATACACATTATTATCAATTTATCTCTATTTCCAAACAAACATGTGCGAAATAAAGGAAAGTAATTTACCTGCCCCAATGTTGCCTCATCTGATTGGCACAACTCGATGACCATACGTCGTTTTATAAGCTTTGACAGTATAATATTAGCTACAATACCTACATAAAAGGAACATATGAACCAAAACATGTATATAAGGCCAAAAGGGAAATGGGGCCATAACAAAAAAATGGGTCATTGGACTTACTTTGTAAGATCTCCTCTTCTAGGCACCAATACAACGAGAGCATGCACACAAGGTAATCCAGATATTTACCACGCACAACAGGTGCATGTTTGCTTACCCAAGTCCACTTGCCATCGAACTCCAGTCCTCGCGTTCACATTCCAGTAGTTCTCATTAGAGGGTTAGACATAGTAATGCATGATCGACTTTTTGAGCTTTTCGAGTGAGGCTTTAACCTTTGGCACCAACCCATTCTCTGGCCAATCTTTCGCCTGCATACGTCTCTTGTAGTATGTGTCCATGACCATTAACCAGTACTTCTCAATCATGTTGCGGAGGGGTTTGTCTCTAAGCTTCATAATCTTACTATTGAAACTCTCAGAAAAGTTGTTGGTGATGAAAATGCACTTTGAATCAGTATCGAAGTGTGACCTTGCCCATGAAGAAGGAGTTTCCTTCTCTAACCATTGTTTTGTAACTGGACTAACAGATTGTAATACTGTCATCCATCTCCTAAAATCTGTAACTGAATAAGACCTTGCCGCATTCTAGACATTTTCCTCAAGATGAAGCCCAGAGTGGACTTGCTCGAAATTCTTATACATGTGACTGAAACAATATCTGTGTCTTCTATTACCAAAAACAGTATCAACAACATGAATAAGACCTTTCTGTCATTCAGATAAGACAGTTAGTGGTTGCTCGTGTCGTTGCAATGTTGGACCCACTGCCTGTAAAAAAGACAACCATGTCTCCTTGCATTCGTTGCTACATATGTAGATAAATATTTGAAAAGTTCCATTTGTAGCATCTACTCCCAAAACTGATAAACAAACACCGACATATTTGCCCTTCAAGAAACAGCCATCAAGGCCCAAAACTGGTCTACATCCTTTCACAAAACCTTCAATAGATGCTCGAAAACAAACACGCATACCTGTAAAGGATTCTGTCATATCATGTCTTGATTCTGTAGCTATGCTTCCTCTCTTTGATATAAATATCTGTCTTGCCAACTCAGGTGAAAGTTTGTACCCTTCTTCAAAGTTCTCATTAATTCGCTCTACCATTTTAGTTCTGGCAACCTAAGCTTTCTTGTAATTGACATTCACACCATGATGAGTATTTACCCAGGCCTGTATATTCTCCGGAGTTAGATCAGGATTTTGAGCAAAGGTTTCCATCAATTTATGAGCAATCCAGTTTCAACTGACCATTGGGTTTTTATCATCTTGATTTGCAGTATATGTATGCTCAAAGTTGGCTTGGGTGAGCTTGTACGTGTGCTTATCACTTAGCTGCGGTACGTACACAAACCAGTCACATCCCTTTTCTTTACATTTAAATCTCAACCTTTTTGTCTCATTTCTTACCTGAGTATATGCAAATTGATTGTCAATTGCATTGTTTCTAATTGCTACTCGAGCCTGCTCAATCGTTGGCTAAGTCTGACAAACATACAAGTAATTTCCAATTTGGCCCCCATTTCCATTTTGGCCCCCTTCCTCGTCTGTATTGTACAAGTCATCTACTGCATAAAATGATCCAGACTCTTCAAAGCTTGGATCATAATGGTCATTTTGTTACCCATCTTCACCATCACTAGAGTATAAACCCCCTTCCTCATCCGACTTTTCCCCATTCGAATGGTATCTTTCTTCAGGGTTTACATCATCACCAAAGTCTTGACATTCGTTTTCTTTTACAGTTGTGGAACGAGTCGTTTCTGATCGACCCTGTGAACTGCTTTCAAATACTTCTGACTGTGAAGAACTAAGTAAGGCATCACTTACTCCCACCATATATCTCAGAGTAGCCCTCCACTGATCAGAATCAGACATCATAAACTCATCCCAATCAAGTTATGCCCAGTCAAAATTATTCCCAGTTTGGCACCCAGTTTGAGTGCCCTGTTCCATCTGGGCACCCATCTGATAATCTCTAACTACATCTGCTTCCCGTTCAGTACACTGGCCCCCTTCAACATTTTTAGACTCATTTTGGACTTCCATTTGGACATCCATCTGATCATCTCTAATCACATCTGTATCTCTTTCAGATTCCATCTCCACATCACTTGGATCCAACACGATCACTGGTGGTTCAGACATGCAAGGAAGATCGATCACTGGACGATCTCTTTACAACAACTTGTTTAGGATACATGACTAGTTTACCATCCCAGTGACGATTTTGCCTCATCAAACACCTTGATTTAGTCCTAGGTTGTCTTGGTGGTGGAGGGGTTTTAGGCCAGTTGACGTAAACATACATATGACAAATATTTTCGCAATCCTTAGGAATCCCAACTTCAACTAAGGTGTTCAGACTTGTATCATCCGTAATCTGAAGAAGTTTTGTCTCGAATAGACCAACCCGATTCTCAATCTCTACAAGAGACCAGAGTTCGATGGTAACACCTCCTTCTAGCCCTAACTTTTTACCGATGATATCCATCAGACAAAACAACGCCAGTCTTTTTGAAAGGGGAACTTGAATGTCTGGCATCAGGAATATATCCACCCCAATGTAATCAAACGGACTCACGTCAAGCATGTCTACGTTGTCCTTCCACTATCCAGCATAATGAATGATGATGTTGATAATCTTCGACATTTTTAACTAAGATTTACAGAGGTTATGATAGAGAAGTGATAGGCCTAAAAATAGGTCTATTCCCCAAGTGTAGGGGTCAAGTTATAGTAATTCTAATAAGATCGAGTATCGTTCCAAAGGACAAGCTATTTTACCTAAATCTAGAATTAAAACCCCTTTCAAATTTTTGATTTGATTTGGAAACTACTTTAAAAAAAAAGAAAGCAATACTAATAGACTAATAAGAATGAAATCAAGGTGAGAAGAAGAATCTAGGGTTTTCGATTTCACCACATAAATGGACTACTTAAAACATGCATTAACCAACAAATCCCTTTTCTCATGTATAACTCAAAATCTAACATAATAAACTATTTAGATTTCAGAATATATTCTTTAATAACTCAATTCAAAACCATATATATTTGATTGACTATCATATAAATTTAGAATCCTAAACTATCATTCGTTATCTAAAAAACATATCTCATCTAATAATCTAATAAAAGCATGAAATATCTAATTATAATGCATGAATGATGAAAAGATCATAGAATCAATATGAAATGACAACTAATAAACGTTGAAGCTCACTAAAAGGATTTACTAATCAATAACACATCTCAAAATAAGCCCAAATATGGGGTTCCTCTACACCCTAGATACAAATTTAGCTACACACGGAATCTAAAGTAATATTCATTGAATTTATAAAATAAATGGAATTACAAAAGATAAATGAAAAGAAATCACCAAATGAGATCTAGATCCATTGCTCCACTTTCCTTCATTTTGATATCCAATAAATGGTCCAAATGTTTGCAATAATATTCTTTCAAAACTCCAATAGTAGCTTTTTTTAGAAGATGAGATTTAGAAAAGAAATAAGAGGATACAAGATTTTAGAAAAGAAGTTATGAAGAAATTAGAAGTAGAAAAAAATGTAGAGAAGAGATGAAGAAATTAGAAAAGAAGAGAGAGATTGGAAAGAAATTAGGGTGGAATGGGTAGAAAATAAAAGAATGGAGGCTAGGGTTTTAGAAGATGAAGAGAGAAAGGGATAGGTTAGAAAAAAATGGAGGCTAAAAGAGAGAGAGAGGCTAAGAGGGGAGAGTTTGGTTGGTTCTCAAAAAGTCTTTATATAGAGTTAGGGTTTAGTTGGGTAAAAATGGTAAAAATATGAGGGCTAGTTTTGGAATTCTAGGGTCTTAAATGAGAAAACCCTAAAATTTATAACAAGTCTAGATCAAGCTCTTTAGGCCATTTCGCTGCTTAGCGCTAACACAAGAATTGTATATACCGGCCTCCGTCCTTCGACACGTGTCTGTAAGTATACCACGGGCCAGAATCTTGTCCGACATTATACCGAATGCTGACCAAATGTTGACCTGACTTTGACTTTGGCTAATTCCCTCGTCCGGATCCGATTAGACTTTCGTTTTCTCCTACGGATTCGTCTCGACCTCTACTTTTCAACCACGCACTGACCTTGGCCAAATTACCAGAATGTCCATTGACTCCAAATGACGAAAATGCCCTTCATGCATCTTTTCCTCGTTTTTAACCGTTATTCACACCTAACTCTGCAAAGGACACCTAATCAAGAAAACCAACCAGTTTATTATAATAAATACTCGAACCGACTAACTTGGCTAAATTAAATGACTCAGATGGGACATTTTCATGACCCATCAAGAAGAAGAGAAGAAAATTGATGAAAAATAAGATGAGAAGAAGAGTAATGAAAGAGGGGAGTTGAGTAATGAAATAGAAGAGTATTAAAAGAGAAGAAAAAAGTGGGTTTCTCTGTAACTGCCTAGGGAAGGTGAAGTTTGGTTAGAAAGGTAAGGGATGAGCATTAAATAGCCGAAGGGATTTGATAGGGGGTGTGACGGCTCGAGATTTGGCGTGGGGAATAAAGATTTGGTCAGAGGGGTATTTTGGGTATTGCAAAGTAGTAGGTTTGACCTGATGATGTCAGCGCTGCCCGAAAAATTGCTTTTGGGGCCAAAACGAACTGTCGGACACTTATTGGGGCCAAAACTGCGAGTTGGTCACAAATCGGGGGCCAAAACAGTATTAACCCAAATGTAATTTTGACAATATACAAGAGCAAAATGTCATTTTTAGAATTGAATAACAAAAATGACATTTTCACTAAAATAAAAGGGCAAAATTGTCATTTCAGGGGGTAACCCAACATTTTTTACAAGACATGGGTAAAAATGTCATTTCGACCATATAAGACTAAAAATGTCATTTTTATATTAAATAAGGGTAAAATTTCATTTGGTATTATAAAAGGGTAAAAATGAAATCCGTCAACATATAGGTAAAAGTGTCTTCGTAATGGTAAAAATGTCATTTTTTGTTGTGAAAAATAAAAGAGGAAGAAGAAAGATAACAGAAATATTAACAAGAGATAGCTAGACAAGAAGAACTAGATTTTTTTTTTGGAATCTGATAACTTCATTGATTAGGCAAAGCCAAGATGGATTACAATAAGAAGTTAAAAGAAGAACAAAATACAAGAAGTAACCCTATGGCCACTACCTATGAAGAAGGAGGCATTTTAGTTTCTATGTGACTTTAGTGGTTCCCCCACGATCATGAGTACATGACCCATTACCACCATACGGTTCCCTTGGTTGAGTAACTAACTTTGAGTGGGTCAAAGTTTGTAACCGTTTTCCCACCACGGACTAGAGTGATCGGAGAACTTCCATCGACCGTCGGTCGGGATCCTTCTCCCATTTTCAGTCCAGCATCTTCCTCCATGTAGCCAGAATCTTGAGTTTGAACATGATGAGTTTGAACATGAACAAAGAACCATACCGAGTCAAAATCATGTTCAATTGGAGATTTGTCTGCTTCACATCTTTCGACCAAGATTGTATCCTCCCTTATGATCCATGGGACTTTAGCAGTGACTAAATCTACTTCTCCTGAGGTTTCTAGATTTGCAAGGAATTGATTATATGCGACATCTGTAAATGTATATGGATATGGGAGATTCAGCACACCACTGTAAATGAAGAGAGTTGTAAGTTGTTGAAGAAGCTTCAAATTGTTGTTCATGCCAAACACTCGAACCGGAAGAAACACAAAAGCAACGAAAATAGATCATATAGATCAACAAAAACAGACCCTAAAGACCAACAAAGATAATAACTATTTATTATATTAAAAAAAGAAAGAAATACGGTGAAGAGAGGACCCTTCGCCGGAGAGGCAACGAAGATCGGAAGATTTACTCTAAAAACGGCTACAAGTTTTCTAGAGAGAGAGGGCCTTTTTTTTGTTACAATTCTTATTTTAAGAAGAACTAGATTGTATTCTTATGTTTGTAGAGAATTCTCTACTTTGGTACTATGGTACATTGGTACACTAGTATTTTGATACATCTTCTTCATTAGCAAGTAACCTCTTTATATAGGCATTTAGCTAGATGAGTTACATAACCAATAGTGACACAATAATGGTGTTTGAATACGAAGTAATGGTGGAGAACTTATGGCGGCGGGAGTTACAAAATGTTGTGGTCACCCACCATAAATCTAATATTTATAACACTCCCCCTGGATGGCCACTACATTAGAAATTGTCTCATTAAAACCTTACTAGAAAACCCTAATGGGACAAAACCATAGTGAAGGAAAAAGAGTGCAAATTATTTTTATTTGTTCATCTTTGATGCGCACATAATCTGCCTCATTAAAACTTTGTTAGGAAAAACCCTATGGGAAAACATCTTAACGAAGGAAAAAAAAGTACAGTGTGAAAATATAATATACAGTATCTTCATAAACTTGCTCCCCGTCAAGAAGGTTGAGGGCATTGTTGAATTTTGTTTCGTCAGCTTCCTTTTGGTATATATACAAAAAAATATAAGCATTTGACATTTCAAGTTGCATTCATATAATACTTTAAACTTCATGCATGCATACTTTAAATTGAAGCTTGTTAAATCCTCCAGGGAGATCAATTGAAGTCACTATTTATTGCTCTGCATTTGTGTACTATGTACATAAGTAAGATAACTAAAACAACTTATAATATATATGTACTTGTCACATTCCTTTGTACAATCCACTTTGATACGTATAAGAGGTGTTAAATTCATCATTCGATGACTATTGTTTTAAGATAGTTGTCTAGCCAAAACCTTGTCACGAAAATCCAGTCGAACAAAACCTGAACGACGAAAAAAAGACTACAACATTTTCAAGTTCGCATAGTTGCCTCATTAAAACCTTGAGAAGAAAACCCAATGGAACAAAACCTTGACGAAGGAAAAAGAGTACAACGCGATTGACATTTTATAGCATATTCTCTCTAATCAAATATTAATCAGGAATTCTTCCTTTTATAGAAATATATGAATGATGGTTGTTTTCTGAAACCACATTACAACATACGTAATGTATTGTTTGTACGACATTAGGTACTTTGGACCTGAATTTCCATGTCAGATGATAAATCGAGACAATATGAGAATCTCTTAAAGCGTGAAGCCATAATCTCTTAACTATATTATTTTTAAGACTTCTCTTTCTCGAATAATCTTTTCAAGACTCTACTTTGGGGCTTGGATCAATTTTTCAGGAGTCATAATAAGATTTATCATTACTTCATAATATAATTCGGGGACATATAGAAAATTTATAAATGGGCGTTAATTCCTTTATAGACTAAATGACTTTTCATTTCTTACATATATCACTTTATTACCTTCAGGGTAATTCTCGATTCGTGCTTCGACTTCAAGTCTGAAGACTTAATTACTTTGTAAGAAAAATCAATAAGAAATGAATTATTTCGTCAAAATTTAGTCGATTACTTTGAGTAATGTCGGATCAATACGATCATATTAGCTATTATTTTCAGAAAATACATCGATCTCAACGATTTTATTTGATCTCACGTACTTCCGCAAAGTGTATATCTTTCAATGAGTTTTCTCATTTGAGTATGCGTGCCTCGTTAAGGACCATTGTATCCTCTTCAGAAATTTTATATAGGAACATGAATCACATTCATTTCTAATTTGATAGCCTCTTCAGGAGGATTCTTCTATAAACGTGGTCCTTCAGTAATTATCAAATGAGACAAATTTATCGACATTAGGGGGAGAAAGTCTTATATTTAATGTCGTAATATACTTGTAAAGTTGTCCAAGTGTACATGCTACTTTAATCAAAATCAGATGGTTAAATTTTCTCCCTCAAAGAATCTTTATTAACAGATCCAATAAGAAGGGAGAATTGAAGTACTTATATGAGATACTTTCATCATTTCATCATCCTTAAGATTTATATCTTAAACATTATTGATTGTCCTGTAACTGTAAAAGATTTATCAAAATATGCACTTAGAATATATTCGTAGAACACCAAACATTAGTTATGAGAGCAATGCCAATTTATTTTGGAGACATAACTTACCTTGATCTTATCATTAAATAGATCATTTTAACGTTCATATTAGTATGCAGTAGTAACCCTTTTGTCATTATAATCTATGAAATTCTCATATCCTTCTATATGATTCATTATGTCTCAACAACAATAAAATCAATGGTTAGCAATAAATAAGAATAATAAGTTAGTAAATTCAACAAAGAAAGGTCCAAATACCTTTTAACTTACAAATCCCAATTGACCAAACTTACCAATCTTTTGTTTGTTTATATCTTGATTAAGGAGTGAATAATTTCTTCTTCCCTTTGATCATAGAGCAATCCGTTTTGGTAACGTGTTGTGAAAAATAAAAGAGGGAAAAAGAAAGATAACAGAAATATTAACAAGAGATAGCTAGACAAGAAGAACTAGATTGTATTCTTATGTTTGTAGAGAACTCTCTACTTTGTACTTTGTTACATTGGTACACTAGTATTTTGATAAATCTTCTTCATTAGCAAGAAACCTCTTTATATAGGCATTTAGCTAGATGAGTTACACAACCAATAGTCACACAATAATGGTGTTTGAATACAAAGTAATGGTGGAGAACTTATGGTGGTGAGAGTTACAAAATGCGGTGGTCATCCACCATAAACTAATATTTATAATAATTTTGAACATATACGAAGGTAAATACTAGGTTTCAAATATGCAAATTTTTAAAACATTATTTCATAGGTTTAGACTTTCCATGAAAGTAAATTCCTATGGGTGAGCAATGAATTAAAAGTGAAGTATTTCATGGAAATAGATTTTCTATGAAAATGAAGTCATGGAAGTATACAGTGGCGTGGCTGACAATTTAGAGATGTGGTGCAAAGTTTTAATCGAGACCCTTATATTGCAATAGGACTGTAAAAAAAAAACATACACACCAAATAAGTCTTAAACCTTGAAAAAATATAATATCCATAAAACAAACTAATCATATAATGATAAAATATAGTATCCATAGAACAAACTAAACATATAATTGGAGAATCTATAATAATAAAAATTAATTATTTTTGCCTAAAAATGAATAGAAACACTGAAAAGAAAACCAGATACTAAATTGCCAAAAAAAAAAAATCAAACCTAGTAAATTTAGAGGTGGAGTGAAAGGGAAAGAAAGATAACAGGAAGGAGAGGAAGAAAAATTGAAACAACAAATATTTAATTTGTCATTGTATGTTTGACTTCGAATTGGTGTCTAACTCTTCTAAATAAACTTCTTCAATGGCCTTACAACGTAAAAATAACGGGTCATCTAGAGTCACGGTGGAAGTAACTGGCCTACCAACTACCTAAAGGTCTTCAATGTAGGCCTAAAAAATAAATACATTGCACATTAAAACAATATTATAGCCAAATCAAATCTTCATTGTCCCGTAAAACAAAAAATGAAATTAGAGGATTTGAACCCACGACCCTCATGGTGCCAGACTGCCAGGCAAGTACCCAGCCAGCTGAGCTTGCCCCACTGATACAAATTGGTAATTTTAGGATCACAAAAACAAATTACGAGGTCAACACTTGGTTGCTCAAGTGGTTTATTGTGTTGACATAAACTCCAAAATGTTGGAGGTCTTAGGTTCGATTCTTAGAGGAGGTGGAATTATGGTCAGTAGCGAAGCCATAAATTTTTATGTGTATACGATCAGGTAAGAATCAAAAAGCAAGTTCTCAATAAAAATTTAGTTATGGTTAAGATATTTCATGGTAATTTTGACGTATAGCAAGCAATTTCTTTAACTGTCACATCAATATGGTTCGGAGATCTTTCCTCCAACTAGATTCCTACCAAATATTAAAATAGAAATCAAAGAGAGGGGGATGAAGAGATAGTGGTGAAGATTAAGATGAGCGATGGAGGAAACAATGAAGAGGAAGTGATTCTAATGGAAAAAAAGATAAAATAACATTTCCTTTCTAGTAACATGTTTACAATGACAAATCTAACAAATGCATAGAAAAGAAAATTTTGAATTCCAAAATACAAATCAACGAAAAAT
Source organism: Eschscholzia californica (assembly GCF_041429995.1). Taxonomy (NCBI): domain Eukaryota; kingdom Viridiplantae; phylum Streptophyta; class Magnoliopsida; order Ranunculales; family Papaveraceae; genus Eschscholzia; species Eschscholzia californica. Next base: position 37,032,498 of record NW_028238420.1, on the reverse strand, counting down.
CTGACAAAATTAAAATGTAGGAGATTATGTAGAAAAGTTTTCATCTCTACTAGACTATTTTAATAAGTTGGTCATTTTGAGGAGGAAATTTCATTAGCCCAATTAATAAGAACCAATTTAAACCCAACATGGCCTTCATAAGGTATTTTTTATGGCCGTAGTTTCGGGGCATAAGAAAAAGTCTTCAGGAAATAAAGACTTATTTAATCAAGATTGACTAAATGGGTGTTTTAATTTGTAGTCCAAAAATAAATTTGATTATTTTTTTGCCCTTAGTCTTCATCTTCTCCTCACACAAAATCCGACCACCACCACCATAACTTTCGGCGACCACGACCATTTTTCATGCACCAGGATGTTCTGTTCTCTTACTAATTTATCTCTCCCATCCCATTTTACATCTTTCACTCATCATCTCTTTCTCCCTACCCTTCCTCTCTAACTAACCCAAAAGAGGCCATATTTTCATGTACTGTACTTCTTATATTTATGTCAAGTCTTATTGATATTCACTTCAACCCAAAATAGAAGAAATTTCTAGAGAGAGTACAAGAAGAAGGGTAAGAGATGGTTCAACAAACCCGTTCAAAGATCGACAATCTCATTAATCTATCAGAAGAAAGCTGCTACCGTGGGTAATCTATGCTCTTCTTCCTTTAGCTTTACTTCGTTTATACTTTTATCCTCTTCCCTCACTTCAATCTCAAATACCCCAAGGTCTTTCCTACCAACTCCATCATCATCAGAATCCCAAATCCTAATCCTGGTATTATATTTTTCCTTCCCTTTTTGCAGTGATAGTTAAATTTTCAACTTTTTATACTAACTTATAATTTTGATTTATGTGTAATCTAGTTTATGTGTAATCTTTATAGATTTTAGGTTCTTTCTCTAAAACAAGTATTTCTTTGAATTTCGGTTAAGATGAGAATATTAAATGTGATTATAGTAATAGGAAATTGGTTAAGAACTTTATATAATGGTTAAGTAATCAAGTTGTGTTATAATCAAAGATGGTCTTTATAGATTTTAGTTTTCCTTCGTCATCTTCAACTCAGGAGTTTCCCCTTTAGCGAGTGAAGGAGATTAGGGACGTATCTACCTTAGGGCCAGGAGTGGCCATGGCCCCCTGGCCCTTAGTCTACCCACTACTTCTATATGTGGGCCCTTAGTATATATGAAAAATTATAAGTTTATGTTGTTAACTTTATGGGTTTTTTTTGAGCTTACCCCCTCACCACTAATTGCTAATTGAGTTTACCCCCCTCAATAATGAGTAATTGAGCTTACCTCCTTAGATATACTATTTTTGACAAAAGACACAAAGGTTGTGTTTGGCGTACGTGAAATAAATGTGACTACCAAGAGCAATTATCCTTCAATATGATTACTCGTCGTTATTCCACCTTACTTTATTGTTTTATTTCGTCGCTAATATGATTAGCAAAATATGGATTTTGTTTGTACATTATTTAATTTATGATTTTATTATTTCATGCCAAACATGTCCTTAGTAGTTTTGCCAAAAAATCTAAACTCAAGGGAGTAAGCCCAAATACTAATTACTGAAGGGGGTAAACTCAATTACTAATTATTATTGAGGGAGTAAGCTTAAAAAACCCTAACTTTATTACCCCATCTCTTGATCCAATTTAAAGGCAAACCCAACCAAAAGATTTACTTAAAGGCCACTTAAATCTTTACCCCACAAGCCAAATCTAAGTAACCAATTCAAACAAAAGTTACCAACTTCTACCCCCTAAAACTTGCGCATCAAACTTAATTGGAACTATCTGTCCTACTTAAATTCTTGTTTTATAAACACTTGAATGATCTTAAGTTACCAACTTCCACCACCTAGACCCAGTAATGACTTAAATTTGAATGATCTTAAGTTTCGCTACCCATCTATTTAGTTGTATATTTCTATGATTTAGTGTTTCAATTGTCAACTTACTTCAATTTATTTTTTAGTTGATAATTTATATCGATTCCAGACATAAATAAAAATCAATTTAAGTAATCCAAACTTTGATTTTTGTACATTGAAAAAGAAATTGGTAAGAAGTTTAGCACAAAATCCATCATAAATGATTTTAGAGATTTGATGAGCGACGGGTTCCATTTTGATACATTAAAGTGAAAAAAACTATTAGACGTAGTAGTCCCATGTTATTTTTCTTTGTGTTTAATCTTTACGACTCAAGCCTTCCAGTAGCTTCCACCCCAAGAGCTAACTAAGGGTTTTATTTTAGGGATGGAAAAGTACATATTAATAAGCTGGCATAGTGCAGTATAGCATAATTGAGCTACATTAGGGTTGTGGGGGCACGTGCCCCACGACTCCCACGTGGGCTCGGCCCTGTACATAGTTATTGAATTTGGGTTACTAAAGATAAATAATAAGTTACTCGGATTTTAGGTCTCTTTAATATGTTGTTGGGCTTTATCCTTATTTCATTCGTAATTTGATTTCGGTGGTTATCGTGTTTATCACGTCTTGATGAAATATCAATGACATGTAATGACGAACGTAAATCGTAGTCCAGATTAAGAAAAACAATAAACTAAGAGCAACCAGACCTTTCATGGTCAAATAAGATTCTGCTCATTTTCGCAAAAGATAATGATGTAATGTTCATTTAATACATATATAGACTTTACTTCTTTTTTTTATGAAGTGATTAAACCATAAAAACCAAAAATTTACTAATTCAGAGTTCCAGGAACCGTGATATTATGTCTCGCGTGCGGGAATCACGTGGGGATAGAATGTGATTCATGTGAATCACAATCCTGATTACTGTTTGGTTCGCGGGAATGCAGGGAAATCTTATTCCTCCAGGAATGGAATCCTCCCTAAATGGGGTAATAACAAATCCAGGGATGTGAGTGGTTTTGTGATTTTCATTTCTGGGAATGATTTGATATAATATTTATGGACAAAATTATCCTTAAAAAAATATTAGAGTGACTAATATTAAAATTATTTTTCACATAATATTGTAACAAAATAAAAATTAAAAACTTAGGATTTTAGCCACCACTATAACAACTCCCTTGTTCGAACATAACTCTCTCTTTGTCTAGTTTTTCATTCTCTCTTGTTCTTTGTGCATTCAAAACGATTTCATAATCGTTTGAAAAGAAAGAAAAATTGTCGATACCTTTATTTATTTTAAATAAATCTTTACATACAACTTAAATTGCTTAACTACAAATTTAAATAAATAATACTGATTAAAATATATGTAACAAAGTCGATCTATGATTTATGTAGTTTAAGTAAAAAGATTACAAGACATTTATAAATGTTTTCGTTTTTATTCCTATACGAACCAAACACCAAGTTAGGAATCTATCAGGAATGAAATTCATATTCCTAGCCAAGCCAAACATCAAACTGAAATAATCTGATTCCGAAGAATCAATCATGAGAATGAGATTCCGAGGAATCACATTGCACATTCCATTCTTGCACAAACCTGGCCTGAATTTCGATTTCGAATGAGCCATAGACGACCTTCTCGACCCATTTGCATCACATTCTTTAGCCCGGGCGAAACTCGTCCCGATCAAGCACAAAAAAAATTGTCACGTCTATTGAATCAAGCCCTCCTCGAGTTATGCATTGGAATGACGAGGGAAACAATGTGAGGGTGAAGTTGAAGGTGAATTCTCCAAGTCGTAAATATGAATTGTTTTGGTTTCCTTTTTCATGAAGGCACACCTTTGAAATAATCGAGAATCAGGATGCACCTTTTATTTGTCAAAATTTAAAATCCTCTCCAAATAATACAAAAAAGTGTGAAAATACAAAAAAAAAGTAGGAGTTAAATATCCCAGATCACAGGTTAGAGTACCTTGTTTTGGTCGGGCTCAATCATTCGGTTGATAGTAAAAAATGACTCGAGAACTACTCTATAACCACTAAAAATCAACAGACAAGTTGTTGCAAACCTTTCGATACATTTAAAGAACTGTCCTAAATCTAATTAAAAGGATAAATCATCAAGAAAGTTGGCATTTGTAGATTTGACCTTAAAGGATAAATTAAGGTATTTTCAGCCCTTTCTCCAATATTTAGTAAAAATATTAGCATTTGAAGAAAAATTGAATGTTTCTTAATGAAAAATTGAGGAAAGAAGAAGACTCCAAGAAGGTGGAGTAGAGAAGAAGTTTCGCACTAAAGCCCATGATCTCACTTTAATAGCAATATTGGGACTACACTCCCATTTTTCCAAACAATTGATTTAGACCCTTTTTGTTGTTGAAAGAAACTAAACAGACAAAACAAACAAGAAACTACAAGTCCAAACAGTTGGCGAGATCTTCTATGGAGTGCCAGGAACGTTGGAGTTGATTGTGCCTTCCCCATTTTGCCAACTTATCCGCCTGATTGTTTTTCAGTCTAGGAGTGTAGGAAAACATGATGCTCTCGAAATTGTTCTTAAAGCTGGCGATGTTGTCTATGTGTTTCTCGGACAGCCATTGGATCGAACTGTTTTTGTTGAGGAGGTGTCGGTCAAGTTTTCGTTGTCACTCTCAATGTGGAGGTACTGAATTTTGAGATCTATCGCCCATTTCATTGCGTTAATGGCGCAGCATTCGCATTCTTCTGCATTTGTCCTCTGGTTGTGTCGGCTAATGCTGCAATGAATCTGCGTGATCATCATACATAATACATCTGATTCCTGCTGTTTCTGAGAGAAAGGTGAAGGAGGCATCAACATTTATTTTCATAAAAGAGACTACTGGTGGTTTCCACGGAATTTAACTCATTGTGGATTTGTTTGTACTCTTGGTCTTCAAGCTAGTTGTGGTTCTCATAATACGAATAATAATCTGCATAAGTGTTTGATCCTGTAAAGAGAAACATTTTTCACATCTTGCTTTCCATATGAACCATAAGATCTTTGCATATAGGCTAGTAGTATTATCGTCTAGATCCTTCCAAAAGAGAATCCATTCCTGTAGACTGGTTATGTTATCTGTCATAATGTTAAAGTAAAACAGTGAAAAACAGCAGCTGAACCATGAAGGAACAGCAGAAAAATCGAGGGACAACAAGAAAATAGGAAGAAGATGAAGTCTGTCCCGAGCTCGAATAGCCTGGACTGGCCAGTCGCGTGCACCAGGACGCGTCCCAGTCCGTCTCGGACTGGGACTCCGAGATTGTCTCGAGACTAAACCTGAATCAAGTAAGATCAAATCTGACTAAAAGATTATGATAAGATCATAAGTCTAAAAGTCATAAAGTCTTCCGAAAGCAAAAGTCTAAATGCACAAAAGCCATACCACTAAGACCTAGAAAACTATAGTGAATAAGAGGATTCCATACGAATATGGATTTTAGAAGAGTTTTAAAATGATCTTTTATTCCAAGTTTAAAGACCTCTAAGACATAGATTCTTCAAGCGAAAAATAACAGAATTTTTCCACAAATCATCGAAACTCAATTAGATTGTTGCTCTCGATGGTGTCCTACTAAAAAGAAAGCGTTCTTTGATAATCGGACAAGTGGGAGGAAATAAAACATTCAAAAGAAGTTCGAATAAAAAGAGCAACAAATAGGAGTAAAGAATTACTCGCTATAATGGAAGTAAGGAGTTACTTGCCATAACGAGAGTAAGATATTACTCACGATGAAACCTCTTAAAGAAAATAAGAAGGTATTGCTCAAAACCCCGAGTGAGTCTTAGAGAAGATTCACAAAAACTATAGCAAAACTACTCCGAGTTTAGACTGAGAGTCTAAAGAGATGAGATCTAAAAGGAGTGGGGCTCTAACATTCGCAAAGAAATTTGATCGGATTCAATTTCTTAGAATGAATAGTCTTGTTCGACAAGAAGGTAAGTGGGAGTGAAACAAGATCGTTTCAAAGTCCTGTATGTGGAGACATACTGGGATTGAGAAAAACAGTTAGAGAACTGACTCAATAGGACAAGAGACGAGGGTAAATTTATTAGGGCATCACAATCTATGTCAGTAGATTAAAGTGATGAAGACCTGCCTAGCGAAACTCAGAATTTGGAAATCCTGAGACCTGCCTAGCGAAACTCAGAATTTGGAAATTCTGACAAGCGAAAGCAGAACATGAGAGAAATACTTATGTCAGGAAAACATAAGATCGATCATGGAGATGATTGATGTTTACCCGCACATCTAAAATGTACTTAGAGTACAAAAGATTTAGTCACCCATGAAAGTCAGAGAAAGGACCGAGAGTGCTGAGAGCATTCAAAATTATAACTCTGAAAACAGAAGTTGAAGAAAGTCATAAAAGCAATCTTCCGAAAATAAAGATAAGAATCTTTTAGGAAGGGCGAACAAATGAAAAGGAGTTTTCATGCTGGGAGTCGTTGCTAACTCTACTAGATAAGAAACCAGAATTAGAACTTGGGAAGTGCTGATTCAGTTCAAGAAACTGACATTATCATAATAGCTTACGAAGGAGTTCTGAAGCATGATAATAATAAGCGAAGTGAAAAACATAAACTAAAGTGTCACCTTAGAATGGACATGGAAGATGAACTGATCTAAGGAATTAGGATTAAGGAAGAAAATCCTAAAAAGACTTGCAAAATTGAGAAACGTAAAAGAGTTTACGCGGTGCTCAATATTTACAAACTCTTGTTATCCGAAATAAACTCGGTTTATTTCGTCGTCTAAATCATGGTTTAGAATTTAGAAGACAGTCCAAAATAATGGAGTATTCCAGGTAGGTTTATTAGATACATGATCTAATGAAAGAAACCCTACTAAGTGAACATGGAAGCACACCATTATAAGAATCCCTAGTCCAGGTCATTGGTTGGACAACAATGACTTAAGAAGACTAGCATGAGTGATTGACGAGATAGCGTTGTTTCTTGGACTATGAGAATAGGAGTATTTAAAGTCAACTTCATGGGTGTATAAGTTGATACACTGGAAACCCGCCAAGTGAGAGTACTTAGAGAGAACAAGTCATGAGATGTCATAACTCTCATTTAGCAAATCAGAGAGATTCCTCAAAACATGAGTACTCACTCAGTTTGTGTAAGGAATGTCGAACTTTGGCACCGTTAAACGCCGCGCCGTAAAAGGAGGTTATAAAGGCGGATTGTTGGGCGAGACAGGATAGACATGAAATTGAGTGCGAGTACAAGAATGGAATATGTCTTCCTGAGTAAAATCAGGATAAAATATCTCTTGGCCACTTGATGAGAAACAACTAGAAAATGCATGGCCATGCTCAAATGGATTAAGAGTTAATCATTTGATTTGACAGTTTGTTCTCAAGATCAAGAGAGTCTGATAAGTATGATATATCAGATGAGATATGAAAAGACATGGGAATCGAGCATTGCGCTTGTTCTAAGTACAAGTGGGAGACTGAAGGATATATTCCCTCGGTCTGAAGAAATGGTATCCTTCCAAGGGATGTCCTTCCACCAAGATGACAATGCGTACGATTTGGCGAATAGGATCATAATGACCTTATTTGGAAGATCATTAGTCCGGTCGAATTAGGGGTCGTAATGCTTAAGTAGAACCCAACTACGATCGTCGGATAACTTCGGTAATCCGCGGCTAACATAGACCGGATCCTACAAGGGTTACACATAAGAGTGATGGTTTGAACGGAGAGATATTGACTAGATATAAAGTGGCAAATAAGTGGATTGGATCCATTATTTGAGGCCAAAAGGAGTTCGGAAAAGTTCGGACAAGTGCCGGGCTAAAAAAGGAGCCCGGAGGTGCCCATAAAGGGGCCGGCCATGTGATGGCCGACCTCAGAAAGGGGCCGGCCAGCACATGGCCGGTTAGACCCCTTGTGTGGGCCAGCCATAAAGCCCATAGAGGCTTATATTGGCCGGCCACACATAAACCCTTTTTCGGGTTTCATATGGGATACAAAAAGATATGTCTTGAAGGAGATATTTTTGGAATTCTAGTTTGGGTCAAATACCTTATCTATGGTCCCTATAAATAGACCTCCTTAAGACATAATTATGGACGGAAATCAAGAGACAATTCAAGAGAGCTTTTAGAGAGAAAAGCCAAAAGAGAGAAAAGAAGTTTTCTCGATTATCTAGTCAAGAAGAAGGTATTCTTCATCTCAACCTTCAAGAGAGTTCTAGCTAACTCGAAGGAGGGAGTTCAAGTCATACGCTCGGTGTCTCGACTAGAGGAACTACAATTGGAGTTCTTGATCTTCCAAATCTTGTCGGAATTTTGTTCGTGGGAAACCTATTAAAGGTAATCATCTTTCCATATCTCGTTCATTGTTTAGTTCATCTATAATTAGATCCTGGGAGTCTAGTGTTAACATTAGATGTTTGAGATTCCGCAATAAACACTAGAAAAGGTGTGTTAGACACATCCGTAACCCTACAAATTGTAAGAATTGCCAATATATTTACCTATTTTGTCCCGTACCGGTAAACTGTTCGTACAACATTTCTATATAAATAGTTTAATTCTCGGTGTAGTAGTTAAGCTCCATATGAATTTTCATTCTTTCATCTCATACATATAGTTGTAGTTTCTCAGATGAAAGTAAATAGAGCTGATAGTAAAGTTACCTGATTTGGTAAGAGCCCATCTTAGTGTGTCTTCCTTAGTAACCTGTAGAGTAATGCTAAGAATTGCATTGCATATATCTTTATTAAAGCAGTTAGATATAATATTCATATTCCACTCGTTATTGCTAATGAGTTGTGCTACCGTAGTTAACTGGCTATTACTAGTGTTGCTTATGGGCGGTGGGTGGCCCGGGATCCTGTAATCGTGCCAAATATTAATATTTGTTCCTCTGTTCACGTCCCAAAAAATGAGGCTCGACACTTTATCGTAGTGTTTAACAATAGACTTCCAAAGCCAGGAGTGGTTAGGTTTAGCGGGTCTGGGCTTAGACTCCTTGGGGAAGTATTTCACTTTTAGAATTTTAGCCCAAAGAGTGTCCGGATTTTTGAGAATGCGCAGAAAAGTTTAGTGAGGAAAGCTTGGTTATCATGAGCGGGAAGCCTGAACCCTAAACCTCCCAGTTTTCGGGGCAGGCAGATGGAAGACCAGTTAATTGTGTGGATGGATTTGGAGTTTCCCCACCAGAAGGATCGTGGGATGGCCTCAATGCGATTACTTATGCCTTTTGGTATAGCAAAGCATTACATTTAGTATCGAGGAACGATCGCAGCAATTGTAGAGATTACAATTGAGCGACCAGCTTGGGAGAGGAGATTAGTATGCCACTTGGAAAGCTTATTCTAGATTTGCACGAGAAGAGAGGAGAAGGCTTGTTTTTTATTTGCTCCAATGAACAGATGCGTGCCAAGGTATTTGTCAAGGGAGGGGGATTGGTGGACCTTCAGGTTTCGGATAATCGTCCTTTTAAACTTAGGATGGGTGTTTTTAGAGCAGGAGATTTGGTATAATTGATCATCTGGCCAGAAGTCGCACTGAAATTATTGAGAATTTGTTTAAGGTTGTTGATGTTGTCAAAAGTGTTGTGACCAAAGATGATGCAATCATTCGCGAATAGGAGGTGTTTGATGTTCAGGTTAGAATTGGGGATTGGGAAGCCAATGAACTGATTCGGGTGCTCTATGGATTCGAGGAGTCTGTTGAGGCCTTCCATAGCTATATTGAAGAGGAAGGGAGACAAATGGTCTCCTGAATACCACCTACGAAATTGACTTAGACCCTTGGTACTGTAATCTATAATTGGCGTTTATGTTATGTTAAGTTGTATATAGTCAATGAAACATGCTCGACAAGACAAAATTGCTTCTCTTTAGAACTCTCCTTATGATAAGAGCATCTCTAATGCAACACCTAAAATATATCTAAAAATCTTATGTGTCAAGTGTGAAAATAAGATCTCTAAATAGCATCTTTCCTATTTGACAATTTAAAGATAATCTGTTAAAAAGTCTTCTCCAATGCAACACTCAAGAGAAACTCTAAAGCTTATATTTTAATTTTAATATTAATTGATTTCCTTATGTTACACTTAGGGTGTGTCTCTTATTTCTATGGAAATAAAAGAATTTTCATGGAAATGGGTATTTCCACCGTTTGATACGAAGTATAATTCCATGACTTTAATTTTCTAAGGAATCTATTTCCATGAAATAGTCCACTTTTAATTTCTTGCTCCCTCCTCGGAATTAGTTTCCATGGAAAGTCAAAAATCAAAATAAAAATATTTTAATATATTTGGATACTTGAAACCTAATATTTATCTCCATATATATCCAAAATGACATTTTTACCCACAAAATTTAGCAAAATAAACTTTTACTTATACATTGAGCAAAATGACATTTTGTCCTTCTTACAAAATGACATGTTTACAAAGTTGTCAAAATGACAGTTTGACTTTATATAGCCAAAATTACATTTTTACCCTTTTATAATATCAAATTGACATTTTTACCCTTATGTTGTCAAAATTATATTTTTACTCTTTATAATTTCAAAATGACTTTTTTAACCTTATGTGGTATGGATGACATTCTTACATTTATCTTGTAAAAATGGCATGTCCACACTTTTACATCAAAATGACAATTTTACCCTTTTATATTAGTAAAATCTCGTTTTTATCCATACGTTGTCATTTTGAAAATATAAATGTACAAGTGTAATTTCGACAGCATAACGATGAAAATGTAATTTTGGCAACATAAAAGCAAAATTGTCATTTTGACTACATAAAGAGTGAATAAAATGTCTTAATTGAATATTATATTCGTAGAAATTAGTTGTCAACCAAATAACAGAATTCGCAATTCCACAGAATAATAAATGACTACCAAACAAAAGAACTCTTATTTTCATGGAATAAATTCCGTGGAAGACTTCCCATATCAGTCCCTATGCTATGAACAACTAGCCAAAATAGTCCTCATATTTTAACAAACTTCTAAAATGTTCCTTTAAACTAATTTACAATTACTTATCTTTTTTCTGTTCGTTACTTCTTATTTTTCAGTTCCAATTTATCTGGTTCTTTAAAGGGTTAATTTCATTTTAGCTCCCTAAAAGATAACCAACTTACCAAAATGATTCCTTAAATAAGTTTAGCTTCAAATTTGGCTCCCTTTTCATATTTCATTTTCTTTTCCATCACACATTACTGATTTGTCATTTTCTTATCCAAATTGCCCCTAAACCGTATCTTCTTTGTCAGTCAAGACTTTTTTACTTTCCAAGACTCATTATTACTTGTCAACTCAAATCATTTTTTTTAAAAATATTTTTTTGCTTTTTCCTTTCTCCCTTCACATCAACTTTTTTAAATTTCTACAAAAAAATTTCCTCCCTTCAATTCAACCACTTTCTAAAATCCCAAAATCATTATTAAAACTCTGAAACCTCCATTAAAAACACCAAAACTTTTACAGTACCTCTTCATACCTCCACGAGACCTACTATAATCAATGAATAAGCAAATCAAATTTTCCATTTTTCTTTATTGACTTCCACAACCCAGTATTTTAATTAATTATAAGGCTCAATATCAAGGAATAAAACTGAACTTAATAGCATAAAAGATCAAATTTAGGGTAACCTAAGTATGAGGTACGTAGACCTGCTTTTGGGTGAAATCTTTCACCTATGCGTTAGGGCAGTACAACATAGTCTTCTTTGCAAGTTTGCCAACTCTCCTCACATAAAATCTATCTTCTTCTTCTCACTCCTCACATCTAATGTTAATCGAACCACCTTTATTTTTCATAATAATGGTACATTCAGATACACTTATAAGTAAATTTTAATACCCGTTTCTGAAGTTTAAATTGAAGAAACTTTGAACATAAGGTATGTGATGGAGGCCATCTCCTTCATGGGCCCTTCGGCCAAGAGATTAGTGGGCCTAACGGCCAGGTTGCTACATTAACGTAGTTTCCAGATTTTAGTATTTAGGGTTTCCATGTTTAGAGTCCAAGCAATTTAGGAAAGTTTCCTTATTAGTTATCTTCTTTCTTTATTCGATCGAGTCTATCTAGGAAAGTACAATCTCTATATAAGAGAAGTCCAGTCTGTCTTTGTTAAGGAGATCAGAGAATATTATGAATCAAGTTTATTGTTAATCAAGTTTATCGTTTATTATTAATCAAGTTTATCGTTTTATCGCTTTTATCGTTATTTCATCACCTTTATTTCATTAGTTTAGTTTAATAACAATGGTGGATCCCATTACTTTTACGTTTCCACAACAATCTACATCAGCTGGTATTCAGAGCCTCAAGAATCGGGGAACAGATAATCTTTTTTTAAATACTTCTCATCTTGAATGTTGGAAAAATCTTCCACGTTTAGGTTGGGATCCTTTTAGAGATGCACAACAACTATATGTTGATCGAAAAGATCAAAACAAAATTAATGTCATTTCCAAAATCTCTATGTTTGATTGTCAATATCATATAGATTTTTGGATTCAACAAATGGAGGATTGGTTTATAAACCAAGAGGTTCTTGATGAAGATAAGGTTTTTATTCTTGAACAACACTTGTCTACAAGAGTCTATGAAAAATTCAACGAGATGCAATGGAAACTCATTGATCAAGGAAAATTATTCATTGATGATTGGCCTCAATTGAAAAATATTTTCAGGTATGATTTTCTTCCTTTGGATGAACTTTTGTCTACTACAGAATAAAGAATTGAATCAAGAATTAAATCAAGAAAATTGTTATCCAAAATTCTTTTTACTACAATGACCGATAATGTTGAAGGAAAAGTGCTCGATAAAAAGAACAATAGTCTTTCAATGGTGGAGGAAGGAGAAGGAAGTAATGTTCCTTCGTCAGACCTAAACCCTAGTTGTGATACGAAACACCCAATTCCGAACTAATTATTTGATTCCTATGCAATTATGGGAGAAGATATCCTCGTTTGGAATCATAAAATTCTTCGGCATCCATTATTTGGTACTTCACCCCTTCTTTCTGTATCAAATATTCATCCGCAAAATCCTCTTCAGACAATGAAAAAAAAATCTTCTATTCTCACAATAAACCTAAACTTGATAATGAAAGTCATTCGAAGAGCTCAATCTGCTCAAAAATCAAGAGGAGATACCCATTTAGCTGTTGATCAATATATCTTGGGTTTTTTTGACGATTCTCAAATTGGTGATATTTTGAATGAATCTGGTGTTAGTACATCAAGGGTAAGATCAGAAGTCGAAAAATTAAGAGGAAGTAAAGCGAAGAAAGTTGGAAGTGCTTTGGGCGATACAAATTTCGAAGTTGTAGAGACTAAAGATCGTGATCTTGTTGAACAAGCTGGAAAACTTGATCCTGTTATTGGAAGAGATGGAGAAATTAGAAGGGTAGTCAGAATTTTCTCAAGAAGAACAAAGAACAATCCAATTTTAATTGGTGAACCTGGCGTGAGTAAAACAACAGTTGTTGAAGGATTAGCTAAAGGAGTTGTTAGAGGTGAATCACCTTCATCAGTTCTTGCCCCTGGTTGTGGATTTCATCCAACTGATGAAGACCTTGTTAGTTATTATCTAAATCATAAAGTTCGTGGAAGACTATTTCGTTTTGATGTTATTTCTGAAATTGATATTTATAAGTCTGAACCATGGGATCTTTTCGGGTATTCGAGATTGAAGTGTAATCTTGAGTGGTATTTCTTTAGTGCACTAGATAAGAAATATGAAAACAGATGGAGGACTAATAAAGTTACTAATCAAGGTTATTGGAAGACTACGGGTAAGGATCGATCTATTCAACGGGGTAATCGTACTGTAGGTATGGGAAAAGCCCTTGTTTATCATATTGGACGAGCTCCTCGTGTAGGAAGAACAAATTGGGTTATACATGAATACACACTGATTAATGATCGACTAGGGCAAGCTGGCTTTGCTCAAGATGAATTTGTACTGTGTAGAATTTTTCAGAAAAGTGGAACTGAACCTAAGAATGAAGAACAGTATGGAGCTCCTTTTGTTGAGGAAAAATAGGATGATGACATTTCTGTTCCTGTGGAAGAATTCGGCGGTAATGACAATGGGTATTTTGATGTCGGTCATGAAGGATTCAGTCATCAGCAGAATTACGCCGACGATAACATTGCCTTGGCAATTCCGCATCTGGATTTCATGCTCCCAGTGGACAATAATACTTGGAATGGTGGGAAGATTGTAGAGGACCCTCTATGCTCAATTCAGGAAGATCAAAAGTACTTTATTAGTATCTTACCTACTTTGATGCCTGATGAGTATCTTACGTACTTTGATGCCTCTATTGATTACTTGAATTATTTGGATTGAGATTATCCTAAGACTTCATATTTTGATGACTCTTATACCACCATTACCGGTGCTATGTTCGGGGAATTGAACACGGATCTCATTAAGAAGTGTATGAAGAAAGTTGAGAAGTGTATGCGAATTTCTAAGACGGGTGACAACAATGTTCGTCATGTTATTCGAGTAGGTGGTCTTACTAGAATCCCTAAAATTCAACAAGTGTTGCAAGACGTCTTTAAGGAGAATGAATTTTGTAAGAATATTTATCTTGACGAAGTTGTTGCAATTCAAGCTCCTATCTTGAGTAAGAAGATTTCTAATGTTGCTTTTGACAAGATGATGAATTGGTTGCAGAAATTCATGGTTTTTCCAGGAACGAATAAGGTAGTAATTGTGGTTTCTTTCATCACACTAAGAGATGACGGACGTTGTCGCAATTTATTGGACTTTTATGCACTACTACTGCTTTTGCGAGTTTCTTGGCATCATACGATTCCGATTATATTTGGTGCTATGGTCCTTATTTTTCTTCTTCCAACTTCCGACAAATCTCGCGAAAAGTGGGAACTAAGGATTGCCTTCAAACTCGTCACCGAAGTTACCTTCAACATCGCTGATATAGATCCTCATTACCTGGACGATCCGCTTTATGACAACACCAACTTGGGGGCAAGTTGTTCCGCAGCGGGGGAGTATGATGGAGGCCATCTCCTTCATGGGCCCTTCGGACAAGAGATTAGTGGGCCTAACGGCCAGGTTGCTACATTAACGTAGTTTCCAGATTTTAGTATTTAGGGTTTCCATGTTTAGAGTCCAAGCAATCTAGGAAAGTTTCCTTAGTAGTTATCTTCTTTCTTTATTCGAGTCTATCTAGGAAAGTACAATCTCTATATAAGAGAAGTCCAGTCTGTCTTTGTTAAGGAGATCAGAGAATATTATGAATCAAGTTTATTGTTAATCAAGTTTATCGTTTATTATTAATCAAGTTTATCGTTTTATCGCTTTTATCGTTATTTCATTAGTTTAGTTTAATAACAATGGTGGATTCCATTACTTTTACGCTTCCGCAACAATCTACATCAGTATGTTTGGCGGAAAGGGACAATCATGTGAGTAGAAGATATCAAAAAAATTGGGTTGAGGTTGTGATTTGGGGAATAAAGTGTATGCAACTGGACTCTTTATGATTTGAATGAAAACCCTGCACTCCCATTTTGAAAATTGAAAAAAAATTGATTTGATTTGATAACTAATAATCAGCCTTGAGAAGTAAAAAAATCTTGGTTGATAAGAAAGATATGGTTTATAGGCAATTTTGGTAAGAAATTGACAACTCACTAACTTCTAATGAATAGAAGATTAAAAAAATAAAAAAGACAGCTCAAATTGGAAGTTGGTCATCTTTAGGGGGGCCATTTTACGGAGTTAGTCATATTTAGGGGGTCAAAATGGAACTAACATGTTATACATTGGTCGTTTATTAAGAAGTTCGTCTTTTATGTTTCACTTTGTTCTAGTAACTTTTAACTTTTATACTAAATCTTAGATTGTCTCTATAATTGTTCAAAGTGTCTTGCATATGAGTCGATTTTCAACATGGTCTTGCGATCCGCGAAACTTGCTACCCCGACTCGAAAAATTTTTCCCAACCTATTTTGCTTATGTTTGCCCTAGTCTTGTTATGGCGGTTATCGATGTCATCATGTATTCTCGGAATTAAAAAGAGATGTTGTGAGCCGGTGGTATTACGGTTTTCAGTGAGCTAATAAAACTGCAGCCCTAGATATTTCTTTGTAATTTATCCTTCATTCATAATGAAAATCATTGCGCCATTGTTCGTCGGAGTAGGTCTTATCAACCGAACCACGTAAAACTCTTGTGTTTTGTGTGATTGTTTATCTTCTTTATTTTTTTACTTGATTGCTTGATTCTCGTCATACCAATAATATTCATTAATGTTCAAATTAAATAATCAGACAGCATACCGATAATATTCATTGATGTTCAAATTAAATAATTTGACAGTTGGGTTGGGTTATTGTTTTCGGACATCTAGATTAAACTGTGTTTAAGTGGATTGATTATGACTATATTGTCATGATTTTCTCCTATAAACACATAATAACTTTTGCGGTTCCCCAACTCAGGACCTCCCCACCATCCAATTTGGGGTTCATGGGGAAGTTCAGTTGTTGGAAGAAACAAAATAGCTTTCGTAAGTTACTCAAAGAAGACAAGTAAAATGCCCAGAGATCAAGAACTTACTTCTATCGAGAGAGCACCTCAATCAGATACAAGTCATTATGTGGATTCATCCAACATTTCTTCCTCTTGGGTGTCAAGGGTTTAATCTTATTTTTTTATTCTTTTTTTCTCGTGATCTTTGCCATTTCAAGATCAAGGCCGTGCTTGAGATTTCAGAGGCCCTGTGCGAAATTTGAATATGGACCCTTCGTGCCATAAAAATTATAAAAAAAAAATAAAAAATGTAAACTATTATGGCTCGGTACATGAAACCATAAATGAACCCAATAATATTTTGCAAAAAGTAGTCATTAGAAAAAAAAAAAATCATTCTAAAAATCATTTTTATTAGAAATTTAGCCTAAAAATTCACAATCACCGCTAAGCAAAAAGATTTATCTATTCTATCTTAAGACTTAGAATATAATTTTATAACTATAAATAACATAATGAAACTTTTAAACTTTAATCGAACTTGTGGATCTTAATGTAATATCATATTAAATATGTATTTTGTCATTGAACAAACAGACGAGGGACGGAACAAAGACTTTAAATAACAAAATGTTTAAGAAAAAGTGTAACGGAATAAAAATAAATATTGGTTTAACAGTTATACTCATAACCTCACAAAGGAGACAAAACCAATAGAAACTCTAAAACCGAAGAATAATGTCAACACTTGATTGCCATGAGTAGTTGAAAGTGTTGGGATACACTTCAAAACCTTAGAGATCTCATTCGCAAAAGAGATAAACTTCAAAACCTTAGAGATCTCATTCGCAAAAGAGATAGAATTCATAGTTATTATATTTGGGTTATTAAAGGTGTAAATAAATGTTGTCCTTTAGTGTTTATTACATCATAATAATCCCCCAATAGTAGTTTTAGCCTTTTAGGCGCCCAATAACACACCCAAAAGGCGCCAAACACAATATCTAGGGGTGTCTATATTCCGCCCAAAAAATTTAATTAAGATGCAAGCTGGGGGAGTCGAACCCGCGTTTATTGCAAAGCAATCTTACTTCCTTACCAACTGATCTATTGACCTACTTGGTAATAATCTAGATATCCGCTATACATATATTTTAGGACGCTATAAAAAGTAGGCCCTTTATGTTTGGGGGCCAGTACGGGCGCCCTGCCCGCACTGCCCCAAACACGGGCCTGTTCAAGATAACAGATTTTGTTGCACGAAGTACTAGATGTATCAGGTTACGTTCGTACGGACCAACTAACCTATAATCACAACTCTATTCTTTTGATCAGGTAGAATTTCAAAATAATTATGCACGAAGTTGGTAACGTAAAGAAATCAAAATATTGGATGGTGTTTGGATAAATATGCTTTTTTTTTGTTGAAAGGGTAGATATATAAGGCCGCGGTTTTGGGGAATAAAGAAAATTCTTCGGGGAATAAATTCTCGAGGGAATCTAGATTTTTTTGAAAGTTCTCCGAAGAATAAATTTTTAGGGGGAATACATAATACATTTTTTTGAAAGTTCTCCTCCATTCATCTGTTCTCTCTGCCACTTCATCTTCTCGCCACCTCATCATCTTCTCCGGCGAAGGTCAAACATAAAAAAAATAATAATAATAATAATAAAAAACTTATTTTTTCTCTATGCTCTCTCTCTCCAAAAAAAATTTTCCCTTTCCTCTCTCTCTCTAGAACAGATCTCGAGAGGTGTTCATCACGAGCAGACCTAGGTCTGTTCGTGTAACCTCTCTCTCTAGATCTGTTCTAGAGAGAGAGAGGAAAGGGAAAAAAATTAGAGAGAGAGGAGAGAGAATTTTTTTTTTCTTTTTTTTTTATGTTTGAAGGTCACCGACCGAAAAATTGGTGAAGATCGCCGACGGAGAAGATGATGAGATGGCGTGAAGATGAGGTGGTAGAGAGAGGTGATGAGATGGACGAGCTTTTTTTTTAGAGTTAATTCCTATATGGCCCCCTACTTTGTGACCAGCTTCCTTTATGGCCCCCAAATTTCTGTAAATTCAATTATGGCCCCCTATTTTCATTGAAATGTCATAACTACCCTTCCCATTAATATATTTTCAAAATAAAATTAAAAACAAAAACCTAAATTCCACCTCACTTCCCTCTCCACCACTCATCTCTCTCCACGTCACCTCTCTCTCTCTCTCTCCAAGTCAGCATTCTCATGAAGGTCGACGGCCGGAAAATTTTCCGGCCGGCGACCTTCAAACTTAAAAAAAAAAAAAAAAAAATTCACTCATCTCTCTCTCTCTCTCCAAGTCAGCTCTCATGAAGGTTGCCGGCCGGAAAGTTTCCGGCCGGCGACCTTCGAACTTAAAAAAAATTTTTTTTTTTTTTTTTTTCACTCATCTTTCTCTCTCTCTCTAAAAATTCCGGCGAAGGGAATCTGGTCTGTTCTTCAACAGACCAGATTCCGGCGAAGGGAAACCCCCTTCGCCGGAATTTTTAGAGAAAGAGAGATGAGTGAAATTTTTTTTTTTTTTTCAAGTTTGAAGGTCGCGTTTCCGGCCGGCGACCTTCATGAGAGTGCTGACTTGGAGAGAGAGAGATGAGTGAATTTTTTTTTTTTTTTTTAAGTTTGAAGGTCGCCGGCCGGAAAATTTTCCGGCCGGCGACCTTCATGAGAATGCTGACTTGGAGAGAGAGAGAGAGAGGTGAGTTGGAGAGAGAGGTGACGTGGAGAGAGATGAGTGGTGGAGAGGGAAGTGAGGTGGAATTTAGGTTTTTGTTTTTAATTTTATTTTGAAAATATATTAATGGGAAGGGTAGTTATGATATTTCAATGAAAATAGGGGGCCATATTTGAATTTACAGAAATTTGGTGGCCATAAAGGAAGCTGGTCACAAAGTAGGGGGCCATATAGGAATTAACTCTTTTTTTTATAGCATCTTCTAAAATTAGAAGCCCCTTAGCAATAAAAAGAAACAATAAAAGTCAATCTTATTTGGCTAGTTTTAATAAAAGTCTTTATTCTCCGGAGAATTTTCTTTATTCTCCAAAGCCGCGGTAATATATAACTTGGTTTGTAAAATAAATTTTGTGAGTTAAAATTTTATCAAAAGAAAATTAGGCGGGTAGTAGTTCAGGACATTCATAGACAAATTGTCC
This sequence comes from Eschscholzia californica, assembly GCF_041429995.1. Classification (NCBI taxonomy): domain Eukaryota; kingdom Viridiplantae; phylum Streptophyta; class Magnoliopsida; order Ranunculales; family Papaveraceae; genus Eschscholzia; species Eschscholzia californica. The sequence continues at coordinate 37,012,888 of NW_028238420.1, read as the reverse complement.
CGTAAACATTTCGAGACATTTCAGATGATTTATCTATAGACAAAATGTCTTTATAGACATTTCAAGACATTGAGTTTGTAGACAAAATGTCTTAGACATTTCAAGACATTTGATCCATAGACAAAATGTTCTGAGGATATTTCAAAATATTAAATCCATAGACAAAATGTGTCGTGCATATTATATTTGTACTAATAATTCAAAAATATATTTTTCGACTGTGTAGACATCTCGAGATATCTGTTTTTTTTTTTATGAAAGGAGGTTAATACCTCAATTTATTAAGTACTTGAATTTGAATTCATGTTGGAACAATCTGTCTCCAACTGACTTACAATAGAATTTGGAATTTCATAGATTTCCGTACTTTGATTTGAAACATTCGTATATGCAGATTTTGCTAAGATATGAGCTACCTTATTTGCCTCACGATAGCACAAATTAAACGAAGTATTTTGTAACCTTGCAAGTCCCTCAACAATTTCCATAACAATTGGTTTAATCTTCCATGGGATAACCTCCCTATCCATCGAGCAAGCCTTTATGATTATCAATGCATCTCCTTCTAGTATATACTCATATTCTGGCATAGATAGAGCAAGTTGTACTGCCAACTGAGCTGCAATAGCTTCGGTCTCCATTGCCGATGAAGATTTGAATTTCCTCATCAAAGCCATAAAGAACTTACCTTCCTCATTTCTGTACCTCCCTTATCATTCGAAAACGCTCCGTCGAAGTTGATTTTTAGACAACCCGGTTACGGTGGCTTCCAGTATTGTATTTCTTTCTCCACTTGTATATTCACCTGCTCTTCACTATTTATTCTCCCAACCAAGTAGTCTGCTTGCATAGCAGAAGCCTCTTTTATTATTTTGTACACATCTGGTTGTACTCCATTAAAGACACAAGCATTTCTTGCTTTCCATAAGCACCAAATAACATATAATCGATACTCAATAACTACTTCATCTTCTTCATTGTTTCCCATCCAACGACAGATTAATTGTTTAAAATTTTCTTCCGCTTCAACTCGTAAATTTAAGGGATAGCTCATCCACATTTCCCTTGCCTTCTTACATAATCGGAATAGGTGATCATCATCTTCTTCTTCCTCCTCACAAATAGCACATATGGTGGAAACTTCATTATTGTATTTTAGTATTCGTACCTTTGTTGGTAATGTATTTTGAAGTAGTCTCCATACAAACATTTTAACTCTCGGCGCCACATTGAACTTCTTCCATAATTTTCTCCATGATAACCCATTTTCTAATTCAACTCTTCTAGACGATGTAGGCTTCTCTTTTACTAAGGAAGTATATAAAGATTTTGTAGTAAAGTCACCTTTCAATGTATGTATCCAAATCAACTCATCCTTCTTATTTATTTTCGAAAGTGGGATCTCACAGATTGCCTTGGCCAACAATTCATCAAATTTGTCTTCTATAACCATCTTCTTCCAACCCCCATTCTCATCAATAAGGTCCTTCACAAGAAATTAATTGATAATGTCAATACCTTCTTCTTTCTTGCCCGGCTTGAACCCCTTTAGATTTGGTATCCATGGATCATCCCATATACGAATACAATTTCCATTCCCAATCGAAAAACACGCCCCTTCCTTCACAAATTTCCTCATCTCCAATATCCCTTTCCACGTAGCTGTAACACCTGGTTTTGCTCTATAATCCCAAAAATTATCGGTTTTGAGATATTTAGCTTTTAGTCATTTTACCCACAAAGCTTCTGATTGTGTTAAAAACCTCCAAGTTAACTTGCCCACCAACGATTTATTCACCATTCCCACATCTCTAATACCCAAACCACCATCTTTTTGGCTAGCTTTCATTTTTTCCCAACTCATGAAATGTAATTTCTCCTTCTTTTCACTATGTCCCCACCAAAAATTTCTTTGACAATGCTCTATTCTTTCTACAACTCCTTTCGGCACAATATTCGTTGAAAGAAAATAAATCGGGATTGAAGCAAGCTCACTCTTAAGTAGAATCGTTCGTCCCGCATGCGAGAGTGAGTTCCTCTTCCATCCCATTAATTTATTTTCTATCTTCTTTAGAATAAAATCATAGGAGGCTATCTTGTGTTTCGGCTTCAATAGATAATTTCCCAAATAAACCTCATCCTTCTTCATCTCCTTTACACCCAATAAATTTAAGACCCTATCTCTTCTTTCCAACCTACAGTTAGTACTAAACTGAATCGACGACTTTTTGAAATTTATTAATTGTCCCGAACATTCTGCATACAAGTCTAATACCACCTTCAATTACTCCACATTATAATCTGAAGCTTTCCCAATGAAAAACAAGTCATCTGCAAACATCAGATGACTAATAGTTGGAGCAAATCTGTTCACTTTAATCCCACTATAAAGCCCACAACGTTCTGCCTGAGAAACCAATTTTGTGAGAGTTTCAGAGCACAATATAAACAAATACAGACTTAAAGGGCAACCCTGACGGAGCCCTCTCTTACTATAGGAAACCCCCTTTGGTCTACCATTCAATAATAATGAGAAAGAAGTTGTAGTCACACAACTCATAATGATCTTATGAGTATTTGCTATAATCCCAAACTTCTTCAGAACTACACTTAAGAAATCCCATTCTATTTTGTCATATGCTTTTGCCGTATCTACTTTCATGGCAAAAGCTCCCTCTTTCGGCGGTGTTAGTGAAATAGAATGAAAAAGTTCTTGCGCAATTATAATATTGTCGGAAATCTATCGTCCAGGAATGAAGGCATTCTGTACCTGAGATATGATATTGTCTAGTAATGGTCTCAACCGATTGCTAAGAATTTTAGCAACTATTCGGTATAAAACATTACATAACGAAATAGGCCTGAAATCTGCCGGTGTTTCTGGTGCCTGCACTTTAGGAATAAGAGCAATAAAATTATGGTTAAGATTACCTGGTAACTTGCCTGACTCAAATATATATTTAATCTGATGTGTGACTTCTTCCGCTATTACCGTCCAACAATGCTTATAAAAATCAGCTGAAAATCCGTCTGGTCTTGGTGCTTTCCCCATCTTCATCTCATCAATAATATGCCATATCTCCTCCTTTGACGGCACACGACTAATCATTAGATTTTCTGTTTCTAGTAATGGTCCGTTCGTCAACTCCAAGCCATCAGGAAATGGAGTTATTTGTTCCGATCTTGAAGCTTTATAAAAGTGTTTAATAAAGGTATTAAATATAACTGATGGGTCAGATGACCAGGTCTGATTCGGTAGCTTAACCAAGAAAATATTATTCTTTCGTCTTCTGTTTAATACAGAAAGATGAAATTTTTTTGTATTTCTATCATTTTCCTCAACCCAAAACTTCTTCGTTCTCTGCCTCCAGAAAATTTCTTCTAAATTCCTTAACTCCTCTAACTTCTTCACTACCCGCGCTTCCTCTTCTAGGTTGTCGACTGATGGAACTCTCATTTGTGTTCTTAATAATGTTTCCTCGGTCTCCTTTATCTGTTCGAATAGCTTCCCCACTGAATGCCTACTCCACTTTTCAACTCCACACCTAGTTGTTTAAGCTTGTCTGTGAACTCACCTCTTCCTTCTCTCCATTTTTCCTTCATAATACATTCGAAATCTTTATGCAATGTCCAGTGTCTTTCAAATCGAAACGGGATACTACCTCTGATTTTTGCTCTCTCTGTATTTAAAATTATCGGCGCATGATCACTATGAAATCTTGGTAAGTGTTTAACTATAGCATTTGGGAAACAAAGTCTCCAATCTGTATTTGCCAAAACCCTATCTAAGCTTTCCCTAATATGATAATCAAAACTTCTTCCGTTTGCCCAAGTGTATGCCGGACCTGAAAACCCCAAAACGATTAAATTGCAATCGACTATCATTTGTCTAAACTCTTCTGTAGCTTTCCTGTTAATGCCTTTCCCTCCCCACTTTTCTTCATTATTCATCACTGCATTGAAGTCCCCCATTACACACCAAGGTTCTCCTACCTGAGAACTAAATTCTCTGAGAAAATCCCAGAATTGACTCTATCTTTTGCATAAGGAGGGCCATAAATTAATAGCAAGCTCCATTTTGGTATCTTTCCCACTTCCTTTACTCGAACATGAATATGGTTTGATGAAGATGAAATTATATCGAGATCCATGTTATCATCCCATAAAACCCATAAGCCTCCACTTAATCCAATTGCCGGCACAATAAAATAGTTCTTATATAAAACTTTTTTGATCCAAAAATCTGATGAAACTTGTGAAAGTTTTGTTTCAGACAGAAAAACAATGGATGGTTTTACTGCCCGGAGGAATGAATTTAAGGCCAGAACTGTCGGTTCATTCCCCACTCCCCGACAATTCCAACTTCGTATTATCATTTATCGTGCGGCCTTATGGGGATGGCCGCAACTACCCGATTTACATCTTCACTACCCATATCGACTCTACTTCTCTTGTCATCAATTCCCATCATCTCTTCATCTTGTACATCACTATCTCTATCTCTTTTATTTCCCAATAAACCAGACCTATGAGAACACTCCTTGATGTTATTTCTAGCTAAATTCTTCATAGACACTGAATTTTTTCTATGACCGTGCTTCCCTCCTTTCTTCGTAGTGACATCAGTTTTTGAATTCATTGCTGATCCAACTTTAAAATTCAGAATTTTCTTCTCACCGGTAGCCCCTGTTAATGGTTCTTCCGTGTTTAGAGTTCCCTCCTTTAACAAACTATTTCTTCTATTCTCAATTTCAGGCAACACCCCAGACTTTGAATTTGTCATCCTCACTTCATGCTCATGTGGGTACCCCACATTATGGAGGATTTCCTTTGCCACCAAATGATCCTCTGCTGCTATCAAAGGGCTCACTTGGGTCTTCAACAACCCACCTTCTTCTCCACTTAATGGTATACCAGTTTTCATTAAGGTATCAGTGGGCCTAGATCCTATACCCTTTTTTTTCTTGCTGTCTATCAATCTCGTTCGGCCCACATTAGAATGATTACTATCCACTATAGCCGTTAGTAGATTTTGCGAAACATTCGTGCCCAAATTTGAATTGTTATTCAAATCTTCTAAATTCGGGATATCCTTTCTTCCCTCCAAATCTTTGACATTTCGACTATTACGTGCAACTTTCTCCACTTGCTTCTCTACCTCAATATTTTCACTACTTTCTATCCCGATCTTTGATATCTTACTAAATTGAGCATCTATCAAATCTTTCCCCAGCGATTGCCTTGATTCTTCATCGGAGAATTTTGAAGAACTCCGATCACGACTACTTTCTTCCGATGATCGGTTTTTTCCCATAAATTTTTTGTTTTCTCTGAAGTCTGCTTTCATCTCTTCAGTAAATCTAGGTAGCAAAAGCCTATTGGCTTTCTCTTGTACTTCTATCGACCATTTACTAGAAATCTTCTCTCGAATGCCCGCTCTAGTAGCACAATCAGCCAATAGATGACCTACTTTCCCACAGAAATAACAACACTTATAGAGTTTTTCATACTTAATATCAATACCTACACGAATTCGTGCGTATCTTCCCCAATTCTGTGTCTCTTCTCTGTTAATAGGTTTTACTTCCCCTAATAATTTCCCAATCTTCCCTACAGCTTCTACTGTCAAATATTCAATAAGCAATCTATGAATTTGAATATGGAAATCCATCCTATTAAACACGTAATCAGTTGGCAATTTATTGTTGTTACATTGTTCCCATAATAATAAATCGTTTTGAATATACCATGGTGATTTCTCATGCACTTGTTCTCTATCAGTGGTTAGTTCAAACTTGACAATATAAGCTCCTCCATAAAATTCCTTCAACCATATGTTACCAATAGGTTTCCATACCTTCAATAAAATATCCTTCAACAAGTTTATGTTCAGGTTTTTACCTGATACAAATTTGATAGCTAAGCTTCTTCTGCTCTCGTCAATCTCTACAACATCCTCATCTGATAACTTCAATTTACTCTTGTCTTTTCCTCCCAATAGATCTCCCATTAGGGCAATCATCTCTTCATACTCCTCCATATTTGCACTCAAGATGCCTCTTTGTTTACCTGGCTATCAACTTTTCCACACAAACCTTCTTCTATCCAAGAACCCTAAAGCAATCTTGTTAATTAAGAGAGAGAAAACAGGTTTCTCCAGAATACTGGAGATCTTATTATTACAAAACGATTCGTAGAACGATTTAATAAACAATTGATACAATTCGATTACTCAATTAATAGTACCCCTAGAGTCCACCATACTACAAGTGAAAGGGAAAATTGAGACAAAAAAAAAAATTGCCCTGGAGAAACCCTTGAGTCCTTATCTCTGGATATCTGTGGACATTGATGGACAATTAGTAGATATTTATTATTTTGATATTGTTATTATTATCGAATCATATGAAAAAATATATATTAATAACATTTCAAAATAAATATTTTCGCCTTTCGTAGACATCCGTGAATCTGCAGACATTGATGGACATTTCGTAGACATTTATCATTTTAATATTATTATTATTGTCCAATCATATGAAATAATATATACATATATACTAACATTTAAAAAAAAATCGCTTTTCGTAGACATTCGTGAATATCTGCTGACATTGATGGACATTTGGTAGACATTTATTATTTTAATGTTATTATTATTGTCCAGCAATATGAAACAATATATGTGTACTAACTTTTTAAAAATATATTTTTCGACTTACGTAGATATTTGTGAATATCTGTGGACATTGATGGACATTTATTGTTTTAATATTATTATTGTTGTTTAATCACATGAAATAATATATTTGTACTAACATTTTCAAAATATAAATTTTTCGTCTTTCGTAGACATTTGTGAATATTTGCGGACATTGATGGACATTTATTATTTTAATATTATTATTGTTGTTTAATCACATGAAGTAATATATTTGTACTAATATTTCAAAAAAATATTTTTCGACTTTCGTAGACATTTGTGAATATCTGCGGGCATTGATAGACTTTTGATAGACATTTATTGTTTTAATATTATTATTGTTGTTTAATCATATGAAATAATATATTTGTACTAACATTTCAAATAAATATTTTTCGGCTTTCGTAGAAATTTATGAATATCTGCGGACTTTGGTGGACATTTATTATTTTAATATTATTATTATTATTGTTGTTTAATCACATGAAATAATATATTTATACTGATGTTTCAAAAATATATTTTTCGATTTTGTAGACATCTCTGGATATCTGTGGACATTGATGGACAATTGGTAGACATTTATTATGTTGATATTGTCCAATCATATGAAACAATTTATATTTACTAACATTTCAAATTAAGTATTTTTCGCCTTTCCTAGACATCCGTAAATATCTGCGGACATTGATGGACATTTGGTAGACATTTATTATTAATGTTATTATTATTGTTCAATCATATGAAATAATATAATATTTACTAACATTTCAAAAAAAAAAAATTTCACCTTTGTAAACATTCGTAAATATCTGCGAATATTGATGGACATTTATTATTTTAATATTATTATTATTGTCTAGTCATATGAAATAATATATTTGTACTAACATTTCAAAAATATATTTTTCGACTTTCTTAGACATTTGTGAATATGTGCGGAGATAGATGGACATTTGATGGACATTTATTATTTTAATAATAATAGTGTTGTTTAATCACATGGAATAATATATTTGTACTAACATTTCCAAAATATATTTTTAGACTTTCGTAGGGATTTGTGAATATCTGCGGGCATTGATGGACTCTTATTATTTTAATATTATTATTGTTGTTTAATCACATGAAATAATATATTTGTACTAACATTTCAAAATATATTTTTCGACTTTCGTAGACATTTATGAATATCTGCGGAAATTGATGGACATTTATCATTTTAATATTATTATTGTTGTTTAATCACATGAAATAATATATTTGTACTAATATTTAAGAAATATATTTTTCGACTTTCGTAGACATTTGTCAATATCTGCGGACATTCACGAACTTTGGTGAGCATTTATTATTTTAATATTATTATTATTATTATTATTGTTGTGTAATCACATGAAATAATATATTTGTACTAACATGTAAAAAATATATTTTTCGACTTCCGTAAATATTTGTGGACATTGATAGACATTTGGTTGATATTTATTATTTTAATAATATTATTGCCTTATTATATGAAATAAAATGTTTTTATTAATATTTCAAAAATATATTTTTTAACTTTCGTAGACATCCGTAGATATATGTGGACAACTTTGGAAATTGATGGGCAATTATTGGATATTGATTATTTAATATAGTGACATTTTATGGATTTTGAGTACATAGACAAAATGTCTCTTGACAAATTGGGCTCCAAACTTATTCCAAATCTTTCATAAAATCAACCAAACTATGAAGTCTACTAAAGTCTGCGGCTATTTTGTCTATAATTGAATGCCACTTACATTCAGGGACTTGCAAATGTCCAGATTTGAATGCCTCTGACATGCATAAAGTCTCAAATATCTGGATTTGAATGCCTCAGACACTCGGAGAGTCTCAAATGTCTGGATTTAAATGCTAGAGACAATCATAGACTTCCAAATGTCTGTGAAAGTCCCAATCCACTACCCCCTTTTAGTGTACTTCATTTTACAAAGACTATTTTCGATAATTCTATTTCAAGTTTAAATAACGATGCAAATCTAGAATGATCTCTACATTGTAGAGAAACCAGGACGAAGTTGTTCCAAGCTAATGTAGGGTTTCATGTGTATCTAATACAACTATCTAATGTTCTATGCGGAATCTCAAACATCTATATGTTAACACTAGATTATCAGGATCGATATACATCACTAATCAATGAACTAGAATGGAAAGATGATTACCTTTAATCGCTTTCCCACGAACTAAATACCGACCAGTATTCGAAAGATAAGAGCTCCAATTGTCGCTCCTCTACTTGAGACACCGAGTGTATAACTTGAACTCCCTCCTTCGAGTCAGCTAGGACCTTCTTGAAGGTTGAGATGAAGAATTCCTTCTTCTTGACTAGATAATCGAGAGAAACTCCTTTTCTCTCTCTCTCTTTGACAGCTCTCTCTTACTCTGAAAAGTACACACTAAATTGAGTTGTTCCTTTGGTTTTTCCCACCTTCTTGGTTGTCTAATTAGGTCCTTATATAGAAACCCCTAGAATAGGTGTTTGACCCAAACTTGGATTCCTAAAACCTAATTATAAGGTATTTTCCCAAAACACCATTTTGGGATCCCTTTAGTGTGGCCGTCTAACATAGTCATTTATGGGCTTCCTTGGCCGGCCCACTTAGGGTCTAACCGGCGTTAAGATGGCCGGCCCTTTGCTTAAGTCGGCCATCATATGGCCAACCCACCTTTAGTCTTTCCGGGCTTCCCTTTCGGGCCCGGATGTGTGTATAAGTGTTCGGACTCCTCCGATCCCTTTTTGGCCTTACCAATAATGGATCCAATCCACTTATTTGTCAATCTCTCACTAGTCAATTCTCTCTATTCAAACCATCACTCTTATGTGTAACCCTTGTAGGATCCGGTCTATGTTAGTCGCGGATTACCGAAGTTATCCGACAATTGTAGTTGGCTTCTAGCTAAGCATTACGACCCTTAATTCGACCGGCCTAATGATCTTCCGACTAAGGTCATCATGATCCTATTCGTCAAATCGTACGCATTGACATCTTGGTCGAAGGACATTCCTTCGGAAGGATACCATTCCTTCAGACCGAGGGAATATTTCCTTCAGCTAATAGGGCATTCAGACTGGAATATGTCAGTATTGTTCAAGCTTGGCACATACTAGGTCTTGTCCGAGTGCCCTCGAATAGGCCTAGTCTGTGGGGGCGCGAGGAGGGAAGCACGTAGAGTAATTTTTTGGAGCGCTTATAGACGATCCCTTTCCTCCTCTCCCTCTTACCTAAACCATTCTATAATGAAGTACGAACCTTATCCCTTCTATAATGTGAAAACTCTCTCTATATACGTATACCAGGGTATATCCCGTGCCCTAGGGCACGGACACTTATATCAATCAAATGTTACGAAATTTATTGTCATATTTCATTAAGAGGGAGATTTTTATTAGCTATTATTTTTTTTTGTTTCTTTTCTATTAAATTAGTTATTATTTTATGGGTCCATGGGTTTTAAGTCCAAAATAAAGTTCAAAAAAAGTTTAAGGTCCAATCTTCCCAGAAAATAGGTTTTTAGTCCTTTTCGTTTTGGAAGAAACATTGTTGATAAATAACGTGTTATGTATGACACATATAAAAAAAATGAAATAGAGTATGGAAAACATGAAAAAAAGTATGAAACTTTAACAATAAATAACAGGTTATTTATGAAACAAAACAAGAATTTTTAAACAGAAAAATACTGTAACTTTGAAGTCTAGACATAATTTAACTAATTTGGACTAAATATCCATTATAATTATTATTTTGGCTTAAAATCCTATATTAATATTAGGGGGGACTAAATGTGTGTTTAGGGGTAGATTTTTTGTCTAGGAACCCAAAAATTCTTATTTTATTGAAAGAGAGAGAGATTTAATTTCTTTTTTTTGACCCTTGAAATTTATTTTTTTTTTCTTTTTTTTCTTCTTAAATTAGTTATTTTATTTCTAAGAAGGAAACTATTATTGTTTTTTAAATAGGTAACTTTATTTCTACGAAGGACTATATTTTAAATTTTGAGAAGGACTTCTAGACAATATCCTTCATTAAAAAAGGATGTTTGTCCTAGGCATCGTTTTCCCTTCTGTTTTATTATATAGATTTTTTTACCCTTGAAATTTATTTTATTTCTTTTTTTCTAATTAGTTATTTTATTTCTAAAAAGGAAACTATTATTGTTTTTTAAATAGGTAACTTTATTTTATTATTGTTTTTTATTTTGAGAAGGGTTTCTAGACAATATCCTTTATTAAAAAAGGATGTTTGTACCAGTCATCGTTTTTTCTTCAGTTTTATTATATAGATAATAGTTTCTAGATCACGCGTAAAATAACGATAATAATAGTACTAATGAATAATTCCCGGGGTCACACGTGAGTTGGTTTTACATAATTTTATTTCCTTGAGCTCACGTACTTGCTTACCTAGCCTACAATTTATTCCTAGGTATATCCCGTGTCCTAGGACACGAACACTTGTATCAATCAAATGTTACGAAATTTATTGTAATATTTTATTGAGAGAGAAATTTTTATTAGTTAATGTTTTTTATATTATTTTTCTTTTATCTCTTTTCTCTTAAATTAGTTATTATTTTATTGAAAAGATAAGATTTTAATTTCTTTTTTTAACCCTTAAAATTTTTTTTTTTTTTTTTATTAAATTAGTTATTTTATTTCTAATAAGGAAATAATTATTTTTTTAAATAGGTAACTTTATTTCTACGAAGGACTATATTTTAATTTTTGAGAAGGGTTTCTGGACAATATCCTTTATTAAAAAAAAAACATGTTTGTCCCCGTCATCGTTTTCCCTTCCGTTTTATTATATTGATGAATTGGATCAACTCTACCCAAACATTATCACTTCGTAACAAAATCACAAAGACTCACATGATATGTTAACTTTGCAAGGATATTCCCATATATACAAACATTTCCATGAGAAAGAACACATTGAGATTTAAATAACATACTTTAGTTTTCAATAATCATCGTATAGTTAGGTTTCTATGATCCATTCAAATTCAACGAAAAATACACTCTCAAAACCAGCCAGACCAAAACGATAAATTTTATTTATAATTGTAAGTACCCATATTTTGTACGTTGCGGCTGAGGCCAAACCAGACCAGACCGATAAACACCTTTACTCTTACTGGATACTTATAATTGAAAATAAACTTTAAAAGAAAAAAAGATCCACTATTACATTAATGTGATAACCAAAGCCAAGAGGAAGAGAATGAAAAAAAATGAAAAAAAAAAACATTCTTTCCACTCATGGGTTTTGATTGTTGTATCAATGGGGCACAGAATAACAAGAAGGGCACCTGATGAGACCATTCTCATTACAATACAAACAACTTTGAAAATCTCTGCTCTTATCTGTATAACATTTATGGCTTCCATCACATTGATCACAAAGAACAAATCGAAATCCACCACATCCATCACAAACCCCAGATTCAACTAATGGAAACCCTTCAATGATTTTCTTCAATTCCCCTGTTTCATTAAGTTGTTTGATTTCTTCTACCCCACCATAGTACCTTCCTCCTATGAATACCCTTGGTAATGGTAGCTCTTTCTTCTTCCCTAAGATCCCTTTTAGTTCTTTCAAAATTCCTGAATCCATTGCTAGATCTCTTTCATCTGTTGATACTCTAAGTCCCCTAAAAATTGCTCTAACAGTTTTACAATCTTCGTAAGTTTTTCGAACGATTCGAAGACTTGTATAGTAGATTACTATACGTTTTTCTGATTCTGGGGAGGAAATTAATGGTTCTGATAAGTTGATTGTAGCTTGATTTGAGGATGGAAATGACCATGAACGGAGTTTCGATGTAGCAAATCGAACACGATGGAAAATTGAGGGTTTTTTTGAATGAGGTTGATGATCATGTTCTTTTTCACAGAGATTTTCAATGTCTTTGAATGATGAACAAGAGAAATTTTTTCTGGATAAAGTATGGACTTTTCCAGGTGATCTTCTTCTCCACGATAACCACATGATTACGAGAGAAGGAAAAAAGTTTTAGAGACAGACAGAGGAGAAATTGAATGGAATTGGAAGATGGGGTTGCTTAAAAATGAAAATCCGATCTGGGTTTTGGATGAAAACGAGAACTGGAAAAAGGGAAAATTTGCAGGTTTTAATAGTGTCGGCTTTTGTCTCCTTCTTTGAATTAGTGGAGTTGCAGAGATGAACAGAGGTTAGAGAGAGAAAGAGTTAACCCTTCCTAGTGAGAGAGAGAGAGAGAGAGAGAGAGAGAGAAAGAGTTAACACTTCCTAGTGAGAGAGAGAGAGAGAGAGAAAGAGTTAACACTTCCTAGTGAGAGAGAGAGAGAGAGAGAGAGAGAGAGAAAGAGAGAGTTAACACTTCCTAGTGAGAGAGAGACAGAGAGAGAGAGAGAGAGAGAGAGAGAGAGGCCCACCAGGCTTGTGAGAAGAAATGGTATTGAGATGGTTGGGTTATAAAGGGAGATAGGTTATGAAATAAAAGGAAAGATTGACCTAACATGATAAGTCCTTAATTAATTTTTCTGGTTAGAATAAGACATTGTTTTTAGAATTAAGTTAAATTCATCTGATTCATCTAATCATTTAATTTTGTTCTTAATTTTAACCTGAAAATAATTCACAAGATTATTTACAATTAAGGGGTTTGATTTCTTTGCTATAGTAACAATCTATGTTTGAATTTTCCTATAGAAAAATAATAAAAATTACCCAAACAAGTTCAGTTTAAAACAGAAACCCAATTGTTTAAGTGGAAAGATTCAAGTTGTGGAATAATTTTGTATATATTGTAAAAGAGGGTAGCATAATGCATAGCCTTCATTCATAATTTCATATCCCTACTACTAATATGTTCAGTAACATTTTTTGTGTGACCTATTTAGATGTTACAAGTAGAAACAAAAATGAAAATAATTTGGAGAAACTACTATCTAAACCCCTAGATATGACAGTCATCAAATAAAAATCAAACACCCAAAAAAAGTAGTGCTAAGAGAAATAATAATTTGGGTTAGCTAATTATCTAATAGAGATTAAGCAATCTATCTATTTAGAGATTTTTTTATATTTTAATGCGGGAGAGATTCGAATATTAATAATTTAATGTGGAACAGATTCGACTTTAGATCGTGTCATAATTCGTAACTATGATAATATTTTACTAAACGTCAAGGATTTTCTTTCTGTTAAGAACAAAATCTATTTAAATATTACTTATTAATTGTAGATACGCCAACCGTTTAATTTCATACCCCTAGATACGCCAACCGTTTAATTTGAAAGTCTGAATATTGGGTAAAAGATATCACAAATTCATTTATTTATAATGTTTACGTTTTTGTCGAAAACAAATCAAAATTTTAGGGGATAAGATTTCCTTCACTCTAAAAAGGGTGGTTTTTCATGTGCTCAATTTATAAAATATTTTTTTAGAAAAAATAGGAAAATCATGATTTTCTTCTTTCTGCAATAAAATTAGCAATTCTTCAAGAACTCCTTTTTCATTGTCCAAAGTACTTAAAGGGTGTTTGAATTTTTTAGCATTAGAAGTGCTACTACTTAGTGATAATCACTTAGTACATGATATCAACTGTAAGTGTTATATCGTTTGTTTTCTTTTAAATCTAAGTGAATGATTTTTGTTTTGATACTAATTCCAAGTACAATAAATATTAATAATTGTATATTTTGACCTTAAAGTATTTAAATTAATGTTAGCATTTTATATTAATTCTAAGATATATGATCACTTTGTATCGAAACATAAACTATACACAATTAAGAATTATTGAGAAAGGGGTCACGTTTCATCATGAAGTTTGGTGTTTCCATGATTAGTGGAGTAGGAGAAATGCGAAGAATGTACGGAAAAGGTTTAGGTGAAGGATGATTGACAAAGAATCTTCGTTAAAGTCATAATTTTTTGGAAAACAGTAGACTTCCCAGCCCGGCCGGGATTCACCCGAGAGAGGGTCCGGGAAGTCTGTCACGGCTGTAATTTTTTTTGTATTTATCAATCAATTAAGGTTTTGTTTTTAGTTATTGTTTATATTGGTCATTGTAATATAACGTGAGGGATAAAGACGTCTTTTTAACCGTTACAAAATGCAAAAAATAAATTCTTAGTTGGAGTTTACTTTTTTCACTTACTTTGCCACCACGCAGAAGCGATTTTTACTTATGTTCAAAAATCAAAGTTGTTAGTCAAACACATTTTAAGTTTTACAACAGTCGGTAGATAACCGTGTGAGAATTAGAGAACTACCCTACAACAATCTAAATATGCCATATTGAAAGACAAGGTTTGTTTTTGTACCAATTAGAAATGTATCATTTGACAAAATATTGGATATTTTATAAAGTCAAACAAAATGTATAGTGTACGGTACCACGACGAAGTAAGGTAAGAATAAGACTAGGGTTTGATATGAGCTCGGGAGAACTCGTCCTCCAAAGTTAGGTACTGGATTATTTGCCAATTATTTTTGTCTCAACCAAAACTGAATCAATAAAAATATTGACAGATCTTAATCGATCTAAGTTATTCTTACTCACGTTAAACTCATTTGCCTCTTTAGCCAGTTTAGAAATCCATTAGGTTTAGTATGGACTTGCGTTGACCAATCAAGTTCTAATCGTGTTAACACTTAACACTACTAACTTTTTAACAGTTTTAATTTTAACGCCAATATTTTAACAAAACAACGAAAATAATAAATTCTTCTATTTCATAATGTGAGAACTATCACTTTGATAGTTCGATAGAGATCGAACGTGGGGAACAAAGAGAGAGAGATGCTGAATTAGTAAAGAAGGAATAGAGATTAATTATTCTCTTGTGTTTATTATCAATAATGATTACAAGTATTTATAGCCTACTATAATACAATCAGGGTAAATCTTTGGATAAAGATTACATACAAGTGATGTCTATCTAAGATATTAATCTAAAATACAGTTGATCTTCTGGAACCTTCTACATGGTGGAACCGGTGGGGCCGGTTTCCTTGATCCGACCGGGTCGGTCGTGTGTGGCGTATGGATCGGGTGGCCGATCCATATCCATTACTCTAACACTCCCCCTCAAGTTGGAGCCGGAATGCTAATGAGGCCCAACTTGCCAATAGTATATCGGAAGGCGTCCGCACCAAGTGGCTTCGTAAAGATGTCTGCGAGTTGTTCCGATGAGGGAGTGAATTGCGGAGAAATCAATTTGCCTTTAATTTTCTCACGAACCAAGTGGCAATCAATTTCTATATGTTTGGTTCGTTCATGGAAAACTGGATTTTCTGCAATGTGAATTGCAGCTTGATTTTCACAATGTACTGGCATAGGAGATGAATGATTAATGCCAATATCAAGATTAAGTGATTTGAGCCATTGAAGCTCACAAGCGAGAGTGGCGAGAGCC
Source organism: Eschscholzia californica (assembly GCF_041429995.1). Classification (NCBI taxonomy): domain Eukaryota; kingdom Viridiplantae; phylum Streptophyta; class Magnoliopsida; order Ranunculales; family Papaveraceae; genus Eschscholzia; species Eschscholzia californica. The sequence continues at coordinate 36,996,717 of NW_028238420.1, read as the reverse complement.
CGATATTCGGCCTCTGCAGAAGATCAGGCAATCGTGTGCTGCTTTTTAGATTTCCAAGGAAGCGGACTTGAACCAAGCATCACATAGCCCGTAGTAGAACGACAGGTTGTCGGGCATCCAGCCCAATCAGAGTCACAAAACCCTGAAATAAGTAACTTGCTAGAGGAAGACAAAAGATTTCCTTTCCCTATAGAGCCTTTAAGGTAGCGAAGGAGGCGGTAAGCGGCATCTAAGTGAGCGGAGCGTGGGTCCTGCATGAACTGACTAAGACTATTTACAGCATATGTGATATCAGGACGAGTAACTGTTAGGTAAATAAGACGACCACTAAGGCGACGATACACCGAAGGATCTTGGAGTGGATAACCGTCGGTAGGACCAAGCTTCGATTTCTGATCCATGGGAAATGGAGAAATCTTGGAGGTCGTGAGGCCAGAATCTTTGAGGATGTCGACAATATATTACCGTTGACAGAGAAATATTCCCTTGGAGGATCGGGAGACCTCAATACCCAAAAAGTATTGAAGGCGGCCAAGATCTTTGAGGGAGAATGCTGAGTGTAGAAATTTCTTGAGAGAAGATATGGCAGCATCGTTATTGCCAGTAATGATGATATCGTCAACGTAAACCAGAACATCTAAGGAGGTGGAGGATTTGTGATAAGGGAAAACTGAGTAGTCAGAGAGTGACTGAACAAAACCACGTTTGAGGAGAACGGATGAAAATTTGGAAAACCATTGACGGGATGCTTGTTTGAGTCCGTAAAGGGACTTGTTAAGTCGACATACCCTTGTCTCTCCCTTAGGAGAAAATTTAGGTGGCAGTTTCATGAACACTTCTTCATCCAGGTCTCCCTGGAGGAAAGCATTATTGACATCGAGTTGATTAAGGGACCAACCTTTGACAGCTGCGATGGAAAGAAGTACTCGGACGGTGACTAATTTTGCGAGGGGAGCAAAAGGTCATTATAGTCAAGACCTTCGACTTGAGTGTACCCCTTTGTGACCAGACGAGCTTTGTAGCGTTCAATGGACCCATCAGCTCGGAATTTGATTTTATAGACCCATTTACAGCCAATGGGTTTCTTACCAGTTGGAAGATGAGTAAGAGTCCAAGTTTTATAGGATTCGAGAGCTTTAATCTCAGTAGCCATTGCTTCTCTCTAATGAGGTGAGGTCATGGCCTGAGTGAAAGAGGTTGGTTCGGAATGAGAGAGAACCGATGTTAAGAAAATTTTGTGAGAAGGGAAAAAAGAGTCGACGGACAAAAAATCAGTGAGAGGATAAGGGGTATCTGATTTTGAATTCGAAAAAGGCAGGGAAATGTTGTTACAGTCGTAATCTGCGAGATGAGCCGGAGGTCGGCGATGGCGAACTGGTGGACTTGTCATAGAATCATCCAATTTATCGAAGGTGATGTTACCAGGAGTGTCTGTAGGAGGAGGGTCTGCAGGAGTGCTCGGAATGTTAGGATGGTCTATAGTAACAGGAGTACTTGGAAGCCCAAGGGTGCCTTTAAGATCAAGGCCAGCAGGTGTGTCCGCAGAAGCCGAAGTGTTTGTAGAGGGAGGAGTGCCTCTAGAGGTAGTAGAAATGGAGGTGCCTGTCATATTTTCCAGGGAGGCAGAATGGTCCAGAGATGGACGTGGAGTTGTTAGGGGCTCCCTTTGTGAAGTAACCGAGGGGTTGCCTTCAGGAAGTGACATCGGTGCAGTGGGCTGATCAGAGCCCAGTAGGCTAGGAGACCGCGGTGCCGGCAGAGGACTGATCTCGTGGACAGTAGAGTAGTCGAATGAACCATCGTCCTGAATGGACAGGAAAGGGGATGACGGTGATGAGATCGGTCGATCAAATTATTGCATCGGGAACCGATCTTCTTGGAAAGTGACGTTACGTGAGGTAAAAATCTTATGGCTAGTCAAGTCATAGATACGATATCCCTTTTGTCCATTAGGATAACCGATAAAAATTCCACGTGAAGCGCGAGGATCGAATTTGTGTCGAATATTCGTGTTATGCGCATAGCATAAACAACCGAACACCCTAAGATGGTCAAGGGACGGCGGAGAACCGAGAAGGACTTCATGAGGGGATTTCCCTTTAAGAATGGGTGCCGGAATTTTGTTAATTAAGTATACGGGCGTAAGAACGCATTCCCCCCAAAATTTGAGAGGTAAGTGGGCTTGAAAACGTAGCGCCCTAGCCACATCAAGTATATGGCGGTTTTTGCGTTCTACCACACCATTTTGTTGAGGTGTGTAGACGGAACTTCGTTGGCGAACGATTCCTTTGTTGTGAAATAATAGTTGGAGTTCACGAGAAAGAAATTCCGAACCATTGCCGGAGCGTATTGTTTGTAATTGGGGAAAAGAGACTCACCATTACCGGAATAAACGTTTGAAATATTAAAACGAAATTGAGTGATTGTGTAGTTGACAAAATTGGAAAGAATAGTAAAGGTTTCCGATTTAGAATGTAATAAATAAACCCAAGTACATCTCGAGTAATCATCAACTATGGTGATGAAATATCGACAACCAGAATTTGAAGTAATATTAAATGGTCCCCATAAATCTACATGAAATAATTCAAAGGGTCGAGATGAACCCGAAGTACTAGAAGAAAAAGAGAGACGCGGTTGTTTAGAGATCGGATAAACATCACACGGAATTTTATTCATGAATCCACTCTTAATACATGGATTTTTAGAAATAATAAAATTAAAACGATCTAAAGATGGATGTCCAAGACGCCAGTGCCATAATATGAAATTACTAAAAGTATTAGACAAAGTAAAAAGTATCCTAGGTTCCGTGCGATAGAAGTAGAGTCCGTCATGAGGATCACTAAGTCCAATCGTCCTTGTTGTTAACGGGTCCTGAAAGATACAAGATTTAAAGTCAAATGTAACACTACAATCAAGAGATTTGGTAACTTCAGAAACGGAAATAAGATTGAACTTAAACGATGGTATATGTAATACATTAAGTAGAAGGAAACTAAACGGGACGGATCCAATGTGAAGGACATGAGAACGGGATTCGTCCGGTAATCGAACATAGTAATGTGTAGGTGCTTTAGTATATGAAGAAAAAGATGATAGGGTCGCACAAATATTCTTAGCAGCGCCCGAGTCGATGACCCATGGTAATGAATAAGAAGAAATACCTGCGAGGTTGACTAACGGGTCAGTGATGCCCATAAACGAGGTGCCTCCAGCAGCATTGCCTTGTTCATATTAACGAACAAGGTGATGGTATTGCTCTTGGGTCATGGAAGTCGCTGAAGGCGCCCCCTGTTGTGATGGTTCAGAATTCGAACCGCTAACTACCGAACCGGCTAGCTGCGTTGGACGCTGACATGGCGGGTAGCCATGTAATTTATAATACGTGGCCTGGAGGTGACCATGCTGATGTCAGTTGTCACAGTAGGGTCGGGTTCGCTTTGGTCGGATTCGGTCTGGACGACCGAATCGATCAAACCGTTCGCCTGAGGACTGTTGTCTGACAGCAAGAGTGGCGGCTTCCGAGCTTGCGAGATCCGAGTTCGTTAAGTTTTGTTGAATCTCCTCCTGCTTGACCATGCTATGAATTTTGAGGACCGATGGAAAAGGATCCATCAGGAGTATTTGACTCCGAATAGCGGCAAATGGATCATGGAGTCCTTGAAGGAACTCCATAGCTCGATCTTGATTGGATCGATCAATAAGAGCTTTTCCGTGACAACATAAACACGGTTCAATGGCAAGGAGAGATTGAAGCTCATCCTGATGTGATTTGAGAAGAGTAAAGTAAGTTGAGACATCCGAACCTTCCTGTTTCAAGGTGGAAATAGCGCGCTTAAGTTGAAAAATCTTTGGCGCGTTTGTTTGATGACATCTTTCATAAAGATTTTGCCATATTTCTACAGCAGATTCATCGTAAAGAATAGACTGACGGATGTCGGGATTGACTGAGTTGACGAGCCAGCTTGATACAAGGTCATTACATCTCTCCCATGCATGTAAGTCAATGGGAGTTGTTGGTTTTTGAATAGAACCGTCAACAAAGTCGAGCTTATCTTTTGCTCGTAAAGCCATTTTCATCCCTCGAGACCAGGAGGCATAGTTATCTCCACTTAACAGAGGGGTAATCAGAATGGTGGTAGGTGAATCAGAATGGTGAATACCAAACATAGCAGAAGAGTTTGGTGGAGTACCAGGAGTGTAGTTAGAACCAGCATCAGTAGTCATGGTGAAATAAGAGAAAAAGGTAAGTTATTGTTAAAAAAAAAAATCTGGCTCTTATACCATGTGATAACTATCACTTTGATAGTTCAATAGAGATCGAACGTGAGGAACAAAGAGAGAGAGAGAGAGATGCTGAATTAGTAAAGAAGGAATAGAGATTAATTGTTCTCTTGTGTTTATTATCAATAATGATTACAAGTATTTATAGCCTACTATAATACAATCAGGGTAAATCTTTGGATAAAGATTACATACAAGTGATGTTTATCTAAGATATTAATCTAAAATACAGTTGATCTTCTGGAACCTTCTACATGGTGGAACCGGTGGGGCCGGTTTCCTTGATCCGACCGGGTCGGTCGTGTGTGGCATATGGATCGAGTGGCCGATCCATATCCATTACTCTAACACATAATAATAATAATAATAATAATAATAATAATAATAATAATAATAATAATAATAATAATAATAATAATAATAATAATAGTAATAATAATAATAATAATAACAATAAAAATCATTAATAATAATAATAATAACAATAAAAATCATCTCCACTTTAATTCATGTCACTTTTCAAGTTTTCATCTCAATCATCTCCAATACCCTCTCTCTTTAAATATTTGTTCCCATTTTCCCCAAAACGATGAACACCCATAAGAACTCCTACAACATTATTTGAAGTTAGTTGTTATCAACCGACTTGAGTGCACCTCCATTGAAGATTCCCTTATTTCATTTCATTACTTTTTTCTTCGTTGCAGGTAATGTTTTTGGATTAGGAACAGGAAAAAATTATGGGTTCGGAAGTGTAACTCCAAGTGGTGGTAGGGAATCAATGGGGTCAAGTTATCCATAATGAGTGGCGTCAGGATCAGCAAACAGATCTACCATTAGATTTTTTTCAAATTCAAGGTGAATGACACTGTTCCTCCAACTTTTGGTTTCGTTGTTATTTATCTTTGGGTTAATTCCGTTTTGGCCCCCGATTTGTGACTAACTCGCCGTTTTGGTCCCAATAAGTGTCCGACAGTTCGTTTTGACCCCAAAATCAATTTTTTGGGCAGCGCTGACATCATCAGGTCAAACCTAATACTTTTCAATACCCAAAATACCCCTCTGACCAAATCTTCCTTCCCCACCCCAAATCTTCTAGCGGTCACATCCCTTTCCCATCCAATCGGCTATTTAATGCTCATCCCTTACCTTTCCAACCAAACTTCACCTTCCCTAGGCACTTACAGAGAAACCCACCTTCTTCTTCTCTTTTAATACTCTTCTCTCTTTCATTCCTCAACTCCCTTCTCTCATTACTCTTCTCCTCATCTTCTCTTTCATCAGTCTTCTTCTCTTCTTCTCTATCATAACCTCTGTTCATCTCTCTTTAGCTTATTGATCTTTCTTCATCTTTCTTTATCTTCTTGACCAACCTTGGGGCCGAGAGAGATGGGCGATAGTTCTTCGGCCCCACCAATAAATTTGACAGTTTCCTGTCAAATGCGTTATGAACCCTTTCATTCAGCAATTGAATGTCTTTGGGTTTACAGTCAGTGCAAAAGCCCTAAATGCATTGGCATCAAACGACTTGAGGTTTCTAAGACTAGAGAAGGTAGGGTTAGGAAATACCTTACTTGACAATTTCATACCTGTCTTGCTTTCCAGTGGCTTGATGAAGCCAAGGATGAAGAGAGAGTCGAACAGAAAAAGGTAGACATAAATGAACAGAAATCCCCTCCACAACAAATATTGAAAGGTGTTGGTTCTTACAGAATAGATGAATCATGTTTTTGTTGTGGTCTTCCTGATCACTTACTCCCACCATATCTCTCAGAGTAGCTCACCACTGATCAGAATCAGACATCATAAACTCATCCCAATCAAGTGAGGCCCAGTCAAAATTATTCCCAGTTTGGCACCCAGTTTGAGTGACCTGCTCCATCTGGACACCCATCTGATCATCTCTAACTACATCTGCTTCCCGTTCAGTACACTGGCCCCCTTCAACATTTTCAGACTCATTTTGGACTTCCATTCGGACATCCATCTGATCATCTCTAACTACATCTGCTTCCCGTTTAGTACATTGGCCCCCTTCAACATTTTCAAACTCATTTTGGACTTCCATCTGGACATCCATCTGATCATCTCTAACCACATCTGTATCTCTTTCAGATTCCATCTTGAACCCATTCTACCCTCTAAGAATGCCTTCCAAAGGTTAACGGATACTAAAGATGGATGACGATGGAGGATTCCCGAGAATGTCGAACTCTTCATGATAGAACCTCTTAAGCACTTCCACATTCGTTTCTTGCTTCGAATACTTATGCATGAACATACACACAAACACACACATATATACAATCACATCACTCACACAAAAGAGCTAACATGCTCAAACATACACATAAACCACTTTATTTCATTTCTCTTTCTTTTTTTTTCTTTTTTTTTTCATCACTTTTTTTTTCGCTTTTTCACTTTTTTTTTTCTTTTTTTTTTCTTTTTCATAACACAAATACAATCAACCAAAACAAAATACAACACACACAACTCTATTCTTGCAATCAACTATTTCCATTTCATACTTGCTTTGACATTCTTCATTCTTTCTTCTCATGTCTTCATTCTCGGGATATAAGATGATGATGGTAATGGAGTATCCGCCTCCCTCTAGTTGATACTCTTATTGGGTTTCATGGACTACAAGGGCAAGGTTAATTCGCTATCCTAATGTCACTCCTAGTGGCTAAGAAAGTTGAGCACACGAGATCAAATGAGCTCTTTTAATAGGTACGAGGTTGAGTAGCTCTTCATTCTACTCGGAGTTAGCGCGGAAGAGTACACTCGAAGGGCAATTTAGGCTTTGAGCTCTCACATGGGTTAAGTCTCCACTAATGACTACTCTAGGTTTCTTAGAGATGTTTCTTCTTCACTAAGATGTTACTCCCATAGTATAACACAAATACTCAAAGACTCGACTTTCATGCAAAGACCATTAGCAATCACAAAAACCATCAACTCGATACATATGCATCAACATCCTTAAAACTATCACTACAATCACATGCAAATCTACTCAAAATGTTCAAAAAATTTCAAATTTTGGCTAATTTGAACCCTTTTGTCTTTGAAACCCATGGTCATGCATTGGTTATGGTCATATCCCGCATCCCCAAACTTAAAACTAACATTGTCCTCAATGTTCTAAGCATACACTCACCAACAAATAAAGAGGCACATCAATTTAAAGAGAAGAGTGGAAAGATATTACCATAACCGAAGGAGATAAAAGATGATACTACCAAGACTCATGTATAACGAGGTTCCAAGTTGATGCCAAGCTCACGCCATCCCCAAACTTGGAACAAACCACGCCTTAGAAGTAAAACATATAAGAAATGCTCCTAAAATATCCAAAAATATAATGAGAATAAAGCACATAAAAAGCAAGACCATATAAAATGACCACTAACGCGGGTATAGACGATTGCATCGAGCTATGCAATTAGCCTTTGATTCTCTTGTCTTCACACAAGAGCACGAGTTATGTCTCGTGGAGGGTTTCCAGAGATGATACCCACAAACATCAAAGGCCAATCTTAGTCGGCTAACGATCATATAGTAAAAGCCGGAAGATTTGGGGGTCAACCCAAAGGAAGCTATATACAAATGCTAAAAGTCTCACAATAATATCGAAGCATATAAGTGCACGTGAGACTAAAAGTGAAAAGAGACCATCCCCAAACTTAGTGGATGCACGGTCCACTAAGTACGCATAAATGCTAGGGGCGACGACTAAAAAGTCGTCAAAAGGGTCGACATATAAGGGAAGTGGGAGGAAGTCGGTCGAAGGTAAAAAGTCAAACTCAAGCTTAGTGGATAAAACATCCACTAAGTCCCTAGGCAAGACGTCTGTAGTGTCCCAGAAGGGGTCAACAACCGAGTCTGAGATTAGGTGGAAGGTCGAACTAGATTCTAAGGATAAGGCAATAGGCTCGGGGACTAAGTCAAGGTCCATAATTTCCTTAGGTAAATAATCCAACAAACTATCCACTATCTCTTCAACTACCATGTTATCGACATCCTTAAAGGCATCGGGAGCCTCAAAGTTAGGCATAACACCTTCCATTCTACATAACCCATCCAGATAATCACAAGTGCTAAAGATTGGAAAGTTCAACATTGTGTGATTCCCAAGTTTGCTCGTAGAGCTATCATCCTGAACCTCAAAATCTAATGTAGTCGAATCATGGTGAGATGACAATGGTCGAGGGAGTGAGCAATGAGGGTTATCGGTCAATTCATGTTCAAAAGGTCTATTAAGAGCTTCTTCGACATTTAACTTAAGACTAGAGTTAGGTGTATTACCCTCACCATCATTCATAGTCTCTTCTTGAGTTTGGGGTGCGCGAACCCCTTCCTCGTCGATGATAGGCTCTGACTCAAGTCTATCAACAATTTTGAGAAGTCGTTCCGTGATCTCCGTTATATCTCGATTAAATCTAGTTTGGTACTCTAAAATTGCTTGAAGAGTGTCTTCAGACATCTCCTCGTAATAAGGCACATGAGTATAACTAGATGAAGACTCTCGTGGAACACGGATCATGGGACAATAGTCGGTCAAATGGTCTAAGCTCGCACAGATAGCACAAACCGGGCTAATAGTCTCCATGGTTCTTTCTTCACTACCTTCATGTGAATACATAGACTCGACTCTTTGATTAGAATCTTCGAGTCGGGAAATGCCATCACTATGTGAACCGTTCATATATGCTTGTCGATAGTCACAAAGACTTCGACGTGGTCGGTCAACGCTAATAGAACTACGGTTTTCATCAAATGACAAATTCCTACATGAAGGTGTGGTCATCTCAAATTCTTGTCGATAGTCTCGGAGACTCTTACGGGGTTGGTTACCCTCATGCTCATAATCTCTAAAACCATATTCATGACGAGTCTGACCGACTCCATACATCTGTCGATATTCACCCATGGTCATCCTAGGTCGGTCAGGCTCAACTCGCCTATTCCTATCACTAGTCGGACCATTCCTATGTAAATTTGAGTAGTCCGGATGACTTGTAGATGGTCGACTAGTGTTGGAAAGAGTTCGCATAAGGTCATTCTCATCAAATGACCAACTTGCCATGATCTCACAATGTTCAAGGATACTAACACACAATCGCAAAATGGGAACAAACACTTATAGGCTAACAATCACACACAAGTGAAAAGGAAAAGATAGAATGTGGTACTATCGAGTGCTCCTGTCCTTTCGTTCGCCTTTTCCTTGGCTTCTCGATTCCTTCCTTTTCCTTCGCCTTTATGTCACTTTTGGCTATTTTCTTGTAATGGTACCTAAAAGAAAATGAAATTAAGAAAGTACAAAATAAAATAAAAACGTCTAAGAAGCAAATAACACTAAACTAATGAACAAAACAACTAACGCTATCCAAACTACTAATCCTATCCCCGGCAGCGGCGCCAAAAACTTGATGCACCCGAAAAGGTTGCACACCCAAGCGGAGGTATCAAGTAGTAATCCGGCAAAGCCGGGATCGATCCAAGGATAGGAAGGTAGCTTGGATGTCGAAGGGTCTTATCCCCCGGTCTATGTATCAAATGCTAACTTAGGTTAAATAGGAAAGGAAACAAAGATAAATGGGGATTTTGATATGATGAATAAGTAATAAGAGAAGAAAACGAGTAAAACTAAACTAAGCAATCAATGTAAACGGGCGAGAGAGGTTTGAGAGAAGAGTCGAAGGAACAAGAGTCGGGAGACGGTAAGACTCGATTCGGGCAACAAATAAGTGAGAAAGGTGTAGAAGTCCGGGAATCCATAATGATAAACCTACGACTATGTGTAGTCCGATTTAATGTGTCAAAGTAAAATCGATATTCGACTCCTAAGGTAGATGTCTCTAAGTACTACGTATATCCGGAGATCATACTTAGTCAAACAAACGTCTAAATCGAGTTAATCTCGAGTCATCGAAAGTGTCGTCTAGTCGCCTAACTATGTGAAGTGCTTGACAAGACACATGAAATTATGACTTAGACTACTATCGATATCGAATACCTCGTTTCGTCTATTAACTATGTGAAGTGCTTGACAAGACACATGAAAATACGATCAAAACGATAATCGAATCAAATGAACATCAATTCATAATCAAAACATCAAATCATATTAAACATAATCACAAATTCATCACATTTCATCTCATATAATCGACACACTTGATTTAGCTAACATGGTGAATAAGTAATAAATGAAAAGAAGATGATGAGAAATCCCCCTTTTTCGATGTGGCTCGAGGCTAGGTTCGTCGAGAAAAATGAGTCTCTAAGTGTAGTCGATCTCCCCGTAGCAAAAAATCAGATTTCCCCATAGCGACCACCATCATCTTCTCTATTCTTCACCCAAACTCCATTAAAGTTTCACCAAGTTTTCTCTCTCTAAAGATTTCAAGTCCAAAACCAAATCAAACCACATGAAAAGCTAGCCAAGATGATGGGGAGTAAAAACCCTAACTTTTCCAACCAAGAAAGTGACCGGAAAGGTTTCGAGAAGTCCGGCTAAAAGATGATGAAATCCGGCCAAGGAAATGGAAGTCCGGCCAAAATGTGCACTGTCCCGAGCCGTCCCCTACCAAGAAGCTGCCTGTCCCGTGCTTTTGATGCCATCCCGAGCAAGATAGCTGCTCTACCGAGCTGCTCCTTCAAAGTCCGGCCAGATCTGGCTGCTTTCCCGAGCTGGAGCAGCAGCTACCCGAGCAGACCTGCTGTTGTGTCGTGTTGTTGCTGCTGCTGCCGTGCTGTTGCTGCTGTTGCCGTGCTACATCTTGCCGTCCCGTGCTGCAGCAGTCCCGAGCTGCTGCTCGTATTGCAGCTCGGGCTGCTGCTCGGCCGGCCAAGCTAGGCCGGCCTAGTGTGCTGGCCGGCCTATGCTTGGCCGGCCCTCCTCCTTCTTCCTTCTCTCTTTCTAGCTCTCAACCCTTTTTAACCTTCAAGAACAAACCCTAGCACCACCCTAGCCTCCTTTCTCTCTCCAAAACTTGTGTATTGTTAGAATGATCCATGAAGAAGAAGATGAATAGTGTATTTGACTCAAACCCTAGACTTAGTCAACCTTGACTTTGACTCAAACTTGAGTCCATTGGGTGCCTCCAAAATCTCTTCTTTCTTCATCTTCTTTGGGCTTGGGTTTTAGACTTCACTTGGAAATCAAGAGGGTGACTTCTAGAATTATAACCAAAGGAGGGTGCCTTCATAGAATCCTTGTTTTAAGACCGAACTTCGACTTCTTTTTTTCACAACTTCCCCGTCCGAACTCGGAATTGACTTCCGTTTTCACCGTTGGGCTCGTCTTTGACTCCTCTTCTCATATGATTTGCTTGAAGTCTTTTTCTCTCATTTTGGGCACATGAAATGATAGTGATAATTCGCCCCCTTTATTCCGAATTCCATGTTTAGCTCCAAATATGGTACCTAAACAAGAAAAACACATAAAATATTATTGATAACACTCGAAAATGACTAATTAGTCTAAGTTAGGCTCTCCAAACGTGACATTTTCGTGTCACATCACATCTCCACATCACTTGGATCCAACACGACCACTGATGGTTCAGACATCCAAGGAAGATCGATCATTGGACGTATCTATTGTAGGGCAATCTCTTAACAACAACTTGTTTAGGATACATGACTTGTTTACCATCCCAGTGACGACTTTGCCTCATCAAACACCTTGATTTAGTCTTAGGTTGTCTTGGTGGTGGAGGGGTTTCAGGCCAGTCGACATAAACACACATATGACAAATATTTTCGTAATCCTTAGGAATCCCATCTTCAACCAAGGTGTTCAGACTTGTATCATCCGTAATCTGAAGAAGTTCTGTTTCGAATAGACCAACCCGACTCTCAATCTCTACAAGAGACCAGAGTTCGATGGTAACACCTCCTTCTAGCCCTAACTTTTTACCGATGATATCCATCAGACGAAACAACGTCAGTCTCTTTGAAAGGGAAACTTGAATGCCTGGCATCAGGAATATTTCCCCCCAATGTAATCAGACAGACTCACGTCAAGCATGTCTACGTTGTCCTTCCACTCGCCAGCATAATGAACGATGATGTTGATAATCTTCGATATTTTTAACTGAGATGAACAGAGGTTATGATAGAGAAGAAGACTGATGAAAGAGAAGATGACAGGAAGAGTAATGAAAGAAAGGAGTTGAGTAATGAAAGGGAGAAGAGTATTAAAAGGGAAGAAGAGGGTGGGTTTCTCTGTAACTGCCTAGGGAAGGAGAAGTTTGGTTGGAAAGGTAAGGGATAGCATTAAATAACCGAACGGATTTAGCGGATGTGAAAGGGGATGTGACGGCTGAAGATTTAGCGTGGGTAATGAAGATTTGGTCAGAGGGGTATTTTGGGTATTAAAAAGTATTAGGTTTGACCTGATGATGTCAGCGTTGTCCGAAATATTGATTTTGGGGCCAAAACGAACTGCCAGACACTTATTGGGGCCAAAACGACGAGTTGGTCACAAATCGAGGGCCAAAACGGAATTAATTCTTTATCTTTTATGACATTTTTATGTCATTTTTGTACTCTATCTAATTAATAAATAAATTGCATTGCTTTATTTTTTATAAAGTTTTTTAAATTAACCGTTGTCACGAAATTATAATGTATGTATCCCTTAAGTACTTTTTTCATATACAGTCAACAAAGTGCATGTTTTATGGTTTATGGATAGTGCATGTTTTGTGTTATGTGATAATTGGTTTGTGTTATAATTTTATCGATAAAAACTTGTATAACATCAAAAAAATTTATTTTCATTCTTTGTATAATGTCTGAATCAGGACATGTTCCTCAACTAACGTTCAAACAATCTCTAGCAGATATGTCTCGAAGGTTAATGTGCTCAGGAAATGGCCCATTATTCCACTCAGGATTTCCTTCGACCAAGGATGCAATGCGAGCAATTTGTCGGATAGTACAATTGATGAGAAGATCATAAAACTCGGATGATTTAGGGATCGTAATGTTTAGCTAGAAACCAACTACGATCGTCAAATCACGAAAGCGATTCGCGGCTAACTTCGTCTGGATCCTACAACGGGTTACACAGAAAGTGTCAACTTGATCGGAAGATATGGCTAGAGGGATTGGACATATATACATGGATGATGTCCATAGAGATATGTCCAAAGGCCTAAAGAAGTTTAGGCAAAGATAGTACGAAAGAACCGAAAGAAAGGATTTTAGGCCGAGTCACCAAAAGGGATATTTGGGCCCAAGAGAGTAACCGACCAAAGTGATATGGGCAGCCACAAGGGGTCGGGCAGATCAGGCCATAAACCTAAGGGTTGGGCGGCCTGTGATAGTCCCACATCGCTCACGAGAGTGTCCGGAGTCTGGGTTATAGGTGTATGCTCAAACTTGGTAATTTTCGAGGCCTTTTGGGGGAGCTGGGAGTGCTCTCGCCACGAACAAAACCTCCTACCATCCGTGTGTGGGTGGTGGCGAAAGGGAGGACAATATCGGTAACTGTTGGGCTTGGGGCGTCACAAGTGGTATTAGAGCCGAGGACGGCTCTTCACTGAGGGTGGGGGATTGTGATAGTCCCACATCGCTCACGAGAGTGTTCGGAGCCTGGGCTATAGGTGTATGCTCAAGCTGTTAGGAAAAAATAACCTGATTAACTTGTTCCGGAATATGAAGATAAACGATACGAAAGTAAAATAAGAGACACCGAGATTATTTAACAAGGCAAAAACCCCCTCCAAGATAGAAGGTAAAAGACTACGGGACCTAGTCCAGAAATCTTTCACTATGATTAAATAACGGGTTACACAATTCTTCCCTAAAGCAATAGGAGACTAACCAATTCTTCAAGATGTGTAGAAACACTCTTGGGTAACAACTCTTCCCTAAATAAATAGAGGATTAAGCAATTGTGTTGTGAATAATCTCTTCCCTTTGATTCCCTTTTATAATGATAAATAGAGAGGGTTACCAATAGAAATAGGAATTCCTTTTTAGGCTAAAAAATAGAAGTTTCTACTTTTTCACCAACTAAGGAATAAGGGAAATCCCATTTCAATTAGGAGTTCTTTAATTATAAGGAGGGGCCTCAACACAAGCTTAGTAAGTGTCGAGGCTTTTTGGGGGAGCTGGGAGTGCTCTCGCCACGAACAAAACCTCCTACCATCCGTGTGAGGGTGGTGGGGAAAGGGAGGACAATATCGGTAACGGCTGGGATTGAGGCGTCACACAGTCAAAACAAAGGGAATAGAGAAATTAGAAACTAGTTTTTAAATTTCACTATTTCCTTAATCTATTCAAAAGGGTATTTTGGGAATCTATTTGGCTTGGACTCTAAGTTAGAACTCTATATGCTTAGCTAGAAGCCGCTTACGATTGTCGGATCACTTCGGTTATCCGCGACTAACATAGACCTTTAAGGTAATGAATAAGGTGTGAAATTTCTCATAAAGTTTTCTAAAGGAGATATATTCTGAGTCTGAAGGTATGACCTTCCTGATAGAAATATATCCTACAGGTCTGAAAGGTATAACCTTCCGAAAGAGTGTCCTTCGACCAAGATGCCAATGCGTACGATTTGGCTTATAGGATAATGATGACCTTATTTGGAAGATCAATCAATTTGGTTCAATAACGAGTCATAATACTTAGCTAGAAGCCGCTTACGATTGTCGGATCACTTCGGTTATCCGCTGCTAACATAGACCGAATCCTACAATGGGTTACACATAAGAATGGTAACTTGAACAGTGAGAATTGACTGAAGGGAACTAGTATATAGATGGATATGATCCAGTCTGATAATACTTATAAGATAGAAAAGAATCGGGCCCGAAAGGGAAGCCTGAAAAAGGCAAGAACCCACTTTTTAAGCCAACAAGGGACTCCCTTAAAGGGAGAGCCCTAGCCGGCCATATGTGGGGTGTGGGCCGGCAAAAACAAGCCCATTAAGGGTTGTTATGGCCGACCACACTAAGGGGAAACCCTAATTAGGGTTTAGTCCTAATTAGGGAATCCTAGTTAGATTTAAACTCTAACTTATACTTATCTTTTCTGAAGGGACTTTTAGGATTCCTTATTTGAGTATAACTCTACTAAGTTAACCTATATAAGGACCAGTTATGAGTTCAGAAAAGGTGTGGAAATTTCTCGGAAGAAAATCACTCTCTTTAGACAACTATTAGAGAGAGAGGATTTTAGAGAAAAAGTTCTCATTCATCTATCAAGTCTAGAAGAAGCAGTTTTTCATCTCAACCTTCAAGAAGGTCCTAGCTGACTGAAAGAAGGGAGTTCGAGTTATACAATTCGGTGTCTCAAGTAAAGGAGCTACACTTGAAGCTCTTTATCTTCCGAATACTGGTCGGAATTTAGTTGGTGGGAAAGCGATTAAAGGTATTCTTTTTTTTTTCTAGTTCATATTTAGTTCATGTAGAGATCCTGGACAACTTAGAGTTAAACATTAGATGTTTGAGATTCCGCTACCAACACTAGTAACATTATTAAGGATGTATTAGATACATGTAATTTCCAACAGTGGCATCACGAGCCGTTTGCATGAAACTATTTTGGCTATAACGAATTAGATTTGAACTTAAGATTGATAGATAAAATTGTTTGAACAGAGATTTGGACAAAACCTTGATTAGTTTGAAATTTTTTTAAACACAATCAAACATGTATTTGAAAGGGTTTCAATGCATAGAATCGTTAAAATTTTATGTTTTTGAAAAGGGTTTTCAAAAACGGATCTAACGAATCAAAAATTTTGAAAAACGGATTTCAAAATCATGGATTTTGGGTGGTGAATAGTGCAAAAACAGCAGCTAAACACCATTAAAACCAGTAGGAAGAAGAAGGAAGAAGATGGTTGGACAATAGGTTTTGGAAAATTCCAAAAACCTTTACCCGGACCGGCCAGGACGCGTCTGGACAGTCCAGCAGGTCTCGGAACAGAGTCCCCGAGACCGTGGAACACGGGGCAGGAAGTCCCGGTCCGTCTAGGACCGGGATTCCTAATCCTGGACAGACTGGGAGTCCGAGATGTTCGCATCTCGGACATCCTGGACGGACTGGGAGTCCGAGATGTTCGCATCTCGGACATCCCAGACGCATCTAGGACGGTTCGAGATGTTCGCATCTCGGACGTCCCAGACGCGTTTGGGATTCCCAATTGGTCTCGGTCTAGGACCGAGACCAGGGGCGTGCGTCTGAGCAACCAGATGCATCTAGGATGCGTCTGGAAGCATCCAAACGCGTCTAGGACGCAACTGGCACGTCCAGGCACGTCTCAGACTTGGAGTCCGAGACAGCCTTTTGTCCAACCCGTTCCAACCGAGCATGGCCTAGGGCCATGACGTGCTAGACCACGTCTAGGACACGACTAGCACGTGCCATACAACATGGTCTAGGACCCATTTCCCGAAAAAATCCGGACTGTTGAACTAGCCTTGACAAAGACTAGTCAAAGGGACTTTTGACCAAATTTGACTTGGGCCCATTGGGCCTTGACTCGATTGAGAGATTTTCTTACTTTTCTTCCGATTTTGAAATATTATTTTTCCGACATTGACCCGGGCTATCCAAAAGCCCAAAATGTTTTTCCGAGTTTGATTTTAGAAATCATAAAGGAAGAAACTAAATGGGTCATTAATCCGAATTTTACGAAAGTAACTTAGAAAACCCATTAGACATAGATTTGTCACGATATCCCACAATTAGCTATACGTAACATAGCAAAACCTAGAAACAGATCTAGCTCACATACTTCATTTATGATTGTCATATATTTTGTATGTATATATGTGAATGCGTAGTATAGTATTGCCTTTAGTTAAGTAAACGATTCTTGTTTCTAAGCACAAACGATTATGTGCCCGAATAGTACTTAGAGTATAGGGTCTAGAAAAGCCATTGATGAATCGGATGATGAGATCATGATTCGAGTGGGAGTAATCAATGGTGGTTCAAGGATGAAATCCAAAAGAACCATTAGGCGAACAAAAATAAACTAAAAGATAAAGATCTTTTAGGAGGCTCTACTACCTTACGAGAATTCACATAAAAACTTACGTGTAAAAGTCACGAATGGTTACGATAGAATTCACAGTAACGCAAACCTGATAAAATACGTAATAATCCCTAAAAGAATTTTGAGTATAAGCCTACCCAGAAATAAGACACCTTTTGATCCCTTGTTCATCGATGGTGGGACTGCCTCCGCAGAGTGCCAACTTTTACCTCGGGACAATACGGGTAGATCTATGAAGAGGTCTACGCGTCTAAACTGGTTTTACTCAACGAGTCAGCAAAAGGGTTTTGGATTTCGAGGCAAAGGATTAAGTTTGACACTCTAGTATGAAGCTAATCAACCAAGAATCATAGGAGTATGATCAGTAAAGATGGGAACGGAGATATAGTCTGAGTCTGAAGGTATGACCTTCCTGATAAAAATATATCCTAAAGGTCTGAAGGTATAACCTTCCGAAAGAGTGTCCTTCGACCAAGATGGCAATGCGTACAATTTGGGTTATAGGATAATGATGACCTTATTTGTAAGATCAATCAATATGGTTCGATTAGGAGTCGTAATGCTTAGCTAGAAGCCGCTTACACTTGTCGGACCATTTCGGTTATCCGCGCGCGGCTAACATAGACCGGATCCTACAACGGGTTACACATAAGAATGGTAACTTGAACAGTAAATATAGACTGATGGGAACTAGTATATAGATGGATATGATCCAGTCTGATAATACTTAAAAGATTGAAAAGAATCGGGCTCGAAAGGGAAGCCTGAAAAAGGCAAAAACCCACTTTTTGGGCCAACAAGGGGTCCCTTAAAGGGAGAGCCCTAACCGGCCATATGTAGGGTGTGGGCCGGCCAAAACAAGCCCATTAAAGGCTGTTGTGGCCGGCCACACTAAGGGGAAACCCTAATTAGGGTTTAGTCCTAATTAGGGATTCCTAGTTAGATTTAAACTCTAACTTATGCTTATCTTTTCTGAAGGGACTTTTAGGATTCCTTATTTGAGTAAAACTCTACTAAGGTAATGCCTATATATAAGGACTAGTTATGACTTATGAGTTCAGAAAAGGTGTGGAAATTTCTCAGAAGAAAATTACTCTCTTCAGATAACTAGTGGAGAGAGAGGATTTTAGAGAAAAAGTTCCCATTCTATCTATCAAGTCCAGAAGAAACAGTTTTTTATCTCAACCTTCAAGAAGGTCCTAGCTGACTGAAAGAAAGTAGTTCGAGTTATACAATTCGGTGTCTCAAGTAGAGGATCTACACTTGAAGTTCTTTATCTTCCGAATACTGGTCGGAATTTAGTTCGTGGAAAGCGATTAAAGGTATTCTTCTTCCTTCTAGTTCATAGTTAGTTCATGTATAGATCCTGGACAACTTAGTGTTAAACATTAGATGTTTGAGATTCCGCTACCAACACTAGTAACATGATTAGGGATGTATCAGATACATGTAATTCCCAACAGATCCTTCATTATTATCATTGTTGTCTAATGATGTAAAAATCTGGTGTGGGGAGAATGCTCCAGCAACACGTTTCTTCTCTCCCCGCGTCACACTATCAAGATAGCTCCTGAATCGTTTTTGGTCGTGTATAAGAAAGATCTGCTTGTAGTTGTCCATGGCGACCAAGACCATTCGAATATGAGGCAGAGTCTCCCATTTCTTCGTACTCCAGAAAACGTTCTGAAATTTCAGTGTATTTTGAAGAGGGATAAGAACTTCTTTTCTTAATCGATCACGAATTATGTAATTGTAATGAGCTTCTTCATGCTCGGCATCATAAATTCGAGGGGAAATTCTTCTTACCACTGTCTCACTAAGCAAAGTAGATCCATCAGATGAATAATCCAAAGATGAACACCATTTTGAAGCGTAACAAATTTTACTCAGTTTACTATAATTTATATCATGAATCAAGAATGTAACAAGTAGTTCAGAGATTTGATCTTGTAAATACCTGGGATACGGATCATTCCAATATTCATCTCTTGATTTCTGTGCTCTTGAATTCGTGATATCTTTGTTTAGAGTTCTTGTTTCCTCTGTAACAATCTCAATTTTGGTCTAAGAAGTCGATGAAAGCGTCTTGTGTGCCCTCTCACAAGAAATCGTCAACATCCTGAAAGCCCTAGGGTTGTTAAGAATGCCCTTGTGTTTCTTCTTGAACTCCTACACAAAGTGATTCACCATTGTGTTGTCAAAATCTTCTCCTCTAAGGTGGGTATCTCCAGCAGTTGTCTGAACTTCAAAAATACCCTTTTCAATGGTGAATAGAGAGATATCAAAAGTACCACCGACAGGTGGAGCATCATCAATCTTCTTCTTATCCGCAACAACTAGCTTGCCTCTTATCTTCTCATCCTTAATTGTGTTTCTCATGTAGTTTGAGTGATTCTCCAAGTCAATCTTGGACTCGACCTCCTTCATGTGTTTTTCATCCTCGGACTTGAATTATCTGCATCTTGCACCATCGTCTCTATATCATTCTTTGACAACCTTCCTTTGTCATTCGTGAGTGTGCAAATAGAGGAATTAATCTTCTCTTTGTTCATTGTTTGAAGAGAATTTGCTGATGGAGAGTTAATAGAGAAAGAGACGATGTGGGAAATAATTGATGAGGAAAAAATTTATGATTCGAAACGAGGATGTCGTCTCCCGGAATTTCATATGAATCATAAAATTTGGTCACACATGGATGTTCCATATCAGGGCTAAGATTTAGGTCCGATGAAGGAAAAATAATTTTTTCTTCCTCTTCCGCCATTGACTGAATTTTTTTCCTTTTTTCCAGAACTTCTCCTTCAATATCATCGATCTTAGTGATTGAATTAACTTCAGAGAACTGTCTTCTCGATTCAATTTTTGTTTCTACACATGACAAATATTCATCGAAAGGAAGAAAAATATACCTGAAGATACTTTTCAATATAACCCAATTATCTATGAATTATTTTCCTTGATCAATGAGTCTCCATTGCATTGCATTGAATTGTTCATAGATTCTTTCAGACATATTTTGCTCGACCAGAAAGACTTTATCTTTGTCCTGAACACCTTGAAATCTGAACGAATCTTCCATATGTTGAATCTAGAAATTTATATGAAATTGACCTTCGAAAAGTGGAAGTTTAGAAACTCTTTGAATTTTTCCTTCATCTTCTCGATTAATATAGAATTGAGATATATCTCGAATAGGATCCCAACATAAACGTGGAAAATTTTTCCAACATCCAAGATGAGATGTATCCATAGATTTTTTTTTCGTGAGGGAAAAAAAAATCTAAAATTTTGATGGCTCTGATACCACTTGATGTAGACACAGCAGAAAGTAAAGGAAATAATAAACTAAAGCGAAGAACGATTAAAATAACTGTAAGAACGACTAAAAAAACTGAAATACTTAAGCTTTGATTTAACTTTGATTCCGTTTTCTCTTCATCAAATAAAGACAGACTGGACCTCCTTTTATAGGAACTTAGACTTTCCTAGATAGACTCAAACTGGATTTTCCTAAATAACAAAAATACTTAAATAATGCAACTTCCTAAACCTAGATTCAATAAGAATCTTATTAAACTTGAACTCTTTCTAAAATAGCATGGCCGAATAGCCTAAGTGGTGGAGCCGGCTGTGAGGCCCATAGGCAGTGTATCCTGCCCGACCGCATCTGCATAAAAAAACCAACAAAACAAACACATGTGATATTTATATCATAGTCTTATTCCTATCCACACCATATTAAATGTTTTAGTCTCTTGATTTTGTAAAAATACTTGTTTGGTCTTTTTTAACAACAAAGAGAGAAGGTTTTATTCAATCACATAGTTTGGGCTCCTAATTTGATTGTATCGAAAGGTCCGATGAATTGGGATTTCCTTATTGGTCCATGTCATTTCGGGGAAAGCGGCTCCTTTATCATAAAGATGATGAGCTTCAAGAGAATGATCCAGAGTTCTTGCAGAGTGGAACCATGCATTACCAAACAGAAGATAGATTTACAAAAGAACAAGGTTTTTTTCGAATAAGCCAATTCATTTGGGGCCCTGCGGATCCATTCTTTTTCTATTCAAAGATCAGCCCTTTGTCTCTTTGTTTTCACGTTGAGAATTATTTGCAGATCAAGAGATGTCAAAGGGGCTTCTTACTTCCCAAACAAATCCTCCTACATCTATATATAAACGCATGTTCATTAAGAATACACAAGAAAAGCACTTTGGCTATTTACTTTTTTACCGTTATTTTGTTTTTCAATTTTTAAAATATTTTTTTTTTACCATTTTTTACATTTCTTTTCCTCATAATTTTTTTATGTTTTTGACTATTTCAATAATTCTTACGTTTTTTTTTCTTATTGTTTTTCAGTATATTCTTGTCTCAACTGTTTCTTAACGTTTTATTTGTTGATTTTATCTTGGTCGCTTTTCAACATAAAAATAATTGTTTTGCGAGGAATTTTTTTTCTCTTATGTCACAAACAACTTTTTGTTTCTACTTGGGTCGCCAATAATGACACTTGTTTGTCTACCAAAATAAAGTTTGCCTTAAACAAAATGTTGTTTCTCTTGAATGAACTGTTGTTTATTGATTGTTTTTTTCGTTTTCTATTTTCATTCTATTCTAAGTAACTAATTTTTTCCATTGGTCCAATTTTTTGTATCGAACAAACAGTTCTTTGGGAGCTTATCTACCGAATATCACAAACATATATAAAAAACATCAAATATCTAATATATAAAAACAGGTCCGTCGCTTATTTTGGATAAGTCTGGTCGTCCATTTTTGTTAGGAGCTTGATAGAGATCACATCCGATGGCTGGTATAAATCATTTGTTATGTAAATAAACTCAAACGGAAAGGGTAATAGTGTTATTAGTTATTATTTTTAAATGCGGTTAGAATGTCCCTAAAATAACTATTGCCTCATTTTCTTCTCATTCTACTTTTCTCTCTCACGATTTCTCCAACAAATCTTCCAACTAAATTAGTCTGTTGTTGGAATCTTTCCACTAAATAAGTTACAATATCTATAGGATTATATTCCTCTCTCTATTCACTGCGTTTATACTTCTCTCTCTATTCACTGCAATTCTCTCTTCTCTAATATTATCGAAGTTTTTAATTTGCAGGAAGAATCTGAGAATGTTATGGTGTTAACCAAGAGGGATCTGTCGCGTTCGTAGGACGCGGCGAAAATCTAGTATATCAAAATAGATGAAAACATCATCAAACATTTATCAACTACATTAACAAAAATAAAAAATATACTCAACCCACCTTGTGGGACTCCCACTTGAACAGAATGTGAGAGAAACTCTTGTTTCTCTCTCCTCTCACATGTCCAGTCACGTGGAGAGAGAAACTCTTGTTTATCTCACATGCGGTTCAAGTGGGAGTTCCATGAGGAGGGTTGTGTAGCCTTGTTAAAAAAAATACTAAAGCTTCATCAAAATCATATCAGATCGGAAAGCTTCATCACAACTCAGAACAAAAAATATCTGATTTTCAAGAACACGTAGCAGTTAACAGAAAACAAAAAAAAAATCATTTGTCCACACAATGACCACCTGAATTAAAAGATGAAAAGACAAAACCTAATAAAAGCAATCGACCAAACAAATATTACGTTACATGATCAAAATCATCAGTTTATCATTTGTTTAGTCACGGGGCTCAACTTTCCAACCCACATACAGACACTTGTTTTAGAAAGATAATCATCAATCTTCATCATCCATTTGTACCCCTCTCATCTCAACCCTAAATAAACAAAACAAACCATTGGTCCTATCCTGCCAAGTAGTCTTCCTTTCTTGAAATAAAGACAAAATCAATTGAAACTTATTCATGATTCTCTCCTGCGATCATACTCTTACCTATCTTCTTCATTCCATCATCTAAGTTCCAACCCACATTCTACTTGCTTCTTTCTCTCTGTTTCCCTTTAGAACTCCATCTATTGAATACATTTTCATGGAGAAATTAGTTGAGTTATCAGACAGAGAAGTTCAAATAGACTTCAAATTGGATTGTAAATGCCGTGGTAATATAAGCATTATATCTTTAATGACTACCACCCCAATTGCTTTCAAAGTACAAACCTCTTCCCCTCACAAATTCCTCGTAAACCCACCGGCCGGCCTCATCGTCCCACCATCATCCTCCACCACCTTCACAGTCATACTCAAACCTCAATCTGACCTACCTTCCTCTTTCCCTCGCTCACATTCCGACCGATTCCTCATCAAAACTGCACTAGCTACGGAGTTTGTTAACTCGGCCGAGTCTACCAGTCCGGACTCAATCAACTCTTGGTTCTCTTCCTCTAAAGGTTCTGGTTTAGTAACTTATGATCTCAAGCTACGAGTAGCTTATGTGGGTTTGTTTCTCCTCCGTCATGCCATTTCCGAAGGCAGAACTAAGGCAGTAAAAAGGATACTTAAAAGACAGAAATCAGTAATAGATGATTTATCGACTCGAGATGCGAAGTCACTATACAGAGTGGCAACCAAGTCAGCCAACTCAGATAAGGTGATTCCATTGTTAGTTGAGGCAGGGTTTAAGACTCAAGAAGTGCGTCTAAAATTGGATAATTTAGATGGTTGTGGAGGTGAACTTAAATGGGTAGAAAATGGGTGGTCAGAAATTCACTTGGCTGCAGCTAAGGGACACCTGAGGTGTGTGAAGGTACTGGTAGAAGCTGGTGCTGATAAGAAAGCAAAGAGCCGAGATGCTCGGACAGCATTGTATCCAGCAGTGAAAAATGTAAACCTTTCGATGGTATCATTGTCAACAGAGATGGGAGCAGATCCTGCGATATCAGCGGCTGAACTTGGTCGTTCAGCTCTTGAGGTGGCTCGAATCGAGGGGAATGTAAGTACAAAAGTTTCTGAACTTCGATGAACATGTAACCCTTGCTATGTGCTCATGCCTTTACATCTGATATCACAGTAGTAGTCAGGTGGAAGGCAGGTAGTATTTGCCATTCGACAGTAGCTTCCTTCACCTGCAAGTCCGCCCACTGATTCTAAGAGGCATGTCGGGTACTGCCCACCTTCAAGCTCCAAATCTCCATGACCTATAACGCGCTATAGTTAAATGACATATTTCAGACTTTCAGGCTTTTGCCCAGCCCTAGTTTCGATTCAACTGAGTTTTAGTTTCATTTGAAAATGCAGAAAGAGATGGTGGAGATCCTGGAACAAAGAGCAAGTATGCTTACAGCAGCAAGAAGAGGAGATATCAAACATCTTCAGCTACTTCTAAGGACCACTGGCATGGGGTCGAGTAACCACAGTGACCAGTATGGTTTAACCAGCCTCCATGTAGCAGCAATCAAAGGAAACAAAGATGTTGTCCGTATTCTGATAGATCATGGAATAGACCTAGATTGCCAAGACGAAGAAGGCCATACACCACTTCATTTGGCTGTTGAAAGTGGGAGTATAGAGACGGTTGTGGCTCTGGTTAGCGCAGGAGCCAATATCAATGCCAAGAGTGAGAGAGGTGTTACCCCTCTTTACATGGCTAGAGCAATGGGTTATGTCGATATTTCGCAATTCCTCCTGCATAAAGGAGCTTACTCTTCTCCTTCACCGCTTTCTTCTTCCACCTCCTTCTGTTCATCAACTATGTAACTATTTTAAGTAATTAACAGTAGTAGTCTGACAATTACTACTGTTAATTACAAACAAGTTAAATGAAGCACTTACACGGACTAAAAACGAAATCAGTGTTGGCTCTCTGAATAGTTTGTGAAGATTCTGAAATTGTAAACAAGTATATTGTTTTGTATTCTACCAAACAATGACCGAAATCCAGTACCAATTAAACTGAATCCATCCTAGGATTCAAGTCCTGGAGACAGGACTTGATTGGAGGAAAAAACTTACTGGAAGTAAATAGAAACTAGAGGGACGTCGATGTCATTGTCTTCATCGTCCTCGCAAGCCACCACGACATCCAAATGGTTCCTGTATGAAGGTACCCTCCACTTTAGCTGCATTCACCAGATCTACCATTTTCTGATCGATCCTATCCCTAGGCCTAGGAAGCATATTGTTATAGAGTAAGGAAGTTCAGCATGAGATACTATATGTGTTTAAGCCCTTGTCATTCATCCATTGTTAAGTAGGACAGTGTGGGGTTGATGGATCATAATGAACAACCCAACTCTGACGGAATTGCAATGAACTGATTCATAATGAACTGTCTGAATTGTCCGAATCTCTGTGCTTTACTACCTTGGGTGGAACTGATTCAGCCATGGAGAATAGAGGTAATGCAAGGTTCGCAAAGGTGTTTCGATAGTCCTCTAACTTGTATTTTCCACCGATCACTTTGTATTTAGGTAGACGAGACCTGTTGCCATTGCGTTGGAGGTTGCAATGGCGGGGATGATTCTCCCGGCAACAAACTTGGGTTTGAGCTTGTCAACTTCTGGGATGCTATACTTCCTTTCCCTCATATTAGTTAAACCTGCAATGAGATCCATATGGTAATTTGTGTCATCAACATCCTGCATATTTAATAAGAGGAGGTTAGCTAATACTAGTTCACTTGAAAATGAAGGAAACTGAAACCAGAGAATAATGAACAGAAAAAGTGAAGGTCCACATGGATATGAGTGTCATCTTTGTGAAAAGAAACAAAACCTTCTCAAATTGTATAGCATTCATTCGAAAACCAGGAGGGAGCTTCCTCCAGCAACTTTACAGTCTCACAATGAGATTATCAATGACAGCAGAATCATCTATTGATGCAGCAGAGAGATTTGTCGCTTTCTCATCTGTCACAATCTTTACCCCTTGCTTGGGCTGGAAATTTATCAAAATAAGATTAAAAGCGAGACTTAGTGAGTATACTGAATGTTCCAATTACGGTAGAGGCTACATCTCTAATAAATAATCGGATACCGTACTTTAATCGAGCCCAAGTGATAATGATACAATCTTGAAATGATTCACATCCTACACTGTCAAGACCCTCAATAACTTGTTTCAAGTAATCTCTCGCCTGAGCATCACCTGCCTTCTAAATGGAAGAGTTATATTCGGTTGGATTAAACAGATAAGCATTTACTTCAGCAGGTGTTTTCTCAAGTAAGCCTTCAAATTTGACATAAATTTAAACAAATCAAAACTAAAAAAGAAATATAAAGAATGAAACATGAATCTTCTAGTACAAAGTCAATATAAGTCTTCTTGTTCCAATTTGGTTTATCCATGGATCAGATCCTAAACCAATTCCTTAATAGAGAAATTCAGATCGGGTGACAAATCATAAAACAATCTTCTGAATCCAGTTCATATGAGAAAAATTAAGCCGAAAATATGTCAAATTGCAATCAAAATGAAAATTCACATTCAAATAATAAAAAATGAAAAAATAATTAAATCAGAGATCAAAAACGAAATAATTTTGGGATTTTGATGAGAAAGGATTCCATAATTTTGATTAGTGCGATCAAATTTGACATTTAACTCGAAGTTTGAAAAGACCCATTAGGGATCAAAATATATAAGTAGGTTCATCGACAAAATAGTTATGTAAAATATTCATTTTGGATCAGTTGGAATCAAGAAGAATAAGAATAAGACACTAAGAAGAAAAACAAAACGAAAGGTATAGAACATAGATAACTAAGTATTCATGAATTTATTTATCGTAAGCTTGAATTAGTGACAATCATAGCAACAAACACATTTGTAGCCCTCGCACCTTGAAATTCCATCTTCATGCTTGTCACTGCAACTTAGGGAACATGCAACAAATTCACAATTATTGTCGTAGTAAAGTACATCTTCGGTGCATGCTTGTGTTTGTTGCGCCACCATTGTTGAAACTACACAACAAAATGAGATCAAATATTAAAACTAGACACAAACTTTATGAACAAAACTAATGTTTTTGTATTGCTCGTCTACACATAATCATCTCATAGGAGGAGGTTTTTGTGGGTCGAAGTTGAGGGAAACATGTCTATGGTCGTCAAGGTGAGATGGCCAGAGAAGTTTATACATATATACATCATAATCCTGTAAAAAATTGGGACTTGTAAAGTAGAGGTTGAGGAACAAACCGGAGAATAAAACAAGAACAAGAAAGAAAATAATTGGTGAAGAAGAATTTGGCCATTCCAATAGCTTAAAAGAACTTGAGGAAAATACTTTTTTAACAAAAACTCGAAGTTATAATTTTTCCTGTATGTTCAAGAATCTAGTTATCGAGCTCTATTTGTAGGGCTTACAACAATCACATTGATCTCCTAATATTCTATAGTAGATATTGTCTTAAAAAGAGAATCAAAGGAGAATCAATTTGAATGTTTAAATTTGATTAAAAGAATATACGTCACAATCACATTAATTTCTTGATACGTTATCACTCAAGTAAATCACATATTTTATTTACTTATTAAAACTAGAAAACAATTATGATTGACTTAGTTGACCGGTGGGAGTCAACTATGTTTGACTTAGTTGACTTTGATATAATAAGTAGACAACTTTATAAGGACTTGAATATTAACAATAGTTAATTTGAGGACCATTAACATAAAATAGTTAAAAGTAGAAAACCTAATGTTCATCATCTTCTTATTCTTCTTTAAACCTTTGTTTCAAATCTATACAGTAGTCGATTTCTTTTTGGATCGAACTTAAGCCTTAGGTTAGGGTTTCATCCTGATATCAACCTTCGATTCACCAGTCGTATTTCTGAAAGAAAATACAACCAGTATTCCGCTCACCAACTGATGGACAACATAAAAGCTTTCTCATCTTATGAAATTCATTGTAAACAGAGTGAAGCAATTGTATTTGGATGTCAACAACAAGTGTTCCCTTTTAAATTAAAGTCGGTCATCGAACCTCCATGGAATCACGGGAAATCGAAGTTGGTCGACGTTGATTCTCCTATGATGGATTAAAGGGCAACAAATGGTTTCAAGAATAAAGATCTACTTGGGTTTGGTGGATGTGGTATAGTTTATAGAAGAATTTAGCCTAAATCTAGAAACCCAATATCAAAAAAAGTAACATTAGCCTCTCAGACCACCACCACCAGCTGTGGGGCCGCCTCATGTTCTATTGAGTTTCTTTTTTATTATATTTAGGATTTTTGTAATGGTAGGGATGTTCTTATCATTGGCTTATGTGTTGGGTGGATTGAAAGAGGAGATGAACATGCATAAAAATGTGCAATTTCAAAGGTTTTCTCTCTCTAAAAATTTGTTGCTCATGAAGAAGCATTAGAAGAAGAAGAAGACTAAAGTCTAGGGATTATGGAATAAAAGAAAGGGGAGTTAAAATGAAGTTCTCATTCTTAGAGGACTTGAGTGAAATATAATAGAGTGTTGTCCCTTTAAAAACAGTTGTCCATATGAAAAATTAATTTCTCTTATTGTCTATACAAAATAGTTGTCTATATAAGAAATTGATTGTCCACGTATTGGCCACCACGCATATATCTGTATAATCTATTATACAAAACACATCAATATGACTAGGACATGACTACGATGACATGGGTGTTGGGTTATGATGGTGTCTACTAATTTTGTTAGAGGAATCTCAGACATCTCATGACTAACATTAGTATGCCCAGGATCTGAAGGGTTATGAGTGTATCTAATACACCTAATTGTCTAGTGTTGTAAGCGGAATCTCAAACATCTATATGTTTAACACTAGTTTCCAGGATCTATACATGAACATATCAATGAACTAGAATGGAAAGAAGATTACCTCTTAATCGTTTTCCCACGAACTAAATCCCGACCAGTATTCGGAAGATAAGAGCTCCAAGTGTAGCTCCTCTACTTGAGACACCGAGTATATAACTTGAACTCCCTCCTTTCAATCAGCTAGGACCTTCTTGAAGGTTAAGATGAAGAACTTCTTCTTGACTAGATAGTTGAGAAAACTCCTTTTCTCCCTCTCCATCTGAGATATATATTCTGAACTTTTTCAGTTGACAGTTTCTCCTCTTGAGAATTGTCTCTAGAATTCTCTTGTGTGAATTCTTGTGTGAATTCCCTTCTTTAGGTTGTCTAATTAGGTATATATAGAAATCCCTAGAAAAGGTATTAGACCCAAACTAGGATTCCTAAAACCTAATTATAAGGTAACTTCCAAAGTTACCCTTTTAGGGTTCTCTTGAGTAGCCGGCCAACATAGCCCTTTATGGGCTTCCTTGGCCGGCCCACTTTGGGCCTAACCGGCCATGTAATGGCCGGCCCCTTTCCTTGGTCGGCCATCACATGGTCGGCCCACCTAAAGCCTTTTCGGGCCTCCCTTTCGGGCCCAGACATGTTTATCTCTCTTCGGACTTCTCCGAACTAATTGGACTTACCAATAATGGATCCAATCCACTTATTTGCCATTCTCTTTCTAGTCAATTCTCTCCATTCAAATCATTACTCTTATGTGTAACCCTTGTAAGATCCGGTCTATGTTAGCTGCGGATTACCGAAGTTATCTGACGATCGTAGTTAGCTTCTAGCTAAGCATTACGACCCCTAATTGGACCGGACTAATGATCTTCCGAGTAAGGTCATTAAGATCCTATTCGCCAAATCCTACGCATTGCAACCTTGGTCGACGGACATTCCTTCGGAAGGATACCATTCCTTCAAACCGAGGGAATATATCCTTCAGGATCATCATGCATAAACTAATAATCAACTGGAGTTAGAGATTACCTTAATCGCTAGTTTTTCCTCGAACCTTTCCAATCGCTTTGAGAATACCAAGAGCCTCAATTGTAGCTCCTCTACTTGGGACACCGAATGGTCTACTTAATCTTCCACCTTGTAAGCTAGTTCGAACTCCAATGGTGATTTTGATTAGAAGAACACTTCTTCTTTACTTGACTAGTTGATAGCTTTTTGCGAATTAGCTCACATTCTCCTCTCTACTTTATGCTGTAGAGTAAGAAAGCTCATAGAGTAATTCCACACCATATTCACTGACCTAAGGGTCATTATACAGAACCCTAATAAGAGTCTCACTCAAATTTGGTCTCCTAAAAGACCATTTTGAATAAGATTAAGGAAATAGTCGAAAATAAAAACTTGTTTCTATTTTCCCAAACCCTTGATGAGGGGACGTCCAAACAAGACCATAACTGGCAGACCTCACCTTCCCTATTAGTGGGACCATCCCTCCAATTTTCAGCCCAATCCGAGCCTAAGAAGTCTCATTTTTGCTTCGGCCCAAAACCCCTCTTTTGGGCCTTTTGCTATCTTTGCACAAACTTCTTTTGGGCCTATGAGACATATTTATGAGACTCTCCCATCATTATATATTGCATTCCAACTAGTCATATCATCCGATTAAATAGCCATTCTTATGTGTAATCCGTTGTAGGATCCGGTCGAAGTTAGCCGCGAATTACTTCGTAATTCGACGACCGTAGTTGGTTTCTAGCTAAACACTACGACCCCTAAATCAACCGGACTTGATGATCTTCTTCATCAATTGTCCTATCCGAAAAATTGCTCGCATTGCATTTTTGGTCGAAGGACATCTCCTTCAGACTCCCACTTGTACTTAGAACAAGTGCAATGCTCGATTCCCGTGTCAATTTGTATTTCATCTGATACGTCACGTCTTTCAGACTTTCTCGATACCAAGTACAACTATAAAAGACAAACGATTAACTTCTAATCCGTTTGAGCGCGACCACGCATTTTAAGTTGCTACCCAACAAGCGGCCTTAAGACACTTTTACCTAATTGAATTAGGATGACACAATCCATTATTGCACTCCCACTCAACTTAATGTCTATCATGTCCTTCCCAATATCCTCCTTTGTAACCTCCTTTTACGGCGCGACGTTTAATGAAACCAAAGTCGGACATTCCTTACATAAGCTGTGTGGAGCACTCATGTTTTAAGGAATATCTCTAATTTTGTCTTATCTTATGAGAAGCGTTTGACGTTCATCACGAGTGATGTACTTCTCATTTGAGGGTTATCCAGTCTTTATTACACACCCACGTAGTCAAATCGAGTACTCCTATTCCTATAGCCCATCAAACTGCGATATCTCATCGATCTCACGTGCTAGTCTTCCTTAGTCGTTGTTGTCCATGCAACGGTGTGGACTAGGGAGATGACAATAAACATTCCAAGTTCACTCAATAGGGTTTCATTCATCTGATCACGCATCTGACAAACTTATTCGGAATCTTTTATTATTCGTGGACTTTCGTTTAAACACTAAACCAAATTTAGACGACGGCGAAATAACTAATTTATTTTCGATAACGAGAGTTTGTAAATTTGAGCCTCTTCCGTAAAACTCCTTTTACCTACTCAATTTACTTGTCAAGGTTTATTCAAAATATACCTTATGCCTTAGACTTGTGTATGATACTCATACTTTGTCTTAGGTGACAGTTTAGTTTGACTACGGATGTAGTCCGATTAAGCTTTGCTAATTATCAATTAATTTGAAGATTGCTTTCTTTAACCTCGATAATTGCTAGTAACCCTTTACTAGTATTAAGGCTTCAATTCTTTCGTAGAACTTGCAACAGTTCCCGGCTTGAAACACTTTCAGCCTCCTTTCCTTCAGTGTCTGAAAGTTTGCAATCATGACTGGTTCAACTTTTGTACTACTTCATCCTATAGCCTTCTAGGATGTTTTAAGTAGTGTTTCGGATTCACCAATCGGAATTTGGATGTTGACATCAGTGTTCTAGATGTCTAAATGTTAATCATGTCCTACATGACCGACTTTGTGTTTTGTACATAAATGTCTTTCTCATGCGTGCTTGCTCATCGGTGTCTACTAGACTATGAGTCTTGCAACGCTCTCTGTCATGAGATTTTTGGTCGAAATTCTCATGGACTTTTCTGAGTCATAGACTTTTCGAATTTGGATTCCAAGAACCTCAGCGTACTAAGTTCCTCAATCATATCATCTTTTCGATCTATGCTTGTAGATTTTTTATGCCCAAAAGGCATTTTATCCATTTTTGTGTGTGGTTCTTTATTGAGCAAGTTCCCAACTATTTTACCAAAAATTCCTGTGTTTTACTTAATCTCTGCATACGGACCTAGAAAGCCTGTTACTCCCACTTACCTTCTTGAAACCTCGTGATTCAAGATTTTCTTCATTCCTCAGGAATCAAACTTCTTTGATTACCTCTCTCAATCGAAGATTCCAACTCTTCCCTGCTTCAATCCACTGGAGGATTCCCGAAGCGAGCCTATGGACCAAACTGGACTAGAAGAATCTCATTCTTTCTTGTCTAGTTTTGGGAAACTCGGAAGTTTCCATCCTTCTCAGTTTTCTTGTTAGAAAACTAATTTACGTCTTCCGTTGACTAAATTATCAAGCTTCATGTCTTGATGAGATATGGATTCCATGTTATTTCGGCTTGATGCCAAAATCTAGAGTCGGTTTCCGTCTCTGCGCAGGTCTTTTATCTCTTCAGTAAGAATTTAATCTTCTGAGTTTGTGAGATAAGCTTTTGACCTTAAGGGCTTTTAGCACAACAATTTAGAATTCTCTTTTGTCATCTTAATTCTACACGAAAGAATTTTTCACAACTTTTAAACTCGTTATCATTTTTCGAAAAATTCAGTTTTCCCATATTATTCAACATAAAACCGTCCCCGATTGAATAACGTGATTCCAAGATCCCAGTTCTTTGGAGTAAAGCATACTAAGGCCCTGCCCTCGACTCTGTCGTTTCAGGTGAGCGAAATACTTCACTGATCATACCCTTATGACTCTTGGTTGATAGATTTCATTAATGAATGACTAATCTATCCTTTTGCCTCGAGTATCTAAAACTCTTTTGCTGATCTCGTTGAGTGGAACCATTTAGACGTGTAGGCCTCTACCATAGGCCAACCTGCATTATCCCGAGGTAGAGATGGCACTCTGCGGAGGTAGACCCACCATCACGAACAAGGGCGAAACGAGTGTCTTAATATGGATAGGCACTTCACTCAAAATTACTTTTGAGGACTTTTACGCTAGTCTAGCATGCGTTATAGTAAACTACTTCGGCTAACTTACATCCACGACATAAAGCGTTAATAAGTAAGTAAATGCATGCGAGAAAGTAAATCAAGCAGACATGGATCCTAGTATGGCCCCTAACCTAGAAGATTAAATCTCCTTTGGTTTTCTTCTTGTTTCATCTTTGGTTCGCCTTGAGCTTCTTCAATGGACCCGTAGACCCTAAACTCTAATTAGAAGGCTCTAACAATTCGCAGATCGTCTAAACTTGAAAGTAAAATTAATTACATATTTGCACCCATCCGTGTTTAAAACAAGAATAAAAGAAACACTTTCTATGGTCATACTAGTTCCCGCATTCACATCACATGCAATCATATAATATTCGAAGGCTAAGAATTACAAATGCATGATAATTAGGGAGATACTTTTGTCGACATCCTATGTCACATTACGAAACTTAAGTCTAAATTCGAAGAATTCGACTAATGGTGCGTTCCGGTTTTATCTTATATGATTTCTATAATCAAGTTTAAGAAAAACTCCGTTTTAGGCTTTTGAAAGCACGGGTCTATTTCAGAAAAATAGGTTTGATTCTTAATGATTTCCAAAATCATTTTTAAGAAAAATCCGTTTCGGGCCTTCGGGTTGCCTGGAACAATTTCGGTAAGAGTTGGGTGGAATCGGGAGAAAATTTTGACTTTCCTCGAAAGACTCCAACTCGGGTCAAGACCCGTAAAATTTCGGCCCGTGAACCTAGGTCAAACTCGGAAAGGCACGAGACAACCCTTGGTGAAGGCCCAAGACCCTAAGGTCAAGGCCTAACAAGATGGTCCGGCCCAAAGAGCTCTAGGATGCACATAGTTCTGGCCCATGCACAAATTGGCTATCGGCCAAGTACTCGGGCCGAGCTTATGCTCGATTTGGCCGAGATTAGGTGCGTCTTGGCCCGGGCCAGACGCATCCTTGCTCTCAGCCTGGGCATAGGACACGTCATTGCACTAGGCCAGGACGTCGGCTTAGGCCCACACGCGTGCTAGACGCGTCTGGCCTAAGGTCGAGCCTTAGGGTTTGTCTCGGACTAAGTTCGAGACCCCTACGCCATCCTAGATGCGTCTGGCCCTAGGTCGCAGCTGCTGGGCCATCTCGGACCTCTTCTGAGATTCCCAAAGCTCCCCAGACACATCCTCATGCGTCTAGAGGAAGCTTACTCACGTCTCGGATCAACTCTGAGACGTGCTCGGACTGTCCGAGCTCCCAGACGCGTCCCAAACGCGTCTGGTGAGGTCGCATGTGTGTCGGTGCTAGACCGAGACACTCTCGGATGCTTGGGGAGCGTCCCAGACGCGCCAGTAACAGTCCCAGATGCGACCGACTTGGACGTGCAATCCGAGTCGGTCTCGGTCAGTAAACCGAGACGCGTCTCCAGGATGCGTCAGACCAGCAGCACCTATGCAACCCAATTTTGAAAACCTTCAATTTTTTTCTTTTGCTTCTCAAGCTGTAAATCCCTTGTTTTAAGAATTTCTAAAAACCCAATTTGTTTGTTTTTGAGAGAATTCAAAAATCTATGAAGAACAACACTTTTGAAAACACTTTTCAATACCTAAATCAATCAAAATTGAATCTTTTGAGACAATTTCAATCATCAATCTTTGATAATCAACTAGGAAACTTTTGAATCCCATTCAAAATAATCAAATTCAATGTCCAAAACTTAGTAAAACTTAGTTACTTGCAAGAGGCTCTGACGCCACTGTTGGGTTATGATGGTGTTTAATAATGTTTTTTTGTGGAATCTCAGACATCTCATGTCTAACATTAGTATGCCTAGGATCATCATGCATAAACTAATAATCAACTAAGAGTTAGAGATTACCTTAATCGCTAATCCATCGAACCTTTGCAATCGCTGATAGAAGAGCAAGAGCCTCAATTGTAGCTCCTATTCTTGGGACACCAGATGGTCCACTTAATATACCACCTTGTAAGCTAGCTAGAACTCCAATTGTGGTTTGATATAGAAGAACACTTCTTCTTTGCTTGACTAGTTGATAGCTTTGGGAATTTGCTCACTTTCTCCTCTCTACATGATGTTGTAGAGTAGGAAAGCTCCAAGAGGAATTCCACACCTTATTCACTGCCCTAAGGGTCATTATAGAGAAACCTAATGAGAGTCCCACTCAAATTTGGTCTCCTAAAAGCAATTTCAATTAGATTAAGAAAATAGTAAAAAATATAAACTAGTTTTTATTCTTTGATTTCCTTGATGTAGGGGCGTCCAAACCAGGCCAAAATTGGCAGATTTGACCTTCCTTGATGTAGAGACGTCCAACCAAATCTCTAAAATAAAATGGACGGTTAGACTTATCCCCTAGATAACCGACTGAGCTGTTTTATTATAATAGAAAAAAGGATTCTTAAAAAAGTATTTTCCTCTAAGGGTCTAGAGAAAAAGTATGATGACAACTGCCTGTCGACTACTATATAGATTTGGAATTACACAAAGTATTTTTAAACCACAAACTACTGTATAGATTTGTGTTAAAATCGTTATTTTATATGATTTTAATCTCATTAGATTTAAAACTACATTTTAAACCACAAACTACTGTATAACAAAATTACCAATATATTATAATTTTTCCTGTATATTCAAGAATCATATACAATAACGATTTTAACACAAAACCATATGATCCGCCCAGATGACTTGGTTGTCATCTTCTAATGCTTCCTAAGGCTTAAGTTCGATCCAGAAATAAATCGACCACTGTATAGATTTGAAACAAAGGTTTAAAGAAGAATAAGAAGATGATGAACATTAGGTTTTCTATTTTTAACTAGTTTATGTTAATGGTCCTCAAATTAACTATTGTTTTTTTTTTTGTTGAATGGAAATTAACTATTGTTGATATTCAAGTCCTTATAGAGTTAGTTGTCTTCTTATTATATCAAAGTCAACTAAGTCAAACATAGTTGACTCCCACCGGTCAACTAAGTCAATCATAATTGTTTTCTAGTTTTAGTAAGTAAATAAAATATGTGATTTACTTGAGTGATAACGTATAAAGAAATTAATGTGATTGTGACATCTATGCTTTTAATCAAATTTAAACATTCAAATTGATTCTCCTTTTAAGACAATATCTACTATAGAATATTAGGAGATCAATGTGATTGTTGTAAGCCCTACAAATAGAGCTCGATAACTAGGTTCTTGAACATACAGGAAAAACTATTACTTCGAGTTCTTGTTAAAAAAGTATTTTCCTCAAGTTCTTTTAAGCTATTGGAATGGCCAAATTCTCCTTCACCAATACTTTCTTTCTTATTATTGTTTTATTCTCCGGTTTGTTCCTCAACCTCTACTTTACAAGTCCCATTTTTTTTCAGGATTATGATGTATATATGTATAAACTTCTCTGGCCATCTCACCTTGACGACCATAGACATGTTTCCCTCAACTTCGACCCACAAAAACCTCTGATGCACCCGGAAAGGTTGCACACCCAAGCGGAGGTATCAAGTAGTAACCGGTAAAACCGGA
Organism: Eschscholzia californica; assembly: GCF_041429995.1. NCBI lineage: Eukaryota > Viridiplantae > Streptophyta > Magnoliopsida > Ranunculales > Papaveraceae > Eschscholzia > Eschscholzia californica. The sequence continues at coordinate 36,959,862 of NW_028238420.1, read as the reverse complement.
GTCGATCCAAGGATAGGAAGGTAGTTTGGATATCGAAGGGTCTTATCCCTCGGTCTAGATATTAAGTGCTAACTTAAACTAAAAAAGAAAGGAAGAAAGATGAATAAGGGGTTTTGGTTGAAAGAGTAACAAAAAGAATAAAGCGAGTAAAACTAACTAAACAATAAATGTAAATGGGCAAGAGAGATTCGAGAGAAGAATCGGAGGAACAAGAGTTGGGAGACGGTAAGACTCGATTCGGGCAACAAATAGGCGAGAGAGGTGTCGAAGTCCGGGAATCCATAATAATAAACCTACGACTACGTATGATCCAATCTAATGTGTCGAAGTATAATCGATGTTCGACTCCTAAAGTAGATGTTTCTAAGTACTACGTATATCCGGAGATCATACTTAGTCAAACAAACGCCTAATTCGGTTAATCCCGAGTCAACGAAAGTGTCGCCTAGTCGCCTAACTATGTGAAGTGCATGACAAGACACATGAAATTATGACTTAGACTACTATCGATATCGAATACCTCGTTTCGTCTATTAACTATGTGAAGTGCTTGACAAGACACATGAAAATACGATCAAAACGATAATCGAATCAAATGAACATCAATTCATAATCAAAACATCAAATCATGTCAAACATAATCACAAATTCATCACATTTCATCTCATATAATCGACACACTTGATTTAGCTAACATGGTGAATAAGTAATAAATGAAAAGAAGATGATGAGAAATCCCCCTTTTTCGATGTGGCTCGAGGCTAGGTTCGTCGAGAAAAATGAGTCTCTAAGTATAGTCGATCTCCCCGTAGCAATTTCCTGGATTTCCCTTTAATAGTGAACTTTGGGTGTCCCCGAGTAAAAAATCAGATTTCCCCATAGCACCCATCATCATCTTCTCCATCTCAAGAACATCCACCATTAAAGCTTCACCAAGCTTTCTCTCTCTAAAGATTTTTCACCCAAAATCAAATCAAACTACATGGGAAGATAGATCAAGACATGGGGAGTAAAAGCCCTAAGGTTTTGAATCAAGAAAGTTGCCGGAAAACTCATATAAATCCGATCAAAGAAACTAGGGTTCCGGCCAAAAATCATAAAATCCGGCCAAAGTTGCTCAAATCCGTCCAAAGGGAGCTCTAATCCAACCCACGGCTGCTGTCCCGCGTACCGTCCGAGCAGGTTGCGACCATCCAGGGCTGCTGTCCCGTGAAGAACAGCAGCAGCTCCCGTGAAGAAGCTACCGTTCGAAACTATAAAGGCTGCAGCTGGAGCAGCTGTGCGCGTGAGGAAGCGACCATCCGAGATGCTACCCCGTGCTGGCCGTGCTGCTCACCGAGCTAGTGTCCCGTGCAGCTTGCTGCCGTTCTTCCTTCGTGTTCCAACCGAGCACTTGTGGTGCCGGCACCCTCCTTCTCTCTCTTTCCTCTAACTCAAACCCCCTTGCTTTTGGTGGTGAAGAAGATGATAAACCCTAGAAAACCCAAGCTTTCTCTCTCCTCCCCAATTTGTGTATTCTCTCCAAAATGTTGTATTGTTTGAATGAAGAAGAAGATGAATAGTGATGACCCCCTCCTTTTTTACTCAAACCCTAGGTCAAGACTTGACTTTGACTCAAACTTGAGTCCATAAAGAGAGGGTGCTCATATAATATTTCCTTGTCATTCTTCTTTGGGCTCTTGGGCTTGGTTGTGGGCTTCTCAACTAGAAATCCAAGGAGTGCCTTTATGGAATCCTTGTTTTAAGACCGAACCTTGACTTCTTTCTTTCACAACTTCCCCGTCCGAACTCGGAATTGACTTCCGTTTTCACCGTTGGACTCGTCTTTGACTCCTCTTCTCATTTGATTTGTTTAAAGTCTTTTTCTCTCGTTTTGGGCACATGAAATGATAGTGATAATCCGCTCCCTTTATTCCGAATTAAGTTCTTTATTCCAAATATGGTACCTAAACAAGAAAAACACATAAACTATTACAAAAAACACTCGAAAAGGACTAATTAGTCTATGTTAGGCTCCTTAAATGTGACATTTTCGTGTCACATCAACATCCCCAAACTTAAACTTTGCTAGTCCTCGAGCAAACAAAACAAAATAAAAGCCTAACTCACTTTCGGAGGAATCCCGGTTGCATTTAGCATATGCAACAAGCCGTTAAACCCCTAGGTTACCCCTAGTGGACGAGTGTTGTCTCGTGAGGGTTCCCATAGATGACACCCACAAACATCGAGTTTCAAATACACATGGGTCCAACAACCACATCATATATAAGCATGGTTCATATAGTAAAGGGTTTAAGCATGTCAAAACATAATGAATCAAGTAAACAAGTTCATGCGAAAGCTAAAGACCTCTTCACTAATGATCTTACCCTAAAGTGCAAGTGTTAAACCATAATAAGCAACATCTATGTTCCGAAGTCACAAAGCCTTCATCCCTAGTTTAGTACATTTCGCCTCGACTTTGGCCTCACGGACATACACTCCAAATATGAAATCACTCAAGAATGGTTCGCTCGTATGTGTGAGTGTGATCACTAACATGGACTCAACACATAAAAAGGGGTGAGGACAACATTTTGGAACGAATGATCTTCGAAAAGGAATTAGCCACTAAATAGAGTGGGGAAGCTCACTCGCCCTTCTCACCCACTATATCCTCTAAGAATGCTTTCTAAAGGTTAGCGGATACTAGAAATGGATGATGATGGTGGATTCCCGAGAATGTCGACTACTTCATTATAGAACTTCTCAAGCACTTCCACATTTGTTTCTTGCTTCGAATACTTATTCATGAACATGAACATAAACACATATATACAATCACATCACACACACAAAAAGAGCTAACACATGCTCAAACATACTCATGAACCACTTTATTTCTTCTTTCTTTCTTTTTTTCTTTTCTTTTCTTTTTTCACTTTTTCACTTTTTCACTTTTTCTTTTTTCTTTTTTTCTTTTTCCTTTTTTCTTTTTTCTTTTTTTCTTTTTTCTTTTTTCCTAACACAAAATCACATAAAACAAACATAACTCACACAATACTATATTCTTGCAATCAACTTTTTCCATTTTATACTTGCTTTGACATTCTCCATTCTTTTCTTCTCATGTCTTCATTCTCGGGATATAAGATGATGGATGATGATGGAGTATCCGCCTTCCTCTAGTTGACACTCTTATTGGGTTTCACGGACTACAAGGGCAAGGTTAATTCGCTATCCTAATGTCACTCTTAGTGGCTAAGGAAGTTGAGCACACGAGATCAAATTAGCTCTTTTATAAGTTACGAGGTTGAGTAGCTCTTCATTCTACTCGGAGTTAGCGCGGAAGAGTACACTCAAAGGGCAATTTAGGCTTTGAGCTCTCACATGGGTTAAGTCTCCACTAATGACTACTCTCGGTCTCTTAGAGATGTTTCTTCTTCACTAAGATGTTACTCCCATAGTGTAACACAAACACTCAAAGACTCGACTTTAATGCAAAGACCATTAGCAATCACAAAACTCATCAACTCGACACGTATGCATCAACATTCTTAAAACTATCACTATAATCACATGCAAGTCTACTCAAAACGTTCAAAAATTTTCAAATTTTTGGCTAATTTGAACCCTTTTGTCTTTGAAACCCATGGTCATGCATTGGTTATGGTCATATCCCGCATCCCCAAACTTAAAACTAACATTGTCCTCAATGTTCTAAGCATACACTCACCAAAAGATAAAGAGGCACATCAATTTAAAGAGAAGAGTGGAAAGATATTACCATAACCGAAGGAGATAAAAGATGATACTACCAAGACTCATGTATAACGAGGTTCCAAGTTGATGCCAAGCTCACGCCATCCCCAAACTTGGAACAAACCACGCCTTAGAAGTAAAACATATAAGAAATGCTCCTTAAAATAACCAAAACATAATGAGAATGGAGCACATAAAAAGCAAGACCATATAAAATGACCACTCACGCGGGATCACTCGATTGCATTTAGCTATGCAATTAGCCTTTGATTCTCTTATTTTCACACAAGAGCACGAGTTATGTCTCGCGGAGGCTTTCCAGAGATGCTACCCACAAACATCAAGACCCATCTCAATTGGCCTAACGATCATATAGCAACAGACGGAAGATTTGGGGGTCAACCCAAAGAAAGCTATATACAAAAGCTAAAAGTCTCACAAGAATATTAAACGAAAGAAGTGCAAGTGAGACTAAAAGCGAAAAGAAGCCATCCCCAAACTTAGTGGATGCACGGTCCACTAAGTGCGCATATATGCTAGGGGCGACGACTAAACAGTCGTCAAAAGGATCAACATACAAATGAAGGGTCAGGAAGTCAGTCGAAGGTAAAAAGTCATCCTCAAGCTTAGTGGATAGAACATCCACTAAGTCCTTAGACATGCTAGGGAAGACGTCCGAAGTGTCCCAGAAGGGGTCAACAACCGAGTCTGAGATCATGTGGAAGGTCGAACTAAACTCTAAGGGTAAGGCAATATGTTCGGGGACCAAGTCAAGGTCCGTGGTTTCCTTAGGGAAATAATCCAACAAGCTATCCACTATCTCTCTAACTACTATGTCATCGACGTCCTTAAAGGCATCGGGAGCCTCAAAGTTAGGCATAACACCTTCCATTCTACATAACCCATCCAAATAATCACAAGTGGTAAAAGTTGGAAAGTTCAACATCGTGTGATCCCCAAACTTGCTCGTAGAGCTATCATCCTGAACATTAAAATCTAATGTAGTCGGATCATGGTGAGATGACAATGGTCGAGGGATTGAGCAATAAGGTTCATCGGTCAGTTCAGACTCTAAGGGTCTATCAAGAGCTTCTTCGACATTTAACTTAAGACTAGAGTTAGGTGTATTACCCTCACCATCATTCATAGTCTCCTCTTGAGTTTGGGGTGCGCAAACCCCTTCCTCGTCGACGATAGGCTCTGACTCAAGTCTATCAACAATTTTGAGAAGCCGTTCCGTGATCTCCGTTATATCTCGATTAAATCTAGTTTGGTACTCTAAAATTGCTTGGAGAGTGTCTTCAGACATCTCCTCGTAATAAGGCACATGAGTATTACTAGACGAAGACTCTCGCGGAACACGGATCATGGGACAATACTCGGTCAAATGGTCTAAGCTCGCACAAATAGCACAAACCGGGTTAATGGTCTCCAAGGTCCTTTCTTCACTACCTTCATGTATATACATAGACTCGACTCTTTGAGTGGAATCATCGAGTCGAGAATTGTCATCACTAAGTGAACCGTTCATATATGCTTGTCGATAGTCACGAAGACTTCGACGTGGTCGATCAATACTAATGGAACTACGGTTATCAAATGACAAATCCATACATGAAGGTGTGGTCATCTCAAATTCTTGTCGATAGTCTCGAAGACTCCTACGGGGTTGGTTACCCTCATACTCATAATTCCAAAAACCATGTTCATGACGAGTCTGACCGACTCCATACATCCGTCGATATTCACCCATGGTCATCCTAGGTCGGTCAGACTCAACTCGCCTATTCCTATCACTAGTCGTAACATTCCTATATAAATTTGAGTAGTCCTGATGACTTGTAGATGGTCGACTAGTGTTGGAAAGGGTTCGCATAAGGTCATTCTCATCAAATGACCAACTTGCCATGATCTCACAATGTTCAAGGATACTAACACACAATTGCAAAACGGGAACAAACACTTATAGACTAACAATCACACACAAGTAAAGAAGAAGAGATATAATGTGATACTATCGAGTATTCCTCTCCTTTCGTTCGCCTTTTCCTTGGCTTCTCGATTCCTTCCTTTTCCTTCGCCATTATGTCACTTTTGGCTCTTTTCTCGAAAACGGTACCTAAAAAGAAGATAAAAACTACAAAAATAAATAAAGAAAAAACGTCTAAGAAAGCAACTAACACAAGACTAATGGACAAAACAACAAACGCTATCCTAACTACTAAACCTATCCCCGGCAGCGGCGCCAAAAACTTGATGCACCCGGAAAGGTTGCACACCCAAGCGGAGGTATCAAGTAGTAACCGGTAAAACCGGAGTCGATCCAAGGATAGGAAGGTAGTTTGGATATCGAAGGGTCTTATCCCTCGGTCTAGATATTAAATGCTAACTTAAACTAAAAAATAAAGGAAGAAAGATGAATAAGGGGTTTTGGTTGAAAGAGTAACAAAAAGAATAAAGCGAGTAAAACTAACTAAACAATAAATGTAAATGGGCAAGAGAGATTCGAGAGAAGAGTCGGAGGAACAAGAGTCGGGAGACGGTAAGACTCGATTCGGGCAACAAATAGGCGAGAGAGGTGTCGAAGTCCGGGAATCCATAATAATAAACCTACGACTACGTATGATCCAATCTAATATGTCGAAGTATAATCGATGTTCGACTCCTAAAGTAGATGTTTCTAAGTACTACGTATATCCGGAGATCATACTTAGTCAAACAAACGCCTAATTCGGTTAATCCCGAGTCAACGAAAGTGTCGCCTAGTCGCCTAACTATGTGAAGTGCATGACAAGACACATGAAATTATGACTTAGACTACTATCGATATCGAATACCTCGTTTCGTCTATTAACTATGTGAAGTGCTTGACAAGACACATGAAAATACGATCAAAACGATAATCGAATCAAATGAACATCAATTCATAATCAAAACATCAAATCATGTCAAACATAATCACAAATTCATCACATTTCATCTCATATAATCGACACACTTGATTTAGCTAACATGGTGAATAAGTAATAAATGAAAAGAAGATGATGAGAAATCCCCCTTTTTCGATGTGGCTCGAGGCTAGGTTCGTCGAGAAAAATGAGTCTCTAAGTATAGTCGATCTCCCCGTAGCAATTTCCTGGATTTCCCTTTAATAGTGAACTTTGGGTGTCCCCGAGTAAAAATCAGATTTCCCCATAGCACCCATCATCATCTTCTCCATCTCAAGAACATCCACCATTAAAGCTTCACCAAGCTTTCTCTCTCTAAAGATTTTTCACCCAAAATCAAATCAAACTACATGGGAAGATAGATCAAGACATGGGGAGTAAAAGCCCTAAGGTTTTGAATCAAGAAAGTTGCCGGAAAACTCATATAAATCCGATCAAAGAAACTAGGGTTCCGGCCAAAAATCATAAAATCCGGCCAAAGTTGCTCAAATCCGTCCAAAGGGAGCTCTAATCCAACCCACGGCTGCTGTCCCGCGTACCGTCCGAGCAGGTTGCGACCATCCAGGGCTGCTGTCCCGTGAAGAACAGCAGCAGCTCCCGTGAAGAAGCTACCGTTCGAAACTATAAAGGCTGCAGCTGGAGCAGCTGTGCGCGTGAGGAAGCGACCATCCGAGATGCTACCCCGTGCTGGCCGTGCTGCTCACCGAGCTAGTGTCCCGTGCAGCTTGCTGCCGTTCTTCCTTCGTGTTCCAACCGAGCACTTGTGGTGCCGGCACCCTCCTTCTCTCTCTTTCCTCTAACTCAAACCCCCTTGCTTTTGGTGGTGAAGAAGATGATAAACCCTAGAAAACCCAAGCTTTCTCTCTCCTCCCCAATTTGTGTATTCTCTCCAAAATGTTGTATTGTTTGAATGAAGAAGAAGATGAATAGTGATGACCCCCTCCTTTTTTACTCAAACCCTAGGTCAAGACTTGACTTTGACTCAAACTTGAGTCCATAAAGAGAGGGTGCTCATATAATATTTCCTTGTCATTCTTCTTTGGGCTCTTGGGCTTGGTTGTGGGCTTCTCAACTAGAAATCCAAGGAGTGCCTTTATGGAATCCTTGTTTTAAGACCGAACCTTGACTTCTTTCTTTCACAACTTCCCCGTCCGAACTCGGAATTGACTTCCGTTTTTACCGTTGGACTCGTCTTTGACTCCTCTTCTCATTTGATTTGTTTAAAGTCTTTTTCTCTCGTTTTGGGCACATGAAATGATAGTGATAATCCGCTCCCTTTATTCCGAATTAAGTTCTTTATTCCAAATATGGTACCTAAACAAGAAAAACACATAAACTATTACAAAAAACACTCGAAAAGGACTAATTAGTCTATGTTAGGCTCCTTAAATGTGACATTTTCGTGTCACATCAACCTCCTCCTATGAGATGATTATGTGTAGACGAGCAATATAAAAACATTAGTTTTGTTCATAAAGTTTGTGTCTAGTTTTAATATTTGATCTCATTTTGTTGTGTAGTTTCAACAATGGTGGCGCAACAAACACAAGCATGCACCGAAGATGTACTTTACTACGACAATAATTGTGAATTTGTTGCATGTTTCCTAAGTTGCAGTGACAAGCATGAAGATGGACTTTCAAGGTGTGAGGGCTACAAATGTGTTTGTCGCTATGATTGTCACTAATTCAAATAGAATATTTATATGTTCTGCGCTTAAGATAAATAAATTCATGAATACTTAGTTATCTATGTTCTATACCTTTTGTTTTTGTTTTTCTTCTTAGTGTCTTATTCTTATTCTTCTTGATTCCAACTGATCCAAAATTAATGTTTTACATAACCATTTTGTCGATGAACCTACTTAAATATTTTGATCCCTAATGAGTCTTTTCAAACTTCGACTTAAATGTCAAATTTGATCGCACTAAACAAAATTTCTTAACTATTACCAATCGCATGGTTCTCAACCTTTCTCATCAAAATTAAAGGGCCCCCATCGTTAAAATGAACGATTATATATATATATATATATATATATATATGTCCCTCTAGTTTCTATTCTGGTTGAGAAAATAATTTTGGGCCAAAACGAAATATTCCCCACAAATCATTTTTAATTTTTTTTTTTTTTTGAGAAATCGACTATGATCTACGTTAGTCGTTACAAGGCATTGATGCATCATAAAGATGTGATGAGCACAATAACCGCCTAATTTAAACCATAATGATATAGGCCTAAATCCCGACAATATGAAAGAGGCCTAAACCCCGACAATATGAAGAGCACGATAACCGCCTAATTTAAACCATAATGATAGAGGCCTAAACCCCGATAATATGAAGAGCACGATAACCGCCTAATTTAAACCATAATGATAGAGGCCTAAACCCCGACAATATGAAAGAGGCCTAAACCCCGACAATATGAAAGAGGCCTAAACCCGACAAATTTATTACAATATTTACTTTATATATTGCCTAAATTAGATGGGATAAATCTTGATGGCAAACTGCTTCTATCGAGACTCGATCTCACGACCTCATGGGCTTAAGAGAGGTGTCCAACCATTACACCAAAGGGTGGTGGAGGAAGGACATTTACAAAACAAGAAAATAATTGTTAAAATGAACTAACGATTTTGGAAAAAAAATCAATTTTGAATGTACAAATAATATGAGGTAAAAAAGAAAGTAGCCACAAACTATGGGGCCAAAAGGGAAATAAATCCATCTATTATATTAAAACAGGTCAGTCGGTTATCCAGGGGATAGGTCTGGCCGTTCATTTTATTTTAGAGATTTGGTTCGGAATACATCCGACGGATAATATAAAATCTTTTTATGTAAATACACTAAAAAAAGAAAATCATTCAAAATTGGTTAGAATAACTACCCACATATTTCTCTTCCTATTTTTTTTCTCCCACAGATTATATAAATTACCAACTTTACAGTAGAAAATCGAGGGAGAGATCTAAATAACTAGCCCACTTTCCCATATCTTTCTAATTTCTAAATAACTAACCCACTCTCTCATATCTTCCTAATTTCTCTCTTAACCCTAACTATATACCCAACAATTATGGGAGAAGATCTCTCTTCCACATTCTTGATCGGTTTTTTTTTATGAAAAACTTTCTAAAATAACTACTTCGAAAATATATAAATAGGACTCTTGCGAGACTGATATCTTTTCACTGTAACTCTAAATCAAACTTAAAAGAAACTATACAAAATGAGAAAAAGATAAGAATTACAAACAAACAAAGAAAAAGAAAAATGTGATCTTAGTAAAACTTTGAAAGTGTGATTGATGATGGAACGAAGAGAAAAAATAGCAAAAAACTGACTTAAGTATGCTTAGATAGTAGTTATGAAAACTAAATAGAGAAGGTTGGAGATAATCGTGGAGGAAGTGGGGGAAATAAGGAATGTGGGTGGAGAGAGAGGAAATTGACGTGGGCAGTTGGTTGTGGTGTTGCTTCCAAATTTACCCTTTTAGCATATGCCTAATTACTTACTCACATTGTGTACCGTTGGATTTGATCTAAAATAAACTTAAAACATAAATGGACGGGCAGACTTATACCTCACATAACCGACTGACCTGTTTTAATATATAGGATATAAATTTGTAATCTGATTCAAAAGTCTACGAATATTTGCTTTCAAACATACCAAAGAATGAAAATGTTTAAGAACAAGAAAAACTAGGTAGATTCTAGACAGAAATTTCGTATGGCGGAGTTTCATGGGAGAGGATGCTTTTAAATATTGAAGTTATTTCTCAAATGACCCCTACCTATCTAGCCCCCTAGTTTATCGAAAATACTTAGATGACCCCCTTTTGTCGTTACCTTCACATAACTGTTGAAGTCAGATTTTATAATCCAAAGTTACCTTTCTTTTCATTCTTTCACATCAACTCTCTTTTTCCCTCTCTTTAAAAACTCCAACTTTCAAAAATTTCTTTAGCATCATCTGTTGCAGAGCGATCGTAAACAAACTCATCTGATCCCACAACATCATACATTTTCATTCCCTTCATCAATTCAACATTGAAAAGCTTTTGAGCCAGCTTATTGAAGCCTTATTCCGAACCAGGAGCTAGGTTCTTATCCATATGAACTTTCAACGATATTTTCCAATTAGCATTTTTTTATCTCTTCTATGAAGCAATTCTTTTCCACTCCCAAAATCTCATAATAATCCTTTTTGTTTCCTTATTCTTTAACAAGAGAAATTTGTTCCTCAGTGTAAGTCCTTTGAGAATTTGACAATGAAGATCCATCTGAAGAAACTATATGTTTAAGAGTCGAATTGCTCGTCGCCGACTTAGCTGAAAATGAAGATCCATTCACGTTTGGCATTAAAAGAAGAACATCGATTCACCAGATTATCTCTCTAGACTATATAAAAGATCAACAGAAAGAGTCAGATCCAATCGATGCTCTATGGTAATTAACTTCAAAGCACGACTACAATCCCCAATTTATATTGCTTCTTTTCTGATCACCAGGCATTTTAAAATTTCAGTGAATTTACTTATGATCAAATAAATTTCATATATTTATTAGAATATGATTTGAGAATCCTTGTTTTATGGTTCCATATGTGAAAACTAGGGCGTCATGATCTTTCTTCTCCTTCTGAGTTTGATTCGTCTCATCTAGACCCATATTTTACTTTCTCTCACTAGAATTCTATTGTAATTACTTGTTTCTCTGGTTTTTCTATTTCAAATGTAATTTTTAGAGAGAAACACACAATTGGGAAAGATGAACTGATTAAAAAGATAAAGGGATTGATGGGAGAGAAAGTTTTTAGAGAGCGAGAAGAGAATTGATGTGAATGAATTAAAAAAATACGGTAACTTTGGAATAGAAAATCTGACTTTAACAGTCCTGTGACGGTAACGGCAAAAAAGAGTCATCTGGGATAGTCGATAAACTAGGGGGTTAGGAGGGATTTTTGGGAGATGCAGGTGTCAATGACGGAAGGCCCCAATAACTGAGGCGCCTTTAAGACTTCCTTAGTAGGAGAAATGTTAGCCCAGAGCCCCAGACAAGATCCGGTACTTTTATTGGACCTTCGGTTGCTTCCGCCGAGTCTCAACTCAACAGTCGGAAAAACCATTAAAACTGAGATACTAAATTTATCTGTCTTTCTTCCGATCATTCATGGCTTCTTCGAGTTCCAGCCATATGAAAGACGAAGATGAAGACGAAACCCTCGAAGAAGAAGAAGAGGTACCTCTTTTGAATCTCAAATACTCCTTTATAGTTTTTCTTATACCTCAGATCTAATTTTATGTACATCTCTTGATTCATTTGGATCCCTAAAAATTTACTAATTCTAACCTATTGTGATCCCTTCCGATTAGAATACTGTGAGTATCATTTTCCAATCAAGTGCTAATATTCGATGATAAAGATCGTAACATTTTGAGGAATTCTTGCATCAATTTGTTAGTTTCAGTTGCATTTTCAGTTAGTCCTAGAGATTATTTATTACTCATTGCTCTTTGAAGTCCAAAGTTTCAGTTTTTCTATTAAATGTGCAGTGTGAGTGAAATCTGGTTCTTAAGTTTGATAGTGATGAACAAATGAGCAATTTATGGTGTGTTTGGATGGCGGAATCATGAATCCGCGGATTCATGAGTCCTTGGGATTCATGATTCCACGGATTCATGAATCCAAGTAATATTTTTTGGCTTGTTTGGCAACTAAGAATCCTATGATTTATTATTATTTGAGTATTTTTAAACGTCTTTAGAAAAAATATGATTTTTGAAGAAAACAATGATTTTGAAAAAAAATAATGATTTTGTAGAAGGAAATATTTTTTTGTTGATTTTAAGTTTGAAATTTAGGCTCATTAATCCAAAATCCCAGCAAATCCTAGGGGGTAGGGTGGGAATTTGGTCCAATACAAATTTTGGAATTAGGAATCCTTTGGATTCAAGAGTCCTAGGATTCTTGGTAGCCAAACAGACCAAGGATTCATGATTCCTACCAAATTCCACTTTTGATAGGAATCCTACTTAGGAATCCTGCAACCAAACACACCATTAGTTTATTTTTAGTAAGGACTTGGAATTTGATTTGAATCTATTGCAACCCAGCTTTATATTTGAACTCTAATAGTTCCCGAAGAATTCGTCAATATGTTCGTTATCTATTTACAATACTTGATAAGCTGCCAAAAAGAAGAGTTCCAATATAGAGCTTTAACTTATCGCAATGAATTCTTTCACGATTTTCTCATAACTCATTACTATTGTTGCTGTGCACTTATCGAAAAGGTTATTCTGTTTGATTGATGGGGTTGGGGTTGGGTTTGGGTAGTCTAACCAAGATTCATTTTTTTCTCAACAGTTTGGAAGGTTTGATGATTTCACTCTTGCCTCTTCATGGGAAAGGTATCGTTTATTGACTCATTAATTTTTGTATCGAATTATGGAGTAACTATTTTTTGGCTGATGAAGTGACTTAGCAATTCCTGTAATAATTATACATTTACTTTTTTAACCTCCAGATTCATATCTGAAATAGAGGCTGTTTGTAGACTGTGGCTTGCTGATGGTCCGAAGCACCTACTGGTTAGTTTTCCAATTTTTTCATTCCCTATATCAATTATGGGTTCTGTTTTCATCATGGTTGTTATTTCTTTTGCCTAAAAGTGCGTTGTTATTGTCCTACTGGAGACAATACTTTCCTGTAATTGTATTTTTTCTCACCTCTACTAAGTGTAGGCCTTCATTACTTATAATGAGAGCATCGGTTTACATTTCGCTTTCCATTTTTCAAGATTCTTGTTTTTTCTGATTAGTTCTCTTGTACTAGTATTAATACTGCATTCTGTTCCGTATAAAGAATTTTAGTCTTTGTTATCAACATTTCTATTTTCTGATGAACTACATGTTCTTCGTACTTGGATATTTCCAGTTTCAACCTGGTTAAGCTCCGTCTGACATAGCTTTCTTTGATTCAGGATAAGGGCGCGGTGTGCTTGGGTTCTCAAAAAAACTTATACAAAGTAAAATCCGAGCTAAAATATGGCATGAAAATGTATTGCTTGGACTATTACTTTGAGATCAGCAATGAAGGTACTAATAATGCTATGTAGTTGGTCTCGGTCTAGATCTCGGTCCGGCCGAAGGCCGAGACCTAGACGAGACGGACCGAGATTCTCGGCCGAGACAGCAAATTTAGCTATTTAGCTAATGGCCTACTACTAAGGCATAAAATAAATCCTAATCTACTAAAATTAGGTTCTTGTGTTCTTTACTTCTTTCTTAGTTCTTATTTCTAGTTTTTACGACTTATTCTAACTTAATTGTATAAATAAATCCTAATCTACTAAAATTTTGAAAGTTTCTGAAGAATTTTCGAAGTTTCTATAAGGCATAAAACCTAAAAATTCTGTATAGTATTATTGCTTTTTATATTAGATTCATTTGGGAATACAATAAGTAGTTAATATTTAAGAAAATAATAAATAGTAGTACACAATTAGGTCTAAGAGTTTGTCAAAAAGAAGTTCCAAATATTTAGAAATTACTGTCTCGGTCTCGGGTTGTCTTGGCCGAGTTTCATCGAGAATCTCGATCAAACCCTAACTCGGGGTCTCGGCCGAGTCTCGTCTCGGGAGAGGGCCGAGACCGAGACGAGACGAGAGATTCTCGGGCGTCTCGGCCGAGACCAACCAGATAGTAATAATGTTGATACACTTTTTGCAAACACTCTATACGATAATACAAGGTCTGAATTTTCCATTTGCTTGATTCTGTAGGCAAAACTCCGGACTGGAATGATAATTTGCATCAGTTGCAATTGTCTTTCGGAGTAACAGATTTTCTGGTAAGTGGTTTCAGCTTATCGGTTTGCTAATCTCATTTTACTTTCAGGTTTTCATCATCAGGAAATTACAAAGTTATTTATCAATTATTAGGGAAGCATTACAACTGTTTCCCTGTTTTAGTTTTTCACTGCCTCTAACTTGCATCGTGAATGTTTTATTGCAACTACACCAACTCGGTTTGAGTAGGAATAGGAGAAGTTAGGTCTCTGGGCCACACATTGACACACATTATTATCTTAGTTTTCAGTCCCTTATTCTTACATTTACATAAAAGAGGTAAGCTCAACTGTTATTTTACGGTCCTAACATGATTCTGTGCGAGTGGAGTATAGACAAGTTGTACATACGAACACCACATTTTACCCACTTAGCTGACTTATATTTCCAGCGGGACTATTTGATTGTGATGTTTGGAGTTTGAGTATATGAGCATGTGACAGGGAAAAACTACTAAAACGGAAACTTCATGATATGCAGAGTGCAGACATTTTACGATATACTTAAGAATTTATAGGTTAAACTTAGGAGTTCATTAGTGACATTCTAATGGGTGATTAATCCACTCATGTCACTTAATGAGCCTAAGATCCATTTTTTGATTGGTGGAGAGGAGCTTCTAGCCTCCTGGCTGTATTTCTTTCTGGCGTGGTTGGGAGTTCCTCCACCTGTTGGTCCCCCCCACCCACTATGGTGAGGATAGTTACTCCACGGTTGACAAAATTTTGTCAGTGCAGCTTTAGTTGTGGTTCTTTGAGCTGCGTGAAGTGCGTGCTTGAGGTGTGCGTATCTGTGTTGAGTCCAGACCCTCCCTCTTTGCTTGCTTGAATTGTAGTTCTCGTTAGATTCAAGTCTGACTCCTTTTTTGATAAACTTGTCAGGCTTTCCTGCTCGAACTAGTGTTTAAATCACGTCTTTAAATGTCTACAGCCTTCAGTTGTGACTGTTCTCCCTGTGGAAGGCACCAAGTAGAGGTGTCCTGCGGCCCTTTTGCAACTCTGCTTGGCTTCGGCCGTAGTAGTTGTATTGCATTTCTCTTGATAAGAACCTAAGTAGTACGACTCAGACTCGGACTCGGCTCGGCCAAGATCCGAGTCAGGGGGCGAGTCAGCCGAGTCACTCGGCCGAGTCAGCCAGAGTCGATCTCATTGCTTCCCATAAGTAGTTACTAATGTATGTACTCCATATAATATGATTAATACGGCAATTCAAAATGTAATCATGTTCAAACTTCAAAACTGAAAATTAACAACTACTCTGCAACTTTCTAAAACTATGTTTTGGTAGTTTAAATATTTTATTCAGAAAATCCTTTGGTATATTTTGAATACTTACTACTAATAAATTTTTCTTTTTATGTCTAAAAAATCTTTTGGTATTCTAAAGATTTTAAATACTTACTACTAAATTGCAACTTTCTATAACTATGTTTTGGTATATTTCTAGAAAATCTTTTGCTATTCCAAAGGTCTAAATACTTACTACTAATAAACTTTTTAATTGCAACTTACTACTAATAATCTTTTGAAAGAAACGGAAAATTTTGGTATTTCTAGAATATTTTCAAAAACAGAATTAATATGTGACAAATAAAGGAAAAAAAATTGGCATATACTAGTAACGACCCGAGTCAGATCCGAGTCAGGACTCGGCTCGGTGTATGTCCGAGTCCGAGCCGAGTCCCGAGTCACTCGGCTGACTCGGCCGAGTCGTACTGCATAGATAAGAACTTCCAAAATCTTTTCCCTCCTCACATTCAAGGGGGCGTCCTCTCTTACTGTGGCCTTGATTTCTTGAATCAATCTCTATCGTGCGCCATTGGATGTTTGTCCTCCTCACTTCCTCTTCTCCGGTGGTGGCTTATGTTGTGATCTGCTTGAGGTTTGCTCTTAGTTTATCTTGCGGAGCCATTCCTCTGCTACTATGAAAATTTGTACTTTGGTGATCAACTCTGCCTATGAGGAGATGTGTGCTCCTTACTCCTTTCTCCAGAGCAGCCTGGCTATGCCGTTGTTTAGATGGGGGTTTGCACTATCTTGTTTCTGACCCTTGCCAGTAACTTTTTAATGTCTCGCTTCGGCTTTGGACCAAATTTAGCAGATCTTTAAGCTCTTTTCTGGCATTTTGCTGCTGTAAAAACCCGTGTAGAAAGCTGTGGACAGTTCTTTCCAAAAAAATCTTGCTGCCCTTTTCAGAACCGTGGGAAATACCCGACTCATACTTGGCTCATGCGTGGTTGTAAAAATCATGATAGCTACATAGTCATGGATGAATGCTTCTGGGCCGGCAAACGCACCATAGGTCTTAAGGACGACTGGGCATTTGAAATCCTGTGATCTCTCAGTTTTCATAATTTCTAAGCTGAAGGGTGGTGGAGTAAACTTACCCACTCGTGGAGTATCCTCTGCTATCTTTTTTTCACTTTCGCAAGTTGTTGCACCATTAATGATCCAAAGGAAGGTCCTTCCTCCCCGTGTTCCCATTCCAGAACATGGATCGGTGGAGATCCGCGGTCTTTTCTCTCTATAGCTGAGGCTACTTCCTTATGCTCCTTTTGGAGCCTTTGCATCACTCTGTTTCTCTTCTTGCTTCTTCCTTGCTGTTTAATCCTCTTTTTCTCGGAGTTTCATTATGACCTCTAAATCGTATCATTATTGATGCAAGGAGTAGGATTAGTAGGTGTGGCAAACAAATTCCTTACGAAAGATTGAAGAGGTTCTCTTCTTGCCATCGTCTCGTTCCGCATTCTCAGAAGAGTTGTTTGCATCATGGATAAAGCATTTGCATCTCGTTTCTTTTCTTCCTTTAGGTGAGCAATTTCTGTTGCTAAACCACCTTCTCCAGACATGATAATTTTAGATTTTAGTGATCGAATGTACTGTGATTGAATTTGTGAAAACGAAATAATAAGAATTGTTGACTTCGTGTTCAATGAATGTTTGGGATTGCTGAAGTGACACCCGTTCCTCGAGCGCCAAAGTGATTGCTGAGCCAAATATTGGTTAATTTTGACCAGCCAAGAAGTCAACAGATTGCCAGTAACTGACGTACAAGACCCACACACCCAAAAGCAAACCCTCGCCAAAGGCATCATGAGGGTGGATCTGACAGCGAGCTCTACCACCTGAGCCCAATTCTAATTAGAGAGTTTGTGTGTGTGTGTGTGGGAGTCCTCTAGGCACCTTGAATCCTGTTTTGCCCAGAGAAAAGCATGGAGGTGGATCTGAGTCAACCATGCCCTCTGAGCTCTGCTCTGATCAGAGAAACAAAGTAGAGAGATCGACTGGAGGACTGGAGTAAGCTCGACGCCTCGAAGCTCTGCTATGCCTAAAGAGGACAACAATGACGCGAAAGGCCAGATAAAGCCAAAGATGCGCTTTTCATACACGAACAGTTATGTGTTAGAAGAATTATTAGTGTCAGAAGACACACACAATGACGCGAAAGGCCAGATAAGCCGAAGATCCGTTTTTCATACACGAACAGTTATATGTGTTAGAAGATTTGTCAGTGTCAGAAGACACACACACAACCAATATTATCTTGCAAATGGCCATACACACACGGTCATCATCAAAGTCGGTGCCTTACCGCCACATCATCTCGACCGTGCATCGCCATAACCCCCAAGCATATCAGGTTAGCCCTAAAAGGGGATCATCTTCACTCCCACTCGTTGAACTATTTCCTTAAATTAGAAAAAACACCTCAGTGACTTGTGCGTCAGAGTATCTTCTCGCTTTTTTTGCAGATTCCTTTTCTACCCGAGACCTGTCAGAGAAGAACATCCGATAATGAGATCTGAAGAGTATTTTATCAGGAAGATACGATGGTGTCGAAAGTGATTTTCCGGGAACATTGATCCTATAAGCTCTCTTGAATGTCCTTCAGAACTAATAATGCTCAACTCCGTCAGTTTAAGTAATTCAGTGAGAGCGTAAAAGAATCGTCCCCCTTTAGTACAAACTTAATATGCTTATATAGGTAGAGTTAGCGATGGTAAAACGCTAGCTGAGATTATGAGGTGTGAAGACACCGACTTGATGAGAGTCACGTGTTATGGCCGTTAGAAGGTAATATCTGATCGAGTGTATCTTCTGATACCGTCAGATCTGTTAACAATAATGGTTTGTGTACGAAAAGCGGATCTTTGCATTGTCTGCCCTTTGTGTGATTGTCGTTCTCTTCGGGCAGAGTAGAACTCGAGGTGTGGAGTTGACTTTTACAGACGTCCCTGCTTTGTCTCTCTAATCAGAGCAAGCGTCAACGGTAGAGTTGACTCATATCCACCTCTTTACTTGCCTCGACGGAGAGCAGAGCTCAAGGTGCATAGCTGACTTCTACAGTCCTTCCCAGTTTGCTTCAAGACTCAATAAGGCTCAGAGGCAGAACTGACTCGGATCCACCTCTTTGCTTGTCTTTGAGCCAGTGCATGCTCCAAGCTGCCTAAGAGACTCATGCTGCCTCCCAACACAATCTGTCTGGCTAGAGTTGGGCTCAGGTGGTAAAGCTTTGTCGGATCCACCATTTGATGGCTCTATTGAGGGCTTGCTCGTGTGACCATGGGCACTGACACGTGAAGCGTTGGTCAATCTGTTGACTTCTTGACTGGTCAATGCTAACCAATATTTGGCTCAACAAAAAGTTTTTGAGTCTCCTATATTTTGTTATCATCCATTTGTTTGTTATCATATTCTTCCATTTCTATTCATGCATTTTTTTATGATGTTACTAGTCACTATGTCTATCTTCTATCAATGTTTTAATTTTTAAAATGTTTAAGGTGTATTCCTTGAGGCAGTTACCTGATGCCTCGAGGCATACTTATTTGAACCCGAGAATAAAACATGTGCTTCTGAAGTCGCTTATTATTTTTTAGTTGGGCAACAGAAAAACATTAATATTTTTGTTATTAATACTTGAAAGTTTATATTATGGTAGTAAAATTGGAAAAACTATGTTATGGTTTTACATAATTGATGTCATTTTCCTTATAAACAAATAGTTAACGCCTTTACGCATCAAAATGTACGCCTCAAGGCGCCTCTCCTATGACTATAGTTAGGTGCAAGATGTGTGTTTAGACAATAATTTGATCCAATCTCATGAAATTGTGAGGTGTCATTTATTTTTATTTTTTATTTATGAAAAACTATCATTTCATCTCATGTACCAACAGGTTATTGCACCACTAAGTGCTAGTGGTGTTGTCCTAGATGCACCCGAGGCTACGAAACTTTTAAGTGCAACTGCAATTGCTTTATCGAACTGTGAAAGGTACGCTTTCGATTAAAAATTTGCTACACAATTTCTTACATAAATATTAAAGGGCTTAGGTAATGCAAAGCACTAGAGTGGCATCTTTGACTAAAATCTTATAGGATTTTGGTATTCCTTATCCCCTTTCCTGTTCTCGCTTAACTGGAGTGTCCGTCTATTTCCGTCATAGTTTGCCATAACTGTACACGTGAAACTTAATCCTTTTATATTATCTGACAAAAATTTGTCTATTTTGAATCCTGTCTTTTTGTTTCTTTTGCTTTTCAGTACATGGCCAGCATTTGTTCCTGTACATGATCCTTCCCGGAAGGCTTATATAGGTATTCAGAATATGGGTACAGTTCTTACTAGAAGATTTGAAGCAGATCATATTGGTAGCCAGGTTCCAGTAAAACTTATGCATTTGGAGGGGTTATATGAGTTGTTTGTTTCTAAGTTTGTAAGTTACTCCAACACCTCTTACCTATACCGTTTCTTCATTTCTTGTACAGAAAATCCGCCAGTATATACCCATCGCAGGATCCATCAAATGTGGAGTGGAATCACTTCTAAGATGAGCTCTGCCTTTGTTTTATTTTTTTCATGTAAACTTGATAGTAGCGCGTTTCGTTGTTGTCCCTGATATCTATTACTTCTATGCTGCTGTAAACACGTAGCCTTTGTCATTCGACTGTAGTATCCATCCATCAAGATCTTGTACATCTTAAGATCCATATGCAAGAAAGTAGATTCCACACTGAAAAAACTTGCCGTTCCCATTTGAACATAATCAAAGAGATCCACCTAATCATTAATCATTGGAAAATCGTCTGAGGGGTTGTAAATCAGGATTACGTGGCAGCATGATGTAACCCTCTTAAGTTCCATTCAATCAACCTCAAATCAATAATGATTTGACTTGAGTAACAAAGTTGGGCCTTATTAAAGGAAGGGTTCTTAAAGAAAAATAATCCCTAAAACATCTTCCTGGAACAACCTCTATCAGTATCTTGTTCTTGGAAATTTATGTATATAAAAAAAAAATTCCACGAGTGCTTCTGGCCTATTGGTTGAAAATCATCTCCTTATTAAATTGAACTGATGCAGAAAGCCTAGTTTCTTCCTTAACATTCATAGCAAGTCTATTTTGCTCTTCTCTTACCAGTACTTTTGTTTGACATTGAAGGCCTTCTCTTCAACGGATCTCTCCACAAGTTTTCTCAAAGTCCACTTCACGATGAAGCTGACGTACAGAACACCCCCTGACGATGATGACATTGAGACACAAGGAAGTGATGCGGACATGGAATCTGGAGCAAATCCTGAAAGTATCAGCAGAAGCAAGATCCAATGGGATGATGATTGTCCTTGGACAGAATGGTATTCTGCAGAAGACCCTGTAAAAGGTAAGTTATATTGTGAATATATCCTGTCTTCTGGTAAATATACATTTTGTAGCTTCTTCAAATTGACATCATTATGCAGCAAATTGTGGTTCTGTCAATCAATATCTTTCTACTCGTATTCAGGATTTGAGTTGGTTAGCATCTGGTCAAATAAGATGATTGAGAGCTCCCTTGATATGGCCGAAATAGAAAATGCTTCATCAGATGAGGCTGAGAACTGGCTCCTTTTTCCTATTTTATCTCCTAACCTGTAAGACACCAAGACTTTCCTTTGATAATTGATGTAGTTTCTTTATCTATGAATGGTTGTGGTGGCATCACGTTGTTTAAGTACTTTCTGTTCATGATTTCCTTGGATACAGAGACCTACCTGTGAAGTAGAGTCGAACTACCCACTCTTCAATTCCCAAAAAAAAATGATTCTCACTTCAATTAAACACAAGAACTTCAAAGATCTGGTGAAAATGAGAACTTGGCCTACTCATTAAGTGTAGTTCTTGAAGCAATACTTTTAACTTTTAAATGATAAGAAGCCTTATAACTCGAGAGTCGAGACTAATCTTAAATGTTGGGGTAAACTGGTAAAGTCCCTTGAGCATGGACTTAGGAATCTTAGAGACTCAACCTGCAACAACATGGTGCATGTTTAATGTGATTAAATCATTCTATGGTTTATTGATTTGCTTCCTGCATAACAGGAAGTAACTTTTCCTTGTATTAGCTTTTTCTGTACATGTTGTGTTCTATTTTGTTTTTAAGCACATTTTGAGTATGAAAGTAAGCTACTAAGATGAACTAATGCTACTCTAACACCAATGGTTTGTAACTGCTAGCCTAAAAGAGAGATTTTTCTTCTTTTGATCTCTAGATGTTACCTAAGTTCCATATTTTCTTTTCCCTTTAGGAATGGAGGGGATACTGTAGGATTTGCTTCTCAATTGAGTCTACTGGTAAATGCATTGGATATCTCCTTTGAGGAGCAATTTATCGAAGATTTCATGACAGGTTCAACCTTCAGAGACAACTAGTTATATATAAAAGAGTAGTTTATGCTATACCTGCTTGTTTATATTCCCCTCATCTGTTGTTCCTTCACTTGGCGTAGTTGAAAAGCATCACGGTGCTGATAATAAGTCTCCAATGACTGTACCTCCCCCAACAGTTATAGATCGTGTACTCAAAGATCTCTTTCATGAAGGTACTTAAATATTGCACTTTCCATATTATTAATCTTTGTTACTTAAGTTGGTTAAGCCTTAGGCACACAGGACTTATATCACTTGCTCTTGGGACAAAAAGAATCTCTCTTAGTCAAGTTGGTGATGATGACATTTGCAGATTCATCTCGATAACTTTTCTCATCTATCGTTTGACTTTTGTTCATTAAGTACTCTCTTACCACCTGCAGGGTTGGAAATATCTGAACATGCTAAAAGCGAGCACAAAAATTCTCATGCTATTAAAGGCGCTCCTGTAGAATCACTTTTTGCTCAGTTTTGTTTACATTGCCTTTGGTTTGGCAACTGCACCATACGTGGTATGTATGGACAGCAAGAATTTTCGTTATCTGCTAAACTTCATTATTGAACTTGTATTGTGCAAATGATCCCCCTCCCACTTGTTTTATGCAAAATCACAAAGCACTGACCGAGTTTTGGTTGTTGATTCGTTAACTAGCTGCGGCCACACTCTGGATAGAATTTGTTCGAGAAGTTCGTTGGTGCTGGGAAGAGTCACAGCCTTTGCCCAGGATGTTAAGGAATGGCAGCATTGACCTGTCTACCTGTATAATCCACCAGAAACTGCAGATGGTATTCTTTACTAGATCATTTGCTCGTTACTTCCATTCCCTTTATAGATTAAAGCTTGACACTTTAGGGCATCAGCAACAGCATATTCATTCTTCAATAAATTATTTTTATTCATTCCTTGGCTAATAAGAATGTTGATTAATGTTTTTCTCATAATGTGAGGACACCTAAATGTCGTTAATATTCATTTGTCAGCTTGCAGTGTGCATTGAGAAGATGCAGCGTTTAGAACAAAAGCTTGAAGATAGTACCGAGAGCGAGTATCATACTGATAATGAGGTCCGAACTCCAAACTGTTTCATATCTGTAATATGTAGTAGTCGATTCATAAACTGTATGTGTGGTCAAAAATCAAAACGGCATCTACTGCTAGTTACTTTACATGCTCTACACTACTACAGTGGAGAATAATACAGTACTTGAATATACAGGAAGACGGTCTAGTTGGAGAAGATCTAACTGAAAGCGGGATATCCACGGGGAAGTTTGATGTGAAAAGTGACAGGTGCTAAGCAAGTGAGGACCTTGTTATTTTCTCATATAAAGATCGTAGAACTAACTAACAATTAACTTACTTAAATTGCGATGAGGTGTCATTTTCATTTCATACCTATTTGTAGTGGTACGATTCATTACTGAATTTTCCAACTGATTTGACAGTTGACATAGTTTATCAAAACTTTGGCACTCGTCAGACGAGGAATATCTAGGGGGTTGCTTTAGCAATTTCGGGATGCAGATATTGTTGATTGGTCTTAATAAACTACCGAAGTTATGTCGCTATCGTAAAACTTACATTTTTATTTCATATCTAGTAATAATTAAATATTTTTTGGATAGAGCTAGTATTAGTTAGTAAATTTATGTCTCCAATGATCAGTGGCCCTTCCGACAGTTTTATATAGTGACCAAAATTAGTGGCCTCTGCTGCACCTATTGGTTTTTATATACACAGCTGTCTAAAATGGATCATCCTCACCATTGATTTCTTTTCAAACTTAGACGAAACTAACAGCTATAGAAATGAGCTGCTCTTTTGCGACGATCATCTAATTAGCATTTAGCAAGGAGATAATACTTAAGCCTGTTGAATATATATATATATATATATATATATATTGTAAGAGATAATGAATCAGCATACATGTAGCGGGGATTATGGTATCAATCAAGATATGTTAGTGTCATACGGCTACATTCTACTACACCATCAAAAGGTCAGAATGGATGTGTGAATTTGCAAGTTCCAACAGTACCGAATTCTAGTTTAAATGGGCCATCCTTTATCAGTCTAGGTTGTTGCATTCATGAATAATAGCAAGTCTAAGCAAAAAGGAATGAACCTGCTGAACCGAGCAGTTTATCTGGTAAACCGATGAATAGAAACTAGTATTGTACAGTTTGGTGTCAACAGTGATATCTTACAAAGACATCAAACGTAACATGTCAAATTGTCTATGTCGTATGTACATGCTATTAAATATGGGATATGGACTATTATGCTAAAGTTGTATCGAATTTCAGTTTGCAGATAGTTCTGTCTTAATCAATTTCTAGAGTCTATTTCCTAAACAATGTGCAAAATTTTCCATTCAGATTTTTTTTTTTCAATTAAATTCAAGTGGAGTTGGTTGAACGAATCAACCGAGTTGAGCCACCAAACCGAATTGTGCTTAACTGAGTCGAGTAGTGGACTCAACCTGTTTTTGTTCATTTTGAATGCGACGTTCTAAAGCTATAAGATGTTTATTTATTTCTACTATTTTGATTGAGATCTTGTGTGTGGTCTCTATGTAAGTTATTATATGATTAAAATATCCTAACACTAAATCCATGGTTAAAGTTAGACTGCATTTCTTCCCTCTCATATCTGTCTTCACTCAGCAAGTAGTAAACCCTGAAAGGCTGATGATGTATAAAATTTACATTATTAGCACTCTAAATATATCTTCCATTCTTGTTATTGCTTTGATCTCCAATGATGAAACATCTTAGACCTTTCTACATATCAACCCAAAGCATGTTTATTTATTTGGTAACTTATCTGGTATGTACCTCCTCTATTCTTGCAGCAGTCAATCGAGTGTAGAATGTTCTGGAATGACTGTGAAAGAATCCCTCTCTGATCGTAACACATCCATGGATGCAGAGCCACCAACCCGGATAAGGAGAGGGTCAGCTGGTGAGGTGGGGTCAATGATGCTGCTAAATTCACACCAGAAGATGCATGCTCCCTATACACAGGTTTACATAGCTGCTCGCTGATAATTATGCTTTCTTAATGAGCAGTGTCAACCTTTTCATGTCAACACCTTGATTTATTACTAGTATCTTAATCTCTTGGAAATTGTAGGATCCACCAATTATGACAGAAGATATGCACGAGGAACGGCTCCGTGCAGCTGAAGCCCTTGGGAGTGCATTTGTAAGCATAATATTCTTACTATGTGGTTCTGAATTAATTTCTACTGAGTTGATCATCATGTACAGAGTAAACAAACGAACCACTAGTAGATTGTCTTTTCTTGTGTAGTCTATTGTAGTTCATATTACATTTGGTATGTTTTTGTCTACAGGAAACTTCGTTTCTCTAAAAATTTGACTAGTAATCTAAATGCCCAGTCTCTCTTTTATATTCTCAATTTTTACCAAATCTTTTATCGGGAAATTAAGCTGAAGACCCAATCTCTTGTTGGTCTTGTTTAAAAAGACATCTCAATGTTTTTTTTGGCTTAGGATCCTTATGCAAACCTTGCATGCTTCGTGGCGAACTTGTGCAAACCTTACACAAGGAGCTGAAGCCTAAAAACTATTGATCAATTTTGACAAAAGAAAATTTCGGAGTATTTGTCATTTTCTCCATCAAAATTGCTCTATGCATCAAACTTTTTCGTTTTCGATTTGAGCGACACTCGTTTTTTTTTGTGCTTACAGAACTTCTCTGCACAGTTAGAGAGGGACATATTATCTTCAGGTAATAAAATTTCAAACATGCTCTTACTTTCCATTTCTTTACATTCTCGACAAAAAAAACGTTTCTGGTTTGGATAACCCGAAATACACATCTTCCGAAATGGGGAATCTCACTGAGCCCTGTTTTCTTTCCAATATAATGTGGCGACATATAGTTTTAAGGGTTTGAGATGTCTTATTTTATACATAAGTGTGAACACCGAAATAGAGTATTTACTTAGAATGAGAATTATATTGCCTTAGAAGAGTCGTGGTTTCATTCTTTATGATGGGGCACACGATGAGCAATGTATATTATCTCTCTAGATGTCTTTCTGTTTCTGACCTCAATTTCTCTCTGGTGAGAAAATTGCTTAGTTAGCTACAATATAGATGTATTATTTACTTGTTAATTTATTTTTTGGAATAGATATGTCAGCATTCAAAGCAGCCAACCCAGATGCTGTTTTTGAAGATTTTATTCGATGGCACTCTCCAGGAGATTGGGAGACTGATCAAATTAAAGATGGTGGTAGTTCTGAAGATCAAAAAATGAAGGGGATTAACAATAAATGGCCTCCTAGAGGAAAGCTCTCAGAACGAATGTCTGAACGCGGGAATTCATGGCGGCAACTTTGGAACGATGCACCTGAGTTGCCAGCTTCTGAGCAAAAACCTCTTCTTGATCCAAATCGAGAAGGAGAAAAGGTAATATGCTCGACAATGACCACCACTTCAAAAGGAACACAACTTTTAAGATAATGACAGTATTACGGAGTTTCTGACTACCACCTTTCTCTCTAGATCCTTCATTACTTGGAAACTTTGCCACCCCATCAGCTTCTCGAGCAAATGGTCTGTACTGCTTTCAGAGCATCAGCCGATACTCTAAACCAGACTTCATTCGGTGATTTGAAACAGATGACAACCAAAATTGGTCAACTCTACCTGACAATAGCGCAAACCTTGAAGCCATTGCAAGGTTCAACTGCTCATTCTTTCTCTTCATATCAATCAATTCTTTTGTTTTCTCATAATTGGTTGTTTAACTTACATTGCAGCAAACCATTTACCTAACAAGGAAGAAACAATTAACGACCTGAAAAGACTTTGTGTCATCTTTGAACGAGTGGAGAAACTATTAATCCTTGCAGCTTCTTTACATCGTAAACTATCCACTGCTCCACGACTCTTGGGAGCAATTTTTACAGATTACTTCAACTTTTATCTTCCCACAATGGGCACAAGTTCAATCGACAACGACGATCAGAGGGTAAATGACTATACATCTTTTTAATTAGTACAACATGATAAATTATGCTTACTACAAGTATCTCTCGGAAGGTGACTTTCAAGTATTCCTTGATACTGGGTCAGGTTCCTTTTTGTTGCTTATGTTTCTCTTTTTCTTGTTCTATTTCTCTTCTTGGGATGTTTAAGTTCTTGAGTAAGTACCCTTTATAGATTTAGACCAGATTTCCTGGGAATAAGGTTTCTACTGCTACCTTTGATGATATCAGACTTCAAGGAACTGAACTAAAAACTTTCTTTTATTAAGACACATATACTGTTAGTTTCTGATGTTTTACCTTCTCTCTTTAGGAATTTGATATGAAGCAGCGAGTGGGCAAGCACGAGAGAAAAGTGATCATGAATATGTTCCCAACACCGACTGCGAATCAATCATGGAGGAAGGTACTAAGCATGGGTAATCTTCTAAATGGTCATGAACCAATCTTAAGGGAGATAATCTTTTCAAGAAGAGATACGGAGATTAGGAATCACTATGGTACAAACAACAACTCTAGTACCTCAAGTCAAGATATCGAAACACATCGTATGTACATTTGTGGAACATCTAACGATCTTCGTGTAGCACTCTCTGTCACATCGTCTGATTGATCTCAAATTCATTTTGGTAACTAACTCGCTATTAATTATTATATTTTTTTGTAAGATACAAACCAATTGATCTAAATCTCTTTTTTTTGGCTCGAATTTTGATAAGAACCTTAGTAAGGGTTCGAATTATCTGATACCCTAAACTCAGACCGTTGAGACCTCTTCAGTATGCTATCTTGGGTGGTACATATAATATAGACTAGATATATGTGTGGTCAAACAATTTATATCTATAGTTGAGCACAAAATCTTATAGATATTTACTAAACTTGCTCAACTAGTTGAGCACAAAATTGGAAACGAAAATGGTGCTATGTCCGACCAATATCCCAGCCGAGGTACTTGGGCGAACATGATCTAGTGAGAGAAAGTGTATGCAATATCCCTGCCGGGGTACTTCGACGGGCATGATCTAGTGAGGGAAACTTTCTCTTACTAGATCATGCCCGTCGAAGTATCTCGGCTGGGATTCGGCCAGGATATTGGTCGGACATAGCATCACCCCTCTATGTAAATACCGTCAATACAAGTTTTTTTTTTTTTTTTTGTTGAGAATCCGTCAATACAAGTTGAAAATATGATATGCCAATTTTGAAATACTCATAGCCAAACTACCCACATACTCTATACAAGTTGAAAATATAATTTTAGAATTTCTTAAGAGGCACATGTTAGGAAGACCAAAGTACGCAAACATGAAATGATAGGAAACCCTAAAGTCATTTAAGCTTTCCAGTCTAATTAGTGGCTCACATTTTACTTTAATTATTATTTGATAATAGAGTCTTGTAATCTTAAGTTTTGGGTTACTTTTGAGTCACCATCCAATTGAAATTGACCCTACATCTATATAAACATTTTCAAACACCAAAACAAATTTAATGGCGGGTGGGGAGTAATAACAAAAAGAAAAAAAAGACTTACACATCAATGCTTTCTTTCATTCATCTCAAATCTTAATTTAAGATTATTTTATACATTAACTTTTGACATAGATATGTATTAATAATTCGATAAACACGTTAAGTTAATACTGGCTTAAGGTTATATTTGTGGCCCATAAATCTATTTATTTCAGTTTCATTTATATGCAATTAGTCAAAACAATGATATAAATAGCAAATATGTGGACTAATTTTAGTTTCAAATTATATTCCAAGTAATGGATACTTTGCCCGGTACGAAAAAAAAGGAGGTATAAGTATCTGTAATCCTTTCCAGATGATTTTGCCTTTCTCGGCAACTCTTGCTTGCGTCTCACCGAGCCTGATACCATTTGGCGAAATTCCTCAAAACTCAATATCTCATACGGTATTTTCATCCTGCCTCTGCCAAAGCTCATCGTTGATGGATATGGAAAGACATTTGAAAAAAATATTTACCATTGTTTACATCCTCTTCTTTGCTGGGAGATTCGTAAAGGTAATCGCATTAGAAATAATGTTTGGGACGTTCCCTTGCTCTCACTCAGCTTTCGATTTCTGCAATCCCAATCAAGACATTGACAAAGAGAAAAAAACAATTTCAATTGGGTTTTAAAAGTTCAGGTAAACATATGGTTTCTTCCACATATGATTTCGCGAGGGAAACGGATTTTCGGACTTCGTCTAGCACAATGAATTGGAAATTTATATGGATTTATTAACATTATACCTCATATTGCTTTATTTTCGGTTAAGAATCAAATTGGTAAATATATAGGTCATAATTCGTATTGTGACACTTGTAACCAAATTAAAACTATTGAACATTGTGCTTTCGGTCACAAAATTTGGTTTTACTTTAATATAAATCCCAGTTATATAGACTTGTTATCTAGTTGAACCTCCTGAATCCTAAACTGTAACGACAAATCCCCTCAGTATGATAAAGAAATGAAATTTCAGTATGCTACCATCCTCTAGTTTATTTGGAAAGTTTGTTGGAACAGATGTTTTGAGAAAACTATTAATCACACTTAAGATGTTATAAATCACATTTTAGTTTTTTCCAAAAATAATACAGTACGAACAATGAAAATACGTCTATATACCAAAGTCAAGCGATATCTCACTGGAGCCCAATATTTCATTTCATAAAATTGAATACTAATCATCTTCTAAAGCTTTAAATGAAGACAAAGACATTAGACTGATTCTCCATTACCATAACTCTCAATTTATTGCATGCAACCAAGTAATTTTCTCTAGAGCTGGAAGCCTTGAACTAGTGAATAAAGTGAAACAAAGGCTATTCTTAGAAGAATCAAGAATGCAACAGGATCACAACCAAAACATCAATCACATCATCATCATCAAAAGAGACAACCAAAATTTGATGTTGTATTTTCAAGGTCACAAAAGACAGATCCATTAGCAATCCAAAACAGTTGTTGAAAGCATCTCCATGTTTAAATCTTCCTTTTGTCCTCCGTTTTCAGTATATTGGTAGAAAATGTAATTACGGAGAGTGGAAGTGGAATTCGATTCCTGATACCCTCTTGCATTTCTACTGTAATTATACTCTTTTGTGTTAGTTTTATGCAGTTTACTTTTCGACAAAAAAAAAACAAGGGCTCAATATATTTTTTTTTTCCAAATATGAATCAAATGTAACGTTCTCTTTAAATACATAACATATAAATGGTGAAAGATTTGCAAACATGATACTCATAAATAGGGAGACAAGGAATGACAGTGTGAGCATCAAATCTATTTTAGGGATGAGTCGGGTCACCGTATCCCCTTTGGATTTGGGTTTCAACTTTAAACCCCAAAAAGAAGAGCTTTTCATCGACAACAAGCTTTCCTTATATTTATTCTTGGAATCTTTCACAAAGCATTTTTTCTTTTTTATAATTTGACTTCCATATGTTATAGTCATTACAAGGCGTTGATACATCAAGGATGTGATAAGCCTACCAAATCAAACAAGAACACGTCTAAAGCCCATCTACATTATTTATGTCTTAATAATTCTAAGTTCAATAATCCAGAAATTTCACCTTCTCTGAGAATCGAACCCGGAACCTCCAGGGACCTTTGGAGTATATGTCAACACTTTAACCACTTGGGCAACCAAGTGGTAGACTTCACAAAGCATTATTATGTGTATGTGATCATATTTTCCCTTGGCTTGAAATCACTACCCAAATTGTTCATTGAGGTCTCATATTTTATGTTCTTTCTATCTAGTTTATCTAAATACCATGGCGTCCACTAGTCAAACAAGAACTTATTAGATTGAAATAAATTAGAGAAGACCATAAGTCAAAAATCACCCTTTGTTGACCATAGTTGAGGACTTCTCTTAGTAACTATGCAACCAAAAATCCAATCACATTAGAGAGAAACCAAATGGAGGGTCCGGATCTCTTGGACTTCAAACAGAGAGAGAACGTCCACCCTTTAATGTGGACTGTTGATTTTGATTTCTCTCCAAAGTGGTCTTTGACTTTCGGCATACCAGAGTATTTGACAAAATATTGGTTCGCCAAAAAAAAAATTTCCAAATTGTGACGTAAGTTAAGATAATTTTGTACTGAAAATCATTTTCTTGTTAATGCTTCTTTTGTTATTTAAACTTTAGCTGAAAGGAAATATCAGATGAGTGCATGCAAGATGCAAACGTCCCCTACTTCATGATATACTAAAAATATATTCTAGACTAGCTAACAAGTAGGGGGCATATTATCTTTATTTTATCAGCAAGTTACAATATTATTTTGAAATGAATTATTGTTTATATCCACAAATGTGACTCTATGATCATTTATATACTCTTAATCTTATTTAATCCAATTAATCAAGAGTAAAGTTATTATCATCGAGAAGAGTGACGAAGTAGTACTATCTATTAATTGTTTAAATAGTCACGAAGAATGCTAGAAAAAACTACAAGCTGTCAAAGCTATTCCAGTCCTACACAAAATCAACGATCTTCATTTTCTGGTCAATGTTTTCTCTCTCTTGATAGATCATACAAAAATGGAGAGGGGACATCAGTTGTGGAGGTTATGAGAAGCTATACCAACTCATTTATAGCTGCTGAAACGGAGTACTGTATTGCAGGAAATGCGCTTGAGGCAGAAGAAAAAGCGGTTTTAATGGGACTGAAGTTAGCTAAAAACCATTCACACAGAAGAGTCATAATAGAAGGAGATTTGAGCTCAATTATAACAACTTGTCAATCGAAGAATACTAGTATTCCTTGGCAAATTCGAAATATAATCAATGATATACATGATGAAGCACAACTGTTTGATGAGGTGAAATTTTATATCATCCCTAGAGAGCACAATGAGATTGCTCCTCTCATTATCTAGTAAAATAGGCTTTCATGCTTAAACTTTGTAAACAGTGGGAGGAATTCAATCCCCCACAATGCATTGTAAGAGAGTTAGAATTGGAGTTAATCTCAAATGTAGCTGAATATTTGAATGAATAAATATGGCTAACGCCAATTTTATCTAAAAAAAAGGTACTCCTTCTGTCTCAAAATAAAAGTCCATTATTCCTTTTTGGATTGTCTCAAATGAAAGTCTCATATCATATATAACTTATAATATCCACTATTTTGGCAAATATATCCCTTCTTAATTCTATCAATATCATGTGCATTTATTAAGAAAGATGATGCTTGTACTACTTTTGTCCAATATTGGGTTGAATGACAATAAATGCTAACGGTCTTATTTAATAAGGACAATATGGAAACACACAAAACGAAAACAAATCGGGTGAGTTTCGATAATGGACTATCAATATGAGACGGAGGGAGTAGATTTTTTCGCTCTCTTTGGCGTCTACCAAATGGTAATCAACAATCTTTCACAAGGGATTTTATTACACCATATCATCTCACTGCTAAATGAATTGGGCGGTATGTCAACTTTTCTAGATAAGCAAATGGAAAGCGGTGGACGATGAATGAGAAGGGGAAATTTGTCGTGAAGTCCATATATGGGGTGTTAAATTTGAATTGTGTTAATGATGAAACTTCCCTCCTAAAGAAGTATAGAGAAAAGAGTGCCAATTAAAAAAAAAATCTTCATCAGGTATTCCTACTGAACTTTATTCCTACATGGGATTTGCTTATGGAGGGAGATTTTCAACAACCTAACAAATGCATTCCCTGTCAGAACGATGTGTTTTGAGGATTCATTATCTGGTTTCGAAACAGACTCCAATACATCCATGGCCCATGGGTCCACCCACCTCGCCACTTACTAAATTTGAGTTGTTCAACAATAGTTCGGGCTCTAGACACTATCATGAGTGATGTGACACTATCGCAATCCTTGACCCTTAGCAAAGAACCTTCCTCGACTCTGACACCACCTTGTAACACTCAAATTTTCACGTCGACCGTCATGAAAATCTAAACTTAAAGTACTTCTCCGCAGAACAGTAAACACAATCGATGTACTCCCCAAAAGACACAAATATGATCAAATATGAAGATTAATAATGTTTCGTTAGTTGACTTATTGTTACTTATAAACTGCATATTTGATGATATTGGTCTCTTTTGATGAGTACATCAGTTGTGTTTATTACTCAGAGAAATGCTTTAAGTTTAGGTTTCAATGGCGGCCGACGTAGAAATCTAAATTTGGGACGTTACAGTTATAAAAATATTGTTATGGTAGACGTTTTGGAACGAGCACAATGGAAGTAATTTATTATGGAGATTAAATCTTTGGTATATGCATGGGCCGTTCCTACTTTTTATTGTTGGGAATGTTTGTTTTTCAGTTTTATTATTGTCATTGAAGTTGCTTCTTACTCACATGCAAACCTTTTATAATCTTTTAGGCCATGTTTGGCGCGCGGGAATGGAATGTGATTCCTGGCATATTCCTAATTAGGTGTTTGGTTCGTATAGGAATAAGAATGTAAATATTTATAAAAGTGCACTTTTACTCTTACTTAAAACTACATAAAATACACATCAACTCTTTTTTTTAGCATAGAATATACACATCAACTTTGTTATATATTAAAATCAGTATTATTTTTTCAAATTCGTAGATATGAAATAATAACACGATACATCAAAGGGTTAGAATTTAAAGATAATAAATAAATATCTTAATAAAAATTTATCTAAAATAAAAATTTGTTCGTAAACCTAAATAGAAATTTATCTAAAATTAATTTTGTTCATAAACATAAATAGTACTTATTAATACCAAATCCTACAAAAAAATAAAATTGGCAATTCAATATTTTGTTAAGGATATATTTGTCAATAAATATTAATATATGTGATTCCGGGAGAATGGGAATCACAAACCCACCTTCCCCTGGATTTGCTATTATCTCTTTTTAAGGGAATCACATTTCCGGACCCACACCATTCCCGCAAGTCAAACAATGATCTGGAATGTGATTCCCGGGAATCACATTCCATTCCCACGCCATTTCCGCGCGCCAAACATGGCCTTAGAGTTTTTTCAGGGTATTTATCAAAAATGCTTCTTCCAAAAAATTTGCAGTTGATTGGATCAACCAACATAACCAAATCAGCTGAAGTGCGGATCTCCTCCTATAACGATGAACACTCAACTATTTCTCCCCTCTATTTGTACTCCCAAAATTCTATTCCTTCTTCCGTTTTCTCCATCCTCTAACCATCCGACTGATGTAGGAAAATCTTAGAACATATTTTCTCTTCATCTATGCTACGTTGTTTTTGTCGCCAATCAATCCGAGGACTGGGAGAGAAAACACATGGAAGGAGGAATAGAATTTCTCTGCATACTCACCAATGATCTCTTGACTTTTAATTTCACATGAGTCCGTAAGTTAGTATCTTACCTTTGCACCAAAGTGGTTTTGATCCCACTTTAATTGATATCATATACATTTAAAAACCTCTCTAAGATCATTACACTAAACTTTATGGATTTCAAAGATCCAACTTGTCATGAAAATTATTACTTATTCATCCTATTGCCATTGAAATGTTGCATCATTCTAATAGTGAAAGGACTTTGCACTACCAACTGAGGAGTGAGTACCATCCAAGGCTAAGTCACTAAGGGCAGTAGGTGTAATGAACATGTAATTATTTGGCAACAGAATATAGATGTTTTATTTATTCTTTTATGGTTGTGGATTACATACATATGAGATAATAATAGGCTCACACTTTCACTAAATGAGATTAGTGCAATGTAAAGAAGTAGATTTTTAAGTTTTGGGTAATATCTAGCTATGTCTATTGTCTGAATTTTTCTTATCTTTCTTCCAATAGAAAGATGCTTAACCAACTAGTGTCAGAGTTGTTTTTTTTTTTACTGGATCTAAATTGTTAAAAACAAATAAAATTAAAACGGGAAGTTAGAAATAGCTTTCTTGATTCCAATTAATAACTTAATTATTTACACAAAAAAATTTGTGAAATTTGGTCAATATTCTATAAATTTTTTTTGTTTTGGTGGAAAATGATTAGTCAATTTTGTTTAGTCTTCGGTTTCCTAGGTACTTTTTTAATTTGTAACACGTTGCGACAGTTTTGCAGCACCTTGCAACAATTTTGCGAAAGAATTTTTGTTTTAGTCTGCCGACGACTTCTTTCCGACGACCTTCACTTTTTTTTTTAACTTCTTCCTTCTTCAACCACCTCCATTGCCACATTCCCACCTTTCTTTCTCTGTCATTTTTCTCTTTTTCCCTCCCTCCCTCTCTCTTTTTTCTCCCTCCCTGTAACCCTCTCTATTTCGGGAAGGAAACTTCGTCTGGATCTGGGGAAGTCCCAGATTCAGAGCACCTCTCTTTGTCTGGGGTTTTAGAACTAAAATCCAGACACAAAGAATCAAAATTTTTCATCAAATCGTTCGATTTCATTATTCATCCATTTGTGGATTACTAAAACCCCAAGTTTTCGATTGTTTACTAAATTGAGCTTATTGATCTAGTTTTTCGAGGTAATCGTGTAAAGATAAACAATTTGTTTCAAATTAGATAGAGATCTGTTTAAGTGAATTTGAAATTTCTGAACATACTCATTAGAAAATAAATTCTTATTGATTTGATTTAGGTGAAAATGGAGGGTAAAGGAAGTTATGTACAACCTCGTTATATTCCATGAAGTCATTCAGATTCAAAAGCAGTGATCGTTCCGCAGAAAGTTGATCTTGTTCCGTCTCCCGGACATGTGCAATGGACCAAGGAATGAAATGTTGAAATGTTTCGGTCTTCCACTGAAACTTTTCAGGGTTTTCAATTTAGGTATATAAAAACGCACATACATAAATTTCGTGTAAAATTTCGCTCGAAATCAATTGAAATTTCGAACAATTTCGTCTAATTTTCGAAGTTGGATGGAATGGACACTTACCTTCATTTGTATCTTCATTTTTCTGGTTTACATATTCATCTTTCTTCAATGTTTCTTCTCAGATCTTCAATAAATCTTTAATTTCTTCTTAACAAGTAAATTATCTCTCATTACAAGTGAGAATTATAAAAAAAAAAAAAAATTGGGGATTTTAGTGTTGATCTTGTTAGAAAACCTAGAGAGAATCGGCTGAAAAGCTGTCAGAAGGAGACGATTTGTATTTTAGGGGTTTTCAGGGTTAAATGGAAATTTATAAAGGCGCCCCTCTTAGTGTTAAGGACGCCTCCTTCCCTCACAAGGGAGGTGTCTTTAAGACTTACAGGGTGTGCCCTTAACATTCCTTTTGGTGTCTCATTTAATTTCCATATTTCTAATATTTACCCCCTACTATAACAGTTTGAAGTTGTATTTTTTTAAAAGAAACCCCCTGGTATTACTGTTTTATTATAGTTTAACCCTCAAGTTAACAAATTTTGTCACAAATCCGTCAATTTTTTTTCAAGTTTACCCCTTACTTCATGTTAGAGTCAAGACTACAGTCTTTTATGCTTAGTTATGGTTGAAAGTCTTGTTATGCACAACTGCATCACATTTATATCATTTCAGTAGATTTGTGAAATTTTCACACTGACAAAACATTTCCACTGAACGTTTTCACTTTTGGGCCGACCGAAATTTTCACCGAAACCGAAGTTTTGTTCCTTGCAATGGACTTCTAGAATTCGTTCTTGTTGCATATATGCAAAGTTGTTTGTCATTTTATACCTTAATGCATTATCAAACTCTCTTATCTTTTTCGATTTGGATATGAGATTACTTGGGGTTTTAGTAATCCCAGACGAAGAGGTGTGACCCCTTCGTCGGAACAACGGGGATTAGAGCGAAAAAGGGAAAATGGAAGGGAGAGAGAGAGAAAAAAAAAGATAGAGAGAAGTAGAAGGTGGCAATGGAGATGGTGGAAGAAAGATCTAAAAAAATAAGGTCAATGATATAAATCGTTCGCCGACGGCTTTCCTCTGGCGACCTTCCCAAATTAAGGAAGGTGAGGTAGAAGAAAGAGAAAGATGAACCGGAGATGATTTTTTTTGTTGAAAGATACAATATATTAATTCACAAGTGTATAGTTACAGTACATAAAAGACAGATAATTAGGAATATACTTCCAGAATTTAGATCTATTGTTCCTTCTAGTCCTAAAACTAAAACCCCTCAAACCCCTGTTGACTTCCGATCAATTAGCCTACTTAATACTACCTATAAGATTATCACAAAAATCATGGCTACCTGTCTCAAAGTCATTCTTTCCGAGCTTATCTCCCCCTTTTAGGCTGCGTATGTGCCTGGTAGGCAGATTACGGATAACATCTTAATTGTCAGGAACTAATCCATTCCTTTAAGAAGATAAGGAGTCGAAGAGCTACTTCGGACTCAAACTTGACATGTCCAAAGCTTTGACCGAATTGAATGAAGCTATTTGGAAAAATCATATTGCTCATGGGTTTCTCTACCCATTGGATCAATCTGATCAAAGCTTGTCTACACTCCAGCACTATGGTTGTTCTCATCAATGGTCGCCCTGGACCAGCCTTCGAGGTTAGTCGTGGTATCAGGCAAGGTGACCCCCTCTCTCCGTTCCTGTTCGTATTGCCATGGAGGGTCTCAGTCGTATGCTGGAAAATAACAACAACCAACTTCAGTTTGTCGGTTTCCCAATCCCCAACTGCAACCTCACCATTAGGCATTTGTTATTTGCAGATGACTGCATCATTTTTGGACAAAACTCTCTGAAAAGTGTACATAATCTCAAACAAATACTGACTGAGTTCAGTGCAGCCTCTAGTCAAATGATCAACTATGCTAAATCCAATATTTTCTTCTCCAAGAATTCACACCCTAAGTTCAAGAGGATGATGATTCGCAATCTTAAGGTTCATCAATCATCGTCTAGAGATAAATACCTTTGAACCAATCTTTTCATCGATAGCAACAAAAAACAAGCCTTCAACTCCCTTCTCAACCAAATTAAAAACAAACTTTCCAAGTGGCAAACTTATCTTCTTTCTCAAGCTGGCTGCTCTATAGTTATCTCAACTATCGCAGCGGCCGTTCCCCGATACTAGATGCAGTGTTTTGCCATTTCCAAAGGCATTTGTAACAGCATCAAGTCCATCCAAAGGACTTTCTGGTGGGAAAAATCCAAAACCTTTCACACAATCAATTGACCCGCCATTCGCAAGCCACGCAAATTAGGTGGGCTAGGGGTTTCGTCTTCCTCTTCTGGATAACCAAGCTTTCATAAACAAACTTAACTCGGGACTTATCAACAACCCCCACTCTATTTGGGCCAAGGTGTTCAAAGCCAAATATTTCCCAAAATCTTCTAAACCCTCTCCCCCAAGGCTAACCACTCATGGCCTTGGAAAACCATCAGCAAACATTTTGATCAGGTAAATGGTTTAGTCTTTGGGATATCAACAAAGGCACACAAGTCAACATTTGGCAAGATTTCTGGATCCCAGACCATCCCCACCCCTAACAAATCAGAGAAACTCTAGGCTCGAATGGGTTGCCGAGCTAATCACCGATCATCACTGGAATACCAATTTGATTAACAATTGTTTTGATAGTGAGATAAGCAATGTGATTTTAAGCATTAACTTGCAGGTCGATAAGGAGGACACAACTAAATTGACTCTCATTAAATCAGGTAAATTCTCAATTAAATCCATGTATAATTATCTGAGAACAGGAAACAATAGTCCTATGCACGACCACACTGATTGGTTTTTCATTTGGAATCTGAACACTCTACCCCGTATAAAACTATTTCTATGGAAATGTCATACGCATAGCCTACCAGTAAAGGCCAAAATTGGTCGGTATATTGGTAATGTATACAGTTGTATATACTGTGATGATTATGAAACTCTAGACCATGTGATGTTACATTGCGACTATACAAGAGTGATATGGGTTCCCTTTCAGGTCAGATTAGAACAAATTACTACGGTAAAACTGTGGATTCAGCAATGGAAACAATTAGTGAAGAAATTGCGACCTTATATGCTAAAATCCTATGATTTATCTGGAAAGCTAGGTGCGAAAATTGTTTCAAATCTACAAAACAATCGTCAACACAGATGATCAACCTAATCAACAATACGTCTACCACACCTCTTAAAATTGAAACAACAATAGCTAATAAATGCAGGGAAAAACCAAGGCAACAAAAATGGAGACCTCCATCGACACCATTTCTCAAAATCAATGTGGATGCTTCGGTTATGCAGTTAACAGAACCAGCAGGAATAAGTTGTATTATTCATGACGAAGAAGCAAACTTTATCATAGCCATGGCAGATACAGTCAGAGGACAAAATGCTGAAGAATGTGAAAGTTTAGCTATACACTACAACATCTTATGGGCAATGCAACTGCAGATCCAATATGCCCACATAGAAAGCGACAATCAAAACATCGTCAATTACATCAATGAACAAGGTGACGACTTACATTGGCAATCCAAACAGATCATCTCAAAATCTCTAGATTTCAAGAACAAGTTTACTAATATCATGTCACTTATGCTCCCAGGGAAGTCAACGCCAAAGCAGATGCTCTAGCCAAATGGGGAAGGAAAAATTGTCAGAAAAAAGAATGGAATGTAATACCAGCTTTTCTTTCCGCTTTATGCTAGTAGTCGTTGCATGAATCTTGTTTGATTTTGGTTCTAATATATCTCATCAAAAAAAAATTCATTGGATGTTGTCAAAAAATTTCTTGAGATTCTTGATTTGCCAGATGTGATTCATTGATTGCCATTGGATGAAGTGTCGCGGGTTTTTCATATGTTGAATGAGATTTAGATTGTCACTTTTAATTATGATCGTCTTGTATGAGTGTTCCTCTGCCCATTTGATTCCATGAAGCATGGCTAAAGCTTCACTTTCCTCACTGATTCTCGCACGAGCTGTTTGAACTTGACTTCTATGAACTTCGGTTGGTGATTGTGAATGATAAAATTGATACCTATATTGTTGTTTATATCTGTGAAAGAAGCATCAACATTAATTTTAATGAAGGGTGATATCGGTGTTTCCCGTTTTCCTACAGTTGTATTCTGATTTTGTTTGGTTTCTGTATTAATTTTAGGGAATGACAAGATTTGTTTTATAACTGTACCAGTATTGTTAATACCGTGCTGAAAGCAGTGATCACATCTTGCTTTCCATATGTGCCAAATAATTGTAGCAAAGTGTATAAGTATTACTATTTTGCGTAGGGTTTTGCCAAGAAAAAATCCAATCTGATATAGATTGAATATTGGTTGAGACAATGTTAAAGTGAAACCATATATTTCTCGCAAAATGACAGTGAAGAAAAGCATGTTCTATAGATTCAATGTTACCACAGATAGGGCAGACTATTTGGTTTCCTATGTATTTACCTATTTGTTTCCTACCGGCAGAGCTCCAAAGCAACATTTCCAAATAAACAGATGAATCCGAGGAAGAGTTGGACAAATATATATATACATCTATTATATAAAACAGAAGGGAAGACGATGACTGGGACAAACATCCTTTTTTAATAAAGGATATTGTCTAGAAGATCAAAAATTAAAATATAGTCCTTCGTAGAAATAAAATTACTTTTTTAAAAAACAATAATCATTTCCTTCTTAGAAATGAAATAACTAATTTTAAAAAAAAAATAATAATAATTTCAAGAGTTAAAAAAGAAATTAAAATCTCTCTCTCAATAAAATAATAACTATATATATGTATAATATATATATATATTATATGTATATTATACATATAATATATATATATATATATTATAATATACATATAATATATATATATGTATATATATATATATATATATATATATATATATATATATA
The DNA here is from genome assembly GCF_041429995.1 of Eschscholzia californica. Taxonomy (NCBI): domain Eukaryota; kingdom Viridiplantae; phylum Streptophyta; class Magnoliopsida; order Ranunculales; family Papaveraceae; genus Eschscholzia; species Eschscholzia californica. The sequence continues at coordinate 36,918,746 of NW_028238420.1, read as the reverse complement.
TATATATAATTAGAAAAGTGCACCGGGAGTATAATTGGAAGCTAGGTCATGATTGAGTTTTTTTTTTTTTTTTTTGATGAAATAGGTCATGATTGAGTTGGAGACTAAAAAGGAATAAGCCTCTAATAAACTACCTTTTCCTGAGGGAAGAATAGCCTCTGCTACACTAGGGCCACCTTCATTCACTTGTCATATAGTCACTTCAAGTTTGTCATTTCTCTCAAATCTTTTGTAGTAATTGGAGCTTTCATCTATAGGACTTTGAGGAACCTTATTTACAGTTCATTACTTCTAGAGGAGAAAAATTATAGAACCCATTTGTAAAAGTTTGATTTGACTGACCCAGGATGTGGTATGTCTTAAAGTTCATATGGAAGATGACAGAGGCAGAGTAATGAAATATTTTTTTATTTTATTTTTGTTGAGACATGAAATTTATTTTTATTTTATTTCTGTTGAGAGGTAATGAAATTTATTTGGGATTGCAAGTTTGCGTTTGAAAGTTCTAGGGTATCTTAACCTGATTCATCTATAGCAAACAAATGCTTGAAACCTCTCATCAAAAAAAAAAAAATGCTTGAAACCATAAGGGTTAATTCCGTTTTGGCCCCCGATTTGTGACCAACTGACCGTTTTGGCCCCGAATTGTGTCCGGCAGTTCGTTTTGGCCCCAAAAAATTCCTAAATGGCCCCAAATTTTTTCAACCTCCCAATTTTACCCCCATGGCATTTCGGTAATTATCTTTTTTTTTCTTTTTCTTTGTCCACCTCATCTAACAATCACCACATCACTCTGTCCACCTCACCCTTCTTCTCCGGCGAAAGCTTGCCGGCCGGAATAAAAAATTCCGGCCGGCCAAAAAAAAAAAAAAAAAAATTTCTTCATCTTCTTCATTTCTCTCTCTTCTTCATCTCCTTCTTTCTCTCTCTTCTTCTTCTTTATCTCTCTTCTTCCTCTTTCTCTCTAACCCCTCTCTCTTCTTTCTCTATAGCTCCGGCGAAGGGGCGGAGCCCCTTCGCCGGAGAACCAGACCTTGAAGGTCTGGTTGTAGAACCAGACTCGGTATGGTTGGAAACCAGACTCGGTATGGTTGGAAACCAGACTCGGTATGGTTGGAAACCAGACTCGGTATGGTTGGAAACCAGACTCGGTATGGTTGGAAACCAGACCGAGATCTGGTTTCTACAACCAGTCCCGGTCTGGTTGGAAACCAGATCGGGATAAGGATCCCGATCTGGTTTCCAACCAGACCGAGATCCCGATCTGGTTTCCAACCAGACCGAGATCCCGATCTGGTTTCCAACCAAACCTTCAAGGTCTGGTTTCTACAACCAGACCTTCAAGGTCTGGTTTCTACAACCAGACCTTCAAGGTCTGGTTTCTACAACCAGACCTTCAAGGTCTGGTTTCTACAACCAGACCTTCAAGGTCTGGTTCTCCGGCGAAGGGGCTCCGCCCCTTCGCCGGAGCTATAGAGAAAGAAGAGAGAGGGGTTAGAGAGAAAGAAGAAGAGAGATAAAGAAGAAGAAGAGAGAGAAAGAAGGAGATGAAGAAGAGAGAGAAAGAAGGAGATGAAGAAGAGAGAGAAATGAAGAAGATGAAGAAAATTTTTTTTTTTTTTTTTTTGGTAAAGGTGGCCGGCCGGAATTTTTTATTCCGGCCGGCAACCTTTCGCCGGAGAAGAAGGGTGAGGTGGACAGAGTGATGTGGTGATTGTTAGATGAGGTGGACAAAGAAAAAGAAAAAAAGATAATTACAGAAATGCCATGGGGGTAAAATTGGGAGGTTGAAAAAATTTGGGGCCATTTAGGAATTTTTTGGGGCCAAAACGAACTGCCGGACACAATTCGGGGCCAAAATGGCCAGTTAGTCACAAATCGGGGGTCAAAACGGAATTAACCCAAACCATAATGACACCACCAACTTGCTACCTCATGAGACCCAACTAAATGACTAATGATGGATCTGTAGACTCTAATTCTTGTCCGCTAGAGGGAAACTACATGTGCCTAATTTGAGAACCAACAAAAACAGATGGTAACTAATAGTAAAAACTAGCTACTAATGTTAGAGAAAAACTAGCTACTAATGTTAGAGAAAAACAATGATGCTACTAAAAGTATTCCACTGCAACATTTGATCTCACAAAATCTTAAGTGCATACCATTTTTAGGATATTTTAAAGAAATTTTATTTTATGTATTATTGAATTTGGATCCCATAGATTATATGAAACTAGTTAAATACAAATATCTCAAGAAAAAATTACACTTCTAGTTTTTCTAGAGTAGTGACCTCTGAAAAATTTGTAATTGTCAAACTCATTATGTTTAGTATCTAAACCAATAGAAAACAAAATTTCATATATCTTTAAAACAACAAATTATTTCTTTACAAAAACAATATCATCCAACATAAGTAAACGAAACAACTTTAGAGTTTTGAATTGGAGATAAAAAAATATTGAAGATCTCCATTTTCACCACGTAAGAATGAAAATCTCAACTGAAACTCGAGACATATGACTAATATAAACTTATTTTTGCTTAGTTTGGCATTGGAGATGCTCTTAGACCTCCTACTTACCTGATGATGTCGGAAAGTGGTTTCCCAAAAATCTCCCTAAAAATCGTTTTTGTATCTTCAAATTATGGTCCTCCTTGTCGTCAGTTAGGGTAAGGATCAAATCCCTTTTCAAGGGAAAAATGTGTTGTTTATATAAGTTGGTATGGAAGTTATGAACCACTAGGTTGAAGGTCACGTGGCAGAGCCGTTAATATAATCTTTCTGATCATAGCAGATATGGTTGTAACTTGAGGCAAGACAACTGGATATTTAGCGCTATCTGGTAATCCACATGACCAACATTTCCCTCCGGTAGAAGAGAGTTCAAGGTGATGAACGTACTTCTGCAGAGCTTCCTTTTCAACGCTCAGGTTGTAGAGCTGACTTGGATCCACCATCCTGTTGATCTTTAAGACATGACATAACTCAAAGTGGCTAGGAGACTCATGTTGAATCCAGTGTCAGGGCTCGGGCGGCAGGGTACTTTCGAGTCCACCTCTCTGTTGGTTTTGTCAAGGTGTCACTCGTGTGCATTCAGGGATTCAACATGCCCCACCCAAGTCAATCAGTGGACCTTATTGTCTTTTCAAGGCTGACCAATATTTGGTTCATCACAAGTCCCCCCATTCTTTAGCATAATGAGAGATGCTAAGGAGCAGAATAACTTAATATTTTCGTTCACCGGTCGTGGTTATTCATGTGCAGAATTTACAATTATCAATAATTCAAATTTGTATAGAGGTAAGGCATACCTTGGGTAAAGCATGAGGCGTACCTCTGCTAGTTTGCATCTAAGATAAGCTTTGTCAAGGACTTGAGTGTCTCTCGGCTTACTTAGAGGACCTCCTTTTGTCGACAAGTTGTCTTCCTAATACTTACTTACAAATTACATCGAACTTGATTGCCATTTTCTTTTTGAGGAAATTGAAAGTGTTTTTATTCATATAACACATATCTGCTCCACCGATCATGTAGCTTACATTTTTGTATTTTTATTTACGTAATATCTCTTTTGTGATGTCTATATGTAAGAAGCGGTTTAGGATAGGTTCGATAGCTTCCGCGATTTTTAGTTCTAACAATTGGTATCAGAGCCTTGTTGAGATTGAACGAAGAGAAGATGGGATCGAGAAGTGGTACGGTCAAAGCAGGGAAATATGAGATAGAGAAGTTCAATGGGAAAAACGATTTTTCTTATTGGCGGATGCAGATGAAGACTCTGTTAATCTCGCAGAAATTACATAAGACGTTGACGGGAAAGAAACCAGGAGATATGTCATATGAGGATTGGGAAGAGTTAGATCTCGAAGCACGGGCTACCATTATGTTGTGTCTTGAGAGGGACGTGGAGTTCCTAGTAGACGAAGAAACAACGGCGGCGAGTGTGTGGTTAAAGCTAGAAGCAGTTTCATGACGAAAACTTTAACGAATCGGGTCTACTTAAAATCTAAATTATTCACATGTAGAATGGAAGAGGGTTCTTCTATTCAGGAATATGTGAATAGGTTTGACAGGATTATCTCAGATTTGAAAGATATTGATGTTAAGGTTGAGGATGGGGACCAAGCCCTCATATTGTTACTTTCATTGCCAAAATCCTATGAAAACCTTGTTCAAACTTTGATGCTTGTTGGTGATAGTCTAAGCATGGAAGAGACGAGAAATTCGCTATTAGCGGATGACCTTCGTAAGGTTGCTACTAGCAGTATGGCGTCGGGTGGAGTAGACAAGGATCAAGCACAAGGGTTGTTTGTAACGAGGGGGAGGAGTAATGCAAGGGGAAAGGGAAAGGGCGGGAAATCTATATCCAAATCTAGAGGCTCTTTCAAGAAAACGTGCTTTAGTTGTGGTGAGCTTGGCCACTTTAAAGCAGCTTGTCCAAAGAGAAAGTTGAAGCAAAAGAACGAAGGCTACAAGGGGAAACAAGAGATGCAAGAGGCGGGATATGTGTCAGAAGACCCTGACGAATGTTTCTCGGTGACAGAGGTGTCTGAGAAGATCTCCGATAAGTGGATGCTTGATTCAGGGGCGTCACACCATATGTGTCCAAATAGGGAGTGGTTTACTACCTATAGGAGTATAGATGGTGGTACGGTTATACTGGGTGATGATAGTATATGTAAAACTGTGGGACTCTGAACAATACGTATCAAGATGCACGATGGAGTGGTGAGAACATTGACGGACGTAAGACACATACCCGATTTGCGGAAAAATCTAATTTCCCTTGGTGTGTTGGAGCGGAACGGCTGTAAGATAATTATAGAGAATGGCTCCATAAAAGTCGTTAAGGGTTCTTTGGTGGTAATGAGAGGTACTCGTTACGGTAATTTATACAAACTTTTGGGGACAACAATTACGGGAGATGTAGCAGTAGGAATCAGTGGAAGGGATCCAACGGCTAGTACGAGGCTTTGGCATATGCGCCTTGGGCATATGTCAGAAGAGGGTCTATCTTTGATTTGCGGGAAAGGCTTATTGAAGGACATGAAGAAGCCTTGCATGGAGTTTTGTGAGCATTGTGTGTTCAGGAAGGCACACAGGGTGACGTTCGCTACAAGCAAGCACAGGAGCAAAGAGGTATTAGACTACGTACATACCGATGTCTGGGGACCGGCAAAGTTACCTTCCAAGGGTGGTTCCAGGTATTTTGTTACATTCGTTGATGATCATTCGAGATTTGTCTGGCTTTATTTTCTGAAGCATAAGAATGAGGTATTCAACACATTCCTGGTGTGGAAAGCAATGGTTGAGAATAAAACTGGTCGAAAGCTGAAGACGTTAAGATCGGATAATGGGACCGAGTACACGGATGGGGCATTCAAGGAGTTTTGTAATCAGGAAAGCATTGTGAGGCACTGGACAGTAGGAAACACACCTCAGCAGAATGAAGTCGCAGAGAGATTGAACCGTACACTACTTGAGAAGGCTAGATGTATGCGCTCCAATTCGGGATTAGGCGTAGAATGGTGGGCAGAATCTGTTGCTATAGCTTGTTATATTGTGAACAGGTCTCCACATTCTTCTTTAGATGGCGGCATACCTTACGAGGTGTGGTCAGGTTAACATGCAGATTACGGGAGACTTAGGGTTTTCGGTTGTACGGCCTATTACCATGTTAAAGGTAACAAACTTGACAATAGAGCAAAGAAGGCAATTTTCTTAGGATATGCTACAGGAGTCAAGGGTTATCGGCTATGGTGTACGGAAGACAAGAAGTTTGTAATCAGCAGAGATGTGGTGTTTGATGAGTCGTCTATTGTAGCTATGGTGAAAGCTACGGTGCCTAGCTGTGGTGATGTTGGGTCTACTAAAGCTCAAGTAGTGGAAGTAGAAGCCGAAGACCAACAGATTTCTAGGAATCATGATCAGGTGGAGCATCAGGATAGTACTCAGGATGAGGAAATTGATGAACCCGATCATGAGGAGGTTCAAGGGGAAGGTACACAAGTTTTACAACAACAACAGCAGGATGTTTCGGTACACACTAGGCCAAAACGGTTATATAATCCGGTACAGAGGTTAGGGTCAGACAAACCTCTTAGGCATTATGGGGGGGCAAATCTGGTTGAATATGCACTCTCAGTGGAAGACGACGAGCCGGTCACCTTCAAACAAGCTATTACCGCGGAGGAAAGAGAGAGTTGGTTGGTTGCTATGCAAGAAGAGATGGAGTCTCTTCACAAGAACAAGACATGGGAGGTTGTCCCATTGCCCGAAGGTAAGTTTGTTATTGGTTGTAAATGGGTGTACAAAAAGAAAGAAGATTCTCTGAGATCAAGGGTACAAGGTATAAGGCAAGACTAATAGCCAAGGATTATGCACATAAAGAAGGGGTCGACTACAATGAGATTTTCTCACCGGTCGTGAAACATACTTCTATTCGGGTGCTATTGAGTATTGTTGCTCACAGTGATCTTGAGCTGGAACAACTCGATGTTAAAACCGCCTTCTTGCACGGAGATTTGGAAGAAGAAATTTATATGGCTCAACCTGAGGGATACAAGGTTGAGGGTAAAGAAAATCAAGTATGTCGTTTGAGGAAGTCTCTTTACGGATTGAAACAATCCCCTCGCCAATGGTACAAACGATTTGATTTTTTCATGCTAAAGCATGGTTTTCGCAGAAGTGACTATGATTGTTGTGTATACATCAAAAAGCTTCGCGAAGGTGACTTTATTTATCTCCTTTTGTATATGGATGACATGCTTATTGCTTCTCGAAGCATGGTGGAGATAAATAAGTTGAAATCTCGACTCAGTCAAGAGTTTGAGATGAAAGACATGGGCGCTGCAAAGAAGATACTGGGAATGGAGATTCAGAGAGAGCGGTCAAGTAAGAAACTGTACTTGAATCAGAAAGGTTACATCGAACGAGTAGTTTCTCGATTTGGGATGCAGAATGCGAAGGCGGTGTCAACACCTTTGGCACCACACTTCAGACTCTCGGGAAAACAATCTCCCACTACTACGGTGGAGAAGGATCATATGGATCGTGTACCGTATGCTAGTACAGTTGGCAGTTTGATGTACGCTATGGTGTGTACTCGTCCAGATATTTCACAGGCGGTCAGTGTGGTTAGCAGGTTTATGGCAAACCCGGGGAAGACACATTGGGAAGCTGTGAAGTGGGTCTTGAGGTACTCGAAGGGTACTGTTGATACGGGTTTGTGCTTTGGTGGAGACACATGTCAGGTAAGCGGTTATGTTGACTCGGATTATGCTGGCGATCTAGATAGAAGACGATCTACTACTGGTTATGTATTTAGGGTACATGGTGCTCCAGTTAGTTGGCGATCGATGTTACAATCTACAGTTGCGTTATCTACTACCGAGGCGGAGTATATGTCTATGGCCGAGGGTGTGAAGGAAGCATTGTGGTTGTGGGGTCTTCTGGATGATCTAGGGAATAACCAGGAGTGCGTGGATATATGGTGTGATAGTCAAAGTGCAATCCACTTGGCGAAGAATCAGGTTCATCATGCTCGTACTGAGCATATCGATGTCAAGTATCACTTTGTACGAGATGTCATAGAGAAAGGTGGTGTTTCTCTCATGAAGGTACACACAGATGAGAATCCCGCAGACATGTTGACTAAAGTGGTGACGTGTAGCAAGTTTCAGCATTGTCTGAAATTGCTGCAAATCGGTTCGTGTTAAGTTGCCCGAAAGGGCGTAATGGCGACAAAGTAATCTTTATGTGAAGGGTTGGTAGAACTACGGTAGGCTTGATCCTATAAAAGGGTACGTAGGCAGCCATGGTCATATGGCGCAGTCGGATGAAGTTACAAGAAGCAGATATATCTTACTAAGAGTATCCTGGTGTTCGTCCAAAATTTGAAGTATATCAAATTGTGTACGAGGTGGAGAATTGTAAGAAGCGGTTTAGGATAGGTTCGATAGCTTCCGCGATTTTTAGTTCTAACACTATAAGTAGTAGTAAATCGTATGAATGAAATACTAGGATCTTCATTTCTCTCGTGTCAAAATTATTATTTCGAATTTAAGCTCTCTAAGAATGAGATAACTGCGACTCGACACATAAACTAAATGGAGATTTTATTGTGTTTTGCAGCGAAGATGCTCTTAGTCATATAGGACTCGATCACTCAACCAAGTTTTCTCGTGCATTAACTATTGACATTAATATGTAGTGGTAGAGGTGATAATCGAGCGGGCATGTCCACCCATGGGTAGTTATGGATCGGACACAGGTGGTCTAACAGATTTTCTCTTTGGCCATTAGAGTATTCAGGAGGACTGGCACGATTTTTTTTTGTTAATCTCTCGTGCTCAAAACCTGCCCATACCAACTAAATGAGTCCAAATTATTGAGCATCAGGCTTCGGGTATAGAGTTTTGAAATTTAAGTGAATTATAAATGTAAAAATGTATAAAATAAACTAATAGAAATTGCTTTACACTTTCTTCTCATTAGCTTTCATATTATTCTTGATTTAACTCTTCATTCATCATCTTTTATAAATCTCTCGTAAAATTTAACAAAATGATTCCTGAAGTACAGAGCTTGAGTGTCAAAAATTGGATGGTTACGAAGTTTGGGTCATTCTTTTCTACTAAATATAATTCATCGTTGCCATGGCTATCTCTTATTGAATTAAGTTATAACATGAAACTTAGCTTAATTATATAACAAAAGACATTGATACAAGTCTACTAAAAAGATAGATATGTGGGCTAGTGATGCATCCGAAAAGGTTGCACACCCAAGCGGTGGTATCAAGTAGTAATCCGGCAAAGCCGGGATCGATCCAAGGATAGGAAGGTTGTTTGGATGTCGAAGGGTCTTATCCCCCGGTCTAGAAATCAAATGCTAACTTAGACTAAAAAGGAAACAAAGACAAATGGGGGGCTTTATAATGAAATAAGCAACAAAGAAGAAAGCAAGTAAAACAAACTAATTATCAATGTAAACGGGCGATAGAGATTCGAGAGAAGAGTCGAAGGAACAAGAGTCGGGGAACAACAAGTAAGAGAGGTGTCGAAGTCCGAGAATCCGATGTGGTGGACTTACAACTATGTACGGTCCAATCGAATGGATTGATGTAAATCTAGTCCCGATTCCTAAGGTGGATGTTTATAAGCACTACGTATGTCCGGAGATAATACTTAGTCAAACAAACTTCCTAAACGATTAAAACCGAATCATCGAAAATGCCGTCTAGCCGCCTAACTATTTGAAGTGTATGACAAGACACATGAAATTTGTATCTAGACTATGATCGATATCGATCACTTTGCCTAATCGATTAACTATGCGAAGTACTTGATAAGACACATGAAAAACGATTGAAACAAGTAATCGAAATAAGAGAACATCAATTTATTATCAAACACATTAAATTATCACAAACACAATCACAAATTCATCGCATTTCATCTCATAATCGACACACTAAAGTTAGCTAAACATGGTGATTGAATAAGAAATGGAAAGAAAATGATGAGAGAATCCCCCTTTTTCGATGTGGTGCGAGGCTAAGATCGTCGGAAAATGTTGGTCTTTAAGGTGCAGCCGATCTCCCCTTAGCAAAAATCAGGGTTCCCCATAGTAATCAGCATCATCTTCTCCATTTATCACCCAAACTCCATTAAAGCTAAACCCTAGCTTTCTCTCTCTAGAAATCTTCAACCAAAATCAAATCGAACACAATGAAAAACAGGGTATGAATGAGGGGATCAAAACCCCTAAGTTTTCCGGCCAAGAAGATGGCCGGAAAAACTAGAATAATCCGGCCAAAGAAAGTGATTAAATCCGGCCAAAGCTTGCCTTTCCCGAGCCGGCGCATCCTGTCCCGTGCTCATCCCTTGCTGGTCCGAGCTGTTCCATGCGTTTGAAGATCCCGAGCAGCAGCTCTTGTGAACCCGAGCTGCTGCAAACAGCAGCTCTTGTGAACCCGAGCTGCTGCAAACAGCAGCCTTGCTGCTTGTGCCCCTTGCTGTTCCTACCGTCCCAGCAAGTTCCCAAGCATCCCAAGCCACGCAGCTGCTTCCCGAGTGGTCCTATGCCCGTCCCGTGCTGATATTTCATGAATCCCGAGCAACTCTTCTTCAAAGCACGAGCAGCTGTTGTTCCCCCCTTATGACTAAACCACTGGGTACTGCTCCTTTTGAACGTCTTAGAGTCAAGCTCACAGTTATGTCATCCCAGTTTCGCTTAAGGGGGCGTATTGAAGCACCAAAACAGAAACAATGTGACGAGTTATCATCACAACGTGCAGTTTCCCAAAATCTTTAATATTATGTTTATTTTTACCTCAATAGTTATCTGATCATGTAACCCGTGTATAATAGTTATCTCATTGTAACTACTTTAATTATAAATATAAGTTATCCTTCTAATAAAACATCAAGGAGAATTTTACAGCTACCATCGTTTCTTTTACCTCCAACACTCATATCCATCCACTAAAATCTAATTAGTGGAGCAGATATTAATCAGGAAATTGGGCTGGAGACCCAATTTTTTGTTTTTTTTTGTCAAAAAGACAAGTTATCTTTTTTTCCTTCTAGGCACCATGAAAAGTTTGGAAATAGGCTTGAAGGACAATTCTAAAAATCCCTTAATTTTGTATACCTGAATTGACCTTTGTATAAAGGAAAATTTTAGAAACACCCTCAGATTTTCCAAAAACCCTCACATTTTATATAATCTTACTTCTTAGTTACTTATTTTGTTAGGGTTTGATTTTGCGAAGCTTTGCAAACTAGTTTGCAAACTGATTTGCAAACTGGTTTGCACTACTTTGCAAATTGGTTTGCAATCTGGTTTGCCTTGCAGAGCTTTGCAAACTGATTTGCAAACTGGTTTGCAAACTGGTTTGCACTAGTTTGCAATCTGGTTTGCCTTGCAAACTAGTTTGCACTGCTTTGCAAATTGGTTTGCAAACTGGTTTGCAAACTAGTTTGCAATAAGGTCAGTTTTGTCTTTTCCCTATATTAGATAATTTACAAAAATGCCACAGGGAGCTGAAGCCCATAAAAAATTGTCCAATCCTTTTTAACCAAAGGCCAAAGTTTTTAGGGAGTTTTGGCCAAATTTCCCGATATTAATTATTAAAGGAATCAGCCATCCAAGGACTTCACTGGACCCAGGTGAACTATCGAATATTAGCCCTTCTAGTTGTTCGTCTACCCCTACGTACGGGGTTGATCGGGATTCGACAATCGATGATACAACCACTGAAATATAGACATATTTGGAAGAAAAAATGAAATTAAAGATTACGACAGTACACAAATATAGAGAGAGTTGACCCTCAAATCAATACGGTTGATTTTCAATTATCTTCCCAGTCGGTTTTAACTTTGGACGACCTTATTATTTTTGGAGCTGATACAGCGACCCTTTAGTTTGGGACAGCCACTCATATAAGACAAAGAGTATTTTTATCTTTTCAACGTGAAGAGACTGAATACCTCTTGTTTTATTAGCAACGTAAACCAAGAGTCCACGAAGGAGCTATGTCACCTTCCTAGACATTTCGAGACATTTTAAGACATTTCGAGACATTTGTCTGTAGACAAAATGTCTTTATAAACATTTTAAGACATTTGATTCATGGACAAAAAGTCTTTATGGACCTTTCAAGACATTTGGTTTATAGACAAAATGTTTTGGAGACATTTCAACATATTGAATCCATGGACAAAATGTGTAGTGGATATTATTATTATTATTATTAATATTATTATTATTATTATTATTATTATTAATATTATTATTATTATTATTATTAATATTATTATTATTATTATTATTATTATTATTATTATTATCTCATCATGGATGACAATTGGTAGGCATTTATTATTTTAGTATTATCATTATTGTCTAACCATACAAAATAATATATTTGTACTCATATTTTAAAAATATATTTTTCGAGTTTTGTGGACGTCTGTGGATATCTGAGGACATTTATGGACAATTGGTGAACATTTATTTATTTAATTTTATCATTATCGTTTAATCATATGAAATAAAAATAATTGTACCATTATTTCGAAAATATATTTTTCGACTTTGGTAGCCATCCGTAGATATCTGTGAACATTGATGGACAATTGGTAAATATGTATTATTTTATATAGTATACTAATATATATATATATATATATATATATATAATATAATAATAATATAATATAGTAATATGATAATAATATCATTATTACTATAATATAATATAATAATATAATAATATAATAATAGAATAATACAATAATATAGTAACATATAATAAGATAATAATAATATAACATAGTAATATACTAAGATAATATTATAAAATATAATAATAATAATAATAATAATAATAATAATACAATAATATAATAATAATAATAATAATACAATAATATAGTAATATAAGAAAATAATGTAATAATAATAGGATAATAATAATATAATATAGTAATATGATAATAATATCATTATTACTATAATATAATAATAATAATATAATATAGTAATAATATAATATAATAATAATAATACAATAATATAGTAACATATAATAAGATAATAATAATATAGTATAATAATATAATAATAAGATAATATTATAATAATATAATAATAGTATAATATAGTGATGGCAATAATATCATTATTACTATAATAAAGTATTATAATAATTAATATTTTTATATATTATTTATTATAAATTATTTAATCTAATTTGATAATAATAATTATTTTTATATTTCTTAATGAAATGTCCACAAGTGTCTTCCATATTTTGAGAGACATTTTCTCTCCAAATTTACACTAAAATGTCCTCACATGTCTTCAAAACCAATTTGTCTTGAAATGTCCTTAATTTCGTGTCTCTAACGAATACCACAGACATTTCAGTGTCCTGAAATGTCTCAAACGAATAACACGGACATTTAAAATGTCCCCAACCAATAACATAGAATTTAGAGTTGTGTAGGAGCGTGGCGTAGCTTTAAATCCTCTACTTGTCTTCTACAGAGAGAAAGACAAAGGAAATACATCTAGAGAGAGAAAGAAAGACCGAAGGTCAAATCAGACGGGGCCACCACGTGAACATGAGTACCCACTCTCCCCTTCATTCATCCATACATCCTTGTTTACGTCCCATCCTCCCTTTCTTCCCCAATACCCTTCTTTAACATTTCTCTTTCTTTTCTCTCTCTCTCTAGAATTAACCCAGGAAAGAACCCCCCCTCCCCCCGGCCACCATAAAGTCCAAGGGCTCAAAATCAAAAACGTCCACCACAAGACACGCCCACAAAATCTCTTCTTCCTCTCTCCCCTCTCTCTCTCTCTACTTCTCTTATCAAAGATCCATAATTCTAACTGATTTCAAAGTATAAACGAAAACCCAAGTCAGATAATCAAAAGGAAATTGAAAGGAGTACTTCTAGTAAGAGAAAGAAGAAAGAGAGAGCGACTTCAATTCCATCAACCCAAACCCAAAATAGATACATAATTGATATGGCCTCAACATCAGGTGGTGGTGGTGTATTAGAATCAAAAACCGGTGAAACACCGGCAGGAAAAGGAGGAGAAAGTGGCGGTGGAGATGGATCGGCGGTGGCGGCTCCAGCTGCACCACCAAGTAGATATGAATCACAGAAAAGAAGAGATTGGAACACGTTCTTACAATACTTGAAGAATCATAAACCACCATTATCATTAGCTAGATGTAGTGGAGCACATGTGATTGAATTCTTGAAATATTTAGATGAATTTGGGAAGACAAAAGTTCATAAAAAAGAGTGCGAGTATTTTGGGCACCCAAATCCACCAGCACCATGTGCATGTCCATTAAAACAAGCATGGGGAAGTTTAGATGCCCTAATTGGACGACTTCGAGCTGCTTATGAAGAGAATGGTGGAAAACCTGAGTCTAATCCGTTTGGAGCTAGAGCTGTTAGGATATATTTGAGAGAAGTTAGAGAAAGTCAAGCTAAAGCTAGAGGTATTCCTTATGAGAAGAAGAAAAGGAAGAGACCCTCTACTACTAGTACTAATACTACTTCTATAGTCGCATCGACGACATCGACAGTGGTGGCTCAAGTAGTTCTTGAAGGTGGTGGTGGAGCTGTAAGTGTTGCTCAAACTGAATTAGTTTCAGCTACTCCAACCATATAGCTTAATTATTGATTCTTATTTAGTAATTAATGACTTGTTATTTGAGTCAATATACTTACCCATTTCAAATGCTTTTTTTAAGTATAATTTGATCCACCATGCACCTATAAAAGAATTTGATTTGGTACAAAAATGTCTCTTTTTATCTCTAAATGATCTCTCACTCATTAGATCTCAACTAATACAAAAACCCTATTGTTTCTCTATATCTCTCTATCTCTAAGATGCATAAGTTTGGTCCAGGACTTGAACTATTCTAGGAAGAACAAATATATAGCATAATAGTATACGAGAAATGACAAAGTTACAAAAGATTTTGACAAAAGAAGGTTCCATGTAAAGGGTGTGGTTTCAAACTTTGACCAAATCTAGGCCGTTGAGAGATGAAAATCACAACCGCCACATCAGCTGTGAACCTTTTTTTTGTCAAAATCTTTTGTAATTCTAGCATCATATATAGTGTATATTTAAATTTTTATTAAGTAGATTTCAAGAACCAAAATTTCTTCCTATATCTCCCAATATTCCATGAATGGTCACACTCTTGGCCTTTTTCGTGGGATTTGGAGTAGCCTCGATTCATGTTGTTCAAGTCCAAGACAGAATAGACCCAGCACAGAGTGTTCCGAATTTCCTCACTTGTAAGAGGCCAAGAGAGAAAATGGATCAGAGTTCAAAAAAAGGGGCGCCTATAAGCGCTCCCTTCCACAAACACATATATTAACATTCATGAATTAAATGATTTAATTATGTGAGGAAAAATTAAAAGAAACTACTAGTACAAATTATTAATCCATTAAATTCTTATCTATAAGTATTGAAACAGGTAGGAAAGAATCTAATCAATCTAAACCATACCTAGAAAAAGCAATAAAGAATTATTTGCTTTTTTATTTATTTTAAATCTTATTGGTGGTTGGTTGTTTTCTTCAATAATTAAGCTAATAAAGAGAAACCGACCAATCAATTTCTTTATTCTTTAATTCTTACAAGATTTTGTTGTTTCTTTTGTTCAAATTTCAATCTGAAATTGCAGGAAGTGGCGGCTATGCTCAAATTTTAGCAAGAATTGAGTAGATTTTGTGCTCTCCCCTATCACTGCAACTAGGTCCCTCCAATATCTTTTTCTGTGATTGTAGGATGGGAAATTAGGGCATTTTGATAGCCCATATGCACCTTGACCCACCCATGATATGCACTTCAAACTTTCAGGTAGTTTTCATTGGGTTTTGGATTGAGAAGGACAAAATAGGAAAGAAGATAGATAGTGAAGAAGTGTACTCATCTCACTTCCTTAACTATCTAATTTGTTTTGTTTTTACATTTCAATTTCATGGAAGTTTTAAAAAATCTTGAGACTAAGAATGGGCAGATCCGACAACTCTTTGGTTTGTGAAATATTTTGCATGTATGGAGTATGCTCCTCTGCTGGTTATAGGCTTATAGCTAGTATGCAAGTAGCCATAGCCTCTGCCCAATGACATCCACCACCACAACGGATAGTAAAGGGAAAGAGTGGCTAAATGCCTGAATCCAAGACATCTCACGAGGTTTTATATGACATTCTATCGGAGCTCTTAAAACTTACATATTTTTTAATGTCGCGTTCGCTCACAATGTCCACCATAGGCGGAGCGACTAGAGGGCTTCGCCGGGCTGCAACCCGGTGGTTAGGAGTTCTAGCCCGGCTGTAGCTAAGTTGTAAAAGTTGTAAAAGGGAAGTGGTACTTTTATTCATATGATGATCTGTAGCTAAGTTGTAAAAGTTAGGAAATATTTTGCTTCAAACCTGGTGGTCAGGAGTTCTAGCCCGGGTCCAAGACTTTTTGCAATTAAATTTTGAGGCAAGGTCGTGTTTGGTTAGGCATAAGTGCCAAGAAAATTTTTGTAGGAAAAATCTATTTTTGGTATTCTTATTTTCCCATTCACCAGTATCCTCAATTTTTTTTTCCTTTCGATTTATATGACAATTCTTAATAATCATAACTACAAATCTTACATACATACTTTTTGTATTAGAAAAAGAGATTATAACCTAAACTAACACAAATGTAACCAGCAAAGTATACATAGCTCCTATGTTTTGAGTACTAGATGGTTATTGGAAACTTGAGTTTTTCTTCTCCCGGTTATAACTTGTATACTATATGAACAGAGGTTGTATTTACAAATAATTTGATTTGTTATAAAATGGGTTCCTACATTTTTAGGTAACAGACTAAAATTTACTTCAAAAAAAACTTATGCACGTATGATAATTGAGATTATTGCTTTATTAGTTCTAGTTTTCAGCCCGTCCCTTAGTTAATTCCTGGCTCCGTCTCTGATGTCCAAAGTAGAAATAAGTTTGACAAAAGAGTAATTTATGTCGGTCATCCTTACGAATAGAAGGGATACATCATTTATGATCTATTTGAAAATTTCTCTATGATTATCAGAACCAAGGGCGGAGCCAGGTGGGGGCTGCACCTAGCTGCAGCCAAGGATAATTTTTTTTTTTTTTACTTTTATGATATAGAGAAGGACAATACAAACATGAGAAACAACTCAGTTGGTCTTGTACTCGGTCTGCACTAAAAAAAGTGGGTGAATTAGAAGATTAAGAAAATTATCCGGAGTAGAAAATTTTAAAGTGAAGAAGTGAATTTTGACGAATTTTCCGGAGTGCAAAATTTTAAAGGAAAACAAGTCATCTTCTTCTCCCTCATCTCTTACCACCAACTCCGGCTACCATCACCAACTCCGGTCACCACCTTTAACGCCGACCACCACCACTTTTTCCTTTTCTTCTTCTTCCTGTTTTCTCCTTCCAATAAACTACAACCTTATCTTTCTTCTCTCTACTCCTCCTTCTCCCATTCTCTCCCTCTCCTCTTTATCTCTTCTCTCTACATCTCCCTTTGCCAGAAAGCCGATCTGGTGTGGGGAAATCCCCAAACCACTACGCTGTTTGGGGATTCTCAAAACCAGGGTCGTGTTCCGATAATTTTTTTGCCGGAAAATAGTTAGATAGTAAGAGAAAGAGAGAGAGGGAAGAGAGAGAAAGAGAGGAGAGGAAAAAAATGGTGGTTGAAGGTGCTGGAATGAGGAGAACAAAGATTACAAAAAAAATATTGAAGGTCATCGACAATGGTTGTTTGTCGTTGTCGGCGACAAACGACTATTGTCGGAGTTGATAAAAAAATGATGGTAGAATTGTGGAGAATAGGAAAGAAAGCAAAAAATACTTCACTCAAAATGGTTTCCCGCTAACAATTATAAAGATGAGTCAACTTCCCTCTAACAATTTAAAAAAAATGAGTCAACTAAAGTTGACCAATTTTTGATAAAGTCTTTGCATTCTGGATACTTTTCTTATTTTCCAAATCACTCACCTAAAAAAATTTCAAGTTTGAATCTCCACTCAATCAATTCCGTCATTTTTGAATAATTTCATATTGGCCCCTTATATTATATATTTTGACTTTTGGTCTCACGTTATGCCTTCTACTTCTGGACCGAACTATTTTTTTACCTTTGTTTTGCTAAATCAAGTTTTACCCCTTTTGTTAGGCTCCATATAAACTATGTTTTAGTTATTTCTTTGTCCCCAAATTATCAACAATCACATACATTAATAATTGTTAATGGCTAGTTTTTCTTAAGTCTCTGTTTGAACTATTAACGAAATTTTACACATATCTATTCATTATGATTTGAAGTTTTGAGAACTACTTGTTTTAGATTGACAAATTGAGATATATTTGAGACAATTTTGATCGAACAATATCATATCCGGCGAAGAATTGTTTTTATAAACACTACTCGTATACGTTAGAAATGAAAATTTTTCCCTCTAAACACTTTTACCCAAGTCCGGGTTAACTTAGAATCCTAACTCCACCCTTGATCAGAACATTACCCTTTTTTAAGATAAGTTTCCTTTGTGAGTCAGCCCTTGAATCCACCCTTGGTGCAGTTTTGGGAGGGGTATTATTTTTACCTTTTACTTTATCAGGCTTTCTCGCTGCATAATTCTTTGAATTTTCTCCCTTTTCCCACGTCCAGTGGTAAGGGGTTTGCCTGTTTCTCTCCCATTTGTTCGTGTGGGATCCACGTTGGTGGTTTCTTCCGGAGCCACGTTTCCCTTTGTAATTTTGTTTCCTGCCTTGATCATTTGACAATATTGCATGTGGTTCAGGCACAGGTGCATACCCAGTGGGTCAAGATTCATGGTTATGTAATAACAACTGGTTATTACGTTCATTAACCAAAAGACAAGTCAGTAACTGGGAGAATTTAGAGAAACGTCGCTCTCGATATTGTCACTGTAGGACAATATCCGAGGCATAGAACATACTCAAAGTTTTATCAATCATCTGCTCATCAGTGATGATGTCTCCTCCCACTTTTAGTCTTGAAATAATTTTCCAAAGACTGGAATTATAAGCAGAAATGGAAGAAAAATCTTGTAGTCGAAGATTTATAAAATCATTTTGAGCTTTTGGAAGGATGACCATCTTTAGGTGATCATATCTATCTTTTAAGATATTCCATAAAGTCAATGGATCTTCCACATACAAATACTCTGACTTCAGGTCATCATGTATGTGACGTCTCAAAAAACTTAAAGCATGAGCCCGTAACATTTCATCTGCATTATTCCTTTCAACAATAGTGTTCAGGGGATTTTTGTATTTTAGAGTCAGTCTAGCTTCGACTGCCCATTCCATGTACTTCTTACCTGTTATAATCTAGCAAGGTTAGACATTACGAAATATGAATGAAAATATTATACCTTTCACCAGATGGAGTAACGGCTTAGTTTATTCGATATTTCACCGATGTTGACTTCGGCAACGGAGCAGAGTAACGGCTTCTTTCAGCTGGTTAGAGACTCGTGCTGATAACGTGTTGTAAATTGTCGGTCTATTTGCTTCAATGTGTATCGATATTTGCATGCAACTTAATGGAATTAAAGGAAGAGAAAGAGATAGAGGTAATGAGCTATACTAAAACAAAGTAATGAACTTGAACCAAAATTTATTAGAAGAATTCTTTTCAAACCTTTTCCATCTCTTACCAATTCATACAAATACTACACCATGTACATCTATTTATAGAGTGGGAGAAGTAGTAGGAATGTGACACATAACCCATGTGTTGTCACTTGCATGGTGTGTTGTCATCAACAAGATGACACTTCTCATGTGGAGCTCCCATGCAATGACGCTTCTCGTATGGAACTACCGTAAGATGACACCACATCAAGGTGGTATTATAGGAATGGCGGGCTTCTATAGATATAAATTTGGACAAAAAAATGTATATTAAAGACACCTAATCTCCCGTTGCATAACCAATAATTTTATGGGCAACCACATTCCTATAACATTCATCTTATTTTTGTTGAAAGGGACATAATACTTGCAACCCATATCTATATTCTTAAAATTAGCGTTGGAGTTTATAACTGGATGCCAGATGTCAACATCTGAATGGTGAAACTAGACACTATGTGCAAGTTCTACAAGACAGTTGCTTACAGGTACGTGTAATGAGAGCAGAGCTTCTCATTCAAATCGAGACGTCTGTCTCTCTTTTACAATTTTCTAATGGGAATTCTTTACCTTGTAGTTTTCTGTCTTTATTTATTTACCCCAGTTTCAGCAGTAGAGAAAGAAAGAGATTGGTAAAGCAAAAAAACCATGGAAGTTAGTATCACAGAAAGTGAATTAAAAAGAGGAACTCAAGAAGAAGAAGAAGAAGAAGAAGAGTATCAAGATCATGAAAATCAGAAAGATGAAGAAATTCAAAAGGTTGGGTCATCATCAATTGAAGAAGATCATCATCATCATATAGATCAAGAAGAAGAGGAAGAAGGGTATAAGAGAAGTGGGGGAATCATTAACCAGCTGATATCTAATTTAGTTTCTAATCCATCTAGTCCCAAATCAAAAGAGAATGTCGTTAATGGTGATGTTGCAAATGGAGGAGAGAAAAAGGAGGAGGAAGAGGAGAAGACCCATAATGGAGGAGGAGAAGTTGAGAGAGGTGGTGGCATCATTAATAATCTTATCTCCAATTTTTTTCATCATGGTGAAGGTGAAGATGATGGAAATCAAGTAAAGGAGGAGATGATCAATGGAGAAGAGAATGATAGAGAGAAAGAACAAGTGAAAAATGAATGTGAGGAGGAGAAAGGGGAGGTGAGAAATGGTGGTGGGGTTGTCAACAATCTCATTTCCAACTTCTTCCATCAAAATGAAGGTGAAGGAGACAAGGGCAAAAGTAGTGAAGAAGAGAGAGAAGTGATTGGTGAAGGAAATGAAGAAATGGAGATTGAAGAGGAGAGTAGTAATGGTAATGGGATCATCAAAAATCTTGTCTCCAACTTGCCTGTTTCCTTTCAAGGTACTCTCTCTCTCTCTCTCTCTCTCTCTAGATCCCTCTCCCTCTCTCTCTCTCACACACACACTATGTATATCTTGTTTTCAGAGAACTCTGGACCAACAACTGATGAAGCCTCAATTCTGATTCACTCAATCATCCATGACTAGAAGTATGAGCATCAACTAATCCAAATCAATGACATGTCCAAAACACACAAGTGCTTAAAGAGATGAAGATTTATTCTACTTCTGTCTCTCTGTATTTTTCTATCTGTTTA
This sequence comes from Eschscholzia californica, assembly GCF_041429995.1. Classification (NCBI taxonomy): domain Eukaryota; kingdom Viridiplantae; phylum Streptophyta; class Magnoliopsida; order Ranunculales; family Papaveraceae; genus Eschscholzia; species Eschscholzia californica. Next base: position 36,897,885 of record NW_028238420.1, on the reverse strand, counting down.
GAGATTCTTACTTTTGTTGTTTTTCTTTTGAAAATTCTTCAATTTTAAGTGTTTATGATTAATGGTTGGTTTGAGTTATGAACTTTTCTGATCTTCATATGATAAAAGGAGGCAGAACTTCCCACATTTTGTTTTATAATTTGGAGCTCAAAATTTTATGAGCTCTCTTCTCATTGGAACTCAATAGTTGGAACCAATAACTAGTTCCTCTGTGGTAGAGGAAGAAAAAGAGAAAGAGTTAAAACCACCGACCATCTAATTCTAAAATGTCAACATGGGTAAAAGCTAAAAAGAGGACAATTTAGGTTAAAATATTGGGAGAATCTAGCAGAGTTTGCAGGTTTACTAGGGAGTTGGGGTAAAGAATTCTAAAAAGCTCTATTTTCAGGCCTCTAATCAAACCAAATTTGAACAAATATTCAAACAATTGTTAATTTTTCAAACTAGAATCTAAGAAACAGTATCCAAAGGTTGTTTCACTTCCAAATTAATTGTCTAAAAAAAGAAATAACAACATGCTGATCAACCAAGTTTCAACAAAACAAGAAAACATCTTAAATAGTGTTTTTGTTCTTTTCCTAAGTTGATTGGACTTTGGAGTCCAATTTTAGAAGGTTTGTTTTGGTTCGATTCATTTTGTCACAAAGGTTGATGATTTAGGTTGATATTGAGTCCATCAGACTAGTCAAATTCAGACAATGGAAAAAATTACTACCTAAACTAGCACTAATTTTTTTCCCTAAATTTGATATCAGTCTGATTCAACATCAGAGTAGACTCGAACAAGACTTCAGAATGGTTGTTTTTCGTGTCTTTGTAATTTGTCTAACTCATTATGTACATTTGAGTTGCACAAAATAAGTTTGAACTAAAATAGGGTATCCTGGAACAACTATCGTCCCTAAATAAGGCACACCACATTCAGACGATTGGTATTCAAACGAGCCAGTTTTAGACATTTGAAACTCAGACGAATCAGAGTCACATGCAAACGAGTCAAATTCAAACAATGAGAATGAACAATAATAAAACCTAGTGATTCTGATGGCTTCTGAATAATGTCTTTTAAAGATGGATCTCAGACCAGTTATTTTGGCTTAATCTCTAGTAGATGCTAATAATCTGTGATATGATTGTCTTCGACTAGTTCAACCAATACATTCAAAAGAAATCTGAAATGACGGGACACTATAAGTTACAAGGTAAAAAAAATAACTGTCAACAAGTTGTTATAAGAACATCATAATCATTCACTACAGATGAACATCTTCAACAAAATCATCCCAATCAGAAATTGGGAATCAAAAGTAGTGGAGTTCAGGTAAGTCTCCATAATGATCTGCAAAGCCATCATAAAATTTCAACAAAACTGCCAGTAGGTACAAAAATTAAGCCTACCTCACAAAAATATGACTTTGCTTCCTCTCGATGTGCTTTCACGAAGAGACGATGAGTAATCGAGCGAACTGAGTACCCAAATAAGGACTTGCTAGAAGGCAGACTTTGCTGTATATCGATTGCGAAGTAAAAGAGGAAAAATTCAGAGTAAATCTGAGAATATAATCCGAAAGCTTCATGATTTGAGATGCAAGAAAAGACAATAAGACAACAATACTTACATGTACCCAAGACAGGCTCCACTTCTAATTTTGCATCGCAGAGGGTGTTGTAGTTGTGAACCAGATGAGGTTTAGCAACCTTTTCCTGCGGAATATTGATGAAGTTGTCAGGGTTAGGATTATATTTTCGAATCCAGAAGTGAGAGTTAGGTAACGTTTTTTTTTTGTCTGAAGGCGACTCGCCAGAGTCTGACTTGTCTACATATCGATCGTCCAAGTCTTACATACTTCCGGCACGAGTCAAATAGCCATCTTAGTTTATTTCAGACAATGACCCCTTAACTAAAATTAATTAATGCATATCTCAAGACAAATTTCAGATATATTTTGAAAAAAAAAAACACAAAGGCCACTTTGCATAGAGATAGTACCTTGAATGTATCAAATGGGCAGAAAGAAGAATTACTGCAACCCTGGTTACACACAAATAGGAATTGGTTAGAACAATAAACAGGAATTATCACAAAGACGACAAAGGAACAGATAATGGAAGATGCATCGTCTTTCTTCCTTTTCTCTTGTGAGAGGACCAAACTGATCTAGCTATTAGGAAATATAGATGGGTCCCAAGCTTATCAACCCTGACTACAAGTATCAGTAGAGATATAATTCAAAAGATTAAGGGGTTTCATAACAGATACAGTTCAGACTGAGACTTACCGGCAACGGAACTGGAACCTCATTGTGCAAGACTTGAACATAGTACTTGCTCTCATTGTTGGCAGGACAATTGTACAAAACCAGCATGTTATTACCAGCAAAAGGCGTCATTAAAGTGCCTCTCCAATTTCTTTTCTGTGGAGGTTTTGGAGGTAGTTCCAGGGGCTGCTCACGATTTAGTTTCTCTAAATCTAGTCGTTAAAATAATATACCCATCAGTCAAAAGAAGAAAGGCAAAGGAGAAGTTAAGCACAACAATAAAGACAAGGAATATGAAATCTAGAAGAATGTGTGATTAGGTAAACGGTTAACGAGTGCACGTTAAAATCTTTCTAAGTTGTTTTCCGTATAAATAAATTCAGACTAAACCACAGTGAGAGCAAAAACTAGTTTTTGCATATCTTCTCGTTCTGGGAAACACGTACATTCAAGTTTGGACTAATCTGGTTTTTACAGTTAGAAGGTACAAATAAACAGAAGGCATGTGTGAATTACAGAATTGCTCGTGTAAAGTTCTGGAAATGTGACTAGGGTAGGTCATATTAGGGAAAGCAAGAGATGTATCTTACCATCTCCTTCAAGAAAGAGGCCAAGCATGCACGAGAATGGTACAACCGTCTCAGCATGAGCAAATCGAAGTCTTGCTTTCTCGGAAGTGCCTGAATCGTAACAACAGAAAGGAAACAAATGAGTTCAAATAGAATACAACAATTATTATGCCCTTATAATTGAACACCTTTAAGGCCAACAAAAGGGAGGTTCAAGTGAAGTTTCTTTTCTCCAAACAAATATACAGAAAAGCATACTGTGACTATCTACTACTAGTTTACTTGTGCAAACACTTGACGAGGCATAAATTGGAATTCAGATGCCATGTTTAGCAGCAAAGTAATCCCTAATATTTTGAAAAGTGTTGACTTAAGCATCATACAGTATTACCTTCTTTCGTCCTAATAGCTTGATCCATGGATTCAAGAACATCTTTAAGAAGTGTGACTCCCATGCGATAATTTATTGTATTACCATAACCTTTCAATAGGAATACCTCTAAATCATCTGTCCACTCCATCAGAGAAACCTAGACAAAATTAATAAACAAATAAATAAATAAATAAATAAATAATATATATTCACATAGTAATAAAAAATTGAACAGTTTCAATCAACCATCTAATGAATTTGGCAACATGTATAAATCTATAATAATGGTGTCACTTTATAAATTCCTCATTTTTGTGGATCATCCACATTATTAGCAGCAACAGGGGTATCAAGTAAGTACACAGCAAGCTATGTTGTCAAGGTGCGGCCTAGGTGGGAGGCGCCTAGGCTAGAGGTAGAAGCGAGGTGTCGCGGAGGCCAAGCTAGACAGCAACCCAAGGTGAAATACGTGAAATGGGTGAGAATTACGCATATAGGTGCCTGGCCTGTGACTGAGGCACTTTCTAGGAGTACAGAGCTAAGGAGCGAGGCTCTGCCTTGCCTTGCCTTGTCTAAGTCCACTTCTAGACCCTACCCATGACTGAGGGACTTGTCTAGGAGTACAAAGCTAAGGAGGGAGGCTTGCCTCGCTTAGTGCCTTAGACTACATAGCCTGTATAATTTACTAAGTCCACTTCTAGACCCTAGCTAAGAACCATCAAAAGTACAGAGTTTATGTAAATATGTATTCTCTCCAAAATGGTGTCACATAGCAATATCTTTGTCTAAGTACAACACGTAGAAGCCGGGGAATGAAAAACTAAGTGAAATTATTCAACACAGCAGGAAATGAAATACTAAGTGAAATTATTCAACACATGAGAGAATGAAAAAAATCTGGAAATGGAAAACTAAGTGAAATTAGTCAACACATGAGAGAATGTCAAAATCAGGAAATGGAATTTTTAGTGAAATTATTCAACACATGAGAGACATCAAACGATACACGAAGCCAATAATGTAGGATAAGGTAGCATGCACCAACCAAGAGCAGGCATGATGCTGGTGCTGATATTGCAACAGCAAGTCAGGAGTTCAAAGAATTAAGGTTATATAACACATAACATATCAGTTAAGTAACTATATATATATATATATATATATATATATATATATATATATATATTGGTCTAATTTATTGGTCTGCAAACCTCAGAAGGAGTGAAAAGGCCACATGCTTGATCAGTTATGTCCATCAAAGATGCTTCCTACCAACAAAAATCAAGGAAGGCTTGTCAGAAGAATATTATCTTAGGAGCAGAAAACATTTGATGAAATGTATTCGGCACTTTAAAATGCTCTATAACTTGCTTTACGCATAAAACCAAACAGTACAGCGTGAGATTAAAGCTTGCAGGTACCTGCTTACACAGAAACCAAAGAGAAGCAACATCCTGTCTTGTGAAGTTCAAGTGGTAGCGGCTAACAAATGAAGAGGTAATTTTATCCAAGGTGGGTTCCTTAAGCTTTGCGAGAGCAGGTTCCTTCTTTTTCTTATATTGCTGAAATTGAAGTATAATCAATGAGAGCTACTTCATACATTTAGATTTTACCAACAGAATATTCGATTAACAAAACTAGTATTGGTAAAAAATTCAACAATCTCCTGTATGTCAAGCATGTCACGAGTTTCTTACTTCGATATTCCGAAGTCTTATTAAACTCGAGACCATGTGGTTGCATCTACTTTTTGTTGGCTTAACAAACTCAGATGAATACCTATGAGACCCCAATTTATAGTGTTAGAACTAAGAAATATGTAGCGTGTAGATTTCAAGGCAATTAAGGAAATAGTTTCTTAAGGAGTATTCTGGACAGTGAAACATCGAAACCCAACTCGGACAAGCAGTCCTGATTCAGAGGCTTTCCTAAAAGTTATACTACCATAGCCATGAAATTAAGAGAATTTTCCAAATGTTCAAAATAATTTATAGTGAAAGAAACCAAATTGAGACAAATGATCTCCTTCAAGTCCTATAATCTGAGAGGAATATATTTTTTTGAGGAATCTGAAAGAAATATATTATCTTTCGATTTACAAGTTAAGCCTAATATATTAAATTCAAAAGCCTTAATACCTGCGTACCTTGTAAGTTTCACAGTGATCAAAAAATCTGAGCAGTATATCACTTTTGTGGCCCTCAGTGGTTCCAGAAGAAGCAAGATGCAATGTTCCCAGATTACGGCTTTCACCAAATAGTCCCATGCTAAATGCCTCAGCACTAGCTAATACTCGAGGAACCTGTCTCAATAAATAGGATGCAAGTTACATAAGAAATTCTCAGAACAGAACGGAATAAGATGTTTTAAACGCTTAATTCTCACTTAATAGAGACAATCATCAGTTATGCTGTAGAAGGCAATTCAATTGTGCATAAGCATGTAATTGTACTTTATCACTTGACAATGGACGCAAATAAATCTACAATAAGACTATTTGCTAGGTTTACCTCAAACAAATTAACACGTTTCTAAATGTGTTTCGGACCGAACAACATCACACAGAATCTTCAGACCTAAGCATTAAATATATGGCAGAACTACGAAAACGTGATAGTAATAGGATTTTGTCAAATATGTAACAAGTGAAACAAGTTCGATGAAAACAAAAACAATGTAACAAATGTCTAAAATTGGTCTGCATAAAGAGAGCTACGTGTTACCCTATTTACTTTGTTCACTAGATTTAGCTCACATTCATATGGTCTCTACTCTCTTGACGTCTCAATATGCTTAATGCAACATATAACGTTAATTTGTTAACATAACTTCAAGAAGACTCGGATGGTTCCCAGAAAATTGATCCTATATCCAGAGCACTTGATGAATTAAACTAGCAGGGAAAGGGAAATAGGCAATGAAGATAAGGTCTATTGAAAAAAGTGAAACAAATCAAAAACAAAGAGAATAGAGTGTCTAACTTGAGTCGATTTTATTTTGTAGACGTCTGGATGGTAATCCTGATTGAACAAATCCTTAAATCTTTCTCTGACTCTAATACCAAGATGATATAATTCATTCTTCCCTTCGCTAATCAAATCTCCACCATTTTGCTTTCCCTTCCAAGGAGATTGCCATCCATGTAACCAGGCAGGGATTTTCTCCAAAGACAAATTTCCACTTTCTGCTTCTTGTTTTGCATCGTTTACCAAAACCTCCAAATGACTGGCCAATCTGTCCAACTCTTCCATGCGTTTCTTTGTGGGAGAACGAGTCCCATGTCTCGCCTGTGAATCCAAAACTAAGCATTAAACAACTCCTCGTAATATTCTATGCATAAAGTACACCCATTACTTTAAATAAACCACTAGAGGTTTGAACTTATAAAAGAGAACTGCTATTACCACAAGATTTAAGTGTAGAGGAGTACACCCATCAGGGATATTAGATGGCGCAAGTCCATTGTTCGCAAGTCCTTTTGAAGCATCGTATCTACAAAATTGTAACAAAAACTGGATATATAAGAGATAAACAAATTAATATCAGAAGAACATAAAAGACATCCAATAATCAAGAAAATCCCCTTTTTCCTTGTTCTTGCAGTGATAATAAGGGAAGCCGGTGTATTTCATTTCAGACAATGAATCTAATAACAACTCAATTCTTGACAAAAAAAAAAATACTACTCAAACTCTTATTGCGGATGAAACATCAAATTGTGACATTCAAAACGCATAAAAGTAAGAAACCTTATAATTTTTCAAATTATCAACTCGATATCTAACAATACATTCCCATTCATCGAAAAACAAACTACAGAGAAATCAAAATTTTCTAATGGCTAGCAGATCGACGGCTTTGTTCATGCCATTGATTCAGAGCTCATCTCTCTTACATTTCAATCAAGCATTTCTGAGATCAAAAGTGCTTGTGTTGTAGGATACAGGGATGAGAGAATAAAGTAGAGAGAGAGAGAGAGAGAGAGAGAGAGAGAGAGATAGCGATTTGTAGAGAGAGAGAGAAGGAATACCTTGTAACGGTGCAGAGATGTTGACGAACATCAAAACCATGATTAGCGTGGAACTGTAAAAAGATCAAAGAAGACAGAAATGGAAGAAGAAATTGATTATTAATCACCATTGCCAACTTCGTTTGTTTATCGTTCTCGGTTCACGAACCTATCAACTTACCAAAATTTGAGAGTAATAGTTTCTTATTACTCTAGCGGTACGCGGAATGTCCGCGCCTACCGTCCACGGTCCACCTACTTCGTCTTGGGCCAACTGTAGGTGTTCTGGGAAAACAAGAATAGTTTTCTAGAAAAAAAAATGGAAATCTAAAAAAATACGAACCAAACACACCCTTAAAGTTACCGGCAGGCGACCCCAGCGACTTCTTTTTCTCCTCTCTCTCTCTCTGTCCTGTCTCTCTTCTCTCTCTCTCCCCCCATCCATTCTCTCTTTCTTCTCTTCATTTCTTTCTTCTCGCTTCTCTCCTCCCTAACTCCGGCGAAGTGGTTCCCCTTCGCTGGATTTCTGGTTTCCAGGCGAATGGGCCATCCCCTTCGCCGGAAATATCGAGAGACAAGAGAGAGAGAGAGAGAGAGAGAGAGAGAGAGAGAGAGAGAGAGGTGTTGCCAGTGGCGTGGCTGAGATTTTAGAGGCCCGGTGCGAACTTTTAACTGGGGCCCTTCATCGTATGATGCAAGAACCGAAAAATAGTTACATGCAATATATTAGTAAAATAGCTAAAATTAACTAAAGATTATTAGGATGACAAAAAAAAATGCACATTTAGAGAAGGCATACGATCCTATTGTATTTCAGTATGTGAGAGGAGGGGAGGGAGAGAGAGAGAGAGAGAGAGAGAGAGAGAGAGAGAGAGAGAGAGAGAGAGAGAGAGAGAGAGAGAGATAAACCAATAGCATAGAGAGAAAAGAAATGAGAAACATAAAGATAAAATTAAATGAAAATATAAAAACACCAAAAGAGAACAAAATTGGAGAGGCCTTTAGAGTAGATTTTTTTTTGGAACTGCCTTTAGAGTAGTTACAACATAATAATATGGGCCTTATATACTGGAGTGGGTGCCCTTAGGTATCATATCTTACAGAACGGGTGCCCTTAGGTGTCATATCCTATAAAACTTTGAAAAAATATGATTTTAGTTTGTACAGTAGGGGACTCGAACACGGAACCTTGTGGGCGCGAGATGGTATCATCTACCAAATAGGCTACTACCTCCTCTTGCATAACGGGTGCCCTTAGGTGTCATATCCTATAAAACTTTGAAAAAATATGATTTTAGTTTGTACAGTAGGGGTCTCGAACACGGAACCTTGTGGGCGCGAGACTGTATCATCTACCAAATAGGCTACTACCTCCTCTTGCATGTTCTCCAACATTTCTTATTTTATACTTAAACAGCTTTAACATTACCAATATGGGGCCCTTAGATGGAGAGGGGCCCTGTGCGACCGCACCGGTCGCACCCCCTCTCCCACGCCCCTGGGTGTTGCCAGAAGTGGTGAAAATGTCACCAGAATTTATGTTTTGAGGTTGTCGGAGTTCATAGTGGAAATTGGAGAGGAAGAAGAGGGGAAGAAGCTGAAAATATTAAGTGTTTGAAAGAAACATAAAGCTTTTGTTTCCACCTAAACTTTGTACTCCGAAAAATTCCTTAATTTCCCCACATCACCCACCTGGGCCAACCCTTACATGGAGCATGAACATCACCCACCTGGGCCAACCCTTACATGGAGCATGAAGAAATTGATTATTAGTCAGGCAAGATTGAATTAGGCGACCAAAAAAGTTACTAAATTACTTCTTGCTTTCTAATCTTCATCTTCACTTTGATTCCACATCTTTCCACCACCAATGTCAGTAAGCAAAGAATTCACATCTCATTGTTAGGAAACCAATGTTTTAAAATTGAAATTTTTTTACTATATTAGAATTGCCGTATCGATAAATAAAAATAAATGATTGCTTTAAGTCTAATATCGTTGAAAATCCTTAAAATTACTGTTCACTTGCACCAGCAACAACAGAGCATTTCTCCTTCTTTGTTCTCGACTTCCTCTCTAGAAATATTACAGAAAGAAACTCTAAAACAAATTGAAACAACACATACAACAATGTAGAGGTGGAAGAGTAAGGAGAACTCAACCCATTATGATTTCAACCAAACCAACCCATCTTCAATGATGATGAAACATCCCATTAACAGGGAAGAACCCACCCAACCCTCAAACTCATTAACACTTTTGGTCCCCAGTGATTTCAATTTTCGACACTCCCCATGAGACTGGCTTAAATCAAGAAGATGAATGTGGCCGAAAGTTGCGGTGGTAGAAAGCCGTGGAGTTGAGGTGGGGATAAAGATTAGGAAGATAAAGTGTATCCTATGAGTGTTAAAAATCCTTTATGAGGTGCAGTCTTCAAATTGAAGTATGTTTAAGTTCGTAGCCTTCCAGCTCGAAGCCAATTGAAAGAGACCCAGACATCACATGCTTGGCTAGTATCTATTTTTGTTCTTTACATCACATTCTTGACTAGTATCTATTTTCATTCTTTTCGGATAACGTAGAATATATGTGGCTTTCAAACATATCATATGTGAACCCAACCCTGGCACCATGTTAAATTTATAGTCATTAAACTCAAACTTAATTGGCAATAACTAACTCAAAACTAATGGGCAACCACTACATTCTTCGCTATCAGATCACCATTTTCTATCCTATGTGGTGGTCTATGCTCACAGTTACGATGGATGACTTCCAACATAATATGCAAGGCTTCCAACATAATATGCAAGGCTTAGATACAAAATAAATCAAACACATTAATTAAGAAAAAACACACATTCTCCTTTTCGTATAATCTATATATATATGGACTACATTTATTCGCAGGCGGGACTCTAACATAAGTACTTCGAAGTCTTATATGAAGACAGATCTTTATCTAACACGAAAATACATGTCTACATTATTTATTTAGCAACTCAGAAGTTGGTTAAACCCTAAACCATACATTCAAGGAGCAGCAGCTTCATTGTTCAGTAGCATCTGATCAAAATGCCATACGCCTGCAAAAAGAAAGAGAGCTGCCCAATAAGAACAACAGTTGAAGAATACGTGAAAAGGAGTGATTTATTAGTTCTGATTTCTGACCATGTCCTTTGCCAACCCTTCTTAATTGAGCAACATATTCTGAAATCTGTTTTATGGATTCCACCTACATATCAAATATAATAAGTTCACTGAATCAATCAAGATCGAGAGATCATCGAGGGATTGCTGCTGCCAAGACGCTGAAAAAGGAGCAAGAAATAGAACACCTGTTCAGTGAGATACTCGGTCTCTACAAAATCCATTAGCTGCACATCTTTGCTTTTATCTGCTACCTGTTATTATTGATCAGGGAAAACATTTACCGAACAATTCAATAGAAAAAAAAAATATCTATACCCATTTAGATGTCAACTATAATGCCACCACAAATATTCATGGAATAAGCTAACTCGATAGAGAAGTAAATAGAAGTACTTGATGACAAAGGGGCAAAGATAATTACACTGTGCAAATTAAGAAGTTTCTCGTTCGTCAACTTCTCCAAAGACAAAGCGAGTTCCATAGCTGAAACAGAGAAGCAGATTATCAAGCTCAAGCTTATAGAGAACATGGCTACTGGATGTTAGAGATGTTAATACAACAAAATTGTGTGTGTGCGCGATGGCTACAGATAGTCGCTTCAAAAATCGTGTATGATAAGTTGATAACTATGAACTTAGTTTATGTGATTGCCGATGCCGATAAAAAGACGCTGGACCCTAGCAAACTTTCACAGAATACTTAATGGAGCCTTTTATCCTAATTTGCTTTTGTACTTGTGTATATCATCATCTAAATCCATTCCTAGTAAACATCAATAAAACCATAGTCCCACATGGACAAACAAAAGTCTCATAACCAAGGAGTAATGTGAAGTTTGTGGTCATCCAACTCAAAACCAATTGGCAATGAGTGGAGAGGACCTATACATTATATACTTGGTTGCTAGAGAAGGGGATACCCCTTCTTCTCATGTGGGACTATTCTCACAAGTAATATTTAGGGCTCTTCAACCCATTGGAAATCGCCCCGTGTAAGCAAATGGAAGTCTATTTCGACGTGTATTATAGAGCGACAGAAATCTCCCCGCGTAAAAAGGAAAATTCTTTCAACGGAGAATACACCGTTGAGACTTTGTCAATTGGTTTGAGTTGGACGTGTTAAAACATTCAATGAGAATATAGATAATATTTGGGTTAGCCATGAAAGCTCACCATACAAGGCATCTCCCTTCTCAGAATGATCAAATTCAGAAAGGGGTGCTATTATAGACTGTAACTTCACTTTCCCTCCTCTCTTATTCTGTGAGTAACACCAAATCAGAACAACTCAAATTGAATAACAAACAGAAATCTTCAACAAAAACAAACCAAAAGAAGAATTCAAAAAATATAGACTATAAATTTTGTAAAACCTGGTATTCCATCAGTTTCTCCGCATGAATTCTTTCTTCTTCACTTGATTCTTTAAAAAACCTAATCAATTAACATCATCATAATCAAAATTCCACCCTAAAGAAAGTCAAATCAGAAACCCTAGTAATTAAAATTCATGAAGATTACTTAGCAAGTCCTTTAAGAGCTACGTTGTCTCTATCAAAATAAGCAAACATGGCATGATACACATACGACACGTTATATTCCACACTGTAAAAATCACAAATAACAAACAAAATTAATTCAAACCCATAAAAATTAAAGATCTAAAACAGAGAAAACCCTAAAAAAGTTAATAACTTGAGACAGTAAAAGTATGATTAAGAAGAGAAATCAAACCCTACTTGATTTGTTCATTAATGGCAGCTTCACAATCATCTGAGTATTTCTGTCTAGCAAGAGATTCTTGAGGAACAATTGGAACTAAAGAAAGTTCTTTTTTAACCTCTTCAAATGGGTCAAAAATTACACCAGTAAGTGGTCGAGTATTTGATGAAACTACTAATCCAACTCTTGAATTTCTTCTTGATGAAGGAGAAGTAGAAATGAAACAAGAAGAAGATGAAGAAGAGAATAGGGGTGTGATCTCTCCATTGATGATTGGGTGATGAAAGAAAACAGAAGTTCCATTGAGAAGCATTTTGGTTTCTGAATTCTAGAGAGATGAAATGGGAAGAAGAGAGATGACAAGAAGGTAGAGAGAGAAGATTGGAAGATATAAGGTTTTACTTTTTGGTTTTGTCCGTTGGATATTGTACATCTGGACGGTTGTGGTTGTTTGATTAAGAAAGGGCGCGTGGCAGGCTCGTGTATATCTGGAGAATATTCTAGTTTCGGGGGAAGACTAGATAGACATAAAATGCCAGTGTTTTGGGAAAGGCCAACGCTTTCGGGAAAGCTAAATAGTTTCCGGGTTGTGAAATTTTAAAGGAAATATGTAAAATTTTGAAAAGTTTCCGGGGAAACATATTTTATGGGGAATATGGTTAAAAATAAAAAACTCTCCACCTCACCTCACCTCATCTTCTCTCTCCCTCTTCTCCGATTAGGTCGCCGGCCGAAAATTTTTCCGGCCGGTGACCATGAAAAAAAAAATTCACTCATTCTCTCTCTCTCTCTCTAGAAACTCCGGCGAAGGGATTTTCCTTCGTCGGAGTTCCGGTCTGTTGAAGAACAACTAGCAACAAACACAAAACCAAAACCAAAACCCTTCTTTTCGTTTCCTCTTCATCTTCCCCATCAATTCTAGAGAGAGAAAGTAACGGCTCGTACCAAGCAAACAACAAGGAAATCAACCGGAGGAAAAGCACCAAGAAAACAACTAGCAACAAAAGCTGCTCGTAAATCAGCACCAGCAACCGGAGGAGTGAAGAAGCCCCATAGATTCAGGCTAGGAACCGTCGCACTTCGTGAGATCAGAAAGTACCAGAAGAGTACTGAGTTGTTGATCCGAAAGCTTTCATTTCAACGTTTGGTTCGTGAAATCGCTCAAGATTTCAAAACAGATATGAGATTCCAAAGTAGTGCGGTTGCTGCTCTCCAAAAAGCTGTTGAAGCTTACTTGGTTGGTCTGTTTGAAGATACCAATCTCTGTGCTATTCATGCTAAGAGGGTGACTATTATGCCTAAAGATATTCAACTTGCGAGAAGAATCCGTGGTGAGAGAGCTTAGATCGTTTCTTGAAATGGGTTATCTTTTGTTTGATCTATCTTCCTATGAGTAGATTAGGGTTTCTGTACAATCTCTTGGGTTTAATCTCTGTAATAGTTTTTAAGTATCTTTCTATTAGGTTGTTCTGAAGTTGAAATGGGTAACAAGTTTAATGAAATTTAGGGTTTCTTAATTCTTCTGTGTTGTGTTTTTTTTTTCATGGTCGCCGGCCGGAAAATGGTAGGGAGAGAGAAGATGAGGTAGAGAGAGAAGATGAGGTGGTGAGAGAGAGAGGTGAGGTGGGGGTTTTTTATTTTTCCCTCTAACAACTAACAAAATAAAATTGTCAAACAAAATTGACCAACTTTTGACCAAGTCTTCACACCCCGGAAATTATTTTGCTTTCCCCAAAGTGCTGGCCTTTGGGAAAGCTAAATAGTTTCCGGGGTGTAAAGTTTTGGGTGGAAACAAAAAAAATTAGATTTTTTTATTTCCCCCAAACAACCAAATCCTTTTCAGCTTCTTCTTCCTTTCTCCGACGACTCCACCATCTCCGGCGACAATTTTTTTTTTTTATTCTCCTATCCATCTCCGGCGAAGCCGGAAACCAGACCAGATCTGGTTTGGAGAACAAACCAGACTCGGTTTGAACAAACCAGACGAGCTCCGGCGAAGGGGCTCCTCCCCTTCGTCGGAGACATTGAGAAGAAAGAAAGAACAGGAGAAGAGAGAGAAGAAAGAGAGAAGAAAGAGAGAAGAGAGATAAAGAGAAGAGAGAGAAAGAGAAGAGAGAAAAGAGAGAGAAGATGATGAAGTCGCCGGCAACATCCGGCCGCCGACACGGCGACCTTAAAGGGGTGTTTGGTTTAACTTTTTTTGTTTTCCACCGTCGTCCCTAGTTTGGCTCGATGTTATCCCGAAATACTGACATAAAATGGCATGATAGCCTCAATTAGGGGTGGGATTCGGTCGGGCTCAGACAACCCGGGCAAATTTAAGACGGTCTCGGAGGGACCGGGCGGGCACGGGAACTCGAAGCCCACTATAGACTGTCAGGCCGATCGGGTCGGTCACTTTGGTAATTTCGGCTGCCCGTAGCCCGCCCACGCCCGCTAATCCGATCGGGCTTCAGCGATCGCAGGACGGACGGGCTCGATTCATTTCAAAAAAAAAACTATAACCATTAATTAACTTAATTTCATTTATAATTATATTTTTAACAAAATTACGCCATTAGTAATAACAAAAGTTACATAATAATAAAAACTATTCAAACTACTTTATCATCTCATCCTTCAATACATCATGATCACCACAAAAAAATAAAAATGACATGATATCTCTTATCTTTGTAAAACATATCTACAAACTAAAGATAATTAAAAGTTGCACCACATAAAGTTACCTGCTCCAAAATAAAGATAACTAAAGACTCTAAAACATATCAATAAACTACATTATATAAACATCATCAACAAAAAAAATACACGTTTGTTTCACCTTACTGAAACAGATCATAGATCTGTTTGATCGGACAGATCTACTGAATCAAGCAAGTAAAAGATCTGTTTTAGAAATTCTACAACTTTAAATCATAAAAAAAACAGAAAACTAGTGATTATATATGAATTTTAGAGGCTTCAACCACTTCATTTGATCAGTACAACAAGGTTGAAGATCTTATACTTTAGAACTTTAGAAGGTGTCGTTACTCGTCATTAACCATCAGAACAACAAGGTTGAAGGAGATGCGAGCCGGGAGCTGAAGAGAAAGTCAGAAAGGTAAGCTTCGGTTACTAAAGATTTAGGTTCCTGTGTAGTAACTGGTATAGATTAGGGTTTCGGTTGGTTAGAAAAGAGTGAGAAGACAGGAGAGAAGGGAGAGAGAGAGACTCAGAGAGAGGAGGCGTAAAAGAGAAAGAGGTAAGTAATGAGGGGATTTATAGGTTTAAGGGGTGTCCTAGGGTTTTACCTGACGCCCCCTTCTGATCCAACGGTTGAGGTATCTCTTCATTCCTCAGCCGTTGGATCTTCAATTTAGTGTCGGGTTCATGTAGGACGGATCGGGCGGTCTTAAACTGTAGGGTAGCGAGCAAACGGGCGATCGGTCTTAAACGGACGACCATATTGGGCGGGGACTCGGGTAGAGGGCCTTGTCCGAGTCTCGCCTACTATAAGCCAAAATAATGGGTCGGGTAAACCCGGCTCAGGCTTACATCGGTCAGTGAATTCCAACGATCTGGTTGGATTGGGTCGGGTCTCGGGTTCCCGGACCGTTTTCCGACCCCTAGCCTCAATTGATATTTTTTATGATCTCATGTTGTATTTTAAGGAGTCAAAAAATCTCAAAATAACGTGATAGGATTAAATTTCTATATCTGGACGAAAATTCTAGTTTAACGCAAAAAAAATTGACCAAGACAATGTTATTTGCCTTCCAATTGGAGGAAGACCAGAGGGTCAGGACTGATGTGGACGATTCTTTTTTTCTTGGGCCTAATCTCTCTCTAAATGGCTCGTTTAATAGGAGTCAGGCATATCAACGTTTGACTTGTTGTCGGTCTCAAATTTCAGATTAAATAGTTGATAGTTGCTACTTACAGACAGTCTTCTATTAGAAAAGAAGAGTGAGGTGGAGATATAGAGAGATGGAGTGGATGAGAGATGTGATGAAGCAGAAGAGAAAATGATGTTAAATAATGTTTTTACTTTTTTAGAATTAACTCCATTTTGGTTCCTAAAGTTATTTCCAAGAAAATTGATATTTTTTTATCTTTATTGATATTTTTTTATCTTTGAAAGTCCAATTAAACGGCCTAACATTTATAGAAATTAAAATAGAATTAACCCTAAATGTAACATTCACTTTTTTTTTTCATTTGTTATGACGGATTACTCAGGCTAGTGCTGCATCCACTTTTTTTGGGTTTACTTCAATTGAATAAATTTCCCGACCATTAATTAATAATTTCATAGCTTTTAACAAAAAAAAATTGATAATCATAGATGATGTGCATATCAATTTCAGATATACGAAGATTGATAGGATAACATTGGATGGTCCAAACAAAGTTCCCTGAGGAGTTTGATCAAATGTTATTAATGCTATCCGTCTCTCTCTCAACTCTCTAACCGTCTCTCTCTCTCCCTTCTTTACCAGTTACTGATCTAAGTTTTTTCCTCCAGCGAAGGGTCATACCTTCGCCGGAACCCGTTTATCTTTCCCTTGTAGTTTGTTTTTATCCATTAATAGTTTCTAGGGACTTCAATATGGAGAATTGTCGTGTTTCTTTCTTTGATTTTAGAGAGAGAGGAAGAGTAGCAGATGAGGCTTTTGACACACAACATACTCTCAAGTAACATCACAGGAGTAACATACGGTTTTCCATTAGGTTAAGAAGCAGTATAATAGGTTGAAATAGAAGTCGAACCAGTCCAGATTTCCTCAAGAACATGTTCGTAAAATATAATGGAAGGCTTTAGTTGTTGCAGCAAATGTAGGGATTTACACCCTTCTACTAGTGTTTATAGCGGAAATATGACATCTAATGTCTACACTAGTATTCCCAGGATCACATGCAAAACTAGTAATTAATCTAATGGAGATAGTAGATTACCTTAATCGCTTTTCCCTCGAACTAGTTGAATTGATTGAAGAAGACCAAGAGCTTCAAGTGTAGCTCCTCTACTTGGGACACGAGCAATCAATTTGATCTCCCACCTTGTTGTATAGCTAGCACACCAATGGTGGTTGGAAAAGAAGAACACCTTCTTCTTTGACTAGATTGATAGTTAATGGGAATTAGCTCACTTTCTCCTCTCTACTTGATGTGGTAGAGTAAGAAAGCTTAGAGAGAAATTACACACCTTATTCTCTTCCCTAAGAGTGTTTATATAGAACCCTAATAAGAATCCACCTCCTTTTAGGTTTCCTAAAACACCCTTTAGAATAAGATTTAGGGAAATAGTCGAAAATAGCAACTATTGGTATTTTCTCAATTCCCTAAGGAGGAGGTGTCCAAACACCACGAAAATTGGCATATATAATGTTTATTATATCAGCAACTAACCCTCCAAAATTCAGCCCAATCCGAGTCCTAGAAGTACCCGAACCGGTCTAGGCCCAAAAACCCTGTTTTTGGCCTTTTTGTACTATCTTTGCCTAATTCCTTTTTAGGCCTATGAGATATGTTTATGGGACACTCCCATGATTATATCTCACTCCCACTAGTCATATCCTAGATCAATTTGTCACTCTTATGTGTAACCCGTTGTAGGATCCGATCGAAGTTAGCCGCGAATTACTTCGTAATTCGACGATCGTAGTTGGTCTCTAGCTACAACTCTACGATCCCTAAATCAATCGGACTTGATGATCTTCCACATTAATTGTCCTATCCGAAAAATTGTTCGCATTGTCACCTTGGTCGAAGGACATCTCCTTCAGACTCTCACTTGGACTTAGAACAAGTGCAATGCCTCGATTTCCGTGTCAATTTAGTATCCCATCTGATACGTCACATCATTCAGACTTTCTTGATATCCGAGTACAACTGTAAAAGACAAACGATTAACTTTTAATCCGTTTGAGCGCGGCCACGCATTTTCAGTTGCTACTCATCAAGTGGCCTTGAGACACTTTGTACCTAATGTGATTAGGGTGACACAATCCATTCTTGCGCTCCCACTTAACTTCATGTCTATCCTGTCCTTCCCAGTATCCGTCTTTATAACCTCCTTTTACGGCGCGGCGTTTAACGGAACCAAAGTCGGGCATTCCTTACATAAGATGAGTGGAGCACTCATGTTTTGAGGAATCTCTCCAATTGTCTTTATGAGAAGTATTGACGTTCATCACGAGTGATGTACTTCTCATTTGAGGGTTATCCAGTGTATAAACCTTTTACACACCCACGTAGTCGAATAGAATATACTATTCATATAGCCCATGAAACTGCGCTATCCCATCGACTCCCGTGCTAGTCTTCGTGAGTCATTGTTGTCCATGCAATGACCTGGACCAGGGATTTTTGATAATAAATATTCCAAGTTCACTTAATAGGGTTTCATTCATCAGATCACGTATCTGACAAACCTATTCGAAACGTTTTATTATCGATGGACTGTCGTTTAAACACTAAACCAAGTTTAGACGACTGGTGAAATAATACTTATTATTTCTGATAACGAGAGTTGTAAATCTGAGCCTCTTCCGTAAAACTCCTTTTACCCACTCAGTTTTACTTGTCGAGGTTTAAAATTTATACCTCATGCCTTAGACTGTGTATGAATCTCATACTATGTCTTAGGTGACAGTTTAGTTTGACTACCGTGGTAGTCGGTTTTAAACTTTGCTTATTATCAATTAATTTGAAGATTACTATCTTCAACCTTGATAATATCTAGTAATCTTTACTAGAGTTAAGGCCTTTAATTCTTTGTGTAGTATTTGCAACAGTTCCCGGCTTAAAACACTTTTAGCCTACTTTCCTTCCATGTCTGGAAGTTTGCTACGATGACATGTTCAACTTTGTACTACTTCATCCTTTAGCCTTCTAGGATGTACTAAGTAGTGTTTCGGTTTTCCAATCCGAATTCGGATGTTTAAATGCTAATCATGTCCAACATGATTGACTTTATGTTTTCGAACATAAATGTCTCTCTCATGCGTGCTAGCTCATCGATGTCTTTTAGACTCCGAGTTTTGCAACGCCCTCTGTCATGAGTTTTTGGGTCGAAATTCTTTTAGACTTTCCGAGTCTTAGATTTTCTGTTTCGGATCTCAAGCATCTCAGCGTACTGAGTCTCTCTAATCCTATCATCCTTTTGATCTATGCTTATAGATCTTCAGATGCCCAAAATGGCATTTTATCCTTTTGTGTGTGGTCCTTTATTGAGTCAGTTCGTTACTGTTATACAACACCTTATGTCGTACTCAATCTTTTGTATGTAGTCTGCATACGGACCCGGAAGGTTTGTTTACTCCCACTTACCTTCTTGAAACTCGTGATTCAAGATTTTCTTCATTCTCCAGGAATCAAACTTCTCTGATTGCCTTTTGAATCGAAGATTCTAACTCTTGCGTGCTTTTAATCCGTCGATAGATTTCTGAAGCATGCTTGTGGACATAACTTGATTGGAAGAATCTTTATTCTTCTTGTCTCGTTTCGGGAAACACGAATGTTTCCATCCTTCTCAGTTTTCTATTTTGGAAAACCAATTTAGGTCTTTTGTTGACTTAAATTATCAAGCTTCATGTCTTGACGAGATATGGATTCCACGATGATTTTGGGTTCTAGCCAAAATCTAGAGTCAGTTTCCGTTTCTGCGCAGGTCTTTTATCTCTTCAGAAATAACCTTTATTTTCTGTGTCTTTGAGATTTGACCTTTTAGGGCTTTTGAACAACAATTTGGAATTTTCTCAATTACTTTAAGATATTCCTTTAGAGACACTTTCACTTGTTTTGAGAGTTCTCCGGCGAATGACATTCGCTTTTGTGCGGTGGGTTTATAAGATTATATCTTTAACCTTTCCTTTTCCAAGGAGTCGCAGTTTGTTGCTCTTGGTCGAATTTAATCGACTTGTACAAGTTTCATGATTGTTCTTCATGACCCTCCATGATTTTTCTCATGATCGAATTAAATCGACTTGTACTTTTCTCCCACTTATTCTTGTAATAATTAGTGTTTTCTCCCAGACTACTAGGTGTGCTAATTATTAGAAGAATACTATCATGAGCAACAAACACTTTGTTCTCTTGATTGGTTATGGAAGAAGCCCAAATTTCTTTTTAAAAAAGAAATTGCGTCAGATATTAGCTAGTTTTGTAATGCTTTTACAAATTTAGCTTTAGACGGAATTTTGGTAAGTGTGAAAACAATCGTTTATAGAATATGTCCCAAAATATTCGGAAGACTGGCTTAAACCCATCTTTGATCGAATTATGCATAGCAATGTTCGATTGCTCCCACTGAATCCACCATCCGTCGGATGTGTTCCATGGAGCAGAGTTGGGAAACTGTTTCTCAACTCCTTTGATGGTTATCAAGTGTTTGACTCAAGTTTTCACTATCCTGTCAAAGTGATTATTTACTTCGGTTTGTACTTTGTTTGAACCTTTCAAACATTCTGACTTATACTTTATGATTTGTACGTTTTCATACTTCATGAAGTTGTCAGAGTACGTATTTGAAGTTTCTCTCGCTAGCTTCTGCAAGTAAACTTATAGGTCTGCATAACACCGTATGAGTCCTAATAGATTACTAGTCTTTATGCCTTTTGAAAAGGGTGACTTTGTCAATTAGTCCTTAAGACCCAATTGACAATGCTGAAGTTTAATGAGTTTGAATCTCTTGATTTTAGCCATTATCAATGTTAACCTTCAGTTAATTTTATCACTGGTTTAAAACATCAGACGTTTCTAGAAGAACAAAATAATCACTATTAAGTTCTAAGCTAGATCAGTGTCTAAAAGAAGACTTCGATCCCTTTCAGCATCCCTAGCATTACTGCTTCTGCTCCCTCTTGGATCTTTACTTCTTTTAGTCAAGTATGTGATTTCCTTGAGCTCCCACTGAGCCGCTCATCTGGTCTTAAATACCTGATGAAGGAATTTTACGATACTTGTTTTTAACTTTGTTAACAAGGATACGGAATCGGAATTCATAATTCCATTCCTTTTGTCCTCCAGGTGCTAAAGGTAGTTTCCTTTTAAATGGTCTAGCCATTGTTCAGAAAAATTCACAGTAATGAGAAATACTCTTGATCATGTACTCGGTAGCTGCTTTTCTTTGATCAAATGTTTGTCTCACTTGACTGATCCTTTTGCCCTTTTGAATCTATTTCTTAGATTCTTTGTACCAAATCTCAAGAACCTTTCTTAGACTGGATATTCCCGTATGTTCTGCTCAGTTTGTTTGTAACAACCTGAGTGACTCATCTAAGGTCTTATCTATCTTTGTTCAATCAATATTGAATTGGGTGATAGATGTATTCTGTTGTCTTCCGTTAGGATGACTTTCAGATTGCCTTGGAGGTTTCGTACCTCTCCATTTATGACTTCTGTGGGAAATTCTTCCTCAGTTTGTCTTAATGGTTATGCTAGCATTCATTATTCTTCCAAAGAGAATGTTATACGATTGCTTGCAAATGGCTTTTGACCTTCTCTTGTATGAGTCAACATTGGGATTGGGTATTCTAGTGACCTTCCTTTTGAATCTGAGAATTATTCTCGGATTCATTCTTCCATTCTAGGAAGTGGATCAGCACCTCCCTTAGGTGTGATTCAATGTTGAAATCGTTTGTGTCATCTTAAAACTACATAAAGAAATGGCAAAGTTTTAAAACTCGTTATCGTTTTTGAAAAACATTAGTTTTCCCACATTATTCAATAAAAATCGTCCCCGATTGAATAAGTGATTCCAAGACCCCAGTTCTTCGAAGTAAAGCGGACGAAGGCCCTACCCTTTGACTCCGTCGTTCCGGGTGAGTGAATTCCTTCACTGATCATACCTTATGACTCTTGGTTAATAGATTTCATTAATGAATGACTAATCTATCCTTTTGCCTCGAGTATCCAAAACTCTCTTGCTGATCTCGTTGAGTAGAACCATTTAGACGTGTAGGCCTCTTCTATAGACCTACCCGCATTGTCCCAAGGTAGAGGAGGTACTCTGCGAAGGCCGACCCACCTTCCTCGAACAAGGGCGCAACGAGTGTCTTAATCTGGATAGGCGATTACTCAAGATTACTTTTGGGGACTTTTACGCTAGTCTGGCGTTTGTTATAGTGAACTATTTAGCCTAACTAACATCCACGACATAAAGCGTAAATAAGTAAGTAAATGCGCGCGAGAAAGTAAATCAAGCAGGCATGGATCCTAGTATGGCCCCTAACCTAGAAGATCTAATCACCCTTGGTTTTCTTCTTGTTTCGCATTTTGGTTCGTCTTAGATCGCCATCTTTGAAACTCCATTGATTTCTCCCACTCGCCTTTGGATTTCATCCTCGAGTTTCTTCAATGGACTCATAGACCCTAAACTCTAATTACAAGACTCTAACGATTCGCAGATCGTATAAACTTGAAATTAAAATTAATTACAAAGCATGCACCCATCCGTGCTTAAAACAAGAATAAAGAAATAAATCTATGGCCATACTAGTTTCCCGCATTCACATCACATGCAATCATATAATATATCAAGGCTAAGAATTATATATGCATGATTATCTTGGGAGATACTTTTGTTGACATCACATGTCACATTACGGACCTTAAGTCTAAATTCGAAGAATTCTACTAGTGGTGCTTTCCGGTTTTATCTTTTATGATTTCTAAAATCATCTTTAAGAAAAACTCCGTTTTGGGCTCGAGAAAGCCCGGGTCAATTTCGGAAAAAATGTTGGTTCGATTCTTAATGATTTCATAAATCAATTTAAAGAGAAATCCGTTTTGGGCTATTGGATGGCCCGGATTGATTTTGGAATTATTTGGTTGGAATCGGAAAATAATTTTTGGCAAAAACTCCCACTCGAATGATGATCCCTTTTCGTGGTCCGAAAAGCCTCGAAAAAGCCCGGGACAAGTCCTAGACAAGTCCCGGCCCAAGCCCAAAAAAGGGCTCGGACAAGGTCCGGACATAGCACGGCCCATAGGGCCGGCATGTCCTGGCCGAGGCCTATCAAGGCCTGGTCTCGTCCTGGCCGGAGCCAGGACGCTAGTCCATGTACCAGACGCGTCCTAGACGTGTCTGGTACTGGACCGGACCAGCACTAGGTGTCTCGGACTAGTCCGAGACACCCAGAACCTCCCAGACGCGTCTCCAAGACGTGTCTAGTCGAGTGCTCTGGACGCGTCCTAGACGCGTCCAGGAAGCTCCTTCGCAGCTGCTGGTCGCGTCTTAGACGCGACCTGGACGCGTCTTCAAGACGCGTCCTTAGTAGCTGCTCTGGACGCGTCTCAAAGACGCGTCCAGAGGACGCATCCAGGAGCTTCTGGTCCGGCCAGGAAGCTTCCTGGCCGGACACTAGGGTTTTTCAAAACCCTAGTTTCCAAAAAGAAAAAAAAAAATTTCTTATGCAACTCTAAGTTGCTATTTTCCAATTTTAAAACTTTTCTTAAATTTTTGAAATTCCTTTTAGAACACTTCTAAAAATTTTTTTTAAAACTTTTAGAAACTTTTAAATTTTTCCAAATTTGTTTTGAGAGCTTCCTAAAGTCAAAACTACTCTTTTTAGAACACTTCTAAAATTCTAAAATTCCAAAATTTTGTTTTTCAAAAGTTTCCAAAACTTAAAAACAACTCTTAATCAAACCAATTTTGGATCAAAATCTAGGTTTTTGAAATTTTTCAAAGAACAATTTTGAAATCAATTTTGAAAAATCTTTGAATCCAATTCAAAATTAATCAAATTTTATGTTTTAAAATCTTTTTAAACATAACTATCAATTTAATCAAGCATGGATTAGTTTGAAATTCAATCACATTGAGACTTTTAAAACACTTTTAATTATCAATGTGATTCTCAATTTGAAAATTTATTGAATCCTATCAAATTATGAGTTAAAAATACCTTTTAAAACACCTTTTAAAATACTTTTATAAACTCAATTTTCAAACTATCAAGCATATGAATTAGTTCGATTCTTAGCAAAAACTAGTTAATAGCAAGAGGCTCTGACGCCACTGTAGGGATTTACACCCTTCTACTAGTGTTTATAGCGGAAATATGACATCTAATGTCTACACTAGTATTCCCAGGATCACATGCAAAACTAGTAATTAATCTAATGGAGATAGTAGATTACCTTAATCGCTTTTCCCTCGAACTAGTTGAATTGATTGAAGAAGACCAAGAGCTTCAAGTGTAGCTCCTCTACTTGGGACACGAGCAATCAATTTGATCTCCCACCTTGTTGTATAGCTAGCACACCAATGGTGGTTGGAAAAGAAGAACACCTTCTTCTTTGACTAGATTGATAGTTAATGGGAATTAGCTCACTTTCTCCTCTCTACTTGATGTGGTAGAGTAAGAAAGCTTAGAGAGAAATTACACACCTTATTCTCTTCCCTAAGAGTGTTTATATAGAACCCTAATAAGAATCCACCTCCTTTTAGGTTTCCTAAAACACCCTTTAGAATAAGATTTAGGGAAATAGTCGAAAATAGCAACTATTGGTATTTTCTCAATTCCCTAAGGAGGAGGTGTCCAAACACCACGAAAATTGGCATATATAATGTTTATTATATCAGCAACTAACCCTCCAAAATTCAGCCCAATCCGAGTCCTAGAAGTACCCGAACCGGTCTAGGCCCAAAAACCCTGTTTTTGGCCTTTTTGTACTATCTTTGCCTAATTCCTTTTTAGGCCTATGAGATATGTTTATGGGACACTCCCATGATTATATCTCACTCCCACTAGTCATATCCTAGATCAATTTGTCACTCTTATGTGTAACCCGTTGTAGGATCCGATCGAAGTTAGCCGCGAATTACTTCGTAATTCGACGATCGTAGTTGGTCTCTAGCTACAACTCTACGATCCCTAAATCAATCGGACTTGATGATCTTCCACATCAATTGTCCTATCCGAAAAATTGTTCGCATTGTCACCTTGGTCGAAGGACATCTCCTTCAACTCCTTCAGCAAAAACTATGGGTTTTGCAGATCTACCAGAAGAATCGGAGTCATCGATGCTTGATTCGGACGCATTCTTGAAAAGATTTCATCATGTTCTCTTGGAACTTCATTTGGAAGAAGGTGCCCTAATTTGCCCTGAAACGATGGTGATGCGGAGCAAGGTAGAAGAGAGAGTTTTTTTGTTTTTCTATATACTTAGTACAATAAAATTGGCGGTTCTTCAGTAGCGGTGGCGACTTCCTGGTAATGGCGGAGGTGACTCAATCGGCTAAGGTATTTAGTCTTAGTTATTTTGGTGACCTTTAGGGTCTTTTCATCTTTGATCTTTAGGATCTTTTCATCTTTCTTCTTTTTGTCAGTGTCTAGTCAATTTCTCTCACTTCATGAGGCACTTTACATTCGAAGTTCTGATAATTTACTTATGTAACTCTCATGTTGCTGAACCGAGAGAAATAAGAATTCTATCCATGTAACTTGTGATTTACTCACTTATGAATGAAATATGGTTTCAAAAAAAAATGTTATTAATGCTAACTACACAAAGTTTTTTCTTAATGGATAATTTTAAATATTTGTCGGTCCAAATAATATAGTCCTACCAGTTAATGGATAATTTTAGCTTAGTATGATTTAGAAGTAACGTGTTAAGGCTTACGTGTTAATGCTTATCTCTTATATTGTCCTACGAGTTTCTTTAGTTCATAAATCTAAAAGCGAAGGCAAAGAATATCGGATGTTTTGAATTAAAAACTAGTTTCATAGAAGAAAACTTAGGATGGATGATATGAAATAAAATATTTTCATAAAATATGTTTTGCTTTCCAACTAAGACTAAGAAAATTCAAAGATATGGACTTGTAAACAAATTATTCACAAACAAGAAAGAATTGTATGACTGAAAATTTGGTATTTATTTCAACAAATATCTTTTTAAGAACATATCTTTATATTATCGTTTTCTAAATAATTCCATTTAAATGAGATGTAAGTTCAATCTATTATAAAGCCACCATAATTATTAGAGTTATTTTCTTTTTGACCCCCTACTTTGTGATAGCTTCTTTTATTTTTATTTTTTTTTTGTCGAGAGAGATAGCTTCTTTTATAGTTCCATGTTTTTTGTAAATTCAAATATTATTCTTATTGTTAACACCGTTGGTCAACTTTTATGGTTAATTTTTTTGTTTTCATATTTGCCCTTCTTATTAAAATGATTTTGTAAATTCAAAACTGATCCCCTTTTAAATTTAGATCAATTCCCAAAAAAAATTATATCTACTTTAGAACAAACTAGGGGGCCAAAATGGAATACATTTAAACAATTAACAACACCTCATCTCGCCCTCTCTCTCCTCCATCTCATCGCCTCTCTCCTCCACATCATCTCTGGCCACATCATCATCTTCTCCAATGAAGGTCGGCGGCCGACCAAATTTTCCGGCGACCTTCAAACATAATTTTTTTTTCAAATCTCTTCCTCGTATTGCTTCATCTCTCTCTCTAACCTCTTTCTCTCTCTCATCTCTTGCTCTCTCTCTCTAATCTCTCCCTCTTTCTTTAACCTCTTTCTCTCTCTAATCTCTCTCTCTCTAGCATTTCTCTCTCTCTAGCATTTCTCTCTCTCTAGCATCTCTCTTTAATCTCTCTCTCTCTAGCATCTCTCTCTAATCTCTCTCTAATCTCTCTCTCTCTCTAACCTTTCTCTCTATACAACTCTGGCGAAGGGGAGGAACCACTTCGCAGGAGTCGTATAGAGAGAGGGGATAGAGAGATAGATTAGAGCGAGAGATAGAGGTTAGAGAGAGATGAAGCAAAAAAATTAAGAGGGAAAAGAAGAGATCTGAAAAAGAAATATGTTGGAAGGTCGCCGAAAAATTTGGTCGGCCGGCGACCTTCGCCGAAGAAGATGATGATTTGGCCAGAGATGATGTGGAGGAGGGAGGCGATGAGGTGTTCTAAATTTTTTATATGTATTCCATTTTGGCCCCCTAATTTGTTCTACAGTAGCTTTAATATTTTGAGAATTGACCCTAATTTATAAGGGGGTAAATTTTGAATTTACAAAATCATTTTTATAAGAAGGGCAAATATGGAAACAAAAAAATTAACCATAATAGTTGACGGACGGTGTTAACAATAGGGGTCATATTTGAATTTACGAAAAACAAGGGGGTCATAAAGAAAGTTGGTCACAAAGTAGGGGGCCAAAAAAGAAATAACTCTAATTGTTAAGGGTGTACACTTGGTATCTGAACCGACTAAACTAATTTTATCCAAACGGATTTGGATGATTTGGGGACCGAACCAAGGGTTACCCGGATTGACTCGGTTATTGAAAGACTATAATCGTTGTATAATGCATAACCGAAAACATCGAACCAACCATGTATTGGTTTCTTTTATATATTATGAATATAAAAATATATGATGATCATGATGAATGGTGGAGATTTAATAGTTAAGTCAGTTCCTTCAAAACATCAAAACACTCACATATTAAAAAGAAAATAAAAAAATAAAACAAACAAACCCTAATTTTTGTTCATGGTAGAGATTTAAAGGTTAAGTTATGTTCTAAAGTCGAAATTTTGTTCTTGTTGAAGTTTAATCATGTGGTTCGATTATCCAACCAAACTAAACAGTTCAGGTATAGCTTGGTTCGCATTGAGTTCTCCGGTAACTGAGCCTTTCGGACCAACTTATGGATAAGGCCTAAAAGTCGGTTATCGATCCAATGTACAACCCTAGTAATTGTATTTTTGTTGTGGACCTCCAGTGGACAATAGATAGGGTCGCCTAACTTTCCAGTGAGACATTGTATACTACGTGACCCTGTTAGGTAGTCCAATTTAATGTAAAGCTTTGAACGTGTATGGACACTCTTGTTCTACCAAAAACACACTTTAAAGTCTACAATGACAATCACTAATCTATTTTGCTACAATTATTTTTTGGGACCATGTGAGAATAGGCAAATTGGAGTTTGTGTCAGTTAAATGACGGGGTTTCCTATATTTCTATTTAGAATAAGAGATATTGAACCAAAAATGGTATGGTTCTTAATAGGAACTCTTAAACCAATTCCATTACCACTCTACCTAGAACCACCATCCATCGGTGTTCACCGCCACCTTCACGACTAATAGGATTGGGTTATGGGTGAGGAATAACCTTTCTTTCCATGTGTATTTATGTTATGCAAAGATTACAAAGAATAGAAATTTACAAAAAAAAAAAAAATTAGTAAAACTTGTTGTACAAGAAAATGAATTACTAAACAAAAAGCTTTCCTAGTGCCCTAAAATAGAAGGCTTGATTATGAGGGCTCTATAACCATGAGGACTAGGAGAATGGTGTCGCCTACGTCGACTTAGGTCTATCGGTAAAGAGAACCGAAAGGGGCAAACTGAGCTAGTCTCGATTTAGTGATGCTCACCTCACATATATCCTCAGCACCTTCCTGCAAATTGAACGCCAAATTAAGTTGAAGGTTCAGTTTGGGACAAATCTCCAAAACCATAACTGAGATATATTTTAGTCAAGATATCTGCCAATTGATCACGAGGATGAACAAACTTAACAAGAAGGGAACCAACTACAAGCTTCTGGCTAACAAGGTGATCATGTAACTTAATATGCTTCCAACGACCATGGAAAAATAGATTTTTCGTCATAGAAAACACACTTTAATTGAATCACTATATAAGATTGTGGGTTTAGTGAACACATACCTCTCGTAAAACGAACCAACCCAAGTAATATCAAAAGTAGCTAAAGCTCGATATTGAATTTCTAAACTCGAGCGAGAGACTGTTGATTGTTTCCAAGCACTCCCACGAGATTAGACATAGGATATTTAGAATAACCAATAGTAGAGCGTCGAGTATTTGGGAAACCTGCCCAATCATGCAAGAAGGAGAGCAGGAGAAGAGCCGACGAAAAACCCTTCGAAGAACAGATGGTTTGACCGAAACATTATAGTGATGCAGATTGTCTTTTGCGAAAGCTTAAGCGGCACAGGGTCATCCTCTAAAACCCACTTCGATTCCTACTAAAAGAAACAGGAGTAAAAATAAAGGAGACACAAAAGAGGGGACATATATATTCCTAAGTAAATTCTTCCACTACCACTAATGCTGGAAAAAAGCAGAATCTTTGACAAAGATAGGTCAACGGAAGGCCGAGTTAAGTTAGCATAAGTTCTCCAACGATTCTCAAATTTAGCATGGGTTCTTTCAGTAGTTCAGTATGATGCTGCGAATACCCGCCCCATGATAATCACAAAGGGAAAATCCACCAAGTGACATGGACGGAGATCAAAGTCAATGAGACGAGTGAAAAGGAGAAAATCTGATGAATTAGAGAATTTGGACAAAAGGGGAATGGTTGCCATAAATAAGCCCGAGTTTTGTGAAATAAATGATCCATTAGGAAGAATACGGATCAACGCATAAGACCAATAGATCTGTTTTACAGAAAATTGTTGTGTGGATTATCGGGTATAGCAGAGATCAAAATCTCAATTTGTCGACAAAGAGGTTTGTTGTGAGGGATCAAGCAGACAATTAGGGCTCCTGGAAGATTTGATCTTAGAGGCGGTCACATAGTGATAAGGTCAAAAGAAAGCCAATTAGGAGGCGTGGATCTAAAATACTGACTACGAATGTTCTACCCCGTAAGAGAATCAGAAAGAGGGAAGCACGATAATGCCTCTTGCTCTGTCAAATGCACAACTAACAGTTTGCAAGAATTTTACTATATAAATATTGCATATAACCAAATCATGACAGGTAGAGGAGTATTGATTTCTTCTACCCTTTATCATATTTCTTCTACCCTTTATCATTTGTGATTAATCTAGTTACCTACTACACAACCTATTGCATCATCTCAGTTCTTCGTATATGTTGGCTTTAACTCATTATTCATTGATGAAAGATGGGTCGTAGTTCATTTTAATTCTTTATTTTGGGTGCTCAAAAAAATATCGTTTACAATGGATGTTTGTCCATTATCTAAAAATTCTCCCACCAATTGATTAATTGGCATAGTGTGCGTTTATGATCTCAAATGTTGATATTTACGGGATCATATACTTTAAGGTCATGTTTGGCGCAAATGAATGGCGTGAGAATTGCATGTGATTCCTTCAAATCACAATTTAGGTCATTGTTTGGATAGCGAGAATGGCGTGGGAATCTTATTTCCCCATGAATAGGGTTGAGAAATTGGTCTGAAAACCCGAGACCCGATCCTAACCGTCTGATCCGTGAGGACCCGACAACTGAAAAAAGCTTGGCTCGTGCTTACCTGACCCGTGAACTCGGGTTCAAGCGGCAAGACTCGGGTAGGGGCTTCTACCCGAGTCCCGACCCGTTATACCCTCCCGATATATGATTCATTACATCCAATGATCCAACTGATCAGATCCTACACATTCTCCCATTATATTTATTAGGGTCAGGGTAGTGGCCACTGTGTATATAAAGTAGTTTTTTCTAAAGCTTCATTATCCCTTACGATTTTTTAGAGAGAGAAAGAGGAACCTTCAGAATAATTTTAATGTCTAGAGAGAGAGTAGTGACTCGAATATGTTCAATACTATCATCAAGATTCTAATATCTCTTTGAGATAGAAAGAGTATTGACTCGAATGCTTTCAATGTCTAGATGAAGATCAAAAGAAGAAGTTTTGCAGAGACAGAGAGAAACGGTATGGAGACTACTCTTGCTTTCTCTAGATGAAGATTATAAATGAAATCAAATCTATGTTTATGATGTATATTCTGCAACTTTTTTTGTTATCATGTATATTCTGAAACAGATCTGAAATAAATTTGTATTCTAAAACTTATCTGCAACGAATCTGATGTGAATATGTAACTTAGTTCATGGTGATGATGTAAACTTATCTGAAGCAGAATAGATCTATAATCTAATGTGAATCTGTAAAATTTTTTTCATGGTGGTGATGATATAAACCGTTGGGAAAGTTGGGACTTGAAGATTTGGAAAATGCAACAGTTTTTTGTTATTCAATTTTTTGTTTTTTATTTATGTAATTTTCTTTTTTATGTTTTTTTTTTTGTAATGTTAAAAAAGTTGTATTTATGAATGAGATAAGTTAATTGTAATATTATTATTTTTTGCAACAAACTCAAGCTCGTTCAACCCGTGACTGTTGTGGCTCGATGGGGCTGGCAAGCATGGGCATGCTGCAAGCAAGAGAAAGTGGCCAAGTGTCCGCCCCGATCCGCCCGACAGTCAATGGTGGGCTTCAACTTCCCGTGCCCGAAATCACGTATGCTAATGTTTAGAGAGAAATACGTCCTTCACAAAATATTAAAATTACCAATTTAAAAATTACGTTTGATATAAATCCACAAGTAAATGAGGGTTGTAAGCCACCACACCACAGAAGTTCTCTCCCACTTTCCCTCAGTCAAAAACTCAAAGGTAAGTTCCATCTCTTTCTCTTTCTAATTTTTTTTTTCATATCAAGCATGTAATTGGCAATTGGCTAGTTTTACCTACATATCAAGTACTGTAAAATAGTTGATAGTAGGTGTCCAACTAGAAAGAAGTGGGTGGTGGCGTCATAAATTGTGGGTGTCTGACATAGTTTTTTTCAATCAAAACATCATGTAATTTCTTCTTTGACTTCAATCACCATCTCTAGGCAAAGATCATCTCTTACCACTCTTTTCTTTTAATTCATGAAATATCTCTCGTCCTTTTGTGATTTCTTTGTTAAGTGTTTATATAACCCTCTTTGTTTTTTGGCTTGTAGTTATTTTTTTAATTACCAGTGCATGAATTTAAATGAGATGCAACAAAATAAGTTGTCAGTGAGCTAGTTCTTCTCTGCTCTTCATCGTTCCCATGATAATGTACACCCATCTTACTAATAATGGATGTCTTTATCTGATATTGTAGGATCAATACAACATGATGTCTTTGTTTAATATCTTATGATCAATATTATAGGATTTATTTGATTCATAGAATAACAAATTGAATAATGTGTTTTATTTATATTATAATATCTACATCGGGTATCTTTTTTATGACTTAGATTGAATGGTAAATTGAATTACCTTACATGTAATTCATATGCGGTTATGGCTCGTCTAACCACCTTGAGAAAACGAAAAGTCTTGTTTATTTTAAATAATTTAAAGCTATCATTAAATATGTTGACGTTATTGTTTGTAATGGTCATCACGCAAATCGAACACTGTTATAGTCCTTACATATTAAAGTCATCACCGAATTTTTTGAATAAATTACATAAAGAGAACATGGAGAGAATAGTCTGGGTGTGGGATAGTGATTTAGTATGCAGAAAATAATTTCGGATAAACAAAAATACTTTTACCAAATTGTGTAAAATGTGCGTATTATTGGTGTTTTTGCATATACTTGCCCACCATGTGAAGAATAGAACTATGAAAATAAGGTTTTTTTTCGTTCTAGAGAAACTATTAGTACATGTTTCAATAACATTTTAAACGGGGTAATTCAGTTACAATCGGTTTTGTTGAAAAACCTGCAAGCTGCCTCTGAGAATTCAACTGATTCAAAATGGAAATGGTTCAAGGTATACATCTTATCATAATAAAGTTTTTTTGTTGAAATAAGTAAGAAATACATCTTAATCGAATAAGAAATTAACTTTAAAGTATAATTTGTTTGAGAGCTCTAGATGGGACGTACGTAAGAATTAATGTGCTTGAAAATGAATGAGTGACAGAACGAACTGACACCTACCACTACTGCAAATTTTTTTAACATGAAACATTCAAGTGCTCGGAATAAGACAAAAAGACGTTTTGGGTTAATAAAACTTAGATGGGTCATCTTAAGAAGTCCTTCATTTATCCCGTTAAGACGCATAATCGGATAATAATGGCTTGTTGTCTCTTGTGCAATCTCGTCCGTCAAGAAATGCCAGTAAATCCATTAGAAGAAGCATTTGAGCGACATATGTTCAATTATACACAACCACATGGTGATCTAATATCGTACATTGATTCTTTAGGATATGTCTACACGAATTAACATCTAAAATATTCAATGAGTGGCAGACATCTAGGAATGCTTAATCTCGTGCCTTCTTCTTACTATTATCTTGAGAATATTTCATATTAAATAAAAGAACTAGTTTATTTCTTTTTCAAATTACATTGAATATTAATAGTTATAATAATCTTGGTTTTATTGCAAGTTTATTCACTGATGTTGGTTATTTATTTTAATTATATGTAATATATTTGTTTCTTATACATCCAGATGCCCTCTCCAACTGATTTACAACGTCGCTCCAAACCAACAAACATATATGGCTACCTAAGGAAGATGACAAACTGGTCGAGTGTTTGATAGAAATTTCTATTGGTGGATATTGGAAGGTGGAAAATAGTTTCCAATCTGGATATCTTACTCATTTAGAGAAAATGATAGAAGAAAAATTACGAGGATGGCATATTAAAGGGGTGCCTGACATCGAAATATTAATCAAAATATTTTTTTAAAAAAAATCAGCTATCTCAGATATTATGTCAAACACAAGCGGGTTTACATAGAGTGGGGAAGAAAAAATAGTTATATGTGAAAAGTGTATTTCTGATGAATGGGTTAAGGCAAGTCCATTATTGTCATTTATTATTATTTTTATTGAATTTATTGTGCATGTTGAGTTTTTTTTTTATCACTTAAATAAAAAAATTTCAAACTCATCAATCGGTCAAAGGGCTTAAAAATAAGTCATTCCCACATTATGATCTGTAACTGTGTTAGTTGATATATTTTTGAAAGAGAAGCAAACAGGAAAGATGCAGGAGCACCAGCTGACAAGGAGGAACAATTTGATGCAAATGAAAATTGTTCCTCCGTCGATGGTGATGATGGATTTGATGTTGGGATCATAGGTAATGTGATTATGAAGCATTAATTGGTAATGAGGAAGAAACCCCTAACCCTGTCCAACTCCAACAACAAGAACCTCAAACTCTAACAAGAGGAAACATTTTCGAAAATCAAATGAATTCGTAACGAATTTGGAAAATATTGGTAGTGCGATTGAAAAATTGCTAAAGGAACGATGAAATATATGGAGAAGATGTTTGTAGCTCTTCCCCATAACCCAGAAAATGGAACTGCAACCAAAGTGGTAGCCATGCTATCCAAGTTACCGACAAGATTGGATTACGAACAAATGCTCGAAGCAGCTGATATCCTCAATAGTGACTATTCGAAAACAAATTTTTTGTTTGCAATGTCGACTATGTTGGGTTGTCAGATTACTTTAAAAAATAAAACCTAAAGATAAAAAGTTTTTTAGTTTAATACTATTTTCTATGGGATTTGCTATTAATAAGTATTTTTAGATTTATGAACATAATTTTATTTTAGATAAGTTTTTATGTAGGTTTGGTTGACATATTTATTTTAGATAAACTTTTATGTAGGTTGATGAAAAAAAATTTATTTTAGATAAACTTTTATGTAGGTTGATGAACTTAATTTTATTTTAGATAATTTTTTATTAAGGCATTTATTTATTTTAAATAAATATTTAAATACTACCCCTTTGGTGTGTCGCGTTACTATTTCATATCTATGAATGTGAATAGATAACATTGATTAAAATATATAATAAAGTTAATGCGTAATTTATGTACTTAAGTAAATTTTTACAAAAATTTACATTCCTATTCTTGTACAAACCAAACACCTGACAAGTCTACATGACCCGCCTCCTTGGACTCCCACTTGAACCGTCTATGAGAAAAACAAGAATTTCTCTCTCCACGTGACTGAACATGTGAGAGGAGAGAGAAACCCTTGTTGTTTCACAGGCGGTTCAAGTGGGACTACCAGGAGAGGGGTTGAGTATACTTTTTGTTAGGAATACATCAGGAATTGAATTCTCATTTCTTGTCAAACCAAACATCAAACTACAATAATTTGATTCTTAGGAATCACGTTACGGGAATGTGATTTACAAGAATCACATTCAATTTTTCGCGCGCCAAACAGACCTAAGGATTTAGGATGTTTAAAATTAGGCAGTTATAGTTTTATTTCATCTTAATGATGTATCAATATGCCTTATAATGTCTCTTGTAATCCATTTAAACAAAAAAATAAAATTTATGATGCTTTGTTCTTGAAAAATCGACTATGACTTATGTTAGTTGTTACAAGTCATTGATACATCATCAAGATTTGATAAACACAATAACTGTCTAAATTAAATCAATAATGAAAGAGGCCTAAAGCCTAACAACATGAAAGAGGTCAAAGCCCGACGAAATTATTACATTATTTATACCTTAATAACCCAAATTCAATTGAATTATTAGGGTTTTCACCTAAAATTCGAAGCTACGATCCCTACGATTTTAGAGTTTATGTCAACACTATCAACCATTTGGGCTGACAAAATCTATGATGTTAAATGTAGATCGTCGATCTATTTACATCGTCATGAATAGACGGTTAATAGGTTCCCACTAGAAATTTTGTCTTGAATACAGTAAGTTGTTAGAATTTGTTTGTCATTTTCCAAGATCTAAGGAGATAAGATAAAAAAAAACTGCCATTTTTCAATCTCGGGAAAAACCCTAAAAATAATGTAATCCCGGTTGCTTGTAAACTTCAATCTCTTTTTCTTCTTGGCCTCTCTCGGTTCTAAATCTTTCTATCTCTAGCTTTGATCCTTTCCCCCTCTCTGGTTAGGACTTTTATCCCCCAATCTCTCTCCTCCTTCTCTCTCTCTAATCACCGCCTATGACTTGAAAAATTCCCTCTCCAAAGAAATGGGTGTCCATGGAAATAACTTGAAAAACTAGTCCAATACAATAGAAAGGTCAGATTTTTATCCAATTAGATCTCTCTTCTCTTTGAATCCCTTAATGGCTACCACTGAAGCATCACCCAAATTCCAAAACCCAGAGTTCCGTTCAAGCCCTAAAGAACAATCACCATCACCACCATTAGATTTAAATCGAGAAATCACAGTATCATCATCAACCCACGATGGACTTCAATTTTGGCAATTCATGGTAGCAGGATCAATTGCTGGTGTTGTTGAACATACAGCTATGTTCCCTGTAGATACTCTTAAAACTCGTATGCAAGCCCTAGTTTCTTGTCCAGCTCGACCTGTTGGATTAGGGCAAGTTTTTCAATCAATCGTTAAAACAGAAGGTCCCCTTGGACTTTACAGAGGAATTGGAGCTATGAGTCTTGGTGCTGGTCCTGCTCATGCTGTTTATTTCTCTGTTTATGAATTCTGCAAAGAACAATTTTCAGGTGGAAACCCTAATAATTCAATTGCTCATGCTTCTTCTGGTGTTTGTGCTACTATTGCAAGTGATGCCATTTTTACACCAATGGATATGGTAAAACAGAGATTACAATTAAGTAGTAGTCATTATAAGGGTTTATTAGATTGTACAAAAAGGGTTTTAAAGGAAGAAGGATTTAGGGCTTTTTATGCTTCTTATAGAACTACAGTTTTAATGAATGCCCCTTTTACTGCTGTTCATTTTGCTACTTATGAAGCTTCAAAAACTGGATTAATGGAAGTCTCACCAGATAGTGCAAGTGATGAAAGATTAATAGTTCATGCTACTGCTGGTGCTGCTGCTGGAGCTTTGGCTGCTGCAGTTACAACTCCACTTGATGTTGTTAAAACCCAATTGCAATGCCAGGTACTAATTCTATTAATGATTTGAAGTTTCGAGCTCATGTTTGAATCAATCATTGTTACTTCTATGTTTTATTCGAGTTCTTAGTTTCGACATCTTCCGATCTTAAGGTACTTACTACTTAGGTTACTATTTGATTCTTATGGTTTACTGAGATTGGGAATTGATGACCTTTAAATGTCTAGTTAAAAACTACAAGGTCCTTTAATGTTATATCCCTCCTGATTTTGATTCATTGCTTAAAACAAACTCAAATTTAGATCAAGTTTATTGGGGTCTTACTCAGTTAATATGTTGAGTTCACGTAATTATCTATCGAACTCCGGAAGGGTTTCTATGGAAGACATAAGTAATCCATTGTCTGCTTTAACTCGAGCAATAAAATAGAGTTACTCCCGATTTATGCATCAAAAGGAAAAGGTTGATGAAAGTTCCGCACTCGGGATTGCGAAGGGAATAGATAGGATAAATTTTTTGGAAATATCTTGTCAGTTGTAGGGTTTGGAGAATATCTATAGACTAGTGATTGAATGACAAATGTTGTGGAATTTCAGTCATGACATTTATTTGCAAGGTTATCTAGTCGTCGTACTATAGTGATTGTTTTGACTATTCCCTGTTAAATGGTTCACTGCCCTAGAATTAGAAGGTGAGTCCTATGGTGTATCCCTTTTTTGATATCATTTTCTATGATTTCTAAAAGTGGTTTAGGTTCGAATTTTACTGTCTTTTTCCTCTTTTCACACCTTCCAATCTGTTTTCAAGGTTTCCATGGATGTTTTACAAGCAATTACAGCCATGAA
The DNA here is from genome assembly GCF_041429995.1 of Eschscholzia californica. Classification (NCBI taxonomy): domain Eukaryota; kingdom Viridiplantae; phylum Streptophyta; class Magnoliopsida; order Ranunculales; family Papaveraceae; genus Eschscholzia; species Eschscholzia californica. The sequence continues at coordinate 36,860,318 of NW_028238420.1, read as the reverse complement.
TTTTTAAATTTTATTCAAACATTGGTTTATAGTTGGCCAGATTGTCCACATTCAACAAGCAAGTTAACATTGAAGTTTCTTTCGTAGCAGGGTTGTGAGGAAAGCAAAGAGTACTTATCATATAGAATTTGTTGGTTTCATGTGAATCCTATTGCTGCCTCAGAGGTCCCTTTTAGTTAGGAAATTGGACAGTTCAACTAGTTTTCGATGCTTTGCTATTTCTTTAAAATGTGGTAGAATTTGTTTCCTCTATTCATAACTTAGTCTACTAAGCTAACAACTATTCTCGGTCTTCTGCTCAGGGTGTATGTGGATGTGACAGATTTACTAATAGTTCGATTAGGGATGTTATCCGGACCATAATTCGAAAAGATGGTTATAAAGGACTTATGAGAGGATGGAAACCGAGAATGCTTTTCCACGCTCCTGCTGCCGCTATCTGCTGGTCTACTTACGAAGCAGCAAAAACCTTCTTTCACGAAACAAATATCAAAAAGTAAGAATATTTTCTACGAAAAAAAGATTTAGAGGCAAAGAAATACTTTCTGATGTTCTTGTTGTAGAAACAAATAACATAATATATAATCAAGACTACAGAGAATAACTGCGACCCGGATGAGAAAAACGAAGCGAATGGCATACACACAATCTCTTCAATATGAGATTTTTCTTTTAGTGTTAGTTTTGATCGATTTAGATAGAAATTTATTTGTATTTGTATAAATTCTGAGATATCTTTTAGTCATACTAGTTTTGAATGAGATATCTATTGATGTGGTTGAATACATTTGGTTGAGAATTTTTACCTTTTACTATGATTTGTATTGGTTATAACTTCAATAGTTCCTCAGATATGAAGTGTTTTTTTTTTTTACTCTGACCCCACTCCTGGGTTGAATTGCTCATGTAGATCTTCTTTTGACGATTTAATATATTTTTGTTGGGATATGTAAGTTGATTAGGCACATCACTTGCACCTGCAGACGCAGCCAACGCCGTCGATCATAAACCTATTCCAAGCATATCCTATATCTATACAAATATAATATAATGATAGTTTGTTTTTTCACTGTAAATATGAGAGAAGATCGAGAATGTGTTATTTCGTCTTTACAAAAGAAAAAAAAATAAGACTAATTCGTTTTGACATGCTTACTAACAAAATCGTTCGGTAACCAGTCGTTTATTTAGAAAAATTCAAAAGCTCAACATGAAGGGGAAAAGGAAATACTAATAGTTACTTGGTCACGAAGATCTACCACTATACTCACTATGATCGGCCAGCCAATTGATATTCATAGTGGAAAAGAACATTTGCTTATTTATATAACAGATCATAAGGTGAGTCACAAAATGGGACAGTTTGCGTCGATTTGGTAGTACTTTGGGGCTTGCATGGAAACAATGCTTCACCCTGGATGTCCAATCAAATGTTGTGCCTCAAAGCATGTTGCTGATAACCAACTAGCTCTGGGTCCAAGATCCTTTTCATCCATAAGACCATAACCACAGCTCATCCAATGATTTTTCAACATAACTCGGTTCGGACTTTTACTTACTCTCACCCGTACTTCATCCTAGTCGCCGACAGACCAACCAGGTGTAGGTGCGTAATTAGTGAAATTGGCCTACGAAGACTCGTTTTCGCTACAGCTCCAGTGGGTTCCTTAACCAAACCACTGTCTATCATTACTTTGAATGACTTGGGAAATATAACTCGGTTCTGTCTCAACCCCCAGCGGCCCAGCTTATGGCTTAGAAGTACTTGATTTTACCACAAAACTACTTCGCATTATCGAAGACTAGCGTTTGGAGCCAAACTTCCCCACCACATGTTTTTTGTAGCAAAATGTTAGATCTTCCCCCAACAACAAAACTCTTTTAGCAAAATCATCAAGGGTAACACTTCAATTTCATGTCGCTATATTACCACTCAAATTGTATCAGTGGTTTAACGTACAACAACAGCACCAGTGGTCTAGTGGTAGAATAGTACCCTGCCACGGTACAGACCCGGGTTCGATTCTTTCATGTTCTTTTTCTCTTTTCTAATGACCCTAACTGACTTCAACAAAAAAAAAAAAAAAAAAAATAATGACCCTAACTGATTTCATCTGGAATAAGGGTACTAGTTTTACGATTTCAAATGAAGCAATTAAGTCTACAAAAAAGATTAGACAGATAAAAATCTTATAAAAGATAAGCCTTTAAATCATTATGCATCAAACTAGTACACACACCTGGTTCTGAAATACCGCACAAAAATACTGATTCCGATATTGGAAATAGGATTACAGCTAAAAAAAAACACAAAGCAGGATAATACTGTCAGACTCTTGATGGCCCATTCATTCCCCGTCAGAGAAGAAACGAAGGTATTGAAAGATTTCTCTTAAATTTCCAAGTGCTTTTTAGGCTGATATTTTCGTAAAAGTATATACACATCCAACTTTCTAAAACTTTTCAACAGTGAACCCGTCTCTGAGGACCTCATAAGCTTCCCTACTCCTGGTTTTCTTGATGCCTGTCATGAAATGGACCTTCGATCCTGCGGCTGAGATTGAGGTTACTTTCGCCCAAATCATCACTTTTGTTTTAATTCCATCAATATCGACTAGCTTTCCTTTTTCCAGGTAACCGGTGACAGTGGTAAAGAATCGTAAGACTGATGAATCTCTGTATCCGACTTCACAAATGGATGGAATAAACACAATTATCTTTCTTGTCTCTTCATTGAACTCATAGTTCGTTGCATCTCGAGGGAAGATACCCACTGGCAAGTCATACTCTTTTAACAACTCCGGCAATGGCTTTTGCATCTTTCCTGTGAATAACAAAACTCTGTTTTGTCAGAACTTGTAGGAATATATTAAGCAAGGAGAATAAATTTGTGTGATCCAAATATAGGAGTTCATCTAACAGCTGCGATAACCTTTCTAAACAGTGAATAAAAGCTTGTACGAAATCAGAAGCGCCCCAAATATAAACTTTAAAAGGTGGGGTTTGGAAAATTCAAACATACACAAACTAAGCGCTGGTCAGCCATTAACGTAAAATGACATCAAATTTGGCAATTGAACTGAAATAAGTCATCCAATCAACTATAGGGTTGCAACTAACAAATATATTATTCCGATACACATTTTTATAGGCATCTTCACCGTGCCCGTTTTTCTAACACGGGCAAATAGTACCAAACGACCAGCAGACCTTAACTTAATGTAAAGAGAACCAGAACCCAATATATAGCCCGACAAGACACCAATGGAAAGTAAACAAAACAAGAGAGACTATTTCACTGAAACAAAGGTCAAGGGCTTCAATTTTGTGTACGAGATTTAATCATAATTGTCCATTAGATGGGGCCACTGCCCACTGAAATCTATCACATTATGAGCATATTATGGATTAATATCATAAGCTCCAAATTTGCGTTAACAATTTGAGACATTCAAGCATTAAAAGCTGAAAGTGTGTGACATTGACAGCGTAATTATTCAATTAGCTACCCACATGAAAAATATTAGTAGCACGAAAAAGGCCAATTTGTTGAATTTTCAAATAGTTTACCTTTCTGGCCTGGATTAGTATTGGGCAAGGACAACAAAATGTGAGAAACAGTTATAGAAAACATAAACTAAACCAAGGATAAGTATGCACCTTTGAGTTTATTAACCAACCATTTAGCTCCTCCTTCAATACTGGACGATAACGACTAAAACCATAGAAAATAAATTGTCAAAGACATAACTAGTAATTGTTTGTTTGTCGAAAGAACCAGAAAAAGAATGAATTCATCAAGGCAAAGAAAACGATATCATTATTTTATTGTTTTGCCATTTGCTTACTCCACCAGTTATCCTACTCATATGTAACCATGAGTAATTCGAGTTTAAGCAAATGAAGATCCTTGAATCATTATCTGCAGTGAGACAAACACAAGCATACATGTGCAGTCTGTTTGCAAACCACTGAGACACAGTTGAAGTTCTCATAAACACCTCCTTAAAATCAGTCATGTTGTTTGGCTCCCTAAGGATCCAAGAATTACTAAAAATTGAACAAAAATTAATAAATAGGAAAATACAAATCCCTGCTGTCATTCGAACCAAAATTTGTGATACAGTTCGCACACCATATAGAGAACACTACAAATGTAGATTAGAAAGAAATTAGAATGATGATTCAAATCCCTTCTCTCATTGGTATGTTTTTGCCAATAAGATACCAATGAATACCCAAACGTGCAATCTGAAACCACCCTCTCTTTTCTTTGTTAGGAACCTGCTTTTAGGTTAGAGGAAACAATCCCATCTCACTCCATTATGGTTTCACCATCTAAAGACCCTTCATCAGGTTATCTTAGTCCAAATTTCAATTATAAATAGTTCTAATTAGCAGCTTATCTTCAAATAGAAGTCCATAATTCTGCTAATTAACTATGATCTGAGACAATCTGCAAAATTCCAACTTGAGGCCTAATTTATCCTCTACTTCACGTTCAAATCATTGTATTTTTTTTTGGAAGACGACTACGATCTACGTACGTCGTGATATTTGGCATTTGATACATCATAGATGTGATAAACTCGATAACCGCCCACTCAAACACTAACAAGACCGGGCCTATAGCCCAACAAGACAATAGCCTGAAGCCCAACAACATTATTTATACCCTCATAATCCCAATTCAAATAACCAAAGATTCCACCTTCTCTGGGATTCGAACCTGGGATCTCCAGGGCTTTCTGGAGTTTATGTCAACACCTTGGAACCACTCGGGCTACCAACTGTTGACCGTTCAAATCATTGTAGGTATGTTAAGTTCTTTGTCGTCCGACGTGTTTTTTCATTTTGAGTGACATGGAGCATGTGTGGTCCTAGCTCTCATACCATGTTAAGTTTGTGGTCATCCAACTCAAAATCAATTGGCTGTAAGTGGAGAGGACCTAGACATTAGAGCAGGTCAACCAACCGATCTCTTCAGACGACCCGGGGTTTAGGGTAACCGTTAGATTTGCTCTGACGGCTAGAAATGGGTTCAACCCCTATAAATGGGGGGTTGAACCCATTCATTCATCTCATCCCACTCTCAATCTTTCTATCTCTTTCAATTTCTTTCTCTCTAATCTCTTCGAATTTTTTTCTATCTTTCCCATTCAATCTCTAATTTCGATCTTCCTATAATGGATTCCCGAGATGTTAACGGAACGTTCGGCAAAAGTTTTATGGAAATGTTGTCTTCTTCTTTCTCGTCGGTTGAATTAGGAGATGATGATGACGAAGAAACATCTCCACACGTTCCTTCGACATTAGATGAAACTTTTGATGATTATTGTGGACAAGAAGACACGACTTCAACCAAGATAACTAAACGGGAACTGTGTAAGATATTTTACTTACTAATTCTTTTTTGAAAATCAGATTTGATGCGGTTGTCAGAAATATAAAGTATTTTGGCAAAAAATAGCGGCAGAATATAATGAGCATGCAAAGCATCAATGTATACACGGGAGTTCTAAATCTCGTTTCAGTGAGCTAAACTTTGAATGTCAAAGTTTTATCTCTACTTTGAGGCTAGAGATAAAGTTCCAAAAAACGGGGAAAACGATTATGACCGGGTAACTATTCAAACTTTTAATCCCTTTATTTTTATCTTTTGACTTCATAATATAAGCTTAAAATAAATTTTGTTTATTTCAGTTACAAAAAGCACTTCAAATGTATAAAAAAAATCACAAAAGAAAAGGCTTTACATTTTAACATGTTTACAAAATTTGGATGACACACAACAAGTGGATGTCAGACATGTCAAGAAAGTTAACATCCGGCAAAAGAGATTCTAGTACCAATCTATCGGAGGAAAGACCAATTGGTCATAAACAAGCCAAAGCTAATATAAGAGTTGGAGAAAATTCCACACATTCTACTGCCAAAAACAAAGAAGTCAGTAGTTCTTCAAAACCTCTGATGGAGGGATATTGGGAAAAGAGAAACGAAGAAGGCCAACGGAGAGCAAAAACACTTGAAGAAGCTCTACGGGTTCAATAAGAAGCCCAACTGGATCAACAAGAAAACATACGAGCAGAGAGAGAATACAAGAACCGAAAAATGCAATATGTCAGAGATCAATATGGCGTGAACTTAATGATGATTGATGGTAGGACTTTCCGCGAAGATGGTACACGAATGCTTAAGGAAGCGCGAGACGCTTATTTATCCGGTCTTCCACGAGACCCAAGAAACTCCTTCTAGCTATCTTTAATAATCATTGTTGTTTAGTCGTATTTAAGTAGATTTAAATTTTTAATCAATTATTAGTTGTAATCAATGTTGTTTAACCGAACTTATTAAGTAAATTGGGAAATTAAAAATTCAAACTTTTGTTCATCACCCAGGAGGTTTTAACGCAATAATCAGTTAATATCAGAGAATTTTGCCCTAAAGTAACTAATTCGATCTAATACGAGATTAAAATAGCTATGCTGAGTGAAAAAGAAAAAATAATTGATTGAGAAACAAATTAAATTAGAGGCGACATACGAAAGTAAAACCCTAGATTTTCAGATTGGGTAAAAAAATCTTACATTGATGTCGTCTCCAACAGAGTCAATCTCCTTATTAGCTTTATTGCCTAACCAGTAGCTTCCAACCTTGTTCATAATCTGATCCATTTTGAAGCTTCGGAATTCAGAACGATTAGGTCAAAATGCCTTTCTCTTCTCCCACTTTGTTTCCTCCAGAACTCTTCAAACAAAACGAGAGAGAGAGAGAGAGAGAGAGAGAGTAGACTTCCGCGTCTATCTAGACTCTAGTACTACCAACTTTCTATTCACTTCACGTCTTCACCTACCTCTCTACAAATTCCCGCTCCTTTTACTGGTCGTGTGGTCATGATTATCCAATCAGGCTTCATTTTCGAAATCAACGGTTACAATGGCTACTGTTTAAGCACGGACTTTTCTAATGGTTTTTGGTAGAAGAAGAGGGAGTTCATTGAAGAGTCAACTTGCTCATCCTATGCCAACTTGACCAGGAGAGTCTTATGGGGATCATTTAATAAATAACTCAAACTATAAAAATTTGATAAAAGAACATAACAATAAACTTAATACTACTTCACAGTTCTTTTTGTAGTTTCTCTATCATTAACAACCCAAACTTTAATGTCAATTACCACCGCTAAAGTAACAAATACTACAAAATACGTAAGTGTATTATCATCGCTGACTTAGTTACAAGTTCTTAATGATGCCTCGAGATCTCATGAATGAAGTATGAACAAATAGCTTAAGTATGAGTATGTAAAATTTGAAGACAATGAGAAGATGGAGATAATGGCAAATATAGTGTCTGAAATCGAAAGAATTCATTCATCTTCAAATTACTATTAATGGAGATGATGTCAAGATGAATCCACAAATAAGCTAGTTAAAGATGAAGGAATACTGGTCATGTCTTAGACTCGATTTGAAGTTAAGTGTTATCCAACCTCTTTTTGGTTAAACATAGTTTTAGGGAAGAATGACAGTTTGTTTATCCCAATCATTTTATGGATTGATTTATAAAGGGTTATTTCCCAAATGACCCCCAACTTTGTGACCAGCTTCCTGCCTAGCCCCCTACTTTAGCAAAAATACCCATATGACTCCCTTTTTCAGTTACCGTTAACTTTCCGTTAACCAGTCATCATTTCTCTCTCTTCCATCGCCAACTCATAATCTTCTCCGGCGAAGGTCGCCGGCCGTGCAATTTTCCGGTCGGCGACCTTCAAACATTAAAAAAAAAATTATTTTATTTTCTCTCTCCTCTCTCTCTAAATTTTTTTTCTTTCCTCTCTCTCTCTCTCTTTAGAACACGAACAGACCTCTCTCTCTAGATCTGTTCTAGAGAGAGGAAAGAAAAAAAATTAGAGAGAGAGAGGAGAGAGAAAATAAATAAAAATTTAAATTTTTTTAATGTTTGAAGGTCGCCGGCCGGCGTCCTTCGCCGGAGAAGATGATGAGTTGGCGATAACGTGAGGTGGTAGAGAGAGGTAATGAGATGGAAGAGAGAGAAATTATGACTGGTTAACGGAAAGTTAACGGTAATTGAAAAAGGAGGACATATGGGTATTTTTGCTAAAGTAAGGGGGCCAGGCAGGAAGCTGGTCACAAAGTTAGGGGCCATTTGGGAAATACCCCATTTGTAAATAGGATTATTTCTCAAATGGACCCCAAATTTATGATCAGCGTCCCGCATAATCCCCTAGTTTATCGAAAACACCCACATGACCCTCATTTTGTCATTAACGTCAAAAGGTCATTATCTTTATATTTTCTCTTCCAATATTACCCTTCTTTTAATTCTTTGACATACTGAAGTCTCTTTATCCCTCTCTCTCATCATTTTTTTTAACTCCCTTTTTAAAACCATTTGAGAGAAAGAAGTAAAGTGAAAATTATACCAAGAAGAGTTCTATATTCATCTTCACATTTTTTTAGGGTTCCAAAGTCATCATCAAATTTCATCATCATCAGATAACTATCATCGGAATTTCATCATGATCATAAAAATTCATCATCAACAACAAAAAAAAACTTTAGGGATTTAATCCCAAAAATAATCAACAACATCAAATAAATTATCAAAATCATCAATATCCACAAAATCATCAAAATCTAGACCAGGCCAAATCGAAGAAGATGAACAACAAGACCTGGAACAGTGAGAGAGTGATATATCAAGAAGAAGATAAACCATAGAAAAAAATTCTGATAACCCTAAAATCGGATCAATCAGCACTCAAAGCTCGATCTTCATCTTAATTGTATGACTTGATTTCCATTATTCGTTGTTGGATTCATCAGAGATGTCGAAGTTCGGCACATAAGGATTTGAAATATCCAATTCTCGTGAAATCCTAGAAATTCAGAAATCTGATTTTTTGGATATCTTCTGCCGAATTGTCATCATCTTCTTTGTCATATTCTGTTTTGATCGAGATCTGAAGAACACGCACCTGCACCTGTGTTTGTGTCATAAACATTTTACTCCTCATACAAATATTCTTCGCTTGGATATCATGGATCTATTTCAATATGTGGAAGAAGAACAAGAAGAAGAAAAATGGTTTTCCAGATTCTCATCAGTAACGCACCTGTGTGAACAGAAGTAGTATACTGTTGAAGCACTAGGTCGATCAATTTTGTGATGTTGTTGTCGCGATGGTGATGATGATGATCTGAAGTCTCTGTAATAGCTGGATTCTCTGACTTGTATCGAGTGAGAGAGAGAAGAATGAGAGATTTTGGGGTTTGTCTTTCATTTTTCTCTCTGAAAAGATATTAGAGAAAGAGAGTTAATGGAAAAAGAAAGAAATGATGAGAGGGAGAGTTGAGTATGTCAGAGAATTAAAAGAAGGGTAATTTTGAGAGAGAAAATATAAAGTTAACAAGTTTTTGGCGTTAACTACAAAAAGGGATCATTTGAGTATTTTCAATAAACTAGGAGGTGAGCGGGAAATTGGTCATAAACTATGGACTATTTAGGAAATAACTTTTATAAACGCATAGAAATATTGTTCCCTATACTAAAAGAACCGCTCTCTCTTTTTATGCGTTACGTATAGAAGATATTGTTCTTCGTATACTAAACACCTAACCATTAAATAACTCGGTTATTTCTTTTTTGGGCCCTTAATTTGTGGCCATCTTCCTTTTTAGACCCATATTTTCTATAAATCAAGCAATGTTCTATTTTAAAAACTTTAGTCAACTTTAATAATTGATTTCCTTTTTGTTTCCTTAATTAATCTTCCTATAAAATTAATTCTCATGGTCTTTGGTAAAGGGACATAGTTAAATAGTATTGGGACCTTCTTAAAAATCAACTTTTTCATATTTTAAGTCCCTTTTCTAATTTGGTAAAGGGACATTGCTTTTAATGATTAAAATAAATAAATAAATATAGGGATTCAAAATTAAATTAAAATTAGCAATAGAAAAATATATCAAAATTTTTTGTCTCATTGTTCATCTTTCTTAAACCTTACAAACTCCACCATAAAACTCTACTTTTACCTTTTCAACAACATACAATCACCACTGTAACCTTGTTTATTCGTATTTAAGGCGTTTAATATGTCTCAAGACATAGATGATCCTTATCAATGAAATATGATGTTTCATGGATGGAAGATGATACTTCATTAAAGGACAATGATGTCTCATTAATACAAAATGGTTTTTCTCAATCTAATAAATTAATACAATCAATAAGTGTCAATGTTGGTGAACACTTGTCGCAAGAGGTAAGAAATTATTTGATATTTAATTGAAGAAAATTGAGTTCTTAGGTTATCTTTTCTTTGACATAATTTCGAGCACCTTTTTAATTGGTGAAGATGATAAATGTCGACAACTGTGGTCGAAATTCTGTTAGTTGGTCGATTTTTTTTCTTTTCCAAAGATTGTTTGTAATTATTCGTTTGTTTTGTTTTATATAGCCAAATATCTGTAATAACGGTGAAGGTTTCGAAAATGTGAAAGAAGACTAGGAGAAGTTCGGTTTGAGGAACTCAGTTTCTCACCTGATTTAGAGGAAGACAGAGAGGGAACTCGGTTTACACAGAAGCTGAAGAAAGGGATTTAGGGTTTTAGATATTGTTGGTCCTAAAATTTTTAATTGAAGACTTATTTTTATTTACAAAGGTTTTTTAAATAAATATGAAATATTTTGATGGACTTGTTTGTAAGCTAATGTCTACTTACTAAAAATGCCAAAGCTTTTACAATCCATGTCGCGATACACCTAAGCAAGGTCCCTAAACCAAAGACCATTCTCATATATCCCTTCTCTCTTCTCTGATGCCTGAGAAGTGGTCGTCAGCGACAGGATACTGACCAACAACCAACAATTTTCATGAGATAATTTTTTATTTCTTCTTCTTTTCTCTCCCTAACCTCTCACTTTCTCTCTCTTTTTAGCAGATCTAAGAAAAGATCACCATGTCTGAAGAAAAAGTGGGATAGAATTCCAAACACTAAGAGAATTAGCTCAGGCAGTTCGAGCTAGGACATCTGCCGCAAGATTGAATTTTTTCACCAACAAAAGTAAAAGACATTGAATTTTTTCACCAACAAAAGTAAAAGACAAGTCTTCAAACTTACAACAAAACTGTTAGAACTTTTTCAAAGTTGTGTGAGAGATACAACTACAAATGCCTGAGTTGAATCATTTAGGGTTATATATCAGTTCAAGTTTTACGACATCAATATATAGTGTCTCTCTTCTCGAGGAATCGACATTGCACCCATTGTATTCGATGATTATGATAATGTTGATTCTGGATATGTAACTTTTCTTTCATTCATTAAATGACGATGATGGTGATGATGATCTTTCATTCATCAAACTCCTAGATCTTTCTCATTCATCAAATTCTTTTTATGTTTGTATCTTAGATCTATAAAAAAGAAATTCTTAATATACTATGGTGATCGTTTCAGATCCATAACTTTGTGATGGCGGCCATCATTCTAGTGGCCCTCTCGGCCAAAGTACTAGTAGGCATAACGGCCAAGTCGTCGCCTAAGCCCGCATTAGTATAGTTACCGGTTTGAGTATTTAGGGTTTCCATGTTTTAGTATTTCAGTATCTTAGCAATCAAGGAAAGTATTCTTCAATAATTATCTTCTTTCTTTATTTGAGTCTATCTAGGAATCTATATAAGAGAAGTCGGGTCTGTCTTGTTAAGCATTGAATTGAATCATCAAATACAAATCAACTTTGATTACATCTTCTTCTTTAATTATTTCAGTTGTTCTTCGTTTATTTATCGTTTAATCGTTATTTCGTCAGCTTTATTTCATTTGTTTAGTTTAATAACAATGGTGGATTCCATTACTTTTACGCTTCCGCAACTATCTACATCAGTTGGTATTCAGAGCTTAAAGATTCTGGGAACAAAAGATGATTATTTTTTATGGATACATCTCCCCTTGAATGATGGAAATTTTTTCCACGTTTAGGTTGGGATCCCTTTCGAGATTCAAAACAATTCTACGTTGATCGAAAAGATTAAGAAAAATTAATACCGTTTCCAAAATTCCTCTATTCGACGGTCAATATCATATAGATTTTTGGATTCAACAGATGGAGGATTGGTTCATAAAACAAGATGTACATGTCGAAGATAAGGTTTTTGTCGTGGAACAACATATGTTCGAAAGAATTTATGAACTGATCAATGCAATGCAAGGAAGACTAATTGACGAAGGCAAAAAATTCATAGACGATTGGACCACATTGAACAGTATCTTCAGGTATGTTTTTCGTCCCTTGAATGAATATTTGGCATATGCAGAAACAAAGATTGAATCAAGTAGACAGTTCTCCAATGTTACTCTGGTCACCGCGATCGATGATATTGAAGAAGAAGTTCTTGAAAAAGGGAACAAAATTCTTTCAATGGTGAAGGAAGAAGACGGAAGTAATTTTCCTTCATCGGACCTGAACTCTAGTCGTGCTTTAAACAAATCATGTCCAAGCCAAATATTTGATTCATATGCAATTCCGGGAGAAGAAATCCTTGTTTTGAATCACAAAATCCTTCCACATCAAATTGTGTCCTCATTGGTGTTACCTCCTCATTATCATGAGTTTATTACAAGTTTTAGGTTTTATTCATGGAACCAATTGGAATATACCGATCACATGTTCGATACAATGCCCCTTGATGGGGTTTCACCTACTCGATTGTTTCCATTCAAGGAAGAAGTTAATAGGACACTGGTTCTTGCTTCACAAAATACTTCTACTGCAAAACTAAATTTTTGTGATGTATTGGCTAAGCTGGTTCTAAACTTGACAATTTATGATGAAGTTTTGGTTTATAAGCTTCACGAAGATGAACGTGGAAAAAATCTTAAATTTTTTTTTATAAGCTTTCGCATCGATTCGTGTCTTCATGGGCTTCATATCCGACAAATCAAATAAACCCTAGAGGTGGAACGAAGATTGTTGAGTTTACAATTGTCGAAACTAACCCAACAAAGTACAGTGTGGTTGGCCCAGACATTGAAATCTTTTGTGAGGGCGATCTAGTAACGAAGGAAGACGAGGCTAGGTTGGATGAAGTGGGTTATGATGATGTTGGTGGTTTTCAAAAGAAAATGGCTGACGTCCAAGAGTTGGTGGTGTTGCCAGGAAGACATCAACAACTATTCACGTCAATTGGTGTAAAGTGACCAAAAGGAATTGTTTGCCAACTCTTGAAACTTAGGGATGGTTTAACTGCCCATGTAATTACTATAAGAGCTACAAACCAACCAAACCGTATTGATATTTCTTCGAGGAGGTTTGTCAACTTTGATCTAGAAATTGCCATTGGCGTCTCAGATGAAGTTGGGCGTATTGAGGTTCTCCGAATTCACACAACAAACATGAAGCTTTCCGAAGACGTTAATTTGGAAAGGATTGCTGAGGATACTCATGGTTATGTTGGCGCAGATTTTGTTACCTTATGTACTGAAGCTACAATTCAGTGGGTAAGAGAAAAGACGGATGTGATACACTTCGAAGATGAGACAATATTTGTTGAGATTCTGAATTCAATGAATGTTACAGATGAGCACTTCGAAACTTCTCTAAGAACGAGCAACCCCTCAACTCCACGTAAATCAATAGTTGAAGTGTCAAACGTCAGCTGGGAAGACATTAGTGGTCTCGAAAATATGAAGAGAAAGCTTCAGAGATTGTTCAGGAAATAGGTTGTTCACCTACTAGAGTATTTCGTGTCCGGAAAGAAGTACATAAATAATGGTTATTGCTACACAATATATTTCAGCTGCAACACGAATTTTCTATGATGATTTGGCTACGATATTACCTCACTTTAAAATTTATGATAGAGTTATGATTTACAAACTTCATGAAGGTGAACGTGGTAAGGTAGTTTTTGAGTGTCATAACGAAGCTACATATTTCCATACAGATACCGTAATTAGAGTTGGTTTCGTTGATACTTCGACTCTTGGTGAAGAATTTTTGGGAATTGCTACAATCAATCTTTCTTCACGCTTGTTCATGTTACTTCACACCTTCTTGAATATTGTTAAGTGGAAAAGTCTATCATGCGAAGATGGAAAGACCAATAGTGTTTATTCATTCAAATTAATGTTGCGAGGATCGCAATATGAGCTTCAAATTGATGCTAATTGATGAGACATGAAAATGTCCCACCTGAATCTCTTAACTCGGGTTAGTTAGTCCAGTTCGAGCAGTTACTCTCATGAATTGTGTGTTTCTCTTGTCCAGGTGTCATCTATGGAATTGAGCACGGCAAGTGGTTAAAAACGAAAGATTGACACACAAAAGGGGCATTTCGGTCATTTAGAGATAAGGGTGTTCTGGAAATTTTTGATGCTCGGGTGAAAGTAGAGTCAGAGAGGAACCCAACGCCGAAAACAGAAGTCAAATCGGAGTTCGAGAGAGCAAATTAGACCAAGTCAAGGTTTGAGTCAAAATTAGTGGACCAAATTAGATTCTAGACACGTGGCGTGCAATCTGATGGCGAGGGCTAAGTTTCGGTACAGTGGTAAGTACACATGGGATTATTTCAGGATTCTCTCTAGGAGTCAATTCGATGTACCACAACAACGATATTATGATGCTCCACTCACTATCCAACGAACGTGGATGAAGCACGTGCATAACAGGTCCATCAACAACCATATAATTACTTTCCTTTGATTGGTCCGCGATACACCGTAGCATCCGTCTTTCCAGCAACATACACGTTCATTGGGCATCTCATATTGATTTCCTTCTTTTTCTCTATTCACTGTTTAAAAGCAAAATATTTCCTATATTCCTTCCTCATATACCTCAATAGTACAAAGAGATTTATTTCTCTTAAAACAGAGAAGGATTTTGGTTTTAAATATTGAGTATTACCAGTGAAGGAAAGAGGAGGGTGTTGAAGATGGAAAGATAATAGAAATGGGAATAAGAGGTATTGAGAAAGATTTTGATAACAGAGAAAGAGATTTTACATAAATAGGAGAGATATTTTCAGGCAAGAATGAAAGATTGATGACAGCCGGATTTGATTCAATTGATATTATTGCTATAGAGAGAGAATTCTTCCTTTCTTGTTATAAAAACAGTAAAGATAAAGAAGATATGAACAGAGAAATAGCTGTGATTGAGGGGATTGGATTTTAATTCTTCTTCATCTCTATATATAAGAAAGAAGAAACTGAACCAGGGGGGGTATCTCTCGGTGGAGAATTGAAATAGAAATTAAGAAATCATTATCATTTTTCTTTTACTTTTAGTGAGAGAGAGTAAGAGGAAAGGGAGAGTTGAGTTAATTTGATTTCTTCTTTACTGTTTTAGAGAGTATATGTAGAGAGACAAAGAGAGACAAATTCATTAATAAACAGACGTATTCACCATCATTGGTCATCTTTCTTTTAGAATTGAAGTTACAGAGAGAGAGAGAGAGAAAAAGTTTCACTTAACCAGATTTTCTTTTGGAGAAGAAAGGGGCTGTTTGGTTCTTGAATTTCTCCTGTAAAACTATCCTTCTTAAGGGGTGTGTTTGGCAGTCAAGGGAAAATAACTTTCCGTGGGATTTCAGCATTCCAAACCATGTGGGTTTATTTTCATTTATCTCTGAATCTCAATTTTGGTTTGACTATGTGTAACTAACTTCTTGTATAGGGTTAGGATGAACCCTTAATTCTATATGAACAGATGACCTCTAATCATAGTATTTTTTTTCGTGATTTAACGTTGCAGGGTTTAATTTCTACACATTTGATTCTGGATTTATCTTTCATTTGTTATTCTTACATTTTGATGTTTCATGTTTAGACCCATTGCCTTTAATGTTTCATGCTTAAGGTTTGATAGCTAATAGTTAGATTATCTTCTCTATCATTGTTATAAAATTAAATCATTATTGGTTTTGTTTTAACAAGTAAAGATTTTCCGAGGTTTGGTACGATCAGTTACCAATTCTTGAGTTATAAGAAAGATTTGAGTTATTAGGTCGTTTGTCATATATGTTAAGGCGGATTCCAAAACCCTAGGTTCTCTCTTCATAAGTTTTTCACAAATTATATTTCCGTTGTTTTAATCAAGTTTGTTATTTTTATCATCTCATCACAAAAATCAATTTCAAAAGAAAAGCTTATTAGTTATAGGATTTAGAATAGATTGACTCAGTCTCTGCGGATCGACCCCGGTCTTATCGGGTTTTTACTACTTGACACCCGTATACTTGCGGGTGGTGACCTATTTAGGGTAACCATCTAGGCCCATCACTAATGATTTGGTCTATATTTGTCTTTTTCAAATTTTCGACAAATCTCGCGCAAAGTGGGAACTAAGGATTGCCTTCAAAATCTTCACGAAAATTACCTTCCACATCGCTGATATATATTCGCATTACCTGGACGATCCGCTTTATGAAGACACCAACTTGGGGGCAAGTTTTTTCTCAGCGGGGGAGTATGATGGCGGCCATCATTCTAGTGGGCCTCTCGGCCAAAGTACTAGTAGGCCTAACGACCAAGTCGTCGCCTAAGCCCGCATTAGTATAGTTACCGGTTTGAGTATTTAGGGTTTTCATTTTTTAGTATTTTAGTATCTTAACAATTAAGGAAAGTACCCTTTAATAATTATCTTCTCTCTTTATTTGATTATGTAATAGTCCCACATCGCTCACGAGAGTGTCCAGAGCCTGAGCTATAGGTGTACGCTTAAGCTTGGTAAGTGGCGAGGCCTGTTGGGGGGACTCGTGGAGTCTTCGCCAAGAACAAAACCCTCTGCCCGTGTGTGTGGTGCAAAAAGGGGGGGACAATATCGTTAACTGCCTGGAGGCTTGGGGCGTCACAAGTGGTATCAGAGTCGAGGACGGCTCTTCGCTGAGGGTGGGGGGATGTAATAGTCCCACATTGCTCACGAGAGTGTTCAGAGCCTGGGCTATAGGTGTACGCTCAAGCTTGGTAAGTGGCGAGGCCTTTTCGGGGGACTCGTGGAGTCTTCGCCAAGAACAAAACCCTCTACCCGTGCGTGGTGCAAAAAGGGGAGACAATATCGTTAACTGCCTGGAGGCTTGGGGCGTCACAGATTCTATCTAGGAAAGTACAATCTCTATATAAGAGAAGTCCAGTCTGTCTTGTTAAGCATTGAATTGAATCATCAAATACAAATCAACTTTGATTGCATCTTCTTCTTTAATTATTTCAGTTGTTCTTCGTTTATTTATCGTTTAATCGTTATTTTGTCAGCTTTATTTCATTAGTTTAGTTTAATAACAATGATGGATTCCATTACTTTTACGCTTCCGCAACTATCTACATTACTTTGTATCTTTGAATTATATGATAATGATTAATTTAGATTTTTAATTTTGTATCTGTATATTTTATTCAATATTTATTTTTGACTAATGACTCGAAACTCAGCCCGCTCGAAACCCGTCTATCTGTTGCAGGCTGATATCCATGGCGAACTTTGCACAAAAAACTTGTAGTTTTGCCGGGACCGAACCCACCATCTAAGTACGCTAGTCTTGGCCGTCAAGAATTAAACCTCAAGATAGTGAAGTTGGTTGAACAATGTGCTTTTGTTTTTAATGACTTTCATCAGCTTTTATCAGAGTTAAATTATCTCCTCCAAGTTGCTATTGGAAGTCGGTCGGCCAATAGGACACTTTAATTTGAAGGAGAAAAAAGAAAAAGGAAACCTCTAACAAAAATATCAGCCTTCTTGTCGGTTTTTTATTACCATGACTAACACTTTTGTTCCTTAACAAACAAAATGACTAACACTTTCGTCTCTTTCGATGACACACCCGATAAGAAGTTGGAACAGTCTATCTCCGTTACAAAATTTAAAATGACAATAACACCCTCGTAATAAGTTTTCTTTTCTCTCAAGGTGTTGTTCCGCCAATAGCCTCTAGTTCCATGTGGTCAGAAATCAATCAATTTGTTGAGAAGGTATATACAATTGAATTTTTTTTGGTGGGTTGTTGTAATATTTTTGGTTCATAATAGAAAATAAATGTATGCCGTATATAATAAAAAGTGAATATATGTATTTTTGTCATAATCATGTTGAAACTTTAGAACACATTTTTTACATTGTTGTTATGCTAGAAATGTATGGTTTCATTTTTATATCATTATGGATAACATTACGTGTTTTAAACAATAATTAGTGGCGTGAAAGTTAACATTTCATTTAAGGACCGAGATTAGATAGCTTTACTAGCATCAATACTTTATGGAAAACTAGATGTGATCATTGCTTTCAACACGAAATTACTGAACTATCACAAATCATCAAAATGATCTACAAATTCCCTAAACATTCACTACCACAAAATAAAAACATCAAACCCATGCACACTAAATGGAATCCCCCAGAAACTTCTTGGCTGAAAATAAATGTAGACGCATCTTTTATTAACGTGAATGAAATGACAGGTATTAGTTTAATTATACATGATGCTGGAGCTAATTTCGTAGAAGCACATACTTCAACAACCAGGAGCAGGAATAGTGAAGAAGGGGAGACAATTGCTATCCTTAACGGCCTTATATGGGCGGATGACCATAAGTACAAAGATATCATCTTAGAAAGTGATAATATGAATATCATTAAACATATCCAGAATCCCAAGCATGAAATTCAGTGGCAATCACGAGTACACATCAAGAAAATCCAGGAAAGCAAAAATAAATTCAATAGAGTGAATTTCAACTATATTAATCGGAAATTTAACATGCCAGCAGATAGGCTTGCGAAACGAGCGAGGAAGAAGAATAAATCTGAATCTTGGAGTAGAATCCCCTTCTTTTTAATTCCTTTGTACTGTAATAACACTTTGGTTTTTTAATTTAATCTAATCTACTTAACAAAAAAAAAAGCATCAATACTTTGGAACATTTCGAAAGGCGAGGTATGATCCATTCAATTTTTCAACACATTCAAAAACCTAGCCATCGAACACAATTAGCCAAATTCAAACTCTCCCAGTGTCCCATTGTCAGAGAAAGCGTTCTAGTCATCAAAAAAGTCATCCGAATCATACTGGGAAGTTGCTTTGTTAGTGGGGAAATTGAAGACTAGTGGATGGTGGTAAAAAGAGCCCGCTGAAAAATCACCAGATTTGTTAGGAGGCTGTTCCATAGTTGAGCTTTCTTGATCGAGTTGATTTAGAAAGTTTGATATCCTGAGGAGAAGGTGTGAAGCGTCAACTGATTCTGATGAATTACATTTAGTATTTCAAAAGAAAAATACATGTACGAGAAAAAACAAAATCCCAATCTAAAGAGTTAAAATTCTTAATGTTATCCGTTCTAACCTTAGAAATGGAGTGAACTTTAATTTTTGGAGAATTTCCAAATCCGATAAAAGTCAACTTTTAGGGGAGTACCATTTTTTTTTTGTTGAACAAGGGGAGTACCACTTTGATATAGACAACAGAGTTTTTCTTTTACCATTTTGAAGATGGTAAGGATTTATTTCCACGGACCTCCTGACCTATGTCAATTTCTTTGGGATACCACCACTTTGAATTAATTTTGTAATTTTCTCTTATCATTTTAGTCCAAAGAGTTCTTAGTTGACGCAGCGAAAAATTTAAAAAAAATCATAAATCTTCGTCTAAAGCTTAGAAAACCGAAACTAACAAGATTAACCTAAATATTAATTTTTTTATTAATAAATTGCATGAATAAAACAACTACTAGATCCCTTTTATATAGTCTTACAGTTTTCTAAACCTAATCAAATTTAAAATACCAACTTCTAAGAAAATAAAATACTAGAATCTCCAGAAAATAAGAAACTACCTAAACTAAGAACACTTTCTAGAAATAGTAAGAACTACTAAGAACCTGTTTTGAGGGTCTAAACCATGGAACGATCGTGGCAAAGCAACAAAGAATGATCGAAAGGTTATTTCGTACCATCCCTGAAAATTTTGTCTAGTTTTGATTTTGGTCGTTTGAGTCTCTGTCACCTTTTATATTTGGCCTCATCAATTTCTTCCATGTATTTTTCGACCAATTTCTCTACATCATTGGTCCACCTCTTTATTTTCATATCCATTTTGTGAAAATAGAAAAATTTGTTTATGTGATTTCCTAATTCCTAAACTATGATGACACTTTGGTTTCGTAACTCTGTTCCACGATAGCCAGTACATTTTCTCCTTGTTTCTCTTATTTCTTTGATCAGTTTTTCTATCTTTCTTGCATTTTTTTTTATTAGGATAAGAAAAAATTGATAAGAGGTAAAAGTGGAAGTGACAAGGATATATCTAATAAGGATTAATCTACCACGTTTGGATAGGAAATGCTTCTTCCAAGGGCAAGTTTCTTAGCTACGCACTCAACAATGAATTTGGATTGAGGAGACTGACCTAGCCGCTTTCGAAGATAGGTTAGAGGCAGATAGCCTACCTTGAAACCAATTTAGTTGTTGCTTCAATGGTGAGGGCTTTTGGAGTTCCCAAGCTGCTAATCTATTTGAAGTTTGGTTTCTACCAAGACCATAATGTTGCATTATCTTCTTTTTTTGTCCACCGGCTTGGATTTAGGACTAGTGGGTTTTTTGGTGCAACTTAATTACTTGCATGATCGTGAAAAGTAAAATCCACAGAAGATGGTCCAGATTTAGTATGTGTAAAAGTTATGTGGGTGGGCTTGTGGAGCTTCATAAAGACAAAGTCTCACAAATGTTAGGTGGGGACAGAGTGTAAAAGACAAAAACATAGCTACTAAGGCGTGGGGCGTTACAGATGGTATTAGAGTTGAGGCTAAATAGTTTCCAATTGTAGGAGATTGTTGGAGGCTCATATCGCTGGCGAGAACGTCTGTAGCCTACGTTATATGAACATGCCCAAACTTAGTAAATGTTGAGACCCCTTGAGTGGACTTGTAGAACATATTCTAAGAAAAAAATCAAGTACTCGTTGCATTTAAACTTCGCTGTTAAAAATGGGGACAACAACGATAATTGCTAATGTTTTAGACATTACTGGTCCTACTAGCCTACAATTAGTTTGGAAATGTAAATCGAGGAGTCTTCCCCTAAGAACTAATCCAACATTCACAAATCTCGACCAGTTCAAGTGGATTTGTACAGGGACAGTTGATGTGCATCAGTTAGTTATCAATCATATTTGGGTCCACCGAAGTCAAACTAATCGAACTTTTATCTAATTAAGTTTGGTCTAGTTTGGTTTGAGTTAAATCAGTTAAATCAATTCAAAATATTAATCATTCTAAATTGTTATAGAAGTTCGTTTGATCCTACCATAAATTCACCCAATTGCTTATTTTATTTTTATTCTCAAACAATATTGTCATTACAAAAATAATAATGCTAGTGAAATGTGATTTTATCTACATATCAAAGACAAAACGGTTAGTTCGTCTAATCCATTAAAAAAAAAGCACTTAAACTGAAGCCAAATTAATTAACAAAGTTCGCCCCTCTCCAGACTAGGCAGTCCGAAGACACTCGGACTGGACTTAATCTGTGTTGGACTTCAACGTACTCGGACCAAACCGAGTGCCGGCCACATAGTCCTAAGAGCAACTCCAACGTGGGGCTCGGGCTCCCAATTTTGGGAGCCCCTGAATTTTGGGAGCCCCGGGGCTTAGAGCAACTCCAACGTTGGGCTCCTAACCGGGGCTCCCAAATCAATATATTATACGTGTGCGAAGTATGTGTGCGAAATTTTGATTTTAAATTTCGACTATAAATTATTAGATTTCGACTATGAATTAAAATGTGATATTATTCGAGAGAGATAATTTCAAAAAGATAAACACAAAAATAAAAATTAGAGAAAAATACTTAAAAAAGTAGTATTTAAAATAATAAGAATATTAAAAAAAAAATTAGTTTAAAAAAAAAATTAAAAAAAAATAAAATAAGGTGGGGTGGATCCCCTTTTTAGGAGATCCACCCCAAAATAGCCGTTGGGAGACCCCCAACGGCTATATTTGGGGCTGGGAGCCCCCCAGCCCGGGCTCCCATTTGGGAGCCCGGGAGCTTGGGGCTCCCAGCCCCACCGGGAGCCCAGCCCCGGGGCTCCCGGGTTGGAGGGCTGGGGCTGGGGCTGGGGCTCCCAAAATTTGAATTGGGAGCCCCAGCCCCCCCAACGTTGGAGTCGCTCTAAGAGAGTAGGAAGATAGGGACGGGCCTATGGCTCCCTTTTGCTTTACCCTAGTTCACAGTGGGATGGTTAATCCGACTGACAGGATTATCTTATTTTACTTTGTTATCGAACAGTGCACCCGGTTGAGCCGTACGAGGAAACTGTCCATTTTCGTCATTTCAACCTTTCTGTAGAACGAATCCCGTAACTCATTATTCCACTCAATACAAATCCAAGGGCTTTTTAGGAAATTCACTCCCAACAACTAGACGTACTTTATTTTCCCCATCCCACATGAAACGATCATCAACTCTCTCTCTCTCCTCATTTTTCCCTTCAAAAGCCAACCCCTCTCTCTTTCTAACTTCTGGATCTCTCTTTTCTCTTCAATTCTTCAACTCAATAATCTCCTCAATCCCAAACCCAAAGATCCAGATCAAAAGAACAAGAAGAAGAAAAAAAAATGATATCAACACCAAAATCCTCAATCCAACTCCATAGAATCAACACAACTAACCCTACAACTATTTTCTACCAACAACCACATAACCTTACCCAACTCCATCACATCCCATTAATTTCTTCCCCTACACCCATACCTGAATCAGTCTCACGTCACCACACTCATTCAATCGGTTTAAATCAATGTTGCTCCGCCGTGATTCAACAAATCGCCGCCCCTGTCTCCACCGTATGGTCCGTCGTTCGCCGTTTCGACAACCCACAAGCTTATAAACATTTTGTTAAAAGTTGTGACGTACTTTTCGGTGACGGAAATGTCGGAACGTTACGACAAGTTCATGTCGTATCGGGTTTACCAGCTGCTACGAGCACAGAACGACTTGAAATACTTGATGAAGAAAGTCATGTTATTAGTTTTAGTGTTGTAGGGGGAGATCATAGACTTGCTAATTATAGATCTGTTACAACTCTTCATCAATCATCATCTAACGGTTTAGAAACCGTTGTTGTTGAATCGTACGTCGTCGATATTCCACCTGGTAATACTAAAGATGATACTTGTGTTTTTGTTGACACGATCGTCCGGTGTAATCTTCAATCTTTGGCTCATATTGCTGAGAATTTAACCGGTCCTAACCGGTCATCCACTTGAATTGAAAAAGGATCGAATTACTCCGTATTCTTGGTCGAATTCATCGATTCTCGTGTTTGTTGTGATAATCATCAAGATTGAATCATCCACACCGTTCAATTTCGACGTTTGATGTTTCCTTCTTGGATATTTTATTGAGATTGAAGGTAACGGTAATACTTGACGATTTCTCGGAAGCTATAGATTGTATCTGTTTTTTCTGTACCCGAAATTTTTATTATCATTTTTTTTTAGTTTTTTTGCCCTTTTAGAGGGCTTTTTGGTAATAAGAATATCATTTAGTGATTTCCATCATTGTGAATTCCGCCAGTTTTTGTGTTTCCTTTAGAAATGCAAAAGGAAGAGCAGTTAATTATTAATAAACTTGACGAAAATAGCCTTCACTTTATTTGTAATTCAGTTTTTTGGAGCAATATTTAACTCTCTTCTAAGACATTTAGAATAATGGAATGAATGGTTTATTTGTACAAATATGCATATTTGTATTACTTTGATGTTGGATTTTCGAAAATTAATTTGTAAAAGATATTATAAAATTTTGTGAAATAGTTTCGAGGATTTGTTTTGTAAGTTACAATTTATTAAAGTATCGACGCAAATAAGAAGGGTAATCTTGGTTATATTTTAATGAAACTTCGTGTGAACGATAAATTTTAAAAACATATTTAGAAATCTTTTATGCATTGAATTTAATAGTAATATAGACCGTATTGATATGTTTAATTTTATTGTCAACTTCAAACAATTAGAAATGAAAAGAGTAGTACACAGAACTTACAATCTTTACACAAAATATTAATCCAGTTTAATGTTTCTAACAGATATAAAATCATAAATCTACTAAAAACGTATCATCTTGAGACTTCGATGCTTTTTAATCTCACTCCAACTAAATATGTTTGAAAGGAAAAATCTCGTTTATTCAAATGTATCAAAATTGGAGATTTAAGAATCGTCCACGCCCTGGTATTATTAATGTATCTGAAAACTAATACTTAGCTGGTGAACCAATGAAGTACTTTGTTTTAATTTTAAATATTTGTTGTATACGTAGTCATTGGTGAAAAATGTCGATGTTGAAATAATAATACTATTTATTGAGCACATAGAGATTGTTTTGGTGAATTTATGTAATGGGTTATGGTCCTTATGGACCATATCTATAGAGAGAGAGAGAGAGAGAGAGAGAGAGAGAGGGAGAGAGAGGAAGGGTACTAGGGGGGTCAGAGTTGCATGTTGGGGTGATTAAAATAAAGAAAAGATATTGTTTTATGGAAGAATCAACCAACTACTTCTCTGCAACTTGATAAATACTCAACTTGTCGAGACTATAATAAAAAAGAAGAAACGACTATATGCAAGTTGCAGATAGGAGAGAGATAGAGTCGCTTTTGGGTTAATTGTTCTTATTTTTAATTTTGTGTGATTGGCTGGTTCACCAAGTTTTTTTTTTTTTGATTGGCTGGTTCACCAAGTTGGCTTGCAAGTGGGTTGTTTAGATATGACTTTTTGTGATAACGAGTTGTCTCTTATTCACATTTGAATGCTTTTCACGTTACACTCTTTCATATCTTTAATTTTTTTTTTTGATGATAGCTTTCATATCTTTAATTAGACTATTGATATATAAACTCACTTTTTCAAGCGATCAAAAACAATTTCGTTTGTATAACACCTAAAATGCACTACAAGTCTACAATATCAACTTTTTTTTTCTTTTGAGAAATCGACTGGATCACGAAAACTGACTAAGTTCAACATTAATGAAAGAGGCTTAAAACCCGACAACGTGAAAGAGGCCTAAAATCCGACAAATTTAATGCATTATTTACAACTGTAATAACTCAAGTGCAATAAACTAGGAGTTTTTCACCCTCTTTGGGAATGGAACCTGGAACTTTCAAGATTTTCGAGTTTATATCAATCACTTGGACAAGCAAGTGTTGACTCTACAATATCAAGTTTGTCATTCAAGGGTGAACAATTTTTTGTATACTCCCTCAGTCCCAAAATAAATGACCTATTTTGAAACCCCAACTTTTTAAGGGAACATCATTAATTAGAGTTTGACTTTCAAAAATAACATTGTTTTTCCAATTGTATCCTCATAAATTTTATTAATTTACAATGAAAAAGTTGAACTTACTTTTAAATAAAGTTGTCATTAAATTTATAGTAATGGGTATTATTGGAAGGAGCGAAAAGTTCTTTTCTTTATTTTTAGAAATAGGACACTAAAATGGGACAACCCAAAAGCGAAATTAGGTCATTCAATTTAGGACGGAGGGAGTATTTATGATGGCATAACTATTCTACCGTATATAGAAAAACTAAATTAGGTTTATTAGATTCATTTTCACTCTCCTTCTAGCTGTCCTTCATTGTCTCTCATGCCCTCTGTAATAGACTTCATTGATTTTTCGCTGCTTGTTCTGATGATCGAAACAAAATCAATACTCACAAATTGAAGATGACGATTTTGGTATTAGTGTTACATCGTGTTTGTCTATGAGATTTTGACTTTTGTTCGACCCCTGATAATTGAAAATGAAAAAAATTACCTTATTTTTGGCCGCCTAGTTAATTTGTTACGAACTTCCTTTTTGTTCTCATATTTTTTCACAAATTCAGAAAATAATCGTTTTTTAGTTGACTTTAATAACTGATTTTTGTTACTCAAATTATCTTTCCTCTAAAAATTGATTATCATATGTTTCTTCTCTTTTCTCCTATGTTTAAAAAGTGGTCGCCAGCTACCGGCCAACTATCGACGACATTCATGAGATTCAAAATGTGTTTAGGTTAAACTCTCTACCCATTTTTGAAAGAAACAGAAGAACATAGTAGTTGTATTCATCAAGTCGGTTTCGATTACATCATAACTACATATCTTTCTCTTTCGTGGGAGGATCGAATCCAACTTTTTGGTACTCATTCATGGTTTTCTATAAAAAGAAAGACTATGCCATTCAAAAAATATTGGTTTGATGATGCTACAAACTCTTTAATATCTAGGTCATCTAAGAGCATCTCCAATGCAACACTCAAACTCTAAATCTTAAAGTGCCACATAGGATTTTTTTAGAGTTTTTTTAATCCATCTCCAATACAAAACTCAACATGATGTGTCAAGACGATGTGTCAAGATTTATTTTAGAGATCCTGAAGAGGACACTCTAGTGCTACATAAGCAAATCAATTACTTTTAAACCAAAATATAGGTTTTTAGAGTTTCTCTTGAGTGTTGCATTGGAGAAAGTTTTGCAATAGAGTGTCTCTAAATTACCAAATAGGAAAGGGAACATTTAGAGATTAATTTTTCACACTTGACACATAGAATTTTTAGAGTGTTTTTTGAGTCTTGCATTGGAGATGCTCTATCTCACTGTCAAATGATTTGAGTTGCATAACCAAAAACTTATTACTAGAAAAAGTCAGTTACATTGTCACGCTCTGAGTATAATCTCTTGGTCGATGTATGAATTTAAGACACTAAAAGAAATCTCCTATTTTGTTAAGAGCCTTCTTGTAGTAATATGAATAACAAGACATATAGATAGAGATTTGTTTTGACATCCTCTAGATGAACCCAATCTAAGATGTAAATTTGTTAAGACTCACTAGGAGGTTTCAAAGTTAAACAATGTCACATGTATCTTGCACAAACAAACATGTCCATTTTCTATTGGCCAGTTGGATTTGGTATTTGAAGTGATTTTCTTGATCCTAACTTTTAAGTTACTTTTTGGCAGGGGGTTCTTGATTATCAAAATCTTTGAATAGATTCCTTCATGTGCCCCCAACTTTTATCTCAATGTTCTTTCCATAAGTGGATTGATAACTTGACCTCTCATGTACGCTAACAATTAATTTTCATTGCCAGTTGATAAAGACCTACTCAAATAAGAGGGTGGCTTTTGAAGAACTAAAGTTTTGAAATACAAAAACAAAATATTGACTCCTCTATGCCAATAAATAATCTTATAATCTCATGAACCTTGGAGAAGACCTTGATCTCCTAAGTTAAGTATCTATATATGTTGTGCCACCCAAAAATTCTCATTGTTTATTACAAATCACTGCCGTGCAATTTGGTCTTTCAGACGAATAGACCACTTAAAGTTAAAGGTTGTTGATCATGAAGAAACTTCAGCGGGGGTATTTATTTCCTTCCAATCCATCGAGGACTTTGTGTAACATGTGAGAGTAGATTAACGAAGAAACCCTTATTTCCTTTGTGTAGACCAAACAATAAATTGGAGACACAATGATAGAGATTTTCCGGGTGTTACCCATCCCCCAGGAGAGTTTATAAACAAATAAAGATCTTTGGTATCATCCTCTATAGTAAGACATATCATGAGACCAATAATGATCAATTTGTTGGGACAGTTCTAAAATTCGGACCATAGAATACAAACTCCATTAAAAGTGGAGAAGTTGTCTTTCATCCTTAATCAAAAAACCATTATTATATATATATATATGGTGGCGAGGTAATTTTAAAAATGCTAATAGTAGTTGAAACGCCGAACATTCTTAAAAAAGATGGTTGATAGTTTCAGTATCGGTAGCACAATAAAGACAAATCATATTCTTGACTAAACCTAACACTAAATTCTGAGTATTACTATTACTAAAACTACATTACCCGATCATTATTCGTGGTAGTCATATTCTTTGTCCACACGTCAAACATTGTCTTAGTGTTCTAACAAAAGTAGTAAATCCAACAAAGTAAACTCAATTACCAGTTATTGAGAGTGGTAAACTCAATTACTAATTAGTATTGATGAGGTAAACTCAAAAAACCTTTTTTTTTGAACAAAAGTGAAGTGTTTGTGTCCCGAACATGAGATCTTAGGGCTTAAAACCTTATATATAAGACTACAACACAAAACATTTATGTTGAAGACTTTATAATGGAAACAGACTCTAGGATTTTATTTAGCACTTATGGAGATTCAACGGTGCCATGGAGGCTTTTACCGCATCTCGAGGAACTTAAAGGACGCGCGTCATCTTTTAACATCTCTTACACGTTCTGCGTCGTGAGGCTAACCACCTGGTGCACGAACTTGCTTCTCAAGCCCTACATCAACTGCCTTCACAACGTTAGTGGGGAGCTTTTATTGTTGTTAATTTTATACATTGATCCTTGTTGGATTAGTCTTATTTTTTTTCTTTGGAATCATCTGTAATCCTTTTGATCTATACGATTGTGTTTCCTCAAAAAGAAAAAAGAAAAAAGAAAAAAGAAAAAAGAAAAAAACACAAAACTGTTGTGAAAAATAAAGGAGGGAAGAAGAAAGACAATGAAAATATATTAACCAAGAGATTGTAGACAAGAAGAACTAGATTTGTATTCTTATATTTGTAGAGAGATTCTCTACTTTGGTACATTGGTATTTGGTACACATTAGGTTGGTACATTCACACATTAGCTAGAGACCTCCTTATATAGGCCTTTGAAGAGATACACATCTAATACGAGAGTTACATGTAATCAATGGTGCTTGAATACAAATAGTGGTGAACTTATGGTGGTGGGAGTTA
The DNA here is from genome assembly GCF_041429995.1 of Eschscholzia californica. NCBI lineage: Eukaryota > Viridiplantae > Streptophyta > Magnoliopsida > Ranunculales > Papaveraceae > Eschscholzia > Eschscholzia californica. The sequence goes on along the minus strand of NW_028238420.1, from coordinate 36,831,474 downwards.
CAAAGTGTGTGGTCATCCACCATAAATCAAAGATTTATAACAAAAACCTTTATATAAGCACACAAGTTTGTAGTCAAGTTATTGTGCATCCCTAAAACACCAAGAGGTCGTGGGTTCGAGTGCCAAGAGGGCTTACTTTAGGTAGGTTGTTAGTCAAGACTCAAGACGGATGGGTTTGAGATTTGTAAGAGTGAGTCCCCTCCCTACATTGCTCAAAGTTGTAGTAATTAAGACGATGGTGCCTTTAACGAAATGGCTCAAGTTCGTGGTAACTTCAGTGTCATCGTCAGTTATATCTGTTGAACAAAATGTATGGTTCCCCTGTCACTCCTCCAACCTTCTCTCTCTCTCTCTCTCTCTCTAACTAGATCTCTCTCTCTCTAACTGGATCTCTCTCTTCCGGACATTAAGGAAGTATCGAATGATGACTTGTTTTTCTCAACCTACCCTTTGTTCTTCAATCCTTCATCAAAATCACAATCCCTTATACTATTGCTACTTAACTTCTTCTAGACAACCCAAACTCAAAACAACAAGACACTCAAATTGGACCCTTCTTCCTAAATCTTTACCCCCAAAAAACCCTAATACTTCCTTACAAAATTCAACTGAAGAAGAACTAAAGCTTCTTAAAAGTTCACCTCAAAGTCCTGAACCAGTGAAACCCTCGTTTCCCAATTCGATTTCCCCCACTCTTCGCCAATTAAGGTATTTAATTTGATTAAGAAGTTCTGGGTCATTATTTTGTTTGATTTGATAACCTAATTATAGGGGAATGTTTTTTTTATACAGGAATGGGTTTAAACTTGATGAACTTGGATTGGAAATTTTGTCAATCGCATTGCCTGCTGCATTGGCTCTTGCTGCTGATCCAATTACTTCACTTGTTGATACTGCATTTGTTGGTCATCTAGGTTTGTGAAAAATCTTGATTTGGTCCTGTGTTTAGACTCAATAATCTGGAACCCTAGATATTTAATCCATGAGAGGGTCTTAAATTGGAGTATAGTTAATGGACTAGTGCTAGAGAAACAAGATAATGAAAATTAGGTCATCTAAATGCTACTCCAGTAGTCTAGATTTTGTTTTATTTATTTTTTCTTCTTCTGTTCACAATGAATGTAGTTGACTCTCAATTTACTTCGTGTTTTAGGTTCGGTTGAATTGGCAGCAGTTGGGGTATCAATTTCGGTGTTCAATTTGGTGTCTAAATTGTTTAATGTTCCATTGCTTAACATTACTACTTCTTTCGTTGCTGAAGAACAAGCACTGAGTACTGATGGTAATAATCAAGATCTAACTAGAAACACAAGTATGACCTAAAAATTTAATCTCTTTTATTTTTAGTTTAAGTTCTTTTATAGAATTTAGGATATTGTATCGTCGTAGTGGCATTCACAATTTTATAAGGGTTTAGTCTAACTGGTCTTCTATTTTGATGATAAAGGTAGCACTCCTGACTTTATGCTTCAAGAATCCAATGGTAAGAAGCAATCCAAGAAGCTTGTACCTGCAGTTTCAACTTCTTTGGCTTTGGCAGCTGGCCTTGGCGTAGCAGAAGCTATTGCACTATCCTTCGGTTCGGGGTTCTTAATGAATATCATGGGTATACCTGCTGTACGTAATTCAAGATATTATCTTCAATTTCCAAAAACAAAATTTGGCTCTTTTTGGAGCAATGGATTCTTAAAGTGGAAAGTCTTTGGGTGACGGCTTTTCCATCTTAGAAAGTCCTTCGTGTTAATAACTTTTTTTTTGCTTCAGTCTAGAGTTAGATACTCGATTAAATCAGAATCATAGTTCAAGCGGAGGAGCCAGTCATAAGTCCGAAATCCCATAACATTCTGAGCCACGTAACCAAAGAGATGGATTCTTGACTTTCATGAATATATTCTGCACAATGAGCACGGAAATGTCTTATTTCGGTAATAGTGTTTGTAAATATTCATTAAGGTGTTTCTTTACAGGATTCACCAATGCTATCACCAGCCGAGGAGTTTCTTACTTCAAGGGCTATCGGTGCCCCAGCAGTAGTAATTGCACTTGCCGCTCAGGGAACATTTCGTGGACTTAAGGATACAAAAACTCCTCTTTATGCTATAAGTAAGTTTCCCATCCCCAAAGGCGTAACCTTCTATTGCAATATTGATTACTTGTATAGCTAACGAACCATATGTTCGAATGAAGCATTTACAAACTGTCATTGACTCTTCATCTGAGCTTCTGTTTGGGGTTTTCTATGCTAATGCTTTTCTCTATTTCTGCTACGAATCATAATGAATTATCCATTTAGTGTATTAAATTGCTGTGTTAGATCATCAGGTGCAGGAAACCTACTGAATGCAATATTGGACCCGATTTTGATATTTTTATGTGGGCTAGGCATCAGTGGAGCTGCTATTTCTACAGTGATTTCTGAGTATGTCATTCAGTAACTATAATGTCATATCGATAGGCTTTCCCGTGGATCTTGTCATAAAATAGTTACATGGCTTACATGTTTTATCTGTTTTTCCTTTCAGATATTTGATTTTGTTTATCCTTGGGTGGAAGTTGAATGAGAGAGTAGTTCTTGCTGCTCCAAGTATTGTTGTGAGGGGAGTTGGTCGATATCTGAAATCTGGTATGCTTTTGATATTCAATCTAATCAAAGTTTGTGGTGCATATTTTTTTATTCTGATTATCTTATATTAGGAGACAACTTTTGCTATGTGAGATTGTTGAAAAACGTTTTTTCTGGAATTTATCGTTTCGCAGATGAACTCTTTTTCATGTAACAAAAATAAACTTCTTCTCTCTTATCCATCTTTCTCTAAGAAACTTTTAAACATTTATGAGCTAAAAGAATGATATTTTCATGGACTAAGATTTTTTTGGGAACTAGATGCAATACTTAGATGAGTTCAGATGCTAAGATAATGGTTTTGTTCCAAAAAGAATTTAAACAAGAGAACCCCAGGAAGCATACCCGTATTAACTAAGGAAAATCGCGGAAGAAACAACACTTTATATTTTCTTTTTAAATATGAATTTACTTAAATAGTAATTAAACTATCCATATCTCGCAGGTGGTCTTTTAATTGGCAGAACCATCGCAGTTCTTGTAACCATGACACTAGCAACATCAATAGCTGCCAGAGAGGGTCCTATTCCAATGGCTGGTTATCAAATTTGTTTAGAAGTTTGGTTGGCAGTGTCTCTTCTTACTGATGCTTTAGCATTAGCTGGTCAGGTAAGAAAATTCTGAAGGTTCTCGTATGTTTTGCTTCTAACTTATGCTTAACTATTATAATCAGTTAATCACGTACTTATTGATTTGTTTCCTCCACAGGCTCTTCTTGCTGGTTGTTACTCTCAAGGGAATTATGGGCGGGCACGAGATGTGATTTACAGCATTTTACAGGTCGATAACGTCCACACTGCTGTAGTAGTTCTTATTGATATTAGTTTTGCCGCTTGTTCTGAGTATTTTTGGCAAAAGTTGTTATGCATACTTATATTTATTTGTTATCAGATTGGCTTAGGAACTGGAGTCATCTTGTCTATAATCTTGTTCCTTGGGTTTAACTCACTTTCTGGCTTATTTAGCACAGATGCTGCTGTTCTAGAAATCGCCTCATCTGGCATCCTGGTAAACGACTAAACAACCGTAACTTATTTCATTGAGTGATTGGAATACTGAAACTACTGAAAGATAGATGATTTGGGGCAGTAAAACAGAGACTTCAAAACTGAATTTTGTAAAAAGAAATAAAACTTCTAGAAAGTCCCTGAAAACTAAAATCCTAATTTGGGTAGAGAACAACTTGCATACATGTTGAAATTTGGAATAGTAACATAACAAATTTGCAGTTTGTTGCTGGATCTCAGCCAGTGAATGCCATTGCATTTGTTCTTGATGGGCTATACTATGGGGTTTCGGACTTCGCCTTCGCAGCATACTCAATGGTATGTTACTCGATCATGCCATTAATCAAAAATGGTGTTTTCTTCTTTGTAAACTCTTAATTGTTAATAGGAATACAAAAAAAATAAATAATCTAATAGTAGATAATGGGATCATTCTGCTCAGGTGTTGATTGGACTGATTTCCTCATTGTTCTTGTTGGTGGCTGTTCCCGTTTATGGTCTCGGTGGAGTATGGATGGGACTGTTTATTTTCATGAGCTTACGTGTAGTTGCTGGATTGTGGAGGTACACTAAATCTTGATTCTTAAACTCGGGGACTTTCTCATCTAATATTTATTGTGTATAGCGGACTTCAATAGAAATGACCGAAGAGGAAATGCGATAATTAAATTATTAGCTTTCTCTTGTCCGTTCGTCGGTGAGCCTACTAGTAGCATAGACAAAATAGTATAAGACTAACTATGGGTATCGGGTTTTTGTGTCTGGGAACACCTAGATCCCAGTGCAGCGACACTCTACCAAGATATCACATTCTACTACCTTTGGATAGAAGCCCTTGCTGGCTATCATACAATCTGTGACGACCGAAGCCTCAACAATTACCGATATTGTCCTTGCATTTGCCACCTAAGGCCAAGCCCTACGAGTACAGGGTTTTACTTCTAGCTGAATGCCCCACGAGGCCACCCCAAGTCCTCGAGACTCACTGCTCTTGAGCTCGCACTTGTAGCCGAGTCTCTGGGACTTCCTCCAACTCTCCAAGCGGTATTTTGATATCACAATATCTGTGGTGTTTCTAGGCTGAGCAGTAAGCAAGGACCATGGAAAGCGGTTTGGTCCCAGACAGAGCAGAAAAGTAAATGAAACGCCTTGAAGAATTCAAACTTTCTGATCAAGGTAATGAACACATACTCAAAGTGATAAACATCGAGTTGCTCGTTGATCTCTTGAACAAGCACGAGAGCGAAATATATACCTCTTCTTAGGAAGATCTCAAGTTCATGCATAGAATTGCCTATTCAACTATATTTTCGCACTTCTAACCACTACTGAGCTGGACTACACTCTCAGCGGACGGTAAAAACAAAATACTAATCAGAACCCTTCGCTCGCGCGATCCAACTATGTATATATAATTCATTTCAATGTGTCCGTGCCAATCTCTAACTAGAATGAGCGTTGTTTAGTGTTGATGTAATTTATGAGGAGCTCATGACAGAAGCAGTTCATGGGAGTTATTGTGTCTGCCTTGCTCTTGTATATGCTAGAACTGCAAAACTTTGTATCATTGTACTGATGGGTTACTGTTAGAAGCATGTCATTTCACATAATCCTCTGTAATCTGTATATATAATGTTAGTTCCTGTATGTTTCTAAGGATTGTTAGGAGGTGCTGAGCTTATTTCCAGGTCAATCGGCACCAATCATTAATGTTATTCTGCAGGTTCTTTCCGTTTGTTATATGATAATTTCTCTCTAAAACTATTGATGTTTAGTTCAATCAAATATTTTGATATGTTTTCTTATTTCCAGGTCTTTAACTTATTAATATATTCTCTGGAAAAATACAATAATCCGTTTAGCCAAAATGAAGTGTTTAAATAAGGTGTGTGGTGCGGGCTTACATCATTGGCGGACGGTCATCGTCGACAATCCTTTCTTTCGTCGGAATTCTCTTCGTCCGAGAAAAAAGCGAAGGGTTTCACGTGAATCATATGACGGTAAGGAGGGTTGTAAACTATAACACTCCTCAAGCCCTCAAGCCTTTGTCTTTTGTCTCAGATAAAGGGGTTCTGGCGAAGGAACCCCTTGTCTTTCGCCTTAACAATAAGGATTGAGAGATAGAAAAAAGAAAAGGTGGTTGGAAGTAGCGGTGGTGCGTGGAGTGGAAGATCTGAGGAAACATCCTTCAATCATGTCACAAGAAGTAGGCCAAGCCAACAATAGGGCTGGGAAAAAGTCCGCAAACCTGAAACTCGTCACGGGTACTCGAGTCCGTGAGAGCTCGCGGGTACCCGAAACCCGAAGGCAGGTTTAGCCTGACCGACCCGATGAAATCAACGGGTCGGGTATGGGTTTTGAAGTGCTACCTGGCATCCCGCCCGAGCCCCCCGATAATCTTTACCCGACATAACCCGCTTAATAATGTCATCCATTTATACGATATACCTATGCACATTATATGTATGCTTGCTTATATGTATGCATGTATGACATATATATATATATATATATATAGATGTTCAAGTGCGGAGTGCCTTTGACACAACATTGTTAAGAGAAACTTCATTAAATTTTAGTTTCGATACCATCGAAATAGAAATATTTTGGTCATTTCGACTAAGATTTGAAACTTTGGTGAAAACCCGATACTCGACCGCCTGATACCCGAGAAATCCGAAGTGCTTGACAAACTTGGACGAGTTTTAGGATTTTTTAAATAACCCGTCCGATCAAACCCGAAAGCCCGAGTGGACCGAAAGTTTCAAAGTCCAACCGGCTCGACTCGATATATGACATGAACCCGACCGACCCGATCCGGACCGATTCCCACCCTTAGCCAACAACTAGTAGCCCAGTTGGTAAGTGCATATACTCGTGCTTATCACACCGTATCGATGTAAAAATGTCTTTGTAATCTATTGTACTATTGTAGTCAATGTTCAAAAAAAAAAAAAGTACGCATCAATATCCATGGAAAGTTTTATAGGCGCCTAAGTGCTATAGACGCTTTTATTCCTCACAAATTTGTTTTGAGAATGCGCCTTTAAAACCGGTCTATAGAGAGAAACTAGATTAGAAATGGTGGGTGATAAAACTTCACATTCACAGTACACAGTATAAAACAAAACCAGCAATTGGAAAAGTCAACAAATTTTATAACATCGTCTTGCTCTCCGTATATACATTCTAACTTCTGAAATCTCAATCGTTACTTCTCCAAATATCAAACAATCCTAGTCTTAACATATAGATCTGACCGTTCATTTTAGACGTATACAATTTAAAACAATGCACCGAAATACATAATATATACAGTCGATTTCAGGTTTCTGACCTACCATTCAAAGTCACAAATCTAATCGAAGAAGCTTTGTCGTGTTCAGTTCATCCATCGTCTTCATCCACCACTGTTCTTCTTCATTTTTTGTTACTTCAATTTTCATTTCTAGGGTTTCTGTTCTGGTAATTGAGATCAAGATGATGGGCTCTGAGAATCAGAGCTTTGATGAAGCTCATTTATACGCATCTCAAGAAAAAATGCTCATTGATGAATCTTCTAATAACAACAATAATGGGAACTCAAATTCTTTCTCAGATTATCGAACCGCCATGTCTTCTTCTCCTCTCTCTGATACTTATCATCCGTTATCGTCTCCTGTGATTAGCGTCTCCGCCACTGAAGATCCTTTACTTTCTTCAAAACCGTCATTTAATGACCATAAAAACCCTAATTTATCAGGTAATAATTCTTACCTAGAACCTCCAGAATATTCTGATGTAATTATCAGTCCACTCGGAATTGGAATTGGAAATGGAGATTCTAGTGACAATGAAAGCCCTAAATATGAATCTATGATGGACACAGAGAGTTTATCTTCATCTTTATCGAGATCGGATTCATCGAGTTCTGAGTACTTGAAAATTTCAGTTTCAAATCCACAAAAAGAGCAAGAAATCTCAAGTTCTTTAGTTCCAGGTGGAAACACTTACGTAACCTATCAAATCACAACAAGAACGAACATGCTTGAATTTGGTAGATCAGATTTCGTTGTTCGAAGACGATTCAAAGATGTGGTTACATTAGCTGATCGATTATCGGAATCTTATAGAGGAATTTTCATACCGATCCGGCCGGACAAGAATGTGGTTGAGAGTCAAGTCATGCAAAAGCAAGAATTTGTGGAGCAGAGAAGAATGGCGTTGGAGAAATATTTGTGTAGATTGGCATCACATCCAGTAATCAAGAAGAGTGAAGAATTGAAGGTGTTTTTACAGGTTCAGGGTAAGCTTCCATTACCTTCAACTACTGATGTTGCTTCAAGAATGCTTGATGGAGCTGTAAATCTCCCTAAACAATTATTTGGTGAATCTGTAAATGTTATTCCACCACATGAAGCTGTTCAACCGGCGAAAGGGGGAAGAGATCTTTTAAGAATTTTCAAGGAATTGAAACAGTCAGTGGCGAATGATTGGGGTGGATCGAAACCCGCTGTTATTGAGGAAGATAAAGAGTTTTTAGAGAAGAAAGAGAAGTTGGGTTATCTTGAGCAGCAACTTTCTAATTCATCTCAACAGGTAAAACCTATCTGGTGTCCATTATTACGCTTAATGTTAAAACATAGAGCTATTCTTTCCTTAGTTTGCCTAATGTGTGCTCGGCAATCTCGAAACATTTAGGACAGATAGTTTTGGTAATCACATTAATGTAGTAACTATTTTGTTGTTTATTTGATGTTTAGGCTGAATCACTTGTGAAATCTCAACATGGGTATGCTGAAACACTTGGAGAATTAGGATTAGCATTCATTAAATTGACAAAATTTGAGACCGAAGGGGCAATGTATAATACCCAGAGAATACGAGCTGCTGATATGAAACGATTGGCTACTGCTGCTGTTAAAGCAAGTAGACTTCATCGAGAAGCAAATGCGCAAACTGTCAAACATTTGGTAAGTTATGAGATTTCTGCTCTTTAATGAAGTTCAGGGTTTTCTTTATGATTATATTGTTTATTTGCCAACAATTTTAGCTCAAATCTAGTTGTTGAAGTTACATAATAGTTAATAAAAGTTACAGGTAATCAAGCTTTGAAGTGAATTGTTTCACAGTTTATCTTAATGATTTGCAGGAACCATTTCATGAATATCTTGGATTAATATTAGCTGCTCATGGAGCATTCTCAGACCGTTCAAGTGCTTTATTAACTGTACAGACTCTTCTATCAGAATTAGACTCTATGAATTCAAAAGCTGAAAAACTTCAAGTTGCGTCATCCAAAATATTTGGCGGTGACAAGACTAGGAGTCGCAAATTGGAAGAGCTGAAAGAAACCATCAGAGTTACTGAAAGTGCCAAAACTTGTGCTGTTAGAGAATATGAACGGATCAAGGTAACAATTTTCTTTCATCTTTCCCAGTGAACCCCTGATACTAGTGCTATTTAAAAATCTCATGGCACTATAAAACAGGTTAAAGATGTTTTAAAAGTTGTACATATCGTTCAGGACACAGTTTTTTCACTTCCGGTTTATACTTTGCCCCTTCTAGGTGTGTTTCCATTTAAGCTCGTTTTCGTGTACATTGCTGTACCGCATTAGGTTTTCAAGCTTTATACATGATCGTAGCAAATGTGTACAAAGGTGTTAAGGCATACACAACAAGGCTTGCCTCGACCCTTGAAGCTATTTGTCACTATACTCATTGACGCTAGCGCCTCATATCTCCTTGATATGTCTGTTACGTTGTAGTTTTTTCTCTATTTAGTTGTTTTTTAATTGGAGCTTTTTTATTATGTTCTCGTCATGTTTTAAGTGCAACACCATGAAGCTATTTACGATAGGATATAAATGAAAAGGAGTTTTAAAGTTCTGAAGTTATTTATTAGGTTGTGTTAGCTTTTAATGAGGCTTATGCCTTGCTTTGGTGCCGCCTCACAGAGCAAACCACCTCAAGCAATAAACTTTCTTTTAGAACATGGAGACAATTAATTACCATACAAGAAGTGTTAGTTACGTTGGTTGCGTAGATTAATACATTTTTAATTAATGGCCATGCACGATCAGGATCTTGAAGATGGATTAGTTCGTGGAGACTACCTTAAATATCCATTTTGTTTGAATCATGATATGAGTTTCCGAAAACAAAACTCGTGGCATGATAGATAAAGATACAGTTTCTTAGTGTTGGAATCGTATTTTGCAAGAAATGTCATCTTCATTAAATATGGTAGGTGCCGCATGTCTATAGTAGATCATGATGAACTTTTGACTTCAATACACTTGCCTTTCTTGTTGCCTTCTCTTTCATCACGTGTTCACGTTTCATATTTACGTTTATATTTTGTTTATTATCATTATTGTAGTTTTTCAGTTTGCATGGAGAATTATTTTCTAAAGATTATTATATCTGTCTTGTACCGTTCCTTATCAGGGTTCACCAAAATTATATTGGTTTCAAACGTTTACCTTGGATAAAAAATTGAGGCTAATTCCTCGTATATAGTGTTTCTGTTCTTCACTTAAATCTTTGAAGACTATTTATTGTTGGTGCACACTTTCTTTTGATTGATTATGATTTGCATTGTCTTCCCTGGACTTCTGAATGATGTGTGATATCCAACAAAATATGTAGTCAATAAGAAGCACAGCAACAGGAATATTTTTTGTTTGAACCTTTATGTGGAAGAAACCTGTACAGAAATTACAGCAAATATGTACAGAAAATGAACTGATGACGAGAAGTTTTGCAGGAAAACAACAGGACTGAACTCGAAAGGTTTGATAGAGAAAGACAAGATGACTTCGTGGAGATGTTGAAAGGATTTGTATCTAATCAGGTATTATTTCTTCCAATTGCATTGAAGATAGTTGAATTGTTGAAGAAGTATAAATTTCTAACTGTTCTCCATATTCGTACTAGCAATTTTACGGTTATCAGACATTGTATTCCATACAGGGATTAACATGTTAGTGAAGTAGTTCAATTATCTAAGAATGCTAGAAAGTATCACCTAAGTGTAGCTACAGGAGTAATGCAAAACAAAAAAAGTGTAGCTACAGGAGAATTCTGTATTTAGGGCTCTAATAATGACTATTTGTTTCCTTTCAAACTTCAGTAGAAATACTTGTTCACGAAAGTAGAAAAGGCAAAACTAGTTAAACCCGTTCTTCCATGGGTTTGTACTCTCTGTCTCGAGTAATCCTGATGAACTTGTGCATCATTACAGGTTGTGTATGCGGAAAAGGTAGCGAAAGTGTGGGAAAATGTTGCAGAAGAGACAAATGGATACAGAAAAGCCGAACTATAAAATTTTGTTTTTTTTTTCGGTTTTGTCTCTCTTTTTTTTAGGAGTGAGTTTTTCATATTTCAGTTTGTGTATACTATTAGGAAACGTCAGATCATTTTAACATCAAATGACAATTTAATCCATCTCTTTTGAGGTACATATGTCAAAGAAAATCCCCAACTATCATCTTAATCCTAGATGAACAAAAAGTTCCATTTCATAATGATTAGTGTAAACTCAAAACACTAATAAAATGCTTGTTTCTTTTCTTTATGTATAAAATTCAAATGGAACTACTTTCACCCATCATTTGCTTAATATGATTATAGTAATATATAAGGTTAGTCAATTAAATTAACATATAAATGATATTTTATTATAATATAGAATGTGGATTAAGTGAAACTTACTATATGGATGGTCTTTCTTTAGAGCTGTCGCTAAGGTTGTCTTTGTTTTTTGTCAAAGCGAAATATGAAATGTTGCTAGAGATCAGAATTGACTTGAATCGGATTTTCGTAGTCAAGAGACCATCTGAAATAACTTCAAATGACTATTATGTTTCATAGGAAAACAAGTCAAGTACAAGTGATTCAGATTTAAACAAGGCAGAAGGGAGCTGAGTTTTGTAAAGCATTCACAATTCAATGACAAAACCCATATTTAAGCATTCATCAGCTCTGAGGTAAACTTGTATTTACAGAGACTGAAACAAGCACAAAACTTCAAGAATAAAAGAATTTAATCTCTAGGGTTTAACTAACTTCTGCTCTCCTTCTCTCTCAATGCTTACTCTATTATAACAACAACATACACCAACCACAAAAGTGATATGATGATCAAAGTTTATTCTCAATCACTTGTAGATGGAACCCCACTAGTACCGGGAACTGTCGCATCGTCTCCGCCACGGACTCCATCATCACTAGAAGCGGAAGCAACTTCTGGTTTGATTTCTTCGAGTTGCTGAAGTACCTGCAGAACTTCCGGCCGTGCTGAAGGCGAAGGATCAACACAATTTAGGGCTAATTTTAATGTATTAAGCAATTCATCTCCGGTTGTTGAAGCATCTCTCATTAATTCAACATCAAACACTTCATTAGTCCATTCTTCTTTCACAATTGAAGCTACCCATTGTGGTAAATCAACTCCATTCATAGCTTCTCCTGGAGTTTTCCCTGTTAAAAGCTCCAATATGACCACTCCTAAACTGTAAACATCAGTTTTTGTGTTTGCCTTCTTGAGTTTTGAAAGCTCCGGAGCTCGGTAACCGAGAGCAGCCGCAGTTGCTATCACATTCGAATTAGCAGCAGTAGTCATGAGTTTTGACAATCCGTAATCTCCGATCTTAGCATTTGTTTGTTCGTCTAGTAAGATGTTTCCCGAAGTTAAGTTCCCGTGAACCATGTTTTCATTGGTGTGAAGGTAGCACAGACCACGGGCTGCTCCGATTGCAATGTTCATCCTTGTCCGCCAATTGATAGGTGTATCAGGCCCGCGGGCTGCATAAATGGATCCAAAATTAGCTCAATGACATAATATATCTAAAACTAGTCGTTGAAGAAACAAATTCAAATTTTAGTTAAGAAGAAAGAACATAAAAGAGTTAGTTGAATTAGAAAGGTTTACCATGAAGGAAAGCTGCAAGACTTCCTTTAGGCATGAAATCGAACACAAGAAGCTTCTCTCCCTTGGGGCCTAAATAGTAAGCTCGAAGAGCTAAGAGATTTGGATGTCGAATCTTGCCAAGCGCATTAACTTCTACCTCGAATTCCTTCTGATTTTTTGCAATTTTTTCTCTCAATCTCTTCACAGCAATTTGACTTCCATCTTCCAACGTCGCCTTGTAAACAGTCCCATAAGTACTCTTTCCCATTATCTCTGCCGTGGCACATAAAAGATCATCGGCCGTAAATGTTAATGGTCCATCGAAGTGTACTAACTTCCCTCCAGATTCACCTCCAGTTTCAACTTCAGTTCCCATTTCAGCTGCACCCTTTTCTCCTCTTGTTGCTGCAGTTCTTCCTGCTCCAGCTTCTCCGTCCTTCGATTTTGTAGCAGATTTTCTTCTGATCAAACAGATAAGTAGAATACAACATAGCAGAAGTAGTACTGCAAGGAGAGATCCTGCAGCTATGAGAATGATGTCTTTGGTTTTCAGTTTATGTCGATGATGGGTCGGTCCCGATACTTCAGGCGAGAGAGATGGAGGACATGGAGTTGAAGAACTGTATCCACATAGGTGAAGATTCCCTATAAATGAGCTTGAGTTGAATTTCTTCAAAAGAAGAACAGGAACAGAACCAGACAGGTTATTGTAAGAAACATTGAAAAATTTGAGATTGGATAAATCAGCAATTGAAGTAGGAATGCTTCCATTAATGGCATTGTGAGATAAATCTAACTTTTCAAGCATTTTTAGTTGGCCGAGTTCTTTCGGTATGGTCCCATTGATTTGATTATACCCAAGAGAAATCTCTTGGAGCTTACCCAAATTGCTAAATGAAACAGGAATTCTCCCAGAGAAGGAGTTGCGGTCAAGGATTAGGGATTGAAGTTGATAAGAGTTTTTATTTCCTGTTCCACCCCAAGTATCAGGAATAGATCCAGAGAGGTTATTGTGTTGAAGAGAAAGAAAAGTGAGAGATGGAGACTGAGTGAGACTAATTGGAACTAAACCAGACAACCCATTAAAGCTTAGATCAACTATATAAAGCTTAGTAGAGTTAGCTAGACTAATCGGTATCGATCCTGTGAGTGAATTGTTACTTAGATTAATATTTTGGAGCAGAGGACAAGAACCAATTGAAGGTGGGATTGAACCTGAAAGATGATTGTTGTAAAGTTGAAGTCCTCTGAGATTTGGGAGGAAACCCAAAGATGAAGGAACCATACCAGTAATGAAATTATCATGAAGACTAAGCTTTCGAAGTCCTTGAAGTTGTCCGATTTTCTCCGAGATTCTTCCACCCAATCCTTTCCATGGAAGTTGGATTATAATAACTTGACCTTTAGCACATTTGATTCCTTGCCAACCACCTGAACAAGCTCCATAACCACTGTCATTCCAGCTCTTTAGAAACCCTTTCGGATCAATTAAATCGTGTTTGAAAGCTTGAAGTGATTGATAATCAGCTTCAGTTACAATAATCCCATCCCATTGCTGGCTCGAAACCGATTGAAAAGCGAAAAGAAGTAACTGAAGAAGCACAAGTAGGTAATTAGTAATCAAAGATTTGTTTAGATAGCCAAAAAACCAAAATGGGTTATTCTTATATAACTGATTCTTCCATTTTTCCTTCTTATTTGTCGAATTTCGATGCCCTTGAGCTCCTATTTCTTTCATAAATCTCAGAAACTGAAATGGGTCTTCGTAAAACCCAGCAAAGATATCCACCATAGCTACTAGTGAAGCTGCAGAATTGAAGAACTGGAAGGATTGAAGAGAGAGAAACTAGATTTCTCCAGCTTTGGAGAGGGATAATGAAACTGGTAAGAAATCTGAGCAAGAGAGGGTTTTGTAGTGAGAGAGAGGAATCTAGGGTTTTGGGTACATAAATTGGGGACAGGAGTCAGGTGGGTTGGTTCAGACTTTCAGAGGCTCTACAAGATTTGAACCTAACGGCTAGTTTTTGATAGACAAAATATAAAAAGTTTTTGGTTGGAAAAACCAGATTCAGGTTTCCCTCTTTGGGTATGGGACCCTATTGATTATCTATTAGCGCCACTTCAACGGTTATATTTTGCAAAAATGATCCCCACAATTATAAGGACCAAAATACCCTTGACATTTATGGATATTGCAGACCTACATAGCTCTAGACTCTGACAGTTTGTGTACGAGGTTAGTGTGTGAGGTCCTTTTCTCAAAGTTAACCTTTTACACTTCTTTTAAGTTTCTAAAAGCTTTTTGATTTTTGATATCAAACTTATGGGGTTAGGTTTGAGTTGAAGATAATAGTTGCATATTTTCATGGATGAAGGAATATTCAATCAAATGTCAATATATAATCGAATTTACATAAACCATTACAAAAGAGTTCTTTTCACATTTCCTACATAGACTACTAATATAGTAGTTCAATAATTATAGCTGAGAAAGAGAGATAACGAAGAAAGGAAAAGGGAAAATCCTTTTACTGACTACCTTGGTTCTGCCGTTTTAGAGTTCGCTTTAGCCGTTAGTTTTTTGTTACTATTTTGATATGTCGGGACTCAGATATTTTCTCCATTTTATTTTCTTTCTATAAATAAGTATTATGTATATGCCGTTTAGTTATGTTTATATGTGGTTTTGAATTACCTCATTTACTAACTAACCCATTGTCTGCAAGACTGCAATGATTTAAATATGGTAACCACACTAACCGGTTATTGTTTAGAGGCTAATGAATGCCCTAAAACTTAGCAATCTTTTTTGTGGAAAATGCTTAACTTACCAATGTTCATAGAAAACCGTCCTCATTTATGATGAAACTCATGTTTTACATAAACCCTTTAATAGAGGAGCTATATTTAGGCTTAAATTAAGTCAAGTGTAAACAAATAAGTTACTCTTAAATCTATGCTTGAATTTTGAGACAGTTTTTCTCCTAGTTGACACAAATAACTTACTATTAGGTCTTGAGATACTGGTAGGGGAGTGCATAGTTGAACCAAACTAGATGATCTAGGTCTCCAAATTAAACAATAATGGGTTACTGTGGTTAATGATTTCGAGGAATAAGAAGAAGATTGAGTAACTAACTTTACATCTCCTTTCAACAAAAAAAAAACTAACTTTACATGTCAAGGGCCATGAGTCCACAACAAATGTGGACTTTCTTTCTTTCCTGGGATTAGTCTATGAGAATTTGCTAATTTTGTAAATCCAACGGTAGACGGAGATCAAAGTTAAAACGAAGTTCTCATGCATTGCTAAGGGATGGATAGTGGATTGTACATCAATTTTTACTTAGCATTTGATAAGAGAATAGAAAATTGGAAATAAAGAGGTGGACGTTTCGTTTTCTAATCTTGATGGTTTTATAATTTACTTTAGATTGCATATGTTCGCTCACTTTTCCTTGGTTTATTCAAGTTTTGCATAATGTATTTTTATGGTTTATATATGACTCAGTGGTAATATCTGATATGATATTTTACAGTCTTTAGTTAGAAACAGGGAGCATTATAAAGAGTTCAATTACAATTTATCTAGATGAATCTTTGCACTATCTGATCTGATATGATATATAACTCGTTAGCAATATCTGATACGATATTTTACCACCAAAAGCACATTTGGGAGATCAAAATCATCAAACAATAAATTCATTTAGGATTAGATTGATAAAGCAAGAAAATTGACATTGTTCATAGACTTAAATAGAAATTCGTTCACATTTACAAAAAAAAAGAACAAATAAAATATTTCAACAACAAAAAAAAGAACAAATAAAAACAAATATCTCAATTACTGTAAGTAGAAAAAAAAAAGATCGAAAAAAACGCAGATTGAACCAAATATTCCCTATTTACGGTCAAGATGGGACTTACTTATAATCAGTCAAAGGGTTGTTTATATAAAAGTAAGGGTTTTATATTTTTCGAGGAATAAGCCCTGAAATGCAAACTTAGATCAACAAACTTCAATGGGATATTAAGCAAAAATTCAATTTTGTCTTAAATAAAAAAGAATCCGCAACTATTTGCAAGTATATGATCTTCAGGTAAAGAAGAAAAAGCAAAAAATGGATATCAAAGCTATAGAAGTACAACTCACCACAGTTGCAAGTAGATGGAGAGGCCGAGAAATTACCAAAGGCCTCAACAAAGTGAAATAAATGAAAATTGAAGATCTCCCACCTAAATATCAGACCGGACGACTTAAAAAAGTTGAACTAAAAATATCGAAATCAGATAACGATGTAACAACTTTGATAAGAAAAAAATTAAACCTGTTTTTCCTTCGCTGCGCCAGATTGTTAAGAATAAAAAAAGCCAAAGATGAAGTTATACCCTTTTTATGCAGTTTAGTTGAGGATCAACGTCACATACATTCTAAGCGGCAGCATCCTTGGGTGAGAGTGCTACATTCATAACTCTCACCAAATAGATTGGTACGAACATCAACGAACCTAAAACAAATCTCTCACCTTCACCAAAAAATTCATACATATACAACAAATGTAGAAAAAGTAATACAACAAGAACAAGTAATTAAGAAAGAAGATGAAGAAACCAAACCTTTTTGATTCTTGTATTCATCAAACCTCTCACTTACAATCAAATCCAAATATGAAACCAATCTATTAGAAGAAACTCTCAATTCTCAATTTCCAGAAATATTAATACCTTCAAAAACTCAGAAAGAAGTTGAGAAACTATTAGTGAATACCATGATTGATAAACTATTAGTGAAGAATATCATCGTGAAAAGGAAAAGAAAATACTAGGGGTGAGCAAAAACCGAACCAATTAGTCGAACCAAACCAAGTCGAACCGCACCGATCGGTTTTTGGGCCGAACCGATCACCGTTCGACTCGGTTCGGCCGAAAAACCGATCAAATCTAATTCGGTCTGGTTTGGCTTCGATTTGAGTTTCTAGAAACCGCCCAAACCGAACAGACCGAACCCTAAAGAAAAATGAAGTAATATTTTTGTAAAGTTAGATAACAAGGAAAAAAAATAAAATACCCCTAATCAACTCTTTTATACTAATGTCTGTCCACCTTCCTAGTTGTTGTCGACTTTATCAACCATAACATATTCAACTTGATTGAAAAGTTTTAGAGGTAAGTTTCACCGATTTTCTATGTACCACTACATATTCTTTGTTAGTAACTTAACATTATAGATTTTGCATTTGTCATTCTACTTCTTTTTTTGTTTGTAATGGTGTAAAAGTACGATGAAATTTTAATTTTATTTTTGATATATGCAATGAATGAACAACATTAGTTTACCATTTTCTCTAGATTGTGCTCGGTTAAACCGATCAACCGAACTCAACCGAACCAAACCAAACCGAGTCGAACCATGTCGGCTGCCCGAATGATCGGCTCGACTTCGGTCGATGATTTAGTCAAACCGCCACTTATTGGTTCGAGCCGGAGTCGGAGCCGAACCAATAAGTGGCGGTTTGACTAAATCATCGGTCGAAGTCGAGCCGATCATTCGGCCGGCCGACATGGTTCGGCTTGGTTTGGTTCGGCTCAGTTGAGTTCGGTTGATCGGTTTAACCGAACACAATTTAGAGAAATGACAAACTAATTTTATTCATTTCATTGGATATACGGAAAATAAAAATTAAGAGTCCATCGTACTTTTCCACCATTACATATACGGGAAATAAAAGTTAAAAATTAATCGTACTTTTCCACCATTACAAACAAAAAAAGAAGTAGAAGTGCGAATGCAAAATCTATATTTTTAAGTTACTAACTAAGAATGAGTTGTGGTACATAGAGTGAAGACTTACCTCTAAAAACCTTTCAATCAAGTTGAATAGGTTGTGGTTGACGAAGTCAACAACAACAACTAGGAAGGAGGACAAATTTAGACTTCGAAGATTTGATTATGATTTTTCTAATTTTTTTCCTTATTAACTTTACAAAATTATTATTTCCTTTTTCCAAAGAGTTTGGTCGGTTCGGTTTGGGCGGTTTCTAGAAACCCAAGCCGAGGCCAAACCAAGTCGATTTGGGTTGTTCGGTTTTTTGGCCGAACCGAGTCGAACGGTGATCGATTCGGTCCAAAAACCGATCGGTGCGGTTCGACTTGGTTTGGTTTGGCCGATTGGTTCGGTTTTTGCTCACCCCTAAGTGTGACAACGAAAGTGCAATAAAACTAGCAGCAAACCCAGTCTTTCATGCTCGCAGCAAACATATAGAAATTCAACACCACTTTGTTCGTGAGAAGGTACTTGATCAAGAGACTGAATTGGGTAACATTCGAAGTGATGAACAAGTTGCAGATATTTTTACAATAGCGCTAACAAGGGCCAAATTTGAGAAGTTTAGAGAGGTCCTTGGGTTGGTTGATCGTAAGTATGCATCAAGAGTGAGTGTCGAAAAATAATGCATCTTACGTGTTTGATGTTATGGGTCATAGGAGAAATTTGTCCCTGCGCTATTTGAATAAGTCTTTACTTTGAATAAGTCTTAGCAGTTGAGTTACAACCGTAGTGTGTTAGTGGTTAGGGAGAGTATTTGTAAGAGTTTGTTACTAACCAAGTTGTTGTGATTAGAGCACTATAAATAGAGATCATATGATCCATACTAGACACTGAAATGTACTTACCGATTTTAGCTGCTTGATTAATAAAGCGTTCTTTATTGATTTGTGTGACTTACAATTTATCATTCAAATCGTAGTATTATTTGTGTTATTATGCACTTTTTAATCTTGTAACGTTAAAAAGTATTTGAGAAAAAAAAAGATCGTTTTATCACTTGAGAATATACCTTTCTCCCCCTCTGCATTTAAACCATTAGATTTTGTTTGTATTACAAATTTAAGCCATTAAATTTGGGGTAATAAATCTCGACCATTGAAGATGAGTTTGGGAGAATCAATCCTAGCAGTTGGGAAATGGGTCAGTCTGCTCTTCCCAGTTAAATAATCAAATCCTACAAACACAAAAGAGCCATTTAACCATTACGCTAAACCACAACACAGGCAAAGTTCACCCAAATTGGTCTTCTTACAGCACTAGTAGCAAGGCAAACTTGTTCAAAAATTCCATCACAAAGAACAGAAAACAAACTAAAGATTTCACATGACAATCAAAACAAAAACGAATCTAAACTTAGAAAACCTGTTAGTCGAACCTTGCAGGCAAATCATGGCAGCTAGTCCACGAGAAGCTGACGCCTCTTGTAACGAACCATAACTTTCCCTTTCACACCCACAACCATTGCATTCCAGTCAATCTCAGGGAATGGTGAAACCAATTCGAATTCAAAATTCCTCAGTAAATGGGCCCATATTGCTTTGATCTGTAGGTAAGCAAATGGCTCCCCAAGGCAACCGTGCCTACCACCTCCAAACGAGATGTAAGAGAATGCTCCTGCCGCTTTATCTTCTTCCCTACCAGCTGAAAATCTATCAGGATCATAAGTATCCGGGTTTTTGAAAATATGAGGAAGACGATTTGCAAAAGCTGGTGATGTAGCAACAATGTGACCCTTTGGGATGTTATACTCTTTTCCTTCTCGGGTTTGAACACTGAAATCAGTGTGTGAACTTCGTAATAGAAGAATCAATGGTGGATGAAGTCTTAAAGCTTCTTTGATGCATCGATGAAGTACATCCATTTCTGATAAGACGTCATGATCCACTACTTCTTTGTGCTTTTTCATCAAATCCTTCTGTTCATCTAAAACAGCAGACAAGTATTCTTTGTTTTTGAAGAGGTATGCTCCTGTCCAGGTCGAAGTGATGGAACTAGTGTGCTGTCCTGCAAAAAGGGCAGCAATGAGGAGACCAGTAACTTCAAGTTCAGTTGTTGGACGACCATCTTTGTATTTTGAATCGATGAAGCATTGAAGCATGTCATTTTCTGCCTTCCCTGTTCGTTTACGTGAAGATATGATTCTTGCAAAAATCTCTGCTAATTTCTTACGGGCCTGATCACGGCGGCGGTGGGCTGGAATTGGAAGATACGGGAATAGAACACTTATTGGGAGCATGCCATTATCGAGGTCATGAAAGAGAGCAGATACATCATCAAATAGTTGATCTCGAACTTCCCGCCCCAAAAGACATCTACTAGCAGTCTTGATGATTAAGTGTTCTAATTCGTATTTGAGGTCAACTTCACCACTCTCTCCCCACTTTGAGAAATAGTCCTGCAAATTACACAGTAAAGGAGAAATATTAAGAACTTGACTCTTTAACGAGATCGCTGGATTATCTAAGATTTCCAGTGAATAACAAAAGGTTAACAAATCGATGCTTTGTACTAACTTATGAACAAGGGTGCCAATAACATCCAGAAAATATATACATATAGATCAGATTCACATGTGGGTCAGCTGAATTAAATATTGTCATGATTGAAGAAACACTTCAGTCAGAAGGAATCGAGCGTTCATATAACTAAAAACATTCTTCATTCCTTTCTGTGAAGGATAATAAACTTTGTGTCCATCAATCACCATAGTTAATTTGATATGCCTTTAAAAAGATAAAGCCTTTTAAGAAAAAAAACACAGAAAATGTTAAAATGGTCGCAACTAGGAAGTAGAGTTCCATGGAAGGAAAAATGAAAACTAAACCACAATTTAATCTTCTTCTGATGATAAATTAGGTTCTTAGAAACAGTGTGTAGCATCCTACACAAAACCCCCGGTAAAGAAATGTTTGCAGTAACACATTATGCTACAAAAAAGAAATCTAGTCCTTCCCCTAGATGAGTATGTTATACTCAATCGTTTCATATAGTAAAACAAGGAGCAAACTCGGTATAAACTTCATGAGTTACCTACATTATGATTCATATAAGTTCCATTTTTGAACTGATTTGGATGATACAAAAACCAATCCAAGTCTATAGCTGCAAGTTTGTTATTGAGAAATATTACTAATTAGCTTAGGACTTCAATGCTCAAGGAAAGACGCACAAAATGGAAAAGAAAAGATGATTACCTCTGTTTCTGTAACCATCTGATCCACATAACCCTTCAATTTAGTCACTCTCAGAGCTTCGGTGAAGAACCGAAACTGCTCCTGCCTTACTGAATAATCCACATCGAACACAACACCAGGTCCAAAAGTAGGCACATTAAACTGGTAAACCTCTTGTTGACTAAGATCAGATTCAGATGCTTTAAAGAAATGAGCTGATACTTCAGGTCCAATGAAGAAAGTGATTTTCTTATGAAACAGATTCACAGTAAAAACACTTCCTAACTTAGGATACTCTTCTTTCAGCATCACAATTGGTCCTTTCATGAATCTAGCTAATCCACCAAACACTGGCCATGCCTTAACAGTTGGAGGAAGATTTTTTCTAGATCTAGACATCAAAAGTGAAGAAAGAACCTTGCCAACTATTAATGTTGCTAGAATTATAAAGCCTACATTAAATACTTTAATATCCTTCAAATCTGAAGGTAAACTAATGAAATCCATAATCAGATTTCAAAATGTTGATAACACAACAATAATCTTGAGAACCAGAGAATGAATGAATCGGAGGTAATCAGAGTATTTCACCTAGCATCCGTGATCAATTCAGTAGTAAAACCTAATTCAAAACATATAAAAGTCAGTGAAAACTGTACCAGATCAACAGTAAACCTAATTCATTGCATAATCATCAAAGATTTAAAAAAAAAAATCGGAAAAAATAGAACAAGAAGAAGAAGAAAGGGATCAAAATGTTATATGAACTCAGAGAACCCGGAAGATTATACAGAAGATGCAATAGAGATTAGTTGAGAAATCAAAAGAAAGCCAGAAGAGATAGAGAGAGAAGAAGAACCTGGTTAGAGAGAGAAAATCGACCGGAGGAGGAGCATTGAGTGAATCTGAGATCTTGAAATTAAGATAGAGAGAGAGAGAGGTGTGAGAAGCTGAGAGAATAGCTCGCTTTTTATCAGGGGGTCGATATTTTTGAAGTGAGACACTTCCGGAGTGTGGATGAAAAGGAATGGTAATCACGATGACGGATTTTTATCTGACTAATTTACCCCTTTTCCCATTTAGGGATCAGATTGTATGGCTAGTGTATATAACTTGTGACTTGTGTTGGATGAGTGAGGGTCTGTTTGGTTAAGGCTTAGCCATATTTACCTTGAGGAGACCTATTAAACGAGAGTGTGACCCGATTCTGTAGGGCACGTACAGTTCTTTCGAATGCATTAAAGAGGTAAACGTACAATCTTAAGCCGTTGTGAAGATGAGCATTATCTAAGCATTCAAAATTAGTGTAAGTATATAAACACCAAAAAATAGTCAAAATCAATTCACTAACTCCCTTCTTACTGTGGAGCTCATTGGACCATCTTGGTACCACCATGCATATTTTCATCTTCTTCATATGCCTATTGAGATTGAGCTTGGAACAGAAGGATTATCATTGCTTTCTGTTTCCATTCGTCTAACTCCATGTATGTCACTTGAGTTACCGCCATAGTAGGAACGCAATCTCTAGTGCCTTGCACTGCTTTGGAGTCAAAGAGTCAAAAATCCACAGTGAAATATATGTACAACTTTCTCCTCATGAATGACTTCTGGTACATTATCGCTTTGAATAAATCTGCACATTCGTATCGGTATTGATTTTGACATGACCACCATAAAATATCATGATCACAATATATTTGACGACCTTTTTATCAATGAAAAACAGCATCTTACCAGACTTCACAACTTCCCCAGGGTTGGTCTTAATAAGCATATGCCTAACGTTTAAATGGAACAACACAAATTGATTCCCACATTAGCCTTCAGTCCGAGTCAATGTGTGCTCGACAAATAGGTCGTCACGTTGTCGTTTAAACTTGTGATGATTCTCGGTGACCACACAAACACTATATCCCCGATGATTGTCTCAAGCTGATATTAAACAAAAATAAGTTTATACCATTGCTAGAACCAACATTCATAGAAGATAATGGTCGTAAGTTTCGTTTTCTAATATCATATCTGAAATCCAATTGTATATCTAAATTGACTCGAAGAGCCTAAATTAAGAGTCCCTTGTTTACGACACCTGACTCAAACTTTAACAATAAAACCACCTGTAGCACTTTAACAATAAAAGATCTAAATTGAAACTAAAATTGATAATAGGTTAGTAACAATCTAACGAAGTTCTATCAAGATGACTTGAAACAGAATAAACGAATTGAAACTAAATATTACCCTAAATCAAAGTCGAAAATCACCCTTAATATCAACTAAATACATACTCAATATTGTTAATAGGTTAGTATAAATCTAATGGAGTAGAAAACCATATTGAAACTAATCATCTCTCTATCTATCACCCACTAAACTAAATCGATGTCTCTATCTGTTACCCACCAAACTAATTATGTTAAACTTTGAAATTTTGAAAGATGGTATCTAGCTACTTATTCTGTTACTTTTCCTTTGTTAAACAGTATAACTTAAGCTTTGGTTAAGCCTACAAATAGGTGGATGATTATATATAACATGCCAGCTTTCACAAATCAAGAATGTGAAGGAGTCTTTAATCTTCTAATTCTACTTAACTAACATTACCATCTTAAGACACTCAATAGAAGTATTCAAAGCTTAACCTTCTCGCTTTTCATTATACTGTCATTAAAAATAATATATAACATGCTAGCTTTCAAGAATCAAGAATGTGAATTAGTCTTTTATCAGGGGGTCGATATTTTTGAAGTGAGACACTTGCAGAGTGTGAATGAAAGGAATGCTGATCACAATGACGGATTTTTATTTGACTAGTTTACTATTTTTGCCATTTAGGGATCAAATATCAGAATATGTCACACATCTATATAACTTGTGTTGGATGAGTGAGGGTCTATTCGCTTAAGGCTTATCCATGTTTCAGCTTAATGAGATATACTAGATCGGAGGACTCAAATTTCTTTGATGAAATTCAAGTGATTTACATAAGTCTATTTCGTTGATGTGAAAAAGGAACTTTTTTCTTATAACGGAGAATTGTTTTTATTTTAAAAGAAAATAAAACAAACTATATCTAAGAGGAGTTTTATAGGCAATGCTCATACTCGTTAGAGGCAATGTAATTTGACTCGAGACTTTGTCAAAACAAGTTGATCAAGTACGATTGGAGCCAATTCACTTATCCATCACCTTTTAAGGTGTTTATCATCCACTTCTTTTCTCCTTATCATTCTTCTCCGTCAAAAAGTCATCGTCTAACGACCTCTCACCAATCTTAACTCAAGAAACATTTTTTCTTTTTTTCATCATCCTCTTCTTCCTTTTTCTTCTTCTATTATCTTCTCTCTCTATCAGACCGCCGGAGAGAGTAAAGAAAATAGAGGAGAATGACAATGAGAAGAAGAAGAGGGTTGGTTAAGTCAAATTTGACTTCACCATTGACCTAACGACGTCAATTTTGTCGTTATGTTTGTCAAACTCAAACAGACATTCCTTCCTTTGCTTCCATTGCCTTGACTTTACCAGCTTTGTCTTTAACAACAAAGGACATTGCCTATAAAACTTCTCATTATCTAATGCAAATTCAAAATTTCAGTTATCTAATTTATTGAAAGTTCAAATTTAAGTACTCGGTTATTGTTTTGTTGAGAAAATACTGTGTGATTCTTGTTTCTACGAGTAGTTGATTGGTTGGTAAAATATTAGGCAAGAATGTACCTCCTTGAGATATTGTCAAAATTAGATCCCTAATTGTTTTACGAGTTATTTTGTGAATGAAGCAAACATAATTACCAAGTGATGAGTTTGGGGCATGAAGATATATTTTTTGGGTTTAGGGCATGAACTAACTTTAAATAACTTTACCATCCAAAAGAGTATAACAACACTTAACGTCAGTTAACTCTAGTGAAAAACGTGAGATGCCTCTAAAGCTAATTCTTTTTGTAGTTTGGATGTGCCAAATACTAATTTCTTAAATTCAGATCCACTAACACTAGTTTTGCAATTTTTCATAAATATTTGAAATAAAAACAAAATTTCAGATCCCCTAACACTAATTTTTTTAGTAGTTTTGATGTGTTTCAGTTGAACCCTTCTCTATGCCAGACCAGTGAGAGGAAACAACGACAATGATGGTGGGCATCCAAGATTTTTCCACCTAAAATCTTGGATTCCCCTGAAAAAAACTTTATTACACAAAGTCGCATCCTGAATTGGTCTATTTTGATATTTTTTTAATAACACTAAGTTACTTGAGTATTGATAGATATTACATTAAGATACATAAGTGTTTGTGAACAAATGAATATTAACACGTGTTTACATTCTAATTAATTTGTGTTTGAATGAACAAATGAATGTATATAACCAAATTCTATGGTCATAATTTATGTGATCCATAGGTTTTGCGCCCGAAATTTATAAATTTGTATAGATATTCAAGTGTTGGGTATATGTGTGTAGATGTAAGTATTTTATTTTATATTTATATTTCTGGAAACAAAATTGTAAGACTAGTGTGAAGGACATTTAATTTAAGAAATTAGTGTTTGGGACATCAAAAGGTCGAAGGATTAGTGTTTAGAACGTCACACGTTTTTTAACTAACGGTAATAGTAGTCAGACGCGCGCCTTTACTTTTTAGATGGTAGAGTTAGTCAAAATTAGTTCATGCCCAAACTAATACAACATCTTCACCCCCCAAACACATCACTCGTACTAATGGTTGCCCCATTTGCACAAAAACATCACTTTTTATATTTATTTTGTTTTATTTTATAGTCTAAATAATAATGTAATTTAGTAGTTCACCTCCTTCATAACTCTTTGTATTGACATTATTCTATTTACCCCACAAACTAATTGTGTTATTGTCACTATCTCCACAAACTAATTGAGTAATAAGAATCAGTAAGAAGTACTGATTTCATCTTAAGATTTGAGAAGAAATAAGAGATAAAGATAAGAGTAAGTAAGAGAGTAATAAGAATCAGAAAGAAGTACTTATTAGATAATCAGATAAACCAGTAGAATCAAACGTTATTGCTGTAAATTGCTCACATAAAACTGGTTTGGGTTGTGATCTTTGCCTTATTATCTTGTTGTTTTGTTTGAGCATCATAAAAGGAGGTAAATATTAAATCATCAGTCTTTTTGTTGTTTGGTTTGTGAGGAAGGAGATAAGTTAAAAGATAGAAGAAGATGAGTTAAATAAACTAGGGGGTATAAAATGAAATATTGATTATATAAGGGTAAATTAGGAATTATTTAAACTATAATTTTAGAGACGGAATATTTCCGGCTGATTCCGTCAAAAGGGAGTCCAAAGTGCACCACTGTAAAATGAGAGACAACAAGTCAATTATACGAATGGGATTTCAAACACCAAATCTTCCCAAGGGAGTCTCAATGAGAAACCATCCTATAACACATTAAAAGTGATCTTTCTTGTGAGTAGTATATTCTAGTCAAGTCCAAGTCTATACTGGTGGCACAACCAAAATAACTGTCCTTTTCACACGGTGGACCAGTTGATTGATAACAATTCTTGGAAGGTGGAACTGCTCCAGACATACTTTGATGATGCGATTTGCAGGGCTATTCTTAGCATAAACCTCCATCCGACGGCAGAAGATGAAATGGTATGGACTCTCACAAACTCGGGTCACTTCACTATTAAATCTATGTACAGGTTCTTGAGCAATGGCATTCGGGATCCTGAAACTGTGGAATGGTCGTTTATCTGGAACATTAGAACGGTACCTAGAATAAAACTCTTTCTCTGGAAGTGCTGCACCAACAGTCTCCCTGTTAAAGACAAAATAGGTAAATACATCGGCAACCATTATAGCTGCGCCTTCTGCGAGGAACGGGAAACTACAACCCATGTACTACTACATTGCAATTTTGCGAGGGCCATTTGGTTTCATTACAACATCAGAACTGATGGCATTGTTTCGGTGCTAGAGTGGATTATGACCTGGCCGTCGCTGGATGATTCAATAACGGAGAACCTCGCCAAAATCATGTGGTTTATCTGGAAAGCAAGATGCGAGATGTGTTTTGGAAAGAAAGACGTTATGCCTAAGCAGGTTATTCGGAAGATTCAATGCTATGCTACAAGCTTACACGATGATCGAAAACCTAAAAGCAAAGCAATCCCGCCAAAGTGGCTGCCACCACCACAACCCTTTCTCAAAATTAATGTTGATGCTTCTTTCAGCAACTACACAGACCATGCAGGTATCGGTTGCATTATTCATAATGCGAATGGAGACTTCGTCACTGCTAAGGCAGAAACCATTAGGGGATAGACGGCGGAGGAATGCGAATGTTTGGCTATCCTGAAAGCAGTTCAATGGGCTGAGGAGCTTAATCTCAATCACATCATGATTGAAAGCGACAATAACAATTTGATTACTCATATTCTTGATAAAAACAAGGTCATCAACTGGCAGTCTCTTCATCACATGGAACATATCCGTGCCAGTCTCTCAAACTTCGAGCAAATACAATTTCAATTCAGCCCGAGAAAAACAAATGTTCTGGCAGACGCTTTGGCGAAGTGGGGTAGGAAAAACAGGGTCAATCGGACGTGGCAATCGATGGATAATATGAAGTGGGATCTTAAGTTGTAATTTCTTTGTTTTGGTCTTTTCTTTCAACAAAAAAAAAAAAAAAAAAAAGTCTATACTGGTGGATACCAGCAAAGAACTTTCTCACTGTGACAACTCCCATCCCTATGAATCTAGGATGGTCCTTCTTCAAATAAAATCCAAAATCCGGCCCATTGTTAATGATCTGGTTTTTCTAAATAATAATAATATTTTATTTGATGCACACAGTTTGGCTCTCAAACACGTGCTATGACTTGGATTCCACGTGATGATACTACTCTTGTCTATCATCATCCTTCATGCCCTATTATATTCCCTCAACTTTTCAACAACTTCACACAAGTTCAACAACAACAAAAAAAAATTCACACAATCCTAAAAGACATATTTAGATATATTTGAATATTTGATAAGCATTTGATTCCATCCAGCACCACCAAGATTTCTAAGCCTAAACCCCATAAAAGCCTAGAGAAACGTTCTAAGGGCACCTCACTTGGGGCAAAGGAGACTCCAGGCTTTAATTTTGCTTAGGTGCCCAAACATGGGGGAGAGCCTCAAATTTTATATACATCCACTTTGTCAATTTATATTGATCAAGTATCACTCACACTCACCACTTGGTCAATAAGAAACACACTCGTAAAAAAAAAAACTCTAAAATTCTACGTGGTTCCAAAATCTAGGAATTCCTATATCCACTTATCCATTAATCACAGTCTATCCCACCACTTCAAGTTTCTTTGTCGTTAGGAACATTGAAACCACCTCGTTATCTTCACCTTCT
Organism: Eschscholzia californica; assembly: GCF_041429995.1. Classification (NCBI taxonomy): domain Eukaryota; kingdom Viridiplantae; phylum Streptophyta; class Magnoliopsida; order Ranunculales; family Papaveraceae; genus Eschscholzia; species Eschscholzia californica. The sequence goes on along the minus strand of NW_028238420.1, from coordinate 36,802,538 downwards.
ACTTGTCGAAACTTTGTATCGGCGGTTTAGTGGTGAAATGATGAGAAAAATTCAAAATTTTATTTTGATTCCAACAAATAAATGCAGAAGAATCACCAACTCAAAAGGTATCAAAACCTTCCATTATCTCAGTTTAAATTTTTTTTTCAAAGAAAGTGATGTTTTAGTATTGGGAAGCGAAAAAAAACTCATGAACATAAACTATGGACATACCAGCGCAAAAGTACATAGACCCATCGACCCAAAATTTCTGATGCGTAAGAAAACATATTGGTGAGCTATAACCTAGTATGTTGTAGAACTTATTGAGAAGTTCTCGCCAATTGATTAACAATCATGTCAGTTTGTTGTCTCCGACCTGGAACAGTCACTGCTTTTTTCTTTTTCCAAATCATGTAGGACAGTAGGAGGCTTCTCAAGTATCCCTAACACTCGGTTTTCTTTTATAAATTTCTGGGACTTTGTCAGTATTGTTGATGAGAATATTCATATGAGCGAGAAGGCCAATATGTTCATCAACCACGGACCACCACGGCTCGTGACGTTCCTAAACCGCCACGCTACGCTAATCCGTTAGAAACGGGTACTCAATTTACAAAAGATTATTGTCGTTTTGTTGAAAGTAGTTATTTATTAATAAAATTAATAGTTAATAAAAGTATTAATTAATAAAATAAATATAGTTTTTTAAAGTTTAAACAAAGAGCACACGTTTGTTTTGAAAAATATTTAGTGTTTCATTTTGTTACTTTTTTTGCTTACAAATAAATAAATAAATAATTCGTGAACGGGTCGACAACAGCTGACTCATTGGCCACGACCCGGCAGAGCAACGGCCGGAACCGCCACGGAAACAGCCTGGCAACGACTGAGTCGTTTCCATGGGGCGTTTCTGTGCCCAGACTTTGGAGTATGGGCACGGCTCAAAGTCGTGCCTGGCGTGGTCGTGGCGTGTCTTAGACACGCCAGGGCACGTCCCATTGGCCACCACTAGGATGAATTCTGACAGCGTGACACCTAAAGCATACACACATTTCTAATTAAATTCAGATGAACTCGATAATCATCACACCAACGAAAAAAATTTAACTAAAAAATGTGGATGTATGAAACGCAAGTATACAAAATTTTCCTCCCGCAATGGTTGCATTTTGCAATTAAAGTCTTTAGAACTTTTTCAATAAAAAGAAAAAAAGACTTTACAACTTCCCCACGTCAGATTTTAGTCCACATGTAAAACTCCAAAAGGAAAAGGTCACGGCTAAAGGGTATAAAGAAAATTCTCCAGAGAATAAATAATTAGTCAATTAAGATTGACTTAGAGAACATATTTATTGTTTAACCCTAAATTTAATTTGATTGAAGTTTTCTTCAAATCATCATCTTCTCATCACCTTCACCATCACATTTTATGACCACCCACCACCACCTTTTCGACCACCCACCACCACTATTGCCACCTCTTCTCTCACCACTCTTCTTCTCTCTTTTTCTCCTCTCTTACACTGTTACTCTCTTTCTCTCATTATGTTGTTTATGGAATAAATAAAAAATCAAATAGAGTTAGAGAAACAATCGAAACCTGTGGTTTTCCTTGTACAATCCAACAAAGTCCAACTCCTTGTGTTGCAGTTTTTTCACAAGAGCCGTTTCAAGATCAACAGGAACGATTAACTCTTCTCGACCCATCTCTTCTAACCATTCCAAACCTCCACGTCTCTAATACAACAAAATGGAAGAAGAAAAAGGATATCCGAAAAACCCTAGAAACTGGAAGCGAAATTCCTAATAAGCCGGGAATCTAATACTACTATTAACCAGTAACCACTCACATACATAAATTGATTTTCAATCTTGTATTGCCTAACGGAAACGATGATAAATCTAGGTACAAAATGCCAGAGAGAGAGAATAAGGATTTTAATTTGGGAAAGAGTTCACCGTTAATGGAATCTTGGATAGTTACTTAGATTTGTATGTGTCTACATTTTTCACAACAAAAATCTCTTAACAACAATAAAACAAAATTGTTTGAGGAGAGAGGAGAAAATAGAGAGAAATAGTGAGGGAGTGAAAGGAGATCGAGAGAGAGAATGAGCAGTCGACAGTGAGAGAGAGAGAGATAGAGATAAAATCAACAACAGTGAGAAATTGAATCAACAAGAGAGGGGTACGGAGAGCATCAGCATGAGAGAGAGAGAAAGAGAATGAGCAAGAGAGAGAAAGATCTAAGAAGATGAAGGTTAGGACAAAATAAAAAAATGTCAATTTTCAATTGAATATGATCCCTAAGTCAAATTTATGCCCTGGATATTTTTCTTTATTCCTTAAAGCCGCAACCAAAGAAAACAATACCAAACACGACCCTTAATGATGGGAAATTCTGTAGGGGCAGCCAAGTCTTAACTGTTAATTGTTGAACTAAGAGCAATATTTTATTATCAGGTAGGCTGTAGGCACCCTCATAGCAATGGCTTAATGTTTTTCCCACGGTAACATTTGGTTTATGCTATCTAGTGTCAAAATTCTCGGATACAGAGGTCAAACGCTTGTGTCTCTCGATCAAGGCTTCGAGAAACTTGCGCTTCAGACTTGATCAAAAATAAAAACATTACGTTATGAAAAAGAACCCCATCTAGCCTAAAGCAAGGCTGAATGGGTTGATTACTGAACTAACCGTTTCTTTTAATTCTTCACCATCAGATAGTTTGATATTTAACATCACCCAACCTCATTTTCCTTTTACTTACAGTCATTGCAAAAGTGTCCTATTCCCCTCTCAGAAATATGAAACTGGATAAAATTTTCGTGAAACCATATTCAGGGAAATGTTTCTTTTCCCCCTCTTCTACGAAAGTCCAAATTATGGATCTCAAATTGTTTATGTTATACCTTTCCAATTTGCTATTTTCAGATCTGTTGCTCCGAGATTGAAACATAAGAAAAGACCATACGTGATGTACAAAAACACACGTATGATGGATAGGTCTATTAAACTGCACGCGCCGGTAGGGATAACTTGTGCCCTAAGGGAGTGCCACCCTCCGCTAAACTGTCAATTACAAGTTTGCATGGAAATAATCATATTTTGTGATGAAAACTATTAAGAGAATAGATTCTCAATTAGGCCACTGATATTTCTTTTGACAATTACAAGAAAGAAAAAGGCAAAGTGCAATGAATAAGTATATCTTTGTGTGTGGGTGGAGAATTATGGCTTCTTATGTTCTTCTAAACTTAACCTTATCCAAATTTCTACTTGATCCCCAAGGTAAAACGACATCACTATTTAGGTTAGGTAATTAACAACTAAATAACATTTACCCTTCTTAAAAACTGTTTTAAGACTCCAAATTTGGAAAAGAAGAGTAAAAAACATAGTTTCATATTCATTATGTGTGGGTTTGTCTAAAAACTAGAAATTGGTTAAGTTAACATGAAAGAATTTCAGAACTTAAAGCAACCCTGTAAAACTATTTAACTGACATGAATATCTACAGGAATTCAAGAATGATTGAGAAGAATCTAGGCAAGGCAAGACGAGGTTCGCCTAACTCCAATCGTTTGCTACGGAAAAAAGAAGAAAGAATCCGATTCGGTTAGTCTCCAATAAGAACCCTATTTTGAGGTCAATAAACCAATAGTAACTGATCTTTTCTTTTGGCTCAGTTTCTCTCAAAGCTTATATTCTTCTCTGCAACTAAACTAGCTTTTAATCTTCTTTATAAATATGAAACTTCAAAGATAAGAGAGTTCATAAACTTTTTAACTGCTAACAATGACTTCCTATTGTTTTCCTGATATATGGGTATGGATTCAAAGCCTTCCACCAGTTACTCAATGGAAAACGAATTCCATGTCTATTTGCATATTTTCCTCCAAATCAACACAAACATCTCTTAATCTTACAATCACCAAAACCCATCAAAACCAAAACCCATCTCTTTCATTTTCCATTGTTGCTGCTCTAAACTTCCCCATCCCTCTTTGGACCTCAAAATCATTCAAACACAATGAGCAAAATCCGAAGGTTTTAGATAATGGAACTATCTGTAGTTTACTTTGCAATATCATCAAGGATGTTCTTAGTTATGGTCCTGCAAATAGTACCTCCTTTCTTCATATCCCATCTTTGGATACCATTAATAACTTTAAGGATATCTTTAATCTAGCTTTCTTTACTCTTAATCTCCTTGTTTGCATCTATGAAGCTCCACAAGATTTGAGATTAGATTGTCTAAACACAATTAAGAATCATTTAATCAGTTCGTGTTCGACATCAAGGGAAACAATAAAGATATTTATGAGATTACTCGGATCAAATATTGAAGAACAATGGATGAGATCATTAAACCTTGCTATTACTAATTGGATTGTGGAGTTAGGAGCAGAAAACAATATATTAAAGACACCATCACCTCTGTTCTCTTATTCAATCTCTACAATCGGGTTATGGAAAGTTCAACTATATTGCCCAATGATTGCCATGAACTTCGAAAGTTCAGGCAACGGTTCTGCAGATGAAAGATTACAATTCTCACTAAGACATCATCAACTGGAAGGTGTGATCCAATTCGGCTACAAAGTCATACCTCAAGAGAAGTGGGTTAACGTTGTAGTGAATGTCGATAACATAAGGTCGGTACTCAAATATTCGTCTAGCAAGATCTTTAAAATTTATATAACACCACAGAAATCATATAATAACTCGCGGTGCAAGAATTTTATATACTCGTCTAATCAATTTTCCTCAATCAACAGAAACACTATGTTCTAATATCCATGTATATTTATATGTAATTTTTTGTCTTGCTTCCAACAGATGTGACGTGATTCGACTCGTGTCTGAGACTCTCTTGACTGAGCAAGGAGTTGGAGCAGCAGAGAAGCACTTCCCTTCACGTATATCATTGCAACTCACTCCAACTCTTCAAGCTAATGTGATATCTGTATCAGTGAGCAAATCTTCGGAAAATCCTATTCGTGAAATCGGTATAGAAAAGAACATCGAAGGTGGATTCGATCCCCCAAACCCTTTTCCAGGGTTCAAAGCTTCCGCATCAGAGACAATGACCATGAGCTTGAAGCCGTGGAAGTTTGAAGAATCTATTTACGGGTATAGCGCAAATTTGAATTGGTTCCTTCATGATAGTGTCGATGGTCGAGAGGTTTACTCTACAAAGCCTTCTATGATGGCACTTATACAACCCAGAGCATGGTTCAAGAATCGCTACTCGAGTGCATATCGACCATTCACTAAGCAAGGAGGAGTGGTTTTTGCAGGAGATATTTATGGAGAGCGAGTGATATGGAAAATAGATAGATCTGTGCTGGGGAAGACTATGGAATGGGAGATAAAAGGACGAATATGGTTAACTTACTGGCCCAATAAGCACAGAACATTTTACAATGAGACTAGATCATTAGAGTTCAGAGAAATTCTCCATATTCCCATTGTTTAACTAACTCGTGTACCTCTTATAATCTGCTCTAGGTTTGTGACAAATAAATAAAGCAACGTTGTTTGGTTCTTATTTCTCCTCGCTGAGAACTTCTGGGTCCAGATCATCGAATGCACTTCTTATAGACCTTCTGCCTCAAAACAAACAGTCAACAAAGGAAGCACATAATCTTTGACTAGAAATGGTTAAGGGTTTCTGATGACTAGAATTCATCTGAGGAAGGAGTTTTACAGATTAGCACGATCTACTGACAGTCCAAAAGATTTTTAAATTAGAATATGTGGTGACAAATTAGGGTTTCAGTAGATATGTTGAAAGTTTATCTATTTATGTTCATCTGCTTACTTAACAAATAATAATATCCAATATTGATAGTAATAATAATAATAATAATAATAATAATAATAATAATAATAATAATAATAATAATAATAATAATAATAATAATAATAATAAATTAGAAAAAAAATAGCCATTAAAACCACATAGAGAGTTTTGAACTACCAGCAATATATGTTCGGCAAGAACAAAGCAAAGGTTCACAGTTGATATCCATATAGAAATAGGAGATAGAAACCATAGCCACACATAAGTTTACTACTAAGGGTAGTTCCAGTTTGTTAAAGATTAAGAGAAGTAGACAACACACCCGAAGTAAATGGAATCAGAATGTGGACCCGTTCCATCCAAAGTTAGAACCCTGCGAAAGAAAAAATGGAAATCAGAACCTTTTGATTTTTCAGATAACATTATATAACAAGGAATGCCAACTAAAAGAGATGGATAAATTGAAGCCGAGAATCATCGCTTGGTAAGAAAAGAAGTTAATATAGTGAAAACTTTGACTGTGATATTATATAAGATTATAGTAATGGGCTATTTACATGATCTAGTGCTGGTGTAAAGCATGCAAACACTGTGCAAATTCTTGGCTTTGATGGGCCTAAACAAACAGAAAAATGCAATGAGATGAAAAAGATACTGCTACTAATGCCCCAATTTAGCTTGACGAGTTTGAGACGGCTTGCCTTTGTGTCATAGAATTTCAGGAAGAATCGTGACTTTGGAACAGATAACTTGGTCTCCAAGATCGTAGCAATTGCACCACTCAGTTTCTTGTTTGTATCAGGGTTGAGACCCCCAATTGATACTAGTTCACCATAAGCAGCAGGTTCTTCGGTTCCACCAAATGATATGGGGATTGATCCCTTCAGCACAATCATGACATACTGCAAAGCAAAGACAAAAATAGTTTTAAGAGACGAGCATATTATCATGTCAAGATGACAATGTGCTTTATACACTAATATGGACCAGACAACCAATCTAAGGTTGTATTTGCTTTTCAAATGGACCTGAGTCTGAAAGGTGAATATAGTTATGCTCTATAGTCTATAAGCCTATATTACTTGTCCAATATGGAGTTTTCGATGTATTAATCTCTTCAATAAAATCAGATCTTTAAAAAAAATTCTTGATAAAAACAAGCTTACTTTTGAGGCTGAAAAAATATATTGGAAAGGAAGACTTGCTATAAGACCTAACTTTATTGGAAACATAAAAGCATGTAAAACAACTAAAATTATGCATATTTTGGTTCAGAATATTCGGAAAAAACAAACACAACCCTAAGAGACAACCGATACAAAAAAAAAAAACATTTACTGGAAACCCAAGATTAGACCCTAGAACTAGAAGCATGTCATCAACTAAAGGGTAAAGTCATCTTCTATACTGTTTGCAACCCGAACAAATAACATCCTAAACTGATATAAAAGGTCAATTCGAGTCAATGATAACATGATATACCTATATCATATAAATTATAGGTTACAGCTGAACTTGGTTATATGCCTAGACGCAATAAGACCAATCGAAGTGATCCTCGACTCCACAGAGCCTTTCCTATACATAAAATACCTGAACTTCATGGTTTCTGACTAAACTGCCCTTTCTCTGATACTCTCAACATGCACGAAATTGGGTTACCTAACGTCCTAACAAGTAACAACCCCTCATGGCCCAACCAGATATACATACATAGTGGGTCTATTACAAGCGTGAAGAACTGAACTCCTCACGGCGTTCAAGCTCAACATAATAAGATACCTCAAGATAAGGTCTTGTGAACACACAAGTGATACCAAGGGAAAGATATCTCCCTGGTATCTGATTCAAATAGATTTTAGGTTAATTACCATGAATCCATGGTTGAGAACTTTATACCTTGAACTAGACAGTCTAATATAACTCATTAAGAATCCCACTTTATAGAAAAAGTGCAAATGATGAGAATATTTAAGTTTGAGAGATCACTTTTTTAGGATCAGATTTTCTTTGTTAGAATCAAATTGACCATAGAAACAAAATGATATAAAAAAAGGAAATAGGGCAAACACCATCCTACCCATGTTAAAGAAAACACCACAATACCCAAGTTCACTTAAAGAATACGATTTAAACGAAATGAAGGCAAGATTGCATGCCATCTCCAGAGCTCAGACACTAGAAATTACAGTATTTAAGGCTTGCGGGTATGAAATTTAGAGGAATTTAACATAGAGAGAGAGAGAGAACTGACTGATTCAGGTTTGCCGATGATCTTAGCGACAGCTTTAGAGGCTTCAGATAGAATGGAAGAAGTATCAACTCCATCCAAATTAACATTACTTGAGATGTTCAGGCACGGCATTTTTTTTTGTTCTTCGACTCCCAGACACCAACAAATCAACTACTGGAGAGTAGAAAGTAGAAACCCTCAACCCTTTCAACCACGCAACCAGATAACGTCTTCCGAAACTATCCCTCTTTCGCTTAACCATTTCTAATGGGCTAAAGGCACCCGACCAATATACTACTAACTGTAACGGTCTTTTTTTTTCATCCTGAAAATGTAACTGTTGATGTCAAAAATTGGTCCCCAAATATTAGGGGCAGCCCTGCCCCTGAACTTTAGGCTGGACAGATTCACACTAAGGTGCTGTTTGTTTTTTTATATTTTCAGATCTGAAATCTGAATTGGGTTCCAATTCAGATTTCAGATGTTTGTTTTTTGAGTTTAAGAAAATCGGAAAATCTGGCTGAAAATGGTCAAGGTCTGAATTGGCTGAAAAAGAGCCCACAAATTCAGACTTCATAACAAGTCTGAAATATAGGGTCAATAGCTGAAATTTGTCAAAAGACTCTTCTGCCCCCATAAATAAAAAATCTTCCAACATTTTACTGCAAACAGTACCACCACCGCCACCACCACCAAGCCACCACCACCACCAACGCCACCAAGCCACCACCGCCACCAAAAACACAATAGGCTGTTTGGGAGACCACCACCAACAGAAAACCCATCACCACCACCAATAGACAACCCATCACCACCATCAACAGACAACCCACCACCACCACCAACAGACAACCCACCACCACCACCAACAGACAACCCACCACCACCATCAACAGACAACCACCACACATCGAAAGCAACACGAACATAACACACAACGAACACCGCCAACAGAATAGAACCATCACACCAAGAAAATCGGTAAACCCTCGCCGGATCTAAAGAGGTTCGTCTTGTTCGAAACCTCGTCAGATCTGGCGAGGGTCACTAAACCATTTTCTTTGAAACCCTCGCCGGATCTGCGAGGGTTTAGCTTTTTCGATCTTTGCGTAGAGAGAGAAAGAGGGAGAAAAGAAAGAGACAGATCCGGTGAGAGTTCTCTCCATCGTGAGAGAAAGAGTCGGCGAGATCTTTTCATCGGTTAGAGGGAGAGAGATTCGGTGAGAGCTGCCATCGGTTAGAGAGGGAGAGAGAGAGATCAAGATAATATATTCGTCGGAGAGAGACTTCCGGCAAGAGGGCAAGACGGCAAGAAGAGGGAGGAGAGGAAAAAATAAAAAACCCTAGCTTTTACTACCACTTTTATTTGCCCACGTTAATGTCTGTTTGTTTTTTTTAAAGGCTTTGGGGCTTGTTTGGTTTAATTATATTAGTGAGGGATAAAATGGTCAATTTTTTGATTCAGACATACTTATTCAGATTTAGAAAACAAACATCCAATTAATAAAACAATTCAGCCAATCCAGATTCAGCCAATTCAGATTCAGACACAACTAAAAAAACAAACAGCACCTAAGATTCCATCTCTCAACAAAGGCCTGATTTAAAGCATTATCCTCAATCCTACCCTTCCAAGCTGTAGGTTTGATCTTAATTTCATCAACAATGAGGGGCAAGGTACTAGAAATTGTAGAATTTGTTGGTTGAACACTCTTAGAATTTCTTTCTTGTCAGACAAACATCCCACCTTAGTCAAAACAGAGTCCCCTCTGAAGTGTTCACAAGCCTTATTTTTAATCTCGTTACCTTTTTGTTTCTCTCTGAACTTTCTTGTTCATTTCACTCTCTCACTTCTTTCTAATTCTACTTTCTTCTCTTTCTTATATTCTATCTTCTTGCATAAATCCTGGCACCCAAAATGTACTTATTTGAAGATCTTGATCAAGAAAGACTGTTACAAAATTTTAAGAATTTTTTTTCTCTTTTGAAGGTGTTTGAATGATCTAGGAAGTGAATAACACATGATAAACTGTGAAGCATGCTATTTACTTTGATTTCGAGTATATTTTATTGATTAAAGAAAACAACATGAATTTGCCTTAAATATCAACCGGGCGGACTGGACGTCTGGACCAGCCCGTCTGTGACTTATGCATTAAGACTAACTAGTACGAGACATAGGGCCCTATACGGAATGACTTGTCCATGACAAAAATTTTGAGGACTTGTGTCAAATTGACTGGTTAGTCAGGGACCTCAGTCCTCAAAAAAATTTCTCATTTCGTGATGAATGTGGGGAAAAGCCTGACCCGTCCAAAGCTTGTTAAACCTCCACGGGTTAGTAGTCATGGTGGACTCTGTGCACCAAATTATAGTTTTTGCCCCGCCCGCGCCCCCTAGTAGGTTCACTGGTCTCCGACTGCTATCCGGAGCACCCGAACCATGAGCCTGGCCCGGTTCCTACCCCGAGTGTGTCATAATCTTCCCTAGGCGGAGGCCCGAAATTGGAAAGGGCGGACATTTCTAGGACGGAAACTCCAACGGACTTGTCAATCACCAACCGAACGAACTCATATTTTCTTCATTGCTATAAATACACTCATCAAACCAACTTCTTCATTTTTTTGCTCAACTTTCCAGATCTCCCTCTCTCTCTCTCTCTAGAACTGGTTTTCTTGTTGATCGCTCTTTTAATGGAGTCTGCCGCATCTATTCACTCTTTTCACTGTAAGCTTTTCTCTCTCTTTAATATCAAATGTGATATCATTAGATTTGTGCTGATTAAACAAAAAATGACCTGTGTTTGAAACTTGTTTCTGATTAATTCAACGAAATGTTTATACAAATGATTCTTGTTTATGTTTGGAGTTTTAGATTTGAATATCAGATCGAATAAATCAATGACTACCGATTCTCAACTACATTTCCCCCTTCCTTCTATTATTTTTCCTAGTTATCATCGTTTTTACGTTTTCAGGTGATTTAAGTCTAAAATGCACTTTTTGAAAGGATTGGTCCAGATTTTATGAGATCGAATATATATGTATTATCACGCGTTTCATGTCTCGATCGTTTGTCCAGGTGCTGTAGGTACAGTAGCACATGTGAATTCTTCAATGGAGAAGCGCACTTTGATACCTATGAGTGGGTCGGGTAGCTTGTCATTTACCCCAGGCGCAGCAGTTGACGGGAGACGATGCGTTTTCTCTCAAATGGCCAGAAGAGGCATGTCTATGAAGTGCACGAAGGCATCAGAACCTACAGTCACGTTGTCATCTGATGGTCAGTATCTTACCACGTTCGATGTTTAAAACTGGAAGATTATTTACTGTACTTACTACTTCGCTTAAAAGCATTCTAGCATCTAGGCCAATTTAACCTTGAAATTAGTTTCATTATTTATAGAGAATCGATAGAAATTGAAGTTTCACCAATTGAGAAGTTTTACTTGGCTATTAATAATATACACGGTATAGTGTGATTGTGTGAAGTATATGCCTCATACTTCTATTCATGTTGGATACCGTTACTGCTGTCTGCTGGTTCTATAATATAATGTGCAGGGTTAACATCCATATTTTTCCTCGTGCATTTTCGTTAAGAAATTGCTTCGGCATGATACTCCTTGGGAGTGTGATTCCGAATCAATTCGCAATCAACGTTGAGTTGATATACATTGACGGACGACACAATGCACTACAATGACCTAATTCATGGGGGCAAATCCTTAAGCCCACACATTTCCACTTTTCAGCGAAAGTTAGAAATGGATAACAATTGTGAATCACCTTTTGCCTCTTTCTACATGGGAGTCATCAAGGAAAAAAGAAAATCAGAAAGCTTTAAATTTTTAACCCTATGGAAATTCTACCATATCCATGAGTATACTCTAACAATAAGGTACAACTTTTGAATATGCTGTTTTTTGTGAAAATGATCAACATGTCAATGATATGTTAAGAGAAGGATCTCAGAAAGGCAAGTATAATCCTCATAGAACATTGCCTCATAACTCATTATATTAGAATTCTTAAAAAGGGTTTTCTATCCAGATGATAAGTTCTGTACTTTATGTAGGGATGTGTGGCACATAATAGTTCCTTCAAAGAATTTAACTGATGAGCAAGTGATGAAAGTAACTATTACATGCAATTATGCATACGTATTGAAAAGATATTTGAGCTAAAGAGCTGATTTGTATTTATATAGCTTCTATGAGAATAACCTTTCAGCTATCGGTCACTTTCAAATTTATATGCATATGTAATTCGGGGAAAAATTGTCTGCAATTGGTAACTGGAGTACTGGACTCTACATGCTAACGTTTGGGGACCGTTCTGTTTCATCAGGTAGTGGTGCAAAAGGACAATCAGAGAAGAAAACTCTGCGGACTGCAACTTTTCCTAATGGATTTGAGGCGAGTTTGCATTTTGAAATCTATATAGTTCAATATTAACTTTGCCTGTCCATGAAGTCTTCTTTTTAGGGTTCATTAGTTATATTACGAACGAAATCTTTTATACTTCCGCCCATACTTTCCGTTTGATTGATAGTTTGATATGTCCTGGAGCTTTGCCGTTCTTTCTGACTTTTCTTATACCCACTTGTTATGTAGATTCAGTAAAGCCGTACGATACAGTGTATTAGAGATAGGTCGATGTTGCCTAGTTTGATTTTTGAGATTACTTTGCTGTGACCTGTGAAATGGTTTCTGGGACCAGATGCTTCTTGCTGACCAATTCTAAGACATTCTAATTATTTACATTGTCTATATTGTTATAGCTTATGTTACACTTTATTTTGACAAAAATCATTAGATCATGTCCTTGTTAGTACTTAGTAGAACCTATAACTTGTTATTGTTATGAAATTGTGCGATTTTATCGTCTTTTCTCTAAACACCAATGAGTAGGAAACCACTTCTATCCAAGTCTGAAGCCTATGATCGATGTAAACTATTATGCTTGTAGTAGAAAGTTAGAAAATTACATCGTTCTCTGGTTTGTTTCTGTTTCATCAATACATTTCTTTATCCTTTTTTCTTATTTAAGCATTCCGTTTCATTATTATGTGCTAAATAAGTAGCATTATGTATTTTTTTCAGGAACTGGTCCTTGAATTATGTGATGAGACGGAGATCGCAGAACTGAAACTAAAAGTAAGCTCATTGTCCAGTTGCTCAAGTGCCAGTTTGTTGGTAGTAAAACATGTTACTATTTCTGCGTATTATAAAAAGCAAGGGTTTGGATCGTGGCGAAGCCTTTTATCCCAAATATCCATAAATACCTTAACCTTGAAAATAACTTATGCTTCCTATGTTACAATTTATTTTATACAAATGGTTGTCGTATAACATGCTTCGTTGAATAGGATCAACATATTTCTTTGACTGATTTGATTTTTTAGACCCAGGACCGACCCATATTGACATAGGAAATATGAACCATATAGTACATCACTATACCTGTTCATCCAGAGCAACTTGAAATGGTCCAAATTAAGCCTAGATTCTAAGGTAATCAGTCCAAAGCTTGTGCATCTAATTGTGAACTGGGCTTTGAACAGTCAATGGTATTTCAATGGATCGAGCTGAGACAAAACTCTGATTAACTATATGAAATTAAGCTATTGACCTAATCCCAGAGTAAATAAATCTTGTGTTGCAAGGTCATGGTCTCTCAAGTCTTTTATATTTGTCTTGTCTCAGTTCTTGTATGTTGCAATTTGCATGGAAAGAATTTATATTTATTGGTATCCAATTCAGATACCCTTAAGTATCTTTGTTTTGAACATCTCGATATTTTTTTTCCCCTTTTTGTAGTTTTTGGGATTTTAGGATTTTCAATTTTCAAGCATTTTTGGTAACAAAACTTAGGCTTTAGATGTTTGCTTTAAAAATAGCTGTGAAACTTTGTGCTGTAACCACTTTAATATCACTGACATTTAAAGGAACATAGGATCCATCATTATATTAAATGTATAGCCGTCTCTTTAATTTTCGAAAGGTCGGTGACTTCGAAATGAATCTGAGGCGGAATATTGGAGCCAACAAAACTCAACCTTTAGTTTCACCTTTAACACCACCACATGTTCCAAGTGAACCAATGATCGATTCAGCTCCTGCACCACCACCAGCACCTGCAATGTCGAAATCCTCTAAAGAGACTAGCACTCCATTTACAAATGTCTCCTTTGCGAAGTCGCCAAAGCTAGCAGCTCTAGAAGCTTCTGGAACAAACACATACGTTTTAGTATCATCTCCAACGGTATGAAATCACATACGCATTTGTGCTCTCTTTCTATTACTATTATGCACTTAAAACGATCTTCTAATCCTTGCACTTTTCATTTTTCGTCTAGGTTGGCTCATTCAGAAGGGGAAGGACACTTAAAGGAAAAAAGCAACCTCCTATCTGCAAAGAGGTAATAGAATAATTTCCTTCTTATAGAGTTCGCTTTGTGGGGAGAAAATACCTTTGGACTGAGCCAATTAATTCGTCTAAAAATCATTAATAGTGAGACCCCTCGGAACAAGCTTATCTTAATGCTGCTTCACGGCAGTCTAATACTGATGGTATGAGTTTTTTCTGTCAGACGCTGAAGATGCATCTAATAGGTAGAGATTGAGGATATTTTACAAACTTTCTTGCTAAAACATACCCATCAGGCATCGGGTAATTTATCCCACATTACACGTGGGTCAACAAGATCAGATTCCTATTCGCAGCAGTAAGTTAAAATTATAGCTTTTATCCGTGGCTGTCATTTTGTGCACCAACCAATGTTTTGAATTCGGTACATGTGCACGCCTCGAGGCAAGGCAGACAGTTTTCGCCTTGAGCCGTACGCATCCATAGTAAAAACACAACTTACAAGCATAGTTTAAGTTTATAAAGCATAAGAAGTAACAACATTTATATTTCTTGTTTGTCAAACAATTAAGTCTTTACATTATTCTAGCAAAGTGGAAAAGACTACGCTATCTTATTTTTATAATATAAACATGGGGTTCTTTATTTTTCTGAAAGAATTAGTATACGCCTTTTCCGCATCGAGGCATACACCTCAAGGAGGCGCTTTGCATTTTTGGAGCAAACCGCCTTGAGGCACGATTTTTTTTAAAACATTGGCACCAACAACCTGGAATTCTCACAATTCCAAATGTACTACAAATAAACAGGGTGATGTGGTGAAAGAAGGTCAAGTGATAGGCTTTCTGGATCAGTTCGGTAGCGAGCTACCTGTGAAGGTGAGATTTGTATTACCATATCCTGCAGATATTCTTGCTCTTACTTGACATATCTTCACTTCTTAAAATCTAATTCTTCTTGACATGTACGCAGTCCGATGTAGCTGGAGAGGTCTTAAAACTCCTATACAATGATGGCGGTAAGATTTCTCATACCCAATGAGACATCTCCTTTTATATAACAAAGTTTCCTAAAACAACATTTCGTTCCCTCAATAGAATTCTAGAATCAGAAACTATTTTAACTAAACATCAAATTGGAGTTCGACTCTCACAAACTATAGATAAGTTAGTAAACTACAAATGTCTGCATTTTAATCCGAAATTCGAGTATTCAACATGAACAATTTTTAGTCGTTGTATCTAAAAGTTCACAATGATTCGAAAAATAGTTATTAATAAATTGAGGTTTTGATCGTTAACTTGGTTTAATAGTTCTCTCATCAAAAAAAAAAGAAAACTTGGTTTAATAGTTTATACTGTTTAGAGAAGTTTGTCCAAACAAGTAAAAGTTTCTTATTATCTTCTTTTAACTTCGAATTTGCAGAAGCTGTTGGTTATGGAGACCCACTTATCGCAGTGCTTCCATCGTTTCATGGTATTAAGTGATCTTCATCATTGTCATCTTTCTCGCTCTCATCTATTATAACCCTTCTAGGTTTGGTTCACCAGTTTTCTCATATTCTCTGTGCCCCCATTTCCTTTCTTGTGTTTTTTAACTGCTTCTTTAGAGCAACTAGTAGCTAGTGTAGTGAAATAGAGGGAATAATGCAATTGGGAATTTATTTTGTGAGATTGTATCTGATGAAGTTGTTATTGTTATTACTAGGAGTAGAATAAGATCTATAAAATGATTGGGGACACAATGAGAAGTTATATCTCTGACATTTGTAAGCCGGAGTAGCTCAGTTGGTCTGACAGTCAAATTGTTCTCCAAATGTGATTAACATTTTTGATTTTTTAGGAGATCTGAGGTTTGATTTTTTTTTCGTTAAAGACTGAGGTTTGCATTTGGCTATTCAAATTTCAAAATCCCATGATTTCCAAGCTAATAAGTATTTGTTAAAGAAATCATTCTTTTTTTTTATTGTTTTTACTGAAAAAGAAAGATATTTTGGTCAAACATTCTATTGATAAAGACACCAAAAACAATTATTTTAAGAAATAAAGTGATGGGTACCATAAAATCAGGGACCAAATTCAAACCCTAGTAAGACAATTTGAATAAAAACCCTATACTCTTTAAACCTTATCCGATAAAAGCACTTCCTTTGATCGATAAAGATCAAAAGAGAAAAAGCATAAATAATCATATACTGTAAAGAACAAAATTTTTGAAAATTGTAAAGACCAAAGGATGGAGAGATTTTTTTTTGTTGACGTAAAGGATGGTCTCACAACAAAACAAAAAAGTAAAGGATGGTTAGATTGTTTTCTTATACTAATAAATTCTTCTGATAACTCTTCTTTGTAGCAAAGTACGATATTTTTCAAGTAGGTTTTGTGTTTCGAAATTGTAAATTTTCACTCATAAACATCATAACTAGGTCAGCTTGATTTTGCAAGTGTGCTTTGTGTTTCAAAATTCTTATCGTAGCTCGTAACAAATCAGAGTACTGCAATATCAATAGCACCGGTCTTTAAAAAATCGTTTTCGCATTTAGAAATTATGCAAGTCACTCTCTCTTTTGTTTTCTAAATGCTTTCTTCGAAAGTTGGATTTTAACTCTGAACTTCGTTTCTCCTCTCACTTTCTCTTTACATTTTTATTTAATGTTTGTTTGATTAAAAGACTATTACCTTAATGATTCTTGCCCATCTAACTTTTGAAATTAGTGGTAAAAAGAGTTAGCTAGGGTTTAAATGGGTAACGTGATTATGAAGAGCATTATCTTAATCATACTCACACAAAATGCGATAAAAAAAAGCTTTTTAAAAACCCAATGGCTATCAAGTTGTCTTCCTCCTTTTGAAAGAACTTGACCCAAGTTCTCATTAAACTCACAACTCATCTTCTCAAATGATGAATAACAATTTAAAATTCTTCCTAAGTCTGTATCACACTCTTCTTTAAGTAAGAGAAAAGTGGAGAAAATTTAAGAGAATTGGTCAGAAACATAGTAATTTTTTTATCAAAATTAATGTCACATATTAAAATTTAGGTTTTCTTGAGTTTACCTCCTCAATACTAATTGGTAATTGAGTTTACCCCCTCAATAATCGATAATTGAATTTACCCCCCTCAACTTACTATTTTTATTAAAAACACTAAGACAATGTTTGATGGTGTGTGGAAAAAGAATATGCCTATCAAAAGTAATGATTGGGTAGGGTGATTTTAGTAATTGTAATATCTTAGTATGTTAAATTTAGTCAAGAATATGATTCGCAAAAACTTATTTTGTCTGTACACTATTTAACTTGTGATTCGTTTCCTTTACGCCAAACATGACCCTCGTATTTTGCCTAAAATAGTAAGTTTAAGGGGGTAAACTCAATTATCAATTATTAAGGGGGGTAAACTCAATTACCAATTAGTATTGAGGGGGTAAACTCAAAAAACCTTACAATTTAAAGAGATATTTCCTTTCTGGTTCCTAGTTTGTCTCCAGCTTCTTTTTTGGTCCTCTATTTCTTGTAAATTAAAAAATGACCTCTTTTTTTATAAAACCATCAGTTAATTCTGACATATGGTTATTTTGTTTCCTGAATTACCCTTCTATTAATTAATTGCTCCTTCTTCCTTATTCCTTCTTCTCTTTAAGTTTTTTCTTTATATAATCACTGTACATTTGTCTTTTTTTTTCTTTTTTTATTCCTGAATTTTTTTTAAATTTGTTTTTTTTCTCTCTACATTTATTCTTCTTTTTCTCTAAATTTCTTCTTATTCTCCACTCTAAATCTTATGAAAATCATCATGAAAAGAATCTTATCAGAAATCCATTCAGTTCCTCAAATTCAAACAACAAGATATTTAGACATACCTGAGATCTTACAACCATATTAATAAATCTCGAAACCTTGGGTCGAATTAAAATGCAAGCACCTAGAAGGTTCATAACAAATTCAAACAAATGATCGCATTGGAGTATGACAACAATGTCAGGTTCTTACTAATTACATGTATCTTTCTTCTCTTGTTGCTGAGCAAAAGATTGAGTTTCCTTCATACTTCCAAGGATCTCTAATCAATGTTATCTCCGAGCTCCTCTTTCTGGGCCGCCTCAATTTTAAGATTAAAAGTTAAAGGTAGTTTTAGAATATCTTCTTTCTACTTTTATGTTAGATTTTTTTGCTTTTACTAAAAAAGTCGAATGCTAGCCTAGAAAACATCTTTGATTCATCTAAATTCGATTGTAGTGATGCTAAGATCGTTGTTTGTAGTTCTCGTGAAATCCCAATTCATCGATGTATTTAGCTGCTAGAAATCCTTCCTTCAAAAATAAATTTGCTAATCCAGACGAGGAAGAAAGAGGGAGAAAAATTCATTTGAAGGACTTGACTGAAGATTTTGAAGTGGGGTTTGATTTTTTGGCTTATTTGTGTAGTGGAAAGGTGAAACCTGTACCAAGAGGTATTTGTGTGTAGACCTGTTGTTGATTTCATGGTAGAAATATTGTATACTTCATTTGTCTTTGAGATTTCAGAATTGATTACACTTTTTTACGTAATAAGAAGGACCTCCTAATCTCCTATTTCTTTATTCATTTGTGCTAAGTTTCTAGATTAGGTAAGATTTTTAGTATTGATTTCATATAATTAGATGGGGATGTTATTCACTAATCAATCTTATAAGGAATCCTTTTAAAGATACCCAATTGTAGTAAACAGACATGAACTGCAAATTCTTCTAGTGGAAATTTAGATCTAGCATAATTTAAGCTGAAATATGTGTTTCATGACACCACCTCCCAGGGAATTAAGAGTAATTTTACTCATTGAAGAAGAAGAATAAGAAATAAGGAAGAAAGAAGAAGAATTTTAGAGAGAAGAAGTAGAAAAAGAAATTTAGAGAAAAAAAAGAAATAAGAAGAAACAATTAAATAATAAAAGAGTAATTCAGGAAACAAAATAACCAGCTGTCAGAGTTAATTGACGATTTTATTAAAAAAAGGGGCATTTTTGAATTTACAAGAAACAGATGATTAAAAAGGAAGACGGTCACAAACTAGAGGGTCGAAAAGGAAATAACGGGCATTTAAAAAACTGAGGCCTAAAAATGTTAAAACGAGCAGTATCACTAGCAATCCAGAAAGATGACCCGCATCATCCTGTAACATATTATCAACACGATTCGTTCTAATGTGACGTGGTCTTAGGAAAGGTGTGATGTAAAGCAAATTCCACATCTGTGATGAGAGGGAGTGTGGTACTTCTGTTAAGAGGTTAAACACTCTTTGAAGCATTTTAAAACGGTGAGGCACAGAGTTACCAAAACAGACAGGATCACCAATGGTCCGAAAGGCTGATCCGCTTCATCCAGTTAACATATACTAAGAGCATCCCCAATGGCCCTGGAGATCACCAAATTTTGGTGATCTCCAGGGCAAATGGCACCCAATGGCACGGGAGATCACCAAAGATCTCCCGTGCCATGAACAGTAGCCAGCCAGATATGGCCGGCTACTGTTCACCTTTCATCAAATTTGTGATGAAGTGGGCCCCATAATTTTTAATATATAAATCATCCTTTTTGAATTATTGTTTTCTATTTAGTCCATTTATTTATTTTAATGTTTGTATTTGGTCCCATAAAATATTTTTGTTTGGTCCCCATAAAACAATAAAATGTCGTAATGATCTTAATTTGTAATTTAAATCTTATAATTTTAATTACTATTTTAAGAAATTATTTGTCATCATATTTTATTTAAAAAAATGAGTATTAAAAATGATAAAAATGAAATCTAGTGTGATGAATAGTGATTTGGTGGAGTTTTGGTGTTTGCCTTTGGGTTCAAGAATTTGAAAACACCAAATAATTTGGTGAAGATTCTTTTTTGGTGACTAATTTGGTGCTAACCATTGGGATGCTCTAATACTAATTACTAATTATAATAAAAGAAAGAATGTCTACCGCTTTCTCTCTCTACTTTCTCTTTCTTACCCTTCTCAGACCCACTGTTCTTTTCTGTCTTCACGTCTTTCTCTTTTCTCTGTCAAGAAAGAAAAAGAAGAAATTTCCTCTCTGCATTTTCAAAAACAGAGCTTCTGAACCGTATAAATCCAACACCCTTTCCTACTATACAGAGTAAGAAAAAGAAATCGACATTACTCTTTCACACTCAAATTTCCCTCTGCACTTTCTCTCACTAGACCTTCTTCAATGGATATGGACGCAACATCTCATCTTCCTATCCAACCAAAACAACCCACCCCAGAAGCTTCTCCAAAACAAAAACCCTCTAGAAAGAGCTTTGTTTCTTCACTAATGGAGGTTGCTACCCTTCGTTCTCCTTCATTCAAAGAAGATACTTATCTTCCTTCTAACCTCAAAACATCAGAGAAAAAAGCTTTACAAGAACTGAAAGACAAATTATCTGTTTCTCACTCATCAGAATCAATGTGGGGTATTCCTCTTTTAGGTGGAGATGAAAGGGCTGATGTGATTTTACTAAAATTTCTAAGAGCTAGAGATTTCAAAGTTTCAGATTCATTTTCAATGTTACAGAAATGTTTAGCTTGGAGGAAAGAGTTTGGTGCTGAAACCATTGTTGATGAAGATTTAGGGTTTAAAGAGCTTGAAGGTGTAATATCTTACATGCATGCTCAAGATAGAGATGGACATCCTGTTTGTTATAATGCTTATGGGGTTTTTAAAGATAAAGAAATGTATGATAGGATTTTTGGGGATGAAGAAAAACTCAAAACATTTCTTAGATGGAGAGTTCAAGTTTTGGAGAAAAGTATAAAACTTCTTCATTTTAAACCTGGTGGTGTTAATTCCATTATTCAAGTTACTGATCTTAAAGATATGCCTAAAAGAGAACTTAGGGTTGCTTCAAATCAGATTCTTTCTCTCTTTCAAGATAATTACCCTGAAATGGTTGCTAGGAAGGTAAACCCATTTTCCTTATCTCTTTTAAATGTGATAATTTAGCTTAGTTTATGAATTACTAGAAACCATTAATGTTCTCTCTCTCTCTCTAAGTGGGTAATGGTGATGTAGGTATTCATCAATGTTCCATGGTACTTCAGTATGTTGTATTCAATGTTTAGTCCTTTTCTAACACAAAGGACTAAAAGCAAGTTTGTGATAGCTAGAGAAGGAAATGTTGCAGAAACCCTATACAAGTAAGTCTGTTCTTCCTCTAAAATCAGACTTCTTCAACTCTTTGTTTCATTTATAGCAACTTTAGAAATTGTAAGTGGGTTTGAAAGGTTTTAAATTACTTTTCTCTTGTGTTTGGGTTTGGATAAGGCTATTTAATGACCTTCTTTGTGAAACTTCTTCCATTTTAAATATTCTGGTTTAGATCTGATGTAAAGCTTTATTTTGCTTTCTTCTACATCTTTGAGTTTATTCCTCTGGTTTTAGTATCTTTGATCTAAATTTCTAAAACATTCCTGCACTTTACTAGTTAAATGTTTAAGTATTATTAGTGAACTCGCTCAAACATAACCCAAACTTAACCGTCCTAAATGTTTGTGATAGCGCGTAGATCTGTGGATGTTAATTTGAGTTCGAATACCATAGTTTCAGCTTGTTCTCGTTAAATTGCATTCTTTCTTTTTATTCTTTACTTCAATTTGAATATTTGATATTTTGATCTTCGTACTCAAATGGGTTGAGTTTTGCTCCATAGTTGCTAGGTGGTCTTACTTATGGTTTAATGGTTAATGGACTAATATCCAATTTTCATTCAGGTTTATCCGGCCAGAGTATGTGCCGATTCAGTATGGTGGGCTGAGTCGTCCGGGTGATTCGCAGAACGGTCCACCCAAACCGGCATCTGAGTTCACAATGAAGGGAGGAGAGAAAGTGAATTTAGAGATCGATGGTATTGAGGTATTTGAAATCTACTATTGTATCTCTTACTTATCTCAAGTCAAGCTAAACACTTGATAAATTGATTAACCTTATGAAGCGTCTCTACTACGTGGGTTGACACTTTCTCGAGTTGGAGCGCAATAGAACGGTTGATTTGATACTAAATTGTGATTGTTTCGATTCATGTTAAAGTATGTTTATATTCTTAATGCATACTCCTAGCTTGGATTCGTAGTAGTTTTACTAAGAACTGCGTATTTGATCATTTGATACTCAGGCTGGTGCAACCATAACTTGGGACATAGTGGTGGGTGGTTGGGAGTTGGATTATAGTGCTGAATTTGTTCCGAGTTCTGAAGGAAGCTACACAATTGCAATTCAGAAACCAAGGTGGATAGCCGCATCAGAAGAACCAATTCACGATACATTCACTTCGAAAGAACTTGGAAAGATGGTTCTCTCTGTGGACAACACAAACTCTCGTAGAAGGAAGGTTGCTGCTTACCGATACTTTGTGCGTAAACCCACCTCTTATGCTTAGAATACTATTGATTATAAATGTATGTAAAAGTATTATTTTATAGTTCGTATCAGAAGATGAACTAATTAGGGTTAACTTTGAGAAACACTTCTAAGTAGTACAAGAATATGCTATAGTTTTTCTTGTGTTTTTGTTTGTTTGATTTTGTGGCGTTGGGATTCTATAGGAAGCAAGTACTAAGTAATGTGTTGTAATAACTTGAAGGAAGATGTTCTTTTGCTCTCTCTCTCTATCTACTTATTGACATATAATGGAGCTACGTCCACGTGGTCCACGTGGTCGGGTATATCTACCGTTTTAAGTTGGATGGCCGCAAACTCAGTACTACGCTGACGAACTAAACCTAATGCCCACATGTGATCTGAATACATGAGAAATGCACATTTTGATGTCTTTATCCAAAGTGAGTTAAATCTTTTGCTTTTCTAGGTCTGAAAGTTGTTGGAGTTGTGAAATTTTGATTGACTAGTGTCTTTTGTATCTCTTAATTTTTGAAATATGACTCTGGCCATCCCTCTCTAGAAATTGAAAAAGAGAGAGAAAGAGAGGGCACCCGCATGGTGCTTTAAAGGAGAGGCGTGCCTGTGGAGTGTTCATGTTGTCTGCATCTTAATTATGTATTTATCTATTTTATATTAGAAAAACAGTAACAGAAACTCTCCCATGGATCGGCACTTTGAAAATTGTACTTTACAGTTAGAAATCACAATAATTTATTACTAGTAACCAGGGGTGGGAAACAAGCCGAATTCGGACCCGTGGGTAGTTTAGGTTTGAGTTTATTTCCCAGTAGGACATTTCAAATATCAATTGGCAAGACTCAGGGTCGAATCGGGCATAGCAAGCCTGTTCCATGTAATATCATCTTAAATCTTAACATCCATTAGAAAGAAATTGATATAAGTTTGGCATTGCAATTTAAGAAAGTTAGCAATCCTAATAATGAACACCAAATCAGTAATTGCAATGCCAAATAAAGTACTAAAGTGTAACAGACTTCGTATTTCATCTTCAATGCTTCGTCTGTAGTCCTTAAACCAAATCTTCAAAAATTCCATGAAATGGTGTTCGTACATGGAGATAGTGTAATATAGAGTATCACATCTTCATGATGTATCAATGTCTTGTAACGACTAACGTAGATCGTAGGATTTCTCAAAAAAACAAAAGAAAACAAAATTAGAGTCGTAGAACTAAATAGATAAAAGCACAGATAAAGAAAATTAGAGAGATAGAAAACCATAAAGTTAGAAAGTTAGAGTTAGAAAACTAGAGCGTTAGAAAATAGAAAGTAAAAAAAAACACGCCAGAGTTTTTTTTTTTTTTTTTGTTGAGGAGAAAACACGCCAGAGTTAGAAAACCATAAAATAGCAAATCAGGGAGATATCAAATAAAAGAGATATCAAATCACATTTAACAGATCATGGAACATTATGTAGCAGGAGGGCCTGATTCTTGCCAATCATCAGGTTCCTCAAGAGTAATACAATCGCTAAGATTTTTGAAAAAAAAGGTTCTTGAACTAACTTTTTGAAGATATTGTAGAAACACAGAATTTTCTAACATGTCATGGATCAAACTACTCCAATGATTCTCTTGCCTAAAAAAAAGGACTGATTCTGAAGAGACCATAGATAGGGCTGGGAAAACGGTCCGGAAACCCGCGATCCGGCCCGTTCGGCCCGAACCGTGAGAGACCGATGACCGAAGCAGCCCCGAGTCGGGCTAGCCCGATATAACGGGCTAATAGGGCCGGGCTCGGACAGGTTCTCAATTCCGAGTCCCGGCCCGTTAAGCCCGTCCGAGTCCCGGCCCGATTAAGAACCCGATGGTAGAGCCCGACAGGGTTACATATATAAACCCTTCTTTTCACTATACCTTAATTATTTTCTAGGGTTTACTAGAGAGAGAGAGAGACTTTTATACAGAGAGATAGAGAGAGTTTTCTACAGAGAAATAGAGAGAGTTTTCTAGAGAGAGATTGATTGCTATCAACGAGATGAAGTGTCTCCCCTTCCGGTTCTTTGTTCTTCGTCGCCATTAACCTAAAGAGATGAGTGTTAGCACCGAGTTCTTCTATGTTCTTGATGTTCTTGTAGAGAAGTATTTGATTTATATTTTTTTGTTTCTTTCTCTATCCTTGTTCTTTGTAAAGCTCATATGTTATCTTCTGTTAAATCTATTAGTGATATTAACAGATCTGAAGAAATCATGAATAGATCTGTTTATATCACTAATAGATTTGTTATATTTAGGTTTTATTTGGTTCTTTTTTGATGATATTATATTATGGATGTATTTAGTTAAATAGTATATCAAGTTTTGAAAAGAAAACCCTAAAATTTTATTTTAAATGAAGAGATAAATAGTATATCAGGTTTTGAAAGGAAGTGGGTTTTGGTTTGAAGAGATAAGTGAGAGAAGAAGGTAAGGTGGAAATTAGGGTTCATTTTAGAAATTAGGGTTTTGGTTAGAAATTAGGGTTCATTTTAGAAATTAGGGTTTTGGTTAGAAATTAGGGTTCATTTTAGATTTACAGAGTTGGTTCTTTCACATTCGTGTTCATTTTAGATTTACAAAGTTAGAAATTAGGGTTTTGGTTTGAAGAGATAAGTGGGAGAAGAAGGTAAGGTGGAAATTAGGATTCATTTTAGAAATTAGGGTTCATTTTAGAAATTAGGGTTTTGGTTAGATTTACACATACAGAATCAAGTTCTAGAGAGAGAGAAAGTTAAAAATCCGAGCCCGTCCGGCCCGAGCCCGTTGGAACCTGCTTGGGTGGCGGGCTCGGACGGGCTTCGGACACTTAAAACATGAGATTCGTCCGGCCCGATCCGCCCGACTCCCTACCTCGGGCTCGGCTTGTACGAGCCCGATCCGCCCGAGCCCGGAACTTTGAAGCCCGAGCCCGTCCGAGCCCGTCCGATTCCCACCCCTAACCATAGATACGTGGACAACCGTTACATCTCAAGCAATTGACAACATGAAATCTTTTATTGTTTTATTTTTCAGCGTTTTGAAATATAAAAAATTTCAGACTCTTCGACTACATGATCCAACTTGTATTGGTAGCAAGATAACTTCCCAAAAGATGAAACAGTAGGGTCTCACTAAACACTACCCAAACTTTGCCAACATGGAGATGGACTTGTCACGTAGAGGAATTTTTGGGTTTTACACCCTTCTACTAGTGTTTATAGCGGAATTAAGACATCTAATGTCTACACTAGTATTCCCAGGATCACATGCATAAACCTATGATAATCATTAATTAAAACTAGAAAGATAAATACCTTGTTCGCTAGTTTTCCCTCGAACCTTTCCAATTGCTTATGAGAAGATCAAGAGCTTCAAGTGTAGCTCCTCTACTTGGGACACGAGCAAACAATTTGATCTCCCACCTTGTTGTATAGCTAGCACACCAATGGTGGTTGAAAAGAAGAACTCCTTTCTTCTTGACTAGATAGATAGTTAATGGGAATTAGCTCACTTTCTCCTCTCTACTTGATGTGGTAGAGTAAGAAAGCTTAGAGAGAAATTCCACACCTTATTCTCTGCCCTAAGAGTGTTTATATAGAACCCTAATAAGAATCCACCTCCTTTTAGGTTTCCTAAAACACCCTTTAGAATAAGATTTAGGGAAATAGTCGAAAATAGCAACTATTGATATTTTCTCAATTACCTAAGGAGGAGGTGCCCAAACACCACGAAAATTGGCAGATATAATGTTTATTATATCAGCAACTAACCCTCCAAAATTCAGCCCAATCCGAGTCCTAGAAGTACCCGAACCGGTCTAGGCCCAAAAACCCTGTTTTTGGCCTTTTTGTACTATCTTTGCCTAATTCCTTTTTAGGCCTATGAGATATGTTTATGGGACACTCCCATGATTATATCTCACTCCCACTAGTCATATCCTAGATCAATTTGTCACTCTTATGTGTAACCCGTTGTAGGATCCGATCGAAGTTAGCCGCGAATTACTTCGTAATTCGACGATCGTAGTTGGTCTCTAGCTACAACTCTACGATCCCTAAATCAATCGGACTTGATGATCTTCCACATCAATTGTCCTATCCGACAAATTGTTCGCATTGTCACCTTGGTCGAAGGACATCTCCTTCAACTCCTTCAGACTCCCACTTGGACTTAGAACAAGTACAATGCTCGATTCCCATGTCACTTAGTATCCCATCTGATACGTCACGTCATTCAGACTTTCTTGATCTCGAGTACAACTGTCAAAACAAATGATTAACTTTTAATCCATTTGAGCACGGCCATGCATTTTCAGTTGTTGCTCGTCAAGTGGCCCGAGGACACTGTACCCTAACATGGTTAGGAGGACATAATCCATTCTTGCGCTCCCACTCAACTTCATGTCTATCCTGTCCTTCCCAGTATCCACCTTTATAACCTCCTTTTACGGCACGGCGTTTAACGGAACCAAAGTCAGACATTCCTTACATAAGATGAGCTGAGCACTCATGTTTTGAGGAATCTCTTCAATCTTGTCTTTGTGAGAAGTTTGACGATTTCATCATTCTTTGGATGAACTTCTCACGTTGAGGGTTATTCCAGTGTATAATCCCTATTATGCACTCACGTAGTCGAATCGAATACACTATTTCTATAGCCCATGAAACTGCGCTATCCCATCGACTCCCGTACTAGTCTTCGTGAGTCATTGTTGTCCATGCAATGACCTGGACTAGGGAATTGATAATGAATCACTCCAAGTTCACTTAGTAGGGTTTCATTCATCAGATCACGTATCTGACAAGCCTACTCGGAGCGTTTTCTTTATCGTGTGGACTGTCTCTTAAAATACCAAACCAAATTTTAAGGACAAAATAAAATTTCTTTTATTTTATTTATCGAATGTAAGTAATTAGGCACATAAACTCTATTATGAATCCAAATTACATTTGTTGCCATTCCCCAATGCGCTTTATACCAATGTCCCTCATGTGTGAATCATGTTTGGGCTGAGGTAACGGTTTGGTTAACGGATCTGCAACGTTATCATCCGTATGAACCTTGCAAATTACCACATCTTTTCTCTCTATGATTTCTCTAATCAAGTGGTACTTCCTTTGGATATGTTTGGATTTTTGGTGTGCTCTTGGTTCCTTGGCTTGAGCTATAGCTCCGTTGTTGTCACAATAGAGAGTCACGCCCTCTTCCATGCCAGGTACGACACCAAGTTCTATCATGAACTTCTTGATCCAGACTCCTTCCTTTGCAGCTTCCGAGGCCGCTAGGTATTCTGCTTCAGTGGTAGAGTCTGCAACTGTGCTCTGCTTGGAACTTTTCCAACATACCGCTCCTCCATTCAGACAGTAGACGAACCCAGATTGTGATTTGAAGTCGTCTCTATCCGTTTGAAAGCTTGCATCCACATGGCCTACAACTTTTAGTGTATCTTCCCCGCCATATATCAGGAAATGATCCTTAGTCCTTTTCAGGTACTTTAGGATATTCTTGGCGGCGTGCCAGTGCGCTTGGCCTGGATTTGATTGGTAACGGCTACACATGCTCAAAGCATATGAGACGTCTGGGCGAGTGCAGATCATGGCGTACATGATTGATCCTATTGCCGAAGCATAGGGTACTTTCATCATGTGTGCTAGCTCATCAGGACTCTTAGGACACTGATCTTTGCTAAGCACCATACCATGTGACATGGGAAGGAATCCTCTTTTGGAGTTTGTCATCTCGAACCGTTGAAGAATCTTATCTATATAAGTTTCTTGACTAAGTCCGATCATCCTCCTTGATCTATCTCTATAGATCTTGATTCCCAATATGTATTCTGCTTCCCCTAAGTCCTTCATAGAGAAGCATTTCCGAAGCCAGTCTTTAACTGATTCCAACATCGGAATATTGTTTCCTATGATTAATATGTCATCGACATAAAGGACTAAGAAAACTAGGTCGCTCCCACTAACCTTCTTGTAAACACAAGATTCTTCTGCATTCTTGAGAAATCCAAATTCTTTGATTTTCTCGTCGAATCGAAGATTCCAACTCCGACTTGCTTGCTTGAGTCCATAAATGGATTTCTTAAGCTTGCAAACTTTTCCAGCATTTTTGGAATCTACAAAACCTTCGGGTTGTGTTATGTACACATCCTCTTCCAAGTGTCCGTTCAGGAAGGCGGTTTTGACATCCATTTGCCAAATCTCATAATCATAATGAGCTGCAATTGCTAGAATGATCCGAATGGATTTAAGCATTGCGACAGGTGAAAAGGTTTCATCATAGTCTATGCCATGAATCTGTTTGTATCCTTTTGCCACGAGTCTAGCTTTGAAAACGCTAACGTTTCCATCCTTGTCAGTTTTTACTTTGAAAACCCATTTGCATCCGATTGGTTTTGCTCCATCGGGCAAATCGATCAAGTTCCATACTTGATTTTCTGACATGGAATCCATTTCCGATCTCATGGCTTTTAGCCATTTTTCGGAGTCGGGGCTCGTCATAGCTTGGTTGTAGGTACTCGGCTCATTATCTTCTAATAGTAGGATATCTGTTTTCTGAGATAATTCCTGGAGCCTTTGAGATCTACGAGGGGCCTGAGCAACTTTTGGAGTGTTCTCAACTAGTTGAGATGTCTCCTGCGAATTTGATTCGACTTGAGCGGGAGGTACTCTCTCGACCTCATTTTCCTCTTCCATACTTTGTGTATAGATAGGAGCCGCTAAACCTCTTGATATTTCTATATCTGTGTTTATTTGTTGCTCATATCGAATTTCATCGATATCTACATTTCTCCCACTTGTCTGTTTGGAAAGGAATTCCTTTTCAAGGAAGACACCATCTCGAGCAACAAACACTTTGTTCTCAGATTCGTGGTAGAAGTAGTAACCCCTTGTCTCTTTTGGATAGCCCACAAAGAGACATTTGTCTGATTTAGGTGCGAGTTTGTCTCCTTGTAAGCGTTTTACATAAACTTCGCATCCCCAGACTTTGAGAAAAGACAGCTTTGGAATCTTTCCAAACCATAACTCGTATGGCGTCTTTTCTACAGCTTTTGACGGAGCTCGGTTAAGTGTGAAAGCAGCCGTTTCTAGAGCATACCCCCAGAACGTGTTTGGAAGATTTGCTAAGCTCATCATAGATCGAACCATGTCTAACAAGGTGCGATTTCTCCTTTCAGAAACACCATTCATCTGGGGTGTTCCTGGCGGAGTGAGTTGAGATACTATACCACAACTCCTAAGATGATCGTCAAATTCTTGACTCAAATATTCACCACCTCGATCGGATCGAATGGCTTTTATTTTCTTGCCAAGTTGATTCTCTACTTCGTTCTGAAATTGTTTGAACATGTCAAACGATTCGGACTTATGCCTCATCAAGTATATGTAACCATAACGAGTGAAGTCATCCGTGAACGTGATGAAGTAGCCATAGTTACCTCTCGCCGGAGTACTCATTGGTCCGCATACATCCGTATGTATGAGTTCCAAGGGTTCTTTGGCTCGGTCTCCTTTTCCTTTAAAAGAAGACCTCGTCATTTTACCCATTAAACATGATTCGCATGTGTCATATGATTCTAAATTATACGAACCTAGAAGTCCATGTTCATGGAGCTTCTTCATGCGTGTCATGTTAATGTGACCCAAACGACAATGCCAAAGGTAACTTGGATTTGAATCATCTGACCGTAGCCTATTGGTTTCTATGTTGAAGACTTCGTTCTCAATATTCGTAATATAGAGACCGTTGTATAGCTTAGCACTGGTATAAAACATTTCACCTTTGTATAAAGAACAACGCTGGTTTTTTATTAATAGGTGATATCCCTCTTTGTCTAATTCTGAGACTGAGATAATGTTTCTAGAAATAGAGGGTACATAATAGCAATTATGAAGTTCTAAAACTAGACCAGTTTCCAAAGGTAGACTGGAAGTTCCTACAGCTTTCGCAGCAACCGTTGCTCTATTTGCTACTCGTAGGACAAGCTCCCTTCCAGATAAATACTTGATTCCCTTAAGGCCCTGCACATCATAAATGATATGAGCACCACATCCGGTATCGAATACCCAGGATTGAGAATCAAATGTATTTGCTAAGTTAACTTCGATAACATAGATACCTTGGTCGGAATCGTGAGTTCCTTCCTTTTTCCTTTTGTTCCTCTGAATCAGTTGAAGTTCTTTCTTTGATTCAGACATTCCAATGCCTCTCCGGATTGCCTTAGAAGTTCCGTACTTCCTCAACCGTGATTTGTTTCGGGACATGTCCCTTAATCGACGGATGATTGTGTGCGCATCCATTTTCCTGAATCTCTTTTGAAGATTAGGCTCCATGGTTGCCAACATAAGGCAAGTTACTGAAATTGATTTCATCCGGATACTTTTGGCCTGCTTTTGTTCCTCAATCTTTGAGTTCGCAGTTATTCTTGGAATAGGGGTATCCAGTACGCTTTCTTTGTTTGTAGATTTGAGAACACTTCTCAATCTCTTTTCCCAATCAAGGAAGTTATCCATGTTCAATTTGTCCTCATCAAGGATTGAACATAGGTTGAAAAGATTGATTTTTGCCATAGTAAAACTACATGAAACAGAAAAAAGGATTTTGCTAAGTATTACATTCGATAATTTTTGCAAAAAGTCCTAAGTTTTTGCCACATTATTCAAGATAAAACGTGTCCCTAGATGAATAATGCGATTCCGAGATCCCATCTCTCAAGGATTAAGCGGACTAGGGCCCTGCCCTTAATTCCCATTGATTTAGGTGAGTGAATACTTTCACTGATCATACCATATGATTCTCGGTTGATGGATTACATGTTAAGTGTAAAATCCATCCTCTTGCCTCGAGTATCCAAGACTCTCTTGCTGATCTCGTTGAGTATAACCATTTAGACATGTAGGCCTCTTCTATAGGCCTACCCGCAATGTCCCAAGGTAGAGGAGGTACTCTGCGAAGGCCGACCCACCTTCCTCGAACAAGGGCGCAAGGAGTGTCTTAATTTGGATAGGCACTGTACTCAAAATTACTTTTAGGGACTTTTACGCTAGTCTGGCGTTCGTTTTAGTGAACTAATTAGCCTAACTAACATCCACGACATAAAGCGTAAATAAGTAAGTAAATGCGCGCGAGAAAGTAAATCAAGCACATATGGATCCTAGTATGGCCCCTAACCTAGAAGATCTAATCTCCTTTGGTTTGCTTCTTGTTTCGCCTTTTTAGTTCGTCTAGATCTCCGTCTTTGAACCTCCATTGATTTCTCCCACTCGCCTTTGAATTTCTTCCTTGAGTTTCATCAATGGACTCATAAACCCTAAACTCTAATTACAAGACTCAAACAATTCGCAGATCGTGTAAACTTGAAATTAAAATTATTACAAAACATGCACCCATCCGTGCTCAAAACAAGAATAAGAAATAAATTCTATGGCCATACTAGTTTCCACATTCACATCACATGCAATCATATAATATATTTCAAGGCTATCAATTATATATGCATGTATATCCGGGAGATACTTTTGTCGACATCCGTATGTCATGTACGCACCTTAAGTCTACATCAAAAGATTAGACTAATGGTGTGTCTTGGTTTGATTTTAAAATTTGATTTTAAAGAGAAATTCCGTTTGGGCCTTGAATGGCCCGGGTTAATTTCGGAAATATTTGGATTGGAATTTTGGGAGAAAATTTGGATAAAACTCCCACTCGAATAGTGGTCCCTTTTCGTGGTCCGAAAAGCCTTGAAAAGACCCGGGACAAGTCCTAGACAAGTCCCGGCCCAAGCCCACAAAAGGGCTTGGACAAGGTCCGGATATGGCACGGCCCATAGGGCCGGCATGTCCGAGCCGAGGCCAATAGGCCTGATCTCGTCCTGGCCGGAGCCAGGACGCTAGTCCAAGCACCAGACGCGTCCACTCTCTTCTTCCTTCTTCACCAAATTTCATCCACAAAATAAACTGAATTTCTCTCCTCTTCCTTCTCATGTTCATCTTCATCCCTTCTATACCCACTTTGTAAATGTAGAAGAAAGATTGAAAGATTCAGAAAGGTAGAGAGTGAGAGTGAGATGAGAATAAGGGTTTTTAGAGAGAGAAAGATGAAGAAAACCTTGCGAGAAGTAGCAGAGGAGCTGGTCATGGTCGAGTTCACGAGAAAGAGAATGAGGATTGGGATGTTTTTCAAGCCCCGGATCAGCTGATCCGTTTGGCCCTCTTAGGTCTCGGATCAGCTAATCCGTTTGGTCCTCCTAGGTCCCGGATCAGCTGATCCGTTTGGTCCTCCTAGGTCCCGGATCAGCTGATCTGTTTAGTCCTCTTAAGGCTCGGACTGGTTCAGTCCGTCCGATAGATTTTGTTTGGTTTTGTGATAAACGGATGGAGGTGTTAGGGTTAAGTTGGCTTTGACTGGTGCCTACATAGTTGTACGGTGCTAACAGAGAAATGAGCAGTTGAGCCTGGTGCTAATAGAGATAAATGCTAACAACCTTTTGGCTTGGTGCCTTTAGAAGCACCCGTTCCAAAACAGATATGTAAACTCAATTTTAACTAATTAAGTAATGAGAGGATTAAGTTAGTGGAGTTAATGGATAAGTTAGTGGGATCATGTTAGTAGCGGTCATAGTTAGTGGGTAGAACTTTGGTCTATAAATAGACCGTCTTTGTAGTTTATTTTCTATCAAATCAAATCAAGTGAAGTATCAAATTCAAGTTCAATCTTCTTAATTTCTTCTTTGTTGCGAAATTATTTTCCTTTATCATTCGAAGATTAAAGTCTTTTAATTTCCAACATGTTTTATTGTTGTTTTGAGATTTTGCAATTTATGCTATATAGCCATAACCCGTGCCTACGGCACGACGTGTTCGGTGAACACTTTACGAATTCAAATGCAGTATATCTATATAATAAAACAGGTGGATGGGTGCTGACTGGGACAAACCCCGGATAAATCCGGCCGTCCGTGCCACATCACCATTGATATAAACCTTTGGATCAATATTAGTATATCATCAAGTGGGGCGCCTATAGCCACCGGACGCACCTTCTCAATGCTGGATTCTTTTTTTCACGGGACACATCTTTTCAGTACTTTCTCTCCCCTTGCTTAAGGTTTTGATGGCAGCTTTGGGGAAGGAAGAGAAAACCACTGGATGGAGTTACTATGGGGGCATGTCTCTTCTCGATTCAGCTTATCCCTTCTCACGGACAGTCATATCTTTCCGGCATGTCTCTTCTCAATTCCCTCTATAAAAACCACTGTGGCGTCAGTATTCTTCATAAAAAACCACCGGATCAGAATTTGATAGGCAGAAGGAGGCAAGGTGGGGGTTATGTTCAGTCATCCTTGGTGAGTGTTATGTTCAGTCATCCTTCTTTGAATCACTTCTCCTAATTTCAAGTTTAGTTTATTTTTTTCCTTATCATTAAATTTTTGGTTGTTTGAATCAGTTTGGTTAAATGATACATGTTCCATTGGTTTCTGCACACTACATGTTTGTTTAAGTGTCTGTGTGAATGTTGTAATGTTTATATGTGTGAATGTTGTGAATGTTGTAATGTTTATATGTGTGAAATTTTAATACACGTTTCATACATATCAATTCGTCAACATCGCCCTGGGGATTTGCAGTACTAATGATTTCTTATAAGTCATCCATTTTGCTTTATCATAATTTATCCGAACTTCACCATGAAGTGACCAGGAACCCCGGCTCAACGCCATACCTTTTAGCTTACGTAAGTTGACACTCTTAGTGTTTCTGATGTGAATCTGATTAGGAATAAGTGAGCATGGAGCAGCCAGAACCCAGTTTGATTTTTTTTTCTCTTTGTTTAAAAGGATAACTATTAATTGGTTTAAAGAGTTCCTAGATTTAGTGTTTACTTTTTTCCTAGATTTAGTGTTTCTCATCTGAATGACTGAATTCAGCTAGATTTTGGGTCCATTTGGTCAAGTTGTTACAGAGTCCATTAGGTTTAGGGAAGAGTCTTTCGATTACAAACTGGGTTGGGGGTTTTTTTTTGAAAATAAATTGAGTGTTCAATTTATGTTTAGAGATAGTTTTTGGAAGATATTCAGTTTTCAGGAGAGCTTGAACTTTGGAGAGCACTTTGAATTATTCAATAAATACCACCCTAAGTTTTTCGAACTACAAGTACAACGACCCGACACGTACCCTATGATTAACACCTACCTTCTTTTGTCACAAAAGCTAATGCTGGGAACATCGCATCTGCCTGTTTTATTATGTTGAAGTTGTAGTTCTACTTTTCTATTGTCTTTTAGTATTTTGACTTTCAATGAGGTCTGTAAAACTTTTAAACAAAAAAGGAGTTGAGAAGAAGCATAAGAGGTATAATGTTGGGGTATATTTTGGACGTGACTGTTGTGGTAATCTCATTACTTTACTGTGCAACATGACTGTTGTGGTATTCTCATTACTTTCTTGTGCACAAAGCATGGCCGACGATGTACTACACCATTGTTCTTATTTTTTAAATGAAAATTTATATTTGCGGAGCTGAAAGCATTACTGTATTTACGATTTTATGATTCAATAGATTGGTTCAACATTGGAATCTAATCATCTATAATGAAATATGATACTGTTCTCATTGAATTCACTTGTATATAACAAAACAGAACGGTGGTGATTGGGACAAAGGATGATTAGGACAAAATTAATGAGGCTGACTAGGACAAAATAATGACCCTTAATGCTTATTAGGACAACCACTTCAAGGGATTATTTGGAACCGTTTCATCTAACCCCCTCATCTTCCCATCAATGAATCTTTACAGCCCATTAAGTGTAAACAAAAGTTTCTCTATAAGTTTCTTTATCTTCTTATGAGATTTTTACTGCCCATTAAGTGTACACAAAAGTTTCTCTATAAGTTTCTTAATCTTCGTATGAGATTTTTTCCTTTTTCTCCAAGTTTCTTCATTTTCCCATAGGGGTTTTCTCTAAGTCAGAGAGAAGTCCTCCCAAGTTTGTCGTTCTGTACGAGAACAGAGTTTTCAGGCAGCTCATGTTTTAGTAATTGGCATTCTGAAAGATTGCTTAATTCACTACTTTTGTCACCCTGCTCTGTTTTCAAATCCTTCTTTTCACATTTTCGTCACTAAAAATGTCATTTTTCTTACATTTGTGGCTTCTAATCGTTGGTTGAGAGATTGGGAACAAGGGAAAAGTCTGTCACAACTTGTATCAACTTGGGTTTTTTCATCCGGTAATCGACGACTCTTTATATGCCCAAATTCTTTGTTGATAGTTTCTTTGTCTTAGTTTCTCAACTTCATTTGGCAAAATGTGTCATATTTTGGCCCTATATGATCTTACATTTCTCTCTTTATGGTTGTGTGGTTCATTCACTCTTTATATGTGATCAGTTACAGGTGAATTGTGTCAGCAGTTCCGTAGAAGAAACTTTAAAGCTCTGAATACTTCAGTTGATTCACGTTGTTTGTCGTCGAAATTTGAGACTTCTCCATTAAAACAGACTCAAATACGAAGACCGTGATTAACCCACCATGAATGAGTTCAACCCAGAGAGACCTAAACCATGGAGTGTTTATACAAGCGCGAATACACCAAGGCCATCTCATACAGGAAGGAGAGGAGATCCAGAAGTAGTGCCCTCGGAAAGCTTAGAAACTTCATTGAATGCAATTTCTTTTGGCTTTGTTGCTACTGTAATTCTAATTTCCATGTTTATTATCATGGCTATATTTGAACATTTGATATGGCCTAAATCGACATTCTTATCTCGTCCTGATGTAGCTAAAGAATCTTTAGAACTGAACGAGATCCGGGTTCAAATCCATACACTCGAGAAACTTGGAAATTCACAAAATGTAAGTACTCTTCGCCTAAACTTTAAGGTTTTTTCCTATTTTATTTATTTCCCATCTTCTTTATATATAAACAACAATTCTAATGTGTCTAAATCCTACATTCTAATGGGGAGTGAGAATTTTGTGCACATCTGAAATAGTAACTCGACACAAAATCCTCATATCAGTACTCAACCTCCTATCAAGTTTACGATGCAGACAATATTTTTTTTCTTTGGTATTTTGGTTTATGGGGTTTTCTTGAACAAATGTGGACGTCGTATTCCCAGGATTGTTCAGTGTTGATCCCAGGGGAAGAATGTCCAACATTTATTGTGAACCAGCTACAACCTACACTCCCATGTCCAAAAGAAAAGATTTATTGGCGTTCACATGGGCACGCTTTTGTTTCCACTTAGCTATGTAAACTGATTGTAGAGATGAGTGTGCGATTTTCTTTGCACCATTATTTCTTATTATTTGAGAATCATTGATAATAATCAAGGCAACTGTAAACCTATACCATTTGATTAAATGTAAAGCTTATTTTTGGTAATTCCATTTGTAGTTGAGAAGTTTAAATGGCAGGAGCTCATCCTTAGCCAAATCAGTTACTGCAACTTGGAATGCAAATTCTTCTTTGCTATTGTAGTTTAATGTTTTCCCTTTGTTGATAGCCATTATATATTTGAAAATTGCTCCATTCGACTGTTTTGATGTACTTGGGTTCTCTTATAAATTCAACTTGTTCGGTTAGAAGATAATGCGGGAATGTAATTAATTTCCGGCGTCATTGGTAAGAATGCAGTTTGATGCATATTTCAGAAGAACATAAGATAGTTACATCTTTAGTGCAAGTAATATGCCTAAGCACAGTCACAGACGAAAGTCGAGGAAATAGAAGGAGAAGTACTTACATTACTAAAGAATCATAATTAAGTTATTTTACATTAGGTAGTGCCTCTGAGTACTATCTACTTTCCATTATGCACTACCAAATAATTTACGTTAAAATACTCTCCTAATAAAATTTTAGGTATTGCAGCTACAGTTTACTCATTATGACTACAGGGGGGACAAGGAACAATATCGTCACAGGATTCTGCATTGTCCATGGTTGCTTCTGCTGATATGGGTCTTATGAAAAACATTTGATTGAGTTGAAGAAGTAGACAATGAACCATACCTCGTAGACATCTGAATCACTTAGGCGGAATTCATGGCCTTTGCAGAGCCACGTAAGATACTAGAGCCAGTGTCCTTGGCAATCTTCACATATGGAAAATTAAAAAAGCTTTTTGAAAAAAAAGGGTTCCAAACTAACTGTTTCTAATATGTTTCTACTATCATTACGTCTTTGTAGTTTTTCAATTGCTTTTATACTTGGACACTATGGTAGTATTACGAAAAATGTCATGTAAATATATCTTTTTGATCATGCTCAGGCAGGTGTGTATGTGGCATAACTCTACCGAACAATATGGTGAATATCATGTACCATTTACTCAATACAAATCATGATGGGAGTTTAAGTGTGAATGAGGCTGGGGAAGTTTTTGAGAGACATGAATGGGCAATTAGGCACCCTGGAGGCTATACTCCGGACTGACTATCAGCGCAAATACTTAGAAACAGATCATTCGTTCGTCGACAAAGATTGAGTTGATAAAACAAGATCACGGAGTTCTAATGAATCTTTTTCTCAGATTAGCCATTCGTTGTGCTTCTGTTGTTTGTTAGCGTTTTTCACCAAAGTAAAACGTATGTTCCTAACCTTCAAAAAAAACTTATTTTGCAATGCTTAAGGTTTGGTTCAATGTGGAAAAGTACTCAAACAATTTAAACTCGTGTAGGTTACTAGAAGGTTTTGATAATGAATGAGTTCTTTCTTCGTTTATTAAGTACTTATAAGCTGAAGTGATCAATAGTATCCGTGCCGGAGGCACGGGTCATACCTAGTCTATATAATAAAATAGGTTGAAACATGCTGACTGGGACAAACCCTGGATAAATCCAGCCGTCCGTCCCACATCAGCATTCGTGTACATCATTGGATTCACCCCGGGCGCTTATAGAGTTATCTTTTCAACGAACATATCTCCTCGGTTCCCACTCAAAGTCACCGGACATATCTTTTCGGTTCCTGGTTTCTCTAAAATTGACTTATTTTCCTTCTAAACGATTGGCTTCTCCCTCACTAAAGTTGTTTCTCTAAATCCATCTCCTTTTCAATCCGAGCAGAAGAAACTCCCTCATCAGAAAGAGATTTAAAGCCTTCTTCTTCTTCCATTCGTGGAAACATATCTTTCCAGCATTAGGGTTTGTTGACAAAACCCTTCATCTCTCTTTTCTTCACCGATTAGGGTTTGTTGACACAACCCTTCATCTCTCTTTTCTTTCTCGACATATTGGATGTTCCATTCAATTCCAGAAAATTAAGGTATTTTCTTTCTTTTTACCTCTCACTTTAATTTGTAAGGTATTTCTTATTTTCTCTTCTTCACTTCAATATTTGGGTACTTCATCATTGATTTTGAAATCCAAACTGATTTGCTCTGATTACCTTTTTTGATTAGCTGTTACATACACTTGGTTTGGGTTGTTTTTTTTTTTCATCTTTTTCTATTTTGGTATGTGGTTCAAAAATCCATAGAATGGAAAATGTCTCTGGGAATATTAAGAATCCAAATTGATTTGTTCACATTTACCATTTTGATTAGTTATTACATTCTAAGCATCATGTAGTTAACAAATCTATTACTTACAAAGACTCTATATTCGGTAAAGGGACTTTAAATCTAATTGACACAAACTTTAGTAACAGTGTGCATAGAGTTTTTATCAAACTCTTCTCATTGTTGATGAGTTTGTATGAGTATGGAGAGATGAATATCATTTGTTTGCTTAATGTGAAAGTTAGCGTGAAACCAACATAGTTCAAAGAATAGGTCAGATCATTTAAGTAATATAGTATTTGTTGATTTTCTTAGTAACGACTAATTTCAAAAGTTTTCCGTTGTGTTTTCATGTGATTTTTCTTATGTGTTTTCCGTTGAAAAAGTGCAACATTTATTTGAATATTGCATTCTTTAAAAAACATGCCCTCTATTTGGAGTTGTTCATTCTGACATCGGAATTTCACGGTCATTAAAAAAAATTATTTATTTGGACAAGCTTTTGCCGAAGAATGTTCGTGAGCTGACATGGTTTCTTTCCACTAAAAACTTGGTAAATACGTTCGCATATTCCTTAAAAATGGGGTTATTCTATTTCTATCCATTTTTTGCCTTTTACTCTTTCATGTTATGTCTTGATGGTGAATTTATCTTTTATAAGTTTATACCGACATGTGATGTAGATGGCAATGAGGAGGGAGAAAGGAGCATCAGCTACACACAAAGTAGTATGGTTGCACAGTCTAAGTTTTCTGGTTTTGGTCGGAAATCAATAAAGGGAGATGATATATACAAGTTGACATATACACCTCCTCCGAGAATGGTGGGAGAGGTTGTTGTTGATGATGCTTGGGTCGATTAAAAGATAGAAAATTTCCTTTACCACTCAGTTATGACCTAAAGATGTCTCAAACCTGTTTCATGTTTAGGGGTGCCAAGAAGTAGTCCAACACTTATGCTATTTACAGTTAAGGTTCCCTTATATTGATAGATGTAACATACATTTACGTGTATGCACAGCCAAGGGGCTGGGTGATCTTAAAGCACAAATGAAAACTATAACAATTTCACATAAATTTTAGCAATAGTGGTTAAGATTTTGTGCTACAAATGAGAGCTCAACAGAGATTCGACCGCTAGGCCACCCTGGTTTCTCTCTATCTGGATGAAATAAAATCAAGTTATCAAGTTTTATATTGTCAATCCACAATTTGGGCTATAAATATTTGTAAAACTTTATACACAAGGTTATACGTGCGACACCGTAGAGCATTTATAGTATTCATACATGTCCTTCACACACACACCT
Source organism: Eschscholzia californica (assembly GCF_041429995.1). Lineage (NCBI taxonomy): Eukaryota > Viridiplantae > Streptophyta > Magnoliopsida > Ranunculales > Papaveraceae > Eschscholzia > Eschscholzia californica. The sequence goes on along the minus strand of NW_028238420.1, from coordinate 36,761,932 downwards.
TCCCCATCAGCTAGCAACTACTCAATCGAGTTTGGCACCTCGCCAGAACACTCCTTTCTCTCAAGTTTTAGGCAAAGATCATTTCGGATCGTTTGTGGAGTCCCCGTGAAGGTGTTAGGCAAAAATGAAGTTTTAGGCAAAACTCTTTTCTCTCAAGTTTTAGGCAAAAATCATTTCGGATACGTTTGTGTTGAAGTCAAGGAAAGAAATAACAAAAGCAAGAAGGTTTGTGTAGTAAAAAAGATGAAAATGTTATACTATTTCTTGCTGTGATATCTTTGGTGTATTCTTTTGTTGTTACACTATATTCTCTTCATGTTTCAGAAAAGAAGATTTGAGATTTGATTTCATTCTTTGAGTTTGGTTGCTCTAATCAAACTTTATACATGATAATACCTTCATTATATGTTTGTTGAGATGTCTGACTGACCTTGGATACATGAAATAGAGATTGGGAACCTCTACTAGCAGTTGCAAGTCTTCATCTTGTGATAAAAAACATATGCATGAAATACTAATTTGTTGAGGTTGTTGCATATGTTGTCATCAATCTGTGATAGAATTTAGATATCTTATTCTCATTTTTCTCTTTCATATTTGATGATGATTGCTATGTCGCTTTCCCTATTAATCTTCAGATTCCGTTTATTTTGTTTCAGCTTCAATTGAAGGAAAATGTTTGATTGTAGAATGAATGTGAGGTATCTTGATCACTGACGATATCCAGATTTCTCTAATTTTTAAATCGGGTGGCTTATTTATGCTCAAGTATCATCATTACCCATTTGTAAGCAAACTTTTAGTACCCTTATTGCTTTTAAACGATGTTCTACTATTTTATTTGTTTTGTTAATACGATCTCAAGCGTCAGATGAGTCTCTCATTATGAATGTTGCAGTTACTTGGAATATGTTGGAGCTCTTGCCCACTTTAAAGAGGCCTATGGGTATACTGTAAGTTGTCATAACTCACACTGTTAATTATTTCTTTAACTTTTCTATCTCTTTAAACCTATTTCTTAATGTCTTTCAATGAATTATATCCATTAAAATGATCTGTGGCCTTAATGGTGACAAAAACTAAAATTGCTAGACAATGTTTTAGGACTACTATAGGTTTTTTTTTTTTTTGAGGGGAAATAAATCTCATTAAAATAACACAAGTTTACAACAAAACGAGTAAGCATAAACTTATGAGAGTTAACTGAGAAGGACTAAACCAATAATCATTCCACTTTAGGGGGTGAATGCGGCCATAGCCAAATTATGGGCTACCCAATTGCAATTCCTAGGGGTAAAGAGTATGGTAACGTGTCGACTTGCCAGCCTCCTACGAAGACTCTCGATCTCATCCATCAATCTCCACGGGACATCAGCATCTACGGTTGATAACATATCAACCAAAACCCTACTGTCTCCCTCTAATATAAAGTCTCCCAAACCCATCTCCTCAGCTAGGTCGCATCCCAGCCAAAACCCTAGAAATTCGCTGTGTAATGGCGAACGTGGTCTGAAATGTAAGTTCTTCGAACCCACGATCACTCCATTGAAATCACGAGCAACCGCTGCTGCTGAAGCCCTATTTTCGGAGTAAGAACCATCACAATTGATCTTTATTTGACCCATTTGTGTTGGAATCCAGTTATCTGCATCATGAGTAAGAAACGAAGAAGAAGAGGTGAGTAAAGGGGGTGCGTACCTTAGAGATTCTCTTGTATTCCATCAACATCTTTCTAGATCTGGAGGTTTTTGGTGAAAATGGGTTTCGTTTCGAGTCTTCCACCACTCCCATAACAGATGAGTAAAGATGAACCATTCTTTTTCCTTTTCTTTCTGTTGAAGAAGAGATTTTAGATTTGAAACTAATCCTTGGTTCATCTGTTGTAGGTGAGCATTGGCCGTGAGTTGTATTAGCTCTTTGAACTTCGGGCAAGAACAAAAGAGATGATCCACCGTTTCTGATTCATTCAAGTCGCATAAAATACAATCTTGAGGTACTTCTTGGATTCTTTTACCTATATTATGTAATGTAGCCACTCCATCGTGAATCAATTTCCAAATAAATTGTTGAATCTTCGGTTGCATGCCTTTAATATTCCAAAAAGTCTTCCAAGGAAAGTTATGAGCATCATCACTAAGAATGGGGAAAGATCTGTGTTCTGTGTAGTAGGATTTTGTATTAAATCTCCCACTCTCTGTTGGACACCATACTAGCTTATCACTTCTGTTATTATGTGGAATAGAGATCTCTGTGATGGCCTGCACACTTAATTGATCGAAATATCTGTTAATGAGATCTAAATTCCAATTATTTTCCCCCTGTTTCATTAAATCAGAGACCCAAAATATGTTATTAGGGAGTTCATCTCTAAAACTAGGTACTTTGTTTGAGAGATGGGGCAGCCAAGGGTCGGTTCTAATCTTGACAGTAGTACCATTTCCAATGATCCATAAAATGTTGTTTCTCATTGTGCATTTTGTTTTCATGATCGACTGCCAGAAGGGAGAAGTAGAACTAGGTGTCTCGGATGACCAAAAGTCATCATTTTTAAAGTACTTAGACTTTAAGAGTCTCGCCCACACTGCATTAGAATTGGTTAGGAGACGCCAAGTCATTTTAGCCATTAAAGCCTCATTAACAAGTTTGAGATTTCTAATGCCCAATCCCCCATGGTTCTTGGGAGAACATATAATCTCCCACTTGATAAAGTGCATCTTACTGCTATTTTGATTGTGATCCCACCAGAAACTTTTTTCAGCTATTTCAAGCTTTTTAATAGTATTATGAGGAATCATTTGATAGCTAAATGGATAAGTGCAAAAAGAAGCTAATACAGATTTGATAAGAACTGTTTTACCTGTTTGGGAGATTAGTTTTTGTTTCCAACCAGATAAGTGTTTGTTAAATTTTTCCACTAACCATTGATGACTTTTGATGCGATTGCCCGGCTTGAGAATGAGAGCTCCCAGATACTTAGCTTGGTCGGTCATGATTGGAGCATTAAGAAGAGAGACAAATGAGGATTTTGTGGATTCAGGCACTCCCCTACTGAAGTACAAAGAAGATTTGTTGAAGTTTACTTTCTGCCCTAAAAAGTCTGCATATTCATTCATCATGTGTATAATAGTATCTAGATTATGCTCAGTAGCTTTCCCAAAGATTATCAGGTCATCAGCAAAAAGCAAATGTGTAATGCTTGGGCTGGACTGATTAATCTTGTACCCTGTAAGTTGGTTTTGATTTTCATAATGAGAAATAAGGAGAGAGAGTGATTGGGAGGTTAGGATAAAAAGGTAGGGGGACAGAGGGCAACCCTGCCTCAGGCCTCTAGTGGCCTGAAAATCCCCCACTAAATTACCATTCAACTTGATCCTGAATCTAGATGTGGTTACACAAGACATGATTAAACTCAGAATACGGCCAGTGATCCCAGTACTAATAAGGACTGATTTAAGAAAGTCCCAATTTACCCTATCATAAGCCTTAGCCATATCCATCTTAAGGGCAAAAGTACCATTCTTTGCTCTCGAATTGTTCATAGAATGCAAGAGTTCTTGGGTCACGATAATGTTGTCCATAATTTGTCTATTAGGAACAAAAGCATTTTGTGTCCACATGATAGAGTCCTCGAGACAAGGCCGAATTCTATTTGCAATTATTTTAGTGATGAACTTATAAATTGAGTTGCAAAGGGATATTGGTCTATAATCAGAGGCTAAACTCGGGTGTCGACACTTAGGAATCAAAGCTAAAGTAGTGAGATTGAGAGACGGATCGATTGAACCTGATTGGAATGCCGATTGGATGTAAGAGGTAAGTTCGGTTCCAATAATGTCCCAGTGTTTTTGAAAAATGAAATTTGGTAGTCCATCTGGCCCCGGGCTTTTGATCGATCCAGTTTCCATCACTACTGCTCTAATTTCTTCGCTTGAAGGCACCCTTGAGATGTGGTCCAGATCCGTAGCCGATATTACCTTATATGCATTTAAGATCTCAATAGGTGGTTGACCCACAAGTTCAGCCCGAAATAAGTTCTGAAAAAACTCCGTAAGTTCTTTTGCTATATCCTGTTCATTTGTCAAAGTCTGACCGTTCTCTGAAAGTAAACTATTAATTTGATTTTTCTGTTTTCTCATAGAGGCTGCAATATGAAATGCCGATGTGTTTCTATCTCCGTTTTTAGCCCAGTTTGCTCTAGACCTTTGTTCTGCTTTTGATCTTTGGACCTCTTCCAGAAAAATAATTTCTTCTTGAATAGTACTTTCAACATTAAGTGAATCTTGAGTTGGAGTAAGAGCTTGAATATCAGTCAACCTTTTCCAAAGAATTTTTAATCTGGTTTTGATAATACCAAAAGCCCTTTTGCTCCAACTTTGAATTGAGTTTTTGACAAATTGTAATTTGTTGGGAAAGTTCCCTTCACTCTATCCCATTCCAGTTTGAAAGTAGTTTCATAATCCTCGTGTTTAGTCCAAAAGAGTTCGTATTTCGAGATTGTTTGGAGAATTTGACCCTGAACCTTCAGTTTTAGTAAAATTGGTGCGTGGTCGCTGTTATATCTGGGCAAATGAAACAATCCAGATTCCGGGAATTCAAGAAGCCAATTAGCATCACACAAATGAACCTTCAGTTTTACTAAAACAATTCAGTTTTAGTAAAATTGGTGCGTGGTCGCTGTTATATTTGGGCTACAACGGACTAGGACTACTATAGGTGGTAGATATATTTGATGCAAAAGTGCAGTTGGCCATAGTGGACTACCTAATGGAAATGGTTCGGGCAGGCAGTAATCTAATTATCATTTGCATAATGTAACGTTGTCAATACTGCAAAATACAGTGGCAATGACAAGTCAATAGAAATTAATGTCCTGTGCAAGTTTGATCTCCTATATCCGGCGTCATGAAATCGTCTAATGTTAATGTTGCAGACTCTTTAGTATTTATCGCGTGGATTGAAATATTTGTCTAACTGTCTAGAAGTAGTATTTCAATTGAATGATGGTTGATAGCAAGAACAATTTAAACAAAATGATTTTGGTATATGATTCATTTATGGTTAATTGAAGTCTGCATGTAGGCTAACAAATGTGTTCAACAAGAAACAAAGGCTCGAGGAATTAGTGGAAGATTTTTGTGCTATCATGTGGAGTTCCTCAAAGAATTCCAAAGTCACTTTCCATAACCTACCAAACCATTGTGTTCCTCATCCAACTCGGTTCGATTCCTCCCTAAAGCCAGAACTATCACACATTGGAAATGTTCTTAATGTTGTTACTACTTTCACATGGAAATGGTTGTTGATAACTTGATATTCATGTAAATCTCTCTAATTTTTTGTATTCTTATGAAGTTTCTTGTTTTGGAATGTTGTTTTACTTTCTTTTTTATTAGAATTTTTCTTATAGTGTTTGATTAGTTCTTTTCACTTTTTAAACCAACTGTAAGCAGTCTTTCTGAATCCGGCAAGTACGAAGACAAAAGCTGTATTGGAAAAATAGATATCAAATACTACATGGTTCCAGGATTCAACTCAAAGGGTCCAACATTAGCTAATGGAACAAGAGTAAGTCATGCTAAGTTTGTAGTTAGCGATGATCGAGCTCTAATTGGAACCAACAATCTCATTTGGGATTACTTTTATACTACTTCAGGTGTGAGGTTTGGTTCTTATAATCCTGCCATTGTTTCTCAACGTCGAGAAGTTTTTGATGCAGATTGGAATTCACTTTATGTTGTACCTATTGAACCATTGTTGTCAAAGTGTATTGGTTCCAGCTGATGAGTTGAAGATTTTATCGAAAACATCCGACGTAGTTGGAACAATATAGATATAATTAGTTTGATTAGCCTTTTTTACTCTGTGTAATCGAAAAATAAAAGAATGGTTAGAAGATAAGGATTTTAATCCCATTAGTTGAATATGGTGATATATGCAATTCAAATGTGTTTATTACATGTTAAATTTAAATTTACACAATAATAAATTAAAATTAAAATTAAAATTTGAAGATTTGCTTGATTTTTAAGACGTATCATATTCTACTATTTTAGTTCTTTATTCACCGATTATATATATTCAAACGCGTGAATTTTTTTCAAAATAATTCCGTGCCGGAGGCACGGGCTATACCCTAGTATATATATATAATAGTATGTTATAATTCATTGTTCTTACATAGTGAAACTGAGGTAAAAATATGACTATGATAAATATAAAGATGAAATCGTACCTTTATGAATTTACATAAACAATGAAAATATAATAAAATATAACGGTTCATGAAATAAACATTTATAACTAAAATAAATTTTAGTTTTGATATAAATAAAATATTAATTTTTTGCGATTTAAGTTTACAATATTTAGAAAATTTAAGTGTAAACATCATCGTACCAATAGTGAAAATAAGAGCATCTCCGCAAAATCAAATCGTATAAAATTGCATATATATATATGAATAAATGTAGCAATTTTTCCTGTTATTTTATCAACCTTTAGAATCTTTTCATTCACGATCCTCAGGATCTTTTCATCTTTAGACCTTTAGGGTCATTTTATTGAGTCGGTGTCTAGTCAATTTCTTTCTCTTCATGACACTACAAAAACACGTCCTATTTGTAACGGCCTATTGTAACGGCTTTCGCATGAGCCGTTATAAATACAATAAATATAACGGCTTTTACTGAACCGTTATAATTATATACTCTTTTGTAACGGCTTTAATATGGATAGCCGTTGCAAATGGACTCTTTAAGTTAGCGCCAACTTTTTGATGGCGCTAATTTATTTCCCGCCTCTGGCGTGTTGTCGTTTTATTATAACGGGTGTTTTTCCGTTATAACAGAGTCTTACTGTAACGGTTTTATTTGGCGTAGCCGTGATAAATGAGCTGGACTTATTGTAACGGCTTAGGTCCGTTACAACTGTATCTATATATAACGGCCTTTAGTATTTTTGGCCGTTATAATTGGGAGCCCTAGAAATCACGGCCAGTTGCCCAGTTCTCTTTCTACTTCCTATTTCGATTTTAGGTTTAGGTTCGGATTTCAGAGTATCTCGGTTGGAACGATTTCTGGTGATTTGCGTTTAGGTTTTTTACTCATACCTAGATCGATAATTTCCTTCCTCTTTTATCGATCTGGAACTGATTTAGGTTTTTTTTTTGTTTGATATTTGCGTTTGTTCTTCTTCTAGGTCTATCTGCTACTTGCAACTTCTTCTAGTTCATCAACCCTGAAGTCAGGTTGGCGCCTCTCTCTCTCTCTCTCTCTCTATATATATATATATATATATATATATATATATATATATGGATAATTGGTGTCGAGGGTATCTAGCTTTTCATCTAAAGCTCTTAAATTTCTTTCAAACTTTTGTTGGAGTCTCAATTATAATTTACTCAATTTGGATGCTTAATAGTTGGAACAATCATACCCATGATAATCCACCACCTTCAGGTCCATTTCCTCAATCTTCTTCAGCTTTTCTTTTGATGAATTCTGAAAATGGCGATATTTTTAGGGCTCAATCTCATCATAATTTCAATTGGAAAATGGGAATGGGTGTGGGTCTTGTTTCTGGTCTTGATGATGAAATCCAATTTAGGAGAAACAAGCTTCCCACTCCATGGTTAGTTAGTTAGGGTTTTCATATTATATGCTTTTGCTTGATAACTGTTGTGATTGCATTAGGTTACTTGTTATTTTGTTTATAAATTTTAGTGATTTTGGGTTTAAAATATGTAGTTTTTTTCTAGTAATGAATTTAGATATATGTATTTAGATACCCTAACCCTAATTAGAATAGTCCTTAAGTTAGGTTTCTTCTTTTATTTAAGTTTTACCTTAAACAGTTTATAGATTTATAAAGTCTGCAGTTACTATTTCTAGTCTAGTTTACTAATTACTTAATTAATTAGGTACCCTAGCAAATGTCATTATTCATATGGATCATGGATAAGAACTCATCTTATTTTCTATTATACAAGTTAGGTGTGACAGGAAGAATCGAAAGCCCCATTGCTATTTATGTCATGGCAGTTGCTGCCACTGTAATTTCCCCTTGCTGGTCTCTTAAGAAGCACCATAACCACCATAGGAGGAATCGAAAGCCCCATCGCTATTTATTACTCCATTTACATGACATTTGAACCTTCCTGACTAGTGGAATAGATAGGTTCCACTTATCTAATATAAGTCTGGCCTCACTTGTCTCCACTGTCTTGCGTTTGCAAGTTCCTGCCCTAATTTTTACTTCGATGATTACCGCCTGTGTGACAACATCAGTCGGATTTCCCCGAACATGAAATTGTCATGAAATGGATTAAGAAGCAACTTAATGAGAGATGGAGAACCTGGAAAGCAAAAGTGAAGCGTAAATATTTTACACCTTACTTTCCAAATATAGAGCAGTGCAAATCATGTGTCCCTCCAGGTGTTGCCGCTACTCAATGGTTTGGAGTAGTCGACTATTGGAGCAAGGACACAGTACAGGTTATATTCTTTCTCGATCCATATCTATATTGAGTTAAACTTTTATGTACTAACAAAATATTTTTTTCGAAATACAGAAGGTAGCAGAGACCAACAGGATGAATAAGGCTAAGAATATGTACCCGTACTGTGGAGGGCGTGTATCTATGGCTCAACAATACCATGATGTAACAATTTCAGTTTCATTTACGTTTTTTTGTGTCAATTCAATTACTTTTGTACTAAAATGATAATTTTCATTTACTTTGTATTTTGCAGCTTGAATAGAAATATGGCACTGAGGCTAGTCAACTTCAAGTTTGGAAGAAGACTAGATTAAAAAGTGATGGAACTTGGGTTACCGAGGAAGCGGGAATATTTGCCGTAACGTTTTAATCAAACTTAATTACTGTTTTTATTTCATATCATGTGGTTTTTGTCAATCTTATCGAGTGTGTATAATATTAACAGGAAAAGTGTGACAACGTCCTGGAACAACGACGAAGCGAGAACACCTCAGGATGCGAGTTTGTCGACACCCCTGGTTCAAATGATGTTTTCGGGAGCCAGATGCCACCCGAGACACGTGGGAGAATCCGACTCATGCCCTTTACATCACCAAAGGAAGCAGGTTTTAAAAAGCCAAACTCGGGTGGCATTTCAAATCTTCAAAATGAAAATAACCAGCTCAGAAAGGAAGTTGATCAACTTAAGGAAGGCCAAGCTGCAATGCGTGAAATGATAGAGAGACAATCTGAAATGGCAGAGAGACGAGATAGAGATATTGCTGCATTGATGACACTCTTGCAGCAACAACGACAACCAACTACTTCAGAATCTTCACAACCTAGGTAAGCTTGTTTCCCTCTATTAAATACTTTAATTTTTAGATTAATTAGAAGATCATGATCTGACACTGAAGAAAAAAATTATAAGTGACAAAGGATGACACATCTCACATGAGAGATGTTGGTAGTGGGTTATTGTGGGCTGGCAGAACCCACTAGCTCACCTTTTTTATCTGGGGTATTATGACAAAGAACAAGCAAACCAAGAAAAAAAAAGTACACAATAAAAAAACACAAGATTTGCTTCAGTTTGTGATGAGTTCTACTCCATGGTGAACAATGACGAAATCCTTTTTACTAAAATTGAGTTCTACTCATTGATTCCTTGCAATTCTAAATATTTGGCACCAAACCTATACCTGCTTCTTATTGCACATAGGTCTCAAAACAGTAGTGATACATGAGAATTGAGTCATACTTTGTTTTTTTTTTTGATGAACTAAGTCATAATTTGTTAAACTCAGCTCGGGTTTAGCCGAAGCCGAACTTAGGCTGAACCACTAAGTTAGTTGTTAATATTTGTTATGTTTGAAACTTTTAGAATTTGATTTGAATGATTATAGTAGAGTTTATGGCATACAAGCGTATCAATATTCTAAATGTGGTTAATTTGTGTTGTAACTCTTATTTAACAGTTATAGGAGTTAAAGATGATGCAATGTGGAGCTATACAAGGTCGAGGTACGAAGTGGTCCAACTCCTGCTGATGATTTGAATGTAAGGGAGAAGCGTGTGAGATTTTGATTTTATATAATGTGGTCTATTTGGATTGGATCGATGCACGAACTTGAAACTTGTGTTACTATCAATCAATATGAGTTGTTTCGTTTTATTTATTGTGTGGTTAGCTCGAGATGTCTCTTTTGTTTTGGTTTTCTTAATTATAAACAGGTACATCTGTAAAGCTGCAATATTTTGCAGCTGGATTCCACAGCTTTTGAAATTTTTTTTTTTTGAAATCAGACATTTATAACGGCCTTTCTAATCAAAGCCGTTACAAAAAAAGACATTTCTAACGGCTACTTTCAAATGGAGCCGTTACAAGAGGAGGCATATATAACGGTTTTACTCAAAACAGCCGTTGCAAATGACTCTTCTCATTTGGCGCCATCACATTCCCGCCAGTTTGGTGAGCTCTTTTTATAACGGCCGAAACACAACAAGCCGTTATAAAAAAAGTTATTGTAACGGCCTCTAGCCGTTGCAACTGTATTTGCAACGGGACTTTTTATAACGGCTCTTTTTTTTATATGACGGCTTTCAACCGCACTTTACATTTAAAGGTATGTAATTCTCATGAAGTTTTCAGATGAGAGAAATAAGAATTACCATCCATGTAACATTGTGATTTAATCACTTATGAATGGAAAATGGTTTCGCTTGGTTTCAAAAAAAAAATATTGACGAAAAAAAGATCAGGAGTCTTCGATTAAAATTCACTACTAACAATGTAGATCATTTTAGAGATTTTGTAGAGCTCAGAAATATGGAATGTGTTCTTTATGCCTTTCCAGTTGCACCTGGTTATAATGAATAGGTTAATTAAATACTCTTATTTACTGAATTGGAGATACATGTAAAGACAGGAAAATGAGATGAATTTTATCCTACTAAAGTCTGAGCATGAAGGATACTCAGTTCCTCGCGGTGCATTGAAACAATACTTCAATTTCTATAAGAGAATTATTCTTCTATACATAACAAAACAAATAAATAATAAAGGAAACTACTCTCCCTCTTTCATCAACAAATGAAAACAAAAGTGAATGAAGGTCAAAACAACATATTGAATCCACAAAATTGACGTAATAACATCAACGTTAAATAACCAAATACCTTAATAACACAAATTTGACATAACCTTAGAGATATAATGTCTGAACTGGTTGAGGACTTTCATCAAACAACTACAACTCCAAGAATTTTCAAACTTTGCTAGGGTTTTAGGATTATTTAATAAGTAATTTCAAATTTCAAGGAAAAGAATGAATCTATTTACTTCTCGATTTCAATTTTTAATTAAGTTTTGGTGGTGTTTTGGTCGTGTGTTGAGAAGAGAATGAATGAGTGGGGTAATATTGTAACCTTAGGCTCAACTAAATGAGGAATAAAATTGGGTGGGGTTTGAAAGGAAATTAAAGAGATTGAGAATAATTGAAATAAATATTTGAAGATGGAGTAATCAAGACAGCAATTGTCGAGATAGATTGAATAAGAATTGTTGCAAAAGAGAGAGAATCGATGAAGAGAGCGTTGGATGAAGAGAGGGAGAGTTTTTTTTTTTTTTATTAAAGGGAGAGTTTAAGAAATTGTAACTCAAAGTCTTAAACTAATTAATTCTTGACTTGAGTGATTTAAGACAAATCAATGATTCAATGGGAGGTTATTATTGATCTATAGAGAAGCTGAACAAATTAATATTTTTGTTGAGAAGGTAAGAAATCTAAAGGTCTAGATTAAAGATCATTTATCTCTGGATTTGACCTAGTCACACAAATCAATCTAATTGGCAATTTTTTTTCTCTTTTTTGTCCTAGTCAGCTTGTCCTAGTCACAACCAATCTGCTTTGTTATATAGATAATGGGGATCCAATATTTGTTCAATTCACCATGTTTTTTTATTAATAAAATTTCAGTTTCTTTTACTCTTTGTGAGTTTCGAATTTTCTAAGTTTCAGACTTAGATGTAAATTTTTATGAATTTTTTAGTGCGTGACATCAAGAACAAAGTTTCTCCTGACTTAATGGGAGGAGTCGATGATAGAAACACAACCATCGATGGTGATCGAGGATCGATGTTTTATGGTTAGCAATGAACAAGATGAATCAACAAATATACCAATTCGTGGAGATGTTTAATAGCCATTTGAATATCAATGCAAACCCTAGACAATCAACCATTAACCGAGAACTTATTGAGGGATTCACCCACAACCATACTACGAAGGTTAACCATAAACTCTTTGCTCTCAATCTTTTTCCAAACTTCAGACGTAGACTCTTTGCCTCCCAATCTTTCTCCAAACTTCAAACATTGACTCTGTCGCTCTCCCCTCCAGGCTTCAAAAATCCCTTTTTCTCTCCCTCTATTTCTTGGGTTATTTCTCTATTAGCCCCCAAAAGTGTGATCGGATTCCTGTATGGTCCCCTAAAGTATGAAAAATGTCGAGATGGCCCCCTTTTGTGTGTTTTCTATGAATTGACTAAAACGTCATATTTTAACTTTCCAAGATTACCCTTTTCTCTTTTTCTAGTTCCTATTTTTTCCCTCCCTCTTATTATCTTTCAGGGTAACTAGGGATTAGGTAAAACATAACCTTCAGTTTATATTGAAAACCATCAAAATGAGAATACAACCATCAGTTGCTATGGTTAATGTATAGAGAGGATCTAGGGTTCTTACAAAACTAAACTCGTGGTGCTTATAGATAGGTCTAATGCTTGCTCTTCTGTGGTGGGTATTAGATACAGGTTCAGTACATACATGGGTCATATGAGCGCGTAAAGAGTTTTTTGTGTGAAGCCCAGCCCCCTCCCCCCCCCACCCCCCCCACCCCCCCAATTTTCATCAGTAGGTAAGGTAGGCACTATCTATGTTGGACATCGGGTGAAATGTTTTCTCATCTGACCCAACATTTCAAGCTAGGTTTCGGGTTACGGACAAAATTCGCGTCCCATGCCAAAACAACCATTTTTTACTTTAGAGTCCATTTTGTTACATAGGAAATTGTTTGGATGTGAAAATCCATCTTTCTCATGTGAAAGAAAATCAGTAATTTCACATGTGAAATTGGAACTTTGAGTGTTTGATTGGGTGGTAGGAAAATGGTGCCTTTATAAAATCTTGACGGAGTGCCTTTAGAAAATCTAACAACACCCCTTTGTTAATCATAAAATTCTGAAGTCCAAATCAATTTCAGCCTTCAACTGTGACCCTCGTCACTGCTAGGGCTTCGTCTTCTCAACCTGATTGGGATTTTAGTACAGAAGTGCAATAATCAAGATCAATAATGTTAGTCGACGGTACTGTCAACTTGCAATTAGTTAGTAGATCATCATCATCAAAATCAAAGGTAACTTTGATGATTTTAAATCAAGATTCAAGGTAAGTACTTAATCAGATCATGTACTCAAACTACAAATCAACCAGATCATGTACTCAAACTAAAATAAACCAGAATCATGTACTCAGATTATGTAATCAGATCATGTACTCAAATCATGTACTAAACCTTAATCCAACTTTCATCTTCTCAACTCAAATCATGTACTCAAATCAAGAATCAAGGGATTTGGATAAGAGAACTAGAATGGACGATTTTTTCGATGTTTTTTCTGGTTACAATGAAACACGACTGTTGGTTTTAGAGAGAGAGGGAGTCACATGACAATTAAGGAGTTGAGTTTAGAGAGAAAACTAGAATGGACGATTTCTTCGACACTTCCTCCTTCACTGTCTAGTTTCTTGCTTGTATGTGATAAATTCTCTATGAATCTTGAACGAATTCGACGCTTCCACCACCATCTGTATATCTTTCTTCTTCCCCCATTGATAAATCAAGAGGCACAATCAGAGATAGAAAGTTTTTTGTGAGAGAGAGAGCCAGAGGCGTAACTAAAGAGTAACATACTTCATATTTCATCTTCAAGCTTTGCCTGTAGTTTTCTTAAACCAAGTCTTCGAAAATTCCATGAGGTATTCGTACATGGAGATAGCGCAACATATAGTATCATATGAACATCATAACCATCCATCAAAACTGCAACAACAAAAGTAGAGCGGTAGAGTTAAATAGATAAAAACACAGATAAAGAAAATCAGAGAGATAGAAAACCATAAAGTTAGAAAAGTAGAACGTTAGGAACCAAAAAGTTAGAAAAACACAAAGAGTTAAAAAACCAGAAAATAACAAATCAGAGAGATAACAAATCAGATTTAACCAACCTTGAGACATTATGCGACATGAGTAGTCTGATCCTTGCCAATCACGAAGTCCTTTGGAGTAATACAATCATTAAGATGATAAAGTTGAAAAAAAAATTCTTCAAATCGAACTTTCCAAAGATATTGTAGAAACACAGAGCTCTCCAACATGTCATGGATCAAACTACTCTACTCATTACCAATGACTCTCTTGCCTAATGGAAAGACAGATTCTGAAGTCACGATATAAAGATTGACAACCATTACATCTCAAGTAATTGACAATGAAATCATTTATCTTTTTCTTTCAGGCGTTTCGAAATATCAAATTTTTAAAATTCTTCTACAACATGATCCAACTCGGATTTGTAGCAAGATATCTTTCCAAAAGATGAAGCACTAGGGTCTCACTCAACACAACCCAAACTTTGCCAAAATGGATATCGACTTGTGATGTAGAGGAACTAGCTGAAAAATATATGGAAGAAATCAATGCGGCCAAAAATAAAGGCAAACATCTGAAACGACCAAAATCAAAGCTACGGGTGTTGGAATTAGACGAAATATTGATCTTTGGAGCGAAATAACGTTCCACACATTCGTTGTCGCTAACTCCACTATTGACCCACTTTGGGGGTCAAATTCCATTGTTTAGGTCCTCAAAAAGGACTTTATAATATTTTACTTTTACCATTTTTTGTAAGTTTTACTTCAAAAGTTTTCTTTAGGTAGATTTCTATTTTTTTGAGATTCTAAATTTCTTTGTTTAAATAGTTGTTAATTCGAATTTAATTAGATTCAGGAAACTCTAATGTTATATAAAGGGGATCCGGTAGTTGTTAAACTCATCAAGTTTTTATCAATAAAATTTCAGTTTTCTTTTACTCTTTGTGAGTTTCGAGTATTCTAAGTTTTGGACATATATTTAAAGCTTTTCGAGCTTTACTTGCGTCAGTTAGTACCAAGAACAAGGTTTCTCATCGCTAAACGATAGAAGGCGAGGATAGAAACACAAGCATCGACCGTGAGTGAGGGACCAATGCTTTATGGTTAGCAATGCACATGGTGAATTAACGAATAAACCAACTCGTGAAGATGTTTCACAACCATCTGAATGTCATTACAAACCCTAGACAATCAACCAAGAACGTATCGACGGATTCACCCACAACCAAACAGTTAATGAGTACTATTGTAGATCTAGAGTTGAGAAGAGAGTAAAGAAAAATTTAACTTTGTTGAACTAGTTTTCATTTATTATTTTCTCTCATAGTTCTTACAAAAAAAGACCTAAATAAATAAAAACAATTTATATTAGATCACCCTTACATTAACTATATATATATATATATATATATATATATATATATATATATATATATAAATTTACATATAAGTCATAACTTCAACACCCCCTGCACCCCCACCCCCATCAAGCTGGAGAGTAGGGGTGTACACGAGCCGAGCTCTTAACGAGCTGCTCGAGCTCGGCTCGACTATTGCTCGTGCTCGACTCAAATATTAACGAGCCCGAGCTTAACACGAGCTCAAAATCAAGCTCGTTTACATAAACGAGCCGAGCTTGAACATTCTTTAGTGTATCACGAGCTACTCGTGAACAACTCGTTTAACATACTCTTATAATAGTATAATACATAATTACGTATTAGTATTGAAACTTGTACATGAAATATCAACCATTAAAAAATTATCGAAATATGAATCATTAATCATTATTATTGTATGTGACAAATGATCATTGAAGTATTTTGATGATTTAGAAAGTTTTAATTTGAAGTATTTTGATAAACGAGCTTAAAACAATGCGAGCTTGAGTTCGAGCTCGAGCTCTTTCAAACTTATACGAACCGAGCTTGAACAAGTGAACAATTACTCGAACGAGCTCGAGCTCGAGCTCGACAGTCAAATACACGAACCGAGCTTGAACATCTTACTACTCGGCTCGGCTCGACTCGAGTACACCCCTACTGGAGAGTAGTTATTCGAAACTCCAAGCTTGCTGCATATACTCTTTAACTGACTTTTAAGAAGAGCGTTAGTGAAGATATCTGCGAGTTGATTAGAAGAAGAAACAAAATGGTGCTTAGTTTGAAATTTGGAACGAATGAAGCGACGATCCACTTCTATATGCTTAAGAGAGGGAGTCTGAAGATAAGAAGATGAAGAGAACAAGAGAAGGTGCGAGAAGATTTCAAAAATGGAGTGAGGCATTAAAAGTTAAGAGAGGGTTATGGGGCCTTGTTGTGGGAGATTTGCTGTTTGGACCCCCTTTCGTATAATTGACTTGTTGTTTGGACTCCCTTTTTTGAAAGTTGCACTTTGGACTCCCTTTTTCAAAAAAAAGTTAAATATAACCGTTTAAAAACACATGATAGATGAAAATACTGTTTTGCCCACGAGTTAACTAACCCCGAGTATTGACCCGCGAGCTGACCCTGTAGGTTCTAAATAGCAATCGAGCTTCTTCTTCCTCCTCCATACGATTGGATTTTTTTTTTGGCTAAAATCGATTTATCCCAAATTCTTTCCCCCCATCTAACCAAAACTTCACAGGCCGAAGAATATATAAGATGATAAAGAGATTGAAACAATTCTTTTGGAATTGAAGAGGTTGAAGCAGATGGAAATGTTGATAATGGTGGGATTATTAACATTTCTATCTTATCGGGTTAAGAAGAAGAAAGCTTTAAAAGATTTGTTAAAACAATTAGATCATAGATTTCAAGAAGAAAAATGGGTAGTCTGAAAGAATTTGGTAGGAATAGGGATAGTGAAGATGTTGGCTCGTCATCTTCATGAACATCGAATGTTCCTTTTGTTGATGATGCCCCACCTAAATGTCCTTTAATGTTGATTGTTTGTCTTTTAGGTCTTGTTACTGGTCTTTGTGTTGCTACATTTAATCATGGAGTGAGTTCCTTTTTTATTTAGTTATGGGCTATAAGTTCTTATACTGAGAATCAAAATGTTTGAATTTCTTGAATTATTTTCTTTTGTCATCTATAAATGATAGAGAGATAGGTTCTTCTAGTTTGGGCACTTGTTGGGTAGAAAATTCAGCTAGTAACTGTGAAATTGATGTCCAATTGAGCCCTAAAAGTAGTCGATATGCCAGAGAAATGGGTAGTAGTAGTGGAATTGAAGAGGTTGGGGGAGATAGAAATGTTGATAATGGTGTTCTTTTTCTAGTTACATAAAGTGAAGATCAAGCACCAGAGAGTTGTCTTGATCTTTTGAATGTCAAACAAAAATAAGAAACCTTTAGATCAAGAGTTTGAGAGAGAAGATCAATAGTTAGAGAGTGTGTGAAATTGTGTTTGTTTAATGGCAGAGATGAAATGGATTTTAGAGAGAGAGAGAAATCTTGTATAATCCTATCGTGCTCAATTAAATAAATTAGGGGTCAAATTACAATATTAGTTATATAAGGGTTAAGTGGGAATTTTTAAAAGTATAACTCTAGAGACGGAATATTCCCGAGTGATTCCATCAAAAGGGAGTCCAAAGTACAACTTTGAAAAAAGGAAGTCCAAACAGCAAGTCAATTATACGAAAGGGGGTCCAAACGGCAAACAACAAATCTCCCCCTTGTAAATAGGGGATAAAGGGGGGCGTCTTAAGTTTTTGATCTGACGCCCCTTCTGATCAATGGCTGAGAGTCTCTCTTGAAGAGACATGATACCTCAGCTGTTGGATCCAACCTTCACATGCGGGTTCTGCGGGCCCTCAACGGGTGGTAATCGAGCGGACTAAAGGGGCAGGTTCTCGGACAAATTTCAGCTAGTCCTTATTGGTCGGGTATAACGGGTCGGTACTCGGGTAGAAGTCTTTACCCGAGTCCCAACTGCTTCACCCCATTGTGACAACCCGATAGGTCCGACTCGAGGTCATTTTGCCCGTGAGTCCTTCGTGGTCCGGGCGCTCACCTTCAGATCCCAGTTTTTTGGACTGTTTTCTCAACCCTAAGCAGAAACATCATAGTCGAACCTAATAAAAATCGACCCTCTGATCCTTCCTAACCTCGGAATAAGGAGGAAACGCGTAAATGTTGTATCCTAATCGCCACATCTACAAACCAGTCGGCCAGTCCAGACTCAAGACTAGTAACTTGACTAACAACCAAACACGTACCTTTCCTTAGATTACAACCTCCAAATTTATTCGATCAGCCACGTATGAAATTGCTGGCATTTGTGGCTTCAATCCAAACACTATAAACACCGTTAGATATTAGTAGATATTAGATATCATCATCATTATCTTCAAAATCGACGGCCATATCTAAATATAAACAATCCACCAATGTCCAATCCACTCTATCTCTCTCTACATTCTCTCTCTCTCTCTAGATGTGGCAATATTTTTAGGAGTGAACTGTTTTGGAAAGGAAATGACAATACAAACATATAAATTTGTAAGTTCAGAATCAGTACTGACTACATCTTCAATTCCTCACCGTCGTCGTTGTTTCCTCACTGAATCCAAGCAGTTCACTCCTCAAAATCTGATTCTCAGATCAGTTTCGCCTCTCAGACTAAAATCATATCGCCGGAGAAGTATTACCCTTTGTTGTTGCTCCAAACCGGATGAAAATGTCGAAATTACAGATAAAACGAAGGTTCCAGATCGAAAGAGACGAGAAATTCTGGTTACACCAGTTCTGGCGATTGGATCGTATTTTTTACGATCAATTGTTGCTAAAGCTGAAGAGAAAGAGGCATCGGTGTCGCAAATTGAAGAGAAAGGAGTTGATAGTTCACCAGTAGTTGCGGTTGAGGTGGTTAAGGAGAAGAAGAAGGAAGATGTTATAATTTCTAGGGTTTATGATGCTACTGCCATTGGAGAGCCTCTTGCTGTTGGGAAAGATAAGAGTAGGGTTTGGGATAAGTTAATGAATTCTAGAATTATATATTTAGGTGAATCAGAGCAGGTACCAGTTCGTGATGATAGGGAACTTGAACTCGAAATTGTGAAGAATTTGAGAAATAAATGTTTGGAGCAGGAAAGATCATTATCTATTGCTCTTGAAGCTTTTCCTCTCGGCTTACAAGAACAACTGAATCAGTATATAGATAAAAGGTGACTACTTTTTCTTTGCCAAATTATATACGTGTTATTGATAAATCGTAGTTTAGTTTATTTGGTAGGGATTGGGGAAGTCATAATTCTTTATGTGTTTATTGAACATCTAGATAAGTGTGAGAATAGTCCCACCACATGGGAGAAGGGGTAACTAGCAACCAAGAATATAATGTATAGAACTCTCCGCTCATTGTCGGTTTTTTTTTGTTGAAATATTGCATCTATTAAACTTTTAACGTGCGATTACAATATAAAGAGATTAACATATATGGAACATTCTTCCAAGTCTTTGAACTATTCTTCCTTCTTGCCCATTTTGCCAATTTGTCCGCTCATTGTCGGTTGGATGACCACAAATTTAACATGGTATCAGAGCTAGACCCACAAGTGATAGGCTTAAAGCCACACGTGCTCCACGTCACCCAAAAAAAAAACACGTGTTAGGCTAATTACCCCACACGTGAGGGGCGTGTGAGAATAGTCTCACATGGGAGAAGGGGTAACTAGCAACCAAGAATATGAATGTATAGGTCCTCAGTCTCCACTCATTGTCAATTGGTTTTTAGTTGAATGACCACAAACTAACAATAAGTCTTTGTGTTCACGGTTCTTCCATTTCATTTACTATATTTGCAAGTTCAAAATCTGTTGTAAATCACTAGGATCACAAATTGTAATCAAAGTTGATACATCATTGTAATCATAGAGATATACCGCATAACTTGATCTCTGGTTTGATCAATGACTTGAATGGTCTGGTTTTAGATTTGACGTTCAGAAGAGGATGAACAAAGACAAACACGGCCTTTAACATCATATCTGTTCTGTTTTATCTTGATATCTGAGGAGTTTGTTATGCTTTTGTCGAGTTCCCTTTGTTTATTTTTGTGTCTGAAATATATAATCAGTAGGTTGACGCCCTATATCAAATGCAAACGAATCTAAGGTTCTAATTGCTATGTTGTGAATATCCCCAAGTGATAAAATTTATAGTACTTGTTGGATCTAATAAAATTTATATGTTAGGATATTATATTATAAAATAGATGTCACATCAGATTCTGTTCGCCAATTGCGAAATCAATCTATTATTATTGTTAGATTTCTGCTTACACGATGAATTTACAAATATTTGCATCCGAGGAAGTTCAAACAATTACCAAATGGAGCCTAGGATGTTTAGATGATCAACGTTAGAGATTTGAGTATTGCTTATTTTGCATCATTGATAGTATTCCTGAGCTTTTTCACGTATTTAGTATGTTTGTAGTATCTTATGCCACATATTTTCATTTTTGTAATTTGCCACTCCTTTATGACTTTTTCTGCCATGTTGACGCATGCATGATACATGTGTTCGGTACTTGTGAATGCTTTTACTGGTACTTCTGTATGATAATGTTTGCCGCTGACAGTTGTACCGAATTACCGACTTAGAGTAGTTTGAAGTATAGGAACATGTTGTGGACGATTGAACTTTTTTCGAAAAGGGTAAACGAGTGGATTATTTCATCCATTTAGTTAGCTATTGTGCTTCGGAAGTGCATTCTTCATCTTTTGATTGGATATAACTGATGCTTTACATCTACATAGTAGTAGGTAGCTGTGGGCTGGAAAAAAGAAATAGACAATACAATAGAGACATCCTCTTATTTGCTGCACTATTTTGAGTTGATGGCAGGATTGATGGTGAAACCTTGAAGTCTTACACGTCATATTGGCCAACAGAACGGTGGCAGGAATATGAACCCCTTTTAAGTTATTGCCGTGATAATGGAGTTCGACTTGTTGCTTGTGGTACTCCAGTTGAGGTATATCCCACTTCTAACATGTATCAATGATTTATGGTTGTGTGTGTGTTAGTTGGACCCGGAGTAAATGCCATAACTGAATTTATTGATAAGAATCCTGCTTAAGAACATCATACTAGCATACAGTCTTTCTAGAATAAGAAACTTATTAAGTCTGGCTATCATCTGAAACTTACTTATAACAAAATAATAAGTATGTCATACTAGAACTACAAAACTTTCACTCTAGATCATACAACTTACACGAGTGTCCGTGGGGTCACACTGAAACAGTAGTTCGCCGTGGCTTCAGTATGAGGAAAAAGGCAGGATAGTAATTGGAACATATCATTGTCCTTGCTTTTGATTACTGCCTCCTACCACATATGGTTGTTATTAGATACTGACAACTACTTTAAACAGAAGCTTCATAAACATTTAGGACTTAGACACTGCAATGCATTCATAGAAGCCATATGTGACCATGGTTTTGGTTGCACTTACATAAGACTAAAGTTTAGTTGTGAATCTGGGTACCATGCCACTTATCCAAGAGTTAACACACTTCGTTAATCAGTTTCAGTTTTTTATGCCCTAATATTTGGTTGACCTTCTATGAATTATTTTCACTTGACCAGGTACTAAGAACTGTTCAAGCAGAAGGCATACGTGGCCTTTCCAAGGCAGAGCGCAAAATATATGCGCCTCCAGCTGGTTCAGGCTTCATTGGAGGCTTTACAGCCATAAGTCGCAGGTTGTCAGTTGATCGAAGTTCTCCAATTGATGCTGTTCCTTTTGGACCCAGCTCGTATTTATCTGCACAAGCCAGAGTGGTTGAGGATTACACCATGTCACAAATCATTCTCAATGCAATGAAAGACGGAGGGTCCACCGGTATGCTAGTTGTGGTAACTGGTGCAAGCCATGTAATATACGGATCAAGAGGAACTGGTCTTCCAGCTAGGATTACTAAGAAATTGCAAAAGAAAAACCAGACAGTTATTTTACTTGACCCTGAGAGGCAGCATATACGAAGAGAGGGAGAAGTCCCTGTTGCTGATTTCTTGTGGTACTCAGCAGCCAGACCTTGCAGTAGGAATTGCTTCGACCGTGCTGAAATTGCCCGGGTAATGAATGCAGCTGGCAGGAGGCGAGATGCTTTGCCCCAGGTTTGTAATTTCGTTAGAATCTTCAGGCAGACCCATAATGTAAGACCTACCAATTAGACCAATTGAGAATTAAGCAAGTTTTCTTGAGTTCCTTTTCATATGTGGCGGTTAGAGGTGGGATATTTGCAACAGAATAGAAGTTAGAATCTTTAGGCACAAATATTATCGTTAAGCATATAGGGGTTCACTAATTCATGAAGCAGAATACGAACTCTTCATGTCAAGGTATATTTAACAAATACTTTTGCCTGTTTCAAAGTTCAAATGTTACGAGAGTAGAAGTCTTTGGATTCCATGGTCAAACTACTCGGGGTATCTCTCTGGGGAAGTGCTATTTGGTGTGGTCCCACAGTTTGAGCTTTTACTGGTTGTCGATGCCAAATTATTTCTTATGGAAGCTCATTCGCTCTCTGGGGAAGTGCTATTTGGCGTGCTCTCACAGTTAGAGCTTTTAAGTTGGTTGTTGATGCCAAATTATTTCTTGAGGAAGTTCGTCGACTATTACCACCGCAAGTTTCAACTCCAGCTGAAAATTGAAGTCAACTTAATGAAGCGATTGTTCAATTGAAGATATTTTAGTTTTTTTAACTGACTCTTGTTCAATGAGTCAGAAAAATTCAACCACGTCATTACTACCTGATAATTGAACCACCTCAATCGCATTTTGAGCTATAGTGGTTGCTATCATCACATTCTATGTTGATGACTTCGCTACCAGCACAATTGCTTCTAATGGTGCTCTACTACCCAGAACTCCAAGAATCAAGTGCCTGTAATTGCAATTACTGATTCATTTCAATTTTCAATCTTTATATCCTATCATGCAAAAGAAATAGGAGTGACTGGGTATTGCAATTTGGGCATAGTGAACGGTTTTCATCTGGTTTCGATTTCACTCCCTTCGTCTCTTGGAAACATTCAGTGCATAGCCTTCTGAATCTGCCAAGTGTGAACAATTTTTATTTTTTCCTCTTCGACATTGTTCGTTTGGTCATTGAGTTATGTTAACTGTACTTCTTCATTTTGTATGGTTTCTGATTGACGTCTAGTTATATTTATGATTATCTTTTAAACACAATCTAGCAGAAAGT
The DNA here is from genome assembly GCF_041429995.1 of Eschscholzia californica. Taxonomy (NCBI): domain Eukaryota; kingdom Viridiplantae; phylum Streptophyta; class Magnoliopsida; order Ranunculales; family Papaveraceae; genus Eschscholzia; species Eschscholzia californica. The sequence goes on along the minus strand of NW_028238420.1, from coordinate 36,738,533 downwards.
GCTTTGTCAATTCAAGGTGGTAACATCATGAAATTAGTGATTACTTTTTAATTTTTATGTCATTTACTCACCAGGACATACAGATCGGACTTGATCAGGGTCTCATATCACCCGAGGTACTAGAAAACTTCTTTGATCTGGAACGATATCCTGTAATTTCCGAACTCACTAACCGCTTCCAGGTAAATTGTTTCCTGAATTTCATTCTGATATAATGCCTTTTTTCAGTGTCCTTTTTATGCTTAGCGGGTTTGATATTTACGGATATGGTCAATAGGTTGGTGATAACCTTCATTACACTTGATTCAGGGATTCAGAGAGAGATTGTTGGCAGATCCCAAGTTTCTACAAAGGTTAGCTATAGAAGAATCTATTTCTATAACAACGACACTCATAGCACAGTACGAAAAGCGGAAGGAAAATTTCTTTGAAGAGATAGACTACGTGATTACTGATACTGTCAGGGGGTCAGTAGTTGATTTCTTTACTGTGTGGCTTCCTGCCCCAACTGTCTCATTCCTTCCTGAGGCTGATAAGATGGCTGTACCTGGTAGCATGGATGCATTAAAGGGTATCCTTGGATCTATCCCAGATAATGCATTTCAAAAGAATATTGGTGGCAAAGACTGGCAATTTTATCAGAGGGTTGCATCAGTATTCGTTGGTGGTCTTAAACTTGCTGGAGTCGGATTTGTTTCCAGTATAGCTGCTGTGGCTTCTTCAAATATTTTGTACACCATACGCAAATCACTAAACCCTGCATTAGCTGTCGAGCAAACAAATAAAAGATCTCCATTAGTTAAATCCGCTGTTGTTTATGGAGGTTTTCTTGGAATTTCAGCAAATATACGTTATCAGGTACGAGATTATTAGAGTCTACGTTGATTCCAGTTTTTCTTTTTATTGATAAAACTCAATCGTTCGGCCTGGGTTTATTTATTGATGTCGGTTCTGGGACTGCAAGAACCAGAGACCTACTCCAGGCAGGGATTTGTACGCAAAGGTTTTATTAATTTTTGTTGGTGAGGAGCTAAGGTTTCAATGATCAGACCGATCAGAAACCAAAGTCAAGGTAGCCTGAGAAATCAGTGAATAGTTGCATACTACGAATGGCACTTGCTACTTGATGAGGTCTGAATCCAACATTTGATTACGCCTCAGAATTCCCTGTGAAACAATATAATTGAAATTATTAATCCTACTAACTGATGGCGAGTGGTAGTGTTTCACAATGGCCGCTGCGGAGCACCATCTGTTTAAATGGCGTTGCATGGTCCACCAACGGGTTCTGACTGCGCGCTGGGGAAATGGACTCAATTATATTTGTAAATGGGAGAGCATTTGAGAATTGGGACTATTTATGAGCCCCAAACTCCACTCCCCCCTCCTTCCATCTGCAAGGGATGTGGGACAAAGTTCCACCGTTGAGTAAAAATCGGGGACACCATTATCTTGTTGGGCCATCATGGCCATTTAATGGCTGTGCTGAGCGGGATACGGGCCGGCTCAGCCTTTTGTGAAACAGTATGAGCGGTTCAGAAAAAGTTGCTTCATAGTTCATTGTACGATTGAGTTTCTAGATTTGAGTCCCGATTGCTGTCTTGGAAGAGGCCGAAGTTGGGTGTATACCAGAGCTCCATCATACCTGAAACATGTTTCCTGTGTTCCACTGTGTCCTACAAGTATTTCGTCATAATAACTCACATGTCCTATTATTAACCTATTTTAAGTCCATTTTTCTTGTTTGGAGGTTCCGTTTACTTTAAACTGTTGTTTTCAAGTTGTGCATGTAATTTAATACAAGTCAAATAGCACCCGGTCAACTTTTCTTTTAATATAAAAATTATAGTTTACTTCTAATAATATCAATGCCATTGCAATGCAGATTATTGCTGGACTAATAGAACATCGGCTTGGAGAATATTTGCAACCTTCTCAACCTATCCTAGTAAACCTTATGTCTTTCCTTGTTCGGACAGCTAACTCTTACTGGGCCGTTGTGGTAAGAATTATCCCTACTGGTGAACTCTCTTCGGAGCTCCACCTTGTGTTTTCTTTCTATGTTTGTTGCTTGTTTTGTCCTTCTACTGTAGTCTTCATGTATGAGATACCTGCCACTAGATTACTAGTACTTTAGCTTAATTGGGCTCATAATGATGCAGCAATGGATCGATCTAGCGAAAGCGACGGGAGTGCAGACAAGGAAGAGTGAGGCAACTTCTTTACAAACTTCAGATACATCTGATACGTCCATATCAAGCAGCATTACCAGCCAAGAAGCTGGAATAATAGATGAAACCCAGAATCAATCAGGTGATAGCCCTACCTCGTAGAACGATCATCAAAAACATTTTTTTTTATACTCAATCCTTATAGATAATGCTGAGAATTATGTGCCTAGGAGTGAGTCTAGATTCTTACCTCATTTTCTGAAAGATTTTGTACCATTATTCTTACTGATAAATATAGAAATACATGAATAAAAGGGTCGAACCTTTAAATGCACTATACGATCAGTTTTTGCACTTGTTATATATTATTCTTTGGTATAGCTTTCCCACAACAATACTGTACACATTCAGGATTAGAAAATCAGTATTATCATTCTTTTCAAATGGTTGTTTCAGTATTAATGTATTATTTCTTAATGTTTCAAATTGTCAGAAAATGAGAAAATGTTGTGTCAAACCAACCGAGTACTTTATAGACTAACATTACAATATGGGAATTAAATGAACATTTCATGCTGGTACAACATAATAATAAAGAAGCAGATAGGCTAGTTTAGCTTGTGGAGTCTACTGCAGTTATCAGTCGAGACCTAAGTCTATTCCTGATACTGTCGAGTTACTGATCTCATTACGAGTCTTCTCGTCAATATTATATAAAATTTGATTTCTGCTGGTGTTCATCATTTATTTGATTCAGCTTCTGTTTCACAGTCTGCAACGCGTGCTCCAAGTTCTCCAGCTGCACACAAAATAGTTAAATTTATGTGCCCACTTTAGAAGCATATTCTTAACTAGGGCAAAATTCAAGAGAGAAACTAATATTGTTACCTCTTGTTTGGCAAACCTATTATGAACATAGAGTCCAGAAAACAAGTCATAACTGTTATTCACAGTGCTCTCCTTCTGCAATTAAGTAACTTCATGTAGTAAGTCATAAGTTTGAGTTAATGTTTAGGGTTTATGAATGGAACAGGACAAACCCATATAATTACCAATTGAACTAGTGCCTGAAAACCCTTTGTATCCATGGAAGTAGACTCAATCTCCATTTCCGATAAAACCCTGTTTTAAGGAACGGTTACAAAATTAAGATATCTGAAGTTTTTTTTTATGTTAACTGTTATCTAAAAATGAAGTGTACCTCCCAACTGTGTGGGTAAGAAATTGACTTCTGGCAGCTAATTTATCATGTTCTTCACAAGACATCTCCACCATTCTGCAACCCTGAAGATTCAGACAGCCACCAACAAAAAAAAAATGAGTATCTTAAGTTAGGGTGACTCCGAAGGTGCTCCGTCCTTTTGCTCTTAACCCATCCCTCTCTTGGCACTCCCCGTGACTCGAGCTAGTCCGAGTGTCCCTAGACTAGACTACCCCATGTGGGGGCGCGAAGAGGAGATAGACAAGAGTATTTTTGGGGGCGTCTATAGACACTCCCTTGAAGTTAATGTATAGATAGATATAAACAGACCACGAGTCATACAAATGATATTATTTTGGCTGGCCAAACTTTTCCCCTTTCTAAATTCTATCCGACCACATAACCTAGCTATAATTGTGTCCTCGCAAGCAATCAAATTTCTAAATCAGAGTATAACTTGGACTACATTCCAAATTTTTAATGATATAAAGTCCCAAGTTCAACAATGGCTGGTAGCTTACTCACTTGGTGGAGTTTGTAGTCAGTTCGGTTCAGTGTAAACTAGTCTGGGTCAGTGAAATCCACAGTGAACAAGAAACATTATTTGATTGATTATCTTCCTTTGATTTTGGTCTTCAGTTTTCTCTCTCAACCTCTAATTTTGGGTTTGTTAATCGGTGTGTTTGAAGGTTCTTCCACCTAAAATCTTGGTTCGATTCTACTGGTTAGATAGAGTAGTAGCATCCTTTCCTCCTCTATATCTCTCTCTAGAATCTAGATGCTCTGTTTTTTAGTATGGATGAATTATGGGTATACCTCATTCTGGAAAATTTGAAGGAAACTAGAACAGATATCTTCATCTCTGATTCGAACTTTATCGTATACAAAGGGGAGCCCTTCCCATCCATCTTTCCCACTCTGCGGCCCAAACATTGGGTGTGTGCACAGAACATCTTTCTCCTCCGGCAGTACCTTCATCATCAAAACCACCATGACTATGTAGTATAGGATCAGCAACAACTAGTCAAACAGATGAATTTGATGAGTGAATTCAAATAGAGTTGGTAATACCTGCAACAAGAGATTTTTGGGATGTTCTTTAACAGAAAGCACGTCGACGAAGAGGGTTGACTTTTGGAGAAGATGAATTGGGATGGATCTTAAAACTTGAGATAGAGAGAGGATTGATGTACATATCAATATGACATCATGTTGATCGAAATCCATGAATTTTTCTATATCCCTACAATTAGAGCACAATTTTTTTCAGTTTTGTTCTTACTCCAGTTATATAGTAAAATTTTGATGATCAAGGTGTATAGTGTGAAAAAAGATATATGTACCTGAAAAAGGTGATACCAAGGTTAGAGCAGAGATGGGAATAATCAGATCGAGATGTTGCTGATAAGGTATGACCTTGTTTTATCATTCTAGTCGCTAGGAACTGCCCAAATGTACCGAACCCTATGATCCCAATTTTCAGTTTTCTTGTTGTTGGTGCTAGTGATGATGAAGAAGACATGGTAAATGTTGAGAGAGAGATACCCAATGAGAGAGAGAGAGAGTCTCCGATCAAATAGGGATTTGTAGACGAATGGGAAGAAAGTAGATGGATGTGTGGATTTAGAGAGGAAATAATTTTTTAAATGAAGCTAACCTAACTAGTTCTTGTCACTTTTAATATTTGGTGTGACCAAGAATTAGACAATTCCCAGGAAGATAACCAAACCATTTGGGTGAAATCCTAGTCATTTTATCAATTTAGGCGAGTTTTATTTTGTTCGGGTTTTTGGTCGTTTTTTTACATATAAAAGTCGGACCATTATAATGTATTCGTTCAAATATGTAAAAAGAACTGGTCAGGATCCATTTCACCCCTAAATCCTGGCCTGATTTTGATGCTATATTATTGTACTCTTGGTAGGTGAGGAAATTTTGGATTGGACACTGAAGACATAATGAGCTCACCCTTTTAACAATCTTTTATATTTATTGTTTTGAAACGGTTTTTCCTCATTTTAAATTATTTTAGATTCTGAAAACAAATCTCATTGTAAACTTATGGGGCTATGGAAGAACTAGGTTCAAGTATTGGTCTAAAGGTTCTTAACAAAAAAAAAAAAAGTATTGGTCTAAAGGCTCTTGTACCAAGTCACTATTAAAAAAAGTAAAATAGATCTGATATTTGATTGGTAGTTGCATAATATTGGGGTCCAAGGAAGTTTAGAATTCAGACACAATAGATTTGTTTTTTTTTAAATTAGATGCATTTGATTTGGTTGGGGAAAAATATAACCCAAAGTTTGAACTTTAACATCCCTCTGGGCAAATAGAGGAACTCTTCTATACAAAACAGGGAGAAATCCCTTTTGGGATGATGCTACAAGGGATTATCATTTTCATCTTCATTTTTCTCTAGCAGCTTCTGTTTGACTTTCTCCAGTGCAACCTCCAAGTTCTTTAGCTATAAATCAAGAAAAATGTATATTACTATGAATCTTAACAAAACTCCACTAGCAAAAATTGAGTCGGACGTCGAGATCTCATTCATTACACATCTACTATGCCTAAGAATAGAAAGTAATGTCTCTAGTCTCGACAGATTTCTAATTATGCAACCATTGAATAGATTTACCGCTCTAACATACCGTATGGTGTGTACCTCACTGACAAAAAAGGGATACTACATAAGTATTGAAACTAGGGCATAATAAGACCAATAACATTCAAAATTTAGTACATTTGGAGTCTTTTCAACATTGGGGGCCGGAAGGGACAAACGAAGACTTGCTCGCTAACGCGGGTCCAAGTTTAAGAGATTCCGATTGTCCGGCTTCTCAATTGGTACCAAAGAGTTTCTCAGTTTAGATAGATAGCGGCGTGACACGAACAATGGTCATACTATGTTTTGTTTATAGTGAAAGACAACCTATAATATAAGGCAAATGAAATAGAGAAGGATTATAAATCATATACCTCTTGTTTAGCAAACCTATTATGCACAAATAACCCACAATATAAGTCCATACTGACCTTCACAGAGCTCTCTTTCTGCAATCAATACAGTTTATCTAGTCAGTGAAACTATGTATCTAGGTTTTCAGTATTGAACTCAATAAACTCTTTTTCAATTACCAATTGAACTAGTTTCTCAAACCCCTTTGTATCCATGGGTGTGGACTCAATCTCCATTTCTGAAAGAACCCTAGTTTCAAAAATCAAGATAAACAATGTGAGTTTTCCATATAGTAATTCTTGTTTAGGTTGTAAAAAATGTAATTTACTAGTACTTACCTCCCAACTGTGTGAGTAAGAAATTGACTTTTAGCAGCCAACTTATCATGTTCTTCACAAGACATCTCCACCATTCTGCAACCCTAAAAATTGAAATCAAACACCAACGCACATTACAATAGGGTTTTCCCTCTCTAGCTATGTTTTCAGCATTGTGTTTTGGGTACCTCATTTTTGAAAATTTCAAGGAAGGAAGAACAAATATCTTCATTTCTTATTCTAACTTTATCATATACAAAGGGGAGATCATCCCATCCATCTTTTCCACTTTGCCATCCAAACATTGGATGTGTGCATAGTACATCCGAGTCTTCGGGCACGACCTGCATCATACATATATCATACATAGATACATACATACAATCATGATACATGGGCATCGAAACCATACATACATTCACAATGGGTAGAGACATAGATGAAATTAAAAAAAAACAATACCTGCAATAAGAGATTCTTGGGATGTTCTTTAACAGAAAGCACCTCAGCAAAGAGTGTTGGCTTTTTGAGGGAATGGAAGGGTATGGACTTTAAGACTTCAGTTAGAGAGAGGATGGATGTGCATATCAATATAACATCATGTTCATGGGCATCTATGAATGTGCATATGTCACTGAAAATTCACAAAAAAACAGCTATATATCAATGTATGTATGAATTTGTATTTGTGTGTGTGTGTGTGTGTGTGTATGTGTATGGGACTATGGGTATGGTGATGGAAGTAAATTAACCTGAAGAAAGTGATACCAAGGTTGGAGCAAAGGTGGGAATAATCAGATCGAGATGTAGCTGATAATGTATGGCCTTGTTTTATCATTCTGGTAGCTAGGAATTGTCCAAATGAACCAAACCCTATGATTCCAATCTTCAGTGTTCTTCTTGTTGATGGTGATGATGAAGTTGAAGAAGACATGGCTGATGCCTTTTTCAGGTAGGAGAAAGAGACAGAGAGAGAGAGAGAGAGAGAGAGAGAGAGAGAGAGAGAGAGAGAGAGAGAGATGAAGAAAAAACTAGAGGATAGAGAACAAGTGTTAAAAGAATCAAATTTTGGATAGGAAATTGTTTAAGATTCTTTCGGTGTACCTTCAAAATCATCTTTCACCTCCAATTTCACCTTTTATTATTTTTTTTTTTGTTGAAAATCCAATTTCACCTTTTAAGTAATTATAAATTAAAAAATGATCCTATGCCCGACTAGTATCCCGGACCAAGTACTTGGACGGACAAGATCTAGTGAGAGAAAGTGTCACCAGATCTGAACCGGCCAAGTACCGCAGGCGGCATTCGGCCGGGATATTGGTCGGGTATAGCATCGACGTTGTTATAAATTGGGTTAGTTCTATTTTGGCCCCTAAAGATGGTTAGTTCACCAAAATGTCTCCTCTAAGATGATCAGCTTCCAAAATGGCCCCTTAAATCTATTTTTCATCTATTTCTCTATTTTGCCACTAACTACTTTGTGAGAATAGTGTCACATGGGAGAAAGGTGATCGAGTACTTAGTATATATGGTGTCTATGTCCTCTCCACTCATTTACAATTGGTTTTGAGTTGTGTTATGAAAACATGTAATCCACGAAAAGCAATATGAAATAAATAACACTCACACAAAACACAAGAGATTTACGTGGTTCGGTTGGTGAGACCTACTCCTCGGCGACAACAACGTGAACTATGATAAGCAAACAAGTTAAGTTACACAAGAGATTAATGAGAATTTAACACAAATGTCTCTTATGGTTTTAGTTTATATAGCCACTAAAATCCTAATCCGACCGACACATCCCCTCATCGACTCTCTCTTTCTAAATCCAAAATACACATGGATACGCTAACACTAATAACCGACATAAGCCCTGCTCTACATTCCAGCTTTGTCTCGGAGCCCTGCTTCACATACCAGCTCTGTCTCGATGATCAACCTTGCTAACGGGTCTAAAATTTCGCGTCTCGGTAGGCAATTACCATTGTCTTGTAAGCGGGTTGGCGGGTTGTAAACCGGGTTAGATTTCAACCTATATTCAAGACACTTTCAACAATTCTCCACCTTTACTTGAATATACTTCTCTTGACTTAAATCTGCCACCATCACAACTTAACGCCTCCGAGCTGTCGTCGCTCCAACCCTGCATGGGCTTGACCTCCAAGGGGCTCAACATCTGGAAATCTTAATAAACTTTAAGCAATGCTTAAACATGAAACTTGTAACTGCCTTGGTCAACATATTCGCTGAATTGTCTGTCGTGGATACCTTCTTCATTGTGATCTACCCTTCTTCAAACACGTTCTTGATAAAATGATACGGACGTCAATGTGTTTAGTTCTCTCGTGATACATTTGATTTATGTTCAAATGAATCACACTCTGGTTGTAGCAGTAGACCTCTCTCACCTCCTGCTTTAGGCTCAAATCATTAACTAAACCACTCAACAATATTGCCTCCTTCACGACCTATGTTGCTGCAATGTATTCTCCTTTCGTCGTAGACAGGGTTGATGATGCATAAAATGTCCAGACGTTGACTAACGTTTGAAGAGTCAAAGATCAGACCAGAAGTCTCTTGGAACAGCTCGGCTTAAGGCAGCAGGACAGCTAAAACCCCTGATGGTCCACCACACATTCCCACAACAGGGAGGTCGGCCAGAAGAAACCAGCTCTGAACAAAATGCCCTTGGCAAGGACAGATCAGCCCTGGGATCTCTAAAGGAATAAGGGGGGTCTCCACAGGTTCGACCCATATCTTACGCCCAGAACTGGGAAGATATCAGCGCTGCGCAACCTAATGACTTAATCCCGGACTTTTCAGAAAGATCTCAGTCGGTTACACATCTAGAAGTGTTTAAGCCCGGTTGGACTCCACGTATCTAAAGGAGGAAACTTCTCCTTTAGAGTCTATCACTCTGGCAAATATAACAACGAAGTATCCTTGAACTTAGGAACTTTCACTTATCAGAGATCCAGGATAGACTCGAAGAGAAACCCTAGATATGCAAAAGAGGTAACTTCTATATTGGTGTGACGGCAACCGCCTCACCACCGCCATTGATCATAGTCGACCTAACATCGCCTATAAAAGGCCCCTCACATCGTCCTTCTCAGGACACGATCTCTTCTCTCAAAAAGATCACCCAAAACTCAGAGTTCTCATAACTCGCCCCCAAAAGGATCAATCAATATTCATTCTTTTACCGCAAAGAGCAACCTGACTGTCTTGAGCGTCGGAGCGGTTTTCGAACCCTTTGCAGGTTTTTCCCTCTTTGGGAACAGACGAACAGGAGCAAGGAATCAGGAGCTGGAGCTAGAAGTCAGGAGCTGGAGCAAGAAGCAGGGAGCAGAGAAGCGGAGCAGAGCAGAGAAGCATGGCTGAACAGAGGAATCTCACCTCTCTAAACAGAATATTCTATCATAACGGAGGCTGTCATGCATCAACTCCCCTTTTCATGCTGATTTAACCGGGAGCCAATTTTCGACATCAGTAAGGGCTACCACCGACTGTAGCACTGTACTCCAAATTATGGCACTCCCGCATAGAGTGAGCATATAGCCAGTCAACGATCTCTTCCTATCAAGACCCTTGAGAAATCTAAATCCACAAATCCAACTACCGAACCAGAAGTGTCAGCCCTTCTGTCGTAAACCAGACCAACGTCTTCAGTTCATCCCAGATACCGCAGTATCCATTTCAAATACCTGCCAATGACCTCTCCCAAGTTTGCCTATGTATATGCTGACTACACTAACAACGTCTGAAATATCTTTTATTGTGCAAACCATAACATACAAAATGTTACCTACTACATTTGTATAAGCCACCCGAGACATATACCCAGCCTCTTCATCAATATCCAAAATCTACCTATCTTCCGAAAAATAGCGATTGATAGCTAGAACCATAGCTTCATCACATTCTTTAATGATTGCCAAGACATCACCATCATCGTTTTCTTTTTTTATGATTGTTGCCTCCCCTGGTTTCCTTCTAGGCTCAAGACAATTCTTCTTGAAGTTTCCCTCCTTACAATTAAAGCATCTGTACTTCATAGGTTTCGATTTAGACCTAGACCGACCCTTCCTATTGCCTAGATGCTGCGACCTTTCCCTCACAACCAAACTATCTCCTTAAGTGCTTTCTTTGATTGACCTTCCTCTCAACTCCTAAAGTTCAATGCTGCTTTAACATCCTTCAATGTTGTAGTTGTTTTACCAGACATAAAAGAATCAACAAAGCTTTCATATGATGGTGGCAGGGATGCAAACATTAGTACTGCCTTATCTTCATCTTTAAATTTGACATCTATATTTGCCAAATCTAATAATACTCGGTTGATTTCATCCATATGGTCTTTCAATGATTTTCAATAATTTCCCTTCTAAAATTTGTAAACTAAATAATTTATTCTTTAGATACAAACGGTTAGTTAGAGATTTCGTCATATACCTTGTCTCCAGCTTACTCCATAACCCATTGGTTGTAGTATCCGTCGCTACTTCCCGCAAAACCTCATTGCTCAAACACAACAAAGTCTGTCCACGAGCTCTCTCTATGAGATATTCCTTCTCTGCTTTTGATAACGATTTAGCGATTGTATCCTTCATGTTCAATGTGTTTAGCAAAGCCTGTTGAACTAATACTGCTCGCATCTTAATCTTCCAAAGATTAAAATCAATACTTCAATCAATCTTTCTACCTCGTACTATCTATTTGCTAAAGGTTTTTCCATGATTTCGAGTTTTGAAGTTGTTTGTGCACTAGCCTTGTGAGTAAACCTATAAACAGTGGTCTGAAAATCTAAATCCGATCCGCATTCGTATTCGAATAATCCGACAATTCGGATATGGGATATTTTTTCGGATATCGGTTTCGGATTTGAATATATCTATATCATAACCGAAATAATTCGGTCCGATTTTGACTTTGAATCAACGATTGAGATTCACCCAAGAGACTAAACTAGTTACCAAAGTCTAAAGACCGGGCTTATTATAAACTTCAAACCCTAGCGCAGCTGCATATCTTCTTCTCCTTCTTCTCAATTTCTCTGTAAGATTAAACCTTTTCTAGAGTTTGATTTAATTTTTTTAGGGTTTCTTTGTAATCCTTCGAAGTTTATATTTTTCTGTAACATGGATTGTTGGAGACTTAGAGTTGGACTTAGGGGTTCATTCTCGACTTCTAATCCTTCTTCTTCTCCTTCTTTACAAGTACGTTGTAATGGTTCATCAATCTTTGATATTTCCTTATCTGCTAGATTATTAGGTTATAATAGTTATATGGTTATCAACAATTAAAATTTGAAATCATCCTTTTATGTCTTCGTATGTGATGGATTATTAGGGTATTTTATAATATGCCTAAATCAAGATCAAGTAATGCAGAAACTATATCGATGCATCTTTCTAGGGTTTTTCTTCAACAATGTAGTCTTAAACTGGAGTATCTTGTTAGAATTACACAATTTCTAGGGGTTTTCTGTTTTGATGCTATTATTGATCGATTACATGTTAGTTTTACATATCTTGTTTTTTCTATGTACTAACATTTATGTTTACTGTTTTTTCTATGTACTAACATTTATGTTTACTTTTATCTCCATTTTAAGATGCCTCATTGTCAGGTTACAAGTGGTACAAACTCATCACCAATACACACCACTATGAGCACTAGTATTGAACAACCTGAACCAGGATTAAATGATGTTGGTTCAGGTAATCAGAAAGAACTTGGAAGTGGGGATGATGAGATACAAGTTGTAAGGGAAAGAAAAAAAGAAAAAGAAAATCAAAGTTTGGGAAGATTCTGATCGTGTCGAATTAGGACATAGTCAAGTCCAAGGAACATGTAAGTATTGCAAAAGGAATTTTGATGGTTCTAGTAAAAAAAAGTGACAACTCATTTAATACTCATAAGAAAATATGTTATATGAAGCCTATTAATCGTGATGGTCAAAAGCTTATAACTTCCACAAGTAGTACTAATGAAAAACTCCTAAAATTTGGACCTAGGAAGTTTGATTTGAGCAAATGTTGGATTGTTTTTTCTAACATGGTTGTTTTTCAGATTATCTATTTAATATGGCTAAACATCGGTATTTTCAAGAGTGTGAAATCTATGAGCCCATTAATGAAGTTTTATTCCAGAAATGCTGTTCGGAGTGGTGTTATGAAAGTTTTTGTTAACATGAGAGCTCGCTTGCAAGTAATTCTTGATAATGTTACTTTCCGAGTGAGCTTAACAACCGATTGGTGGACTACTGAACATCAGAACAAAGGTTATTGTTGTCTAACATGTCATTTCTTGGATGATGATTGGGTATTACATAAGAAAGTTATAGCATTTGGTATGGTACCACTTTTGGGTTATGGAGTCTCCTAGTGTTGGTAGCGAAATCTTAGACATCTAATGTCTAACACTAGTATTCCCAGGATCTCATGCATAAGCTAATAATGTACTAAGAAGTTAGAGATTACCTTAATTTCTAGTTTTCCCTCGAACCTTTCCAATCGCTTTTGAGATTACCAAGAGCTAGCTCCAATTGTAGCTCCTCTACTTGGGACACCGAGTCACCTTGATCTCCCACCTTGTTGTTAGCTAGAACTCCAATGGTGGTTAGACGAAGAACACCTTCTTCTTTAGACTAGATAGATAGTTGGGAACTTTTCTTTCTTTCTCTACTTGATGTTTTAGAGGTTGAAAACTTCTAAAGAATTTTCCACACATGATTCTCTTCTAATGATGGCCTTTTATAGAATCCTATGTTAGAGTAAAACCCTAATCAAGTTTCCTTAAAAGGCCAAAGAAGAGGTTTAGGATTTTCACCAAAATAGAAACCTCTTTCTATTTTTCTTTCTTTAATGTGGTCGGCCAAGATAAGCCCTAATAGGGATGATCTGGCCGACCCCTTATGGTATGGCCGACCATGCCTGAGCCGGCCCCCTTAAATGGGCCTTAAGTGTCCCTCAAGTGCCCGACCCGAAACCCCTTTGTTTTGGCCACTTTCACTATCTTTGCCTAAACTTCTTTTAGGCCTTTTGGGCATATTTATGGGTTTAACCTATGCATATATATGTCTCATCCCTCTAGCCATATCTTGTGATCAAGTTGACACTCTTTTGTGTAACCCGATGTAGGATCCGGACGAAGTTAGCCGCGAAACCCTTCATGATTCGACCATCGTAGTTGGTTTCTAGCTTAAGATTACGATCCCTAAATTGTCTGGACTTGATGATCTTCTTCACCAATTGTCCTACCCGACAAATTGCTCGCATTGCATCTTTGGTCGAAGGACATCTCCTTCAGTCTCACGCTTGTACTTAGAACAAGTGCAATGCTCGATTCCCTTGTCAATTTATATCCCATCTGATACGTCACATCCTTTAGACTTTCTGGATCCCGAGCACAATTGTCAAAACAAATGATGAATCACTTAATCTATGTGAGTGTGGCCACGCATTTTCAGTTGCTACTCATCATGGCCTTAAGATACTTTTCCTAATTTGATTAGGATGACACAATCCATTCTTCTACTCCCACTCAGCTTCATGTCTATCATGCATGACCCAGTGTCTGTCTTTATAACCTCCTTTTATGGCTCGACGTTTAACGGAACCAAAGCCAGACATTCCTTACATAAGATGAGTGAAGCACCCGTTTTTTGAGGAATCTCTCCAATATTGTCAATGGGAGGTTTTGACGTTCATCGCTTAAGATGTACTCTCATTCATGGATTATCCAGTATATATTCTCAATCATACACCCACGTAGTCGACTTGAATACCCCATTCAGATAACCCATGAAACAACGTTATATTGTCGATCTCACGCACCAGTGTTCGTAAGTCATCGTTGTCTACACAATGACCTGTACCAGGGAGATGATGATGAAATTACTCCAAGTTCACTTAATAGGGGTTCATTCATCAGATCACGTGTCTGACAAACTTATTTGGCATATTTCATCATTGATGGATTGTCGTTTAAATACTAAACCTAATCTAGACGACGAAATAAACAACGTTTTATTTCCGATAATAAGAGTTTGTAAATTTGAGTTTTCTTCCGTAAACGCCTTTACTCACTCAATTTACTAGTCAAAGTTTATTCCCTGAATATACCTTATGCCTTTGACCTTGTATGATCCCATTCATACTTTGTGTTAGGTGGCAGTTTAGTTAAAACCGGATCTCTATCCGAGTGATACTTTGCCTATTATCAATCATTCGGAGGTTGCCTCCTTCGATTTTCTTTCATACTTTCTAGTACTCCTTTACTAGCATTAAGGCTTCTAAAACTTTAATTTCATTCTTTCGTTTGTAGTTTTTGCAACTGTTCCCGACCCGGAACACTTTCAACCTACTTCCTTCCATATCTGGAAGTTTGCAATGTATGACATGTTCAACTTCTCTTTTCCACTTTGTACTAATAACTCATCCTAATTACTTTCCAAGTCCTTTAGGATGTTATTTAGTTGTGGTCCAGATTATCTTATCTGAATTCGAAGAGTGGCGTCTCGTTATACTTTGAGATGTCTTAGGCGAATGTTAATCATGTCCCACATGACCGATCTTTTGCTAGAGGCAGAAACATCTTTCTTATGCGCGCTTGCTCATTAGGGCCTACTAGGCTTTGACTCTTTCTTAGCTCCATGCCATGAGACTTGGGTTGAATTTCTCTCTTTAGAGTCTTTCGCATTGGACTTTTGAGAATCTTATCGTAGTAAGTTTCTTGACTTGGTCATATCATCTTCCCAATCTATTCTCATAGATCTTTGATTCCCAATAACATTTCATCCTTTGTGTGTGGTCCTTTATTGAGTCATTTTAAATTATTTTCAACAGCTCAATGTTGTTCTCAATCCTAATACGTTCTCTGCATACCAGACCGGAAAATGTGTTACGCCCACTTACCTTCTTGAAAACCCTAGGTTCAAGATTTTCTTCATTCTTTAGGAATCAAACATCTTTCGATTACCTCGCTGTATTGAAGATTCCAACTCTTACTCGTCTGCTTCAGTGCACCGTTGGATTTCCGAAGCATGCGTTTTACTAACCTTTAAAGTCAATAACCTTTTAGACTGTGTTCGGCACACATCTTTCTTCCATAAGTCCTTTAAGGAGGATGGTTTTGGCTATCATGCGTTAGTGTGATCTTTATGGTTTTAGGCTTTGAGGACGAATGTAAAGATTCTCATCTTACTTCTGGAAACACCCTGTTTCTATCATTCTCAATTTTCTTCTCTAGAAAACTAATTTTGCGTCCAATAGGTTTTACTATATTGACCAAATTTTCAAGTTTCCAACTTGATCTAATATGAATTCTATTTTGATCAGTTGGCTCTGAGCCAATTTCAGAGTTAGGTTATGTTTCTGCGCAGATCCATGGCTTATTGTCTTTTATCAGTAAGATTTCAATCTTCTGAGCTAGATAGATAAGCTATTATGACCTAAAAGGGTTGTGAACAACAAGTGAAATATTCTCAACTCTTTGAGACATTTCTTATTTGAGACACTGTCAATTCCTTGAGAGTTCTCTTGCAAATCTATTTCGTCTTGTGCTGTAGGTATTTAGAGTTTTTTTGTTTTACCTTTATTCCCCCTTTCTAGGAACCACGATTTTACTGTTCTCAACAGTTTTGTTGCTCTTTGTCGAACTTATTCGACTTGTGCTTTTCTCATGACTTTTCCTCATGACTTTTCTTCATGGTCGAACTAATTCGATTTGTACTTTTCTCTCAGTTATCCTTCTAAACTAATTGTTCTTCGTTGAACCAATTTATTAGGAGGATACCATCACGAGAAACAACAACGTGTTCTCTAATTGGTTGTGGAAAAGCCCCATAATTTCTTCTAAAGAAATTGCGTCAAAATTTGCTAATTTTGTGCCTTCTAAACCAGTTACATGGCTTTAGTATTAGACGAAATAGGTTTTGTGTGGGAAGCTGTGTCTAGACTTAACATTTAAGAGGACAAGGCTGACTTCAGTTTTTTATCCCTTTGGACTGTTCCAGCTGGATAGGTCTGAAGTGTAGTAAAAGTTTATGACAATCAACCTCTGTGTCTGACTCAAATGTCATCTATCCTTACATAAGATTCTACTCTCTTGTCAATGCAATTCTCCGCTTCATTCGAGAAAACTAATTTTATGGGTTAATTCCGTTTTGGCCCCACAAGTGTCCGACAGTTCGATTTGGCCTCTAAGGGCCAATTTTTTTACCAAATTATCCTCAGGGGCTAAAACGGAATTATTTTTAATTTTTTTTTGTAAAAAGACAAGGCTACCTCACCTCCTCTTATTTCCTCCATTTCATCAATTCATAACATCTCACATCCATGTCATATTTCCATCTCATCATCTTCTCCGATGAAGGTCGCCCGCCGGCTAGCGAATTTTTTCGGCGGCCTTTAAACATAATTTTTTTTCTTATTCTTTCTCTCTTTTTCTTCTTCTTTCTTCTCTCTCTTCCTCTTCTTCTTCCTTTCACTTCTCTTTCTTTACTCTCTCTATCTCTTTATCACACTCTCTCTCTCTCTTTACCACTATTTCTCTCGTTACCACACACTCTCTCTCTTTACCACTCTTTCTCTCTACCTACTGTCCGGCGAAGGGTAGGATCCCCTTCCCCGGACGTTTGGAACCAGATTTTGAAGGCTTGGAAACCAGGCCGTGAAGGTCTGGTTTACAGACCTTCGTCTAGATCGGGAACTCCAGATTTGTCTGGATCTGGAACTCCAGATCCAGATGAAGGTTTGGAAACCAGATGTCCAGCAAAGGGAGTCCTCCCCTTCGCCAGACAGTAGGTAGAGAGAGAGAGAGAGTGGTAAAGAGAGAGAAAGTGGTAAAGAGAGAGAGAGAGAGAGAGAGTAAAGAAAGAGAAGTGAAAGGAAGAAGAAGAGAGAGAAATAATAAGAATTTTTATTTTATTTTTTTATGTTTGAAGGTCGCCGAAAAAATTCGCCAGCCGGCGACCTTCATCGGAGAAGATGATGAGATGGACGTATGCCATGGATGTGAGATGATATGAATTGATGAAGTGGAGGAAATAAGGGGAGGTGAGGTGGCCTTGTCTTTTTACAAAAAATTTAGAAATAATTTTGTTTTGACCCCCGAGGATAATTTGGTAAAGAATTTGGCCCTTAGGGGCCAAATCGAACTGCCGTACACTTATGGTGCCAAAACGGTGAGTTGGTCACAAATTGGGGGCCAAAAAAAATTAACCCTAATTTTATTTGTGAAGCACTCTTGGTTATTTTGGAAAACTAATCCTCATTACATTCTGTAGGAATGATCCTGTTTATGAGTTACATGTATCTTATGATTCAAGATCATATGATTTATTGATGCTTCCATATTACAGGTGTAACCAAGTTTAGAATTTGTTGGTATAATTTGTTAATTTAGCACTTTAAAACATCTCAATATAGAACTAAACTTCCTTATTGATTCTCCATAATACTTAGTTCAGAGATGATGTCGTCTAGAAAATAAAACTTAATTTAGATTAGTGCCTAAAGAAGACTTCGATTCCTTTCTGCATCCTTAGCAAGAATGGCTTACGCTGCCTTTTGGATCTTTTCTCCTTTAGCTAAATACTTAGTTCTCTGTTGCTCATGTACATTCATAATGATAAGAGTATTAGGCATCCAATACCGGAACGGGATTTCACAGTATTTGTTAAATTAACATCCAATGTTTATACCTGATCCAGAAATCACTATTCTGTTCTTCTTATCCTCCTGTAATATAGGGCAGATTCTCTTCTAATGGCCCTTTCCATCTCAATAGAAACACTTGGTGTCAGAAGGGGAACTCTCATGCTTGGTTTTAGCAACTTGCTTGCCTTTCCCTTTGGACGCTTGTTTCTTCTTCCATTTTAACCTTTTGTTCTTCTGAACCATGAGAGCCTCGTTCTTTGGTTCCATCATTGCTACTTCTTCTTCGGCTGCTAGAAGCATTGCATGAATATCCTCTAAGGTTCTTTGGTTCCATTTGCGTTGTAGTTCATCCTGAACGGATCAAAACCACTATGAAGGGAATATAGGATTATATCGACAGCTACCCATTGGACAACTGAAGAACCAAGCTCTTCCATCCTCGTAAAGAATTCAATCATTTGCCGAACATGAAGCCCTACTGGTTTTCCTTTCTCGAGGCGCATGTCCTAGTTGTCACATACCTCTCCAATCTCGGCTTCTTTTAGAACAATTCCTTAAGTTCCCGATTTATGGTGCGAACATCCATGTTATTGAACTGGTCCCGAAGAGCAGTAACTATGGGTACTGACATAATGGACTTTACTGGTTCTGCCCTCTCCCGATTATCCTTTTCATGCTCTCTCTCAGTCGAAATATCATCCAATTTCGGAATTGGAGTGTCTGGGACATTTGGTTCATTTTCTAATCTGAGAAGTATTTCTCGATTCCCCCTTCCTGGAGGGAGTTTTTTCTATTCATTACCTCCTTGATGAGTGAATTAAGGTTGAACCCGCTTTCTTTTTTAAGGGTTCTAGGGGTATCTCATACACCTAATTATCTAGTGTTGTTAGCGGAATCTCAAACATCTCTATGTTTAACACTAGTTTCCAGGATCTATACATGAACATATCAATGAACTAGAATGGAAAGAAGATTACCTCTTAATCGCTTTCCCACGAACTAAATCCCGACCAGTATTCGGAAGATAAGAGCTCCAAGTGTAGCTCCTCTACTTGAGACACCGAGTATATAACTTGAACTCCCTCCTTTCAGTCAGCTAGGACCTCCTTGAAGGTTGAGATGAAGAACTCCTTCTTCTTGACTAGATACTTGAGAAAACTCCTTTTCTCTCTCTCTCTGAGATGTATATACTGAAACTCTTTCAGTTGACAGTTTCTCCTCTTGAGAATTATCTCTAGAATTCTTCTCTTGAATTCTTGAGTCTCTCAGAAGTCCCTTCTTTAGGTTGTCTAATTAGGTATATATAAAAATCCCTAGAAAAGGTATTAGACCCAAACTAGGATTCCTAAAACCTAATTACAATGTAACTTCCAAAATTACCCTCTTTAGGGTTCCCATGAGTGGCCGGCCAACGTAGCCCATTATGGGCTTCCTTGGTCGGCCCACCTAAAGCCTTTCCGGGCCTCCCTTTCGGGCCCAGACATATTTATAACTCTTCGAACTTCTCCGAACTAATGTGGACTTACCAATAATGGATCCAATCCACTTATTTGCCATTCTTTTTCTAGTCAATTCTCTCCGTTCAAATCATTACTCTTATGTGTAACCCTTGTAGGATCCGGTCTATGTTAGCCGTGGATTACCGAAGTTATCCGTCGATCGTAGTTGGTTTCTAGCTAAGCATTACGACCCCTAATTGGACCAGACTAATGATCTTCCGAGTAAGGTCATTAAGATCCTATTCGCCAAACTATACGCATTGCAACCTTGGTCGAAGGACACTCCTTCGGAAGGATACCATTCCTTCTGACTGAGGCAATATATCCTTCAGTCTCCCACTTGTACTTAGAACAAGTGCAATGCTCGATTCTCATGTTTTTTCGTATCTCATCTGATATGTCATATTTATCATACTCTCTTGATCCCGAGAACAACTTCCAATCCAAATGATTAACTCTTAATCCATTTGAGCACGGCCATGCATTTTTCAGTTGTTTCTCATCAAGTGGTCCGGAGATACTTTGTCCTGATTTTACTCAGGAAAACATATTCCATTCTTGTACTCCCACTCAATTTCATGTCTATCCTGTCTCCCCCAGTAATCCTCCTTTATAACCACTTTTTACGGCTGACGTTTAACGGTACTAAAGTTCGACATTCCTTCCATAAACTGAGTGAGTACTCATGTTTTGAGAAATCTCTCCAATTTGCTTAAATGAGAGTTATGACAACTCACAACTTCAACTCTTGAAGTACTCTCATTTGGCGGGTTGCCAGTGTATCAACTATACACCCATGAAGTTGACCTTGAATACTCCTATTCCCATAACCCAAGAAACAGTGTTATCTTGTCAATCACTCATCCTAGTCTTCTTAAGTCATTATTGTCCAATTAATGACCTGGACCACGGATCGTATGATGGTGTGCTTCCATGTTCACTTAGTAGGGTTTCCTTCATTAGATCACGTATCTAATAAACCTACCTGGAACACTCCATCATTTTGGACTGTCGTCTAAATTCTAAACCATAATTTAGATGACGAAATAAACCAAGTTTATTTGGATAACAAGAGTCTGTAAAATTTGAGCACCCGCGTAAACTCCTTTACGTTCTCAATTTTACAAGTCTTCTTAGGATACTTATACCTTGATCCTAATCCCTTAGATTCGTGCATCTCCATGATCGATCTAAGGTGACAGTTTAGTTTCATTTTCACTTCGCTTTGTTATTATCTTGCTTTCGAACCCCTTCGTAAGCTTTTATGATAATATCAGTTTCTCCCACTGAAATCAGTACTTCCCAAGTTCTAATTTTATTTTCTTATCTAGTAGAGTTAGTAACGACTCCCAGCATGAAAAACTCTTTTCCATCTGTTTGTCCTTCCAAAAAGATTCCTATCTTTATTTTCGGAAGATTACTTTTATGACTTTCTTCAATCTTCTGACTTGTATGGGTGACGACATCATTTGTACTCCAAGTATTTCGCAGATGTTCGGGTAGACAACAATCATCTCATGATCGTTCTTATGTTTTCAAACGTAAATGTCTCTCTCATGTTTATCACGGGAGATGGGTAGAATCTCTCTCCAATAGATCTTCTATTCAAATCTCTTCAAAACTCCTTTTGAACGAGTCTTTATCATCTTCTGATCTATCGCCATAGACTTCGATGCTCATAGTTAATTTACCTTCGTCTTTTGTCCTTTCGAGTATGTCTTCTACATACAGGACTTGAAACTAGCTTGTTTCACTCCCACTTACCTTCTTGTCGAACAAGACTTAACCATTCTTACTCTTATCTCTTTGGATTTCTGGTCCAATTTCAGAGTGGTTCCACTATAGTCTGTTTGAATCTTCCCACGACTCATTGGAGTTTTTGAGCAAATTTGACAACCTTTCTTAACTCCTTAAGAGGTTTCTAGACGATTTGTCCCTTATTCCCAAGGTGACATCCCTAGTAAGGCGAGTAACTCCTTATTCCCTTTTGTTGCTCTTATCGAATTCAATTCGAATATTTTCCTCCCACTTGTCTTAATTGAAGGACCCTTCCTATCATTTAAGACACCATCGAGAGCAACAATCCCATTGTGTTTCGATGATTTGTGAGAAAACTCCGTTCTTCCTTTTGAAGAACTTATGTCTATCACGCTGTAGACATTTGAATAAATGACTAATTTTTAGAACTCCTTCTAAAAAATCCATATTCGTATGGACTCAATTATTCACTATAGCTTATTCTAGATTTTAGTGGGTTGGCAGATTCGTATTAGACTTTTATGCTTTTTGGAAGATTGATGACTTTCGAACTTATGATCTCATCATATTCTTTAGTCATTTCGACCCATTTCTTGATTTAAGATTGGTTTCTAAAACTTTTCCAAAATCTAGTTCTTAGTCCATTCTAGTCACATTAACCGTAGGTTTTTATGTCTAACATGAGTTTCTACGATTAATTGACCTCTGTTTTGTCATAAGAGATCTTGTCAGATTTATTTGTCCAAACCATGATTAACTATTGTTGAGAGATACGTGATCAAACAACTTTAGTTTCATTCATGTTCTTTCAAGTTTATTTGACTAGATTAGAATGACTAAGTCGGATCGCTTGGTATAATTCTTTAAAAGTTAAATAGGCTCTTTTAAGAACATCATAAAATACTAAATATTTTATTCACTCCCATAATCTCATTACAGAGTCAATGTTCTAAAAGAAAAATAATACTAAAACTGGTTTAAAGTAATGCCTATTTAGTCTATGATCCTTGTTGAGCTTTTCCAGCAACTCTTGCCTTCTTAGCTTTTGACAGGTTCATCTCCTCTTCAATAAATACTTAGCTCCCACTTGCTTCTGTCATTCATAATGATAAGAGTCTTTTAGGTATCACATACCTTGAGGAAATAGTATTTAATTGAATAACTTTTAATAATTTTTACCTTGTCCGGAACTCCCAGTTCCGTTCCTTTTGTCTTCCAGGAATTTTGGACAGTTTCCTTTCCAATGGCCTGTGCCATCGCAATAGAAACACTTGGAATCAGAATGGGTACCTTTGTTCATGGCAACTTGTTTGCCTTTCCCTTTGCCCATTTTCTTCTTTTTGAATTTCTGTCCCGTCCTTCTTAAATCCCCTTTCTTTGTGAACCATCAGAACTTCTTTCTTAGGTTCAACTATTGCGATGTTCTCTTCGGTTGTCTGGAGCATAGCGTGTAGTTCTTCCAGAGATTTATCCCATCCATTCATATTATAGTGCATTCTGAATTGACTGAATCCATTATGAAGTGAATGTAGGATAATATCAGTGGCGAAATCTCGGCCATTGTCGACTCCCATCGATTCAGTTTTTCAAAAAGACTAATCATTTTGAAAACATGTGGCCCTACAGGCTTTCCCTTTTCAAGACGCATATCCAATATCGTCCTTGAAGTTTCATACCTCTCCATTCTTGACTTCTTTTGGAACAAATTCCTAAGGTGTCGTATCATGGTGTAGGCATCCATTTCTATGAACTTATCTTGAAGATTAGGTTCCATGGTTGCCAACATGAGGCATGTTATGGGTTCAGACCTTTTCCGAATATTTCTTTCTTGCTCCCTTTCTTGTTCAATCGAATCTTCATTGAGAACAGGAATAGGTGTGTCTAACACGTTTGCCTTATGTTCGGATCTTAGGACAAGTCCCAGATTCCGTTCCCATACCATAAAGTTGTCACCATTCAACTTTTCTTTCTCCAGAAGCCAACGTATGCTGCTGGAGTCTTTTGTCGTCATAATTAAACTACATGTAAGAAATGCGAAAGTGATTAAACTTGTTATCCTGACAATTTTCTTAATTTTCCTATATTATTCTATATTTGTTGTCCCCTAAGAATAATATAATTCCAAGATCCCATTCCTTCGAAATTAAGCGTACTATGGCACTGCCCTTAGTTCGTTGTCCTGGGTGAGTAACATCTTACTGATCATACTCCTATGATTCTTGGTTAACGAATTCAACGTTTAAACGTTAAATCGTCCTTTAGCCCCGAAATCTAAAACCCTTTTGCTGACTTGTTGAGAATAACCATTTAGACATGTAGACCTCTTCATAGATCTACCCGTATTGTCCCGAGGTAAAAGATGGCACCCTGCTTTGGCATGACCCACCATCGATGAACAAGGGCTCAACAGGTGTCTTAATCTGGGTAGGCTTTACTCAAAATTCTTTTTGGGACTTATTACGTAATTTATCAAGTTGCGCTACTGTGAACTCTAGCATAACCATTCACGATTTATTACGTAAAAGTTTATGTGAGTTTGCGTAATGATTTGTTAAATCTTAGTATTACCCCTTAAAAGATCTCATCTTTTAAGTTTATTTCTTGTTCGCCTATGGTTCATTTGGATTCGTATCCAAGAACCTCTATTGACTACTCCCACTTGAACCATGATCTCATCGTTCGGTTCCTCAATAGATTCTAAGACCCTATACTCTAAGTATTATTCGGGCACAACCACTTGTGCTTAGAACAAGAAACGATAATCTTATCTAAAGGTATACTATTCTACGCAATCACATACATCCATACATACAATAATATGACATTCATAATAAACAAAGTATGTATCCTAGATTCGTTTCTAGGTTTGCTATGTCTCGTATAGCTAATTGTGGGAAATTGTGACATCTCTATGTCTAATGGGCTCTAAAGTTTGTATTCAGGATACTCAAACTAAAAGCACATTATGTCTCTTCCTTAATTGTTTCCTAAGTCAATATAAGGAAAAACTCCGTTCGGGCTCTCCTATAACCCGGGTCAATGTCGGAAAAACTATGCTTGGAACCGGGAGAAAAAGGTCTGAAAAAACTCCCACTAAGGTCAAGGCCCAAAAGCCCTCGAGTCAAACTCAAAAAGACCTAAGTCAACCCTGGTCAAGGTCCTTTGACTGTTCTCGGGTCAACACTTGACTTAGCCTAATCAAGGTCCGGACCATGAGACAGCACGTTCCTGTCGTGCTCAGTCTCCCGGGCAGACGCGTCCTAGCCTAGCTAGACGCTTCTGGCCTAGGACAGACCATAGGCATCTCGAATGAGATGTCTAAGATGCGTCCTGGACGCGGCCTACACGCGTCCAAACCATCGGGTCAGGTATATCTCCTCTTGGATGCTCAGTCCAAGAGGTGTTGGAACTTTGAGACGCGTCCCATACGTGTCTCGGGCTGGGACAGCACATAGGCCATCTGGGATGCTCAGTCCGAGATGCACTTGTGCATCACAGTCGCGTCCCAGACGCTTCTGTGCACGGACGGCACGGGCATCCTGCACGGGATCCCTACTGGACGCGTCCAGATGCGTCCTAGACGCTTCTGGATGCTCCGGTCGCATCCCAGGTGCGTCTAGAAGCTTCCAGTCGCATCTTAGATGCGTCTGGTCGCTCCAGATGCATTCTGGATGCGTCTGGTGCTCTGTCCAGTGTCCCGGTCCTAGACCGAGACTTAATAAGATTCCCTCGAGCGCGTCCTAGACGCGTCAGGGATGTCCGAGACGCGTCTGTCTCGGACTCCTATTCCGTCTCGGACTGGGATATCCCAGACGCGTCTTCCACGCGTTGGGACGTCCGAGACCCGAGAGTCTCGGACTCCTAGTCCATGTTGGACTGGGATATCCCATACGGATCCTAGACGCTCTGGGATGTCCGAGACCCGAGAGTCTCGGACTCCTAGTCCAACTCGGACTAGGATTCCCGGTCCTTCACGGACTCATGGGATTTCCAGTCCGTGTCCCACCCGGTCTCGGACTAGCTGTCCGAGACGTGCTGGTCTGGCCCGAACGCGTCCTGGCCAGTCCGGCCAGCTGGGTATCCAAAATTTTTTGAAATCCTAGTGTTCCAACTGATTTCTTTACTGTTTTTCTTTGTTCCAGCTGCTGTTAGGTACTGTTTTTGACAAATTCATCAACCAATCTTCATGGTTTTGATGATTTTTATTAAAAAAAACTTAAAACCTAAAGCTTGTTTATGAAAACCCTTTCCATAAAACTATGTTTTTAGTGTTTTAGGTCATTGAATCACATTCAAAACCCTAATTGATCTAATCAAAATATGCTTGAATCTCCATTCAAACACCATAAACACTATTATCTAGTTGTTCAAGTTTGAATCTAATTCGTCTAGTCAAAGATAGTTCATGCAAACGGCTCGTGATGCCACTGAAGGGTTCTAGGGGTATCTCATACACCTAATTGTCTAGTGTTGTTAGCAGAATCTCAAACATCTCTATGTTTAACACTAGTTTCCAGGATCTATACATGAACATATCAATGAACTAGAATGGAAAGAAGATTACCTCTTAATCGCTTTCCCACAAACTAAATCCCGACCAGTATTCGGAAGATAAGAGCTCCAAGTGTAGCTCCTCTACTTGAGACACCGAGTATATAACTTGAACTCCCTCCTTTCAGTCAGCTAGGACCTTCTTGAAGGTTGAGATGAGGAACTCCTTCTTCTTGACTAGATACTTGAGAAAACTCCTTTTCTCTCTCTCTCTCTCTGAGATGTATATACTGAAATTCTTTCAGTTGACAGTTTCTCCTCTTGAGAATTGTCTCTAGAATTCTTCTCTTGAATTCTTAAGTCTCTCAGAAGTCCCTTCTTTAGGTTGTCTAATTATGTATATATAGAAATCCCTAGAAAAGGTATTAGACCCAAACTAGGATTCCTAAAACCTAATTACAAGGTAACTTCCAAAATTACCCTCTTTAGGGTTCCCATGAGTGGCCGGCCAACATAGCCCATTATGGGCTTCCCTAGCCGGCCCACTATGGGCCTAACCGGCCATGTAATGGCCGACCCCTTGCCTAGGTCGGCCATCACATGGCCGGCTGATGTGACATGAAAATGTCACATTTGGAGAGCCTAACTTAGACTAATTATTCCTTTTCGAGTGTTATCAATAACATTTTATGTGTTTTTCTTGTTTAGGTATCATATTTGGAATAAAGAACTTAATTCGGAATAAAGGAAGCGAATTATCACTATCATTTCATGTACCCAAAACGAGAGAAAAAGACTTCAAACAAATCAAATGAGAAGAGGAGTCAAAGACGAGTCCAACGGTGAAAACGGAAGTCCATTCCGAGTTCGGACGGGGAAGTTGTGAAAGAAAGAAGTCGAGGTTCGGTCTTAAAACAAAGATTCTATGAAGGCACCCCCCTTGATTTCCAAGTGTAGATTAAAGCCTAAGTCTAAAACCCAAGAGCCTAGATATGAAGGAATAAAACCCAAGCCCAAAGAAGATGAAAGAAGGAAGAGATTTTGGAGGCACCCAATGGACTCAAGTTTGAGTCAAAGTCAAGGTTGACTAAGTCTAGGGTTTGAGTCAAATACACTATTCATCTTCTTCCTCATTCATCATCTTCTAGCTTGGACAACAAAGAGGCAAGAGAGAAAAGGAGGCTAGGGTTGGGTGTTCTTGGTGGAAGTTCTTGAGTTTGAAAGAGAGGGAAAGAAAGAGAGGAAGGAGGAGTAGCCGGCCTTAGCTTGGCCGGCCAAGCTAGGCCGGAACAAGCAGCTCGGGCTAAGGTAGCAGCAGCCGGCAAGGGGACGTGCACATCCGGCAAGGCAGCTGCTGTTCGCGTCCTTCAACACACGGGAGAAGAGCAACAGCTACACGGGACTTCAAGGACCCGGCCAGCTGCAACTCCGGCAGCAGCTTAGCCTCTCTAGGCACGGGTTCTTGCTCGGGAAGCACGGGACGCGACTTGGGACTCAAGCACCAGCTCGGGACGGCCAAGGGACGGGTGATCTTAGCTCGGGACAGCACACTTGTGGTCGGAATTTCTCTTATCTTGCCCGGATCTTTCATGACATTTCCGGCCACTTCCTTAGCCGGAAATCTTAGGGCTTTTGTTCATCATCTTGTTGTGTGGCTACCCCTTGTGTTTGATTTGGTTTTTGGTTGAATTTGCTTAGAGAGAGAAAGCTTGGTGAAGCTTTAATGGTGGTTTGAGAGAAATGGAGAAGATGATGGTGGTCGCTATGGGGAACCCAGAAAATTGCTAAGGGGAGATCAGCTGCAACTAAAAACTCATCTTTTCCGACAATCTTAGCCTCGAACCACATCGAAAAAGGGGGATTCTCTCACCATTTCCTTTCCATTTCTTATTCAATCACCATGTTTAGCTAACTTTAGTTGTCGATTATATGAGATGAAATGTGATGAATTCGTGATTGTGTTTAATATGATTTGATGTTTTGATTATAAATTGATGTTCATTTATTTCGATTATCGTTTTGATCGTATTTTCATGTTTCTTGTCAAGCACTTCACATAGTTAATAGACGAAACGAAGTATTCGATATCGATCGTAGTCTAAGTCATAATTTCATGTGTCTTGTCATGCACTTCACATAGTTAGGAGACTAGACAACACTTTCGTTGACTCGGGATTAACCGAATTAGGCGTTTGTTTGACTAAGTATGATCTCCGGATATACGTAGTGCTTATAGACATCACCTTAGGAGTCGAACATCGATTATACTTTGAAACATTAGATCGGACTACACATAGTCGTAGATTTATCATTATGGATTCCCGGACTTCGACACCTCTCTCGCTTATTTGTTGCCCGAATCGAGTCTTACCGTCTCCCGACTCTTGTTCCTCCGACACTTCTCTCGAATCTCTCTCGCCCGTTTACTTTTATTATTTAGTCTAGTTTCATTTGTTTTCTTGTTTTGTTACCCTTTCAATCCAAAACCCCCCATTTATCCTTGTTTCTCTTCTTTTTAGTCTAAGTTAGCCTTTAATATCTAGACAGAGGGATAAGACCCTTCGATATCCACACTACCTTCCTATCCTTGGATCGATCCCGGCTTTGCCGGATTACTACTTGATACCTCCGCTTGGGTGTGCAACCTTTTCGGGTGCATCAAGTTTTTGGCGCCGGGGTTAGGTTTTAGTGGTTTGGATAACGTTAGTTGTTTTGTTCATTACTTTAGTGTTATTTGCTTCTTAGACGTCTTTATTTTATTTTGTACTTTCTTAATTTCATTTTCTTTTAGGTACCATTACAAGAAAATAGCCAAAAGTGACATAAAGGCGAAGGAAAAGGAAGGAATCAAGAAGCTAAGGAGGAAAAACGGACGAAACGAAAGGAGCATTTGCTAGTATCGCATTCTAACTCTTCCTTTTTTACTTGTGCGTGATTGTTTAGTTCTATTAGTGTTAGTCTCCATTCTGTCATTGTGTGTTAGCATCTTTGAAGATTGTGAAATCATGGCAAGTTTGTCGTTTGATGATGATGATGATGACATTATTCTAACTATTTCTCACACTAGTGAACCACCTAGAAGTCTCCAAGACAATAGACATGCATATAGGCACGGTCCGACTAGTGATAGGAATAGGCGAGTTGAGCCTGACCGACCTAGGATGACCATGGGCGAATATCGACAAATGTATGGAGTCGGTCAGACTAGTAATGAATATGGTCTTAGGGATTATGAGCATGAGGGTAACCAACCCCGTAGGAGTCTTCGAGACTATCAACAAGCATTTGGGATGACCACACCTTCATATATGAATTTTCCATTTGATGATGACCGTAGTTCTATTACCATTGATCGACCACGTCGAAGTCTTCGTGATTTTCGACGAGCATATATGAACGGTTCATTTAGTGATGGAAATTCCCGACTCGATGATTCCACTCAAAGAGTCGAATCTATGTATTTACATGAAGGTAGGGAAGAAAGGATCATGGAGACCATTAACCCGGTTTATGCCATTTGTGCGAGCTTAAATCATTTGACCGAGTATTGTCCCATGATCCGTGTTCCGGGAGAGTCTTCATCTAGTTATACTCACGTGCCTCATTACGAGGAGACTTCTGAAGATAGTCTTCAAGCATTTTTTGAGTACCAGACTAGATTTAATCGAAATGTAACTGAGATCACGGAATTGATGCTCAAAATTGTTGATAGAATTGAGTCAGAGCTTATCGTCGACGAGGAAGGGGTTTTCCCACCCCAAACTCAAGAGGAGACTAGGAATGATGGTGAGGGTAATACACCTAACCCTAGTCTTAATTTAAATGTCGAAGATGCTCCTGGTAGACCCTTTGAGCATGAATTGATCGATGACCCTTATTGCTCGCTACCTGGACCATTATCGTCTCACCATGATAGGATTACACTAGACTTCGATGTTCAAAATGATGGCTATATAAGCAAGTTTGGGAATGACACTATTCTGAACTTCCCGAGTTTTGACACTTGTAAGGAGTCAGTCTTAGATGCCATGTTAGGAAGGCCTGATATTATAACTGACTGCGAGGCTCTAGATGCCTTTGAGGATATTGATGACGTAATAGTTAGAGACATGTTGGATAATTTGTCAGACCATTTACCTAAGGAAATCATGGACCTTAACTTGGTCCCCGAGCCTACTGCATTACCCTTAGAGCCTAGTCTGACCTTCCACATAATCTCAGACTCGATCATTGATCCCTTTTGGGACATTTCAGACGTCTTCCCGAAGACGTCTATAGACATAGTGGATGTTTTATCCACTAAGCTTGCATATGATTTTTTACCTTCGACTGACCTCGTGACCCTACACATATACGTTGATCCTTTTGATGACTTCTTAGTTGTCGCTCCTTGTATTTATGCCTACTTAGTGGATTGTGCACCCACTAAGTTTGGGGATGGCTTCTTTTCGTTTGTCGTCTCACGTGCACTTCTTTACTTTGATATTATTGTGAGACGATTAGCACCTGTATATATCTTTCTTTGGGTTGATCCCCAAATCTTTCGTCTCTTGCTATATGATCGTTAGGCAAATTGAGATGGGCCTTGATGTTTGTGGGTAACATCTCTGGAAACCCTCCGCGAGACATAACTCGTGCTCTTGTGTGAAAACAAGAGAATCAAAGGCTAATTACATAGCTCAATGCAATCGTGTATACCCGCGTTAGTGGTAGACTTTATATGGTCATGTTTCTATGTGCTTCATTCTTATGATATTTGTTGATATTTTAGGAGCATTTCTTATATGTTTTACTTCTAAGGCGTGGTTTGTTCCAAGTTTGGGGATGGCGCGAGCTCGACATCAACTTGGAACCTCTTTATACATGAGCCTTTGTAGTATCATCCTTTATCTCCTTCGGTTATGGTAATATCTCTCCACTCTTCTCTTTAAATTGATGTGCCTCTTTATCTTTTGGTGAGTGTATGCTTAGAACATTGAGGACAATGTTAGTTTTAAGTTTGGGGATGCGGGATATGACCATAACCAATGCATGACCATGGGTTTCAAAGACAAAAGGGTTCAAATTAGCCAAAATTTGAAAAATTTTGAACATTTTGAGTAGATTTGCATGTGATTATAGTGATAGTTTTAAGAATGTTGATGCATATGTATCGAGTTGATGGGTTTTGTGATTGCTAATGGTCTTTGTATGAAAGTCGAGTCTTTGAGTGTTTGTGTTATACTATGGGAGTAACATCTTAGTGAAAAAGAAACATCTCTAAGAGACCTAGAGTAGTCATTAGTGGGGACTTAACCCATGTGAGAGCTCAAAGCCTAAATTGTCCTTCGAGTGTACTCTTCCGCGCTAACTCCGAGTAGAATGAAGAGCTACTCAACCTCGTACCTATTAAAAGAGCTCATTTGATCTCGTGTGCTCAACTTCCTTAGCCACTAGGAGTGACATTAGGATAGCGAATTAACCTTGTCCTTGTAGTCTATGAAACCCGATGAGAATGCCAACTAGAGGGAGGCGGATACTCCATTACCATCATCATCTTATATCCCGAGAATGAAGACATGAGAAGAAAAGAACGAAGAATGTCAAAAGCAAGTATGAAAGGAAAAAAAAAAGTTGATTGTACGAATATAGTATTGTGCGAGTTATGTTTGTTTTATGTGATGTTGTGTTGTGAAAAAAAAAAGTGAAAAAGTGAAAAAAAGAAAGAAAGAAAGACAAAAAGAAAAAAAAATGAATGATGAATAAAGTTGTTTATGTTATGTTTTGAGCATGTTAGCTCTTTTGTGTGAGTGATGTGATTGTATATATGTGTGTTTGTGTGTATGTTCATGAATAAGTATTCGAAGCAAGAAACGAATGTGGAAATGCTTAAGAGGTTTTATCATGAAGAGTTCGACATTCTCGGGAATCCACCACCATCATCCATTTCTAGTATCCGTTAACCTTTAGAAGGCATTCTTAGAGGGTAGAATGGGTGAGAAGGGCGAGTGAGCTTCCCCACTCTATTTAGTGTCTACTTCCTTTTCGAAGATCATTCGTTCCAAAATGTTGTCCTCACCCCTTTTTATGTGTTGGGTCCATGTTAGTGATCACACTCACACATACGAGCGAACCATTCTTGAGTGATTTCATATTTGGAGTGTATGTCTGTGAGGCCGAAGTCGAGGCGAAATGTACTAACTTAGGAATCAAGGTTTTGTGACTTCGGAACATAGATGTTGCTCGTTATGGTATGACACGCTTAAACCCTTTACTATATGAACCATGTTTATCTATGATTTGGATTTTGGACCCTTGTGTATTTGAAACCACGATGTTTGTTGGTGTCATCTATGGAAACCCTCACGAGACGACACTCGTCCTCTAGGGGTAACCTAGAGGTTTAAAGGCTTGTTGCACACGCTAAATGCAACCGGGATGCCTCCGAAAGTGAGTTAGGCTTTTATTTTGTTTTATTTGCTCGAGGACTAGCAATGTTTAAGTTTGGGGATCTTGATGTGACATGAAAATGTCACATTTGGAGAGCCTAACTTAGACTAATTATTCCTTTTCGAGTGTTATCAATAACATTTTATGTGTTTTTCTTGTTTAGGTACCATATTTGGAATAAAGAACTTAATTCGGAATAAAGGGAGCGAATTATCACTATCATTTCATGTACCCAAAACGAGAGAAAAAGACTTCAAACAAATCAAATGAGAAGACGAGTCAAAGACGAGTCCAACGGTGAAAACGGAAGTCCATTCCGAGTTCGGACGGGGAAGTTGTGAAAGAAAGAAGTCGAGGTTCGGTCTTAAAACAAAGATTCTATGAAGGCACCCCCCTTGATTTCCAAGTGTAGATTAAAGCCTAAGTCTAAAACCCAAGAGCCTAGATATGAAGGAATAAAACCCAAGCCCAAATAAGATGAAAGAAGGAAGAGATTTTGGAGGCACCCAATGGACTCAAGTTTGAGTCAAAGTCAAGGTTGACTAAGTCTAGGGTTTGAGTCAAATACACTATTCATCTTCTTCCTCATTCATCATCTTCTAGCTTGGACAACAAAGAGGCAAGAGAGAAAAGGAGGCTAGGGTTGGGTGTTCTTGGTGGAAGTTCTTGAGTTTGAAAGAGAGGGAAAGAAAGAGAGGAAGGAGGAGTAGCCGGCCTTAGCTTGGCCGGCCAAGCTAGGCCGGAACAAGCAGCTCGGGCTAAGGTAGCAGCAGCCGGCAAGGGGACGTGCACATCCGGCAAGGCAGCTGCTGTTCGCGTCCTTCAACACACGGGAGAAGAGCAGCAGCTACACGGGACTTCAAGGACCCGGCCAGCTGCAACTCCGGCAGCAGCTTAGCCTCTCTAGGCACGGGTTCTTGCTCGGGAAGCACGGGACGCGACTTGGGACTCAAGCACCAGCTCGGGACGGCCAAGGGACGGGTGATCTTAGCTCGGGACAGCACACTTGTGGTCGGAATTTCTCTTATCTTGCCCGGATCTTTCATGACATTTCCGGCCACTTCCTTAGCCGGAAATCTTAGGGCTTTTGTTCATCATCTTGTTGTGTGGCTACCCCTTGTGTTTGATTTGGTTTTTGGTTGAATTTGCTTAGAGAGAGAAAGCTTGGTGAAGCTTTAATGGTGGTTTGAGAGAAATGGAGAAGATGATGGTGGTCGCTATGGGGAACCCAGAAAATTGCTAAGGGGAGATCAGCTGCAACTAAAAACTCATCTTTTCCGACAATCTTAGCCTCGAACCACATCGAAAAAGGGGGATTCTCTCACCATTTCCTTTCCATTTCTTATTCAATCACCATGTTTAGCTAACTTTAGTTGTCGATTATATGAGATGAAATGTGATGAATTCGTGATTGTGTTTAATATGATTTGATGTTTTGATTATAAATTGATGTTCATTTATTTCGATTATCGTTTTGATCGTATTTTCATGTTTCTTGTCAAGCACTTCACATAGTTAATAGACGAAACGAAGTATTCGATATCGATCGTAGTCTAAGTCATAATTTCATGTGTCTTGTCATGCACTTCACATAGTTAGGAGACTAGACAACACTTTCGTTGACTCGGGATTAACCGAATTAGGCGTTTGTTTGACTAAGTATGATCTCCGGATATACGTAGTGCTTATAGACATCACCTTAGGAGTCGAACATCGATTATACTTTGAAACATTAGATCGGACTACACATAGTCGTAGATTTATCATTATGGATTCCCGGACTTCGACACCTCTCTCGCTTATTTGTTGCCCGAATCGAGTCTTACCGTCTCCCGACTCTTGTTCCTCCGACACTTCTCTCGAATCTCTCTCGCCCGTTTACTTTTATTATTTAGTCTAGTTTCATTTGTTTTCTTGTTTTGTTACCCTTTCAATCCAAAACCCCCCCTTTATCCTTGTTTCTCTTCTTTTTAGTCTAAGTTAGCCTTTAATATCTAGACAGAGGGATAAGACCCTTCGATATCCACACTACCTTCCTATCCTTGGATCGATCCCGGCTTTGCCGGATTACTACTTGATACCTCCGCTTGGGTGTGCAACCTTTTCGAGTGCATCAAGTTTTTGGCGCCGGGGTTAGGTTTTAGTGGTTTGGATAACGTTAGTTGTTTTGTTCATTAGTTTAGTGTTATTTGCTTCTTAGACGTCTTTATTTTATTTTGTACTTTCTTAATTTCATTTTCTTTTAGGTACCATTACAAGAAAATAGCCAAAAGTGACATAAAGGCGAAGGAAAAGGAAGGAATCAAGAAGCTAAGGAGGAAAAACGGACGAAACGAAAGGAGCATTTGCTAGTATCGCATTCTAACTCTTCCTTTTTTACTTGTGCGTGATTGTTTAGTTCTATTAGTGTTAGTCTCCATTCTGTCATTGTGTGTTAGCATCTTTGAAGATTGTGAAATCATGGCAAATTTGTCGTTTGATGATGATGATGATGACATTATTCTAACTATTTCTCACACTAGTGAACCACCTAGAAGTCTCCAAGACAATAGACATGCATATAGGCACGGTCCGACTAGTGATAGGAATAGGCGAGTTGAGCCTGACCGACCTAGGATGACCATGGGCGAATATCGACAAATGTATGGAGTCGGTCAGACTAGTAATGAATATGGTCTTAGGGATTATGAGCATGAGGGTAACCAACCCCGTAGGAGTCTTCGAGACTATCAACAAGCATTTGGGATGACCACACCTTCATATATGAATTTTCCATTTGATGATGACCGTAGTTCTATTACCATTGATCGACCACGTCGAAGTCTTCGTGATTTTCGACGAGCATATATGAACGGTTCATTTAGTGATGGAAATTCCCGACTCGATGATTCCACTCAAAGAGTCGAGTCTATGTATTTACATGAAGGTAGGGAAGAAAGGATCATGGAGACCATTAACCCGGTTTATGCCATTTGTGCGAGCTTAAATCATTTGACCGAGTATTGTCCCATGATCCGTGTTCCGGGAGAGTCTTCATCTAGTTATACTCACGTGCCTCATTACGAGGAGACTTCTGAAGATAGTCTTCAAGCATTTTTTGAGTACCAGACTAGATTTAATCGAGATGTAACTGAGATCACGGAATTGATGCTCAAAATTGTTGATAGAATTGAGTCAGAGCTTATCGTCGACGAGGAAGGGGTTTTCCCACCCCAAACTCAAGAGGAGACTAGGAATGATGGTGAGGGTAATACACCTAACCCTAGTCTTAATTTAAATGTCGAAGATGCTCCTGGTAGACCCTTTGAGCATGAATTGATCGATGACCCTTATTGCTCGCTACCTGGACCATTATCGTCTCACCATGATAGGATTACACTAGACTTCGATGTTCAAAATGATGGCTATATAAGCAAGTTTGGGAATGACACTATTCTGAACTTCCCGAGTTTTGACACTTGTAAGGAGTCAGTCTTAGATGCCATGTTAGGAAGGCCTGATATTATAACTGACTGCGAGGCTCTAGATGCCTTTGAGGATATTGATGACGTAATAGTTAGAGACATGTTGGATAATTTGTCAGACCATTTACCTAAGGAAATCATGGACCTTAACTTGGTCCCCGAGCCTACTGCATTACCCTTAGAGCCTAGTCTGACCTTCCACATAATCTCAGACTCGATCATTGATCCCTTTTGGGACATTTCAGACGTCTTCCCGAAGACGTCTATAGACATAGTGGATGTTTTATCCACTAAGCTTGCATATGATTTTTTACCTTCGACTGACCTCGTGACCCTACACATATACGTTGATCCTTTTGATGACTTCTTAGTTGTCGCTCCTTGTATTTATGCCTACTTAGTGGATTGTGCACCCACTAAGTTTGGGGATGGCTTCTTTTCGTTTGTCGTCTCACGTGCACTTCTTTACTTTGATATTATTGTGAGACGATTAGCACCTGTATATATCTTTCTTTGGGTTGATCCCCAAATCTTTCGTCTCTTGCTATATGATCGTTAGGCAAATTGAGATGGGCCTTGATGTTTGTGGGTAACATCTCTGGAAACCCTCCGCGAGACATAACTCGTGCTCTTGTGTGAAAACAAGAGAATCAAAGGCTAATTACATAGCTCAATGCAATCGTGTATACCCGCGTTAGTGGTAGACTTTATATGGTCATGTTTCTATGTGCTTCATTCTTATGATATTTGTTGATATTTTAGGAGCATTTCTTATATGTTTTACTTCTAAGGCGTGGTTTGTTCCAAGTTTGGGGATGGCGCGAGCTCGACATCAACTTGGAACCTCTTTATACATGAGCCTTGGTAGTATCATCCTTTATCTCCTTCGGTTATGGTAATATCTCTCCACTCTTCTCTTTAAATTGATGTGCCTCTTTATCTTTTGGTGAGTGTATGCTTAGAACATTGAGGACAATGTTAGTTTTAAGTTTGGGGATGCGGGATATGACCATAACCAATGCATGACCATGGGTTTCAAAGACAAAAGGGTTCAAATTAGCCAAAATTTGAAAAATTTTGAACATTTTGAGTAGATTTGCATGTGATTATAGTGATAGTTTTAAGAATGTTGATGCATATGTATCGAGTTGATGGGTTTTGTGATTGCTAATGGTCTTTGTATGAAAGTCGAGTCTTTGAGTGTTTGTGTTATACTATGGGAGTAACATCTTAGTGAAAAAGAAACATCTCTAAGAGACCTAGAGTAGTCATTAGTGGGGACTTAACCCATGTGAGAGCTCAAAGCCTAAATTGTCCTTCGAGTGTACTCTTCCGCGCTAACTCCGAGTAGAATGAAGAGCTACTCAACCTCGTACCTATTAAAAGAGCTCATTTGATCTCGTGTGCTCAACTTCCTTAGCCACTAGGAGTGACATTAGGATAGCGAATTAACCTTGTCCTTGTAGTCTATGAAACCCGATGAGAATGCCAACTAGAGGGAGGCGGATACTCCATTACCATCATCATCTTATATCCCGAGAATGAAGACATGAGAAGAAAAGAACGAAGAATGTCAAAAGCAAGTATGAAAGGAAAAAAAAAAGTTGATTGTACGAATATAGTATTGTGCGAGTTATGTTTGTTTTATGTGATGTTGTGTTGTGAAAAAAAAAAGTGAAAAAGTGAAAAAAAGAAAGAAAGAAAGACAAAAAGAAAAAAAAATGAATGATGAATAAAGTTGTTTATGTTATGTTTTGAGCATGTTAGCTCTTTTGTGTGAGTGATGTGATTGTATATATGTGTGTTTGTGTGTATGTTCATGAATAAGTATTCGAAGCAAGAAACGAATGTGGAAATGCTTAAGAGGTTTTATCATGAAGAGTTCGACATTCTCGGGAATCCACCACCATCATCCATTTCTAGTATCCGTTAACCTTTAGAAGGCATTCTTAGAGGGTAGAATGGGTGAGAAGGGCGAGTGAGCTTCCCCACTCTATTTAGTGTCTACTTCCTTTTCGAAGATCATTCGTTCCAAAATGTTGTCCTCACCCCTTTTTATGTGTTGAGTCCATGTTAGTGATCACACTCACACATACGAGCGAACCATTCTTGAGTGATTTCATATTTGGAGTGTATGTCTGTGAGGCCGAAGTCGAGGCGAAATGTACTAACTTAGGAATCAAGGTTTTGTGACTTCGGAACATAGATGTTGCTCGTTATGGTATGACACGCTTAAACCCTTTACTATATGAACCATGTTTATCTATGATTTGGATTTTGGACCCTTGTGTATTTGAAACCACGATGTTTGTGGGTGTCATCTATGGAAACCCTCACGAGACGACACTCGTCCTCTAGGGGTAACCTAGAGGTTTAAAGGCTTGTTGCACACGCTAAATGCAACCGGGATGCCTCCGAAAGTGAGTTAGGCTTTTATTTTGTTTTATTTGCTCGAGGACTAGCAATGTTTAAGTTTGGGGATCTTGATGTGACATGAAAATGTCACATTTGGAGAGCCTAACTTAGACTAATTATTCCTTTTCGAGTGTTATCAATAACATTTTATGTGTTTTTCTTGTTTAGGTACCATATTTGGAATAAAGAACTTAATTCGGAATAAAGGGAGCGAATTATCACTATCATTTCATGTACCCAAAACGAGAGAAAAAGACTTCAAACAAATCAAATGAGAAGACGAGTCAAAGACGAGTCCAACGGTGAAAACGGAAGTCCATTCCGAGTTCGGACGGGGAAGTTGTGAAAGAAAGAAGTCGAGGTTCGGTCTTAAAACAAAGATTCTATGAAGGCACCCCCCTTGATTTCCAAGTGTAGATTAAAGCCTAAGTCTAAAACCCAAGAGCCTAGATATGAAGGAATAAAACCCAAGCCCAAAGAAGATGAAAGAAGGAAGAGATTTTGGAGGCACCCAATGGACTCAAGTTTGAGTCAAAGTCAAGGTTGACTAAGTCTAGGGTTTGAGTCAAATACACTATTCATCTTCTTCCTCATTCATCATCTTCTAGCTTGGACAACAAAGAGGCAAGAGAGAAAAGGAGGCTAGGGTTGGGTGTTCTTGGTGGAAGTTCTTGAGTTTGAAAGAGAGGGAAAGAAAGAGAGAAAGGAGGAGTAGCCGGCCTTAGCTTGGCCGGCCAAGCTAGGCCGGAACAAGCAGCTCGGGCTAAGGTAGCAGCAGCCGGCAAGGGGACGTGCACATCCGGCAAGGCAGCTGCTGTTCGCGTCCTTCAACACACGGGAGAAGAGCAGCAGCTACACGGGACTTCAAGGACCCGGCCAGCTGCAACTCCGGCAGCAGCTTAGCCTCTCTAGGCACAGGTTCTTGCTCGGGAAGCACGGGACGTGACTTGGGACTCAAGCACCAGCTCGAGACGGCCAAGGGACGGGTGATCTTAGCTCGGGACAGCACACTTGTGGTCGGAATTTCTCTTATCTTGGCCGGATCTTTCTTGACATTTCCGGCCACTTCCTTAGCCGGAAATCTTAGGGCTTTTGTTCATCATCTTGTTGTGTGGCTACCCCTTGTGTTTGATTTGGTTTTTGGTTGAATTTGCTTAGAGAGAGAAAGCTTGGTGAAGCTTTAATGGTGGTTTGTGAGAAATGGAGAAGATGATGGTGGTCGCTATGGGGAACCCAGAAAATTGCTAAGGGGAGATCAGCTGCAACTAAAAACTCATATTTTCCGACAATCTTAGCCTCGAACCACATCGAAAAAGGGGGATTCTCTCACCATTTCCTTTCCATTTCTTATTCAATCACCATGTTTAGCTAACTTTAGTTGTCGATTATATGAGATGAAATGTGATGAATTCGTGATTGTGTTTAATATGATTTGATGTTTTGATTATAAATTGATGTTCATTTATTTCGATTATCGTTTTGATCGTATTTTCATGTGTCTTGTCAAGCACTTCACATAGTTAATAGACGAAACGAAATATTCGATATCGATCGTAGTCTAAGTCATAATTTCATGTGTCTTGTCATGCACTTCACATAGTTAGGCGACTAGACAACACTTTCGTTGACTCGGGATTAACCGAATTAGGCGTTTGTTTGACTAAGTATGATCTCCGGATATACGTAGTGCTTATAGACATCACCTTAGGAGTCGAACATCGATTATACTTTGAAACATTAGATCGGACTACACATAGTCGTAGATTTATCATTATGGATTCCCGGACTTCGACACCTCTCTCGCTTATTTGTTGCGCGAATCGAGTCTTACCGTCTCCCGACTCTTGTTCCTCCGACACTTCTCTCGAATCTCTCTCGCCCGTTTACTTTTATTATTTAGTCTAGTTTCATTTGATTTCTTGTTTTGTTACCCTTTCAATCCAAAACCCCCCATTTATCCTTGTTTCTCTTCTTTTTAGTCTAAGTTAGCCTTTAATATCTAGACAGAGGGATAAGACCCTTCGATATCCACACTACCTTCCTATCCTTGGATCGATCCCGGCTTTGCCGGATTACTACTTGATACCTCCGCTTGGGTGTGCAACCTTTTCGGGTGCATCTCCGGCCCACCTAAAGCCTTTCTGGGCCTCCCTTTCGGGCCCAGACATATTTATATCTCTTCGAACTTCTCCGAACTAATGTGGAGTTACCAATAATGGATCCAATCCACTTATTTGCCATTCTTTTTCTAGTCAATTCTCTCTGTTCAAATCATTACTCTTATGTGTAACCCTTGTAGGATCCGGTCTATGTTAGCCGCGGATTACCGAAGTTATCCGTCGATCGTAGTTGGTTTCTAGCTAAGCATTACGACCCCTAATTAAACCAGACTAATGATCTTCCGAGTAAGGTCATTAAGATCCTATTCGCCAAATTATACGCATTGCAACCTTGGTCGAAGGACACTCCTTCGGAAGGATACCATTGTAGGGTTTTACACCCTTCTACTAGTGTTTATAGCGGAATTAAGACATCTAATGTCTACACTAGTATTCCCAGGATCACATGCATAAACCTATGATAATCATTAATTAAAACTAGAAAGATAAATACCTTATTCGCTAGTTTTCCCTCGAACCTTTCCAATTGCTTATAAGAAGACCAAGAGCTTCAAGTGTAGCTCCTCTACTTGGGACACGAGCAATCAATTTGATCTCCCACCTTGTTGTATAGCTAGCACACCAATGGTGGTTGGAAGAAGAACTCCTTTCTTCTTGACTAGATAGATAGTTAATGGGAATTAGCTCACTTTCTCCTCTCTACTTGATGTGGTAGAGTAAGAAAGCTTAGAGAGAAATTCCACACCTTATTCTCTTCCCTAAGAGTGTTTATATAGAACCCTAATGAGAATCCACCTCCTTTTAGGTTTCCTAAAACACCCTTTAGAATAAGATTTAGGGAAATAGTCGAAAATAGCAACTATTGGTATTTTCTCAATTCCCTAAGGATATGACGTCAAAACCCAGCCAAAATTGGCAGATTTAATGTTCATAACATAAGGAAACGTCCCTCCAAAAATCAGCCCAATCCGAGCCCTAAAAGTGCCCGAATCGGCCTAGGCCCAAAAACCCTGTTTTTGGCCTTTTTGTACTATCTTTGCCTAATTCCTTTTTAGGCCTATGAGATATGTTTATGGGACACTCCCATGATTATATCTCACTCCCACTAGTCATATCCTAGATCAATTTGTCACTCTTATGTGTAACCCGTTGTAGGATCCGATCGAAGTTAGCCGCAAATTACTTCGTAATTCGACGATCGTAGTTGGTCTCTAGCTACAACTCTACGATCCCTAAATCAATCGGACTTGATGATCTTCCACATCAATTGTCCTATCCGACAAATTGTTCGCATTGTCACCTTGGTCGAAGGTCATCTCCTTCAACTCCTTCAACCATTCCTTCTAACTGAGGCAATATATCCTTCACTTTTGTCATCTTAAAACTACGTAAAAGAATTGCAAAGTCTTAAAACTCGTTATCATTTTGGAAAAATTCAGTTTTCCCACATTAATCAATATAACACGTCCCTGATTGATAACGTGATTCCAAGATCCCATTTCTTCGGAGTTAAGCGGACTATGTCCCTGCCCTTAACCTCGTCGTCCTAGGTGAGTGAACCCCTCACTGATCATACTCTTATAATTCTTGGTTGATGGATTGCATTAATGAATGCCTGATCCATCATTTTGCCTCGAGTATCCAAAACTCTATTGTTGATCTCGTCGAGTAAAACCATTTAGACGAGTAGACCTCTGCCATAGGTCTACGCGCATTGTCCCGAGATAAAAGATGACACCCTGCTTTGGCAGAACCTACCGTTCCATGATCGAGGGCTCAACGGGTGTCTTAGTCTGGGTAGGCATTTGACACAAAATTACTTATAGGGACTTTTACGTTTTGTCTAATATACGTTATAGTGAACTATTTAGCCTAACTAACCATCCATGATAGAAAACGTCAATAAATAAGTAAATACGCGCGAGAAATAAATCAAACACATATAGATCCTAGTATGGCCCATAGTCCAAAATAACTAATCTTCTTAGTATTCTTCTTGTTTTTGCCTTAGTTCGTCTGGATCACCATTTTGAACCTCCATTGAGTTCTCCCACTCGAATCAGGATCCCATTCTTGAGCTTCTCCAATGGAATCATAGACCCTATACTCTAATTACAAGACTCGATCGATTCGCAAATCGTATAAACCTTATAATTAAAATTATT
Organism: Eschscholzia californica; assembly: GCF_041429995.1. Taxonomy (NCBI): domain Eukaryota; kingdom Viridiplantae; phylum Streptophyta; class Magnoliopsida; order Ranunculales; family Papaveraceae; genus Eschscholzia; species Eschscholzia californica. The sequence continues at coordinate 36,695,878 of NW_028238420.1, read as the reverse complement.
AAATCTTGCAACGATCCGTTCTTACAACAAAAACGAAAGAAAATAACTTTCTACGGCCATTCTAGTTTCCGCATTCACATCATACGCATTCATATAATATACAAGGCTATCAATTATACATACATGTTTATCCGGGAGATACTTTTGTCGACATCTATATACGGACCTTAAGTATACATTCGAAGAATTTGACCAATGGTGCGTTTCGGTTTTGTCTTTAGTGATTTCCAAAATCAATTTTAAGAAAAACTGTACTTGGGCCTTGAGATGGCCCGGGTGAATTTCGGAAAAACTCGGTTTTACTTTTAATGATTTCCAAAATAAATTTTAATAAAAAAAACTGTTCTTGGGCCTTCGGGTGGCCCGGAACAATTTCGGTAAAATTTGGGTGAAATCGGGAGAAAAATCGGACTTTCGACGAAAAACTCCCTCGGGTCAAGACCCGAAAATTCTCGGTTTATGGCCCACGACCTAGCTTGGAATGGCCCGGGACAAACCTCGGTCAAGGCCCAAGACCCTAGAGGTCAAAGCCCATGAGGTGTTTCGGTCAAAGGCCCAAGAGGTGTCTCGGCATGGCCCAAGCACAGTTCGGCCCTAGGCCAACAGCTTTGGCCGTGCTAGACACGTTATGCCAGATGCGTCTCAGCCCTAGGCTAGGACGTGCCCTGATAGGGCACATACGCGTCTGCCCTAGGGCACGTCCTAGGCCCTCTCGGCCTTGAAGACCGAGAGGCCTAGGAACCCTCCAGACGCGTATGGTTCCTGTGTCATGTCCCTTTTTGTCAAGCCTTGTTGGTATTGCCAAGGGACATCTCTTTTACTTTTATGCATTGTAATAAGTGTAGCATATGCCTTGCGCTAGTCCGGCATATGTCTTGAGCGTGCATAGTACAGTGACTTGTATATAGGTAGCTTCCCTTGGCACGGGGACGTAGACGTCTTTATTTCCAACAAAGGAGTATGCTTGGTTGAAAGCATTGATGTTTCCTTGTGAGAAAAGGTGAAACATATATTTTGCACTATGTAGGGGAGTGGATGGTAAACTATGAGTGGAAGACCCCTACCTTCCAAATAGTAGGCAACCGAAGAGCCATAAGCTTCCCTAGCCTTTAGGAAGCTTCTTTAATCATATGTTTGTCTTTCATTGTAAGCTCTCATTATCCATCAATATAATCTTGTTGCCTTCTTTTGTAGCTATCGTTGGTTGTTTGGAATATTACTTTGTTGGCTAACTTGTACCGAGAGCGCGCAGAAGTGCCGCACGACGCCTATCGAGATAAAAAGGCCGTGACAATTGGTATGAGACCATAGGATGGCAGCCCCAAGAACTACGAAAGAACGGTTGGAAGCTTTAGAGGAACGGGTCGCGCGCTTGGAAGAAGTGATCGTAGGCGTCCCGTTGCTCGTGGAGAGGCTAGACGGATTGGAAGGTCGCCACAATGGTGTGGACATGATGGTGGAAGCTATGGGAGAATCCTTGAAGGATTTACAAGTGCAAATTAGCGACCTTCGAGAAGAGAAAGGTAGCATAATCGACGAGTTGCGAGCACAGGTAAATGTGTTGATGAGGATTGTAGGTACCCAAGACCGAGCTGGAGCAGTAGGGGCGCATCCTCCTCGAGTGCGAGTACCCGATCCAAGATCCTATGGAGGATCCAGAGATGGCAAGGAGTTGAAGAACTTCTTGTTTGACATGGAGCAATACTTCCGTGTCGTGCGACCCGAAGATGAAGACACCGAAGTCTCGATGGCCACGATGTACTTGACGGGGGATGCTAAACTATGGTGGCCCACACGGTACGAAGAGATACAAGCCGGACGTGCCGTCATAGACTCTAGGGAGGATTTGAAAAGAGAGCTCAAGGTTCAATTCCTTCTAGAGAATGTGGAGTAAATGGCAAGAAATAAGCTACGGAAACTCCATCACACAGGTACCCTTCGGGAATATGTGAAGGAGTTCTCAGCGCTCATGCTCGATATAAAAGATATGTCAGAGAAGGATAAGCTCTTCTGTTTTCTTGAAGGCCTAAAGCCATGGGCTCAAACAGAGCTCCAGAGGCAGAGGGTGCAAGACTTGGCCACAGCGCAGGCCGCCGCTGAGAGACTCACAGATTTCGCAACGAATGACCAAGAGAAATAAAGCCTACGATCACTGGAGGAAAGTCCAATCCAGGAAGGGGAAAAGGCCATGGTGGTGATCGAAAACCTTATCCCAACCGGGATGGCACAGGGTCGAAGACGGACGCTACATCAGGAGCTAAAGCAGCTTTGAAGTGCTTCCTTTGTAGCGACCCCCATAGCATACGTGATTGTCCATCCCGAGCCGCACTCAATGCATTGAAGGTGTCTTTTGGCGGCAAAGAGGACAAGGAGAGTATGCATGATCCACAAGAAGATGTGAATAGTGACGATGATGATTCAAAGATGGGTGCGCTCCAGGTACTCAATGCTCTTGCGGGCCAACCAAGTGACAAACCAAAGGCCTCAAGGGTGCTGATGTACGTTGAATGTAATCAATGGAAAGAATACCAAGGTGATCGATGGTAGACACGGGAGCTAGCAACAACTTTGTAGATGTCGAAGAGGCAAAGCGATTGGGTCTAAAGCTCCATAAGGATCCAAGCCGCATGAAGGTCGTTAATTCGGCGCAAAAACCAGTGAACGGGGTAGCTCAACATGTGCCCCTCGAGATTGGCAAGTGGTCTGGTAAGACTAACTTTACTTGTCTACCTTTGGATGATTTTCAGGTCATCATTGGACTAGACTTCATGATGGAGCACAAGATGGTGCCGATGCCGAACTTAGGGAGCATATGTTTCCTTGGAGAAAAGTCGTGCATGGTGCCAGTAGTTGCCGAGAAGAGTCGAGGCGACAAGATGATTTCCGCGATGCAACTAGAGAAGGGGCTAAAGAAGGGAGAGTTGACATACTTGGCAGCCTTGAAGATGGAGACTATAGGAGTGGACGCAGAACCTGTACCTGCCAAGATCCAGACCATCCTGAAGGAGTTCAGGGATGTTATGCCAGCAAAGGTTCTAAAGTCTCTACCCCCACGACGTGCTGTTGATCATCAGATAGAGATTGTTCCAGGAGCTAAGCCACCTGCAAAAGCTCCCTACAGGATGGCTCTATCCGAGTTGGCCGAATTGAGAAAGTAACTCGATGAGCTATTGGAGGCGGGATTCATCCATCCTTCCAAAGCTCCTTATGGTGCTCCAGTGTTGTTCCAGAAGAAGCACGATGGTAGCTTGCGGGTGTGTGTGGATTTTTGGGCTTTGAACAAGGTGACTGTGAAGAACAAATACCCGATTCCACTTATAGCGGACGTGTTTGACCAGCTCGGTTAGGCAAAGTACTTTTCGAAGTTAGACTTGCGCTCTGGGTATTATCAAGTCTGCGTTGCAGAAGGTGACGAGCCGAAGACCACGTGCGTGACGCGGTATGGGGCGTTCGAGTACTTGGTGATGCCTTTTGGCTTAACTAACGCAACTGCCACATTTTGTACGTTGATGAATCAGATCTTCCATGAGTTTCTCGAAAAGTTCGTAGTGGTGTACCTTGATAATATTGTTGTGTATAGCCACAGTTTGGAAGATCATGCAAAGCACTTGAGAGAAGTGTTTAGGGTCCTGAATGAGAACCAGCTATATGTGAAAGAGGAGAAGTGCTCGTTTGCACAAAAAAACATTGGTTTTCTGGGCCACATTATTGGTGATGGGCATATCCGGATGGAGATGAAGAAGGTGAAAGCCATCCAAGAGTGGAAGGTGTCAACTTTAGTGTCGGAGCTCAGATCGTTTCTCGGACTTGCGAATTACTATCGCAAGTTCATCAGGAGATACTCAGCCAGAGCGACAACTTTGACAGATTTGCTGAAGAAGGATAGGCCCTGGGTTTGGTCGAAGGAATGTCAAGAAGCATACGAGGACATGAAGCAGCAGGCTGCCAACGATCCCGTATTGGCATTGCCCGACATTTCCAAGCCTTTTGAAGTTCATACCGATGCATCTGATTTTGCACTTGGTGGGGTACTAGTGCAAGATGGTCACCCAATTGCATACGAGAGCCGCAAGCTTTCTGAAACGGAGCAGCGTTATATAGCTCAAGAAAAAGAGTTATTAGCTATTGTTCATTGCTTAAGGGTCTGGAGGCATTATTTGTTGGGGTCGAAGTTTCTGGTGAAGACCGACAATGTTGCTGCCTCACACTTCATGACTCAGAAAAAGCTCACTTCCAAGCAGGCTCGTTGGCAGGAGTCATTGGTCGAGTTTGATTTTGATATGGAGTACCAACCAGGAAGGATGAACAATGTTGCTGATGCACTAAGCAGGAAGGCGGAGTTGGCCGCCTTGGTTACTACGGGATAGAGGAGCAGGTCCCACTTGAAGACCACCATCATCGACAAGATTCGTGAGCGGCTGCAGAGTGATAAAGAAGCCAAGATCTTGGTCGATATGGTGAAGGAAGGGTGTTCCACAAGGTTCAGAATCAAAGATGATTTGTTCCACAAGGTTCAGAATCAAAGATGATTTGTCATCAATCGTGATATGTTTCTTATGAGGTGTAGTGCACACATTCTAAATCTTGTTGTACATGATGGTTTGAAGGTTATGAGTCCTTTATTGGAAAGAATTTGTGCTAGTGTCACTTTCATCAAAGCTTCACAAAGTCGAAAACAAAAGTTTGATAGTGCATTGATTCACACAAGGTTGGCTGGTAAGGGAGTGTCAAGTGATTTCCTAACTAGATGGAACTTGACTTTTCTGAAGCTTGAGATTGCCCTAGAAGGACGCTTAACATTTGTACGTGTGCAAGAATTAGCTCCTGAATACACATGTTTGCCTACACCACTAGGATGGGAGCAAGGGAAGGTGATATGTGAATGTTTGAGAATTTTTAATGATATTACACTTTTGTTTTCAGGGGTTAAGTATCTTACTGTTAACTTGTATTTCGAGGGTATTTTAGAAGTGAATATGAGCATCATGGATTGGTTAAACAGTGCTCATGACTTTGTTTGTCATATGGCCAGCAAGATGAAAGAAAAGCTTGTTATTGGAACACATGTAGCTTGATGATGAGTATTGGGACTATTATTGATCCTCGATGTAAATTTAGATTTGTGGAGTTTGTGTTCAGTGCGTGATGTGACACGAAAATGTCACATTTGGAGAGCCTAACTTAGACTAATTAGTCAGTTTCGAGTGTTATCAATAATATTTTATGTGTTTTTCTTGTTAGGTATCATTTTTGGAGTTAAACATGTAATTTGGAATAAAGAGAGTGAATTATCACTATCATTTCATGTGCTGAAAACGAGAGAAAAAGATTTTAAGCAAATCAAATGACAAGTGGAGTCAATGACGAGTCCGACGGTAAAAACGGAAGTTGAATCGGAGTTCGGACAGAGAAATTATGGAAGATGCAAGCCAAAGTCACCTCTTGAAATTAGATTTGTAGAAACCAAGTATGAAGGCACCTTTTGATTTCTAAATCAAAACCAAGTTCAAGCCCAAAGCCCACAAAAGAAAAGAAGAAGAACAAGACAAGGAAAAGTCTTGGAGGCACCCTCTTTATGCTTCAAAGTCAAGTTTGAGTCAAAGTCAAGATTGACTCTAGGGTTTTAGTATTTTAGGCTACTATTCATCATCTTCTTCATTCAACAACCAAGAGGAGAGAGAAAAGAAGAGGCTAGGGTTTTTGGGTGTTCTTGAGCTCTAAGCTTCTAGGGTTTGAGTGGAAGAGAGGAAAAGAGAGAAGAAGGAGGTAGGAGTAGCCGGCCTTAGCTTGGCCGACCAAGCAAGGCCGGCACCACACGAGCTCGGGACGGCAGCCTAACAGCAGCTCGGGGTAGCTTCAAGAGCAACTCCAACAAGCTTCAAGTTGTTGCTCTTGCTCGGGACGGACAGAGAAGGTGGCAGCAGCTCGGGATGGCCATAACAGCAGCAGCTTGGGACGCAGGGAATCTGCTGCTCGGGATTTACTCGGTCGGAACTTCAAGGACACGAGCTTGAGAACTGCTGCGCGGGATGCCCGGGAAGCTTGCTCAGGTCGCGGCTGCAGCTCGGAACGGCCTAGGCACGCGCGCACTTGCTCGGGAAGGACATAATTTTGGCCGGATTTTTCTATGTTTTCCGACCACTTTCTTGGCCGGAAACCTTAGGGCTTTTGTTTCCCTTGTCCTTGGCTAACTTCTCATGTGGTTTGATTTGAGTTTGGACAAGAAATTTCTAGAGGGAGAAAGCTAGGGTTAGCTTTAATGGAGGTTGTGTTCTAAATGGAGAAGATGACAGTGGTCGCTATGGGGAACCCATAATTTGCTAAGGGGAGATCGGCTGCACCTTAAAGACTCATATTTTTCGACGATCTTATCCTCGAACCACATCGAAAAACGGGAATTCTCTCATCATTTTCTTTCCATTTCTTATTCATTCACCATGTTTAGCTAACTTTAGTGTGTCGATTATATAAGATGAAATGCGATGAATTCGTGATTATGTTTAATATTATTTGATGTTTTGATTACAAATTGATGTTCATTTATTTCGATTATCGTTTCGATCGTATTTTCATGTGTCTTGTCAAGCACTTCGCATAGTTAATAAACGAAACGAAGTATTCGATATCGATCGTAGTCTAAGTCATGATTTCACGTGTCTTGTCATGCACTTCACATAGTTAGGCGACTAGACGACACTTTCGATGACTCGGGATTTACCGATTTAGGCGTTTGTTTGACTAAGTATGATCACCGGATATACGTAGTACTTAGAAACATCTACTTTAGGAGTCGAATATCGATTGTACCTCGACACATTAGATCGGACTACACATAGTCGTAGGTTTATCATTATGGATTCCCGGACTTCGACACCTCTCTCACTTATTTGTTTCCCGACTCTTGTTTCCTCCCGACTCTTGTTCCTCCGACTCTTCTCTCGAATCTCTCTCGCTCGTTTTACTTATATTGTTTAGTTAGTTTTGTTTGCTTGCTTTCTTCTTTTGTTTCTCATTCAATATCATAACCCCTCATTTATCCTTGTTTCTCTCCTTTTTAGTCTAAGTTAGCTTTTAATATCTAGACCGAGGGATAAGACCCTTCGATATCCAAACTACCTTCCTATCCTTGGATCGATCCCGGCTTTGCCGGATTACTACTTGATACCTCCGCTTGGGTGTGCAACCTTTTCGGGTGCATCAGTGCGTTTTATGGTAATGAGCATACTGTCCACACTACTCGGATTCATATGGCACTGAAGGAACTTTACTCATTTTATGCAACGAAAGCTAGTTCATCTATCACTTTTAATCATTCGATCAGCTTACAAGTTCGGCTAGTAGTGGTATTAGTATTGGAAAGAAATCACGCTTGGAATGCAAGTTTGATGACCTGCAAGATAAGAATCAAGTGTTATTCGAGAACACAGAATTGGAGAAATACTTGGATGAACCCTTATTTCGAAAAAGTGTTGATCCGAGGAGTTTTGACATCTTATCTTGGTGGAAATTGAAGACATCTACTTATCCGATACTTTCAACTATGGCTCGTGATATTCTAGAAGTTCATGTATCAACCGTGGCACCAGAATCAACATTTAGCTGTAGTAGAAGAGTAGTCAGTGAGTATAGATCATGTCTGACCCCTGATATTATATAATCATTAACTTGAGTTAGAGATTGGTTGCCAAAACTACTTGGTTAGTGATTTTATTAATGTTATATATTAGTTTTTTACTTAGTTGGTTATTTTTTAATAAAGTTTCTAAATTCAGATGAGATATCTGTGGTGGAAGGAGCAAAAATATCTGATGTTGTCTCTTATAGCTAGAGTGCTTGGTGGTAAGTATTATTTAACATCTTGGACAAAACTTGTTGTCTTTGGAGTGTGATTCTTGTTTATAGGAAAATGTGTTTCCATCGAAATTTGTCATTATAAGGTCTAGTTAGAGACTTTCCATAGTAATTTTGAAATCATATTGTCATTGTGACTTTGTTTTGCAAGTTAAGTTGTTTGGAGATGGAAGATTGGAGGAATATGATCGTAGACCCATGAACTAATGGACTATTTTTTGCTTTATGGATTTGAACTTTGAAAACTTATGCTTTACTTTTAACGTTAAACTTATGTTTTAGCTTTCGAGACTTATGTTTTAGATGGTGTTATGGCTTAATCTTTAACCAATATTTTGATATGTTTGTTGGTTTTATGAATTTTGAGAATGGTGCTAGGTTTTTGTGGTGCTAGGTATCAAATGTTAATTGTTAACTCTGGAATTTAAAACAGAGGTAAAATACTCAGAATTTCAGATCGGATAATCTCCGATATCCGATTAGCATATCGAATTCGGATATCGTTTCTGACTATCCGTCGGATATCGAACCCTTATTGGATAGTCCGAATACTTATAGATTTCGGATTCGGATAATAGTATATCCGCTCCGAGTTTGCTCCGTTTACACCCCTACATGTGAGTGTTAGATAACTGAAGAGTAGAATTTTGTGAGAGAACTAGATTGATCATTAGTGGAGACTTAACCCATGTGAGATTTTGAGCCTTTCTATTTTTGTTTTAAGTGATCTATTATGTGCTAATTCCTAGTAGAATGCAAAGCTACTCAACATTGCAATGCTAAAAAAGCTCATTTGATATCTAGAGTTCAAAATTTACAACCACTAGGGATGTCTTGAGGAATGCAAACCTTTCTCTTGTAGTCTGAGAAACTTGGAAGCAGTGTCAATTAGAGAAAAATAGAAATCCATCCATCAATTAAAATCCTGAAAATAAGGCATAAAGCAAAATAAATAGAATTTTACCGAAGGAAGGAGTAGTGTCAACAAACTACTTTGTGTATTTCAAGTATTATCACCAGAGTTGTATAAAAAAACCGAAAAAGAAAAGAAAATCGGAAGAAAAGAAAAAGAATGAACAAAAGTGTTTGTTTCGTTTAACTATTTATCCTTTGAAGATTTGAAGACATCGAGTTCTCAGGACTTCTAGTTTACTTCACCACTAGAGCCTATTGACCTTTAGGAAATACCGTTAGATAGCAGATCGGGTGAGAAGATTTGGTAAGCTTCCCCATCCCGTATTAGTGGTTGTTTCTTTCCTATGAGATCAGTCGTTCACAAAAATTCTAGTCCGTCTTTTGTAGAGTGTTCAGTTTTCTGCATGCCCATACTCACACATCGAGTGAACTATTTTTTGAGTGGCTTGAATTTTTGAGTGTATGACGGTGAGGCAACAGTCGAGGCAAAATGTAATGAGACAGTAATCAAGGTCTTGTCTTTTCGAAACCGAAATTATGCTCATATTGGCTAGTCACGTGCACTTCGAGTCTGGATTACCAGTGAAGAGGTTTTTAGCGTTTGTATGGTCTGGTTAACTTAGATATCATTTCTGTAACTTTCAAAAATTTCCAGTGGACAAATATTTTTCAGTCCATGTTTGATTTGGTCCATTCTAGGTTTTGAAATATTGAATTTTGTGTGCATATTCACTGCAAACCCTCACGAGACACAACTCGTCCTTTAGGGTAACCTAGAGGTTTAAGGGCTTGTTACACGTGCTAAGTGCAATCGTGATCCTACGAAAGTGGTGAATTAGGTATAGTTTCATTTTTCTATTTTGCTCGACGACTACCAAAATTTAAGTTTGGGATGTTTGATGAGACATGAAAATGTCCCATCTAAATCTTTTTAACTTTAGCTAGTTAGTCCATTTCGAGAACTTATTTTGATGAATTGCTTGTTTCTCTTACTCAAGTGTTTTCTGAGGAATTAAGCACACAAAATAGATAAAAATGGGAGAAAGGCACACAAGAGAAATTTTGGCCATTTGGAGATAAGGATGGTCTGGTATTTTGACAAATGTTTATACTCAAATGAGAACTAAAGTCGCAGAGGAATCCAACAGCGAAAATAGAAGTGAAACCGGAGGCAAATGTTTATACTCAGATGAGAACTAGAGTAGTTGACTAATCCAATAGCGAAAACGGAAGTCAAATCGGAGTTTCGATGAACAAAATAGACCAAGTCAAAGTTTTGGTCAAAATCAGTTCAACTTAGGGCTTTTCAATGACACATAGGGTGAAATCTGACGTAGTGGGAGAATTTGTGGGTACATCGGTGGGAGAATTCTCTTTAAAGTTTCTTTCTTTCTCTCTCTTATTTCTACCTTCAGGAATATACAATAGAGATAGAAAAGAATGTGATGAAAATAGAAATGGCAAGAGACCATACCGAATGAAAGATTGATGGAGATTCAACGAGAAAGAGTTGGAGATTAAGCAAGATTTAAGGAGATGATTTCGACCAAATATATTCTAGAGAGAGAAAGTTCTCGGCAGAGATGGAAAGGGCTCTCGCTTGCTGAATCTTAGATTGTTAGAAATAGAAAGAGAGAGTATTCTCTGGATTGAGTTTGATATATTTCAAAAGAGAGGGGGCGGATTATATTCTACATTAGAGAGAGAATTGGTGGCAACCCCTTTATTTCTTTCTATTTGTATCAGCTGTATCTTTTGGAAAGAACGAAGATTATCGAAAATGCTAGGTTCACAAAAGAATTTCACAATTTTTTACAAAAATGATGTGTGGCAAAATTCTTTTCAAAGTTTGACTGAATCTGGACCGTTCTCTTTATGAGATGTTCATATTTTAACAGTTAGGATTCAGTCAAGCTTCTAAAAGGGACTTGACATATCATTTCGGCAAAAAAAATTTCAATTTTTTTTTGTGAACTTAGCATTTCCGGAAGACTATTTAGAAAGGAGAGAGAGAAACCAGATTTCCTATAGAAACAAAGAAGGAAAGAATGAAGAAGAGATTCAATTGCTATTTTCTAGAGAAAGGGACATAGATGAGAGGATATTCATAGAGATTGATGGAGAAGGAGGAGCCAGTCATAGGAGAATAAAACAGAGCTTCATCACCTGATCAAATGATCTTCTCTTTGGGGAAATCAACTAGGATTAATTTTTCTGGTTCTTCTTCACTGGGCATTGAAGATGATTTTAGAGAGAGAAGAAGAGCTAGATTTGAACAGAGATCACAGGGAGAGAGAGAACATATTACTTTAGTGACAAAAGAAGTATTCTTCTATTTCTTTTCTGATAATTAAAGAGAGTACTGTAAGAGAGGGAGAAAGAGGAAGCAATTCTATTTTCTTTTCAGTTTCTTCTTTTATAGAGAAAGAGAATTGTAAAGAGAGCGAGGAAGAACCAGAGGAGAGCATATTGTAGAGGGTGTTTCTTTGAATTTTCTTGTGTCTTTGTGAGAGGGACTTGGTCAAAATTCAGTATATTCCGTCACCTCCATCATCATCAACATTGAGGATAACTAGTAGCATCTTGATTTGGCGATCTTCTTCACCTTTGCCTTTTGATTATATAATGAGAATACTTTTTATAATTGTAATGATGTTTTTGATGGTCATGAGTATCTAGTTTTCTTATCTAGGATTTTTGATAAAACTCACTTTTGAGCTTTTAGAGACATATAGTTATTTGACTAACTCTTTTGATTGTGCTTCCACGGTTAAGTTGTTTTAATTTGTTAAATCGGTTATCTTTTCATTGTCTATGTTTTTAGATTTGAAGCATCATGCTTAGGTTAAATTCTTTGATGGTGTATACTTATTAATTGATAGATAATAGTTTAGAAATATATTTTTTAGAGCAAAACAATTACACTTTTATGGTTTATCGGTTCTAAACCAAAACATCTCCCGGAATTAAGATAAGTCATTATCTGAAGTTCTGAGTTATAAAAAAGAAAAGTACTTTGATAATTATTTTTGCTAAAAAGTGATTTTTTAGTGGATTCTAAAATCCTAGCTTTCTCCCCCCCATTGAGTTCACTTTCCCATTATTATTTGTCTTCGTGTGAGTATTTGATTATTTTATCTCATACACAAATTTGAAAAAAATCTTACTAATTCTAGGTTAAGAACGAGTGTGACTAGTCTCAGTGAATCGACTCTGGTCTTACCCGGTCTTATTACTTGACGCCTGCAAGGCCGAGATGGTTTCTATCCTTTTTGTGGTGCTAATGATTGGCACCATGCGCATTATATTTTGTGAAACTAAATTTCTTTGTTAATTATTGTTAAAGGTAGGGATGTCAACGGGGCGGGTTTGGGACGGTTCATCCCGTTCCCAAATCCGTCCCGTTAGCAAACGAATTTTACCATTACCGTCCCAATAATTAATCGGGGCGGATATTCAATTACCATACCCGCCCCAATTAAAAATTGCTAAACCATTACCGCCCTGCCCCGCCCCATTTAATATAACATGAGTCGGGTCGGGTAGGGTCGGGTTCAAACAAAATATATTGTGTTTTGTTTCACAAAAGTTATTTTAGTTTGAAGTAACATAACAATCGTTAACAAAATTTTATAAGACTTTAAGTTTATCAATCATAAACAGTACAACTACTTAAATAGTATAAAACATAACATAGTTAAATTGATAATATAAGATTAAAGTTTTAGAAACATAACCTTAAATAAAACATATATTTAATATATATCGTACTAATCGGTTCGGGGCGGAGTTTACTATCTAATACCAAACCCGCCCCGAACCCGATTATTTGTTTTAACTTCATACCAAATCCGAACCGTTTAATAAACGGGTCAGTAAAATCCGTTCCATTAGGGGCGGGTTTGGAAAAAAACCGCCGATTCGGACTAAATTGCCACCCCTAGTTAAAGGTGCCCCGTAGAAGAAAATTTCTGGTTTTGCCTAATCCGATCTTGCCACTGATCTTTAGGGAGTCAGTTTAGTGGATTGTTCCTCTTTAGGGTGCCAAAAATGGAACTAACCCTTATAATGTGTAAATTAATGAGAGATTTTTGTAGGTAATGCCTTCATCGTTAAAGTATTTTACAAGATTGAAATGGTCAATTTCTTATGACCAAGTTTGGTTAAAGGCAACGCTACATTTGAGGGTTATTTTCACCCACACTGCAGAAAGTCACTGACGGACAATCTCTAGCCGACGACCTTTATCAACAAAAATAGAACTTATCGTTCTTATTCTTCATCTCTCTTCTTATTCTTCTTATCTTCTTCTTTCGTTGGGATACCAGACCTTAAATGTCTGGTTGGTCTGGAAAACCAGACGTTTACAGTGATGTCAGAATTGCACGAATTCAACTTACTGATGTAAATCGACAAACTCAACAATATTGCTAGCTTCACAAATGAATTTTCAATTTTGTATGGTCGGATTCTTATCCCTTGAGCTTAATCGAAATATGTTCAGTTTGAAACAAATTTGGTGGGTTGTAGCTTTTGAATTTTGAAGGAATTATCGTTGATGTCGGAATTGCATGAAATTTGACTTGTTGATGTAAGTTGACACTTTAATCAAGATAATTAGTTTTGCAAACAACTTTTAATATTAATGGTTGAAGTCTTATCCTTTGAGCTTAGATGAAAAATTGTTAGTTTTGAAGAAAATTCTTGTGTTCAACAAAATGACCGACCACCATGGGCGATGTGTTTTCCCTCTTGAGATTGCATATATAAGGAGACCAGTTCGTCATCTCGTTCCTTATGTTGCTAGAGAGTTTTCTTTGGCGGTTGAGCTAATTAGAGTAATGGATTTAAGCAAGGTTAAAGTCACCCGCAAGGTTAAAGTCACCGGCAAGGTTAGATAACGAAGTTAATCGGTTAAAAGTAAAATGATAACTTTCAATTTTAGAAGTCTTAAAATAGTAGTCACGAAAGAATAGAAGATGCTTTTAAGGTATGGTTTCATTAGTCTCAATTTTGGATTTTAATATCTTTATTAAAAAACATAAAAATATATAAATTCAAAACATATACATATCATTTAATATTTATTTAAAAAATATATCAATGATATAGACAATCATATCAAAGTCTTACACTTTTACCTAACTTTCAAATTGAATTTGTTTATAAAGTTGAAAATAATTAAACAAAAGAGTAGTCGTTAACCGTATGTAAAATGTATAAAAAATAAAACTTTCAAATGGTGAACAAATTTGAATGTATATATATTAAAACCCAACAAAGATATACTAAAAGAATTATTTAAGTTAAAACTATTTATTTTAGTAAAGACATTAAAAATAAGTATTTTAATCAAAATAGTAAAATAATTGTTTTTTGATACCTTAATTAAAATAATTATTTTTAATGTCTCTATTAAATTAGTTATTTTTTGCACTATAGGTTTAAAAGTGAAATTAGACGTAATCCCCTTCTAATTACAACTCTATAAAGATAATATTTGGTTTCAGATTTTCATTAAGGTTGTGATACATTTCTTATCGTGATATAATACAGCTGTGGATATACAAAAATATTCGTTCTAAGTATTAATAAAATAACTTATCGGGAGTTAGAGATGTAGTTTTGTAAATAATTATGTCAGGTATTGAAAGATTAGCCGTTTGAACAAAAAAAAATATAAAACGACTAAACCAATTATTGGAAAAGTCATGTATGGTTGAAACATTATCAGATGGTAGATATATAGTAGTGTAAAGGACTTATGTAGAATAAAATGGATCAACAAGTTTTATTGAAAGAGTAATGGCTCAAAGAGTAATGGCTGAAACATTATCGAAACGTTGATATGTAGTATTTTTTTGTTAGAGGGTAGATATGTAGTTAGGTAAGTAACTTATGTCTTATTCAAAAAGTAATGTTGGCACATTAAAAGCTAACCATTTTATTTTTGATTTAGTAAGATGTATTAATCAATTAGATAGATTCCAATTTATGGTTTTTGATTCTTTTCTCTCTTATTGTATATAAAACTTAAATAAATTAAATTTCTAAACTAATAAATTTTTTTTTAATGTAAATATATTTTTTTTTAAAATAAGACATTCTAAAAAATTATTTTGAATAAAGACAACAAAACTATTTATTTTAATAAAGACCTTACAAAGATTAATTTAATCGATATAATAAAAATAATTATTTTAATTAAAACATTTAATCAATTTAAGAAAGATATCTCTATTAGTTCAGTTAAGAGGTACGCCATTTAGTCAACTAGTACCAATCTCAGTTCAATCCAATCAATGGGAGTGTGAGCGGGAGGCAGAGCCGACCCAAGTAAATGGGAGGCCCAAAGCGGCTAATAAAATCTGGGCCCTGCTAAAGAATTTTTTTTATTAGTTAATATCGTAAGTTAAATTTATACAATTTCTTTTGCAATAATCTTAGTTACAAATATGTCTTCACCCTGTCTTTTGAACTTGGGGTGATCCTTCTGTGACAACACAAACACTATTTCCTTGATGATCGTCTCAAGTTTAGAACAAACAAAAAGAAGTTCAGACCATTGCTAGAATCGACATTCATAGAAGATAATGTTGTATGTTTCTTTTTTCTAGTTTCATATCTAAAATGCAATTGTATAACTAAATTGACTCAAAAAGTCTGAATTAAGAGCTCTTTGTGTACGGTAACCTGACTCAAACTTTAATAATAGATACTGAAGACTACCACATAGCACTTTAACAACAAAAGACAATCACCCACAAAGACGGACATCATTATCTTCCATGGAATGAATGGTCTAGCCCCTTGAGGGCATTGGTGTTTATCATTAATGGTCTCCCTACTTCCCTTGCACTCACTGCAAGGATGTTGCGTCTGTTGGATCATAAAGGGACCAAAAGTAGGACAATAATACTTCAACCAGTCCAAACTCATAATTAGAACCTTAAAGACGGAAAGATACCGTGAAGAAAATGGTCCAAAATAACACCATTGGCAAAAAAAAAAAATCAATGTTTCCAAAGACTCACCTACTACCATTGGAGTGATGACATTTTCGGAGAGAGAATGCCATTTGAGTGATGACATTTTGAATTAGTACCGTGCAAATTCCTTCAACTTTGATACATGGTTTTGACGTCTGCTAGATAAATTTTATTTATTTGAATTAGTACCGTGCAAATTAGTTCAACAAAAAAAAGTACTCTGCAAATAACTTCAACTTTTACTTTTAACAAAAAAAAAAAAAAAACTTCAACTTTGATACATGTTTAACAACACAATTCAGTCATTAACACGATTCTGACATTTCCAAAAACCAGTAAAAGTATTGCTAAAACGGTTCCTATGAATGTGGAAAATGGCAACCGCCGTCACCACCATACTTGAAAACTAATGTGGATGCTTCTCTTACATCTATTGATACTAACATTGGAACTAGTCTTATTGTTCATAATGATCTATCCCAGTTCATAGAGGCTAAAGTAATTTCGACCAGGGTTCGGAATAGCGAAGAAAGTGAGGCAATTGCAATTCTCCAGGGGCTCATCTGGGCAGCTGAAACCAATCACACTAATCATAGAGAGTGACAATATCAACCTCATCAAGCACTTGAAAAATCCGAGACATAAAATTCAATGGCAATCGATGACTCATATTCGTAGAATCAAAGACATAAGGAATAAGCTTGAAAGCGTAAAATTCAATTATATCAAGAAAAACCTCAATAGCCAAGCCGATAAATTAGCTAAATGCGCTCGAAGGAAGAATAGATCTAAGACTTGAAAAAATGTTCCTTACTTTTTAGGCAATATGTATTGTAATGGTACTCTTATGCTTAATGATATTATAGTTCAACAAAAAATAAAAAAACTATTCTTTGTCACATAAATGTAAATTATTGGAACTTGTAAATTAAATCAGTTTTATTGTAAGTTAGATAATTTAAAGTGACATATTTTTTTTTCTTGTTGAGATAATTTATTTTATTAATTTACAAGTACTAAAACATTTCTTCAACAAAAAAAAAGTACTAAAACATTTCTCCCCACAAAAATGTTATCATTTTGGTACTACTAAAATTGAATTAGGTAGAGTGGGACATAAACTAATCAGGAGGTACAAGGTGTCGAGTAGGGACGTCTAGTTGTCCACTGCTAGTTAAGTCAGTTCATATTCAGATGGCACGAGTATGCAAAACGACACTTGTTTCACATGCAATTCATACATGCACACTATAACTATAACTATAACTATAGAATAAAGTTCTAAGAGATGTCCAAAGTAGTACTAGAAAGAACAAGAGAGAGAGAGAATGGCACAAGCTAGATATCTTAATCCAGAGGAGGAATTGAAGATGGAGAAGTTCATGTTGGTGAGTGGTCACACCATCCCAGCCGTGGGACTTGGTACTTGGAGATCTGGTTCTCAAGCCCCTGATTCTGTCTTCACTGCCATCGTTGAGGTCCTATATATATTATCCAACCAAACATATATATATTTGTATACCAGAGTTTGAATCTTACAATTTCGAAAATAAAACAGAAAAGTGTATATACACTGAGGGCTAATATGATTTAAGATGTGGAAAATATTTCAGGCTGGATATAGACATATTGACACAGCAGCAGAGTATGGAGTCCAAGAAGATGTAATAGTACCCCTCTTTATATCTCATTAGTAATATGTATTAACCACTTGTTAATATTAGTCTTTTATGTATATCTAAATGTATTGGTAGTAATCAGGTAGGACATGGTCTAAAGGCAGCAATGCAAACGGGTATTGACAGGAAGGATCTCTTCATCACATCAAAGCTATGGTAATTAATTATGTGCATATCCATTTTATGATCATATATACTATCCCGAAAGAAGATTCTGATTCCCCTCCAGAGTCTAGAGTCTGCTTGGTTTTTCTTGTTTCCTAGCATTTTCTTAATAATAATAACATTTGACTGTAACTAATGGTCTAAAATGAAGGTGCTCAGATTTGACACCGGTTTTCTTGTTTCCTAGCATTTTCTTAATAATAATAACATTTGACTGTAACTAATGGTCTAAAATGAAGGTGCTCAGATTTGACACCGGACAGAGTAAGAATGGCACTCACTAACACCCTTCAGGAGCTCCAACTCGACTATCTTGATCTCTATTTGGTATGTAAATATATCTTTTCTTAATTTCCACCCAATTATACTCAACAACTTGCAAAATTAACAGTTCTATCAGGTTGGAATCAACTCAGACTAGGCTGCTAGTAGTTCAAACCACCAACTAGTTAGTTATGTGTCATTTCTAGTAGGGGTAATCATTTAGTATCTGAACTGACCAATCCAATCCGATTCAAACGGATTTGGACGGTTTGGATGCCGATCCAATAGTATTCCGGATTGGTTCGTATGTTAATTAGCTAGCAAAACCGAGTGTTTTGGTTCGGTTTATGGATTCGGTTGACAGATAACCGAACCAAACTATTTATTGTTATTTTTTATATATTATATATATTTTTATACATTATATATATAAATATATATGATGGGAATGATGGACGGCTGAGATTTAATAGTTAAGTTAGTTTCATGTTTGTTGATATTGTAGTTTAATGCATGTGTAACAGAACGTAAATGGCGTGGAGAATTATAGCTTAATTCAATAGTTAAGTTAGTTCCACGTTTTTAAGTTGAAAGTGCGAAATTTTATATATGATAAAATGTCTTAGGTGGTTCGGTTATCCAACCGATCCAAACCGCTCATGCATAGTTCGGATCGGCAACCGAACCAAACCATGAAAGGATTGGTTCGGATTTAGATTTGAAAAAACCGAACCCTTCGGTTTGGACTTTGGATTGGCCCAAAAAAGTCTGTTATCCAACCGATATTCACCCCTAATTTCTAGTATATATACTTTGATATTATCTAATAGTGTACATATTGTGTTTGTTTTATGATGGTTGAGATACATTGGCCCTTCCATCTAAGAGAAGGTGCGACGAGACCTCCAAGGGGAGAGGATATGTTGGAGTTCGATATGGAAGGCGTATGGAGAGAGATGGAAAACCTTGTCAAGGATAATCTTGTTCGGGATATCGGTGTTTGTAATTTCACCCTTAAAAAGCTAGAAAACCTTACCAAATTTGCCCAAACCATGCCTTCTGTGTGCCAGGTAAAGTCTGTCCGTTCCATTTCCTCTCATATTTAGTTAGTTAAACAGCTTTCTTTCTCACTAATTGCATCCATTGTTTTTGGGAAGTATAGATGGAGATGCATCCAGGTTGGAGGAACGATAAGATGCTGGAGTACTGCAAGAAGAATGGAATCCACGTCACTGTAAGATACCGTCCATCAGATTTTTTTTTTTTTTAGAGAAATTTTATTCATCCCTTCAGACGTCCCCCACATCGATCAGTCCTCGGTTAGGAGAGGGACTAAATGGAGTGATGAATAAAATTCTTGTTTTCTTTTTATGTTCTCAAATCAGTAGGCATTGCAAGGAAAAGAAGATAATAGAAGAGATACTTGGGTGTAGGCCTATTCCCCCTTAGGATCTTCAGAAGGAGGAAGGGATTTGATACATGACCCTACAGTGGATACGGTGGCGAAGAAGCTTAACAAGACACCAGGGCAAGTGTTGGTAAAATGGGGGCTTCAGAGAGGGACAAGCGTCATACCGAAATCATCAAACAATGAGAGGATCAGGGAAAACATACAGGTCTTTGGCTGGGAAATCCCTGCTCAAGATTTCAAGATTCTCAACACTCTCCCAAATCAGGTACACAAGAACAAGATACTATTTACCATTTATACAACTAGCTTACAACATCAATCATACTTGACTCTAGCTTTTTGCAAAAAGTTCTAGATTTTCAGAAATACTAATTAAAATGGCTTGGAAAAGCTATGTTCATAGAAAATGAATCTTGTTGTATAGTTGTTGGAACGCAATTTTACGTATTACTTTTCTATATATATGTAATCGTGGTACATTGTTGCGACGTATTTGATATCTGGTAAGGAGACAAAATTGTGATTGGTTGCAGAAGAGAGTGTTGGATGGAGAAGACCTTTTTGTGAACAAAAGCGAAGGACCATTCAGGAGTGTTGCACAGGTATGGGACAATGAGGACTAGGGGAAGTTTCAGAACCATGTAAATGACGTACTCTTAAAGCTCTTGGACACGAACAAGTCTTTCGTAGTAACCATGTAGGTTGCATATGCTTCTTTTTCAATTTTTCCGGCGTCTTATGTTTAGTGTGAAAGTGATTCACTTGGTTAAAACTTTAGCTCGATACAAAAACTAATGCGAGATGAAGAAAAAATCACAGATACCGTGTAGGTTGTATATGCCTAATGCGAGAATATTTCGGTGTTATGTTTAGTGGTAACATTTTGTGTTTCTCTTCCCGTCCTGGAATCCATTTAGTCTTGCTCTTTTAGTCTTGCAGTTACTCTATTTTTTCTATGGGTGGGAACTAAAAATGAGATATAGAAGTTGGTCTGATGAGCGATGATTCAATAATACAACGTTGTTAATCCAATTCGAAGTTCTTAGTTACTTCGTGTGCAACTCGTCCAAGTAATGAGAATATATATCAGCGATGTTGAAGGTAACTTCGGCGACGAGTTTGAAGGCAATCCTTAGTTCCCACTTTTCACGAAAATTGCCGAAAATCCGAAGAAGAAAAATATTGACAATATCACCAATTATAATGTGAAACATATATTGCCAAGATACTCGCAAAAGCAATACCAACGTAGATACGTCTAGTAAATTGCGACATCGTCCGTCGTCTTTTAGTTTGACGAAAGAGGTCACATATACAACCTGTCTTGTTCTTGGAAAAAAAATTGATGGCCATGAAGATTGGTTTGTATGATTCTTTGAAGTTGAAAGCCATGAAGAAATCAATGGAGGAGAAATTATTTTATGATTCGACACAACTAATTCGTCTCCCGGAATCATATATGGATCAAACAACTTATTCGAGCTTGTGTTAGTCAGTTGAATTTCTTCTTCTTGATCTGTCTCATCGAAATTTTCTTCCTCCATTATTGAAAAACTAGGATTTTTTTTATCAAAAACCTGTCCTTCAATAATATTGACCATGGTAGTCGAAGGAATTTCGGATAATAATTTGTTCGATTGGATTTGAGATTCCATAAAAGATAAGTATTCATGTAAAGGGAGAAAAGCATATCGAAAAATACTTTTCACTTTATTCCAATCATCTACGAACGATTTTCCTTCATTAACGAGTCTCCATTGCATCTCGTTGTATTTTTCATACACTCTTGTAGACAAGTGTTGTTCAAGAATAAAAACCTTATCTTCATCACGAACCTCTTGGTTTATAAACCAATCTTCCATCTGTTGAATCCAAAAATCTATATGATATTGATAATCAAACATAGGAATTTTGGAATCGACATTAATTTTGTTTTGATCTTTTCGATCAACATAGAGTTGTTGTGCATCTCTTAAAGGATCCCAACCTAAACGCGGAAAATTATTCCAACATTCAAGATGAGAAGTATTTAAAAAAAAATTATCTGTTCTCAGATTCTTAAAGCTCTGAATACCAGCTGATGTAGATTGTTGCGGAAGCGTAAAAGTAATGGAATCCACCATTATTAATAAACTAAACTAACGAAATAAAACTGATAAAATAACGATAAACAATAAACTTGATTAATAATAAACTTGGTTGATAATATTCTCTGATCTGGTTAACAAAGACAGACTAGACTTCTCTTATATAGAGATTGTACTTTCCTAGATAGACTCAAATAAGGAAATAAGATAACTACTGATAATACTTTCCTTGATTGCTAAGACTCATAATTATGGAAACCCTAAATACTTAATTATAGAAACTACGCTAATGTAGCTTCTTGACCGTGAGGCCAACTATCACCATGGCCGTGAGGCCTAATAGGAAGATGGTCTCCATCGGAAAGCCAGCTAGCCCTATTAGTAATAGTCACCGCGGGCTTCCAACATATTGACTTGGGTTTAAGTCCCATTGTCCCCGTTTGTTGGTTTCTTTCCTTTCTTTTGTAATTGAGAGTTCAATTGCTAAACGAGTCTTTCTTTTTGCTCATTATATTTTTTCTTAATAATTTTATTATTTTGAGTGAGTTTCTTTCCATTTTTTAGGTGTTTTTAAGAAATAGAAATCTAAGTGTTTTAAAAAATCTAACAATACATATTTGTACTAGGGGCATGGAGGTTGAACTATATATGGAGGTGTCATTTTTGTACCTTTTGTATGTGTGTTCACTTTCTTCTTTATAGGTGTGCGTTTGTTAGGGTTATTTTTCAAATAGCCTCCAAATTTGTGACCAGCTTCCTTCCTAGCTTTTTACTTTATCAAAAATATCCAGATGGCTCTCTTTTTGAGTTACAATTATAACTCCATTAACCAGTCATATTTGCTTTCTCATTCATATCATCATCTTTCTGTCACCTCATGTTCTTCACCACGAAAGTTGTTGGCCGATCAATTTTCCGGCCGGCGTTCTTCAAACCTAAAAAAAGAAAAAAAAAATTCCCTTCTTCTTCCTCTCTCTCCTGTTTTCTCTCTGTTCTTCTTTCTCTCTTCTTCTTTCTCTTTCCAGTTTCTCTCACTTCTCACTCTCTCTATAATGGTTGGCGAAGGGAGGAACCGTCAGTTTGGGAAACCGGACCGACGAAGGTCTGGTTTTCCCAGGCCTGATTTTCACAGATCTTCGAAGGTCTGGGAAAACTCAGACCGACTTAGGTCTGGTTACTCAGATCGACGGTCGGCGAAGGGTTCCCTCCTTCGTCGGCCACTAGAGAGTGAGAAGAGAAGGGAAGAGAGAGAAACACGAGAGAGAGAGAGAAAACAAGAGAGAGAGGAAGAAGAAGACAAAATCGAAATATTGGTCGATCGGCGACCTTCGCCGGTGACGAAGATGAGGTGGCAGGGAGAGATGATGAGATGGAGGAGAGAGAAAATAAAAAAGGAGGCCATTTTTTATAAAGTAGGGGGCTAGGCGGGAAGCTGGTCACAAAATTGGGGCTATTTCCCAAATAACCCATAATTTTATTATTTTCAGTGTGTTTCTTTCAATTTTTGAGGTGTTTTTAAGAAATAGAAATGAGTTAATTCCTATTTGGCCCCTTACTTTGTGACCAGCTTGAAATATGGCCCCCAAATTTCTGCAAATTCAAATATGACCCCCTATTTTCATACGAACGCCATAACTACCCTTCCTATTAATGTATTTTCAAAATAAAATAAAAAGAAAACCTGAATTCCACCTCACTTCCCTCTCCACTGCTCATCTCCCTCCACGTCACCTCTCTCTCCAACTCACCTCTCTCTCTCCACCTCACCAGTCTCTTTTCCGATGAAGGTCGCCGACCGGAAAATTTTCCGGCCGGCGACCTTCAAACAAAAAAAAAACAATAAATTTCTCTCATTTCTCTCTCTCTCTAAAAACTCCGGCGTAGGGAAACCCTCTTCGCCGGAGTTTGCAGAGAGAGAAAGAGATGAGAGAAAAAAAAAATTATTTTATTTTTTTAGTTTAAAGGCCGCCAGTCGGAAAATTTAAAGGTCGCCTGTCAGAAAATTTTCCGGTCGGCGACCTTCATCGGAGAAGAAACTGGTGAGGCGGAGAAAGAGGTGACGTGGAGAGAGATGAGTGGTGGAGAGGGAAGTGAGGTGTAATTTAGGCTTTCTTTTTTATTTTATTTTGAAAATACATTAATGAGAAGGGTAGTTATGGCATTTGTATGAAATTAGGGGGCAATATTTGAATTTACAGAAATTTGGGAGTCATATTTGAAGCTGGTCACAAAGTAGGGGGCTAAATAGGAATTAACTCAATAGAAATCTAAGTGTTTTAAAAAAATTGAACAATACATAAATACATATGCGGTAATCATGATGCAAAAGATACCATATTCAAAAAATCATTTAAACTTTGCAAGATCTACGAATTTTTTTTTATTATTTTGTTCGTAATTTTTTTATTGTACAAAAGACCCCAATCAAATTTCACCTTGGCCCTCAAATTGTCAGTCACGACTCTGTATCGTTCTACCCTAGGGCTGGGAAAATGGTCCGGGAACCCGAGATCTGGCCCGATCCGCCCGGACCGTTGGAACCTGGTGCTCGTTATAAACCCGGCTCGGGCTTACAGGCTCTAGTGGTCAGGACACGGGTAGAGCCCTTTGCCCGATGAGCCCGCCCGATGAGCCCGCACTTTTAAACCGCCGGATTTAGGGCTATCTAATCTAAGGGATGAGGCGTTGAGCTGCTCCTCATCCCATAAAAGTTTGGGTTAGGTTGTATATAAAGTAATTTTAGAAAATTTATGGGTTATTTCCCTAATAGCCCCTAACTTTGTGACCAGCTTCCTGCCTAGCCCCTAACTTTATCAAAAATTCACAGATGGACCTTTTATTCAGTTACTGTTAGAACATCGTTAACGAGTCATTAACTCCCTCTCCTACATCTCATCACCTCTTTCTGCCACCTCATTTGCTCGCCACCTCATCGTCTTCTCCAGCAAAGGTTGCCGGCCGAAAAAATTTTCGGCCGGCGACCTTCAAACATGAAAAAAAATACAAAATGTTTTTTTAAAATTCTCTTCTCTCTCTCTCTACAAAATAAAAATTCTTTTTGTTCCTCTCTCTCTAACCAGATCTAGAGAGGGAGGTGGTTCACCAGATGATCTGGTGGACCAGATGATCTGGTGGACCAGATCTGTTCGAACAGAGCTTCCTTCTGGTCCAACAGATCTTCTGATCTGGTGAACCACCTCTCTCTCTCTAGATCTGTTTAGAGAGAGAGAGGAACAAAAAGAAATATATTTTTTAGAGAGAGGAGAGTTTTAAAAAAATATTTTTTTTCGTTTTTTTTTATGTTTGAAGGTCGTCGGTCGAAAAATTGGTCGGGCGGCGACCTTCGCCGGAGAGGACGATGAGGTGGCGAGAAGATGAGGTGGCAGAGAGAGGTGATGAGATGTAGGAGAGAGAGTTGGTGACTGGTTAACGGTGTTCTAACGGTAACTAAAAAAAGGGATCATCTGGGAATTTTTGATAAAGTTAGAGGCTAGACAGGAAGCTGGTCACAAGGTTAGGGGCTATTAGGAAAATAACCCAAAATTTATATCACTCCTAGCCGCCTAGGGTTTTCCAACTCAGAAAAAAGAGAGAGAAATCGGTTATTCTACAGAGGATCAATGAAGATCAAGGTGTCTTCATCAAACCATCCCCTCTTCTTCCTTCCCCTTTCCTCATCTTTTCTAACCCTAACCCTAATTCAACTGAATCCCCATTCCACCCTCTTCATCAACCCATCCCATCTTCATATTCTTGTTATGTTCCCAATCTTTGTAGATCTGTTGGGAAGTTAATTCTTGTCTTCTTGATGAAACCTAGATCTTACCTGATTAAGTGTTGATCTTGATTCAATTGAGAGTGTTAGGTAAACTATCCTGATGAAACTTTACAGTTCAAGCTACATTATTAGTGTTAGAATTTGATTTTTCTAGAGATTTCCGATTTGAATCTCAAATGGAAACCCAGAAAGTTGATTTGGGTTTGATTAGAAAATAATGATTGTGTTATATTGATTCCTATCTTTTTATTTATGAAATTTTCTTGTTTGGGGTTGAATGGAATGAGATTGAAATCAGTGATGAAATTTTTTGTATTTTTTTTGGCTTAAACTAATACAGTATTATACATGAAATTAAGTTAATTAATGGTTTTTTGGTTGAGAAGTTAATTAATGGTTATTATATTTTTTTTTTCTTCTGAAAAACCCGAGCCCGTCTGGCCTGTGATTGCCAGAGCCCGCTCGGGCTTGCGGGCTACGGGCAGTCCACAAGGGACATTTGTCCGGCCCGATCCGCCCGACTATATGTAGTGGGCCCGAAATTTAGGTGCCCGATCTGCCCGAGTCCGTCTTCATTAAGCCCGAGCCCGACCGAACCCGCCCGATTTCCACCCATATTTTACCCTATCTAAAGTTTACTCTTTGGTTCTTTGGTCGATTCACATAAAAATGAGGGTCCTGAGATTTTCCTTGTTTTAGCTCACTCATCATCTACGGCATGATTAAAAAACACAGAAGTACTTGGATGGAACTCTTGAGAAATATTGTAGGCACCTCCTAGCTTTAAATGGACTCTTCACCCATAGGAAGATGTAAGGGGGAAGTTTTAGGGACGCACGTGTTTCTCTTAAAAATACTTTTACTACCTGGGAGATATAAAAAAGGGATGGACAAGTTATCTTATCTATTGAATAATAAGATACCACATAAGAGTTCCACGCATTACTATGCTTTGCAATGCATCTCAAAACGTGAGAAAAATATTTTTGAGGAGCATTTAGCTTCTATCTTGATTTATATTTAACTTGTAATGCTTGTGAAGTATATAAATTAATTTGTCGTTTTTTTAATAAAATTATGTGAGGTACTATTTTGAGCTCCCAGACCTCCAAAAGACTTGGGAAAATGAGAACGGCAAATTTTGACCACATACCTGGACGTCGGATCCACGACCAACTGTTTATATTGAAATTTTGAGCTATCATATGGTTATGTAATGGACATCACTAAAATGTGGCACTAGTCACGCACTGTCAAGAACATTCAAAGTCGATTCTAGGTGGTTGAGCCGAAAAATGAGATACATTCAGCTGCTTAGAGATGTGGATATCAAAATGTGCACGAATCATGCAAGTTTGGTGGCCTTAAATAATGTAATGCATTTTTAAATAGGAAAAAGATAATGAAAGCGTGCACTCCTAATCAAGGATCCTGAAAATCTTTAAGCAGATTGGTTAACTATTTCACATTAAATTGTTAATTATTTCACATTAAATTTACCAAAATCTTGGATTATAAGATTTGTTGGTGAGAGAAAATTAGTATTGTCAACTCTTTTCCACATGTATGGGCTGAAAATTCTTCCAAATTAGTTCATTTCCAACTAATTATCATTGAGCATTATCCAATAATTTATATACAATGTTGCAAGATAATAGTGGGAGAAACAGGTTGTTGATTGAGAGTTAGGGCTAACTAATATATACATCACTCATGCTTAATAAAAGTATTAGTTAGATTAGTTGGTATTACGAGAATAGTCCCACATAGGAGAAGGAATATCTAGCAACTAAAAATATAATGTCTAGGTCCTCTCCGCTCATTGCTAATTTGGTTTTGAGTTGGGTGACCAGAAAGTTAACATGGTATCAGAGCTAGGCCTACACGTGATAGGCTTAAAAGCCACACGTACTCTACATCACCCGAAAAAAACACGTATTAGGCTAACCACCCACACGTGAGGGTGTGTGTGAGAACAACTCCAACTGGGAGAATGAGTAACTAGCAACCAAAAATATTATGTCTAGGTCCTCTCCACTCATTGTCAATTGGTTTTGAGTTGGATGACGACAAACTTAACAGGTGTTTGGTAGGGTCGAGGACTGGAGGTACGAACATTGATAAATCTAGGATTCACTTTTAGTGAGTAAAGTAGAAAGCAATCTTTGTACAAGTTTCTATAGTTTGAGCAGTGCTGATAGGAGACCTCCTGCTGCGCTCCCTAGTTTAGTCCTTTAATAGAAAAGGGGTATTTTAGTCTTTCCATAACTGAGTTGGCTAAAAAGACAAAGGTTACTTTGGTCTTTTCACAGTCTTCTCAAATAATGAAAGGGTTATTTTCCAAATAGCCCCCAACTTTGTGACCAGCTTCCTGCCTAGCCCTCTACTTTATAAAAAATACTCAGATGGCCCCCTTTATCAGATTGCGTTATAACACCGTTAACTAGTCATCATCTCTGTCTCCTCCATCTCATCTCCTCTCTATGCCACCTCATCATCTTCACCGGCGAAGGTTGCCGACCGACCAATTTTTCGGTCGGCAACCTTCAAACAATAAAAAAAATATCACTCTGTCTCTCTATTTTTTTCTAAAAATCTCTCCTCTCTCTCTAGGTCTGCGAACAGACCTTTGACGGTCTATTTGTAAACCATTGAAGGCCTGCAAACAGACCTTCAAAGGTCTGTCCGCAGACCTAGATCTGGTTCACTCACCAGATCTAGAGAGAGGAGAGATTTTTAGGGGAGAAAAAAGAAAATTTGAGAGATACAGTAAATAAATTTTTTTATGTTTGAAGGTCGGCGGTAAAGATGATGAGGTGGCGAGAAGATGAGGGTGTCAGAGAGAGGAGATGAGGGTGGTAGAGAGAGGGGATGAGATGGAGGAGAGAGAGATGATGACTGGTTAACGATGTTATAACGGAATCTGAAAAAGGAGGTCATCTGGGTATTTTTGAGAGTAGAGAGCTAGGCAGGAAGCTAGTCACAAAATTGGGAGCTATTTAGAAAATAACTCATAATGAAAAGATTAAAATACCCATTGTTCTATTAGGGAAGTACACCAGAGAGTGGGTCTCCCTATGATCATTTGAGTGGTTCCATCAAATATTGTACTTTTCTTTGCAAAAACTACTTTTCTACATTTTTATTAGTCATTTTCTAAACGGGACAAACTAAAGTAATGAATAAGGCCAGTGCTTTGGGGAAAGCAAAATAGTTTCATGGGTGTGAAGACTTGGTCAAAAATTGGTCAATTTTGTTTGACAATTTTATTTAGGGGGAAAGCGAAATAGCTTCTCAACCTCTGTTCTCTCTCCACCTCAGCTCTCTCTCTCTCCACCTCATCTTCTCTCTCTCCACCTCATCTTCTCTCTCCCCACCACTCTCTCTCTTCTCTGACAGGTCGCCGGCCGAAAAATTTTCCTGCCGGCGACCACTTTAAAAAAAAAAAATCACTTTATTTACCTCCTCTCTCTCTCTCTCTAAAAAACTCTTTTTTTTCTCTCTCTCTCTAGAACAAATCTAGAGAGAGAGAAGAAGAAAAAAAAATTTAGAGAGAGAGAGAGAGGAGGGAGAGAGTGAATTTTTTTTTAATGGTCGCCGGCCGGAAAATTTTCCGGCCGGCGACCTTGTCGGAGAAGAGAGAGAGAGGTGAGGTGGAGAGAGAGTGAGGTGGAGAGAGAGTGAGGTGAGGTGGAGTGTTTTTTTTTTTATTTCCCCTTAAAATTTATTTCCTCGAAAAATTTCTAAAATTCTACATATTCCCTTTAAAATTTCACACCCCGAAAACTATTTAACTTTCCCCAAAGCGCTGGCCATGAATAATGGGTTTAGGACATGACATTAAATTTCTTTTGTTTCTACATTCACCGACTAATATTAATGTTACCATCCCAAAATGATGGCGTTTAAAGGATGTTATAGTTAGCTTTTCAATATGCTAGTCCCATCAACAAAAAAAAATATGCTAGTCCCAATTATTTGATGGCCCAAGTACTTCCCACACATCCAATACTTCTTTTAAAATAATTTGGATGGCCCTAACAGGAAACTCTTTCAAATGAATAAAATCTATTTACATCCATATAATGTACTTGCACCTTCGTAAAATCTATGAACATTCACGCATTCATAAAGGTGAATATTGTTAACAGTTGGTAGCCCAAGTGGTTCCAAGGTGTAGACATAAACTCTAGAAAGTCTTGAAGGTCTCAGGTTCAAATTCTAGAGAAGGTAGAATCTTCAGTTATTTGATTTGGGATTATTAGGGTATAAATAATGTAATTATACTTTAGGCCATTGTCTTGTTGGGCTATAGGCCTGGTCTTGTTTCAGTTTGAGTGGGCAGTTATTGAGCTTATCACATTTTTGATTTATCAATACCAAAATGTAACGACTAACGCTGATCGTAGTCGACTTCCAAAAAAGTAAAAATAAAAATAAAAAAAGTAAAGGTGAATATTTACATACATCCACTTGTGAAAAGAATAAGCCTCAAAAAGCATAGTAGGTGAAACCGTGAAAATTTGATTAAGCAAGTTTACTAACCGAGACATGACATTTGGTGAAGTTGTGGAGGTTTATAGCCCCCATCACCCCTATACAGATTCACCTATGAGTTCTAATACTACATGTACATTTTGTGAAGTCCTCGAGGATTATAGCCCCCATCATCCTTATCTAGATCCCCCATTGGACTCCAGTATTACATGGGCATACATATACTCTTAGTACGATTTCGTGTATAATAAAAAAGCTAGGCATTTCCAACTAATAAGTAACATTTAATATAAAAAAAAAAGCTAAGTTATAGTTGGAGGAAATAATAACAGTTAAGTAATTGGTCGTGAATTGAATGATTGCACAATAATAGAAGATATTGTAAACCTAGAATTTCCATGCTCACTTGTGGAGTGTTATCAGGTTACGTGGAGTTTCCACAATCTTGTTCAATTTTCCCTTTTCTTGAGTCGATCTGGTGGCATACATTTTCTTTCAGCAAACTCAATCATTTGAAGGGGTGATGACAAAATCTGCAAAATTATACATCTAAAAATCCAAATGACACTTTCCAAGCAACTTTCAATATACAGCAAAGCCTCGTGGGCCTGAATTAATAATGAACCTAACGCTTATTAGGTTTGGTGGGCCCGGGGTCCTTAGCCAGATCACTCGGGTCCAAATCATGTGCATTTTACAACACTAGGCAGGAGCCTGCTTCCAACTTTTTGTGGGTGCGACTTTTAATTTCATACTCTTTTTTTTGTTGAAAGGACTTTTAATTTCATACTTGGCACAAGAAGAATCAATCGTTCAGTAGGTTTGCATTAATCTAAAATAACCAAGACGGGTTTGAGTTTCAGAGAGACCAGTTTTCATAGAAATTTAGATGTCTACATTCTTTTAAACTAGTGTTTACATATTTTTGCTCTGGAGGTTTACGATTTTTTTCTACAGAAATTATATAGTATGGGTGTCTCAAATCTAATACCAAGAAGGTGGAAACCAAATTGATAACACTTCCGACCAAGAAATGTAGACAAATATTTATGATCTTATTCTTGTAATGTATCAATGTCATGTTTACGTATTTTTGCTCTGGAGGTTTACGATTTTTTTCTAGAGAAATTATATAGTATGGGTGTCTCAAATCTAATACCAAGAAGGTGGAAACCAAATTGATAACACTTCCGATCAAGAAATGTAGACAAATATTTATGATCTTATTCTTGTAATGTATCAATGTCATGTTTACGTATTTTTGCTCTGGAGGTTTACGATTTTTTTTCTAGAGAAATTATATAGTATGGGTGTCTCAAATCTAATACCAAGAAGGTGGAAACCAAATTGATAACACTTCCGACCAAGAAATGTAGACAAATATTTATGATCTTATTCTTGTAATGTATCAATGTCATGTTTACGTATTTTTGCTCTGGAGGTTTACGATTTTTTTCTAGAGAAATTATATAGTATGGGTGTCTCAAATCTAATACCAAGAAGGTGGAAACCAAATTGATAACACTTCCGACCAAGAAATGTAGACAAATATTTATGATCTTATTCTTGTAATGTATCAATGTCATGTTATACTCAGAGTCATGACTGAGAATTTAGGGCTCCGTATGAAATTAAAATTTGGTGGCTTAGTACAATAAAAAAAAAGGCGAAAGTAAAAAAATCAAACAAAACGCAACATAATTTATAATACATAGATGAAAACCACAGATGTATTCAAATGTATTCTGAAGGAAATAGTCGTAGAATTTCATTTACAGGAAAGTCTAAGAATCCACAATCAGTTGTGAACAAAAAGATCTCTTTGTAACTACAAATAACATAATAAAATTTTAAGTTTTCATAGGATGTTTGGATCCTAATGTGATATCTTATCTTATATTCAGTTTCTAGCTTATCAAACATGACTAAGAGCGGAATAAGACTTTTTAGTGAGCATAAGTAACCTAAAATGATAGTCGTACTACGTATAATTTTAGTATAACTTATACTATATAATTTTGTAGACGTTATTATCTTGACAATTACATGTTTATTTATTCTTTGATGTGGTATTGCCTCCAGATGTAAATAAACTTTGGGTCTTTGTGATTCTGTTTTGTTTGATCTGACTTATATAAGTCATTACTTAGCTAATTAAACTAACAACGAGTTAAATTTTTGTCATCAACATTAAAAACTCCATCTCATGTGGTGATCTAATAAGTGTACTACGAGTAATAAATAATTTTGTTTAATAAGGTAAATTAATAAGTAATTAAGTAACTTTTTATCTTTGAACAAAGTACTTAAAAATAACATTAATTTATGTGATTAGATGAAAAGCTAAAAAGGAGATCATGAGATGATGAAACACATGCACATGCTTCCTCAATGACATACATACCCATGGTTTACGTACAAGGTACACATGCATGTACTCTTTCATCTCAACCGTTCAAATGGTTCTTACACGGTTCTCTAGGAAAATGAGCTGAGATGGTATATCATGTTTTGGGTGTAGCGGGATGTGGGAATTAAACCCGCAGGCCCGAACCCGCCCGCGGGTAACCGAGACCCGCTATGCATATCGGGGCCCGTTGCCCGATATCGGGCTTAGCCCGCCCGCCCGAGTTAAGGACAACGGGCGGGCACGGGTGGGAACCTTGCGCCGGTTACCCGCCCGAGCCCGGCCCGTTTAAACCTTTAATTAGGGCCCGCGAGATTTACCTTACAGCTCTAATGAAGATACACTCATGGGAAGCTTATATATAGCATTCAAAACCCTCTCCAATTTTATACTCTTCAATGTGGTACTAAACAAAAGAAGGAAAACTCATACAATTACAAAAATATATTGTCCCACATTGTAGATTGTGAGGAACTAAAGAAGCATGAAGTCCTACAAGTACCCTCAACCACTTTCAATCTCATAGAAGCACCATAACTTGCTATAGGCTTGTAAGGAGCTAAAGAAGCATGAACTCCAAGTCTCCATTTGGATTGGACAACATTAATAGACATCCCAAAAGGTCATATTGGTGTATATGAGGCTTGTGGTTCCAATATCATACTTGAACGATCCTTCTTTCCAATGTATTGTTGTGAAAATAGAGATTTGTATATAGATTGACAAATTTTCCTTCTTCACCTGATAAATAAAATCCGAATCCGTGAAGGTGACAAGAAGATTGTAATACAACATCGTGAAAGCTTAAAATTATTTCCTTTATATAATTCCTTTATATAATGAATCCAACTGGTCCAAACCATATAATACAAATAATGTTACTAACAGGGGTCCAAAATTAACCCAAGGTGGAAGATACACTCATGAGAAGCTTAGATATAGCACTCAAAACCTTCTCCAATTTTGTTACCCCTCAATGTGGTACTAAACAAAAGAAAGAAAACTCATAAGATATTGTCCCACATTGTAGTTTGTGAGCAACTAAAGAAGCATGAACTCTTATAAAAACCCTCAACCACTTTCAATCTCCTCAAAGCATTATGACTTGCCTTGGGCTTGTAACCTTGGGCTGGTTTCACTCCTCAAATTGGGCTTTTCCACTGTTAACCGCCCGAGGCCCGACAATAATGAATTTTATTTTTAAAGGTTCATCGGGCTACCCGAATTAAGCCCGCCCGTTGCCCGATGTGCCCGCTTAATTAATCGGGCACGGGCGGGCAATGGCAGACTAAGAGAGTGATTTTGCCCGCCCGACCCGCCCGAAAATAAAGTGGTCATCAGCTTATGTTGCCCGAACCCGCCCGGCCCGACTCTTTCTATGCCCGCACCCGACCCGCCCGTCCCGATTCCCACTGCGGGAATCACTCATAGGGAGAAGCAGAGATTTGGTGGGGAGGAATAAAGTTTGTCTTTTTGTGTGGTGGGGTTCGTACGAGACGATTAGGGCAGTTGGTGGGTCTTTTAAGAGTTTTATTTTTATTATTGTTAATAATTGTTAATAAATAATTTTAAATTGTTAGTATATTAAATATTATTATGATTTTGGATTCAAGTAACGACTACAGTGCCCCACATAGGCTTTGCTGCCAAAGACTTTGGCAAGACTGATTTTGAACTCCAACCTACAAAGAGATTGAAAAGAATTAAAAATGTGAAGGGTGGAAAAGACAAGGTTATGATAATTAGATGTATTTGGAAATGGGTATAGATATGAAGTAGTAGTTAAGTACCAAAATGGATGCTAGATGATAGACTATTTAAACAAGATAAAATACAATAATTACATGTATGAATTTATGGGTTCGGCTATTGCCATATGGGTAAAGATGGGAATGAGTATGAAAAGATGATTTATTCACAACAAAATACAACAATTAGATGTATCATGTATGGATATGGGTTCGGGTATGGAAAACGATATAAATGAATACTAAAATGGATGAAAAATAGTATATAATCTAAACAAAATAGAATGAGTCCCCATGCCGGTAAAGATATATTCATGAGTGCCAAGGGAGATGTGAAAGGATGGATTATTTAAACAAAGTAAAATATGAGATAAAGAAGGATAAAAGTCTTTTGTACCTAACTAGAACACTTGAAATAAAACTTTTGACTCAAAATAAATTAACATCATGACTTAAACATGTATATTACATTTTAAATCTAGATTTGACCTTGTGAATACTTTTAAAGGTTGTTTTTATTATGCCGATTAGTGAGTTATAATCACTGGATTATCGTACTGTCGTTCTAAATCTAATCAAAGATAAACTGATTAAATTTTAAAATCAAATGTTACATTTGTAAAACAGATTGTTCGTATTCTGGTTTGATTTCAGATACAAGTTGTTTATTTCAAATAAAATATGATTAGAGGATAGAGAAGAGAAATCAATTATAAGAAGTGGGGCGAGTGATCTCTTTTCTTAAGACATTAATTCGCCATGTTTTTTGTGCAAACAGCATACGCGAAGTTTCTTTTGGGATACAACGGATTGCCTTTTCGTGTTGGAGGTACTTTGGATATTAATATCTATCGAACGTCAGTAGGTATTGAAGAACTTTTAAATACTTTTAACTCTCTGTTAATTCGAAGTGAGCTTTCAAGTACGATTTTATTGCATTTTTACAGGTAAGAGGTGACTGTAAGCAAAAACCACACTGTGAGGAAACATTTATGTTGTATAAGGGAAGAGACATTTTTGACTGTTGGGTGCATATGCTCTTTAATCATACTAGTCCATAGGTCTGATATGGGTTGTTAGATCCTGACCATCACAGTTGATCACAACGGTATGATTAACATATGACTACAACTGTTAGATCACAATTGTCGGATATAGATTTAATATTATCAGTTAGATTGGCTTCGGTAAGGGAAAACAAAAGGCTCTGACGCTTCTAACGGCGATGCAGTATGCGCTACTAAAGCCCCCGTACGCCCACGCCACGCGTGTGCGAGCTGCAACATTTGTTCGTTGATTCGTTCATACTTTAGTAAGAGAGAAAGTTATTTTAAATCCTTCACCTTCCTCTTTATCATGTGGTAGTGGGATATTTTAGCT
Organism: Eschscholzia californica; assembly: GCF_041429995.1. NCBI lineage: Eukaryota > Viridiplantae > Streptophyta > Magnoliopsida > Ranunculales > Papaveraceae > Eschscholzia > Eschscholzia californica. The sequence continues at coordinate 36,660,707 of NW_028238420.1, read as the reverse complement.
AGTTCTCATCTTTCATGTTTATACCCAAACTTTGAAAGTTACTTTCTTATTAATATTGATGATGCACAAAATGTCCAGACGTTGACTACATCAAGAATAAACCAGAAGTCCAACGTGTCAACCCGACTTAAGGCAGCAAGACTTCTGAACCCACAACGCTCCGCCACCTACGCCCAGAAGTAGGAGGTCATCCAGGATCAGCTAAGAGGTATCAACCCTGTTTCCTCTACAACATAATCAGATCAACCCTGAAATCTCTAAAGGAATGAGGGGGGTCCATGTAAGCTGCGTCGATGCCTCACGCCCTAAACTGGGGAGGCAGAAGAGCATCGCAGGCTTACCGACTCAATCCCGGAATATCTCTAAAATATCTCAGCCAGTTAAAGATCTTTAGTGTTTAAGCAAGCTTGGACTTCAAGAGTCTCAAAGGACAAAATATCTCCCCGAAGATCTATCACCTCGGCAGGATATCTACGAAGTATCCTTGAACATGGGGACTTCTATTTATCCTATATCCAAGATAAACTCTAAAGGGACCCCTAACTACGAACTGTAGGAGGCCTAATTCAGTCCGTAAAAGGGCCCCCCATCGTCTTTCACAAGACAGGTTCACTTCCACTAAGTAATTCATACCGCCCCTCAAAAGGTTCAATCAATATTCAATTTTTTAATGCATGGAGCATTCTGATTGGCTTTAGCGTTAGAGCGGTTTCCGTACCCTTTACAGGTTTTTCCTCCACCCACGTTTCGAGGAGCTGAAGCTCGGAGGACGAGCAAGGAGCAGGAAGAAAGCATCTATCGACCAAACAGAATATTCGATCATAACGGACGTTATCATGCATCAAGTCTCGGTTTTTTGGTGATTTAACGAAAAACAATTTTTTGACATCAGCACATATGAAATCTGTTTTGAACGAACTATAACTTGATGCAAGCCCTTGACGAGATGAACGCAAAGGGTATGTTCCTCGAGTTATTTCAACGATTGAACCTTGTCAAAATTACAAAACACACTCCAGCTGAAAGTGTAGGTTCCGACGTCAACAACATATTTCAAAATGTTTATTTATTTCTTTGTCATTTTTCATACCAATATTGAGCAAATTTTAGTAATAGAAATATTGAGATAAGTTTAAATAGTTCAATATATATATATATATATATATATATATATATATATATATATATATATATTAGGGTATCTCCTGTGCCCTAGGGCACGAACAGTTGAATCAATCAAATTTGACGACTTTCAATATTTATTATTGCTATATAGTGGATATTTTCTTTTATTTCATTTTTTCTTCAATTAGTTATTTTATGAGAGAGATTTCAATTTATTTTTTTAACCCTTGCAATATCTTTTGTTTCTTTTTTTTTCCCTCAAATTAGATATTTTATTTCTAAGAAGGATTTTTTTAGATAGGTTATTTTATTTCTAAGAAGGACTATATCTTAAATTTCGGGAAGGACTTCCAAACAATATACCTTATTAAATAAGGATGTTTGTCCCTGTCATCATTTTCCCTTCTGTTCTATATAATACTAGGGTATATCCCGTTCCCTAGGGCACGGACACTTGTTTCAATCGAATGTTACGAAATTTATTGTTATATTTTGTTGACAGAGATATTTTTATTAGTTATTATTTTATGGCATTATTTTTTTGTTTTTTTTCTCTTAAATTAGTTATTATTTTATTGAGAGAGCAAAAGATTTTAATTTTTTTTAACCCTTGAAATTTATTTTGTTTCTTTTTTTCTTAAATTAGAATTTTTATTTCTAAGAAGAAAATGATTATTCTTCTTTAAAGGAAGGGCTTCTAGGGTATACCCCGTGCCCTAGGGCACGAACAGTCGTATCAATTAAATTTGACGGGTTTCAATGTTGATTATTGCTATATAGTGGTAGTGGATACCATGATTTTTTGGTATTTTACTTATTATTTATTTTATTTTATTTCATTTTTCTTAAATTAATTATTTTATGAGAGAGATTTCAATTTCTTTTTTTAACCCTTGCAATATCTTTTGTTTCATTTTTTTCTCAAATGAGATATTTTATTTCTAAGAAAGATTTTTTAAATAGGTTATTTTATTTCTACGAAGGACTATATCTTAAATTTTAGGAAGGGCTTCTAGACAATATCTCTTATTAAATAAGGATGTTTGTCCAGTCATCGTTTTCCCTTCTGTTTTATATAATAGAATTAGTTTTTTGGGAAGGGCACGGACACTTGAGAGAGATTTTAATTAGTTTTTTTTTTTGGATTGGAGATTTTAATTAGTTAATATTTTATTGAAAGAGAGAGATTTTTATTAGTTATTATTTTTTTGAATAATTCTTGTGTTTATTTTCTTTTAAATTTGTTATTATTTTATTGAGAGAGAGAGATTTTAATTTCATTTTTTAACCCTTGAAATTTATTTTGTTTCTTTTTTTCTTAAATTATAATTCTTTTTTCTAAGAAGGAAAAGATATTATTTTTTAAATAGGTAACTTTATTTCTACGAAGGACTATATTTTAAATTTTAAGAAGGGCCTCTAGACAATATCCCTTATTAAAAAAAGATGTTTGTCCCAGTCATCGTTTTCCCTTCTGTTTTATATAATATATATATATATATATATATATATATATATATATATCTAAGATAATCAGGAAAGACTAGTTTCCTTGATTAAAACATGGGAACCAATACAATTTAGATTTGGGAAATGCTAAGTTTATTAATGATTCTAGTCTTCCTTGATTAAAACATGGGAACCAATACAATTTAGATTTGGGAAATGCCAAGTTTATTAATGATTCTGACAGAAACATGACTCGTCGTGTCACTCAGGTAAAAGAACGGTCTAGATTGCAGTTACATTTTGAAAAACCTTATCTTGTGGTAAAAGTGAGTCTATAAAGTTAACAATTTTGTTAAAGTGTTTCCTTAACATAACACTCAAATTTAATTAGACTAGGGTATATCCCGTGACCTAAGGCACGACACTTGTATCAATCAAATATTACGAAATTTATTCTTTCTTATTATTTTTACTAGCTATTATTTTTATTAACTAATAATAATATTATTTTATATTATTTTTATTATTTTATTGAGAGAGAGATTTTAATTTCTTTTTTTAACCCTTGAAATTTATTTTGTTTCTTTTTTTCTTAAATTGGTTATTTTATTTCTAAGAAGGAAACGATTATTAATTTTTAACTAGGTAACTTTGTTTCTACGAAGGACTATATTTTAAATTTTGAGAAGGACTTCTCGACAATAATAAAGGATGTTTGTCTTAGCCATCGTTTTCCCTTCTGTTTTATTATATAGATTTAGATGTGTGAAGAAAAAAGTTTTCCAATCCCATCAATGTGATGTTTCGTAAGAGAGAGAAGGAGCAAATATTGAGTTTGTACGTTATACGGCGGTAGAAGGTAGACAAGGTGGTGGACTGGTGGTGGTGGTGGGCAGTGAAGTGAGTCTTCTCCATATATACATTATGCATGCATCCTAGCTGTGGTCGGTGGGTGCCAACCCCCTAACATATTACCAATATCCCCGGTGGAAGGAAGCTTCATCCTTAACGTGCGCCGGAATAAGAGCAACTCCAGATCTTCGTATCCATTATATTCCCTCCCCTTCTACCAGCAGATAAGAGTAAGACATCTAATCCGGCAAACACACAAATTCTGCTTCTATTCTGGCCTTGACCATTGACCTCACTGTACTTTAGATCTTACAAGCGGGTCATTGGTGGGCTGGCTCTGCCCCCCTCTTAGGATATCTCATCAGACCTACTAAAATTTCTCTTTGTTTGATGTAATTTTATAATATGATTTAATCAATCAATTAGAAAGGGTAAACAACAGCGCAATAATGTGCTACTATTTTGATTTTCATTTAACTACTATTAAGAAATAATATATAAAAACTTTCATCAAAAAAAAAAAAAAAAAAATAATATAAAAAAGAGTTAATTACTATTTGGCCCCCTACTTTGTGACCAGCTTCAAATATGGCCTCTAAATTTCTGTAAATTCAAATATCGCCCCCTATTTTTAAGTTAATGCCCTAATTACCTTCCTTTAAATCCTTTTTCAAAATTAAAAATAAAAATAGAGTCTTAATTCCACCTCATTTCCCTTTCCATCACACATCTTTCTCTTTCCACATCACCTCTCTCTCTTTCCACATATCTTTCCAACTCACCTCTCTCTCTCTCTCCAACTCACCTTCATCTTCTCCGACTAAAGTCGCCGGTCGGAAAATTTTTCGGTCGGCGACCTCCAAAAAAAAAAAAAATTCTCTCATTTCTCTCTCTCTCTCTCTAAAAACTCCGGCGAAGGGGGTTTCCCTTCACCGGAGCCGAACCCCCTTCGCCGGAGCCATGAACAGACCGATCTGGTCTGTTCACGGTAGACTTTGAAAGGTCTGTTCACGAGCAGACCAAATCTGGTCTGTTCACGGCTCCAGCGAAAGGAAACCCCCTTCGCCGGAGTTTTTAGAGAGAGAGAGATGAGAGAAAAAAATTACTTTTTTTTTTTTTGGAGGTCGCCGACCGGAAAAATTTTCGGCCGGCGACTTTAATCGGAGAAGATGAAGGTGAGTTGGAGAGAGAGGGAGGTGAGTTAGAAAGAGAGGTGATGTGAAGAGAGAGAGAGAGAGTTAACATGTAGAGAGATGTGTGGTGGAGAGGGAAATGAGGTGGAATTAAGATTTTATTTTTAATTTTAATTTTCAAAAAGGATTTAGAGGAAGGGTAGTTAGGACAATTACATCAAAAAGGGGGGCCATATATGAATTTATAGAATTTTGAGGGCCATATTTGAAGCTGGTCACAAAGTAGGAGTCAAATAGGAATTAACTCTATAAAAAATCAAAATAGAACTCTATCTTTCTTTCCTCTTTATCCCACTTAGTACAACAAATTCCATTTCTACTAAGTTCTAAGTTTGGTAAGAATAGTTTTGTTTTAAAATAAGAATACACTGACGAAGGATTCTTGTAAATCTATTACTTTTTTCAATCATAATGGTTGATTTTGAGACAAGAAGAATTAAATGGATAGAACATGGTAAATCTTGGAAACAATAATAAAACAGACTTTATGGTGTCTCAAACAATTTTGAAAAAATTCTTCTAGTTTACAAAGAAAATTCTCTATTAGTTAACTATTTTTATAAACAGTACATAGAATTTGACAAGTTGGACAACAAAAATGTAGAATATAAAAACTATAATTTTCTTACGAAAGCGTAAGTACTACAAATTACATAAGTTACAGTCGCGCCCCGCCCCATTTGTGATAACTAGAAATTATATTCACATCATACTAATAGAGATGCGTATATATTTATGTATTTTTCTTTTTTTTGAAATGGTACATTGGGAGAGGCCCACACCCTATTAAATTTTAGCCCAAAATGTATAACCTATGGATTTTCACTTCTAATGACATATGAGATCTCCACGTAATAGAGTGAACGTCCAACTACTACACCAAATAGTAGTAGATATTATCTTCTACTATATTAAAACATGGCAGTCGGTTGTTGGATAGATAAATTTGATCGTATGTTATTTTTCAATAGTTTGAAAAAGATCAAATCCAACAAGAGATGATTTCTTAAAAGTACAATTTATGAAGGGTTATTTCTCAAATGGCCCCCAACTTTGTGACCAGCTTCCTGCCTAGACCCTTACTTTAGCAAATATTCTCATATGGCCCCCTTTTTTCGTTATCTTTAACTGTCCGTTACTCTCACTCCTCCATCTCATTTCCTCTCTCTGCCAAGTCACCTAAAACGCCACATCATCATCTTCTCCGGCAGGGGTCGCCAGCCGGCCAAATTTTCAGCCGACGACCTTCAAACCTAAAAAAAAAAAAAATGTTTCTCTTCTTCTTCCTCTCTCTCCTATTTTCTCTCCCTTCTTCTTCTTCCCTCTCTCTCTCTCTCCTTATTCCTATCTTTCTCTCTCTCTCCTTATTCCTGGTTTCCCAGACCGACAGCCGGCGAAGGGTTCCCCCCTTCGCCGACCATTTTAGAGAGAGAGAGTGAGAAGAGAGGGGAAGAGAGAGAGAGAGAGAGGGAAGAAGAAGAAAAAAATTAGGTTTGAAGGTCTCCGACCGGAAATTTGGTCGGTCGGCGATCTCTGTCGGAGAAGATGATGATGTGGCGTTTTAGGTGACTTGACAGACAGAGGAAATGAGGTGGAGGAGTGAGAGTAACGGACAGTTAAAAATAACGAAAAAAGATGGTCATATGGGAATATTTGCTAAAGTAGGGGGCTAGGCAGGAACCTGGTCACAAAGTTGGAGGCCATTTGAGAAATAAGCCATTTATAAATAATCTTGAAAACAACCAAAGAGTGTTTAAGGGAAAAAGACTTTCCTTACTCTTAGCAATTCACTTATGTCTGATTTATTTCCTCGCAGATTCAAAATCCGATTCTCCTATTTTTCTTCACTTGTCCACATTTTTCCCTCCATAAACATACACTTGCATGTTTTCTCTTTCTCTTCTGTATTTAATTTTGCAACCTAATTTATTGTGTCTGTTTTGTGTGTTTTTTCTCTTTTCCGGGTGACGTGGAGCACGTGTGGCTTTTAAGCCTATCACGGGTGGTCCTAGCTCTAATATACATCTTAAGTTTGTAGTCATCTTACTCAAAATCAATTTATAATAAGTGGAAAAGACTTAGACATTATATTCCTGGTTGCTAGTCCTTCTCTCATGTGGAACTATTCTCATAAAGTTTTACTTCATATTGAAATTATCTATGTCAAGTTTAGGGGTGGGAATGTTGCCCGCGAGGTCGAAACCGCCCTAGGGTACCCGAGCCCAAGACTGGCCACTCGCACCCGCTACTCGTTACGGGTAGATCCCGTCCCGCTCGATGAAATTTGGTGGGCGGGCTCGAGTTAAAAACCTTGCCCAACCTCTCGCCCACACCCGAGTCCGATAGGACAAGCCTGAAGGGTGCCTATATATATCCACCAGTTTGTGATCCATTGGGAAGCCCAAAATAAGAAATCCACTTCAAATCTTTAATAAGGCGGAGAGAACGTATGTTGTTAGATGAGAGATCTCTAAGATATCCCTCATCTGTTAGATCTAGGGTTAATAACTCCACCAATATCCTATTATATATACCCCACGTCCCCACTAAACTTCTGCCTATTTCACTTCCCTTTCTATCATTTTGCTAATCTACTGATGTTTCTCTTTCTTCCATTTCTTCTGTTTAGTTAATCTTTCTCTCTCTATCTCATTCCTCTCTGAGTCTCTGTTTATCTATCAAGTACTCAATAGGTGAAACATAGTTAACAAGATAATAAAGTCACGAAAAGAAAAATCGATTGGATCTCCATCTTTTCCTCACATCTTTCTTCGTTTATCATCTCTTATTGTCATCCAATTTGTAAGATTTTATGTTTTTTGCTTTGTGACGTTCTTGTATCAAACACTTCAATGTTTATATCTCTTGTTTCAAGATCTACTATGGTTCATCTTTTTTAAGATTGTTTCTGCTATGTAAATCAAATACAAATCTATACAAGAACTATAACAAAGACCAAATACAGATCTGTAAACAAGATCTATTATTAAGACTAAATACAATCCTTAACAAAAAAGACCAAATACAGGCATATGTATATATATCACTATTTGATCAATATAAATTATAATATCAACAATCTACTGAAACATGAAAGAAGAAATGAGTTGATTCCATAAACAAACAAATAAAAAATGATTCAGACTTGGATGCAGAACTATGTCTAATACTCGAACTGCTCGTTGCCCGACAACCCGACTTCTTTAGCGGGTGTGGATGGGCTTTGGGCAGAGAAAAATTAAAATTTCCCGTCCGATCTACCCGACTACCCTAATAGTCAAAGAAAAGATCTACGCGCTCCGCTCGAGCCTAAAGAGTTTTTACCCGTGAGCGCCCATTCCCGTTTGATTCCTACCCCCAATCAAGTTGTTTCTTTTGATGGTTTTTCTTGCAGAAAATCAAGTAACTTACCAAAAGATATATATGTTACAATTTAAGTAAGTCAACAGTGGCATAAAGCAAAAAAGAAAGAGGGGTTGGGCCATTAGTCCAAAAAAGGGGGCCAAAATGAAAATCCCACCCAAAGTTGCCTAAAAATGTAAGGGAGGTCCAATGTGTCAGTTTGGGGGGTCAAAATTACGTAAAGGGCCCTTAGAAAATAAAGTATTTACCGTTCATGCCATCGAAAATTACAAAATTGCCATCGAAAATTCTCGGGAAACGATTTTTTTTCTGAAAAATAATCTGACAACCCGTCCATCAGAATCTGTACTGTTCAGAAAATTACGGAACAGCCACCGAAATATTCCCGGGAAACGAATTTTTTTTTCGGGAAATTATTTTATTTACTGGAAATTTTTTTCTGTACTAGACATTTTTGCTGGGCGGGAATTTGAAATTTCGTAAAAAATTTAAAAATTTGGGCGGGAATTTGAAATTTCGTTTGAAAATTTCAAAACTTCGAAAAAAAAAATTTGTGACCGGGAAATTATTTTATTTACTGGAAATTTTTTTCTGTACTAGACACTTTTGCTAGGCGGGAATTTAAAATTTTCAAAAAATTTTGAAAATTTGCCCGGGAATTTGAAATTTCGTTTGAAAATTTCAAAATTTCGAAAAAAAAATTTCGTTTGAAAATTTCAAGAAAATTTGAAAATTGGAATTTTTTGTGTACGGGAAATTATTTTATTTACCGGGAAGAGATGGTTTGCTGGGCGGGAATTTGAAATTTCGTTTTAAAATTTCAAATTTTCAAAAAATTTTGAAATTTTGAAATTTTCGTGTACTGGTAAATTATTTTATTTACCAGTCATTTTTTTTTTCCAGGAAAAAGTCAGCATGTCTTGTCCAAGGGCAAGAGGGGAATAAAAAAAAAACTGACATTTGGACCTCCAACTAATTTTTGGGCAAGAGTGGATTTTTTTTGGGTTTACCCCCCAGATTTTGGACTGTTGACTCAAAAATCCAAAAAGAAATTCTGTTAAACTTCCTAAATTGTTGTAAATTTCTCATTTTAAAAGGGATTTTGGCCTTTGCATTTTCTAGGAAGATAAATCCCGTTTTTCTTTTATTAATTTTCCGTACGAAAGTCGAGTTTTTCTCTCTTCAGTAACTGCCTCCTCTCCTCTCCTCTCCTCTGTTTCTCTCTTTACCTTGATCAATTAGTTTTCCGGTGAAGGGTCTCCCTTCGCCGGAATTTCCTCTTTTATATGTACATATTATATCTTCAATCCTTCTTCTCTCTTCTTTCATTTCTTTAGAGAGAGAAAGTAAGAAGAAGAAGAACCTTTACTTCCTCTGTTTGTCGCTCATCTTTCATTGAAGAGCATGATCCTCTCTGCAATTTCCCCCAAAATCACTACTACCCATAACCATTATAACTACCATAATGATCTCTTTCACTCTCGCAACAAATTTATTCTTCGATCTAGTTACTTTTGTACACAGAGAACAACTATTCTACCTCTCTTGATTAAATGAAAATGAATGTAACTACTTCATTTTTCTATTATTCTTGGTTGTTGTAATTATTTTGTTGTGAGTTTCTCCTTTGTTCTAACAAAGATGTTGATTAAGAAGATGAAAACGAAGATTATGAACCATGTGAGTAGAAAAGACAAGATTATGAACCATGGTAGGCAGTGAAATCCAACTATTCAAGAGTTGATGATGGCGGTTTTTTCTATGGTGGTGACGGTTTTTCGGTGATGACAGCGGTTTTCCGGCGATGGTTTCCAGCGACAATGGCGGTTTGCCGGCGAATGTGACGGAGATTTAAATTAGTTTTCTTTATTCTGTATTATTCTATGTTTTGTTGACCTTTAGGGTCCTTTTATTCGTGATCTTTAGGATCCTTTCATCTTTTTCTTTCTTTTTCGTCAGAGTCTAGTCCAATTTCTTTCTTATTCACGAGGTACTTTGCATTTAAAGGTATGCAACTCTCATGAAGTTGGAAGAGAGAAATAACAATTTCATCCATGTAAACAATGTAATTTTATCACTTATGAATGGAAATCGATTCCCGTGGCTTCAAAAAAAAAAAAAAAAAAAAACAGCAAAGAAGTCCTTTCACAAAAAGTACATCTCGTCTTCATATTTTGACTTGACCATCATGAGATGAATGTAGGGGCAATTTGGGTATTATAATTTATACAATTATTTAGTCAAGTACTATCCAGAGTCAGATTAAAAGAACAGCTATACCGTATGGAAGACCGTCCTCCTGAGTTCAATACCAACAGTCTTCAACGCGTACTTCAATATTATACAATACAGTACCTAATTGCATATTATTTGGAGCCTTGGTTCACTTCAATATAGAATATTAAAATTTGAATATAGAAACTGGGTAATTAAAGTAATTTATCAATTTTAAACAAGTTTGGACTTGTGTAGAGGGCTAGAGGCACAATATTTAATTTAAGCATCAATAATTTCCATCGGCGGACAGATACGATTCCCTATCTTACTTAGCGGTGCTCAGAGATCGTGATTATATTAATCAAATTTTATCATTCACCTCAAGGTTCTCTTACTATACGTTTAATAAGAGAGTTCAATGAGACTAATCTGTGAATTAAAGTATCTTAATTTAAGTGTTTCATATATTAATAATTAATAGTTATCCCCAATATATTACAATTAAGTCTCATGGAATGATAATATTTTGTGCAATGCTCCTAGAACCTAGATTGAGTAGATTCTGTCAGTGTTAGATTGTGGACTTTGGATCCCATATTTTGGTTAGAAACTTTTCATAGGAAAAAATCAAAAAGGGGTATGAAAATAATAGGCCCCAAAGAAGAAAACCAGTGTTAGAAAAGGCTAAAAGTGAAAGCCTATCCCTAAAAGATATGGAAATTAAGAGGTAAAATGAGTAGAAACTAATAAGTAGAAACTAATACAAATTAATAATAGATTGAGATAAACTCTTTTCTTTTTAATTAATTCTTGTGTATACAATAGGAGATGTTCTTCCCCTTATATAATTACAAAAGTTACATATATAGAATATATTATATAACATATTTAGTATATCCCATATATCCCATATATCATATATATCATATATTCAATATATATCCCATATTAAGAGAATATATTCTATATTATGTATATATGCTATATTGAGAGAATATATCCTATATTCAACAATATCTCATATATCATATATATCAATATATTCAATATATATCCCATATTGAGAGAATATATTCTATATTATGTATATATGATATATTGAGAGAATATATCCTATATTCAACACTCCCCCTCAAGATGGAGCATAGATGTCAATCATGCCCAACTTGTCAATCGCTTTGTTAAATATTCGTCCGCAAACTCCTTTTGTAAGAATATCTGCAAGTTGATCTTCTGATTTTACGAATGGAAGACATATGAACCCTTTGTCAATATTTTCTCTGATAAAGAACCGATCCACTTCAACATGTTTCATACGGTCATGTTGAATTGGATTATGTGCAATCATAATTGCCGCTTTATTGTCACAGTGCAGATCCATTGCTTTCACAAGCTTAAATCCAAGATCCTTGAATATATTTCGTATCCATAGTAATTCACACACCCCTTGAGCCACACCCCGTAACTCAGATTCTGCACTTGATTTAGCAACAACTTTTTGCTTCTTAGCTCTAAATGTTACCATATTCCTACATACAAACGTAAAGTATCCAGAGGTTGACCTCCTGTCTGTTATATCTCCTGCCCAATCTGCATCGGTGTATCCCATTACTTCCATATCACCACCTTTCCGGAATAAGAGACCTTTTCCCGGAGATTTCTTCAAGTACCTTAGTATTCGAAAGACTGCCTTCATATGTTCTTCACTTGGATTATGCATGAATTGACTCACGACGCTAATGGAATATGCAATATCCGGTCTAGTATGAGAAAGGTAAATTAGTCTCCCCACTAAGCGTTGGTACCTTCCTTTGTCACATGGAACTTGATCTGAAAATATTCCCAAGTGATGATTTGCTTCAATCGGTGTATCTACCGGTTTGCAATCAAGCATCCCAGTTTCAACAAGAAGATCTAATATATACTTTCGTTGGGACATGAAAATACCTTGACTTGATCTTGCAACTTCAATGCCTAAGAAGTATTTTAACTGCCCCAAATCCTTCATCTCAAATTCCTGCGACAAATAGTTTTTCAGAGCCTCCATTTCCACTGAGTCATTTCCAGTAACAACCATATCATCAACATAAACAATAAGAGCAGTAAGTTTGCCTAACTTTTGTTTTATAAACAAAGTATGATCAGAATTACTTTGTTTATATCCAAATGCCTTCATGCTCTTTGTAAACCGTCCAAACCAAGCTCGTGGTGACTGTTTTAACCCTACAATGCCTTCTTTAATTTGCATACTTTTCTTACTTCAGAATTCGTGACTCCAGGTGGTAACTCCATGTATACTTCTTCTTCTAAGTCTCCATTGAGAAATGCATTCTTCACGTCAAACTGTTGTAATGGCCAACCTTGATTGGCTGCAAGAGAAATGAGTACACGAATAGTGTTTATCTTTGCCACCGGGGCGAAGGTCTCCTCATAATCCACACCATACGTCTGGGTATACCCTTTGGCAACAAGTCTGGCTTTGTACCTGTCAACACTTCCATCTGGATTCGTCTTTACTGTAAAGATCCAACGACACCCAACAATACGATATCCGTGGGGTTTATCAACAAGTTCCCAAGTGGAATTCTTCTGTAATGCATTCATCTCTTCATTCATAGCTTTCTTCCATCGTGGATCTGATAATGCTTCCTGTAAATTACTAGGAATAGATACAGAGGATAATTGATTCATGGTGCATGTAAATGACTTAGACAACCTATTGGTGGACACATAATCAGAAATTGGGTATTTGGCTTTAGAATTAATATCTGGTTCATAAGTAAATTTTGGAATACCTTTAGTAGATCTTTCTGAACGTCTAGGTTGAACATCATTAACAGTGATAGGATCAAGTAATACCTGAGGTTCGACATTCGGAGGCATGTCTTCGGTAGATGGTGTTAGAAAGTTGGAGTCACAGGCAACTTCTACTATTTCAGCTTGATCTCCCCCTGTTGTCTGATCCTCTCCATTCTCATTAAATTCATCTTCACTACCCTGATCCCCCCTGTAATCTGATCTGGTTCACTCCCCTTTCCATCATCACCTAGATTACTAGGCCTATTGAAATTACTTGTCAAATCCTCTAGTTCCTGAAATATATCCCCAATAATGGGGAACTTTCCTTCACTATCATTTTGTTTCTCCCCCTGAAGGGAAGATCCCATAAAATATGCATCTAATTCTCGAAACGAAACATCTAATGAGATATATACTTTCCCCTCCTCAGGGTCATAACAACGATAACCCTTTTTAAAATCAGCATATCCAAGAAACACACACTTTCGAGCACAATGATCTAATTTTCCTCGTTGATGTTTAGGTATATGAACAAAGACAACACACCCAAAAACACGTGGTTCTAGGTTTGGCATTGCAGGGATGGTGATAAGGTCATGGAGTTTTTTGAAAGGGGTCTGAAATTCAATGACCCTAGATGGTGTGCGGTTTATCACATAGGCAGCAGATTTTAACGCCTCTCCCCAATAATTTAATGGCATATTCATTCCGAAAAGAGACGCACGAACAACTTCTAACAGTTGTCTATTCATTCGTTCAGCTAACCCATTTTGTTGTGGGGTATAAGCGTTAGAAGTTTGATGTCGAATGCCATTATTTATCAGGAACTTCGCCATGTCATTACTAGTAAATTCTCCTCCGTTATCAGATTGATACACTTGTATCCTCCTTTGGAATTGGGTCAAAACCATCTGAAAAAATACTTTAAATACTTCAAAGACTTCACTTTTATGAGTGAGTAGCGATACCCACGTCATACGAGTACACTCATCGATAAAAGTCACAAAGTAACGAGCTCCAGACAAAGAAGGAATACGTGCAGGACCCCATACATCAGAGTGAATAATACTAAAAGGTACTGAGCTTTTATTGAAACTTGGAGAATATGTAATACGGTGACTTTTAGCAAGTTCACAAATATCACACTTAAATTCTGAAACACTACACTTCGAAAATAACGATGAATTTAATTTCTGAAGATATCCGAAGGAGAGATGACCCAATCGCCGATGCCATAACCAAACATTAGCTTTTGCTTCTTCAATTCCTCCAAATTTATTCACCTGATGAATCCTCTGCTCTCCACTACTAGACAGGTCCAAATAGTAGAGATTGCCTTTTCTAACACCATAACCAAGAACCTGCCGCGTCACTATGTCCTGAAAAATACAGAATTGAGGCCAAAACGTCACAGTACATGCAAGTGCAGCAGTGATCCTACTGACTGATAGGATATTATACTCTAGCGCGGGAACAATGAGGACAGAGTTTAATGTCAGATTTTCAGATATGTCAATGGAACCTTCCCCAATTACAGGAGAGGAACCACCATTAGCTGTGTATATAGAGGTTTGGGTTGAAGGTATAATGGATGATAATATGCTAGTGTCATTTACCATGTGATCTGATGCACCAGTATCAATTAACCAAGTATTATTCAAAGAATTTACAGATAAAACACTACCTTTAATTTTCATACCTGACTGGGCAACATTCACTGATGGAGGAATTATAGCAGAATCCTTCTTTGCAGATATGTTTTTCCTAGGTCGCTTTGTAAAATTCCACCATTCCGGATACCCAATGACTTCATAACACTTCTGTTTTGTGTGTCCCTTCTCTCCACAGTGGGTACACTCAAGATCAAGGCGTAAGGGTCTAGCCTCTTTATGAGAATTCCAGGAACCTTGACGTTGTCCCTTTTTATAGTTGACTGCCATAACTGAAGACTCAGTTACAAGTGTTTGGGTTCCCATCACCTGTTTGTGAACTGACACCCTTCGTACTGTCTGATAAGACTGTTCCAAAGTAAGTGGAGGGTCTTTTCGAAGAATCTCACCACGCACCTGATCATACATACTATCTAATCCAGAAAGGAACATGTGAACTCGAAGACGTCCTACATATTGTTGTAAAATGGCAATAGACTCTGCACTTTTTCCTTTCACATTGTTGCGTTGGTCAATTTCTTGAAAAATTGCTGCTAATTCATCATAATAGGTCGCAATAGATCGACCAGCTTGTTTTGTTGGGAAACACTTCCTATGTAACTCAAAGATTTGAGTTTCATCAGATGTGTCTATATACATAGCTTCAAGAGAGTCCCAAACTTCTTTCGCAGTTTCCAAACAAACATACCTGTTCATTAGTGTTGTGGACATTGAGTCACACAACCATCCCTTCACCTTATCATTCTCCGAGTACCAATTTTCATATTCTTCACTTCCTTCTGCAGGTTTCGCTTTAGTGCCACTAATATACCCCCACATCTTCCGACCATTAATACGCATCTTCATGACCTTTGACCAAAGGGTGTAATTATTCTCATTCAGGGTATTACCTAATGGAAAGGGTGCATTGATGTGGTTATGAACAACGTGAGGGTTTGATAGTACCATTGTTGCATCATCATTGGAACCCATTGAGCTTTCAATTTCAAGATTCGCAGCGGAATTCAATTCAATTCAATTCGAAATAACCAGGTTCAATTACCGAACCTGCTCTCGATACCAAGTAGAAACTAATAAGTAGAAACTAATACAAATTAATAATAGATTGAGATAAACTCTTTTCTTTTTAATTAATTCTTGTGTATACAATAGGAGATGTTCTTCCCCTTATATAATTACAAAAGTTACATATATAGAATATATTATATAACGTATTTAGTATATCCCATATATCCCATATATCATATATATCATATATTCAATATATATCCCATATTAAGAGAATATATTCTATATTATGTATATATGCTATATTGAGAGAATATATCCTATATTCAACAATATCTCATATATCATATATATCAATATATTCAATATATATCCCATATTGAGAGAATATATTCTATATTATGTATATATGATATATTGAGAGAATATATCCTATATTCAACAAAATGTTCATTCCAAGGATAAACATAACTTACAAGTTGAGATAAGAAAATACATAAACAGAATGTGTAACAACCTTATATTTAAAGTAGCTCTCAGCTTCTTACAACAATGTCCACCAGCTGTAGTGGTTGGACATCATTCTTAAAGCCATGAAATCTTAAAATCGAGTTTAAGTGAAAGCAGTTAATCACCAGGATTTATCTCATCTAATTTATTTAATAAATAAAATAGATTTAGAAATAGATGAGTTTTCAGACCTCCTAGAAAGGTCCTAAAGGTCTTTATATGACATCTAGGGCTCAAGATGTCTTAATATGGCGGTTATAGTGTTCACCCAAATTCATGATGTATTACATATTATATTCATGGTGTATCAATGTCATCCAAATGTAATGACTCTTGGAGTCCAATATAAAAAAAATCTTCTTACAATAATAGGTTGTTTTTCTCGATTACCATAAAATTAGGTCTGAACCAAGAAATCACAAAAACCAATAGTGGATCTCTTTGCATCAGAACATTCACCCCAATCATCATCCGAGAAAGCCAAAAGTGTAGAAAATTGAGTCAATGTAGCATGCTTGATGGTGATACCAGACCTCAGAGAACCCCTCAAGTATCTAAGCATTCTTTTGAAAACTTCCCAACGGAGCTCAGAGGGGCTTTGCATTAATTAGAATACATAATTAGCTGCGTATGTGAGGTCAAGTCTAGTAATGGTGAGATATTGAAAACACCAAAGTATTCTTGAAGATCAAACAAAGGAGCACCATCATGTTGAGATAATCTTGTTTCTGAAGTAACATGAGTAATAATAGGTTTACAACGAAGCATATTTGCTCACTTGATTGTTCAATTATGTACTTAAAACAGTGCAAGGAACAAAAAGTTATTCTTGCATATTGACTTGGCTTCAATACTTGAGAAGTAGCTGAGAGGACCAAGACCTTTCATGGGAAAATTGAAGCTTGAGATCATCAATAAGTAGGGGTGTGCAAAAATAGACCGAACCAATCAAACCAAACCAATCCAAACCGGTCCAGTCGGTTTTCAAACCAAATCAAACAACGAGGGGTTTGGTACGGTTGTAGATTTCCAAAAACCAACTGGTTTGGTTCGGTAAGTGGATGCACTTTTTAGGAACAATAAAAACCAAACCGAACCAGTCAAGTTCAATTAATATATATATAATTATATAATTCCTTAATTTTTTCTAAAATACATCTATCATATCTCTATAATTTCATATAAATACATATCTTTCATCAAGTTGCTATAAATAAGAATAACTGCTACCCATACAAAACAACAACACTACTACAGTATAATGTTACTAGCTAGTATTAGATTAAAACAATTCATGTATCATCAATGTCACTAGCTACTACATAATATTTTGGCGAAGAACCTGCACATGTCTTTCATGTTTCAAATGTTTTTTCGATGCATTATGTTAGTTTGATTGTTTCTCCAGGTTTTCCAGGAGTGTTGTCTTGATTTTATATGTCAATGTATGAAGAAAGTAACTCGACTCGCCAATTTTCATGGAGAACAAATTGCGTTTTATGGATGGTTTGGTAACCAGTAGTATTCAAACCGCTTATGATGGTTTGGTTAGTAACCGAACCAAAATCCGACCGGTTTGGTAACGGTTTGAAAAATCACTAACCGAACCATGAGTGGTTTGGTAACGGATGACACCAAAATATTGGATACCGAACCACCGAACACCCCTATCAATAAGTGCAGAGACCAAGTCGTGTGATGATCCTGTCAAAATTATGTTATCCACATACAAAAGGTGAACAAGACTACTTTTGGACCTATGACATGACTAATTGGGCAAAACTACAAGCAAAATGGTAACGTGGTTCGCTCCAATTAGTCATGCCATGGGAAGAGAAAAATGACATGACTAATTGGAGACAACCACATCACCATTTGCCTGTAATTGGTCTCAATTTTCGAGTCATATAACATTTTTCTTAATTTTACTGGTCTGTTCACCATTTATTCTAAAGGCCACGTGATAAGTTATTAGTTCTTTCTTATTTTAATAAGTCAAAGTTCAACTTTTCACACTGACCGTATCATTTCACTGATTTCAATTTAGCAAATTTTTTTTTAAACTATAGAAGACCCTTACTCTATTTGTAATTACACTATAGTAAACTTCATCCTCTAAACATTAAACCCGTGATCTCTTTATTTTTTGGATGAGTACCAAACCAACTGAGTTATCAGCCGATATCTAAATTGTGAACCATTCATCTTACCCCAAAGCAACTACTATCGTATAACCAAATAACAGAAATAGAATATCCATAAGAATGCCTTCGTAGTCAAATATTAGGTGGATTTGGGTCAATTCGGTCAATTGCAGGCGTTTAAGTTTTTTTTTTTTGAGAAATCAACTACGATCTACGTTAGTCGTTACAAGGCATTGATACATTATGAAAATGTGATGAGCACGATAACTGCCTAAATAAACCATAATAAAAGAGGCCTAAAACCCGACAACATGAAAAAAGCCTAAACCCCGACAAATTTATTACTTACTAATTTTATATATTGCCTTAATTACATGAGATAAATTTTGATGGCAAACTGCTTCCACCAAGAATCGATCCCATGACCTGACTTAAAAGGGGTGTCCAACCGTTGCGCCAAAAGGCGGTGGACTCTAGGCATCGCAAGCTAATTAACTCCAGGCGTCTTAAGTTAATTAGCTTAAAAGCAAGAACCCCGGAGACATAAATGAAAGGTCTTTTATGTAATTTGGCAACAACAAGTCTCATGTCCCTAATTAATTTGCTCCTTATGAGTACGGTCAGTAATTCCTATATAAACATATCCATCTCCCCATCTTCTCATCATTCAAAACTCCCATTAAAGAGATAGAGAGAGAGAGAGAGAGAAACAAACCAAAGTAGTACTAAATTTACGAAATCTAGAGAGAGAAAAGATCTAGAGAGAAAGAGAAAGAAATCTAGAAATGGGTAACAGTTTAAGATGTTGTTTGGCTTGTGTTCTTCCATGTGGAGCATTAGATGTAATAAGAATAGTTCATTTAAATGGTCATGTAGAAGAATTAACACGTCCAATTTCAGCTGGTGAAGTTTTAAAATCAAACCCTAATCATGTTATTACTAAACCAACTTCTCAAGGTGTTGTTCGTCGGATTTTAATATTATCTCCTGATTCTGAACTCAAAAGAGGTAATATTTATTTCTTAATTCCTTCTTCTTCATTACCAGAAAACAAACTCAGTAACAAGAAATCATTCAAGAATAAGAAGATCAAAACTACTAATTCATCTGTTTCTCCAACTACTACTAATTCAAATCCTTCTCCCCCACCACCAAAATCATCAACAACAACCCAAATTGAAGATAAAGTCTTAGATTGTGATAATTACTTATCTGATATTCTTTCCGAAAGGAAAATTAAGTCATCTTCGTCACGTCGACATCGCCGAAGTAGAGATCCAATGGTATGGAGACCACATCTTGATAGCATTCATGAAGATTTATAACATTTTCCTTTTGCCGGAATCTGATATCTCTCACCGGACAGTTAGTCGGAAAATGTATTATGGACATTTCACGGTTCAACTCATGTGGGTACGTGGGGTAACGTTTTTCTTTGCATGTGGTGGGTCATGTTGGTCTTGTGGATAAATTTGTACTTTTTTTCTTTTCTTTTTTTTCTCCAAATTAACTGCAAATTTAATGTAGCAGATTTGGATTGGCCTTGTATTTTAATAAATTTGGAATACAAGATGATAGATTTAAGTGGAAAAAGTAACTCTATATCTTCTTTTATCGTTTTATTTTAATTTATTCATAAGTTTATCAGTCTATCGATTTATGTTTTAGTTTTTGACATACGATGTATGTAACAGAGAAATGCATTCCGAATAAATAATAAGGCGGTACAAAGGAAGTAACAAACCTAAATTGGTATCGGACTTAGAAGCCTACAACAAACAAATATGAGATGTATTACAGATTTATATTTACATCCCAATTAACTTTATAATTTCGTAAAATATAATTTTAGATTAAATAATTGAAATAATTAAGTTTAAACCTTTTTTTAGTAAGACAAAAAATATTAAAACTTAATAGGTTGATCTATAAAAATATTTCTTATCATCTACGGCGGTACAACTGTGAAGCAGATTACTTTTAAATTAATAATGGTTTAAGCACGTATGAGGTTCATGAATGTAGTTGATTTTGTACGATTGCAAAAATTTAACATAATTTAATATATAGTTTTGTTGCTATTCGAATGTGGTTATGATATTTTAAGTTGGTAATCAAATGGTTTCGAGAGAGGGAATAAACGATTAATATGATAATAGGATGGTAATAAAATAAGGAATAAAATAATTTCTTAGATCTTGAGGTTAGTTGAAAATGGACAATTATGTGTGTAACTTTAGGAACTACTCCATCAGAACTACTCCATTAAATTTACATTAAACTCATAAATACACCATCAGAACTACTCCATTAAATTTACATTAAACTAAATCAAATTTCAACTTTAAATGATTGTATCATATAGTTTTGGTTTGTTTCTTAGAAAAGAAATATGTATAGTTTTGCTTTAAATATGAGAAACAACTAAAACTTATAATCGCATATATCGAATGAGCTGTAAGTATGATTGAGAGAGAGAGAGAGAAATTGAAAACACTTAAAAAATTAAAAATAAGGGTGGTTGAATCGAGGACAAAATTCCCAAACTCCCATCCAACCTAATTTTTATAATAACTAGTATTTTTATACTTTCAACAAAAAAAAAAAAAAAAAAAAAAAAACTAGTATTTTTATAAAAATTATTATATTGTTAATCTGAAATATACATATAAATCAAAATGTGAAGTCTCAAAACTAGACGTTCATTCATTCACCTTAAAAAAATTAGTTTGACCCCCACTTTGGTTCAACAATCTTATTTGCTTTCTAAGCTAACTTTTCTATTATTCAAATTTAATAGTTAAAATTTTCATTTAACCTTTTACCAATATTCTAAATTCTGTACTCTTTGTCGTCCACCTCCGACAAATTCTTTTTTCAATCTTCTTCTAACCTGACCACCACCACCATACCCCCTCGCTTTGTCTGTCATTGAAACCCGAAGGTTTCAGCGAGAGAGAGATAAAGAGAGAATGTGGTGGTGGTGGTCACTTCAAGAAGAAAAATTGAACAACAATTGTTGAAGTTCACCAATGATTTCCTAAGATTCACTCAGATGAGTTAGAAAAAAGAGGACAAGGAAAAGACTTTTTAAATAAGGTAAAAAGATTGACCGTTAAATTTGATTAACCAAATATGATTTTGGGACCAAATTGAAATATTGTACAATTGTGGAGGTCAAAATGTCTACACAAATTAGAGTTGTCTGATTTCCTCTTATATAAACATAAACTTTTGTATTACTACCATCACATGGATAAACACATCTCTCTGTCTCTCTTCCCAACCATTCACTTACTCCCACAAAGTAACAAAACTAGGTATTTGTGTAACTTCATGTAATACCATTACTTTAAGTCTATATATAGGAAGTAGGTTTATTTAATTTTTTTTTTTTCGATCATTTGGATTTAAGAGCTATTAATTGGTGAAGTTCTCTAAGATGTAAGCAAGTTTTGTTTTGAATCTATATGGGCTAGTCATTACATCAAATTATTTTTGGCTGGGCGCCTGAAGCTCATGAAATAGCCTCATCAATGTTACTCTTTTATGGATGTGGTCCAACTTTTCTTTCATAGCTATTAGCTCCATTTTTATCTGTGCTTCAACCTTTATTTTCATCAGAGGGAGAGTTTTTAAACAGAGGATGTTAGTAAGTTTATAAATGTTAGACACAAGAAATAATGTAGATGAGGGATCCCATACAAAATAAAATATTAAATCATAGAGCAGTGTGTATTATCAATTATTGTGTGGGATAAGGTGGGACAAAAAGAGTACCTCTACTTGATAATCATACATTCAAGTACAAGTATGGTTAGGTTAGTCAAATATGAGTTATGGGAGGAAAACATGGCCCCACTGTTTCCTGTCTCTCTCATGCATTTCCAAGTTCTAGTGGGGAGGAGAAGTGTTAGAAGAAAAATCTCCGGTGCCACTATCTCGTCAGAATTTAAACCACTGTGTCCAGACAAAATTTAGATAGGAAAATAGTTTTATTTTCTCTTTTATATTTTGAATGACCACATATCCTGACCTAAATTTGTCTGAGAGGTTTTTGTTAGTGTGATTTTGATGCACAGTTCAGTTTACTAGTCCGTATACTAAGTTGGTTAGAGTATCGAATCCTTTTTTCTTTTTTTGTTATCCTTAGAAGTTCATCTTATGTAATTGGGGCTGGTTGTGCTTATGTTTAGTTCCTGTTACCTCGAAGTTTATGGATTCATATACTGCAGTAGTTTAATTCCATGTTTTAACGTTATTAAAGTCGATGATATCCTTTGTATCCATATGCATGTTTTCCTTCTCTTTTTCTTTTGTTGCTCCCCATATAGCCTTAGTTAATCTCGTCTGTGTCTACCTTCCTCTACTTTGTCTGCATTTCGTGTTAATAACATCAGTTGTATTTAATTTATTATCATATCTCTGTTTGTATCTGATCTGAACTAATATATGTCTGATTTTATCTGTCTAGTTTCAACTTGTTCTTTTATCCTCTCGTTATTCGGCAGTTGGTTATAGGTGGGCCCTTAGACTTTTCTCTTTGGAGGCTTCCCTTCTGTTTCTCTCAACCCATTTAGTTTAAGGGGGGTCGGGCCTTAAGATCTCTGGCCTCCTCTGTTCTTTGTGGGTCTGATATTAGTTCAGGGTCATCACATGGCATCCACCATTAATACAAACTCTAGCCTCTCTCTCCTTAGCTGGAATGTTAGTGACACCTCCACCTTCGTAACAAAAAAACATCTCATTTACCTTATAAACCTAAAGCAACCAGACATAATCTTTTTATCGGAAACAAAAAACAAATCTTTCCACGTAGCTAAGCAAATACCTATAGGTAAGCGCTATGCCGGTCACTATGTGGAGCCCACAAATAAAGCGGGGGGCCTAGTTCTTTTCTGAAAACACCACATCAATCTGTCTATCATCTAGTCTAATTCTAACATCATTCACGTTCAGATCCCAGACGCTAATAACAATATTAAAACTTACATTACGGGTTTCTATGGTTGCCCGTATCACAAAAATAAACTACACCCCTGAAAGATGCTCAACGATCTGAACTTATATTGCAATCATCCTTGGATTGTTATTGGCGATCTTAATAGCATCCTTCACCTACAGGAGAAAAGTGGAGGTAGGGACAGAGGTAGGGACACTTCTGACTTGTCCCTCCAAAAAATCCTAGACATCATTTAGCATCCAGGGTTAATGGATCTTGGTTTCCAAGGTAACCCTTACACTTGGACAAACCGCCAATTCAATGGAAATCTCATCCAGGAAAGACTGGACAGAGCTCTGGTTAATTAAAACTGACACCAGTCCTTTCCCAACTATAATCTCACTCACTTGGATACTTGTGGCTCTAACCACAACCCGATCTTCCTCAACACAATTAATTTTAATCAACCAAAACCTAAACCATTTAAATGCATTAGAAAATGGATGTTACATCCTGACTGTCATGAATTCATAGCCAATAAATGGGCTCGCAACACCAACTCTCCTCATAACATCTAGAAAAACCTCTCCACCCTAAGAAAACACTTATCTAAGTGGAATAAGGAAGTGTTCGGAAACCTTGATAAACAAATCGGCAACACGATTGCAGCCATCCAAATCACATATAATAGTAATGAGCTTCTAAACCTCAATGTTCGTCTGGAAGAGCTATAGAAACAACAGGAGAGCTTGTGGAAAGAAAAATCGCGTGATAATTTCATCAAGCTAGGAGACAAGAACACCAAATACTTTCATTCCCAAGCCATCCAGAGAAATCGTAACAATCGTATCCTAGCTATCAAAGACTCGAATTGTGAGTGGCAAGATGACATCAAAGAGATCTTTGACATATTAATTCACCTACTCACTATTAACACCACTTCCAATAGTAACAGATCTTCCACTATCTCTAATCTTTTCAATCCTGTTATCATTGCCACTCAGAATGAGGAAATGTCAGCCATTCTTGATAGGGTTGAGATTGAGCTCGCGCTTCAATGGCTGAAAAAGGATGCGGCCTCAGGCCCGGATGGTTACCCCCTTTTTTCTTCCAATCTAACTGGGACACAGTGAATCTGGATATATACCTCTTAGTCCACAATTTCTTTCTAACAACTGAACTTCAACTAATCACACCCACATCTGCCTCATCCCAGAACAGTTGTTCCTCAAACTCCGACGGACTATCGGCCAATTAGTTTACTCAATACTACTTACAAGATCATTACAAAAATGTTGACGGAGAGATTAAAGATCAATCTCAACCCCATCATTTCTCCTTTCCAAGCAGCATATGTCCAGGGTAGACAAATATCAGGCAACATCATCATGGGACAGGAAATAATTCAATCTTTCAAAAAGATGAAAGGTGAAAAAGGTTATTTTGTTCTCAAGCTGGACATGTCGAAAGCTTATGATAGAATCGAATGGTCTTTCTTGGTAGATATCATGCAGAGACTTGGGTTCTCGGGTCACTGGATCAAAATGATATTCACCTGCACTTCTACCTCTTCTATCGCAGTTCTGATCAATGGCCACCCGGGATCGAAATTTCATCCTTCCAGAGGCACAAGGCAAGGAGATCCCCTTTGCCCATTCCTGTTCACCCTTGTTATGGAAGGGCTTAGCCGACTTCTAGCTTCAAATCCTGAGCACGATAAATTTTTAGGCTTCCCCACCAATAATCCTAATCTCACCATCACTCATTTGCTCTTCGCAGATGACTGCATCATCTTCGAAAAAAACTCGCTTGATAACGTTCATAATATCAAAACCATCCTTAATTTATTCAGCTCTACATCTGGTCAAACCATAAACTACGCGAAATCGAATATATTATACTCTAAAAACTCTCACCCTAAATTCAAGAGAATAATCATGAGAACTCTCAAAGTCAAATATGCTTCCACCTCGGAGAAATACCTGGGGGCTCAGTTGTTCATCGGGGCGCAGAAAACCAAGGTGTTCGATAACATCCTAGATCAAATCAAACAAAAACTGCCCAAATGGAACCACTCATTCCTCTCTCAAGCTGGTCGCACAGTAGTGATCTCTGCTGTCGCTGCAGCCGTTCTCCGATACCAGATGCAATGCTTTGCCATCCCTAAGGCATATGCAAACGCATAACGACCTTACAGAAGTCCTTTTGGTGGGGAAAGTCCAAAGGCATTTGCACCAAAGCTTGGTCGTACATCTGCCTTCCAAAGAAGTTGGGAGGGCTAGGAATTCATCATCCTAACCTAGACAACACAACCCTCCTCAGTAAATTAGCATGGCGTCTCAAGTCTGACCCAGAAGCTATCTGGGTCAAATTCCTAAAGGCTAAGTACTTTCAAAATTCTGACACTCCAGGTCCGGCAAAATCTCATCACTCGTGGAACTGGAAGGTCATTAGGAAACATTATGATCTCATCGACAACCTAATCACCTGGGAAGTCCACACAGGAGAGAACATCAACATCTGGAAGGATAAGTGGATCCCAGGAATGGATAACCCCGTTCAGAACGATTCCAACTCAACCTTGGTCAAAGTAGCGCAGCTTATAGACAATAATAAATGGGATGAAGATACTCTTAGACAAAATTTCAATGAATCCACCTGCAATCTCATTAGAGCAATTCCGATTCAAAGCAATAACACAGATACAATGAAATAGAATCTAACTCAATCCGAAAACCATTCCGTCAGATCGATGTACCAACATCCTAGTTCTAGTCAAAACGAGTCTCTACCTCAGGATATCAACTGGAATTTCATCTGGTCGATCCCCACGATCCCGCGCATTCAACTTTTTATCTGGAAAATTTGCACAAAAGCCCTCCCAGTTTGTGATAGTATAGGTAAGTATATAGGTAACGTATTTAACTGCCCCAATTGCACGAAAATTGAAACTATCGAGCATGCACTCTTAAACTGCCCTCTAGCTAAATGCATTTGGTTCCACTTTAATATTATATCTACTAATATTACATAGTTATCAAATTGGATTCTATATTGGCAGTCCACTTAACTTAGTTGCACAATAGATAATATTCACTTTGTTACTATTTTATGACATATGTGGAAAACGAGATGTGATCACTGCTTTCAGCAATCTTTATATAATTTTCAAACCATTATCAATTGCATAATGACTTTCCTTAAGATCACTAAAACTCAACTCAATACGTCGTCGGTAAATATAGCCAAATGGCAACCTCCCTCTCCCCCTTTGATAAAAATTAATGTTAATGCTTCATTTGTTAATGATGTTAAGAAAATTGATACCCGTATGATAGTGCACAATTCACAATCCAAATTTATGTGTGCGAAGGTGGGCACGACTCGTGCCAAAAACAACGAAGAGAGTGAAGCCATTGTTATTCTAAATAGTCTCTTATGGGCAAAGGAAACTAATCATACTCAGATTATTGTGGAAAGTGATAATATAAACTTGTTTCGTCATCTTAATAATCCTAGGCATCAGGTCCAATAGCAGTCGATGGTTCATATTAGACAAATTAAAGACATCAAAAGAGAACTCTAGAATGTCCGATTCAACCACATCAGAAGAAATCTCAATACTCAGGCAGACAAACTTGCAAAGTGGCCTCGTAGAAAAGATAGATCTAAAGTTTGGAAATGTATTCCTTACTTTCTGTTAAATTTGTATTGTAATGCTACTCTGTTGCCTTAGTCTCAATATGTATATCTTTTAACAACAAAAAGAAAAAATATGTCTGAGATATTGGTAGTTAGAGTATCAATCTTAGTGTTTAAATCTTTAGTGTAAAAGCATACAATACTAAAGAAGTAAACTCAACTACCAATTAGACTTGAGAGTAAGGTAAAAAACCTTTAATTTTTTGGCTATTTCTTGAATGATCCCCTCCATTTCTGATCAATTTCTCATTTGATCTCTTCATTTTCGCAAAATACGAGTTTGGTCTCCTTTTAGTCTTTATTACCTACATTTTAAGTAAGTCTTAAAATAAGTATTTCACCGTTCACCCCCTAAAGTATGACGAACTTCTTATGTGGCTCTCTAAAGTACGGAGAAACCTTGAGACGACTGATTTTTAAAATAATATATTTATTTGATTGTTAGGTCAGAGATAATTCAATTTTCACACTTATTTTTTATTTTGTCTTCTTACCCTAAATAATTTCTCTCTGCATCCTCATCTCCATCTTAAATTTCTAGAAAGTATTTTTGTGAAATTTCTTTAAATCTATGTCTCTTTCATTCCATGACTAATAAAGATAAATTTAGATGAAGATCAATAAAATATAAAGATAAAAAACCCAAAAAAAACTTAAAAATCCATTTTCGTGGAAGGATCTAATCTGTTAACGTAGTTTTGCAGGAGGGATGAGAAACCCCTCCCACAAATAAATATTTTCGTGGGAGAAGTGGTGTGAAAACATCCCATTTAGACAGATCCTTGCCTGCCACGCATAAGAGGGTACATGACTCGCTAGCCAGTGGCATGGCGACACCTAGAAAAATTTGTTTGAAACTAATGAGCTAATGACCAACACTTGCCAGATATCTTGGATGCTCTACTAAGAAGGTGAATCGAAGATAAATTAGTAAAGCACGCCTTTTTCTCCGGATAAAGTATGAATTACCTAATTTGAATTACTGATAGTATAATTTTTTTCCAGATTTAGTTCTTGTACTCCTTAACATCTCTGCATTTTACTAAGGAGAGGAGACACGTGATGAGCCGAATAATGGTCATTGTTGACCAGTCATAGAAGTCAGATGATTGACCTAGGCGCCAATGCGCCATGTGCCTGATACCTGAATACGCACAAACAATACCTTGACTAAACTAAAAGAAACGTGGGCGAGAGGAAAAAAACTCTGCTGCCAGAGCCTTGACTTCGGAGGTCGACACGAGTGTTTTAGGCACCTTGATTTTAGTCGTGACTTAAAGGGAAATAGAAGGGTGATCCGAGTCAGCTTAGTTCCGCCTAAGAGAAACGACAGTTAGCGGATGGCTAGATAGCGGTGAATATTCGCATGCCTTAAGCCAATGATTCACCATCACCATTCAAGCCTATATAAACATCACATGTTTGTCCGGAAAAAAGATTTAATCCCCACCCTCTGGTTATTTGACTTTCAACCAGTAACACTGAATTGACATGAGCGTCAGAGTGTCTTTGTACATAACCCCCACCCCACCTACCCATCTTCATCGGTGGCACGGAGAACAGTAACTCGAAGGTTCAAGGAAGATTTTCATGACGATTTCCGGAAATCCACTTCTGACATCATCAAATGTCAGGTATACTTCTACCTTTGAGTTGACATTAATTTCTCATGATATCCTTTTGACTTGTTATGTCCATTAAGTTATCTAGCGCTTAAAGCGTCTACTTTTGAGTCGATTAGGCCTAGAAGTTGATTTCTGAATTTCCTCTTATGTTTGGAAATAAACTTTAACTTCCCCACCATTAGCAACAAGTTTGTGTTTTAATTGTTGAATCTATCATCTTTTCGGTTAACACCTAAAGCATGAAATTTCGCTTTTACTTATTTTAGTCTGTTAGGTGTTTAGGTTTAGCTCTGAACTTTAAATTGCCAATCGGAAAATAACCCCCCAAAAAAAAAACTAAACCCAATTTGCCCGAAAGAGATTGGGAGGCATTTGGGTACCGAGCTTCACTTAATTATCTGTTTATATGTCCCCTTGTTAATGTTTTACACAATTTGGGGTCACATTAATGTATATCCCTATTAATGTGTCTCCCTTAGAAAATAATTATTGTTTGAATTACTTTAATTGTTTCTTACTTAATTACTGTCAAGTAGACCAGGTAAAACTGAATAGGCTGCTTAAGCAAATACTTTTAACCCCCTCTGGAGTAACAATACATTTCAATGAGTGTTTAATTTCTAACCTAGTAGTGTTTTACTCAAATTTGACTATCTTTTAGGAAACATGGGTGGTTAATTAGGTTAATGGGGTTGTGCTCCTATGCATGGTAAAACCAGTCATACTTAACAGACACAATATTAACAATTAGTTTGCTGGTTTTATATGTACAAATTGAATTGAACTTGACTAGCTTTTAGGAAACATGCATTGGTTAATTAATGAAGTTTATTTGCTCTTAATTTGATGCATGGTAAAACGAAACAGACTAAATTAAGCATCAAATTAGTTAACAAATTTAAGCAACACATTTTCTTTTTAATATGGGCTACAATCTACGTTAGTCATTATATGACACTGATACATCATCAAGGTGTGATATATAAGCACAATAACCGCCTAAGTTAAACTAGGAATGAAATAGGTCTAAAGTCCCACAACATGATAAAGAGGCCTAAAGTCCGACAAACTCATTATTTATACTTTTAATAACTTAAATTGTCGACACTTGCTTGACCAAGTGGTTGAAAGTGTTGATATAAGCTCCAAAACCCCGAAGGTCCCAGATTCGATTCCCAGAGGAGGTGGAATCCATGGTTTATTGAACTTGGATTATTTAAAAGATTTAAATAATGTAATAACAATAACTATGGATTCCACCTCCTTTGAGAATCGAACTTAAAACCTCCAAAGTTTTGGAGTTTATGTCAACACATCAACCACTTAGGCAAACAAGTGATGGCAAATTTAAGCAACACTTGAGAGGACATTGTGTTGTTCCTCTCGTTATGGTCTGAGTTCACTTTAACTCTGTTTTGTCTTGATTAAGCTAGAGTCTTGGTTGAAGTAGGGAACTTCTTTTCTCTAAGTTATAGGAAGATAAACGATAAGCGGATACCGACTTTTTCAGTAATTCTTTCTTTCGGATTAACCGAAATAGACAAAGGATAATGGAGTCGAGGCGAGAATAAATTCTCTTTTCTTAAGATATTTTACACCCCCGTACCAGTACAAACGTTAGGGTGTATGCCTTCGGGATACACCGACTATCCTTCCAGAATTTTAAGATGGTACTTCTAAATTCTGAAAGCGGGCGAACCTTCGTAAATAATATGAGTTCTTGGACTATGCGATTGGATATTCTAGACGCTTTAAGATTATAACTTCACTCAAAACTTCTTTCTTCCTTTTTCTAGATATACTAGAATACTTCCCAATCAGATTTATATTCAAGACACACCTGTATACTGATTGTTAGAAGAGAAGAGAATGACTTGGATCTTCTAGACGCTTTATGATTATAACTTCACCCAAAACTTCTTTCTTCTTTTTTTTTAGATATACTAGAATACTTCCCAATCAGATTTATATTACAGATACACCAGAATACTGATTGTTAGAAGAGAATACAAGAAGAGAATGAATTGATGAAAAATGAAGTGGGTTTGGGTTGATAGGAATTGAATGGGTACATGTGTCTTTTGGGTTATAAGGACACAACTGTTCGGAACTAGGGACTAATCTTGAAGTATAACTGAATATTAAAGTTTGTTGTAATCTGGACCATTGGATTTCTCTCAAAAACTCAGAGCAAACGCCCACCGTTGGATGGTGTTTGTTAAGTCCCGAATGCTGCCCAACAAATGATGGAATGAGACGTTGGATTTAAAGATTGGACTTATTCCACCCTTATACCGACGCTGGTGGGACGCGGACCGTTGGATCTCGCGGATCCGACGTTTCGAGTTGTTGCCCGAATCTGTCCCGATGATCTTCGCGTGAAGCCGTTAGATATGGTCCCATCGCTCGGAGTGAACGCGAGCCGTCCAGATCTGGACGTGCTCGCTTCGCTCAATTGGTCCTCAAACCGACTTGTCCATTTTGATGCTTTAGTCCCTAACTTAACCGAACTACGTGCAAACTTCAAACTTGAATTTCTCATTCATCCAAAATCAGATTCGAGATATTCTTGGCTCTAAGTTTAAGAGCTCGATGAGACGAACGCAATGGTGCATTTTGTTTCTGAGTTTGACGAGTCAGGTCGAGCCAAAATCGGCTCCGGTTCCAACACATTGTCCACTTGAATAGATGCATTTTATGTTTAATATTAATCAAACTTACTGTCAGTTGACTTGTCGTTAGCATCTACACTGGGTCAATCAAACTCTAAGTGTCACTCATTTTAAATGTTTTTGTGATTTTTTTCAACGGGATTAGATACTCCACCATTATGTGGAAGTATATGGTACAGAGACATTCTAAAACTTAGTGTCTTCTTGAGTTTTCTAAATGTCACCTCATCACATTCTCAAATTTAAACTAATATAAAACTTTTATTTTTAACTATTTTGTTCCTATTAAATTTACGAATGTCATGGGTGTCAAATAGAGTTATTTTAGAGATATCCATTAGAGAAGAAGAGAGGGATACTTTCTTTGAAGCTTGAAGGTCGCCATTGGTCGGGCAACAACCTTCAATGGTGAAGACGATGAAGTGGCGAGAGAGATTAAGTGGAGGAGAGAGGTGATGATTTGGAAGTATATAGTATAGATACTCCACGATTATGTGAAAGTATATATTATAGAGACATTCTAAAACTTAAGTGTCTTCTTGAGTATTCTAAGTGGCACCTCGTCACATTCTAAAATTTAAAGTAATAGAAAACTTTTATTATTAACTATTTTGTTCCTATTAAATTTAAGAATTTCATGGGTCTCGAATAAAGTTATTTTAGAGATCTCTATTATAGAAGAAGAAAGAGATAACACTTTTTTTTATGTTTGAAGGTCGCCGGCCAGGAAATTGGCCGGTCAGCGACCTTCGGCGGTGAAGACGATGAGGTGGCGAGAGAGATGAAGTAGAGGAAAGAGGTGATAAAATGGAAGAGAGAGGGAGAGATGAGGTGGCATTTTTTTAAAAAAAATTTAGAATTAATTCTATTTTGGCTCCCAAAGGTAGTTCCGGGAAAAAATTGAAACTGTTTTTGGGCCTTGGAGCCAAATCGAACAGTCGGATACTTATAAAAAAAGGTGAATCGGTCACAAATTAGGGGCCAAAACGGAATTAACCCCTCTCTTATTGACTTGATTTCGAGATATTTTTAGTCAAATATAAAAAAGAACTAAAGGCTTAATGTTTGCCCTCACGGGACATGGTGAAAGAACTCTAATTATAAATGAAAATACTATTCGTACAACCCAATTACTGTTGGAAATATGGGGTAGATCAATGGAACTGTCGGATAGAAAACAACTGATTCACTGTGTCGTGGTAAGGAGGCCACTGCCTTGAAAGTGATTTCGGAGTAACCGGGGTGCTAATTACTTGATTCCGATCACTCCCCAAGGATTGACCACAGCTTACTTCCTCTGTCTGCACTAACAGAGATAGTAATGGAGATAACAGAACTCGAAAGCTTGAACAGTCAGAGAGAGGAAGATAGCCGAAATTGAGTTGTGTATTTCTCTCTTGATTTCGGCCGGTATATATAGCCTCTGAGAAAACCCTAACCGCCTAGGAAACGTGGTAGAGAAGTTAAGGGAGTTGGAGATAAACTCGGAAACTGATTAACCCTACGAAATCAGTTAGAGATATACTCAAATACTGATTAGGTTAATCCTGCCGACTTAGTCAAAATCCGAGTTTGAGTAAAACTACTCTTCGTGGCAAAAGAGTCTTTTCACTATAAGCTCCCAAGCACCCAAGCACCCAAACACCCGAGCACCCAAGCACCCGAGCACCCAAGCACCCAAGCACCCAAGCACCCGAGCACCCAAGCACCCAAGCACCAAAGCACCCAAGCACCCAAGCACCCGAGCACCCGAGCACCCGAGCACCCAAGCACCCGAGCACCCGAGCACGCGGGCACGCGGGCACGCGGGCACGCGGGCACACGGGCGCACGGGCTCACGGGCTCACGGGCTCACGGGCGCACGGGCTCACGGGCTCACGGGCTCAGGGGCTCACGGGCTCACGGCCCAAAGGCCCATAAGCCCAAATGGCCCAAATAGCCCAAATAACCCAAGTGGTCCAAATAGCCCAAATAGCCAAAGAGACCAAATTGGTTAAAAGCCCAAATGCCTCACATGTGTGCGCGCGCGTGTGGGAGCCTTCTCTACTCCACCATGTGCTTTACAATGAGTTGTCAAGCAACTTATTATAAGGCACATTTAGTTTCACTAGTTGAGAGATGTGGGACATTAATTGTCTAGAGAAAGAGAGCTTTGAATGCCATCTTACATCTAGAGGTGGACCCCACCCATGTGCTAACTAGAAGACAAATAGTCTTGACTAGTAGTGAGTGGGTGAGGCTCACTTCTCAATTAATTATTAGATGGTAATGGGCCCAACCATGGAATCACCCAAATGGGCCCAACCATTGTATAAACCCAACAATCCCCCACAAGATGGCTATCATAGACTTCTGACTGCTAAGCTGGAAGTGGGACATGTACTTAAGTGTTCAATATCTTTCGATTTGAATTGACACATAGTGGAGTGAGGCAACAACCAAAAATAAAGCAACCAAGTGAAATTACTCTTGAACTTGGAGATTTCTGGCTGAGACCCCCACAACACATACGATACCCGGTGAGTTCTGCGTTCTCCGCGATTCGTTCATGTTCATTCAATAGGCCCTGAACATACCTTGGGACTGGTGAGGTTTTAAGAAGACTGCTGTCTGTCTTCTATAGAGGGCGGCCTTACACCCTCGGGCTCACTTAGGTGATCTCTTTGAGTCTACCTCATCGCAGGCTCTGACCCCTTACTCGGGTCTTGAAATCATTAAGAACTTTGGAAGTTCATCCTCATCATCATCAGCAGCAGCTAAACACCATATAGTCCGTCTCAATAGGACCACCATTACGGTAATGGATATATTAGCTATCGGTGTATTCATCAAGTCCGTCTCATTAGAACCACCACAAAGTGCTATGAATATATTAAGAGCCTTAGGCTCATCCTCAGGTCCAACTCTGACCCCTTAATGGAGCTCTGCTAGTTTTACTCTAGCTGACTCCGCTCCACGTCACAGGAATGGAAAATCAGCACAGGGGCTTTAGCCCCATTCCTTTAGACGTCTCGAGAACTAGTCTCCTCGTTAAGCCCTTAGTAAGTGGGTCTGCCAGATTCTGTTCTGACCTCACATAATCCAAGGTTATTACATCATTTTTCAGCATATGCTTCACTGCAGCATGCCTTATCCTGATGTGTCTCTTCTTGCCATTGAACACATTATTCTTTGCAACAGCAATGGCAGCCTGTGAGTCACAATGAAGGGAAATTGGTGTAGTTTCCCTTCCCCATTGTGGTATGTCTCCCAAGAGACTCCTCAACCACTCTGCCTCCTAACTTGCTAGTTCAAGAGCAATAAACTCAGACTCCATAGTGGAGCGTGCTATGCATGTCTGTTTGGAAGACTTCCATGACACAACACCTCCACCCAACACAAAAACATAACCACTAGTTGAACTGACTTCATCATTGTCAGTGACCCAGTTAGCATCACAGTAGCCTTCCAGCACTGCTGGGAACTTTCCATAATGCAGGCCTAGATCAATTGTGCCTCTTAAATACTTAAGCAGGCGATGAAGTGCTCTCCAGTGTTCTTCACTAGGGTTGTGTGTGTATCTACTGAGTCTATTTACTGCGAACGCAATGTCAGGTCTTGTGTGATTCATCAGAAACATCACACTTCCTATGATCTTAGCATACTCGGATTGTGAGACACCTGGTCCTACATTCTTCACCAGTGTTGTGCTAGGGTCATAGGGAGTTTTCACAGGATTCACATCATAGGAGTTGAACTTTCTCAGTATCTGTTCAACATAATGAGGTTGACTCAGAGAGATGCCATCTAGGGTTCTCTTGATTTTGACCCCTAGTATGACATCTGCCTCTCCTAAGTCCTTCATCTCAAACTTGGATGACAGAAAGGTTTTTACCTCATTCACATCATCTTCATTGGCACCAAAGATGAGCATGTCATCAACATACAGACATATGATGACATATCCAGACGTACACCGTTTAGAATATACACATGAGTCTGAGTTATTCACAGTGAAGTCATTGCTCAACATGGTATCATCGAATTTCTCATACCATTTCTTGGGTGCCTGTTTTAGACCATAGAGGGACTTCTTCAGTCTACATACCTTACTCTCCTGGCCATGGATTACGAATCCCTCTGGTTGAGACATATAAATCTCCTCATCTAGATCTCCATTCAGGAAGGCCGTTTTAACATCCATTTGATGTATTACCAGGTCATGCATGGCAGCCAACGCGATAAGAGACCTAATTGTGGTGATTTTAGTCACTGGGGAGTAGGTATCAAAGTGGTCAAGTCCCTCTCTCTGTGTAAAGCCTCTGATCACCAGTCTGGCTTTATACTTATCTATGGTCCCATCTGGCCTAATCTTTTTCTTAAAGATCCACTTACTGCTAATGGGTTTACACACTTTAGGTAAGTCGGCCAGCTCCCACGTATGATTAACTAGGATAGAGTCTAGCTCACTTTTTATGGCCTCTTTCCATAAGCTTGCATCTACTGAAGTTATGGCTTCATGATAAGTCTTTGGATCAGTCTCAATTAAGAAACTAGATACAAACTCATCGTTAAGCCAGTCTACACCTTCAGATAGAAAAGCAGTAATGAAGTCGGGACCAAAAGTTTTCTCTATCCTACGTCTCTTACTTTTCCTAAGTCCTGTTCCATCTTCTACACTATCTGTGGTGGAGATAGATGGGAGCATACTGTTAGGCACTTCGTCATGTGTGGGTAAATCAGTAAGTGACGAATCATTCATAGGAATATTTTCAGCAGGTAGTTTCAAAGGAAACTCATGCTCAAAGAATTCAGCATCTCTAGATTCCGTTATTGTTTCATCTTCCAATAACATGAATCTATATGCTGCACTATTTTGAGCATAACCAATAAATACAGAATCAACTGTCTTTGGTCCGACACTGACTTTCCTAAAGTCAGGTATACCCACTTTGGCCAGACACCCCCACACTCTTAGAAATTTCAGGTTAGGTGCATAACCTTTCCATAATTCATAAGGTGTTTTGTCTAGCCCTTTGTGGGGTACTCTGTTGAGTATGTGGCAGGCAGATAAGATCGCCCCCCCCCCCCCCCCCACAGTTCATCGGGTAATCCAGAACTTAGAAGCATGGCATTCATCATGTTTTTGAGTGTCCTGTTTTTCCTCTCCGCAACACCATTCTGTTGTGGCGTATAAGGAGCACTAAATTCATGGATGATTCCATGTTTTTCACAGAAGGATTTAAGGGTGTTAGAGTTATACTCTCCTCCCCTGTCAGACCTAAACCTCTTTATTTTTCTGTCTAGTTGGTTTTCTACTTCAGCCTTATAATTCAGAAAAGCTTCTTCAGCTTCATCCTTAGACCTCAAGAGGTAAACTTTCGTGTACCTTGAGTAGTCATCTATGAAGGTAATGTAGTATCTCTTATCTCCTTTGCTAGCTAGGTTTCTGAAATCAGCTAAGTCTGAGTGTACTAGTTCTAAAAGTTCTGTCGTTCTAATTGTGACATTCTTAAAGGACAGTTTCGCATGTTTAGCTTCTACACATATGGGACATCTAGTGTGATCATCAAGATCGTCTGCACTGATGATTCCATTCTCTTTAAGTTTCTTAATAGAAGCGTAATTAACGTGTCCTAGTCTACCATGCCATAAATTAGAAGACTCAACGATATAAGCAGAACTAGAAGTATTATTAATTTTTGAATCGACGTTCACTACAAAAAGGCCCCCACTCAGATATCCCTTCCCAACAAAGACTCCATTCTTAGAAATTACAATTTTATCAGACTCAAAAACTAATTTTAAACCAGCTTTGTTGAGAAGAGATCCCGAGATCAGATTCCTCCTTAGGGTGGGCACGTAGAGAACATCGTTCAGAGACAGATTCTTTCCAGAGGTGAGTTTCAGAAGAACCTTTCCTTTGCCCACGATTCCAGCTTTTGCAGAGTTGCCCATGTAGACGCTGGATCCATCGTTCATCTCCTCGAAGGTCTGAAACATCTCTCTGTTTGCACACATATGCCTGGAAGCTCCTGTGTCTAGCACCCATTCATGTTTGCTTTCCACCAAACAAGTCTCGGCTACTGCAACAATGATCTCTTCAGGTTCAGCGATATTCAGTACAACAACGTTTGAGCGTTGGTCCTTCCTCTGGTTGCACTGGTATGCTTTGTGTCCTGATTTTCCACAGACATAGCAGAGACCTTTCGATTTCTGGATCTTCGAGTTGGACTTGACTCCTCCAGTCTTACTCTTTCCAGACTTCTTCTTCTTCTTATTAGTTTTGGACCTGTCTTTGTTTCCAGAGGGAACAGATTCAACCAAGTTAGCAGAAGGGGAATTCAAAGAGAGGTTAGCAAACTTATCCTTGAGGCGATTTGCCTCTTCAGTCCTCATGTGACTGATCAACTCCTGAAGGGACATGTCCTTCTTCTTGTGCTTCAGATGGTTTCTGTAGTCACTCCAGGATTGAGGAAACTTTTCCAGCAGAACATTGGCTTGAAGGATTTCACACATCTTCATGCCTTCAGCAAGTATTTCAGCAACCAGGTTCTCATAGACATGAACCTGCTCCATGATGGAAGAGTCATCGTTGATTTGGAACTGTAACCACTTTCCCACGATG
Organism: Eschscholzia californica; assembly: GCF_041429995.1. NCBI lineage: Eukaryota > Viridiplantae > Streptophyta > Magnoliopsida > Ranunculales > Papaveraceae > Eschscholzia > Eschscholzia californica. The sequence continues at coordinate 36,622,829 of NW_028238420.1, read as the reverse complement.
TACTTCTTCCTTCCAGCATCGTCAGCTCCGTATTTCTTTTGAAGGGTATCCCAGATATCCTTAGCAGATTTGTAGTTGACAAACAAGTCGAATAACTTGTTGTCCATATGATTCAGCAGATGTCCTCGAACGATTTTGTTGTCTTTCTGTTGTTTGACAACATCACCATTCGAAGTAGAAGACCTATCCTTAACAGGGGTAATATCGATGTCGATTGAAGAAACAGTGGATAAATCCTCGAACAGAATATAATCAACTTCGAGTTGTTCGAAGAAGATAAGCAGCTTCTGTGACCACCTCTTGTAGTTAGTTCCATCAAGAGGGATCATCTTTGACATATCAGGTAGGGTTTTGAGATTAACAGCAGCCATTGATCAAAAAATCACTTTCAAATTGTTGGAAATATGGGGTAGATCAATGGAACTGTCGGATAGAAAACAACTGATTCACTGTGCTGTGGTATGGAGGCCACTGCCTTGAAAGTGATTTCGGAGTAACCGGGGTGCTAATTACTTGATTCCGATCACTCCCCAAGGATTGACCACAACTTACTTCCTCTGTCTGCACTAACAGAGATAGTAATGGAGATAACAGAACTCGAAAGCTTGAACAGTCAGAGAGAGGAAGATAGCCGAAATTGAGTTGTGTATTTCTCTCTTGATTTCGGCCGGTATATATAGCCTCTGAGAAAACCCTAACCGCCTAGGAAACGTGGTAGAGAAGTTAAGGGAGTGGGAGATAAACTCGGAAACTGATTAACCCTACGAAATCAGTTAGAGATATACTCAAATACTGATTAGGTTAATCCTGCCGACTTAGTCAAAATCCGAGTTTGAGTAAAACTACTCTTCGTGGCAAAAGAGTCTTTTCACTATAAGCTCCCAAGCACCCAAGCACGCGGGCACGCGGGCTCACGGGCTCAGGGATCACGGGCTCACGGCCCAAAGGCCCAAATAACCCAAGTGGCCCAAATGGCCCAAATAGCCCAAATAACCCAAGTGGTCCAAATAGCCAAAGGGACCAACTTGGTTAAAAGCCCAAATGCCTCACATGTGTGCGCGCGCGTGTGGGAGCCTTCTCTACTCCACCATGTGCTTTACAATGAGTTGTCAAACAACTTATTATAAGGCACATTTAGTTTCACTAGTTGAGAGATGTGGGAAATTAATTGTCTAGAGAAAGAGAGTTTTGAATGCCATCTTACATCTAGAGGTGGACCCCACCCATGTGCTAACTAGAAGACAAATAGTCTTGACTAGTAGTGAGTGGGTGAGGCTCACTTCTCAATTAATTATTAGATGGTAATGGGCCCAACCATGGAATCACCCAAATGGGCCCAACCATTGTATAAACCCAACAATTATAACAAATGTACAACAATTTTTTTTTGTGGACTCAATTGATCGATCTCAGTTTCATTATTATTTTTGTAGTTTCAAAACGTGTTGAAAAACATATTAACCACAAAATAGAATACGTTATATAAATGTTGTATATTTATTGTGTCAATAGAATCACTCAACTTTAAAAGCGGAACGGAGAGTACATAGTATAAATCATCTAACAAAGGTGTTATATCTTAATTATTTTTTTGTTAAAATAGGATACTATGAACAGATATTACTAAAAAACAAATTGTTGAATAAAAAAAACGAACAGAGGATCAGTATACTTTTAGAAAATTTTGGTCGATAAAATTGAAATTTATAACAAACGTAAGGTAAAAAGAGGTACTATTTAGAAATTACCAATAATAATCTCCTAACCAAAGTACAATTGTAATTTTCCATACAACACATACTTCAAGGGATTTTCCATTTCCTTCTAATTGCACCAATCAGAGAAAAACTCAGGAATAAATTAAGTAAGAGTAAGACACAAGAATTGAAAAACAAATCTAGAATCCATTGCTAATTTCTTATGCAGAATTATCTACCAAGGAAAGTAGTAATATTGATTTCATGTGTGGGACAGTGGGAGGGATTTTCTTTTATTTGACCCCTTAGCATCCATGAGGAGCTACCCTCACGAGATAACCAATTAAAGACCTAAATAGCTAATTAATTAATCTGCATTTAACATACCAATCATGTTAACCTTATGCCTAATAATTACTTAAGCAAGCTTCTTTGTATAACGATTCTCAAATTTAACTTCATTTAAACATGGCATACATCTTAAATTATGTCTAATTAATTACTTAATTATTAATCAAGACAAGTTTTGGATGTATTAGAAAAGAAGAAGAAGAAGAGAATTGATTTCGATTTCATTCAATTATCATTAGCTATTACAATTCAACTCTTGAGTTTAAATAGAGTTTAAGAGAGATAGAAACAGAAAAGTAGAGAGAGAGAGTTAGTTATAACTAACTCTTTTCTTAACTAACTCTAAAAGTCTTTCTTAGCTAACTCTAACATTTTCATAACAACTTTACTAACCAATCTTGATTAAGCTAATCTAACTAAGTTATAACCGAGAGAATAATTACTTATCCTTAACATCCCCCTGCAAACTCAACATGGGTGGAGAGATGTTGAGTTTGGATTTTAGGGTAGAAAACCGAGTGATGGAGAGAGGCTTGGTGAGGATGTCAGCAAGCTGATCATGGGTAGAGATGTGTCGCACTTGAAGCCTATGATTCTTCACCATGTCACGCACAAAATGATAAGCTATTTCAACATGCTTCATGCGACTATGAAATATAGGATTGGCCGTGAGATAAGTAGCCCCTAGATTGTCACACCAAAGAATTGGGGAAGAACTTGATTGAATTGTTAATTCATCAAAAAGAGATTGAATCCAAAGAAGCTCAGAGGTAGCATCTGCAATTGCTTTGTACTCAGCCTCAGTACTAGAACGAGCAACTGTACCCTGCTTCTTAGAACACCATGAAATCAAATTAGAGCCCATGAAAATGAGAATACCACCAGTGGACTTTCTATCATCTGGACATCCTGCCCAATCAGCATCTGAAAAGGCTTGGAGGTTGCAATCCGAGAAGCCATTAAGAGTAAGAGATGACTTATGAATGGTAAAACAATAATCAATGGTGTTTTTGAGATATCTTAATATTCGTTTAACTGCACCCCAATGATCTTGAGTAGGTTGTTTAAGAAATTGACAAACTTTGTTGACAGCAAACGAAATATCTGGTCTGATAATAGTAGCATACTGTAAGGCACCCACTGTGCTTCTATATAGAGTGATGTCTGAGTCACTTAAAGGATCACCCTCATCCAACTTTAGAATTGTGGAAGGAGCCATTGGAGTGGAGACAGACTTAGCATCATTCATCTTTGTTTTGAGAAGAAGGTTGGAGATATATTGCTTTTGAGAGAGAAGAAGACCATCTGAATTAGGTGTCACCTCAATTCCAAGAAAGAAATTGAGAGAACCTAAGTCAGAAATAGCAAATTCTAGGGAGAGAGAAGAAATAGTTGATTGAACCAAAGAAGAGTCACTTCCAGTGATGATGATACCATCCACATAGATGAGAATATAAAGAACATAAGTAGAAGAGATGCTATAAAACAAAGAGGTATCAATCTGAGAAGCCATGAAACCTTGACATAGAAGATAGGAGCTTAGTCTCTCAAACCAAGCTCGAGGAGCTTGTTTGAGACCATAGAGTGATCTTTGAAGCTTGCAGACATGAGTGGGTTTATCTGAATCAATGAAACCAGGAGGTTGGCTCATATAAACCTCTTCCTTGAGAAAGCCATTAAGAAAAGCATTTCTGATATCAAGTTGTCTAAGAACCCACCCTTTTGAGACAGCCAAAGAAAGAATAATTCTAATAGAGACAGGTTTGATGACTGGACTGAATGTCTCCTCATAATCTATACCCTCAACTTGATTGAAGCCCTTAGCAACTAATCGTGCCTTGTATCTAGAAATAGAACCATCAGCATTTTTCTTGATTTTAAATACCCATTTACAACCAATAACATTCATGGTAGAAGAAGAGGGAATAAGTTCCCAAGTACCATTCTGAATTAGATCATTGATCTCCTCCGACATGGCTGATCTCCATTTGGGATCTTTAGAAGCTTGGAGATATGTAGTTGGGGTAATGTCATTGGGTGGAAGAGAAACAGTATACGCTTTTGACTTTCGAATACCATTGTTGGCTCTAGTTATCATAGGATGAGAGTTCAAAATAGGAGGAACAGAAGATGGAATAGGAGGAGAAGATGGAATAGGAGGAGAAGATGGAATAGGAGAAGAAGATGGAATAAGAGGAGGGGAGAATGGAATTGAGGTGGAAGAGGAGGAAGATTGAGAAGGAATGATAAGAGTTTGATAGGGAAAAAGAGATTCATCAAACACCACATTAGAGGAGATGACAATACGATGATTGATAGGATTAAGACATCTATAACCCTTATACTTAGGACTATACCCAAGGAAAATGTGACAAGAACTTCTAAAATCTAATTTGTGTTTATTATAGGGTCGAAGACAAGGATAGCAGCCACATCCAAAGATTTTGAGATAGTTGTAGTCTGGTTTAGTGTGAAATAAAGCTTCAAGAGGAGAGATGTCATGAAGTACTGGAGTAGGCAATCTGTTTATGAGATAGACAGCAGTCTCAAATGCAAAATCCCAAAAAGAAATAGGTAAGTTAGCATGAGCTAACAAAGCTAGACCAATTTCTACTATATGTCTATGTTTTCTTTCCACCATACCATTCTGTGAATGATCATGAGGACATGAAATTCTATGTCCAATACCATTTGCCTCAAGAAACTTGGATACATTTTGAAATTCACCACCCCAATCAGATTGTAGACATTTTATTTTGAGGGAAAATAGAGTCTCAACATGAGATTTGAAGAGAAGGAAAGTTGAAAACACATCAGACTTATTAAGAAGAGGAAAAATCCAAGTGTATCTAGTGAATGTGTCTAGGAAGGTAACATGGTATTTATATCCATTAAAGGAAGGAGTAGAAGCAGGTCCCCAGACATTAGAGTGTATTAAGTCTAAAGGAGCATTTACAAAAGATACACTTGATGGATGAAACAGAGAATGGCTTTTGGCCATTTGACAAGAATTACAAACAAATGGAAGAAGAGAAGTAAAATGAAGGTTATTAGATTGAATTACATGTTTCATTGTTCTGAAGGCTGGATGACCAAGTCGAGAATGCCAATCAGGAGCCAATGAGGAAGCATAGACAGCACCATTAACATCAGATGAAGGAGTTTGAAGCTGAACTTTGTAAAGACCATCCTCACATGGCCCTTGGACAAGCTCCTTGTTAGTTTGAAGATCCTTGATGTTAAAATGATAGGGAAAGAATTGAAAATAGCAATTATTGTCTTTAGCAAACTTATGAACAGATAGAAGATTCTTAGTAATGGAAGGAACATGAAGAATGTCCTTAAGTAAAAAAGGATTAGAATCAAAAGATGCATAAGTTGAACCAGTATGAGAAATAGACAAACCTGAGCCATTGCCAATCTTTACTTGACCTTGACCTTTGAATTCTGATTGAATGCTCAAATTTGCTAGCTCAGAAGTGACATGATGAGTAGCACCAGAATCTGGATTCCATGTGGTGGAGGAAGAAGATGAAGAAGGTGGTGGAGCAGAAGTATATGTGTTATGAATTTCTGGGAAATAAGTTTCATAATCAGTAGAAGAGGGAGAATCGAAGTGAGAGGGAACATAAGATTGATCAGCATCAGAATAGGGATAAGGATGATAATAAGCTGATGAGTAATCAGGAAAGTAAGAATGAGAATCATCAAATTCAGTAAGAAAGGTTTGATGATCAGAAGAAGAAGAAGATTTAGGTTGAAATGCTGAATTATTCTTATTATAACAGTAGAAGGCATAATGACCTGATTTGCCACAAATCTGACATATAACTGGAGAAGAATTATTAGGTGATCGACCTCTAATCATATTTCTACCATGAAATCTCACATCAGATCTACCTCTTCCTTGAAAATAAGAAGGAACACGATGAAATCCTCTAGAAGAAGAATTTTGAGTAAAATTAATAGAGGAATTAGCAAGATAAAGAGAAGCTTCATGTTGTAATCGATTTTCTTCAATAAGGAGAAGACCAAGGAGATCATTAATAGAGTAATTTTGTGATTGAAGAGAGAAGGCAGCACGAAAGGAGCCATAATCAGAAGATAGACCTCTGAGAATTGTATCACAAAGATCATCATCAGAGATAGGTTTAGAAGCTTGTCGTAGTTGTAAAGCAAGGGATTTAGCTTTGTTAAAATAGGTTTGAATGGAATCAGAACCTCTCTTTAAAGATTGAAGATCATGTTTGAGGTTTGAAACTCTAGCTTTTGAGTGAGAAGAGTAAGATTTTTCTAGTTCAGACCAGACCTCATGAGAACTGGATAAATCAAGCACTTGACTGTGAGTTTCTTCAGTGAGAGAGGCAAGAAGCCAGCTTAGGATCATTTGATCTTGCTTAATCCAATTAGTATATTCAGGATTAAGCAATGGAAGATCTGAATCATGAGAACGAATGAATTTGGTAGGACAAGGAGATGTGCCATCCACAATACCAAGAACATCATAAGAACGCAGTAGAGGAAGGAATTGAGATTTCCAAAATATGTAGTTTGTGGATGATAGCTTGTTTGAAACATATTGGTTGACAGTAAAAGGAGATGGAAGAGTAACAAAGGAAGAAGAAGAAGAAGAAGAAGAAGAAGAAGAAAAATTTGGAGAAGAAGAAGAAGAACCAGTAGCCATTAATGGAGAAGAAGAGAAAATTTCGTTGATTAAAAGAAGAAAAAGCAACAATTAGAAAAGGAAAAGAAAAAGAAAGATTAGAAAATTAAACCTGATTTGATCGAGAAAACCGAAAAAGTTGAAGGCTCTGTTACCATATTAGAAAAGAAGAAGAAGAGAATTGATTTCGATTTCATTCAATTATCATTAGCTATTACAATTCAACTCTTGAGTTTAAATAGAGTTTAAGAGAGAGAGAAACAGAAAAGTAGAGAGAGAGAGTTAGTTATAACTAACTCTTTTCTTAACTAACTCTAAAAGTCTTTCTTAACTAACTCTAACATTTTCATAACAACTTTACTAACCAATCTTGATTAAGCTAATCTAACTAAGTTATAACCGAGAGAATAATTACTTATCCTTAACAGGATGTAATTAACCTAATATTTTCATCCGGCAAACAAGCATTTAAGCCATGACATGTTATCTTATGTCCCATTTCTTCGTGTTCCTGATAAGATTGTAATATTTTTGGATATCCGCCATTACAATTTATGCATGTGAGACGGGTACTTAACTAAGGAATGATTAAATGGGGAATTTGATCCCTGCTCACTCGTACAGATGGGTGGAATATTGAAACCAGAATACACACTGACACTTGATTGCATGATTATGTTCCGAACTCATCAAATTGTATATGTAAGTGAGAATATTGTTTCCAATGAGCGTGCTCATTCACGTATAGGACCAATAACACTAGGTCAGATAAGTGTCTGAAATAAGCAATTTAGTGAAATTCATGTATGAATAATATCGATTTTAAGAAGATCTTAATATTTTGAATTGGTTGGACCGATCAACGGAGCAAAACAAAACTCGAAATGTACTAAATCTGTCGAAATTCAGTTATCTCAGCTTCTGTTAAGTCAAAAATAGTTGACAACCACCCTATACGAATCCCTAGTGGCTTAGACAGCAAAAATAGTTTCTATCTTAATTTTATATAGGAACTCCTGCCCTTACTTGTCTTTACAAATATTGATTGACAGTTTAGTTGTACATATAAAATTGGGAAATGCTATTTTCCCAAGGAGGGTGACAAGGGGTTTGACATAATGATAAAGTGGATGCCTTTCGTAACTAACAAAGTGTATGACCCAAATCTGAACCGTTCAAATAGAACGACTCAGATTTAAGCAAATTTTTCATCCACTTTCTTACTTATGAAAGGCGTCCACCTCATCATTATGTCAAACCCCTTGTCAATCTGCTTGGGAAAGTAGTATCACCGAATAAAATTACCTATGAATAACTTCTCTGCTTTACTTTACTTTACCTCATTTGGACAAGCTGAATATTTCTGCAGTTGCTTTTCTTTTAGCGCTTAATTTCGAGTGCTTAAAAAAACTAAATATACTCGTTTGGTTAAATTTTTTTAAAAACACTTTTAGGAAAATAAATTAATATGGAGCATTTGACAAAATAAGTCAAAAGTGCTTTTCTACGACAATTGCATATTTAACTATTTTGATAATAACTAACCGACAAAACTATTTATTTTATTTACTGTACGATCAAATTATTATAATATAATTTAATTTTATTGCTAGATAACGAAGTTAGTTAATTAATTAAGAAAGAGAGGAGAAAACAAAAAATACGTATTTCTAAAGTTATTGGTAATGAAAATTGTAAGAAGAAGGAAGAAGGAATGTGCTTGAATAAAGCTAAGGAAGAAGGATTAACTGAAATACCTAACTCTGGATAAAGCTAAAGGCACCGCATTTGTATGTGCCAGTTTCTCGTGTGCAAGATTAGGTTAGTTAGTTGTTAAACCCAAGATTAACAACTAACCAACTCTTTTAACTGTTTTTCTCTCTCTATCGAACTTTCTCTTTCTAGCTCAAATCTTTGTACTATAAAGGAATAATCTTTGTAATCGTTTTCTTCTTCTTATGTAAGCTAATAAAGTAAGACTTTCTCACATGGTACCAGAGCCCTAAGAGTTTCAGATCAAAGCGATTTAGAAAACCTAATTTGAGACGAACCCAATAGAAATTAAAGAAGTTGAAAGTTCCGTCATCAAGGAATCGGAGTATTCAATCTTCTAAATTAAAATTCGATAGATACTCTTCTGAATCAAAGAATCAGAGAGTTAATCTCCTCAAATGGATCGTCCAGAGATCATCAACAATCCACCAATTCACGATATGAATCCAAACACAGGTCAGATTTCATATAATGCTAATATCACTAGTTTAATTTCTATAAAGTTAGATGGTTCGAATTTCTTAATTTGGAAAGATCAGATTGAGAATGCATTAATAGGTAATGATTTAATTTGTTATATTGATGGAACCTATGAAGAACCACCACAATTGGTTGTGATAGAAGGTAGGGATACCGTAAACCCAGACTATCTTCAATGGAGGAAGAACGATAGTTTTGTAAAATCTTGCATTAAGGCCACAATAAGTCAGTCTATAGCTTCTGATGTTCTTGGCTTGAAAACTGCAAGAGATATATGGAGATACCTTGAGAACATTTATCTCCAAGAATTTGAAGCCAAGAAATCATTTCTCAGACATAAGCTTCAAACAATTAAAAAGGGAAATTCCTCAATTTCCCAATAGCTGAGTATGGTCAAGAATCCTGCTGATTCATTAGTAGCAGTAAATGATCGAGTCAGTGATGTTGAATTAGCCAGAATAGCTCTTCAAGGATTGGGAAAAGAGTATTCTCAGTTTGTTATCACAATTCAGAATAGGGATGGAGTTTTAAGCTTTGGTGAACTTAGGAGTAGGTTGACTCATCATGAGCATTGGCTCAAAGAACAGGATACAAGTGAAGAAAATGAATCATTTTTTGTGAAAAGATACCCACCTAGAGTCACCATGAAATCTCCATTCAATAACCCTAGGAATTCAAACCAAAATCAGGGTTCTAGTGGGTTTCAACAGAAAATTCAATATAAACCCAATCAAAGGCAACCTGTGTCACAACCAAGAAATACATTTTTTTTTATTATACCACAATACCTTGTGGTATATGCTATAAGTGGGGTCATACTGCAAGACAATGTAGAATGAGATTTAAAGACTTTTCAGATCCCTCTTCTTCAAATAGATTGCCATAAAGAAATTCTGCCAATCTACATTTACAAGAACTAGAAGAAGAAAAAGAAGAAGAAGAGGAAGAGGAAGAAGGGTATCCTGAACAACAAAATGAGGAAGAACAAAATCACTATGATGAACAAGCTCACAATCATTATAGTAATGACACTCAAGAACCAATTCAGGAAGAGACACATATGTCATATCAGAAGGAAAATGACAAGAAGTGGATTGCTGACACAAGTGCTAGTAGTCATATGACCCATACAAAAGGTAATCTCACTGAATGCTATCCTTACAAAGGGACAAGTGGTGTTATGATAGGAGATGGCAAGTCTTTACCTATTTCAAATACAGGTCAAACCAATGTCACTGCTGGACCAGCCTCTTTCCAACTTAAAAAGGTACTTCATGTACCCAAAATCCAAAAGAATCTTCTCTCCATTTCAAAATTTACAGAAGAGAATTTTTGTAGTGTTGAATTTCTTCCTTGGGGTTATCTTGTGAGAGATTTATGGTCAAAAGAAGTCTTGGCTGATGGACCCATGGTGAACAATTTGTATAGTATTGATTTCACCATTAGTCCATATACCAACACACAGGAATATAAGGAAGAGGCTCTGTGATAGCATCTGCCAATACTTGGCATAAGAGATTAGGGCACCCATCAAAGGATATTATTCTTAGCTTAGAAAAGGAAAATGGAATTAAGCTCAGCTCAAGAGAGTTCCTGTCTCTTTGCTCTTCATGTCAATTGAGTAAGAGTCACAAGTTACCTTTCAGCTCATCAGAAAGCCTATCTACTGGCCCTCTTGAGCTAATTCATTGTGATATATGAGGGCCATCTCCTGTCACCACAAAATCAGGTATAAAATCCTTCTTCCTTAGCTTTATTCAAGCACATTCCTTCTTCCTTCTTCTTACAGCCCCCCTCAAACACATGTTGAGAAGGTGGAACAAACATGAGTTTGTCTCTAATAGAACTCAAAGTAGAGAAGAGAACCCCCTTTGTGAATATATCTGCCAATTCTTCTGAGTAACCACAAACTCAATCACAAATGTACCATTCATCACCAAATCTCTAATGAAATGGAAATCTATTTCCACATGTTTAGTTCTGGCATGAAGCACTAGGTTAGAAGCCAAATATTTGGCACCCATATTATCACAGAATAACCTCATTAGTAATTGAACTGGGTGATGAAGTTCCTTTAACAAGTAAGAGAGCCATAGCATTTCTGAAACAGCAAGAGAGAGAGATCTATACTCTGCCTCTGTGGAAGATCGAGACACTACTTGTTGCTTCTTGGAAGACCAGCAAATAAGAGATGAACCCAAGAAAAGACAATAACCACTGGTGGATCTTCTGGAATCAGGACAGCTCCCCCAATCTGAATCACAATAACCATAAAGACATGAAATATCTCCTGATGAAATAGTAATTCCTGCTCCCACAGTTCCTTTTAGATACCTAAGCACCTTCTTAAGTAAGACCAGATGAGTAGTGCTAGGTGCTTATATAAACTGAGCCAGATAATTGACAGCAAATGTGATGTCTGGCCTAGTCATAGTTGCATACTGAAGACCCCCAACCATGCTTCTGTAAAAAAGTGGATTAGCAATGGGTTCTCCATCAAACTTGGAGGCTCTCTTGCCAAATGAGACTGGAATAGCACTTGGTTTGCTATCCAGAAGCTCAGCCTTGGTAAGTAACTCAGTAATATACTTGGATTGAGTTAAAATAAGAGAAGAACCAGTGTCTTTCACTTCTATACCCAAGAAATAGTGAAGGGACCCCAATTGTTTCATTGCAAATTCACTACCAAGGTCACCAACTAGCTTATTCACCAAAGTCATACTAGAGCCAGTAAGTATAATGGCATCTACATAAAGTAAAAAAATAAGAATTTGACCTTCTGAAAAATACACAAACATTGAGGTATCTGAGGAGCTTTTCGCAAAACCCCAATGAAGTAAGTAGGTTGCAATTCTAGTAAACCATGCCCTAGGGGCCTGCTTAAGTCCATACAAAGACTTTTGAAGAAGACACACATAATCAGGATGTTCAGTGTCTTCAAAACAAGGGGTTGTTTCATATAGACAGCTTCATTCAAATCTCCATGCAGGAAAGCATTGGAGAAATCAAGTTGTTGAATAGGCCAGTGATTTGTCACAACCAAGGTTAATGCCACTCTAACTGTCTGAATTTTAACCACAGGACTGAAAGTCTCTTGGTAATCAACACCTTCTTGTTAGGTGTAACCCTGAGCCACAAGCCTGGCTTTATATCTTTCTAAAGATCCATCAGAGTTATACTTAACCTTAAACACCCATTTACACCCAAGTATATTCATATTTGGTAACTTTGGAGTCAAAGTCCATGTATTGTTTTGAATCAATGCTTGATACTCAGACTCTATAGCTTGAACCCAATTTTCATCTAGAGTAGCTATCTTATATGTCTTAGGTTCAAGTATTTGGGAAAAAGCAGCAAGATATGAAGTGTGGAGAGCATGAGGTGTACTAAAATGTATAACATGATCAGGAATTCCTTTTGGTTTCACTATCCCACTTTTCAGTCTGGTTTGCAAAAGATGAGTATTACTATGAGGAGGGGGTTCAACTTGGGTTGAGTTATGTGGAGCAGGAATGTCCAATGTGTGATCATTGGAAGAAGATGATAATGGAGATGACATATGAGATGATATAGTATTATCACTTTGGGTTTGGGACAACTCTTGATCACCCACTGGATAGCTATTATGATATGATGGTATAGAAGATAATGAACTTTGTTGTAAAGAAGGTAGTTGAAAGAACTGATATGGAGTATGGAGCTCATGATTTGTCTGAGTAGGAATTGCTGCATTTTCAGCAAATGGAAAACAAGTCTCATAAAAAATCACATGCCTTGAGATGTACTCCTTGTTAGAGAAGAGATCAAGACATCTATACCCTTTGTGTGAGGTGTTATAGCCTATAAAAACACACTTAGCTGCTCTAGGACTAAGTTTATCACTTTTCACATCTCCCAAATAAGGGTAACACACAGAACCAAAGACTTTAAGCATAGAGTAATCTGGGGTTTTGCCAAAAAATGTCTCATAGGGAGTAAGATATGAGAGTACCTTTGTTGGTGTTCTGTTGATGAGGTATGCTGATGTGTCATAGGCATGAAACCAAAAATGTTTTGGCATAGATGCCTGAATCAGTAGTGTATTACCTACAGATGTGACTTGTCTGTTGTTCCTCTCAACAGCACCATTTTGCTCTGGAGTGTAAGGACATGAGCTTCTGAATAGTATACCACATTTATGCAAGTGAGCTCTAAAATCTCCTTTTGCCAACTCAGGTGCTCCATCACTTTGAAAGCTTTTGATGGGTACAGACAGAAGTCTTTCATAGTGTCTTTGAAAGGTTTGGAAGCACTTCACACTGTCTGATCTAAGTTGCATAGGATATATCCAAAAGAATTTGCTATAATCATCTATGAACAGTATATATGATATAAAGTAAGACTTTCTCACAAAAATATATGATATAAAAAAGGATACAAATAACGATTATAGGTGTGATATAACTTAGTTCTTAAAATAATTCTCGATTTTCTTACTTTTATATGACGTTATGCTTCATTAACATATTCAACAATAAAAAAATTATTTTTCGTGTTGGAATTACATATACTTTTGAATACGCCCCACTCTTTTGTATATATCAAATTTATTTTAAATTTTGGTGTACATAGATTAAAAGAACTAAAACGAGATGAAATGTTGTACATGCAATTTAACATAGAAAGAAAAAAATAGAAAGACAAATAATATTACAAGAGGGATGCAAAAGTAAAGAAAGTTGATAAAGTTTTAAGAATCATTAATAACTCCTAGAGTTATTGAAAACAGTGAATATTAGTGAGAGAAAGAAAAAGTGTAGAGTGTTGTAAAGCAATCCCACATTGGTGGGAGACAGGACTGTGGTGCTCCTCTTAAGAGGTTAAACACCCTTCCCTAGTGAGGCCTTTTAAAATCGGAAGGCCAAGGTGTGCGAAAGCGGACAGTATCACTAGCAGCCCGGAAGGCTGGTCCACACCATCCTATAACACGTTATCAGCACGATTCGCTCTACTATGATGTGGTCTTGGGAGGGTGTGTTGTAAAGCAATCCCACATTGGTGGCAGACAGGAGTGTGGTGCTCCTCTTAAGAGGTTAAGCACCCTTCTCTAGTGAGGCCTTTTAAAACCGTGAGGCCCAGGTGTGCCAAAGCGGACAATATCACTAGCAGCCCGGAAGGCTGGTCCGCACCATCCCATAACATAGAGAGATATATAGAGAGAGAGTGTGAAGAAGTCATTGAAGCCAATGAGATTTAGTAAGAGAAAGAAAAAGTGCACAAACAAAGAGAGAAAGAACAGAAGTGACGTTAATTATTGAATTGAGAGGGACGGCTATGTTTTCGAACCCGGGACGTCTCTGTTCACTCGTGACTTCGTCCCAGCTTCCCGAGAAAGCTAATTTGAGAAGCCACAAATTGTGGCTTCTGCTTTTTAGTTAAAAAGTGGTTTTGTAATTTTTAAGAAGCTGTACTTTTTTTTGCCAAACGCGACTAAATTTTAGAAGCACTTAAAAATAATTGGAAAGCTGCTTTTCAGCCGCTTTTAAGCTAAACCAAACGCGTCTAGCTCTTTACCCATGATGAGTAGAGGACCAAATAAATATTTCCATTTCTTTTTAACTATATTTTTTATTTACATCCCAAAAAGAAGTCCTTGAAAAAGAATTATTCAAGATGAATAAATAGAAATAACCAAGTAAACTAAAACCTAATTACTTGACTAAAATAAAACTAGGGCTTTCATCAAGAAAGGATGATTTAGTAATCAATTGTTGTTGTATCACTAACACAGATCCGTTATACTCAGAATCAGATGAAGCAAGCATATCACCAATCACCCCTAACTCTGGGAACTCATTCCAATCTTCAAGACCATCAAGTAGTTCCAATGACTCTTCACCATGTTGTCTTCCTACAATTAAAAGCTCAAATGATTTCTCTATTGACCTAATTGCTGAAATTAGCTCTACCCCATCTTTTACTAATTCTTCTGTAAACATTACATTTTCATTACCTACATTATTAACCCTAAATTCATTAATGATATCGTCGTCAAGCTTCTTCTGGTTCGATACACGAACGTCTCTCTTCTCAAGAGGTATGAATCTAACTACGTTTAAATATATACTAATGTTTTCTCCCATTCGAGCTCCGTAAGCTAGTGCTTCTCTGTCATCTGCACCTCCTAAGAAGATTACTGCAACATGATATGAACTTTGTTTCAAAACATTGGTTGATGTATTCTTTGTTCTTAAACCTCGGTCGATTAGGATCCCGACTGAACAAGGAGCTCTTTTGAGAATGTTTTTATTTACTTTCCGTATTGCCGCTGAGGAATGTGATGTACTTGTAAGTGTTGTTTGATAATGAAATGGTACTATTATTAGGGTTGTTCTTCTCTCTAACCCAAGTGTGCAAATATCATTGTGCATTGTTGAATAAGGTGAAATGGCTGTGAAAGAGTTGACATATACTGTCCCATAGTTATGTACTTCATAGTTTTGGAATGCATTGATAATGTGAGTAGATGGGTTGGAGTTAGAACTACTTTTAGGGTTTTTCTTGTGAGCAACAAGTAAAGGTGAAGCTCGGCCTTGAAGTTGGATCATGTGGAGAACATAAATGCAAATAGGACTATATGTAGTTGGATTTGAAGCTGCAAGGACTTTGAGGATGGCGGGTACGTTATCGTCATCGTAAATGCACGCGAGAATTCGAAGTTCTGTGTTGGGTTTGGAGTGTTCCATTGATTTTCTCTTGTAAGATTTATATTTTCTTGAAGGGTCGTAGAGAATTCTTACTAGGGGTGAGATTGTTCCGGTCACAACCACCATTGATAACATTAAGGCTCCATAAATATCTTTGGTAATAAACTGCACATACATTATGCATATAAAATTGATCATAGAAGCATTAGTAATGAAACTACCTACCTAAAATAAATAGTTGAATTAAATTTCTTCACTGATTTTAGTCTTCTTCGGATAGTAGGCCTACATTCCTCAATTATGAAATTATGCATTGACTAGGCTTGAAGCGTTACATATGGCATCAGAGTCAAGAGCGACTCATTTCTAAGGTTAGCTAGGCCGTGAGATATACAATTTCATATCCCTTAGGGGAATACTTAGAGACTAGGCTATAAGAGCCTTTTTTTTGTTGAAGATGGCTATAAGAGCCTTTCTTTACATGGGAAATTTTATAAGGCCTCCCCAATTTTGTTAAAAGGCCTCCCCATGAACCATTTTACTTGCTAAATTATCACTGAGGGAGGCCTTTTAACAAAAATGAGGGGGCCCTATAAAATCTCCCTTCTTTACATAGTTCGCGTCGAAACCTTTTTGACCGGCTTGTTGGTGAGCCCACTTAGGAGCAAAACTCTTGCAACAATAGCCATAAAGGAAATCCTACAGACACGTCTGGGTGTCTTTTATTTCGAAGCCCAGGCTACGTAGTTTCTTACTTTTAACAGTCTGATTTCTTAGTAAAGTGTGTACCAGTCTCACTTCGATGTCTACATAGGCGATCGGGGTACCTATAGCCAGATGGGTGTCTGTAGAATTTTTCCCAGCCTGGTTCATCAGTATATAGATTTTAAGATAGATTTATACCTTGAATTTCAGAGAGCGCAACCAATATTGAAAATCTAAAACACCTTGGACATTCATGATGAGTCCAAGCAAGAGAGCATCTTGGTAAGGCATTCTGCAGTAAAGAGCAGGCAACATTGCTCCCACAAGCTTCCCAAAAAAACTAAACAACACCAATACTTCCACCACCAAATATGTGCCAAATTCTACTTTGAAAATGTCTATCCTCCATGTTGTAGCAATTACTATCATTGGCAAGAGTATGCATGTAACAAAACATTCTAGTTTCTCTTCCACTGCGGATCCCAACGGAGGCCCGACGGGTACCGCCAACCCTAAAATCACAGGCCCAACTAAAAAATGTTGCCCTAGAGCTTCACCAAAGAAGGAAGTCACCAAAACAAGAAGAAATATTATAAGGATGTACCCTTCTTTCACACTCTTGTCCTCTGGTGTTTGTCTTACCATCCAAATCATTAATGGTCTAAACAATAAGAGAACACAAAGCCCTAAAACGCACATACATAGCAAGATCGATACAAAAGTATAGGGCCTACTTGAGTCCATTGAACTTTGTGTGATTGAGGAAGCAATAAAAGCTGAAAACCAACTACATAGTCCGGTTATCATCGAGGCAGACATGGCTAACCGACCAAGCTCCGAGTTTAGAAGTTTCATGTCAGATAAGAAAGAAGCAATGGAATGAAATGAACTTAGAGAGGATATGGCTGCCGTCGACGAAAGGGAAAAAAATAGTATTGGGTCTAATTGAATGGATTTCTTTACTATGACAACTATGGAAGAGGTGAGTAACAGAGGAGCAAAGTAACAAGATAGGCCAATAACCCATGCCTTTTTTCCTGATTTCTTGAGTATGCTGATGTCCATTTTTACTCCAACAAGGAAAAGAAAGAACATGCAACCAAAGTATTGACATGTCTCAAATATATAGTAGGTTCTCTCATTGAATATTTCTTCTTTCAAGAATTTTGTGCGCCCTAAAAATGATTGTCCCAAAAGTATGCCACCCTGTCTTTTCTCATATAAATTAGTATTTAAAAATACAAACATATATATATATATTAAAAAACAAAAATTCTACTAAACATGGTCCATTTGGTCCCTCTCCCACCCGTCTGTCTCATGTGACGACATATCACTTGAGCATATACTTTCACCATTCTCTCTCCATTTGTTCAACGCTCAAATAATATGTCGCCACATCAGGAGAGGCCTAGGGGAGGCACCTAATAGAGGGATGAATAAAATTTCTGAAAAAAAATTGTTCGGGTACACTAGATATTAAAAATTAAATATGGAGATAATAAATTTATACTTACTATCATCTGAGAGACAAATGAAGATTGGCCAAAAGGTTCTAACAAGAACTTGGTAGTAGCAGTAAAAGTTGAAGCCAAAGAAATCTGCAACAAGAAATTGGGGAAGACATGATTGAGGGGATTATCTCCTTGCCAAACACTTGTTATTCCATCCAATATATTTTCTCCACACAAAAATGTCTCATTATTAATCTTCAATTCAAAAACTCTGGGAGGCATTTTAGTTCTCTCTCCCCCTTACCCAATTGAATTTTGATGATGATTAATTAGTTCAATGTTTAAAGAAGAGAGCAACCATTTTTCTTCAAAGGGGAAGATTAAGTTGTTGACTGTGCATTAATTAATTAATTAATCTTTTTTTTTTTCTCTCTTTTCAAGATTGAAGCAATGGACAAGAGGAATGACCGTTATAGTAGTTAGTGAGATTAATCTGGATCAAGTGATTTTTTAACAAACCTTACCATTGACCACTTCTCTCTTTTCCTTCCTGGTACCAAACTTGGCCTAATATCTATTTGGTGTATGGATTATCTCTGAATTAGCTAATACGGGATGTGTAACAAAATTGGGTAATTCTACCACAATGCCCATCATTATTGAAGGTAATTGACTTAGTTAATTTATTACGACCCAATTTAGAGAAAGGCAATCCAACTTTGAAGGGGTAATTCACCTAGGGCTAAAGAGTCTCGGTGTGATTGCTGCCAGAAACCTCTATAGAAAAAGGATTTCTTCTTCTCACAAGCGAAGGGAAGAACTTCTTTCATCTAGATCTGAGGAGGAACCCATCCTTATTTCTCAACTAGTATCTAAGGTCTTCCACTTTTATTTGTCTCTCTATAATCTATATAATAAAACAGGTGGATGGGTGCTGACTGGGACAAACACCCGGATAAATCCGGTCGTCCCATCCACGTCGGCACTCTCATCCACCGCCGGATTGAGTGACTCATCCCACCCTGTAGCATTGCATCTTTTCCGCATCTCATGACGGACAGACACATCCCTCCGCCGTCCATCTTCTCATTTCTCTCCATAATTTCTCTCAAATTTCTCCCAAAAATCGATAGGCTCCAGAATTTGACATCAGAATTTCTCCCAAAAATCGCAGGCAAGGTCAGTTTTGTTCTTTTTGCTTCTTTCTTACCAAATCATTGATTTTGTAACAGATGCTTCTTTCTTATCAAATCATTTTGTAACAGATGCTTGAATGCTTGATTAGGGTTTCATTTTGTATGCTTCTCTTTATTTGATTAGGGTTTCATTTATTTTTTATCATTTTGTTATGTTCTTTCAATTTGTCTACTTTGTTCAAACAGTTATGTTCTTTCAATTTGTCTACTTTGTTCAAACAGAAGAAGATATCATCATGAACCAGGGAGTTCAATTAGAGAGAAAAGGACCTAATTTAGGAATACACGCCAGTTCTAAGCAAACCAATTCATTTAAACCAGAACCCATCAAGTGATTAGGGTTTCATTTTGTAACAGATGCTTCTCTTTATTTGATTTCATCACCTTTGTGTGGGTGTAGTTTTTTTCATCCTTCTTACTCGTGTTTGTAGCAATGTTTCATGGTAATCGGATTCAAAAAAAATTGGAAGAAGTTAGTGGATTGTCTATGGGAATTTTCTGCACACTACATGTTTGGTGAAATGTCTGCATATAAACAAATTTTAACGCCTTTTCAACCAAATAGTAATTGATGTCTTATCGTCTTCATTTGTGATTTTATAGTTCTTCTATATTATTTTTTTGGGATGGTTTAGTTATGTTTTCCTTTCAATTCCTTTAGTGTTTACATTTGTGAAGATTATAGAACTCTTATACTGCATAAATTCTTTCACATAAGCATGTACAAGATCACAAATTATATTAGTTAGTAGTTCCGCAATGGGGGTGCGTCTTTGATGAAAGTACAGTTTGTAGTTTCCTTCTTGGTCGTACTCCACTGTCTACTACTTAGTGGTTCCGACCAATCACTATAAACAGGAAAATCTAAGGATCACAATTGTGAAAATTAGTATTTTTCCTTATCATTAGATTTCACACTTCATGTGCAGTTTGGTGGAGCATTTACTTAGACAAAAATAATCGTTGTTAAGAGTATTTCTTTATCTTTTTTGGTTCACGCATCTACTGCATTTTGCTTTCGCACGACTGCGATATGATTGTGTTTTGCAAACAAACATTTCAGGGCGTTTCCTTGCTGAGCTCACTAAGGAAGTTTTGTCTGATCTTGGAGCAAGCAAATACCGGGTATATTCAACTACATTTTTACCGATTCTTATACCGAAAAATATCATTTTATTTAGAGAGTAAAATTTTACTCTCAGTAGGATAGGATAGGGGTACCAAGATTACGTTGGAAAAAAAGGGGGATTAGAGCAAGCAAGTCGATTTGTAAAGTAAGGTAACTAAATGCTCCTAAAACACTTTAGAATCTAATTTCTGTCTTGGTTTATGTTGCTATTGTTTTGGTTTGATTAAATGCCTCACAAAGTTTTGGTTACTGATTCTGATTAGATAATTAGTAACTGGGAGCTTCTTCTATGCTCTACTTATTTGCTCCAAGAACCTCCTTGACTACCAGATGATCTTATTGCTGTTCTTTTTCCTAATCATGTACTCATCCTGAAATTTTATATACACAAAGACATAGACAGTTAAATGCTGAAACTCGCAAATATAAACTCGATAGGTCAGAAACTATAGTTGATCGTTTATGAGAGAACCTAACTGAGTCAGAAAACGAAGTTTTCTATTCTCATATACAACAGAAAAACTATTTTAATATACATGGTAGGCCACAATTAAGGGAAGAATAACGAGATAACATGAAAGCTATGCATATAAACAAATTTTTACACTTTTTCAACCAAATAGTAAGTGATGTCTTATCGTCTTCAAGTGTGATTTTATAGTTCTTCTATGTAATTTTTTTGGGATGGTTCGGTTATGTTTTGCATGAATTTCGTATAGTATTATGAAATACAACAGAAAATTTAATGGTTTAGTTACATGTTGGCCCACGAATAAGGCAAGAATAACGAGATAACATGAAAGCTATAAATAAATTTTATGGTTTGGTTCATGCTTTTTTGGGTTGGCTCATTCTAATTGTTAGTTCAGGGTTACTATTTCGGGGATTATTGCCTGTCATGGGGTCATATTACTTATCTGAATCAACATTAGTAGTTAGAGTATAATACACATAGATAGAGAGGGAGAGAGAGCTCATGAGTGATTTAGTGCAGTCCTTAGTTGTCTACTAAATAGCTCGGGGAAAATTATTCACAACCAAACATAAGCTACCTTACTTTGTACTTTGCATGCCCGATTGCTTTTTGTCCTCCAACCACGCAGTCTGATAATGTTTTGATGCAACTTGTGTGCATTTGCTTTCAGAAATATTTGTTTTTCGATTTGGCTTTGTGGAAATGATACCCACGTTCTGTTTTCAAGCTCAGACCCCTGTATTAATAGTGTAATATAATCAAAAGAATGCTAGAGAGTTTAAATAAAATAACATCAGCTCTCGCATTAGAAAAAAAATGATTTTCCGCAGTCTTGATATGTCATATGTATAAATTGTTTAAATAGTTGACTTAAGCAAACTTAAAGTAAGACTTATTTGAAAGTAACTTTGGGTTTACTAATTATTACTTTTGCACTAATCCAGGTGTCCATCAGCTTTCGGAATCTTAGTTGTTTCATTTCAACTCCAGTTGGTGAGTCGGTTGTTTCTATCTTTTCTTCCCCATTATTTGCATTGATGTAGTAAATGTTTTTTCTCCTGCTAAATATACATGCTACACCAACCTATTGTCCAAACCATACCTTTCCAGACCATAGATGTGTTCGTACTTCTTATCCCGCAAATTGGCCCATCGAGTTCTTACAAAAGCTCTTTATGTTCGATGTAGAGGTATTGGTACCTTGGGGGTCTCCGAAAACAAGCATGCATGATTAATGAAGGACCATGGTTTGTTGGCTGCAAGAGAGGTAACTTTCGTCCAATTTTCAATGAAATCAGGTACTGTGCCACTGACGGCATTGTCTAATGCCCGCATGATTCTCATGTTCACTAGATTAGAAGAAGTCAAAGGAATATATCCACTAACCCATGCACTGTTGATGTAGATCTTCGATTTAGAGCTGCTCAAGATTGAATAAAGACCCAAGCTCAGGTGGTAGTGATCCAGACAGGTTATTTGACCCAATAACCAATAGTCTTAGATTCGTAAGGCTTCCAAGCTCCTTTGGTACTGGTCCGGATAGTGCATTAATATCAAGTAATATGTTTCTAACGAAGTCAAATTGCCGAGGAATGCAGGTATGGGACCTATTAAGTAATTCTGATCCAATTTCAGGAAGGTGAGAAAATTCAAACTGACAAGCTCTTTCGGGATTATGCCTCTCATGTTTATCGCATATACTCTCAGTTTAGTTATGTGGCAAATAGTTCTGTTATTGTAAGCACAGTTGCATTTAATTCCAGGATTGAAATCAGGGATGTTAGCCATATCCGATTGATTGATTGCAGTACCACTACATGGTTCTCCACTTCTATTCCATAAAGAAGCAGCAGCACCACTACATGGTTCTCCAGTTATATTCCTCTTTAACTTGTGTATTATTTTTTTTGGCCTGAAAGGAACATATTTTTTTCTTCTATATTTGGATGTAAACTAAAACCGAATAATGACGAACCTGACAGCGAAGGAGCCTCATGACCCTTCTGAATCAGATACAGGTGACGATCTTAGAGATGCAGATAATGAAAAGAATGATGAACAGGTAACAATAAGTTTCATGCTTCGGCTTGAATTGTCTCGCTGAAAGATTTATCAATGTATCTGTGTCAACGTTACCTCATCTATTAACCCAATTCAACGTATGAACAACAGATAGAAGGGTCAGTTGATGAAGAGTCAACAAAGTCCGATGAGGAGTACGATGATTTTGCAATGAGGGATGGGCAAGAAAAAGGATATTGGTCAGATGATGGGAGGGAATTTAACAAAGATGTGTTACCTGTGCTTGGAGAGGACTTATTGCTTGCCGATCAGAATAATGAAGATATGGGTGGTGGTGAAAAATAAAAAGACAACCTTAACCATTTCACTAAAAACAGTAGAAGTATGGTAGCATGAAATTGCCGAATAGGATTACCAGATTCAGAAAACGTTCACTCGACATTCCAGCAACGGGTAAGCATGGTACCATGGTGAAAGGGCCGATTCTTTTGGGAACACCTGAGAGATAGCGGAAAATAAAATTGGCCAACTTTTTCCGTTGAACTCTTTCATTTCGGAATTATTTTGGATACTTCTTTTTCCTTTTCATGTTTTACAAACACAATTTTCACAAGTACTGTATTGGCGGATTGTTGATTGGTATAGACAAACAATACTTTGCAACTACTATCTCCCACCATTCCTGGTCTCATGGTGCTTGAAGATGCTTACTCAAATTAGCTTTTCTGTTATAGTTTTAACATAGGCTTACAAATTATGTCAAATATGTTTGGCGGAGAGGCAGCTAACACAAACGTGCTTAATACTTATTGTCAAAACTGCATGATTTAGTG
Organism: Eschscholzia californica; assembly: GCF_041429995.1. Taxonomy (NCBI): domain Eukaryota; kingdom Viridiplantae; phylum Streptophyta; class Magnoliopsida; order Ranunculales; family Papaveraceae; genus Eschscholzia; species Eschscholzia californica. Next base: position 36,599,365 of record NW_028238420.1, on the reverse strand, counting down.
CTTAACAAATTTGTCCGTGCCGAAGGCACGGGTTATACGCTAGTATATTTACATTGTGAGTGAGACTTCAAACACTACATCCCTCTTTCTCTCTCTAAAAGGCCGCGACTTTAGGGAATAAAGAAAAATCTCCGGAGAATAAAGACTTGGTCAATTAATGTTGACTTAAGCAACATATTTTCTTTTTAGGCCCAAAACTTTATTGGATTGGATTTAATCCTTAATCTTCATCTTCACTCACTCTAAACTATAAAACTTGTTATTCAAATTTAGGAAATTACAATCTATTTTCCCTTCACTCATCAGGTTTCATTAAATCTACTTCATACCTCAATCAAAACAAAACCTACTTCTCCCACTTCATTATTACTTTTCTTTTTTCACTTCAACTATCCCTTTCTCTTTCAGGTTCTAATAATCGTTGTCCCCCAAATCCCCAATGATCTTCTTCTCTATATTTAATCGATTTCTCTTTGAAATGTTTAAAAGTTTCAGATTCAAATATGATTTATCATAGAAGAGTAGGCAAAGAAGACTCGAAAAAAGGGGGTTTGAGAGTTAGGGTTTAACAATATGGTTGATAATGGCGAGGGTGGAGGTTGCTGTCTTCATTCCTCTTCGGATTAGTTCATCGACGCATGGAAAAGTAAGAAAGAACTTCTAGTAAAGTTATGGCAGTTAGGTATTGCCCATGAAAGGAGATTCATATTCACTGCTATAATGGGGCTTGCTCTAGTTCTTATATCTTTGATTATTTTTTTGAAAGCTGTTTCAAGATGTCGATTGATAATTTGTTTGGGCTATTCGCACTGTTGTTTTTGTCTTTGAATTTAACATTGGTAATCTAATGAACCTACTGTTGTTGAGAAGTTGGAGAGAAAGAGAGAAAGAGAGAAAGATGGAAAGAAACTAGGAGACAGAAGATTAGGAGGCAAATAATAACAAAGTCAATTTCTGGACCCATAATGAAGATGACTCTTGAATCAAATTTTATTGACAAAAGTCTTTATGCCCCAGAGACTTTTCTTTATTCCCCAAAGCCGCGGCCCTCTAAAATTTCTCTCTCTAGATTCTCTATGTTGAAGTTAGTTATACTAAATATGTGAAAATCTAATCGGTCTTTCTCAATCTAAACTCTTTGGATCCTCTATGTTTAAGTTAACTTCTCTGAATGTTAGAGTTAAATAAAAAGTTCTAGAACAGGGAAAAATTGGAGTTCAAAATCCAAAACCACTCTCTGTAATCGCTTATACCCAGATTGATACTAATAAATCTTGTTTCGTTCAAGATTCAGGATAAGAATTTAATGGCAAAAAATTGGCTTTTAAACTCAAATTGTCTTTAAAAAAACTGGGATTCCTTTTAGTGATATTACTTGTAACAACCGTGGCTATTGCTTATAAAATCTCCCAAAGAAATTATATATTTATACCATTTTTGGATTTTGAGTCTAAAAAGTGTCTTCTTGGATATTTCTAAGTGCCACGTAATAAATCAAATACCCTGTGTCCCATTTTGTCTTGGTGTTATTTCTTTGAACAATGACACTATGTCTGGCACGAGTCTCGGCCGAATTAGGGCGGGCTGACGTGTCGGGCCAGGATCTAGAGAGAGAATGTTTCACTTTCACTTTCTAGATCCTGGCCCGACACGTCAGGCCACCGGGATTTGACTGGGACTCGTGTCGGGCATAGCATCACGGTTGTATTTCTTTTAAGAACTCCCAAAATATTTGTCCACTTACTTTAAATAAGATTCATTTATTACAAACTATACTAGATTTCCCAATCTACCGCTTACTTTTAATAATAATAAGAAGTTCAATTGGTTCGACACTACTTGCAACATGATATTTATTGTAGTTCTCTAACTTAAACATGGACAATTTAGGAAAATACTTTTAGTTAGCAAACATTAAATGGAAATTCTTAATAGTAAGTTGGATCTCCTAAAAGGTCAAGCAAATGGTAAGGAAGGAGTAACTTCATATCAAAATATAGGTTTCTAGAGTTTCTCTTGAGTGTTGCATTGGAGACTTTGGAGTATCTCTATATGGCCTTAGAGATCTACAATTCACACTTGACAAATAAGATTTATAGAACTTTTTTTTGAATCTTGCATTGGAGATGTTCTTAATAAAGAATTATTTAATAGGTCTGAATCAAAATATCCTCCAGAGTTTAGATGCGTAAAAGTGTTGGGGTTGTATTTGGCGCGTTTGAATAGAATGTCGTTCTCATATATAACATTTCGTAATGGGATTTGGTGCAAGAGAGTGCATCAAGAATCACATAGCTTAAGCAGCCACGCGTAGAGTTCTTGATACCTCGAAAGGTCGCGTCCGTAGTAGAACAACAAATGGTTAAGCGAAGAAAATGAATTATGAAAAATATACAGATTGATTTCTTTCATTTGGGCATTTAATTGGAGGAGGTAATAAACATTATTACAATTCTTGAAATTACGAAGACAACTGAGTTTCTCTGCCGTAGACTTGTTTGTAAAATTCCCACAAAATATCACCATCATTTTCTTACCGTCAATAGAACTTAATCACCATATATATGAAGTTTACGTACGTCTTCAGGAAGATATCCGCAACAGACACTTTCCCTAATTTCACTTCTATCCATCTCAGAGACGAGAGCTCATTCTGCCGCTAAATGTTGCAGCACGAGTTCAGACCATCTCAAACTTCGCCATCAATAAAGGTCACATATCCCGAATTTGTGTATGTTCGCCTGCCTGTAGATGACCAACTGAAGAGGTTATCGAGATCGAGATAATTTATGAAGTCGAGAATAGTTTTGCAGCAGCAACTGCTATTGGTTTAGAATCAATCGTGCTCAGAGTAGTGGGTAAATAGGTACCACCGGTGCTGTGGTAGAGGACCCACCTTTACCCAATGGCCAATCTTATTAAGCAAATGTGAAAAGAAAATTAAGTACACAGAGGTCGTGATGGTTGTAGGTTGTATGTGAGGTTAAAGAAAAAGAATGTTTAGGTAGGTAATGAATTAGGGGAGAGTTGAAATGACATTTAAAAATGTCAAATTAGGCTATGACATGCCTATTGAATAATTTTAATTTCAAGTTTTGTACGATTTGCGTATCGTTGAGTCTTGTAATTAGAGTTTAGGGTCTATAAAGTCCATTGAAGAACCGAAGGATGAGATCAAGGTTTAAGTGGGAGAAATCAATGGAGGTTCGAGGATGCAGATCCAGACGAACTAAGGCAAAACAAGAAGTTATCTAAGAAGATTAGATTTTTTAGTTAGGGGGTCATACTAGGATCCTTATGTACTTGATTTACTTTTATGTACTTGATTTACTTTTCTCGCGCGCATTTACTTATTTATTTACGATCAATATCGTGAATGGTTCTGTTAGAGTTCACAGTAATGCATGCATGATAAAAACGTATAAGTCCCTAAAAAGAATTTTGAGTAAAGCCTATCCAGATTAAGACACGTGTTGCGCTCTTGTTCATCGATGGTGGGGTCTACCTCCGCAGGCTGCCATCTTTTACCTCGGGACAATACGGGTAGATCTATGGCAGAGGACTACACGTCTAAATGGTTATCCTCAAGGAGTCGTTAAAAGAATTTTGGATTTCGAGGCAAAGGATGAGTGTGACACACTAAAGTGTAACTCATCAACCAAAAGTCATAGAGTATGATCAGTAAAGAGTTCACTCACACAGGACGATGGGGTTAAGGCAGAGTGCCCTTGTGCGCTTAACTTCGAAGAAATGGGATCTTGTTATCATATTATTTAAAGAGGGACTAATTTCTTGAATAATATGGAAAATTAGAATTTTTCTAGGATAACAAGTTTTAAATTAGGTTATTGCCCAAATATCCCCCAACTTTATGACCAGCTTCCTGCCTAGCCCCCTACTTTATCAAAAATACCCAGATGACCCCCTTTTTCAGTTACCGTTATAACTTCGTTAACTAGTCATCACCTCTCTCTCCTCCATCTCATCACCTCTCTCTGCCACCTCATCGTCTTCACCCGCGAAGGTCGCCGGCCTGCTATTTTTCCGGCCGGCCAGACCTTCAAACATAAAAAATCTCTCGCTAAAAAAATTAGTACATTTTTTTCCTCTCTCTCTCTAAACAGACCTTCAAACATAAAAAATCTCTCTTAACCCCATTTTTTTTTTCTCTCACAAATCTTTCTCTTCTTCCTCTATGCCCCGTCCCCTTTTTATCACTTGCAATACTTAACCCTAAAAATTTTCAGGTAATTCATCTTCCAATTGAAAGTATTGTTCTTATTAGATTAACTTAACTAAATCTACAGTTATCCAGATTTTGGATTTGAAGATCTGTTCTGAAGAAGTTTGTTTGTTTTTTTTGTTTATACAGATTTTAGGTAAGGAAATTTTGAAGAACTTTTGACTTACTAAGGTTGATTTGACTGGACGAAGTAGTTTCATTGAATAAAAAGCGTTACTATTCAAGACTTCAGTGTTGGTATTCTTACTTGTTTGTTGATCAAAAGGATCTCATTTTTCCGATTCAATACATTTGAGATCGATTGAGTTGTTTCATTTTTAGTTTGGAAGGTGGTGATTTTGTCTTGTTTGGTTCAATGCGAAATTCTGTTCATTTGTGCATAAATCTGATTTTATCTTAGGATTTGCATTAGAATAGCTTAAAATCAGGTATGTTTTAGTTTGGAAGATTTTATCTTAGGATTTGTATTTAATGCTATGAGATTATTATAATTTATTATCTCCTGTTATGATTTTTTTCATCAAGTTTGAGTCTTTTGATAATATTATATATGCGAAATTGAAATTAGTTCTTACAATATCTTTCTTTTTGCCCTAATTTAATGGAGTTGTTAAAGTTAAGAATTAAGAACTTGAAGTTAGGGTACTTTATTATAATCAAAAGTAAAAGAGGGGGTTTTCTTGTTTTCAATTTCAGATTTTTTTAATTCAATAAAAGAGAAAAAAGGTTTATAGATCTAGTTTAACCCCATTGTTCTTTTCTTCTTTACTTCCTGGATTATCAAACATAAAGCGAGAAAGTTACTGAGTTTCCGATTCGTGGAAATCTGAATAGAAAATCTAATAGATCTGTTCGAAAAAAAAAATCTGTTCGTCGGTGTCCGATGAGAGGTTAGAGAGAGAAAAAGATTTGTTCTTGTATTGAGAGAGAGAGAGAGAGAAAAAAAGGTTTGTTCCTGTATAGAGAGAGGGAGGAGAGAGATTTTTTTTAGAGAGAGAGAAAGAGGAGAGAAAAATTTTTGTTTTTTTTAATGTTTGAAGGTCACCGGCCGGAAAATTGGCCGACCGGCGACCTTCGCCGGTGAAGACAATGAGATGGCGAGAAGATGAGGTGGCAGAGAGAGGTGATGAGATGAAAGAGAAAGAGGTGATGAATAGTTAACTGAGTTATAACGGTAACTGAAAAAGGGGGTCATCTGGGTATTTTTGATAAAGTAGGGGGCTAGACAGGAAGCTGATCACAAAGTTGGGGGCTATTTGGGAAATAACGTTTAAATTACTTTGCATTTCTTTTATGTAGTTTAACTACGACAAACACAGAATCCTTCAACATCCGTTGGCTTCTTGCGAAAGAGAAGCTAAATGGAGATAATTTAATTATTTGGGAAAGGAATCTGAGACTCGTTCTCAGATCCGAAAACAAGTCAGCTATCCTAGACACTCCTATTCCGATAATTACCGAGGATTCGACTGTCGAAGAAAGGAGGCAAGAAAAGTCCCTTCAGAGAAAATCCGAACCAGTAACGTGTAATGTTGGCGATCATGGAATCTAACCTTCAAGAAAGGTTCATCGTCATGGATGCTTACACCATGATACGACAACTTAGGAACTTGTTCCAAAAGAAGTCGAGAATTGAGAGGTTTGAGACCTCAAGGGGAATACTGGATAGTCGCCTTGACAATGAAAAGCCTGTAGGTCCACATGTTTTCAAAATGATTAGTTTTTTTTTGAGAAACTAGCACGACTTGGAGTCGATCATGACCAAGAATTTGCCACTGATATTATCTTGCATTCACTTAATAATGGGTTCAATCAGTTTAGCTTGCACTATACTATGAATGGATGGGATAAGTCCTTGGAGGAACTACACGCGATGCTCCAGACAACCAAAGAGAATATCGCAATAGTTGAACCTAAGAAGGAAGTTCTGATGGTTCAGAAAGACAAGGGACGGGAAACATAAGAATAAGAAAAAGAAAAAGAAGATGAGCAAAGGAAGAGGCAAACAAGTTGGTAAAACCAAAGGTGGTCTTTTTTATTCCAAGTGTTTCTACTATGATGGTTGATGGTAGGGGTGGGAAAAAGATCCGGAAGACCGCTATCCGATCCGTTCGACCGAGATAAAAAGTGTCCATGGACACCCGATGGTCATAACGGTCAGTGTCCGACCGGCCCGAAAGAATTGGCGGACGGTCACGGTCAAAATTTTATGTCGAAGCACCGACCGCTGACCGACCGGTACGAGTGACCGAATAGGTTGACCGACTAAACTGTCCTCATTTTTAGAAGTTGACCGTTGAATTTTATAGACATATAAATATATGATGTTCGTTGGCTATAGTCATATAGTCCTCTGGAAGACCAAACATTAGTGAATGACTTAATTATATCTTGTCGAATGATGATCAACTGTGTTTTTTCTTTTTTATATTTACTTTTGATTTCTTGGCTAAACATCTTCATTTGTAAGTAATTTTGTTTGTGGTAATAAAAATAAAGTTCTGAATTAAGCAAATTTATTGGAAAGTCCGGACCGAGACCGTCCGGTGTCCGACTGGACCGGTAAAATAAATGGTCTTGGACGGTCAATGGACAAAGAATTCTTGAGAGTGACCGTCCGAGTCCGCCCGAGTAAATAGGTGGTCACCAACAGTTTATGTCCGAGTCGACCGGTTCGATGAAGTTAGAGTCCGATACCGACCGGTCCGGACCGATTCCCACCCCTAGTTGATGGGCCTAAAAGGTTACCCTAAAAGGTCTATACCCGCAAGTACACGGGCGTCAAGTAGTAAAACCCGGTAAGACCGGGGTCGATCCGTAGAGACTTAGTCAAACCTATTCTAAAACTTACAACTAGTAAGACTTTTCAAAGTGATTTGGTTTTCGTGATGAAACAATAAATCACAAAATAATGGATGAAAATGAACTCAAATGGGGGAGAGGGCCTAGGATTTTAGAATCTATCTTAACATGTATTAATGATGACATAATCAAGCATATCTTCTTTATCACTCAAGTTTTGGTAACCGATCATACCAAACCCCGGAAAATGTTTTAGTTAAAGCCGAATCACACTAAAGTCTAAACTCGAAGTTTTGAAATACAAAGTCGCAACTATTAACTATCAATTTATAAGCATGACTCATTAAAGAGCTTGACCTAAACATAAGCCATCAAATCAAAAGCATAGCTAATGAAGAAATCTCCCTATGTCAACACTAAGAATTTAATATTATAACGATTAAGGAATTTAAGATATTAAGCCATGAAAAGAAGCATCATCAAAATATTTTAAGACTTCATCAAACCCCTAGATTTAGAGAGTTAGCTAATCATAATACGAGATTGAAGTAAGTATGAAGAATGAGAGAGAAAATGGAAGAAGAATTAGACTTTTCTCACTGATTTTCCTCTGCCAGCCAAACACTCCCTTGAAGAAAATAATTTTCCAGCAGAACTTCCAAACCAAACACGGTCTTCTTCTCCAACAGAATTTCTCTCTCTCTTTACTGGTTCTCTTCTTTTTTTTTTTTTTTTTTAATTCAGAAGTAAAAAACACCAACACAATTGAAAGAGAAGATATATATTTTTTTTTTTTTTTTTTTGAATTGTTCAGCGTATGCCTTGAACCCTTGACCTCTAAGGTGGAAGATTATAACTCTTACCACTCCAACCAAGGGTTGTTGGCAAGAGAAGATATATATTAGATAAAGAAATAGAAACAATCCTCTCTCTCTACAAATCTCTCTTACTTTGTTTCTCTATTAATCTCTCTCTATTCTGTTTGCTCTCTCTCACTAAAAGAAATATAGAAGAAGTAGAAGAAGAAGAGATAGATGATCAAAATGAAGTAAATCCCTCTATGTTTCTCACTTTTTCTCACAAAAAGAAAAGAAAACAGAGGAAGAAGAAGATGATATTGGTCTCTGGTTTATTTATGTTCAAGTCGAGATGATGCTCAATCAAGAATATATCTCAATCGAATCTCTTTCTTTAGTTGGACAATCCCATATTTGTAATACCCATGATCAACACCTCTTGCTATCTCAAAATCTCATTCAATCTCTTTCTATAAAATATATTTCAAAAGAGAAGATAAAGAAAGAAACTTGATTCCAGCAATCTCTAAAGTTCAACCGAATCGTTCTCTCTAAATCAGAGAACGGTAACCCCCCCCCCATTTCAAACTTTCTAAAATCCCTACTGTTTTGAAGCTTTGTTCAACTTTCCTTCTTCAAAAGAATCTTCAGATTTCTCTTTCCTTAGTGTTTTCGAATTTTAAGAGAGAAGAAAAATCATGGAGAACCTCCTTTTCCAGCCAAGCTTTCCATCTCTGCTGTTTTGGTTTATCTCTCTAAATATCTTCTCGATTTTTACTGTCAAGAAGATTTAAAATCCTTCCAACTATCTTCTTCAATAAAAGATGACGAGAGAGAGAAAACAGAAAGAATTGTTGCATTATTTTGGGGGCCAATCAGCAACTTTCACGTGATAGTTGTCAAAAGGGAAAGATTTGCTACCGTTGGGTCCATCAAGAGAAAGCTAGGACGCTATCCCTTCTTTGCTGATCTGTGCGCGTTCATTTCGGGTCCGTCGGATAGAGTAAGGAGCACCAGAAACTAGGTTCGCGTAAACACCGAATCATGGGCTGAACAAAATTCCCGAGCGCCATCCAACCCAACAGTGTACCACACGCTCATGTGCGCCATTGGTCTACTCCCCTCTTGCGTGCCACGCGGCACTAACTATATGTTGATATTTGATCCCACTGGTTTTGACTCAAGCTTCGACCTGGTCTATTTTGATCATTTGGATTCTGATTTGACTTTCCTTTTCTCCAGTGGGTTCGTCTTGAACTCTGCTTTCATGCGAGTATCAATATTGACCAGTTGTACCAGAATCTCCAAATGACCAAAATGCCCTTTTGTGTGTCTTTCTCCCGGTTTTATCCACTTTTCACGCTCAACTCCTTAGACGAAACCTGAGTAAGAGAAGCAAACATTTCATCAGAGTAACTGCTCAAAATAGACTAACTAACCAAAGTTACGAGATTAAGATGAGACATTTTTAAGTCTCATCAATGGTATAGGCCATTGGAAGAGAAACTGCTCGAAATTCTTGGAAGACGAGAAGAACAGAACTGTGAGTTCCAATTCATAAATGTTACTCCCTCAGTCCCAAAAAGAATGACCTAATTTCTATTTTGGTTTGTCCCATTTTAGTGTCTTATTTCTAAAAATAAAGAAAGAAACTTTTCGCTATTTCCAATAATACCCACTACTATAAATTTAATGACAACTTTATTTAAAGATAAGTTCAACTTTTTCATTGTAAATTATAATAGTTAACGAGGATACAATTGGAAAAACCATGTTATTTTTGAAAGTCAAACACCAATTAATGATGTTCCCTTAATAAGTTGGGTTTTCAAAATAGGTCATTCTTTTTGGGACGGAGGGAGTAAAAGTTAATTCAATTGAAGACATTTCCCTTAGGGTATATGATACCTAATGCTCATAACATCTCGAATGACAAGAGCAAAGGGGAACTAAGTATTTAACTGAAGAAGAGATGAACCTGCCAAAAGCAAACAAGACAAGGGTTGCTGAAATGGCTCGAGAAGGATCTTAGTCTTCCATAGGCATTACTTTAAGTTTGATTTTTAGTTTAAGACATCGTCTCTGTAATTTTTAGATTATGGAGGAAATAAAGTATTTCAGTTCAATATTTTATAATGTTCTTAAAAGTGCCTAATTAACTTACAACATTAATACCGAACGATTCGATTTAATAATTCTAATATAGCCAAATGAGTTAGATAAGCATGAAATCCGAAAGGATAAGCACCAAGAGTTGTTTGATTTTGAATTACTCAACACTTCTGAATCATGTCTCAACTAACGATTTGACAAGATTATCTTTGAACAAAGATAAGTCAATTAATCATCAAATCTTATGTTTGATATAAGATAATGATTAACCTGACTAGAATAAACTAAAAGATACTCGATAAAGGGAAAGTTTTAGAAACGAAACCTAAATCAAGTATTGAATCAACTTGAATATAGATCGTTTAATAAAGATCAAAATCTAAGTCAAAGATGACTATCTAAGAAGTTGTAAAGACAACATCTCTACATATCGCACTTTGTTAGACAAAGAACAATTAGATAAGTCATCACACAGTCTTCCAAAACAAAAGTGTCTAATATAACTGCACACCCACAAAACCTAAATCTGCTACAACAAATAAAAGAGCGCCATACAAGTATGGATTTTAGAAACAGTTCTAAAATAATCTTTTATTTATGTCTAAAACGTTTTAGACATAGTTTCTTTATGATTAGCCAAAAGAAACAAATGGGGTCTTTCCACAAACCATCAAAACAAAATCCATTTCTGATCTTTTGGCTCTCAGCTAATTTCAGAGTCTGGTTGCGCTATGGCTTTTGTGTGGGTATTTTAAGGACTCACTTGGGGTTTTTGAACAATTATGTGAAACCTTCCTAGTAAGATACAATTGGATTTTCAAAAGTGAAAATTAGACATGGATGGAAATATCGAGATTTTCGAAATTTATGATCAAGATAAATGGATTCATAGTGAGAGACTATGAATAAAGTTTTATTATTATCATAAAAGTCCATAGAAGATCAACTAGTACATGGAGAACAGTAACTCATGGAACTGGTAAAGTAGGCAAACGAAGACAAATGTCGAGAGATTGTGCTACGAGTAAGAGTTGACATCTAAACATTCAAAAGGAAATTCAAAGGGTTTGATTTTCTTAAAAGAATGAGTTAGAATCTTGTTCGACAAGAGGGTAAGTGGGAGTAATCAAGTTTTGTTTTCTGTCCTATATGTGACACATACTAAAATTGAAAACCACATTCGAAATATTGAAACAGTTAAGGAACTGACCCAAGAAAAGGATACCAGACAAGGGTAAAATAATTTGGGCATCGAAGTCTATAGTTATAGATAAAGAAGATGATAGGAATCGTTCAAGAAAGTCTTGAAGAGGTTTAACTAGAAAACCCTGAGAGAGAAATTCTATCCATCTCTCATGGCACACGCTTAGCAAGAGTCAGAATCTGAAAAGACCCTGATGAGCAAAAGCACACATGAGAAAAATACGTATGTCTTGAGCATAAGATCGATCGTAGAGAGATGATTGATATTTACCTTAACATCTAGAAATAGTTGGAGTATGAGATGTTGTCACCCATAAGTTTCAAAGTAAATACTTTGAAATGCTAAACAGAGAGCATCCTAGGATGTTGAGAGCATCTAGGAGAAAACCTCTGAAAGCAATAAAAGAAAAGGTTGAAGCAAGTCATAAAATGCAATATTCCGAAATAAAAGATATAAATCTTAATAAAGGAAGGGCAACCAGATGAAAAGAGTTTCAGGTTGTGAGTTGTTGCAAACTCTACTAAATAAAGAAAATTAATGAAGAAGTACTAATTTCAGTTTAAGAAACTGATGTTATCATAAGAGCTAATGAAGCGTTCTTCAGCAAGATGATTATGAGCAAAAGTGTAAAATAGATCAGATCCATAACTAAACTGTCACCTTAGAGCGAACATGAAAGATGTATAAAATCTAAGGAATTAGGGTCATACTAGAATGTCCTAAAGACTCGTAAATTGAGAACGTAAAGGAGTTTTACGTGAAAACTCACTTTTACGAACTCTTATTATCCGAAATAAATAGTTTATTTCGTCATCTAAATTTTGGTTTAGAATTTAGACGACAATCCAAAAATAATGAAATGTTCCAAGTAGGATTATTAGATGCGTGATCTAGTAGATGAAACTTTATTAAGTGAACGTGGAACCGTTTCATTATATCGTCCCTAGTCCAAGCCATTAAATGGAGAATAATGACTGACGAAGACTAACATGAGAGATTGACAGATAACGTTGTTTATTAGGCTATAGGAAAAATGAGTATTCACGTCAACTGCATGGGTGTATAGTATGATACACTGGAAATCCACAAATGAGAGTGCTTCAAAAGTTGAAGAGATGAACGTCAGAACTCTCATTTGGCAGATTGGAGAGATTCCTCAAAACATGAGTATTTTGCTCATCTTATGTTGATGAGACGTGAAAATGTCTCATTTGACTCTCTTAACTCCGGTTAGTTAGTCCAGTTCGAGCTGTTACTCTGATGATTTGCTTGGTTTTCTTTCTCAGGTGTCTTTTGTGGAGTTTAGGGCGAAAAGAAGATAAAAACGGACACAAGAGGGGCATTTTGGTCATTTCTTAATTCTGTAAATTTTGGCAAATGTTGATGCTCGGATGGATAGTATAGTCCAAGACGGTCCCGTAGGCGAAAACGGAAGTCAAATCGGAGTCCGGATGAATAAATTAGAGCAAGTCAAAGTTCGGGTCAAATTTGGTATACTAAAAGTCAAGAGGGACACGTGGCATGCATCCGGCAAGAAATCGAATGGACCAGGAAATGCGCGGGCTACTTTCTGTCACGTCCAGAGGTACACCAAGCTATACGCGTGACCCGGACAGCCCAACCCGACTTGATGACGTCAGCTGACGTCATCGTCATCTTCTTCCTTTTATTAGAACCGAGAGCTGTTCTTCTTCAAATCGAGATTTTTCAAACAGAGAAAGTTTCTCTATAGAAACCGAGAGAGAAAAGGAAAGAAGAGAGAAGAAAGGAAAGAAGAGAGAAGAAAGGAAGGAAATGATGAAGAAGGAAGGAAAATCTAGAGAGAGAGAGAGAGATATATTCTCTCGGCTGAACTTGATAAAAGAGAAAAACAGAGCCATTGTGGTGGATATCTCGGTGGGGGATCAAATCATCTTCTCAAGCTCAAATGAAGAAATAGATTAGAGAGAGAGAAGAAGAAGAGGGAGAGAGTTGTCATCACATCTTCTCTCGGCTGGAATATCTCCACGGCTAAAAAAACAGAACAGAGAACTAACTCTCGGTTTAGAGAGAGAAAGAAAACCGAGAGCTAGAGGGTAGAGAGAGAAGGTGAGTGAAAGAGCTTCTTCATTCTTTTCTTTTTCATCTTCGAATCCTTCTCTTTGTGAGAGAGAGAAGGTTAGAAAGAACGATTCAAGAGAGAGAGAGAGGTACTGTAAAGAGAGAGAGAGATCTCAGATTAATAAAAATCGATTTTTGATTATATCTCTTCTTCTTCTTCTCTTTTCTTCCTTGTTTCTGTTAGAGAGAGAAAGAAAGATCTATATTATTGTTTATAGAGATAAAGAGAAAGGATTGAGTGAGAAAGAAAGAGAAAACAGTAGAGAGAGAGAAAAACCAGAGAAGGAAAATTATTTTCTCACCAGGAAACCGTTTCCGGGAAGACGAGAAAATAACTTTCCCTAAGGTTCTGTTTGGCAGAATTCAGCAAATTCAGAAGGAAAATACCATTCCCTAAGGGTCTGTTTGGCTGCGCAGAGGGAAAATTGCGAGAAAAAAGGTTGTTTCTTTGCCGATTCTTTATCCCTCTCTTATTTTATTAATTTTTATCTCTCCCACCATGATTATGATGAGTAGCTAAACACTTAGTTTAGGGTTTTGATGACATTTTTGTGTTATGCATGATTATTAGATAATTATTTCGACAACTTAGGTGCTTAGATATATTTCAATTTCTTTTTAAGTCTTTCATTATTTATACTTCGTTAGTCTTGATCCATTATATTTAGATTAGGTTCTTTAATATTGGATACTTGATAGTTGATAAATAATAGTTAGAATCCTTAAGAATTGATTATTAGCTTAGTCACCAAGGCAATAGATTTAAATCGATGTTTATGCATGATTAAAATAGATTCAAAACCCTAGACTTCTCCTCCATTCATCCGTTAGCCGTTATTACTTATTTACATTATTTTAATACTTTGCTATTTAATCGTAAAAAAATCAAAATCGAATTCAAAAATCCAAGTTAGTTTTAGGTTTAGGGTTGAGTTTGACTTAGTCTCTGCGGATCGACTCCGGTCTTACCGGGTTTACTACTTGACACCCGTATACTTGCGGGTAGTGACCTATTTAGGAAACTTTTTAGGCCCACCAAGTTTTTGGCGCCGCTGCCGGGGACTAAGTTCAAAATTTTTTCTAAACTTGGAAAGTTTTTATTTTTGGTAAGTTTTTATTTTTGGCCACTTTGACTTGCTTCTCTATTTTTGGTGTGCAGGGCATTAAGGAGCGAAAGAGAAGGCGCAAACAAGGAGGAGGAGTCGAAAAGAAGAAATTTACAGTTTTATTTTATTTTATTTTTGGTGAGAGAGAGACTTTAGACTTTCTAGACTTTATTTTTGGATTTAAGTTTTGACCCTAATTTAAAGGGCATAAATTGTAACCGAAAAACCAAAACGAAGCCTCGGGTTCGAACACTCGCGGGGAGAGTGGCCCGAGTCATCTGCAAAGGTCGTCGCCCGTCTCGAACGGGAGGTAACTTTCTCTAATCACCCACGAATCCCCTGTTAGTGGGTACTTTTTATAAGATCTTAGTAGTGCTTCCTCGGTTTTCGTGTTAAAAAAAAAAAAAAAAAAAAAAAAAAAAAAAAATTTGGACCAAAAGAAAGGAGTCAAGTTTAGTTACATAAGTGTCAATTCTCATCTTGTGATCGTGCTTGACCATCATGGCGCATTTTTCTAATGGTTGGACGTACCCTGTTGATGATGATGACCTTGATCTAAAGGGACCCGTCATCAACCGAACTGATATAACCTTAAGAGAATACCAACAGTTGCGTAAAGACTGGCTTAACCAACGTGGTACGACTCTAAGAGATTGTCAACGACTTAACGAGGGGAATAGGCTAGTTGAGCCTAACCGAACTGGTATGACCCTAGGAGAGTACCAACAGATGTGTAGAGACGAGCCTAACCGACCGGGTATGACATTTCAGGATTATAAACGAATGTCTAGAAACAGTCCGATTAGTGAGTGGAGTAGACCATATGAGCCTGATCAATCTCATATGACATTAGGAGATTATCAACAAATGTGTAGAGATGGTCCGATTAGCGATGGATATGGTCCGACGCCAAATATATATGAGAGACCTTATTGTCCACACTATTCTGAGACCAATGACTTTAGAGACAGGTATGATCCTAATATGTACGGAGGAAGTTATTATCAAGAGTCTACGTTTAATTACACTAGCGAACCTTATTACGAGGAGACTCTTGAAGATAGATCTCGATCAGAGTCCGAGAGTCGTCTTATTGAGATTATGTCACAATTTACGACTCAAATGCAGCAGGATACTGAGTCCATGGCTCAACAGATGAAAATGTTTAAGTCACAGTTATTCGCCGACGAGGAAGGGGGTTCACCACCCCAAACTCAGGAAGGTACTAGGTACGATGACGAGGTTAATACGTCTAACCCTAGTACTAAGTTAAATGTCGATGAATTTACTGATAATACCCTAGAGCCTGAAAGGTCTGATGACCTTGTTGTCTTGCTTCCTCCACCTATGTCATCTCACCATGATAGGACTGTATTAGACGTTGATATCCAGAATGACGGCGCTATGAGCAAGTTTGGGAATGACACTATTCTGAACTTTCCGACATTTGAGATTTGTAAGGAGTCAGCCTTAGATGAAATTCTAGGAAGGCATGATATTATGAATGACTGCGAGACTCCAGATGTATTTGAGGACATTGATGACAGTAGAGACATGTTAGATAGTTTGTCAGACTGTTTACCTAAGGAAACCATGGACCTTGACGTGGTCCCCGAGCATATTGCCTTACCCTTAGAGTCTAGTTTGACCTTTCACATGGTCTCAGACTCGGTTGTTGATCCCTTTTGGGACACTTCAGATGTCTCCTCGAGAACGTCTATGGAAATAGTGGATATTCTATCCACTAAACTTGCAGATGACTTTCTGCCTTCGACGGATATATTGGCCCTTCATTATTATGTCGATCCTTTTGATGACTTTCTAGTCATTGGTCCAAGTGTTTATAGTTACTTAGTGGACTGTGCATCCACTAAGTTTGGGGATTGCCCCTCTTCTTTGATAGTCTCACATGCACTCTCTGCAACTCACAAAAATGTGAGACTATCGTTCACTGAAAACTTTGTGTTTTGGGTGGACCCACAGATGTTTCGAATATTGGTTTACAGTTAGTTACACTTCTGTAATCCAGTAGGTATAATTTTTTCTATTTTTTCGAATCATCTGTTTCGTCTGGCTGAAGACGTTAAACTTAGCGCTTTCTGGGAGGCAACCCACGCTTAGGACTTCCGAATCAGGTAATATCTTTCCCTCATCCTGTTATTTTTGCATAGTCTTCAGAACATTGAGGACAATGTTCGGTTTAAGTTTGGGGATAGGGGATTGAAATTTTTGCTAAGTCCTTATTTCAAAAATTCAAAAGGGTTCAAAATTTTTCAAAATTTTAAATTTTTGGATCGAAAATGTGAGTCTAGTTATTTTTGCTTGTTAATAGTTATAGAGTCTAGTTGGTTGTACTACACTTTTGCTAAAGGTTTTTCCACGAATTTCGAGTCTTGAGGTTATCTGTGCACTAGCCATGTGAGTGTTAGATAGGTGAAGAGTTGACTTTTCTGAGAGAACTTAATCGATCATTAGTGGAGACTTAACCTATGTGAGATTCTGAGCCTTTCTTGTTGTTTTGAGTGATCTCTTCTGAGCTAATTCTGAGTAGAATGAAGAGCTACTCAACCTCGCAACATTGAAAAAAGAACTCATTTGATCTCTTGAGTTCAAATTTTACAACCACTAGGGATGTCATCAGGAAGCGAACCTTTCTCTTGTAGTCTGAGAAACTTGAAAAAAGTGTCAACTAGAGGAAGATAGAAATCCATTTGTTAGAACCCTGAGAATGAGGCATGAAGCAAAGTGGAGAAAATTATACCCAAGGAAATTGTTGAGGAAGTAAGATGTGTATTTTGAGTTGTATTATCAAAACAAAAAAAAAAAAAAAAAAAAAAAAAAAAAAAAAAAGAAAAAAAAAAAAGAAAAAAATGTGTTTATGTGGTTTTGTTTAAGTGTTTATCCCTTGAAGTAATTCTTGAAGATTTGAAGACGTCGAGTTCTCAGGAGTTCTAGTCACATCATCATTATAGTCTATTGACCTCTAGGGAGCATTGTTAGATAGTTGATTAGGTGAGAAGAGTTGGTTAACTTCCCCATTCCGTATTAGTGGTTGTTTCCTTCTTTGAGATCAGTCGTTTACCAAAAATTTAGTCCGTCTTTTGTAATGTGTTGAGTTTTTCTTCATGCTCATACTCGCACATTGAGTGAAACATTTCTGAGTGACTTTAATTTTTGAGTGTATGACCGTGAGGCAGCAGTCGAGGCGAAATGTATTGAGAAGGTAATCGAGGTCTTGTCTGTTCGGAACCGAAATGATACTCATATTGGCTGGTCATGTGCACTTTAGGTCTTGATTACTAGTGAAGGGATTCTTAGCTTTTGTATGGTTTGGTCAACTTTGATTTCATTTCTATTAACTTTCGAAAAACTTACCGGATAACATTTTTAGTCCATACCATATTTAGACCCTTCTGCATCTTTGAAATCTTTGAATTTTGTGGGTATATTCACTGCAAACCCTCACGAGACAAAACTCGTCCTCTAGGGTAACCTAAAGGTTTAACGGCTTGTTGCACGAGCTAAGTGCAATCGTGATTCCCTACGAAAGTGGTGAACTGGGCTTGGTTATATTTTTCTGTTTTGCTCGAGGACTAGCAAAATCTAAGTTTGGGGATGTTTGATGAGACGTGAAAATGTCTCATTTGACTCTCTTAACTCCGGTTAGTTAGTCCAGTTCGAGCTGTTACTCTGATGATTTGCTTGGTTTTCTTTCTCAGGTGTCTTTTGTGGAGTTTAGGGCGAAAAGAAGATAAAAACGGACACAAGAGGGGCATTTTGGTCATTTCTTGATTCTGTAAATTTTGGCAAATGTTGATGCTCGGATGGATAGTATAGTCCAAGACGGTCCCGTAGGCGAAAACGGAAGTCAAATCGGAGTCCGGATGAATAAATTAGAGCAAGTCAAAGTTCGGGTCAAATTTGGTATACTAAAAGTCAAGAGGGACACGTGGCATGCATCCGGCAAGAAATCGAATGGACCAGGAAATGCGCGGGCTACTTTCTGTCACGTCCAGAGGTACACCAAGCTATACGCGTGACCCGGACAGCCCAACCCGACTTGATGACGTCAGCTGACGTCATCGTCATCTTCTTCCTTTTATTAGAACCGAGAGCTGTTCTTCTTCAAATCGAGATTTTTCAAACAGAGAAAGTTTCTCTATAGAAACCGAGAGAGAAAAGGAAAGAAGAGAGAAGAAAGGAAAGAAGAGAGAAGAAAGGAAGGAAATGATGAAGAAGGAAGGAAAATCTAGAGAGAGAGAGAGAGATATATTCTCTCGGCTGAACTTGATAAAAGAGAAAAACAGAGCCATTGTGGTGGATATCTCGGTGGGGGATCAAATCATCTTCTCAAGCTCAAATGAAGAAATAGATTAGAGAGAGAGAAGAAGAAGAGGGAGAGAGTTGTCATCACATCTTCTCTCGGCTGGAATATCTCCACGGCTAAAAAAACAGAACAGAGAACTAACTCTCGGTTTAGAGAGAGAAAGAAAACCGAGAGCTAGAGGGTAGAGAGAGAAGGTGAGTGAAAGAGCTTCTTCATTCTTTTCTTTTTCATCTTCGAATCCTTCTCTTTGTGAGAGAGAGAAGGTTAGAAAGAACGATTCAAGAGAGAGAGAGAGGTACTGTAAAGAGAGAGAGAGATCTCAGATTAATAAAAATCGATTTTTGATTATATCTCTTCTTCTTCTTCTCTTTTCTTCCTTGTTTCTGTTAGAGAGAGAAAGAAAGATCTATATTATTGTTTATAGAGATAAAGAGAAAGGATTGAGTGAGAAAGAAAGAGAAAACAGTAGAGAGAGAGAAAAACCAGAGAAGGAAAATTATTTTCTCACCAGGAAACCGTTTCCGGGAAGACGAGAAAATAACTTTCCCTAAGGTTCTGTTTGGCAGAATTCAGCAAATTCAGAAGGAAAATACCATTCCCTAAGGGTCTGTTTGGCTGCGCAGAGGGAAAATTGCGAGAAAAAAGGTTGTTTCTTTGCCGATTCTTTATCCCTCTCTTATTTTATTAATTTTTATCTCTCCCACCATGATTATGATGAGTAGCTAAACACTTAGTTTAGGGTTTTGATGACATTTTTGTGTTATGCATGATTATTAGATAATTATTTCGACAACTTAGGTGCTTAGATATATTTCAATTTCTTTTTAAGTCTTTCATTATTTATACTTCGTTAGTCTTGATCCATTATATTTAGATTAGGTTCTTTAATATTGGATACTTGATAGTTGATAAATAATAGTTAGAATCCTTAAGAATTGATTATTAGCTTAGTCACCAAGGCAATAGATTTAAATCGATGTTTATGCATGATTAAAATAGATTCAAAACCCTAGACTTCTCCTCCATTCATCCGTTAGCCGTTATTACTTATTTACATTATTTTAATACTTTGCTATTTAATCGTAAAAAAATCAAAATCGAATTCAAAAATCCAAGTTAGTTTTAGGTTTAGGGTTGAGTTTGACTTAGTCTCTGCGGATCGACTCCGGTCTTACCGGGTTTACTACTTGACACCCGTATACTTGCGGGTAGTGACCTATTTAGGAAACTTTTTAGGCCCACCATATGTAAAGAATGTCGAACTCTGATCTCGTTAAGCGCCGCGCCGTAAAAGGAGGTTGTAAAAACGGAAACCGGGTGAGTCATGATTGACATGAAGCTAAGTGGGAGTACAAGAATGGAATATGTCATCTTAAGTAAAATTAAGATTAATTTCTCTAAGTCACTTGAAGAGTAACAACTGGAAATGCATGGGCGTGCTCAAATGGATTAAAAGTTGATCATTTATTTTGACAGTTTGTTCTCTAGATCAAGAAAGTCTGAAAGGTATGACATATCAGATGATATATGAATAGACATGGAAATCGAGCATTGCAATTGTGCTAAGTACAAGTGAGAGACTGAAGGATGTGTCCTTTCGGTCTGAAGGAATGTCCTTCTAAAGGAGTGTCCTTCGACCAAGATGGCATTGCGTGCAATTTGTCGAATAGGATAACAATGACCTTATCTGGAAGCTCATCTAGTCTGGTCGAATTAGGGGTCGTAATGCTTAGTTAGAAGCCAACTACGATCGTCGGGTCACTTCGGTAATCCGCGACTAACATAGACCGGATCCTACAACGGGTTACACCAAACAGTGGTGGCTTGAAGAGAGATAAATGACTAGAGGGAACTTGGAAAATAGATGGATTAGATCCAGTTTGATAGGCCCAAAAAGTTTGGAAAGAGTTCGGACAAAGATAGAAAAATCGGGCCCGAAGGGGAGGCTCGGGACAAGATAAAGGGGTCGGCCATGTGATGGACGATTGGAGCAATGGGCCGGTCAGGCCAAGCCCACTAAGGGGGCTGGTCTGGCCGAACATAGCAAGGGCCCTAGATGGAAATCCCTTCCATCTAGGAATCCCAGTCAGAAAAGGTTTTTGACTTTATCTTTTTCGTGGTCCATATTGAATTCTAGTTTAAATATGTTTCGGACTCTAGGGTTTCTATTTAATGACTAATTAGAGAACAGAAAAGGTGTGGAATTTTCTCAAGAGAAAATCAATCTCTCAGAAATCAAGTAAAAAGATGGATTTTAGAGAAAAAAAATCCCAATCTACCTATCTAGTAAAGAAGAAAGGAGTTCTTCTTCTCAACCTTCGATAATGGTCCTAGCTGACATTAAGAAGGGAGTTCAAGTCAACCTACTCGGTGTCTCAAGTAGAGGAGCTACACATTGAAGCTATTTATCTTCTGAAAAGGCGTCGGAATCTAAGTTCGAGGGAAAGCGATTAAGGTAACGTTCTTCCCATTATAGTTCATCTTTAATTCTTGCATGTGATCTTGGAAATTAGTGTTAGACGTACTAGACGTTTGTGGTTCCGCTAACAACACTAGGTGACACCAAAACCCAACACAAAGGACATAGAAAACAACACATTAAATAATAATAAGACCACTTTGAATAATAGCTAGACAAGACAATAAAGTAATAGTAATATTTAAAAAATATTACCTTTACCTAATCACTAGAATCACCAATTGGATGCACACTACCACTGTAGGATCTCTTATATGCTTCATATCTATAAAGCTCACTGCAAATACTACATAAACAATAAAAAATAAACAATCACTTAGTAAGATTAGTATTGTTCAGCAAATGAAAAACGCACTAGCTAATAAAATAAAGTGTAGCTACATACTGTTCATATACTGTGTCAACCCAATCAATTGTTGCACGCACAACATGTACACAAATAAATTTTCTTAATTGCCATTGACGACAAGTGCAAGTCACTTCTCCAAGATTCACTTACCATGACTTCTCTGAGTTATTCAAGGCGACTTCAGCCTCTCCAAAATTAGTCCATCCGATACCATATTGTCTAACTGCAGATTCCATAGCAAACACTTATTTTTTTGCATCCTAGGGACTAATGTGATATTATTCCAGGAAATGTTCTTTTCTCTTTTCTTTGTATGCATAAACCTGTGCATTTGGTTATGTCTGTTAAATAACACACATATTGGTTTGTCCCTCAAAGGTTTAACCCAACTATTCAAGGACTCACTCATTCCATTTGTTGTGTGCTTTGAAGCCGAGTCTTTATCATAAAAAGCTCGAACCCATGTATGCTTTGACTCTTTCATCAAGTAATAATAAGCTTCAACGTTCAATTCCCGAATCTTGTTAATGTATTTTTCAAAGTCTACCTCTTTGTGAGCTAATCCTGCCTTCCACATAAGACCCTGCACAGATTGATCCTTAAAATACTTCTTAAAATTAGCAAACAAATGTCGTAAGCAAAATCTTGAAGTCGCATCAGGAAGCACTCTTTCCACTGCATTTACAAGATCCTTTCCTCTGTCACTCATAAATGTATGTCTCTTGTAATGCAACATCAACTAAGGCTTCAAAATATCAAGAAATTTTGTTTTCGAGCTCATTACATCGTCGGTCAGTCGTACTTCACGACATGAACTGTAACATTAACATAGCCTAAAATGAATTCCTAACCATACAATAATAATAATGATAACATAACCTAAAATGAATTCCGAACCCTAAGGCATTGTCATTTGTCACCACCGATCTTCTATGGATATCTTACTTACTGAGCTCCAATTTCCTCCTTCCATTCCATTTCACATCGTGTGACTACATTAAAGGCAAGAATATTGCCTCTAATTCTGTCTTTCACGCTAGGATAGAACAGATTAGAAGTTGGTTTTCCTTTCGTACGTGACTTGGTAACTGCTGGAAGGCTTGTAGTTGGACATAGTCCCACCTTTGATCAGCCAGGTGATCTGTTTACAGAGGGACTCTCATTTCCCCAATTTGTTGCACTCTGTTCCAAGCTTCTCTCTCTATCGTTCCCTCAGCTTGAGGGGGGATGCAAGAGTATGAGGTTAGGTGTAATGCAAGTGTAAGAATACAAAGCAAAGAACTAGCGGTGGTGTATATAAAATCCTAACGAACTTTCAAATGTTAGTTACGAAAGCTAGGGTTGTTAAGTTTCTATTATGAGTTAGTTATGATCTAACTCTTTCTCTCTCTAACAACTATAAGTACTCTATAATTGAGATAGATTGGTTAGAGCATCTCCAATGCAACACAAAAACTCTAAATCTTAGAGTTGCCACATAGGATTTTTTTTGAGTTTTTCTCTAAAATCCATCTCCAATGCAAAACTCAACATGAATCTCTAAAGTGATGTGTCAAGATTCATTTTAGAGATCCTTAAGAGGACACTCTAAGTTTAGAGTGTTCTCTTGAGTTTCTCCAAGTGCCACATAAGCAAATCAGTTAGTTTTAAACTAAAATATAGGTTTTTAGAGTTTCTCTTGAGTGTTGCATTGGAGATGGTTTTGAAATATAATGTCTCTAAATGGCCAAATAGGAAAAAGACCATTTAGAGATCCATTTTTCACAGTCGATACATAGGATTTTTAGAGTTTTTCTTTAGTCTTGCATTGGAGATGCTCTTAGTCATTAATAAAGTTTAGCTTCTCTCTTCTTCTAACAATAGATACTTTGGATTGTAATAATGCCTATGTCAAATTTGGGTATTTTATTTGATTCTTGAAACCCTAATTCAGTTTATACAATAAAAGACTAGGTTGATGTATTGAATATTGTTTATTGTTAGATTCAATGAAGACCCAATCTCCTTTCTTGTTCCTAATATATAAACACAGAATACTGTGATAATTTACAAGGAGGAAAACTAAAAAAGTAGAACAAAAGCGTTAACCAAAATTCTTCTACTATAACTTGAAACTACCTATAATGTGGAACCAAAATGGTACCTAGGGCTATCAAGTAAAGATGATTTATCAATACAATGTTGTTGTACTACCAACACAGACCCATTGCTCGCCGAATTAGATGTAGCAAGCAAGTCTCCGATCACACCTAGCTCTGGATATTCATTCCATTGCTCAAGAGCTTGAAGAAATTCTGATGATTCTTCCCTGTGTTGTCTTCCTACCATCAATAGTTCGTATGATTTTTCGGTTTCTTTAATAACCGAAATGAATTCCACTCCATCAGTGACTTCTTTCTCTTTGTACTCTATATTTTCATGACCATAACTCTTAAGTTTAAATTCATTAATTGCATCTAAATCTAACTTTTTCTCTTTCGATGTGTTACCAACATCCTCCATACAAAAAATAAACCTAATCACTGTTAGATTCACATTATTGTCTTCTCCCATTTGTGCACCATAAGCTAATGCTTCTCGATCGTCTGCACCACCTAGAAATATCACTGCTACATTATACGAAGAACTTCTATCCAGAATCCCGACCGTTGTTGCAGTAGTTGGATTTAACCCTCGATTGATTAAGATACCAACGGAACAAGGAGCTTTGTTAAGAACGTTATAGTTTACAGTTCGAATGGCTGGGGGCAAATGTAATGTACTAGCAATATTGGGTTGACTATGAAATGGTAGGATTATTAATGTCGTTCTTCGCTGTAACCCAAGTGTGCAAATATCGTCGTGCATTGTGGTATAAGGTGAGATAGCTGTGAAGGAATTCACAGAAACTGCACTCTTATTATGATTTTGATAGAGTTCGAAAGCATTGATGATGCGGGTTGAGAGGTTAAAGCCCGAAGAACTTTTTCGGGATTTTTTATGAGCTACGAAAAGAGGAGAAGCTCGGCCTTGGAGCTGGATCAGATGAAGAACATAAATACATATGGGATTATAACTTGTGGGATGGGAAGCTTTAAGAAGATCGAGAATGGGTGGCACATTTTCATCATGGTAAATACATGCGAGAATTCGAAGTTCTATACTACTTTTAGAGTGTTGAATTGTTCTTCTTCTGTAAGCTACATATCTTTTTGAAGGGTCATACCACACTCTTACTACAGGTGAGATCGCTCCTGTCACGATAACCATTGATAAAATCAGAGCTCCATAGGTTTGCATATTAATAACCTGCACATGAGTATATTATCGTAAATATAGTCAAAAGATGAAACACAAGGAAAATCATTATTTCAATAATATGTGTATATATACATAGATATATACCTGAAGGCTCAATGCGCGCAACCAAAATATAAGATCTAGTAGACCTTGGACATTCATAATGAGGCCTAGCAAGAAAGAGTCTAGGTAAGGCATTCTGCAGTAGAGAGCAGGCAACATTGTTCCAATAAGTTTCCCCAAGAAACTGGACACTACTAGGAACTCCACAATCACAAAATTGTTTAATGTTAATTCGAAAACATCTATCAAACCTGTCATCCCAACAATGACAATCGGCATAAGAATAGACGTAATAAAACATTCCATCTTTTCTTCTATAGCTGTTCCCAAAGGCGGTCCAACGGGTACTGCTAAGCCGAGCATCATCGGCCCAAGCAAATAATGATGCCCTAGAACCTCCCCCAACAAAGCCGTAAGCAAAACCATTAAAAATATGGAAACTATATAACCTTCTTTGACATTTTTATCTTCTGGTGTATTTCTGATTATCCAAAACATTACAGGTCGTAACAAGAACATGATAAATAGCAACATGAGGAGTGCAGAGAGAAGGATCCATGGATATGTATATAACCTTTCAACATGGAGACTTTGTTCGAGTTGAAAAGCAGCGAAACCTGAGATCCAACTACAGATCCCACTGATCATTGAAGCGGACATGGCTAAGCGGCCCAATTCCGAGTTTAGTAGCTTGAGATCGGCCAAGAAACAAGCAATGGCGTGGAACGAACTTAAAGATATTAATCCTGCAGCACTAAAGAGAGACTTGGCTACTTTTGGTTGCATTCCAATAGAATGACCTAGAATGGTGGTAACTGATAAGGTAAGAAGTAATGGAAGAAAGAAGCAAGATAGGCCTATAACCCATGCCTTTTTTCCTGCTCTTTTCACAGTGCCTAAATCCATCTTCACTCCAATGAGGAATAGATAGAACATACAACCCAAGCTTTGTAATGTTTCATATAAGTATACATTTTGTAGGTTGAATATTTTGTGTTTGATGATATCGATCCGCCCAATAAACGAAGGTCCTGCTATTAGTCCACCCTGCAGATTCACAAAATTCGACCCGTAAATTAATAAAAATATTACATCTCTGTGAAATGATCTTGATATAATAAAACTCCCTTATATTTTTGAATTAATGATAGAAGATTAAGGGGCCGGGTAGAAAAGCTTACGATAATCTGAGAGACAAATGAAGTCTGGCCAAAAGATTCTAACAAGAATTTAACGGTTGAAGTGCAAGTTGAAGCAATGAACATCTGAATCAAGAAAATAGGGAACACATAACTAAAAGGGTCATCTCCTAGCCATACGTTTGAAATTGCCATCAATGAATTCTCTTCGCATATAACTGAACCGTTACTCATCATTGCCATTAGATCTCCATCACTCGGGTTCTTCGCCATTTCTGTAGTTTTGGTGATTGATGAAAAAAGTATTTTACTTACTGAAACTTGCTAATCTAAGTTTTAAATGATGGGTATTTAGTTAATTAAACAAGGTTAACAAAACCATTAATCTTGAAATCACAATCATATAAAAATCTGTGTGTTTGTTTTGTGTGTTGTAAATTATATGGATTAAAGATAAGTGACCGGTAATACCGTTAGGGTAGTTAACTATTAACCGTTAATTCAAATTGTGTGTATCTTTATATACCAATGGAGGAGCATTTTTTGCTCTTCCAGAAATTCTGGAAATTTTGGAGATTTCCTATTTGGACGCTGGTTGACTTAAAAGCACCTGTAAAAAGTTGGAGAGTGATACATTTTCTCTCTGGGAGGTGTCACTCTTTCAAACCACATTTTCGATCATCATTTTCATTATTCAATCTCCCAACTATTCGACTTGGTATAGCGCTAAATGTTAATTGAATCACGGGTAATTCTGTCCAAAAATAATTGGGACACCCCCTGGTGTAACAAGCGGTGTTTTGGTCTCTTCGCAGCCTTATAAGAATGTGAACAGACCAAATTACCCTTCATCCTATTAGGGGAGTACATCATGGAGTGTACAAGGAATCCCCCTATCAGTCTGTCTACAACCCTCCCATGTTCGTGGGAGATAAGTGACTAGTCGGGGTAATTTTTTGGTCATCGTCTCCTAATAAGACAATTGGTATTTTAGTTTTTTAAAGCTCCGTAGAATGAGCCCTTGAGTTAATGTCTCACTTACTTGGCCAATAAGACAATGTGCATTTTAGTCTTTTGGCATCCCCATAAAAGTGGGAAAAAGATCAAAATATTCCTTCTCTAATCAGGAGATTGTCACCCATCACCAATCAGTGTTCTAACCCATATAGAAGTCTTCTTCATAAATGTGAATAGCCATGAATCGAATTATATTTCACATGGACTTTACTATGACAAGTCCAAGAAAGAGATTTTGACTTGGAGAGAGACAATGGAAGATGTTATGGGAAAGCAACACCATCCAACAAACTCAATTCCTAACAGTCTGAGAGCTCTGGCACCATTCTTTAATCCAAAGAGGAAGAAAACAAAAGTAAAATCATGTACAAATAGAATCAAATAATGATAATGAATATTTGCATTTTTCAATTGAATGATGAACTATAACTGTGAAATAAGAATAGAAGAAAAAAATCATTAGAACTATAATTCTACACTATTGATCAAAAGAATCGTATTCATCTATGAGCGAAAAAAAAAAATATTACAAAAAGATTAATGGGTGGTTGTTTTACCAGTTACCACCATTGATGAACAAGAACTCCATTATCTCTGAGAGTATTGAACAGATTCAAACACTGATCATAACTCTGTTCATACTTTTTACTTCTTTCCCCAGGACAACATCTTTGCCATCTATTATAATGACATTCAAGAAAAATTTCGTCGATTAAACAAATTGCTCCAGTTTCAAACAATCTAGGTATCAAATCAAATTCAGTTCCTTCAACATCCATCTTCATCACTACAAAATCTTTCTCTGTAACTGTGTTCTTCAACCAATTAGCAAAATCAAAACCCTGAATTTTATTCACATTACTCACAAGCTCTTTTGTTGATTTCAATGGTTGAATTCTACCCATACCCTTTGCTTTATTCTCAATTTTTTGACCTGGGTCTCTGTTAATTTCGAAAAGTAGGGTTTCATTTCTTACCCAAGCAGCATAAGGCAATAAATTTATCCCTTTCTTCAATTTGTATTCTTCATGAAAAGCTTTATCAGCTTCAATGGCGTAAATGTCAAAGGTTTTATTTTGTTTTGGGTATTGTTTTCTAAACCAACTTCCAATACTAGAACCATAACTTCGAGCTCCAACATCAACGTATACGTATTTCTTGTTGAAGCTTATATCAGCCATTGATGGTAGGTATTTGATGTTCTTGATGTTCCTTTTTAAAGTAAGCCATGGCTTCAATGGCTCATCTGCTATTATGGGTTCTGCATTTCGAACCAATTTTCGCTTATGCTCTGGAACAGAGCATTTATTTGTTGAAATTCCATCAGAATTTTCATCAACATGGAAAAGAATTTCAGGATTTTTCTTCAGAACAATCTGTCGAATAGACGAAGAATCTTGGTTTTCGATCTCGCGGTATCGAACTAATCTACAACAATTGAATAAACCTAGAAATGAATTGAAACTGTACATGTCTTTAGCTGATAATGTATGAATGATAACAAACCCTTGGGGTTTGAGTGTTCTTCCAATCTCAGAAGCGAAATCAATCGGTCGGATTGATCGATCAATTGCTCCACCACCGGAGAAGATAAAATCAAAAGTATTATCAGCAAAGGGTTGCTGGTACACTTGACCAGATTTCACTAACGGAGGAGATGATTTCTTAGAAATCCCAATTGAATCTGAAACACCAATCTCTTTTAGGGCAAAAACATCTTGTCCTGTTGAAGTTTCAACACATAAAGTTTTCGAATCTGGTGAAAGAAAACCTTGGGAAATCAAATCTTGAAATACAGATGAATAGAAATCGACATTCTTCCGCCATTCCTTGCTTGTCCAGAGATCATGAAGAGCTGAATCTGATGAATCTCTAACTCCGGCGACTGAAACAGCTGAAGCACCGATTCGTACACCGGAACCAGCAAAATTGATGGTTTCAGGGCCGGAAAAGAAACAGAAATCACCGGATACACAAGATCTTCCAGTGACTATAACAACGTAAAAATAACGAAGGAAAACAATGAAAACCCCACACAAAATCATACGAACAAGAGAACTTCTAAGCGAACTCGATTTCCCTATTCGATTATCCATTTTTTTTATATCAGTGTAACAGGAAAATCTCTCCCTCTCTCTCTCTTTCTCTCTCTAAAAACCCTAATGAAATAGAAAATGGAAACCCTAGAGAGAGGAGAAGCGAGAGGAGGTGTGATTAGCGCCAATTAGGGTTGTTAGGGAAGGAAAGCGAGAGATGGGAAGAAAATAGGTAAGAATATTATGGAGTATATTCAATTTGAAATCTTACAGATTTTCTGAGTTGATGAGATTTTCTTATAAGTGAGAAAGCAACGGTTTGAAAGAGATTCATGAGATGATTGTTTCTCTCTCTAAAATATATAAGGGAGAAAGGGAAAGTGATTACCGGAAGGTCCGGAACAGAGGGTTACTTCATACGCGCAAAGCGAAAAATGCACACAAGACACTCTTTTTTTTTTTTTTTTTGTTGAAAGATGCACACAAGACACTCACTGGTGAAAGACTGCTACGGTTGTACAAGCGCGTTGACTATAATGTATCAACAGTCTACTTCTAAGAAGCATACAAAATAACATGTGAAATTGTAAGTTGATGAGAACAGATTGGGAGAGGTCCCATGACTAATCGGGGGCTAGAGCATTTTGGGTTTTGGCCCGGGCCTTTAGCCCCTTCCAAATTTGTAAGAGAAAGTGCACTTTAAGCAAACGACCATGTAAAGTTTTATTCAGATCTCTTCGACAATATGAGACGAAGAAATTTTTTACATACGTATCACAGTAAACAAAAATTTCGTTACATAATACTTTTATTGTTATTTTTTAGATGAATGTGAATGACTATAGTAACTAATTATGTATTTGGTCCTAAATTCTTCAATATTTTTATCGTTTGAAGGGGGTCGATGTTATCGCACTTATGACACCCCCTCTCCCACCCCCTGAAGTGGGGGAGACCTATTTCCTTTCAAGAGATGATTGACTTCCCATTAGATAAAATAAGAAATTTTATATGATTTCGTATATTTACGTGCGGTACTCAATCCGAATTTTCGCAGATATTAACAGATTTCGTGTTAAATATTGCCATTGACAATAGAGTGAACATAAACTTTTATAGATTTTCATTGACGTTTCTATTGACATTGTATATATTTTTTTAGACTTTCATCGACATTGTATAGACTTTTATGGACTCTCATGGATTTCATGTAAATGAAAGTGTAATATACTATTCGTGATAAAATAGACCGATAACCAACATATTATTACATATTATATCATATAAAATATATTACTATAATGTTAATAACTATGCAAAAACACTATAATGTTAATAATAATATATTACTATAATATTACTATCAGTAATAATATATTATTATATAACAATATTATAAAAATACATATTGGTGTTACAGTAATGGTGTAATTGGGGCAACTGGATTTTCCATAAACAAGTCATATCGTGTTAGTCCGCGTATAGTATATCTTTGAAATATCAAAATATTTATTCGAATGTCAAGATACTTTTAAAATATCAGTCAAAATATGTTGTTTCAGGTGATAATAATAATAACAAAATTATCATTATTAGTATTAATTATCAATTAAATTATAATTGTCCTCATTGAAGAAAGAGAAATGTCCAATTATTTTTGTGGACAATTTTGACTTTTTTTTCTGAAAAATTCCTCACTTAATGTACAAAAGTATAATCCACCAAAATCCCCAATCATCCCATGTCAAGGGACAGACTGACGCTTATAAAGGCCAGATCGCACCCTAAACGGCTAGATGGGTCGAGTTGGCTCGAGATAATACATACCAACTAATCTTATTATTATTATTAGAGGGGTTGGACAAAAGGTCTAATCCTTGACCCAAAACAAGAAGCAGATCCACTGCAGGAAAAGAATAAGGGGCAAATCCAATGGTCAGGAGGTGGGGGTGGAATTTCCGAAACACCCTTCTTTTTTTTCGAAATTTACGAAATAGTCATCGAAAAATTCCCGAGAAACTCTAAAATTTATGAGAAATAATCTGACACGCCTCCCATCATACAGTGTACTTTCCGTAAATTTACAAAATTGCCACCAAAAAATTCTCGGAAAATGCGAAATTTTTTGAAAAATAGTCTGACGCACCTGACATTGAACCTTATACTGCCCACAAATTTACAGAATTGCCATTACAAAATTTACCAACTTGCCATTTTCGTTTTTTTTTCCAGATTTATTTCTTATTTCTTTTTTATTTTCTCCCACACATATTTCTCTCTCCAATCTTTTTAAATTTCTCTCTCCAATCTCAAAAAAATTTGTTCTTTTTTCCAGATTTATTTCTTATCTCTTTCTAATCTCAACAAATTTCTTCATTTTTGGTAGTTTTTCTTGAATTTGTACAAGAAAATTTTCTTGTGTACCGGGAATTATTTAGTGTACTGGCCATTTTTTGGATATGTACTATACATTTTTGTACTGGAAATTTTCTTGTGTACCGGGAATTGTTCTGTGTGCTGGCCATTTGGTTATGTACTAGACATTTCTGTTCTGAGAATTTTCTTGTGTACAGAGAATTGTTCTGTTTACAAGCCATTTGTTTATGTACTAGACATTTTTGTAGTGGGAATTTTCATGTCTACCGGGAATTGTTCTGCGTACTCGCCATTCGGCTATGTACTGACATTTTTGTACTGGGAATTTTCTTGTGCACCGGGAAATGTTTCGTGTACTGGTCATTTGGTTCAGTACTGGACACTTTTAAACTGGGAATTTTCTACTGTACCGGGAATGGTTCTGTGCACTGGCTATTTGGTTATGTACTTTGATGTTTTTAGAGATGAAGAAGATAAAATGTGAAACAAATAAGAATGACGAAGAAGAAAAATAAGAACATAAGACTTTTAGAGAGAGAAAGACAGAAAACTCTGATGTTTTTAGAGATTGAAAGAGATGAAGAAGATAAAATGTGAAGCAAAATAAGAATGATAAACATCCAAAAATAAGAACATAAACCTTTTAGAGAGAGAGCAGAAAATTTATGTTCTTGGAGATTGAAAGAGATGAAGAAGATAAAATGTGAATGTTTTAAAAAAAATGAGAGAAAGAACAGAAAATATAATGGGCGGGATCCAAAAAAATTGCCTCAAATTTCGTCAAAAAATGGCGCCATTTTTTAATTTTCAGAAAACCTGAATGTTTCTCTGACATTAAGTCATGTACGGGGAATTAATTGCTTCGCTGTCATCCGTCAGATGGTCAGAAAACACGGAAATTTCCCGTGAAGGGGTAAAAGAGGGATAAATAAAATAAAAACCAGAAAAATGTGAGTTGTCCTGACAATTTGGACTGGGTTCTCATTTTTGTTTTGGGTTGGGGGTAATGTTTATTTACCCTCCATTTTTTGGAGCTCTCACTCAAAAATTCTAATTATTATCATTTTTACTCTTATTGTCTCCCTTGGCTAAAGTCGGTAAATCACATTTAATTCTGATTTACAGCAAAAGAAGAATGAGGATAATGATGATAGTTAATTTTGTTTTTCTGGAAGAAAAAAAAAAAAAGAAACATAATGTAAGTGTTGAAGAAATTGTGTGAGAGATTCTTAAATATTTTAAGGAAACCGAGTAGATTAAACTATCTCCCGTTTTATGTCTGAAATAAAAATGTGGGGAATAAAAGACTAAATTATCTTTTAAAAATTGGTATAATTACTCAAAAGATTTCAAAATTTTTTATTAAGATATTCTAGTCCGTTGGATCTGATCTTTATCAAACTTCTAACAAATAGTAGACAGTCGGACTTATGTCCATGATAACTAAGTGAATTGTTTTATTATAATTATTTATTTATTTTTGTTAGTATTTTTATTATTAGTATCATTATTAGATATTAAATTATCATGTTGCTATCAATTATCATTATCATTATTTTTAACTAATTGAAGAGAGAAATGTCACTCATTTTTAAGGACAAATTCAGCTTTCTTTTCACATTAGAATCTACCAAAATGTCCATGATAAGTCTACCAGAGGTTGACATAAACTCCAACACCCTGGAGGTCTCAGGTGCAATTCACAAGGAGCGTCGAATCCATGGTTTATTGAACTTGAGTTATTAAAGGTGTAAATAATGTAATAAATTTGTCGGGCTTTAGGTTTCTTTTATGTTATCGGGCTTTAGGTCTCTTTCATTAATGTTGAACTTAGGCAGTTATCGTGCTTATCACATCTTCCTGTTGTATCGATGCCTTGCAATGACTAACGTAGATCGTAGCTAATTTCTCAAAAAAAAAAAACTACCAAAGTCCATTAATTTGCGAATGTGTTAGACAGTCGCAAACTTTTAAATATTCGTGAGTGAATGTTTTGTACATTAAGGGACTCTTATGTCTCCGCAGTGAATAATACCCCAGACATTCTCGGACTTTGAAATGTGCGCGATTAAATACCCCAGATATTTGTAGACTTTGAAATGTCCAAATGGACTACCTCCCCTAAATTAATTCGATTAGAAGTTTTAGAATATCTCTCTTAAGAGTTTCTATAATAAATGAAAATTGATCTAGCAAGAAAACTCTAAGGCGGATTTGGGAGGGAATCACAAGTCAAAGGTCAGGGTTGATTTATCAACTTCCTCTTCATTTGTTCCTAAATCAAGAGAAAATATTACGCGTTGATTTAGAATTATCTCCCAAAAATGCCTAGGATTTCCCTTGCTCTAACACTACTCATAATGAATGACCCCACATCATCATGGAGTGTCTAATATAGTACCCCATTGAAGAAGGTTTTTTTGAACTCTAAAAAATCTTAATTGACAGTCTAAGTTTTAGAGTTTGAGTCTCTAAGGTTTTTCATATCAATTTCTTAGAGCATCTCCAATGCAAAACTCAAAAATATCTTTGTTCATCTTACATGTCAAGTTCCAATTTAGATTCTCACTCCTAGGTGGCGAAAATACAGATCCTCAATCTTTTTTTGTCTCCAATCTAAAACTCTGAACTTATCTTATTTACTTATATGGCGCAGTTATTTTTGTAAACAAATAATTAGTTATTTAGAAAATATAGAAGACTCAATTTCTATTGGTTGAAAATCAAATATTGATGAGTGCAATTAGAGATATCTCAAGAGGACACTCTAGAAATAGAGTGTCCTCTTGAGAAACCTTTATTCCACCCTCGACACGTCACCTTAGAGATCCAAATAGAGTGTTCCACTGGAGAGAGTTTTTAAGAAAAAAAACTCTAAAAATCATATTTGGCACTCAGAGTTTCTAAGATTGAGTGTTGCATTGGAGATATGTAAAACTCAAAATAAACTCTAAAAAATCTTATGTGTCAAGATGCAAATGTCTATCTCTAATTTTTCTTTTTCCTATTTGTCAAGATTGAGATCCTCTATTCGGAGGACTTCTCCAATCCAAAACTCTAAAACTCCAAAAACTGCTTACGTAGCACTTAGAAATTTAGGTATTGTCATTTATTTTTTCTTAAAATATATGAAAATGCTGAGTTGACACTTAGAGATATCTCAAGAAGACACTCTAGAAATGGAGTGTCCTCTTGAGATATCTCTATTCCACCCTCGACACGTCATCTTTGAGAATTGAATTGAGTTTTGCATTGGAGATGAATTTTAAGATAAAAACTCTAAAAGTCCTACGTGGCACTCCGAGTTTCTAAGATTGAGTTTAGCATTGGAGATGCTCTTAGTCAGTATTTTGCATCGTCTTCTTAGATTTTTGAGGTCTTGGATTTGAGCCTTGGTTCAAGTAGTATATTATCAAGACTAAACGGAGAGGATTTTTAATGTGGTTTTGGATCAAGGGTTCGGAACCAATGTTTTTTCTCTCTCTCTCTCACTCCTGGTCATCGTAGATCAAGATTCGTTTGGGATCAAGGCTCTTTCCATGATGATTTTATTTTCTTTTTCTCTCTATAACAAGGTTCTTTCTCTCTAACTCATCATTGTAGATTGATTCGAAACAATGTTGTGTTCCACGATGATGATAACTGGATAAGAGCGAACTAGGTTGTTCTAACCGGCACCCAGTCCATGCTCGGTGCTAACATGCACTCGATGCGTGTGACAATTCTGTCGAGTGCCTTTAGTCCTCCCGTTTGAGATGGAGCACATACAACTAACAAAACGGCAATGGACGTATTGTAAACCCTCTTTAACACTACGGGTGCACAAATTAGCATTAAATTATCTAAAAATAATTACAATTAGTTGTCAATTACCAACTCTAATCCCCATCTTTAGGAGGTAAATGTAGACCTGGCGCTTTTTCTTCTCATAATTTAGCCCACAAAATCGATTTCTAGGAAATGGTTGATTCCTATGACACGTCTAAAAACTCGAGAAAAACAGTGAGTTCCGATGTTCCCACATCGGAAAACTCCATGAATATGGTAAATTCCGATCAACCCATATCAGAAAAACCAATCGAACCAGCCCAAGCTACATTTCCTCCCCAAGACGACGTAGAAAATCCAGCATCATTGACTGAAATATCATCGATTATCAAGCGATGGAGGAGAGAAGATTTATTAAAGAAAGGAACTTTATTTCTCAGAATTGCTACTATCTTCTTTGCTCTGCTTTCCTTTTTAATTATGGCATGCAATAAACATGGCGATTGGAAGGATTTCGATCAATACCAAGAATATAGGTGAGGTGATTATAATTTTAATTTTTCGATTTAAGATGATAATTATGGATTAGAATCTAAATGTGGGTTTTGATTAATTTTAATCTTCTTTTTATTAATCAGATATTGCTTAGCTATAGCAATCCTGGCAATACTTTATTGTGGGGCACAAGTTTTCCATCAAATTAATCGAATTTCCACCGGAAAAGATTTAATTTCGCAGAGGAAAGCTTTTGTTCTTGATTTTTTTGGTGATCAGGTTAGTTCTTACCACAAGTTCGTAATTTGTTCATTATTTTGACTGATAATATATTTTCAGAGAGAAAACTCGTTTAAGAATTGCTAATATAGAAAAATTACAGTTATTTAATATGACAAATTTATGTAAAAGGGAATCTATAATTTTTGTTGTTTTAGAAGTTTCGTATAGTCACGACAAAGCAAACAAATACAACTCTAAATTTAGTTTGTCTTGATTGAGGGCTACTTTTTTTTTAACATCACTTGACACATGCTGAAATTATACGTTCAAAAACGAAGTTGAGTGTTGTCAAAATGGGTTACAAAACAAACTCTCAAATGTTTTATGTCAACACGATGAGGAAATTTTTGACACTTCCGAGTGGGGAAATTTCGGTGGGTGCATTTCATACTACAGGGTTAGACAACTTCTATGGTACAATAGTCAACAACCCTTGGTTAGAGTGGTAAGAGGTATAATCTTCCACCCTAGAGGTCAAGGGTTCGAGACACGCTAAACAATTCAAAAAAAACTTCTATGGTACAATATCACCCGATATGTAGGAATATGTTTATAATTGTCATTAACTATTTTATTAGTACCTCTAATTAGTTTTACACTTAATAACTCAAACCAAAATAAATCATTGAACACTACGGTGTGGATGGAATCTGGAACCTCTGAAATTTCGGAATACATGTATTACCAACTGGACTAGCAGTTGTTGTCATCGTTTTCTTTTTACTACTAGTACAACTACATTGTCTCGATTTCAAGATTTTTAAGTGAAAAACAGAGAAAAATCAAAAGTTTGTCGTGGTCCTAAAGTAGGGCACACAGTAGAAAGTTAGTCATAGTTACTTTAGATCTTGTGAGACAGATAATTTGTGTTTAATTTTCCCCAATAAAATTAAGTTTTGCTAATTTGGGTGTTTAATTTAATGTGACACAGATTATGGCATATTTATTGATTTCATCAGCATCAGCGGCTATCCCGATGACAAATCGAATGAGGGAAGGGACAGATAATTCATTCACTGATTCATCTGCTTCGTCCATTAGCATGTCTTTTTTTGCATTTGTAACTATAGCCTTGTCTGCTATGCTATCTGGATTTAAGCTCTCTAATCAAAATTATTTCTAAGCTTAATTGACGATCTTTCTTTGATTATATCAGTCTGTGTTCGCAATATTTTCTTTGAGCTCTTATAATTTCAGCTAGAAAACTTGAGGTTGATACAACTTACTTCTTCAGCTACTTGAGACACTTATCTGACTGTTATATTTTTCCGCATATGTCTCGAACCCTTGACCTCTAAGGTGGAAGACTAAACCTCTTATAACTCCAACCAATGGCTGTTGCCTATATGAATGTTACATTTACTGTGACGGTGCCTGTAATGGCCACCCCTTCACCCCTTCATTTTACTCATGGGTCTCTTTCACACCTTATGGATTGAGGCAGTTGGAGGATACTCGGATTGAGGCAGTTCGAGGATACTTGGATTGAGGTGGTCCGAGGTACTCGGATTGAGGCAGTCTGACTTTACTCGGATTGAGGATCGGACTGAGCCTAGTCTGAGTGCCCTCGGACTGCCCCAATTCATGGGCGGACTATTCAATCTGAGGCCTAAGGCGCCGGTAGAGGCGCCTCTTTGTCACTAATTACCAGAAAAAAGTCCGGCTTCAGCCAACAAGAGAAATGTATATAAGAATATATCCATTCATAACAAAATTTACTATTTACACCCCAAAAATTAAATCACTAACAAATATACATATACATGAATAATATAGCCAGTGAAGTCAAACAAATCAATCTTCACCTTGAACATGGAAATGATTCAGACAAAATACCATGTTTTTCTTCAGCCGTAGGAAATATGATCTCCAAAAATTGATTTTGTTTTACCTAAAGAGCCTGCAGGGTTCACGAATTTGAGAATTCCGAGATCGCACCCGAATTCATCATCTTGTTAGAGTTCAGTTTCAGACCTAAGCGTTATAGCTATAGTTACGACCCCTAGTTGCAGGAACTTCATGGTTGTGCTTTCCTTCATATGATGTAATCACACACCTCAGATCTTGGGGTGCTCTCTCAACATGTTTTTTTACCGGACATCCCTTGCTTGTACACATATAGTAGCTCCTATATTATGAGATTGAAACCAAATTTGTAAGAATCTAATTGCTGCAAAATCCGATTTTTAAATTTAAATATGAAACCTATGATAATTGGGTTTCTCTAATCTTAAAGTCTCAAAGAACAAGAGCAAAGATCAAGGAAGAACTGAATTGGTTTAATGTCCAAGTTCTAGAGGGCGGAGCTAGCAAGTACTACATGGGTAACCGAAAATGCCCGACCAAAGGATGGTGAGATGGTGATCAAGAAGACACAATAAAAAGATATAAACAACGATAATCATACATTCATTCACATCAAGTAGACATGATTAATGAATCGCCCAAGTGTTCTCTCTATACACACTCAACTCATTGGTTTCGACATGAACATGGTCCCTCAAACACTACTTGTCCGCATAGACAACGATATAAACAATGTAAAGAAAGTATGTAGTTTGAGAGCTCAAATGGTTAGAGAGTCGTAATGCATCAAATATATGAATAAGAAAGAAGCAAGATATCATTCTTACCTTGGATTTGGGTTCCCTTTCACTACTTTCTGTCCATATTTTCTCCACCTAAATCCATCGTCAAGAATATCAACATCGCTGATTGTTTGAACTACTACTTTTGGTGCTTTCAGATTTGGAGACCCATAAGTTGAGATACCTTCATTTTCAACTTCTTTCTTCCTGAAAATACAAAATTATACACAAATTAACCCATATTCACCATAAATTAAAGCATCACGAAAAATCAACCAGGCTAATTTCTTCAAAAGAACAATCAAGAAGAAAACTAACCATCTTTTGGGTTTAGGTTCATTGTCATCAAACTCATCAGTTCCCGACTGACTCCGCTTGGAGCTATGATCAAAATCATCAGCCCCTATTGAATTCGATGAATTTTCTTGTGTCAAAACCGATTCAACTTGTGAAGATACAGGTGTTACAAAGTGATCCGAAACTTCGGAAGTTGCGGGGGTTACATAAGGTTTAATTGATTGAGCAGAAGCTGATGATGATCTCCTAGTAAACTGAGGTTTTGGATGATTATGACTATCTTTATGAGGCTTATATATTATCGAAGCGATATCTCCATTTAAAGACCTCTCTACCTTCTTCTTTGTTGGGCAATTCGGGTAAGTACATTTGTAGTAACTCCGTGGGTTTTCGCTTCCTTTAACCTGTTTCTGACCATATTTTTTCCAATTATAACCATCATCTGATCCTTTCTCATCTCTAAGAGACTGAATAGGTAGAGGGTCATTACCAGCCTCAAATTCTCTGCTGATTTTGATATGATCTTCCTTGGTAGAAGTATATTCAACAGAGTAACTTTCAGGTTCTTGGTAAGAATCCCCTGGTTGTGATTCTTCTACTAAGATTTCTTCCTGTTAAATATACACCCAAACAATGAAAATCAAGAAAATAAATGTAAACAATCAAAAAAATATATGAAAAGAGAGAAGATTGACAATTAATTATAGATTGATTTAAGACCTTGGAAATAGTTTTTTCAGGTTGAAAGGAAAAACCATTACTGGAACTTTTAGTATCTTCCTGGTTGATCCTGTGCTGGTAGTAACCTGAATCTCCCACCCAATTGAATGATGAAGTAGGAAATGCTCCAGTAGTTGGAGAAGCTAGAACCTTTAGAAATAAAAGCAAGTTTTTGTGTTTATTCTTTCAGAACCCATTAATCTAAACTTGAAAAAATTACCCAAAAATCAAATTTACAACAAGAAAACTAGAGAAACCCACAAATCAAATAGTCAAATAACTCATTGAGGATTAAAATCAAACACTTTAAAAACATGGGTTTGATCTATTATTAAGTTTCCCCAAAAAAAAAACATAACAAATTTGGTAGCTATTATTATGAAGATAAGATAGAAAGGTGGAATTAGGTATAGCAAATAAAGAAGACTGTATTATTATTATTATATCAACATACTTACATAATTAGAGGTGGAGGGGGAGAGAAGAACAGGTGAAGAATCCAAAAGGTCAGAGTGATTAAAACCAACAAGTGGAAAAGCAAAAGAAGAATGGGGTGTGGTTAGTGAAGGAGGAGGAATTGAGTTGAATTTAGGTTTAATTAGAGTTGGTGATTCAAGCTGATCATTAAAATAATTAGAAATGAGTTCATAGTTTGAGGAGTTTAAATTTTCTCTAGAGCTTAGAAGATCGGTGAAAGATGATGACATGATGAATTGGGTAGAAGAATTCAAAGAAGTTGAAGAGGAAGTCATGAATTTTAGAGAGAGAGAGAGAGATATTCAACTGTATATGATAAAGTAAGGATCAGGGAAGAGAGAGAAAAAAAGTAGAAAAATATCAGACGTCATCATCACAGTTGCATTTACGCCTACTTGAGCAACAAGCATCCTCACTTCTCAGAAGGTTCAGAATTCAGATGAGAGAGAAGGAAGTTTGACCGTTGAAATTAAATAATGGGGTTAATTCCATTTTGACCCCTAAAAATGACCAACTCACCAAATGGCCCTCCTAAAGATGGCTAGCTTGAACTAGCTTCCATTTTGACCCTATTCTGATTTATTCGTCAGTCAACTTTATCTGTTGAATTATTTAGTCCTTATACCCCTATCTTCAAAACTCTTTCCCTCCCTATATGGTCACTTTCGTTTTGTCGATCGTCGGTCGTTGGAGGTCAGTGAGTCACCGGCAGACCGACCATTATTTTTACAAAAGAATTTCTTTTCTATTTTCTTCTCCTTTCTCCCCTCATTCCACCACCATTTTTTCCGATCTACCACCACCATCTCTTCTTCATTTCTTTTTCCTTCTCTCTTTCTTCTTAACCGAGCTCATGTTTATGTCAAGATCCTTAAGAAAATCAAACTAACAATACAACTCTTGATACTTACAAAAATCCATATCTTGAGAACTTGAATTGGTATAACAAACAATGAGTTATGAAAGACCGAGTTGACTATGTTCATGGAAGTCATCTCTAGGGGTCAATTTGGCAAATTAGTTCTTTAGGGAATCAAAATGAAATTAACCCTTAAATATAATTTGAGTTTGTAAGGCGGCTGCAGCACAACCTTGGGCTAATTTTTATTTAGGCCCACTATAAATAAAAATGAAAAAAAAAAAAAAAAAAAATCATCTTTTCTGAAAAAGAAAAAAAATTGAAATCAAGTCCAAATAAAGATGAGTGAATTCCTATATGGCCCCTATTTTGTGACCAGCTTCCTTTATGGCCCCCTTTTTTTTCGTAAATTCAAATATGGCCCCCTATTTTCAAGTAAATGTCATCACTACCCTTCTTAATTCTAAATTTAAAACATTTAAAAAAAGTTATTTCCACCTCACCCCTCTCTCTCTCCACCTCATCTCTCTCTACAACTCACCCCTCTCTCTCTCTTTCCAATTCACCTTTCTCTCTTTCCAACTCACCTCTCTCTCTTTCTCCAACTCAGTCCTCTCTCTCTCTCCAACTCACCTTCATCTTCTCCGATTAAAGTCGCCGGCCGGAAAATTTTTCGGTTCCGGCCGGCGACCTCCAAAAAAAAAAAAAATTTATCTCTCATCTCTCTCTCTCTCTAAAAACTCCGGCGAAGGGGGTTTCCCTTCGCCGGAGCCGTGATCTCTGTATTGCCTCCAGCTTCAGCAACCTGCAAATATATAATCATTCACTATGTAATGTTTCTGAATTGATGATAAGTAGTTC
Organism: Eschscholzia californica; assembly: GCF_041429995.1. Taxonomy (NCBI): domain Eukaryota; kingdom Viridiplantae; phylum Streptophyta; class Magnoliopsida; order Ranunculales; family Papaveraceae; genus Eschscholzia; species Eschscholzia californica. The sequence continues at coordinate 36,557,589 of NW_028238420.1, read as the reverse complement.
TAAGTATCCATTTAGTTGAAGTGGCAGTAATTTAAATTTTCTGTTTAGAGAGAGAAAGAGAGGTTAATCACATGCGGAGAGCTTTGCTAGTGTCAAGGCTATCACCGAGTATTTGACGAATCCTAACCTCCGATAATGAACCATCGGAGAGCAATTTCAAAATTGCTCCAGCTCTCCTTCTCAAGCTAGGTAAAGAAGATGACGATGTTGATGAAGATGATGAGGAAGAGTTGGCTTTTTTTTTTGTGTTCTCTTCCTCATAGTCGCCATTTGGCTCCAAATCGGCGACTCATAAACTAAACTCGATTCTGTAACAGTACTATTAGATAATGTAGATGATAAATAAATCTCTCTACTGCTATCAATTTCCTTTATCACCGGAGTCATCTTTTGAATCATAATCATCGGTTTTCTCCAATCATCTGAGAGATTCTTCCGACGATCACAGTTCCGATAATGCTTAGAACGACTTCTTCTCACAACCTAACAAGAGATACAACATTAAGAATCACAAATAATTAATCGTCGGAAGTAATTGAACTGCCAATCGAATTTCAGAAAGTTTAATAACATTAACTTTGATAAATTGATGTTAATTGATTTGAATTGAAATAAGAAATGAGTTACAGAAAAATTTGAAGTTCATAAGATTGTATGAAGATTCAGAGAATTTTCGCTGAAAGTTTTTCAAATTCTGATGAACAAAAAAAATCAAAATAGTACTGAAAAAGCGATCTTAAACTGATTTACGGAGAAATATTTGATTCAGAAACCAAAAAACGATTCAGTAACTAAAGAGCCAGATATTTGTGTTTGAACAAAATTTGATGAACTGAATTTGAACAAAAGTGAAATTATATTCAGATCTGGAAATTGAAATTCACTTTTAAATTCTAATAGGTGTTCCATCTGATTGATATTCTGGGGGTTTCCATTTTATTCTTTCAAGGTCTACTCGTGAACAGACCGATCTGGTCTGTTCATGGCTCCGGCGAAGGGAAACCCCCTTCGTCGGAGTTTTTAGAGAGAGAGAGAAATGAGAGGAAATTTTTCTTTTTTTTTTGGAGGTCGCCGGCCGGCGACTTTAATCGGAGAAGATGAAGGTGAGTTGGAGAGAGAGAGGACTGAGTTGGAGAAAGAGAGAGAGGAGTGAGTTGTAGAAAGAGATGAGGTGGAGAGAGAGAGAGAGAGGGGTGAGGTGGAAATAACTTTTTTTAAATGTTTTAAATTTAGAATTAAGAAGGGTAGTAATGACATTTACTTGAAAATAGGGGGTCATATTTGAATTTACGAAAAAAAGGGGGCCATAAAGGAAGCTGGTCACAAAATAGGGGGCCATATAGGAATTAACTCAATAAAGATCTCTATGGTGTTTATCCCATCTCGAGGCCATTAGATTTTATGTTAATACCTATTTTACCTTTATATACATATACCAACTTACTAATCCATATTTCATCCTTTCTTGGTTCTCATTCTCTCTCTAACCAAAAAGTCTCTTCTTTATCAGAACCGAAAACTCTTTATTCTCTCTCTAACCTCATTGATCGGATATTGCATCTAATCGGAAAACCTGGTCGAAGCTGCTTTTCCTTCAAGGTGCGTCCTTCAAGGTACGTCTTCACCTTCTATCTTCTACTTTTTTCATGTATCTTTTATCATTCATCATCATCTTTTATCTTTATTAATGGATTCATCTCACTCTAGCTATTAGATGAAGCTTTTCAGGGAGGTTGTAAGCAGCTTTAAATCTGGTTTTAAGGTGTTTTCGTAGTCTTTTAGAGAGATAATTTTTAGATCTTGTTATTTAAAGCTCCATTAATGAGGTTGTTCCTGGTATTTTTTTATCTTATGAGGTTCAATCTTCTAATGAAGTTTCTTGGTTTTACTTCAACACTATATGATTTCGAAACAAAGTTTAAAAGGCATAGGTTTTTTTCAAAGATAACAAAGAGAGTTTAATTTTTAGGGTTAATTCTGTTTTAGCCCCAATTTGTGACAAACTCACCGTTTTGGCCCATAAGTGTCCGGATGTGGTCCCCAAATGTGAAAAATTCAACTTTTTCGGAAGTACCCTTGGGGGCCAAAATGGAATTCATGCTTAAAACTTTTAAAACATAAAAGCCACCTCATATATCCCTCTCTCGTCCATTTCATCACATCTTTCGTCCATTTCAGCACATCTCTCCTTCATTTCATCACATCTCTCCTTCATTTCATCACATCTCTCCTCCATTTCATCACCTCTATCCTCTACTTCGTCTCTATTGTCGTCCGGCAAAATTTTTCGGCGACCTTCAAACTTAAAAAAAAAAAAATTATTTTTTTTCCTTCTTTCTTTCTCTTGTTCTTTATTTTTTCTTTCTCTTCTTCTTCTTTTATTCTTCTTTACTTATCTCTCTAGGTTCCCCTTCTTCTACCGGCGAAGGGGAACCTACAGAGAGAAGTAAGAGAAGAACAGAAGGAAAAAAGAAGAGGGAAAAGAGAAGAAGAAAAAAAGGAAGAAGAAGAACGAGAGAGAGGAGGAAGAAACAAATGTTTTTTTTTCTTAAGTTGGAAGGTTGTCGAAAAATTTGGCCAGCAGACGACCTTGGTCGGAGAAGATAATGAGGTGGCGAGAGAGATGAAGTGGAGGAGAGAGGTGATGAAATGGAGGAGAGAAGGATATATGAGATGGCTTTTATATTTTAATAGTTTTGAGAATTTGATTCCATTTGGCCCCCAAGGGCACTTTCGATAAAAGTTGAAAACTTTTTGACCCTTGAAGGCCAAATTGAACTGTCGTACACTTATGGAGGGCAAAACAGTGACTTAGTCACCAATTGGGGCCCAAACGGAATTAACCTTTTTTTTATCTTACTTTCGAGTTTCTCTCTCATCCTTTTTTGTTTGCAGCGTTTTTGTTAAAAAAAAAAACAAACAAAAATCACTGTTGTAGGAGCATTGTCTGACATGTTGTCAGCACAAGGTATTTTCATCACATAAGTATATACGGTTAGAGCAAATATGTACATGCTCATCTTAACCGTTAAACATTATATATGCATTTTTTGTTTTCGCTCTTTTTGATATTTTTGCATGATGTTTTTATAAATTTTTAACATACACTACTTTGTTTGTTGCACTATCTCACATTCACTAAGCACAACAACTGACTTCATGTTTATTGCACTGCCCTTTTTTAGAGCATCGATCTAATGTAAGATTGAATTTGAAAAATCTTAATCGTTATTTAGAATTTTAACGTTTTCTTAAAAAATTCCAGTGCAAAATTTTCTTAAGAAGAAACTCTATTTCTTAAGTGTCCTCTAAGATATCTCTAGTTGTCCAACTCATCATTTTCAAAATTTAGACCAATAGAAATCATGTCTTGATATATTTTCAAAACAATTGAATAATTCTTTACAAAAATATTTTGTAAAATAAGTAAACAAAACAACTTTTAGAGATATGCAATAGAGACATAAAAAAAAAAATTTCATTCTGTCACATAGAAATGAAAATCTTAAATGAGACTTAACAGACATGACTAATAGAGTTTTTTTTAACTTTGGATGCTCTTAAGAGAAATGTCGATATGTCTCCTTTTGTATATGTATTAACTAAAAAGACAAATTTTAACTTTCCAATATTGTTATTCTATCTTTTACTTCTGTTTTATTTCCTATTATTTTTGTCTTGTCAATTTGATCTCCATCACAATTTTTTTTTTCTTTCTTGGATATGGGACCTCATTACTGGATGTCCTCGAGATTTTAAAAAAATTTACAAAATTTTAATAACTTAATGGGAGATTTTGACATTGACCCTCACTCTTATATCAATATTAGGACTACACCCCCATTTTTCTAAAACTTTTGATTTACACCCCCACGTGGACGAAACCGTTAAATCGGAGTTAGGTTGAACGTGTGTGAATTGCACATGTGTATGTAGACAAAAATACCCTCGTTAAATTTCAATTTCAAGGGGAGCTCATCTTCTTCTTTCTTAACCCTCCTTAACGACCTCCATCACCACAATCACACCATATCCACAATGATCATCTTCATCTTCTCCCACCACCACTACCAATATCTTCATCTTAACCATCCTTAATAGCACTCTTTTGCTGGTTGGGTTTTAATACGAGAAAGTTTTATTTCTTTGAACGATCTTTTTCGTCTTTATTAATGAACTACTGATGAGTAAAGCAATCATCATTCAGTGATGAATCAATTGGAATACAAGAAGTTAGAGAATGTGTTGAAACTTCTCATTTGAGAGGAGAAGAAGTTGGAATAATCACAAGAAAATGAAAATTTTTTACCTTCCTCATCATCTTTCTTCTTCTCGAATATTTCTCTCTAGATGTTCTCGAATCTTTCTCTCTCTAGATCTTCTCGATGACAAATCCCTTGATTAATTAGGACCAATGTTGTAAGATTGTGAATGATTTCATCCTTAACGATGGATAGATTCAGAGTTTCAGTTTCTTCGTTACTTCTTATTGTCGTCGTCACTTCCAAATCCAAAACCCTAACATTAGAAAAAACTTGTTCCTTTTTCACTCATTGTTCCAACAAATCGGATACTGAGGGTAATAATGCAACAAACAAGATTTCAATTGGAGCTGAAACAGATTCAATTTTGGTTTCTAATGGACTAGTGTCAAATTCATCTCTCAATGGAGCAACCTCTTCTGGTTTATCCTCTTTTTGAGGATTAGTCTTTGATGTGAGTATAAAAGTTCGTGGGATAGTCAGGAAGTTGGATCTCCAATTGTGAAAAGATACAACTTTGGTATATATGTGGTACCTTGGAAACCTAATGAGAAAATCCAAGATTAAATTGGATTAGTTGTTTCAAATAATGGGATTCATTGGGAAAGAAGATCAGGACTTGTTAGTTCAAGCTCAAGTGTGGGTTTAGTGACAAACCATAGTAAAGATTGGTGGGATTTTCATACTAAAAGTATTACACCTAATGTAAATCTCGCCATTAATCGGTTTGGAGGTATGGTTGGCAGTGGTTGTAGTCGATGAAGCTGGTTAATGGGCAATGAGGTAGAAGATGGTATTGAGTCGGAAATTAAAAAGTTAGTAAGGGCATTTTTGTCCTTATTAACATGTACAATTCAAACACTTCAAATTTAACTCCGAGATGACGGTTTCCATCCATGTGGGGCATAAATCAAAAGTTTTAAAAAAACGGGGGTGTAGTCCTAATATTGATATAAAAGTGGGGCTAAGTGTAAAATCTCCCTAACTTAAATCTAACAGAGGTACTCTGGGAACACTTTTCTTGAGGAATATCTCAAAAACTAGGTATGTTTACGAAGAACAATGAATTTGTTTACGAGGAACAAATGATATGTTTTTCAGGAAAAAACCACTATTCTTCATTCTGTAGTCAACTTTATTTTTCACTGAAAAAATACCCAAATATCGTTGTTTTTAATCGGGTTGCTAAATGTTTGCAAAATAGCATTCATTGAAGAAGAAGCCTTCATTAGAGGAGGAGGAGGAGGAGGCTCAGAAAAAAGATGAGTTTTTTTTTTTTCAATTAAAGTAGCATTGCCTTTAACCAAACTTGGTTATAATGAAAAAAAAGTCTAGCTTGCAAAATACAATGCCTTCTACAATAAAGGGCATTGCCTATAAAATCTCCCTAGATGATTTTTTTTCCTTTCTCAATTTTACACTCTTTAGTTAATTTTCTCCAAATTTTATTGAACATTTCTGAACAAATTCTGAAGGACAACTTCAAAATGAATTTTCATAATTTAAAAAATACACGCTAGTGTTTGATTTTCTATCTTGATATAAACCATACATATCTATAATTATGGGAATGTGATCAAAAGTAAACGAACAAACTAAGATAATGATAAGTTCTCCTCTTCATCCCAAGTGGTAGCCGTCTTGCCCATTTTCTGAAGTACTCGAATGACTCTCTCTGGTGTCACATTTCCTGTCAAGGTGATCTTGTTTTGCTTTATATCAAAATCGTATGTCTCAATATCTGCACACCAACATCAACCAAAATACACAAAAAATTTTACTCAAATTGAAACTCAACTCCCTATGGTCTAATGATTCGAATTGCCCACTAATTTAGTGGTAGGTGCAAGAGTTATCCATCCTCTGAATTGCTATAGAGCAAGTCCGCCTAGGGGCCATCCGGCTCTGTTGTCACGCTTATAGGGTGGTTACCATCCGGCTTATGGGGTGGGTAACATGACAGCCCGATCTCAAGTGGATGGCTGAGTCCTAGCCATCTTTGGACTTCGAGGGTCCCCGGTCTCATTAGGACTTGGATGCCCAAGGATGTATATTGAGCTGCCGGGTTCTCTTCCCAAACCTGAGCCAGGCACCCTAAGCTCGTGGCCTCTCCCAATGCATACTTGACTTGCCTCAATTATTCCCTAAGCTCGTCGGTCTCATTGGGACTTGGATGCCCAAGGATGTATATTGAGCTGCCGGGTTCTCCTCCCAAACCTGAGCCAGGCACCCTAAGCTCGTCGGCCTCTCCCAATGCATACTTGACTTGCCTCAATATAAAAACTCATCGGATATATTATTTTGAGGTGGTTTACTTCACAACAAACTTCTACGTATTTTAATCTCAAATGTGGTCGAACAATTATACCTACTATATTGCGAGATAATTTAGATATGAACTTGAAAAAAACATAATGGTCTCGAGTTTGTTAACTTGAACTTTTCTGAGTTGAGATCTGAAAAGTAAAAAAACGGGGAGAGGTGATTTAGATATACCATCAATCTTCTTAATCGCTTTCCTGATTTTCTTGATACATTCCTCACAATGCATCCCCACTTTTAACTCCACCTAAAAACAAAATATCAAATAAAACAATTGAAACCTATGAAAACTCATTCATGTAAGCAATTTTCCACACATTCATGAAAGGAAATCACTCAAATGAAGCAAAAAAAATCAGTAAAAGATGAAGAAATCACTTACAGTAGCCATTAAAACACAATTCAGTTTGTGAGGAAGAGTAAGAGTTGATTGTTGGGTTTATATAGAAATCAAATGAGATACTATTATTCTTCTTCTGCTGCAGCTGGAACTGAGAGAAGATGAACACCTTTCCAGTAGCTAAATTATTGGCTTCTTTAATGTTCAGATGCCTTTCTTGGCAACAAGCTTATATATATATATATATATATATATATATATATATATATTAAAGCACCCATGATATGCTCTGCAGCTAATAAGGCAAAAGATGAAAGGTACTTTTAAAAAGGAACGGACCGTATGTTTTTTGGACTCGCTTTCAGGCACAAAAATCAGTGTTTTTGTTTTCTTAATCACATACATTTTTCTACTACTTTGCTATGTTCCTTTCAGACCATCTCCAATGCAGCAAACCAGAAGTGGATAAGTTAGCTCCTTTCTCTACAACTTGCCGACGAATTCTTTTAGCCTTTTTATGTTGTCAGATTACAAGTTAATCAAGTCCAATAAGAGGGTCTTCAATTTCGACTAAATAACGCCAATTCTGGCCAAAAGCACCTATTGAAATTGTAAGTAATAGTTTCGTACTAAATAACATTTGGGTCTTCAATTTCGACTTCCTTTCTTAGTTAAAAATCCAACGACATAAGCAAGAGTTGGGTTACCAATATATATTACTGATTATTGAAGTCGATATATAAAAACTGTAAATTGGGCAATAAACATAATCAATCTAAGATCTTTAAGAAAGAAATGGAGAAAGTAAAAGAATAAGAAGATTATATATTTAAATGTAGATACTGAGATACAGAGCTTTCATGAGCTACATCTGTTTTAACTATTGGATACATTTTCACAAAAAGGATATGTTACACTGATGATCAACATTGAGGCAAAAACGAATTGTGTCATGGACAATACTATTATGATACAACTTACAGGACAATCGACCTTGAATCACGTATCTTTTGAGAACCGGAACTCCTTGATGGATGCATTTATCATGAATCACTCCAACTTTCAGAATCGTCGTCTTCATCACTCCCAGCCAAGGCCTGTTTCATCAATTTTTAGGGAAGGTGGTAAAGGGATAGTTGACTACGAGAGAATAAGAGATCAGAACAATTTAGCGAATCCAAACTAACCTGGCGAATTGCGTTAGCCTTTTCTATTATGGCAGAAACTCTCAAATTGCTCTTAGGAGCCTGAGTACTAGGTCTTGTCATAACCGTCGGCTTCAGATTGAAAGACTAATTAAAAAAAAAGGACCAGAATATTTCTCATGATCAGAATTAATTAGATTAGTAGCTCCATCTTGGAGATGAAGTACCAAGAAGATCAGAAACGAATAAAATATTTTAGTTATCCAACCTTTTCCCTTATCTGTTGAAGCAAAGAATTCCTTTCATCCACCTTTGGCTCAACTTGAGGCTGAGCCAATTCGCTTACCTTCCTCATCTGCAATTACCAAAAAAAATCAACTGCGAGAACCCAAATGGGTAGCGATCTCCGAAAATATGAGAAGATATGGAATTGTCTTAAACAACAATTACCGTGCTTTTATCATGAGAAGCAACAGCTTGTATAAGAGGGTCTCGTGGTCTGTGAAGCCAGGCTTTAAAACTTCCCTTGGGTTTCTCTTCTTCAAATGGTGGCATGAGTGTCATATATAAGTTTGGTTCCCATTTCATGCCTTCTTCTAAAGACAAAGAAACATGTTGAGGTTTTTCATCCCCAATAGTTGATGGTGGTTTGAACTGGTACGAGGGACGCATGCTTTCTTCCTCGATAGTTAGGGAAGTATCTTCAGGCCTTTCTGTATGTTGTATCGGGAGTAACAAGTTCATATGATCTGCTACTTTATCCTCTAAATTTAGGGAAGAATGATCATCCACATCTTCATTACCTGATGAAAGCAAAAATTCATTTCGAGACTTCTCAACTTCTCCATTGTGTATCAATTCTAATGAATTCAATGACTGCAACATTTCACCGTCTAGATCTAGAGAACAGTCTTGAGAATTCACACCTTCATTAGTTGGTAAAGAAGTTAACTCATTAGAGTCTAGAGAATTTTCGACTATTCTGTCTTCAATCAGTTGCGATAAATTTGAAGTCTTTGTAACCTCTTTTTCCTCTAGATATGGAGAAGAATATTGAGCATTCGTATCTTCGCTACTTGGAGAATGACATTCATTCGAATCAGGATGCATCAAACTTCCATCTGAATTAAGTGGAGGCATCTCATTCTTCATGTCTAAGGATAGGAATGGTTTTGGACTATACTCCGCAAACTCCGAGATTGCCGAACTATTTACAAGCTTCTCGTTGTCCATGACTAAGAATGGGTTGAGAGGCTTCTCAAGTTCGGGGGAAGACAACTGAGCCTGTTCACCTGTAGTGACTGGTGAAAACGGATTAAGGCTAGATTGAACCATTTTTACCTCTGGCGAAAGCAAACCGTGCTGAAGCTTCTCTTTTCTCCATTCTAAAGGAGGAAGAGGCGGAAGTGGCGGTATCTCCATTTGATTATCTTCAAGATCAAAAAGTGGATTATCTATCAAAGGCATTAGAGTCTGTTGTTCCGACAATTGTTGGTGGGGTGTTCCAGGGAGAAGGTCGAAGCTGGAAATGCGTGGAAGTGGTTCAGAATTCTGAACTTTATGTCCAGATAATATTTCTGAGAACTGTGATTCTGGTACTCGTCTGAGGTTTTCTAATAACAATGACCCTGAAGAATCATCAGCACAATCATCAGAAAAGTTCTTGGTATTTGGAAGTTGCAATTCATCACTTTCAGGATTGAACTTAGTATAGTCTCCAACTGAGTGCTCAGATCCCACATTATGGAGGTCAACTGGCGACTCCAAGGCTTCTCCAATAGGAACTCTTGGCTCTATAGGAGAATGGGTAAATCGAGATGGGGAATCTTTTGCTCTTGCTGAAATATCAGTTTGAGATTGACCTAACTCTGACTCTTTTTCATCTTCCTCCATCAAGCTAACAACCCTAGTAGCATCACTGAGATGCAAATGGCGTTGGTCCTGAAGCAGCATTGGATCATGAACAAAATTGGTTGCCGGTTGATCAAATGATCCTGGATTGGAAAGAGAAGTTTTGGAATCTGAAACAGGAACTTGCCCCAGGTCTGTTGCTTCCATTTGTGCATCTGAGCAAGGAAAATGACTAGATTTAGGACATTCCATTTCAAATTGTTCAGAGTCACTGTTACAAAACTGTGGAACCTCATTTGCCAGTTCCCAATCTTTTGGTTCTTCAGCAGTCTTGTCAGCAGCCCGCACATCACTCCTATGAATACCATTCAGAGAACCTGGTGAACACTGAGACAGAGATATGACTCGTAAATCGGTTTCTGGGTCTTGTTCTTTCATATCATGAACATCTGAATGCAAACCAAAGGAAAGTGAGTCATCCAGTCTTTCGTTTATCAAATCTCCATGGGAACTACTATTTTCATCATATTTTTCTGGAAAATTTCCTTCAGGAGCATCATCATTGTTTTTTTGTCCAACAGTTAAATTCAAAAAATTGGGAAGATGAAGGAAGGAATCAGAAGATTCAACGTAAAGTTCCATATCCGACAAGTAAGTGGGGTGACTTTTGACAGACACCATAGGGGACAGATCGTTTCTCGACTGAGAAGGAAAATCTGAGACATTGATGCTACAGGGTAAGTAATCACTTGAGTAGTTACTATCTTCTACAAAATTTGGATATAACCCTAAGCTACCAGCTTTAGTAGATTCTCTATCACTTGTATGGGAGAGAGTAAATGTTGAATCTGTGAGAGAAGAGTCGCGCGATACATCTACAAATGTAGACCCGTGGTTTTCGAACTCAGATACTTCAAGATTGTTCCCGTAGGAAGTTGGATGCTCTGGCTTCCCCGAAGATATATCAACAAACTCAGTAGATTGATTCAGTTTTACTGCTACATCACCATCTTTCAGCACATCTTCTGCTGAACTGCTCGGACTGTAGAAAAAAGAAAAACTAGATCTTTCTTTTTTAAATGGACTCGTTCCCTCATCCGAAACACTTGAATTTCCAACTGAATGGGAATCTGAAAAATGAATTTGAAGCTCCTGAAGTTCTTCGTTACTCTTAGAACCAATCATCTTCTTCTCAATGTGAAAGATACCCTGGTCATTTTTGGGTTTACCCTCAGTGTCAGTTTCAAATTCTGATTCCATTGTAGTAAGGGCGTCCATGTAGTTGTCACTCGTGATGTCATCCAATCGCAACCCGTCATCTTTTCCTACAGGTTTGCTTTCCCCAATAACCATCTCTTTCTTCTCACCTTCCAATCTGTAAAAGTTGGTTGGAACTTTCTCTAACTCAATATCAGGGATCTGTACTGGCAACTCTTCCAGACTTGTTTTTTTAGTATCGTCCATGCAGATTTCCAGTATCTTTTCCTCTCTATTAGGAGATGGAACTGAATCGCTGTCTTTCACCGCTAATGAGTTGATAGGACTTTGTATACAGGCATCAACCTCGTAACTGAATTCACTAAAATCATCGTGTTTCGTGTTTACACAAGTGGAGCTTTCATAGACTTCACAAACATTTTCTAGCTTCGTAGAATGAGTCTCCCTGAATCTCTCCATGTAGCTTCTCCCACTTACAGTATCAAACAAAAAACCATTAAATTGCCTTTTCTTCAGTTTCACACGATTCAGAGGAACATTAATACCAGTTTGGCTGCTTTCCTCCGAAAACAACTGATGCAATCTGAATCATCAACAGTGTTTTAGTCACGAAACCGTATTTAAACCACAACGGTAAACTTATCATAAAAACAACAGCTAATGCTTGGAAAAGACTAGTTTTAAAAAAATGCTTGGGAAAGACTCTTACTTGACACTGGATATTGGAAATCGATCTGGTTTTCCTCTATTTGCCGAAATTGATCTTTTTTTCTGCAATAAGAAATTCAAACACCTATTTTGCTTAGTAGAACTTTGAGACATACTTGTTTCGGGCTTTCACAGAAGGGTCACTGAATAGTTCAATGTGAATGTGAGAAACGAATACTACAATAACATTTAGTTTTCAGAATTCAAGATAATGTGTAGCTATCTAACATTGTTGGTATATAAACTTCGCCAAGATCTGTGCTGATATCTAAATGGAAATGATCGAATGGCTGATTCGCAAGAATGGTCACCTCACCCAGAGCATCCTTAGGAAAATACTAAAATCCCTCACTTACTAAAAGTTTCCCAGCGAAGACTCACTAGAGGTCTAAGTTTTATTCAAACTTTCAAAAGCATTTAAGGACGTCTGTTCAAACATATTAAAGATGGTAATGTGTTAAACATAACTTACCATGGTTTTGTGGGGTTTCCTTTCCATTTGGGACTCTGCATTTGTTGATTCATAAGCAGTAAACTGTGCTTTAAAAAATGAGGGATCAGAATACCGTTTTAAAGACGCCCCAGCACCACAAGTATCAAACCTGTGAGAAATACAATTGTAATAAGACTCAATAGAACTTCAGCAGTATCTAGAGGTGAGAAAGAATCAAGTTATAATACTTGTCCAACAAAAATAATCGAGGTGGACCACGGCATTCTTCATAATAGTCCATAACAGATCGAGGCAATACTCCGTGGGCAATCAGGTTCTGGTCAGTTCGGAGATTCGGATGCCAGACAGTACCTGAAAGATATCATGCATTTACAGAATCAAGACCTTCAATCATTTTGATTTAAAGGAGTCTGTTCCAACCACGATAACCCTTTCCTCTAAGAGAAACTTACCATTAGAAAGAAATGTTATTGTATCCGCCATTGTTCATTGATTCATTAATCGAAGAGTAACATTTCTACTCAAATAAATTTTAGGATATTTTAGTGCATCCAATTGGAAGGTTGGTTTGGTTGAAAAAAGAATGATCCCAATTCCACAAAGTCTATCTTCAAGAAACAATGTGCAAAATATTTTGTACGAGAGAAATAATATCGTACACGACATTCTACCTACTCATCCTTTCCTAATCAATAATCATATTTAATGAAATACCTCAAAATTTTGATTGTAGTACAGAAGCATTCTACTAAAATGCCTGATGAAATAAACAAATGTACAAATTGTTGTGTGGTTTGGGCTTTCCTTCACAATTACAAATTGACAACCCGCGATCGACAATCAACGAGGGATTCTAACAACTCAATGGTTATATGAACTTCGATATGAAGTCATAGATTATGATTGAAAATATCAAGTTTTCATTTTTTTTACTGCATATTTTATATGGTTCTCGAAACTTCTTTTACATCAGTGTTAGTAAACAATAGTATTTGCTTTAGTCATGCTACATTTATTGGATTTACATTGTACGAAATTAAAGTTATGCCTTGTTACCACCGGTAAAACTCTTTTTTAACCATTGCAAACAATCTCCCCCTCGCACAATCGTTTTTAACTTCGACACACTATTAAGCCGAGACTAGTTATATCTTCGGCTCTGATACCAGTGTTGTGTGGTCTTGGGCCTCTCTCACCCCAAAACCTGGCTCAAAATGTGGAACTTTCTCTCACACTTAAGAACTGACCGTTTCCCCTTTCCACAACTGAGGTGCTATTACCGTAACACAAATAGCCTTATTGTATTTGTAATTCGAAGTACAGTTTAAAGAACATCTTTACCTTCATTATAGAGGAACAATGAGTGATCAGTTTGCGAAAAGAAGGCCTTCTCCAAGGATGGAAACTCCGCTTCTATTTGTTCAACACGAATCTTCAGTTCATGGCCCCTTGAAGCAGTAGCCATGACTTCTTCATGCAAGTCATTGAATATCCCAGCAGCAAATCTATTGCACCACAAGATTAAAAAAAAAACATTAATCATAATCAAAATGTTATGAAGATTTCCACACTATAAGAGATACAATCAACAGGATTGAGATTAAATGCACCCAAGTTATTAAAAAAATCAAAAAATGAAGAGTGAATTTTTCCTTTTCATAGCTTCCTCAAACAAAAACTTTCAAAATTCACAAACATTAACACCAATTTAACCTCCCAAATCCTCTTAGAATCCTCAAAACACCAAATCAACAATACCCAACTCCTCCAGATCCAAAACACTAATCTAAATTCCACAATTGGTAACAACCAACACTTTAGATCCAAGATTTTTCATTAAAATGTTAACATTTACTTCTCAATCAAGGAAAAATTGAAAACAACAACCTCTAAATTAGTGAAACATTTTCATAAATTTCAACATTCTATTTTTAGCACCTGAGTATTCGAACTCAAACAAAAGAAAACAGTAATAACAGAAGAAACTCACTCAGCAAGGTCTCCTAACTGACGTAAAACCCCAATGAGTCCCGCCATTGCAACACCTTCAAGTAGAGCTTCTGGGTCATTTTTATCGGCGGCTTTGTATATCTCTGGATCCACCAAGGTATATTCATTCCTTAAGAGGAACTTCGACAAAGGCATTCTTTTACTTCTTTGAGAAAAACCTAGTTTTGTAAAATGTTTACTTCAGTTTATAATCTACATTTCCACCATTAGAATCTGTGGAAATTTATCAGTTCATTATAGAGATTTGGTGAGGTAGAGAGAGAGAGAGAGAGAAAGAAGAGAGAGAGAGAGAGACAAAATGCGTCTCTGCGTATTCAGTGAATGTTATTTATTTCCGTAGTAAAAGGAGTAACCGTTTTGTTTGTAACGTTTCGGAATGGAGAAAATCGAGAAAGGACATTATTATTGAGTTCGAGTGTTTCTTTCAACGTAAATATCATAAGAAACTGAGAATATAGCTCGAAACTCCAAAGTCCGGCTCGGAGCACCCGGGTCCGATGGGTAATGAACCAGCCCGAAGTCGGGCACTATCTGTTCCCCGTTACATTTTAGTGAGCGAGTTTGGACATCCTCTCATATAATCCAACTCATTAGAGTCGGATTAGAGGGGTTAGTTTAGAGTTAAGTATAAAAGACTTACATCTTATATATTAAAACAATTCCGTTAGTTATGCTGTAATTAAGTCTAGTCGTTCGTTTTCTATTGAGAGTTTGAAAAAAAATTAATGTAGCAGAAGGGGATTTCTAAATAATACAATTTCAACATTTCAGTTTTGGAATAATATTCCAAAGGGTGTCTTACTCATTTAATATCACGAGCGAAAAAGGTTAGAACTGGAAAGATGAGTAACAGAGATTAGTGAGAAAGAGAGACGAAAAGATTGATAGAGAAGATTTCATCAACGAAGAAGAAAAAGATAGAACCATCAACCGAATAGAGTATTTCTGTAAATCAAATCGTTGAAAATGCCTACCTTATTTAGTGGCTATGAAACTACACATTTACTCGTCTTTATAGGGGTTGCAATTGCTTTATGGTGTGTTTGGATGGCGGAATCATGAATCCGCGGATTCATGAGTCCTTGGGATTCATGATTCCACGGATTCATGAATCCAAGTAATATTTTTTGGTTTGTTTGGCAACTAAGAATCCTATGATTTATTTTTATTGAGTATTTTTAAACGTCTTTAGAAAAAATATGATTTTTGAAAAAAATAATGATTTTGAAAAAAAATAATGATTTTGTAGAAGGAAATATTTTTTTGTTGATTTTAAGTTTGAAATTTAGGTTCACTAATCCAAAATCCTAGCAAATCCTAGGGGGTAGGGTGGGATTTTGGTCCAATACAAATTTTGGAATTAGGAATCCTTAAGATTTAAGAGTCGTAGGATTCTTGGTAGCCAAACAAACCAAGGATTCATGATTCCTACCAAATTCCACTTTTGATAGGAATCCTACTTAGGAATCCTGCAACCAAACACACCATTAGTTTTTTTTATGTACCTAAACCTTAACCTTAGATCTAAGGGTGTTTGTTGGATCAGTAATGGTATTTTGGGGTTATCCGTAGGACGATAGCCAATTTAGAGTGGTTTGTTTAGTTAGTTTCTCAAACCGTTGGAAACCCTTCATGGATTGGTTTTATTCTAGATTTTCTTGATATGATAATTTATTCTAGTCAAACAATTTATTCTCGACATATGATAAATTATTATAAATCAAACATTGTCTTCTTCTTGGAAAACATCCGTCCTAAATTGAAAAGATTAATCACTCGCAATTTAAAAGATAAAATCAATTCTATGTCAGTTAAATAGCTAGGAGCCCAATTGTTCATTCGTCATCGTAAAATTTTTATTTTCTCTTAATTGCTTGATTCTATAAAAAAATCTTTCTTCGAGGCAGAATAAGTACATGTCTCACTTCAACAAAAAAAAAAGTACATGTCTCAAGTTGGTCGCTCCATAGTCGTATCGACTATAATAACGACCATCCTTAGATTCTAGATGCAATGTTTCGCTATTCCAAAGAGAATTTGCAAATGCATAGAGTCCATCCAGCGGGCTTTCTAGTAAGGAAGATCTGAAAGAATATATGCAATCTGAAATCGATGGGGGTCTATATTTTGAAACCTTCAAAACGAGAACTAAGCTTTTCTCAACAAATTAGCTTGGAGATTAAAAACAGAAAATAACACTCACTGGGTCCAGTTTCTTAAAACAAAATATTTCCAGAATTCATATCTCTCGGACACGACAAAAGAATCAACATTAACAGACCTGAAAAAAACATCACATATTTTCTTCATTTTATCAATCAAAATTATATACGGGAGATTGATGATGTTAAAAACATGAACGTATGGTAAATATCTTAATTAATGAATCGTGGTAAGTGGAATAACAACATTATAAAGGACAATTGGATGAACACATTGCTCTCATCACTAGTTCCATTACAAAAATCAAAATAGAAAAGGATAAGATGAAATGGGACCTCAACAAAAATGGAAATATCTTCCATGTAAACGTACATTCAAAACAACAATAACGATATAGGACAAAATGTTAAAAAGAATTCTTGTGACATCTAAAGGTTATACCCAAAATCAAACTTTTTTTTATGGAAATGTTACACACGGACTCTTTTGATATTACAAAGAATAGCAAAATATATTGGTCAGTCTAGCATATGTAAAACCTGTAATACAATAGTGCAATAGAAACAATTGGTCGTGCTTTCCTACCTTGTGATTACAAACTGAACATTTGGTTTTATTCCCTCAAACAAAATATAATCTCTCATGGAATGGATAATCACATTGAATTTTGGAAATATAAAAGAGATGGAAACTCACACGTCTTTCTTTTCAATCATCATATCCTTTCGATGATTTGGAAAACTACATGCAACATTCTTTTCAAGAACCTCAGAGCAAGTCCAATGTTGGGAACGAACTCCCAATTTTGAGAGTCCCTGAATTTTTTAACTTCAATGTCGAACTTCCAACAGAGGTTTTCAAATCCAAGTTATGTATGTATGGGATGTACGTGGGTCGGATTTTAGTTTCAATTTTCAACCATGAAATTATTGGCTCTAAATTAAAATTTTGATCACTTCCAGTTCAAATAATAAATTGACAAGAAAAAAACTGACGAATTTTTCAAAATTATTTTTTAATGAAATAAATATTTTGATCACTTCCAATTACGAATAATAAATTGACAAGAAAAAAAAAATAACATTTTAAGAAAAAAATTCAATTTTTTTTATGAAAAGTGGTCCCCTAATTTAATGTTGAGAGTCCCCAACTAGCCGATGCGGACTCCCAACGGTAATATAGTGGGGTTGGGAGCCCGGGAGGGTGGGGCTCCCACCCCTGGGCTCCCCGGTTGGAGGGGGTGAGGGCTCGGACTGGACTCCCAAATTCAAATTTGGGAACCCAACCCCATATGCTTTGGAGTTGCTCTTATATACATTTCACGGAAACAGTGCACCAGATTTTCGTTTTCAGTTAATTCCTCCTCATCAAGAAATAAATCCAGATTACATGAGAAAAAATCTCATGTCAAACGACTCTCATGGAATCCTCCTCCAATCAAATTTTACAAAGATAAATATAAATCCAACTTCCGAAACAAACGAGAAGTAGGAAGTGTCCTCATTATGAACGATCAAACATCTGCAGTCTTCCAAGCAAAATCTATCAAGACGAGAGTCAAAATTATTGAGGAAGGGGAAGCAAAGGAAATCTTATAAGAAATCAATCAATGGACAAAATCTTTAAAGCTATACAATATCATATCTAAAAGGAGATAATTAAGCAATCATAAACCGATTACAAGAAAGACGAGTAAATACTAAATACCCACTGGATCTCACAAGCTACCAATTCGACAAATAGAAAATATATTGTTAAAGCATACTTATAATATAGCAAATAGAGAGCGAGTATTTATCCATCTGAAATGACTTGGAATCATGAATTCCCCGGCATTAATTTCTTGTAATCTTTTTGTATGTTGGACTTTTAGTTGGGGAAGTTTTATAGGCACCTCCCATAAGTGTTAAAAATGACTCCCATAAGCGAGACGTTTTTAAAACTTCCCTTTCAGACTTTCAGTTATAATATATCTCACTTGACAAAAAAAAAATTATAGGTTTTTTGAGAGTTAGAATATAATGCAAGTTACATGTAGTTGATTAATTAAAAAAGATCATCACTAAGTATGTGTCTTACCAAAAAAAAAATGGTTGGTACTTGAATAAATAACGAGACAAATTTAACGAGTAGTGTAAATGATGATATCCATGATTACTATACTGGCTTTTCAGAATGTAAGTGATAATAATTATGTAATCTTGGACTTAAAGTTTGGTTTTCCCCCATACTTTTTAGTTTCTTCTAAGGCACTTTCCTCTCCTACACTTACCAAAAATATTGTTCTTTGAAAACTGAAAATTTTCTATTGTCTTTTCAGGCCTGGATGACCTCCAACAAAGCACCACCATTGACCATTATACTGTATATGTCCAATCCCACACAATATTATGTGTAATATTTTCAACAAAAAAAAATGTATTATGTAATATTTATATATACGATTAAATGATTAATGCAGAAAAATGACTTTTAATTGTATCATATCTATCTAGAAAAAAAAAGAAGTACATGGAGTATGTATACTTTGGACAAGGAAATTCCGTGGGCACTTCAAATATTGGGTTGAAAGATAACAAAGATTTAGGGTGGGAAGAAATTAGTAGGGGAAATGGGTTGGCGGGCCGGCCCGAGAAATACGTGTCTGGCCCAACCGACCTAATATTTTGACAGGCCAAGTCGGCATGTGGATTTGCCCGAGCCGGATTGAGATAACCTTCTGGCCCATTGGCCAAGGTATGTGGTCTGAGCCCGAGACGTGACCCGACCCATTTAAAAGTCTGTCAGAGCTAGGGGTGTACTCGAGTCGAGCCAAGCCGAGTAGTAAGATATTCAAGCTAGGTTCGTGTATTTGACTGTTTGCTCGAACTCGAGCTCAAGCTCGTTCGAGTAATTATACACTTGTTCAAGCTCGACTCGTATGAGTTCGAAAGAGTTCGAGCTCGAACTCTCATTGTTTTAAGCTCGTTTATAAAATTACTTCAAATTAAAACAACTTTCTAAATTATCAAAATACTTCAATGATCATTTGTCACATATAATAATAATGATTAATGATTCATATTCTAATAATTTTTTAATGGTTAAACGAGTTGTTCACGAGTAGCTCGCGATACACTAAAGAATGATCAAGCTCGGCTTGTTTACAAAACCGAGTATGATTTTGGGCTCGTGTTAAGTTCGTACTCGTTAATCTTCGAGTCGAGCACGAGCAATAGTCGAGCCAAGCTCGAGCAGCTCGTTAAAAGCTCGGTTCGTGTACACCCCTATGTCGAGCCCAATTACATTATTTTCTTTTTCTATTTTTCACATATCATACTAAATATATGTATATGCCTCGTATAATGTATATGCATTATATATGCATCAAGATATTATATGATTAACAATATCATGATTATTGAAATACAATTTATGATGCCAAACAAACAACGATATTGTGTATTTGTGTCGAAATATTATTTTATCTCTCTAAAGCATCTAACAACGATTTATTTTACAATTTAAAGTATGAATTTGACCATTAAGTTATTTTAAATTACATTTGACTACTTTAAATATCATTTCTAACACATGTGACTTTATAAAAACATGATTGTGACTATATTTGATTCCCCAAAACACTATGGTGACCATAGTGGATTGTGATCTTATATTATTGTGTGACATGGTTTGTTTAAAAAAAACATGTGGGCTGGGTGACCCGTCTGGCTCTTGACTAAATAGTTTTGGGTTCGGGCTAGGCCACGATATCTGTTGTACGGTGTGGGCTGCCTATGTGCCGCCTTGGATGGAACTTGGGCAGGCCAGGCGGACCATCCGGCCCGTTTGAGACTACTAGCAGTCTAGCACAAATAGTTGAAGCAAAAAACTGAAAGAAAATCCCACAGGTAGTTAGGTACCCATTGATTCAGCTGTAGGCACTACCTAGTGTTTTTAGGCTTTAAGTCAAAGGCACCCGTTGAGGTGAGCAGCCACTTCCCTGGATGGAGCCGAAGTTGCGTCCAAGCTAAGAAATTACAGATCTGGACTTTTATGTTAAAGATGCGAGGCTGCCTACCCAAATTTGGTTTTTCGCTCGCATAGGCTGAAACCAGGTAGTGCTATAGACCACTTCAAAAAATGGCCAGGTGACTGACTATAAAGGATCTAGGGTTTATCTACAGGCACTATGGAGTACATTCGTGAAGTCCAGGCTCCATATTTTGTAATTTTGGATGAGAGCGCGACTCGCGAGCTCCGGTTAGTGAAGTAGGTGCGTGCTTCACTTGGAGTTCCAATGTTCCAAGTCGAGCACTTGAGGCTGCCCTTGACCCATACGTCAAGGCGCATGGATGAGTTTAGAAAAGTGACAAGATGTTCAGCTGTTTAGTCTTTCGTGTAGGTTAGGAGTAGACTTTGATTTGTAGCCTCTTCTAGCATTACTCATTGTTTTTTCTATTTTCTTCACTTTTTCGAATATCTTTTTCTACTCTCTAAACCAATTTCTTATATTGTTAAAAAACTTGTGAACTTCTTCCTATTATCCATTGTGGCCGCTTTTTAATTCGTCAAATTTATCAATTAATCTCGTCTTCTCCTCGAGAATTGGGGTGGGGGAAGTATCAGAGAATTTCGAAAACATTTGCAGTTTATATTAATCTAGTGGTGCCTTTATAGTTTCCTAATGTTGTTAGTTTCCGATGAAGGTTAGGTTTACTATGAGAGAATTTTTAAATGCACTCACCATTTTTTGTTATATACACTCCCATGACCCATCAAAGACATTTTTCATTAGATAAAATAAACGGTGTGAACTATGGATTTAATGAATACAAATTCGTTCGATCACGAAATGTTGTGATCCACCATGACTTGAAAAGCTCTGGAAGTGGCGCATCAAAATTATAAAACTACATAATTATTAACTATTAAATTTCTTCATCAAAAAAAAAAACTATTAAATTCACTTTTTATATGCTAAAGTCTAAAGGACAAGGGGTTGAATAAAGATAGTAGTACATTTTTTAGTGAACTGTCTTTGACTTCAACTTTGAGTTTGATTGTGTCTAATAAGTCTAACTGTCTATTCCTGTCTAACCAATTAACATCACAATTTTGGCTGTGGGAATCTTTCCTTTTTTTCATTTTTGGCAGTAAAGAAGAGCTCAAAGCTTTAGACTCTTGATTGTTGTTGGAGCCTCTCGGTTCGGGTATTATTGATACGGGTTAAACCCGTAACCCGATCTTCCTACAACTTCAATAAAATGTCTCTTATGGAGATTTTCAGGGATTTTTTTTTTGATGAAATGATTTTCAGGGATTTGTGTATCAGAAATTTGATTTTATCCATGCATAAAATTAAGAGAGGAAAATTATAAGGCCCAAAATTCGGGTCAAAATATCAAATAAAGTCCAACCCGGAATAATAATGCAAAAAAAACCCAAAATTTAAAATTACAAAACATTCATGAAAATTTCTGAACAAAACACAGTTTGCTCTCAACAATTTTGTATTTGCTCTCAACAATTTTGTAAATGTATGAACAAATTTGTTTTTGTTCACACATAATTATTTATATTGTCACAGTTTCAAAAGTGTTGTAACAGTTTCAAAAGTATTGCCAACAGTTTAAAAATTGGGTTTTTTTTACATTATTATTTCTGAGTGGGTTTTTTTTCGTATTTGGGCCCAAATCTTGGGCTTTTCTTACATAGTTCCTAAAATGAATTTGACTTTTTGTTGTGTTATTATTATGCTTATTTTAAATACTTAAAATACAAATATAAGAAGTATAAATAACAAAGTTATCAATAGAAGAATCTATATGAGAAATAAAAATTTCATGAAAAAATCTATGATAGATCAATATTGGATTAGATCTAGTTTAATCTAGTTAATGAAAATCTAGAAAAGATTGAAATTTTACTTGTTTAATCAACTTAATTGTCCTCACTTGTGGTCCATTTTGTTGTTGTAACTTATCACTTGCAAATACAAAACTTAATAAATAGAAAAAAGATAAAAAAAATAAAGAGATTCTGTTTTGTTATTCTTTTTTGGTATTCTTTCATCTTTTCCTTTTTTTTTCCATTTGCCACCGATAATAGATGCTCATCAACGCAGACCGAATTTGTAGATGATTTCGATGTATCGATGTAAGTTCTTTTTCCACGCCTATCACTTAGAAATTTTAAAGTAAGAAGTTAGAATAAAGAGTTCGAAATTCGACCGTTCTTGACAAAAAAGAATTATTCATTTTTGTTTTTCTTTTCACCAATTAATGATGGGCTTCTAATTCTCTCAGTCGAGTTCACACTAGATCCGTATTTTGTTAGTTACTCTTTTTCATTTTTCAATCAATTATTCTTTTTTATATGATAGCAAGGCATCCGTTATCAACCGAAAGATATTATTTGAGGTATCACTTTAATCATTTTTTCTAGCATCAACTATTCATGAAAAAAAGTGCGTTCAAGATGACATAAAAAATTCGCATAAAATTCAGAGTCACGTACTCATATACCGCATGTTAAACCCACATAGTAATCCACAAATACTGTATAGGTAGAATATATCTTACTAATATATAATAATGTATGTTGGTAAACTTAAAATATCGGATTCAGATCAATTAATATAAAATAGAAAAACAATCGTAAAATTCCAAAAAATATTTCTAGTTTATTTGGTGTCAATTTTGTACTCCATATAG
Source organism: Eschscholzia californica (assembly GCF_041429995.1). Taxonomy (NCBI): domain Eukaryota; kingdom Viridiplantae; phylum Streptophyta; class Magnoliopsida; order Ranunculales; family Papaveraceae; genus Eschscholzia; species Eschscholzia californica. The sequence goes on along the minus strand of NW_028238420.1, from coordinate 36,534,421 downwards.
TTTATGAGGTTGATAGGTGTCAATGTGTCATTAATCTAAATTGATTTTTTTTGTTAAATAACAAAATTTGGGTTGGATACAAAGATCTAGGAAATCAAAAGAAAAGAGAATCGGCGATTGTGTTACCACAAAAAAACAACATTTATTAGATTGATGAAGATTGAGATGAGTTTTCTTGCTTTCATTTCATCTCTCTATTCTTGCGTGTTCAGTTTCACACTCATAAACATGCAAAATAATATCTCCATTCTTTCTCTTCTTCCTAACTTCCTGGAGGATAGTATTTCAAGAAGATATGCATACACTTTCTCTCTCCTAATCACCCAAATATCTATCATCTATTCTTCTTATAGGATAGATAGATATATGTGAATATGTGATCTATTAATGGCCAATTATATCTTGACAATGTTTTGCATCAACAAGAAATATTAATGGAAGTGTATGTTTTTGGTTCTCTATGCTGTGCCATATATCTTTTATTTCTTTTATTTTTCCTATGTAATTTAAAACAAAAATTAGGTACGTAACTCACATTCGACGAAAATTTGCTTATTACGCCATATAATGAGGAGTTTACCTCATAAGGGTCTGGGTTTTATACAACAAACAATGAATTAAACACTTGACATATTCCTCAAGGATCTGTCAATCGTTCTATTATTTAAACCTACCCACGTACTATTTAGCAATAGTGTCACGTATAATTCTGAATAGTGGAGAACAATAATTTTTTCACAATCATTTTCTAGATTGAAGTCCTCAAAGAAACACTATTTAATTGTGGGTCTACCAAGAATTAATGATTTTTGACATTGTCTATTTATTATCAAATGTGAGAGTACAACTAGATTTAGATACAAAAAAAAAAAGAGAAAAGGGAAGTTTTAAAGTTTTCTAGTCCTTTTTAGGTAATTAACACTATTCTGTCACGTTTTACACCTAATTTTCTAGGATTTTTGAGCTAGGGGTCCAAAAAGAGGGGGGTAAAAGGGAAAAAAATCCTAAGTTGCCTAAAAATTCGGTGCAGGTCCTAATGTCAGGGAAAATATATATTTTTTTTCTTCCTTTCATGCCCCTCGACTTGACCCAGCCCCTTCTCTCTCCCACGATTTTTGAGGGATCATTAAATACCCGCCCACATCTCACAGGCCAATCACATCCTTCCTTCCATTTCGCGCCAACCTGCTTCTTCCTTCTTTCCTTTTCTTTTTCTCTCTAAAATATCCTCCATTAATCCTGAGTTTTCCGCCCATTTTGCCAAAAACTTTGGCGAAATTTTTGGGATCCCGCTCTTTCTTTATTGATCACTTTCAAAATCTTTCAAAAGTTTTTAAATTTCATCCTCCAACCTATTTATACCACCGACTGTCTTAATATCTTCCAACCAGAATCTGCTCTTATCTTCCAACCTTTTCAGGTAATGCCTCTTAAATGAGCAAATCCTATTTGTCTTCAATGATAGACTTTAAGGAAGCTGAATATTCCATTTGTTCTTTTAAGAAAGATGATAATGCCATTTGTAAATGAACAACTACTCATCTAAATCTATGTTCAAACTTGGACATTCCAAAATGACTGACAAAGTGAAAGGATTTTTTTCTTTTCTGTACATTATCTTTTCATACCTTCTTTATTTTTCTTTTCCCTACAGTATACAATGGATATTGAAGGAATGCTTTCTGGGGACATTGTTGCACGACGTCCTCTCTGGTGAAACAAACTTCAACTTAGTTGTAACAGTAAAGAATGGATATTGAAATTTTTCAGCTTCTTTTCTGTACATTATCGTTACATACCTTCTTTATTTTCTCTCTCTATCCAGGTTGGAGCGTGATTTTTTCGGCTATACTTCATCTACTTCTGCTGCAACATCATCTGAAATGATGAACCACAATCAAGTATCTAATAAGTAAGTTTGGAACTAATTTTAACTTTACTGTTTCGTTATTGTTTTACTTAAAATTATAATTTGGTGAGTACACATTTTCATTTACCGGAATCCAAACTCTGGTGAGTACATATTTTCATTTACCAGGAACAAAACTGTTTCCTTACCTAATAATAATTTACCTGTGCCATTTATATGAACCAGTAACAAATGTCTAATAAGTATGTGTGGAATTCATTACATATTGTTGTTTGTTGTATACTTATAACCATCTCTTACTTTACGGTAAATAAAAAAAGTTTTCTGGTTCAGTATACATGAATACTTAAAGTTTTGATGAGTACATATTTCTGTTTACCGTAAAAAAAATATTGTCAGTAAATATTTTTGTTTACCGAAAACAAAACTGTTTCCTTACCTAAATTAAATTTTCTCCTGCCAATGATATGTTTTTCTTGTATTGATATTTAGTTTATTTTTCTGATTTATCCGAAAACAAAATTTTTCTGAGTAAAGAGTTTTATTTTGTGCAGTCTCCCACGGGATTTTTCAAGAAATTCCTCTCTCTTGGTTGAGGATGCATCTACTGCCATTGTCAGGGTTGAACCTCTAAGGTCTGCTAGCTGGCCTGAGGTGTTTACACATTTGGGGCAGGAATTCCCTGGAGGCGCCAACGCCTTTCGAAATGCACTTGGACGATATTCCATAAAACACGGGTACAATTTTAATTATTTGAAGAATGATCTTAATCGTATTACTTGTGTATGCAAATCCCCAAAATGTTCTTGGACCATTCACGTTGTGGCTCCTCTGAAGTCAAGGTCAATGTTTGTTCTAAAAGCTTACATCCCTGTGCACACATGTCAAGACTTTATAATGTCAGAGAATAAGCCAAGATTATCAACCGAAACTGTTAGCTTATTAATAGTCGATGACATTAGGGAGAATCCGACCAAAAGTACTAAAGACATTGTCACATCTTTCAAGAAAGACTATGGAATTCAACTCAGCTACTACTATTCATATAAGGCTCGAAACAGGAGTATTTCTTTGGCCTATGGGGAGGAAGCTGATTCTTATGCCAAATTCAACTGGTATGTTGATGCCCTATCACGTTCTAACCCTAATAGTGTAATTGATCTTCAAGTTGATAAAGATTCCCACCGTTTTGTTCGAATATTTATTGCTCTTGGAGCATGCATCCAAGGTTTCAAGCACTGCCGCCCATTGATATTTGTTGATGGTACTTTTGCGAAAACGAAATACAATGGGTGCATTCTTGCAGCTGTAGCGAAGAATGGCAATGATGGTAAGTAATTTACCAATATTTTCCGTCCGGTACACATTTTTATTTACTGGCTTTTTTGTTATTTCCTAACCTAAAGATTTAGGCTGAAATATTAATTAATTTCTTGTTCTTCCTACTGCTATATGTACTTTGCAGGTTTTTTGTTCTCGCCTATGCTGTCGTTGATGTAGAAAATGATCAAAACTGGACCTGGTTTTTTTGTAACTTGGCGAAAATGGTTGATATTAGTGAGTCTTTGACTTTTATGTCGGACATGCACAATGGTATTATAAATGCAGTTTCGAACATTTTTCCAATCGCGCACCATTCAGTTTATGCGTTTGGCATTTAAGAAACAATTTGAATGTACGTGTAAAGAATGGTGCGAAGAAGTCAGACTATTTCCAATCCCTCATGTTTAAGGCGGCTAGAGCCCTTACTATATCGGATTTTCAGAAGTACACTTCTGAACTCGTAGTCATGGGTGGTAATGCCGTGGATGCATTTCTTCACTCTGTAAATCCGGAACATTGGGCTGATGTTTTCTTTCCAGGAAAAAGGTACGGTTTAATATGTTCTTCGCTCTCGGAATCCTTCAATTCGTGGATAAGGGATGAGAGAGTTCTTCCAATAACCGTAATGCTAGATATGTTGAGGATTAAAATTATGAACATGATGAATGCAAGAAGAACTGAGTCGGCAACTTGGGACTCTTTCTTGTGCCCTAAGGTCAACGAAAAAATGCAGTCTAGATTCAACGTTGCCTGTAGCTGAAAGTGCATACAATCAGGTAAATTTGTGTATGAAGTAATGTCCATGCCGAGTCACTCTGTGGACCTTGGGGTTCTTACATGCACATGTCGTAAGTGGCAAGTCCAAGGTATCCCTTGCGAGCATGCCATATTGTGTATTAAAGTGCATGGAGGTGATTCATCATCCTTTTTTGATCCCGCTGTTACAACGGATGCATACTGTAAGACTTATAGTCATTCCATAAACCCTGTCCCATCTTTCGATCAACCAAAAACGTTTGAGGAAGCCAGCAAGATACTTCCTCCTTTAACCAAGAAACGTCCGGGCAGACCACGTTCTGTAAGAATTGAAAGTTCTGAAAACTTTAAAAAGAGACAGCGGATATGCGGTAGGTGTAAGAAGCTCTCTTATCACAACCGTGCTTCGTGCAACGAAGCCATTTAGTGATTAAAATCGTTTTTATATCAGCAACAAAAACTAGGGGCACTCTACAACTTTGAAAAGCATTTACAGTGTTGGAGCTTTTCAAATTTTTGAAGAGAGTCATATTTTAGCCTTGTGCTGCTTTGATTTTTTTGTATCTTTTGTCGAACTTAATGTATTTGTGTCTAAAGTTAATGTATTATATTATATTTTGTTAATGTGTATTGTGCCTGAACATAATGCATTACATGAAACTTTTAGTTTTGTCCAGTACATTTTTTAATTTACCAGAAAGTTTAAGTTTTGTCCAGTACATTTTTTTATTTACCAGAAAGTTTAAGTTTTGTCCAGTAAATTTTTTTATTTACCGGAAAGTTTAAGTTTTAATTTCCAGTGTTCAGAATATATTTTTTCTAAGTCTAGTCGAGTACATATTATTATTTACCGAAAATTATTTTATGTTTTGGAAAAATTTCTAAGTTTTTTTGGGAAAAATTTCTAAGTTTTTGGGAAAAACAATCTTCTGCCCACGCTTGGGAAAAACAATATGTACTGAATATATTTTTTCTAAGTCATGTCGAGTACATATTACTATTTACCGAAAATTATTTTATGTACCGATAACTGTTTTTCTTCCAGCGATTTTTTCTAAGTTTTGTCTAGTAAATTTTTTTATTTACCGGAAATTATTTTTTTCCCCGGGATTTTTTGGGAAAATTTTCTAAGTTTTGTCGAGTACATATTTTTATTTACCGGAAAGTTAAATTTTTCCCGGATTTTAGAATATTTTTTCCTAAGTTATGTCCAGTACATATTTTTCTTTACCGGAAATTCTTTTTTTTCCCGGCATTTTTTATGAAAAGTTAACAAGTTTTTTCCAGTGAAAACATATTTTTGACTAACAAAAGTTTCACATAAACACAACCATAAGTTTTTCCAGTACTTAGTAAAACTTAAAAAATTTCACAATAACAAAACACAAACATAATTTTCACATAAACAACTACTTATGACCCTTCATTTATCATCCTTCTCCATACCTCCTTTGATTCATCCAAAATTTTGAAAGTTACTTCTACCCTCTTTCTTCTTGCTTTGTCTGCATAAGTTTCCAGCTGCGAGCAGGACCCCGAAAAATTGGACTGGTTGCTTATGTTGAAGATATCCTCCAACTGGAGCATTACGTAGAGTCCACAGTCTGGACGGTTTGATTCAAAAATAAAATGTGAGTTTAAAGAAACTTAATAACTACTAAAGTAAGGAAGCAAATTTTAGACTCACCTATCCCCTTGCTGAGGGCAGTCAACCTCCTTTACAAAGGATATCTTTTTCGTCATCCTTTCTTTAGCGTATTGCCCACTTTGTTTGCTTGTGCCCACTTCGTTTGCGTGTGCACTTCATCTTTATCAATGTTTCTGCCAGCTGCGATGCAAATTTCTTTGCATTATTGTTGCATTGGTTAGCCAGGTTAGTGTCACACTGCAAAGAGTTGTAGTGCTTCCATTCATTTTCTTCGAATTCATAGACAAGCAGAGTCCAATGATGACCCTCGAATGAGTCATCTGTGTACGGCGTATTCAGTGGCGCACACAACGTTGTAGTATGATCTTTGATGTATTGCGCTTCCAGCCGCTGATTTAAATTGACCTCAATACTTGCCTGACTCCGCTCTTGTTTGATCAAGGTCTGCAAATCGTTATATATTAGACTACTATTTACTCAACACCATTTAAAAATGAATTATATATTTGACAAGGACACTTACAAAAAGCAATGAAGATAGGAAAATAACTTCTTTGTTCACGTCTCTGGCGTCCTGTGCCAGGTGGTCCTCAAACCAGTCTATGATTTGCGAGTCACATCCCCGATTCATCATAAGTTCATCCAAATCTTTCGCTTTCAGGCAATGTTCTTTGTTCTTGTTCCACACTTCGAGGCTGTACATAGAATTCAATCCAGCCACACAATTATTTTCCAGAAAGATATACATTTACTACACAAATTGTTTACCATACATTTTTTTGTTTACCAGACATTTAATTATTTACCAGTTGCTGAGTTATTTACCTTGTCCACCCGTATGTCATGAATTCTAGCATTAGTGATTTTTCTTTCTCTTGGACGTAGGGCCATAACCCTCCCATTTTCCAGTTACTTATTGGTTCTTTCACTTGTTTCTTCATTGTTATCGACTTTATATCAATCACAGGGAATTTAATGGCAGCAGTTGCTTTGGATGGTTGTTTTCGTGTTCTGGGATTATCCTTTACCCTTTTGATAAGAGATGTTGGTTTAGCAATTGACCCTTTCTGTGTCTTCGATACTACTCGTTTTGGAGGGCTGACGTGCGGTGATGTAATTTTTCTACTTGTTCCAACATGATCCAAGTTTTTGGATACTTCTTCCACCGATGCTCTCCCCATTTCTGCAATATCGGAGAAATTCTCTTCAGCTGTTTTACAAACCTCATCTCCCTTCTTCTCCATGTCCGGCTGTGGTGGTGGAGTCGATACAACAATTTGCGTCCCAGATCAAAACTTGGGAAATCATTGGTATCATCCTTCATACTCTCTGTCAAATAATGTATATTCAGAAAAATAATGTTTTAACAAACTCGGAAACTTTAATTATTTCACCACATAATTTGCCAACATTACCTCTCTTGTAAGGCATCTCTTTTTCATAAGTATCATCCACCCACCCTGGCTCCTCACTTGACAAATTGATTTGAACCTCATCCTCATCATCCATCTCAGCATCGCCTTCATCATTCAGCTTGCCTTTCTTTTCTTCCTCTCCCTCATCGCCTTCATCATATAGCATACTTATTATACTTTCTCAGAATAAAAAATAAAGCTGAAAAAGAATAATATTTACTGAGAATATAAAGTAAAATAGAAACTATTTCATTACCATCTTCATTGCCATTGCTATCATCTTCGTCACTGCCTTTAAGTTGATACTTATTACTCTGATCATTTTTCTTGTCCTTCCTTTCATCTTTCTCCTCTTTCTCATTTTCCTCTTTGCCACTTTCATCCTCGCTTCCATCTTTCTCCTTTTCATCTTCGTCACTGTCATCATCTTGTTCCTCATCATCATCTTTCTCATCATCTTCCTCATCATCTTTTTCTCTACCCTCATCCTCACTTTCTTCTCCTTCCTCATCTTCTTCTCCCTCTTCATCATCTTTTTCTCCACCCTTTTCCCCCTCATCTTTCTTGTCTTTCTCTTTCTCCTCTGTCTTCCCTTTCTCCTCTTTCTTCTGTTTCTCTTCTTTCTCTTTCTCCCCATCTTTTGGATCTTCCATCTTACTCTTTCCCTTACGCCTCTGTGCGTGTAGCTCCTCCACATTATCCGCAACCTTGATCAGACCATCTTCTCCTCTAACCTGTTCTTCTACAGGAACTAAAAATGTTTGAAGGAGTGCCTCATATGCTTTGTAAGAATCATCCCTATCCTCGCACGCTTCTCGCAGTTTTTCTTTAAGTTCAGCATTTTCTTTTTGTAGCTGTTCAATCTTGAGAAGCAATTCATCTACCACTTCTGTGTTCTTTAGGGCTGACAGCAACTCTTTTTCTTAATCATTTGGTGGGTACACCAATGATTCACTAACCTGATTTAATGTACAATAAACGAAATTATTTACCAGGAACTAAACATTTACTAGAAAATATTTTATTTACCAAGAACAATACAATTTAATGGTTAATTTTTTATTTACCAGAACAAAACAGTTTCCTATTAACACTGATCAAATGTATACCTGTTCTGCAGTAAGATTTGCAAGCTTCTGGTCAAATGTATCATCTATATTTGTCAAAGACCACCTCACGATCCTAGGCACCTCATCCCTAAACCTCTCTTCTCGATCAAAACATAGAGTATGCTCGCAAAACCACAGCTATAAAAAACATAGAGTATGAGAGACATGAAGTTAAGTTTGAATTTAAATGATAAAAAACATACTCACATGAAGTAATACAAGGCATCCTGAAGCTTTCAGTGGGTCGTTGGGGTACTTATTGATTCGATCAATTAGGTATGAGTGCACTGCTGTTGGCCAACACAAAGTTTGAATTGATTCCATTGATTGCAAGTTGAAGAGAATACGCACTGGAACCTTGTAACCTGATAGCGGAGCAAATAAAACATTTGCAGAAATAGACATGATGATCAGCCTGATCACATCCATGTCATCTGCCTCTCCGTTGACAGCAATTCTCAGGGCATTGGATATTTGTATGCATGATACCATTCCAGGGATTTCACCGAAGTACTTCATACAGAAGTCGATTTCTGGCTGCTTTAGTGATCTATTTTTAGGGAAGATTTCTCTCTCCTCTCTTGACAATGGCATTCCTAGAATTAGGGCCACATCTTCAGGTTTCACTTGCATTTCTTTCCCCGCCAATGTAAACTTTTCTGTCGAACTAGAATAGAGGCAGAGAATTTCAAAGATAGCCTTGTTGGGTTTGTTTATGTTATCCCAATCTATTTTGTCCTCAACAAAAGCCATCACCAAATTTTTAAATGGAGTAGCGGCCAACAACTCTTTCTGTTTAGTCGACATCTTTGAATACGTGGTCTTCAATTGTCTCCATGTATTTCGAAGGGCATACTTGTAAGCCTTCGGCACCAGTGCTGCAAGGTTGGGTGGTCTATTTTTCCGTTCACCCGTTCAGTTTCCAACTTCAGTTTTGGATTTCTTTCCTTTCTTTCTTTTGCTGCTTTCTTCTCTCTCTGGTGCAGCTTTTCTCTTGCCTTTTGCATTGTCTTTTACTTCAATGCTCTCAGTAGTTTCTACCTGTAAAAAATTTACCAACCAGTAAAGACTGTTGTGTCACACATTACAACAAACACTTCAAATGCATGGTCATCTTTACCAGGAACCAAAAAACATTTTCAAGGAACAAAACATTTTCAATGGATATTGACAGTATACAAAATGATTTACCAGGAATAAAACAATTTACTGTACAAAACATCATTCCCATGAACAAATCCCTATCACTTGGAACAAAATAATTTCAGTACAATAAAATATTTTCAAGGAATAAAACATTTTACAGTAAACAAAATTATTTACCAGGAATAAAACAATTTACTGTGCAAAATATTATTCCCATTAACACTAGACAAATCCAAATCACAGTAAAACAAAATATTTTCAAGAATAAAAAACATTTACCAGAAATTTATTTATTTACCAGGAATATTTTCAAGAACAAATTTTTTTTTACCAGAATAAAGAACATTTACCAGAATAAAAAACATTTACCAGAAACATTTTCAAGAACAAATTTTTTTTTTTCAGTTACATACCTTCTTCTTTCTTGGACTAGTTCTTCTAGCCAAAATTTCTGCTATAGGTCTTTCCTTTTCTGATATATCTTTAGTGGAAGTTGGTTCTTTGATACTCACTCCCTTTGATTTCTTGTTTGTATTGTTACTTTTCACCATATCTGCGTCCAAAAAATGAAAGATCATACACAAATTTTATGGTTTCTAAAAACTTCTATCAAACAAACAATAAGAGATTATTTCTATAAACTTTTAGGGTTTCTAAAATCTTGCGTCAAGAAAGAAAGATCAATCACCATATCTGCGTCAGAAATTTAAGATTTTCACAAATTTTAGGGTTTCAAAAAACTTTTATCAAACAAGTTTAGGGGCATGAGATAGAAGTAAAACCTACTTGAATCCCTTCACAAACTTGTAGATTTTTTCTTCAAAAAGACTTTAATCCCTTCCTTTTCTTGAAAAAAACTTGAATCCCTTCAGAAGTAAAAGTTGAAGGACGAAGATGCAGGAGGAAGATGCAGGAGGAAGATGAAGGATGAAGTAAAAGTTGGAGGTTGGAATTTCTTGAGAAGTAGCAAAGTTACCTGGGAATAGGCGTGGGATGGACTCGGTGTGGGAAGAGAGTTAATGTGGAAGTGACCGTTTGCAGGAAACGTCACTTCCGTCCCTCGAATCAGTCAGAAATCGCGCCAAAAAATTCGCCAAATCCCGGTTAATTTTCAATGGCACGGGGCGTAAATTCGATGAACTCGGAGGCTGTTTCCGTCATTTTAAGTCCCTGCCTGACAAATTGGACCTCTCGTTTATTTATGGGCAACCGTGGACGTCCAACCCATTGTGGGCCTCGTTTTGGACGTCCTGCCCAATCCCTCAATTTTCTATTAACAAATGTTGCACCCGGGATTTCGTTAGAATGCTTTTACAATAAAATTTAATTCGGTGTAAATTATCTTTTGATTATTCAATAGGAATATTGATCCATTACAACTAAAAGTAGGGATAATGGTGGGATGACCTTGACTCAAGATGTTGAGAATCTCTTATCACATTGGCCATATAAAAAAAATTACCTACAGGTGATGAGTATAGTGGGAGATATAAATTATGTAATGTGTATGCCAACTCTAAATTGATGAGGTGTAAATGAGGTGTAAGATTCTTTACACAAAGACCCCTTAGCTAGTAAAGCACTTTTCTTAGATGTCTTTTGGAGAACCCAAAATAGTTTTTACAGTCTGTAGTAGTGTAGTCTATGTACATGTGATCAAGAAAATAGAAAGGGGATTTTAATACCTTAATAAAATCAAGAGGAGATCTATTATCACATGTTACTTCTCATTTGACAAAATTTGCACCCTAAATCTTCATGAATGAAAAAAAAATATAAGCACCCTTTAGTTTTTTTTTTTTTGGTGAAGGCAGCTACCCTTTAGTTAAAAGACTATAATAAATCTTGATTTAAACCCCAACTTGTAATTATGATCATAACTTTTACCATGTTTAAGTTTACAAAGGATAAGTGTGATACTTAATCAATCCTTAATTTGATTATTATTGAATTGATTTTAACTAAGAGAACTGAGTTTCAGTTGGAAAACTAATAAGTAGCAAACGGTAATAATCAAATGTGCGGTGTGCAAAATAACCTATAAAAGTATAAAAACAGCAAATAAGAATTTTTTGGAAAGAAGACTACACTAAAATGACATGTAGTCATCTGAGTGTTTAGTCAAAGTACAAAATCTAGATATGCAAATTTTAGTCAGATCTCTAAAATCTAGTTATGAATCAGGAAAAATTATTGTTTAGGGTTGTGACAAGAAAATATTAATATTGTAGGGGTAAGGTGGGTTGGGGGTTTATAGTGAAAGACAGTAGGAGAGAGGAGGTATTTGGTAATTAAGGAAATATATGGAGAAGAGAGTGAGGCTTATGGGGCACGCGAGGTTTGGGGTAAGGGACATTACTAGAAAAAAAAAAAGTTCCCATCTTCTCGGCAATTGTCCCTCCCCACGAAAACTCTCTCTCTCTCTCACACTAGATCTCTCTCTCTCTCTCTACATCTCCCGCCTATAAATTCATCTTTTCTTAACAACCCTCTACACTAACAAAATACCCTTCTTCACAATCTCTCTCTCTCTCTCTCTCTCTCTCTCTTTATCTCTCTTTGAACCATATAGAAGTATGCTTGCACAGGTAATGCCTGAGAAAGCTCTTCAAGGTCTTGGCCATGTCATTATGCCTAAAGAAACTGACATCTCCTCTCCCAGAAGGTCATAAATCTCTCTCTCTCTCTCTCACTCTCAAGATTCCAGTCTTTTGTGTCAATGAATTGATTTTTCCTATCTCAATCTCTAAATTTCTAATTTGCAGCTTAATTTTGATCATTTTGTAGGTTGGAAGGAAAAGTTGCAATAATAACAGGTGGGTCTAAAGGAATAGGAGAAGCAACTGTAAGGCTTTTTACTAGACATGGTGCTAAGGTTGTCATTGCTGATATTGAAGATGAAATTGGAATTCTTCTAGCAAATTCATTATCACCCTCTGTTACATTTGTGCATTGTGATGTTACCCTAGAAGATGACATCGAGAACTTAATTGATTCGACAATTTTACGTCACGGTCGGTTAGACATCTTATTTAACAATGCCGGTGTACTCGGAAACCAATCAAAAAATAAAAGCATAATAGACTTCAATGCAGATGAATTCGATCGTGTTATGCGTGTGAACGTAAGAGGTAGTGCATTAGGTATGAAACACGCCGCCCGTGTTATGGTGCCTAGAGGAACTGGATGCATCATTTCGACTGCGAGTGTGGCTGGTGTCATGGGTGGGCTTGGGCCTCATGCATATACAGCTTCGAAACACGCCATCGTGGGCCTAACGAAGAACACGGCGTGTGAACTTGGTAGGTATGGGATTAGAGTTAATTGCATTTCTCCATTTGGTGTGGCTACTTCTATGCTTGTTAATGCATGGAGAAAGTGTGGAGATGATGAGGATGAAGATGAGTGTATGGGTTTAGGATCAGGACTTTGTGGAGAAGAAGTTGAGAAGATGGAGGAGTTTGTGAGAGGGTTAGCAAATCTTCATGGGGCAACCTTAAGAGCTAGAGACATAGCTGAGGCTGCCCTTTATTTAGCTAGTGATGAATCAAGATATGTAAGTGGACATAACTTAGTTGTAGATGGGGGTGTTACTACTTCAAGAAATTGTGTTGGTTTGTAATAGTAATTCACAAATTTTTGGTTGATGAAGTCAAATAGAAGTATAAAAGAATGTTGTTTGGGTCAATCAACCAATATTACTTGTTCATTTGAAAGTCCTTCATTAATTTTTAATAATTGTTCATTAATGATTCCAAATTCATCAACACAATTGTACTCAAATGTAGGATTAGAAATTACATCTAATTAGGGTTCATTCCAGTTTAGGCCCTTATACAGAAGTGAACAAGAGGATCGTTCGCGCCCTAAATGTTACCTACTTCCATTTTGGCCCCTTTTATCAGTTGCCCCCTTAAGAAAATATAAACTTCGATTCTTTTTTTTCCTACTTCCAATGGTACCTTTGTCCTTTTACTTTTTCTCTTATTCCTTTTTCTAATAGATGTCAGATGTCTGATCGTCAACTACCCTCTTAATATTCGAGGTTCAACGATAGGGTCGTAACTTTAAATAGATTATTGTATTTGCCCCATGCTTTATATCTCTTCTTCTTTTGTCCAATATCGGCTTCATCTATTGCAGTACTCGAGTTCTTTGAACAAAAACTCCCTCTAAAGTAGTATTAATCACTTAACCTGAAGTGTATGATACAAGATCAAGTGAACTTACTATTAAGTTTGTGGCTATCCACTCACAACCAATTGGCAATGAGTGAAGAGGACCTATACATTATATTTTTAGTTGCTAGTTACCTCTTCTCCCATGTGGGACTATTCTCATACATCCCTCACGTGTGGCGTGGTTAGCCTAACACATGTTTTTTTTTTCTGATACCATGTTAAGTTTTTTGCCATCCAACTCAAAACTAATTGGCAATGAATAGAAATGATTTATACATTATATTCTTGGTTGCTAGTTAACCCTTCTCCCATGTGAGACTATTTTCACACTTATGTCGTACAGTGCTTCAAATTTTAGTGATTTAAGACGGGCTAGGCCGCGATGTCATTTAATTTAAAAGATTTAAATAAATGACCCACATTTTAAACATGCAGGTATTTGAAAAAGAGAAAGAAAAAGAAAAAGAGAAGATTCACTCACTTGTGTTTATATTACAGTTCTCCAAAGAATATTTTTTTAAAGTTATTCTTAGTCACAGTTTCTAATGTTCCATATCCATATTTCCAAGTTTAAGAGTAAATTCCTAAATAGCTCATAACTTTTGACTAACCTAACACTTCAGTACTTAGTTTTATCCAATAGATCATGTGATCCCACTCTTCTACCATTAGCCTATAAACTCTTTTCTATTTCTAGTCTTTGTATCGGGTCCCCTGTCCCTTGACCTCCATTAACAGATGCTCCAACTTTTTAGAGAATCTGTCTCTCCTTGCTCTATACCTCTCTATCTTGATTCTCCCTAACTATTCGGAAGCCTATTTCAAATGGAGCTCCTCATTGCTCTGAGCAAGAGAGAAATTACTAAAAGAATGTCGTTGACATAATCTCAGTCCTAAGAACTATTAGAGAACGAGTGGCGTATTGACCCAAATATTTGCCCTACAGGCACACATCAAGGTTGTGAGGTCTCACGCCAAAGACAAAACCATGTATCTTATCCGAGGCAAAAGATCATCAAGAGAATGAGGTTAGGTTGTGATCGGCAGAAGTGAATTACTAGTAACCACTGAATACAAAACATACAAAACCATGTCGGATTCAACGTGTCAAATCACAAACAATAAACAGTCTGAAATTAGACTCGATTCATGGACGTTAAACTAAATTTCATATTTGAACTTAGAAAAAGGAATCACTATGAAATACGAGTAAAGAACCAGCCAAAAAGACCAACACATGAAGAAGAAAATTCTAAGTCATGATATAATTCTGAGAAGAAGTAATGCCAGTAAACAGAAGAAATAAGGTTTTTGATGAAGACAATTATCGCCTTTTAGTTTTCTCGAAAATTATAATTCTGTGATTCCTTCTGTTTCCAAAAAAAAAAGATTACATATGAACTCTCATAAAAAAGAAACTACAACCATCTAACACGATTAACAAATCATTTTAGAACAACATTTTCACAGAAACTTCATAACAGAGAAAGGAGAAGTAAAAAAGAACTGAAATCAAGTGATACTCACATATAAAAAACTTACAATTTTATAAAATAAAATCTTTGACGTGCGGTGGTGACTAAGCATCTCCTCCTCTTTTTATCGACGATAGAAACGGTGGTGTCATAACAATATCATGCTCTTTTGAGGACGATTCTTCTACCACCCTCTGCAACTGACTATGTGGGCTATAATATCCTTTAACTAGTCGATCAGGACTTGGAGAATTCAATATCTGACTCTTAACTGAGCTTGAGCCATTCTGAAGTGGTGAACTAGGAAATGATCTGACATGTACTGATCCATCTTCCCGACGTAAAGGAGATAATACAGGCTGACCATTCTCATCCATTTGCCTTAAATAAAACTTATCTTCGACAATGTCGTAGAAATCGGCAGTTCTCACTTCCTGAGCAAGAGAACAAGAACAGCAGAAGAGCCAGTATGCACAGTCTGAAACTGCTGCATTACCAAAGCAAAATCCACTACCCGGCAAATTGAATCTTCTCCGCATTTGAATCCTCCAGAAACCCCCGTAAAGTAAACCAAAAATACAAAGTACAATTCCTGTTACACCCAATGCGCTTCTAACAGTTTCATCATCGATGTTTAAAGCTGCCAAGTTGAAGATCCAAAATGGGGCAAAACAGAATAGAACAAAAGTAGCAATATGAACATACATGTTTCCGAATCCAAGTCTGTCCATATTCCATCCAAATACACAGAAACTACAGAAAAACGAGAGATAAGCAAGAGAAATATCATCCCAAAAATCAAACAGACCACCTCTCCATTCGGGTGTGTTCTCTATAATCCTAACATCTCCTCTTAACGCAAATGAGAATTTCTTTTGAAGTCTATTCGGCCATATGTGGCTAGATATATTGCTGTCTGTTAGGGGAGTGCCTGGGGCTTCTTGATCCGTTTCGGGTTCATACTCTTTTCCTAGAGGGCTAAGGATGGTGTATACACCGGCAATTGCTGGTGCAGCAATAGCAACTGAGATACAGACAGCAACTCCAATTGGTGGTCTTTGAGATCTCTTATACCCTAAGTTTAATCCACATAATGCGTATTGAGCAAAACAGTTCATATGAAGTAGAATAACAACTACCATCATATGAGCCCATTCATGAGGTTTATACGTGCCATCTTTGCAGTAAATCTTTCTAAGTGCGGAAATATCTTGGGGCCTCCATCTAATTAAAAGTATAAGGTGATGGAATCGTTTCGGATGTTGATATAAACACATAAGAGTAAAAAGTGCATTGAGAATTTGATTATTGACTTCAAACCATACGTTTCTATGAGATTTTTTCGGAATTGCATGATTTAGCATACCTGTCATGACCAAGAATAGGATAGCACCAGAGACGGCGACAACTAAGATCCAAACGAAAAGTGCCATATTCATAGGATTTCTGATCCATTGACTAAAAGCTTTCTTCAAAGTTTCCCAATGAATTTTCCTAAAAGATTCACCGAAACGTTCCCGAAGACCTTGGGGGCTCGTAGAGGAAGGAACGGAACGTGAAACATCATCCTTTTCCTTGGCAAAGCACCAGAACTTGGAAGATGGGGAGGCTAAATTAGGAAAAATTGCACTAAGTTTTCTGAATCCGGCACTGCTAGAAAGACCAGTGTACTTTCCCAATAATAAATTGCGATGTTTCTCTTGACCCAATAATCCCTTTTGAGACGTGGAAATTCTAAGAGGACTTTTTATCTTATCTTCCGAACTAATGGATGCTGTCCCATACTCTAGTTCTTCCTCAACATCTTCCACAACTTTGCCTTTACTTGTTGATACCATGTCTAGTCTTAATCACTACAAAAGAGAAAAGGAAAAAAAAAAAAATTGAATCATATAACTAACCCCGCAAACTGCACCAATTCTCACTATTCTACGACTTTCAGTTTCGGTGAATACAGGAATAATGCAAAGGCACCTCTACAAAAGGGAAAAAATTGAACTAGAAATTGCCATGCTTTTTCATAATTTCAGAGTTCCTTACCACAACGAAATCCTTAGCTTTTCAATTACCACTATTATATTAACTTCCTGTCATTTCGATTCTCTATAATTATAAGCAGGATAATGATTTAGCAAAAATCAAGTTTACATTTTACAATAATTAAGATAATTGACCAGATAATCCAATCTTAAACACCCCTTGATATGAAAATGTGCTTCAGACCATATGAAAAATTGGAACTTTTTTTTTCCTTATCAAACCTAAAACAGTAATGAAAATATACAAATCAAGACCAACTTTTGGCTTCTGCTTTTCCTAATCAGAACCACCACAAAAATAAGATCCAAATCTCAGGTTAACCCTAAAAATTGAAATTCATAAAAGTCCAAATATCACTTTCAAGCCCTAATGAAAGAACCCTACCAACAAAACAAATCTCCTGAACTCATAAAATTTAGTACATCAAGGTATCATACTCTAAATATTTGACTTATACCCACTGCTAGAAATCAAAGAAATCAAAATTCAAGACTCTAGTCAACCCAGAAATCAAAATCTAAAAAAAACCCTAAAAATGATGTTTACCTGCTGCAGTTCAACAAAGATGATGAGAATTTGGTTACGAATGAACTCATTCAGCCATGAAAATTCAACTAAAATTCGTCTCTGAAATTCGTAGAGAGATGAATATGTTTTTTTAAGTTCTTTTGCTTCCCGCAACAGGCTTCAATTATGAGGCACAAGATATTTGTGAATAAAGATTTAGAGAGTAGAGAACTTTTCAAAACTGGGTAAGAAGTAGAAAAGTTTAACTGTCCGAACATGGAAACCGTCGTCTAACTTTCAATGTAACCGCCAATATCTCTAGTCCATTGCAGGTCCCAAGAGTGGAAGGCCGCCCACAACGTATACTCCCCCATACATAGGTTGCAGGTTCGGTTCCATGAAAGTGCAAATTCAGTAACATTAAACTTGGGTATAAATAAAGTTGTTTTTCTCCCTGGAGGTCCCAGGTTCGAATCCCAGAGAAGGTGGAATCTTTGGTTATTTGAATTGGGATTATTAGGGTGTAAATAATGTTGTTGGCCTTTAGGGCATGTTCTAGTTGGGCTATAGGCCCGGTCCTGTTAGTGTTTGAGTGGGCGGTTATCGAGCTTATCACATCTATGATGTATCAAGTGCCAAATGTAACGACATACGTAGATCGTAGTCGACTTCCAAAAAATAAAAAAAAAATAAAAAATAAAAAAAAATAAAATAAATAAAGTTGTTTTTCTGGGCTTCGGACCATTTCATTTCTTCAAGCTTTAGGTCATTTAACTCGTCGAGTTTTGGGCCAGTAATATTTCGATAGTTATCGTGTTTATCACATCGTATCGATGTATCAATGCTTTTGTAATTGCCATTGTAGTCAATATAAAAAGAAAAAAAAAAAGAGTGGGGAACCCTTTGAGTGGAAATTTTACTCTGATACAAAATTGCTTCTTTACTCATTCATGTTTGGGTTTACGTCCATTTTCAGCTCCTAATTTTGTAACCAGCTAGCCGTTTTAGTCTCTATAAGTGTTCGACAGTTCGTTTCAGACTTAATAGACTAAACTTTTGGTTTTTCATTATCCACCTCAATCCTTTTTCTTCCCTCCACATCATCCCCTCACTCCACATCATCAAATACTCTCTCCCACCACGTCACATCTTTTTCATTGTCATCGACAGGAGGTTGTTAGCAGATTAGAGGTTGATGGTTTGTAGTTGACTCCTCATTTTCCCTACCACCATTGTCAAATGATACTTCGTTTATGGTTTGGAACCCCCAGAGCTATAAGACAAAGAAGATCATCTCTTCATCTAAGGTTTGGGGAACCCCCCGAACCCAAAAGACGAAAAAGACTTTGTGTCTTCTTCAGGGTTTTGGGGTTTGCAAACCATACCTTCGCGTAAGAAGGGGAGGATCCCTCCATCTTCTCAGACAAAGTGTTCCGACGAAGAACCCTGAATATTGTAAAGGAAGAAGAACGAGACGAGGATGAGACAGATAAAGGGAGAGAAATGAAGAAGAATGAGATGGTGGTGGTGTTGGTGGTACGAGAGAGGAGTTTGAATCTTTTTCCTATGAAAGACGTCGACAGAGGGATGACAAACGATATCGGATTGAAGAAGAAGAAAAAGAAGATGTGAGGAACAATATAGAATGGAGTGAAGTGGAGTGAGAGAGTGACGAGGTGGACAAATAAAGAAAACCCAAATTACAACAACGCCTTATGTTTAAAACCAGAAAAAAAAAATGAAACATTAGAACCAAATCGAACTGCTAGACACTTATAAGGACCAAAATGGCCAATGGTGGGGCAAAAACGGAATGGACCCTTTTCTTATTCACACATAAGGTTATACTTCTTCTTCTTCAAATCTTTTTCTTGTTCTCGTAATCACAAGATGAGGAAGTTAGATCATACCTATTTTTAGACCCTCATAACAATCTTTTTCTCCTCATTATTGCAAGAAGACGGAGTTAGATCATATTTATTTTGGACACAATGAGGAAGACTAAAATGTGACATCTTAAGTCTTAGCAATTATTGATTTTGTCCCCGCGATTGTCACCACAATCCCATAACGATTGTAATAGCTCACATCCCTTACGAGAGTGTCCAGAGTCTGGGTTATAGGTGCATGTACGCTCAAGTTTAGCGACTACCAAGGCCTTTTGGATAGGCTCGTGGAGCCTTCGCCAAAAACAACCCCCTGTACTTGTGAGTTTGGGTCTGAGGTGTCTAAAGCGGTGACAATATCGACAACTACTAAGGTTTGGAGCGTCACAAGTGGTATCAAAACGGATGACGGCTCTTTGCTGAGGGTGGAGGGATTGTGATGATCCAACATAGCTCACGAGAGTGTCCGGAACCTGTGGTATAAGTGCGTTCTTAAGCTACGCAAGTAAGTACAGAGGCTTTTTGGGTTGGCTCGTGAAGCCTTCGCCAGGAACAAAATCAGCCTTAGCAGTTATCGATATTGTCCCCGCTTTTGTCACCCCTCAAACCCACAGCTACATGATTTTGTTCTTGGTGAATGCTCCGTGAGCCCACCTAAATGGCCTCGATATTTACTAAGCTTGACCGTAAACCTATAATCCAGCCTCCAGTCATTTTTGTGAGCGATGTGGGACTATCACAAAAGATTCATTAAAATCTTGGAAATGAAGCTTCATCAATCTCATTCGTTGCCTTTTCTCAATTGCTCTCGTTCAAAATTGGTTAGTAGATCCTAATGTACGTTTCAGTTTGCAATTGTCGGTTAGGCAATTTACAATTCAAATATAGAGAGACGGAAACTAAGGAGGTCTATACACTTCCCCATCACCGGTATCTCTACAAAACCATGTATACAGGAAACCCCTTTATCAATGACAATTGATATCCGGCATCTAATTATAAAATTTATATATTCAAAGTTTAAAAAGAAATAAAAAAATTTGTTACCCAAAAGGTTATCTAATGTTTATAATTACTCTGACCAAAATGGTTGTTATGGAGTTATTTTTTTTGTTGTTTTCTTTGTACATATTTTAAATATCATTTTAGCTCAAATAGCTATTGCCCCAAGATAACATGAGGTTTCATAATTCAATATGAAACTTCCTAAGGTTTTATAGTGTTCTTCAGATGGGAAATTCATCTTTCAACAAAAAAGAAGATACGGAATTTCATAAAATTATCTTGCTTCTTTGGGCCTTCAAACATCAATTGTCACGCCATGTTTTGTCCATTCCGACGGGCAAAATGGACCCATTACCCTTCTACAATGATCTAGTACATGAAAAAAATACCAATGCGAAATAAACACAGGCAGCTCTTGATTGTATATCAACAATTTTTTATTGAACTGATATTTCTATACTGTTTGAACTAGTAATAAAAACGACATTAATTTGAAGATAACAGGTAAGTCAATAAGTAGACCTTTCGGAAGCTAAATTGAGCAGCGAACGGAAAAATTGTTGAGGATAGACAGGAGGTTGTTCTGCAAGTGCCTGCAAATTTTGAACAAGATTTAAGTTGGAATTAGCAGTAAGGATAGTAAAAACACACTACTTTTGGACGTCCACATTTACGGATAAACTACCTGGTGAATCAATACGGTAGAAGGAGTCATTCCAGGAACTGTGTTAACTTCTATAACCAAAACCTGCAAAATAATCAAATTAAAAGTCGAAATGGTTGAGTTTTTGTGAGATAATTCACACAGTTGAATGTCGCTGCTAAGATATTTTATTGAATTTGTTAATTATATAGGCTAGTCTAAAACTGGATTGACATGGGCTACTTGCAGTAAGCCGAGAGATGTGAACTTAATGTAGGCCCGTCAAAGGGGAATCCTTAGTAGGCTAGTGCTAGTTAGCCTACTAATGGGCCGATCTGTGGTAGTAGAGGACTAGAGGAATGACTACCATGATCTTTGATATTTTCATTAAATTGAAAAGAAAATGGTAATGGAGAAAATGTACCTCTCCGCTGTCTACATTAACAAATGCATCAATGCGAGAAAATCCTTCTAACCCGAGTTTATTTGCCATTATTTCAATATGCTCTTTACATTTTACCAAGTTCTTCTCACTGTTAAGGAATCAAAATAAAATGATGTCATAGTCAAGTCTTCACGAGA
The DNA here is from genome assembly GCF_041429995.1 of Eschscholzia californica. Taxonomy (NCBI): domain Eukaryota; kingdom Viridiplantae; phylum Streptophyta; class Magnoliopsida; order Ranunculales; family Papaveraceae; genus Eschscholzia; species Eschscholzia californica. The sequence goes on along the minus strand of NW_028238420.1, from coordinate 36,512,835 downwards.
AAAAACATGATTCATTGGTAATGAAGAGATCACTCAAATCTATATTTACATGATCAGCATTTTTTTTTTGAGATAGACAAACTATCGTAACAATCCTATAAGCAAAAATACGCACATTATGATCAAAGATGAATTCAAGTTCCACGAGTAAAAGGGGACTAACCTAATAATTGAAGTTGGTGGTGGAGTCAAATTGATGCCAGTTCCACCTGTTTGGACAAAAAACTGATACATCAAATATGCATTTTCAAGTGGGGATGAAAAAATAGCGGATTTACCTTGGAATTTTTCCTCAAGTGATAAAATGTCACCAGATTCTTTAACCGTTACACTGGGACTAAGCGAGTGCATCACTCCACGTTTTCCAACGACTCCGACAGTAATTTCAACCCATCTATTACGTCCTTCCCACATGAGGTGATTTACATTGTTTGATTTAGATGAAACAATTATCTCATCAGTCTCAATGAACGGTTCGAAAATTAATTGTTCTGGAGGAGGGTTCGGCATCTCAATTACTCCGTGTGCCTAAGGGTGCATTCAAGAGATCATTTACTACCCGAATCAACATCTAATATAGTCATATCAATGACGTATGGAAATTACAAAAATTTGGATAATTATGTTTAATTATGAAGTCATATTCCATTAAGCAAATGAAAGAGTTATCGATACCTTTGACAAGCTGTTGGGAGGAAGCCTTAAGAGGCAGTCACGTAATGCATTTGCATAGACCGCCAAATCCTCTGCACAGCTGCACATACAACATACTGAACATTAGAATTATAAATTGATCAGCAGTTCAGCTCTGTCACGAGGTATGCTATCCTTTCAGACCACCTTCACCGCTAGTACCACCACCTCTGGCAACACTATCCCTTCTTGCTGAAACAACGCTGGTCCCTGTTGTTGTTCCGACCAATTCTTATTCTGGCAGGAACCAAGAAATTCTAGAGAAGGAGGCTACTATTTATAGACTACTCTGACTGTCTGACGGATAGGTTGACCTGGGATGATCAATATAAACCGGGAATTATTTTCATACATATTAAGCCCTTCTAGAGGGTATCAGCAGTAAGCTCGCCCGGCTAGCCTCCTTCTGGTGTTATGACGAAGAAGAAGCAACCAAGAAAAATGGTTAAGAAAATAAACAATCACACAGAAAACAAGAGATTTACGTGGTTCGGTTTATTAGACCTACTCTACGGCGAACAATGGCGCGATGATTTCCACTATGAATGAAGAACAAGTTATAAAGATATCTCTGCGGTTTTAGTTTATATAGCTTATTGGAAACCCTAATCCCACCGCCTCACCGCCTCTTTTTCTAATTCCGAAATATACATGGATATCCATTAGCAACAGAAGGCCCTGCCTCGCAGGCAATGGAGATCAGCCTTACTTCGGCAGCCCTGAAGATAAGCCCCAGAAACTTCCTCTGAAAACAGGTTTGCTGGTTGCAAACCGGGTTGGATATCTACCCATATTCAAGACACTTTCAACAAGTGGTTCCCTCCATGGTCTCAAGAGTCGAGACAAATAAACATGCACAAGTAAATTATAAGATAAGGGATGACACTGGAAGTTGGAACAATACCGTAATCTAGCAACTCCAGTAGAGCATCCATCTCGAGCTGGTTTCACGCATAACGTTTCACATTTAAGATTATTGGTCAACTCATGCCAAGCGTCAAATATGTGCATATTTATGACCTCCTCTTTGCTCCGTACATCTTTATGCATTGTCATGATTCCCAAACTTTCTAGCTATATATTCCAAAAGAGAATCAGTAAATTATTGCCACTAGAGAAGTTTAACTGAATAAATAAATCTTAACAAACATCTTATACTGGTAAAAGATGCCTGGCTCTAGATAGCCTGATTAATAGTCCATAACACAACTGCGTACTTAGTACCATGTAAACAAGAGCATGAAATTTAGTATGGTTCTAAGGTCCCTAAAATTTGCACTAAAGATGCACATGGCTTGATATTCTGGAAACCGCAAGGAGCACCGAAAGTGGAAACATATATTCTAGGATCTACATAATTAAAGAGTTTTCTTCTCAAAAGTCATAATAAGTAATAGGCTTGAGTGAAAACATTACAATGTTCTTTTCCTTGAAGGACTGTATAGTGCAGTTTATATGCATAGTTCTTGTTTCCAAATCGTGTATCTGAATAGTTACCATACATTGCTAAGAGCAAGAGATGTTGCTACTTTATCCGAGCAAGTTCTCGAAGCAATTACTCCTGGGCCTGAATCATAAAACATAAGATATTATTGTATGACTGCCATATAAATTACATTGTTGCAAAGACAAATTTTAGCAAGCACAGACCTGTATAAGGAACTCCTTGAGCTTCTAGCAATGACTGGAGAGTACCGTCCTCGCCGATGCCTCCATGTACTGTCAAAATCAGTGGATAAACCTCAGACAAATTTTTTATATTTCTTCTTAAAAGGTTAGCACAAAATCATTAACAAAACAAAAAATTAACTAGCTTCACAAAGAGACCTGCAAGAAATACTGTTGCTTGAACCTCCTTAGCCTGCTGGATCCACTGATCTAGTGAATATTTTATGGGACGGATGTCAGATATATCAAACCCTGTAAACCAATTATGTTTACCAAGACCCTCCACGAGATCAGCCATTACTTGATTCCGTAAGTCAGATGTTAATGCAGATCTAGCTGGTTCTATAGCTTCTAAACATGCATCAAGGACTTCCTCAGTTGTATGTCGTAAAACAAGAGAGTAACTGTAATTGCCACAAATATATAAACTATACTTAAAAGAACGACAGGGTAAAGAAAATATAAATGCCCCAAATTATAATATTTAATAAATTTAAAATTAACATTTAATTCTGATGCACAGTTGATTAAGATTAGCAAGAGTGAGGCCTCGTTGCTTGATTCAGTGGTTATTCTCTTCGTGATACAACCTCAGACTACGATTTCATACAGTTGACTCTATTATGGAAATCTGTAGCCTCATAATACAATAAGAAAAAGTAAAAACTGTCTAACTGTAAAGTTCGTTCAAATCTCTAACATTATTAGATTAAGTTGAGGTTTATTGAGTAAAAACAGATATGTCATCCTGATTTGCAGATTAAAAACAAACACCTACTTTAGCAATTAGCAATCCATTATTTGAGCAGCGTATCTACATTGTCCATCACCAATAAGAAGAAAAGATGTAGTCTATAAATGTTTAATCAATACTTACGGCAAAGACCAAACTGTTTTGGAGGAGACATCCTGTCCTTCAGCCGGGTCCATATTCGATAAGTATCCACTAGGAGGGGCGAGCAAACATGGGGTTACTTCAAGCTGCAACCACCAACATTGCAAACAGCTACATATTATGAACTAGAAAATGTGTAGGAATGAATAAGCAAGTAAATGTAGAACTGAAAGAGATAACACTTAACCCTATGATCTCCTCTCTCTTGGTGAAAGCAGTTTGTAATTTTATCTTGTGGAAAGGTATAATACATGCTAAGTGGTCGAAAACAATTATCAGGTAAATGTTTAAAAGTATAATTCTTAGTTTAATACTATGTACTTAAGGGTAACGGGACATACATCATCAAAGGCTTGCAAGTTCAGCCAAACATTGGTTCCACTCATTAGGGAGACTTGGCGCTCTGAAGTTTCTCCTCCAAAAATGACAAAAACTTTGCGAACTCCTCTTCTTTCAGGCAAAACATTTGTCTGTGACGATGATTTCCGTCTTCTAGGTAAATCATTTGACGTACCATATGAAGAAAGAGTACGGAACCGCAAGCAAGATCGTTGTATAACAGTTCGGAGGATGTTGGAATGGGAGAACCCAACCTGGAGATGAAAGATAGTTAGAAAAGAAACTTTTACGGAATTAAGCACATGAGTTTTTGTATTAAGGTTTTCAAAAATGAACAGAAGGGTTAAGAAGGAACAAGTTCTTCTAAATTGATTAATGCAAACCATTGGTAGTTCCTGAATTATAAAGGGTTCCTGTTTTATCAAATAGAAGCTTAAGAGAGAGTCCAAAATCCGTATCACTAGATTTATCGAATTGATCCTCACAAAGGTAGGTCCATAATTTTTTACTACCCAGAAAAGGCTTTAGGAGCTTCGTATAGATGGTGTTGTTTTGTACAAGACACCTCAAGAAGATAAATGGAACTATCTTTTGAAGTTTGAACAGTGAACACAATAAATCTCTATTTGAGGAGTCGAGAAGTTGATAATATTACAAATTTAACTAAAATTGATGAATGATGATGGGAAGAGAGGGAACCTTTGAGGCCTGCTGAAACAAAAAGCTGGTCTGCTCCATCCCACTTATCTAGTTTCAGGAAAAGTTAATCTTATAAGATATATATATATATATATATATATGGAAACGTTGTCACATGTTCATCGACAAAGAAATGCAGATATTCATCATACCAAGTTGATATCTGTAAAAACGATTGTACCCGATCTGGTCCTTCCAAACTTATCTTCTTTCTCCTCTGATGAAGATAAATTTGTAGTTGGCAGAAACCAACCATCAATACGTGCAAAATCACGTAGTCCGAATCTTTGAAATAATAAAGACGCTCCTCTCCTTATCATTTGAATGACGTCAACAGGGAAACGAGGTGGGGTGTGATAAGCAACCTATAGGCAAAAAGGAAAGCAAATAGTGTGAATTATCCCCCATATTCCACGAAAATACAAAATCAAGCAGGAGATAAAGAGAGTGTTTTTTCTTTGCATTAGATCATTACACGTTCGGTTCCACTGATTGCTCAGGGCTAATAAACTATTCAAGGTGTAGAACCATTACTTGAAATGTTAATTATTGTATATAGAATCAAATCTCATATATAGAGATTCAAATATAAAGCATGCCTTCACGAATAGCTAGTTACTGCTACTGCAGCCACCAGAACAGCAGAAGATGAACAGAAACCCACAGACAAAGAGCAAACTTTTCAGCAACTAGCCAAAAAGTAGAATCAACAGTGCTTCTCAACTAGCAATTCTTGAATGGGTAGCCCTAATTTGTTACTTTAACTCCCATACCTGTTGTGTTGGAAGATACTTTCTTCGGTAGTTGAATATCGCATCCTTCTCATCAGCACTTCCATGCAATAGAAGTTCCACCTGCCAATGTCGTTTTGTCAGTTTCCAAATAAATCGTGTCGTATTCGTATACTTAAAGACGCATTTCCGCATTACAAACCATTACAATTTCATAAGTTCACTGTCACAATAAGCTAATTAGCTATTGTACCATCATTCTTGTTTTCTTTCTTTGCCTTTCGGGCCTTTTTAATAGTAACTTGTATTTTCAAAAGATAAAGTTGCAAATTATCAGAATACAGTGGTAAACAGTAAACATGCCACCGGGTTGATGTGGCGAAAACAGAATACTTTCAGGTACACCCACATATAAATACAGGACATGCAGACCACTTCAACTAATTTTTGTACAACATTCTGTCATTCTGTCTTTTATTGTCTCTGATATTTTTCTTAAAGTTCGCCGCAATATATAGCCAAGTATTAGTCTACAATGACCTCTTTCGATAATTATATGTCAGGAGAGGTAGTGAAAGTGACATAAAAAGGACAAGTATGCACCTCCGTCGGAATGAGAGCTACAGGATGGCAATCAATACCAGACCCAACATCAAGAACAATAGTTGTGAATTCAGTTCCTCCTTCAAGAAACACTTCAACAACGACTCTGTCATCAATTCCCTGTTCAAAGTCAAATAAATTAGTAAAAAAAGAAAATTTAATAATTAATTAGCATCAGTAAAACTCGGTAGATATTACCTCTGAAATAATATCATTAGCTTTAATTAAGGCATCTTCAACACCATAACCAACAGTTACGCCTATACTGGAACCAGCCCTTGCTGGTTTGACCTGAAAACAACGGGGGCAAAGTACTCATGCAAAAGCGGCAACAAATAATGATTTCTTGAAGAATATGATTCAGAAAAGGATAAAATTGGAAAGGTGTGCCTTACAACTACTTTCCCTGATTCTTGATTTACTCTATTAGCGTCAAACCACTCAGACAGTCCTGATTTATTCACTTCACCTGCCTAAATTCCATGGTAAAAAGTATTAGCGTAACACAAGGATAAGAATTGCTGTAATTGAAGATCATGAAGAATCCAGACACATTATTCATGACAAACAGCAGTGCAAATTAAAGTTATCCAAAAAGAAGGCTTGTATTGGAGAAATGGGAAGCGACTCATATAGGTAATAACAAGTATCAAAACTTTTTCAAGATAAAAGCAATGACGATGAAAGAATACGAGATCAAAGTGAAAAATGACTGAGCAAATTGTCGATTAACTACAATGAATGACTTTTATTTGCTCCCATGATACGTTAACAAGTGAATAATATCTGACCTATTAGACCTTGGCTAATTATTAGAAGTTCAAGACTCCTAGTTTACTGTAATGGAATAAAGACAATGCAATAAGCAATAATGTACACCTGAACTAGAAAACTAGGTACTGTGACAAATCCCTGCCTCTTGAGCTCCAGAGAAGCATCATACTGCCAATTACCAAAAAAAAAAAGAAAAGGAAATAAAAAAAAAGGAAGGTTAACGCCAGCAACATCCAAGGGAAAAGGGATATACGAAGTGTAAGAGAAAAATATCATATGTCCAGGGTCTCCATAGAGGACCTTATTTCATTTTTACCTTATCAAAAGCTCGTCGACATTCATTTGATGGTGTTCCCACAAATGGAACATTTGCTTTCTCCAACAGCTCCTGAAAAACTCATTACTTACTGAAATAAGAATAACCGAATCAGCTCAATCTTTATATTTCCCCAAATTCGATATTGCAGACCTGTATGCCTCCATCTTCACCAAAACGACCATGAATAACAGGGAATACTATATCCACAGAGGAAGCAAGATGCTCCGCAAAGTCCGACAAAGATTGGAAACCTTGGGCGAGGCTGCAAAATGACATACATAGTGAATTCCCCCACGGCCCCACCAATATAAATTCAGTAGAACCGGAGTATAAATTAAAGTCTAATTGCTTACGTTTCGAGTTTGAAGTCAAAATCTGCAGGGGTGTTTGAGTACATCTACAGTAGAAGAACAGAGTGAATATTAAAGTCTAACGGCTAACTCCCAAGTTTGAAGTCAAAATCTTGTGCGAGTTTTAAGTAAACCTTCATTAGTGAACATAAGCAACAACAATTTCACCAAGAAACTTAACTTCAATAAAATCATGCTTCAACAGTTAAGCCCATGAACTTGATCAAAAGCTTGAACTAGTGTCACTTGAACAATGACGGAAAAATGGTAGTTTTTTTGGCAAAACAAGAAATTTTTCTGCCCAAATTTTTTCATTTCTCTTGTTTATGGGTCATAAACTCAAAAACAATGAGTACTATTTGTCAATGTGGGACTAAGTTGTTTTTACTTGGTGATCCAATTCAAAACCAATTTGGGGCTAAACATAGAAATTTATTTTCTACAAACCCTAAACCCTAGAAACACATTGATTAACAATCATATATAATTACGTTGACGATCGACAAACCTGGGCAGTGGATATTGCATAAGCATTGAGATCAGCATCAATGTAATAGCAGCTGACATGCAAATCATCTCCCTATAATCACAAAAAAAAGGGTTAGTTTTACAGTATCAGAATCTAAACTCCAAGAAGCCTCAAAATTCGATGAAAATCAAGATAAGCCTCAGAGTTGATTACCTCGATATGATCAAGAACTGATCTGGCCGAATTCAGTGAAATCCCGCGCTCAGCAGATGGTCCGCCACAAATTATACCAACTTTCAGAATCTTCACTTTTTCTTCAACATTTGAATCTTCGACAGTTTTGATCACCGTTGCTCGTGGAGTTTGAACCCTTAACCACTGGTTTGATGAAAATTTTTCTAAGAGCGGTTTTGAAGCCGAGAAATTATGTGATGAAAGAAAACTCTTTTGATTCGTAAAACGAAGCTCTGATTCCTCCATTGTTCTGTTTCTCCTTCCTTTATAGGAGGAGCTTTTAGAACCAAATGGAAGTGAAGCTTGCGAGAGAGAAACCGCCATTGATGAGAAGTGGTAAGATAGAGAGAGACAGAGAGAGAGAGATTTGGGTTTGGATATGAGATTCAGTGAGAAGAGAGGGTAGAAGCAGGAGATTCTGCCATGTCAAATAGTTCGTTCATTCAATAAAAAAAAGAAAGTGAGAGTAGGAAGATCGAATTAGGATGTTGAGAACTGGTCATTTTGATTCCATAAACAGAATTTGATGTTGAGAAATGAGAACTAATAGCCTCCTACCAGTGAGGGACAAAATTGGGCAGTTTATGGGTAAAACTTATGAGTGTATTAATTGCAACGAAAACGAAACTTTAGACTATGTGATGTTACATTGCCCCTTTGCTAGGACAATTTGATTTCATTTTCAGGTACGAACGGAGATAGTTCAACAAAAAAAAAAAAAAAAGTACGAACGGAGACTATTAATACAGTTAATGATTGGATCAAACAATGGAAAATATTAGATGAAGACACCATCAATTTCTATGCGAAAATATTATGGTTCATTTGGAAAGGCAGATGTGAGAACTGTTTTTTGATAAAAAAAAAAAAAACAAACACCAATACAAATGATCTTTCGGATTAACAATTCCTAGACTACACCACTCAAAATAGCAGTTTCAAATACTAACAAATGCAGGGATAAACAAGAAATCCAACTGTGGAGACCTCCTTCGATGTCGTTCCTTAAACTAAATGTTGATGTTTCATTCATCAAACTCACCGAACTAGCAAGAGTCGGATGTATTATACATGATAACGAAGCAACTTTCATCATAGCAGCAGCAGATTCAGTTCGATGCCAAAACGCCGAAGAATGTGAGAGTATGGCGATTCACCTTGGCATTTTATGGGCCATTCAACTACAGATAAATCACGTACAAATAGAAAGTGATAATGCAGCGCGAATACAGTTCATCAACGGCACAAATGACGCTATCTACTGGCAGTCCAAAAAGATCCTCAATCACTCAATGACCCTTAAAAAATACTTCTCTCAAATAATCTTCACACATGTCCCGAGGGAATGTAATGTTAAAGCGGATGCACTAGCCAAATGGTAAAGACGTAATGGTCAGACAAAAATTTAGAATGTAGCTCCCACTTTTATTCTTGCGTTACATTAGAGACCTCTGTTTGTTTGTTTGGTTGGTTTTAATGCAATGTTATTCTCATCAGAAAAAAAAAAGCAAATGATTCGGCAACAATGCAACATATTATGCTTAATTTAAGGCCGTTGGTGTGTGACATAAAGAAAAGCCCCCATAGTATGAAGACATCGTCACAAAGATTAAACTTAAGGGACATCTTTATGTTTTGTCTAAAAATCGACTTTGTTATCTTTTGTTTCCTAATCTTCATCTACACATTTCATTTCGTTTCCTTCTCTTTTCTTTTCTCTTCTTCTCTCTCTCATGCGGTTCCCTCTCTCACTTTCTCTTTCTCACTCTCTCACTGTTCCTCGTTCTCTCTCTTACTGTATCTCTCTCTTTTTCTTGGTCTCCTTCCAAGCATGATGAAGAGGAAAGCTCTCTAATCTTCTTCGAGTTTAGAGAGAGATGAGAAAAATGGTTGTGGTGACGGTGGTCGATGGTCAGAAGTTGTGGTGCCGGTGGTCGACGGTCAAAAGTTGTGAGGTGGAAGTGAAGTGATGATGAATATGGAGATTAGAGCATCTCCAATGGGACACTCTAAAAATCTAGTTGTCAAGTGGCAAATAAAGATTCTCTTTCCTAGTGTCAATATAGAGACACTCTACATTTGTTTGGTCTCCAATGGAGATCTCTAAAATCTCTTACTTAATACACACGTCCCTCTTCAATCCAAGAGATAAAAAGTAGTTGAAAAATAAAGTTTTCTATTGGTTAGAATTAGAAAGTAACACTTAGAGAGTCTCAAGTAGACACTCTCATTTTAGAGTTTCTCTCTCTAGACACCCTGTAATAAATGTGTCCACCTCATATTAGAGTGTCTAACAAAGTGTTCCATTGGAGATGGTTTTTTATCAAAAACTCCAATGGCACTCTAAGTGATACAGATTGAGTGTCCCATTGGAGATGCTCTTAAAGGTTGAAGTACAATCAGGTTTATTTTGAGTTTCCAGCCAATGCATTAGAACAAAGAAGTCATTTAGGTATTTTGCATAAATTAGGAAATCACATGAAAATTTGTTACAAACTAGGGTCGAATAGTAAATTAATTACGTTTGGATTCTTTTATAATGTACAAATCATCTTACTAATGTTTAAAGGTTCATTTCGTGCTGTGCCAGGCCTGTCTTGTTTCGCACCCTTTATTTTCATGGCATGAAACATTGCAATTTTTTATAAAATATCCATAGTCATCACAATTATTACATGACATTGACTGCATTATGTGGATAATATATTGAAAGACAATATGAAAATTCCATAAACAATTATACTGTCGTAGTTAACATTTGAGCGCCCCGACTAACTCTGTGCCAGTGTTCTTCGGAATGACTGGTCTTAAAGGCCATAATAAAGACCGTTAAGTGGGGCTTATTGGTTAAGACTTTTTGTTACATTTTTCAAAATTCTTCAGAATTTGAAATCCAACATTATTGGTTTAGAATTTCAGTTATATTGATTTGGAACTTCTTTAAGAATTTTGAAATTTTGCGTTAGTCGTTTTTTATGAAATATCAAGAGTTTTTAACCCGAAATCTGTCAAGAATTTTCATATACAACTTTTCTCACAATTTTTCCAATCAAAATTCCTCAAAGTTCCACATGTTTAAGCAGAACTTTATAGTTCAGACATATATGTATTTTGAGTGTACTTAAAAAAGTCTTTGGATTGATATGATACAAAACCCTCAGTCCATCTCTCATAAAACTTAAACAAGTCTTCTGTCTCTCTCATGAAATCAAAGTCTTCATAGTTCAAACATATTTGTATTTGTAGTGTACTTCAAAATGCTCTTTTGGTTGATATGACACAAAACCCTCCTCTATCCATCTTTCGTAAAAGAGAAATGCTAGATGTACAAGTGTCCAGATCCTATGTGGCAGTCTAGGGAATTAAATGACATTTAATACTACATTCTCTCTTCCGGAAGTACCCTCTGCTACATTCTCTCTTCCGGAAGTACCCTCTGCTACATTCTCTTTCTAAACCTCCCTAAATATTTCATCAAAAAAAAAAAACCTTCCCTAAATATTTTCTTTTGATTTGTGGAAAACTATTACTTCTTTCATTTTTTTAATCCCTTCTAGTTAAAATTCTGAATTTAAAATCACAAGGACTTCTTCCTTCCCCAATCTAGAAGTAAAATATTTAAGAAATCTTTATTTCTGAGAAGAAGTTTATTTGATACTTATCCTCATTGAAACATTCAGTAATAGTGAACATCTTGATCGTAATTTGATTGAACTTTCAGTTGGAGTTGGGGTACATAATGAACAATTTGTGGGTGAACATTCATATTGCCCTCTGACAGAATTATCACTTAAACAAAGAATTATTTTGATTCCACTATCTCTTTCTCGACTCGTCTACTTAAATCATATATTTCAGTTCGGGTACCAAGTAATCACATAATGTCCGCAGTTATTTTTATCTCTTTTTTGATATTCAGAAACAGTAACCAATTTAATATCAATAAATCTATGGAGTTCCCGATTATTGAAAAAATAGAGTTTCTAATAAAACTTGTAACAATTTCTCATATGGATTAACATCTTTCTTCCCTAAAATCTCCCATTTATAAAAACTTACAGTCAACCCTGGAAATCTCTAAATCAACGACTCAAATTTCTTCTATCCCTCAAATTTTTGTTCATGAAATTTATACCTAGTTTAACAAATAAAATAGTTAAGACAATGCTTACAATTAATCATTATTTTCCATGCTAATTAACATAATTCAACAATGGAAAATGAGCAGAGAGAACTGATCAGATCAGACGAAAATAAAAGAAAGAGAGGAACTTTTGGAGAGAAACAAGAAGGATAAGTTGCTTATGCAATATAATCATAGATAATCTGGACACTAATGTTTAGTGAGAGAAGTTCCTGGAGAAAAATGTTCAGTGAGAGAAACAAGAGAGAGATGAGGGTACTTCTGGAATAGATAATCTGATGGTAAATGTAATTTAATCTCCTAGAGGCCACGTAGGATCTGGACACTATTTCCAGACTTTTAATTGTACATTTAGTATTTTTCGTGGGTGCCACTGTATACATACATATCTACATTCATAACAAAACTTAATTGTGGAAGAAGAATCTTAAACGTCTCTGAAAAAAAATTAAACAAAAAATGGATTGACCAGGAAAAATATCGAAATTATTATACCAATTAATCAGTATCAAGGTAGAGAGAAGAGTACACTATCCCCTCTAATTCATTTTCGGTTTAATTCTGTTTTAGCCACCAATTTATGACCAACTCACCATTTCGGCCCATAAATGTCTGACAGTTCGTTTTGACATCTTAAGACAAAAAATTTCGATTCCTTCCGGAAATATCCTTAGGAGCCAAAAATGAATTAATGCCGAAAAACATTTATAACAAATGAAATCCACCTCATCTCTCCTCTATTTCATCGGCTACCTCATAATCTTCTCCAATGAAGGTCGTCGGCTGATCAAATTTTTCACGAGCTTCAAACTTGAATTGTTTATTTTTATACTTCCTCTCTCTTCTTTTAGTTAAAAGTTTTTAATCAATTAAAGATCCTAAAATCCATCTAAACTACCTTTACTTTATTTTATGTCTAATAAAAATTTGGCAAATATAACTCACTTGGAAGTTCATATCAAATCTTTTGATTCTTGTCTGGTTCATATCTCTACTTTCTCTCTAAAATAATTACTTTATACTATCAGAGGACCTAATGACATGTCGTATTTGTAAACAAGGAGTATGTTCATGCAAGACCCATTAGCCAATTTTCATGAACAAGCCCCATTAGTATATCCCGTACAATAAGACCATGTATAGACTTGTTGGGCAAAAGGTTTGTTGGGCTCATAAAACTCATTCATGTATTGAATCCAGTAAGGACAATAGCTACTTGTATGAGTTGAAACAAGATGAATCTATAAGCATGAGGTGTATAGACTAATGTGTTTGTTGTCAACAATACAAATCTACAACTATGTGTAGTCAAGACTATATCACATGTGTTGTCTTAGGCTATATCATGTGTTATCAACAACAGAACTTCTTAAGTGTGTGTTGTCAATGTTATTGTATGGTTGTAAGCAAGACAACTACATACTTGTTAAAGGTTTGACTAGCCTATTAATTTTGTGGTAATTAGTATGAACTCTATGATGGATTAGAGATTTGTACTAGTATGAACAAAAGTGGAGAATAAGATGAAAGATATGCTCTTGCTCTCAAGTTTCTCCATCACACTTATGTTTGAAGAATAGAAGAGAAAAGAGTATACAAGTTCATCTTCTTGGAAGAAGAAATTAAGCTTTATTAAAGGAACTTATCTTTGTTAAAGTAAGAAGTTGACTCTTATCTCTACAATGGAGAAAGGTATGGAATTATTTCATGTTAATAATTACTTAATGTGCCTATTTATTTCCATATTAACTTTGTGACAACCATGAGTCTCTATATTCTTATGTGTTCATGAGAAAATTTTGAATTACTAATTTGTCTCATGAACATTACTTATAGAATATAACAATATTAACTGGTTGTTCTTTCTATTTTAGTTTCTTAGAAGGAAGCACTCCTTACTCGAGAATACAAAATATTACATCGGTATACGTGGGTTAGTTGTTATAATCAAGACTCTATAGTTTCCACAAAAGAAATACACAACTTGGAGAAGATGACAAGGTTAAACATCTTGACACTTCTCCAATCTTGTATTCGGCAACATATTTTAATTTTTTAAGGACAACGTTTTACATAATGTAGTTTTCTATGGGGAATTTGATATGTAAGTGCGCCCCACAACTTCCGATAATGTTTACATACTCCAAAAGAAAACAAAAAAAAAAATGACCAAACAACTAAACAACATTAGTTGTCCGAGCATAAGCTCCAACCACCAATTTTTTTTAATCCTCTGCATAATGCAACATGTATGTGGTTCCTTAGGCCCACTTTTGTTTTGTGCTCTCAGTTTGAAATTGAAATAGTTATTCCTGTATTTTATATGAAAAGGTTCAAAAAAGATGTAAAACTAAAACAACATTAGTTGTCCGAGCATAAGCTCCAACCACCAATTTTTTTTAATCCTCTGCATAATGCAACATGTATGTGGTTCCTTAGGCCCACTTTTGTTTTGTGCCCTTACTAAACAACTAAACAACATTTAATTTATTTTGCATAAATTAGGAAATCACATGAAAATTTGTTACAAACTAGGGTCGAATAGTAAATTAATTACGTTTGGATTCTTTTATAATGTACAAATCATCTTACTAATGTTTAAAGGTTCATTTCGTGCTGTGCCAGGCCTGTCTTGTTTCGCACCCTTTATTTTCATGGCATGAAACATTGCAATTTTTTATAAAATATCCATAGTCATCACAATTATTACATGACATTGACTGCATTATGTGGATAATATATTGAAAGACAATATGAAAATTCCATAAACAATTATACTGTAGTAGTTAACATTTGAGCGCCCCGACTAACTCTGTGCCAGTGTTCTTCGGAATGACTGGTCTTAAAGGCCATAATAAAGACCCTTAAGTGGGGCTTATTGGTTAAGACTTTTTGTTACATTTTCAAAATTCTTCAGAATTTGAAATCCAACATTATTGGTTTAGAATTTCAGTTATATTGATTTGGAACTTCTTTAAGAATTTTGAAATTTTGCGTTAGTTGTTTTTTATGAAATATCAAGAGTTTTTAACCCGAAATCTGGATCAAGAATTTTCATATACAACTTTTCTCACAACTTTTCCAATCAAAATTCCTCAAAGTTCCACATGTTTAAGCAGAACTTTATAGTTCAGACATATATGTATTTTGGGTGTACTTAAAAAAGTTCTTTGGATTGATATGATACAAAACCCTTAGTCCATCTCTCATAAAACTTAAACAAGTCTTCTGTCTCTCTCATGAAATCCAAGTCTTCATAGTTCAAACATATTTGTATTTGGAGTGTACTTCAAAATGCTCTTTAGGTTGATATGACACAAAACCCTCCTCTATCCATCTTTCGTAAAAGAGAAATGCTAGATGTACAAGTGTCCAGATCCTATGTGGCAGTCTAGGGAATTAAATGACATTTAATACTACATTCTCTCTTCCGGAAGTACCCTCTGCTACATTCTCTCTTCCGGAAGTACCCTCTGCTACATTCTCTTTCTAAACCTCCCTAAACATTTCATCAAAAAAAAAACCTTCCCTAAATATTTTCTTTTGATTTGTGAAAAACTATTACTTCTTTCATTTTTTTTAATCCCTTCTATTTAAAATTCTGAATTTAAAATCACAAGGACTTCTTCCTTCCCCAATCTAGAAGTGAAATATTTAAGAAATCTTTATTTCTGAGAAGAAGTTTATTTGATACTTATCCTCATTGAAACATTCAGTAATAGTGAACATCTTGATCGTAATTTGATTGAACTTTCAGTTGGTGTTGGGGTACATAATGAACAATTTGTGGGTGAACTTTCATATTGCCCTCTGACAGAATTATCACTTAAAAAAAGAATTATTTTGATTCCACTATCTCTTTCTCGACTCGTCTACTTAAATCATATATTTCAGTTCGGGTACCAAGTAATCACATAATGTCCGCAGTTATTTTTATCTCTTTTTTGATATTCAGAAACAGTAACCAATTCAATATCAATAAATCTATGGAGTTCCCGATTATTGAAAAAAATCAGAGTTTCTAATAAAACTTGTAACAATTTCTCATATGGATTAACATCTTTCTTCCCTAAAATCTCCCATTTATAAAAACTTACAGTCAACCATGGAAATCTCTAAATCAACGACTCAAATTTCTTCTATCCCTCAAATTTTTGTTCATGAAATTTATACCTAGTTTAACAAATAAAATAGTTAAGCCAATGCTTACAATTAATCATTATTTTCCATGCTAATTAACATAATTCAACAATGGAAAATGAGCAGAGAGAACTGATCAGATCAGACGAGAATAAAAGAAAGAGAGGAACTTTTGGAGAGAATTAAACAAGAAGGATAAGTTGCTTATGCAATATAATCATAGATAATCAGGACACTAATGTTTAGTGAGAGAAGTTCCTGGAGAAAAATGTTCAGTGAGAGAAACAAGAGAGAGATGAGGGTACTTCTGGAATAGGTAATCTGATGGTAAATGTAATTTAATCTCCTGGAGGCCACGTAGGATCTGGACACTATTTCCAGACTTTTAATTGTACATTTAGTATTTTTCATGGGTGCCACTGTATACATACATATCTACATTCATAACAAAACTTAATTGTGGAAGAAGAATCTTAAACGTCTCTGAAAAAAAATTAAACAAAAAATGGATTGACCAGGAAAAATATCGAAATTATTATACCAATTAATCAGTATCAAGGTAGAGAGAAGAGTACACTATCCCCTCTAATTCATTTTCGGTTTAATTCTGTTTTAGCCACCAATTTATGACCAACTCACCATTTTGGCCCATAAATGTCTGACAGTTCGTTTTGACATCTTAAGACAAAAAATTTCGATTCCTTCCGGAAATATCCTTAGGAGCCAAAAATGAATTAATGCAAAAAAACAATTTTAACAAATGAAATCCACCTCATCTCTCCTCTCTCCTCTATTTCATCGGCTACCTCATAATCTTCTCCGATGAAGGTCGCTGATCAAATTTTTCACGAGCTTCAAACTTGAATTGTTTATTTTTATACTTCCTCTCTCTTCTTCTAGTTAAAAGTTTTTAATCAATTAAAGATCCTAAAATCCATCCAAACTACCTTTACTTTATTTTATGTCTAATAAAAATTTGGCAAATATAACTCACTTGGAAGTTCATATCAAATCTTTTGATTCTTGTCTGGTTCATATCTCTACTTTCTCTCTAAAATAATTACTTTATACTATCAGAGGACCTAATGACATGTCATATTTGTAAACAAGGAGTATGTTCATGCAAGACCCATTAGCCAATTTTCATGAACAAGGCCCATTAGTATATCCCGTACAATAAGACCATGTATAGACTTGTTGGGCAAAAGGTTTGTTGGGCTCATAAAACTCATTCATGTATTGAATCCAGTAAGGACAATAGCTACTTGTATGAGTTGAAACAAGATGAATCTATAAGCATGAGGTGTATAGACTAATGTGTTTGTTGTCAACAATACAAATCCACAACTACGTGTAGTCAAGACTATATCACATGTGTTGTCTTAGGCTATATCATGTGTTATCAACAAGAGAACTTCTTAAGTGTGTGTTGTCAATGTTATTGTATGGTTGTAAGCAAGACAACTACATACTTGTTAAAGGTTTGACTAGCCTATTAATTTTGTGGTAATTAGTATGAATTCTATGATGGATTAGAGATTTGTACTAGTATGAACAAAAGTGGAGAATAAGATGAAAGATATGCTCTTGCTCTCAAGTTTCTCCATCACACTTATGTTTGAAGAATAGAAGAGAAAAGAGTATACAAGTTCATCTTCTGAGAAGAAGAAATTAAGCTTTATTAAAGGAACTTATCTTTGTTAAAGTAAGAAGTTGACTCTTATCTCTACAATGGAGAAAGGTATGGAATTATTTCATGTTAATAATTACTTAATGTGCCTATTTATTTCCATATTAACTTTGTGACAACCATGAGTCTCTATATTCTTATGTGTTCATGAGAAAATTTTGAATTAATAATTTGTCTCATGAACATTACTTATAGAATATAACAATATTAACTGGTTGATCTTTCCATTTTAGTTTCTTAGAAGGAAGCACTCCTTACTCGAGAATACAAAATATTACATCCATATACGTGGGTTAGTTGTTATAATCAAGACTCTATAGTTTCCACAAAAGAAATACACAACTTGGAGAAGATGACAAGGTTAAACATCTTGACACTTCTCCAATCTTGTATTCGGCAACATATTTTAATTTTTTAAGGACAACGTTTTACATAATGTAGTTTTCTATGGGGAATTTTGTAAGAATTACTCAATCTCCAATTTTATTTCCAATAGTTGTTATTTGATTACAAATGTGTATTTATACTAGAAAGATAGAATTCTGTTATTATAACAGATTTATAACAACCTAAGATAGAATTAGTTACTTAACTAGAATTAGTTACTTAACTAGAATTAGTTACTAACAACTACTAACAATCTTCTTTAATCCTATTTCAGGAATTGTGGCTGCCTTCAGACTCCATCAGATGACTGCCTCCAGAATACATTGGGTGCCTTTAGCTGCACAGGACTTTATTTATTTGAGTCTTCTCTTATTGACTTTGACCAGACCATTAGGTTTGAAGTATAAAAGGTTTTCTTAAAAACCTAATCCTATTTTCTCTTCTCTGCTTCTCTGAGAAACCCTAGCCGTACTGTTACCTTCTCTTCATCTCTTCTTCATCTCTGTTATAGTTAACAGCCCCCCTCAAACCGATGGTGAAGAGGAACAATGAACCATCAGTTTGTTTCTTAAACCAGAGAAAATTTCAAGTGATAAACCCTTAGTGAATATGTCGGCGAGTTGGTCTTTGGTTGGTATGTATTGAATCGAAATCGAACCATCAGAGACCAGATCTCTGACATAGTGGTAGTCGACTTCTATATGCTTCGTTCGAGCATGAAAAATGGGATTCGAGGCCAGATGTTTCGCACTTATATTGTCACAGTGAAGCAAATAGGGTTTCTTCAAATGAAATCTCAGTTCATCCATCAGGTAAGAAATCCATACTAGTTCTGTTGCTGTAGTTGAAAGCGATTTATATTCTGCTTCAGTCGATGATTTTGCAACCGTAGCTTGTTTCTTAGAGCTCCAAGAGATAAGAGTAGATCCGAGAAATACACAAAACCCTCCTGTTGATTTTCTCGAATCAGGGCATCCAGCCCAATCCGAGTCAGAATAAGCTGAAAGCATGGATAAATCCCCTGATGATATCTTAATACCTGACCCAACAGAACCCTTTAAGTATCTTAATATTTTCTTGCCAATAACCAAGTGTTTTTCTGTGGGTTTGTGCATGAATTGGGCTGTGTAATTCACTGCGAATGAGATGTCTGACCGAGTTAAGGTGAGATACTGAAGAGCACCTACTAAGCTTCTGTATTCAGTAGGACTTGAAAGTTCAACACCTTCTGAAATGGAGATTCTTTGGCCACTTGGAACAGGTAACTTTGATGGTTTGGAATCCAGTAATGAGGCCTTCTGTAGTAATTGCAATGTATACTTCTTTTGAGTTAAAATCATGCTTTTGTTGTTGAGATCAGAGAAGACTTCTATACCCAAAAAATAAGATAAAGACCCTAAGTCTTTCATCTTGAAAGCCACACTAAGATCAGTAATAAGTTGTGTGATCATAGAACTAGAGCTCCCTGTGAGAATGATGTCATCTACATATAGTAGAAGAACTATCATGTCCATATTAGAATGAAATACAAACATGGAGTGATCTGTTTTGCTCTTCTTAAACCCATACTGAAAAAGAAAGGTAGCAAACCTATTGAACCAAGCCCTAGGAGCTTGTTTAAGTCCATAGAGGGCCTTGTGTAAATGGCAGACATAATCCTCCTTTTCTTTGTCAATAAACCCTGGTGGTTGGATCATATAAACATTTTCTTCTAGAACTCCATGAAGAAAGGCATTTGATACATCTAACTGTTTGATGTACCAAGATTTAGTGACTGCTATAGTAAGAATAAGCCTAATAGTACTTGCCTTAACTACAAGGCTGAATGTTTCTGCAAAATCAACACCCTCTTGTTGATGAAAACCTTTGGCCACCAATCTTGCCTTGTACCTTTCAATGGTACCATCACTTTTCTGCTTTAACTTGTAGACCCACTTGCAACCCAACACATTCATCTTACTGTCATAGGGAACAAGAGACCAAGTCTTGTTCTGTTGTAAGGCTAAGAACTCATCATTCATAGCTTTGCACCACTCAATACTCTTAGCTGCCTCTTTATATGTGGATGGTTTAGTGGGTAAGTGCAAGATTGATAGATAGGCTACATTTAATGTGTGAGGTGAGGAAAAATGAGCCACAAAGTCAGAGGGTAATTGTTTTGATTTGATTATACCATTCCTGCCTCTAGTGATGATTTGTTCAGTATTTAGTTGCCCTTGTGAGATAGTTGGTGTACTAGCTGAAAAGTTAGGTGTCCCTATCTCATGGGTAGGTAGCTCCCTAGAACCAGAATTAGCTGGTGGGCTAGGTACTATACTAGATGAACCTAATTCTTGGTTTGAGGGCTGTTCAGTATGTAGAGGTGGTAATGGTAGTGAAATAAATGGCTCAATATTCTGATCACACCTAGACAGTTGCTTAGAGATGTTGGTGAATGGAAAATGACCTTCATCAAAAGTGACATGTCTGGAAATATATAGTCTTTTTGTGATAAAGTCATAGCACCTATAACCCTTGTGCTCATTGCTATATCCCAAAAAGATACATTGAACACTCTTGGGACTAAGTTTATCCTTTCTAAGATCACCTAGATGAGGATAGCAAGCACACCCAGATATTCTAAGACTTGAATAATCAGGTGTCATATGAAAAAGTGCTTCAAAAGGTGATATACCATGAAGTGTGGTTGTGGGTAATCTGTTAATGATATAGACAGCAGTATTGAAAGCATCAAACCACAAATATTTTGGTAAAGAACAATGAAAAGAAAGAGTATTACCCAATTCTGTGATATGTCTGTGTTTTCTTTCTGCTTTCCCATTTTGCTGTGGGGTATAAGGACATGAACTCCTGAAAATAATACCATTGGAGTCCAAAAAGGACCTGAATTCCCCCTTTTGTAGTTCAGGAGCACCATCAGATTGAAAATACACAATCTTTACTTTGAGGAGGTTTTCATTTGTGGATTTGAAGTGTTGAAAGCATTTTACACTATCAGACCTGACTTTCATAGCATAAATCCAGCTATATCTACTGAAATCATCTAGAAATAAGATGTAATACTTAGCACCATTTGGGGTGGTGGTAGGGGCTGGTCCCCAAATATCACAATGCACCAAATGCAAAGGAGTATTGGTTGTGCTGTTGGAGGTAGAGAAAGGTAGACATTTGCTTTTTCCTAATTCACATGACTTGCAAAAATTCTTTGTACTTGTTGTAGATAGTACTATTTTATGTTCCTTGCTCAACTGACTTAGAACACCATGATGAGAATGACCTAGCCTAGCATGCCAGGTATCATATGAAAGTGCAGTTTGAGTATGATTAGCTGACTCAGACTTATCTGAACAGAAGGTTTGTTGTACTTCAATAGGATAGAGATTGTTTTTTACTGGTCCTTCAGCTAAATCCTTTTAGACCATATGTCCTTTATACTATAGCCCCATGGCATGAACTCAACAGAGACTGAGTTATCTTTTGTGAATTTTGAAATAGAGAGTAGGTTTCTTTTCAAATTTGGAACACATAGAACTTTATTTAAGTCAAAAACACATGTAGAAGTGGAGAGCTTAGAAGTACCTGTGCTCTCAATTGGTAGAAATTTACCACTTCCAACCATAACAGCCTCTGACCCTTTATAATTTTGAGAAGAAATAAGATTTTCAGCAGCATAAGTCATATGACTACTTGCTCCTGTGTCAGCCAACCAAGCTTTGTCCTTAGAGATTGTCAGATCTGACTGAGAATTTGCTACATAGCATGTCTCTGACTGAGAGTCTGACTCTAGATCAAAATTTTCACAATCTAGAAAAATTTCTTCAGAGTTAGCACATTCTATTGCTGTGTGGCATTCTTGGAATACATCCTCATCATCACTATGTCCATAATTGAACACCATAGCATTGTTGCATTCAAGGAGAGGTTCCTCTTCATAAGGAAAAGACATAGAATCTTTGAAATTTGGATCAATAACATGATCTTGTGATGATAATTGCTCTTCAGTATGATACCCAGTTTGAGATTTGTTTGGCTTATATCTGAAATAGCAGACCCCTGCTGAATGACCCCATCTTTTGCAAATGCCACAAGGAACAGAGGTAAAATCAAAGTCTTCTGCCCTATTATTCCTGTTTTGATTACTTTGTGATGTATTAGCAGAATTATCCTTCTTATAGGCCTGATTTCTATAAAAAGTTGGTGAAGGCTTGCCCTTTGTGACTTGTTTCTGGTTTACTTTGTTTATATAATAAACTTCATGAATAGAATCCTTAGTTGATAGCCATTGCTCATGTTGTATGAGTCTTGATTTCAATTGAGCTAGAGACAAGAGCTCATTATTAGCTCTTAAAGCAATAGTAAATTGATCATACTCAGATGGAAGACCATGAATAGCTATTCTGACTAGTTCTGAATCAGACACTTTATCTTGTACTGTCATTAAAGAATCTGAAATCTGTTTGATTTCTCTCAAATATTCAGCTATTGATGCATCTCCTTTTCTCAAATTTTGCAACTTTCTTCTTAATTGATCTTTCTTAGACTCTAATCCTTCATTATTAGTTAGATCAAGATACCCCCATATAGCTTTTGCAGATTGTAGACCATAAATGTCATAATAAATTGACTTAGAAAGAGTACTTTTCAGATAGGACATAACAAAACTTTCCCTTGATCTCCATTGTTGGAAATCAGGGTTTACCTGTTCAATTCCTTGTATGAATTTCAATTGAGGTGGTTCTTCAATTGAACCATTTACAAAACCTATGAGTTCATAAGTTTTTAACATTGTTTCAACTTGATCACGCCACATTAGATAGTTAGAATCATCTAACTTTTCAGTGATGAAGTTAGTAACAGCAGAGATTGGGGGAAGAATACCTTGTATTGCGGAAGCCATTGATAAAAGCTAGTGAGCTTTGACGAAAAAACAGTAAGTAACCTTTGATTTTGATAACTTTTTAACTATTTTGTGAATCAATCTTCTTCTTTATGAACTTTTGATTGATTTGTTCTTCATTATGTTGATGTTTGATCTTGCGAGATGTTAAATTTTGTGATTGTTCTTTGAGATTGAGCAAAAAACCTTAAATGAGGATCCTAACACTAGACTGATACCATGTAAGAATTACTCAATCTCCAATTTTATTTCCAATAGTTGTTATTTGATTACAAATGTGTATTTATACTAGAAAGATAGAATTCTGTTATCATAACAGATTTATAACAACCTAAGATAGAATTAGTTACTTAACTAGAATTAGTTACTAACAACTACTAACAATCTTCTTTAATCCTATTTCAGGAATTGTGGCTGCCTTCAGACTCCATCAGATGACTGCCTCCAGAATACATTGGGTGCCTTTAGCTGCACAGGACTTTATTTATTTGAGTCTTCTCTTATTGACTTTGACCAGACCATTAGGTTTGAAGTATAAAAGGTTTTCTTAAAAACCTAATCCTATTTTCTCTTCTCTGCTTCTCTGAGAAACCCTAGCCGTACTGTTACCTTCTCTTCATCTCTTCTTCATCTCTGTTATAGTTAACAAAAAGGTTCAAAAAAGATGTAAAACTAAAACTAACTTGAACGAATAACTTTCCCTTTGAGAAAGAAGGGGATTCCCACAAAAAGAAGATGACGCCTTAGAACGAATAATCCTTGTCAGATTCATCTGTCCACTTCTTATCTCTAAAATCCGTTTTAGCTGTTTGGATGAACACACTATTCAATTACATCCCCAAATGTTTGCATGCTGATATAATCTGGGGTTTATAGCTGAACATAACGATAAATTACTTGGAAAAGGATTCTAGGGTTAAACATCTTGACATTTCTCAATTGGGACATTTGATCAAATGGACAATATTACAGAGATACACATGAGTAAGACCCAACTCCTGCTCTAAGTATTACCGAGACACACATGTTACCACCCGACCAAAGCGTGTTTCACTGCTCAGTTTATTGACCCTTCGGGTTAATATCGCAGAAATTGAGTCGTAATATTTGAATTTGGAAATAATATATTCTCTTCGTCGAATGTATATGCACACTATCTTCGTCTTTTAGATTTCACCAATGATTTCCACAAGAACATATTCCGTCTATAAATCGATGAAACCTACTAGAGTCTCTTGCTACAATCTCTCTCTGTAAAATCTTCGAAATAAATGCAGTTGCAGCATGACAATCTATACATACTCTAAGATTCTTCACAATTGTGATCTTCGACCCTGGAGGTGTACTAATAAGCCCAAACCCAATTGCTAGCTTCTCGCTATGACCTAGAAGAATTTCTTCCTTTCTCTGTTCATCTACATTTTGCACCACTAAGCTAGTATTCGGCACGTACCCAATTTTCTTCATCTTCTTTATCAAATCCTCTAAATACTTATAGATCTCTTGATGAAGAGGATGAGATCTATCTCCTGATTCAAATATATGAACCCTTCCATTGATCTCAACCGATGTACAAGCTTTCACTTTCTTTATTCCTCTGTTCATCATCAATCTTCTAACTTTAGCTACACATTCGTAATCTCCAATTATTCCATAAAAATTTGATAGCAACATATAGGCTCCCGCTTCTTCGGGTTGCAACTCAAGCAATTTCTCCCCCACTTTCCTTGTTAAATCAACATTCATGTAAGAAAAACACGAGCTAAGGAACGCGGTTAGAAGCTTTGAGTCGGGCTTGACAGGCATTTTGTCGATAAATTCACATGCTTCTTCAAGTAATCCAGCTCTTCCAAGGAGATCAACCATACAAGTATAATGTTCCATCATGGGTGTTATAGAGTATCTATGAATCATTTTGTTGAAATTCTTCCATCCTTCTTGTACTAATCCGGAATGACTACAAGCATATAAGACACCCAAAAAGGTTATCTTGTTCGGTAAAACTCCTTCTATTTCCATTTGATCAAAAGCTTTTAGAGCTTCTAATCCTAGTCCATTTTTGCCAAAACCCATTATCATAGAAGTCCAAGAAACCAAGTTCTTGAATGGGATATTGTCGAAGCAAAGTAATGCATCATTTATGTTCCCACATTTAGCATACATATCAATTGTAGCATTGCCAATTGGAAGATACATTTCAAACCCATGTTTAATAACTAAACAATGAACATATTTACCATTAATCAAAGCTGCTAAATCTGCACAAACTGAAAGCACACTAACCATTGTTGTGATATCAACTCCCGTTCCTTCAAACCGCATTCTTCGGAAGAAATGAAGAGCTTTAGAACCCTCAGAATTCAACGAAAGACCTGATATTAATGAATTCCATGAACCCAAATCTTTTAATTTCATGCTTTGGAATAATTCTATTGCTTCTGATGTTAAATTACATCGACATAATCCAGTAATCATACTGTTCACCGCTATTACATCTCGTTCAGGCATTTCGTCGAACACTTTCCGAGCATCTGAAATGCTTATACATTTGGAATACATGTCCATAAGGGAAGTCATTAAAACCAAGTCCTTATCAAACCCTTGTTTCAAAATTATTGAATGAGTTTGTTTTCCTTCTTTTAGGGCTTCAATTCTCCCACAACATTTAAGAACAGCTGAAAGTAAGAATTCAGTTATTTTATTCGATTGAAGTTGGTTGAAAAGAAGTATACCTTGACGACTCTGCCCTTTGTTTACCAAAGAAATTATCTGAGAACCCAACGAAAAATTGAGTCTTTGTTGCATTTCTGTAAGGGCATTTCGGGTACGTATGAAATAAATAAAACCTAAAACCAGAGTGCTCTGCTAGACTGTTACTGTTACTTATAACGAAAAAAACTTTAACAAGAGAAACCGATCTTATAACGAAAAAACAAACCGTTTTTTCACTAAATTAACTAAATCCGTTATTTTCGTACCGTTTTAATTTCCAGCAACTTCCCGCCCGCGCCTTATATCTTCTCGTTTTATTTTCTCCCTCCTCTTTCTCTCTCTAGGCTCTAGCTTCTTCTGTAAGGGAGAGTTGTGAATAAATAAAAGGGCAAAACCAGATCAATTTAGAATGGGAGTAATGGAGTTTGAGAGAAGAAAGCTCAGGAGGAAACCTCTCTCTGATTGCACAAACATCCCCACCACCACCACCACCACCACCACCACCGCCGCCGCGATTAAACCTCCTCACAACTCCTCCTCTAAGACCTCCAGCACCGGATCCAATGCTAATCATGCTCAATACCCTTCACTTCGTCCTCCTCAACTCAATACTCCAGGTAATTTCTCACCCTTCGTCGTTTTTAATGGGTTCAGATTTGAATTCCGGGAACTGGTAAATTGTTGATTATTTAAACCCTTAATCTGTGGGTTTAGGTTTTACTCAAATTTTGGAGTTCTAGATCTAGGGTTCTTGAATTTGTACTGGTTTAGTTTGCCATGCGTGCGTTCTTTAGGATGAGTGAACTACTCAAGCTAGAAATGCTTAACAAGAGTATGCACTTCTAGGTTTAGGTTTAGAAGCTTGCTAGTTACTAGAGTTGTATGTAGCTTTTCTACTAGATTATTATGTTCTGAATTTTGTTTTCAATCATGTAATCCAATTCTTAGAGGATGCTGATGTTGCTACAATCAAGAATAGAAGATTGCTCCAAGGTAGTGATAAACGAAAGGAAGTTGCAGAAACAGTACCATTTAGTGGCTCTCTAGCTCGAAGGATCAGGATTATAGGGTATGTGTCATTCTTTAATAACCTTTTTTGGGGATTGGTATAGTTTGTATTTTCATTATCGTAATGTTGGTAATCGAACAATGCTGGTTGCTGGATTGACGATTGAATTATGGGTATGTTATTGTTTACGGTTTTGGACTTTCAGTTTCTTAATACGAATTAAGTTGTTAATCATATAATAATAATATTTCAAGTAGGCTTATTAGAGGTATATGCATAAGTGAGATCAAAGTTTTGGTATAATCTTTGTTTCCATGTCAAAGGTTCACGGCTTAACTCAACATTGAGATGATTGATTTTAGCTACATTTTCACCTGTTCATATAGTGGCTATGAGTTAGAACTTAGTCGGTATGTTTTCCCTCTTGATATAGGGAGAAACTTGTCAAAGTGGACAGAGACGTTGCTCTATCTACGGCCAATAATAAACAGAACTCTATAATTCGTCCCCAACCTTCCACTCCTCCCCGACCCAATGCCTCAGCTATTTGTGGTAACTCCTCAAACCTCTTCACCATTCTTGGGTTTATATCTCTGTCATCTATATTTGACTGTGGAAATCTAACAAAACTGCTAACAGAACTGCAGTCTGATACATGGATTCTAGGTTTTAGTATTAGGTTTCGTTCTAAAACCCTTACAATTTGATTGAAGGGTTTTCGAAAATCTCTGGTGGTTTAAAGGACCATGTGTTATTGAAGATGCCTCAAAGTAGTTTGGATTTGATTTGATTTCTAGCCTTTATTGTTTCTAGCTTTCTTTCATAAACGAAAATGAGTTAATTGCACGTAAGTATGAGGTACTAGTTCTAGATGAACTATTTTGAAACCTTTGGTTGAGTTTTCTGAACTTCTCTTTACTTTAACCTCATTAATTATCGTGTAGTAGTTCCTCATGATATCAACTTTTAACATTTTGATATCAAAGTTTAAATTGGCCAAATTTTTAAATTATTGCTTTATCATCATGTTGTAACCGTTTCAAAAAAAGTTTATTGCATGCAAATTCTCATAGAATCTGGAAACATAGGCTAGTAGATTTGTGTTCAATATTATTTTGGTTATCGTGGTGTTCAAGTATTGAAATGGGAGGTAAACTAGCTTATATATGGATTTTGTTTTGCATTATGCAGTTGATAGCAGTAAGAATGTTGGGTCTGTTATACTTTGCAGTAGAAGACTGACTCAAGGTAAAACTAGAGATAAAGGACAAAAAGCGGCTGAAACAGGACCATTTACTTGTCCTCCAGTAGGAAGGATTAGGAGTATAACCAAAGGGTATGCCTAATGTCATCTCTATCTTAAAAGTTTGAGATAAAGGAGAAGAAGTTGCTTTAATAGTATCATACTTTTCCCGATTTCAGTTTGTCCAAGTTAGGATAACGAAGTAGATGAGATAGTTTACTCAACTTGCTTCACATTTTCGATGACATTTTACTGAATTCTGTGAATCTTCCCATGTTTAAATAGGAATCGACTTGTCGAAGAACATGGAAATGTTTCCCTCCCCAACTCATGCTTAGATGTTCGTCCTCAAAGTAAAAAGGTTCGTCTTAACACTTTTTTTCTCCTAAATCTGGTTCTGCAGTTCCAAGTTACAAGTATATAATTCCCACTTGCATTTCTCTAAAGCTAATTTGAGCAATTCCAAGATTCTTAGTCACTCTCATGTTTGTACACTCAGTATCCTTATTACAAATCTTCAATATGATCTCTAGTTGAATTCCTAATTATACTTTGAAATATTGTGCAGAGACGACGATTCTCATTACCCAACTTACCTTCATTGTCTCAAGATTATATCGATAAGCAAAGAGCCTATTTTGCGGAGATCGATGCTTTTGAGCTTCCAGAGGAGGTTGTATCAGAGAGTGAGTTAGAGTAGAAGGTATACCATATAAAGTAGTTCGTCGATCCTATTTGATAGAAGCGCGAAGGAACTAGGTAATTTGCCAGAAAATATGTATATTGGGGATTGGCTGATGTAGTTGTAGTTCCAGAATTGAATTCAGAAACTTCAAATTTCTGAAAGTAGGTAAAATCCAAAAGGTGGAAATGTAAAAAGAAACAGTATGAGATTATATTCTTATTTCAGTCTTTTATGGGGTTTTCTAAAATCTTGAACAACGTAAAACTCAAATATATGGAATAATCACAAATATATGGAACAATGTTATTCACCATCCATTAAGTTGTGTTTCAACGACTATTAACAAGAAGATAACCCCTGGATAAAGGGAGATCCAATAATATGGTATCTACATGCAGAGCCACGAGCAAGGAGAAAAGTATGTAATAATGAGGTATATGTTGTGAAAAATAAAGGAGGGAAGAAGAAAGATAATGGAAATATATAGACCAAGAGATAGAGACAAGAACTTGATTTGTATTCATATGTTTGTAGATGATTTCTCTACTTTGATATATTGGTATATTAGGTACATTGGTACACTAGTTTAGTACATTGCTACATTAGCTAGAGACCTCTTTATATAGGCCTTTGAAGAGTTACATATCTAATACAAGAGTTACATATAATCAATGGTGCTTGAATACAAATAATGGTGGAGAACTTATGGTGGTGGGAGTTACCAAAGTGTGGTGGTCATCCACCATAAATCAAAGATTTATAACACTCCCCCTGGATGTCCACCACATCAGATATTGCCTCATTAAAACCTTACTAGGAAAATCCAATGGGACAAAACCATAGTGAAGGAAAAAGAGTACAAATTCTTTGTTTATGTACATCTTTGATGAACACATAATCAGCCTCATTAAAACCTTGTTAAGAAAAACCCTATGGGAAAAATTCTTAACGAAGGAAAAAGAGTACTTTGTGAAAATATAGTATATAGTGTCTTCATAAACTTGCTCCCCCTCATGAAGGTTGAGGGCATTGTTCAACTTTTTATCATCAGCTTCCTTTTGGTATATATACACAAAATACAATTTGTAGCATTTGACATTTCAAGTTGCATTAGTATAATGTCTTAAAGTTCATGCATACTTTAACTTGAAGCTTGTTAATCCTTTAGGGATATCGATTGAAGTCACTATTTAGTGATCCGTATTTGTGTATCATGTACATCTGTAAGATAACTATACCATCTTGTGAAATTGATGTACTTATCACATTTCGTTGTATAATCCACTTGACACACATAAGAGGTGTTAAATTCATCATTCGATGACTATTGAAAATAGAGTTGTCTTGCCAAAACCTTGTCAGGAAAATCCAATGGGACAAAACCTGAACGAAGGAAAAAAGACTACAACTTTTAAACAAATTATAACAATTTTCTATACGCATAGTTGCCTCGTTAAAACCTTGAAAGGGAAAACCCAATGGGACAAAACCTTGACGAAGGAAAAAGAGTACAACGCGATTGACATTTTTTATATATGTATGATGGTTGTTTTCTAAATCCACATTACAACACACATAATGTATTGTCTGTACTATATTAGGTACTTCTGGACCTGAATTTCCATGACAATGATAAGTTAAGACAATATGAGTTGCTTTGAAGCTTATAGCCTTTTAGTAATTCAGAATATGTTCATTTTCAAGATTTTCTTTACTCGAATAATCTTTTTCAATACTCTACTGTCAAACTTTGATAAACTCTTCAAGAGTCACAATAGGATTTATAAATACTTCATAATATAATTCGGAGATTTGTAATTCATATTGAAATTTTATAAGTGGGCGTCAAATCCTTTATAGACTAAAGGACATTTCTTACACATGTCTACTTTAATACCTTCAGGGTAATTCTTAATTGGTGCTTCGACTTCATGTCTGAAGACTTAATTATTTTGTAAGAAAATCCACAAGTAATGAAGTATCTCGTCTAAAGTTGACCAATATTACTTAGAGTAATTCCGAGTCAATATGCTCCAAGTAGCTACTATATTCAGAAATACATCGTCTGAAATGATTTATTTGATTTCTCTCACAGCATACATAGTTCAATGATCTCATATATGTGCCTTTGTAAAAGGTTGGTGTCTCTTTTTACACATATCCTCTTCAGGGGATTTTATTAGGAATATGAATCACATTTCATTTCTAATTGGATAGCCTCTTCAGGAGGAAAAATTATTCCTTCAGTGTCAAGGAGTATATGTCACTTTGATCAACTCTGTTCATTTTCCATTACCTTTATCTGGATATAAGCATATTAAGGTCTGAAAAATATTAATATCTCGAGGTAGCAAGTTTTTCGTATATTGATTCCAAATGAGAGAAACTCGATCATTTTCAAGTATTTTACGACATTGAATATAGGACTTCCTTCCCCTAATGTCGATAGATTTTCGTCTTATTTATGAGCACATACTTCAAGGATGTGACAAAGACGAAGGAAAAATCAACTGCTTTAGGAAAATTTGATTTTTATTTTCATATCATATTTTCCGTTGGACAAAAATTATTATTTGATCACAACTTCAGGTGTAAGCAATTTGTTATAATATCACAACTTCAGGTGTGATTAATTACATGTGAGATATATCATCTTCATGTGATTTTATTTTATTTTATTTATTAAATCCATCATCACTTTCTCTTTGGTTATTACAACTTCAGGTGTAATATGAAATATGATAATCAAATAATTTTATTTGTCAGGAATTTACAACTCATCACTGTCTACAGACACGTAAGAAAATATCAACATCACCTGAATAGATATTTTGGATTTCGACTTAATATATGATGAGTTTCACAAAAAATTGGTTACATTCCAAGATGAAGAGCTTTGTCATATTTAATCAAACTATATGTTGGTATAGTAAAATGAGATTCTCATTTTTCTCACTCTATTTCCAATATGAACTCGGTGTAGGATTTGTCTTACCACCGTTTAATTATAATCCTTTAATAATCAATGGAAAATCATTTCAATACTGGAAAATTAACATTTGTCATTCTTCAGGAATGCGCAGACAAATTTGTTTTCTCAGGGATTTACCCTTTTTTTTTTTGACAATTTACCAACTCATAAGGGAAATATCTTTTCATCATTTGAGATTTTTTTTTTCTTACTCTAGCAATTATTTTAGAATTGTCTAGATTAGAAGAAGTATATACACCAAACTTCAGGTTTGGTAATCTCATATACAAATAGATGCTTCAATTTGATCTTAACCAAATTTTGATGGTTAAATTTCCTCTTTGGAAAAATCTTCATTAACAGATCAAAATATGTACTCATGATATATTCATACAAAATTAAACATTAGTTATGAGAGTAATATTAAATTTTTTTTTTTTTGAAGATATAACTTACACTGACCTTACCATCGAATGAATTGCATTAACATTCATATTAGATTGGAATGTTAATCCTTTCATCTATGCAATTCTCATATCCTTCTGATATGATTTAATATGTCTCAACAACAATAAAATAAATTGTTAGCAATAAAGAAGAATTATAAGTTTGTAAATTCAACAAACAAAGGTCCAAATACCTTTTAACTTACCAATAACAATTGACCAAACTTACCAATCCTTTATGTGCTTATATCTTGATCAAGGAGTTGATAATTTCTTCTTCCCTTTAATCATAGAGCAATTCGTGCTGATAACGTGTTGTGAAAAATAAAGGAGGGAAGAAGAAAGATAATGGAAATATATAAACCAAGAGATAGAGACAAGAACTTGATTTGTATTCATATGTTTGTAGATGATTTCTCTACTTTGATATATTGGTATACTAGGCATAACCCCCGCCCTACGGGCGGGGGAATGCCCTTTGCGCAACGCGATATGCATTAAACTTACTGGACATGTAATCTAGATAAATTTACTCCGATAAAACACTGTATATTGATGGTTTTTGCTTAAATTTAACAGAGTCACGAGCAGAGTGTGATTTACTATATCAATAAAGAAACTCTCAAGAATTTTAATGTCAGAAAAAGACTTATTCTTTAAGGTACGACCGAACTTCTTTTTATCCACCTTATTATCTCATCCACTGCACTCTCTGGTTCTTCTACTTCAGCTGCCCTTTCACTTGGTCTGACTTGTGAACACCCCAACATCTTCTTCGTGTTTGGACTCCTTGTTATAAGTCCAAGTAGTTTCCTAGATATATAACATGTGCTTGCGACACATGGTATTTGGTATGACGCAATTACCTGATGAGCAAATACAACTGTTAGTGCCACTCCAAGTTCATTTGTCTGACATTTTTTTAGCAGTGTTCTAGTAGTTTTTATAATTCCAGTACCTACTCTGCAACAAAGAAACAATGGTGAAAAGAATTAGAACTTCATATTAAGAAAAATATGAAACTTACATATGAAGCAAACCAGAAAGTAAAACACAAAAAGAATTGCGAAATAGAAATAAGAATTAAAGACTAAACTAAGAGTTTGCAGAATTATCATCACCAAACAAAGCGACAATTCCTAACGAGTATCAAAGCAAGGAGTTGCAAATTACTATTTTTGATAATGGAAAAAGAGGAAACAATTTGGAGCAAAAGAGGGAAATAATTACCGAAGAAGTTTTAAGTAACTACTTGATCAAGAGGAGGAACATCGGTGAACAATTCAAAAGGCTAGCGTAATTATTAAGGATTTGACAGAATTAAGCATTAAAGTTGGTTTCTAACTCCTTATTTGTGAACACTTGGATTTAACTCGAATAAAAATCAGATGGTGTAGGTTTATCCAAGTACAAATCTATTCTGCTTACAGATAAAATTAAAGTCATGCTTGAGACAAACCAATGTTACCAGAAGTCAAGAACTCATTGTAGTTTGGTTTTCAGTTGGAGTCTTAGACAGACAGTCAAAGACAGCTAGATAGAAAAAATTAGGGTGATAACCCCATAATTTTAGGCAACCCAGAGGTAATATAAGTTTATTACATGTTAAATAGAAAATCACTGGAGTATACATCTTAGAACAATTCCTTTCTAAGTTACAAAAAACTCCCTTGAAGAATTGTAAGACTGGCGAGTTCTTTTACTACATTGAAAACAACTACAACATGCACAAAATGGCCATCTTCGTAAGGAGAGTGGACAGCTAGAAAAATATGTTTGATATAACAAATATGTTAGTCAATGTCTTTGAAAACCTATTTTGATAGAAAATAATAGAGAACAAGACATTAAGTGATTCATTTTGGGAACTAAAAATTAAGGTTGAAGTTGTGTGCTACCAAAAGAAACACAAGTCATTCAGCAATGTGAAAACTTGAATGGGAGTTGTATGAGAAAGCTTTGTACCTGCTGTCAAAGAGGTGAAGAACTTCAAATTAGACAATGAATAAAAATAATAATAAACTAAAATGATACATTAAACATGAGCTATGAAGTTAATTGATGAATAAAAAAACTATCACGACAAAAAAAACCTAAAAAATTCCTACAATATCAAGATGGATAAGTTAAATCTCACCAGATCATAAAATTCAAATGAAAAAACATATTAGTCAGTGTAACTTATAAAGAAATTCTACCTGAAAGAGATGGTTGATCTTCGGATCAAATGGTTTTAGTTTTGCTAAAATCTCAGTCATTGTGGCATCTTAAGAAATAATATTTTGTTCTGGTAGTGGGAAGAGATATGGGAAAAATGGCAGAGATGTAAGCTAGGATGAAACAAACAAATAGAAAATAAACAATGTATTGAAACTATGGTTACTTGAACAACTAAAAATCCAAAAGATACGCACGACAACATTAGAAAAGTCAATTTACTCACTCAAGTAAAGAAAAGTGGAAGCTAAAAGATGTTTACAAATTTTAGATAGATCCAAAACGAGAACCTTGCAAATTAGAGAAAAGAAACTGCACTTAGTAACAATTGAGATGATTTATATTCTCTCCCTTGATTCTCCTCACCTGGTTAATGACAATAACGGAATCAAACTACTATACGGTCGTGCACAAGGAAACAGATAATGAAAAAAGGACATCTTACCATAAGTTTGTGATGGGGCTCATCTGTATCGATTAACATCTTTTTGTACGGGTATACAACGTCCATGATAAGAAGCGGCAAGACATGGCTGTTTGAGTGTTTCCAACTTTCGTGCTCCGATTTCCTTTCAGCATATTCCTTTGGAAAGTTCTTCTTTATGATGTTATCCAATGCCAGACTAATAACCAATACGAGAACTTGAAAATGATTAGGGTTTCAATGGATTACTAATATGACAACAGAAGAGGAATACCATTTGATATTATCGACTAAAACAGAAATTTGATAAATGAGCAAACAGTAGGAACCCAATAGATTTATCACAAGCAATTTTGAACAATAATATGGTATCTCTCCTGAAATCTGAACTAATATGAAGATTATATGAAGTGGTTGTATTATAATTGTATCGAGTTGTTACTACAAGAAAGGTAACTCTGGAACAAAAACAAAAAAGATTGTCAAAGGAAGACGAAACTGTGTCGGGTACAACCTTCAATTTCCACCACATAAATTTTAAACGTATACACATAATTCACCAAAAACATTAGCCAAATTTACTATCAAATATAAGAAAAATTGTGGAACATCTAACAAAGGATCCATAACATAAAGCTGTACACCAACCTTTGGAAGTCCAGTACTCCCACTGGTATACATAATAACTGCAATATCAGCTAACACGGGCAAATCGGCATCAACAGGGTTTTCTCGGCCAATTTTCTCCACTTCAGTAAATGAAGTAATTGTCCAGCTAGTGCTTTGCAACGAGAATTCTGATGGGATCCCATACTCATCAATGTATATTACACGTTTTACTGTGTCAAGCTGTCCACTTATTTCTGCAAGTTTTTTAAGTTCTTTTTGCCCACATATGACAGTTGAAACTTCCGTCTGCAAACCAAGAAGGAAACATGAACAAAGTGAGATTCACATCACAATTTAAACTCAAAGTATTAGACAGGTATGAACGCCGAAGGTGCCACAATCTATAAAACTATATGTAATATAACCATTATCTATATGACGTGGGCACCCAGTATGCCCCTCTTACCAAACCTGCCCTTTTCCTGTTAGACCTATGTAGCTATGATAACAAGAAAGTAGAAACAAGTTAGTCATTTATAAGGTTCCCTATTCAGTTGTTCCATTCTTCTCCAGATCTTCTCAACTATTTTTCAACTAAAAACATATTAGATGTATGTGATATACAAAATATATATACGTATAAGTTCATAAATATATTCTATATTGGGAGCTCCAATTTACTCGAGAGTAACTCAGCTCGCTTGGGGCGCGGACATTGAGTAGGGACCGAGACCGAAGCAACTACTTAGTTTTAGATTCCTCTGCCCAACCTTGTGCTTCACCCTGACAACCTTCACTCTAGTTTGTAAAGGTAAACGGCAATACAGAATACAACTAATAAAACTAACCCAAGACATATGTTGATGAATCTTTGTGCATCACCAGATAGAGGAGCCCCTCCAGAAAGCAGGAAGCGAATGTTTCCACCCAGAATTGCTCGAACCTTTTTGAAAACAAGAATGTTCCACAGAATCCTCTCGAGTCCCCACGCTCCAAACCAACTTCCGTTCATAGCTAACAGTCTACGACTATACGCAATGTCAAAAAGTTTCTTGGAAAGACCACCTTTCGTATCTACCTGAAATGTCATAAGAAATCAGTAGTCATTTTATTAATCTTAAACTTTTCTGTCTCATTTCGACAAACCAAGCTGGCTGAGAAAGAAAAAACAAATAAGCATTGCTAAACAGACCTTTTTCCTCACACCATCTCGAACACGATCAAGAATGGCAGGCACTGCAGTCATCAAAGTTGGTCCTAGCATAGAAGCACCCCCCTTTGTTCCCCTTTTTATCTTGTTTGATGTATCAGTAAGAGTCAAAGGTGTCCATATCCAATTGAACTACCAACAACAACCATTACATTCTACACTACAATGTCCAAATTAGTTGCAAGCGATAATAGTCTTAACTAAGATACTAAAAAATGAGCATCAAGTTCTTTCACTTCGCAAGCTCGGAAGATTACACAATCAATTGTACCTCAGCAGCTAGTTCAAGAATATGAGCTAATGGTAGGTATGCCAAGTACACGTCTTTGCTTCCGACGCCAGGAACAATAGTCATGACCGCAGAAATTGTAGCTAGCACTTTTCCATGGGTCATCATTACTCCCAAGAATAACATCTGATATTTACTAAAATCTCTTCAATTAAAAGTTCGTATAAAAAAATATAAATTTTTGGAAGTAGGAAAAAGTATTGGATGAACCACAAAACAAAATAAGCAAGTTGCTAGTTAAGTAAACAACTACGGTACCATTAATTCTATTCCCTTCAAACATCTTCTTCATTCCAACATTCTGATTGAGGCATTTTATCAAACATCTTGACCACAATTTCTAATTTACAAGATATAATATCTAAAAATATCTAGTGAAGCTCAGATCCAATTAAATGGGCGAAATGCAAATAGAAAAATAATATTAAAATGGAAAATCAGAAAACAAAAATTTATATCTTCTGTGATGAGGTTTTTACCGCTATCTTCTTTGTTGATTCGTCATGAAGATTTCGACATATTATTCTCTCACCCGTGCAACATCTATGGAGTGAAAAGATGTTTCATAGGACACTATTAGGTGAAGAAGAGTAAATGAGGAATTTACTGAAATCTTCACTCTCTTCAGACATAAAAGAGGGAATGAATAATGAAGCAACATATTCACGGAAGAACAGTCAGGAACACCATCGGACAGGAAGGGTTGAACGAATTTACAGAGAGATGAGAGGTTTTGGCGTTTCAGTTTCACAGAAAGAGACGGGCAGTAGTAGTATGTGGGGCGTTACATTAAAGGGTTGGATCCACATTAGATTAGAGGGTAGGATCAATGTATATTAATTATGTCCTAGTGTCATGTCCATGTATCTAGATTTTATCCTAGTCATATTGCCAAGTCACATTCATTTACATTAATTATGTCCTAGTCACAAGGATCTGTTTTGTATAATAGATTAGGTACATTGGTACACTAGTTTAGTACATTGCTACATTAGCTAGAGACCTCTTTATATAGGCCTTTGAAGAGTTACATATCTAATACAAGAGTTACATATAATCAATGGTGCTTGAATACAAATAATGGTGGAGAACTTATGGTGGTGGGAGTTACCAAAGTGTGGTGGTCATCCACCATAAATCAAAGATTTATAACAGTATATAAACATTCTCCATCCCGTCATTTGATATTTGAATACGTATTGTATAGTGTCGCGCACAAAATAAAAAGAATTTGGGCTACGTATCCAGACTGGTCTGATTCGGTGCCTAGTAAGCATACATTGATCCACTGGTCCGTGTGAATTTGACATGTCTCAGACTGCCCAGTCCGTGTAGTACAAAAGTCTGAGGTTGTTTTTGTTTTTTCCTTTTGGTAGATTCCGAACTTTAATGTTTCTAAAAAGCTACATCGAAATGAGATTTTGGAAATCTCCGTAAGGAAGATAAGTTTCATGTCAAAGAAAAAAAATCTAGATTCATGTGAGGGGTTGCGTACTTAGTGTTGATGTTTGTGAGTATTTTTTTTAAAAAAATTGAAGATGTGTTTCAAAATCGATACAAGTTAATCGCATGAGCTAAGAAAATTAAAATAAGACATGATTTCGTAGTTTCGATAGGCGAATCGACAAACAAGAAAATATGAGAAATTTCGGTTACATAAATGAGAGTCAAATAAAACTGTCAGACAGTTAAGAAAGCCAAAACGATTAGTTAATCACAAATTTGGACCAAACAACAAAACAAAAAAAAAGTTAGAGAAACAAAATGACCAAGTTTTCCTCAACTAAGAAACAAAATAAATGAAAGGAGAATGAATTTGTTTAAATTCTCTTATCAATTACTCAAACGAAGTTGTTTTTAAATTCTCCTATCATTTATATTTTCCACGGAGCAGGTAAGCCTTTGGTCTTTATTTTATTTTTTATTACTTTGTTGAAAGATTGAGTCTTTGTCAGTAACGAATTAAGACGTGAATGATGAATATTCTATTAGCAGCTGTACCTAACATCCTACAATACTAATTAGTTCGTTAATGACAAGTCGTTAATTTTAATAAAATTAACATCAACTAATAGAGTCAGAAATGAAGCATTAATAGAGTTAGCATCAATAATTTCAAATTTTCAACAAAGGAAAAAAAATAGAGTTAGCATCAATAAGGCATCACATATTTGGCCCTACAAGAAGATAGTTGTGAAACAGAATACCTAATTTACCAAAAAGTAGCACCCTTGGATTGATAATATTTTCAATAGTTGTTTGCTAGTTGCTCAATTTGGAATTGAAATGACATTCAAGTCAAATAGTAGTCATGCACACACACTCTCTATTAGATGAGTCATTGGGTAGTTGTTTCCTCAAGTAGTTTGCGCAGCCCAGACCAACTCAATCCAATTATTGGTATCACCGTCTTAAGAGTGAGAGAACGACAGAGGGGGCCAGCCGCCCGGGGGACAACAAGTCTCACTTTTCTTCTTACCTTCTTTTAACATGTGATTTGCATTTATTCATTTTCTAACAACAATGGCCCAAATTACCTTTCAACAAAAAAAAAATGGCCCATATTACCACCATTATCTGAATTAATATTTTTTAACAAAAATAATGAATAAATTTTTTCTTCCAAATTTGCATGTAGCTCCAAGGAACAAAAAAAAAAAAACAGGAAATTAGCGGGAGGTCTAACTTTGGGTCTGTCTTGGTTGCTAATTTTGGGTTGTCTAGGTTAAAAAAGGGAGCTCGAAATTTTGTTTGGTTTGAAATCTACACAATGGGGGTAATAAGTCTTAGTTGGAGTAGTAGGAAGTTTAGTCTTCTACTTTATAGGTTATGGGTTCGATG
The DNA here is from genome assembly GCF_041429995.1 of Eschscholzia californica. Taxonomy (NCBI): domain Eukaryota; kingdom Viridiplantae; phylum Streptophyta; class Magnoliopsida; order Ranunculales; family Papaveraceae; genus Eschscholzia; species Eschscholzia californica. Next base: position 36,473,147 of record NW_028238420.1, on the reverse strand, counting down.
CACGGTGACAATACCAAAAAAAAAAATCTACACAATGCAATCCGTATGAAAAATATAATTATTTATAAACTATATTCCCTTGTTGTCACCGATAACTTTTTCGACTGAGCAAAATGTAGGATATAGCTTTTGTAACGGATCAATTACGTGGTTGGTGTTCTATCTCAATCTTATGTAGGAACTCACATTTGTTTCTTTCTTAAATTAAACTAATTTTGTCATAATGCGATTGATATCATTTCTTTAATTTGGTAAGCTGATATGATACATCAATCGAAGTACACTAAGATATCAGGTTTATTTGATTAGTTTACTAATGTATGAAGTTGAGTTAACAGAGAGATAGTGAAAGAGAGAAGTCGAGATTGAGAGAGGTAGAAATGAAGGAGAATTAGTATTCTCTGTGTATTCCAATAAGTATTAGGTACAAGAGTATATATAGGTTTGCTAATAAGATAAGTAACAACAAAGATTACATAAAATCATATCTAGGAGAATCTAAACTATCATTTGACCGAGTCTATCAATGATGTGTTGCTCGGTTGTGGATCATCCGTGGGTATGAGACGCGGGTCAGGTCGTGATCCATGCTTGATCCGTGATATAATGTTACATATGGGTTTGGTTGATATAGCTAATGTTACATATGGCTAAGTTATTAACAATGTTAATTGAAAATTGAACATCTCCAATATTACCTAAAACAACTGAAATACTCAAAAGAAAATTCAAATATTGAGTCTAATCTTGAAATGTAAACTAGGTGTTACGTTAAAACAAAACTCTAAAAACACTTAGAGTTTTTCAATTTGAATCTTAAATTAGATGCTCTAAGTATAGTATTTCGAGAAAAGTTTAAGTTGTAGATAATTAGTTGTCAACAATGTGGTATTATGTTCATTTTCTAAGAGTTCAAATCCTCCTTAGATGAACTCCCATTATATATATTTTTTAGTACATTAAAAACAACCCCAAATAGCCAGATGTGGCCCCGAGACACTTGTGCTGCTAGTAGCAGTAATGGATTGTCATTGGAGAGTATCTATTTCAATTTTTTTAGTTGAGAAGAGTAGAGGCGCTACAAAACCCTCATAAACTGATTGGAGTCGAGGAGGAATGTCAGTTTGGAGCGTCATATGCGATTCTGCCGATGATGTCTTGTTCAATTTGCTAATTGGTCTGCATGCTCGTTACTTTTTTGTGGGATGTAGCCAGTGGCGGACTCAGGATTTTTTGCTTGTGGGGGGCACTTTTAGTTATAATAAAAAACTTTAAATTATGTACAAAATATGATGTGACATTCAAGCGAGTAAATTTTCTATCTTATAGCTACACCTCTAACCAACTCGACTAATGGTAACTTGTGGGTCGCATTGACTAAGATTCAATATAAATAATTAGTCTTATACAAACTCGAATTATATAAAAAATAATATGTGTAAGTTTTATTTCAAAAGAAACAAAGTCCATTATGTCTTAAAAACTGATCATCACATCTTACGTTTGTAAAACATTTAAAGGAAAAGACGGTAGACGAAATTTAGAAAAAAATAGTCAATATACACACAAACATATATATTTATATATATATTATATATAATGAAATAAAAAATACATAATAATATGAGGAAAAATGACTCGAACAAAGTTAACATCCGTGTCAAACTCATAAAGAGAAAAAGGAAGAATTGATTTGATAATGGGAATCCATGAGAAAAATACAGGGTGTAAAGGACAACTAATAACAAGACAGGGCCCAAACTAATAACAAAAGAAGTACCACAAATGAATTTACCTACAAAAGTTAAATAAAGAATGGATGATGGGAATTGAACGCTAAAAGTGGAGGCTGAGGGAATCCAACGGGATATCTAGTATTCGGCCCACCAGTACAAAAGTAAGTAGTTGAAATTTAATGCTAGTAAACTTAATAATGTGTGTTTAACTATTTTAATTAAATATATATTAAGGCCTGTGGGAGTATGTGTCCCCACAGGCCCTTACGTGGGTCCGCTCTTGACTGTAGAAGAAAATAATGTTGGTAAATTGCGACATTAGTTTTTGAATTCCTTCCGTATGACTGATGGTTTGCCATTGTATAGTCTACTCGGGTATTGAAGGTGGTTGACAATGACAATGTTGAGATTATCACTCTCCATGTAAAGATAACTGATGTGTAGCTCTACCGCCCATCTGATGGCACAAAAGATAGCGTTACATTCACATTCTTCTGGACTCCGCCCTCTTGTTGTATCCGTCACAGCTACTATGAAGTTTGCTTGATCGTCATGGATTATGCATCTTATGTCTGTTAGTTCTGTCCGACTTTTGAAAGAAGTGTCGACATTGATTTTAAGATATGGTGTTGTAGGGGATTCCATTTATGTTGTTGTCTTTTGCCTATCTTTTTATTTGTTGGGTTGGCGTGACTTTGATTCTGTTTATGACTTGAGTTGGGGATTGTAGCTGCATATTAAAGCATTTCTCACATCGTGCCTTCCATATGAACCAAAGAATATTAACATATAAGTTAGTAGAATTAGTATCTATATCTTTTCATTGAAGGATCCCATCGCTGACAAAGTTAATATTCTCCATTATAACATTAAAATAAAACTATATAAATCTGACATAATAGCAGTGTAAGAGAGCATGATCTAACGTCTTAGTGTTGTTACAGTAGATGCATTTATAGTCGTTACCAATGTATTTACCAATTTTATATCGGGTTATTTCCCTTCCCCTACTTTGTGACCAGCTTCCCGCCTGGCCCCCCACTTTACGAGAAATACCCATATGGCCCCCTTCCGTTATAACACCGTTACTCTCTCTCCTCCATCTCTTTTTCTCTCTCTCCCATGTCACGCCACATCATCTGTTACGCCACCTCATCACCTTCTCCGACAGAGGTTGCCGGTCGGCCAAATTTCCGGCTAACGACCTTCAAACTAATTTTTTTTTCTCTCATCCTCTCTCTCTCTAACACTACTCCGGCGAAGGGAGACCTTCGCAGGAGTGGTCTGTTCTTCACTGAACATACCGAGGTCTGTTCTTCACTGAACAGACCTGGTCTGTTCTTCACTTAACAAACTAAGCCGGAGTAGTGTCAGAGAGAGACAGAGGAAGAGAGAGAAAAAAGGAAATTTTTTTATGTTATTTAGTTTGAAGGTCGCCGGCCGGAAATTTGGCCGGCCGGCGACCTCTGCCGGAGATGGTGATGAGGTGGCGTAACAGATGATGTGGCTTGACATGGAAGAGAGAGAAAAAGAGATGGAGGAGAGAGAGAGTAACGGTGTTATAACGGAAGGGGACCATATGGGTATTTCTCGTAAAGTGTGGGGCCAGGCGGGAAGCTGGTCACAAGGTAGGGGGCCATTAGGGAAATAACCCTTTTATATCTGATAGGTAAACTTTTTGTACAACATTTCTGAAAAAATAGTTTGATCCGAGATATAGTACTTTAATGTTCTAGATGAAATACCAGTCTACCGGATTGTATTGATTGGAGTTCTGGCTATTCCTGAGATGTTGATATATAGGAATGTTATTTTAAGTATTAAACTGCAGGATAACGGAGTATCTATTTTATGTCGAGTATAACCATTGAAAAAATATATGTTTAATAAATGTGTCTTATTTTTTGGTCAGAGGGAAAACCAATATCTAGTTTATGACTTGTAGAGGCTTATCATCAATAATATACTTGAAAAAAAAACTAATCCAGTGAATTTTCCAAATAAATTATAAAATACTAGCTTTCCTTCTCGCTGCGATAGTCTATATTTTGTCCATTATTATTTATTCGTAATAGATGAGTGGTCTAATATATGTTATTCAATAGTTTCAATATGATTACCAGAGTTACAATTCATAATATTTTCAATTATATACAATTCCACTTTCCAATGGGGAGGGCTTGAATAAAGCATTGATACAAAAATTTAATATGCTCGTAGAAGTCATAAACCCAAATTTGCATAAGTTTCACTATTAAACTAAAAAGTTTTACATGTGAAATGTTAAGTTTTTAGTCATCTAACTCAAAACCAATTGACAATGAGCGAAGAGGACTTAAACATTACATGCTTAGTTGCTAGATACCTTTTCTCCTATATGGGACTATTCTCACACGCTCCCTCCCATGTGGCGTATTTCAGCCTAACACGACCTAGCTTTGACACCATGTTAAGTTTGTAGTCATCCAACTCAGAACCAATTGGCAATGAGTAGAGGGAATCTAGACATTTTATTTTTAGTTGCTTGATACCCTTTCTCCCACGTGGAGCATGTGTGGCTTTTCAACCGATCACATGCGAGTCTAGTTCTGATACCATGTTAAGTTTGTGATCATCCAACTCAGAACCAATTGACAATGAGTAGAGAGAACTAATTGACAATGAGTAGAGAGAACTAGACATTATATTCTTGGTTGCTTGAGACTCTTTCTCCCACGTACAACTATTATCAGGGTAAATAATATATATGCTGGGCCCTTCCTTTTTCATTTTTGTCATGTTTTGAGCAATAATGTTGTAGACATATTCATGCAACTCCTAGAATCACTTTAATTCCATGTACTTACTATTCATGACTAGAACTATTCAACCAGCAGCCTAGCTAGACCTCCCTTTTTCAGTTTTGTCATGTTTTGAGTTCTTACACGGATGCTTCAATAATGTTGTAGACATATTTTGAAAAAGTTTATCCTATAAATATACATCTCCTTATATCCAAACAATATGTACTTTCGGCACAGAATTTATAATTTAGAGAGAGAGAGTGTCTACTTACATTGAGAAAACTTGAGAAATAAAGTCCTACTATATACTAAAACAACATCAAGAAGATATGGCTGCTACCAATAGTTTGTTCTGCAATCTCATGCTTCTAGTGATCATGGTTGGTAATTTTAGTTCCATGGTAACAATCTCTTCAGGTGCAAATCTCTCTCCCAACTTCTATGACAAAGTCTGTCCAAAGGCTTTGCCCACCATTAAGAAAGTGGTGGCAGCTGCCGTGCAGCGGGAAACTCGTATGGGTGCTTCTCTCCTTCGTCTTCACTTCCATGATTGCTTCGTTAATGTAAGAATATTAGTCTTTTTTTACATATCATTTGAATCAATTCTTTGAAAACCGTTATAACTTGTGTGAGATTAGTCTCACGTGGAAAATGATGTTCTACTGTCTAAAACACATTAACTTATTACTAATTAATTTTGAGTTTGATGATCACAAATTAAACATGATATTAGTTAGGCTTACACTGATAGGTTTAAAAATCACAAGTGCTCTAGGTTATTTGAAAAGAAAAAAAGACAAGTGTCGGACTCAAAATAAATACCAATAGTTCTACATGGAAAAATAATGATCTAGTAGCAAGCAAGAATACCAATTGGTAATGAGTTAGATGACATCCTATTCTTCATAATTTTGTCCAAGTGAAGGAATTCTTTACTTTTTTTTTTTTTATTAGGCTTCTTTTGAAACCTACGGTAAACTTGTTGGGGCTACAAAATGAAATAATGGAAAGTTTTAAAGGTGCATCTCTCAAGGCAAATTTAGGGGGATTGTGTGAGGAGAATGAGGTGCCTTTAGCATTTCTGGTGGACGCCTATAAAACTTCCCTTAAACAAGCAAGTGTGTAGGACTAATTGTGATTTATGGGTAATGTAGGGATGTGATGGATCAATACTGCTAGACAGTACATCAAAAATAGATAGTGAGAAGAATGCATTTGCAAATGTTGGATCAGCTAGAGGATTTGAAGTGGTGGACAGGATTAAGTCAGAAGTCGACAAAGCCTGTGGGGCACCTATTGTCTCATGTGCTGATATTTTAGCGGTTGCTGCTCGTGATTCGGTCGTTCAGGTACTTTATTTTAGTCTTTCCCTCTAAACGGGCGTATCATTTAGTAAACCTTATTTTAGTACTTTAATTGATATCGATGATTTTGGTATTGATTATAGTTAGGAGGACCAACATGGAATGTTCAATTAGGGAGACGAGATTCGAAAACAGCAAGCAAGGCAGCTGCCAACAATGACATACCTGGTCCCTTCATGAGCCTCTCAGCTCTCATCAACAACTTCAAGAAACAAGGTTTGAATCAAGAAGACTTGGTTGCATTATCAGGTGGACACACTATTGGTTTTGCTAGATGTGGTGCATTCAAGAATAGGATATACAATGAGACCAATATCCACCCGAGTTTCGCCAAGAATCGACAAGCAACTTGTCCTAAAAATGGTGGTGATAGTAGACTTGCTCCTCTAGATCACACAGCTGCAAAATTTGACACAAATTACTTCACAAACTTGGTGGAAAGAAAGGGTCTTCTTCATTCAGATCAAGTCTTGTTTAATGGTGGATCAACTGATAACTTAGTGAAGAAATATACCAATGCTGGAGTTTTTTCAGCTGGTTTTGCTAAGTCTATGATTAAAATGGGAAATATTAAGGTTTTGACTGGAAATGCTGGTCAAATTCGATTGAACTGCAGAAAAGTTAACTCGTAAGGAACGAGGATGGCTAATATACTACTAGTCTTGGTCTCTCCAGTGGTGAGATTCACATGTTACCCGCCCAACAAATATGGGCTTTGCAGTATATTTTATTTTTGGGTTTTATACCGTATATATTTGTATTTCGGTAGGTTTGGTCTTTATGCTTGAGAAATTTCATTTGTTCATCAAGACGAATAGGTGAAATATATTTGTATATGGATAAAGATATTGTTCAAGAAAATGAAAGAAATTATTTTAGTTTGTATCGTATTTTCTTTCTTTTACCAATTTTTTTGTCTTATTTTCGAGTATTTTTATTTGTATTCGGAATGGTTGATTCACTTAGACAATTCATCACGCACCGGTCAAAATCCTGGTCGAAAAACTAAGAAAAGATGTAAAGAAAGTGATAAAGAGGCGTACCACATCAAATAACTAACTTAGGAAGCATATGGGGATTGAAAAGATGGGTGAACTGACATTCTACCAACTTAAAGATTACTTTAGAAAGAAAAATCAATCATATTTATCTATTGTAAGAATTGGATACTGTTATTTGTCACACCACCTTATAGTATTTTTTATTTGGTTGCAAAAACGTGCACAGTTAATGAGTCAACTGTCCTTATCTCGTGTGAGTGAATAATAGGAGAAAGACTAGAGGATATCATGAAAGTCCTACAAACACAACCAAGATGTTGAAAAACTTCTTTTTTATAAACTTTAGCTGTATTTTTTAGTTTATAGAGAAAATCATCAAGATTAACTATTACGTAACTAAAATTGTATACATAAACCCGAGACTCTATGTTACAAACTTTAGGAGAATAATTTGAAGCACATCAACCGTATGTGCAAAAGACAGAAAACTCAAGTTAAAAACGATTGAAACAGCAAAAAGATGTCGACATAATATCTCCGACTCTAACAAGATTTTGAATATCCTACCGAAAATCACCAAGGGTCACTAGAACCTACAAATCGTGTAAATGAACAATAAACCTTGAGCCACAAACTCTTTGGGAATATCTTTAAGTACTTCGATATACAAAATGGAGAAAAAAAATAAACTTACTTTAAGAATTGGACCAATATTCTAAAAACGACCAGTATCATATGTATCGACATAAAATCAACAAAGTGCACTAAACGCACAGCCTTAAAGGGAATAAATGTAAGTACCTTTTTACATAAATAAGGGACTAAAATTGTAAAAGAACTAAACAAAATGCGCACAAATTCATAAAATATTAAACTTTTTAAAACATTAATTTCATATAAATAGCTAAAACGTTAAGAGTTGTTAGAGAAATGCTTTAAGCTAGGTGTAAAATGCTGCAAATATTTAGCGGATCGATGCTCTAATAACATCTTTAGCTCTAACTGTTAGCCTACGTGGGTGAAGATAGGACTCCATGAATACTTTGGCTTAGTTATTTTCCTTTTCAGGTAAAAACTAGTAGAATTTTGTTGAATAAAATCCATTTGATGATCGGGTAATATCTGCATCTACATAAAATATAATCACAGTACGATAACAAAACAACAATGTAAAAATTTACGAAACATCTGTAAGCATCTATTACCGTTAAAACCATTCTTAGAGCAACAAACTTATGTTTGTAAGACACCTTAGATTATCTCTTCGTTTAGAAAATGTTATTCGAGCTACCAAAATATATGTAAAATTAAATAAATGCTACAAGAAACCCTAGGATGCTACATTTATTGTCGGTCGCTAAACAAACTCACTCATTCCATGCACTGACTTCCCAAAAGTTGGTTGACCTTTGAAAATCTATCGGAAACCGAAGTCAACTAACACGAAAATGATAACTTTGAGAAAAGGGTAACTATTTCTATGAAACCTAACTTAGGAAAGTCGAAAAACTAAAAATCGTAAATATGTTGTAAGTGATTATGTCGGGAAGTGGCTTCCCGAAATCGTCTTGCTACCTTCGATTCGACTGATCTCCTTTACCGTCAATGACAGAATAGGGGGTGGGGTACTTAGAAAGTCACTCTGATGCTCAAGTCAGTCCAGTGTTGTAGGCTCTAAGTTAATGAGAATTCAAAGGTTAAGGATCAGATCACTTCTCAGGTCAAACGTGTGAGGTTTGACTTAGCGGTGGTAAGGCACTGGTTTAATGTAGGCGACCACTATTGAAATCTTTCTGATCATAGTCATATGATCGTATCTTTCTCGATAAGAAAAGAAGATATCTAGCGCTATTTGGTCTTCGACGTAACCAACATATCTTTCAGGCAGAGCAGAGATGAAGGTGTCATGCTTACTTTCGCAGACCTCCTGTTTTAAGGCTCAGGTTTCAGAGCTGACTCAAGTCCTACCGTTCTGTTGGCCTTGAAGTCTTAACCAGGCTTGATATGCCTAGGAGACTCATGGTAACCTCTTGTTTTAGGGCTCAGGTGGTAGAACTCCTTGGGGTCCAAAACATCTGTTGATTTTGTCACGCATGCGCATTGGGGGTTCCTACACGTGTTGCCTAAGTCAATTGGTTGAGTTCTTGACTGGTCAAGGCAGAACAATATTTGGCTCAACATTGCAGATGTTCGACGATAATGGATGTTTGATGATAACGAATTTATCATGTTATTTGGCCTTCCAATGTAAGTGACATTTTCATTCGAGCACAAACATAAATGATGGCGTCAACTTACTTCTTTAGACCGTTCTGCAGGTGATTAAGTCACGACAGAGTTGAAGGTACCTAGGTTATTTGTGTCAACCTTCCATTTTAAAGCTCAAACGCTAGAGTCCTTTCGGGTCCATCCCTCAGTTGGTTTTGTTGGTCGTGTGTATTCGGAGTTTCGACACGTGAACTCAAAGTCAATCTGTTGATATAGTGACTGGTTAAAACAGATTAATATTTACCTCAATAGTGATAATCAAACAAATTCTTGGAGAATATACAAATTCTTTGCATATTACTTTTTCATGCTACATTTCTCGAAGAAAACCCATATTCTAGAAACATAATAGTTGAAGAAGATATGTGAATGATTTTGTGATATTCTTTTCGGAAAATGGTTGATATTGAACTATTAAGAAAAAAGGTTTAGTAGAATGAAAAAGTAAAAAAAATAACCTAAGTTAGAACACATCAAAGATAAACAAAGATAAATTTGTCTGAAATAGAATGATATTTCATTGATATATTAAGAGTTGTGTTACCATGGGTATTTATACAAAGTGAGTCAATATACATGAATGAAAACTACCAAATTTATACTATTCTATACTCTAATTATAAAGATATTATATATTAGTTGATATACTAATTGATACTCCCCCTCAAGTTGGAGTATAGATGTCTTTGAGACCCAACTTGCTTGATGCGTTGGAGAAGATTTGACTGTTGACTGCTTTGATTAGGATATCTGTTAATTGATCTTCAGAACGGACAAACGACACCTTAATATTATTTGCATCAAGTTTCTCTTTTATGAAGTGTCGATCTACCTCAACATGTTTGGTCCTGTCATGTTGCACTGGGTTATTTGCAATATAATTGCAACTTTACTATCATAATGCAATTCCATAGCTTGTTTGGATTTAAAACCTAGTTCTTCAATCAAATTCTAATCCATAATAACTCACATATTCCCTGTGCCACACTCCTGTATTCAAATTCAACACTTGACCTAGACACTACTTTTTGATTCGCCAAGTAACCAAATTTCCTCCTACAAAAGTGAAGTACCCAGATGTGGATCGCCTATCAATTACATTGTCTGCCAAATCTGCATCTGTATAACCTTCAACATCAAAATGACCATGAGAAGAAAGCATCAATCGTTTACTAGGTGGGGACTTTAAGTACCTCAAAATTCGAGTCACAACATCCATGTGTGCCTCATCGATGCATGCATAAATTGACTTACCACGTGTACTGCATATGCTATATCAGGTCTAGTATGTGATAAGTAGATCAATTTACCAACTAGAATATTTGTTGGTGGGCACCTTGTCCGGTAATAACTTAAGCTTGTGATTCTCCTTCATAGGAGTGATTGCTGGCTGACAATCCAACATGCCTGTTTCAGTTAAAAGATCAAGGAACTATTTTCGTTGTGACAAAAGAAATTCTTTGCTTCGAACAGGGCACTTCAATACCCAAAAAATACTTCAAAGCTCCAAGATCTTTCATCTCAAAATCTTTTGCCAAATGGTGTTGTAATGCTAATCTTTCTTCAGTATCATTTTCTGTTACTATCAATATCGTCAACATAAACAATGAGGCAGGTAATCTTGTCATTTTTTGGTTTGGAAAAATAAAGTACGATCTAAATGCTCAGTTTGTGTCCAAAATTTCTCATGGATTTACTAAACCTTCCAAACTACGCTTTTGGAGATTGTTTTAGTCCATACAAAGATCTATTCAGTCTACAAACCACATTACTTTTGATAGAATTTATCTTGCGTCCTAGTGGAGGGTCCATGTAAACTTATTCTTCTAAATCACCATGTAAGAAGGCATTTTTTACGTCAAATTATTGCAAAGGCCAATTTAAATTTGCTGCTAATGAGATGAAAACTCGAACTGTGTTCATCTTAGCCACTGAAGCAAATGTCTCAAAATAATCAATACCATAGGTTTGAGTGTAACCCTTAGTAGAAGTCTAGCTTTGTAGCGTTCAATAGTTTCATCTGCCTTATACTTAACTCTATATATCCATATGCATCCTACTACTTGTTTTCCTTCTGAGAGGGTGGTCACTTCTCAGGTTGAATTCTTTTGGAGTGCCTTCATTTCTTCGTTCATGGCTTAAGTCCTCTTCGGGTCCTTTAAAGCTACTGGCACATTACTTGGAATAGATACAACAGATAATTGACATGTAAATGACGCACATGACAGAGACAGTCTACGGATAGATATTTTGTATTCGAAATGAGATTAGGTTCATATTGTTTGTTGGGGATGTGTCTAGTAGTTCAAGGAGGTAATTGGTAGCTTAAATTTTCTATACCTTCTACAATGGAGGAACTATTAGAGGAATCTAGTTCAGTTACCTGTGGAGGATCAACTGGTTCTGCAGGGTCTGATTGGATGAGTGGTGGTGGTACTATAGGAGGAGCTGGAGTTGCAATGATATATTGTTCAATATTTATTACAGACTGATCAAAGCTATCACATCTTCAACTATTTTGGTGGATGAAATAGTGTTGTCAATAATATCCTCTGCAAATATAAAATTCTCCCCTTGTAGGGGATACTCGGAGTCTCTCCCTTAGAAATAATACTCACTCTCACAGAAAGTAACCCAGCTATAACATACATATTCTGAGTAGGTAGATGGTAACACCTATAGTCTTTATGAGTATTCGAATAACCAACAAATACACATTTACGTTCTCTTGGATCAAACTTACGAAGTTGATGAGGATAAATCTGAGTGTATGCAACACAACCAAATATGCGTAGTTCTAAACTTGTTGAAGATGAAATATTATGGAATGAACTCAATGTCTGTAAAGGAGTTTGGTATTGAAGAGTACTACATGGTGTCCTGTTTATAAGATATCTAGCGGAACAAAGAGCTTCACCCCAAAAATTCTGTGGCATATGGGCTCCCAAAAAAGAAGCACGAACAACTTCCAAAAGATGCTGATTTTTTCGCTCAACACCATTTTGCTGGGGTGTATTGGAAAATGTCGTTTGATGAACAATGTCATTCTGAATCAAAAAATTACTCATCTCATTAGAAGTATACTCTCCACCATTATCGGACTGTAGTGTCATAATCTTTTTTAAATTGTGTTTTAACATATAGACGAAACTGTTTGAACTTGTCAAAAACTTCACTTTTCTGCTTGAGAAGAAAAATCTATGTAATTCTGGAGCAATCATCAATAAATGTCACAAACCACCGAAAATCGCTAATGGTAGGAGTTTTAACCGGACCCCAAACATTAGAGTGAACAATCATAAAAGGCATAAAACTTTCATGTGATCTCAAATGACAAGAAGTTCGAAGACTTTTAGCCAAAATACAAGTTTCACAATGAAAATCCGATTCTATAAATTAGAAAGTAAATCTAGAAACAAACGTTTCAAATAACTGAATGATGGCTGCCCCAAACACCTATGTCATAACCAAATCTGTTTCATTCTTTCTGATTCATCTCCTTTAACATGATGTGACTGACTCAATCTTTCACTACAACCTTCTGTCAAGTCCAGGTAATATACTCGTCTTTTTCCAGTACCACATCCAATCAAGACCATGGTGAGAAGATCTTAAAAAAGACAATACGAGGGCCAAAAACACACGGTGCAATTTAAAGAACCAATTATTTGTGGAACTGATAATACGTCATAATCAAGAGAGGAAACAACTAAGACATGATCAAGACTCAATGATGGAGTGAGAGAAAAAATGCTTCTCCAAGGACCGAAAAGTAGTTCCATCAGCACTAGTAATATGGGTTTGGCTAGATGGGTTAGTGGAATGTAGACCGTCAAAGCTAGCTAGATGTCCTGTGGCCAGTAGCACCAGTGTCAAGTAAATGAGGGATCACATAATATGCCTGACGTAGCTAAAGCCGTAGCACTAGATGTACCTGCTGGAGATTCTGATGATGTCTCTAGAGCGCCGTCAGTAGATGTAAACGATGCTCTACTTGTATTCTTCTTTGGTCCCTTGTGAACCCATCTTGCTAGATAACCAATAATCTCATAATAACCTTTAATTGTATGATTTTCTAGGCCACACTTAGTACACTTCATTGGTGGTCGATTTTGACTAGAGTTTGACTTCTGGTTGTTTGGACGATATTGTTTGGATTTAGATGTAACTAAGGATGTGGCTTCGAAAGAAGTATTATAAAGCGACATAGTGCCCTGTCGATTAACCTCTCGCTTAATATGTAAATACACTGCTTCAAGTTCAGGCTTTGGTTCCATTCTTAAAATTTCACCTCTAACCTGATCAAAATTAGAATCTAATCCTGCAAGAAAAATATAAACTCGAAGACGCTCGATTTCCTAACGTCTAGTGTCTTAACTGTTGGGTTTTCCATGTTACTCGGACTTAACAGATCGAGTTCCTGAAATATCCTTGTAAGTTCACTATAATAATTGGTAACATAAACACCGTTTTGTTGCATTGTAAAACTTCTTCTATGCAGGTCAAATATTTTCGCTTCATCGGGTCCATCAGAATATATTTTTTAATTGCATCTCACACTTGCTTAGCAGTCGTATAATGAATAAATCGTCGCATTAAAGTGGGTTTCATAGCATCAAACGACCAACTTCTAACTTGACAATCTATAGCACGCCACTTGTTATAAGATGAATCCGTCTTTTCCGGTTGAGGATCTGCACCTGTCAAATAACCATGTTTTTCCTTTTTAGCAACCTTCGCCTCAATAATTTGATGCCATAATGAATAGTTATTTCATCTAGTTTAATACCGGCTAAAAAATATGAATTGTCGTCACCATTGACGGAGCCAACAGATGACCCATCGGTGATCAATGTTTGAGTATCTTTTTCACAAGCCATTAGTAAACAAATAGGAGAACTAAATAAACTTTTTTTTCTTAAAAAAAGAAGTAGAGAGAGAAGGCTAAGTTAATGACAGAGAAAAAAAAAAAAACTGTGTAAACTCAAAACCGATGTCGTTACCCGATGAAGAAATTCATTGTACTAGTCCTCTCCTAAATCTAAAGAAGAGAAACAAACCAATGTAAATCACTGATTTGCTGATGATATGAGAAGTAGACAGATCTGATGTTGAATATATATTCAACTCAAACCCCAATAATGAGAATGAAGATGATACGACGTAGAATTTTGCACAACTACTGTGAAGCATCAAGATCAATGCTCTGATACTATGTCTGAAATAGAATGCTATTTCATTGATATATTAAGAGTTGTGTTACAATGAGTATTTATATCAAGTGAGACAATATACATGAATGGAAACTACCAAATTTATACTATTCTACACTCTAATTATAAAGATATTATATACTAATTGTACGTACTAATTGATATTGATACTTATTGTCACGAAGCCCCAACCTTAGTTACACATAAATTCATACAATATCGTCCAGGCAACCAGAAGTCAGACTCTACTCAAAATCGACCACCAATAAAGTGTACTAAGTGTGGCCTAGAAAATCATACAATTAAAGGTTGTTATGAGATTATTGGTTATCCAACAGGATGGGTTCACAGGGGACCAAAGAAGAATACAAGCAGAGCATCGTTTGCATCTACTGACGGCACTTCAGAGACATCATCAAAATCTCTAGCGGGTACATCTAGCTTCAGGTGTATCACGCAATCCCTCGTTTACTTGTAATAGATCATAAATAATAGTAGGCTTGTGAACCCAAAGATAGGTCAGATAGGATAAGAAAACCCAAAGAAAAAGAAACACATAAAGATGTAGGTAAATTACTCTTAGAGACCTAAATTCCACTACGAATTATCTTTGGGATTTTGACCCATTGACCCAATGATTTTGGACCCAAAACTCATCCGTCCTAATAATAGTAGTCTCGTGGAGTTGTGAGGATATTCCGACATACATAGACAATAGAGAACCTCATAAGAATACCAACATTACAGTCTTTTTAATCATAGCTAATTTATTTTAAGTTGGATGTCCACAAACTGAATACCTCGCATCAATATTCTAGTGTTGACAAGACGAGTCCCTAACAATTTCTAATACCAGGGGCTTTTTTTTGATGTTTTATAATTTAGTTAAATAGGATTCTAAACCCCATTTCTCACTTTGTGAACAATCTTTTTATCATGCCAACATTTCAATAGCTTTTTATCCCTTTCAAAAGAATAGTGAAACACTATTCAACAATAGTGAACCAAAAGGAAATTGGAGAGGTTGGATAGCGGAAAGCAAATAAGAAAGATGGATTTTAGTCAAATCAGAGAAAATGAATAGTGGAATACTTAACTACCCTCTCTAATTCAAATACTAGATTACCCAAACTCTAATGCACTAGCTTGTTACTTTTTTGAAAGTTCCATTCAACCTCAAAAAGGAACTCTTCAACAAAAAAAAAATCCTCAAAAAGGAACTATTTTTTTTTTTTTTTTGTTGAAAGCCTCAAAAAGGAACTAAGTATTGATTAAGTTCAATAAGTATAACTTCTAGTCTTTGAAAAGTCTAAGACTAGTTTTAACCCACTTAACAGCCTCATCTACCATACTTTAATTTGGGCAGGCAAACTCTTAATCAGTTTTACCCATATCTTACACGTGTCATGTTCTTAAAGGGCGGCATGTTTACACTTAATTGTCTTTTTTTTTGGCAAAGACTCCAAAACCCATTACATGATATGGGTAGTCATGAAATAAAAGACAACTCAATGAGCACATACACTGTCAAAAATTGACGTTTGAGATCTTAGAATTTAGTGATTAAGCTTGCAACGTTTAGATTAGTCTTTGCAAATTCTTACCCTTGATCGTAGCCGGAGTGATAATGTGTTCGGAAGTAGAAATTGGACATGCCACGTCATCATTCTGACCATGCTCTAAAATGTCTGACCATGTAATGTCGTTAAAATAAAAATCCAAACAGAAGAAACCAATGAATAATGTTGTCTAGTATCAAAACTTGAAAAACTCGTCTGGTTTAAGTACAACGGATCAACAAGTTTTATGTTTTGGAATGAAGCTTCTACTTCGGAATCGACTTATCGAGTTCCAGTTAGGCCCTCAAATAAACAACTTTTAAAAATTTCTACTTTAGAATCGACTTATCGTTCCACTTTTTTTTGTTGTTGAGAACTTATCGTTCCACTTAGGCCCTCAAATAAACAATTTTTATAAAATGTGGTGTTAGCTAAGATTCATAATTTCATATATTCCAAGAAAAATAACCCATCTAGGGATGGTAACATGTGACTCACCAAAAAAGAAAGTAGAAAAGTAGGGGATAAATTATTAGAAATCATCAAAAACATCTAAAATATAGGTAACACCCCAAATTTGCCATGCAAAAATGAGAAAAACAGAAAGATGAAAAAGTTTACTTGCTTTATAGTCTGGCTATATATATGTTCTTACTTCCAATAAAAAAAAATAGCTATATGTACTTTGAAGTCTAGAAATGGGACCATATTTGACAAAAAATATATACCTACTACATAAAACACAAAGGTCAATCTTTTACAGTATTAATTAGGTGTTTAGCTGTGTAATCTTAATTACCACCATCAACTTTTCTCTTTTTTTCTTCAACCCTAACTAAAAAAAGTAGATGTGAAACCATTTTGATGCCATGCAATGCACTGAAAAGTTTATTAAATTTGGGGTGCTTGTATTAGGTGAACGGTCAGCACCAAATATCAATAGTTGATAAATGATAACTCTATAAATAGCTCACTAACTTGACCTTGCTCTCATAACCATTTAGTCTCCCTTCTATTACTCTTACTAGAGCTAACCTAGCAACTACTATAACAATGGCTTCTTCTTCTTATTCCATGGTTTTTGTTGTCATGATATCTCTTATTCTTTTTTCATCTGCTAGCATCTCTTCTGCTCAACTCTCTACTAATTACTACTCGAAAAGTTGTCCCAATGTCCTTACGAAAGTGAAGTCTGCTGTTCAAACGGCTATTGGGAAGGAACGTAGAGCCGGTGCCGCTCTACTTCGCTTGCACTTCCATGATTGTTTTGTCAATGTAATTGTTGTTTCTCTCCCTTTTGGTCATTTGATCCTTTTAGGTTTCCCCTCCCTTGCTCTTACATATATAACTGCCCAACCAGAGGAGTTGCAAACAAAAAGGCTAAACGGACTAGAATTTGATCTTTTTCGTACCCCATTTATAAGTATAAAATAGAATTAATAGTATATGAGTTAAAAAGTAGTACCATAATTATTGGTAAAGACTTTGGTCAAACTAGAAATAGGATAGGGTTTTACTTCTCAAAGAGGGTGACCACAAGACCATAATCACTCAATTATTAATTTCATGAGGAAATTGTTAACAAATTTAGACTTTTTTTTTGTGGAATCTCTTAATTTCTTCTAGAATATCTTATTATTAAATTATGTTAGTTCATGCTTAACATTTTCATAAAGACAATTTACTGTTTGGACTAGGAAAAATCTGATTTAGTTTGTTTGGTAATAGGGATGTGACGGATCCATATTACTAGATGATACTTCAAGTTTCACAGGAGAGAAAAATGCTATTCCTAATAGAAATTCAGCAAGGGGATTTGATGTTGTCGACAATATTAAGACTGAGGTCGAAAAGGCGTGCCCTGGAATTGTTTCTTGTGCTGATATCTTAGCCATTGCTGCTCGAGACTCTGTCGTTACTGTAAGTATATATAATAATATAATATTTTTTAAAAATCACATCATATTTAATTATTTCATAACAAAATTAGTAAAAAATAAAATATATTGTTTGATGAAACTTAATTATTTTTTTTATTGCAGCTTGGAGGGACAAGTTGGGATGTGAAACTTGGAAGAAGGGATGCTAGAACTGCTAGTCAGTCTGCTGCTAATAATGGGATCCCACCTCCAACTTCTAACCTTAATAACCTAATCTCAATCTTCCAATCTAATGGTCTCTCTGCTAATGAAATGGTTGCTTTATCTGGTATAAGATCTCTACTTATCAATTTACTTCTTGGGGACTGCCCTTAGTAGTAATTTCCATCCTGGAATTCTTTTTGCACTTCTTGTGGGGTGCTTATTGTTTCTTTTTCAAATATGGGAATTAAATCACTCATTTATTTCTGACTCTTCTGATTCTGATTCATCTAAGTTTGTCTAAAGTAGGGTACAAAGTGTCTCCAAGACAGACGTTTTTGCGAGTCAGATTTGACTAGTCAGACATAGAAACACTTGAGACCATCTAAATAATTTTTTGTAACGGTTTTTTCGAAAACTATACAGGTGCACATACAATTGGAGTAGCAAGATGTACTAACTTTAGAGCTAGGATTTACAATGAGACCAACATCCTCGACACTTCCTTTGCAAGAGCAAGACAAGGGAACTGCCCAAGGACTTCAGGTTCAGGAGACAACAACATAGCACCACTTGATCTTCAAACTCCAGCCTCTTTTGATAACAAATACTTCACAAATCTCATCAACAAGAAGGGTCTTCTTCATTCTGATCAACAATTATTTAACAATGGGCCGACCGATTCGCAAGTAAGAGCTTATAGTAGCAGTCCTAGCACTTTCAATTCTGCCTTTGGCGCCGCTATGATAAAGATGGGAGACATTAAACCACTCACAGGCTCGAACGGGGAGGTTCGAAAGAACTGCAGGAGGATTAATTAAGTTTAGTGAATCAATGAAGAGTACTTTATAAAGTTATAATCAAAATGTTTTAAGTTTTTCTTCTATGTTTAAGTTGGAGTTATGTGTTTGAGATTTCCTTTCCAAAAAAGAGTAATCTTGTTAAGTGAAAACTGAGTGTTTCAAATTTGTGTTAATGTTTGAAATCATTATATAGAAACTTGTTCTTTGTTAAAAATCTTGCATCCCCACAGTACAATGGGGCACTTATAATACTTCCTTAGGGTAAAGGGAAGTGTTAGCCTGTTAGGGGTAAAACTAATTTTACAATTGGAATTATGTAAAAGACAAATTTTTTTATAACGAAACACATAATTTGTACACACACTTCACCTTCTTTCCAGAGTCTTGCCCAACCTCTACGTCTATGAAGGATTTAGATTTTCGTATTGAGGAAAACCATATACCTCCGTATTTATTTATAATTGAAGAGTATTATATATAAAAGAAGTATGGCCAAAACTCCCTACAAAGTTTGGACTTTGGTTAAAAACGATTAGTCAATTTTTTTAGTCTTCAGCTTCCTTAGTACTTTTTTAATTTGCAACACTTTGCGACAACTTTGCGGCGCTTTGCGACAACTTTGCGGCGCTTTGCGACAACTTTACTGTGCTTTGCAACAACTTTCGAGCACCCTGCAACACTTTACTGTGCTTTGCAACACCTTTGTAAAAAAATATTGGATGTAACCAAACAAAATACAAATATTTGGGGGGTTTAACAAATAAAATACAAAATTTGGATTTAAAATAAAATAAAATATAACTTGTTTTTTTAACTAAAAAAAGTTTAAAATTAGGTTTTCGACCGAATTTCGTGTACTTATAAATTATAATGGACGGAAACAAATGACATATATGGAAACATTTCTAATTTTTATACATTGTATCTTGGATATATATATATATATATATATATATAAGAACATTTCGCTTGATTTATATTTTGGGCAATAATGTTTGATTGGAGTCCCACTTTTACCCTTATTACCCTCCCGCAAATTGAACAAAGGACTAACCAAAAAGTTCAATTTGGGAAATAACTTGAGGAGAGAAGCTTGATGAGACAAGGCCATATGCTTCATTAAGGCAATAATGGATTGGTTGTTAAGAAGCTTTTGTTTGGTGTAGATAACGCAAATACAAGTAAATCAGGACAGTTGTAACAAGCATACATAACATAATCACAACGGATCCAGAGGTTATTTAATAAAAAAGTTGAACTTAATGAACATAACCACTCTCGGTTTAGAGGCATATGGCAACAAGATTACACTTAGTGAACACAATCACGACGAATTCAGAGGTTCTTGGCAATACAAAATCAGTGTCAGAACTGAAGTAATAATCGACGACCGAGAAGATTTTCCAACTGGGAAGAAACAAAATAACCGCTCCTCTCAAAATTGCCCAGTTTTACGATGCTTTTGTGATAGCGACTCTTTCGTAGAGTTCTCTTGAAGACTTTTCTCAGTTGCTTATGTTTTAATTATTCTCTTAGAACCAGCTTCGACCATTCTTGCAAGCATTGTCCATCCAAATCTATTCTTGTTGACAATGATATAGCTCATTCGATACTTAGTTTCCTAAAATTTACATTAACATTGTCAGACAATCGAGTTCATCCAAGGATAGAGTTAAAATGAAGAAAAATAGTGGAATTCAGCTTCTTGAACCTTTCCTATCTAAAGACAACATGGAAATTAAAATGAGTTCCTTGATTTCTTTGTGATCTCAGACTCAGAATCAATCCGAGACCTTGTTTTGGCTCTCGAACTAATCAGTCTGAAAAATAGACCTAAAGATGCCACAGGTTAAACGATCAGTCCCCTTTTTGGTGGGCGGATAGTAATTTCAGAAACAAAAAATGAGCGTTTGGTCCAAATTTTTGGGGGGAAATGGGCGTTTTGTCCCTTCTCATCCAAATATGCATTTCCAGTCCAAAGAGGGAAGACAGCTCACACTTTTCTGTGACAGCTCACACTTATTTGTGACAGATTTTTAAAAATCCCACTATTACCCTTCCTCTTACTTCCTGACGCCTTTGTCAGCTGATGGAGAGGGAACAATTAATACCATTTAATGAGGGATGGAGATTTGACGTTAATTGTTCCAAAAATCTCTCTAAACTCTGGCAATCACACCTAAATATCTCCAAATCTCCTTATTTTGTGCTTATTTCTCTCTCTAAATCCTTCTCAAAACCGTTTCATCTCTCTATATTTCATTCAAAGTTCAAATTTTCAGCCAAATTTTCAGCTAAAATTTGAAAGCCCGCCCATAAGTTAGAAAGATTGAGTCTGAGAAGCTTATTTATACCGAGATTTTGGTCATTATCTTCCCAACCTCTGCTCTTCCTCTGACTTTGTTTTCTTCTTTCAGGTGAAACTTTCTTATTTGTTATTCCTTTGTCTTCAATGCTTCTGATTTTTGTCTTCAATGCTATCCTAAATATTTCACCCGAAACCAATGAGACCATGATCTTCTTTGTCTTCAATGCTATCCTAAATATTTCACCTGAATATTTCTGACTTTCATAGCTAAGAAACTTAATTTAATGCTCTCCTAAACAATTACCTTCAAGGTTTCACCCTGAATGTTTCTGTTTTTTTTTCAAACGCTCTTATATTCCAGGTTTATTTGTTGGCGTTACATAATGGATGGCCTTGAAGAAATAACCAACCTGTCAAACACAGGTTCATTCACGTATGGAAGTAAATTTATATTGTTATGTAAAAACTGAATCCTTGTTGATAACAAGATTCGTATTCTCATTTTCTTTTCTGTTTTCCTTTCAGTCAAATGCTTTTGAACGTTGGATCAACCGGTCCTCTCTGGTGAATGGATGTTTATGTTACTTTCTTTAATACTTCTCTTTTGCTTTTACATCGATTACTTGAATGAATGTTTACTTGAACTACTCAGGGTGGAGCGTGACTTTTTTTGTTCTACCCCTCTTCCTGTAGCTGTAGCACACGCTAGATATGCTCAACAGGAACGACAACGGTAGTCTACTTTAATACTCCTCATATTTCATAATAATTCATAGTAAACTCATTGATTTCCATTGTACAATCTGGTTTCCTATAAAGTAGTAATTACCTTATTTAGATAAGTGCGTAAATTGTCTTATTTACAGTTAACTCTTTGATTTTCAGTAAACCAACTGGTTTCCAGTAAACAAAATGATTTTCTGTCAACTACATAGTTCTCTAACCATATACCTGTGTAAGCTGTGTTTGTTTTAGTAAAGTCGATGTTTCCCGTAAAACTAGTCTGTTTCGAGTAAACTACCTGATGCACTAACATATATGTTCCTGTAAAATAAACTCAGTTTCCTGTAAAATAAGAATTACCCTATTCATATATGTTCGTAGTCTTGTTTACAATAAACTCATTGGTTTCCGGTGCACTAACAGGTTTCTGGAAACCAGAAAGATTTTATGTGAACTAGATTTTCTGGCTATTGACAATTGTTATGTTTCATGCAGTTTCCCACAAGATTTTATATCTCCCTCTTCAACAACTCATGCTGAGGCATCTACTGCGCTCGTTAGGAGTGAACCTCTACGATCAGATAGTTGGCCAGAAGTTTTTACATCCATTGGGCAGGAATTTCCCGGAGGTGCTCCTGCTTTTCGACAAGCTCTTAGTCGATATTCCATAAAACATGGATACAATTATAAATTCCTTAAGAATGATCTATCCCGGATAACTTGTATATGCAAAACCCCCAGCTGTGGTTGGACCATTCATGCTGTTGCTCCTCTAAAGTCCCGTTCCATGTTTGTTCTTAAAGCTTTCAACCCTGTCCATACGTGTGATGATTTTGTATTGTCTACTCGTAAGCCTAGGCTGTCTACAGAAACTGTCAGCCAGTTAATAGCTGATGACATCCGAGAGAATCCTACAAAGAGTACGAAAGACATTATAACATCATTTAAAAAGGATTATGGTATAGCTCTTAGCTACTATTATTCATATAAAGCTCGGAATGCTGCTATTTCTTTAACATATGGTGAAGAAGAGGATTCATATGCGAAGCTCCAGTGGTATGTGGATGCACTATCTCGATCTAACCCAAATAGTCATATTGATCTTCAAGTCGATCCAGTTTCTCGTCGTTTTGTTAGAATTTTTATTGCTCTTGGAGCGAGTATCGAAGGCTACAAGCACTGTCGACCGTTAATATTTGTTGATGGTACCTTTGCCAAAACCAAATACAATGGATGCATACTTGCAGCGGTAGCAAAGAATGGAAACGATGGTACGTACGGCCTAGTATAGTTTTCGGAAAATTACCTGATTTTCTGATCACTAGTTGATTTTCTGACCACTATCTGATTTTTTGACCACTAGTTGATTTTCTAACCACTACCTGATTTTCTGACCACTACCCAGGTTTTTGAAAACTTTCTGGTAAGAAAATAAAATAAATGTTTGTTGCCTCTGCTGATTCATTACTGATTCATTGCAGGATTGTTTGTTGTTGCCTACGCTGTTGTTGATGTAGAGAACGATCCAAACTGGACATGGTTTTTCTGCAATTTGGGACGAGTTGTCGCTAGTAGTCCAGAGTTGACGTTTATGTCTGATCGGCACCATGGTATTATAAATGCAGTTTCCAACATATTCCCAGAGGCCCACCATTCATATTGTGTATGGCATTTACGCAACAATATGAATTTACGTGTCAAAAATGGTGCCAAGAAGTCTGACTACTTCCAGTCACTAATATTTAAAGCTGCTCGGGCGCTAACTGTTCCAGACTTTCAAAAGTACACTACTGAACTTGTTGTCATGGGCGGCAATGGAGTGCAGTCATTTTTGTACTCTGTCAATCCTAAAAACTGGGCCGATGTATATTTTCCAGGTAATAGGTATGGTTTGATTTGTTCTTCTCTATCGGAGTCTTTCAATTCTTGGGTAAAGGACGAGAGAGTTCTTCCCATTTCGGTCATGCTCGATATGTTGAGGGTAAAAATAATGAACATGATGAACGATCGAAGGATTGAATCGGCCTCCTGGAACTCATTCCTATGCCCAAAAGTCAATGAGACAATGAAGTCCAGATTTAATGTTGCCTGCAGTTGGAAATGTCTTCAGTCTTCTGAATTCAAATATGAAGTTATGTCGAACCCCAGCCACTCCGTTGATCTTGCTAATCTGACTTGCTCATGTCGTAAGTGGCAAGTTCAAGGTATTCCATGTGAACATGCTATCTTGTGTATTAAAGTGCATGGAGGTGATTCCTCAAAGTTTTTTGATCCTGCTGTCACAACGGATGCTTATTGTAAGACCTACAGTCTTTCAATCAACCCTGTCCCTACTTTTGATGCACCAAAGTCTTTCGATAAAGCCAACATGATACTTCCTCCCTTAACCAAGAAGCGTCCCGGGAGACCGCGAACTGTTAGGATTGAAAGTGCCGGGAACTTTCGGAAAAGACAGAGGGTATGTGGTCGATGTAAACAACTTTGTTATCACAACAGTGCTTCGTGCAACCAACCTATTTAGTGGTTGTAAATGTTCTTCATTTGAGCTGGGGAAGAGTGTGCACCGGGCATTCTACAATTTTGAATAGCTTCTACAGTGTTGAAGTTTTTCAGATTATGAAGAGAGTCTGTGTTTTTTGTTAACATTCTGATGTTCTTTTTTTGTGTAACTTATGTGCCACATAAGTTAGTAAATTTAGTAATGTGTTGGACATTGAACTGTTTCCTGGAATTTTGTAAATGTACTGTCTCTATGTCTCTAGGTTTCCTTCATTGTTTCTAGTGAATCTGGTAAATGTACTAAAGTGAAACTTGTAAATGTACTGTCTCTCTGTTTTGAGTTTCCAATCTATCTCTATGTTTTTGTTAACATTTTGCTCTCCCTTTCTTGTGTAAATAATGTGTCATATAAGTTAGTTATTTAGTTCCACCAACCTATGTTTTTTAGGATTCTATCTTGTTTCCAGTAAATTTAGAAATGTGTTGAACATTGAACTGTTTCCTGAAATTTTGTAAATGTACTGTCTCTATGTTTCCATCTACAACCTATGCCAGTGAATCTGGTAATGTGTTGGACATTGAACATTATTTGTGTACTAAAGTGAAGCTTGTAAATTTACTGTCTCTATGTTCTGAGTTTCCAATTTATGTTTAAAGTAAATTTAGTAGTGTATTGGACATTGAATTGTTTCCGAGAATATGTTGTAGTTAGACACTTTTGAACTTCGATTAATGAACTTAACAAAATATACATCCAAATATGTCAATGTTCTAAGTGACAAACCATTAATATTTCAAACACCATATTCACTGTTCCTAAGTAAACTTAACAAAACAACACATAAACTTTTAGATATTTAAATTTTTAGTTTTCTTCTACAATACTCCTCCTCCATCCGTCCTTTGACTCCTCCAAAATTTGGTAGGTTACTTCTGCCCTCTTTCTCCTTGCTCTGTCTTCATATTGTTCCTTTTGCGAGCACTTTGGCGGGTAATTATGCTTGATGCTTTCGAGAAATATATCTTCCATCTTTATCATTACGTATAGACCGCAATCAGGACTGTTTGTTTTTAAAATTTGAGGAACACACAGTTAGTCTCATGTACGGAATAACATAGTACTGTAATGCTCCAAAATCTGGGCTCACCTGTCCCCTTGTTGGGGGCATTCAACATCTTTAATGAATGGGATTTTTGAGGCAATTTTTTTCCTTCCGCACTTCATCTTTATCATCTTTGCTGCCAGGATTTCTGCTAATTCTTTTGCATTGTAGTTACATCTGTTTCCCAGGTCGATGTCACGAAGTAAGGAGTTGAAGTGCGTCCATTCGTTCTCCTCAAAATCATACACCAACAAAGTCCAGTGATGGCCCTCCAAAGAGTCATCAGTGGATGCTGAATTAAGTGGAACACACAACATTGATGTATGATCTTTGATGAAGTGTTGCTTAATCCGATCATCTAAATTAGCTTTGATTGTTCTTTCACTGCGCTTCTGCCTTATCATTGTCTGCATTGTGTCATTTTTAGTTTACTATTGAATTCACAAAATCCTCTTTAAATTTATTATAGTAATGGCTAAGAAACTTACAAATAGCAACGATGATAGGAATAGCACTTCACGGTCGATGTTCGAATCTGCCCACATTAAGCTGTCTGCAAACCAATCAATTATTTGAGAGTCACAGCCTCTATTCATCATCAGCTCGTCTAAATCTTTTGCTGTTAGGCAGTGATGCTGTTCCTTGTTCCAGACATCGAGGCTGTACAAGACAAAGTACAATTCATCAGTCACTCAGAATAATTAACTAGAAACTGGCTAGTTTACTAACCACAAACCAGTTTACCCGGAACCTTCCTGTGTTCCAGACACACACTAATTTTCTGTCTGAAAAAAAAATTATGAACCAAATAAATTATGAAGCAATAGATAAATACCCTGTCCATCCACTTTTCATGAACTCTTCCATCAATGGTTTTTCATTCTCTTTCACATATGGCCATATCCCCCCTATTCTCCAGTTACTCAATTTCACACGGGGTTCTTTCTTCAGTGTAATCATCTCCAAATCAATAACCTGCACTTCACTTGTCCCTTTTTCCGTTCTCCTCCTCACCCTAGGATTATTCTTAATCCTCTTCACAAGTGATGTTGGTACTGGCGAAGACCCTTTCCCTTTTTTGGATGCTACTCTTTTGGGAGGGCTTACATGGGGTGATTGATATTGTTCCATGTTTGCGGACACTTCTTCCACTGATTGTCTTCCCATTTCAGCGATATAGTCGAAATTTTGGGCCTTGGGTGTACACTCTTCATCTTCTTCAATCTGCACGGGAGACTTTTTTGGTGGAGTCCACTCAATTAGTTGAGTCTGGAGTTCCATGTTGAGATCAAAACTAGGATAATCATTGTTCGGATCCACCATCCTCTTTACATTATAATCTGTAAATAAATTACATGTGGAGTATTAAATTTCTAAATTCCGAACAAAACTTAATGGTGGGGACAACTTAATATCAGAACGTTACCTCTTTCTTTTGGCAACTCCTTTTCCATTGTATCTTCAACCCAGCCCCCCTCCTCACTTGACAAATTAATTTGGATCTCCTCTTCATCAGAATCCTCGTTACTTATTTCTGTTATAAATGGATATAAAAGAAGAATTTTAAACTTGATTTTGAGGACCATTTAGTATAGTTACGTACAAAATTGTGGGTTAAGATAATTGTTTGCCTTGTTTACTCTCAGCATCTCTTTCCTTGCTTTCATCGCTTTCCTCGCTATTGTCTGATATAAGTTCAGTGAAAACAACACTAAGTCATTTCCGAGACATATAATAATTTACTTTGAATCTAAAAGTTTCCTATAGAGGATCTAATAAGCGGAATTAGAATTGCAATACTTAAAACCAGCCAGATGTTTACTATTTTTGGAATAAGAATAAAAACACTTGAAACTAACTGAATACGAAATGTAGAGAACAATATTAGATTAAACCAAAATAAATTCTTAATCTGAAATTAGAGTTTGCCTTTTTTCGCAGCTTTGCTTGCACCCTTGCTTTTTTCCTTTTTTTCATCCTTTGTCTCCTTATCTTCATCCTGTTCTTCCTCACTCGCTTCATCTTCTTTTTCTCCTTTACTGCCTTCTGAATCATCTTCCTCACTGTTCTCATCATCATCTTCTTCACCCTCATCTTCTTCAGCATCATCTTCTTCAGCTTCTTCTTCCTCACCTTCTTCATCATCCGTATCATCTTCTCCACTTTCGGAATCTTCCTCCTTACTCACTTTACCTTTTTTTTCATCTTCCTTTCCTGCCATTTTCTTTACTTCCTTTCCTGCAACTTCTTTACCTTTTCCCTTATCTTCCTTTCCTTCAACTTCTTTACCTTTTGCTTTCTCCTTACCTTTTCCTGCAACTTCTTTACCTTCTTCCTTACCTTTTCCTGCAACTTCTAAACCTTTTCCCTTATCTTCTTTTACTTTCTCCTCTTTTCCCTTTTCCTTTATTTCCTTTACTTCTTTTCTCTCTTTACCCTCTTTCTCCTGAGCCTCCTGTTGTTGTTCTGGTGCATTCTCTGTATACATTTCCATTACAGGCACTAAAATGCCATCCTCTGATCGTACATAAGTGGCTACTGGAATCATTCCCTCTGCCAGTAGATCTGAATAACCTTTGAATGCATCGTCCCTCTCTTCAATAGCTTCTGCCAGTTCTGCTTGAAGTTCTTCATTTTCTTTCCTAAGCTTTTCATTCTCTTTCTCCAGCTGGTCATTTCTTAGCTTAAGTTGGTCGATCTCAAGAATCAAGTCACTTACGTTGGACTTGGTCTCTATTGTTTGCACCAACTTGGTTTCTTCTTCATTGAGGGGGAAAACAAAATCTTCAGTTACCTGAAAGAAAATGAAAAACATTTCAGTAATAACCATAGCAGTAAACCAATAAATTTCCAGTAAACCAATAAATTTCCAATAAACCAAACAGTTTCCAGTAAACCAAACAGTTTCCAGTTCATAAGTTAGTTTACATTGAACCCACAAGTTTAGTGGTATGTAAATGTTATTTTATACCTGTTCAGATGTCAGGCTGGCTAGTTTCTCGTCAAACGTATCTGTTATTTTCACCAGAGACCACCTTACAATCCTTGGGATTTCATCTTTATGCCTCTCCTCTCTTTCATAGCATAGAGTATGCTCACAGAACCATACCTTTAAATAAGATAAACACATTTGTAAATTCAATAAGGCACTTCAATTCTAATATATAATTGAAATAAACTTAAACATACTCACAGGCAGGAGTAGTAGGCAGCCTGAAGCTTTAATCAGGTCGTTCGGGTGCTTATTCATGTAGTTTATCATGAATTGGTGCACCACCACTGGCCAATTATAGCTCTGAATTGTTTCCATCGATTCCAGGTACAGCAGAATATGTGGTGGAATCGAGTACCCGGTTGTTGAAGGAAACAAAACATTGGCAGCAATGAACATGATTATCAACCTGATGGCATCCAGCTCATCCTCTTCATCAACCGCCATCCTCAGTGCATTAGCCATCATAATGCATGTTACTTTTGGAGGCACCTCTCCAAAGTACTTTACACAAAAATCTTGTTGTGGTTTCTTCAGTGTTTTGGAGGACGAGAAAAGCTCTGTCACCTCCCCTCTCAATGGCATGCCCAGAATCAAAGAAACATCCTGAGGCTTCAGCTTTAACATTTTCCCAGCTAGGTTGAAGGTTTCTGTGGAAGAGGAATATAAGCAGAGTAGTTCAAATATCATCTTGTTTGGTCTGCTTGTGCTGTCTAGGCCAATCCTGTCATTTAGAAACGCGTTCACCAAGTTGTTGAAGGGAGACTCTGCAAGCAACTCCTTCTGCCTGCTTGTCAATTTTGGATATGTTACTTTCAACTGGGTCCATGTGTTTTTAAGAGAAATCTTGTACACCTTGGACAACTTGGTTGCCAAATTTTCGGGTCTATTTTTTGGCTCACTTGGAGAGCCAACCCAGGTCCTTGCAGAGTCACCTTCAGTTACAGCTTGTTGTGTCTTCTTTTTTGGCCTTCCTTCAGGTTTTACATTTGCCATTTTTCTCTTTCCTTTTGTTTGTGGCACCACTGTTAAGGGATCATCTTGTGAGACCTGAAAAAATTACAAACCATTGTCATTAGAAAGAATTGAATTTCGGGCAATCATCTGTGTGTTTCATAAATAAAACTTAACTATGGTAACCATTCAGTGTACAGGAAATCAACTGGTTTACTGCAACTTTTTGTTCTACCAGAAATCAACTGGTTTACTGCAACTATTTTGTTGTACTAGTACGTAGTAAAATTTTTTGCGAATTCCTCTATGTAAAATATACATCTTTATAAAAAAGAAAACTACAAACCACTCACATAAGAAAGAGTTGAATTTTTTGAAAAATTTATCTGTTTCTTAGATAGTTACGTAAGAAAGAGTTGAATTTTTTTGAAACTATCCAGTGTACAAGAAATCAACTGGTTTACTGGAACTATATGGTTGTACCAGTACACAACTTTATGAAACAGATCAATCTACAGGAAACATTATTATGTACTCGGAATAAGTTTATGAAACAGAAAATTGTTAAAGTTTTCAGTTACATACCTTTTTTCTAGGGCTCATTCTTCTACTTACTTGTTCTTCAATAACTGTCTTCGATCTGCTAGACCGAGGTTCATCAATGGATACTTTCTTACTTGATTGTTTTGATGAAGTAGGCTTTACCATCTGTCCAAAACAAAGTAATATCACACAGTAACGAAATCTCTTAGTTGTTCATGATATAGAGATAGATAGATAGAGAGAGAGAGAGAACATTAGGGCTTTTTTGAATGAAAAATTACCAGAGTATTTCAATAACGTATGTTCATGATATAGAGTGAGAGAGACAGAGAGAGAGAGAGAGAGAGAGAGAGAGAGAGAGAGAGAGAGAAAACCTACCTTTGAAATGAAATCAGGTGAAAGAGGGCTGAACTAAAATCGGGTGAAAGAGGGCTGAGACGAGAGAGAGAAAACCGTTCCTTCTTGGCTTCTGTTTATGAACTGAAATCAGGTGATTTTATGGCTTCTAGTTCTTTAATGGCTGGTGGTGGAGAAGTTAATAGAAGAAGAGGGATTTTGAGAGAGGGAACGGTTTCTGAGTGATGGAGAAGTTAATAGAAGAAGAGTGAACGTTTGCTTGAGTAAAGGCGTGGGAGAGAGAGAGTGATGGAGATGGGACGTCGCCACCTGCAACGGTCACATCGGGCCGAATTTTTCAGATTTTTTCGCGCGTTCCCGGGCAATTTGAGTGGCAACTATCGTAAATATTGAGTGGCACGAATCGTAATTTTTGAGTGGCACGAATTGTAATTTGTTAATAAAGTAAGGGTATTTGGTTTCTCCATATTCAGATCTGACACAGAGGACTTCTTTCACATTTTTTCCCAACTTTGGATCGGGCCCTTATTTTGGGCTTAACTTTGGGCCTTTCATCCATTCCCTCTTTCAGAAAATGATTTCCGAGTGTAAATTACTAATTTACCCTTTGTCTTTTGTGGGGGGTCACCTAGGCAGTGAAAAGTTGGTGATACACCAATTTTTTTTTTTTTTGGCAAGTCATACACCTATCAGCTTTCATAGAACTTCAGATTGCCTTAGATTGCCTTTGACGGCTAATATGGGCATTGTGGTGCACTTATCATTTTTATGATCGAAAATCATGCTATGCCTGGCACGAATCCCGGCCGAATCTCGACGGGATGACTTGTCGGGCCATGATTTAGAGAGAGACAGTAAAAAGAATTTCTCTCTCTAAATCATGGTTCGCAGTTCGCACGTCATCCCACCGAGATTTGGCCGGGATTCGTGCCGGGCATTTTATCATGGTTGTTTTATGATATACACTCACCTTAGATGTATTTTCTATTCAATATATCAAAAGAGATTTGTGCATATAAAAAAATGGTTAGTGTATTTAACATTTCTCAATATCAAATCCAAATTAGAAATACAAGAATGAAAACTATAGACACCTCTAGTGAAGTGGGTACCACATCCCAACTAGAAGGCTGTTTTTTTTTTGTTGAAAGAAAGAAGAAAAAAAAACAACAAACAAAGAGCAAACTACATAAACAACTCTATATCCTCGCTCATAGCTTCCTTCGAGTGCCAGATCCGCTTGACCTCATTTGTCCTTCTCCATTTGGCTAATTTATCTGTTGTAGTGTTGGTGGATCGCGGACCATAGGTGAATTGAATCTTACCAAATTCTACTATGAGAGAAAATATGTTTTCCATGTGCTGCAAAGATTGTCAGTTAATATCGTGCCTTCTGTCGTTCAAGTGATTTATCAGGTTGAGGTCGTCGCTTTCTATCTGGAGATGTGTAATCTTGAGATCGTTGACCCACTGAACAGCCCGAAGGATGGCTATGCACTCACATTCCTCCGTTGTTTGTCCTCTGACTGTATCTGACAGAGCAATGATGAAATCTCCATTCTCATCACGACTAGAAGGCTCCTTGATTGCCTACAATTATTCCCTCAAAAGGAATGGTCCCTCGTTTGTTGTTTTGAGTACTAGTTGGAGACCCTAATTTTTTTAATACAAAAGTAATATAGTCCGTATGCCTCCAATCCGAGACCTAAAAAGTGGACTGTGGACACCAACTTTTAACTACTCCGACTAATATAGATGATGACTTAGAAACCCCAAATTTGTTATAAGTTTTAGCCATTTTGAAGTGACCATATAATTTCTCAACTAAACTTCCATGTGAAAGTGTAAAATTGTAGCTTCTGCCATAAAGGCTATTGCGGACAAGCATGAATATTTATGCATCTACAATTACTTCTTCACAAGATCAGTTTGGGAAAAGAGATTATTTGGTTACAGACGATAAAAAATTGGATTATAGAGAGTTAAACTTCGGAGTTTTTTTAAAAGTAGAACAAAAATTGACGTAGTGCACCTCGAGTGTGACACTTAAACTCGACATTTGTTGTTGTAAGAAATCCATCTCTAGTGAGACACTCTATTAAAACCCCATAATGACAAAAGGACACTCTAATAAAGTATCTCGTTGAGGATTCCTAAGGGTTACCTCAACTACCTAATGTATCATATGACTTTTAGAGAATTTTCTATTAAAATATTTCTAAATTACCATTTGGAAAAATTTGAAATCCACTTTTTAAATTTGACACCTATAGTTTTTGAATTTCATTTTGAGTCTCCAATTGAATTTTCTGTTGATATATGTCCTTTGAGCACATACCTACTATAAGAGGGTCCTATTTCACTAATATCTTTGAACAATTAATGAGATGCTCCAAGTTGAGAGGGAGGGGAAAATCAAAAGATTGATGAAGATCACGTGCTTGTATTCCCAAGAAGCTCTAATTATTCCCCTTGACTTTTTAATCTCCCTTTGGAGTTCACCAAGAGATTCCAAGATTTCCTCTCACTTCGACAAACATAAGTTACATGCAGTCGATCTAGATATGAGAACTATGTTTGACCCATTTAACCCAACTAACTGCAATATTAATTGTCCACGACATACCACATGAAATATTTCTGACTTGTATGTTTTTGAAACGGTTAACATCTTGTTGTCCCTCTCTCAACAAAAAAAAAACATCGTTTTGTACCCATGCTTCAATTTGGAGGTTTGACACTCTGTACCTTCTTTTTTTGTTGAAAGGATGTTACTTTTTTTTCTTTTTTTTTTTTTTTTTTTTTTTTTTTTTTTTTTTAAAGTGACACTCTGTACTTTATTATAGTTAGACTATATTTTGATTTGTCACCCTATTCGTCAAATAAAAACAGAATTTTTAATTGTACTCAAATTGTAATAATATTTTCTTTAATTGTTAGATAGATCGACAATGTTACTGTCTAATAATAGACGTTCATCCGGACAAAATCGAAATCGACGTAAAATGGGTTTAGTCGAGGCGATAATAAATTTTTTAATGTTATAAATCTTTGATTTATGGTGGATGACCACCACACTTTGTAACTCCCACCACCATAAGTTCTCCACCATTATTTGTATTCAAGCACCATTGATGACATGTAACTCTTGTATTAGATGTGTATCTCTTCAAAGGCCTATATAAGGTCTCTAGCTAATGTGTGAAGTAAGGGTGTACACGAGCCGAGCTTTTAACGAGCTGCTCGATCTCGGCTCGACTATTGCTCGTGTTCGACTCGAATATTAACGAGCCCAAGCTTAACACGAGCTCAAAATCAAGCTCGTTTACATAAACGAGCCGAGCTTGAACATTCTTTAGTGAATCACGAGCTACTCGTGAACAACTCGTTTAACATACTCTTATAATAGTATAGTACATAATTACGTATTAGTATTGAAAGTTGTACATGAAATATCAACCATTAAAAAATTATCGGAATATGAATCATTAATCATTATTATTGTATGTGACAAATAATCATTGAAGTATTTTGATGATTTAGAAAGTTTTAATTTGAAGTATTTTGATAAACGAGCTTAAAACAATGCGAGCTCGAGTTCGAGCTCGAGCTCTTTCAAACTTATACGAGCCGAGCTTGAACAAGTGGACAATTACTCGAACGAGCTGGAGCTCGAGCTCGACAGTCAAATACACGAACCGAGCTTGAACATCTTACTACTCGGCTCGGCTCGACTCGAATACACCCCTAGTGTGAAGGTACCAACCTAATGTGTACCAAATACCAATGTACCAAAGTAGAGAATCTCTCTACAAATATAAGAATATAAATCTAGTTCTTCTTGTCTACAATCTCTTGATTAATATATTTTCATTGTCTTTCTTCTTCCCTCCTTTATTTTTCACAACACGTTATCAACACGAATTGCTCTATGATTAAAGGGAAGAAGAAATTACCAATTCCTTGATCAAGATATAAGCACATAAAGGATTGGTAAGTTTGGTCAATTGTTGTTGGTAAGTTAAAAGGTATTTGGACATTTCTTTGTTGAATTTACAAACTTATAATTCTTCTTTATTGCTAACAATTTATTTTATTGTTGTCGAGACATATTAAATCATATCAGAAGGATATGAGAATTGCATAGATAAAAGGATTAACATTCCAATCTAATATGAATGTTAATGCAATTCATTCGATGGTAAGGTTAATATAAGTTATATCTTCAAAAATAAATTAGTATTACTCTCATAACTAATATTTGGTGTTTCATGAATATATTCTATGTGTATATTTGATAAAAAAAAAATTACAGATATATGACAATCAATATTTTTTTAGGTATATCTTAAGGATGATAAATTTATCTCATATAAGTACTTCAATTCTCCCATCTTATTAGATCTATTAATAAAGATTCTTTCAGGAGAAAATTTAACCATCTGATTTTGGTTACAATGAAATTGAATCATCTATTTCTATATGATATTACCAAACCTGAAGTTTGGTAATCAATATGAGTAAGTTAATTATCACCAAAACGGTGAATCCTTGCAAAACAAAATTTGTTTACCCATTCCTGAAGAATGAAAAATATTGATATTTCAGTATTGGAATTACTTTCCATTGATTATTAAGAGATCACAATGGAACTTGTAAGAAAATTACTTCATCGAGTTCAGATTGAAAATGAAGTAGCAAAAATGAACATCTCATTTCACTGTATCAACATATAGTCTGATTAGATTTGAATAAGTTCTTCACAGTGGAAGAACAACCAACTTTTGTAAAATTCTTTTAAGGATAATACAATATCACAATTTTGGTTGCACTTGTATTGCAATAAAATTTTCATCAAGTGGTGATAAGATCTTTCTTTCGTGTCTATGGATGACGACGAGTTGAAAATTATTGGAAAATAAAATTTGTTGAATATCTACTTTCATATTACACCTAAACTTGTAATACACAAAGAAAGAGATGATGGATTTTAATAGAAAAAATCGCATGAAGATGACATCTCACATGTAATCAATCACACCTGAAGTTGTTATTAGAACAAATTGCTCACACCTGAAGTTGTGATTAGATAACAGTTTTGGTCCAACAGATCATATGAAATAAAAATAGAAATCAAAATTTGCCTGAAGCAATTGATTTCTCTTTCGTCTATGTCGCATCCTTGAAGTATGTGCACATAAATAAGACGAAATCTATCGACATTAGGAGGAGGAAGTCTTATATTCAATGTCGTAAAATACTTGAAAAGTATCAAGTTTCTTCCATTTGCAATCAATGTACTGAGATTTGTACCTCCAAACATAAATATTTTCCAGAGCTTAATATGCTCATACACGGACAAAGGTCATGAAATATGATCTGAGCTAATCAAAGTGACATATACTCCTGGAGAGGATATGAGAATCCTCCTGAAGAGGCTATCAAATTAGAAATAAATGCGGTTCATGTTTTCAATAAAATTCTCTGAAGAGGATATGAGTTAAAAGAGACATATTGACCTTTTACGTTAGCACATATATGAGGTCATTGAACTATGTATGCTGTAAGAATTTGAGAAATCAAATAAATCATTTCAGACGATATATTTCTGAAAAGTAGCTACTGAGAGCATATTGACTCAGAATTAGTAATTTGTCAACTTTTGATGAGATACTTCATTACTTGTGGATTTTCTTACAAAATAATTAAGTCTTCGGACATGAAGTTGAAGCACCAACCAAAAATTACCCTGAAGGTAATAAAGTAGACATATGTAAGAAATGTCATTTAGTCTATAAAGGATTTGAAGTCCACTTATAAAATTTCAATATGAATTACAAATCCTCGAATTATATTATGAAGTATTTATAAATCCTATTGTGACTCGTGAAGAGTTTATCAAAGTTTGACAGTAGAGTATTGAAAAAGATTATTCGAGTAAAGAAAATCTTGAAAATGAATATATTTTGAAATACTAAAAGGCTATAAGCTTCAAAGCACCTCATATTGTCTTAACTTCTCATATGTCATGGAAATTCAGGTCCTGAAGTACCTAATATAGTACAGACAATACATTACGTGTGTTATAATGTGGTTTTAGAAAACAACCATCATTCATATATAAAATGTGAATTGCGTTGTACTCTTTTTCCTTCGTCAAGGTTTTGTCCCATTAGGTTTTCCTTGTCAAGGTTTTAATGAGGCAACTATGCGTATTGAAAATTTTTATAACTTGTTTAAAAGTTGTAGTCTTTTTTCCTTCGTTCAGGTTTTGTCCCGTTGGATTTTCCTGACAAGGTTTTGGCGAGACAACTAGTCATCGAATGATGAGTTTAACACCTATTATGTGTGTGAGGTGGATTGTGCATGAAATTTATAATGCACATTGAAATGTGATTAGTACATTGATTTCACAAAATATTATAATTATCTTATCGATGTATATGACAAATTATGAATCACTAGAAAGTGAATTCGACTGAAATCCTAGAAGGATTTAACAAGCTTTAATTTAAAGTATGCATAAACTTTAAAGCATTATATGAATGCAACTTGAAATGTCAAATGCTACTTATTATATTTATGTGTTTATATACAAAAAGGAAGCTGACCATAACAAGTTGAACAATGTCCTTAACCTTCATGAGGGGAAGCAAGTTTATGAAGACACTGGATACTACATTTTCATACTGTACTCTTTTTCCTTCGTTAAGATTTTTTCCCACTGGGTTTTTCCTAACAAGGTTTTAATGAGGCATATTATGTGGACATCAAAGATGAACAAATAAACAGAATTTGTACTCTTTTTCCTTCACTATGGTTTTGTCCCATTGGGTTTTCCTAGTAAGGTTTTAATGAGCCAATTTCTGATGTGGTGGACATCCAGGGGGAGTGTTATAAATTTTTGATTTATGGTGGATGACCACCACACTTTGTAACTCCCACCACTATTTGTATTCAAGCACCATTGATTACATGTAACTTTTGTATTAGATGTGTATCTCTTCAAATGTCTATATAAGGTCTATAGCTAATGTGTGAAGGTACCAACCTAATGTGTACCAAATACCAATGTACCAAAGTAGAGAATCTCTCTACAAATATAAGAATATAAATCTAGTTCTTCTTGTCTACAATCTCTTGATTAATATATTTCCATTGTCTTTCTTCTTCCCTCCTTTATTTTTCACAACATTTAAGACATTTTTACAACCTTGTAACGGTACCAACAGTTGCTTGTATGTCTCCCATGATCTAATGACTGCCTTTCGGAGTTGTGATGGTATTTCACAGTTTGGAAATTGGACGAACGAAGCTTTTGATTTCTTTTGAACTTACCTTCTTGACTCCTGACTTGACTTCAAGATAACTCCCAACTTGTGACTTGATCTCGAGATAACTCATCACTTAATTTCGAGATAGCTTATTCTCATTTCGGTTTTGCCTTCTAGATACACTCCAAGTTCTAGATACTAGGGTGAGCAAAAACCGAACCAATCGTCCGAAACAAACAAAGTCGAACCGGACCGCTCGGTTTTTGTGCTGAACTGGTCATTGTTCGACTCGGTTTGGCCGACAAACAGATCAACCCAAACCGGCTTGGTATGCCTTCGACTTGGGTTTCTAGAAACGACCCAAGCCAAACCGACCAAATCATAAGGGTTTTATCATAATAAAATATCATATATAAGAGGTAGAGAGTAAGAAATACTAAACTTTAGTACTAAGTTCCGAATTATTCTTGTTATCTTAAGTTAATAATAATTAATAAAGTTAAAAGGTGTTAAATTAAAACGGAAAAAATTAAAAATCCTGATAAAGAGTAAGGAATTTAATCCTTATGCATTGAAATGAATACCATTACTTTAACATATCCTCTAAATTGTGCCCGGGGTAAACCGATCAACTGAACTCAATCGAGCCGAACTAAACCAGACTGAATGTCGGTCGACCGAATGATCGACTTGTCTTCGGCCAATGATTTAGCCAAATCGCCACTTATCATTCAGCTTCGTAGGAGTGTCAACGGGGCGGGTTTGGAACGGATCACCCCCTTCCAATTCCGTCCCGTTAGTACGGGTTTTACCATAACCGTTCCAATTGTTAACCAGGGTGGGTATTTAAAAGTGGCCTTACCATTACCGCCCTGCCCCATTTAATATGAACCGGGTCGGGTCGGGTCAGATTCCCTTACAGATAAGTGAGATTGCTTTACTTTAGGGTTCTTACCTTAAATATAATTTCCCAAATGAGATGTTTTGTTCATCAACAAAGACAAAACCACATAAATATCACTAGAGAAAAGAATGGTTAATGGCAAAACAATTACCTATTGTCTGATGAAACTTGAAGGTATGCTTGGTTCTTTTCATCAGGACTTGGGTGTTGATCGATTTTTTCCCTTTCTCTCTCTTAAGTAAGGTTTATAGAATTATTGGAGTATCAACATTGAAGGATTTGGGCTCTTCACAAAAATAAAGAAAAATGGAAACATTAATAGATTTATGTAAAGTGGGAGCATTGGGAATAGACTAATCTTGAAAAAATTGAGAAGTTGGAGAGAATGGTCTTTTAGTAAATCAGGTAACTATACCATTAAATCTATGTACAACTTTATTCATTTTAACAGATGGAAACTAATTCGGAGATCATCGAATGGAACCATATTTGGAATATAAATACAATCCCGCGTATCAAACTATTCTTATGGAAATGTAGTACCAAACTACCAATAGCTTACCAGTTAAAGACAAAATTGGCAAATTTATCGGGAATAATTTTTCTTGTATTAACTGTGTACGCACGGAAACTTTAGAGCATGCTCTGTTGCACTGTCACTACACGAAAGCGGTTTGGTTTTATTTTTAGGTTCAGACGGATAACATAAACTCAGTGAAACAATGGATCCTTCTTTGGAAGAATCTAGATGATGAACTAATGAAATTATATGCCAGAATTTTATGGTTCATCTGGAAAGGCAGGTGTGAAGCATGCTTCACGTCCAACAAACAATCTCCCATGCAAACGATCCAGCTAATCAATACCTCTTTGACAGAACCTCTCATAGTGCCTAGCAGCAGAAAAGAAATACATCAACCTACATGGACTTCTCCATCGGCTCCTTTTCTCAAGATCAATGTGGATGCATCCTTCACAAATTTAGCAGAACCATCTGACATTGGCTGCATCATCCATGACCCAGACACAACCTTTATTGCCGCATGCGCAGACTCAATCAGAGGCCAAAACGCAGAAGAATGTGAGAGCATTGCTATTAAGTCAGCGATTTTATGGGTTGTTGACCTACAAATCACTCATGTCCACATGGAAAGCGACAACTCGAACGTCATTTCCTATTTAGAGCACCAACGTCAATCCTGTCAATGGCAATCCATTAAGCACCTGGCAGAAATCCTGAGTTTGAAGAACAAGTTTACCCAGATCAGATTCTCCTACATTCCGAGAGATAACAATTCAGCGGCGGATACTTTAGCGAAATGGGGAAGGAAAAATCGCAGGCATAGGCTATGGCATTCCATTTCGGCTCTGAATCATGATTTAGTGTAGTTGTGCTATCGTGTCTTTCTTTAACAAAAAAAAAAAATTAATTAGTCTTATTTCTTTTATTTAAGGTTATTATCTAATCAAAGCTTCTAAAACTTGATTAAGACTATAATGTATAACCGATATGAGATAACATATCCTATACCCTCCCCGAACCCGATAAAAAATTTTATCTTCATACCATCCTCGCCCCGTTTAATAAAAGGGGTAGTAAACCCGTTCCATTAGGGGCGGGTTTGGACGAAAACCATCGGGTCAGATTTAATTGCCACCCCTACAACTTTGACTCGAGCCAAAACTGAAAAAAACCGACCGTTGCTCACCCTTGCCAGATACAATAAAATGTTCTCTATTCTAGATTCTAGTTACACTAGAATGTTCTTGATTCGAGATAAACTCATTACTTGAGCACAATAAAATCTGTCCATGAGTTATTTCTATATCTTCTATTTTATCTTTTGTTAATGGTCGTGGAAGTGACTCCTTTCCATTTAACGTTTTCAACAAACTTTGTTGAACCGAAACAACTCACATCTTGATTTTTCACAAGCGGAAATCACTAATTCCATCAAACTTTTTTATCTCGTACTTTGTCATCTCAAAACGTTGTAACTAGGCTCCGATACCAGTTTGTTATGAGTAAGAACAAAAAAACTTAGAAAACCGATGATGGAAGTAAAAAACACGAACACAAAGATGTACGTGGTTCGGTTGGTGGGACCTAATCCACGACGAGCAATGACACAATGATTTTCACTACGAAAGAAGAACAAGATTACAAAGATTTCTCAATGACTTTAATATTTTTAGCAACCCCTTATAAGATTAGGGTAAACACAAGTAAACGGATCAAGTCAAAATTTTTGAATCAGAGCCTTAAAACGTTTTCTTGGGTCGTCAACCGAATTAGACATCGATCCATGTTTAAGGCACTTTCAAACTATCATACCTAACTGTAGGTCTCAAGATCTCTACAAAATACATGGATGATTTATCTGGAAAACCAACAATAGATTTAGTTGATCGATCCAACTTCCCATGAAATCATGGAAAATCCATAAATTGACCCTGTATTGATCCGTCAATCATCAGCTGACTTGACTTCTCTCCATCAGAATTTGTATTCTCTCAGTATCCCTCTTTCTCTACAAGCAGGGAGGGATCCAAAGGGGTGCGAGGGTGTGCAGCCACACTCCCTTGATCCTACCGAAAAAATTAATAATAATCGTTATATGTAGGGTCGGGAAAACGATCTGGATATTCGAAACCCGACCCTAACAGCCCGGACCAATGACACCCTACAATCGAGAAGAATCCGGTTCGGGCGAACCCGACCCCGAAATTTCGGTCGGGCGTGGGCGGAACTCGGGTAAGGTGTCTTACCCAAATTCCGACCCATTATGCCCGCCCGAAAACCCGCCCGACCTAAGGATTGTAGGATTTTCTTATCCAACGACTGGGGTTCTTTAGGTTTAAGGTTCTTTAGGTTTACCCTATATAAACTAGTTTGTACAGAAGATAAACTATTATTACTATCTAGGGTTCTTATGAGTTTGAGAGAGATAGAGAGAGAACGATTCTTCAACAGAGATAGAGATAGAGAGAGAGAGAGAGAGAGAGAGAGAGAGAGAGAGAGAGAGAGAGAGAGAGAATGAGAGAAAGACTAAATCCAAACTAATTTTTACTGAACTTTCTAGGTTTTCTTAAAGTTTGAGAGAGACAAAGAGAGAGAGAGACAGAGAGAGAGAGAGAGAGAGAGAGAGAGACCGATTCTTCTACATAGAGAGAGAATGCGAGAGAATAAATCTTCAGTAATCTTTTAGGGCTTTTTAGAGTTTAACCTTCTAGGGTGTTGTATAATATCGACTTTTACTTTTTGAAAAATCATTGTTTTGAAGATTAAATAAAGTTTTGAAGAGGCAGAGAAAAACGGTATAGGTACTACCTTTGCTTTCTCTAGATCTATTTTTTTCCTTTCTCTAGATTTTTTTTTTTTTTTTTTTGCTTTCTCAAATGGAGTTGTGTATAGGATTAAATTTTAACTATTACCTTTGATGAATTAGATCTGTTTTTTTTGTTTTGATGTATATTTTGTAATAAATCTATGTTTTTTTTATGAATCAGATCTGGGTAGTTATACTATTTATCTGAGATAGAGCTAAATTTTCTAAGTTATATCATATGATTTATATAGGTTGGTATTAAGCTTTTTTGTTCTTACACTTTTTTTTTTTTCTGTTTGCAGGTCAAATTAAGGACTTGAAGATTCCAATTTTTTTTTTGTTCTGTTTTTTATTGTGTAATTTTTTTATGTATTTGGTATAAATCTGCAAACAGAAAATTTATTTGTAAATAAAATACGGATGATTATTTTACTATCATTGATTATTGTTTGTCTCAAATAACCCGGAGCCCGTTCGGCCCGTGATCGACAGAGCCCGTTCGGGCTGGCAGGCTCGGACGGGCTACGGGCTCTGAATTGGATGAATCTGTCCGGCCCGATCCGCCCAGCAACTACTAGCGGGCTAGGCATTGTAGTACCCGAGTCCGATTCTGTTATGCCCAAACCCGACCGAACCCGCCCTATTCCCACCCCTAGTTATATGTATATATTTATATGGGTTAATCCTGTTTTGGCCCCTAATTTCTGACCAACTCACCGCTTTGGCCCTCATAAGTGGCGGGCATTTCGATTTGGCCCCTAAGGACGATTTTTTTTTCAGATGTACCCTTGAGGGCCAAAATGAAATTATTTCTAAAAAAAAGTTAAAAACGTAACTGCCACGTCACATCTTTCTCTTCCACTTCACCATATCTCTCCTCCATCACACCTCCTCCTCTCCACCTCACCTTTCTTCTCCGGTGAAAGGCTACCGGTCGGAATAAAAATTCTGATCGGTCACCTTTAACCTTAAAAAAATAAATCTTCTTCATCTCTCCATTTTCTTCTTTCTTTCTGTTTCTTCTTATTTCTTTCTCTTTTTAGGTAAATCTATATGAAAATCCATTGTTGGGCACCATTGAAATGGAAAGATTTTTTTTTTATTATTGTTATAGTAAAACACATTATGTTCCAACTTATTCTCATTATTGCGTATGTTTTATATAACTTTCAATAATAATATGTGTTTGGCAGATGAAAATACTCATTTCGTCGCCAACAAAATTTATACTTTGCAACTTGAAACTATCGGTTGTTGACCGAAAATGAAACATAACAGTTTTTGGTTGTTTACAGAACAACATTTGTATATGAAAAACATACTTAACTAGATGAAAAACACATTTTGCTTAAAACAAAATAGATAAGTTTCAATAACAAAAATACATTGTTTCTTGGTGAAAAAATACCAAAAGATTTTCCATTTTCGATTTGCAATCTGTATAAATTTAGGCTCTCCAACCGGATCAACTATGCCATATACCTCCGATTGATTTCCCTTTATTTTTTTTGTTTTTAGAACTTGTTCCAATAATCTGCAAAAAAAAATTGATTTAGCTCTCTGAAATCAGCAATTAATATTATCTACAAAAATAGGAAATGTCTGATTAAACACACATATTGTTTCTGCTAATAATTTTTCATTTTCGCTTTTTGGTATTTTTACTGGATAATAGCGCATCATTTTGCGTAAAAAATATGTTTTGTTACGTATTACAAAAATATAATTTTTACTGGATAACAACACATCAAATTGCGCATTATTATGAGTGGAAATCTCATTTTGTAAATCACAATATGGAAAATCATAATACAAAACATAATATAAAACAACATATTTATGGACAGAAAATATATGAAATGGATGATACGAATAGGTTTTATAATAAACAATTTGTGAAATAGTACAGAAGCTGAAACATAAGTTTGAAGATAAAATCCTAAAAGAAAATGAAGATGACGAAACATAACCTTGAAGATGAATTGGTACAAATGAAAACATAAAAAAAAAAGCAAGAAGATGAAGCTTTAAGATTCTATAGAGCTCATGAGCAATACCAAACCTTAATAAAACATTACCAATCGTTAATAGAACTTAAAGATGAAGAAGAAGCTTGAAGATGTAGATGATGAATCATTCATGACGTTTTGTTTTTGACTTTTAGAGTTCCGGTTGTGCTTTACAATGTAAAGTGTTTTAGAGAGAGAGTGCAATGATTCAAGTTAAGAGAGCGAGCTGGATTGAAGAGATTTTAGGATTTTGAGGGTTAGGGACGATCGGTTTCTGAAGAGAGAGAAAGTGGAAAAAAAACTTTCTGGTTTTTGGAAGAGAGAGATAAAGTAAAAAGATATTTTCTGATTTTGAAAGTTAAATGGCATATTTTGTTGTGTTGTAAAATTTTCACATCCAGCTCTCACGAAATTTACGCGGAAATTGAGGAAGGATTTGGATGGAACATGTTCCATCTATAAGAGGGTAAGAGGGTCTAAAAGGGAAAAGGACTAAAATCCATTTTTTTGGAAGATATGACTCTCATTCCCTTGTACAATTCCATAGTGGAGTAGATTTTACGCCTGACGGTCTGAACTATGTAATATCAATCTGTCGGTAATTGTTAATTGAGTTTATCCACCTTACTAATTAGTAATTGAGAGATATCTTGTAATGGTGTGTGTGATTGATTATTTCTATCAATAGTTCTCTAGGTGCTCTTGTTCTTTAACATTGTGTTTGAGGGATATTTGTCTTCTGTTTCTTCCTCAACTAAAGAGACATATAATATGAGAGAGAGAGAGAGAGAGAGAAAAGAGATCACACACCATGATTTTAAGGGAAGTATTAACTTGCTATCTACCATAAAAGAGTTATGAAAGAAATAGTAAATCAAATAAACAGCACCCCAAACAAAAATCCT
Source organism: Eschscholzia californica (assembly GCF_041429995.1). Lineage (NCBI taxonomy): Eukaryota > Viridiplantae > Streptophyta > Magnoliopsida > Ranunculales > Papaveraceae > Eschscholzia > Eschscholzia californica. Next base: position 36,428,439 of record NW_028238420.1, on the reverse strand, counting down.
ATATATCCTCCTTTATTCCAATTACTCAAGATGATTAACATGTAAAAAAAGATAGCATTTAAATTTAAGATAAAATGTAGAATTTTAGCCAAAATATGAGACATTGTCATTTGAAATAGAGCTATAATCAGCTGTGTTTGGAGATGGAGTATAAATTGAAGAAGAACAAGAGGCTGGTGGTGGAGGAGGAGGAGGAGGTGGTGGTGGTGGTGGCGGTGGAGTTACTGATACAGGTGCAGGCGATGGCGAAGTGACGGATAACACGCCGTTAGGAGTAAGAAGAGAAACATGAGATGAAGAAAGATTATTGATATTGTTACTAACTTCTCTATATCTATACTTCAATATCTCAGCTCTTACTGCATTTAGCTCTAGTTGTAAAGATTGAACTTGTTGTTGTAATGCTGAAATTGCTCCCATGCAACCATAAACAGGATCTCTTAACCTAACATTAGCCTCATAAACAAGACTATTTGCTGCATCTGCCCTATGATTCTCTGGTACCTCCTAAAATATTCAACCATAAAAAATATAAATAAGTGGTTCAATCCCAACTTTCACTTTTAAAAACCTAGAAATGAAGAGAGTGGAGTTGTTTGGTTTACCATTAACATTTTGGAGACATTGCTTGCACCAAAAACTTTGTGAACAGAAGCAAATTTTTGTGGTTCATGAGGAGAGAAATAGGGTGAGAAAGGGCATTCTTGAGCACACCTTCTTCTTAGGAGTTTACAAGCAGCACAAGGTGTAATGGTGTTTAGGGTACCTGCTGGTAGACTTAATAATGGTCTCCCTCCCATCCGATCTGAGGCATCTACTTCTCTTTTTAACTTCTTTCCTATCTCTTGATGATCATATATCTCCCTATTCAAATCAAAAATTAAAATTATTGAAAAAACACAATACTTGATGAATAATATAGTATATCTAAAATTCAACTATTAGATAGGGTTCTACTTATTTTATGGGGTACCCATCTCCCTAGAAATGTCAAAAGTTTCCACAAAGTGAATCTATCAATATTAGGGTTTATTTTCTTTTTCTTGTTAGAGAAAAAGAACTAGAAAGAAAGTCCACCATATCATTATGATCTTATTTTGTACCTCTCTCTGGACATCCAAGCAGCATGCTTCTTGCCTATGTTGATGAAGTTGCAAAGAGCCTCTGGACTTTGAAGTTAGAGAGAGAGAGAGAGAGAGAGAGAGAGAGAGAGAGAGAGTTTAGAAGAAGAAATAAAGCAAGAGTAGGAGAGAGGGAGAGCTTAAAAGGCAAGGCAGGATATTAAAGAAAAAGTGGGCCAAAGGGGAGGAGGATATTGAGAAAACAAGATTGAACAACAATTTCAGCTTTGTCTTTTTTGTTTTTGTTTGTTTCAGATGATTGGGTATAAGAGGATCTGAAGATAGGGTTGCAGAAGAGATCTAGAGAGCAGAAAATGTAGAAAGGGAAGAAGATAGAGAGAGAAAATTGAAATTTAGAGTTGATGATCAATATGAAAGAGAGAGAGAGAGAGAGAGAGAGAGAGAATCTATGCCAGCTCAAATGCTACTTCCTCACGTGGACTCCTTAAAACTATTGACTTTTTGAAGCAACCGTGTGGAATTGCATAAACTTGATAGCACTATCTCATTCCATTTTTAGACACCCATCATAACGTGGGTGAGTATACCACAATAATCAAATTTCATTCCATAAGTGCTACTATTTGATACCAAAACCGTGGCCGTAGTCCGTAAGCTGATGTCCCGATTCCCTTTGATCCAGACATGTGGAGAGAGAAACACCCTGGTCAATGAGAGTCGGCCACACTAGTTTTCGAACTATTGTCTGGCCACATTTTCATGTCAAATCGCATTTCACATATCATTATTATTGTGATCTCAAATGATGAATCTCAATCTGATGGTTTATGCTAGATTATGTGTTTCACCTACATTAGTCATTGGGTGTACAAAATTGTAATTCTTGTACAATGTCTAATGAACTTCTCGATTGGCAGAGGTAATTAGCTAAGAGTTAATTAAGACTCCTTAATTAAACAAAAATTTCAGTAATAAAGTATCGTCAGGTTGAAGCTTTGATTGCTGAGTTTCGATGCATAGAGATTTGGGTGGTTCTAATTACCAGAAATTTCCAAGTATTTGAGTAAGTAGGGTTGACCTTGATTGGACTAAACATTAATTTTTGAACCACAATCCTAGAAAAAAGATGTCAAGTCCACAAGTAGGCATATGATATTTCAACAAAAAAAAAAAAAAAAGTAGGCATATGATGGCAGACTTATTTTGCCTCTCAGTCTTGTTAATGAGCCACTCTGCTGGCTCAATCTACTTCAAAAACAACACAAAATTTTGATTAAATATTGTGGACCCAATTGAATTTTCTTTCATAAAATTAAGAAGAGATTCATCAACCATGATGAAGGAAAATAGTTTCTTGTATACCAGTAGGAAAACAACTTTGTAACATCCAATCTAATTTCTCCTTTTCAACAAAAAAAAAAAAAAAAAAATCTAATTTCTCCTTTTTGGTGCAACGGTGAAAATCTATTACATTTACAGATTTGGATGGTGGTGGAAGATCACTGGCCGAGATGTTGCGGTGGTAAGACACCAACTTGATAATAGGCACGTGGCACAACCGTCCATAATCATTGAATATGATCGTATCTTTTGACAATAACAGTCTATATTTGGAAAGCATATCTTTGGCTCTATTCGGTCTTTCACGCAACTGCCATTCTTTCGGGCACAGTAGAGCTCAAGGTATCAAACCTACTCCTTGTTGTCTCTTCAGTTAGACCAAGGCTCAGAACAAAGCTTACTATTCACCTCCTTGCTATAATATAATTTTAGGTGCCTAGGAGACTCGTACAGACCCCCCTATAGTCTCTCTGGTTAGAGTACGAATCAGGTGCCAGAACATGTTCAAGTTCACTTCTATGTTAACTCTATCAAAGGTTTGTGTTCGTCTGTGTGGATGAAGCTGACACATGTTTTGATTAGGTACAACAATGCTTTAATCTGAAATATAGGTGGTAGTAAGTCATACTTTTGGCACCGTAAAAGGCTTTAATCTGCTTGACGATCTCAAATCCTTTGGAGGCCCTGCTATGAGGCAGAATATCTGCGATCATCTTCCTCAGAACGCTTTCTTACTTTGCATGCATCATTTGGCACCTTCGGGGCACATTAAATTCACAACTGAATATTCTTCCAAAATCTGCATGGAAACACACTGTCCATATGTCGTCATCCTTCCAACGGATCTCTAATTTCTTATAAATGGCTTCTTCACAACCTTTATGCTTTATTACACTTCTAAAATGAACATCGGAATCTCTATTTTTTTCAAAGTTTTTGGACCTTAGATGCTCTTTGTTGATTATAAAATCTTCTCCTACCAGTTTATGTATGGTATCCAAAGGATTCCCCTTCTTTCTTGGTTAGGAGGTCCATCGTTTGTCCCTCTTCGCCGATCTCCGTATACATTTCATCTCAAGAAGGTTTCATAAGTGATTTGTTTATTGACTTAGACATCCTCATTATGGCGTAAACAGTGGTGGTCCTTGGATTGTTCCTTTCACCGCCTTATCTCATCATCAGAGTGTTCCCTCCTTGGATTGTTCCTTTCACCGCCTTATCTCATCATCAGAGTGTCTCCTTCCCTTAGTTTTCATCTACTTTCTATCTTCTTGTGATCCTTCATTAGAATCTGATTCCCCATGTTAGAAGGTTCCTCTCAGAGTTTCGTTACCATTATGGATGTCACACCGTGGCCTACCACTCAAAGGGAATTTTTATCCGTTTTGTACAAGTAGATCATCAAACTTCATTTCTTCCTCTTATCAGTCGACTTCCTTATGTAACTGTTACACAATCTGAAATCGCGCGCCCATCGAATTATCTTAGTCAACTTATACAATATGCACGTTTAGCATATATGAATTTGACGACTCGAGTTCAACGATATTTGAAGGGTACCCCTGATCATGAGATTTTTCTCTCATCCTCTAGTTTACTTACACTTCTGGGCTTCACTGAGTCTGACCGAGCTAGTTGTTCGATCAACCATTCGCCACTTTATAGTGCTCGATCCGAGTTTGTTTCCTCAGAAATCCAAGAATTGGCCATTAATGCATCGATCTTATACGGAGGCAAAGTATCGTGTTTTTGCTTCTTTCGTTATCGGTCTCTAGTGGTTCAAATGCCTTTTTCAGGATCTATGTATTCCAATTTCATAAATATTTCAAGTTTATTGTGACAATCTAGTTTCAGTCCATATTTTTGTCAATCTAGGTTCTCACAGACGAACAAAACATCCAACTACGAACATTGAGCTCGATTGCATTGGTGATCAAGTAGCAAACGTTCCACCAAGCCACTTGGTTTTGACCATCTTCATAGGTTACTCCAAGTTGGGTTTGACTCAGATTTCTTCCTCAATTTTAAGTTGTCGAGGGTGATAATCCAAAAAGTGGTCATTAGTTGACTAGCGTCGGTAATTCAAAAAAGAACCAAAAACCCAACGGATCAGCCCGTAATAAGGCAACAAGATCGTTGCGTCCGAAAATGTCTGCCATCTACGCCCAGAATTGGGAGGTCGGTATGATCATCTCGAGTGCCTCATCCCTGCCCTGCCTCAAATACAACAAGATTTGTCTTGGGATTTTGAGAAGGCTAGGTAAGTTCACGTATGCAAGACCAATACCTTAAGCCCGAAATATAGGAAGGCAGAAGTGTGCCTCACGCTTACCGACTTAATCGTGAATCTTATCAAAGATTTCAGTCGGTGAAGATCTCAAGTATTTTACCTAACTTGTGCTTCAAGAGCCTCGGAGGAGGAAACATCAACTATTGGATCCATCCACTCGGTAAGATATCTATGAAAGATTCTAAACAGGGGAACTGTTAGATAGATATCCAAGATACAAAATAACTAAAAAGGGAAACCCAAAATCTCTCAACTATGAAATAGTAGTTCCAATACAACAAGGTGGATCTCAACCGCCTCATCATCACCGTTTATCAACAGTCGATCCAAGGCAACCTATAAAAGGGTGTCAAATCACCTCGAAGAAGGTACGTTCAAAAAGAACTTCAAGGTTCACTAAATACTCAATTTAACTGCAAAGGCAATCTGAATGTCTTGAGCGTCGGAGAGGTTTTCGAGCTCCTTGCGGGTTTTCCCCAGGTTCTCAGGAGCATGAGCAGATTCATCAATCGAACGAGATCCAGCGTCACGATATCACGATTCTGATAGATTCCAAGATTGAAAATTTTTGACATCAACAGAGGGTTATTTTCCGTAACCATGCATGGGGTTGTCACATGAGCACCACCCAACCAACTCTGCCAAGGAGGAAAGGAGAAGAATTAGATTAGGATTCCCTGTTCTGTGTATTTCTTATTACGTAAACATTGCAATTTCTATTATATAAAGCATGTTGTAAATACACTAAAAAAGAAGGGTATCTATGTAAATCAGTCAAAATTGGTTAGAATAACTACCCACATATTTCTCTCCCTATTTTTTTCTCCCACGGATTACATCTACATCTTAGAAACTACCAACTTTATAGTAGAAAATCGTGGGAGAGATCTAAAATAACTAACCCACTCTCCCATATCTTCCTAATTTCTCTCCTAACTATTTCACTTAAAATTGAAATTAAATCTCCCAATTTTTTTTTTTTTTCAAATCTTTTCTTTTAGTGATATTTCTTCCATAAATACAGTTTTTCCACTCTCCTCTTTAAATCCACGGTTATCTCTCCTCTATTGATTTTAGAATATGATTTACAAATTAAGGGAAGTTATGTAATTTATGTTATAATTTAAAATTAATTTTCTCTTCCTCAAAGGCGTTAGCCAAGAGGGATCTTCCCCGTCCATAGGACGGGGAGGAAACCTAGTACTCACTAAATCAGATCAATAAAGCACTTTCTTATACAATTTTGTTCTTCAGCAAGCTTTGTTATTTCACATTAAACAATGTGTTAGCTCGTTTTAGGGTAAATCAAGAGTTTGAATACCGTCCTAATGATATTTAATTGGGTTATTTCCCAAATAGCTCCCAACTGTATGACTAACTTCCTGCCTAACCCCCTACTTTATAAAAATACCCAGATGACCCCTTTTTTCAGTTACCGTTATAACTCCGTTAACTAGTCATCAACTCTCTCTCTTCCATCTCACCACCTCTCTCTGCCACCTCATCTTCTCGCCACCTCATCGTCTTCACCGGCGCAAATTGTAGGCAAGCCAATTTTCCAGCCGGCGACCTTCAAACATAAAAAAAAACTCTCTCTTTAAAAAAAATTTCCTCTCTTTCTCTAAACAGTGAACTGACCTCTCTCTCTCTCTAACCTCTCTCTCTATGGCCTTACTAAATATAACCTCCCTATTTAGCCGGATCCAAAAGAAATGCCTCTAGGGCTCATTTTTGACATAAGGTTTCTGCCATGTCAATGAACCTGCAAATGGCAGTGGTAGTTTGAATCAGTACTAACCGGAAAAAGAAACAAAAAAACAAGTTCAATGAAGAGATATAAACACAGTTTAGAGAGAGAGAGAGCAATTTTTTTTAGAGAGAGAGAGAGAGAGAGTTTTTTTTTATGTTTGAAGATCGCCGAGTTTTTTCGTTTTTATGTTTGAAGATCGTCGGCCGAAAAATTGGCCCGCCGATGACCTTCGCCGGTGAAGACGATGAGGTGGCAGAGAGAGGTGATGAGATGGAATAGAGAGGTGATGACTAGTTAACGGAGTTAATAACTGTAACTGAAAAAAAAAGGTCATCTGGATGTTTTTGATAAAGTAGGGGGCTAGGCAGGAAACTGGTCATAAAGTTGGTGGCTATTTGGCAAAAAACCCTATTTAAATACTAGTAAATAAAATTGATTTTTTATAAGTACAAAACATATAGTCCAACATAAAAAGAATAAAGGTAATCTAGTGGTAATCAGGTTAGTAGTGACCAAGTAAAGGTGCTAACTAAGATTAGTAGCATGAATTACACACGAAGTTGTTACCTTTTATTTTAATGCTATCATATACAACATGGAGTAGTAGTATAGCACGACTAGAACCATTAAAAAAATATTTATAAAATTATTATATTTTTTAGTTAATTTGCCAAATGTTTTATAAGTTCATGTACAACTTGTGCTACTATTTGTAAGATTTTAAAGTTTGTAAGATTTTAAAGATTTTTGGTAGGAAGAGCATTATTTGGTGTAGAGAGTATCAAAGAGCATCAAATTATGTATTTTCTCGTTTTATACAAAATCGTTTTAACGAGCGCATTATAGAGATCTTTTAATTAATAATTCTACAGTATAAAAGTAAAAAGGAGTATCAATAAATTTAATACTCTTTTCATTCTTGTTTTTTTTTCTAAAGTAAACGACCCAAACTCTAACGTCGATTACAGTTTATTACCATTATTGACTTAGTTACAGATTCTTAATGATGGCTCAAGATCTCGAGAATGAAGTATAAACAAATTTTTTTACAAAAATACCAGTCTCTGAAATTTGAGGAATCGACTACGATCAACGTTAGTCGTTACAAGACATTGATACATCATTAAGATGTGATAAGCACGATAACCGGTCCACCTAATTGATTTGTTAAACCCTAAGACAGATTAAGTACATAATGAGAATCTCAACAATTAATAATTAATAAAGTTTTGATACCAAATTATCAAAATATTTATAGAAGCCCATTCGCTCTAATGATGAAATTTTGATCCATAAAAAATCCATTTTTTTCATTTATATTGAAAAAAATTATTTTTGTTATATAGTATGTGGTTGCCCATAAAATCATTGGTGATGCAAGGAATTTGGGTGCCTTTAATATACCTTTTTCTTATCCAACTTATATCTATAGCAACCCACCATTTCTACAATACCACCTTGATGTGGTGTCACCTTATGGTAGCTCCATACGACAAGTGTTTGTGGTTAAGTGACACCACATCATGCAAGTGACAACACATGAGGTTATGTGTCACCATTCTACAACTCCATATGCAAAGTGTCATCTTGGTGGTGACAACACACCATGCAAGTGACAACACATGGGTTATGTGTCAACTTCCTATTACTTCTCCCACTCTATAAATAGTTGTACATGGTGTAGTATTAGTATGAGTTTGTAAGAGATGTTTTGGTAAGAGATAAATAAAAGTTTGAAAGAAATACTTCATATAAAGCTTGGTTTGGGTTCATCTCTTTTGTTTTAGTATATCTTAATATTACTATCTTTTTCTCTTCCTTTAATTCCATTAAGTTGCATGCAAATATCGATACACATTGAAGCAAATAGACTGACAATTTACAACACGTTATCAGCACGAGTCTCTAGCCAACTGAAAGAAGTCGTTACTCTGCTCCGTTGCCAAAGTCAACATCGGTGGAATATCGAACAAACTAAGCCGCTACTCCGTCTGGTGAAGGGTACAATATTTTCATTCATATTTCATAATGTCTAACCTTGCTAGACTTGAATTTGCAGCACTAGATATAGCAGGTAAGAATTACATGGAATGGCAGTCGAAGCTAGACTGACTTTAAAATACAAAAATCTCCTGAACACTATTGTTGAAGGGAATAATGCAGAGGAAATGTTACGGGCTCATGTTTTAAGCTTTTTGAGACGTCACATAAATGATGACCTGAAGTCAGAGTATTTGTATGTGGAAGATCCCTTGGCTTTATGGAATATCTTAAAAGATAGATATGATCACCTGAAGATGGTCATCCTTCCAAAAACTCAAAATGATATTATAAATCTTCGACTACAAGATTTTTCTTCCATTTCTGCTTATAATTCCAGCCTTTGTAAAATTGTTTCCAGATTAAAAGTGGGAGGAGATATCATCACTGATGAACAGATGATAGATAAAAATTGAGTACGTTCCATGCCTCGGATATTGTCTTGCAGTCACAATACCGAGAGCGACGTTTCTCTAAATTCTCTCAGTTACTGACCTGCCTTTTGGTCAATGAACAGAACAACTAGTTGTTGTTGCATAACCATGAATCTCGACCTTCTGGGTCCGTACCTGTGCCTGAAGCACATGCAATATTGTCAAAAGATCATGGAGGGAAACAAAATTACAAAGGGAAGCGTGGTTCCAGAAGAAACCATCAACGTGGATCCTGCACGAACAAATGGGAGAGAAACAGGCAAACCCCTTACCACCAGAAGTGGGAAAAGGGAGAAAATTCAAAGAGTTACGAAGCAAGAAGCCTGATAATGTAAAGGGTAAATATAATACCCCTCCTAAAGCTCGTGAAGAAGCTTGTTACCGTTGTGGTATGGAAGGTCATTGGTCCCGTACCTGTCGTACGGCGAGACATTTGGTGGATCTATACCAAGCATCTCTGAAATCTAAAGCTGCACCAGAGATGAACCACATGGAACTTGATCCACCATTGTGTGTTGGAGATTCTCTCCCTGAAGGAGAAAATCAAACTGATGATATGTTTAATATTTAGTGTATTAACTCTTCTAACCATTATACTGCTATATTATAATGTAAAATAACTTTTGTCTGTTAGATATTAGATAGTATATTATATGTACCTGTAATAGTTTTGTTTATGTTATAAATATAAATAGTTGTGGTTTGAATCTTATATTATATTATGAAAGGTATGGATTCCAGAAGAAACATATCTAAAAGTGATGAAGATAGTTGTCTAGCAGACAGTGGGACCACAAATTCGATACTTCGAAATACAAAATATTTCTCGACCTTATTATTATGTGAGGCAAATGCGATTACTATCGCTGGCTCATCAAGCCTTATAGAAGGCTCCGGAAGAGCTACTATAATATTGCCCCGTGGTACGAAAATAATTATTGAAGATGCTTTGTACTCGACTAGATCCCTGAAGAATCTGTTGAGTTTCAAAGACATTCGTCTGAATGGGTATCACGTCGAGACTGAGTCTGAGAATGATAAAAAATATTTATATAACACCTCAAGTATATCATGCCAGAAGCATGTTCTAGAAAGACTTGAAGTTCTTTCTTCTGGGTTATATCTTACAGAGATTAAAACAATTGAATCATATGTCGTTGTCAACCCGAAGTTGCACGATCCAAATACTTATAATATTTGGCATGATCGACTCGGACGCCCAGGATCTACCATGATGAGTAGAATAATACAAAACTCTCAGGGACACCCTCTTCGGAACCAGAAGTTTCTGATAGATAGGGATTTTAATTGCACTGGTTGCTCATTGGGGAAGTTTATTACTCGCCCATCCTTGACGAAAGTACATATCGAATTTCCTAAATTTTTGGAAAGGATTCAAGGTGATATATGTGCCCTATACACCCGCAGTGTGGACCATTTAAATATTTTATGGTATTAATAGATGCATCAACTAGATGGTCTCATGTAAATCTTCTCTCGACGCGGAATTAGGCGTTTGCAAAGTTATTAGCTCAGATAATTCGTTTACGATCTCACTTTCCTGATTATCTGATTAAGTCGATTCGTCTAGATGGAGCAGGAGAATTTACATCGAGTACTTTTGATTCTTATTGTCTCTCAGTTGGAATTAATGTTGAACATCCTGTAGCTCATGTTCATACTCAGAATAGTCTAGCTGAATCATTCATTAAGCATATCCAACTGATTGCGAGACCAATGTTGATGAGGACTAAATTACCGGTTACTGCATGGGGACCTGCAGGCCTTCATGCTGCAACTTTGATAAGGTTACGTCCTACTTCAAATAATCAATTCTCACCTTTCTAATATGTTCAAGGCCAGCAGCCAAACATATCTCATTTGCGCATTTTTGGATGTGCTGTATATGTTCCTATTACAACCCCACAACGCACAAAGTTTGGGCCTCAACGCAGGCTAGGAATATATATTGGTTTTAATACACCATCTATTATTCGATATCTCGAACCCCTGACGGGTGAGACTTTCACTGCACACTTCGTCGATTGTCACTTTGATGAGACAGTTTTCCCGCCATTAGGGGGAGTAAATTTTCCTGAAGCAAATGTTACCAAAAAGGCTTTCTATGGTTACACCAAATTTGTCTCATTTTGATCCTCGTACTAATCAATCTGAAGTTGAAGTATAAAGGATAATACATCTACAAGAGATTGCTAATAAAATGCATGACGCATTTAATGACGCAGCGAGAGTGACAAAATCACACATACCTGCTGCAAATGTTCCAACAAGGATAGTTGTCCCTGAAGGACAAGATGAAAATATTGCAGCAAATGAATCGTCCAAAACACGTCTGAAACGTGAACGACCAATCGGTTCTAAAGATATAGTTTTCCGGAAGAGAAAAACCCTACCACAAGCAAGTAATGTTCCAGAAGAGACGACAAATACACCCCTAGAAGTGGGTGAAGCCCCAGAAGAGGCAAAATCTCTTGAAGAGCATGAGTTATCTCCAAACGAAGAGATATCTATAAATTACGCTTGTAATGGTAAAGTGTTGAATCGAGATAACATAATCATCGATGATACATTTGCGCTTTCAGTAGCCACTGATATTATCACTGAAAATGATGATTATGAACCACATTCTATTGAGGAATGTCGGAAAAAGACTGATTGGGTAAAATGGAAAGAAGCAATCCAAACAGAGCTGAATTCACTGTCAAAACGTAACGTTTTTGGACCTGTAGTCCTGACACCCAATGATGTAAACCCTGTAGGTTTCAAATGGGTATTCGTTAGAAAATGGAATGAGAATAATGAAGTCATTCGCTATAAAGCAAGACTTGTGGCACAAGGTTTCTTGCAGAAACCAGGGATCGATTATGAAAAAACATATTCTCCAGTTATGGATAGAATAACCTTTCGATATTTGATCAGTTTAGCAGTTCTGGAAGAACTCGAGATGAATTTAATGGACGTGGTCACTGCGTATCTATATGGAAAGTTAGATACCGACATTTACATGAAAGTCCCTGAAGGATTTCAAATTGTCTGGAGGCAAGCCACGTACCATGTATTCACTAAAGCTTAATCGAGCTTTGTACGGATTGAAACAAGCTGGACGAATGTGGTACAATCGTCTTAGTGAATATCTGATCAAAGAAGGTTATGTTAATGATCTCGTTTGCCCATGTTTATTTATCAAGAAAGGAGATGTTGGATTCGCGATTCTTGTAGTATATGTTGATGATATCAACCTTATAGGAACTCCAGAAGAGCTCTCTAAAGCAGCAGAATATTTGGAGAAAGAATTCGAGATGAAAGATCTCGGGAAAACGAAATTTTGTCTTGGCTTACAAATTGAGAGAAGCACAAGTGGCATACTTGTACATCAAACATTATACACTGAAAAAGTCCTGAAGCGCTTTAACATGGAGAATTCTTATCCGCTTAGTACTCCCATGGTTGTTAGGTTTCTCGATGCTCTTAAAGGTCCATTTCGACCTAAAGAAGAAGGCGAAACACTCCTGGGTCCAAAAGTACCATATATGAGTGGTATTGGTGCATTATCATACTTAGCTCAATGCACTAGACCGGACATTGCTTTTGCAGTAAATCTATTGGCCAGATATAGCTCTGTACCAACTAAGAGGCATTGGGTTGGAGTAAAGCAAATTCTAAGATATCTGAGAGGAACAACTGACATGGGATTGTTTTATTCAAAGGACTTATCCGGTGATTCTCAAGTAAAAGGATACACAGATGCCGGTTATATTCTGATCTGCACAAAGGGATTTCTCAGACAGGTTATGTATTCACAAGTGGAGGTACAGCTTTCTCATGGCAATCTAGTAAACAAACTATGCCCCCTACCTCATCAAACCATGCAGAGATTATTGCCCTACATGAAGCAACAAGAGAGTGTGTATGGCTTAGATCCATTATTGAACACATTAGAAGCTCAAGTGGTCTTGATTCAATCACATATTCTCCCACAGTCATTCACGAAGATAATTCAGCATGCATCGCTAAGATCAGAGAAGGATATATCAAAGGCGATAGGACTAAGCACATATCCCCTAAATTATTTTACTCACATCACCTCCAAAAGAATAATGATATTGATATCCAGAAGATGCAATCATGTGAGAATTATGCTGACTTGTTCACCAAGTCTCTGCCTACTACAACGTTCAGAAAACTGGTAGATGGCATCGGAATGCGACGCTTGAATAGCCTGATGATGTAAGACTACATCGATCCAAGATATGATATTCATCAGGGGGGTCTATTATCATGTGCAGGTTCATGTCCCAATGGATTTTTCTGGCAAGGTTTTAACGAGGCAGTATTTAGCGTATCCAGCGTCACTCGGAATCTATTATTTGTATTCTATCATCAGATTTTGTCCCACTGGGTTTTTCTGACAAGGTTTGTAATGAGGCAATTATTCCAAGTGATGGTCATCCAAGGGGGAGTGTTATATGGTATGTGGCTGCCCATAAAATCATTGGTGATGCAAGGGATTTGGGTGCCTTTAATATACCTTTTTCTTATCCAACTTATATCTATAGCAACCCACCATTTCTACAATACCACCTTGATGTGGTTTCACCTTATGGTAGCTCCATATGACAAGTGTTTGTGGTTAAGTGACACCACATTATGTAAGTGACAACACATGAGGTTATGTGTCACCATTCTACAACTCCATATGCAAAGTGTCATCTTGGTGGTGACAACACACCATGCAAGTGACAACACATGGGTTATGTGTCAACTTCCTATTACTTCTCCCACCCTATAAATAGGTGTACATGGTGTAGTGTTGGTATGAGTTTGTAAGAGATGTTTTGGTAAGAGATAAATAAAAGTTTGAAAGAAATACTTCATATAAAGCTTGGTTTGGGTTGATCTCTTTTGTTTTAGTATATCTTAATATTTTTGTCTTTTTCTCTTCCTTTAATTCCATTAAGTTACATGCAAATATCGATACACATTGAAGCAAATAGACCGACAATTTACAACAATTTTTTCAATTTTGTTAGGACCCATGAAATCAGATAAATAAGACATAAATCGTCAAAAAATTATGAATAAAGGACATTTTTATTGGATTAAGAACCGAACTAAATAGTACCAACTGATCCATTTCGGGAGAATTGAAACCTCGCAAAAGTTCGTTGTTAAAAGAAAGACCTTCCCACAAGACTAATGATTATTGAACGTTCAATTAGGATTTTCAATGAGTCTTTATTCATTGATTTAAATTTTTCTTAAAAAAATTACATTGAATTGACTACTTACAATATCGCAGATTGAATCTGAATGGGTTATTATGCTTTCTATCAAGCTGCTATGGCGAAATCGGTAGACACGCTGCTCTTAGGAAGCAGCGACAGTGCATCTCGGTTCGAGTCCGTGGCGGCAGAGATACAATAAATCTTTTAATAAATTAAATTCCTCATTCTATACCAGTATTGAAAGGACCCCTTAAGTTAAAAAAAGAGGTTTTTAGCGACGGTACAATAATGACATCTTTTAATTAAACTATCGGTAATTCTATTTTTCGTAATGGTTCCCCCCCAAATCCACCGCGAAAAATGACTGTTAATGACAGAATCACACGAGAAATCAAAAAAATTTGGTTTGTCTGTTAACGTCGGTTTTATTAAACGTCGCTATTTCTTAACACCGGTGGCTCGAGAAAATGAATTCCGTCGATAGTTGGAAACAATTTCCCGCGGAAATTTCACAAAGCACGCAATTTTTTCAAATTTGCCCTAATCCGTTCCCATTTGCGAAATTGCAAAAATTTCCCAAAACGATCCTTCACGTTCTATCTCCACATATTGCTGCAACGCCGTCTCTCCCTCACTCGTTCTCTTCTCCAATTTCTCCATCTCGACCGCTCCATGTCTCCCTCTTCTTCTCCATCTCCAGCTCTCCTACTCCATCTCCATTTCCCAAAATAGTTCTCTGTAAGTACTCAATTTCTTTTTTGCATCTTTGTTTTCATTAGTCTTCAAGGAAAATCCTATGTATTGTTCTTGTGATTCTTTTGTTTACATTAACATCTCCCTCTCTCTACTGTCTCTATTTCTATGGTTCTTGAGGGTTTAGAATTGTTGAATGACTGTTAAGGTTTTATTAAAAGATTGTTTAAGGTTTGTCAATTTTATCAAATACTCCAATTTCCCAAGCCATGAAAATGATTTTGAAGCCGTAAAATAGAGAATATTCATAGTTCCTATTCTCAAGGTATTTTAATAAAAGTTTTCTTTCTTTTAACGTGTAGTCTCATTGTTGGTCTGATTTCCTTCTGCCTTCTCATTGATCATGGAAATATAGGTTTTCTATTAGGTGTTTGATGCTCTAAGCTTGGTGATATTTTCCACAGAGCAATTCAGGTAACTATTCCCTTCTCTCTCTAGTTATTTTTCACAGAGCAATTCAGGTAACTATTCCCTTCTCTCTCTAGTTTAAATCTAAAAGGTGCGCATTGTTTGAGAACGGTTATTTTTTCATACTTGTTTGAGATCAATCACCATGTTTGTTTCTAATTAAATCGAATCGACCGGTCACTCAAATAACTTGTGAAATCAGGTCTGAAATGAGTTTTTTTTTGGAATTGAACTTCATTAATAGGCCAAAAGGCTAATGAGAATTACATCATGAAGTTGAAAATTAAAAGACACAAACCAAAACAGACAAACAAGTAAAGTTATGCCCACTTGGGGTGCCTCTAGAGCTGTCTGATCTAACTGGTGGGCTACTTTTCTAGTGCAGTCACAACTAACCATTGTGGGTAGTTTTATAACCGTTGCTTCTTCCACCTTCTTATCTTCTCGCCGTCAACCGTTGGCGTGCAGATCTCCGGTCTGCGCCTCTTCTTCTTCAGCCGGATTCAACTTGAGTCTTCTACTACAAATTATTATGATGTGTCCCAAAAAATCACAACTTTTATAGTTTACGGATTAAACTTCTTGGGATGAACTTTAGGTTGTGACTGATTCTGGTACATTGGTGGAGAGAGTTATAAGTTGTTGAAGAAACTCCCAATGGTTGTCCATGATCAAGCACTCGATCCTGACTAAATACGAAAACAACAGAAGGATCCTAAAGATCAACATAACTAGGCCCTAAAGACCAACAAAGAAAATAACCTTTATTTAGAAATGAAGAAAGGAATCTGGCAAAGGAAAGACCCTTCGACGGAGAAACAATGAAATTCCCTAGAAGGTTTACTCTGGACAAGCAGTTATGGAGAGTGAGGAGAGGTTTTTTATGAGAAGTTGTGTTGGTCTGAAATGAGTTATCCCCATGTTGTAACTACTTACCGACTTAATTATCATGATTGAAACTTTATAAAATTGAATTATTTAGTGTTTGTTTGTTTTTAGTACTCACACGTTCATCAACCTTGTTATGCAGGATATACATGGAGTTTCGAGAGGCCAAAGAATATTTTTGATGAAGATTTAGGGTCACTAAGTAATATACATGTTCCGCATCTTTAAATATAATTTTTAAAACGTTTTTTTATGTCATGTTGACATTTTGATATAATGTTTGTGTTGAAGTGGTTAGTATTCGTTTGGCTGAATGGATGTGAATTTTTTTTATCTCTTTTGTGTATTTGAAGTAATTGTGGTGAAGGGTTGGGCATTCTGCCAGTTCAAAAATGCGGGTGGTGTGGAAAAAAATTAAATATTAGTAACCGTTAGAAATACTTATTAACGACGACTTGCAAACCGTCGGTAATGAATAGCACAACGACTAAGGTGTCGTTTGACAACGCTAAAATAAGTTACTTTTTTACTTATTTAAGTAGAAAAGTAAAAAAGTTAGTCTGGTAACGTGAACATTTTCGACTTCACTGA
Source organism: Eschscholzia californica (assembly GCF_041429995.1). Classification (NCBI taxonomy): domain Eukaryota; kingdom Viridiplantae; phylum Streptophyta; class Magnoliopsida; order Ranunculales; family Papaveraceae; genus Eschscholzia; species Eschscholzia californica. The sequence goes on along the minus strand of NW_028238420.1, from coordinate 36,411,616 downwards.
AGTCGAAATTTGACTTTCTTTTGAAGTTGAGATTTTTAGCTTTCGACTTTAAAGTTAAGTAACCTTTGTCAACACATGCATGAATTGTACTTTACCAAATTTTTTTCTTTGTTTATTTTCGTTTCGCCACCACAACTAAACATCCATCACACTATTGTACCGCCACCAACCACCATTATACACCTCCACCACACCTCAAATCTCCACCACCACTGTATCTCAACCACCACCCTCATACCTCCACCACTACCGTACCTCCACCACCAATGTGCCTTACCACCACCGTACCTCTACCACCACACCTCAAATCTCCACCACCACTGTGTCTCAACTACCACTACCATACCTCCACCACCATTGTACCTTTCCACCACTGTACCTCCACCACTACGCCTCAACCACCACCACCACCACCACCATCACCACTGTATCTCAGTACTTGCACCACCACTCGTACCTCCACCACCACCACTATCCTATACCTCCACCGCACATCCACCATTCCCCCACCACTGTCGTGCCTTCACCAACACCATCCCCATACATTCACCACCATCCCATACCTCCACCACCACAACCGTCATACCTTCACCACCATCGCTGCAGCCACCACCATCATACCTCCACCACCACCACCAACATCACAACCACCACCAACATCACAACCACCTCTTCCAAAAGTATAATCAGGAAAATCATAAATAAATTATATTGAAATCAGGTATCTCTATGAGAAAAAAAATATAAAAGTAAATTACATTACCAAACTAACTTTTTGACTTTTTTATTTATAAGTAACATTTTCGCCAAACATACTTCTGATAATTTTTTTTCTTTTTAAAGGTAAAAGAACTTCTACTTTTGGTTGCCAAACGACACTTAAAATATCTGTATCCTGCTGAAAATGTTTAAAACTTAACGACGGTATTTTACTCAGAAAACCCGTCGCAAATGTTTAAAGCAGCAACAACGGTGTCTAAATACCGTCACAACGTTCGTCGCTAAAAGTATTACCGACCTCACTTGTAGCGACGGATATCCTACCGTCAGTGTTATTTTTACCGACGGTTTTTTTAATTAGTGAAGATGTAAAACCATCGTGAGTACCCTAATTTTTTTGTAATGAACCAATAACTAAATAGACTTAAAGTCCGACAACGTAGATCCTAAAGGCCTACAAAATCTACTTTATTTAATTAGTGCCTAAATTACATGGGATGAGTCTTATTTTGAGGATTTATATGCCCTCCAAAGGTAGGAGCCTATAACCATACATGGTCCATTGAAATTAACCGAGTCAATTGAGTTTGGGAGGCCCCAATAACAATTTCGGGAGATGCCTGTAAACTTCCCTATCCTACTTTTTCTTTTGTTGAACTTCCCTATCCTACTTTGTTCTTCAAGATCAAATACGAATTTGTTTTCTTCCCTAACCAAGTTTTTTTTCTTTGTAGAAACTTATGTTTCTCGTTCATACGTGTGAGATTGTTCATAATGTATTATGACGATCTTTATTGCATTCGGGACATTAATATAGCAATATGAACTTGCATATTAATTCTATGTCAAAATATATATTATATTAAATACACATTGTATTACTATTCTAGATTTAAATTGTGTCAAGCAGACTAATGAAAATAGTGTGTTCCGACGAAGGCAAACTGATGAAGAAGCTAAACTGATCATGAAGATATGACATTACAAAGTAGTAATTCATATTGCAATATTTTTATTGACAATTTGTACTGTAATATTTTAGCGAAGAATGTAATGTTAAATTTCCAAATACCATCATAAAACACAATTGATTATATATAAAAAGATCGGTATTTTTAGATGTTTGACTAAGAACTACATACTGAACGCGTGCAAGAGACAAATATTTTATATTTTTGAGATATTTGTGATTTTAGATCTTTGATAAATTAAAACAAAACAATACAATGTGTAATGGTAGCAAACAACAACACACATTCATAAACGTTCGTCAACAGTTGGTAGCTCAAGTGGTTCCAAGGTGTTTGACATAAACTCCAGAAAGCCCTGGAGGTCCCAGGTTCGAATCCTAGAGAAGGTGGAATCTTTTGTTTATTTGAATTGTGATTATTAGGGTATAAATAATGGTGGCCAATACGCGGACAACCGTTTTTCTTATATGGACAACTATCTTATGTGGACAATGCAAAAAAATTAAATTTTTATATGGACATCAGTTTTTAAGGGGACAACTCTCTATTATTTTCACTCAAGTCCCCTTAGAATCAGATGTATTATTTGATGACCTCCCTCTTTCTCCATAAACCCTAGGTTAGTTTAGTCTTCATCTCTTCTATTACTTGTTCTTCATCATCGCCCAAATTTGTAGAGAGAAAAATTCCTTGGAGAAGCATTGGTGGTTATGGCATCAAACAAAGGCAAGGGAGTTGTTGTAGAATCTTCCCAAAGACAAAGGTTAGAACCCTAAAACTCTAAAACAAACCATGAAGAAGAAGATGGTACTGATGGCAGAGAAAATCAGAGAAGATGTGGAAGACGAAGATGGATCTGTTGGTTCCGACTCTGAAAACGATGGTAAAGAGGAAGATGAATATGGTAATTCGGGTTGTGCAAAAATATGGCATAACAAAACATCACTTGCGACGAAAATCTGGCATAATCAGAAAACTTGCCAGATTTTAGTCGCAACTTAGCTTCTGTTATGCAATATTTTCGTCGGTTTTATGCGAAAATATGGTATAACAGAAGCTAAGTTGCTACGAAAATCTTAAAAATTGTCCGATTTTTCCAGATTTTCGTTGCAAGTTATGTTCTGTTTTACCTCATCAATGTCATTAATGCCTATTATAGAAACGTCCGGAAAAACTTCTTCATGTGCAGATTGAGGGATTTTGTCTTCTTCAGCCATCTAGGGTTTGATAAAAAAAATGGTAGAAACTACAGTTTACTTTTAGTAGAAGTGAAGAAAGAAGAATAAGACTAAGAAGAGATTTTGTCTTCTTCATGCATCTAGGGTTTGATAAAAAAAAATGGTAGAAACTACAGTTCACTTTTAGTAGAAGTGAAGAAAGAAGAATAAGACTAAGAAGAAGGAAGAAGATGAAGAAGAAGACAATTTAGGTTTTCAATCTTTAACTATTATTTTTGTTAGTAGTCCACATGTTACTAATTATTAGTATTTAAGACTTTATGGAGTTGTCCCCTTATTAAATCAAAGTCAACTAAGTCAAGCATAGTTGACTCGCATCGGGCCCGAAAATAGTTGTACATATAAGAAAAACGGTTGTCCGCGTATTGGCCACCTAAATAATGTAGTTGGGCTTTAGGCCATTGTTTAGTTGAGCTATATGTCCGGTTCTGTTAGAGTTTGAGTCGACGGTTATTGAGCTTATCACATCTTTGATGTATCAATGCCAAATGTAACGACATACGTTGATCGTGGGTGGATTGCCTATTATTTATTTTCCTGGAAGAAAGATACGTCATTTGACATGTTTTTCACCTCCGACCTCGTATCATTCGAACGTGGGTGGATTGCCTATTTTGGGATTTGAAATGAATTTTAGCCTAGTCGACCCAAAAGAAAAATAACAAACACAAAGAGTCCCTCTAGAATTTTGGGCTCAAGCCAATTTGACCATTATCAATGGCCTGTAGGACACAAATTTTTTGTTACAAAAAAAAAAGCTAATGTTTTATTTTTATTTTTGGAACCTCAAAAGTTTTCACTTTTTTGAACAACAAATTTTGATTGATTTTAAAGTGTTCTCAAAGTTGTTTTAGGGTATTTTGTAGAAATTTTGAAAAAATTCTAGAGAGGATACTCAACCAATCAACTGAATCATTCTATTTTTTTTTTTGTTAATTAATTATTTAAAAACCTAGTTTTGATTTGATTTAAATCTGTTCTTATTTTTGGCTATTTTGTCGGGTTTTTGAAAATAAATTTTAAAGAGAGAAACACCCTTTAAGTTCATTTTACTTTATGCAATCTGGTGCAAGCCTGTTGTTATCTTACTTTCTGATGCAACATGTTTCAAGCGCATCGTAAATTTTTGTAAGCTTATTGCAACTTGTTGTAAGCCTTTGCAGAGCCTTTTGCAAGCTTATTGCAAATTTTTGCAAGAAATTGCGAACCTTTGCGAGACACTGCAAACAGTTGGCAAATTATTGGAATTCTTTCAAACAATGTACAAGTCTTGGCAAATAAAGCCCAAGCTTTTCAAATGAACGTGTAAGCATTTGCAATCAATGTGCTAAGTCTTTCCAAACAATGCAAAGTCTTTCCAATTAATGGACAAGCATTTGCAAACAGTGTGCAAGTCTTTGCAATCATTATGAAAATAGTTCCAGTAATTAGACAAAAAATAAAAGCATTATTTACACTTTCTACAGTGGCAAACTAACTTGCGAATCTATTGTAAACTTATTTTAGTTGTTTGCAAACGATATTCACACCATTTGCAAAGAAATAAACAATAATGCAGTGAGAAAAACTAGTTTGGGTTTTGGAGAAATGAACGAGGACTTTGAAATATATTTCAAGAATCAACAATCAACAAATTTCTCAATCTACTAGAAAGTAGATTATAAATTCAACATTCAATATATAATTGAAGAATACAAAATTTCTTGAAATCATTTATCATGTTTATTTTAGACTTTTGAAATATTTTCAAATTCTTGAAGAAAAAATGAAAATCTCTTGAGAATCAACCCAAATATCAAAAAATGAAGATGTCTTCAACTTGTTTTTCGTTTTAGAGAGAGGGTGGAAACTGAAAATTAAATTATTTTATCTCTGAATGTTATTTTAATTTTTTACCACATCAGACAATTCACAATGATACCCTGGAGAATTATTTTTGTTGCAAAGACCCTAGAGAATTGAAAGCTAGAAAACATTAACGTAAATATGGGCCGCTAGAAACTAATTTAGGTTAAATTTGCCCAAATTCCCATAGACAATAATAGAAGCCGCCTATGGAACTTCCCATGTTTGCATACTCAATAAGAATCAATGGGGGAGCACTTCCTGAACACATGGAGAGATTTTTTGAGGAGAGAGAGTGTCTCGAGTGACGTCAGCTAGGGTTTTTCTCTTTCTCCTTTTCATCTTCCCCCTTCAACCTCCTCTGCGGCGCAATTACTGTTCATCTCCCCCCCCCCCCAATTAGCTCGTTTGTCTTGTAATTATTTCGGCAGTCTAATCATCTATCTCGGGAAGTAGCAGCGTTTATCAGATCCGGAGCAAAACATCATTTAATTTTATCATCTCCCTAATTAATTGTACCTGCACTCATCGAGGAAAGTGTGAGAAACGAACAGTTTGTTTGAGGATCCTCCCCAAAGATCTCGTCGCTCCTCTTTCCCGAGATCTGAAGCAACAAGGATTGGGTACATTTCCCCTCGAAGTTAAGACAGGTCAGCAGGACCCAACGTCTCGGCTACTCAACCGTCAAGTCCAACCGATTATCCTTCCAGGTACAAAGTTTTTACTCTAACTCTCTTTCCTCCCTCTCTGTATCTCTCTATCCTCTTCCTTCTCTCTTTCGTCTTCCCCTTCTCTTCTCCTTTTTCTCTCTCTAGAATGTGGTCAGTCGTCATCGGAGCTCGAGAGTAGACTGCTCTGGTGGTGACCTCCCCCCAATCCCCTTGCATGCATCATAATCATGGTTTTTTGGTGGTTTCTGGTTATCGTCCTTCATGGTTTGTCCTGCCCCCTCTTCTCTCTTCTATTAAGTTTCCAAACTCATAGTTCCGAGTCACCTTCTGTTCACTCAACCACTTTCTCTTTCCTCTTCATCCTTACACAAAATATGGCCTCTCAATCTACTCTCACTTCCCGTGGTCGCCTCTCCATTCGGTTTGATAAACCGTCTACTAAACCAGAGTTGCAACCGATCCAACAAGGTTTTGTGGCTCGATGGTGCAACCCTTACGAGTCCTCTCTCAATTTCATCAAGAACCTGTTGTATCCACAGTCTCGATTCTTTAGAGATTGTGACTATGCTCTTACCCATGGCCCCATCAACACATTCCTGATTAAACCTAAGAGTCTTTTTGTCCTTAATGCTCTTAATTATGGGAGGCCCTGGATTCTTAGGGGTATGCTGCTGGTTCTTAAACAGGTAGAGTTCCCACTAACCGAAGCTTCAGATGATCTATTCTATGAACCCTTCTGGTGTACTCTGTATCGGATTCCTCAATCGATACAAAACAAAACTGATCTCGATGCGATTTTTGAATGTATGGGCAAGATTATCCAGATTTGCCCTCGTAACTTGGGGTGTGTTAATAATCCTATCATTAGGATCCAATTTCTATATGATGTTCGATCCCCTCTGTTCGCGGTTATTAATCCTATCTTTAATGATACGGTTTCGGAGATCAAGATAAGCTATAAGAAGTTTCCAGGAGTAATCTGTCATCACTGTCGGATTGTTGAGCATCCTTTGAACCGTTGTCCCCATCCACTTCAATACTACTTCTCGGGTGAAGATGAGGAGTCCGACTCAGACCCTATGGATGATACGATGGATGATACAATTCTAGTGTCCCCTGATCCAGTTGAGCCGATTTTAATTGCCCCACCTCCATCTCCTGTTCATCAACCCACTCCACCTCACCTCCTGTTCAACCCTACTGGTAAGCGTAATCGTGATCAAGTAAGCCACCACTCCATCAGTTCCTCGATTATTCAGTTGAAGAAAATCAGTTTCAATCCATGTTCTCAGATAACCAGGAAACCCAGACTCTTCTTGAGGAGTCTATGATCTTATCTCAGAGTTTGAATATCTTGGTGCATGGGGAGGAAGGGGATGGTGTAAATCCATCAGCTCAGACTACCTAGTTCTTTCCTTTCTGTGGTTGGCCGTGTTTGGTTATTTTTCTTTTCTTATTAGTCTGTTGTTGTTTTGTTTCCTTTTTAGTTAGTTCCTGTTCTTGGGTATCTCTGTTATTTGCCATTTAGTCTGGTACTAGTCGCCATAGAGCTTGCCTCGGTTCTGTGGTTTCAGAGGCCTTGTTGGAGTCTCTTCACTGAGTTGTCCTTGACTCGTGATTAGAGCTCCCTTTTTGGGTTCTTTGGCAACCAGTACCAGCTAGGGGTGGCCTTTTTTGTGGTTTTTTGTTTCAGTTATGTGGTGTTGATACTTTGGTCCCCTGTCTTTGTTCTGTTATGATTATCTTATATTATGTTGTGGTTTATGTAGTATTTTAGTTTTTTTCCTTCTTGTGTTATCTTTTGTTTTGTTTCGGTTTTATAGTTTTTTTGCCTTTTCTCCTTGCTTCCTCTTCTCTCTTCTGTTTCTTCCGAGCTCGATCCTCTTCTCCCGGTCTCTGCTTCTGTGCTTGGACTTTGTGGGGGTGCCTCTAGATAGTTTGCTAGTCCTACCTATACCAGACCTTGTAGGGGTGCCTTTAGTTCGTTTTGATGGACCAACCCAAACCAGACCTTTCTATTTTAGCCTGGAACAATCGTGGTTGTGGGCAATACTTAAATAGATTGCATCTTTACCGGCTTATTAGGAACCACAAACCTAATTTTCTCTTTCTCTCCGAGACCAAGGCCACGACAAACCACCTTAATCAAATTCTCAAACTCCACACTAATTATAATCTGGTGGTAGTTGAACCAAAAAATAAAGCGGGAGGGCTGGCTCTGTTTTGGACTAAGGAATACGATGTTAACACTATTCATGTTAATGACAATATGATTCACACTAGATGTACTCATAATGATCATGGTAATAGTTTTGTCTTGACTGGCTTCTATGGAAGCCCCTATCGAAAAAACCGTATGTCCCCTTGGATCTCCCTTAATAATCAAAAGATTGAGTCATCAACCCCTTGGGTTGTCATAGGTGACCTCAATACCATCTTACACCCTTCGGAAAAAGAAGGTGGGCGTAGTGAAATCACTAGTCATGTCACTAAAATCAACCAGATGATTAATGACCTAGGTCTCAGGGACGCGGGTTATAAGGGCACCACCTTTACTTGGACCAACAGACAATTTAAAGGCACCCTCATTAAAGAAAGATTAGACAGAGCCCTCACGAACCACTCCTGGCTTATGGACTTTCCTTCTTCCCTTGTTACTCAGCTGCCAGGAGTGGGTTCTGATCATATTCCTATCCTTCTGACTACCTCTGCTATTGCTAATCTTGGTAAGCGCCCCTTTAAATTCATTAGAACTTGGATGTCCCATCCGGATTGTGGTGATTTCATCAAAGGTCACTGGTCTCCCACCCTCCAATCTATCCAACCGAAGCTTAACCACTTAGCGATTAATCTTGCTAGGTGGAACAAGCTGGTGTTTGGCCACCTTGATACCAGAATTCGAATCCTTACTGAGGCCATTCAACAAGCGGCTAACAGTCAGGATCTTCACGATTTAAATCAGCAACTGGAGGAAGCCTATAATCAGCTTGAGAGTCTTTGGAAAGAGAAGTCTAGAAATGACAATATCAAGCTTGGTGATCAGAATACCAAGTTTTTCCATGCCAAAGCGATTAATCGAAATCGAAAGAACCACATCACCGCTATAAAGGACACTAATGGTACTTGGGTTCAGGAGGACCTGGATATTGCCAACACCTTCTCTACTAATCTCCGTAGTATCTCCACCACTTCTGATCCGATTATTTCTGAAGAGTTACTTGATCTCTTCTCTAGTCAAATCCAAGACTCTTCTAATCTTGCTCTTATTAGTGTTCCTTCGGAACAGGAGATCTATGCTTCCGTGAAGTCTCTTAAAGCGAATTCGGCTCCTGGGCCGGATGGTTTCCCTCCTCTGTTCTACCATACTAACTGGGACACGGTGAAAATGGATATCATCAAACTTGTCTCGGATTTCTTTTCTCATACTATTCTCCCTGAGCAGGTCAACCACACGCATATCTGTCTCATCCCCAAAACCAAAACCCCTCAGACCACTTCAGACTATCGTCCCATCAGCCTGATGAATACCACCTACAAAATCATTACCAAAATCATGGCTAATCGTCTCAAACTTGTGCTTCCTGATATCATCTCTCCCTTTCAAGCGGCTTATGTTCCCGGTCGACAGATTACGGATAACATCATCATCAGCCAAGAGATCGTTCATTCCTTTAAAAATACTAAAGGATCGAAGAGCTTCTTCGCGCTCAAGCTTGATATGTCGAAAGCTTTTGATCGGATTGAGTGGAGCTTTTTAGAGAACATCATGCAAAGAATGGGCTTTCACTCCAAGTGGATTAGCCTCATTCATACTTGCATATCTACATCGACTATGGCTGTTCTGATCAACGGTCGTCCCGGTCCTACCTTTAATGTTAGTAGGGGTATTAGGCAAGGTGACCCTCTTTCTCCTTTCCTGTTTGCCCTTGCGATGGAAGGCCTCAGTCGCCTTCTGGAGACCAATAGGGCTTCCGTACCTTTTCAAGGAGGGGGTGTCTATAGGCGCCTCCCAAAATTGCTATAGGGGCATCCCTCTTTAGGCGCCTCTCCAATTGGCTCAAGAGGCCCCCCCCCCCCCCCGAGCACCCCCCCCTTTTCTTATTCTTCTCTTCTTCGTTTGTTGTTCTTTCTCTCTCTACGAAGAACCCTAACCCTAGCAATGTAGATGAAAACTCAAGGGAGAATAAAGAGATCCAACCTCATCACCATCGTTCTTTGAGTTTTTTTTGTCCCTTACTCACCAACATCAAGATCTATTCTTATGAGCATTTTATTTCCCATCTCAAATTATTTTTTCTCCAAGAATTTCATGGCACTCTTTATTTTTTACATTCACATAACCATCTTCACGATTCCTACAACAACCTAGATTCAATACAATAAAAAACCTTAGGAATCAATCCAGATTCAATCGAATAAAACAGCCTCCTATCTAATGTTCATCTCTTAAAAAAAAAAGTCTTTATTTTCTTTTCTGGGAGGGTTCGGACTTCTCAGTCCGAAACGTAAAGCAAGATGTCGGACTGGTCTAGTCCGAGCCCATTCGAACTGTTCAGTCCGACCCACTTGGAGACTGGCCCAGTCCGAAGCACTGTTTTGGGCCTCGGACTATTCAGTCCGAAGGGAGGCGCCTAAAGATGTCGGGAGTTGACCACAGTCAAACTTCATTAGGAGGCGCCTACAGTACTTTTGAGAGGCGCCTTTAGACGCGCCCTTTCAAGGATTCCCCATCCCCAAAACCAACATCAATATCAAGCATCTTCTTTTTGCAGATGACTGCATCATTTTTTGGCAGAACTCCCTTGTTAATATTAATTCTCTTCAGCATATCCTGGACACTTTCTGTTCAGCTTCGCGCCAGATGATTAACTTCACTAAGTCTACTATCTTCTTTTCGAAGAACACTCATCCTAAATTCAAACGTATGATCATTCGTAACTTTAAAGTTCATCAGTCCTCCAATATGGACAAATACCTCGGCACTCACCTTTTTATAGGTGCGAATAAAAGGAAACTGTTCTCTTCCCTCACCACTCAGATTCAGAATAAACTTTCAAAATGGCAGGCTTCTCTCCTCTCTCCAGTTGGCCGCTCTATTGTCATCAACACAATAGCAGCGGCTGTTCCCCGATACCAAATGCAATGCTTTGCCCTCCTTAAGAGTATAAGCAACCGCATTAAAGTTCTTCATAGAACTTTCTGGTGGGGAAAATCTAAGTCAATTCATACCATTAACTGGTCGGCTATCTGTCTTCCCAAGAAATTGGGAGGTCTTGGATTTCGTTTTCCGATCCTCGACAATCATGCGTTTCTGAGCAAGTTAGTTTGGCGCCTTCTCAAAGATCCTGGCTCTCCTTGGGCTAATATTCTTAAAGCGAAATACTTCACCAGTGATCACAAACCTAAAAAGGCAAAGAATCATCACTCGTGGTTATGGAAATCCATCTCCAAGCATGTGGACAAAGTTACCAAGTTAACGTTCTGGGATGTGAATAAAGGTACTAATATTAACATATGGTATGATTATTGGATCCCTAATCATCCTCCTCCTATATATAACACTATTAATAGTACCCTCACTAAGGTTTCTCAACTTATAATCGATAACCATTGGAATACGAATATAATAACCCAATGCTTTAATAATGATATATGTAACTCTATTTTGAGTATAAACTTACAGGAACAACTAGACGATACTGCAAGATGGACGCTTACCAAATCAGGTAAATTCACCATTAAATCTATGTATTATCATTTACGTACGGAACATTATGACTATGAGACTAAGGAATGGAACTTCATTTGGAATCTTCCTATCCAACCAAAAATCAAACTATTCCTTTGGAAATGTTGTACAAACAGCTTACCAGTTCGAGGTAAAATTGGGCAGTTTATTGGCCAAAATTTTGAATGTGTTTACTGTCGAGCCCCGGAAACTTTGGTTCATGCTCTTTTACATTGTGATTTGGCAACAGTAGTATGGTTTCATTTTAGTATCTTTTCAGGCAACATTACTAATCTTATTGACTGGATTATTTCATGGAAAGATATTGATGAGCAGATTAGTAGTCTTTTCGCTAATATTCTTTGGCAGATTTGGAAAGCAAGATGTGACAGATGCTTCTCTAATGCGAAAATTCTTCCCATGATGGTAATTGATCAAGTAAATAGCACACCGCACCTCTTGAAGAATCATTCGCCATCTCAACCAATTGAAAGGAATAACCAATGGTCTCCTCCAAAAGCTCATTTCATTAAGATCAACGTCGATGCCTCCTTCCTGGATGGAAAAGTAATGGCGGGGATAGGATGCATCATGTTCGATGATCATGCAAACTTTCTCGCAGCTTCAGCATGTAACTATAGAGGTCAAAATGCAGAAGAATGTGAATGTTGGGCTATCGTCAAAGCTCTCCAATGGTCGACATTTAAGAAAATCGATTATCTTCATATTGAAAGCGACAATAGTAATATCGTACATACTCTCAACGGGGTACAAGCCGATATTGGTTGGCAAGCAGGCAAGCTCATTGACAAAGTGCGTCAACTAGAAGGAAAATTCACCAAAGTTATATACACTCACATCAATAGGACCGGTAACGCGAAAGCTGACATCTTAGCTAAATGGAGTCGCATGAATATGGGTACCTGGATTTGGCGGGCTCTATCGGATCTTCCAGAATCTTTACGTTCGTCTTTGTGTTAGGTTCTGTGGTCTTTGTTTAGTTTTTTGCTCTCAACAAAAACAAAATAAAAAAATAAAATAAGAATCAATGGGGTATCATACTTTTTACGGCCCTCTAACACGTTTACAACCCGTTGAGTTTGGCTTTGTACCGAACTGTATACAAATTTTGTTTGCTCTAATAAATTGGTAATCTTTTTGCGCACTAGAAGTTGGTGCTCAAGTCAATTGACATCTTTCAAAAAAGAAAAAAAAAAAGTCAATTGACTATTGTCTTTCAAAAAAGAAAAAAAAAAAAAAAGTCAATTGACCATTGTCAAGGTGCGTACAGGGCACTTTGGCAATAATAGACGGTGCGTATAGAACCTCCCATACTCGCATACACAATGATAATCACTCGAGCACTTAGGGTGTTCTCCAATGAATTGGAAATCCTTCTGCACACTTTAACATCAACGATAAATAATGAGGTATTGTTTTTTTTTTGTTTCTTTACAGTCTTCTACTAAGTTAACAACTGGTTGAGTCAGACTTCCTAAAAACTTATTTACCAATTTTTTTTTGTATTTCTAATGAATATATAACCGTTTGCACACTATTCATCATTCAAGTGATTTTTCATGTGAATTGTAATTATTGTTATAAGATGATGCGGATCAGCTTTCTGCACTGTTAGTGATATTGTCGTTTTGACATTTTTTAGTTTTAGAAGGCCTCTTAAGAAATTGTGTTTAACCTCTTAAGAATATCACCACACTCCGTCTCACCACCTGTGTGGGTTTGCTTTAAACACAACCTTCCAAAACCACATCATAATAGAGCGAGTCGTGCTGATAACATGTTATAGGATTATGCAAAACGTTTTCTGGACTGCTAGTGATATTGTCCGCTTTGGCATTTCTGGCATCACGGTTTTAAAAGACGTTAATAATAATAATAATAATAATAATAATAATAATAATAATAATAATAATAATAATAATAAATCCCATGTGATTAAGTGATTTTCGTGAGCTATATGGTGTGGTCCAAGGGTACCACAAATTGCCCTTATTCCAACCCAAATTCATGAATCTATATGATTGAGATGATTAAGGTACAAGCCGAAACTCAACAATGGTACTATCAGTCGGTTCTGCCTTCAACACTCGAGCAAAATTTAACTTTCAAATTAGATCGGCAGACTCTTTCTATCATATCTTCTTTAGTATCATACTAGGATATATCCCGTGCCCTAAGGCACGGTCATTTATATCAATCAAATGTTACAAAATTTATTTTATATTTTACTGAGAGAGGGAGATTTTTGTTAGTTATTATTTTTGAGTATTACTTTTTTGTTTCTTTTCTCTTAAATTAGTTATTATTTTATTGAGAGAGAGAGAGATTTTAATTTCTTTCTTTAACCCTTGAAATTTATTTTGTTTCTTTTTTTCTTAAATTAGTTATTTTATTTCTAAGAAGGAAGAGATTATTGTTTTTTAAATAGGTAACTTTATTTCTACGAAAGACTATATTTTAAATTTTGAGAAGGGCTTCCAAACAATATGCATAATTAAATAAGGATGTTTGTCCCAGTCATCGTTTTCCCTTCTGTTTTATATAATAGATATGTTGAGTGGTGCTTGTTTGGTAGTTTTTTTTTTGTTTAAATTTAACTCGTCCTAATCGGGAGGGACGGAGCCATGAGCACACTAGGCTCCAGCGTGGGGTCATATAGACGCCTCCTTTGAGAAGGATATCATCCGACATTATTTGGCCCAGTGGTAAGAGTAGTTTTTGTGCGTATATATAGAAGACTCGGAGCTAAGCTTTAACTCCGTTAGAATTTTTTTATTAATATAGACTACGATATAAGTTAGTCATTACATGACACTGATAAATCATCAAGATGCGTTAAGCACGATAACCGCCTAAAATAAATTAGGAATGAAAGAAGCCTAAAGCCCAACAACATAAGAGCCTAGAGCCCAACAAACTTATTACTTTATTTATATCTTTAATAACCCAAGTTCAATTAACCATGGATTCCACCTCCTTCGAGAATCGAATTTGAGACCTCTAGGATTTTTGGATTTTATGTCAACATTATCAAGGCAACCAAGTGTTGACTTGACTTCATTATAATCGGTCCCCCTGATTTTTTGACTTGTTAAGAGTTTAGCCCCGTATTTGTCTAATGCTTTAAAATAACCCCGAAAATCACATTCCTCAATATTGACCGACTTGCCGAACATACATGTGAAATGCATCGTTAAGAATGTAATGTTATCACTGGAAATTACCTTTAAATAACACTTATATATGTATTAAAAACATTATAGGTAGAAACCTACTTATAGTGACTTTTGTTAAATCTTTTTGGCTATCGTGAAGTTAGAGCTTAGTTCTGTGTAAGTCGAAATCCTGACTCCGTCCCTGCAAATCGGCAAACTAAAAAGAAAACAAAATAAACTTAAAATCAATTTTATTTAGGGGTATTTAGCGATACCCCCTCATCCCTAATGTCCAATTAGGGATGCCCCTTTTTTAATTGGATAATAGGGATGCCCCCTTTTTTGTATTTAAAAATACAAAATTATCCTTTTCTTATTGTTTCTTTTTTGTTTGATATCTTATACCTCTTCGATGTTATGTTTATCAACTTATTTTCGTTTCTCATAATTTTTTTCTCTTATCCATCTTTTTCTAATTTATAATTTACCAACAACATTTATCGAAAATTTCAAATTGATAAATCACAACGACCGACATATTGTATTTTATTTTCTTCCCTTTCATATCATTACGACCGACATAACATTCTAACTTTGACCTTCTCGTGAATTTTTCTATCTAGATTGTAAATTCACGACTAACGTAACACTCTAATTTTGCCCGTTCTAAGAATTTTGAAATCTCATTTGCAAGTTCATTAAGTAATTTCATTTTAATTTTTTTTTTTTTTACTTTTTGTTGGAATCATAATCTCAATTTCCATTTGTATTTTATGGATGATACGAGTTATAATTAATAAAACGAACAATAAATATCAAGAGGTCTTCTTCAAATGGGTAACGAAGATCAATTTTATCGTAAAAGAAAAAACAAATGGAAAGTTAAATTTTTTCTTAGAATTTACGATTTTTATTTCGAATTGTTGTGATTTATCAATTTTTTAAATTTTTAATAAATTTTGTTAGTAAATTAAAAAAAAGATAGATACGAGACTTGTCATAGCATCTTTAATAAATTAAAAAGATAGATAAATTTTTAATAAATTTTCTTTTTTCTTAATTTCCAGAGAACACAAATAAGAAAGTTAGATAGCATCTTTTGATGTATGTGAGTCTATATGAAATAGAAGAAATTGTGAGTTCTGACTATGGAGAAAGATAAAGAGACCGAGAAGATAGTTTAGATAGAGGAATGATAGCCGAGAGAGATAAGGGAATAAAGAGAACACGTAAATATCTCATTTGTTTAAACAATGTAGTACAAGGATATATTGTATGTGTTAAATCTATTTACAAGCAAAAAGATAAATTTGATAAGTGCTCGACTTATCAAGTAACAAATAGATAACTACAAACGTTATTGGTCTACACAGTGTAGACGGGAGAGATTGAGTGGTCGCCGTTCGACTCAACTGCTCCATAGGTCGGCTGATCGATTGGTTTTGTAGTCTTTAATAGTCTAAACAACAATTATTAAAAGAGGAAGAGGGGCCAGCGGATAGAATATAGAAGGTTGGTAGGTATGGGTGGACGACCCACAGTAGGTTCATGGGTCTAGGTGTTCTGATTCTAACAACCCTACATACCAAAGGCATTAGCTATTCTAGCCAGGGTTGCTTGGACCCTCCCCTAAATTAAAATTTATTGACACAGCAATAACTACGTCTTTTACCGATACTTTATCGGACAGGGGATCACATAGGGTACCTTAGAAGGCGCCTCAATCCGTAAGGCGTTAAGAGGAGGTATTTATAGCATATTGTGTTGGCATCAAGTGATTTGGTCCCAATCGTTAGTCTAATTTATATCTTAATTTCAATATGAAGACGACAGTCATTCTCACCACACTTTTTATTCTTGGAAGATAAACATGTCTGAAACAGTCAACAATCTTTAGTTGGAGTAATTATCAAGTTAGTTTTCATCTTATAGATCAGGAGTCGGAGACGCGGAAACCCCTTAAACCATGTAGACTTTTCAAAAACAAACATGCCCAAATAGGAAACCCCACCCAAAACCTGACCAATAATGTGAAAATTAATAATACATTTTGAAGTGGGAATCAATTTACTTGCAATAAAACAAAGGCATAGAAACAGTTAGTATGAGAGGGGTTGGACAAATTGATGACTACTGCACAATTAACTGTTTAAGTGCACGTGGATGGACCATGATCCAGGTTATGGGGGTCCATAAAATTCTTTTTTTTTTGAAGGGGTCCTTTTCTTTTGTTGAAATATTGAAAGGGGTCCTTAGAAATATATTACTAATAATTTAGTTTTGGATGGAGGACCATTTTATTTTTGAAGGTTGGATGGAGGACCATTCTATACTCCTAAATATATCATTATACATCTTTACATTTATTGAAACCTAGCATTGGGGTCCTTAGAAATTCTTTTTTTTTTTGAAGGGGTCCTTTTTCTTTTGTTGAAATATTGAAAGGGGTCCTTAGAAATATATTACTAATAATTTAGTTTTGGATGGAGGACCATTTTATTTTTGAAGGGGTCCTTAGAAATATATTGCTACTTCATCTAACATTGGGGTGAGAAGGAATGATATACCTCAGGAATGCTGCCTATGTGATGGTTTTCAGATCGAGACTACAGACCACTTGTTCGGCTCGTGTCCAAAACTTCTACAACTCCTTCAACACACAGGAGTCCCCTTCCTGCAAAATATGGGGGTAGATCCAATCATTAATCTGAATAATTTATTAACTGATAAGGTTTATACACAAAAAGATTGGTGGATGTACACTTATCTTTTGTGGGGATGGTGGAATGCTAGAAATCAGTTTATCTTTAATGGTAAGCCTGTCCATTTAGATCGGATCTGGTGGAACCTTCAGAATAATCTCAGGTTTGTCTTCCCTCTTCCTGCTACTATCTCGACTAACTCTGATTTGCAGCCTCCTCTCTGGTTTCCTCCACCCAATGGAATCATTAAGATCAATGTAGACGGGTCTTTCCAGGATTCGAGAGAAGCGGCAGCGGCTATAGCAAGAAATCACGAAGGATTCACCATTGATTCATTAGTTGCAGAGTATCATCCTCTATCACCCCTCCATAGTGAACTGATGGGTATTAATCTAGGGTTAGACTTGGGAGAGAAGTTGTGTCTGGAAAGCTTTATACTTGAAAGTGATTCTAGGGTTTCAATTAACTTGGTGCTGGACGGTCCGGATGAGGTTCCTTGGCGGCTACAAAACACTATCCTTAACATCCGTGGAAGGCTAAGATTGAAACACGTGGAGCTCATCCACTGTCCTCGTCAATGCAACCAGGAAGCGCATATCCTTGCTCACGACAACTCAAACCTATGAAGTTGGAATATGGAGTTGCTCCTAGTTGTTAAATTCAATTACTGTTTGGTCCTCAGTTTTATTTTGTTTATATCGTTTTCGGACTAAAATTGTAATTCTAATTTGATAAGTAATGAATATTCTCAAAAAAAAAAACCTAGCATTTCTTTTTTTTTTTCAATACAAAAGAAACCGGTAAACAAAGATGTCCCAAGCTAATTAGCACAAAAAAGGAACAATTAAATTTCGACTAACAAGCTATCAACTAGTCTGAATGTAGCGTCGGTTAGCTTGTTGATAGATGCCTTCTTTGATTGAGTCGATTTTAGGAAATCTGTAATACTTATTCCACTCCACATTTAGTTGTGATGCTAGGACTTGCGAGTAAATAGATTAGGTTTAGACTATTTCGGGAACCTCTTATTTCGAGAAGAGAAACAAATAGTATTGGAGTATAATACAAGACTAGGAAGCAGGGGACATAAACCAAACCCCCCAAAATTCTGTATTGATTAAGGGAATTGCTTACTTTGCAAAACACATCTTCCAACTACCAACTACCCACATCCAAACTATGTCTCTGGTTGTAAACAAAAGAAAAACCGTATGTACAAAAAACATCTCGTGGTTCTATCCGTATGTATAACAATCCTTTGGTGTAACAGTCGGACACCTCTCTAAAGCCCATAAGGTCGTGATATCGAGTTGGTGGAAGCAGTTTGCCACCAAGATTTGTCTCATATAACTTAGGCAATATATAAAGTAAATATTGTAATAAATTTGTCGAACGTTTAGGCCTCTTTCATATTGTCGGGCTTTAGGCTTCTTTTATTATGGTTTAAATAAGACGGTTATCGTGCTCATCACATCTTCATGATGTATCAATGTCTTGCAGCGACTAACGTAGATCGGAGTCGATTTCTCAAAAAAAAATTCGAGCCATATTGACAATTTAAAAAAAATTACAAAATTTTATGTTGGGATGGTGCAGCAATTTCGTTTAGAAGGTTGACCGAATATGAGATGTTATTTTTAAGAGTCGTTCATCGTTTAACGGTTCAAATTTTCAAAAAAAAACTTGTTACATCATGGTTCGGGCATAAAATTGGTTAAAATTTTTTGTGAATCTATCATTCTCTAATTGGTGTATCAAACTTGGGGGATCTTGCTGACACGTTGTAACAAAAAATTTAAACAAATAGTAGAATTGAAGTATATGGAAATTGGTTGAACAGTCTCATTCATATACAACATTTATGAAGTACCATGACTTATGTCAATTTACCATTATAGTGGAAGAACAAGAGGCAGACTCAAGATAACGTTTTAAATATTCTATGAAATATAGCATATACTTTGCACCCATAGAGTGGTCTAGCTGTAGGTTGGCCAAATTGGGCAGACACATTCTTCAATTTCTAATTAATTAGGATTACTGACAGATTTCCGATAATTTGGGGGTTAGTTATAGACTACAAACTACCACGGTACAAAATGATTCATAATTGTAAAGTTGTGGGTTCGAAATATGAAAAATTTGGTGTGAAAGAGCTGATGGCCAGTTTCCGAAGGAGAGGAAAGCCCTACCTCATAAGTTAGATTTTTGGGTGAAAGAGGTCGAAGACCACCCAACAATGGTATTGAAGTTCCAGAATGTAATAAATAAGTTTCAGTCTAATTATATGTTAAAGTAAAACTAATCTATTAACAGCATCTTTAATGCAACACTCAAACTCTAAAACTTAAAGTGTCACATGAGATTCCTTTTGTTATAAACCATCTCTGATGCAAAACTTAACTTAGATCTCTAAAATGAGGTGGCAATAGTTATTTTAGACATCGTTAAGAGGAATTTAGAGTGTCCTCTTAAGGATTTCTGAGTGTCAATTATCAATTAATTTTATAGTCAAAATACAAGTTTTTTTCGTGTGTGGCAGTGGAGAATACATTCTAATAGAGTATCTCTAAATAACAAAATAAGAAAGAACTATTTAACGATCTACTTTTCACACGTGACACCTAATTTTTTTAGAGTTTTCTCGAGTGTTGCATTGAAGATGTTCTAAGCAGGATGTATTATCTGTTGAGATTATCCCACATTGGTTGTAGAAGAGGTAGATCCACAAGTGGAAAAGCTAAGTTTGGCCCTTAAATTAGCTCTAGGGGTGAGAAACTTCAAAACCACCCAAAACTCTCATCTCCAAAACAAAATTTATGTGAAGAACAAAACCTAAAATTAATGATTAATAGTTCCAAAGGAATAGAGAAGGTTATTGAAAATCTTTATTCATGATAGCAGTTCAAGCTAGGCCATCAATAACATACATTTTCTAGATCAAAGTATTTGGCAGTTAAGCACTTACTACCATTACATAATATAACCAAGACAAGAACTAGGACTAATTCACTCTCTCTTTCTTATCATCCTCACAAGTGATCAACATTAATATAGACATGATGATGATAAATGAAACCCTAGCTGATCATCTAAGTAGTACTACTTCTACCACCTCGACCGCCGGATCCGTTACTGCCGACAATAGAAAGCAAAGCCTTCTTCATAAACACCATTGAATAACAACTAGTAGAAGTATTGTGGTGCCCTTTACTACTAGTAATACCAAATATTGAAGTAGGTGATGATGATGATCCAAACCCAGAGTCTTCAGTATCATCTCCTAATCTTGAATCAAAAGAAGAAACCGAACTCGAAAATCGTGTTCGTTTTTTTAAATTGTTGTTAGATGGTGTTGGTGGTGCAGAAGAAGATGTTGATAATGAAGAAACTGATGATGAAGATGCTGATGAAAGTGAAGGTGTAATACTAGGGTTATGTTTTCTTAAACTAAGTTTTGGAAAAAGGGTATCTAAAAGATTTGATTTTGATGTTTTCTTGGTAATGGTATTTTTCTTGGAATTAAGATAGTAAGAAGGAGGAGGTGTAAGAGGTGGAAGATTGGTGTTAGAAAAAGTGTGTTTTGGTGTACCTGGTTGAGATTCCCACATAAATGGCACTGAACCAGCAGAAGCAACTCCATAATAAACCCTAGATGAGTTAGAATTAGTTATGGAGTTTTCTTTTGATAAAAGCCTTGAGTAGAACTTATCATTTTCCTTGATTTGGAGTGACTTTTTTGATAGATCAGAACTGGTTGTAAGCATATTGGGTTGGATAAATTCAATGGGTTCTTTCTTTTTTAGGGTTTGGAGAAACTAGATTTATTGATCTATATGATGGAAATGTAGATCATGAAGAAGAAGAAGAAGAAGAAGAAGTAGGTGATTTCAGCTAGAAAAAGCTCAAGGGGTGAAGAACTTTGGCAGTAATGAGAGTTAGCTTTAAGCTAGGTCTTTGTTACAGTTGAATAATTTAAAGCAATGTGCATCGATCTCATATATATACAAATATATATAGTATATAGGTAATAAATGCCTTTTTATTTATTGACTTCTTTATTATAAGGTTTATTGGTTTCTCAAGATGGGTTTCATATTAGTTTAATTGATAATCAAGACTTTGATTAGTTTTGATGGAATAGACCGGCCAAAACCTAACTCTTAAAGGTTGGTCACTTGGTTCAATCCATCTCCAACTTATACTCAATGATATGTATTAAGATTAGGTTTGTATATTATTGCATTACCTCAAATATTATGAACTTTTTCATGAAAACAGAATATGTAGTGTAAGTGCAAATATATTAGTTAAAAATGACAATGCATACCATACCTATCAGATCCATATCCAATACTCAAATTTTATTTTGGAACTTAACTCAGACTAAATTTACTATTCGCTATTTTTTATCTGTTGAACGATGAACGATGACCGAGTAAAGTCAACAACGTTGCTAGCCTAGCCTACAACGTTCATCTCTAGGTCTGACTTATTTTATAGAAAGTTGTTAAAATAAACAATCAATTATACTATTGAGTTTCCAATAAACTAGATAATATTTTGAATTTTTGTTAATCTCTTTTGATTAATTTATGATAAATGCTCAACATGATGGTAACCCTCTGACTTATTATTAATTAAACTTTGTTTACTTCCATTAATTATTGAATGTGAATCTTCCTAATACTTTAATAGTTCTTTTTCTTCTTTCTTTAATATAGTTTATGCTGATTTTAAAATTGAATTAATTATTGAAGTTACACATTACCATCTAAGACTTCCCTATTGATATGAAAAGACCCCCCACATAAACATTGAAAAATGATGCTCTTCCCGACACGTCATCCGGCCGGGTTTCAGCCGGGTTCCGTACCGAGAAGTCTATCACGGTTGACATTGAAAAATATAGAAACATGAAAGTGATCAGCCCCGTAATCTTTAACCTAGCCGACCATTTGAGTAAGCGAAATTTCGATACCCCAAATGGTTCACCAGAAAGCAAAGGGAAATGAAAGATATAATGGAATGTGTGGACATAATCTGGCCTTAACACTTTCCAACTTCTTCAAATTGTTCAATCCTAGACTTATTAGGATGGAGATCTAAGAAAAACAAGACGAAATGACTCTATATCAGGCCTTAATGGGCAAGCACTGCACTGAAATATCGGTAGATTCTTCCATTCTTTTACATGAGTAACACCTATTTACTAATATAATACTTAGATTCATCAAACCATCAATAGATGGAATTTTGTGAAGAATTGTCGACCAAATAAAGAAAGAGATCTTAGTAGGGAAAATTTTCTTCCATAATTTCCTATAAGGTTTCACCAAAAACTAATTCATTCATCAATTGCTTGCGAAATTTTTATACAAAGAATGAAGGCTTGACTAATGTTAATAGTCTACTCTCGTGAATCTAAAAGGTCACCCAGATGAGCGGAGTACCGATTTTATGAACCAATTGGATTAACGTTGGGATCCTATAAATATATACTCTTATTTGTCTCGAGAATTTTAAGTTCTTGTTCAATTAGTTCCCTCGGTACTTCTCATACAAGTCATCAAGGATTTTTTGAAGAGGGTAAAATAGACTTCATTAATTGCTAAGGTTGCAACTACAAAGAGAACAAGAAATAAAAAAGAACAAAATTACATACTAATTAGCGCATCCCAACTAAACACCAAGTCCGAAAAGGTTGTGGATTTCTTCTATTCTTGATTTGTGCTCCAGTAAAAGAGGAGAGGTTTGATCGAAACGATAAGATTTTCTACCGACTTATACTTTTCTTAAAAAATCCTCGTGTTTCTTTCTTCCCATAATTGTCAAATGATAGCAAAAGGTTTAAGCACCCCAAACCTCAAAAAAACTTTCCTATCACGTGTCTTTGGGAAAGTATTAGAGTCAACCAAATCCTTAAAATAATTTATCGAAGTTGTGAGCTTGATGAAAGACGGCGTAAGAGACTTCCATATCTGACTTGAGAATCGGCAAGAGAAAAACAAATGGCCCTGAGTTTCTTCCTCCTGTTTACAAAGAGTACATTTGTTTGGGAAGATGAACCCCCTTCGCCTAAGGATATCAAGAGTGGGAAGAGATTGGAGATACAAAGCCCATAAGATGAAAGAGATTTTCGGAGGAATGATGTTATTCCAAATATTCTTGCTAGGGAATTCCCTCGGTATATTAGCTTTGTTCTTTGCCGATAAGAAGTTCAAAAGATGGTGATAAAAAGAGGAGACAGAGAACTCACCATTTTTACTTGGATTCGAAGTTCTAGTAGAATTAGTTGTAATATCTAAAAGAGCGGTACTAGAGAGCTTCTGAAGGAGATCAGACGCCACCACTACTTCAATATCAGAACATCTTCTGGAAAGTTTTAGATCCCAATTATGGGAAAAAAATTCCTGATATCACTTCCTCGACGGAGGCATCTTTTGTCTTTGAGAATTTCCAAATATATTTGAATTCCTCTTTAAGTGGAATAGACCCTACCCAGGCATCCTCCCAAAATGAGGTTTTTGAGCCTCTGTTAATAGCAACTAGGCACCTTCTTTAACTTTCTTGGAGATGGTTTAAATTTGTTTCCACGGACCTCCTACTGTGTGCACACTAATATCTTTGGATACCACCAAATTTTGTTACCGTTGTATTTCTCCCTATCATATTAGTCCAAAGAGCATTCGACTCATTTCCATACCTCCAAATCCATTTGGCCAAAAGAGATAAGTTAGCCTCCTTTAATCTTCTAATTCCTAGGCCCCCATGGCTTTGAGGCTTTGTGATCTTAAGCCAAGAAACCCAATGGAGCTTTCTTTTTGAAGTAGTGTTTCCCATAAGAAATCTCTGAAGAGTTTTTCAATCTTATTAGATACCTTGCTGGGAATTAAGAAGATAGATAGTAGGTATAGCGGCACAGCTGAAAGAACGGAGTTTATGAGCACAATTCTGCCACTTTTGGATAGAAATCTTCGCTTCCAAGGAGCTAGCTTCTTTGCAATTCGTTCAATAATAGGATTCCAAAAGGACAAAGTCTTAGGAGACTGACCCAAGGGCATGCTAAGGTATGAAAGAGGTATAGAGCCAATAGAGAATCCTAGTTTCCCAGCTGCCTGAATAATCATCGACTCTCGGATTCCAATACCAATCAGCTGACATTTTTGTTTATTAACTTTCAAACCAATACACTCTTCGAAACAATTCAGAACATGGATTAGGTGATCTAATTGCTCCATGTTTGCCTCCATAAAAATAAATGTATCGTCTGCAAATTGAAAATGAGTACATTCCTTCCCTGTTTGTGATACTTTGAATCCTTGAATCTTCTTTTTCTGAGAAGCCGAGTGCATAAGATTTGCAAAAACCTCTCCAATAATGAGAAAGAGAAAAAGGGATAAGGGGTCACCTTGGCGCAACCCTCTGGAGTTTGTGAAGAAGCCTTCTGTCTTCCCGTTTATCAAGATTGAAAAGTGAGGAGAAGAAATCATATTTTTGATCCAGCGACACCAACGCCACCCAAAGTTCATACCTTTCATGATTTGCAAGAGAGAATCCCAATTAACACTATCAAAAACTTTCTAAATGTCTAACTTAATGATGAATCCTTGCTATCGGTTTCTAGATTTCGAGTCTATAAGCTCTGTATCCATAAGAATAGAATCTAGTATTTGTCGTTGCTTTGAAAAGTCCCCTTATTCAGGAGATATAATGGAAGGGATAACTTCTATCAGGCGATTAGCAAGAATCTTTGAGAAGATTTTCTGAATACCATTGATGAGACTTATTGGCCTGTAATCTTTAACTGTTAAATCTTCTCCTTTCTTTGGAATCAAAGCCAGGAAGGTGCAATTATACCTCCAATCTAGATAACCTTTAGAATTAAATTCGGCTAAAACTAGCAAGAAATCCTGCTTGATGATGTGCCAAGAGCTTTGAAGAATTCGTTAGTATATCCATCTGGTCCAAGGGATTTTTCAGAAGGAAGGAGTTGAACAACTCTTTCTAATTCTTCCACTGAGACTGAAGCTTCCAATTTTGCTTTCGTGATAGTACCTATCTTGTTGAAGACCAAATGGTTTATATCCACTTTGTTTGTCCTATGTTTTGAGTATAGGTTTTGAAAGAAGTTGACAAATTTCATAGAGATTAGAGAAGGGTCTGAAATAATACCTGAGCTCGAGTTGAGAGAGCTAATCTGATTTGATCT
The DNA here is from genome assembly GCF_041429995.1 of Eschscholzia californica. Taxonomy (NCBI): domain Eukaryota; kingdom Viridiplantae; phylum Streptophyta; class Magnoliopsida; order Ranunculales; family Papaveraceae; genus Eschscholzia; species Eschscholzia californica. The sequence continues at coordinate 36,386,353 of NW_028238420.1, read as the reverse complement.
TTTTTTTCCGAGGCAATTTTGTGATAAAATGATATGTTTCTTTCTCCGTCTCTTATCCAATTAGCTTTTGAACGTTGTTGTTCCCTATCCCTATTAATAATATCAACTTTCTCTTTCATAACTTCTTTGTTTGCTATGTCAGAACTCGATAGGGGAGAGGATTCTTCCTGCAAATTTAATCTTGTTATTTCTCTGGTTATCAATCGAGAAGTCGATTTCTCTCTGTCTTGGCTTGATTTAGACAGAGTTTCCTTTCTCTAACTTATAGAGAGATAAACTATTAAAGAATAATGATTTATCAATATTCCTTCTTTCGGGCTAACCGAGATAGGTGTTAATGTAGTCGAGGCAAGAATAAATTCTCTTTCCTTAAGACATTTTACACCCCCGTAACAGTACCAAACGTTAGGATGTATGCCTTCGGGATACAACGACTTTCCTTTCAGAGTTTTAAGATGGTACTTCTTTATTCTGAAAGCGGACGAACCTTTGTAAGTATTATGAGCTCTTGGACTAATGCGGATGATCTTCTAGATGCTTCGGAAATTCAAATTTCACTCGAAACTTCTTTCTTCCTTTTTCTAGATATTCTAGTCTAACCAGAACTTCTAGAAATACTTCCTAATTAGATATTCTAGGCAAACCAGAACTTCTAATTGTTAGAAGGGAAGAGAAGAAGAGAATGAATTGAATTGATGATAAATGAAGTGGGTTTGGTGGGTTTATATAGGAATTGAATAGGTGCATTTGCCTTTTGGGGTCAAAAGACATAACCATTCAAATATGCGGACTCAAACTGAATTTGGAGTCGGTGCAAATCTGGGCCTTCAGATTTCGCTTGAAATCGCGGAGTGAACGGCAGCCGTTAGATGGAGAGGCCTTGTCCCGAATTCGTGCCCAACAGAGGGTCAAGATGGCCGTTGGATGAGGATCTAAAGAGATCCCGCCTCCTGCCCGACGCGGGGTAAGCGCGGGCCGTTGGATCTCGCTGATCCAACGCGCCTAGCGCCATCCCGACACGGTCCCGCCACTCAGAGAGCGTGGCCGTTAGATCTCGCGGATTCCCGCGGATCGAACGCCAGCCGTCCAGATGTGAATGTGCGTGCGTTGCTCAATCGGTCCCCAATCTGACTTGTCCTCTTTGACGATTTAATCCCTATTTCAACCGATCTTCGTCCAAACTTTAACCTTGAATTTCTCATTCATCCGGAATCAGATTTGAGTGATTCTTGGCTCTAAATTGAAGAGCTCGACGAGACGAACGCAATGGCGCGTTCCGTTTCTGAGTTTGACGAGTCGGGTTGAGCCAAAATTGACTCTGATTCCAACAATCCCCCACATGAATGAAAATTTGAGATTTTATGCTATGATATATGCAGACATACTATACTGACAGACTAACACTGACAGAGCTCGTAAGCGGAACTTCGCTGCATCGGAAGAAGGTAGTCTTTCGACTTTGTACCTTTCCTAGTGAATAACTACAAGGTCTACAAGGACGGCAGTGAACTTTTCATCTTGAACTGAGTCCTGGGAATTGTAATCCAAAATAGCTATCACAGAGCTAATCCCTTACTTACTTAGGTTCTCGGTTGTGTTCATTTCGGCCCTGAACAATCCCGATTTCATGTGTGCTTTAGAGAAGTCGGCCTAGACGACCTTCCCACGGAACCGGCATCAATTCACACACATATAGGTTATCCGTAATAAGGTATCCTGCTATACCTCACGTTAGAGTCGAGTTCTAAGTTTTCGGATTCATTAAAAGCTTAATGCTTAACCTCTCAATGCAGGCAACACTGTTGTCATCCTAGGAATGGGTAAGAGATAGAAATCTCTTACAGTGTTACTGTCGAGTCAGGATATAGCTTCAGTTGCCCTTTGAACCTAGATCGTGGGATCTCCAGTCATCTAGGTAGGGTTTCACCATGCCTTTACTCATTTACTTTAGGCGTTAGCCCCATTCCCCTTGATGATGCAACTACTAACTCTCTAGATAACCCTTTTGTAAATGGATCCGCTAGGTTATCTTTGGATCTTATATAATTTATAGTTATGATCCCTTCAGAGAGAAGTTGCTTAACGGTATTATGTCTCCGACGAATGTGTCGAGACTTACCGTTGTACATCTTGCTTTGTGTCAGTGCAATCGCTGCTTGGTTATCGCAGTGTATGTTGATTGCAGGCACCAGCTTTGGCCATATTGGAATATCTTCAAGGAATTGTCGCAGCCATTCTGCTTCTTCCCCTGCTTTATCTAGAGCAATGAATTCTGAATCCATTGTCGATCGAGCAATGCACGTTTGCTTCGAAGATTTCCAAGATATGGCAGCCCCTCCCAGTGTAAACACATATCCACTGGTTGACTTAGGGTCGTCGGTATCTTATATCGAATTTGCATCAGCATATCCCTCTAAGACTGCGGGATATGTGGTATAATGGAGTTCGTACTCCTTCGTCTTTCTTAGATACCGTAACACTCTCGTTATGGCGTTTCAATGTGTGTTATTCGGGTTACTCGTAAATTACTTAGCTTACTGACTGAGTAGGCTATGTCTGGTCGAGTACAGTTCATTAGGTACATCAGACTTCCAATAATCCGAGAGTACTCTAATTGTCTTACTGCGTTCCCTGTATTCTTCATTAAGTGAATACTTGGATCTATCGGAGTATTCGCCATTTTTAGGTCATCTTTGCTGAATTTTTCTAAGATTTTCTCAACATAATGCGTTTGAGATAAACTTATCCCTTCAGCCGTCTTGGAAACCTTAATTCCAAGGATGACCTCCGCTTTCCCTAAATCTTTCATGTCGAAAGTTTTCGAAAGCATCTTTTTAGTTGTATTAATGACATCTAAATTATTTCCCATAATTAGCATGTCATCTACATACAAACATAGAATAACACATCCTTTCGCAGTGATCTTTGTATATACACATTTATCACATTCGTTGATCTTGAATCCGTTTGATAATAATGTGTCATCAAACTTTAAGTCCCACTGCTTTGGAGCTTGCTTTAGCCCATATAGTGATTTCACTGATCTACACACTTTCTTTTCTTGACCCGGAGCTATGAACCCTTCTGGTTGGTTCATATAAATCTCTTCTTCGAGTTATCCGTTTAAGAAAGCGGTTTTCACATCCATCTGATGAATTTCCAGATTATATAAGGATGCTATAGCTACTAACACTCTTATTGAGGTGATTCGACTAACTGGAGAATAGGTGTCGAAGTAATCTAACCCTTATTTTTGTCGGAATCCCTTTGCCACAAGTCTCGCTTTATACTTGTCTATAGATCCATCTGTTTTCAATTTCCTTCTGAAAATCCATTTGCAGCCTAGAGACTTACAACTCGGTGGGAGGTCTACTAGCTCCCATGTATGATTTTGCATGATGGATTCTATTTCACTATTAACAGCTTCTTTCCAGAATGGAGCTTCTGGAGTAGTCATTGCTTCTGTGAAAGTTTGAGGTTCATTTTCAACCATATAGGTTAGAAAATCAGGACCAAATGTCTTAGCTTTCTTTGTCATTTTGCCCCTTCGAGGTTCGAGTGTTGTTTCCTCCATTCCCATATCATCTTCTTTAGATGTTTTTGGATTTTCCTCTTCCTCATCTCTTACACGTTTTCTATTTTCAGATGAGGCTTCTGAATTCTGTTTGAAAGGAAAGATGTGTTCAAAGAACTTAGCATCTCTCGATTCCAGAATGGTGTTTACGTGTATATCCTCAATTTCAGACTTCTGTACTAGAAATCTATAGGCGCCACTATTTATTGCGGGTCCTATGTATACACAGTCCACAGTTTTAGGTCCTATCTTGACCTGTTTAGGAGGAGGAACTAATACCTTCGCTAGGCACCCTCACACTTTCGTGTATTTAAAGGATGGCATCCTTCCTTTCCATAATTCATATGGAATTTTACCGGTTTTTCTATGGGGTAACTTATTTAATAAGTGAGTAGCCGATAAAATCGTCTCTCCCCACAAGTTCTGAGGTAAACCAGAACTTATTAAGAAAGCGTTCATCATTTCTTTTAATGTTCTGTTTTTCCGCTCTGCTACACCATTTTGTTGAGGTGTATAAGGAGCCGTCGTTTGATGAACTATGCCATTCTTCGCACATATATCGGCGAACGGAGATTCATACTCTCCACCTCGATCGCTTCTCAAAGCCTTAATCTTTTTATTAAGTTGAGTTTCCTCTTAGGTTTTATAAAGCTCGAACTTATCGATTGCTTCATCCTTACTCCTTAGTAAGTAAACATAACAAAACCGAGTGGAGTCATCGATAAAGGTGATGAAGTACTTTTTACCACCTCTGGTTTGAACCATCTTTAAGTCACAGAGATCACTGTGAATTAAGTCTAGAGGTTCTGTGTCTCGTTCTATTGATTTGAATGATGTCTTAGTCATCTTTGATTCTACACATGTTTGACATGTTTGTTTTGAATCAATTTCGACTTTCGGAATTAACTCTAAGTTCATTAATTTCTTTAGTGACTTGTTATTCACATGTCCTAGTCTTTCATGTCAAATATTAAAAGACTCAGCAATATTAAAGGAATTATTAATTTTATTAATAATAGACGCCTTTGGCGTTACAGAGGTTACATTTAGTTTAAATAACCCCCCACATAAGTAGCCCTTCCCAACATACATCCCATTCTTAGACAAGACGAAGTTGTTTGACTCAAAGACTAGTTTGAACCCATTCTTACTTAGAAGAGAACCAGAAACCAGATTCTTTCGGATATCTGGAGCATGGAGTACATCGTTCAAAGTTACTTCCTTTCCTGAAGTGAACTTTAGTATGATCTTCCCTTTTCCTCTGACCTGGGTGGTTGAGTCGTTTCCCATGAACAGGGTTTCTCCTTCACCTACTTCGTTATAAGAAGAGAAGAGGCTTTTGTCACCACAAATGTGACGAGTTGCTCCGGTGTCGACCCACCACTCTCTCTGGTTGTTAACCAGGTTAACTTCAGATACCACTGCACAGAGGTTCAAGTTCTAAAGTTTCTCAGACACTTCTTCGACTTCAGTAATCATAGCATATAGATTCTGAGTTTCGGTGTCTTCTACCAGCGAGGCTTGGTCATTCGCCTTCTTATGTCTTTTGCCGGTTTCGGAACGACACTCCTTAGCTAGATGGCCTCTTTTGCCACAGTTGTAACATTGGCCGAACCTGGTCTTTTTCTTCGTCTTTCCTCCGTCTTTAGACGGATGCTTACGCTTCTTACTTGGACCGGTCTCTACGACGTTCACATTCGAGAGTCTTTCAGAGTTCTTCTCGGCAATGCGACTGTCCTCTTCGATTCGAAGCTTTAGGATGAGTTCTTCAAGACTCATATCCTTATTCTTGTGGCAGAGATAATTTTTAAAGTCTTTCCACCCCGTGGGTAATTTTTCAATCAGAGCTCGGACCTGGAAAGGTTCATTCGTTATCATGTTCTCTGCCTGTAGTTCCTGTAGGAGACTCTGCAGTTCTTGGACTTGGATCATAGCTGGTTTTGAATCAGTCATCTTATAGTCCAAGAATCGTCCTACGATGAACTTTTTGACACCCGCCTTTTCAGTTTTATATTTATTGATAAGGGTGTCCCACAGTTGTTTAGACGTTTCTATAACCGAATATAGTTTATAGAGTCTGTCATCTAAACTGTTCAGGATATAGTTCTTGCACAAGAAGTCTTCTTGTTTCCATACATCTATTTCAGCAGTACGTTGCGCCTCATCCTCTATTTCTGCATGGGCGGGTCTCTCTTCGGTTAAGTATTTAACCAGACCCAATGTCGTTAGGTAGAACATCATCTTCAACTTCCATCGGTTGAAGTCAGTTCCCTTGAACTTCTCTGGTTTTTCCCCATTGTTGGTGTTAGGCGGAATAACTCGTAGAGTAGTTCTTGTTCGTGCCATATCCTTTTCTGAAACACACAGAAAGTAAACCAAATTAATATCTTATAACCAGAGAAATAATCGTTAGTAAAATGTCTTAAGATTGTTGTTCTCTGGTTATCAATCGAGAAGTCGATTTCTCTCTGTCTTGGCTTGATTTAGACAGAGTTTCCTTTCTCTAACTTATAGAGAGATAAACTATTAAAGAATAATGATTTATCAATATTCCTTCTTTCGGGCTAACCGAGATAGGTGTTAATGTAGTCGAGGCAAGAATAAATTCTCTTTCCTTAAGACATTTTACACCCCCGTAACAGTACCAAACGTTAGGGTGTATGCCTTCGGGATACAACGACTTTCCTTTCAGAGTTTTAAGATGGTACTTCTTTATTCTGAAAGCGGACGAACCTTTGTAAGTATTATGAGCTCTTGGACTAATGCGGATGATATTCTAGATGCTTCGGAAGTTCAAATTTCACTCGAAACTTCTTTCTTCCTTTTTCTAGATATTCTAGTTTAACCAGAACTTCTAGAAATACTTCCTAATTAGATATTCTAGGCAAACCAGAACTTCTAATTGTTAGAAGGGAAGAGAAGAAGAGAATGAATTGAATTGATGATAAATGAAGTGGGTTTGGTGGGTTTATATAGGAATTGAATAGGTGCATTTGCCTTTTGGGGTCAAAAGACATAACCATTCAAATATGCGGACTCAAACTGAATTTGGAGTCGGTGCAAATCTGGGCCTTCAGATTTCGCTTGAAATCGCGGAGTGAACGGCAGCCGTTAGATGGAGAGGCCTTGTCCTGAATTCGTGCCCAACAGAGGGTCAAGATGGCCGTTGGATGAGGATCTAAAGAGATCCCGCCTCCTGCCCGACGCAGGGTAAGCGCGGGTCGTTGGATCTCGCTGATCCAACGCGGTTAGCGCCATCCCGACACGGTCCCGCCGCTCAGAGAGCGTGGCCGTTAGATCTCGCGGATTCCCGCGGATCGAACGCCAGCCGTCCAGATGTGGACGTGCGTGCGTTGCTCAAACGGTCCCCAATCAGACTTGTCCTCTTTGACGATGTAATCCCTATTTCAACCGATCTTCGTCCAAACTTTAACCTTGAATTTCTCATTCATCCGGAATCGGATTTGAGTGATTCTTGGCTCTAAATTGAAGAGATCGACGAGACGAACGCAATGGCACGTGAGTTTGACGAGTCGGGTCGAGCCAAAATTGACTCTGATTCCAACAAATCTGTCAATCTCGACAAGAAGATTTTGAAGGACAGAAGAGGAGTTGTTGAAGCTATTGTTGCTCCATTGGCTAAGGATAGGCTTTGTACTTTCTTGCAAAAGTTAAAACTAACTGAGGAAATCTATGTACACGCCATGTTTATTTATTATAAAAGAATAATAAAAATAGACGGAAACAAATAAAAAGAGATAAGTAGATATAGAAACAACCGTAATTCGAATGTATGCAATACGTTTATATCTATGAGATATATATGAGAAGATTTCACTTGATTTGTATGTACTCTTATTAGATTTCTTTGATCTTTTACATTGCCACACTATGAAAAGGTCTTTTGCATCAATCTACGGGTTATCCCAGAAGGAAGTATTTCCACCGTCAGTAATAATAATGAAACAATTGTTTTGGAGGGTGTCAGTGTTCAAAGTAATACCCTTCCAAATCCTTACAAAAAATAGGATTATGGAACCGATTGGTTAAGAATTTCCTTTATTTATCTCTGATGATCTTTTTCAAACCTGTGTCACACTTTCTCCAAATCTCCAACCTCAATTGAAGATTAGGGGTTTACTAACTCTCTTCAAATAAAGTTTGACCTCGACATTTCTTTTTAGATGCCACTAACCTGTTTAGTTTTCTCCATAGCCTTGATGATTTTCATCGATGAAGGAAAGATAGACAAAAAATAAATCAAGTTGTTTGCGAACGTATACTTGATCAGAACTAATAATTTACCTCCTCCCCGAAGATAACATTTCTTCCATGAACCCAGTCTTTTGGAGGCACGCTTTAAGATTGAAGTCCAGGTGGCCAGAGAAGACGAATGAGTTCTAGTTGACATGCCCAAATAATTGAAGGGAAGTGAAGAATATTCAGTGGACTAGGCAACTCATTAACCTTCTTCCCCATCAATTCGGAAGTGGGCGTCAGATAATTCAAGTACTTAAACATAGGGAAGGATGTTAGGAACGATAATTACTTGATTTTCCTCCGCTTCGAATAAAAAATAGTACCAACAAACTGCAAATGTGAGATTGCCACGGAGTCGGGACATATCCTGAATCGCTTTAACACATACAACTCATATGACTTAGTAATTAAAGAGAATAAGACTTGTATAAGAGTATTGAAGGGAGGAAACCTTTAGCCCTGTGGTCAAGATCACAACTATTATAAGTGTTTATCACATTAGCAGTTACCAATCATTGGCATATCCATCTGTTAGATGTATCTAATGTATTCATCCATGGAGATTTATCGGAAATGTGTATATGCAGCAGCCCCTAGGATTTGTGGATCCTACCTTTCCTGACTATGTGTGTCACTTACATAAGTCATTATATAGGTTAAAGCAGGCCCCAAGAGCTTGGTTCACTAGGATTGCAACCTATCTTGTGAAATGGGTGGTTTACAAAGAGCTCCTCAGATACATCTATGTTTGTGTATTCTTCTCCTATATGTGGATGATATTATATTCACTGGGGTCCATCCATGAGTTGCTTCAGAGACTTGTTACTGATCTTGGCTCTGAATTTGCTATAAAGGAGTTGGGTAAGCCGCACTACTTTATGGGTATTGAAGTACAAAGCAATCTCTCTACATTACAATTGTCTCAAACCAAATATATTTTTGAATTATTGGACAAGGTAGAGCTTCCTTATTGTAAGCCAAGCTTGTTTCCCGTCTCTACTGAAAAAAGAATATCCAAGATGGATGGTGATCTGATTGTTAACCCTCTCTTCTGTAGGAGTATGATTGGGGGATTACAGTATGCTACTATGACTAGGCTAGACATCACTTATGTTGTGAACTACTTATCTCAGTTTATGCATCAACCTAGGCCAGACATCACATTCGCTACGAAGGTTCTTAGTTATCTTAAAGGTACTATTAGTGCTAGAATCCAGATTCAACCAAGAGATGTTTCTGCTTTGTCTGGTTTCTCAGTCTCAGATTGGGGAGGGTGTCTTGATACCTAGAGGTCCACCAGTGGTTATTGCATCTTCCTTGGTACTTCATTAGTCTGTTGGACATTTAAGCAACTTACAGTTTCTAGGTCTTCCACTGAATCTGAATATAGAGCTCTCTCACTAGCGACATCTGAGTTACAGTGGATTTCACACCTATTGACAGAGCTCCACATTACAGTGAAGAAGCCTATGGTTCTTTCTTGTGATAATATGGGAGCAAGGTACTAGGCTTCCATTCCAGTTTTCCATGCAAGAAAAAAAACACATTGAAATAGCCTTTTACTTCATTCGAGATTTGGTCTTGAATCACTCGATGGTAATACCGCATTGAAGTTTTGAAAGAAGGATTCGTTTGCTATTAACTAGAATAGACAATTGAGTATAAGTAACCGTCCACTACATCCAGCGATGCCATTGCCACTTGGAGAATAGCTTAAGGAACAAATCATCAATTACCTACCACTTATCCTGATCGAAGGCCTTCTCCATATATATATATATATATATAAGTACTCTAAAACATCACTCATCGTCCACGAATCTCTAACTTTTTATGAAATTAGTATATTCTCCAAATTAAATCTGCCTAGTCGTCACATAGGCCCCAAGTTGAAAGGCCCCAAGTTGAAAGGTCAACGGTTGGCAGCCCTAGTGGTTCCAAGGTGTTGACATAAACTCTAAAATCCCTGGAGGTCTCAGGTTCAAATCCCAGAGAAGGTGGAAATCTCTGGTTATTTGATTTGGGATTATTAGGGTGTAAATAATGTAGTTGGGCTTTAGGCCATTATCTTGTTGGGCTATAGGCCCGGTCCTGTTTCAGTTTGAGTGGCCAGTTATTGAGCGTATCACATCTTTGATGTATCAATGCCACATGTAACGACATACGTTGATCGTAGTCGACTTCCAAAAAAAAAAAAAAAAAAAACTCTTTTCAATCTCATTGTGAGTGTTCGAGAGTGGGTGATTTTCTTTTTGACCCATCTAGTTTGTAACTAATTTGGTTTTTGGCCCCTTAGTTTCTAACCAGATTCTTTTTTGCCCCTATTTGTTATAAATTAAAAAATGATCCCCTTTTTGTAAAACCGACAGTTAGCTTTAACACCTGAGTTTTTTGTATCTCGTATTACCCTTCTTCTAAAAAATTAATTCTCATTTATTCTTACTATCTTCTCTGGCATCTCGTATATAAGTGGTCACCGACAACCTTCATGAGATTTTTTTTTCTCTTTCTTCCTTCATTTTTTTCTTTTTTCATATGATGAACCCAAGCCCAACTAAAGGTTAGGGTTTTTCACTAAAAAGAAACCTACAAAGACATTTGTAAGAGGAAACCCAATTCCTCCATTTAACAAGATCATGAGAATTCGCAAAACCTAATTTTTGACATTGTGTAAACCAGAGTTCTTATTAAACAACCAGAGATTTGATGCTCTTAGTCTCTTAGAGCATAAAATAAGAGAACATACATCACTAAGGGAGAAAAATATGATATAACAGAAAATACATCATCTGGTAGAGAGAGTTATAAGCTAAAACCACAAGATTCAGACAACCTAATTGCAGGCAATCAATAATTGACCTAATTAAGAATCTTCTTCCGTGACATTAGAAACAGGGGCGAAGCTACAGGTGGGCTAAGCCGGGCTGCAACCCGAGTCTTCCCCCCTGTAACTTCTACCTTGCGTTGGTTTTTTTACGATGCAGCCCGAGTCTTCCCACCAGACTTATACTTCGCGTTGAGCTTTTATACCAAAGATTTCAACAGCCCAGTTGGTAAGACAAAAGGTTTATATCCATGAGGTTGCGTGTCCGATTCCCCTTACTTGTAATAATTGTTTTTTTTTAAACTAGTTCTTATATAAACATCCACAACTATTAACATCAACAACTATAACATAAATAAAGTTCTTCACTATTTTAAGGTTTAATTCTTGTGTATATTTCTCCTCTCATACTAAAACATTTTAAGAAAAATTTCTTTTTCGTACAACGATTCCTATTAGTATTAAACCCAATCATGTCTATTTTGTATAAAAGATAGCTATGGATCCAATGATACAGTGATTTTGTAGTTTAGTCAAAATTCTAATTTTTTTCGAATATAAATGTGAACTAGCACTATGATTATGATCATTTATATAATTCGTTTTTTACAAAACATTTTTCAGATGAATGAATATTTATAGCTATTAAATTTAATAGGGTGTGTATAGAAATTGAAAATTTTCGTGAACCTTTAATATAAGTTCAGCCCGTCCATACTCAAATTCCTGGCTCCGCCTCTGATTAGAAATTATAAGATTAGAAACGTGAGACATTATTAATTTTAGATGCTTTTAGAAAAGGGAAGGACTAATGACACCTGAAAGGCCTCGTTTAATTCCTACACTTAAAACTCCATCATCAACTAGTGAACCCCATCAGTTGCTCTTGCCCATTTTAACCCAATCCGACTCAAATCAAACCCACCCAAAGGAATAATTTTGTCAAAAATTAGTACAAAACCCTTGTTCCCTGCTTCAACGAACCTTACTAAATTTCAATTCCTTTCAAGGATTTGCTTAAATCTATTTTCTGTCTAATTTCGGCTATTTTTTGTTTTAGTTTTTCTACAGGGACAACTTTTTGCCTACTAGTAGGTTTTTTTAATCCAAACTTATTCGTCAATAATTTGGTTCAATATACAATTAACCATTTTTGTTCAAAAGTTTGACTACTCCATAGTAACCAAATTGAAAAGATTGTCTTATATATTTCAAACATGAAAGAACTTAATTCTTGTATAAAGTTGTGGAGTGGGAAAGTACAAGCGTCTAAATTAATAGAACAGACACTTGGTAGATGGTCCCGTGCACTTCAACGCTATTGGCTCATGCACATTAAATTCAATCTTTAAACAGTTTAAAAGCCCCTCATAAAGCTTTCACACTTGATGAAAAATTGGAAAAGGTTTGGGCAAGAACACATGCTAAGAAGGGAAAAAAAAAGATTTTCAACAAAAAAAAAAAAAAAAAAAAAAAAAAAGGATAAAAAGAAAAATAATGATAAATTTTTGGTGGTTAGTATTTACAGAGCGGCTCTTTAAAGAACAAATTTTTTTTTACTCTTCTCCATTCCTCTGCAAATATACTTTTGCTATTTACAGATCAAATAAGAGCTACAAATAAATTTCTTCAAGGACCAAACTGAAATCAAAGATCATACTTGTTTTTACGTATTCTTTCATCCTGACGCAGCGGAAAATTTCGAAAAAAATTAGATCATCGTCTAAAACTTTTAAAACTAGAAAAAGTTTTTAGCTCTTCGTCTTAAGACTTGTAAAACCAAAACTAACAAAGATTAAACTAAAATGCTGAACTTTATTGATTGAATATAACAACCTCTGAAGCCCCTTTATATAAAGGGCGCGTCTATAGGCGCCTCTTCAAATTGCTTTAGGGGCCTCCCTCTATAGGCGCACCCCGTACGGACATGTTTTTTGTTTTAGGCGCCTCCAAGCGCCCCCCTCTCCTTGACCATTATTAGGGCATCATAGGCAGCAGGTATCCTTTTGTTTTGAAAACGAATTGGGGGAAAAAGGGGAAACGGGTTTAGGGTACAGAACTTCTCTCTCTCTCTCCTAGGGCACGGTTGGTTCCATCTAGGGCAAATCAGCAACATCAACACTTCCTCTCTTCATCTTAGGTAACTTCTTAACTATTTTTTGTCCTTGGAAAGAACTCCATGAATGTTTAAGGTTTTTGTTTTGAAATCTTGTTCATTTTTAATGTTTTTCGTTTTAATGTGGTAATGGTAGCCATGGTAGTTATTATAATGAATATTTGTTACTTCGGTTGATAGTATATTGTATTTTACTTAGATTTTTGGAGAGAAACTGGTCGGATGTAATTCTGCCACTATTCGGACTCGAACCAGTCCGAAATAATTCGGCGTAGACAGTCCGAAACGTTTCGGCGTCGACAGTCCGTAAAGTTTCGGCGTGGACAGTCCGAACATTTGTGGACAGTCCTTATGTGAAGCACAATCTAGTAAACCAGAAATAAAAAACTTAGTTATCCAATTAACATGAGTAATTGATCATCTTTCTTAGTTTGACAATCAATTTGACAAATCTACATGATTAAATTTCATAAAGTATTTGATTACTGAATAATATTTCTTATTTCCTTCGAATTTACCTTTTATTTTATAAGAGGTTATCTTATTTCTTAATAGCTCGTCTTAATTTTATCATGGCTGAACGTGTGCATCCTACCGGGAGTGTTAGGGCTCGTAGAGTTCAAAGTCGAATGGCGGTCGATGAAACCAAGAACCAGTTGATGCAGATCCTTCAGACCCTTATTCAGGGGGTCCGTCTGATCGATCCTTGTTGAAAGGATTCAAGAAACACATAGCATTCCAAATATGGAATAAACCGGTAAGTGTGGTGTTGAATTAACTTTGTGATTAAATATTCTTGTTATGTTTGATTTTTTTTAATTTTCAGGAGAGAGCGTTGCTGAAACTACACAATCACGCTCCTGCTGTTCTTACTGGGTCTCTTTCGGTCCAAGAAATTTATGATGAAAAGAAAACACAAATATGGGACTTGGATCGGGAGTGCTCTTTTGTTCAAGAATTGGTTAAGAGCACCGGACTGGCTCACATTGCCAAGTACTCGTACCAGAAGTTGGATCGGATTATAATTTCTGCATTTGTTGAGAGGTGGTACGAGGATACAAACAGTTTCCATATGCCGTTTGGAGAGATGATGATCACACTAGACGATGTAAATCGTATTTGTTCACTTCCGATTGAAGGTCGTGTGGTCGCTGTAGAAGAAGAGGATGAAACAGAAGACTTAAATTTGGTTTTTTGGTATCTAGGAGTTCAGTACGAGGTTGCCGAAGAAGAAATGGGTTCCTCGAGAAGTATCCGGTTGAGATGGTTGAGAGAAAACCTCAGCGGTTCGAAAGATGATGACACTGAAGAAAGAAAGATCTGTTGTGCACGAGGATACTTACTGCATTTGTTAGGGTCAACACTGTTCGCTGATAAAAGTGGTTCCAAGGTCCCAGTTATTTTCCTACTGTACTTGAGGCACCTGGATGAGATTCCTAAATTCTCTTGGGGTACCGCTGTGCTTGCCTTTCTTTATAGGCAACTTGGGTTAGCCTCGACAAATGGTGCTCATCAGATGGCAGGTTACCTGACACTTTTGCAGGTAATACTTGATTTATATTGATTATTTATAGATTTGTTTAGTTTTAGTTAAAATATTCATGTCTAAGACATTACTTTTTTTTTGTAGGTGATGAGACATGAAAATGTCCCATCTGAATCTCTTAACCCGGGTTTGTTAGTCCATTTCGGGCAGTTACTCTGATAAATTACGTGTTTCTCTTTCCCAGGTGTCTTTTACGGAGTTCAGTGCGAAAAATGGATAAAATCAAGAGATAGACACACCCAGGGGTATTTTAGTAATTATGGTAGTCTGGTAATTTGGCAATTTTATGCTCGGATGAAAGTAGGGTTCAAGACGAACCCAACGGCGAAAGCGGAAGTCAATTCGGAGTTCAGACGGGGAAATTATAGTTGGTCAAGGTTTGGGTCGGAATTAGTTGACTAAAGGTCAACATAGATCGCTCTATGACACATGGCGTAAATTGGGTGGCTAAGTGACATTTTCGGTACACTATTGGGCGTACGTGGTACACTTTCAGGACTGATGAAGGAGGCTTATCCTATACTTTCTGCGTAGCTAACCTTCGATACTCCTGCTTGAGTTAAGTAATCCACAGGGTACACGTGCATATCAACTAGAATCCAACGACCATTGAACCACGATTTAATTTCTCCCGTAGCCGCAAAGCACGTGATCATTTCGCTGGCCAGTTTTGAAGAAATCACGTGTTGGGTCTCGGTTATTCCTATCCCAATTACTTTGGAGCTACTAAATCTAATTTAAGCATATCTTTAGAGATCTTTCCCTTCTCTTATTCTCAAACCCAAAAGGAAACCAAGAGAGTGATAGAAAGATGGGAACAGAGAAAGGGAAAGAGATGAGCTGTCAAGATCTTCTCGGTTAATAGAGAAGGAAACGAATCTAAAACCGAGAAGGAAATAGAAAGGAAGGAAGGATATGGATATAGTTGAAGATGGGTTTGAAATCAACAGCATAGAGATGTTGGAGATTAGAGGTATAGATACTTCAATACACTCAAATAAACTCAAAAGATTCACATCAACATACTTTCATATAATAAAGCTTCTTTAGATCTACACAATCTCATAAAACAAGAGACACAAAGTTTTGTCACAATATTAAACTAGATATTGAAATTAGTTCTTACCTTAATCACAATATTCATACTAGATCTATGTCTTCTTCTACAAGTTTCTTGTATACTATTCTCCTTTTACTTTCTCTCTCTAGATTGTTCTTGAACTTGACTAAGAAAAGAACTCTCTACACCCTTTTAATTAATTTCATGAGGCTTTTACTTTTTTACCCCTTCTAGTTTGGTAAACCATTTACTCAAACCCACACTTTTATATTGGGCCCAAACCCAAATTTGGTTTAAAAGCCCCCTTTTCAACATCCCCCCTTAAACCAAATTTCCATAGCTTCTCATACCTAACATCCACTTCAATCTCTCAAAGACATCATGCTTCAAGGGCTTCGTAAATATATCCGCTATTTGATCTTGAGACTTGCAATACATCACTTCAATATCACCTTCCTTAACATGTTCACGAATAAAATGGTAGCGTGTATCAATGTGCTTGCTTCTTTCATGACAAACGGGATTCTTGGCTAAAGCAATAGCCGATTTGTTATCAAGGAACACTTCGGTTGGACCAACTTGAGGGCATTGAAGATGCTTCAACATATTTCTTAACCAAATTGCATGACAAACCATAGAGCTAGCGGCTACATATTCCGCCTCACAAGTAGATAAAGTCACAATGGGTTGTTTTTTAGAAGACCAAGTAAATGCCGTGTAACCCATAAAAAATACAAACCCCGATGTACTCTTTCTTTCATCTAAGTCTCTACCCCAATCACTATCGGAATAACCGATAAGCTTAAAATCTTGTTCACAAGAGAAAAATAAACCATCATTTAGCGTACCTTTAATATATCGAAGGAGCCTCTTTGCAACATTAAGATGAGATTCATCCGGTGTCTCCATGTACCTACTCACTAGCCCAACTCCATAAAGAATATCCGGTCTTGTACATGTAAGATAACGTAGACTTCCTATCAAACTTTTGAAATATGTAGGATCGACATCACTTCTTCTTGAGCATTTTCTCAACTCCACTCCACTTTCAAGAGGGGTGTTTACCGGATTACATGACTCCATTTTAAACCTTCTAAGAACTTCCTTAGCATATCCACTTTGAGAAATAAATATGCCATTTTCCATTTGCTTCACTTCAATACCAAGGAAATGACCCATCAACCCAATATCGGTCATATCAAATTCCTTAATCATGCTCTTCTTGAACTCATCAAATAGTCTTGAATCATTACCGGTGAATATCAAATCATCAACATAGAGACAAACAAATAACATACCTCCACCTTCTTTCACTTTCATATATAAAGTGTGCTCATGAGGACACTTTTCAAATCCATTTTCTTGAAAATACTTATCAATTCTTGCATTCCATGCACGTGGAGCTTGCTTAACCCATAAAGGGCCTTCTTCAACTTATAAACTTTATCTTCTTTGCCCTTTCTAATATACCCTAAAGGTTGTTCAACATATATCTCCTCCTCAAGGATACCATTCAAGAATGCCGACTTGACATCAAGTTGATAAATTTTCCATGAATATTGAGCCGCTATAGAGATTAACAATCTAATTGTTTCCATACGAGCAACGGGAGCAAATACCTCACTATAATCAATGCCGGCTCTTTGCTTGTAACCTTTAGCTACAAGTCTTGCTTTGTATCTTTGGACTTCTCCACTTGCATTCTTCTTTGTCTTATACACCCACTTCACACCAATAGGTTTGTATCCTTTTGGCAAATTTGTCAACTCCCAAGTATCATTTTTTTCAATTGCATTAATTTCTTCATTCATAGCATTTTCCCATTTTTCTTCTTGGATGGCTTCTTCATAACTAATAGGATCACAATCCATGAGAAAACAACACAAGTTTAATTCTTCTTCATTATCCACAACTTCATATATCTCTCTCAAACTTCTTGTTTTCATTGGCCCTTCATTAGAACTTCCCCCCGATGATGAGGATGATGGAGATGAGGACGATGGTGTTTGTGGGTCTCTTTGAAATTCTCTTGGTGGCACATCTTCTTCTTCTTCTCCTTCAAGTCTAAGTTCAACTTGAACAATTTCTTTTCCTTTCCATTCCCATGCCAAATCTTCTTCAAATACCACATCCCTACTAAATAGAACTTTATTGACAATTGGATTAAACAACTTGTAACATTTCATTTGCTCATTATACCCAAGAAAGATACATTTCTCACCTTTGTCATCAAGTTTTGTTCTTCTTGCTTCCGGTATCTTTGCATAAGCAATACATCCAAATATCTTTAAATGAGATACACTAGGCTTGTAATAACCCCATGCCTCTTGTGGGGTCTTCATATAGACACTTTTAGTGGGACATCTATTTAACAAGTATACGGCACATGCAACGGCTTCACCCCAAAATTCTCTAGGCAAACTTTTTTCTTTTAACATGCTTCTTGCCATGTCTAATATGGTGCGATTTTTCCTTTCGGCAACTCCATTTAGTTGTGGTGTGTATGACGGAGTAAGTTCATGAATAATCCCATGTTCTCTACAAAACATATCAAATGCTCTTGAGGTGTATTCTCCACCTCTATCGGACCTTAGTTTCTTTATCATAAAACCACTTTGTTTCTCAACCATGTTCTTGAACTCTTTGAATGCCTCAAATACTTCGGATTTATTTTTTAAGAAATAAACCCATGTTTTTCTACTAAAATCATCAATAAAAGTGAGAAAGTAATTGTTACCTCCATTTGTCATTGGCTTCAATGGACCACAAACATCGGTATGCACAAGCTCCAATATATTAGATGCTCTCCACCTCCCTTCTTTAGAAAAACTTGTGCGATGATGCTTGCCAAAGATACACCCTTCACACACTTTGTTTGGGTGATCAATACATGGTAAACCCCTTACCATATTCTTGTTTGCCAAGGTCTTCATCCCATCAAAGTTTAGATGCCCAAGTCTCAAGTGCCACAACCAAGATTCATCTTTCACAATAGAGTTTAAGCATTTTGCATCACCATGTTGAATGTTCAAGGGAAATAATCTATTCTTTGCCATCTTTACCTTAGCAATTAGAGTTCCACTTCTATCTCTTAATGTGAGATGAAGATCCTTCAATCTTATATCATAACCTTTTTCTAAAAGTTGTCCCAAACTCAAAATATTATTTTTCATTGCGGGAACATAATAGACATCGGAAATATAGTTATGTTTTCCATTTTTTAGTTGAATGAGGATATTACCTTTCCCTAGCACCGGTATCTTTGAGGAGTCACCGAACTTTACACACCCTTTCACACTTTCATTCACTTCAACAAACAATTCTCTTTTTCCACAAATATGATTACTTGCACCGGTGTCGAAATACCAAGTGTTTGTTTGTGATTCGTCAAAACCATCACAAGAAAATAACAATGTAGGATCAACATTAATTTCTACTTCATCTTCAACAAGGTTTGATTCTTCCTTAACTTGATTTTTATACCAACATTCATTACTATAATGCCCGAGCTTGTGACAATTATAACATTCAATATCCCTTTTGTCTCTACCTTGGCTATTATAAGCTCTAGTAAAGTTTCCTCTACCTCTTCCTCTTGGTTCATTTGTTCTTCCTCTATTAAAAAAATTTCTTCCTCTTTGGTTTCCAAAGCCTCTTCTACCATTATCATAACCTCTACCATAACTCTCATAGCCTCTTTCTTTTTGGGGTGTATATTGTTTTTCTTCTAAAGTGAGTTTTGCTTGAAGTACTTGATCAACCGAACAATTTGAAGAGGTTGCGACATTTCTATTCACCCTTTGCTCATGGATTTGCAATGTTCCCATCAATTCATCTACCGTCATAGATTCCAAATCTTTTGATTCTTCAACGACAATAACCACATTATCAAATTTAGGTGTCAAAGACCGTAAAATCTTCTCCATCACCCGAACATCATCACATTTTTCACCACACCTTTTCATTTCGTTAACATTAGACAATACTCTTGAAACATAATCGGAGACAAGTTCTCCTTCATTCATACTCAATCTTTCAAATTCACCACGCAAAATTTGGAGACGAACCTTTACCACTTTATCAACTCCTCTAAATGAATTCTTGAGAATATTCCAAGCCTCTTTTGATGATTTTGCTTCGGACACTTTTTCAAATGTAGGACTATCAATTCCTTGATAGATAAGAAATAAGGCTTTTTTATCCATCTTTCTTGAGTCTTTAAGAACACACTTTTGTACATCATTCATAAAACTCTCTTCTTCTTGAGTTGGTTCTACATAACCATTTTGAACAATATCCCACAAATCTTGAGATCCCAATAATACACTCATTTGAATACACCAATGTTCATAGTTCTCTTTAGTTAACCTAGGTATTTGAGGTTGTATCATATTTGACATTTTCTTAAAAGATCCCCAAAAATTTCACAAACCCTAGATCTCAAAAAAAAGTTGAAAAAGCTTGAATTGATAAACTAATATGGCTCCGATACCAATTTGTTGGAGATTAGAGGTATAGATACTTCAATACACTCAAATAAACTCAAAAGATTCACATCAACATACTTTCATATAATAAAGCTTCTTTAGATCTACACAATCTCATAAAACAAGAGACACAAAGTTTTGTCACAATATTAAACTAGATATTGAAATTAGTTCTTACCTTAAACACAATATTCATACTAGATCTATGTCTTCTTCTACAAGTTTCTTGTATACTATTCTCCTTTTACTTTCTCTCTCTAGATTGTTCTTGAACTTGACTAAGAAAAGAACTCTCTACACCCTTTTAATTAATTTCATGAGGCTTTTACTTTTTTACCCCTTCTAGTTTGGTAAACCATTTACTCAAACCCACACTTTTATATTGGGCCCAAACCCAAATTTGGTTTAAAAGCCCCCTTTTCAACAAGAGAGAGAGAGATATCTTCTCTCTATCATTCTCGGTTGTTCTAGTAGAGAGAGAGAGTCATTGAAGATTTCTTGAAACATTAAAATCCAGAGAGAAAATATGGATTGAGCTGAAGATATTTGGAGAGAGTGCTCTCTGATTCGAAAATTTCTAGAGAGAGATATATTCTCTTTATCTTCTCTGGTTCTTTAAATGAAACAGAATCAAGAGATGATTTAGAAGATAATATAAAGAGATATGAGATATTTCTTCTTCCCTTTTTCATCTACTAGAAAATAAAGACAACAAAGAAGAAGACTTTGAAGATTTTCCCCCTCAACAGGAGAGAAAGAGAGAAAAATATCTTCTCTCTCTACAATCTTAACAGAGATGGAGATTGAGAAATATTTTCTCAATATAATAGAGATTGAAATATTTCGAGAGAGAAATTTTACAGTGGACAGGATTTTTGATAGTGATAATGGTGGCTGAATATCTTAGAAATCAGAGAAAGTTTCTGAAGTTGAAAGAGAGTTGAAGATATTTCTTTTCATCTATAAAACAGAGGTTGGAACAACTAGACTCTTATCTCATCTTTGGGGTCAAAAAGCTCAAGAAAACAGAAATATTAGAGAGGGAGTGAGCTTGGAATATAACCGAACAAAGAGAAACAGAGAAACCATTATCATCTTCATCTTCTTCTTTTGTTCTCTTTTCTTTGTTATTCTTTTTGTGAGAGATAGAAAAACAGTATAGAGAGAGATTCAAAGAGAGAGAGATATGTATTTTAGTGAGAGAAAGAAAACAGAATAGAGATTGAGACTGAAATTAAGAGAGATATATGTGAATCACCATGATCTTCTACTGCTTTCTTTATTTTTGTGAGAGAAATAATAGAAACAGAGAGTGAGGGAAATTGAGAAAGAGTGATTTGTAGAGTGAGAAAGAGAGAAGAATCAGAGAACAAAGATTGACATTTGATTTTTAGTTTTTTATCTATCTTCTTTTCTTCCTCTTCTTCTTGTTGTTATGGTTCCTGTTGAGAAAGAGAGAGATTGAAAAGAAAAAGAAGAAGTGAGAAAACAGTAGAAAAAGAAAGAGAGAAAAAGAGTTAAAGAAGACGGGAAAATAATTTTCCCCCAAGGAATTAATTTCCGGGAAGATGAGAAAACTTCTCTCTTAGGGCACGTTTGGTTGTCCGAGTGGAAAATCAGCAGGAAAAACAATTTCCAATGAGAAAGTTATGTTTTCCTTCCCTCTTTATCTCTTATTTTCATACTTGCTAATGTTATCTTGTTTCCCATGAGTGACTAATTCTTTTATCTAGGGTCTTAGATGAAGTTCTACATGAGAAATTTTATCGATATGATTTATTAATATTTTTATTGTTTTTCACGATAAAATCTTCCGGATTTTTGGACCATTCATGGACCAAAAGTCTGAGTTATATAAAGAATTTGTTAATTAATTAAATCATAATGAATCATTGTTAGAATTATTATAAGGACGGATTCGACAACCTTAGGCTTCTCTCCCATTTCACCTCTCCCGATTTGAGTTCCTTGTATCATATGTTTATTTTCATTTCCGTTATTTTATTTTAATATTTCATTCATTTTAAAACCAAAATCAAAACATTTGAAAAACCTTATTACTTCCCAGTCTTAGAATAGGTTTCACTTAGTCCCTGAGGAACGAACCGGTCTTACCGGAAATTATTACAACTTGACACCCGTGCACTTGCGGGTGTAGACCTATTTAGGAAACTTTCTAGGCCCATCAGTAGGCTTGGATAGATGATCATTTTAATCTTGGTTTATCCGTTCCCGACCATTCATATGTTGCTAGCCCTAACATTCCCCGTATGCATAAATGGGAGGAGCACATTATGAAAGGAACCCAAAAGAGTGCATTATACAACTTCCGGGAGCAGTTAGACGATCTAACGGAGAGAGATGTAAGTATATTTAAATCTTCTTTTATTTTATTTTCCTTTTTTGTTCATATCTTTCATATTTATATGTATCATGTAGGTGATTTGGGATCCATATCGGCCCATGGAGTCCGTAGATGTAATAGATACAACCGAGTACTCATACTACACGGGATGTCTTGTAGTTAACGACATCGCCGAGTCGTATAACCCAGATAGGGCTTTAAGGCAATTGGGGTTGGTTCAGACAATTCCTAAGGCGCCGATTAGACCGAAGAAGGTATTGAAGAAAGGTGAAGTAAAAAATTACGGTAATACTACTTGGTATTGGAAGCGTTGGGAGGATCACCTACTCCACCCCGAAGATAGATCAAGAATTTGTCACCTGGCTCAATGGGAATCTGTACCTAATTATTTAGAGTGGTTCACCAAAGTCTCGCACCCCAGGGTCCAAAATACTCGTTTTCGAAAATCTGGTGAAAAACAATACTTGGGATCAGTGACATACTTTGTAAGTTTTTTACCAAATGTTCTTATATTATCTTCTTCGACTATCATGAGTTTGATTTTTTCCATGTGTGTCTGTTTTCAGTTGGATGGAGCGAAGAGGTGCCTTGCGGCACTAAATCGGACCGACTATACAACAGTTCGTGAAACTTTAGAGATGGTCATCGCTCAACAACCGCTTCCGATATTCCAACATCCTCTCAAGCTGAACCCTCTCAAGCTGAACTCTCTCATCCTTCCCAGCTAGTGGACGGACCTAGAAGGAAACCCGCTGTAAAAAAGAGGCCAAGAAAAAATGCATGACAACGGGTGGATATGGAAAAAAACATTTTGGATATTGAATCCTTTTGAATGTTATGAATCTTTTTTGAATGTTATGAAACTTTTTGGATATTATTAATGTAGATGTGATTAACTTGTTCGGTTCGTTTTGGATATTATTAATGTGGAATGTGATAAACTTTTTGGGTTCGTGTAAATGTTCATGTTTATAAAACTATTTGAATTTGAGTTGATAACAAGAAGGGAAAAAACAGTACTCTGCTCGGAGAGGACGGTCCGTCCAGTGAGACAAGGTCCCGGAGGTCGTCCAGTCCGAACATAAACCCGGGGCTAAAATTTAGTCCCGTGTTAACCCATCCGTCCTCAAACGGACAGGACAGTCCGTCCAGTGAGACAAGGTCCCGGAGGTCGTCGCAGTCCGAACTTAAACCCGGGGCTAAAATTTAGTCCCGGGTTAACCCATCCGTCCTCAAACGGACAGGACAGTCTGTCCAGTGAGACAAGGTCCCGGAGGTCGTCCAGTCCGAACATAAACCCGGGGCTAAAATTTAGTCCCAGGTTAACCCATCCGTCCTCAAACGGACAGGACAGTCCGTCCAGTGAGACAAGGTCCCGGAGGTCGTCGCAGTCCGAACTTAAACCCAGGGCTAAAATTTAGTCCCGGGTTAACCCATCCGTCCTCAAACGGACAGGACAGTCCGTCCAGTGAGACAAAGTCCCGGAGGTCGTCCAGTCCGAACATAAACCCGGGGCTAAAATTTAGTCCCGGGTTAACCCATCCGTCCTCAAACGGTCAGGACAGTCCGTCCAGTGAGACAAGGTCCCGGAGGTCGTCGCAGTCCGAACTTAAACCCGGGGCTAAATTTAGTCCCGGGTTAACCCATCCGTCCTCAAACGGACAGGACAGTCTGTCCAGTGAGACAAGGTCCCGGAGGTCGTCCAGTCCGAACATAAACCCGGGGCTAAAATTTAGTCCCGGGTTAACCCATCTGTCCTCAAACGGACAGGACAGTCCGTCCAGTGAGACAAGGTCCCGGAGGTCGTCGCAGTCCGAACTTAAACCCGGGGATAAAATTTAGTCCCGGGTTAACCCATCCGTCCTCAAACGGACAGGACAGTCCGTCCAGTGAGACAAGGTCCCGGAGGTGGTCGCAGTCCGAACTTAAACCCGGGGCTAAAATTTAGTACCGGGTTAACCCATCTGTCCTCAAACGGACAGGACAGTCCGTCCAGTGAGACAAGGTCCCGGAGGTCGTCCAGTCCGAACATAAACCCGGGGCTAAAATTTAGTCCCGGGTTTACCCATCCGTCCTCAAACGGACAGGACAGTCCGCCCAATGAGACAAGATCCCGGAGGTCGTCGCCGTCCGAACTTAAACCGGGGGCTAAAATTTAGTCCCGGGTTAACCCATCCGTCCTCAAACGGACAAGACAGTCCGTCCAGTGAGACAAGGTCCCGGAGGTCGTCCAGTCCGAACATAAACCCGGGGCTAAAATTTAGTCCCGGGTTAACCCATCCGTCCTCAAACGGACAGGACAGTCCGTCCAGTGAGACAAGGTCCCGGAGGTCGTCGCAGTCCGAACTTAAACCCGGGGCTAAAATTTAGTCCCGGGTTAACCCATCCGTCCTCAAACGGACAGGACAGTTCGTCCAGTGAGACAAGGTCCCGGAGGTCGTCGCAGTCCGAACTTAAACCCGGGGCTAAAATTTAGTCCCGGGTTAACCCATCCGTCCTCAAACGGACTGGACAGTCCGTCCAGTAAGTTTTTCTCTTTTCTCTCTTCTCTCTCTCTCTCTCTCTCTCTCTGTTAGTTATATCAAAAATTACTTTAAATTACTCTAATATAATTAAAATTAAACCTCAAAACAATATTACTTTAAGTTACTCTAATATAATCTCAAAAATTTCTAATTAAAAAATTTTACTTCAAAACAATCTCATATATCTTTTTCAATCATCAAGATTAACTACGAACTCTGAAGGTTCATTTGACTCGCTACGTGGAGGGTAGAACACGCCTTCGTTGTCAATTCTGTCTCCAACAAGATCGAACCAACCTCGGGCCTCATTAGTTGCATATCTCTGCCATTGTAATGCAAGTGGAGGAAGTATAGCATTTCTCCCAAGTTTAATAGAAACAAAATGACAGTCGTTGACATACCCAATGCATATCATTTCATAATTTTGAGACAAGTTACCTGACTGTGAAACTGGGGGACCATTACGCAAGGGTAAGAAAGTTGTTGAACCTGCTAAAGTGAGATGAACCAATACACAGTTGTAATGAGTGGAGACGACATAATTAGTATACGGGTGACTGTAGTACCAATCTCTGTCAACACATGCATCAAAGTTGTTAGTTGCCGCTAAGGTGGAATAATAGTCATCATTAAACATCTCTTCCCAAAAATCTTTATGATTATGAAGATCTTCGATGACGATCTTCCGAATCTCTTTCCAACCAGTACTTAGAGGAAAGCCAAGTCCTTGAGCTACGGCATGGTACCCACAATGACCATCGCCCGGCACGTCATTTATAGCATTTATAAATGGATAAATAATAACCGGCATTTGATCTAAATAACAGTCTCCACTCCCTCGGGTAGCCCGAGTATTACGTGTACGTACGATGGGAGGTGATGGGAGATCTTCATCAATGCATTTGGCATATTCGAAAGCGGATAAGTTTCTTTTCGTTGATTTTGCGGCTTCCTTCTCTTTTTTGCTCATTTTGTTCTTCTTTGGAGCACCTTTAGTTATGGTCTTTTGTAATGGCTCAGACAAGTTGGTCGTAAGCGGCGAGACAACGTCCCTCAACCTTTCAAGTATTGCTTTCCTCTCAGGACCGGTCGACCTACCCCACAACATATGAAGTAGTTCCATTTCATGTGATGAGTCAAGATCATTGTACTCCTCCGGAGTGGGATTAATTGATAATTGAGTCCATTGATGCTGAATGATATCTAATGGAAATACCTTTTGTTGTTTCATTAAATCAATCATCTCGTGTGCACAAGGAAGCCCATAAACAGATCGGAGAACACATCCACAATTTTTGACGTTAATGGTAATACCATCTGCACGGTGTATCTCATCTACCATTAGGTCTAAGGCAGCATGTGAAACATACCCTCTAAGATCTCTCATAAACTTGCTTTGGTGAGGGCCCTTCACCTTTGTACGACTATACTCAAATGAAGCTTTGATCTCTCGAATAGCTATCTCGTTCATGGCATGTATAGATTCCCAACATGTAACATAGTTGCCTTCGGAGTTGCCTACATGTTTTTTCAACTTTGCATGAGCCCCCTCGACACGATTGGTTGTATTATTACCCATATGCATCACCTGATTCGTCCATGCTGTGACAAATGCATCTTTAAGTATCAACCAAGTCTTCTGGACATAGGTTACATCGTTTAGATTTGACCGTGACCATGTCCTCACAAATTCTTCCACTGCTTGATTGTAGTCAGATGCGGTCTCTGTATACATAATCATGCGAAACATTGACATGAAATTTTTGAACTCTTTATGTTTGAATTTACCTTTTACTTTTGCTACCACACACTTGTCAATATGCCACGTACACAACAATCGGTTGGCATGTGGAAATACTTCACCAATGGCATTAATGAGAGCAAGTTCACGGTCGGTTACAAACACTTTTGGCATTGAGTCAGGAGGAAACAATGTTCTCAGACGATTAAGAGCCCACGCGTATTGATTTGTCACCTCTCCATCCATAAAAACAAGCGCCGCTGTGAAAGTTTTCATAGTAGATGTAATCCCAACAATCTGAAGCAACGACTTCTTAAAACGGTTTGTTTTGTAGGTACAGTCAAGCATCAATACAGTATGGAAGCATTTCAATATGTTGATTGAGTCGGGGTGTGCCCAAAATAGGTTAGTGACTTTATCCGTCTCTTCATTTTTCGAGAAATGATAAACATAGTTGCTTTCCACTAACAACTTCATCAATTGTTGCATTGGACTTCTTCCTTCTTGATTCAAACTGCGTATCTTCGCCTTTGCATTGTATATGGTTTTCATTGTGGAAGTATTATCATTAAATGTGGCACGCACTTGTGAAAGTATATCACGCGGTTTTGTACCAATTTTCAATAACTTATCAACTAAATCTTGTTCTTTGCAACTCAACCTATTAGCATATGCATGACCAAGAAGACATACAGCTAATTCGTGGTTATGAATTCCAGACACAACTTCCACCTTCCATGTATCACCATCACCCGGAATCCCTTTGAGATAGAATGGACAGTTGCACTTTTTTGTGCTAGTTTTCCTTTTCTTTTCAGGAGGAGGATTTGTTTTTGGAACCAAATGTTTCTTCATATGTGATCGATACTCACCGCTTCTTTCACATTTTAGATGTAACTTTGGTTTCTTCCCACCAATTCTATTTTGTGATTTGCCTATCAAAATCACGAAATTATGCTTTCTTCCAATTTCCTTAGCCCATTCGACTAGCTTGTCTCGAGTTTCAAACACATCTTCGGTCACAAAATGTTCACCAACATCAATACTAATTTTTTGCCCCTCTTTTGAATCTACGTTATCATTTGAGTGTACATTGTCACTTGAATCATTTGGTTTGCGGTTGTTCTCCTCCGTGGTTCGAGATGAGCCTTCGTTTTAAAAAATATGGGAATGTACCCTCTACTTCCGCATGCCACTCGTCCTCCCTATGGGGACCTCCGAAATCCCAATGGTCTAAAGAACATGGTGAAAGACACGGACTTTTATTTAAATCAAAGACCTGAAACACAATAAAGTGGGGAAATCAGAAATATTTAACTTCCGGTTTGGATGATCCGAAGCGTAACGGACTGGTAACACCGAACAGTTTCGGTGGGGATGATCCGTTAAAATTCGGACTGGTTAGGTCCGACCCGATCGAGCTTTCTCTGAAAAAAATAATGGACGTAAAAAACAAATTGGAAATTCATTAAATGGGTATAGAAAAGCTTATATACCACTTTTTCGGTTAATCCATGCTCAGAAATAAGTGGAGAAGTCCCACTATATATATTCCCAAATTTTTTGGAGTTTCCTTCTTCAACCATGTTATTTTCAACTTTCAAGATGATTCCCACAATGTAGGATGATAAAGATGGTGGTCGGTGAAGGTACACGGAACACGTCGGTGCCGGAATATCAAGGGGTTGCCGGTGAGTCTCCCGGTGAAATCTTGGATGAGTTTTGTGATCCCTAGGTTTTTTTTTTCATATAAAAAACTAAGTTTTGGTATCCCCAAGGGTTTGTAATTTCGGAAGAAGAAGGAGGCGCCTCTTTAAATTTCTGTAGGCGCTTCCAAATATATGTCAAGAGAGGCGCCTATAAGTGTCGGGGTTGACCACGAAATTGACTATAGTCAATCCCTCCCGGGAGGCCCCTAAAGCAATTTGAAGAGGCGCCTATAGACGCGCCCTTATATAAAGGTAGGGGTTTCCTAAACCTAAACAAACTCTAATTAACAACTTCTAATAATAACTAAATAAAGAAAATACCAGAGGTTGTTTTATTCAATCAATAAAGAAAATAACAACTTTTAATAACAACTAAACCTAAACAAACTCCAATTAACAATTTCTAATAATAACTTCTAAACAAACTCTAATTAACAACTTCTAATAACCTAAACAAGCTAAATAAAATATTAGTTTCTAAACCTAATCAAATTCTAATAATAACTTCTAAATAAAGAAAATACCAGATTTCAAGACTTCAAAAGTTCCGTAGAAATATAAAACTGCTAAAAATAGTAATTCTCTATTGACAAAAATATTATACCACTAAAATAACAAGATCTTAAGATATCGAAATTACTTGAAATATCTTCCAAAAATCTCCTTGCATCAGTCGCCTCCACTTCAAAGAAACTCGCCTCGAGTTTAATAATTGAATGGAAGGTTATCTTGAATGGTACACCCTTGAGATAACTTTTTCGTGAATTGTGCATGGGAATTACCAAACTTTCTGATTGGACCGAAGACTTCATTAGGTCACAAAAAAATTTCTGACTATATTTGTGATGTGATTCAAACTCTCTTTTCACCCCAAAAACAAACTTGTGATTGTCATGAGTATGAAGATTGAAAATTACGAACTTTGACGAGCATGTAAAACAACTTCAGATTCATAAAACACTGAAAATGGATCTTCGTATGAAGAAAAATCAATTGGGCTAAGGTCTGACTTCCAAAGTTTTCCACCTTTATTTGATTTAGCTTCCTGAACAACATCTTTTGACTCAATTTCATGAACAACGTCCTTTGTCTCAATTTCTGAACAACTTTCTTTGACTCAAATTCCTGAACAAGTTCCTTCAACTCACTTTTTTGAACAACTTCTTCAGAAACAAATCCTTCATCGTATAAATTGATATTAGGAGACTTGTCCGTGCACACAATAACCTCAGATTTTGCTTCATGAGTAATGTTAGTTGAATTGTCGATTATTACAACTTGTGGTAGTTCAACGTTCCCTAGGGAACTTCTTTTACGTTTTTTGTATTAACGCGGGTTGTTCTTCCCTCAAAAATCTAAAGTTGCGATAGTCCCGCTCCCAAGCTTCAGCTTGTAAGGCCAAGTTGTATGCGTATTGAATAGTCCATAAATTAAGTAATCTCGCCTTTTCTATCAAACTAAATTTTATTCCGTTCAAAAATCAATCTATTAGAACGTGATAAGGTTCTATAACATTTTCCATGTTGTCTCTTTGAGCCAATTTTGAGAACTCCTCGTAATATTCACCAACTGAACGCAACCATTGTCTGCAGTTCCGGTATATTCTGAACAACTAATGTTGATAATCAGGAGGTAAGAACCACTCCCTCAAGTTCTCTTTCATAGACGACCACTCTAGATTGGAGTCTTTCCTTGCCTCATCCTTAGAAGTTGTAATTGATCAAACCAATCTGCGGCACTCTTTGTAAGTCTATAAGCAATGACTTTAACTATCTGCTCATTGGGAATAGTAGACCACATATTGACTTGCCGTTCGACCTTATGTAGCCAATCGAAGAACTCTTCCATAGTTAATACCCATCGAAAATTGGTATCTCTTCATTGATCTTGTACTCATTGTAATCTCTACGTGGGTGAACTTGAATTGAAAAATTGTTACCATGATAATATCTCTCCATATTGATTGATTACAAAATAAATAATGGAAAAATAATGTGGATGACTTTTTTTTCGTTAAAGCAACTTTAGATGCATCTTTGTCAAATCCATAGATGTGTTTTAAAGTGATCTTCGCGTAGATGATATCGAACCAAGCGAATCCTCGCTCTTGAAGCCAACTGACGCAGCGGAAAATTCCGAAAAGAATTAGATCTTCGTCTGAAACTTTTAAAACTAGAAAAAGTCTTTAGATTTTCGTCTTAAAACTTGTAAAACAAAAACAATAAAGATTGAACTAAAATACTGAACTTTATTGATCAAACTTGATTGAATAAAACAACCACTGAAGCCCCTTTATAAAACAAACTAAAAAAATTTTAATTAACAACTTCTAATAAATAAAATACTAGTTTCCTAAATTTAATCAAATTCTAATAACTTCTGAATAAACAAAATACGAGATTCTAAAACTTAGAATGTTCCCTAAAAATATAAAACTGCTAAAAATAATAATTTTCTGCTAACAAAAATATTATACTACTAAAATAACTAGATCTTAAGATATCAAAGATAGTTGGAATATTTTCAAATCTTACAACCACAATCCACAATCATCAACAACCATCTCCACAATCATCCACCACAAACGTAATAAAGGAAATCAACTTGATGAAGTTTTATGAATGGAGAAGCTTAATATTTCAAGTAGTTTCATTATTGGAGAGAGTTGAAACTCAAAGATCCTCATTAATGGAGGTAACAATCATTAGCTTCAAGAATCATATGACTAATAGATATAATATTCTAAGGGAAACATATATTTGGAGGTCAGATTAATTTTTTTTTTTTTTTTTATGATTCTTCCAAAGAAAACTTATATCTATAAAGTGAAATCAATTTTTTCGTTTTTGTCTCCCACCCAGAATTTCGGCCAATTGGTGCTTTAAACGATGAAGTTTTTCGGCCGCTTTTTTATCCAAAACTTTTCGGTCAGTAGTGTCATTTTTCATGAAAATTTTCGATGAAAGCTACCGCTTTTTCTTTACACAATTTTTTAGATAGTTTGATTTTGAATTCTAGAAATAATATGAAGCACTAACAACTCATATGTAAATATTTTTGTACTTGTTACATGTAAAAATACAAGGAATCATTACAAATTTGATATAAAAAATAAATAAATATCAGCCACTTACAATAAAAAACGAAAAATACAGGGCAAAAAAAACGATTAATTTTATCATTTATGTCGAAAAATCATTAATTTTTGACAATGTATGCCGAAAAATCTCATCATTTACATCACGGATTTACTAAGAGACATTGTCTTCTTCAAAAAATATTTGCATCGTTGCTCGAGGTTAAACTTCACATAATCAAATTTCTTGTCTTCTTTCTTCTTCTTCTTCTTCTTCTTCTTCTTCTTCTCTACACTCTCTCTTCCTCTCGATGAGATGAATTGTAATTATCTGACCATAGATATTTACCAATAGCAAGACAAACATAAAAAGGAAGATAAAAAGCTGAAGCAGATTGAAGATATAGGGTTCGACACTTATGTCCTGAAATTCGATTATGAAAGAAGATTTTAGAAGCAAGTTGATTTGTCCAACACCAAGCTCGTGTCAGATTTTCCCCTTCTCACTTCTTAGATGCGATGGTTCAGTAGATTCATGACTGATATTACGATTTCAGCAAGCTCGATGTGATGGTGTCATGGTTCAGCAAATTCAGTTTCCCCTCTCAGAGTTTTGAGCAGAAAACCTTTTCATGTTTATCTGGATGGTTGAACTCTGTTACTAACAGACGTGTGAGAGGCCATTGACGGTGCTTCAATTGCCGGTTTCTTGGATTGGCAGTTTAAGGCAGTTTCTAAATATGGCATTGGCGGTTTAGTGCCAATTCAATTTGGTTTCCAAAATTGGAGAATCCCACCGGCTTATATAATATATAAATAGGGGGTTGAGTATCATCAATCAACAAACCAACACAAGCAACAACAACTCTTCTTTAGAGAGAGCTAAAGAGAGAGAGCAAGTGAGAGAGAAATTTTTGTTCATAGTTTTGAGCGGTGTTTAATTTCTCGGTTGTCGAAGATCTAGTATAGAAGGTTAAATTCTATACGGTACCATCTTGGGACGAACTTGCGGGTTGTGTTAGTCGTCTTCATCTATCCTTCAATAAAGATTTCTTGTTCGCCCGAGGACGTAGGCTTTAAAGCCGAACCTCGTTAAATTCTGCTCGCATATTTGATTTTGGCTTAGCTTTTCAATTAATCTTCATAATCGGATCAATTTCTAGGATAGGTTCGATAGCTTCCGCGACTTTGAGTTATAACAATTGGTACCAGAGCCTTGTTGAGATTGAACGAAGAGAAGATGGGATCGAGAAGTGGTACGGTCAAAGCAGGAAAATATGAGATAGAGAAGTTCAATGGGAAAAACGATTTTTCTTATTGGCGGATGCAGATGAAGAATCTGTTAATCTCGCAGAAATTACACAAGACGTTGACGGGAAAGAAACCAGGAGATATGTCAGATGAGGATTGGGAGGAGTTAGATCTCGAAGCACGGGCTACCATTATGTTGTGTCTTGAGAGGGACGTGGCGTTCCTAGTAGACGGAGAAACAACGGCGGCGGGTGTGTGGTTAAAGCTAGAAAGCAGTTTCATGACGAAAACTTTAACGAATCGGGTCTACTTAAAATCCAAATTATTCACATGTAGAATGGAAGAGGGTTCTTCTATTCAGGAATATGTGAATAGGTTTGACAGGATTATCTCAGATTTGAAGGATATTGATGTTAAGGTTGAGGATGAGGACTAAGCCCTCATATTGTTACTTTCATTGCCTAAATCCTATGAGAACCTTGTTCAAACTTTGATGCTTGTTGGTGATAGTCTAAGCATGGAAGAGACGAGAAATTCGCTATTAGCGGATGACCTTCGTAAGGTTGCTACTAGCAGTATGGCGTCGGGTGGAGTAGACAAAGAACAAGCACAAGGGTTGTTTGTAACGAGGGGGAGGAGTAATGAAAGGGGAAAGGGAAAGGACGGGAAATCTAGATCCAAATCTAGAGGCTCTTTCAAGAAAACGTGCTTTAGTTGTGGTGAGCTTGGCCACTTTAAAGCGGCTTGTCCAAAGAGAAAGTTGAAGCAAAAGAACGAAGGCTACAAGGAGAAACAAGAGATGCAAGAGGCGGGATATGTGTCAGAAGAGGCGGAAGAATGTTTCTCGGTGACAGAGGTGTCTGAGAAAATCTTCGATAAGTGGATGCTTGATTCAGGGGCGTCACACCATATGTGTCCAAATAGGGAGTTGTTTACTACCTATAGGAGTATAGATGGTGGTACAGTTATACTGGGTGATGATAGTATATGTAAAACTGTGGGACTCGGAACAATACGTATCAAGATGCACGATGGAGTGGTGAGAACATTGACGGACGTAAGACACATACCCGATTTGCGAAAAAATCTAATTTCCCTTGGTGTGTTGGAGCGGAACGGCTGTAAGATAATTATAGAGAATGGCTCCATAAAAGTCGTTAAGGGTTCTTTGGTGGTAATGAGAGGTACTCGTTACGGTAATTTATACAAACTTTTGGGGACAACAATTACTGGAGATGTAGCAGTAGGAATCAGTGGAAGGGATCCAACGGCTAGTACGAGGCTTTAGCATATGCGCCTTGGGCATATGTCAGAAAAGGGTCTATCTCTGATGTGCGGGAAAAGCTTGTTGAAGGACATGAAGAAGCCTTGCATGGAGTTTTGTGAGCATTGTGTGTTCGGGAAGGCACACAGGGTGACGTTCTCTTCAAGCAAGCACAGGAGCAAAGAGGTATTAGACTACGTACATACCGATGTCTGGGGACCGGCAAAGTTACCTTCCAAGGGTGGTTCCAGGTATTTTGTTACATTCGTTGATGATCATTCGAGATTTGTCTGTCTTTATTTTCTGAAGCATAAGAATGAGGTATTCAACACGTTTCTGGTGTGGAAAGCAATGGTTGAGAACAAAGCTGGTCGAAAGCTGAAAACGTTAAGATCGGATAATGGGACCGAGTACACGGATGGGGCATTCAAGGAGTTTTGTAATCAGGAAGGCATTGTGAGGCACTGGACAGTAGTAAACACACCTCAGCAGAATGGAGTCGCAGAGAGATTGAACCGTACACTACTTGAGAAGGCTAGATGTATGCGCTCCAATTCGGGATTAGGCGTAGAATGGTGGGCAGAATCTGTTGCTACAGCTTGTTATATTGTGAACAGGTCTCCACATTCTTCTTTAGATGGCGGCATACCTTACGAGGTATGGTCAGGTGAACATGCAGATTACGGGAGACTTAAGGTTTTCGGTTGTACGGCCTATTACCATGTTAAAGGTAACAAACTTGACAATAGAGCAAAGAAGGCAATTTTCTTAGGATATGCTACAGGAGTCAAGGGTTATCGGCTATGGTGTACGGAAGACAAGAAGTTTGTAATCAGCAGAGATGTGGTGTTTGATGAGTCATCTATGGTAGCTATGGCGAAAGCTATGGTGCCTAGTTGTGGTGATGTTGGGTCTACTAAAGCTCAAGTAGTGGAAGTAGAAGCCGAAGACCAACGGGTTTCTAGGAATCATGATCAGGTGGAGCATCAGGATAAAACTCAGGATGAGGAAATTGATGAACCCGATCATGAGGAGGTTCAGGGGGAAGGTACACAAGTTTTACAACAACAACAGCAGGATGTTTCGGTACACACTAGGCCGAAACGGTTATATAAGCCGGTACAGAGGTTAGGGTCAGACAAACCTCTTAGGCATTACGGGCAGGCAAATCTGGTTGAATATGCACTCTCGGTGGAAGACGACGAGCCGGTCACCTTCAAACAAGCTATTACCACGGCGGAAAGAGAGAGTTGTTTGGTTGCTATGCAAGAAGAGATGGATTCTCTTCACAAGAACAAGACATGGGAGGTTGTCCCATTGCCCGAAGGTAAGTCTGTTATTGGTTGTAAATGGGTGTACAAAAAGAAAGAGGATTCTTCCGAAATCAAGGGTACAAGGTATAAGGCAAGACTAGTGGCCAATGGTTATGCACAGAAAGAAGGGGTCGACTACAATGAGATTTTCTCACCGGTCGTGAAACATACTTCTATTCGGGTGCTATTGAGTATTGTTGCTCACAGGGATCTTGAGCTGGAACAACTCGATGTTAAAACCGCCTTCTTGCACGGAGATTTGGAAGAAGAAATTTATATGGCTCAACCTGAGGGATACAAGGTTGAGGGTAAAGAAAATCAAGTATGTCGTTTGAGGAAATCTCTTTATGGATTGAAACAATCCCCTCGCCAATGGTACAAACGATTTGATTTTTTCATGCTAAAGCATGGTTTTCGCAGAAGTGACTATGATTGTTGTGTATACATCAAGAAGCTTCGCGAAGGTGACTTTATTTATCTCCTTTTGTATGTGGATGACATGCTTATTGCTTCTCGAAGCATGGTGGAGATAAATAAGTTGAAATCTCAACTCAGTCAAGAGTTTGAGATGAAAGACATGGGCGCTGCAAAGAAGATACTGGGAATGGAGATTAAGAGAGAGCGGTCAAGTAAGAAACTGTACTTAAATCAGAAAGGTTACATCGAACGAGTAGTTTCTCGGTTCGGGATGCAGAATGCGAAGGCGGTGTCAACACCTTTGGCACCACACTTCAGGCTCTCGGGAAAACAATCTCCCACTACTACGGTGGAGAAGGATCATATGGATCGTATACCGTATGCTAGTGCAGTTGGCAGTTTGATGTACGCTATGGTGTGTACTCGTCCGGACATTTCACAGGCGGTCAGTGTGGTTAGTAGGTTTATGGCAAACCCGGGGAAGACACATTGGGAAGCTGTGAAGTGGGTCTTGAGGTACTTGAAGGGCACCGTTGATACGGGTTTGTGCTTTGGTGGAGATACATGTCAGGTAAGCGGTTATGTTGACTCGGACTATGCTGGCGATCTAGATAGAAGACGATCTACTACTGGTTATGTATTTAAGGTACATGGTGCTCCAGTTAGTTGGCGATCGATGTTACAATCTACAGTTGCGTTATCTACTACGGAGGTCGAGTATATGGCTATGGCCGAGGGTGTGAAGGAAGCATTGTGGTTGTGGGGTCTTCTGGATGATCTAGGGATTAAGCAAGAGTGCGTGGATGTATGGTGTGATAGTCAAAGTTCAATCCACTTGGCGAAGAATCAGGTTCATCATGCTCGTACTAAGCATATCGATGTCAGGTATCACTTTGTACGAGATGTCATAGAGGAAGGTGATGTTTCTCTCATGAAGGTACACACAGATGAGAATCCCGCGGACATGTTGACTAAAGTGGTGACATGTAGCAAGTTTCAGCATTGTCTGGAATTGCTGCAAATCGGCTCGTGTTAAGTTGCCCGAAAGGGCGTAATGGCGACAAGGTAATCTTTATGTGAAGGGTTAGTAGAACTACGGTAGGCTTGATCCTGTAAAAGGGTACGTAGGCAGCCATGGTCATATGGTGCAGTCGGATGAAGTTACAAGAAGCAGATATATCTTACAAGGAGTATCCTGATGTTCGTCCAAAATTTGAAGAGTATCAAATTGTGTACGAGGTGGAGAATTGTGAGAGGCCATTGACGGTGCTTCAATTGCCGGTTTCTTGGATTGGCAGTTTAAGGCAGTTTCTAAATATGGCATTGGCGGTTTAGATGCATTGGCGGGTTAGTGCCAATTCAATTTGGTTTCCAAAATTGGAGAATCCCACCGGCTTATATAATATATAAATAGGGGGTTGAGTATCATCAATCAACAAACCAACACAAGCAACAACAACTCTTCTTTAGAGAGAGCTAAAGAGAGAGAGCAAGTGAGAGAGAAATTTTTGCTCATAGTTTTGAGCGGTGTTTAATTTCTCGGTTGTCGAAGATCTAGTATAGAAGGTTAAATTCTATACTGTACCATCTTGGGACGAACTTGCGGGTTGTGTTAGTCGTCTTCATCTATCCTTCAATAAATATTTCTTGTTCGCCCGAGGACGTAGGCTTTAAAGCCGAACCTCGTTAAATTCTGCTCGCATATTTGATTTTGGCTTAGCTTTTCAATTAATCTTCATAATCGGATCAATTTCTAGGATAGGTTCGATAGCTTCCGCGACTTTCAGTTATAACAAGACGTGATATCAATCCTTCATCTTCTTTGAATGTGGGTAGAGGAGATAGAAAGGAAATTCATTCTGATCCTTTTGGTACAAGTGGTTTGGATGTTAGTAACTCACTATTTGAAAGTGATTCACATCCAGACAACCATGGATTTAATTCCCTACTTTTTTAACTAATTCTTTATTCAACATTCCGGGAAGTTCTTAAACATAAACCCTACCCAAATCACAAACACTTTGTGCTTTTTTGAAAACAGAGGAGAGAGCGAGTATAGAGAAGAAGAAGAAAAAGAAAGAAGAATTCGGAAGAAAAAGAGAGAGTTTTTATTTAGGTAAAGTCGCCGGTCGGAGGTTGTCGGTGGCAGCTTGACGTCGTTAGGTCAAACTCTGGTTTAGGCATTGCCTCTTAAAGACACATTGCCTTTAACCAAACCAGATATTGCCTTTAGCGAGATTGCCTATAACAACTTCGGGCTTTGCCTTTAAAATCTCCCTAAATTTTGATCTATTTATTATGCCGGCACATAGATCTGAATTTCGACTTTGACTTTTAAGAAAACAACATAAGCACAAGTTATAAATAGTTTGTACACCCTCTTCCCTCATTTATTTCTGTATTTTTTTAATTAGATTTGACAATATATTTTTTTTGAAGAAATATTTATTACGAGAAAGTACAAACTCTTTTCAAGTTTCAACCACAAAATGTCCTTTTTCAACAAAAAAAAAAACACCAAATGTCCTTGTATATACTTGGCTACAGACTTACAGTTTATGTAGCTTTCAATTTTAGCCTTTGCTCAAATTTTTGCTTTGGGTTATTTAGTTATTAGACCTCAGTTATTTATCAATATTAGGGTTCACTCCTAAAACGATAATATTTCAGGGGTTAACCCCAATTTCCTCTTTTTTCGTCAAAAGTTCGTTAAGCAGCGTGTGTGTCACTCGCTTATGTTTTTCTGACGAAATTGCCCTCCTCGGAACCGTTGGGTTATCTGGTGATTGAAAGCCCATCTCCCCAAATTGATTTGATACATCTTATACATTTGATTTATGGCTTTCTTACATGAGATGAGATTCCAAGTCTGTGAGGTGAAATCACATGAAGCCTTGAAACGTCCATTTATGTATTCATCATGCACAAATGGAAAGTGTGAGGGCATCCGAAAAGTTATGGTGTCAAGCACATCAAGAAACCCTGGAAGGAAGTATTTGAGGTCCCAATACCTTAAGTGTGGTAGCTTTCAGTGGCTAGATGAAGCAATACCTCTATTTATGTCTAGAAAACATCATGAAAAACAACATTTAACAGTGGGATTCTATGGATGTGGTGATCCTTGTTATTGGAAGAAGTATTGCCCAATGACTAAGAAACATTCAAATCAACCAAGTTCTTCTACCCAAGCTCAGATTGTAATCAATACTACTCTCAAAGATTCTTGCAACACATTTAAGAATTGTAATGTAAGAAAGTCATGAATCAAATGTATGAGATGTATCAAACCTAGAGCCGTGGGTAAAGGGGTGCTACCGGTGCGGTGGCACAGGGCCCACCTTTACCCAGGGGCCATTTATATTGTCCATTAGTTAAAACAAATATGCAAAGTTTTTATAGTGTTAAACTCACCAAACAAACCATTCTCTTCAAAAAAAAAATAGAAAAAAGAAAGTTATTCTTGTGCTTTGTATGGAACCTGCGGGCAAAGAAAGTGAAATGGAACTTTAGTGCATCCCTCACTCCAAGCTGTTTTTATCGTATTAGCCTGTTACTCTATGCAAAAAAAAAGAACGGTACTATTGTTCAGACTTTGACTAGGGAGTTACTGGCAAATTAACTAGGGTTTTAAATTTTTTTGAGTTTCTCTCTAATTCTCTCTCTCGCTCAATTAACGTTTATAAATAACAATAGATCTGCTAACTTCTATTTCAATTTCAGACTTATTCTTGTTTTCAGTTTCTTTATAAAAAAAAATTTCTCTTCAATGGTATTACACAATATCTATACCAAATTTAAATTTACAAAGTTCACTATATAGAGAGAAACTAGAAGACAACGTCATCTCCGAGATTTTCAACTTTCCAGTAATGTTTTCTACTCATTTTTTCTCCAATTTCATTAATTTTTTTCTAAGTTTATGTTATTGATTATTCACTTATTTAAAATTATCTTAACTTTTTTTACACCGTAAACAACATATATTATGTTTTGTTGACAAATGAGTCCTAATTTTGAAATCATACTTGAGATCGACTACGTCACAGGGACTAAATGGATTGGCTCTTCTCACCACCGAAAGTGAATTTTTAGATCAGTTTGATTACGAAGATTTAATAGATGATTTTGCTTCAAAAAATGCAAGGAGAAAAAATTTCAAGTGAAAATTATTTTAGATTGTCTAAAAATGCAAAGGTTGTAGTGTTTTTTGTTTATTTTATATTAGTTTTTATTTTAAGTTCAATATATTTTAGGTTTGTACGGATTATCAATTTAACATCATTTTTACCAATTATTTGGTGAGATTTTCTTAGTTTTGTTTATTCTATATGGGGTCTCTTTGAAATTTGGCACAGGGCCCTCAAAATCTCAGCCACGTCCCTGATCAAACCAATTTGGGAGTGAACCCCTAATATTGATAAATAAATGGGGTTTAATCACTAAATACCCCAATGGTTCTGAGGAGAGAAATTTCGTCAGAAAAACACACGTGAGTGGCACACGCGCTACTTAACGAGTTTCTGACGGAAAAAGAGGAAATGGGAGTTAACCCCTGAAATATTATCGCTTTGGGAGTTAACCCCTAATATTGATAAATAAATGAGGTCTAATCACTAAATAACCCTTTTACTTTTTACTATAATTTGTTTCTCCAATTATTAAAAAAACTAAATTTCCAAAAGAAAATTATCTTACTTCCAAATGACTAACTTTAGTTGCTGAGGAACTGATATAGAAATAAGGGAGATGTTATAGGGCCCTCTCATTTTTGTTAATAGGCCTCCCCTCAATGATAATTTAACAAGTAAAATGGTTCATGGGGAGGCCCTTTAACAAAATTGGGGAGGCCTTATAAAACTTCCCTAGAAATAATACGGATGTCAACTTTTCTTCTCAATGTCGTTATGTGCCCATTTCATCATATTCATCTTTATGATGTATCTATATTATATGATTTATTGCTAACATGCAATTATTAGGAAAATGGGTAATATACAAAAGCAATTTTTTCACCAAAATGGATTATGGCTTTAGGGTTCATCATGGATCCAAGTGTCCCACCACTTTAGGATAAATCTTGGCTCAATATAGTTATGGGTTTTGAATAGAACTTTAGCCAACTCCTAGAATTATGGGCACCACTAATTCAACTTGGGAATTGTAAATAGATTCACCATTTCTTTTTTATATGCACTCACATCTTGTTTGACTTAAATGAAAATTACCTTCGATGTCAGCGTATATAACAAAAAAAAAAAAAACAGAAACGGTGAGCGCATATAAAATTTCCCATTGAACTTCCCCTAATAGTTTTCATATATGGACCCCAAATTTTCTTTCAATCCCAGCAACTTCCAACAGGCCTTCACCTCTTAAGCCTACAAATGGGTAGTTTTAAACCCATTCTGCTCTAGCTCTTGCTAAGTTTTATTGGTGTGTGTAACGATGACCGGTATTGCTGCAAAAAAGTGACTCAAGAGGGACACTTTTTTCTTCTTGTTCCTGTACCTAATAAACTAAGGTAATGTTTGGCGTGCGCGAATGAAGTGCAAATGAAATGTGATTCTTGAGAATCAAAACCCAGATTATTGTTTGTCTTGTGGGAATGCAAGGGGAGTTCTATTCCTTCGGGAATGGGGTTCCACCAAAATGAGGTAATAGCAAATCCAGGAAAAGGGGTGGATTTGTGATTCCCATTTTCCGGAATGATTTGTTTCTCCCTCGTTATTTTCTTCATTCTAATTGATTTCATTCCAAAATTAGCCGAGAGAGAGAGAGAGAGAGCTTTGTTCTTTCTTCCTCCCAATTTTGATGTATTTTGATGTCGAGAGCTATCCTAATCAAAATCGATAAATGGTAGCCGATTGGTTTGTTCGTGCCAAATTAAAACCTAATATTCACCTGTTCACTATTTCTATAGGGTTTGTCATCAAATTATTTTTAATAATTACTAGAAGAACGGAAAGAAATATAAGAGGACACGGAAGATAAATACTATTACTATTTTTTTTGAAGTACTATACCAATAGTACCTTTTGAATCACAAAGACTATGAACACATGTGGTTTTAAGTGTATCACGTTTGGACCTAGCTCTGATATCATGTTAAGTTTGTAATCATCTAACTCATAACCAATTGGCGATGAGTAAAGAAGACTTAGATATGATATTTTTGGTTGCTAGAGACACACTCCCATGTGGGACTATTCTCACAGGAGCACTATACTAACGAGAAAGCCACTTTTGAGAACAAGAAAAAATTTCAGTTATGAGTTTTATCAAATTATTTAAGACAACAAAACTTCTGTTTCTTCTTTTTTTCCTTCCACCTCCTAGTACCACCACCACCATTAGCAATGGCGGACCCAGAAAAATTTCGTTGTGGGGGCACTTTAGTTATAATAAGCAGGTGTAAATCATTCAAAAATCTTGATACGATATTCACGCGAGTTTCTTATATCTTATAGTTACATTCTCAACTAACTTGACTAGTGCTAACTTGTGCCTTGTATGGAGTGTATCTCAATATAAATAATTAGTCGCATACACACTCAAATTATATAACACAACTGTAACAAAGTTATAAGGGGTCAACATCAAACTTACAAAAGAGACAAACTAAAAGAAGTAGTGATTTTAAAATAAAGGATCAAAATAAGAATTACACGGCCTATATGATAGGCAATTAAAAAGTAAGGGGCAAAAAGAATTTTACCCATACAAATTTGAAATGAAAAAGTAGGTTGATACCCCTCTCCACCGAGCCAATGCCTAATCCATTATGTTATTTGTGTTGCGTTTCTATGTAAAGGCATTGAGCTCTATCGAAACAAAAGACCTAACATTAGGCCTGTGGGGGCACGTGAC
This sequence comes from Eschscholzia californica, assembly GCF_041429995.1. Classification (NCBI taxonomy): domain Eukaryota; kingdom Viridiplantae; phylum Streptophyta; class Magnoliopsida; order Ranunculales; family Papaveraceae; genus Eschscholzia; species Eschscholzia californica. Next base: position 36,343,958 of record NW_028238420.1, on the reverse strand, counting down.
CCCACAGGCCCCTACGTAGGTCCGCCCCTGACCATTAGTATGAGCATAACAAGGTAATGCTTCTCATCAAGATGATTTTACCAGGCCGCGACTCTGGGGAATAAAGAAAAATCTTCGGAGAATAAAAAAGTTCTCCAAAATTGGTCAACTACGATTGGCATTTTTCTTTCTGTTTTTTGTTGTAGGGCATTTAATTTTGGAGTTAAAAACATTAAACTTTTATAATATCTCATAAAAGAATTTAAAAGAAACTTTTATAAATTTAAACAAAATATTTTTATGGATTTAAACCCTAAACTCCTTCCAAGTGTTTCTTCCTTTCTTCATCTTCTTCTCCAAAGCTTTGTCTTCTTCTAATCACTAAACCCTGAAAACATGGAGAACAAACCTAACATGTTTAGAAGTGATGACAAATATGTTTTAGGGCTCAAAGTAATTGATTTCTAGGGTTTAGAATGTGTTTACCTCTCTTGGACAGGATTAATGGATGGAGAAACTTGCTTTGGACGTCTAACGGAAGATGTATTAAGCTTCAAGAGATTTTGTTTGATGATTTCTATGATTTAGAACATTTTTCCCTCTTTATCTCTCTAACTTTGTTTCTGATTTTAGAGAAAAAAAAAGGTAGTAGGAGTTGGAGATTAGAGGAAGATAAATAAGAGAATTGATGGAGATGGAAGAACAAAACGTTTGGCTAGAAGTTATGGAGGGGACGAGGTGGGTGAGTTCTTCTCCAGAGAAGAAGAAAGATGAAGAAATGACTTACAATAAAAGAAATTTACTTGAAGTGAATTTTGTACATTGTAAATTTTTCTGTATTCTCCATAAGAAAATAATCACTGGAGATTTTAAAAAAAAAACGTGAATTCCCCAGAAAATTTATTCCCAGAGCCTTTTTTTATTTTCCAAAGTCGCAGCCTTTTACCAAGTAGAGGAAACAATTATTTATTTGTTCAAGAGAAAAAATAGATACAACTAAGATCAAACAATGTACAGTTATTATGCAGATATCATCATTGCGCAATGTATTTGGGTCTACATAGTATAAATAGGTAGAAATAATCATCCTTTCTGTACGCTCATGAATGCACAAAAAACATTTCATTTCTTTCTTAACAATGAAAATGACATCGTACCCAATAAATAATTTAAAAGAATTATTGCAAGTCAAAAGAGGAATATAATAAGTTTTTTGAAATGTTTTAAATTTAGAATTAGGAAGGGTAGTATTGACATATACTTGAAAATAGAGGGCCATATTTGAATTTACGAAAAAAAGGGGGCCATAAAGGAAGCTGGTCACAAAGTAGGGGGCCATATAGGAATTAACTCAATATATTTTTGTGAAGACATCTTAAGTTTTTGGGCGCATGAACTTCTAGCCCGAACCCTGAAATAATAAATAGGAGTGATTACTTGAAATTTCCTCAATTAGTTGTTTGTGTTGTGAAAAATAAAAGAGGTAGGGAAGAAGAAAGATGATGAAAATATAAGCAAAGAGATAAGGGACAAGAAGAACTAGAGTTGTATTCATATGTTTGTAGATGATTTCTCTACTTTGATATATTGGTATATTAGGTACATTGGTACACTAGTTTGGTACATCTTATTCACTAACAAGAAAGCTCCTTATATAGGCCTCTTGATGAGTTACAAAACTAATGGAGAGTAATGGTGCTTGAATACAAATAATGGTGGAGAACTTATGGTGGTGGGAGTTACCCAAGTGTGGTGGTCATCCACCATAAATCAAAGATTTATAACACTCCCCCTGGATGTCCACCACATCAGATATTGCCTCATTAAAACCTTACTAGGAAAACCCAATGGGACAAAACCATAGTGAAGGAAAAAGAGTACAAATTCTTTGTTTATGTACATCTTTGATGAACACATAATCAGCCTCATTAAAACCTTGTTAAGAAAAACCCTATGGGAAAAATTCTTAACGAAGGAAAAAGAGTACTTTGTGAAAATATAGTATATAGTGTCTTCATAAACTTGCTCTCCCTCATGAAGGTTGAGGGCATTGTTCAACTTTTTATCGTCAGCTTCTTTTTGGTATTATACACACAAATGTAATGAGTAGCATTTGACATTTCAAGTTGCATCTATATAATGCCTTAAAGTTCAAGTATACTTTAAATCGAAGCTTGTTAAATCCTTCTGGGATATCAATTGAAGTCACTATTTAGTGATTCGTATTTGTGTATCATGTATATCGGTAAGATAACTATAACAGCTTGTGAAATTGATGCACTTATCACATTTCGTTGTACAATCCACTTGACACGCATAGGAGGTGTTAAATTCATCATTCGATGACTTTTGTCTTAAAATAGAGTTGTCTCGCCAAAACCTTGTCAGAAAAATCCAATCGGGCAAAACCTGAACGAAGGAAAAAGACTACAACTTTTAAAAAATTGAAATAATTTTCAATATGCACAGTTGCCTCGTTAAAACCTTGATAAGGAAAACCCAATAGGACAAAACCTTAGCGAAGGAAAAAGAATACAACGTGATTGACATTTTATATATGAATGATGGTTGTTTTCTAAAACCACATTACAACACACATAATGTATTGTCTGTACTATATTAGGTACTTCGGGACCTGAATTTCCATGACATATGATAAGTTAAGACAATATGAGTTGCTTTGAACTATAGCCTTTTAGTAATTCAGAATATGTTCATTTTCAAGATTTTCGTTACTCGAATAATCTTTTTCAATACTCTACTGTCAAACTTTGATAAACTCTCCAGGAGTCACAATAGGATTTATCAATCCTTTATAATTCAACTCTAACATATGTCTACTTCATTACCTTCAGGGTAACTCTTGGTTGGTGCTTCGACTTCATGTCTGAACACTTAAAATTTTTGTAAAAAATCTAAAAATAATGAACTATCTCGTCAAAATTTTACCAATTACTTATAGTAACTCGGGATCAACATGCTCCCAGTAGCTAGTATTTTCATAAATACATCGTCTGAAATGATTTATTTGATTTCTCAAATTTTAACATCATACATCGTTTAATAATCTCATGTATTTGCCTAAGTAAAAGACCAATGTCTCTTTTTACACATATCCTCATCGAGGAATTTTATTGGGAATATGAATCACATATTCATTTCTAATGTTATAGCCTCTTCAGGAGGATTCTTTTATAAAATTATTCCTCTAGGAGTAATGCTACTTTGATTAGCTTTGATCATTTTCCATGACCTTTATCCGTGTATGAGAATATTAAGCTCTGGAAACTATTAAAATTTGGAGGTATAAATCTTCGTATATTGATTCCAAATGAGGGGACTCGATCAATATCAAGTATTTTACGACATTTAATATAGGACTTCCTCCCCCTAATGTCGATAGATTTTCGTCTTATTTATGTGCACATACTTCAAGGATGTGACATAGACGAAAGGGAAATCAATTGCTTCAGGCAAATTTTGATTTCTATTTTTATACCATATGATTTGTTGGACCAAAATTATTATCTAATCACAACTTCAGGTGTGAGCAATTTGCTCTAATAACAACTTCAGGTGTGATTGATTACATATGAGATGTCATTTCATTCGATTTTTTTTTATTAAAATCCATCATCACTTTCTTTGTGTATTATAACTTCAGATGTAATATGAAAGCAGATATTCAAAAAATTTTATTTTCCAATAATTTTCAACTCGTTGTCATCCATAGACACGTAAGAAGATATTATCACAACTTGATGAAAATTTTATTGCGATACAAGTGCAACCAAAGGTGTGATATTGTATTCTCCTTAAAAGAATTTCACAAAAATTGGTTGTCTTCCACCGTGAAGAACTTTTTCAAATCTAATCAGACTGTATGTTGATACAGTGAAATGAGATGTTCATTTTTGCCACTTCATTTCAATCTGAACTCGATGAAGTATTTTTCTTACGAGTTCAGTTGTGGACTCTTAATAATCAATGGAAAGTAATTCCAATACTAAAATATCAATATTTTTCATTCTCCAGGAATGAGTAAACCAATTTTGTTTTGCAAGGGTTCACCGTTTTGGTGATAATTAACTTACTCATATTGGTTACCAAACTTCAGGTTTGTAATATCATATAGAAATAGATGATTCAATTTCATTGTAACCAAACTCAGATGGTTAAATTTTCTCCTGAAAGAATCTTTATTAATAGGTCTTATAAGATGGGAGAATTGAATATGAGATAATTTTATCATCCTTAAGATATATCTAAAAAAATTATTAATTGTCATATATCTGTAAATTTTTTTTTTTATCAAAATATGCACTTAGAATATATTCATAGAACACCAAATATTAGTTATGAGAGGAAGACTAATTTATTTTTGAAGATATAACTTACATTAACCTTACCATCGAATGAGTTGCATTAACATTCATATTAGATTGGAATGTTAATCCTTTCATCTATGCAATTCTCATATCCTTCAGATATGATTTAATATGTCTCAACAACAATAAAATAAATTATTAGCAATAATAAGAATAAAAACTTTGTAAATTCAACAAAGAAAGGTCCAAATACCTTTTAACTTACCAATAACAATTGATCAAACTTACAAATCCTTTATGTACTTATATCTTGATCAAGGAGTTGATAATTTCTTCTTCCCTTTAATCATAGAGCAATCTGTGCTGATAACGTGTTGTGAAAAATAAAAGAGGTAGGGAAGAAGAAAGATGATGAAAATATAAGCAAAGAGATAAGGGACAAGAAGAACTAGAGTTGTATTCATATGTTTGTAGATGATTTCTCTACTTTGATATATTGGTATATTAGGTACATTGGTACACTAGTTTGGTACATCTTATTCACTAACAAGAAAGCTCTTTATATAGGCCTCTTGATGAGTTACAAAACTAATGGAGAGTAATGGTGCTTGAATACAAATAATGGTGGAGAACTTATGGTGGTGGGAGTTACCCAAGTGTGGTGGTCATCCACCATAAATCAAAGATTTATAACAGTTTGGACTTTAAGACCGGTTTGAATAAAATTCAAAAGATGAAGTTATTAGATGTTCTTTTTCTTAACAAAATATATATATTTATTAAAACGTATGTAAATATGTGAAATTTTTCGTTCTCCAAATTTTTATTCCATAAGGGGAATAAAATTATGTTATTTATGAAAATAACTTCAGTTATAAAAACTTGAAATGACCATTTGGAGAAAATGTTAACATGAATTCCAAATGAATGAGTAAGTTTAGAAGGATGTTGGAATAACATTTTTCCTTTCACGGAAGCCTAAAATTGGTTGCTTGTGCAAATTGGAAGTCAAAGTTAACGGCCCTACCAATTTTTCATTTTCAAAAGTTTGTACCATCTCTCTTTCCTAGGTTTCAAGAACCAAAAAACTTTTTTCAGTAGCCGGTTTTCTTCAGAAACCCTCGCCAGATCCGGTGAGGGTTTCGTCCCTTTCTCTCTCTATCTCTCTCTCTCTCTTACAGTGAATCATTCGTGGCGGTGCGAGTTGTTCATGGTGAGATCATGTCATGGAGGCTAGGTTTTGGATCTTCTTTTGCTTAGTGGTTGTTATGGGTGGTGGTAGTGTGTGAATGGGGTTTAAGGCTAGAGCTGGTGGTGTTTCGTGATGGTGTTGGGGTAGTGGTGTGGGTTATGTGGTGGGTTTGAGTGATGGTGGAATGGTGTTGCAGTGGTGGTGCTACTGCTAATTCCATTGGGGTTTTAGTGAAGATACTGCGGTGGTGGCGTGGGTAAAGTGGGGGTGTACAGAGGTGGTGGTAGTGGTGGTGGTGGGGTGGTGGAGTAAAGGGATATGTTTAACAATGCTGGTGGTGGTTTTTATGGGAATGGTAGAGGTATGTTTTATGGTATGAGAAGATGGTGGTTTTGTGGTTTGATACAGGGTGGCTTCTTCGTCAGGACAATGGTTTCTCACAGTGACGGCGGTTTTTCTTTGGTGGCGGCGGTTCTTTGGTGATGGTGGCGGTTTTTCGGTGACGGAGGCGATTTTCCGGTGACGGAGGCGGTTTTCCGGTGACAGCGGCGGTGGTTCTTTTAGTTTTTTCCTGTTATTTTGTCGACCTTTAGGGTCTTTTCATTCACGATCTTTAGGATCTTTTCGTCTTTCGACCTTTAGGGTCATTTTATTGAGTCAGTGTCTAGTCAATTTTTTTCTCTTCATGAGGTACTTTACATTTAAAAGTAACTCTCATGAAGTTTTCAGAGGAGAGAAATAAGAATTATCATCCATGTAACATTGTGATTTAATCACTTATGAATGAAAAATAGTATCGCTTGGTTTCAAAAAAAAAATTTGTACCATTTTAATTTTTTTTGATATTTTATCCAAGTTAAAAGAAAAGTCAATCTTGAGTTGACATGACTTTCAACTCGAGTTATCTAGGTACTGCGTCTGGTCACTAGACGAGAGTGAAAATAATCTTACATCGCATGCTTTAGTAAATTATTTTCTTTAACGTTTTTCTAGGTCCCACAAAAACTTAGTATGATCACATTAGATTAGATTTTGGCTTCAAAAATTAGTTTAATGCAAAATTATATTGTTAATTGAAAGCAAAGAAGGAGATACAAGTATAAAAAAAATATGAAGATGATTAAAACCCTCGGTACAACACTAAATCGCGAAAAATACTTTAGTGTTAGGAATTTGAAGATGAATATAAACCCTCGCTAAAACACTAAATTAATATGTATGTACACTTACCTTATTTTACAAGTTCTATTTAAAACTGATATCGATTATGTTATTATAAACATGTAAGTATATTTGTCTTATATGTCCAAGTGTTTAGTTCAAGAATGACCATCAAAGAAAAGCAAGAATAAGTATGAAAGTGAAATTCGTTCCGCTATCTTTTTACTAAGATAACGTTGTTTGTGTGGTAGTTTACATAGTAATCCTTTATTTTTGCCATTGCTTTAATAATGTTGTTTTAATAACATTTTTATACGAACTTGTTTAAGTTATTTTAATAACATTTAAAGTAGTTTAATAATTTATTTAGTTTCTTTATTAAATTTATAAAAAAAATTATAAATTTATAAATTTATAAATTTTAGTTTCTTTATTAAATTTATAAATTTTAATTTCTTATGAAAGACCTTTTCTATCATTTATCTTAAAGTAACATTTAAAAGTAATGAAAACAATATAATACTAATATGTTATAAATAATTTATTTAATATTACTAACGTGTTTAGATTATTAATATTAATAAGTTATAATCACTTCTCTTTTTTGAAACAGCGAGAGAGACTGACAATGAGAAGGATAAAGAGAGAGAATAAACATGAAATAATATTAATAGGTTATTGTTAATTATGAGAATTTATTTCCGGACCTAAATCTATAAAAAATGAGATAATAATGTAAGACGCAATGATTAAGGCATAGAGGCACCATGTGTCTGGAAGGCATACTTGGAGGTAATTAACATAAACTTTTCATTTTTGTTCACTTATGACGTAAAACGAAGACGAGGGCGATGACTGAAAACAATAAACAAATTACTGCTATAACTTGTTGGTAAGTGGCCATTTTCATAATACAAAGGTATAGAGTTCGATCTTCTCATAAGTCTAATTAATATCATTAACTAAACACAAGCTTTATAAAAAGTATTTGTATCTCGCACCTCTATATCAGAAAGATGGAAATAAAAAAATTTTAGAATTATGTAATGCAATTCTTAGTATAAGAATTTGAGCTTACTTTTGCATTTCCTTGCACTTCAACTAAATCTTTTCGTTTTTATATTTTTAAACTATTTTAAAAGTATTTATTTATGAAATCAATATACATATATAGATAAAATTATGGTTTAGAAGCTTTAACATTCAAAAAAATCTTTTAAATATTAGTTGGCTAAGTAATTATGTATTTATAGGTTGGTGTTTAATTACAGTAGCATCTTCGTCCAGATCATCTTATTAAGTTAATTTATATTTTTAAACTGTATGTAAAGATTGTTATGTATTTTCAATTTTTAGTAAAACTTAAAATAAGGTATTTCTATGTGAATTAAGATTTTAGAATTGCTATATTACAAATATTAGTTTAAAAACAAAAAAATTCTATTTATTCAGATATTAACATACATAAAGCAAAAAAAAGAGTAATGGGAGTCCACCCTATTTTATTACTTTATATACATTTGAAATACAAAAAAATTAAAAAAAAATCAAGAAGCTTTCGAGTTCTGAAATCTCTAGTTTGTTTTTCCTTGACAAAAACAACATTTTTAAATCTCCTTTTGTTGGTGTTTCTTGTTCATTTCTAAAAATAAATTTCAATAGTTTATTTATAGACGCTCAATTCATAGAAATATATTTTATCATCATTCAAACCTTAAGATTACTTAGTATTGTCAGAATGATTTAATATGTCATATGTAAAAATATAAATTAAAAATAATAGTTGAAAAACAGAATAAGTTATTTTGAATATGTACATACTTCCTCTTGTGATTTTTACAGGGGATTTGCAAACTAATAGAATGCAAAGTCCAAGTTCCTGTTAGGTAATAATATTTATTATCTCAAACTCTACGGTCAAGTGTACAAAGTAATAGCTAATGAATGATACGCTTGTACGTACCATCAAATTATGTTAGTATATATATAAATAAAAGGTAGAAAATGTTATACATACTATTTATAATTTATTAATATTAACTCATCTATTTGTCTAATTAAAAACCTAATTATTAAACACAATTATAATACTAAGATAAATTACTTATAATTTATTAATGTTATATTATTGCTATCACATTTAAAAGGTTGTTTTAATAATTTAATAGTATTATTATGATAGCATACATATACTACCTTGCTTAAGTTATTTGAATAACATTTAAAGCTAGTTTAACAACTTATTTAGTTTCTTTCTTAAAAGTCTTAACTCAAATAAAACAAATTACTAAAGGTTTATACTATACATAATAAAATATTATAACATGATTCGAAAATTTAATTTAAATCAAATAAATTAACAAATAATTTAATATCATAATATTTATCATAATCACAATCCCGTGCTAGAGGGTGTATCGAAAATCTCACGAAACAAACACCTCAAAGACAGTAACGTTGAGAAGGCATTTACCTTATGTTTACAAGTTTGTAGTTCAAGAACTAATGTCGATTATGCTATTATAAATATGTATTTACATTTACCTTATATTTACAAGTTTCTAGTTCAAAAATGGATGTTGATTATGTTGTTATAAATACTAGATATAACCCGTGCCTCCGGCACGACACAGTTCGTTCAACTAGAAGAAAATGCAATATGATGAAATGGATGTTGAATTCTATACAACGTGAAGAAATATATTTGTGGTTTGATCCAGTGGTGTTTGCCATCTATACATAGTCATTACATGATGTCACACTTCAACACGTAAATTTTGTCTTTTTCAAAACTTCTTCATTATCCTACAAGCAGTTTAATTTTAATTTTTTCGAAAGAATCGAGTGACAAATATTGACTTACAATTGATAGAATGAGATTGAAATCAGAAATTAAGATCTATCGTTATGTTATGTGACAATTAAAAAAAATAAAATTATGATTGAAACACTTTAGATGATACAATACCTAAGCAAATTAGGGATTCTGAATTATGTATGACACGATAGTTCAACTCTATTAACATTCAAAAACAGAATGACATGCTTCAACATTGACATGAAGCGATCTAAAGTAGTAGGGCATTTAGTGGTTTGGTTTGGTTTTATACTTGTCATATTTACTCAGATGGTCGTTATTAGCATGATGGTAATAAATTACCAATTCAACTACATTATATAATTACAACAAAAAAAACTACATTTTAGTAGCATGGTTGTTCTTAATTTCTGAAAAATCAAACTAATAAATGACATATAAGACAAAATATCAATTGATGACTATAAGTTATACACAAACTACAACTTTGGTTCTAGATCGAAAATAAAAAATTACATACGAAAAAAATCTGAAGGAAATTCGAATTTGTTCTCACTACATTAAGGGAATAAAACCATCTTAATTGCCTAAAGAGACCCTCAAAGTTCAAAAGTTCTAAAAAATGCTCACAATTCATATAATGTCTGTCTCTTGGACTAATTGTCTCGGTGTCCAATTTGTTTGCCTTTCAAAAAGCTTAAATATAAAAGTTATTTTGCGAAAAAGGCATACATAAGTACATAGTAGTTTGGGGCATGAAAATGTTCTTTTTTGAGTTTGGGGCGTGTAACACCCCTATTTTCTTATTTATATCATATTAGGTGGAAATAACAAAACTCTAAGTCAATTTGGATTTGGGTCTAATATGAAGAGTAAGTTAGTGTGGGCTTGAGTATCATAAAATAGAAGTGGGTTAGAAGGAAAAATAGGGTTGGTTGCGTTGATTATATAAAAACGCGTGTAGAGCCTTTTTGTAGATCTAGAATAAAACTTAGAGAGAGAAAGAGAAATGGTATTCTTTGGAAAAGATTTTGATGAACAAATTGAAGATATCTATGTATTGTTTATGATATAATTGGTATATCTTCTTAATCTCCAACAAGCCACTCCTTAGTGAAGGAATAATGAATAAAGAAGAAAGGAGATAGAGTTCTCTAGAGAGAGAAAGAGGCATGATTGTGGTCTTGATGTCATTTAAGGCAAGAAGAGGTAGATTTCCTATCTCCTAATTCTTTTGTAGGCTTTTTCAATTTATTCCATGATAGGTTTAGTGTTTTTAATCACATAAGTTCTATAAAGAATGATTGAATGATTTAGATATTAGTTCTATCTTGAATTCTATAAAATATCTATAGAGGACAATATTTCGGTGTAGATTAAAATTGAATCTGGTATTGATTGATAATGAATCTCGGTGTGTAACTTATATGGTTGGAAAGGTCTGTTTGTCTACTTTCTATTGGTTCAAACGGTTCATTAATTGGATTTCCGAGTGAGGAGTTATAATAGTTTTTGTACTAGGTGTCGAGACAGTCTCCAATGAGCGAATTTATTGAGATAATTCACATGGTTTCCATTCTTTAAGCAATGTATTTCCTAGGTAGATGATACCTTATAATGGTGAGTGTATATTTGTTAACTATTAGTGTTATTTGTTTGTTTGAGGTTGTGATCCACGTGAGGATCTATTATGAGCATCATCCATTTTGACTTGTCATGTGTTGTTGGCTTGAATGGTTTGGTGAACTTGTTTGTAATTCTTTATTAGAGCCAATATTTGTGGTGTGATGCTATTATGGGTGTGTGATGCTATTATGTGTGTGATGCTATTATGTGTGTGATGTGAAAGATTGTTGTATTATGAGAGTTAGTATTGGATTAGAATGCGAGGACATTAAAAACCTAATAATCAGGAATATAAATTGTTAGTTTCTACATGTATGAGGTAAATAACGTTGTATTATGTTAGTTGTCACATTAAATTTCAGATAACGTCAACAATGAATATGAATGCAATGTTTCCTTGATTGGAGATTGAGTTTGCCTACCCGAGACTTAGGTTTGAGGAAATCTACTGCAGTTGGGTTTTAACCCTGCTATTTAGTTTTTCAGGTATTGATAGTGCACTCATGGTAGGCGTTGCTCGTGGATCCAGTTTGAAGGTCTCAAATCTTCGATTTCATGGCGTTAGCTTGAGATTTGGGATTTGGGGCGCTACAGGGCGTGGACCATCTTTGACTAACTTTATCATCCAAAAAGTAATGGCGTCAAACAATGATTAACGTAAGCTACCTCTCACGTTAGTAAAAAAAAGTGAGATGCCCCAAACACTAGTTTTATTTAAATTTTGATGCCCCAAAATCCAATTTTTCGAATTCAAGTGTCCCTAATACTATAGCTACAATTCTTTCAGAAATATTCAAAATAAAATCAAATAAATGTAATAACATCCATAAAATATATTTACATAAACCTGCTTACTCAATATTTTTTTTTTTTTCTCTCTCTCTCTCTCTCTTTCTTTCCTTCTCCCTTACTCATTGTTTCAGCGAAGAGAAAATTTATTTCGTCGTAACCCTCCTTCGTCTCCGACGAAGGGAAAGGGTCTCATGTGAAACCCTAGTTCGAGGTTACTCTGTAATTCTCTTACTTTCTCTATATATTCTGATTGTTGCGATGGAGGGGAAGAATTTCACTTGAAATTTTAAAACTCTCCATGCGGGTTAGCAAGAAGGGAACCCTTCCTTATTTTGTTGAGACAATGAGAAGACGGAGAGAGACAATAATAGGGTCCATCTAAGATTTTTTCACCCAAAACTTGGATTATCCTGATACAAAATGTCATTCTCTGTTACATCATCGTAAATTTACTACCTTTTGATCTTTTTGAAAAACACTAAGCTACTTGAATATTGATAGAGATTATTTTTTAACAATAAGATACTTTAACATTTATGAACAAATGAATATTTATGAATGTATTCATTTTTAGATCAATTATTTTGTGACAAATGGATGAAATACAATCAAATTTCGTGGTCACACGTTCTACGATATGTAGGTTTGTGTACGAGGTTCATGAGTTTATGTGAGTGTAGAAGTTGACGTGAATATCGTTAATGGAGGTAAATAGGTTATAATATTTTTATTTGAATATTTCTGAAAAAATTGCAAAACTTGTGTTAGGAGCATGTGAATTTAAAAGTTAGTGTTTGGAGCATCTGACGTTTTTAACTAATACAAGAGTCAACTAACGTTAAGGGTTATTAGATGTCGTTACTTTTTGGATGATAAAGTTAGTCAAAGTTACTTCTTGCCCCAAACTCAAAAATGAACATCTTCATGCCCCAAACTCGTCACCCGATAATTATGTTTGTCCGCAAAATAACTCAAAAATAATTGCCTCAATTTCACCCCAATCCCTTCTTGTTATTTTGGAATCGCATGGCTTTATTTTGTGCTTACGTTTAGTACTAGTAGTTCTAAAACAACATGCTTGAATTCAATTTGAATATTTAGCATAAATCAGAAACGGGTTAGCAAGCTACATTCGACATTTGATTACAGACTATACAAGCAGGTTTCTTCATTTTTTGCCCTCAATGGCACAAAATAAAATTAACGTGAACTCCTGTTGATCTCACATAGTTATGCATTGTTCAATCGTATCTATTCTTTTAAACTGAGTGAATTCGGACCCTCTTATCTTGACATGCCCACATATTGAATGCTTCAGAATAACCTCTTATCTTTTCTAGTTTGAGAGGATTTTCTTGGTTCAATAATTCAAGAATTAAAGCCAAACACACTGTAAAAGATAAGTGAAAAGCATATTTTGACACAGAAATAGAAAAGCAGAACCTAGAGACATTGTAACGCGGTAACTACTCAAGCCTTAACTGTTATCGATAGCTTTTGAAGTTAACCATAAGAAAAGATATATTACTGTTTCACCAAGAAAATCATAAGAAAGCATATAAGGGTGGAGATATAAAGCAATAATTCAAATGAAATAATATTAAATGGAAATCGACAGAAACATGCTTGATTCAATACTGAAGATGAACTCACCTCTTGTAGTCTGAAGATTGGAGAAACACTGGGGAAATGAAATCACCTCTTGTTAACTCAAAAGAAATGAAGAAGAAACAAAATTCATTAGAAAATAATAATATTCCAAGAATCTTTCCATTTAATTTTCTAGTTGGAGTAGAAAACAATCCTAACACAACCTGATATAATAGTATTTTTTCTAGTTCGATCAGACAATTGATCAGATAGATGCATTGCAGTTCCATATGACAAAATTTGAAATACATAGGATCAAGCAAAGAGAATCTAAGATGCAAATTAGACAAGCATACATATATAAAATCGAGCTGAAACAAAGATTTTTAGAACAAAAACGAAGGAAAATTCATACCTGCAAAGAAGGAGATGAAGAGAGGAAGATGAAATACGGAAAGTGGAGGACTTTATAGAGAGTGAAAGTGATGTAGACGCAGCGGAATTAAAATAAGAACAATAAAATAAACGAAGAACTGTAAAGAAAACGATAAATAAACTAAAACTTAATTAACTTCAATGGTTTTTCTCTTCAATATGAATAATAAAATAGACTAGACCTCCTTTTATAGGATAACAAACTTTCCTAGATAGACTCAAACTAGGATTCCTAAAATAATAAAATACTCAAAACATAGAAACTTCAAAATAAAGAAATATCAAATTAAAGTAACTTCCTAATCCTATACTAACTAGGACTACTATTATGGCCGAATAGGATGTGGGCACGCGTGGACGTGGGCCCACATGTTATGCGCCTGCATCAGCACCCTGTTCCCCAGAAGGTTCGTCCCGAACCGAATGTTGGAAGGAGGTAAGTTCAGCAGATCCTTCCGCGATCGGCAACAAAGTGATAATCTTCTTCCACGGAAACTCATAAACATTCAAACGTCCCTTGTAAATAGCATCCACATCTGACTGCCAAGGGCGTCCCAAAATAATATGACAAAGATCCATATCGGTAACATCACAAGTAATGTCAGGCAAATAGAAAGAGCCAATAGAGAGTGAAAAGGTACACATGCGATCAACACGTGTAGCATTACCGGATTGAACCCAAGCAGTACGGAAGGATGTGGTTTTGGAATAGTAGGAATACCCAAGTAAGCTACTAGTCTAGATGAAATCAAATTTTCCACACACCCATTATCAATAACAATCGTACAAACTTTGTTCAATACCGTACCTCGTGTAACAAATAAATTTTTCCGTTGAGAATGACAGGGTTCAAGAGGAGTAAAAAGTACCCTACGAGTTACTAGCATAACACGGTCACCTGAATCAGGGTCAATATTGACATGATCGATCTCCTTATCGAATGAATCCAAGTGATCTTGTTTTTCCACCAAGTTTGCCTTACCACGTAACGGGCAATTATTAGAATAATGACCTGTTTCAAAACAACGAAAACACTTACCCGTAGGTAGTTTTTTATATGGATTCAATCTGTAGGTGGTCGAACATAATTGGAACGATTGAAGTTCCCTTATAGAGTGATCGAGAATCTGACTCAAAAGAACGAGCCACACTAATACATTCAGAGACGGAAGAGAATGGACGGAGGTTGACAAGATCTTTATTATAACCTCGAAGTTCATCTTTGAATTTTTCCAATTTCATGAACTTAGTATCGGGGAGATTAAGCCGAGTACTCAAACACTGAAATTCGGAAGCATATTCTTCAACTGAACGTCATCCTTGACGACAACGAAGATATTCCAGACATAACTGATTTTCGTAATCAGAAGGGAGAAAACGTGTCATCATAAGTGGTTTAAGTTCAGACCACGAGGATAAGGGAGGAAGATTTGATAATCGTCGTTGTTCAGATTCTTGTTTCCAGCATGTTAAAGCTGTTTTTGAAAGATATCCGGTAACACATCTTACCTGTTCTTGTCCGTATACCTGCATAACATCAAAGAAATTTTCCAAATGAGCAATATAATCCAAGAAGTTTTCAATGTTGATGGAACCGTCATATGATGGGACGTCCATTCGGATACGGTACGAAGAATAAGCCGGTGGAGGATCGTGATCATCATCGGGATGGTGGTCGTCGGGTTCGTGATAAGTGGGACGTGGTGGATGAGCAGTACGGTTTCGTTGTATGGACCTAATAGGGTTCGGTTCTTGATAGTTGGTACGGGTTTTGGGTCGATCCGGTTCATAAGGGTGGGTTCGGTTTTGAAGACGGGGTTCATGACGGTAAGGTGGGTAGTCGGGTTCAACGAAGTGTGTTCGGTTTTGTTCACGAAGTTCCTCTCGATTATGGTGATGGGTCAAGGGGAATTTTCGGTCTCGGTTATGAGGGGAGGACGGGAAATCGGTGGGTCGGTTGGTGAATGATTCGGTTTGCCGGTTTCGGGTGGATGGATAGGTGTCGGAAAAACGTTGAACTTGGTGGGTGAGGGGTTCCGGTTCTCGGTTGGGAAAGGGGTGGTGGGTTTCGGTTCGGTGGTTCGAAGACGAAGTACCTCGGTTCGGTGTGAGGTGGGGAGATACGGCTTGAGAGTGTAGGCGAGTGGGTGTATCATTCGTATTTCTCGAGAAGTCTAGGTCACGGTTAGGTTGATTAATCTCGAGTGGGAGGGTGGTTGGTGAGTAGTACTGCCGAGGTGTATGGAAGGGGTATTGTTGGGTTGTTTTCGGGTTTGTAGTGGAGTGGTGAGAGAACGAACCGGGTCGGGTTGATGTGTGTTGATCGGTGAAGGAGAAAGGTGGTGTGGTTGGAACGGTTGTGGGGTTTATGTATGTTAATGGGAAAATCAGTTAGAGTGGTGGTGTAGGGTTGGTGTATGAACAAATTGGTGGTAGGATTGAAGTCGGGCATGGGTTGGTGATAGTGTGGCCGAATAGGGGTAATGGGATTGGTGTGGTGATGTCAATGGTTGTGTTGGTGGTGGTTGGAGGTGGTTGTTGTGATGAGGTTTGAATTGTAGTAGAAGAGATAGGAGTGGTGGTGGGAGAGGGAGACTTACATATGCCTTCGAGTTGTTTAGATAACTTCATGATGGAATCATTGACTTGATCGAATCGATGATTGATATTGTCGAATTTTTCCAAATTTTCCTTCTTGTAATTTTCGAAAGCTTCTTCCAATTTTGTAACCGAGGATAACTTTTTGTTGATGTTGTCCCATTCGGAGGCAAAAGTTGGTGTCTTCTCTTTGATTGTTGTAGCAGGAACGGTAGGATTAACCATTGTGATTGGTTAAAAAAAATGGCTCTGAATACCACTTGATGTAGACGCAGCGGAATTAAAATAAGAACAATAAAATAAACGAAGAACTGTAAAGAAAACGATAAATAAACTAAAACTTAATTAACTTCAATGGTTTTTCTCTTCAATATGAATAATAAAATAGACTAGACCTCCTTTTATAGATAACAAACTTTCCTAGATAGACTCAAACTAGGATTCCTAAAATAATAAAATACTCAAAACATAGAAACCTCAAAATAAAGAAATATCAAATTAAAGTAACTTCCTAATCCTATACTAACTAGGACTACTATTATTGCCGAATAGGATGTGGGCACGCGTGGACGTGGGCCCACATGTTATGCGCCTGCATCAGAAAGTCGTATCTTTTGGAGATATATAGTAACGAAATTGAAGTAGATTAACGAGTGAATAAAGTCAGAAAACTAAAGATAGAGATGGAAAAAAGGCGTTAGGCTTATTCTGGGAGAAGAAGGACCACCATAGAGGAGCTAAAGCTGAACAAAAGAGGGCATCCTTTAGATTTTAGGTTAGGGATATTTTGCGAAAGGGTCGTAGATAAGTACCGTGTTTTGCGAAAGGGGCATGACTGTTTATTATTTTGCAAAGGGGTCGTGGACTATAATTGACCAGTTAAATTTTAACACCGTTAAGTTTTGACACCGTTAAATATTAACACCGTTAGTACTAACTACATTACTTAATAAGTTGTGGTTATATTTAAGTAAAGTTGCCTAATTTGACATAAACCCTAAAACAAAGTACTAAACCCTAAAACAACAAGTAAAAAAACCCTAAAATACAGTGAAAATCAAAGTAAAAACTCTAAGATACAAAGTAATAAACCCTAAAAGACAAAGTAAAAAAAAACCCTAAAATACAAAGTAAAAAACTCTTACGTACTTAGTGATTTCGGCAAGAAAGATGCTGACTTTTTTGAAGAAAGAAAATCAAGAGTTAAGCAAGATCGATCCGCAACACCACTTTATTATCCAATGAAAATCAAAGGTTAGAGAAATAAAAAAAAAAAAAAAAAAAAAGATGAACAGAAGAAGATATATTCGTGTAAAACAAATGTCAGATTAGGCAACTTTACTTAAATATAACCATAACTTTTTAAGTAATGTAGTTAGAGTTAACGGTGTTAAAACTTAACTGGTCAATCCTAGTCCACGACCCCTTTGCAAAATAATAAGCGGTCATGCCCCTTTCGCAAAACACGATACTTATCTACGACCCTTTTGCAAAATACCCCTTTAGGTTATGGTGATTTGGTGGTGATTTAAGGAAAGATTGTGGGTTATTTTAACGGTCAAATTTTTCAACGTTATTAAGGTTGATTTGAGACGGACTGCCAAATTTATCTCTGGGTTTGTCCTAATCAGCACTCATCATCCTATTTTATATAATAGATATTCTTGTTTCATTCTAATTCTTTGAAGAACAAATATAACCATGAATAAAAACGAAAGAAAGAGACAAGGATTTATGCAGTTTAAGTAAAAGGATATTACCGAACTCTTACAAAAATTTACATTCTTATCCTAGACGAACCAAACACTAAGTTAGGAATATGTCAGGAATCGAATTCATATTCTTGGTCAAACCAAACATCAAAGTGAAATAATCTGATTCCCATGAATCACGTTATAGGAATGTGATTCCAAGGAATCACATTTCATTCCGCATTGCCAAACATGGCCTAATGCCGTCGAGATAAAGAGTAGCTTTTGCCAGAGCAGTCCCAAGACCCCGACATTTCCAGGCAAGACATGTTATTCGTGTGGCCTTGTGGTGGGGGTAACCCTTTCTGAAATTGAGTTGGCGATAAGATATGAGGAGGTGCGCTTGTATGAACGAAGAGTCCTGTCCTCCTTACCGTTTCCCCCCTTCGAAATATCGGAGTCTTCTCGCAATCCTTAGTCATGAGTGTGAAATGGGCTCCACTCCCATGCAAAACCATATTTGTAGGATCCTGACTCTGGTTTGACCTACCTGCAATGTGGCCATCATCAAAAATAATTTCAGTTTTTTTTAGCGTAAGTTAAAGAAGTGAGTATATCCCCAAAGAAGTATGGATTGGAGGGATATGAGGGGTTGTCTCCTGTGATTAGACTCAAAACTAGGTATTCCACCGGTGATAGAACCACCCAGAGAGTTATAAGACTCCATTTCCCTCTCCGTACCTCTGAAAATGTAAGGAACCTTAAACAAGTCTTTGTACTTAGGCTCCATAGAGCTAAATTATTTATTCCTCTGTAAGATTCGATTTTAATAATATATCGTTAAATTGAAGGATGATAGAGCTAAATTTAATGGAATGCCCTATTAATCAACCCGACACGCAAGATTTTTGTTCGAACCGTAATTCGACTGAAATTAATTTAGTATTAGACAGACGAAGGCTAACACGTTTGGGGGGGGGGGGTTTAAAGTAAAGAAAATTCTATTTTAATTCGACCATGAACTGCCCATTTAACGGGATCCTCCTTGTTTGTTGGAAGAAAGTTACCAAGTAATCTTGCAAGTTTATTCACGGCAGTACAATTTAAGTGGCCTAACGGGATGACGTGCATCTGGATCCAAAACCAAGCCGAGTCGAAAGTGTGTTCCTCTAGATGAATATTGATACCACATGCTTCGAGAATAATCAATTCCTCAAAAATAACCCACAACTAACTTTCTAAAGCCAACTGGTAGTTGACTTCTTTCAAAAAGGAAAGCTACATAATCAAGTGAACCATACCCATATTTGCCTTATCCGTAAAACCAAATCCCCTCAATCCACCTCTGGTTATAGGCCGATCAGTTTAATGAATACCACTTATAAGATTATCACCAAACTTCTAGCTAACCGCCTCAAGTTGATTCTCCCAGATATTATCTCTCCCTTCCAAGCGGCCTATGTCCCGGGCAGAAAAATCACCGACAACATTATTATTATTATTAGTCAAGAGCTGACTCACTCTTTTAAATACATAAAAGTTTCTAAAAGCTATTTTGCTCAAAAACTTGATATTCTAAAGCTTTTGACCAGATTGAGTGGGAGTTGTTAGAGACCGTGATGCGTCATATGGGGTTTTCAGATGATTGGATTAAGCTGATTCACGAGTGTATCTCGACGTCGACTATGGCCGTCCTTATTAACGGAAGGTCGGGTCCCACTTCAATGTTAGTAGGGGCATTAGGCAGGGTGATCTGCTCTCTCCTTTTCTGTTCACTATTGCGATGGAAGGTCTTAGTATACTGCTTGAAACCAACTGTTGTGACACTCCTTTCCAGGGCTTCAAAATTCCCCGATCCAGTGTTCAAATCAAACACTTACTTTTTGCTGATGACTGTATTATTTTTGGTCAGAATTCTTTGGTTAATCTTTTCGTGCTTCAGCATATTCTGGACACCTTCTGCAGAGCTTCTTGTCAGTTGATCAATTTAAAAAAATCATCTATTTTTCTTTTCGAAAAACACTCACCCCAAGTTCAAGCGTATAATTATCAAAAACTTCAAAGTCCACCAATCCTCAGCTCTTGATAAATATTTGGGAACCCACCTTTTCATTGGAGCCAATAAAACTAAACTGTTTTCCTCTCTTACCAACCAGATCCAGCATAAGCTCTCATTGGTGTGTGTATATCGAGATAGTGCATATAAGTAGACGTTTATGCTCTGAGGAATTCATATCTATACCATCCAACATTATACATGGACCTGTAATTCGTATTAGCTATGCGCATCACAGGTCTCTGCTTCATCCTAGATGGTCTATACCATCTAAAGGTATTACGAATTCTCCGAGATTTCGTAAAGAAAATTTACCTTAATTAGGTATTTTCACCGTTTGATACGAGTATAATTTCATGACTTTAATTCCCTAGGGAATCTATTTCCATGAAATAACCCACTTTTAATTCCTTGCTCCACCCTAGGAATTAGTTTCCGTGGAAAGTCAAAAATCAATATAAAAATATATTTTAATATATTCGGATACTTGAAACCTAATATTTCTCTCTGTATATGTTCTAAATGACATTTTACTCATAAAATTTAGCAAAATAAACTTTTACTTATACATTGGGCAAATGATATTTTTGCCCTTCTTACCAAATGACATGTTTACGAAGTTGTTAAAATGACATTTTGGCTTTATATAGCAAAAATTACATTTTTACCATTTTATAATATCAAATAGACATCTTACCCTTATGTTGTCAAAATGACATTTTTACCCTCGTATAAATCAAAGTGACACTTTTACCCTTATGTGGTCTGAATGTCATTTTTACCTTTATCTTGTAAAAATGGCATGTCTACACTTTTACATTGAAATGACACAAAGCTAAATAATTTTACAACACAGGAGTAAAAATATAATTTTGAAAACATAAGGGTAAAAATATAATTTAGACAGCATGAAGACGAAAATGTAATTTTGGTAGCATAAAAGAAAAAAAAATGTCACTTTGACTACATGAGGAGTAAATAAAAACTCTTAATTGAATATTATATTCGTAGAAGTCAGTTGTCAGCCAAATAATAGAGATCGTAATTCCACAGAATAATAAATGACTATCAAACGAAATAACTCTTATTTCCACAGAATAAATTTCGTGGAAGACTTTCCATGAAACTCTTTTATTTCCATGGAATTATTTCCCTAATATCAAACACAACCTAAAGGAAAATAAAGGGATTAAAAAAGAGTTATTTCTTTTTTGGCCCCCTACTTTGTGACCAGCTTCCTTTTTAGCCTCCTGTTTTTCGTAAATTCAAATTTGGCGCCCTTTTGTTAACACCGTCAATTAACTTCAGTGATTATTTTTTTTGTTTCCATAATTACCCTTATGGTGTGTTTGGTTGCAGGATTCCTAAGTAGGATTCCTATCAAAAGTGGGATTTAGTAAGAATCATGAATCCTTAATCTGTTTGGCAACCAATCATTAATTTGTTTGGCAAAAAATAATTATTTTTTCAAAAATCATTTTTTTTTTCAAAAATCATTATTTTTTCAAAAATAGTTATTTTTTTCAAAAATCGTTATATTTTTAAAATCCTTAATTTTTTCAAAAATTATTATTTTGTTTACAAATCATTATTTTTTTTCAAAAATTATTCTTTTTTTCAAAAATCATTATTTTAGAATAATGATTTTTGAAAAATAATTATTTTGTAGAAGGAATAACTATTTTTTGAAAAAAAATTATATTTTTTAAAAAAAAATAAAAATAATGATTTTGAAAAAAAATGATTTTTTGAAAAATATATTGAATTTTGAATAAATAATGATTTTGAAAAAAAAAATTTAGAAAGAAATAACTATTTTTGAAATTTTCGTGAAAAAAAATAGGTTTCATGAAATTTCAGTTACCGGAAAAAAATAGGTTTCATGGAATTTCAGTTACCGGAAAAAAATAGGTTTCATGAAATTTCAGTTACCTAGAGACAATATTTGGATGAAATTTTTTTTTTTGGGATATTATTCATGAATATGAAGGATATTATTTTTTTTGTTAACACCGTCAATTAACTTTTTTGTTTCCATAATTGCCCTTGTTATAAAAGTGTTTTTTAAATTCAAATTTGACCCCCTTTTAAATATGGATTGATTCCCAAAAAATTATAACTAATTTAAACAAAATTAGGGGGTCAAAGTGGAATTTGTTTAAAAAACATTAAAGATACTTCTCTTACCTCCATCTCATCCTCTCTCTGTTCCACATCATCACTATATCGCCACCTCATCATCTTATCCGACGATGGTCGCCGGTCGACAAAAAAAAAGTTGAAAGTCGCCGGTATATTTGGCCGGCCGGCGACCGTGGTCGGAGCAAATGATGAGGTGGCGAATTGTGACGTGGAACAAAGAGGGGATGAGATGGAGGTGAGAGAAGTATCTTTAATGTTTTTTAAACAGTTTCACTTTGGCCTCCTAGTTTTGTTTAAATAAGTTATAAATTTTTGAGAATCAATCCATATTTAAAAGGGGGTCAAATTTGAATTTAAAAAACACTTTTATAACAAGGGTAATTATGGAATCAAAAAAGTTAATCACCAAAGTTAATTGACGGTGTTAACAAAAGGAGGCCAAATTTGAATTTACGGAAAATAGGGGGCCAAAAAGGAAGCTGGTCACAGAATAGGGGGCCAAAGGAAATAACTCATTAAAAAATATAACTTTTTTAAAAGATGAAAGGGAAAAAACTTTTAATTTAATTTTTGGTAAGGCGGGGTTTTTTAGATAGAGAAAGAAAACAACTTACAAATTTTAAACTATTGCCAATATACACATAGAAGACATACAACAAAAATATATTTGAAAAACTAAAATTATATTTAGCTTAGACATGCATGGAAAAATTTGAGATAAGTAATAATTATACAAAAATAAATTAATGATAAATTAATAAATAAAATTGAACATTATCGATTCATCAAGTGAAGAAATTACACAAAATAAGAGAAGCAGGTTAAAAGAAATATCTAAATTCAATTTTTGCTACACAAATCTAAAAAATTTATGCTAAAGTACTAAATCATGGTATGCTCCATCTTCACCTTCATCTAATCACTGACAATATCTTGCAATATAATTTATAGAAATTAAATACATCACTCCATCCAAGAAATAGACATCAATAAGATAAGCACAAATAATATTAAGAGTAACACTAATAATATTAAGAGTAACACTTTAACCATAAACAATCAAAATAATTTGAACTCCACTTGAGCGTCATATAAAAAGAAAAAAAACTTGCAATTCAAAAGAAGATGAAGCGAAAACAAATTAAATCTAAAATTATAATTTGAACATGAAGAGTTTTTTATTGAAAAGAAACCAAATAAGAAAGAAGTAGAATCAAATGCCAAACTTAATGTCACCTGTAAAATAGTAAATCAAATGTTAAACCTGCAACTTAGAAGCAAAACAATTAAAAGGATAGATTAGAAGAAGTAAAAAGACAAGGAACTTAAAATTGAAAGATAAAACAATAAAGGAAAGGGAAATGATAGAGTGACTTAGAATTTGGTACTTAGAGGATGACATATTTCTTCATTTAGAAACATAAGCGGTCCTCACCGTAGTCAAACTTTGAAAAAACCTTGTCTTTTAGTGAATTCCACGTCATTATGTCATCCTCTAAGTCACTCTAGCATCTCCCGGAAGGAAATTCATTCAAAGAGAGAAGAATAGAAGATGATATAGATTTGAAAACTGACCATTTCTCCCTTCTTTTTAGACATGGATAAGACAATTAATTACATGAGAGAAGATTAGAACGAGATAGAGACATAATTATGACTGGGGTCGGTTTAAATGGAATTTGAAATCCAGAGAGATTTAAGGGCCAAGAGATATACTTTTTAGTGTGGGTAGTTAAAAAAGAATTTGAGAGGTCCTGAGAGACAAAAATGGAGAGGGGGAAATTAGGTGGAGATTAGTTTAGATAGTTTGAACGGAGAGATATTTTAGGGAGATTGTAATCGATTTTGGGTTTTTAACTAATTATTGACAATAATACCCTTTTGTTTTTATTGGAATTATAGGAAGAGAATTTTATATTGGTCGCCGGATGCGATCTCAACAAAAATGGACGGGCCAGACTTATACCTCACTACGTGTCTTTGCTTACCGGATACAGATACACCAATATCTGATCTGAAAACAATCCATAAATAATATAAAACAATCAAAATATAAATTTTACTACTAATAATAAATAAAATGGATGGTTGAGATTTATTATTTAGATATAATAATTAAAAAGTTAAACTTAAAATGTAATATTTTGTTTTTGTTTCAGATATTTTCTGATATCCATTAATATTATCGGAGTCGGATTCGAATATTGATATAAAATATCTATCGGATACGAATATGCCTAAATCCAATCCGATAAGCTATTGTTTACAGCCCTACCGCGAAATTCAGATGTCGCTCATTTTGACACAAACCCTAAGAATTTGTTTTTAATTTTTGTTTTTTTCGTTTTCACTTATTCTCTTTTTTTCTCTTGTGTGCTCTCATCTTGCACTATGCAATACCAAAACCCTAACACTCCCTATTTCTTCAAAAGATGAAGAGCAGTCGAGGTACATCCAGTGGCAGATCCAGAATTTACTTTCAAGGGGGTCTAAAAAATTATCGTCCACTCGAAGAATTACAACATCGATTAGAGAAAAAAATATACTAACCTTGAGAGACTATACCGAATTCAAAAATCGAAGAAGATTATAAGATTGAATTGTTGTTGAGTTAGTTCTTGAAGTCTTTTAGTTTTGTTGGATACTTTTGTATTGAGAAAGATAAAGCAATTGAGTAGAATAAAACCGTGATTTTTCCAGAATTTTAGAAATTTTCAGTAAGTAGTTATGGATAATAAAAAAATTGTAGAAAAAAAAATCATAGAAATTGATGATGTGATATATTTATGAATCAGTCTTTCTAAAATTACAGATACAGTTAAAAATATATTGGAAAATCATAAAATATGGTACGAAATGTAACCAAAATATATATATAAAAAAAAGTCCTTACACAAAAAAAGGTTAAAGGATTTGATCTCGTCACCACGGTCATTCTAAACTCCAACCAAGCTTTGACAAACCCACTAAAAAAGATTTATGTTGTCATCGTACAGGGAGAACTTAATTGTGTTTGTACTTCCAACGCAACTAAACATTTGAAAATGTGAAAAAGTGAAGTCGAAACCATGACCTCAGTGATAACAATGCAAGAGTTATACCAATAAGCCAACAAAACCTGCTGTTTAGATATAACGCAATTTTAATTATAATGGCATTACTCTTTTTCCTAATCTCCTTTTTTTCTTAACTAGGGTATAACCCGTGTCTCCGCCATGGGATAATTTGTCGATCATGTTAGTAGATGAAGACAGACTACAATCATACAACAAAAAGATGTGTCGATCAAATTCCTACTAAATTCGTCTCTTGAAAATCAAAATAAAAATATTTTTTGCCTCAATATTAACATGACCAACACAAATTTAAGATGAAAATTGTAGGTAGTTATTTTAAGAATAAGTGGGGAGTTATATGTTGAGAGGTAGTTAAATTAGTGGGGAAAAATCCAATGGTGAAAATTGAACTATAGATATTGACGGATGAGATTTATGATTGCAAGTTATGACATGGCACTAAAAACTATGTCATTTGTTTTATAGATTAAAAGTCATATCATTGTTTAAATAAATTGAGCGGGGTCTATAGACCCCCATAGTCCCTTCTTCCATCCGCCGCTGGATGCATGGATCAAAACAAATGTTAAAGGTATAACTCTATTCTCTCCCTAAATTAGGTTTTGAAAGTAATAAATAGATAAGATAAAACATGATGGTTTTATACGAACCCCTTGTCGTTTATACTAGTAGTGTTTACAAAAAAAAAATTGCATAATAAAGGATATACATAAAGGAAATACCTGATATGTACAAGAATATCTCTAAATATTCACACGATTCTTATTTGTGTGAGACTCTAAACGAATCCCACCCGTTCAACCTCATTACCCTCCCATAACTTGAAGGTCGAACTAGACCAGAGATTCAATTTGGGACTAAGATCTTAGGATTTTTTGAGTTTACCTCCTCAATACTAATTGGTAATTGATCGATCTTTTGAGTTTACCACCCGAAACAGATGGGCTTTGGCTATGGACAGAGGCCGTAGCAGTTACCTATATATCCGTAGCAGAAGACATTTTGCTACGTCCTTCACCTCGTAACTAATACTGCCGTCACAAAAGGTTTTAGCTACGAACTGTTTGCTACGAATCTCGTCCATAACTATTAGTTAAACCTTTTTGCTATGGATTTGGTCGTAACAAAATGTTCAAAAAACTATGACCGTTAAACATCCATAAGCTACCGAAAAATCCGTAGCAAAAAATCTTGCATTTTTTAACGTCTCAATTGCCGATGACATTCATTAATTGTGACCCTGTTGAACTTGTACCTACTGTTCCACCTGCACTTTTTCAATATATATATATATATATAACTAAAATGAAGAATTAATGAGATATATCAATAATCTATTTCATTCATTCATTAAAAATTGTTTGTACATTGATAAACCCTCTACAGCCTTACATCCATCAATTGAGTTAACCAAAATATGAACGTAATATATTAGATAAGCAGTTAAACTAACCCATGTCTATATCTAAGAGTCGAAAGCACTACATATTTATAAAAAGAGTTTCGTACTACGGTTGGCTTCTCCAACTTTTCCTGCAACAAGAGATATAAAATATCATTATAAATCAATGAAGAACAATGGTAATTTAAAAAAATTAAGAACAGTATAATGACATTTTTCAACCAAATATGACATTAACGATTCGAACAAATGCTAGCTAATAACTATTAAAATCATAATTCAACTGCTTCGTAATTTTGATTCACCCTATAATTTAATCAGTGAAGTACATAAGGATGATATAAAGCTAAACTAAACTCTGTAAAAAGAACATGGAACACAACACAAATATCAACTAGTAATTTAACAAGCAAATTTTTTTTCAATTGTTCATCTTTTAATAATATTTTTCTGTGAGATTGAAACGGGCAAATACATATTCATACCAAGTGCATACAAGAATTAGCTCTGAAACTAAAGCATACATATATATATACAAAGATAAAGATTAGACACCCACCTGATTGCCATGTTTTATCCCATAGCTCTTAATGTATGTCTTGTCATTTTCAAGCTTTTGACTTTCAAAGCATAAGCAAAAATGGCCGCATACACGTGACCTGAATTAATATATCAATCAATATTGTTATTTCAAGACCAAAGAAACAAGAAGATAAACAATAGCGACTGGAAATCAATCACACGTAACAACCCAATAAATTACTTGGGTCAACCGTTGAACCTACTCCATGACAAACAATGGCGAGATAATTTTTCAATGTAGTTATGTATGAAGAACAGAAATACAATAATTTGTCAATCGTATATTGCATCTTCAAAAAAATGAGAACTAGTATATTTCCGTGGACGCTTTGGTTCTAACACTTGCATAAAATGGATAGCAGAAGAAACAATCACAGTCCAAGAAACATTGAACAGAGTATATACTAAATTCAGATATCATTATATCAAGTTATGAACAGATAACAACTTACAATTGATGCGTTACAAATCCATGCACCAGCAATGTGGAGCTTCAGGATCTTTTTAGCTACCTATCCAACTTTGTCAGTGTATTCAACATCTACCACCAGAACTGCATTCATATCACTGTGGCAATTAGTCCAAATATTGAGAACAATAAAAATTCCAACTATTTCTTTTTTTGGGCTCCCGAGCGGAGATATCTTAACTGCCAGTGGCGCCACCCCCTACTTTTTCTCTCGGTTTTGATTTTTTCAGATCTTCTCTAACTTTTGGGCAGTTATTCAGGGTTATTAGCGGTTCTCCTTTGGGTTGCGTCGGTTCATCTCTCTTCCGGCCGCCTATCCTTCCTTATATTCTTCTCTTTTATCTTCTTGAGATATAGTCTCCTTAATCTTTCAATTTTCTTCTTCTTTTCTTCTATTCTATTCTTAAGTTTCATCTCCATTATGACAGACCAGCAATCAGAGTTCCGCCGACAATTTGCGGCATTAACAGTTGAGGATCATGATACTCCGACTTTTGAAAGTTCAGATTGTATGTAAGTTGAAGAACTTCCCAAAAATGGACTTCTCAAATTCTGTAGCAACCGGAAAGTAGATTTGGGTCAAGCAATGTTGCGCATTTCCAGAGTTCTTCACGGACCCAACAAATTTACGCTCACCGATGTTATCGACAATTCATTCCTCATTCGATTCAGTACTGCAAGTGAATTATGTCTGGCTTTGGAGAGCTCTCCATGGGTGATTATGGAGGATCTAGTTGTCCTACAATTTTGTAACCCCATTCTTGCACCGGGTGCTCATTGTTTTGACAAAGCTTGGTTTTGGATTCAATTACACGAAATCCTATTGGTTTCCTGAACTCATCTACAGTTAACAAATTAGCCAGTTTATTAGGAAACTATCATCCCACTACGCCTGAAGAAGTAAAAAAATGGAGCGTTTTTTGACGTGTTCATGTTGAATTAGACGTCACTAAGGCCTTACCACTACGAGTCAACCTGAATATTTCAAAATATTCTCTTATTAGTGTAGAAATCCGGATTGAGAAGCTTCCTCGCTTCTGCACCAAATGTGGGCTCATAGGACACTCGATCAAATTTTGTCCCTATATTCCTCGGTTTAGTGATTTACTGAAAATGCAAATTACACAAGAACAAAAAGAAACTGTTCTTAAGGCTATGGAACCGAGGTATAGTGATCTTTTTAGAGTTCCTTTGAATGCTAGAGGTGGACCTAAAGAACAGGGCTCTTGGTCTTTATCTGATAATCCCGTGAATTTGGGAATACTCGGATCTGGCCCGGAATCGAACCCTATTATACCTCCTATTTCTGATAATTTTGGTGATCTTTTAAATGTTCTATCTCAGGCCAAAAAACTCAAGTTTTCTAATGCTGATTCAGAGGATCCAGAATACAATATCCACCCTTCATCAACTACTATACTACAAACATCTCCATCGACTAGTACATTCACAGCACAAGCAAGTCATAGAAGAAGATCCTCCAAACGCTCATCCAGCATTATGTCCAACATCAATTCGTCTGATAGGGTCACGACAACCCCAGTGCCGATGGAACAATGAATTACCTAGCATGGAACTGTCGGGGACTTAGGAACGACCCGACAAAATCAACTCTTAAAGCGTTCCTGTCGGCTACTAAACCCCACTTAGTGTTTCTATCGGAAACACATATTTCATCTTCTTCCTCTATCCCTTCCTTAGACTATTTTGATCTGCCTTATAATTTTATTGTACCTTCTATAGCCCGGAGTGGAGGTCTTCTACTCTACTGGTCCTCTTCTATTAATATCACTATTAATTATTCTTCTTGTAATTTAATTCATATAACTATTACCTCTGACTCTAATGTGTCTCCTTGGGACTTATGGTGCATTTATGGTCCTCCCCCGCCTCCAAGATAGGCGATCTTTCTGGACAGATCTATCTAATAAGATACAGAATTGTCCTAACCCCCTTTGTTGTATCAGGTGATGACATTATCTTACTCTCAGGTTGTGGAGACACTTGCTTAAGTATGACTGAGTCAGAACCAGAAACAACATGGTTGGTTGACTCAGGTGCTTCGTATCGTGCTATTCCATGTAAGGATTTCTGTAACTCTTACAGAACTGATGACCTTGGCAAAGTCAGGATGGGAAACTTAGGTTATAAGGAGGGACCTCAACAAACTCCCCCTCCCGACTTATGAAAAAAGGACCCACCATTCTAAAGACAACAATACTACTATGTAGCTCATGCTTCCCGTTGAACAATCTTTTTTCCATCATATCTGAAGTATTGTCTTCTATATGGATTTTCTTGATATCCAACACTTTTTTCTTCAATACGTATTGAATCCGCTGATCACTCACATTCCAACTGCATTCAACTCTTATTCACGAATTCGCTTGAATCATGTGTAAAGTGCACTACTGTTTCCCTTCCATATTTCTAAACGATAAATCTAGCCTGAGCTCTGATACCACTTGTTAAGAAAAATAACCTAATTAACTTGTTCAGGAATATGAAGATAAACGATGTGAAAGTAAAAGTAGAAACACCAAGATTATTTAACGTGGCAAAAAACCCCTCCAAGATAGAAGGTAAAAAACCACGGGACCTAGTCCAGAAATCTTCCACTATAATTAAATAATGGGTTACACAATTCTTCACCAAACCTATGGTGGATAAACCAATTGTTCAAGATGTGTGGAAACACTCTTGGATAACAGTTCTTCCCTAAACAAATAGAGGATTAACCAATTCATCAAGTTGTGTAGAAACACTCTTGAATAACAACTCTTCACCAAAATTATGGTGGATAAACTGAACAAAGAAACAAAAAAATAGAAATTTCTTACTCCTTAGGATTTGAACAAATCCTAGATTACCAAAGGTTGAAGAAGATAACCACAAACTAAATTGCTTCACAAGATTAATAATCTTCTTTTCTTCAAACCAATATTCTTCTCTTTCAATCTCTCTTGAAAGAGCCACTTCAGAAATCTCTCTTTCTCTGGCCTCTCTTTGTTCTCATCTCTCTAATCTCTATCTCTCTCTAATCTGAGAGGATATGATTCGAATGGATTCTCTACTAACTCTCCCAACTGGGAGCTCCCAACTGGGAGGATACTTTCTGAACTGAAAGTATGTTACTCTCTAACCTGAAAGTTTGAATAATTCCATCCCTTTCATTCCCTATTTATAATGACAAATAAGGAGGTTTACCAATAGAATTAGGAATTCCTTTTTAGGTTTGAAAAAATAGAAGTTTATATTTTTTCCCCAAACAAGGAATAAGGGAAATCCTATTCCAATTAGGAATCCTTTTTATATAAGGAGGGACCCCAACAGTAAGAGGACAGACAAATTAGATTAGGAGTTCGAGAGAGAAAAAAAAAAGAGATTTGAGATCAGGAGAAATCAACAACACTAGATGGATAAGAAGAGAAAAAACATTATGTGATGGAAAACCCTGTGTGTGAGAGAGAGAAAAAAAAAACATTGTGGAGGTAGAGAGTATGTAACTTGTTATTAGAAAGAAATGACCTTTTTGGGGAACAAGTGCGGGTACACATCTTGCATCCCTATCCCACGGGCTTCACAATAATTTTTAGGTATACCCAAAGTAAGAAATTCAAAGATCCACCTAAACTGATGGATCTTTGAATTTGACTAATTTATGAGTAAATTTGTCTGGAAAAGTTTCTGGGCCAGATCTTTGATTAAAAGTTCTTAATTTTTCATAAAAAATGAATAACGCGTTCTTTTAAAGTTCTTAAGAAAAGATCTGAACCAATAACACGAAACTTTAAAAATCTTTAAATAAAGGTCTGAACCAATAACACGAAACTCCAAAGCTCTTAAAAAAAGTCGAAATCAATAACGCTAAACTTAAAAGGTCTTAAGAACTTTGAAGATCTAATAATAAAAGACAAAAAACATCTTTGGAGGTCTGAAACGAAAAAGATCTAGAGACTTTTAAATGTCAATAAAAATCTTAATCCACTACCTCCCTCACATAACATCAATCATGTAATTAGCTCGATTTAAAAACAGTAATCAATGAGAGGGTTGTCCTTGAGAATTATATGATTAACTGAAAGAATCTGAAAAAGTAAAGTAAAAACCTAATCATATCCATAAATCAATTGCTGATCCATTTACTGTTTCTTTTTGTTTTTTTTGAATTGTTCAGCGTGTGGCTCGAACCCTTGACTTCTAAGGTGGAAGATTACACCTCTTACCACTCCGACCAAACGTTGGTGGCTCTGATCCATTTATTCATAACCGTTACATAGTGTAGTAAAGCTTAGAGCCGTCGATGGATTAGATATCAGAAGTAACTTAACAAGATACGTAAATATACAGCATAACAATCCAGCCATGAAGGGCGGCACTAGATCTTCCTTGAATTGATAGATTTTCCCTCCACTCTCACTTAAATTTTCTGTAATCATTTTCAATGTCTAGAGCTTTTCCAGGGACCTGCAAAAAAATCCTATCTTTTTCTTCTCTCCCTTAAACTCCATTAATACCAGCATCTAAAACCCTAATTTCCAATTCTGAAGTAACTAAAATACTTAAAACCCTTGTCCAGGATACTGAAAAACTTGCTTACAAATGGATGAAATTGAAACCCTAGTTTTAGGTAATATTGAAGAAGAAGAAGAGGAAAAGAACAAAAACTGTTTTAATGCTGAAATTGATACTTCTCTTCCTTATGAATCAGTAAGGGAAGCAGTTACCCTATTTGGAGGAAGTGGCTTTTGGAAACCCCAGGAACTCACAATCTCTGGAAGCAAGGCAAGTTCACTTTTTTTCTTCTTTGCTTCTTTGTTCTGTTCAAATTCATTTCCTAATTTGATTGTATTTTGTTTATATATATATATATATATGGGGTTTAGGGTTTTTAAAAGGATTTTTGCTTAATTATAAACAGAACACAATTGAGGAGGGTAAAATGTTCAAAGTGGAAGAAGAAGCTGCAAAATTGCAGAAGGATCTAATTATGAAAGAGAGAGAAACCCTTGAGGTCTTAAAAGAACTAGAAAGTACAAAAAGGGTTGTTGATGAATTGAAATTGCAGCTAAAAACCGAATCATCGAAAAATGTTACTGAAAAAGAAAACAGAAATCCTTATAATCTTGCTGAGACCCAAAGGAATTTCTTCGGAAGTTTGAGTCTGTATCCAAGTTCTTCCCCTGGTCTTATTTTAATGGAATTAAGGCAAGCAAAGGTGAATTTAAACAGAACAACTAGTGATCTTGCTGTAATTCGAGCTTCTGTTGGTTCACTTGAAACAAAGATAGAGAAGGAGAGAATATTGTTGAAGAAAACTCGAGAGCGAGTAGGTTTGAATACAGCAAAGATTTCTACAATGGAGGAGGAGTTGAAGCAGACCAGGGTGAAGCTCCAATTGGCTAAAAATGGTGAGATCAAGGATAGTTCGGAGAATCGTGTAGATGTTTCAAAGGAGTTTCAAAAGTTAAGTTCCGACGCTGAGAAGTTCAAACAGATGAGAGAAGCTGCAAAATCCGAGGTATTTAGAGCGATGTCGGAAATTGAAGAGACGAAGACAAGTATGAGAATGGCTGAGATTAGGTTGGTTGCAGCTGTGAAAATGGTTGAAGCAGCTAGAGCAACAGAAGCCGTTGCTCTAGCAGAAATCAAAGCTATATCAAGTAATCAAATCTCGTCCGAAGTTATCCTAGAACGACATAATGGAGTAACTCTTCCTTTTGAAGAATACCTTTCTCTAACTCAAAGAGCTCAAGAAGCTGAGGAGAAGTCAAAGAAGAGAGTGTTAGATGTGATGCATCATATTGATGAAGCAAATATATCGAAAATGGAAGTTTTATCTAAGGTAGAGCAAGCGGATGAAGAACTTAAGGTGAGTAGAAAGCTCTTAGAGAAAACTCTAACTAGGGTAGAGTCTGCAAATAGTGAAACACTTGGTATTGAAGAAGCACTTAGGAAACAGCGATTGGATAATGGTCAAAAAAGGCGTTCATTTCATAATTCGACAAAGTTCAAGAATTCTTACCCGTCTCGTCATAGGAAAGAGTCTCGGCAATTTGACTTGAACGAGACTAATATGGTTAGTGATGGCTCAAATCACGCACCAAAGCAAACATTATCGATAGGGCAAATACTAAGTAGGAAGCTACTTATGCCGGAAAATGTCGAGATGAGAATACAAAAAGAGAATGCCATGAGAAAACCAAAGGTGTCGTTAGCACAGATGCTTGGTAAACAAATTGGACCTTTATCTCCTCATCCGGATCTCAAAGAAGCAAACACTCATGCAAAGATTTCTTTGGAGAAAAGGAATCATGGTTTCGTTCGTTTCTCACTTCTAACGGCAAAGGATAGTAAGAAGAAAAAGAAGAAGAAGCAGACTACAAGGTAACCAAATTCGAAACTAAATTTGTTTTCATGAACTGTTTGCATTTCTCTTCGTGCTTGTTCATTATCAATATGTGTGTGATATTACTCGATATTTTATTGTGAGTTCATGCCTTCCTGATGATGAAAATTGATCGAAATACTATGGCAGGTGGACTACATGCAAAGGGCAGGAAGTCTAGGCGATACCTTCTGTGCAAACTTATTTGGTTTGCTTTATATGTACCTTATGTTCATAATCATTTTCTTTCGAAATAAAGGATTTGGCATGTTGACTGGTTAGGATTTTGGTCTCAAACACGATTATAAATCCAGCGATTGAATTGTGCGAAAGTAGATTAGTACTTGTGAGAGCGAGATTAGTTCTCGTTAAGTTTCTTTTTGTGTACAAGTTGTTAATGCCATAAATGAATGTCTTCTTAC
Organism: Eschscholzia californica; assembly: GCF_041429995.1. Lineage (NCBI taxonomy): Eukaryota > Viridiplantae > Streptophyta > Magnoliopsida > Ranunculales > Papaveraceae > Eschscholzia > Eschscholzia californica. Next base: position 36,309,210 of record NW_028238420.1, on the reverse strand, counting down.
TTCACTTGAGTTTTTTGAATGGTTTCCATGTTCACTTCACAGATTCATTGCTTCAGTGTTTTTTTCTGTTGAAAAGGGTCATTGGTACAATATTAGAATTTGAGAATAAGTGCAAAAAGCTTGAGATATGAGGATTGATAATTTGATCTTATTAAGAGAGAACTTGATTTCTTCACAGTAATGCTAAATGGCTCGAAAATGGGTCGACCACAGGCCGAACGCTGATGTGGCCAGTTCCCACTGCACGGGTAATTTCTCTCTCGACAGGGCCCCTCCAATGGGAGCTGACCGGATCAACGTCTCCCCTGTGGTCGGCCCCCTTTTTCGGGCCATTTAGCATTTATGATTTCTTATACCTCTTCTAAGTTCTAAGTATGTTCCTGTTTAAAGCATCTTTTTGTTCTAGATCTGATTGGATTCAAAGAGATTTTGTGGCATCCCCTTTTAAGTTTGAAACGATGAACGTAAGGGTAGTAGACTATTGGTTCCTATAGGTGATTTAGAATACATTCATTCTAGTTCAATTCATGTATTTTTTCTGTTCGAGATATCTCAGTCATGGTACCAGTTCTGCTAAAACTGAAACTGTTCGGAAAATAGTAGTTCCAGTTTGGTACTAATATTTGACTTCCAATAAATAATAATTTAGAAACAATAGGCTTAGATACTTATCCGGGTTTGTACTCCAAAAGATTAGATTCCATTTTCAGTAGTGCACGATTAGACTTCCTACGTAAGCAAGAAAAATGTTTCTGTGTGAAAAGGAGCATCAAAACACACAATCATCCTAATAAAAAAAAAAAAATGAAGTCCAAGTATTTCTTGCCGGTTGGATCTCATATTTTGATGTACATCTATGATACTCTATACTATATAATGTATCTAGGTTGATAATTTTTCTTTTGTTATGTGTCACGGCTTGTATATACTTATAGCTCCCCTGGTTTCAAATCCTGGATCTGATACTGATCCCTTCCTTCCCGATAACCATCCGATGAATGAACCAACATTGAGATGCCCTATGTGTAGCAATATCTTCCCCACATCTTCGAAGTGAAACCACTTTGAAAGTCCTTGGTCTTATATGTAGGAGGTGGGACTAGTGAATGTTGAGTAATCCTTGAGACACCATATAATTATTCTTAATTGTATAAAGACAAAACAACCCACTTCATGATTGGATTGGAATGATCAAAGCAAGAGGTTATAGCCAATAAATAAAGATCTCTTTGGTTAGATAGAAAAACAGCAAACTCTCTTTACCAAATTCTAGCCAAATCAGAGTCAACATTTGAAGGTAAGATTTCTTGTTTCTTATGAATTCTACTTTCTCTAGCTACCTTATCACCACTCTGTTTTGAAAGTATGGAAAATTTGCAGTCTCCAATCTGTTTAGGTATATAAGAACTGATTTAGTTCTTAATTGCTTGTAATTCTTGTTTATAATTTGTATATTTATTTGTTTATAATGAGTTAGTTTATCAGTTCTAGGGTTTTTTTGTTAAATTTATTTAATATGACTTGGGAAGAAAAGTTTTTTTTCGTTCCTTTTAAGTAACTTGATATTGATTTAGATTACTACCATCTCAGATAATTATTTAGGGATTATAGTTTAGTTGTTTATAGAGTGAATGGGGGGAAGATGAAAGATAACATAAATAAGTTAAGCTCACTTTAGTTGGATGGTAATGTGATTATCTTTTGGGTGGGGAGACTAAATTTCAAATCTTACTGTATAAAAAAGAGAGATAATATAAATACTTAAAATAGACACATAAATGTTTAATAGTAGGAAACTAACTCTAGAACTAGTGAGTACTTGAATAACCACAATCAGACTCCAATGGTGTTTGTTTTCTCTCACAGTCATATCTCAAATCTGACTCAAGAGAGCGTAGCTGACTAAGACTCAAAAGGGCGTAGCTGACTAGTCAGATTCAGATGAGTCAGATTAAAATACCACCTCCGCCTTTTCTCAAATTACGAAATGCTTTCTTGATGCTAAAATTACAAGAATTTTGATGTTTTCTTGATCAATTCATGATTAGGTTGTTGTGCTGGTTCTTGACTTATTATGACCTCAGGCGCTATGGGTGTAAGAGGAGGGATTTTATTTCTCTTTGCCTTGGGCCTTAGCTGGGTTTTTGTGGATGCAAGGGACTTGGTTGTATCAGATGTTTCAAGTAAGCCTTTACGCTTTAGCTCTATGATCTTCTTTCCGTTCTTTTTATGCATAAATTTTTTTATGTATTGAGATGTTCCTTTGTATCTTGAAATCATACCTTTTTGTGATGGCAAAAAACTCAAGTTAATGACATACTTCCGACTATTTAGTTATGAAAAAACTAATCTATGGGAAGGCCAAATGTGAATTGATTCTTATGGTGCAGATCTCAAGAACGAGAAGGTGTGCACAATGTGTGAGAAGGTATCTACCGAAGCATTAACCTACCTTCGTCAAAACAAAACCCAAACAGAGATTGTTAACACCCTTCATCTAGCTTGTTCTCGGATGCTCTCTCTCAAAGAGGAGGTAATTACTTAACCTAATTCATAAACATCCGTCAACTCCACTTTAACTAAAAAAAATGTTATCAAGATATATAAATGAAAAAATTTCTTGAAAATGTTTGACAAATGGCATTGGTGCCTTAATCCTTTCTCACCCATATCCACCCATTCACGCGTTAAGATTCTTATTTTCTTTCTCGGTCTTTCATCGGACTTTTGACAGTGCAAGATAATGGTGGACTACTATGCACCTCTATTTTTCTTAGAGGTAGAAACACTACAACCTGGGGACTTTTGTCACAAGATGGATCTCTGTGCTGAGCAACTTCCAGACAGCTGCCATATGTGCCATAAGGCTATAGAGGAAGTTATGGATAAATTGGAAGATCCTGATACACAGGTTTCTTCTACTCACATTTTTAATCCTTCAATCTTTTCTTGTTCCACTTATGTGATGCTTTAACTTACTACCGATGATATGAATGCTTTTATGGTGTAGTTGGAGATAATTGAAATTCTGCTTAAGGCGTGCAATGCGGAGAAGAAATACAGCAAGCGGGTAAGTTTAAGGATGTTTCTTTATGAGGCATTGGCTGAACTGTTAGATAGTTGAAAAACCGAACTTTGTCTAGTATCACCATTCACAAGTTCCCGGTCCATATGCCCAGAAGAACGATATGGTGTTCATTCATATTTTACTTTTCACTCTGTACTACTTGCGTATAGGACATGGGCATTTCAGATACTACGTTACAAGTTCGGTTTAGAGTGAAAAACATCAAATGTTATTTATATCTCGAAGATACAAATCATCTAGGTTATCAAGGGGTCGTGTCGGACCGGCGGCCCGGGACAACCTGTTTAATGGGTAGGGCCTGGCACGACCCGTAAAAATAATCACCAACCACATTCCCCAATTTTTTATCCTGTAGGGGTTTGCAACATATAAGTATCCCCAACCCTTCTTAACTCACTTCGTTAATCACTAGCATTACAAACTTTTATTTCGATAAAAAGTGTGCCTAAGCTTGCTTTCTCTGTTTCTCATCTGAATTCACTGATTTCAGTGTAAGAAGCTGGTATTTGAGTACGGGCCTCTGATCATGACAAACGCGGAGCAGTTTCTAGCGTCAAGAGACCTCTGCACTACATTTCGTATTTGTAAGACCTCCAAAACCGAAGAATCATTTTCATCACCAAACGAGAAAATATCGCTGCTCTCCGAATCTTAAAGCTGATGAAAAGAACAACAAAGAGAACACCACAGGCCATGGTCTTTTATTTCTCATTGCAGGAAAAGATTATGTACATAATAGTTACTTCAAGGTAATGAGTAAATAATTAAACCAAGACATGTTTATTTGTAAAGATAAAATGGAAGAAAATTCTGTTGAAGGCAACAAAATACCTAATGTTAGATTACTTGGGGCATAATCTACTTTATCATTCATTACTCTGTGTACTCAAATAGTACTTGTTACTTTAAGCAGTTAGGCTGCAAATGTTTATTGATTGCCCCTTCTAATGCAAAATACTTCAAATATGGGAGGCCCTCTTTTCAGCCATTTCATTTCAGGGTGCTTAATTTGTTATTGTTGGGCAACCATTTGGGTCGCATGGTGAAACAAGCCTAGGAATTATATCTGTCTGCCCTATGGATGAAGTGTTCGGTTTACACCGAGATCAGGATTCCATTGGATCGGTTCGAGAGATGGACTGTGAATTGTCGCTTGTTGTTATAGTCAGATATAGTTAATCTGTTTCTCTCCACACCCCTTTTTCACAAAGAAAATTTTGGTTGTTATAGTCAGATATAGTTAATTTGTTTCTCTCCACGCCCCTTTTTGAGAGTAAACAATTTATGTCACTGGAAGCGTAATTTGTAAGTTTACTCAAAACTTTGATTATTTGATTTTAGATTACTAAGAGTTTCAAAAAATAATCAATGAAGATATACGATTACAGTGATTTCACTCAACCTCTAAAATACTATACTAAACACTTATAAGTTGAATTATTTTTTAAGAATTCTAGGGAGAGGTATGCTACACATACAAGTAATTTACATAACTTGATTTTTTTTGTTGAACTTATAGAAATAACTTGATGAAAACCAAAATTTTCTATTGTAAAAAAAAAGATTCATCAACATTTTTTGTGTTTCAACTAGGGGTGGGAATCGATCCGGACCGGTCGGTACCGGACTCTAACTTCATCGAACCGGTCGACTCGGACATAAACGGTTGGTGACCACCTATTTATTCGGGCGGACTCGGACGGTCGCTCTCAAGAATTCTTTGTCCATTGACGTCCAAGACCGTTTATTTTACCGGGCCGTCGGACACCGGAAGGTCTAGGTCCGGGCTTTCCAATAAAATTTACTTAAATTCAGAACTTTTTTTTTATTACCACAAACAAAATTACTTACAAATAAAGATGTTTAACCAAGAAATCAAAAGTAAATATAAAAAAAACACAGTTGATCATCATTTGACAAGATATAATTAAGCCATGTACTAATGTTTGGTTTTCTTGCGGACTATATGACTATAGCCAACAACTATCATATATTCATGTTTATAAAATTCAACGGTCAACTTCTAAAAATGAGGACAGTTTAGTCGGTAAACCTCTTTGGTCACTCGTACCTGTCGGTTATTTGGACGGTCTATATTGGTCTGTCGGTTAGCGGCCGGTCCTTCCACATAGAATTTTGACCGTGACCGTCCGCCAATTCTTTCGGGCCGGTCAGACACTGACCGTTATGACCATCGGGTGTCCATGGACACTTTTTATGTCGGTCGAACGGGTCGGATAGCGGTCTTCCGGATCTTTTTTCCACCCCTAGTTTCAACTCTCTCCTGTGTCTTTCAACAAAAAAAAAAAAAACTCTCTCCTGTGTCCTTTTCATCAATTTATATGACTTTGGGTTGATTTGTCCGAGAAGTTATAAGCAATTTTTTACCCCAAGTCTTTTTAGTCAAGACCCATATAAAACTAGGTCTTTTTAGCCAAATTTATGTCTAAAACATCTTTCAGAATTCAATCTAACACATACCAAAATAGTAAGTAAATATTCTCATAAAAAAAAATAGTAAGTAAATAGCTTGAGGAGTCTAAAATCCTTATAATTTTTCCCTAGCCCTAGGTGTGGTGGGGACCTTGCTTGCTATCACTAAATAGATCTGGGCTATCCAATCACAATCTTGGAGTAGATAACGTGAGAGAGAGCAATTGAGAAGGAAGAGATAGCAACTCTTTACAATATGACGAAACTAGCCCCGCCCCCTATCTCTCTGTAGAAATAAAAAACTTGCAGAAAAAATCCATTCAACCCCAAAAACTAGAGAGAGAGAATTTTGAGTGAGAAAGAATCAATGTCTTGCGTAACTGGTTCTCTCTCTTTCACTGCTCTATCAATTTCCCCAAAATCCACCTTCAATTCTTCTCGCTCTAGATCCAACCTCAAAATCAATTGTTCAATTGGAGGTATATATTACTTTGTCAATCTCTCTTAATAATTTTGAAGGGTTGTTATTATAACTGAGATTGGATCTAATTTTTCAGGAATTGTAGCAGAACCACAAATTGTTAGTGCTTCTGAACCACTATTGCTAAATGCTGTTAGAGGGGAAAATGTTGAAAGACCCCCAGTTTGGCTTATGAGACAAGCAGGGAGGTACATGAAGGCATGTTTTACTCAATTCTCATTTTAATTTATAAGCTTATGAGAATTTGTTAATGAAAGATTGTTCATAAGCCTATTATCTTATCCCCCCTCATTTGAGTTGCAGTAGATTTGTTAATTGAAGATTGTTAAACATGACAATCTAGTTTGACCCAAATGTTTTGTTTAGGAAGGATTGAGATATTCGATTAACAACACCTATCGACATGGGTACAAACTAAGATAGTTAGATGGTTCTATTCCCACAAAATGTAGAGAAATATTCGAAATGTTTGAACCATAATTTTATGTATGGATATAGGAGCATAAGTCATAGGAAACTTATATGAAATGGGTACTACTTCTTTTTTGTATTTTTGGCGTGTGGGTTATACTTTGACAGTTGAATACTTGTGTGGGATACACAACTACTCTTGTTGGACACTCGTAACTACTTCAGTAGGTATAATGTCTGTATGTATATATTGTGTTTATCTGCAAACGATAGAGGTAAAGACCACAAAACCAATATCGGGTAGTGCTTGGTGTGCACTTCCGGTCGAACCCTTTATTGTGTTTCTTTCATTTGACTTTCCAACTCATCGTATACCGAAACTTAGGCCGATGCTATGTTAGTATGTTACTTAGGTATAAGATCCTGTACATGTAAATGGTCTATGTTTCCTTCAAGTTATTACGTATTTAGAGTCTGAGCTGAATTTTGGTCTACCGATCAGGGTTATCCAGTATCTTCTAAGTTATTTGTCTAGAATGTAACTTCTTAAACTACTGTTGTACTTACAATCTTCAACATTTCAATTTTCGTCAACGTCTGTTTTACCTGCTGTCCTGCATTCTTTCAACTCCATCATTTAAAAGTAATAAAATTTTCGTCACTGTCTGTTATACCTGCTGTCCTGCAATTCTACTTGAGTATATTACTAGTGAATTCAAATATCTCAGAGTTGGAACTAATAATGTTTTGTTTATTGTCGTTAACAGAGTTACATGACCTTATGCGAAAAATATCCTTCCTTCCGTGAAAGATCAGAAAATGTTGACCTTGTTGTTGAGATCTCTCTACAACCATGGAAAGTTTTTAAGCCTGATGGGGTAAGATGCCCTTTCGGTGTTTTCCGTCTTTTGTTCCTCTGTTGTCTTTCCTGCATATCTGGGACTCCATTTCAGATGCTTCAATGCCGTAGCTGGCATCCCTGTTTGCTTTATGAAAATTTTGGGCTCAGTATATTTCAATCTCTTGTTTCCTTTTCTACAATTTGAGCATCTTATATACATGTTAACTGTTAACAATCACTTCGCTAATATTTTTACCATCCTGTAACAGGTTATTTTATTTTCGGACATTCTTACACCTCTGTCTGGCATGAATATACCTTTTGACATTGTGAAAGGAAAAGGTCCAGTCATATTCAATCCTCTTCGAGAAGCTGCAGATGTTAATGAAGTTACAGAATTTGTCCCTGAAGAGTCAGTTCCATATGTCGGGGAAGCCTTGACAATCTTGCGGAAAGAGGTTTGACAGCATATAACTCTGTAATTACTTATCTGCTAAATTTCTGGTACATTAGTTCTGTAACTTGTCTGGCTGGGACTTAGTATGGGGTTAAATTTCCAACTTAATTTCTAAAATTAATGATTTGAAAATTAGAATAGACGAAATTTTAATGTGTAAATTTGATGGTTTTACAACTCAAATTCTATTGTGTCTGCTGTAATCTAGAATACATTACCATGTAAACTTTATATATGGCTTGGCTCACTCGTCTGAGAAAAAAGCTCTTGATAGAGCTTGGCTCAGCTCTGCCAAAACGTTGTCCATGATATACTTGGAGTCTTGGACTAAGAGCTCTTCGTAACTATGCAAGTCCTTCCCAGAGAAACCCTCTACAAACTTTCTGCCTGACTGGTTATTAATTGCTGTGGTGTCATTTTATCTATCAAATATAATTTGTTTGTATTTTCACCTTGTCAGATAAACAATGAAGCCGCAGTTCTTGGCTTTGTTGGTGCTCCTTTCACCTTGGCGTCGTATGTGGTTGAAGGTGGTTCATCGAAGCACTTCTCAAAAATAAAAAGACTAGCTTTTTCACAACCCAAGGTACATCATGTGGTCACTCATTTTACTATTTTTATTAGAATGCAAAATATAATATTCTATAATATATGCAATTTAAGAATGCATGGGCCAGGTCAGAACACAGGGATTTTCTTTGGATGTTAAGGTTTCTCATTCTCAATTGACATTCATTTCTTTGTCTTATAGGTCCTACACGCACTCCTCCAAAAATTTACCGATTCTATGGCCAATTACATCAAATACCAAGCTGATAATGGAGCACAAGCCGTTCAAATTTTCGACTCATGGGCTACAGAACTTAGTCCCGTGGACTTTGAGGAGTTCAGTCTACCTTATCTAAAGCAAATTGTAGATTCTGTAAAGAAAACCCATCCCAACCTACCTCTTATCCTCTATGCAAGCGGGTCAGGGGGTTTGCTCGAAAGATTATCTTTAACGGGTGTTGATGTTGTAAGTTTGGACTGGACAGTCGACATGGCTGAGGGAAGAAGACGAATAGGGTCCAACATAGCAGTCCAAGGTAACATAGACCCAGGAGTTCTTTTTGGATCAAAAGAGTTTATTACAAATCGGATCAATGAGACGGTTAGGAAAGCAGGCAAAAGTAAACATATATTGAATCTTGGACATGGAATAGTGGTTGGTACACCCGAGGAAAATGTAGCCCATTTCTTTGAGGTTGCCAAAAGTATCAGATACTAAGTAAAGAGAGAAATGTAATATCCATGGTCATTTCTGTGTTGTAAGTTCTTGCTCAAAATGTTGAAATTTTTTGTGGAATTTTGTCCTTTGTAATTGTTGTTTAATTTTATCAGCGAGGGATTTATCTTTAATTAAGTAATTCCTTCAGTTTCTATGAACTTAACCTCTTTAAAGGTAGGGCAACAGAGGGAAACTAGCTCTTGAGCTAAGTAGTTCCTCGGGTTCGGGCTATATAAGTTTAGGGTCTCTCTAATCGTAAATAATTCGGAGAAGAATAAGAACAAGATATTTCATTAAGAACTCAACTTGTTTTATTCAAAGGGGAACTGTAACAATACAAGTACAGAGAGTAGCATAGAATGCTTCTTCATAGACTAGAAACATTTGCAGGCGGTAAAAATACATTAAATTCTATAATTGAACGAACATCGGTGACTTAGTCAAGTCAATTATATCAGAAGGTCTCTTCTTTTTACGAAAATAATGAACAATAGAGTTTGGTGAAGGAGTCAACAAACTTATTACCTCAACTTCAGGAGACGAATCAAAACTTTTGGAGGAAGAAGGTGGTTGATCGTTATCAGTAACTTTAGGAGTTTCCGATTGAAGTTTACTTCTCTCTTCGTCCACCAGAAAACGATCTCTATCTTCATCTATTACTGCTGTTTTACTAATACTAGATAATGGGGTTCCCACAGGTGAATCAACTAAAGAATACGAACGTCCACATTCTTCATCATGCTTCTGAGTGAAGGAACCCGCTAGACGTCCGAAACGATCTTCACTAGAGAGAGAAAGATTACGGTTCATCAATGGTGATTGATTGTCAAAACCAGTATCCGGTATCTCATTATCTTCTTCACTTGGAGAATTTGGGTGTCTTAAACAGTCATCCTTGGTCCATTTTTCCCAATCATGATAAATATTTTGATCGACAGCAGCAGTATTATCAACTGATGTATTGATCAATCTTTCACTAATATGTTCATTACTATTGCCACTTCCATCATCTTTATCTTCCTCCTCTTCTTCGGCTTCATTCTCATCAAATAATTGGTTGCCTTCAATATAGCATGGAAGTTCATCCATAGCACAAACTTGGACTTTCATTTGCTTCGGCAAACTTGGGCAACCAGCACAGTGGCTAGTATATTTTGTCGAGAAGAAGTTCACAATGAGCTTCAAGCTGGTGCAGAAAAGCAACCATTTTAACAAATGATTCAATTTAGGTTAAACTCCCTCGCAAGATAAAACAATGCAATTAAAGCAAGGTGGTCTGCCATTCTGAAACATTTTACCTTTGCCATGGCGGAAGTGTAAGCATTGTGTAAGCAAGTTTGATATGCTTGGCAATTCCAGAAAAGGATGTGAAACTTGCAGCTGCCTTCCTTACCGCCAAAGACTCTCTTGGGTGCTGCCAAGCCCATTCAAACTGCAGTTTTTCGGTTGACATAAGTAGTTTAGAATACGATAATTAAGCCCTGAAGCCTAAAACTTAAAGATAAAAAGAAAACATTACGAACCAAGTGAACTCTATTATCGAATACCTTTATATCTTCAAACAAAAACATCCGTCGAGAACTTACGGAAGCTAATTAGACCCTAAACCCTAAAACTTCCTTTGTAGTTGATAAAGAACAGGATTAGGCCAAATCCTGAAGTGAATCAGGCTCTAAAAAATGTGATTAAAACACCTACGTCTTAAGATAAATTACCTGAAGTGCAGATACGTTTGTTGGGAAGCCGTATATGCATAATACCATTTCCCATGGTCGCTTTCTTTTCGTACGCCATGCACCACTAGTCATTTCACCATTGTGTTGCTTAATCCTTCGGCAAGGATTCACTGTAAACCTACATTTACCCACAATTTAAAAAGAAATAATAATGTTATTGCAACACCACTTATACGAATAATATGAAGAAAAAAGAAACGAATTATTTTCGTTCTAATACCCCCATATACTTTTACACTCTGTTTACACCCTAATTTGGTGCACATATGGAGATGATCCAAAGACTGATTTTTTGGGGCAGGACAATCTCATCCAGGTTATAACATCATGAACTGATGAACTTTAAAGTTTTCTAAATCATATTTTTTCTTTCTGAAGAAGGCACCATACTTTAAGGTGTATGAATCCGTGTCTCGAACCCTAGACCTAGAAGGTGGAAACCTACTTGGTAAGTCCTTTCCAGCCAAGAGTTGTTAACTAAATCATCTATTTTACCTCATAAACACAATCAATTGATGTGCTAAAAGCTTTTAGAACAATGTAATTTCGTGTGAGGTTGATCTAGATACTGAATCAATATTCTCCTAACTACTAAAGTGATTCAAGATCCTACAAATTATAAATCAGTTCTGGATCTTGAATCTGGGATCACTAAAATCATAAATGCCCAAGATTTATCTGTAGCGGGGAGTCAGATATGAATCAGAAAATTACAAACAGAGGGTTTAATCTGAAGCTAATAGAGTTAATCCCTAATTTGGGGATTGAAATTTTCATGTAAAGATGTTAAAAATTGAAACTTGATATGAAAGAGGGATGGGTTACCCAATATAAGTGTGGCCTTTGAATCTAGGGCACAAGGAGCAAAGTAGGTAACAGGCGAAGAATCCTTTCTGGTCTCCTTCTTTATCAATTTCTTCAGTTCCTTCTCCTTCTTTATCTATTTCTGATCTTTCCTCCGTTCGTTCTTTCCTCTTCCTCATTTCTCTCGCTCTACCTCTCCCCCTCTCTCTCTCTCTCTTAAATTGACGGCATAATTCGACCGTTGGATACTTTGGTAATTTTGAATTTAAATTACGAGTTTACCCATCTGACTATCTGAAGAGCTTTCACTTAAGGGGTCGGGTGAATCCTCTCCAGTTGTTTTTAAATGTATCTCGCTCTACTTCCTCAAGAGAAACCCTAGTTCCAAATGAAGTAGGCTACATGCTCCATTTGAGCTACTTCACGAACTTGACCGAAAGAAAAGAACTAATGACCAGTAGCAATTTGATATGGGCCTTCAGTTCTTCAATAACCAAGCTTTAAAGAAACTCGGAATATAGCAGTGAATTGAAAGATAAAAACTACTTCGAGGGTAGCAACCTCCTAAACAAGCTTTTGAATAAATTGATCGTAATCTTTTTATTGATTATGATTCTCTTTTATAGTGATCACCTTTAGTCAAACACTAGCTCCTAGATACAAGGAAGACTACTAACTACTTTGACTAATTCAAACAAGAAACACCTAGACTGAAACAAATAACTACTTTGACTTATTCAAATAAGAAATACTAGACTAGTAAATAACTTAGGCACGTATCAATGCGTTCTGCTCGAAATTAACCTTGTCCCCAAGGTTAAGATCTGGAAATCGACGCTTCATATCCAGAAGTCGCTCCCATGTGGCATCGTCTGCTGAAGTTCCTTCCCACTGGACCAAAATTTCAGTAATATCTCGCCTACCTTTGCGAGCTATGCGCCTATTCAATATCCGAGAAGGTTTAGGCTCCAAAATACCCTCATCTGTAACTTGAGGAAGAGAAATTTGTGGCACGTTATGGTTACCTAACTTGGGCTTCAGTTGGGAAACATGAAATACATTATGTATTTGGGCTGAGCGTGGCAAGTCGAGCTTGTAAGCTACTGTCCCAATCCTTTCCAAAACCTCGAAAGGACCAAAAAATCTGGGTGAGAGCTTAAGGGACTTCCGAACAGCTACAGAACTCTGACGGTAAGGTTGGAGTCTTAAATACACCCAATCTCCTACTTCAAAGACACGTTCTGACCTCTTCTGATCAGCAAAGAATTTCATTCGATTTTGGGCTTCAAGTAGATTCTGACGTAACAACTTAAGAACGGAATCACGATCCCGTAGTTGCTCATCCAATAGAGGTAAATTACTAGAGCCATCAACATAAGAAAGTAATGTTGGTGGTTTATAGCCGTAAACAACTTCAAATGGGGAGAATCCTGTAGAAGAATTAACATTTGTATTGTGCCAATACTCTGCCAGTGTAAGGAATTTAAACCATTCTTTAGGTTTGAGGCTAGCAAAACATCGGAGATACGATTCAAGACAACGGTTGGCCACTTCTGTTTGACCATCAGATTGAGGGTGATATGCAGAGCTTAAACTCAAGCTAGTCCCTTGTAATTTGAAACATTGCTGCCAAAATTCACTAAGGAATATTCGGTCTCTGTCACTCACAATAGTTTTTGGCATGCCATGGTATTTAAAAACATAATCAAAGAAAGCATGAGCAACCGACTTCGCTGTATAAGGGTGAGTCAAAGCAATAAAGTGAGCGTATTTTGATAACCTGTCCACCACTACCAAAATAACATCTTTACCTCCTGATTTAGGCAAACCATCAATGAAGTCAAGTGAAATGTCGGTCCAGATTTTGTGTGGAACTGGAAGAGGTTGGAGAAGTCCAGCAGGTTTCCTGTTTTCACTTTTATTTCTTTGACAAACTTCACATTCCTGGATATACTTCCGTATAAAAGAACACATGTTATTCCAAAAAAAATTCTGTTTGATTCGACGCCATGTTTGATGGAAACCCGAATGGCCACCAATGGGGCTAGAGTGTAACTCTTTCAAAACAGCTTCTCTAAAGGTTGAATCAGTTCCCACATATAGTCTCCCTTTATATAATAACCGACCATTAACAACAGAAAATTTCAGAGAATCTAATGTTCCATTCTGATAAGCTTCAAGTTTAGATTTAATATCAGGATCTAGGCGGGCCAGTTGATCAAACTCATGAATCCACCTTGGTTCCATATGAGATAGGACGTGCAAGTTTAAGTCTTGATCACGCCTAGATAATGCATCAGCTGCTGAATTTTGAGACCCCTTACGAAACTCGATCTTATAATCGTAACCAAGGAGTTTAGATAACCATTTTTGTTGTAAAGGAGTACCAACTCGTTGTTCCAACAAATATTTCAAGCTATGGTGGTCTGTCCTCACCACAAAACAGCTACCAAGCAAGTATGGTCGCCACTTTTGAACTGAAAGAATTAAAGCTAATAATTCTTTTTCATAAGTGGAGAGGTGAAGATGCTTACCGCGAAGTTCTTGGCTAAAGTAGGCTAGAGGGCGACCAGATTGCATTAGAACAGCACCAACTCCGAATCCAGAAGCATCACATTCGATAACAAATTCTTTCTTGAAATCAGGAAGGGCAAGAACGGTGGACTGGTCATGGATTTCTTGAGTTCATCGAAAGCTATCTTTGAATGATCGGTCCAAAGAAAAGCTCCCTTTTTTAGCATATTGGTCAGAGGTGCTGCAATTTCACCGTACCCTTTAATGAATTTTCGATAATATCCTGTCAACCCTAAGAAACCTCGTAATGATTTCAGTGTCGTTGGCAAGGGCCAATGAAGGATGGATTCAACCTTCTTTTGATCAACTGCTACTCCATGTGCTGATATTACATGTCCCAAATAATCAACTTCCGAACTCCCAAAATGACATTTTGACATTTTAGCGTGAAGCTTGTGTTTTTGGAGTAGTTGTAGAGTCTGTTTGAGATGATTTATGTGTTCTATCTCTGATGAACTATAAACCAAAATATCATCAAAAAATACTAATATAAACTTTCTCAAGAAAGGTCGAAATACCTCATTCATAAGACTTTGGAAGGTGGATGGAGCGTTAGTGAGACCGAAAGGCATCACTAAAAATTCATAGTGACCATCATGTGTTCGGAATGCCATCTTTGGAATGTCCTCTTTAGCCACACGAATCTGATGGAATCCCGATCTTAAATCCAACTTGGAAAAAATAACAGCACCATGGAGCTCATCAAGCAACTCGTCCACTACAGGTATAGGATATCTATCCTTAATAGTTGCACTGTTTAAAGCCCTATAATCGACACACAATCTCCAACTCCCGTCGTGTTTGCGCACCAATAAAACTGGAGAAGAAAATGGGCTGCGACTTGGTCTTATGATACCTTCATGTAACATCTCTTTGACGATGCGTTCAATCTCTCTTTTCTGAAGTAAAGGGTATCTATATGGTCTAACATTTGTTGGGGCTGTTCCCGGGAAAAGCGGGATGCAATGATCATGTGATCGGCTTGGCGGTAGTCCGGTAGGAGGGGAAAACACATCAGAAAATTCAGTAAGGACTGCCTTAATTCGAGGAGGAGGATCTACTGTTTTTCCAAGTGTACAAGTTTGAGAGATGTGTAGTAATAACCCAGGTGGAGTGGATTTGATTGCCTGTTGTAATTGAGGGCAGGAAAGGAGAGATATCTCCTTAGTCAACACACCTTCGAATTTAACCGGAACACCTTCCTTGATATATTGCATCTGCATCTTAGAAAAGTCCCACAGAATGGGCCCCAAAGTTTTGAGCCAACTCGTGCCCAATACTGCATCATAACCCCCAAGAGAGAGGAGGAAAAAATCAAGTTTGAGTGGAGTCCCCTGTATATCTAATGGAACATCATAACATTTTCCTTCACTAGACAATTTATCACCATTAGCCACCATAACATCAAAACGGGAATTAGCATAAACATGAATACCAACCTTATATGCAATTAGTGGATCTAAAAAGTTATGCGTTGAACCTGAATCAATAAGGATATAGATTGGCTTGTTGTATAAGATTCCAGTAACTCTCATCGTTTGAGGTGATTCAGTCCCTTCAATAGCATGAAGGGATATCTCAGGGGGCATCTCATCACTATCTTCAGGTGAGCAATCCATATCTTCATCACTGTTATTGTCGCCTTCCATAAGAAATAAAGTAACAGATTTACAACGATGACCGGGTTTAAACTTTTCATCGCAGTTGTAACAAAGTCCTTTGTCCCTTCTAGCCTTCATTTCCTCATATGATAATCTTTTCGTCTTTGGTTGAATATTGGGTGGCTTAACTGTAAGTGTTTTTCGCTCCTTTGTGTACAGTTTTTCTTGTAATCGAGCGAGACCGATTGCATCCTTTAAGGAGTCTGGTCGAAAAGACTTGACCATCAACTTAATTTCATCTTTAAGGCCACTTATAAACATACGAGTGAGGTATTTATCCGGAAGACCATCCACCCGTTGGGCCAAATTTTCAAACTGAGATTGGTAGGCAGCAACAGTAGTAGTTTGACAGAGTTTAGACAACTCTCCTTCTGGATCTTCATACTCTGTAGGACCAAATCTTTTCTCAAGAGCTGGTATAAAAGAAGCCCAATCATTAAGTTCACCAGCATGTTGTAAATAGTGATAATATTGTAGGGCTGCTCCTTTCAAGTGAAAGGACGCAAAAACCAAACGTTGTGCTATAGGTATCTGATGCAATATAAAGTACTGATTTGCTAGTAGAATCCAACCAGAGGGATCCTCACTTCCATCATAAGTATACAGATCAACCCTTGGTCCTTTGCTATGTAGTCCGACGGAGTCAAAAGATGTGGATTTGCTGGTCGTGGACCCAATTGAGTGATCTCTCTTCTCAATTACTGAACTTCTGGAGTTCTTTTCTACTGCTAGATTAATCGCAGCAAGTTGCTGCTTAATCTCCTGCATAAAACTATTATTTTGATTGTCGAGTTGCTGAATTTTCTCACCTTGTTTAGCCAAAGCATCTGACAACTCTCGAAAACGAGTTTTTGGAACATCTGGATCTGCCATAGGTCGCAGAATCTAGGCTCTGGTACCACTGATATGGGCCTTCAGTTCTTCAATAACCAAGCTTTAAAGAAACTCGGAATATAGCAGTGAATTGAAAGATAAAAACTACTTCGAGGGTAGCAACCTCCTAAACAAGCTTTTGAATAAATTGATCGTAATCTTTTTATTGATTATGATTCTCTTTTATAGTGATCACCTTTAGTCAAACACTAGTTCCTAGATACAAGGAAGACTACGAACTACTTTGACTAATTCAAACAAGAAACACCTAGACTGAAACAAATAACTACTTTGACTTATTCAAATAAGAAATACTAGACTAGTAAATAACTTAGGCACGTATCACAATTCTCCCCTTTAGAGATTAAAATGAGAAATTTAGGGTTAGGGTTTGTCTGGATCTTGGTGATGTTGAATAAGGAGATAAGAATAAACAGAAATTGAGAGGAAAAAGAAGAGAGAAGAGGAGATGATGCTGTATTAAGACAGCAAATGATAGAGTTTAGGGGTGGGAATTCTACCCGAAAGCCCGATACCCGTCACGTTTACCCGCGCCCGACAATGTCCATGGACGCCCGCGCCCGAAGATGGGTACTACCCGCCCAGCCCGATGATTTTTCGTGGGCGGGCTCGGGTGAAAAGCTCTGCCCGCCACCCCGCCCATACCCGAGCCCGATATGCTCACCCGACGGGTGCCTATAGATGCCAATCACTTTGAGTGTCGATTATATTTCACTATAAAGCCCAAAGTAGATTTAAGGTTTCTCCCAAGATATATAAACTACACATTGAAGCAACCCTAATAGTTTACCACATTGAATTTGAAAAATTCGGTAGCATAGAGAGAGAAAAAGAATCTACGTTGTCTCTCTAGCCGTTTCTCTCTTATTTACTAGACCTTCTTGTGCCAACCTTCTTCTCTATAAATAAGTTATTGGGTACATCTTCCATCTCTATGTAGTGGTCAAATTTTAAGATTATTTTGATGTGAAGGAAGAACAAAGAAGAACTAATGAAACATACAAAGACAAGAAAAAAAGTGGAAGACAACTAAGTCTCATGTTTGCATATATAGATCTATATCAGTTGTTGATTTCTTATGTTACGGAATCTGAGTATTTCTTTCATTCTTGATTTATAAGTTTTGTAAAGATTTGGTATCAATTTGTTTAGAGAAGCTTATTTGAACAATATCAAATTTCTAGAGTTTTCTGATCAGGTAGAAAAATATCAGATAAAGAAACCCGATGCCCGATTTGCCCGAAGCCCGACTTGCCCGATGCTTTAGTGGGCATGGGCGGGCTTTGATCACAGGAGATTTCAGAAATGCCCGCTCGAATCCGCCCGAGAACCCGAGTGGACAGAGGAGAAACTTACCCGATCCGCCCGAGCCCGACTCAGAATTACCCGCGGGTGCCCATACCCGCCCGATTCCCACCCCTAATAGAGTTAAACAAGGGGGAATTAATGAAACCCCCACCTTTTCAATATGCAGATTACTGAAACCCCCACCTTTCAATTATAATTACAAAAACCCCGACCTTTTTGAACTTTTCCGTCACATTTAACGGGGTAGGGCCGTTAGTGAGGTGGAATGACGAAAATATCCATTGGTTAAACAAGCTCCCACGTTTCTGAAATAAAAAACTGAGCGTCTTCGAAAAAATTATGGGGGCACTAATAACCGACTTTATCTTCCCTCTCCCAAACAGCAAACCCACCTTTTCATTCTTTACCACCGAGGACATTTTGGGAGCAAAAACCGAGCTACCACAGAGCAAATTTTGGGAGCAAAAACCGAGCAGAGGTAAGACTTCTTGTGCTTGATCAAGTTAGGGTTACTCGAAGTATGAATCTTGTTGGCTAAATCGATTTCTGAAGCAACTATGATACGTGGGTTTTAGGGTTTTAAATGATTGACTTCGAGGTTGTGTTCAAATTGGGGTTAACTTTTACGAGATCAGTGAAATGTTAGAGTTTTTTCCCTTGATAATTTCAGTGAGTGTGAGACTAATGAAATTCTGGATCTGTCTTTGAGTTATTGGTTTAGTTTCTTATTGCATTTTGTGGCAAATGGTCGTGTTCCTTTGTATCAATTTCCTCAGGAAAATCGTTAGTACAAACCGAGAGAAAGGAAGCACTCTAAGTACCATGCTCTAAGAAGCATTTAGAATGGGAAAACTCTTTTAGGTGCTTTTGTATTAATTTCTTTTCTGTTGATCATCCTAAAGTAATTATGTAGTATTCATTTTCAATTACTTTATCAAGCTCTTAATCTTGGAATCAAGTAAATACTTTCTCTCTCTTTGAATATCCAGCTTCCATGTGATTAGTGATGGCATTTAACATCTAAAGTTTTAGTTTTGAGCCAGTAATTAGGATTTCACTATGAAAGTTTTGAATTAAATATATATGTTTTCAATAACTGATATACAATTAACAAATCCAATGACATCTAACCTAGCAAAAAAGTTTTCAGGACTAGGGTTTAGTTGGGTACCCATTTTTATTAATTAGAATTGGATTATGTGTTGGTAAATCATAGATTTTCAGTGAAATTTGTTAAAGTTCTGAATTTGATATGCAATGCTTCAACAGTTGATATACAATAATTATTATAACTATACAAATACTATGATATTTAACCTAATTGGATCAGATTCCATTTTTAATAATTGGAGTTGGATTATTTATTGACAGATTCTAAAGAGAATTTCGTACAATTTTCAGTTTGATACGTGTCAAATGATATCTAACTTATGAATAAAATTAAATGTAAGGTACCTTTCATATCTTCCGACGACCTTATGAGCTCGTCGAACAAAATGTAAGTTACCCTTTCTTTTTTTTGATTTGTGATGTATGTTTCATGTCAGAATATGTTTATTAACATACTTGACTGACAGGAACCCAATTGGGGGTAAAGGTACTCGTAAGCGAATGGCTGAAACACCTCCACTGTCAGCAACACTAAGTAATCGATTTTCTTCACATTCTCTAATTTCGTTATAGTATTGTTTTATGAGATTGTTTGAAAATGATTGTATTTGTCTTGTAATAAGTGGTGCTACTACTGTCAGCAACGCACCGTTAACCATTGATGACTATACAGTAGATGATCCTTTTGATCCTATACCCGTATTTTTTGAGGTTGAAATTGATCCGGTAATTAACAATGTTGTGGGATTAGATGATATTTGTGTTGAAGAGGAAGATGAAGATACCTATTGGGATGAACATGGATTTTTGGGTGAGGGCCATGAAGAAGAACCTGATGTGGATGCTGGAGATGAACCAGAAGACGAAGGGGCTATGGAGAATGATAATCCTTCTACCCAACAACCTCCACTGTATTTTGATCAAGCAAAAGAAGATGAAGAGTTTGGTCAATTTGTTCAGGACACTGAGGTGTTGGAAGACTTCGAAGTGGAGTTCAATGATGAAAGTCAAGTCCCCCTTGAATTTAAAAAAGGTATGGTTTTCTCATCTGTTGGCGTATTTAGAAAGATGGCTAAAAGATATGTTGTTTTGAATAAATTTGAAATGAGACTTCCAAGGAGCGAAGGTGATAGGATAAAGTGTGTTTGTATTGGAAAACCCAAACCTAATCATGGTGTTCATGAAGTTAATGATGTCAAACTTTGTCCATGGTATATGTATGCGTCTGAAGTTCAAGGTACAAAGACAATGAAAGTCAAGAGAGTACATAATGAGCATACATGTGGAAAAAGGATTAGTTTGAAAAATAGTAGTGCCTCTTATGTGTTTTGTGCAGATGCCGTAGAAAAACATGCAAGGAAGAACCCGTCTGGTTTTAGTTCGGTAGATGTACAAAACTATATATGGAGGCATTTCAAAGTCAAAATAGATTACATGAAAAGTTATAGAGCTGGGTGTCTTCTTAAAGATAGGATTTTCGGAAGTTTTGAACAGTCATTTGTTATGATACCAGTATTGTGTGAAAAAAATTCTAGAAACAAATCCTGGTAGTATTGCACAATATGGTATAGATATGGTAACTAGGCAGTTCAAGTATTGTTTCGTTGCATATCAATCTTCACTGAATGGATTCAGGAACTTTTGCAGACCTATAATAGGTCTAGACGGATGTTTTCTGAAAGGTAGGTATGGTGGGACTTTGTTGGCAGCCATCGCATTAGATGCAATAGGGGGTTTGTACCCGTTGGCGATTATGGTTTGTGATGTAGAGAATGAAGCCAACTGGACTTCTTTTCTTGAAATACTGAAGCTGCATTTGATGTTGTCGGGAAAAAGTATTACATTTATGAGCGACAGAGGAAAAGGCCTTCTATCAGCAGTAGAGAAAGTGTTTCCTGAAGCTTGCTCTAGATTTTGCTTACGCCATTTCTTTGCAAACTTTAGGAAGTATTGTAAGGATTCTTCCGTGTAGAGTCTTATGTGGAGGGCCGGAGTAGCACACAAAGAGGTAAATTTCGAAAAGTACATTACTAAGATTTGAGAGTTGAACTAAAAGCATATGACTACTTGATGAAGGAATCGAAGTATACTTGGGCTCGAGCATTCTA
Organism: Eschscholzia californica; assembly: GCF_041429995.1. Classification (NCBI taxonomy): domain Eukaryota; kingdom Viridiplantae; phylum Streptophyta; class Magnoliopsida; order Ranunculales; family Papaveraceae; genus Eschscholzia; species Eschscholzia californica. Next base: position 36,288,037 of record NW_028238420.1, on the reverse strand, counting down.
TGACAAAGATTCAGAGTCCGAGCATACAACCAATGGTATGAGCGAGTCCTTTAATAGTTGGGTAAAATTGTTGAGGGACAAACCGATATGTGTGTTATTCATCAAACATAACCAAATGCTTAGGGTTATGCATACACATAGGAAAGAAAAAAGTAACAACTGGATCAATGATTAGTTGGTCCCGAGGATGCAAAAAGAAGTGGAGTTAATGGAATCTACAGTTTGCCTGTACACTGTTGATTGGGCTAACTTGAATGAGTCTGAAGTGAAATTGACCAACTCTGAAAAGTGTTGGACAGTCAATTTAGTCGACATGACTTGCACTTGTGGACAGTGGCAACTGAGAAAGTTTGTTTGTGTTCATGCTATATGTGCTACAATGGATATTGGTGGTGCAGTATATGAAAAGTATGGTTTCCTACTTATTTATACTTATGTTTATCCTTTATGTAGATGTAGATTTATATCTCACATTTGTTTATCTTTTATGTAGCATGTGTAGTGCACTATATAGATGTGGGGCATACAAAAATTCATATGAAGGAAGTATACATCCAATTGGTGATTCTACTGAGTGGGTAAAGGTATGGTTTAATGTTAAATGTGCTTTTTTAATATTTGCTTTGTTGTTTTAAAGACTTTTGTTTTTTTCAATGAATTTTGTTGTTTAATGTGGGGGACTCTTTTATGTGCATGAATGCCTTGTATTGTGATGTTTATTACGTTATGCAACTAGGTTTTCTTCCTTTATAAAGAGGTTAGGGTTTCTAGTTTCTTATTCTATCCTATTTTGAATATGCAGCCTACCACTGAAACAGTCAATGCACCTCCATTGAGGAGACAACCGGATAGACCAAAGGTGAATAGGTATAGGTCTGCCGGAGAACCAAATCAAACGCCAACAAGCCAACTCAGGAAGTGTTCAAGATGCAAGGAGCCTGGTCATAATGTCAGGAGCTGTAAAGGGGGTGCTGTCGGAAGTAACTCAAAAAAGAGTACAACACCCGTAATAGGGAATCCTTCACAAGTTGGAGAGTCTGCAACTCCAACTCAATCTGTAGATCATGCTTCACAATCACGGGAAACAGGTACTCCTAGGGCATCAACACCAGCACGGTCTCTGAATGAATTAGCAGCATTACGGGCGTCAGCAGCAGTAGCAGCATCACGGGCATCTAACAAGGATAAAGGTAAGGCAAAAGTGGGCCCTCAAGTGTCTGTTACACAGACAATAGGAGATGCAGGTGTCATCAGCAACAACAACTTTACATTTCACTTTTAGTTTATGTTGATTTTTATGGTAGTTTTCTGTTGAATCGGTGTTAGTTTTTTATCGGATGGATGTTTGTGAAATGAATGGATGTTAGATTTTAAAGAAATGGATGAATGTTAGATTTTTATGGTAGTTTAATGATTGGAATGGTATGTACTCTTTTTTTATGAATATCATCTTTTTTAATAAGAACACACATACAAATAAGAACTACAACTACTAAAAGACATAAAATGAAATTACAAGTAGGCACTAAAACTTAAATTTAAAACCTAAAAGACATAACTACCACAATAAGAACTACAACTACTAAAAGACATAAAATGAAATTACAAGTAGACATTAAAACTTAAATTGAAAACCTAAAAGACATAACTACCACAATAGACATTAAAACCTAAATTTAAGTTTTTGTGCAACTCCTTAGCATATATCATCTAATGTGATATCTAATTTGGACTTGTTTTTCTTCGATATAACATCGGACAACCAGAGAAATTTGTCACATTCTAAACATTTCAAAAATGGAATACCATCGTTGGGAACTTTCTGTGAAATCAACAACTTCATCCTACCTTTACATCCATTTTTCTCACATGGATATAAATTCTAAGGACAATGCTTGAGAAAGTGGTTTTGTTCTCCACAACCATGACAACCACTTTGAAATATCGATTTTTTTGACGAAGACGACAAAGTAACTTTTTTGAGTTCATTCTTGAACCACCAAAATTTAACGCATTCGGGAAATTGGCAAGTAAGAAATTTTTCACCAAATGAATTAGGTTTGCCGGATACCATCATTTTCCTAATTCCATTGCAATTGTCGTTTGTGCATCTAGAATACATCCATGAACAGTCTAACACCGAATGTCCTTGTTGATCGCAAAGTTGACAAATAACCTAAACATAGTGAATATTGAAAAATCAGTAATTATATAAATCAATTAAAAGAACTAAAGTAAAAAAAAACTACCTCTTGTTGTGATCTTGCATTTTGATACACATTTGATGAACTTGAAGAAGCCATTAAATAACTAAAGTAAAACTTGTTGATGGAAGGGGTGAAGTTTATATAGTGGTCTCAAACTTGGGTTTAAATAGAAAAAAAATTGCATAAAAAGGAGCAAAAAATAGCCAAAAAGTGGTCAAAAGGTGGGGGTTTTAGCAGGTGTATTTAGAAAAGGTGGGAGTTTTAGTAAGAGGACAAGTCTGTTTAGAAAAGGTGAGGGTTTCAGTAAGTGTATTAGAAAAGGTGGGGGTTTTAGTAAGTTTATTAAGAAAAGGTGGTGGTTTTAGTATGAGGGGTAACAAAGTAATATTTAAAAGTATAAAGTTAAATCTAACAGAATTTTTAAAAAGGTGGGGGTTTTTGTAATTATAAATGAAAGGTGGGGGTTTCAGTAATCTGCATTATGAAAAGGTGGGGGTTTCAGTAATTGCCCCTTATCGAATCTGATGATGGTAACACATGCTCGACATTGTAATGGTCTCATAATGCTCACAAACTAGTTTGAACTATAAGTGTACGCTCATGCCACTACAAAAACACGTCACTTTTATAACGGCTAAAGCCGTTACAACAGCTCGGAAAGCCGTTATAAAAAGCTTTTTATAACGGCCAAGAACCGTTATATAAAATAAATGGGCCGTTATAAAAAGTCCCGTTGCAAATACAGTTGTAACGGCTTTAGGCCGTTACAGTTACTCTTTTTATCACGGCTTGGTGTGGGAGAGCCGTTATAAAAAGGCTCACCAAACTGGCGGGAATTTTGGTGGCGGCAAATGAGAAGGGTAATTTGTAACGGCAAATTTTAATAAAACTGTTATATATGCTGTCTCTTGTAACGGATCTTTTGAAAGAAGCCGTTATAAATGCCACCTTTTGTAACGGCTTTGTCCAAAAAGGCCGTTATAAATGACTGATTTGAAAAAAAAAAATTCAAAAGCTCTGGAATCCCGCTAGCAAAATATTGCAGCTTTTACTGATGACCCTGTTTATAATTCAGAAAACCAAAACAAAGCAGACATCTCAAGCTAACCACACAATAAATAAAACGAAACAACTCATATTGATTGATAGTAACACAAGTTTCAACTCATCCCTTCACATGATTCGATCCAACCCAAACATACTACACAAAAAATCAAAATCTCACACGCTTATCCCTTCACATGTTACATTCAAATCATCAGCAGGAGTTAGACCACTTCGTACCCCGACCTTGTATAGCTCCACATTGCATCATCTTTAACTCATATAACTGTTATAAGAGTTACAACACGTATTCAACTCAATAGATCGAAAGTTATAGTCTAAAACCCAAAACTAATACACAAATTAGATTCAAAACCCACAATTAGAAGAAGATCAAATGAAATTTAAACAAACGACAACCCAACTCAGAACAGCAACCTAAACCTAGAAGTTCATTAAAACATAAATCAGATTCGACAAATATAAACAAACGACAACGGAAGATTAAACCAACTCCTTCTTGAATCAGCGTTTTATCTTCTTCAATCTAAACCTTCAAATCTCTCTCTCACTCAGGCTTGTGTCATGACTTTCCTTTTTGTAATAACTGTTTGATTTATATCTAAATTGTTTGTTATAACTGATCAAATTAGTTTATGTGTATTTCAACTAGTTTATAATCCCTTGAAAGGTAAGCAATGTGGTACACAACAAACTTAATCTTAATTTGCTTATAAGTACTCAAGCATTGCCACATTACGTAAAAATATCTTCACAAACCTCAGCCAGAGAAGCCACTCTTTCAAGTCGTTCCTGACAAAATCTTGTGAATGATCGATGTTTGGAGCAGCATGAAAGTTATCTCCACTACTCTTGTTGCCTCTTCCCTGTGGAGAGAGAATGGTTATTCTAGTTAGTCAATCATCACAGAAATAAGCAATCTTAGACATCTGAAATGCATGTATAACTTCAGGTGGAGATAGGTAAAGGATGAGCAAGCATTCATGAAAATTAACAGTGCATCACCATGTTGTCCAAGAACTATTTGTTAATGTACAACTTGTATTCCTGTCAGACGCAGAAGAGGATCAATAATAATGCAAAATTTGATACATAATCTATTCATAACTTGCCCCCTGTAGATAAAGAAACTAGAAATTTTGATCAAGTTTACGCATACATAAACAACTAGGTCAGATATCTGAAATACTTGACAATGTAAAGCTGGAGTAAGACACTAACGTGGTTTTGCTATGTCGGTAACTCATTAAGGATTAAACTAGTTCTTTTAGTCCTTAATTGCAGCCCAACCGAGTTAAATTTCAGATGTTCATATGGTGGATATGGAGTTCTAGAATGACTAAGGCCTCTAATTGATGACCTTTAGTAGAACAGAAATCGGCAAAAATCTATCACCAATTTTTTTCTTAAACCAAATTGCAAGAAAATAGTTATCCACTTCAAAAACTCTATTGCCCGGACAATGTGGGATGGTACTAAACTACTAATGTAATCCTTCATTTATCCCTATATAAGATTCTTTTATATCGACTCAAAAGTCATTATATTAGTGCATGACAGAGGTACATCATAACTACTATCACAAAGATAACTTTTGTCTTTGTGGCTATATAAAAACCCTTAAAAAGACCCTACCGGACATGAGCTCTTCAAATGTGAACGACCAAATACAAACTTCATTACAATTTAGAAAATTGTACTAGTATCTCTAAAAATAGATAAATCTACTACAGGACTATAAGCCTTTCTCTGAAATTTCACCCGGTTGGGAAGGAGAAAGTAAAGTAGTAATGAAAGTCACCATACATCAACATAAAGTAGTAATGAAAGTTACCATACATCAACAGAAATCTGGCAAGGAAGAAAGAAAAGAAAAATCAGAATTACTTTGCAGATTCCGCTTTCATAGATGACCATGATTCATAGAAAATCAAGGAAGAAAGAACCAAACTTTTCTTGACATTAAAGGCACAACCAACTGAGCAAGTTTTTGAGCGGATGCACAACTAACTGAGCAAGTTTTCTGAGTGGATGACCAACCAACTCAGTAACCAACATTAGGCAGAATTTTGCTATGTTGGTCCGACCATATGCCAATTATATTGATTCATCTTCTTCTTTATACTAATTATTTCACCTCTGCTTTAGGCAGAATTTTGCATTCATGGGTTTGTAATCGAAGACTTATATGTTTATCATTAGGTGATGAATTTTTCATCAAGGTAAAACAAGGTAATCCGTGTAGTTGACCACAATGCATGACCCGAGATCTTAGATGAACAAATAGCAAGTTCGTACCTCCAGAAAGATGGGAGTAAAAAATCTTGATAATATGCGTCGATAAGTAGTTACTCTATGACCTGAGTCCAGTTTCTCTTCTACCTGCAAATTAAGTCAATTACAGGGATTAAGAAGTAGAGATGTACATCCCACATATAAAAAGAAATCGCCATTCAATAAAGTAGCCAAGACTTATATTTGCTGTTCTTTTTTTTTTAATATGAATATGAATGTCCTATTGTTTTGATGCACGCTATTTTCGCTTTCAAATTACGAAAAATAAGAGTGTGAGCTGCAATAGAAGGACAAAAAATTACAGACAGATAACCAAAATTAATTTCTACAACTCTAAAGACATATGTTATGCAACAGGTTTAAGACGATACGACATACCTCCTCTATCTCCTTTTTCTGGGAAGCTTTTGAATCTGTTGATCTCCAAGCAATATACAGCAGACGCAATCCAAAGAATGCATAAAGAACTGCATATGACCCCAAATAGAGAACAATGATAAACTAGTAATCAAAGAAAAGAAGGGTATCTAAGCTGGCCTCTGGAGCTATAACATCACACATGCCACTAAGGTTTGGTTATTCCACTAAGGTTTGGTAATATATCCAGATCTTGGATCCAACAGGGAAGAAAAGTGTTTCATGGAAAGATTTCATAAAGTGTTGAATTAACTACAAGTTAACGTCAGAAATATCATCTCATTTTTTCATGAAGTGCAAATAAACTTAAAGACAACCACCACGGAGACGAAGAACAAGGTGAAGGGTTGACTCCTTCTGGCTGTTGTAGTAATATAGAGTTTGCCTACCTTCAAGCGGTTTCCCAGCAAATATTAGTCTCTGTTGATCCAGTAGAATCCCCTCCACGTATTCAACTTTAGCTTGCACATCATCTATGGTGTCTGAACTTTCCATGAGAAAAAGAAACTATAAGATTTGATATTCCAGCAACAAAATTCCTGAGAGTTCAACCAATAAATGAAATAAGAAAAACAAAACTAATCCATGGAAAAGAAAAGCAACCATCAATGAAATATTGAAAACCTAATTTCAACCACTAATTAAGTTGAAACTTCAAACATCAAGGAAGATTCAAGGTAAAACCCTCACCAGAATCTTTATTGTTGTTGGAATCAAATAAACCCTAAAATCTTTTACAGATTTACACATCAAAGTGGTTAGAAGTTGAAGATTTCTCTATGAATTTCATCAACCTAAACCCTCATTCATATTTCAAAACCTTTGTTGTTGCTCACTTCCCATCAAAGTGGTTAGAAATTGAAGAAATAAAAAATAACTAAAGTGGTTACAGATTGACACAAGAATGAGAGAAGATCTTACCACAAATCAGAGAGAGCGAGAGAGAGAGGGAGACAACGAATGAGAGTCTGCTTTGCTTGGCTCCTTCGCTGTTGTCGATTTGTCTGATAGACTAGAGATAGAGAACAAATCAGACTCAAAGATAAAGTCGAACAGAAGCAAAGATGAGAGAGATCTTGCCAGAGTTTGAGAGAGTGAAGGAGAATGAGCTCAGACTGAAGGAGAACGACGGAGAGAACGAGTAGCAGAGTTAGAGAGAAAAAATAATGATGGAGGGTCTGTTTTCTAATTTAGGGCTTCCAACAATTATAACGGCCCACCACGCAAAAGCCGTTACAAGGTTTTGTTATAACGGTCGCAATACAAAAGAGCCGTTACAAAAAGAGTTAATTGTATCGGCAGGGCAGCCGTTATAACAAAAGTTTTAGGCGCAAATGTGTGGCGCCATTAATTCAGTTTTTGTAACGGCCTTATTTTGACGAAGGCGTTACAATAACCCAATTGTGAGCGGCAAATTACGCGACGACTCAATTAGGTTTTTTGTAACGGCTTTTTAGCATAGAGCCGTTACAAATTAGCTAAGATTTATAACAGCTGCAATGAAGCCGTGACAAAAGCTTTATTTGTAACGGCTTTCTGGGAAGCCGTTACAAATAGCCGTTACAAATGTGACGTTTTTTTGTAGTGTGCTTTGTGAGTGACGAGACATTCTGAGTAGGTTTACGAAGTTTTCGTAAAATAAAAAACCCTCACATGTTAGGCTTAAGTCTTGGTCTCTAAAGTGGGAACAATCACGATAACTACTCAGACTTGGTGTCACACGTGATATTAGGATTGAGGACGACTCGTCGTTACAGGTAGGGGTGTACTCGAGTCGAGTCGAGCCGAGTAGTAAGATGTTCAAGCTTGGTTCGTGTATTTGACTGTCGAGCTCAGCTCGAACTCGTTCGAGTAATTGTCCACTTGTTCAAGCTCGGTTCATATAAGTTTGAAAGAGCTCGAACTCGAACTCGAGCTCGCATTGTTTTAAGCTCGTTTATCAAAATAATAATGTTTAGCCTAAATGTAATTAAGGTGTGTGACCAAAATGTTTTTAAGTTTTCAACCTAACATCCAGCGAAATCAAAATTGATTTCATATAAATCACTTTCTCTAACACTCCAACCCTAATCGACTATCATTATTAACTGTTTTGTTCTTTAATCTTAAACGATCTCATAAATAAACATTTATTATTAATGTCAAAGTAATATATTATTAAATAAACATTTATTAAAAAAATATATTAATATACACATTTATAAATAAACATTTATTAAAAAAGCTTTATTGAATAACTATTTGTCAAAAAGTTTTTATTCATATAAAAAACTTTACTAACAAGCATTTAATATATTAGCATTTATTAACTAAGCATTATCAAAATACAATGAATTATATAAACATTTTGATATTTTAGTTCATAATACATTTTGTTATATAAACATTTAAAAAACTGAACATTTTAGTACATAATACATTTTTTTATATAAAAAACTTTACTAATAAGCATTTAATAGATCATCATTTATTAACTTAACACTATTAAAATATAATAAATTATATAAACATTTTTATATTTTGATATTTAAAAAATTGAACATTTAAGTAAATAATTATTATATTAAAGTTTGTTTAATAATTATTTTTTAATAAAAAATTAATTTTAATTTAAAAATGAGAGAGAACCACATTTATTCCTCGTATGTTTTCAAGGATATGAGGAAGGAGGAGAAGATAAGTTTGGATCAGGCTACATCATTTTGTAAATTAGAAATATAAATAATGTAATACTAATATAAATGATGCAATAGAATTGATCAAAGAGGTAATGGTACTTGCAAGTGTTTCAAAGCCAAATTCGTTATTTATTGTTGTATTCCCGCAAATTAGAGGAAAAATCGAGATACATAGTATGTCAAAGAAAACCAAGATGTAACTTTATTAGAAAATGATCTTGACAGTATCAAGGAGGTATAAAATTTTGATACTTCTTTTAATATCTTTATGTCCACTTTGTAGATATTGAAATCGAGATATGTTTTTCTTGACTTAAACAGTTTGAAAACTTAGCTGTGTCTTTCTTTACTATCACATACAATCAATAAAAATTTACCCATGGATAGAAGCTCTTATAAGTATCATAGTAATATATTAAATAAACATTTATTAAAAAATTATTAAATACACATTTATAAATATAAATGTATTAAAAAAAACTTTATTAAGTAAACATTTGTCGAAAGAAAAAATTTATTTGATATTTTTTAGAGTCCATAGGTATATAGTCCAAAATAATGTTCAAAAAGGGTTTAGGATCCAATCTTCCCAAAAAATAGATTTTTAGTCCTTTTACCATATAGACATAAAAACCCTCGCTTTCTAAAACATAGTCCCGTCAATGTCTCACCTTCATATTTCACGGGTTTTTTATTTGGGGGCAGAAAGAATCTGGAAAGGCAAGATTTGGACGTGATTTGGGGGTTTTTATAGGAAGTAACGGATCAAGGATATTTTCCAAAACAGATTTTGAAAATGGATATTTTCCAAAACAGATTTTCTCTCTCATCCTTTCAGATTTGGAAACCAAATCTATATATCACTTTCTCTCACTTAACTTTCAGATTTGGAAAGAGTATATTTTCTGAGATCAATTAGCGTGATTTATGGGTTAATATTCAAAACATATATATCAACTTTCTCTCACTTAACTTTCTCTCACTTAACTTTCGTTTTTACTCATACATAAATACACATCGAATACAAATTATGAAACAAGTTCGTAAATTATGTGTTATTTATGACGAGGAAACCATCGTTTGTCATGTATACAACGTAATTTATCATATGTATGTGTGGCATGTCCATTATGTACCATTGAATACTTAGATTATTTTCTAACATAAATTACTTGTTTTTTACGCGTACATGTCCATTATGTACCATAAATTATGGTAACATGTTAGGAAATGTAAATCTGAAATCATGTTTTTTGTAATAACGTATGTGATTTATCATAAATTATGTATATATAAATTATGTATATTGTATAGTAAATAACACAACCTTTGTACAACTGAAATGAAATTTTATTGAACAATAATTTGTGTTTTATTGTAAATGAAAATAACATAGTAGACTAGGTAACTTAAAAACAAACTCCGTTGGAATGTTGCCCGATCTCTCGATCCTTACTGTCTTTGGTCTTCCAGGTCTACGGCGAATCAAACATGGTAGTGTATTTGACTCTTCATTAAATGTACGTGGTTCATCAAAGTTAGGGGCAGGACTTATATGTTCCTTTTAAGTCTTCACATAAGACTCCGTTATCCACACAGGATCATAGAAACAATCTTCTTCATCGTAATTTATACTTCTATAGTTTATGTGATGGTTCCGTAGGAAATTCCATCAGTGCTGGTTTACTACAAGAAAAAAAAAACATGTACATTAGTTAGAAAAACTTATAATTTATCATAAACGACATTAAACAATGAATAATTATCCATAATGTTTGATAAACTTCAACATGTGTTGGAGATAAATAGTATTTTAGTTTGAATCACATTGACACTGTAATATAACACAATTATGTGTAATTTGCTATAAATTACATGTACTGTTTCAGATATTACTCAATTATACGTACTTTATGAATAATTAAACATTCTTTTTAAATAAGGCTGCTAAAGTATGTATAACTGTTAACAGATTACATATATTTTACATTCTGTTATACAGTTGCAATACGGCCAAAATTGGCATAATGTACTTTAAAGTATGAAAAATTTAATACGAATTACTTATAATGTACATTCTGTTAAGAGGAACCGTACGGAATAATATCTTGATAAAAAATTGTACGATTGCAAAGTTCTGATGTGAAGAAATGTCAGAAAATCAAAAACCTAATATCAGAAAATCAAAAATCTAAATTACAAATCTGAAATCTTCTGTATGAAAAAGAGAATGAAAGATGTTTCAGTTTTAGAAAAAGATCAAAATCTGGTTTGTAAACAAAATAATTAAAACGATTTATTATCAATAGGAAAACTAAATCTAATGAAATATGATATGATGATTCAATGATAAAGTGATTACAACCATTTATAAACAAAATCATATAAATGTTAGAAGATGTTAAGCGAAAACATAAATTTGAAAGATGGTTTCTTACCTTATAATAAGATGAAACTGTAGATCTTGAAAATAAACTTGATATGAAGAGATATAAATGGAAATGGAGTTCTGAGCTTGTGTATTGGATTAGAAGACGAATGTTTGAATAACAATCTAATGAAGATGAAACAAGATTTCTGAGTTTAATGGAAGTTTTGTTATGTGAATCGGATTTAGAAAGAGAGAATAAAGAAGTTTCGGTTACTGAAAATAATGGATCACGTTTCTTTATTTAGAAACGTGATTGGAGAGGGAATGTGAGAGATAAAAATGGAAGATCTTTATGGATTTTGAAGATAAATCAGTTATAGTATATATTTTTTTTGTTTAGAAACGTGATTAGAGAGAGAATGTGGGAGATAAAAATGGAAGAAGATCTTTATGGATTTTGAAGATAAATCAGTTATAATATATATTTTTTTTGTTTAGAAACGTGATTGGAGAGAGAATGCGGGAGATAAAAATGGAAGAAGATCTTTATGGATTTTGAAGACAAATCAGTTATAATATATGAGGAAGGTTAGATTAGGAATTATGATTTATTTGGTATTCTAGGGATTTGTGTTTTCTCTCTAGATGGGACCAAATGGACTAGATATCCATTTATATTATTATTTTGGTTTTGAAACCCTTTATAGGATTATAGAGGACTATATCTCCTATTAGGACCCGTTTTTTGGGCTATAAACTAAAAAATTATATTTTTTATAAAAAAAACTTTTTTTTAATAAGTTTTACTAATAAACATTTAATAGATTAACATTTATTAACTAAACATTAGTAAAATACAATAAATCATATGATTATATTAAAGCTTAGCCCAAAATAAACATTGTTTAATAATTGTTTTTCAGTGATAAACTAAATGTAATTTAGATATCAGAGAGTACCACAGTGATCGTCTTACGTCATAAAGAAAGGTAAAGAGGGAGAACAAGACGATGTTAATTATTGCTATTGATGGCCTTGAGACTAAATAAGATGTAACTATGTGCCTTAAGCCTACCGATAAAAAGTCTTATCACTTATCGCTTTTGTGGTCAGGGCGTGGTGAGGGGTGCAGTCGCACCGAGAGACCCATTTTGAGTGGTGGTGAAGAATAGAACATAAGTAGTATATGTCGTTTTATAACATAAAGTATTATATATAGCTCAGTTGACGCGGGGCTCATCCACAACCTTAATGTAATTAGGATTTCACTATGAAAGTTTTGAATTAGATATATATGTTTTCAATAACTGATATACAATTAACAAATCCAATGACATCTAACCTAGCAAAAAAGTCTTCAGGACTAGGGTTTAGTTGGGTACCCATTTTTATTAATTAGAATTGGATTATGTGTTGGTAAATCATAGATTTTCACTGAAATTTGTGAAAGTTCTGAATTTGATATGCAATGCTTCAACAGTTGATATGCAATAATTATTATAACTATACAAATACAATGATATTTAACCTAATTAGATCAGATTCCATTTTTAATAATTGGAGTTGGATTATTTATTGACAGATTCAGGGTGAATTTTGTACAATTTTCAGTTTGATATACATGCTTTAGTAACTGATAGTGAAATTATACGTGTCAAATGATATCTAACTTATGAATAAAATTAAATGTAAGGTACCTTTCATATCTTCCTAACAACCTTATGAGCTCATCGAACAAAATGTAAGTTACCCTTTCTTTTTTTGATTTGTGATGTATGTTTCATGTCAGAATATGTTTATTTGCATACTTGACTGACAGGAATTCAATTGGGGGTAAAGGTACTCGTAAGCGAATGTCTGAAACACCTCCACTGTCAGCAACACTAAGTAATCGATTTTTTTCACATTCTCCAATTTCGTTATAGTATTTTTTATGAGATTGTTTGAAAATGATTGTATTTGTCGTGTAATAGGTGGTGCTACTACTGTCAGCAACGCACCGTTAACCATTTTAAACATTTCAAAAATAGAATACCATCGTGGGGAACTTTCAGTGAAATCAACAACTTCATCTTGCCTTTACATCCGTTTTTCTCACATGGATATAAATTCCAAGGACAATGCTTGAGAAAGTGGTTTTGTTCTCCACAACCATGACAACCACTTTGAAATATCGATTTTTTTTTACGAAGACGGCGAAGTAACTTTTTTGAGTTCATTCTTGAACCACCAAAATCCACCGCATTCGGAAAATTGACAAGTAAGAAATTTTTCACCAAATGAATTAGGTTTGCCGGATACCATCATTTTCCTAATTCCATTGCAATTGCCGTTTGTGCATCTAGAATACATCCATGAACAATCTAACACCGAATGTCCTTGTTGATCGCAAAATTGACAAATAACCTAAACATAGTGAATATTGAAAAATCAATAATTATATAAATCAATCAAAAGAACTAAAGTAAAAAAAACTACCTCTTGTTGTGATCTTGCATTTTGATACACATTTGATGAACTTGAAGAAGCCATTAAATAACTAAACTAAAACTTGTTGATGGAATGGGTGAAGTTTATATGGTGGTCTCAAACTTGGGTTTAAATAGAAAAAAATTGCATAAAAAGGAGCAAAAAGCAGTCAAAAAGTGGTCAAAAGGTGGGGATTTTAGTAAGTGTATTTAGAAAAGGTGGGGGTTTCAGTAAGAGGCCAAGTCTGTTTAAAAAAGGTGGGGGTTTCCGTAAGTGTATTAGAAAAGGTGGGGGTTTTAGTAAGTTTATTATGAAAAGGTGGGGGTTTCAGTAAGAGTCCAAGTCTGTTTAGAAAAGGTGGGGGTTTCAGTAAGTGTATTAGAAAAGGTGGGGGTTTTAGTAAGTTTATTATGAAAAGGTGGGGGTTTTAGTAAGAGGGGTAACAAAGTAATATTTAAAGGTATAAAGTTAAATCTAACAGAATTTTCAAAAAGGTGGGGGGTTTTTGTAATTATAACTGAAAGGTGGGGGTTTCAGTAATCTGCATTATGAAAAGGTGGGGGTTTCAGTAATTGCCCCGTTAAACAACAAACTTAAATAACATAGGAAGGAAATAAGATCAGAGAAGATAAATGATGCAGGGGCACCTGGCGTGGAGGCTTTTTCCATGGCCAAACCGGGCCATAGGTCGTCCGGCCATGAGGAGTAGTTTTTAGGAAGTCCCAATTTTAGTAAGATTCTTAGAGAATCTAGGTTTAGGAAATTATCTTATTTTAGTATTTCCAATAATTGGAAAGGTCCAGATTTGAGTCTAGCTATTTAGGAAGTTGCAGTCTTTTAATTATTTAGGAAAGTCTAATTCAAGCCTATCTAGGAAAGTCCAAAATCCTATAAAAGGATATCTAGTTTGTCCATTATCCTCAGATTGAAGAGAAAACCCCTTTGAAGTTTAATAAAGTTTAGTATTTTCGAGTTATTTCATCTTTATTTTATCGTTCTTGTTAAGTTTATTCGTCTTCTTTAATTCCGCTGCGTTTCTACATCATGTGGTATTCAGAGCCACCAGAGTTTTGGGCGAATGATTCTGGAATTTTTTTTCCAAATCACTTAATTCAGAATCAGTTATATTCTATTCCTCAAGAGAGTCATAATCAACTAGATTATACTCATCAAGGGATAACGAATCAATGCTTATGTACATCTTGTTTTTCTCCAAATAACTCGTACGATTATCATTGGAATCCTGGAGAAACCTTAAGAGAAAACCCATCACAACCTCCATCTTTTTATTATCCGACATCAACCGCACCACCACCACCACCTCCGTGCTCTAATTATACACCACAACCTTCGCCTTATCAATACCAACCACCACCAGTGTTTTCTACACCATCACCTCCATCTTATTACTACTCTACATCAACCCCATATCTTTCTTGTCCTCCACCATATTCACCAACACCCCCATCTTCCTATTATACACCAACATCACCCTCACCACCACCTCCATACACTTATTATTCACTACAACCACCAACACCGATAGAACCATCTTCTCTTCACCGTTCCGCGACACCAACACTTTTGAAGCAATCCACATCGTTGTCCGAAGAAAATGTCATTGATGATAAGAAGAAAAAGGATGATTCGATAAAAATACCCATTGAACGAGCTCTCAAATCGGTAAACACTACTGTTTCCACTACGCCTACTAAAGAGAAGACTCCAACTTTCGCTTCCGAATGGGACACATTAGAGAAGGATTATCTTCGGTTTCGATGTTACAAGAAGCGTTTGTCGAATACAAGAGAGAGAACACCGCAAAATTTGACCGCATTGATCACCGATTTGATCAAATCAATGATACAATCAGAAGTTTCAACCTCAAACTCAAAGGTATTCGTTCTAACTCTTCCCCGTCTAAACAACAACCGCCTACTAGTTATACACCATCTTCGTCCCAACATTCTACAACCACCACTACTACATCAAATACTTTTCCTTCCCTGGAAAATCAAGGAACCATTTTCCTCCACCCTAATAAAGTGCATGTTCACCCAACAATAACAGGAGCAAACAATTCTAGTTTATCCATAAACAATGTCCCTCCACATCACCTAAGTGTTGAACCACCATTCATGCCCCTACACCACCATAACAAGTCAATTGAACCATCACCAACCAGTTCCATTCACCTAGTTACACCACCAATCCCATCGTTTACCTTTCCTATGGCTACCCAAACCCGAAATAACTACCAGACCTTCCACGAAGCTTCTCAAAACCAATCAGTCAACCTACTCGTTACACACACTCCGGGTTCTCCTCCTTACTCAACTTCATACCGTATAAGTGTGTGTTCTTTTTCTCCACATTTATACAATAGTCCAACGACCATAAACCATTACTCATACCCTCAACTTTGTGAACACATCTTATCCCTTACCTCTTCCACTATTTTTGTTGATTCTAGAGGCACTTCGATAGAAAATTTAGACTCTAGGCGTGAGGATTTCGATGCACTTCCTTTTGTTTCTGTTAGCACCCCAAGATCCAAGCTTATAACCCCGTCTCATATTTTAAAAGACGACGATAACTTCAAATCCGAAGAACCAACGTTAGTGATCATCGATGAAAGTGTTTCTGCTGGGTTTCCTCATGGAATTGATTGTACTTTTGTTAATGGTGAAGCAATGCAACATATAAAAGGAAATATGATCATTCATCTTCGAGATATTTTACGATGGTTTGCAATTTTTGTTGGATCTTCTCGTAAGGATTCCACTAATGACGCCCTCTTTGATATTATAGAAAGCCTTGTTGCGTACTTCACAATATTACAAGAGGATACTCATAACAATACTCAGATTGTTGCAAATTCTGCAAATTTTCATACTTTTATTTGGGAATCTGGTGATTCGTTTGTTTTTCTTTCTCTACACTTTCCCTCTTCGTATGATGGTCAAATCGTCGTTACGAGTATTCCAGATATTATTGAAAGAAGAGAGGCAGGAATCGTGATGGATTGGAAGAAGAATTTTAAGGTTAGAATTTTCATAGAGGAAAGTATGGTATTTGCAATCTTCTTCATCAAACTACAAGATGACGGGAGATGTCGAAATTTGTTGGAAGATTCTTTCTCACGATCGATCTTTCGAAATTCCTTGCAATATGAGATTGAAGCTAGTGCTATAATCCATAATGGTGTCTTTTGGTTATCGTGCCCCTTCCATGCAAAGTGGGAATTACGGATCGCCATGATAGAATTCATCGTATGTGGGTGCATCACATTATTTTCTTCATCGAATTGGTCCGGGGACGAACCTTCTGGAGAAAGGGGAGCTGATGCAGGGGCACCTGGCGTGGAGGCTTTTTCCATGGCCAAACCGGGCCATAGGTCGTCCGGCCATGAGGAGTAGTTTTTAGGAAGTCCCAATTTTAGTAAGATTCTTAGAGAATCTAGGTTTAGGAAATTATCTTATTTTAGTATTTCCAATAATTGGAAAGGTCCAGATTTGAGTCTAGCTATTTAGGAAGTTGCAGTCTTTTAATTATTTAGGAAAGTCTAATTCAAGTCTATCTAGGAAAGTCCAAAATCCTATAAAAGGATATCTAGTTTGTCCATTATCCTCAGATTGAAGAGAAAACCCCTTTGAAGTTTAATAAAGTTTAGTATTTTCGAGTTATTTCATCTTTATTTTATCGTTCTTGTTAAGTTTATTCGTCTTCTTTAATTCCGCTGCGTTTCTACATCAATAAACCCCTGGATTTCAGTTAAACCATCTTTTTTTTGCTTTAATGAGCTTGAATGTGATGTTTTGTTGTTTTATCTTTGTTTTGGGTAAGTTTTGTGGCCCATTGTTAGGGGTTTTCAGATATAGTTGGATGGATTTAAGATCATGTCTTATTTCAATTTTTAACGGTTGAACCAGACCTATAATAGTCTCAATATTTTGTCAGGTCTTTTTAACTGGTTGCTTTGAACGATAACAGTGTTCCAATCGAATATTGTTCATTTTTTCGGTTCGACCATACCATTTTTACTTCCCGTAACAAACTTAGGATAACATGACCAGACTGAATTTGTGTTTGTGTTCAAAAAATTTATTCACCAAAAAATCAACTACTAGCCTCCATACATTCAATAATATGTTAGGTTTTGTTTATATACCTCCTTAGGAATCGAATCATCAACTGTAATCTCTTTGGTAGGCTCCTTTATGTTTCCTCAATTTTCTGGAGTTTTCTTCATCCATGGTGGTTAATGGTGGTTTTCTAAATGAGAAGACACTACACGTCAACACAATAAGGTGAGTAGAAGTTTTCAGTAGTACTAGGTATTTTCCAAGATTGTCGGTGTGTGGAGGAGATTCCGTTGAGGAGATATGTACTTGAGGATGTGAGTTTCTGGAAGATTTAGGGTTCAGGTGAAAGAGGATATAATGGGTGAAAATAACCTCCGGTGGAAGCTTATAAACCATCCCAAAGGAAGGCGGTTATAACTATGCACCGTGAAAGTGAAGTGACCAAGTCAAGTTAGTGCGTGGAGGCGTTAGTGCGTGAAGGCGCCTTTAAAACTTCCCCAAACAAAAGACCTAACGCAAGCTTAGCCTGGTTAGTCTTGGCATGGCTCTGCCTAGCACCAAATATCTAACCCAGGACTTTGTTTTAGGTTGTTGCACATACGTTGGATTATACAAAGTAATCTCTGAAGGAGTAGACAAACATTTGGTAGTACCAATAATTGATTAGGAGATATATCACTCAATAGACTAATCTAGATATATAAATAATAAATAATTCAGAGCACAATAATGGAAATTTAGGTATCTTTTATATATTAGAGAGATAGGTTATCAAGAAGTATTCGTATAAAAAGACAAAACAAATACTCAGTAAAAGAATATTGATGATAGTGGTTTTCCCTGAGTCTCCAATGAAGTTTTCCCACTTCGAGGTGGGTAGATATTTCCATCTCACTACTTTTTTTCTTTTTAATCTTATGTCATCTTCCATAGTGTGAAAGCCCAATGCTATGTTGCTAAGCTAATTGCTTCCAATTTATTTGTTGTTTCTATACTGTCAAAACTTTTAACAATTCAAACTTTTAAGTGCAGGATAATAGTCAGCAATTCGTTGTCCAAGTGGTCTAATGTGTTAACATAAATTCTAAAATTTAAGAGGTTTCAAGTTTGATTTCCAGAAGAAGTGGTTTTCATGGTTTATTGAACTTGAGTTATTAAGGTATAAATAATGTTGTTGGGCTTTAGGCCATAGTTTAGTTCGGATATAGGCTCGTTCTTTTTAAGAATTTGAATTCGGGAGTTTCGTGCTTATCACATCTTTGATGTATCAATGCCAATGTAATAACTATCGTAGATCGTAGTCAATTTCCAAAACCAAAAAAAAAAGTGCAGGATAATAATTACCTGTTATATTCAATTTGACTATATATCTTTAAAGCCTAACACTAATAATAAATCAAATAAAATAAGCACGATTTTAGCTATAGGAACTGTAGTATATTGCAGTCATCAACATAACCTTTCATTTTTCAAAGATTGAGTATATAGTAGTATATTGTAGTCACATTAAAAATGATCAACTATAGTATATCATAGCAATAACATGGAAACCTATATTAAACAACTCATACAATACAGTGAGTTGTGGTTCATAATACCGTAGTATGTCCTCATCAATATCGAAAACTTGCAAGTAACTTAAATGGGAAACCGACTATATTTGACTAGATTCGATGCACTTAATTTGGAGGTAAATGAATTTTTGGGTGTCATCAAAAGCTTGGATATAAAGACACCATAATTCATAAATACTGTGGCCCTGATAAGTTCGAGCATGTAAAGATGTGGCTGACATTATAACTCAATTATTTCAAAATACGAATTTAGTGGATTACACAATTCGAACGAATAACTCAACTCAACATGTATGGTCCTTAGTTTCCTTCTTACAAATAATAATTTCGCTTAATCCCGTTCCAATATTGGTAACAATCAACTTAGGTTGTACAATGTTTTCTTAGTTAAAATACAAATTAATCAATACAAATTACCAGAAAAACCCAAGATAAATGCCAAAAGAAAATATAATCCATATTCCATATCAATCAAGTTGTATTGATTATCCCTCTATTATTTCTTTGATTATATACAAAACCAAGCAAGGAAGCTTCCTCATCAATCATTGGAAGCTTGGCTTGATCAATACATCAAAATAATTAATACAACATCATTATGATGATAATGGAGTAGTAGTCATAATAATAATATTAATCAAGCACTAACCAATACGTGCCGGGATCTAACGATTTTCAGATCGCCGGCCACCGTGCTTTATCTGACACAACAAAAATTAATGCCATTAATAATCGGCTGCTAAACAACAATTTTGAACCGGAAACGGACTATATCGGTTGATAAATGAAACTACTCAGTTCAGGACTGAACTTTTCTCTCCAAATCCCGTCGCTTGATTCCACTTCAACCACCGCTAATACATCGGTTAACCGGTAAACATCAACTCCGACGATTAAATTACCATTTTGCCCCAAGATAACAACCCTTAGATCCTTTCTCTTCACGCTCACATTCTCTTTCTTCCCCACTTCTTCAATTTTCTCAATAATTTTCTCAGGTGACTCGGCAGATACGAATCGTTCACCTTTTTGTGAGTTAATCGAATCGTTAAAAAGACCTGATAAATCACAACCTGATGAAAATGATATCAAATTAAAAGCATTCAAGAACGAATCGTTTGAGTCATCTTTGACCGATTTGTTAATTTGGAAATAATCCAATTCTTCGTTATTGACTTTGACCTGTTCCAATCCTTTCTTGAACCAAGAATCTTGAAGAATCTCATCAATTGTGATTCTTGTGTTCGGATTCGAATCTAAAAGTCTAGATAAGAATCTGCGTAAATCTTGAGACATCCATTTTGGACAACGAAATTGACCTTTATAAATTTTCCGATACATTACCATTAAATTCGGATCATTAAAAGGAAGATAACCGGCCGTTAAAACGTAAAGAATGATACCACAAGACCATATATCGATTTTTGCACCGTCATAACCGTTTTTTGCTAATATTTCGGGCGCTACATAAGCAGGAGTACCACAAAGTGTATGTAACATTCCGTCATTTCGGATCTGTTCCGTTACGGCACTAAGACCGAAATCTGAAACTTTTAAATCACCATTTTCATCAACAAGAAGATTCTCTGGTTTCAGATCTCTATGAAATACCCCATGAGAATGACAATATCCAACGGCTGATATCAATTGTTGAAAATATTTACGGCTCAGATCTTCACTAAAACGTCCTTTAGCAACTTTAGCAAAAAGTTCACCTCCTTTAACGAACTCCATTACGAAATAGATCTTCGTTTTTGTTGCCAGAACTTCATAAAGCTTCACGATATTTTGGTGATGGAGTCGGCGCATGATAGAGATCTCACGCTTAACGTGCGCCGTTAGTCCACCTTTAACGATTTTCTGTTTACATATGCATTTAATCGCGACGCTAATTCCAGTTTCGATTTCTCTGGCGTGGTAAACTTTAGCGAAAGCGCCTCGTCCGAGTAGTTTTCCGATCTCATATTTACCGAATAATGCGTGTTCCGGTGAAAGCTCGACTAATTCCGATAAAGAATTCATGACGGAAATCGCTTCCAAAATCGATCTCCGGTGCCGGAAACCCGGAAGGTTAAGGTCGAGCTTTCTTAGCAAGACGAATTCAAGCGAAAATGAATTTCGCTCGAATTTGAAGTAGAGAGATTTTAGAGAGAGAAAATTTGAATGGTTAGTAGAAGTAGCTGAGATATCAGGTTATATAAAGGAAATTTTGTCGGAGTTGTTTTTCTTAGTGTTATCATATAGCGCGTTATAACTTATAACGCTAATTTACTCGTTTTTTTAAGTTCTCAAAGAACAAGTAAGAAATAATCTTCACCGTACACGTTTGGCTAGACCTTCTAGATTAGACACGTGGTGGTATTTGACACGTACGGTCTGATATAATAATTGGGAGGTAGTTAGGTGAACGGCTGAGATCATTTAAACTAAAAACGGGAAACTATTTGACTTTGGGATTTATTATTTACAGATTTATTTTATATTGACAGGTATTAGAGAGCAAGTAAAGGCCAATTATTAATCTTGTGGTTTAGAAACTAGTGGTATGGAGGGATGCCAGATGGAGGCTGACATGGTAGGTATAAACCGTATAATCAATGTGATGTGGAAGGCTATGAATGGGACCTTGATGCTGACATGGTGGAGGAGGAGGACGTAGTAAAATGATATGAGCTGCTTATATTTAGCTTTAAAATGTTAACTTCATTCAACTCCGTGTGAAGTTTTCAATTACATAATAATGTAAATGCATCCTTTACCACGATTGACTCTAATATTGTTACGAGTAATAGATGCACCATTTACCACTATTGACTCTTATATTAGTACGAGTTTAATAGTTTATAATGCAGAATCAAAATTCATAGAAGCAAAAGTTATATCTTCAAGAGTTCGAAATAGCGAAGAAAGTGAAGCAATAGCTATCCTCAACGGACTCTATTGTGCAGAGGAAGATAACTAAAGATCAATAATCATAGAGAGTGACAACATCAACCTCATCCAGTATCTGAAAAGGGAAATGATATAGTGACTTAGAAATTGGTACTTAGAGGGTGACATATTTCCTTATTTAGAAATAAAAGCGGAGTCAAACTTTGAAAAGACCTTGTCTTTTAATGATTCCACATCAGCTGGGCATTAAAATGCCCAAAAATTTGGGCACTCTAGCATCTCCCATCTGAGAAACCAACGACACAAAATCCATTGGCAACCAATGATCCATGTCCGCTGAATAAGAGAAATCAAAAATAATCTCGATAGCGTCAAATTCAACTACACCAAAAGATACCTCAATACCCAGGCAGACAAATTAGCAAAATGAGCTCGTAAGAAGAGTAGATCTAAGTCTTGAAAAAATGTACCTTACTTTGTAGCGAGTATGTATTGCAATAGTACTCTTGTTATTTAATGATATGTATTGTTCATCAAAAAAATAAAACAAGCATTACGCGTGCCTTTCTATCAGAAATAGTTGTCGTCTAAGGTAAAGAAATACTACCCCCCCCCCCCCCCCCCCCACCCCTTCCATTTTATACGTTTGTTATTTCATTTTGGCCACGACTTTAGGAAATAAAGTATAGTTATTAGTCTCTAACAAATTCTCTAGGGAATCCATATTCTTTTGTGATGGCGGCCATCCTTTTAATGAGCCTTTCGGCCAAGAGATTAGTGGGCCTAACGGCCAGGTTACTACATTAGCGTAGTTTCTAGATTTTAGTATTTAGGATTTCTATGTTTTAGTGTCTTAGAATTCAAGGAAAGTATCCTTAGTAGTTATCTTCTTTCTTTATTCGAGTCTATCTAGGAAAGTACAATCTCTATATAAGAGAAGTCCAGTCTGTCTTTGGTCATCAGATTAGAGAATATTATGAATCAAGTTTATTGTTAATCAAGTTTATCGTTTTGTTCTTTACTTTATCAGTTTATTTACGTATTTTATCATTGTTATAATGGTGGATTCTATTACTTTTACGCTTCCGCAACAATCTACATCAGCTGGTATTCAGAGCTTCAAGAATCTGGGAACTGATAAATTTTTTTTAGATACTTCTCATCTTGAATGTTGGAAAAAATTTCCGTGTTTAGGTTGGGATCCTTTTAGAGATGCACAACAACTCTATATTGATCGAAAAGATCAAAACAAAATTAATGTCGTTTCCAAAATCCCTATGTTTGATTGTCAATATCATATAGATTTTTGGATTCAACAAATGGAAGATTGGTTTATAAACCAAGAGGTACATGTCGAAGATAAGGTTTTTGTCGTGGAACAACACATGACTGAGAGAGTTTATGAAAAATTTATCGAGATGCAATGGAGACTCGTTAATCAAGGAAGAAATTTCATAGATGATTGGGATCAATTGAAAAGTATTTTCAGGTATGTTTTTCTTCCCTTGAATGAATACTTATCCTGTGTAGAATCACGAATTGAATTGAACAAATTATTATCCGAAATTCCTTCAACCACCATGATCGATTTTGTTGAAGGGGAGGTTCTTGTTAACAAAATTACTAGCTTTTCAATGACGGAGGAAAAAAAGTTAAATGAGATGAATAAAAAAGAAGAAATTCAATTGAATAACACAAGCCCGAACAATTTATTTGATCCGTATATAATCCGGGGAGAATAATTAGTTGTTTCAAATCATAAAATACTTCTTCGTCCATCTTTCTCTTCATTGATTTCAACTCCTGAAATTTGGATAAACCCTATAAATCTAGTTGAGAAGATTTTTAGGAATCTTGTTGATGGGATCAGACATGAAGAAGGAGTTGGATTTGTTGACAAGAATGGTACACCATTATCTGATAGCAATTTTTTTTTCATCTTACCGAATAAAATTCAGGTCTATCTTGTGGGTCAGATTCCGGCAGTTATGAAGATTATCGATGATAATGATGTTGATGTTGATGATGATGTCGATGATGATAAGTTCCCGGAGGGTTTACGTGTTTTACTTTTCGATGATGACCCTGTTTGTCTAAAAGTAATTGAGGGTTCTCTTCTTAGGTGTCATTACAAATTAACAACAACGAGAAAGCCAAAATTGCTCTCAATCTAGTGAGAGAGAAAAATAACAACTTCACGGGTCCAACTATTGGTTGTCCAAGAAAACCATGGCATGATATGCACTTTAAGATTGATGGTCCAGAGACATGTGATGTTCTAACCAACTTTGAGGAGGGTTGGATGAAGGCTTTAAAAGATCAACATGGGTGTCAAATATTTCAAAATAAACTTAAAGAAGGAACAGTGGAAGAAATCAATATGATTTTCGTGGAATTGCAAGTTCATGTAGCTCAACTAATGGCATATCAATTTGGGAATTCTTTTGTTCAAGAACTTTTAGCGGTTTGTGACGAAGAAAAGATTACTGAAATTCTTCACTTTGTTACTCGAGATCGATATGAACTTATTGATATTCGTTGTGATACTCATGGAACAAGATGTGTACAGAAAATGTTAACTTATTTGAAGACACCAAAACAGATTTATCAATTCTTTCGACTTAGTTGTTCCGCAGCGGGGGAGTATGATGGCGGTCATCCCCTTAATGGGACTTTCGGCCAAGAGATTAGTGGGCGTAACGGCCAGGTTACTACATTAGCGTAGTTTCCAGATTTTAGTGTTTAGGATTTCTATGTTTTAGTGTGTTAGAATTCAAGGAAAGTATCCTTAGTAGTTATCTTCTTTCTTTATTCGAGTCTTTCTAGGAAAGTACAATCTCTATATAAGAGAAGTCCAGTCTGTCTTTGTTCATCAGATCAGAGAATATTATGAATCAAGTTTATTGTTAATCAAGTTTATCGTTTTGTTCTTTACTTTATCAGTTTATTTACGTATTTTATCATTGTTATAATGGTGGATTCCATTACTTTTACGCTTCCGTAACAATCTACATCATTTTGTATGTTTTCGGAGGAAACATTTTATTTTAGTTCAAAAACTCACTTGATCAAACATTACTCCTTAATCTTTATCTTCTTTATCACTTTCACTGCCACAACTTCTCACCACCACCATTTCGACCTCTTCTCTTTCCTCTGTTCCCCTCTCTAACTCATTGTTTCCCTTTCTCTCTTGTTGGTTTGGCTTTCTCTCTAACTTATTATCTTTTTGTCGTTCTCACTCTAGATCTATCTCTTTTTTATTGTAGATCACTCTCATTATTTCTCTTGTTGTAAACATATATCTCTCTCACTATCTCTCTTTTTCGCAGTCTTTTTCTCTCTTTTTTGCAGTCTCTCTTTCTCCCCCTCTCTCTCCGGTCTGTATAAACCCTTCCTTAAAAACACAGAGCTCTTGGCCACGAAATGTTTTGTGGTCACGAAATGGTTATGGCCACAAAATATTTTGTAGCCACTAAATGGTCATGGCCACAAAACGTTTTGTGGCCACAAAATTCTCGAGGAGGGTCTCACAAGAAACCCTCCTCGATGTCAGGTTCCGACAAAGGGAACACTTCCCTTGTTGAAACGGGGTTTGTTTGAGAGAGGGAGATAAACAATGAGAGATTAAAAGAGAAATAAGGAGTGATCGAGAGACATAGATGGTGAGAGTAATAGAGAGAGATGGTAAGAGATCGACAATGAAGAATTGGGAGAGATGTTTGATCAAGTCAATTTTTAACAAAAAAAAAAAAAGACGCGTCTGATTCAATATTTATCGACTAAATTTTTATTCTGAAGAATTTTTTTTATTCTCCAAAGTTGCGGCCTTCTTTTATAGATGTCTCAAAATGTTTGTTAACTTTCCTTGTATAACATTCATTTAACTACTAATATGATGACATTTCTGAAACTATTTTTTCATTCAAATACAATAAAATAATTAAATTGGTTCTAAACTTCTACTAATGTTATTTTCAAAGATTATTATACATTAAATGTGGGTAGTTTCGTATAGTAATTTTAGTTGTCAACATTTAATAAGTTTTTCTTAATAAGTTCAATTTTCAAAAACTACAAATAAAATGAAACGGAAGTATAAGTTATTGCAACAAAAATAAACATAAAGAAATAGGTTACTTACCTATTCCATAGGTTCTTATTGATGATTTTTTTTTTGTACTTCAACAAATTGATTGTTACCAGAACTCTTAATGTTGTTGTGATGACCTCATTACAACGTTGCATTCCCTAATGATAGCTCAATGTTAGATTGTCTCACATTGAGCCTCTAGTACCTTTATACATGTATGTTTATCTATTGGAAGATTATGAGCATCAGGTTCTTTATCATTGTTTAACAAAACAATTTACTTCATTGGCACAAACAAAGACTGTCAAATATGTCAAATTGAAACCACTCAATATGCATTACTATATTGTGATTACTTATATTTGACAAATCTGGTTTTATTTCAGCGTTCATTATTTACACATTATATCTGTCTTCAGCCCACGAAGAAGAAGAGGATGGTGAAGAAGAAAAGAGAAATCCTATAATTTTTTCCAGAGAGAAAATTAATTTTAGAGGGGTTGGGCCATTGGTCCAAAAAGGGGGGCAAAATGAAAATTTCATCCAAAGTTGCCTAAAAATGAAAGGGAGGTCCAATGTGTCAGTTTGGGGGTCAAAATTACGTAAAGGGCCCTTAAAAAATAAAGTATTTACCGTTCATGCCATCGAAAATTACAAAATTGCCATCGAAAATTCTCGGGAAACGATTTTTTTTCTGAAAAATAATCTGACAACCCGTCCATCAGAATATGTACTGTTCACAAAATTACGGAACAGCCACCGAAAAATTTCCGGGAAACGAAATTTTTTTCGGGAAATTATTTTATTTACTGAAAATTTTTTTCTGTACTAGACATTTTTACTGGGCGGGAATTTGAAATTTCGTAAAAAAATTTGAAAATTTGGGCGGGAATTTGAAATTTCGTTTGAAAATTTCAAAACTTCGAAAAAAAAAATTTGTGACCGGAAAATTATTTTATTTACTGGAAATTTTTTTCTGTACTAAACACTTTTGCTGGGCGGGAATTTAAAATTTTCAAAAAAAATTTAAAATTTGCCCGGGAATTTAAAATTTTCAAAAAAATTTGAAAATTTGGCCGGGAATTTGAAATTTCGTTTGAAAATTTCGAAAATTTCGAAAAAAAAAGATTTCGTTTGAAAATTTCAAAAAAAAATTGAAAATTGAAATTTTTTTGTGTACGGGAAATTATTTTATTTACCGGGAAGAGATGGATTGCTGGGCGGGAATTTGAAATTTCGTTTGAAAATTTCAAATTTTCAAAAAATTTTGAAACTTTGAATTTTTCGTGTACTGGTAAATTATTTTATTTACCAAACATTTTTTTTTTTCAGGAAAACGTCAGCATGTCCCGTCCAAGGGCAAGAGGGGAATAAAAAAAAACTGACATTTGGACCTGCAACTAATTTTTGGGCAAGAGTAGATTTTTTTTGGGTTTACCCCCCACTTTTTGGACCCCTGGCTCAAAAATCCTTAATTTTATGATATTGTAGAACAAAAAGAATACAAAATGACCTCAGTGATCATTAGAGATATTATTTCTCAAACAAGTCAGAACAACACATAATAAACATGAAAATTGTAGTTATTTCTAAGAAAAAAAAAAGCACTGATATTTTTACTTATTATGTGAAATATTTTGATTAAAATAACTACTTCGAACACCAAATAAACTTAGACCAAGCAAAAGTAAGATTTCTTTCCACCAAAAGTGGTAAAGATGGAGCTTCTAAAATGGGTTATTGGGATTTAGGACCACAAAGTATATTTTCCCAAAACATTTGGTGTATAATAAAAGTGGGACTACCATCTCATGTGATGAATGGGGCATGATACATATACCCTCGTGGCTAACCGATTGTTATAAGGCAAGAACAAAAAGTTTATTTCAAATGTAATAAATAACCATGTCCTATTAGTCATATAGGACATTCGACCATGTAAACAGTCACGTGGGCGGGTCATTCATCATTTTTCAAGTGAATTTGATCGTGATGAAAGGATATTTGGAAATTGTGATTTTTGTGGACTTAGAAGAAGGCGAGTACTTCTCATACAATAGGAAATTGATCATATTATTGTTGTGGACCCGACATTTTTTGTTTTCTCAAGGAGTCAAGGGTGAGTATAATTTGTAAGCTATAATGATGCAGTACTCTATCATACATATTATTTGATTGAGTACTTAAACTTGTTTTCTAGAATATTGGAGGTCATGGATGTGAACATTCAACAACCTATCAGCCCACCATCCGTCAGTCTTGTAGGTTCTACCTAGAAAAACTCCAACCTACATTTCACTGTACTTCTTCTTCTAATATCATTGCATCTTAAAATATGAAAATGTAATAAACAAATGAAAATGCCAATTGGGAAATGCTATTCGGCCCCAAAAAGAACAATTCAGTCCAAACTATTCTCACACCAAATAGCATTTATATTGCTAATTATACTTTTTACATACTAAAATATTTGTATAAATAAGAGCATCTCCAATGGAACACTCTAACAAACACTCTAAAAGTCTTAGTTATCAAGGATCAATAGAGATTCTCTTTCCTAAATGTCAATATAGAGATTCTCTTTCCTAAATGTCAATATAGAGACACTCTAAATTTTGTTGGTCTCCAATGGAGATCTCTAAAGTGTCTACATTTAATACACATGTCATTCTTCAATTCTATAGATAAAAAATAGCTGAAAAGCAAGACTTTCTGTTGGTTGAAATTTAAAATTAACACTTAGAGAGTCTCAAGTAGACACTTTCATTTTAGAGTTTCTCTCTCTAGACACTCTATAATAAATGTGTTCACCTCATATTAGAGTGTCTAATAAAGTGTTCCATTGGAGATAATTTTTTAACAAAAACTCCAAAAAATCTATGTAACACTGGTGTCAGTTTCCAGGCGAAATAGTGTTCATGTCATTAATTTTTCTTTTCACACCTTGAAATACTTGAAAAAATTTGAAGGATAAAATGGGCATCTGAATTGGATATTCCAACAGGCTTTATTTACACCAAAGACAAAATAGAAACTAGACAAAATATAAATGGTATTTTTTTCTACTGATTCTTTGGGATATTTCAATAAACTACTGATTAACCTGCTTATCAAATAAAACTACTAATTAATTCAAATAATGTTAAGATTCTTATGTTAATTCAAATGTCATCATTTCTATATTCAATTAAAATAACTTATGATTTTTACTAATTTAAATATGGTCATGATAAGGACATGGAGTATTGTCACACACTAATAACGCTATTAATAAAAGAAATTCATGCAAGTAAATATTTATTATTTAACTCAAAATATCTCTTTTGGCATAAGGTGACTAGTAAGTCAAGAATTTTGTTTTTTGTTAATAGAAAAAATATTTAGGGGTGGTGGATGCATATGCATACTCAACTTCTTTTTCCAATTGTTATTTTCTTTTTACAAACATCATTCAAATTTCATCCCCACATATTCCATTACTTGGATTTTCATATGATATAGACTTTTTGGAAGATCAATTAACAAAAAAAGAGATGCCATGTTGCAATTGAAAAAACACTGCTATTCTTCACCGATTTGTTTTTTCAGAATTGAACAAAAAACTCCGATATGGATTAGTTCCATTACTCGCGCCCTTCATCACTCATTTAAGTCTCTCTTTCCTTATCCTTTCCAGCTCTTTGACCATTTGCCAATGCTCTAATGTTAAACTGGTTTCACCAAAGCTAGCGGACATTAATCGCGCCATTGACAACCACCTGCAAAATTCGATAAACTCACCAATTAACTTAATAAAAAATCAAAAGAAAAACACAAAAAAGAGCATAAATCTGAGGTTGTCGGAAAAAACCTGCTGAAATCATTGGTTCCTAAGCTTCTATCTTCTTGTCTAGCTGCAACTAAGTCATTTTCGATAACCTGCAATATTTCATAGAGCTCGTGTTATTTATAATCTAATAGTTGTTTCACGAAACTGTCCTCGGTTTGACTTTTACAATACCTGTTGCAATTCGGGGCTAATGGAGTGCTCGAGTGATCTTTGAGTGGCTAGGTACCATCTCCACCCTTGTAGTAAGTTTGAATCAGCATTTACAGATGAACTCACATTAGAAGGCTGAAAAGGCAAGACTAGGTCTGCTGGTAAAATGTTCGATTTTGCTTCGGAAAGTATTAGCAATTGAACATCGGTTGACATTTCCAATTTATAGTACTCAAAGTCGTATTCCACCTGCCATAATCAGCGAACCAAGTAAATTAAGCTAGCAAGTTGACATGGTCGATTAACAATTGAAATTTTTCGAGTTTTCATTTCATATAATAGTACTTTTAACCCAAGAAATATTATCAGAATACCTTCTGCAAGTCCATTAAATTCTTAAGCAACCTCACATTCTCGACCCCTGTTGAGTTAAGGGTCCCTTCATTTAATTTTGTCTCGTCGAGAGTTAGATGGGTCCCTTCAGCAAGCTGCAAAGTTCCAGTGAGAAGCCTAGCATAAAAAGAAAACAAAGTTAGCTCAAGCTATTTGTGTAAGGATAATCCTACACCGATTGTGGAAGGGCCTCACTTCTTGAGCTACTTCTAGGGTAATGGAGGCCCAAGACCGGCAACACTAGTATCAAAGCCCCGGATAAAACAACTACCATACCCATAACCTATCGAGGTGAAGAACCAATATTATTAGAATAGTCCCAGGATGTGGAAGGGAGAGGTGGTCCATGTGTGAGGGAAAGCCTTACTCCTTCAGCTAGCTTTTAGGGTGAGAGATGCAAGACCAACCAACAAATCTTGACGAGATAACTATGGAAGCAGCAATGCTAATACTTGAAAGGGAAGAATTGCTAATTTATGTGAATGAACTTGCCTGTTTGTTTGGTAATCTTTCTTGGGAGCAAGTAAGGCAGTGTTAAGATACTCCACAGAGAGAGGCATGGATTGTGTAAAAGGTACAATGTTCTGGAGTGCAAGGTTAAGTTGACTCCCAAATACAGAAACACTTTCTCTGCTAAAACCCGTCAGGTTTAGCGAGAGCTTCCCCACTGCGATATTGTCAACTCTAGCATGTACCTGCTTGAATAGTGATATGTTTAGAAATTCATCTAACTAAGTCTCAGAAGTTAGAAGGAAGAACGATTGAACGAATACCTTGGACAGGAGATGCAACAGAAGACACTGAGCTGCTATACCATCATTACCAAGCACAGTTGTAAGATGGGTCATTAGAGATTCTCTTATGCCTCTGACCAAATTAGGTACTGACTGTAAGATCAAATTGAATAATATCAGTTAATAAATGCATCTGAAAATTATGAAAAAAACAAGATATGAAAATAGTGACGAACGATATGAAACCCGTGGAAATGAAGAGGTATTTTTTACCACATCGACAGGGAAATCAACAAGGAAATCCTGAACTCCGAGCTTCCGGTGGATTAAACAATGGAGTCTTGGTACCTGGTTATTACAAATTTTGAACATCTAAGTAATCCATAGTAAGGGAAGATGGATAGATAAAGATTTTCTAGTAAGAACAGAGAGGTTAGTATATTCTAGTGGCCTTCGTTGGAAATGGTAGCCATTCATGTATAATTAGGGAAAGTGTAATGATATACAAAACCTGTTCATAAGAACATCAGCTGATGAAATGGATCCACGAACCTTGTTAGGAGGTAAATGGTTTAGTGCATCTTCGGAAAAGTCAATGGCAATCTCATTAGGCTCGTCCTTAGGAAGCATAAGCTCTGGATCAAAGGTAAAGACACCAATGAACTCAAAGACATCATTCAGCTTTAAATCAGATTCGGGTGAATCATATATCTGCATAATACAGTTCAACATAAACTTCAAATTTTATTTCAATCAGAGGGTGGGAAAAATAAATTTAGAAAATAGATCGAGCAAATATTTGAAGGTTAAATATATGGGACCAGAGATAGTATGAAACAACACGAGTCGAGAGACTGCTTTTAGATATACCTTGACTAGACATGGAAGAGATTTTGCATCAAAATCAGGTGACATGCTTTGTAAAGGAGAGGTCTCTCTGGGTACTGATTCTTGCGAATGTGATGCTTGGCAAGATTGACTTTCATCCTTCTGTTACCACAAATGGGACAAAAAACATTTGAATGCTTTAAAATATATACAATAGGGTTGATGCAAAAAATCATAAGCACAATTTCATTTAAACGACAAATTATTCGTAAGAGAAGCAACACGGTTGGTAGTTCCCTTCCATTAAAAGGTCAAAGGATGATTTTTCCGGGCTAATATTTTCCAACTGGATAATCCTATGTCTTCAAGAAGTCACATTTCTACCTTAACAAAGAGAAAAATCCGCGATTGAATCATGAAAGCTGTAATATCTTTCATCATCAATTTAATGGTCTGATAATCATCTCCTTGCCATTTCCTCCCAATTTTTTTTTTTTCCAAAATTTAGCTTCTTAATGGTAAAGAAGAACACAGCATTCACATTATGCAACTTTTATTTATCCACTGATTAAACTATTAGAGATTTAGTGATTACCATCTTCTTGGTGCTTGTGGAGCAACCTTCCATCCCATGACTTGATACCTGACATTTAAAGAGTATGTCAAGAAAAGCTAAACATAACAGGATTGCTCGAATTAAATGATTTGATTATCCCATCCGAATTGTCATCTCAGTATGTAGGAATAAAATAGGCCATACATCGGAATCCATTGGATCCACAGGCATATCATCCTCTCTCCTCCGCTTCTCTCCATGATCGGAAGTCCAGCTTGTTGTTTCGGGTGAAGATGCAGAAGAAGTTGATAGAAGCCAAGAACTTTGTCCTGGGACCTAAAAACAACGACAAAAATAATTGAAGAGACAAAATACACCAGCCATAAATCAACACTACAATCTTCAATTACGAGTGAATTTCACTTTCATAGATAGTTTCGAATCAAGATTATTAGAACTGTGTGACTAACAAAACTAAAGGTTTATCCTGTGCATATCTACTAAATGAACATTCATTTCAAGTTGATATAAATCAAACTTACTGGAATACAATAAAGAAGATGTCGATCCCAAACACTAGTTTCAGATGCAGAACTCATAGGAAACGAAGCAACATCAGTGAACTTGTTTGTCCTCCATGTTAATCCATCCTGTAAAAAAAACCCATTTTTTTCTAATAAAGGGGAAATCATATTCATGATCATAAACAGTAAACACCCTAAAGTTTTAAACCTAGAAAGGACTTAAAAGAGAAAATGAACCTTGAAAGCACCAACATAGAGCTCGTTTCCAAGCATATCTTGAACCATTCCTCTGAACCGAACCAGAGAATTAGATTGGATCCGACTGACATTTGATGAATCAAGAATAGGAATCTGAATTCAAGAATCCGTAAGCAACGCAATATTACTAAAATTAGGGTTTTGGTGTGATTGAATAAATATGTAGAGATCTCACCTGAGATAGACCGCCTTGATCAAAGAGACAATCCCGGAAGATATCTATGACTCCCCAATCCTTGTCACTGAAAGTCGTGGGATCTGAACCAGAGGCTATCGCCTTCTCAAACGTAACCCTAACAGCACCGAGAGGGTTTGACAAACAATCAAAAGGAAGACCCACCATTTTCGCTTACTGACTCTTCTTTTTTCTCTATCGTTTGGGGATGAAGGAAATGAAACAGTCGTTACAGACTGAACAAGTTTCAACTCTATAACCCTAAAAGTAGAGCTTCCCGCCAAAGCTAGGGAGGGGATGACGTATTCCCGCCATTTTGCAGTGATGTAGTACTATCAGTTGCTCTTTTTACAAACATGAGACGGAGTCATAACCGTTGGATTAGTTAGAGACTCTTGGGGCGTCTTTATGTATTCCCAAAATTACTCAGACCCGCCTTCACTCTTGATGCTTCACGTGGGTCTCGGACTAAGCAATCCGAGAGCATTCGGACTGCCCTGTCCGTGTTGTTCAACCCAGCATGGACTTGGCCCTATCCAAGTGTCCTCCGACTGTCTCAGTCTATGAGACGCGACGAGGGGAGCAGGCCAAGATTAAAAATAAATTCAATCCATCTCTTTAATGTACAAATATTTATAATAAGTATAAATTAATTTGTACATATATCAAACCCTTTCATATTCTCTTAGTATCATCATAAAATTGTGAAATCTCTCTCTCACATCCATATAAGATCTCTTCAAAAAAACATTACCATCTATACCAATAACTATATCTAGTAAGATAAATCCATACCTTAATAGTTTAGTTTTTCTCATCTAAAATATGATTAGTTCACCAAAAGACATAAGAAACTTAAAGTCTAACTTAAGGCATGTAATATTTGTTTCCACATTTGCATCTCCAAGCTTCTGGGTAATACTCTGTCGTAACAGGTGTTCCGGGAGGAACGGGTACATGAACGGGCTTACATGGCGTACATTTTCCGCATTTTGATGTGCATCGAGGAGGAGACGATCCCGGAACACTCAAAAACCTTCTTATACTTGCAAGAAGCAAATGCCTCCTTAGTATTGACGTAGCACACAATCTGTTTTTATCTTCCTCTGAGGGATTGTTGATCACCTGTTAGTTATAATGAAAGTACATTAGTTATAAGATTAAGAAAAATATAATAGATATGGATGGGTCGAAAAATGAGCAGGTAGTGTATACAACAATGACACAAACACACTTTCGTCACATCTTTGTCGAAAGAATTATGCTTATTCATCATAGAATAGAGAGTGAAAAGATAAAATTGCCCCTTGTCCTATTAGTCACGTAAGACAGACAGTGCACAAAAGTGTACATAAGGGCTTTAACCCTTTTTCTAAAGTATTATCGGGGTGATGAGTCTGCTAATGTGTTGGGTGTTGTAACCTAGGGCTGACTTCGATCATTAGTGCTCAAAAGGTTAATTCAATTGAGAATTCCACATTTCACATTTTACATGATGAAGCTATTAAGTTGCATGTACATGCCAAGAACAGGACACATGGATGTGACAAATATATTAGTGAACAAAAAATATCCAAAATCACCTATCAAGATCTATGGGACCGATCTAGTTGTTATTTACGGATATGTACAAACAAAGGACTTGACTAGATTGTGAATTATTTAAAATTGTTTGGACGCACCTCCAAGTATTCAAGCTAAACAGATACGAGGATGAGGGCGAGGAAGAGAGAAAAATTCAACCATATAAAAAAGGCAAAATTGAAAACAAAACAGAACGCCAATAATATGAAAAAGAAGGCATATGAGACAATCTAGAGGACCCAATAATGAACTGGTTATGTTTGGATTGGAGGACAGGGCAGAAACCAACCCCTATCTAATCGTAATCTATTAAAACATAAATGAAACATTTATTTCATTATACGAGCATTAACAAAAAAAAAAAAAAAAACTAATGATTTTAGAGCATAGTAACATTTTTGTAAGGGCGTGGCTCTATAGATGCATATTTTTGCTCTTGGCCCGTCCCTCTCTTGGCACTATCTGCGTTAGTTTGAAGCCCATGGTCGAAACAACCCAAGGACATCCTGAATGGGGTTAATCCGTGTTGTTCAAACACAACACGAAGTAGGCTTTGTCCGAATGCTCCGACTGCCCTTGTCCGTGGGGCATTAAGAGTTAGGTCGTACCAAGAGTGTAAAAGAGGGGCGGCTATAAACGCTCCTTTTTTTCTAATCTTATCATGGATCTAACGGGTAGGATGCCAGTGGTGTCGGTTACGACATAGATTTGTCCAGTTGCACGTTAATTATATCGAGGAGACCGAGTAACAAGGACCAAGACTGTCCACCATCCTTTGGTTTAACGGTTGAACACCCCTCTTAAGCCCACGAGGTCGTGGAATCGAGTCTCGGTGGAAGCAGTCTGCCATCAAGAGTTATCTCATGTAATTTAGGCAATATATAAAGTAATAAATTTGTCGGGTTTTAGGCCTCTTCCATTATGGTTTCAATTAAGCGGTTATCGTGCTCATCAGATCTTTATGATGTATCAATGTCTTGGAACGAATAAGTAGACCGTAGTCGATTTCTCAAAAAAAAAAAAAAAACCAAGACTGTCTACTACAAAATGAGACAGAAATTATCGGTACGCCTGTACCGTCTATCACAAACCCGTGAACTGTTTTTCTTACAGGTACGAATTGTGATGATACTCTCTGTAACAACAATTATGTTTTTCTTCTTCTATTGGATTAAACGGTTCAGATTCTCTTATATATTCACAGAGGCGCATTTTAGTCTCTGTTCTATAATCTCTTATTGAATTAGACTGACAAAAATGTAGAAAAACAAGAGAGTCTATCATCATAGAATTTAGAAGAAACTGTAAAGTTTACCTGGAAATAACAGTCGGCTCCTTTTCTACCACCACCACCACCAGTCCTTTCATGATTCCTAATACCTGTCAAACAAATGCAAAATAGAGGAAGTTTGTAAGTAAAAAATTTGCTACATTTAGATGAAATTCTAAAATGGGTATTTGAAGATTCATTAATAATTGTTAAATTTAGTCGAAAAGGAGAGATGGGTAATCAGGAAAATTATCAGATTTTGTTTTCTTACCGATACAGAGAGTTCTTGTGTCAAGAGTGCTGAATAAAGAATAGAGAGAGAAAGTGAAGATTGAAATGGAGAAGAAGATAAGAGTTGTTTTGTAGATGAAGCTCTTATTGGTTCTAATCCAATCCATAGATGAGACTTTAGAGAGAGAGATAACTCAAAACCCCTTTAATCAAAATAAGCCCACCTTGTGATTTCTTGTATTTAATTACACTTGAGATCTATGGAGTTGGGTTTTGCACAGTCTCATACAACTCTCTGAGTAATCCATCCAATTCTCACACTCTCTCTCTCTACAAATTATCTGTTGGTACAGCTTAGTGGGTGAGAATTTAGGCTAATGAAAAATTGAAATTAAACTACTCGACCTCTGTGAAATGAACCTTAGTTCTTATCAACCCAAATGATTTAACAAATATCATCTGTGTGTCTCTCTCTCTCTCTAGAATTTGGAGAGTGAATTGTAAACCTTCTAATTGAAGTGCCCAAAGTTGTAATAATGTAAGTACAAGTTATATGCTCTTCTTGAAATCTACTTGACTTATTTGTCTTTCTAAGCTCTATTTTACATTTGGGTACAATGACCATTTTACCCCTTAGTATCATAAAATTATCTTCTTCTTTTTTTTGTTGCAAACCTTTCCATTGCTATTAAAATTTAGCCCAGTACAAATAGAAGATCAATAAAAAAGGACTAAAAATAACAAATGTTAACGAGTAGGTGTTTGGTTTGCTTAATGCCAAACTAGAGGGCCTGAAATGGAAGTCGCCAGCGTGTGGGTCTCAGCATTACATTCACGAGGGCGAAAATATAATTCCACATTGTTAGCTTGGATCAAGCCACATATCTCGTTCGCTTGGTCTAGAATTAGCCACGAGTCTTTTTGTTGTTTGTCTAATAGTAAATCAACTGGAGAGCGGATTTGGGTGGGAAATCTCGCTCTCAATCTAAAAATAAATTCTCCATTGAACTTCTTGCTACCGCCGCAGCCAACCCTCTAGTCATCGTGTATGCACCGTCTACATTTATTTTCAGTTTCCTTGAAGGAGGGGTCCATTCTTCGAAATACACAGTAGTAGAGTGATTGTGAAGATCTAAAGGGTTAGAGTAGTACCTGATTTGTTGTTGGCTTTTGCGATGAACTTGCTGTGAATTGATGGCAATGTTATTGATATGAAGGTAATTGCAAGCCTTCCACCAGAACCAAATGAGATAAGTATATCTTACCAATAATTCATTTGATTTTTGTCCTTGATTGAGTAATAGCTTAAGGTTGTTAATATGACTTGATGCTATTTTCCAAATGACCGCCTAGTTTATGGTTGGACTCCTGCCTAACTCCTTCGTTTATTGAAGATGCCTGTATGACCCCTTTATCTTCTTTTATGTCATAACCCTTTAAAGTTAACATTTCTAATCCCATTTTGCCCTTATGTGTAATCCACATCTCTAATACCCATCCCATTATTTCACTCCTTACATTCTTTCTTTTTTCAAAAATTAATTGGATGTCACATTCAGGTGACTCTGTTCCATTTTTAGATTTGAAAATTGAATAAGAAGAAGAAGAAGAAGAAATTGACTCTTTTTATGTTCTTCTAATCCTATAATTATTGATTGAGTAATAGCTTAAGGTTGTTAATATGACTTGATGCTATTTTCCAAATGACCGCCTACTTTATGGTTGGACTCCTGCCTAACTCCTTCGTTTATTGAAGATGCCTGTATGACCCCTTTTTCTTCTTTTATGTCATAACCCTTTAACGTTAACATTTCTAATCCCATTTTGCCCTTATGTGTAATCCACATCTCTAATACCCATCCCATTCTTTCACTCCTTACATTCTTTCGTTTTTCAAAAATTAATTGGATGTCACATTCAGGTGACTCTGTTCCATTTTTAGATTTGAAAATTGAATAAGAAGAAGAAGAAGAAATTGACTCTTTTTATGTTCTTCTAATTCTACAATTATTGTTTGAAATCTGCGATTTTGATGGTTTGATGAAAATGAGTTGAGATATAAAACTTCAAATAAACACGTAATTCTGATTTCCAATTCGTTCAACCGGTATATTTGAATGTACAAGCCCATTGAGTCAAAGAGCTTTGTGGATCATCTTTAATGTCTTCAGATATCTGGTTCATCAATTCCTCTCATCTTCAACCTCTGCTCAATCTCTTCGTATAGATATTCATTTTGTTTTGGATCAGGCTTTCTTGATCCAGATTTAGGCCTAACAATGTCTTCATTCCCCACTATTGTACATGGCTCATCATAAGTTTCATCATCACCTAAAGACCGCCCACCGTAATCTTTCATACTACGCGATTCATTACATCTTCATCGATTTTATCAAGAACAAGATCATCAACTTTGCTTAATCCTGTGACAAATTCTGCTTCATTTTAATCATCTCTCCAATTTTACTACTATATTAATTTTTTTCGGCGATGACCTCCATTGTCAATGCAGACTGTGATTAATAATGGTCTTATTGAACTCCTCAGAATTACACCCAATAATTTGGAAGTAATTAGATTGTGAATTAGGTGTATTTTATATCTACATTAGAACTGTTCTTGCTAGATAACTGCTACCCATTATACAAAATTCTATAGCTTTTCTACTTAAAATCGATGAATAAGACGAACCTGAAAATAATTTGTAAGCTTTAGGCATTTCTCTTATCTAGGTACCATAAAAATCTCACTAGCTTCTGAAAGAAAAGACCTTGATCAACCATAGTACGTTTCAATCTTCTCTCGGAATCTTTTCATCCAATAAAACTAGTATGATTTATAAAGTTTAGATCTTTGGGTAAGTAAGATAATGTATGAAGAAGATCATCTTGGGGGAAAGTGGGTAATCGTTACAACACAGTATAAGAATTTTAGTACCTAGTTTAAGAGCCTCTAACTGAGTTAACTCAGCTATCCGACTCGGAATTTCACCAAATGGCTCATTGTTTTCTAAAATCAGCTCCTTGATAGACTTTAAACCGGCGACTTCTAGCGATAGATGACCCCAGAGTTGATTCCCAGATAAGTCAAGAAGATTAAGGTTAGAGAGAGAAAATAAAAAAGAAAAAGAGATCATTTAAGAAGACTAGGGTTTTCTAATGACAAAAAAAAACTGACGTTTTGGGTTTCCATCTCTTTCGTTATTAATGGTGAGAAAAGTTGGAGAGAGAAGTAGATGAAATGTACAGAGAAGAATAAATAAAACCTTAAACACCACGAAAGAGAAAGAGATGATGAAAGAGGGAGTTTTAAAGAGAGAGAGGGAGAGAGAAAGAGAGTTGATGTGAGAATATATTAAAAGGAGGGTACTTCGTGAAAGAAAGTTCACGATTAATGGACTGAAAATAACCCTAAGGACATTTTCAGTAAACAAGGGGGACAGGCACGAATTTAGTGATAAATTAGGGGGCATTTCGAAATCAACCCTAAAAATAATTTGCCCAAATAATTATACGGAGTATGAGAGAAGGAGAGAAACAGTTGGGATGAAAAGAGCAGTTAGATTCAGTTGATGAAGCACAGAGCAGCAAAGAAAGAGGAAGTATAGGAGAGAGAGAGAGAGAGAAAAAGAGAGATCAGATATACCTATCTGTTGCCATGGCAAAGCAACATATCTTTGATTTACTTTATGTATTGGGTCAATTTAATCAAACCATTTTGGTGCAACACGCATGAGACCATATATTAGTGCAACCTATACTGACTAGAATCCTTGCTTTTCTTATCTTCTTTCTCAAGTGTCAAATTAAGGTAATCTTTGATAGATTTCACAATATTTTGGTAAAATCTGGTTTTTATTTCAATATGGA
Source organism: Eschscholzia californica (assembly GCF_041429995.1). Lineage (NCBI taxonomy): Eukaryota > Viridiplantae > Streptophyta > Magnoliopsida > Ranunculales > Papaveraceae > Eschscholzia > Eschscholzia californica. The sequence goes on along the minus strand of NW_028238420.1, from coordinate 36,247,490 downwards.
TTACTTGTATTAAGTAGGTATTATTTTTGAAGTTTAGTACCTGCAAAGGTGATTTGTTATGTTATACCTTTTTTTCTTTGTTGAAACTCTATCGATCTCTTCAGTGCACCACAAATATATATATGGTTACAACTTTAGTTTTACTCGGTATCGATAGTATTTCCATTACATTATTTTAATTTTACAAAGTTGAGTTCTACGTAAGACAAATAGAATTTACCTTAAGAGAATGCCGACCTTTTGCCGCTTTCTAGTCAAAAATCTAAAAGAAGCTGACTAGAGAAAAAAAGTTAAAAAACAATGTGAGGGTAACTCTGAAAAGAAAATAGGTGACATAATAATCAAACTACGAAGCAATTAGCTAGGTTATGAGTCAAGGTGTTTATTAGTCAAAATATGGAAACCAAACATGAGAGTTGGTTATGTGTATGGTGCACGTTTTGAAACTCCTTTTTTGAATACTAAAATTCTGCATTGAAAATGCTCTAACGATATTATCTTGTCTCATATGTATGTCTATGGGCCATGAGGTCCAGTAATTATAGACTATCGGCCCAAAATTGTAGTCATTGACTCGTAGCACATAATTGATTTATAGGATGCTTAAAAATTTGGGCTAAATCTGGTGAGAACAGTTGACCCAAAAATTGTAGTCATAGACTCGTAGCACATAAGAGATTTATAGATGCTTAAAAATTTGGGGCGAAATTTGGGGAGAACGGTTGGTATTCCGCTTCTAATTATTTCTCGCTTTTGATTGGTTAAGCGAAAATTTCCACCCACCTTGAATTTAAGATGGACCAAGTTTTGAGAGCATTACATCCTATCACTGTTGGAAAAGAAATTATGTCCTTCAAGGTCTCTTATGAAAATTATTGCCTTAAAACACAACCAGCTTCATAAACACAATAGGACTAAAGACAAAGGGACCATGGCATTCATGTATGTGTTCTTGGCTCATCCTCTAGCACTTTTCAACGATGTGTGAGAGTCAAACAAGAGAAAAAGAGAGACCCACAAGAGAAAGAAAGAGACGTCTCTCATGAGTCTGACTTGACTCTTATCTTTCCTTTTTTCCTTCCCCTATAGTCTGATTAAAAACTCTGTTTTGGTTGAACAATATTAATGGCTGGGAGCTGGTCATAGACCACATAGCTCCAAGGTGATTTGCCATTTTCAGAATAATTTCCTTAGTATTGATTGATATGTGTTGATATAAATGGGTGCATTGATTGGTTTTGAAATGCCTGGGTTAGATTATAAATTTTCAGCCGCGATTAATGTGTTGTAAACTTGTTATTAAATTTTAGTCGTACAATCTCAAATTGTATTAATATTGGGTCTACGGGTTTGAGGCCCAAAATAAAATTCAAAAATAGTTTAAAGTTCAATTTTTCCAGAAAATGGGTTTTTAGTCATTTTCCCTTTTAGAAGAAAAATTATTGATACATAATTATTGATACCCAATATTTCTTATTAGTTGTATAAATGGGTGCATTGATTGGTTTTGAAATCAACACATTATGTGTTGATATAGGTGTAGATTTTGGACTAGGAACTCAAAAATTAATTGATATTAGGTGAGTACTTGTTTGACTATTTCAGTATGTAGTCTATGACAGTCAAACAAGGACATGTTTGATTATTTGTGACCACACAATTAATACTAAAGTTATGTAATGTACTCATGTATGATAGCGTAGCTCCTTAAATTAGAAAAAAAATATTGAGATGACCTCATTTAAAAAAAATCGTCCACTTATTGTTAGGTCAGAGTTAGTTCGATTATATTTTTTATTTTAATTTTAATTTTTGTCCTCTGGTATCTCTCAAGAAGCACTTTTGTAGGAGTTCTTAGGTTCTGCCATTCCTATACAACTAATAAGAAATATTGGGTTCTTTAAAAAAATATCGAGTTGATTAATACTTAGCACTAAAATCATGATAACCAGATTGGTAAGTCGGTTGGTTGTGAATGATGGAAATTGGAATGCTTCTGAGTTTGAACCCCCTCAATTGCATTTTTTTTACTTATATTTTTGGTAAAATCTCAAATTCAACCTACATTTTAGATCGATAATGCATCACTTTTCTTGTCTCAAAACTCACTTATGCTTTCTTTAGCAAACAAGATATTAAGCGCCGTAAATCTCGTCTCCAGGGCCGGCCCAAGCTTATTTGAGGCCTAAAGCCAAAGCAAGAATAGGGCCCTTTGTGTACAAGCAAAAAATAATGAAGATAAAATATAAACTATTGGGGAAGGAGGGATTGAACCCTTGCACTTCACCTCACAAACCAGGTTATATACCAATAAGCTATAACAATGTCTTCCCTTTTTATTCATTAATAAAAACTACCCTATAAGAATTCATAAAAGAGGCTCTGAAATAGGTGGGGGACCAAAGCAGCCGCTTTGGCTGCTTTGGGCCTAGGCCGCCCCTGCTCGTCTCTATTTTTCTCTTACAAATTCTCCTTTCTCTCTCTCTCTCGCTTTCTCACTCTCTCTCTCGCTCTCTCTCACACGTCGATCTCTCTATCTAATTTTTCTTTATCAAATCCATCTATCTAAACTTTAAATTTGGAAGGTTGTGCATGAAGAAGATGGAGGGTTTAGTTTTTCTAGTAAGTTACCAGACACTTATGTTGTGTTTGTTTTTTCAAAATTTTCAGATCTGTAATCTGAATTGGGACCAATTCAGATTTCAGATGTTTGTTTTTATAATTTCACAAAATCTGAAATTTGGACTGAACGATTAGATGTCTGAATAGGCTGAATAAGGACCAAATTATTTCAGACTTCAAAACAAGTCTGAAATGGACTCCAACCGTCTGAAAACATTTAAATGACTTATATATCCCCACAAATTTTAAGAAAATACTTCTCTGTCCACATCTTCATCTCTGTTACCACCATCGCCTCTGCCGCCGCCACCTCTCAAAACAAAAGAATAATCACATCAAAATTTCAAGATTAAGATTAGATCGAGAAGGTTGGGACGGTGATTTTCGAAGCATTCTCCTCCATCTCGGTTCTTCACTCTCTCTGTTTCGACAACTTCTATTCTGATGAGGAGCAACTGCGAGTTTGAGATCTTCTTCTAGGGTTTTGAGAACGGAAAGTGCTGTTAGGATTTGAGAGTATGCAGTGGTGCTTGTGCTCTTCTGTTAGAGTTTGAGAAAGAAATAATGGTTGCTAGGGTTTGAGAGAAGATGATATGACTGTTAGGATTTTGAGTTTGGGAGAGATAGGCTGCTAGGGTTTTGAGTTTGGTAGGGAGGTTGTTAGGGTTTGGGTTTGAGAGAGGATAAATAAATTTGGATACTACTATATGCAACTTCAGTTTTGCTAAGGACAACTATTAGACAAAAATAACTAAATAAAACTAACTAAAATTATGTCCTAAATTGCTAACCAACACCAAAAATCAAGTATAACCGAATCTCTCCTCCATTTATATACAACTTTAAAAAAATTATTACACAAAATAACTAAATAAAATTAATTGAATTTTGTCTTAAATTGCAAAATCCAACACTAAAAGAAAAAAAATCAAATGTAATCGAATTTTTTCTCAAAATTCAAATTTCTATTACCATAATTAATTATTCATAAATAAAATTTATTCGAGCACTAAACTAAAAAGTTAACCAAATAGTAACAAATAAAAAAAAAATTATATTCCAATCAGAGCATTCCATGCTGTAATTTGAGGTAAAATCCAAAGAAAAAAAAAAAATCAAATATTCGAATTTTTTCTCAAAAAATCTTGGGTTCATTTCTATTACCATAATTAATTATGCATAAATAAAATTTATTCGAACATTAAATTAAAAAGTTAACCAAGTATAAATAAATAACTAAAAAATATTATATTCCAATCAGAGCATTTCATGTTGTAAAAATCATACTACATAAAATCACTATGTATATTTTTAAGGTTAGTATAAACCTTAATAATGTATATTTCATAAAATCATATTACATAAAATTATACTACATAAATATAATGTATATTTTTTTTTAAATCCTATAACACGTCTAAGTATTTTTTTAAAAAAATATTAGATAACACTAATACAACCAATTTTATTTTTGTGTAATAAGTTAATAAAAGAAAAAATGGTGTCCAGTACATAATTTTGGGAAGTTAAAACATAGTTGTATTTAACAATCTAAGATTCAAAAAATTATTTGCTAGATAAAACCAATAAATCGATCTTTGGTGTTGTTTAGCAATTTAACAAAAAATAAATGGTTGTGTCTAGCAAATAGCTTTATGAAGCAATTATGCAGCTTCTTTTAGCATTTGTCAATAATTTTGATATTATGGATAAGGGTATAAAAATCAATTTCTAATTTCAGACCTATGAATTCAGATGGAAAAAATAACCACTTCCTTTCAGTTTTTCAAATTCAATATTTTCAGATTCAGTTTTTCAGATTCAGACTCAATACGAATAACAACACCTTAGATTTGGTAATCTTGTCAGAAAATTTGTACATATTCATAAAATTTAATTATCCAATCAAATTCTTTTTATGTAAAAGAAAAAACCTACAGGTTAAGTCCTTATTCTAGAGTTCACTTATCTTGAATGGTTTTCTAAAAATAAAGATCTTCACAAATCAGAGAAGTATAACACGAAAAAATGCTAGGCGAATCACATATAACGACGCCATGCCTAATTACGTAAGTTTGGATTCGTTCACGACTTTATATGTTTTTCTATAGTTAAATTATTCAATGTTTTTGTTCATTAATTCGCGGTAAAAGAATCATTTATCTCTAGTATAAAAGGGACCGACTCAAGTTTGGCACAGGGCCTCTAGATTGATTGTTTGTCATGGCCGTGTATGGAGAATTGGAGATCCCTTGTTCTTTACCTCTTGTTCCTTTGTTCCTTTGTTCATTACTCTTTCATTCCTCCTTAGGCCATTACTCTTTTTTCTCTTTCTTCTGTCTACTAGTAAGTTATCTCTGTGTCTGTCTGTTTTATTTGTATTTAGGTAAAACCCATAATTTTATTTCTACTGCCATTTTAATATAGTAAACAACACACACATATTATATGTGCATAATATATCTTCAAAAATGGGGAAAAGATGGTGATAGTCGGCTCTTCAGGGTTCGAAGTGTCTCTGTGCCCTCATGCAAATGCAATTATCTCGATAGAGAAAGAAAAAGAAGGAAGCCACTAACTTATGTAGGCAAGGGAATCCTGTCAGTAGGTATCACCATCTGATACCACTTTTATGTGACTAGTAAACCATAAATATGTCATGATACTGTAATGGGTTAATTCTGATTTGACCCTCCACTTAAAGACCCACTAGAACATTTGGTTCCTATGACCAAATTTTTGTTAGTCAACTTGCATAGTCAATTTTTTCTTTCTCCTTTTGCCCATGTTTATAAAGTATTTCCTTCTCTATTTTATTTCTTTCTTTCTCACCAGATTAAGTCGTTCGAAAAGGGACGCCGACAGCAGGAGACTACCATTCCCTGTGAACTTCAACGAATTCTGTTTTCAATCACTTTTCATCACAAACCTCACCACCAACATACTCGTTATCTTTCTCTCTCGCTCACTATTTTTGCCTATCTCTTTGTCACTCTAAAACGTCAAACTGAAGCTGCTCCAATCTGAAGCACAAAAGCTTCAAATCAACGCTTATGTTGAAGCTTCAGATTTGGAGCTTCAAAGAGAGGGAGAGAGAAAAAAAAGAGATATAGCCAAGTTCAAGGTTATTCAACAGTTGCTCAGCTCATAGTTGACTCATCACTCATCATCAGTTGCTCAACTCATGATGGTAATGTGCAGATTGTTTATGAATAGTTTTGGGTCAGTTGACCCGTCATATGTCTCGAGGGTGGAGCATTTGAAATCCCGAGGCCTTTCTGCAAAGTGGAGGTGTCAACTACTTAGTTTTGGAGTTTTTATTCTACTATTATGCTCATCGTCTCTGTTAATTGTTGGACCATCAGAGAGCCAAACGTAGGTCTGTCCTCTTCTTCGAGCTCTGTCTTCAAGGTAGGAGGTGGCGGTGCTATACGTCCCTCTCTCTCCGCAGTAGACGTTGGTTCCTCATGTTCCCGCTCGACTCTTTCCACTTCATTTTGTCTTTTCTTTCAAGTTGTTAATTTCTTCTTCTTTATGTCTTATTTTATCCATGGCTTCCAAATATCTATCGATAATAATGCCGGGAGTGGCTAGAGTAGCCGCTATACTAAACGAATTTCTTACAATAGATCGGAGAGGTTCTCTCCTTGCTCAGTTTTTATTTGTTTCCTTATCTGATCCAACTCATCTTCAGGGCCGACTCTGAGTTTTTGGTGACATGAAGCAAGGCAAAAACAATGTGGCCCCTTCAATTATAGCAACGAAAAACTATTATAAAAATGTATTAGTATCGTGAATATTTTTATTATATTCATGTAACAAAAAGGTAGTGATAATTACAATCACTTGAACGTCGTTTTTTTTTACATTTTTTGGTGTGAAATCACTAATAATTGTCGAATAATCAAGCGTGTATGTTTCTCAATAGACAAAATAACCAACCTGTTTAACCTTTCTTGAGACATAGTAGACAAAAATGTTGCTTCATGGATAAAACATTTGCATCTCGTTTCTTTTCTTCTCTTAAACAAGTTATTGCTTCCGTCGAATCTCTATTAATCTCCAGACACAGTGATGAAGATTCCAGCGACGGAATGTCCTGTCGGAAAGTCTTTACAAAAACTGCCTATACGCGCACCCGTACTAAAATGAAGGGTTGCCTATAGAAACACCAGTACAAAAATTGCTTTGGATTCTCTCCGCAACAACGGGCAGTAAAGAAGTGTAAATAATTTAGTAATAATACATTTTGTGTACTGAATCATTAAGTTTTGAAGTGTGAAAACAGTAAAGCCTCGATTATACTGACACAAAAATATAACAAAGTTCAACCCTCGCGTGCGTACTATTTTTTGAACGTTAATTATAGTAAAGATTCGAATTTCAATTCATTTTCTCTCTGTTTCCCCTGAACTCCTATATTAGGGTTTTGGAATTTTCTCCATTGACTCGATTCTCGATGCAAAACAAAACTTCTGATTTCTTCACGTTTTGGACGAATTCATAAACTTGTTCTTCTTCATCATCATGATAGATTGTTGAAGACTTTCTTCTCTATCATTTAATGAGATTTTGCATTTATGAGAACTAAAAATCTTCTAGTGAGAGAAAGTTAGAGAGAGAGAGAGAGTGAGATGATTTAGGTGGGTTTTCGTTCTTCGAGGGTTTCGTGCTAAACTCAAATAGTTGTTCGAGATTTGGAAGAGAGTGAAAAGGGGTTTCTTACTCTGATAATCTCTCTTCTTTCATTACTCGATTCTGCTTTTAGGGCTTCTGGGGAGTTTTTGATAAGCTAAAGGTCTTTAATGGATTCTTGAGATTTGGAGTCAGTCATCATCATAGAGGTTTCAATCTTCAATCTTGGGTTGATTATACTTTTCCATTATAATTAGGGTTATTATAATTACAGATTTGATCTTGTTTTCTTTCTTTGGTGTTTCAATTTCAACTGTTTATCTACTTTATTTTTATCATTGTTTTTTTGTTTTCTTCTGCTCTTTTCATCGATCTACAAAGAAAAATGTAAGAGAAAGATCAACTTTTGAGCTGGCATTGAGTTTTCTTTGATAAAATCATTCTCTTTTTTCTCACTCTGTTTTTTCTCTGCCATTAAAGAAAGGGTTTTCATTTCTCAAACTCCAGTTTCTTTTCCACTCTATAATACATCAATTTCCACATATTCTGAATCAAACCCTTGCCTGAAATCCACCATCTCCTCATCCTCCTTCATATAGAAACTATTTCCAGAAAATCTCTGTTCTTGCTCTGTTTTGCCCTCTTTCTTTCTTCTTGCTCTGTTTTGCCCTCTCTCAATCTGATTTTTAATGTTTTAGAACTTCAATAATATACCTAAAGGTGCTTCATTTAGGGTTTGTTTTCATGGATTCTACAACTACTGTTAAGTGTTCTAAACCTTCTTCCAATATATCTGACATTGTTCAAAGATTTGCTAAAGTTTGCAAGTTGAGATCTGTTGGGGTTTTCCCAAGTGAAAACCCTAATCCCTCTTACCAAACCATAAGCAACAAAAATGATTCTAATGATGTTCGTAGTGATGGAACTGAAGATACTGAATGTAGTGACCAAAAAATCCATCCCCAACCCATTGAAGAAGCCCTAATAAAAACCCATGAAGATCTTTCTAGTATTGCTGTTTTGAAGCTGTTTGATACCATTTCTTCTCTGAAATTTGCTTATATTCAGCTTCAAGAAGCTCATATTCCTTATAATCCTCAAGGAATCCAAGCTGCTGATGATCGAATAGTAACAGAGTTGAAGACTCTTTCTGATATCAAAAAATCTTTTAAGAGCATCACAAAACCCAAATCAAGTTCATCTTTTTCAGGTCCTATTATGGTTCAAAAGCTTCAAGATCATGAATCCTACTTAGAGAAATTGCAGTCTCAAATCCAAGTTAAGGACTCTGAAATTCTTAACTTGCAGAAGGAAGTTCAAGGGTTGGAAAGGAGGAACCAGGTATTGGATTCAAAGATTAAACAAAAAGCTTTACTTGAAAAGAGTTATCGACCCAAATCATTTTCTGATGCCTATAAATCAGCTACAAAATCAATCCATGATTTTGCGAAACCCTTGATTAGTTTGATGAAAGCTTCAGGTTGGAATCTTGATCTTGCAGTGAACTCCATTGAAGACTCTATCAAGTACTCTAAAAGGTCTCACAAGAAGTACGCGTTCGAAGCTTATTTATCGAGGAGAATGTTCCATGGACTTCCTCTCGATTCTCATAATGTCGATGATATCTTGAGGTTTGAAGATCCATTTGATGCTTTAGTTGAGTACCCGAATTCGGAATTTGCAAAATTCTGCAGATCCAAGTACTTAATGATTGTGCATTCAAGAATGGAGAAAGCATTCTTCGGCAATTTGGATCAAAGAGCATTTGTTTCAAGTATTGGGCATCCAAGAACTCCATTATATCAAGCATTTGTGAAAATGGCCAAGTCTGTTTGGGTTCTTCATGCTATGGCAACTTCCAAAGATTACAAAGCTGAGATTTTTCGGGTTCAAAAAGGGACTGAATTCTCAGAGCTATATATGGAGAATGTAGTCGAAGATATAGATGACACAAGTAAACTCATTTCCAATCCTAGATTGAGAGTTGGGTTTATGATCATGCCCGGTTTCAGAGTTGGGCAGATTGTGATTAGGTCCAAGGTTTATCTCACCAGTTGAAGAACACAGATATCAATTGATGAGATCAACTTATGGTATTTCAATAGCTATTATCAAGACCCATGCTCAAAATTTAGTTTTTTCGGTTGTAGACTTGTGCATCTTGAATTGTAAATATAAATATCTAATCTAAGTTAACTTTTTAAGTTCCTAGCATTGGATTTTATGGTTTGATACTTTTTCTGTTAGTGTTACGAGCACAAGATGTTTTAATGACATGAATTATGTGGTAAGTCGTGTTCATTACAAACACATTTTCACATCCGAACTGTCTAGAAACATTGTCACGTCCCAACTGTTTGTGAAGTGTTCTCAACAAAAAAAAAACTGTTTGTGTAGGGCCGAAAAAGAACTTTTAAGCCTCAAAACTATGTTTAAAGTTGAAGGGAAGGAATCACGAAGGGAAATGTTATATACAATTAGTATTTTTACCTTATACACTCAGGGTTATTCACGCTCACACTTAAACCTATTTTTACCCTAATACACTCACTTTTCCTATACACACATGTTGGTCGAATGCCTTGAACAGTTTTTCTCGGTAAGATGAAACCGATTCTAAACTCAAACTATTAGAAAGAAATTAATGTATAACACAAGGCATCGGTATAGTCATACCCAAAGATAGCAGAGAGAATTTTGATAAATTTCCGTCGGTAGTATGAAACAGTTGCTATACTCAAACTGCCAGAAAGATGAAACCTATGTGTAACATAAGGAATCGGTACAACACTACCAACAGATAACACCGAGCATTTTTCATCGGTAAGATAAAACCGAGCATTTTTCATCGGTAAGATAAAACCGATATGTTCCATTACATATCGGTAGCTTCATATCGACCTATACTGCAATCTATCAGACAAGTACATTTGGTAGGTTACCTTTATAAAGTTTTTTTTTTTTGTTTTTCAAGAATAACACAATTTTTATTGAAAGAAAAATTTAAACGAAGATTCATGAGATTTTTGATGGGTGATTATTCGGTCTTTATTGTTTTCTGATGATCAAAATAAGAATGTGAAGAATCTCCATTTTCCAAGATTTTCACCATGAAAACACCAATAAGATGCTTAACATTTTTTTTTATTATTTTTGAAGAAGATAATTGTTTGATTTAAGGGCTTCCATGGACAAAAACGCTTGAAGTGGTGGGGTAGTGAGTGTGGTTAATTGAAGAATTGATAGAGGAATTCCTGCATTTAAGGAGTAACAAAAGATTGTAAGTATGTTTTAATCAGCTTGACCAATACTGACTTAATGATGAGTGTATATGAATTTGATTAAGAAAAATTGATCAAGTCAACCCAATGCGGGTGTCACACGTGAAAATGGCTTGTGTATATAAAATTTCCCAATGAGGAAAGCTGAGTAGAAAGGCCCATTAAATTCAAGGAAGGAAAGTTCAAAGGCGCCTCGCGTGAATGTTATTGGCGCCCCCATACCTCCTTCTGCGTGGCATCCTCATCTCCACCTTCTATCTTTTCTGTTTTTCTGACTTTTCCTTATAAGAGCAAGTCCAACCTCAGCCTGTCTTAGACCCCAAAATCAATTTTTTCACCCAAAATTTTCAGTCTCATCTCAACCCCTAAAAATCAGCTCCAACCTCAGTCCCTCTTGGGGCCCTTAAATTTGAATTTGAACTTTCCCAATTTACTTATTAAGTTCGATTAAACAACATTGTTTACAACTAATAATTGATTTAAAGTTGTAATCTACTCAAATACGACTAAACAACAGTAGAAATTTTTTAATCTACTTTAATCTACTTAAAATTTTAATCTACTTAAATACGACTAAACAACAATTGATTTAAAATCACCAAAAGTTTCATCTACAGTCGAGGGAACGTGTGAAGAATCATCAAAATTTTCATCATTTTCTAATTGAGCCGACGGGTAAAGAGGAGATAACATTTCCATACAAAATTGGCTAAAATTTTCGTTAACATTCATGGGATCTATTGAAGAAGATTGAATGAAAAATTTAAACAAAAAATGAAGAAGATTGAATGAGATTGGAAAGAAAAAATTGAAAGAGATAGAAGTTCAAGAAGATTGAATTGGATTTTCTCCAACAACTAGATCTAGAAAGAACTACCCGTTGGAACAAATCCAACGACTGGGATATGCCCCAACATGAACGTGTCCCCAACGTTCTATTGGGGATTTCAGCTGACCCTTAATCAAGGACCGGCTGGGGTTGGTCATTGAGGGAGGGGCTCTAAATCTAAAATTAGAGCTCCTCCAGCCTCAGGTTGGACTTGCTTTAAAGGGTTGAGTTTAGAATACTTGGTCATAGTAACTGTACACAGTCAAGAGGGTTTGGTTTATATGTGGCACAACGGTTACAATAGTGATATGTGGGAAAAGTTAGCCCATTAAATGTCGAGATCACGCTTTGGGGCATAAAGAAAAAGTTATGAGACATAAAGACTTAGTCAGTTAAAATTGACTTAGAGGACATATTTATTTTTTAATCCAAAAATTTACTAAATTTTATCTTGCCCCTTTCACCTTCACCTCACCCCAACCCCACATATTTCGACCACTGTCACCACCACCATTTCCATCTTTATCTCTCCTCCCTCTCCCGTATTCTTCTTCTTCTTCTTCTTCTTCTTCTTATTTCTTATTTCTCACTCTCTTTCTCTTCTTTTCCCATCTCTCACTCTCTAAATGCTATCTTTTTTTCTCTAGCACCACTGCTTCCTTTCTTTTTTATCCCTCTACTCTACGTCGCCTCTCTCTTCCTCCTCTTCTCATCTCTGAGAACCTCAACTAACAAATCACTTTCCTCAAAGTTATTCTTGATTGACTAATTTTTTATGCCTCGAGTAAGTGTTTTGTTAAATCTATTCAATTTGAGAGATTAGGTTTTCGAAAATTGGGGTTCCGTTCAAAACACCAACCCCTGATACACCCTGAATGCTATGAAGAAAAGATTTCAAACTAGGTCCACGAGTTACTGTTTGCCAGTTTCATTTATGTCAGCTGCACAGATTTATACAGTGTAAGCTGTAATGTAAATCTTTCTCTTTTGTTTTGCCCTTTTCTCTCTTCCATAAAATTAGACGTACATGAGTCATTATTTTGGCATTTCCTTAGAGAAACCTAGATCTAAACTTATAAACTTGAATATGTGGGCATATTTTTTGTTTAAAAGATCTTCAATTTAGGATGAATTGAATCCATCCTAATAGTGAAAAAGTATCTTGTTAAAGGTAAGAAATAACAAAAGAAAATAAAATAGAATTCTAAGTTCTCCACCGAAAAATCTTAACGGAACTTAGGAATTTGATGTTTTTATTTAATCTGATCTGGTGTATTTGGTTTTTTGTTTGATATTGAAGATGAGATCATTAGTTTGACGTTGATTAGAAAATTCAAGATCATTAGCTTGAGATAAGAGTTTTGTTTAACATTGAAGATGAGGGTCAAGAAGATGCAAAACAGAGGTTTCAATTCTCAGCAACAACAACTCTGTGTCTTGTACGCGTTTATTAACAACAACAATATTTTGAGCAAAAAACAACAACAATTATATACAAATACAACACTCCATTAACTTTTGTGGTCGCTCCTTTGAGAATATAAGAAAATTTTCTAGAGTACAAAATTTAGAAAGGAAAATTGCGGGATTTATCAAAATTTCATAGATAACAATCTATCACAACTTCCTTTTCTTCCTCATCTTATCCTACCTCCGATCACCACCAACTACCGTTCCTCTCCCCCTTCCCTTTATCTCTTTATCCTACCTCTTTCTAACAAAAGAGCTCTTCTTTTCGTAGAGATTTAGCAGAGAGAGAACCAGAGAAATTTATCATAGGGAAAACGAGCCAGATTTATAGTCAAAGTTTTAGATAGAGAGGGATAAGAGAGAGGAGAGAGAAATATTTGTAATAAAAATAAGTAAAAGATCGCTAATGATGACAGTTTGACGACAACCCTTACAGGAGTGGAGAAGAAATGTGAGGGGCTTTAGGGAAACAAAAAAAAAATCTCCCCTCAAAATTTTATACCTCATAAAAGTTTCTTGTTTCTCCAATGTGGAAACTTAAAAATTTAATACAAAATAAAATTTACCCCAAGTAAACCAGAAACAAGATCTATTGTGGAGTAAAATAATTTACTTAAAACTTACGCCTCATTTTTATTGGGACTGTGGACCCCTCCCCATTTTATCATTAGATTTTGGTCTTCTGGCCAATCTCCATTTGGGTCAAGGTTGAGTATGATAATATGTTTGGACCGCATAAAGAATTTTTGCACGGTTTATTGCATGGCTTATTGTTAAGTGTTGGAATCAGTACCTAGCTAAAAAGCAGCTGGATCAGTTTTTCCTTAATTTGAGGTACCTATATTCATCAGAATCTCGAGCAAGACGTCTCGTTAGATTCGTCTCGTCGAAATATTGAATTTAGACCTAAATCCAATTATGAGTTATTACCAAATTAATTTGGAATGGGTACCATTAACTCAAAACCGGGATTTGAGTTTAGTTACACATTTATGATGTTGGAGAAGTTTTATTTCCTTATATATACTCTTGCATATATTTATGGTATGTTCTTTGAAATGGAAAGTTGCTTCGCGTGGTTTGCACCACGCAAACACGCACGCGCGGCGTGGGAATGGGAGTTTAGGGCGCATTAGAGGCCCCCGCACGCACTTTGCACTTCACACGTACGCATCGTCGCGAGGAGCGATTGGAGCCTTGGATTTTACGGTCATAGATTTGATCTGACGGTCAGGATGTTTGGCGCCCTTAAGATAGATCCGTTGATGATCTAACAGTGGACGTTCGATGCGCGAGATCTTGATAGATCCGTTAAGATCTGACGGTCAAGATAGGCACCCGAAAACCAACAGTCAAATATAACTGTTGGGAAGCATCCATTCGTCTATAGGCACCCATACGAAGTGGTGTCAATACCCCTATAAATACCATGAGAATTCATCAAATAAAACATCAATTTTTTTAGCATTTTCGGAGCATTCATTTTCAGCATTAGAATTCAAAAATCATTGTTTCAGAAGTTCGTATTGCTTACAAAGTTCGACAGACTATCATAATTAAGAGGTACCATCTTTAACTTGATAGGTAATCCGTTTTATCATGGGAGACATACACCATTATTTTTGGTACTTATATACAGGGTGTAAATTGTCTTAAAGACAGAAGTATCCTCGACTCGGATCTTTGTTATATTTAATTTTCAATTAGAAATCACTGTTTTCATCGTTTTCAATTAGTTTAGAGAAGATAACTCTTTCTCTGATTTATCAGATAGAAAAACAAATAAAGTGGTGTACTCTATTTTGTTGAAACATAAAGTTTAAGAATTTGTTATCTTAAGAGATAAAAGGAAAACAACATTAAGTAGCCCTTGTAGCTAGTTTGAGTTAAACCTGTACACAATGGTATTAGTAGGTTTGTTCTTTGTTATTTTGGTGGAGCTAGGGCGAGTTTAAGGGACGCAACGCATCCCCTCAAACAACAAAATTTTATCAAAGAAGGAGGGACTCAGATCAAATTAGTTGTACCGTAGATAATATTCATTTCGTCACAATTTTATGGCATATATGGAAAACCAGATGTGATCACTGCTTTCAACAAACCTTATACAATGTTAATACCATTTTAGATCTCATTAAAACATTTCCAAAGGTAAGTAATGCTCAGGTAAAACCCTCCCCTGCGACTATAGCCAAGTGGCAACCTCCTCTCCATCCTTTCATTAAAATTAATGTTGATGCATCTTTTGTCAATGTGGAAAAGATTATAGGTACCAGTTTTATTGTTCATGATTCTCAAGCCAAATTTGTCTTTGCTAATGTGAAAATTGCTAGAGCAAGAAACAGTGAGGAAAGTTGAGGCTTTAGCCATTCTCAACAGTCTTATTTGGACGAAAGATAATAATCACATGCAGGTCATTATTGAAAGCGACAATATCATCCTGATAAAACACCTGAATAACCCCCGTCATCAAGTGCAATGGCAATCTTTGGTGCACATTCGTGGAATAAGAAACTTAAAGAATGAGCTTCAGCAGGTGAAATTCAGTCATATCAAAAGAACAACGAATTCTCAAGCGGATAAATTAGCAAAATGAGCTCGCAGAAAGGAAAGATCTAAAGAATGGACTTGTATTCCGTATTTTCTTTTGTCTATGTATTGTAATGCTACCCTGAATTCTTAGTTGTTTAATATATCTATCCTTAACCAAAAAAAAAAGAAGTAGGGACTCCTAAATATTTAATAAAGTTTAATAGTTTGAAAATCTAAAATGATTTAGAAAAATAAAATGTAACTTAGTTGGTAAATATTTTGCATAAAAAAAACATGATGTTACAAGTTCAGTACTCTCTGCCTTGAAAATTTTTCGTTTATTTTCTCAAGTTATTATTAGGGGTATCTCGTACTATTGGTAACAACAACTACTATTAGTTATAGATAATCAATTTTTTTTTTGTTTGTTGAAGTAGATAATCAATTAGTTTTAGGTTAATTTTACATGCTTAAAGACTAGTTATGAAGTTAAATACATATTGTTAATTGTTTTTTAATGAAATGAGTGTAGTTCAATGTGTGTGGTTCTTGCTCAAAAACATTTGGGAGCAAAGATACATATCTTAAATTCTTTTGTGTTTCTTTCATTTTAGATTTTTGTTAAATGCATTACTTGTAAAAAAAAAAGAGTTACGCTTTGACATTACGGAAGAGGAGCGTATTCGCCGGTGATGAGATATTGCATCACGCCGAAGTATCTTGTAAGAGTTGGGAGCAGAATTGGAATCTGGGAGTCGTGGGTTGGATCCCACTAGAAAGTACCCGAAGTTAGACGGAATCCGAGTGACTAAAAGGAGAGGTGTCTGCTAGTTAGCCTGGCCGGGGTTTCAATAACAGAGTAGAAATTGTCCTTTTTTTATTTTAATTGATGTCTTGTGTTATCTATATTTTTTCCCGCTTAACTTCCAAATTCTCTGCCATGCCACTGGGTGGAGGTGGACTTTGACACTATTCAATGCCCATACCTTTCAACTCAAAAACTAGTACTAAGTCTCTGTAATCCATTGAACAATAATTGTTTGTTTCTTGTTTTAAAGGGCAATGCTACCATTCTAGGACCATAATTATGAGTTATCTTTTGGTGGGCAGTCACAATTCCTTCACCAAGAAAAAAAAGAAGAAAGAAAAAGATGTAAGAAAAGATTAGGAGTCACATCCATCTACCACACGAGCTAAGCCTACTAAAAATATCTCAAAAGTGGGAACAATGATATTGATACACTAGTAGTTACTTGGGAAGAACCAAGTACACCATCAATAATAACAGGAAGAAGAAGAAGAAGAAGAGATGGTAACTGGAAGACCAAAATCAAACACTCACTATTACATCATTCCCTCCCTCTAGTAATAATCCTTCATTAACATAGAAACAACTAATACAAGAATACCTAGTTCCTCTGAGAGAAAAAAAGAAACCCAAAGGAACAAAAAAGTAAACCAAAGAAATACAAGTGGGTATAAAAGTGCATGCACAATTGATTAAGCATGTTCATGTTACCATATATGTATGTTCATATATATAATATATGTGCACAGAAACTCACCTTACATATTCTATATTATCATCAACTTCAATGGCCAATACCAGGACTTGGAACAGAAGTATCTGATACCATAACATGATCATGATCTAATGAACTTGCCATCTTTCTGTTTTTCTTCTGTTCTTTATGATCTAAACTTTGAGAAATACCCGTTTTTTCGAGAGAACTATACTGATTTTCATCAATCTTCAAACTTCTCCTGAATCTTGAAGCTTCACTAAATTCAAAGAAAGATGGTAGAAATAGAAGTGTCAAAATTAGGAAAACACTAACCTTACAAGCCATTTTGATTTTGACAATTAATGTTTTTTTGCACCAAGAGTTGAAGAAGATGTTGCTTTTAAAGGTAGGGAAAATGATTTTTAAATAACCATCTTGACTTAATAGGTTCACTAACATGTTACTTGTAATTTAGTCCAAAGTTTTACTAAAAATAAAATAAATTTTATAGTGACATAGAATTTGATGGGCACCAAAATTTATAGGCAATAAAAAAACAATTTATTCATATATATATTTCGAAAAATAATATTCAATATTTTGTGCCTTTTGACTTATTTTCTCCCTCCCACATTGTCTTTATATCATGTTTCCTTGTCCCTTAATTGTTGTGATTTGATTTTACATGAATGATGGTGGAGACTAGTATTTATAAAGATGTTTCGTGTGGTGCAGAATAATGCGTGAAAAATATTGTATCGCCTTTTTTAGAAAAAGACATTATGAAACCCAAAAGGTTTTTATGGATCAAACATCTATATCATGTACAATGAACTTTTGTTACCATGAAAGTGGTAATGGGAATATAGATAAGTGGAAGCAGGGAGAAAGGGTACACAAGGAAGACTCTCCAAATCTGATTTTAAGATTGTTTGGTTCAATCTTATCATGAAAAAATATATCAAGTCGTGTGATTGATTTCTTGATTATTGTTGTTGTTCTTTACCCGCCTACATTAAGCTTTTAATTCGGTATATAGATGTGTAAATATAGCAAAAAATAGTTCTTTAATTATCGTGACAATTAGAGTTTGCTCTTTTGTCACTAGAGTCGATATGTACCAACATTAGTCATATACATGTATAAATGAAGCAAAAAATAGCTCTCTATCTTGACAATTAGGGTTCGCTCTTTTGTCACGAGGGTCGATACTATTACGTTCCCAGTGCCTTGCAGACAATTTATATTATTATTATTCTCACGACAAATTTATGCTATGTGGTGTAAATTTGACTAGATTTGTCACAAATTTATTACAAAATAGTTATTATATGGGAAGAAAGAAGATTGAAGAATCCAAGGTGAAGAAGGAGAGAGTGTAAAGATGGTGTAAGCAAAAAAGAATAATTAGTTAGTTAGTTAAGAGGTGGTTAGTCAGTTAAGAAGGTAGTTAGAGTCTTAACTAACTACTTGACACTCTTCTAACCTCATACTCGCTCTCTAAACCGGATCAGTAAGAATGAGCAGAAGAGGTATCACTTGTAATTGATAGGAATTACATTTGCAAAAGCTTATAAGCTTAATAAAATATCTCTTAATAGATTTCTATTTTCTCGCACATTATAATTAATGCAAGAAAGAACAACTAGAAATAAGAGAAAGCTAAAAGTTGGTGTCCTAATTACACCCAAATAGTCCATGTCCAAAATATCTCATAGTGGTGACTTTATCTTAAGACAAAAAGTCTGCCAAGGGTGAACACTAGTATGGTTTGACAATAAACACAAGTAGTGTCGAATCCGTTGCTACTAAAACCTTTCTACCGGTTTAGCGCCACGGGGAGTGGGAGTCCCAATTTTATACCTTGAATTTCGTGCATTGTTATTGAGTCCCGTGTCATTGGACATGCCACCGTCGCTATACACTCCCCTTGATGATCTTGCGAGGCAGCACCGAAGCCTCCTCTGTAGACAAATCAAACGCTTATTAACTTGTATCCTCTCTTTCAAAGAGTCTCTCCACTTACATGCTTTGGCACTCGGCGATGCAAGGGGGCATGTTTAAATTCCAAATGTCAAATACCCTTCGCCCCTCAATAGTATATATTATCTTCATCTGCGATGACATCACTTGGACTTGGATATCACTAATAATCGATTTTACAACCTCCTCTGCTGGTCGACTAATCTTTTCAAAGACTCTGGACTTTTTCTCACGTCACACGTGATAAATGTATCCTGTGAGCACAAGACAACCTAACCGTGTTTCGACATAATTACCTTTGAACTTATCAATACACCACGCTACCCCCTCATCCAAGTTTCCTAGTAGGCGGCTTCTTTGTTGTCCAAGTAGGGGAAGTAGTGCTTTCCAAATAGTGATGGAGTACACACTGAAACAATAGATGGTTATCATCTTCCATTTCAATCTAGCATAAAGCAAAATTTCTGAAAATCTTGTACACTTTCCTTGTCTTTCACTATTTGTTGGCTTTATCCTTTGACATAATAAGGATAGAGTTGGTATTTTAACAAGGAAAACCTCAATTTTAGGTTAAAGTGGGACCTAAAATTGCCATAAATGATGGGTTAGCAATAGTCCCAACAAAAGGAGGAGAAAGGTGACCATGTTAGTTTGGTCCCATAAATGTCAACTCATTGGGACTCACTACTTGTATATTTTTCTTTCTCTACCCCACCTGAAAATTGCCTTCTCGTTTTCTTATGTCTCCTTCGTCTTATGCAATGTACCCCATTTTGATGTACAACTTAAGGGACATACCATGTAGTGTTCTTATTATAGTATACAAATAGTTTTCTCCATTAAGGTTTACTATTATATACATTCAATATATGCATTAAATCATATGTTTTCAATATACTCACAGACTTATATAGTTCTATACGTACTGGGTAATTTGCTAAGCTCAACCACTTGTTAAAAATCAATTAGCCGAGCAATTGAATATGAGATTTGAGTATACTTCAAGCCAACATTGGTTGTATCGGTTCCCTGAGATTAATCAGTGTTGGCTTGAAAAAGACTCAAATCTCATATTTAATGGCTTGGCTAATTGATTTCTAACGAGTCATTGAACTTAGCAAATTACCCCGTGCTTATAAAACTATATTAATCTGTTAGAATATAGTGAATGCATGTTATGATAACAAATCTTAGCAAATTAAAAGTAGAGATTAGTTTTGGTGTCTCAGGGCAAATGCATGTCATGAAAACAGATAATTTGATGAACCCTGAAGTCGGAGTAGTTTGATGATATTCAGGGCCGGCCCTGACTTTTTTGAGGCCCGAAGGGAACTAAGAAAATGTAGCCCCATACTTTGTTCTCTAGAGGTTGCACATAGTGAGGTTTAAAGGAGCTCACACGTATTATGAAAGATTTACATGCTGCATCAGTTTATACATAGTGCACCCGTTTGCTCAATAAATAGAATTTTAAAAGCTATTTACATGTACTTTTAACCGAAACAAACATAGAATTCGACTCAAATTTCTTTTATAATACATTATGAAAGATTTACATATCGCACCAGTTTATACATAGCACACCGGTTTGATAAAAAAGTAGAATTCTAAAAAGGTATTTACACGTACACATGATATTTGACTCCATTTATTTTATAATATATATATATATATATATATATATATATATATATATATATATATATGAACTTTGTGAGTGAGTTATCTAGAGGTTGCAAATAGTAAGGTTTACAGAAGCTTACACATATTATGAAAGATTTACATGTTGGATGTTTCACTAGTTTATACAGTGTGCACCGGTTTGCTCAAGGAATAGAATTCTAAAAAGTATTTACATGTACTTTAACCGAGACAAACATGAAACTTAATTCAATTTCTTTTACAATAAATGTATATATATATATATATATATATATATATATATATATATTTGTGTGTGTATAAAATCCCTCGAACATATATGAAGAAGAGAGTTTTTCCTTATCCTCTTCGAGATCTCTTTTAAAACTCCCGAAAAAAATTCCTTGAATTTCTAAAAGTGAGATGGGGAGACGGAGAGATAAAGAGGTGAAGAGAAAGAGACACGAAGAAGAGACGTAGAGAGCATAAGAGAGGGAGAAAGTGAGAAAGGTCCGTTGATGGAATGAAGGTTGGGGACCAAATCTGATTCTTAGATAAATATGGAGGTCAAAGTTGGTAATGAGTCACAATTAGGGGCTAAATTGGAATTAAGCCTCTCAAATAAGAGCTGAAACTTGAGACCCACGTGTAAGTTCTACCAACCCTACACACAAAAATACAAAGCAAGGATGGAAAAGTGGGCCTCTTACGGTGAGGATATTTCTACGGCCCACTTTATTAGACTAGTTTTCTTTCAGGGCCTAGTTTGGTTATCTTTTTTCTTTCAGGCGCCGTAGTTTTAGAGGTTAATGTGGCCCTCAATATTTGGTGGCCCAAAGAGAGGCTTTGCTCGCTTTGGGCCAGGGCCGGCCCTGATGATATTCACGCCATCATGCACGAGCATGGAATAACCAGGAACCTTGCTGCGTTTGATCAGACTTCATATAGTGAAACTGACTTGGTGAGTCCTCCCATGGGTGCATTGCATGGGGCACTGAAATCCCAAATTCAATATTCGCCGTATTTTTGTTAAATTTATTTAAACTCAATTTTAATGAGTAGGTATATTTTATTAGTTAAGTAATTAGAGAGTTAATTCTAGTGGGGTTAATGTACTAGTTAATGGGTTAATGAATGAGTTAGTGTGATCATGTTAGTAGTGGTCTTAGTTAGTGGGCAGAATTTGAGTATATAAATAGACCAGTCATTGTAGCTAATTTAAGATAAAATCAAGTCAAGTAATTCAATTCATTTTATTCCTTCTTCATTCTTCTTTGTCTGTGTGAAATTAGTTTCCTTTATCATTCGGAAATCAAAGTATTTTTTAATTTCCAACATTTGGTATCCGAACTAGAAATATTTTGTGATTACTAACTGAATTGCAAAATGAACGGGTCAATCCAACCTCAGCTTCCGCGATTTTGTGGGAAATTTTTTGATCAATGGTGTATCCAAATGAAACCATTATTTGGCTTCCAGGAAATTTGGGAGATTGTCGAACTTGGGTATGTAGAACCAGTTGATCGGGTAGCACATGAAGCTTTCTCTCAGGTCCAAAATGATAGTTTGAGAGAGAACAGAAAGAAGGATAAGAAGGCATTGTTCTTTCTCTATCAAGCTGTTGATGAGATTGTCTTCGAGAAAATCTCAAGAGCTGAAACAGCTAAAGAAGTGTGGGACTTGTTGCAAAGATCCTACAAGGGTGACGAGATAGTAAAAAATGTAGGGTTGCAGACTTTACGAGGTGAATTTGAATCTCTTAATATGATTAACTCTGAAAATATTTTTGATTTTTTTCTAGAGTTCAATCTATTGTTAATCAATTGCGGGTTAATGGTGAACATTTAACTGATCTTCGTGTTATTGAGAAAATCATGAGATCATTAACAGGTCTTTTCGACTATGTTGTTGCTGCAATTGAGGAAGGAAAGGACCTCTCAACTATTTCAGTTGAAGGTTTGATAAGTTCATTATGTTCTCATGACCATAGGTGAACCAGAGAGCTGCTGCAGGGTCTATAGAACAAGCTTTTTAAAGCAAAGTGACTCTGCTTAAAAAAGGTGGTTCTAACGGTGAAGAGAACCATGGTAAAGAATCCAAAAGAATTGGAAGGTATGACAAATCTAAAGTTAGATGTTTTCGTTGCAAAAAATTAGGTCATTATAAGTCGGAATGTAGAGTTTCCAAGAAATATTCAGAACATGCTAATTTTGCTGAAGATGATGTAGAAGAAGGGGAAACTGTTTTATTAGCTTGCAGAATAGTTAAAGATTCAGATGAAGATTTAGATGACTATTCAGTAGAAGGTGATGAAGATGGAGTTTGGGGTTGTCCTGTTAAATAAAATCATCAACTAAAAATTGATATTGATGATGGGACATTAGCTTCAGAATCTTAACTAATTAGGATTACACCTATTTCCCCAAATATTCATGATAATTCAAATCCAGAATTATGTCCCAGTTCAACTTGTATTCAAGATATGTCGTCAATGTTTGATGACTGCGTTGTAAGCAATGATAATAGTGGGTCTGACGAGGATTTTGCAAGTTTTGTATCTTTTGCAGATTGTAATCCCACCGATTCTATCACTTTTAAAGGAGCACTAAAAAAATGGGGAGTGGATTTCAGTTATGGATGATGAAATTCATTCAATTGAGAAAAATGATAATTGAGGATTAAATTCTCTACCTACAGGAAAGAAGTCAATTGAGTTGAAATGGTCTTTCAGAAACAAGTACAAACAAGATGATGGTCAAGTAGACAAATTAGTAATGAAAAAGTACGATCAAGAACCAGATTAATGTGAAATTTTAAATTGAAGAATAAGTGGCAAATATTTTTATTACCCATTGAAGGTCCATTCAACTTTAAGTTGAAGATTATGATGGGCGTTATGTCGTTTGAGTTTAAGGGAGGGTGTTAAATGTATTTAAACTCAATTTTAATGAGTAGATATATTTTATTAGTTAAGTAATTAGAGAGTTAATTTTAGTGGGGTTAATGTACTAGTTAGTGGGTTAATGAATGAGTTAGTGGGATCATGTTAGTAGTGGTCTTAGTTAGTGGGTAGAATTTGGGTCTATAAATAAACCAGTCTTTGTAGTTAATTTTAGATAAAATCAAGTCAAGTAATTCAATTCAGTTTATTCCTTCTTCATTCTTCTTTATCTGTGTGAAATTGGTTTCCTTTATCACTCAGAAATTAAAGTATTTTTTAATTTCCAACATTTCTTTACAAATCTCTCTTCCTCGGGTTTGCAACTTATTACTTTATAAATATATACTATTGAACTATGCTGAATCTATACTATAACAAAACAATGAATAAATATTACAAAATATTTTTGTATGGGTATTCATAGTCTGAAGTCATTTGAGATGTATTTCAGGCAACTTGATTTGCTAGGTAACGAGCTTTCTCATTATATTTTTATTGCACTAAGGGAAATCAATAGATATGAAATTCTTCTTAACTTTCATATTTTCTTTTTGACTGGCTTGAGAGATCCAATAAGTGTTTGCCCCTTTTTCCTCGCAGATGAATTATAAGTCAGCCATTAGGTGGACAAACAAGTTTCTTATATGGACAAACAATGTGGGTGTAAAAATAATCCATCACTTTTATCAGGGGACACAGATGAAATTCCATAGCCCCATTCATATAACTCTCTCTCTCTCTCTCTCTCACTCTCACTCGGTGCTATCTACATCTCTCTAACCCCATTCACAGACAAAATCAAGCCCTAGAATTGGAATAGAGGTTTTCTTGTTTTCGTATTGATTTAATGGAGATTGTGATTTATAAGTGGTCTGAATGAAAGATGGCTGGAATTCAATCTGAGCTAATGAAATTAATTTCACCTTCAGTTGAGGATGACAATGCCTAGTAAAGACATCAATGGTTGGTTAAAGACAAATATTATAAACGAGTCAATTTCTCATGGTTGTAAATCAAGCAAAACCTAACATTAAACCAAAATAATCTGTTTCTCGGGAATGACATTCCATTCCCGCGCGTCAAACATGGCCTAAATCTTTTCCTTTTTAAAACCCTACCCTTAATCTCTTAGACAAACCCCAAGTTGATGTATTTAAAATTCGAAATTGCGATTTTTTTCAACAAATTTCTTTGATTCTTCTTCGTTTACTTTTTACTTCTTCTCTAGGTGAGATGGTTTTGGGAGGTGATCCAGATGATGGGGAGGAAGCAGAATATTTGATTGTCCCCGTTAAAATAATTATTTATTTTTACACCCCAAACTTAGTTGTCCGTATAAAATATTTGTTTGTCCATATATTGGTGACCAATTATAATGCTTGATTGTCCCATTCTATAACATGTTGTATGTCTAAAGATTTTGCCCATTGAATCCCTTCAAAGATCGCCTTTGCTTGGCCTTCTTCACTAAATTCGACTCACTGTTTCCATGGGATGGATTGTAGATCTCTCAATGTGGATTTTGCAGCTAACTTTCCTAACATCCATAGGATGATTGGCAAAAAGTGATTTTTGTTTTTCCATTGCTTCATACTGTCTTGAATTCCGTGTGTTTATCCAGCCTATAACAGATTCGATTTTGGTAGAGTTAATGTTGAAATATTACCAGAAGGTCGTGCATGATCACAGTGAAGAAGAACATGTTCAGTTGTTTTTTTTTTATCATTATTACAATTTTTACATATGTTGGATTCGACAATGTATTTTTCTATTCTTTTTAAAACCTGTAAAGCCTTTGTTCAACATTTCCATAAGAAGAGTCTGAGTTTTGGAATGAAATTTAGGTGCCAAATGAAATTCCATTTTACTTTATCACCAATCGTGTTATTGTTGTTGTGGATGTACTTGTACATTAATGATATTGAGAATTTTCCATTTTTAATAAGTTCCCATTTCATTTGGTCATTACCTATTTTGTTATCTATTATGGTTAGGACAAGAAGAGCAATGTTTTAGTCCAATATGTCCTTTATAGTGGCACTATTCAATTCTCGATGACAGATTCATTGCTACCATGAGTCAAAAAAGAGAGTTTATTGTTTTCAATGGGAGGTATATCGAGGATCCAGTAATCTGTCCACGTGTTAACATTTTAGCCATTCCCAAAGGATGATGGTTCTTTGGAGGACCCAGTTGGTCTGAATTCTAAAAATATTTTGTTTGGGAGTTTGGACCCATGGCGTATTATTCTTTTTTTTTAACCACCATGCTAATTTACCTAGAATTGCTTGACTTTCAGTACGGGAGATTTCCGAAGTGAGCCCTCCCATAGTTTTTGGGATCAACTGAAATTCCAGTTCATAGTCATGTGAATATGCCTTTGGTGTTTCCTCACCAAAAAGATTGTTGAGCAGACTCGATACGTTCTTGTGGAAAAGTGAAACATTGCATCTGGTATTTAGGGACGACCGCTACTATTGTCGAATGACGATCGAGCGACCGGTTTGATACATAAATTTATTCTGCCAAGAAGAGAGTTTGTTTTCAACTATATTGAGCAATTAAGAAAAACAGGAGGTTTACGAGATCCGATGAACATTTGGGCTCCTGTGTATTTATCTGAGGGAGAGTTGATGTAAACTTTGAGTTAATAGTAATCGTTCTTGTAAATTTAAGATGTATATTTCTAGAGAAGAAAATATTAGATTTAAAGAAAATCATCATTAATCCGAGAAGTTGCAAAAATATTGAGGATGCTTTTAACTTTTAAGGGTGTGGATTTGCTCGAAAAGTTTTAGAGGCTGAACTTTGGATAGAGGCCTGCTCAACCCTTCAATGTCTAAAATGAAAAGAAAAGTAGATAGGAGATCTCCTATCTCAAGTGGGACATTTGGGATCGATACAATATATTTTGTGTCCTAGAACTTAGGATCTATAATTAGTTAATAGAATTGAATCAATTTCAATTTTGATAACAGAGAATTAATCCCCTTGTAAGAGGATGATTCTACTTTATTGTTAATCAATCCATATATTTCAATAATGAGTATACTTTTTTTTTTATTTTCTTTTCACTTCAAATTTTTCTCACCGTTTCTTCAAAAATATCATCTTCCACTTGTAATCTAAGGGTCTATTTTTTAGATGGGCAAATAAGGTTGCGAAAATCATTTTCTACTATTCGGTAAAAATGTGAATGTCTATTTCTTGTTGGAAAAAAAAGTCGTCAAAAATTTTACCACAACAAATGGTAATGTTTAGAAGAATTATCATTCACTATATTCTTAGAGAGAAAGCAGGATAAACCGATAATCAATTTGGATACCAATGAATGATTCACAAAGAAGAATAATCAAATTTGAGTATCAAAGAAGGATAATCAGATTTATCAATTTGAGTATCAAATAATTAGCTAGAAAAAATAATCAATTTGAGTATCAAATAGTCATTTACAACTTGAAATCATCATCACTGTCAAAAATCACCTCTAGATCATCTTCTCCAAAGTATTAGCACGACCTTCACAAGAACTATACGACCTGCAAAAGAAATCAACATCATGCTCTTTTTTTCATCGTCGATGATATCTTGACGATAAGATTCAAAGGTAACAATGGAGCGTAGATTCAAATTTCTCTCCCTCCAAAGATTTTCGTGATCATGTCTTGCCCTCGGTTCTACCTCATGTAACTCCACTAGTTGCCATAATGTATAAAAGTGCTATCAATCATGATACCGCTATTTGCCATTTGCCATAATGTATAAAAGTGCTATCAATCATGGTACAGCTATTGCTGTTATTCTCCATACCCTGCAATTTTTGTATCATCGTTTTTTTTTTTTTTGGAATCTGATTTTTTTTTTTTGTATCATCGTTAATTAGGTATAAATAATCAGAGTTCTACATACAAAAAATACAAAGAATGGACAAAACTCATAATCAAGCTTTGTCTATATATGATCTAGCAGAAGACAACTACCCTAAATTGCTTTCATTTGTAAGCCTTAAACTGTAAGCCCAATTCTTCATCTTGCTACCAAATAGAAGTCATTTTTTTTTCATGGTCCTTATAAGTTCAATATTATACTATACACTTCAAAAGAGAAATGAATGAAATCCTAAAACTTTATTTTCATTCAATTCACTAATAGTTGAAGAAATTCTTTTATATTCTTTTATTTAAATCAATGTCTAGAAGTAGACAAAATATAAGATGGTAAATTCAAAAAAAAAAAATCATCAAAAGATATACGGTTGAAGATGATTAAAGACCAATAAGAAGAATGTATAAGTGCAACAAATAACCAATAATTGTTTAATTAATTCATTCACTTTTTTTACTTTAGAATTATAGATAAATTATTTAGTGGGAAAAAATGTATATAGTAGAACTAGAGTCGATTTTGAAATTACAAACACAGAGGAACAGAGATGCAAAAAACACCATCAGAGGATCCCATTTTTTCTCGCTTTTTTTCTTCGTTAAAGGTTTTCCATTTAGGGAACCTAGTCTTCCACTCTTTAAATTTCTGCTTGTTGATGGTATCCTGATGATAAGATTCAAACATTCTATCATGTAAAAATTGGAGTCTAAGATTCAAAATTCTCTCCCTCCAAAGATTGTCAAGATTTTTTCCTTTGCACATTTTTTTTCTTTTTATTTCTTCGTTAAAAGTTTTTCACTTAGGGAACCTAGTTTTCCACTCTTTCAATTTATGTTCATTAATGGTATCTTGATGATAAGTTGAACACGTAGACCTCGAGAGAGAAAAAAAACCACATCAAAGTTATTGAAAGTTTAAAAGAAATTTTGAGAGAAAGAGACGAGATGAAAAGTAACAAAATTAAAACGATAGAGACTAAAAAATGAACCAAAAAAAAGGAAAGACAAAACTAAAATATTATAAACTTTTTTTTTTTTTTTTTTCTGTTGAAGGAAAATATTAGAAACTTAAGATTTGACTATTTAAAAAAAATTATACAAACATGCAAAAAATAATATGTTTTTGAAGATAGACTACAAGATCATTTAAAAGACATTGATACATAAATAATACAGGAGTTAATTTTGTTTTACCCTCTAATTTGGGACTAACTGGTCGATTTGTCCTTATAAGTGTCTGGACTTCCCGTTTGGTCTCTAATTGTGTCCGAGAGTTTGATTTGGCCCCCAAAATTTGTCTGCTCTTCTGTTTTTACCCTTATGACATTTCCGAAATTAATTTTTTTTCTAATACTTATCGAACTCATACTTAATTTCTCTCTACCTCATCCATCTATTTCCTCCAACTCACTTTCTTCTACCCAAGATGGTCGCCGGAAAAAGTCGTTGACCAGTCACTTTTTACCGACAATATTTTTTTGTTTCTTCTTATTCCTCTCCAGTCTTCTTCTTCTTCTTCTCTCCTCCTCCTCCTCTTCACTCCCGCCCTCTATTCCAGTGAAAGGGGGTCCTCTTCCCCGAAATCTGGTCTGAATTTAGGATATGTAACTCTAAATCCAGACCCTTCGTCTACTCTCCGACGGTAGCCATATCATCTACTATCCTCTGAACTCTAAAGAACTCAAGCATGTAGTTACAGGATTCAGTAGTGTGCGTGATGTTGGGTTGTTGAGCAATGCATTTGAAGTAAGACAAAGTTTGAGAGGCCATGAAATTGGCAACCACAAACACTTTTGATTTACTGAGTGATAAAGAGAAGATTGTCTGTTGAAGTTGATTACCCGTGAGAGGCTATGAAATGTGCAAATTGTGTTCTTAGACTTTCAGTGATGCCCTGGATGAAGTAGTCTCCTCAAATTTCAATTCTCTAAATCACTTTCGTATCGGAATCGATTGTTTCAAGTATAGATCTAAGTTCATAATAGATGAGAGTTGTTGTTGTAATCTAAAACCAGGTCATGTTCCAATTTCTGTAACCATTAGTGAGAAAGAGGAAATCACCAGCATTAGTCGCATTTCATAATGGTGATGGTCTTGTTGGTGAAGAAGCTTCTGGTATTATGCCTAGGTATCCGGATAAAGTTTATTCACAACTTCATTATATGATTGGAAAACATTTTAATTATGTTACAAACTTTTTGATTCTTTATTTTACCATTTTATTTAGTTGAAGATTCTGGAGAGATAGAACAAAGAAAGAGAAGATAGAGAGAGAATAATGTTGGGGAAGATGCCGGGGGAAGTTTTTTTTTTTAACAAAAACATTAGGTGGAAAAAGTTGTCGGCCGACGATTTTATTCCGACGACCTTCTAAGGTTGAAGATGAAGTTGCGAAGGAAAGAGAAGGATGAGGTGGAAAATGAATAAATATGTATTAGATATATAAAAGAAATTTTATAATTACAAAAATACCATGAGGATAAAATTGAAAGGTTTGACAATGTTTGGGGCCAAATCTTACTCCCAGACACAATATGGGGCCAAACAGGAAGCTTGTACACTTATGAGGCCAAAACAGTGAGTTAGTCATAAATTGAGGTTAAAACTGAATTATAATTCAAGATTCATGAGTAAGTAGATCAACACAAAATAACAGAATTTTTTTATTTGATAATTGATTAAAAGAGCTATCATTAAAAGAATTTTATATATCACGAAGAGAAAATACAAAGATCCATCAAGATTCATGTATAAAATAAACAATATTACCCTATTGAGCCCATTAAAGGCCATCTTAAGGGGAACATAAATCCCATCTAAATCTACTTGGTGTTGTAAAGTGTCCAACCACAAGAAGTGGTGGACATGTAAAAAATTAGTTGGGCCTACAGAACTTCTCAGGAGCTTGATACCAAGGGTAGTTTCTTAAAAGCGCCTCCCATTGTTTTGTAGACATCATTTAGTTATACTCCCTAAAGTTGCCTTGAGGGGGTGCGTTTTATACTTTGGGGTAGCTCACAGAACTTCCCTAATATGGATATGAGCTTGAAACTTAAGGGTCAAGCTCAGTACCTAAATACACTCAAGATATATAGTGGCAATGAACGTCCAAAGCTACGGCTAAATACGTTTCATTCCACATGAATCCCTCTCCTCAAATTTTTTGGAGCGTTAACAACTGATGAACCGAAACAATTGTTAATATCACATTCAAAGAAATAAAATAAAAAAGAGCGATAATTAAGAAACTTTTTTCTTATCTTCATTTTCTTTATACCAAATTTTCACATTCCTTTTCTCATTCGGTTGAAAAAATGCTGTGTTTTCCTTGTTGCACTTCTCTGCCATTTCCTATTTTCTTTGTTCTTTTTCTTCCTTTTTCACGCTAATAATTTCCATAGCGGGATATGCATTGTTTCAACAAAAACTTAATAGTGAGGGTAAGTGCCACTTTTTAGTGCAACTAGCGAGACATAACCCGAAAAATAATATATATTTCGACAGCTTATTAGTCTGTGTCTCAGTCTGTATAGCCCAGATGAGAAGTGGGTCTAGTAGGTTGGACCATAACTAGCTACCCCCAACCAAAGTTTAACCCATACATGCACTTCAAAAATTGTCCCACTTAATGTACCACCAAAATTACATACCCATAAGGCAAAAAAAAAAACAACTTTAGAGTAATGGAGGCACAATACTGTGATATTACCCTTTTTGTTGAGATATAGTGGTAATACCATTTCTTTGTTTGGGACAACTCCAAAGTAGTGGAGGACTAGACTAAACTAATCACAATCATACAAGATCGGGGGGGGGGGAGAAAAGTCTTCTACTTTCTAGTCATAAACAGTTAATTAATATAATGATCCAAAAGTTAAAACAAAAAAGGAGAATAAAATAAAGATGCTGAAAGCCTTTGGTTAGGCTAACCCTAGGCACTTACCTAACTTCTCTTTATAAAATACACATCTCAATTATTTTTTCAATTTTTTCTCCATAGTTTATAACCTTTGTTTTGACTTATATTATGTGTGACAAATGGTGAAAAGCAAATTCTAGCAAGTAATGGTACGTGACGATTTATAGAAAAGTAAACTGACAACCACATTTTATTATATACTTAAATCATGTAAAATTTCATTATTTGAGAGTTTAGTCAAAAAAAAAAAAACAATAACTCAAATCAGAGTGAAAACAATAAAAAATATACTCCATTAATTACACCAAACCTATGGTTGATAAATTAAGATAAGATTTGCCTCTTTGACATTTTGATGTGATGTTATTTGACAATGATCACCAAAATTGTAAGATATTGCTATTTACTTACTCAAAATCATATTTTGTAAAAATTTTGAATGGTTGAATTTATCTACAATCTTCCCATCTTTTCTACTCTTCGCATGAAAATGATTGGTGGGAACATAAATTTAGATGGTTGTGTGAAACCATTAGGATGTCAAATTCACTTGATCATGAAAATATAAATTTATTGCTACAAATTGTCATGTCTAAAAAAAACTTCTTATTTTCCAACAAGAAAAAAATATTGATCAAACAATTGTTGTATCTTAGGAGAAGATAAAATGATCCCACTCCTAATAGATAAAATTTTCAACAAAAAAGAAATAATAGATGAAATGATTTTCTTTATTTATTTGAGAACTTAGAAAATTAAAAGCCTCTTCCACCAAAGGAAGATAGATCATTACTAATTAGCCCACGGATTCTGAGAATTCAGCTCAGAATAAAACACCATTGGCCCACTTAAATACGTGTGTTTTGAATAGCGGCTGTGCACGAACTTCTCAATGTCCGTCTCAGTGGGCACTTAGGACCACATAAGATTATTTTAGGACACCTTCCTTTTAGGTAGGGTTCCAGTCTTTATGTCATAAAAAACATATGTTAAAAGATGGTAGGTATTTAGTTGATTTTTGGGTAGTTTTTTTTTGTTAAGATTTTTGGCTAGTTAATGGGCAAACATGGCAAGGCCGCGGCTTTCGAGAATAAAGAAAATATTTTTTCAATTTTTTTTATAAAATTGGTTAATTGGGATTGACTTTTTCATTTCTATTTATTGTCATAGCGCTTCCAAGTTTGTGAATTAAAAAAAATAAATTTTGTAATCCCATAAAAGAATTTAGAAGGAAATTTTATAAACTTAAACAATTTTTTTTTAGGGAACTAAACCCTAAACTCATTCTAAGTGTTTCTTCTTTTCTTCATCTTCTTCTCCACAGTTTTGTTTTCTTCTAATCACTAACCCCTAAAAACATGGAGACCTTAACATGTTTAGAAGTGATGAAAAATATCTTTTGGAGAGGATTAATGGATGAAGAAACTTTCTCTAGTCATCTCATGGAAGTTGTATTAAGAGCTTCAAGAGATTTTGTTTGATGATTTCTAGGATTTATAATGTTTTCCCCGCTTTATCTCTCTAAATTTGTTTCTGATTTTAGAGAAGGGTAGTAGACAGGGATGACCCAAGCAATTTTGAGACCCAAAGCCAAAATGAGAATAGGGGCCCTTTAAAGGTGTAAGCAAAAAATCAAAAACAAATAACTTCCATGTTGGATGAGGGTGAGTTCGAACCTTTGAGCCTCATTACACAAACCATGTTCTTAACCACTAAGCTATAACTTCAATTTTGCAAGAAATTTAGTATAAAAAACATGGAATAACGCATTAAACTCCAAAGAAAGGGCCCTTGCGTATGTTGGGCCCATCTTTTGGGCCTGAGCCGCCGCTGGTAGTAGGGTTGGGAATTTGTTAAGATAAGTATGAGAAGTGATGGAGAAGGAAGAACAAAAACTTTGGGTAAAAGTTATAGGGGAGATGAGATGGATGAGTTCTTCTCCAGAGAAAAAGAAATAGAAGGAGGAGAAGAAGAAAGGGGGGGGGGGGGGGGAGGAAGGATTTAAAATAATTTTTTTTTTTACTTCAGTTCATTTTGTAAATTTAATTTTTTTTCTGTAAGAAAAATGTGCCCTGGAGATTTTACAAAGAAACATGGATTTCCTAGAAATTTATTCTCCGAAGATTTTTCTTTATTCTCCAAATTCGCGACTATTGGCAAAGGTCTACCAAAACAAAAAAAAAAATTTGCTATTCTGTTTAAATAAAATTACTACCTATGTTATTTTCTTGAAACAAAGGTCCTGAAACTTATGCAACTGAAGGGATGTACTTCAACCAAAGTGACAATGCGAATAATTTGTTTGATAGGACAATTGGTAAAGAAGATCATCAAAGTCCGGACGATTTAGGATCGTAATATTTACCTAGAAACCAACTACGATTGTCGAATCTTAAGAAGATTCGCAGCTAACTTCGTCTGGATCCTACATCGGGTTACACCAAAGAGTGTCGATTTGATCGGAAGATATGACTAGAGAGATGAGGCATAAAAGTATGGATTAGATCCATAAATATGTCCCAAAGGTCGTAGGCAAAGATAACATAAAGTTCAGGCCAAAAGGAGTTCAGGGCCGAGTATGAAAAGCTCATAAGTGAGCCGACCATGGCATGTCGGCGACACCATAAGGGGGTCGGCCAGGTCCAACCCATTAGGAAAAAGGTGGCCGACCACATAGGTGGAGTCCCAGATGGGACAGACATCCCATCTGGAAATCCTATCGGAGTTGGACTCTGAATCTATTTCTGTGGCCACCTAGGAATCCTAATTAGGATTGGAATCTGACTTTAGGAGTTCTATATATGGGTCTCATTAGAACAGAAATAGGGGTGAAAAATTTTCAAAGAGATTTCTGTCTTTACAACATCAAGTAAAGAGAGAATAGTTCCCAACTATTTATCTAATCTAAAGAAGAAGGAGTTCTTCGTCTAACTGCCGGGAAGTTCTAGCTAACTTGAAAGGCGGGATATCAAGTCGATTGCTCGGGTGCCTCAAGTAGATGAACTACAATTGGAGCTCTTGGTCTTCGAGAAAGCAATCAATTTAGTCTGTGGGAATTAACGATTCAGGTAAATCTCTAAACCCCTTAGTTCATCTTTATCTTATGCATTGGATTCTGGAGATACTAGTGTTAGACATTAGATGTCTGAGATTCCGCTTAGGACACTAGGAGACACCATAACCCAACAACAACTCTGTATTCTTCTTCCAAACTTAAATTCATTGAGATTGAATTTTATAGTACTTAACGGATTCCGAAATTAATGAATTTAAACACATGATTATCCCTTGTCCCCAATTACTGAATAAACTTAATTTTCTCTCTAAATAATTTAATACTTAAACTCATTAAGATTAGATATCTCCAATTTTATCACTAATATTTTTCAATCTCTTAGTTTTGATTCTTTTGAATATGCTAGTATCATGTTTTGAGTCTATTAGATTAGGAGATCTATTATATTTCTTTGTGTATGGCTTAAATAAAGTATTTATATAGTGTTTTGCAATGAATTTTCACCTCATCAAATTCACACATTCTCAAGTTCATAACATGTTACAAATAACAGATGCTTTATAAATACTATACAATTTCATAACATTACTTACTATCTTACGAAGCTTCATACACTGTTATGAAGCTAAATAATTATTTTTTTCATAATCTTTGATGAAATTTCGTACTTGAAAAACAAAGCAACATACAAACCTTCTTATACGACGTAACAAATTTTTTTTTATGCTTAATTATAATTTTTTTCCATAGAAGTAATTGCCCACTAGCTTAAAACTCTGCCAAAACATTTCATGGAAAAGAATCTTTGATTCTCCAAGAATTACTTCCACACACCTCATAAAAACAAATAAATTTGTGTGTAGTATATTTTTTGCTATCAATATTCAACCATATATTGTTTTTCAAGATAGTATTAAAACCAGTTAAATAAAATCAAAAAATATAATTGAAGAATGAAAAGTAAAGTGAAGAGGTAACTTATCTTTTCCAACGCTTTATTATAACCAGTAAGAGAATCAACTGAGATTATGAAACTGCAAGTAGATGAGGAAACAATAATGGTGGAACAGAGCCACGAGTTATACTCACTGTCCTAAAGACTTAAAATGACTCTGCTACCGTCGAAATTGATATTGCTTTGCAGTATCTGAGCGAAGTCCCCTAGTATCTGAGCGAAGTCGATCCCCTAGTATCTGAAGGAAATTGGTATTGCGTAGCAGTATCGAAAACTGAAGAACCAAACTTTGATTTTGATATGCTGATCTTAACAGAGCGTTTGAGAAGAAAACAGAGTAGAAAAGTATAAGGTAGAGAGAGATAGCGATTTTGTTTGTGTGTTTTTCCTTCTGGGGGGTATGCTTATTTATAGAGTGGGATTCACTAATTGGACAATTTTAGGTCGTTTTGATCCAACGATAGACAATAACATGCAAGTACACATATACTTGGACTATTTCCACTAGTAGTAGTGGGAGGAAAAAGTCAGAGAAAAACGACCAGGATCAGGACCAGAGTCAGGACGGGGCCACACCCCTTACGGGATAAAACATTTTGCTTGAACCATGTGGGATAAAACATTTTGCTTGAAATTTTCCTATATACTTTGGAAAAGAGGGAGTAAAAAGATTTTCACTCTCTGCTATAAAACTTGTTAGTACAAAAGTTGTTTTTGTTTGTTTATGGTTAAAAGGAGTTCCCTAAAAAAAATTTCCCTCACTTAAGTTTATTTTATTCAACTAGTTCAAACACTAACATATATATAACTAGTTCACTAGGTAAAGTGCCTTGGCAAAGTAAAAACACAAAGAGCCAGTAAACAAATTCCTTGGACAAGTAGCTAAAGCACTAAGAACATCTCCAAACGTGAAACCTCAATATTGGCATAATCTCTATATTTTTACTACTTAAATAGAGTTTCACTCCAAACGCAAAACACTATTCAAGTCTTTATATTGACATCTTTGTTATTTCATTAGTTTTAAATCTATAACTTATTATTTTTATTTATTATAAATTCTAAAATTTGATAAATTAAATATAATCAATACAGATGATATATAAAAACATTATATTAAAAAAGGTTAATTCCGTTTTGGCCCCCATATTGTGACCAACTCACCGTTTTGGCCCCCAATTGTGTCTGACAACTCGTTTTGACCCCAAAGGGC
Source organism: Eschscholzia californica (assembly GCF_041429995.1). Classification (NCBI taxonomy): domain Eukaryota; kingdom Viridiplantae; phylum Streptophyta; class Magnoliopsida; order Ranunculales; family Papaveraceae; genus Eschscholzia; species Eschscholzia californica. Next base: position 36,211,064 of record NW_028238420.1, on the reverse strand, counting down.
CAGTTTTTTTGTTACCAAATTATCCTCGGGGACCAAAATTGAATTATTTATGAAAAAAAGGAAAAGAAACGAAATCCACATCACCTATTTCTTTCTCCTCCACTTCACCTTATCTGTCCTCCATCACATCACCTCATCTCCACCTCACCTTTCTTCTCTGGCGAATGGTCGTCGACCGGAATAAAAATTCCGGCCGGTCACCTTCAACATAAAAAAAAAATTCTCTCTCTTCTTCTCCTTCTCCTTCTTTCTCTTTCTTATTCTTCTTTCTCTCCTTCCCTCTTTTTCTTTCTCTCTTCTTTTTTTTTCTTCTTTTTCTTTCTTTACCTCTCTCTACTAATCTCTCTCTAACTCCTCTCTTTAACCCCTCTCCCTCTCTATACAACTCCGGCGAAGGGGAGGAGCCCCTTCGCCGGAGTTGTATAGAGAGGGCAGGGCCGGCCTAGGCCCAAAGCCACCAAAGCGGTGGCTTTGGGCCCCCAATTTTTGGAATACACAAGAGGGCCCCGAGACAGAACATATACTGGAACTAAACACAACATACCTAACTGTTATCACTTAGCTCAATTGGTAGGCCCCTGTTTTCAGTACTCAAAAGGTCTTGAGTTCAACTTCCACCAGCTTCATATTTTTGCCCTTTTATATCTCAAACTCATTTTCTTCATAAATATCCTGTTTAGTTATTTATTTTACGATTCCTCTTTGATCATGTATCTTTTGTTGAAAATCTCTAGATCAACACACATCAAATTGAATTTGATTTCTAGCAAGTATTTTTGTTATTCATATGTTTTTTTCCATTTATATGTTATATGTAATATCAACATTGGTTTGTCTCATTTTAAGTTATTGTCTTGTCCATCATTAGTTGAGATTAACAAAATATTTACGAATGGTAATGTACATAATTGCAAATAAAAGAGTATTGCAAAATTTATTTCATACGACATCTTTGTGGCAGTTACATCTTATCATATACATCATTATATCAAACTATATTATCTATGAGAAAGAATTGCTCCTTTAAACCTAATTTTTAAAAATTTCCATACCAATCGAATTATAGTACGTACCATAATAATGATCTCTCGTTCTTGAAAAACTAATTTTTAAGATTATTTGAAATTAGTATGCATTTCATATTAAAATTGACTCAAATTTTATATTTTTATTCAACAAAAGACTGTTTTAAAGTTGTTCGAAATTGTCTACAAAAACTTGCTCGCATATACGAACAGTTTAACTTAAAAACAGTTACACCTTGTTAATAGAAATACGTAACAAAATTTTATAAAAAGAAAATTTAAAAGGCCTCAATTTCAGAGTTCGCTTTAGGCCCACCGCGGCCTAGGGCCGGCCCTGAGAGAGAGAGGGGTTACAAAGAGAGATTAGAACGAGGGGTTAGAGAGAGATTTGTAGAGAGAGAGAGGTAAAGAAAGAAGAAGAAGAGAGAAAGAAGAAGAGGGAAAGAGATAAAGAAGAAGAAGATTTTTTTTTTAATTTTTTATGTTGAAGGTGACCGGCTGGAATTTTTATTCTGGCCGGCGACCATTTGCCGGAGAAGAAAGGTGAGGTGGAGAGGAGGTGGTGTGATGGAGGAGAGATAAGGTGAAGTGGAGGAGAACGAAATAGGTGACGTGGATTTTGTGTCTTTTTTCATAAATAATTTTGTTTTAGCCCCCGAAGATAATTTGGTAAAAAATTTGGCCCTTTGGAGCCAAAACGAACTGTCTGACACAATTGGAAGCTAAAACGGTGAGTTGGTCACAATATGGGGGCCAAAACGAAATTAACCCTATTAAAAATCAAATATATAATATCAGAGATATTACAATGCGTACATTACTACAAAATACAACAATATTAATTATGGTAATTTATAATTATATAATTAATTAAATAATATTATTAGTTTATTAGAATACAGAATAATAGAACATAAGTGCTAATTTATAAAACATATTAACGATTCAAATACAAATTTTATGGGAACCGAGGACCAAAAATATATTATGTCACATCAACTTTATATTATAGAGCTTCAAATATGAACCTTCAAATATGAAGCTTCACTATTCAGAAATCTTTATATTATAGAGTAATAGAGTTTCCTTTGGAACTTGGAAAACTCCATATATAGAGATTTAAAGCACGTTTTGAGATGCTCTATAACACCAAAATAAAACAAAAAAAGGAACCCCTTCGTCACCTAATCCTTGACGAGGACAAATGATTCGTATTCTTCTCCTGGGGCAGTTATTGGAGGTTTTTTGGGGTTTGAATTTTTTAATTTTGGTGCCTACAATCCTCAAAACGATTCCAAAATCTATCTCTGGTCTTCAATTTTCATACGTCTTCTCAATTAATATTCATTTTAAACTTCATTATTCGGCGGAAACAAGTACCAAGTCGATAACTCTCCATCAAAGTTTAGATCCAGTAAAAGAGAATCGATTTTTGCATCAGTGATGAACGATGATGAAGATGAACTTTAGAAGATCGTGGTAAATCTCTCTAATTGAGAATTGAGATTGTACTCCTAGAGAGAGAATGCAGATCTATCAACATTTGGCCTATAATCATCTTGGATCTTAATCGCTACTAGGTTTTGATTCAGATATATGTTCGGCAATCTACTATTTCATCTTAGAGGTATCCGATCTTGATTCAAATACTGTGTTTCAGTTAATTTTCCTTGATGATCTTTAGTCTTGGTTCTTTCTCTGTACGGTGAAGAACACCGATGGTCGTGGGAAGACGTCATTCTTGTCAATCAGTTTGCCCCTAACAATGAAGATATGGGGTTAAAGAATAATCACATGACCGGAATTGTCGACGTAATCTCTTTGCGGGATTGTTATTGATTGAAGTATTTTTATATAACTATATCTTATTAGTACAGGGTGGTTTCTTCGTCAAGACAATGGTTTCTCGCAGTGTCGGCGGATTTTCTATGGTAGTGGCGGTTTTCCGGTGGTGGCAACGGTTTTTTCCGGCGACGAATGCGGTTTTTCGGTGACGACGGCGGTTTCCGGTGACAGTGGCGCTGGTTCTTTTAGTTTTTTTCTAGTTATTTTGTCGACCTATGGTTGTTTTATTCCTGCTATTTTGTTGACATTTAGTGTCCTTTCATCTGTGATCTGTAGGATCCTTTTATTTTTCGACCTTCAGAGTCATTTTATTGAGTCTGTGTCTAGTCCCATATCTTTCTCTTCATGAGGCACTTTACATTTAAAGGTATGTAACTCTCATGAAGTTTTCAAAGGAGAGAAATAATTATGATCATCCATGTAACATTGTGATTTAATCACTTATGAATGAAAATCGTTTCACGTGGTTTCGAAAAAAAACAAACAAGAAAAAGACAAATGATTCATATAAAATGAGTCAACAACATATTTTTTTCTTTAAGTCGTTCCCTAAGAAGCTAAGCTCAAGCACACTAGACCTTCCAAAAGCTAAAGATTGATAAGATTCCCGAGAAACCACATTGGCCTCCCTAGCTATATTGTAGAAATAGGTGTAGTGAAATAGGTGTAGTTGGCTCATGTCTATTGGAAGCTATAATTTTATCGAGCTCAAACCAAACATTGAGTACCGACTAGATGTCAGTCAGCTATCGTGACATGCATTTTACCGAACTCATTATGTTCATATTTATATTACCATAGCTAGATAACACGTACATTTGAAAAAAGTTTTTGGAAAAGAAACCTTATCGACATTGTTAAAGTTGCGGACTAACACTTCTTCATCTATAGATCAGATCATATAAAAACTGTCGGTAAGATCATATAAAACTATCTCATTGCGACCAGAGGGTGAGCTGAGTTAGTCATCCATTTCCATATAGTGGTGCTTTAGAACATGTTCATTTTGGTTGATGGTGGAAGGTGGGACAAGAGATGAAAACTGCCCAACCCATGCATAAGGACCACTTTGAACAAAAGCATGGAATAGGGAATATCATAATTATCCTCAGTATGAAAACATTGACAACCCCTTCTTGTAGTTAAACAGATGTCTCCTCTTTAACTATAATCATTATCTCTTCTTAAATATGTCTTCCAATTCACAAATTTAAAAAACAAATAGAATCCTAACTTAAATTTCTAATAAACAAACAAACCATAACCCCTTCTTTCTCATTTTGCCCTTTGCTTTTTTGCCACTTTTCTCTCCTTTTGTCTGTTTATGGGTCCCATCTCAACCCACCCCCACCTCTATCTCTCTCTCTCTTCCCCTTTCTCTTTCTCACTCTTAAATCTTCAACACCCACAGCTCACCAACCAAACCCATATACATAAACCAACACCTCTGAAGTGAGAAGCACATAAAGTGAAAGAGAATTGAGGTTTTGAGTTAAAGAGAGAAAGAGGAAGTCTAGAGTTCTCTTTGAAGCTTCTGTTCTATCAAAGTAAGTGAAGAGTTTCAAAATTTGAGAGAGAAACAAGATGGGTAATTACAAGTTCAGGTTATCAGATATGATCCCTAATGCTTGGTTTTACAAGCTCAAAGATATGAGTAGTAAAACAAGAAACAATGCCAAAACACAAAACCCTAGAAAAAAAAACCAAACACCAACAACCCAAACCCAACAAACAGAGTATCATCCCCAATACTTCTCAAAACCAAGACATTCTTACTACTTCACAACTGATCCTCTCAAAGCAGAAAAACTCTATACTTCACTCCAAAACCCTAAATCAAATGATACCCAATTCCCACCATTGAATCCTCCAAGAAAATCAACCAAAAGAAGAAGAAGAAGCACAAGAATTTGCAGAACCAATATTAAAACATTATCTCCAAGGATTTCCACTAGAATTTCAACTACTACTTTGAATTCCACACCAGAAAACCCATCTTCTCATTTTAAAAGTCCATCCATTGATGATCTTAATAATCTCTATGAATTCCTCTTACCTGAACTTGAAACCAACCCTCACTCTGTTTCTGACCCATTTGAATCTCTTTCTTCTTGGTCTAGTTCTTGCAGTTGCAGAATCAGTTCTTCTGCTACTGATATCATCATTGACATGAATGGCGATGATTCTTTCAGTCGAAAACTTGAGAAATTGAATGGGTTTGATTTGATTCCTGAGCTTGAACTTCCACCAATTTTGACTAAACCAAGGAAATTCAATGATATGGTCTCTGATATAAAAAAGAAAGAATCAAAACCAGTTCAATTCCAGCAAACTGGTTCTCTCTCTGTTCAGATTGTTAATGGAGGAAAATCAAAGAGTACTGTTACAGAACAAAAAATGGGTATGGGGAATTCAAATAGAAGATCATTCAGTAGTTCATCTAGAATAAGAATCAAATCGAATTCACCGAAAATTCCCACCAAGAAAGTTCAGAGTTACAGTAGGAAAATGACAAGTAAGAAGAATTCAAGATCATGTAAAGAACAGAGTGTTTCAGAAAGTTGTGCAATTGTGAAATTTTCATTTGATCCACAGAGAGATTTCAGAGAATCAATGGAGGAAATGATATTGGAAAATAATATCAGAACATCTAAAGATTTGGAAGAGCTTCTTGCTTGTTATCTTACTCTGAATTCTAATGAATATCATGATATTATTGTTAAAGTGTTTGAACAAATCTGGTTTGATCTTACTGATTTAAAGCTGTAAAAACCAGAATAAGTTTAGATAAAATTGTACAAAAAGTATATATAATCAATAAAACTTTCATGTTTTATTAAATCTCATTCTTTTTGGAGAATTGCTGATCTTTGGTGCTTAATTAATTCTCTAAAAGTACATCTACATAGTAAAATCATGATGAAGAAAGATCTTCAAGTGCATTTTGGTTCTCCCATCATCATTCAGAAGCCTCTTCCGAAATTTCTTTTAGAAAATAATTTCATAGTTCCACGTAGACAAAGAGAAGTCTGTTGCTTAAATGAATATTAGTTAGAGTACCTCCACGAATTGCCAAGTGGTTTTTAGTTGCATATCCACAATTTCAGGATAGTTCGAGGGTTCTCCTCAACCATCTAACAAAAACGCCTTTGAGGTTAAAATAGCACCAGAGGTTCACAACTACGCGAATGAATACACTCATGTGGACAAAACAAAATGACCAAGTAAATAATATCTTAGGCTTCTACGTCCTTCATTCGTGTCATTAATATTGAAGTGAATTCTCACAAATTTTGTAAACCACGGTGATTGATAGTTGTGAAGTTATTGCTTCAATTATCCCAGTTTTTACTTAAAAGCGGTCCTGTCAACTTTGATAACGATAAGTTAATCATGAGAACAATAATTAGGCAAAATTTTGTAAAGATAAAAAAATAGAAAATCTCAAAATAATAGACCATACATTTTTGTACTATTTTTTTTCAAGTAGGAAGTCAATAAACTAGTTATTAACATCAAGACACATGTAGAAAGTATAGTAGCACAATAGTACCATACTGAAAATTATAAGTACAACATTATTGAGTTAGGAAGGTATGAATATTTTGAACTCTGCTTTTGAAGGGATTGGATAAGAATATGAAATTGATTGAAGGAATACAAGAGTTTTCTAGTACCATTATGCATTCTAGACCAAAAAAATTGTTTGGACATTTATAGTTTTGAGTGAAGTAAAGGCTGGCTAGATTTTACTCTGTTTGTTCTAAGACACTATTTCTACTTTACCAAAGAGGTCTACACAGCTTGAAAGCCTGTTTAGGTTTTCTTTTTATCCTAAGGTCCTTTAAGATTGTACTAGCACATTTCTACAAAGAGAGATGTTAAGTGTACAAAAGATCTTGATTGAATTTGTGACATACTGAATCATTTTAGGTAAATTAACAGTATAGATCGTAGTCAAATTTAAAATTCTTTTATCTTTTAATGAAAGTGAGATTTATAACATCTAACTCACTTTCTTCAATGAAAGTGAGTTAGATGTTATAAATTAAGTTGAATGCTTTACGAACATAAAGCCAACCCAACTTAAAACACAATCATGTAAAAAGACACCACATATATCTTCAAAAATACATCATTGCCGAGCAACGAAATCAACCCAGAGATGTAAAAGGTTGAGACTCCTTGCATCGACAACACCAACATAAGACTAAGTTTTCATTGATGCATTTTCTCGCAAGTGTATTTCTACGTTTTTCAGAGATACCGTAAGCTATAAACCAGAAAGACGAAATGTATTCGAGAAAAAGACTTCTTAAGTGAAATTGAAGTGGATCATTATTTCCGACAATACAGCAAAATCAATCTAATTAAAGATCTTAACTTTATGAGCAGAGATCCAAACAGCTCAATTTTGCCAAATATTCAACATCTGTATAACTTTTTAACTGTTCTTCCACAAAAATTCAGTTTTTTTTACTTTAATTTTCCAAAAGTAGAAATCAGAACAGATGCTTAATGCTCTACCTTTAAATCTGGATACCAACAAAAGGCTAGAAAAATACAAAAGAAACTCTGCACATCTAAATCCATCGAGTAAAAAAACACAAATTCCAAAACTGATTTTCACATCTAGTGAGTTTGAGTAGTGGCAGAGAACTGACATTCACCCATGTCCTTGTTAAGCACAATCAAATACTTTAATTTTAACCCCCCAAAGGTTCAAAAATAAGATTGGAAGTTATAATTTCAATTTTTCTTGATAAAGTTGGGAGGTGTAACCAATATGGATGGGCTCCTGGATGAGAAAAATAATCATAACCAATAAAACTAAAAAAAGTTAAACGGAATACCCCGTCTAAAAATAGTCATATTGTAAATGAGAAAAACAGTCATAACACCAGTTACACCAATTAAACTCTGGCTTTAGCTTCTTATTATAAAATCAATATAGATGCGCCAGGCACTTTACTATTCAGAGACGATTTAGGAACAGCCATCACAAATTCTAATTTTCTTTCAATATCAACAAAATTTTCTTTAAAACAACAACAAAATCACTTTCTAGAGCTCGCACAAGTTAAGAGAGGGAAGCGGAAACTATATTGTAAAACTTTAGATGGGTGATCTGAAGAAATACGTTTCACTTTCATATCGAAAGCGAGAACCCAAAAATTATCAATCACCTACAGAATTTGCAATCTGTGACCACGATACCCATTAGTCCATTACTAAAAGTAGAGTATCAAAAATCAGAATGGCAAATCACCTCAAACACAAATTGATCCCCATGTCCCTAAATCCCACTTCCCTTTCTTAATTTCTTAAATTTTTAAACAATCACCAATCACCTCAAATTACACATCAATTGTTGGAGTAGTTGAAATTTACCACCTAAAATTACCAACCTATTAACCATTTCTTTTTGTTGAAAGACTAACCTATTAACCTTGCGTTTGAAAGCTTTCCGCAATCAACATTAGTCTACCCGGTCCAAATACATCGAATTAATGTTGGTGGACACACAAATACGAACAACATTATATATAATTAATGGCACCGTGCAGCCGAAAAAAATATACAATTTGTTGTAGAGTGAAGAAGACATTCATCCATTTATATTTTAAAGGAATGGTGTCGGCAAACTTAGTTATCAAACCCATACATAGTCAACAAGTCAAAATATGGCCACCAAAATTCTCCCTAAACATAACCCTTTGATTCCGGTTTCTGGGTTTGTTTTTGTTCCCAACCCACCGCTCTATTGGTTGTTACCATTTTTCTCACACCTTCTCATTGGATAGTCTGAATTCTTAAAAAAATGATGATACTTTAAAATAATTAAAAATTAGGAGAAAATAAAATAACATGAAAAGAAAATAAATAGGTGGAAGGAAAAGACTCGTAAATTTCGCAAATCTGTTATAACGTCCAAAGAAATTCATAGACCTTTCCTTGACAATTAAATAGGGTGTCGTCTTGAGGAAACAACAAAGTTTTGTTTCTCCCCTCAAATCTCACCACCTTTTTTTTCACTCGGGTGAGAGTTGTCAGTAGAATACCGTTGTCGTAGATGTAAAAAAAGTTTCATCTTATTCTTGCTATCCTCCGATTACCACCTCTACCTCTGACCACTACCATTCATTTTCTCCCTTTCTTTATCTGTTCTAGCGAAAGGGAAGGCTCTTTGTCGGAATAGAAAGAGTGAAAGAGTAGTTGGAGAGAGAGAAACGAGATAATGATGGTGATGGTTGGAGGTAGTGGTAAGAGGAGGCGAAAGAAGATCATCTGAATTTTTCAAGGGCGATGAAAATTTGTTAGCGACCATGTTGGTGTGAAGAGAAGAAGTGGTGGTGGGTTAAGGGAACTTTCTTTTTTTACCCCAAAGGCGTAACCTTTGCTATTTTGGATCTCTGGTCTATTTTCCTGTACTAAGATCTCTCGCCCGTTTCCTAATTATGTGATAGATTTATAGTAAAAAAGCGTGAAAAAAAGATCTCTAGAACTCTCTAAATTATAACAAAGTTCAAGTAAAATTAAATTTCTTTCCTACCAAAGTTCTAACTTTTTTTTCTCTTTCTTTTTATGAAAACCAAAGTTCTAACTAGGAGAGACTAGGTCGGTTTGTCTTTTATGGTCATTTTGGTTAGTTGGACCATTATAGAAATATCTACCTGAGTGAAAGATCATTGATAACTTGTCAATTCTGGTGTTGACTATATATTCACAAATATAAGGTATAGAAGTGGATTGCTATCAAATTTAATTTCTACAAATTGAGTAGTGAACAACAACAAATGTTTATGAGGAATCAAGTTGAGTTTAAATATCATTATCAAGGCCCAAAACAAATAAGAAATAGAGTATTTAATTAGTAAAATACCATATTGCTACTTTCCTACTGCAAACTAGGGTTTTCTTAACATAAATCCAAATCAAGTGCATGCTTTTTCTTTTATCAATTGAGAAGATAAATACCAGAATGGAAGATTTAAGAGAAAGGAAACAAAATTCAAAGTGAAAGAAATGCAGAGTAGAAAAGACAAGATATCAAGATTCTAGAGAGGAACCGAGATCACGTCTCTCTCATGAAGTGACCAAACTACAAGACAAATCACATATAGTTTCTGAGGAGTGAAAGAAATCAAGTTCATAGAGATGAATCCGGGGTACTGGCAACCATGGGCGGAGCTATGGTGGGCATTTGGGGTGAATCTTGACTCTAGTCAGAGGTAGAAAGTCAAATATTAATTGTAAGAGCATCTCTAACATGTGCCCGGCTCAGGCCAACCGTATGCTCCAACCAGAGACGGTTGGGGCTGAACCCCAACCAACAACTTCAGTCAACCTTAAGATTAGGGTCGACGGAAGTCTCCCCAACATGATCGTTGGGGCTCCGGACGGTCATGTTGGGGTTGATCCTAGCCGTTGGATAAAATTCGACGGCTAGGATCTTCTCCAATATTTTTTTTAAGTAAGTAGTTTTACTTTTTCTTTTTTAACTTTATTTAGTTTTAAATTTTTTTAAACTCTAACAAAAACTCACACATTAATAATTAAAATACATTCCACCAACGTGTCGGTCTCCAAATAATTTCCCAACCTTAGAAAAAAATATTATTACGAAAATAATTAAAAAACGTGTTTCGTACATACACAAAATCACACACGTTTTTCGCATAACCACAAAAAGCCCACACACGTGTTCCCGACATGCACAAATTTAAAGAGAGGCTGGGCTGGAGCTGAATTTTTTAGGCTGAGCTGAAGCTGAAAATTTTGGGTGAAAAAGTGATTTTTCGGCCTAAGACAAGTTGGGGTTCGACTTGCTCTGAACTGAGAAAACTTAAATCGAATGTTAGGTCTAGCTAAGGCGGCTTCATGACATGCTCTAGTGCACAAGTTGTCAACATTTTGAATCCACCCGATGGCTACAGTATATTACTATCTTTTCTTGAGCTAGTTTTGTCTGTTTTTATTTGGGCAACTTATGTCCGTACTTCTTGACATGATGTTCTTTTGGCCATTTTTCATCTAATTCAATTTATACCCCTCTTATTAGATTTCATCCCAGCGTAATTCTTATTTATTATTGTGAGAAGATTCTGAAATAACTTATTTTAGATCGAAAAGTATACATACATGTTTTTTTTATGAAATGTATACATACATGTTAGAATGATTGAGATATAATTTATTCACTAAAAAATCTCTTTCTTTACAAATACATAAACTTTAATCCATAGTAATTTTAGGCTAGTCAGGGGAGACTAAAATTCTAGCTCCGCCCAAGCAGACTACGTACGTAGGATTTTGCAAGATATCTGAATGGAAATGTTTATTCCTTACAAAAATCACTTCTTTATAGATTATGTTATAAACTTATAATTTTTTTAGCTCCTGGACTTTAAACTTTTTGCGCAACTTTACGTGGGAAACTTGACCAACATCTGCTACCATTTTGACCCAGTAACTACAATTTGCTCGCAGCAAATGCCGACCATGTTGTTACGCGTAACGTAATGTAGCAAAAAGACACTTTCTAATTCTTGGCTCAGGTGGTTAACAGTGTTGAAATAAACTCCAAAATCCTGGAGATCCCATGTTCGATTTCCAAATGAGGTGTAATCCATGAATATTGAATTTGAGTTATTAAAAGTATAAGTAATATACTAATAAATTTTTCGAGCTTTAGGCCTCTTTCATGTTGTTGGGTTGTAGGCCTCTTTCATGTTGTTGGGTTGTAGGCCTCTTTCATTAATTAGTTTAACTTGAGCGGTTATCGTTCTTTTGACATCTTCATGATGTATCAATGTCTTGTAACTACTAACGTAAATCATAGTTAATTTCTCAAAAAAAGACTCACTTGACACAAACATAGTGTAACAAGTCCACAAGAAGGTCGTAGCCAATTGGTACACATTTGCTACTGCCGAGAACAGGGCCGGCCCCGACAATTATGTGGCCCGAAGCGAGTTGGGCAATTGTGGCCCCTATACTTTATACCCGTAAATATATATATAAAAGTCAATATATAATGGTCGACGAAGCCGAAAGAATCATACTCAATAAAGGTGAGTTTTTGGATATAAGCAACTAACTCCCTGTTATTTATAAGTTATATCTGAGTACAACAGGTTGCAATACACATGCACAACAATTTAGCCGATCTTGCAGCCTAAATTAACAGATATTTACAAAATACTTACTTTATCAAACCTTTTGACTACTTTATCTAATCTTTTGATTGCCTTTGAATCTTATGATAGACTAAGAAGACATTTTTTTTTCGTTGAGAACACAAAAATGACATTTTTTTTGTTGAGAAACACGAAGAAGACATTGGTGATGAGATTCGAACAAATTCATTTTGAACTTAAATTCCATCTTTATGGATAGGACTAGTGACGCGGCTCTTAAATTTTTTGTTAATGTAGATAATTTTGTCAAATTTAAATGACAAAAATAGTTAAGCTTACGATTTATTTATTTATTTTAGTAATGTTGTTTCTCTCACGTTTTTAAATGTAAAATCACTAACGATTGTTTTTTTATACGGTAATTATGTGAAGAACAACAATACGCTACTATTATTTATGTCACAATAAGTAGTAGGATATATACACTGTGTATCTATATACCCAAGACAGAAGCTAAAGAAATATGGACAAAGGTATTAATTAGTATATTTGTGTGCATATAAACACCTGAGTATGAGATACGTGAGATGTACAGGGAGAGATGTGGGGCTGTATACATATACTGAAGAGTGGGACTGTGGGAGACTATGAGAGAGTTGTGGAATGTATAGAGACTGACTTCTGGGGTTTATACGTATAAAGAATATATATTGGAGAAAGAGGGAGAGAGCTTGAGAGAACCTATCAAAATTGAGTCCACTTCCTGTCCTTATTTTGCTTTTGAGATTGGGCCCACCAATAAAAGTGGGTCACTTTTCTCTTATGTTGGGGGCTTGGGGCTCTCTTGTTTATGAGAAGATAGATAGCACAACCCTGTAATACTCGCGGCCCAGTTCTTCTAAGTTATTCTTCAGGCACCCACACGGAATACCTTGTTTCATTTTTTCTTGTGAGGCCCTCTAAAATTGGTGGCCCAAAGCGAGACTTTGCTCGCTTTGGGCCAGGGCCGGCTCTGGCCGAGAAATATTCATAGAAAATGTTCACTAATAGCTATTGTATTTGTGGCTCGTAATAAATATGAAGCAGCTAAAGTCCTTCCATGACTTATCAAATAGAAACCACATATTCTTTAGTAGAAAATTAGTTTGTGGTCCCTCTCTACCTAAAATAATGACTTCAAGATTATAGAAACTATGCCTTGATAAAAAGAAAAGTAGTTTAGTTATTGTGTCTTACACTCTATTCAAATTTTGGGTCTGGTTTAGTGGTGGTCAAAAAGAAAAAAAAAATACCTTGTTCTTTTTAACTAAGAAAATCATGAAATTCTTCGCTAAGAGCATTTCTAATGAAAAACTCAAATTATCCTATGTGTCAAGTTTCAATTGAGATTTTTTGAATAGCTAGACGTCACAATGGAAATCCTCAATTCCAAAGGCATCTCTATTGCAACACGCTAAAAGGTTAAAAGTAACTTGGGTATGTAGATGGATAGATTTGCTTATAATATTGTTCTCAATAGAAATCTTAAATATATAATTTCTTCTTGAGACATCTTAGAATCAAATGGCGACACAATCATCTTAAAATCCATACTGAGTTTTGTACTGGTACATAACCTTGGGAAGTTGGCCTCACCAAAATGAGGAAATTGAAATTTTTTGTGACGCATATGTCCGTGGGTACAGTTACGGGTAGGTGATAATGTCATCCTATCTGGTTCGATTAATCTACTCTTAGCACATTTAAGTATTCAGCTGGACTTCTAGGTGCTCGATAGAAATATATTGAAGAGTCTGATCCAAGAGACTTATTTCATAAAAAAAAAAATCCAAGAGTCTGACTTTAGAGTAAGATGCATTCAAGATGATATTGTCTCCTTAATCAAGTAGTGTAAAAGAATGAAGTGCAAGTGCACTAAGGCAACTTTGATTATGAAAGAACAAGTAAAATATAACAGTTGTTAAAGAATGAAGTGCATAAGGCAACTTTGATCATGAAAGAAGAATAAAAGCCATATGTGCACAAAGCTACAGAGCATAGCTACATTTGTGGGTTCGACACCTTGGTTGCCCTGAGAAGAACCTCATTCTCCTTCGACAATGCGGGATTCTAAACTACTCATTAGAGTATTCCAGATCATATTCAAGACATAGTATCAACGTTTTGAGTCAAACTCTAAAATGACTCGTAATAGAGACAAATATCACTTAACATCATTTTCCGTCGTCCCATTTCTCTCGTATATGAACCATTTTAGAGTCCGTCACTTTAAAATTACAGCCTCCCATATCTTTGACAAAACCACGGCACTGTGTAAACAAAATGACAGGGATGACTTCGAATTTTTCAATTGCACTCTCAAAGTCTTAATAATGGACTCATCCAAATTATAAACTATTCTCGAAGATGTTACCTGAAGCAAAATTTTCGTATGTTCCAATGGTGCAACAGCAGTGCATGAACTGCAAACAGATTTTTGTTTGGGTCTCGAGATTCAGGCGATTGCAGATGATATAACTAGTAAATATGTTCCCCTCATGTCAACATATTTTATTGTCTAGGAGGGATTACGCTTACTTGTTTTTTAGTACAAGTAGCTACGGGGTTTGCTATGACTTTTTACTACCGTCCGACCGTTACCGAGGCTTTTGCCTCGGTTCAATATATAATGACTGAATCATTTATTTCTCTTGAAATCTGTTCAATTTTTATTTCTACACACGTCTTTTTTTAGGGGGTCTACATCCATTATGTGGCATAGGGGTTACGTCCCGTACAAAACTTCAGAGTCAATGGTGAGAAGAAAAATCCTGTTTGGCCCGAGTTGGTGGCCGACTCTGACCCGAGTCATGACGTGGCCGGCCACCTTGAACCAAAAAGTTTGTCTCCACATGAGAGTGGAGAGTTAATAGAAAATTCAAATTTGGACCCTCCTTATGAAAATCAATTCCTAATACATCTTTCCCTCAGTTAGTCAGTTTCCCTCTTTTCAACTTGAACGACTGTTCTATAAAATATATTTGTAGGAGAAACTGAAACATGTTTAGACTTTCTACTTACATAACAAAATAGATGTAAGTTTGAAAGGTTATTGTAATTTCATAAAAACCTGCCAAGCTCAAAGTTTGCCTTTGGAAAAGTAGAGTCATATACCACATTGAACTAGCATGTAGTAATTTCCAAGGAAATATCGTACTATAGTAAGAAACCAAGACACTTATTCACCTTCTCGTCCCCTAGATATTGTTCCGTTATGTTGAATTTGCAATATTGCTCAAATTTGAAACAGGCAAAAAGCTTTTACCAAATTTCGTAAATAACGATATATCTGAAACTTGAGTTGGGATTCCACTGATTTCAAACTCTTTCAAAATATTCTTCCTCCAATTGCAAGAAAAAAAGAAGAAGAAAATGACTTGTTCTTTACTTCAAACTCATTCAAAAGATTTCCTTCTTTAAATTCCCCTTCAAAATTAGCTATTAAGATTATCTGATCAAGTACCGAATGAAGACGAACGAACTGATCTTTCCTCCAACAAAATTGTAAATTGATTTTCACTTGGGTCCAATTTTGATGATTAGATGTTGTCATAATCTCCTTCTTTTCATCATTAAGTATAAATAACTTTACGACATACCTACTCATTTTAATTTGAAGAGCTACATGTCGGTCCACTTCTAGTAAATCAACATTTACATCTTCATAATGTTCCCTAGGTTGATCAAGTATGAAATCAGGACTGCAATAGTTCTAAACTTCTCACTTCCAACCTCAAATGCAATTATATTTACAGGACGACGTTCCTTGCTCCAAGATTCCCCACCCATTTTAAGTTAAGAAGTTCTCCAATAAATTGAACCATTCACATAAACTCAATTATTTCTCAGTGAATGTGATGGAACTTCATTGGTCTGTCTATTGAAGTATATTGAAGACAAGGAAGATATCCAGAAGATATCTCTCCAAGATAGAAAGAAATACAAAATATAGCAATTGTAATTTATTGTTTCCTCTTTGTATTGTTTCCTTATTTACAATTTCTCTACAAACCCTATTGTACACTCTATAAATATGTACTCAATTCTATCAATGAAATTACCTTTGATTATTATTTTTTATTGTTCAACACTTATTATTTAATATGGTATCACAAGCTTAAGGATTATTTTCATCTTCATTATCGATTATTTTGGTCTTTATTATCAATTTATTTCACTTTCCGAAGCTAGGATTCTTATATTCGTATTACAATAACGTATCCATCTTCAAAGGTTAGTTATCCATTACTTTTTTCTGATTTTCTTTTTCCAAATTTTCCGTTTTTTTTTTCGAATTTTTTAGGTTAGTCACCAATACTGTTTCGTTCTGGTTCTAATTCCTGAATCAGAATAAACATAATCCGGTAATCTGTCCCACAAGAACTAACTAAATCGGAACAGAATAGCCTGAAACAGACAAAGACCGGATCATCTTAGACTAGAACTGAGACAAACGTAACCGGAGTTGACTCACACTCAACCCGTCACAGACCCGGAACCAAACTTTCGTTTTTGGTTCCTGATTTTTCCGTCACCTTCTCCGACGACTGAACCTCTAGGGTTCCAAATTTCTCGTTGGACCGACTGGTTTTTCGCCCGAACAGACCTACCCTGGTCAGTTCTGACCAATATTAAACTCTTCCTGCATTATCGATTGTTGCTTTGGTTGTTTTTTAGGGTTCGATCGCTCTTTAAGGTATTTCTCTCTCTAAAAATCCACTGATATTCGACTTTTGTTCTTGGCCGAAATAGCCCGATTAGAACCCCTGTGTCTTCGATTTGTTTTTCCCTAGGTTTATTACACAAAAACTATTGGTTTCAAAGAAACCCTAATCTGCTCACCAACAACCGGAACCCTAATTTGACCAGCGGCTACCCTTCCACAACAGGTAACGGAGTCAATTCAGATTGACTTCATTCATGTTGCTTTGACGACTTTGACCAAGTGCTTTGACCAGGTCACTTGACCTTGACCAAGTCTTCTGACTTTGACCACGTCCTCTTTTTGTGACAACACCACACTATACTCTTTTGTGACATCCCACATTTGTGACGACTTTCTGTTTAACCACCGTTCACCACTGTTGGGAATATTCTTTCGCAACAGTATCTACTGTCCCTATTTCTTCCCAACTCTTCTATTAGTTGTGACTATCTAGATCGTCACTTATATTTATTGTGACATTTTTTTTACACAAATATATCAATTTCTTCTTTTTTTTACATAATATTATGACTTCCGGAAAATCTGCCAACGTGAGTGCTCTGAACTCGAATTCTGTGGGCACTCCACCGATGACAGACACTTCTCCTCCTATCTAAACATTATGTGTGGCTTATTATGTGCATCCTTCGGACAATGCAACTTCTGTTGGTGTTAACCCCGTTCTTACCGGGTCAGACTATGCTGATTGGGCTCTCAGCATGCAAGATGCTCTTATCATAAAAAATAAGCAAGGTTTTATCAATGGGTCGCTCCTTAAACCAATGGATCTTGCAACTCCATGCATGGACCCGTTGTGGCACCATGGTGGCTGCTTGGATATCTAATTCTGTCAGCGAGGAAATCCGACGTAGCACGAGACGTTCGGCTTCTGCTTTTGATCTTTGGAAGAATTTGAAGGAGCGTTTTGCTACGTCTCACGCTACCTACATTTATCAACTGAAGAAAAAGATCTCTGGCCTTACTCAGGAGCACCTGACTGTTTCCGCTTATTACTCTCAGCTGAAGTCTTCTTGGGACGAATTATATGCTATCATTCCACCCACTTTATGTGCTTGCTCTGTTAGCAAAACAACCATCGAATATCATCTTACCTCGCGTACGATTGAGTTTCTCACGGGTCTTCATGGGCGTTATTTTGCCACTAGCAATAACATCCTTCTCATGGAACCACTACCTTCTCTAGCCAAGGTATATAATTTGGTAATTCAAGAAGAGCAGAAAAACAAGGTCAATGCTCCCTTTGACTTTCACGCTTTCAACGCCAAGATCACGGCGGCTAACAAGTTGAAAGAAAGTGATTTACCTCGACCGGAAAATAAGCGAATTCGTCCTTATTGTACCAAGTGCAACCTTCATGGACACTCTGTTGACACTTGTAACAAATATGTCATGTGCACTCATTGCAAACGTCTCGGTCGTTCTGTTAATCGATGTTATATCCTACATGGTCGCCCCCCTCGTCAAGGTGGTGCTTGTAGCACTTCTTAGGGTTCCAGCTCTTCTCCAGCTTCGATCCTTATCAGAGAAGACTATGCCCGCATTATGGAAGTTAACAATTAATGCACAAACTCCTTCCAGTTCTGCTATGATGTCAGGTATTTCCCTTTCCCATCCTTCAGTTTGGATTGTTGATAGTGGTGCTTCAAACCATGTTTGTTTTTGCCTAGACGCTTTTAGCTCTTATGCTTCAGCACCACCATCTTGTTATATTAAAATTCCTGATGGCGCGACTTACTTAGTTAAATACATTGGCCGAGTCGTTTTTTTCGACTCTCTCTCTATTGACCAAGTTTATTACATCCCTAATTTCAAATTTAATTTGATGTTTGTGAATCAGACTTGTAAATCTTTTAAACCTGGTGTTTATTTTGATTCCACTCATTGCCTTTTTCAGACGATCTCAAATCATCAGGAAATTGGTCGGGCTAATGCTATTGATGGACTCTACATTCTCCGTAGGGATTTTACTGCAATTGCTTTGAATAAGTCACTCGACGTTTGGCACCGTCGACTTGGACATCCTAATTTAGGTCGTTTACGTTCCTTAGCACAACGTTTCCCATTTATTTCCTTTAATAAGTCGCATGAGTGCGTTGTATGCCCTATGGCAAAACAATCTAAGTTGGTTTTTAATAAAAGTAGTAGTTTTAGTACTTTTGCTTTTCAACTTATTCATGTTGATATTTGGGGACCCTTTCTGGTTCTATCTTTAACCAACAAACGTTATTTCCTCACACTTGTTGATGACTTCTCCAGATTTACTTGGACATTTCTGATGCAAACCAAGTTTAAGACTAAGACACATTTAAACTTTTTTTTTTTTCAGTTTGTTTCTAAACAATATCATAAGAAGGTTAAATCTATATCCTCGAGTCCTGAAAATACTTTTTCAAACCCGATTGAGACTTTCCGTTATGATAATAGAGCCGAGTTCTTATCCAATGATCTCCAAACTTGGTTCCATTCTCATGGAATTCTTCATCAACGAAGTTGCGTCTCCACACCCGAACAAAATGGTGTAGTCGAATGCAAACATCGTCATTTACTCCATGTTGCTCGCGCCTTGCGTTTTCAAGCACATCTCCATTTAAAATTTTGGGGGGAATGTTTAAAAACGGCAACCTATTTAATCAATAGAATGCCGACCCCAATACTTTCATACAAATCTCCTTATGAAATGTTATGCGATTCTCCACCGAACTACTTAGCTCTCCGAGTTTTCGATTGCTTATGTTTCGCAACCAATACAAACATCCTAAATAAGTTTTATCATCGAGCTAAATCTGGAATATTTGTTTGTTATCCGCCTGGGAAGAAAGGATACACCATTTACGACTTAGAGACGCACAATCTCTATGATTCCCGGAATGTGTTTTTTTTTAGGACAAGTTTCCTTTCACTAAAAGTCAATCGACATTCTCTGAACCTACCCTGTTCACTCCGCTTACATCGGACGCTTATTACTTCAGTCCAATCGACGATACTCACTCGCCTCATCCGGACTTGTATACTCTCCCGTCTTTGGTCGATGAACATTCCCATTCTTCTACTAATGCGACGACCCTCCCACCTATTGTGCTTGACACTTCATCTTCCGCTGCTTCTCCATCGAAGAAATCTCACGAGCTTCCTTCTGACACTGTTATTCCCTCGCAGGGTATTTCTCCTCTTCAAGATGATTCTCCTCCGAAGGACGTCCCTTCACTTTCGAAATATCCCTTAACTGACTATGTCAGTTTTGATACATTTACACCTTCCCATCGGGTATTTCTTACTTCTGTTATCAACACGGAAGAACTCACATCCTATTCCGCCGCTAAAGTTTTTTCAGAATGGCGTGCTGCAATGGATAAGGAAATTCAAGCTCTTGAACAAAATCGTACTTGATCATTAACTTCCTTACCCCCGGGTAAGAAACCAATTGGTTGTAAATGGATGTACAAAATCAAATACCGCTCTGACGGATCAATTGAGCGTCATAAAGCGCGACTCATTGCTAAGGGTTATACTCAAGTTGAAGGCATCGATTATCATGATACTTTCGCCCTAGTCGCGAAATTGGTCATTGTTCGTGCACTTCTTTCCGTTGCTGCTATTAAAGATTGGCCCCTGCATCAGTTGGATGTGAATAATGTTTTTCTTCAAGGTGACTTGGATGAGGATGTCTACATGACTATTTCGCCTGGTTTTTTTCACGACTGGTGACCACAAAGTATGTCGTTTGCACAAACCCCTTCACGGATTAAAATAAGCTTCTCGACAGTGGTTTGCTCAATTTTCTACCGGCTTATAGGCTGTAGATTTTAAACAGTCATCTTCTGATCATTTCTTGTTTTGTTTTTTTGATGGTTCGACTGCCATTTACGCCTTAGTCTATGTGGATGACATCATCATCACCGACAATAATGCCTCGGAAATTTCATCTATTCAACTACGTCTTGAGAAACATTTTTCTCTTAAAAACCTTGGACGACTTCAATACTCTCTTAGAATCGAGGTATCTCGTTCCCAGAAAGGCATTTTTCTTTATCAACGCAAATGAACGTTGGATATTCTTCGCGACTCGGGTCTCCTTGGAGCTAAACCAAGTCTTTTTTCCTATGGAACAACATTTTAAGTTATTACCTACTGATGGTACACTATTAGACGATCCAACTTCGTTTCGACGTCTTATTGGTCGCCTTCTCTATGTCACGGTGACTCGTCCTGACATTTCCTTTTCCGTGAATTACCTTAGTCATCATGCAGAATCCCCACTCCAACCATATGGATGCGGCTACTCGAGTTCTTCGTTATTTGAAAGGCACCATGAATCATGGCCTCCTTCTTTCTTCGTCCAACACTATTACCATTTCCGGCTTTACCGATTCTGATTGGGCCAGTTGCCCTATCACCTGTCGCTCGACCACCGGCTACTTCACCATGCTTGGTTCGAGCCCGTTGTCTTGGAAGTCTAAGAAACATCCAACTGTTTCCCGATCCTCGGCTGAGGCAGAATATCGGGCTCTTGCTACACTCACTGCGGAACTGCAGTTGCTGCAAAATTTGTTTCATGACCTCCGTGTCCCGATTCCAGAACTCTTTCATGTCTTCTTTGACAATATGGCAGCTATGCATATTGCCGCCAATCCTGTCTTCCACAAACGAACCAAGTATATCGAAATCGATTGCCATTTTGTTCGTGAGACAATTGAATCTGGTCTTATTAAGACGACTCACCTTCGCTCCGCCGATCAGATAGCTGACAACTTTACAAAACCACTTGGTTCTGATCCATTTCATCGGTTACTCTCCAAGTTGGGCTTGATTCAGATTCCTTCCCCTGCTGGGGGGGGGGGGGGGGGTATTGAAGTATATTGAAGACAAAGAAGATATCCAGAAGATATCTCCCCAAGATAGAAAGAAATACTAAATATAGCAATTGTAATTTATTGTATCCTTTTGGTATTGTTTCCTTATTTACAATTTCTCTACAAACCCCGTTGTACACTCTATAAATATGTACTCAATTCTATCAATGAAATTACCTTTCATTATTATTCTTTATTGTTCAACACTTATTATTTAATACTCCATTGATTAAGCTCATTATTATTGCGTTCTCCTACTCGGTCCCCTAAAATGGTCAAGACCTCACAAAAATTATAATAAGTCATATTGGTTTTATATAAATTCCGGACACAGACCAATTTGTGTTCATTAGTGGTAGGATTGAATCCAAACTGAAATTTTGACCCAACCCAAAGGCTCTGTTCTCCCTTCAACAAAATCTTAGTCCACGGTGATCATTTTTTGGTACTGATATTGTAAATTTGAAACTGGTGGAAACTTAAGCTGATGAAGCAAATCAAACCATTGACAGGGTTTGTAATTTTATCAATACGATGGGTATACATATCAGTTATAGTGTTAATGGATGCTGATGTGAAATCTAGTGAACCTAAATACTAGGCTAACTAGACCAAATTAAAACTCGCAAGTGCACGAATCGTATGTGAATATGACACGTATTACGAGGTCGATCTCACGAGGACTTGTACGCAACTAAATCTAAACCTAAACCTATCTAATAAACTAGGAGAGAAAATAGTTGATTTTGTGAAAATATTTGAAAACTTAAAAAGTAAAACTAAAGAAACAAGGTAAATTGTTGGAAAATTATTAGGTTGTGAATCTAGGATATTGGAATTCACCACTAACAATCCTATTCGAATTTAATATCCTATTCAAATTATTATCCCTCTTTTGATAACTCAAAAATTAATAGAAATTAATCTTCAATTTTCGGAAGATAAAACTATAAAAGACCCTTCTCAATTAACTAAACCCATAACCCACTTCACTTAATATATCATGCAATTAAGAACCAAGTTGTTAGTTTCTAAGGCTAACCGAAGTACGATTAATTCGAAACATTAAAACACGTTAAAAGAGATAATAAAATAAATATAATATTAGAATTTCAAATACTCATGTTAGGGTTTCATCCTCTATCTTAGCGGAAGAGTTAGAAACCCATAGATATTAAATACATGGTTCAATAATAATAGTCAAGTAAAAGAGAAGAGTGAAGAAGATAAAACCAAATTGATATTTGATGAGGCCTGTTACTCCCGTCTTTCTCCAAAACTTGTCTTCAATTATAGCTCAAGAATCTCCCAAAATTATACTCCAAAAGAAGCTAATAAGTCTCTTGTGTTGCTCCTCTAATATTGCACTCAATGTTGGTGGTGGAGTTGTCCTCTATTGTATGTGTTAGACCTCTTTTTATATTATCTCAATAGCCAAAGATTTTGGAAAGAATTAAAAATTGGGAAAGCATTGAGTTTAGGAAACACATCTATTTGGAAATAAAACTCGTTAAATTCCAAAGACAACACCGCGTATGTATTTTTACCCATTAGTGGATGCTGACATCTATTTACTTTAAATTAATTCTCACATAGGCAGCAACAGTAACTCTTTAATAGTCTGATTCCAACCCTACAACCTTTCACTAATTAGCATTTAGCCCCTAACAAATGTCTTCTTGCAGACACACCCTTCTCTTAACCAGCTTCATCTCTAATAGTTACCAAGTCATATATCTATCTCAATATCTTTAGAACTTCTTGTATTAGTAACTTATTTATCTTTTCGGGAGTTTCCTGCAAAACCATGTAACTTAATTCATTCCACCAAAATTAACACGTAAAGACTATAAAATAAAGCCAAAAATGGAGTAATTTACATACTCATCAGATGCTCCTCCTCTTCCTCCTTAAATAAGATCATCTGTCATGTATAACTGATGAAAAGGAGAACTTGGAATGATTACTTCTTCCGGTTTTTTTTTTTTTTTGTATTAGCAATGATAAGGAGACCAGGGTTTCGTGACTTTGATCGGGTAAGGTGTAAATCAATAAAGTTTTTGGGGATCTAGGGCTTCCTTCATCTCCATCCTTCTTCCACCATCTTCCTTCAATCGATTAGGGTTTCCCTCCATCTTCCTTCAACGTCGCTTGTTAATATATATATACATATACATATATGTTGGTCTTTCATCTTTACTTTGTCTGAATCCAGTTCTGGTTCTCTTTTCTTGTTTAATCCATGGGATTAATTGTTGGTACTGTGGATATTCTTACCTATGAAGGTTCATCTTCAAAAATGAATCCATGATTAAAAAAAGAAGATCAAATTTGGAGATCCAAAACTAACGATTAAATAAATCCATCTTCAACCTTTTTGTTACATCTTGATGGAAGAGTCACTTCATCAGGGCCGTGTGGTGGGGGGTGCGGGCCGTGCGCCCGCACAGGGCCCCCCACCACAAAGGGCCCACTTTTTGGTTGGTCATTAGTGCCTGCTTTTCTAAATTTATATTAAACACACAGTCCTAAATCAATTGTTGTGTGTAGCTTAGTGGAAAAGTTGGTGAATGTCACTCAATTGGTCATGTGTTCGAACCCCATGGAAAGCAATTTCATACCTTTTTTTTTTATAAAGGCCAACTCTGCGTGCGTCCTAGGGAATGTTTTAAATGTCCGTTCCACCTAATGTTACTGGTTTAATTCAAACTTGATTTTAATAGTCAAATAATTTCTTGTAAAATAAAATACACGAAGGTCTTTTTACTCTCTCCAATTTTCATATATTTCACACAAAACTCTATCTCGCAATCTTGTTTATTTTTATTTTCTATCTCTAACTCTATATACAATCTCTCTCATTTGTCTCTCTCTCCCTCTCCCTTGCGTTCTTAATTTCGAATAAAAACCTATACTAATCAAGGACAACTTTATTAGAAAAAAAATGTTACACGAATAATATAAAGTTGTTATTCATTGAGTTTAGATTCATCATAGTTTTAATAAACAATTTACTGGTGAAATATGTGTCATCACTTCGCGTGTAAATTTTGTTTACCTCACATCTATACAAAGGGCCCCGGTTAAATTTCGCACCGGGCCCTTAAATTGTCAGGCACGGCCCTGCACTTCATTGAAGAAATTTTTCAACCAAGATGATGTTGTTTGTTAAATCTTCATCTTCTTTTTTATGTTCTTAATGACCTTCATAACTTTCTTAAAACCCTCAACTGGTAATTTATATGTGATTAAGATTAAGATTTACAAGTTCATGAGTTTACATAGACAACAAAAACAAGTTCATGAATGATTGGTTGATTTTCATTTGGAGTTGATGATTGATTTTCTGTTAGTTCAGTCATGATTGTAATCTTATGAGAACTGATTTGTTGTTGATGAACATGGAAGAAGTTGGAGAGAGAAAGACAGGAAAAGAATTAGGAGTTGGAACAAAAACAAGGACTGAAGTAGAATAAAGCATTTTTCTCACGTGGCTATTGACGGAAACGTGTTTTGGCCCGACGTGGCCGGCCACGTCATATTTCGGGCAGACGTCGGTCATTCAATCGGGCCAAGTAGCATTTCTCGGTTGGGTTTGGAGGCAGATTTAAACTAGGATTCCCACCGCAAGAGAGTTTGGTTGGAATCGGTTATAAAGGGCATTTTTTGCATAGTAGGGGTGGCCAACGAGTTGTGTTGGCCCGAAAAAGGACTGACACGACCCGTTTATGGGCAACACGGCACGTCACGGAACAATGTGTATCGAACCGTGTCGACCCGTCACTGGTTAAGCGGGTCGTGGCGGATCTGAGATTTTAAGTTCCCATACCCGTCAATCACGACACATTAGGAACGGAAACACGACAAACCACGGCCCGCGGCGTTCCTAACCAGCCACGCTAACCTGTTAGAAATGAGTACTCGATTTACAAAAGATTATTGTCATTTTGTTGAAAGTAGTTATTAATTAATAAATTAATACTTAATAAAATTATTAATTAATAAAATAAACATTGATTTTAAAGTTTAAACAAAGATCACAACGTTTGATTTGAAAAATATTTAGAGCTTCCCTTTGTTACTTTTTTTTTAACAAATAAATAAATAAATAAATCGTGAATAGACCGGCATCAGCTGATATATTAGCCACAACCCAGCACAGCAACGGTCGGAATCGCCCCGAAAACGGCACGACAACGATTGGGTCGTCGCCATGGGACGTTTATGTGCCCAGACTTTGTGATTTGGGCACGACACAGCACAAAGCCGTGCCTGACGTGGTTGGTCTAACACGCCACGACTGCCAAACGGGCCGTGGCGCCACGGCACGACCCGTTCACCACCACTACCGCATATGATGAACCAAGAATGTCATGAAAGGCCAACAAATGGTAGCTCAGTTGGTAAGTGCATCTACTCCACAATGCGGAGGTCCCAGGTTCGATCGCGTGGTATCCCACTTGGGTATAAAGAAAGTAGTTTCTGTAGGCTTTAGGCCGTTTCATTTGTGGGGTTTTAGGTCAGTAGTAATTCGACAATTATCGTGCTTATCACATTGTAGTAATTCGGCAATGCCTTTGTAAATGACCATTCTAGTCAATATTAAAAAAAAAAATGTCATGGAAGGTTATATATGTGTAAGCTCGGAGAGAAAGGTAGTGTGACTTTGATGCTCAAGACGATAGAAATATAGAATGTATATATATTTCTACCACGTCCAAAACATATCAATTAAACATTGTTACACTTGATACCCCAATTCTTTCCTAGAATCCTAAAACTATTACATCAACCCACGTACTCAGAAAGCCTGTATCTCATAGTTATTGATCCACTAAGATGGATAATTGCAAATATAGATATACTTGCATAAGTTCTTTATGTGAAGCAACCGAACTCGCATATTCAAATCCACCAAGCATCAATTTTTTATTTATTAATTGCTTCTTAATTTACCAATAGGCATTTTACTTGGCATTCTAGCTGGGCACACTATCATTTCGTGACAATTAAATATATCTTATGCTCACTTTAGAGATACTTGTTATTTTAGTCTCACATAATGCTCGGTTTGAATATTAAGTTCACACTTTATTTTGTAAACACAAATAGGACAGGAAACTCTGTACATCTAGAACTTTTATCAACTGAGTGCTTACATTTTTCATCATTATCATCACCAATTGAACAGTTTCTTCTTATTCTTCTGGAATCCACCACCACCGCCACTCTTAACAGACCAACCAGCTCCGGTGGGAGATGATGGTGGCGCAGTTACCTCAATTGGTGACTGAAAACCAATGTTCTCAACAGCTCCAACTGTCTTGAACAATCTCCTCTTGTTCACCTCCTCCACCAGTGACCGGTGTAACAATTGACTGCGTACATCTACAAATGATTTCATCCTCGTTAACTGAGGATTGCGGTTGTCTACGGAGCTCCTCCGCTGGTCTTTTGAGATGGAAGACACCACTTCTTGAGGATAACATCCAGTTGTTTCCGGGCAAAACCTTGTAGTACATTTTGTTGTGTTTGAATTTTGATGAGGTTGGTTTTCTCTTATGCTCGGACTAGGATCAGAATCTTGTTCACTTGCTGATTGGTAGTTCATGTTCGAATACATTCCTGAATGTAATGAACTTTGCGAGCTTCCATCATCGTCATCTACATCGACACAATAACAGGTTTTTGAGAGATATATCCACAAAGAAAAGAAGTCTAGACCATTTTTTTGGGTGCAACATTGTTATTTTCCATTATACAAATTTTTGTATTTGTAGTCATACTTGTACTATTATAGCAGAACAATAGAAGTATACTCGTAAAAGTGAGCAAGTCTCTCGGACTGCTGGTGATACAACAGATCTTGGCTCTTCAAGGACTTACGGTTGCAAACTGCGTCGTTAGGGAAAGGTGCTTAATCTGTTATAAATGTTCATTACATTCCCTGTTCAACCTATTGTTGGAATCCATCATAAAAAAGAAGTTGATTGTTATAACCAGAGGAGTTGATTGTTATAACCAATGGAGTGTACTAGAGAGTGCATGGGTAGGGTCCTCTATCATTTCCCTATAATCAGGGCGGTCCGGGTCCAAAGCAAGCAAAGCGGTCTCTGGTCGCTTTAGGTTTCCACCTGACTTAGGGCGTCATATTTCAAATTTTGTATGTCACTTTCAAAATGTGTATTAAATTTTAAACAGATTCATGACATGATTTAAGTTGTAGCTTAGTGGTTCTAGATCTTGTGCAATTGATTAAGAGTTCAAATCCTCCTCTATAGCTAACATGACTCTTTGACTAAATTGACCGTTACCATAACGTTCTATCTTTAAAAAAATGCTAGAATAGACTCCAAGTCAAAGTATACTTCAGACCTACAAGAAATCAACAGTCTCCAATTTCTAGTCCACTCTCTTTCTCTCACTCGATCAACTTTTCACTTTCCATTGATTGTTGATTCATGTTTAGGTTTGGGGTAGGTCATACTTTTTTGCAGCCACTTTTATCACTTTTCTATTCAACAGAAGGAAGGTTAATGATGGATCATTAGATACCTTGATGGAGCCAATCACAGCCGTAGATCATCTCGCGATTAAAGAGGGACACACTTGGATGTACTAGGGCAGAGAAAGAAGCTTGAGATGAAGAAGATACTGGAGAGTAAAGATGATGGTGCGTCATATTAGATTGGTCATTGTCATCATCATCATAGTTGTGATTGTATGTAGAGGTATGGTAATTATCATCATCGCCGTGCCGATCATGGTTTAGCTTGAGTGATGAAGGTGGCATCTCCCAATCTTTCCATTGTGGGATCAAACCTGAAATCTCCCTCTCTATGATAGCTGCTATATCGTCCGGCTCTCGGTCGTTAATCTCCAACTCTTTCACCATCTCGGTTGCCACATCAATTGGAGTGTCACTGTGGATATCAAAGGGAAAATATATGTTTCTTGTACTACCTGTAATACCATTAAAACAAGCATAGTGAAGTAAGCTGAATGGGAAGATTTGCCTTAGTTTAATTAGTGAACCTAGCATTTTCGACTTTCTTAAGACCACTCAGATATAGACGAAGTTAGACTCAGACAATGAGAAAAAAAATAAACACCACCTATGTCTATAATTGTATTATTCATCCATGTATAAACTCCTAGTTCCACTGTCATGGTAAGAAATGCTCATCAAAACCTAGTGACTGATAATACTAAGATAAGATTCAATCTAAATATTCAAATTAATTTATTATAAATGTTGGCATAATTTGATTTGAAACGGAGTATTAATGAGAAAACATACCATATTTATCAGCAATCTGGACTTTAAGATAAATAGTATCATCTTCCGGATTCATCTTCCCTGTAATTTTCATGTCATTACTCCAACTTGGCTGTTTCGACAACGATGAAGGAACATATTCCGAATTATCTTTGGCATAGTTCGCGGTTGGGTTATTGGGATGATAATTGGGAGTGGAAATAACATTTGCAACCTCATCGGTTGCAAGGAAAGGATCAAGCAAGAGATCTTTAGCTGGTAATCTCTTCGAAGCTGTTTCTATGCATTTCCCCACAAATCTCCTGGCTTCTTCGTCATGTATCCGGTAAAATGCATCAGGCAACTTTCCCTACAATTTAGTAGTTAATTTTGTGTCAAATTCTTGTAATTTGGCCCTGACGAGCAATTCTACACGTACAAACCAATTTGAATTCTACTTGGCCCGACACGGGTCGGAACATGGCCTGACCGCGGCCAGGACATGGTCTGAAACAGTCAATCTTAAATTTGAGCCTCACGTGAATAGTCAGAGGTTTGGCCTTTTTGGGCCATATTCGGAGCCATAGCCGGCCCAAGTAGCATTACTGATAGACCATTATACAATTGTTGATCTTGAAGGATTTTAGGTTTACGAAATTACCGAAGTGACTTTTTTATATATTTGCGCAGGGTTGGTGCATTCGCCATATGGGTACTCGGAGGTAACCATTTCTAATACGCACATCCCAAAAGAGTAAATGTCAACTAACTCATCGTAATCTTCTTCGTATAGCTCTGGTGCCATAAACTCCGGTGTCCCTGTATCAGGCATGTCACAGTAACATTGTGAGAATAGTCTTTCGTAGACAAAGGATCCTCAAGCCAATAATATATATATAAATATATATACAGAGGTCCTCTCTATTCATTTCCAATTGGTTTTGCGTTAAAAGTTCATAAACTTAACATGATATCGAAGTTCCCAGCCATCCAGTCAAAAAAGACTTCTTAGACTAAAATAGAACGTCACATGTTGGGAGCGTGTGAGAAAAGTCTCAAATAGACTAAGTTAGAATACGATGGATAACATAATAATAAGGTAAGAGACGAAGAGAAGAAACTCTTGTTGTCGCTGAAAAAGGATAACCATTATCTACAGAATTGTGATGAACAGACTAAGCTTGGGGTAGTTTTGTGCATATAGAAGTATAGAGCTGGAGAGGAGCCATTAGAGTTTTTACTGCACTAAAGGCTTTCCAAAGATTGTGGAGGGAAAATGTTTAGGTCGCCCCATATAGTGCTATACGCAGGCTCCGTATAAGTGGGGTGCATTAGGAATGGGGTGCCTGTAACCAATTGGAACACGTATCGCATAACTGAATGTGATGAGATAATGCTATTAAGGGAGACGTACCGATGACACTGTGAGCATGACAAGAACCTCGGAGTATTGCAGCAAAACCAAGATCACCAATCTTGACTTGACCTAGATGTCCATTAACAAAGATGTTATCACATTTGAGGTCCCTGTGAATAACAGGAGGATCATGTCCATGAAGGTACACTAGACCATTCAATATCTGCCGAGCCCAGTTCTTCACTGCTCTTATATCTACTTGTCTGTATCTCTGCCTGTACCTGCAACCCATACATGTATTCAAATCAACTCAAAACATGCTATAATCAAAAGAATAGGTGTGTTTGTTGTCTGAATCTGACTCGTCTGAGCAAGTTTAAATTGTCTGAATCTAAGTTTGAGTTGTTTTGGTTAAGCACATACACAATAGTCATTTCAAAGTATTTCAGGCAATAGACTTTAATGAAATCTTATTTTACATCTGATTCATATGGACCTAAATCAAGCCAAGTTTAATTTTCCATTCAAATGAGTGATATGCACAAGTCAGATAAAAGCAAACATTCTCAAATCTGACTTGAGCCTATAATATCTCAAGTACGATTTTAAATCTTAATTTGAAAATAAGAAAAGAAATACTAGGATAGTATTAGGGGGGTTTGCTTACTCTCTGAGTGTACCGGAAGTAAGCATTTCAGTGATGAAGTTGAAGGTTCTTCCGTCAACATCCACCCAAGAGGTGTAGAAGTGGATGATAGAGTCATGGTTGAGAGTACTGAGGAGGTGAACTTCTGCGTATAATCGCTGCAATTCTTCCGGTGATCGGAAAATGTCATTAAGTTTAACTTGGTTCCATGCAACCTCCATTCCAAGTAGTTGGTCAAATGCTTTATATACTGTTTTTATTGCTCCTTTTCCAAGTACTTCTTTGAACTTCAAATATTCAATAAAACCAATAAACACAAAAAATTTACATTTACTATTTTTGTGCTATGGAGATTGTGTAATTTGTCTCAAATATGTACTTAATAATTTACAGATGAAAAATGATCAAAGTACCCCTTGCGCACTGCCTCGTCACCTGGTGAATAAGACAAGATTTGGTCGTGTCACACGCCCAGAGAGGTGTTAAAAGACATAATACCCTTATGTCTTGTTCGAAAACAGTGAACAAAGAAGTGATCCAATTTTTTTTTTTTTCAACGTTGTTTACAAATTTAATCTATTGAGCAAATAGAGTACAATTATGAAGAATAGGTCGAAGTTGAATTTACATTCTTGCATATTAAATTTTATTGCGGCAATTTTCACACCAGATTATTTAAATGAAACTTTAGGTATAAATATTGATAATAAGAAATTTATTATAATAAAAGGTTCCTGATAGCAAAGCATAAATCTCACCAAGTCTTCCTACAAAGTTTTTTTTATTTTGCTTCTGCGGGTAATAAATTTCTTCAGATCATATTTTCACAAATCATTTCTTACTAGTCACTTATTCATAAATATGCTTCTTTAGTAGATAAATTAGCTTAAATCTTGCAATTTTTTTTTTTTTACCAATTATGCTCTCTAAGAATTTTATTTTAGACAATTTACTTTATTTATTATAATCAATTATTGATCTCTATCAATAAGATTGAATACACACATGCATGTAAAATTGAGGAGAAAAAAACTAGAGAGAGAGAGAGAGAGAGAGAGAGAGGAACTTACCCGGCCATACCGACCGGATGGATCGGTCTCCATATACTCAAAATCCATGTTTACTTTCCCCCCTATGCTTCCCTTCTTAACTAACTATCTGATTTTAAACAATGGGTTACTAAATTCACTTCTCTTTAATTCCTTGACTATAAAATTACTACTAATACTTGTTATGAATTTGAATTGTTCTCTTCCTTCCTGCTAGATCCGTGGTTTCCCTTCATGGTTTTCATAAGGGAAGACGCCGAATAATAGCCAAAATAGTCTAGAATAGTCTATTCTAAGAATGATCCAACCCATTTGATCAATTACTATTACACGTGAGAAATTATAATCTTCTCCTAACATTTATGATAAGTATGAAGAGGAAGAAGTTGTGGATGAGAGAGATTTGATGGGGAATATTTGCTTGCACAAGTAGTAGTGGGTGAAGTTTTGAAAAGGAAAGAGAGCTAGCTAGATTGAATTAAAGGAAAGTGGGCATCTAAATTTGAAGAATTTGTGGTTACGCTTTGTTGGTGTCATTTGTGAAAGAGAAATAAGAATTTTCTTTTGAGTGAGAGAAAGTGGGATAGATAGGAATTGATGTTGGTAGGAACAAAAAAAAAGTGAGATTGAGAGAGAGAGAGATGTTGATGATGAAGATGCCAAAAGGAAGAAGGAAAAGTGGTTTTGGTAATGTTAGGAACGGAGTGGAGGTAGGAGAGGTGTATATCTATATTTATATGAAGGAAGAGAGGAACAAATTTTTTTGAAGTGGGTCCCATTGTTGGTAGGTGTGGCATTGTCTAAGTGGGGATTGGAGTTGAATGACAATATATGATCGGATCGGATCGGATTGGATCGGCAAATAGGGAAAATTTAGATTCCTGTTTGGTGGTGACTCTTGGTACTGGCTTTTAGGTGGTTTCATCATTTCATGACCTTTGGAGTTCATGATTGGCTTTAATGGCTTAATCGCGCTTGGCTTAAGCTTTTAAATGTTTGGAAAATGTAGTCTGACCTGAAAAGTCCCAATAAGGCAAATTAGTCAAATATAAAATATACTAGGTGGAATAGGTTTCCACCGCGTCTAACCGATGCCGCATATCGTTTGGCTAACACCGGGTAGTTACTATAGTATCCTAATCGATAATGATCGTTTTGCACTAATATCCTTATGTTTTGAGTCAATTTACTTGAAGAAGATTTTATATCAGCTGTCGAGCGTAATCTTTATTAAACTTCCAATACAATTGAACGGTCAGACTTATACCTCCTGTAATAACCTGTTTTATTATAATAGATTGATTTTTAAACAACAAAATACAATTATTTTTTCACCCGAACAAATATATAACTTAACTTTTTAACATAAAAGCATTTAAAATTGCCTTCGATCTAATTTCCTATTTTACAGAAATGAACTACTTGGCAATCAAGAATGGGATTTAGTACACAAGATCGAATCATAAATTATGTTATTGAAAGGAATGTGAATCTTTTAGAAGAGAATCCCAAACCAAAAGTGGGCGGATCATCAACTATTCTCTTTCTCTTAAAATCATCATTTAAAAAATCTACAAATAAAATCGAAAGCCATCTCTTTAGGTGGTTAATCCGTGGCAATCACATTTATTTTTGTATGCCAAAAAAGATGTGATAGGAAGAATCTTGAATTAATTATGTTAGTAGGTTTTGTGATTTTCTTTACTTAGCAAACATATGTTGTATAATCTACTAACAAAAACAATTTCTACAATACTTATGGTTGATAATGTATAATGAGTTAATTTTCAATAACTTTTTTCCGAATGTTCGTTACGTCACAAAGATAAATATATTTATAGATAAAACGAACATATAACTGCAGTGAAATATGTGTTACTACTTTAAAAATCCAAATCTATAATTATATAAAAGCATGCGTAACTAAAAGGTAGACAAATAAAAAAGAAAATAATGTTAAAAGCTCGTAACTTAACTTTTTAAACAACCCGAACTGAGTACACTTACTCTTGGTGCTTTCCTTCCCATTCTACCTCTCACCACAATAATCTTGTAATCACTCATTTCATCAACGAACAAGTTTTGTGCTTTGAAAGAAGATAAAATATATTTGCTCCCAAAGTAGGCCACCCCATATTCTTTTTATTCTTATTCCTTAACTTTTTCTGATATTTTTGGAGCCCTCCACCCTTATTTTTCTCCTTTAAACCATAATGTAATGGAAAATATATTTATGACTTTAATGCAATAAAACATATATTTAGGGCTTATTTTATATCTTTGAGCTGACCATACGCCGCACCTTCTCTGTCCAATCATCTAAATATAAATGCATTTGTTCTCCTACTTATGTCACATTAATCCTATTTTAACAATGGTCTTACACATCCCTTTTCTAATTTCCAACTTTCGCGTGGTGGGATGACACTCATATAACATCTACACAAATGAAGAAAAGAAAGAAACAAAGAAAAAAATAAATAAATTCATGATCACCTAATTAAGAAACCAAAAATGTTTCTCTACTTCCACAAATGAGATTTTATTAATCTTAAAAACAATCTCTTCTTCAAGAATGTGCTTATAATTTGATTTAGTAATGTTCAAGCTAATATTAGCGGATTTGATTGGTACTCCTTGTTCGTAAGGGTTGGCTATTATAAATCGCGATATCGTTAACATTGTTATAAATTAATAATAAATAATTATGTACGCTCGATTATTAGACAATTATTGTTATCTTAGCTTAACAAAATATAAAAGCTACCATTTAGTTTTAATTTAAAGCTTTTCTTCTTTTAAGTAAAATAATTTTTTTTTTATATTATAACAATAACACCTGTAAACATATAAACCACATTCCCCAACATATTATTTAGACTAAACAAACACCAAAGTGATGAACAAACATGTCTTTGACACCTACCTCAAATATAAATGCATACATAATCGTGAACCAACACGAAGACTTTGTTAGTGGGACACATTGATGATGAGTTTACTAAATAGTGTGATGTCAATCCATTTGGATTATACTGGACTTGGATTAATATACAAGATCAACTTGAGCAAAGATATTTGTTTTCAAATTTATATAATAAGAATATCCGAACTACTGTCATCATTTTATGACATATTTAAGCTCCATAATACAACATTACGAATGTCGGATAGATTCTCTAAATTTATTTAGTTTTCAATCTCAAACAATAATAATAACTAATAACAATAAGTAGTTGAATCTTATATCTTATACTAAATTGGAATTGATTATAGACCTAATGTATATAAAAACAAAAGTGATTAGCAAAAAAGGAGTTTAAAACAAAAGCTCAAATCTAACACTGTCAATCCATTAATTTTCTTTAGTTTATAATTTAAGTTGATGGAAGGGTTAATCTACTATTGGTAAATGCCCCACTATTTAGGGGTGAAATGAGATTGCAATAACTAGGTTGGACTTTTGAAGATCCAATTTATGTAGTGACATCTCTAGAAAGAGGAAGAGAGAAAGCGAGATCAATTTTATCCCAATACTATCCAATGATGGAGACATCATAATTTGAAATTCCCATTGGCTTTCATAGTTGAGTGATTCTTCATCCTCATGCACCCGTTAGAGAAACTGTACATATGTTAGGATAAAGATTTAAGAACTTAAGCCTTAGAAAAAGATAGATGTGTAAAATTATAAATCCAGCACTATTAGAGATGAATCAAAGGTATATTATTGATTGATTGTTCATGTAGTTATAGTTTTACAAAGGAGGAAATTAGCACAATGGAATAAACAAGAATTAGGAAATCTAATCACAAATAAAGGAAACTAATATATTTATTTACAAAGAGGGTCGATGAATTTGGAAGGAGATTTTCCTTGTGCTGGATAAGGTTGTTGATGGTGGGAGGTGCCATTTGCTATGCGCACCTCCAATACTACTTCATTACCCCCCCCCCCCCCCCCCCCCCCCCTCTGCAAGTTGGAGCTGGGGAAGAAATCTGAGTCAAGTCTAACTTGGAAGATAACCGGTGAAATTGGTCAGAACCAAGGGGCTTTGTAAAAACATCAGCGACCTGATCTGCAGAGCGGACATGAGACATCTGGATAAGACCACTTTCAAGTTTCTCACGAACAAAGTGGCAATCGAGTTCAATGTGCTATGTTCGTTCATGAAAAACTGGATTAACAGCGATATGCATAGCCGCCTTATTGTTACAGAAAACCTGAAAAGGTTCTGGAATGGAAATCCGAAGGTCCTGAAAAAGGTATATTAACCATTGGAGCTCGGCTGAAGTCCAGAATCACGGATAATGTCTGAAGTGTATTTCCGTTGACAGAGGAAAATACCCTTAGGGGACCTAGATACTTCTAGGCCTAAAAAATATTGAAGTCGTCCGAGATTTTTAAGAAAAAATCGTTTCTCAAGACGTTGTCGAAGGGAGTTAATTTCCTTGTTGTCATTGCCTGTAATGATGATGTCATCTACGTAGACAAGAATATAGATAACAGTCGGACCATTAAAATAACTGAAAAGAGAATGGTCTGATGAAGATTGAGAAAAACCTTCGGCTTTTAAACCGGATGAAAATTTAGCAAACCATTGCCTAAAAGCTTGTTTCAAACCATATAATGATTTGTTCAAGCGACAAACTCTAGTGTCACCTTTGCTGCTAAAACCGGGAGGAATGGTCATATAGACTTCTTCTTCCAAGTCTCCTTGGAGGAAAGCATTATTGACATCTAATTGATGCAATGACCATCCTTGGATAGACGCAAGGGATAAGAGGACTCGAACAGTTACCAATTTGGCAACTGGAGAAAAAGTATCATGATAGTCGACACCTTCAACCTGGGTATACCCTTCGGCGACGAGGCGTGCCTTATAACGTTCGATAGATCCATCCGAACGATAATTAATTTTGTAAACCCATTTACAACCAATTGGTTTCTTGCCAGGTGGTAAAGAAGTCAGAGACCAAGTATTATTAGTCTCGAGGGCTGAAATCTCTTCAGTCATCGCCTCTCGCCATTCTGGAGAAGCAGAGGCGATTTTGTAAGATTTGGGTTCTTCCGTGGTGATGACGGAAGTGAGAAAAGCCTGATGAGAAGGGCTAAATCGATCGAAACTGATATAGTCGACCAGTGGATAAGGAGTGTGCGAACATGTCGTTTCTGAACTAGAAAGAATATAGTCAGCCAAATAAGCAGGCGGATTCCTAGTACGAATGGGTCGTGTAGGATTATCAGATTTCTCTCCTAGAGAGTCAAGTGGTGAAGTGTCACTGGTGGCAGAAGGTAGAGTAGAAGCGAAAGCAGGAAAGTCTGGAGAAGATGCGTTATCAGAAGAAGCTA
This sequence comes from Eschscholzia californica, assembly GCF_041429995.1. Lineage (NCBI taxonomy): Eukaryota > Viridiplantae > Streptophyta > Magnoliopsida > Ranunculales > Papaveraceae > Eschscholzia > Eschscholzia californica. Next base: position 36,173,776 of record NW_028238420.1, on the reverse strand, counting down.
TGCGCACCTCTACAGGAGATGGTGAAGATAAATCCTCGATAGAATCCGAGTGAGTAAGAGGCTCAACCAAAGTAGGAGGTGAGGACTCTATAAAAGGCAAACAAGGGGAATCAACAGAAGGCGAGGGCGAAGACTCGACCAAAGGTGGAGGAGGAATAATATTTGGTCGCGACGGAGATCGGGAAGTGTGGGGAAAAGGCACAGGGTCATCCATAATGTTCAAAGGAGTAAAAGTTTGTGAGTCAAAAGAAACGTCAGTAATCGACTCAAAAGGAAATTTATTTTCAAAAAAAATGACATTTCGAGAGTCAGAGAGGGTTTTAGTCTCTATGTCATAAATGGTGTAACCCTTCTTTCCATAAGGGTATCCGACGAATATTCCTGGTTTAGCTCTCATATCAAATTTAGTAGTAGCTTTGACATTATGAGCAAAGCAAAAACACCCGAAAACACGAAGGGTCGAGCAGTCTGGTGGAGTAGTATATAAAACCTCATAAGGTGACTTAAGAGATAAAATCGGAGTTGGCATCTGATTAATTAAGAAAGTTGCCGTTTTTAAACACTCACCCCAAAAACTAAGGGGGAGGTTAGCTTGAAATCGCAAGGCACGAGCAACATCCACCAAGTGTCTATTTTTGCGTTCAACGACCTCATTTTGTTGTGGAGTATGAATGCAACTGCGTTGGTGAATAATGCCATTAGCATGAAACCAGGACTATAAGTCCTTAGTGAGAAATTCAGTTCCGTTGTCAGAACCAAAAGTCTGAAGAGGGCTGATGGGTCATGAAAATGTCCCATCTAAGTCGTTTAATTTAGTCGAGTTAGTTCGTTTCGGGTCTTTATTATAATAAAATGGTTGATTTTCTTGATTAGGTGTGTTTTGGGGAGTTAGGTGTAAAAAATGGTAAAAAACGAGGAAAAGATGCATAAAGGGTATTTTGGTCATTTGGAGTCAAGGACATTCTGGAAATTTGGCCAAGGTCAGTGCATGGTTGAAAAGTAGAGGTCGAGACGAGTCCGTAGGAGAAAACGGAAGTCAAATCGGAGTCCGGACGAAGGAATAAATCAAGGTCAAAGTTTTGTCAAAGAGGGTTGACTTGCGGGACAATAGCGGGCACACATTTGGCGCGCGGCACACCATCAGACACGTGTCGACGACCGGAGGCTGGTATACGCGATTCCCGTGTTTCCGCCAAGCAGCGAAACGGACTCTGATTCGGTGTAGCGCGTCGCAACTTAGAATCCGTAGCCCCTTCCCACGTCTTAATCTCAGCCGCAACCTTCCGCGCAAATCAGATCCAACAGTTTCCGAGAATCAAGCTATATTTCCAGATCCCGTGCACCCGAAGCAGGTTAGAACCCGTAGTCCCGGACGCGTGTATTGCTCTTGTCCGTCCAGATCCGTGTTTATTCTCATCCGACGGCTCTTGCTTCGTCTCACCCTAATAACCCATACCCGGCCACACCTTATCAAACGAATTTGAAACCCTACTAACCCAGCCGCCACCACACTTTGTGTTTTTAGGGTTTTAAATGTTAAACCCCCATAATTCCAAAAATGACCCTCCTTTTACCTTCTTTTTACCATTTAACCCAACCAAAACCAAAACCCACCTATAAATAAATCATTTTCTCCTCCATTAAAACCTAGACGTCAACAACCCTCTCAAATGGCTTCCTTATCTAATTTCTAAGCCACTTCTCTTTCTATCTTCTAACCCTAATCCCCCATTCTTTTCTTCTACTTTCTCTACCACCTTCATCTATTCTCTACATTTTCTTTCTACTTCTAACCTTCTAATTTCTCCATACCTTCTTCTCTAAAATCTCTTCTTCTTCTATCTCTCTTCTAAATTTCTCTTCTTTTATCTTCTAATAAGCTATTACTTGGAGTTTTGAGCAATATTCTTGAGATACTTGGAGCTTAAATTGGACATCAAAATGGAGATACATGGGAATATGGATTGGGAACATTCTTGGTGATTTCTTTCCATTAATCTTTTGTAATTCCATTTATTTTATGAATTCAATGAATATTATTTTAGATTCCATGAGTAGCTAAATTTTGTATCTAGGGTGTAGAGGAAACCCATATTTGGGCTTATTTTGAGATATGTTATAAATCAATGAATCCTTATTTTGAGTTTCAATGCCTATTGATTATCATTTCATGTTGATTCTATAACCTTATTATCATTCATGTATTATAATTAGATATTTCATGCTTTTATTGATTTATTAGATGAGATATGCCTTTTAGATCTTGAATGATAGTGTAGGAAATTAGTTTAATATGGTAGTCAATCATACCTTCTTGATTTTGAATTGTGTTATTAAAGAATATATTCCGAAATCTAAATAGTTTATTATGTTAGATTTTGAGTTATACATGAGAAAAGGGATTTGTTAATTAATGCATGTTTTAAGTAGTCCATTTATGTGGTGAAATCGAAAACCCTAGATTCTTCTTCTCATCTTGATTTCATTCTTATTAGTCTTTTAGTATTGCTTTCTTTTTAAAATAGTTTCTTAAAAAAACAAATCAAAATTAATGAAAGGGGGTTTTAATTCGAGATTTAGATAAAATAGCTTGTCCTTGGGACGATTTCCCGATTTACTAAAATACTATAACTTGACCCCGTATACTTGCGGGAAAAGACCTATTTTTAGGCCCATCAAGGGCAGGTATAACCTGTTGCTGAATTAGAAGAGATAGACTTAATGGTCTTTTGATATTGTTTAATTGTGAAATTAAAGAAAAATTCCAAATAATTCTTAGTCTCGGACTTGGCGTGCATGAGAAATGTCTAAGTATATCTAAAGTAGTCATCAACTATTGTGAGGAAGTATCGCTTATTTGTAATCTTCAAATTAATTGATAATAAGCAAAGTTTAAAACCGACTACCACGGTAGTCAAACTAAACTGTCACCTAAGACATAGTATGAGATTCATACACAGTCTAAGGCATGATGTGTAATTTTAAACCTCGACAAGTAAAACTGAGTGGGTAAAAGGAGTTTTACGGAAGAGGCTCAGATTTACAACTCTCGTTATCAGAAATAATAAGAATTATTCACCAGTCGTCTAAACTTGGTTTAGTGTTTAAACGACAGTCCATAGATAATAAAACGTTCCGAATAGGTTTGTCAGATACGTGATCTGATGAATGAAACCCTATTAAGTGAACTTGGAATATTTATTATCAAAAATCCCTGGTCCAGGTCATTGCATGGACAACAATGACTCACGAAGACTAGCACGGGAGTCGATGGGTTAGCGCAGTTTCATGGGCTATAGGAATAGTATATTCTATTCGACTACGTGGGTGTATAAAAGGTTTATACACTGGATAACCCTCAAATGAGAAGTACATCATTCGTGATGAACGTCAATACTTCTCATAAAGACAATTGGAGAGATTCCTCAAAACATGAGTGCTCCACTCATCTTATGTAAGGAATGCCCGACTTTGGTTCCGTTAAACGCCGCGCCGTAAAAGGAGGTTATAAAGACGGATACTGGGAAGGACAGGATAGACATGAAGATAAGTGGGAGCGCAAGAATGGATTGTGTCACCCTAATCACATTAGGTACAAAGTGTCTCAAGGCCACTTGATGAGTAGCAACTGAAAATGCGTGGCCGCGCTCAAACGGATTAAAAGTTAATCGTTTGTCTTTTACAGTTGTACTCGGATATCAAGAAAGTCTGAATGATGTGACGTATCAGATGGGATACTAAATTGACACGGGAATCGAGGCATTGCACTTGTTCTAAGTACAAGTGGGAGTCTGAAGGAGTTGAAGGAGATGTCCTTCGACCAAGGTGACAATGCGAACAATTTGTCGGATAGGACAATTGATGTGGAAGATCATCAAGTCCGATTGATTTAGGGATCGTAGAGTTGTAGCTAGAGACCAACTACGATCGTCGAATTACGAAGTAATTCGCGGCTAACTTCGATCGGATCCTACAACGGGTTACACATAAGAGTGACAAATTGATCTAGGATATGACTAGTGGGAGTGAGATATAATCATGGGAGTGTCCCATAAACATATCTCATAGGCCTAAAAGGAATTAGGCAAAGATAGTACAAAAAGGCCAAAAACAGGGTTTTTGGGCCTAGACCGGTTCGGGTACTTCTAGGACTCGGATTGGGCTGAATTTTGGAGGGTTAGTTGCTGATATAATAAACATTATATCTGCCAATTTTCGTGGTGTTTGGACACCTCCTCCTTAGGGAATTGAGAAAATACCAATAGTTGTTATTTTCGACTATTTCCCTAAATCTTATTCTAAAGGGTGTTTTAGGAAACCTAAAAGGAGGTGGATTCTTATTAGGGTTCTATATAAACACTCTTAGGGCAGAGAATAATGTGTGGAATTTCTCTCTAAGCTTTCTTACTCTACCACATCAAGTAGAGAGGAGAAAGTGAGCTAATTCCCATTACTATCAATCTAGTCAAAGAAGAAGGTGTTCTTCTTTTCAACCACCATTGGTGTGCTAGCTATACAACAAGGTGGGAGATCAAATTGATTGCTCGTGTCCCAAGTAGAGGAGCTACACTTGAAGCTCTTGGTCTTCTTCAATCAATTCAACTAGTTCGAGGGAAAAGCGATTAAGGTAATCTACTATCTCCATTAGATTAATTACTAGTTTTGCATGTGATCCTGGGAATACTAGTGTAGACATTAGATGTCATATTTCCGCTATAAACACTAGTAGAAGGGTGTAAATCCTTACAAGTACCACTCCAGGTGCCCTCGAAAATGGGGGATCCAAAACAAGCCTGATCTTTTTGTATATACTAAAACTTCAGCAATACCACTTCAATCTTCGCAATTTTTACGCTTATGAATGTTTGCCAGAGATACAATTCTAACTTCTGGTTTTAGTATACAATCTTAAAACCTTGGTGATGCTACATTGTAGTTTCCACTTAACAGTATGACATAATTCATCAGCAGATGCAGATATGAACCATTTATCACCTTGTACTTGGTTATGCTTGAAGTGCAACTTCTTTTTTTCCTAATATAGTTGAGAAATAGGAGACTGTTATAGGGGTCGAAAAGGAAAATGACGGTTCCTTCAGTCATCCCTAATTCAGTCATTGACATGCATGCGAAATGCGAAAGGATAAAGGAAGCGACCCAAATGTTTCATTTAATGTGTCGGGCTTGTTGCAAACACATGTTTGCAGAACTTGTTTGCAAACACTTGTTTGTAAAACAAATTGTTGCAAACACGTGTTTGTAAAACAAATTGTTGCGAACACGTGTTTGCAGAATGTATTTGCAAACACTTGTTTGCAGAATGTATTTGCAAACACTTGTTTGCAAAACAGATTGTTGCAAACAAGTGTTTGCAGAATTTATCTGCAAAGACTTGTTTGCAAAACAGATTGTTGCAAACATGTGTTTGCAGAACTTATTTGCAAAACAAATTGTTGCAAACACGTGTTTGCAGTAAAACGTAAGGAAAAAATGCCGTTTTTTCCGAGTTTTTTTTTTGAAAAAAAGTATTGAGAGTTGATCTTGTTAGAAAGCTAATGAAACACATTTCTAAATATATAATTTTTATAGAAATTCGACACCTCAAATAAAAGTTATATCGATTTAAAATTTAAAGAAAAATAAAAGAATTTCGTTACACAAAAAGACAAAAAATGGTATTTTAGTATTTGTATACTTTTTGACCTGAATGATAATTTTCAAATGTTTTGTGCTTTTCTATTCATTCTCAATATTATTTTGACCTTTTTAGTTGCCCCTATGAACTAACTCTCACATATAGTTTCGACCGATAATATTAATTTGTCATATGATATAAGATCAATATGGTTTAATTAATCTTCAACATATACTTTATCCACATGCAGTATCACATTATAGATTTATCTTGATCTCCACGTTAGGGTTCAAGGTGCCTAATGGACTAATCCCGACTTTTCACGTTAGGGTTTTGGTGACAAAACTACCTCTAGGATGGCTTTGACGAAGGTCTTTCTTTTTTATATTCTAGTCAATCTTTTCAGGGTGCTTAAGAGACTCATCCTGACTTTCCATGTTAGGGTTTTGGTGACAGAATTAACTTTACGATGGCTTTGACGAAGGTCTTCTTTTTGTATTCTGGTCAATCTGTTGACTTCTTGACTTAGTCAAAACTGCACAATATTTGGCTCAATAAATACCATTAAATATTAGCAATAACTTCTCTTAGAGTCTCCAATGCAACATTCAAATTCTAATACTTAGATTTTTTAAAAAAATTTCTTTAAGAACCATCTTCAATGCAAAACTCAACTTGAATCTCAATAAAATTATATGGCACGTTTGAATAGAAGAAGAAGAAAGAAGAAGAAGAGAAAATTGTAAAATGATGTATTTCTCTAATCAATTGTTAGTTTGATTTACATTGAGAACTCTGATTAAATAGAGTTTTTAAATAGAGAAACAGAGATTGTAGTGAAAAAAAGTGGTTAGTTGTTACAATAACTAACTTCATTCTTACTAACATAACAACCCATTCTCAACTAACTAACTCAATTAACCTTAACTAACCAACTCGGTTATTCTCTAACTAATTAAGTTAATACTTCGAATTAGTTGATAATCAATTATCCTTAACATTCCCTGCAAACTCAACATAGGTAAGAGATGTTAAGTTTGGATCGAAGACCAGAGAACCGAGAGATAGAGAGGGGTTTAGTAAGAATATCAGCAACTTGATCATGAGTTGAAATGTGGCGAACTTGAAGTTTCTGTTCCTTAACCATATCTCTCACAAAATGATAAGCAATCTCAACATGTTTCATTCGACAATGAAAGATCGGATTTGCTGTTAAGTAAGTTGCCTCCAAATTATCACACCAAAGAATAGGGCAAGAACTAGCGGGTATTTGTAATTCAGCAAAGAGAAATTGAACCCAAAGAAGTTGAGATGTAGCATCAGCAACAACCTTGTATTAACCTCAGTAATTGAACGAGCAACTGTATTTTGCTTCTTGGAGCACCAAAAAAATCAGACTGGCACCCATAAAAACCAAAATCTCACAAGTTGATTTTCTATCATCTGGGCATCCGGCCCAATCAGAACCATTGAAGGCCTGAAGATTGCTATGAGAGAAACAATTGAGGGTGAGAGAAGACCTATGAATTTTAAAGGAATGATCAATGGTGTGCTTGAGATATCTCAAAATCTTTTTAATTGCACACCAATGATCTTGAGTGGGTTGCTGTATTGACAAACTTTATTGACAACGAAGGAAATATCTGGTCTTGTAATGGTAGCATATTGTAAAACACCCACTATACCTTTATACAATTTGATATCTGAATCACTGAATGGTTCACCCACATCTCTTTTAAGAACTGAGGAGGTATCCATAGGGGTATACACAGGTTTAGCTTCATTCATTTTTGTTTTGAGGAGAAGATTTAAAATATATTGTTTCTGAGAGAAAAGCATACCATCTGAAGAAGACAACACCTCAATGCCAAGGAAGTAATTGAGATGATCCAAATCATAAATGGCAAACTCTTGAGAGAGAGAGGTAATGGTGGATTGAACCAAAGAGGAATCACTGCCTGTGATGATAATATCATCTACATAAATGTGGACATAGATGACATGAGCAGAAGAGATGATGAAAAACAAAGATGTATCAGTTTGAGAAGCTCGAAGGCCCTGACTAAGAAGAAATGAACTTAATCTTTCTAACCAAGCTCTAGGAGCTTGCTTAAGATTATAGAGAGATCTTTGTCGTTTGTAAACATGAGAAGGATTATCTGAATCAGTGAAACCAGGTGGTTGGCTCATATAAACTTCTTCCTTAAAAAAGCCATTAAGAAAAACATTTTTAATATCAAGTTGTCGAAGAACCCAGCCTTTGAGACAGCTAAAGATAAAATAATTCGAATATCAACTGGCTTAATGACTGGACTAAAAGTTTCTTCATAATAAGGACCCTCAACTTGATTAAAACCTCTAGCCACTAATCGTGCTTTGTATCTAGAGATAGAACCATCAACATTCTTCTTGATTCAAAAAACCCATTTGCACCCAATAATAATCATGGTTGGAGAAGAAGGAGTAAGGACCCTAGTAGTCATTCTGGATAAGAGCATTAATCTCTTCTGACATAGCTAATCTCTATTTGGGATCTTTAAAAGATTGAATATAGAGAGTGGGAGTAAGATCAGTAGCTAGTAGAGAAGCAGTATATACTTTGGGTTTTTTAATGCCAACTTTTTCTCTGGTTGTCATTGGATGATTGTTTAAGATAGAAGTGGAAGAAGGAACAGGAAGGGAGGAAAAGAAATATGAGGGGAAATGGAAGGAGGAGGAAGAGAAGATGGATTGGAAGGAGGAAGGGAAGATGGATTGGAAGGAGGAATAGAAGAAAGAGGAGAATGAACAAAAGCAGGAGAGATAGGAATTGAAGAGAGATTAGGAAAATGAGGAGAAGAGAGGGGCACAAAAGTAGAAAATGGAGGAACAGAAGGAGTAGTAAGAGAGACATAAGGAAAAAGGGATTCATCAAAAACAACATTGATAGAAATGATTATTTGGTCAGTAAGAGGATTGAGACACCTATAACTTTTATGCTTTGGACTATAGCCAAAAAAGATATGACAAGAACTTCTAAAATCAAGCTTGTGCTTATTATAAGGTCTGACACATGGATAACAACCACACCAAAAAAATTTTAGATAATCATAGTCAGGTTTAGTATGAAACAAAGCTTCAAGAGGAGATACATTGTGACGAACAACAGTAGGAAGTCGATTAATAAGATAAACAACAGTCTCAAAAGAAAAATCCCAAAAGATTAAAGGTACATTAGCATGAGCTAACAAAGCTAGACCTGTTTCTACTATGTGTGTGTGCTTTCTTTCTACCATACCATTCTGAGTATGATCACGAGGACAGGAAATTCTATGCCCATTACCATTAGCCCCAAGATATTTAGAAACATTTCGAAATTCACCTCCCCAGTCAAATTGAATACACTTAATTTTGAGGGAAAACAAATTCTCAACATGGGATTTGAAGAAGAGAAATGTAGAGAAAACATTAGACTTTTGAAATAGAAAAAAAAATCCAAGTATATCTTGTATAAGTATCTAAAAAAGTAACATAGTACTTGTAGCCATTAAAAGAAGAAAAGATGAAGTTGGTCCCCAAACATCAGAGTGTATTAATTATAATAGAGAAGTTACAGCAGATGCACTTGATTAATGAAAAATGAGAATGACTTTTAGCAATTTGACAAGAGTTACAAACAAAAGGAACAAGAGAATAAAAGGGAAGATTATTTGCCTGAATCACATGTTTCGTTGTTCTGAAGGCAGGATGAGGCATTCTAGAATGCCAGTCAGGAGCCAATGTAGTAGCATAAGCAGCACTTTTAACATCAGAAGAGAGAAATTGAAGCTGAACAGTGTATAGACCATCATCACATAGACCATTGACAAACTCCTTGTTAGTTTGAAGATCCTTGATTTAAAGTAATTAGGAAAGAATTGAAAATAGCAGTTATTGTCTTTAGCAAACTTTTTTTTTTGAGCAAAACCATACATTCATGCATTAGTGATAACAATCACAAAGTTACATGGTAGATCATTGATTATTCCTCTCCTCTGAAAACATCATTAGAGTTACATTAGATAAGTTCATAGGACTTTCGAATGCAAAGTGCCTCATGAAGAGAAAGAAATTGACACGACACTGACTCAGAGAAAAGACCCTAAAGGCCGACAAAAGGAGATTCTGAAGATTTGAGAATTAAAGGCCCTAAAGGTCGACAAAATAGAAATCATAATACAAATAAGATTGAAAATTAGAAGTAGTACTATGATATGATACTAGTATTAATAGCAATCCGATGAAGAGATAATTTAGTCAATTCCCGTCGTTTGATTTAATTCTTGTAATCCAGACCTTCGTTGTTGTTCATGTACGAACCATATCCGAAATCCATCTTCTCTTCTCCATGAATCACAACAATGTATAGATCGACTATGAAAACTTCAAAAACCGTCCTTGAACCCGTTTTTAGAGTGAGAAACTCTCATCAAATCCGTCTTTGAATCTTCTTCAAAACCGTCTTTATACCATGACGAAACCACCCGATGATGGAATTATTGTTAAAGGAGTCTTCATCTTCTTCTCTGTCTACTTCAGATTTTCTTATTCTAGATCTACAAAATAAAACAAACAAAAAAAGAGGAAGACCTGGAGGAGGAATCCCTCCTCCGGAAAACAACAAGATCTAGTTTTTTTTTTTTCTCTCTCTCTCTCTCGTAAAAAACGGTTATTCTCTCTCTCTCTCTCTCTCTCTCTCTCTCTCTCTCTATGCTAAGGAATTTTCCTTTAGCAAACTTATGAACAGATAAAAGATTCTTTGTAATGAAAGGAACATGAAGAATATTATTAAGCAGAAAGGAATTAAAATCATAAGTAGCATAAGTAGATACAGTATGAGATATAGACAAACCTAAACCATTTCCAATTTTGACCTGACCTTTACCTTTGAATTCTGATTGAATACCCAAATTTGATAAATCAGAAATAGCATGGTGAGTAGCACCAGAATCAGAATTCCATCTAGTTGAGGAAGAAGATGATGACAGTGGTAGACCAGAAGAATAGGTATTATGAATTTCAGGAAAATATGTTTCATTGTCTGTGGAAGAATAGGGGTCCAAATTTTGAGGAATATATGAGTGATCAACATCAGAATATGGATTCGAATGATAATTTTCTAATGAGTAATCAGAAAAAAAATCATACTTGATTGAAGAAACCGAAAAATTGAAGAATCGACTGGCTCTGATACCATGTTTGGATAGAATAAGATGAAGAAGAAGAGAAAATTGTAAAATGATTTATTTCTCTAATCAATTGTTAGCTTGATTTGCATTGAGAACTCTGATTAAATAGAGTTTCTAGATAGAGAGATAATCAGAGATTGTAGAGAGAGAAAGTTGTTAGTTGTTACAATAACTAACTTCATTCTTAACTAACATAAGAACCCATTCTCAACTGACTCAATTAACCCTAACTAACCAACTCGGTTATTCTGTAACTAATTAAGTTAATACTTCGAATTAGTTGATAATCAATTGTCCTTAACATGGCAACAGTCATTTTACCTTGAGAAGACAGTTTTAAGTGTCGCTTAAGCAATTCAATTATGTTTATAGTCAAAATATAAGTTGTAGAGTTTTTCTTAAACGTTTCATTAGAAAAGCCTTTCTAGTAGAATATTTATAAACAACCAAGGGATCGCTTATAGTTGACATTCGTCATCACATTCATGAATTTGATTCTGTTAGTACTAAAAGTTCGCAGAAGCTATCAAACCTATCCTTGAAATTGATCCGACTATGAAAATTGTTCGATAAGCTAAGCCAAAAACTAAATATGTAAACAGAATTAACGAGGTTCGGCTTAAAACCTACGTCCTCGGGCGAACAAGAAAACTTTATTGAAGGATAGATGAAGACGACTCATACAACCCGCAAGTTCGTCCCAAGATGGTACCGTATAGAAATTAACCTTCTATACTAGATCTTCGACGATCGAGAAATTAAACACCGCTCAAAATAATGAATAAAATTTCTCTCACAATTGCTCTCCCTCTCTAGCTCTCTATTCACTCTTTGTTGAATAGTTGTTGTATTGTTGTGTATTTTACCAATACTCAAACCCCCTATGTATAGCATTGAAAACTGACTCCAATCCTGAGTTTTGAGCAGTTTCCCAATTTTGAGCAGTTTCCAAATTTTGAGTAGTTTCCAATTTTGAGTCCAATTTGGAATTGGATTCTCACCACCGACTCTCATAATTCTCCACCTCGTACACAATTTGATATACTTCAAATTTTGGACGAAGACCAGCTCTACTCCTTGTAAGATATATCTACTTCTTGTAACTTCATTCGACTGTGCCATATGACCATGGCTACCTACGTACCCTTTTACAGGATCAAGCCTACCGTCGTTCTACTAACCCTTCACATAAAATTTACCTTGTTGCCATTACGCCCTTTCGGGCAACTTAACACGAGCCGATTTGTAGCAATACCAGGCAATGCTGAAACTTGCTACATGTCACCACTTTAGTCAACATGTCTGCGGGATTCTTATCTGTGTGAACTTTCATGAGAGAAATATCACCTTCCTCTACGACATCTCGTACGAAGTGATACCTGCATCGATATGCTTAGTACGAGCATGATGAACCTGATTCTTCGCCAAGTGGATCGCACTTTGACTATCACACCATACATCTACGCACTCCTGCTTAATCCCTAGATCATCCAAAAGACCCCACAACCACAATGCTTCCTTCACACCCTCGGCCATAGCCATTAGCTCGGCCTCCGTAGTAGATAACGCAACGGTAGATTGTAACATCGATCACCAACTAACTGGAGCACCATGTACCCTAAATACATAACCAGTAGTAGATCGTCTTCTATCTAGATCGCCACCATAATCCGAGTCAACATAACCGCTTACCTGACATGTGTCTCCACCAAAGCACAAACCCGTAGCAACGGTAACCTTTAAGTACCTCAAGACACACTTCACAGCTTCCCAATGTGTCTTCCCTAGGTTTGTCACAAAACCTTCTAACCACACTGACCACCTGTGAAATATCTAGACGAGTACACACTATAGCGTACATCAAATTGCCAATTTCACTAGCATACGGTACACGATCCATATGATCCTTCTCCACCGTAGTAGTGGGAGATTATCTTCCCGGGAGCCTGAAGTGTGGTGCCAAAGGTGTTGACATCGCCTTCGCATGCTGCATCCCGAACCGAGAAACTACACATTCGATGTAACCTTTCTGACTCAAGTACAGTTTCTTACTTGACCGCTCTCTCTTAATCTCCATTCCCAGTATCTTCTTTGCAGCGCCCATGTCTTTCATCTCAAACTCTTGACTGAGTTGAGATTTCAACTTATCTATCTCCACCATGCTTCGAGAAGCAATAAGCATGTCATCCACATACAAAAAGGAGATAAATAAAGTCACCTTGGTGAAGCTTCTTGATGTATACACAACAATCATAGTCACTTCTGAGAAAACCATGCTTTAGCATGAAAAAATCAAATCGTTTTTACCATTGGCGAGGGGATTGTTTTGATCCGTAAAGAGACTTTCTCAAACGATATGATTTTCTTTACCCTTAACCTTGTAACCCTCAGGTTGAGCCATATAAATTTCTTCTTCCAAATCACCGTGCAAGAAGGCGGTTTTAACATCGAGTTGTTGCAGTTCAAGATCACTGTGAGGAACAATACTCAATAGCACCCGAATAGAAGTATGTTTCACGATCGGGGAGAAAATCTCATTGTAGTCGACCCCTTCTTTCTGTGCATAACCCTTGGCCACTAGTCTTGTCTTATACCTTGTACTCTTGATCTCGAAAGAATCCTCTTTCTTCTTGTACACCAATTTACAACCAATAACAGACTTACCTTCGGGCAATGGGACAACCTCTCATGTCTTGTTCTTGTGAAGAGACTCCATCTCTTCTTTCATAACAACCAACCAACTTTCTCTTTCCTCCGCGGTAATAGCTTGTTTGAAAGTGACCGACTCGTCGTCTTCTACCGAGAGTGCATATTCAACCACATTTGCTTGCCCGTAATGCCTAAGAGGTTTGTCTGACCCTATGATGTAGATTGTTGCGGAAGCGTAAAAGTAGTAGAACTCATTAATAAAACTAAAGAAGAAACGATAAATAACTAAAGATAAACTGAAATAACTGTAAACAAAGAAGATGCAATCAAGGGTTTTTGTATTTGATAATTCAATTCTCTGTTATAAGACAGACTGGACTTCTCTTATATAGAGATTATACTTTCCTAGTTAGACTCAAATAAAGAAAGAAGATAACTACTAATAATACTTTCCTTGATTGCTAGGACTCTAAACATGGAAACCCTAAATACTAAACTGGTAACTTATATTAATATAGTATCTTGGTCGTTGGGCCCGTTATTGGGTTGGCCGTGAGGCTCATTGGTGGGATGGCCGCCATCATACTCCCCGGCTGTGGAACAACTTGTCCCCAAGTTGGTGTCTTCGTAAATTGGCTCTGCCAGACAAAACGGGTAGATATCGGCGACATGGAAGGCAATCCTTAGTTCCCACTTTGCTCGTGATTTGCCGAAAAGTTGAAGAAGACCAGTAGTGATCATATTATCAACTATAAGCTGACTCATATATTGACAAGATACTTGCAAAAGCGATACCAACGTACAAACGACCAATAAATTCCGACAACGCCCGTCATCTTTTAGTTTAAAGAAAAAAATTATAAACACTACATTCCTCTCGATGGGAAATTCAACCATGAGTTTCTTCAACTCAAAAATAAGCTCGGTTCGCCGAATGTTTCTCTTGCCGAGGTTTTGATGATCCATAGTATGACTTATATTGAGACACTCTTGTTCAAGTATAATCCTTGCTTCTTCAAATAATTCAGCATCTTCATCAGTCCTATATAATTGAACTAAAGCAAATCCCATCTCATTCAAAACAGGTTTTACATAAATTCTTGGATCCAATGTATACACTATAGAAACCATATCAAAACCTCCTCTCTTTCCTTCATCAAAGAGAGAAGTAGCCTTATCAGCTTGTCCATGAGCACACAATTTCCCTATGAATAAGTCAGAAGTTTTGACACCAGGGACGATACCAACCTGCTTCATAGCATGAATAATCTTTTCAATTCCACATAAAATTTTCAGGAACACATAGTAAGCTTTCCTATAAAGAGCTTCCCCGATTCCAACAGATTTCATTCGAGCAACGTGATAGAGACGTTGTACAAGAAGCAGATGAGAATCCGCAGTCGGACTACATCCCCATTCACCCATTTTATCAAACAGTTTCAGTGCATAGTCTATTTGACGACTTTTGTAGAAATTTGGAATAGTATATTCGAAACTCTCCACATTTCTCAAGACCCCAGCAAAATCCATATTAACAAGAACTTTTTCGGCCTCTGATTGCAACCGACATGAATAAAAAGCAGAACCAGATTCGATATTAACGGCGTGAAACACTCTGTCACCGTCAAATAAGTGATGACCAGATAAAGGTCGAAAAATTGGGTTACCTCTATCACGAACATAAACCCTGTTAACTAAAGCCGAAATTGGGTTATGTCTTGACCAAGTACTTGTAACCGGACACAAGTCTGGTTCCGGTTCACAGGAGGGTTCATGTTGCCTGGCCTGAGTTGATCTAATCCCTTGACATACTTTGGCTGTAACACCATCCACGTCTATGCTCACTGGTATATTATTAGTATGTTCACTCTTGACCAGTGGAGAAGAATTAAGATCTGGTAGACTTGTGGAACCCAAACTTAGGTCTAATTTATGCTTTCCAATAGCGGAGGATCGATCCAGAACAGTTGAAATTGTCAAATACTTGTTCCTTTCTGCATTACTACTTGATTCTTCTACTGTTGAATGAAGACTAATACCTTGGGTACTGATAGAGGTCTTGTGACACTTCGTCTCAGTCTCCTCGAGAGCTTCAGCTGCAAGAACTGGAATCTCTTTGTCGTCTAAAAATTGTTGATCAAGTTGGCTCATAAAAGACTTGTCATCATGAGGGATCATTCTCGCCAATGCAAATAAAGTTTCGGCAACTTCTTCCTCATTTTTAGTAATTAGTATAGACTCTGCTCGCCCACCACCCGTAGTACTAGTAGTGAGTGGTGACTCCTCATCAAGGGACATTGTATCGAACATGTGATCGATACATTCCAATTGGTTCCATGAATAAAACCTAAAATTTGTAATAAGTTCATGATGATGAGGGGGTAACACCAATGACGACATAATTTGATGCGGAAGTATTTTGTGATTCGAAATAAGGATTTCTTCTCCCGGAATTGCATATGAATCGAATAATTGGTCCGAACATAATTTCTTCATATCACGAATAGGATTTAGGTTTGATGAAAAAAAATTACCTCTTTCTTCTTCCTCGGCCATTGTGAGAATTTTGTTCATCTTGTCAAGAACTTCTTTGGTAACAATGGTGGTCGAGAGAATATGGGATGGTTGTCGTCTAGAATCAATTTGTGAGTCGGGATAAGACGAATACTCATCCAAAGGAAGGAAAACATACCGAAAAATATTTTTCAGTTGATTCCAATCATCAATGAAGGGGTTTCCTTGATCAACAAGTCTCCATTGCATCTCGTTGAATTTGTCGTAGACTCTTTCAAATAAGTGTTGTTCAACGACAAAAACCTTATCTTCATCACTAACATCTTGGTTTATGAACCAATCCTCCATCTGTTGAATCCAAAAATCTATATTATATTGACCGTCGAATAGAGGAATTTTGGAAACGGTATTGTTTTTACTTGATATTTTCGATCAACATAAAATTGTTTTGAATCTCGAAAGGGATCCCAACCTAAACGTGGAAAAAAAATCCAGCATTCAAGGAGAGATGTATCCATGAAAAAAATTCATCTTTCATTCCCAGATTCTTCAAGCTCTGAATACCAGCTGATGTAGATTGTTGCGGAAGCGTAAAAGTAGTAGAACTCATTAATAAAACTAAAGAAGAAACGATAAATAACTAAAGATAAACTGAAATAACTGTAAACAAAGAAGATGCAATCAAGGGTTTTTGTATTTGATAATTCAATTCTCTGTTATAAGACAGACTGGACTTCTCTTATATAGAGATTATACTTTCCTAGTTAGACTCAAATAAAGAAAGAAGATAACTACTAATAATACTTTCCTTGATTGCTAGGACTCTAAGCATGGAAACCCTAAATACTAAACTGGTAACTTAATTATATTAATATAGTATCTTGGTCGTTGGGCCCGTTATTGGGTTGGCCGTGAGGCCCATTGGTGGGATGGCCGCCATCACCCTAACCTCTGTACCGGTTTATATAACCATTTCGGCCTAGTGTGTACTGAAACATCCTGTTGTTGTTGTTGTTGTAAAGCTTGTGTACCTTCTCCTTGAACCTCCTCATGATCGTGTTCATCAATTTCCTCATCCGGAGTACTATCCTAATGCTCCACCTGATCATGATTCCTAGAAACCCGTTGGTCGTCGGCTTCTACTTCCACTACTTGAGCTTTAGTAGACCCAACATCACCACAACTAGGCACCGTAGCTTTCACCATAGCTACAATAGATGACTCATCAAACACCACATCTCTGCTGATTACAAACTTCTTGTCTTCCATACACCATAACCGATAACCCTTGACTCCTGTACCATATCCTAAGAAAATTGCTTTCTTTGCTCTATTGTCAAGTTTGTTACCTTTAACATGGTAATAGGCCGTACAACCGAAAACCCTAAGTGTCCTGTAATCCGCATGTTCACCTGACCACACCTTGTAAGGTGTGCCGCCATCTAAGGAAGAATGTGGAGACTTGTTCACAATATAACAAGCTGTAGCAACAGATTCTGCCCACCATTCTACGCCTAATCCCGAATTGGAGCGCATACATCTAGCCTTTTCAAGTAGTGTACGGTTCAATCTCTCTGCGACTCCATTCTTCTGAGCTGTGTTTACTACTGTCCAGTGCCTCACAATGCCTTCTTGATTACAAAACTCCTTGAATGCCCCATCCGTGTACTCGGTCCCATTATCCGATCTTAACGGCTTCAGCTTTCGACCTGTTTTATTCTCAACCATTGCTTTCCACATTAGGAATGTGTTGAATACCTCATTCTTATGCTTCAGAAAATAAAGTCAGACAAATCTCGAATGATCATCAACGAATGTAACAAAATACCTGGAACCACCCATGGAAGCTAACTTTGCCGGTCCCCAGACATCGGTATGTACGTAGTCTAATACCTCTTTACTCCTGTGCTTGTTTGTAGAGAACGTCACCCTGTGTGCCTTCCCGAACACACAATGCTCACGAAACTCCATGCAAGGCTTCTTCATGTCCTATAACAAGCCTTTCCCGCACATCAAAGATAGACCCTTTTCTGACATATGTCCAAGGCGCATATGCCAAAGCCTCGTACTAGTCGTTGGATCCCTTCCACTGATTCCTACTGCTACATCTCCCGTAATTATTGTCCCCAAAAGTTTGTATAAATTACCGTAACGAGTACCTTGTTGGGTTATAGTGGTGTCTACTAATGTCGTATAAGCGGAACCTCAGATATCACATGTCTTGACATTAGTATGTCTCAAGATCATCATGCATAAACTAACAATTAAACTAATAGGAGATAGAAGATTACCTTAATCGCTATTTCCCTCGAACTATTCCAATAGATTAAAGAAGACCAAGAGCTCCAATCGTAGCTCCTCTACTTGGGAAACCGAATGGTATATTTAATCTCCCTCCTTGAAAGCTTGCTATAACTCCAATGGTGGTTTGATAATAAGAAGACCTTCTTCTTGCTTGACAAGTTGATAGCTTGGGAATTAGCTCACTTTCTCATCTCTACTTGATGTGGTAGAGTAAGAAAGCTTAGAGAGAAATTCCACACCTTATTCTCTGCCCTAATAGTCTTTATATAGAACCCTAATAAGAATCCACCTCCAATTAGGTTTCCTAAAAGACCGTTTAGAATAAGATTAAGGAAATTGACGAAAATAGCAACTAGTTGATATTTTCTCAATTTCTTGAGGAGATGACGTCAAAACCCAGCCAAAATTTACAGATTTAATGTTCCTAATATAAGGAACCGACCCTCCAAAAATCAGCCCAATCTGAGCCTTAAAAGTGCCCGAATCGGTTTAGGCCAAAAATCCTGTTTTTGAGCCTTTTTGCTATCTTTTGCCTAATTTCTCTTTAGGCCTGTGGGATATGTATATGGGACATCCCATGGTTATATCACACTCCCACTAGTCATATCATCCGATTAAATACCCATTCTTATGTGTAACCCGATGTAGAATCCGATCGAAGTTTGCCGCGAATTATTTCGTAATTCGACGATCGTAGTTGGTTTCTAGCATAAACTCTACGACCCCTAAATCAATCGGACTTGATGATCTTCTTCATCAATTGTCCTAGCCGAAAAATTGCTCGCATTGCAATCTTGGTCGAAGGACATCTCCTTCAACACCTTCAGACTCCCACTTGGACTCAGAACAAGTGCAATGCTCGATTCTCGTGTCAATTTGTGTCCCATCTGATACGTCACTTCATTCAGACTTTCTTGATATCCGAGTACAACTGTAAAAGACAAGCGATTAACTTTTAATCCGTTTGAACGTGGCCACGCATTTTTCAGTTGTCGACTCATCAAGTGGCCTTGAGACACTTTGTACCTAATGTGATTAGGATGACACAATCCATTCTTGCGCTCTTACTTAACTTCATGTCTATCCTGTCCTTCCCAGTATTCGCCTTTATAACCTGCTTTTACGGCGCGACGTTTAACGGAACTAAAGTCGGACTTTCCTTACATAAGATGAGTGGAGCACTCATGTTTTGAGGAATCTCTCCAATCTTGTCTTTATGAGAAGCATTTGACGTTCATCACGAGTGATGTACTTCTCATTTGAGGGTTATATAGTGTATAAACCTTTTACATACCCACGTAGTCGAATTGAATACACTATTCCTATAGCCCATGAAACTGCGTTATCTCATCGACTCCCTGTGCTAGTCTTCCTTAGTCGTTTGTTGTCCAAGCAACGACTTGGACTAGGGAGATGATAATAAATATTCCAAGATCACTTACTACGGTTTCATTCATCAGATCACGTATCTGACAAACCTATTTAGAATGTTTTATTATCTGTGGACTGTCGTTTAAATACTAAAGCAAATTTAGACGACTGTGAAATATCTAAAATTATTTCCGATAACGAGAGTTTGTAAATCTGAGCCTCTTCCGTAAAACTCTTTTTACTCGCTCAGGTTTACATGTCGAGGTTTATTAAAATATACCTCATGCCTTAGACTTGTGTATGAGTCTCATACTGTGTCTTAGGTGACAGTTTAGTTTTGACTACTGATGTAGTCCGTTTGAAACTTTACTAATTATCAATTAATTTGAAGATTGCTATCTTCAACCTTGATAATTTCTAGTAACCTTTACTAGAGTTAAGGCATTTAATTCTTATGTAGTATTTGCAACGGTTCCTGGCTTAAACACTTTTAGCCTACTTTCCTTCCATGTCTGGAAGTTTGCTACGATGACTTGTTCAACTCTTGTACTACTTCATCCTTTAGCCTTCTAGGATGTTTTGAGTAGTGTTTCGGTTTTCCAATCCGAATTTGGATGTCTAAATGCTAATCATGTTCAACATGATTGACTTTATGTTTTCGAACATAGATGTCTCTCTCATGCGTGCTTGCTCATCGGTGTCTCTTAGACTCCGAGTTTTGCAACGCTCTCTGTCATGAGTTTTTGGGTCGAAATTCTTTTAGACTTTTCTGAGTCTCAGATTTTTGGTTTTGGATCTCAAGCATCTCAGCGTACTGAGTCTTTCTAATCCTATCATCTTTTTGATCTATGCTAATAGATCTTTAGATGCCCAAAATGACATTTTTATCCTTGTGTGTGGTCCTTTTATTGAGTCAGTTTGTTACTATTATACAACATCTTATATCGTACTCAATCTTTTGTATGTACTCTGCAAACGGACCTGGAAGGTTTTGTCGCTCCCACTTACCTTCTTGAAATTTCGTGATTCAAGAATTTCTTCATTCCTCAGGAATCAAAACTATTTTGATTGCCTCTGTGAATTGAAGATTCCGACTCTTGCTTCCTATAACCCGTCGGTGGATTTCTGAAGCATACGTATGGACATAACTGGACTGGAGGGATCTAATTCCTCTTGTCTAGTTTCGGGAAACATGAATGTTTCCATCCTTCTCAGTTTTCTATTCTAGAAAATTAATTTAGGTCTTCTGTTGACTTAAATTATCAAGCTACATGTCTTGATGAGATGTGGATTCCATGATGATTTTGGCTTCTAGCCAAAATTTAGAGTCAGTATCCGTCTCTGCGCAGGTCTTCAGAGATAACCTTTATCTTCTGAATCTTTGAGATTTTATTCTTGACCTTTAGGGCTTTTGAACAACAATTTGGAGTACTTTGAGAGTTCTCCTGCGAATGTCATTCGCTTTTGTGCGGTAGGTTTTTAAGATCACATCTTTACCTTTTCCTTTTCCGAGGAACCGCAATTTACTGTCTTTCAACAGTTTTGTTGCTCTTGGTCGAACTTAATCGGCATGTACATTTTCATGATTGTTCTTCATGACTCTTCATGGTTTTTCTCATGGTCGAATTAATTCGACTTGCATTTTTCTCCCACTTATTCTTGTAATAATTAGTACTTGGAGATACTAATTACTATAAGAATACTATCATGAGCAACACACACTTTGTTCTCTTGATTGTTTATGGTGGAAGAAGCCCAAATTTCTTCTAAAGAAATTGCGTCAGATTCTAGCTAGTTTTTGTATCCTTGTAAAACACTTTTATACAAGATTTAGCTTTTAGACGGATTTTGGTAAATTTGTGGGAAGATATGTCTAGACTAGTCAAAGTTTGGAGGATAGAGTTTGATTCGTGTTCTTCATCTTTATCCTTTTGGACACCCCAAATATGGATAGGTTAGAAGTACGTCGACTATCAATCTCTGTTTCTGACTCAAGACTTTCTTTCTTGTCAGTTGATTCATGTTTTGGTTATATATGATTTGTTGTCCTTATCCCTTTCCGATTGGGATGAACCTATTTTGTAGGTTTTTAACCAAGTTTAGAATCTTTCGGTATAGTTTGTTTAATTTAGCACTTATTAACATCTCAATTTAGAAATAAACTTCTTTATTGATTCTCCATAATACTTAGTACAGAGATGATGTTAAAGACTAGAAAAACACTTAATCTAGATTAGTGCCTAAAGTAGACTTCGATCCCTTTCAGCATCCTTAGCAGTCTAGGCTTCTGCTCCCTCTTTGAAAGCTTGCTACAACTCCAATGGTGGTTTGATAATAAGAAGACCTTCTTCTTGCTTGACTAGTTGATAGCTTGGGAATTAGCTCACTTTCTTCTCTCTACTTGATGTGGTAGATTAAGAAAGCTTAGAGAGAAATTTCACACCTTATTCTCTGCCCTAAGAGTCTTTATATAGAACCCTAATAAGAATCCACCTCCAATTAGGTTTCCTAAAAGACCCTTTAGAATAAGATTAAGGAATTGTCGAAAATAACAACTAGTTGATATTTTCTCAATTCTTGAGGAGGTGACGTCCAAACCTAGCCAAAATTTGCAGATTTAATGTTCCTAACATAAGGAACCGAGCCTAAAAAATCAGCCCAATCCGAGCCCTAAAAGTGCCCGAATCGGTTTAGGCCAAAAACCCTGTTTTTGGGCCTTTTTGCTATATTTTGCCTAATTCCTCTTTAGGCCTGTGGGATATGTTTATGGGACACTCCCATGGTTATATCACACTCCCACTAGTCATATCATCCGATTAAATACCCATTCTTAAGTGTAACCCGATGTAGAATCCGATCGAAGTTAGCCATGAATTACTTCGTAATTTGACGATTGTAGTTGGTTTCCAACATAAACTCTACGACCCCTAAATCAATCGGACTTGATGATCTTCTTCATCAATTGTCCTAGCCGACAAATTGCTCGCATTGCAATCTTGGTCGATGGACATCTCCTTCATACCTCTCATCACCACCAAAGAACCCTTAACGACTTTTATGGAGCCATTCTCTATAATTATCTTACATCCGTTCCGCTCTAACACACCGAGGGAAATTAGATTTTTCCGCAAATCGGGTATGTGTCTTACGTCCGTGAATGTTCTTACCACTCCATCGTGCATCTTGATACGTATTGTTCTGAGTCCCACAGTTTTGCATGTATTATTGATGTGACACGAAAATGTCACATTTGGAGGGTCTAACTTAGACTAATTAGTTCTTTTCGAGTATTATAAATAATATTTTATGTGTTTTTCATGTTAGGTGCCTATTTTGGAGTCAAGCGTGTAAATCGGAATAAAGAGAACGAATTGTCACTATCATTTCATGTGTCCAAAATGAGAGAAAAAGATTTCAAGCAAATCAAATTACAAGTGGAGGCAATGGCGAGTCCAACGGTGAAGACGGAAGTCAATTCCGAGTTCGGACGAGGAAGTTGTGAAAGATAGAAGCCAAGGTCTTTTCTTGAAGGCACCCCCTTTGGTTCTAATTGTAGAGGCTAGATTAAGGCACCTCGTTAGTCTTTAATTCAAAGCCCAACATCTAAGCCCAAGTTTAAGAATACCCAAAGAAGAAGGAAGGTGTAGAGATTTTATGAGCACCCACTTTTGGGCCCAAGTCAAAGTAGTCTAAAGACTTAGTCAAGTGGATTAAGTCTAGGGTTTGAATCAAGTGAGGTCACTATTCATCTCTTCTTCATTTATCATTCAACAACCAAGAAAGAGAAGAGAGAGAAAAGGAGGCAAAAAGCTTATCTAGGGTTTGGTTCTTACAAGTTTGAGAGAGGGAAAAAGAGCTAAGAGGAAGGAGTAGCTGGCCTTAGCTTGGCCGGCGAAGCTAGGCCGGCACTACAAGAGCACGGGAAGGCAGCCATGGAAGCTCTCATGGGAGTTGTTAGCAGCTCGGGTTCTGCTCGGCCGGGACAGCCAACAGCACGGGACATGGCTGCAGATGCATCTGCAGCTCGGATCTGCACGCAAGGGAGCACTCCCGCAGCTCGCGATGGACAGCAAACGAACAGCAGCAGGCCGACGCAAGCAGCAACAGGGGACACGCTTCACGGGAAGCTTCCACGGGACGCGTGCACAGCTCGGGCTGGAGTTGCAAGGCTCGGACATCACTCATTTGGCCGGATCTCGATTTTTGGCTGGATTTCTTCACTCTTTGACCGGATTTTTATGAGTTTTCCGGCAACCTTCTTGATCCAAAACCATGGGGCTTTTACTTCTCATGTCCTTGGCTAGCTTCTCATGTGGTTTGATTTCATTTTGGGCTAGAAATTGCTAGAGAGAGAAAGCTAGGGTTTAGCTTCAATGGAGTTTGTGATAAATGGAGAAGATGATGGTGGTCGTTATGGGGAACCCAGAAATTTGCTAAGGGGAGATCGACTGCAACTAAAAACTCATATTTTCCGACGATCTTAGCCTCAAACCACATCGAAAAAGGGGGATTCTCTCACCATTTTCTTTCCATTTCTTATTCATTCACCATATTTGGCTAACTTTAGTGTGTCGATTATATGAGATGAAATGTGATGAATTCGTGATTATGTTTAATATGATTTGATGTTTTGATTATAAATTGATGTTCATTTATTTCGATTATCGTTTTGATCGTATTTTCATGTGTCTTGTCAAGCACTTCACATAGTTAATAGCCGAAACGAAGTATTCGATATCGATCGTAGTCTAAGTCATAATTTCATGTGTCTTGTCATGCACTTCACCTAGTTAGGCGACTAGACGACACTTTCGATGACTCGGGATTAACCGATTTAGACGTTTGTTTGACTAAGTATGATCTCCGGATATACGTAGTACTTAGAGACATCTACTTTAGGAGTCGAATATCGATTGTACGTCGACACATCAAATCGGACTACACATAGTCGTAGGTTTATCATTATGGATTCCCGGACTTCGACACCTCTCTCACTTATTTGTTTCCCGAATCGAGTCTTATCGTCTCCCGACTCTTGTTCCTCCGACTCTTCTCTTCAATCTCTCTCGCCCGTTTACTTTTATTGTTTAGTTTAGTTTAATTTGCTTGTTTGTTTTATTCTCTTATCACCTTATTCGATCAAACCTCCCACTTTTATCTTGTTTCTTTCCTTTTTAATCTAACTTAGCTAGTGAGACAGAGACCACTGGACTAGACCACTCGATATCCGAGTTACCCTCATATCCTTGGATCGATCCCGGCTTTGCCGGATTACTACTTGATACCTCCGCTTGGGTGTGCAACCTTTTCGAGTGCATCAATTATCATTACCCATTATAACTGTACCACCATCTATACTCCTATAGGTAGTAAACCACTTCCTATTTGGACACATGTGGTGTGACGCCCCTGAATCAAGCATCCACTTATCAGAGATCTTCTCAGACACCTCTGTCACCGAGAAACATTCGTCAGGGTCTTCTGACACATATCCCGCCTCTAGCATTTCTTGTTTCTCCTTGTAGCCTTCGTTCTTTTGCTTCAACTTTCTCTTTGGACAAGCCGCTTTAAAGTGACCAAGTTCACCACAACTAAAGCACGTTTTCTTGAAAGAGCCTCTAGATTTGGATTTAGATTTCTCGCCATTTCCCTTTCCTCTCATTACTCCCCCCCCCTCATTGCAAACAACCCTTGTGCTTGATCCTTGTTTACTCCACCCGACGTCATACTGCTAGTAGCAACCTTACGAAGGTTATCCACTAATAACGAATTTCTCGTCTCTTCCATGCTTAGACAATCACCAACAAGCATCAAAGTTTGAACAAGGTTCTCATATGATTTAGGCAATGAAAGTAAAAATATGAGGGCTTGGTCCTCATCCTCAACCTTAACATCAATATCCTTCAAATCTGAGATAATCCTGTCAAACCTGTTCAGATATTCCTGAATAGAAGAACCCTCTTCCATTCTACACGTGAATAATTTGGATTTTAAGTAGACTTGATTCGTTAAAGTTTTCGTCATGAAATTTCTTTCTAGCTTTAACCACACACTCGCCGCCGTTGTTTCTCTTTCTACTAGGAAAGTCACGTCCCTCTCAAGACACAACATAATGGTTGCCCGTGCTTCGAGATCTAGCTCTTCCCTATCCTCATCTGACATATCTCCTGGTTTCTTTCCCATCAACGTTTTGTGTAATTTCTGTGAGATTAACAGATTTTTCATCTCCATCCGCCAATAAGAAAAATCGTTTTTCCCATTGAACTTCTTTATCTCATATTTCTCCGATT
This sequence comes from Eschscholzia californica, assembly GCF_041429995.1. Classification (NCBI taxonomy): domain Eukaryota; kingdom Viridiplantae; phylum Streptophyta; class Magnoliopsida; order Ranunculales; family Papaveraceae; genus Eschscholzia; species Eschscholzia californica. The sequence continues at coordinate 36,147,806 of NW_028238420.1, read as the reverse complement.
TGACCGTACCACTTCTCGATCCCATCTTCTCTTAGTTCAATCTCAACAAGGCTCTGGTACCAAATTTAGTACTATAAGTTCGCGGAAGCTATCAAACCTATCCTTGAAATTGATCTGACTATGAAAATTAATCGAAAAGCTAAGCCAAAAACTAAATATGTAAACAAAATTAACGAGGTTCGGCTTAAAGCCTACGTCCTCGGGCGAACAAGAAAACTTTATTGAAGGATAGATGAAGACGACTCACACAACCCACAAGTTCGTCCCAAGATGGTACCTTATAGAAATTAACCTTCAATACTAGATCTTCGACGACCGAGAAATTAAACACCGCTCAAAACAATGAATAAAATTTCTCACAATTGCTCTCCCTCTCTAGCTCTCTATTCACTCTTTGTTGAATAGTTGTTGTGTTGTTGTGTATTTTACCAATACTCAAACCCCCTATATATAGCATTGAAAACTGACTCCAATCTTAGAGTTTTGAGCAGTTTCCGAATTTTGAGCAGTTTCCAAATTTTGAGTGGTTTCCAATTTTGAGTCCAATTTGGAAATCCAGTTTGGAATTGGATTCTCACCAAACCGACTTCCAGTTTGAGTCTCACCACCGACTCTCACAGATTCGTTGCATTTTCTGTTTTGTTATCGACAATGTTATACCATGGCTCATGACTTGGTACACAATGCATTCATGAATCATGCTACTGAGTTTTGGGATCGATTTAACATCCCAATGTGTATTGCTCACTTGCATTGAACTTTATGAATGAAGTATCTTCTTATTTCAAAAAAAAAGTACAATTGGAGTCGTGATCTGAAGTAATTAAAAAGCCGAGTTCTTCGGCAGTTACCGTTGTGAAGCCATTGGGGGCACCGCCAACAATTGACTAAACCGCTTACTGACACTGAGTTACCCTGAGCCCAGAGAACCGCTTCCTGAACAATTTAGTGATGTATATAATTTTCTTTAATGATGATTAGCAAAAGAAAAAATTAATTTAAAAGAAAATCTCAAATCTAACACAGTCAATTCATTAATTTTCTTTAGTTTATATTTTAAGTTGATGGAAGGGTTAATCTACTGTTGGTAAATGCCCCACTATTTAGGAATGAAATGAGATTGCAATAACTAGGTTGGACTTTTGAAGATCCAATTTATGTATTGACATCTCTACAAAGAGGAAGAGAGAAAGCGAGATCAATTTTATCCCAATACTATCCAATGATTGAGACATCATAATTTGAAATTCCCATTGGCTTTCCTAGTTGAGTGTTTCTTCATCCTCATGCACCCATTGAAGAATCTGTACATATCTTAGGATAAAAAATTAAGAACTTAAGCCTTAAAGTGTTACGTTTTAACTTGTGAAGTATTATCCAATTTGGCTAGTTATCTCTTCCTTATTGTCAGAAAGAAGTAATATATTGATTGTTGTGCCGATACGACACTAAAAATGTCGAAATTTACATATTAGATAACATCGACTCCCAAGAAAACAAGAACTCCGAGAAAGATACCCCTATGAAATTCTAGTTGGCAGAGCCCGTGAATAAATTAATGTCTTGACCTCTATAATTATTTGCTCAACCGAACTAAAACTATCTTTAAATATCCTTCTGTTTCGCTCCTTCCACAACGCGGATGGGACAAGATAATGCCACAATTGAAGCGCCTAACTTAGACTAATTAGTCCGTTTCGCATATTATTTATAATAATTTATGTGTTTTTCTTGTGGCTTACATGGATCTAGATACATAAGTCGGAATAAAAATGGCAAACTATCACTTTTATCTCATCCGACCGGAACCGATAACTCAAGATATTTGATCATTATGTACCAGGGGTACTTTGGTCATTTTGGTCAAAATAAATGGTCGAGTGACAAGTAGAGTTCATCGTGAACCTGACGACGAAAGTAGAAGTCGAATCGGAGTTCGGATGAGCAAGTTATCGAGGAAAGAAGGCGAGGAGGGGTATTTTGTTTCTTCCAAGAGATTAAAGATGTATAGGCAATGATGGAGGCGCCCCTTGGTCTCTAGATGAGATCATCTAATTCCAAACCCACAACTTAGAATTCAAAAAAGAAAAACAAGGAAGGTTTTGTGAGCACCCCCTAAGAAGACTGTGTCTAGCCTAAGTTAAGATGGTCTTAAATGATGGACCAAGTCAAGAGTTTCAACGAGAAGTTATAAAGAAATCAGGGAAGTTTGGAGAGAGAGTTCTAGGGTTTGAAGTTCTTGACAGGAGAGAGAGAGAGAGAAGGGAAGAGAGTTCTCGGCCTAGCTTTGGTCGGGGTCACACTTGGACGGTCAGAGCTAGTCCGGAACGACACACACCGTGAGTTGTTCTTCTTGGCTTGGGGCAACGCTCAATAGCAGCTTGGAAAGCTTCAACATTTTTTGGGGTTAGCTCGGTTCTTCATTTCTTGTGCCCGGGAAAGTCATTCTCTAGTCGGAATGAAGTTTCTGGTTCCGTTTTATGTCCTCGCAAATCAGCTTATGAATTTTCTTGACTTGCTTTTCGTAGTCTATAATCTATTCGTAAGTGCCCAGATTTTTTCAGTCGATCTACCCACAATTGTGCACTGCTACAAAATGTTGATGATTGCAACACGCTCAAAAGATGATAATTGCACAAAAGTAATAATAAAAGCAACACAAAACTATAAGGAAAAAACTGAACACAAGATTATTGGTTGCCAGATCGTTCTTCTCTCATGTGGAACTATTCCCACATATTGCAGGGTCTGGTTAGCTTCCTTCCCTGCCATGCTTATTTTCTTTCATTAATGAATCTATTTTTCCACCTCCAAAAAGAAGTTCCAAGGTCATGTATGTACATGTGACTATGTCGGTATCAAGGTTACATTTTCGTTTGATCGTCTAAACAATTTATTATACTTGTTCAAACCATAACTAAACTAACCAAAGGTGATTTCATTAAGGTCGGGAAACCTCTTAAACGCCAATTTCTTTTGGTGAAAAAAGTGTACAAAGGAGTTTTTCTTCAGAAATCGACTACGATCTACGTTAGTCGTTATGAGGCATTGATACATCATGAAGATGTTTTAAGCACGATAACTGCGTAAGTTAAACTTACAATGAAAGAAGCATAAACTCGAACAACATGAAAGTGATAAGAACCTTCAAGTTCTTCTCTAGGCCAGCCAAAGATAAACGTAAAATAAATATAAAACTTTATTAATAACTTCAATATTCATATCTAACTACTATGAACTCAGCCATATATATAGGCTACAACTAGACAAATTAGACTCTAGCTAGGACTTAATATTTAGAAATATAGAAACTCCTAAATTTCTTGGAAACTTTAAAATATAGAAACTCCTAAATTACTTAAAAACTCTAAAATATAGAAACTTACTTAGAAACTCTAAAATATAGAAACTCTTAATACTAAATAACTATAAAATATCTTCCAAATTATAAAAACCCCTAATTTAAATATAAAGGATATCTTTCTCTATCATTCCTTCTCCCTTGACAGCATCCTTGTCCTAAAGGATGTTCTCGATCATAGTTAGCACCGGGTCTTCCTCATCTTCGACACTTGGTAATTCATCATCAACTGCAGTATTGGGGAGAATTGCCTTCTTTAACACAGAAACATGAAAGACAGGATGAATTTTAGCTCCTTCTAGCAACTCCAAGCGGTATGCTACTAGACCGATTCTTTCCAATATTTTATATGGACCATAGTACCTTGGAGATAACTTCTGAGATACCCTTCTTACTGTAGAACTTTGTCGATATGGTTGTAACTTTAAATACACGTACTCTCCTATTTGAAATACTACATCCCTTCGTCCCTTGTCAGCATATTGTTTCATCTTGTTTTGGGCAGTATGAAGATGACTCTTGAGGTTGGAAAGAATGTGACCCCTTCGTATAAGTGCTTCATCTAATGTCGCAGTTTGTGCTTCACCCGGAATATATGATGCTAATACGGGAGGTGATATACCATATACTGCCTCAAAAGGGGTTAGTTTTGTCGATGTATGATACGAAGTATTGTACCAATACTCTGCCCATGGTAGCCACACAGCCCAGCTTTTTTGTTTATCTCCTACAAAGCATCACAAATACGTTTCTAAACAACGATTCACCACCTCCGATTGGCCATCAGTTTGAGGGTAGTATGCTGAACTCATCCTAAGTGCAGTGCCTTATAAACGAAACAATTCCTGCCACAACTTGCTAGTAAATACTGCATCTCTGTCGGATACTATAGATTGGGGAAAACCATGCAATTTGACCACCGTTTTCAGAAATTTTTGAGCAGCTGTAGCTGCTGTGTATGGGTGTTTTAATGCCATGAAATGGTTGTACTTAGTGAGACGATCTACCACTACCAAAATTACTGATTTTCCTTTTGACTTCGACAATCCTTCAATGAAGTCCATAGATATATCAGTCCATATGGTTGTAGGAATGGGTAAGGGTTGTATAAGACCAGCAGGAGAAAGGGTGTTAGATTTATTTTTTTGGCACGTGTCGCAACTAGCAATATATTCTTCGAGATCTCGATGCATCCCCGTCCAGTAAAACAACTTTGAAAATCGCTTCATAGTCTTCAGTTGCCCTGCATGCCCTACAGCCGGTGATGAATGAAACTCAACCAATAACAATAGTTTCCATCTAGATTTTGGACTTATCAATAACTGGTTTCCTCGGAAGTACACTAATCCATCCTTTACCGTGAAATTCTTCTCACTGAAAGAGGATTTGTTTATCTTTTGTATAAAATCTACTATCCACGGATTTGTTTTTAACTCAAGTTTAAGATCATCCATCCAAGCACAACTCACATATGTAATTCCCGATAATTCCCCCGACTCATACTTACGAGATAATGCATCGGCTACTTTATTTTAGCTACCAGGTTTGTATTGATTTGTATAATCGTAACCCGATAATTTCGCAGTCCATTTTTGTCGCATGGGGGTGGCTGCTTTAGCTTCCAAAAAATGCTTCAAACTTTGTTGATCAACCTTCACTATAAACCTTCTCCCAATGAGGCAAGGTTGCCATTTAGTGATGGCATGAACCATTGCTAATAGTTCCTTCTCATACGTAGATAATCCAAGGTGTCGTGGCCCAATCACCTTACTAGTATACGTTATAGGTCTACCTTCTTGCATCAGAACTGCCCCGATTCCTACCCCACTTGCATCACTTTCAATTATGAACTCCTTACAAAAATTTGGTAGTGCTAATACCGGGGTAGTCGTCATAGCGGTTTTCAAGTTGTTGAAGGCTTTAGTTGCTTCCATGGTCCATTTGAAACTATCCTTCCTAAGAAGTTTAGTCAGCGGAAAAGCCAATTTACCATAATCAGCCACAAATTTTCGGTAATAGCCAGTTAAACCTAAAAACCCTCGTAATGCTTTTAATGACTTCGGCAATGGCTAGTCTATAATGCTTTGAATCTTGCCTGAATCCACTTCTACACCCTTAGATGTGATGACATGCCCTAAATATTCAACTCTCTTGGTACCAAACGAACACTTACTCAATTTGACTTTGAGTTGGTGTTTTTCTAGTATCTGAAATACTTCTCTAAGGTGTTCAAAGTGTAAATTCCAATCTGAGCTATAAATCAATATATCATCAAAGAAAACCAACACAAATTGACGTAGCTGGCTTCTGAAGACATCATTCATGAGATGTTGAAAGGTAGATGGTGCATTGGTCAACCCGAAAGGCATGACAAGAAACTCATAATGACCATCATGTGTCTGAAAGGCAGTTTTATGTACATCTTCTTGTTGCATCCTGATCTGATGGTACCCGGACCTTAAGTCTAATTTTGAGAAATACAAAGCCCCGTGCAATTCATCTAATAATTTATCTATGACCGGTATAGGAAATTTATCCTGTACCGTAGTTTTGTTTAGTGCTCTGTAATCAATGCACATGCGCCACGTATCATCTTTTTTCTTTACTAATAATACAGGCGATGAGAAAGGACTTGTACTCGGGCGAATTAACCCAGATTGCAGTAGTTCTTTTACTATTTTCTCAATCTCATTCTTTTGACCAAAAGCATACCTATAAGGTCGAACATTAATTGGTGAACTGTTGGGATGTAAAGTAATGCGATGATCGTGACTTCTCATGGGTGGCAAACCTGTTGGTGCTGAAAATACCACAACAAATTGTCTAATCAAGGTTTGAATTTCTGTATCTATATTGGAATTAGCTTCATCGTTGTTTTCACCTGAAATTTGACACAAAACTCCCAATGACCCTTGCTTGAGGAGTCGTTGCATGGCATGGCTGGTGGCAATCTTCACTTTCCTTCCTCTTACACCTTCCAAACTAAATTGTTTATAGTGAATTTCATTGTTAAGTACTTGAAATTCCAAGTTGTTGGCCCAAGTGTTTGCAGCCAACTTACTCCCAATACCATATCACAACCCCCAAGTTTCAGTATATAAAAATTTCCCGTGAAAGCATACTCATTAATCTTATACTATAGGCTAACACATTGCCCTTCACAAGTAATTCTTGACCCGTCTGCTACCATAACTTTAAAGGAGTTGTCAAGTACAGTTTTAATACCTAGCTTCTTCGGGATGGAAGTGTCAATAAAATTATGTGTACTACCTGAATCAATTAAAACAATAATTTGAGCCCGTTTAATTTCACCTTGGACCTTCATGGTTTGTGGTGCAGGGAAGCCATCCAATGCATGCATAGAAATCTCCACATGTTCTTCTTCTTGTGTGTATACCTTTTCATCAACTCCCTCGCTTTCAGTTATGTTTGCGCCCTCATTATCTTCTTCTTTCTCAATGAGGAATAAAGTTTGTGTCTTACATCGATGTCCACGATACACTTCTCATCGCAATTGTAACATAATTGTTGTTTCCTTCTTTCTTCAGCCTCAACTGATGTGAGTCGGCGAATTACGGGTGCTTCATTATTAGTCCGGTTTGGTATTATTGGTGGTCTTGAGTTTTGGTGGTTTTGCATTGATAAAGGGGTTTGGTCTTGTAATACTTCTATAACTTTGACGTCTCAAAGAGAATTTTTCGTCTTGTAATCTAGCTATAGACATTGCCTCATGTAAGTTTACTGGATTAAAGGATTTCGTTTCCAGTCTAACCTCATCTTTCAATCCACTCATGAAACAACTCATTAAAAAACTATCTGGTAAACCATTAACCATGTTTGAGAGACGCTCAAATTCTTCTTGATATTCAAAGATGGACCCTGTTTGTCGTAATTTTGCTAGTGCAGCTCCTGCATCTTCATACGTCGTTTTCCCGAAGCGACCTACAACCGCTTCGACAAAATCTTCCCACGAACGAAAATAGTTACCTCTTTTAGCCCATCGATACCATTGTAATGCTTTCCCATCCAAGTAACTGATTGCAAACTGAATTTTTTGATCTTGTGCAGTGTCATAGAATTCAAAATATTGTTCAGCTTGAAAAATCCATCCTTCCACATCTGATCCGTTAAACCGTGCAAAATATAACCTTTCACCTTTAAAACGATCACTTCTTTGAGGCATAATCTCTCTATTTTCGATCAATCGATCAATCTTCTCAATCAATACTGATTGATTCACCGTCATCTCAGTCATCTTTTCCGCAATTCACCTAATTGATTCTCCATTCTTTTCTTTTTTTCTTTTCGAGTTTGTACCATAAACGAGATTCTCTAACGAAAATAAAAGTAATGCGAAAGCAAATGATAGGAGTGTTTGCTTTGGATACCAATTGATAAGAACCTTCAAGTTCTTCTCTAGGTCAGCCAAAGATAAACGTAATACTAATATAAAACTTTATTAGTAACTTCAATATTCATATCTAACTACTATGAACTCAGCCATATATATAGGCTACAACTAGACAAATTAGACTCTAACTAGGACTCAATATTTAGAAATATAGAAATATAGAAACTCCTAAATTTCTTGGAAACTTTAAAATATAGAAACTCCTAAATTACTTAGAAACTTTAAAATATAGAAACTTACTTAGAAACTCTAAAATATAGAAACTCCTAATACTAAATAACTATAAAATATCTTCCAAATTATAGAAACTCCTAATTTAAATATAGAGAATATCTTCCTCTATCAGAAAGAGACCTAAAGCCCGACATACTTATTAAATTATTTTTACGTTTAATAGTCCAACAATATGAAACAAGCCTAAAGGAGATTATTATTGATCACAATTGAATTTCCACCTCCCACTGCCAAAAGAACTTACGAGTTAACTCTTACAAATAGTTTCGACGGATAATATAAATTTATGACATATGATATAAGATCAATATGATTTAATCAATCTTCAACATATATTTTATCCACATGCAATATCACATTATAGATTTATTTTGATCCTGAATAACAATAGACACATCTCCTTATATATAGATCCATAAGTTTAAACTCTATCTACATATATAACATAATTTGATAAACTATCTGGATTCTTTATTCCAATCATAATGCAATGAATCTTACAAAAACTACAAATACTTTAAGAAAAAAAATCATTGTCAATTATCAATCAAAGAATAAAAAAGAACACAAAAACAAAATAAAATATTCAGATAACATTTATCTACGTTTTGTTTGATCATCCACGTGCAATGATACATTCACCATCTTAACCCTATTAAACGATCTCTTTTTTGTTGTTGGCTTCATTGTCGATCATTTTTCCGGCAAAGAATAGTACTGAATAATTCTCTACTACTTAAGAAGATTTAATACACTCTCAAAAACGTCAGTAGAACAACGAAGAACAATGGGTCCATTAACTTCATATTCATCGCATTGATCTAGTAAATATGTGAAGCTTGAAGATAATAAGTACTTGACTGGAACTATATATTTCTTGGATTCTTCTCCTACATAAACTGGTAAATAACCTTTCGGTACCTTGGTATTTTGATCTTGGCCCTGGGTATTGTTCATTAATATATAAGGATTATAATCACTTCCATTAATGAGCTTTTTCTTGAGAGAGGAAAATTTTCTTCTAATACTAAAGAGGGAAGACATTGTTGGAGGTTGTTTTTGGAGAAGATGGATGTCTCAAGAGAGAGAGAGAGAGAGAGGGGAGAGAAAGTTTGTATTAAGAAAATAGAAGGTTAGTGTGTATATGGAGCGAGAGTCACTTTGGAGGGTTTATGTTTATATATATATATATAAGTTGGAAAACATAATCCTATTAGATTTGGAAGTCTTAATACAATTGGACTCCTGATTCTGAGAGAACTGCAAAAGGGAAGTTCTTGGGCGGTCACAGGTGTGAAGTTATAGGGGCACTGCCACAATTGGCTAAACCGCTTATTCAACTAAGAGAAACTCCAACCTGGGGCTGGAGGGGAGGGCCCCAAATTTGAATTTATGGCCCCTCCGCCCAGGTCCAATGCGAACTACCATTGAACTTAATGCTCTTAATGTAAGTAAATAAAATAGTTTGTGAAATTTTATTTTCGAGAGATAAATGAAATAGAATATCTCTATTCTACCATGTCGGAAGAAACTCAAATCAGTACTCTCTATTGACAGCTAAAATACCCATCCTACTGAAGCGAAATGTTTAATATGCATTTAATTTGGTTCCTTTTTTTTAAATGCAGGAAGTGAAATGTGGAACTGCACAAACTGAATGATCAAAGTCGATGGTGATTTCAAAGTCGATTGTGATTTTTTTAGCACAACTCTATAGGCTTACATAGAAATGATCAAACAATGATTTTAGACTAAGAACATCCTCAACAAAAAAAACTAACCTTCGATGATTTCCATGTACGTCTGTTCCTATGTACTTGAGGTTCTTGTTCGAGCTCTGTTCATGATATAATGGAAGTACAATTTCATGGGTGGATCCTCTTCATTTTCAACTTATCTGGGGTAGTTAAGTTGAAAATGAAGTTGTAAAATGGTAGATCATTTTTGTAAAAGTTGTATTGTTGAATCTACCAAATTAGCTTCTAAGTCAGTTGATTAGGAAAAAAAGGAGATTCAAATGTTTATTATCTTCCATGGTTATATTTCTAATCTCCATCTATTTGTTGATTCATTTATTCGATATAGCTTCGATAGTAGATTTGTTTTTTCGTTACTGTTATTTTCTTACAAGTTTCTCATTCTTGTCTCCTGCAACAGCAATATTATGATGATAGTATTATACAAGAATTACTGCAAATTTCAAATGGCCAACTTAGAGTGATTTTGAGTTTATAGTTTGATATAATTGCCTAGATTTAGAATTGTTGTTTCAATTACTTAGAGTGAAGACTGAAACTAGAAATGAGTTAGGTGATCTAGCTCGAGTCGATTATAACCTTGGGAGATCTTTTTTTTTGTTACACCTTGGGAGATCTTAAAATAACAAGTTGGACATTTGTGGTTCTAAAAATAACAAGTTGGACACCTGACCTGTGGCTCGAAATACATTTAAACAAGGTAGAAAAATGTAGAATCAGCGACCAACATTTTCAGGTCAACATCCCAACCCTCGGAGCTCCTGGGATTTTCAGGGCAACATCCCACCCCTATTAAGGTGGCTGGAGATCCTGGGGTTCGATGTTTGATTTATATTCCCCAACATGATCGGATGATCATAAAGATGTCGTGACGCATTTGAATTTGACAATAAGGGTGCTGATATGTCCAAATTTGAAAAGTAGTATGCCACGTTTCCTTTCAAGCCATTCTAGTCCAGGAATTTTGAGGGCAGTAGCACATTTGTTTCGAAATTTGAACAATTCCTTAGAAAATATCCAATGTACAAAAGAATATAGTTATGTGTCAAGTTTCAATTATAATCATCAGTTGTACGTGGTAGAATATAGATCTGTAAGAGTATAAGTAAGAAGAAGAATCAGAAGGAAGAAAGATCGAATGTTAGGGGCACTCCACCACTTGTGTACTTCGCTCGTGTGCTTTGATATCATGTTAGTTAAGAAGTTAGTTACTGTTAGTTAATGTTCTAATTAGTATTAACGAACTATTAGTCTCTCTCTCTCTCTAGAATAGTTAGCTATATAAATCAAGAACTTGTAAACTGTTTGGTTAATGAAAGTGAATGAATTGAATCTTACTTTCCTTCATGGTACCAGAGCCCTAATGGTTTGAAGATCAAAATCGATCCAAGAAAACCTAATTGGGACACGAGACCGAAATAGATCAAAAGGAGTTGAAACTTCCGCCATCAGAGAATCGGAGTATTCAATCTTCTAAAACTCAACTACGAGATCTTCTTCTGCATCATCGAATCAGAGAAATAATCTCATCTCATGGAAAATCCAGAAATTATCAATAATCCCCCAACTCATACTATGAACCCTAATTCAGGTCAGATATCTTATAATGCTAACATAACCAATTTGATTTCTACAAGATTAGATGGCTCCAATTTTCTCATTTGGAAAGATCAAATCGAAAATGCCCTAATTGGCAATGATCTTATGTGTTATGTTGATGGATCCTATGAGGAACCTCCACAATTGATTCAAATCGAAGGAAGAGATGCTGTAAATCCTGCATATCTTCAATGGAGGAAGAACGATAGTTTTGTTAAAGCGTGCATTAAAGCTACAATTAATCAATCTATAGCATCAGACATTCTAGGGTTGAAAACAGCAAGAGATATATGGAGATATCTTGAACAAATTTATCTTCAAGAATTCGAAGCTAAGAAATCATCACTAAGGCACAAACTACAAACTATCAAGAAAGGTACATCTTCTATTTCTAAATATTTGAGTATGATTAAAACTTTGGCTGATTCCCTTGTAGCAGTAAATGATCGAGTTAGTGATGTTGAATTAACTAGAATAGCTTTACAAGGATTGGGTAAAGAATACTCTCAATTTGTTATTACAATTCAGAATAGAGATGTAGTTTTGAGTTTTGGAGAACTTAGGAGTAGATTGACTCATCATGAAGTTTGGCTGAAAGAACAAGACTCAAATGAAGAAAATGAATCTTATTTTGTGAAGAGATACCAATCAAAGAATCAAATAAAACCTTTCTTTAACACTAGATTCCCAAATCAGACCCAAAATTCAGAAGGGTCTCAACAGAGAAATCAACTTAGACAAAATCAAAGACAAATACCATCTCAATCAAGAAACACATTCTTTGATTATACTACAATACCTTGTGGTATTTGTTACAAATGGGGTCATACAGCAAGGCAGTGCAGAATGAGGTTTAGAGACTTTCCTGAATCAACATCTTCATCCTCAAACAAAGTATCTCAAAGAAATTTTGCAAACTTGCATTTACAAGAAATAGAAGAAGAAGAAGATGAGGATGAAGATGGGTCCTTTGAACAACAAGATGAAGGAGAAGAGCAAGCACATTTTGTTCATTATGATGAAAATCAAAAGGTCTCACATGAAGCACATTTGTCTTGTCAAAGTGAGAAAGATATGAAATGGATTGCTGACACAGGGGCTAGCAGCCACATGACCTATACTAAAGAAAATCTCACTGTTAGTGAACCATATAAAGGCACAAATGGGGTTTTGATAGGAGATGGAAAGTCCTTACCTATATCTAGCACAGGAGAGGCAACTGTTAGCTCTGGATCAGCTACTTTTCAGCTTAAAAAGGTACTCCATGTACCAACTATTCAAAGAAACTTGCTCTCCATTTCCAAATTCACAAAAGAAAACTTTTGTAGTGTTGAGTTTCTACCATGGGGCTTTATGGTTAGAGACTTATGGTCTAAGGAGGTTCTTGCTGATGGACCTATGGTGAATAATCTATATAGCATTGATCTTACACTTAATCCATATGATAAACCTCTAGATGATACTGAGGAAGCTTATTCTGTAAAAGCATCTGCTCAAACTTCGCACAATAGGCTGGGACATCCTTCTAAAGACATCATTTTGAACTTAGAAAAAGAAAACAGGATCAAACTAAGCTCTAGGAATTTTATGTCTCTATGCAACTCCTGTCAACTGAGCAAGAGTCATAAGTTACCTTTTGCCTCTTCATCAAGTACATCTTCTGGTCCTCTTCAATTGGTATATTGTGATATATGGGGACCATCACCTGTAACAACAAAATCAGGGATAAGATACTATATACTATTCATGGATGACTTTAGTAAGTTCTTCTGGATTTACCCTCTTAAACTAAGATCAGAGAGTTTGAGTAGTTTTCAAACCTTCCAGAGGCACTATGAAAAGCTCTTTTCAACATCAATAAAGGTTTTTCAAAGTGATGGGGCTCCTGAACTGTCAAAAGGAGATTTCAAAGCTTACTTAAACAAATGTGGGATACTATTTAGAAGCTCCTGCCCGTATACACCTGAACAAAATGGGGCTGCAGAGAGAAAGAATAGACAAACTACATCAGTGGGTAATTCATTACTCTTTCAAGCCTCAATGCCTAAGGATTTCTGGTTTCATGCCTATGACACAGCCACCTATATCATAAACAGAACTCCCACTAAGGTACTCTCTTATCTAACACCTTATGAAGTTCTGTTTAATAAATGTCCAGATTACTCAATGCTTAAAGTTTTTGGATCATTATGCTATCCATATTTGGGAGATGTGAAAAATGATAAACTATCACCTAGGTCTGTTAGGTGTGTGTTCATAGGTTATAGTACTATTCACAAGGGATATAAATGCTTAGATATGTCCTCTCATAGAGAATATGTCTCTAGGCATGTCATTTTTGATGAGTCTTGCTTCCCTTTTGCTGAAACCAGTACACACACTCCTTCACATAACCAAGAACAGCCTATCCCATATCAAGTTTTACAATTGCCTACACTGACTCAAAGTCCATTAACCTCCATTCCCTCATATCACAATAGCTATCCACAAACTGATCAGGAGCTGTCCATCAAGATGTCTCCATCAACCTCTTCACCTATGCTTCCTACCTCAGAAAATTCACAAATGGAGCCTTCCACAACCTCATTACCCACTCCTGCTAACTCACCACACTCACATTTGGAACCAATTCCACCAGAGATTACTTCTCCTATCCACACTAATCAACACCATATGCAAACTAGATTAAAAAGTGGGATAGTTAAGCCCAAAGGTATTCCTGACCATGTTTCACATTTCACTGTCCCTCATGCTCTTCATTCATGCTATATTGCTGCCATTTCTTCTATACCTGAACCAAAATCTTATAAGGTAGCTGCTCAAGACCCAAATTGGGTTCAAGCAATGCAATCTGAGTATAAGGCTCTAGTTCAAAATAAAACATGGTCACTGACACCCAAACTACCCTCTATGAATGTACTTGGGTGCAAATGGGTTTTTAAAGTCAAGTACAACTCTGATGGTTCTCTTGAAAGGTATAAAGCAAGGCTGGTTGCTCAAGGGTACTCCCAGCAGGAAGGTATAGACTACCAAGAAACATTTAGTCCTGTAGTGAAGATACAAACAATTAGAGTAGCTCTTACATTGGCAGTGACCCATCAATGGTCTATTCAACAACTTGATGTGTCCAATGCCTTCCTCCATGGGGACTTGAGTAAAGCTGTCTATATGAAACAACCTGCTGGTTTTGAGGATTCTCAATACCCTGATTATGTTTGTCTTCTCCATAAGTCTCTATATGGACTTAAACAGGCTCCAAGAGCCTGGTTTACAAGAATAGCAACCTATTTACAACAATGGGGCTTCAAGAGAAGCACCTCAGACACATCTATGTTTGTGTTCTACTTGCATGGCCAAATGCTTATTTTTCTTCTCTATGTTGATGATATTATCCTCACTGGTTCAAGTGAGTCTTTGATGAAGCAATTGGTCAATGATTTGGGAAATGAGTTTGCTATGAAACAGCTAGGTGCACTTCATTATTTTTTGGGTATAGAGGTTAAGCATCAAGGTTCTTCTCTGGAATTAACTCAAACTAAGTACATTACTGAGCTCCTTCATAAGTCTGAGTTGTTGGATAGTAAGCCAAGCTTAATTCCAGTGTCTCATGGCAAGAGAGTTTCTAAATTTGATGGAGAACAGATTGATAACCCTCTGTTCTATAGGAGTATGGTTGGTGGCCTCCAATATGTGACTATGACAAGGCCTGATATTACTTTTGCTGTCAACTACCTAGCTCAATTCATGCAAGAGCCTAGCACCATTCATCTTATACTCCTCAAGAAGGTACTTAGATATCTAAAAGGGACTCTTGGTGCTGGAATCTCGATTGTTTCAGGAGATATTTCAAGCTTATCTGGTTTTTCAGACTCTGATTGGGGAAGTTGCCCAGATTCTAGAAGGTCTACTAGTGGATACTGTCTCTTTCTAGGGTCTACACTCATTTGCTGGTCTTCTAAGAAGCAGAATGTAGTTTCCAAGTCTTCTACAGAGGCTGAATATAGAGCCCTCTCCTTGGCTATTTCTGAATTGCTGTGGGTATCTTATCTGCTGAAGGAACTCCATGTTGAAGTCACAAAACCTATGACTATTTTCTGTGATAATATGGGTGCTAAGTATTTAGCTTCTAATCCTGTTCTTCATTCAAGAACTAAGCATGTTGATATAGATTTTCATTTTATCAGGGACTTAGTTTTTCAGAAGACTCTTGAGGTGAAATTTGTGTCCTCTGAAGCCAATCTAGCTGACATTCTTACTAAGGGAGTTCCCTTCTCCATTTTGAACTCCATTCGAGACAAACTCATGATTGTTCCTCCTTCCACAACATGTGTTTGAGGGGGGGTGTAAGAGTATAAGTAAGAAGAAGAATCAGAAGGAAGAAAGATCGAATGTTAGGGGCACTCCACCACTTGTGTACTTCGCTCGTGTGCTTTGATATAATGTTAGTTAAGAAGTTAGTTACTGTTAGTTAATGTTCTAATTAGTATTAACGAACTATTAGTCTCTCTCTCTCTCTAGAATAGTTAGCTATATAAATCAAGAACTTGTAAACTGTTTGGTTAATGAAAGTGAATGAATTGAATCTTACTTTCCTTCAAGATCTCCAGTTTCTCTGTATATCCCATGCAAATCTTTTACAATGCCAAAAAAAAGGACACGAAAACTTGATTTCTATTGGTCTGTATTTTACACTAGATTAGTTAGACAAATAGTTATATCTCGATAGATATCTTTATCTAACTTTGGCCACATCATCTTAAATATCCAAATTGACTTTCGTGTTAGAAACTCAAATTAGATATGGAACTCAAAATTTCATTGTTGGAAGGTTTTATAGAAATCCAATGCAAAACTATCTGTTTACCCTGCTCTTGCTGCTTCAACAATACCTGATACTACTCAACCTCAACTACTTAGGTAAGCTGCTCTTGTATTATTTTCCTTTTACTCTTAAACCCCTAAAATTAAATTCCCACTAGGAAACCAGTTTATTTGATAAATGGGTTTCTGAATTTGAACCATACAGGTCTCAGAAGAAGGCCAATGGATTGATTATTGTAGGTAATAGATTACAAATTTTTGAGAATGATTATTACTGTGTGAGATAACTATACATGGGATACTCCTTGTTAGTAATTTTGGCATGTCTCTTTAGTGAGTATGTTAGATTTCGAATGTAGATCGATTATGCGAATTTTCACAAAATCGTTAATAGGACCGTACATACCAATATGTGTTTTACGTATGACATAGCATTTGTCGGTCCATATATATGTTTATGTATATGCAATAGTGGTGGTGCTCTAGTGAGACGTTTTAGTTGTATCATGTAAGAGCATTCAACCAGGGGCGAAGCCAGGATCCAAATCTTGATCTGGCTAGCTCGGAAAACATGAACTAGGTCAAATGAACCAAAATGAGCTGTTTATACACATTGATACATAATAGCCAAGAGAGATAGCATTGACCTCCCGTCCTTAACGGAGTATAAGGTCCTTTCCTGAGACAAATGTATCCTTACGGTAGCCGTTAGGGGAAGTATAAGTGTTCCCGGGACAAGGTCCTATCAACTGATTCCTCTTATTATTATAGATGTGTGTGTGAAGTGGATAATTGTGTCCTCGTTTTGGCCTTTTTCAACTCAAATGTATCCAACACCTCATACTTGTGTCCATGTTAATTTCTACCTTGCAGATGTTGTTGAGGGATAAGGGAGAGTAGCTCATGAAGGAGATTTACTTGAAGTTGATTACGACGTCCAAATGGATATTTTTTTCATAGGTACAAGTGTCATATCATTTTCTTTCGCTCTGTTATTTTAAGTGGAATTCAGCACAATTAGAATAATTCAAAATGCAGTACTGTGGATCAATTCAATGGAGAAAGCAAGCCTGTGATTCTTCCACTTGATGAAAAGAAGGTTAGTTTTGTTATCTTCACATCCTATATTGTTTGATATTGAGCTATGCTTTTAACAGATCATAAAGGGCTTGAAGGAAGTGTTGATTGGCATGAAGGTTGGAGGTAAAATACTTGCAAATCCTATTCACATCTGCTGTTGCAAAAAATTATTCTCGTTATTTAATTTTGACTAGAGAATTTGATGAATTTGCAGGGAAAATAAGAGCGCTAATACCTCCTTCGGTCGGATACATTAATGAAGGTCTGCAACCTGTCCCAGATGAGGTTTTTTCCCTTTTCTTCAACTAATTGTTTATGTGAATGGATCAATTTATAAGGAACCTTTTGACATACATACATATATATATATATATATATATATATATATATATATGCACATTGGTGATTTCAGTTTGGACCTAGACGGAGCCTTCTATCTCACGTGAAGGAGCCATCAATTTTCGAAGTACAAATGTTGAAGATTTTGTGAACTTTATACATGTCACAAAAGATTAGTCTTTGTATTTCTTCGGTTTATGTATTTTAAGATGTCCCGAAAGAATAGATTTTACTTTCATGTATAAATATACCACTAGCAATATACATGTATAAATATACCACTAGCAATATATTTGTTCTATTGCTTTCACAATTCTACTTTTATTCCACGTCATGTACTAAGTTGATTTCATATTATGAGAAATATATCTTGTTGAGACTGCAGGAGAAGGGGCGCAAAAACACGTTCACGCTCACAAGCGTGACTTACATAAATAAGTTTGTTGGGAAGTTTATAGTAAAATTTTGGTTGTACATGTAGCTGTTCTCTAAGTTACAATATCCATGGTTTTTTTTCCAGTCGGCACAAGGTTACAATCCAGGCGGGACAAACACCCTTTTTGGTTGGCACAAGGGTATGAACTGGCCGGACTAGCACCTCAGCTCTCTGGCTATTTGGACGGGTAGTTGGCCTATGAGGCAGGGTTCCCCTATTGGGCAAAGGCTAGGGCAGAACAAGTCAAGCAGGTATTCACACCTTAGGGACTCTAAGCACAGATTTGGGTGCCCGCACCCTTAACATGTATCAGGTTTTCGCTTCTTTCCCCTGATCTGAGGTAGGCATTGTATAAAATAGCCAACACAGTGTAAATGTCTCACAATTTGAATAGGGGTAGGAGGGTTTTTTCTTGCCCTACCTCCCTCAACCCATACAGACCATTTCAAAATACTGCATTGAAGTGATGTCATCATAGTTTTATTCTAGATATCCTCATCACAAACAAGGTTACATATAAACTGAAAAAAGAGACCAGACATTAATATCTAAAACAAAGAATTTGATAAGAGAAATTGAATTAGGTTAGTTTTTTTACTTTCATTAGTTCAACACTTAAACCTCATACAGAACATTCAGAAGAAATGAAAAACAAAATTTTCCCATGTCACGCAATGGTATATAAATAATGAAAGTGAAATTCCCTAAGCTCAGAGAAACTTTGCTCGAAAACACAAGTAACCCAAATAGATTTATAACATTTGTTAAAAGATTAATCCTCGTCGGAGGAACTATCCGTAGACATTGCCCCTGTATCTTGCGCCATACTTGTATCCTGGATAATGCAAGAATGAGAATTACAAATATATCAAAAACTTTGGTGAAGAGGGGGAGAGAAAAGGTTCAAATTTGGCAAGTAGCTATTACCTCCATCTTATCCCAATTCTTCAACTTGGAATTCGATAGCATGTAACTATCACGTAATGGAGCCCATGCCGGTCCATCATCGTTAGTACCACCCTGCAAAAACTAAGACCATGAACAAGATATCTTCACATAATCAAGATGTCTTCCTATTAACTTCTAGGACATGAACAAAAAATGCCTTCACGAGGGAACACATGTTTGAGTAATAGATGTGGAAGGATATTAGCACTTGTGAGTATGATGTGAGAGCATATCTTGGACATGGTTTTTTTGCATTTAAATGGATCCACATAAACACACAATAGTGTATAAGTGATGTAACATCCCACGCCTCTCTGCCCAATTCCATATGATACAGGATTTTCTCTATTCATGAGACTGCCTCGATATCACTCACCCTAGGCTTCTCACTAGATCTGTCTAGTTACTAAGCCCACCCGAAAAAGTCTTACACAGTACAAGTCTTCCATAATTTACCTTATAATTCAGGTCTACAAGTGAAGAACATACATGAAGCCATGAAGGGAATCTATGTAGATACATAATATGCTTCTAATAAGTCATGATTATTCCTAAGCATCCATTTTCCTACACGATATTTTATGAATTATTTTAGATTTGTGGATTGTATTAAGAGAAATCCTATGATTTTTGTTCAAGTTTCAACTCTACAGTCTACATAAAAGGGAAACGACTCTACAACATTAACCGTGAATGATGCAAGTTAAATAAAAGAATCATACACCACCTTGGAAGAAGTTTCTGCCGATTGTGAAGACTTCTTGCGTAATTCTGATAGAAACGCTTGTCTCCTCCGCTTTCCCAGTACTGTCACGATGAAACGTATAGAAATAGATGTTCATCCCTCATCCAATTCAAAACTTCAAGTAGAATTTCAGAGAGTCTGAAATTCCTATAATGTCATATACAGAAATTGCAAGAACAAACTATGAAACAAGAGTAACCACTCTATTGCAACTGTTACCAAAAATACCTTTTGCATCTTTCGCCCTAGAAGGATTTAGCCCTTTCTGAGCATTTTGTGCCTTGCTAACCTTCATAAAATGCACACCAAAGATTCATAACTAAAGAGGCAAAAGAAATCTCCATTTGACAAGTAGTTGTATTTGACAAAGACAAACAAGAACGAAAGATCACCATACTTACCGCATTAAATAACTTGACCACTGGAATTCCAACATCAGATGTAGAAGAACGAGCTTTAATTAGTTAATGTCACGAAAGCGAATGAAGCAAGATAATCTTTCAAATAACTTTGAACTATGAAAACAACACAATACCTCCTTTCGTAGCAACAGTTATGAGAAATTTCTCGTGTGTGTCCAAGAAATTGACAGGAAGTACATGCCCTTTCTCGCGCTTCTGGTGAAGTAATAAAAATAATAGTAATGAGAAACTAAGAATATGCATAGAACCAGGAGCGAAGTTGCTAAAAAAACAATGGGAACCGAAACCAAATTACCTTCTCTTTCTCCTTCTTGGCCTCCCTCTTAACCTTTCGGTCGACATCCTCTTCAGCAAGTTTCTGTGCAACAAGCTTCTTGTTCCCTGACAAAACTGGGCCCTGCAAAGAGATAGACATTTAGATAATCCGTTTACCAAAAAGGAAACAAAAAAATCAAGCTGCTTACCAATGGGTCGTCCGAAATACTCTTTTTCGTGATCTTGCTGAAAGCCATCTTAAATGCTCTAACCCCTTCTATGAACTTTGTAATTCCAGGTTGGATTTCATGTCCTTCATCTTCAGAGTCATCTTTCTCATCATCTACTTCTGTACCATCTTCTTCTACTTCTCCTTCTTCTCCACTAGAACTACCTTCTAAAACATGTTTGTGGTCAATAGACTTCTCTTTTTCATTTCTAACTTGAGGTTCAAGCTCCTCCTCCTCATCATCATCATCGGTGTTGTAATTTCTTGCCTTTTCGCGACACAATGCTAGCAATTTTTTGTTTGGAACTTTCTTTTTCCTGCCTGCAAACCCTTGCTCCCCTTTCTTCCCCTTTCCACCCATGTTTATACGCGGCTTCCGCCTCGTTGGGACTTTCCTAGTTTCTATCAAGGCAGATTCTGTAGCCATGGCGTACTCTTGTGAAAGCTTTATAGTCTTGCTCCAAATAACTTCCTACAACCAGCAAATAGGCGAATACATGCAATATGATAAATCTCTAATCTGGATCTATTTGTTGATTCATTTATTTGATATGACTTCGATAGTAGATTTATTTTTTCTTTACTGTTATTTTCTTACAAGTTTCTCATTCTGGGTTCTCTATTAAGATGATAATAGTAAGCTACACATACACTGATCTAAAAGTTACATGCTCCTTCAAGATCTGATTTTACTAAAAAGAAAAATGTTCCAACACCTCATTAATAGTAAGCTACACATACAAAGTTCAGATTCGGAATTAGATATATTAAAATTTTAACATAACAAGAGACCGACAGTCGACACATGGCAACTATTCCGCACTCTTGATGGTGGAACAATCGCTTTGGACTGGCTGATGGGCATCTGACGGTAAAAGTTTGTACATTTAAAGCAATATGAAAATTTTGTTAAAAGAACCTTTTATAGGTGGAGACTATATGACATGGGAAGAAACTACCATTAGTGTTGTTGTTTATATATGTTTTCATTATTAGGCAGTTACATGACTGGTTTAACGCAATGAAGGTTTTCTCCCTTTAGCATTGTCACTGCACCCTGATTACCACATAAAAATATGATTTATTTATAATCAGGCCAAGGAAAATGATTTGTTCCGACCAAAGACATGTCCACCAAATCGTTTGATGGTACACCACCAAAATAATCTTCATAACGACTGTCCCATAAAACCCTTTGGTGTTCTCCATTACTCACAGTAATGGAGATACGTCTTACAGGATTAACATCTCCCACGCACATACTTAAGTAGGTTCTCTTCATACATATCATGCAATGTCGTTACATAACTACATATGTTAGTCAGGTACTACTATAAAGTTTTTAAGTGTCCAGACGAACCTCTATTGCAACTTCTTCTGCCTCCTTTGAAGACCTCACGTAGTTCACGAGGACCTGCAAAAATTTGGCATAAAAATAATCAGGACACGGTGTCGCTGCAAAAGGGGAAAAACAAACACCATGACCACATACATAATAAACCGGTGCAGAAAGTAAACATGAAAAATTGGAAAACTCTAGCAAAAGGTCAGGCTAGGGCTAAGTATTGTACAAAATGATCAAATGAAGTTCAGGTAGATAGTAGATATATATACTTGACATTAATGTTGAATTTAGAAGTGAAATTTCAGTAAAAACAGTATTGTGTTCTTTACTATTAGATGGTAATTCAAACAGAAGAAGGAAAACAGTATTGAGTTCTTCACTAAACCTATAATTTGAGCACAAGTTCTTTACTATTAGATGGTAATATCAGCCACACATAGATCTTTAACAAAGCTAAATAAGAATTAACCAGAAACCTATAACAAAGCGAAACCAAAGAGCCTAATAAGTAATAAAGCAATTTCAGAGAAAATAGGTTGTGGTTACCTCTCGGTTGCTTTCTACAAATCGATTTGGGTAGCTTCCGCCGAAGAGAAGAAACCTAAATCAATAAAAATTAGTGTTTGGTTTTAATGGTGTAAATTGATGTTTATTCTAAGTCAAAACATCAAAATCAGAAAGCTCAAGAATATCCATGGAACCCAAAGAATGCTAAAAACTGAAACCCTAAAAGATGAACCAAAGAATTACCTTGAGAGAAAATTTCAACCAACCGAATCCTTGAGAGAGAAAGTGAAGATTTAGGACAAAACCCTAGTTGCTCGGCAGAAATTTTAGCTATGGTTAGAATCAAGAAACAGAATCATTGAGTGAGAAAGTAAAGATTTAGGATAAACCCTAGTTTTTTTTTTGGGTTATTTCCCAAATGGCCCCCAACTTTGTGACCAGCTTCCTGCCTGGGCCTAGCCCCCTACTTTAGCCAAAATACTCATATGCCCCCCTTTTTCAGTTACAGTTAACTTTCCTTTAACTAGTCATCATTTCTCTCACTTCCATCTCATTACCTCTCTCTGCCACCTCACGTTATCGTCACCTCATCGTCTTCTCCGGCAAAAGTCGCAGGGCGGCCAATTTTTCGGCCGACGACCTTCAAACCCAAAAAAAAAAAGATTTTTTTTTTATCTCTCCTCTCTCTCTCTCTAAAAAAAATTGGGTTTAAAGGTCGCCGGCCGGAAAAAAAAATTGGGTTTGAAGGTCGTCGGCCGGAAAATTGGTCGGCCAGCGACTTTTGGCGGAGAAGACGATGAGGTAGCGATAACGTGAGGTGGCAGGGAGAGGTAATGAGATGGAAGAGAGAGAAATGATGACTAGTTAACGGTAATTAAAAAAGGGAGCTATATGGGTATTTTTGCTAAAGTAGGGGGTCAGGCAGGAAGCTGGTCATAAAGTTGGGGGCCATTTGAGAAATAACCCTTTTTTTAAAGCATTAGAGCAAGTCCAACGGAAAGGGGAAGGGGCCTGAGGCCCTTAATTCAAATTAAGGGTCCAGCCCCCCCCCCCCCCCCCCCCCCCCCCGGTTTGTCCCCATGGACGAACAGCACAAAGGAGCACTTGATGTTTATAAAAACAATCACAATGGAAAAATATTTAGATGCCAACATGTTTACAAAGTTTTGATGTCGCATAACAAGTGGATGGCAGATATGCCAGGAGAGTCAACATCCGGGAAAAGAGATTCCAATACCGATCCATCGGAGGAAAGACCAACGGGTCGTAAACAAGCCAAAGCAAATGCAAGAGTCGAAGAAAATTCGGCAAATTCTACCGCTAAAGACAAAGTAGTAGCCGGTGATTCTCCGCCGGAATATTGGCAAAATAGAATGGAAGAATCTCAACAAAGATCGTTATCACTTAAAGAATCTATAGAAATTCAAAAAGGGTTTCTAGAAACCGATAAACAAGCAAAAGACCGACAACATGGGATAGACTTACTGAGGATTGATGTTAGGTCTCTCGACGAACATGGTGCACGGATGCTTATAACGCCGCGAGAAGCTTGGTTCGGCAGTCATCCACAAGAACCAAGAAACCCCTTCTAGCTATTTTTAACTTTTCTATTGTTGTTTAGTCGTATTTACGTAGAGTTAAATTTCTAAGCAAATGTTAAGTTTGTAATCGATATTGTTTAATGAAATTATTTAAGTAAATTGAGAAATTAAAAATTCAAATTTAAGGGCCCGTGACCGGCTAGCCTTGGAGTTGAATTTTAGGGGCTGACTTGAGGCCCTTAAATTTGAATGAAAAAGTGAAATTAAAGGCCCGGGACCGGCTAGCCTTGGACTTGCTCTAAAACCCTAGTTGCTCAATTGGTAGAAGGTAAAAGGGAGAATTACGGAAACCTCCACCTTTTGATAATGCGTTTACTAAAATCCCACCTTTTATTAGTAATTACTGAAACCCCCACCTTTCGTTAGATTTAACGGAATTCAGCAGTTAGTGGGAGGGAAATTACCGAATTCTCCCTTTACTAAATCACACCTATTAACCAGACTAGGAAAATGGGGCGCCTTCGACTCAACGGTGGGGCGCTTATATCACGTTTTACCATCTTCTCCCTTACCCACCCAAATCGAAACCGTACCCATCCCTTACTGAAACCAGACGAAATCGAGAAGGGAGCTCCATGAAACCAGCTCGATGAAACCACCAACCAGCATCTCTCTCTAATGACAAGAACGCCACTATGAAACCACCAATCACAAACTCTGACTAAAACCCAGATTGATTCTGCTTTAATCTTCTTGTTCACTGGCTTTATGAATCTTGTGGGTCTGTTTCTTTTTCAAGTCTTGATAATCCAAAGTTCAAAGCTTTTCTTAATCAAGTTGGTGTACCTTCAATTTCATGGAAAGATTTTGTTGGTTCACGTTTAGATGCTAAGTTTCATAAAGTCAAAACTAAATCAGAAGCGAGAATTGGTGATGCTTTGTTCTTCTAAATTGCTTCTGGTGGTTGGAAATTAAAGAATTTTAGTCTGGAGAGTTGTGAAAAATTGGTAAATTTGAGTGTTAATCTTTCTTGTCAATTTCAGAGTTTTATTAGTTTAATTAAGGATTTCACAAAAGAACTTCCTTTATTCAAGACTGTGATTGATAATTGTCTAAAACTAGCAAATTTTGTTAATGCCAAGCCTAAAGTAGGAAATTGATCGTGCTAAGTTGATTAGAATGCCTTCTCCTGAATGTGAAATTTTAGAGAATTTTGTTCTGTTTTTGGGATGTTAGAAGCAAGGAATGAAATTTTGGTATCGATGAAAATTTCGGTCGGTCTAAAAGTGGACATGTTTCGTGGAAACGTTTCGGTCTGTGTGGAAATTTTACAAATTTGCGGAATGATAAAACAGTTCTAAAACAATTACGTTCGGTACTAATCTGCAATAAAACAATTACTTTAGGGTATAAATTGAGTTATTTAACTCTATTAGTACTAAAACAGTTAAGTTAGGTGTTTATCTGCAATTAAACAGTTAGTTTAGGGGGTATATTGAATTATTTATCACTTGTAAACCTAAAACAGTTAGTTTAGGGTCCAATTTGCTATAATATTAATAGTTAGGGGGCTAACAAAAAATAAAACGTAACATACTTGTTTTGTATTAAAAATTGTTTTCTCTTTAAATACAACCCTTAATCCATATTTCTAAGACTTCTCAGCCGAAACCGACTGTTCCCTCTTCCTTTTTCTCTCTAAAATCGAAATCTGAAGTTAAAGATCACCTAAAGAAGAGAAGAATATCTTGAAGAACAAAAGATTTGAGAAGAAGTTGTCAAGAAAGATGGAACAAATTAACAGAAAGGTAGAAGATAAATGACTAAGGTATTATATGAGTTATGATTTTAGAATCTTTCGAAATCCTAAACCTAAATCTCTGTTTCGAAATTTCGTATCAGATTTCGATGGAAATTTCGTTTCGGTGATGTGAATTTACGACATGTTTCGGTCATTTCGACCGAAATATATCGACATTTTATTCCTTGGTTAGAAGACGTATTGGGTTCAGCTAGGGTTCTTCAAGTAATTGTATTGGATGATGCTTATTAGGTAGTTTTTGTGGAAGATCCATTTGCCAGAGAAGTTTCTGATATGATTAATGATATGGGACCCCATTTGTGCTATCATATCTTAGGTTTCTTCTCCTTCAAGCAAACTTATAGTCTCTTCTAGGTTTCTCCTTTCACTTTTCATTAGAATCTATATTGAGTTGTCTTCATTTTAAATGTCAACTGAGTAGAGAAAAGGTGGAGGTTTTAGTAAGGGAACAAGTCTGTCAGAAAAAGTGGGGGTTTTGGGTATCAGATTATCAAGAGGTGGGGTAAAACGTAAGAGGGCAAGAAAGTAATATTGAAAATATCAAAATTAAATCTAACGAAAGGTGGAGGTTTCAGTAATTACTAATAAAAGGTGGGGGTTTCAGTAAACGCATTATCAAAAGACGGGGAGTTTCAGTAATTCTCCCAAGATAAAATTGAAAAAACTCACCAGAAATTGCTTTTAGAACTTCCTATATTCCTTGTTGTTGTCAAATTTGAACTCGTTTGTAGCAATCGATTGGTGCTCTCCTTTTCTCTTTCTTTCGTTTAAAAATACTCTAAAAACCCCGAAGAGGAAAAAACGCAAGTTAATATTTTTCTTTTCAATAGTAACATCTTGTAACGGGAAGGCCACTGTTACAACCAAACTTTTCGGGGTCTCCACTGAATTGATCTTTGTAACGACTTTATTTTCGGGACAGCCGTGACAAGAACCCAAATGTTAGGCTCCAACATTGCCGCCACTTAATTGGTCTTTAATAACGGCTCAAAATGGGAAAAGCCATTACAATAAGTGTGATTGTAACGGATCTCAGAAGGCCGTTACAAATAGTCCGCATTTCTGTAGTTTATGCAATTCTTCAAGAAATAAATATTTTACTTAGTTTTATTTGAATATTAAACCAATTTTGATGACTAAGTTAGTGAGCAGAATATCAAGCAGAAAGCTGGTTTTATAGTCTATTGGCTTCACTACATTATCTATTCACCCTGCCCTTGCTGCTTCAACAATACCTGATACAACTCAACCTCAATTACTTAGGTAAGTTGCTTTTGTATTGTTTTCCTTTTGCTCTTAAAACCCTAAAATTAGATTCCCACTAGGAAACCAGTTTGTTAGATAAATGGGTTTCTGAATTTGAAGCATACAGGTCTGAGAAGAAGGCCAATGGATTGATTATTCAAGGTAAAAGATCACAATTTTTTATCCCAATTTTTTTTCTTGAAATAATTATTACTATGTGAGATAACTATACAACATGGATACTCTTAGTTAATAATTTTGGCATGTCTCTTTATTGAGTAATGTTAGATATTGAATGTAGATTGATTATGTGAATTTTCATAAAATCGTTAATAGGACCATAAAATACGATGTGTCGTTTCTGTGCGGCATAGCATTGGTCGGTCCATACATATATTTATGCATATGCTACAGTGGTGGTGTTATTGTGAGACTTGTTAGTTGTATCATGTAAGAGCGCTCAACCAGGGGCGGAGCCAGGATCCAAACCTAGGTCAGGCTAGCTTGAAAAACATGGAATAGGTCAAATGAACCAAAATG
The DNA here is from genome assembly GCF_041429995.1 of Eschscholzia californica. Lineage (NCBI taxonomy): Eukaryota > Viridiplantae > Streptophyta > Magnoliopsida > Ranunculales > Papaveraceae > Eschscholzia > Eschscholzia californica. Next base: position 36,120,169 of record NW_028238420.1, on the reverse strand, counting down.
AGATGTTTATAAACATTGATACATAATAGCCAAGAGAGATAGCATTGACCTCCCGCCCTTAACGGAGTATAAGGTCCTTTCCTAAGCCAAATGTATCCTTACGGTAGCCGTTAGGGGAAGGATAAGCTTTACCGGGACAACGTCCAATCAACTGATTCCTCTTATTATATAGATGTGTGTGTGGAGTGGACAATTGTGCTCTCATTTTAACCTTTTTCAACTCAAATGTATCTAACACCTCATACTTGCGTCCATGTTAATTTCTACCTAGAAGATGTTGTTGAGGGAGAAGGGAGAGAAGCTCATGAAGGAGACTTAGTTGAAGTTAATTATGTTTGTCGATGTTCAAATGGATAGTTTGTTCATAGGTAAGAGTGTTGTTACATCATTTTCTTTCTCTCTGTATTGTATGTGGAATTCTGCAGTGTGAATAGTTCAAAATGTTTATTTTGTTCTACCTTTCTAATTATGGCAGTAATGTCGATCAATTTAGTGGAGAAAGCAAGCCTGTGATTCTTCCTTTTGATGAAAAAGTCGGTTATGTTATCTTCACATCTTATATTTCTTGACATAGAGAGTATCGAACTATCAAATACCGATAAAAATCCATTGACTAAGTTATGCTTTTAACAGATCATAAAGGGCTTGAAGGAAGTCTTGATTGGCATGAAGGCTGGAGGTAAAATCTTTGAAGAAGACCTTAATCGCTAGTTTTCCCTCGAACCTTCCAATCGCTTTGAAGAAGACCAAGAGCTTCAATTGTAGCTCCTCTACTTGGGACACCGAATGGTGTACTTAATCTCCCACCTTGTATGTTAGCTAAAACGACAATGGTAGTTTGATAAGAATAATTCCTTCTTCTTTAATTGACTAGTTGATAACTTTTGGGAATTAGCTCACTTTCTCTTCTCAACTTGATGTGGTAGAGTAAGAGAGCTCTTAGAGAAATTCCGCACCTTATTCAAGTCCCTAAGATACCTTATATAGAGTTCTAAGTTAGAGTACAACCCTAGTCATATCATTCCCACTAGTCATATCATTCGATTAAATAGTCATTCTTATGTGTAACCCGTTGTAGGATCCGGTCGAAGTTAGCCGCGACTTACTTCGTAATTCGATCGTAGTTTGTCTCTAGCTAAACACTACGACCCCTAAATCAACCGGACTTGATGATCTTCTTCATCAATTATCCTATCCGACAAATTGCTCGCATTGCATTCTTGGTCGAAGGAAATCTCTTTTAAGGACATCTCTTTTCTAAAGGGATTAACCTTCAGACTCTCACTTGTACTTAGAACAAGTGCAGTGCTCGATTCCCGTGTCAATTTGTATCTCATCTGATATGTCTCGTCTTTTAGACTTTCTTGATCACGAGTACAACTGTCAAAGACAAATGATTAACTTTAAATCCATTTGAGCGCGGCCACGCATTTTCAATTGCTACTCATCAAGCGGCCTTGAGACACGGTTTCCTAATGTAATTAGGATGACACAATCCATTCTTGTGCTCCCACTCAACTTCATGTCTATCATGTCTTTCCCAGTATTCGCTTTTATAACCTCCTTTGACGGCACGACGTTTGGCGAAACCAAAGTCAGACATTCCTTACATAAGATTAGTAAAACACTCATGTTTTGAGGAATCTCTCCAATCTTGTCAATGAGAAGCATTTTGACGTTCATCACGATTGATGTGCTTCTCATTTTGAGGGTTATCTAGTGTATATTCCCAATAGTACACTCACGTAGTCAATTCGAATATACCCTATTCCTATAGCCCATGAAACAACGTTATCTTATCGACTCACGTGCTAGTTTTCCTCAGTCATTGTTGTCCATGCAACGACTTGGAATAGGGAGATGATAATTAAGTATTCCAAGTTCACTTAATAGGATTTTATTTATCAGATCACGTATCTGACAAACCTATTCAAAATGTTTTATTATCCGTGGACTGTCATTTAAACACTAAACCACATTTAGACGATGGTGAAATAATTAACTTATTTCCGATAACGAGAGTTTGTAAATCTGAGCCTCTTCCGTAAAATACCTTTTACATACTCAATTTACCAGTCAAGGTTATTCTCTGAATATACCTTATGCCTTGGGCATTTAGTATGACTCTCGTACTTTAGTCTTAGGTGATAGTTTAGTTGACTATGGATATAGTCTGATTTTCAACTTTGCTTATCAACTGATCAGAGGTCAATATCTTTGATTTTCATTGATAGTTTCCAGTAACCCTTTATTAGAGTTAAGGCTTCCTATTCTTTCTTTGTAGAATCTGCAACAGTTCCCGACTAGAAACACTTTCTACCTACTTTCCTTCCATTTCTGGAAGTTTGCATTGACATGTTCAACTTTCTCCATTCTAACTCGTCCTAGCCTTTTAGGATGTTAGGCATGGTTTCAGATTGTCTTATCTAAGTTCAGATGTTAACATCTCTTAATACTATAAGTATTTAAGATATCTTGGGTAAATGCTAAATCATGTCTCACATGACCGATCTTATGCCTATAGCATAATCATCTTTCTCATGCGTGCTTGCTCATCAGAGTTACTTGGCTCTGAGTCTTGCCGAGCTACCCGCCATGAGTTGGGGTCAAATATCTCCTTTAGAGTTGATAATCGGGAAACTTATGAGAAGGGAGAATCTAGGGTTTCAGGATCCACTTTAGCAAATATGACATCTAACTTATGCAATTCAAATCTTCTTCTTATATAACTCAAGGAAGAATAACCAACCTCGGATGATTTTTACTTTTCAAAACACTTACTTTAACACTTTCAATTTCGGTACGTAAAATCACGGGTACTCTAACTATTAGATATCAAACGTAAGCATGATACATTAAAGACCTAAAGCCTAAATATGAACCATCAAACATAAGTATAACTAATGAAAGGGGTTATCGTAAAAGATACGCGAAGAAATCAAAGTATTTAAGTACTTATAAGAGATTAAGTCAGAAAATCACATAAAACTAAAGCTTAACCTTAACCCTAGATCGGGAAAGTTAGTTACTCATGATGTATGAGAGCATAATAATGATTAAAAAGAAGGAAAAGAATAACATTAAAGAAAGGAAAAGAATTGGAGAAGAAAACACCTTTTTCGCGAAATTTTACTCTGTGCAGCCAAACAGACCCTAAGGGAAAATTGTTTTCTCGTCTTCTCCGAAAATACTTCTCTGTGTGAAAATTATTTTCCTTCTCTGGTTTTTCTCTCTCTTTGCTGTTTTCTCTTTCTCTCTCTCTCTAAAGTTTCTCTCTCTGTCTAAAACAGCAACAGTAACTCTCTCTTTCTCTCTATAATTGTAACAGAAAAGAAAGAAGAAGAAAATGATAATTTTAATGGATGTTTTGATAATAAATTCAATCTCTCTCTCTACAGAAAAGGAGCTCCTCTCTCTCTAATTCTTGTAATCTAAACCTCTCTCTCTCACAAAGAGAAGAATAAAGAAGAAGAAACAGAAGAATAACAGAAACTCTCAAATTCTCTCTCTCTCTCTCTCTACCTCGGTTATAGCTTTAATGGTGAGGTATAGTTCTTTCTCTCTCTAAACCTTCCTCCTCCCTGTCTCTCTAGCCGTGAGGAGACATATGATGTTAATGGTCCTCCCCCCTTTTCTAAAACCCGAGATGTTGTTGTCATATAGCCGAGCCTCCATCACTCTCTCAATCACCACGATTCTCTTCACTTTCCATCTCTGTCTCTCTCGGTATCTTTCTATCTTTGAAAAAATATCCAGCTTCAATTCCTTCTAAGTTTATATTATCTTTCCTTCTTTCCTTTCCCGCTCTCTCTCTCTCTACGATTTCTCTTCCAATCTTTCCTTCTCGGTTCTTAAACTTTCCCTCTCTAGCTTATTGTCTCTCTATACTTCACTGTTGCCTATTCACGTTAGAGAGAGAGAGAGAGAAAGAAAGAATAGAGATCCCACGAAAGTTGGAAATATAGTTGCCGACGAAATGTACTTCGTTAGAGATGTGCGACCCACCTTTGGATTCAAACACGTGTTCAGAAAGTAAGAGGACCATTGGATCATTGTGGACTACTATACTATCTTGCGTCGGGTAACACCGAGTAAAGACTGTACTTAAATCACGAGCGCCGTCCCACTCCGCCAGAACCTATCCCGCTCCTGATCCGAGCCATTAGATATGTTGCACCTCTGTGCGCCACGTGTGTAGGGAGTTCTTTGCTGACTTTGGTCGTCTCACTTTGACTCCAACTTTGACCTGCTCCTATTTTCGCATCCGGACTCCGATTCCACTTCTGCTTTCGCCGATGGATTTGTATTGGACTCTACTTTCACATGGGCACTAATATTGACCAGAATACCCTTGTCATTAAAATGACCAAAATGCCCCTCAAGTATGTCTATCACGATGTTTTCGCATCGAACTCCGTAAATGAGACCTGGAAAGAGAAACAAGCAAATTATCAGAGTAAAGGCTCGAATTAGACTAACTAGCCCGAGTTATGAGACTCAGATGAGACATTTTCATGACTCATCAAGAGTCTTTCGTATTTGGATTATTAAAAATCCCAAGTTTTATTATCTTAGTCCTATCATCACTTGATCTATACTTATGCACCATTGATGCCCATAGCATTTTCATCCATTATGGTCCATCCTTAATTGTTCCAACATCTCCATGTCGTTCTCAATTTTGTGTGTACACTGCACACCGGACCTGAAAGGCATTTCTCCCACTAACCTTCTTGAGATCCTTAGATTCAAGATATTCTTCGATTTCTAGGAATCAAACGTCTCTGATTTCCTCTTTTGAAATGGAGATTCCAACTCTAGCTTGCTTCATCCCTTGATGGATCTTTCCAAGCATGCTTGTTTACTAATCACTAAAGTCGGCGACCGTCACGGTTTTCGACTTCTTTGTGTTCAGTTACGGACTTTAAACATAGACTGATATAAGATCTCATTCATAGTCTTTTGGTATAAATTCACAATCTTAATCTTCTTCGTCTAGTTTTGGGAAACTCCAGAGTTTCTATCCTTTTCAGTTTTCTTCCATTGCTAATTGTCAAGTATCCGATCTTGACGAGTAAGGATTCCATAATGTATTGACTCCTAGGCAATTATCGAGTTGGTTTCCGTCTCTGCGCCGGTCTATATTGTTTATCTTTTATTAGTAAGTAGTTAATCTTCTAATCTTTTAGATAAACTTCTGAAGACCTTTAGGGCTTAAGAACAACTATTCGGAATACTCTCAACTCCTTGAGATATTCCTGTTTTGAGCAACTATCAACTACTTGAGAGTTCTCTTGCGAATCTCATTCGCTAGGTGAGGTAGGTCCTACTGTTCCTTTTACCAACTTTGTTTCCTCCCATTATTTTGTTGCTCTTGGTTGAAAAACGATCGACTCTTCGAGGAAGCGTTAAAGCGTTCGACTCTTTCTCCCACTTATCCTACTAATAATCCTCTCAGACTCATTTATAGGAGGATACCTTCATGAGCAACAAAACACTTTGTTCTCTTGATTGGTTGTGTGAAGCCCAAATTTCTTCTCAAGAAATTGCGCCGGACTTGCTAATTTTGTGCCTCGTAATCCCATTACATGCATTTTTAGCTTTAAACGGATTTCGGTTATGTGTTGGTGGTTGTGTCTTGACTTAGTGTTTATCAGAGGACATAGCTTGATCCGATCGCTTCATTTTTATCCTTCTGGATGCTCCAACTTGGATAGGATAGAAGTGATGATCAACTTTTGTTATTGACTCAAGACCTTCTATCTTGTCAATTCGATTCCTTGCTTTTCAAGCATTCTTGGTTATGTTTGGAAACACCTTTCCTAATCCCTTTGTCATTGGGATGATCCCGTTTTAAGAGTCATATCCTTATGTGTCTCTTTTACAGGTATAACCAAGTATATAATCTTTTGGTACATGATAGTTAATTTAGCACTTTAAGACATCTCAATTAAGAATTAAAACTCTTTTATTGATTCTCCGTACTACTTAGTACATAGATCATGTCTAACTAGATAAACAAATTAATCTCGACTTAGTGCCTAAAGAAGATTCCGGTCCCTTTCAGCATTCTTAGCAACCTTGGCTTATGCACCCTCTTGGGTCTCTTCTCCTTTAGCCAAATACTTAGTTCCCTTTTGCACTTGTACATTCACAATGATAGGGCATTAGGTATCTAATACCAAGTTGGGAAATTTCAGTATATGATAAATTAATTGTCAATACCTGAAGTGGAAGCTACTGTTTCATTCTTCGTGTCCTCCAAGAACTTAGGGTAGTTTATCTTTTAGTGACCCTTTCCGTCATAGTAGAAACATTTTGTATCAGGAGGTGGAACATTGTCCTCGGATTTAACAACTCGTTTGTCTTTTCCTTTGGACACATTTTTCTTCTTCTGTTTTCCACTCTTCTTGAACCCTTTGTCCTTTTGGATCATGAGAACATCATTCTTATGATCTACTATTGCCCCATATTGTTTGGTCGTCTAAAGCATCGCATGAAATTCCTCTTGTGTCTTGTCACATCCATTCATGTGGTAGTTCATCTTGAACTAATTAAAATCATTATAGAGGAAGTGACGGATAGTATCGGTAGCCGCTTCTTGGCTATAAGGAAAACCAGTTTGGCCAGCTTACCACAAAGCCTGATCGTCTGACGAACATGAGGCCCAACTGGTTTTCCTTTCTCAAGGCGCATGTCCAGTAACGTCCTGAAGGTTTCATAACTTTCCAATTTTGATTGCTTCAGAAACATTTCCTTAAGTTGTTGAATCATGGTGTAGGCATCCATGTCTAAGAACTGTTCTTGGAGAACGGGTTTCATGGTTGCCAACATCAGACACGTTACCGGTCGCCCTTTCCCGAACCTGTTTTTCATGTTCATTTTCTTCATCGGTCGAATGGGCATCCAATTTTGGAATTACAGTGTCTAGCACACTTTTCTGGCCTTCCATTATGAGAACTATTCTCAGGTTTCTCTCCCATTCGAGGAAGTTGTGCTCATTCAATTTCTCATTGTCGAGGAGTGAGCGAAAGTTGAAGTTATCTTTTGGCATCTTAAAACTACATGAAAGAATTGTTAAGTTTTAAAACTCGTTATCATTTTCGAAAAAATCCAGTTTTCCCACATTATTCAATAAAACCGACCCTAACTGAATAAGGTGATTCCAATATGAGTGAACTCCTTCACTGATCATACCCTTATGACTTTTGGTTCATATATTGTATTGATAAATGCTTAATCTATCCTTTTGCCTCGAGAATCCAAAACTCTTTTGTTGATTTTGTTTTAGAAAAACCTTTTAGACGTGTAGACCCCCGCCATGAGTCTACCCGCATTGTCCCAAGATGGATATCGACACTCTGCTATGGCCGACCCACCATTCACAATCAAGGGCGCAAAGGGCGTCTGAGTCTGGGGAGGCATATTTCTCAAAATTACTTTTAGGGACTTTTAAGCTAAGCCTGGTATGCGTTATAGTGAACTGTTTAGCCTAACTAACATCCACGACATAAAGCGTAAATAAGTAAGTAAATGCGCGCGAGAAAGTAAATCAAGCACATATGGATCCTAGTATGGCCCCTAATCCTAAAAGATCTAATCTTTTTAGGATTTCTTCTTGTTTCGCCTTTTGGTTCACCAAGATCGCCAGCTTTGAACCTCCATTGATTTCTCCCACTCGAATTAGGATCTCCATCCTTAAGGATTCTTCAATGGACTTGTACACCCTAAACTCTAATTACAAGACTCAAACGATTCGCAGATCGTATAAACTTGAAATTAAAATTGTTACAAACTTGCACCCATCCGTGCTTAAAACAAGAATGAAAGAAGAACTTTCTATGGCCATACTAGTTTCCACATTCACATCACATGCTTTCATACAATATTCAAGGCTAACTATTATATGCATGATAATCCAGGACATATATACTTTTGTCGACATCTCTATGTCACATTACGGACCTTAAGTCTAAATTCGAAGAATTCGACTAATGGTGCGTTCCGGTTTTATCTTTTATGATTTCCAAAATCAAAATCAAGGAAAAAATCTGTTTAGGCTTTTGAAGATCCCGGGTCAATTTCGGAAAAACTTGGTTCGACTCTCAATGATTTCCCAAATCAACTTGAAGAAAACCCCGTTTCGGGTGGCCCAAAACAATTTCGGTAATATTTGGGTGGGATTGGGATAAAAGTTTAGACTTTCGTCGAAAAACTCCCACTCGGGTGAAGACCCGTAAAAATTCGGCCCAAGGACCCTAGTCAAATTTTGAATAGTCCAGAACACCCATAAGTCAAGGCCCACGATCCAGAAGTCAAGGCCCAATAGGATGGTCTGGCCCAAAGAGGATTCGGGTCAATAATAGGTCCGGACGCGTCCTGGCCCTAGGCCAGGACGTCAACTTAGGTCCAGACGCGTCTGGCCTAAGGCCGAGCCTTATGGGTGTCCCGTGTCCCATCTGAGACCCCTAGTCTGGTGGAAGCTTCTCACGTCTCGGACCAAGTCCGAGACGTGCTCGGGCTTCCCGAGCTCCCAAACGCGTCCTAGATGCGTCTGAGGAAGTTCCTCAACGTCTCGGTCCTAGACTGAGACACATCTGGGATGTCCTGAGGCGCATCCCAGACTCGCCCTCATCCCTTGACGCTACCGACTCGGACATGAAGTCCGAGTCGGTCACGGTGAGGACACGTCTGACCGGGCACTTTAGGCAACTTCCAATTTTTTTGTTTTTGAAACTTCCAAATTTTTTTTCTTTTTGCTTCTCAAGCAACTAATCCCAATTTTCTTTTAGACACTTCCAACAAGCTTAAACTTGATTTTCAAAACTTCTAAACTCATGAAAATCACAACTTTTCAAGCTTTTGGGAAACTTCTAAAAACCCAATTTTGATTTTCAACAACTTCTAAAATTATGAAAATTACAACTTTTGAAACTTCTAAAATTTCAATTCTTTGTTCTTGAGAGATTCCAAAATCCATGAAGAACAATTCTTTTGAAAACACTTTTCAATACCGAAATCAATCAAAATTAAGTCTTTTGAAACTCTTTTCAATCATCAATCTTGATTAATCAACTTGAAAGCTTTTGAATCCCATTCAAAATAATCAAATTGAATGTCTAAAACCCTTTTAGACAAAACTATCAAGCTAGTCAATCATGGATTAGTCCGAAATTTAGCAAAAATTAGCTATTTGCAAGAGGCTCTGATACCACTGTAGGGTTATGGAATCACTTACTAGTGTTGTATGCGGATTACTTTGACATCCAATTTCAAACACTAGGATTCCCAAGATCTTCATGCATAAGCTAATAATCAACTAAGAGTTAGAGATTTACCTTAATCGCTAGTTTTCCCTCAAACCTTTCCAATCGCTTTGAAGAAGACCAAGAGCTTCAATTATAGATCCTCTACTTGGGACACCGAATGGTCTACTTAATCTCCCACCTTGTATGTTATCATTTGGAACTTGTTTTCCTGGAAGAGAACATCACGAGAAGTGATAATTTTATGAGAAGCCAAGTCAAAGACGCGATAGCCTTTTTCACTTTGAGGGTAGTCGACAAAAATTTTCAGAGAAGCGCGGGTATCTAACTTGGTTTTGACTAGTGGTCGTCTAGTATAACATAGACAACCAAAAACTCGAAGATGATCAAATTTGGGGGGAGACCCCAATAGTTTTTCATGAGAAGGAAGACCCTTTAAAGTGTGGGTCGGTAATTTATTGATTAAATAAACTGCCGTAAGAACACATTCTCCCCAAAAAGAGAAAGGAAGATTTGCTTGTAGTCGAAGGGAACGAGCGACTTGTAGAATGTGTCGATGCTTTCTTTCGACGATTCCATTCTGTTTTGGAGTATGGGGGCAACTAGTTTGATGAATGAAGCCCTTTTTACGGAACCAAGATTGGAGATCCTTGTTCATAAATTTCCTACCATTGTCAGTTAGAAGAGTTTGGATTTTAGGAATAGGAATGGATCCTTGTCCAGATTGTAAGTGGGATTGGATGAATTAAACTGATTCGATACATATTTGGTACAATTTTAATGTGTGTAAAAATATCGAATTTATTGGACATTAGAAAAATCCACGTACAATGAGTGAAATCTTCAACTAAAGTTAGGAAATAACGACAACCAGAGTGAGAGGGGGTGGAAAATGGTCCCCATAAGTCTGCATGAATAAGTTCAAAAGAACGAGAAGAAGAAGAGTGACTTAACGGAAAAAGGTAAACGTGTAAATTTAGATAATGGACAAATTTCGCACGGGATTTTATTTAATGAAACTGACTTCATACATGGAGTTCTTGAAATTAAATACTTAAAAGTAAAAAAAGAAGGATGTCCTGGGCGCCATTGCCATACATCGAAAAAACTACTATTATTAAGACTAATACTAGAAACTGAAAAAGAACAAATCCTAAGATTCGTACGAAGAAAGTAAAGTCCTTCATGGAGATAACCAAGTCCAATCCCCGCTTTCGTCAACGGGTTCTGAAAGACACAAGAAGCGAAATCGAATGTTATAAGACATCGAAGAGAATTAGTGATTTGGGAAACAGAAATTAAATTGATTTTAAATTCTGGAATATGTAAAACATTCTGAAGTACAAATTGTTTATTGAAAACAATCGTTCCAATATGACTGACTTTAATGTGAGTTCCATCCAGAAGATGGACAAAGTAATTTTACGGAGCATTAGTATAATATGAAAAACGAGATAATGAACAACATATGTGTTTGGCTGCGCCGGAATCGATAACCCAAGGGAGAGGGGAAAAGTAATACCTGTTAGGTGAATGCCCGCGTCGGTTAGGCTTGATGTAGAATTGATGGTGCCCATAGAATTTCGTTGCTGGTCAAGGATGGAAAGCATCCCACGGTATTGTTCATTGAAAAAACTGGTTGCTAGGGGCACCCCCATGCCGCCTTGTTGTTCGGTTGGGGCGGTAACGGTTGGGGCACCCCCATGTCGCCTTGTTGTGAGTGGCAAGAGCGGCGGCTTCCGGTGGATGCGAAGTAGTGGCCATAATGTTTTGTTGGATTTCTTCTTGTTTAATAAGCGAATGAATTTCCAAGATCGAAGAAAAAGGATCCATTAACAAAACTTGACTTCGAAATGCCGAAAATCGGTCATGAAGTCTTTGAAGGAATTCCATAGCACGTTCTTGATTAGAACGATTGAGAAGTGACTTTCCGTGTCAAAAAATACACAGATCAACAACTAAAAGAGACTGTAACTAATCTTGAAGAGACTTTAGTTGAGTGAAGTATGAAGAAACGTCGTTTCCTTCTTTTTTGAAGGAAGAAATTGCACGTTTTAACTGATAAATTTTCAGAGCATTGGTTTGAAAAAACCTATCACAAAGATTGCGCCAAATATCGGCAGCATTATCATCATATAGAACAGACGACCGTATGCAATGGAGTTGATTATCCAACTACCGACAAGATCATTACACCTTTCCTATGAGTGTAAGTCAGAAGGAGAAGAGGGTTTAGGAATGGAACCGTCCACAAACCCTAAATTATCTTTTGCTCGAAGAGCCATCTTCATAGCTCTTGACCCGGAGGCATAGTTATCTCCAGTTAATAACGAAGTGATGAGAACCGTGGTCGGTGAATCAGAGTGATGAACATCAAACACCGGATTGGGTGGTGAATGAGGAGTATAATCAACAGAGGAAGTAGCAGTAGTCATGATAAAAGAAATTGATATTCAAAAAAAAAAAATTCGAATTGGCTCTTATACCATGTGAAGAGGTAAATCACCTCTTTAATTATAGATATAATACTTGAATGAACAGAGAGAGATAGATGTAGAAAGTATCGTGTGGGAGAGAGAGAGAGAGAGTCGAGAAAGTATTTCTCGATGTTTATTCATGAAGTTTACACTGGTATCTATAGGTTTACAAGTAGTTACAGATAGAAAGAAAGTTAGGGAAATCAGAAACTATCCTTATACATTATCACAAAAAGGAACAACATTTATTGATGAAACCCTAGACCTTGTCGGCCGGTTTGTATCTGTGGGCCTTATAGGATTCAGCTGAGCCTGTCTTGAAGTCGGTTGGGCTTGTAGTCGATTGGGCGTGAGATACCTTAACAAAGAGTAACCACTATATTGCAAATGTTATCAAAATACCTTTTGCGTCTTTCACCCTAGAAGGATTCAACCCTTTCTTAACATTTTATGCCTTGCTAACCTTCATAAAATGCACACAAAAGATTCATAACTAAAGATGCAAATGAAATCTCCATTTAACAAGAAGTAGTTATATTTGACAAAGACAAACAAGAACAAAAGATCACCATGAACTTACCGCATTAAATAACTTGCCTGGAATTCCAACATCCGGTGTAGAAAACGAGCTTTAGTTAGTTAACATCACAAAAGCAAATGAAGCAAGATAATCTTTCAATTAACTTTGAACTATGAAAACAACACAATACCTCCTTTGGTAGCAACACTTATTAGAAACTTCTCGTGTGTGTCTAAGAAATTGGCAGGAAGTACATGCCCTTTCTCGCACTTCTGGTGAAGTAATAAAAATACTAGTAATGAGAAACTACGAACATGCATAGAACAAGGAGCAAAGTTGCTAAAAAAAATGGAAACCGAAACCAAATTAACTTTTCTTTCTCATTCTTGGCCTCCCTCTTAACCTTTCGGTCGACATCCTCTTCAGCAAGTTTCTGTGCAAGAAGCTTCTTGTTCCCTGACAAAACTGGGCCCTGCAAAGAGATAGACATTTAGATAATTCGTTTACCAAAATGGGAAACAAAAAAAATCAAGCTGCTTACCAATGGGTCGTCCGAAATACTCTTTTTCATGATCTTGCTGAAAGCCATCTTAAATGCTCTAACCCCTTCTATGAACTTTGTAATTCCTGGTTGGATTCCATGTCCTTCATCTTCAGAGTCATCCTTCTCATCATCTACATCTGTACCATCTTCTTCTCCACTAAAATTACTATCTAAAACATCTTCATGATTAATAGGCTTATCTTTTTCATTTCTAACTTGAGGTTCAAGCTCCTCCCCATCATCATCATCATCATCATCATCATCATCATCATCATCATCATCATCATCATCATCATCATCATCATCATCATCATCATCATGGGTGTTGTAATTTCTTGCCTTTTCGCGACGCAATGCTAGCAATTTTTTGTTTGAAACTTTCTTTTCCCTGCCAGCAAACCCTTGCTCCCCTTTCTTCCCCTTTCCACCCTTGCTTATACGCGGCTTCGCCTCGTTGGGACTTTCCTAGTTTCTATAATGGCATATTCTGTAGACGGACTCTTGTGAAAGTTTTTATAGGCTAGCTCCAAATAACTTCATACAACTATCAAATAGGCAAATATATAGAATATGATAAATCTTTAGGAAGAAGTTCAAGATACCAAGTTATATTAATGGACTACAAAAACCCTAAGCTAGAAATACTGAAAACGCTAAATAGTGTGCTAAGTGAGGACTATTGATCAGTTGTGAATAAGGAGAAGACACGCGGTTGGAGGGAATTAGAAGAAACCCTAAGTCTTTACAGCAAAATATGAAGCTGCTACTGGATTAAAGGTTTTGTATGAGAAAAGTGCAGAAGGAGGTAAATACCTAATTCCGGGTTCCAGCAAGGGGGCAGCAACGCCATTTGTTCTCTGTCGCGGTGTAGAAAGTGAGAGAGAAACAGAGGTGGAGGAAGAGAGAGAGAAAAAAATAGAGGGGTTAGAGAAACTGGATTAAGGGTTTAACTAGGACTTCTATGAACCGTGTGATCCGCGGCTTCTTTCTGAGCCCAATAAAACTAAATGGAAATTATTTTTAGGCAAATAAGGTTTGTTACAAGCAGTGGCCCAAACAGACCAAGATGCACCCAACCGAACCGGTTGGTTTTCAGGACGAGCCAAACAATCTGAGATGCCCCTAGCTTTAGCAGTTATCGATATTGTCTCGGCTTTGACCGCTCAGGGCCAAATCCACATGTACTGGGTTTTATTCTTGGTGAAGGCACCACGAGCGTACCCCAAAAGGTCTTCGTACTTGCTAAGGATTTAGGTTATTTAGACATTAACCTCCAACTATTTACTGATATTAGGACTACACCCCCCCAAACCAAAATATATTTGGGATTTACTCCCATTCTCGGTTTTTTCATCAAATATCGGTTAAGTACTTCGCGTACGGTTTCGTATTCCTCTTATTTTTATAAAAGGTTTTCAGAGAGTTCACATGATGGAATCATCTTGATGTAACATCATAAGAATTTAAGACCTCAAATTGCATAATATACAGAAAGTGATTGGTACATGAACTCGAAGTTAGTCTGGTAAGCCAAAAATATTAAAGAAAAGCTAGAGTTCCTAGAACAAAATAAATTGTTTAAAGCTTTAAATAAGAATACTATGAAAACCCAACAACGTGTTAGAAGAATAACAAACTATTTCTGTATGTTCTATGATATCAATGTATTAATGAAACCATTTAGATAACTAGTATCCGAAATCAATCCGGTACAACATTGACGAACAAAACTTTTTTTTTGCTCAACTAGCACATAAAATCAGTTGTCAGGAAAGAAGTATAAAGACCTCAAGAAATTGAAAATAAACTCTCTTTGGACTTCTAATTATAGAGGAATCAAAGATGAGTTACACTTGGCTTAACACCGACAGATTGGCAATTGCATATAAAAGGACCAATTACACATCAGAAGTATAAATTGTAGAAGAACTATCTACTCACCTAGGTAGTTTTGCAGAACTCCGTATAAGTTTACAACTCATCGAACACATTCAACTCAATTTGCAACATATCAAAATCTCTTAAGAAAATCGTTCTTTTCACTAATAATTCATGGGTATACACAATAGAGTTATATTTTAAGGCAATAGAGAGACTAAAAGCTAAGGTTTTGGCTCTAGTAATATTTATAATATAAATAGAAATCTTCGTACGATTCTTCACATTATATGGAGACGTTCTTCAGCTAGATACTTGAATCTGACGCCCCAACTTGGGATTCTAGCATACGAAATGAACTACCAATCTATAACCATCGACCTAGTCCAATATGTAAGTATAACTCAATATGTAACACAATTCGCAGGTTCATATTTTCAACTTGCAGTATTCAAACCTAAAGTTGATGATGTCTCTCAGTCAAGAATGCAAAGTGATGTGGGAGAAAAGTTCTGAGTTTGATGTGCGATCGAGAGGGGAGGAGATGGGCTTCTACGGTTTTGATTTTTTTTTTTTTATAATCTAGACTGTTGATTTTGAGCCGCGGTCCAAATTATTTCGGGTTATTTTATGGCATTGATAAGTAATGAATGTTGGTTTGGGAGCACGATTTATTATTACATTCCGAGCGTGGGCTAACTTTGACCGTCAACTATATAGGTCAAAATAATTAAGCTCTCAAGAGTGCTTCAATAAAAATACAACGAGTGGGCTAATGTAAGGGGATCTGAAACCTATGCTAGATTGGTAGTTTTGGTACGGAAATTTTGGGCAGACTTCATCAGTCACCACATATGTACATAATACAAAACGTTTTCCCTTCTAGAATCCGCATTAGATGAATGAAGATCGAATAGAATCAGATCGTACTACATCAAATTGTTGTTCTTTGCCTTGAAAGGGATTGAGTTTTTCAACAACCACCAAGCATGAAAGAATGCCTTTTTTTAACTTGTGCTCTCACCAAGACTTTCTTCTATCTAGATACAATCAGAGACCATCATTGGCTTAAGAAACCTAAGCATTAAGCAGACTCAACTAGAAATATTTATTCAAGATAGTAACCGGAGTTGCCAAGAAAGAAATGTCCCTGGTCAGCTTTGGGCGAAAGTAACTCCCTAATTACTTGAGACATCAAAGGAATTAAAAGAATCAAACAAAATTCTAATGACCGATGGAAAAAAATTTGCTCCTCTATAGATAACATTCAACATGATTATTTTTACAAAAATTTAATTTAGAAACTTAGATCTCTCACAATCGAGGTTTAACGTGGAGGCTTTGTCCAAGTTGTTTCAGACGCCGCGGTGTTACCGTAATAGACCTCCTTTGATGATAAATCCCAAATAGCCTGTCATGAACACACAAATATTATGCCGTTAGTTAAATGATTGGGGTGAGAGAATAAGGAATACGACGAATAAGATGTTTAAGATGGGTATTAGTGTAACTACTAGAGCATGTTTACTGATCTTAAAGGAGATGTTCGGTATTAGCATATGTAGCAGAGTTGAATACAGCTGCCATCCAGATGGGATGCCATTTGAAACCGTAGTTAAATCTAGTAGTTGTTTTTCTTTTATGGGCGATTCTGCTAGAGTCACAGTGGCTTCTTTCTTTGCTTGAGCTCTCTTGCACTTGACCCTTTCACACCTTATTCCAGATAAAGGAAATAAATAAATGTGTCAAAATTTCATCACAAAAGTTCTTAAGGTAATAGGAAAGTAACGGAAGTTTCATACAAACAATAGATAGTGTTCTAACGAAAAAGGTGACAGGAGAAGTCCATCCAACTATGGCGACAATACTTTGGATAGGCATGGTTAAACGATACAATACCTCTAGGGCTCTAGGTTCATTTCTTTTTGTATAATTAAACGATGGTCAAAGTATAAGAAATAAAATAAATTTAGACGAAGGACTTTATAACTAAGATATGACTCATAAGTAAGACATGATATACATGTACACTGTGGTGTCCAATATTGAGTTTTTATTTTACACTTCGCATACCAGTGACGGATACTGATACGACGTACTAGTTTTGGATATTAATATGTCGTTAGCCATGTAAAATAGCCTGAAGTGTCATTGAAGTTAAACTCACAAATCAAGCTTGTAGCCTGAAACTGGTAACCACAATATCCTACATGACAGCAAACTAAAGAAAAATGCTGGCTCGGGAGCTAAAACTTATAGGACATGCAAATAATGTTAAGAGACTGAAGTGAGACCTACCATTCACCACCTAGAGGCTGAAAATTAGCATTGTCTCTAGCCTCTCCACTAGCAATTTGGCACGCACGCCATTCCTACAAGATCACAAATCGTAAATATTAGAAATCAGGCAAACAAACATAATGTACTAAAACAAAACGGTGTTTGATGTGTAACACGTAACACGTATCTCTATCTCTCTTTGTTTGTTCTTCTCTAACATCTCGTAGGCATTTTGAGGCTCATCTTCATCATCGTCATGCAACTCCTATTTAGTAGCTTTCCACTAATAAAATATTACAACATTGAATTGTTAGGTAGATGTACTTGGATACCAAGACAACCGCTCCCATCAGTTCATAAAAAATGAAATACCATATATTACCTTGTCCACTAGCTAGAGACCTTCTTATTGGACCTCATAGTTGGAGCGACTGCTAGCATACACACGAAAAACCATTAGACATGGTATAGTACCAAAGTAGAGGCTTATGTCACTTACGGTCCAGGGTCACGAATTTTAGGTTGTCCACAGAAACTGAACAATGAAAACCTAATGGCATGTATTCAAACGAAAATCAACTGCATTATAAGTGAGTCAAAATAGACTTTGAATATCACTATCAGTACATCAAACAATAATACCTTTTGATTGAGTTCTCGGCGCAGTCGTTGATGGGGCAACAACTGTCGTAGAGGCAGAAGAAGAGGACACAACCATTGTAGAGGCAGAGGAAGATGATGCAGATATTGTATAGGCAGAGGAAGAGAAAAAAAGTTGTTGACGGTGAAAAAAACTTTTTTTAGTGGAACAATGTTTGTTGCAGAAAAGGTAGAACCGACAATGCTGCGACCTCAGATTTTCCAGAAATAGTTACATCGGTGTCAACTTTCAGGTCTAGTAATGAACTGCTATAAGGGTTTACAAGGCCCTGACGAGATTTTGTTTGATCAGAAGAAGCAAGAGAAGGAGAATTTGGAGGAGCTAATCGAACATATATTTCAGTCGACTGGACATCATTATTGATAATGGCTCCTGATGCATTAGAACTATGATATATAACAGAATCCACAGGATTAACTATGACCGCACTGGCTTCTGGATATGGATTTGATACAGACGTATAATATTGCGTTTGTTGGGGATCATTAATCTGGTTTCCTACAACATTTGTGTAATAGTTAGTGTTGAGACTTGAGCAATAGTAGGTCCATAATAATCATAACCAGATACAGGATAAGAATAAGTGTATTGCTCCGTGTAAGGGAAAGCTTGAGCTGTTTCAGAATACTGCGTGTTTGGTGGATAAGCAGGTACTGGTGGCTCGTCAGGTGGAGGCGGAGGGATGGGTGCATTGTCTGGAGGAGGTGGAGCAATCCATCCATCGTCTGGAGGAGGTGGGATGGAAAATTCATCTCCAAGCACAGACGTCTGGTGCTCCACACATGGAGTTGGCTGAGCTACAAAGTCTTCTGAAGCAGAATACCCAGGATTTGATACATCTATAGATGTTTTGTCACCAGTGGTTTCATCGTCAACGTCCATGTCGACATCCATATCTACATCATCTCCAGCATCTGGCTTGTGTTCTGGAACAGACTCAGATGGATTTGCAGACTCTCTGGTTTCTTCCTTATCCGTTTCACCAATTTCAAAATGTTGAGTAGGAGATACGGATGATGAAATGTGTCTGACAACATCAGGTAAACTGCTCTCTAGCTCTCGACTAATCTCTTGTAATGAATCTAGTTCACCGGAGGAGGATGTTTAACATTAGATAATAACTCTTGATCCTCTCCATTGACTTCAGACACTACAACCATGTTTTGCCATGGCTTATTCTCATCTATACCTAGAGAGGTCTTAGACTCAACTTCACTGATCTGCTTAGATATACTATGCTGAGATATTTGATCATCAATGTCCCGTTCGATCCCTTTAGGTCTACCTTCAAAAAGCACCCAATATGGAAGTAAAGATGAACCATATGCCGAAAGTGATTTGAAATCAGAAAGTCTACTCTAAATTTCTGACATATACTTTGAAATCTTGTCATGTCCTTGTATGTGTCTGTACTTCTATCTGAAATAGATTAAAAATACGGGTACGAAGGATTAACACAGGATAAAATAGAACATAGTTCACGAGATAAAATTTTTAATAAATAATAGATAAAACTTACAAACAAAATCGTTAAATGCAAGGAAAGGTATAAGTGTTGAACTCTAAGGTGGAAAGGAAAATTTACCTTCTTAATGATTTCAATGTCTTCAAAAAATATTCCTCATAATCAACAAGACGAGGTGAAAGAGCTGCTTCATCATACTCATTAGCAATCAATTTGTGGTCTTCCTTGTCGTCACGGACTGTTGCGGTTGACCCTCTAGAACCTAAACAAGATAATATGATTGATCAGAACGCATAAAAGAAAAATAAATCTGTATGTGTCTTTTCACTATATACATTTATAATAGTGCTACCTCTTAATTCTGTAAGACTACCATTAGCAACTAAATTCAAAACTTTTTGGTCCTCGCCTTTGTTTTGTCCATTGCCGTTATCACCTTGAAGTCCATTGTCATACTTATGAGAATCGTTAACCAATTATTTTGTTGAATCAACAATAACAGTACATCTGAAGGCAAAGTGCTCTCAGTTCCCATGTGATTAGTACTACGCGGTTCTTCCTTTTCAACTTTTGTTTCTGCATTCTAAACCAAAGTGTCAGGTACTTCCCATGAAGTTTCCCCTGTTTCAGTGTTCCACTGAAAGTTTTCTCATAAGATACATAGAGAGAGAAACAGGAAGAGAGAGATAGAGTAGAAAGAGTGATTTCCATTAATGAGTTATGAGCTAAGAACTCATATATATATACAGTTGAAGTGTCGTTATAGAGAGAGAAAGTCGGTTGGATAACAACCTAACAAACTAACCAACACATCAAAAGACTATATAAGCACACTCGCACACTTTCTCTTTATCTTTATTTATACAAGTGATAGTCTCTCTTACACTCCCCCTTAAGCTGATGAGCAGAGAGAAATCAGATTGAAGAAGAACTAAAAACCATCAAAGACTTAAGAAGAGAGGTAAACAAAGGATTGGACAATCCCTTTGTAAACACATCTGCCAGCTGCATAGAAGAAGAGACAAATTCAAGTTTAAGAACCCCTGAAGCTACCAATTCTCTCACAAAATGGTAGTCTATCTCCACATGCTTTGTTCTAGCATGAAAAACAGGATTCAATGCAAGATTCTTAGCTCCCATATTATCACAGAAGAGCTCAAAGGATCCTGAGTGTGATATACCCAAATCATTAAGAATATATGAAATCCAAAGAAGTTCAGAAGAAGCAAAGGCCAAGGCTTTGTATTCTGCTTCTGTACTTGACCTGGCCACTGTAGGCTGCTTCTTAGAAGACCAAGCTATTAGAGTTGAGCCAAGGAAAACACAATAGCCTGAAGTCGACCTTCTGGTGTCTGGACACCCAGCCCAATCAGAGTCACTATAAGCTTTGAGAGAAGAAATATCTCCTGCACAAATTGGAATTCCAGAATCCAAAGTACCCTTGAGATACCTTAAAATCCTTTTAACCAATTGTAAGTGAGCATCAGTTGGAGAATGCATAAACTGAGCCACATAATTAACACCAAATGATATATCAGGCCTAGTCATTGTGAGATATTGTAACCCACCTACTAGACTTCTATATAGAGTGGGATCAGAGAGCACAATTCCATCATGAGCTGATAATCTTTTTCCAAATGGGATAGGTGTACTAATTGGCTTGGAATCCAAAAGATCAGCCTTTTGAAGAAGTTCTAAGGTATACTTCTGCTGAGTCAACAAGAGATCAGAATTAGGAAGAGTATTTACCTCAATTCCTAAGAAGTAATGAAGAGAACCTAAGTCCTTCATGGCAAATTCAAGACTCAAAGTGTCAATAAGAGCTTGAATAGCAGAAGATGATGATCCTGTTAATATGATGTCATCAACATATAGCAGAAGAACAAGAGTATCCACTCCCATGGTATACACAAACATGGAGTGATCTGTAGAACTTCTAAGAAACCCATATTGTTGAAGAAAATCAGAAAATCTTGTGTACCAAGCTCTAGGAGCTTGTTTTAAGCCATAGAGAGACTTGTGAAGATGACAAACCCAAGAAGGATTATCTGAAACAATAAACCCAGGTGGCTGCATCATGAATACATCTTCATCAAGCACTCCATGAAGAAAAGCATTGGATACATCCAACTGCTTAATCAACCATTTGTTTGTAACAGCCATTGTAAGGACCACTCTTATAGTAGAAGACTTAACCACTGGACTAAAAGTCTCAGAGTAGTCCAAACCATCTAGTTGATGAAACCCCTTAGCCACTAATCTGGCTTTGTACCTGTCTATACTCCCATCTGACTTCAATTTGGTCTTATAGACCCACTTACAACCCAAAATATTCATAGATGGAGTAGAAGGAACTAAAGACCAGGTTCCATTCTTTTGGAGAGCATCATATTCCTCTTGCATAGCTTGACACCAAGCTGGATTCTTAGAGGCTTGTTTATAAGTGGTGGGATCAGAAGGTATATCCAAGAGACTCACAAATGCTTGTGGTAATGGATGAGACACAGTGAAATGAGAAACAAAGTCTGGTAAGTACTTTGGTCTGTGCACACACACTTTGGATCGTGTGGTCATATTATGTATAGGCTGAATAACTGGTCCAGGAGCAGAATTAGAACTACTTTCTGTAGCATCAAAATGAGATGAGCTATTTGAACTACTGGAATGATTCCCTTGAGATGAGTCTGCTTGAAGTGAATTAGGAGCAGAAGCAACACTATTCCCTTGAGAGATTTGCTGAGAAGAAGAATCACTAGATGATGGTAATATTGGACTTCTAGATGTAATAGCTGAGGTGATGATAGGAAGTATCACTTGTGTAGAAGTTTCATTTGATGTGGTTGAACTTTGATCAATAGCAAATGGAAACAAATCCTCATCAAAGACCACATGTCTTGAGAAGTATACCCTGCCTGTAGTCATATTCAAACACTTATAGCCTTTATAAATTGAGCTATATCCCAAGAATACACACTTCACAGACTTTGGGCTCAATTTGTCTGTTCTAATAGCTCCTAAGTGTGGATAGCAGGCACATCCAAACACTTTGAGCATAGAAAAATCAGCAGTATGGCCAAATAGAACTTCATAAGGAGATTTACCATCTAAAACTTTTGTTGGTAGTCTATTTATGATGTAAGAAGCTGTATCAAAAGACTCAAACCAATATTCTTTTGGCACAGAAGATTGAAAAGCCAAAGTATTTCCCATCTCAGTAATCTGCCTATTCTATCTCTCAGCTCTCCCATTCTGCTGAGGTGTATAGGGACAAGAACACCTCAAAGAGATTCCATTAGCATCTAAAAACTTCTTAAAATCTCCTTTAGAGAGTTCAGGAGCCCCATCTGTTTGAAATACTTTAATAGAAGCCGAAAGAAGCTTCTCAAATGTCAATTTGAATTGCTTAAAGCAATTTAGACTGTCAGACTTAAGTTTCATAGGATAAATCCAAAAGTATCTGCTATAATCATCCACAAACAATATATAGTATCTTGCTTCTGAGATAGATGTAACAGGTGAAGGTCCCCAAATGTCACAGTGAATCATATGAAGTGGAGAAGGTGTGATACTAAAAGAGAGCTCAAAGGGTTGAGATTTGCTCTTACCCAGCTGACATGGTTCACACACTCCTAATGACTCAGAAGAATCAAGACTAATAAGAGCTGACTTATTTAGAGATTCAAGGATACTTTTTGAAGTATGTCCAAGTCTCTTATGCCATAGGCCTAAAGAACCATTGACACTTGACACATAAGCTTCTTCATGAGAGATAATAGTGTCAAATTCTATAGGATATAGGTCATTTAACATAGGACCAGCAGTTAAGATTGTCTGAGTAGCTAGGTCCTTGACATCATATCCCCATGGAAAGAACTCCACTGAACATTGATTATCCCTAGTGAACTTAGAAACAGATAGGAGATTCTTTCTCAATTCAGGTACTACCAAAGTATTTTTCAGCCAAAACTCATGAGAGTTGGACTGAATTTGTACATCTCCTGAACTAGTAATAGGAATAGATCGACCACTACCCACTAGAACAGATTGAGAACCTAAATAAGGTTGAGAAGAAGCTAGTACCTTAGCATCATTGGTCATATGGATAGAAGCTCCTGAGTCAGCTAACCAAGCACCTCCTGATGTATAATCACTTTTCATAGAAGCAGTAAAACATTCTTCAACAATAACTATATTACATTCTTCTTGTTTATTTTCATCAAACATAGTATCTTCTGAAATATGTAAGCCAGCAAATGCTTGAGGATGAGCATATTTATCAGGTTCATATCGAAATCTACACTTATAAGCTTGATGACCCCATTTCCTACAGATTCCACATGGAATGCTCGAAAAATCAAAGTTAACTGCCTTCTGGTTATGGAGATTCTGGTTTGAATTTGTGTTAGAATATGAATTTGTGTTTGAATTTCGATTTGTGTTTGAATATACATTTGTGTTTGAATTTGAAGTTGTGTTTGAATTTGAACTAGAATTTGATCCTGAATTTTGTGTTTTAACACGAGAATCATTTGATTTTGAAGTATTTGTGTTTGAATATTGTCTTGAAGGCTGATTATGATTGAATTTTGAGCCAGACTGACTAGATCTATACGAATTTGTGTTTGAATATGAATTAGGTTTCTTACCTTGAGAGGTTCTGACATAATATGCTAGTTGATCATCTTGATCTTGGCTCAAAAGCCATTGTTCATGATGAAGGAGCTTAGATCTAAGCTCAGGAAGAGTAATATTATCTGTTCTATTATTGATTGTGATTATAAACTGATTGAATTCTTTGCCTAAACCAGACAATATGATTCGAATCATTTCTTTATCAGAAACTCTATCTCTAACAGCAGTTAATGAATCAACAAGAGATTTGAGTTTACGAAGATACTCACTTACAGATGCAGATCCTCTCTTTGTATTTTGAAGTTGTCGACGAAGAAGATCTTGCTTAGCCTCAAATTCTTCAATATAAACTGTTTCTAAGTAGCTCCAAATCTCTCGAGAAGTTTGAAGACCTAAGACATCTGCTGAAATTGACTTCGAAAAAGTTGCTTTCAAACAAGATTTAACAAAATTATCTTGTTTTCTCCAATTGATATAGTCAGGATTAGATAAACTTCTTCCTTCTGAATCAGTGATCGAAACCTCTGGTTTACTCATAGATCCATCAACATAGCAGTATAGATCATTACTAATGAGAATTGCTTCAAATTGATCTTTCCAGACCAAAAAATTCGATTCATCAAGTTTATCTGAGATATAATTTATGATATTTAGAGTTGGAGAATGAGATTTTGAGATTGATGAAGACGAATTTGACCGATCTGAACTTTCTGACTCCATTGATGAAGCTCGAATTTGAGAAATTTTCTTAACCTAGATGCTCTGATACCATGAAAGTTTTCTCATAAGATACATAGAGAGAGAAACAGGAAGAGAGAGATAGAGTAGAAAGAGTGATTTCCATTAATGAGTTATGAGCTAAGAACTCATATATATATACAGTTGAAGTGTCGTTATAGAGAGAGAAAGTCGGTTGGATAACAACCTAACAAACTAACCAACACATAAAAAGACTATATAAGCACACTCACACACTTTCTCTTTATCTTTATTTATACAAGTGATAGTCTCTCTTACATCCACTAATAATATTGGTTACTCTCTTCATGCATTACTACTTTCCGAACAGAAGTTATATCCCCACTTATTTGAATTCCTGAATTCCCTGTATCGGTACTTGTGTTGTCTTTGCGTCGCTAAGGGCATCTCCTGGTGCAGTAAAATCACTTATCTTAAATTCCATACTGTCCAAGTCCTTTGGTGCCTCCAGTGATGCAAATGCCTTTTCCAAGTCCTCTTTGTTTACTTGATCAGCAGTAGAGCTATCTGCTATGTCTTCCAAAATTTTCACATTCCATACCAGCACGCTCTTCAACCTACCCAAAACATAATCTCAGTTAAATCGACATGTGCAGGTACCTAAGAAGATTGATAAGATATTGTTTGCTAATGTTAATTGAACTCAAGCATGTCGGCAAACACAAAACCTATCAAATAGTTAATAACCACACAAGCAAAAGGATATAAACCCAATCAATTAGACAATTACCTTGCCATTTTGTTCAATTGAAGAATTATCTGAATCGTGCTTGAGCTTCTTATGTTCCTCCTTATTCACATCATCATCACTGTATTGCTCAAGTAACATCAAAGGATCAATACATCAACAACGCAGATGTCATTAGATATTAAGCACTATCTATTAATCAACGTGAACAGCTAAAGAGAGTATTGGCCGTTAAGGCCGACTGTAACTATTCATCATGCGCACTTAATGCCTACTTGAGGTGGACAACCTGAACACAATGAAGAAAAGGGGTTAGAAGGCTTAAACCAAAAAAACAAGAGACATACGAACCGAGAATGAAACATTTATCCTGCCGGAAACTTCAGAAGGATGCTGCATAAACGGCTTATCAGGTTAGGAGTCATTCAATATTTAACTTTGGTGAGGCGCAACTTGATCTGACAATTGAATGTTTCCTAGCCCTCAACCATCTTACCATCTGAAATTCAAATTCTTGGGAGCAAACAATATTTCATATATTTCAAAATTCCACCAAAATAATGTTCTGCAGGCATGTCTTCTCTACATATTCCTTTCAAGCAAAAATAACGGAACCCACCTGAAGGAGATTCTGAATAAGTGACTCCAGCACGATTCAAACTCTCATCAACTTCGTCATTTATAGAGCTTCCCAATTCTCCTATGAAAGATAGAAGAATTATTCACATTGAAATGCAACTTTCATTAACTGTGATGCCTCAATTACAGATTTCTTAATCCGCGTGCTTCAAAAAAAAAAGAGAAAAGTGGTACATCAGGAAAACTATATCTACAAATAAAAAACTATCGTGGAACTGTAACTGTGGTTCTGTTCCCTTTATAGACCCTTTGTCTCACCTAAAATCATATTTTTCTGAAGGAGGAAATAATTATTAAGGTGAACTTATGTATATTTAAAAATTTATTACAACCCGAGAACACTATGAACTAATTTTTTTTCTGTAACGACAAGATAAGAAATTGGTAATTCGATTAACAGAAAGATTTTTTGTGCTCTCTTGAATTAACTCTTAAATGTTGGGTAAAATATACACACTTACCTTTTTGTAAATTGAAACAAAAAAAAAAAAAGATTTTTTACTGTTTTGCACTAATTTAAGCTAAAGATAACCAAATCGTTTGCATAAGACAATAAATCAATAAGAAGATGGAATGAGCGTTCTTCTGAAAACATAAAGAAGATTTAAATTACACAAGTTTTTAACTTTGAATTGAGAAACACCTAAACACCAAATTATATGCGTGGAAACGAAACAAACTCTATAGGTAAAGATGAATCAACTCAAATTATTGAATTAGATTGATTACCAGAGAGTTTCGCGAAGAGGTCTAACTTTACTCTTCGAGACGCGCCTTGTGCTGCCAAAAGCCGCTCCTTTCTCTTTCCCATCAAAATCGAGAACAAGAGAGAGAGACTGTGAAAGAGCTAAAACCTGATACTCGACTTGCTTACTCACGAAAACGGTACTCAAATTGCAGTAATTAAACCTAAAGTTGGATGAGATCTCTCAGTCATGGATACAAAGTGATATGGGAGATGTGCGACGGAGAGGGAAGGAAGGAGATGTGTTTCTAGGGTTTTTAATTGTTTGTTTTTTTATTTAAAAAGGGAAAATTACTAAAACCCCCGGTGTTCATAAATGCTCTTCACATAAATCCCCACCTTTATTTTATAATTACTAAACCCCCCCGTATTCCATCACATTTAATGGATTTACGCCGTTGGCGAGAGTGGATTTACGGAAAAGCCTTTCTTAGACCAAATAGTTGGGGCGCCTTCGAGCAAAATCGTATGGGCGCTTATAACCCCGACCCTCTCTCCCAGCAGCTTCTAAGGAGTTCCAAATCGATTTTTCCCCAACCTCCATGTTGAACTCCCCAAAGCGATGGTGAATGCAACTCTCTCCCTCTCTCTAACGATTTGGAGCTAGGGTTTCTGTCTCACTCTCTCTAACAATAGAAAATCAGGAAGTCAATAAGGTGTACTGTCTCTCTCTAACGATTTTGAGCTAGGGTTTCTCCAGGTACTCTCTCTCTTCACTCCATTCAAACTACTAGGTTATGTCTGAAATTGATGTAAGTACGAGCTAGGGTTTATCGAACTTAGAAACCTTCTGTTGTCATCAAACCTTATAGAGGCAAGGCATTGGTAAATTTCGTTCACTTCTTTTTCTTCCTATTTTAATGTTATTATTCAGTTACTGAAATTCATAGTAATCGTGTTCTCTCTATGAGATTCTATCTATACTTGCCTTAAACACCAGGAACACAATAGTCACTCGAAAATATAGGCACATGTTCTAAGGTAGCATAAGAAACCCGAAAATAAATTATAGGAAAAAAGCAATATATCACACAGTAGCACAAGAGTTACTTGTTTCGGTTGTAAAACCTTACTCCAAGGTGAACAATGGTCAGATGAATATATGAAATAAGATTATATAGGGGATTCTCAAGAGCTTTCTTATCGAAATCCTAACACTCTGTGCCTCTAGTTTGTATCTCTAAAACCATAAAACTGAAGTTTCCCTATATAGTACTGTTTTTATTGTTCTAATTAGTTGTTGGTCAGTTTTTGTGCCATACTGATGACTACGTGCCCGATCATATAAGCTATGTTGTCCCTGTTAGTATGTTTATGGTCATTTGTCTGTTCCTTTCTCCATAGGCTATATTGATTTCTTTGTAATTGACAATAACGTTCCTTACGAATATGCTGGAATTTTTATGCTCGAGACAAGAATAAAATGGAAGAAACTTATAGCTCTCTTTGCTTAACTTATATTTTAGAGGGTGTCATTTTTTAGATGAGTCAATAGTATTGCTTTAGGTTATAAGCAAGAACCATTGTCTGAGCGAAGATACTATCTTGGCCCTTCATTTTGATCTTGTCCCTTCATTTCGAAAACCTGTTGTAAAATGTAAATCTGTTAGTAAAGGTGGCGTTATGCTAGTAAAACGTAAGGGGGGCAAGAAAGTAATATTTAAAATATTAAAGTTAAACTTAAATCTGACGGAATATGGGGGTTTTAGTAATTATAAAATAAAGGTGGGGATTTATGTAAAGAGCATTTAAAAACTCGGGGGTTTCAGTTTCTCCTTATTTAAGATCAGCGGTCCAGTTTATTTATCTTGAGGATGGCGCAATGAATACGACACATTCTGAGGACTGAAATTGAAACTTAAAAAGCTCACCAAGTTCAAACTCTGTTCCTTGCTAGCCGAAACGTCAAACCTGACGGTCCAAAGTCACCTGAAATGCTCGTACGTCACTTTTTATTTGCTCAATAGGCTGGACTAAGGGTGGAAACCGACCACACGGGTAGTTTGGTCACTTGCTCTTCCGGACAAATTGAGCGGACACTTGACAACATTTGGTTGTTTGATTGTTTGTTGCCCGCCCGAGCCCGTCTAAATTATCAAGCAATCCAAGTACCAGACCGGGCGGACTCGGGCACAATGTTTATTTTTTTGTTTGAGTGCCCATAAAAAATCCTTATTAAGATTTCACCGAAGCAAAGCTTATAAACCTACCCCAACCAAGAGTGTTTTATCCCTCAACTCTTTTATAAGAAACCTCAATCACTTTTTCCTTTATCACTAGTGATGTGAGATTAAACTGTAGAGATCAAAACTTATTTGTGACGATAACATAGTCCTACATTGTGAACTCTTTAAGACGAAAGAAATACAAAATTTTATAAATAAGAAACGTAGTCACTCCATGTGCATGCGTGTAAGTGTGTAATCTAAATGCTACCTATACTAATTGATTAGAATTTTCTATATACGATTAAAATGCCTAAGTAAGTCGAAAATATCAATCGATTGATCTTATTGGTCAGACTCGGACGGAAGGCCGGTTAGAGCCTTTTGTCCGTGCTCGTCCGACTAAACTTACCGGCCAGGACGGGTAGTGTTTGTCTCAGACACCGGACGCTCACTGACACATCGGGTGGATCCGGGCTTGCCAGCCTTTTTCCCACCCCTAGGTTGGACCAATTGTTTCACCAAAGTGACTAGTGTAAACAAGGTGTAAATAAAACTAATAAAGATTAGCATTGACCAATCGGAATAATCCAGATTTACCCCTAACCGACTACAGACTTTCCAGCCAAATATTATTATTTTTTGTGACTTGGAGAGCAAGAAAGCAATATAAAATAGTAAATCACAAGAAATAATCCCCTGCTAATTCTCTAACAAATTGCCTTTATAACGACGATGAATCCATCATTTACTATTTTTTCTTTTTTTGTTCTTTTAGGGTTTTAGAACAATTGCTCCATCCATTTTATTGATCAGAGATGTCTTGTATGTCATTTACATCAACAATTGCTTATGTTCCTCAATCATCCTTCCTCAACAGAGTTACAGGTTTATATATCTCCTTCTCTCTCATGCTGGTTCAAGATTGTGATTGATCTTCTAAGAACGAGTATCCATTTCCAATATAAAATATCATTGGCTTCTCTAATATTATATTCGGTTTTACAATTGTTTTTTTTTTGTTATAATCATAATATTATTTTTTTGTAGAAAAGAAATCAAATCTTTTTTTGTATAGTATGACCTTTAAGGTGGTATTTATTGTCTTTAGGGTTTACTAGTTTCTCTACTGTAGTTTCTTGGTAATTATGAACATATTCTATCCTTACGATGTATCCAAGTCATTTCATATATGATGTCAATTGTACTATTTTTTTTTCTTTTGAATATTGACTACAATGGCCATTACAAAGGCATTGATACATTGATGTGATAAGCACGATAACTGTCGAATTACTAGTGGACTAAAGCCCGATGGAACTTGGGACCTCCGCATTGCAAAGTAGATGCACTTACCAATTGGGCTTCCAGTTGTTGGCATGTCTACTGTATTATTGTAATTCAGTATTTGAAAGAAAAACACAATTTCAATTCATTCTTAATGACGTTTTTGAAATTATGTTATTCCCTAGGGCGATTGACCGTCAAGAAATCTCTAGTGTCATTTGGAAGCCAAAGGTTCATTATCCGTGGTGCTCGATTGGCTATGCGATGTAGTTCTTTGGTGAGTCGATTATTTTTATATCTCTATTTCTCTTATCAAATGAAGAAGTTGTCAATTTTTGGTGAGAACATATAACTATTAAATTGGAGGTTGCGTATTATATGGTTAAAATTTTAGAAATAGAAAAAGAATACTTAGATCAACTAATTTTATTGCCTACATTGCACTTTTGGATTTAGAGTTGCAATAAAGCATATGTCGTCGGGCGTCGGCAGGTGCTCATTACAAGTAGAGGATGAAAAAGAAGAGAGAAAGAAGAAGAAGTAAAAAACAAGAAAGAGGTTTAGGAGTGAGAGATTCGGGGTCAATTAGAGGAGGGCTAATATGGTAAAAAGAAGTGACCAGTAACGGAGTTTAGAAGAAACCGCAAGGAAAAAATCAAACTGAGAATATGACAAACTAGAGGGTCAGATATGAATATACCCGTGATAAAGTTCAACCAGAATAATTAGGAGATGAGTTGAAACTTGTAAACATAATCAAACATTATAGAAAAATGGGATCCAAAAGCATGAATTAGAATCATCAACCAGCATTTTCAGGTCAACGTCCCACCCCTATTAAGGCGGCCGGAGATGGCCATTTAATTTCCAGCGTGCACTGATTCTTTTTGTCTCGCAATTAGTTTTGAAATTGAAAATTTATTTGACATGAAACTCATTCCCAACATGATCGAATGATCATAAAGATGTCGTGACACGTCTGAATTTGAAAATGAGGGGTGCCATATCCAAATTTGAAAATTAGTGTGCAAGCATTTCCAACGCAAAAAAAAAGTTCTATATTAGTCTTGTGTGTCAAGTTTCAAATGTAATCATCAATCCTATGTGGTAGTGTTAACAAAAAAAATCCTATGTGGTAGAATGTAGATCTCCAGTTTCTCTGTATCTCCCATGCAAATCTCTTACAATGCAAAAAAAAAAGGACACTAAAATTTGATTTCTATTGGTCTGTATTTTACACTAGATTAGTTAGACAAATAGATACATCTCAATAGATACCTCTATCTAACTTTGGCCACATCATCTTAAATATCCAAATTGACTTTGGTGTTAGAAAAAATTACCAAGGAACTCAAATTAGATATGGAACTCAGAATTTCATTGGTGGAAGGCTTTCTAGCATTGTACAGCTCAGCATATATATACAGCTGCTTTAGCTTATCCATTTCTCTCTCTTTATGTATGCAGATGGATGCTTGTACTTTGAAAAGCATAATCCAATGCAAACCCATCCTCACAACTCCAAAGCAAGTTCTTGAATTCACACTAATATGCAATTCTTCAAGAAATTAATATTTTTATTTAGTTTTATTTGAATATTAAACCAATTTTGATGACTAAGTTAGTGAGCAGAATATCAAGGAGAAAGCTGGTTTTGGAGTCAATTGGTTTCACTGCATTATCTGTTCACCCTGCTCTTGCTGCTTCAACAATACCTGATACAACTCAACCTCAACTACTTAGGTAAGCTGCTCTTGTATTATTTTCCTTTTGCTCTTAAAACCCTAAAATTAAATTCCCACTAGGAAACCAGTTTGATTGATAAATGGGGTTCTGAATTTGAAGCATACAGGTCTCAGAAGAAGGCCAATGGATTGATTATTCAAGGTAAAAAATTACAAATCTTTTTTTTTCTTGAAATGATGATTATTACTATGTGAGATAACTATACAACATGGATACTCCTTGTTAGTAATTTTTGCATGTCTCTTTATTGAGTAATGTTAGATATTGAATGTAGGTTGATTATGCGAATTTGCAAAAAATCGTTAATAGGAGCATAAACTACGATGTGTCGTTTATGTGCGGCATAGCATTGGTCGGTCCATACATATAGTTATGTGTATGCTATAGTGGTGGTGCTATTGTGAGACTTGTTAGTTGTATCATGTAAGAGCGCTCAACCAGGGGCGGAGCCAGGATCCAAACCTAGGTCTGGCTAGCTTGGAAAACATGGACTAGGTCAAAAGAACCAAAATGAGCTGTTTATAAACATTGATACATAAGCCAAGAGAGATAGCATTGACCTCCCGCCCTTAACGGAGTATAAGGTCCTTTCCTAAGCCAAATGTATCCTTACGGTAGCCGTTAGGGGAAGGATAAGCTTTACCGGGACAACGTCCTATCAACTGATTCCTCTTATTATATAGATGTGTGCGTGGAGTGGACAATTGTGCCCTCGTTTTGGCCTTTTTCAACTCAAATGTATCTAACACCTCATACTTGTTTCCATGTTAATTTCTACCTAGAAGATGTTGTTGAGGGAGAAGGGAGAGAAGCTCATGAAGGAGACTTAGTTGAAGTTAATTACGTTTGTCGACGTTCAAATGGATATTTTGTTCATAGGTAAGAGTGTTGTTACATCATTTTCTTTCTTTCTGTATTGTATGTGGAATTCTGCAGTGTGAATAGTTCAAAATGTTTATTTTGTTCTACCTTTCTAATTATGGCAGTACTGTCGATCAATTCAATGGAGAAAGCGAGCCTGTGATTCTTCCTCTTGATGAAAAGAAGGTCGGTTATGTTATCTTCATATCTTATATTTCTTGACATAGAGAGTATCGAACTATCAAATACCGATAAAAATCCATTGACTGAGTTATGCTTTTAACAGATTATAAAGGGCTTGAAGGAAGTCTTGATTGGCATGAAGGCTGGAGGTAAAATCTTTACTTCCAAAAAAACCTATTCGCATCTGCTGTTGCAAAAATTATTCGCGTCATTTAATTTGGACTAGAGAATTTGCAGGGAAAAGAAGAGCGCTGATACCTCCTTCGGTCGGATACATTAATGAAAGTCTGCAACCTGTTCCAGATGAGGTTTTTTCCCTTTTTCTTCAACTAATTGCTTATGTGAACGGATCATTTATTTTGTTAGAGTGATAGACAGATTCATATATAAGACTACCATTTCCAATAAAAATCCATTGACATGCCCTTCTATATTGTTGATTTCAGTTTGGACCTAGACGAAGCCTTCTATCTCACGTGAAGGAGTCATTAATTTTCGAAGTACAACTCTTGAAGATTTTGTGAACTTTATACATTAAAGTTTATGTTGAAAGATTAGTCTTTGTATTTCTTCGGTGTATGTATTTTAGGATGTCATGAAAGAACAGATTTTACTTTCATGTATAAATATAACAATAGCAATATATTTGTTCTATTGCTTTCACAATTCACGTTTTATTCCAGGTGTTGTACTAAGTTGATTTCATATTATGAGAACATATCTTGCTGAGACTGCAAGAGAACGAGCGCTCGCGCACGCAGACACGCACGTGCAACCGCACAGGCTCCAAGAGATGAGCGCGGAATCTGGGGCTGAAGGGTTTATTGAAAAATATTGGTCGCACATGTATCTTCTCCGAGTTACAATGTCCATTGGTTTTTTTTTTTTTCCGATTGGCAAAAGGGTTTATTGAAAAATATTAGTTCGATTAGCAGGCGGACCACTGGGCGAGGGTCAGGCAGATACTCCTGCCTTAGGGAGTCCAAGGACGCATTCGGGTGCCCTCACCCCCTAACAGAACAGGTCTTGCCCTCTCTCAACCCGTAAAAACCATTTCAAAATACTGCATCAAAATGGTGTTATTAGTTTTCTTCTAGATATCCTCATCATAAACAAAATGCTGCATCAAAATGGTGTTATTCTAGTTTTCTTCTAGATATCCTCATCACAAACAAGGTTACATATATATAAACTAGAAAAAGAGATCAGACATTAACATCATAAAAGGAAGGATGTGATAAGAAAAACATTGAATTAGGTTAATCTCTTTCACTTTCATTATTTTAACACTTGAACCTCCTATAGAGCATTCAGAATAAATGAAAAACAAAATTTACCCATGTCCTGCCATGGCATATAGTTACCAAAAGTGAAATTCCCTAAGCTCGGAGAAACTTACATTTGTCAAAGATTAATCCTCCTAGGAGGAACTATATGTAGACATGGCCCCTGTATCTTGTGCCACACTTGTGTCTTGGATAAAACAAGTATGAGAATTACAAATATATCAAAAACCTTGGTGAAGAGAGGAAGTGAAAAAGTCCAAATGTCCAAATTTGGCAAGTAGCTATCACCTCCATCTTATCCCAATTCTATAATGGGTTACATAAACAACACTAGTTTATAAGTGATGCAACATCCCACGCCAATTTGCCCAATTCAATATGATTCAGGGTTTTCTCTATTCATGAGTCTGCCTCTATACCACTCACCCTGGGCTTCCCACTTAATCAGTCCAGATACTAACCCACCCGAAAAAATATTACTGAATATATATATATATCTTCCCATAATTTACCTTATAATTCAGGTCTAGAAGTTCCTCCTAAGGATGGAGGTAGTAAGTGAAATGGGAATGACACGTGTACTTCCTAAAGTTCGTATATGAGGTAAATCTATGTTGATACGTTATCTGTTTCTAACCACTCATGATTATTCTAAACGTCCATTTTTCCAAACGATATTTTTTTGGATTATTGTAGAGTTGTGGATTGTATTAAGAGAAATCCTATAATTTTTGTTTCAAGTTTCTACCCTACGTAAAAAGAGATATGACTCTACAACATTGATCATGAATGATGCAAGTTAAAGAAAAGAATTATACACCACCTTGGAAGAAGTTTCTGCCGATTGTGAGGACTTCTTGCATAATTGTGATAGAAACGCTTGTCTCCTCCACTTTCCCAGTACTGTCAAGATGAAACGCATAGAAATAGATGTTTATCCCTCACCCAATTCAAAATTTCAAGTAGATTTTCAAAACATCTGAATTCAGTAAGTCTGAAATTCCTATAATTTCATATGCATAAATTGCAAGAATCAACTATGAAACAAAAGTAACCACTCTACTGCAAATGTTATCAAAATACCTTTTGCGTCTTTCACTCTACAAGGATTTAGCTCTTTCTGAGCATTTTCTGCCTTGCTAACCTTCATAAAATGCACACCAACGATTCATAACTAAAGAGGCAAATGAAATCTCCATTTGACAAGAAGTAGTTACATTTGACAAAGACACTTTGAACTATGAAATCAACACAATACCTCCTTTGGTAGCAACACTTATTAGAAAGGGTTATTTCCCAAATAGCCCCAACTTTGTGACCGGTTTCCTGCCTAACCCCCTACTTTAGAAAAAAATACCCAGATGGCCCCTTTTTCAGATTCCGTTATAACACCGTTAACTAGTCATCACCTCTCTCATCCAACTCATCGCCTCTCTCTGCCACCTCATCTTCTCGCCACCTCATCATCTTCACCGGCGAAGGTCGCCAGCCGACCAATTTTTCGGCCCGCGACCTTCAAACATTAAAAAAAAAAATATTTGTTTCGCTCAACCGACTCCCAAGAAAACAAGAAGTCTGAGAAAGATACAACTATGAAATTCTAGTTGGAAAAGCCCGTGAATAACTTAATGTCCGACCTCTATTATTACTTGCTCAACCGAACTAAAACTATCTTTAAATATCCTTCTGTTTCGCTCCTTCCGCAACGCGGATGGGACAAGATAATGTCACATTTGAAGCGCCTAACTTAGACTAGTTAGTTCGTTTCGCATATTATTTATAATAATTTATGTACTTTTCTTGTTAGGTGGCTTACATGGATCTAGACACGTAAGTCAGAATAAAAAGGGCAAACTATCACTTTCATCTCATGCGACCCAACCGATAACTCAAGGTATTTTGGTCATTATGTACCAGGGATAATTTGGCCATTTTGATCAAAATAAATGGTCGAGTGAAAAGTAGAGTCCATGGTGAACCCGACGGCGAAAACAGAAGTCGACTTGGAGTTCGGAGGAGCAAGTTATCGAGGAAAGAAGGCGAGGGGTATTTTGTTTCTTCCAAGATATTAAAGATGTATAGACAATGACGAAGACACCCCTTGGTCTCTAGATGAAATCATCAAATTCCAAACCCAAAACATAGAATTGAAAGAAGAAGAACAAGGAAGGTTTTGTGAGCACCCCCTAAGAAGGCCATGTCAAGAGTTTCAAATAGAAGATATATTAAGTCTTTGAGAAAGAAATCAGGGGGAGTTTGGAAAAAGAGTTCTAGGGTTTGAATTTCTTGGAGGGAAAGAGAGAGGGAATGGAAGAGAGTTCTCAACCTAGCTTTGGTCCGCGTCACACTTGGACGATCAGAGCTAGCCCGGAACGACACACACCGTGAGTTGTTCTTCTCGGCTCAGGGAAACACTCAATAGTAGCTCTGGAAGCTTCAACAATACTTGGGGCTAGCTCGGTTCTTCATTTCTTGTACCCGGAAAAGTCATTCCCTTGTCGGAATGAAATTTCTGTTTCCGTTTTATGTCCTCGCAAATCAGCTTATGAATTTTCTAGACTTGCTTTTCGTAGTCTATAATCTCTTCGTAAGTGCCCAGATTTTTTCAGTCGATCTACCCACAACTATGCTCTGCTACCAAATGTTGATGATTGCAACGCTCAAAAGATTATAATTGCACAAAAGTAACAATAAAAGCTGTGAGATAGAAGAACTTAATCAAGAGAAGAAGCAGAGTAAGAAGATAGCTGACTAAACTGAATTACCAGATTCTATGGGCACTCACCTCCTGCGTGTGAAACTCACGTGTATGTTTAAGTGTTAGTTACAGTCAGTTAGTCACTAAACTAATTGTGGTTTAGTTAGTTAATCTGTAGCTAGCTTACTCATCCTTTCTCTCTCTAGAATATCATTGTAAATCTATAAGTAGAAGATTGGATTGTAATAAGACTAAGAAAGTTATCAAATTGATTAACTTCCGTTTACATGGTATCAGAGTCCTAATAGTGATCTTCAACTCCAAAATCAATAAGTTTGAAAACCTAATTGGGACGAAATACAAATAGTGAAAGAAGTTAAAATCTTCTGCAAATCAACGAATCAGAATTTTAATCTTCTCCTCTTTTCGATAGCAAGAATTCGATCGTCCGTGTGAAAGAACCAGAGACGAAATCATAACTATTCTCGATCTTCTGTGTGCAAGAACCAGAGACGCAAATCATCTTCCTTCTCAATCTTCTGTGTGAAAGAACCAGAGACGAGATAAATCATCAATGGAAATTCATCCACATCAAGGTATGAATACTAATCCAAATCAAATTACTCACAATGCAAATATTACTAGTCTAATTTCCAGTAGGTTAGATGGATCAAATTTTCTAATATGGAAAGATCAAATTGAGAATGCCCTAATAGGAAATGACCTAGTCTGTTATATTGATGGTACTTATCAAGAACCACCACAAATTACTGTAATTGAAGGTAGAGATGTAGTCAATCCAAACTATCTTCAATGGAGAAAGAATGATAGTTTTGTTAAGGCCTGTATTAAAGCCACCATTGATCAATCAATAGCTTCTGATGTATTGGGGCTAAAAACAGCTAGAGAAATATGGCAATACCTAGAAATGATCTATCTTCAAGATTTTGAAGCAAAGAAATCGACCCTAAGAAACAAACTTCAAAATATTAAGAAAGGGTCATTATCAATTTCTGAGTATCTAAGTAAGATCAAGAACATTGCTGACTCTCTAGTAGCAGTAAATGATAGAGTCAATGATTTGAAATTGTCAAGAATTGCTCTTCAAGGATTAGGAAGAGAATTCTCTCAATTTGTTATAGCTGTCCAAAATAGAGATGGAGCTCTCAACTTTACTGAACTAAGAAGTAGGTTGATCCATCATGAGCAATGGCTAAAGGAACAGGAATCAAGTGATGACAATGAAGCTTTCTTTGTAAAGAAATACCAAAACAAGAATGTTATGAGATCACCATTCCAAAATCAAAGATTGGTAGGTCAAAATCAGACTTTAGAAGGAAATCAAACAAGAAATTTTAACAGACAGGCTATCAGATCAAACACAAATCAAACAAGAAATAACTTCTTTGATTTCACCACTGTCCCATGTGGTATTTGCTACAAATGGGGACATACAGCAAGGCAATGCAGACTAAGATTCAAGGACTTTTTAGAACCTTCCTCAAGTAAACCCCTTGTGAGAAATTTTGCAAACTTACATTTGCAAGAAATTGAAGAAGAAGAAGAAGAAGATGAGGACTGTGATTTTGCAGACCAGATCATAGAAGAAGAGGAACAAGCACATTTCAATGTTGAAGAAGAAGCACATCTCTCATCTTCCTGCACCAAAGATAAAAAGTGGATTGCAGACACTGGAGCAACAAGTCATATGACCCATTCAAAAGGGAACTTAAGAGACAGTACCCCTTATCAAGGTACAAATGGAGTTCTCATTGGAAATGGAAAATCAATGAACATTGATAGCACAGGGAAAGCAACTGTCATAGCTGGCACATCTCACTTTGAGCTGAAAAAGGTACTTCATGTACCATCTATTCAAAAGAATCTCTTGTCTATTTCTATGTTTACCAAAGAAAACTTTTGTAGTGTAGAGTTCCTACCATGGGGTTTTCTGATTAGAGACCTATGGTCAAAGGAAATACTAGTTGATGGACCTATGATCAATAACCTTTACAACATTGACTTTACCATCAGTCCTCATAGTGTACACCAAGACCAAGATGAAGAAGCATACTCTGTTAGTGCTTCTGCCAAAACTTGGCATTATAGGCTCGGGCATCCATCAAGAGAGATTGTCCTAGACTTAGAAAAGAAGAAAGAGATAAAATTAACCTCAAGAGACTTCCCTTCTGTTTACTCTTCATGTCAATTAGGCAAAAGTCATAGATTACCATTTGTTCAATCTGAAAGTGTATCCACTGTTCCTCTTCAATTAATCCACTGTGACATATGGGGACCTGCACCTGTCACTACACAAACAGGTATAAGGTATTATATCTTGTTCATGGATGACTTCAGCAGGTTTGTGTGGATATATCCCATGAAAGCAAGGTCAGATAGTCTAAATTGCTTCCTTCACTTGCAAAGACACTATGAAAAACTATTCTCAACTTCTATCTAGTGCCTTCAAGGAGATGGTGCACCTGAACTAGCAAAAGGAGATTTTAGAGAATACTTAAACAAAAATGGCATTTTGTTTAGAAGTTCTTGCCCTTATACTCCTGAACAAAATGGGAAGGCTGAGAGGAAGAATAGGCATGTCACATCCATAGGCAATACCTTGCTCATCCAAGCTTCAATGCCCAAGCAGTTTTGGTTTCATGCTTTTGATGCTGCAGCCTATATCATCAACAGGACACCTACTAAGGTACTTTCTAACAAAACTTCATATGAAATGTTGTTTCATAAGACTCCTGACTACTCCATGATAAAGGTCTTTGGCTCATTGTGTTATCCTTATCTTGGAGACAATAAAAAGGACAAATTGAGTCCTAGGTCAGCTAGGTGTACTTTCATTGGGTACAGTCCAACCCATAAAGGATACAAATGCCTTGACCTGTCTACTCAGAAAGTCTACATTTCTAGACATGTTATATTTGATGAATGCTCTTTTCCCTTTGCTGAAAAGCCATTAACCATTTCTTCACCTACTAAGGAGCATCTATCTACCTATCAAGTATTACCCTTACCCTCTCTGGCTCCTAGTCCACTATAATCAATTCCACCCTATCACACAGATTTCTCCACTTCTGATCAGGAGATTTCATCTTCACAACCATCATCTTCATCAAGTTTTGTAACTCCTTCTGATTCTCCTAACATCATTTCCTCTCCTGCTTCTCCTGGTTCTCACAATCCAATTGAATCACCACCCACCCAAATGGAACCATCATCCCCATCTGTAACCAACCTCCACCCAATGCAAACCAGATTAAAGAGTGGAATTACTAAGCACAAGAACATCCCTGACCATGTGGCTCACTTTACAACTCCACATGCCTTCTCCTCTTTATACATAGCTGCAGTAGCACCTATTCCTGAACCAAGGTCATTTAAGGAGGCCATCAAATCTGAGCATTGGCTTCAAGCTATGCAAACAGAATACAAAGCACTTCTGCATAACCACACTTGGACCTTAACTCCACTTCCCTCTATGAACATTCTTGGCTGCAAATGGATCTTCAAAGTAAAGTATAAATCAGATGGATCTCTTGAGAGATACAAAGCAAGGTTAGTTGCTCAGGGATTTGATCAACAAGAAGGAATTGATTACCAAGAAAAATTTAGTCCAGTGGTCAAAATTCAGACAGTGAGAGTTACTCTAACACTTGCAGTAACTCATAAATGGAGTATTCTACAATTAGATGTATCAAATGCCTTTCTCCATGGGGATCTTTCAGAAGATGTTTATATGAAGCAACCCCCTGGTTTTGAGGATCCCCAACATCCAAATTTTGTTTGTCATCTCCATAAATCCCTATATGGACTCAAACAGGCACCTAGAGCCTGGTTTACAAGGATAGCTACTTATCTACTTGGTTGGGGTTTCACTCAAAGTTCATCTGACACTTCTATGTTCATCTATCACAATAATGAACACTTATTGATCTTCCTTCTGTATGTTGATGACATTATTCTCACTGGTTCCAATGAGAACTTGATGTCCAAGTTGGTTATTGATCTAGGCAGAGAGTTTGCAGTGAAACAACTAGGGTCTCTTCCTTTTTTCTTGGGAATTGAGGTCCACCAAGTTATCAACTCTTCTTCCCTTCAACTTACTCAATCCAAGTATGTTACTGAGCTTCTTCATAAGGCTGAGCTTCTTCATAAGGCTGAGCTTCTTGATTGTAAGCCTAGTCTGGTTCCAGTCTCACATGGCAAGAGGGTTTCAAAATTGGATGGAGAACCACTTGAAAGTCCTTTGTTTTATAGAAGCATTGTGGGAGGTCTTCAATATGCAACCATGACAAGGCCTGATATCACTTATGCAGTGAACTATTTGGCACAATTTATGCATCAGCCTAGGTCTTCACATCTTGTCTTACTGAAAAAGGTTCTTAGATACCTCAAAGGGACTATAGGGGCTGGGATTATCATCTCTCAAGGGGGCTTGTCATCTCTTCATGGATTTTCAGACTCAGATTGGGGCAGTTGCCCAGACTCCAGAAGGTCTACCAGTGGTTTTTGTATCTTTCTTGGTTCTACTCCTGTTTGTTGGTCTTCAAAGAAGCAAGATATAGTGTCTAGATCTTCAACTGAGGCAGAATATAGAGCCTTATCTTTGGCTACCTCTGAATTGTTATGGATTTCTTATCTTCTCAGAGAACTTCATGTTCAGATTAAGCTACCTATAGTACTATTTTGTGACAATATGGGAGCCAAGTACTTAGCCTCCAATCCAGTCCTTCATGCTCGAACAAAACATGTTGAGATTGATTTTCATTTCATAAGGGACTTGGTTTCAAGTAACACTCTTGCTGTTCAATTTATCTCCTCCAATGAGAACCTGGCAGATATCTTTACCAAGGGAGTGTTATACTCTACATTGGATTTCATTAGAGGCAAACTCATGTTTCTCCCCAATTCGAAACAGGGGTTTGAGGGGGGCTGTGAGATAGAAGAACTTAATCAAGAGAAGAAGCAGAGTAAGAAGATAGCTGACTAAACTGAATTACCAGATTCTATGGGCACTCACCTCCTGCGTGTGAAACTCACGTGTATGTTTAAGTGTTAGTTACAGTCAGTTAGTCACTAAACTAATTGTGGTTTAGTTAGTTAATCTGTAGCTAACTTACTCATCCTTTCTCTCTCTAGAATATCATTGTAAATCTATAAGTAGAAGATTGGATTGTAATAAGACTAAGAAAGTTATCAAATTGATTAACTTCCGTTTACAAAAGCAACACGAAACAATAAGGAAAAAACTGAACACAAGATTATCGATCGCCAGATCGTTCTTCTCCCATGTGAAACTATTCCCACATATTGCAGGGTCTGGATAGTTTCCTCCGCTGCCATGCTTATTTTCTTTCGTTAATGAATCTACTTTGCCTCCTTCAAAAAGAAGTTCCAGGGCCATGTATGTACATGTCACTATGTCTGTATGAAGGTTACATCTTTGTTTATCGTCCAAACAATCAATTATACTTGTTCAAACCATAACTAAACTAACGAGAGGTGATTTCATTGAGGTCGGGAAACCTCTTAAACGCCAATTTCTTTTGGTGAAAAAGTGTACAAAAGAGCTTTTTTTTTTGAAAAATCGAGTACGATCTACATTAGTCGTTACGAGGCATTGATACATCATGAAGATGTCTTAAGAACGATAACCGCGTAAATTAAACTTACAATGAAAGAGGCCTAAAACAGAACTACATGAAAGAGACATAAAGCCCGACATACGTATTAAATTATTTATACGTTTTAATAGTCCAACTGCAAAAAGAACTTACGAGTTAACTCTCACAAGTAGTTTCGACGGATAATATAAATTTATGACACATGATATAAGATCAATATGATTTAATCAATCTTCAACATATATTTTATCTACATGCAATAACAGATTATTGATTTATTTTGATCCTGGATAGCAATACACATCTCCTTACATATAGTAGATCCATAAGTTTAAACTCTATGTACATTTATAACATAATTTGGTAAACTATTTAGATTCTTTATTCCAATCATAATGCAATGAATCTTACAAAAACTACAAATACTTTAAGGAAAAAAATCTTTGTCAATTATCAATCAAAGAATAAAAAAGAACCCAAAACAAAATAAAATATTCAAATAATTTCTATCTACCTTTTGTTTGATCATCCACGTGCAATGATACATTCACCATCTTAACCCTATTAAACGATCTCTTTCTTATTGTTGGCTTCATCGTCGATCATTTTTCCGGCAAAGAATAGTACTGAATAATTCTCTACTACTTAAGAAGATTTAATACACTCTCAAAAACGTCAGTAGAACAACGAAGAACAATGGGTCCATTAACTTCATATTCATCGCATTGATCTAGTAAATATTTGAAGCTTGAAGATAATAAGTACTTGACCGGAACTATATATTTCTTGGATTCTTCTCCTACATAAACTGGTAAATAACCTTTCGGTACCTTCGTATTTTGATCTTGGCCCTGGGTATTGTTCATTAATATATAAGGATTATAATCACTTCCATTAATGAGCTTTTTCTTGAGAGAGGAAATTTTTCTTCTAATACTAAAGAGGGAAGACATTGTTGGAGGTTGTTTTTGGAGAAGATGGATGTCTCAAGAGAGAGAGAGAGGAGAGCAAGTTTGTATTCGGAAAATAGAAGGTTAATGTGTATATGGAGGGAGAGTCACTTTGGAGGGTTTATGTTTATATGTATATATATATAAGTTGGAGAACAAATTCCTATTAGATTTGGAAGTCTTAATACAATTGGACTCCTGATTCTGACGTAAGAAAAAAGCTGAGTCGTTAGGCGGTTACAGTTGTGAAGCTCTAGAAGGCGGTTACAGTTGTGAAGCTCTAGAAGGCGGTTACAGTTGTGAAGCTCTAGAAGGCGGTTACAGTTGTGAAGCTCTAGAAGGCGGTTTCAGTTGTGAAGCTCTAGAAGGCGGTTTCAGTTGTGAAGCTCTAGAGGCACTGCCACAATTGACTAAAAACCCCTACCATTAATAAGTGATAAAGTTAGATAGTTTACATGGATGATACATCATTTTTATTTCTCTCATCTGAAAACTTTATGAGAGTTACATACCTTTAAATGCAAAGTGCCT
This sequence comes from Eschscholzia californica, assembly GCF_041429995.1. Classification (NCBI taxonomy): domain Eukaryota; kingdom Viridiplantae; phylum Streptophyta; class Magnoliopsida; order Ranunculales; family Papaveraceae; genus Eschscholzia; species Eschscholzia californica. The sequence continues at coordinate 36,076,269 of NW_028238420.1, read as the reverse complement.
CATGAAGAGAAAGAAATGGGACTAGACACTGACTCAAACAAAAGACCCTAAAGGTCGACAAAAGATCCTAACGATCGTGAATGAAAAGACCCTAAAGGTCGACAAAATATTACAGTAAAATTTATTAAAGAACCACCGTCTTGTTGTCGGAAACCGTCGTCGTCACCGGAAAACCGCCGCCGACATCGGAAAACCGCCGCTGCCACCAGAAAAACACCTCCGTCACCGGAGAATCGTCGCCATCACACCACCATAGAAATCACATTACCACCACACCACCTTCACGAAGCACCACCCAATCTTGCCGTAGCAATCAATCGCTCCACCACCACCACCCATCACCTTATGCACCGATCTATCTTCTACATGTCATTATCATCTTTACACAACTTCAAGAACTCAAATCTGACTTAAATATGATAAATCTACTTTCTTCATTCATAGAAACCGCCCTGAATTTTCTCTATCCGCCAACCACTTTTCATTTATGGTAAAGATCTAAGAGATCTATTTCAATTTCCATCTCTAATGACAGGGATAGATCTAGAGTCAATTAAGGTTGGACCCTATTAGATCTGAAACGACTATGTTTGACCCCATTAGATCTGAAACGACTATTTGAAGCCAATTAAGGTTGAATTCTTATTACTTTAGTTCTAGGTGTTCTCCTTCAACCAGGGCCGGCCCAAGACCTCGTGAGGCCTAAAGCGGCATGGCAAAGAGGGGCCCTCACACACTAAGCAAAAACAAATATTGTCACGATTTTTTATTCATAAAAATTAGAAATAAGCGATAAATCGATCTATTTATTTTTATTTTCTTATATCATGCTTAAATTTGTGCATGCGGTTTAGCCACATTATATTTTGAGTACCGTAAATTAATCACTTTAGTATAATTTAGCCACATTATATTTTTGACTTGGTGCTAACAGAGCCGGATGCTAACAGCCTTTTGGCCCGGTGCCTTTAGAAACACCCTTCCCTGTTTTAACACTTAAACTAAGTCGTTGGTTGAGGCTCACAAGTACACATCACTCTTTTTATCTTTGTAAGTGAGTGCTTACAAAACAATTTTGGGGCCCTATTTGGCTTGGGGGCCCAAAGCAACCGCTTTGGTTGCTTTGGGCCTGGGCCGCCCCTGCCTTCAACATACTATTTATTGTATCCATGTTGATGAGGGATCCATAGATCTGCAAAACTATGTGAATCGGAGTTCAAGAAGGTTTAGGAGATGGATACCTGTGTTCTCTCTGTGCTTAGAGAAAGATTTCTTGAGGAATCCATAATTGATGAAACAAAGAGGGATTAGAATTCAGAGTATGGCTAGAAAACTGGCGCCACCGTTAGTACTGGTGGTGCCGGAGAGGAAAAAAATCGCTCCGCCTCAGAGCGATTTTTTTTTTTTTTTGTTATTGTCCGTTTTGTATGAGTACTTACCCTAGGGCACAATAACTTACAAGATGCCCATCTTTATTTATTTTCTATGCTACCTTATAACACTGTCACGAGCACAGGGGCTTTACCAAAATTAGTTCCATTTCACCTCTTGACTTGCTTTTAAGTCAGAGCAGGGTTTAAGGTATCTAAGAGACTCATCCTGACTTTCCACGCAGGGGCGGACCCATTAAGAGACCAGGCCGGACAGCTGCCCGACCTGGAAATCATAATTCTGTTACACAGTTAGGGGCTAGTTAGTAATTTCCCTATTATAATTTCCTTTTAGGGTTGGGAGTTTCTTAGAGTGACAGAAGTAGCAACGAGAAAACAGAGGAAGGAAACCCTAGTTGGGAGCCTTATTTTTATCATAGTTTTTCCACTCTTACTCTTCAAGATTCAAACTTCAAGTTAAAGTCTGTAATTTTGGTGCACAAAAACATACTTTTCATTGATTTAAACCATATTTTAAACTCAGTCTTCATGTTCTTTTGGATCTTCTTTTTCTAGTGAAAATTTGGTACTTTTTGGTTGTTGATCTTCTTCTTTACTTTCTGATCCAATAAGAAATTTTCAGTTTTTATATCTTTCAATTAACTTTTTTGTTGGTAGGTTTTAGTTTTTTTATACTTCATTTAGATTAATTATGTGTTTGCTTTCTTCACTTTACTTTTGTATGGTTTTTGTTCTTCACATTTTATCTTATATACAAGTTTTGATATGCTTTATTTTACCAAATTCTCTCACTTGGATTTACTAACAATTTTGTGAAGATTCTTCCCAAATTGAAGGTCAATAAATTCCAATTTTAGTTTTGATGTTGACTGCATTTCAAAATCTGTTTTGGATTTTGGATCTTCATGTTATGAAGTGAGTAGTTTTGGGGTCTATACCTTCTCATATCGAAACATATATGGAGTTTCTGTAATTCTACCCATTACCCACAATTCTTCACCATAAGTTTCTTATTTCTATGAAATGTACTACCATTCTCATTTGGTTTTTTTCACTTCCCCTCAAAGTTTCTGTAAGCATTCTGTTTAGCTACCACATTGTCTCTTTTAGTAAATTCATAAATTCTCAGCATGATGGACCTTTATACTGGCATTAACATGTTTCTAATCCACATTTTTGCCAATTTGTTGTCACTTGGTCTAATACGAAAACGAGAAAATAAACACATAACTAGCCCTATTACATTAAGGTCAGTAATTTTTGTCGCTAGCTTTATGTGAAGAGTTTGCCCTCCCGGACCCAAAATCCTGGTTCCGCCCCTGTTTCCAAGTTAAGATTTTAGTGACAGACTACCTCTATGATTGCTTTGACGAAGGTTATCTCTTTTGTAGTTTGATCAATTTTTTGACTTCTTGAGTCGGTCAAAACTGTGCAATATCTGGCTCAACAAATACCATCAAATATTAACAATAGCTGCCAACAACTAGTAGCCCAGTTCGTTAGTGCATTATTCTGCAATGTGGAGGTCTCAGGTTCGATCAACTGGAAGTGTGAATCCAAAAATATTTGACTTTCCTAATTCTCCTTCATAATATTCTGAGTAAATGTTAATATATTCAAGATTAAGAGCATCTCCAATGCAAGACTCAACAAAAACTCTAAAAATCCTATGTGTCAAGTGTGAAGAATGGAGCTCTAAATTGTCTCTTTCCTATTTGGCCATTTAGAGACACTCTATTTCAAAACCATCTCCAATGCAACACTCAAGAGAAACTCTAAAAACCTATATTTTAGTTTAAAACTAATTGATTTGCTTAGGTGGCACTTAGAGAAACTCAAGAGGGCACTATAAACTTAGAGTGTCCTCTTAAGGATCTCTATAATGAATCTTGACACATCACTTTAGAGATTCATGTTGAGTTTTGCATTGGAGATGGATTTTAGAGAAAACTCAAAAAGATCCTATGTGGCACTCTAAGATTTAGAGTCTGAGTGTTGCATTGGAGATGCTCTAAGGTAATCAAAATAAAATATCTGGAATATTTATATTACATAATATATTACAAGTTTCCCGAATCGGTAAAAATATTATATGAAATATTTAGATACATTAATATTTAGTTCCGTATACCTAATAAGAGTTTAGGGAAACTTCATAACTTAAATCACTCTATAAGTATGAGTTCTTTTTGTATTATTAATCACTTATATTGAATAGATTTTTCGTCAATACTGATATATAGAAGAAAATGTCATTATCTGATTGAATATATATCGAGTCAGGGCCTAATACCGTACATGGCGGTGTTGGTGAGTTATCGGGCTGGAAAATTACGAGGTTTAATCGATAACTTGGAAGAAAAATTAGGAGATTTGGTCTTCGATACTCAAGGTATTTTGGTCATTATGTACCCGGGATAATTTGGTCATTTTGATCAAAATAAATGGTCGAGTGACAACTAGAGTCCATGGTGAACCCGACGGCGAAAACAGAAGTCGAATCAGAGTTCGGAGGAGCAAGTTATCGAGGAAAGAAGGCGAGGGGTATTTTGTTTCTTCCAAGATATTAAAGATGTATAGACAATGACGAAGACACCCCTTGGTCTCTAGATGAAATCATCAAATTCCAAACCCAAAACATAGAATTGAAAGAAGAAGAACAAGGAAGGTTTTGTGAGCACCCCCTAAGAAGGCCATGTCAAGAGTTTCAAATAGAAGATATATCAAGTCTTTGAGAAAGAAATCAGGGGGAGTTTGGAAAAAGAGTTCTAGGGTTTGAATTTCTTGGAGGGAATGGAAGAGAGTTCTCAACCTAGCTTTGGTCCGCGTCACACTTGGACGATCAGAGCTAGTCCGGAACGACACACACCGTGAGTTGTTCTTCTCGGCTCAGGGAAACGCTCAATAGCAGCTCGAGAAGCTTCAACAATGCCCGGGGCTAGCTTGGTTCTTCATTCTTGTGCCCAGAAAAGTCATTCCTTGGTCGGAATGAAGTTTCTGGTTCCGTCTTATGTCCTCGCAAATCAGCTTATGAATTTTCTAGACTTGCTTTTCGTAGTCTATAATCTCTTCGTAAGTGCCCAGATTTTTCAAGTCAATCTACCAACAACTATGCTCTGCTACCAAATGTTGATGATTGCAACGATCAAAAGATTATAATTGCACAAAGGTAACAATAAAAGCAACACGAGACAATAAGGAAAAAACTGAACACAAGATTATTGGTCGCCAGATCGTTCTTCTCCCATGTGGAACTATTCCCACATATTGCAGGGTCTGGTTAGCTTCCTTTGCTGCCATGCTTATTTTCTTTCATTAATGAATCTACTTTGCCTCCTTCAAAAAGAAGTTCCAAGGCCATGTATGTACATGTCACTATGTCGGTATCAAGGTTACACTTTCGTTTGATCGTTTAAACAATCTATTATACTTGTTCAAACCATAACTAAACTAACCAGAGGTGATTTCATTGAGGTCAGGGAACCTCTTTAACGCCAATTTCTTTTGGTGAAAAAAGTGTACAAAGGAGTTTTTTTTTTTGAGAAATCGAGTACGATCTAGGTTAGTCGTTACGAGGCATTGATACATCATGAAGATGTTTTAAGAACGATAACCACATAAGTTAAACTTACATTGAAAGAGACCTAAAACCTCACTACATGAAAGAGACATAAAGCCCGACTTATTGAATTATTTTTACGTTTAATAGTCCAACAATACGAAAGAATCCTAAAGGAGATTATTATTGATCATAACTGAATTTCCACCTCCCACTGCCAAAAGAACTTACGAGTTAACATTCACAAGTAGTTTCGACGGATAATATAAATTTATGACATATGATATAAGATCAATGTGATTTAATCAATCTTCAACATATATTTTATCCACATGCAAAATTATTGATTTATTTTGATCCTGGATAACAATAGACACATCTCCTTATGTATAGATCCCAAAACAAAATAAAATACTTTAACATAATTTGATAAACTATTTGGATTCTTTATTCCTATCATACAAATACTTTAAGAAAAAAAATCATTGTCAATTATCAATCAAAGAATAAAAAAGAACCCAAAACAAAATAAAATATTCAAATAATTTCTATCATCCACGCGCAATGATACATTCACCAACTTAACCCTATTAAACGATCTCTTTTTTGTTGTTGGCTTCATTGTCGATCATTTTTCCGAAAAAGAATAGTACTGAACAATTCTCTACTACTTAAGAAGATTTAATACACTCTCAAAAACGTCAGTAGAACAACGAAGAACAATGGGTCCATTAACTTCATATTCATCGCATTGATCTAGTAAATATTTGAAGCTTGAAGATAATAAGTACTTGACCGGAACTATATATTTCTTGGATTCTTCTCCTACATAAACTGGTAAATAACCTTTCGGTACCTTCGTATTTTGATTTTGGCCCTGGGTATTGTTCATTAATATATAAGGATTATAATCACTTCCATTAATGAGCTTTTTCTTGAGAGAGGAAAATTTTCTTCTAATACTAAAGAGGGAAGACATTGTTGGAGGTTGTTTTTGGAGAAGATGGATGTCTCGAGAGAGAGAGAGAGAGAGAGAGAGAGAGGAGAGCAAGTTTGTATTCGGAAAATAGAAGGTTAATGTGTATATGGAGGGAGAGTCACTTTGGAGGGTTTATGTTTATATAAGTTGGAAAACATAATCCTATTAGATTTGGAAGTCTTAATACAATCGGACTCCTGATTCTGACGTAAGAACAAAGCTGAGTCTAGAAGGCGGTTACAGTTGTGAAGCTCTAGAAGGCGGTTACAGGTGTGAAGCTCTAGAGGCACTGCCACAATTGACTAAAAACCCCTTATTGAACTAAACAGTTATTGTCCGTGTCCGTTTTGTATGAGTACTTACCCTAGGCCCCAATAACGTACAAGATGGCCATCTTTATTATTTTCTATGCTACCTTATAACACGTCACGAGCACATGGCCTTTACGACCAAAATTAGTTCGATTTCACCTCTTGACTTGCTTTTAAGCCAGAGGAGGGTTTAAGGTGTCTAAGAGACTCATACTGACTTTTCACGTTAAGGTTTTGGTGACAGAATTACCTCTATGATGGCTTTGACGAAGGTTATCTCTTTTGTAGTTTGATTAATCTTTTGACTTCTTCGCTTGGTCAAAATTTACTTTCGGAGGAATTCCGGTTGCATTAGGCATATGCAACAAGCCGTTGAATCCCTAGGTTGCCCGATGGACGAGTTTTGTCTCGTGAGGGTTTCGATAGAATGTACCCACAAAATTCAAAAACATTTCAAAAATACAATAGGGTCCAAATGCACTCAGGGTCCACTAAGATGAACCAAAAATGTTTATCTCCTAGAATATTTTAGCAAGCTAATAGAAATCGGTCAAAGTTAGCAACACTATAAAGACGTTAAAAATCTCTTCACTAGTAATCTAGACTAAAAGTGTACATGACTAGCCACAATGAGAATCACTTCAATTGCGAACAGACAAAACTTTGATCCCCATCTTAATACATTTCGCCTCGACTTTTGGGTCACAGACATACGCTCTAAAAGATGAAATCACTCAAGAATGAATCGCTCGTCTGTGTGAGTGTGATCACGAACATGGACTCAACAAATAAAAAGAGGTGAAGACAACATTTTAGAACGAATGATCCTCGAAAATGAATATAACCACTGAATGGAATGGAGAAGCTTACTTACCCTTCTCACCCACTCTACCCTCTAATTATGCTTCCTAAAGATCAACGGAAACAAGTGATGAGATGGATGATGATGAGATCCCGTGAATGTCGACACCTTCAATGTTAGAGAACTTCAAGCAACTTCCAAACTTAGCTTTTTTTTTTTTGCTTTGATCACTTATTTTACACAAGTTCAAATGAACTTTTACACGAACATTTTGATGAACCAATTTTTTGTTTCAAAACAAACAATACAAATACCGGTATTCTCAACAATCAACTTTTCTTTCTTTCTTTCACACTTTGCTTTCACATTCTTCTTTCTTTACTATTCATGCCTTCATTCTCAAGAGTTGTATGATGAGTGGATAATGGAGTATTCGTCTTTCTAAAGTTGACACTATTATCGGATTTCATGGGCTACAAGAGTAAGGTTTATTCACTATCATGGTGTCACCCCAAGTGGTTATGGAAGTTGAACACAGAAGATCAAATGAGCTATTTTTATAAAACTTGCGACGTTGAATAGCTCTTTATTCTACTCAGAGTCAACGTAGAAGAGTACGCTCAAAAGGCAATAGAAAAGCTCAGATATCTCACAAGGATTAAGTGATCTCCATTAATGATTAGTTTAGTTCTCTCAGAACTGTCTACTCTTCGCTTCCATAATACATACATGGCTAGTGCGCAGACGACCTCAAGACTCGACATTCATGAAGAAACTTTTAACAACCGGATAGTACGATCAACTCGACTCTATAACTATTAACAAGCCAAAAACAATTAATAGACTCACATTTTCAGTCCAAAATTTAAAATTTTTGAACCCTCTTGAATTTTCGAAATGAAGGACTTAGCAAAAGTTCTTCCCTATCCCCAAACTTAAACCGAAAATTGTCCTCAATGTTATGAAAATTATGCCAAAATAAAATGGGTCTATTCCCGCAAGTATACGGGATCAAGTTATAGTTAGTCCGGATACCGATCCAAGGGACAAGTAAATTCGCTTCAAGTCTTAAATCACCACCTTCTTTTTTTTAATTTTGATTTGATTTTGTTGAAAACGATTTAAATAAGAAAACAATGAATACTAAAGAAGAATAAAATCAAGATGGGAAAGAAATCTAGGATTTTGATTCCACCAAACAAATTGACTTCCTAAAGCATGCAAATAATTAACTAACCCTTTTTTCAACATAACTCAAAATATAACATAATGAACTATTTAGATTTCGGATGATATTCTTCATTAACATATTTCAAAATCATATATTTTTAGTTGACTATCATATAAAGACTATACTCCTTAACTATGATTGATCATCTGAGAAGCATATCAAATCTAATAACTTAATAAAAGCATGAAATATCTAATTATGAGGCATGGACAATGAAAAGATTACAGAATCTATGTGAAATGACAATTAATAGACATTGAAACTCAATAGAAGGATTTATTAATCAATAAAATATTTCAAGAAAGATCAAATATGGTTTCCTTTAAAACCTTAGATACATGATTAGCTACTCATTGAATTTAGAGATATGCATTGATAAAACAAAACACATGGAAAAAAATTTAAACAAAGAAAAGAAATCCACCCAAATCCTTGCTTCAAATGATTTCCACGTATGATCCAAAGGTTTAGAAAAGAAATGAGGGGCAAAACTGTAATTCAAGGGGCTTAAAGTAGAAACCCTAAACTCATTTCGTAAAGGTCTGGCGACTGGGTTTAAACGGAGGGCATTCGGATGATAAGGTACTCCCGGGTGCAAGGTAGCACAGTGGGTTTAGTAACAAAAGCCAGTCGTCGGATGGGATTGAGAGGAATCAGATGGCCAAGATTAAAACATTTGGGGGGGGGGGGGGGGGGGGGTTACGGAAATAGGTTGCTACAGGTTGTACCGAATCTGCCACATATTTGGACGATGTTACACAGTACAAAATAATTAAGTTGCGCTAGGTACCAGAAAGCGCCAAGTCGCTCGTGATATCCCCAATGCCAGAATGTATCCCGACATAGTCTTGTTAGTCAACTGCTATGTACTCCATCTTTGACTTTGCCTAGTTTGCTCATCTGGACTCCTATTTGACTCCCGTTTCTTCCTACAAGTTCGTCTCGGACTCTACTTTTCACCCATGCACTGACCTTATTCAAATTATCAGAATGTCCTCGACTATAAATGACCAAAATTCCCTTCATATGTCTTTTTCTCATTTTTAACCATTTTCACACCTAACTTTGCAAAAGACACCTAATCAAGAAAATCAATCATTTTATTATAATGAACACCCGAAACAGACTAACTTGCCTAAATTAAACGACTCAGATGGAACATTTTCATGACCCCTCACGCGTCATCAAGTTGTTGCATCTTTCCAATGCGAAAATTGTTGTATTAATGCCTCGAAATATGAGATTATTTTTTCAGCAAATTCGTTAGATCACTTTATCTTTGTTCTCGTGGCACTTGTCTTTCATATCGTCAAACTCTCTATACTTTCCAAAATATATTTCACTAATATCACAAAGACTTAATTTTTTTTCCTTGGCGTTTGATATAGTTTCCCTCAGAGAATCTCATCGTATGAGTTCTTACGACTACTTAATTGATACATTGAAGGGGTCTATGCTGCAGTAGATCCATTAGAGTGGCATATGCTATGACAACTTGTTTTTCTACCAACAGTAGAGTGTCAGTATCCATGAATCTCTAATGACGCGTTCGTCGGTCAGGGTTCATGTCTTTCGTAGCGCTAGATGGTGGACGAGCTAGCTTAGGACAAGGTTCCGCTTTACGCCTGAGAAGTTCTCAAATCTGAAAAGTTTCTCATTGAAATGTGTACACCCCTGAAACCCACGCATCTTCAACCAATCTTCCTTACGTCCATGTTCCAATGATTAAAAGATAAAGTTTGTATTAGGGTCAATGAAAACTATGTTATTAAAATAGTATTAAAAACCAACTAATAAAATCAGAAATTAATTGAGCAATAAAATAGTAAGTTAAAGAAGACAACTTATCTTTTTGCAGAGCTTTTCTAAAACAGTAAGTGATCCAATCGGAGATAATGAACCTGCAAGTAGATTGTAAACAATAAGGTAGGAATAGAGGCACGAGGTAGACTCGCTTTCCCGAAGACTTTAAACGCACTTGCTACCGTCGATTCTGGTATTGCTTTTGCAGTATATGAAGGTAGTCCCCTAGGATTCAACTATTCCTTATCAGAAATTGAAAAAAGCAAACTTCAATTCTGATCTCCTGATCTTGACAGAATTGTAACAGAAAGAAGAGTAAAAGGTGAGAGAGAGATAGAAGACGATTTGTTTTCTGTGTATTTTTCCTATGGAATTTTTTCCTATTTATAAAGTGGGGAAACCTGATCTGACGACTTCAAGTTGTTTTGATCCAACGGTAGATAAAAACTAGCCAGTACACACGTACTTGGACTATTTCCACTAGCCAGTAGTGGAAAAGGAAGTCAGAGAAATTTCGTACTGGATTGCTTCCGCTAGCCAATAGTGGGAGGAAAAGGTCAAAGAAAAATAAGGCATTTCTGGTAGACCAAGACCAAGGCCGAGACCGAGTCCGGGTACGGGTCCGTGTCCGTGTCCGGGTCCACACCCCAAGGGTGCCTCTAAAAAGTGATGGGTCTCTCCTCCGGAGAACACTATTGTAACCCCAAGGGGCCACACCCCTTACACCCAACTTTCTCCTTATAAACACAAGTTTGTTTTTCTCTTTGAAAGATGTGGGACAAAACATTTAGTTTGAAAGTTTCCATTTCTATTTTAGTAAAGAGGATTAAAGTGCTCTCTACTCTATTCTATAAGTGTTGTAAGTACAAAAGGTATTTTATTTTGTTTGTGGAGGCAGAGACTGTTGCAAACTTTGCAAATAAAAGAAAATAGTTAAAACTTGGGAAGTTTTAATTTAGTATGGTGATACTAAAGATTATCATCGGATGATAACAATCAAAATCCATATAGATTTGATTTATTAACTAAACTGTCACCTTCAACTAAGTATGGTGGTAATACTAAGGTCGTATTCATTAAGCTTTCCTGAAAAGCTTAGACTGGTAAACTTGAGGGTGTAAGGAGTTACACGGAAAGGCTCAAGATTTACAAACTCTTATTATCAGAAATAAGTTAATTATTTCGTCGTTAAATCATGGTTTAGTGTTTAATGACAGTCCAAAAATAATGAGGAATTCCAGGTAGGTTTATCAGATACGTGATCTGGTAAATGGAACCCTACTAAGTGAACATGGAATAGATTCATTATTTAGTCCCTAGTCCAGGTCATTGCATGGACAACAATGACTCAAGAAGACTAGCATGGGAATTGACTGATAGCGCAGTTCCATGGGCTATAGGAATATGGTATTTAAGTCAATTACATGGGTGTAGATTGGGGAATCTACACTGGATAACCCAAAGATGAGAGTTTTTCAACGAGTTGAAAAAACGTCACAAACTCTCATAGGCAAGATTGGAGAGATTCCGTAAACATGAGTGCTCCACTCATCTTATGTAAGGAATGTCGAACTTTGGTACCGTCAAACGCCGCACCGTAAAAGGAGGTTATAAAGGCGGCATACTGGGGGAGACAGGATAGACATGAAGTTAAGTGGGAGTACAAGACTGGATGATGTCCTCCTATTAAGTTAGGAATAAGAATCTCCGGGCCACTTGAGGAGAAGCAACTGGAAAATGTGTTGCCACACTCAAATGGATTAAGAGTTAATCATTTGAATTGACAGTTGTTCTCCGGATCAAGGAAGTCTGAACGGTGTGACGTATCAGATGAGATACTAAGCGACATGGGTATCGAGCATTGCACTTGTTCTAAGTACAAGTGGGAGACTGAAGGATTTATCCGTTCGGTCTGAAGGAGATGTCCTTCCGAAGGAGTGTCCTTCGACCAAGGTGGCAATGCGATCAATTTGTCAGTTAGGATAACGATGACCACACGTAAAGATCATCCAGTCCGGTCAAATTAGGGGTCGTAATGCTTTGCTAGAAGCCAACTACGATCGTCGGATCAAGGAGTTGATTCGCGGCTAACATAGACCGGATCCTACAACGGGTTACACATAAGAGTGGTAGCTTGATCAGAGAGAATTGACTAGACGGGAACTGGCTAAAGTTGGATGGGATTCAACTGGAAAGGCCGAAAGGGTCCGAATGGAGATTCGGGACAAAATAGAAAAGAAGGCTCATTGGGCCGACCATGAGATGGCCGACCAGAGTAAGTGGGCCGACCATATAAGGCCCATGGTGAGCTCCCCTGGCCGGCCACACTTAAGGGATTATGAAAATACCCCAAAAGGGTATTTTGGTAATTATCTTTTCTGTGACCCGAAAATAGAAAACCTAATCTGAATGAGATTCTAATTAGGGTTTGTCTATATATTGGGTCAGTTGAGAACAGAAAAGGTGTGGATTTTTCTCTAGTGGAAAAATATACAACTCTCTCTCTCTCTCTCTGAATATACAGCTATTGGAGAGAGAGGAATATAGAGGAAAAGCTCCCGTTCTATCAATCTAGTCAAGAAGAAGAGTTCTTCTCAACCTTCTAGTAAGTCCTAGCAGTCTGAAAGGAAGGGAGATCAAGTCTATTCACTCGGTGTCTCAAGTAGAGGAGCTACAATTGGAGCTCTCGATCTTTGCATGCGATTGGAATGGTTCGAGGGAAAAACGCGTTAAGGTATTTATCCCTCTTCTAGTTCATTGATTAGTTTATGCATAATGATCCTGGGCAATCTAGTGTTAAACATATGATGTTTGAGATTCCGCTTAGAACACTAGTTAGTGTATAGGATACACAAAACCCTACACGCCGGCCAATTTTCTGACCGGCGACCTTCAAACATTAAAAAGAAAAAAATTTGTTTCGCTCATCTGAATCCCAAGAAAACAAGAAGTCTGAGAAAGATACCCCTATGAAATTCTATTTGGCAAAGCCCGTGAATAAATTAATGTCCGACCTCTATAATTACTTGTTCAACCGAACTAAAACTAACTTTAAATATCCTTCTGTTTCGCTCCTTCCACAACGCGGATGGGACAAGATAATGTCACATTTGAAGCGCCTAACTTAGTCTAATTAGTCCGTTTCGGATATTATTTATAATAATTTATGTACCTTTCTTGTTAGGTGGCTTACATGGATCTAGACACGTTAGTCGGAATAAAAGGGCAAACTATCACTTTCACCTCATGCGACCGGAATCGATAACTCAAGGTATTTTGGTCATTATGCACCACGGATAATTTGGTCATTTTGATCAAAATAAATGGTCAAGTGACAAGTAGAGTCTATGGTGAACCCGACGGCAAAAACAGAAGTCGAATCGGAGTTCGGAGGAGCAAGTTATCGAGGAAAGAAGGCGAGGGGTATTTTGTTTCTTCCAAGATATTGTGGGCACCCTTGGTCTCTAGATGAGGACTTCTTGCCGATTGTGAGGACTTCTTGCATAATTCTGATAGAAACGCTTGTCTCTTCCAATTTCCCAGTACTGTCAAGATGAAACGTATAGAAATAGATGTTTATCCCTCACCCAATTCAAAATTTCAAGTAGATTTTCAAAACATCTGAATTCAGAAAGTCTGAAATTCCTATAATGTCATATGCATAAATTGCAAGAATCAACTATTAAACAAGAGTGACCAGCCTATTGCAAATGTTATCAAAATACCTTTTGCGTCTTTCGCTCTAGAAGAATTTAGCTCTTTCTGAGCATTTTGTGCCTTGCAAACCTTCATAAAATGCACACTAAAGATTCATAACTAAAAAGACAAATGAAATCTCCATTTGACAAGAAGTAGTTATTGATGGGCCTAGAAAGTTTCCTAAATAGGTCACCACCCGCAAGTATACGGGCGTCAAGTAATAAAATCCGGTAAGACCGGTTCGTTCCTCAGAGACTAAGTGAAACCTATTCTAAGACTTGGAAGTAACACGGTTTTTGGTTTTTGAAGTGGTTTTGGTGATAAAATAAAATGAATAAAATATTAAAATAAAATTACGGAAATGAAAATGAACTCAAATGGGGGAAAGACCTAGGATTTTAGAATCCATCTTAACATTTATCAATGATAATCTAATCATGCATATCTTTTTATCACTCAAGTTTTGGTAACCGAATGTACCAAACCCCGGAAAATATTCTAGTTAAAGCCGAATAAAACTAAAGTCTAAACTCGAAGTTTTGAAATACCGAAGTCGCACCTATTAACTATCAATCTATAAGCATGACTCATTAAAGGACTTAACCTAAACATGAACCATCAAATCAAAAGCATAGCTAATGAAGAAATCTTCCAACACCAATTCTACGAATTCAATATTATAACGATTAAAGCATTTAAGATATTAAGCCATGAAAAAATTATCAAAATCGTATGTCAGAACTTCATCGAAATTCCTAGATTGGGAGATTAGTTACTCATGATGGAAGAGATAAAACTAACAAGTATGAATAATAAGAGGGAAAAGAAAGAACTAAACTTTTCTCGCTGAATTTTGCCTGTTGCAGCCAAACACTCCCCTGGAGAAAATAAATTTCTCGTCTTCTCGAAAGTATTTTCTCTCTGGGAAAATTATTTTCCAGAGAGATTATTGACCCAAACGGGGTTTTCTTCCTCCTCTGATTTTTTCACTTCTTTTTCTCTATTTCAATTCAGAACTTCAACCACCAAAATTGAAAAAGATGATATATTAAATAGCCAGAAATTGAAATACAATTCTTTCTCAAAAATATCTCTCTCTCTCTCTCTGTTTCTCATACAAAAATCTCTCTCTCTCTCTCTACAATTCTTTCTCTCTTTCTTTATTGATAATTATTTCTCTCACTAAAATATTAACAACAGAAGAAGAAGAAGAAGAAGAAAAGATAAATGGTATAATGGTGAACATTCTATCTTTATCTCTCTAATGTTTCTGTTAGTTGAGCTAAAAGAAAGAATTCGACCTCCCAACCGCGATTGGACTCGTCCTGGGCTCTACTTTAATCCGAGCATCAAAAATTTCCAGAACACCCTCATCTCCAAATGACCTAAATGCCCTCAAGTATGCCTTTCTCCCGATTTTATCTATTTTCACGCTCAATTCCGTAGAAGGCACCTGGACAAGAGAAACATATAATTCATCAGAGTAACCGCTCGAATTGGACTAACTAACCCGAGTTAAGAGATTCAGATGGGACATTTTCATGTCTCATCAGTTATATATGACAAAGATAAACAAGAACAAAAGATCACCATGAACTCACAGCATTAAATAACCTGACCACTGAAATTCCAACATCAGATGTAGAAGAATGAAATTGAATTAGTTAACATCATAAAAGCGAATGAAGCAAGATAATTTTTCAAATAACTTTGAACTATGAAAACAACACAATACCTCTTTCGGATATTATTTATAATAATTTATGTACCTTTCTTGTTAGGTGGCTTACATGGATCTAGACACGTAAGTCGAAATAAAAGGGCAAACTTACACTTTCACCTCATGCGACCGGAACCGATAACTCAAGGTATTTTGGTCATTATGTACCAGGGATAATTTGGTCATTTTGATCAAAATAAATGGTCGAGTGACAAGTAGAGTCCATGGTGAACCCGACGGCGAAAACAGAAGTCGAATCGGAGTTCGGAGGAGCAAGTTATCGAGGAAAGAAGGCGAGGGGTATTTTGTTTCTTCCAAGATATTGTGAGCACCCCTTGATCTCTAGATGAGATCATCTAATTCCAAACCTAAAACATAGAATTTAAAGAAGAAGGACAAGGAAGGTTTTGCAAGCACCCCCTAAGAAGACCATGTCTAACCTAATATGGTCTTAAATGATGGACCAAGTCAAGAGTTTCAGAGAGAAGATATACCAAGTCTTTGAGAAAGAAATCAGGGGGAGTTTGAAGAAAGAGTTCTAATGGTTTGAATTTCTTAGAGGGAAAGAGAGAGGGGAGGGAAGAGAGTTCTCGACCTAGCTTTGGTCGGCGTTACACTTGGACGATCAGAGCTAGTCCGGAACGACACACACCGTGAGTTGTTCTTCTCGGCTCAGGGAAACGCTCAATAGCAGCTCGAGAAGCTTCAACAATGCTCGGGGCTAGCTTGGTTCTTCATTCTTGTGCCCGGAAAAGTCATTCCCTGGTCGGAATGAAGTTTCTGGTTCCGTCTTATGTCCTCGCGAATCAGCTTATGATTTTCTAGACTTGCTTTTCGTAGTCTATAATCTCTTCGTAAGTGTCCAGATTTTTTAGTCGATTTACCCATAACTTTGCTCTGCTACCAAATGTTAATGATCGCAACACGCTCAAAAGATGATAATTGCACAAAGGTAACAATAAATGCAACACGAAACAATAAGGAAAAAATTGAACACAAGATTATTGGTTGCCAGATCGTTCTTCTCCCATGTGGAACTATTCCCATATATTGCAGGGTCTGGTTAGCTTCCTTCGCTGCCATGCTTACGTTCTTTCGTTAATGAATGATGAATCTAGTTTGCCTCCTTCCAAAGAAGTTCCAAAGCCATATATGTACATGTCACTATGTCAGTATCAAGGTAACATTTTCGTTTGATTGTCTAAACAATTTATTATACTTTTTCAAACCATAACTAAACTAACAAAGGATTTTTTTTTTTCTTTTCAGAAATTGACTACGATCTACGTTAGTCGTTACGAGGCATTGATACATCATGAAGATGTTTTAAGAACGATAACCGCATAAGTAAAACTTACAACGAAAGAGGCCTAAAACCCAACTACATGAAAGAGACATAAAGCCCGATAACCTTACTAACTTATTTATACGTTTAATAGTCCAACAATACGAAAGAAGCCTAAAGGAGATTATTATTGATCATAACTGAATTTCCACTTCCCACTGCCAAAAGAACTTACGAGTTAACTCTCACAAGTAGTTTCAACGGATAATATATAAATTTATGACATATGATATAAGATCAATATGATTTAATCAATCTTCAACATATATTTTATCCACATGCAATAACACAGTATTGATTTATTTTGATCCTGGATAACAATAGACACATGTCCTTCTATATAGATCCATAATTTGATAAACTATCTGGATTCTTTATTCCACCATAATGCAATGAATCTTACAAAAACTACAAATACTTTAAGAAAAAAAAATCATTGTCAATTAACAATCAAAGAATAAAAAAAGAATAGTACTGAATAATTCTCTACTACTTAAAGAAGATTTAATACACTCTCAAAAACGTCAGAAGAACAACGAAGAACGATGGGTCCATTAACTTCATATTCATCGCATTGATCTAGTAAATATTTGAAGCTTGAAGATAATAAGTACTTGACCGGAACTATATATTTCTTTGATTCTTCTCCTACATAAACTGGTAAATAACCTTTCGGTACCTTCGGATTTTGATCTTGGCCCTGAGTATTGTTCATTAATATATAAGGATTATAATCACTTCCACTAGTGAACTTTTTCTTGAGAGAGGAAAATTTTCTTCTAATACTAAAGAGGGAAGACATTGTTGGAGGTTGTTTTTGGAGAAGATGGATGTCTCGAGAGAGAGAGAGAGAGAGAGAGAGGAGAGCAAGTTTGTATTCGGAAAATAGAAGGTTAGTGTGTATATGGAGCGAGAGTCACTTTGGAGGGTTTATGTTTATATAAGTTGGAGAACAAATTCCTATTAGATTTGGAAGTCTTAATACAATTGGACTCCTGATTCTGACGTAAGAACAAAGCTGAGTCTAGAAGGCGGTTACTGTTGTGAAGCTCTTGAGGCACTGCCACAATTGACTAAAAACCCCTTATTGAACTAAACAGTTATTGTCCGTGTCCGTTTTGTATGAGTACTTACCCTAGGCCCCAATAACTTACAAGATGGCCATCTTTATTATTTTCTATGCTACCTTATAACACGTCACGAGCACATGGCCTTTACGACCAAAAGTAGTTCGATTTCACCTCTTGACTTGCTTTTAAGCCAGAGGAGGGTTTAAGGTGTCTAAGAGACTCGTCCTGACTTTTCACGTGAAGGTTTTGGTAACAGAATTACCTCTATGATGGCTTTGACGAAGGTTATCTCTTTTGTAGTTTGATTAATCTTTTGACTTCTTCGCTTGGTCAAAACTTACTTTCGGAGGAATTCCGGTTGCATTAGGCATATGCAACAAGCCGTTGAATCCCTAGGTTGCCCTATGGACGAGTTTTGTCTCGTGAGGGTTTCGATAGAATGTACCCACAAAATTCAAAAACATTTCAAAAATACAATAGGGTCCAAATGCACTCAGGGTCCACTAAGATGAACCAAAAATGTTTATCTCCTAGAATATTTTAGCAAGCTAATAGAAATCGGTCAAAGTTAACAACACTATAAAGACGTTAAAAATCTCTTCACTAGTAATCTAGACTAAAAGTGTACATGACTAGCCACAATGAGAATCACTTCAATTGCGAACAGACAAAACTTTGATCCCCATCTTAATACATTTCGCCTCGACTTTTGGGTCACAGACATACGCTCTAAAAGATGAAATCACTCAAGAATGAATCGCTCGTCTGTGTGAGTGTGATCACGAACATGGACTCAACAAATAAAAAGAGGTGAAGACAACATTTTAGAACGAATGATCCTCGAAAATGAATATAACCACTGAATGGAATGGAGAAGCTTACTTACCCTTCTCACCCACTCTACCCTCTAATTATGCTTCCTAAAGATCAACGGAAACAAGTGATGAGATGGATGATGATGAGATCTCGAGAATGTCGACACCTTCAATGTTAGAGAACTTCAAGCAACTTCCAAACTTAGCTTTTTTTTTTTGCTTTGATCACTTATTTTACACAAGTTCAAATGAACTTTTACACGAACATTTTGATGAACCAATTTTTTGTTTCAAAACAAACAATACAAATACCGGTATTCTCAACAATCAACTTTTCTTTCTTTCTTTCACACTTTGCTTTCACATTCTTCTTTCTTTACTATTCATGCCTTCATTCTCAAGAGTTGTATGATGAGTGGATAATGGAGTATTCGTCTTTCTAAAGTTGACACTATTATCGGATTTCATGGGCTACAAGAGTAAGGTTTATTCACTATCATGGTGTCACCCCAAGTGGTTATGGAAGTTGAACACAGAAGATCAAATGAGCTATTTTTATAAAACTTGCGACGTTGAATAGCTCTTTATTCTACTCAGAGTCAACGTAGAAGAGTACGCTCAAAAGGCAATAGAAAAGCTCAGATATCTCACAAGGATTAAGTGATCTCCATTAATGATTAATTTAGTTCTCTCAGAACTGTCTACTCTTCGCTTCCATAATACATACATGGCTAGTGCGCAGACGACCTCAAGACTCGACATTCATGAAGAAACTTTTAACAACCGGATAGTACGATCAACTCGACTCTATAACTATTAACAAGCCAAAAACAATTAATAGACTCACATTTTCAGTCCAAAATTTAAAATTTTTGAACCCTCTTGAATTTTCGAAATGAAGGACTTAGCAAAAGTTCTTCCCTATCCCCAAACTTAAACCGAAAATTGTCCTCAATGTTATGAAAATTATGCCAAAATAAAATGGGTCTATTCCCGCAAGTATACGGGATCAAGTTATAGTTAGTCCGGATACCGATCCAAGGGACAAGTAAATTCGCTTCAAGTCTTAAATCACCACCTTCTTTTTTTTAATTTTGATTTGATTTTGTTGAAAACGATTTAAATAAGAAAACAATGAATACTAAAGAAGAATAAAATCAAGATGGGAAAGAAATCTAGGATTTTGATTCCACCAAACAAATTGACTTCCTAAAGCATGCAAATAATTAACTAACCCTTTTTTCAACATAACTCAAAATATAACATAATGAACTATTTAGATTTCGGATGATATTCTTCATTAACATATTTCAAAATCATATATTTTTAGTTGACTATCATATAAAGACTATACTCCTTAACTATGATTGATCATCTGAGAAGCATATCAAATCTAATAACTTAATAAAAGCATGAAATATCTAATTATGAGGCATGGACAATGAAAAGATTACAGAATCTATGTGAAATGACAATTAATAGACATTGAAACTCAATAGAAGGATTTATTAATCAATAAAATATTTCAAGAAAGATCAAATATGGTTTCCTTTAAAACCTTAGATACATGATTAGCTACTCATTGAATTTAGAGATATGCATTGATAAAACAAAACACATGGAAAAAAATTTAAACAAAGAAAAGAAATCCACCCAAATCCTTGCTTCAAATGATTTCCACGTATGATCCAAAGGTTTAGAAAAGAAATGAGGGGCAAAACTGTAATTCAAGGGGCTTAAAGTAGAAACCCTAAACTCATTTCGTAAAGGTCTGGCGACTGGGTTTAAACGGAGGGCATTCGGATGATAAGGTACTCCCGGGTGCAAGGTAGCACAGTGGGTTTAGTAACAAAAGCCAGTCGTCGGATGGGATTGAGAGGAATCAGATGGCCAAGATTAAAACATTTGGGGGGGGGGGGGGGGGGGGGTTACGGAAATAGGTTGCTACAGGTTGTACCGAATCTGCCACATATTTGGACGATGTTACACAGTACAAAATAATTAAGTTGCGCTAGGTACCAGAAAGCGCCAAGTCGCTCGTGATATCCCCAATGCCAGAATGTATCCCGACATAGTCTTGTTAGTCAACTGCTATGTACTCCATCTTTGACTTTGCCTAGTTTGCTCATCTGGACTCTTATTTGACTCCCGTTTCTTCCTACAAGTTCGTCTCGGACTCTACTTTTCACCCATGCACTGACCTTATTCAAATTATCAGAATGTCCTCGACTATAAATGACCAAAATTCCCTTCATATGTCTTTTTCTCATTTTTAACCATTTTCACACCTAACTTTGCAAAAGACACCTAATCAAGAAAATCAATCATTTTATTATAATGAACACCCGAAACAGACTAACTTGCCTAAATTAAACGACTCAGATGGAACATTTTCATGACCCCTCACGCGTCATCAAGTTGTTGCATCTTTCCAATGCGAAAATTGTTGTATTAATGCCTCGAAATATGAGATTATTTTTTCAGCAAATTCGTTAGATCACTTTATCTTTGTTCTCGTGGCACTTGTCTTTCATATCGTCAAACTCTCTATACTTTCCAAAATATATTTCACTAATATCACAAAGACTTAATTTTTTTTCCTGGGCGTTTGATATAGTTTCCCTCAGAGAATCTCATCGTATGAGTTCTTACGACTACTTAATTGATACATTGAAGGGGTCTATGCTGCAGTAGATCCATTAGAGTGGCATATGCTATGACAACTTGTTTTTCTACCAACAGTAGAGTGTCAGTATCCATGAATCTCTAATGACGCGTTCGTCGGTCAAGGTTCATGTCTTTCGTAGCGCTAGATGGTGGACGAGCTAGCTTAGGACAAGGTTCCGCTTTACGTCTGAGAAGTTCTCAAATCTGAAAAGTTTCTCATTGAAATGTGTACACCCCTGAAACCCACGCATCTTCAACCAATCTTCCTTACGTCCATGTTCCAATGATTAAAAGATAAAGTTTGTATTAGGGTCAATGAAAACTATGTTATTAAAATAGTATTAAAAACCAACTAATAAAATCAGAAATTAATTGAGCAATAAAATAGTAAGTTAAAGAAGACAACTTATCTTTTTGCAGAGCTTTTCTAAAACAGTAAGTGAACCAATCGGAGATAATGAACCTGCAAGTAGATTGTAAACAATAAGGTAGGAATAGAGGCACGAGGTAGACTCGCTTTCCCGAAGACTTTAAACGCACTTGCTACCGTCGATTCTGGTATTGCTTTTGCAGTATATGAAGGTAGTCCCCTAGGATTCAACTATTCCTTATCAGAAATTGAAAAAAGCAAACTTCAATTCTGATCTCCTGATCTTGACAGAACTGTAACAGAAAGAAGAGTAAAAGGTGAGAGAGAGATAGAAGACGATTTGTTTTCTGTGTATTTTTCCTATGGAATTTTTTCCTATTTATAAAGTGGGGAAACCTGATCTGACGACTTCAAGTTGTTTTGATCCAACGGTAGATAAAAACTAGCCAGTACACACGTACTTGGACTATTTCCACTAGCCAGTAGTGGAAAAGGAAGTCAGAGAAATTTCGTACTGGATTGCTTCCGCTAGCCAATAGTGGGAGGAAAAGGTCAAAGAAAAATAAGGCATTTCTGGTAGACCAAGACCAAGGCCGAGACCGAGTCCGGGTACGGGTCCGTGTCCGTGTCCGGGTCCACACCCCAAGGGTGCCTCTAAAAAGTGATGGGTCTCTCCTCCGGAGAACACTATTGTAACCCCAAGGGGCCACACCCCTTACACCCAACTTTCTCCTTATAAACACAAGTTTGTTTTTCTCTTTGAAAGATGTGGGACAAAACATTTAGTTTGAAAGTTTCCATTTCTATTTTAGTAAAGAGGATTAAAGTGCTCTCTACTCTATTCTATAAGTGTTGTAAGTACAAAAGGTATTTTATTTTGTTTGTGGAGGCAGAGACTGTTGCAAACTTTGCAAATAAAAGAAAATAGTTAAAACTTGGGAAGTTTTAATTTAGTATGGTGATACTAAAGATTATCATCGGATGATAACAATCAAAATCCATATAGATTTGATTTATTAACTAAACTGTCACCTTCGACTAAGTATGGTGGTAATACTAAGGTCGTATTCATTAAGCTTTCCTGAAAAGCTTAGACTGGTAAACTTGAGGGTGTAAGGAGTTACACGGAAAGGCTCAAGATTTACAAACTCTTATTATCAGAAATAAGTTAATTATTTCGTCGTAAAATCATGGTTTAGTGTTTAATGACAGTCCAAAAATAATGAGGAATTCCAGGTAGGTTTATCAATACGTGATCTGGTAAATGGAACCCTACTAAGTGAACATGGAATAGATTCATTATTTAGTCCCTAGTCCAGGTCATTGCATGGACAACAATGACTCAAGAAGACTAGCATGGGAATTGACTGATAGCGCAGTTCCATGGGCTATAGGAATATGGTATTTAAGTCAATTACATGGGTGTAGATTGGGGAATCTACACTGGATAACCCAAAGATGAGAGTTTTTCAAGGAGTTGAAAAAACGTCACAAACTCTCATAGGCAAGATTGGAGAGATTCCGTAAACATGAGTGCTCCACTCATCTTATGTAAGGAATGTCGAACTTTGGTACCGTCAAACGCCGCACCGTAAAAGGAGGTTATAAAGGCGGCATACTGGGGGAGACAGGATAGACATGAAGTTAAGTGGGAGTACAAGACTGGATGATGTCCTCCTATTAAGTTAGGAATAAGAATCTCCGGGCCACTTGAGGAGAAGCAACTGGAAAATGTGTTGCCACACTCAAATGGATTAAGAGTTAATCATTTGAATTGACAGTTGTTCTCCGGATCAGGGAAGTCTGAATGGTGTGACGTATCAGATGAGATACTAAGCGACATGGGAATCGAGCATTGCACTTGTTCTAAGTACAAGTGGGAGACTGAAGGATTTATCCGTTCGGTCTGAAGGAGATGTCCTTCCGAAGGAGTGTCCTTCGACCAAGGTGGCAATGCGATCAATTTGTCAGTTAGGATAACGATGACCACACGTAAAGATCATCCAGTCCGGTCAAATTAGGGGTCGTAATGCTTTGCTAGAAGCCAACTACGATCGTCGAATCAAGGAGTTGATTCGCGGCTAACATAGACCGGATCCTACAACGGGTTACACATAAGAGTGGTAGCTTGATCAGAGAGAATTGACTAGACGGGAACTGGCTAAAGTTGGATGGGATTCAACTGGAAAGGCCGAAAGGGTCCGAATGGAGATTCGGGACAAGATAGAAAAGAAGGCTCATTGGGCCGACCATGAGATGGCCGACCAGAGTAAGTGGGCCGACCATATAAGGCCCATGGTGAGCTGCCCTGGCCGGCCACACTTAAGGGATTATGAAAATACCCCAAAAGGGTATTTTGGTAATTATCTTTTCTGTGACCCGAAAATAGAAAACCTAATCTAAATGAGATTCTAATTAGGGTTTGTCTATATATTGGGTCAGTTGAGAACAGAAAAGGTGTGGATTTTTCTCTAGTGGAAAAATATACAACTCTCTCTCTCTCTCTCTGAATATACAGCTATTGGAGAGAGAGGAATATAGAGGAAAAGCTCCCGTTCTATCAATCTAGTCAAGAAGAAGAGTTCTTCTCAACCTTCTAGTAAGTCCTAGCAGTCTGAAAGGAAGGGAGATCAAGTCTATTCACTCGGTGTCTCAAGTAGAGGAGCTACAATTTGAGCTCTCGATCTTTGCATGCGATTGGAATGGTTCGAGGGAAAAACGCGTTAAGGTATTTATCCCTCTTCTAGTTCATTGATTAGTTTATGCATAATGATCCTGGGCAATCTAGTGTTAAACATATGATGTTTGAGATTCCGCTTAGAACACTAGTTAGTGTATAGGATACACAAAACCCTACACGCCGGCCAATTTTCTGACCGGCGACCTTCAAACATTAAAAAGAAAAAAAATTTGTTTCGCTCATCTGAATCCCAAGAAAACAAGAAGTCTGAGAAAGATACCCCTATGAAATTCTATTTGGCAAAGCCCGTGAATAAATTAATGTCCGACCTCTATAATTACTTGTTCAACCGAACTAAAACTAACTTTAAATATCCTTCTGTTTCGCTCCTTCCACAACGCGGATGGGACAAGATAATGTCACATTTGAAGCGCCTAACTTAGTCTAATTAGTCCGTTTCGGATATTATTTATAATAATTTATGTACCTTTCTTGTTAGGTGGCTTACATGGATCTAGACACGTTAGTCGGAATAAAAGGGCAAACTATCACTTTCACCTCATGCGACCGGAATCGATAACTCAGGGTATTTTGGTCATTATGTACCACGGATAATTTGGTCATTTTGATCAAAATAAATGGTCAAGTGACAAGTAGAGTCTATGGTGAACCCGACGGCAAAAACAGAAGTCGAATCGGAGTTCGGAGGAGCAAGTTATCGAGGAAAGAAGGCGAGGGGTATTTTGTTTCTTCCAAGATATTGTGGGCACCTTTGGTCTCTAGATGAGGACTTCTTGCCGATTGTGAGGACTTCTTGCATAATTCTGATAGAAACGCTTGTCTCTTCCAATTTCCCAGTACTGTCAAGATGAAACGTATAGAAATAGATGTTTATCCCTCACCCAATTCAAAATTTCAAGTAGATTTTCAAAACATCTGAATTCAGAAAGTCTGAAATTCCTATAATGTCATATGCATAAATTGCAAGAATCAACTATTAAACAAGAGTGACCAGCCTATTGCAAATGTTATCAAAATACCTTTTGCGTCTTTCGCTCTAGAAGAATTTAGCTCTTTCTGAGCATTTTGTGCCTTGCAAACCTTCATAAAATGCACACTAAAGATTCATAACTAAAAAGACAAATGAAATCTCCATTTGACAAGAAGTAGTTATTGATGGGCCTAGAAAGTTTCCTAAATAGGTCACCACCCGCAAGTATACGGGCGTCAAGTAATAAAATCCGGTAAGACCGGTTCGTTCCTCAGAGACTAAGTGAAACCTATTCTAAGACTTGGAAGTAACACGGTTTTTGGTTTTTGAAGTGGTTTTGGTGATAAAATAAAATGAATAAAATATTAAAATAAAATTACGGAAATGAAAATGAACTCAAATGGGGGAAAGACCTAGGATTTTAGAATCCATCTTAACATTTATCAATGATAATCTAATCATGCATATCTTTTTATCACTCAAGTTTTGGTAACCGAATGTACCAAACCCCGGAAAATATTCTAGTTAAAGCCGAATAAAACTAAAGTCTAAACTCGAAGTTTTGAAATACCGAAGTCGCAACTATTAACTATGAATCTATAAGCATGACTCATTAAAGGACTTAACCTAAACATGAACCATCAAATCAAAAGCATAGCTAATGAAGAAATCTTCCTACACCAATTCTACGAATTCAATATTATAACGATTAAAGCATTTAAGATATTAAGCCATGAAAAAATTATCAAAATCGTATGTCAGAACTTCATCGAAATTCCTAGATTGGGAGATTAGTTACTCATGATGGAAGAGATAAAACTAACAAGTATGAATAATAAGAGGGAAAAGAAAGAACTAAACTTTTCTCGCTGAATTTTGCCTGTTGCAGCCAAACACTCCCCTGGAGAAAATAAATTTCTCGTCTTCTCGAAAGTATTTTCTCTCTGGGAAAATTATTTTCCAGATAGATTATTGACCCAAACGTGGTCTTCTTCCTCCTTTGATTTTTTCACTTCTTTTTCTCTATTTCAATTCAGAACTTCAACCACCAAAATTGAAAAAGATGATATATTAAATAGCCAGAAATTGAAATACAATTCTTTCTCAAAAATATCTCTCTCTCTCTGTTTCTCATACAAAAATCTCTCTCTCTCTCTCTCTCTCTACAATTCTTTCTCTCTTTCTTTATTGATAATTATTTCTCTCACTAAAATATTTACAACAGAAGAAGAAGAAGTAGAAAAGATAAATGGTATAATGGTGAACCTTCTTTCTCTATCTCTCTAATATTTCTGTTAGTTGAGCTAAAAGAAAGAATTCGACCTCCCAACCGCGATTGGACTCGTTCTGGGCTCTACTTTCATCCGAGCATCAAAAATTTCCAGAACACCCTCATCTCCAAATGACCAAAATGCCCTCAAGTATGCCTTTCTCCCGATTTTATCTATTTTCACGCTCAATTCCGTAGAAGGCACCTGGACAAGAGAAACATATAATTCATCAGAGTAACCGCTCGAATTGGACTAACTAACCCGAGTTAAGAGATTCAGATGGGACATTTTCATGTCTCATCAGTTATATATGACAAAGATAAACAAGAACAAAAGATCACCATGAACTCACAGCATTAAATAACCTGACCACTGAAATTCCAACATCAGATGTAGAAGAATGAAATTTAATTAGTTAACATCATAAAAGCGAATGAAGCAAGATAATTTTTCAAATAACTTTGAACTATGAAAACAACACAATACCTCTTTCGGATATTATTTATAATAATTTATGTACCTTTCTTGTTAGGTGGCTTACATGGATCTAGACACGTAAGTCGAAATAAAAGGGCAAACTTACACTTTCACCTCATGCGACCGGAACCGATAACTCAAGGTATTTTGGTCATTATGTACCAGGGATAATTTGGTCATTTTGATCAAAATAAATGGTCGAGTGACAAGTAGAGTCCATGGTGAACCCGACGGCGAAAACAGAAGTCGAATCGGAGTTCGGAGGAGCAAGTTATCGAGGAAAGAAGGCGAGGGGTATTTTGTTTCTTCCAAGATATTGTGAGCACCCCTTGATCTCTAGATGAGATCATCTAATTCCAAACCCAAAACATAGAATTTAAAGAAGAAGGACAAGGAAGGTTTTGCGAGCACCCCCTAAGAAGACCATGTCTAACCTAATATGGTCTTAAATGATGGACCAAGTCAAGAGTTTCAGAGAGAAGATATACCAAGTCTTTGAGAAAGAAATCAGGGGGAGTTTGAAGAAAGAGTTCTAATGGTTTGAATTTCTTAGAGGGAAAGAGAGAGGGGAGGGAAGAGAGTTCTCGACCTAGCTTTGGTCGGCGTTACACTTGGACGATCAGAGCTAGTCCGGAACGACACACACCGTGAGTTGTTCTTCTCGGCTCAGGGAAACGCTCAATAGCAGCTCGAGAAGCTTCAACAATGCTCGGGGCTAGCTTGGTTCTTCATTCTTGTGCCCGGAAAAGTCATTCCCTGGTCGGAATGAAGTTTCTGGTTCCGTCTTATGTCCTCGCGAATCAGCTTATGATTTTCTAGACTTGCTTTTCGTAGTCTATAATCTCTTCGTAAGTGTCCAGATTTTTTAGTCGATTTACCCATAACTTTGCTCTGCTACCAAATGTTAATGATCGCAACACGCTCAAAAGATGATAATTGCACAAAGGTAACAATAAATGCAACACGAAACAATAAGGAAAAAATTGAACACAAGATTATTGGTTGCCAGATCGTTCTTCTCCCATGTGGAACTATTCCCATATATTGCAGGGTCTGGTTAGCTTCCTTCGCTGCCATGCTTATGTTCTTTCGTTAATGAATGATGAATCTACTTTGCCTCCTTCCAAAGAAGTTCCAAAGCCATATATGTACATGTCACTATGTCAGTATCAAGGTAACATTTTCGTTTGATTGTCTAAACAATTTATTATACTTTTTCAAACCATAACTAAACTAACAAAGGATTTTTTTTTTTCTTTTCAGAAATTGACTACGATCTACGTTAGTCGTTATGAGGCATTGATACATCATGAAGATGTTTTAAGAACGATAACCGCATAAGTAAAACTTACAACGAAAGAGGCCTAAAACCCAACTACATGAAAGAGACATAAAGCCCGACAACCTTACTAACTTATTTATACGTTTAATAGTCCAACAATACGAAAGAAGCCTAAAGGAGATTATTATTGATCATAACTGAATTTCCACCTCCCACTGCCAAAAGAACTTACGAGTTAACTCTCACAAGTAGTTTCAACGGATAATATATAAATTTATGACATATGATATAAGATCAATATGATTTAATCAATCTTCAACATATATTTTATCCACATGCAATAACACAGAATTGATTTATTTTGATCCTGGATAACAATAGACACATCTCCTTATATATAGATCCATAAGTTTAAACTCTATCTACATATATAACATAATTTGATAAACTATCTGGATTCTGTATTCCACCATAATGCAATGAATCTTACAAAAACTACAAATACTTTAAGAAAAAAAAATCATTGTCAATTAACAATCAAAGAATAAAAAAAGAATAGTACTGAATAATTCTCTACTACTTAAAGAAGATTTAATACACTCTCAAAAACGTCAGAAGAACAACGAAGAACGATGGGTCCATTAACTTCATATTCATCGCATTGATCTAGTAAATATGTGAAGCTTGAAGATAATAAGTACTTGACCGGAACTATATATTTCTTGGATTCTTCTCCTACATAAACTGGTAAATAACCTTTGGGTACCTTCGTATTTTGATCTTGGCCCTGAGTATTGTTCATTAATATATAAGGATTATAATCACTTCCACTAGTGAACTTTTTCTTGAGAGAGGAAAATTTTCTTCTAATACTAAAGAGGGAAGACATTGTTGGAGGTTGTTTTTGGAGAAGATGGATGTCTCGAGAGAGAGAGAGAGAGAGAGAGAGGAGAGCAAGTTTGTATTCGGAAAATAGAAGGTTAGTGTGTATATGGAGCGAGAGTCACTTTGGAGGGTTTATGTTTATATAAGTTGGAGAACAAATTCCTATTAGATTTGGAAGTCTTAATACAATTGGACTCCTGATTCTGACGTAAGAACAAAGCTGAGTCTAGAAGGCGGTTACTGTTGTGAAGCTCTTGAGGCACTGCCACAATTGACTAAAAACCCCTTATTGAACTAAACAGTTATTGTCCATGTCCGTTTTGTATGAGTACTTACCCTAGGCCCCAATAACTTACAAGATGGCCATCTTTATTATTTTCTATGCTACCTTATAACACGTCACTAGCACATGGCCTTTACTACCCAAATTAGTTCGATTTCACCACTTGACTTGCTTTTAAGTCAGAGGAGGGTTTAAGGTGTCTAAGAGACTCACTTTTCACGTTAAGGTTTTGGTGACAGAATTACCTCTATGATGGCTTTGACGAAGGTTATCTCTTTTGTAGTTTGATCAATCTTTTGACTTCTTGACTTGTTCAAAACTGTGCAATATTTGGCTCAACAAATACCGTCAAATATTAACAATAGCTGCCAACAACTAGTCGCTCAGTTCGTTAGTTCATTACTCTGCAATGTGGAGGTCCCAGGTTCGATCCACTGGAAGTGTGAATCCAAAAATATTGAACTTGGGTTATTAATATTTTAAAAAATGTAATGAATTTGTTGGGTTTTAGAGATCTTTCATTTCTTGGTTTAATTTAGGCGTTTTTCTCCTTTGGAAAACTAATTTGCGACCAATAGGTTTTACTCCATTAACCAAATCTTCAAGCTCAAAACTTGATGAGATATAGATTCAATTTCTGATCTTCTGACTCCAAGCTAATTTCAGAGTTAGGTTCGGCCAGAGCTCTTCACAGGTCCACGACTTATTGTCTTCTATCAACAAGATCCCAATCTTCTGAACTAGATTGATAAACAATTATGACCTAAATGGGGTTGTAAACAACAAGTAAAATATTCTCACTCTTTGAGACATTTCCGTTTGAGACACTTACAACTTGTTGAGAATTCCCTTGCGAATCTAATTCGTCTTGTACGGTAGGTATTTAGAGTTCGTATAATTTTACCTTAATTCCTTCCTCTTGGAATTTATTCTTTGGAACCGCAATTTACTGATCTTAACAGTTTATTACTCTTGATCGAACTTTTCAATGTATACTTTATCCCCACTTATCTTCCTTCAAACCATTTTTGAAGGAAGATACCATCACGAGCAACAACAACCTTGTTCTGATTGTTTGTGGAAGAGCCTCATTTTCTTCAGGATAATTTTGTGTCATGTAAACCTTTTACATGACCTTAGCTTTACAAGGAGTAGGTTAAGTATGAAAACGACCATTTTTAGAATATATCCCAAAAGATATTCGGAACACTAGCCTACCAGAATGTATTCCGACATAGTCTCGTTAGTCAACTGCGATGGACTTCATCTTTGACTTTTCCTAGTTTGCTCATCTAGACTCCGATTTGACTTCTGTTTCTTCCTACGGGTTCGTCTCGGACTCTACTTTTCACCCATGCACTGACTTTGGCCAAATTTCTAGAATGTCCTCGACTCAAATGACCAAAATACCCTTCATATATCTTTTTCTCGTTTTTAACTATTTTCATACATAACTCTGCAAAAGACACGTAATCAAGAAAATCATCCATTTTCTTATAATAAAGACCCGAAATGGACTAACTTGCCTAAATTAAACGACTCAGATGAGACATTTTCATGACTCATCAAACATTTTCAAAGTTAGATTTTGCTAGTCCCCGAACAAAACAAAACAAAATAAAAACCTAACTTACTTTCGGAAGAATCCCGGTTGCATTTAGCACATGCAACAAGCTGTTGAACCCCTAGGTTGCTCTAGTGGACGAGTTTTGTCTCGTGAGGGTTTCGAGAGAATGTACCAACAAAATTCAAAAATATTTCAAAAATACAATAGGGTCCAAATGCACACAGGGTCAACTAAGATGAACCAAAAATGTTTATCTCCTAGAAAATTTTAGCAAGCTAATAGAAATGGGTCAAAGTTAACAACACTATGAAGACGTTAAAAATCTCTTCACTAGTAATCTAGACTCAAAGTGTACATGACTAGCCATAATGAGAATCACTTCAGTTGCGAACAAACAGAACTTTGATCCCCATCTTAATACATTTCGCCTCGACTTTTGGGTCACAGACATACGCTCTAAAAGATGAAATCACTCAAGAATGTACCGCTCGTCCGTGTGAGGGTGATCAAGAACCTAAACTCAACACATAAAAAGAGGTGAAGACAACATTTTAGAACGAATGATCTTCAAAAATGAATATAACCACTGAATGGAATGGAGAAGCTTACTTACCCTTCTCACCCACTCTACCCTCTAATAATTCTTTCTTAAAGATCAACGGATACAAGTGATGAGATGGATGATGATGAGATCCCGAGTATGTCGACACCTTCAATGTTAGAGAACTTCAAGCAACTTCCAAACTTAGTTTTTTTTGCTTTGATCACTTATTTTACAAAACAAACTAAAGTTCACATGAACTTTTACACGAACATTTTCATGAACCATTTTTTTTTTTAAACAAACAATACAAATACCATTATTCTCAACAATCTACTTTTCTTTCTTTCACACTTTGCTTTCGCCTTCATCTTTTTTTCCTATTCATGCCTTCATTCTCGGGAGTTGTATGATGAGTGGATAATGGAGTATCCGTCTTCCTAAAGTTGACACTATTATCGGGTTTCATGGGCTACAAGAGTAAGGTTTATTCACTATCCTAAGGTTATCCCTAGTGGTTATGAAAGTTGAACACAGAAGATCAATTGAACTATTTTTATAAAAATTGCGAGGTTGAGTAGCTCTTTATTCTACTCAGAGTCAGCGTAAAAGAGTACGCTTGAAGGCAGTAGAAAGGCTCAGATATCTCACAAGGATTAAGTCTCCATAATACACACATGACTAGTGCACAGACGACCTCAAGACTCGACATTCATGAAGAAAATTTTAACAACCGGATAATACGATCAACTCGACTTTATAACTATTAACAAACCAAAAACAACTAATAGACTCACATTTTCAGTCTAAAACTTAAAAATTTTTAACCCTTTTGAATTTTTTCAAAATGAAGGACTTAGCAAAAGTTCTTCCCTATCCCAAACTTAAACCAAACATTGCCCTCAATGTTCTGAAGATTATGCCAAAATAAAAATAAAAAAAGAAAGATATTACCAGACTCTACTGTCCTATATTAGAAGCTTGGGTTGCCTCCCAAGAAGCGCTAAATTTATTATCTTCACCCAGACGATAATTAAAAAGAAAGAAAAATTACTATATACCTACTGTATTGTGGGTTGATGACTCCCCATACAATAGTAATCGGAAGATCTCAGGGTCAACCCAAAAGATTAAGTATCCAGGAAGATTCAGTCTCACATCCAAGGATTGATATGGCAGTTTACGTGAGACTTTCAATGTGGATGAGTTATCCCCAAACTTAAATGAAGCAACAATCATTAAGTTCAACGATAAACTAGGGTTGACAAACATTGAATAAAACAGATCCTCATAGACATGACAAATAGATTGAGAGATTATGTTAGAATTGTTGGGTTTTACACCCGTCTACTAATGTTTATAGCGAAATTAAGACATCATATGTCTAACATTAGTATTCCCAGGATCACATGCATAAGCCTATAATACTAATTAAGTAAAACTAGAAGACGGTTACCTTAATCGCTAGTTTTTTTTCTCGAACCTTTCCAATCGCTTTTGAGAAGACCAATAGTTTCAAACATAGCTCCTCTACTTGGGACACGAGCAATCAACTTGATCTCCCACCTTGTTATTACCTAGAACTCCAATGGTGGTTGGAAGAAGAACTCCTTCTTTGACTAGATAGATAGTCGGGAATTAGCTCACTTTCTCCTCTCTACTTAATGTGGTAGAGTAAGAAAGCTTAGAGAGAAATTCCACACCTTATTCTCTCCCTTAAGAGTCTTTATATAGAACCCTAATAAGAGTCCACCTCTAATTTGGTTTCCTAAAACACCCTTTAGAATAAGATTAAGGAAATTGCCGAAAATAGCAACTAGTTGATATTTTCTCAATTCCTTGAGGAGGTAACGTCCAAAATCAGCCAAAATTGGCAGATTTAATGTTCCTAACATGAGGAAATGACCCTCCAATTTTCAGCCCAATACGATCCCTAAAAGTGCTCCAATCGGTTTAGGTCCAAAATCCCGTTTTTGGGCTTTTGTACTATCTTTGCCTAATTTCTCTTTAGGCCTATGAGATATGTTTATGGGACACTCCCATAGTTATATATCACTCCCACTAGTCATATCCTTTGATCAAATTGACACTCTTATGTGTAACCTGTTGTAGGATCCGGTCGAAGTTAGCCGCGAATTACTTCGTAATTCGACGATCGTAGTTGGTTACTAGCTTAAACTCCACGACCCCTAAATCAACCGGACTTGATGATCTTCCTCATCATATGTCCTATCCGAAAAATTGATCACATTGCAACCTTGGTCGAAGGACATCTCCTTCAGACTCCCACTTGTACTTAGAACAAGTGCAATGCTCGATTCCCATGTCACTTAGTATCCCATCTGATACGTCACGTCATTCAGACTTTCTTGATCTCGAGTACAACTGTTAAAATAAATGATTAACTTTTAATCCATTTGAGCACGACCATGCATTTTTCAGTTGTTGCTCGTCAAGTGGCCCGATGACATTGTATCCTAATATAATTAGGAGGACATAATCCATTCTTGCGCTCCCACTCAACTTCATGTCTATCTTGTCCTTCCCAGTATCCGCCTTTATAAACTCCTTTTACGGCGCGGCATTTAATGGAACCAAAGTCGGACATTCCTTACATAAGATGAGTTGAGCCCTCATGTTTTGAGGAATCTCTCCAATCTTGTCTTTTATGAGAAGTACTTTGACGCTTCATCATTCTTGATGTGCTTTTCAAATTGAGGGTTATCCAGCGTATAATCTCTATTACACACCACGTAGTCGAATCGAATACACTATTCCTATAGCCCATGAAACTGCACTATCCCATCGACTCCCGTGTTAGTCTTCGTGGGTCATTGTTGTCCATGCAATGACCTGGACTAGGGAATTGATAATGAATTACTCCAATTTCACTTAGTAGGGTTTCATTCATTAGATCACGTATCTGACAAGCCTACTCGGAATACTTTCTTTATCGATGGACTGCCTCTTTAAAATACTAAACCAAATTTTAAGGACAAAATAAAATTCTTTTTAATTTATTGAGTTAATTCCTATATGGCCCCCTACTTTGTGACCAGCTTCCTTTATGGCCCTCTTTTTTTAGTAAATTCAAATCTGTCCCCTATTTTCAGACAAATGTCATCACTACCCCTCTGTTTAATGAATTTTCAAAAGAAAATAAAAAACAAAACCTAAATTCCACCTCACTTCCTTCTCCACCACTCATCTCTCCCCATGTCACCTCTCTCTCCAACTCACCTCTCTCTCCAACTCACCTCTCTCTCTCTCTCCAACTCATCTCTCTCTCTAACTCACCTCTCTCTCTAACTCACTTCTCTCTCTAACTCACTTCTCTCTCTCTCTCCAAGTCACTCCTTCTCCGACGAAGGTCGCCGGCCGGAAAATTTTTCGGCCGGCGACCTTAAAAAAAATAAATAAATAATGTACCTTAAAAAATAAATAATATACCTTAAAAAATAAATAATGTACCCTCATCCCTTCGCCGGAGTTTCTAGAGAGAGAGAGAGAAGAGGTAAAATTTTTTTTTTTTTTTTTAAGGTCGCCGGCCGGAAATTTTCTGGCCGGCGACCTTCGTCGGGGAAGAAGGAGTGACTTGGAGAGAGAGAGAGAGAGGTGAGTGAGAGAGAGAGAGATGAGTTGGAGAGAGAGAAAGAGGTGAGTTGGAGAGAGAGAGAGAGATGATGTGGAGAGATATGTGTGGGGGAGTAGGAAGTGAGGTGGAATTCAATTTTTTTTTTATGTTGAAAAAATATTAATAAGAAGGGTAATCAGGACATTTACCTCAAAAAAGGGGGCCATATTTGAATTTAAGAAAAAAAGGGGGCCATAAAGGAAGCTGGTCACAAAGTAGGGGGCCATATAGGAATTAACTCTATTTTATTTATCGAATGTAAGTAATTAGGTACATAAACTCTTTTATGAATCCAAATTACATTTGTTGTCATTCTCCAATGCGCTTTATACCAATGCCCCTCATGTGTGAGTCATGTTTAGGCTGAGGTAACAGTTTAGTTAACGGATCTGCAACATTGTCATTTGTATGAACCTTGCAAATGACCACATATTTTCTCTCTGTGATTTCCCTAATCACGTGGTACTTCCTTTGAATGTGTTTGGACTTTTGGTGTGCTCTAGGTTCCTTGGCTTGAGCTATAGCTCCATTATTGACACAATAGAGAGTTGCTTCCTCTTCTATGCCAGGTACGACACTGAGTTCTATTACGAACTTTTTGATCCAAACTCCTTCCTTTGCAGCTTCCGAGGCCGCTAGGTATTCTGCTTCAGTGGTAGAGTCTGCAATTGTGCTCTGCTTGGAACTCTTCCAACTCACTGCTCCTCCATTCAGACAGAAGACGTAACTGGATTGCGATTTGAAGTCATCTCTATCCGTCTGAAAGCTTGCATCCACATGGCCTACAACCTTTAGTGTATCTTCCCCGCCATATACCAGGAAGTGATCCTTAATCCTTTTCAGGTACTTTAGAATATTTTTGGTGGGGTACTAGTGCGCTTCGCCTGATTTGATTGGTAACGGCTGCACATGCTCAAAGCATATGAGACGTTTGGGCGAGTGCAGATCATGGCGTACATGATTGATCCTATTGCCGAAGCATAAGGTACTTTCATCATGTGTGCTAGCTCATCAGGATTCTTAGGACACTGATCTTTGGTAAGCACCATACCATGTGACATGGGAAGGAATCCTCTTTTGGAGTTTTTCATCTCGAACCTCTGAAGAACCTTATCTATATAAGTTTCTTGACTGAGTCCGATCATCCTCCTTGATCTATCCCTATAGATCTTGATTCCTAATATATATTCTACCTCCCCTAGGTCCTTCATGGAAAAGCATTTCCGAAGCCAGTCTTTGACTGATTCCAGCATCGGAACATTGTTTCCTATGATTAATATGTCATCGACATAAAGGACCAAGAAAACTAGGTTGCTCCCACTAACCTTCTTGTAAAGACAAGACTCTTCTGGATTCTTCAGGAATCCAAATTCTTTGATTGCCTCGTTGATCGAAGATTCCAACTCCTGCTTGCTTGCTTAAGTCCATAAATGAATCTTTTAAGCTTGCAAACCTTTCCAGCATTATTGGAATCTACAAAATCTTCGGATTGTGTCATGTACACATCCTCTTCCAAGTGTCCGTTAGGAAGGCGGTTTTGACATCCATTTGCCAAAGCTCATAATCATAATGAGCTGCAATTGCTAGAATGATCTGAATGGATTTAAGCATTGCGACAGGGGAAAAGGTTTAATCATAGTCTATACCATGAATCTGTTTGTATCCTTTTGCCACGAGTCTAGCTTTGAAAACGCTAACGTTTCCATCCTTGTCAGTTTTCACTTTGAAAACTCATTTGCATCCGATTGGTTTTGCTCCATCGGACAAATCGATCAAGTCCCATACTTGATTTTCTGACATGGAATCCATTTCCGATCTCATGGCCTTTAGCCATTTTTCGGAGTCAGGGCTCGTCATAGCTTGGTCATAGGTACTCGGCTCATTATCTTCTAACAGTAGGATATCTGTTTTCTGAGATAATTCATGGAGCCTTTGAGACCTACGAAGGGCCTGAGCAACTTTTGGAGTGTTCTCAACTACCTGAGATGTCTCTTGCGAATTTAATTCGACTTGTGCGGGAGGTTCCACGAGTTTCTCTATCTCGACCTCATTATCCTCTTCCATACTTTGTGGATAGATAGGAGCCGCTAAACTTTGATATCTCCATATTAGTGTTTATTTGTTGTTCATATCGAATTTCATCGATATCTACATTTCTCCCACTTGTCTTCTTGGAAAGAAATTCTTTTTCTAGGAAGACACCATCTCGAGCAACAAACAATTTGTTCTCAGATTCGTGGTAGAAGTAGTAACCCTTTGTCTCTTTTGGATAGCCCACAAAGAGACATTTGTCTGATTTAGGTGAGAGTTTATCTCCTTGTAAACGATTTACATAAACTTCACATCCCCAGACTTTGAGAAAAGACAACTTTGGAACCTTTCCAAATCATAACTCATATGGCGTCTTTTCTACAGCTTTTGACGGAGCACGGTTAAGTGTGAAAGCAGCCGTTTCCACAGCTTATCCCCAGAATGTATTTGGAAGATTGGCTAAACTTATCATAGATCGAACCATGTCTAACAAGGTGCGATTTCTCCCTTCGGAAACACCGTTCATCTGAGGTGTTTCAGACGGAGTGAGTTGAGAAACTATTGCACAACTCCTAAGATGAGCGTCAAATTCTTGACTCAAATATTCACCAACCCGATCGGATCGGATGGCTTTTATTTTCTTGTCAAGTTGATTGTCTACTTCGTTCTGAAATTGTTTGAACATCTCAAACGATTCGGATTTATGCCTCATCAAGTATATGTAACCATAACGAGTGAAGGCATCCGTGAACGTGATGAAGTAGTCATAGTTACCTCTCGCCGGAGTACTCATTGGTCCACACACATCCGTGTGTATGAGTTCCAATGGTTCTTTGGCACGGTTTCCTTTTTCCTTTAAAGGAAGACCTCGTCATTTTACCTATTAAACATGATTCGCACGTGTCGTACGATACTAAATCATACGAGCCTAGAAGTCCATGCTTATGGAGCTTCTTCATGCGTGTCATATTAATGTGACCCAAACGACAATGCCAAAAGTAACTTGGATTCGAATCATCTGACCGTAGCCTTTTGGTTTCTATGTGAAAGACTTCGTTCTCAATATTCTTTATATACAGACCGTTGTATAACTTAACACTGGTATAAAACATTTTACCTTTATATAAAGAACAACGCTGGTTTTTTATTAATAGGTGATATCCCTCTTTGTCTAACACTGAGACAGAGATAATGTTTCTAGAAATAGAAGGTACATAATAGCAATTATGAAGTTCCAAAACTAGACCAGTTTCCAAAGGTAGACTGAATGTTCCTACAACTTTCGCAGCAACCGTTGCTCTATTCGCTACTCGTAGAACAAGCTCCCTTTTAGATTACTAGTGAAAGGGATTTTAGCTTTTGTATGGTTTGGTCGGCTTGGATTTCATTTCTATTAACTTTCGAAAGTTTACCGGATAAACATTTTTAGTCCATATCATATTTAGACCCTTCTGCATTTTTGAAAATTTTGAATTTTGTGGGTATATTCACTGCAAACCCTCACGAGACAAAACTCGTCCTCTAGGGTAACCTAGAGGTTTAACGGCTTGTTGCACGTGCTAAGTGCAATCGTGATTCCCTACGAAAGTGGCGAAATGGGTTTAGTTTTATTTTTCTGTTTTGCTCGAGGACTAGCAAAATCTAAGTTTGGGGATGTTTGATGAGACATGAAAATGTCCCATCTGAATCTCTTAACTCGGGTT
The DNA here is from genome assembly GCF_041429995.1 of Eschscholzia californica. Lineage (NCBI taxonomy): Eukaryota > Viridiplantae > Streptophyta > Magnoliopsida > Ranunculales > Papaveraceae > Eschscholzia > Eschscholzia californica. The sequence continues at coordinate 36,037,162 of NW_028238420.1, read as the reverse complement.
AGTTAGTCCATTTCGAGCAGTTACTCTCATGAATTACTTGTTTCTCTTGACCAGGTGTCTTCTATAGAATTGAGCGCGAAAAACGGTTAAAATCGGGAGATTGACACAATAGGGGCATTTCGGTAATTTGGTTCTAATGGTGCTCTGGTAATTTGGTTTTTTTTATACTCGGATGAAAGTAGAGTCCAAAACGAACCCGTTGGTGAAAACAGAAGTCAAATCGGAGTCCGGATGAGGAAGATATAGCAGGTCAAAGTTTAGGTCAAAATCAGTTGACCACGTAGATTTCCAATAACGCGTGGCAAGCATCGTATGGAGTGAGGGCTACTTTCGGTCACGCACTGTTGTACTTTGGGTACTTCTGGACCGTATTATTCAATACACCCACGCGCTAACGGATACCGTACTCCTCTCGTCTAATAAAGCAGATCTAGCGGTTAGTTCCATTACAGTTACACGTGGCTTCATCAAAGGTGATAGTGCAAGTTTCTCCGGATATACCGTGATGCACCTTATCCTTCTTCTAAATATCCAGAAGTGTTGACTAGTTGTTCCAAAAATTGTGGGAATAACTTTCCCTCTCATCTCGTCTCTCTCTCTCTCTTAGTTAGAAAAAAATCTAGAGAGAGGTTTCGGTTGAAATCAGAGAAGGTGGGAGAGATAGAAAGAGATATGGTTACTTGATTTGAAGATCATGGGATTTCGATTCTTTAACTTGAGATGGAAAGAAACACTGATTTGGGAAGAATCGAAAAGCATATTTTATACTTTAGAGAGAGAGAACCGTGAGGAGCAATACCTACTATTATTCTCTCTCTGATTTCTTCTATATAGAAATCAGAGAATCAAGGTGGTATATAGAAAAGGAAAGAAAGATATATTCTCTGGAAGGACAGAGAGATGATTCGGCTATTTAGAGAACAGAGACAGAGGAATGAAACTCATCTCGGTTTTGGGGATGTTTCCTCTCGAGCTCGACCTATAGCAAAACCAGAGAGAGAGAGACAGAGAGACAGAGAGACAGAGAGAAAGAGGAAAATCATCTCTCCACCATTGAAGTATAGCCGAGAGCTAGAGAGAGAGTGAAAAAGATTATATCTTAAGTTCTGTTTCTTTTCTTCTTCTTTTTCTTATAACTCTTCTCTTAGTGAGAAAGAGAGAGTTAGATAGAACGAGTTGAGAGAGAGAGAGAGAGATACTGTAGAGAGAGAAAGTTTGAATTTATAAATCCATTATCATCTTCTTCTTCTTCTTTCTTTATCATCACTCGGTTATAATTATTAGAGAGAGTTTCTGTATTCATTAGAGAGAGAAAGAGAGAAGTTTGGAAAGAGAAATAAAGAGAAAACAGAGAAGGAGAAGAAAGACCAGGGAAGGAAAATTATTTTCTCACCTGGAAATCGTTTCCGGGAAGACGAGAAAATAGTTTTCCCTAAGGGTCTGTATGGCAGAATTTTGGGAAAAACAGAAGGAAATCATTTCCCTAAGGCCCTGTTTGGTTTGGAAATAGCGAAAAAGTTAGGTTTTCTTCCATTCTCTTTTATTATTCATATTTATTTAAATCTCGATCATGATTAGCTAAGACTCTCCATCTAGGGTTTTACGATGAAACCCATTTTTGATCTTTTAGAGATATAATTTTTATTGATTAACTCTTGATTAATGCTTCATAGTTTAATTCATTTTGGTTTGATAAATAGATTTTCTTTTCACTATTTATACTTTTCGATTTGATGCATCGTGCTTATGTTAAATCATTTGACGGTTCACACTTATTAATTGATAAATAGTAGTTTAGAGATTTATTTATTTAAAATAAAATGATTACATTGTTATGTTTTATTCGGTTTTAACGAAAACATCTCCCGGAATTAGGATAGTTCATTATCCGAAATTCTGAGTTATAAAAAAGAGAATTAACCATTTTAAGTATTTGTTTCTAAAAGTGATTTTATGTGGTGGAATCCTAAACCCTAGACTCCTCTCCCCATTTGAGTTCATTTTCATTCCCGTAATTTTATTTTAATATTTTATTTATTTTATTTTAAAAACCAAAACCAAATCATTTTACAATCTTATTACTTCCTAATTTTACAATAGGCTTAACTAGTCTCTGAGGAACGAACCGGACTTACCGGAATTATTACTTGACGCCCGTATACTTGCGGGTGGTGACCTATTTAGGGTAACCTTTCTAGGCCCATCATCTGGTCGAAGTTAGCCGTGAATTACTTCGTAATTCGACGATCGTAGTTTGTTTCTAGCTTAAACTCCACGACCCCTAAATAAACCGGACTTCATGATCTTCCTTATCAATTGTCTTATCCGACAAATTGATCGCAATGCAACCTTGGTCTAAGGACATGTCCTTTAAGAATACACAAGTGATTGACACGGGGTTACTTGAACTTCAGAGGGACATGGTGCATATTTATTTAAGAAATTTGACTCACCTAGATCAAAACTCAAACTACGAGGTTCTTAAATAGCCTCATTGGCTCGTTGCATAATTACCTCCTAGCTAGGTTCAAGTTTCACAGATTCTGACTTGGGTAAAGGCTCAGACAAACATTCTACACTTTTTTTTATTATGATCTCATTAGTGTCTAGAACTTCACCTAAGTCGAGTGGCTCATCACTCTCTTTAGACGTTTTTACTAGCCATTGTTGTTCATCTTCATCTTTAGTAAGATATCTAGTTTGATCCAAAAGATTATTATGCATAAGATGAGTAGAAGGTTTAGACTCGGAAGACAACACAGACTCAGCTTTTGGTTTCTCTGAAGGTGTGGTTCAAGAGTTTCCTCAGCAATAGACTCATATGATGATAGTGGCGACTCTATGGTTCACAAATACTCTGCTCAGAAACTAATATGGGGTATAATCGAATAAAGTATTTGCTTCACTTATACTACCATCGTCGTCATCATAAGACTCATGTGTATTGTTCCATCTTATCAAAGAACTGATCTTCTATGATTTTGGCTTTCTTATTAAGGGGCAACTCTAGATTTCTACCAATTCTTTCATTAATCTGCTCAATATTTATGTTAGTCCTGGCAATACGACTATAAAGTTGGTCTAATGAAGATACGAAGAGTCATTAGTTTGAATATTATTCCATTGAGGTGGTTGTGACATGTTTGGATCATCCCACTCTTCATTATTTTGATTGTAGGATGAACTATTGACATATGCATAGTGTGACTCATAACCTTCTTGAGGTTGACAATACTTCCAATAATTATCACAATGGATATTGGCTCTCGTTTTCTCAAAATAAATTTGATTGTTAAAATGTTGATAATATTGGTATTTTGTAATTGAGGGACACAACCTTGTTGAGGTTGATGATGATTCCAATAGTTATCAACGTTATGACTATCATTACGGGATCGATCAAAATTATCTAGAGTAGTTAGTCGCCTCAAGTCTAGATATGGTCCGTAAAAGTATCTCTTGTGCTTCTAACAATGATTGTTCCTTCCGTCTCTCTTCCAATTCGTCCTTATAGAAGAATTATTCTATTTTTATTTTTTTGTTTTTAAAAGAGTAACGAAACTACTATTTCTTTCCAATGCTTGAACTATGATTCTTATAAGGAATTACTCTGTCACAGTACAACGATCAAGCAATTCTACAGGAGACTGCCAGCTATGAAAGCTGAAAATAACAGTCCAACCTTTGGCAATATTTCCTCTTCTCGAGGCAGCCGTGTAAAAGAATTATGCGTTTGGCTCGTTCACTCCCCCTGGGAATACTCCAAATGCTAATCGAGTTCTAGATTTGTTAAGAAGGTCTTATAAGCTCGTTACCCTTTGGCCAATGTCTAAATCAATTTTTTAATTTCAAGTGAGCCTTGGGATCGCGCAATGTTGTTACCTAAATGGACAAGAGACCGGTGATGAAATCCGACTCCTATCTTGTAATGGGGTTAATGCCCTTACTAATATGATAACTAAACTAACAACTCAACAATCAGTTAGACAAGCAAAAACATCACAAGTACCCACTTACAGGAGTTTCATGGGTGATCTAGAAGTTACCTCCCGTTCAAGACGGGCGACGACCTTTGTAGACGACCCGGGTCACTCTTCCCGCAAGTGTGCGAACCCGAGGCTTCTTAGTTTCGGTCACAAAATTAAATGCCCTTTAGGGTCAGAAAAATAAAGTCCTTAAAACAAAACAAAAAATAAAGAAATACAAAAAAAAAAAAAGTTCATAACGCTCTCTCACCAAAATTAAAAACTAAGCTACTAAAATAACTAAAAAAATGGTCTTCTTTGATGTCTTCCTCCTTGTTGCTCCTTCCTTTTAGCTCCTTTGTGAATCTACACAAAGAAAAGAAAAACAAGTCAAAGTAATAAAAAAACTCAAAAACAACAAATTAAAATGACAGAAATAAAAATACTAATCTACCTAATTTAAAATTTAAAACAAACTTAAACTTATCCTCGACAGCGGCGCCAAAAACTTGATAGGCCCAAAATGGGTCTATTCCTGCAAGCATACGGGATCAAGTTATAGTTAGTCCGGATATCGATCCAAGGGATAAGTAAATTCGCTTCAAGTCTTAAATCAACACCCCTTTTTTAATTTTGACTTGATTTTGTTGAAAACGATTTAAATAAGTAAACAATGAATACTAAAGAAGAATAAAATCAAGATGGGAAAGAAATCTAAGGTTTTGATTCTACCAAATAAATTGACTTCCTAAAGCATGCAAATAATTAACTAACCCTTTTTTCAATCTAACTCAAAATCTAACATAATGAACTATTTAGATTTCGGATGATATTCTTCATTAACATATTTCAAAATCATATTTTTTTTAATTGACTATCATATAAAGACTACACTCCTTTACTAGCATTAGCATTGATCATCTAAAAAGCATATCACATCTAATAACTTAACAAAAGCATGAAATATCTAATTATGAGGCATGAACGATGAAAAGATTATAGAATCTATGTGAAATGACAATAAATAGACATTAAAACTCAATAGAATGATTTATTAATCAATAAAATATTTCAAGAGAGATCAATTATGTCTTCCTCTAAAACCTTAGATACATGATTAGCTACTTATTGAATTTTGAGAGATACATTTAGAAATAAATGAGGCAAAGAAAAGAAATCACCCAAATCCTTACTTCAAATGATTTCCAAGTATGATCCAAATTGTACTCCAAATCCAAGTATTAACACTTTGAGAATGAGATGAAAGTATAGAGGTTTAGACAAGAAATGAAGGGCAAGACTGTAATTCAAGGGGCTTAAAACTAGAAACCCTAAACTCATTTAAAGGTCTGGCGACTGGGTTTAAATGGAGGGCATTCGGATGATATGGTACTCCCTTGTGCAAGATAGCACAGTGGGTTTAGTAACAAAAGCTAGCCGTCGGATGGGATTGAGAGGAATTAGATGGCCAAGATTAAAACATTTGGTGCGGGACTACGAAAATAGGTTGCTACAGGTTGTACCGAATCTGCCACATATTTGGATGCCGCTTCACGGTAAAATTTGTATTAGGGTCAATGAAAACTACTGGTATTAGTTTGTATTAGGGTCAATGAAACCCACGCATCTTCAACCAATCTTCCTTAAGACGTCCATGTTCCAATGATTAAAAGGTAAAATTTGTATTAGGGTCAATGAAAACTACTAGTATTAGTATTTGGGTCACAAACTAACAGTTGTTCATGTGTACACCCCTGAAACCCACGCAACTAATTCGCTCTTCATTTTTTCGGCAAAAATACTTTAAAGAACCACAAATCTGAGTAATCCTCTCAATAATATGTGATATAATTAAATGAAAATAATTTCTTCAAAATGAGGAAGATAATTAACCAACGGTAAAATCTCTGAAAATTCTAAAACACAAATTAAGAGAGAGTTATTTGTTAAGAACACAAATAAACAAAATAATTTCTTTCTATGAGATGCCCCAAAGTATTGAACTCGGAACCATAAACCAAATAATTTCTTTACAAAATAATTATTTTCTATGAGAAGCTCTAAAGTATTGAACTCCGAAATCATAAAAATCAAAAAATCAGTCTGGGTAATAATTATTTTAGTGAAACGAAAAGAGGAGACAGGGAAAGACGAGAGAGCAGAGAAGATAAGAGATGAGATAGGGAGGTTGTTTTTTAAATTTTTCACTTTTTTTCCCAGAATTTTTTTTTGTTTCTCCAAGTCACCATCAATACAAAAGGACTCAGATTTTTTGTTACGTAATTTGGCCACTGAACAGACCTCGTTTACCAAATTTTTCAGTTTCCTCCAACATCTTTAACTTATTACCCTTTGGTCTTCTCTATAATTTCTCACTCCCCTCGTTAATCGCTGCACATTGTTTCTCACTCCATTGCGAGAAATGGGGATGAATTCATTTTGTCTTTCTCCCTCTTAGTCATACAAACTTTATAAAGAAATAGACCCCTTCTTTTGTTTAGCATCATCCGAAAATTGTGATTGCAATTGAGAAGTAACATGAAAGGTTCACTCAGTTGTTTGAACACAAGAATAGCATTCTTACCATTTTTTTAAAAAAGAAAGGCCAGTGTTTTGGGGAGATCAGCAAAGTTTCCGGGGCAATAAGTTTTGGGTGGAAATAAACTTTTTTTGTTTCCTCCAAACATCATCATTTCAATTTTTATTTTATCTTCTTCTCCTCTACCTCAAATAGAACTCCGACGATCTCCACCGGATTCCGGCGGCTTCTACCATTAATTCTGGCGACCCTCTCTCTTCGTCCCTTTCTCCTTCTCTCTTCATCCCTTTCTCTCTCTCTCTCTTCTCTTTCTCTCTCTCTCTTCTGCCTTTCTCTCTATTCTCTCATTTCTCTTTTTTTTTTTTATTAAATCGGTTAAACAAACCACCATTCGTTAGACTATATAGGGAGGATAGATTTAAGATTTTATTACTTACCATGATAGACAGTACCAAAACCACCATCTCCAAGTTCCTCAGAACCATCAAAATTGTTAGTAGCTTCTTCTAACTCACTATAGGAGAAGATTTGGACACCAAATAACTAATTATTACTGCCCTTTTCAGAGTCCATATTCATGATTTTGGAGCTGGCACTTTCTGAAGATATGGTGCTTCTACTGAGGAATTGAGTAGATGAAGAAGGCAGTATTGGAGTAGATGATGAAGATAGAGAGGCAGAAGAGAGAGAGAAAGAGAGAAAGAAAGGGATGAAGAGAGACAGAAAGGGATGAAGAGAGAGAAGATGAACTTCGGGGGTGCGTTTGGTTTGCATTTTTTTCTTTTTTGCACCGTCTTCCCCGAAAATTTTTCTGCTTTCCCCAAAGCGGTGGCCAAAAGAAATATTGATTTTTTTTTGTTATTTTTTATTACCCTCCTTAGTCTAACTAACTTCCTAGGTGTACGTCCCCTAAGTTTACATAGATGAGAGATAGTCCAATTCTGTGTTTTTAATGCATGGAGCAAACGAATAGTTTTAAATTTTCTTTTCGAGCTAATGACCATACAGAGGCGGAACCAGGATTTTGAACCAGGGGAGGCGAAATTTGACTAAATACCTAATTTTCATTTAAGAGTTTGAGACTAATTTAAAAGAAATTTAGTTTTGAGTCAAATTCTACTAATAAGTAATATGAACTATTTAAGTTTTATTCAAATATCAAAATAAAATATATTTTTTTTAGAAAGAAACAACAAAATCCTAAAATAATATTGAGAGAAAAAGTTATGATTATAGATTTTTGTATAACTTTTCTTTGTCAAATTTCATCATTGAAAAACTTAAAGAGAAAAAAAACCCTAAAATAAATTAGAGAAAGAAACTATAAACTATAACAGTTATAAATCTAGGATTTTGCATAAGTTCACTTCATCAAAGATTAAACTAATCTATAACAATTGAAAGAGAAAAACAATAAAATCCTCAAACAATCTACAAAGAGAAACAAATAATTTCATTTTATCATTACGGGAATGATTGAATCAAGGAAAACAAATTGAAATTTTAAGGACCATTGTGAAAGATAAGATGAATCAAAGCCTTGAATATCCTCCATTCCTCCCAATCTTCTCTCCCTCCAAACCTCTCTGTTAAAGCTTTCTATCGGATGGGTTTTGAGAACCCCTAAACCCTCTTTGAAAAAGTCAAAACAGAAATCTAAAAAAGAATTCAAGTAAAAGACAAAACTACCCCAATCTTGTTTGAAAAATTACAAAAATCACCCGAGGCAACTGCCCCTTCTTGCCCTCACATGGGTCCGCCCATGTGACCATAGATACTAGGAGGGTGTGATGGATGTGGGTTGTTGACTGCTTGCATTCACACATAACATTTATGGGAATTTTAGAAATTATGGAATAAGACTTGTCAATCAACTTAATTACAAATTGCCATTGTCTTTAAACTCAGCACACACCCACGATGTTTTTTCCATCCAACTAAAACGATTAATTGGCACGAGATCCTAAATCAACCATAACAGTTTTTTTTTTGTGCCACTTTTTGCAACACATAAATACTTTTCGTTTAATTTTTAGGTAGCTTCTCTTGTCACCTATTATTTTAGAGAGTTTCTTTAATAAAAATGTAATACCACATTAAATTGAAACCTAATTTTAAACTTTAATCATACAAAAAAATTATTTCATCTTCTTTCATTCGGATTTTCAAAGTAATTAACGGATTCGATAAACAAATATTTTCATCTTCAAGAACATGCTTCCACAAAAAGATACGTTTCTCAACAACAAGGGTAAATCCCAACATATAACTATTGATAGTGATGAAAAAGATGATATTTACTGTACACATGAAAGAGACGATGAATGTAAATTAGGAGATAAAATCAACAGAGGACGTGAAGATTTAGAAGGATATGTACGAGAAAAAGACTATGATGATAGTCAGAATGACATAAATGAATTTCGGTCATATGTTGGCATGGAAATTGAAGCTCTCGATGAAGCTTACAACTTCTACAATCAATACGCATCTAATATGGGGTTTAGTGTTCGAAAGTCTTCGACCTGTAAGTCTAATCTCACCAACACAATAGTAGGTCGAAAATGTTGTTGCTCGCTACAAGGATTCTCCAATTCCACTACATTTGAAAATTTCAAAGATAGAAGAAGAATTCGTTCGGAGACAAGAACGGATTGCAAAGCAATGATGTGTATAAGAAAGAGAGAAGAAACTAAATGGGTAGTCTCTCAATTTGTAGAAGAGCATAACCACAATCTTGTGAGCCCAAACAAAAGACGCAAACTTCGGTCACATAGGAAGATAACAGAAAGTCAAGGAGTATTGTTAAATAACATGCGGTCAGCAGGTATGAAAACAAATCTTATGATGAATTATATGACCCGTGAAGCTGGGGGTAACCGCAATGTTTGATTTACAGAAAGAGATGCGAGAAATTTCTTTAATGCAAATCGAAAAAAGAGTTATAAAGAGTGATGCAGAAGCTTTACTTGATTATTTTGAACGTCAACATAAGGAAAATTCATCATTTTTTTATTCAATCCAAGTTAATGCAGAAAGTCAAATAACAAAATATTTTTGGACTGATCCAAGGTCAAGGATGCATTACCATTACTTTGGAGACGTTGTTTGCTTCGATCCTACATATGGTGTTAGAAGTGACTCGAATATGGATTGGTATCTAACCCGGTTTACGACCTGCCGACCTGTTTACAAGGCGACGAATTTTGGACTCGTTAGCGGAGCTGATTACTGAGATAGAGCTGGTATGCGAAGCAAGGCTGTGAGGCAGAGCTGGACTCCTAGACAGAGCTGGAATGCGGAAGCTAAGCTTATGTCGGTGATTAGTGTTATCCGCGTATAATGTCGGTTGTAGAGAGAGTTGGTTATAAAGAGTCGGTGAGGCGGTGGGATTAGGGTTTAGTGACTATATAAACTAAACCCTAAGGAGATATCAGTAGCACAATCTCATGAATCTCTTGTGTAAACTTGTTTGCTTATCATAGTGGAAATAATCGCGCTGTTGTCGCCGTGGAGTAGGTCTCACCAATCGAACCACGTAAATCTCTGTGTTCTTTGTTCTTGATTGTTTTTTACTATTTTTATTGTTTGTCTTGATTACTCGTATTATTCACATTAAATCCCAATTGGCATAAAAAACTGGTATCAGAGCTAAGGTTTTGAGGTTTCTATGATGGCGAAATACGAGATAGAGAAGTTCGATGGAAGTAACGATTTTAATCTTTGGAAGATTAAAATACGAGCAGTATTAGTTCAACAGGGTCTGCTGAAGACGTTGAATGGGAAGGTTGCACTCGTTGAATCACTTTCAGAAGCAGGGAAGGAAGATCTCATGGAGAGAGCTCATGGTCAGATTCTACTTTGTTTGAGCAATGCGGTCCTACGGGAAGTAACGACGGAAACTACAGCCGATGGGCTATTGAGTAAGCTGGAGACAAGGTATATGACAAAATCTCTAACTAATCATTTGTATCTAAAGAAGAAATTATTTAGTTTACAAATGTTAGAAGGGGAATCGTTGAAAGACCATATGGATGAACTCAACCGAGAATTCTTAGATTTGGCAAATATAAATGTCAAGTTTGAAGAAGAAGATAAGGCAGTAATATTGCTTGCATCCCTGCCACCATCAAATGAAAGCTTTGTTGATTCTTTTATGTCTGGAAAAACAAGTACAACCTTAGAGGATGTTAAAGCAGCATTGAACTCGAAGGAGTTGAGACGGAGGTCAATGGAAGAAAGCAACTCAGGAGATGGTTTGGTTGTAAGGGGAAGGTCGCAGCCTGTGGTCGATGAGAAGGGTCGTTCACGGGGTTAAATCGAAACATAAGAAGTACAAATGCTTTAATTGTAAGAAGGAAGGACACTTCAAGAAGAATTGTCCTGAGCTTAGAAATAAGCCAGGTGAGGCAGCAGTCATCGAAGAAGATGATGGTAGCGTCTTGGCAATCATTGAAGAATGTGACGAAGCTATGGTTCTGGCGATCAATGTCTGCTTCGCTGAAGATAGGTGGATTTTGGATACTGATTGTACATTCTATGTATGTCCTCATAAGGAATGGTTTTCCACTTACACAGTCACTAATGGCAGTAAGGTGTTAATGGGAAACGACGCTCCTTCTAAGGTGGTTGGAATTGGTACTATTCAGATCAAGATGCATGATGGTGTTGTGAGGACTATAACAGACATCAGACAAGTTTCAAAATTGAAGAAGAATCTAATCTCTTTCGGAACTCCGGATGATAATGGTTGCAAATATACTGGTGAAGGTGGTGTTCTTTGGATTTCTAAGGGGAGTCTTACAGTTATGAAGGGGTTGAAAAAGAATGGTCTATATGTGCTACAGGCTAACACTGTTACCGGATCTGTAGCGTTATCATCATCAGACAAGAAAGTTGAGACTACCGAGTTATGGCATATGCGGTTAGGGCATATGAATGAAAGGGGGATGGCTATACTGAGTTACCAAGGTTTACACTAGGGGCAGAAGGTTGGAAAACTGGAATTCTGTGAACAGTGTGTCTTCGGGAAGCAATGTCGGGTAAAGTTCAGTACAACGGTTCATAATACCAAAGGAACTCTGGATTACATCCAATCAGATCTTTGGGGTCCCTCTCGGGTCAGCTCACATAGTGGGGGTAGATACATGTTAACCTTGATAGATGATTTTTCCAGGAAATTATGGGTCTACATACTGAAACGCAAAGATGAGGCATTCGTCAAGTTCAAGCAGTGGAAGACCTTGATCGAGAAACAGACTGAAAAATCGATCAAACGCTTGAGGACTAACAATGGCATGGAATTTTGCGGAAACGAGTTTAATAGGTTCTGTGTACACGAAGGGATAGTGAGACACCATACGATCAGAAAGACCCCACAGCAGAATGGGATGGCGGAACGTATGAACAGAACTCTATTGGAACGAGCTCGTTGTATGCTTTCAAATGCAGGGTTGCCGGAGGTGTTCTGGGCTGAAGCAATGAACACGACAGCGTATCTGGTAAATATTTCACCCTGTACATCTATTGAGTGTAAAACTCCTAATGAGGTATGGTCTGGTTATCTTGGTACTCATGAGAACTTGAGGATCTTTGGTTGTCCGGCTTATGCACATGTTAAGGTAGGTAAACTTGATCTGAGGGCTAAGTGATGGGTCATGAAAATGTCCCATCTAAGTCGTTTAATTTAGCCAAGTTAGTCGGTTTCGAGTCTTTATTATAATAAAATGGTTGGTTTTCTTGATTAGGTGTCTTTTGCAGAGTTAGGTGTGAAAAACGGTTAAAAACGAGGAAAAGATGCATGAAGGGTATTTTGGTCATTTGGAGTCAAGGACATTCTGGTAATTTGGCCAAGGTCAGTGCGTGGTTGAAAATTAGAGGTCGAGACGAAAACGGAAGTCAATTCGGAGTCCGGATGAGTGAAAAATGCAAGGTCAAAGTCAGGTCAACATTTGGTGCATATTTGGTCAATACTCGGGACAGTGTCGGGCAAAAATTTGGCGCGCGGTACACCAACAGACATGTGGCGAAGGAAGGAGGCCGGTGTATCTAATTACCGTGTTAGCGCTGAGCTCCGAAATGGACCCTTAGAGCATGATTCCGTGTTTCGGAAGCAACTTAGTTCGGTAGTCCTGCTCCAACGTTTTAATCTTAACCGTTTGTTTTCGCGTTTTCAAGATCCGATGGCTGCTGAGCTCCCACCCTTTATTGATTATTCCGTGTCGCCCGAAGCAGCCGACTTCCGTAATCCAGTGCACGTGTCTTTCATCCGAACTATCCATTTCTGTGCCTTCTCAGATCTAACGGATGCTGCTGCTGTCGGGCTTCCCTTCATTAGCCGCGAAGCACTGGATCTCGTGTATTTGCCACCCCAACGGCCAGGTGCTTTTACCCTTCTCTAGCCGACACATGTCCCATCTCCCATCACTTCCAAACCCTATTTTGTCATTTAACCCTCATTTTTCCCAAATACCCCTATATAAAAAAACTCTTGATCCTCCATTAAAACTTAGACTTGTAAACCCTCTCAATCCCTCATCTCTATTCCCATACCTTTTCTTTCTCTACTTTTCTTTCTCTAACCCTAAAATCATCCTCTCAATCTCCTCTAACCTATTTTTTTCTTCAACCTATCCTCTCTTACCTATTTCTTTCTTCAACTTATCCCCTCTTACCTATTTCTTTCTCTCTTCTCTACTACCAAATCTATCTTCTCCATTCTTTTTCCATCTTTCTCTACTACTACTACTTCTTCTCTACCCCTATTATTCTTCCATTAATAGTCTTCTCCTTCTTCCTTCCATATTCTTCTGTCATCTTTACCCCCTTTCATCTTTTCTTTCCAACTTCTTTCTACATTTAATTTCTTCATTCTCTTTCTTTTTCTTATTTGGGTGGCAATAAAATAGCTATTACTTGGATTTCTTGGAGTAAAATTCTTGAGCACAAATGGAGCAAATCTTGGATAAAATGGAGATACATGGGAATATGGATTTTGAACATTCTTGGTGATTTCTTTCCATTAATTTCTTAGTATTTTCATTTATTTTACAATGTCAATGAATGCTACTCTAGATTTCATGTATAGTTAACTTAGCAATCTAAGGTTGTGAATGAAACCCATTTTGGATCTTTATAATACTAGTTCTTGATTAATTAAATCCTTTGATGTGCTTTAATGTCTATTGATTGTTTATCTATATGGATTGGATTTTCTTTCCATTACTCATGCCTCATAATTAGATATTTCATACTCTCGTTAAGTTGTTAGATGGAGTATGCTTTTTAGATGATGAATAATAGTTAAGTGATCCGAATCTTTATAAGGAAGACAATTAGAATTAGTAATTATAAAATTATTTTATCTAGAACATCATCCGGAATCCAAATAGTTCATTATATTGGATCCTGAGTAAATACAAAAGAGATTTAAGTAATTAAGTGCTTGTTTATAAAGTGAAAATTATGCGGTGGATTTTATAATCTTAGATATCTTCTCACCTCTCTTAGATAGTTTAGTTTTATTTATTTTCTTATCTCTTGCAAATCAATTATCAAATTTATGAGTGGTGTGTGTGTGTGTGTTTTAGTCTAAGTAGTTATTGACATTTTGATTATTGGGCTAAACTCGCCGTCAATATTCGAAGTTACCTACCTATTTCTTGGGACGATTTCCCGATTTACTAACATACTATAACTTGATAGGCCTAAAATAGGTCTATTCCCGCAAGTGCACGGGATCAAGTTATAGTAAAATTAGTAAATCGGGAAATCCTTCCAAGGGACAAGTAATTTTATCTAATCTTAAATTAACCCTCCATTCATTAATTTTGGTTTGATTTTGTGAAAACTATTTTTTAAAAGAAAACAAGAAAAGACTAAAGAATAATGAAATCAAGATGGGAAAGAAATCTAGGGTTCTTGATTCCACCACATAAATAGACTATCTAAAACATGCATTCAATTAACAAATTCCTTTTTTCATATATAACTCAGAATCTAACATAATAAACTATTTAGATTCCGGAAGATATTCTTTAATAACACATTTCAAAATCATTTATATTTTAATTGATTATCACATAAAAGTTATATTCCTTAATAATCATTCATCATCTAACAAGCATATCCCATCTAATAACTCAACAAAAGCATGAAATATCTCACTATGAAGCATGAATAAAGACAAGATTATAAGATCTATATGAAATAACAATTAATAGACATTGAAGCTCAATACAAGGATTCATTAATCAATAACATATTTCAAAATAAGCCCAAGTATGGGTTTCCTCTACACCCTAGATACAAGATTAGCTACTCATGAAATCTAAAGTAATATTCATTGAAATTTTAAAGTAAATGGAATTACAAAAGATAATGAAAAGAAATCACCAAATGAGATTTAGATCCATAGCTCCTTGTGCCTCCATGTTGATGTCCAATATTAGCTCCAAATATTCCAAGAATATTACCCAAAACTCCAAATAATAGCTTTTTAGAAGATGAAAGAAGAGAAATTTAGAAGAGAGATAGAAGAAGAAGAGATTTATGAAGAAATTAGAAGTTTGGATGAAGAAATTAGAAGGTTAGATGTAGAGATTAGAAGTAGAAAGAAATTAGAAAGAAGAGATGAAGGTGGTAGAGAAAGTAGTAGAAGAAATGGATTTAGGGTTAAAAGAGGGAAGGAGAAGTGGCTTAGAAATTAGAAAATGAAGCCTTTTGAGAGGGATTTTAAGTCTAAAGAGAAATGAAAGAGGTAGAGATTTATTTATAGGTGGGTTGATGGCTAGGGTTTTAGGAGTTAATTGGGAGAAAATGGGAGAAAGAGGGTTAAAATAGGAAGTTAGGGTTGCTTTCTACTCAAGAAATGATTTCTTATTGGTTGAACATAAAGTGAGACAAAAAGGAAGGGCTTTTAGGTAATTTTGGGGGTTAAAAAGGAGAAAAGAGGGGACCACGGTATTCTGTCCGGTTTGTGCATTCAGGACGTGCCACGTCACCTGCTATTATCCCACCAGCCAGAATGGTGCCCGAAAGTGTCCCACCAGTCTACATTGTTTGACTCCAACTTTGACTATGCATATCTCACTCTTCCGGACTCCGAATTGACTTCCGTTTTCTCCTACGAGCTCGTCTCGACCTCTAACTTTCAACCACGCACTGACCTTGGCCAAATTACCAGAATGTCCTTGACTCCAAATGACCAAAATACCCTTCATGCATCTTTTCCTCGTTTTTAACCGTTTTTCACACCTAACTCTGCAAAAGACACCTAATCAAGAAAACCAACCATTTTATTATAATAAAGACTCGAAACCGACTAACTTGGCTAAATTAAACGACTTAGATGGGACATTTTCATGACCCATCACTAAGAAATGTGTATTTCTTGGGTATGAGCCTAGAGTTAAGGGTTATCGGTTGTGGAATCCGGATGGAAAATCGAAGAAGTTTCTCATAAGTAGAGATGTTACTTTTGATGAGTTAGCTATGATAACTCAGAAGGTAACGCCTCTAGATGCTCGGGAGGGTGTTGGTAA
The DNA here is from genome assembly GCF_041429995.1 of Eschscholzia californica. NCBI lineage: Eukaryota > Viridiplantae > Streptophyta > Magnoliopsida > Ranunculales > Papaveraceae > Eschscholzia > Eschscholzia californica. The sequence goes on along the minus strand of NW_028238420.1, from coordinate 36,021,116 downwards.
ACAGGTGGAGCAGGAAGATCATAGGGAGCAAGTGGAGTTTGAGATAGACACTCCGGAAGAGGTTAGACCTCAGATAGATGAGCAAGCTGAGAAAGATGAACCAGAGCTGGTTCATTACCGTGTTACGAGGAACAAGGAAAGGAGAGACATCCGGGCACCGGAAAGGCATGGGATAGCAGATATGATTGCATTTTCACTTAGTGTGGGGGAAGCATAGATGGAGGTGAGCCATGCACCTACGAAGAAACTATGGGGAGTGATGAATCAAGGCAGCGGTCTCTTGACATGAATGAAGAGATTGAGTCTCTTCGGAAGAACCGGTCCTGGGAATTAGTCGAGCAGCCTAAGGGTCAGAAGATTATTGGTAGCAAATGGGTTTTCAAGAAGAAGGAAGAAATCCCAGGGGTGGAAGACGCACGTTACAAAGCACGGTTAGTAGCTAAGGGGTTTACACATCGAGAAGGGATAGACTTCAATGAGGTATTTTCTCCTGTTGTTAAACATAGCTCTATTAGAGTGATACTTTCTATGGTTCCTTTGTATGATATGGAATTGGAGCAGCTTGATGTTATTACTGCGTTCTTACATGGAGAGCTGGAGGAACAAATCTATATGCGTCAGCCAGAGGGGTTTGAGATTCTCGGGAAAGAAGACCATGTCTGTTTGCTGAACAACTCTTTGTAGGGACTGGAACAATCTCCTAGGCAGTGGTATAAGCGTTTTGACACGTTTATGGTTAAAAACGGCCATGACAGAAGCAGGTATGATAGTTATGTGTACCACAGAAAACTATCGGATGGTTCTTATGTGTATCTACTCATGTATGTGGATCACATGCTGATAGCTTGCAAGGATATGTCGGAAATCCACATGTTAAAGGATCAGTAAAAGGGTGAGTTTGAGATGAAAGACTTGGGTGCCTCAAGGAAGATATTAGGTATGGAGATACGGAGAGACAGATCTGCTGTGAAACTGTTCTTGTCTCAGAAAACGTACATCGAGAAGGTGTTGGAACGTTTTGGTATGACTGAGGCAAAACCTGTCGGTACTCCATTGGCAGCACACTTCAAGCTTTCGGAGGAACAGTCACCAACAACTGATGACGAGACGGAGTACATGTCTCGGGTGCCTTATACAAATGCAGTAGGTAGCATTATGTATGTTATGCCGTTATGGTGTGCATAAGGCCTGATATTTCACATGTTGTTAGTGTAGTAAGCAGATACATGGGCAGACCTGGGAAAGGTCATTGGCAGGCTGTGAAATGGATACTGCGGTATCTGGGAGGAACTGTGGATCTTGGTTTGGTTTACGACAGAAGGGCTGACACTTCTGGTTCGGTAGTTGGATTTGTAGATTCAGATTTTTCGGGGGATCTTGATAGGAAGAGGTCGTTGACGGGCAATACGTTCACACTCTGCGGGAGTGTCATTAGTTGGAGAGCAGTGTTGCAGTCGATGGTAGCACTGTCTACAACGGAAGCAGAGTACATGGCAGCAACAGAGGCGGTGAAGGAGGCAATATGGTTGAGTGGTTTAGTTCAGGATTTGGGCCTGAAGCAGGATGTGACAGAGGTCTACTGCGACAACCAGAGTGTTATTCATTTGACCAAAAATCAAATGTATCACGAGAGAACTAAACACATTGACGTCAGGTATCACTTTATCAAGGACGTGATTGAACAAGGGAAAATCACGATGAAGAAGGTTTCTACGGCAGAGAATCCAGCGGGTATGCTGACCAAGGCAGTTACAACTTTCAAGTTTAAGCATTGCTTAGACTTGATTGGGTTTTCCAGATGTTAGCCCTAGCAGGGCTGGAGCGACGATGGCTCAGAGGCGCTGAGCTATGATGGTGGCAGATCTAAGTCAAGAGGAGCATATTCAAGTCAAGGTGGAGAATTGTTAGAAGTGACTCGAATATGGATTGGAATCGAACCCGGTTAAACCTACCGAAGCTTGGACCCATTAGCGGAGCTGATTACTGAGACAGAGTTGGTATGCGAAGCAGTGCTCTGAGGCAAAGCTGGACTCCGAGACCGAGCTGGAATGCCAAGCTAGGCTTATGTCGGTGGTTAGTGTTATCCGTGTATAATGTCGGTTGTAGAGAGAGTCGGTTGTAGAGAGTCAGTGAGGCGGTGGGATTAGGGTTTAGTAACTATATAAACTAACCCTAAGGAGATATCAGTAGCACAATCCCACGAATCTCTTGTGTAAACTTATTTTCTTATCATAGTGGAAATCATCGCGCTGTTGTCGCCGTGGAGTATGTCTCACCAACCGAACCACGTAAGTCTCTGTGTTCTCTGTTCTTGATTGTTCTTTACTATTCCTATTGCTTGTCTTGATTACTCGTATTGTTCACATTAAACCCCGATTGGCATAACATATGGAACAAACAGGTATGGCATGCCTTTTGTCCCCATTGTTGGCATTAACCATCATTATCAAACAATATTATTTGGTGATGTATTACTTTATAATGAATCAGAAGAATCTTTGATGTGGGTAATGGAAACATGGATGAGATCAATGAATGGTAAACAACCAAAAGTAATTCTTACTGATCAAGAATCTGCTATTGGGGGAGCCATTGCGAGGGTATTACCAAGTACTCGACATCGTTATTGTTTGTGGCACATATGTAGAAATGCAATGAAGAATTTAACTCATACTATTAGTCAAGACAAGGGGTTTACTCGTGACTTTAATTATTGTTTGTACGGTAACGAGACAATTGAAGAATTTCACTCAAATTGGGAAGCAATGTTGAAAAGATACAATTTAGAAAACAATAATTGGTTGACAAGGCTATTTCAGAAAAAAAAAAAAAAAAAAAATGGGCGTCAATTTATACAAGGGATATATTTTGTGGAGCAATGTATACAACTCAACGTAGTGAGAGTATCAATTCCTTCTTCGACAGTTACTTAAAAAAGAGTTTGCCTTTAGCTGAATTTATCAAAGAATATGAAAGAGCAGTATTAGCTAGAAGAGAAGCGAAAAACGATAAATACTATGAGACCAATTATAAAATTAGAGTTTTGAGATTTTCAATAGGTATTGAGAAACAAGCAGCAGAAATTTACACAAGAACCATCTTTCAAAAATTTCAAAGTCAACTTTTTTAGGGTATTTCATACCGACGTGAATTGGTAAAGAGAGGGGAGACAAAATCTAGTTATTGTGTATGGAGACCAGAACACAAACAAGCCACACGTATGGTCACTTTTGACTCTTTGACATGACTACAAGTTGTAGTTGTCAACTTTTAGAATTTGTGGGTTATTTATGTAGACATATTCTTAAGATATTTTTAGTTGAAGATGTTGAAAATATTCAAATTCAGTACGTACTAAAGAGGTGGACAAGATATGCAAAATACGGAGCGGTGATCGATGAAAAAGGTAAAGAAGTGACTTGAATGAAAGTGTTACAATGAGATATACTAAACTTCATCAAAAGGCAATTAATATTGCAGCAAAGGGTGCAACATCTATTGAATTATATAATGTGGCAATAAATAGCTTACATAATGCACTAAAAGAAGTCGAAAGTGCAATGAAGAATCAGACGACTAATATATCTAAAGAAAATATTACTAACAATTCAGCTGAGGAGAAAATGCAATTGTTGGAACCACCTATTGTCAAACACAAAGTCTAAAGGAAACGAATAAAATCTTGGATTGATTAGTTACCGAAGAAGAATGTTGTTCAAACTACAACAAAAAAATCTAAAGGGTTGCGAGAAGGTAATGTTAATTTATGGTCCCGGATAAAGTATTTATCTTGTCATAATGTGTTAAAATATTGATAATTTTTATTCGGATTTTTTGTAGCCCACAAGGCATGCACACAACAACAAAGAAGATTCCTCATAATACAAAAAAGGAGGAGAAAAGTCGGCAGCATCACAACACCAAATCAGGTATTAATTAAGATAAGATAGTATATATTTTATTAGAGTCGATGAAAAAAATTTATTAACTCAAAAATTGTATTTTTTTCGTAGTGGTAATGATAAACACATAATTTCTAGCACAAGCAACGATATTCTAATGAGTCAGGTAACAATAATTTTAAGTTACACGTAATTTAAAAGATTTTTTCTAAATTTTACTAACGATCTTCATTATTTGAAGGGTCCCTACATTGTTGATGTTTCTTCAATGAATAAGAAAAAAAATCTCTTACCGGACCTCAACGAAGACCTTCCACATGAAATTGAAGACAACACCTCACATTGGGACATGGATAACTAGTGTTAAATATTAGATGTTTGAGATTCCGCTTACAACATTAATTAGTGTATTAGATACATACAAAACCCAATAGCCTCGTGGTACTAAACTAATTATAGACGACGCTTTGTACTCGACCAAATCCCTGAAGAATCTATTGAGCTTCAATGATATATGCCAAAATGGGCATCACGTCGAAACTGGGTCTGAGGATAATAAAGAATATTTATATATCACCTCGAGTATATCATGCCAGAAGCGTGTTCAAGAAAGACTTGAAGCTTTTTCTTCTAGGTTATATCTTACAGAGATTACAACAGTTGAATCTTATGTCGTTGTCAACCCGAAATTGCACGATCAAAATACTTATAAGATTTGGCATGATCGACTAGGACACCTAGGCTCTACCATGATGAGTAGAATAATACAAAACTCTCAGCGGCACCCTCTTCAGAACCAGAAGTTTCTGATAGATAGGGATTTTACTTGCACAGATTGTTCATTGGGAAAGTTTATAACTCGCCCATCCCTGACAAAAGTACATATCGAATCTCTTAAATTTTGGGAAAGGATTCAAGGTGATATATGTGGTCATATACACCCGCAGTGTGGATCATTTAAATATTTTATGGTATTAATCGATGCATCAACTATATGGTCTCATGTCAATCTTCTTTCGACTCGAAATCAGGCGTTTGCAAAGTTACTAGTTCAGATAATTGGTTTACGAGCTCACTTTCCTCATTATCCGATTAAGTCGATTCGTCTAGATGGAGCAGGAGAATTTACATCGAGTATTTTTTATTCCTATTGTCTCTGAGTTGAAATTAATGTTGAACATCCTGTAGCTCTTGTTCATACTCAGAATGGTTTAGCTGAATCATTCATAAAGCATATCCAACTGATTGTGAGACCTGTGTTGATGAGGACGAAACTACATGTCACTACATGGGGATCCGCAGTCCTCCATGTTGCAACCTTGGTAAGGTTACGTCCTAGTTTAAAACCAATACTCAGCTTTGCAATATGTTCAAGGCCAGCAACGCAACGTACCTCATTTGCGTATTTTTAGTTGTGTTGTGTATGTTCCTATTACAGCTCCTCAACGCACAAAGTTTGGGTCTCAACACTGACTAAGAATATATATTAGTTTTGATACACCATCTATTATTCGATATCTTGAACTATAGACGGGCGAGACTTTCACTGCACGCTTCGTTGATTGTCATTTTGATGAGACAGTCTTCCCGCCATTAGGGGAAGTAAATTTTCCTGAAGCAAATATTACGAAAAAGGAACTTTCTTGGTTTACTCCAAATTTATCTCACTTTGATCCTCGTACTAATCAATCTGAAGTTGAGGTACAAAGGATAATACATTTACAAGAGATTGCTAATAAATTGTCTGACGCATTTAATGACGCAGCGAGAGTGACAAAGTCATATATACTTGCTGCAAATGTTCCAGCAAGGATAGATGTCCCCGAAGGACAGGGTAAAAATATTGCAGTAAATGAATCGTCCAAGACACGTCTGAAACGTGGACGACCAATCGGTTCTTAAGATATAGTTCACCGGAAGAGGAAAATCAACCACAAAAAAAGTAATGTTCCAGAAGAGACCACAAATCAACAAGCTACACCTTTAGCTAATACACCACTAGAAGTGGGTGAAGCCCAGAAGAGGTCGAAGCTCTTGAAGAGCATGAGTTATCTCAAAATGAAGAGATATCTATAAATTATGTTTGTAATGGTAAAGTGTGGAATCGAGGTAACATAACCATCAATGATATTTTGCGCTCTCGGTAGCCACTGATATTATCACTGAAAATGATGATTATGAACTACATTCTATAGAGGAATGCAGGAAAAGGGTTGATTGGGCAAAATGGAAAGAAGCAATACTGACAAAACTAAATTCACTTTCAAAACGTAATGTTTTTGGACCTGTAGTCCTGACACTCAAAGATGTAAACCCTGTAGGTTTTAAAAGGGTATTCGTTAGAAAACGAAATGAGAGCAATGAAGTTGTTCTCTATAAAGCAAGACTTGTGGCACAAGGTTTCCTGCAGAGACAAGGGATCGATTACGAAGAAACATATTCTCCAGTTATGGATGGAATAACCTTTTGATATTTGATCAGTTTAGCAGTTCTAGAAGAACTTGAAATGAATTTAATGGACGTGGTCACTGTGTATCTATATGGAAAATTGGATACCGATATTTACATGAAAGCTCCTAAAGGATTTAAATTACCTAAAGGCAACTCATGTATTATGTATTTACTAAAGCTTAATCGAGCATTATACAGATTGAAACAATCTGGACGAATGTGGTACAATCGTCTTAGTGAATATCTGATCAAAGAAGGTTATGAAAATGATCTCATTTGCCCATGTATATTTATCAAGAAAGGAGATATTGGATTTGCTATTCTCGTTGTTTATGTTGATGATATCAACCTCATAGGAACTCCAAAACAAATCTCTAAAGACGCGGAATATTCGAAGAAAGAATTCGAGATGAAAGATCTTGGGAAAACAAAATTCTGTCTTGACTTACAAATTGAAAGAAGTACCAGCGGCATACTTGTACTGAAAGAGCCCTGAAGCCCTTTAACATGGAGAATTCTTATCCAATGAATACTCCCATGGTTGTTAGGTCCCTCGCTGCTCTGAAAGATCCATTTCGTCCTAAAGAAGAAGACGAAACACTCCTTGGTCCAGAATTACCATATCATAGTGTTATTGGTGCATATTCATATTTGGCTCAATGCACAAGACCGGATATTGCTTTTGCAGTAAATCTATTAGCCAGATATAGCTCTGCACCAACTAAGAGACATTGGGTCGGAGTAAAGCAAATTCTTCGATATCTTAGAGGAACAACTGATCTAGGATTATTTTATTCAAAGAATTTATCTGGTGATTGTAAAGTGAAGGGATACACAGATGCTGGTTATATTTTTGTCCACACAAAGGGATTTCACAGACAGATTATGTTTTCACAAGCAGAGGTACAACTTTCTCATGGCGATCTAGTAAACAAACTATGTCGGCAACCTCATCTAACCATGCAGAAATTATTGTTCTCCATGAAGCCACGAGAGAATGTGTATGGCTCAGATCCACTATTGAACACATCAGAAGCTCAAGTGGTCTTGTCTCTATCACAAATTCTCCCACAATTATTCACGAAGATAATTCAGCATGCATCGCTCAGATCAAAGAAGGATACATCAAAGGCGATAGAACTAAGCATATCTCCCCGAAGTTGTTTTACTCATACCATCTCCAGAAGAATAATGAGATTGATATCTAGAAGATACAATCATGTGAGAATTATGCTGACTGATTCACCAAGTCTTTGCCTACTACAACGTTCAGAAAACTAGTTGAAGGCATCGGAATGCGACGTATGAATAGTCTGACGATGTAAGACTAGATCAGTCTATCTGATAGTCATCAGGGGAACCTATTATCAGAGGAAGATTTCCTCATCATTAGTACTAGATATCTAGGCTCTGTATTCTTTTTCCTTTGTCCAGTTTTTGTCCCAATGGGGTTTTCTGACAAGATTTTAACGAGGCAACTTTTTGCGTATCCAACTCAAATCAGTATATCTTCTATTGTACTTTTTTTCTTTCATCGAATTTTGTCCCACTGAATTCTTCTGATAAGGTTTTAATGAGGCAATTATTTCGAGTAGTGGTCATCCAAGAGGGGAGTGTTATACATATGGATGCCCATAGAAAGTTCTTTACATAGATGCTTTTAGTTTCACACCTGCCACTTAATTTGTCCAATAGAAATGGACCAAACTACAACCTATTGAGATTAGAGGTGGAGGCATCATTTCCTTGCTTGTGAAGACTTGGGTCAGGTGGCTTAGGAAAGAAGGATCAAAACCGACTGAGGCACCTCCTTACTTCTACTATACATACCCTCACTTGCCTCACTGCTCAAATATGTTAGGAATTATCCTTTTTCTCTCATCCTTGTTAAACTGTTATAGTGTTGTGTTTCTCTCTCTCTTATATAATATATATTTCATTTGAGAATAGATTAATAGCTCCACTAATCAAACTTGAAAATAGGGGATTCTTGTGGTTTGATCAGTTTTACCAGTCAAATGGTAATTTTTGATGCTTTGTCTTCTGTCGATTTTGGCTTAATTGATGGGTTAGTTCAGGGCTCTTAGTTGGGTGTTGTTTGTTATTAGTGGATCCTACTAGTTGTCAATATCATTATCTTCTAGTTCATCTTCTGTAATTTTTTCTACTTTCTCTCTGTTTTGTTTCTTTAGGTAGTATCATTGCTTTCGGCTTATTTATACTTTCATCTCTCTGCCTATGGTTCTTTCTTTGAGGAGTGCCGTTAACATACTACTTTTGTTCTGTTTAGCTAAGTATTAGTAGATTTTAGTTTATGTTTAGGCACTTGGGTTGTCTTTTTCTTCCCTTATAATATGGATAATAACACCCCAAACATGGAAAGCCCATCCATCTTAAGTTGGAATGTTAGAGGTGCCTCTTCATTCCTCACCAAAAAACATATCCTTAAGCTAATCACTAAGAACCAGCCCGGACATTGTCTTCCTTTCGGAGACTAAAAACAAATCTAACATTATGAACAAAAACATTCCCATTAATAAAACTTATGCTAGCCACTTTGTTGATCCGATTAACAAAGCTGGTGGTTTAGCCCTTTACTGGAAGCATAACCTTAACATCAACATTAAATACTCAGACAACAATATCATTCATGCAGAGATGAACATTTCGAATTCGACCAATCATATTATGATCACTGGCTTCTATGGTTCCCCTTACCACAAGAACAAACTTAAACCCTGGAAATCTCTCAATCAACTCAATACTGACAATGAAAACCCTTAGATAGTGATAGGAGATTTGAACTGTATTTTGGATCCCCTGAGAAAAGCGGAGGCTCCAATGTATCCAATTCCCATATGCCTAAAATCATAGACATTATCAACAATCTAGGTTTACTAGATTTGGGGTATCAGGGTAAACCGTATACTTGGAGTAACAAGCAGTTCGGAGATAATCTTATTCAAGAAAGACTAGACAGAGCTATGGCGAATCTCCAATGGCTTCAACATTTTCAATCTTCCGGAGTCACCCATTTAGATGCTGTAGGATCAGATCACATGCCCATCCTCCTAGACAACAAGGACCTCAGCCAGATCAACCCTAAACCTTTCAAATTCATCCGTACTTGGATGACCCACCCAGACTGCCACAGTTTCATTGAAGAAAATTGGAATAACATTAAGAACACCCTGGACCCTAACAATATCCAGAATGATCTCAAGAAGCTTAGCAAGAAGCTCACTAGTTGGAACAAAAAAGTCTTCGGTAACATTGAGAATAACATCAATCGGATTATTAAAAAGCTCCAGAATACTAATTCCAAAGAGGAACACATCCGCCTCAATCACAACCTTGAAGAACTCTACAGCCGGCAAGAAAGCTTATGGAAGGAAAAGTCGAGAAATAACTTTATCTCGCTCGGAGATAAGAACACCAAATACTTTCACTCCCAAGCTATTCAACGCAACAGAACTAACAAGATTAGAGCCATTAAAGATAAGAATGGAGATTGGAAGGAAGACATAAAAGATATCCAAGATACCTTCACATCACATCTCCTTGACATCAGCACCTCTATAAACCCCAAGGAGGACCCTTCAACTCTTAATCTTTTCAATGTGGTTATCTCTTATGAGCAAAACAAGGATTTGCTTGCCATTCCCAACAAAGAAGAAATAGACCAGGCGATTCATAGTCTTAAAAAGGAGGCAGCCCCGGGACCAGATGGCTACCCTCCTTTTTTCTTCCATTCGAACTGGGAGACGATTAGTTCGGACATCTACGATTTGGTTCAGAACTTCTTCAAGACAGCCTACCTCCCCCCTGAAATTAATCATACCCACATATGCCTTATCCCCAAGACTCCCATCCCCCAAACCCCTGCTGATTATCGTCCCATCAGTCTTTTAAATACCACATACAAGATCATCACCAAGTTGTTGGCTGACAAGCTTAAACATACTTTGAATCCCATCATCACCCCTTTCCAAGCTGCATATGTTCCGGGAAGATAGATAACAGACAACATCATCATGGGACAAGAAATAATCCATTCTTTCAAGAAGATGAAAGGGGCAATAGGTTATTTTGGTCTCAAGTTGGACATGTCCAAAGCTTTCGACAGGATTGAATGGAAGTTTCTTATTGACATCATGAGACATTTAGGTTATGACGAACACTGGATTAAGATGATCCATACTTGTATCTCTACATCTTCTATGTCAGTTCTTGTTAATGGTCGACCGGGCAATACGTTCCATCCTTCCAGGGGCATCAGACAAGGTGACCCGCTCTCCCCCTTCCTCTTCACACTGGCCATGGAAGGCCTTAGCCGCAAGCTGATGGCGAATAATAATCAAGGTAGATTCCTGGGGTTCCCTACTAACAACACTGATCTGGAAGTATCCCATCTCCTTTTTGCGGACGATTGCATAATTTTCGGTCGGAACACTATTGATAACATCCACAATCTTAAGAAGACTCTTCACGAATTCTGCGAAACCTCTGGACAAATGATTAACTACACCAAATCCAACATATTCTACTCCAAGAATTCTCATCCCAAGTTTAAACGCCTCATTATGCGGACTCTCAAAGTCAAATATGCTTCTACTTCTGAGAAATACCTGGGGGCCCAACTTTTTATTGGAGCTTAAAAAACTAAAGTTTTCAACGATATCCTCGATCACATCAAGAACAAGCTCAACAAATGGAATCACTCGTTTCTCTCCCAAGCTGGTCGCATTGTGGTTATATCGGCCATAGCTGCAGCCGTACCCCGATATCAGATGCAGTGCTTTGCTATTCCTAAGGGAGTTAGCAAACGCATCAAGTCCGTTCAAAGGACCTTCTGGTGGGGTAAGTCTAAAGGAATATGCACCAAAGCCTGGTCAAATATCTGCCTGCCGAAGAATCAAGGAGGCTTAGGGATCCACTTGCCAGAGCTGGACAACACCGCTTTGCTCTCTAAAATGGCATGGAGGCTCAAAACTGAACCGGAAGCTCCAAGGGTGAAACTTCTCAAAGCCAAATACTACCCCCACTCTGATAAACCTGGTCCAGCGAAACCTCATCATTTTTGGAGCTGGAAAACTATCAGGAAACACTACAATCTCATCGATGATTTAGCCACTTGGGAAGTTCACTCAGGTAATGATATTAACATTTGGGGAGATAGTTGGATCCCAGATATCAATGAACCAGTGCCAAACACCAATCAATCCAGTCTGAACAAGGTAGCCCAACTTATTACTAATAACAACTGGAACAATGAGGCTCTCAACGCCAATTTTGACGTCTCGACTCAAAACCTAATCAAAGCTATTCCAGTAAACAGCGAAGGAAAAGATCAACTCAAATGGAAACTTACCAAATCGGGTAAGTTCACTGTGAAATCTATGTACCAACATCTTAGCACTAACAATATCAATCAAAATCCTAATCAGCAGAACTGGAAGTTCATCTGGTCTATTCCAACTATTCCTCGTGTAAAAATCTTCATCTGGAAAATCTGTACTAAAGCCCTCCCTGTTAGAGAAAGAATAGGAAAATACATCGATAATAACACTAAATGTCCGAATTGTATGAATACCGAAACAATTGAACATGCACTTTTACATTGTGCACTGGCAAAAAACGTTTGGTTTAATTTTAATATTATATCCGAAAAAATAACATCTATCTCAGATTGGATCTTCTCGTGGGAAGAAAATACCAATCAATGCTACACTAGTGAAGATATTCACTTTGCGAGCATACTCTGGATTTTATGGAAAGTAAGATGTGACCACTGTTTTCAACATGAGATTAACGATCTTCATAAGATCATCAGAATGATCAAATCATTTCCAAAAAACAACAAAAATTCTGAGAAAATCAAACATAAATCCACTGAAAAATGGCAACCACCAGCAGAACATTTTATTAAGATCAACGTTGATGCATCATTTATAAACGTAACATCCAACACGGGAATAAGCTTAATAGCTCACAATGCAGATTCAAAATTTATAGAAGCTCAAGTGAAATCCTCGAGGGCAAGAAATAGTGAAGAAAGTGAAGCAATGGCAATTTTATATGGCATGGAATGGGCGAAAGAACAGAACCACAAGTCAATTATAATAGAAAGCGACAACATTAACCTTATCAAGCACATTCACAATAGAAAACATTCAGTTCAGTGGCAATCTTTAATCCACCTCCGAAGAATACGAGAAAACAGAAGAAATTTCGATGTAGTTCAATTCAAATTCACAAGAAGAGAACTCAACTCGCAAGCAGACAAGCTGGCAAAATGGGCTAGAAAGAAGAATAGAAGCAAAAAGTGGAATAATGTTCCTTGTATTTTAGTTGATAAATATTGTAATAACGTTTTTAGTAATTAATGTATGGATAGTTCAACAAAAAAAAAATAGATTAATAGCTAGCATTCCATCTTTCTCTTCATCTCTATCTATTAATTTTATCAACAATATATATTAACACAGTTACACAATAGATATTAACATGTATCCAAGTTCAGTCAGGCATTTCATCAAACATAATGTGTGCAATAAGATTAGAATGCCCACATGCTTAAGTAATCTCCAAGCAATAAGATTCAGGTTCAGTCATAACTCAACCAAATAAAGTGTTATCAGAGAACATATGATTTTTGATTTTTTGAAACAACAAAAAAAATTTACAAAAGATATCAAGAGTAAGAAATTTAATCAAAATGTCAACAATTTTTCTAATTTAATTTGGAAACTAGATAATATGAGAAATAGTAAAATGAAGATAACAGAACACTAAGAGCCCTAAGTTTCAAATCTACCAAGATCAAACAAATTCCAGTCGATCTAATCTTGAAAAAAATGCAAATCTAACCTTGGAAAATTCATTTTTCCTTCACATCGATACATTAAAATGCTTTCTCCAGACATTGAAGAAACCAATTTATGTTAGTTTATTTCATTCTTGAAATTAATTGAGAGTGAGCATCACCTACTTCTACTATTCAAGACTCTTTTGTGTTCTACCTAGCACATGATGGGTCCGCCTTTAAATATGATGGCATTTAAAGTCATTTCTTCCTTTAACTCATTATCTCACATCTTTGAACTAGTGGAACTAGATAGTCTTTATAATGAGTTGTTTGACAACTCATTGTAAAGAACTTCGTGGAGTAGAGAATGTTCCCACACGTGCGCATACACATGCGCCGCGGACGGAATTTTGGCATTTTTTGCCTTTGGCCTTTTGAACCGTGGCCCGCAAGCTCGCGAATTAGCAATTTGCACCGAGGTTGATGAGTTGTTTGACAACTCATTGTAAAGAACTTCGTGGAGTAGAGAATGTTCCCACACGTGCGCATACACATGCGCCGCGGACAGAATTTTGGCCTTTTTTGCCTTTGGCCTTTTGAACCGTGGCCCGCAATCTCGCGAATTAGCAATTTGCACCGAGGTTGCTCCAATATTACTTTCAAAGCAATGACCTCCATACGACGACACAGTAAAGAAAGTTTTATCTATTCTATGATTCCATTCATCTACCTTCTATTTCCAACAATTTAACAATGAAACATCATGTTTTAACAATGAAACAATTGGAATCCTAACAACGAAACCTCAAGAATAAAACTTTTTTTGGTGTTTAACAAAGAACCAGTAAAATCAAGATTATAGAGAGAGTCACATGTAATCTCCTTCTCAAGTGGGTATACACAGGTATGAACCAAAAATTCCTTGATGAACGAAATGAGATTGATAAAGAAAAGGTATCAGTAAACTCCATTAATGAGACTTTCAAGGCGTAGAAATTGGCCAGGAAGAATGATTTGAAAGAGTTGTAACGTTAGGTTGGACGATTTAGAGGAGGATTGTTTGAAGTTGTTAATGACGGAAGATGTGGGGGTAGATTTTCCACTCATAATGAATCTGGAACATCCCGCTCGAATCAATTATTAATTTGCCGTCCTACTCATGATACATCTGGACAGTTGGGTATTAATAAATGGTTTATATGCAATTTGGGATGTCGAGCTTTAACTTAATCTGGAACGTCCATTAATTTATTCATAATTGAGCAAGGATCATATTCTCAATGACCTCTTTTACTCCCTCCGTCTCAAAATGAAAGTCCATTATCGAAACTCACCCGATTTATTTTCGTTTTGTATGTTCCCATATTGTCTTTATTAAATCTGAATTCTAGCATTTATTGTGATCCAATCTAGTGAATTATATTGGACAAAGTAGTGCATGCATTATCTTTCCTAATAAATGCACTTGATAATGGTATAGAATTAAGGAGGGGTATATTTGCTAAAATATCGGATATTATAGGCTATATATGGATGGGACTTTCAATATGAGACAACCCAAAAAGGAATAATGGACTTTCATTTTGACACGGATGGAGTATCAAAGAAGCACGTTTGTCCAGTCAACTTTTTTAGTTTAGTTCCATTAGATAGGTTTGTTAAAAAAACTATCATATTTCAAAGCCTTTTTTTTATTATCCTTGTCATGTATTATGAACTAACACAATATAAAATACACAAAATCTTATTTTGTTCTTCAACTTCAAATACAAAATTGATTTTCTTCTTAAACCAAGTTTTCTCTCAAGAAATAATTTACTTCTCATTTATTTGGAGTAATTCACTTTTGGACCCTAACTTGTAACTAATTCGCCCTTGTAGCCCCTAAAAGTTCTCGACTGTTCAATTTGACCCCCAAGGGCCAGAAAATGTTCAATTTTTTCAGAGATACCATAAGAGGCCAAAATTTCTCCAAAAAAATGTTAAAACATTAATTCCACGTTATCTCTCCTTCCCTCTAACACTTCATCCCATCTCCTCACCACCACCTTATCTCTCCATTTATCCACAACAACTTTCTTCTGCGGTAGAAAGTCACTTATCGATGACCTTCAACAAGTTCTTTTTTATTGGCCAGCGCTTTGGGGAAAGCTAAATAGTTTCCGGGGTGTGAAGACTTGGTCAAAAATTGGTCAATTTTGTTTGACAATTTTATTTAGGGGGAAAGCAAAATAGCTTCTCCACCTCAGCTCTCTATCTCCACCTCACTTCTCTCCCTCCACCTCATCTTCTCTCTCCACCTCATCTTCTCTCTCTCTTCTCCGATAGGTCGCCGGCCGGAAAATTTCCGGCCGGCGACCATGAAAAAAAAATTTTTTTTTTTTTTTCTCTCACACCTCTCTCTCTCTAAACTCCGGCGAAGGGGGTTTCCCTTCGCCGGAGTTCCGGTCTGTTGAAGAACAGACCGGAACTGGTCTGTTCTTCAACAGACCGGATCTGGCCTGTTGAAGAACAGACCAGATCGGTCTGTTCTTCAACAGACCGGAACTGGTCTGTTGAAGAACAGACCAGTCCGGTCTGTTCTTCAACAGATCCGGTCTGTTGAAGTCTTCAACAGACCGGATCTGTTGAAGAACAGACCGATCTGGTCTGTTCTTCAACAGGCCAGATCCGGTCTGTTGAAGAACAGACCAGTTCCGGTCTGTTCTTCAACAGACCGGAACTCCGGCGAAGGGGGCCCTTCGCCGGAGTTTAGAGAGAGAGAGGTGTGAGAGAAAAAAAAAAAAATTTTTTTTTTTTCATGGTCGCCGGCCGGAAAATTTCCGGCCGGCGACCTATCGGAGAAGAGAGAGAGAAGATGAGGTGGAGGGAGGTGAGATGAGGTGGAGGGAGGTGAGGTGAGGTGGAGGGAGGTGAGGGGGAGAATTTTTTATTTTGAGCCATATTCCCCATAAAATATGTTTCCCCGGAAACTTTTCGAAATTTTACATATTCCCTTTAAAATTTCACACCCCGGAAACTATTTAGCTTTCCCCAAAGCGCTGGCCTTTTTATTTATTCCTCTTCTCTTTTCTCTTTCTTTTTCTCTTTCTTTTTCTCTTTCTTCTATCTCTCTTCTCTCTCTCTCTCTCTAGAGAAAGGGGAGAGCCCCTTCTTGTGGAGGTGTGAAAAAATAGACTTTGAAGAGTCGTTAGAATCTGGAACTCTAAATTTAGAGTAAATCAGATGTCCGATGAAGCGGCTCATCCCCAGAGCCGGCCCCTAGCTTTGGGCCACCAAATATAAGGACCACACTGCTGTAACCTTAGATGGGGCGCCTACAAGAAAAAAGGTCAGGGCATAGTATGAAACTAAGAATCTAAGATAATAAAGTGGGGCAACTTGAAAGGCTTCTAACGACTCACATGGGGCCCAACTTTCGACTTCCTTTAACGTAGATTTGAAAGGGACAATTCCAATGTGCTCCCTAAGTGCCTTTAGCGACCATATGTGGCCCTGTATTTGTACAAAAGTTAAATTTGACCCCTTTATGTGGTGCAATTGAATTTGTTCTAAAAATTTTTATTCCATTAACTTTAAAATTTGTTTATTTTTTTTATACAGTTTCCTTTTACTATTTACCTATAAATTCTCTTTATACTCCAAATTATCTTCACGTCATTTAGTAAAAAAGAAATGTTAGTCGATTATCTGATGGTAGATCTCTTTTTTCTATTCTTTTCGATATATATATATATATATGCATCCCACTCTCTTTTATCTTTCCCTCTTTTATTTCTTTCCCGTTCTCTCCAAATTTAAGTGAAAACTTTTGAATAAAGATTTTAATTCCGAGTTAAATCATATCTCCTAAAAAAAATTGGTAGAGATTAATACATATAGTCTTGGTTAGAATGATACAGATAATCTGAACTCTATGTAAGACAACGAAATAAAAATCTCATTAACGAAAACACATGGGGTTTCAAATACTTTTTACCAAGAAAAAAATTGGACGTCATTGATCGAGTTTTCAAAAATAAAACTGATAGTGCTTGAATTTTGTAATAAATACAAATATTCAAGATATTTGTATTTTCTCTATATACGTTATATATTTATATAAGAAATTGTTCTTATATTTTAGTTGGTCTTGGTAAAACTGCATCTCAATATTTTTTGTACGTACAATTGTCCATATAAATTAACCTGTGGAAAATCACGTGCAAAACTGTTGTAATTCTTGCTTAATGCATATGACCTTAACGAAAAATTTCTTACGTACAAATTAATGTGGACTTGCATTTATACATAATTAATTAAAACCTAAAAAAGGTTGATAAATCATTTTAACAAAAAGATTTTTGGCCGAGGGATTTTTGAAAAATTACACCATGAAATACATGTACAAGTATGGGGCCACAATTATTTAATTCGCTTCGGGCCTCACAAATGTCAGTGCCGGCCCTGCTCGTCCCCTACTGTTTTCTCCCTGACCATCTTCAGTGTTTCTGTCCCTGCATCTTTCTCTCTGTGTTCATCACTTACATCACCTACAAAAGTAATTTCCACATTGTTTTTTCCTGTAGTCCACTTTCCCACTTTTATCATCATCTATCTCTCTCTTTCTTCGTTTCTCTCTAGGCATATCAGAATTAACCTTAACTTTTTAAAGATAAGTACCACAATCATAGTTTTCACTCAAAGTCCGTTCATTGATGACAAAATATATACCAATAAGTCGAAAATCGTTCAGTAAATAATTGATTAAAGTATGTTAACTGATAAATACCACATCAAGATTTGAATCAAGCTTTAAGGCCTCACGATAAGGGCGTGTTGTATGATATATAAAAAATGTATGAATCACTCTTACCTTTGACTAATAATAAGAGTTAATTTTGTTGTGGTCCCAAATTTGTAATTGTGTTTATAACAAGAGCTAATTCTCTTTTGGTCGCAAATTTGTAACGGAAGGTTGGTATTGTGTTTATAATAAGAGTTAATTTTTGTTCTAGCCTCAAATTTGTAACTAATTGACGAGCTTGTTATATCATGAGTGTGTGGAAGTTCAATTAGGCCATCGAGGCCTTAAAAAGTTCCAACTGTTCACAAAAGCCTTTGAGGGCAAAAATAGAATTAATGCCCAAAAAAAGTTAATACATTATGATCCACCTGATCTCCCGTTCTCTCCCTATTTAGGTTGTGTTTGATAGTAATTTGAGAAAAAAAAAAAAAAAAAGTAGGGTAAATTTTTCTCCATAAATATTTTCACATTTTCCACCATTTGGTTCGCCAAGGGAATTTTTTTCTAAGTACCGAACTCAGTTTACCAATTATTAGATGAAGTTTTTGTTATGGTGATTAAGACCAAAAACCCATCTAAAAAAATTCATGAATAATCAGATTTAAACATTAACAAAGAAGATGATTATATTTATATCGTTCTTGTCTATTAACCTCATTTTTCTTGTTGTTATGGAAGATTTCTGTTTTAGTAGCCATGAAAGGATGTTGTGAGCCATAAGTACATAACATAAGAGTCCAGAGAGAGAAAGAGAATGAGAGAAGAATGAATAAGAAGAGGAAGACAAGATGAAAGATGGCTATTTAACTATTGGATTTGGTTTATGAGAGATCATAGTATCTAATAAAGAATGTTTAGAACCAAGCAGAGATGCTTGTAAAATACAACTTTTGTCTTTAAACTAGTTACTTATCATCTTCTTTTCTCTTTGTTCAAGCAAAACAAGAAAAATCTAGAGAGAGAACAAAAAACAAGTGTATGTAGAGAGAGAAAGTTAGACTTTAAGCTAGAACTGTCACAAATTAAGGGTAATGGAAAGAGTACCATGGTTGCAAGAAAAAATGAATTTCTAGAGCTTCAAATGTATTATGACCTTTCACATTGAAAACAAAATGGAAGTAAACTAGAGAGAGAAGATGGGGTAGTGAAGGCAAAAATAGGAATGAAAGAATAGAATTGAAATGTTACAGGATGTGGGTGAGAAATTTAGAGAAAGAAATAAGTAACTAGTTTACAGAAATGTGTAAGAAATTCTAAGAACTCTAATTTTATTTTCCAATCAATAGTTTCTAGTTCATTACAACCATTATTTATACTAATGAATTACAAGGAAGAGAAGAAAAGAAAGATTAGGAAAGTTAGTTAGACAACTAAAACAGAATTAGTTGTAACTAACTTTTATTGTTAATTATTGTTGCAGGTGGTTGACTGGAAGTCAAGATGACTGGTCAGAAGACTTTCTTGGACTTCACTTGACTCGGCTTGACCAAAGACTTTCTTGGTCTTCACTTGACTTGACTTGACCGAAGACTTAGTCAGAATAAACCTAGATATAAAACCCAAACAGTTTTGCCCTAATCCTCATTTCGATTGTTCTTCAAACCCTATTTTCACAGCCCCCCTCAAACTCATGGTGAAGAACTGCGATGAATCATGAGTTTGTTTCGAAAATAGGCAAATAGATCAAAAGAAACACCTTTGGTGAAGGTATCCGCGAGTTGTTCTTAATTGGTAGATGATGAATCACCAAAGTTCCATTAGAAACCAGATCCCTGACGTAGTGAAAATCCACTTCGATATGCTTCGTCCTGGCATGAAAGATCGGATTTGAAGCTAAGTACTTAGCACTAATGTTGTCACAATAAAGGAGCAATGGTTTCTTCAGAGGGCAGCCAAGTTCGTCCATAAGTTACGTAATCCAAACCATTTCAGTAGCAGTGGTAGATAGGGCTTTATATTCTGCCTCAGTTGAGGATTTGGCCACAGTAGCCTGCTTTTTCGAACACCAAGAGATTAGGGTTGATCCGAGGAAAACACAATATCCTCCTGTTGACTTTCGTGAATCAAGGCAACCAGCCCAATCCGAGTCTGAATAGGCTGTCAATGTTGTTAAATCAGTATGAGAGATTTTAAGACCTGACCCAGAGTTCCTTTTACATATCGTAAAATCTTTTTAACCAATACTAAATGTGTTGTTGTTGGCTTGTGCATGAACTGGGCTGCATAGTTGACTGCAAATGAGAGATCTGGACGAGTTAAAGTAAGATATTGTAAGGCCCCTACTAAACTCCTGTACTCTGCTGGACTTGGAAGTTCATCACCATTTGTAAGTGAGACCCTCTTACCATTTGATACTGGTAATTTGGAAGGTTTTGAGTTTAGTGAATCTGCTTTTTGGAGTAACTGAAGTGCATATTTATTTTGTGTGAGTATCATAGACCCTTGTTGTTGAGTATGAGTAACTTCTATACCCAGAAAGTATGCTAATGAACCCAAATCCTTCATTTTAAAAACCATACTCAAATCCTTTATTAAGCAATTGATTTGGGAGTCAGAACTGCATGTAAGGATGATATCATTCACATATAGTAATAAGACCATACTGCCTGTGCTAGAGTGATATACAAACATTGAGTGGTCTGTCTTGCTCTTGTGAAAACCATAGGAGTATAGAAAGGTAGCAAATTTGTTGAACCATGCCCTTTGGTGCTTGCTTTAACCCATATAAAGCTTTGTGTAAATGACATACATAAGATTCCTTTCCAGACTGAATGAACCCAGAGGGTTGAACCATAAAGACATCCTCTTCAAGAGTTCCATGCAGAAAAGCATTTGACACATCCAATTGTTTGATAAGCCATGATCTAGTAACAGCAATTGTGAGCACTATTCTAATTGTATTTGATTTGACCACTGAGTTGAAAGTCTCAGCATAATCAACTCCTTCCTGTTGATGAAAGCCCTTTGCCACAAGTCTGGCCTTGTATCTTTCTATAGTACCATCGCTCTTCTGTTTGAGCTTGAAAACCCATTTGCAGCCAAGAACACTCATACTTTTATGATATGGTACTAGTGACCAAGTTTTATTATCTAAAAGTGCTTGATATTCATTCTACATAGCTTTTGTCCATTCAATGTGTTTTGCTGCCTCTTTGTAAGAGGTAGGTTCAGTGGGTAATTGTAGAATAGACAAATATGCATCATTTATAATGTGAGGGGATGTAAAATGTGCCACAAAATCAGAAGGAAGATTTTTACTTTTGATTATACCATTCATTCCTCTAGTAGTGACCTGACTAGTCTATTGATTTGGAACTGAAACAAGTTGAGGTGTTGGTGTACTAATTCTAGAATTAGCAATGCCCATCTCACTTGGACATTGAGTTCTAGTAACTGAATTAGCTGGTGTACTAGTAGAGCTACTAGGTGTCCCTAATTCAGTAGAAGATTGGTTAGGTAGCAAAGAAGGAAGAGGTAATGATATATGTGGTGGCAATTGCTGATCACTACTAGACTGTGTATAAGAGATGAGAATGAAAGGAAAACTACTCTCACCAAAGATTACATGTCTAGATATATAGAGTCTTTTACTAGATGGCTCATAACATCTATAGCCCTTGTGCTCATTACTATAACCAAGAAAAACACAGGAAATACTCTTTGAGCTGAGTTTATCTTGTCTAAGTATTCCTAGATGTGGGAAACAAGCACATCCAAACACTCTAAATTGAGAATAATCAAGAGACACATGAAACAGTGACTCATAAGGAGAAATACCCTGAAGTGTTTTTGTGGGTATCCTATTTATGATATAAACTGCAGTATTGAAGGCATTTAACCATAGAAATTTTGGTAAATGACAATGAAAAGACATAGTGTTACCTAATTCAGTAATATGCCTGTGTTTTCTCTCTGCTATGCCATTTTGTTGTAGAGTATATGGGCAAGAGCACCTGAAAATGATGCCATTTGTGTCTAAAAGCTTTCTGAATTCACCATGTTTTAACTCTGGAGCCCATCAGACTGAAAATACACTATCTTTTCCTTTAGCAAATTTTCAGTTGCAACCTTGAAATGAATGAAACACCTTGTGTTATCAGATCTAGCTTTCATGGCATATATCCAACTATATTTGCTGAAGTCATCTAGAAAAAGAATATAGTACTTTGCCCCATTTGGGGTTGCAATAGGGGCTGGTCCCCATATATCACAGTGAACCAAGTATAAAGGAGTGTTTGTAGTAGTTGTAGACTCCTCAAAAGGAAGACATTTGCTTTTGCCTAAGGTACAAGATTTGCACAGAGTCTTCTCATTGCTAGTAGACAATGCTATTTTGTTTTCATTATGTAGTTGCTTAATTATACCATTATGAGAATGACCCAATCTTGCATGCCATATATCATATTGAACTGCAGTAAGAGCCATATGAGCTGAAACCAATCTATCTTTTAACACTCTGTTATGAACATCAATAGGATAGAGATTTTGCTTCATAGGACCCTCAGGCAATGTTTTTTTTGACCATAAGTCTTTTATACTATAGCCCCAAGGTAGAAACTCAACTGAGCATGAATTATCTCTTGTGAACTTTGACACAGATAAGAGATTTCTTTTGAGATTTGGAACACACAATACCTTGTTTAGCTCAAAGGAATGAGTGGCAGTAGATAAAGTAGAAGACCCAGTGTCAGTAATAGGTAGAAATTTGCCACTGCCTACCATGACTGCCTCTGTCCCTGTATAAGATTGAATTGACTTCAAAGTAGAAGCACTATGAGTCATATGACTGCTTGCCCCTGTATCAGCTAACCAGGCTGTATTATGATCAGATGCAGCCTTAGTGACAACATGACACTCTTCTGTTGTAATATTAGTTGATTCACAGTCAAAAAAGACATCTTCTGCCATATCTTTAACTATTGCAGTATGACATTCTTGAAATATCTCATCATCATTAGAACTATGATAACCTTGAATCAGATTAGGATCATATAATTCAGCATTGTTACATTCTAATAAGGCTTCATCTTCATAAAGATAGGACTGTGAGTCTTGTAGATGTGCAGAAGTTTCTAAGGGAGAATCTTGCTTATCTTGAGATTCAGAGTGGTAGCCCATATGATTTTTATTTGGTTGATACCTGAAATAACAAACACCTGCTGAATGTCCTCATCTTTTACAGATTCCACAAGGAACTTTTGAGAAATCAAAATCATCAGCTCTTTTCCCTTTATAATGTTGATTTGAACTTCCTGACACTTGAGGTGATGATATATTTTCATCTTTCTTGACTAAGGGTTGATTTTTATAATAAGAAGGGGAGGGTATAAAACCTTGTCTTGACTGCTGTTGTTGGTTATATCTTCTTACATAATAAGCTTCATGATCTACTTCTCTTGATAATAACCATTGTTCATGTTGAATTAGGCTAGATTTTAGTTGAGCAAGAGACAAGTGCTCATTATTTGCTCTCACAGCAATAGTAAATTGATCATAATCAACACTTAATCCTTGAATAGCAATTCTGACTAGCTCAGATTCACTTACTTTGTCATTAACAGAAAGTAAAGAATCAGAGAGTTGTTTCAATAGAATCTTTTTTAGACTCAAGGCCTTCATGTTTGTGAGAAATAGATAGTCCCATATTTCTTTGGCAGACTGAAGGCCATAGGTATCATAATACACAAATTTGGAGAGAGTACTTTTGAGATATGATTTTACGAAGTTCTCTTTACTTCTCCACTGTTGGAAGTCTGGATTTATTTGTTCAACTCCATGAATGTATGTAAGTTATGGAGGTTCCTCAATTGTGCCAGTGACAAACCCTAGTAACTCATAGGTACTAAGAAGGGTTTCAACTTGATCTTTCCACATGAGATAGTTAGAATTATCTAACTTCTCAGTAATGAAACTAGTAACAGATGAAATTGGAGGCAAGTTACCTGTATTTGAAGTCATTTTGAAGAAAGCTTGAAGAAATGCCTGAAAAAACAGTAAGTAATCTTGTATTTTGTTGCAGTTTTGATGATAATCTTCTGAATTTTGATTATAATGTTGAATTTTCCTCAATTTTGATGATGAATGTTGAATTTTCTGAATGTTAAATGTTTCTTTGAATGCGAGATGATGATGATTGTTATTGAGCTCGAAGAACCCTAGCTTTTGGATCACAAAAGACCTAGACTGATACCATGTAAAAAATTCTAAGAACTCTAATTTTATTTTCCAATCAATAGTTTCTAGTTCATTACAACCATTATTTATACTAATGAATTACAAGGAAGAGAAGAAAATAAAGATTAAGAAAGTTAGTTAGACAACTAAAACAGAATTAGCTGTAACTAACTTTTATTGTTAATTATTGTTGCAGGTGGTTGACTGGAAGTCAAGATGACTGGTCAGAAGACTTTCTTGGACTTCACTTGACTCGGCTTGACCAAAGACTTTCTTGGTCTTCACTTGACTTGACTTGACCAAAGACTTAGTCAGAATAAACCTAGATATAAAACCCAAACAGTTTTGCCCTAATCCTCATTTCGATTGTTCTTCAAACCTTAGTTTCACAAATTGTAATAAGAAAAGTAGTTCAAGAAAGGGTAGTTACATGATTTTACCCATCAGAGAAAGGTTTTCTTTAGTAGGTGCTGGGTAAAAGATTCCACCGGTTTTAGAGAAATTTTAGAAAAAAAAAGTCACGTGACACTAAGCTTTATTTTCTCCAAATTGGCTACCAAACAGAAGGAAATATCAAATTTTGAGAAAAAGTTTCCACTTTCTCGAGAAAAAACGGCTATCAAACACAACCTTAGTCTCATCTCTCCTCCACTTCATCCCTTCCTCTCCACCACCGCAGAAGGTCGACCGCCGGAAATTTTCAACACTAAAAAGTTTAATTCTTCTTCCTCGTAGCACCACCACCTTTCATCAGTCTGAGAGTTTACTACAGGCTTAAATCTAGACTTGACTCTTGAATATGGCAGATACTATATGAGGACATGGTTAAAGAGCACTTAAAATGTATGGACCTCTCCTATCTCTTATGAGGTTGGTTGTTGTCTTTATAAGAATGAGTTGCAAGATAAGTACAGATATGATCTCAAAGAGATCCTAGAATAATAAAAATTTAAAATAGAAGATAGATGTTGAATGGGTTAAAGATTGGAGTCAGAGATACACCCGGATGTGTATCCCCCTAATCAAGCACAACATCACCAAAGGGATAGATCAGGTATTTACGTGAATTATTTTATTTATTTTTTGTTAAGATAATACAAGGAAACTAAACAGAACTAGAAATAGAAGAAGGCAAGGCGTCCCAAATTTTCCTCTGGCGATTCTTCCTCCCTCATTTAGCCAATGCATCCGCTATCAAGTTGTAATCTCTAGGAATGTAGGAGAATTTCGACTCGGTGAATTTGTCCTTCAGTTGTAATATTTCGAACAGATGTTTCCTGGATTGCCAATGAGTGGTGAAAGTTTGATATTTCAGAAATGAAACGATATTCAGATTGTCACTTTCTATATGCACTTGAGATATCTTGAGATTAATCGCCCACATAAGTACCTGTTTAATTACCAGACATTCACATTCTTCCGCATTTTGACCTCTGGTAGTATCAGCAAGATCTGAGAGGAAGTTGCCATCCGAATCATAAATAACACATCCAAATCCTGCTAGTTCAGATAGATCTGTGAAAGAGGCGTCAGTGTTAATTTTTAGAAATGGTGTCGATGGAGGGCTCCATTTTTTATGCTTTGGTTCTTTGATCTTCGTGGTTACTTTTAATGGTTCTATTCTAGAAGCTTGGATCAGTTGTATGACCTACACTGGAGATTGTTTAACAGACTGTAAATGATCTGTCCGGACCTGAAAATAGAACTTACTCGCTTTGGTATAGTGACATTGTAGCAACACATGATCTATAGTTTCATTAGTATCACAATTTATATAAGAGTATATATTTCTAATAAATTTACCTATTTTATCTCTCACTGGTAGACTATTGGTGCAACCTTTCCATAGAAATAGTTTTATCCGAGGTATAATATTCATGGTCCAAATATGATTCCATTCCATCATATCGTTACTATGCTCATTGTCATTGGTTCGAATATGATGATACCTCGATTTAACAGAGTAATTACCTGATTTGGTTAAAGGTCATCTAGCCGTGTCATCTGCATCTGCTTGCAAGTTAATACTCAAAATAGCATTTTTAATTGCAGTGGTAAAGCAATTATTAATAATGTTTAGATTCCAGGCATTATTCGTAATTAACTAACTGTCCCACACTAAATTAGCATTACTAGCATTCTAAATAGGAGGCGGGTGATTAGGAATCCAGTTGTCTAGCCAGATGTTACCCTGAGTACCATCTGGCCACTTGGTCATATTGCTTGCAAAAATGGACTTTCACGACCAAGAATGATTAGATTTAGTGCGGTTAGGTTTGGGGGATTTAGGGAAATATTTGGCTTTCAGAATTGTGGCCCAAAGATCTTGGGGATTTTTTTATCATCTGCCGCACTAATTTACTAAGAAAGACTTGATTATCAATGTGAGGAAATCGAAATACCATACCCCCCATTTTACGAAGTTTGCAGATCGCCGCCTAATTGATGGTATGGATAGTTTTGGTTTTTCCCCACCAGAAGTCCCTTTGCAGGGTCTCGATGTTATTACTTATGTCTTTTGGGATGGCAAAGTATTGCATTTGGTATCGAGAAACGGCTGCTACTATAGAGGAAATTATAGAGCGGCCAGCTTGAGAGAGGAGATTAGTCTACCACTTGGACAGCTTATTCTGAATTTGGGAGAGGAGAGATGAAAAGACTTGTTTCTTATTCTTGCCGATGAAAAGACGAGGGCCTAAATATTTGTCCAGTGAAGAGGATTGATGAACTTTAAGATTACGAATGATCATTCTTTTGAATTTCGAATGGGAATTCTTGAAGAAAAAAGTTGTCGATTTGGCATAGTTAATCATTTGTCTCAAAGCAAGGCTGAATTCCGTGAGAATTTGCTTGAGATTGTGAATGTTCTCCGATGTGTTCCGACCGAATATAATACAATTGTCAGCGAAGAGCAGATGTTTGATGTTAATACCAGAGTTAGGGATCGAAAAACCATCGAACTGATTAGGTTGTTGTTACTCTGTAGCATTCGACTGGGCCCTTCCATGGCCAAGGCAAAAAGAAAAGGAGAAAGCGGGTCACCCTGACGAATGCCTCTGCTGACCTCGAAAGTGGTGCCAAGGAGACCATTAATTAAAATAACCATAAAAGAAGATCTCAAACAGCTCTTAATGAGTTGGATCCATTGATTGGAGAAGTTCATTTGGGACATGATGTTTTCTTAAAGGAGTGGATAACTTCTTGGCTGATGAGAATGTTGTCCGTGATTTGTCTCCCACACACATGGCATGCCTGAAAAGGGGAAATAAGCTCTGGAAGGAGGTTTTGAAGCATATTAGATAAGATTTTGGTGATGGTTTTGTAAGTGGTGTTCAGCGGGCAAATGAGCCTGAAATCCCCAAGAATTTAGGGTGTCTTGATTTTGGGAAGAAGACAGATGTGAGTGTCATTGGATTAAGAAGGAAGACAAGCCGATTGGAAGAAATTTATGACCATGGTAGAGAGATCAGTTTTGATAGTGTCCCAGTTAGATTGGTAAAAGAAAGGAGGGTACCCATCCGGACCAGGGGCCGCATCAGGTTTAAGAGAAAAAACAGTTTTACGAATTTCTTCTTCCGAAGGAATTGCAACAAAAGTGAGGTTTTGAGAATTGTCGATCTGGGAATGAAAGGAGTTGAGAAGATTGTTAGAAATAGAGGACCCTACAGAACTATAAATATTGGATAAGTGATGGGCAATGATGTTAGCAATATTTGCCTCATCATTAGTCCAAGTATTGTCCTCTCTCTTAATGGAGCTAATGTTGTTTTTCTGCTTCTCGCAATAACTTTAGCATGGAAGTATTTGGTGTTGCGATCACCCAAATTTATGTTGGAAATGTGGGATTTTTCTTATCAGGGGCTTTCTTGCTGAAGGAATAGTTTCTCAAGTATTGATATCATTAAAGGTATAATGATCTTTGACATTTTGGATGCTGCTGGTAAGCTGTTTAATTTTCGATTCCAGGTGACCAAAAACAGTTTTGTTCCATTTGGAGAGTAAGATGGCCAGAGAATTGAGTTTATGCTGAATTTGATTAGGAATTTGGTTTCAGTTGTCTCTGGTAAATTGGGCACACCCTTGATGTGACATTCAAGTACGAATGAACTTGAATGCTTTTCACCTAGATTGGATTTAGTTTTAGTAGTGAGGATAATGGAGTTATGATTCGATCTAAGATTGGGAGATGCGTAAGTTGAGAGGCCGGGAAGCCAGAAGCCAATTGTGGTTGGTCAAAGCCCTATCTAACCTTTTCTGTATGAGATTGCCCTTAAATTGCTTGTTAGACCACGTGAAAGGAGGGCCTGAAAAAACAATATCTTCCAGGCCTATATTGTTAATGGTTTGATTAATTTTGGTCAAATGGGCTGGTTGGGCTACATTCCCTCCCAATTTCTCAGTGGGGTGTAAAATACAATTCGGGTCTCCTATTACCACCCAAGGAGTGGTGTCATTAGGAATATGCTGTGTCAGATTATTCCAAGGCTGCATTTTGTTATTATTATAGGAGCACCTGTAAAAACCAGTGATGTAAAAATTGAATTGGGTCTGAATTTGAGTACCCTTCGCGTGGAGAATGTTATTATTGTCTAACGGCACAAAGTCTAAGGTTATCGTTTTAGACCAGAACATGGCTAGACCCCCTACTTTGTTTATGGGGTCCACAGCCTTGTGGTCATAGATGTTGCTCAAATTCAGAAGCTTGTTTAGTTTCACATTCATACATTTGGTCTCGGAAAGAAAATTGATGTAAGGTTTATGCCCATTGATCAAGTTCCAAAGATGCTTACGATTCGTGTAACTCCCACATCCTCTCACGTTCCATGCCTGGATAGAGATGTCATTAGGAGTATTATGCTGCATGATGATACTAGCAGAGACAAACAAAAACAATAGACAAGAAACCCACAAAAGACAAAGAAGAAGAATAACATAGAACAGAAAAAAGACACCGCCAGAACAGAACACTGAATAAAACTAAAAAGGACCAACCAACATAAACATTCAAGATCATAAACCAAATAACACCAAGAGATAATAGCAATTCTGTGAGTCTGATAGAGTACAAGAAGATACAAGTCAGATTCAGATACTTCAGTAATGAGAACAGAAAACTTCAGAATAACCAGGAAAATAATGCATCTCTAAAAAGTTACATTAAACACAAACTGGTTATACCCAAATATGTTGTGAGAAAACAGAAAGCTCTCATCAATCTCACAACTTTTATTACTCAGACTGTTATTCCGAACCGTAGGAAACTTGTCACAAAACCATTAAGAGTTTTTTGAGTTTCATAGTCACCTCATGGGGACTCTTTCTCGTAAATTTCACCAGCATATTTCCAGTTTATAACCTTCCATATGTTCTTCAGGTAGTCTGGTCTCACGTTTTTGTACTGTAACGCCACGGAAAGCAAATTTCAAGAAACATATCATAAAAGGATTAAAAGAAAAAGATATAGTTATGGGTCGATTTTTTTTAGTTCCTTCCATATAAACCATGCGCTATTTGAATTCAAGACTAGCACTACAGTGAGAAAGAAAAAAGAAGAAACAAACAATATCTCATGTCGGATTTTAGATGAGGTTAGACTAAGAAGGCACTATATAAAGGTTTAAGCAGAAGGTGAAAACAAGCTAGGTGGAACATGTTACGTGTAGCTAAAGCTTGAGTTAACATTAACTTCAGATTGAAAATTTGTGCAAAAATTGAAAACGAAAACCACGAGTAACTGCTACATCCAGGTATATATAGCTTCTAGATTGGTTGAGATTTTGGGTTAATGAAGGAAACAAAGAAATTCTGTAACGAATATAACCAAAAATCTTTTTTTTTTTTTGAAGATTAAACCAAAAATCATTTAGATCTAAGAGTAGTCTTAGATTAGGAATTATCAAGTGTAAATGTATAACTAATTGAATCTATCTAAACATATGAATTGTTAAGTTGGTTTAGATCAGCATACTGGAGATAAAGTCAATATGAAAGTTAAAGAACAAGTTTAAACAAGAAATTACCTGCAAGTAGTATGCATGTTCCCAGACGTCGATTCCCAACAAAGGAACCAAGTTCCCACCTTTAGTTACTAGTGGATCCTACAACAAGCCTCCACAAGTTATTATCATCCCGAAACATGAAAATATTATGGTCCATATTATTAGATCATCGAAAAAGAAACATTACAACTTTAATCATCTTTGACATAACAAATAGCAAAAAGACATGAAAATTAACCCAATCTAAGGTGAAAAAAGCAAGAACAAAAAAGAAAATGGCTAATGAACTTAGTAGTTAGTAGTATAAGCAAATAGTACAAGTGGTAAACTAGAAATTCTATCCCCTCCCCTGCACCAAAAGTGGCAGCTAAGACCTTGACTCTATATGTAAAGTAATAAGGATTTACAACTCTTTCTTTGCCGCAGTCAGTTCCTACTTTTCTCTTGTCCAACCAATGAACAGCTCTGTTATCTGCTATACCAATGAAATTCCTCAAGCCTCAAAGGGACTCTACTTACAATACTACTCCTGTAGGCCTATACAGCCATTACTGTACAAACCCCACAACCGAATTATACAGCTCACACTATATACCAACCCATTAAGTAGTCACTGACCATACTTAAGTGACTGCACTCTAACATTATTATTATTACATTACTGACCCTACGACATTCATGGTGATGCTCCATGCCTCCATCTAGTGTCTACTCATTTAAAGGCTACTATAAGACTTCAGCAATAATTCATTATCAAATGAAGGTTATTCCACAAGATTTGTATGTCGGGCAGAGTTTCAACTTAAGCATATCCTGGATCATGGGTAGTTTTCATTTCTGTCGAAATCATAGGGGTCTAAAGCCGCAGCTGTATGCTATTTTTGAGGCAACATTCCTAGTTCAGTAAAAACTCAAGACTCAAGAGAGTGGAGGATTTTCAAAAGAGAAAAACTTAAAAGAGTAGACAGGACAGAAGTCATTCAGTAGTCAGCACTCAGCAGTCACCATCTGTTATCACTGATCAGAAAGTTGCTATATGAAGTTACCAAAGTAGCTGTTTCAAGTCTCATTTTATACCTTAAAAGAATAAAATAGAACAAAAATGGAAGTGAAATAATACAGTATAGTGTTAATTTTTAGACTATTTGAAAGCTTGGGGTTAGGTCAAGCAATGAGGATTAATTGGAAGCTCGTAAAACTTAAGTTGCCCTTCATGTTTTCAAATTCTCAAACAGAAATCAGAGTGATGTGCAATGCTAGTTGCTAAACAGAACTTTAATAATTAATAGTTCAACATATAACTCTGACTTGATAGAGAACGTGATATGCATGACCACAGAACCACGGAACAGTACAAGAAAAACTGCAAAACAACAATCTACAATTAAGATTACCTGATTTGCTGTAGTTTCGACCACAAGCTTTTTGAGTTCTTTATCAAGACCTAGCCACTGAAGTTGGAGAAGACAAGACACAAAAGATACATCAGAATAACAATTTCCTGTTTGATCCGTCAATTCAACGTTTCTTATATTTGACACGCAGTGTGCACCACTGTCAATTATAATGGAAACACAAACGGAAACGTAAATTAGGGCTTATAACAAGGTACGAAACTGACCACCCATCCAGATCCTTGCACAGCAGCACCTTCTGCGCTGACTTTTTTAACCAATGCTTCATAAGAACCAAAATGGGTATCAATAGCTGAAGCAAGAGATCCTTGTGGAGGCTCACCACCTCCTTCCTGCATTATATTTCAAACGGAAATACAATTTGGATCAAGACGATGCAATAATAGAAACTAAAACATAAAACTTCCGCAGAGAAAATGTTAGCTTACACGAACAGGAGTAAGATTTTTCCAGAAAATGGAATGGTTGACATGACCTGTAAAAGGATTTGATATCTTCATCAAATAAGCAATGACAAAACTCTCATCGATGAAATGACAATTAGACAATGACTAGTAATTTATCTGAAGTTACACAAGACCTATAAGTATTTGAGAGATTAATAAAAAAAAACCCTAATTTCATTGTTCTCTACGAAAAAATGATGGAAGTGCAAATCTATCAATACCCAAACCATAAAATTGACTTGGAGATAGTACCAAAATCTAAGAAGTTAATAGATGAAAGATTTGAAAGGAAAAAAGATGAAGAGAGAGGGGAAACCTCCTCCATTGAACTTGATGGCGCTCTGCAACTTAACAACAGTAGAGGAATCGCCTTTCACCATAGCTTCATGAAGCTGTTCAAGAGCTTTGTTATAGTTAGTGATGTAAGCTTGATGATGCTTTTGGTGATGGATTTGCATGATTTCTCCACTAATGGCGGGCTCCAAAGCACCATAATCGTATGCAAGATCAGGAAGGGTGAAAGTCTGCAACTCCCGAGCATGGTTACTGAATCCTAAACGTGCATTTCTCAATTCGTTTTGGAACCCTAAACCTAATCCTAGGGTTTTTCTGCTAAGAACATTTCGAAGAGCCATATCCTCTCTCTCTCTCTCTCTCTCTCTCTCTCTCTAGATGTCTTTGAACAAGATGTATGGATCTGATGTCAACCTTTCATTTGAGCTACGTGCTATAAGAACAGATCAGTTAACTCTATTAATTGGAGGACTGATTCGGCTAGTAGGAGAGCATTGTAACAGGGAGGTTGTACAGATTTTTGGATGTGAATTTTTATGGCCGCGACTTTGGGGAATAAAGAAAATTCTCCGGGGAATAAATTCTCGAGGGAATTCAGATTTTTTTGAAAGTTCTCCGGGGAATAAATTTTTATGGGGAATACAAAATACATTTTTTTTGAAAGTTTTCCTCCATCTCATCTGTTCTCTCCGCCACTTCATCTTCTCGCCACCTCATCATCTTCTCCGGTAAAGATCGCCGGCCGGCCAATTTTCCGGCCAGTAATACTCCATAAGTATATAACTATGAGATAAACACCTTAAATTGATTAAGGGTAAGATATTAAAATTAAAAAGAAGAATGAAAAAACAGAGAATAAAGAAGAGATACTCCAATACATTTCAAACTTGTTTCTATATGACATTTCAAAGGAAAAAGATCAAAGAAACTGAAACTTCGTCACTAAAATCCCAAAATCAAAATCTCATTACTCTCTTCTTCTTGCCATTAATGGCGTCTGGTTGGGTTAAAGCACTACAGTGTAAATCAAGAGCTTTTGAAGATGTTTATGTTCATAGTCCTAAACATTTAAACAATCTTCTTGATTCTTCAAGTTGCAGAAAAACTGCTCAAAATCTTAAAGATGTAGTTAAAACCAACAAAAAAAAAACCTAGAAAATCAAACCTACCTTCACAATAATCATCAAATAAATCAAAACCCCTTTCAAGATTTCACTCAAAATCAACAAAATCTGAACCACCCATTTCAAATCATTCAACACCACCAACAACAACAAATCGAGTTCTTCATCGAACCGGTACAGGAACTCGTTCAGCTCGGTCATCAACTCGTTCACCATCCGACTAGTTCTTTCCTACCCTTACCGAATTACCAGAAGGTCATCCATCTCGGAACATCGTCGAGATAATCTTCCATACAAGTTGGTCTCCTAAAGCATTTTCCGGCCGGATCGAGATGATTTTCAAGGTTCAAAATCTGCCCAAAACTGTTGCCCGTTTTGAAGAATACAGAGAGATTGTGAAGTCCCGGGCAGTAATACCAGTAAAGAAGATGATGTCCGGTGCATGGCTGACGGTAATGAAGTTGAAACCTCTCTCTCTCGATCTGTTCTAGAGAGAGAGGAAAGGGAAAAAAAATTTGGAGAGAGAGAGAGAAAAAAGAGAAATTATTGTTTTTTTTTATGTTTGAAGGTCGCCGGCCGGAAAATTGACCGGTCGGCGACTTTCGCCGGAGAAGATGATGAGATGGCGTGAAGATGATGTGGTAGAGAGAGGTGATGAGATGGAGAAGCCTTTTTTATAGCATCTTCTAAAATTAGAAGCCCCTTAGCAATAAAAAGAAACAGAAAAAGTCAATCTAATTTGACTAGTTGTAAGAAAAGTCTTTATTCCCCGGAGAATTTTCTTTATTCCCCAAAGCCGCGGCCATTTTTATTTTTCGCCCTGCCCCCACTATCATTTATCCTCTTTAACTAGGCAGGCAAGGGTAGGAGTGGGATTTTGGTATGTGGCCCGGATCCGCCCACAGACACCTGAGTCCGCCAGGGTCCGTGGACGCCTGGTAACCGGCTCGGACAAACCCCGACCGTCCGGAAAGGGTTAAGTAGACGGACGCGGACAACAACCCTTATCCGGCAGTCCGCCCGCGTCTGCCCGACCGAGAGACCGCCCGTTAGTCCGAATAGATTTCATCCCTTAGATTAACTAGGGTTTAATATGAATGGTTAGATTAATACCTAGGGTCATATTAAACATGTAACCCTAACCAACTCATTCTAATCAACCGAACCCCCTCTCTCTCTGTTGCCTCTTTTCGTTTCCTCCTCAACTTTTCTTCTTCTTATTCAGTCGAAGATCTTCAGTTCCTAAAGCCTAAACATCTCTTTCTAATCGACCGATCGAATCTCTTAGTCGAATTCTTCTTTGAATCTCTGTAAGTATATTCATATTCTTCTTAGTCTATTACTTTCTTTTATTATTATTTTCATTCTAATCGACCGAATCCCTCTATTCTTGTTCTCGAATCTCGTCTAAATAACTAGTTCTCAAACCCTAGTTCTTGTTCTCTAACCCTAATGCTTTTGATTATCTTTTTCTCTGCGAGGATTCAACCCTTGAACTTGAAATCTTTGTAAGTATCTTCTTATTCTTCTTAGTCTATTACTTTTCTTTTATTATTATTTTCATTTCCATCTTTTTCGATTATTTGATAATGTGGAAAATTTCTCTGTTTTTTTTCACTTTGAATTTGAAAATCAACTTCATCTTCACGAACTCTAATCTTCAACAAGATGGAAGTATCCTATGTTTCTGTTCTTCTTCGATTATTTTTGTTTTTTTCATCTTCTTCTTCGATTTCTTGCATATGTTCTGATATTTTTTTCATCATCTTCTTCGATTTCTTGCCTGTGTAGTTGCAGTGTTGCTCCTTGTTGTTGCTACTCAATGCTGCTACTTGATGACGTTTTCTTGTATAGAATTATGGATATTAAACTGTATCAATGTGTAATCTTTTGTTTTTTGTAAAATGGAGATCCAACTTCAGATTTGGATCTTCATGACTTCATTCTTATAGTGTAAAGTGAATAAGAATTTTTAATACATTAATCAATTTTTGTTCTGTTTTGGGTTTTATACCCGGTACGGTCCGGCAAAAAAAAAACGGTCATGGACGTGCTTTTTCACCTAGTAATTTCCGTTTAGTCCGATTGGTCGAGTGGTCAATGGAAGCATGTGTCCGTTCCGCCCGGACCAGGAGAGTAGTTGTCCGCGGACTGCCCGTCCGGTCCGATTCCCACCCCTAGCCAAGGGTGGATGGTAGACGTCATCTGCTACAATAAACATGAATTCACAAATATCTTTTTTATATATTTCTTTTTGTTATTCTGAATCCATTATTTTCAATCACAAATATTAGCTATTGATAATCAATTAGTTTTTAATTAATTAATTTGTTTACAGTCTAGTTATGAACCTAATACTTATGGTTTAACTACTCCACCAAATTCGGAGGTCTCGAGCTCGATTCCATAGAACGTGGAAATTCAGGATTTATTGAATTTTGGTATAGATAAACAAAGATTATATGGATTTAGATCTCTTAGGATGGCCTTTAAGGGTTAATATATGGCCGCGGCTTGGGGAATAAAAAAATCTCGGGAGAATAAAGACTTAGTCAATTAAGATTGACTTATGGGGCATACTTCTTTTTAGTCCAAAAATTTAGTAGATTGAGTTTTGCCCCTTAATCTTCATCTTCTCTTCACCTCTGGTCCTCTACCACCAGAACCTCCGCCCGCAGGCTATTTTTGATCACTACTCATTTACTGTCCTTTTATTTTGTTCTTTATATCTTCTTCTATAATCTTCCTATCTTTCTCTTCCTTTCTCTCTCTAAAATCTAGCAAATGTGAGATCTGTTGAAGCCTTATAAATGGAGGAAAAAGACAAAAGGACTCCTTCAATCGGTCAAAGAAGGATGGGGAAGCCCTAACCCAACCAACAAATTAAATATCAAATAATTCAGTACTACCGACACCAGTTAATGGTGGAAACTGGAAACCGTACGTCTAAATGAGTGAGGGAGGGAGAGAGATTGGTTAGTGTTGGATTCCCAACCCTATTTTGCTAAAAAGTGTGTTTAGAACAATGAAACCAGCTGGCAGTGGCGGACCCAGAAAAAATTCTTTGTGGGGGCACTTTTCATTGTATTAAACAATTGTAAAATTATTTAAAAAATCTGGATATGTTGTCCAAACGAACGATTTGTATAACATATCGTTACATTCTCAACCAATTTGGCTATCGCTGACATTTGAGTTTTTTTTGTTGAGGAGCTGACATGTGAGTTGGGTTAACTGTAGTCTCAAATATAAATAATTAGTCTTATACACATTCGATGTAGATAAAATATAATGTGTAAAATTTATTTCAAAAAATGAGACCTCGTACGTCTTCAAAAATAATCCTCAAAATTTATGTTTTTAAATAAGTTAACGAGATAGAGGAAGATGACTGATTTCAGAAAAAATAATAAAGAAAACAAAAAATATACGTGTATATAATATATATATATATATATATATATATATATACATATATATAAGAAAATGAAAGAAAAACGTAAGAAAATAAGGGTTTGCATTGGATTAAAAGTTAAAGAGATTTGATCCTAAAACGAAGTCAAAACTAAAACCGTAGTTAGTTAAAATATAGGCGACATAAATAAGCAGATTTGAGTTGAAAATAAAATCAAAAAGAAGAAAATAAGGGCTAAAAAGATACCTAATTCAAATACAGGGGTATATATAAGAAAATGAAAGAAAAACGTAAGAAAATAAGGGTTTGCATTGGATTAAAAGTTAAAGAGATTTGATCCTAAAACGAAGTCAAAACTAAAACCGTAGTTAGTTAAAATATAGGCGACATAAATAAGCAGATTTGAGTTGAAAATAAAATCAAAAAGAAGAAAATAAGGGCTAAAAAGATACCTAATTCAAATACAGGGGTATATATAAGAAAATGAAAGAAAAACGTAAGAAAATAAGGGTTTGCATTGGATTAAAAGTTAAAGAGATTTGATCCTAAAACGAAGTCAAAACTAAAACCGTAGTTAGTTAAAATATAGGCGACATAAATAAGCAGATTTGAGTTGAAAATAAAATCAAAAAGAAGAAAATAAGGGCTAAAAAGATACCTAATTCAAATACAGGGGGCAATAAACAATATTTCCATAAAAATGGAAAAATCAATGTTGAGGAGGAGAGTCGAACCCCTACCCTTGAGGTTGGGAAACTAGCTTTCTTTCCACTACGCCAATCCTTCTACTGTATTATTTTTGTGTCGTCGTTTTATACCATATAACACCTTACTATTATTTGAATAAAAATTTAACTCGGGCCCGTGGGGGGCTGTGACCGCACGGGCCCGTGGGGGGCCGTGACCGCACGGGCCCCTACGTGGGTCTGCCCCTGCCCGCTGGCTTGATTATTACTCTTACAAATAAGTAACATAACGAGATCATTCCTTTAAGTGAGAACAGAGAAACATTGGGAGGATATTTACTTATGGTTGTTTTTTGTATAAAGAGTAACTATGGTCATTTCTAAGTTGACCATGGTCGTGCCAAGCAATTTAGGGTTGAGATTTGCTCGAATTTAAGATGTATTTTTAAAGAGAGGGATAGAGAGGAAGAGAAAGAGTGAAGAAAGAAAGAGAGAACAAAAATGGCGGTGAGTTACTGGTGATAGAAAATGGTGGTGAGAGTCGGAAGTTGTAGTGGCGGGGTTAAGGGAAGATGAAGATTATGCAGCAAAACTCAATCTACTAAATTTTTGGACTAAAATAAATATAAACCATAAGTCAATCTTGATTGACTAAGTCTTTATTCCCTCGAGATTTTACTTTATTCCCCAAAGCTGCGACCTTAATATATATGACCTTTAAGACTCGAAATGTCTTAAAAATCAGCGGTTATAATGATTATTCAATTCATGAATATTGATGTATCTTTGTATTATCTCTTCATTACGTATCAATGCCTTGTAACCTCTTGTAGTCCTCTAAAAAACTACTTATAGTTTAACATTCTTCATGGAATGAGTATATTTTTAACAAATAAAATGAAACGAGAGTAGTACAGTGTGCATGATTTTTGCTTAAAAATATCTTAGAGTAAAAAATACACCAGCTTAGATTCATCTGAGATAAAAAAAAAATATCTAACTTGAGTGCATTTTGTAGTTTTGCTGCATTATTTGTGAGGAGAAAAAGTTTATGCTTTAACATTATCAGATAAAGGACACCAAATCATGTTTTACTGTGTCTCTAAATTCTCAGCCACGCCACTCCAGATACCTCTAATACGGTGAAATCTTTGTTGGCTTAGAGCATAACCTAGACAAGGAGAGACCCAATTTTGCTACATTCCAAGATTTTGCAGCAATTGAACGAAGGAAATCAAATGAGCGGTTCAGAATAATATCTTCAATTACCATTTCATTAAGTCTATAAGTAGAAAAGAAATTAAACAATATTGTCTCAGTATTAGAACCAACAGAGCTAAAATTCAAAATTAACCAAGGGAAAGAATATCCCGTTACAAGAATAGACTGTTCCATTACCTATTTCATAAAACAATGGCAATTATCCAGAAAGAACTATGATAGACAAAAGTGGATTGCTTTCATTTTGTCTTAAATATTATTATTATAATGTGAGTTCTACCGTATCAACAAATCGACACTTCTCTGGTGCTAGAAGATGCCAAACTTCATCTCCCAACACTTGTTGAATAACTTCCATTGGCTAATCTGAATCAAACTGTATCGACAAAATCTCAGACTGGTTTAGGCATGCAGATCTTTGTTAGAGTTCCATATGGGGACCTTGGGAACAACATCTTCAGAAACAATGGCAGCTCCACTTTCCAAGCTTAGCAAGGGATCAGATTCGTCTTCCTTTGCCTGAAAAAGTTAACAAGACATAAGTATTAGTTTGTCAAAAAGATTGAAAAAAAGAAGTCTACTTCAATAAACACAAATTGCACTTAGATATGCTTGGGCCAACCATAATCAGCTAGGATAATCAGGGCAATAGTACCCCATCACTGTTTCAGTAGTTTATAATGTTCCTTGGGCAAAAGTATACTTGTAATGTGTGGTTCTTGGTGATTCAATTTTACCCAATTTCGTTTTGTGGATCTACGGAACACAATGATGCTATTTTTCGACTATCCTAAAGACTATATTTTCAATTAAGGTCTGAAAACTAACCCATGTCCAGCACACATTCAAATAGCCGAAGCTTGATATAAGATACAAGGTCTACAGATGGCACATGACTACGAACAGACTTTGCCTTGGTGAACAAAAACACATAGAACAATGATGGAAGAATACATGAGTAGAAGGTAATACCTGAGACAATTGTGGAGCTGGTTCAGTGGGTTTTTGCTGGCTCTCACGGGTGCAAAAGTAAGAATAAAGAATCATTCCAACTAAAGCAACTAGAATACCTAATATGTTTCGCCAGCTAAATGGATCACGGAGTAAAACGTAACCAAAAGCCAAAACGAGGCATGTTTTCAGATGTCCCAGGACCTGGTAGGTGACTGGTGAGGTCTTTCCAATTACGAGAAATGTACTGAAGTTAACAGATACGGAGATAAGACATGACAGAACAATGAAAACCTGCACGAGAACAATACGATCAGGTTTTGAAATAGTTACCGAGATATAAAATAGAAAAACAATTAAAACTAAAAATGGTCTTCCTTCTTACCAGCACTTGAGGCGTATACTTAAAAGCAAAAACATTTTCCTTAGTCAGTAGCCCATCTAGAAATGGACCAGTGATGAATAGAGTCATTGCTTGATAAGGACAAGACTGATATAAGAGTTGGGTTGAAGAAACTTTAAATTTCTTCTGAATGGTATTCGTCATCTGAGAAGAATATATTAAGGTTCTTAAACAAACAAGAGAAATTAGCCTGACTAGAAAAACACAATAAGACGTCCTTATGTCTTGTCCTGTAATTAGCAATAAAATATAAAGGTTCTCCCGAACTCCATCAATTGACTAGAGAAATTTAATCCATCTTCCGCCCACACTTCGTAGAGGATATTTATGGAAACCATCTAGCAGAAATGAAAAAAATAAATAAAGCCCAATTGAGGATACAATTTGAGCAACACATGTAGTAAGCACAGCGAGCAGAGACAATACGGAGCCTAGAGTATTAAGTTGTAGATCAGTCACAGTTGCAATTCCAACACCCAAAAGAAGAACAGAAAGTGAGAGCTGAATTCTTCTACTGCAAAATGATAAATAAAATATTAGCTCCCATAAATATCTTGAGAATTAGGCATAGCCATACTCCAGAAATGACGTCGACAGCTAAAAGATATATTTTGCTATGAATGCTTAACATTGAATTTCATCAAA
This sequence comes from Eschscholzia californica, assembly GCF_041429995.1. Taxonomy (NCBI): domain Eukaryota; kingdom Viridiplantae; phylum Streptophyta; class Magnoliopsida; order Ranunculales; family Papaveraceae; genus Eschscholzia; species Eschscholzia californica. The sequence goes on along the minus strand of NW_028238420.1, from coordinate 35,980,396 downwards.
TATAGCGTTTGGATTTGATAATAAATCAGCAGTGTGAGATAAGCAATAAAATAAGACTTCTCTTAACATGTCTAAAAGTCTCAATCTTCATAGGACAGAGTTCTTTATTGGTTACAGGATTAGAATGCTTCACGGAAATCAGTGCAGCACTTAAAATTGTACCAGGTGCATAAGAAAATCCTTAAGCCAAAGGTGCAGTTTGGTATACTTAGGATTATAAATGCAGCTATGATGTTTAGTCAAGATGAGCTCCACGGATGTTATTAGGTTGGTTTGCAGACTGAGTGATAAAGGTCGCAACAGCCTCTTGAATTAATAATCTTATGCACTAGTTCACACAAATACAAGGAAAGTCATATTTACTTCAAAACCAATCAGAAGTTTTTCAGTTTCAAATGATGATTGAGAAGGTTAGACCACTAACCTGAATTTCTTTGTGAAGAAAATGGTTTCCAGAAGAACAGTACACGGGATGATCGCAAGCTTTGTCATCTGAATTGCAAATTTGCAATGTCGGTGGGTACATGTCAAAAAATTAGTTACGCAAATAAAATGAAAGAAGTGCGAGAAAGAGGTTCAAGTTGAATTGGTCAATAAAAAGAGAGCAAGATTAGGTGCACCACACAACAGGAGAAAGGATTTTACCTGATAAAAACCAACAGAGTTAAAACCCAGGCTAAGATTTAAAAGTCCAATTGATATTCCATTCAGCACCCCAAACCCCATCACAGCTCTTGCATCAAATGGTTTGTGTTCGAACAGTTTCATCCATAATGCCACATGTAGTGAACAGAATGTGACCAGCAAATGCCAACTTGTCAAAGTTGTGGCTGTATAACACACATCATAGATAAGCTAACAAAATCTCAATGTATCAAGGAAAATATACCTAAGATTCCAAACAGAAGATGAACTCAATCGATAACATCAAAAAGGCCGCTAAAATTTAAAAAGAAATAGATGTCAATGTGCTAGCCGTGGCATGTACATAGCCACCATTGCAATGGATCTTCATCGAGCATGTCATTTTACTATTTTAACCAACTTCCGCTGGCCTCCCCTTCGCTGATATTGCATATTAGTAGCTCCACTCTTCTTCGGAACTCCATACAACATCAATGAACTACTCACTACTTATGGATATACTACTCCAACCCTTGTCTAGTACATGGGAAAGGAGTTATTTCAATGTGTTAAACTAGGTTAAGGACAACCAGACTCTGCAACAACCAACCTCACGATTCGTATATTGATAAAGTCACAAGTGCAATCAATTTTATGAAGATTGCCTACTATCACATCTGATCTATAAACAACTTTGTTTCTTAATCAACTGGATATATAACTTGTATTAGCAACCGACACTAAACTGAAGTTCAATAACACATAGTAAGTAAAATAGTAATGACACAATGAAACCCAATAAGCAAAACAAGAGAGAGACTCACCAAAATGAAATCCAAGAGCACTGATTAATGCCTTGTTACAAATCACGATCGAAACCGAGGAAACAACAGACAACCCCAATGCACCAATGGTTCCAAGCTGAAACCTCCCACTCTCACTCATTTTATTCTTCTTCTGATTTTACTCTCCCTCTGTTTCTACCCGTTTCTAAATTCACAACCACTTCAATCCGGATCTAACAATTTACAAAATCATATCAGATACCAAAACTTCAAGATCAAAATGACCAAAAAAAATGTTTAACTTGAATTCTTACCTCATTCCGATGGTGATCTCCCAAAAAGATCAACAAAACCGAGGCCCAAAACCTGCTCCGATAAAATCAATCAAATAAGTTAAAAAACAAGTTGACATATAAAAAAAAAATACCCTAAAATCAAACTGAAATGAATTTGATTAATCGTTGTCAAACCCTAGATCTGCTCAAACAAAGTAGAGAAAAAAAGTTAGTGTCAGTTTTAGTTGAATTGGAAAAATTAGATCGAGAGAAAGAGGGAGAGTTATTAACGGAATCCTCGAACCACTGGTTTTCTGCTGTTTTTTTTTTTTTTCTTGATTTCCGTTGCCGCAATTCACACAGCAGAGCAGATAGAGAGATAAGAAGAGAGAGAGAGAGAGTGGGGGACTGAAAAGTTATAACTTGTACTCATCTTGTAACGATCTCTCTCTTATTTAAACCGACAGTGTGAAATCAGATGGTTTAACATGAATAAATAACCTTTGTGGAGACAAGATTAATCTCTAAAATAACATGGACCTGTTTCTAGTTTTCTTTTCTACACAAAAGAATTCTTACCCATATAATTTCACAATTTTTTTTGATCGAGTCGTTGAACATTCATTTCAGCATTCCCAAAGTTTTATTTTTTTTTTTTTGATGAAGACCCAAAGTTTTATTTCGATCTGTAGTGGAAATAAAATATTAATGATCACAAACTCGCATAATATTAATAATCACAATGTTTATAGTTTAATTTTTTTTTTTTTTTTTGATGAACTAAGGCTATTGTCTGAAATTTATTAACTACTAGAGCAAGAAATAATGTTGGCAAAATCTGTCGCCAACTGACTTACAATGCAATTAGGAGTTTGATAAATCTCCATAGTTTGATCCAGATTTAAGTTAACAGTATACTTTGCTAGCAAATGAGCTACAATATTAGCTTCCCTAGGACAATATGAAAACTCAACTTTCCGAAGCCTTAGTATATCTGTTTGAATTTCCAAAACGATCGGTCTTATTCTCCATGGCACCTCTTCTAAGTCCTTCGAGCATGCATTTATAACTGTCATGGCATCACCCTCTATTATACATTCATAATCAATAAGTTGTAGTGATAGGGTTATTGCCAATTTGACAGCTCTTGTTTCTGCCTCCATCGCCGAAGAAGATGAGTAGCTGGCAGTTAATGCCAATTACAAATTCTCCTTTATCAATTCTACATACCGCAGCAACAGTAGTTTTTCCGTTCATATATGCAGCATCAAAGTTAACTTTTAACTTGCCTAGGTTTGGTGGTACCCAGAATTTGATATGAGCTCGAGGTCTTTCATCTTCAACTTGATCCAGATTAAATATGGATCCCGAAATTCTGTATACATGACTTGAGCTTCTTGAATGATTCTATAATTATCCGGAATTATATTCTCGAACGTACATTTGTTGCGTGCTTTCCACAAAAACCATGCGACATAAATTCGCAAAGCTATAACATCTTCACCCTCGTCGCTCATTAACCATTTGCATAGTATATGCTTAAAATCATCATCCCCATCAACTCTTAAGTGTAGCGGATAACTCATCCAAGTCTCTCTCGCCAATCGACAAGTTCTAAATATAGCAAATCACAAACTCCTCTTCGCTCTCTAACATATATTTCTTTCCAAAGTTTGTCTTACTTTTTTGTTCTTGGATATCGCCTCTCTTTCAAATTTGTTTCAAGTCAAAATCATAATTTTTAGACAATTACACATTAAGAAATACGATAATTTGTCAAGAATCTTACAAGACTTTAACATTGGATTATCTAAAAAATAAAAATTTGACATTATGGAAAAATCAAACAACCCTGAATGTGGATTCCTTATTCTCATAGTTTAACTTTCATTTTTTAAATTCCAAGATTATATTTTATGAAAATAAAAGACTCGTCAAGCGAGAAAAATTTTACATGAAAAATGTTAAGTCAATAATATATTGAGTTCATATATTGAGTTTAGATTTATCAATTATTTAATCTTTCTTTTACCATTAGGTCATTGCAAAATAAAAAAATTACGCAAAAAGTCCTCTCAGCGTTCGTGTTTCGCATACAAAAGGGCCCTGTTTGAAATTTGGCACTGAGCCCCTATATCCTCAGGCACGGCCCTGTTGGGGCCCAGCAGAAAAAGAAATCTATCTTTTCACATTGTAAAAATTTGTTGTAAAATTAAAAAAATGAAAAACAACAACCTAATCGAGATACATCTGCAAAAAAAAAATAGCCTTCACTTAGATTTTGGAGATAGATATCTTCGATTTAGACTTGTTTCATTTATTTCTTCCTCCACCTTACTTGGGAAATTACGAAAAAAAAATATAAAACTTAGTAGATTACAATACTTTCTTGACACACACACACACACACATATATATATATATGTATATATATATTCAATGTGATGTTGATATGCTATTTCATTTTAATTTAACATACTGGAAATCATAGTAAGAAAATAAAAAATCAGAAGTGTTAGAAAACCCACAATTAGTATCAATTTGTTTTAATGAATTGTTCGAAACATGATTTGCTTAATATATAGAAAAAGATTAAAAAATCAAACATCCAATATGTATTTATACTAGTTGAACCCATCCCAAATATAGAATAACCCATTCAAAACTAGTTCATTTTCAACAAAGAAAAGGTCAGTGTTTCGGAGAAATAAAGATATTTATCGAGGAAGACAGTTTTGGGTGGAAACAAATTTTTTTTTTGTTTTATCCAAACACTACCCACTTCTTATGTTTTGATTTTCTTCTTCCACCATCCTCCTTCTCACCAACATCAACTCTGACGGTCATTATTTCCGGTGATAACAACTCCGGTCATCTATCTCCCTCTCTCTTTCTCTTCATCCCTCTCTTTTATCTTCTCTCTTTTTGTTTTCTCTTTCTTTCCTCTCTCTTCTCTCTCTTTCCTCTTTTTTTTTTTTCTTTTTCATAGTTTCAGCGAGGGGAGTCCCCTTCGTCTGAACCCTCGTATGGTAGAACCAGGCGAAACTCGTCTGGATTTCCAGACGAAGGGTTCAGGTGAAGGGACCATTCCCTTCGCCGGAACTTAGAGAGAGAGAGAGTGAGAAGAGAGATACAGAGAAGAGAGAGACTGAGAAGAGAGAGACTGAGAAGAGAGAAGAGAGAAAGAAAGAGGAGAGAGAGAGCCGACGGACGGTGGCCGGAGAGAGGGTCGGTCAGAGAAGAGAAAGAGAAGAGAGATAAGGTGCGTTCAGTTTGAGTTTTTTTTTTGGTTTTTTACCGTCTTCCCCGAGAACTTTTCTGCTTTCCTCAAAACGGTGGCCAAAAAATAAAAGTAAAACTAGATGACTACCCCTTCAAGAACATAAATGTGAAAGGAAAGCTTTAACACAGGTCCTATGGGGACATTTAACAAGCATTAAACCACCCGGCTACAGCTCCTTTGATGTCCAAAATAGACTTTCCCTTATACATAATACATAGTAACGCATTGCGTCGTTTCCATAATTGGGGCCCAAAGCGACTGCTTTGGTCGCTTTGGGTCAGGGCGCCACCCCTAAATATAATGATAGTATTGAAGTACGATAGAAAAAGATTGTGACATGCAAAAATATATTTTTGTCGCAAAGCCTCTTTAGTTCTGGTGTACTTGTAATAAGAAAACTTTTCAACAAAAAGAAAGAAAAATACCAAAAAATCTAAATGCCTAACATAGTTGTTCATGATGAAATGAATAAGATTTGATTAAACAAATTGATTCCTTGATTACCTGGATCCCATGAATCTCAACAACTACTAAATTTTATATGTTTTAACTATGCACCTAAAACTCCACGACAGAAATGATTTATTATTAAAAAATAAAATTATATTTTGATTTCAACTAGGGACATGAATATTTTGGGTACAACAAAATGTTAAAAAATGAGAAAAAAAAGTGAAGGTTTTGGTTGTTTCTAAATATTTGTATCATGTGATTTTCCCACCATTTGGTAATGCGTTTATATTTTAATAAGATAAAAACAGAAGTACCAAGTAGGAGAGTAATGCGTCCATGTAACATGTGTTGGAAAATTATTTATCATATAAATAATTTCTGAGTTGAGTGAAATTTTATTCCATAAGTACTTGTGAAAAGACACAAGTTTTATGGGTAGTCACAACCCAATGGAGGGGTATTTTGTAGAGTCATAATTAACTCTATAAATACTCCAATTTGGTTTCTTTTTACATAAGTTTTTGGGACAGTTTTTAGTTATAATTTAAAGACAATAGTTGAGTCGTCTAGAGTTGTGTTTGAGAGCACAGTAACTTGAAAGTTCGTTGGAGCGTATAGAATTGTAGTGCTTCTTTCTATACGACGCGATCGTTGTATCTTGGGAGACAAATGTCCATAGAACCGTTAGCACCAATGCGGGGACATGATTGTCTTAAGGAAAGAGTGACCACTCGCCTCGATCAAACAAGATAAGCTTTTCGTTTTTTTATTTATTTATATAATCTTATAGTGTCATATGAATAGTTGTCAAGAACCGAACCCTTAAGCCCCGAAGCCAACAATCTTAAGACAATCATGATCGTTTTCAGGGTCCATTCTTGACTATTTTAATCTTGTTTGCTTACTGGATCTCTAAGTTTTATGTTGAGAAGATTGCAGACACTTTTCATGAACCAAGTAGTAAAACTCCAAATAAAGAAGTAGATTATCCCTGAGTGGGTTATTCCTCTTCCAAACCATAATGAGGGATCAAAATAAAGAAGTAGATTATCCCTGAGTGGGTTATTCCTCTTCCAAAATAAGTAGAAAAGATGATAGTCGAGGTTGGTCCCCGTTTATAGTTTACAACAGCATAGTCTTTGTGAAGAGGTGCGTACCTTTTGATAATCGACTCGGATGAAGCCGAGGATGACGAAGTAATAACTCGGTTGAATCCGAGTAATGGAAGAAGATGCTCTCGGTGTGAACCGAGAGGAAGGACAGCAGCTCTCGGTTGAACCCGAGAGGTATGAGAGTGATTCTCGGGTGAAACCGAGAGTGGAAGAATAACTAAACTCGGTTGAATCCGAGAGGAGGCAGCAGCAGCTCCGGTGAGACCGAGAGATGAAGTGAGATAGTTTCGGAGAGAACCGAGAAGAAGAAGATGATATGTTAATTGTGTGAGAGAGAGATTAAGGTAAAACCTTTTGTTTATTCACAATAACATGTTTATTACATTATGTATCGATCTCTTTATATAGGTTTACATTGAAGAAGTTTTAGAAATAGAAAATAGAAATAGAAAAACTAATTAATACAACATTCCTAATAGCACTAGGATTAGGATTCCTAATTATAGTAGGAAATCCTTGCCCTAACAATGGACTAATCCACTCGGTTTAGCCGAGTGGAGTAGACTCTCTAACACTCCCCCTCAAGTTAGAGCGGGAATGGAAGTAACGCCTAACTTGCCAATAATGTTCTTGAACGGTTCTGCCCCGAGTGGTTTGGTGAAGATATCTGCAAGCTGAGAATCTGAACTTGTAAAGCGCGTGGCAATGACGTTATCTTTGATCTTCTCACGAACGATGTGGCAATCTATCTCAATGTGTTTGGTACGTTCGTGAAAGACTGGATTATCAGCAATGTGGAGAGCGGCTTTATTGTCGCAATAAACTGTCATCGGATCCGAGTGATCAATTCCAAAATCAAGTAATAAATACTTGAGCCATTGTAATTCGCATGTGAGGATGGCTAAAGCTCGATATTCTGCTTCTGCCGAAGACTTGGCAACGGTGGGTTGCTTCTTTGATTTCCATGAAAGTGGGCTAGATCCCAACATTGTAAAATATCCTGTAGTCGATCTACGGGTCGAAGGACAACCAGCCCAATCTGAATCACAGTAACCTGTGATATGGAGAGAGCTGTTTGCGGATAAAAATACTCCTTTATCAAGGGTACCTTTCAAGTATCGTAGTACGCGATGGGCGGCGTCTAGGTGTACCTGACTAGGTGTTTGCATGAATTGACTAAGGTTATTCACAGCAAAAGCGATATCTGGTCGTGTAACTGTTAAGTAGAGAAGCCGGCCAATTAGGCGATGGTAAACTGACGGATCCGTCAATGGTGTACCGTCAGTGGGACTAAGGCGAAGTTTCTGTTCCATAGGGAACTCAGAGGGACGTGCAGCGGTTAGTCCAGAATCTTTTAAAATATCAAGTGCATATTTTCTTTGACATAGAAAAATGCCTTGTGACGAACGAGAAACTTCAATACCAAGGAAGTACTGGAGACGTCCTAAATCTTTTAGGGAGAAAGCATTATTTAAGAATGATTTTAACTTGGAAATAGCATGATCATTATTTCCTGTGATAATGATATCATCCACATAGACTAGAACATAAATCTGAGTGGAGGGGGAACGAAAAGTAAAAAGTGAATAATCACTCTTAGATTGAGAGAAGCCACGTTCAAGTAGAACGGAGGAAAATTTGGAAAACCACTGACGGGAAGCCTGTTTGAGACCATAAATAGATTTGTGAAGGCGGCATACTTTAGACTCCCCCTGAGATGAAAATCCGGGGGGAAGTTTCATGTAAACCTCCTCATGAAGGTCGCCTTGGAGAAAGGCATTATTAACGTCCAATTGATGGAGAGACCAGCCTTTAATGGCGGCGAGAGAGAGAAGGACACGAACGGTTACTAGTTTAGCAACCGGAGCAAAAGTATCATTGTAGTCCAAGCCCTCTATTTGAGTATAGCCTTTAGCCACTAAGCGAGCTTTATAACGTTCTATGGAGCCATCGGGCTTGAACTTTATTTTATACACCCACTTACAACCAATAGGTTTCTTGCCGGGTGGTAAGTTGGTGAGTGTCCATGTTTTGTTTTCTTCCAAGGCCGAAATTTCCTTAGCCATGGCTTCTTTCCAATGAGAAGATTTCATTGCTTGTGAGAAAGAAGTTGGTTCGGTGGAAGATAAGACCGAGGAAAGAAATTGTTGATGAGATGTCGAAAAGGAATTGATAGAGAAATAGTTTTCAAGTGGGTACTTGACAGTAGTGGTGTTGGAGCAAACGTAGTCTTTGAGGTGACTAGGGGGTTGACGAGACCGAACCGGTCTGCCGGTGTCAACGGCGGGAGCGCCGGAAGGGAGATCGCCGGTCGGTGGAAGAGAGACGACCGGGCCGGGATTGTGAATGGGGGTTGCTCTCGGTACCCCTGAAGTGGGTTGGCCGTCAGAATGTTCTGACGGCACCCCTGAACCGCGGAGCCCGTCAGAGAGATCTGTGGGTACCTCCGTAGGAGAGGCCGGAACCTCTGTCGGCACCCCCGAAGGGATAGCAGCAGGGGTGTCTGCAGGCACCCCTGAGGCTGAATCCACAACCGGGACGACAGGGACAGTAGGTTCTTCGGTGAACCTGCTGCTGTCGGCCGGTGAATTGGTGGAAGACTCGGCTGTCACCGGAAACTCAAAGGATCCGTCATCATCTAAAGAGAGAGATGGAGACGGGTCGGCGTGAGGAGCTTGTGCCGGAGATGGAGAAGCCATCGGAAAACGGTTTTCGAAGAATGTGACGTCTCTTGAGATGAAAATACGTTTAGTAGATAAGTCGTAGATACGATAACCCTTTTGTCCACTTGGGTAGCCAAGAAAGATGCCGGCGGATGACCGGGCATCCATCTTGGTTTTGACCAAAGGTATACGGGCATAACAAAGGCATCCGAAGACACGTAAGTGTGAAAGATTCGGAGGAGTACCCATGAGAATTTCATGAGGGGATTTCCCATCAAGGATTGGTGTGGGTAGTTTATTAATGAGATAGACGGCGGTTAGAACGCATTCTCCCCAAAAAGAAAGAGGGAGATGAGCTTGAAGTCGTAAAGATCTAGCGACCTCAAGAATATGTCGATGTTTTCGCTCTACAACACCGTTTTGTTGGGGGGTATAAGTACAACTTCGTTGATGGATAATCCCCTTCTCAAGAAACCAACTTTGAAGAGAATGATTTATGAATTCGGAACCATTGTCCGATCGAATTGTTTTTATTACACACTCAAATTGTGTTTGAACATAATTAGAGAAATTCCTAATTTGGACGGTAGAATCCGATTTAGAATTTAGGAGAAATATCCAAGTACAACGAGAAAAATCGTCAACAAGGGTCAAGAAATAACGACACCCGGAGGTGGAGGGAACCGGAAAAGGACCCCATATATCGGCATGAACCAACTCAAATATATGAGTGGAAGAAGTGGTGCTAGTAGGAAAAGGCAATCGACATTGCTTAGAAAGTGGACAAACATCGCACGGCACTTTATTAGATAAAAATTTAAAATTCATACATGGAAGTCTTGAATTAAAAAATTGAAAGCGAGAAAAGGAAGGATGGCCTAAACGGCAATGCCATAAAGAAAAAGACTCATGGCTAGATTTATCTTGGACTAAATTTGAAACGGAAAAAATTTGACGCTCCGTGCGAAGGAAGTAAAGGTCGTCATGAAGACTACCATGCCCAATCTCCATCTTCGTTGATCGGTCCTGGAAAAGACATAAGTCATTGTCAAATAAGACGGTACAACGAAGAGATTTAGAAATTTGAGATATAGATATGAGATTAAATTGAAAAGATGGAATATGAAGCACATCTTGTAAATAAAAATTATTGGAAAAATAAACCGAACCAATATGGTGGACTTTAACTCTTGATCCATCGGGTAATCTAACAAATAGATCCGGAGGAGCAAGGGAATAGGAAGAAAAACGGGATAAAACCGAACATATATGCTTAGCGGCACCGGAATCAATAACCCAAGGAGGGTGAGAAGAAGAAGTATACTTACCGGTGAGGTTGACAAGTGGATCCTTGTTGAGACGAAGAGAGGATGTGGGCTGTTTGTGTTGATCCAACAAAGCCAAAACCGATTGATATTGCTCCGGAGTTAGGGATGTTGCTGTAGGCACCCCCACATCGGTTTGATGTGTGACCGAATTGGTGGCCGCATCTTGCCGAGAACGTGGTCTTCCACGTTGACCATAGTTTGGTGGATAACCATGAAGTTTGTAGCATGTTGAACTATCATGGCCATGAAGTTTACAATGATCACAAAACGGTCGTTGGCGTTTTGGTCTTTGTTTATCGGAACCATAGGACCGATTTTGATTATATTCATTGAAACCAACGGCTAGGGCAGCAGCGTTGTTATCTATATTCATAGGAGAAACAATGTTTTGTTGAACCTCTTCTTGTTTAACAAGAGAATGAATTCGAAGAATAGAAGGGAATGGTTCAATCAACAAAATTTGACTCCGAATTGAGGAGAATCGGTCATTAAGACCTTGGAGAAACTCCATAGCTCTATCTTGATTTGTCCGATCAATCAAGGATCTACCATGACCACATGTACAAGGCTCGGTAATTAGCAAAGAGTTAAGTTCATCTTGAAGAGCCTTGAGTTTGGTAAAGTATGTGGAAACATCGGAATTATCTTGTTTTAGACAAGAAATAGCTCTCTTCAATTGGAATATTTTGGGAGCATTGCTTTGGTGAAAACGATCATATAGATTGTGCCATATATCAAAGGCCGATTCATCATATAAGATTGAATCACGAAGAGGTGGATCAACGGAATTGATGAGCCAACTAGAGACGAGATCATTACATCGTCCCCATAATTCTAATTCTTTTGGATCGGTGGGTTTTTCAATGCTTCCATCAACGAAACCAAGTTTAGCTTTAGCCCTTAAGGCCTTAGTCATTCCTCGTGACCATGAGGAGTAATTGGCACCGGTTAGAAGCGGTGTGATGAGAATAGTAGTAGGAGAATCCGAGTGGTGAACATCAAACGGCCCACTATTGGTGCTAGGATTAATTTGAGAGATCTCCGAAAATTCGGGGGTAGTCATCTTTCAAAAAAAAAATTGAATTCTTTAGGCTCTTATACCATGTGAAGAGGTGCGTACCTTTTGATAATCGACTCGGATGAAGCCGAGGATGACGAAGTAATAACTCGGTTGAATCCGAGTAATGGAAGAAGATGCTCTCGGTGTGAACCGAGAGGAAGGACAGCAGCTCTCGGTTGAACCCGAGAGGTATGAGAGTGATTCTCGGGTGAAACCGAGAGTGGAAGAATAACTAAACTCGGTTGAATCCGAGAGGAGGCAGCAGCAGCTCCGGTGAGACCGAGAGATGAAGTGAGATAGTTTCGGAGAGAACCGAGAAGAAGAAGATGATATGTTAATTGTGTGAGAGAGAGATTAAGGTAAAACCTTTTGTTTATTCACAATAACATGTTTATTACATTATGTATCGATCTCTTTATATAGGTTTACATTGAAGAAGTTTTAGAAATAGAAAATAGAAATAGAAAAACTAATTAATACAACATTCCTAATAGCACTAGGATTAGGATTCCTAATTATAGTAGGAAATCCTTGCCCTAACAATGGACTAATCCACTCGGTTTAGCCGAGTGGAGTAGACTCTCTAACAGTCTTCTAATGGTGTATCTAGTTGACTGGTTGTAATGCGTGTGGATTAATGGAAGTTACCCATTTAGAGAGAACAAGAAGGTCATATAGGAGAATACTATGGAAGATGATTATTCTCCTCTATTTGTTATTTAGATTTCAATGAATCAATGTTAGAAGTCTACTCGGTTTTTACCTGTTAAATTTATATTCATATTCTTGTTTCGATGGATCGTCTTCATATTTATAGAGAGGAGGTTGGCTTGCCTTGTAAGCCGTATTATGGGAACACCCAATGGTTTCCGTGTTGCGGGATGGAACTGTTTAAGAGATGTGGCTGTGAAATTCAAAAAGGGTGCTATTGAATCTATATCTGTTGGCAAAGTCAAACATAACTTGCGCCAGTCTCAGGTCCAGATTGGGTTGGTTTTATTTCTATCGACCCAAAGCTTCAGTTGTTAATATTGAAACTAGAAGTGGCAATAAGGCCTTCACAAGAAAGTGTGAACTAAGCTAGATCGAGGAGTAGCCGAGTAGGTCTGATATACTCCGTTTTTCTGGCAGAGAAACTTGGATGGTTGTGGCTAACATGGCAAGATTGCACTCAGTTTCAACAACAGAATTTTTTGTCAATCTGTTTAGAGAAGGAGACACTTCTATGTTAGAGATATTAAAATTTGCAGTGGATCTTTCCATTTACAATCTAATACATACAAAAGCACCTCTAAAATCTGAAGTTGATGTCAAGCTCGAAAGTACCCAATGCAATAACATCAGAATAGATTGAAGTCATGGATGAGCCTTCACTTATCCAAAACCTGGGGATCGACGTCTTTGTCTCTGTCACTCAAAAGTGAAGCTACCAAAAATATTATGGTAGAGTGGGTAAGGGAGCAATGGAAGCTTGAAATTTTGTAGCATGGTTTTTGTTGCAACTCACTACGCAACTGCCGTTGTTACAGATTATATTTGTGAATAGATGAGGATCATATAAATATACTAGTATACTGGAAAATAGTGGTGGAGTGTTTGATCTCAAAGCAACGTTGTGCATGGAGTCATTGATAAAATCTATGTTGGTTGTTGTGCAATGCTAACTGCTAAATGTGTTGTTCAGGAAGGACATTTATGTCTGCCTAAAATTCTCCTATATGAGATAACAATATCAAGTGATTCGGAAAGAAAAAAAAAAAAAAAAACTCACATGAACTAGGATATTCTCTATAGAGAAATTGGTGGTTAAGTTAATTATCTCACAATAGATGGCATCCTAATATCACTGCCTACCAACATAATTTTCAAGCGGGACAATCTCGATTTTAGTTTTTTGAGTTTGGTTTCATGACAACTTACTATTTGTTATGAAATGTGGGGGAAGTGAGGAGCTATGATGTGTCATAGTTGTTTTCCGATGAATGTTAGGATATATATCTTGTTTAGTTGCAGAGTGTAAACAATGAATATATCAACGTATTAGAACTATACAACTAAATGAATGTCTAATCGATTTGTCGAATTCCACATAATGGATGTATATTTCAATTGAGACAGCTAACATAAGAAAATAAATTTCTTGGAGGACATTCATAAAATGAAGTATGGTAAGTCGTGGTATATGCATCGACATAATAATACCACTAAATAATTGCTCTGAACAGTTTGAAAATGTGAATTAGCTGTGCATGCATAGAAAGTTGAATGACAACCTAAGAGGATCCAATTATTAAAGGTGTGTCAATAACGAGCAATTATCATCTAAGGGAATGGGACTATTGCCTAAGTAAATGAGTAAAGTCATAACGGAAACCCAACCTAGTTGACTGGAGATCCCAAGATCTAGGTTCAATGGGAAACTGAAGTTATATACTGACTCGCCAGTAACACTGAAAGAGAATATTCCCTTACCCATTCCTACGATGAATCAGTGTTGCCTGTAATGAGTGAGGATAAGATTATCTTTTAATGATTCCTATAGTTTAGAATTATTTTCTCTAAATAAGGTATAACAGGATACTTTTAATAGGAGATCACCTATATGAGTGTGAACTGGTGCCGGTTCCGTGAGAATGTCGTAATGGCAGACTTCTCTAAAGCGCTCATGAAACCCGAGAATGTTCAAAGCCGAAATGAACACAACCGAGAACTAAAGGTTATAAGGAGTGTCATGTGTGATAGATACTGCATCGGTTTACAGTTCATAGGACCCAGTTCAAGACATAGTTCACTAAGGTCCTTGTAAACCCAGTATCTAGTCACTACCGGAAGATTCAAAGCCAAAAACTATCTTTCCCGATGCATGTATCTCTTGTTGTGCTCTCATATGTCTGTATGTTTGTCTATCTATCAGTTGTTTGTATGTCGTCTGTCTTTTTTTTTTTTTTTTTTTTTTTTTTTTTTTTTTTTTTTTTTTTTTTTTTTTTAATTTCACTCATGTGGGGGATTGTTGGAAAATTATTTATCATATAAATAATTTCTGAGTTGAGTGAAATTTTATTCCATAAGTACTTGTGAAAAGACACAAGTTTTATGGGTAGTCACAACCCAATGGAGGGGTATTTTGTAGAGTCATAATTAACTCTATAAATACTCCAATTTGGTTTCTTTTTACATAAGTTTTTGGGACAGTTTTTAGTTATAATTTAAAGACAATAGTTGAGTCGTCTAGAGTTGTGTTTGAGAGCACAGTAACTTGAAAGTTCGTTGGAGCGTATAGAATTGTAGTGCTTCTTTCTATACGACGCGATCGTTGTATCTTGGGAGACAAATGTCCATAGAACCGTTAGCACCAATGCGGGGACATGATTGTCTTAAGGAAAGAGTGACCACTCGCCTCGATCAAACAAGATAAGCTTTTCGTTTTTTTTATTTATTTATATAATCTTATAGTGTCATATGAATAGTTGTCAAGAACCGAACCCTTAAGCCCCGAAGCCAACAACATGTGGGTTCGGGTTTTAGTTTTGGTAATTAAAAATTCCATTAAGAGATGGTAGGAATAACATGTAAAGTAACCAGTGATGTTAATACAATGTGTCGATGTATAGCTGGAATGAAATAATACAAAAGATATACAGAAAGGAACAACAGTAGAGCGCTTGAGAAGAAATAAAAAGAAGATAATGCGTGCTCAAAATTTGACTTTGAAGTTCATCCCTTTCCATTGAACCAACTGTCGATATCTTTACTAAGGGCTGCCTGAACTTCTTTTCTTTACGCTACGAAGTATGAAACGACCTGATGTTTCTTCTCGAGTCATCAGTTTGAGTGGGACCAGAATCACCTGATAACAGATATATAGGAGGCTAAGTTCGAATGGCTAGTTTGACTTATGAAATATAAGGTGTTAGCAGAGTGTAAATCAACCTATCTTCTCGGTATAAAGAGTGCGTGCCTACAGAAAATATAGAAGGGCCCAAATCGTTTACTACAGCTCCTAACAGCACCTCCATAAGAATGTGTGCCTACAGTAAATATGTAAAGATTTCTTACCTTCTCATCATAAATTGCAAATTACTTCTTGTACATCTAAGTTCTATCAATAATCTATCTAAAACAAATGAGCTCAGTCTAATACATCTTTATACTACCGGTGTGTCTAGACGAAGGAATTAAGAATCTTCAGATTTTTTGCTAGGAGGATTTACAAATCTTTTGGTTAATAAATTTCATTTGATTTACAAGTCTATGAATTCATGCCTTCAAAATAATTCCATTACCGGTGATAAATGTAGGTTCGCTAACTCTCTCTGGTCAATCGTATTATCTTAAATATTTCAAACTAATATAATATGTATATTAGGTATAAAAAGACCAACTCTTTTTTTTTTGTTGAACTCAAAAAAAAAAAAAAAAAAAGACCAACTCTATATTGAATTTATGGTGAGTTAGGAATATGTGGGGATAATAAGATTCGTTGGGACTCTAGTTCCCATAGTTGGTTTGCTCTGAGAGGAGCAAAAATTTAAGAAATGGCCGTGGTAGAGCCCAAGTTTCTTCAACATTTTTAGTGGAGGGTTGTGACAGATACATTCTTTATTTCGAAGCAATTAAGTCATAATCATCTGAGTGAGGGAAGTTGAAACTTTACTAGTTAAAATTAAAAAAGAAAGTATAACTAACTTGTACCCGTTGGTTCTACATTTGCTCAAAAAACCCGAAAGTTATAGGTTTGATTCACCACGAAGGTAGAATGCATCATTTATGACGTGCAAAAGAATAAAAGTACGAATGAACTTTCATCCTTAAGATGACAGATGATTTTAAAGGTCTTTATGACATTGCGCCAAAATATTTTTAATAATAATCAGAATTATTCAAGTTATGTATTTACTCATGATATACGTATGCGGCCATGTCAAATTGAATGTAATGATCTTGGAGGCCAGTAAAAAAGTACTTTCAAAGGGCTGGAAGCCATATCATTTTTTTTTCCAACCACCAACATATCCTTAGATCCCTCCAACTATTTCTTGGATATACAAACTTGATATTTGGTCAAACTCACAGATATAGGGATTTACAATCACATAGGCCATGCATTTCCATTCCTCCCTTACCATACTTTTGATATAACAATATTTTACTATGAAGGATGCTATTATCCATGAAATTCTTTCTTAATTGGGTATAGAATCATTAGTTCATTGAGATCTAAACTTGGGGATTTGTAAGGACTAATTGTAATGATAAT
Organism: Eschscholzia californica; assembly: GCF_041429995.1. Taxonomy (NCBI): domain Eukaryota; kingdom Viridiplantae; phylum Streptophyta; class Magnoliopsida; order Ranunculales; family Papaveraceae; genus Eschscholzia; species Eschscholzia californica. The sequence continues at coordinate 35,963,556 of NW_028238420.1, read as the reverse complement.
ATGTACTTTCAAACTCAAAAGGGTAAGGAACAAAAGATTTCTTGAGCAACAAAATTGAATCTGAAATCCTTAATCTTACCTTTGAGTGTCGAGCTAATTAGGCAATGTTTCTTCCTAGTACCTTGGGCACTTGGATTTTGTGCGTTCACTTAGATCTATCGTCCCCCCAAACCTAAGTTTTTTCAAAGATATTAAATATGAATTTCATCACTTGACTCATGTTATCTTTAATAGTTGACTATTACACTCAAACTGAGAAAGTAAGATATACACCGTTATGTGTATTAAACTCTTGGGATCAGCCAACTAACTCGAATAATTCGAAGACGAGATAGAATTTTGCAAATTGATCCTAAATTGTGTCTCCAATTAGTTGTTGTGCAGTTCAAATAAATTTATTCAGTTTTTCTTCAAATGTGGTGTAGTGCATAAACATGGCTATTTAGATGAGTCAAACACGTAATTAAAAAAAAAGGTCTAAAGTAAACTTGAGTCATCCAAATTTGAAGAAAAAACTTTTCAACAAAAAATACAGGGATGAGTAGAATTTCTCTTGCCCCACAAACTCCTCTCTGGAATTTGTTCAAGTCATTAAGATCTTTATTAAAAATGTTTCATAGAGATGCACATTTTATGTAGACAATAGCAAGATCAACGGTGATGGAAGTCCAACGGGGAAGATGATCACCTACTAAATTGTGGCCATACCCAAACGTGGGTTTCTTTCTTAGTACTAATACTTTCTCTCTCCATCCCGACCAAAAATAGCTTTCTCTCTCTCTCTCTCTCTCTCTCTCTATTCTCTAGGACTCCTTTTATCCGCGAAAGGATCACCTAACAAGGGTTTGGTTTCTCTGGTTAAATAAAATTTGTGTGCAAAGATAGGAGAAGATCCAGGAGATGAATCTTCTTGTTTATTGAGCTTCTTCAGTTTAACTCCTGCTGACTTCTACTGTCTCAAAGTCTTTGTCCTTTTTCTTGGGGCAGAATGACCGAAGACTCGGGAAAGTCTGATTAATCAACAAAGGATTAAGTATACTCTTTGAATTTGACAGAAATTAAAGTGGGTCTCCTCTGATTTACTTTTTGCTTCAAGGAAAGGTATGAAAGATCCAACTTTTTCATTCTTTTAGGGGTTTCTGAAAGGAACAAAGTTGAAAATTTCAATTTTGATAAAAAAAAAAAACACGGGTTTGAGCTTCAGTTTGAATGGGGATTTGACAATCTGGGTTTTGATTTTGACACTGTTTTATTTGGAAGGGGATTGACGATTCTCTCTTGATGATTTGATTATGTGGGTTACTACCCAATTTGTAAATTGGAGTCTGACTAATACCCACTTCTGAGATTGAATCCAAATGGGTACTAGTCCATCTATTGGTTTCCTTAGGCTGGAATCAGTTTGGAAGGATTGAAGTCCTTATTGTGTTTGATTTTGTGGTTGATGAGGATGGGAGAAATATCAGCAGCTTTACATACAGTTCTGAACTCTGTACAAGCTTTAGGTAAGGGATTCGATGTGAACTTCGATACGAGATTGCTTTACTCAAAAGGAATAGCAGGGTCTAGGATAGTCGAGATCGACGAAGAACACACTAGAGATCTTTTGGTGTTTAATAATATGGTTATAAATAATGTTTCTAGAGATATTAAGTGCTCACTAGAGACTATGCAGCGTGAAAGTTCTGGTGTTTGCAATTTCTATGAGGTATCAATCTAGCTTGCTCAATTCTAATTATTAATTTTCAATCTATTATAAGTTTACTGTTTCATTGTGGATTTTCTTACTTCTATGGATTGGTGGATTTTGAGTTTTAGCTCACTTTTAGATTGGGTTTTCACTCCAGTAAGCTGTATGTTTTGAACTTTTGGTTTATCTGATACTTTTTAGTTTCTATCGTTGTTCGATTCTACTTAGCTTACATTAGGAGATTCTCTTTAAACACAAGCAAAAGACATATCGAGGTAAAATGTCAATGGGGGAAGAGTTTCTAGTTATCTCCTAGAAGCAATTTGATAAAGGTGTTGTGAGCAGAAGAGGAAAGTGTTTTTCCTTGCAGTGGGATGACTATCACTGTATTAGATACTTCGAGCAAGTAGGATTCTTTTGTTGTTGGAATTTGAGTAGCAAAGTTGGGAAAAAGATAACTAGTGAAGCATGTTAGTAAGAGTCTCGGAGATGTAAGTCCAGATAGCAAGTATCGAACTATCGATTTTATATCTTGATGTTCATTGTGACTTCTAAGAAATGGTTGAATAGGTGAAATATGAGCTTGTGTTTCTGTAAGTTAAATCCATTGCATATAGCTATTAGCTTACAAAGTTCATTGATTCAGTATGTTGGACGGCTTATTGTTTACCCATTATTAAAGCAAGAGTCTTCCACGATAAAAAATCATACCGGCACAAACTTCAAGGGAAGAATGAGGTTGTGATGGTTATCCAATTTCTAGTTATATGTATAGGAGTAGAGACTTCTTTCTTTAGTTTTCATGAGGTTAGATTTTCTCTCTAGGCACTCTTGAACATGAAATTAAGTTCACAATGTTTTTCTCTTTGGATCAGGAATACTGTTTCAGTTGAATTTGCATTCTCGAGTCTTGCCTGATATCTTCTAAAGCTGTAAAAATGTTAGTTAGGACTCTCTTCATATTGTTGCTCGGGGTTAGAGTTGTTGTTCCTCAGTTGTAACTACCATCTATCTAATGAAGCACCTGAATCTCACTTAGTTTGAATGTTCACCAACTTAGAGATCTGCCCTAAGTTGTAACATCTATCTTCGAGAATTCCCCCTTGTTAGATATTGATTACACAGGGTTAGCTTGCTGAGAGGGTTTTCTTTGGCAGCTAATGTCACGTTCATCATTCTAACACTGCTGATGACATTTCTGCTTTTCGAGGATCTCTGTGCTATGAAGTAAATGTCCCGCATGATTAGTTCGCCCGGGGTGGGTTCATTGCTAATCTAGAAGCATATTATCACAATCTTGTTACGTACAAGTGATTCATCTCTGTTGGGGAATAACTATGTCACACAATACCCCAACATTCAGTAGTTAGTTCATTAATGTAGTTGGTGTGAATATCGACAAATGGTTGGGTAACTATTTTCGTGTCACTTCTTGAGTGTCAAATGAGTCTGTTTTAGCTTGTCTTGGAGTCTAATAATGGTTATTATTATGAATATGTAGTATATTGTGTAAGTTGTATGCTTGCATTTCCACAAAAGTAGCTCATGTTTGTCTCTTGACAAGTGGTTGCAGATGGTAGAGTATTTCAATAAAAAGGCTCATCTATCAGGCAACGTGCCAATTGGATGCTTTAATTCAGCATTTAGCTTTACTGGATCAAAGCAAATTGATGCTTCAACTACCAAGAGTCTAGCAGTAGACGGGTTTCTTGTCTCACTTTGCAAAATTGAACTTTCAAATTCGCTTTTTGTGTTGCAAGAAAATGTGAGAAAAGCCATCCCACCTTCATGGGATCCATCATCTTTAGCAAGGTGAAATTTTGGCATCACCTAGCTAAGATAATCTGAAAAGAGCATCATTGATTTCGATTGATCTCAATTTGAATTTGTTTTTCCAGCTTTATCGAGAACTATGGAACTCATATTATTACATCGATAACAATTGGTGGTAAGGATGTAATTTATGTGAAGCAACATAGCTCATCACCTTTATCAACCATGGAGATAAAGAAGTATGTCAATGATATTGGAGATCATAGGTTCTCTGATACAGATAACCGAACTTCAGGTGCAATGAAAGTCAAAGATAAGGTTAGTGCCAATGATTTCTTATCGTATGCTTTGATTTCTTAATCGTTCTCTTAGTATAATTACGTGGTTCATGTTTTCCTAACTTATTGCCATTTTCTATTGGTTTGGTAGGGCGTCGATCCTGGTTTATTCAACACCCAAGGGATATACCCTCAACCCTCTAGTGCCCCTTATCTTAGTGGAAAAGAAGTGTGTAAATATATCCATTGTTCTTCTTTCATTCATTTGTACACACTATGTGATACACTTATTTCTAAACGACCAAAATGTTTTGGGAAATTTTTTGATGCCAGGATGTTACAGTCATTTTCAGACGAAGGGGAGGGGATGATTTAGTCCAGAGCCACACTGAATGGGTCAGAACTGTCCGAGCAGCCCCAGATGTTATCGAGATGGCTTTCTTCCCCATTACCGCTCTTCTTGATGGGGTTCGTGGAAAGGACCATCTTGCTCGGGCTATCGATCTCTATCTTGAATGTATGACTCCATATTCCATATTCCACAATCGATGTTTCTGCTCAAAGTCCTCTCACTAACTCAAATTTGAATTTTTGATTGGACCATATTTTACAGATAAGCCCCCAATCGAAGAACTCCGCTATTTTTTGGAGTTTCAAGTTCCTCGGTTATGGGCTCCGGTTCAGGACAAGCCTCCTGGCCATCAAAAGAAGGATCCCGTTTGTCCTCATCTTCAATTCAGCATGATGGGTCAAAAACTACACATCAGCCAAGAGCAGGTAGTTTTCATGTTCTCTAAACTATTTCTACCAAGGCTCAGGAAAAAATAATATCCCGTGTTTTATGGAAGATGTATTTGATAGTGGTAGCCAGGTTCTGTCGGTTTTCATGTGTTTCATACAGACGAATTCTTGATTGTTTTAATGTCGTCTATTTTCTTACTACTATGATTTAATGAAAATGTAGGTCTCAGTAGGCCGTAGACCTGTAACGGGCTTTAGATTATGCTTAGGAGGGCCAAAACATAACCAGCTCAGTATTCAGCTTCAACACTTGGTATCTCTCCCCAAGATTCTCCAGCCATTTTGGGACAGCCATGTGGCAATCGGTGCACCCAAATGGCAAGGACCAGAGGAGCAAGATAGCCGATGGTTCGAGCCAGTAAAATGGAAGAACTTCTCACATGTTAGCACTGCTCCAATCGAGTGTAATGAGACTTTCATAGGCGAATTGTCTGGTGTTCACATAGTTACTGGTGCTCAACTTGGAGTATGGGATTTTGGATCAAGGAATGTTTTATATATGAAGCTTTTGTTTTCTAGGCTACCGGGTTGCACAATAAGACGATCTGTATGGGATCATAGCCCGTCTGCTCAAAATGAGAAGCCCAAGAAACAGTCCAATACAGAAACAACTAGCATTTCTGGAAACTCGGGTTCTAGTTCGAAAGACATGAGCGGTAACAAGCTGGTGAAGTTTGTAGATGTGTCAGAGATGAGTAAAGGGCCGGAGGATTCACCCGGACATTGGTTAGTCACAGGTGGAAAACTCGGAGTGGAGAAAGGGAAAATTGTTTTGAGAGTGAAATATTCATTGCTAAATTACTGATGAGTCTTCGTCAAGTTGGGTTTTGTATTTGGTCATAAGATGTGCAGAAGAAGCAGCAAGTAGTACCATAAATTTTCTTGGTTTAGTAGAAGAGTTCTTATTTATTTTGGGGTTTTCCTTTTTCTGATCTTTTGTGGGTTTTTTTTTTTTTGTTGTGTTCATCATGGGTGTAAATTTTGGCAGCTTGATGAAGTCATGAATTGAATGAGATGAAGAATTTGTGATTCTAAATTTGTTGGGGGTAGCAGTAATCCTATAATGCTATTCTGAAAGGCAATTTCTGTCTGTTTTACTTTAAAACTTTAGTCCATGTTTGGCTGAATGATATTGTGATTACAGGGAATAACAAATCATTACATGATTCCAAATAGTTACAATATCCTAATTATTTGATTGATTTGGTCAGAAATAAGATCACTATGAGAATGATTGAGTAGAGATTGATTGTATGGTCGCGGTTGTGTGGAGTAAAGAAATATCTCCGGGAAATAAAAACTCTCTACAAAATTGGTCAACTGAGATTGACTTTTTTTTATATCTACTTGCTGCTACGGGGTTTTCAATTTAAAAGTTAAACACTAAATTTTTAGAAGATCACGTAAACGAATTTAGAAAGTACTTCTGTAAACTTAAGCAAAATCTTTTTAGGGTTCTAAACCCTAAACTCCTTCCAAGTGTTTCTTCTTTTCTTCATCTAATTTTTCAAAGCTTTGTTTTCTTCTAATCATTAAACTTTAAAAACATTGAGAATAAACCTAATATGTTTAGAAGTGAATATGTTTTAGGTTTCAAAATTAACTTATTTCTAGGGTTTAGAATGTGTTTATCTTGAGGAGGATTAGTGGATGAAGAAACTTGCTTTGGACATCCAATGAAAGATGTATTAAGAACTTCAAGATATTTTGTTTGGTGATTTCTAGGTTTAGAATGTTTTTTTTCCTCTTTATCTCTCCAACTTTGCTGTTGATTTTAGAGGAATAAAGTTTGTAGGTGTTGGAGATTTGGGGTAGATAAGCAAGAGAAGTGATGGAGAAGGAAAAAAAATGAGATGAATGAGTTTTTCTTCGGAGAAGAAGAAAGATGAGGGGAAGAAAAAAGAGGGGAAAATAACATAAAAATTGTTATTTTCCAAATAGCCCCAACTTTGTGACCAGCTTCCCGCCTAACCCCCTACTTTATAAAAAATACCCAGATGACCCCCTTTTTGAGTTTCCGTTATGACTCCGTTAACCAGTCATCATTTCTCTCTCCTCCATCTCATAACCTCTCTCTACCACCTCATCTTCTCGCCACCTCATCATCTTCACCGGTGAAGGTCGCCAGCCGACCAATTTTCCGGCCGACAACTTTCAAACCTAAAATAAAGGTTTTTTTTCCTCTTCTTCTTCTTCCTCTCTCTCTCTCTCTCTTCTTCTTTATCCCTTTTTCTTTCTCTATCTTCTTCTTTCTCTCTCTTCCCCTCTCTTCTCACTCTCGCTCTCTATAAACTGGCCGACGAAGGGGGGAACTCTTCGCTGGCCGTCGGTCTGGGTTTTTCCCAGACCTTCGAAGGTCTGCGAAAATAGAAAAGAGAGATAATAGGAGAGAGAAGTATATATATATTTTAGGTTTGAAGGTCGCCGGCCGGGTAATTAGTCGGTCGGCGACCTTCGCCGGTGAAGATGATAAGGTGGCGAGAAGATGAGGTAGAAGAGAGAGGTTATGAGATGGAGGAGAGAGAAATGATGACTGGTTAACGGAGTTATAACGGAAACTAAAAAAGGGAGCCATCTGGGTATTTTTGATAAAGTAGGGGGCTAGGCAGGAAGCTGGTCACATAGTTGGGGCTATTTGGGGAATAACCCTAAAAAAGTTCATGTTAATTTTGTAAAATGTAAACTTTTTTGTATTCCCGATAGGAAAATATTCCCTAGAGATATCACAAAGAAACATTGATTCCCTAGAGAATTTATTTCTTTATTCCCCAAAATCGCGGCCTTTCAATAGATTATGTGATTGACGAGAGAAATAGAATTGCAAACGACTCCTCCCTATTTGCGATTCTATTTTAGAAGGAATGAGCACCTAAAATACTAATGCCTAAATTTGTCTCGAGGGTATATTAAAATATGTTGAAGATTAGTAGAGAAATGGAAGTTAGAAAATCGCTTCTCATTCTCGTTAAAAGTCCCCCACACCCTTTTTGACTAGTTTTGGATAGAGGCCTCCTAATTCGGTAAATTCAGGCCGAATTTTAAACTGCCCGAGACCACCAAATTTGATGTGTATAAAGTAAAATGTGTATCAAGTAGAAAATGTTTGATACCTTTGAAATGGGTGGTTGAGCCGATTTTGTAATCAAATCGACTGAAGTCCACTATTTTTTTCTACAAAAAAGTGAATCTCTTTTTTGTAGAGAGGGCATTTTAATAACTTCTTAAAATATATCATACGCCATTAACAGAGAAGCTTCAATAACACTATCGAAAATTGACTTATTTTCCACAAGTAAAATTTGGAAATTTTTTTCAAGTACTAATTGAGTAGTTTCAACACAAAAAAAAAAGTACTAATTAAGTATTCATAAACTTATCACGAGAAATTTGTATGATATAACCCAGAAAGATATTAGTACATACAAGATGATCATTAACGTGAAAAGTAGTTTGTCATTGGAGTCCATTGGACATACATTTTCCTTAACGGATCTAGAACAAAATCAAAACCTAAAAGCTTGTATTGATTCATGATATTTATGGCTTTGATTTCATCAAAGCTACCAATAAAATACATGTTTACATAAAGTAAAATTACATCTTTAGCACATTTATATAAGAGATAGAAGAAAGGAGAGAGAGAGAGCCTAGCGGGTGCACATTAGTGACCACAGCTAGATAGTACATTTTAACTTGCTATATAATTTCATCTATTCACTTGAGAATTGAGATATATCAAAAACCAGGCCAGGCAAGGGTTGGCCTAGGGCAATTTTAGAACCAATTTTCTCTCTAAAACTGGCCTCCTTGGAAAGTTTGTCCAAATTGCCAACCAGCTGGTGCGACATTGTTGCTAGTAAGTGTTCTTCCATCACTGAGAGTGACTTGAAATGAGAGAGATTGGCCATTCAAGTAGGAATTACTCTGCCAATTTTGACCCCAATTTCTAGACATTGATTGCCACCCTGATTTAGAACCCTTGATTGACACTGCGTGAACGTCACCCGCCCCGCCGACATTACTGATTAATACTAAGTTGAAGTAAGAATGGCCATTGATGGTGAACCTAATTCCTCCTTTCTTTACGCAAGGAACCCTGCCAAAATGATATAAAATAGACGTTGAATAAGTGTAGAAATAATTGAGGACTTCTCTGTGACGAATAAGACAAGAAATATTTTGGTCTTTTCACGATATACTGTGAAAGACTAAAATACCCCTTATTTTATTAAGAAGAGTATAAGAGAGAGTGTACCAGGGGTCCCCCTATCAGAATCTGAAGTAAACTTCAATTATCTGATGGGAGCTTCTATAGGCGTCCCAAAACTACTCTTGGCCTGCTTTCTACACCCCCACTGAGTGGGGCAGTCTGAGGGCACTCATACTGAGCCTAGTCTGTGCTGGGCTTAAACAACACAGACTTCGACCAGTTCGAATGCCCTCAGACTGTTTGGTCCGTGAGCTTTAGATTGGTCAGTCCAAAGTCTACGGGAAGTGCCAAGAGTGAAGGCAGGCCTGAGTAACTTTTGGGGGTTAAAACAAGTCCAGTTCAGATGATTTAGATTCAGACGATTTACATACAAATAAGTAGGAACTTAATTTCATACCTTCTAAAGGAAACAGGAACAATTCCAGCTCTGTACTTGGCAATTTGAAGAAAAGCAGGTTGAGCCATATCAAAATGTTGAAGAGGAGGATTACACCATCCACCATTATCATTAGACAAAGCAAAATTTGGTGGACAGAAATTAGTAGCAGTAATTGTGATTGTCCCAGGGAGACACCATTGAGGATCATTATTGCATCTCATTTCATAACATGAACCACAACTTAATCCATTATTGAATAAAGCTGTACTTAAAGCTGCAGTGTTTGTTCCATATCCTTGACTATATAGATTTCCATATCCACAAGCTCCTCCTGATTTACAAAAAACAAACACTCCTTTAGCTTTTAGTAGTACACAAAAATTGAGAAACATGAGAACTTGAATTGATTAGAAATTTAGAACTAAGGAAACTGTCAAAGTTGAAATTGATTGAATTACTGCTTACCCATTGTGCCAGAGGCGTCGCCACCGCCGTAAAATGTAGCATGAGCACTCTGCCAACCACCGTAGTCGGCATATGAGGTGGGGAGGTTTAATTGGAAGAGAAATAAGATGATTAATGAAAGAACAGAGGAGGGCACTGAGATTGCCATTGCAGTAAAATTGTTTTAGAGATAGAGAGAGAAGGAGAGAGGGATATGGGAGTTGGTTTTTCTTGATGGAAATGAAAGGGTGGTGATGGGTATTTATAATGGTGAAAATGAAGAAGTAATTGGCAGGGGACAGAGGGAGTTTAGAGAGAGAGAGAGAGAGAGAAAGGGGTTTAGAGAGAGAGAGAGAAGACAGGAGAGCGGTTATTACGATTTTAGGAGGACTTGGTTGCGTAAGAAATAGACGGGAGGGGAATGCACATGTAAATTTTCCAATTTGGTGACCAACCAACCGTTATCTCAATGTCCCTACCCCCACATGCACATATTGACATATCTAACTTTTTTTTTTTTTTTTTTTATGTATTTATTTTTCGTTTTCTTTCTAATTACAAAACCATTCCTATATTTTCAACGGCAAATTCCAAATCAATACAAAATGAACATGATACGATATATAATTTGGAATCTGTGTATGTTCATGTATATACCATATTAAGGTGTAAATGCTCTACTATGTGTATTAATGTAATTTTGAGATTCAGGTTACAATTTGGTACTTATTCATGATGACAATTTGAATCATCTTGTGGGGGAGTCTCATCTTATCACTCACTGGACGGATTTGGAAATCATGTTTACAGATGAGATGAGCCGAGATTGAGATGCAAAATCAGTATTCAGTAATATACGAGACGATATTTTTTTTTTTTTTTTTTTTTTTTATAGTAACAGGTCTAGGAGAGCTGACTCATTCTAAATTTGTCTTGTTTATATTCCTAGCGGTGATGAATTTAAGGAGTTAAAAATGATGCAAATTTCATAACTAGAAGTATTAGTAGACTAGTACCTCTAATATTTATGTAATTATTAATCAATCCTTGTGAAAGTGTGAATTCGTTCGGAGTCCCTCTAGGTTAGTCAACGGCGTCCTCTTTGACCAAGATGTTAATATATTTGTGAAACTCACGAGCGGGGATGAGTTGTGCCAACTACTAAGGTCTAAAGTTAGTAGCAGTACGTGTAATCTGACGTGGCATAAGAAGTTGCTGACGTGTGCTTATTGTTGGGACAGTTATATAGCTCACATGTAGAGAAGAGGAGGGACAACAATTTTTAATAGCTGGCAGGTGTTGACTTGGACTAAATTGTTAGGTTAGGGACGTGGAATGACCGTCTAACAAAGGCTTTTAATTTGGTTGGAGATGAATTAAATCAATGCTCATATGTGGCATATGGTGACGTGGCTCATATTGGATCTTCCTGATTAGTTGTGAACATGAATGACTCCTCAAGGGTAGTGATTCTCTCTTTCCAATTGAAGACACTTTATCTTGATGGGCAGAGAAGTTATGCGGCATCAAGTAATGTTTCATACCTAGCAAAATGAGCAAGAAGGCAAATTGTATGCAAAATCGGGAATCATGTTCATTCAGTTATAGTTCTCTGTTTTGTTAAATTTGTTTTGTTACGTTTATCTTGTTTAATATTCTATTTTGAAAGTTTGAATAATGAAATTTGACACTTAAAGTAAACAGGTTGTGACGTCATCTCCTTTGAATGTGCTGAACATTATTTCACATGAACACTACAAATTTCGTCTGTGATTCTAACTGTCGTAGCTTCGATTTTAGAACTCGTTTACCATTTTTTGCTAGATTAATTTCTTCCACGATTTTACTGGTTCTCCTCCATCACATGACTAAGAGCAATGACTCCCCGGTATTTCAACCCACAACTTTCAAGGACCATAAAAAAAATTCACGGTAAGATATGAACTTCAAAAAGTTACTTGTGCAAGAACGTCCCTTTCGTAAACAAAACGTAATACATAATACCACCCGAGCAATTTAGATCTCTATTACAGATTTTCAGTTGGGCACAAATCAACTTTACCATTTGAAGTCATTTTCCAAAAGATCCTTTCTTGATTTCGTTCTTTTATTATCTAAATAATTCCTCAAAAACAAAACTACAAATCATAGTTACTTAACTTAAAAATGAGGTGCAAATAATATAAACGTCATTTACACGTCTTTGAGTAAGCACAGTGAGAAGTCATTATAGTTAAACCTATATGCTAAAATATTAATAAGATGAACCAGTAGTAGAGAAACACCTAAAACACGATTTGCAAAATATAAGTGCAACATAATTTGCAAATTGGTGGGTTATGTTAGAGCCGACCTCCCATAGACCACCAATTACTTCCTGCATATGAGAGATTTGCTCTCAGAGAAGTCGTCCATATAAAAAAGAAACTCATTAATTTGAGTTATTTTGTCTTAAGTTGTAATATGCATTCCGTCAACACATATAATTAAATTTATTTTTATACATTGAAATTGAGAAACTAACAAAAACATGAATTATTTACATAACTTAATCTTCCAATAAATCAAGCATGAAAATACGGAAAGATAGTTTGTACAATAGTCCTTTGTTTATAATTGATTAATTTTCAATTCATGCGACGAGTGTGTATATATATATATATATATATATAATGTATAAATTTTTGTTGGTAAGACTTTAGTAAACTATTTGTGGATAATATTTGGTTTGAGGCTGTCCTACCATGTTAAGGGCACATGGGATTGCGAGATTTGCGGTTCTGTAAATTTAAGGCTTCAACAATTTTGGACTAACTTTTATTTTAAGAGTTTAAAATCAAAAAGTGACATTTGAAGTGAAGTTCATGAGATTATGATTCTATAGGAAAATATAGAAACCATATTTCAAAGTTGTCGGCTGTTATATGTTTTTTTTTTGTTGAGAAGAGATTATGATTCTCTTCTCGGCTGTTATATGTTAGGTTAGCTTAAGTTGGTTAATGATTATATGGGAGAGATATAATGGTTGAATTTCTCCATGTTTTCTCCTTTTTTTATTTGGTTGTAATCTTTTCCATTTATTTCGAGTACATCATGAATTTATGATCCAAACAAATAATTTTTTTAAGAAGTAGTATGATTGGAAATCAAATGTATCAAGTCGAGAGATATATTTGTGACCACTGAACTAGATTGAGCTTCAGAGTGATAGTTTTATATTGCTTCATATAAGTTAATTAGTATATAATTTCCTTTTGGTACTTCACGTTATCCAAACAAATCCTAGAAGTTGATGGTGGTTGAAGGAAGAGGAAAAAAACTTTTCTTCTGGATTCCGACGAAGTTCGCCAGCATAGAGCCTAGCAACCATCTTCTGTTGACAAGGTCATACTGGAACGTAAGGCACATGAGAAAGTAGGTATAGATTTTAGGAAAGTTTTAAAAGGGCATTCTCATAGAGTTATAGTCACCCCGACAAACATTTTGACTTAGTGAATCAAGTTTGATTACATTATAGACGTTGCAAAATTGGTATACTCAGATGAATTTTTTTGTACGAAATTCACTTCAAGGCCCAGTGAGTTTAACTCCAATATTCCGAGTTAAAATATGTGGGAGTATAGATGGACACTCTTAACTATTTTTCGAAATATGAGGGCGTCAACAACGGAGAGGTCCCTATAACACTATGGGGCCGCGGTTAAAATTTCGTTTCTATTTAACCCCATACACCCACTTCCACATCGTGTGAAACTACAGTTCGTCAGAATAGTATGGATTTGCGAAAAATCCGTATATTTATGAGCGGGCCAATACGTGTTGGCTTGCTTAAGAATGTAAAAAGATCAGTTGAGACTGGACCCGTGCATCATTGAATATTCAAATCATGCAGGATTAGGTTTTTGTAATTTCTTACTTGGACTTTCTTTTAGAGAAGAGTTATTCAACATTATTTTTCACCACTTGAAATTTGTTCAAGTCAGCAAATTGATTTTGTGATCTCCACCTATATGAGGTGATAGCGATATCTATATCTATATTCCGACAGGACATGTGTTTTCATAACCTATTAAAATGCAAAATGATTTACCAAATTTGGTTGAAATCTCTTTTTCTTAAAGGATTTGGACTGAAATCCCATAAATTTTGTGCCATGTTTGGACCAATTTGTTACTGTCTAATTAGTGATTAGATGATTCCACAATTTCTTTTTACTATTTTATTTTTATATTATCTTTTTGCAATAGAGCAATTTGCTAAAAAAATTCATAAGTTTGGACAATTTGGTTTGGGAAAAATCTCTTAAGTCAGACTAGGATTCCGACGAAGGGAACCCTACCTTTTGCCGGAATTGATAGAAAAAGAGATAACATGATAAAAAAAAGGAGGGAAAGGTAATGAAGGAAAAAGAAAAGATAAGTGGTGGTGGGAGGAGAGGAGGAAAAAGAAGGATATGACAAAGATAGAGGAGATAAATGGTAATGGTGGTGTCCAGAAATGAGGAAGAAGAAAAAGTTCAGTTGCCCTAGAAAATTTCATAAAAGCCACAATTTTCCTATAAAAGAAAAAATTTGTACCGGAAAATTTTCTGATAAGGGAGAGTAATGAACTTTTTTTTTTTGTTGAATTGGAGAGTAATGAACTTGTGACCTCATATTTGTTCTACAAGATGTATACTAACGAAGCTACATGTAATTTTTTGAATTATTTTAAACTATCAAAATATTAGACTTAATTCTGTGTTTAGGGGCCTTCACTATTTAAGAAAATCTTGTGGTTTAAAAGAGTCTGATGCGGTCTGTTAAGGAGGGGTATATGTGACATCCCCTTCCTTGGTGGAGGCCTCCAAAGTTGGCCATAAAATTAAAAAATACATCAAATTGGGCCAGACTATGAACCTGGGCTGTGTTTGGTACACTTATGGGCTGCCATGCAGGGAATTTTCTAGAGATTTATGGAGCAACTAGAAGTACTCTAAAAGGTTTCTGAAGATTTCCATGGAGAAAGGTACATACTTCCTAACCATTCGATCATCGACATGTGAGACTATCTTGTCCTTTCGCATTGTAAGCTTTGTAGTATAAATATGGGCGAACCCCCTCATTTGTAAAATATCCAAAAAGTAATCCAAGGAAGTGAGAGTCAATGTGTGAGTGACTTGGAAAGTGTGCTTGTAAGATTGTACTTGAGAATTTTGGCAATAGAAGAGTTCATTTCCACCAAGTGTTACTGTGGTCTAGTAAGGCACTCTTGCTAGTTCTCTTCCGTACTTATTACTTAGGTTGTGTTTGATACCAATTAAGGGAAGAGAAAAAAAATGGAGAAATATTTACTCCAAGAAAATTTTTCTTGGAGAAAAATTTTCTTCACAAATATTTTCTAATTTTTTATTGTTTGGTTCAATTGGAAAAAACAAAACTTGTTTCTTTGTTTTCTTCACAAACATTTTACCAAACATCTCAGCTTCATCATCACATGCTCCTCTACACACAAAATCAAAATCATTAAAGAAATTTTTAAGATTCACATCATAGAGGTGGTGGTGAATATAATCCATTGTCAGCTCAAATGATTTTATACAAAAAAAAAAATGTTCTTTTAGAGAGAGAGAGAGACTGGGGGTTTTAGAGAGAGATGAGAAGATGTTTAGCCAAATAAACTTTTAAAGCAACTTCAAAATCGGTAAAAGTAAGTGACAATTGCATAGACTGGTAGTAGTACAAATATTTTATGGGTTTTTGAGGAGAGAGAGGGAGTCGTATGACGTAAGCAAGGCGATTTCGTTCTCTCTTCTTTTTCCCAAATCGAAACCCTAAGTACTACTCCTGGTATGACAATACAATCTTCCAAGATCTCAAGCCAACAGGAAATAAATTCAGTAATTCATTATAACCTATAAACAGAAATCCACTAATTGAATCTAGTAGGTGTAGACCAGATTATCTCATAGACCTTAGTTCACCGAGGAGTTCATAACAAGTGTACGGATAAAGTAAGAAGAAGCTTCGATCTGCCTAGGGAAGGAGCAACTAGCAAGGGGAGGAGTAATTAAAGCTAGATCCAAAATCAGGTTCGAATATATTAACTTTCATCTAAAATTTATTATCTATTAACATGTGTCAATATTAATCTGAGGGGATTGGACTGCTTCACCTTCTACAACCCTTGCATGTAACGAACCTCTGGCCTTGATCCTTCTGGTTGTCTCTCACCGGTTGAGCTTCCCGAACCTAACAAGTTTTAATTCTTTCTTTCTTTCCCGAGAAGCACGAGTGGAATGATGCTAATTTGGAGTTTGTTTCTGGTCTTAGTTGAGTTCCCTAGGTTCTCTTTAGGGAGTAACCTCGAATCCACCTTTTATATTCCTTGGATTACTCCAACCACTCGCATAAATTCCCACCATTATAAGCAGCAGCCTTTCATCTGCTTCCACTCAGCATACATGTCGTCTCATTCTTCAGAGTTTAACGTAGACAACTTAACGACTAACATGGGTCTGCAACTTAACCTTTCGGATTATGGGAACCTTACCATCACTTACCCTAAGCCAGCGGAGAATAAAGAACTCCAGGAGATCTCGAGAGAATTTGTAGCCCGACTTTGCTGCCATTACAACTATGGCATAGGATTTATCAGACGCAACCTCTCCTATCAATCTAAGTTTTACAGGGAATGCAAGATAGATCCTCTTAGTATGGGGCATAATTACTTTACTATGCAACCTAGAAGTAGTATTGTGATGAACGAGATAAACCAAGGCCGTCCTTGGATCATTAGAGGCCTTTTGGTGGTTATGCAAGAAGTGGATTCCCCCCTCACTGGTGAGTTGCCCGAGCTAATGCAAGAACCGATGTGGTGTAGCTTCTCAGGACTACCTTCATCTATTCAAAATCAACATGATTTAGATATAATCTTTTCATGCATGGGATATATCATGCAAGTGCAGCCTAAAAACTTCAGCATGGTGACGAACTCATACATAAGGATTCAATTTATGTATGATGTTCGCACTCCTCTTTTAGCTACAATGAATTCAATCTTTACAGATGGAGGTAAGCCTGTGAATTTTAGCTATGCTAGATTTCCTAAAGCGATCTGTCATGTGTGCCGTATCATTGAACATCCTCCTACTCCTTGTATTCGAGCCAATTCTCAACAGAGGTTTTCTCCCATGGACACTTCTCAACCCCAGCCTCATTCCACTCATAACTGGGCTCTGTCGGTGTCTCATTCTCCTGCCATTCCTGACTCTCCAATCCCTCCTCATGAGTTGTTTCAATATAGAGGTAAGAGAAAGGAAGGTCAAGCTCGAAAATTGAAGAAGGGGAATACATAAACTATGCCAAGAAACAACAGAGAGATTGGTTCAAGGGTGACAGTTCTTCAGGTGTTGGTCCTTCAGGTGCTCTTAGCAACTCCTACAGAACTTCGAGTAATTCCTTTGATTCGATTAGTCTTCCTTCGATCATTCCATCAAGCTGGTACTGTCCTCCTCCTGAGTCTATTGATTGTCAGGAGGAAAGGAGGATACATCTTTTTGCTGATTCACTGTTGGTTTTCCCAGGTCATGATCAAGCAGCAAGGGAAGAGGGTGGAGATGAACAGTCCAATCCTCAGATTTAATCCAGTTTCTTCTTTCTTAATTAATCTAGTGGTTTTAGTTATTAGTTTGTGTATGTTAATGTAATGTTTATGTGTTAGTCTGGTCTAGACAGGTTGGTTAGTATTTTGGTAGTTACCCGATAGAGATATTTTGTAGCTTGGTTTGGATGTTAGCTTGACTACTTTAAGATAGTCAAGTTTCTTCTTTTGGTTTTCTCTATCGGGGTCGATAGTCTGTTTTAGTAGTCATATCCTGCTAGCTTGGTTGATCTATGATAAACTGTTATTTGATATATCATGTAAGTTAAGTATGATGGTAGTTTAATCCTATGAAATAGTAGTTTATCTTTTGTTATTCTGTTTTAATGTATATCTTTGTTGTTAGATTAATTTAGTAGGTATTACTTAGTGATTTTTTAGGTTTTCATTTATGTCCTGTCTCTTCTTTCTTTCTGCTTGAACTTCTGTTTCTGAGAGTTATAGAGGAGTGCCCTTATTGTTCTGTCATAGTCTTCTGTGGTGCCTTTATGATGGAGAGTCCCACTATTTTAAGTTGGAATCTTAGGGGCGCTTCTTCTTTTATCACCAAGAAGTATTTATGCAATTTGATTCGCAAACATCAGCCAGATGTCATTTTCTTATCGGAGACCAAAACAGATCTACCAAGAAGAATAAGATTTTTCCTATTAACAAGAGCTATTTAAGCCATTTTGTTGAGCCCATTAAAAAAGCGGGAGGTCTAGCTCTATACTGGAAGCACCATCTAGATGTCCGGGTCACTTACTCGGATAACAATATCATTCAAGTTGAGATGCAGACAAACCTTAACCATAATCCTATTAATTTTACTGGTTTTTATGGTTCCCCATATAATAAGAATAAGCTACACCCTTGGAAGACTCTTAGACAGATTAATCAAGATAAAGATACTCCTTGGATTATGATAGGTGACCTGAACTGTATACTTGACCCCACTGAGAAATTAGGTGGTAACAATGGATCCAATTCCATCAATACTAGAATCAATGATATTATTAGTGATCTAGGTCTAATGGATGTGGGTTTTCAAGGTAACCCTTATACTTGGAGCAATAAGCAGTATGGAGAAAATCTAATACAAGAGAGATTAGATAGAACCCTAGCTAATCTCAATTGGCTACATCACTTCAAATCCCATGGTGTAACCCATCTTGAAGCTGTAGGGTCAGATCACATGCCTATTCT
The DNA here is from genome assembly GCF_041429995.1 of Eschscholzia californica. Classification (NCBI taxonomy): domain Eukaryota; kingdom Viridiplantae; phylum Streptophyta; class Magnoliopsida; order Ranunculales; family Papaveraceae; genus Eschscholzia; species Eschscholzia californica. Next base: position 35,945,155 of record NW_028238420.1, on the reverse strand, counting down.
GCTTGATAATAAAGATGGAACCCATAGCAAACCCAAGCCTTTTAAGTTTAGGGTTATTTCCCTAATGGCCCCCTACTTTGTGACCAGCTTCCCGCCTGGCCCCCTATTTCCGTTAACTTTAACTTTCCGTCACTCTCTCTCCTCCATCTCTTTTTCTCTCTCTGCCATGTCACGCCACATCATCTGTTACGCCACTTCATCACCTTCTCCGGCAAGGTCGCCGGCCGGCCAAATTTCCGACCGGCGACCTTTAAACTAAAAAAAGAATTTTTTTTTTTTTAGTTTGAAGGTCGCCGGCCGGAAATTTGGCCGGCCGGCGACCTTGCCGGAGAAGGTGATGAAGTGGCGTAACAGATGATGTGGCGTGACATGGCAGAGAGAGAAAAAGAGATGGAGGAGAGAGAGTGACGGAAAGTTAAAGTTAATGAAAATAGGGGGTCATATGGGTATTTCTCGTAAAGTAGGGGGCCAAGCGGGAAGCTGGTCACAAAGTAGGGGGCCATTAGGGAAATAACCCTTAAGTTTATCAGGACTTGGATGACCCACCCGGAATGTTTTGATTTTATAGCAGACAACTGGAAGCAAATTAAGAATAATCAGATAACGAAAAATATATAATGTAACTTAAAGAAGCTCAACAACAAACTTACGATTTGGAATAAAAAGGTATATGGCAACATAGACAATAGAATCAATCATATCATTAAACAGCTGCAAAACGCAAATTCCAATGAGGAAAATCACAAACTAAATATTGCGTTAGAGGAGCTTTATCAGAATCAAGAGAGTATTTGGAAAGAAAAATCAAGGAACAACTTCATCACACTAGGAGACAATAATACCAAATACTTTCACTCCCAAGCTATTCAACGCAGCAGAACGAATTCGATTAGCACGATTAAAGATAAGAATGGAGATTGGAAAGAAGACATTAAGAATATTCAAGATACTTTCACTTCTCATCTCCTTGATATCAATACAACGATCAACCCTAGAGAAAATGCGGATACTCTCAATTTATTCTATCCCACTATAAATCAGATTCAGAATAGAAAACTATCCAAAATCCCTAATAAAGAAGAGATTAACTGGGCGATTCAGAGTCTGAAAAAAGAAGCGGCTCCAGGCCCAGACGGATACCCTCCCTATTTCTTTCAATCTAATTGGGAGACCATCAGTGAGGATATTTATGATTTAGTTCAGAATTTCTTTAAAACTACCTATCTGCCCCCAGACATAAATCATACACATATTTGCCTCATTCCCAAAACCCCCATTCCCCAAACCCTAGCAGATTTCTGGCCCATCAGCCTGTTGAATACTACTTATAAAGTCATTACCAAAATTCTCGTTGAAAGATTCAAACATACTTTAACCGCTATTATATCACCTTTTCAAGCAGCCTATGTTCCTGGGAGATGATGTGACACGAAAATGTCACATTTGGAGAGCTTAACTAAGCCTAGTTAGTTCGTTTTGAGTGTTATAAATAATATTTTATGTGTTTTCCATGTTAGGTACCCATTTTGGAGTTTAGCATGTTATTTAGAATAAAACATCATTTCATGTGCCCAAAAGAAGAGAAAATAATTTCAAGCAAATCAAATGACAAGTGGAGTCAAGGACAAGTCCGACGGTGAAAACGGAAGTCAATTCCGAGTTAGGACGGACAAGTTATCGAAGAAAGAAGCCAAAGGGCATTTTGGTCCTTTTCAGAAAATTAGAGATTAGAGACATAATATGGAGGCACCTCTTGGTTTCTAAATGACAACCAAAGCCCAAGCCCATGACAAAGAAGAAATAAGAAAGAAGAGAAGATAAGAGAAATGAAGATGATCTTGAAGGCACCCTCTTTAAATATAGCCCAAGGGCATTTTGGTAAAGTAACTTTTTGGATAGAGAAACAAAAGAGGCCAGCCATTCTATCATCTTCTGAATCAAGTTTCTAGGGTTTTGGAGGGTGTTCTTGGTGGGAGTTAGAGAGAGAGGCAAGAAGAGGAAGGGAAGAAGAGAAGGAAGGAAGAAATGAGAAGAAGAATGGAGTGAGAGAGGAGCTTGGCCGAGCTGCTGTTCGGCCAGAGCTACTGTTGGCCGGACAGCAGCTTTCCGGCCAGCAGCTTGGCCGGAAACAAGCAAGCTTGGTCCGGCCAAAGCAACCCCCTTCAACCCCTTTCTTCTACCCTTCTATTCCTTTGTTTTCCTCAACTTTTCTTCATCTTTCCACCACCATTTCTTCTTGAATCTTCTTGTTTTCTTTTAGATCTAGGTTTCTAGAGTGAGAAAGGATTGAATCTAATAGTTTTGGGTTGATTTCACTTGGTTTTGATTCTAATTCTTAGAGAGAGAAAGCTTCATTTAAGCTTTCATGCAGTTACACTATTTTGGGGAAGAAGATGAAGTGGATATGGGGCAAACAAGATTTCAGCTAGGGGAGCTAATATTTCACTGCTAAGGGGACCCATATTTCTGCTATAGGGAGATCGGCTGCAACTACATGGTTTATCTTTCCATCAACCATAGCTTTTGCGATCAAATCGAAAGGGGGATTCTCAAACTCTAGCTATTTAATTCTCTTCTTTCATTTGCTTTAATGTGAAATAACTCCATGGTTAGCTAATTATTTGTTGTCGAGGCTAAAAGATGATGTATTTCGATTAAGCGATGATGTATGTATGTTTGAATGTTTGATAATAAATCGATGCTCTTTTTATTTCGATGCTCTTTTTATTTAGATGAAGCGAAGTATTCGATATCGATAGTAGTCTAAGTCAAAATTTCATGTGTCTTGTCATGCACTTCACATAGTTAGGCGACTAGACAACACCTTCGATGACTCGGGTTTAACCGATTAGGACGTTTGTTTGACTAAGTATGATCAATGGATATACGTAGTGCTTATAGACATCTATCTTAGGAGTCGAGCTTAGGTTTTGTATCGACACATTCGATCGGACCGTACATAGTCGTAAGATCGCCTTTACGGATTCTTAGATCCTCAGCACCTCTCTCACCCAACTCTCTTAGTCAATCTTATTCTCAACTCGCTCTCTCGCCCGTTTACTTATATTATTTAGTAGCTTAACTTGTTATCTTTCTTCGTTTCTTATTCGATCAAACCCCCATTTATGCTTGTTCTTTTTCGTTTTTGTCTAAGTTAGCTTTTAATATCTAGACCGAGGGATAAGACCCTTCGATATCCAAACTACCTCCCTATCCTTGGGTCGATCCCGGCTTTGCCGGATTACTACTTGATACCTCCATTTGGGTGTGCAACCTTTTCGGGTGCATCAGGAGACAAATTACAGATAACATTATTATGGGACAAGAAATTATTCACTCCTTCAAGAAGATGAAAGGTCCCACTGGTTACTTTGGGCTTAAACTGGATATGTCCAAAGCTTTTGATAGAATAGAATGGAAATTCCTCTTGGACATTATGCGAAATCTTGGATATGACGATCACTGGATCCAGATGATTAGGGCTTGTATTACCAACTCCTCTATGTCAGTCCTAATTAATGGTCGTCCGGGCCCGGTTTTTTACCCTTCCAGAGGAATCAGACAAGGAGATCCTTTATTCCCGTTTCTATTTACCCTTGCTATGGAAGGTCTTAGCCGTAAGCTGATGAGGAATAGTAGTCCTGAATGTTTTGAGGGTTTTAAGGCAAATCAAGCTAATTTTGAGATTTTCCCATCTTCTATTTGCGGATGACTGCATTATTTTTGGTAAGAACACTATTGATAATATTCATATCCTCAAAAAGATCCTCCAAGAATTCAGTGATACTTCGGGTCAGATGATCAATTATGCTAAATCTAACATATTCTACTCTAAGAATTCACACCCAAAGTTCAAGAGGCTCATTATGCGGACTCTAAAAGTGAAATATGCTTCTACTTCAGAGAAATATCTGGGAGCCCAATTGTTCATAGGAGTACAAAAAACCAAAGTATTCAAAGAATTACTCGAACAAATTCAGAAGAAGCTTAACAAATGGAATCACTCGTTTCTTTCGCAAGCGGGCCGCACTGTGGTTATTTCAGCCATAGCTGCGGCTGTACCCCGATACCAGATGCAATGCTTTGCAATACCTAAAGGTATTTGCAAAAGCATCAAGGCCGTTCAACGGAAGTTCTGGTGGGGTAAGTCAAATGGTATATGCACTAAAGCCTGGGCAACTATTTGCACCCCTAGGAAATTTGGAGGACTAGGTCTTCATCTACCGGATTTAGATAACACTGCTCTGCTCTCAAAGATGGCTTGGCGGCTCAAATCAGATCCAGAAGCCACATGAGTGAAAATGCTGAAAGCTAAGTATTACCCGTACTCTAATAACCCAGGTCCTGCAAAAGCTCAACACTCATGGATATGGAAGACTATCCGTAAGCACTTAGGCATAATTGAAGATCTCACCACTTGGGAAGTGCATTCGGGGACAGATATTAATATTTGGACTGACAACTGGATACCTGAAACCAACGGTACTATCCAAAACAACAATCAATCCACCCTTATTAAAGTTGCTCAACTGATCACCAATAATAGCTGGAACAATGAAATGTTGAGGGACAATTTTGATGTTAATACTCAGAATCTTATTAGAACTATCCCGGTTAACAGTATAGGTAAAGACCACCCCAAATGGAAACTCACCAAATCAGGTAAATTCACGGTAGCTTCAATGTATCAGTTTTTTAGTGTCAATAATAGCAATCATAATACTAGCAGCCATAACTGGAACTTTATTTGGTCTATATCGGCTATCCCGCGTATGAAGTTATTTATCTGGAAAATCTGCTCCAAAGCTCTACCGGTGCGAGAAAAGATAGGTAAGTATATCAATAATATTACTACTTGTCCGAATTGCAATTTATCTGAATCTATAGAACATGCGTTGCTTCACTGTGCGTTGGCAAAAAATATTTGGTTTTACTACAATATCATCATTAAAAATATCACATCTATCTCAGTTTGGATTTTCTCTTGGGAAGAAAATGTAAATCTTAGTTACACTAAAGATAACATTCACTTTTTCACCATTTTATGGATTATATGGAAAGTGAGGTGTGATCACTGCTTCCAACACAAGATTATGGATCTAAATCATATCAACAGAATGATCGAAAACTTCCCTAAAATAAAAAACAATCAAAAAAGCATTAAACAAAACACAACGGTTAATTGGCAACCTCCACCACAAAATTTTATCAAGGTGAATGTTGATGCATCCTATACAAATCTTACTTCTAATGTGGGTGTTAGTTTTATTGTTCACAATGCAGATTCAAAATTCATCGAAGCGCAGGCTAAAACTACGAGAGCAAGGAACAGTGAAGAGGGAGAGGCTCTGGCAATTTTATTTGGTCTCGAATGGGCCAAAGAGAATAATCATAAGAAAATTATAGTGGAAAATGACAATATCAATCTTATTAATTATCTTCATAACAAAAAATATACTATATAGTGGCAATCTCTTATTCATTTGCAGAAAATTCAAGCAATTACTAATGAATTTGAAGAGGTGAAATTCAACTACATCCAAAGATCGTTTAACTTAAATGCAGATAAACTGGCAAAATGGTCGAGGAAGAAGAACGCAAGTAGAAAATGGAAAAATGTACCTCATATGTTAGTTACTAAATACTGTAATAACTTTGTGGTTTAATATATGATAATATTTCAACAAAAAAAAAGTGACAATTGCATATCACCATAGACCAAGAAGATTAGATATTCAAAGCCAGACTAACAAAACCACCATTAAAGAAACAAAGTAAGAAACGAAAAGAACTATTTTGTTTTTTATTTTTTACTTTGAATTGGATTCCATTAATTTTTATCTCATTAATGAGGTTCAATATATGCCTAAATATAATTTTTTTTATTTGAATTTGTCAACGGGTTAAAGTGCCCGACACTTACAATAGAATAACTTTAAAATAAAGAATGAAGGACAATTAAATAACTACAAAAACACTAACAAGTAGCTAATTATATCGAACTCTAATCACGCCTCGTTTGTCTTCTCTCAATATCTTCTTGAGATCCTCCGGCATTTCTGGTGGTAACATTTCTAGTATGTCCGTATTTGGTTTCATCTTCGATAGAAAGTCCGCTGCTTGGTTGGTCTCACGGAACACATGTACAATAGAGCACTCCTCTAACCTTTCCCAAAGTGAAATGATCTCATGGTAGATGCGTAAGACTCTCCAAGGTGGTTTAATTTCTCTGTTCGACAGAATGGTAACCGTGAGTGACGAGTCAGAGGCAATTTTAACTCGCCTAAAGCCAAACTTGATTGCTAATTGCAATCCCAACTTTACTCCTTGCATCTCATGCATTAGCACCGATTTGCTCTCTGTTTTTGCTGCTGCAGCCACAATTGTATCTCCTTGCGAATCTCGTAAAACAACTCCGAATCCCCCTAGTAGCTAATTGAATGCCCCATCGGTGTTTATAAGAATCTGGCCAGTGGGTGGCCCGTGCCATTTACAAGTCGTGGGTGCTTTTATAGGTACCACTATATCTAAATTCCAGCGGTCTAAGATGAGTTGGGACACCGTTGCTGAACTGGGTTTTATCTTCCACGCCGACACCTTGATTTTAACGTCACTGGGTGCTTTTATGCCTAAATATAATCATAATCAACAAGACCAACAACCAATCAACATAGGATGCCTTGTGTATCATTTGGTCCTTCTTGTAGAATAGGTTGTATAGATGCCTATACTGTATATATTTTAGTGATAGAGAGAGGGAGAGGAGAGAGAGAAAAAAAAGAGGGAGAGGGACGGTGTCAAATCCGTAACCGATTTCGAGAAAAAATTTCTTCTTTGAAACACGGGTCATGAAATTCCCCATTTTTGAGAGTAATGGGGGAAAAAAAGCTCACGTGTTCTTTTAAGTTTCTCTCCCCATAAAACCTATCAAATACTAGGAAAATAGAGATTTGAGAGAAAAAAAATTCTTTTTTCCCTTGAGAAAGTGCCTATCAAACATAACCTTAGTAACTTTAGTTTCTTGTGTGATTCCGCCAGTAAATATTATTGTTTGCCTATAGTCGAAGTTACAGGCAAATTAGAAAGGCTAACTTGTGCATCAGCTTCAAAGGATAAGTACCGCAAAAGTAATAGGTGACAATGCCTAATCATACTTTACTCTGTGATAGGTCGCACCCCTCAAACAAGCTCCTTTTTTTTTTATGAAATGAGACCAATGCCTTGATTTATTAGCTAATAGCGCAAAAATTATTATTGTCTAAATCTGTCGCCAATTGATTTACAATAAAACAAGCTCCTAGACATTGACATTGTGTTTTCTCAAATGTTATTTGTTATTTAAAACGATAAATAAAAGCAATAATCTTCAATTTAGTCCTACACTAATATTGATGTGAACCAAATGAAATTCAAATCACATTCACTATTAGCTCACAACTCCAATAAAATGGACACAAGCATCCCTTTATGCATTCTATATTTTTATTACCTTTTCTTCCTTGTGCACCTCTAATATATGCACATTAGTAGGAAACCACTTTGGATATTTCAGAAGATGTTACAAACATCTATATTTGTTTATCAATTTGAAGCCGTTCTCGTTTTTTTCATCAATTGGTTGGCATGAGAAACTAATACCTGAAAACACTTTCAAACCACGTGGAAAACTTATAAAAATAAAGGGATGATAAGAAATAAATTAACATCCACAAATAGCATGTATGATATATCCATAATGTTTTCGGCTATGGAGCCATTGATAGTAGCACCTCACAAGGGATTGTCTTCTAGCAAGCCCCACTTGTTAATTACAAGATTTGTAACTGATAACATGGATTTGGACCATCAAACAACAAGGGGTGTTTCTGAGTAGTTGCTTTCTCATTTGGCAGTTATAGTGACACTTATGCACCAGGGTCATCAATATGAATTTCCATTAGGTTCTTTTGTCTACAATCACAATGTCCCACCACCATGTGTTTTCTTATTGGGGATGTCCTTTTTGTTTTTTTAGTTTGGACTGGAAAGTAGACATTCTCATTTCATCACAAAAAAAAAAGGTAGACATTCTCTTGCCCTTAACAAGGGTTACATATTGGGCTTGTTTTATGTAACAAATAATAAAATGTAGCTCCCCAAATTTCTCATGTGATGTTTTTCGGTTGTAACTTAGACTTAGGTTTCAATTAGGCTGGACTTTGTAGAATTTAAAGTTGATTATGTTTCAAGTTAAGGGTAGACTCATTTGTGTTGCACCAAGAAGTCCAAATGAATGAATGATTATAAGCATGATTAAATTTTCCCAACAACAACTAGAGAGGCTAACCTCTTTCATCAAAAAATAAAAAGAGGCTACCCCCTGCTTAGTAGTAGCGGAGTCAATAATAGTCATTGTCATTAGGAAATTCCAAATTGGAAGTGAACGAAAAAAATCAAACAAGTATAAAAGAAATTATTAGACGAAGTTATAAACTAAAGAAGAATTTGGAAGGGATCGAATTTTTTTTTTTGGAAGTCGACTACGATCTACGTATGTCGTTACATTTGGCATTGATACATCAAAGATGTGATACGCTCAATAACTGCCCACTCAAACTTAAACAAGAACCGGGCCTATAGCCCAACATGACAATGGCCTAAAGCCCAACCAACATTATTTACACCCTAATAATCTCAAATCAAATAACTAAAGATTCCACCTTCTCTGGGATTCGAACCTGAGACCTCCAGGGATTTATGGAGTTTATGTCAATACCTTGGAACCACTTGGGCTACCCACTGTTGACGGAAGGGATCGAAATTGGGGTGTCATGTCGACGGAAGAGATATGAGATGGAGAAAAATCAAATATAATAAGTGTGGGGTTGTTTTCTTAAGGTAAAAATTTTTCTTTGCCCAAAGAATAATATATCTTAATCAAAAAAAAAAAAAACATTGGAAAGTAAATATTTCTTCTAATTTGAAAATTCAGACTTTGAACTACAAAATGTAGGTGGTGCCCTCAACTCCCTATATCATGGGCTGACATAGATGGAAATTATGGGCAGAAATCTGTAGGCACCCTTAAGAACCACCCAGACAGTACCAAGTCAGACAGATAAAGGGACCCCAACTACATTCACCAGCCTCTCAACTGGACCCATCCAATCTCAAAATGTAAGGAATTTGAATTGAGAAGAAAAGGTACGAAAATTAAGGAAATCTCTTCTCTATCTTCTCTAAAACTGAATCCCAAATAATATAGGTCTCTGATAAGCAGGAAAGAAGAAATTGAAGAAGAAAACCTAATTTGAATCTATCCTAGCAACTCGAACTAGTTAATTTGATCTTGATTCTTCACAAGCTGTGGGTAATCGGAGATAAAGGACCCCTGGCCGAATCGCAGGGATTTATCCCATACCTCTCTTGCTCTCACTCTAATTCTTATACTATTTCTGCCACATATATCAGCTTAATTTCTATTAACACTCTACATCTATATTCCTTCTCTTCTTTTAATTGTTAAGCTTAAACGTTAAGCCTCTGTATCTAATGAAATACCCCTCTCTGATCTAAATATACAGGTGGATTGCTTAGTCCGGCGGTTGTTGGCTGAGGATCGTTAGTAGCTCAGTGGTTTCAGGGAACGACTCGCAGCTCAGTGGTTTAAGGGATCGATTTGTTTTTGTACACGTGGTCCCTCTCTCTTTTCGCATGTGGCGTTATAACATCCAGCTTCTATTCTACTTTACAAACAAAACTTGGATTTTGGGTATCCACCACAACCTCATCCCAAGAATGAAAAGTAGCTTTACGATTTCTATCTTGGCTTTGGGAATACCAGGGGATTTAGAAGGTTGGTTTATTGGAAACAGGAAAACCATGCATATATTCTTCAATCGTCAATGCACGTTTCTCAATCTCTTCCACGTAGCACATAATACTTGGACTGCATGTTTTATTGGCTTAACTATGGAACTAACCCATTCTAATTCACACGCTAACCCTATCATGAAGAACCCAGAACCATCATCACCTTCCCACCTAACCACACACACACCTTCTTCTTCCACAGAACTCCCCACAATTGATCAGCTTTGAAGAAACTCAACTTATCTCTCAGATGGAGCGCCAACTTAACCTTCCTAAACAACCTGAACCAGTCGTCTTCTTGCCAAAAAAGCCTACCCAAGTTGAAAATTCTCTTGATCATGCTAAAAAAACTCATAGGTAGAATCTGTAGCCATCATTTTATTCCTCTGTACAAGGTTCAAAACCAACTAAAACGGAAATGTGAAGTTTCTTTTCCTTACAAAATAGAACCAGTTCCAAATAGGTTAAACTGCTTCATTTTCACTTTTCAAGTTGAAGAAGACAAGGATCGTGTCCTTATAAATAAGCCTTATATTATATTGGATTTCTTCCTTGTCTTGCACAAAATGAATATAGACACTAACCTTGAAACAGTGGCACTCAACTTTGATGTCTTCTCTGTGGTTATGTCTCAAATACCTCCCTGCTTACAGTTTGAGTCTGCTCCTAGAGTAATTGCTAGTCCACTAGGTCATGTTCTTAACTTTAACCCTCCTCAATGGACAACTCTTACTAACAACAAAATCAAGGTGGACATTGTTTGGAATGTCACTAAACCATGCCCTACTGGTACTACTGTCCAGCTTGAAGGAGATTCTGTGAGGATTGAATATAGATTTTACCCATTTCCTAAATCTACTTGCTTGTACTGTAGAATTATAGATCATTCCCCTTATCCTTGTCAGATCTCTGATCCTATTATCAGTACACCCTCCCTCAACAATACTTCAGGCACCCCTCTTCCAGTCACCCTGGCTTCTCTTTTAGCTAGCATAACTCCGATTCCTAAAGCCCACTTATCTACCAATAACCCAAATCCCATTACCACTATAGGCACCTCAGTTACCCAAAGTCATCAATCACCTCCTATTATCCATACCATCAAAGCAGCACCAAGAGGATCTACTTCCAAAACTCCCCCTTCTTGGACAAAGCAGTTCCTTAAGCAGTCACCAGCTTTGAATCCTAACAAAAATGCCTCTGGTATCCGTATCCAAGAACCTATTGATCATAGTCTAGCTCAAAAACCTCACATGCAGAACCCCCATGAAAAAGGTAAAAATCCCATTAACCTTGATCCGACCCCTACCACCATGAGAGAGAAAAGAAAACAAGTTGTGGAAGAGGACATGGTTAGAGCCACTTTCTTTGAAGACACTGACTCCCTTCTTGAAGGATTGGATACTTTCTGGAAAAAGTTTATACAAGATAAGAACCTAGATGCTATCAATCATGTTCGGGTTAATGCTTATGGTCTCCACACTCTTGTATCAGAAGGAAATTTTGGTATAGGATCTTCTCAATCTGATCAAGACCCTTTACCAGACATCCCATGTAAATTTCCTGATGATATCAGCTTTGATCATATTTTCGGCACCTCCAACAGAAGCTCAGATAAAAACAAGGATCCAAGGAAACCTAAGAAATATAAATCAAATGAAGCAAAGTTTTCGAATAAGAATACAAAAGCAGGGATACAACTTACAGCTTCGATTAATGCTACTGCAACTTTTCATGGTAACCAGATAAATCAGAACCAGGAGCAAAATTTGAAACCACTAGCTTCCACTTCCTCGCCTCCTACAACCAAGGGACAAAGTAGCAATCCGCCTGTCACTAATATCCAGGTAATTTCCTTTCTTTACCTCACTCATATCTTTTTGTTGGTTATTTCTATTTCTATAAATACTAGTATTTTCTCCTCAACTCCTTTTCCACTTAACATGAACTCCTGCCCGATTTCAATCCTTAGCTGGAATTGTCAAGGCTTAGGATCTAAAGTAACAACACATCATCTTAGGCAATTAATTTATAAACATAGTCCAGATTTTCTCTTCCTCTCTGAGACCAAACAGAATAACTTGTTTGTTGCAACATCTTTCATCATACTGGTTATGACAATCTTATTATAGAACCCCCTGTAGGTCTTAGTGGTGGCCTTGCCTTAGTTTACAAAGATTCATTCCAACCTACTATAGTTCACCAGTCTCGGTCATGGATTCACATTACAGTTACTCCATCTCACTCAGATGTCAGATTATCTATGATTTTTATTTATGGAGAGCCAAATAGGAACAACAAATAAGTTTTTTGGCAGCATTTCAATACTATTTCTCAAACTAAGCTAGATACTGACTCTCCTTGCTTAGTCATTGGTGATTTAAACCTCATATTTCATCCTCATGAAAAATTAGGAGGAAATATCCCTACTTTATCTCAAATTCACCATTTGACTTCAAACCTCTTAGATTTGTAGAAGTTCCATATCAGGGATCTTCCTTTACCTGGTCTAATAATAAAAGTCCTACTGAGCTTGTTCAGTAGTTACTTGACCGTGCTTTGGTCTCTCCCACTTGGTTTGATCTTTTCCCAGAGACCCTGGTTTCAAATCTTTCGAGATTGGGATCTGATCACAATCCCATTTTGCTCACAACTCATTCTCACCAAGAGAGAAAGAAGAAACTTTTTAAATACAACCTGATTGGAACAAAGACCCTGAATGTTGCTCCCTCATTAGTGAGCACTGGTGAACACCAACTGATGACCCTGCATTTATCTTGGTACATAATAAACTCATACACTTACAGTGAGTCCTCAGCAAATGGAACAGTCATCACTACAATAAATTAGTTCATCATATCAATACAATCACAGACAAGATAGAAAAATGTAAAGACAAAGATCAATACTCTATTTGGCTCAACTCTCTAAATGCCTTACTGGATGAACATGAGTCCCACTTGTAGGGTTTTGTGTATCCTATACACTAACTAGTGTTGTAAGCGGAATCTCAAACATCTCATGTTTAACACTAGATTGCCCAGGATCGACATGCATAAACTAATCAATGAACTAGAGAGGGATAAATACCTTAACGCGTTTTTCCCTCGAACCATTCCAATCGCATGCAAAGATCGAGAGCTCCAACTGTAGCTCCTCTACTTGAGACACCGAGTGAATAGACTTGATCTCCCTTCCTTTCAGACTGCTAGGACTTACTAGAAGGTTGAGAAGAACTCTTCTTCTTGAGTAGATTGATAGAATGGGAACTTTTTCTCTATATTCCTCTCTCTCCAATAGCTGTATATTCAGAGAGAGAGAGAGCTGTATATTTTTCCTTAGAGAAAAATCCACACCTTTTCTGTTCTCAACTGACCCAATATATAGACCAACCCTAATTAGAATCTCATTCAGATTAGGTTTTCTATTTTCTGGGTCACAGAAAAGATATTTACCAAAATACCCTTTTTGGGGTATTTTGATAAACCCCTTAAGTGTGGCCGGCCAGGGCAGCCCACCATGGGCCTTATGTGGCCGGCCCACTTACTCTGGTCGGCCATCTCATGGCCGGCCCAAAGAGCCTTCCTTCTATCTTGTCCCGAATCTCCATTCGGACCCTTTCGGCCTTTCCAGTTGAATCTCATCCAACTTTAGCCAGTTCCCGTCTAGTCAATTCTCTCCGATCAAGTTACCACTCTTATGTGTAACCGGTTGTAGGATCCGGTCTATGTTAGCTGCGAATCAACTCCTTGATCCGACGATCGTAGTTGGCTTCTAGCAAAGCATTACGACCCCTAATTGGACCGGACTGGATGATCTTTACGTGTGGTCATCGTTATCCTAACTGACAAATTGATCGCATTGCCACCTTGGTCGAAGGACACTCCTTCGGAAGGACATCTCCTTCAGACCGAACGGATAAATCCTTCACCACTGGAAGAGGAAATCCAGAGATAATATCATAACCGTAGGAGACAGAAACACGAGATATTTTCACACATTAGCCTCCTCTAGAAAGAGAAATAATCACATTAAGGGTCTCAAATCAGAGAATGGAAATTGGATAGTGGACCATTCAAGAACGGATAATCTTTTAAAAACACACTTCTCTCATATTCTCACTACCACCTCCCCTACTGCAGATAACTCAATCCAATCCCTTTTCCGACCTACCATCACCAATCATTCTAATGAGCTTCTAGTAGCTATCCCAACTGCAGAAGAAATATCCTTAGTGGTCCACCACCTCAAACAAGAAAAGGCTCCTGGTCTAGATGGTTTCTCACCATCTTTCTTCCACCATAACTGGGAAGTTGTTGAACAAGATATTATCTCCATGGTTCAAGAAATTTTTCAAAACAAAATCTTACCTCCAGCAATTAACCATACTCATGTAGCTCTCATCCCTAAAACAAAAACTCCTCAAACCCCAAGTGATTTCAGACCTATTAGCCTTTGTAATACTACTTATAAGATTGTTTCAAAGATTCTGGCAAATAGACTCAAGGTTCATCTTGAAAAGATTATCAACCCTCATCAAAGTGCTTTCATCCCAAGAAGGCAAGGAACTGATAATATCATTATAGCCTCTGAGATTGTGCATTCAATGAAATCTATGAAAGGTAATCAAAAGTATATGGGTCTTAAACTTGATATGTCAAAGGCTTTTGACTGAGTTGAATGGAGCTTCCTTTTAAGCATACTCACTGCACTTGGCTTCTCAGAAGAATTTTGCTCCTTGATACATCAATGTATATCCACAACTACCCACTCTGTTTTAATTAATGGTAGCCCAGGAAGTTCTTTTCACCCATCAAGAGGTTTAAGGTAGGGAGATCCCCTCTCCCCTTATTTGTTTATTATTTGTATGGAGGCTCTTAGTAGGATGCTGCACCTAGCCCAATCAAAAGGAGATCTTCAAGGTTTTAAAGCCTCTACTTCTTCACCCATTATCACACACCTGTTATTTGCAGATGACTGTCTCTTGTTCCTCAAAATGGATATACAATCTGTCAATAACCTCCTTAGTCTCCTAAATAAGTTTGGGTTAGCGGAGCTGATTACTGAGACAGAGTTGGTATGCGAAGCAGGGCTGTGAGGCAGAGCCGGACTCCGAGACATAGCTGGAATACGGAAGCTATGCTTATGTCGGTGATTAGTGTTATCCGTGTATAATGTCGATTGTAGAGAGAGTCGGTTGTAGAGAGTCGGTGAGGCGGTGAGATTAGGGTTTAGTGACTATATAAACTAAACCTAAGGAGATATCAGTAGCACAATCTCACGAATCTCTCGTGTAAACTTGTTTGCTTATCATAGTGGAAATCATCGCGCCGTTGTCGCCGTGGAGTAGGTCTCACCAACCGAACCACGTAAATCTCTGTGTTCTGTTCTTGATTGTTCTTTACTATTCCTATTGCTTATCTTGGATTACTCGTATTGATCACATTAACCCTGATTGGCATAACATTTTGCACACCACCTTAACACATGACTTGATCAATTTACAAGTAAAGTGTTATACACAAACCACCTTATTTTTTAATTTTGGCTGAAATCTCATGGGCTAGAATCACACACTTTTTGCTCCCTGTCACTATTTCTCCTAGAGCAGAGGAGAGAACTAAACTCAGACCAAGGGATTTATTTTAGTGGAACCCTCGATCGAGGGTACCCATGGACATATACGCCTTGACCTTTTACTATTGTGATTGGTTAATTAATTCAATGAATTGAAACAGAAGCATAGGAGATGATTCTTGTTGATATTGATTCAGTTGTAAGAGAAGGATGTAGATGAAGAAGAGTCCCAAATAGAGTGGTTCTTGCCGATCACATTCACTTCAAAAAAAATCTAGAGAGAAGTGGGGTGCAGGCGGTGGTTGTGGTCTGCTAAGTAATAGTGGCAGGGACAGATCCAGGATTAAAGACTATAGAAAATAGTTGTTTGGGTCCAATAAACTATCCATAATAACAAAAAAAAACAAGTAACTCTTTTTATTAACTCAAACTTGTCAAAATATTATATGTAATGATACATAAGGTTTAAAATAATATGGGTAATTAATAATGAGGTCATTTTCTAATTTATTGGTTCATAGAATACCCTTCTACATAAAAAGTCACTTTATCTAAAAATAAAAAAAAACTCAGAAATTTCTAGGGGTTCTTCTTCTTCTTCTTCTTCTTCTTCTTCTTCTACTACTACTACTGAGTTCGTGATCGTGATCTCGCCATCATCTTCTTCGTCAATGTGATGTTCAAATGTTTTACACACGATGCAAAAACAGTGACGAAGCAAACTGATTCAAATCTACAAATATTTTTGAATAAGTGTTAGAAGTTCAAACTGATTCAGTTCTACATATTTGAGGGAGGATTATGAAGCAAACTTAGCTATAGATCTGGCGTTCCAACTCCAGTCTAGAAGAACAAATTAAATTGCAAAATATGGCAATTGCAAGATTGGGTGGTAAGCTTGTAGTTGATAATGGTAAATATATGTTACTTTCGGCAAAGTATAGAGAAGAAAGGTTATTCCATTGAGATGGGGTCCCCTGATCCTACAAGCTCCTGCTAATGGTGAATAGGGCATGCATGGTGGCATTAATGGTGGCCATCATTTACGCAGACAAAAGTTTTACCCACATATATATTTGAATTGCTTCTAGACAGAAAAATCACTATCAAAATTTCTCTGGGCTTTCATCTCATTGTTTGTGAATGAAGTTACCTCTTATTTGACCTAGACACTACCTCTTTAATTAATCCATCCTGTTTTTCTTGTCTAGTTTTAAATGTATGATGTTAAAACCTTTTTTTTCTTGTAATCATCTCTTCTTTAATGGAGGTGAAGGAGAATCTTTAGAGATAATGCTACTGGTATGCAAGTTGGGGATGGATCTACGCTCAAGATCACTGAGGATCTCTGGATTCTAGACTTACAAGGATTTAAACCCGCTGCATCGATCAGTTACCTACAAATGTGGATTGGGTCTCGGATCTCATAGATAAGGAAAACATGAGTTGGATATGGGAAGTGATTAACAGACACTTTGATGAGGAAACCACTACTGCAATTAACAATATAAATCTATCCTTGTTCACGCCTCTAGACAGATTACTTTGGGTCCCCACGTCAAATGGGGAATTCTCATCGAAATCTTTCTTCAGAGAAATTACTCCAAATCATCAAAACCCTAGAAATAGGGCATATTTCCCTTAGAAATTGTTTTGGAAAATCTCATTTGTGGAACCGAAAGTGCTTCAATTTATATGGAAACTAATAAATCAAGGGTTACAAGTGATGATGAACATGGCCAGAGGAATCAATCATATCCCTACTGAATGTGTACTTTGTCATCAGGAGTTAGAGACGATCAAACACCTTTTCTGTGATTGCACTAAATTCATTGAACTTTGGTCGTTAGCACAGGTGCATGAGCGCAAGAAAAGAAGATTGAGAAGAGTTGGTCAGAGATTTGATCGAACTTGGTGCTTCTAATCGAAAGTGAGTAAAGTTTAATTTTTACCTTATTTGGTACTTCTAGAAGGAAAGAAACTCTGCACATTTCAACGACACCAAGATCCATCTCCAAAGTTTCATAATACAAGCTCTACGGGTATCCACAACTTATGCTGAAGAATCGACCGACAATAACCTTATCTCAGATCGTCTTTGGACTCCCCCACTCCCGGATATGGTAAAGGCAAACTTCGATGGGGCTTTTGGTAAAAACGAAGCAGCAGTTGGAGTGGTTATCAGGAACAGGAATGGAGAAATCCTCCATTGAGAAGGTCGTCTTCTGAACCCTAAATGTCTGCTCCATAGTGAGGCGCGTGCTCTCCTCTTGGCCTCTTATATTGCAGTGGAGTTAGGGTTCACTAAAGTAGTGTTTGAAGGAGACTCAAGGATAATCATAAACGTGGCTTCCAACGGTGGGGATGAGGTCTTGTGGCGCATCCGAGGGACCATGATTGAGATTGAGGAACAGGTGGCATGCTTAGAACGATATGAGTTCAGATGGGTCCCACGTGAGGGCAACCCGCTAGCACACAACCAAGCCCAATTAGTGTTAAACCCTCGAGTTCCGTAGTTTTTACGTTTTACCCCCTGTCCTCGTAATGTTTGTTTTCGTGAACTTCATTGTATCCTCATTTGCCTATAGATTTTAATGAAGTTTCCATTTCCAAAAAAAAATAATAATAATAAATTAGCTCTTAGGGTAATACAGAAGAAAAGAAGGACATATGCATAGTTATGCTCTCATATACGATATTAACTAGTTCATTCTTAGAGCTTCCTGTGTAGATCGAGAGAGGGACGGAGGGATCCCTATTTCGTTTGATATGCAAAACCGAAGAGTAGAAAGGGAGATATTTTCTCTTCATTATAGGTTCTGATGAAGAAACTCTAGCTACTCAAATGTATGAAGTCATACGTTCTGTAATGGATATAATTTAAGAGTTTTTTTTCCTTATGTTGAAGTCCCTTTTTAGTTCTTGCTTTAGCAAATATATCACTTAAAGCATTTGGTCCGATCGTTTTGATAATTGACTTCTTTCCATTGGGTAGAAATAATCAGTATGTTGAAAATTTAAGCTACTTCTGACCCAAAGTACCCAAGGGTGGTTTTGAATTTCTCTCAGCGATCACAAGTTTTCTTCGGCAGAGAGAAGTTGTAGTGAATACTTGTAGGTGCAAATCGAGTTCCCAGGAGTTTGCAAACCCAATTTGCAGTTATAACTTATACAAATCAGTTTGTAAAACACGAATTCAAACTGTGTTTGCAATATTGCGAATACAAACTCAGTTTCATTATCAATTTGCAGTAAAAAATTTGCAGTCTTAATTTATAGAAAACATATTGCAAACTCAGTTCGCAGAAAAACGGTCAGGAAAAAAGAAAAAGCCTTTTTTTTTCTGAACTTTTCTTTTTGAAAAAAGGTATTGAATGTGGATCTTGTTAGAAAGCTAATGAAAAATCTTTTCTAAATATATAATTTTCATAGAAATCCGACATCTCAAGAAAAAGTTATATAGATTTAAAGTTTGAAGAAAAAAAATAAAAATTTAGTTACACAACGTGACAAAAGGGTATTTTAGACTTTGTATGTTATTTTGACTTGAATAATAATTATCAAATGTTTTTGCTTTTCTACTCATTTTCAATATTATTTTGACTTTTTTAGTTATTGTCCCTAAAGACTAAGGGGGGCTAATATAAGACGAAATCAGTTGTTTTTGTTTGACAAGTTATTTATTTTTATATTTATACTCCAATTGTAAGAAACGATTTTAGTATATAATGCGAAATAAGAGTAGCACCATTATTTAAAAACTACAGTTTTGGTTAATCTTATTTTGTTTTCGTTACTTGAGATCGTCTTCTAAATAGAGGTTTTTGAGACAACTTTTGCTAAAAGAGTCATTGTTTTTTTTGTTGTCTAATCTATTTGAATGAATTCTCTATTTCTCAAACTCAGAAAGAAGATTAAAATGTCTAATATGAAATGAGGTTTTCAATAAAAAAATAGTTAGTGTTTTTTAAATTCATAAGAGAAAAAAAATACATGCTAAACGAAAATATTATATGTTTCTAGGTGGGATTGAACCCTTGCCACTTAGGTTGTAACCCCGCGCTGCTGCCAGAAAGTTTTTTTTGTTGAAACTACCAGAAAACTTCGAAGAGTTTGCTTTTTATTCCTTTCGTTTTCTCTGAATTAACATTTTTTTGACAATCGTGGTTGTAAATGAAACCATTGTGGATAGGTCGAGGGGGGCCATGACCCTTAGCTGTAGTTTTACCTCTGAATAGTGGTCATGTGGTCGGTGACATTGACGAAATTCCAACTACTTGGGGAACAATGTGCTGTATAAAACTGAGACCTGTAAAATAATGGGAAAATGGTTTTGTGATCCCAAAAACTT
Organism: Eschscholzia californica; assembly: GCF_041429995.1. Lineage (NCBI taxonomy): Eukaryota > Viridiplantae > Streptophyta > Magnoliopsida > Ranunculales > Papaveraceae > Eschscholzia > Eschscholzia californica. The sequence goes on along the minus strand of NW_028238420.1, from coordinate 35,925,375 downwards.
ATCATAATAACAAAAAATCTAGATCTTTTCCTATTAATTAGAAGTTACAGAGATATTATAGGTAATAGTAGGTCACATTTAAAATAATTTTGATAATTACTATTTCGGTTATTTTCTAATTGTTTGAGTCCTAAAATATCATTGCCATTAGAAATCATTTTCTCTCTCAAGAAACCAAAAAAAAAAAAATTTAGGTTCTTCTTCTCGATTCATACGACCATTAAGAATGATTCTTTAAATCTTCTTTAAACATGAACAATATTGAGAGATGAAGGATGAAACGTGTTTTACTCTTCTTCTCGATTCTTCGTCTCTGATCTTTTCCTTTTTATTCTTATCTTCTTCTTCTTCGCTGATCTTCTTCATCATAACCACCATTAAACTTGATTTAAGCTCTTCTTCTTCCTCTCTCTCTCCCTCTATCTCTCTCTCTCTCTCTCTACTTCTTGTAAATAACAACTCAGGGATACTTTTGGTGTGGATCATGAATCAGATTTTGATGATGTTGATAATGATGTGCAACCAGATTTGAAACCCTAGTTTGTTTGATGATGATGAAGATGAAACTTTCAGATTTGAAGAAGAAGAAACTTCAGTTTTTTTTTTGCTCTCGATTTGCAAATCGAGTTTGAAAGATCTACAACCTGATATTACGTTCTGCAAAGCGTGCAAATCAAGATCTCAATTTACATTTGCAAATCTAGTTTGAAATTTACATTTTGAAGCCGTAGTTTGCAATTTACATTTGCAAACTCAGTTTGCAGAAAAAGCGTCATTTTTTCCTGAACTTTTTTTTTTGAAAAAAGTATTGAATGTGGATCTTGTTAGAAAGCTAATGAAAAATTCTTTTTAAATATATAAATTTCATTGAAATCCGACATCTCAAGAACTTATATAGATTTAAAGTAAAAAAAAAAACAAATTAGTTACACAAAAGGACAAAAGGGTATTTTAGTCCTCGTGTGTATTTTGGCTTGAATAATAATTAGGGAAATTTTGCGATACCCCCTCACCTCTGATGTCCAATTAGCGATACGCCGATAACCCATTCTTTTAATTGGATATTAGTGAAACACCATTTTTTACACTTAAAAATACGAAAGTAGTCCTACAGTTATTATACTTTTTTCCCTCATACGACTACGACCGACATAACTCTCTAACTTTTGTCTTTCCATAAATTTTTCTATCTAATTTGTAAGTTCGTGATCGGCATCACACTCTAATTTCGGGTTTTTCATGAATTTTTCTATCTAATTTGCAAGTTCAATTAATAATATTTCTCTTCTACCATTTTAATTTTTCGTTCAATTCATATTTCAAGTTGCATTTGTATTTTTTAAATGTATACGAGTTATAATTAATATAAAAAGCAACAGATATCAAGAGGTCTTTTTCAAATTGATTACACTTGGAAACATTAATTTTAACGTAAAACAAAGAAGAGTTAATTCCTATATGGCCCCCTACTTTGTGACCAGCTTCCTTTATGGCCCCATTTTTTTCGTAAATTCAAATATGACCCCCTATTTTCATGGAAATGTCTTAACTACCCTTCATTTAAATCTTTTTTCAAAATAAAATAAAAAAAAACAAACATAATTCCACCTCACTTCCCTCTCCACCACTTATCTCTCTCCACCTCACCTCTCTTTCCCAATCATCTTTCTCTCTCTCCAACTCACCTTTTTCTCTCTCCACCTCTCCTCTCTCTCTCTCTCCACCTCACTCTATCTCTCTCCACCTCACTCTATCTTCTCCGATGAAGGTCGCCGGCCGGAAAATTTTCCGGCCGACGACCTTCAACCTAAAAAAAATAAATTTTTTTTTTTTTATCTCTCATCTCCCTCTCTCTCTAAAAACTCCGGCGAAGGGGGTTCCCTTCGCCGGAGTACGGGTCTGTTGAAGAACAGCTTCAACAGACCAGATCGGGTCTGTTCTTCAACAGACCCGTACTCCGGCGAAGGGAACCCCCTTCGCCGGAGTTTTTAGAGAGAGAGGGAGATGAGAGATAAAAAAAAAAAAAATTTTTTTTTTAGGTTGAAGGTCGCCGGCCGGAAAATTTTCCGGCCGGCGACCTTCATTGGAGAAGATAGAGTGAGGTGGAGAGAGATAGAGTGAGGTGGTGAGAGAGAGAGAGAGAGGAGAGGTGGAGAGAGAAAAAGGTGAGTTGGAGAGAGAGAAAGATGATTGGGAAAGAGAGGTGAGGTGGAGAGAGATAAGTGGTGGAGAGGGAAGTGAGGTGGAATTATGTTTGTTTTTTTTTATTTTATTTTGAAAAAAATTTTAAAGGAAGGGTAGTTAGGACATTTCCATGAAAATAGGGGGCCATATTTGAATTTACGAAAAAAAGGGGGCTATAAAGGAAGCTGGTCACAAAGTAGGGGGCCATATAGGAATTAACTCAACAAAGAACACATTAGAAATTAATTTTTTCTTAGAATTTACGATTTTTGTTTCAAAATCCGGGAATTTGGCCAAAACTCCCTAAGAAATTAAGACTTCGGTTAAAAAGGATTCATCAAAGTTTTTTACGCTTCACCTCCCTGATGACAATTATGTAATTTTCAATTTCAGTAAAAAGACCAACCTAACTCTAGTCTGAGAAAATACCTTCCAAACACCTTGCACTGCCTTGCAAACACCTTGCACTGTCTTGCAGAGCCTTGCAAACACCTTGCACTGCCTTGCAAACACCTTGCATGGTTTTTGCAAACACCTTGGATAGCCTTGCAAACAAATTTTAGAGCCTTGCGAACACCTTGCAGAGCCTTGCAAAAACTTTGCAGAGCCTTGCGAACACCTTGCATGACTTCTGCAAATACCTTGCACAACCTTGCGAACACCTTGCAGAGCCTTGCAAAGCTTTGCAAATACCTTGCAGAGCCTTGCGAACACCTTGTAGAGCCTTGCAAACACCTTGCAATGCCATGCAAATGGTTTGCAAATAAGTTTTTAATTGATTTAACATGAAATTTGTTACAAATTATTATATTTTGTTTAATAGAATGTTGTATCGAAAACTAGCTAAAACCCCTACAAATTCATAATAGTCATTTTATAAGCTCTAGCACTATCATTTTACATTTCTTCGAAAAGCGTCCAAAGCTTTCATGAAATTCTCAATTTGAACATAAATACCAATCATTATTGTCCAAGAAAAAATATTTCTCATAGGCATTTCACCTAACAACTTTATAGCTATTTCAACCAACCTAAGTCTTGTATAACCAATTAACGTTGCATTCCAAGCAACAACATCTCTTTCAAGCATTTTATCAAACACATTGCTTGCATCAACTATACTATCACAACTTCCATATAAATCCAACAAATAAGTTTGAACATAAACATCAAAACTAACAAATTGTCATCCATCATTCATAACTCAATGAAAATAAAGCAATGAAGAAGTTGGATTATACCTTGAAACACTATCAAATTCTACTTTTATTGAAAGTATATAAAACTTTCTCTCTCTAGAATTTAGAACCAAAAACTAAATCAAACCCCTTAAAAGCCTCTTCAAACAACAAGCAAATAGATTAAATCACCAAAACCTAAAAACATCAACCTATCTTATAGCCAAAATCGATTCAAACCCCAGAAATTCTAATCGGCGTCGACAATCCAACTCGGTTCGTTCATGAGAAAAACTCAAATTCTTGATTTATTAGTTAGATTATTACTAGGTATTTCTAATTGAATGAAGGGTATTTTTGACTCTTAAAAAGTTGGTGCCTTTAAAAATGTCCTTCAAGCCCATTTTTATAACTTACTTGGGCCTAGCTAATTAAAAAGATGGGTTGTCTTTTTAACAAAAAAATACAAGAAATTGGGCCTCTGGCCCAATTTCCTGTTCAAAAAATTGTGATTTATTATTTTTAAATTTCCGATAAATGTTACGATAACGTAGAAAAAAGATGGATAAGAGAGAAAAAAAAGTATAAAAAACGACGATATGTCGACAAAACATCGAAAAGGTATAAGAGATCGAAGAAAAAAATAGACAAAACAATAAGCATAAGTGTATAAGGGTGTTTTCGTACTTCAAAGTGTGAAAAAGGTGGTTTCATTAATATCCTATTAAAAGAAGGAGTATCGCTAATTAGACATTAGTAGTGAGGGGGTATCGCTAAATTACTTCTATTAGATGGAGTATGGGTAACTTGGTGTGAATAACAAAGAAAAAGCAGTGCATATAAAATTTGCTCACACCAAATCATTTCGAGTTTCTTTTTTACTTACTAACGACCCTTAAGTTGTGTGGCCAAGGGGCATCTCCAATGTAAAACCCCAAAATATCTCACTTGTTAATTAATTAAGGCCGCGACTTTGGGGAATAAAGAAAATTCTCCGGAGAATAAATTATCGAGGGAATCCAGATTTTTTTGAAAATTCTCCGGGGAATAGATTTTTATGGGGAATAAAGAATACATTTTTTTGAAAGTTTTCCTCCGTCTCATCTGTTCTCTCTACCACTTCATCTTCTCGCCACCTCATCATCTTCTCCGGCGAGGGTCGCCGGCCAGCCAATTTTCTGGTCGGCGACCTTCAAACATAAATTTTTTTTTCTCTCTTCGCCTGAGGTCTGGTCTGTCCATAAACAGACCACCAGATCCGGTTTGTCTATGGACAGACCAGACCTCCGGTGAAGGTCTCCCTTCGCCGGAGTGTTAGAGAGAGAGAGAGAGAGAGAGAGAGAGGAAGAGAGAAAATCTTTTTGTTTTTTATGTTTGAAGGTCGCTGATGCACCCGAAAAGTTTGCACACCCAAGCGGAGGTATCAAGTAGTAAGCCGGCAAAGCCGGGATCGATCCAAGGATAGGAAGGTAATTTGGATATCGAAAGGGTCTCGTTCAAAGGTTTAAGTATCACAAACTAACTTAGACTATGGCGGAAAAGAACAAAGATAATTGGGGGTTTTAATATAAATAAGTAATAAGAGAAGAAAACAAGTAAAGCTCAACTAAATTATCTAAGTAAACGGGCGAGAGAGATTTGAGAGAAGATTCGGAGGAACAAGAGTCGGGGAACAACAAGTAAGAGAGGTGTCGAAGTCCGGGAATCCAATGTGGTAAACCTACAACTATTTACGGTCCAATCGAATATATTGATACAAACCTAGTCTCGATTCCTACGGTGGATGTTCATAAGCACTACGTATGTCCGGAGATAATACTTAGTCAAACAAACTTCCCAAACAATTAAAACCGAATCATCGAAAATGTCGTCTAGCCGTCTAACTATGTGAAGTGCATGACAAGACACATGAAATTTGGATCTAGACTACGATCGATATCGATCACTTTGCCTAATCGATTAACTATGCGAAGTACTTGGTAAGACACATGAAAAACGATCAACACAAGTAATCAAAATAAGAGAACATCAATTTATTTTCAAAACATTAAATCATCACATAGATAATCACAAATTTATCACATTTCATCTCATTAACGACACACTTGATTTAGCTAACATGGTGATAAGTAATAAATGAAAAGAAGATGATGAGAAATCCCCCTTTTTCGATGTGGTTCGAGGCTAGGTTAGTCGGAAAATTTGAGTAGTTAAGGTTCAACCGATCTCCCCTTCGCAAATTTCTGGATTTCCCCTTAACAGTGCATAATGGATCTCCCCGAGCAAAAATCAGATCTCCCCTTAGCAACCAGACTCATCTTCTTCATTTAGAACCCACCACCATTAAAGCTTCACCAAGCTTTCTCTCTCTAATCACTTTCAATCAAAAACCAAATCAAACAACATGGGTAGCTAGCCAATGGTGTGGGAAACAAAAGCCCTAAGTTTTATGACCCAAATGATGGCCGGAAAACTTAGAAAAGTCCGGCCAAAAGCATGAGAATTCCGGCCAACCCTAAGAACCATGAAATCCGACCAAGATGGAGGTTCGGCCATCTCCAACCTGCTGTCCCTAGTCGAGTCACGGCCGTCCCGAGCAAGGTAGCTGCTATCCCGTGCTCCTTTGCCAAGTCCCGAGCTGTCCAATGGCTGTCCCGTGTGCTAGCAGCTCCCGTGCTCAGCTGCTTCCTTGTTCTTCAACCGGAGCTGCTGCTGTTCGTGCACGTCCTTAGGCGTCCCGATCTGGTGCTGCTACCCGAGCTGGTGAGCAACAGGAGCTGCTCCTTGGCTGTCCCTTACCTCTGTTCAGCCGGCCCGAGCTTGGTCGGCCTAGTATTGGCCGGCCAAGCTTGGCCGGCTTCCTCCAATTCCTTCTCTCTTGTTCTCTCCTTCAAACCTTCTTGATGAAGAACCCTAAATCTCAAGAACTTTCAAACCCTAGAGCCCTCCTTTTCTCTCTCTTCCTTGGTGCTTGGTGAAGAAGATCATGAATATTGTCCCAACTTGTGTTTACACAACCCTAGACTTAGTCAAACTTGACTAAGTCTTAGGCCATTTTGACTTCGACCAAAAAGGTGCCCATAGAATCTCTATTATTCTCTTCCTTTTTGGGCTCTTGGGTTGGGCTTCTTTCTAAAGCAAGGGAGTGCCTTCATCTTGTCTCTACATTTAGAACCAATGGGGGTGCCTTCATAGAATCCTTGTTTCAAGACCGAACCTCGGCTTCTTTCATTCACAACTTCTCCGTCCGAATACCGAATCGACTTCCGTTTTCACCGTCGGACTCGTCATTGACTTCACTTGTTGTTTGACTTCTGATTTTGACCAAAATGACCAAAATACCCCTGGTGCTCTTTTCTTCCCTTTTGCCGCATAAGATGAAAATGTGATAATTCGCTCTCTTTATTCCGAATTACACGCCAAACCCGAAGTAAACTACCTAGCAATGAAAACACATAAATAATTAGAAATAAAACTCGAAAAGAACTAACTCATCAAAGTTAAGTGACCTAAATGTGGCATTTTCACGCCACATCAGTCGCCGACCGGAAAATTTGCCGGCCGGCGACCTTCGCCGGAGAAGATGATGAGGTGGTAGAGAAATGTGATGAGATGAAGGAGCCTTCTAAAATTTGTTTTATTTTGAACTCCCAAAATTAGAAGCCCCTTAGCAATAAAAAGAAACATAAAAGTCAGCCACGACCTTAATTAAATGTGTAAAGTTTCAACAAAGATTATAAATCCTAGATGGTTAAACAGAGAGTTTTAGATTTTTTTGTCTCTAATATAAATGCCTAAACTTATTTTGTTAACTTATCTAATATGATTATTTTTGTAAATAATAATAAGTTATTTCAAAGGTTCATGAAAAGATGATTTTCTTATTGGTTTAAAACAAATATTAAGATATCTCACAGAAGATATTCTTGAGATATTTCTACTTAACTAAGAGCACCTCCAATGCAAGACTCAAACTCTAAATTTTAGAGTGTCACATAATATTTTTTAGAGTTTCTCTTTTATTTTATTTTTCCAATGCAACACTTAACTTGGATCTTTAAAATGAGGTATGGGTAGTTATTTTAGAGATCCTTAAGAGGACACTCTAAGATCTCTAAGCGTCACCAAAATAGAGGATTTGCTCAGTGTCACATAAGCAAATCAATTAATTTTACACCAAAATAGAGATTTTTAGAAGAGGCGTTTATTATAAGGCCCAAAATGTTGGAGTCAAGAGAGGATCTGGCCCAGTGTGAAATAATAATGAGAAAAAAACCCACTTAGTAAAATTACCCCACTACCCACATTTATAAAAAGAAAAGACTATAGCGTCCTGGCCCAAATTTTCGAAATCTTTCCCGCCCAAAAAGAGGAAGCAGTCCCATAAAGTCAGACGCATGCCTTTTCCTCTCTCATAGCCGAACATAAACGTTTCATTTCATCTTCTCATTTTCTCTCTCTAAAAAACCAAAAACCATCTTATCTCTCACTGCAAATCGTTTTTGAGCTTTAATCTCCATCATCTCTATCAAAAATTCGTCTGAAATCTAGAGAAACTAAGGGTATCTAAAATCTTTTGTTAGGGTTCCGGTTTGAAAAAGCTTTTTTCATCGGTTCGATCTTGGTTTTGTTACTCGATTTTTAGGGTTTTGGTTTTGTTACTCGATTTTTCATCGGTTCGATCTTGAAAAAACTAGGGTATCTAAAACTTTTGTTAGGGTTTTGGTTTTGTTACTCGATTTTTAGGAGAAAAAGAAAGAGTTACTGTTGAATACACAACAATTTTATGTGGGTGTTTCTTAAGATCTTCATCATGTTCAACAAAATCAAAGATTTTGATGTGTTTTTTTGTCTTAAGATCTTCATCATGTTTCTTAAGATCTTCATCATGTTTCTTAAGATCTTCATCATGTTTTGATGTGTTTTTAACAATATAGATTTTGTTCTTCAGAAATATTTAATATGTAGAAACATTTAGGTCTTCTCAGAACACATTTGATATGTTTTAACAAATTTTGTTCATTTTGGATGGTTTGTTCTTCAGATCTACATATAAAAGATCCTGGTTTAAACATTTCTGGTTTTTGTGTTACTTTATGTTAGATTTATTCCTATTCTTTGTTTTCAAAACTTGAGGGTTTGTTTTTCAAAACCACAATACATTTGTAAACAAGTTCACATGTTGAAGATATTTTGAGTTCTGTTTCAAACATTTATGGTTTTGTTGTAGTTATTTTGGTTTTTAACCTAGACATTCAGGGGTTTGTTGGTGAATTTTGGGTTCTGTCTCAGACATTCAGGGGTTTGTTGGTGAATTTTGGGTGTTTTACTGGGTAAAAAAAATTTTGTTCTCTGTTGCATTGGACCTCTTTGTCTATACAACATTCTTATTATCTGAAACATTTGTAAATATGTTTTTTGTTGAAAGATATGTGGTTTAGACATACAAAATTGATTGTTTGCATATAGTTAAATGTTCATATCTTGTCTGTTATTGTTTGTTTGATGATTCTAATTGTACTGATATTTGGTTATTTGTCTGATGCAAGGAGACATCTGCTGCTGCTAGAGGCAGAAAAGATAAAGCAATTGCGGAAGAGAACAAGAATAAGGACCCATCAATACAGTTTAAATGTAACTTATATTTTTAGGAGCAAATCAGGTAACTAAAACAAACATTGTTATGTTTTTTCCGAGCATATACTCATATGCTCTAAACATACTAAAATATGTTTTGTTTTACCCGTAAAAATTCAGTGTACATATCCCTAAATTATGTTTATCTGATGAGTAAACTTTAACTTTGAAAACATATAATTTTTCTAAAAAACATAATTTCATTTGTTTTAAACATATCAATATGTGTTGTCTCTATACTTTGATGTGTTTATATATCTACCGGAATGCTACGGAAGAGGTAAGAGAAGTCTTGGTTGATAAAACCTGTTATTATTTGAAACATCAGTAAATATGTTTGTTGTTGAAGAAATATGTTTTCAGCAGTCAAAATGAGTTGTTTGCATATAGTTAAATGTTCATAACTTGTATGTTACTATATGTTTAATGTTTTTTAATGTAGACAATTGATTATTTGTCTGCTGCAAGGACAAATCTGTTGTTGTGCGAGGGTGAAAAAAGATCGACATTAAAGAGAAAGTCATCGTTGAAGTAGATAAGAAAAAAGGGACATCCCAATCTAACATATGTTAGAGGATTGGAGGATTAAGGTGTCATGTTGTAGATATTTTTGTGAACAATTTAACATATGTTCATCTGTATCGATATTTTGAAAAAAACAAAGTTTGGAAAATGTAAACAATAGATAAAAAATGAGCTCGTATGATCTGCTGGTGCTACTTGCAATTTCGGAAAAGCAGGAACAACTTAATCTTTGCTTGGAGCATATATATATTTGATAGATAGATTGATTTTATATTCTATATTTAGTGGAAACAACATATTTTACAGATTGATATTTTAGGGTTCTATTGAAGATTTTTAGTGTTTGGAACACTTGTTTGTTTTCTTCTTTACATTTAAGTATGATTTTTGATCATGGTTGATTTGCCTTTTACATTCATTGATATGTAATCAACATTTTTGATTATTCAGAAGTTTTTACGCTATGGTAACATCAAAGAAAATCACTAAAAATCCAACTATGACATCTGCTTCATCTAAGGCAAATCGGGTAATTTCGGAAACACTTTCTTTTTTGATGTCAATAAATTCAGATATGTTTTCATTTTGGATGAGCCAATTTCTTTTTTCATGTAAACATATTCAGATATGTTTCCATTTTGGATGAGGCTATTTATTTTTGGATGTCAATAGAGTCAGATATGTTTCCATTTGGATGAGGCTATATATTTTTGGATGTCAACATAGTCAGATATGCTTCCATTTGGATGAGGCTATTTATTTTTGTATGTCAACAAATTCAGATATGTTTCCATTTGTGTGAGCCAATTTATTTTTGGATGTAAACATATTTAGATATGTTTTGAAATACCTAAAATGTGTTACTTGCATATGAAACTTTGTCTGCATTAGCCAACATATGTCCCGTTGTGCATGAAGCATATTTTAGTATGTTCAGATAATAGGACCTATATTTTGTGAAATATTTTACTTTCTTCAGATAATAGAATCGTTTATATGTTCTTCAAGGTTAAGGAGGAGCTGGAAGCAGAGAGTGAACAAGAGACAAGATTGTTACAATTCAGTGAAAAGTTGGTTCTTCAAGTGAATATGGAAGACAATATAAAACTTGTCGAAGAAACTTAATATTTGGTGGAGCAAATTAATAGTTGCTTAGAGCATATCTAGATTTGTTTAGATAAATCTATTTCTATTTTGAAGTTGTAAATTTTCTTCATGCAAAAACTAATTTGTTCGGAATATTTGTGAGGTTGTAAATTTCCTTGGAGCATATATGAATTTGTTCAGAAATAAATAAATTATTGAGAACAAACAAAGATTTGTTCAAACAAATCTTTGAAGTGGGAAATATTTTTTATGTTATAATAATATACTCGAACACAAAACTAAATTTTAGGGAGTTCAGAAATAAAAGTTAAAACATCTAAAAATTAGGTAGAAGGCAAAATAGATAATATTCATAACAAAATATTGTGGACAATCACAAAGGATAATTTGTCTTCCATATTCACTTGAAGAACCAACTTTTCACTGCATTGTAACAATCTTGTCTCTTCTTCACTCTCTGGTTCCAACTCCTCCTTAACCTTGAAGAACATATAAACGATTTTATTATCTGAACAAAGTAAAATATTTCACAAAATATATGTCTTATTATCTGAACATATTAAAATATGCTTCATGCACAACAGGACATATGTTGGCTAATGTAGACAAAGTTTCGTATGCAAGTAACACATTTTAGGTATTTTAGAATATATCTGAATATGTTTACATCTAAAAAGAAATTGGCTCATTCAAATGGAAACATATCTGAATTTGTTGACATCCAAAAAGAAATTATTTCCGAAATTAACTAATTTGCTTTTAGCACATCAATTTCTTTCTCCAAACCTGCAAAGAAGTAAAATAAAACGTGAAATCTGAAAAACATGAAACATTAATGAAAACATACAGATGAACAAAAAAGTTTTATCAAAATGAAAGGCTTTCACTCCTCCATCAAATATTTGACCAATATGAGTAAACACAGGGCCCCAAGATTCAGATACTAGTGGTCGGTCCCTCAATGGTGCCAGATCTGGCTGTAGGTCAACCTCCATATGCAAGTGTTGTAGAAAAAATGTCTTCAAATTAATATATATTCTGAGAATACATAACTTTATGTTTCTGAAAATGCATTGGTTCGAAGACAAATCCTAACAAACAGACAAAAACAAATTTTATGCATCATGATTCAAATGTAATGTTCTTAAAAGGGAGAGTTTTTATGTGAAACACGCAGACAATATTTACTATCTATAAACACAACAATATATGCTTCCGTAAACATAAAATAATCTGAACAAAAAGATTTGTGTTAGTGGAAGTGGAAATATGTTCATGAAATATATGAAAACAGATAACATGAAATCACAACAAGGTGAAAACATGAGTATATACTTCCGAAAACAGAAAATACTCTAAACAAATGAATTTGTGTTTGTGGAAGTGAAAATATGTTTCATGAAATTTATGAAAACTGAACAGATGAAAATTATGAAAACATAAAACATATTGGGTTTTTCTTAGGACATAACTTGTTGTGTCACAAAATATGAGTGTAAAAACCAAACGAAATTTCAGATACACAAAATTTAAAGAAAACGCAGACAATATTTACTACCTATAAACACAACAATATATGCTTCCGTAAACATAAAATAATCTGAACAAAAAGATTTGTGTTAGTGGAAGTGGAAATATGTTCATGAAATATATGAAAACAGATAACATGATATCACAACAAGGTGAAAACATGAGTATATACTTCCGAAAACAGAAAATACTTTAAACAAAGGAATTTGTGTTTGTGGAAGTGAAAATATGTTCCATGAAATTTATGAAAACAGAAAACATATTGGGTTTTTCTTAGGACATACTTGTTGTGTCACAAAATATGAGTGTAAAAACCAAACGAAATTTCAGATACACAAAGTTTAAAGAGACGCAGACAATATATACTACCTATAAACACAACAATATATGCTTCCGTAAACATAAAATAATCTGAACAAAAAGATTTATGTTAGTGGAAGTGGAAATGTGTTCATGAAATATATGAAAACAGATAACATGAAATCACAACAAGGTGAAAACATGAGTATATACTTCCGAAAACAGAAAATACTCCTAACAAACTGACAAAAACAAATTTTATGCATCATGATTCAAATGTAATGTTCTTAAAAGGAAGAATTTTTATGTGAAAAACGCAGACAATATTTACTACCTATAAACACAACAATATATGCTTCTGTAAATATAAAATAATCTGAACAAAACGATATGTGTTAGTGGAAGTGGAAATATGTTCATGAAATAATATATGAAAAACAGATAACATGAAATCACAACAAGGTGAAAACATGAGTATATACTTCCGAAAATACTCTAAACAAAGGAATTTGTGCTTGTGGAAGTGACAATATGTTTCATGAAATTTATGAAAACAGAACACATGAAAATTATGAAAACAGAAAACATATTGGGTTTTTCTTAGGACATAACTTGTTGTGTCAGAAAATATGAGTGTAAAAACCAAACGAAATTTCAGATAGAAATGAAGATGAAGAACAAAGAAGGTTCAATGAACAAAACATGGTTGAACAAAACATGGTGTTGATGATAATGATAATGATGATGAAGATGAACACAAACTCTCTAAAAACTAAAGAAGGTTCATGGAACAAATCATGGTGTTGATGATAAAGATCATGAAGATGAAAAAAAAATACAGAAGAAGAAAGAAACTTTTATGTTTCGAAAAAATAAAGAAGAAAGTTTTATGATGTTTTAAGAAAACGAAAATTTACAGAAGAAGATGAAGATGAGTGTTTATGATGTTTTAAGCAAAGTGCAAAGAAAATGAAGATGAAGATGAAGATGAAGATGAGGGTTTATGTTGTTTTAAGCAAAATGCAAAGAAGATGAAGATGAGGGTTTATGATGAAGTTGAAGGGATGAAGATAAGGAAACTCTAACCTGTAAATCTTTCCGGATCCGTGTAGCTTTGTAGTTGTTAAGGAGATAGAGAGGAGAGAGAAAAATGGAAGGAAAGATTTCTTTCTCTTATGGAGGAGAGAGCAGATATAGGAGAGAGAAAATGGATGGAAAGTTTTGAGGAGGGAAAGAGAAAGTTTTGAGGAGGGAAAGAGATATAAATGGAAGGAAAAAACCCAGGCATCTTCTCTTATATATATATAAAGGGTATAATAGGGATTATTTAAAGTATGGGCTTCCTAGAGATGGGAAAAGTGACCTAGGGATCCGAAATTGGGTTGGATTGGGATTATTTTTGAAAAAATGGATTTTGCAAGTTATAATAATCTATGGTGGGCCAAATCCTAGTTATAGGGTCATTTTTTTGGACTTTTGAGTAAAAATTTCTTTTTAGAATTTCTCTTGGGTGTTGCTTGGGAGAAAGCTTTTCAATAGAGTATCTCTAAATAGCCAAATAGGACAGAAATCATTTATGGATTCATTTTTCACACTTGACACATAGAATTTTTAGAATTTTTCTTGAGTCTTGCATTGAAGATGCTCTAGTGCCACATCATTTTAGAGATATGCGTTGATTTTAGAGAATTATTCTGGAAAAAAAAATTCTAAAAGTCTCAAGTGACACGAGTCTTTTAGGTTGCGTGTTACCGTGGAAATGCTCAAAAACCAAAAGGTACTTGCTAAACTTTAATGTGGGGGTTTTGTACAATAATAAAGAATTCACATGTGAAATGATAGCTTATACCAATCTAACATCTATATAACACCCTTGCAGCAAATTAACAAGAATATTATTAATGTCAAGAAGATAAATAAAAAATTAACAAAAATATGTATAAATTTCAACAGAAAAACAAAAATATGTATAGAATGAAAGAGAGACTGAGAGGTTACCCATCTAAATGTCTAAGTGGCCTAATTTACTCTTCTGTTTACAGCAAAAATCAAATTAAGAAGGAAAAAAGAGAGTTGCCTGCATTCCTAGAATGGTTCAAATGATGCACAATGTCTAGTTTGGTATAGGTTTGTTTGAATAAAGTAATCGATATAGGCGTACACATGTATTGTTTTTTTTGTACTACTAATACTTATACAGAAATCTATAGTCGTACGTACTCCTCCAAAAGAACTCAATGATTAAGTCTATAAAGCTGCCGACAAGTGATCAAACCGACTTGAATTGGATACTAAGATGTATGTTTTTCACCGTGGAGACTAATGTTCAAATCTTGTTGCCCCGACTTGATGAGACTCAGATAAATTTTCAAAAAAATTGATATGATCCAAATAAACTACTTTCTTATATGAATTCAAGTAAAATGCTACAGTCTAAATCAATGACAAAATTTGTGACAGAAAACTGATAAGGTACCATCTTGGTCACTTTCTTCGATTGCATTTTGAAAAAAAGTCAACTAATTTAAATGAAAGATGTAGATTGTACCAAAAACAAATATTTTTTCATAAATTTTCAGAATATAACATTTCCGATTAAATTAACATTAAATTAATCCGATAAGAAACAAAGCTTCCTGTCATCGACTAAGTGCGTGGAGAAAAGGCCATTCTCTTCTCTCTAGTAAACATAAAGAGAACAAAAATAAAATAAAACTCTTATAAATTATACTGAATTTTCTTCAATGCTAATTATGAATGAATCCAATAAACACCCCAATAACAATTCTCAATTTTCAAACCCTTATAAAGGACTCATAAATAGGTCCCAATATTAGACCAATACCAAACCCAATCAATTCCACAATCAACTCTGAACTCCTCTATATAATCATCAATTTCTAAGCTAACTTAATTCACTCAACTCTAAAAACAAAACCATATTCAATCTGTCATTAGAAGTCATGGCCTCTTCTAGCATATCAATTTTTAAGCTTGCATGCATTGTAGTGCTAGCTTGCATGGTCGTCACACCATTAACGGTTAACGCTTTAACATGCGGTCAGGTTTCAACGGGTGTGGCTCCTTGTTTCAGCTATGTGCTCCAAGGTGGGCCTTTGACACCAGGTTGCTGTGTGAGTTTAAAAAATCTCTACAGTTCAGCTAAAACTACACCTGATAGAAGGGCAGGATGTGGTTGTTTGAAAAATATAGCTGCTGGGCTTCATGGGCTTAATTTGGGCCTTGTTGGTTCTCTCCCTAGTAAATGTGGTATTAACATTCCTTACAAGATCAGCCCTTCTACTGATTGTTCTAAGTAAGCTTCTTGGCTTCTAATATACTTGATTTATGTGGTTCTTTATTTTTATTTTTTTTAATTTTACTCTTTAGATCACATCGATCAAATTAGTAATTTAACATCTTAGAGTTGGTGACAGATTTGTTTTTCTGCCTTAACTAGGTAGTGTTTTTTTTTTCTTTATTACTTTTTTTCAATTCTGAATTTGATTTGTCTAGTTCCAACTTATTTGAGCCTGACTTTTTCTTTATCTGGTTTTAACCGACTCAAAATCATCTAAATTACTAATTCAAATAGGCTATATTTTTCTTGAATCAACGGTTGTTGTTGTTGTAACATGTATATCTACTAATTCAATTTTGGCATACTGGTCGTTGGTTATGTTTGCAGGGTAGTGTAACTTTTATAAGTATGGACAACTTCCTACATAAATAATGCGATGCCAATAATATGTGGAGCTTCCAATCAAAAGAATACTCCATTATCGGTTTGATTATGTACTTAGTGAAATAAAATAAGTATCAAATAAAGCCTTGGTGCTTTCATACATGAAGCAAAAAACATGGGCTGAATATTTTGTAATGTAACTGAAGTGTGAGATATTGGATTGTAACGAATAAATACATATCAATTAGTTTTAATCTATTTGAATTCTCAAATTAAATGTGTGGTATTGGACAAAGATGTACTATTACTAGTCTTTTTTTTTTTTGTTGTTGTTGAGGGTACTATTAACATAACAACTCTTTCAACAAAAAAAAAAACATCAACAACTATATTGATAGTCGCACTGGGGCCATCTCTTGTACTAAGTTCACTAACGGTTAACAAATCTATCTAATAATCCAAATTTTTTTTATCCTACACATTAATCGTATGAATTTGTTTAAGACTTTCATGTGATTTTTCTCCGAAAGATACAATGGTATCTGTGTCTCAAGTCCAAAACCTAAAAAATAAAAACTAACTTAATAACCACTCTCATTAACAACTAGGGTATATCCCGTGCCGTAGGGCAGGAACAGTTGTATTAATGAAATTTGACAAAGATTTAACGCACTGATTGTATAGATCCCACGTAGTGTTGTTCTAGTCGCTCTTCCCAAACATATAACCCGACTTTCCATATTTATTACTAGCAATAACCCATACCTACGACACGACGTATATGTTGGACGTTTTACCTGTTTAAATATAACATGTATATAATGCTTGGCTATGGCCCATGGTTCTTTCACTGTGAAACTAAGATACAAATATGACTATGAAAAAAATATGAAGATGGAACAAACATTATGGATTTCACGTTACCAATGAAGATATAACAAAATATAATGGTTCATGAAATAAACAGTTATAAATAATATAAACTTTCGTTTTTGATGTTGAGAGAATTTTGATGTTTGCAATTTATGTTTACAATGTTTAGAAAATATAAGTAGAAATATCATCATCTTCATACAAACCATTAAACAAATGTATTAGTTTTCACAAAGAAGATGTATAATTTGTAATAAGATATTGACGAAAAACACTCGGGAGTCTTTTACTAAAATTCAACTGCTAACAGTATAGATCATTTCAGGATATTTTGTAGAGCTCAGAAATATAGGCCGTGCTCTATACGCCTTTTCAGTTCCACCGCGTCAAGATGAAAAGATCAATTAAATATTCATATTTACTAAATTGATGGAGAAGTTGATTGGTTTATGTGGAGAGATATTTAATAAGAGAGGACGATGAGATGAATTTCATCTAATAAGCACGGAAGACATTTGTTTTGCCATAGTCAGAGTAGAAAATCATCATCATACAAACAGCTAAACAAATGTAGTAGTTTTCACACAAAAATATGTAATTTGTAATAAGATATTGATAAAAAAATTCAGGAGTCTTCTAATAAAATTCAACTGCCGCAATATAAATCATTTTGGAGTTTTTGTAGAGCTCAGAAATATGGATTTTGCTTTATACGTCTTTCAGTTCCACCAAGGTGAAGATGAAAAGATCAGTTAAACATTCTTACTGCTAAATTGATGGTGAAGTGACTGGTTTATGTGGAGAGAGATTTAATGAGAGAGGGGGATGAGACGAATTTTATCATAATAAGCATGGAAGACATTTATTTTGTCCATTTTGTCCTAGTCAACAAACCAAATTATGTTTTGTTATATAGATTAGTTATAACTCTTCCCCCAGGACACGAACAATTGTGTCTGGAAAATTACAAAAGGTTAATGGTTTTGGTCGATAAATATGAATAAGAAATACATCACAATTACAAACAACAATAAACAAAAAGACATTAGCAAAAATAAATTATAAACAAGTCAATAGTTTAATAAGAAAAAAAAAAATTGAAATTAATTATATGTGTTGAAAAGTACATAAAAGATTCCTATATATAAGTTTTCAAGCCGTTTAAAGGAAGAACAAATTAATTTTACTTTTATAAGAGGTAATTCAATTTGATCAAAAGAATCAATGAAAGATAAGTTGTTGGTGAAATTTAAAGAAGAAAATCAAGAGAAAATGTATAACAAAGAAAACATTATTAAAGAATTAACGACAAAGTGAGAATTTTGTCCCTACGATTTACAAAATTCGAAAAGTCTAGGTAAAAGATCGTAAGACTGCGACCTAATTGACTTTTATTCATCTAAAACAATGAAAGTAAAAAAAATATTCAAATCGTAATCTCATAAAAAATAAATAAAATAAAAATAACAATTCACTCTCCAAAAGAGATGTTCTTTTAATTATAGTAGAAACGATACAAAAGATTGAAAATCAAAACTTCAAAAAAACGATTCTACACTTCAGAAAGAAGAACAGAAAAAACAAAAATAACCTAGTTCGATAAAGAAAGTGAAGGATGTATAGAGAGAGACATTTGTATTTACAATCAAATATTTCACTAAACTTTAAGAAAATAAACAACATCAAGTTATTCATACATTACTAATTACACAATAACAAAATTAAGAAAAACATATACTAATTGAACTAAAAAACTATCCATTTAAAAAAAATATATTGAACAATTTTGTTGTCGACATAAATTTCTACTACTAACAAATGAGAAATGTCTTTGAACAAAAGAACAAATTAGAAATATAGTAGGAGGGGGAGGGGGGAAGAGGTGTAAGAAAGAAAGATTGTGGGATGAAAGTATATATATGGAGAGGGGAATGGATAAAATCCATTAATCTTCTTCTTTTATAACTGAAAAAGTATTGACTTTTGAGAAGCTTTGGAAATAAAGAGATTATGAGACAGAAATCAAGGGTTATGATTTAAAGAAATTCTAGGGGTTAAGATCTAACGGTTACACTTTCATAACTTAAAAATAATTAATGTTTAAAAAGTTAATTGAGATAATAGATTGTGAATGGTTATATAGATAATAAAAATTAAATTATCAATAATTTTATGATGGATGTTATAATTTGAGGATAAAATTCAATGGTTGGGATTTAACGATGGAGACTTGGACGGTCAAAATTTATCATAAGTTTGTATAATAGATTTGGTGAGTGGGTAAGAAAATTCATTTTCTTAGGTAGGTATGGATCCAAAGAGTAAAATTAGAGAAAATTCGGAATTAACGGTTGGATCTGTCTTTTGATTTGTCCCAGTCAACACAAAACATTGTGTTTTATATAATAGACTAGGTATAGCATGTGCCTTTTCGGCACGGAGAAACTCATTAGATGCATTATGTAATTAGCAACTTTAAAGGTCTAGTGCAATATGTTGGAATTCTTATATTCCATTTGTTCATGATGGTCTGTCATGCTTCATATATATGTACCACAGACAATTTTCAAGTCCTAAATTTAAAATTCTTTTGTATAGTTCTAGATTTGTGCATCATTCTATTTCTTGCTTCAAATTTCATACAAAAAAAAACTTCCACATTAGTTGTTAGTACTAATTTTGAGCTAAATAAAATTTGAGGAAACAAATAGTAAGGACAATTGAAATATTTCTCTCTCTCAATAAAATAACTAATTTAAGAAAAAAATGAAACAAAAGAAATTGGAAGGTTAAGAAAATTGAAATCTCTCTAGATTCGTTTAAAATCTCGCTCTCTGGTTTGGGAAGAGTGCCCAGATCAATACCACGGGGCGCTTATAGAAGAACCTGTTTTTAAAGAACTGTTTCTTTTAAAACAAAAGAAATTGCAAGGGTTTAAAAAGAAATTGTTAGTTGACATTCTAAATATATATATATATATATATATATATATATATATATATACACACAGGGAGAGGGAGAAAGAGATTTTAATAAGAAACTAGGCATAACCCGTGCCTACGGCACGGGCGTGTTCGTTGAGTTCTTCACGCGCATGCATTTTGGTTATATAGGTTGTGCTTCTCTCACATCAAAACTCGGGATAGCACTTTGAGAAGTCAAAAATAAGAAATGATACATCAACACTTTCACATTCTCTACATGAAATATATATAAAAGTGTATTGATTGATCAAGCTGTAAGAGGCAGTTTCTAAAAATTGAAGAGGAGGTTTAAGAGGCAGCAATAGGCAGTTTCCAAATTGGGATGGTTTCCAATTTTTTGGCTCAATAGGCAGTTTCCAATTTTTTGGCTTATAATATATATAAATAGGGGTTGAGTGCTTTGTAATCAACACACCAACCCCTATTTATATATATTATAAATAGAAGACGATCTACTACTGGTTATGTATTTAGGGTACATGGTGCTCCAGTTAGTTGGCGATCGATGTTACAATTTACAGTTGCGTTATCTACCACGGATGCCGAGTATATGGCTATGGCCGAGGGTGTGAAGGATGCATTGTGGTTGTGGGGTCTTCTGGATGATCTAGGGATTAAGCAGGAGTGCGTGGATGTATGGTGTGATAGTCAAAGTGCGATCCACTTGGCGAAGAATCAGGTTCATCATTCTCGCATTAAGCATATCGATGTCAGGTATCACTTTGTACGAGATGTCATAGAGGAAGGTGATGTTTCTCTTATGAAGGTACACACAGATGAGAATCCCGCGGACATGTTGACTAAAGTGGTGACGTGTAGCAAGTTTCAGCATTGCCTGGAATTGCTACAAATCGGCTCGTGTTAAGTTGCCCGAAAGGGCGTAATGGCGACAAGGTAATCTCTATGTGAAGGGTTGGTAGAACTACGGTAGGCTTGATCCTGTAAAAGGGTACGTAGGCAACCATGGTCATATGGTGCAGTCGGATGAAGTTGCAAGAAGCAGATATATCTTACAAGGAGTATCCTGGTGTTCGTCCAAAATTTGAAGTATATCAAATTGTGTACGAGGTGGAGAATTGTAAGAGGCAGTTTCTAAAAATTGAAGAGGAGGTTTAAGAGGCAGCAATAGGCAGTTTCCAAATTGGGATGGTTTCCAATTTTTTGGCTCAATAGGCAGTTTCCAATTTTTTGGCTTATAATATATATAAATAGGGGTTGAGTGCTTTGTAATCAACACACCAACACAAGCAACAACAACTCTTCTTTAGAGAGAGCTAAAGAGAGAGAGCAAGTGAGAGAGAAATTTTTTGTTCATAGTTTTGAGCGGTGTTAAATTTCTCGGTCGTCGAAGATTTAGTATAGAGGTTAATTTCTATACGGTACCATCTTGGGACGAACTTGCGGGTTGTGTGAGTCGTCTTCATCTATCCTTCAATAAAGATTTCTTGTTCGCCCGAGGACGTAGGCTTTAAAGCCGAACCTCGTTAATTTTGTTCGCATATTTAGATTTTGACTTAGCTTTTCGATTAATCTTCATAATCGGATCAATTTCTAGGATAGGTTCGATAGCTTCCGCGACTTTCAGTTTCAACACAAGCAAATATCCTTCCAAAATACAGTTCTAAACACCAAATCTTAATTGAACAAATAAAGGGGAAAAAATTACAAATTCTTTTTCTTTTGTTCAAAACCAATCAATCAAAATATGTACAAGGCACTACAGATAGAATATCTGAACGGAAATCATTTACAACCAAAACCCTATATCAATTAAAAAGGGACTTTGGCTTTTCCTAATGCAACAGAGAGAAATTGGGAGCTATTTTTTTTCTCTGGAGGTGTGTCTCCTTTAGCCATGACAAAGAAGCATTTCAAAAGAGCATCCTAATGCAACAGAGAGAAATTGGGAGCTATTTTTTTTCTCTGGAGGTGTGTCTCCTTTAGCCATGACAAAGAAGCATTTCAAAAGAGCATACATTTTTATTCCGCCGTAATGAAATGAAATAATTAATGACAAAAACTCCAAAGATCACAACGAAAAAACATAAATGTATCATCTTGAAATAAAATATTAGATCGTCCCCAAAAGATTATTTATTAAACGAAACAACTCCGTAGAATAAGTACAATGAAGATCCCCACCTTCAAATTTTAAACATATAGTGAACAAGCAATACAGAGAGGAAGCAGGAAAAGATACTAAGATAAGAAAGTTTGTTTCATCTCCTCCATCGACAATGCTGCTAAAATCTAGATAACCAAACACATGAGAAATACATTTCATAGACTTCGAGACAATAACAATTAACACAAAATTAACAAAGAAACATTGTCTTAGAAACTTATTACATGAAAGCTATATAATTTGAATCCTTAGTTCATCTCACATTCAAACACTAAAAAGACAAAATAATCTTACACATCACTTAAAAAAAAAACCATGGGATCAATTATAGAAACACATAAAATTTTCGAAACCATGATAGGTAATTCGGGTTATGGGAGAAATAAGCAAATAAACAATCGTTTAACAAGAAACCAGAAAGCAAGAGGATGTGATTCATCTGAAACAGTTCAGGGACAATGAAGTGTCATTACATGGCAAGTGTTACGTCGTTGAAAAAAAGTTAGATTATTAAATCTTATATAAAATAATGATGAATGTTGGGAATATTTGAGAAGTTAAAGGTTAAAACAGAAAGCAAGCAAAACTTGACAATTTCATTTATGTTCTCGATAACTTATTGTTTCCTACTTTCAAATTTTTATCTGCAAATAATAGTTATAGTTAGGTTTGGAAAAGCGTAAAGAGTACATGAAGAACATAACAGTTAAACATATGAAAGTATTAACTATAGAATCCCCAAAGCAAAAAAAGAACAAATTTTTTTAAAAGAATAAAAACATAGCCATTAACCGTAAGACATTAGCTAAGTTGGTATAAATCCTTACAAAGGTAGCAGCCCTGCAAAAGAAGAATAAGAAATAGAAAACAAAAGCTGACCTTTATGGCTTTATGTTCAGTTTCAATCGTAAGAAAACTGCGGGTTTGAAGAAAATCGAGAGAGCAATATCAACCGTTCAAAGAAGAGCAACTTCAGTTATTTGGATCGAAAAAGAAGCCCTAACTCGTAAAAGAAAAACTACTACTACACTCAACAATTATGTGCAGCGACATGAAACACGGATCGAAGCGAATTTTATACAGAGGCAAGGAACACATATGGAGGGATCACCACAACCTCTGCATAATATTAACATTAGTAACCACATTATATAACCTCAATTGATTATAAGGTACGGGTCACACTATTTGATAAGAAAATTAGACAGTGACACCCATTTCAAGAAAAATCCGGTGACCACCTTGAAAAAACCCTATCGCGCTTTACGTAAATAATAGAGCATGTTCAAGAACATAAAAATTGATATTAACCTAATTGATAAGTGAATGAAAATGAAGTCGTTATCAACTATTTATTTCTTTTGCTCTTGATGCCAAATGAAGGGGACTTTCTCACAAACATCTCCTTTTGCAAAAAACCACATACCTCTCTGTTTACATCCTCTCTACCTCTTTCCTCTCCTTGTACCAAATAAATCTGTAAAGAGTGAAGACGAAATAAACTCAAATTGCGTAAATAAGTGGCAATGACAGATAACATAGAACAAAAGAAGAGTAAGGAAAGGAGAAGAGTTATAATCAATTTAGGGCTGCAACATCTTAGAAGTATTGGCAAACTATATTTAAAATATTACCAAGTATATATTAAAACCCATTTGGTAAACCAAGTGAAGATAATCTAGGATAAACAAGTTTGGAATCTTTATATTAAGACAAACGTGACGAACAAACGATTGAATTATCATGCCTATTAAGTAGCCTTCTTTTGTGAAAAATTAATTTTTTTTGGAAGGTACAATTGTATCTAAGGTTGCAATTACACGGTGAAAATTCAAGAACTGAAAAAAGAAGGAAAATTACATATGAATTACAAGAAAATAATCCAACTTATGAAAAACTTAAACAACAAAGAGATGGATTTTGATCACAAGAAAATAATCCAACTAATAACCAAAAGTAATATGATTCATGGTTTATTCTACAAAACAAGTAAGTGCTAATAACTTCACCTTGAACTTGATAGCTTCATACCTCCCATCAACAACTCCTGTATAGATATAAAAGCTATAATAAAACACAAGAAACCTAGAGAACACATTAGCTTTTCTAGATATTACTAAACCAATTCTTTTAGGAAGAGCAGACGATCCTTACATTGTAATTAAGCTTCTTGGGTTCTTCTAACAATTTGAAAAAAGTTGGAGAAAATTCATATTTTGTGATAGGCGAAGAAGATCCATATGATTTTGCTGAAACATTAGACTGAGGCCATCAAAACTTTGCGACTCATCTTCTCTGTGGGATCTCACTGATTTATCTCCAAAAGATGCAAGTTGTAGAATCACATATTCTCACCAGGTTGGTTACAACCATTTGATTGAAGTTGGTGACTGAGTATGGTTTAAACCCTAGAACAGGAAAAAATTGAGATGGGAGAAAGCGAGAATGTTGCCGTCTGATAAAAAGATAGAGATAAGAAGAAAATAATGGAGGAGAGGAAGCAGTGCGACAGGGAAAGGGGGAGGTTGTTGGAATTTGGAAATTTGCAAATTCAATGAGTAAAGGCAGCACATGAGAGAGGAAGAATTTGGCCGGTTCATTTGATTGAAGGAGAGAGAGAGACACGAGATTCGGTGGGCCGTTTGATTTATGTAAAGGGTCCAGATTCATTCCACCGTATATGCCTATGTGGCTCTGTGGCTGTCATTTATGTTGTCCCAGATGGCAATTTTATTCTTTTTGGTCCTACTCAGCTTGTCCTAGTCACAACTTTTGTGTTTTGTTATATAGACTAGAGTATAGCCCGTGCCTCCGGCACGGCGAAATCTGTCGAACACACTATCTATGTGAATATTACTATTAAAGTATCCTAGGTAATCCAACTCGACAGACTCAAAACACATTAACATTAAAGGCCATACAATGTGAATATTATGTAAACAAAACATTATCAAGATGCAGAGGAACAGGTGTAGAGAGACAAAAGTGCCGACTTTTTGTAAGGGTAGTACAATGTTAAAAATAATAGAACAAAAGAAGAATTAAAGTTTACCAAAGGTTCCAGAAATAAAAAATAAGACATCTACTGTAAGGGTTGTTACAAATTCGAGGTAGTTCTGGGTCATATTTTGTCGAATTCATGAGTTACTATGTGTATATTGCACAATATTATGACCACACAACGGTCAGTTTAAGGATAGGACCAAATGAATTAATGTATAGTAACCTAAAAAAGCTTTCCTGTTATGTTGGTTCAGACTTTGTCTTCACGATCACCTTCTCCTTCTCTTCACCGTGCCGCACAATGTTAAAAATAATAGAACAAAAGTAGAATTAAAGTTTACCAAAAGGTTCCAGAAATAGAAAATATGACATCTACTGTAAGGGTTGTTACAACTTCGAGGTAGTTCTGGGTCATATTTTGTCGAATTCATGAGTTACTATGTGTATATTGCACAATATTATGACCACACAACGATCAGTTTAAGGATAGGACCAAATGAATTATTGTATAGTAACCTAAAAAAAACTTTCTTGTTATGTTGGTTCAGACTTTGTCTTCACGATCACCTTCTCCTTCTCTTCACCGTTTTTGGTTTTCGAATTTGTATCATTATGTGTCGGCATAGTTCTCACATTGTCTTCTTTGGAGAGCTTGAAGTGTATTGTGATTTTTCATGACTTATCTGAACCTCAACTTCTTTTTATCATTTAGACCTAGGAGATCATTTACAACCTTCACAATTTTGAAAATTATCAATAACAGAAACCGAAACGAACTACATCAATTTTGAAAACAAAGTTACCTTTAAACCGTTAAATAAGCTTATGATCATTGAGAAATACTAACCTTTCTCGACGGGCCCTGAATTCCTGAAATTGAACCCACAATATGAAGGAAAATGATGACGCAAATTTTAAATTGTTTATGATATAGTGGTTTTTAGTGAGCGAGAGGAAATGTGTCCGGGAAGAAAACAGGAAAGTAGTGTGGAGAAGTGAAAGGAGGCTATAGGTGCTAGTGTGCCCACCTAATAGATATTTGCGGAATCTAACTGTTTGTACCAATCCTGATGTGGGTCTTCAAGAGATTCGCCCTCTAGATAGATATTTCCACTCATATTCTATATGTCCCCAACCAAACCTGTATTCTCGAAAGCACCTACCAAGGATAACTGATAAAAAACCAATGATGGGTTTAGGAAAAAGGGAGAACATAAAAACTTTTCTAGGTCAATATATATATATGCATATATAGGTTGCACAAATAAGTATCAAAAAAGCTATACGGAGGTCTAAGATACGAAATTCATCCTAATCAGTAATCACTGAAGCTAATGCATCATCTTTTAGATTTAAAGATAGAAATAATTTCACTAAGCACATTGCAAAAACAATATTAGGAAAGTGTATCATAGATGTTAGAAGTTACTCACTGCTAAGAACTTGGATTCTCATGTTTATGAAAGAGTTGAATCCAACTCCTGCACAAGAAGGCATAGAATAATTAAAGAGTTATAAAGTTGTCATTGAAGTCTCAATCTTTCATACTCCCTCCGTCTCACAATGATAGTCCATTATCGAAACTCACCCGATTTATTTTCGTTTTGTGTGTTCCCATATTGTCCTCATTAAAAAAGAGTGCTAGCATTTATTGTAATTCAATCTAGTGAATTTTATTGGACAAAACTAGTGCATGCACTATCTTTCCTAATAAATGCACTTGATGTTGATAGAATTAAGGAGGGGTATATTTGCCAAAATATTGGATATTATAGGTTATATATAGTATGGGACTTTCATTGTGAGACAACCCAAAAAGGAATAATGGACTTTCATTGTGAGACGGAGGGAGTATTTGTTTTCTCAAATAGGTGATAATAACTGAGAAATCGAGGGCAATCAGGTATATGATAACAAAAGAAATGGTACCACTACATAAGTAAAAAAAACTCAAAAGTTTCCACTACCAATTGAGACCATGAAATTGTACACCTCCACTCTCTCAACTAAAAACTTTTCATGGTTAGGCGTATTTTTCATGGGGTATGTAAACATAAAATATATCGTTATCCAGTAATCTATTGCGTTCCAATTTGTACAGAACTTAATGATTCAAAATCTAAAAAGGCTAAAACTATGTGAGAAGACCTAAATTAATTAGAAACATTGATTTAGATTGTAATCTAAATCGATTTCGATTTAAACATCAAATAAACCTCAACTTTACAATACCCGGCGTCACCTTGATTCATATGTACCCTGAAATCAAAAGAAAGGAGAGTGAAATTGTAAGTTGAATCAGAACCCTAACTAAATGATCCATAGAGATGGGATTTACCTTCAAATAAATGATGTGAAGTTGTTCTCGACCGAGACTGAGTAATTACAAAACTGCACAATTAACAACAAAAGTATATGCAACTTCATTTTTGCTTTTAATGGCCTCTTTCAACAACCCATAATACACTACTAACTTAACACAAAAATTCTACAAAAAAATCTACAAGCTTCAGGAAGATTTAGCACAAATTTAGATCTATGGTTTAGAAATACATTAGTAAAATTCTACTATAACTCATCCTTATTCATTAGTAAACCAAATACATTACAATTGAAAATTTGAAGAGGAAAGAGGGTTTAGAGAAGAATCTAATTACTTCCCTTTACAGAAGTATTTTCAACCCAAAATTGAATAGCTTGTATATTACTCCCCCTTCAATCATGAAAATGGATTCAAACCCGATGGAAATCAAATTACAGAAAATTTATAATAGTAACAAACCTGTATAATTTGTTCTTAGTGGAAGAGATATTTCTACCTGCATAAAACAAAAACTTAATTCAAAAAATTAATCTTCGGTTGTTTATGAATTTGGACCACATAAGAGGGGGATAATAACGAATAAAGAAATAAAGTCTAGAGAAGAGAGCGTTGAAACTAACCGAAGACGGCGGTACTGAGAGTTGGCATCCATTTACACCAGAGAAAAAAAAATAAATTAGGAGTTGGGTTAGGGTTTCTACTTCTTCCACTTTGAAAAATTTCCAAACTATCACTTATACTTTTAGAGAGAGAGAGAGGAAGAGGGGTATATTTCATTAAGCTGACTTCGAGAATTTCTGCGTGAATCTTCTACTTCGGTTATTTCTTCTGCCATGAAGATTTGGGGATGAAGAAGATTTCAAGATTTCGGTTTTGATATTGATAAGGAAAGGATTTTATGTTTTTAAGTTTGTAACGTTTGGGCTGGAGAGATAAACGAAGAGACGCAGAGACCAACGCACGAAGAGAGAGGGAGACGAATGAAACAACGTGGGAAAGCTTATCATCCGACGGATCACATAACGAATGTTAACCGTATCTCCGTATCTGACGGCCCAGACCAAGAGTTTTATTTACTTTCTTTCTTTGAGTGGGTGAATGCATTTTTTTTTTGTCAAGGTAAGTAACGGATCTAAAGGCCAAGATTTCAGAAAAAAACTCAACAAACGGCTGGATTTATCTATTGATTTGTCCTAGTCAGCATTTTCCAACCTGTTTTATTATATAGATATTATAAATCTAAATACTTTGATGATTGAATGTTTACTACTCTCTGCGAATCTGTCTTCTCTAAACTCGTCAACGACTTGATTGACAGAGGTAAAAGAAAATGCTATAATTAAGCGTGGGTATTAAAATTATTCAAATTGATCCCTTGTAAGGACCACATTATACAAAATTACATAAGCTTATAGATGAACTTATAGCAGAAACCTTTTCAATAGGGATAAAACTAAAATTACAAATACATATAACTAACTTATAAAATTAATAGTTAGATGATACTAATCACAAATGAAATACTAGATGGATGTTAAGAAGTAAGTTTAGAAACTGAGCTACACTTTTTGATAAAAACTGTTTAGCCCTTTTCAACTGTACTAAAATCTAACATTCATTTTGCAGAATAAAAATGAGAAAAAACTAAAGAAGTTGAAAAGTTATTAACCAAAAGATACATTACCGAGATTGAAAATCTTGGAAATCCTGCACACTGGAGCTGCTCATAAAATCTAGAAAAAAGCGCAACATTTCACTATTTTTCAAAACTGAATACCTCAATTTATCGAACACCTCGGCTGCAGAGAAAAGAACATAACATGATTAAAAAGAGCAAATATTTCACCCATCTAATAGTTTGAGTTTCTTAATAGGTACATTTCAAGAAACAAAAATACAAAAAGAAAAAAAAACTCAGATTGTATAGGTTGGTGTTACCTGTAGAATTTGAAAACAAATCAGTTTGGTTATTAAAAACCTAATAATAGATATTCTGCAATTGAAATAAAAAGAAATTCATTATTTTCTCCATTAATGGTGTGAAAACTGATGGGAAGACGGAATGGTATTGACTTTTGATTCATGATAATCCCTTCATTATTCTTTTAATTATACTCAAATCATTTTAAAGGGTAATTAATTCATGAATGAAATGTTCAATTTTTTTGAAATAATAGAATGTGTTAATGAGAGATATAAATGGAATGTTTAATGAGAAATTAAAGATTGTAATAGATTATAGTTTAATGGCCAAGATTCAATCTAACCAATCTGATACAAAATAGACGGCCAGATTTATCTCTAAGTTCGTCTTTGGGTCTGTCTCTAGGTTTGTCCTAGTCAGAATCTCTTCCAAATACATTTTTTTTCTTTCATAAGTTAGACCTTTATAAGTTTATAACTTGCTTTTATTATCTAATAAAGAAAGTAGAGTCTAAAGATGATAAGATTCTATTTTCTGACCCATAACAATGGTTAAAGTGCCCAAAAGGAGAAATACTTCTTTTTTCGACTTTTAAACTTAAAATGAGACGAAGAAACCACTATTATCCCATTTCAAACTTTGCCATCAACAACCATGACAAAAGCTTAGATATTGAGGTTATGGAGGTTATTGTTCAAGAGCAAAGTTATTTATATTGCAATCTATATAATAAGGGAGGAGGGTGTCTTTCTCCCTCAGACAAACATGAGAAGACGGAATGGTATTGACTTTTGATTCGTGAAATTCCCCTGGGAAACATATTGTAACACCCCTATTTTCTTATTTATATCAAATTAGGTGGAAATAACAAAATTCCAAGTCAATTTAGGCCTAACATGAAGAGTAAGTTAGTGGGATGGAGTATCATAAAATAGAAGTGGGTTAGAAGGAAAAAAAATAGGGTTGCTTGAGGTGATTATATAAAAACGGTGTAGAGCTTTTTTGTAGATCTAGAACAAAACTTAGAGAGAGAAAGAGAGATGGTATTCTTTGGAGAAGATTTTGATGAACAAATTGAAGAAATCTATGTATTGTTTATGATATAGTTTGTATATCTTCTTAATCTTCAACAAGCCACTCCTTAGTGAAGGAAGAATGAATAAAGAAGAAAAGAGGTAGAGATGAAGTTCTCTAGAGAGAGAAAGAGACATGATTGTGGTCTTGATGTCATCTAAGGCAAAAAGAGGTAGATTTCCTATCTCCTAATTCTTTTGTAGGCTTTTTCAATTTATTCCATGATAGTTTTAGTATTGTTAATCACATAAGTTCTATAAAGAATGATTGAATGATCTAGATACTAGTTTTATCTTGAATTCCATAAAACTTCTATAGAGGATAATATTTCGGTGTAGATTAAAATTAAATCTGGTATTGATTGATAATTAATCTCGGTGTGTATCTTATATGGTTGGAAAGGTCTGTTTGTCTACTTTCTAGTGGTTCAAACGGTGAGTTAATTGGAGTTCCGAGTGAGGAGTTATAATAGTTTTCGTACGAGGTGGCAGAACAGTCCCTACTGTATTTCGGTCTAGATTAAAATTAAATCTGGTATTGATTGATAATGAATCTCGGTGTGTCTCTTGTATGGTTGGAAAGGTTTGTTTGTCTACTTTATAGTGGTTCAAACGGTGCATTAATTGGAGTTCTGAGTGAGGAGTTATAATAGTTTTCGTACTAGGTGTCGAGACAGTCTCCAATGGACGAATTTATTGAGATAATTCACATGGTTTATGTTCTTTAGGCAATGTATCTTCTAGGTAGATACCTTCTAGTGGTGAGTCTATGATTGTCAACTATTATTGTTATTTGCTTGTTTGACGTTGTGATCCACGCGAGGATCTACTGTGCGCATCATCCCTTCTAACTTGTCATGTGTTGTTGACTTGAATTGTTTGGTGAACTTGTTTGTCATTCTTGATAAGGGTTAATGTTTGTTGTGTATTGGTTTGAGATACCTGAACAAGGGTTTGATGATTGTGTCTTTTGACATAATATGTTTGTCGACGTATATGTCAAGTTTGGTGCTATAAAGGTTTACCTTAGTTAAATGCATGATATTTTATATCTGCTGGAAAAAGGAGGAAAGATTGTTGTATTATCAAGGTTAGTATTAGATTACAATACGAGAACCTGAAAACCTAATAATTAATCAAAGGACATAAATTATTAGTTTCGAGAGGAATTGGATAAATCTGATATATTATGTTAGTATTCACCGTTAAATTTCAGATAATACCAATAATGAATATGAATGTAATGCTTCCTTGATTGGGGATTGAGTTTGCCTACCCGAGACTTAGGTTTGAGGAAATCTACTGCAGCTGGATTTTAACCTAGCTATTTTGTTTTTCAGGTATTGATTGTGCACTCATGATAGGTGTTGCTCGTGGATCCAGTTTGAAGGTCTCAAATCTTCGATTTTAAGGCGGTTAGCTTGAGATTTGGAATTTGGGGCGCTACGCATATACATACTAAAACAACTACTCCCTCTGTCCCAAATTAAGAGTCCACTATTCCTTTTTTGGATGTCCCAAATTAAGAGTCTCATTCCTTTTTTATCACATAAAATCCCTTACTTTTCCATAAATACCCTTTCTTATATGTTTCTAATATGTGGTGCATTAATTAAGTTAATTAAGACATTTGATTATTTCCAATACAAAAATTTGTTTTCCAATGAACAAATCCACTCTTTTTAGATTAACCAAGTGAGAAATTAATATGGTTACATGTAATTCTAGAATAAAAATTGTAATCTTTGAATTAGTTCAAGAAAAATTATCAAATAAATAAGGGTAAACATGGAAGAAGAGAAAATGTGAAAATAAGTTGGATTCCCAATATGGGACTCTTAATTTGGGACGGAGGGAGTATAAATTAAAATCATCGAACAAGGGGACATTTGATCTACCCTCAGAAATTCGATTGCACCAGTGAAGATTGTGGTGGTGCCGTGGTGGTGGTGGCCGGAGGTAGCCATGAATATAGTCAGAACATCAGATTTTGACCCCTTTAACAAAAAAAAAAAAAAAAAGAACATCAGATTTTGACAGAAAAAAAAAAAAAGAAAACAAATTAATTTTTGGTTCAAGATTAAGTTGTCTTCCCAATTGAAATCAAGTGTGATTGACCAAAGTCGGCCTATTCTCTTGACCAATCATCAGATAAGAAACATGGACCCACAAATTCACTACAAAATAAGCTCGTCTATAGTTTAGTTTCCTCACATTAGTATACGGAAAGAAACATAAACAATAAAAAAAAAAAACTAAAGCTCAACTCATGTTGTTTAGGATCACAACCACTCCAATGTCATTGGACTCATTTCTTGTCTCCGGTGATTGGACTCCGGCATCGACAGAAGCCACTGCTACTGCGGGTTCTAATAACGAATGTCGGCAATTTGGACACGACGAGTGTGATAGAAGCCATGTATCAATACATCTAACATGAAACCCATGGTTACATTTTGGTAATACCCTTAACTTCTCACCTTCTACAAATTCACCTAAACAAATTGGACAGTCCGTCGTCGGAATAACATTCTCTACTGACCCATACACCGTCACTGGCATTTGGCGCAAAGCTCGTTTTTTCATCCCCGTATCACCAGACCGTCGTCCCACCGCCTCCTCGTCGTTTCGTCTACCAACAAATCCACGACGACATCTTAAGGCACAACGTATAATTGAGTTTAATCCAAGAGTGAAAATCAATGCACAAAGTAGTGCTGCAAGTATAATCACCATGTTTGTATCAAAGTTTGCTTCCCTTCTTGGTATTCCGGTAACAGTCTTCGTCGGAGAACCCGCCGGAGCTCTGTCAAAAGGACGGCGAAATGGGTAACTGTAAGGAGACACCATTTTTGCTTAAAGTACAACTTCTTGGTTTGACCACAAAACCTGAAAATTTTCTACCCTTAACTGATTTATGAAGCTAGTTTTAGACAAAATCTCGAAAAAATCGAACTACGAAAGAGATTAAAAGAGGGGAGAGCATTTTCTTGATCTCTATTCTCACTAAATGGGTATGCTTAGGTTATGAGTTTGAATCTTTGGGAGTTTTAACGGCTACTTTCCATGGTAGTCAGGATGTTTGAACTAAAAAGACATGAAGCTCTTTGTTTTTCTTATCTTGGTTAGTACTAGATAAGATAGATGGGTTTTCTTTTTGAGGAGTAGAGACTAGAGAGTACTACTTATCTAATCAGAGTTCCAAATAGAGAAAAAGATATAAAAGAAGATGAAAAAACATATATTCTTCTTCACACTAAGATAAGGAAGAAATCAGATAGAGGCATAGAGGACATAGAAGAGCTAAATATTGAAGGTGGAATTGAGGAGTTTGTGGATTAGGGTATGTTGTGGGTAGAGGTGGTAAGGAGGGTCCTAATAGCACTAAAATGCAAAGGAATAAGATTTTTAGTGAAAGTAAGATACTATGTTTGTTCTCATCTCTCACTCACTTTATAATAAGAATTTTGATAATGCCAAATTATACCTCATTTTATATTTGCTTTGTACCTTCAAGTTTTTTTTTTAGTGGGAGTTTCCTCACTCTAATCTTCCAAAATATGTCAATGTCTACCTTTTTACCTCCACTAACATTTTGATGAACTTCCAAGTAATCTATGTCAACATGTTTGGATCTAAAATGTTTTATTGATGAATGTTTTTTAATCAATCCATTTAACAATGAGTATAATTGTTTCCGGTAAATCAATACCTTAACACCAATCAACTCAAACGAATCTACAACAAATATCTTATTGATCTATATGATAATGGAAGTGTTTTATCTTTACTAGTTGGTCATTTGACTTGTTTTCAAAAGTTCTTATCAAACTCATGGAAATTTGAGTAATAATGAGGAAATAGATCTTATGAAATGTCTCCATGAACAAACTATCAATTAGATGGATTGAAATAGTCAACTCATATTGATCAATTTGGGATTAGAAATAAGTACCAAACTCTTTGAATCAATCATTTTAGCCAAGTAGTAGATATGTTTTGTTTTTTTGTTTTTGTTGAACTAGCTTTGCATTAATTTATAAAAACGTTATTACAATATTTATCAACTAAAATACAAGGAATATTCTCCCACGTCTTGCTTTTGTTTCTTTTCCTTGCCCATTTCGCTAATTTGTCTGCATTCGAGTTGAGTTCTCTCCTTGTGTATTTGAATTGGACCGCATCGAATTCTTTTCTACTTTCTCGAATTCTTCTGATGTGGATATGAGATTGCCAGCTAATTGTATGATGTTTGTTGTGAAGGTGTTTGATGAGATTGATGTTGTCACTTTCAATGATTATTGATTTATGATTCTTTGCTTTCGCCCATTCTAAACCGAATAAGATTGTCATGGCTTCACATTCTTCACTGTTTCTCTATCAAAACATTATCTTGGGAATCATATGAAAGATTATTTTGACCTATCATATCATAAAAATTGTTGTATCTAACAAGCTATTCTTATTTAGAAATTAAAATCATTAGCAAAATATTTTTGTGGGTCAGATACTCAGTGATGTTAATGGGATTTAAAGTATGTGTCATATATAGAATAATTTGACAAGTGGAGAATTAAAGCCCACCATATAAATTCCAACTATATGCTTGTTAATGGTAGTATACAAAGTACAAACCTAGGTATTCTTTTATAATGGGTTTTGGTATAGGAAGAACATTTTTTAGCAAAGGCAGTGCATTAGATAGGGAGAGCACTCTTTTTAGAATAGGGAGGGATAAACATTTTTTTAAAAATATCTCAAATTTATACTTTGGTCCCTCCCATCAAACTATTTTGGACCAAAAGAGAGACAAGAGAGTATCCTCATGTTCGACTAAAAACCTTCGAGAGAGAAGAGAGAATCTTGTTCGACCTAAAAATATATAAGTGACATTTACATAAAAATAAATTTCGCTTAGCATAAATAAAAATTCATGAATACCAACTGAAATTTTTAAAAAAGTTCGGCCGGAGTGGTTGAAAAAACAAGACTAATTTGAGCCATCTCAGCCGAAATTTATTGCTATTTTCAGCGGGACCAGACGAAATTTGTTATCTTTTTCAATCGACCCAACCGAAATTTGTCATGTTTTTCAGCCGTTGCGACCGAAATTTGTTGTCTTTTTCAGCCGACCCTACCGTATTTGTTGTCTTTTTCAGTCGATCCAACCGAAAATTTACTATAGTGATGGTAAATTTTGCAAGTTTTTAATACTAATGGTGATGTTGATAGTAGTGAGGATATTAGGGTTTTGGTTGTTTATGTGAGAGAAACTACAAGTGAATAAAATATTAGATTTATTATTAACTTTTATCTAAGTCCTTCTATTTTGGCACTATTTATTAAATGATCCTTATAACGCCCTCCTTAAACCAATTTGGTAAAGGAAGAGCAAATACATAAATTGACATTTTTAACGCACTGCCTTTACTAAATAGTGCTCTTCCTATACTAAAAACCTTTATAATTGACCACATCACTCAGACAAAGGGTTTAGGTTTATAAAATAAAGTAATAAGGAATCATGGGTGCAGTTAGATATTTTTTTTGACAAAGAGTGCAATTAGATATTTAATTTTTAATTAAAGTTCTTAAGATACCCAAATAATCATGATTAAAAAGTATATATAATTATTGTTCTTTTTATCTTTTACCATCCAAACTTTATTCTAGCAATCATCTATTAGCGAATCAAAGTAATACAGTCGTTAATTTGCCGACACTAGTTTGTTCGAATCAAATAAAACTGAACTTAGACGTAATATCAATGGCAACAACTTATTGGACCTTATGTTTTGCTGGAAAATTAAGAACTAAAAAAATGAATATCTTTAGGCATATTAATATGTGTTTAGCTAATCTTTGTTTAGTTTTTTTTTTTTTTTTTGTTGAAAAATCTTTGTTTAGTTAACGACGAAAGGTTTGATTATTGTCTCTTTCTTTCTTCTTTGTTTTGCTTAAAGACTAAAGAGGACTTGAAATTGCATGCCCCATTTTTTTTTTTGAATTTGACTTCGATGTACGATAGTCACCACAATGACGTTGATACATCAAAGATGTGATAAACTCGATAACTGCCAGATTACACAAGAACATGTCTACAGCCCAATTAAACTATGGCCTAAAGCCCAACTAATTATGGCCTAAAGTCCAACTAACTGTGGCCTAAAGCCCATCTACATTATTTATGTCCTAATAATCTCAAATTCAATAATCTAGAAATTCTAACTCTTCTAGGGATCGAACCCGGGACCTGCAGGGACTTTGGAGTATAGGTCTACCACTTTAATTGCATGCCCCATTGGAATTTCCTTATGGCCTATGACTCATGGCATGGGAGCCCATATCTCCAACTGTAATTGCTCAAGTTACAAAGATAAACGTCTATAAAAGGAGAAATAAGTTTTTTTATAGAAATTTGATGGGTTAATTTTAGGAGTTTATACATGTAGGATTATTTGGTAAGCAGTTGTCCTGATAAGAGCATCTCCAATGCAACACTCAACAAAAACTCAATTAATCTAATGTGTCAAGTGTGAAATGAGTTTCTCTTTTCTAAAAGGATGATTTGGACCAATTGAGATTCTACAATGCAACACTCAACACTCAACACTCAATAAAAGGATGATGCGGACCAATTGAAATACAACAATTGAGTTTTCTTTTGAATATCTCAACATTTATTGTTCCCACATCATATTGAGAACTCTAGTTGAGTGTTGCATTGAAGAGTGTTTTTAGTTAAAAACTAAACTGATCTTATGTGTCAAATTGAGTTTCTAGAGTTGAGTGTTGCATTGGAGATGCTCTAACAATGGATGGTTATACTATTTTTTTTTGAGGATTTTCACTACGTGTCTATAGTAACTGTTACAAGATAGTAACGTTGCAACAAATAAAAACTAACCACTTCAACAAAAAAAAAATAGAAAAAACTAACCTATACATCTGTTTTAAGTAAATATTTCTTTCACAGAATAAAAACATGGGGAAATTGTAAAAGGCCCCCCCGTTTTTGTTAAAAGGCCTCCCCGCTAAAAGCGCCCCTCATTATAACCCATTTGGTTATAGGGCCCCCTCTGCAAAGGAGCACCCCCCTCTTCTATATTTGACCTAACGGCAAAGTTAACGCCGTTAGGTCAAACTTAACCCAAGACCAAAATTGACCCTAAAAGACCATCTCCTTCCCAACCAGTTTCATCCCTTCTCTCTTTCTATCTCCCGCCTTCTCTCTCTCTATCTCGTGCTCTAGGTCTCTCTCGCCCTCTCTCTCATTCTTCACCATTGTACCAACGGTTAGTATATCTCTCTCTCTCCTTATATCTTTCTCTCTCTCTCTCTGTATATATGTCTTGCTCTAGATTTGAGTTCTGAATTTAGGGTTTTTATTGAAAGGAGTTTTCGGTTTGTTGAAGGAGGGATAGTTTCATAACACATAAGGTTTTGTTATTTCTGATGTTGATTTAGGGAAAGTTTGATTTTTACATACCCAATAGTATAGTTAGTTTATATTAGTAATA
Organism: Eschscholzia californica; assembly: GCF_041429995.1. Classification (NCBI taxonomy): domain Eukaryota; kingdom Viridiplantae; phylum Streptophyta; class Magnoliopsida; order Ranunculales; family Papaveraceae; genus Eschscholzia; species Eschscholzia californica. The sequence continues at coordinate 35,887,404 of NW_028238420.1, read as the reverse complement.
GGGTTTTGATTGGATTGATTTCTGGATTGGATTGTATGTGTTGTTATGATGTTCATGATTTTTGTTTAATTTAGTTTAAGTTAGTAATTTTAATGCTTAAAAATCATAATACGGTTGTACCAGACCGTAGAGATAGAAAACCCCCAATTTTATCTTCACCAAGCATAATTTCGGTCGAACCAGACCGAAAATATGACAAGTTACGGCTCGAGGTCACCGTAAAAATGCACAGTAGCTACTGTGCATTTTTACGGTGGGCTCGAGCCGAATTTTGTGCATATTTTCGGTTCCAGCCCACCGAAAATATGCACAGTAGCTACTGTGCATATTTTCGGTTGGTTCGAGCCGAATTTTGTGCACATTTTCGGTTCGAGCCCACCGAATTTTTGCACAGTAGCTACTGTGCATATTTTCGGTGGGTTCAAACCGTTTTTGGGCATCTCACGGCTCGTGCCCACCGTATTTTGGCCAGTAGGTCAAATTTTGTTGTCTTTATTTATGCTTTCTAATGCCATTTTTTCCAAGTTGTTTGACTTTATTTATATATCCTATTTTATCTTTAGTCATGTCTCAACGTGTCGCACAAACTGTAAGTGCGAGAAAGAGGAAGGAGGATGCTAGGAAGCAGATTGTCGACGGTTCGACAAGTGAAGCAGGTGCGGATCCTTTTCCAGGAGGGCCGACGGACCGAAGCATTCTCAAGAACTATGAGAACCATATTGCATACCAGATTTGGAATGGCAAGGTACGTGTATGTTTTTCTATTTTTCGCACTTATCAATGTTTAATATAATGATATATTGGCATATTCAATAAACGTAACTTTTATGTTTGTTTACGTAGGATCGTCCTGTTTTGAAACTACATAATCACGCAAGTGGTGTGCAAGTGGGGGCCCTTGAAAGTAAAAGTATACGGGATTCAAAGAAGGAACATGTCTGGGACATAGAACTCGAGTGTAAAGTAGTTCGTGAGAAGGTGGAAGCATCAGGACTTCTGCAAATCGCTAAATACTCTTACCAGAAACTTGACCGGGTTCTTATCACGGCTTTCACGGAGAGGTGGCATGAAGATACTAACACCTTTCACATGCCATTTGGAGAAATGACGATCACACTAGAGGATGTGCATCGTATTACAGGACTTCAGATTACAGGTCACTCGGTTCATCTTGATAATGATCATGTAAATGAATGCGCACTTCTGGTGAAAGGTTTAGGGGTGACACCTGAGGCTGCGGAAGCAGAATTGAAGACGACTAAGTGCAAGAGTGTTCGAATGTTGTGGTTGAGGGAAATCTGTTCGGGTAGCTTAGACAAAGATGACGCACAGAAGAAAGACTTTTGCGTCAGAGGGTACCTTCTCCATCTTATGGGCTCGACTCTTTTTTGTGACAAGAGTGGTTCGAAGGTGCCTGTTTGCTACCTTACATATTTGATGGACTTGACGAAGGTCCCTAAATATTCGTGGGGCACGGCTGTGCTTTCTTATCTTTATAGGCAGCTCGGTCATGCTTCCACTAAGGGTGGACAAATGGCGGGTTATCTGCCCCTCCTCCAGGTATTTCTCACATTATTATAAGTTGATTAATTTAGGAGTCTATCTTCTTGGTAGTAATAATTGTTTTCTTGTTTAGGCATGGATTGACGAGCACTTTAAGCTTGGTCTGTCGGATTTGAAAAAGGATTTCGACATTAGGCCGGATTTGCCTCTGATGGGTAGATGGACGGAGCATGATGCACATGGAAATCTAGATGACAGACTGGTTAACCTCCGAGAGATGATCGACGATTTAGAGGAGCGAGAGGTAAAATTCTATATACTATGGTATTTTGCATGTTAATTTGACATTGAATGAGCATCTAGTATAATAATTGTGTTATTTAGGTTATTTGGGACCCATATAGACTCATGGGCATTGGTGAGTCATCTCCCCCACTATACGCCTTCTACAGCGGTTGTATCGTATTTGATGATATTGCCGAGCCGTATCAACCCGAAAGGGTGTTGAGGCAATTTGGTGTGGTTCAACATATTCCGTCTGCCCCCATGAGAGCAACAAAGAAGAGAAGGAGTGAAGCAAAGGATTATGGAGAACATACATGGTATTGGGAGAACTGGGAACATCATGTCCTCAACGAGAAAGATAGGTCGCAACGGGTTAGTTCGGCTTGGGAGGTCGATGATAAATATGCTGAGTGGTTTAGTCGAATTTCACACCCGAAGGTCCAAAACCCAAACCATCGGAAGACGAACCAAGCACAAAGCTCACTCGGTTCGATTGCTTACTACGTAAGTACACATAAAGCATGTAATCTACTTTATTTAGTATTGATGGAAATACATGTTAACAGACTTGATTTTTTTTTTCAGAGAGAGGGTATTCGGCATGCCCTTGTTGCACTAGATTTGTCTGGGGTGGATGCAGGAAAGGAAATTCTTCACCAAGTATTGAGGGAGGAGCAACTTCCAGAGGCACCCCAGAGGGTTCAGGAAGAAAATACAAGGAAGAGGACAAAAACAAAGGCCGTGGGCAGGAGGAAGACCTAGAACGGCTTTAGATACTTTTATATTTTGAGACCTATGTCGGAAACTTTTGAATGATGTCGAATACTTTTATAATTTGAACGGCTTTAGATACTTTATCTTTTGATATGTTAAAACGGTTGGTTTTTTATATGGTTGAAATGTTATATTTTGATATGTGCCAAAAGAGAGAGAGAGATACAAAACTCCGAGAGAGAGAGATATGTGCCAAAAGAGAGAGAGATACAAAAGAGAGAGAGAGAGAGATACAAAACTCCGAGAGAGAGATATGTGCCAAAAGAGAGAGAGATACAAAAGAGAGAGAGAGAGATACAAAACTCCGAGAGAGAGAGATATGTGCCAAAAGAGAGAGAGATACAAAAGAGAGAGAGAGAGATACAAAACTCCGAGAGAGAGATATGTGCCAAAAGAAGATACAACTTTTCGGTGGGCTCGAGCCGTTTATGTTGCTAAAAACGGCTCGGCCCCACCGTTTTTTTGCACAGTAGGTACTGAAATTATCGGCTCGAGCCGTTCTTATTTTAAAAAATAAAACTTTACCTTTGATCAAAAAACTTTACGTTTAAAAAAAAAACAACTTCAACTAAGTTTTCATTCCATATCTATTGCTATTGCATTCGATGATGTGTCCCCTTCCTTCTTTATACTTGATGGAGTTTCTTCCAATTGCGGATTGATGCTTCGTTTTCTTCGACTGCATCATGCCACCTTTCTTGTGTATTAGAACCTCCAAAATCCCAAGTGTCTGTAGTAATTTGAGATGGAAGTTGAGAAGAAGCCACAACAGCAAAGCCCTATAAGGAAAAAAGAGAATTTTAGTCAAAACGGTCCGAGACCACCATTTTATGTATTACTTTACGGCTCGAGTCCGCCGAATATATGCACAGTAGCTACTGTGCATAAATTCGGTGGGCACGAACCGAATTAATTGACATTTTTCAGCTCGAGCCCACCGAATTTTTGCACAGTAGCTACTGTGCATATTTTCGGCGGACTCGAGCCGTAAAATGGCATAAATTCGGTTGTACCAGACCGAAAATACCCTCCGTGTTCAACAACCAAAAAATTTTCATACAACCAACGAATATATCATACAACTTGGAAAAAAGTGTTAGGATATGTTCATATACCTCTTGGGAGACTGAATCTTGTCCAGAAATTGATGATTTAGGATCCTTTGATGTTTCTCCAAAACTTTTGAAACTTGCTTCATCCATGGTGGTTTAAGAGTTTAGAAAGGGATAGAGAAGTGGTTTAGGAGTGCAACAACAATGTGAGATTGTTGCACAACTCCGATGAACTTTCCCCGTTGATGATGGTCGCCGGTGATGTTGACAATTCCGGTGGAAGAAGAGGGAAGAAGAATATAAGAGAGGAATTTCTAGAGATTTGGGGTTCTAGGGATTTGGGTTTTAGGAAGTTTAATAATTAACAACTAAAATCTTAATGTGGGTGAAATACACCCTTAAAGGGGGTTTTTTTCACCCATTCAAAGAGGGGGCCCTTTAACCAAGCCAAGTCAAACGTGTTTTACCAAGTCAAACGTGTTTTACCAAGTCAACGAAACCATGGGGAGGCCTTTTAACAAAAACTGGGAGGCCTTTTAAAATCTCCCTAAAAACATTTACTCCCTATTGCTATTTATTTCAAGGTCTGGATCAGTTTTATGATTTCCACTGATTTTTCTACTTAGTTGCTATTTTCTAACATTATCTAAGAAGATATCCATGTCACATGTGGACCTTTGTGTGGGAAAGGGTTGAACAAGACGGGTCTTAATAGCCTCGCCTCTCGTTATAAACTTATAAAGAGGCTTCCCCCACACACCCTGTTGTCCTATAATAAGATGTTTAGTATAGAATTATTTGGTGGATGGGGAACCCATAAATATTGAGGGAAAAGTTTCTGAGTATGAAGGGGTTCGCTTTTTTAAGTTTGGAGCGTGAATTAATTAATTTTGACTAACTTTACTATGGAAGAGGAACGATGTCTAACAAACTTTAATGCTATTTAGTTAATTGAGTGAAAAAAAGTGAGATGCTTCAAAAACTAATTTTTTTTTACGTTTGATGCCTCTTATATAAATTTTTTAAATTTAAATCCTAAAACAATAGTTTTTTAATTTTTTCATAAATATTCAAAATAAAAATTAAAAACTTATTTACATCCATAAAATAAATTTAAATAAAGGACCCCTCTTTAGGCAAAAACCTCTGGAAAAGGTTTCAGGCGAAAACTTGAGAAAATGTTTCAGGCGAAAATCGAAAAAAAGGTGTCAGGCGAAAACCCAATAAATGGTTTCACTTCAAGCTTAAAATCTCAGACGATTCTGAAATCCTCGATCGTGGGTCTAAAACTCTCGAAGATGATTACCCAGAAATTCTCCATGACTCTCTCTCTCTCTCCCTCTTTTTCTTCCTCTATCATTGTTCCAATGAAGAAAATAGTTTGCTTCGTCGAAAACCCCTTCGTCGTAGACGAAGGCGAAAGTTTCCCTTAAAATCCTAAGGGTCTGAAACCCTTGAGGGTCTGACGACCCAAATATGGGAATACAATGTTAACTAACAAGATGAAGTTAGGAGTGCGTATATTAGAATACTCGTGATTTAAATTAGTTTATAATTGGAATGGTTCGGCCCCTCCGAATAAAAGTTCTAGTTCTTTCCCTGATGGTAGCTAAGGCTTTTACTTCCAAAACCAGAAATGCAGAAGAAAGCGAGATAAATGCGAGTCTAAATGGAATCAGATGGAAGGCTAACAACAACCACAAATTCATTCACCTAGAAAGTGACAATCATGCAATTATCTGCCACCTTCTAATTAAACTCAAGTAAACCAATTCAGTGGCAATATACGATTCATGTAAAGGAAATTAAGAAACTGCGCCCCTAAGGCTTTTCCACCAAGACAATCAAACGATAATGAGTGAAAATAAAGAAGTGACTGTCATTTAATAACCCTATTTTCAGTGCTTAGATCCCAAGAAGAACAGTTACATAAAAGTCCGTTTTATTCGTTAGTTTTTTCCTTTTAGAGGCTAGTCAGGCTTAGGTTTGGATCATCGCTTCGCCCTTGCACTTACTGTCACTCTCTCTACTTTTTCTCTCTCACCGCTAGCTCCTAATTAGTGATGATGTCCAAAATTAGTTTTTAGGATATCACTCAGATGATGAAGAATCAACAAACAGATAAATTTTCCTTGTGTGATTTGTGGAAAAGAACTTGTAAAGAACTCAAAAAGTTCTCTAAAGCTTAAGTTAATATGGTGTTTTTTTTTCTTTTTTGGAGGTCAAGGGTTCGAGGCACACTGATGCAGGCGCATAACACGTGGGCCACGTCCACACGTGCCCACGTCCCGGTCGGCCACAATAGTGGTCCTAGTTAGTATAGGATTAGGAAGTTACCTTAAATTGGTATTTCTTTTATTTAGGAGTTTCTATGTTTTAGTTTCTTTAATATTTAGGAATCCTAGTTTGAGTCTATCTAGGAAAGTCTATTATCCTATGAAAGGAGGTCTAGTCTATTTTGTTATTCATATTGAAGAGAAAAACCCCTTGAAGTTTAATAAAGTTTAGTTTATTTACAGTTATTTACCGTTCTTCGTTTATTTACATCGTCTTTCTTTTAATTCCGCTGTGTCTACATCAAGTGGTATCTAGAGCCATCAAAATTCTGGATTTTTTTTTTTTTATCGTGAAGGTTAGTTTTTATATCAATGGATTCTTCGTCCTATAGTGATGAAAGTTTTTTTGAAGATCGATCGAATTACGAGGAAGATGATTTATCTTACCAAGATATTTATTTCAATGATCAACAAGAAAATAACTTCTCCCACTATGGGGCAGAAAATTTCGATGAGTCAAGTATGGATGATTTTGGATACGAATTAGACTATTCAAAACACAACTCCGTAGACAAAATAAATACAGAAGAAAATCATCATAATCCAAAAAAGCATTCGGCATGTTCATATGTTTGGAAACCCGGAGGCAAACCTAGTACGTCTTATTTTTCGTATCATCCTTCTTCATCTTCTTATATCTCTAAGGAACAACCACCACCCACCGCCATTACTTCTATGTTTTCACAAAACACGGATATTTTTTTCACTCCATCCATGGCTATATCTTCACCATACTCTAACTTTAGTGAAGCTCCACCATATACACCACCACCACCACCACCACCACCGTATTACCATTCTTATTTGCCACCAAGCCATTCACCACCGTATTCACCACCGCTGATGGAACAACAACAACAATGGGCTATGTTGCAACCTTACCAAAATCAAGCTACACCTCCTGTTTGGAACCAACAACAACCACCACAACAAGCTCAACCTTACATGATGCCTCAACAACAACAACAACATTCGTATCAAACCTCTCCACCAACTAGTGTCGATGAGGTTCGAACTCTTTGGATCGGTAATCTGCAACCTTGGATGGAAGAGAGTTATATTCATGGTTATTTTGCTCATACTAGAGAGGTTGTTAATGTGAAAGTAATTCGTAATAAGCAAACGGGTCAATCTGATTGTTATGGTTTTGTTGAGTTTATAAGTCATGATGCAGCAGCAAGGATTTTACATACTTATAATGGGGCATTGAAGCCTAATGTTGAGCAAAATTTTAGAATGAATTGGGCTTCTTTTGGTTCAGGAGAGAAGCGTCAAGATAGCAGTGCTGATTTCACAAATTTTTTAGGGGATTTGGCTTCTGATGTTACTGATTATACTTCACAAGAGACTTTTAAGAGTCGTTATATTTCTGTCAAAGGTGCAAAAGTTATTACTGATAGGACACTTAGACGATCGATAGGATATGATATTGTCGTACAAGAGGAGGATTCCGACGAAGAAGAAGAAGAAGAGAAAGCCGAAGATACGTTCACTGAAGCAAATTCAGATGATATTAAAAAGGAACGCGATGAAAATCGCAGCCCTAATTCTGATCATTCTTCTACTTCGACATCCAACCCTACTACTTCAATCGAACCTATTGTTGATCAGAGGGAAGCTCAATCACAATGGGAAAAACCTATTTTTGATGAGCATAGAGTCGAACCTCATGTAATAGGAGAGAATATTGAAAGTGAACCTGAAGAAGAAAAAGAAGATTACGAAGAAGTTGAAGAAGTCGATCACGAAGAAGTTGAATACGAAGAGGTTACTCACACCCGAGCAGCTCCTTCTCAAGCCGATTTGTTGTTGCAAAACTACACAGTTATTAAGGAGAAGTTTCAATCCAAAAAAAAAGGCCAACAACATGGATCCTCACAACCCTCATCTTTTTACAAGCCGTGCTCAAGCTAACATCATCATTAATTTCGCTGAAGTTGTCGCTGATTCAAATAGAGCAATTGCGTTGGATCCTTCAAGCTACCATAAGCCAGAGGACGTGGCAGTGACAATATTTGCTAAGGGAATACCAACCATCAATGTTGGTGTTGGATTTGGTGAACATATATTAGATGTTAGCAGTGAGATCCTTGCTCCTCTTCAATCTCATCCACCTAATCAGTCTTCTCTTGTCTTGGTTAATGATAACATGGACCATTCCTTCCAATACCAAGCCTTAACATATTGCAATTTGATGAATAACGGTGGAGGCAGCAAGAGAGAGGAGATTAAAGCTATCGGTTCGAACTTTTGCGATGGAAATTCAAGTGGTTTTCAAGGGTTTTATCCAAACCAACCCACAATGCTTCATGGACTAATGCGTGTGGGAAATTCTTCTTCTACAATGGGAAGCAAGTGGAGCTCTGGCAATGGTTACGACGAATCATACTTTGGTAGTAGAATCTCTATGGCTATGAATTCGCCGAGTAGTGATAATGTCGGATTTCATAAGTTGACAAAATATGATAGAATTATGTTCTATAAACTTCATGAAGATGAACGTGGGAAGGAAGATTTTGGGCGTCATATCAACACTACACGTTTCCACCTCGGTAACTTAATTGAAGTTGGTTACGTTTATACTTTGGTTGTTGACGACGAATTTTATGAAGATGTCGAGATGAAGGTTCTTCATTCACTCAAGATAATTTTGATTCAATCATTGGCATATGAGATTGAATATGAGGTTGGCGTTTTCTTACATATTAGTATCCATCACTTCCAAGACAACCTTCGTTCGAAGAGGGAGTTGCGAATCGCCTTGGTGAAATTCAATCTTATGCGGATACATCCAGCTTTTCTTAATCAATCGGTTCGGGACGAACCTTCTGGGGAAAGGGGAGCTGATGCAGGCGCATAACACGTGGGCCACGTCCACATGTGCCCACGTCCCGGTCGGCCACAATAGTGGTCCTAGTTAGTATAGGATTAGGAAGTTACCTTAAATTGGTATTTCTTTTTTTAGGAGTTTCTATGTTTTAGTTTCTTTAATATTTAGGAATCCTAGTTTGAGTCTATCTAGGAAAGTCTATTATCCTATAAAAGGAGGTCTAGTCTATTTTGTTATTCATATTGAAGAGAAAACCCCTTGAAGTTTAATAAAGTTTAGTTTATTTACAGTTATTTACCGTTCTTCGTTTATTTACATCGTCTTTCTTTTAATTCCGCTGTGTCTACATCACACACGCTGAACAATTCAAAAAAATAATATGGTGTTTTTTGCCGTTAAAGATTGAATACAAAAGTTTGAGTATAAAACATGAATCTCATGTCCCAATTAGGGTGAACCTGTTGCCTTTATATAAGTTCAGTTTGTCGATTCAAATGAAAAGATGAGATGATGCAGTGGTAAGGCACCGTCCTAGACGAAGCCACGGGTTAATGGCTATTAGGACGACAATTTTTTGTCGCGGCTTTTGGGAATAAAGAATGTCTCCGGGGAATAAATTCTCTAGGGAATCCATGTTTTTTTGTACATTCTCGGGGACATATTTTATTTTGGTCTACAAACTGACTTGATCAAACATCGCCCCCTAATCTTCATATTCTTTTCACCTTCTTTACCACAACTTCACACCACCACCATTCCAACCACCATTGCCTCCTCTTCTCTTTCCTCACTAACTCACTGTTACTCTCTCTCTCTCTCTCTTTCTCTCTTGTTGCTTTCGAGAGAGACTAAGAGAAGAAGAAGGAAAGAATAATAGAGAGATGATGAGAGATAGTGGGAGAGAGAGATAGGGAGAGAGAAGGTAAGATTAAGGAGCAATGTTTGATCAAGTCAATTTTTGGACTAAAAAAATATGTCCACACGTCAATATTTATTGACTAAATTTTTATTCCCCGGTGAATTTTCTTTATTCCCCAAAGCCGCTTCATGATTGCATATGTTTTGACACTGACGGATCCTCTGGCGATTCACGAATCGTGTATAGAAAGTGGGTTTTTGGCATTCTTTAGCCTTCCACGTCATTTAGCCATGTTCAGGATTTGCTTGTACAAATGAGCCTATCGTGCCTGTTAAGTTGATTTCTCCACCCCAGACCTCAAATCAGGTCAAGGTTTAGGTAGAGAAATCTAGGCATGCTTCTACTTTCTTGCGTCGTACGGCAAGACGGGACTTTAAGGTGTTTGTCTGATTATCACGGACCTCCGTTGATGTTCTAAGATCCGGACTAGAGCTTTAATTAAGGTTGACCTGGTTTGCATTAGAGTCAATGGAGGCTTTAAGACTCCTAGGAGACTGGTGTTGGTCTTCCAATTATGGGCTTATGTGGTAGAGCTCTTTTGAATTCATTTCCCTCATGACGTAGGTTTGGGTCGATCCATTTGTGTTTGGTTGTTATGTTGATTTCTTAACTTACTCAAGACTGATCATTATTTAGCTCAACAACTACCACCTTCGACCACCACCAGCTCTCTCTCACTCTCTCCACTTTTCCCTTCCTAATTTTTTTTCTATACTCTCTTTCGTTTGCATCACCTCGACAAGAGTTTCAGTCGAAAAAGAAAGTTGAGAGCCTGAAGATGAAGGTTAGAGGAACTCTTTATCCTCGACAAAAAATAGAGCCAGAAGAAAAGGAGATAAAAAGAGATGGTGGTCGACAGCGCTGTTGATGAAGAGGAAGGTAGAACAAAACGTTGTTATTGCGAAAAAAAAATAGTTTTAAAATGAGTACCATTATGTATTTTGATCTCTCCTTTTGTGAATTGGGTACACATTCATACTGAGTGATTAGTTTGGGGCATTAAGATGTTTTTTCTTATGTTTGGGGCATGAACTAACTTATCATAAAAAAAATTAGTGTTTGAAGCATCTTACGTTCTTTTACTAGAGTTAACTAACGTTAAGGTTTCTTAGACAAGTTAGTCTGTGCCCCAAACTCAAAACAACATCTTCCTGCCTCAAAGTCATCCCCTGATTCCTGCGTTTGTCCCATTCGCAGAATAACTCTTCAATTTAAAAAGTTATGCAACATCTTTTTAAATTTTGGTCGCGACTTCGGGGCATCTAAATAGTCTCCGGTGAATAAAGTCTTGGTCAATTAAGATTGACTTAGGGGGCATCTATATTTTCGGTCCAAAAATAAACTTGAATATATTTTAGCCCCTAATCTTAAACTTCATCTTCACCTCACATCCACCACCACCACAACTTCTAAGCATCACCACCAATTCTGACCACCACCACCATTTTCAGGGGGGATTACCCTAATATGTTTCACGCATGCATACCAAGAATTAAAGTCTTTACTTTAAGTCGTCCCCACAAACCGTAGGCATCATCATCTTCTTCTCCTCCTCCTCCTCCTTCTCTCTTATAATACATAGAAAATCTCTGATCTGCTGGGGTATATCTTCTTTAACTCAGATCTTCTGAGTTGAACGAAGAAGATCTACCTCAATAGATCTGAGATGGGTTGGAGTTTTAGAGTGAAAAATGAAGAGAGAAGAAGACGAAGAAGAGTAGGGAAGAGAGAGATTGAGATAAAATGGTGGTGATGGAAGTCGGCGTCGCAGAGGTGAAGATTAGGGGCTAAAATACAATTAAATTTATTTTTGGATTGAAAAAAAGAATGCACCTTAGGTCAAACTCGGTTGAGTCGGTCTTTATTTTCTAAAGTCTACTTTGGATGCCCTAAAGCCGCGACTTAAATTTTCTTTCCTTGCAATTTGTGTCCTCCATCATGGGCCCAATCAAAATAAGGGTGTTCATTGGTGCGATATTCAGTATTTTGGAGTCATCATACTAACCATCCATGTTTGTTTGGTTAGTGATTTCTCAAACCATACCAAACCGCTCATAGTTGGGTTCGGTATCCAGTAGTATCCAAACCACCACAGAGCGATTTTGTAAGAGGCAGTTTCCAAAAGTGATGAGAGGCGGTTTTGGATGCATATAAGCGGTTTCAAATTTGGAAATTGATTAATGGCGGTTTGGATTGTTTCCAATTTTTGAGCCAATTTCGAGTGGGCCATTCCAATCCCACCGGCTTATAATAATTATAAATAAAGAGTTGAGTTCTTTGTAACAATCACCACAACAACAACAACTCAACAGCTCTTCTTTAGAGAGAGCTAGAGAGAGAGCAAGTGAGAGAGAAATTTGTTCATAGTTTTGAGCGGTGTTTAATTTCTCGGTTGTCGAAGATCTAGTATAGAAGGTTAAATTCTATACGGTACCATCTTGGGACGAACTTGCGGGTTGTGTGAGTCGTCTTCATCTATCCTTCAATAAAGATTTCTTGTTCGCCCGAGGACGTAGGCTTTAGGCCGAACCTCGTTAATTTCTGTTTGCATATTTAGTTTTGGCATAGCTTTTCGATAATTTTCATAATCGGATCAATTTCTAGGATAGGTTCGATAGCTTCCGCGATTTTTAGTTCTAACAGATTTGAATACTATTGGATATCTAACCAACTAACAAAATAATTTGTTCACCTCGAGCTACTTCCTTCATACAGTCAATATGTTATCTTTCAAAACCTCAAGCGCATTCAAACTAATTTTAGATGGAATCATGACCCACCGTTATATTATAATTGAACCTCATTGGTGCGGTTTAGTTTCCTCAGTTTTTTATCGTCCATCTACTTGCAGAACCAAACCAGTCGAGTTTTAAAAATGCACACTCGTATTAAACCATTCGTTCTTTGGTTCGGTTGGAAAACCTAGTTGATTTCGTTTACTTTTGCTGTTTTGCACACCTCTAATCAAAGTAGCCGCCCTCTAAATGTGTTAAAACAAATTTACCCAACAACTGAAAACCAACTCTAGAATCAATCGTCATCTCCTTAGTTTCTTCAGTGAGATAAAATATTGTAAACAAACCATAACCAAATCTCTTCTCCTCCTCCTCCTAGAGAGAGAAAGAGAGAGTATAGAGAGAGAGTCATTTCCAAAATCATGGAAATGCAAGATCCTTCAAACCCTAATAATCATAATGCACAAAAATCAATTACACCACCAACAACAATGTTCGGAAACCCTAGCGGGCCATTCAGAGGTTCACATCATAGACGAGCACATTCAGAGGTAAATTTCCGAATCCCTGAAGACCTAGATCTAATTTCAGATCCATTTGATACAACAACAACAAGTTTCGAAGAGATCGGATCCGAAGATGATCTATTCTGTGCTTATATGGATATTGAGAAGTTCGGATCTAAACTTGAAGATTGTCAACAAGGAGGAAATATGAATTCAGAATCTGGCAATGATGATGGAAAAAATGCTGTTAATCAAAATGGTAGAAATGTTAGGTTAGAGAATGGAGGTGGAGAGAAAAACATGAAATCTCGACATAGGTATAGTAGTTCTGTTGATGGTTCATCGATCTCAAGAGGAGAGAAAGAAAGCTTATTTGGAGATGTCATGGAAGCCAAGAAGGCAATGGATCCTGATAAACTAGCTGAGCTTTGGACGCTCGATCCGAAACGAGCTAAAAGGTCTCAAATTTTACGGTTTCTTCAATTTCTTTATGTTTAATTTGTTTCCTTTCTTTGAATTCGTTAACTGATTAGTTGTTTCTAAACAAATTATGCTACTACTTGCTTGTTATTGTTTTGTGTTTCAAATAAACTCTTTCATAATCCTAATGCCAAAAAAGGTAACTCTTTTAGACAGTAGAGTAAAGATAAATGTGCTAATACGGTGTTTTGTCGCGGATTAGGTTATGTATTTGAACTCTTTATGTTAAGAGATGAATTTGTTTAAGTTATAATTAAAAGAATGAGTTGAGCCTTTCAATTTAGTTTTCAGACATAAGGTCTAGTTCTTTTAGATTGATCGAAGAGGCAGCTTCCCGTTTTTATACTAATGCCTCCTTCGAATTATTGGATGTGCCATAATTATTACGTGGTTAAGATAGTTACGACAACTTTTTGGCTTTTAAGATATCGGCTGGGTGTTAATGATGATTATGATGAGTGTACTTATGGTGGAACCTACCATTTTGGTAGGTGGGGCTAACACTAGAAATCAGTACTTTATATTTTCGAGTTTATTGTGTTTAGAAAATATTGTGTCAACTGGGGTAGTCCTTAGTCCTTACAAAGTTAAAGTCGATGAATGGGTCGATGTTCTTTATATTTCCTCAAATATTGTGACTATACATGGTAGACCGACACAGAAGGTACTGGAGAAAAGATACGAAACTAAAAGAAGTAGAAAAAGGAAGGAGATGATTAAACAATCTATAATTATTCTTGATGGATCCTATAGAAATAATGTAGAAGATATCAGATATGTTTGTTTGGTGTTTACATTTTTGTGATAGTTCTCTCTAGTTGCGTTTTTCTTTGGGAACTTCTCTGTACGATGTGCTTTTAATAAGACTTGAGTTACTAAAAGTTAAGATACGCTGAATTAGGTACTTTTCATAGACATGTTTATATTTATCTACTAGATTCTTGTTAATTTTCTCATCCCGGGACTAACTTGAAGCCCTATAAACTATTATATCTTTAATATGACACATGGGTCACCAGCAGGCTGGCCGTGTTAATTCTTTTTTCCCTTTTCTCGTTTCTTTCTTTTCTATACTACCTCTTCGCTATGCCTTTAATAATTTGAAGTGCATTTCCGAAGAGCACGTATTTTAGAAATTATCTTGGTTTCGACACTGGATTAAACTCTACTCTACTCTAATCTCTTAAAAGCATAGAAAATTGGCTAAAATATCAATTCTTCCAAGCCATACCCTGAATGCATTTAAAGATCTTGACCTGCTTGTAATTCCTTGGTTTTACTTGTTTTCATTATTTTTATCATTTGAATTTCTATTCTAGTTATTCTTCTTAATGACGGACCTGGTGGTCTGTGGACGATTTTAAGAGACTTCTAATAATATAATTATATGCAGGATTTTGGCAAATCGTCAGTCAGCTGCTCGCTCTAAAGAGAGGAAGGCTCGATATATAATTGAACTTGAAAGAAAAGTTCAGACCCTTCAGACTGAGGCAACAACTCTTTCTGCACAGCTCACACTGTTTCAGGTTTGTAGTGGTTGACTTTGTCTTCTAAGACCCAACACAAATACGAAGTGTTCTCAGTCAGTTTTCGTGTATTACTTCCAAGTCTTTATTTCTATTTCCAAGAAATTTTCCGCACTTCAACAAACTTGTTTTTTTTCCAATTGGACTCCAAGAGTCATTCCATTCAATATGGCTTGGATACATCATGAATAATTACATGAATTGAATAAGCTCTAGAACTACCACAGTACCGTTACTTTATTATACCCCTTAACACAAGTCAATAAATGATGGATTCCACCTCCACCATGAGTCGAACTTGTGACCTCCGTATTTTTCGGAGTAGATGACCAACTGGCCAACCAGCACTTTAACAAAGTTGTTAGGTTCTTTAGAAAAAAGGAGTTCCAGAATGCTGAATGCACATTGTGTATCTTCTAATTGCGAGAAAAAGGGGTTTATGCAGAAGGAAATTGAACTTGGTCTTGTAGCAATGAAAGGGTTTGTTGGTTTCTATTTTTCATTTCCGTTCAAACTAGACCAGTTTGATGCAAGCCTGCTTGATATGTTGATTCGATTTTAATCTTCGTCCTGTACCACAGTTTTCTTAATTCCATAACACAAAGACTTGACTCTTTGGTATTGCTTCCCCCTATCTCTCAATTTAGAGAGATACAACAGGTCTCTCAACTGAAAACACAGAGCTAAAGCTTCGTTTACAAGCCATGGAGCAGCAAGCTCATTTACGAGACGGTGAGTGTCATTTCTCACTTATTCTTTGAATTACTGTGACGTTAATACTAAACATCTCACTCCGAACTCCCTCCAAATCTAAATGTTTAAATAAAAGAGTATGACTTCTGAGAGATGGCTTATTTTTCTTTCATGTCAGAACTATATATTTAGCCAAGGCCTGCCAAGAGCAGTACTTCAGACCCACTTAGAGAACTCTTTTATTTTGTGGAATTCTTGCATATTCCGATAATATCAACGGAAATTTCTAAATCATATTATATTGGAAACAAAATGCAGCTCTTAATGATGCACTAAAGCAAGAATTAGAGAGGCTTAAGGTTGCCACTGGAGAAATGACGAACTCGTCTGAGACATTCAACATGGGAATTCACTATACTCCGTATACTAATTCATCTTCATCCTTCTTTACCGGACAAGGCGGTGGCCACCAAACTATGCAGTTACCGTCATTCCATCATTCACAGTCTAACATGACAGGCCATCAACTTTTTGCCGCCCGTGGTGGTGGTGGTGGGTACTCTCTCTCAGATATGATGCAGCAAGATCAAATCGGACGATTTCAAGGGCTTGATATAAATAATAACAATAGAGGATCGCATATTGTGAAGTCTGAAGGACCCTCTATCTCCGCAAGTGAAAGCAGCAACACATTGTAATGTAAAGCCAACTCGACTTCCCATCGATGAGTACCAACTCTGCGGCCTATGGGCCCAATTGCAAGTTTGTTCATAGACTGACATCTACAGTCCCATTCCACTAGGATTCTTTCTTATTCTTCTTCCTCTTCTCAAGTACATCTGATTCTGATTTGTTTTTATTTAATTTGTCTTCTTTGTTATGGTTCAGTGTTTGTTTATTCTTAGGGGTTATTCGTTGATTAATCTGACATATTCTGTTGTATTCTTGTGTTCTTTTTCTCTTCTTGTCTGCTGAATTTGAAATTATATTTTATGATTGTTATGTAATTTGGGGGAAAAAATAGTGGTTCCCTGAAAAGATGTAGAAAAGAGTTGGATTGTATGTTTCTAATAGCAACTCCTTTGTATCTTCTCTGTCTATTACATTTTTTTTTTCTGATTCATGTTTAAGATGAACCTAAGATGATGTTCTTTTTTACTTCAATTAACTTGTGTATTTGATACGTCCCGAAGTTTGAGTTGCCTGAAATGCTGACTGAAATTGATTTTGGTCCAATTGAGGGAGTCATAAAATAAATCTCAATTAACAGCCTATGTTGTTGTCCAACTTCTGAGCGAAATAAAAAAAGATCCAGACTATGACTCAAAATGCAGAGAGATGGACTTATAATAAGTTCCTCTCTTTCAACTAAAGGGTCCAAACTATTTGCCATTGTTTTCGAATCTCTTGAAAAGAAAATGAAAATGGGAGATTATACAAGTAACAAGACGCCCTAAACTTGCACAATAATTCCTCTAATTTCAACTCCAACTATAGGGAAGATTTTACTTCGAAGATATGAGAATCGGCTTAATGAAATTGGTCTCCGCCATTAGAATAAATTAATGTTGATTGTGCTTTTTAGGGTAAGGAAATGGCAATAGCAGGAGTTGCTAGATGACATGACGGAAGGTCTGTAGCTGCATTTGTGGAAGTCTTCTTCGAAGCTAATTCAACAGAGGAGGTGGAGGCAAAAGCAGAAGGTACCAAAATGCATCACCAAAGGTGATATTGTAATGTTAGTGGAAGCGTGTTCCACACATATAACTCATGCCCCTTGGAGAGTTAGAAGCATCATTGCAGAAGTCCATAACGAAGCAAAAGATTGGGGATGGTAAAGTTCTAATATGTTAGCCTAGAAGCAAATATTGATCAATAGTCCCAATGACTAGTTTTGTTTTGTCCCAACAATTTTTTGGGCTTCAACTCCTTAGAGGGGTGGTTGTAATCAGTGGCGTGGCTCAGAATTTGGTTTGATTGGTTTGGTCTATTTTCGCACACCCCTACTTGGAGGGCCACGTTTATATCTCCGAGGTTGCATTGGTTAGGCTATCTTTGTGAAAGTAGATATCAGGTAGAGAAATGTTCCGAGTAAGGGAACTAAGACACGAAGGGTAAGTAGTGGACAGACAGTCTTTTTTTTTCTGCAAGGAGGACAAACATTGTCGATGATAGCCTAAATGTATACAGTTTTTGTTAGGTTCGGTGGCATTTTAAGACATTTCAGATTTCAACATTTGGTAGTCTAAGTGGTCGATAATGTTGGCATAAATTAGGAATCCATCACTAGTTAAACAAGAGTGATATATTATTTTTCGGTAAAGAAAATCAAATGGGGTGGTGGCGCAGTTGGCTAGCGCGTAGGTCTCATAGCTTAATGCGAGTAATCCTGAGGTCGAGAGTTCGAGCCTCTCTCACCCCATATTTTTTGTCGAAATATTCATTATGAGATTTTGCATCTATCTAGCTGCCTTTATTTTAAGAAAATGTTTTCCCTACTTGTTCTTCAAAATTTTGTACCAAATGAAGGGGGAGCAACAAATCTGGTTGGTGAAATATGTTCCAAAGGCGACACTGCCATGTATCAAGGCCCACGACTCCATTACTGGACGACATACCGACATACACGGAACAAATGTTGAATTGGAACAGTAACACCAAATGGGGGATTGGTGCATTCGGTAGCAAAGTAGGAGGAATGTATTTGAAAGATGATATTGCCATGTATCAAATATTCATGTATTCTCCTATATCAAAGACAACATCCCGGAGACCTCAGTAACAACACAAGGGGGAAAACAAAGACTGTTAATGTAAAAGCATAACGATGCCTGATACCAAAAGTCTTGGCTTTCATTTGCAGTAATAGGACTGGGTAAATGTTGCACCACCTTATCAAACTAACACTTAGTATCAATGATTAGTTACAACTCAAAAATGAACCAAGAGTTTAAGCTGGAACAAAGTTGTTGAATATCAAAATCCATATTGAATGATCAAAATTTTGATTCAGGAGAAACCTTCAGACATGATTACAGAAGAACCACAAGAATCCCCTTAATGGTGCTGATATATGAACTAATATTAACTGTCAAATCTTCTGACTCAACAAATTCCTTGTTCCTAAATTTCTTCTTACCCATGATGAATCTCATCGCTGTTCCTGTTTGTTGTAACTTCAGAGTTTCAAACATCAGCGTCTCCAAAGGCGGCATGCGTCCCTGCTGCCTTTGTTCTTGCATTCGCCTACACCAATAACAAACCAGTGGTAAGTATTTCATATAACAGGAAGTTGTATTATCAAAGACGAGATACTCGAATGTAAATCCAACGGCTGAATTTATGTGGGTATTTTCTGCACATTCTGGAGATTGTTTTTACCAAGATTCCAAGAATCAGCTCATAGAAACCCTCAAATTCCCATTGGAAGATGTCAAGAGCCATTAGTGAAATAAATTCTTGTTGATGATTGATTCCAACCTCGAGTAAGACTTATCTCCACGAAATCTCGAGTCTACCCACAGATGTTTGCTATAGATGACACTTCTGGATTGTTACTCGATAAAATGGCACATCCTTTCTCGACCTAGTTTAAGATGGTTAAGCAGAAAAATCCAACAAAACTGATGTGTTGGTGTGTTGCAGTTCTTGTGAGCACACTCACTTTAAAAGAAAGAAAAGTAAAAGAAAGCAAGGAATGAAACTTCGGTTTCGGTGGAAATTTCGGTCGGTCCAAAAGTGGAAACGTTTCGTGGAAATGTTTCGGTCAGTGTGGAAGTTTTACAATTTACGGAAACGGTAGAAATATGTTGCAATTGAATTATTTATTGAAAATAAGACTTACAAAAAACATTTGTTATAAGGAGATGATGCAAGGGGCAAAAATGAAAAAAGGTTGATAGACTTTGTGAGAAAATCCGTTAGTTTGAGGGCTAATATGCAATAAAATAATTTATTTGGGGGCCAAAATTGAATTATTTGTTACAAATAACACCCAAAAAATAATAATGTTGTTGTGGGGGTTAATAATAGGGTCAATTTGTTAATGTTAGGGTTAATTTGCAATTTTATAGTCATAGTAGGGGGTTAAGTTTAACAAAAGCAAATTCAAAGGGGTGATAATTAATAACCCTTAAGAAACCCTAATAATACATAGACACAAATCTCAGCCGACATGTCCTTCTTCTTCTCTTTCTCTCTCTAGGGTTTGTTCTTGATTTTAAGAAGAGAAGAAGAAATTTGATACATATTTGGAAAGAAATAATGTAGATATATAAAGAAAAAATGAAGAAGATAGAGATGAAGGTAAGTATGATCTGATTTTGAGTTCTTAAGTTAGGGTTTCTGTAGATCTATTGGTTTTTTCCAGATCTGGATCAAAAAGTTCGAAATTTCACATGATTTTCGCCGAAATCATGCACGAAACTTCTGTAAGTGATATTTCGTTGCACTGATTTGAAAAACCGAAATGTTTCGACCGAAATATTTCGATTTTTCATTCCTTGAAAGAAAGACATATATCGTGAAGGTGGTGTCCCAACAGTTCAGATCCGAGAAAGGAAATGCTCAGAACTGCAACGACATTGAGAATTTCCGAATTCCAGTTATAAAACACGTCGACGCAGAACCAAATGGGTCCTAGATCTGGGTTATCCGGAAATTATATGCATTCGTATCCTTGTGTTAAATAGTAGTTAGATAATATACCATGTTGTGTTCCTGAAATGGGCATAGGTATCATAACCTTTTATCTAATAACATATATATTATAGACGAACACTTGACACTTCATAGAAGTAAAAGTTACATACCTCTGATATTCCTTAGTACGATTGATGAACTCACCTGAAAATAAAAGGTTACCTAGTGTAACACCCCAAATCCAGATTTCCACGTCGGCCGCCATGAAAACCTAAACTTAAAGCATTTTTCCGCAGAACAGTGAACACATACGATATACTCATCAAAGAGACAAATAACATCGAACATGAAGCTCAAAAGTAACAACAAATCAACTAATGAAACTTTACCAAGTTTCTCAAAACTCGCATGATGTCTCTAAATTATCGACACATAAGTCGGACAAGATCAAATAACGCAAAAAAATAAGTATTTAGGAGATCCAACTTTAAATAACTACCTAAAGAAAGAAATGAGACTACTACAGAAACTCCTCCAAGGCTAACTATGACTCAAGCAGGTGGCACTTCCCGATGCGAGCGGGTTCCTCCTCATATGCTGCATCTGATTGGAGTTCTAAATCATTGTAGTCAATAACTGAATGTTAATCTTCATCTCTCACGTGCTTCCAAAGCATCGATACATGGAATACGTTGTGCACTCCTGCCAAGCTTGTAGGCAAGTTAAGACGATAAGCTACTTTGTCTACCTTCTTAACAATCCTAAAAGGTCCAATTTATCTCAGAGCCAATTTTCCTTTCTTACCAAACCGTAAAACACCCTTCATAGGTGACACCTTCAACAAACCTCCTCTCCAACGATAAACTCCAAATCCCTACGTCGTTTGTCAGCATAACTCTTCTGACGACTTTGAGCTGCTTGGAGCTTACCTCGAATTAACACAATCTTTTAGAAGTGTCCCGAACCACTTCTGGTCCTTCTAGCTTAGCATCTCCTGCCTCAGTCCAACATAATGGTGATCGACAAGGTCTCCCATATAATGCCTCGAAAGGAGTCATGTCAATGCTAGATTGGTAACTATTATTATATGTGAACTCTACCAAAGGCAAGTGATCTTGGCAACTACCACCAAGATCTAGTATCGAGCACCGTAACATATCCCCGAGTTCTTTGTTGACTCTCTGTGTCTGCCCATCGGTCTGAGGGTGAAATGTTGTATTAAAATGTAATGATGTTCCCATAGACGCCTGGAAACTCTTCTAAAACCGAGAAGTAAAGGGAGAATCCCTATCTGACACATAGACACTGGCACTCCGTGCAACCTGACTATCTCCTTGATATAAAGTTGTGTCAGTCGATCTCCACTATCTGTCGTCTTCACTGGTAGGAAGTAAGCCGACTTAGTCAGCCTATCAACTATCACCCAAATGGCGTCAAAGCCTCGACTCGAGCGCGGTAAACCCGTGATGAAGTACATCGTTATATTTTCCCATTTTCACATGTTTAGCAACACTGGGTCTGTGGGTACAAATAATCTCTCGATATCTGAATCCGCCATCTTGCCCCATACCGAACTCCGTGTTCGGACTCTCTCATTGAAGATATTTGTTTCTAGTGCTACAAATCATCTATTTGTGCATTCACTATACGATCCAGCAAAGATGGTCTAACTACCACACTATCTAGAAATATCGAGTCAACTCCTGACCCAACAACATCAATATCATACATCGCCACATCTTCTAACTGTAGGGATTTTTATGCATCTAATACATTGCTAGTGTTGTTAGCGAAATCTCAAACATCTATATGTTTAACACTAGGTTACCAGGATCTATACATGAACATATCAATGAACTAGAACAGAAAGAAGATTACCTTAATAGCTTTCCCACGAACTAAATCCCGACCAGTATTCAGAAGATAAGAGCCCCAATTGTTGCTCATCTACTTGAGACACCGAGTGTATAACTTAAACTCCCTCCTTTCAGGCAGCTAGGACCTTCTTGAAGGTTGAGATGAAGAACTCCTTCTTCTTAACTAGATAATTGAGAAAACTCCTTTTTCTCTCTCAGACAACTCCCTCTCTCTCAGGGATTTTACACACTAAACTATTTTCTGTGTATTGTCTGTCCTCCTTTAGGTTGTCTAATTTGGTCCTTATATAGAAATCTCTAGAATAGGTATTTGACCCAAACTAGGATTACTAAAGTCTAATTATAAGTATTTTCCCAAAATACCTTTTAGGGTTCCCTCAGTGTGGCCTGCCAACATAGCCCTTTATGGGCTTCCTTGGCCGGCCCACTTAGGGCCTAACCGGCCATGAGATGTCTCTCCCCTTGCTTAGGTCGGCCATCACATGGTCGGCCCACCTAAAGCCTCCCCGGGTTTTCTTTAAGGCCCGGATGTGTTTATCTCTATTCGGACTCCTCCGAACCAATTGGTCTTACTTATAATGGATCCAATCCACTTACATGCCAGCCTATTACTAGTCAATTCTCTCCGTTTAAACCATCACTCTTATGTGTAACCTTTGTAGGATTCGGTCTATGTTAGCTGCGGATTACCGAAGTTATCCGAAGATCGTAGTTGGCTTCTAGCTAAGCATTACGACCCCTAATTGGACCGGACTAATGATCTTCCGAGTAAGGTCATTAAGATCCTATTCGCCAAATCGTACCCATTGACATCTTGGTCGAAGGACATTCCTTCCGAAGGATACCATTCCTTCTGACCGAGAAAATATATCCTTCAGTCTCCCACTTGTACTTAGAACAAGTTCAATGCTCGATTTCTATGTCTTTTCGTATCTCATCTGATGTGTCATATTCATCAGACTTTCTTGATCCCGAGAACAAACTGTCAAATCAAATGATTAACACTTAATCAATTTGAGCACGACCATGCATTTTTCAGTTGTTTCTCATCAAGTGGCCCGGAGATACTTTATCCTGATTTTACTCAGGAAGACATATTCCATTCTTGTACCCCCACTCAATCTTATGTCTATCCTGTCTCCCCCAGTAATCCGCCTTTATAACCACTTTTTACGGATGACGTTGGACGATACCAAAGTTCGACATTCCTTACATAAACTGAGCGAGTACTCATGTTTTGAGGAATCTCTCCAATTTGCTTAAATGAGAGTTATGACAATTCATGACTTCAACTTTTTGAAGTACTCTCACTTTGGCGGGTTTCCAGTGTATCATCTATACACCCATGAAGTTGACTTTGAATACTCCTATTCTCATAGCCCAAGAAACAGCGCTATCTTGTCAATCACTCGTGCTAGTCTTCTTAAGTCATTGTTGTCCAATTAATGACCTGGACTAGGGATAGTATAATGGTGTGTTTCCATGTTCACTTAGTAGGGTCTATTTCATTAGATCACGTATCTAATAAACCTACCTGGAACACTCCATTATTTTGGACTGTCGTCTAAATTCTAAACCACAATTTAGATGACGAAATAAACTGAGTTTATTTCGGATAACAGGAGTTTGTAAAATTTAAGCACCCGCGTAAACTCCTGTACGTTCTCAATTTTACAAGTCCCTTAGGATCTTCTACCTTGATCCTAATTCCTTAGATCCGTACATCCTCCATGTTCGTTCTAAGGTGACAGTTTAGTTACGTTTTCACTTCGCTTATCATTATCGTGCTTAAGAACGCTTTCGTAAGCTTTTATGATAATATCAGTTTCTTAAACTGAAATCAGTACTTCCTAAGTTCTAACTTTACTTTCTTATCAAGTAGAGTTAGCAACGACTCCCAGCATGAATATTCCTTTTCATCTGTTTGTCCTCCCTAAAAGATTCTTATCTTTATTTTCGAAAGATTGCTTTTATGACTTTCTTCAATCTATGGTTTCAGAGACTTGAGCCTGGATGCTCTAAGCATTCTAGGTTGTTCTCTGACATGTATGGGTGACGACATCTTTTGTACTCCAAATATTTTTCAGATGTGCGGGTAAACATCAATTATCTTCATGATCGATCTTATGTTTTAGACATAAGTGTTTATCTCATGTTCTGATTTCGCTCACTAGAATTTCTAAATTCCAAATTTTGCTTAGCAGTTTATCATGCGAGATGGGTATAATCTCTCTCTAAGAGTTTTTCTATTTAGATCTCTTCAAAACTCTTTCGAACGAGTCTTATCATCTCTTTGATCTATCGTAATAGAATTAGATGCCCAAATTAATTCACCTTCGCCTATTGTCCTATTGAGTCAGTTCTCTAACTGTTTTGACAAATCTTATTGTCTTCTCAACCTAGTATGTGTCCTACATACAGGACTTGAAACTAACTTGTTTCGCTCCCACTTACCTTCTTGTCGAACAAGACTTGACCATTCTTACTCTTATCTCTTTGAACTCACAGTCCAATTTCGGAGTGGTTCTGCTATTGTATTTTTTGAATCTTCCTAAGATTCATCCGGGGTTTTTGAGCAAATTTCGTTAAACTTCCTTAACTCCTTAAGAAGTTTCACGACGAGTAATTCCTTACTCCCATTATAGCGAGTAACCTCTTTACTTCTATTTGTTGCTTTATTCGAAACCATTCGAATATTTATTTTCCTCCCACTTGTCTTCTTTGAAAGACTCTTTCTTTCAAGTAATCACCATCGAAAGCAACAATCTAATTGTGTGTCGATGATTTTGTGAGAAAACCCCGTTATTTTTCTTTTGAAGAACCTATGTCTAACATGTTTTAGACTTTGAATAAAAGACTGGTTTTAGAACTCTTTCTAAAATCCATACTTGTATGAGATCATTTATTCACTATAGTTTTTTTAGGTTTTAGTGGGTCGGCAGATTTGTATTAGACTTTTATGTTTTAGAAGATTTATGACTTTTAGACATGTGATCTCGTCATATTCTTTAGTCAAATTGATCCTTTACTTGATTTAGGTTTAGTTTTCAAAACTTTTCCTATAATCTAGTTCTTAGTCTATTCTAGTCACCTTAATCATAGTTTCATGTCTAACATGAGTTTCTATGATTAATTGACCTCTGTTTTGTCATAAGAGATTTTGTCAAATTTGTTTGCCTAGACCATGATTAACTGTCGTTGAGAGATTAATGATCAAACAACTCTAGTTTCATTCATGTTCATTCAAATTTATTTGACTAGATTAGAATAACTAAGTTGAATCGTTTGGTATAATTAAGAACATCATAAAATACTAAGTACTTTATTTATTTCCATAATCTCATTACAGAGTCAATGTTCGAAAAAGAAAAAGAAAACTTTAAACAAATTAAAGTAATGCCTATGGAGTCTATGATCCTTCTCGAGCTTTTCTAGCAACTCTTGCTTCCTTAGCTTTTGACAGGTTCATCTCCTCTTCAATAAATACTCAGCTCCAATTTGCTCCTGTCATTCATAATGATAAGAGCTTTTTAGGTATCCTATACCTTAAAGAAGGAAATAGTATTTAATTGAATCAACTTTTAATAATTTTTACCTTATCCGAAGCTTCCAGCTCCGTTGTTTAATTCTTCCAAGTATCGCGGGCAATCTCTTATCTGGATATGAGATGTGCTACCGCACATAAAACAACTTATGTTAGGAAGGATAGTTCTGGGTCTTGGCACTTTCTTGCCTATTCTTCTACCAGATGGTCTCCTTCTTCTAACGTTTTCCGTTCCCGTATTTGCACCTTCCTGAACACTAAGAATTTCTTCTGTAGTTTCAGATGTGCTGATTTTGCTTTCAGCCACTTCCAGAATTGCGACCAGACTTTCAAAGTAACTGTTACCAAACTTTTCTTCAAAGTTAGTTATTACATCCTGATAACTATCGTCTAGTGAACGCAGGATAATGTCAATCGCCAGTTCGACTTCCATAGGAGATCCCATCCATTCCATGTCTTTGAAGTGATCAATCATTTCCAAAACATGGTGACGAACTGATTTCCCTTTCTCAAGTCTTTTTTCCAGTGTTACCATTGTGATTCTAAATCTCTCCATTCAACATTGTGTTTTAAACACATCTCTTAGTTGTCGAATGATGGTGTATGCTTCCATGTCAATAAACATATCTTGATATTTTCTTTTCATGGACATTAGCATTAAACCGGTTACTGGCGCTGACTTCCTTCAAATAGTGTCTACTTGCTAACGCTCTTCATCAAAAGAGGTTTCTGAAAGTACGAGGATTGGAGTGTCCAATACTTCCGCACTTTCTCAATGAACCCTTCTTAGATTTCTTTCCCATTGAATGAAGTTGGTGTCATCCAACTTCATAAGCAGGGTATAGAGATTGAAAATGCTGTTATTTTCCATAATTAAACTACATGTAAGAAATGCGAAAGTGATTTAAACTTGTTATCCTGGCATAATTCTTAATTTGCCTATATTATTCTATATTTATTGTCCCTAAGAATAATATAATTTCAAGATCCCATTCCTTCGAAATTAAGCGTACTTTGACACTGCCCTCAACTCGTCGTCCTGTGTGAGTAACACTTTACTGATCATACTCTTATGGCTCTTGGTTGACTAATTTCACACTTGAGTGTCAAATTGTCCTTTAGCCCCGAAATCCAAAACCCTTTTGCTGACTCGTTGAGAATAACCATTTAGACTTGTAGAGCACTTCATAGATCTACCCGTATTTTCCTGAGGTAAAAGATGGCACCCTGCTTTGCCACGACCCACCATCGATGAACTAGGGCTCGACAGGTGTCTTAATCTGGGTAGGCTTTACTCAAAATTCTTTTTGGGACTATTACGTAATTTATCAAGTTGCATTACTGTGAACTCTAGCATAACCATTCATGATTTATTACGTAAAAGTTTATGTGGATTTGCGTAATGATTTATTAAATCTTAGTATTACCCCTAAAAGATCTCATCTTTTAGGTTATTTCTTGTTCGCCTATGGTTCGTTCAGATTCATATCCATGAACTTCTATTGACTACTCCCACTTGAACCATGATCTCATCGTTCGGTTCGTCAATAGATTATAAGACCCTATACTCTAAGTATTATTCGGGCACATGCACTTGTGCTTAGAAACAAGAAACGATTACTTATCTACAGGTATATTATTCTACGCAATCACACATTCATACATACAATAATATGACATTCTTAAAACAAAGTATGTATCCTAGATTCGTTTATAGGTTTGCTACGTTTCGTATAGCTAATAGCGGGAAATAGTGACATCTCTATGTCTAATGGGCTCTAAAATTTATTTTCGTAAAATTCGGACTAAAAGCTCATTATGTTTCTTCCTTAATGATTTCCAAAATCGATTCAAGGAAAAACTCCGTTTGGGCTCTCCGATGGCCTTGGTCAATGTCGGAAAAATATGCTTGGAACCGGGAGAAAAAGGTTTGAAAAACTCCCACTTAGGTCAAGGCCCAAAAGCCCTCGAGTCAAACTTGAAAAGACCTAAGTCAACCATGGTCAAAGTCCCTTGACTGGTCTCGGGTCACCCCTAGACTTTGTCTCGGATCAGCCTAATCATAGGCCGGACCAAGGGACAGCACGTTCCTGTCGTGGTCTGTCCCTCGACCAGACGCGTCCTTACCGGGTCAGATGCGTCCTAGACGCTTCTGGCCTAGGACAGACCATAGGTATCTCGGATGGGATGCGTTGGATGCGTCCTGGACGCGTCCTATATGCGTCCAGATCATCGGGTCTATTGCGCACCCTCTCGGATGCCAAGTCCGAGAGGTGTTGGAACAGTGAGACGCGTCCTAGACGCGTCTCGGATCGGGACAACATATAGGCCATGTCGGATGCAAGGTCCGAGATGCCTTGGTGCTTCACAGTCGCGTCCTAGACTCTTCTGTGCACGGACGACACGGGCATCCTGCATGGGATGCCTTGGACGCGTCCAGATGCGTCCTAGACGCTTCTAGTTGCTCCATACGCGTCCTAGGTGCGTCTGGAAGCTTCCAGTCGCATCCTAGATGGATCTGGTTACTCCAGACGCGTCTTAGACGCTTCTGGATGCTCCAGTCGCATCCTACATTTTTCTACCTTGTTTAAATGTATTTGGAGCCACACGTGTCCAACTTGTTATTTTTAGAACCATAAATGTCCAACTTGTTATTTTAAGATCTCTCAAGGTGTAACAAAAAAAAGATCTCCCAAGGTTATAATCGACTCGAGCTAGATCACCTAACTCATTTCTAGTTTCAGTCATCACTCTAAGTAATTGAAACAACAATTCTAAATGGCCGCGGCTTTGGGGAATAAAGAAAATTCTCCGGGGAATAAAGACTTTTCATAAAACTAGTCAAATAAGATTGACTTTTTATGTTTCTTTTTATTGCTAAGGGGCTTCTAATTTTAAAAGATGCTATAAAAAAAGGCTCCTCCATCTCATCACCTCTCTCTGCCACTTCATCGACACCTCATCATCTTCTCCAGCGAAAGTCGCCGGCCGGCCAATTTTCCGGCCGGCGACCTTCAAACATAATTTTTTTTTTCTCTCCTTTTTTTTTTTTTTTTTTTTTTTTTTTTTACCTCTCTCTCTCTAGAACTGTTCTAGAGAGAGAGAGAGTTAAGAAAAAAAAAATTAGAGAGAGGAGAGAGAAAATTAAAAAAAAAAAAAATATTATGTTTGAAGGTCGCTGGCGACTTTCGCCGGAGAAGATGATGAGGTGTCGAGAAGATGAAGTGGCAGAGAGAACAGATGAGATGGAGAACTTTCAATAAAATGTATTCTGTATTCCCTATAAAAATTTATTCCCCGGAGAATTTTCAAAAAAATCTGGATTCCCTCGAGAATTTATTCCCCGGAGAATTTTCTCTATTCCCCAAAGCCGCGGCCTTCTAAATCTAGGCAATTATATCAAACTATAAACTCAAAATCACTCTAGGTTGGCCATTTGAAATTAGCAGTAATTCTTGTATAATACTATCATCATAATATTGCTGTTGCAGGAGACAAGAATGAGAAACTTGTAAGAAAATAACAGTAACGAAAAAACAAATCTACTATCGAAGCCATATCAAATAAATAAATCAACGAATAGATGGAGATCAGAAATATAACCATGGATGACAATAAACATTTGAACCTCCTTTTTTTTTCTAATCAACTGACTTAGGAAGCTAATTTGGTAGATTCAACAATACAACTTTTACAAAAATGATCTACCATTTTACAACTTCATTTTCAACTTAACTACCCCAGATAATGCGATATAGTCTTTCTTCTTCCTGTTAAAATCTTGTACCTTTCTTCTCTTTCTTTATCCTTGGACATATAATAATGTAAAAACCTTAAGAAGAGCAAAAACCAAAACCCTCCCCAAGAAAATCCACCAAATGAGAACCCACCACCACCTCTCCCTCCTCCTCCATAACCACCACCACCACCTTCGTCGCCACGATAAAAAGGTGGAACTTCACTCCCATTAAACCCAGAGCCACCATCGTCTAGCAGCGGTAATGGTTCTTTACCTAATATATTCCAAATTATATGAGAAAAATATCCCCAAAATAGTAAAAGATTAATAAATTTGACAAAGGAGGATCCACCCATCAAATTGTACTTCCATTATATCATGAACAGAGCTCGAACAAGAACCTCAAGTACAGAGGAACAGACGTACATGGAAATCATCGAAGGTTAGTTTTTTTGTTGAGGATGGTTACCCTATTATGCATAAAAATCACTTCGTGTCAAGCCATATAGCTATATCAGTTAACTACCATCTTAGAGCATCTCCAATGCAATACTCTTTTTTTAGTTTTGCATTAGATATGTTCTTAGTCTGAAATCATTGTTTGATCATTTCTATGTAAGCCTATAGAGTTGTGCTAAAAAAATCATCATCGACTTTGAAATCACATCAGTAAGAATTGACACTTACTTATCAGGGGAGAAACAACACTTGATGATGATTTTCGAGATATAGTTTCAGTTTGTGCAGTTCCACATTTCACTTCCTGCATAAGGAACCAACTTAAATGCATATTAAACATTTCGCTTAGTAGGATGAAGTATAGGAAAATCTGAAAAAAAAAGTTAATTATAGTGATGGCGAGGAAAAGGAAAGCTGGATAGCCAAATTTTAATAAAAAAAATGTCTAGAGCATGTATGTTAGTTGTCCTATTAGTCAATAGAGAGTATTGATTTGATTTTCTTCAGACATGGTAGAATAGAGATATTCTATTTCATTTATCTCTCGAAAATAAAATTTCACAAACTTTTATTTGCTTACATTAAGAGTATTAAGTTCAATGGTAGTTCGCATTGGAAATGTTACTTCTACACATTTACTTTTTACTACTTCTTGACTTTTTATTTACTTGTTGCCTTACAATAAGAAAGAGAAGCTCCCCAATTCAATTAGGATTCTACTTTATGTTACAAATAGTTTTTCACTGAATTTCGTCAATTAGGAGGGGTTTTAAGAGGTTGTTTACTTCATGTTTACAAGTATCCAATGTTATATTGATATCTTTAGAGAGTTACCTATATAAAGCTCACATGAAAAATTTGTAGAAGTTCAATGAATAAATCTATTATGTTTGATTATGTTCACAAGTTTCACCTCATCTCCTAATTATTCTGGTTGAACTTTATCACGGGTATATTCATATCTGACCCACTAGTTTGTCATATTTTCAGTTTGATTTTTTCCCTTGCGGTTTCTTCTAAACTCCGTTACTGGGTCACTTCTTTTTTCCAAATTAGCCCTCCTTTAATTGACCCCGAATCTCTCACTCTTAAACCTCTTTCTTGTTTTTTACTTCTTCTTTCTCTCTTCTTTTTCATCCTCTACTTGTAATGAGCACCTACTGAGCATGAGAATGTCAAGACATCATATATCCAATTCTCATTTTTGGGGGGTTGACTTAAAAGGGTGTCTTTGAATCCAAGTGAGTCGAAACAAAAGTCAAAATACCATAACTTAGTAAATTTATGTTTGTCAGGTAGGCAACGAACGCAACATGTAGCCGACGACATATGCTTTATTGCAACTCTAAATCCAAAAGTGCAATGTAGGCAATAAAATTAGTTGATATAAGTATTCTTTTTCTATTTCTAAAATTCTCACCATATAAGACGCCCTCCACTATAATATTTATATGTTCTCACTAAAAATTGACAACTTCTTTATTTGATAAGAGAAATAGCGATATGAAAATAATCGACTCACCAAATCATTACATCGCATAGCCAATCGAGCACCACGGACAATGACCCTTTGGCTTCCAAAGGGCACTAGAGATTTCTTGACGGTCAATCGCCCTAGGGAAAAACATAATTTCAAAAACGTCATTAAGAATGATTGAAGTTGTGTTTTTCTTTCAAATACTGAATTACAATAGTACAATAGACATGCCAACAACTCGAAGCCCAATTGGTAAGTGCATCTACTTTGCAATGCGGAGGTGCCAGGTTCGATCAGGCTTTAATCCAGTAGTAATTCGACAATTATCGTGCTTATCCCATCGATGTATCAATGCCTTTGTAATGGCCATTGTAGTCAATATTCAAAAGAAAAAAAATAGTACAATAGACATCATATATGAAATGACTTGGATACATCGTAAGGATAGAATTTGTTCATAATTACCAAGAAACTACAGTAGAGAAACTAGTAAACCCTAAAGACAATAAATACTACCTTAAAGGTCATTCTATACAAAAATAATTTTGATTCAAAAAAATTATATTATGATTATAACAAAAAAAACAATTGTAAAAGCGAATATAATATTAGAGAAGCCATTGATATTGTATATTGGAAATGGATATTCGTTCTTAAAAGATCAATCACAATCTTTAACCAACAAGAGAGAGAAAGAGATGTAAAAACCTGTAACTCTGTTGAGGAAGGATGATTGAGGAACTTGAGCAATTGTTGATGTAAATGATATACAAGACATCTCTGGTCATAAAATGGATGAAACAATTTGAAGAAGAAGATCTTCGTTCTAAAACCCTAAAAGAACAAAAAAAGAAAAAATAGTAAATGATGGATTCATCATCGTTATGAAGGCAATTTGATATAGAATTAGCAGGGGATTATTTATTGTGATTTTCTATTTTATATTGGTTTCTTGCTCTCCAATAATAATAATATTTGGATGGAAAGTCTGTAGTCGGTTAGGGGTAACTCTGGATTATTCCCCGTGGTTAATGCTAATCTTTATTAGTTTTATTTACACCTTGTTTACACTTGTCACTTTGGTGAAACAATTGGTCCAACCTAGGGGTGGGAAAAAGACTGGCAAGCCCGGATCCGCCCGAGCCCAATGTGTCAGTGGGCGTTCGGTGTCCGAGACAAACACTACCCGTCCTGGCCGGTAAGTTTAGTCGGACGAGCACGGACAAAAAGCTCTAACCGGCCTTCCGTCCGAGTCTGACCAATAAGATTGATCGATTGATATTTTCGACTTAGACATTTTAATCGTATATAGATAATTCTAATCAATTAGTATAGGTAGCATTTAGAATTTTAGATTACACACTTACACGCAGAGGCGGAACCAGGATTTCAAATCTGGGGAGGGGAACCGTTAACTTAAACTTCACAAATTGTTTCATCACCAAAAAAAAAAGTAACTATATCAGTTTCTACTTTACAAGCATGTAATGTCCAAAAATGAAAACTTAAAGTTGGGACTAGATACATCGGTAGAAACGATTGATCATGCTAAACCCATTGAAGTGGATACTAGATAGAAAGGAACAGAAGAAGTAAAAGATACACAAATTAAGTTAGCTAAACAATAATCACATATTCATCAATACCAATTACAAATCAAATTCTTTACTAGACTAAACAGTAAATACAATATCTAGGTTTATGGTTTTGAATGTGAAATTCAACTTTTGAATCACACTCTAGCCGTTAATATTCAGCAGTCGCCTATTCATCATACCAAATAAGGAATCATATTATTCATTTGACCTAAATAGTAGTACTTAATCAAGGTTTAAGATACAGACTAATTTAAATGAAACCTAGTTTTGATTCAAATTCTACTATTATACTATAACCTATCTAGGTTTTGCATAAGTTTTTTTATTGAAAGATCAAAATATAATCGTTTAGTGAAAGAACACAACAAAATTCTAAAATAATTATAAGAGAAACCATTGGGAGTATAGATTTTCGAATAAATTTTCTTTATCAAATTTCATTATTGAACAATTGAGAGAGGTAAATCCTAAAACAATTTAGAGAGAGAAACTATAAGCTGTAACAATTATGAATGTATAATATACAGATATTTAATTTTCTAAATATTAAGCTAATCAATAACAATTACAAGAGGAAAACAATTAATTCCTAAAATAATCTACAAAGAAGAAACTAATAGTCTAAAAGAAATTCAATTAGTGATTACCTGAATGATTAAATCAAAGCATGAAAACTGAAATATTGAAGAATTTTGAGAGATAAGATGAATCAAAAATCTTCAATCTCTTGAATCTGTTCCTCCTCTCGCCCTCTAAACTCTCCTCCGTTAAGCTTTCTCTCGGCTCTGTTTCCACAAAACCCTTACGCCTGTTTGATTAGTCTAAAACACTTTCTTAACAAAAACAAAAAAAAAGAAAGTATATTAGTTTCTTGCTCTCCAAGTCACAAAAAATAAGGATATGGCAAGCGCTTTAGGGAAATCAAAATAGTTTCCGGAGTGTTAATACTTTGTCAAAAACTGGCCAACTAAAGTTGACCAGTATATTTTCTAATTGTTAGGGGGAAATTTTTTTTTTACCATTTCTTCTCCAGTCAAGGCAAGGGTTATCGGAATAAAAGTTGACCAGTATATTTTTAATTGTTAGGGGGAAAGCAAATTTTTTGACCATTTCTTCTCCATTTCGGCAAGGGTTTTCGGAATCCGGCCACCACCATCATCACCAAAATCCGCCCACCACCATCTTCACCAAAATCCGCCCTGGACCATCTTCACCAAATTCGACCACCACCATCAACACAAAAATTCGGCCACCACCTCTTCACCAAAATTCGGCCACCACCATCATCATTTACATCTTTCTCTCTCTCTTTCTGCCTCTCTCTCTTTATCGATCCCATTGCCTCTCTCTCACTATATCTCGTTCTCTTTATCATTGAATCTCGGCTTCTCCGATCACCAAACCCTGATATTTTGTTTCACTCTCATTCACCCTAAACTCTCTCTAACAATTTCAGATTTCGTGGGGCAGTCGGGCCACGAAATGGTACGTGATCGACCGACCCACGAGATCTTGTGGGTCTATCGACCCCAAAACCTTTTCGTGGGACGACTTCCCACGAAAAGTTGGTGGTCTGTCGACCACGAAACCCTCGAGGAGGGTTTAGTGAAACCCTCCTCGAGGTCTTGTTCCGATTTAGGAAAACTTCCGTGGGTCTGTCGACCCAAGAAACCCTCGAGAAACCCTCATCGGGGTCTTGTTCCGGCGAAGGAAGAGTTTTCCTTCGTCAGAACTGTGTATGAGAGAGAGAGAGAGGCGGTAAGAGAGAGAGGGGCAGAGGGAGAGAGAAATCCCCTTAGAACTAAGAGAGAGAGAGAGACGGTAAGAGAGAGAGGCGGTAAGAGAGGGGCAGAGGGAGAGAGAAATCCCCTTAGAACTAAGAGAGAGGGAGAGACGGTAAGAGAGAGAGACGGTAAGAGAGAGAGAGAGAGAGAGAGGGAGAGACGGTAAGAGAGAGAGAGAGATCGGTATTTGGGTTAGGGTTTATTTTAAAGTTCTAAGAGAGAAACGGCAAGAGAGAGATGAGAGAGGAGGAAGAAAATGGTGGTGGGTGTGGCCGGAGGTGGTGGTCGTAAATGGTGGCCGGAGTTGAAGATGATGTAGAAGAAGATGAAGAAGCAATGTTTTATTTCCCCTAAAAATTTATTTCCCTGAAGAATGTCTAAAATTTCACATTTTCCCTTTAAAATTTCACACCTCGGAAACTATTTGACTCTCCCCAAAACGCTGGCCTAATAATATTTAGATGGAAAGTCTGTAGTCGGTTAGAGGTAATTTTGGATTATTCCCTGTGATTAATGCTAATCTTTATTAGTTTTATTTACACCTTGTTTACACTAGTCACTTTGGTGAAACAATTGGTCCAACCTAGGGTGGGAAAAAGGCTGGCAAGCCCGAATCCGCCCGAGCCCGATGTGTCAGTGGGCGTCCAGTGTCAGAGACAACCACTACCCGTCCTGGCCAGTAAGTTTAGTCGGACGAGCATGGACAAAAGGCCCTAACCGGCCTTCTGTCCAAATCTGACCAATAAGATCGATCGATTGATATTTTCGACTTACTTAGGCTTTTTAATCGTATATAGATAATTCTAATCAATTAGTATGGGTAGCATTTAGATTACACACTTACACGTATGTGCATGGAATGCTACGTTTCTTATTTATAAAATTTTGTATATCTTTCGTCTTAAAGAGTTCACAATGTAGGACTATGTTATCGTTACAAAATAAGTTTTGATCTCTACAGTTTAATCTCACATCACTAGTGATAAAGGAAAAAGTGATTGAGTTTTCTTATAAAAGAGTTGAGGGATAGAACACTCTTGGTTGTTGTAGGTTTATGAGCTTTGCTTAGGTGAAATCTTAGTACGGATTTTTTATGGGCACTCAAACAAAAAAAATAAACATTGTGCCTGAGTCCGACCGGTCTGGTACTCGGATTGCTCGATAATTTAGACGGGCTCCGACGGGCAACACATAACCAAACTTTGTCAAGTGTCCGCTCAATTTATCCAGATGTCGAACAGACAAATTGAGAATTTCCAGATGTCCGAACGGGACCGGAAGAGCAAGTGACCGCAGACTACCTGTGTGGTCGGTTTCCACCCCTAGTCCAGCCTATTAGGCAAATAAAAAGTGACGTACGAGCCGAATTTCGGCCGACTTTGGACCGTCGGGTTTGACATTTCGGTTGGCAAGGAACAAAGTTTGAACTTGGTGAGCTTTTTAAGTTCCAATTTCAGTCCTCAGAATGTGTCGTATTCATTGCCTCATCCTCAAGATAAATGATCTGGACCGCTGATCTTAAATAAATAAAACAAATAATTCACAACTATAGAAACTCATATCTTTCCTCCCCTCTCCATCGCACATCTCCCATATCACTTTGTATCCATGACTGAGATATCTCATCAACTTTAGGTTTAGTTACTGCAATTTGAGTACCGTTTACGTGAGTAAGCAAGTCGAGTATCAAGTTTTAGCTTTTTCGCAGTCCCTCTCTCTCTCTCTCTCTCTCTCTCTCTCTCGTGTTCTCGATTTTGAAGGGAAAGAGTAAAGTTAAATCTCTTCGCGGAACCCTCTGGTAATAAATCTAATTCAATAATTTGAGTTGATTCATCTTTACTTATCGAGTTTGTTTCGTTTCCAGGCTTATAATTTGGTGTTTTAGGTGTTTCTCAATTCAAAGTTAAAAACTTAGTGTAACTTAAATCTTTTTTATGTTTTCAGAAGACCATTCATTCCATCTTCTTATTCATTCCATCTTCTTTTTGATGAGGGTCTGAATCGTGCTGGAGTCCCCTATTCAGAATCTCCTTCAGGTAGGTTCCGTCATTTTTGCTTGAAAGGAATATGTAAAGATGACATGCCTGCAGAACATTATTTTGGTGGAATTTGGAATATATGAAATATTGTTTTCTCCCAAGAATTTCAGATGGTAAGATGGTTGAGGGCTTGGGAACATTCAGTTGTCGGATCAAGTTGAGCCTCACCACAATTAAAAATTGAATGAGTCCCAACCTGCTAAGCCGTTTATGCAACATCCCTTCTGAAGTTTCCGGCAGGATAAATGGTTATTCTCGGTTTGTATGTCTTTTTCTTTTTTGGTTTATGTCTTCAAACCTCTATTCTTTATTGTGTTCAGGTTACCCATCTCAAGTAGGCCTTAAGAAAGCATGATGAATAGTTACAATCGGCCTTAACAGCCAACACTCTCTTTAGTGGTCCACGTTGATTAATAGATAGTGTTTGATATCTAATGACATATGTGTTGTTGATGTATATTAACATGATCGCTACTTCATGAATCTTCTTATCGATTGAAGTGCAACATCTTACAGAATGTATCTTTTTCAGGTAACCAACAGGACAATCCTTTGATGTTACTTGAGAAATACATTGATGATGATGTGGATGACGAGGAACATAAGAGGCTCAAGCACGATTTAGATAATTCTTCAATTGAACAAAATGGCAAGGTAATTGATTGGGTTTATATCCTTTTGCTTTTGTGGTTATTAACTATTAGATAGGTTATGTGTTTGCTGACATGCTTGAGTTCAATTAACATTAGCAAACAATATCTTATAAATCTTTCTGAGGTATCTGCACATGTCGAATTAACTGAGTTTATGTTTTGGGTAGGTTGAAGAGCCTGCTAGTATGAAATGTGAAGATTTGGAAGACAGAGCAGATGACTTTTCTGCTGATAAAGTAAACAAAGAAGACTTGGAGAAGGCATTTGCATCACTGGAGGCACCAAAGGACTTGGACAGTATGGAATTTAAGGGAAGTGATTTTACTGCATCAGGAGATGCCCTTAGCGACGCAAAGACAACACAAGCCACTGATACAGGGAATTCAGGGATTCAAATGAGTGGGGATATGACTTCTGTTTGGAAAGTAGTAATGCATGAAGAGAGTAACCAATATTATTACTGAAATACTGAAACACTGAAACATGGGAAACTTCATGGGAAGTACCTCACATTTCGGTTCAGAAAGCAGAAACAGAAGCTGGAAAGGAAGAACCGCGTAATACTAATCACATGGGAATTGAGAGCACTTTGCCTTCAGATGATACTGTTATTGCTGATTCAAAAAAAATAAAAAATTGGTTAACGATTCTCATAATTATGACAATGGACTTCAAACTGATAACGGGAATGGACAAAACAAAGGCGAGAACCAAGAAGTTTTGAATTTAGTTGTTGATGGTAGTCTTACAGAATTAAGAGGTAGCACCATTATAAATGTATATTGTGAAAAGACACATATAGATTTATTATTTCCCTAATGGCCCCCAACTTTGTGACCAGCTTCCCGCCTGGCCCCCTACTTTACGAGAAATACCCATATGGCCCCCTTCCGTTATAACACCGTCACTCTCTCCTCCATCATGTTT
Organism: Eschscholzia californica; assembly: GCF_041429995.1. Lineage (NCBI taxonomy): Eukaryota > Viridiplantae > Streptophyta > Magnoliopsida > Ranunculales > Papaveraceae > Eschscholzia > Eschscholzia californica. The sequence continues at coordinate 35,849,027 of NW_028238420.1, read as the reverse complement.
TCTCTCGCTGCCAACTCACGCCACATCATCTGTTACGCCACCTCATCACCTTCTCCGGCAGAGGTCACCGGCCGACCAAATTTCCGGCCGCCGACCTTCAAACTAAAAAAAAAAATATTTTCTCTCTTCCTCTCTCTCTCTAGAATTTTTTTTTCCTCACCCTCTCTCTCTCTCAAACTCCGGAGAAGGGGTTTCCCTTCGCCGGAGCTAGGTCTGTTCGTTGAACAGACCTTGCAAGGTATGTTCGTTGAACAGACCTTGCAAGGTATGTTCGTTGAACAGACCTTGCAAGGTATGTTCAACGAACAGACCTAGATCTGCTCACGAACAGACCTTCAAGGTCTGTTCGTGAACAGATCTGTTCTGTTCACGATCAGACCTTGAAGGTCTGTTAACGAATTAGACCTTGAAGGTTCGTGAGCAGATCTAGGTCTGTTCGTTGAACAAACCTAACGAACAGACCTAGCTCCGGCGAAGGGAAACCCCTTCGCCGGAGTTTGAGAGAGAGAGAGTGAGGAAAAAAAATAAAAAATTTAGAGAGAGAGAGGAAGAGAGAAAAAAAAGTTTTTTTTTTTTTTAGTTTGAAGGTCGCCGGCCGGAAATTTGGCCGGCCGGCGACCTCTGCCGGAGAAGGTGATGAGGTGGCGTAACAGATGATGTGGCGTGAGTTGGCAGAGAGAGAAAACATGATGGGGGAGAGAGAGTGACGGTGTTATAACGGAAGGGGGCCATATGGGTATTTCTCGTAAAAGGCCCCCCCCATCGTCCTTCACAAGACAGGATCTCTTTACCCTAAAAAGATCACAAGAAACTCAGAGTTCTCATAATTCGCCCCCAAAAGGATCAATCAATATTCATTCTTTTACTGCAAAGAGCACCCTGACTGGATTGAGCGTTAGAGCGGTTTTCGAACTTTTTGCAGGTTTTTCCCCCTCGGGAACAGACGAACAGGAATAAGAGCAAAGAGCTGGAGCAAGGAGCTAGGAGCAGGAGAAGGAGCAAGGAGTAGAAGCGAGGAGCTGGAATAATTTGGAGGAGAAGCAGGGAACCAGAGCTGAAAGCAGATTCGACCACTATAATCTAACCTAACTCAACAGAACAATCAACATAACGGAGGCTGTCATGGATCAACTCCCTTTTTCATGCTGATCTAACGGAAGGCCATTTTTTGACATTAGCATTTGGCGCTAGAAGGATGGCATCTCTCCAGCAAAATCATCAATTCGGTAACCCAAATCCTATTCATTAAACTTTTGAGACTAATTATTTCTTCGAATCCATTAGAAAGGCATGACGTCGAAACGCGACACCGTCACGAATTCAGTGACGGACTTACCTCCCCCAGAAAATTGGGGACCCGAAATCAAAGAACCAAAAAAAGAAGAAATCCAGGAGGAAGAAGAAAGGACAGCGGACCTGACCGTACCAGTGCAAATTGGAAAAAAGGCCAGCGAGGTGACTTATGTCGGGAGCACCCTGGACGAAGGCGAAAAGAAAGATCTGGGTTCCTTTCTAGGGCACACCGTCATATTTTCGCCTTCGGTACCGACGAGGTACCCGGCATAGATCCCGGATTATCACCCACAAACTCAATATCAGAGAAAGGAATAGATCCGTGAAACAGAAAAAGAGGAACTTCGCACCAATTAAACAGGCCGAAATAGCCAAACAAGTTAAGAAGCTCCTAGCGTCAGGAGTCATAAGGGAAGCACGATATTCTGAATGGTTGGCCAACGTGGTATTAGTAAAAAAGAAGAACGATACGTGGAGAATGTGTATAGACTTCACCGACCTGAACAAAGCTTGCCCGAAGGACAATTTCTCGCTACCATCTATGGATTAGCTGGTGGATTCTACAACCGGCCACGAACTACTCAGTTTTATGGACGCCTTCACAGGATACCATCAGATCGCCATGCACAAAATAATTTTTTAACAAGATTCTAAGTTTAATCGACATATATACAATTTTCTTAATGATTTCCAAGGAAAAATATGTTTTAGACATGTAAATATCGAGCTAGAGATAAAAAGTCAATCACAAATTCACAATTTCTTCAAGTTCGAAGAACATAAAGTTAGAATGAGCGAGAGGAACTCGTTTTAGGTAAATCACGATTGTTTTAGTTAGTTACTTTAAACAAATATAAGTTTTAAAATAAATATAGACAATAAATATCCACCATAGATATTTCTCTTAAAATTTATGGAAAGAATAAATATATTAACTCAACCATTAGAAACCTTTGGTTTACCGATGGTTAAATATATATTTATGAAAGGTAAGAATGGGAAGAAATAAATGGCTTGATGCATGGGGCCCACTAAATAGTAAATTTTGGGACTTATTTTTCATTTTCTGTTTATTTTGATTTTATATTATTTATTAATTTATGACTGGATATACGACTAATTACCCCCTCTATTTTTGGACCTTAAACTCAAAAATCGTAATCGAAAATGGTGAAATTCTTTGAAAAAAATACCAAAACTTTGTTAGGATAAAAAAATATATATAAAGCAGTAAGTGATATTCACTTGAAAGCGGTTGAAAAAGATTTTCTCCCGTCGAATCTCCTAATCTCACAATCTTCTCAAGGAAGAAATATCAACAAACTAATAAATAGGGAGAGAAATACGTGGGTAGAGAGAAATACGTGCGTAGTAGTTATTGTAGGGATATTCTAACCAATTTTAATTTATTTATACGATATAGATTTTATATCATTGGTCGGATGTATTCTCAACTAAATTTCTAAAAAAAAGGGACAGTCAGACTTATCTCCTGAATGAGTTGTTTTAATATAATAGATCGTGAATTTTAATGTTGAGGTATTTTAATATAATAAACTATGAATTTTAATGTATGGAGATGTGAAAGGATAAAGGACCCATCTTAATTCGTTTGAGTCCATAGCTCTCCATTAAAAGACTTTCAAATAACATGGGTCTCTCCTTTATTTTCTTTTGAAGCTGCACACAAGATGTTTGTTAAAATGTTTGAATAGAAGTGGTTATATCTAGAGTTTCTTTGTCCAGTTTGGGGAAATTACTTGGGGAGAATTGCTCCTCGCCGGAATCTGTTATTCAGGAGCAGATAATCGGTAGAAAGGTGAGCATCTGATTGTGGGCAGCTATCATGGATGATGATATAGAGAACACTGTTGATCTTATGGAAAACCTAATGGGGAAAGATAGTAATGGTAGAGTAAAACTTGAGAAGGGAGATTCGAAACCTGAAGACGATGGTAGGAAGTGTCTAGCAGTTAAACGTATCACTGAAAAAACTATGAACATGAATGTGTTGAAGGAGATATTGAATGGAGCTTGGAAGCCAATAGGAAAATTTTGGCTTAATGAATTCTATGGAAACTCGTACTTAATCAATTTTGAACTCACAACTGATAAGGAAAAAGTCGAAGAAGGCACACCATGGTATATTCAAGACGATCTGTTGGTAATGGAAAGATGTGAAAGAAACAAACTTCCTGAAGATTATAAATTTCAGTTTGCAGACTTCAATATACAAATCTATGGCTTGCCAGTTGAATACTTAACTAAAGAGGCAGCGAAGAAGATAGGAGCATTAATTGGGAAGCCATATGATATTCAGGACGAGGAAGTCAACAAATGGGGAAGGTATGAGAGAATCAGAATTAGTATTGATATCACAAAAACCCTAAAAACGGAAGTGGAAGTTGATTTGTCGGATAACAAGCAGTGTACATTGAAAATCAAATATGAAAAACTATTCAAATGTTGTTTCTATTGTGGTAAAATTGGGCATGTAATGGCCGATTGTGAAGTTCGAGCAAAAGTGAGAGAGGCGATATCAGATAAATGGTCGGCTGAGAAACAAGACAAAGCAAGAATCCTCTTACTTCCAAGATTTACAGATGACATGAAAGCAACTTTCAAAAGAAACCCTCGGTATGACAATGGGAAAATCAATGGAGAGAAGCGAATTGAAAGAAATAACAGTAAAATGACAATGGAGATGCCGAAGTACATTGAGAAGGAACAAGCAATTATAACAACACAAAAAGCGAATCAGTTAGCAAAAGAACCACACATGGAAGAGTCAAGGACCTTAAAGAAACATATATTTCCTATAGTGAGTACAGCAGGAAGCTCAGGAGATAGTATGTTAGATGAAGACACCATCACAGAGATAATAGTTCGACCATTTGTGCAAAACACATGGAGAATAAGGGAAGAGGAGCCAAAACAAAATCTGAAAAGAAAACTGAGAATGTGAAGAGAGGTGAAGAGGGTAAAAACGATCGAAAAAAGACGAGTTGGTAACCAAAAAGGCAGTGAAAATTAAAGGACCGATTACAATAAGTAATGTAGGAGATAAGATGCTTATCGATCAACATGGAAGTATGGACAACCAACAACTACAAACGGAGCTTACAATAACCAGACTAATACTTGCATTACGGAGAACAAGGTTGATGGAGGACGGGCTTTGGCTTCTAAACTGTTAGGACCATCACGACATGACGGAAAGGAGGAAATCGGACACAAGCATAACTTATCGCAGAGAACATGGAAGAAATTAGCTAGAGATCTACCAAGAATATTGAATGAAGGAAGTGAACTAACAGGAAAACATACTAAAAGAGGTAGAGAAGAGGAAGAAGTGACCCTTTCGGACTACGTCGAAGGGGTCAATGATAGGCCTAAAAATAGGTCTATTCCCGCAAGTATACGGGGTCAAGTTATAGTATTGAAAATAAGATCGAGTATCGTCCCAAGGACAAGCTATTTTATCTAAATCTCGAATTAAAACCCCCTTTCATTAATTTTGATTTGTTTTTAAGAAACTATTTTAAAAAGAAAGCAATACTAAAAGACTAATAAGAATGAAATCAAGATGAGAAGAAGAATCTAGGGTTTTCGATTTCACCACATAAATGGACTACTTAAAACATGCATTAATTAACAAATCCCTTTTCTCATGTATAACTCAAAATCTAACATAATAAACTATTTAGATTTCGGAATATATTCTTTAATAACACAATTCAAAATCAAGAATGTATGATTGACTACCATATAAAACTAATTTCCTACACTATCATTCAAGATCTAAAAGGCATATCTCATCTAATAAATCAATAAAAGCATGAAATATCTAATTATAATACATGAATGATAATAAAGTTATAGAATCAACATGAAATGACAATCAATAGGCATTGAAGCTCAAAATAAGGATTCATTGATTTATAACATATCTCAAAATAAGCCCAAATATGGGTTTCCTCTACACCCTAGATACAAAATTTAGCTACTCATGGAATCTAAAATAATATTCATTGAATTTATAAAATAAATGGAATTACAAAAGATTAATGGAAAGAAATCACCAAGAATGTTCCCAATCCATATTCCCATGTATCTCCATTTTGATGTCCAATTTAAGCTCCAAGTATCTCAAGAATATTGCTCAAAACTCCAAATAATAGCTTATTAGAAGATCAAAGAAGAGAAATTTAGAAGAGAGATAGAAGAAGAAGAGATTTTAGAGAAGAAGGTATGAAGAAATTAGAAGGTTAGAAGAAGAAATTAGAAGGAGAAAGAAATTAGAAAGAAAATGTAGAGAAAAGATGAAGGTGGTAGAGAAAGTAGAAGAAAAGAATGGGGGATTAGGGTTAGAAATAGAAAGAGAAGTGGCTTAGAAATTAGATAAGGAAGCCATTTGAGAGGGTTGTTGAAGTCTAGGTTTTAATGGAGGAGAAAGAGACTTATTTATAGAGTTGGGTTAGGGTTTTGGTTGGGTCAAATGGTAAAAACTGAAAAAGAGAGGGTCACTTTTGGAATTTGGGAGGGTTTAAAGTATAAAAAACCCTAAAGCACAAGTATGGTCGGCGGCTGGTTAATTTTGGTTCAAATCCGGATGTTAGGGTGTAACCGGAGGTAGCATAATAAGGTGTGACGAATCAGCCACCGTTAGATCTGCACGCGCACTAATCTGGATGGGCGGGAGCGAGCCACGTGGCCGGGATCACGGAGGCTAAGTGATACGGGTAACACGGGAACAGATTAGTGAGAGGGCAGTCAGCAGCCGCACGATTTCAAAAACGCGGAAGTGGGCGGATAAGATTAAAACGTGGGATCTGGGTAAACCGAGTTAAACTGCGACCGAAACATGGGATCACACACTAAGGTCCGTTTCGCTGCTTGGCGGAAACACGGGAATCGCGTATACCAGCCTCCGCTCGTCGACACGTGTCTGTTGGTGTACCGCGCGCCAAATCTGTGCCCGCTATTGTCCCGCAAGTCAACCCTCTTTGACAAAACTTTGACCTTGATTTATTCCTTCGTCCGGACTCGGATTTGACTTCCGTTTTCTCCTACAGACTCGTCTCGACCTCTACTTTTCAACCACGCACTGACCTTGGCCAAATTACCAGAATGTCCTCGACTCCAAATGACCAAAATATCCTTCATGCACTTTTTCCTCGTTTTTAACCGTTTTTCACTCCTAACTCTCCAAAAGACACCTAATCAAGAAAACCAACCATTTTATTATAATAAAGACTCGAAACGAACTAACTCGACTAAATCAAACGACTCTGATGGGACATTTTCATGACCCATCAAACATCCCCAAACTTAGATTTTGCTAGTCCTCGAGCAAAACAAAACAAAAACCTAACTCACTTTCGGAGGAATCCCGGTTGCATTTAGCATATGCAACAAGCCGTTAAACCCCTAGGTTGCCCTAGTGGACGAGTTTTGTCTCGTGAGGGTGTCCAGAGAATATACCCACAAAATTCAAAAATATTTCAAAAATACAATAGGGTTCAAAAACACTCAAAGTCAACTAAGACAGACCAAAAATGTTTATCTCCTAGAAAATTTTAGCAAGCTAATAGGAATCAGTCAAAGTTAACAACACTATACAGACGTTAAAGATCTCTTCACTAGTAGTATAGACTCAAAGTGTACGTGACTAGCCACAATAAGAATCACTTCAGTTCCAAGCAGACAGACCCTTGATCCCTATCTTAATACATTTCGCCTCGACTTTGGCCTCACAGACATACGCTCTAAAAGATGAATCACTCAGAAATGGTTCGCTCGTATGTGCGAGTGTGATCACTAAACTTGAACTCAACACATAAAAAGGGTGAGGACAACATTTTAGAACGAATGATCTACGAAAAGGAATATAACCACTAAATGGAATGGGGAAGCTCACTTACCCTTCTCACCCACTCTACCTTATAATAATGCTTCCTAAAGGTCAACGGATACAAGTGATGAGATGGATGGTGATGAGATCCCGAGAATGTCGACGCCTTCAATGCTAGAGAACTTCAAGCAACTTCCATTCTTAGCTTTTTGCTTCGAACACTTATTTTACATAACAAACTAAAGTTCACATGAACTTTTTACATAAACTTTCTTTTTTTTTTTTAGAGATTTTTCTCTTCACTTTTCAAATTTTTTTTTTTTTTTTTTTTTTTCAAACACACTATTAAACACAACTATAAACCATGCAATCAATGCAATACCAACACTAGTATTCTCAATAATCAACTTTTCCTTCTTTCACACTTTGCTTTCACATTCTTCTTTCTTTACTTTTCATGCCTTCATTCTCGAGAGTCATATGATGAATGGATGGTGGAGTATCCGTCTTCCTAAAGTTGACACTATTATCGGGTTTCATGGACTACAAGAGTAAGGTTTATTCGCTATCCTGATGTCACTCCTAGTGGCTATGGAAGTTGAGCACACGAGATCAAATGAGCTCTTTTTACAAAGTTGCGAGGTGGAGTAGCTCTTCACTCTACTCGGAATTAGCGCAGAAGAGTACACTCAAAGGTAATAGAAAGGCTCAGAAATCTCACAAGGGTTAAGTCTCCACTAATGATTAATCTAGTTCTCTCAGAACCGTCTACCCTTCACTTCCATAATACTCACATGGCTAGCACACAGACGACCTCAAGACTCGAAATTCATGAAGAAACCTTTAACAACCGGATAATACGGTCAACTCGACTCTATAACTATTAACAAGCCAAAAACAACCATTAGACTCACATTTTCGTTCCAAAATTGAAAATTTTTGAACCCTCTCGAATTTTCGAAATGAAGGACTTAGCAAAAAGTTCTTCCCTATCCCCAAACTTAAACCGAACATTGTCCTCAATGTTCTAAAGACTATGCCAAAATAAAAAGATGAGAGGAAAGATATTACCAGACTCCACTGTCCTGTATCAGAAGCATGGGTTGCCTCCCAAGAAGCGCTAAGTTTATCGTCTTCAGCCAGACGATGATGAAAGAAAAAGGAAAGAAAAGTTACTGTAAACCTACTGGAATAAGGGTTGATGACTCCCCATACAATAGTAATCGGAAGATTTGAGGGTCAACCCAAAAGATGAAGTATCCAGGAAGGTTCAGTCTCACGTCCATGGAATGATATGGCAGTTTAAGTGAGACTTCCAATGTGAATGATTTATCCCCAAACTTAGATGAAGCGACAATCATTAAGTTTGGCGATAAACTAAAGTTGAAAGACATTGGATAAAACGGATCCTCATAAACATGACAAATGGATTGAGAGACCTTGGTAGAGTTTACAAGCGATTGCAACGGGGTAACTTGAACTTCCGAGGGACATGGTGCATAACTATTTAAGAGATTGGACTCATCTAGATCAACACTCAAACTAGGAGGTTCTAAAATGACCTCATTGGCTCATTGTAAAATCACCTCCAAGTTAGGTACTAGCTCATTTAAGTCTGACTTAGGTAAAGACTCTGAAAAACTTTCTAAAATTTCTCTTATTATGATGTCATCGGTGTCCTTAAAGAATTCTAAGGTTTCACCTAAGTCAAATGAGTCATCACTCTCTTTAGACATTTCTGCAAGCCATAACTCATCATCTTCATCTTCTGTAATACCTCCGATTGGACTCAAAAGGGTATCATCATGACTAAGTGTAGTAAAAGATTGAGAATCAAGAGATAATACAGACTCAGCTTTTGGATCTTCTAAAAGTGGCTCAAGAGTTTGCTCAACAATGGACTCGTATGATAATGGAACATTGATGTTGACATGTTTGAACGATTTCACTACCTCATCTGATTGAGGTAACTTCATCCTCTCCATTAGACGCTGAGGGTATGGAGCTCTAGGAACATAAGGTTCAAACGTTGGAGGTGGACTCTCAGACTCACGAGCCTTCTCAGGATTATCACGAGGGTGTAACTTGTTATTCTCAGGAACTCTTACTCTCTTGTCAAGAACTCTACCTCTCCTAAGGGTGGTAACTACATTGGCTTGATTGGGTGGTTGTCTAGCCAATGTACATTCTGATCCCTGCCCTGGTTGGCTCAAAACCTCACCATTTTCTATCTGACTAAAGGCTTCTTGAAGTTGACACACCTGGTTTTTTAGACTAATTAATGTCTGAGTGGTCGCTTGCATAAACTCTGGCGTGTTCATGGTGTCCTCTAATGTCATCTTCTTTTCAGAAGAACGTTGGACACTAGATTGAGCATAAGGATCGCTAGGGGCAACGAAATCAGGATGGTTCATAGAAGTGCTAGGCTGACTCTGGTATTGACCTTTAGACCAAGAGAGATTGGGATGATTTCTCCAGCTTGAATTATATGTATTACACACAAGTTCTCTCGAAGTTCCCCATTGATGAGATTGCACGGCTAGTTCCTCTAAGAAGGCCATGCCCTCGTCGGCGGTTTTATTAGAAAACCCGCCATTACAGAATGATTCAACCAGGGATATGGTAGGATAATCTAGTCCTTCATACAATATTTGGACTAGTTTCATTTTTCCGAACCCATGGTGGGGACACTCTAGTAGAACATCTTTGAATCTCTCAAGATATGTATGGAGAGACTCTCCTTCGAGTTGCTCAAAATTTAGCAGACTCAGCCTTAAAGCTCTGGTTTTATGGGTGGAAAAGAACTTTTGTAGAAATACACCACTAAGTTCTGCCCACGTAGAAATAGACTCTGGTTTTAAGGCATAAAACCAAGACTTTGCTTTATCCTTTAGAGAAAAAGGGAACAACCTAAGTGTAACGGCATCTATCGAGTTAGGGACGTTCATAGTCTTACATACGTCCTCAAATTCCCTAACATGATAATACGGGTTCTCATTCTCTAGACCACGAAACACTGGAAGCATGTTGATAATCCCTGACTTTATCTGGAAATAAGTGTTAGTCGAGGGTAACCTAATGCATGATGGCTGACAAACCATAGTTGGGTGCATGTAATCTTTGAGAGTCATAGGTTGATTCTCGGTCCTAGCTTGATCAATGTGATCCTCCATAGTCTCGCTTAAAGAAAGGTTTTCAAGTAAAACACTCAAATCAGACTCTTAACAAAATGACCCCTCTCATCACACAACCTAGGAGGCATACACCAAAAGACTAGACAACGGACTCTTTTGATTTGATTTTTTTTTTTTAATTAAGAGTAACGAAACTACGAAGATCCTAAGGAAAACAACAAAGCAAGCAAGCTGACTCCACCAAGCAACCTAGACACAATCTAGACGACCGGGTAGTCTTTTTCACCTAAAAATTGATCTAGACAGCTTCTACTTCTTACCAAAACTTGAACTATGATTCTTATGAGGAGTTAATCCGTCACAGTACAACGATCAAGAATTGTGTTCTTGGATCATTCCCTCTTCCTGGGAAAACTCCAAATACTAATCAAGTTTGAGATTTGTCAAGAATGTCCTATAAGCTCGTTACCCTTTGGCCAATGTCTAAATCGATTTTTAATTTTAAGTGAGGCTTGGGATCGGCGATGTTGTTACCTAGATGGGCAAGAGACCGGTGATGAAATCCGACTCCTATCTTGTAATGGGTTAATGCCCTTACTAATATGATAATTAAACTAACAGTTCGACAATCAATTAGGCAAGCAAAAACATCACAAGTACCCACTTACAGGAGATTCGTGGGTGATCTAGAAGTTACCTCCCGTTCAAGACGGGCGACGACCTTTGTAGACGACCCGGGCCACTCTCCCGTGAGTGTTCGAACCCGAGGCTTCGTTTTGGTTTTCGGTTACAATTAACAAGCCCTCTAATTTAGGGTCAAAACGTTTAAACCAAAAATAAAAACTAGAAAGTCTAAAAGTCTCTCTCTCACCAAAAATAAAAAAAATACTAAAAATAAAATGTAAATTTTCCTTCTTGAGCTCCTCTCCTTGTTGCGCCTCTTCCTTCGATCTTTAGCGTTCTACACACCAAAAATGGAAAAGCAAGTCAAAGTGTCCAAAAATAAAAACTTACCAAAAATAAAAACTAATTCAAGATTAAAAATAAAATTAAACTTATCCCCGGCAGCGGCGCCAAAAACTTGGCAGGCCTAAAAATAGGTCTATTCCCGCAAGTATACGGGGTCAAGTTATAGTATTGAAAATAAGATCGAGTATCGTCCCAAGGACAAGCTATTTTATCTAAATCTCGAATTAAAACCCCCTTTCATTAATTTTGATTTGTTTTTAAGAAACTATTTTAAAAAGAAAGCAATACTAAAAGACTAATAAGAATGAAATCAAGATGAGAAGAAGAATCTAGGGTTTTCGATTTCACCACATAAATGGACTACTTAAAACATGCGTTAATTAACAAATCCCTTTTCTCATGTATAACTCAAAATCTAACATAATAAACTATTTAGATTTCGGAATATATTCTTTAATAACACAATTCAAAATCAAGAATGTATGATTGACTACCATATAAAACTAATTTCCTACACTATCATTCAAGATCTAAAAGGCATATCTCATCTAATAAATCAATAAAAGCATGAAATATCTAATTATAATACATGAATGATAATAAAGTTATAGAATCAACATGAAATGACAATCAATAGGCATTGAAGCTCAAAATAAGGATTCATTGATTAATAACATATCTCAAAATAAGCCCAAATATGGGTTTCCTCTACACCCTAGATACAAAATTTAGCTACTCATGGAATCTAAAATAATATTCATTGAATTTATAAAATAAATGGAATTACAAAAGATTAATGGAAAGAAATCACCAAGAATGTTCCCAATCCATATTCCCATGTATCTCCATTTTGATGTCCAATTTAAGCTCCAAGTATCTCAAGAATATTGCTCAAAACTCCAAATAATAGCTTATTAGAAGATAAAAGAAGAGAAATTTAGAAGAGAGATAGAAGAAGAAGAGATTTTAGAGAAGAAGGTATGAAGAAATTAGAAGGTTAGAAGAAGAAATTAGAAGGAGAAAGAAATTAGAAAGAAAATGTAGAGAAAAGATGAAGGTGGTAGAGAAAGTAGAAGAAAAGAATGGGGGATTAGGGTTAGAAGATAGAAAGAGAAGTGTCTTAGAAATTAGATAAGGAAGCCATTTGAGAGGGTTGTTGAAGTCTAGGTTTTAATGGAGGAGAAAGAGACTTATTTATAGAGTTGGGTTAGGGTTTTGGTTGGGTCAAATGGTAAAAACTGAAAAAGAGAGGGTCACTTTTGGAATTTGGGAGGGTTTAAAGTATAAAAAACCCTAAAGCACAAGTATGGTCGGCGGCTGGTTAATTTTAGTTCAAATCCGGATGTTAGGGTGTAACCGGAGGTAGCATAATAAGGTGTGACGAATCAGCCACCGTTAGATCTGCACGCGCACTAATCTGGATGGGCGGGAGCGAGCCACGTGGCCGGGATCACGGAGGCTAAGTGATACGGGTAACACGGGAACAGATTAGTGAGAGGGCAGTCAGCAGCCGCACGATTTCAAAAACGCGGAAGTGGGCGGATAAGATTAAAACGTGGGATCTGGGTGCACCGAGTTAAACTGCGTTCGAAACATGGGATCACACACTAAGGTCCGTTTCGCTGCTTGGCGGAAACACGGGAATCGCGTATACCAGCCTCCGCTCGTCGACACGTGTCTGTTGGTGTACCGCGCGCCAAATCTGTGCCCGCTATTGTCCCGCAAGTCAACCCTCTTTGACAAAACTTTGACCTTGATTTATTCCTTCGTCCGGACTCGGATTTAACTTCCGTTTTCTCCTACGGACTCGTCTCGACCTCTACTTTTCAACCACGCACTGACCTTGGCCAAATTACCAGAATGTCCTCGACTCCAAATGACCAAAATATCCTTCATGCACTTTTTCCTCGTTTTTAACCGTTTTTCACTCCTAACTCTCCAAAAGACACCTAATCAAGAAAACCAACCATTTTATTATAATAAAGACTCGAAACGAACTAACTCGACTAAATTAAACGACTCTGATGGGACATTTTCATGACCCATCAGTCAAAAAATCTAGAACTGAGCAAAGTATAGATGAACAACAACGGGTAAAGGCGGCCAGCCCTAAAAGGCCGCTAACTCAATGATTTTACAAAGCTGGAATTGTCGGGGAATGGGGAATGCTCCGACAATTCTGTCCGTCAATTCATTCCTCCGGGCAATAAAACCAAGCATAGTTTTTTTGTCTTAAACAAAGTTATCAGCCATATCATCTGAAAGTTGGGTAAGAAAATTGAGTTACAAAAATCATTATATTGTTCCGTCTATTGGATTGAGTGGTGGATTGTGGCTACTTTGGGATGATGAAGTCAATATTGAAATAGCTTCATCTTCTTCGAATCATATTCATGCTCGAATCAGGGAAGTTGGTACCACACAATATTGGAGTCTCCTATTAGTTTATGGTCCACCAAATAGTAATGATAGAGAGTTTTTTTGGGATTTTATGAGGGAGTTCCATAACCGAATACAGGAACCTTGGTGTGCTATGGGTGATTTTAATGTTGTTATAACCGATGTGGAAAAATGGGGAGGTTCAGGGTTGAATAGAGGTGCGGCAGAAAAGTTCAGAAATATGATTTCTGACTGTGAACTTATTGATATTGGATATTCTGGTCCTGCATATACATGGGTGAATGGAAGAGAAGTAAATACCCATATTAGAGAAAGACTAGATAGGGTACTTGTGAATCCAGCATGGAGACTCAAGTTCCCGGACTCACTTGTGAAACACCTACCTAGGTTTAATAGTGACCATGCACCAATTATATTAAATACGGTAAAACCAAAAGTCAGAGGACATATTCCGTTCAGATTTGAAGCACATTGGACAGTTCATGAGGAGTTTGACGATATGATGATGGAAAGTTGGGGTACAACAAGAGGAGGATTTATTCAAAAATTACCACAATTGGCTAGAAAATTAAAAGTTTGGAGTAGGGAAAGAGTGGGGCAGATTTTTAATAAGATAAAAGAGGCTGAACAAGAGCTACTCATAGCTCAATCTCGGCCTCCATCTCAATCGGCGATAGAAGAGGAAAATCAGGTTACTCAAAAGTTAAAGGAATTGAGGAAAATGGAGGAATTATTTTGGTTGCAGAGGGCGAAGAAACATTGGGTGCAGGACATTGATAGAAATACGAGATTCTTTCATCTTTCAGTTTTGAATCGGAGAAGTAAAAATAATATTCTAATGGTCAAGTTGGAAGACCATTCATGGTCGGACAACCCAACTGAAATTTCTAACATTTTTCTTGATCATTTTTACAGGGCTTCTAGGGCGGAACCAATCTCAGCGTTTCCAGAAACACTTGTTCTCACAAATCGTCCATTAATGGCGAGTGAAAATATGGCAATAAGCATCCCCCCATCGAAGGAGGAAATTTGGCGAACTATCAAGGAGATGAAATCATACAAGGCTCCAGGTCCGGATGGGTTTTCTGCTATTTTCTACAAAAAGTGTTGGAACCTTATTGGTGATGAAGTCACGTCGCAAATTAAGATGATATTTGAATCAGGCCAACTCCCGGGTAATTTAAATCATACTAATATTGCTCTTATCCCCAAAAAGCAGAATCCGGAAAGACCAGTCGATTATAGACCAATTGCGTTATGCAATGTCTTATATAGAGTTATCACCAAGATTCTGACAAACAGACTTAGACCTCTACTCGGTAAGCTTGTTTCAAATGTACAAAATGCCTTTATTCCTGGTCGACAGATCTCGGATAACATTATAATAGCTCAGGAAATTTTTCATTCTCTCTCGAATACCACGGTAAAGGATGGAAATTTTGCTTTGAAAGTAGATATGGGGAAAGCCTATGACAGAGTAGATTGGCTTTTTTTGGGAGAAGTGTTGAAGAGATATGGTATTACGGCGAATACACATTTATTGATTATGAACTGTGTTACTACGGCATCTTTTTCTATAATACTGAATGGCAGGCCGAAGGGGAAATTCTTTAGCGAACGAGGGTTACGACAGGGTTGCCCTCTTAGCCCGTATCTATTTATTTTATGTTCAGAAACTCTTACTAGACTGGTGGTTCAGGCGGAAGAAGTTGGGCTATATAATGGGTTGAGAATCAATAGATATGCTCCGAGTGTTAGTCACCTCATGTTTGCAGATGACCTTTTCTTCTTTGGTAAAGCTTCAAACGAAAATCTAAATTCGTTAAAAAGCTTATTAAATGTCTACGCAGATTGCTCAGGACAGAAAATAAACTACACAAAATCGGCAATACACTTGAGTGCTAATTGTGATGAGGAGAAAAGAGAGATGGTTAAGAATATTCTAAGGGTTAAGGAGATGGAGAATGATGATGTATATTTGGGCAACTTTCTTCTAAAGCCGAAATATAAAGTTTCTTCTTATGATTTCTTGGTGCAAAAAGTGGAGAAGAAATTATCGGGATGGAAAAGAAGTTCTCTATCACATGCGGGACGGACAATACTATTGAAGAATGAGCTAGCATCCATTCCAATTTATTTTTTATCGACGAATTTGGTACCAAAGGGAGTTACTCATAAACTTGAAAAATGTCAAAGAAACTTTTGGTGGGGACATAATTTAGAAAAGTCGAAGATGCATTACATCAATTGGGAACAATTACAAGCTACTCAAAAAGACGGTGGGTTGGGGATAAGAAAATTGGAAGCGGTGAATCGATCTTTAATAGGTAAGTTGGTATGGAGATTTCTTACCGAACCTCAAGCTCTTTGGGTTAGGTTATTACGAGCCAAATACCTAAAACACAATGATTTCTGGAATTTCAAAAAAAAACCGGCTACACCTTCAACAACTACATGGAAGAATATGTTAGAATTAAGAGAAGAAGTTCAAAAGGGGATCTGTTACCTAATTGGCAATGGAACAACAACAAGAATATGGGAAGATCCTTGGATCCCATCGTTGAGAGGGTTTAAACCGTGTAGAAAAAGGGAAGATGATGAAGGTAATCGGTTGTTTTATGTGAAAGAATTGATCGATGACCAAGGATAGTGGAAGAGAAGGCTTATCGAAACCACTTTTGACATTATAGCTGCAAATGCAATCTTAAAAATCAACTTACCAATAAGAGATGCCGAAGACAAACTCATTTGGATATATACAGATAAAGGTTTGTTTACAAGTAAATCCTTATATACAACGATTATAAAAGATAAACCATCGACTTCGAATACTCTTGAACTCCCATATGGATTGACTTGGAAGAAAGTTTGGTCACGATTTAATCTAGCACCAAGAGTCAGAACCTTCGTTTGGAGAGTACTTCATGATGCGCTCCCTACGAAGAAAAGAGCCCTCAGATTTAACAATGAAATATCTAAACTCTGTGCTTATTGTAAGAAGAGGACGAAGATATCGATCATATATTCAGAACATGCCGTATTGCACGAGAAACATGGATTTGTCCACCTTTAGAATTGAGATTGGAAAGGAGTAGGACTTTTATTGATATATTATGTGGTTGGTTATCGGGTAGTGAAGAAGAGAAGGTAATTGAGCTAAGGATATGTGTCGCTTGGTATTTATGGAAGGCAAGAAACAAATTTAACTTCGGTGAACAATCACACTGTAGTCGACAAATCATATTGGCTGCTGTTAGATTAAATGAAGAGTTCGAAGATAACAAAGAAGTGAATGGAGAAGATACCCAAGAAGCAGGGCACAACCCAAATTGGCAGCCCCCTGGTAGGGAGGAATTGAAAATTAATTTTGATGCTGGATATATCAATGGACAAGCCAGACTAGCCGCGGTTTGTAGAAATTTTAAGGGGGATTTTGTAATGGCTTGGGTGCAATCGGCAGATTCCTCGTCGGCCTTAGATGCTGAAGCAAAGGCAGCTGCTTTAGCTGTAAAGCTAGCTAAGGATCTACATCAATACACAAGCATCGTTGAAGGTGACGCTATGAATGTGGTATTGGCGTGTTCAGGCTTGGAAGATGATATATCATGGAGGACTAAACCAACGATAGTCGATATAAGAGATACACTGCAATTTTTAAAAAGTTACCGCTTTTCTTTCTGTCCTCGTAATGCAAATAAGGTCGCACATTTATTAGCACATGAAAATTTTGGGAACAACTATGATACGCCAATGGAATTGGTCGTAGTTCCTGAATGCATTGTAAGTCAGTTGGAGACGGATAAACCCAACATTTCTTTGACAATTTCTGAGTAATAAAGTTAGGCTAAGCCTATTTTCATCAAAAAAAAGATCTGAAAGGATTGTCTGCCATCACCTGCTATAATAAATGAAAACCTCTTTGTACGCCAAAGTGAGAGGTTTTGTTAATTGGAGAGCTCACTGTTCCAGAATCATCTAAAATGGTATAGACATTTAAAAGAGAGACCCTATACCTCTGTTTCTGGCTTCTATTTTTGATGAACCTGTTCTGGCTTATATCTAACATTTCCATGGAAACCATATGAGCTCAATCTCTCATATTACACCATATGGCTTATTTCATCGAAAAAAAAAAATGGTAACCAACTGAATTTGTTGAAGTTTTATTATATTCTCCTTTGAGTTATGATTCAGTGAGCTCAATCTCATATTACACCATATGAGCTTGAGCTCGATAGCCATAAATCCCAACTATTGTACTTTTCCTTCACACAAGGATAGGAGAAAAACAAATAATTTTGCTAACCTTAGTATATCTCTTTCATTACGAAAAAATGTCTTAAAGCAACTTCGTCTTGATATTGGATTTCCAGTGAAACCGTAAGGATCATAATTGTTTAACCAAAATCCGTGGTCCAAAATTTTGCTTAATAGTAGTAGCATCCAAGGAAATGGACAAGTACAATAAGAAACCAGCAAAACAAATTCAGCAAAAAAAAAAAACACAAGAAACTAACAAACACTCCATATATTTTCAGTGAAGATTAAAATTTAGGGTCTTAGGTTGGGGAGTATATCTAACAGTTGAACTCCATGGGCTGACTCAAGTAATGTTCTATTGCCAAACCATTGTTTAATGGAAGTAGTTGCTCCCCTAGATAAAAGAAAGCACTCCCCACCCAGCAGTAGCCACAAGAAAATAGTAAATAAATACAACACATAAGGATTCGGCAACGCTCAATTACTATATATTTCATATCTAAACCGAACATGTAGTCATGAAAATAAGAAATTCTAGACCATCAGAACACAAGTTATCCATGAAGTTTTCTTTCAAACTTCAATTTCAAGAAATTAAAAGACTTCAAACTTAAAACAAAAAGAAAAAAAAAACTGATATTACCCTAGACTAGACATTATCACTGCAATAGATCACCACTAACAGTAAAAGTCATCTTGCTTAGTCAACCTCTTCCATCTTGCTCTCAGCTTCAACATCAGCTTCCTCCAATGCAGGCATATCAGCATCTCCCTCAGCAGCAGTTTCATCCTCGTCGATGCTAAGTCCGAGCTTCAACATCCTGTGGATTCTGTTTCCGAAAGTGTTTGGCTCCTCAAGACTGAAACCAGAGGTCAGAAGGGCAGTCTCGAACAATAAAAGAACCAAGTCCTTTACTGATTTGTCGTTCTTGTCAGCATCTGCTCTCTTCCTGAGTTCCTCCATGATTGAGTTCTCTGGATTGATTTCCATGGTCTTCTTGCTAGACATGTAACCTGCCATGCTTGAGTCTCTCAAAGCTTGAGCCTTCATGATACGCTCCATGTTAGCAGTCCATCCGTACTCTCCCGTGACCAAACAGCATGGTGAATCCACAACACGGTCAGAAACAATAACCTTTTCTACTTTGTCACCAAGAACATCCTTGATGACCTTGCACAGACCCTCGAATTTCTCCTTCAGGGTTTCTTTCTTCTTTTTCTCGTCTTCACTCTCATCCAGTTTCAATCCCTCTTTTGTTGCAGAGACAAGCTTCTTTCCTTCAAATTCCTTTAGTTGACCAACTGCATATTCATCAATGGCATCAACCATGAAGAGTACTTCATAACCCTTCTTCTTCAGTCTCTCAAGGAATGGAGAGTTCTCTACGGCCTTCTTGCTTTCACCAGTGATGTAGAAAATTTCATTCTGGCCTTCCTTCATCCTGGTGACATAGTCCTTCAAGCTAGTCATCTCATCTCCGCTCTTGGTAGAGTGGTATCGGAGCAATTCAGCAATCTTAGTCTTGTTCTGAGTGTCTTCATGGATTCCAAGCTTGAGATTCTTTGAGAAAGCTTCATAGAATTTGTTGTAGTCCTCTTTGTTCTCTGCAATTTCAAAGAACATCTCAATACACTTCTTCACCAAGTTCTTACGGATAACCTTGAGGATCTTGTTCTGTTGAAGCATCTCTCTAGAAATGTTGAGGGGAAGATCCTCAGAATCAACAATACCCTTAACAAAGCTCAAATACTCGGGGATGAGATCTTCACAGTTGTCCATGATGAAAACACGACGGACGTAAAGCTTAATGTTGTTGGGCTTCTTCTTGGTGTCAAAGAGATCAAAGGGTGCCCTCTTGGGAACAAAAAGGACAGCCTTGAATTCAAGTTGACCCTCAACAGAGAAATGCTTAACAGACAAGTGCTCTTCCCAGTCATTAGTCAAACTCTTGTAAAATGCAGCATATTCCTCCTTATTGATCTCCTCTGGCTTCCTCATCCAGATGGGTTTTTGTTTGTTCATTACTTCCCATTCATGAGAGATCTCCTTGATTGTCTTCTTTTTCTTCTCTTCCTTTTCTTTCTCTTCATCAACTTCCTCTACCTTTCCTTCTTCATCCTTCTTCTCTTCCTCTTCTTCATCATCTGTAATTTCCTTGTCAGTGCTCTTCTCAGTCCAAAGAGAGATTGGGTAGCTGATGAACTCAGAGTGCTTCTTAACCAAATCCTTCAACTTTCGTTCCTCAAGATACTCAAGCTGATCCTCCTTGAGATGGAGGACAATCTTGGTACCTCTACCAAGGTTCTCACCAGAAGTATCTCTGGTAACAGTGAAAGACCCACCAGCCTGAGATTCCCAAACATACTGTTCATCATCATTGTGCTTGGTTGTAACAATAACCTTCTCTGCAACAAGGTAAGCAGAGTAAAACCCAACTCCGAATTGCCCAATCATGCTAACATCAGCACCAGCAGCCAATGCCTCCATGAATTCCTTGGTTCCAGACCTAGCAATGGTACCCAGATTGTTCACAAGATCTGAATAGAACAAGTAGAAAAGTCAGAATTGGAAGAAGAACACACAAAAATCATAACCCAACTTAAATTCATAAATAGTAACCCAAGTTATATGGAGACTCACCAGACTTGGTCATTCCAATACCACTGTCAATGATGGTTAGGGTGTTACTGGCCTTGTCAGGGATAATGTGGATGTACAACTCTGGTTGAGAATCAAGCTTGCTCTTGTCTGTCAAGCTTTCAAATCTAATCTTGTCCAAAGCCTATAATTCCAATTAGCCAAGTAACATAATTCAGCAGAAGAATATCATTAAGAAACACAGGTCTATAATTATACACATAAGTTATACATATAAATTGATAAAAAAAAAATAACCCCTTAGTTTCAGAGACAGTAACTAATCCATTAAAAGTGGACAGATTTATCAGCTATTGTGAACATTATTTAGGGTTTCAAATACTATCTACAAAGGTTAAAAATAATTAACAAACAAACTTAAAACCAAACCCTTGAACCAGATATTACATAATTAGCATGGAAGTAGAAACCTAATACGGAGAGATTAACCATAGCTCCAATACCATTCATGATCTAGGGCAAAAGAATCACCAACAAGAAATAGATAACCCTAACCCTTTTCAAAACAAATATCATAATCAACCCACATTAAAGGATTATTTTGTAGATCACATACAAAAATAACAACTATAATAACCAATGATAAGTAGAAAGCTAAATTACCCAAATTCAAACAAGTAGATCAAACACAAGAAACAAAAACCCTAGATAAACCTTGACTAGTAAAAGAAATACTTACATCGGAAGCATTACTGATAAGTTCACGAAGGAAGATCTCCTTGTTGCTATAGAAGGTATTTATGATCAAACTCAAGAGCTGGTTGATCTCAGCTTGGAAAGCAAACGTCTCAGTGTCCGCCATTGATGAGGATCTCTAACTTCCTTCGAAAGAAAGCGAGAATATGAAGAATTGTAAAGAGAGAAACGAATAAGAGCAAACGAGAATTCTAGGGATTGTTTTGAGAGGTAGATAGAGTGGGGAGGGAGTGGGATATATATATATATATAGTAGAGTCTCGTTCGTTTCTAGATTGTTCTTTTTACAATCAACGGTTGTTGTAGTACAGCTCAGCTAATCCTAATTTAGTCCGGCTATTTGGCAATTGCCTTCGGACTCTCGGTTTTAAGGAATGGCGGTGGTGAAACCGTCAATAGGTTGGGCTACGCTACGCCCTCGTTTGTTTACTCTTCACGACTCGAGTATTTAGGGGATGGAAAATTGGGCCATGAACCCGAGCCCGATGAGGATCATGGACATCTACGGCTGTCTCGGGAACAACCCGCCCGGTGCGCCAAATTTTGGTGGGCTTGCTCAAGTTAAAATGTTTATCAGAACACCCGCCCATGCCCGTGCCTACTTAGCGTCAACTGATGAACCAAAACAAATTCATCAACTTTTTTTTATTGATGAAGCCCAAGAATCCATGTTTCCGGACCTAGTTGAGATGGTAAAAAAATGTTTAAGGACAATCACACAAACCTAGGGGTGGGATTTTGCCCCGGAACCCACCCACGACCGTCCGAGTAAGAAGGGTCTGTGACCTTTCGATGTCCGAATCGGTCCGTACCCATCCGACCGAAAGAGCTTAAGCGGACGGACGGACGCGGGCATAGGTCCTTGGTGATCCGACCGAGTCCGCCCAATTATATAGTCCGCCGGACCGAATGCGTCCATATTCATCCGTTTATACTACATGTTATACCCGCCTGCCTATATGATTGATTTTAAGCCTTTAGATTTGTAGGGTTAGCTACAACCCTCAGATTTCAAGAGTAAAATATATAACCCTAGAAATCACTTTTCTTAATCTGTCTCCGCCTCTCTTCTTATCTAGTCTCCCTCTCTTCCAAAATCTCAATATCTCATTGGTAACCCTAAAATCCGCAATATACCTATCGTAATCCGTGAGAAGAAGAATACAACCGATCGTAGTCCATGAGAAATCTCAATGATTATCTTTTAATTTTGTATTCATTTACTTTTGGGAGTTGTAAAGTGGAAGTTTATAAAGTTGTATTTAGCTCAAGGAATGAAACTTCGGTTTCGGTGGAAATTTCGGTCGACCCAAAAGTGGAAACGTTTCGGACTGTGTGGAAGTTTTACAAAACCACAAAAATAATAGAAATATATTTTATCCATCATGAAGCCTAAAGAGAACATTGTTATAGTTATAGTACTATTATGGTTGAAAATAGTTGATATGAGGGGCAAAAATGAAAAAATAGTAACGAATTTGTTACAAAATCAGTAGGTTTGAGGTGTAAATTGCAATCACATAGTTAGGTTAGGGTCAAATGGAAAATCTATAACATTAAAAGACTTGAAGGCAAAATAACTACAAAGGAAAGTTGTAAAGGCGCCCTTCGTAAATGTCAAAGGCGCCTGCCTTGAGAGAGGTGCCTTTTACCATTACGGAGGCGCTCTTAAAACTTCCCTAATAGATTAGGGTTTGAAGAACAATTTCTTTTTTCATCGTCTTGTTCCTCTGGCGCCCACTTTCTCTCTCTCGGGTTTTCTATGAAATCTTCGAACCTAGCTGTAATTTCATGGGGTTTTCATTTGAGAAGATTAAAAACAATGAAATAGAAATGAAATCAACAAAAAATCGAGAAGAAATCTACCAAAAGATGGAGAAGAAAGGATGAAGGTCTGCTTTTATGGCCAAATTTCGAATATTTCGGAATCTAGATCGAAACATCGAATATTTCGAGCGAAAATCTACAAGAAATTTCTGTAAGCTACTTTTCGTTTCCCTCATCTGAAAAACCGACATATTTCGGCGATTTTGACCGAAATATGTCGATTTTTCATACATTGATTTAGCTACCAAACAGTTTTAATTTCGAATAAAAATTTCTTTATTTGTTCATTGATGACCTATGCCCGACCGACCGATACTCGATTTGTCCGACTATCAAAACGGTAAAGGACAGACACTTTGTTGAAGAAAAATCTGAAATGTCTGCCCGTCTTATCTGGATGTCCGAATGAACACTTAGGACTTGTGCCCATTCCGTCCGGACCGGTTGAATTAGTGTCCGTTTCCCGCCCGTCCGGACCGATTCCCACCCCTACATAAACCTAATGCATTTGTTTGCAATGGGCCAAGGTGACGATGCGTAAATTGTCTAGACGTTGACTAACGTCAAAGAGTGAAGCACGGACCTGAAGTGCAACGGGCCAACCCCGCTTAAGGTAAATAGAACGGGCGAACCCCTAAAACTTCGCTACCTACACCCTTAACTGGAAGGTCAGCTTGAAGCAACAACCCTGTTTCGCTCCCGACACAATTGGATCTCCTCTGGGATCTCCAAAGGAATGAGGGGGTCCACGTAAGCTAGGCCACTGTCTCACACCCTAAACTGGGAGGGCAGGAAAGCGCTGCAGGCTTACCGACTCAATTCGGGAATCTCCTTAAAGATCTCAGTCGGCCAAAGATCTTGAGTGTTTAAGCAAGTTTGGACTTCAAGAGTCCCACGGGAAGAAAAATTTCCCAGAAGATCTATCATCTCGGCATGATATCTACGAAGGATCCTTGAACTTAGGAACATCTATTTATCTTTGACACAAGACAACTACAAGGGAAACCCTAACCACGAAAAGTGGGAAACTTCCCTAACCGGTGGATCATCATCGCCCAATGTCGACCGTCTACTCACAGTCGGTCTACCTAAGTCTATAAAAGGGACCCCCATCGTCCTCTACTGGACACGAGTTTTTTACCCAACACACAAGTTCTAAACCTAATACACGATCTCTCGAATCAGAGAGATCCCCCCATTACTACAGAGTTCCCATAACCCGCCCCCCAAAAAGATCAATCAATATTCATTCTTTTACTGCAAAGAGCAATCTGACTGTCTTGAGCGTCAGAGCGTTTTTCGAACCCTTTGCAGGTCTTCCCCCAAGAATTAAGGAACAAGAGCAAGGAGCCAGAGATTGAGCGATGAGCAGGAGCAGGAACTCAGAGCCGCGGTCAATCTAACGGAATATTTAACCTTAACGGACGTTGTCAGGCATCAAGTCCCTTTTTTTCATGTTGATATAACGGAAAGTCATTTTCTGACACTAGCATAAGGGAATTCCAAGTAGGGTGGTTAGTGGAGTCGTGTGCTTAGCTTGGGATACGTTTACATTACCACACCACGAGAATTCTTCATTAGTTTTCAATTGTTAGTTTTCAATTTGGGTTTAAATTTCTAAAATGAGCAACACAAACAACTTCTAGTTTAATTTTACATTGCCCCTTTAGAGTAACGAAAGGTGTTTGGAGTATTTATAAAAGGAGGGGAATACGTGAGCTATTTCAACTTATGAGTTTATCCGTTACCCACCCACCCATACTCGAACTGTAGGGATTCGTGTGTATCTAATACAACTATCTAATGTTCTATGCGGAATCTCAAACATCTATATGTTAACATTAGATTATCAGGATCGATATATATGACTAATCAATGAACTAGAATGGAAAGAAGATTACCTTTAATCGCTTTCCCACGAACTAAATCCCGACCAGTATTCGGAAGATAAGAGCTCCAATTGTCGCTCCTCTACTTGAGACACCGAGTGCATAACTTGAACTTCCTCCTTCAAGTCAGCTAGGACCTTCTTGAGGGTTGAGATGAAGAACACCTTCTTCTTGACTAGATAATTGACAAAAACTCTTTTTCTCTCTCTTTCAGACAGCTCTCTCTCTCTCTCTCTGAGAAGAAGTGACTTCAATTCCCTTCAATTGAATTCTCTTGATTACTGCTTTTGTTTTTTACACTCACTTTAGGTTGTCTAATCAGGTCCTTATATAGAAATCTCTTGAATAGCTGTTTGACCCAAACTTGGATTCCTAAAACCTAATTATAAGGTGTTTTCCCAAAACACCCTTTTAGGGTTATCTTAGTGTGGCCGGCCAACATAGCCCCTTTATGGGCTTCCTTGGACGGCCCACTAAGGATATAACCGGCCATAAGATGGCCGGCCCCTTGCTAAGGTCGGCCATCATATGGCCGGCCCTCCTAAAGCCTTCTCTGGCCTTCCTTTAAGGCCCGATTAAGTCTGTCTTTTATCCAGACTCTTTCGAACCATCTGAACTTACTAATAATGGGTCTAATCCACCTATTTGCCAATCTCTCATTAGTCATTTCTCTCTGTTGCAACCATTAATCTTATGTGTAACCCTTGTAGGATCCGGTCTATGTTAGCCGCAGATTACCGAAGTTATCCGACGATCGTAGTTGGCTTCTAGCTAAGCGTTACGACCCCTAATTTGACCGGACTAATGATCTTCCGTCTAAGGTCATCATGATCCTATTCGTCAAATCGTACGCATTGACATATTGGTCGAAGGACATTCCTTCGGAAGGATACCATTCCTTCAGACCGATGGAATATATCCTTCAGTCTCACACTTGTACTTAGAACAAGTGCAATGCTTGATTCCCATGTCTTTTCATATCTCATCTGATATGTCATACTTATCAGACTTTCTCGATCCTGAGAACAAACTGCCAAGTCAAATGATTAACCCTTAATCCATTTGAGCACGACCATGCATTTTTCAGTTGTTTCTCATCAAGTGGCCTGGAGATACTTTATCCTGATTTTACTCAGGAAGCCATATTCCATTCTTGTACCCCCACTCAATCTTATGTCTATCCTGTCTCCCCCAGTAATCCGCCTTTATAACCACTTTTTACAGCTGACGTTTGACGATACCAAAGTTCGACATTCCTTATATAAACTGAGCGAGTACTCATGTTTTGAGGAATCTCTCCAATTTGCTTAAATGAGAGTAACTTTTTGAAGTACTCTCACTTTGGCGGGTTTCTAGTGTATCATCTATACACCCATGAAGTTGACTTTGAATACTCCTATTCCCATAGCCCCAAGAAACAGTGTTATCTTGTCAATCACTCATGCTAGTCTTCTTAAGTCATTGTTGTCCAATTAATGACCTAGACTAGGGATAGTATAATGGTGTGTTTCCATGTTCACTTAGTAGGGTCTCTTTCATTAGATCACGTATCTAATAAACCTACCTGGAACACTCCATTATTTTGGACTGTCGTCTAAATTCTAAACCACAATTTAGATGACGAAATAAACTGAGTTTATTTCGGATAACAAGAGTTTGTAACATTTAAGCACCCGCGTAAACTCCTGTACGTTTTCAATTTTACAAGTCTCTTAGGATCTTCTACCTTGATCCTTAATTCCTTAGATCCGTACATCCTCCATGTTCGTTCTAAGGTGACAGTTTAGTTACGTTTTCACTTCGCTTATTATTATCGTGCTTAAGAACGCTTTCGTAAGCTTTTATGATAATATCAGTTTCTTAAACTGAAATCAGTACTTCCTAAGTTCTAATTTTGCTTTCTTATCAAGTAGAGTTAGCAACGACTCCCAGCATGAATACTCATTTTCATCTGTTTGTCCTCCCTAAAAGATTCTTATCTTTATTTTCGGAAGATTGCTTTTATGACTTTCTTCAAATTTTATTTTCAGAAACTTGATCTTGGATGCTCCTAGCATTCTAGGTTGTTCTCCGACTTTTATGGGTGACGACATCTTTTATACTCCAAGTATTTCTTAGATGTGCGGGTAAACATCAATCATCTTCATGATCGATCTTATGTTTTAGATATAAGTATTTCTCTCATGTTTTGCTTTTGCTCATCAGAATTTCTAAATTCCGAATTTTGCTTGGCAGTTGTCATGTGACATGGATGGAATCTCTCTCTAAGAGTTCTTCTATCTTGATCTCTTTCAAAACTCCTTTTGAACGAGTCTCATCATTTCTTTGATCTATTGATATAGACTTTGATGCCCTAATTAATTTACCCTCGTCTTTTATCCTATTGAGTCAGTTCTTTAACTGTTTTGACATTCCTAATGTTCTTCTCAACCCCAGTATGTTCCAACATACAGGACTTTGAAACAATCTTGTTTCACTCCCACTTACCTTCTTGTCGAACAAGACTAATCATTCTAAGAAATTGAATTCTTTGAATTTCTTTACGAATGTTAGAAACCCACTCTTAATCTTATCTCTTTAGACTTTCAGTCTAATTTCGGAGTGGTTCTGCTACAGTTTGTGTGAATCTTCTTCCTAGGACTCACCCGGGTTTTTGAGCAAATATCGAGAGATCTCCTTAACTCCTTAAGAAGTTTCACGGCGAGTAATTCCTTACTCCCATTATAGCGAGTAACTTCTTTGCTCCTATTTGTTACTCTATTCGAAATCATTCGAATATTTATTTTTCTCCCACTTGTCTTCTTTAAAAGACCCTTTCTTTTTAAATAAGACACCATCATTAGCAACAATCTAATTTTGTTTCGATGATTCGTGGGAAAACCCCATTACTCTTTTTACGAAGAATCTATGTCTAAAAGATTTTAGACTTTGAATAAAAGGCTGCTTTTAGAACTCTTTCTAAAATCCATACTTGTATGGAATCATTTATTCACTATAGCTTTTCTAGGTTTTAGTGGGTCGGCAGATGTGTATTAGACTTTTGTTTTGGAAGATTATATGACTTTTAGACTTATGATCTCATCGTAATCTTTAGTCAAATTGATCCTTTACTTGATTTAGGTTTAGTTTCTAAAACTTTTCCTACAGTCTAGTATTTAGTCTATTGTAGTCACATTAATCACAGTCTCATGTCTAACATAATATTCAATGATTAATTGACCACTGTTTTGTCATAAGAGATCTTGTCAAATTTCTTTGTTTGAACCATGATTGACTATCGTTGAGAGATACGTGACCAAACAACTTTAGCTTCATCCATGTTCTTTCAAATTTATTTGACCAGATTAGCATAACTACATTGGATCGTTTGGTATAATTGTTTAAAAGTTAAATAGACATCTTTTAAGAACATTATAAAATACTAAATACTTTATTTACCTCCATAATCTTATTACAGAGTCGATGTTCAGAAAAATAAAAAGAAAACTAAAACTAATTTAAAGTAATGCCTATGGAGTTTATGATCCTTCTTGACCTTTTCTAGCAACTTTTGCTTCCTTAGCTTTTGACAGGTTCATCTCCTTCTTCATTAAATACTCAGCTCCCACTTGCTCTTGTCATTCATAATGAAAAGAGTTTTTTAGGTATCCAATACCTTAAAAGGAAAAAAATACTTAATTGAATCAACTTTTAATATTTTTACCTTGAGTGAAAACCACGGTTCCGTTTTTTTGTCTTCCAGGAATTTGGGACAGTTTCCCTTCCAATGGCCTGTGCCATTGCAATAGAAACACTTGGAATCAGATTGAGCACCTTTGGTCTTGGCAAGTTGTTTGCCTTTCCCTTAGCTTATTTTCTTCTTCTTGAATTTTTGTTTTCCTTCCCTCTTAAATCCCTTGTCCTTTTGAACCATCAGAACTTCTTTCTTAGGTTCAACTACTGCAATATTATTTTCGGCTATTTGGAGCATAGCGTGTAGTTCCTCCAAAGATTTATCTCATCCATTCATGTTGTAGTGCATTCTGAACTGACTAAACCATCATGAAGTGAATGCACGATAATATCAGTGGCGAAATCTCAGCCATTGTACTCGAAGTCGAGCTAATTTCTCAAAATGACTAATCATTTTAAAAACATGTGGCCCTACAAGCTTTCCCTTTTCAAGGCGCATATCCAATATTGCCTTAGAAGTCTCATACCTTTCCATTCTCATTTCTTTTGGAACAAATTCCTAAGTTGTCGTATCATGGTATAAGCATCCATCTGAATGAACTTATCCTGAAGATTAGGTTTCATGGTTGCTAACATAAGGCATGTTACGGGTTCGGACTTCTTCCGAAGATTTTTCTCCAGATCCTCCTCTCTCTCTCTCTAACTACTCCGACGAAGGGGTTTCCCTTCGACGGAGTTTGCCGAACAGACCTTCAATGGTCTGTTCGCAGATCTATGAAGGTTTGTTGCAGACCTTCATAGATCTGTTAGCAGACATATGAAGGTCTGCGAACAGACCTTCATAGATCTGCGAACAGACCATTGAAGGTCTGTTCGGCAGACTCCGGCGAAGGGAAACCCCCTTCGTCGGAGTACTTAGAGAGAGGAGAGATAAATTTTTTTTTGTAGAGAGAGAGGAGTGATAAAAAAATTGTTTTTATTAATGTTTGAAGGTTGTCGGTCGAAAATTGACCGACCGACGACCTTCGCCGGGGAAGATGATGAGGTAGCGAGAAGATGAGGTTGCAGAGAGAGGCGATGAGTTGGATGAGAGAGAGGTAATGACTAGTTAACGGTGTTATAACGGAATCTAAAAAAGGGGGCCATAGGGGTATTTTTGACAAAGTAGGGGGATAGGCAGGAAACCGGTCACAAAGTTGGGGGCTATTAGGGAAATAACCCAAACAATTACTGTTTATTTATAATGTTACCTCCTGACCAACTGAGAAATTTGACTGCCATATTCGTTCAACATTCTAATTTTGAGTTTCGCTAGTCAACTTAATAGTTAATACTTTATTGGGTTATTTCCCAAATAGTCCTTAACTTTGTGACCAGCTTCCTGCCTAGCCCCTAACTTTATCAAATATTCTCATATGGCCCCTTTTTTCAGTTACCGTTAGCACACCGTTAACTAGTCATCACCTTATCTCCTCCATCTCATCTTCTCTCTCTGTCACATCATCTTCTCGCCACCTCATCGTCTTCACCGACGAGGGTCGCTGGCCGTCAAATTTTCCGGCCGGGGACCTTCAAACATTAAATTTTTTTTTCTCCTCTCTCTCTCTAAATTTTTTTCTCCTCTCTCTCTAATCAGATCTAGAGAGAGGCGGTCTGTTCTTGAACAGATCCCGGTCTGTTCTTGAACAGATCCCGGTCTGTTCAAGAATAGACCTCTCTCTAGATCTGATTAGAGAGAGAGAGAGGAGAAAAAAAAATTTAGAGAGAGATGAGAGATAAAAAATTAATGTTTGAAGGTCGCCGGCCGACGACCCTCGTCGGTGAAGACGATGAGGTGGCGAGAAGATAAGGTGGCAGAGAGAGAAGATGAGATGAAGGAGAGAAGGTGATGATAGTTAACGGTGTGCTAACGACAACTGAAAAAAGGGGCCATATGGGAATATTTGATAAAATTAGGAGCTAGGCAGGAAGTTGGTCACAAAGTTAGGGGCTATACTTTATTTCCATTTTCACCCCTCCTTTCAAAAGGAGTATGACTTTGATGTCCCTATATCTTTCTCTAATTAGAAACCAATCGCCTGACGAATGATTTCAGGAAAAAAATTCCCCTTTTTCCGACGACCACCCTCATCACCCTTTAGGGGTGAACATCGATAGGATAACTGATTTTTTAGGCTTATCCATGGACCGAACCGTCGGTTTCGGTTATTGTAAATTTCAATTCGAGCCAAACCATTCATGGTTTGGTTCGATTACGAAACCCAACTCTACATGAATAGTTTGGTTTGATTGGATAACTAAACCATCTGTTGCATTTGAATGGTTTGCCTCAATTACGAAACCCAACTCTACATGAATAGTTTGGTTCGGTTGGATAACTAAACCACCTGTTGCATTTTTTTATATGTAAAATTTCGAATTTTCGACTTATAAACCTACCGCAATTATATACTTAGAACATGCTGGAAATTTATTTTAGTCACAAACCATTAAGTATATGATCTAACATAGATTCTCAACATTCGAGTAAGATATAAAAAAATGATAAAGATATAGTCAAATTAACAAAAAAAAATTCAAAACGTAGATTTTTCAATTCCTCCAAGGCCTTTCCTTTCTCGTACTAAGAATGTTCCTTCAATTTTGCATGTCATTTACTTCCTCTTACACATGCATTAAACTACAATATAAGCAAACACAAAAGATATTATAATCCAATTCAAATATGAAAAGTGAAAATTATAGCACAAATATGAAAATAAAGGACGGGATTGTAATATAAATATGACTAAGTATTAGGAGTGCATGCAGCTTGAAAAGAGATGGAAGAAGAAACTTTGCTGGGGCCTAATGATGAGCCGATCAAAGAACAGAAAGCTACTGATTCAGTCGGACTTTGGTTTAAAGCTACAACAAAAATGAACCAGGTAGGTGTTGAATCCCTAACACGAGTTGCTCAGATCAATGATGAAACTTCACAAGGTTTTGTTCGTGCTAAAGAGGGACGAACTAGTTTTGGGAATAAAATGATCTTGGGCAACAATCCTTTGGCTGATGCTATAAAAAACAATATGTTTGCAAGTGTTCTTCGAAAACCATGGTGCTGGTGTTTCCATGAACACAGTGACAATGGCTGGGAATCAAGTGCCAGAAATACAGGAAACTAGGGTTCCGGCAGGAGCTAGGGTTCCGACTCGAGAGGAACAACATGAAGGGGAGTCAGTGGCCTTGGGTGCCTCCAGAAATTAGGGAGGAAATGCGATTGGGACTGCTAATTGGACTGCACCTTTTAACAATCAGAAAGTTACTAAAAGAGCTGAATTAAGCTGTGTTCCTTCAAGAGAGCTCGACGGTAGTACCATGGTTGAACTAGAAGTTTCATATTTTGCCCAAGAAGTCGAATCATTCGGAAAAATACTTTTTGGCAGCTTTGTTGGTGAGAGATTAGGGTATGGGTTAGTGCATAGTATATTATCAAAATAGTGGAAACCAAAGGCAGAATTCCAGCTTACAGTGCATGGTAATTTAACTTATGTTATAAACTTCTCGTCGTCGGATAATAGACGACGGGCATTGGAACATGAGCCTATATTTATTGTAGGTCATTTCTTCATTGTTCGGCCTTGGAAAGTCAATGTTGAACAGGAGTTATAGGAAATGAAAACTATTCTGATCTGGGCTAGCTTGAGAAATATACTGCTTATTTTTGGAACACAAAAGGTATTTCACATATTGCTAGTGTGCTCGGGGTCCCCTTATGCAGGATAGTTGTATCGAATCGAAAGAGAGAATGGCTTTTGCACGTGTCTGTGTAGAAGTAAGAGCAAAAGCAGATAAGTGTCTACCCGAAGATATCTCCAATCGGGGTAAAGATGGACTTATAGAGCATATGGTCAAAGTGCAAGTGGACTACTCGTGGAAACCGGACAGATGTACGACGTGTAAGGTGTTTGGACATGTGGATTCAATGTGTCCAAATAGGCCGAAACCAATTGGTCAAGGTACTGTTCGGCTAACCGAAAATAGGCAACCAAAAGGTGGTAACAAACTTGATAGTACTCCGGAGACGTGGTTGGGGCAGAATGGTACAAGAGTGGCGACTGATGAGACAAGAAAATGTCCCATCCAAAACTCTTAACTTGGGCTAGTTAGTCCATTTCGAGCTTTTACTCTGACGAATTGTTTGTTTCTCTTATCCATGGGTCTTCTAAGGAGTTGAGCGTGAAAAACATAATAAATCGGTGGAAAAACATGCTAAGGGCTTTCTAGGCATTTGGTGATGAGGGTAGTCTGATAATTTTAGGTAATGTTGATACTCTGATGAGAAGTAGAGTCTAAGACGAACCGCTGGGTGAAAACAAAAGTCAAATCAGAGTTCGCGCGAGAAAATTAGACCAAGTCAAAGATTGGGGTCAAGATTAGTTTTCTAAAATCCATACTTGTATGGAACTCTTTTATTCTATAGCATATGTAGGTTTTAGTGGTTAAGCAGCTTGTATTAGACACTATTGGTTCGGAAGATTTGTTATGACTAAGACTTTTGATCTCATCAAAATCTCCAGTCATGTTAGATTCTTTACTTGATTTAGGTCTAGTTTCTAAAACTTCTCCTAAATCCGAGTATTTAGTTTATTCTAGTCACTTTAATCATAATCTTATGTCTAACATAAGAATCAGTGATTAATTAACCTCTGTTTTGTCATAAGAGATCTTGTCAGACCAGTCAGTTTGAACCATGATTATTCTTTCGAATTTCATGTTCATCCTAGTTGTCTGACTAGATTAGAATAACTAATTGAATAGATTGGTATTAATGTTCGTAAGTTGAATAGGCACCTTTAAGAACATCATAAATATTGAACCTAAATACTTTATTTTCTCCATAAATCTGATTACAGAGGTGATGTTCAAAAGGAAAACAAAACTAAAATCTAATTAAGGTAATGCCTATAGGAGACTATCATCCTTCTTGAGCCCTGACAGCAACTATTGCTTCCTTTACTCTTGACAAGTTCATCTCCTCTCCAATTAAATACTTAGCTCCCATTCGCTTCTATCATTCATAATGAGATGAGCATTAGGTATCTAATACCATTAAGGGATTGTATTTAATTGAGTCAACTTGTAACATTTTTACCTTTAGTTAAACTCACAGTTCCGTTCTTCTTGTCTTCCAAGAATTTGGGACAGTTTCTCTTCCAAAGGCACGTGCCATCACAGTAGAAACACTTGGAATCAGAAGCGGCACCCTTGGTTTTGACAACTTGTTTGCCTTTTCTTTTGCCAATTTTCTTCTTGATCTTCTGTTTCCCTTCCCTCTTAAATCCCTTATCCTTTTGAACCATCAGAACTTCTTTCTTAGGTTCAACTACTACGATATTCTCTTCGGTTGTCTAGAGCATTGCGTGTAGTTCCTCCAAAGATTTATTCCATCCATTCATATTGTAGTGCATCATGAATTTATTGAACCCGTTATGAAGTGAATGCAGGATAATATCAGTGGCGAAATCCCGGCCATGATCGACTCCAAGTCGAGCTAGTTTCTCAAAAAGACTGATCATTTTGAAAACATGTGGCCCTACAGGCTTTCCCTTTTCAAGGCGACAATCTAGTATTTCCCTTGATGTCTCGTACTTCTCCATTCTTGACTTCTTTTGGACCAATTCCCTAAGTTGTCGTATCATGGTGTAAGCATCCATGTGTATGAACTTATTCTGAAGATTAGGTTCCATGGTTGTTAACATTAAGCACGTTACAGGATCAGATTTCCTCCGAAGTGTCTTTTCCAGCTCCTTCTCTTTGTTAGTCGAATCTTCAGTGATTATCGGAACAGGAGTGTCTAAGATAGCTGCCTTGTTTTTGGATCTGAGCACGAGTCCTAGATTCTGTTCCCAAACAATAAAGTTATATCCATTTAACTTCTCCTTCTCGAGAAGCCAACGGATGTTGAATGCTTCTTTGGTTGTTATAATTAAACTACATGTAAAGAAAAGCAAAGTGACTTAAACTTGTTATCCTAGCAAAATCTTAGTTTTGCCATATTATTCAAGAATCTTTTCCCTATTTGAATAACATGATTCCAAGATCCCAATTCTTCGAAGTTAAGCGTACTAGGGCACTGCCCATAACTCCGTCGTCCTGGGTGAGTAACTTTTTTACTGATCATACTCCTATGGTTCTTGGTTGATAAGTTTCACACTTGAGTGTCAAACTCATCCTTTGCCTCGAAGTCCAAAATCCTTTTGCTGACTCGTTGAGAATAACTAGTTAGACGCGTAGACATCTTCAAAGATCTACCCGTATTGTCCCGAGGTAAAAGATGGCACCATGCGGAGGCAGACCCCTCATCGATGAACAAGGGCTCAACAGGTATCTTATGGTAGGCTTATACTCAAAATTCTTTTAGGGATTATTGCGTATTTTATCAAGTTTACGTTACTGTGAACTCTATCATAACCATTCGTGACTTAACACGTAAATTGTGAGTTTGCGTAAGGAATTTAATTAGTTCCTAGTATAGCCCTAAGATCTAATCTTTTAGATTACTTCTTGTTCGCCTATGGTTCGTTTGGATTTCCATCCTTGAACCTTCATTGATTACTCTCACTTAAACCATGATCTCATCGTTTGGTTTATCAATGGACTCTATGACCCTATACTCTAAGTATTATTCAGGGACATACTCACTTGTGCTTAGAAACAAAAATCGATAACTTATCTAAAGGCAATACTATTCTACGCATTCACATACATATACATACATATAAAATATGACATTCATAATAAGATGAAGTATGTATCTTAGATTTGTTTATAGGTCTGCTATGTTCCATATAGCTATTTGTGGGAAATTATGACATTTCTATGTCTAACGGGCTTCTAAGTCTATTTTTGTAAAATATGGACTAATGGCACGTTACGTTTCTTTCTTAATGATTTCCCAAATCGATTCAAGAAAAAACTCCGTTTGGACCCCCGGATGGTCTAGGTCAATGTCGGAAAAATCATGCTTGGAATCGGGAGTAAAAGGTTGAAAAATCTTGGTCAAAGTACTTTGACTGGTCTCGGAAAAGACCCAAGACTTGTCTCGGCTCAGCCTAGACATAGGCCGGACCAAGGGACAACATGTTCCAATTGTGCCCAGTCCCTTAGTCGGATGCGTCCTAGCCCAGCTACACACATCTTAGCTGTGCCAGACGCGCCCTAGACGCGTCTGTGCTAGGACCGTGCTCCGACCATCTCAGATGAGATGCTTTGGAGCGTACTAGACGCGTCCTAGATGTGTACCCTCTCAGACTCTAAGTACGAGAGGCTTTGGACGTGCTGGATGCGTCCTATCATTTGACAGTATCTAGGCCATCTCGGAATCTAAGTCCGAGATGCCTAAGTGCACCATGGACGCGTCCTGTGCATAGGACGACATGGGCCATCTCGGACTCTAAGTCCGAGATACCTCTGGACTCTCCAGACGCTTCTAGTCCAGTCGCAACCTAGGTGCGTATAGACTTGTGTCCAGGGTCTCGGTCTTTGACCGAGACCAACCAAGAATGCCCAGACACGTCCTAGACGCGTCTGGGATGTCTGGGATGTCTAAGACATCCTAGTCCGTCTCGGACTATCCTAGTACGTCTCGGGACTATCCTAGCCCGTCTCGGGACTATCCTAGCCTTCTCGGACAATCCTAGCCGGTCTCTAACTATCCTAGCCCGTCTCGGACTATCCTAATATGAAAAACTCCCAGATGCGTCCTGGACGCGCTGGGTTTCCGAGATTCTAAACTCTCAGACTCCTAGTCCAACACGGACTGGGATATCCCAGTCCCGACTATCCCGGGTTCGGGATTCTGTCCAGAGACTTGCTGTACTGGTCTGTACGCGTCCTGGCTGGTCCGGCCAGTGGGTTTTTAAAAAAATTTAGAAACTCTAATCGACCTAAGTCTTTTCCTCTTCTTTCTTCTCGTTCCAGCTGCTGTTAGGCTACTGTTTTTGATAAATTCATCATAAAAAACCCTAGGTTTTGATGATTTTCATCAAAATCTTTTAAACATCAAACTAGTTTTCGAAAATCCTTTTCAAAAACCTAATTTTTCAATGTTTTAGGTCATTGAGTCCCATTCAGAAACCCTTATTCGGTTACATTCAAATCATATTTAAACTAACCAACAACATGTTCAAATCATATTCAAACAAATCTATCTAGTAATTCAAGTTCGAATCTAATTCGTTCTAGTCATAGATAGTTTCATGCAAACGACTTGTGATGCTACTGTTGGGAATTACACGTCTTTAAGACTACCCTAATCATCTAACTAGTGTTGGTAGCGGAATCTCAAACATCACATGTCTAACACTAAGCTATCCAGGATCATATACATGAACTAAAGATGAACTAGAAGGAAAGAAAAATACCTTATTCGCTTTCCCACGAACTAAATCCCGACCAGTATTCGGAAGATAAGAGCTTCAAGTGTAGCTCCTATACTTGAGACACCGAATGTATAACTTGAACTCCCTCCTTTCAGTCACCTAGGGCTTTCTTGAAGGTTGAGCTGAAGAACTCCTTCTTCTAGACTTGATAGATAGAATGAGAACTTTTTCTCTAAAATCTTCCTCTCTCTGAGATGTCTGAGAGAGATTTTCTCTTTGAGAAAATTCCACCCCTTTTCTGTTCTCTAACTGGTCCTTATATAGACAATCCCATAGTAAGAGTTTCACTCAAACCTGTCAGAGTCCCATCTGACTGGGAATCCTTATTAGGAACAAATTCCTATTAGGGGTTCCCCTAGTGTATGGCCGGCAAGACTAGCCCCTTAATGGACTTAGTCTGTCTGGTCCACTACCTTCTCATGGCCGGCTATGGTCATCCCCTTAAGGGGCTGCATCTAGTTGGCCCAAAAGTGGGTTTTACACTTTTCCAGGCTTCCTCTTTTAGCCCAATTCTTTTCTATCCTTTTACGCACTATCAGACTGGATCGTGTCCATCTATAGGCAAGTTTCCTACAAGTTTATTATCTCCGTTCAAGTTACCATTCTTATGTGTAACCCGTTGTGAGATCCTGTCTATGTTAGCCGCAGATAAACAAAGTAATCCGACAATCGTAAGCGGCTTCTAGCTAAGCATTACGACTCCTAATTGAACCGGACGGGATGATCTTCCGAATAAGGTCATCTTGATCCTATGATCCAAATCGTACGCATTGCCATCTTGGTCGAAGAACATTCGGTCTATTTTCATAAAACTCAGACGAGATGCCTAAGGACGTGCTAGACGTGTCCATACGCGTCTAGTGCATCGGGTCAGGCATATGCCATCTTAGACTCTAAGTCCGAGATGCATTGGAACGTGCTAGACGCGTGTAGTACCAGGACCCACACATAGGCCATCTCGAACTCTAAGTTCGAGATGCCTAAGTCTGTTTCAGACGAGTCCTAAACGCATATGAACTATCGGATGGCATAGGCCATCCTCGATGCGTCTGGACCAGTGTCTCGGTCTAAGACCGAGATGCTGGGAATCCCAAACGCATCCTAGACGCGTCTAGGATGTCCGAGTCCAACGCGAACTGGGATATCCCAGTACCGATATTTCCGCGTCTCAGGACAGCATCCCGAGACGTGCTGGATCGAGCCAGACGCGTCCTTGTCGGTCCAACCGGGAAGCTTCTAAAATCAAATTTAGAAACCCTAACCAACCTTGCCTTCTTCCCTCTTTCTTGTTAAGTTCAGCTGTTGTTTTTGATGAATTTCTTCATCAAAAACTCAGTTTTGAAACTCTTTTCAGACCATCATAAACCTTACGAACTTATTTTCGGAAAACTCTTTTCAAAAAACCGAAATTCTAAGGTGGCGTGCTATTAAATCCCATTCAAAAACCTAATTGATTACATCTAGATCACATTCAAACTAATCAATATATTTTCAAATCTCTATTCAAATTAATCTATCAAATAGTTCAAGTACGAATCTAACTCGTCTAGCCAAAGATAATTCATGCAAACGTCTCTGATACCACTGTTGGGTTTTGTACGTCTCTAAGATTACTTCCTAGTGTTGTTAGCGAAATCTCAAACATCATCGGTTTAACACTAGGTTTCCAGGATCATATGCAAGAACTAAAGATGAACGGGAACAGAAAGAAGAATACCTTATTCGCTTTCCCTCGAACTAAATCCCGACCAGTATTCGGAAGATAAGAGCTCCAAGTGTAGCTCCTCTACTTGAGACACAGGGTGGGTTGACTTGAACTCCTTTCCTTTAAGTCAGCTAGGACCTTCTTGAAGGTTGAGATGAAGAACTACTTCTTCTGGACTAGATAGATAGAACTTGGAGTTTTTCCTCTAAAACCCTCTCTCTCTCTCTAAGATGTCTGAGAGAGTTGGTTTTCCTTGACAAAATTCCACACCTTTTCTGTTCTCTAACTTGGTACTTATATAGAGAACCCCTAATTAGGATCCCAGTCCAATTAGGTTTTCATAAGTCCCACAGAATAGATAAACTTGTTAGAAACCCTTTCTGACTGGGAATCCCAGATAAAAGGGATTCCCATTAGGGTTTCCTCTAAAGTGTGTGGCCGACCAGACTAGCCCCTTAATGGGCTTGGTCTGTCCGACCCACCCTTTTTTTATGACCGGTTCTGATCAACCCACTACTGGGCTTGATTTGGTCGGCCCAAAAATGGGTTTTACACTTTTTTGGGCTTCCCTTCCGAGCTTGATTCTTTCTATTTTTTGGCACTATCAGACTGGATCACATCCATCTATAGGCAAGCTCCCAGTAGTCTATTATCTCTGTTCAAGCTACCACTCCTATGTGTAACTCGTTGTAGGATCTGGTCTATGTTAGCCGCGGATAACCGAAGTGATCCGACAGTCGTAAGTGGCTTCTAGCTAAGCATTACGACTCCTAGTTTGACCGGACTAGATGATCTTCCGTATAAGGCCATCGTTATCTTATGAGCAAATCGTACGCATTGGCATCTTGGTCGAAGGACACTCCTTCAGACCGTAAGGACATATCCTTCAAAATCTATGCAAGACAATCAAGTTTGGGATCTTGTACCATTACTTGAAGGTTAATTAGACGCCCATTGGTTGCAAATAAATTTTTAAAGGAAAAGAGATTCGAAAGGTAATGTTGAAAGATATAAGGCTCGTCTTCTGACTAAAGGCTTCACTCAAAAGGAAGGCGTAAACTATAATGAGATTTTCTCTCCAGTTTCTACGAAAGTCTGTTTTAGAAACTATTATTACACATGTTGCAAATTTCGGTCTTGAGCTACATCAGATAGATGTTAAAACATCATTTTTCAATGGAAACATTGATAAACGATATATATGCAAGCAGAAAATGTGTTTGGTGACCCAAATAATTGAAGGGATTTATACCCTTATGCTAGTGTTTATAGCGGATAACGACATCTAATGTCTAACACTAGTATCCTCAAGATCATCATGCAAAACTAGTAATTAACTAATAAGAAGATAGTAGATTACCTTAATCGTTATTTCCTTCGAGCTAGTTGAATAGATTAAAGAAGACCAAGAGCTTCAAACATAGCTCCTCTATTTGGGACACCGAATAGTGTATTTAATCTCCCTCCTTGAAAGCTCGCTAGCAGTCCAATGGTGGTTTGATAATAAGAAGACCTTCTTCTTGCTTGACTAGAAGATAGCTTGGGAATTAGCTCACTTTCTCCTCTCTACTTGATGTGGTAGAGTAAGAAAGCTTAGAGTGAAATTCCACACCTTATTATCTACCCTAAAAGTGTTTATATAGAACCCTAATAAGAATCCACCTCTTTTTAGGTTTCCTAAAACACCCTTTAGAATAAGATTTAGGGAAATTGTCGAAAATAGCAACTATTGATATTTTCTCAATTCCCTGAGGAGGAGGTGTCCAAACACCACGAAAATTGGCAGATAGAATTATTATTATATCAGAAACTAACCCTCCAAAATTCAGTCCATTCAGAGTCCTAGAAGTACCCGAATCGGTCTAGGCCCAAAACCCTTATTTCGGGTCTTTTTGCTATCTTTTGCCCAAATTCTATTTAGGCCTGTGAGATATGTTTATGGGAACTTCCCAATGTTATATCACACTCCCCCTAGTCATATCATCCGATTAAATACCCATTCTTATGTGTAACCCGATGTAGGATCCGATCGAAGTTAGCCGCGAATTACTTCGTAATTCGAAGATCGTAGTTGGTTTCTAGCTAAACACTACGACCCCTAAATCAATCGGACTTGATGATCTTCTTCATCAATTATCCTAGCCGATATATTGCTCGCATTGCCATCTTGGTCGAAGGACATCTCCTTCAACTCCTTCAGACTCCCACTTGGACTTAGAACAAGTGCAATGCCTCGATTCCCGTGTCAATTTAGTATCCCATCTGATACGTCACGTCATTCAGACTTTCTTGATCTCCGAGTACAACTGTAAAAGACAAACGATTAATTCTTCCGTTTGAGCGCGGCCACGCATTGTCAGTTGTCACTCATCAAGTGGCCTTGAGACACTTTTGACCTAATGTGATTAGGATGACACAATCTATTCTTGCGATTCCACTTAACTTCATGTCTCTCCTGCCCTTCCCAGTATCTGTCTTTATAACCTCCTTTTACGGCGCGGTGTTAGACAGAACCAAAGTCGGGCATTCCTTACATAAGATGAGTGGAGCACTCATGTTTTGAGGAATCCCTTCAATCGTGTCTTTTGAGAAGTATTTGACGTTCATCAAGAGTGATGTACTTCTCATTAGAGGGTTATCCAGTGTATAAACCTTTTAAACACCCACGTAGTCGAATCGAATACACTATTCCTATAGCCCATGAAACTGTGCTATCCCATCGACTCCCGTACTAGTCTTCACGAGTCATTGTTGTCCATGCAATGACCTGAATTAGGGATTTGATAATAAATATTCCAAGTTCACTTAATATGGTTTCATTCATTAGATCACGTATCTGATAAACCTATTCAGAATGTTTTATCATCAATGGATTGTCGTTTAAACACTAAACCAAATTTAGACGACTTGTGAAATAACTCTATTATTTCTGATAACGAGAGTTGTTAATCTGAGCCTCTTCCGTAAAACTCTTTTTACCCACTCAGTTTTACTTGTCGAGGTTTATTCCAAATTTACCTCATGCCTTAGACTGTGTATGAATCTCATACTATGTCTTAGGTGACAGTTTAGTTTGACTACCGTGGTAGTCGGTTTTAAACTTTGCTTATTATCAATTAATTTGAAGATTGCTATCTTTCAACCTTGATAATATCTAGTAATCTTTACTAGAGTTAAGGCTTTTAATTTCTTATGTACAATTTGCAACGGTTACGGCTTAAACACTTTTAAGCCTACTTTCCTTCCATTTCTGGAAGTTTGCTACGATGACAATTTGTACTACTTTCATCCTTTAGCCTTCTGGGATGTTTCACTAGTGATTCGGGTTTCCAGTCCGAATTGGATGTCTAAATGCTCATCATGTTCAACATGACTTGACTTTATGTTTTCAAACATAAACGTCTCTCTCATGCGTGCTTGCTCATCGGTGTCTTTTCAAACTCCGATTTGGCAACGCTCTTTGTCGTGAGTTTTGGGTCGAAATTCTTTTAGACTTTTTCGAGTCTTAGATTTTCTGTTTCGGATCTCAAGCATCTCAGCGTACTGAGTCTCTCTAATCCTATCATCTTTTTGATCTATGTTTATAGATCTTCAGATGCCCAAAATGGCATTTCATCCTTGTGTGTGGTCCTTTTATTAAGTCAGTGTGTTCACTGTTACACAACATCTTATGTCGTACTCAATCTTTTGTATGTACTCTGCATACGGACACGGAAGGTTTGTTTCTCCTACTTACCTTCTTGAAACTCGTGATTCAAGATTTTTCTTCATTCCTCAGGAATCAAATTTCTTTGATTGCCTCTTTGAATCGAAGATTCTAACTCTTGCGTGCTTTTAATCCGTTGCTGGATTTCTGAAGCATGCCTATGGACATAACTTGATTGGAAGAATCTTATTCTTCTTGTTTAGTTTCGGGAAACATGAATGTTTCCATCCTTCTCAGTTTTCTACTTTGGAAAACCAATTTAGGTCTTCCGTTGACTTAAATTATCAAGCTTCATGTCTTGACGAGATATGGATTCTATGTTGATTTTGGCTTCTAGCCAAAATCTAGAGTCAGTTTCCGTTTCTGCCAGGTCTTTTATCTCTTCAGAAATAACCTTTATTTTCTGAGTCTTTGAGATTTTACTTTTGACCTTTTAGGGCTTTTGAACAACAATTTAGAATTTTCTCAACTACTTTGAGATATTCCTTTAGAGACACTTTCACTTTCATTGAGAGTTCTCCTGCGAATGACATTCGCTTTTGTGCGATGGGTTTATAAGATCATATCTTTAACCTTTCCTTATCGGAGGAGCCGCAGTTTGTTGCTCTTGGTCGAATTTAATCGTCTTGTACAAGTTCCATGATTGTTCTTCATGACTCTTCATGATTTTTCTCATGATCGAATTAAATCGACTTGTACTTTTTTCCCACTTATTCTTGTAATAATTAGTGATTTTCTCCCAGACTACTAGGTGTGCTAATTACTAGAAGAATACTATCATGAGCAACAAACACTTTGTTCTCTTGATTGATTGTGGAAGAAGCCCAAATTTCTTTTAAAATGAAATTGCGTCAGATATTAGCTAGTTTTGTAACGCTTTTTACAAATTTTAGCTTTAGACGGAATTTTGGTAGTTTTGTGGGAAGCTATGTCTAGACTAGTGGATTTTGGAGGATAGAGTTTGATTCGTGTTCTTCATCTTAATCCTTTTGGACACTCCAAATATGGATAGGTTAGAAGTACGTTTTGAAGATCAATCTCTGTTTCTGACTCAAGACTTTCTTTCTTGTCAGTTGACTCATGTTTTGGTTATTTGAACCTATCTTGTTGGTGTTTAACCAAGTTTAGAATCCTTAGGTATAGATTGTTTAATTTAGCACTTTTAATAACATCTCAATTTAGAAATAAAGTTCTTTATTGATTCTCCATAATACTTAGTACGGAGATGA
Organism: Eschscholzia californica; assembly: GCF_041429995.1. Lineage (NCBI taxonomy): Eukaryota > Viridiplantae > Streptophyta > Magnoliopsida > Ranunculales > Papaveraceae > Eschscholzia > Eschscholzia californica. The sequence continues at coordinate 35,805,308 of NW_028238420.1, read as the reverse complement.
TGTTAAAAACTAGAAAATCGCTTAATCAGATTAGTGCCTAAAGTAGACTTCGATCCCTTTCAGCATCCTTAGCAGTCGAGGCTTCTGCTTCCTCCTGGATCTTGGAAATTTTACAGTATTTGATAAGTTAACTGTTTATACCTGAATTGGAAGCCACTGTTCCATTCTTCTTGTCCTCCAAGAACTTAGGGCAGTTTCTTTTCCAGTGGCCCTTGCCATCACAGTAGAAACATTTGGTGTCAGGAGGAGGACCTTTATCTTTAGGTTTGGCAACTCGTTTGCCTTTTCCTTTTGACGCGGGTATCTTCTTCTGCCTCTTGTTCTCTTGAGCCACAAGAATCTCATTCTTTGGCTCCAAGTCCATTGTTAGTCATTCTGCTGTCTGAAGCATTGCATCAAGTTCCTCTAAAGGCTTGTTCCATCCATTCATCGCATATTTCATCTTAAATAGATTGAACTCTTCTAGTTTAGCAAAGAGTTCTATCATTTGCCGAACATGAGGACCTACTGGTTTTCCTTTCTCGAGGCGCAGACGCAATAATTTACTGGTTGTATCAAACCTCTCCACTCTCGCTTTTCTTCGGATTGAATCCTCAGTTTTCCGAGTAATGGAGGGGACTTCCATGTTCAGAGGTTTTTTGTTAAGAGTAGCCTCCATGGCTGATAACAACCGAGAAGTCATTGATTCTGGTTCTGCCCTCTTTTGATCATCCTTTTGATGCTCTATTTCTTTAGCAGTCAAAAAATCCAATTTTGAAAATGGATAGTCTGAGACATCTAGCTTGTTTTTAAACTCTCCATCCAATATTTGAAGTATCTCCCGATTCCTTCCTTCATGGATGTTTTCATTTAACACCTTCCTTAGGTACGTTTCAAGGTTGAACGCGTTTCCTTGTGTCATCTTTAAAACTACATAAAGAAATGGCAAAGTTTTAAAACTCGTTATCGTTTTTGAAAAACATTAGTTTTCCCACGTTATTCAATAAAAAACTGTCCCCGATTGAATAAGTGATTCCAAGATCCCAGTTCTTCGGAGTAAAGCGGACGAAGGCCCTACCCTTTGACTCCGTCGTTCCGGGTGAGTGAACTACTTCACTGGTCATACTTTATGACTCTTGGTTGATAGATTTCATTAATGAATGACTAATCTATCCTTTTGCCTCGAGTATCCAAGACTCTCTTGCTGATCTCGTTGAGTAGAACCATTTAGACGTGTAGGCCTCTTCTATAGACCTACCCGCATTGTCCCAAGGTAGAGGAGGTACTCTGCGAAGGCCGACCCACCTTCCTCCAACAAGGGCGCAACGAGTGTCTTAATCTGGATAGGCGATTACTCAAGATTACGTTTTGGAGACTTTTACGCGAGTCTGGCGTTTGTTATAGTGAACTATTTAGCCTAACTAACATCAACGACATAAAGCGTAAATAAGTAAGTAAATGCGCGCGAAAAAATAAATCAAGCAGACATAGATCCTAGTATGGCCCCTAACCTAGAAGATCTAATCTCCTTTGGTTTGCTTCTTGTTTCGCCTTTTGGTTTGTCTAGATCTCCATCTTTGAACCTCCATTGATTTCTCCCACTCGCATTTGGATTCCTTCCTTGAGTTTCTTCAATGGACTCATAGACCCTAAACTCCAATTACAAGACTTTAACGATTCGCAGATCGTATAAACTTGAAATTAAAATTAATTACAAATATGCACCCATTCGTGCTTAAAACAAGAATATAGAAACAAATCTATGGTCATACTAGCTTCCCGCATTCACATCACATGCATTCATATAATATATTAAGGCTAAGAATTATATATGCATGATTATCTTGGGAGATACTTTTGTCGACATCACATGTCACATTACGGACCTTAAGTCTAAATTCGAAGAATTCGATTAATGGTCCGTTCCGGTTTTATCTTTTATGATTTCTAAAATCAACTTTAAGAAAAACTTCGTTTCCGGTTTTGAAAGTCGGGTCAATTTCGGAAAAAATATTGGTTCGATTCTTAATGATTCTTAATGATTCTTAATGGATGGCCCGAATTAATTTTGGAATTACTTGGTTGGAATCGGAAGAAAATTTGGCAAAAACTCCCACTCGAATGATGGTCCCTTTTCGTGGTCCGAAAAGCCTCGAAAAAGCCCGGGACAAGTCCTAGACAAATCCCGGCCCAAGCCCACAAAAGGGCTCGGACAAGGTCCGGACATAGCACGGCCCATAGGGCCGGCATGTCCAGGCCGAGGCCTATCAAGGCCTGGTCTCGTCCTGGCCGGAGCCAGGACGCTAGTCCATGTACCACACGCGTCTTAGACGCGTCTGGTGCTGGACCAGACCAGCACTAGGTGTTTCGAACCTAATCCGAGACACCTAGAACCTCCCAGACGCGTCTCCAAGACGTGTCTGGTCGAGAGCTCTGGACGCGTCCAGGAAGCTACCAGTGCAGCTTCTGGTCGCGTCTTAAGACGCGTCCCAGCTGCTCTAGACGCGTCTCCAAGACGCGTCCAGATGCTTCCATCGCAGCTGGTGGTCGGGTCCTAGACTCGACCTGGACGCGTCTCCAAGATGCGTCCCAGCTGCTCTGGACGCGTCCAGTAGCAATCTGGTTGCAGCTGCTGGACGCGTCTCCTGGACGCGTCTCAGCAGCTGCTCTGGACGCGTCCAGCAGCATCTGTCCGGCCAGGAAGCTTTCTGGCCGGACACTAGGGTTTCCAAAACCCTAGTTCCCAATTTTTTTTTTTATGTGCAAATCTCTATTTGCTAACTTCCAATTTCTAAAAATTTTCAAAACTTTTAGAAACTTTTAAATTTTCCAAATTTTGTTTTGGGAGTTTCCTAAAACTCAAAACAACTCCTTTTAGAATACTTCTAAATTCCAAATTTTTTTGTTTTTGGGAGTTTCCTAAAACTCAAACCAACTCTTTTAATCAACCAATTTTGGATCAAAATTCTAGGTTTTTGAAATTTTTTCAAGAACAATTCTGAAAACCTATTCAAAATCAATGAAATTCAATGTTGTGAAACAATTTCAATCATCAATTTCGATTTTTAATTTGAAAACTAGTTGAATCATATTCATTGTAATCAAATCATGAGTTTATAATACCTTTTAAAACACTTTTAAAACTTAATAAACTCAAATTATCAAACTATCAAGCATATCAAATATCAATTTGTTCGATTCTTAGCAAAAACTAGTTAACTGCAAGAGGCTCTGACGCCACTGAAGGGATTTATACCCTTATACTAGTGTTTATAGCGGATAACGACATCTGATGTCTAACACTAGTATCCCCAAGATCATCATGCAAAACTAGTAATTAACTAATAAGAAGATAGTAGATTACCTTAATCGCTATTTCCTTCGAGCTAGTTGAATAGATTAAAGAAGACCAAGAGCTTCAAACGTAGCTCCTCTACTTGGGACACCGAATAAACTTCCTCCTTGAAAGCTCGCGAGCACTCCAATGGTGGTTTGATAATAAGAAGACCTTCTTGCTTGACTAGAAGATAGTTTGGGAATTAACTCACTTTCTCCTCTCTACTTGATGTGGTAGAGTAAGAAAGCTTAGAAAGAAATTCAACACCTTATTCTCTGCCCTAAGAGTGTTTATATAGAACCCTAATAAGAATCCACCTCCTTTTAGGTTTCCTAAAACACCTTTTCGAATAAGATTTAGGGAAATTGTCAAAAATGGCAACTATTGATATTTTCTCAATTCCCTAAGGAGGAGGTGTCCAACCACCACGAAAATTGGCAGATATAATGCTTATTATATCAGCAACTAACCCTCCAAAATTCAGCCCAATTAGAGTCCTAGAAGTACCCGAGTCGGTCTAGGCCCAAAACCCTTATTTCGGGCCTTTTTGCTATCTTTTGCCCAAATTTTATGTAGGATCCGATCGAAGTTAGCCGCGAATTAATTCGTAATTCGACGATCGTAGTTGGTTTCTAGCTAAACAATATGACCCCTATATCAATCGGACTTGATGATATTCTTCATCAATTAACCTAGCCGATATATTGCTCGCATTGCCATCTTGATCGAAGGACATCTCCTTCAACTCCGTCAATAATGTGGTTTGCAAATTAAAGAAAATCTGTCTATTTATGGGCTCAAGCAAGTATTAGTGAGTGGTACTCCATGTTTCATCAAGTTGTAGTCTCATTTGATTTTGAGATAGATATTGAAAAATGTAGGTATCACGATTTCAGTGGGAGTAAAGTTATCTTCCTGGAGTTAACTATCAAATATGGAAATGTTGCATGAAATTTATAAATCTATATCAAAGGATTTAAAATGATATTGATTTGGTTTGATATGTATTAGAGATTTGGACACATCATAGTCACTCCAGGGGCTTTCTTAGATCACCCTATAAGAGCTACAAAGAAAAGGTTCGTAAGAGATATAGTATGATAAACCTTAACCTAGGAGTCATATTACCATCAAAAGAGATAAATGTAATCCTTCCTAAAATAATATTTAAGTTAAAGAAATGCAATTGTAAAATTTATTGGCATGTCTTACAGTTAGTTATGGTACTATTTATTATAAAGAAGAAAAATAAGTTTTACTATTACATAGAATCAGAGATTTTATGCTCAAATCAAGAAGTCGGATCCTCTGGGGGATCATAAAACATTTGATTCCGACTATGGTGGATGCAAATAATTGCAAAATCAGTATAAGGCTACATTCGTCTATTTGCCGAAAGAGCTATATTAGGAAAAAGTGTTAATAAACACCCATAACTTCTTTTATCATGCAACATAACTTGTAGCAACCTATAAGACATCCAACTACGGATTAGGTTTGCAATGTTTTGTCACTAAAATGTCATTTAGGAGTATTAAAATACCAACAAAGTTATATTGTGACAATAACATTGTAATCTTTTTCATATTAGCAACAATGAGAGCTACGACATAAAGTTCTCGGTTGTGAAAGAAGGGGCAAAGAGTGGGTTTCTTATAGAGCATATTAAGACAAATTCCGTTATTGCGGATCCGCTAAATGAGGGATTAACACCGAAGGTGTTTAATGAGAATATTGTTCTCATTGGTGTTATATCACTGTACGGTAATAAGGTTTAGTGGGAGTTTGTACTTATATGGTTTGTTGTTATTCAGATATTGCTTTATGTTTTGGCATTTGGATATTTTCTGCAGAAATAAGGTATTGAGTTATTTTACAGTCTGTCCTATATGTTAAGGTGGATCTCACTAAAGCTAACGGAGGACCAATTGGAAACAGGCATGGTAAGATCACATTGCATGTAATTTCCATGCTACGCGTCCATGATTGTTCTACGTCATTTGGTTATGTTGGTATGTATGACTACTGGTGGATTTAGTGACGATTGAATGTTACGAAAGTCTCTTTAATCCCATACTAGCACAACTAATGGACCTGATTGTTTGCGATACCTGATATGTGATAACGCATTTTCAGCTTATTAGGATGTACACATTTCCAAATAACATATGTGGCCCAAGTGAGAGATTGTTGGAAAAATCCAAGATATGTGGGCTCACATATGTAAAGGTGTGTGTATGGCTATCTTAAAGTATGGGCAAGTCAAATGGTGATCTAATATTGTTAACTATTGACCAATGGTATCAAAGTGTCATGGAATAAACTTGTAGAGACCATTAATTTGATGAGGGGTCAAATTAGAAATAAAAGTCTATAAATAGAGGTTATGGTCTCCATTTGGGCTTCTTCTCAAGCTCTCTAATTTGTGTGACATCCCTTCATCACAAGAGAAATTCCAAAGAGAAGAAGAACCAAATGGAAGATAATATGAACCCAATCAAGTCAATTACATAAGGTTATGGATCAAAAGGTACGTTTCCTCTTATGTTTTCTTTAATCTCTTTGAATCGAATGGAGTTTATGCTGTATGTTTATGGTTGTTATTTTGTTTGATCATAATCGTCTTAGAAGCATGATTAGATTATAATTTGAAGTATAAGTTTTCCAACAGTGTAAATCAAGGAATATTGAAGAAAGTGAATCAGGAAGCAGATAGGTTGTTTTTATTAAATTTTTTTTTTTTTGCTCCCTTTTTCATGTAAAGTTTAGGTAATTTTATTTTTTCTGCACAAGTTCACGTGATTAATAAAAATTAAGTAGTCCACTCCATTTGTTGTAGTGGTAGGACATCCCTCTAAAGTCCATGAGGTCGTGGGATCGAGTCTCCGTGGAAGCAGTTTGTCACCAAGATTTATTCCATGTAATTTTGGCACTAAATAAAAGTAAATGTTGTCGGGCTTTAAGCTCTTTCTTTGTCTGTTTTAGGCATCTTTCATTATTGGTTTAATTTAGGTGGTTATCGTGTTTATCACATCTTAATAATGTATCAATGCCTTGTAACGACTAACGTTGATCGTAGTCGATTTCTCAAAAAAAAAGTTAAGTAATTTTGATTTATGTTGGTCAACATTGTGTGAAATCTTATTTAATTTCAACTTTTCTGCACAATTTCATGTGATTTTTTGTGCATACTTTCATGTGATTAGTAAAATTAAGCAGTTTTGATTTATGTTGCTTAACGGTACTCTAGTAAAGTTATATAATTCTTCACAATTACTTTGATAAGCACATACATGGTTTGAAATAGTGGAAAAAAGGCTCACTTTCTTTCTTTAACTAGGCTTCATCCGCGCCCAATGGGCAGGATAGATCTCTTTTGGCTAACGTCGTATAAGACTTGAGAATGTAATCATTGAAATCACCTACATTTTAGTGGTGCGTGTATATCGGGGTCGTACAAATACTTAGAAGTTTATGCATCGCGAAATTCATTTGTAGACCTTTAGTTTTTATGTTTTTGAATTCATTCAATTCAACTATCGTAACTTCTCATAAACTCAATTCAACTATCCTAAACTCTATAAAATTCAATTCATCTACCATAAACCCTATAAAATTCAATTCGTCTACCATATATCCTATAAGCTTCAATTCGTCTACCCTAAACCTCTATAAACTTCAATTCATCTGTCATAAACTCTTACGAGGCAGAATGACGATTTCTCAAATTTAGATGGGATTAGCGCTCTTGCTAGAACATTGGTGCAAACTAAGATAAAAAGCATATCATTTAGTTTATTTGCTTATCACTTTAGCACTATCTTTGTCGGTTGCAACTGCCTCTGTTGAACGAGTTTTTCAACTATGAATCTAGTTAAAACACGCTTATGAAACAAGATGAGTGATATGTGGCTGAATGATAGTTTAGTAGTCTTTATTGAAAAAGAATTTTTTAGTAAAATTGACAATGAGTCGATTATGAAAATATTTCAAACATGAACTCTCGTAGAGGTCAATTGCTTTTTAGTAGTTGATGTATTCATATAATTAATGAAACAAGTATTTTGTTAATTACTGTGTTTGTAAAAAAAAATTTTACTTAGGTATATAAATCCGCACTCCTTAAATGAAAATTCTGAATCCGTCTTTGATCATTATGTAATTTAATTTTGCAATCACATGATGTAATTAAAGCCATGTAAAATATTATGGATTTTATCTTGTCTGTTATGAGGAAAACAAGTAATCCAAGAAAAGCAGTACGAAATAGAGAACAATCACACAGAACACAAGAGATTTACGTGGTTCGGTTGGTGAGACCTACTCCATGATGACAACGACACGATGATTTCCACTATGAGAAGCAAACAAGTTACACAAGAGATCCGTGGGAATTCGACACAAATATACACACCACGTCACCGATTGTCTCTTTCTAAATCCGAAATACACATGACTGACATAAGCTCTGCTCCACATTCCAGCTCTGTCTCGGGGTCCAACTCTGCCTCGGAGTCCTGCTTCACATACCTACTCTACCTCAGTAATCAGCTCTGCTAATAGGTCCAAAATAACAAGTCTAACGTCTATATTCACGACATCAATCTATATTCAAGACACTTTCAACACCTCACTAATAAGATGAAAGTACTCATCTCAAAAATAAAATAAAATAAAATAACAAGTCTAACGTCTTTAGTCCTATATTAATATCCCTGCTAGGTATGTCCAAGTCTGAAACTTGTGTTTACGCGTAAGAATGCTGATGGGTCAACATTTGGGTGAAGGACCCATCCATCCTCTTATATTATTAACCAATGGTGAGAGTAGGTAATTGGGAAACTTTGACTGGTGAGTCTTCTTATTGTCCTCTTTCTTTTGCTTCAACTTTTTCTCTTTCTAAGTCTTTCTTTTAACTTCTTATATACTTCTATATAAACCATCATCACTAGGCAGTAATCTTCAATTCAATCAAGATCCTCCTCTTATATTGATACATAAACATGAAGGTTTGTAAATATCTTCGTATTCTATATTTGTATACATATTAATTAGGATTTAAATTCTTGTATAGTTAAATTGAGATTCCTTTACAGCCAAGTTCTTTTTCAAAAAAAATTAATGATAAGTGGCAGAAACTCTGGCCTCCCGATTATCGTAAAAAAAATTATGAAAATTTTGATCTTAAGATGTTTGGTATATGCAGCAAAAAATTGTGATAAAGGTGCATATGCATTGCAAGAAATGCAGGTCTAAAGCTCTCCAAATTGCTGCTGTTACAGATGGTATGTCTCACTCAAACTTATCATTGAACTAAAGCTAGGGTTCCAATTAAGTGTCTTATTTTACTGAGAAATGAAAATGGGAAAAAGATATGGATGGAAGTCATAGAACCAAGGACCATGAGGGTGAGTTTCTTCCTATTTAAACATGAGCTTGTTAGAACCAAGCTGTGTGATATTATATTTTTATTTGACTGTGAGGACAACTTGAATTATCAATTTATTATTTAATATTAAATTTTTGATTATGATGAAGACTTGATTTATTTTGTAATTGAAGAAGGCAAGAGTCCATATCATGTTGTCATCGTAAATTAAATAACACATTACCCAAACCCTTCGATTAATTTTGTAAGTCTGATATTTAGTCATCGAGTAAATTGAGATTTTAATATTAAGTGCTAATTTGGAGGAAAAAAAAGTACTAGATAGTATGTATTTTTTGAACTAATCCTAATACTATTGACATGAACAAATTTTATAATAAATTTTTATAACAACTCTAATTAACTATAAAATTGTTTAATATAAAATTTATATTTAATAAGACCTATAACTAAAAAGATTTGTTGACTGCAGCCCGACAACTAATGAGGTCAACCCAGATTTTCTATGTATCTTCGTTCTTTTCTCGTGCTTAAGAAATCTTGACATACCTCATCAGTGAACCGTCGGGAGGTCGTTGACCAGATTTTTGGACCATACTTCACCAATACGTTTATTAAAGTAAAAGTAGATAATATGGGCCTTATGCCCCTTAGGATGATGACCTTTAAGGATCGACATATGACTTTTAAAAGCTCTGGATGTTTTACAAATCAGACAATCATAATGTTTATTCAATTCAGATATCTAGTTGTATTGTATAATCTCTTTATGAGGTATCAATGCCTTGTAATAACTCTTATAGTCCATGCCACAGCAAAATGATGTAATTTCCAACAATATTGCAGGGGTGGATAAAATGGAAATAGGAGGGACAGATCAAGATCAATTGGAAGTGATAGGAGAGCAAGTTGATTCAGTTAAGTTGACATCAATTTTGAGGAAAAAAGTTGGACACGCAACCATCCTTTCTGTTACAGAAGTCAAACCCGAAGTCAAATCTAAAGTTGAACCAGAACCAGTTCCACCAATCAAATATTTTTGCAACGATTATCCACAGTATGAAAACTATATTTTAGTCGGCGACCATTACGACCCAAGACCAGGAAATTTTTGGAATTTTCGTTTCTGATCTGTGGTCATGTGTACCAATCTGTCGGTCTCCACAAAACTTCATATCTAACAATGAGGTTTCATTCTTTTTTGGCTATACTTTTGAAAACGTCATTTAATTTCGTGTAGTTGATCAAATGCTTCGGGTATGGTCAGATAATAAGAGGATTCAGTGAAAAAATATTCATTTGATGTAAATGTTTCTGCAATATGCAAAACTCGGTTATTTTAAATTCATAGTTTAAAAATGTTTTATACTAAAGCATATTCAAATGTTAACATGTTTTGTTAAAACAAATCTATATTCTTAAGAAAATTGGATATTTATAATTTTGTAGTCGGCTTCCCTATATGCTCTCTTATGTTCCAACAAATATTCAAAATTTCCATAGAAATGGGTTTTTCTAGAAAAAGCGTAGAAAAAGGTTGAAGTTCTACTATGAGTACTCGTAGACCAAAGACTTAAAATGTTCAAGTAAATTTAAAATAGATTTGTTCCAAAAAAGGAGAAGACGTTTCTTTTTAGAAAAATACCTTTAGGAAGCTAGTAGAGGGCATAAGGAAGCTAGTAGAGGACCTAGAGGTTGACTTAGGGGTCAATGAGGAAAGGCTTGGAAAAGATGAAGAAGTAAACCCAATTTTCTATTTTTTTTGTTGTTAAAAATCATATAATTCTTTGAGAAATTTATAAAAATTGTTATAATCATCAAGCTAGGGTATATTTTCGAAAAACTATCTAGCTTCCATCTAAATTTGGGACTAAGAAGATTTTTGACCTTTGGAGTTACACTTGCTTCCTTTGATTTTTTGCTAGTTACTCAAGCATTTATGTCTCAAACACTGGAATGTTTATATTTAACATCTCTCTTCAGTTAAACAAATGAGAAGAATCTTAATTACATCTATATAACAAAACATAAAAGTTGTGACTAGGACAAAATAAATGTTCCTAGAAGGTGACTAGGACTACCACATAGACATCTATGGTACATGTTGGCTGAGACAAATCTAACCCTTTGAACTGCCAACTCGATCCGAATCTAACGGATTTGGGTTATGCATCAATAAACCCCTTCGTTAGCCCCCTTCTGTTCTAATAGATGCATTCAATATATTTCCCTCATTAATGACCGGTCAAGTTCCCCATTCATGTAATTGTTTTTTAATTAATAATTGTTTTCAATTTACGCCAAAACCCTTCTCCTCCCACATTCAGTTTCTCTCCCCTTCAATCTTCATCGCCCCATCCTCTTACTCTCCCATCAAACTTCTTCAAACAAAATCTATTAAGTGTGCTAATAATAGGTTATGGTTGAAATTTGTCATTTCTAAATGTCATTCCTGGGAAGTTGTTGTATGGATTGGGTTTAGAGATTAGAGTTTGAAATTAAGTGATTGAGATATTTATGGAGGTTCTTATCAATTTTGATTAGACCAAATTCAAAATGGGTGAAGTATGCTCACAATTCCAAGTGTAGCTTATAATACAATGGGATTAATTTGGAGAGATGAGGAAGCAATGCTTAGCGAGCATCTTATTTTCTTAAAATATATGGGTCAAATTGACGTACCAAGTGATGTATCTGAGTTATGGTTTTCTAATTTTCCCTATGAACTCAAATAAACCATTAGGTGACTGCTAATTGCCAAACTTAATGGTCAGCGTGATTCCTTGACTCAAACTCTGAAACTTAGAAAATGGCAACCCATAAACCTGGTCAGTTTTATGGTATAACTCTTAGTACAACTGATGTGTACTTCTTGTATATATTATTGCCCCATATCGGTGGTTGGCTCTATGGTCTGGGAAAGAATAGACAATGAGGGTTGCTTTCTTATCTCCAATTGGACACAGAGGACACTCACATGTAAATTATAATCACTTTATATTATTACTAATTGTACTGGCGTTCCGGTATAAGCATTTTTTCCTTACCTAGATCCTTTTGTTAGATTTTAGTTTTGTTCTAACTTAATAGGCTAACACTATGGTCAAGTTTTTCTATCAGATTAAAGCAACTTCATGGTCCAACACTGTCCGAATATAAGGGTGCCTTCACTATTGCTGTGTGATACTTTTGTTACTAAGGGTTAATTCCCGAAGCCCTTCCACAATAATCGCCATCGACTAAAACGAACAGTGATTGATGGTTTTTTTGTACTTATAAATCACTATCAGAATAAAAGTGGGGCTTCACTTTGTAAGCGAAATATGAGTTTGCAGACATATCACAAGTTACAATATAACTAAAATCAATAAGTTATCTTCGTAGATGGAAGGAATGGTTTTTGTAGATTTATAAATATATATAATTTTCTTTAAGCTTTTTAGTTTCATAGTTTGTCCATTTTGTACAATTTTCTTCCACTGTTTTCAACCAATTCAAATTTTTATTTTATTTCTAAGAATTTCTTTATATCAAAGATCTGATTAGTCGTGCCGGAGGCACGGGTTATGTCTAGTAATTAACAAAATATATCAATGTAATTAGAACGAAATAAGCACTCAAAAAAAAATAGAACAAAATAAATGTTTCTCTATGCAGACTAGACTGCCACAAAAACATACTATTTGGACAAATTCTAGTTTATACAACATAAATGACATGCCCTTCATCTTCCCCTATTAAATCCTTTAGGAGCACCCATGCTTTTTATCAAAGGCTGGTAATTCTAAGGCCCAAATTTTGAGAATAATAGGAAATCATGCCCAATTCAAAATAATATTTGAAAAAAAAAATCATTTTGTAAAAATGCAACTACACCCCAAAATCAACGTGAAAAACATTTATGAAACATGTGAACAAATCTTATTTTGCTCTCAACAATTTTGTATATTTCTAAACAAATTTGTTTTTGCTCAAAATTGGTTTGCAAAAATGTTTTGCATTTTGTCTTTTGCATTTGACAAACACAGGCTGACACTAACATTTTGGCTAAAGAATTTTTTGATTTATCTTGTGAAGAAGAAATGGTTTTTGCGTTTTTTTATTTTGGTTCCGACATAAACATTTAGACTAATGCAATTTTTAGTTTGTTATTTGCAAAAATTAATATGTTATGCATATTATCTTTTTTATTTGCGAACTCATTAACGGACAAATAATATTTTGGTTAATGCTCTATATATGTTGTTAACAACATAATTATATATGTTATCAATATTTTGTAACAACTCAAGACCATTATATATGTTGTGAACCTTTTGTAATAAGTCAGAACGTTGTTACATATGTTGTCAATAGTTTGTAACAACAAAATTAGTCAACAGTTTTTAACAACGTATTTGTATATGTTGTCAGTGTAGAAGAGTAAAAAGGAGATTACGAGAAAAATAAGACTTCTTGTTAACAAAACAATTATATACTTTCATAAAAAAAAATTATATATGTAGTCAACATTTTAAAAAAAATTATTAAAAATGAGTTTTTTTTTACAATATTATTTTTGAGTGGCCTAATTTCCTATTTGCAGGGGCGGTCCAGGCCTAAAGCCAAAGCGGCTGCTTTGGCCCTAACTTTTTGAAGACCCCAAAACACCAATTCAATAAAGGCAACCACCAGAAAAAAAAAAGAAGAAAAAAAAATCCACCAAATCCAAGACCAACCCGTGCAATGTTTTTTTTTTTTTTTGTTGAGATACAACGAATCTATCTAAACCAAATATACAACTCCTCTGGGAGATCTAATAAAGAAAGCCACAACCATGTTCCCCTATTCATTCGACTCCATTTTGCCAACTGGTTCGTTTTGTTGTTGCCTTCTCTGGGAATATGAGTATAGATCACCTTGGTAAAATTGCCTTTCAGCTGGTGCACTTTATCTATTAGCTTTTCAGTCTGAGTACGTGTTTAGAAACTATAATGAAAGTGCGGGTCCCACCAAGTCACAAAATATTAAAAACCCTAGTCAAACTTAGACACCTAGTGACCTTCCCAACTTTTCACTTTTCCAATTCTACAGACCTAGGCTAACAAGAGTTAATAAATCTAAAATCCTAATTTACTTTTTACCTATTTTTTTTGTTAAAAGATGTAGTGGTCAAAAATCGTGTTGGGCCCACTTCGTCTAAAGGTCGCCTAGACCGAGCCTACTTCGAACAAATATCATTTGGGCCCGACCCACTTGCCTACTAGTTGGACACTCTCCAACGTGGAATTCGGCCAACTAAAGGTCCAAACGGCTCTAAGCCCTTGTGAACGTCCATCTAGACGAACAATAACCCATTAAAAGTTATAATGCTCCAAGCACCCCTTGGTCGCCCTCAACCGAGCCTGCCGGTTACCGAGTCAACCTCAACTCCGGAGACCTCGCCACGTTCTCATTTGACGAAGTCGCTCTAAAACCCCACGTCTCCTTAAGTACCGTTAGGCGATCTCAGACTACGAAGAGCCTAAAAGTCGAGGCGGCGTAATCGTACGATCGAGTTACTCCAGGTGACAGATCGACAGCCAAGAACGAATCTCCCTTAGGGTTTGAGGTCACCCTCGACCCCAATTATCTCGGATCTAACAGACTCCACGAGTCCATCAGTCGCCTATAAATAGAAGGATACTCAGACTCCAAAGGCATCGAATACCGACTAGAAAACTACAGAACATTCTTCTCTCTCTCTCTCTCTCATATTTAGTATCTTCTGATCAGTGCTCTAGACGACGATAATCGACCTTCGAATTCCAGAAGACTTGAAGGGTAATCTTCTAGGGGATCACTCTAGACGACGATATTACATCTTCAAGCTCCATCACCCTCGAAGTCCTTCTGAAGTCCTTTCGAGACGACCTCTCGACCTGCTCCAGGAGATCAATCTGACCAACTATCCCGTAGAGTCGAAGCTCCGGCCACTCTACGAGTCTAGACACCCTCCGACGATATAACACGGCGACACCCTCAGCATTCAATCGTTTAAATACTTACCTTTTATAGTTTGCTGACTTGACCGTCGGAGTGCCCTTGGCAAGACACCATCTCGGTGTCCCCAAGACTTCACGGTTTTATTTGTTTTTGTCTGTCTACAGGTCCAACCGGAACTTCGTCCATCTCGAGGTCTAAAGCCCAAGTTGTCGGTGGCCCACCAATCGACGATCTATTAATTGTGTGATTTTCTACCGTCCACAGTTTGGCGCCCACCGTGGGGCCCCTTCAACTAACATCTCAAACGACCTCATCAATGGAAGAAGGAATGGTAGCCTCACCAAACCATGTCTCGACCCAGATCGCCGAACTCACAACTCAGATGCGAGAAAACTCCCAAAAGCTTAAAGCCCTGGAGGAGGAGAATGCTCTGGTTCGAGCAGAAAATCAACTACTTCAAGAAAAAGTTACTGAACTCGCCATGGTGTATCCAACAGGACCTAGGTTTCGAACTCCAGTCAACCCGATGCAATCCTTGGTGACCCCTGAAGCAGGAAACTCCTCCAGTCAACCAATCGTCCAGTCTGGCACCATTGGCGTCTCGATTTCGAATCCAGTGACTAATACTACGACTCCGGCAACGACGTTATTATCATCTTTCCAAAGCTCAGCTCAAACCAATCAACAATCGCAGTCGATGACTGCCCCTCTTTTCTCATCCTCCCTTACTCTTCCTACTTTACTACCTACTAGTGTACCCTTTAGTCTGTTGACTAACGGTCTGAACTCTGGCTTTGCAGGAACCCCCTTGGAGCAGGCGATGGCTAAAAAATTGACAGAGATGGAGGCTCTGATCACTCGCATTCCATGAGTCCCAACCCCCCTTAGAAAGAGTTTACCACAGAGTTATGCAGACTCCTCTTTCGTCGACGCCATCGCCTTAGTGGAGATGTCGAAGAAGTTTTCATTCCCAAGTATGAGAATGTATGATGGCACCTCAGATCCAGACGACCATATTGCATCCTACAAGCAAAGGATGTTCACTGCAGCCATACCCAGGGACCTTAGAGAGGCTTGCATGTGCAAAAGCTTCGGGTCGAGCCTTATTGGTCCAGCTCTCCAGTGGTACACCAACCTGCCGAACAACTCCATCGCCTCATTTGCCCAGCTGACAGACACGTTCGTTGAACAGTTCGCGAGTAGTAAGAAGTTAGAGAAGCTCTCTGGAGACCTTTACCGACTTAGCCAGAGGCAAGGTGAACCACTTAAAGATTATGTAGGGAGGTTCAACAGAGAGAAAGTCTCGATTCCCTATTGCAACCAAGAGGCGGCAGTGGATGCATTTCGAAAAGGGTTAGTTCCAGACAGCGAACTCTACAAAGAACTCACCAAGTTCAACTGCACCACCATGGAGGATGTCCTTTCTCGAGCTTGGGTAGAGATCCGTTGGGAAGAAGACGATTACCATCGAAGCAGACACTACCTTAGCGATGAGCGATCCCGAGAACGTCACTGGAGACGAACAGATCGTAGGTCAGATGGTAGATACTCAGAGCCCTACACTACCTCAAGGCGACCTCAAGCCCGAGACGACAGAAAACCACTTGACCCACCAGGCCTAATTGCCGAACGGACCTGTTCGCATCAGAGTTCCAGACTACAACATGAACATCGAACCATCTGAGTAGTAGGGCAAGGTGGACAAACTACAACTCGAAGATGAACTCAACATTAATAAGAGTCGGAATGCAGCACATCTAAAGTTTTACCATTTCTAAACTCTAAACTGTTTTTATTACATTTCATCTTGAATAAACTTATTGACTTAAGCATCGGAGAGTCGGTGGCTACTCCACCGACCAACCCTCTAGCTCGATTTTTTGCAGGTTAGAGCATCTTACCCAGACAAACAGACGTCTCGCCAGAGGTGTATCTCTAACCTTCTAAATTCTACCTCAAAAGTTTACACTGTCTTAAAAACTCTACTGAGTAACTTTTGTACTGGAGGGTCGATGGTTCCACCATCAACCTCCCTTCTTACCCAATCGCAGAGCGACTAAACACGACCGGGGGACAAACATGGCTGGAAAACAACACCTCCATCATCCACCAACTTTAGTCGACTCTAAAGACAACAGTCTGGAAAAGTTGATTCAACTTCTAGGCTAAAGGGCACGAAACATTCTACACCTCCAATCTGGGCAAAAAACATCAAATAACCCCTTGGGAGCACGACCTAGCTAGAACCAGACCTGGATCTTGCACTATCCTGGACTCCACACAAGGTTAATCGATATTCATCTCGACTCCCATACTGATAACAGGAAGTATTGAATGTCTTCGCCCATTCTTTCTATCATTCTTTGTTGATAGAAAATTACTAATTTGTGCGCCGGAGGGCTGGTGGTGTTGCCGTCGACCTTCGCTTTTGTGTGTGCAGCTAGGTCAAAGCTCGTGGACAAACAGGAGAAACACAACCTTCACCCATCCACCGAAGCTAGCCAGCAAATAATCAACCTAAGTCCAGAAAATAATGTTCTGCACTTAGGCTGGGGGGACAAATGGTGCCTAAAATGCGAGCTCGAATTCCCTCAAAGCTAAATGGAGACTAGAGCTATCAACCTTAAACTTCAGACGAAGAACATAAGACTTTAATGAAAAACAAAAAATTTCTAGAAGCTTACTGTCGCTTCGACGAAGCAGCAAGGTTCACGCTCGATCTCCAACTGGCCTAACAGGGGACAAATAATACTGTGAAATGCAAGCTTAAACTTCCAACATAGCCACACAGAAGACTAGAGCTATCGACCTCATACTTCAGATGAAGAACATAAGACTTCGACGAAAAAACAAAAATTCTAAGAAGCTTACTGTCGCTTCAAACGAAGCAACAAGGTTCACGCTCGAACTTCAATCGGCTTTAAAGGGAGCACTACAATACTACATACCTTTTTGTACCCCCCACATGATCCACACAAGGCGCCATTAATCTCCCTTCCTCTAATTCTCTTTCTACACATTGTAGCGGGTCGAGACATCTCCGAGACTCCACCCGGCCTAAGGAAGGTTCGAGATAGACACATCCTCGAGAATATAAATACCTCGAGTGTTACCAAAAGAGAAGGAAAGCTCGAGACCTCAAAGTCATCAAAATAACACAACGGCTTCGAGATCTCACTCTCTTCTTGAAAGAATTCACCCTCGAGCTCCACCTGAAAAAATGACGCCTCAAGGCTTTTGACTCTGAAAGTCAACTATGGTACCGAAAGTTTGCCATCCCAAATGGCCTTATTCAAGAATGGTATCTCCAGGTCCAACTTAGTAGATGACAGAGGAGACTCGAAGGTCAACCTCGAAAAGAGTGCCCTCAAAATTTCATCCACTAGGCTCGAGATGACAAACCTCGAGTCTGAATTACTTGCTTGTAATATTTTCTTACTCAATATGCTCAAACTATGTAAATTAAAGCATGAATTTCATTGAAGAGATTACCATCCTTTCGAATATCCAGAAGTTAAACACTACACTTTTATGAAAGGAATATAAACAAAGTGTGATTAGAACAACAAAAAAATACTACAAAAGCCCCATGGGCGTCGGAAGCCATACATACCTCGAAGGCGTTCAATATATGTCTAGAAGATGAAAAAACATAGGCCATTTGCCACACTCTCTTGAGTGTTAACTCTCCTGCTACATCTCATTATGAATGAAGTCCTTTCTCGTAATTCTCCATCATCTTGGCTAGAACACACAATCTAGCAGAGTTCCCTACCTCAACAAGTTGTCTCCAGCTCACTAATGTACTATTTATAGTCAGAGAGGACCTTTTAAGCGTGAAAAATCCAAGATACGACCAACAGTACACAAAGAGGTATATGGATCACCCACATGAGGAGGCATTTGTGAAGTCTAAAGCTTTCAAAGTATTTCGATTTCACTCAAATGGATCGAGCCGACACTAAGTCCATCTAGACTTTGTCATGAACTCCATAAATATTCGAGGTTATAGTTATGGTAGATATGATCATTTCAAGTCTACAAGCGTGACAAATACAAGCTCCGGTAAATCTAGTCGACATATGTGAAGTCTAAAGATTTAGAAATGTTTTTATTCCACTCGAACGGGACGAGCCGGTCGTTAATCCACCTGGACAACTTTAGGCGTCTCCCAGACAAAATCCATCAAAGCGAATAGAAATTGGTCATCTGATGCATGAGAATAACGGTAAAAAAAAGATTTCTTGTTATAAAATATAAGAGTAAGGATAGCGATAATTTTAACAATATATATATTATATATATATATATATATGTATATATGTATGTAACAAAAAAAAAAAAAAAAATGAAACTGCCCATGCAGCTTGGAGGAAAATCTCCAAACAACCTAACGGCGGTGTGGAGAACCTCCAAGCTGCCGAAAGGCAGTTTGGAAGACTTAGCTTCCAAACTGCCTTTGGGCGGTTTGGGGGACATAGCCTCCAAACCGCCCAAATGCAATTTGGAAGGCTTTTCCTCCAAATTGCCATTTAGGCGGTTTGGAGGCCTTCCTTCCAAACTGCCTAAAGGCACTTTGGAGGAATTTCCATCAAATCGCCCACGAGCTTTCTCTCCCGTCTAACCATCGGCTGCTTGGGGGGTTCTCTCGCCTAGGTTGACACAAAATATATTCGACACGTCGTTCTAGACACTCAAAAGGTGTTTTCGAATTATGTTATTAGTGAACTATTAAGATTTGCAGGTCGACGTAAAATAAGGTTAGACCTAGACAAACTGCGTACGACACTAAACTCTGCCACCGCTTCGACGCTAATAAAAATCTACTCTCTAAGTGAGCAACTCACTAACTTAGAGAGTGGGAGGACAAACTGTAGTGGTCAAAAATCGTGTTTGGCCCACTTCGTCTAAAGGTCGCCTAGACCGAGCCTACTTCGAACAAATATCATTTGGGCCCGACCCACTTGCCTACTAGTTGGACACTCTCCAACGTGGAATTCGGCCAACTAAAGGTCCAAACGGCTCTAAGCCCTTGTGAACGTCCATCTAGACGAACAACAACCCATTAAAAGTTATAATGCTCCAAGCACCCTTTGGTCGCCCTCAACCGAGCCTGCCGGTTACCGAGTCAACCTCAACTCCGGAGACCTCGCCACGTACTCATTTGACGAAGTCGCTCTAAAACCCCACGTCGCCTTAAGTACCGTTAGGCGATCTCAGACTACGAAGAGCCTAAAGTCGAGGCGGCGTAATCGTACGATCGAGTTACTCCAGGTGACAGATCGACGGCCAAGAACGAATCTCCCTTAGGGTTTGAGGTCACCCTCGACCCCAATTATCTCGGATCTAACAGACTCCACGAGTCCATCAGTCGCCTATAAATAGAAGGATACTCAGACTCCAAAGGCATCGAATACCGACTAGAAAACTACAGAACATTCTTTTCTCTCTCTCTCTCTCACATTTAGTATCTTCTGATCAGTGCTCTAGACGACGATAATCGACCTTCGAATTCCAGAAGACTTGAAGGGTAATCTTCTAGGGGATCACTCTAGACGACGATATTACATCTTCAAGCTCCATCACCCTCAAAGTCCTTCTGAAGTCCTTTCGAGACGACCTCTCGACCTGCTCCAGGAGATCAATCTGACCAACTATCCCGTAGAGTCGAAGCTCCGGCCACTCTACGAGTCTATCCACCCTCCGACGATATAACACGGTGACACCCTCAGCATTCAATCGTTTAAATACTTATCTTTTATAGTTTGCTGACTTAACCGTCGGAGTGCCCTTGGCAAGACACCATCCCGGTGTCCCCAAGACTTCACGGTTTTATTTGTTTTTGTCTGTCTACAGGTCCAGCCGGAACTTCGTCCATCTCGAGGTCTAAAGCCCAAGTTGTCGGTGGCCCACCAATCGACGATCTATTAATTGTGTGATTATCTACCGTCCACAAAAGACTTTTTACATATTCTCACTTTTTTATTTATTATATTTAATGTTGTTAATTCTTTCACATTGTTTAGGAATATTAAATTTTTTTTTTCTAAATCTTATTTTTTTCAATACAATAAATAAGTATTCATAATTTTATGTTTTTAAATTATTCATTAGTAATTGTTGTATTCGATTGATAATTATATACATTTTTTTTGTTACATTGGTAATTTATAGAATTGTACTATCTAATTAGATTGTAGGTGTTTGATTTATTTATTTTTTCTATTTTAGACCCAAATTCTCGTATTGTCTTCAATTATTCAATTGAAAATATTGTGAAAATGAAGCGTACATATCAATCAAGACATGCTAAACGAGAAAAGAAAAAGAGACTAGAGGAATTCACTAAATCTCAAGAAAGTTCCATAAATAAATCTTTGCAAAAATTACAGTGTCGGAGAATTCTACAATAGGTAATTCTAGTTCCAGTGTAGAACTCACAGATGTAATTGATGAATCCGCTAACAGAAATGACGTTGAAGAAATAAATGATGAAAATGTTAAGGATGAACATAGAAATGGAGAACATGAAAAAGAAACTATTGTTGAAGAACATGAAAACAAAAATGTTAGTGAAGAACTTGTTAACACAAAATTTGATAAGAAGATAGGCAACAAAAGTATCACTGAAGATTTTAACGATCCAGCTAGTTGGAAAACAACCGATCAACCATTAAGGGACATTTTAGTCGAAAGAGGACCTATTAGAGTTTTAAGAGATGACGATGAATGTTTTCTAAACATATTTAGCTCATCTATATATATATATGTAAATTGGGTCTTTTTATATAGTACTCTATATAGTTCAAATTTATACTTTTTAGTATGTTTCGATACTAACTTATCTATTACAGTAAAAAAAAATATAATTTTTTTATAGCTAGTGTAAAAAAGGCCCCCAAATTTTCTTCGCTTTAGGCCCCCCAACTACTTGGGCCGCCCCTGCTTATTTGGGCCCATTTTGTGAGTTTTTCACTAAAAAATTCTTTCACTAATTGAAAGGTTATCTCTTGTGATGGTTATGAACCTTCTTAACTACTCTCATAATTCACAATTTTTTCGATCTCGTCAGTTTTGTTTTCTCTCCTTCATTCATTGTACTTTCTTTCTCCCCTTTCTCTCTTTACCATTTTCTTTACAACAAATTGGGATATGCATGTTTCACCTTTTTTTATACCATTATCAAATATAAAACGACTACTTCATCCCAAAATATCTCCAATATGATACATACGATCCACAATGCGAAGTCTCTATTTCTTTATTATGGTGGTTGATCAAAGTATTGCTATGCTCCTCTTTGGTCTGGTTAGCTCTGTAGTTATCTCTCTCCATATATGCAACTACACATATAATTAGGTACATGTCTCTCCTCTTTATTTTGTATTCTTTTGTAATATCGACTTTAATATTCATGTTGTAATATCAGCAAACTAAATCAATGTGATGAGGTTATATGTGTATCATGCTGCTTCGATTTGAGAATGATATTTGTTTGATCCATTAGTGTAAAGTTTTCTTTGATTTTGTATAATAAATTTTAATTTTCATATTGTAATATTAGCAAACTAAACCAATGTAATAAGATTAAATATCAATCTGCTCAGATTCGAGAATGATATCTATTTGATCCTTGGATGTAAGTTTTTCTTTGATTTTGTTATCTTGTATGCATATTTTGTCTACAGTAGGCGTTGAAACTGAAACAATTTTAAGAGGGTTTGACGAAATTTTAAAATTGAAACCACTGAAATCCAAAAAATTGCACCTGTGGCACATGCACATTGTGGCTTTATCGACATATTTCTTCTCTTTATATATTAAAACCACATTTGCGACACGTGTAATTTTTTGGAAAGTTAAACCATATTCATTTGGTGTATGATTATATTCTTCATTGAAAAGTTAAACCACATGTGCCACAGTAAGTGAATATAGTTGTAATATATAATGATGTAATTACCCAAACTAAAGGGACATGAAGCGTTTTAATATTCTTCATTGAAAAGTTAAACTATATTCATTTTTTTTAAGTAATTACATCATTATACATTAAAACTCTTCTATTACTTTAGTTTTCTTTAAGTTTCTTAGCACGATCGATATATCAAATTATTTCCAAATCGATGAATTTATGTTAACTTAAATTCTTTGATGGAAAAATACAGTTTTTCGCCATCAAACGAAACTTCATTTTAGATAACATTCAATCTTCTTGATCAGATCTCACAAGTGTTTGATATATCGATCGATCTTACGCTTCTTATTGCCTTTTTCTTTCTTTTCTGGTGTCTGGCATGAAGATGATGAAGCGATTTTAGATGATTTGCTTCTATCTTCAGCTTTTTTGATAATTTTCAAATCTGATTTTCTATTTTTTTTTTTTGTTAAAGGGTAAACTATTATTAAGTGAATCTGATTTTCTATTGAAACTATTTAATTTTTGTTTTCTTAATCGTTTGTTTAAATTGGTTCACCTGACATAATCGGATTAAACTATGTTCTCATCAGATTTTTAGATCAAACCATGATCATGGACATTTCTTCCAAAGAAATTTATAGATATGAGAAAAGGACATATTTTATTGAACCCAAAGATAAACAGAAAATGAAAAACACTCACTATTATGTTTGACCAGAAATTACAAATTACAATGTTACACAAATAATGATCCAGATGTTCTAATTGGTAATTCATTGCCAAATTGGAATTATATAACTTTTAACAAATGGAAAGAGTATTAGGATCACCCGAATCCATAGTTGACCGATCACACACTACCAACCGAGACTCGATCAAACTCGGTCAATGGGAACAGATAGATGGATAGATATAGTTATTGTGTATATTTGCTAAACAATACTTAGAGTTTCTTGTATTATACTCTATATACTTGTATTTATTTTCACATGAAATATAAGAGAAATATATCAATTGTTATCCAACTCAATAGTTCATCATCTTTCTCTCTTTCTCGGTTACTGTCTCTCTCTCTCTCTTCCCTTCTCTATCAAGCTTCATCTATATTAATCAAAGAGGTTTATATCTTTCTATATGGTATCAGAGCCTAAAACTCAAATTATTTTAATCATAACTACCTCTGTTGATACTTCTTCCTTAACCATTTTGACTCAATCATCACCCATGTTCGATGTCCCCCATTCAGACTCACCTACCACAGTCCTTATCACTCCTCTCCTATCCGGAGATAACTACTCGTTTTGGGCTCGTGCTATGAAAATGGCTTTACGTGCAAAAGACAAACTGGGATTCGTTGATGGTTCCATTCCTCAACCGTCATCCCTTTCTGAGCTCTATTCATGGAATCGATGCAATGATCTCGTTGCAAGTTGGTTAATGAACTCAGTGTCTGAAGATATTCGTTCGTCCATTTTGTATGATAACAATGAAGCTGACATTTGGTGCAACCTTCACGATCGGTATTTCCAGACCAATGCTCCGAAAATTTTCCGGTTGAAAAGAGCTTTCTCTTCCCTTAAACAAAAGGGTCATTGTATTTTATTCATTTGAAAACTTTGTAGGATGAACTTTATTCCCTCATGGTCATCGAACCTTGTATATGTGGTCAAAGGAAATCCATTTTGGATCGTTCGAATCATGTACGTGCAATGGAGTTTCTCCAAGGTTTGCACGATTGCTTCTTGGCTATTCGTAGCCAAATTCTTTTGATGGACCCATTTCCATCAATTCTACGGATTCTTCGCTCGTCAAGCAAGAAGAGGTGCAACAAAAGATTTCACTCCTCTTCTTATCGGAAACGAAGTCGCTGCCCTTGTCGTTGGTCATCATGATGGTCAATCAACTCGGTTTGACAAATCTGAAAAACCAAGACCTAAGACGGCAAGACCCTATTGTGACCATTGTAAACAACATGGCCACCATATGTCGACATGTTACCAATTGCATGGTTACCCGAATCAACAAGGTCCTAGTAACCGACCCCGATCAAGATCCGACAACCTGACTGCCTCGGTTTCAAATGACCCAAATCCCCTGCCGGTGCCCCTAGCAACATCGCTCACCCCGGACCAATATCAATCACTCCTTAACCTTTTAGACCAGCAAAAACAAACTGGAGGCACCTCCACTACAGGCACCACTAATGAAGTTTTCCTCCTCTTCTTGGGTGTTTGACTCAGGAGCAGCAAACCACATTTGCGCCTTCCTTTCTCTCTTTTTTAATTATTCCAAAGCACCTCCAAATTATTTTGTCAAGTTACCCGATGGTTCACGTGTTCAAGTGCTTCACATTGGTTCTGTATTTTTTACTAATACATTTTATTTCAAAGAAGTACTACACATACCTTCTTTTCATTTAAATTTAATTTTTGTTTCTCAATTATCTCGCTCACTTCGTTGTCCAGTGATGCTTGACTTTGATATTTGTGTCTTTCAGGACTGCATAATGAAAGTGACGATTGGACATGGTGATCTACATGACGGTCTCTACTTCCTTAGCACGGGCAATCAAGTGTTTCAAATTTCCATCTTAGTTCATTCTAGTTCTAGCAATGTTTCTTTTAATGTATGGCATTGGCATCTAGACCATCCATCCCTTTCCCGTTTTAAATATTTTAGTTCAAGGATTCCATGTATGAACTCTTTTAATTTTAATTTTAATGATAATAAGACTCCGTGCGATATATGTCCTCGTTCAAAGCAAACTCGTCTACCATTTATTTCTAATACTTCTTCTTCTTCTCGTTGTTTTGAACTCATTCACGCTTATGGGGTCCCTTTTCGGTTCCCTCCACTTCGGGTTGTCACAACTTTCTAACTTTAGTGGATGACTTTTCTCGTTGCACATGGTTATTCCTAATGCACTCAAAATCTGATACCACTAAATTACTTATTAACTTCTTCACATACATTAATACACAATTTCGCACCACCATTCAAAAATTTTGTTCCGATAACGGTTTGGTATTCATGAATTCCAACCTTCAATCTTGGTTCCTCGATCATGGAATCACTCACCAACGAAGTTGTCCATACACCCCTCAACAAAATGGCGTGGTGGAATGGAAACACCGCCATATCCTTGAAGTTGCACGATGTCTTCGTATTCAAGCACATCTTCCTCTTTCCTTTTGGGGAGAATGTGTGCCGCAGTTTATTTGATAAATAAACTTCCCACACTTATTCTTCGTGGTTCATCTCCTCACGAACGTCTTTTAGATTCTCCTCTAGATCTTTCTCATTTACGTGTATTTGGTTGTTTGTGTTACGCACGAATTTCATTATCTAAGACCAAGATGGACCCAAGGGCTTCCCCCGGTGTATTCATTGGTTATCCACATGGACAAAAAGGATACTGTATTTTCAATATTCATTCACTTCTTATATTCGTCTCTCGCGATGTAATTTTTCGAGAAAATTACTTTCCAATGTCTTCTCCCACCAACACCGTCCAACCTTCACCTCTGTTGCATCTTCCCTTCGTGTCCATTTCCGATAATGGTTCGTTCACATTTCCTGCTTCTCGGTCAGCAAAGAATTTGTCCTCTTCACCTGACTCATCTATTTCTCCTGACATCATGATCCAGGAACAAGAAGTGCCTGTAGCGCTTCCTTCTGTCCCTTCGGGTGTGCCCACAGACAACCCAATATCGTCCGCATCTCTGTCCGTGCCCACTGACTCTCCAGCTGTGCCACTACCTGGGACATCTTTATAGCCTATTAGCGATTCTTCAAGCACTCCTGCCCATTCACGACCACAACGAACCAGGAGAGAACCAGACCGTCTCCGTGATTTTGTCTTTTCCAACACTTCTCTTATCCTCTATCCTCTTGAACATACTTTTTCTATCAATTCCTTTTCGGCCCCTCATAAGACTTTTTTATCTTTCGTCCTTTTCACTTCTGAACCCTCCAATTTCTCTCAAGCAATGACCTCACCTCACTGGCGTGAAGCTATGTCTAAAGAGATAAAGGCATTAGATCAAATGAAACCTGGTCAATCGTCCTGCTACCCCCAGGTAAGCGACCCATTGGCTGCAAATTGTTCTATAAGATTAAGTTTAAGTCCGACGGTTCTATTGAGCGTTACAAAGCCCGTCTAGTTGCTAACGGATACATTCAGGTTGAAGGCTTAGATTATACAGATACGTTTGCTCCTGTAGCCAAGTTAGTAACTGTTAGGGTCCTATTATCCATTGCAACCATCAAGGATTGGTCCCTTTATCAACTCGATGTGAATAATGCCTCTCCAAGGCGATCTCCATGAAGAAGTCTTCATGACATTAACGCCTGGTTTTTCTCGACAGGGGGAGTTCTCTGTCTGTCGCCTTCATAAATCCCTTTGCGACCTTAAACAGGCTTCTTGCTAGTGGTTTTCTAAGTTTTCTTCAGTTCTCCTTCGAAAAGGCTTCATACAATCCAAATCAGATTATTCCTTTTTTACATTTACATCTCACTCCACTTTTCTTTATGTCTTAGTTTACGTGGATGATATTATCATTACGGGAAACAACGAATCTGCAATTTCTAAGCTCAAATCTTACCTTGATCGCACTTTCTCCCTTAAAGATCTCGGTCGACTTCAATATTTTTTGGGTATTGAAGTATCCAGATCTTCTCATGGCATATTTTTGTGCCAATGCAAATACGCACTCGACATTATCAAGGATTCTAGTTTAACAGCTTCTCAACCATCTTCCTTTCCTATCGAACAGAAACTTCGTCTAAGTCCCACTAACGGGGAATCACTCCCCGCTCCTTCTGTTTATCGTCGTCTTATCGGTCGTCTCCTATATCTTACTGTTACTCGCCCCAACATCACCTTTGCAGTAAATAATTTGAGTCAATTCATGCAAAAACCGATGACCACGCACCTCGATGCTGCACATTGAGTCCTTCGTTATCTCAATGGTTCCCTTAGAAACGGTATTTTTTTATCTTCTTCTAGTTCCCTTCTTCTCACTGGATATTGTGATTATGACTAGGCTGGTTGTCCCTCTACATAGAGATCCACCATTGGTTATTTTACCATGTTGGGTTCCAGTCCTCTCTCTTAAAAGTCTAAAAAGCAGCTGACAGTTGCCAGATCTTCTGCTGGAGAAGAATATCGTGTTCTCGCCTTACTTACTTGTGAGCTTCAATGGCTTAAATACCTTCTTCTCGATTTCGGTATTGATCATTCATCTCCTATCACCGTCCATTCTGATAATCAGGCCGCCCTTCATATCGCCGATAACCCCGCCTTCAATGAATGTACGAAACATACTGAAATTGACTGCCATCTAGTTCGTGAGAAGATTAAAGACAACATCATTGCACCGAGATTAACACTTTCAGAAAATCAACGGGCATATTTACGAAGCATCTTGGTGTGGATTCTTTTCATAAGATTGTCGGCAAGTTGGGAGTTACATCCTTGCACGCTCCAACTTGAGGGGGAGTATTAGGATCGCCCGGATCCATAGTTGACCCGATCACACATTACCAACCGAAACCCGATCAAACTCGGTCAATGGGAACAGATAGATTGATAGATATAGTTAAGATTGTGTATATTTTCTTAACAATACTTAGGGTTTCTTGTATTATACTATATATACTTGTATTTACTTTCACAAGAAAAATATATCAATTGTTATCCAACTCAATAGTTCATCATCTTTCTCTCTTTCTCTATTACTGTCTCTCTCTCTCTCCCCTTCTCTATCAAGCTTCATCTATATTAATCAAAGAGGTTTATTTCTCATAACTCTAATAATTTTTAGTTTTTATTGATCTTTCTTTTATCTTTTACTTTCTCTAATTAGTCCTTTTTTTATAATTATTTCATCAACGGCTAAATCATAAATTTGTATCTCTCTTTGTTATCTTTTTTCGAAAACAGACGAAATTCCAATTACTTCTATTCACAAATAAATATTTCTTTGGTTTTCATATGTAGCTGAAAATATTTTGCTCTTTGGATTTTAGAATTTATGGTTGATTGACGAAATATTGATTCCAGAATTTCATCTTCGACAAATCCAGGTATTTTTTATTTCGTAAATTCCTCAATGAATTGTATTGAATAGATGTAAATTGGTGTAATAAATTGACGATTTTCCTAGGTATGACTGCTCAAACTTTTCCTGGTTTCTCATATGATCTTCATAAACTTTGATGCTTACGTTGGTGATTTTTGCTCCAACACATATAATGCTACAATTCTCATGTCAAATTCTTAGCAAGGAGAGCTCACTATGAAAGTCGATATAAGCTTTGATTGAAAAAGTAAAATTCGAGCTATTTTGTTCAGTTACATTTTCATCAAAAATTATCTCTAATGATGTTCATGCACTTGGTCATGATATTGGTGCGGAAATAAGAAAATCCACCTCTACTCATGATTTACTAAAGGAAATGTTTTTGGTAGATGATGATGACGATAATGATGATGATGATGATGGTGAAAACACTATTTCTCATACTCTAGTGGAAGAAGTTCGTGTCTCAAGTACATCTGTGGTCTCTTCCGTATGGGCTTTTCTCCTTATATAATTTAAATTCTTCTTAGTTATGTTCTTAATAATTTTAGAATTGAAACCACTATTCACAAAATCATTGTGCAGACCCACTTTCAACCTCCTAGATGGAGGCATGTCAGAGGGAATCATTTATCTAATGCAGTTTCTTTCATGATTATTTTGCTGCTTAATTTTTTTTGTATTATGTTGCTTAAATTTTTATCTCATTCATCACCTAAACAACTTTATTTCAACAAGATTTGTCAAAATACATTATGTTTTTTTGGAACACAACACTAACTGTTTTCAACTCATGTATGATATAATAATTTTTGAGCTTATGGTCCAAAAATCTACCCTTAAACATACTTCTAATCCCCTCTAATCCTAAAATGGGTTTATAAACCAAAATATTAACATAAATGGAAGTCTAGTCCTTTTGTATCCATGTCTAGAGAAAACACAAATCCCTACAATTCATATTTCATAAAACCTAAACTAACCTTCTATAATCTATATAAACAAAAACTTCTTTTCATTCAAAATCGTCTAATATCTGTTTTCCATTTCATCTCCCACATTCTCTCTCCAATCACGTACCTATTAACAGAAACCACTACCTTCATTCTTATCCAAAAACGAAAACCATTACTTTTCTCTCTCTAAAATCGAATCCTCTATTCATCCTCCATTTTTTATTCTCGAAAATCTGCTTCATGCATCTTCATTAGACTAGCTGAAATTTTCATCGTTTTTTCTATTTCCATCATCAAATGACTCAGTTCGTACCATTGTTAAGATCAACAGTTGCTTCCGACGTTAGTAACAAGTTTAATCTTTCTTTTAATGTTTTTCATCATCATCTTTAAAGATATTTATGATTTCATTATAATTGGTTTCATCTTTGTATCATCTTTTCAAATATTCATCCTTATTCATGATTTTCTCTCTCTAAGATCTTCATAACCGATTTACAATATTAATGTTAAATCCTTGTTTACTATTCATATCTTCGATTATGTTATGTTTGTCTCCATGTATTAATTTATTTTTCATTAGATTTAGGTTTCAAATGTTGATTTTTAGAACATTTCTTGATACCAGATCCCGGTAACTGTACCATTTCTAAACCAGAGAAGATTCTGTACTTTTTTTTGTAACCATATGTAAACAATGTGTAATTTAAAAGAAATTATGTGTAATTTATTTAACATGACACATTTTTTTGGTAACAGAATGTAAACGATGTTTAAATTTGAAAGATATTATGTGTAATTTATTGAATATGACATATTTGAACCAGAGAAGATTCCGTACAATGTTATTGTAACAGAATGTAAATAATCTGTATTGTTCAAACAATTATATGTACTTTATTGTGCTTTACACCTTTGAACCAGTGAAGATTTCGTACAATTTTATTGTAAGAGAAGGTAAACAGTACATATACTTTATTAAACAGTACTATGAAATTTATAAAACAGTACATATACTTTATAACATTTTACATTGTAATTGTTCATAAAAGATACGTATTGTTGACAATTATTTACATTTTTGTTTTGTAGTTTAGCTGTTACTGATAGAAATTCCTGCAGAATCATCTAATGTAGGGAAGAAGATAAAACTAAAGCATTTCGATTCGCCCTTCAACAGTGTATTATAAACACAGAACATGATTTCAAGTTTGTCAAGAATGATTTAAAGCGTGTAACTGTTGTTTGTTGAATGACTCAGATAGTTGAGAAGATACTGCAGCGTACCTGTGTAAAAAACATTAAGTTCTGGTATAAATAATGTGTACCATTGGATATAAATTACGTTGTATACATGAAAAATGATGGTTTTCTCGTCATAAATAGCACATAATTTACGAACTTGTTTCATAATTTGTATTTGATGTGTGGTTATGTATGAGTAAAAACGAAAACAAATGTTGTTGTAATGTTCGTAAATTGTATAATTTATGAACATGTTTCATTATTTGTAAGGGATATTTGGTTTTGTATAAATCAAAACGAAAATTAAATGAGAGAAAGTGATATATAAGTTATGTATATTAACCCCCAAATCACGCTAAATTGATCCTACAAAAATATACTCTTTCCAAATCTAGTGAGAGAAAGTGATATATACCTTTTGTATATTGACCCCCAAATCACGCTAAATTGATCTCAGAAAATATACTCTTTCCAAATCTGAAAGTTAAGTGAGAGAACCTGATATATACGTTTTGTATATTAACCCCCAAATCACGCTAAATTGATCCCAGAAAAATTCGGTCCTTGATCTGATTCGGAAAAGGGAGATTTGATTTGGTTTCCAAATCTGTAAAGAAGAGAGAGAAAATTGATTTGGAAATATCCGTTATTTCCTATTTAATACCATAAATCATGCTACAAAAATTTTGTTTGCATTTTGGTCCGGCCCTAATTTAAAAATAGCGGGAAATCTATATGGGGATATGGACGGGATTTGGGTTTATATAGTAAGGGTTTTTAGGTCCAAAGTGCAAAAGGACTAAAAACCCATTTTTTGGGAAGATTGGACCCTAACCCCTATTTGAACATTATTTTGGGCCTTATACCCATGGACCCATGATATAATGCGTGCTATCCGTAGTTACATACAATGCGTTAAACAAAAAATTATAGACAATTATACTAATCTCGATTTCTTTAGTTCACTATCTGCATTTCGTAAGAGACTTCGCCCTCGCCCGTAGGCCTGGGGTGATGCCTATATATATCATTTGCAAAAAAATATAATAAAATGTTAGAACAGTTAAAAGGATAGGAACACTCGTCCTTAATGAAATATTACTAACTCATTATAAAAAAAGTTGTGCCTCGGGAAAACAAGAAAAATTTCCAAGAAAAAGAGTGTAAAAACTAAAAAAGATTCACCAAATGCATCCTATAAGTTGTCGGCAGAAAGTCGCCAGCAAGAGATTGCCGACGACTTTATTGTCTTCTTTCTCTATTATCTCTTTCTCTTTCTCTTCTCTTCTCTAGGGAATGGTCCTTTTGCCGGAACCACAGACGCGAGAGAGAGAGAGAGAGAGAGAGAGAGAGAGAGAGAGAGAGAGAGAGAGAGTTAATGGTCACTGGAGTTGATAGTTGTGGAAAGTAAGATGGAAGAAGAAAATAAATGGGTAGTGTTTGTAGGAAACGAAAAAAAACTTATTTTTACCCAAAACTTTGTACCCTGGTTTTTTTTGTTATTTTCCCAAATAACATCGACAAACAAAAAGTACAACAAGTAACATTTTGGATGAAAAAAAAAAGCAATTAAAATAATGTGAAAATTTGGCATATTCACAACGAAAAACAAATAAGGAGAAATTTTTTTTTGATGAAAATAAGGGGAAACTCGAACACAGGTTGATTTAAGCAGACGCCAAACACCAAATCACTTTACTGTTAACTCATTTCTTAACATTAGTTGATCTAAAAACTAAATTACAGTTTGGGACCACTTTTGGATCCTCGAACAACTTGGGGGTCAAAGCGTTCATTTTGGAATAACGTCGGCCCTGTATCGGAGCTGGATTAAGAAACCATATACCTACTTGCGATGAGTTCCATCATATGATATCCTATTTGTGTATAATAATCTTTGGGAGTCCTTGTCTGATTGATAGAATCCAAAAGACAAGTGATATATAAGATCAAAAGGTATCTTTTCTATAAGTTGTATCTATATGTGTGCTACTCTTGTTTCTAGTAGGAAGTCAATTTTTGGGTCACTTGGTGGAGTTTGTTGTAACAACTATAAATGTGTGTAGAAACTCAAAAGTTTAATAAGATAAAAGGGCAAAAGAAGGGGGAGGTAATTTTCTAGGAAAAAAGAAAAAATTATGATAATATTTTTATTAGAAATAGTCCAATCTTATCACAATTAAAATAGAAAAAATTGTGAGATTGGTCTTACGTTAATTTGAACGATAATATGTGCGTAAAACTGTAACACTAGTGGTCAACAAAGCAAAGTCTGTGGTGTTAAGGTTTCCCTCCATATTGGGGTGTCCCTCGTTATCAAGGTGTCACTAAAGGTCACTAGGTTGAAAGGCATGTGCCACAACCCATAAGTATGTTTTTTTTGTTGAGGGCAAACCCATAAGTATGTGATACTGAGAACGAGTATACAATATGGGACGGAAGGAAAACCAAATATGTTACCCTTAAGATAATGGAAAGAGTAAAGTAGGTGCCAAGAGGACCTTTTTTTTGTTGTTGAAAGGGTGTCAAGAGTACTTGATCACTTTTTTTCTTGTTGAAATAACAAGAAATAAAACAGACATTACAAATCATCCTTAATAAACGAAGGAAGTGAGTGCCACGTATTCTTCCGTTGGTTCTTCCTCCCCCAATTGGCTAACGCATCCGCTTTGTCGTTGCAGTCTTTGGATATGTGGGAGAATAAAATGTTGCTAAACTTGCACTTCAGGTGTAGTATTTCTGCAAGATGTTTTTTGGCCTGTCATTGAGTAGAGTGGCTTTGATCTTCTAAGTAGGAAATAATGTTAATGTTGTCGCTTTCTACATGGACCTGATTAAACTGAAGGTCCAGTGCCCATAAAAGAGTTGCCTTAATGGCAAGGCTTTCACATTCTTCCGCGTTTTGGCCTCTAACGGTATCTGCGAGCGCCGAAACGAAGTATAAATCCGAGTCGTGTATAATGCAACCTATCCCAACAGGCTCTGATAAATCTGTGAAGGAAGCGTCTGTGTTAATTTTGAAGAATGGTGTCGATGGAGGTCTCTGTTTGTGTTGCTTTGGTTCTTTGCTTTTACTGGTTAACTTGAGTGGTTCTGTTGTTGAGGCTCTGATTAATTGAATCGTTTGCATGGGAGATTGTTTATTAGAGGAGAAGCACGCCTCGCACATACCTTTCCAAATAAACTATAAAATTTTAGCATTTAAGTTCGTTAGTTCCTCATCCTGATCCTTCTAGAGAAGGATCCATTGTTTAACTGAGTAGATATTTTCCGTCCTGACCTGAAAATAAAACCATATCACTTTCGCATAGTGACAATGCAAAAGACATGCTCAATTGTTTCGTTAGCAGCACAGTTTATACAAGAAAAGACATTCCCAATAACCTTACCTATTTTGTATTTTACCGCTAGACTGTTGGTACAACATTTCCATAAGAAAACTTTTATCCGTGGTATTGTATTTAAATTTCAAGAGTCTCATTATGAGTATCTAACTTGTTCGTTCTGAGAAAGTTGTACATGAATTTGATGGTATAGTTACCTGATTTGCTAAGCGACCATTTGGTTGTATCCTGCGTATCTTCCTGCAAATTTATACTCGTAATAGCTGTGATAACATCAGTAGTAAAGCAATTGTTAAGGATGCTCATATTCCAAGTGTAATTAGAAATTAGTTGACTCGCCCATCTGATATTAATGTTTCTGATATTCGTTCCAAATATTAATGTGAGTGTCTCTGTTAATATCTCAAACAATAAGACTATCGACTTGCTCATAATGCTTGCAGATGGACTGCCAGGAATGATTGTTCTTAGGGAGGTTGGATTTTTGGGTTTTAGGAAGTATTTGGCTTTAATTATGCGGACCCAGAGTTCATGAGGTTTATTAATCATGCGTCAAGCCAATTTTCAAGGAAAGCTTGGTTGTCAAGGTGCGGAGAACGAAAACCTAGACCACCCAACCTACGAGGTTTGCAAATGGCAGTCCAGTTAATGGTGTGGATGGTTTTAGTTTTTCCCCACCTGAAAGACCGTTGAATGGTCTCTATGCGATTGCTTATGCCTTTGGGAATGGAAAAGCATTGCATTTGGTATCGGGGAACGACCGCTATTATAGAAGGGAGAATGACAGAGCGGCCAGCTTGAGAGAGGAGATTAGTATGCCACTTGGACAATTTACTTTGGACTTGATTGAGGAGGGAGAACACTTGGTTTTTATTTTTATTTATGAAGAGGTGAGAGTGCCCAGGTATTTAGCAAGAGAGGAAGATTGGTGGACTTTTAGGCTACGAATGAGCATCTGTTTGAACTTGGGATGGGAGTTTCTGGAGAAGAAGATGGTAGACTTAGCATAGTTGATCCTCTGACCAGAGGCGGCGCTGAAGTCTTTAAGGATTTGTTTAAGGTTATGGATATTCTCAAGAGTATTACTATCGAAGATGATACAATCATCCGCAAAAAGGAAGTGTTTGATGTTAATGCTGGAATTGGGAATAAGAAACTCCTCAAATTGGTAAGAGTGTGTGGGGCTTTCTAGCAGACGGCTGAGTCCTTCCATGGCGATGGAAAAAGAAAGGGAGAGAGAGGGTCGCCTTGGCGAATGTCTCGGCTGACGTTAAAAGTAGCTCCAGGTTGACCATTGATTAGAATAGCCATGGAGGAGGTGCTCAGACACGCGTTGATGAGCTGCGTCCATTGATCAGAGAATCCCATCTTGGACATGATGGTGATGAGATATGGCCATTCAATATGATCGAATGCTTTAGACATAGCCAATTTAAGACCAAAAAAGCTTTTAGATCCATAGGCTTTTTTGTACGAGTGTACAATTTCTTGGTTGATGAGGATGTTGTTAGTAATTTACCTCCCAGGAACATAAGCTGCTTGGAACAGGGAGATTAAGTTGTGTCTTTGAGTCTATTGGTCAGGATTTTGGTAATGATCTTATAGGTGATGTCAGAAGGCTAATAGGATGGTAGTCCGCTGGGGTTTGAGGGGTTTTAGTTTTGGGGAGGAGACAAATGTGTGTGTGGTTGGAAAGAGGGGGGAGACTTAACCCAAGTTAAAGAAATTAGACACCATGCTAACAATGTCGACTTTCGTAGTTTCCCAATTGGATTGGTAAAAGAAGCTCGGGTAACCGTCAGGTCCCGGGGCTGCATCGGCTGTGAGAGAATAGACCGCTTTCCTGATTTCATCTTCAGTAGGGTGGTTAATGAGGGATGTGTTTTGCTCATCATTGATTTGGGTATGAAAGCAATTAGTCAGAAGATCCGCTGAACTTGAGCCTACAGAGGTGGAGATGTTGGAGAGATGTTGAGAAAAGATGTTGACAATCTCCGCATCATCATTAGTCCAAGTACCACCATCTTTTTTGATAGAACTGATATTATTCTTTCTGTTGCGGGAAATTGCTTTCGCGTGGAAGAATTTGGTATTACGATCTCCCAGATCGATGTTAGAAATACGAGATTTCTCTTTCCAGAGACTCTCGTGCTGGAGAAGAAGGGTTTCAAGTTGCCAGTTGAGATCATTGTAACTGTCTTGATCAGTCACAAACTGGAGTCTATTGGTGATGTGTTTAATTTTGTTATCCAAGTGTCTGAATACATTCCGGTTCTAATGGGAGAGATGAATGGCTAAAGAGTTGAGCTTATCTTGAATATGATTGTAGGCCGAACTCCAATTATCCCTGATGAACTTGGCACAACCCTGGTGAGTCATCCAAGTCTGAATAAATTTAAAAGGCTTCTTGCCTAGGTTGGAGTTCAGTTTGGTAGTGAGGATGATTGGGTTATAATCAGACCCAAGATTGGAAAGATGGGTTAACTTCAAGGTCGGGTAGTATAAAAGCCACTGGTGGTTAGTGAGAGCTCTATCAAGTCTCTCTTGAATGAGGGTGCTCTTAAACTGTCTATTAGACCAAGTGAAGGGAGGTCCATTAAAACCTATATCTTGCAGGCCTAAATCATTAATGGTATTCTTGATTTTCATCAAGTTATTGGTCTGAGCTTCTTCCCCCTAGCTTTTCCAAGGGGTGGAGGATGTCGTTAAGGTCCCCTATCACCACCCAAGAGCTACTGTGGTCTGGGGAGTGCTGGGCTAAGTTTAACCACGTTGCATTTTGTTGTGATGATAAGGGCACCCATAAAAACCCGTGATGTAAAATTGGAATTGATTATGGGTTTGGGTGCCTTTAGCATGAATAAGGTTATGATCAACATAGCTAGCCCACCAGCTTTATTTATAGGGTCAATAACATAATTATTATAAATATTACTCAAGTTAAGGAGTTTAGTGAGATTGATCCTCATGCATTTCGTTTCCGTGAGAAAGACGATATCAGGTTTGTGTTCATTACTCAAGTTCCAAAGGTGCTTACGATTCGTGTAGTTTCCGCAACCTCTGACATTCCATGCCAGGACGGAAACATCGAGAGCCGAAGGATTGTTAATCTGCATAGCAACAAGGTAGAGCAAACGAAGAGAATATAGACAAAAGATAAAGGATAAAGCAAGTATTAACCACTAATTAAGCTGAGAGAAGTATAAAACTAAACTAATAAAAGAGATAATAAACTAACCATAAGAACATAAAAGATAACTAAGATAACCAAGGAATAGAAGAAACACAGATAAACAAGGACAAAGAGATATAAAACTAAAAGTCTGCTAAAAATCACAAGTAAAGCTATATCAAAAGAGGTGACTGAAACTTAGATGTCTACTACCATGTAAGTTTAGACTATCCAACTATAGAAGCCAAAAAGGTCCAGATATTGAAGAATAAGCTAGACCTGGGGACTGAGCAGACCACCTCCATGAGGACAAACTAACACATACAAAAGCTAGACACACAAAAACTAAACAGAGAAAAGAGAAACTAAAAAAAAAAATAGAGGACTCTAGAAACTACAAGCTAGAAAGAAACTGGAATGTAAAGCCATAAAATTGGCCAACTTGGCTTCACTTGGTTGCTTTTACAATGAAACATTGGAATCTATTCTGACATCTTAACTTTCTTTCTTTCTTTCCTTTCTTAAATTATTTTTCTTTCTTGATATAGCCATTATCTTAAGTGAATATCTAGACGACCAGACGGTCTAGACCTATACTGAGAAGATGGGGTTGATGACTGTAAGAAGTGGAGATCGAACATCGTACAAAAAGTGTACTCGGACAGTATGGTTGTTGACGTAACTAAAATTTTTGGGTTTAATTTGTATAATTTTGCCCATGCACCCAAAAATATAATCAAAATCTTCCCTATTCTGAAGAGCTTGAGGTACCTTGTAGAGGGTGCATCTCATTGGTTCAAAAAACAGATCATCAGCTGAATCCGTCACTGGAAATTCCACTTCTTTATGGACAAGCATCATCCCTCTAAGGATCCATGGACGACCAAAGTTGAGGGCATCAAGAATGAACTGATTTTTCGGCTTAATAAGAAAGGTGTTAACTGGACCTTGGATGGGGAAATAGTCACAATCTCGAAAGAACCTTGATTGGGGATACAACATTTTCTTAATGGAGGTGAGTCCCACATCATAAGGACAACGCCATCTTCCAATGAACCCTGAGTTAATAGGTTGCAGTTGCTGTTTGGATGAGGGTTTAGTGAATTTTAGAGTGAGTTTGCCATGGGTTGAAAGGGTGTAATGAGATGCCATAATCAAGAATAGAGCTAGGGAAGATAATAAACTGAAGGATGAGGAGGAATGGGGTGAAACAGAAGTCCAGTTTAAATAAAAGAGAGGGAGTATAAAGAAGACGAAAGGACCAAGCCAAACCTTCATCATTGTTCGACATACAAAGGGGTTTGGGAATCAGTACACCTCAGAGTCGTCTACTCACTTGATCCGGTCGTGACCAGTGACATTCTAGAGGGAGAAAACGAAGAGAAACCCCAAGACACGGAGAGGAGAGAAAGAAAACAAGAGAGAGAAAGAACCAACACCAGTTATACTTGAAAGAGAAATGAGTTAGAGATTACTTACGTGGTGAAATCCAACTGTTACACTGTCTCGGGGGTGGTGTTGATTGTTCCTCGAGTTGAAATCTGATTTGAGACTCGCCCAATCCCTTATTTTCTTGTCTAGGGAACCTAATTTCGCGTGCGAAGCAAAAGATTTTGGTTGTCTTTTGTGGAGATTAAGTGAAGGTTGTAGTTGGATGACATTAATGCTATTCCGTTGGTTTGTTGCTAGAGAAATTGAAAGGATTTAGTTTGGGAAGAGTTAAATTTAGGGTTTCTGATTTGGGGATCTTAGGTGAAAATGAGAGGGATGAGTTTTGTGGCTGACGTCACTTCGGACTCTCTCTCTCTCCTAAAAAAAACCCTTTTTCTTTGTACGTACAGGACTTGGTCACTTAATATTATTATTTTCATTTTCTCTTCATTTTTTTATCCCTTGCTACTTATAGGTTAAGGAAACAAATATGCAGCAGAAGTATCATCAGCAAATTAAAGAAGTGACTGGTCGTGTTACTATAGATGTGATGCTATCTTCGCCAAGAGCGGAACCAGGATTTGTAGTTAGACGGGGCAGACTTAAAGTACTATAAGTCAAAACATGTCAAAGTTGTAATTGATCAAAGAACTTGTTTTATTCCTTGTTGGTTTACAAAAGAAATATAAAACTCTATTTGTAAGGTTACAATACTACTGGTTTCTAATTTTACTAGTTCCTAATATCTTACTAGTTTCTAATAGTTTATGCTAATATATTTACTAGTTCCTAATATCTTAATATAGGAACAATATTATATGGGATATCTTAACATATAGAAAGATATTTCAACACTCCCCCTCAGGTTAGTGCATAGATATTGCACATGCCCAACTTGTCTACCAATTTTGAAAATATTCGACTTGAAACTGTTTTGGTAAGAACATCAGCCAATTGATCTTCAGATCGGATCTTTGGTAACTCTACAATGTTGTCTTCCAACTTTTCTTTAATAAAACATTGATCAACCTCAACGTGCTTTGTGTGATCGTGCTAGACTGGATTGTGAGCAATATCACATGCTTTGTGTTTATTGTCATCAGCCAACACTAAAGCAGCAATATCACATGCTGCTTTATTGTCACAATATAATTGAATTGGTCTTTCAGAAGGATATCCTAAATCATCCAAGAGGAGTCTTAACCATAACGCTTCACATATGTCATCAGTCATACCTCTAAATTCAGACTCTACACTTGAACGTGCAACAACGTTCTGTTTTTTACTTCTCCACGTAACAAGATTTCCACCCACAAAGGTAAAATATCATGTAGTTTGATCGCCTACCATTTACTTTCCCGACCCAATCTGCATCAGTATATACATCGATAGTTCGACAACTCGAATTTTTAGTAAACAAAATACCTTTTCCAGAAGTCGCCTTTAAATATCTCAATATGCGTAAAACAACATTCATGTGTTTTTCACTGGAACTGTGCATAAATTGACTAACAATACTTAACGAATATGCAAGATCTGATCTCGTGTGCGCCAAGTACATCAACCTTCTAAGTCGTTGATATCTTTCTTTATCAACCGGTATCTTATTAGGTTCTACGAACAACTTTAATCCTTCTTCAACAGGTGTATCAGTCGGCTCACACGCTGACATCTTCATGTAACAAATCTAAAGTATACTTTCTTTGGGATAGGTAAATTCCATTAGTAGATCGAGATACTTCAATTCCAAAAATGTATTTCAACGGACCAAGGTCTTTGATCTCAAACTCTTTAGATAAGTAATTTTGTAAAGCCTTTTGTTCTTCAAGAT
Organism: Eschscholzia californica; assembly: GCF_041429995.1. NCBI lineage: Eukaryota > Viridiplantae > Streptophyta > Magnoliopsida > Ranunculales > Papaveraceae > Eschscholzia > Eschscholzia californica. The sequence goes on along the minus strand of NW_028238420.1, from coordinate 35,764,656 downwards.
CATCCCCAATAACCACCATGTCATCAACATATGCAGTAAGTGTAGTGAGTTTTCTTTTCTGTCTTTTTATAAATAAAGTATGGTTAGAATTGCTTTGGTGATACCTGAATTCCTTCATAGCCTTTGTAAACCTTCCAAACCACGTTCTTGGTGATTGTTTTGATCCATACAATGACTTTTTCAATCTACATACCTTCTGGTTATGTATCTCTGGTATCTTGCATTCCGGTAGAAGGTCCATATAGACTTCTTCTAATAGATCCTCATGCAAAAAGACATTCTTTATATTAAATTGTTATAGTGGTCAATCTAAATTTGCTGCTAACGCTAACAAGACGCCAACAGTGTTGATTTTTGCAACTGGGCAAATGTCTCTGTGTAATCGACTCCATAAGTTTGAGTGTAGCGTTTTGCCACTAGTCTCGCTTGTAACGTTCAATTGTACCGTCTGCTTTATACTTCACTGAATAACCACCGACATCCCACTGGATTTTTATCAACTGGACGATCAACTAGCTCCCAAGTGTCATTCTTTTGTAAGGATTTCATCTCCTCATTCATAGTTGTTTTCCATTTTGAATCAGATAAGGCTTCCTGCACATTGTTAGGAATATATACAGTAGATAATTGATTTACAAATGACTTATTTGATTCTGACAACTGATGATCTGACACATACTGGCTCATAGGATATTTGACTCTACTAGACAACTCAGGTTCATATGTCGGTTTAGGAATACCTCTGATTTAACGCGATGGTAATATTTTTCTAGGTGGTTCAGAAGGTACTTCAGGAACATCCTCGACAACTGATTGGTTTGGTGTATTACTAACCATTGGTTCAACGACTTCAATTGGAGATAAATCCGTAATTTGTCCAATGATTTCAGTAACACTTTCTTCTATTACCGATTCAGGTGGTGGTAATTCTAGAATTTCAATTCAGCTCTAATTATTTCTTCAGGAATCAAATTTACTTCAGTATTAGATTCAATGTTGTTCTCTTCTACATGATTATCCGTTTCTTCATAATCAAGAGTCGAAATTTCCTTCTTGGTTTTCTCCCCCTGAAGTTTAGACTCAGGTGAAAAATACTTAGAAACTTCATGAAAGATAACATCCAATGTAACAAACATTCGTTTAGTTGGAGGATGATAACATTTGTACCCTTTCTGATTTGCAGCGTACCCTACAAATGCACATCTTAATGCCCTTGGAGTTAATTTTGTACGTTGGTGCTCATGAAGATGAACAAATGCTACACGCCCAAAGACACGGGGAGGTAAATTTGAAACTGTCGGAGAGGTTGTAACATCTGATAGAGCATGAAAAGTAGTATTAAACTCAATAGTACTAGAAGGTACTTTATTAATTAAATAGGTTCAGAGGTATTTGGACAAGTAGTTTGATGAACAATACTATGAGAATCTAAATAAGTTTGAAGTTAATGATCCATATAGTCTCCTCCGTTGTCACTACGAAGTATTTGGACATATTGCGTTGTACTGAGTACTAAATAATTTATGAACCTTCTTAAACAATAACTTTACCTCAATTTTAGATTTCATCAAACACACCTAAGTCATCCTAGTACAATCATCAATAAAGGTAACAAACCACCGCGCCCTACCCAAAGTAGTAACCTTAGATGGACCCCAGACATCGGAATGTAAGATCATGAAAGGAGTTAGACTTCTATTTAAATTTAACGGAAACGATGCACGATGATTTTTTGCAAGTGCACAAACATCACATCGAAAACTTGAAGCATCGCATTTAATAAATAACGATGGAAATAATTTCTTAAGGTAACCGAAGGAGGCATGCCTTAGACGGCGATGCCATAACCATGTTTCATCTTTATTTTTTATTTCAGAATTGTTCATTAGTGATTTATTAGAGCTTTCAAATACTAAATCCAAGTAATACAATTTTCTCGCCTAACACCATAACCAATTGTTTGCCTTGTCCAGATGTCCTTAAATACACAAAATTCAGGCCAAAAGATGACAACACAAAATAGAGTGGTGGTTATTCGAGACATTAATAATAAATTATGATCTAAAGATGGGACAACCAATACAGAGTCTAAGTTCAATGTACTCGCTAGAGTTATAGGTCCTTCCCCTACAATAGGGGTTGAGGTGCCATTGGCAGTAGAGACATATTTATGTGAAGATTGATTAATGATTGAGACCTGTCTAGAATCACAAGTCATATTATTTGTAGCACCAGAATCAATTATCCAAGTACTATTCGAAACATGTGTAGACATATTTAAAGTCTTGCCTACCTGTAGCGGCTACTGTCGATGAAGCTTGCTTAACAATTGGATCTAGGGTCTTCTTAGAGTTTTTCTTTCGATTATAATCCCACCATTCTGGATAGCCCAATAGTTCATAACAATCTGTATGACCAATTTTGTTGTAGTGAGTACAATTATAAGTAGTTTTTCAGATTGACCAAGAACTTTAGCAAAATTTGACTTTGCCTTATTGCGAGTCATTATTGTGGAAGCATCAGTAGCCCTTCACTTAAACTAAACCGGAAAAACAATATGAAGATGAAGATGAAGGCTCTTTCTCTTTCAATAAATATAAATTCACAAAACAAATATAAGACCGTTGGCTCTGGTACCAAGTTGAAATTGATCAAAGAACTTGTTTTATACGTTGATGGTTTACAAAGAAATATATTTCAACAGTAACTATGAACATGTATACGAACTTCACAAATTATTATGCATATATGTACAAATCTTAGATAATTGTTGCCTGAAATTAAATAGATAGTAGTTTGCAAGGAGAGACAGAGAAAAAAAAGTGAGAACGAGATTCGCCAACGAAGAACTAGTTCCTCTCTACAAACGAATTTTGTCTTTTCCGAGAGGAAGATTAAAAGAAGAGAGAACGTCCTCAGATATGAGGAGAAAGAGAGGTAAAAATTACCAAATCTACTGTTCTCCCGTTATAACTCTTTACCTTCCATCATATCAAAAGATTTAAGGTAAATTGGTATTAAAATAATATATGATCACTATCATAAGAAAAAAAAAATAGATTAAGGGATTATTTTAGAAGTTGGTCAAATATAGGGATCATTTTTGGAAATTGATCATATCCTAGGACAAAAGAGATTTAGCTCAAAGAAGAAAATGAGCACCAAATTGGAGAAAATATTTTTTTGGGGGTTTGAAACCATGACCTCCAATGCCATAGGTGATCCAACCACTAAGCTACCCCTCATTTTATGCAACTTTTACAAATTCCAACAATGGCCCAGTCTGGTGTACACATGAGCCCCTGATCTTCACTATCCTTGTGTCTCACTACTTTTCCAATAATAGGTCAATTCATAATGAAATCCCTCTCCCATATTCTTTAACGAATGTATAACTCGAGTCTATCAGACATAGACAGTTCTATCAAATGCGTAATCAAAACTCTTCAAGATGAATTTAGAGGTGAAATCTTAGCCATTGAAGAATGTTTGAAGATAAGACTGGGGTATACAATCTCAACCCTTTGAGATGGCCACGGTTTTGGAACATAAATAAAAGTCACCGGGCATAAAGACTTTGGTAAAGAAAATTAATTAGGTTACTTTTACCTCCTAATCTTCATTTCCTCATTTATTTTCTCTCTTTCCTTCTCTCTCGCTCTCGCTCCCTATTGGCGCTTAATGTTCGTCTCTGTTAAAGATAAAACAAAACCTATTGCGCAAGGCCCGGTCCCAACCACTAACCACAGTTCCTTGTCTGATATAACTTTAAATGAATATACCGAGAAAGACATCGATATATATATATATATATATATATATATATATATATATATATACCGAGTTAGAACGAAGGAGAGAGATCTTGATAAAGAGGGAAATCTACAAAGATAGCTATCTAGAGAGAGAAAAAGAGGGAGTGACAAAGAGAAGAAAAACATTGAGAGGGAGAAAGAAAGATAGTGAGAGAGAGAGAGAGTGAGTGAGGGGGTGGGTGGTCGGAAATGGTGGGGTGGTCGGAAATGGTGGGGTAGTCGGAAGGTACAATGGGTGAGGAGAGGTGAAAATGAAGATTAGGAGATAAAAACAATCTAGTGATTTTTTGGGCTAAAAGATAAATATGCCCTCTAATCAAAATTGACTTAGGTCTTTATTCCTGGGAGATTTTCTTTATGCCCCAAAAAATCCACCTTTGAGATAAGGTTGGGAGGTGTAATCTTAGTCATTGAAAATGGTTTGAATATAAGTTTATGGGATACAATCTCAACCCTTGAAGATAAATTTTGGAGGTTTAATTTTAACAATTGAAAAGAAAGTATATTCTAAAAAAAAATAACTCCTCCCTTATTATGTAGATGATGAAATGAAGGATTGAAAAGAAAAAATATTGAATCTCAATTCTTATAGTATAGTGGCAGTATTACGTCCTACGGATAAAAAGTTTGTCAATTTGATAAAAAAATAATAAAAATGAGAGAAGTAACTTTAGTTTCGATTTCTAACCATAAGTGGCACCAAGTGCCCTATATTGCAACAATTTGCATTTGTTACTTTTCCACATAAAACTCAAACAAACAGACAATACAGAAAAAAATGTATATGACATAATTAGATGTACAATACAAGAATTTGATTACGTAATGTACATTTGATTGTTCCATACATTTCCACATGTTGTACACTTTTTGGAAAGAAAAGTCTGGAACACTTTGATTTCGTACATTTGCATTATGTCCTATAAATTTTCTTTGAAATAATTTATGTTTGATAAGAATGTGCAAGATATTTGAATATGACCCATAGGGATCAAGTTCACTAAGTGTAGAGGGTCACTAAATCTTTTGTGATTTTTTTTTTTTTGAAACTTTTTATCTTTTGTGATTAAACCAATGTTTCTTAAACATGACCTTTGAATCCCCTGTTTTTCTTTTTTGAAAGAACTTTGAACCCCTTGTTATTAAGCCATATGAATCATCTTTGCTCGGCCATTACTGATTTAATGTCTTAGTATGTGCGCAATACGTGACATTTGTAACAGCTTTCCAAAAGCCATTACAAATAACACTTTTGTAACGGTCTTGAGGAAGCCGTGTTGTTTATTTGTAACGGCTATCCTTTGAAAAGCTGTTACAAAAAACCCAATTAAGTCGGCAGGAAATTTAGTGCTCACAATTGGGTTATTGTAACGAACTTTATCAAAATAAGGTCGTTGAAAAAACTGAGTTAATGGCGCCACACATCCGCGCCTAAAACGTTTGTTATGACGGGTGTTCTGCTGTTACACGTGGTTCTTTTTGTAACAGCTCTTTTGTATTACAACCGTTATAACAAACCCTGTAATGGTCTTTTTGTGTCCGTCCGTTATAATTTTTTAAAGCCCTAAATTAGAAAACAACCCCTCCATCATTATTTCTCTCTCTAACTCTGCAACTCGTTCTCTCCGTCGTTATTCTCCTTCAGTCTGAGCTCATTCTCTTTCACTTTCTCAAACTCTAGTAAGATCTCTCCTTCATCTTTGTTTTTGTTCGAACTCATCTTTGAGTTTGATTCGTTCTCTTTTCTCTATCAGTCTAATCGACAACAGCAAGAAGGAGCCAAGCAAAGCAGACTCTCATTTGTTTTCTCTCTCTCCCTCTCTGGTTTATCAATCTCGCTCTCTTTGATTTGTGGTAAGATGTTCTCTGATTCTTGTGTCAATCTGTAACCACTTTGATTATTTTTTTTTTCTTCAATTTCTAACCACTTTGATGCGAAGTGAGCAACAACAAAGATTTTTAAATCTGAATGAGGGTTTATTTGACTCCAACAACAACAAGGATTCTGGTGAGGTTTTATCTTAAATATTCCTTGATGTTTGAACTTTCAACTCAATCGATGGTTGAAATTAGGTTTTCAATATTTCATTGATGGTTGTTTTCTTTTTCATGGATTAATTTTGTTTTTCTTATTTCAGTTATTGGTTGAACTCTCATGGATTTTGTTGCTGGAATATGAAATTTTCTTTTTCTCATGGCTTGAACCGTTCTGTTTAAATCAAACCGACCTAAAATGTCAAGAGGGTAGACCCCCGGTTATTTATCTATATTAGGGGTTCACCCCCGAAATGATAATGTTTCAGGGGTTAAACCCCATTTCCTATTTTACCGCCAAAAGTTCGGTAAGTAACACGCGTGCCACTCACATGTGTTTTTTCTTACGAAATTTCCCTCCTCAGATCCGTCGAAACTATGTAGCAGAATTGTCCCTCTCTATGCCAACGGTCCTATCAAATACCCTCTTTATAAATTTGATCTTTAGGTTGAGGGATGTTTAAATCGATTTCTTCATCCTAATATTACTAAGTCAGTGCTAAAACGATGGGAGGAGGTGCTAAAAGTGATGAAACAAACCAGATAAGCCATTGTTAGTCTTCACCAGCTTTACTACAATAGGGGTCCTTCCCCCTAAATAGTAGTTTTACAGTGGGGGTCCTTCATTAAAGGTCATAAAAATTTGATCTTTAGATTAAGGGACGTTTAAACCGATTTCTTCATCCTAATATTGCTAACTCAGTGCTAAAACGATTGGAGGAGGTGCTAAAACGATTGGAGGAGGTGCTAAACGTGAGTGGCACATGCGTTACTTAACGAGCTTTTGACGGAAAAAAATAGGAAATAGGAGTTAATCCCTGAAACGATATCATTTTGGGGGTGAACCCCTAATCTAGATAAATAACTGGGGTCTAATCACTAAATAACCCAAGTCGACTAGGCTTGGTGCCATTCTATTCAAACTGATATAGAACAAAGTAAATGAAGATTAATATAATTAGGAATTGATAAAAGTTAATATTGAAATCAGATTCAAAATTCATAACTACAATAATTCTCAAACGAAAACCAGATTCATATTAGTCTTAATAAGCATTGCTTCTTAAGACTAATATGAATCATCCAAAATTTTTGGGGGTGACAACTAGAATCGAAAGATAGAGGAGTTGAAAGAAACCATAAGAGTAACTGAAGATGCAAAAATGTGTGCAATCAGAGAATATGAAAGAATCAAGGCAACTGTTGGGGTCCCTCCTTATATAAAAAGGATTCCTAATTGGAATAGGATTTCCCTTATTCCTTATTTAGGGAGAAATAGAAGTTTCTATTTCTAGCCTAAAAAGGAATCCTATTTTTAGTAGAATACCTCCTTATTTATCATTATAAATAGGGAATGAAAGGGAAGAAATTATTCATACTTTCAGGTTAGAGAGTATCATACTTTCAGGTTAGAGAGTATCATACTTTCAGGTTAGAGAGTATCATACTTTCAGGTTAGAGAGTATCATACTTTCAGGTCAGAAAGTATCCTCCAAGTTGGGAGCTCCCAGTTGGGAGAGTTACAAGAAAATCCTCTCAGATATATTTTCTCAGGTTAGAGAGAGAGATAAGAGAGACAACAACTTCCAGAACAAAGAGAGGCCAGAGAAAGAGAAATTTCTGAAGTGGTTCTTTCAAGAGAGATTGAAAAAGCAGAATATTGGTTTGAAGAAAAGAAGATTATTAATCTTGTGAAGCAATTTAGTTTGTGGTTATCTTCTTCAACCTTTAGTAATCTAGGATTTGTTCAAATCCTAAGGAGTAAGATATTTTATTTCTTTGTTTCTTTTTTCAGTTTATCCGCCATAGGTTTGGTGAAGAGTTGTGTAACCCATTATTATCATTATAGTGGAAGATTTCTAGACTAGGTCCCGTTGTTTTTTACCTTCTAGTTTGGAGGGGTTTTTTGCCACGTTAAATAATCTTGGTGTCTCTACTTTTACTTTCACATCGTTTATCTTCATATTCTTGAACAAGTTAATTAAGTTATTTTTCCTAACAAGTGGTATCAGAGCTAAGGCTAGATTTATCGTTCAGAAATATGGAAGGGAAACAGTAGTGTACTTTACACATAAGTCAAGTGAATTCATGAATGGGAGTCGAATACAGATAGAATGTGAGATATCAGTGGATTCAAGACATTATTGAAGAAAAAAAAGGTGTTGAAGATCAAGAAAATCCATATAGAAGACTCTACTTCAGATATGATGACAAAACCATTGTCCAAAGGCAAACATGAGCTATATAGTAGTATTTTTGGCTTTGGAATGGTTTTATCATTATAAATAGGGAATGAAAGGGAAGAAATTACTCATACTTTCAGGTTAGAGAGTATCCTCCCAGTTGGGAGAGTTACAAGAGAATCCTTTCAGGTATATCTTCTCAGGATAGAGAGAGAGATAAGAGAGATGAAAAAACTTCCAGAACAAAGAGAAGCCAGAGAAAGAGAGATAAGAGACACAACAACCTCCAGAACAAAGAGAAGTCAAAGAAAGAGAGATTTCTGAAGTGGTTCTTTCAAGAGAGATTGAAAGAGCAGAATATTGGTTTGAAGAAAAGAAGATTATTAATCTTGTGGAGCAATTTAGTTTGTGGTTATCCTCTTCAACCTTTAGAAATCTAGGATTTGTTCAAATCCTAAGGAGTAAGAGATTTTATTTATTTGTTTCTTTGTTCAGTTTATCCACCATAGGTTTGGTGAAGAGTTGTGTAACCCATTATTTAATTATAGTGGAAGATTTCTGGACTAGGTCCCAAGGTTTTTTGCCTTCTAGTTTGGAGGGGTTTTTTGCCACGTTAAATAATCTTGGTGTCTCTGCTTTTACATTCACATCGTTTATCTTCATATTCCTGAACAAGTTAATTAGGTTATTTTTCCTAACAAGCTCCTCCCAGTTGGGAGAGTTAGTAGAGAATCCTCTCAGATATATCTTCTCAGGTTAGAGAGAGAGATAAGAGAGATGACACAACAACTTCCAGAACAAAGAGAAGTCAGAGAAAGAGAGATTTCTGAAGTGGTTCTTTCAAGAGAGATCAAAAGAGCAGAATATTGATTTGAAGAAAAGAAGATTATTAATCTTGTGAAGCAATTTAGTTTGTGGTTATCTTCTTCAACCTTTAGAAATCTAGGATTTGTTCAAATCCTAAGGAGTAAGAGATTTTTATTTCTTTGTTTCTTTGTTTCTTTGTTCAGTTTATCCATCATAGGTTTGGTGGAGAATTGTGTAACCATTATTATCATTATAGTGGAAGATTTCTGGACTAGGTCCCGTGGTTTTTCACCTTCTAGTTTGGAGGGGATTTTTGCCACGTTAAATAATCTTGGTGTCTCTACTTTTACTTTCACATCGTTTATCTTCATATTCCTGAACAAGTTAATTAGGTTATTTTTCCTAACAAGTGGTATCAGAGCTTAGGCTAGATTTATCATTCAGAATATGGAAGGAAAACAGTATTGCACTTTACACATGATTCAAGCGAATTCGTGAATAAGAGTTGAATGCAGTTGGGATGTGATTGATTAGCGGATTCAAGACGTATTGAAGGAAAAAATGTTGGATATCAAGAAAATCCATATAGAAGACAATACTTCATATATGATGGCAAAAAGATTGTTCAACGGGAAGCATGAGCTACATAGTAGTGTATTGTTGTCTTTGGAATGGCGGGTATTTTTTCATAAGTCGGGAGGGAGAGTTTGTTGGGGTCCCTCCTTATATAAAAAGGATTCCTAATTGAAATAGGATTTCCCTTATTCCTTATTTAGGGAGAAATAGAAGTTTCTATTTCTAGCCTAAAAAGGAATCCTATTTCTAGTAGAATACCTCCTTATTTATCATATAAATAGGGAATGAAAGGGAAGAAATTATTCATAGTTTCAAGTTAGAGAGTATCATACTTTCAGGTCCGAAAGTATCCTCCCAGTTGGGAGAGTTACAAGAGAATCCTCTCAGATATATCTTCTCAGGTTAGAGAGAGATAAGAGAGACAACAACTTCCAGAACAAAGAGAGGCCAGAGAAAGAGAGATTTCTGAAGTGGTTCTTTCAAGAGAGATTGAAAGAGCAGAATATTGGTTTGAAGAAAAGAAGATTATTAATCTTGTGAAGCAATTTAGTTTGTGGTTATCTTCTTCAACCTTTAGTAATCTAGGATTTGTTCAAATCCTAAGGAGTAAGAGATTTTATTTCTTTGTTTCTTTGTTCAGTTTATCCACCATAGGTTTGGTGAAGAGTTGTGTAACCCATTATTATCATTATAGTGGAAGATTTCTGGACTAGGTCCCGTGGTTTTTTTACCTTCTAGTTTGGAGGGGTTTTTTGCCACGTTAAATAATCTTGGTGTCTCTACTTTTACTTTCACATCGTTTATCTTCATATTCCTGAACAAGTTAATTAAGTTATTTTTCCTAACAGCAACATCACTTGGCTGCTGCTAAAGCGGCCTTTTGCTGCAGTAATTGTTGTTGCTAAAGCGGCCATATGCCCATGTAATTGCTGCTGCTAAAGGGGCCATTTGCCCAAGAAAATAAGTTCACGAATGAAGTAATCAATTTATCGTTCTAAGTCGTCATCACATTTTTTTTCTCAATATCAGCCTACAAGTTGGAAGTCCAGGTTGTTTAGGTTTACTACTATACTACACTTTCCTAATTTGATCAATACAAGTTTCTGAAGGTCCCTTCTTAGTTAAACTGGTAACAATGAAGAAAGCAACATGTTTTGTTCTTTTCAAAACTTTTCAATCAACATAACTAAACTTAAATAATCAGAGATGGTCATGCCTTTTCCTCCCGTAATCTTCTTTAATAGTAGAAAAGAAGACTTCATCCCTAAGTTGAAAACACCACTTTACCTAATTTTAATTTCACTTAACACATCTATCGAAGACAAACACGAAAATATTAATTTGTTCATACACGTGATACGTCGTTAAGTAAGAAGGCAAAACTTAAAAGAAATTCAGAAAGACACTAATGAAATACATCTCTAACAAGCAATTGGATCCACAAGTAGTTTTAACCTATGATAGCCATCTGAACGAGCAAAAATGTATTTAAGACTACATGACATGCATTTCAACCTGTTAGAATATATGAGTGTTAATATTTAGTACCACATTGCCCAATAGATAAAACTTCTCTCTTATGTAACTCCTTATCAAGACTTATGTAATAGCTTAAGAAATCAATACAAATCAATACAATTTCTCTTTTCTTACATGGTATAAGAGCTTCTAGGTTTCTTTCTTGGGTTAGTCGTTATAGTCTTCCGCTAGGCGGCGGCGGTAGTCCCATTAATGGCTACCGTCTGCCGGACTTTTATCGGTTTTTAGTTCAAGTTTAGTGATTTTTTTTTCTTTCCTTTCCAATAAGAGTAGTTCTCTTCTATTGTTAGATCTAATCATTCTTCAATACTTTTCTCAATAGTATTTGAAGATGATGAAGATTAACAAGAAGATGAAAGATCCAAACAAGAGTGATTTGTTGAAGAAATCACATGATATACTCTTCAATGATCTCAAACATTTCAAATGTATAGTTCTCCACAACATCAAATCTATGTGTATCCATGGTCCATGAAGCTATATTTTGAGAGAAATTGGAAAGCTATTAGTGAGGGGGAAAAGAATTCATGGATTTCTTTCTTAGAATAGTTATATACTCCATGTTTATCTTGAAGCTATACTTATAGTTGTCCAAAATCTTGATTTACAATATGATGCACATGAAGTGTTTGATAGAATGTATCAAAGGAATCATGCTTATTCTCAAAGATGGTTATCTTTTTTATGTTTTGAAAACATGTTTGTGGGTTCTTTTTGGTAAAAGAGTACATTCTCTTAGTTGATTTGCTCATACTTCTTGTATACAAGTTGAGAACTCTCAAGCTATTGTTCCTTAGCTTTCATAAGATCAAATGAAGAGGTGCTAAAAGAAGATTATAGAGAAGAATTGAAGTGGGCAAACTCAAGAATGGTGATTGCTAGTGTTTGAAAGAGGATAAAATCACAAGATTAAAGGATTGTTTTTATATGGTGTAATATCCATGTGTGGAGCTATTACAACCACCATGGACCACTTTCTCTTTAAATAAGAGATAATACCTGGCAATGGTGCCTTTAGCTACCTCACATGACTCCTCCATGTTCAAATCAAGTCCAACATCTACAACTTGTCTAGCAAACTCATGAATTTTTCACTGGCAAAAGTCATTAGTTTGAGGGGGAATGTTAGAATATATGAGTGTTAATATTTAGTACCACATTGCCCAATAGATAAAACTTCTCTCTTATGTAACTCCTTATCAAGACTTATGTAATAGCTTAAGAAATCAATACAAATCAATACAATTTCTCTTTTCTTACACAACCCTTGTACTATCTTGGCCCCTGTCATCGTAACCTTTGAAATTTAATGTCAACACCCCTTGGATTTTAGAATTAGTGGGGATCATATAAGAAAAAAGACTATTGTAAGTTTATCATTCACATTTATATGCTAATGATGTTAAGTTTCTCATTCACATTGACATGTGCATGAACGAAAAAATGGTCGATTGATTGTTAGACCAACAAGCTGTGCTTTTCAATTTGGTATACCATCCACCATACTGAGCCCTCTTTTATTTAAATCGAATCTTTTTTATTAAATGTAACTAATTTAACGGCAAATTGTCCAATTATTGCGAACAAGATGTGTGAAATGGGAAACTTAATTACTCTCTAGAGTCTAGACCACTTAAGCAAGATAACATAAACTCTTTTTCGCAAATGCTTGTAGGAAACACAATGATTTCATATCAAAACACAAGACAGATAGCGATGAGCATATAATACACAACAAGCACTTAGTAGGTTAGACATTTGATTTCGTAACTTACTCAATGCTAACTCAAAGTTTTTATAACCAATGTCTTTTAGTATGTATCAAACTAGGTGAGACTGTTCTAGCAATGTCATTATCAAGACAGATCACAATGACTTTGTAAGCTTCATCTTTTTTTCTGAGTAAACAGAAAAATTTAGGAGTAAACAGAGATCTCAATCTAGGAAACAAGTAGGTCAATAAACAGAAAAATTCATAGAAGGAAGAAGAGAAGGTGAAAACGCACTCACTATGAGTATCCCCAAATTGAAAGGTGAACCAAATCCTAAAGAGAAAGTGAAGATTTAGGGACACAACCCTTGCTGATGAGGCCAAAGAATCCTTGAGAGAGAAAGTTCAAAGTGAAACCCTCACCTGAAATCCTTGAGACAGGTGGAGATTAAAACCCTAGACATAGTTGTTATCGGCTGCTATCGATCCTTCGAGAGAGTAAGTGGAGATTAAACGACTAAGTGTCAATATACAAACACTCTAAATATTTTTGGTCTCCAATGGAGATCTCTAAAATCTCTCTAAAATTGAATATGGAAAAAGTAGTTGAAAAGAAAAAGTTTCTATTGATTTAAATTTTAAAGTGACACTTAGAGAGTCTCAAAGAGACACTCTATGTTAAATTCACGATTATATGATAATCGGAGATATGGACATAAAATAAAGACACGATAATTTAACGTGGTTCGGTCGGATACTCAAGACCTACATCCACGGAGAAATAATTCTTTATTGATAATCACCACATACAATTGTATGTGGGTGGATCGGTTATATTGGTCAGACATAACTCGATGAGTTTGAATCCTAGAACCCTCTCCTATTTATAGATGACTTAAGGTTTAGGGTTTCCTAGTTTCTGATTACTAAACTAGGAAATAATACAAAATCTATCTAATATTACCATTAGATAGTTACAAGAGATATTCTGAATATATTATACTAATATTACATATCTTCACATATCTTTTAATATCTTCACATATCTTCAAATATATTTCGAATTCTTCTTGATTGTCGGATCTCGTCTTCTCGATCCGTCACGTACATACACGTGTTACACACGTATATTGTTTCTGCAACTCATCTTGACCGTCGGTTCTCTTATTTACGATTCCTCTTATATCTTGTATTCTATTACCCACCCCCCCCCCTGCAAGTTGGAGCACGTAATTTTTGAAGTGTCCGACTTGGAGAGAGAAAAAATACTTGTCGATTCTTCGTATTCGTCTTCTTGCAACCTTTAGATTGTGGATGCGTTGGAAGCTGATTGAAGGATTAAGTCACAACTAAAAGTTGGTAAGTACGGTCAAAAAATTGAGCGAAAATCAATGACAACGAAATTACATGTATTTTTCTCATGTATGTAAAGTTGGTCATTGTATGAAGAAAATGTCAACAACTAAAAGGTTGTGATGATCAATATCTTGTCGTATAAAATCGTCAAGTATGAACTTTAGGAGTGACAACAAAATAATGTTGTTTTGTTTAAAATCGACAAGAAAACATTGTCGGAATACCAAAAAATATTGGAAAGTAACAACCAAAATGATGGTCGACATGAAATTCATTGCCAAAAAAGGCAAGATCGCGAATATAAATCCGGAAAAAATAGAGATATTCTATTCGTGAAAGAGATACTCTATTCGTTGAAGATATACTCTATTAGGTGAAAGGAATTTCCAAAAATTGAACTTGGAAATAAATAAAAATTATCATAAACAAAGTATGATGTTGAAAATATTACATGTGAATCCGTGATTAAAAATTAAAATAGAAATATTCTATTTGTCGTAGAAAAAATCCAACATATATTGGTAAGAAAGAGAAGTCATCATACCGAATGTATGGTTTTGGAAATGTCACGGATGAATCCGGAAGAGAAATAGATGAAAGTAATCTATTTAGTGTCACATATCGAACTAGAAAAGGTGACAAAAGAATTGCGTCACAGATGGATATAAGTGACAGTGGAAAATTGTGTCACAACTATGAATAGTTGGATATAAGTGACAGTAAAGAAATGTCTGTCACAAAAAATTCCGACAGTTGAAACTGTGGCAAAAGAATTTGTCACAAAACAGTGGGTAAGATAAGTTGTCCCAAATATAAATTTGGGGAAATTTTGAAACTTCTAAATTAGGGTTTTCCAAAATTGGGAAATTTCCCAAAATTTGGGTTTCCCAAATCGGAAGTTAATTGAAAAATACACAAGATAGATCATCTGTGATGTGGATGAGACTCCAAATCGATGATTGGTAGACCATAGCTATCCAATTCGGCCAAAAATCGACCGTCGATTGTTTAGTCTTTAGAGAGAGAAAGGGTCGTTCGTCGGTCTAAAACCGAGAAGTGGAAGGTCAATTTCTCACCAAACCGAGAAGAAATCGGTGGTGGTGTTCAAATCGAGTGAATTTATCGATTGGAAATGGAAAGGTCGCAGGAAAATCAACAAATCAAACCCTAGGGTTTGTATCGCAGGGAAATAGGAAGAAGACGGTCGGGTAAAAGGAATTCGCAAGTGACGTCATAATGAACTCAGCATGACGTCAGCGTGCGTAAAAACACGGGTCAATGGTCGCTGACTCGGTCAACAAAGTCGAGAGATACAGAAATTTTCGTGATCTCCGATTGTTGGTAAGCTAGGGTTCCGGTCAAATGGTAATCCGGTCACCGTCAAGAAGCGTTGGAGAAGATATTCCGGTTACCAAAGTCCTAAAAGAGCTCTAGGTTTCGTCTAGAAGTGTCGGTGAAGAGGGGAAACAGCTGTTGAAGGCTTAATCGTTGCAGCCGATAGGAAAATTCTAGAGAGAGAGATAGTGATTTGAACCGAAGGAGATCACTGGATTTTTCACAAAATTGAAAGGGAAAACGGTTAGTGAAGGTTTTGGATGGTCCAAGACGTGGGAAGTGTTCGTCTGGTGTAGAAAAGATGCCGGAAACCTAATCGGTTGAAAGCCCTAGATTCTTGTTGTCGGAGAAGACGACCAAAGTCTAGGTCAACATCTGCTGACCTTAGTCAGCGTGTGAAGGGATTTTCGGGTCAAAGTGAGTGGACTCGGTCTATAGACCTAGGGTTGTTTGGTCGCGGGTTAGGGGTAAACCGGGTTTTCTTTGTTCCGGAACGGACAATCTGGTTAGTTGTAAGTGAACCAGATTCGTGATTGTGGTTCCGGAGAATTCTATTTTTAATTTCAGACCTATTTTAGGTCTAAAAAATCCGAAAAAATTGAAAAAAAAAATAAACCGAAAAAATTGGAAAGAAATATAGAATCATACCTTTGTTGGAGAGGAAGTGATTCTTCGATGAACTTTAATAATCATTGATAATCTTCGGTCTCCTGTTCTCAGTAAAAAGAACTCTTATTTCTCTTGATTTTCTCGAAGTTGTAACATTATCACAAGAATCATCTTGGAATATTTGAACAGATCGACAAAGCGATTTCAAATAATGTAATCACAACAAAAAATAGTTGGAATTTTGACACAACAATATAGAAATTGTTGGGAAAAGCGGAAGCTAAAACACGAACAAATAACCTGCTCATGATACCATGTTAAATTCACGATTATATGATAATCGAAGATATGGACATAAAATAAAGACACGATAATTTAACATGGTTCGGTCGGATACTCAAGACCTACATCCACGGAGAAATAATTCTTTATTGATAATCACCACATACAATTGTATGTGGGTGGATCGGTTACATTGGTCAGACATAACTCGATGAGTTTGAATCCTAGAACCCTCTCCTATTTATAGATGACTAAGGGTTTAGGGTTTCCTAGTTTCTGATTAATAAACTAGGAAATAATACAAAATCTATCTAATATTACCATTAGATAGTTACAAGAGATATTCTGAATATATTATACTAATATTACATATCTTCACATATCTTTTAATATCTTCACATATCTTCAAATATATTCCAAATTCTTCTTGATCGTCGGATCTCGTCTTCTCGATCCGTCACGTACATACACGTGTTACACACGTATATTGTTTCTGCAACTCATCTTGACCGCCGGTTCTCTTATTTACGGTTCCTCTTATATCTTGTATTCTATTACTCTAATTTAGAGTTTCTCTCTCTAGACACTCTATAATAAATGTGTCCACCTCATAATAAAGTGTCTAACAAAGTGCTCCATTGGAGATAGTTTTTAACAAAAAGTCATATGTGGCACTTTAAGTGTTAGAGATTGTGGTAAGAAAATGAACAATTTATTATATATGTAAAATTGATTTAAATTAATGTGAATGCTTTATATCCTGAAATAAATTTTGAATTTAAATTTATGTCTACTAATTTTTAAATTTGAATTAGAAATTTTAATTTCAAATTAAAAAGATGTATTTTACAACTCTCAACTACTTTTATGAAAGGTTGCAAACTTTCATAAAAGTTGTTTCTTTGCTTATAAATAAGAGAATTGGTAAGACAAACAAACACACTTAGAAAATCAGAAAAACTAGTTATCTTTTTTATTCTATAATAATCTCTTAGTCAAATCTTGATTGTTCTTGTGCTCCTTACGTAAATCTTCACATATTACTTTGTGCATATTTTCATAAAGCTTGTCATATCTTGGGAGGCAATTTTCTCATAACTTATAAGTAATCTCAAGTTGGAGAGGGAGCAAATACTGTTTTAAGAAAAGTGTATCTAAATAAACCTTTCAAGTCTCTATAATCCCGTATTTAATTTGTTGTATTACTAATTTTTCTAACAATCTTAAAGCAATATTTTGATGGAGACCGAGACTACTATGGAAGTTATTAAATTGATGAATCAAGATTTGGTAAAATTAGATCGTTTTGATGGTACAAATTTTACTCGTTGGCAAGACAAACTGAAATTTCTTTTAACTGCTCTGAAAGTGGTCTATATTCTTGATCCTACACTGAAATCAATTCCTGAACCAAGTGAAGAAGATACTAATGAATTAAAGGATGAAAGAAAGAAGAGAGAAGAAGATGATCTTATTTGTAGAGGTCATATTTTAAATGCTCTATCTGATCGATTATATGATCTCTATACAGATACTCGTTCTGCAAAAGATATTTGGAATGCTCTTGAATTTAAATATAAGGCTGAAGAAGAAGGTACAAAAAAATTTATTATTTCTAAATATTTTGATTTTAAGATGTTTGATGGTACATCCATTTTAGCCCAAATTCATGAATTACAAATTATTTTGAAAAAAATGAGAGTTGTCAAAATTGATATTCCTGAGTCTTTTCAAGGTTGTGCAATTATAGCAAAATTACCACCGAGTTGAAAAAATTATAGGAATAGGATTCTTCACAAATCCGAAGATTTTACATTGGAGGAAATCCAAAAACATCTTCGGATAGAAGAAGAATTCAAGAGACAACAAGGTGGAGAATGATATAGGCATATCTAAAGCCAACATGGTGAAAAAAATCAAATCACCCCAAGAAGAATAAAGAAAAAATTTCGGATCCAAAGAGGATTCAAGGAAAATTTAAAAAGACTTTCCAAGCCATGAAGAAACCTAAATGTTGTTTTGTGTGTGGAAAAGTGAGACATTATGCTCGAGATTGTAAATTTCGTAAGGAACAAATGCAAGAGGCAAATGCAATAAATGAAGAGATTGTTGCAGTTTTAAGCGAAATCAATGCAATTCATGGGAAAGTTCCAGGATGGTGGTATGACACATGTGACGCGGTTCAGGTATCATATGATTGATCAATATTCAAAACCTATGATTCAATAAATGATGGTCAAGAAATTCAAATGGAAAATGAAGTGCGTTATAAAGTACTTGGTAAAGGTAATGTTGAACTTGTATTCACATCGGGAAAGAAAATTACTTTATTAAATGTACTTCATGTTCCTTATATGAATAGAAACCTAGTAAGTCGTGACTTATTGGGAAAACTTGGAATAAAATAGGTGTATGAATCGGGCAAATTAATTTTGTCTAAAACTGGTGTATTTGTTGGGAAAGGTTATTCTTGTGATGGAATGGTGAAATTATGTACTATGGAAAATAAAACTAATAATAATATTATATCTTCTACTTATATTCATGATTCTTTTAATTTATGGCATAATAGACCAGCACATATTGGCGTGAGTACTATTAAAAGGACGGTTAAATGTGGTTTATTATCATGTGATACTCACAACTTGAATAAATGTGAAGTATGTATAAAGTCTAAAATGGTGAAGAAACCATTTCAAAGTGTTACTAGGACATAAAAATTTTTAGACTTAATACATACTGACATTTGTGAATTAAATGGAATTTTAATTAGAGGAGGCAAACAATACTTTATTACTTTTCTAGATGATTGTTCTAGGTATACTTATGTTTACTTGTTAAAAAATAAAAGTGATGCTTTTGATGCTTTTAAAAATTACAAGGCCGAAGTTGAAAATCAATTAGAAAAGAAAATTAAGATAATTAGGAGTGATAGAGGTGGTGAATATTTTAGTGATGATTTTAATAAATTTTGTGGGAAACATGAAATTATACATCAATGCACCGCACCTTTTACACCTTAACAAAATGGCTTAGCCGAAAGAAAAAATCGTACTTTTCTTGAAATAGTAAATGCTAAGTCATCATTTTCATTATGGGGGAAGCAATTTTAACGACTTGTCATATTTTAAATAGAATTCCTTCAAAGAAAACTAAAATATCTCCATATGAAATTTGGAGAGGAAGAAAACCAAACATTAACTATTTTAAAGTGTGGGGGTACCGGTGTCTTGCCTATTGTAGAACTACTAATCCTAAAAGGACTAAGTTGGGGGCTAGGGCTATAAAGTGTATGTTTATTGGATATTCAGAAAATAGCAAGGCTTGTAGACTCTTAGATTTAGAGTCTAATGTTGTAATTGAATAAAGAGAAGTAGAACTTTTTGAGAACTTGTTATCTAGTGATATAATTATCAAATTGGTGTTCATCAAAATAGGTCTCAAAATGAGATACTTTCAAAAATTCATGAACTTCCCAATGAACCTCGAAAAAGTCAAAGAATAAGAAAAGAAAAAGATTTAGGTTTACATCAATATGACTCTCAAAGAATTTCTTTCAATTTAGTTGAAGGAAATAGAGAAAATGTGATTAATGTGAGTCAAATCAATTTAGAAATTGGAGATGATCCTAAATCTTTCAAAGAAGCAATGGCTTCTAGAGATTCGGCGTATTGGAAGGAAGCTATAAATGATGAGATGGATTCAATTATGTCAAACCATACTTGGAAATTAGTTGATCTACCACCGGGTTCAAAGGAAATTGGTTTTAAATGGGTATTTAAAAAGAAATACCATATCAATGGAACACTTCAAACATTTAAGGCTAGATTAGTAGCCAAGGGTTTTCAACAAAAAGAAGGAATAGATTATTTTGACACATATGCACCCGTAGCTAGAATTACTTCTATTAGATTAATGTTTGCTATTGCATTTGTTCGTAACCTTCTTGTGCATCAAATGGATGTTAAACCCGCATTCTTAAATGGAGACCTTAATGAAGAAGATTTATTCTTGTGTATGCAAACTTGAAAAATCTTTATATGATTTAAAACAAGCTCCTAAACAATGGCATAATAAATTTGATAGTGTTATTACTTTAAATGGTTTTAAACATATTAATGCGGATAAATGTTTGTACGATTATTATTTGTTTGTATGTTGATGATATGTTACTAATTTGTAATAAACTAGAAGGCATTCTAGAAACTAAGACATTTTTGTCTTCTACTTTTAAAATGAAAGATCTTGAAGAAGTTGACACTATTTTGGGTATAAAAATTAAGAAAAATAGTGGGGGTTATTCTTCATGTCAATCTCATTATATTGAAATAAGTACTTAACAAATTTAGTCATCTTAATATAAAAGAGACTAATACCCCATTTGATCCAAGTATCAAATTAATTCAAAATAGTGAAAGAGCGGTTGCTAAACTTGAGTATGCAAGTGTTATAGGAAGTCTTATGTATGCGACACAATGACCGGATATAGCATATGTAGTAAGTAAATTAAGTAGATATGCAAGTAACCCAGGTATTGCATATTGAGAAGCAATCAAAAGAGTTTTAGGTTATCTTAAAAAGACTAAAGATTTACAATATTCAAAATTTCCTGAAATTTTGGAAGGATATTCAGATGCAAATTGGATATCTAGTGGAGATGATAAAAAATCAACAAAGGGTTGGATATTTACTTTTGGTGGTGGAGCAATTTCTTGGGGATCCAAGAAACAAACTTGTATAACTCGTTCGACTATGGAATCCGAATTCATAGCATTAGCGTCAACGAGAAAAGAAGCTGAGTGGTTAAGGGACCTACTCATTGAGATTTCTTTCATCAAAAAACCAATTCCACCTGTTTCAATATGTTGTGATAGTTGTTACGACAATTGGGGTTTAATGTGATCAATAACGAGTAATCAAGTAGAAGCAATAGGAAATAAAGAACAATCAAAAACAAACACAGAGATTTCCGTGGTTCGGTTGGTCTCCACGGCGACAACGGCGCGTTGATTTCTAGTATGATAAGCAAACAAGTTACACAAGAGATTTCATGAGATTGTGCTACTGATATCTCTCCATATGGTTTAGTTTATATATCCACAAAACCCTAATCCCACCGCCTCACCGACTCTCTCTCTCTCTAAATCGGAATACAAATGGATACGCTAACATTAATAACCGCCATAAGCCTAGCTTCGCATTCCAGCTCTGTCTCGGAGTCCAGCTCTGCCTCGAAGCCCTGCTTCGCATACCAGCCTTGTCTCAGTAATCAGCTCCGCTAACGGGTCCAAAATTCGTCGTCGAAACCTAAGTGGGTTGGCGGGTCGTAAACCGGATTCGATATTAATCCATATTCGAGTCACTTCCAACAATAGTCAAGCCACATTAGCACGTGCATATAGTGGAGTATATAGTGGTAAGTCTAGACATATTAGTCTACGACATGAATATGTAAAACAATTCGTCCAGGATGAAATTATTTCAATTACATTTGTGAGATCAAATCAAAATATAGCGGATCCTTTTACCAAACCTCTACCAAGAGATATGGTAAAATCAACATCTAGTGGTATGGGGTTGAAACTCTTAAATTAAAAGTCACCAATAATGGCAACCCAACCTAATACTAAGAAATAACTGTTCTTAGGTTCAATGGGTAACAACAAGTTATTGATAAGTCGTTAGTTCAACACTTTAACTTATATATAACCCCATCAAAGATGAAAAGTGTTGGTTGCTACGAAGTGAGTTTGAGTTTAATGCTCTTAATGAAGTTCAGTCAATAATGACAAGTATCTCTAAAGTAGCAAAGATACTGAAAGAACTTAACTATGTGAACTTAAAGGTGGTGCCGCCTCTCATTAGATTTAGAGTTTATCTAAAAATAGTTCATGAAACCAAGAAGCACATGACCATAAAAGTGCTAAGCGAGAATCGTGTGGAGCAAAAGAACAAATGTATTGTGTGTGTGGTGTAACCGGCTTTATCACTGGGAATAACTGGTTCAAAGCTTCAACCTACTTGGGATTTCGATAGAACTTTGTGCACTTACACTAAGGTATGGTTCAAATCGAAAGATACAATACTTTATGCATTAATACTACCTAAATATATTTGGCTAAGTAGGTTTCTAATAAAATTGTTCAAGTGGGGGATTGTTGGAAAAATGAACAATTTATTATATATGTAAAATTGATTTAAATTAATGTGAATGCTTTATATTTTGAAATCAATTTTGAATTTAAATTTAATGTCTACTAATTTTTAAATTTGAATTAGAAGTTTTAATTTCAAATTAAAGATGTGTTTTTACAACTCTCAACTACTTTTGTGAAAGGTTGCAAACTTTCATAAAAGTTGTTTCTTTGCTTATAAATAAGAGAATTGGTAAAACAACACTCACTTAGAAAATCAGAAAAACTAGTTATCTTTTTTATTCTATAATAATCTCTTAGCCAAATCTTGATTGTTCTTGTGCTCCTTAAGTAAATCTTCACATATTACTTTGTGCAGATTTACATAAGGCTTGTCATATCTTGGGTGGCATTTTGCTCATAACCTATAAGTAATCTCAAGTTGGAGAGGTTGCAAATATTGCTTTAAGGAAAGTGTATTTAAACACATGTTTCAAGTCTCTATAATCCCTTATTTAATTTGTTGTATTACTAATTTTTCTAACAGATTGAGTGTCACATTGGAGATGCTCTAAGGTTTATTCACCAAATTGAAACTTGACAGAGAAGGTGGAGATTAAACGACTATGAGTATCCCCAAATTGAAGAGAAAGTGAAGATTATCGGCTGCTATGGATACAATCCCTCTCTCTTCTAAGACCAAAAATTGAAGAAAAAGAGAAAGAGAAACTTCAGATTCTCTTTCTTTCTTCGAAACCAAAAATTGGCGAGCTAGGGCTTACCCGTTTTTTATAAAAAAAAAACGTCATAAGGGGATCTATTTCTGAATGGCTTAGGGTTGTACCCTGTTACTACGGTTTTCTAAACGAGGGCCGTCATAAAGGGATCTAGTTCTGGTGCGTGAAAGTCCAGCGCGCATTATTTCGGCTTTGTAACGGCTTCTATATCACAAAGTCGTCACATATACCCAATTGTAGCTCCATTATTTCGCCCAAATATGGCGCCAACTTAATTCGCTTATTTATAACGGTTTGAGTCAAAAAACACCGTTATTATACTGTGGTTGTGACGGCTTCTGCTACCATCATAAGCTCCTAACTACTAGGGATGTCGTAGATGCGTGTGTTTACACCTTTGTGACGGTGTTTATATGTTCCAGCCGTTATAAATAAGTCAAATGTGACGGCTTTCAGGAGGCTGTTATAAATTAAGCGTCACAAATACTCTGTGTTTTTGTAGTGAGATCGATTCAAATTCCATCGGCCACTTTAAGCCTAGACAATTGGTAGCTTTTGTTGCTATACATTTAATATTTGTCAAAAAGTAACTTTTTTTTAATAGTAAAATTGAACTCTTAAATTATCTACATCATCCAATCTTAATTTAATAAATTTAAAGTCAACACTAAAGTTGGAGCTTAGATTTAGTTTTTCGGTATCTTTACCAAACATGGTGCAATATTCTTTCTTCCAACTGTATCACGTTCGGATCTATGGCCATTATTTGATCTCCAATATCTTGTCTTAATTTTGCCATGTTCACTGTCTTTTTCTTTTGCCAACCCGATTTTGTTTCAACTTAGCATGGCCACAAGTGGCTGAGGTTGAGAAAAACCGAACTGATGCCGAATTTTATTATGAGTTATTCGATCTCATAAGATTTAATATTATTTTTTATACATGAAATAGTAAACAAAAGTTGTATTTTGGATTACATAATCTTTTTTGTTATAGCATAATGATTAACTAGGCATTTTTTTGTTAAATTACATTCGTCCACGAAATTAAAGTGTGGTTTTATAAACGTATTTTAGTGGATTCAAGATGGACACCACTCCTCAACAAAAAAAAAAAAAGAGGGACACCACTACTCAAGTAGCCTCATATTGTATTTCAACAAAAAAAAAAAAAAAAAAAGTAGCCTCATATTGGAATAAATTTATGTGTATGAAGCTTTTTTTCTGTTGAAAGAGTCTGAAGCTGTCCTGCAGCTTGGACTAGCCTCCTAACATGGGGTCATGATGGAATGAGGTTATCCTTATTAGTGTGATAAAATTGTTTGATGTCATCAAAATTAAAATTTTGGTAACAAGTCAAAATAATCTTTCCAAAAATTCTTTTTGCCCTTGAAGATATATTTGTGGGTGCAAGGGAAGTGATAGAGTTACTTAGAAATTGTTACTTAGAGGATGACATGTTTCCTCATTTGGAAATAGAAGCGGTCTCCACCGTAGTCAAATTTTGAAAAAACTTTGTCTTTCAGTGAATTCTACGTCATTATGTCATCTTTTAAGTAATTGTACCATCTTTTTTTTTTGTTGAACTTGCCTTTCATTAATTAATATAAACGTTATTACAATATTTATCAACTAAATCACAAGGAACGTTTTTCCACTTTTTACTTCTATTCTTCTTCCTTGTCCATTTTGCTAACTTGTCTGCTTGCGAGTTGAATTCTCTTCTGGTGTATTTGAATTGAACCACTTCGAAGTCTCTTTTGATTTTTCGAATTTTCCAGATATGGATCAAAGATTGCCAGTGGATTGAGTGCTTCTCATTGTTGATGTGCTTGATGAGGTTTATGTTGTCGCTTTCGATAATTATTGACTTGATATTCTGTTCTTTCACCCAATCCATGCCAAAGAAGATGGTCATAGCTTCACTTTCTTCACTATTTCTCGCCCTCGAAGTTTTCACTTGCGCTTCTATAAATTTGGATTCTGTATTGTGTGCTATTAAGCTAATTCCCACATTGGATGTTACATTTATAAAGGATGCATCGACATTAATTTCTATGAACTGATTAGCAGGTGATAGCCATTTTTCAGTGGATTTATGTTTGTACCATCTCCCTAGAAAAACACGTTAGCAAAATGTTATCTTTTTTGAATAGAAGTTCAAAAAACCATCAATATGAAATCTTTGCAGTCATCCCTCTATTGGGATACTCTATGGACTTCGGACTTAGCAGTTGAAACCGAGAGGTTGGACAGTTTGAGGGTACTTAGACTGGGTCAAATCTGTTTTGTTCAAGTCCAGCATAGATTAGATCCTATCCTAATATCTTCGGATTGCCCCAATCTCTGGACGCGAAGAGAGAAGGTTTAAGAGTAAAATGAAAAGTTGACTACAAACGCACCCTGAAATCCTTACAAAGCTCATAGAGTCATCGTCCAAAAGTACCGTCTGAGTGACCTTATCAGAGAAGACAATAGACAAAATGGTAATTTTGCACAAAAATGGTAATTTCGCATGTGCAATTACAGTATCATAGAATTAACTTGATATTAGAATAATTTTATTATATGAAGCTTTTTTTGTTGAAAGGGTATGAAGCTGGCCTACAGCTTGGACTAGCCTACTAACAAGGGGCCATGTGGAATGAGGTTATCCTTATTAGTGTCACAAAAAAAGAAATTTATGTCATCAAAATTAAAATTTTGGTAACCAAGTCAAAGTAATCTTTTCATTAAATTATCTTTTAGTAAAGCAAAGCAGCACATAAACAAAATTATTATTCTAAAAATTATTTTTGCCTTTGAAGATACATTTGGGGGTGTCATAAAAAACACGGTGTCATAAAAAAAAAACACATGCATTAGCAAATGTTTTACTCCCATTTTGCTCTTATTCATCTCTCTATTGGGATACTCTGTGGACACCAGGCTAAGCAGTTGAACCCGACGGATTAGACAATTTGAGGGTAGTTAGACTGGGTCAAATATGTGTTGTTCAAGTCCAACACATATTAGATCCGGTCCTAATATCTTCAGATTGCCCCAATCTTTGGACGCGAAGAGAGAAGGCTTAAGAGTAAAATGAAAAGTTTTATTTTAAACGCACCCTAAAATCCTTATAAAACTGTCGTCCAAAGTGCCGCTTGGGTGACCGTATCAGAAAAGACACAGGACAAAATGGTAATTTCGCATGTCCAAAATACTATTTTGCCCCTTGTCTTTTCTGATACGGTCACCTAGGCATTACTTTTATACGATATCTTTCCCATTTTCCAAATCCTTATTAAGCATTACCCATGTGTTTGTTAAAAAAACTATTTTCCCATTGTAAATTGTAATAAAAACAAATTGAGCATGTGGTGAAAACTAATAGAAAACAAAAGAATCCCACAGAATAAAAGAGATTTCAATTAATGAAATCAAATTCCTAACAAAAGTTCGTTTGGCAGGCCAAATGTTTTGAAGAAAATGGGTATTAACAAAACCCACGGATTCCATGCAACCAAATACAACTATGAAGCATCAAATGATTTAATTATCATATCCCCATGATCTCTCAACACTGACCAACCAAATTAAATATTGAGGGGGGTCCAATCTGTTCTTTTTTACTTCTTTCATTTCTTCACGTGAAGTCCGTGCTAAATTCTCACCATCTTTGGAAAAAAATTTGCATTTCATATAAATATACTCAAATTTCATACTTCTTTTCTCAAGCCCTAACATACGTGAAATGAACTTTCCATTTTAAGTTTTAACCTACTATTTTTAGGGCTTCATATTCATCATCAAAACAATAATATTTAGACCTTTAAACATCAAAAGTTGAAAGCTAGTGACAATGGCTAACACCACCACCAATACCACCTTCTCCTCATTCCTTACTCTCAAGCCCGAATCCATTGTCGGACTTGCTCGTGTAGCCCTAACCACCACTACTCTCCCCACCACTTCACTCATCATACTTGCTACAATTTTCATATTTTTCATTCAATTTGGGTCAAATACCCAGAAGAAACGTTTATCGAAAAAGTTGACAGACGATAAGGAAGCTCCTCTCCCGCCGGGTCCTATACCGTGGCCTATCGTTGGAAGTCTTATTGAATTATGTCAAAACAAACCCGCTTTCCGTTGGATATTAGGGCTTATGAAAGAGATGAATGTGGATATCGCTTGTATTCGTCTAGGAAATGTTCATGTTATTCCTGTAAGCTCTCCTGAGATCGCCCGAGAGTTCTTGAAAAAACAAGATGCTACATTTGCTACTAGACCATTAACAATGGGTACTGAATATTCGAGTCGTGGGTATCTGTCTGTTGCTGTTGCCCCGTGGGGAGATCAATGGAAGAAAATGCGAAAATGTGTTGCGTCGGAAGTTATTAATCCTGCAAGGTTGAAATGGTTACTTGAAAAGAGAACTCAAGAAGCTAATAACCTAGTTTTTTACATACATAACCAATGCAAGAAATTAGGGTTATCATCATCATCTTTAGTTGAAGATCCTAAAGAGGACTCCACTAAAGGAGGTTTAGGTGGTGCAGTTATTGACCTAAGACTTGTTGTTAGACAATATAGTGGAAATGTTATTAGAAAGATGATGTTCAATAAGAGGTATTTTGGTGAAGGAACAAAAGATGGAAGCCCTACTTTTCAAGAAGAAGAACATGTGGATGCACTATTTAGGGTTTTATCTTACCTATATGCATTTTGTATATCAGATTATTTGCCATGGTTAAGATGGTTAGATTTAGATGGTCATGAAAAGATAATGAAGGAAGCAACTAAGATTGTTAACAAGTATCATGATCCAATAATTGATGAACGAATTCGACAGTGGAGATCGAAAGATGGATTTAGTAAAGAACCCGAAGATCTTCTTGATGTACTGATTTCCATGAAGGATAACAACGGGAATCCATCGTTGTCTATTGAAGAGATCAAAGCTCAAACTGCGGTAAGATTTCATTATAATTCATCTCCTTACTTTTGTTTAAATATATAATTTAATTGATTAGTTCATAACTAACAAACAAAAATGATTTATTTATCGCCCATGACCTTATGTTATATATGGCTAATAGGACAAAGGAAAACATTTCGCATATCTTAGGTGACAATTTTGTGTCTTGTTTTCTAGGAGATGGTCAAGTAGGCAGGTTGATTAACAAAACATACGTGAATAATGCAACTAGGGCATGCTTCACGTGGGTATCATGCAGTACCTCTATTGGCTGCATGCATTTGCACCCTAGCTTTAGTCATTAATTTCTATATAACCCTCAAAATGTACCAACTAGCTCTTTTGCCCCCAGTATATTTAACCATATTCTCTTTTAGCCCTTCCATCTTTTCTATTACCCTTTCTCCAATCATGGAATTAAAAGTGTCAAATCTGATTATGTGTATTAAAATTGCTCAATTAATATAAACATTTAATTTTAAAATGCTATGCATTCTTATTATGTATTCATTCAGGATATACCACCAATGTGTTGATGAAAATGATATATCAATATATATGAACATATATATAGATAATTGAGTTTGTAGTCTAACTACGAAAACTAATTTTGCAGGATTTAATCTATGCATCGGTGGATAATCCAGCAAATGCAGTAGAATGGGCCATGGCGGAAATGATCAATCAACCCGATCTCATCCGCAAAGCCGTTGAAGAAATAGACCGTGTCGTCGGAAAGGACCGTTTGGTAGAAGAATCTGATTTTCCAAAACTCAATTATGTCAAAGCTTGTGCTAGGGAAGCATTTAGGCTCCATCCAATTGCTCCCTTTAATCTTCCTCACGTGTCAAATGCTGATACTGTAGTGGCTGGTTATTTTATCCCCAAAGGTAGCCATGTACTACTGAGCCGAATCGGATTGGGCCGGAATCCAAAAGTTTGGGACGAACCATTGAAGTTTAAACCGGAACGCCACTTGAAAGATGGCTTGTCTGAAATTGAACTATCTGAGCCAGATCTTCGGTTCATATCGTTTAGTACTGGACGGCGTGGATGCATGGGTGTACCACTTGGCTCCGCTATGACCATTATGCTATTGGCCCGGCTTCTTCAAGGGTTTAACTGGACAGTCCCAAACGGTGAGAAGTGGATCGATGTTTCTGAGTCGTC
Organism: Eschscholzia californica; assembly: GCF_041429995.1. Taxonomy (NCBI): domain Eukaryota; kingdom Viridiplantae; phylum Streptophyta; class Magnoliopsida; order Ranunculales; family Papaveraceae; genus Eschscholzia; species Eschscholzia californica. Next base: position 35,735,409 of record NW_028238420.1, on the reverse strand, counting down.
TAATGATCTCTTTTTGGCTAAGCCATTATTTGCTCAAGCGGAGCCACGATTGGCCCCACACGTGTACCCAACATTTTAAATTTATTGATATTCGTTATTGCTCAAATACATATAGAATAAGAGACCATGAGGAGAATATTTGTTTGAGTGGCATTGTGAGTTTAAATCAGTTTGATGATAAATATATAAATTTGATCAACTCACATAAACGTTTATGTCCTTTCCAGATAATTACTTGAATTTCATGATTGATTACAACAAGTTGGATCATGTTGAAACAAATAGGGTACCTAGGCAGATTTTGAGTTTCAATGCTCTAGCCAGACTCCTTATTGTGGGACAATTCTGATACCGATGTGGTTTAAGATAGTACATCGTCCCAACTACTAATTATGCATGCTAACAAGTTTTCCTACGCCTGTAGGCATGGATGGGTCCAGGATTTTCATTTAGGGGGTGCGGATTTATATACCGAAATATTTTTTTTGCAAACACAATAATTAATAAAATACTTATATTCATTAATTATATTGATACATCAACGATTACAAACGCAATTGACCTCTGCGAGAGTTCACATTTTGAAATGTTCGCATAATCGACTCATTGTCAATTTCACTAAAAATTTCTTTTTCAATAAAGACTACTAAACTATCATTTAGTCACGCATCACTCATCATGTTCCTTAAGCGTGTTTTAACTAGCTTCATAGCTGATAAAGCTCCTTCAACAGAGGCAGTTGTAACCGGCAAAGTTAGTGCTAAAGTGATAAGCAAATAAACTAAATGATATGGTTTATCCCGCTTAGTTTCCACCAATGTTCTGGCAAGAGCTTCAATTCCATCTAAATTTGAGAAATCGTCATTGTGCCTCATATCGTAAATGTAATTATCAAGCTGAGAACTTAGTAGCATAGTGTCAAGACTACTGAAATCTGACGGATAAAATTCAGCAAGACGCATCAACTTACTTTTGTCGAAAAGAGCAAAATCTCTAGATAGTCTCAAACATGTCATACAACGGAGCAACTCGGTATTCTTCTCAGTGAAAGGAGCATTTAATTCTTGAAGTTGCATATCAATAACTTGAAAATCTCCACTTGATAGTGATACAAGTTTTGTAATTTGTTGTGCATTCCTTCTGCTTCTCCCTTATACTATGTACGAACCATTAAGATCAACAACTTCAAAATTATGTTTTTCACAAAAAGTACAAACATTCGTGACCAATGATGACCACTCATGGTTTCGTACATAGAGGAGAAGTGATTTTGGTGTGGTTTGAGATGAAGAAATGAGAGATATATATAGAGGTAGAAAATTGTGTAGTTGGATAGATGAATTGAAATTTATAGGGGTTTAGGGTAGATGAATTGAATTTTATAGGATTTATGGTAGATGATTTGAAGTTTATAGGGTAGATGAATTGGGGTTTGTAGGGGGTTTATGGTAGATGAATTGAAGTTTATAGAGTTTAAGGGTAGATAAATTGAAGTTTGTAGGGGTTTATGGTAGATGAATTGAAGTTTTAGAGTTTTGGGTAGTGGTGGCCAACGGGCCGTGCCGTGGCGGCACGACCCGTTTGACAGTTGTGGCTTGTTAGACACGCCACGGGCACGGCATACACGGCTTTGAGCCGTGTCGTGCCGTTCATTCCCAAACCACAAAGTCTGGGTACAGAAACGCCCCATGGCAACGGCCCAGCCGTTGCCGTGACGGTTCCGGCCGTTGCTGTGACGGGTCGTGGCTAATGGGCCAGTTGTTTCTAAACGTAACAAAATGAACCACTAAATAATTTTCAAGTCAAACGTTGTGATCTTTGTTTAAACTTTAGAATCTATGCTTATTTTTTATTACTTAATAATATTATTAACTATTGATTTTATTAATTAATAACTATTTTCAACAAAATAATAATAATGTTTTGTAAATTAAGTATCCGTTTTTAATGTGTTAGCGTGTCGTGGCGGGTTAGGAATGCCATAGGCCGTGGCGGGTCGTGTTTCTGTTCCTGACATACCGTGGTTGACGGGTCTGGGAGCTTAAAATCTCAGACCCGCCACGGTCCGCTTGACTCGTGATGAGTCGGCACGGCACGCGACGTTCCGTGTCGTGCCGTGTTGTCTTATAAGCGGGTCGTGTCGTGCCGTTTCCGGGCCGACACGATCCGTTGGCCACCACTAGTTTAGGGTAGATAAAGTGAAGTTTGTAGGGATTTAGGATATTTGAATTGATTTTATATAGGTTAGTAATTGAATTGATTGTATTATAAATAAATAAAAAATTAAATTGGGGGCAGCTGAGTTCAAGTACTTCAAAAATACATAAAGGCACCAGTACTTCAAAAATAAAATGCACGGTCACTTACATATACAAAAAGGCACAAGTACTTCAAAAATAAAATTTAAAATGCGGGTGCTGGGTTTCGAACTCATGCTCTTCATGTGAAGGTGATTTGAATCCCGGTACTTTAACCATTACCTCATAGTCTTCTTCATGTCATTCACACACATCGTTATATACATAACCATATATACCTACATGTATAAAATAAAATTATTACTACTACTACTATTTTATTTCGGGAGGATCGAGGGGGTACGGCCGCACCCCCTCGCACCCCCATGGATCCGCCCCTGCCTGTGGGGCACTCCTTATGGCTAGTTAATTTACCAATCAATTATACGCAGACAATAGGCTGAAGAGGAGGTGCGACCCTGCTAGCCCCCTCTTCCTAATGGCCTTTTAGGAACAAGGAAGCCTGAGGACAAGTATCTAAAAGAAATCCGATGATGGTAAATTACCTATATATAATGTGTCATATCTGAGTAAACTTAAGCAACAGTTCTTATATTTATTGTGACACTTTGGACAAAAATAAATAAATTCTAAGTTGGTTTGGATTTTATCCTACGGTTGAGCGGTTTTAATGAGATAGGTGAGTACATAACGTGACGGGTCGATATAGGCAGAGCCAAACATTGGCGCAGGCCCTGGATAAAAGATCAAATTAAGTCGACAAAAGATAAATTTTTATATTAAGAGCACACAATAAACTTTACGATCTTCATGTAGTATCATCCGATTTTTTAACTATTTCAACAAAAAAAATTGAATTTTTAACTCATTATATGTAAATTCATGTGCTATTAGGCCAACTCCAATGCAAAGGTTTGAATTTTAGGCTTGCTCCAACGGTCATGTGACCAGGCATCCCTTAATTAACTCTAATTAAACTCACGCGTTATTATCAAACTTTTACATATTAAATTTTTACATTAATAATTAAAACTTATACATTACTAATTAAACTTTTAAATTAATAATCCAACGATCTAAATCTACTCATTGGATCTCTTATTTCACAAGTGTTTAAATACGTATTTCGCACATACACAAGATCACACACATTTTTCACGCACTCATGAAAAACCCGCACACGTGTTTCCCACATGCACAATTTTAGATCTAAGTCCTGAATGCACTGGAGTTGATTTTTGAGCTTAAGCTGAGATCTTTAATTTTGGGTTGAAAAAATGGTTTTTTAGTTCTCACTCAGGCTTGCATTGGAGTTGCTCTTAGTATTATGTAAATGAGAAATTTGTACAATAGGTCAAACGGTTTATAATTGCAGAATCTTGTTTATATTTAGAAGGGTAATTTAGACATTGACCCCCAGTTATTTAGAGATATTAGGACTACACCCCCAAAACAAAATTATGTATGGCGTTGACCCCATTTTCGATTTTTCGTTAAATATCAGTTAAGTGGTTCACGTGCCAACTACATGCGTGACTTATGACAAAAATACCCTTCATAAAATATTTAGGTTATTTGGACATTGATCCCTAACTATTAACTGATATTAGGACTACACAATGGAAACTGAATTCCCGTTTGGTTCTCCCCGAAAACGACCTTCCTTTTTTGAACCCATTTCTAAAGAACTTGAAAAAAAAATTAGAAAAACGAAAAAGAATTTTTTTTCTAGTTTTAAAAGAAAAAAAAGGGTTTATAAAGGGCTCGGAAGAAAACACTATGTATGAATGGTATGAACTGCCTAAACAAGAATTCTTGAACGGCGAACAACCAGAGCCTATTACTCCCTACATCAAAATATTTCCATCAATGAAACATGTAAATCAATTAAGAAATAAAAAATACGCATGTCCGATGAAATGGTTGTTGTTATCTGCTCCAATAACGAATAATTGGGTTAATTGAATAACTAAATAAAATAGATAAACCTTTCTCTTCGTCTCAGGTCGATGGATCTCCTCAATTGGAAGATCTCCTATATGGCTAATACACATTCCAGTGGACCGAGCCTAATTCGAAGTTTCATATTTGACTCTTTGAGCAGAGCGATAGAGACTTCATTTAACTTTGGTTGATCTAGGCCGGAGGCAGACCTACGTCAAGGCAACTCTTCTTTGAAACACTTTGGTATTGTTTCTGGATCAGAATCAAAGTAATGAATTAGAGCACCCCAAAACAAATATATGTTTAGGGATGACTCTCATTCTTGTATTTTTATTTTTTTGTCAAATAACAATAAGTAGTTCGTATGCGATTTCGTATTCCTCTTATTTTTATAGGTTTCAGATATGATGGAAAATTCATTAGAATCTGATAGCATAAGAACGTAATATCTCAAATTGCATTATCTACATAAAGTGATTGGTCCATGAACTCGAAATTAGTCCGAGAACCCGATCCAAATAACCCAGAATATTAAGGAAAACAGGTTACCCGAAGTCCGAGACAGGTTTGACCCGTTTGGCTAGATATATTAGATAGGCTACCGACTTGAAACACATAAAAAAAGGCTTACTACAATACGATCTAGGTGTCCAATAAGTTTGGTTGATTAAATAGATTAGATAAGGTCTGCAGGTATATAATCGTTAATTCAAAGTCTAGTCTTTAGTTAGTTTTAGATTTGTTACTTATAATACAATCATGCATGTGGTTGGAACGCGACCCACTTTACTGATGTTTAACGGAAAAATCAAGAATGAGTGTCAACTACAGACAAATTTTCATTTTGTAGGTGTAGTACGAAAATTGCTAAATAACTGAAGGTCAATTTTTAAGCAAAATTAAATATAACGTGAAGGGTATTTTGTCATAAGCCACGCATGTGGTTGGCACGTGAACCACTTAACTGATACTAAACAGAAAAATAAAAAATGAGGGTCAAGCCATACATATTTCAGTTTAGGGATGTAGTCCTACTATCGCTAACTAGCTAGGGGTCAATGTCTAAATAACTCTATTCAGAAATTATTTTCTAAAATAAAATTATCAGTGGTGGAGCAGTAACTCCACTGTTGTCATCCTTGCATCTCATGATAAGGCAATTGATAGTTTGATATGTTTGTATTTGATTAATGTTGAATAGTTGAAAGCTAAAAGATAAGAAGTATATAATATGAATAATTGTTGGATCGTAAAGAAAATGACTAAAAAAAACAGATGCCCGATTTGATCGTGTGGCAATGAGGTGGACAGGTGAGCCTCATACCATATCACCAATGCATGTTCTTGACAAAATGATAACTTTGTTTTCCAGTTAGTATGTTGACTCGAGCTGCAGCTTGGGCCAGCTGATGAGACATGAAAATGTCCCATCTGAGTCTCTTAATTTAGACGAGTTAGTCTCTCTAGAGCAGTTACTCTCACGAATTACTCTCTTTTATGTTCAGGTACCTTTTTACAGAGTTACGCGTGAAAAACGGATAAAGTCGTAATAAAGACATACTTGAGGGGCATTTTGGTCATTTTAATGACAAGGGTATTCTGGTAAATATTAGTGCTCGTCTGAAAGTAGAGTTCAATACGAATCTATCGGCGAAAGCGGAAGTCGAATCGGAGTCCGGATAAGCAAGTTAGCTTAAGTCAAAGATTTGGAGCGAAAGAGGGTCGACCTAATCAACCGGATGACACGTGGCGGGAATCGGATGTGGTACGCGGAGCAATCTGGACGTGAGCGGGATTTTCTCGGGACTAAATTCAGGCGCACAAGGGAAACTGTGGCCTGCTGATCCAGTGCGCCGGATTCGGTTTATTACGATAGGCCCGTGCAGCCTGACGGTGGATGTTACTCCTAGACACGTGGCGTCATCTTTTGATCTTGTTTCATGCTGCTTCCCTAGTCCGTGATACACTCTATCTGGTTCTCTTGACAGCTAAACTTTTATCTAACAAAACCGTATCTCTCGCACTTAACAATAGAGAGAGAGAGATACGTGATTAGAGATGGGGAGAAGAGATTTTGAGTTATCTTCTGTAGATTAAAAGAGAATCAAAACTGATTATTTAGAGAGAGGGATTGAGGAGGTTTTCGGCTGGTTATATAAAGGAGAAGGAGAATAACAGAGAGGATCATCACGGTTTAAAGAAGAAAGTAGAGAGAGAGAGAGAACCGAGAGCTTATATTGTCGATTTTCTTGATTTTTGATTTTCTTTTTGTTTCCTCTACTTCTTAGTGAGAGAGAGATAGAGAAATTACAAAGAGATAGAGAGTTTACAGAGAAAGAAAGAGAAGGAGATTGTAGAGAGAGAGAGAGAACAGTAATAGATAGGTTCGGTTATGTTATTTCCTTCATCTTGTTTGTAAGTTTATCTTGCTTTGTTTTCTTTTTCTTGGTGAGAGAGAGAGAGAGATTACAGAGAGAGAGAGATTAGAGTAAGAGATATAGAGAGAAAACAGAAAGTTTAGAGAGAGAAAGAGAGTTAAGGAAGGTGAGAAAATAATTTTCTCAGAGAGGAAAATATTTCCGGGAAGACGAGAAAATCGTTTTCCCTAGAGGTGCGTTTGGCAGAATTCTCTGAAAATCAGAAGGAAATCACTTCCTTAGGCTCTGTTTGGTGGGAAAATCGCAGCAAAGTTAAGTTTCTTTCTTCTTTTTCTTATACTAATTCAAATATTTATCGTTTCTAGCATGAGTAGCTAAATCTTTTCTATCTAGGGTTTTAGATGAAGTCATAATAATTATTTTCTCGATAAATTTATTAAAGTTTTTACTATTTTAACGATAAAATCTTCCGGGTTTTTAGACCGTTCATGGACTAAAACCTGAGTTATATAAAGAACTCTCTAAATAGATCAAACTTAAATTGTCGTTAGAATTGTTAGAAAGACGGATTCGAAAACCCTAGGTTCCCTCTTTTTGAATACCGACTTATTTATTTTTGATTTTTATATTTTATTTTTATTTTACCACCATCAAACCAATTTTAAATCTCAATAGTTTTAAGGTTAGAATTTAGTTTAACTTAGTCTCTGAGGAACGAACCGGTCTTACCGGAACTATTACTTGACGCCCGTATACTTGCGGGTGGAGACCTTTTAGGGTAACCTTTTAGGCCCATCAAGTTTTTGGCGCCGCTGCCGGGGACTTGGTTTAAATTTAATCTAATTTTATTTCTATTTTTGGTAAGTTTTTATTTTTGGACACTTTTACTTGCTTTTCCGTTTTTGGTGTAGAAAAAAAACACTAAGGAGCAAAGGAGAAGGCGCAACAAGGAGAGGAGCTCAAAAAGAAGAATTTACATTTTTTGGTATTTTTATTTTCTTATTTTATTTTTTGGTGAGAGAGAGACTTTTAGACTTTCTAGTTTTTTTTTTTTTTTTTTTTTTTTTTTTTTTTTTTTTTAAGTTTTGACCCTAAATTGGAGGGCTTAATTAAATTGTAACCGAAAACCAAAACGAAGCCTCGGGTTGGAACACTCGCGGGTCATCTACAAAGGTCATCGCCCGTCTTGAACGGGAGGTAAATTTCTTGAACACCCACGAATCTCCTGTCAGTGGGTATTTGTGTGAATTCGTGTGCCTAATTGCTTTGATCGAACTGTTAGTGTAATCATTCTAGTAAGGACACTAACCCAGTTACAAGATAAGAAACGGATTTCATCACCGTTCTCTTGCCCACATAGGTAACAACATTCACGAACCCAAACCTCACTTAAAAAGCTAAAATATTATTTAGACATCAGCCCCTAAGGTATCGAACTCATAGGACCCTTCAAAAACAACTCGGGAAATTGACTTTTATCTAGGCATTCTCAGAGGAAAATTTGTAAACAATTCTTGTCAAAAAGGCCGCCTCGAGAAGAGGAAACGTTTGTCGAAGGAAGACGGCTGTCACAACGTTCATCGTTGGTTGTCTTCCTGGAGAATTGTTTACCGACTACTCTGATCGAGTAACCTTTATAACAGTCAAAGTGCAAGTGTTGTGGCGAAGTAGGAGCTGTCTAGCTTTTTAGGTGAATCTGACAAATCCACTCATTGCTAGATTTTGTCTAGGTTGCTTGGTGGAGTCAGCCTGATTGTGTTTGCTTTCCTATAGGATCTTCGTAGGGCTTCCTCGGTTTTCGGTCTCCGAAAAAAAAAAAAAAAAGTTTTGAGACTATCCTTGTTCATTGGGCTCTAGTTTATGCCCAATAGATATCGTGATAAGAGAGGTCGTTTCATCAGTAGAGAAACACATTTAAGTAATCTTTTAGCAAATCTCTCTTTGAGTGACACTATGGGTGAAAATCTAAACCAAGCCAGGGATGGAAATCAACCTATGACACTCAGGGATTACATGAATCCCACTAGAACGTGTCAACCGTCATGCATACAGTTACCCCAATGCACGACTCAATTCGAGTTGAAACCGAGCATTATTCAAATGCTCCCTGTTTTCCGTGGGGTTGAGAACGAGAATCCCTAGTACCATGTTAGGGATTTCGAAGAAATCTGTGGGACTATGAATTTCCCCAATATGCCTGACGAATCGAGAAGACTAAGAAACAACTGTTAAAAGATCTGATGATGAACAAGAGTTGAGATTCCAAGATATTTGACATTCCAGAAGATTGAATTTCATGTATTTAGACTACTAAGAAACTCAAATTTACACTATAAAAATGAGTTAGGTCCTAGAGTTTTGTTCATTCAGTTAAGCTTGACCAATGTTGTAATAAATCGAACCACAATTGTAGGAATCAATACAATAGTAGTTCATGGCCTTCTGCGTGAGTGTAGGTCGTGATTATCCAATCGAACCACGTTAAGTTATTGTGTCCCTATTTCAACTTTGTCTCTCTGATTATCACATACTCAGTGAATTTAATAGGCTGCGACTTCCAAACAACAAAAACTTGCCATTACCAAGTGCTCCATTTTAGGTTTTGAACACAACCCCAAGGGAATATATGGTTGTGTTGGACCAGTGGCGTGTTTGAAGGGGTGCGCACCGGGTCCCCTCAAACCACCCAATTTTGTGAGGTTGATAGGGGCCCTTATATATGGAACAGGTATTATAATTTGGCAGTCAATGATCCTCCCAAAAGTAACGCAGCTTAGTTGGTTAACATCTTGTGTAATAACCTTGAGGTCTCATGTTCAAAACCCCTGGTTAGTAATTTTTATTCATTTTATCAACTCATTATTACCTTGAAGTATTTTTTTGTCAAGGAATTACCTTGAAGTATTACTAACAACAACTACTATTAGTTAAGGTAATCAATTAGTTTTAGTTATACTTAAAAGACTAGTTATAAATGAAATACTTTATTTTTTTTTGAACTATCCTTACATTAATTAATATAAACGTTATTACAATATTTATCAACTAAAATACAAGGAATATTACACCACTTTTTTTACTTCTATTCTTCTTTCTCGCCCATTTAGCTAGCTTGCCTGCATTCGAGTTGAGCTTTCTTCTAGTGTAATTGAATTGAACTCCATCAAAATTTCTTCTGATTTCTCGAATTTTCCTGATATGAATCAAGGATTGCCAGTGAACTGTATGCTTTCTATTCCGGATGTGCTTGATGAGATTCATGTTGTCGCTTTCTATTATTATTGATTTGTGATTCTGTTCTTTAGCCCATTCCATGCCATATAAAATGGCCATTGCTTCACATTCCTCACTGTTTCTTGCCCTCGAGGTTTTCACTTGAGCTTCGATAAATTTCGAGTCTGCATTATGAGCTATTAAACTGATTCCCGTATTGGATGTTACATTCACAAAAGATGCATCAACGTTAATCTTAATGAAATGTTCGGTAGGAGGTTGCCACTTATCAGTGGGTTTATGATTGATTTTCACAGGTTTTTTCTTGATTTTTGGGAATGCTTTGATCATTCTGACGATCGTATTAAGATCGTTTATCTCGTGTTGGAAACAGTGATCACATCTTACTTTCCATAATATCAAAAGAATACTTGCAAAGTGGATATCATCACTGGTGTCACAATAGTGGGGATTACCTTCCCAGGAAAAGATCCAATCTGAGATGGATGTTATGTTCTCAGAGATAATATTAAAGTTAAACCATACATTTTTTGCCAGTGCACAGTGTAAAAGTGCATGTTCAATTGTTTCGACGTTCATACAGTTTGGGCAAATGGTGTTATTGTCAATGTATTTCCCTATTCTCTCTCTTACTGGGAGAGCTTTATTATAGATTTTCTAGATAAATATTTTAATACGCGGAACAGTCAGAAGAAACCAGATGAACTTCCAGTTCCGATGGTTAGGGTTTTGAGTGATATTATTGGTGCTAAGATGATGATACATGGATATTACCGTGAAGTTACTTGATTCAGTTAACTTCCATTTGAGTTGATCATGCCCTTCTCTAATCACCTGTATAGCTTTGATAAGGTTTTGGGTCGTGGTGTCAAAGTTTACATTGAGAGCATCATTACTCCAGGAGTTATTCGTAATAAGTTGGGCCACCTTATTCAGATTAGAGTTATTCGTGTTCGGCACTGGTCCATTGATTTCGGGGATTCAATTATCTTCTCAAATGTTAATAACCTTGCCCAACTGAACTTCCCATGTGGTTAATTCCTCGATAAGATTGTAATGCTTTCTTATAGTTTTCCAACTCCAAGAGTGATGCGGTTTAGCCGGACCCGGTTTAATAGTGTGGGGGAAGTATTTAGCTTTGAGAAGTTTTACCCAAAAAGCTTCAGGTTCTGTTTTGAGTCTCCATGCCATTTTAGAGAGCATGGCAGTGTTGTCAAGTTCCGGCAAGTGGATTCCGAGTCCTCCTTGATTCTTAGGAAGACAGATATAAGACCATGCTTTGGTGCATATACCCTTCGACTTACCCCACCAGAAAGTCCGTTGAACGGACTGATGTGACACTAAAATGTCACATTTGGAGAGCCTAACTTAGACTAATTATTCCTTTTCGAGTGTTATCAATAATATTTTATGTGTTTTTCATGTTAGGTACCTATTTTGGATTTAGACATGAAAATCGGAATAAAGGGAACGAATTGTCACTATCATTTCATGTGCCCAAAATGAGAGAAAAAGATTTCAAGCAAATGAAATGTCAAGTGGAGTCGATGACGAGTCTGACGGTAAAAACGGAAGTTCAATCGGAGTTCGAACGGGGAAGTTATGAAAGAAAGAAGCCAATGTCTTTTCTTGAAGGCACTCCCCTTGGTTCTAAATGTAGAGACAAGATGGAGGCACCTCTTGATTTCTAAATCAAGCCCAAAGCCCACAAAAACCAAAGAAGAAGAAAAGAGTAGAAAATATATGGGCACCCTTCTTTATGGTCCAAGTCAAAATAGTCAAGAGTCAAAGTCAAGATGGACCTAGGGTTTGAGTAGTAAAAGAAGTAGGCTACTATATTTCATCTTCTTCAAGCACCAAGCAAAGGAGAGAAAAGAGGAGGCTAGGGTTTTGGGTGTTCTTGAGCTCCAAGCTTCTAGGGTTTGAGTGGAAGAGAGAAGAAGGAGGTAGGAGTAGCCGGCCTTAGCTTGGCCAGCCAAGCAAGGCCGGCACTACAAGAGCTCGGGCAGCCATGGAAGGATAGGCATGGGACAGCACACAACAACAGCCCGAGCTGCATCCTAGAAGGTGGAGCACGGGACGCGTCCACGGAGCAGCAGCAGCCGCGACCTGCAACAGCTACCGGAGCGACCTGCAACAGCGACCGGAGCAAGGACGCGTCCACGGGAAGCTTCACACAGCTCAGGACGCGTCTGTAGATGCATCCTGCAGCTCGGACCGGCCTTGGGGACGCGACTTCTAGCAGCTCAAGGCCGGACAGCACCTCATTTAGCCGGAAACTCCATTTTTTGGCCGAATTGGCCGGACTTTTATGAGTTCTCCGGCAACCTTCTTGATCCGAAACTTTAGGGCTTTTACTTCCCATGTCATGGTCTTGCTTCCCATATGGTTTGATTTCATTTTGGACAAGAAATTTCTAGAGGGAGAAAGCTAGGGTTAGCTTTAATGGAGGTTGTGTTCTAAGTGGAGAAGATGATGGTGGTCGCTATGGGGAACCCAGAAAATTGCTAAGGGGAGATCAGCTGCAACTAAAAACTCATATTTTCCGACGATCTTAGCCTCGAACCACATCGAAAAAGGGGGATTCTCTCATCATTTTCTTTCCATTTCTTATTCAATCACCATGTTTAGCTAACTTTAGTGTGTCGATTATATGAGATGAAATGTGATGAATTCGTGATTATGTTTAATATGATTTGATGTTTTGATTATGAATTGATGTTCATTTAATTCGATTATCGTTTTGATCGTATTTTCATGTGTCTTGTCAAGCACTTCGCATAGTTAATAAACGAAACGAAGTATTCGATATCGATCGTAGTCTAAGTCATATTTTCATGTGTCTTGTCATGCACTTCACATAGTTAGGCGACTAGACAACACTTTCGTTGACTCAGGATTAACCGATTATGACATTTGTTTGACTAAGTATGATCTCCGGATATACGTAATGCTTATAGACATCACCTTAGGAGTCGAACATCGGTTATACTTTGAACATTAGAGCGGACCATACATAGTTGTAGGTTTATCATTTTGGATTCCCGGGCTTCGACACCTCTCTCACTTATTTATCTCCCGACTCTTGTTGCCTCCCGACTCTTGCTCCTCCGACACTTCTCTCGAATCTCTCTCGCCCATTTTACTTTGATTGTTTAGTGTAGTTTTGCTTGTTTTCTTCTTTATTGCTTATTAATCAAAAACCTCCCACTTTTATCTTGTTTCTTTTCTTTTTAGTCTAAGTTAGCTAGTGATACCTAGGACGGCGAACGAGACTCCTTCGTTATCTGAACTACCTTCCTATCCTTGGATCGATCCCGGCTTTGCCGGATTACTACTTGATACCTCCGCTTGGGTGTGCAACCTTTTTAGGTGCATCACGGACTTAATGCATTTGCTAATACCTTTGGGGATAGCAAAGCACTGCATCTGATATCGGGGTACGGCTGCAGCGATGGTCGCTATGACCACTGTGCGACCTGCTTGGGAAAGAAAATAGTGATTCCATTTGTTGAGCTTGTTGTTGATTTGTTCCAGGATATCATTGAAAACTTTAGTCTTTTGGGCTCCGATAAAGAGTTGGGCGCCCAGGTCTTTTTCTGAAGTAGAAGCGTATTTGACTTTGAGAGTCCGCATAATGAGGTGCTTGAACTTCGAGTGTGAATTCTTGGAATAGAAGATGTTAGATTTGGTGTAGTTACTCATTTGTCCTGAGGTCTCGCAGAATTCTTGAAGGATCTTCTTGAGATTGAGGATGTTATCGATGGTGTTTTTACCGAAAATGATGCAATCATCCGCGAAAAGGAGATGGGAAATTTCCAGATCCGAGTTGTTAGTAGGAAAGCCTAAGAATCTCTTTTGACCATTATTAATTAGACATTAACTTGCGACTAAGGCCTTCCATGGCTAGGGTGAAAAGGAAAGAGGAAAGCGGGTCGCCTTGTCTTAAGCCCCTGGACGGATAGAACTTATTACCTGGACGACCATTTACTAGCACTGACATAGAGGAGGTAGAGATACAAGTGTAAATCATCTTAATCCAGTGCTCATCATAACCCAAGTTTCTCATAATGTCCCAACAGAAATTTCCATTCAATTCTGTCAAAATCTTTGGACATGTCTAACTTGAGCCCAAAATAACCGGCTTCTCCTTTCATTTTCTTGTAAGAGTGAATAATCTCTTGCCCTGTGATGATATTGTCAGTAATCTGTCTTCTTGAGACATAGGTCGCTTGGAAGGGAGTGATGATTGGGTTTAAGGTGTTTTTAAGTGGTGGCCAATATACGGACAATCAAATATCCTATGTGGACAACAATTTTTGGGTCGGGCAAGTCACCTGTGTCCAACTTGCATTTACTAGAGGGACAAAACTATTAGGGTTAAAATGTTAAAATAATAAATTTTTTGAGGATCATAGACAAATATAATACTTTAGATTAAAAGAAGAAACTAATTTTGCCATTCTTCTTCTTCGTCCTCCCTAAAGTCCTAAGAAGCACCTTGATGTTGAGCTACTCTTGATGAAGATGAAACTCTATCTAATTATCTCTCTCTCTCTAAGTATTTTTAAAAATCTAAGCAAAAGAGATAAAATAGAACCAGATACAAACCCTAAGAAGTAAAAAGACAAACTTGCAATACTAGGTCAGTGATGAAAGTCCCAAATGAAGATTCTGTCCGCTTCTCCTTCTCATTCATTACTGATGATGAAGAAGGTTTTAATTGTTGATTTTGGTGGTAAGGTTTTAATTGTTGATTTTGGTGGTCTTTTATTGCTTTCTATTAAGGACTTTAGTACTCAATGATGGGCAAATACTACAGCACTTCATTTCATCTAGGTATTTGATTAATAGAACTTTAGAGTTCATATAAGTTATCTGCCAACAGTAAAAAGAAGTAATTAAAGAGCTACTAAGAACTTAATAGAGGACAGTAATGGTATGGAATTACATATTCGCACTGAAAAATCTCGCTCATATGATCTTCCAGCTCTAATAATATCTTCTTCCTCTGATTTCTTTTCTACCATCTTGCCTCCGTCTCTGAATCAACAAACAGACCCACTGGCTATGGTGGAAATTTCTTTTATGTTACTCGTTTTCCTTCTCTTGTAAACAAATCCATGGTTATTAGAAATCTCATTGACCTTCCTCCCATGATCTTACTAGTTCTTCTCCTGCCATGCCGTTTGGTGTTCCACCATTGAAGAAGAAGAAGTCGAAGGTCTTTCTTAGGGTTTGTGGCAGAAAAAATGGGACTTAAAAGTAAAAATTCAAATTCTTGGAGGGCGTGAGTCAAATATATTAGAGTGATGTCCCTCTAAAAATTGTTGTCCATCTAATTTTTTCGTTTGTCCACGTAAATTTGTTGTCCACATAAAATATTTGATTGTCCATATATTGCCCACCTTTTAAGTTTGTCGGCCAGCGACTTTGTAATGATTTTGTAGGTGGTATTTAAAAGGCTGATAGGACGAAAATCTGCTGGGGTTTGAGGGATTGGAGTTTTGGGGATTAAGCAAATGTGGGTATGATTAATGTCAGGGGGGAGATTCGTTGTTGTAAAGAAATTTTGAACCAGGTCGTGGATGTCCGCGTTGATCGTATCCCAATTCGATTGGAAGAAACCGTACATTTATATGTAAAAACCGTCTGGGGATTAGGCCCAGACGGATACCCTCCTTATTTTTTATTTTTTTGTAGGTGTGTGGTTCATTGTACGGTTTTTACATATAAATGTTCAGGAGAAAAAAATACACAACTTGAATTCATCATGATAAAAAAAAATGTATATACCTTAGTTCATTTGTGATATTTACTAAATGTATTATGTGTAAAAAAAAAAATTACGTTCTAATATTATCAGAAAAAGAGCCCAATTTTTCTCGCACCGGGCTCCCAAGTTCTCGGTCACGCCACTGTGTTTGGACTAATAGTTTAAGGACGAACTCCTCTGGTTCTATAGGCCCAAAAGATAATTCTACTTTAAATGGTCCTTCCAATCTTTGTCTCCCACCTCCTTGGCTACTTTTCCTTTCACTCCCTGTTTGATCACAATAAAAGGAAGAACAAATAACTTTTTTTTTTTGAGAAAATGATTCTTGCAAAATATTTTCATATTTATGTTGTTAGGTTTGCAATTAAATATTTGTAGTTCTATCAATTTTCTATTTTTCAGGGTTTCATTTGTTAAAATATTTTCATAATGAATTTATATCATAATTAAAGTATTTCTTGTTTGCTCGTCTTTTCATACGCTTCTCCAAAATGAAACATCAATATTTTATACAACTATGTTGCTGGACTTGCAATTTTTTTTTGTTGAGAACTGGATTTGCAATTTGGTAATTCTAAAAATCACCACAACAAAATCTAAATAAAATATTAATCTAGTAAAGTTAAAATACTAAAAAAAATGATTATTTGGGGACATCTTAATAAGTCTCTTGGGTATAGAAACTCAGTCGATCAAGATTGACTTAGCGGGCATATTTATTTTTAGCTACAATTTATTTAATTAAACTCTGCTCCCTAATTTTCATCTTCTCATCACTTTCACAACCCCAATTTTCAACCACCACCATTCCGACCATCACTAATCTCACCTCTCTTCTTCTTCTCTTTCGTTATCTCTATCTCTCAAGCTCGTTTCTCTATCTCCTGCCATTCTCTATCTCAATATATGCTCCTCTCTCTCATCGTTACTCACTTCTCTCAGTATTTCTGTCACTATGAGATAGTAAGAGACAAAAACATTTTCCTTCGACGGAATTATGAAATAGAAAGAAACAGTGAGAGAGGCTGAGAGAGAATGGAACGGTAAAAGAGGGAGAGAGAAAGAAAGGGAGAGAGAGTAAACAAGAGATATAGAGAGAGAATCAACAAGAGAGAAAGAAAGATAACATAGAAGCTGAGAAGGAGAGGAAGAGGATGAGAGAAGGAGATGAAAATTAGGCGGCAAAAATAAAAAATATAAAAAAAATCAATGTTCAGACTCAAAATGAATATGCCGCCCCTTCAACTTTAATGTGAAATAGGTCCAAGTTAGGTTGCACACCAAAGAGTCCCTCATTATCAGATGACTCAATATATTTTGAAAAATGCAAGATATATAACAGAATTTATACATCAAAACGAATAATTTTTACTGATGCAAAAGTACAATATCACCCCAATCTTCTTGGATATTCCTACAGTAAGTGTACAGACGTGACAGAGTTGTGCCGCTGGTTTACAGTCTGTGTTATATCCACAAAAACTAACAACTAAAATCATTCGGACCAGTCCGTGCAATCGAAGTCTGTATGTTCACTTCAGTCAAAATACGAGGGACCCAGAGTGTGGTGGGTAGCCCAAGTTGTAACTCACTTCAGTCCCTACAGCCACTCAAATTGGGTTGGCATAATAGCTGCAGGATATCAAATTCCAGGAATTCAGAACACTTGAAGGATCTTATCTTCACTAGTGCTCATTTTCTAGGATCTACTTAAAGAAACTCAATTCCTATATAGAGTTTAAATTTTCTTTTGCAGTAAAGAGATGTAACAGTTTTATCTATATCAGAGCATTAGTATAGAACACTGAAAATCAATACAAAAGACTTTATATTCACACACTTGCAATTCAACCCACAAGAAAACCATTGAAACACAGAAAGCCCCAAGACTCGAGTTCAATACAGAGTGGTCGGTACACTTAGAGCTCCACTTTTTATGATAACTTTTGTCTTTCATTTGGCCGGATAGACCACCTGCAACTTCGACATGGATGCCAACAAATTCTAAGATGTTCTTCATGCCATGCCACAATAGAGCATGAAGGACTCTTCTCAAACCCAATTTGCTTGTAACTATAAATTCAACTTCCGCATACAGAAAATTAAAAATAATTTCCTTTCGAGATTGAAGATATAAAGCAATAGAATCAGATGAGAAGGTTTCATACTTGGCATGGAGGATTCTGTTGTCCATTTTTTTGTGCTTCATCTGGAAACCATGTGGGATTAGCCCTACTTGAGGCTATAGTCGAGGATAAATTATCAGAGATCTTAGCTAAAGAACGATACTGCAACTTGACACTCTCTGCATTGTCCAATGTCTTTACTACGTACCTGTAATAACAAAATCAAATAGGATTATCTCCTGTATTTCGTTAACAACAAAAAAAAAAACTGAGTTATTTCTCAGTGGTGACCCGGGTTCGGCATTCACTATCGGAGCTCATCCTTATGAAAAAACTAGGTGTTTCTCATGAGAGGGACTAGTAACCTTGAAGTCATATATGGTCGAAACCAAACAAATATGCCAAAGCAGGATTAATCCACCACCTGTTTCTCCGATATCTTTGCCAGTTTTAACTGATTAAGCTGGCAGACTTAAAATAGTGATTCAAAACAAACTAACCATCCATTCAAGCACTGAGTCGTTACAACAGCCTCACGTCCAACAAAGCGTATAGGAGTCCTCTTGTTTCCCTACATTTGAATTGCTTTAGGCTACTGTTTTTCAAAATGAACAATTAGAAACTAAATAGAAAAATCTACAAATTGATTTTCCAGTGAAGTACCTTGATAATAACCCGATCATTGACAACAAACGGAAACTGAACACCCTTACCCCTTGTATTACCATCCATGGAAAACGGGTCAAAGTTACTACAGTCATTCTGCATAAAGCAAGAAATAGACGAATATGTTGAGAAGCCATACAAGACAATATACCAGAAAGTATTTTGGATTATGCAGCACGGAAAGAAAGACTATGGAAAAGACAAACCTGTTCATATCTTTCTCTTCTTCGTTTTGATCGTTGAGATTGTAATTCTTCTTCCCGACGAAATGCCTGAATTGCAGAACGAAGTGCTATATGAAAACCACATGGACATACACATAATTAGTAGATTGTTGCTATAAGGGTGACCCATGAAAACTATATATTGTAGAGAATAAACCAATACAGTAAGAAATACGCATATATAAATTTCCAAACACAAACGATAAATAAATTTTGAATTGTCATGAAACGATTACGAGTTTCTGACATATATGAGATACGTTCCTAAAATATTCAGAGGTTACTAACCGTAGGCAAATCTGATTCAAACCATTAACGGAACCAGTATTTACAACATATATCAATGTAAACCATATCTGAACAGCATAATAGTTTAAGAAGGTTAGTGAGCATGAAGTATGTAAATACAATATTACAGCAGAAACACTATGGTATTGCTTACTTACAAAGATTTGGTGCCACAGAATCTTCTGAAACTGGTTGTGAACAAGTATAGCAAGCTTTCTGCAATTTAGAAGGTGGGTAGTATTAAGCATCAAGAGAAAAGTCTAATTATACACATTAAAAAGGATCCCTCCGATATTCTTTGAGTGATAACCATAACAAAAGAAATGACTGGGTTAAGAACTCACTATTCTCAAAACATGTTGAATTCCACCAGTTCCGAATGAATGCCCGCATTGCAGTATCATGGCATCATCCATCAGACTTCCTCTATATAACCACAATAGAGGCAAACAATCAGTTATAAGCATTTAACGGTGAAACAGCTAATTGTAGTTGAAAATGTCATCCAGGTAACAAAAAACTGCTCCAAGTTAATGAATTGTGTCTCTTAGAGTATCGGGCTATCGGCCACTTGGTCAGCTCTTAAAGCATCTCCAATGGAGAACTCAAAAAACACTCTAATTGTCCTATTTGTCAAGTTTCAATTGAGGTTTTACTTCCTTGATGACACTACTGAGATCCCCTATACAAAAGACATCTCCAGTGCAACACTCTAAAAATCTAAAAATTACTCGCATGTCATTTCCAGATGAGTAGTTTTTTTTTTGTTTAATATTGAGTGGACAATTGAGGTCCTCAAGAGGAATCTCAAACATTGAGTTTCTTCTCGAGACATCTTAGAAATAAATGTTGCCACATCATCTTAAGAACCAAATTGAGTTTTGCATTGGAGAGAGTTTTCTTTTTTTAGAGTTTTCAAAGTGGTCTTGCATTGGAGATGCTCTTATGGAGGAGCTTGTGTCCTTCGTATTCTTCATTATGAACTAACATTACCAATTGCCCTAAATTCATTTTAAAATCTAAATCCAAGAGATTGCTCGTGAGTCTACACCCGCACATTGAAGTAGTGAATTTCAGTCTAATCATTGAGAAGAACTCCACAAATAAGACTAAACAGAAGATACTCAATCATAAAGAGACCTCAAATGAAACTAGTGAATGTGCAAGCAAACTTACGTAATAGGGTCTGAGAAAATAACTCTTAGAGACTCCCCGGATTCCTTTGCAAAAGACACGTCTTTTCTGCTACTAAACCCGGAACTATTCTCTCCTCCTATCACCTTATGCACCACACCAACTCCCTCCGATCCTTGTAGTAACTGCGAATAGAATGAATCTGGTTCCGCAATTGTAACGGAATTCTCATTAGAAGTGATCCTTCCCTGTTGATGTTGTTGTTCACTTGAACTCCCATTAATTTTTGCATTGTGAACAACATTGCAATCTTTCACCATTACTCCTCTACCTAATTGGAACATTACCAACTTCTTAATCACAATAGAACCAAAAAAAATAATAATAAAACTTGCTAAGAAAAACTAGAATTTCAACATAAAAAAGAAGAACTGCATTTCTACTTGATCCAAATATAAACATAATAACATTAATAAGCATCATCAATATCAAAACCTTAGAAAAATTCGAAAGCTTCTTACCAAAAGAAGAATGTTGCTTCTGTAAATCCCCTTTCTCGTTGAAATTCTTCTCCAAACTACTATTTATGCTACTACTGCTATTATTATTATTCTTATTACTATTACCCTCTTGAACAATAACCAAACCCTCAACTTCCCCATCTCCATCATCATCGTCTTCATCATCTTCATCTTCATCATCATCATCATCATCACCTTCTGTTCCATCTCCAGTTAGTGTTCCTGTACTTCCATCATGACCATTCCAGTTACAATTCCCCTGACGATCATCTTGATGTCTAACCGGTGAATTTTCATAAATATTCCGGCGGAAATCAGTATTTTGAGGTCGAAAGAACTGTTGTTCTCGTTCAATAGAACAATCTTTTGCTTCAACAACAAAACCAGTTAATTCTCTAGGTTTAGTAATCCTTCCAGCAGGATCTTCAACTCCCCTTTGAATTCCTTCTTGAACTGACCCACAATTAAATTGCAAACTCACATCTTGAAATAACATTTGAGAATTCAATCCTGTGTTTTCCATTCTTTGAACTGGAAGTGGATTCATCGACTCAGACTTTTCACATACCATTAATGAAATTTGAGAACCCCAAATTCACCCCCAAAATCGATTTAGAGCTCAGGTGATAAGAACATTGTGAAATTGCAGAGGGAATGAGAAACTTGTTATAATGAATTTCAAGATGGATTTGTTGAATGTGGGAGGTATTTCGGAAAGAAATTAGGGCAAAGAAAAGGTAACTTTTTCTTTTCTGATAGATATTCAACTTTTTTAAGTTGTGGCCCGTTGGTTCATTAAAAACTCTATTGATGGACTCTCCTTACGTTTTCAATCGTGCCGCTGCTGTTCGGTGGAATTCAAAGTTTTTTTTTTTTTTTTTATGAAGTAAAATACCATTAAAGGAAAACGACTCAAACAAAATTAAATAACAGCGGAAATAAAAGTGGAAACAACATTCCAAATTTTCTTTTGACAATATTTACGACCCCAATTTAGCGATAGCATCCGCCTGCGAATTGCATTCTCTAGGAACGTGAGAGAAGATGAATCCTGTGAATTTGTCTTTGATATCTATAATCTGTTGTATGACTCTTTTTATTACCAGTGAATCCCTACACTATTGCCGTTGAGGAAGAGGATTATAGCATGATTGTCGTTTTCTAAATGAACATGAGAGATTTGCAGTTGGATAGTCCATAAAAGACTGGATAGAATGACTATACTTTCGCATTCTTCCGCGTGCTGACCTCGCACTGAATCAGCTGCAGATATGATGTAGTTTGCATCTGCATCTCGGATAATACAACCAATACCAGCTGGTTCATTGATGTTAGTAAAAGAGGCGTCGACGTTGATCTTCAAATATGGTGTCGATGGAGGTCTCCATGTTTGATCCTTAGTTTTTTCCCTGCATATATTATTAATAACTGACTCATTCTTCAGTGGAGTAGTCGAGGTGTTGTTTATTCTCTCTATCATTTGTAAAGGATTTTGCTTATTCGTCGAAAAGCAATTTTCACATCTCGCTTTCCAAATAAACCAAAGAATTTTGACATATAGGTTGGTGAAATTCAAGTTGATAAATTATTTTGGGTAGGGTTCCCACAAAATGTATTAGGTCAGTGATTTGAGAAAATAAAGAAATTATTCGGGGTACAAAATTTTTGGCACAAGTAAAAAAATAATTAAATTTTTTGTTTACTCCAAATACTTTTTTTTAGAATCGTAAAGAAAAATCTCCGGCGAATAAATTCTCTAGGGAATCTATATTTTCTGTACATTCTCGGGGACATATTTTTTTTAGTCCTAAAATTAACTTGATCGAATATTGCTACCAAATCTTCATCTTCTCTTCCGTAATAATAATCATATAAATTGTTTTAGTCTGGTTATCTGATTACACACTCGAGAGATATGTACTACACAAGTAGAGTACTGATCTAATGTTGCATATACATCCTTTATTTGTTTTCTTTTACTTTTAGAGAGAGAGTCTTGGCGTCATGGCGTGTATGGATGAGATTCTACAGTCTAACACCACAAGAAACAAAAGGGAAGATTGATGAAAGGAAAACGAAACCCCATGAATGCAACAACTCGGTTTACATGTTGGAATCAATCTTCATCTGAGTTTTTATGATTTTGTTGTTTGAGTTTCTGTTCTCTTTCTCTCTCTATAAAAAAAATCTCTACATCAGTTGAATATCACTTATGAATCATAAAGTAAGGAAATTGCACGATCTCGATTAAAATATAAATGAGAATCAATCAGGATATACTCACCAAATTTGATGAGAGAAAAGAATGAAACAACATATATCCACCAAAATAGCACAAAAAGAAGAACGGCATAAGTCTGTCCAAGACTCTGACTACTACTCTCAATGGTAACAAGAGCAAACAATGAAATTGTCAAATTGATTAACAATGCCCCATTGAATAATGCACCAAGAGATCCAACCAAAGCACAACCGATCTGTCATCAAATACACAACAAAATTGTAACCTAACATAATTATTCAACAAAACCCTAATTAATTAAAGAAATAATAGTAGTCTTGTTTTATGTTTTCGCATTTTATTTTTGCAAAATGTCTGTGTGTTTTGTATTTCTATTATTCACACAGCTCATACTGAAAAACGATAGATAGGGAGAGACATAAAAGGGGGGAGAAGATGAAGATTATGGGGCAATGTTTGATCAAATCGATTTTTGGATTAAAAAGAAAAATATACCCTCTAAAACAATATTTGTCTACTAAGTCTTTTTTACGCGGAAATTTTTCTTTATTCCCGAAAGCCGCGGCCTTCCATAAATCAAACAAACATTCGTCCATACAAAGAAGACAAAGGACTAAAATTCCTCATACGCAAGATTATTGGGGGCCAAATTAGAATTTCAGTCACAATAAGCAACAGAGACCCGTCTATCTCTCATCAGTACACGTGGATGGATAATCTCACTGCTTAGACTCCACGGGGGGGGGGGGGGGGGGGTCAAGAGAGTCGTCCGATAATAGGGTTACCATGACTTTCGAATCTCCTTCAATTTGTACCTCATATAAATCAGCATTCATCACCATTTCCAACCCTACCCTAAAGGCTTTCATCTCGTTGTGGAGAGCCGAAATGGGGGTAAATCTTTCCGATCTTAATTCGATCACTTCTCCATTACTATTGCGCATAACTGCTGGCGAGGATGCTCCCTCTTGACAAAACGCACCATCAACATTTATCTTGAAACAACCTTGTGATGGTGGTCTCCAATGGTTTACCTGTAGATTAACAACAGATTGAGCAGACAGTAAGAGGTTAGGGGTTCGTTTAAGCTCCGTTTTCGTCAGCCAACAGATTGAACAACAGATTGAGCAGACATTAAGAGGCAATCCAGATCTGAGCTACGATTTCTAAAATGGAGCTCGTTTCGGGTTTTCCACCATATCCATAACAGATAAGTGTATTTATACCAAGTTCCATTAGCCACTTCTCCTTTATTGAGCATATCTTGTAGATTAACTACCAGATCTGATCCTAACTGCATGAAATCATGATCATTAGTTAGGGTTATTAAATTTCTGAAAATAGAACATGTACCAAACAAATGATTATGAGTTTCAACTTCCTGATGTGACATAGTTTGCATTCCTGGTCGAGATGTGGTAATCTTCTTCCTATATTCGAAAGAGTTGTTGAAGGATATATCTTCAACTCGTCTTTGAATTCCTTCTTGAACTGACCCACAATTAAATTGCAAACTCACATCTTAAAATAACATTTGAGAATTATATCTGGTGTTTTCCATTATTTGAACTGGAAGTGGATTCATCGACTCAAACTATTCACATACAATTAATGAAATTTGAAATACCCCAAATTCACCCCCAAAATCGATTTAGACCTCAGGTGATAAGAACACTGTGAAATTACTAGAGGAACAGAAACTTGTTATAGTGAATTTGAACATGAATTTGTTGAATGTGGGAGGTATATATTTAGGAAAGAAATTAGGGCAAAAAAAATGTAACTTTTTCTTTTCTGATATTTAACTTTTTTTTAACTTGTGGCCCGTTGTTCATTAAATCTTTATAATGGACTTTCCTTACGTTTTCAATTGCGTCGCTGCTGTCCGGGTGAAATTCAATGGGATAAATTGTTTTGGGTTGGGTTGGGTTCCCCAAAATGTAATATTTTTTTTTTTTTTAGAATATTCAACCATTACTAAAGAAACGTTACATTGTTCAGACCTACCAAAAGAAAGTACATCGATAAGGAGTGACTAAGGATTAAACGGTAACTAAAGTTGACAACTGAAGTGTTATACCTATAAACAAACATTGATGGGGTAGTAGAGCTAAAGCCGCAAGATTATGTGCCTTTTGGTACAAATTCTTGGGCAGTATGTGATAGTAATGTGAGCATTGAGAGTTGTAGCGCGCAATTCACCGACTTCCGTTGATATTCTCCATGGCAAGTCCAGAACAACTGTGGAGATTGATTCTAGAGCTACTTTTGCGTCTTCCTCCATTACATAAGATTGTAGCCTAATTCTACCGTTTGTTTCATTCTTATCTTGAAACCTATCACTTCACTATAGACTGCTGAAACAGGTTGGAGTCGTCGCGTTTGTCCCCAATATGATTCCATCTGAGTTCCTAGCTAAGGCTGCACAAGAGGCCTCTTCTGATTTGAAAGAGCCATCAAAATTGATCTTCACTACTCCGGTCGGTGGAGTGCACCATTGTTGTACCTGCAATGGTTGGTTATAAATTGGAGAATCAATAACACCAGTTAAATAGCTTAAGGAATGTTTCATTCTCCACCAGCAGCGAGTCAGATCTGGTATTTAATTCTGATGTCTTTCATTTCGCATCTTCCGCCACTCTCACATCTGGTGAGTCAAACTATACCATAATATTTCATTATTTTCATCATGAAGTAATATCTGCTTCAAGAAATCGGCCTGATCTGTTCAGATTTCATGTATATCGATTATACCAAATAATCTAATAAGGTCCTGGTACCTAGGGCAATCCGAAAAAAGATGAAAAATAATTTCGATTTCGTTCCCTTTCACATAACAAGCAGAACTGAGGTATATTTGTTACTTTTTTTCTTATGTTACTTAGGGTTGGTAGTCCTTCATGAATAAGTTTCCAAATGAAGTTTTGAATTCGTGGGATCATTTCAGATTTTTTCTAGAATCTATTCCATAAAAATCTGTAAGCTGCTTCTAATAGTTTTGGATTCACTTTAATTTCCTTATAATAGGGCATTGTAGTAAATCTGCCTGTTGGGGTTGGTTTCCATATCAGTCTGTCTTTTTTATAATGTTGAGGTCAAGAGATGCTACGAATCGCCTGTGTTGTTATCTCATCAAAGTGAGTTGCTATGATATTGATATTCCAACTCTTGGTTTCCTACACAATAAAATGTGACACCGAAAATATATGTGATGGTAGTTCAACATGCATGTTAGGAATATGACTTGTAATGTTTGATATCCATGGATCAAATCTAATTTTAACCGAAATCCCATCATCTATAATCCATAAAACATTTTGCTTAATGGTTTGTTTTGTTTTGTTCATAGCCTGCAAAATGAAGATGTTGAATGCTTAATTTTTGTAGACCAGTAGTCATCATGTTTAATGTATGTAGACTTAAGAAGTTTGACCCAAGTGGATTGAGGTTGTGTGATAAACTTTCATACTATCTTAGCTATGAGTGAGTAATCAACCTCTAGGATTAATCTAATGCCTAGACCCCCTTTGTCTTTTGGGCTAGTGATGATGTCCCATTTGAGGAAATGTATTTTATGTTCCTCTTAGGTATGACCCCGCCAAAAGGTTCTCTCTAATTGATTTATAACATATTTAGGTAGAATTTGATAGCTGCATGTTTGCATAGGTAGATACAAAATGATGCTAAGATAGATTTGATGAGGACCGTTCTACTAGCCTGTGATATGATTTTATTTTTCCATCCAGAGAGTGTTTTATTGAACTTATCTACTAACCAAGTGTGACTCTGTATTCTATTGCCTGGTCCGAGGATAAGTGCTCCTAAATATTTCGCATGGTCAGTCATAAGTGGTGCATTAAGCTTACTAATGAATCTTGATCTAATGGTGGTTGGGACTCCTTTGCTGAAGTATAAAGATGATTTTGAAAAGTTTCTCTGTATTCCATAGAAGCTAGAATAATGATCCATCAACTGTACTATTGTATTTAAATTATGTGTAGTAGTTTTGGCAAACAAAATCAGATCATCACCAAACAACAAATGAAATATTCTGGGGCTGGACTGATTTATCTTGTAACCTGTAAATTTTCTTTGATTTTCGTAATAAGAGATTAAGAGTGAGAGGGACTGTGAGATTAGAATGAACATATAGGGTGACGAGGGACAACCTTGACGAAGGCCTCTAGAGGCTGTAAAGTCACCCACCAACTTACTATTTAATAGGATATTAAATCTGGTCGAGGTTATACAGGACATGATAAGACCTAAAATTGTGCCACTAAAGCCTGAGGCTGTTAGGACAACGTCGAGAACGCTCTAGTTAACTCGATCATAGGCTTTCGTGTCAATTTCAGAGAGAAACCACCTTTCTTTGCTTTTGAGTTATTCATAGAATGCAATAGTTCTTGGGTTATAACTATATTATTCAATGATCTGTCTATTAGGTACATAAACATTTTGTGTCCACATGATATTGTCCTCTAAGTATGGTCGGATGATATTAGCAATTAATTTGGTGATCTATTTATAAATGGAATTGCATAGGGCTATTTGTTGCAAGAGTAATATTAGTATATAATAATAGTTGGTGACATTGACATAAATTTCAAAATCTTGGAATTCACATGTTCGATTTCTAGAGGAGGTTGAATCCATGGGATATCAAATGTGGGGTTTTTTTTTTTATTGAGATTGGACTCCAAGAGTGATTACATTTTAATAGCATCGAAACATCATGAATATAATATGCAATAATATATCATGAATTTGGATAAACACTACAACCACCAATTAAGACATCTTGGACCCTAAAGGCCACATAAAGACCATTGGGGCCATCTTAGGGGTCTGAAAGTCCATATACTTCTACATTTACTTTATTTATGGCCTAAATTACACGGGATAAATTTTGATGGCAAAATGCTTCCACCGAGACTCGATCTCACTGGCTTAAAAGGGAGTGTCCAACCACTGCACCCAAGGGTGGTCGACGAATGTGGGTTATTAAATGGTATAAATAATGTTTGGATTTAGGCTCTTTAGTATGTTGTTGGGCTTTAAGCCCTTCCTCTAGTGGTTTAGCTTGGATGGTTATCGTGTTTATGACATCTTGATGATGTATCAATGTCATGTAGTGACTAGCGTAGATCGAAGTTTTCAAAAAAAAAATGGGGAGGCACTAATAACACTTTTGGGGGTCTTTTCAACAATCCTCGCGTCTCTTCGTGGTAAGCGCATTTCATACCCGCACATTTCATTCCTGCGCACCATCATATATATTAAAACAAAGCACTCAGTTATATATCTAATAGATAAGTCTGATCATCTATTTTTTTCTTAAAGTTTGGTATGGATCATATTCAAGGGTCAAATAGAAGATATGGTTCAGATAACTAACTACTCCCTAATTCCTCGTTAACCCGCGATTTTGCCTCAGATATTTCACATTCTCCAAAATTGACCATATCATTAATTGATTTATTTCCAAAAATCTTGAAAGTTTTCTCTTCAAAAAAGCGATATTCCTGTCAAACATCTTCTATCTGGTGGAGTTATGCCTTATTGTCAAAGAAATGACATTTTCAAACATGTATTTGAAATGTTTGTATTTTACGATCAATGTAATAGAGAAATATTTATCTGGACGATGTTAGCCGAGAGAGATTTACCGTGATCTTTGGGCGCAACCGGAACCTAGTGTCCTAAGGGCATGGTTAGTGTGCGGGAATGGAATGTAATTCATAGGAATCACATTCTCATAACGTAGTGTATTTTAGTTTGATGTTTGGTTTGACCAGGAATAAGAATTCGATACATGACAGATTCCTAACTCGGTGTTTGCTTCGTACATGAATAGAAATGCAATTTTTTTTTTATATATTTTAATCAGTATTATCTATTAAAAGTTGTAGATATGAAATAACAATGCAATACAACAATGAAAATAGTACTTCAACATTTATTTAAAATAATTAAAGGTCTTAATAAAAAAATTTGTCTACAATAAATTATTAAAATTGGACGTAAAAAAAATTATTATTAGGAAATCTTTAAATATTGGCTAAATAACTTTTTATACCTGAGACTTATTTTTTGCAAGTAGCCTAACAACACCCAGTATAGATGAATTTCAGGTGACATCGTGAAGAAAACAACTGTTTTCGAAGAGCCACCATTGAAGATATCAGTTGCTTCTAGCATTTGTTAGTAATCCAATCTTGTTGGTAGATTGGACAGCTCGACTACCACTTTGGCTGCAGTTTCATTTTCTTTATTATGGGTAAGAGCAAAAACCATCTTTTCTACACATTTCACTTTTCCTTTAACAAGTTTTTCAACTGACACAAGAAATTAGATCTCAATAACATTAAAGTCCCCTTCATAATGCAACCCCTATAAAAATGGCGGAAAAGTTAATCCTTGGTTTTAATTTTGCATGAACAAAGGTCTCCACTACAATTTATCGAATTCAATGGTAGGCGTAGGACAATTTTGGCATTAAAATTCATTGCAAATTGGATGAACAATGAAAGGAAGTCTCTCTCTTCACTCCATCAAAACCTCCCTTACGCCGAAAGCTATGGAAATTAACTTCGTCTTCTCATACCAAACCTTCGGCTAAAATAAATTTTCTTTTTAAGCGATATGAAATCAACTTAGATAAACAAAGAATGAGAAAGAGAAAGAGAAAGAGAAGGAAAGACTCTCGAGAGATAGAGTTACCTTTGAGCGAAAGAAAATGAGCTGCTATGGTGGTGGCTGAAAAAATAAGATTTAATTTTTTTTTTGTGATATTATATTAAGGACAATTTTAATTTAGTCATTATAATATTTTATTAAAGACAAATTATTTGGGGATTGGGAATGACAAACCCACTCTCATTGTTTTTTCGGGAGAGTTTTAAAGGCACCCCTATAAGTGTTATAGGCGCCTCCCTTAAGGCAAATTTGAGAGAGTTTATAAAGGAAGGAGACACCTACAACACCTATGGGAGGCCCCTATAAAACTTCCCGTTTTTTAATGTTTTAAGAAGAATTTTATTCCATAAGGGGTAAGATTCCCCTTGCATTCTCGCCAACCGAGCAATAATTTGGTTGTTTTGAACACCATTCCGGTTCAAACAAGGCAAAGAAGTACTGAATCCTAGGGGCATCCAAGGGCTTAGTTGGGCTTAGTTTTGAGGGTTTGGGCTTTTGAGGCCCTAGAAGGGAAGAGTTCATTCATGACTGGAGTGATAACCAAACGGTCCAAACCCCCCCCCCCCCCCCCCCCAGAAAAAAGCCCATTAAAACCCTACAAGAAAAACCTACCAGGATGAAACTAATCTGCCCGAAGAGAAGAACAAACCATAGCAGAGAGAAGAAGATATGGCGTTGAGTGGGGTTACGAACGAAAGTACCAATTACAATGCAAAACAAGCACTTGTTTATTCTCTCTGCAAACGTCTCTCTCTAGATCCAGTAAGCACCTCAAACTCTCTTATCCATCTTATTGTCTAATTTCCATGCTTCTTTCCCTTTTCTGTTCTATTCGGTTGTATTTCTAATCTATTTCACTGGGTTTTGATTTTTTTGGCTTGACTCTGTTTAATTTCTTACTAATCTTTGGTTTTTAGAACTGGGTATTTTATGCTTTTGATGTTCAAGTAGTATTTAGTTCAAATATGAATAAATTCTAAACCTTAGTTTGATATAAATGGCGAACACTTTAGGAACAAAATATACAAGTTTGTCAGACATTACTAGGGATCGAGTCATTGAGGTGAAGATAGAGGTTTAGTAATTACAACAGCTTAGTACAATCCCTGAAAACTGGGTTTAGTTGAAAGATAAGTTGCACTGATATTATCGCATTAAAGTGTTAGAGCGGTAGAAATATCGATTTCTAAATACACCGCATACTAACTAAAAGAACGACAATTATCTAGGCAACCAGCCCAATCTGCAGCTTAAAATGCCGAAACCGTTGGAGGAGAATTTTTGTAGAATTGAAGATCATTTGAAACTGTATCTTTCAAATAAAGTAGAAGTTGCTCAACAAGGGACCAATGTTGTTCGGTAGGTTTATGCATATATTGACAAGCTTTATTAACTGTGCAAGCTATATCTTGGCGAGTTAAAGTAACATTTTGCAAATTGCAATGCGCCAACAAGTCAATAACATATCTAGACAAAGTTACACTAGCTACATATTCACCTGGGGTTTCCGTAATCTTGATATTCAGTGCCATCGGTGTTTTGATATGTTTCTCCTCGAGCACAATTGAGGAGATCATAGATATAACGTTTTTGAGAAAGAATAAGTCCATCTGAATTATATGATGCTTCGATGTCGCAAAAATAATGTAACTTTCCAAGATCTCATGCATAGCCACTGATACCAAGCAGATAAAACTACCTTCTTCTCTTGAGATGTCGGACTTCAAACGTGTTTGCATTATCAGAGGAGAATAAAATAATAATATTAGAATTTCTATTCTCCAAGCCACCATGTGATGGAGAATCATCTTTAGTAGAATAGGGGCATGTAACATCATCACGTTGCACATTTGCTTCATTAGAATGTGATGAATTATCACCATGTATGGGAGTTCTGCAGCTGAATTAATAGACCAATTGGACGAGATGAGTGCACGTTTGAAGAGGTGGGTGACAATGTCCCAGTATTAGGCAAAATAAATAGGTGCTTATGGAGTAGTCGTGGTATTGAATGATACACGGATCAACAAAATCATCATTATCACATGGATGGAACTGGATGGGACAAACGAAAGAACCATTATAAACAACAGTTTCGATATATTAAGCGGAGAATCAAGATTATCATTATCACATGGAAGGAACTGGGGACAAATCGAAGAGCCATAATGAACAAGAGTTTAGATAAATTAAATATCTCACTGGATTCGTTTTTCTCACTTCCCAATTTGTGACAGAGAACGATTACACTATACTGGCAATGCACTAGTTACATAATTTAAAATATTAAAGTGATATCTAAACATCCACTTTTTGGAACACCTGGTACTCCATCCTTTAACAAATTATATTCATTACATTTCATTGAAATATAAAAACAAAAAGCTTCCAGCTCCATAGCCATCTCTATGGTAGCTTTAAAGTTAACTATTCATACCTCCAAAACATGAAATGCTCTGAATCTAATTAGTAATGGACTTTGCCTTTCCCATCAAAGTTACTTAGGTGTTAGGACGGTCAATGATCTCGATCAAGCTGTTTGGAGTCTCACTAGTGCTATTTTAGCTTAGAGCATAACCTCAAGTAGATCCCTGTAACTTAACTTAGTTAAGAGACTAAGAGGAAGTATTCTGGCAAAATAATGGAGAAAACCAATTTTCTAGTTGTATTTAGAAAGATTAATCTTCACCAAACATCATAGATCATTTTTTATGTAAGTGAAGACTTATTGAAGACGTTTACTACTTGACCAAAGATTGATCCAATTCAGTTGCGACTGATACTCGGCGTTTTGTGTAATTCAATTCTTAACTAAATACATGATTGAACCTCTTTCACCACTAAGTGCAAACATTGTTCTTTAATTCTTTCCTACTGTTACCTCGTCCTCTATGCAAATCTTTTTTCAAGAAAATGTCTTTGAGCTTTCTAATTTGTCATTGCAATGCGGTTTATCATCCGTGCAGAAAATCTTCTCTAGCGAAGGCATTGTAGCAAATGACATCGAAACACTGTTCTCAGAAATTTCGAAATCAACTGGAGCTGGAACCCCTCTGAAAAACGACGAAGAGGTAAATTGAAAATGATTGGGTGATGTTGGTGTCCTGACTTTTTGGTGCTAATAGCATGTACTTAGTAAACCCAATCAGTTCACCAATTAGAGAAGTATAAAAGTTGGAAAATGGTTTCCATATGAAGAAATTGACCTCAACTCACCAAATTGTGGATGTAGGTGATGAAATGGGTAGCATTTGCAAACACTTTTCCTGTTGATCTTGAAGCACGTGCTGGAGTTCTTAAAGGATTAAATGATGAATTGATCCATAAGTCCGTTCTTTTGGGATATGGACTCAAACCATCAGAAGCAGATATCGTTGTATTTTCAGTCTTGCAATCCTTTGTGGTACAATGAACTAGAACTTTGTCTATATCACATAATTATATATGTATATACATGTCTTGTAACCCTGTTTTCACTGATGTTTCTTCGCCAGAGTGGTCTTTCTAGTACAGATAGGGAGAAGTATATAAATGTGCTGAGGTGGGTTGACTACATCCAGGTATTATGACTTATCTTGTTATGGTAATAAACCTCGCAATAATTCAATTATGAAATATTTCAGTAAGTGCTTCATCCTATAAAAAGAATCTTGTTCCACTTCTGAGAACTCTTTCTTTTTCTTTCTTTTGTAGAACAAGGAAGACTTTGGGGACATATTTGAAAAGGTCCAAGTGAAGAAGATTCAGTTTGAACCTCATGTGAGTGATCTCTACATTTCACTGGTCATTTTCTTTTATAACAATATCCAAAATTTAAACATGGATACAGTACGGTTACTCTAAGCTCCCTGACTTTCTGCCCGTTTTTGGGGTTATTACTTCTCTTATGAAAATGCCCTTGTGATAAGGTCAAAGCCCTTACTGAATTAGTCAATTAAAATCGGCGACGAAAGTCTGGGGTTAAGTTTGTTATTATGCTGAACTAAGGCTAGTGACACACTTCGTCATCTAACGAGAATTCGCTTAGGCGAATCACATTTCTCACCAAAACAAGGAAATAGTTTGTCATTTGAGCAAGCAACCTGTTTATCAGAATTACTCGTGATAAACAAATCAGAGATTTAGAAATAAAATACTAATTTAACAACTTTTTAATGTCTGTAGGTTGTAAAAAATGTAGTAAAAGTGGACTCTGATCCGAGTTCAAGAAAAGGTGTGCAGGATACCAAGACTGTAGATAAGGCAGAAGCAGATTCAAAATCTAAGAAGGGTGAAAAATCAGAAGCAGACCCAAAATCCAAAAAGATTGAAAAGCCAGAAGCAGATTCGAAATCAAAGAAGAGTGCATCTGAAGTAACCTTTCCGCTGACATATGCTGAGTTCATTGCTTATTTTTCTTTAATGCATATTATCTAAGGCTCAGAGTGCCCTATAAGCATTTTACATATTAGTAAGAGCTTTGTTTTCGTCAATCATAGAATCAACATAATTTCCTGCTGCTGATGTAATCTTTGGAAGATCATTTAGGAAAAGCCGCAAAAAGTGATAGTAAATATATTCAGGGTGTTGACAAGTAGAATATACGGTTATTATATGTTTTCTTAAAACTTCCATTTCCATAATGCACTCAATATAACTCTGATTTATGTTTGCTGGTAACTTAAGAAAAAGGTCTCAGGAGATGGCAAAGCCACTGCTGAGAAGAAAAAAGCACCTGAAAAAGAATCAGTTGAGAAGGATACAGAAACTAGTGTGAGTTTGCTTAATATACAAGTTGGTATTATTGTCAAGGCGTGGAAGCACCCATCTGCCGACAGGTATGTGCTCAACTCATTTTTCATCTCGCTTCCTGTTTTCCGGTAAATGTTTTTAGTTAACACTCGAGAAGGATGATCATAAAGATTGTTTATGGCTTGGGATTCTAATTCTTTGGGTACATGTTCCTGAGACCCAGAGGATTTTGGACCTTTATGTGTTAAACCACCCAAAATATTGTTTTGTTGAATAGGTTCTCCTGTACATGTTAGGTCATGGATTCTTTCCACTTTTACAGAGTCAAGGTTCAATTTTCCTCACTGAGTATTTGATTGTATTGATTCAAATTTTAATTAAAAAGGGAAAGAGTTTATGTCCTATCATTTTTCCTTACTGTACATATTAGAAAACCCTTGTTTAATTAGCAGATTTGAACCACATGAGAAAATCATGGTCGGATCGAACAAATGAAACACACTACTCTATGAAGCTTACAGTATCTTAAATAGGACTGCTTATTCGTTGTCCTTTGCGAAACAGTTTACTCGTTGAGGAGATAGATGTTGGAGAAGGTCAAGTGCGTCAAGTTGTCAGTGGTCTTGCAAAGTATTGCAGCCCAGAGGAATTAACAGTAAGAATTGTTACTTGAGTTAATCTCAACTAAAACTGTTTTGCTGATTTAAATGTATGAAAGTCTCTATTCTGTTTTTCTTCGTTGTTTTTGATGGGGTGTCTTTTTATACGGTAAACTGAAGATTTTTGACGTACGATATCAATGCGAGTCTACAAGTGATCTTTGAACGGCATAAAACGTGTATTTTTCTTGCAGAACCGTCAAGTGGTGCTAATTACAAATGTAAAACCAGGAAAACTACGAGATGTGACCTCTGCTGGATTGGTATGTCTTTCCGCATTCTTTCATTGATTTATAATTTTTGCTTATCTAGTTCTAACCTGTTGGTTTAAGCAACTGCATTATGTTCTCTTACTAGTTGAAGGTTACTGTCTATATTTGAGCGTGACCACATGGTTTTTATAGGTTCTCTGCGCATCCAATGAGGATCATACTGTTGTCGAGCCACTTCGTCCTCCTCAGGGAGCAAAAGTTGGGGAACGTATTTCATTTGCAGGGTAAGCATCAATTTGTATCAATCTAGGGAACTAAATGCATATATATATATATATATGAAATTTTTTATTTTTTCTACTAAAATAAAAGGGATTACCTGCGGGTTTTATTTTTACTGAAATTAACTTCGGTTCTCGTCATTCTTGATACCCTCTTTGGAGAAATACAAGGGTAGAATTTATTGAAGAAATATATCGAAATCAAAACTAATTCTATTATTCATATTTTATTGACCTAACTTGGAATTTTTGAACATTTCAATTAGGCATGATGGAAGGCCAGAAGATGTTCTAAACCCAAAAAAGAAGCAATTGGACAAGATTACCCCGGTACGCAATTCAAGTCCGAATCTTTTACTTCATTCTTAATAAAAATAACAGTGTACACTCTGCAATCTGTACTCTCTTTCTAAAACAAATGCATGGAGTTGATGGTTGGATCTTCGTGCTGTTCTTTAAGGCAATACTGATTTGGATTGTCCAGATTCATTGTCGTTTTCTTACATCATCGGGTTCAATTGTTGCAGTATCTTTCCACCGACGACAAGGGTGTTGCTACATTCAAGGGAATACCGTTCATGACTTCTGCTGGACCATGCACATCCTCCGTTCCGAATGCGAGTGTCAAATAGATATGTTTCTGGAATAGTAAAATGCTTAGTCTTCTGGAATTCAAGAAACGATCGTCTTAGATGCTTCTGTCCCGTGTGTTCGAGATCTGCTGGTTCATTTTCGTGCAATCCGACATCTGTTTAATTTTTGCGGAAAAGAGGATAGGGGAGATTGCCAGGAATAGTTTGATGAGCTAGCAAATTACTTGTTGATGCTTTTTTTCTGAACAATGACGAGAAGTTTCTTGGTGAGGCATTCATAAGTTCTCTTTTTGTTACATCTCAGTCATATAATGGGGAAGGTAACTTTGAATACCCTATCTGAACATTGTAGTCATCCAATGAATTGAAATGATGTTATTTGAAGACAAAATCTAGCTTTTATTCTTAAAATAATCCTTTACAAGATTGTTACCCATATCTTGTTCAATAAAAATACTCCTTCCGTCCCAAAATGAAAGACTTATTTTGAAAATCTAATTTTTTAAGGGAACATCATTAATTAGAGTTTGACTTTTAAAAATATCATGATTTTTTTACTTGTACCCTCATTAACTTTTTTACAATACCAAAAAAAAGTATAACTTACTTTTAAATAAAATTGTCACTAAATTTAAAGTAATGCGTATTACTAGAAAGAGGGAAAAATTCTTTTCTTTATTTTTAGAAATGAGACATTAAAATGGAACAACTCAAAAAAGAAATTAGACCACAATCATTTTAAGACTGAAGGAGTAGTAATTATATTTTCGTATATAAGAGTTTTTGGTGATAGTTACTTGGCCCTTGTCCAAAAATTGATTGTAATAGTTATATGACAAATCGTTTTGCTTTGTATACTACATTTTGCATATGACAAAGTCTCACCATTTCTGTTATATGCACTCACATCATTGATATCCTTTTTGTTCAAATTAGAGATGTGACTACATATAACAAAAATGGTGAGTATATTTAACAATTCCTGATTATTTTGAAGACTGAAGTCTTTAACTTTGGGCCCTCAGGATTATTTGGTACCTTCAATTTATTTTGGGAAGTCCATCTGATAATAGCATCTTCAGTGGGACGCTCAAACTCTAATACTTAGAGTGTCACATATGATTTTTTTTGAAGTTTTTGTTAAAAAAATCTTCTCCAATGGAAAACTTTGTTTTTTTTTTGAAAATCAACTACGATCTACGTTAGTCAGTACAAGACATTGATACATCATGAAGATGTGATAAATACGATAACCGTCTAAGTTAAACTTATAATGAAAAAGGTCTAAACTATCTCTTCTGGGAATCGAACCTGAGGCCTCTAGGATTTTGGAGTTCATGTCAACACAATCAACTACTTGGAAACCAAGCGTTGACAATGGAAAACTTTGTTAGATACTCTATCATGAGGTGAATGCATTTATTATATAGAATCCCAATAGAGACACTCTAAAATTAGAGTGTCTTCTTGAATTTTCTAAGTGCCACCTACTCACATTCTAAATTTTTAAATAATAGAAATCATTCATTTTTAATTGCTTTTTCACTATTCAATTTAAGAGTAACATGAGCATCTCCAATGGGGCATTCAAGAAAAACTCTATAAATCCTAGGTGTCAACTGTCAAAAGTGAATCTCTAAAATGTCTCTTATCTATGTGGTCATTTAGACCAACTTTAACAAAAAACCTTCTCCAATGTAGAACCTCTAAGAGCAAGCGGAGCCAGGATTTGAAATCACACCTGACTAAGCTATAATTGCTATAAAAAAATGGATGAAAATATATCTTTTGTTTTCGTAGATCTCTTGTTTGGAAGACATAAGTTTAGTACAATTACAATTGGTTTACTAAGTCAATTAACGAGCGTGTATCCTAATATTTTTCGTCAAAAGTCAGTCGATGATTTAGAACGCCAAAACTTTTATTAACCCTAACAATAATGAATTTCTTAACAATGATTTAAACTACAGAGATTATCGCTAATGTAATTTGTCATCCTTACGAATCCATTGTAACTGTAGTATAATCTTATTTCATTAGCGACATATAGTTTAAATTAAAGCGTAAAAGAACCGAAGCAGCGGGAGCAAAACTAAAAGTTGACAAAATTGATTTTCACACATCTCTCTGCAGAATATACTACTACTTTTTATTAGTCTTGACTGATCTTAGTAAATGTTACAATGTAAACATATACTTGTGATTAGTATTTATTCGTTTAAATTATGGAAGAAAATCGTATCTCGTGAGAGTTGAAATTCCGGACACAAATCAAATTTTGATTTAGTAAACTACAACTTTAACCACCATTAATATTATTTGAAATAATAGAACTAGTAAAATGATTAGTTATAAGTGTAGAAACACTTTCTTACAAGAAAAACTTGAAATTTGGTAGCACAAGTCTAAGAAAACCAATGAGTGCACTAAGTGTTGAGAAGAAAAGACAAAACCAAAGTAGCAAAATAATGCACTTGGGTGGGATTTGAACTCAAGACCTCATGTGTGTGAGGTAAATGCTTCACCACTAAGTTATTTGTTTCCTAATCACTACCGCCTTTGGGATACATAGTAAAACTATCCCTAGCTGCATGTTTCTTAATGCAGTCAGGGATGGTCTCCAAGTACCTCCGCCCATGTCTAAGAGCGTCTCCAAACTTTGGAGCTCTATATTGGCATAATCTCTATATTTTACTCTAGAGTTTCACTCCAAATGCAAATCACTATGCAAGTCTGTATATTCGCATCTTTGTTATTTTATTAGTTTTAAATTTATAACTTATTATTTTTATTTATTATAACTTCTAAAATTTGATAAATTAAATGTAATTAATATAGATTATATATAAAAACAATATATTAAATACAAATATATAATATTAGAGATATTATAATGCGTGCATTACTACAAAATAAGAAATATAAACTAAAATTGTTGCTAACTACTCCCGTAAAATTATTTAGTACTCCGGTAAGTCTCCACCTCCTTCTTCACTTCTAAACCTCTACACCTCCATACCCACCTCCGTATGCACCACTTCCGTATCTACCAATTTGATGTCCACCACCTTCATACTCACTACTTCCATATCGACCACCTCTGTACTCTCTTCCTTATCCACCAACTCCATACCCACTTTCAAATTGGGTAAAAATTGATGAAAACCCTCTCGCTCCAGTATTTTTTTCTCATAGTTACTTGTTTTTGCTTTCGAAAGTACTCACGTTCATCTGGTCTATTATAGAACTTGGGTCTTTCTCGATAATGTTGTTCTCTAGTTGTGCACGATTATAATCTACTTTATTACTTTTCACCTATATTTTGTTACGTTCGTTATCAGCTTGAAACATCATAAGTTGATGACGCTTCTCAGTTTGTTCGACAAGGGTTGCATGTTTTTGCACACTCGCCATGTGTACTTGCTCTAATATGTGACGAATTTTTGTTCCTTCCTGAGACACTTTATCTAGGTAAACCTTTTTCAAGTCTTCCATACTCTTTCACGTCTTCTATTTCTTTCTCCTAAAGAGCCAACTAGAGCGATCTGATTGCATTCCTACTGGAGCTTCATTATTAGTTTCTTCAAGATTTATTAAGAGTTGAAATCAAGAAGATTCCGGTGTAAGAGAGTTAGGTTCATATTCATCAAATGCATTATAGAAGTATTGTTGCCTCAACATGCATAGGTAGCTTCCTGAATTTTTCACAATTTTTCAAAACGAACCATACGTGTTCAAACAAAAACCCTTTTTTTCATTTGGATCTTGTACATACAATGCTTTTGCTTGATTAAGCTACAATATTTGAAAATATAGATCGATTAGAAATATGTCGATAGATACTTGGAAACTTTAAAACAAGTAAATACTTACAATGTCTCCTCATCGGCACTACTTTGATTTCGATTTTTTAATTGGCGAACACATTTTCTAAATTTGTTTGTTGCCCTTGAAATCACTTTCCACCGGCATGCTCGAGACTTAGCTGTTCTTGATAGCTCACCACTCTCGGGCATTGGATTGAGAAAAATATCAATAATTCGAGTCCAAAGACAATCGATTTTTTTATTGTTACCTTTAAAAGGATCTAGATAAGCATTAGCTAAAATATTACATCTTCTTGCAATGTGAATGCTTTTCAACAAGGTACCTTATTAGTCTTTCTTTTACTTGCCATGTTCTGGATCTTTAGGTAACCCTTAGAAAATGTATGTGTTTAGATGTGTTATGATAAGAGTTATGACAAGTCCTGTATATATAGATAAATTTGGGTAAGGAAAATCTTTAGTTTTTTTTTTCAAGATTATTTGATAAGACGTGACTGCTAAGAAAATTTATACTCTTATAGCTTTTTCAGATTCAATAAGATTTTCTGATCATAAAATCTTTAGTTTTTTTTTTTCAAGATTATTTGATAAGACGTGACTGATAAGAAAATTTGTACTCTTAAAGTTTTTTTTAGGTTCTATATGATTTTCTGATCATAAAATCTTTAGTTTTTTTTCAAGATTATTTGATAAGACGTGACTGATAAGAAAATTTGTACTCTTATAGTTTTTACGATTCAATAATATTTTCTAATCATAAAATCTTTAGTTTTTTTTTTCAAGATTATTTGATAAGACGTGACTGATAAGAAAATTTGTACTCTTATAGCTTTTTCAAATTCAATAAGATTTTCTTATCATAAAATCTTTACCTTTTTTTCAAGATTATTTGATAAGACGTGACTGATAAGAAAATTTGTACTCTTATAGCTTTTTCGGATTCAATAAGATTTTCTGAAGAAAATCTTTAGTTTTTTATTTCAAGATTATTTGACAAAATGTGACTAATAAGAAAAATTGTACTTTAATAGGTTTTTCAGATTCAATAAGATTTTCTGATCACAAAATCATCAGTTTTTTTTCTCAAGATTATTTGATAAGACGTGACTGATAAGAAATTTGTACTCTTATATCTTTTTCAGATTCAATAAGATTATCTGATAATAAAATTTTTAGTTTTTTTCAAGATTATTTGATAAGACGTGACTGATAAGAAAATCTGTACTCTTATAGCTATTTCAGATTCAATAAGATTTTGTCATCATAAAAATTTTAGCTTTCTTTTTCAAGATTATTTGATAAGACGTGACTGATAAGAAAATTTGTACTCTTATAGCTTCTTCAGATTCAATAAGATTTTGTCATCATAAAATCTTTAGCTTTCTTTCGCAAGATTATTTGATAAGACGTGACTGATAAAAAAATCCGTACTCTTATAGCTTTTTCAGATTCGATAAGATTTTTTTTATCATTAAATCTGTAGCTTTA
The DNA here is from genome assembly GCF_041429995.1 of Eschscholzia californica. NCBI lineage: Eukaryota > Viridiplantae > Streptophyta > Magnoliopsida > Ranunculales > Papaveraceae > Eschscholzia > Eschscholzia californica. Next base: position 35,694,128 of record NW_028238420.1, on the reverse strand, counting down.
TTTTTTGAGGGCTGATTTAATGAGCTTGTGCTCATACCCAGACGTATGAGCTCGAGCTTTGCAGTCGTTGATACACTATCAAGGGCTAAAACGCCTTCCTACAATTGCTCCTTCTTTTATGGTTAATTAGAGCTAATATGTCAACGGCTGGTAGCCCAAGTGGTTCCAAGGTGTTGACATAAACTTCAGAAATCCCTGGAGGTCCCAGGTTCGAATCCCAGAGAAGGTAGAATCTTTGGTTATTTGAATTGGGATTATTAGGGTATTAATAAGGTAGTGTAGTTGGGCTTTAGGCCATTATCTAGTTGGGCTATAGGCCAGGTTATGTTTGAGTGGGCTATAGGCCAGGTCATGTTAGAGTTTGAGTGGGCGGGTAGCAAGCTTATCACATCTTTGATGTATTCAATGCCAAGTGTAGGACAATGTAATCGGTTTCCAAAAAAAAATTAGAGCTAATATATCTTAGACATGAAAGTTAGTTTAATTACACAACTGCCATTCAAATAAAATCTTGTATATCTCCCGCCCATTAGAACCAATTTAGTTACATAATCAGCCATTAAAAATTATTTTTCCTCCCAAGTGTAGACTATCAATCTTTTGTGGTCTTGTTGGATGATTTCATCCAAATAATTTTTACTTTTTTTCTCTGCCCCCAAACTTACTAGATAAAAACAAGTTCTTCCTAGTCAATACCTCTTAATTGGAGTAGTAAAAGATTTAGTCTTTTACATTAGAGGAGGTCAAAGGTTCAAGACGTTTTGACAAATTAATTTTTTTTTATATTATAGACAACAATTTCTTCGAAAATTAAAACATAATTACGAAAAAAGACAAATAAATTGGTGATAAAAAAACTTAAGAATGTCATATCATAATCAAATAGTTCATAGACGAAAATTAATCGAAGATTGATCATATAAATTATTTAATATAAAGTTAAGTAAAAAATATAAAAAGTATTTAATAATAAGTTTCAATATCTCCTCCCAACATATATGCCTCTCCAAAAATGACTAGTCAAAAATGAAAACATCCTTGGTACGTTGAATTACAATGGCAATTGACGTAATAAAATAGGTAGAGCATGACTTGTTACGTATAGTCTTTAGATGGCAGTTATGTAAATAAATTGATTGTAAAGGTTAAATATACATTGAATTTAATTGTCCATAATTTAAGGAGAATTTATAGCAAGTCTTCTCACACGTTGGAGGAGATCTTGAAATCCAACGGACTCAAGAGCTCGAGCTCATACGCGTAGGTATGAGGTTGAGCTCATTGAATCAGCCTTTGGAGATGCTCTTAGAGCTTCCTTTGGAGCTTCAAATAGAGTTTCCTCTATCATTTAGAGGAAACTCCATATATAGAATTTTTCAAACTCCAAAAGAAACTCTATTACTCACTGTTCACATCTCTAATTTATAGAGTTGATGGGAAATAATATATTTTTGGTCTTTAGTTCTCATAAAATTTATATTTATGTCCTTCATATGTTTTATAAATTGACACTTATGTCCTATTATTTATGTACTCTAAGAAACTAATAATATTATTTAATTAATTATATAATTAGAAATTAACATAATTAAAATTTTATTAATAAAAATAAAATACTTAACATAATACAAAATTAGATAATAAATAAGACCATATCGTCTCTTAGAATTTAATCATTTTTCTAATACGAAGCATCACCCCGTTTTGCCCATAAATGCTCAACCAAAGCATTTCTCAACGTGTAATGACCCTCTTTATCTTTAATTTTTTTTTTGTCGAGATAAGAATTGTGTAAAACTTTCTGCATCTTCGTGGATATCTTGATCCGGGTCAAGTGTTTTATAAATATGCTCAACATCCTTTTCACGTTCATGCTCTACGATCATGTTATGGATTATAATGCACGCAGTCATTATATCATGGAGCACCACTGTATCCCAAAAAACGTCCAAGTCCCTTAAAAATGACAATTCTAGCTTGAAGAACATCGATGCTTGTTCAACATCTTTCCGACATGCTTCTTGCATCCCTGCAAAATGCATTTTCTTCATATCCTAAGGATTAGAGATAGTTTGGACAAGAGTTGTCCATTTCAGATATATACCATCTGCCAAATAGTAGCTGACACTGTTTTCAGTTTCTAGGATATTATATCGTGCGGGCAGAGTTTTACCATTGCCTAAATCTGCAAACAAATTAGATGATTGTAGTACATTAATGTCATTTTTAGATCCAGGATGTCCGAAATATGCATGTCATATCCAGATGTCGTAAAAGGCAACTGCCTCTAGAATCATCGTTGGGTGTCCGTTACGTCCAGAATATTGTCCAACCCAACCAACAAGGTAGTTTTGCCAAGCCCAGTGGATGCAATTAAGACTCCCCAACATTCCTAGAAAGCCTATTTCTTCACCTTTTTGCAGTAACTTGCATTATCATTAGCATTAGGTGCTCTCAATTATTGTTCCCCGTAAATCTCAATAATTACACGACAAAATCTTTTTAAGGAGTCAATTGTTGTGGATTCCAAAAGAGGATAAATCTAAGGCCCAAAAAAGGAGCCCAAATACCAAATCCAACCCAATAGGGAATATTATCTAAAAAAAACCCAAAAAGTGATTTTACCTCTCTATCCCTACAAAAGAAATGGTTACCTCTCCTCTCCCTCACTCATTTCCCGCCCAAAAAAAGCCAACCTGACTTGATTAGACACAACCCTCTCAGTCACTCATGTCAGCCTTACTCTCTTCTCTCCCGAACTCCGCGCGCTCTCTCTCCTCATTCAAACCCGGTGAGACACAACACTCTCCATCTCTCTCTCTCTTCATTCAACCGATTGCTCTCTATCTCTCCTCTTTATTTCTCCTCTCTATCTCTCCTCTCTATCTCGATCAAAATAAGAAAACCGGTCCATCTCTATCTCTCTCTTTCTCTTTTTCAAGCGAAACAATCTCCAGCCATTAACGCCTCTTTCATTCGAAACGTTACCGCCGAATCTCTCTCAACCAAACCTATTTAAGCAACCGGATCTACTCATCTTTCTCTCTATTTCGCTCACTTGAACAAAACCGGTGCTTCTCTCTCGATTTCTCTCTCTTCCAGACACAGGTACGTACCTTTCTCAAACCGGTGCTTCTCTCTCGATTGTTAAAACATTTTTGGGGTATTTTGTTTCAGATCTTTGTTTGTTGATACAGTTTTAGGGCTTTGGGAAAATTTGGGGGTGTTTTCAAACAATTAGGGTTTATTATTTGAAGTTCAGTAGTCTGATCTTGTGTTTTTGAGAAAACATTTTGGGTTGTTTTTCAAAAAAGATTTAGGGTTAAGTTGCTCTACAGTTTGTGATAAAACATTTTGGGTTTTGTTTTGTGATTTCGGAAGCATTTGAGAGTTTATGGTTCTTCATCAAGCTTGTAGGTTAGGTTTGTTTTAACATTTAGGGTTATGATCCGAAAGTTAGGTTTCTGTGGAGACATTTAGTACTTTGTCTTTGATTTTTACCTAAATGTCTTTGTTGATGAAGGGAATGATTTGTTTTATCATTCTGGGTTGTGTTGAAGAAATGTTAGTTATGTTTAGACATTTAGACAGTTGTTTGTGATTTCGGAAGCATGCATCTTCACAGAAAGGTCATTTTTGGGTGTTTATGAATCTTCATCAAGTTTCTAGGTTTGGGTTGTTTTAACATTTAGGTATCTGTGGTGACATTTATGGGTGTTTGTTTTAACATTCATGGTTGTGTAAAAGAAATTATTATATGTTTAGACATTTTGATTGTGTATATACATTCTGTGTTTGTTTGAAACGTGTGGGTGTCTAATACAAAACATAACAACTTTTGCAGATTACAAAAGATGGTGAAAACAAACACAAAGAAAGGAGATGCTCCTGTTCAAAAACAACAGACACCACTGAGGGCTAGCCCTAGGAAGAGGGCTGCTGAAGAGCCATCCTCTGCTGGGCCTAGCAAAAAAGGCAAAAAAGTTGCAAGTCCAAAACAAGCAAAGGTATCTTTTTGTATACACATCTTTGACCATGTCCTGTATTTAATGTTTGTGGTTTGACATTTCATATAATGTTTTGGCATATTTGTTAGTGTGATGTCATTCTTTAAAATGTTGCTTCAATTAGTGATCTTTCATTATTGTGTAGACCAGCATTGGCCTAGGCTTATTGTGTGGACACATTCCAAAATGATCTGCCATTATTTATAGTGATGTAGCATTCAGTGTAGTGTTGAATAATTTGTAGAATGTCCTGACATATCTGTTACTTTTTGTGTGAAGCATCGAGGGTATACTTCCAAGAAGAGAGAGCCCATGGTGGAGCCTCAACCAAAAGAGCCTATGGAGCAGAAGAAGAAAACTGCTTTTAATTACAAATGTAATTTAAAAGCAGTTTTCAAGGTGGCGCGGGAATTGCAGTTATATATTACTGAAGAGCAAAGGAAGATGTTGCTTTCTTCACCATTCGGGGCCTTATTTAAGGCAGTGACCAGTATTAGTTTCCGAAAAGAGAATGTGATGGAGAAGCCTAACAAAGCCATCTATGATCTTCTGTACTGCAACGACAAACAGAGGCAAGCCTTCAACATCGGAGGGAAGATGATTGAGTTCACTCCCGGAGATGTTGCTTTGCTGTTGGGAGTCCCCATGGAAGGCCAGATTTACGAAGCATTCCCAACAAATGTCACCATAGATGTGGCTAAGGACCAGTTTTTGAGCAAGTATTTCAAAGACTGTATTGTAGAGGGGAAGTCTGTATTGTTTGGGGGCCCGAGCATCGAAAGGGCACTGAATGTGGCTGCCAGAACAAGGGCTCCTGCCATTGAGTTCTTGAAACTCTGGATCATGTACATGGCAGCAACCTTCCTCTTTGCTTCAGCGGCCGGGTCCTCGGTGGTCGGGACTTTTTATCACAATCTCCAAACGGAGAGAATGATAAATAGAGTTTCATGGCCGAGAGCTATTGACTCCTACATGATGGAGAGAATCAACAAGCACTCGGAAGACCCGACCAAAGCTTTAGGCTGCCTGACTCTTCTGCCCGTAAGTTTTCCTGATCATGCACTGAAATGCTTTATAATTACTTATAATGATAAAAGTCATATTAGTTTGCTCTGACATTCTCCAAAATGTTTCTTCATTAACTTGGGGGACTTGTATAATGCTGCAACATTGTGCAGAATGTTTGAGAATTCTGAAGTATTCTACCCCATTCCTTGTGATGATACAGAAAAACACTTCTGACCTATTTGTGTTTAATTTATTTGCAGTACTGGTACTGCATGCACACCAGGATCCATGAGGACCTGGTAGGAGAAGTAGGGGTAAGTCCTAGAATAGCTCGATGGATGATCGAGCCATTCTTCCTTAAGGGACTGGAAGAAGAGCTGGAAAGCATTTCAGAGGAGCAGGTAATTTGTTTTAACATTTCTTATAATGTTTCTGTGATTTGTATAAATGTTCTAACATAACTGATGTCTGAGTGACATTGTGTGTAATGTTGGAGCATTTGCATGAATGTTCACACAATTAATTAAATGTATGTAACCCTCCTTGTAGGTGAAGGTGGAGTTGGTGGCGGAGTCTGTGGAAGAGGAAGAGCTGTTAAAGTTCACGGAGAGGGTGGTGGTGGAGATGGATGACGAGGAAGTAGAAAAGTTGAAGGAGGAAGTGGAGAGGTTGAGAGAAGAGAATAAGTTGGTTAAGAGAGAGAATGAGATGGTAAAGAGAGAGAGAGAGAAGTATTAAGAGAGGAATTAGAGAGGATGAAGAGAGAGAGAGAGGAGAGAAGAATGATATTTTGGAATTTGATTTTGGTGTCGGAGGAGAGGTGGATGTTCGAGACGAGGTTGGTAGAGATGAGGTGACTGTTGGAGAGGAGGTGGAGGGTGGGGAGGTTAGACAAGAGGTGGAGAGTGGAGATGGTGGAGAGAAGATAGTTAAGCAGGAAGTAGCCCCAAAAAATCCGGAACAAGTAAACGTAGAACCCCGCAACGAAAAAGAAAGTGATGCCGAAGCCCAAACTGGACCAGCAGAAATAGACAATAAGGGTAAGAAGGCAATTTCTGATGAGTTGGTAAAGGGTCAATCTTCCGGGGAGGGGCAAAACCAGGAGCAGACAGATAGCCAAGTTGCTGGGTCAAGTGAGTAAATGCTCACGCAATTCTTTACTTCTGTTGACATTCCTGTCTTTGATTGAGAAGAAGTTTCAAATGTTGAAGCAAATAACAGAATGCTTCAACATTTAACATTATGTTTTTTCATCAGTTTATGTTTATAAAAGAAATGAATATTGTTTTTTTAGATTTAAGTTGGTTTTATTTCTAGTTTATTTAATTTTAACCAACGTATTAACTTGTGTGGAATCATTATATCTTCTCTGAAATTCTTACTTACTTGTCAGATGATTGGTATGAACATAAATTGTTCGGCCATCGTTACAAGTTTTTTGATAAACGTAAGTAAAAGAGTTCTATCGTACTCCCACGATGTCTTTTACCACGACAATTGAAGACTGTCTTTTACCACGAACGACAGTAGAGTGGTCGGCTAAGTAATAAATAAGAAACAAACAAGTAAGTGTTCTTCTCCGCATAAATACGTAAAATGTTGGAACATCCGTGATAACGTTTATATATATTAATCAAGAATTGGAGAATGATTTTTGTTAAGATTTTGTTTTCTATCGAATGTTGACTAGTTAAACGTGTGGTGGTGGGGACAGGTGAAAAGCAATTTGCAAGTGTTTTGAATGTAGGTGAAAAAGAGACGGAAGAACTAGACTTTCAGCTGACTTGGCCTTCAGCTTTCTTTTCAGAGGTTTGTGAAGTGGCCAAAGTATATGAAAACTACGAGATCGTGGAGAATGAAAGTTCTTCGGAAGACGATTTTGTAAATAAGCCACAGGTTGAAATGGCTGAAGTTGTTCAAACGAAAGAGAAAAACAAACAAAACTCTCTGGTTAAGAGGGTAAAAACTCAGCCAAGAACCCGAACTTTGACCGAGAAAGCGAAGCAACTCGAGAAAAAGAAAACAATCAATGTAGAAGACATTATAGAGTTGGGAGTCGGAAGGTCAGAAGAGGAGAAAGTTAAGAAGCTTGGAAACTGGAGAAGAAGCCCAGTCTGGAAGAATGTCAAGGAACAAGAAAAGGATCTGATGGAAGAATTCCTCAGGAAAAGTGACAAAAGGTACGAGTAGGTTACTGTAATGTTCATGCACTGACAAGAATGTTTGGACATTCTTGTTTGTGTTGTAACATTTATTTTCGCTTACTGTAATGTCCTAGCATTGCCTGAAATGTCCTATCATTACAAAAGGTGACACTGTTTTTTCCAAATTTTCCAGTACTAAAGTCTGGTTTAGTGACGGGATAAACGACATATGTGGAAAGCAGCTCGATATGTTGATGATGAATCTCGAATGCGATTCACAAATAATCAACTGGGCCAGTTCCTTCGTCACTAATCACAAGGAATTGAAAGAAAGTGTGTGCTATGCCTCCCATCCGAGATCTATGTAAGTTAAGTGATTAGAATGTTTTCCTATCGTCATGTTTTATATGAGTGAACATTTTGATAACTTTGTGTTTGTTCGACAGACAATGATAAAGTCCGAGGTCAACCAAGCTTCAATCGAACAAATGCTCAATCGTACGTTGAGTAATAATGCTGGGAAACCGGAGATATTATTTGTGTGTGCACCAATCTGCCAACCAACAACGGGGGACGCAGCAAGGGGGGGGGGGGGGACTGGACACTATTGATATATAATGTATTTCTCCATCGGTGGACCCATTATGATTCGATGTCATTTGATAAGAAGATGGCCAAGGAGTGTTACGAAAATGCCAGGGAGTACGCGGCATATGTGGAGGATGTAATGGAAGAGGTGGGATTCACAATGTTTGGAACCCAACAAAAATATGCAGATGTCGTTGGGGAGCCAGAATTCCCTACTCAGGGAGAAAAGTAAGTGTTCTCACTCTTTATTTGTTCCAACATTATGATGCATGGTTTAATTAGTTTGAAATTGTTCCAACATTCCGGGAAATGTTGGAACAAAAACTTGTATGTTTTTAGACAATTGATAAAAACACACGTAATTATTAATAATGTAGTCTCATTTAACATTATGTTTCAGAATTGTCTGTGACTGTGGAAACATTATTGGTTATGCTTTAACATTTCGTTTGTGTCTTGAACAGCCCGGATTGCGGTCTGTTTGTCATTTTGAAAATTGAAGAGCTCGTGGAAGACTGCACGACAACAGGACCCAAACAGCGTACACAAAACCCAGATTGGGTTTCCCTGGCACAAAGGAAGAGGGCTAAGCTAACCCACAACATTTTGAAAGAGAATACGATATCTTGGAGGATGGCCCGAGCTTGAAGTAGTTGCCCCTGTGTATGTTTTTTTTGTAAAGGATCTTTTTTAATAAAAAATGAAGTAGTTGTTCAACGGGTTATGTTCATATCACTAAACCCGAAACAACTTCATTCTTGATTAGATTACAAACAAATAGGGTTTGTAAATTATTTTGGGATGTTAACAACATACAATGATTTTGGATGTGATGTTTATGTTAAAACAATATGAAGTAAATTTGAATATATTATTATTTTTCTTCATCAACATGTGTGACATGCATTGTCCCCTTAGAGTTTGTTTCAGGGAAGAACATACACAGATATGTTAGAACATTTCTTTCGATGCTGGGACAAATTGACAAATGTTTGAGAATATGTAATAATGTTCCTTCATTAATACGAATGTATTCAAAAAAATTTATAATGTTGACACATTGTAAATAATAGTAAGACATGTAAGGATTCATTCACTGAACATTTTTTAGAATGTTATAACATTGACCCTATGAACAAAATATGTACTAAATACCAAAAGATTTTACTAAAACATTCAACACAATGTACAGACAGTTTGTTACATGTTGCCACATATCGTTGAATGTTGAAGCATTTAGAAAAATGAGAACTACAGTTGGGCCCGACATGTTGCACTGTTGTGATAAGCGGGTTGGTTGCACCTGCGGCATATTCTTTTCCTCCTGGTAACATCTCCGGAACTCTGCAACCGTGTTGTACGTGGTCTCCCTGGTGCCCTTTTAACTAGTGGAGGAAGAGTCTTGGTTAATGGATCAAAAGTATAGGGTTCGTCAAAATTTGGAACGGGGTAAACACAATGTTGGTATGTGTTTCTGTAAGCCTCCACCGTCCAGACCGGATCGTAAAAACATGTACTATCACCCCGAGTCTTGTTGATGCATAACATTGCATGTTGACACGGAAGCGAATCTACTTGCCAACGCCGACAAGAGCATGTGAGAGTACCAAGATTTACGGAATGGCGTGGAGTTGAATATACTTCATAAATAAGTGGGGCTGCCTCGACGTATCTCCAAGTCTCCGCAACTTTGTATTTCGCTTGTTGCTCCAAGTTAATGGATGGGCAAAGAAACGTATTCCATCCAATAGCGGCGTCTCTATGCTTTCTCATCTTGTTCATAATCTTCTGTCTTATAGCATCCAACAATGCTGTAATAGGGAGAACGCGGGCTTTCTTTACCATGTTGTTGAAGCTCTCAGACAGTTGGGAACTGATGGCGCCATACCTGTAAGAAAACATTATAACGACTGTCACAACATTTTCAGGAATGCTTATAATAGATCATTTTGTGTTCGAACAGTGCGCTAAATGTATCAACATGTATCCGAATGACGGAACACTAGAAAGAATGCTCTTCCATAACAGAAGCTATGATTAAATGTGAAAAAATAACTCAGTAAACTTAAAGTGTGCCGGTAACAGGGTTCATGGTTGATGGGCCTAAAAGGTTACCCTAAAAGGTCTCCACCCGCAAGTATACGGGCGTCAAGTAATAACCCGGTAAGACCGGGATCGATCCTCAAGGATAGAGAGGTAATTCGGATATCGAGAGAGTTTCGCCACCGGTCTAGGTGTCACTCACTATCTCAGACTAAAATAAAAGGTGATAATTTGGTTTTTGGATTGATTTATAAGAAACAACGAAAAGTAAACTAAACTACATAAGGAGAGACGAGAAAGATTCGGGAAAAAGGGTCGAACAAGAATGGAATGAGAGGGATACTTCGATCCACAAAATCGATAGTGACTATTACTAATAATCAATAAGCATGAAAAGTTAGTTAACTTCACCCATTTACTTGGATTGGTCAACGAACTCTTTGTATAACTCAGATTCTAGTCCATGAACGGTCTAAAAACCCGGAAGATTTCATCATTAAAACTCATTTGTCACATCAAAACTCATTTGTCACATCAAAACATGTATCACGAGTATCCGAATACAAAAGTTAGCTAGACATGGCGATACAAATAATAAATGGGAAGAAAATAAAGAAAGACATGAGTTAAGGTGAGAATCTCCCTATTCCGATGAGGCGCGAGACTGAGATCGACGGGAAATATAAGTGTTCAAGTGCTGTCGATCTCCCTGTAACAGAATGCAGGGGTCCTCTTAACAGTATACAATGGGTGTCCTCTCAGCAGAACTTGACCTCCCCTTATCAGCCAGTATCATCTTCTTCCTTAAACAAAATCCACCATTAAATCTAGCTTCAAGCTTTCTCTCACTAGAATATGGCAACCAAATCACAATCAAACACTAAGAAAATCAAGACAATAATATGTCAATGAAAAGCCCTAAGGTTTCCAACCCAATTGATGGCCGGAAAACCTAGAAAATCCGGTCAAATAGAAGTGAGATTCCGGCCAAGGCCTTGATGAATCCGGCCAAGCTAAGAAGATTTAAGATCCGGGCAAGCTCTGTCCTTCTCGAGCTGCTGCTGTTCTTCCTTGAAGGCTTGGACCCGAGCTAGTTGTTGGCTACCCCGAGCTGGTCACCTTGCTGTTCCGAGTTGCAATGATGTTTCCCGCCGGTTTCCTGCACCCGAGCTGCTCCTCTTGTTGCAGCCGTGCTCAGTGAAACATGAGCTGGTCTTCAAAATCCCGAGCTGTTCTTGTTGAAGACCGAGCTGCTGTCTCTTGGCTTAGATGTGCCGCACCGGCCAAAGCTACGGCCGGCTAGTGTGGTGGTCGGCCAAGCTTTGGCCGGAACTCCTCTTCTCCAACTCTCTCCCTAAACTTTCCTAAACCCTAGCTTTTTGATCCTTTTTACAAACCCTCCAGTCTGATTTTCTTTTTTTCATTCTAAAGACCCCCACCTTTTCTTAATGGCCCAAAGACTTGGTCCAACTTCTTTGACTTGGGCCAAACTAGGGGTGCTCATAAAACTTCTATTTGTCCCTTCTCTTTTAAGCTTCTGGGCTTGTCTTTTAGAAATCAAGGGAGTGCCTGTAAGTTTGTCTCTACTTATAATGTGCAGAAATGACCAAAATGACCCTTGCTTTCTTTCTTCCATAACTTCTCCATCCGAATTCCGATTCGACTTCCGTTTTCGCCGCCGGATTCACCATCGACTCCACTTGCCACTTAACCTCTGATCTCTGCCAAAATTACCAAAATACCCCTGGTCTCTCTTTCCTTCCGGTCTCTTCCACATGAGATAAAAAAGTGATAAATGCTCCGTTTTATTCCGAATGAAGCGTCAAACTGCAAATAAGGTACCTACCAAGAAAAACTTATAAATAGTTAGAAATAAAACACGAAAAGAACTAACTCATCGAAGTTAAGCGATCCAAATGTGGCATTTTAACGCCACATCAAACATCCCCAAACTTAGAATTTGCTAGTCCTCGAGCAAACAAACTCAAAGTAAAATCCTAACTCACTTTCGGAGGAATCCCGATTGCATTTAGCGTATGAAATAAGCCGTTAAACCCCTAGGTTACCCCTAAAGGACGAGTGTCGTCTCGTGAGGGTTTCCAGAGAATATACTCACAAAATTCCAGTTTCAAAGACATAAAAGAGTTCAACATCGATGTAAATAAGATAATGACAACTAATGACACACTCAAGCATGCTAAACAAACGAATCAAAATCGATAAACGCATATATATGCTAAAAGCCTCCTCACTAGTAGTCTCATCCTAAAATGTAAGTGTCCAATCATAATGAGCATCATCTAAGTTCAAAGTCACAAAACTTCGATTTCTACCTTAGTACATTTCGCCTCGACTTTAGCCTCACGGTTATACACTCTTAAACATGAAATCACTCAAAAATAGATAATACGGTTCACTCTAATGTGTGAGCATGGAATAAAGAGAAACTCAACACATACAAAACAAATGAGGATAACAAGTTTTAGAACGAAATGATCTCTAAAGAATGGAAATAATCACTAAAATGGAATGGGGAAGTTCACTCACCCTTCTCACCCACTATACCCTCTAACAATGTTTCCTAAAGGTCAACGGATACAAGTAATGAGATGAAAGTAGTGAAATCCCGAGAACGTCGACGTCTTCAATAAAAAGAACGCTCAAACAACTTCTAAACTTAGCTTTCTGCCTTGAATACTTTATTCTCACAACAATTACACATAAAAAACACAAATAACCCATAAACTCAATTTTTTTTCATTTTTTTTTTTCATTTTTCTTTTTTTTCATATTTTTTTTTTTTTTTTACTTTTTTCATAACAAAACAAGAACACTAACACTTGTATTCTCAACAAACAACTTTTTCTTCATTCTCACTTTGTTTCACATTCTTCTTTCTATACTTTCCAAGTCTTCATTCTCGGGAGTAGTATGTGAATGGGTGGTGGAGTATCCGTTTCCCTAAAGTTGACACTATTGTCGGGTTTCGTGGACTACAAGAGTAAGGTCGCTATCCTGATGTCACTCCTAGTGGCTAAGAAAGTTGAGCTCATGAGATCGTCTAAGCTCTTTTAAAAGTTACGAGGTTGAGTAGCTCTTCATTCTACTCAGAGTTAGCGCAGAAGAGTACACTCGAAAACAATATAAAGGCTCAGATATCTCACATGGGTTTAAGTCTCCACTAATGACTAGTATAGGTCCCTCAGAAATGTTTCTTCTTCCTTAGGATGCTACTCACATGATCAGACAACAAACGCTAAAGGACTCGACATTCATGAAAAAGACTAAAAACATGCATAACATTCATCAAAACTGAAACACATGCATCAACATACTTAAGCATACCACTAAAGTCATATCAAATCTACCCAAAAATTTTCAAATTTGGTCAAATTATTGAACCCTCTTGTCTTTTGAAACCTTATGGTCATGGCTAATAGTCATACCCCATCCCCAAACTTAAAACTAACATTGTCCTCAATGTTTCAGCCATATACTCACCAAAAGATAAGACATATTAATTTAAAGAGAAGAATGGAAAGATATTACCATAGCCGGAGGAGTAAGAGATACTACTACCGAGACTCATGTATGAACAGGTTCCAAGTTGATGTCGAGCTCGTCGCCATCCCCAAACTTGGAACAAACTATGCCTCAGAAGCAAAACAAGTAAGAAATGCTCCTATGATCAACAAGAGATATGAGAATGAAGCACATAAGATCATGACCATAAAAATGACCACTAACGCGGGTACACACGATTGCATTGAGCTATGCAATCAGCCGTTGATTCTCTTGCTTTCGCAAGAGCACGAGTTTTGTCTCGTGGAGGGTTTCCAGAGATGATACCCACAAACATCAAGACCCATCTCAATCAGTCAAAGATCATACAATAAGAGACGGAAATTTTGGGGGTCAACCCAATGAAAGTTATATGCAGGTGCTAATCGTCTCATAAAAAGATAAAGGATATGAAGTGCACATGAGACGATAGAAGAAAACAAGCCATCCCCAAACTTAGTGGGTGCACAGTCCACTAAGTAGGCATAAATAGAAGGAACGACAACAAAGAAATCATCAAAAGGATCGACGTACACGTGAAGGGTCAAAATATCAGTCGAAGGCAAAAAATCATCTGGAAGCTTAGTGGACAGAATATCCACTATGTCCATGGACGTCTTTGGAAAGACGTCTGAAATGTCCCAAAAGGGATCAACAACCGAGTTTGAGATCATGTGGAAAGTCAAACTAGACTCTAAGGGTAAGGCAATAGGCTCGGGGACCAAGTCAAGGTCCATGGTTTCCTTAGGTAAATAGTCTGACGAACTATCCAACATGTCTCTAACTACTACGTCATCAACATCCTCAAAGGCATCTAGAGCCTCGCAGTCAGTTATATTAGCAGGCCTTCCTAGAATTGCATCTAACACTGACTCCTTACAAGTGTCAAAAATCGGATAGTTCATAATCATGTCATCCTCAAACTTGCTCGTAGAGCCATCACCCTGAACATCAACGTCTAATGTAGTCCTATCATGGTGAGACGACACTGGTGGAGGAAACAAGACGACAAGGTCATCAGACCGTTCAGGCTCTAAGGTGCTATCAGTAAATTCATCGACATTTAACTTAGTACTAGGGTTAGACGTATTACCCTCGTCATCGTACCTAGTACCCTCTTGAGTTTGGGGTGGTGAAACCCCTTCCTCGTCGACGAATAACTGTGACTTAAGCATCTTTACCTGTTGAGTCAATAACTCAATTGTCTGATGTACTTCTTGCCTCATTTGAGTATCTGCCTCTACAAATTGGGAGATCATCTCAATAAGACGACTCTCAGACTCTGATTGGGATCTATCTTCAAGAGTCTCTTCATAATAAGGCTCACAACTGTAACTAAATGAAGACTCTTGATGATAACTCCCACCGTACATACTAGGATCATACCTGCCTCTAAAATCATTGGTCTCAGAATAGTGTGGACTATAAGGTCTCTCATATATATTGGGTGTCGGACCATATCTATCACTAATCTGACCATCTCTACACATCTGTTGGTACTCTCCGAATGTGATACCATGTCGATTAGGCTCAACTCTAGGCAACTGTTGGTATTCTCTTAAGGTCATATCAGGTCGGGTAGTGATGGAACTCCTCAGATCAAGGTCATCATCATCATCAACATGGAATGGCCAACCGTTAGAATAACGTTCCATGATCTCACAATGTTCAAGGACCAACCCACAAGCTATCAAAGCAAATCAAAACTTATCCAACCAATCACACACAAGTAAGAAAGAAAGAGATAGAATACGATACTAGCGGATGCTCCTCTCGTTTCGTTTTTCCTTCCGATTCCTTTCTGATTCTTTTGTTCCCCTTCGCTCCTATGTTCCTGTTTTTGGGCTTTTCTCTTAAAGTGGTACCTTAAAAAAGAAAATATAAGAAACTACGAAAATAAAGAAAGAAAAACGTCTAAGTTAACAAATAACACTAAACTAATGAACAAAACAAGCTAACAATATCCGAACTACTAAACCTATCCCCAAACATTCCTAAACCCTAGCTTTTTGATCCTTTTTACAAACCCTCCAGTCTGATTTTCTTTTTTTCATTCTAAAGACCCCCACCTTTTCTTAATGGCCCAAAGACTTGGTCCAACTTCTTTGACTTGGGCCAAACTAGGGGTGCTCATAAAACTTCTATTTGTCCCTTCTCTTTTAAGCTTCTGGGCTTGTCTTTTAGAAATCAAGGGAGTGCCTGTAAGTTTGTCTCTACTTATAATGTGCAGAAATGACCAAAATGACCCTTGCTTTCTTTCTTCCATAACTTCTCCATCCGAATTCCGATTCGACTTCCGTTTTCGCCGCCGGATTCACCATCGACTCCACTTGCCACTTAACCTCTGATCTCTGCCAAAATTACCAAAATACCCCTGGTCTCTCTTTCCTTCCGGTCTCTTCCACATGAGATAAAAAAGTGATAAATGCTCCGTTTTATTCCGAATGAAGCGTCAAACTGCAAATAAGGTACCTACCAAGAAAAACTTATAAATAGTTAGAAATAAAACACGAAAAGAACTAACTCATCGAAGTTAAGCGATCCAAATGTGGCATTTTAATGCCACATCAATGGTGTTACAACATTTCAACTGAAAAAGAGTAAACAAAATACCTATCCCCGGGGAAAAAGGAATCTGCCCATGATTCCGGATTAAGGGATTGGAAAAACCTCTCCACATTAGTTCCACCCATCTCAACCATTTGTTCAATGGTTGCGTGATACTCGCTCTCGGGTAATGCCCGTGCCGCCGTAAACATAAGACTCTGAAAATAACGTGACTGGCGCGCCCCGTTACGTATTCTCAAGTTTAGATTACATCGTAAGTGCCAAGCACAGAATGAGTGGTGAGCGGTGGGAAAAACATTCTTCACGCCTTTTAGAATTCCAGCATGTCTATCCGAAATAAAGGTGTAACGTTTGATCGGATCCACCACTAATTTCAAATTTTGCAGAAACCAATCCCAATTATGATCATTCTCAATGTCCACAACTGCGTAAGCAATGGGGAAAAGACCTAACAAAAAAATAATAATACAAAATTAGTTTTGTTGATTCATAAAGCAAATATTGCATTAGCAGTTGATGAAATGTCCAAACATACGTGGTAATGATGAATGACATCAATAAATGACGCAGCATCTCACAGTATGCAGCGTCATTTTAGACCATGTTCTTAAATTTTGTCAAGTGTTAGCAGGAACATTAGAATGTTAACGTAAGATGTAAAAATGAAAACATACCGTCGTTTCCGTCCTTGGTAACCGCAGCTAAAATGCAGCCATTAAAACGAGTTTTGGCGAATGTTCCATCAATATAGATCACAGGACGACAGTGTTGAAACCCAAGGATAGATGCGTGAAGGGCAATAAAAACTCGGACAAATCTATTGGTAGTGGGTTCGATTTGCAAATCAATTATGCTATTGGGATTAGTAGTCGCCAAAGAATCTACGTACCACTTCAACTTTGCATAGGAATCACCCTCCTGCCCAAATACTTTGTCCATGGCTACCTTCTTACCACCGTAAGAAAAGTAATAGCTCAACTCAACACCGTAATCATCTTGAAACTTTTCTTTAACTTCAGCCGTACTCCAATTTGGGTGTTTTCTGATGTCTTCATCTATTAGGCTGCCAACAAGTTTACTAGAGAGTTTGGGATCCGCAGGTTTGAGAACAACATCGAGACAATCGTGTTTCGGTTCGTACTCTTTCAACAGAAACACGGATTTACATCCCAATGGTGCAACCCCGTGGACTCTCCAATTACATCCGGGTTTGGAACAAACGGCAATCACACGACCTGGTTCATTCTTGATATATTTGTAGTTGTTCTTGGTTGCAATGGTATATCGACCGAGAGCGTGTCGAAAAGCTTTGACACCACCGGGAAATATTTGCCCAACCTCCGTAAATACGTCGCCCCATGAGTCACATACTAACTTCTTGTCATTATTTTGAGATGTAGAAAGTGACCTTTCAGGTTCCATACTGCAAATTTGAATAAAATGTTATGAAAGGATCATAAAATGTCTTAACATTGTGTCAAATGTGCGAACAAAATATGGAATGGCGTAGCATGTGTTAGCATGTGCCAACATTCCTTGCACTGTCATAAAACTGGAAGGAAAATGGGGACATTTAACAAAATGTATTAACACATATTACAGAACTGTTAACATTTTACACAATGTTGTACAAAGGTACACAATGTTAACACAAACTGTCCTGTTTAGTTACAAAATCAGGAAAGGTTTTGAGAAAAAAACTAATAAACTGAACGACCAAACAAGATATATGTGATAAAATCATATGGTCCACACTGCAATGTCTGTTCATTTCATAAAATGATAATCACAGTAATCATTAGATAGCATTGCAACAAATATGTTAACACATGGTAAAACTTAGGTTAACATTTAACAAAATGTTTTCAAATTCTGAATTATGAAAGTACAGAAACAGAAGTGTAGAGAGAAAACCCTAAACTGTACGGACAAATCATAAACATTGGGAACAAAAACAGAAAATAATCATCACAAAAGAAGGATGAACAAATAATAAAAAGGTACCTGGTTTTATGGAAGAAGAAGATGATGACTGAAGTTTCTACAGAGAAGAAGATGATGACTTTGCTGATGACTGAACCACGAAAACAGAGAAGAAGATGATGAGTGAACTTTTCAGGTCTGGGCTTCAACGAAAACAGAGAAGAAGATGATGAGTGAACGAGCAAAGTAGGGTCTACAGTGAAGAAGATGATGAATGAAGCAGCAAAGGAGGGTCTACAGAGAAGAAGATGATGAATGAAGGTGGAATAGATTGAAGAGATGGCCGGTGAGGTTGGAGAGAGAAAAGAGAAAAGAGGGTTTGGTGTTGGGCGGTGAGGTAGAGAGAGAAAGAAACCCGGTTATGGAGAAAGGGAGATATTTTAGAGAGAGAAAATTTTGGTTTGGAAAAAGGAGGGAGTAGTTGGATATATATAGGAGGGCAAAAGAGGGAATAGAAGAAACCATTAGGTCTTAGAGATACAAGTTGGGAAGAGATGAAGCATAGGGATGTGTATTTGGGTTTGATATGAATTATTATTTGATTATTGGGTTTTGGGTGAGATAATATACCTTGTTGGGTTTTTTTTTGTATTTGGGCCCAAAATTTGGGCCTTTCATCAAAATTTTCATTCGGAAAGCAGCGGTTATTTTTTGCAAAGTTGACAATCCTACTTTCCAATATTTTTTTCTCAAAATATCGATCGTGAAATTTCCCTGAATTGGTAATACATAGGAATAAATCTCTTCTCATTCGAAAATTTGCGAAATAAATTAGCTGTGTAATTTGGGTTTTCCGAGACATAGTCGCTCCATAGTTGAATATGTCATTCTCTTCTATGATTAATCACCATGTGTCGAGGCAGTGGCGGATCTAACTGGTGGCTAGGGGAGGCTATAGCCTCCCCTCACTTTTCAAAATAGTTTCTATATGCAATGGAAGTAAGGTTATTTGCCCCTAAATTATTGTCTCACATGCAAAACAAACTGAACTGTAAGTCCAGCCGGGTTGGTGATTTGAAGGTTTAGGTGAACAAACCTCGATGTCTTTGGCGTCGATTCTCACCAAGTCACCATCAACTTTGTGTACCATTTACATTTATAGTTGACGAGAATCTCAAATTGATGGATAAATAACACCTTTTTAACTTTAAATGTCTCAATTAAGCACAACTATAGTTTCAAATCCAATGATTTTCCACTTAAACAAAACTTTAATTATATCTATTATACTCAAATGTACTAATAATTTGAACTTCTGAATGCTAAAGTGCATTTCATCTCCTCCATTTATTCTAAATTTTAGACTAACCTATGTTAAACTTAGAGAAAAGACGTCAATTATCTTGTTTTTTCTTGTTGCTTGATAATATAATGTTCCTTACGAGGTGAATATAATATGGAATTTATTTAAAATAATAAACTTTATAATCTCACATTGATAAAACAAATTTCTTTATTCCTTTTTTTTTTAAATTTATATTAATCATGGTGCTTAAAAAGACAAACAAAAGCCATGCAAATACCATTAGCCATAAAAAAACTAATAACAATAACATGTTTTTATTAGTTTTTTCTTTAAATTTTTGTAGGTCTTTTAGTTATTTAGGTTGTTGAACTGGACCTGTATGGAGTTGCACATTATCTTCGTCATCATCTTCTAAAATATAATTAGTGAGAACATTGTTACGTGTATGCAAATATAAGAGAACTTTTTGTGTTCGTGTCTTCTTCAAGTTCTTCTTATAGTTGTTCAAGTGGATATATGTCGTAGTTAGCATTTCCTAACCGTAATTCATTGTAGTGATATTGATGTGGTAGAGAAATGTAAGATGATCGATCACTGCAATTTATGTCTATTTATAGCTTCAATCTTGTGTCAGATCTTGCTAAAATTCTCGAAAAAAATAAAACTAAAGATTGTATGATAAAAAAATCTTACCGAATCTGAAAAAACTATAAGAGTATGAATTTTCTTATCAGTCACGTCTTATCAAATAATCTTGAAAAAAAACTAGAGATTTTATGATCAAAAAATCTTATCGAATCTGAAAAAGCTATAAGAGTACAAATTTTCTTATCAGTCACGTCTTATCAAATAATCCTAAAAAAAAGCTGAAGATTTTACGATCAGAAAATCTTATTGAATCTGAAAAAGTTATAAGCCTACAAATTTTCTTATCAGTCACTTCTTATCAAATAATCTTGAAAAAAAAAACTACAGATTTTATGATCAGAAAATAAGGTTTTCTGTCACGTCTTATCAAATAATCTTGACAAAAAAGCTAAAGATTTTATGATAAGAAAATCTTATTGAATCTGAAAAAGCTATAAGAGTACAAATTTTCTTATCTGTCACGTCCTATCAAATAATCTTGAAAAAAAAAACTAAAGATTTTTTTTATCAGAAAACCTTATTGGACCTGAAAAAGCCGTAAGAGTACAAATTTTCTCATCAGTCACGTCTTATCAGATAATTTTGAAAAAAAATTAAAGATTTTCCTACCCAAATTTATCAACATATACATGACTTGTCATAACTCTTGCTATAACACATCTAAACACATACAGTTCCTAAGGGTTACTTAAAGATCCAAAATATGAAAATTAGCAGAAAGAGTAATAAGGTACCTTGTGGAATAACAATCACATTACAAGAAGATGTGATTTTAGCTAATGCTTATCTTGAGATATCTCAAGATCCTATTAAAGGTAACAATAAAAAAAACGACTGTCTATGGACTCGAATTACTGAAACTTTTCTTAATCAAGTGCCCGAGAGCGGTGAGCTATCTAGAACATCTAAGTCTCTGGCATGGCGCTGGAACGTGATTTCAAGGGAAACAAAAAATTTAGAGGATGTATCACCAAATGGAAAATCGAAATCAAGTGGTTCTAGTGAGTTAGACATTGTAAGTATTTACTTATTTTTGTTAAAGTATCAAAGTATCGATCCACATATTTTTAATTATAGGTTAATCAAGCGAAAGCATTGTATGTACAAGATCCAATGAAAAAAAAAAATTTATTCGAACGCGTATGGTCCGTATTGAAAAATCCATGAAGGAACCTATGCATGCAAAGACAACAATACTTCTCTAATGCATTTCACGAATATGAACCAAACACTCTTGCACCAGAATCTCCTGGAGTTCGGTTCTCAATAAATCTTGAGGAAACTAATAATGAAGCTCCAGCAAGAATACAATTTGATCACTCTAGTCTGCCCGCCGAGAGAAAGAAAGAGAAGATGAGAAAGAGTATGGGAGACTCGGAAAAAGTTTACCTAGATAAAGTGTCTCAGGAAGGAACAAAAATTCGTCACATATTAGCGCAAGTACAAATTGAGAGTGTGCAAAAACATGCAACCCTTGTCGAACAACCTGACAAGCGTCATCAACTTATGATGTTTCAAACTGAGAACAAGTGTAACAAAATTGAGGTGAAATGTAATAAAGTAGATTGTAATCGTGCACAACTAGAGAACAACGTTATGAAAAAAGACCTAAGTTCTATAATAGGCCCAGAAGAACGTGAGCACTTTCAAAAACAAATCAAGTAATTATGAGAGAAAATACTGGAGCGGAAGGGACTCCATCAATTTTTACCCTATTTGAAAGTGGGTATGGAGGTGGTTGATATGGAAGAGAGTATAGAGGTGGTTGATGCGGAAGTGGTGAGTATGAAGGTGGTGGACATCTAATTGATAGATACAGAAATGGTGGATACAGAGGTGGGTATGGAGGTGCAGACGGAGGTGAATCTAGATGTGGAGACGGAGGTGGAGACTTACCGGAGTACTACATAACAATTTTAGTTTATATTTTCGTATTTTGTAGTAATTTACGCATTGTAATCAGGGGCAGATCCATAGGGGTGCGAGGGGTAATTTTTCATTTTAATGTATAAATAGGTATGTCTAAATATATATCTTCTGATATAAAAAGTTAACACAAAGAAGTCTTTAGCTGAGTGGTTAGATTGCCGGTTGGAGTGTTGTAGGGGTCGTGAGGACATGAGGTCAAGTCCGTGTAGAAGCATTTTCATTGATTTTTTTCCATTTATGTATCTAAACCTATATATACCAAATCATGTGTTTAGATGAAACCAAGCCGAATTTGGCTCAGTGGTTAATGTGTTGATTTTAGGTGAGTGGCAGCGCGAGATAGTAGGTTTGAGTCCCACTACAAGCATTTTCATTGGTTTTTTACATTTATGTGTTTAAATCTATATATACTAAATCCTGTGTATAGATGAAATTATATCGAACTTGACTCAATGGTTAAGGTGTTGATTTTTAGGTTAGCGACGGGAAACTGGCCACTAGTTATGAAGTGGGAGCGTGAGGTAGTGTGTTTGAGTCCAGCTATAAGCAATTAGAAGAATTTTTAACTTTTAATATTTCAACTATCTTGAATTCCTATAAATATTTTGTTAATTACTGTGTTCGCAAAAAAAATATATTTAAGCATATAAATCTGCACCCCTTAAGTGAAAATCCTGGATCCGTCCCTACTTGTAATATCTCTAATATTATATATTTGTTTTTAGTATAATGTTTTTATGCATAATCTTTATTAATTATATTTAATTTAACACATTTTAGAAGTTATAAATAAAAATAATAAGTTATAGATTTAAAACTATTTAAAATAACAAAGATGCCAATATAGACACTTGAAGAATGATTTGCGTTTGGAGTGAAACTCTATTTAAGGAGTAAACATATAGAGATTATGCTAATATAGAGCTCCAGTGGGACACTCAACCTCTAACACTTAGAGTGCCACATATGACTTTTCGGAGTTTTGTTAAAAAACCATCTCCAATGGGACACTTTGTTAGACACTCTATTATGAGGTGGACACATTTATTATAGAGTGTCTAGAGAGAGAAACTCTAAAACTAGAGTGTCTCTTTGAGACTCTCTAAGTGTGACTTTAAAATTTAAACCTATAGAAATCTTTTCTTTTCAACTACTTTTTCCATATACAACTTAAGAGTGACATGTGTATTAAGTAGAGAGATTTTAGAGATTTCTATTGGAGACAAAAAAAAAAATAAAGAGTGGGTCTCTATATTGGCACGTAGGAAAGAAAAACTTTATTTGACACTTGACAACTAGATTTTAGAGTTTTTGCTCGAGTGTCCCATTGGAGATGCTCTAAATCTTAGAAACTTTGAGTGCCACATATGATTTTTAGAGTTCTTTTTTAAAACTCTTTCCAATGCAACACTTAGTTTGGATCTCTAAGCTGACATGTCGAGGGTGGAATAAAGATATCAAGAGGACACTCTATTTCTAGAGTGTTCTCTTGAGATATCTCTAATTGTCCAACTCATCAATATTAGATTTTCAACAAATAAAAATTGAGTCTTCTATATTTTCTAAATAACTAACCATTTATTTACAAAAATAACTATGCCACATAAGTAAATAAGATAAGTATAGAGCTTTGCATTGAAGACAAAAAAGTTTTGAGGATCTGATCTATTTTTGCCACCTAAAAGTGAGAATCCCAGTTGAAATTTGACACATGAGATGAATATAGATGTTTTTGAGATTTGCATTGGAATTGCTCTAAAGGTCATGATTTTAAATTAAGTAAATAGCTTCAGTGACATTTAAATTAAGAAACTCAAATAGACACTCTAAAATTAGAGCATCTCCAATGGGACACTCAAACTCTAAAACTTAGAGTACCGCTTGGGATTTTTAGAGATTTTGTCAAAAATCTTCTCTAATGGGACATTCTAATTGACACTCCATGATAATGTGGAGGCATTTAATATAAAAATTCTCAAGAGAGACACTCTAAAACTTTAACCAATAGAAAACTTTGTTTTTTCCTATTGAGTTCAAGAGTGACATGTGTACTAAGTAGAGATGTTTTTAGAGATCTCCATTAGAGGCAAAAAAAAGTTTAGAGTGTCTATCTTGATACTTAGGAAAGAGAATTTAACTCACAGTTGACAACTAGGATTTTAAAGTTTTTTAGAGTGTTCCATTGGAGGCAATGCAACACTCAATCTTAAAAATTCTGAGTGCCACATAGGACTTTTAGAGTTTTTGCTCAAAAACTCTCTCCTATACAACACTCAATTTGGATCTCTAAGATGATGTGGAGGTAGTTAAATAGAGATCTCTCAAGAGGACACTCTAGAATTGTCCAACTCATTGTCCAACTCATCAATATTTAAATTTCGAACAATAGAAATTGAGTCTTCTATATTTTCTAAATAACTAAGTATTTCTTTACATAAATAACTATGACACGTAAGGAAATAAGATAAGTTTAGAGTTTCGCATTGGAGACAAAATAAATTGAGGATCTCTATTTTCGCCACCTAGGAGTGGGAATCTCAATTAAAACTTGACACATATGACAAATAGGAAAAAATATTTAGTTTACTCTGTTTGGATCTCTAACATGATGTGTCGAGGGTGGAATAAAGATATCTCAAGAGGACACTCTGTCACTAGAGTGTCTTCTTGAGATATCTTTAATTGTCAAACTCGTCAATATTTGAATTTTAACTAATAAAAATCGTGTCTTCTATAGATTCTAAATAACTAATTATTTATTTACAAAAATAACTACGACACACAAGTAAATCAGATGAGTTTAGAGTTTCGCACTGGAGACACAAAAGAGTTAAGATCTCTATTTCCGCCACATAAGACAAATAGAGATTTTTTTGTGTTTTGCATTAACGGGACACTCAAACTCTAAAACTTAGAGTGTCACTTAGGATTTATAGAGATTTTGTTAAAAAACCTTCTCCAATTGGAACACTCTACTAGACACTCAATGATGATGGGGATCATTTATTAATAGAGACTCTCAAGAGAGACACTCTAAAATTAATTAGAGTATCTCTATGAGACTCTCTAAGTGTCACTTTAAAATTCTAACCAATAGAAACTCTTGTCTTTTAACTACTTTTTATCTATTGAATTGAAGAAGGACATGTGTATTAAGTAGAAGAGATTTTAGAGATCTCCATTGGAGACTAACAACAATTAGAGTGTCTCTATATTGACAATAAGGAAAGAAACTCTTCATTGACACTTGACAACTAGGACTTTTAGAGTGTTTGTTAGAGTGTTTCTCTTGAGACATTCTATAATAAATGCATCTACTTCGTAATAGAGTGTCTAATTAGAGAAGTCTTTTAACAAAAACTCCAAAAAAATAATACTTCATCCGTCTCATATTAAGAGTCTCACTTTCATTTTAGAGATCTCATATTAAGAGTCTCACTTCCCTTTTTATCATATAAAATCCATCTACTTTCCCACAATGTCCTTACCTTGAGTCAACTATAATTTGTTGGAATTTGTTTTTGCAATAAAAGCACTTAAATGTTTAGTGAGGTGGGAAAATGAGGTTCTCATGAATTTTATACTTTTTTCTACAATAAATAAGGATAAAAGTGGAAGAACAAAATATATGAAAAAAAGTTGGAGTTCCAAAACGGGACTCTTAATATGAGACAGAGGGAGTATGTGACACTCTAAGTGCTAGAATTTGAATATTCGAGATGTTCCATTGAAAATAAAAAAAAGTTTAGAGGGTCCCTATATTGTCATTTAGGAAAGAGAAATTCATTGACGCTTAACAATTAGAACTTTTAGAATTTTTGTTAGAGTAACTCGTTACGAAATGTATCTTTAATTTTGGGAAGCCCCTTAATCATTTTTACAACTTATTTTAGCCTACTAAATATGACTTGTTTCCCTTCCCAAGTGGAATTATTAGAACAGCCTTCCATTTAAAAGTGGAGGAGTAGCTATTTGAGGCAAGATCTGGTTAAGTGTTCTTCACTTCTATTCTTGGTGGCCTTCTACATAGGGCAAATTTTGAGATGGGTGCCTCTAAATGCGCTCCACCGTTTTGCTCTTAATCCATTGGGGTATTTAGCGATACCCCCTCATCCCTAATGTCCAATTAGGGATGCCCCCTTTTTTAATTGGATATTAGGGATGCCCCCTTTTTTACACTTAAAAGTACTTAATTACCCTTATCTTCATTTGTTTTCTTCAATTTCTTATATATTTTTGGTGTTATTCTTACCAACAAATTTTTGTTTCTCATATTTATTTTTCTCTTATCCAACTTTTTCTAATTTCCCAACAACATTTATCAAAAATTTAAAATTGATAAATCACAACAATTCGAAATAAAAATCGTAAATTGTAATAAAATTTTTTTAACTTACTAATTTTTTAATGTATACGAGTTATAATTAATAAAAAGAACGATAGATATCAAAAAGTCTTCTTCAAATTAGTTACATATATCAATTTTAACGTTAAATGAGAAAACAAATGTGAAGTTAAATTTTTTTCTTTAAATTTACAAATTTTATTTCGAATTGGTTTAATTTATTAATTTTAATTTTTCGATAAATGTTGTTTGTAAATTATAAAAAGATGGATAAAAGAAAAAAAAACTATGAGAATCGAAAATAAGTTGGTAAGGATAACATCAAAGAGGTATAAGAAATTGAAGAAAAAAGAAAAAATAATAAACATAAGGATAATTTTGTACTTTTAAGTGCAAAAAAGGGGGCATTCCTAATATCTAATTAAAAAGGGGCATCCCTAATTAGACATTAGGGATGAGGGGGTATCGCTAAATACCCCTAATCCATTCCTCTCTTGACACTTTTCTTGAACTTCGAATTGAGTAGTCCGAGGGTTCTGAGACTGATCCTATTCCGTGTTGTTCAAAACATATTATGCCCTCGGAATGCACCAATTTTTGGGGGCGCAAAGAGAGTAGGAGGCCCAAAAGTGAAATGAATGGGCGCCAATAGACTTCACCCATTTAGGATAGTATTACTCGGGAAATGAGCCGTTAGTTTCGGGAGTTCGATCTAGTGAGACTGAAAAGTAGATGCTTTCACCAACTTACAAGCATTCGCCATCTCTCTCTCTCTCTCTCTCTTTTCTGTTGCAACTCCATCCCTGTCTCACTCAATATACATAAAACCCTAATCTCTTCCTTTCTCACAAAGCATTTCATTTTCATGGCTTTGGCTCACTCTTATTCCTTTTCTTCTATTCGATTCGAACCTCCTCTTCGTCCTCACAATCACAAATTATCCACCACCATTACCACTAGCTGCCTCTTTGCTAGAAGATTTTCATCTCATTTTCTCTCACTAGATCACCAGAGGAAGAAGATCAAAGACCGATTCATTTCCTCATTCGCTGCTTCACATGAAGATTCGGTAAGCTAAATTCTTTTTACTCTTATTGACATTCATTTCTTTCTTAGTTCTGTTACGTTAATTAGGTCAAGTACTCAAGAGCTGGTCGTATTTGTTAATTCGATGGAGTTCGTACGAATAGAATAACTTTTTAATTTCATTCCAGTTATTGTCTGGTTTTACTCAATCAACTCAGTCTTAGGTTTTCACCATTATATTTGTTGAAATGTGCCTTGATTTTGGGTCAATCTCAAAACCCAAAGTGTGATCCTGAAACCCATTTATTTTGGCCTGACTCGTGTATGTTAATGTTATGTTTGTCATAGTCTTGTAAATGGGGTTATTACGTTTTTAGGTTTTGGTGGAGGACATTAGGTCGGTGAGGTATATATTTAGAAAATTTTAGGAAATCTTTGTAATCTTGTTCTTCATACATAGTGAAAAATAATCGCGGCATTGTTCGTGGTGCAGTACGTTTTACAACCGACCACGTAACTATTTTGTGCGATTGTTTATATCTATTGTTTCTTTTATACTTCTATTGTTCTTCGTCATAACAATATTAATGTTTTTACGAGACGTTCTGAATTTCGTTTAGCAGTTGGTACCTAGATTTTGAGTATTCCATAATGTTCTAGACTTATGGTTCTTCTTTTGCATATTTTAGAAGCATTCAGATATCGAAGGAGAAATGGAAAAGAGTGAGCTTGAAGTAGGAGCTGAAGAATCAGGAGAAGCATGGAAAAAGTTGCTGGAGTCATTCAAAGAACAGACAATGAAGATGCAGGACATGTCCCAAGAAGCATATGAGTTGTACTTTGAGAAAGCAAAGGTCATTTTGAAGGACAGTTCAGAGAAGTTAAAAATTCAAGCAGAGAAAGCAAGTCGGGATTTGAGTGTAATAGCAAAAGAAATCAGTGAAGTAAGTAAAGGATATCTTTCAACTGCTGCAGAAAACTCTCCTGAGGAGGTGAAGGATATTGTTGAAACTTTTGCTTCATCTTCAGATGATCTAAAAGAACCCTCGAAAGTTCGAGACTTTTACGTTGGAATTCCATATGGTATTATATCACATGCTTAAACATTTAAGAACATAAAGAAATTGTGGGTTTGAAGTAGTTAATCTCTTTTAATCTCTGTAATGTACGATTTACTATTTGTAGGTACACTTCTTACTACTTGCGGCTTTCTTTCGTTCATGGTTACTGGAAGCCTTTCCGGCATTAGGTTTGGTGTCATCCTAGGTGGTACACTCTTGGCTTTAAGTGTATCGAGTCTAAGATCATGGAAAAGAGGAGAATCATCTGATATGGCTTTGAAGGGACAAACAGGTTATATTTTGCATCTTAGAAATCTCAATTTGAAATCAAATCGTAATATTTTTCGTTCTCCATGCACAATTTGCTTAACTTCTTTGAGTTTTACTTTGTTAAAACTTTAATCTGATGTGCTTTTGATGTTGTAGCAATTGCTTCTATAATCTTTCTAAGGGATATACGATTACTTTCTCAAGTAAGATTCCCTCTAGTTATATTTATATTGTTATTTTCTTTGAGATGCTGTCTTTTGTTCTTAGGGTGCTAACAACATTTATCTGGTTTTGTGTTTTTGTTTTGCAGAGGCCGTCACTTCCATCTTCTCTTACGACTTTTATCAGGTTTATATGATCGATACCTTTCTAGAAATAATGATGATGTTCTTGTGTTTCTCTTCTAAGGTATTCAAACATTGCAGTGAGTATGATTTATCTAATGTGCTGGCTTTATTAGGGCAAAAGAAGGAATTTTTGTCTATACTCTATAGTCCATACTCGGATATAAGTTCTCTCTTTGAAAATCTCCTTAAAATTTAGTTTAGGCCATACACTCAGGTCGAGTAATACTATAAAATAAAAGCTTTAGAAAGCAATGTTATGATTGAAGAGTAGTTCATTACTTCATTCTTAAGAGTCTCTCGGCCTTACCTCCAAAGTTGGCCAGAATTCCATGCAATGTGCCTTTCTCAACTGTGCATTTCTTTGTTATAAAAGAATATGCATTTCCTTATGTTGTCTTCTAGGTCTTCACTTTCTAACAGGAAATCCTTCTTTAGTTTAACATGGATATGGGACGGATATCAGTATCAGACACGTGTATGAGATGTTAGATACAGTCCATACAATGAGTAGAGAAAAGGCCAATACAGGGACACTATTGTGCATTATACACGTACATATCCTCTTGTCTATGCTATTCGGTCGTTTATTTTCCTTCTTATAGTTTTTATTTTGGAATCAACCATCATCAGATTATATACAGAGAACATGTTAACTCAGAATTGTGTCTTACGGTCCTAACTCCTAACACAATAGTATCCAAGTAAGCACAATACTTACAGACAAAGCCTCACACGATCTCCGAGTATTCGGAAAGAGTATCTAAGAATCCGACACGGCAAAAAGAAAGTAAAGGAGTGTCCAACTGTCCATGTGATAGAGCACTAAACAGATGTGATTCTTTAGTTCATCAATTACACCGTTCTCTGATTTTTGTTTCACTTTTTTCCTGCATCTCAATGAATTTTTATCGATCATCGAGATTTAGGTTTGATTTGTCTGACACAAATAACTTGAATTTTTGCAGTGGTTCAGTTGTAGTTTTCTATCTATATAGGATCATGGTAGCTGCCAATCAGAACAAGGGTCCACACTCAGAGCGTGGACACAGCAATTAGTTTACCTATGAAGGGTTAGTATCTGTTTTTTCTTTCAGATCGCTTTTCAATGAAACATTATGACTTATGAGATAACTATTGCTTTTATAAAACATCTAGTACGTTTTTAGTTTTAGATATTAGAAACTAGTTGACCCCTTCGATAAACAAGAACCATCGTACAGGTGGTTTAGGTCCCCTCAAGAACTCTAGAATCTGTAACTAAGAGAATGAATGGTGTTTACTGATTCTCCTAAAAAAACAGACTTCTTAACTAATCGAAGATCTAATTACTAAACAGAGATATTGAACAACTTGAATCTTTTTGCATAATATATTTCTTGAAGAGCTAAAACAATGCAATTGATTGTTCTCCTTTTTTTTCCTGAAAGCAGTTGGGTGCAAGGTTTGTTCGGAGTTGGACCTGACCTAGATGAAAAGCGATTGTCCAATCAAGAAGATCAGTAAATACAGAGTGAGAGAGAGATAGAGAGATGGGATCCTTCAGGTTTCCTTTTGTTAGTTCATCACTCAAACTGTGCTCTTGGTAAAGGAAGAAAATAAACGGAGGATCACAGAAATCGATTAGGAAGCCATGTTCTATTTCATTATCTCAAAAATAGATGTAATTCCGTTAGCCCGATCTCCACAACTTGTGCACTTACAATTTTGAACTATGGATTGATGATAAAATGGGTTGAAACTTGTGCATGTTCACATTTTGATGCTTATATGAGATATTGTTGTTACGGAATCGAAATATGGATTGACAGATTCTCACTATGACACAACTCTCTTTGCTACAA
The DNA here is from genome assembly GCF_041429995.1 of Eschscholzia californica. Classification (NCBI taxonomy): domain Eukaryota; kingdom Viridiplantae; phylum Streptophyta; class Magnoliopsida; order Ranunculales; family Papaveraceae; genus Eschscholzia; species Eschscholzia californica. The sequence continues at coordinate 35,663,513 of NW_028238420.1, read as the reverse complement.
CGATCCTTCTGTCATTTCCAACTCTTTTTCAGTTTTCGGTTTTCGGCCGTGGGGCTGTGGCAAGTATAGTGGTCACATTGACCTTCCCAGCGACCTCAAGTAAGGAGATCGAAATGCACTGGCTTCTGGTGCAACTCTTTTTCTTCCCTCTTTATGAGAAATTCTGTTAGTCGAACTAAATCTTGGAGAAAAGTTTCTGAAAATCAGTTATATTAAGGAATAGATATACAGGAAAGGTTTGCCAAATCTGTCTATAAATTGCCCTAATTTCGTTAACTAGGTGAGGTATAATATCATCCTGAAAAAAAAAACTAGTTAGGAAATATCTGATCTTAGTAAACGTTAATAATTTAAAAGTAGATAGGATGATTGGCGCATAAGAGTCTCGTAGATTCGCCAATAAGCTTAGCTAGTTAGTTTTTGGACACTAACAAATTTTATATTAATCCCACATCGAAAATGTATGAACCCAAAAGCGTTTACTTAGCATTTTGAATTCACAATGAATTAATGTGGGTGATGATGAAATAGCGGTGTTGTGAGAGGGTCTCTCTACTAACGTCGTATTGACGAAGACCACCGCTTCCTGAGCTCATATTTTATCTTCATACATTTTCTTTGGTTTTAATTAAATCTCATACATTTTCTTTATTGAAACCTTGCAATCAATATGCACACCTATTCAAAGAGGTTTCTGGATAAATATTATTTGTATAGAAAACACTGGGATCAATAGTCCGAGATCGAGATCGGAAACTTACAACCTCAAAATGATTCAACTAAAAAAAATTTAAACTAAAACTAGATGCGATGACGATGAAGCATCTCTTTAAAAAAACAAGCTTTTTTGCATATCTATTATTTGAAAATGATGGGTTGGAACTCATTCGCTCGTATTTTGATCCAAACATGAGATATTCTCATCAAAATCAATCATTATCACTTCTAGCCAAACCAGCCGGACTATATTTGGATTATGCTCGAAAAATGATATCTTTTGCAACTATTAGCTCATCAAAATTTGGGCAAGATAGAAACCTCCATGCTTAAATGATTGGATCATATAATCAAAAAACCTATCTTTCAGAACTTCTAATCTCATCAAATATGGGTGCCATAGTATATTAGATACTAGTGGCAGAAACTTTGCAGTAAGTCTAAATCTAGTTAGCCTCAACTTGATACTTAAACAGGGAATTAGAGCATCAAGTCCTTCTTTCTTGACACTCAGCCATCAACCCTTTATAGCCCCACATGGGGTATTTATAAAATAAGAAGCCTCTAGTTAAGGCCGGTAAAACGTATTATGTATGTGGGCAGTGATGAAATAGGGTCGTGAGAGGGTCTCTCGACATTCGTCATATCGACGATAACAAAATCTTCCCTGAGCCCATACTTGATTTTTGAATGCAGATATATGAACAAAGGGTTATGGTAGCTCCAAATTGTGTTTGTGTATCCTTTTTGTCTTCAAATTTTTTTATCATATAATTTTTCTTCTTGTTCTCACTCTTAGTTCGTTGTCTTTCTTCCACGTCCCGATCTCTTTCCTCCATGTCGTCACGTCTATTTCTTCTCTACTTTTGCGTTCACTTGTGTAGGGTTGCCGTCGATCCTCCACTAGTGATTTTCTCTCTTATTTTTTCTCTCCACCACCAATCCACATTTTTTTTTTGTTGAAAAACCACTCCACTTATTTTCTTTGTCGGAAATTTGGGCTCTGAAAATCCAGACCAATAAACATGTGTATCATTTTTAATGATATAGTGAAGGCGTATCATCCAGAAAAGTTGTTGAGGCAATTTGGCTTTGTTCAACACATCTTTGCCGCACCCCATGAAATCATAGAAGAGGAACAGAGGCGAAGTAAAGGATTATGGAGAACACACTTGGTACTGGGATAATTGTGTTGAATTTTCCTCCTAGTGGGGAAACCTAGTTGGGTTTCGGATAGTAAATCAAACCCGGGCCCAAGTAGAGTTTTTTAGGGTCGGTGACTTAGGTTGGTGGAATTAGGATTAAGGGGAAGTATATAAATAATATCTTAATCTTAATTAGAAGGAGAGAGCAGAACTAGGAACGCACAGGAACGCACAAGAGAAGAGAGGAGAGAGAAAGAGGTCGCCTAGAAGAAGGGGCCGAACTTTTTCAACACGCGGAGTCTTTTTTGTACGAAAAATCCAACGGTGAGACTTCTCCGATTAAGCAGAAATTTTGCAGAGGTATTCCTGACTTGTTCATCAAGTATTTGTACGGTGTGATTGTTGATTGGTGGCCGGAATCGGGAATCTTAGTGAATTTAGGGTCGTTTGGACTAATTTTTGAGATGTTTTTGTTCTTTCTTGTGAGGGTTTCTTCGTGTTTGAGATTGATTCATTTTGGAGTCTGAGTCTCGGGTGTTGTTCTTTTGAACAAGGAGGGCGTAGTTTGTAAGTCAATTGCTTATTATAGTTGATTTGGGAAGGTTTTTACTTCATATTGAGAAGGTTTTCCACGTGAAAATCTTTGTCTTATTTACTTCTAGTTCCTTGTTTATTGCTCCCACATTATCCTCGTAACTAACACAAAGGGGGAAAAGTTACATTTCCGCTGCGTTGACTCGTTCATTTTTCTCAACAAGTGGTATCCCAGGTTAGAGAGTTCTTTGGATTGTGATAACTTTGGTTATTGGTTTGCTAGTGTTAGTGATGAAAAATATCAGTATAATGATAAGTTTGAATGATGTTAATTATCATCTATGGAATGGTAAGATGGAAGACTTGCTCTTTGTGAAGGAATTTCACGTACCGATGTTTCATGAGAAGAAACCGGATGAGAAGACTGATAATCAGTGGACATCGCTATATCGCAAAGTGTGTGGTTTGATGAGGCAATGGGTAGATGATAATGTTGCATCATATTGAGAATGAGACTAGTGCTCGTTCTTTGTGGTTGAAGTTGGAGTAGTTATTTGCTCGGAAGACAAGAAATAATAAGATGTATATGATGAAAAAATTGTTTGAGTTAAGATATCAAGAGGGAACTCCCATGACTGATCACTTGAATGTGTTCCAGGAGTTACTCAAACTATCTAACATGGGTATAAACTTTGATGTGGAGATCCACGGTTTATGGCTTCTTGGTATGTTACCAGATTCTTGGGAGGTGTTCAGGATGTCTCTTTGTAACTCTACTTCCGAATGAGTTATCTCAATGGACTTAGTAAAGAACAGTGTCTTGAATGAGGAAAGTAGGAGGAAGTCAAATCTTATTTCTTCGAATTCAGATGTGATGGTGAGTCGCAGGGGAGAAGTTTACATAGAGAGTCCTCCAAAGCCAAATTCTGTAGTCCATTTGAAAACAATGAAAATGGGTGACTTCGTCATTACTTGTCCTGGTACTCTAAAGTCCCCTGGAGACTAGTGGAGTGTGTGTGACACCTTCAAATCCAGCAACGTCAAATACGGAGATCGAAGTTCTCTGGCTTGTGGTGCAATTCTTTTTCTTCCCTCTCTTACTGAGGAATTCTGCTAGTCGAACTAGAGTTTGGAGAAAAGTCCCTACAAGTCTGTCATATAAATATCGTCCCAATTGGTATCTAGGTAGAATATCGTCCTGAAAAGATAAACTAGTTAGGAAATATTTGATCTCAGTATATATTAATAATGTCAAAGTAGATAGGATGATTGAGGCATGAAAGTCTGGTGAGTTCGGCAATAAGCTTAGGTAGTTAGTTTTTGGGACACTAACAAATTATATTAATCCCACATCGGAAATGTACGAGTTCAAAAGCTTTTACTTAGTATTTTGATTCACAATTAAGTAATGTGGGTGATGATGAAATAGCGGTGTTGTGAGAGGGTCTCTCTACTAACGTTGTATTAACGAATATCGCTTCCTGAACTCATATTTAATCTTTGTACATATTTCATACATTTTCTTTGTTCTCTCATTTTTTTTCTAATCTCATACATTTTCTTTGTTGAAACCTTGCAATCAATATGCACACCTAAGGTTTCTCAATAAATATAGTATTTGTATAGAAAACACTGGGACCAATAGTCCGATATCGGAAACTTACAACCTCAAAATGATTCAACTAATAAGTAAAATTAAACTAAAACTAGATGCGATGACGATGAAGCATCTCTTTAAACAAAGCCCACTGAGCTTATGTACATTTTACTACTTATTCATCAGTATTTTCATTGAAAAATTCTTTCATCATATTAACAAGCAAATTATTTCCACTTCCAATTATTAGTTTAGCAGATGCATATCTATTATTTGAAAATGATGGGTTGAAACTCATTCGCTCGTATTTTGATCCAAACATGAGATATTCTCATCAAAATCAATTATTATCAGTTTTAGCCAAACCAGTGTGGATTATGCTCGAAAAATGATATCATTTGCAACTATTGGCTCATCAAAATTTGGGCAAGATAGAAACCTCCATGCTTGGATGATTGGATCATATAATAAAAAACCTATCTTTCAGAACTTCCAATCTCATCAAATGTGGGTGCCATAGTATATCAGATACTAGTGGCAGAAACTTCGCAGTAAGTCTAAATCTAGTTAGCGCTCAACTTGAACCTTAAACAGAGAATTAGAGCACCAAGTTCTTTCTTGACACTCAGCCATCAACCCTATATAGCCCCACATGGGGTATTTATAAAATAAGAAGTCTCTAGTTAAGGCCAGAAAACGTATTATGCATGTGGGCAGTGATGAAATAGGGTCGTGAGAGGGTCTCCCGACATTCGTCATATCGACGATAGCAAAGTATTCCCTGAGCCCACAGTTCGATTTTTGAACAAAGGATTATGGTAGCTCCAAATTGTGTCTGCCAATCTTTTGTCTTCACTTTCTTTTATCATATAATTTTTCTTCTTTCCTTCACATCGTTCTCTTTCTTCCACTAAACTCTTTCCTTCATGTGGTTTCGGCCATTTTCCCATTTCTAAAGCTCAGTATTGGGTTACCAGTGATTTTTGAGGATTTGAGTTTTTACCAAATTTAGGATTCTGATTTTAGAGAAAGAAAAAACTAACGTGGGTGAAAAAAAAACCAGAATTGGATGTTTATACCCAAAACAAAAGGATGCCCCTATGTTGAAACTTGGTCAAAGAGAATGGGCCAAGTCAAGGAGTTTATCGGAGGGAGCCCTCTACTTTATTAATATCATTCTAAGCCAGAGAATTCATGTAATGGTTCTACCAATAATAACGTAGCTATACAACTAAGATCAGAGCATCTAACATGTATGGAGGGGAATAAGAAAAGCTCTTACTGCTCTCTCACAATACAACAACAACAACAAACAAACCGACGTTCCAGTAAAGGATGTCCTCGAAACTAATCGAAGTTTCCTTCTTCGCCGCTCTGCACACTTCGTCTCATACGTTTCCCCGAGGAAGATGATTTGGAATTTCTCCTTGATTATCCAAGGGCATATATTGTGCCATGATGGCACGGATCTCTGAATCCATGTACCTCTACAGAAAAAAAGAATTCACATTACTCATTGAAAATTTTTGTTGCTACATATTCAACAACAAAGTACAGAGTTTTGCAACGGATTGTTTCGGTCTGAAAACGACCAGTGACACGGCTGAGGTAAAAACCTCGCATGGCCACTCTAGCCATGCGTCTGACACGTTAGGCCGGAGCTTCAATGTTTTACTAAAGTAGCACCCAACTACCGGTCAACGTTCAAACACCATATTTTGAAAATATACCAAGACGAATAAATTTTGATGATTAACAGATACAATGGAAGACAAAAGAAAAACGTGAAGAAGATAAGAGCCTAATACCCGGATTCTGTATTTATAGAGAGCGTAAGCACCAAGTCCAGCAACAACCAAACCGAAGAAAACAACCCACACAGAGCTCCATCCAACCTCCGTCCTAGAATCTTTAACTGCATATTTTGGAAAAATGATCGTTAGCGTATCTATTATTTTTTCTCTTCAAAATTTATGAGTGTTTCAGTATATACTCACAGATACAGGCGTCATGTTCTTTCATGTATAACAAGTTACTACTGCAGCTGCACTCGTAACTTCCCCATGTGTTCTTGCACTTGCATTCAGAGCATTGACACGCAACCTTTTCTTTGCATTCATCCACATCTGCAACATCAAACCCAAAATCTAAACTGTGGAATCCATTTCCTTCCAAATTTAATACTATAGGAAGGTTCGTGAAAATAGTCCCACATAGACAGAGAAGAGAATCATAACAATATCTCTAGAACCTCCCTACTTATTGCTAATTGGTTTTGAGTTGAATATCCACAACCCAATACAATTTTTATTTTTTTACGTTTTTTTTTACAATGTTGGATCCCAAATAAGATCAACATTAATACCTTCACATGTGTTGACCCCGTCTCCCTTGAAGCCCGGTGGACACTTGCAACCGTTGGAACGATCTTCCTGGAGAAAACGTACAAAAAGTAATTTATGTTACATTGAAAAATAAACCATGGTATTAATAAATTGATGATAAGGATTAGGAAGAAAATATAATGATAAAATGATCATGAAATGGTTGGACCCACTTACAGTGCAGGCTGAGTATGTCTTGCCATCTTGAGTTTTCTTCCAACAACCTCCATTGTTTATTTCACAACGCAGGGCTCCGGAAGCTGTCAAAATACGAGTTATGAGTGTTAAGGTCAAGGGATACTGAAAAAATAGGTAGAAAGAGAATCTGAAAGTAATTACTAGACTACAGAAAATTGAAATTAATTTCCTATTCAAGAATCAAAACCCGAATGCATTTCAACCACTTTCTTATCTAAAAATCAGTCAGTTTTGGCTTAGGCTTGAATGTAGCCTAAGAGGAGTTTGGCGAACTTGTACAAGTTAATCTTAATGGTGAGTGAATAATGTGATCAAAAGCTCTCCCGCGATTTATCAGGGAGAATTCGAGTTCGTTCGGCTGGAGCTGAGCCAAGACCCGAGCCACGACCACGAAAGGTGAATTAGGGCCTATGGTGAGACCAGAAGTGTGTCAAAGGGAAACAGATGCACTAAGGAGTCTGAAATATGAATTATGAACACTTCTATACTTGAAACTTCTCTATTCTCCATCTAACTCAGCTTCATGTCTTGTTTTAGTTTTTACATGATCTCCTCTAAGAAAATGAATGGGGTAAGTAGCAAGAAATAAACAAGCATCACAAGAACACAATAAGAACATCAAATAAATTCTTCCTTTAACCCCTAGAAATCCTTCGCAAAACACAACATGCCCGACTCCTCCCATAGAAAAAGAACGCATGCAATTAAAGATCAATGTTAGCAATAGGAATTAGAGGATTGGCTTTTTTGTCATCCTGGTGGATTCTCGACACTTGAACGTCGGATCCAAGACTTACCTTCACAATGAGTATAACCATCACCGACAAACTTTACACCTTCCACAACAGGGCATTCACATACTCTCCCTCGAAAAGTATCCTACAACATTAAAATAGGGAGATACATAATCAGATCTAATCTAAATATGTTAAAACACTGTCCAAAAACCTCATCAAATTTCACTACTTACCACCGTGACTTGATCTTAACTTGGAATCATAAACAAAACACAAATTTTAAGTATCTAAAAAATAGTGGATCAAGACAAATCTTGTGGCAACCAAAAATAAGCAAAAAAAATGACAGTATTAACGAACACCGGAACAGCAGAAGTTCAGGAAATCGTCAAAGAAACCGCACGCTTGAAACATGCCATAAATCTAAATACCATAGATGGAAAGAGAAAAGAACTGAGAACTAACTTTTGTTAGTAGAGAGAAATTAGATGATCTCAGTAAAATAGTACCTTGCATGCTGTAACATTTGTAGCTTTGTCGTGCCAACACCCACCATTATTTACCAGACACTCGTTGGTTTCCATATCTGTACAGATAATTCCAAATAAAGATATTTGACTACTGCTTATCCTGTAAATACAAACAAGTTAATAAGTACTCAATTTCTTGGCTTACCCGAGGTTAAACAAACAGCTGGCTCTGTGGTCTCTTCAAAACCAGCACATATGGCTTTTAGAACTGCCCCTTTATCCAGCTTACCTGAAATCAAGTCAAAAGATAAAGAAAATGTAATTCAATGTCAGATATAGAACAATCAATATCTCCATTCAGATTCCTCAAGTAAGATGCTGTTTAACCTCTATATTGTGCATTATTGATTACAAGCGTGGGTAGTATGGTGACATCTCCTCGAGAACCTTTGCCAATCTAAGAAATTTCAAGATGAAAAACTGTTAGCATAGACAAAGATCACAGAAGTAAGAATACATTACAGAGAAAGGAACACTTAGGTCAATATAGCAAGGAAGTTAACCTGTGCTTCCTGCTCTGCTTTCAGGACTGGATTTTCAACGTCTGCATTTGGATCTCCTATACATTGATCTATCTTCTCGAGATCGAGATCTATTAGGACATTACAAATGGCTTCAGATATTAGTACTTTCATACTTGTTCATTAAACTAATCATCATATATCGTAGTTAAGAATTCCACGTCAAAAACTGATTGAATTATCCTGCTCTCGGTAGTGACACAACCATTAAAGAGAAAACAACATAAATTACACAAATTCTTTTCTCAACAAAAAGGCATGCCTAAATGTGAAATGTTCATAAAACATACCCAAAGATCTGATAACTTGATCTGCACACTCCTTGGTATACTTTTCCTCTTTCATTGGACACCGTTTTGCAAAATCAGTTACATAGTCCCACCAAACCCACGGCTTACCGCTTTCATTACCAACTTTAAACACACAAGCTTGCCGCAAATTCTGAACCACCACATCTTTCCCATCATACCCTTTACTAAAATCCTCTTCGGGATCTGGAGCACAATATCTCCCATGATTAATGCACTGAGATTTGCACTGTTTGCTCAAGATAAAAGATTCAGGGCAATACCAAGTGATGTAGTGAGGAGTGAACTGAGTATATCCTTTCCGCTCAAGTATCTGAGCTGCTCCTTTGAAGTTCTTTACAAATTCAATTTGACTAGTACACTTAGCCCCACATTCATCATTACTGTTGGTCCAGAACTCATATTCGACTCTTTCATCAGGGTGGGGAAGTGATTCCCTCCAATCCAAATTGATATTTATCATTTCTCCATTTGATATAGCTTTCTTGATACTATCTCCAAAAGTTTTAGTGATTAAAGCTGCGGGTATTGTGATGTTTTGTACATATTCGGCACGTGAGTTACCTTCCTCTGGTGTGTCCATTGTGATTAAAGGTTCGATCTTGTCATCTGCTACAAGAATTGCTGCTGCTCCAGCATTTTGAGCATTCCATGCCTTCAATGTAAAGTAACAATCTGCCAAAATGGTTATTTATTAAGAAATAGCTTCCACAAAAGGGACAATAGGAACTAGATAGAGGACTAAACTACAAGTAATTGAGTGATGCTTGAATCCGTTTATGGTGATTGTGCTGGCCTATCGGACCATATAAAAATGACCAACTGTCTATCTTTAGCTAGGTTTACAATCTTTAGATTGGATTCGAAACCAACTCTAGCATAACAGTTTGCTAGCTCATGACACTGATAACAAAACGGGTTACCAGAACTATGATAACAAAATACAATAATCCATGAATCAGAGTGTCACTTAAGCACAATTAACAAGTAACTAGGTTTCAACAATCAAGGAATCAAACCCAAATCTAAGATTACAGTGTTTAATTTGAACACTAATAAGAGAGTAATTACTAGCTAGCTATATCAAAATTAATCATGCAAAACCAAATCATCAGAATTGAAAAGCTAAAATTAAAGAAAAGTTATGTCTAGATGAAAAATTGAACTGAAAATAACTTACCTCCTCTATCCACAAGGAGAAAAGTAGGAAGACCCCCTGGTTTTGATTTGAAAGATGTATCAACTTCATGAAAATCCTTGCATGCCTTTTGATTTGATTTTGGATAAATAACAGTACCAACTAATGTTCCTCCATACTGAGGAACCCCAAAATTCCCAATTGCACATTCATAAACGTTCTTCAATGAATCAGGTGAAGTAACTCTTAAACTATTTTTTTCCACCACAAATCTACCCAGACAAGAATGGATTCCTAGAAACAAAACCCATACTAGAAACCCTAATTTCTCCTTCATTCTTGAGCTCTCTTACTAAACAAGAGTCAACACCAACCAAAGACTTAGATGATCAAAATAAAGAACACTAGATATAGAATTAATACTTTTTTCCTCAACAGAACAATAATTAAAGAGAACCCAAGTTGAAAAACCTAATAATTGATACAACCCAGATAGTAATACTCAATAATTAACAAAACCCAGATCAGAAAACTAAATTTTTAACTAGAGAACTGGATTTTCAAATCCAATACATATTTCTTGAAAGATAACAGATGGGTAACTAAGAAAGAGACTAGTTCTTCTTTTTTTGTTGATGAAAGAGACTAGTTCTTCTTAGAGAAACTGATTTTCTTTTTTTGTTTTTGTTGTTAAAAGATGAAATTGGAGTGAGAAAGAGAAGTTGGGAATCTTAGGTATGAAGTTAAAAAGGGCAAAAGGAGTTAAAAGAGACGTGTATGAGTAAATTTGCGTACAACTGTTGGTCTCCTGAGTCAAACACTGTTTATATAAAAGTAAATTAAAGAATTGAGTTTTTTTTTTGGGGGCAAAAAATCACTGAGATAAACTTCTATCATGGACATTTTCTCTTTCAATATTTCAACAAAAAGAAAAACATTTTCTCTTGAACAAAAAAAACAACATTTTCTAAAGAAAAAATATCACTATCATTTTGATGATCACATTATAAATGAGAGAGTGTTTTATAAACACAGGTGAGCAAAAGTTGGTTGCTGTCTATTTTTCTTTAGGGTTATTTCCCTAATGGCCCCCTACTTTGTGACCAGCTTCCGGCCTGGCCCCCAACTTTACGAGAAATACTCATATGGCCCCCTATTACCGTTAACTTTAACTTTCCGTCACTCTCTCTCCTCCATCTCTTTTTCTCTCTCTGCTATGTCACGCCACCTCATCTGTTAGGCCACCTCATCACCTTCTCCGACGACCTTCATGAGAACAGACGAACTCCGGCGAAGGGTTCCTTCGCCGGAGTTCCTAGAGAGAGAGAGAGGAGAGAGATAAAAAAAAAAAAAAAAAAAATTTTTTTTTTTAGTTTGAAGGTCGCCGGCCGGCGACCTCTGCCGGAGAAGGTGATGAGGTGGCCTAATAGATGAGGTGGCGTGACATGGCAGAGAGAGAAAAAGAGATGGAGGAGAGAGAGTGACGGAAAGTTAAAGTTAACGGTAATAGGGGGCCATATGGGTATTTCTCGTAAAGTAGGGGGTCAGGCGGGAAGCTGGTCACAAAGTAGGGGGCCATTAGGGAAATAACCCTTTTCTTTAATTGGATCAAGTTAATCAATATATTCTTCAACAAAAAAAAGTTAATCAAAATATGCACCTATTAGATGTTTTTGTTTAGTTCAATTGATTGATCCAACTTAGAGCATCTCCAATGGGACACTCAATCTCTAACACTTAGAGTGCCACATAGACTTTTTGGAAGTTTTGTTAAAAATCATCTCCAATGGAACATTTTATTAGACACTCTAATATAGGGATGGGAATCGGTCCGGACGGGCGGAAACGGACAGTAACTTAACCGGTCCGGACGGAACGGGCACAAGTATCAAGTGTCCACTCGGACATCCGGACAAAAACGGACGGGCATTTCGGATTTTTCTCGACAAAGTGCCCGTCCGTGACCGTTTTCAAAGTCGGGCAGCTCGGGTAACGGTCGATCGGCCACCGGTCACTAATGAACAAATGAATCAAATTTTGTTCCAAACTAAATCTGTTTAATAGCTTAAATACTACTTTCTAAACCCCACAAATGAACAAATGAATCAAAAACCCTCTACTGGTCTTCAAATAAACCCCACAAAAAAATCGAAGAAAACTGAAAAAAAATGAACTAAAGATTTACATTTTCAAACCTCACTCACAAATCAAAAAAACAAAAAATCACGAAAGAATGGTAAATTACAATATTGATTGTTCTTCTTTATAAGAAATTGAGGGGAAAAAAAATCAAACCCTTTATTAATCGGTTCGCAGTAACAGGAAATGAAACTCGGAGTTTTGACGAAGAACTTACTGTATAGTATACCCTAACCGAGTTTCAGAGAGAGAGAGCTTTGAGTAATCGAGAGAAAACAAGAAACTCAGTTAGGGTTATTGATTTGATTCTAGAGAAAGCTTAAACATACTTACAATTAGGGGAGAGATTCAGAGAAAGAAAGCTTCGATTAATCGAGAAAGGAGAGACGGGAGAGGCAGAGAGGTTATTGATTCTAGTGTTTATTGATTTGATTCTAGATTTTCGGATTCAGAGGAGAGACGAGAAAGAGTTTAGTGAGAGCGGCTGAGAATGAGATTGAGTGAGGGAGAGGCATTCGTATAAAGTTTCTAGGTTATTTCAGATTTTCAGCCCTTAAATTAAATCTAAAGGTTATGATCAAACCCTACACATCTGAATGGCTTTGAAGCAATTTGTAACCAGGCGGGTCTAACGGGTAGGGCAAATGGGCGGGTATTATCGGGTGGACAAAACAAGCGGGCTAAATCGGACGGACCACCGGACAGGGACTTTTGCCCACGTCCGTCCAGTTAGGATGTTTCGGGCGGGCGGATACGGTCATCTTCGGTCATGGGACGGTCACAGACTCTTCGGACTCGGACGGTCGTAGGCGGATTCCGGGTTTCCGGGCCAAAATCCCACCCCTACTCTATTATGAGGTAGACAAATTTATTATAGAGTGTCTAAAGAGAGAAACTCTAAAATGAGAGTGTCTACTTGAGACTCTCTAAGTGTTAATTTTAAATTTAAACCAATAGAAAATCTTGTTTTTCAACTACTTTTTATCTATTGAATCGAAGAAGGACATGTGTATTAAATATAAACACTTTAGAGATCTCCATTGAAGACAAACAAAAATTAGAGTGTCTCTATATTGACATTTAGGAAAGAGAATCTCTATTGACCCTTGACAACTAGGACTTTTAGAGTGTTTGTTAGAGTGTCCCATTGGAGATGCTCTTAAGAGTGGGAATTAGGTCGCATTCAAATACTTATGGACACGTTAAGCCTTTGATTGGGTGCCCCTCCCAAATATTAAGTTAAGTAGAATTTTTTTGTAGAAACTTTTTTTGGTTGAAATACATTTTTTCTTTTCTTATTTTGATTCTTTAGCAGAATTTGGTCACATAAAATTGAAATGTATTTTGGGTGAATACTTATAAAACGTACCAGACAAAATTGAAAATCATCCGAGAATCACCATAGGTACTTTTTTTTTTTTGTTGAGTATCAGCATAGGTACTTACAAAACCAACTTATGAACAAAGGGTAATTTAAAAATAAAAAAACATTCCAATATATCTTACACATAATTTGTTTATCATTTGTATACCATTCAGATGTAACATATAATATTATTTTTGAAGTAGCAAACATATAACTACTCTATTTACTTATTAAATTAAGGTTAATTCTGTTTGGTCTCCGATAGGTTACTAACTCACTATTTTAGTCTTTATAAATACTAGCCATCCAATATTTTATCTTTTAATCATAGCCATTAGATTTTTATTATTATCACTATATTATATATACAGGTCATTAAAATTGAAATAAAACGTCTCAATGCTACTCGATTTTTTCCCTCTAATTTTTAGTTATGTTTTATTTTTTCACTAGGCATAACCCGTGCCCTCAGGGCACGAACAGTTGTATTTGGTAAATTACAAAAGTTTAGTGGTTTTGGTCGATAAATATGAATAGTAAGTACATCACATTTACAAACAAAAAGACATAAAAAAAAAAAATTTAAAAACAAGTTAATAGTTTAAAAATAAATAAATTTGAAATCAATTATAGGTGTTGAAAGCTACATAAGAGGTTCCTATAGGTTTTCAAGTCGTTTAGAGGAAGAAGAAAAATTTATTTTACTTTTATAAGAGGTAATTTATATCAAAGAATCGATCAAAGATAAGTTGTTGGTGAAATTTAAAGAAGAAAATCAAGAAAAAGTTTATAACAAAGAAAACCCTATAAAAGAATTAACGACAAAGAGAGATGTGTCCCTACCGGTTTACATAGTTCAAAAAGTCTAGTTAAAAGATCATAAATCTACCAGCTAATTGACTTTTACTCATCTCAAGAAGAAATTGAAAGTAAAAAAAAATTCAAATCGTAATATCATTACAAAAAAAAAAAAAATAATAATTCACTCTCCAAAAGAGATGGTCTTCTAAATCTAGTAGAATCGATACAAACAGATTGAAAATCAAAACTCCAAAAAAAAGATTTTTCACTTCAGAAAGAGGAAGATAGAAAACAAAAATAACATAGTTTAATAAAGAAAGTGATAGATTTATCTTGTATTTACAATTAAGTATTTCACTAAACTTAAAGAGAATACACAACATCAAGTTAATCATACATTACTAATTACATACTAATAACATAATTAAGAAAATATAATACTAATTGAACTAAGAAAAACTATCCATTAAAAAAATAATATTGAACAATTTTGTTGTCGACATAAATTTCTTCTACTAAAATATGACCAATCTTTCAACAAATAAGAAACATGATTTTCTTCTCATGAAACTCCTCAGAAACAAGATCAGTCTTTCAAAAAAAAAACCAAATGAGAAATTAGAAAGATAGGGGGAGAAAGAGGTGTAAGAAAGAAAGTTGTAGGAGTAAAATATATATAGAAGAGAAGGGATAAAATCCATTAATCTTCTTCTTTTATAACTGAAAAACTATTAATTTTTGAGAAGTTATGGAAATAGAGAGGTTACGAGACTGAGATCAAGGGTTATGATTTAAGGAGATTCTAGGGGTTGAGATCTAACGGTTACATTTTCATAACTTAAACACAATCAATTTTTAAAAGTTAATGGAGATAATTAATTGTGAATATTATATAGATGATAAAATTAAATTATCATTAATTTTATGATGGAGGTTATAATTTGAGGATAAGTGTCGATTAGTTGAGATTTAACGATGGAGGGTTAAGATTTATCATGGGATAACGAATGGCTAGATTTATCTTTAGTTTGTCTTTGATTTGTCTTTGAGTTTGTCCCAGTCAGCACTCAACATCCTATTTTATATAATAGATGTGGTAGTTCGATTTGGTTATCAAAGGCAACAAAAAAAAATTAACTTGTTACATAAGAACACTTTAGGGACTAAAATGGAATCAATATCATAATTAATTCTATTTTGACCCCTGAGGATATTTTTTGAAAAAATAAATCCTTTTTTGTCTTTGAGATAAATCGAATTGTGAGACACTTAATGGAAAACAGAATTAACCCATAAAATTAACTTATAATACTATATTACAAGTAACTGTGAGGGGCTGAAATCGTGAGTCAAGAAGTAAATAAGACCAGGTCATTGACCGGAAGTCGAACCTTCACCTGTTAATATTTTTACGGGCACCGACGACGTCTTTGGACTTAATTTGAGACAAGAGAAAAAACACACGTGACTGTGAGGTCTTTGGGAGACACGGGGATGGTGCTGGTCGAAGGGACTCCGAGGGTCAAGTTAGTAAGCTTGCAAGAGAAGTAATAGCCACGTCAATGATATCCCTGGAATGTTACCGTTGGTGGGGGGGTGGTCGGAATATGACACGACTTGTAGAGTGATCGGAGCTCGATCTCTACGGGTAGACTGACTTGGTTGGAGAGAATATGACAGTCTATGAGGTCTGTCCTTGAATAAGGCAGCCTGGTGAGGTTTGCCTTGTTCGGAGGTATGTATCGTAATAAAAGTGGAAAATGTAAGGGGCCGACCTTATAGACAATAATGTGGCTGATGTAAAGAAGGTCTGATCTCCAGAAGAGATAAAGTAAGCAAACCCTTGTTGATAAAGTAGTCAAACCCTTGATAAAGTAGGTGAACCCTTTATAAAAACCCTTGATCACGTGGTTGTCAGGAGAGAATAAATGCTTGCTTCTTCAATGTCCTCTACTTGATAAGGTCTAGTACTTGATAAGGTCATGTATTTGATAAGATGCTATGCTTGATAAGACCTTGTATTTGGTAAGATCTTGTATTTGGTAAGATCTTATACCTCGGTGAATGATAAGGTCTTGTACCCTCTATGAACAGTACTTGATAATGTCATGTTCCTGGGTGTGAGACCGTAATAATACTTGGATGAGAGGGATGAAGCAGGACTATGTGATAGAGCGGGACTATATGAAAGAAAGTAAGTTGTATTCAGCGATAACTCGATGATTGGATGTTCTTGTTGATCCTTGGATAATTGACAGTAATGTCAGGCGAATATTGGATGTATTAGTCTAGAACCAGATGATCTGTATCATCTTTTTCTCGGTCATTTTATACTGTTGGTGGTCAACCGTCACTTGGCGGTGAGTTGTCGTCTTCAATGTGGTAACGCACGTAGTTGTCTTCATTAATACGGGTATTGTAACCCCTTAACAGATATATTCGGGATATTGTCATCTTGAATGACTGTCCATCTCTCCAACAGATATATGGAGGGAGGTCTGCTGAGGAGGTGAGGACTGACCTCTTTATCTAGGGCCGGATGTGCTGGCGTATTTTAGCGTTGCTTTGGGGTGTCCGAAGATAAATGGATCGGGCCCATTAGTTATTAATTCATGGGTTTGGTCACTGTGTAAGCCTATTAATCGTGAATTTCTGGGGGCGCTCCTGGTGAAGTATTTTGGCCCATACAGTAACCAACTAAAAACTAGACCTTTTATCTAACGAGCCAAATATTGGTCATTTTCGACGAGTCAAAAAGTTAACAGGTTGACCTGCATCACGCGTTAAAGCCCTGCATGGAACGAACAAGCCCTGGGTAGAGCTATTGAGGGAGTGGACCATAACGAGCTCTACCATCTGACTCTAACTCCAACAACATAGATTGTTGTGAGGTAGGAATGAGCTTCCTTGGCACATAAAACCCTGCTCCGGCCAACAGGCAAGTAAAAAGGTGAATCCGAGTCATATTTTCCACTTGAACCTTATTCTGATTGGAGGGATCGAGTCGGTAGGTTTGCAGAGGTGAGCTCGACACCTAGAGCTCTACTTCGCCTCAAAGATTGGAGGTTGTGCGAAAGACCAGATAATGTCAAAGATGCAATTTCCAAGTACAAATCATTATTGTCAAGAGATACGATCATGTGTAATGATTATCTTCTTACGACCATGTCACGTGACTATCATTTAGCCAGTGTCTTGCTCTGCAAATTCTCAGATGGTGATCTTCCACTATCATCTGAATCTATATAAATAAGCATATCAGGTTTGTCTTAAACAAGATCTGAATCCAATCTTTAATTTCTCACAATTGATTTCGAACATACACACTGAACATACTTGAGCATCATATTATCTTTGCAGGTACCCACACCCCTCCTTTCTCGGGTCATCATTAAATCTTGAGGAAGAAAACAAATCAGAGCTCGCAATGTTACTTTTCTAGGGATATCCAGGAAATCACTTTGGCGCAAGAGGAAATGATTATAACTTCAGCAACCCCATGCATACGTTATCACGAAATCAACAATTCATGAACAATGATACACACAAACCCAGTATCGACATGTTTGAAGCTGACGAGTTAGCATGAGAAGTGACTCGTTTAAAGGAAGAAAATAAATGCAGATGCTTTGTCAATGATGCAAACGACTCTTCTAAGGATGCAAGATGAGTTGGACAGTTGAAACATAGATAGACCTAAGCGAGGAGGAAACCCCTTCAATCTCTTGTGAGAAATATATTTGCTAGACTGACCCCTCCACCCACTCTTTTCATTACCACCAATGGAGATTGGAAGTTATGGAGAAAATTAGACAGAACGACGAAAAACAACTAAGAAAAGAAAAAAGGAAAGACATAGAGAAGTGGAAAGGCTCTAGATGAGGCACGAGGAAGCAGTGTCTGCTGCACAAGAGAGATGGTTGCTGAGCATCACTACCTCCTGCCTTCGAGGCAGAACTTGAGGAAACAGGGGGTCCACATTTGCCTCTCTGATGGTTCAGTAGTTAGCAGCGATGAAGAAAAAAAACTTCAAGGATGGGTAAGTTGTCACCGCCGCATTCCAGTTTGGAAATATGTACGCAGAGAGGTCTCTATACTACAAGTGTCCTAACCAGGAGACGTACTACTGGTCTACTGACCCCAGAGGTTTTTATAAATGACAACGTTACCATAGTGAGTTTAGCAACTACTGATGACTCAACCATGTGTCGAGTCTTCCCCATTATTTTGAAGGAGGTGACGAGGTCCTGATATGTTTCACTGGTATGGGGCTCTGTCAGGTCTTTTGAAGACAACCTTCTACAGTAGTGAGATACTAGAGAAGATCTCAGAAGATCAACTGAATCTAGTCTAGTGCAAAAAAGAGTTGTTGAATAGCTATTGTCGGTCCAAGAATGAGATGGTGCAGATCCCTCACCTAAATAATGATATAGCCAGAACAACTCTAGAAAAAAATGGTCAGAAATACTCACCTCCTCGTGGAAAATTGCTAAAGAGACACCCCAATTTAGTATAGTTGAGAAACAATGTGTAAAAGCTATCTAGTGATGAAGTCAATCCATTACCAAGAAACCTGAATCATGAGTAAAGCTTTATTGGAGGAAAAGATGAAGAAAGAGAATGGAGAAGTCTACTACTGATGAGTCATGAAGATGCCTCATTTGAATCTCTTAATTTGGGCTAATTAGTCTATTTCGAGCAGTTACTCTCATGAATTACTTGTTTCTCTTTTCCAGGTGTCTTTTACGGAGTTCGTTGCGAAAAATTGCTAAAATCGGGATAAAGACATACTTGAGGGGCATTTTGGTCATTTTAATGACAAGGATATTCTGGTCAATATTAGTGCTCATGTGAAATTAGAGTCAAAGACGAACTCGGTGGCGAAAACGGAAGTCAAATCGGAATCTCCGCGAGAAAGTTATAGCATGTCGTCAATGCCACGTGGTGGGCTCATCCTCTTAGATTGCTCCATGATACACAGAATTGTTCTCATTACAACACCAGCAAACAAACCTTCACGTGATTGTTTCCAAAGGGTATTGTTCCATATTTTCTCTTTTTAAAAAGATTCCATATTTTATCTTCTTTCTTTTTAAAGATAACAGGTAAGAGAAAGTGGAGAATATTAAATCATGGAAAGATAAAGAGATTGATGGAAAGAGAGATAGAAATTGGGAGGAGCTCGACTGGAAGGATTTCTTCTCTCCTTATAGAAAGACATCACAGGAAGAGAAGATATTCACCTCTCTCTCTTTCTTGAAATTCAAACAGTAAATAGAGAGAGGTGGAGACCGAGAGCTATCAAAGAGAGTATTCTAATTCGAATTCTAGAGAGAGAAAGAAAATCTCTTCTCTGATTCTGTAAACCAAGAATGGAAAGATCACAGGGAGATTGAAGAGGTATCTGGAGCTATTACAAGGAGATTATTTTCGTTTTAAAGAAACAAAGAAGGAGGGTGTGAGCAAGTGAGAAATCTTCATATCTCAGAGAGAGATTGATTGAAGATATTGAAAGAAAATTGTAGAGAGACAGAGTCTCTCTCTATATAAGCAAGACTCAGCTGGGACAAAAGACATCTCGGTTTTTGGGGGTCAAGAACATCACCATCTCTAAGCTCAACCTATAGAGAAAATCAGAGAGAGAGAGAGAGAAACACCATTATCATCTACTTTTCTTTGTATTTATTGTTCTTATTTTAGTGAGAGAAAGTGAGAAACAGAAAGAGTGAAAGAGAAACAGAAAGAGTGGCTTATAGTGAGAGAAAGAGAGAAATCAGAGAGTTTTGAGAAATTTATTTTGGTTTATTATCAATATCAAGATTGGTTTATATTCATTCTCTTTGTTATCTCATTAGTATTAAAATAAAAGTGAATCAATTGTTATTTGTTCATTTGGTGAGAAAAGAAAAAAAAGAAAAGAGAAACAGTAGAAAGATGAGAATTTAGTTGGAGAAGAAGACCGCGTTTGGTTCGTAGTTGCTACTGGAAAATAATTTTCCATTGACGCTGGAAAATAATTTTCTCCAGAGGAGCGTTTGGCTACCGTGGGAAAATCAGTGAGAAAAGTTCTGTTTTCCTTCCATTTTCTCTTATTCTTCATATTGATTTTAATCTTTGATCATGATTAGCCAAGACTCTTAATCTAAGATTGAGGATGAAACCATATTCGAGCTTTTAGAAACACAAATTATTTGGTTAATTCTTTGAATGTGATTTAATGTTTAAATTGTTTTAATTTGTCAAGTCGATTATCTTTTCACTATCTATGCTTTTAGGTTTGATGTATCGTGCTTAGGTTAGGTCCTTTGACGGTACATACTTATTGATTGATAGATAGTAGTTTAGAAATTCATTTTTTAAATAAGACAATTACAATTTCATGAGTTAAAAACCAATTTTATCGAAAACATCTCCCGGAATTAGGATAGTTCATTATCCGAAGTTCTGAGTTATAAAACGAGAGAGTTAGCCAGTTGATTTCGTGTGTTTAAAAGTGAGTTATTCGGTGGATTCCAAAAATCCTAGGTCATCTCCCCCCATTTGAGTTCCTTGTATCATTATTTGTTTTATTATTTTGTTCTTTATTATTTTATCACCAAAATCAAAACCATTTTCAAAACCGTCTTACTTCCAAGTCTTAGAATAGGTTTCACTTAGTCTCTGAGGAACGAACCGGACTTACCGGAATTATCACTTGAAGCCCGTATACTTGCGGGTGGTGACCTATTTAGGAAACTTTCTAGGCCCATCAACTACGAAAGAGAAAAAAGGACTTTATATTGGTCAGGGGTATTTTAGAAAGAAAAAAGATACTAAATGACCTGTAAAATAATTAGATATATTATTTCAAATATGAGTAACAATTACATATATTTTTATGACATATTTTGGTTATCTGAAAAAGTAAAATGTTTTTTTAATTATTAAAAATATTATGACTCAAATAGTGATTTTTCATTTTTTTTTTTTTTTTTTGTTGAAAGTAGTGATTGTTTAGGAATGACAAGAAAAGGCTCCTAATACCAAAAAATCACATTCACGAATAGAATTTATTCAGAAGTTTAAAAGCGCATGTAACACCCCTATTGTTTGTTATATATCAAACTGGGTGGAAATAACAAACTCTAGGTCAGTGTGTTTAGATGAAATATTAGTGGGTTTAAACATTATAATCCTCTTCACTTTTGAAGAAAACATATAGAAAAGAGAGATGGTGCAGCCGGTCCTTACTCCTTAGTGGAGGAAGGATGAATAAAGAAGAAAAGAGAAAGAGTACTCTAGAGAGAGATCAAAGCATGATGGTCTTGAAGTCGTCTAAGGCGAAAAGAGGTAGATTTTCTATCTCCTAATTCTTTTGTAGGCTCTTTCAATTCATTCCACGATAGGTTTAGTATTGTTAATCACATAAGTTCTATAAAGAACGATTAAATGGTTTAGATATTAGTTTTATCTAGAATTCCATAAAACATCTATAGAGGACAGTATTTCGGTCTAGATTAAAATTAAATCTGGTATTGATAGATGATGAATCTCGATGTGATTATTATATGGTTGGAAATGTTGGCTTGTCTACTTTCTAGTAGTTCAAATGGTGCATTAATTGGAGTTCCGAGTGAGGAGGTATAATAGTTTCCGTACAAGGTGTCGGGACAGTCCCTACTATATTTCGGTCTAGATTAAAATTAAATTTGGTATTGATATGTGATGAATTTGGGTGGTTTTCTTGTATTTCTGGAAATGTTTGTTCATCTTCTTTCCAATGCTTCAAACGGTCTATTAATTGGAGTTCCGAGTGAGGAGTTATGATAGTTTTTTGTGTAAGGTGTCAAGACATTCTCCAATGAACGAATTTGTTGAGATAATTCACATGGTTTCTGTTCTTTAGGCAATGTATCTCCTAGGTAAGATACCTTCCAGTGGTGAGTCTATATTTGTTAACTATTGTTGTTATTTGCTTGTTTTGCGATCCACGTGAGGATCTATTATGAGCAACATCCCTTCTGACTTGTCATGTGTTGTTGGCTTGAATTGTTTGGTGAACTTGTTTGTAATTCTTTATAAGAGTTAATGTGTGTTGTGTATTGGTCTGAGATACCCTAACGAGGGTTTGATGATTGTGTCTTTTGACATAATGTTTTGTCTACTTACATGTCAAGTTTGGTGCTATAAAGGTTTACCTTAATTAAAGGCATGATATTTTATATTCGCTGGAAAAAGAGGAAACATTGTTGTAATATGAGGGTTAGTATTGGATTAGAATACGAAAACCTTGAACACTAATAATCAAGAACATAAATTGTTAGTTTCTACAAACACGAGATAAATCTCGTTATATGATGTTAGTTGTCACAGTTGAATATCTGATAATGGCAATAATTAATACGAATGCAATGTTTCCTTAATTGGGGATTGAGCTTGCCTATCCGGGACTTGGGTTTATGAAAATCTATTACAGTTGGGTTTTAACCCAGTTGTTTTACTTTTCAGGTATTGATTGTGCACTCATGGCAGGCGTTGCTCGTGGATCAAGTTTGAAAGTCTCATATTAGGATTTGGGATTTAGGGCGCTACATCGCATCTCATTTAAGTTATGCCCCCCCCCCCCCCCCCCCTCTTTCTAAGAAACTGTTAAAACACCCTTTTCAAAAGAAGCACTTTCACTTATTTGTTTGACTCAAAATCGATTTTAATCCAAAATTGTCTCTAGTCGATCGATTTCAAAGGGCGCGAGCACTTTTTCTTCTTCAGTTTTCTATCACTCAAACTTTAGAATCACAAATTTTGTTTCTCTCCAAGTCTGATTCTCTGTGCAATAAATCTTTGAAGCCTAAAAATTGAAATAATCTCTAAAGCCTCTTTTCCTCTCTCTAAACTCATCAATAGAAGAATCCAAATTGGATAATCTCAGTTGTTTTTATTTGG
This sequence comes from Eschscholzia californica, assembly GCF_041429995.1. NCBI lineage: Eukaryota > Viridiplantae > Streptophyta > Magnoliopsida > Ranunculales > Papaveraceae > Eschscholzia > Eschscholzia californica. Next base: position 35,640,476 of record NW_028238420.1, on the reverse strand, counting down.
GTTCTTTGACGAGATTAGTTAATCTTAACTATGGTGAACTTTAATAATTTTGTTGATTTTCTAGAAGTCTTTGTAAAATGATCTATTAGAGAGCTAAACTGACGTAAACGCAACGGAAATAAAGAAGATAATAAACTTGTAAGAAGAATGATCAAAATAACTGTAAAATACTAAACTTTGATTGATTTTTCTCTTCAAGATCTGATTAACAAAGACAGAATGGACCTCATTTTTAGGAAGTTAGGCCTTTCTAGATAGACTCAAACTAGGATTCCTAAATAACGAAAATACTTAAACAAAGCAACTTCCTAAACTTATGACTCAATAAGAATCTGACTAAACTTAGACTCTTACTAATAACCCTAATGGGCTAGGCCGAGTGGCCTACTTAACTGACCCGGCCGAGAGGCCCATTGATGAGGTCGTCCGGCCCGGCTTTATCTACATCATAAACAATAGGGTTAGACTACAATGCTAGAAAGGTCGGTGAATCCGAATCAATTTTAGTTCACAAAATGAGTTGAACTCTACGGGCCACTACTGAATACAATTAAATTAGACTAGGGCCAAACCAATTTATATAACCAAATTCAGTCCGAGATCACCGATTTAGGGGGCGCTAATAAGCGATCAAAGCGGCGGGGGAGGCGCCTACAACATGGATGGAGGCGCATTTAAAACTTCCCAAATTTGGTATCACATATATAAGGCACTTATTTCACAAAATTGAACTTTATAAATTTCTTACATGATTTATAGTCATAAACAAAGAAGCAACCAACAAAGATTTCAAATGTTTTTCAATACCCAAAACAAACCGACAAAACAAAGTTCAAAATTTAAACAAAAGAAGTAATAAAATTTGTCAAAAACAATTTAAGAACCAAATTTAAAGCACTCTAGGTTTTGCAACAATGGTGGAATGTTTCAGTATCTGAAAACTGAATTGCCCACCTTTCCCAGTTGTATCAATCTTCTTCTCCCCTGGTGGTGGCAAAAGCTCAAAATTCTGGACTAATCGGCCGAGTGTTATACCGATAATTGGCATAGCTAGTACAATACCTGGGCAACTCCTCCTTCCAGCACCGAACGGAAGGTAACGGAAGTCATTTCCGGAAGCGTCAACCTTTGATTCTTCTTCCAAGAATCGTTCGGGGCGAAACTCTTCAGGGTTTTTCCAATACTCAGGGTTATTTGCAAGTGACCAAGCATTAACAAGGATCTTGCTCTCAGCAGGAATGTCATAACCTTTGATCTTAGCATCATGGAGATTCATGTGTGGTACTAATAGAGGGATTGCCATTCTAAGTCGAAGTGCTTCCTTAATCACAGCTTGAAGGTATGGGAGTTTGTGTGTATCTGGTTCTGTGATCTGTTCCTTTCCAAGGACATTGTCAAGTTCAGCTCTTAGCTTTTGTTGAATTTCAGGGTGATTTACTAGTTCCGCGATTCCCCATTCAATCGACCATAATGTAGTTTCGATAGCTGCATAATTAACCGTTGTATTAACATCAGTCTATATCGACCGATATAGTATTATCACATACAAATGACCAGACAGCTTATTGAGCCATAGAAACACTTATTAGGGCCTAGGATATGACCAATAATAATACTACTAGTATTAGTTGTGATTAATTATAAGTAATAGCAATGAACTTTAACATGAGGAAATTAGTGACTTAGGAAGAGGTTCTTTCTAGTCTTTAATACATGAAATATACCATCTACGTCATTGTTGACATCGTCTGTCTCATTGTACGAAGTCTATTAAAAATTGTTTTATTGTCGTTGCAACGTGGATACCACTTTCTTACATCTTTATCTTCAAGTCAAGTAGTCCGGATAAAAAAAAGAAGAAAAAATTTAATGAAAAGAATTGATCTTATCTTGTTTTCCTAGTATTCTTGGCAGATGAGAAAATTGGCTAAGGAGGTATTCAAAAATGTCGTGGGCTAGATAGACATTTTGAAGTGAGTTAGGTGAGAAAAACATAAAGCCAAAACAATAAAAAATTTCGATTTATACAAAGTGTAAGCAGTATATTAATAATGGTGGTGTATGATCACGTACCAGCAACATTGATATTCTCAACGATGTAAAGGACGTTATCTTCGTTGATTTCTCCCTTCTCTTGAGCTTCAACTATATGATCAATGGCGCATTTTACTCCTGTATTATCATGTTCTTTTGTACTTGTAAGTTTCCTGTAACAAAAAATTTAAATAAATAAATATGCACTTATAAGTTTAATATTTTAATTATAATTGCGAAAGAAGATATAAAATTCAGTATTGATTGACTAAATCAAGAAATTCTGTTTTTTAATACAAATATTATTTCACTTCCATTAGAAATTAAAATTCGAAATATAATTTTAAAGGGTTCAAGCAAACAAATTTACAAGTCTTGGAATAGGGTAAGTGTGGGCATCAAGTATCTTGACTTTATCTTTCACCTATTAATGCCTATCTTTGGACCATAACTAGTAATACAAAGTACAAACCAATCTTTTTACATGTGAATGACAATATTTCCTAAAACCACTAAACAACCACATCTATGAAGTCTCATAATATGCCAATTTTATGAAGTACACATGCTAATTTTGGACTGTTTTATCAAATTTTCACAACAAGTCAATTTGATGAAGTGAGAGTGTTATTTTTCTTCACTAAATTCTTGAGAGTTAGAGCGGTGTTTAAGGTCGGCTTGAGATTTTAGTGACCCCGTAACCGGAAAATATTGAATAACTATTTGGACTTACATTAAAAATGACTAATCTCTTTACTTTTTATATTTGCCTTTTCTATAAAAAAAAAAAGATTCCAACTAATGACTAGAACATTTAATAAACAATTAAATATTAGGTTAGAGGACATACTTAATTTTCAATTTTCAAATAATCTTATTTATCTATTAATTAAAGAATTAAAATGGAATATTAAAAATATAATAAAAGAAAAAGGGTAAAAAAAAATACTTACTTCCTCTCATCAAGAAAATAATCCTTGAAAAGCTGCAACCTTTTCTCCTTAGTTTCTTTGCACATCTTCAAATACCCTCTTAAAAATGGTCTTAAAATTGGAATAAAATCACCATAATTATATTCAAAACTTTGAGACAATCTACTTCTTTCAGCATTCAAAGTTCTAAGTTTCAAAAACAAAGGATCATCTTCACTTTCAAATCTTCTATCAAACATAATTCTATACATATTATTGTACATCATTAGTTGTAATCTTCTTCTTAATACAATCCCATTTCTAGAAGCTTCTAGATTGTTCTTAACATCTTCAACAACTTTAGAAATTTCAAATTCCCAACCATGTCTATATTGTTGAACAACTCTGTTAGTAAAAAAAGGGACGGTCATGATTCGTCTCATTTTTCTCCAATGTTCACCATAAACGGTAAAAACCATATCTTGGCCTTTACCGGTGAAGATATCGAAAACAACATTTCGAGTTCTTGATCCGAATTCAACACCTTGGGTATGTAATACTTCTTTTGATAATTCAGGTGATGAAACTACAACTAGATTTCTTTGACCCATTCGAAGAAGAAATATTTCTCCGAATTTTTTAGCTAAATCGGTGAGATTTCGGTGATTTAAATCGTCACCGACTTGAAGCCAGTTACCGAAAATCGGAACCGGTAAAGGACCCGGTGGGAGTTTAAATCGCTTACCACGTAGTTTAGAGACGATGATAGCTAAGATGATGGCAAAGAAGAGACCCAACAGAGATTTCTCCAATAGAATTAGATCCATCGTGAGTGGTGGCGGAGGGCCGGTGGTGGTGATCGGAAATGATGGGGAGAGGTGAGTGTGGGTTGGGTTTTTATAAGGGAGAAGTGGATTGGTAATGTTTGACGGCGTTGAATTTGAGGAATGAATTTACTGACGGAAACGTTAAATTCGAGGATTTAAGAGTTTGACGGCGTTAAAATTGACGGTTGGGTGTTAGGTAAGGATGGGTGGGTGATGGTAGACAATGTTGAAAGGGAATCTGAGTGAGGAAGTGGTCAAGTACCTAAACAAATATAAATAATATTATATACATATAATTATCTATAGTAGTATAATAAAAAAAGCATTTTATTATTTATTTTTGGTAATGATGGTTTTTTTTTTAATGAGATGGTAATGATGGTTTAGTAGCCCTAATGATTATAATCAAAAGAATATTTCGTTAGCTATATATATAGATTTAGAATAAATAAACTATGAAGTCAATAAGCTATAAGACATTTCTCAACAAAAAAAAAAAAACTATAAGACATATTCAAAACTATAGATAGCCAAATCATATACTTAGAGAGACAGAGAGAATAAGAGATAGGAGTAAATAGATCTTTTTAAAAGAAAAAAGAAAAGTAAATTTAACCTTCGTTCCATAATACAAACTCATATTCTCTGGTATAGTTTGTTGTAAACAAGTTACCTCTTAATTATTTCAACAAAAAAAAAAGTTACCTCTTAATTCTAACAAATTTGGTTCGAAAGAAAGAAATAAACAAAGATAATGTAAAAATATGATAGACGCAAATACGATAGAGGCACAGATTGATGAACAAAGGATAAAACCTAAACCTAATTAGAACCAACCATAGCGGGTGGCTTTGAATCAATGAGAGTCGTCTGATGGTGGATACTTGATTTGCTCAGCTCCTTCTGTTTAGCCAGTGGAGGCGTGGAGGACGTTTTTCTCCAGACTTAAGCTTTACACAGATAAAAAGGCGATCTAATTCGATATGGTTTGTAAGTTTATGAAAAGGGAGATGCTAGAGTTACAAAGAATTTTGACAAAAGAAAGTTCCCAGCTGATGTGGCGGTTGTGATATTCATCTCTCAACGGCCTAGATTTGGCGGAGAGAGGTGATGCAATAGAGGAAATGAGATGAATTTAGTTTTTGGGGAATTAATTTATTTTTGGCCCCTACATGTATTTTCGGAAAGAGCTGAATTTTTTTACTCTCGGGAGCCAAGACGATTGTCTGACACTTATGGAGGGAAAAACGGTGAATTGGTCACACATTTTTTGTGGGTTTTTTTACTTTACCCCTCAACACTAATTGATAATTGAATTTACCACCTTCAATAATTGGTAACTGATTTTTCTCTCTTTAACTTACTAATTTGTAAGAACACTAAGACGATGTTTGACGTGTGTCGATAGAATATGACTACCAAGAATAAGGATCAGAAAAAATAATTTTAGTAATTATAATGTCATACTGTAGTGTTGGGTTTAGTCAAGAATATGACCTATTTTGTCTATAGGTTTAATTTGTGATGTCAATTCTTTTACGTCAAACATGATTTCAATATTTTGTTGAAAGTAATGACTTCAAGGGTGTAAACTCAACTACTAATTATTGAGGGTGGTAAACTCAATTACCAATTAGTGATGACGGTGTAAAATAAAATAAAAAAATCTATTTTTATATTTGTTGAGATTATCAGTACTTCATCAGTTCATTGGTTCTTAATTTAACTACGTATTTATATTTTATTTGAAACCCACATTAACTTGAAGTGTATATTCCAACCACTGATCATAAGAAATATAATATTTTGTTATTATTTGTTTGACATCCCTTGTTGGTTTTAATGTATACAATAATATGTATAAAGGGTGTAAGTTTGTCTCTCCTGACGAAATAGAATATACAACCACAAAGAAAATTGTTGTTAGCACTCGTGGGGGAGATTGAGTAAGGTCAATCTCCTTTAATCCAAAACATCTACTGGCACTCGAGTGGATAAAAAGGACACGGATTGACCTGTCCAAGACCCAAAGCAAGGGGTTCGATCAGTCCGAAAGATTTCAGACTGGTCCGATCCTAGTCCCCACTTTGGGTCTCGGTGTTGGGTTATGTGGTCTCCTGGTGTTGGTGGAGGAATCTCAGACATCTAATATATCTAACACTGGTATTCCTAAGATCTCATGCATAAGCTAAGCATGAACTAAGAGTTAGAGATTATCTTAATCGCTAGTTTTCCCTCGAACCTTTCCAATCGCTTTTGAGAAGATCAAAAGCTCCAATTGTAACTCCTCTATTTGGGACACCGAGAAATCACCTTGATCTCTCACCTTATTTTTAGCTAGAACACCAATGATGCTTAGATGAAAAACATATTCTTCCTTGACTAGATAGATAGTTGGGATAATTCTCCTTTTCTTACTTTACTTGATGTTGTAGAATAAGAGAACTCCCTGAGAATTCTCCACACCTTATTCAAGGCTTAAGAAAAATTATATAGAACACTAAGTAAGAGTAAAACCCTAATTAGGTTTCCCAAAAAATCCTTTTTGAATAAGATTAAGGAAGTAGTCGAAAATAGAAACTAGTTTCTATTTTCCTTTTCCCTTGCTTTGGGTCGGCCAGGGGCGAGCCCACATAGGGGCATGTGGGGGCACGTGCCCCCACAACCCTAATGTGGCTCATTTATGTCATACTGAAGTAGCGATCCTATTATATACACACTATTCCGTCCTTCTAACAAAATCTTTGCCTAGCTCAATTGGTGAAAGACTTGAATTCCATAATTAAGGTTTTGGGTTCGAGTCCCATGAAAAACATTCTTTTTGTAGAATTTTTTACTACTTAGCATTGAATGAAAGCCTTGTTTGGTTTAAAATTTTATACTTACTAAATAGCCTCGTAGGGATGATAAGTTTTCTAAATAACCCCAAACATTTTTATTTTGTTGGATTTTTTCGTGACTTGTATTTTGGAATTTAAAATTTTCTTTTTGTACGTTTGTCAGATTTGTCATAGTAAACATGTTATTACAAAGAAAATTTTATTTTTCATCTTTCCTTCCATTACGATCACTTCCTCTTCATTGTCTCCACCATCGTCTCATCTTAATCTTCACCACTATCCCTTCATCTCCTCTTTTGTTATCTATTTTAATATTTTTTGGTAGTGTAGTTGAGGAAAGATCCCCAAAACATATTGGTGAGTAAATCAAATAGATAGTTTGTTACAGCTCAAAATTACCATGGAATATCTTATTTATAACTAAAACTTTGTCGAGAGTTTGCTTTTTTATTATTACCTGATCGTATACTATGACATTCTTTCATTAATTATAACTAAAAAGTGCCCCCACACATAAAAATTTCTGGCCTCGCCACTGGGGTCGGCCACGTCTTCTTAGGCTGGTCGGCCAAACAAGGCCGACCCCCTATAATGGGCCCAAAATGCCCTTTTAGGTGCCCGACCCAAATAACTCTTATTCGACCCTTTCGTACTATCTTTGCCTAAACTTCTTTAGACCTTAGGGACATATTTATAAATCTTACCCATGCATATATGTCTCGCCCCTCTAGTCATATCTTCCGATCAAGTTGACACTCTTTGTGTAACCCGTTGTAGGATCCGGACGAAGTTAGCCGCGAATCGCTTTGCGATTCGACGATCGTAGTTGGTTTTTAGCTGAACACTACGAGCCCTAAATCATCTGAACTTGATGATCTTCTTCATCAATTTTCCTATCCGAAAAATTGCTCGCATTTCAACTTTGGTCGAAGAACATCTCCTCCACTCGGACTAGGTCAATCCGTGACTTTTCGTATGTGCAGTCCGTGATCGTTTGGACGGCTTAAGACGGAACCTGTCCACAAGTAGAGTGGTACTGATGGTTCAAAATCTCATGCATCACTCGTCACCATGAACGGAAATTGTGAACATTGATGGTGTTTTTAGGTAGAGTACTCCATCTAGTCTTGATGAACTTAAACTTTAGATTAATTGATATTGTTTAGGTAATCCACGAAAAATCTATGTAAAGAAATTAAAACGAAACAAACACAGTTTTTAGGGATATCCTATGGTTTTTCCTGGGGTTAGAAGAATTTCATAAAGGATTTAGGGCAAGAATTGCAACATCACATCTAAATGGTTCAAATTCAACTCGATTTTTTGGAATAATCCAACAGTAAGAAGTGCTTCCAGGTCTCCATTTCTCAAATGTTCTTCTCACACGTTCTTCTCTATTTCTTCCCAGAATCTAAAAATTAGGGAGATTAGGGAAATGGAACACCTTCATTTTTCTGTATCTTCCAATTGATAGTTCGGTTATATCTTTATGTGATTACCAAAAAGGATATCTGGACAAGGAGAACATGAAAAGGAATAAAACACTTGAGTAGAGAGAGAAGACGAGGAAGAAAAGAAAAAGAAATGAGGCGTCTAGAGTAAAGAGAGAATAGGAAGAAAAAAAAAAAAACTTGGGCGCCAAGGGGGTCGGGTGCCCAACCCATTCCGTATTGGGCGCGATTTATCTGATTTGAAAACAAAAATACTTATTATTGAAGCAGTAACAACAATACGAACAGAAAGGACTATTGCCATTCCTATGATGGAGGATAGAAATGTCATTTTTATTATTTTCTCGTTTGTAAGAAAAGACCCATCATATTTTTTAATAGTAACAGAGACCCCACGGGAACAACAGTAATGTCGGGTGCTCTTAGCCGCTCCCCAAGTTTAATCTTTGCTCAACCGTAATTAGGGGTAGGATTCGGTCGGGCACGGGCACCCGCGGGTGTATTTTTTACGGAGTCGGGCGGATCGGGCACCGGAAGTTCAAGCCCACCATTGACTGCGGGCGTATTATTTACTGACTCGGGCGGATCGAACACGGGAAGTTCAAGCCCACCATTGACCGCAAGCGGATCGGGTCAGACACTAATCCCCTTTCTGATGCCCGCAACCTGTCTGTGTCTGCCGACCTGATCGAGCTCTGGCAGTCACTGATCGAGCGGGCTCGGGTTAAAAAAAACTAATAAAATAATAATAATTAATTAACTTAATTTCATTTATAATTATATTTTTAACAAAATTTATAGAAAAAAACATAAAAAATAAAATTACACAATTACTAAACTAATAATAAAAAGTTACATAACCAAAAGAGTTACATCTCTCTATTTCATCAATCAAGAGATTGAACTTGAGACGTGCTGTAAAACGGCTCAGGAATCCGTCTTTTAACGGATCGAACTCCATTAAAGTAACAATAAATTGGTGTTTCCACCAATCTTTGAGACAAACACAACACTCCAACATCTCGAGAGTAAGCCTGCTCCTATAGTCCCCCAAAATTCTCTTACCCAAAGAGAAAGCAGACTCGGAAGCAACAGTTGAAACCGGGGCAGCAAGAACATCACGTGTTATCCAGGATAAAATTGAGTACCTTTTCTCGTTCTCACTCCACCAAGCTAAAACATCAAATTTCTCAATATTATCGATTGAAGGATCTGACTTGGAATCATATCTAGATATTTCTTCAAAAGTAGTATCGAAGGTTCCCTTCGAGCCCTCTTGATACTTCTCCAAAATGCACCTCACCTTTAATTGAGGAACCTTAAAACCGCCTTGATCCACAGATCCAAAATGTGGCAACAACATCTGACATGAAATACTTCACCCCTCAAATGAAAATGAGGCATCAACTGAATTAATCGAGAAACATAAACGATGTTTGCACTTTCATTGTCCATTGAAAAGTGATAAAAAATTCCCGAAATCATCCAATCATTAGTAAGTTTATCGTATAGCACATTCGCAATGTGTTCACCAGTATGTGACTTCTCCAAGATAATATAAGAGATGATTATCTTTTGAATGCACCAAGTCTCATCAATGTAATGGGCAGTTAGAGACATGTAGCTCAATTTCTGGTTCGGTAACCTGATGTCAAAAATAAGAGCTATTGGACTAGGTGCATTAAGAAGAGAGTTTCTCAATGCATCGTTTTCTTCTTTACAACATGTAAGTATATCACTTCTAGCAGTTCCTCTAGAAAATGATTTAAAACCAAGGTGAAAGGAATCAGTAATATAGTGTTAAAAAAAATGGATCCTTCACAAATTGCAAAGGCAACTCTAGGAGAATAATAAGTTTGATAATATTTGTCCTAATCCTTGTCTGACTAAGTTGGAAAGAGGTTAACTTTCTAAGCCTCTAATTTTGAGACAACTTCGATTGTGATAAATCAATTTTCAACTTTACAACACAAACTCTAGTGTGTCGCTTAAAATGTGTTGTTCTATTGTAAGATTTAGAATCTTTCATAACACCACAAAAAATGCAGTTGACCATCTGAATTTTGTTGTTTCCATTTTGAGGATCAGAAACCTCAACAAATTATAGTTTTCCCAAACCTTGGATTTTTTTTTCTTTTAGAGGACGACTTAGGAGTTGGCAACCACTTCAATTGCTGCAGAACCAGCAGGAGCAGAAACACCAAGATCAGAAGTTACAACAGTGCTAGTAGGAGTTGAACCTTCTTTAACAAAATTTGAGATCTCCCTCACATCAACCTAAATTAGAACCACAACCAACATAGAAAAGTCATTTAATGAAGCAAAGTTCACGTCCAGAGAGTAAACAGAGAGTAAAAAAGAATAACTAACTTCATCAATTTATAGCGAATGTTTGTGTAATTCAGTTGGTTATTCTAATCTCTATTTTCAACCATCTTACTAGAAATTCAGCCCAAGAGCATCACAGAAATGGCAGACAGCTCCACTGAATCACCACAGTTTTGGTTACTAAGTTCAAACAACAGAGAAGTTTCTATGATCGTAAAAACATGTGACCAAGTTCTTCTGTTAGAAAACAAAATAATCCATGGCCACCAGTCTTCATCAATTAGGCCCTTCTAAGTTGTTAAACAAAGCATCCTAAAAAAATACGTGACAAGGTATCTATTAAATTCAACCGATCAGAGGGCTTCATCATCACAAAAAAATACATAAAATGTCTCGAACCTTTCTGAAATAGATCTAAGATCTGTTTGATCAAACGGATCAATGGTTTGATCTGTTTGATTAAAGAGATCTGACTCAAGAGAGTAAGATGAAGCCCACTACAACCCGAGTTAAATGAACGGGTAAGCCCGGCTCAGACTTACTTCGGTCGACTGGTCCTCACGGAACGGGCGGATGGGACGGGTTCCTGAACAATTTTCCCAACCCTAACTGTAGTTAAGCGTGTACTTTTTAAAACGACAAGGGTATGAAATGCAAAAATGTTTCGTTCACTTAAACTATGTTACTACATCCATATTGAACTTAGTTGTTCGACTAAACCTAACCGATAATATTCAAAAATATATTTGTATAACCAATTGGGGTATTAGGTAAGAAAAATTGTAGTTATCTTGTACTACGGAATTTGACAAAATAAAGTGAAAATTTATGGTTGTATATATGACTATAAGCTATTTTCCTTATATTGCCAACTCTTTTTATATTAGTGAGTAATTAATTTTTGTAATTTCACATGAAATACTACCAAGTAAAATAAGATGTCTACAAGAATTATATCACACAACTTGATTGGATCAACTTAGAACTTTTTAATTTTATGTTACTCTTAGAGCATCTCCAATGCAAAACTCAAAAAAACTCTAATTAGCTTATGTGTTGAGTCTCAATTGAAATTCTCTTTCCTATGTGGCTAACTTGAGTGTCTCTAATTCAAGTCCTTCTCCAATTTAAAAAAAACTCTAATAGATAAGATAACATGTCACACATACATTTAATAGGAAAATGAGAAAGAAAGGTCTTCTATTGGTCCAAAAATTAAATTTGATGACTAGGACACTTAAGACTCTCAAAAGAGATCTCAAAAATAGAGTTTGTAGTTGAGACATCTTAAAACTTAATGCTTCCACATCATCTTAAGATCTCAATTGAGTTTTGCATTGGAGAGGTTTTTTCTCAAAACAAACTCTAAAATCCTAGGTGGCACTTGAGATTTTAAGATTTGAGTCTTGCATTGGAGATGCTCTTAACAAATTTTTAGTTTTCCTGCATGCACAAGTACTTCATGGGTCACTTGTAAATTTTAATGACGTTTTTGTTTATATTGGACTGCAAGAACCATTACATTTGGATTACATTGATACACCGTGAATATAATATGTAATACATCATGAATTTGGATGAACACTATAGCTGTCATATTAAGACATCTTGGGCCCCTAAAGGTCGTATAAAGACCCTTGGGACTATTCTAGGAGGCCTGAAAGGCCATCTATTCCTAGATCTACTTAATTTATTTCCTAAATTATATATGGGATAAATCTTGGTGATAAACTACTTTCGCTGAGACTCGATCCAAATACCGCATGTGCTTAAGAGGAACGTCCAACCACTACACGAAAGGGTGATGGACAAATTTTAGAGAAGTTGTGTACATGTATGATGTAAAATCAAAAATAAACATTTTATCCAAATGAAAAAATTACTATTTTATCAAAATAAAATTTAAAAAAGTTTAGTGGAACCATTGGGATATCGTGATTCACTATATGTATTTCTGATTATATAAGATGGCATTCTGTAACTCTAGAAGGTCATATATCTTCTTTGTTAGAGCAAATCCAATGTAGGGGAGAGTCCCTAATTTTTTTAAACTCCAACGTCGGGTTCCAAACAGGGGCTCCCAAATCCAAATTATGTACGTGTGTTGGATTTGTGTTCAATTTTCATCCACGAAATTAAGATTTGTTTTGTGTACGTGGGTGGGATTAGTCTAAATATGTATTTGGCTTTTCAATCAATGAAATATCTATTAAAAAAACTTACATTTTAACTTTTATAAAAAAAACATATTTATGTTTAAAAAAATGAAAATGTGCTCCCGGGTTGGAGTGCCCAAGGGCTGGGTTGGGGCTCCCAAATTTGAATTTGAGAGTCTCAACCTATGCGCCTTGAACTTGCTCTTAGTGATTGCTCCGGCCCCTGCACCTTGGACATGCTCTTAGTGATTGCTCCATCACTAATAAAACACGGGTTGAAGTTGTCTTCAGCCTCTCTTGAGTCTCTATCACTCCAAAATCTAGATAAAAAATGTGGTTTTCTCTCTCATTTATAAGCTGATTACATACTTCCTTCACACCTGATGCAGAATTATCTCTATAGATTATTTTTCACGAATTGAATTTTAGCTTCAATAAACTATGGAACTGAAATTTATTATATCTTAAGAAAACCAGTATGGTTTATATCTTCTCATCAAAAAAAAAAAGTACGGTTTATATCCAATAATTTAACTTTTTTATGTTTGATAGCAAAATTAGACCCTAGTCTCCCCTAGTTTAGTTTGTCTTTTTTTTTTGTTGAAATTTTTAGTTTGTCTATGAAAAACAATAATTATGTACTAGGATCCCACACAACACAAACACATATTTTTGTTGTAGTTGGGACAGAATCCTGGCACAAAATATATTCTTAATAATCTATAATTAAATGAAACAGAATAGGATTGATAGAGGGGCGGCTATAAAGTTTTCAAATACATGGTACTCAAAGGGTAGTCATTAGCAAACTTTCGCATCCCACAGCTAATAACAACCCAATAAGGGTTTAGATGTTTTTTTGTTAACAGAATAAGTGTTTAGATGTTAGGTGACTATATACAATTCTCCATGAGGTGACAAATATTTATAGTTTTTCTTTTCTTTTTGCAGCTTTTCTGCTTTTCCCTCTTTTTCTTTACTGAGTTTGGTTTGGTCAAGACAAATCAAAAATTAGTATTAATCACGATTAGAGAAAAATAACAATTTTAATTAAAATGTCGTGTCGACAACCATCCGTTTTATTTGACTTTTCCATTACTTGCAAGTGGATCTAACTAAACACTTGTTTGACTTGTTCTTGTTAGTGGATATAAGTAATCTCTAACGCCCAAGTGGATGTACCATGGGGTTATGGACAATTAGATGCTCACTCATTTATATTAACGATTAGTAACAGTTGTATCGCTACTAATTATTTGGCCAGTTAGTTGTGTATTTATTCCGATAATTTAGAGATCAGTTATTCGATTTGAAGTGGAGATGGAATTCATTATTACTTATTATGCTAAAACATATAAATAAAATAAAAGTAATAAGTATTTACATAGGGTCCAGGACCCATGATGTCTTTAATAGGCCAGCGCTTTGGGGAAAGCTAAATAGTTTTCGGAGTGTGAAGATTGGTCATAAATTGGTCAATTTTGTTTGACAATTTTATTTAGGGGGAAAGCAAAATACTTCTCCACCTCAGCTCTCTCTCTCCATCTCACCTCATTCTCTCTCCACCTCACCTCACTCCACCTCATTATCTTCTCCGATTAGGTCGTCGGCCGGGAAATTTTCCGGTCGGCTACCAAAAAAAAAATTTTTTTCACTCTCTCTCTCTCTCTAGAAACTCCGGCGAAGGGACCCTTCGCCGGAGTTTCTAGAGAGAGAGAGAGAGTGAAAAAAAAATTGTTTTTCTTTTTCATGGTTGAAGGCCGGAAGTTCCGGCCGGCGACCTAATCGGAGAAGACAAAGAGGTGAGGTGGAGAGAGAGTGAGGTGAGGTGGAAAGAGAGTGAGGTGAGGTGGAGTATTTTTTTGTATTTCCCTTTAAAATTTATTTCCCCGGAAAATTTCTAAAATTCCAAATATTCTCTTTAAAATTTCACACCGCGGAAACTATTTAGCTTTCCCTAAGCGCTGGCCCTTTAATATGATAGTTATTCAACTTATTTTGTTTAAAATGTCCTCGCCAAATTGCATCGTTTGATTTTCTTGAGTCAAAATTTTCTATTAAACTTGCAGGTTGGAAACAAAGGTTAATGTCTCAAGCAGGAAGAGGTATCATAATTCATCATCTATTCCTATTTATTCTATGAGTACCTCAATTCTACCGAAAGGAGTTATATCAAAACTTGAAAAATTGGAAAGAAACTTTTGGTGGGGACATGGACCTGATGAACACAAACTTCATTTCATTAATTGGGGAACTATTTGTCGGCCTAAATTAGAGGGAGGACGGGGATTTCGGAATCTAGAGATGGTTATCATTAATCGCAAAGTTGACATGGAATTTCCTCACCAAACCCACATCAACATGGGCACAGCTTCTTCAAACTAAATATCTTCGAAATTCTAATTTTTAGAGTGTCAATCGTGGTCCGAATAGTTCTTGTATTTGGCAAGCGATGTTAGCAACAAGAGAAATTTTCCAACATTCTTGTTTTTGGTGTTTGGGTAATGGCGCTTCGATTCGCATCTTTGAAGACCCTTGGATTTCAGTTTTACACACATTTCTCTTGGACAAATCAGAAGGTTGGCCGAGTCAACTTATATTTGTGAGAGATTTATTTTCACCTGGCAATAACTCGTGGGACGTTGATCTAATTCGTGGTTTTTTCGATCCAAGTACTGCTTCCAAAATATTTAGTCTTTTTATACCTCATGAAGATATGGAAGATTGTTTAATTTGGACACCAATAAAGAATGGCACATTCAGTACCAAGTCTTTTTATAAAAGCTTACTAACCCTACATCAACCTTCGTATCAAATGCAAACTTTCGACTGGAAATCATTTTGGGCGAACGATACATTATATCCTAAAGGTGAGAAATTTTATATGGAAGATTATTCACGGTGGTTTGGCAGTAAAAACTAATATAGGTCGATTTGTACAAAATATTCATCTCCTTTATCCGTTTTGTTACACATTTGAAGAATCGACATCCCATCTCTTACTCCATTGCAACCGGGTACAATACTTATACCAACAAATTGGAGTTACTATAGAAACGGATGTACCATCTGATATTATCTCCAATCTGTCCACATGGATCGCAAAACCCGATTCCTACTTAATGTTCAATAAAGCTTCCCTGCTTATGTGGAGTATATGGAAAGAGAGAAACAATATGATTTCTAACTCGACTTCCTTCACCGCAAATACTATTATCAGTCATTACTTATCAGACTTTTTCTTCCTACCATTTGTAACTCTCATATCCTTGCCATCAAACAATCGACTATTCCATAATGAATGGATTCCACCCGAGGCGGAACAATATAAAATCAATGTCGACGGGTCGGTTCTACCACGAGGATCAACATGTGCCGCAGTAGCCAGAAATTGGAATGGTGTTTTAATGGGAGGTTGTTTGAAACACCTTGGAAATGTTTATGTGATAGTAGCTGAAGCTTGGGCGTTTTACATGGGAGTCGAATTGGCACATCGGTTGGATATTCAAAACTGTATTGTCAAAGGAGCCTGCAAACTAAATGTTGACGCAATTAATGGAAAGGGAGACACAATACCTTGGGAAGCTCGATTAATCATACTCGACATTCGTCATCGTATTGAAGAATTTGATTCGATCCATTTTCTTTTTTGTTATCGACAATGTAACACCTTGGCTCATAACTTGGCACATAATGCCTTCTTGAACCATGCTACTGAATTTTGGGATCGTTTTAACATCCCAACTTGTATTGCTACTTGAACTTTATGAATGAAGTAAATCTTCTTTTTTCAAAAAAAAAAGAACTTATTCAATTCATGTATTTAGTTATAATGTATCATATTAGATGTAATGATTCTTGGAGTATGTTTATATGGAATAATAAAAAATATTATATCAAATTTTCGTAGATATTTTATTTAATTTATATATTGATTTTCTTTTGTTGTTATCTTAGTTCTTCTAAATAATAAGTGGTCAGGCAATTTATTTTTTGTACTACTAGGTACGACATTTTCTTTTTTTGTTGAAAATTGTGTACAACTCGAGAACTATAAGAACTTCGTGAGTGTGACTACTTAATGAAGGTGATGCAGGCGCATAAACGTGTGGGCCCACGTCCACGCGTGCCCACATCCTATTTGGTTATAATAGTAGTTTATTTAGTATATGAGAAGTTACTTTAATTTGATATTTCTTTATTTTTAAAGTTTCTATGTTTGAGTAGTTTATTATTTTAGGAATCCTAGTTTGAGTCTATCTAGGAAGGTTTATTATCTTATAAAAGGAGATCTAGTCTATGTTATTATTCACCTTGAAGAGAAAAACCATTGAAGTTATTAAGAATTTAAGTTTATTTTATCGTTTCTTACAGTTTTCTTTAATTATTCTTAGTTTATTTTATTGTTCTTTAATTATTCCGCTGCGTCTACATCAAGTGGTATTCAGAGCCATTTTTTTTAACCAATCACAATGGTTAATCCTACCGTTCCTACTCCAACAATCAAAGAGAAGACACCAACTTTTGCCTCCGAATGGGACAACATCAACAAGAAGTTATCCTCGGTTACAAAATTGGAAGAAGCTTTCGAAAATTACAAGAAGGAAAATATGGAAAAATTCGATCAAGTCAATGATTCCATCATGAAGTTATCTAAACAACTCGAAGGCATATGTAAGTCTCCCTCTTTTACCACCACTCCTTCATCTTCTACTTCAATTCAAACATCATCACCACAACCACTTCCAACCACCACAAACTCAATCGTTGCAACCACCACACCAATTTCAATACCCCTATTCGGTCAACCTATCACTAACCCATACCCGACCACATTCCTCCCACCGATTCACATCAACACTACACCACCACTCTTACCGGTTTTCCCATTAACATACATAAACCCTACAACCACTCCAACCACACCACCTTTTTCCTTCAACGACCATCAATCTACTACCAACCCAAGTATAACCCAACCATACCCATTCCAGACCCCTCGGCAATATTATTCACCAAGCACCATTCCACTCGAAACCCACCACCAAAACCGCAACCCCGAACCCTCATCTCTACCGACACCACCACCATCCACCGCCCAACAACCCACTTCTTACCCGACTTCCATTAGTCCACCAACAGTACCCACCAACACTTTCAACATCCCAGGAAGTTCCAACACTTATGCCACTAATCCAACTACACACACACTCTTTGGTTTTACAATATACAACCCATGTCCCACAACACCCCCACCATTCCACTTTACCTACAACAGTATACCACCCACATCTTCTACACCAATTCAGACCACCAATAGAACTCCACACAACATTACTAGCCCCCACATAACCGCACCCTACCCTCCATTCTCAAACCCACTCTTTCTCGAATCTTCCGCAAACATTGGAACAATTGGCCAACCCATGCTAATATACCATCACATACCCGACCATCAGCCCCCAAACCCTACTTTTTTCGGAACCCACTACCCACTGCCACATACCCTACAACACCATTAACCACCCTGGGCCACTCAACCCATAACCAACTCAGCTTCTCCCAATTCAACTCTTATAACCACCCACAAGTTTACAATGAGGAACAACAACTACAAGCACCTCCACATCATCTTTCTCCTCATTCTCTACAGGAACCCTTCTCCAGCCAAACATTCCACCACACATATACAAACCCTAGTTATGTAGGCTACAACCCGGATTCTATAGGCACCCCTAGTTTCCCTATACATAATATTCAAATCCCATCTATAGCCACCACCCAAATAATCCTACCCCAATATCACCAACATGCATGTTCCTGTTTCCCTCCCAATCTTTTGGTGTCAAACACCATCACCAACACAACAAACCTCTCCTTACTATTCCATATCCCCAACACTTCTACCAGAAAATTTTGAATCTTCCATATCCCCAACACTTCTGTCAGAAAATTTTGAATCTTCTCCTCAAGTTGAAACTCAGTTATCAACACACCCAAGTAATCAAAACCCAGAATTTAGTGAAGGAAAAGAAGAACAAAAAGCAATTATCAAAACCCATCACAACCAAGAAGAAGAACAACAAGAGAAACAATTAAGAAAAAGAGGAACAAGAAGAACAACCCAGAATTTTCCGAATCAATTATGTCCCACATCGCCGCTTTCTCTATCAAATCTCTTCCTACCAAATTTTCTTCAAACAATTATGAAAAAGAGGATCAATTTCCCAATTCTTACAATGAACCTATACTCAATGGTCAAAGATCACATACCAATTGAACAACTTCCACCTAGGTTTCACATATCAATTGAAGAAAACAAACAGTGGGCTCCAGGTATTGATCACGTTAGAGTACATAAACTACATGCAGATGAACTTGGAAAAGTCAATTTTGCGTGGCATATCTACACTACATGGTTCCATATCGATATCTTAGTTAGCGATGGTTATGCTTATACTTTGGCTATTGATG
The DNA here is from genome assembly GCF_041429995.1 of Eschscholzia californica. NCBI lineage: Eukaryota > Viridiplantae > Streptophyta > Magnoliopsida > Ranunculales > Papaveraceae > Eschscholzia > Eschscholzia californica. The sequence goes on along the minus strand of NW_028238420.1, from coordinate 35,621,455 downwards.
GAGTATTTTGGAAATTTGTTACAATTACTCTTACTTCACACTTGCTCATAGTACTTCACACTTTCTTGAAGATTAAGTGGTTGTGCCTACCGTGGGAAGATGGCAAGATGAACATTATTTATTCACTAAGGTTAATTTTGCGAGAATCATTGGCATATGAGTTTGGGTACGAGATTGACGATTACTTGCACATTAGTATCCTTCCATTCCAGTGCAAACTTCGTTCGAAGTGGGAATTACGGATCGTCATGACAAAGTTCATCGTCTGCGGGTGCATCAACTTGTTTTCTTCATCGAAATCGGTTCGGGACGAACCTTCTGGGGAACAGGGTGCTGATGCAGGCGCATAAATGTGTGGGCCCACGTCCACGCGTGCCCACATCTTATTTGGTTATAATAGTAGTTTATTTAGTATAGGAGAAGTTACTTTAATTTGATATTTCTTTATTTTTAAAGTTTCCATGTTTGAGTAGTTTATTATTTTAAGAATCCTAGTTTGAGTCTATCTAGGAAGGTTTATTATCTTATAAAAGGAGATCTAGTCTATGTTATTATTCACCTTGAAGAGAAAACCCATTGAAGTTATTAAGAATTTAAGTTTATTTTATCGTTTCTTACAGTTTTCTTTAATTATTCTTAGTTTATTTTATTGTTCTTTAATTATTCCGCTGCGTCTACATTAGAAGGTCAAACTATCTGATGTCCATGAGTACTGCCAAAAGGTTTTTTAATACTACCACTTGAAAAATCATGGTCTTATTCTATCTTGATTTTGGTGTAGTTCTTTTTATAAAAAGTTTAACATTATCTTTTATATAACATAAATATGTACACGATATTGTTTGTTGTGATTGACTAAAGAAAATTGTGTATATCGTAGTCTTATGATATTATTCTCCAATCGAATTCGATTTCACATGTCATAATTTATATATATGTGCGTCTAACGAGTACAATGAGGATAAAGATATAATAATGCAGCTAATTCTTTTTGGAATCGTTTGAATTTTTATTAGTATAGACATTTTGTACTGGTTTCTCGGTCCGAAATCTTTTCCCACATGGTATCATTTGTGAACATGATCAAAACTAGTTTGTGTTTCTTTTTCTACTTTATTTCGCGTGGCACGACCATATTGTTAGAAAAAACGGTGTAAAGATGGTTTAGCATGAGCATAAGCATCAAAAAATGCATTTACATCGTTAGTCTACATTGTGTACTTGACGTACCTGCTCAAGTAGTCTTAAGGTAAAATTGGACTCAACTATGTCTTACCTCTTATATTTCAGTAAGTCACTTTTGCTGATACAAATCATACTTGTTAAACATTTTAAACCAACCACGTTCAAACTCAGCTTCGTATATGAATCATTTACCAAATTACGCATTGTCTGGTCGAAATGCTCATAAATTTTGATACTGACAAACTTTGCAGCCAACTTCTTAAGAATATGTCATGAACACAATCTATGTATATTTTTAGGGAACACTTTTGCAATGATATCTTTCATTATCTCATTTTGGCTCGTGATTTTTCCTATGTGATGAGAGTCATGCATGTAAGCAAGTTAAGTCTCAAATAACCATACAAATTACTATATTCTCATGTGAGTTGAAACCACAATTATTAAGATTGTTTGACCATGATGATCTCCAACTAATAGTGCAAAAGGCATTTCATACATGTACGGTGATAAGTCTTAGGGAACGTGATCACGTCCTTGAATTCCTTATAACAGTTTCTACTTCTTCCATCTGCCCAAAACAAGTTTTGCAAATGACAATTTTCATATCGTGGTCCATAAGATTAAAAAAATATATTATCTCCATCTTCAAGAAATAGCGATGATTGTTTCAACATCACCCAAGACGGTCTTGTCTAAGCTCATTTATATAATTCCTCGCATCTCTTTCACATGCAAGTTTTCATAACAATGTGTCTCTTCAACAAGTATATGGTATATGTCTCTTCAACAAGTGTACCAAAACTCTTACACAGTCGAATAATTGTTCTTTCGTGTAATTTTAATGCTCTTTTCACAGAAGTCTTGATGATCCTGTGGCATTTGTAGGATTGGTAGAACTAATGACATTCTAATCAAGGAATCATAAAGTTACACTTCATTTGTTTTCCGAGAGTTACTCTAGTTTTAACTTTGCTAGCTCTTTTTCCTTCTCAACTATAAGTGAAAGTAACATATCAGACACCATTCACAATGATAGGATTTGTATTCATCTCCAATAACTAAAATAAGATAATTGTAAAAGTCAAAAGATAAGTATTCATTTAAGGGCTTGTACTGGAGGGATTTATGATGAATAAGATGAGTTATGACATTCAAAATCTTGACATTTTTAAAGTCCATGAAAACTAAAATAATATTGATAGACTTTGGTGAAAATAAACTAACAAAAATATATTTTGATGAACAAGAGGACAATTTACTAAAAAAAACTTACAAATAAATAAATTGGGTTGAAAACAAAACTTTTGTTGGTGAAGGACATTTATCTCTTGATAAGATTTGTCCAAGAAGATGAATTGTTGTAGCAATGGTGAGATAACACAAGTTGAAGAAGATGAGTCCCTTGAAAAATCGAAAAATGGCAAAATTAATGAGGTAGTTAGATTTTAATTAAATTGGTGAAAATACAAGTTTAATCACAACCTTTAGGAAAACAAACTGTAGGGCCGACTGGCAAAGATCAGACGATGAAGAACCGTTTGGGAATTTAAGGAATCTTAGGTAAAGACTCTTGAAAATACTTTTTCTCTTCACTTTTTTTTTGAGAGATGCTAGAATCACAAAAGATTTTGACAAAAAAAAGTTCTCAACTGATGTGGCGGTTGTGATTTTCATCTCTCAACGGCTTAGATTTAGTCAAAGTTTGAAACTACACCCGCCACATCAGCTGGAAACCTTTTTTTTGTCAAAATTTTTTGTAACTTTATCATTGCCTTTTTTTTTTTCTTTTTACGTTGGTTATAAAACTAGTGGCCTCCTTGAGAGGTTTGGCAACTATTCTAGGTCAACCTTGTATAGATAATATTCTTGGTAAAATGGTCTATTGGTGATGAGAAAATGTTATATAATAAAAACTTATGATTTTATCTAAAATTTATTTATATTTTTATAGAAAAAATGAGTTGCTACCTACTACCTGATTCATTGACTATCTAGGCGTCTCTTTCTCTCATGAAATTCGGAAAAGTCAACAGTTGAAAGATGGTACTCGAATAGACATCCTCCCATTATTAGTCTTAAAGATACTTAATTCTATAGGACTTGGCTATCAAAAAAGACATCGGTGAAGTTTCAAAACTGTACTGTGAAGAACTTTGCTATCAAAAAAGAGTAAATTATATAGGACAATATCGATGTGGCTACCATTTCTGTGACAAAAAGTATTTGGGGTCATAGATTAATATATGTCTCAAATAAGTATTTGGGGCATTAGAAAAAAGAGATATATATATCTATTATATAAAACAGAAGGGAAAACGATGACTGGGACAAACATCCTTATTTAATAAGAGATATTGTCTAGAAGCCCTTCCCAAAATTTAAGATATAGTCCTTCGTAGAAATAAAATAACCTATTTAAAAAATCTTTCTTAGAAATAAAATATCTAATTTGAGAAAAAGGAAACAAAAGATATTGCAAGGGTTAAAAAAAGAAATTGAAATCTCTCTCATAAAATAACTAATTTAAGAAAAAATAAAATAAAAATAAATAAATAATAAGTAGAATACCAAAATTCTTCAACAAAAAAAAAAAAAAAGTAGAATACCAAAAAATTATGGTATCCACTATATAGCAATAATAAATATTGAAAGTCGTCAAATTTAATTGATACAACTGTTCGTGCCCTAGGGCACGGGGTATACCCTAGAAGTCCTTCTCAAAAATTTAAAATATAGTCTTTTTTTTTAAGTTAAAATAGTAGGAAAATTAATCTTCGGTTCACGGTTAAAATTAAGTTAAATTTCTTTCCGTACCCAATCGATTTCTTTCCTCTATGATCTTTAGTCTTTACCAATTCAAATAGGGTTAGTTTGTTATTTCTCTATTTCTCCTTGTAATATCATACCACGTTTTCTCTCCCCATACATCACCAATTTTAATGGTTAAGTTTCAAGGAAGATATTCCCCTGTATTTGACTTCCATATAAATTTAGTTTATAAGATAATCTATCTTAGCTAATATTAGTTTTGGACCCTTGCTCTTGGTTTAGGGTTTTAATAGTCTTTGTTATGTATTGGCCGCATAGTGTTTGTTAAAATGTCACCGGCATCAAACAAATTAAAAAAATATACAATAAGTTTGTCTGCTAAATATGTAACAAGCCCTTCTTCTTCCTCCATTAGAATTTATTGAAGTAACGGCATAATGTGAATATAAATTATCAAAGGATGTATGGAGCTCCTAAACCAATCAAATTAAATAGACTATTTTAACAATTTATGTCATTTTATATTTTTAGCGAGTTTCATTCAAATAGTCGATGTTTTGGGTAATTTTTATTTTATTTTCATGTTATTCCTTCTTTGCTTGTGTTTAACTTGTGCTTATTACAAATTTTATTTGGCTCCTTCTGGTGTTCACTATTATACAGTTCTTACTATTTATTATTTTAGGTTGTTTGTTAAAATTTTTCTTTGTTTTCTTCATTGTATATCTATGCAGAGTTATGGTACAAAGCGGCCTTCTAATGTTTTTATATAATTTTTTTCAGGATTGTTGACGATTTTAAGTACAAGTCTTCTAATGATAACCTATTTATTAATTTTTTTTTGTAATGTCCATAAATTTGACTTGAAAATTTTAAGATGGGTTTCTCTACGGATGATAGATCAGGTTTCTCTTGAAGTTAGTGTTGACAATTAATTTGTTCTACTCTTCTTGCATAACTACTCTTTCTTACGCCAATAATGAAATAACTTGGTTACTATCAAAACCCATATAGAAATGGATTGCGGGTAAATATATCAACAAATTATTACAGAAGAAGATTAATTTCTACCTTAAAACAAATTTGATTGTTTTAGTTGGTACTTTTTGGGAAGGGGTTGCTATGTTTATATTGGTTAATATATAATTACTGACTTACTGTTTCCGCTATACAGTGTTTTTATTTTTTAGATTAATTTTTTTTTTTCAAATATGAAATATATTTACTGAAAAATGTTCGTGCCAAAGGCACGGGTTATACCCTAGTATATATATATATATCACCAAGTATGAAACAAATGGTTGAAAACCTTACCGTGTGGGTTCTTTTGGTTAAAAATCTATCACCTCTTTCTTCCATCCCTTTTTATTTTGACTTTCAATTTTCTACGTTTCGGTACGGCACATTTACATGTAATTCTATACAAGTCCACCTAGATTTGGACAGTTAGATTTATTTTCTATGGTCAATCATCGAGGTGCTTAAAATCAATAATGCTCTTAAATTGCCAAATGGGGAATTTAGAGACCTTTTTGTTGTCATATAGTGTTTGTTCGGTTTAAGGTGTTGAATTTATATTGAGGTGAAACCTTTAGTACCCAATACTAGTCTACTAACGGTTCTCTTTTGGAACGGCTCAATAAACTTTTGTTGTTCTAGTACTGACTTTCCCTACCATCGGCCTTAAAAACACTTATTTTCTTTTAAGTTAGAGATGATAGGAACTTAGAGGGTGTTTGATTTTTGTACTTATTAAGTGATTTTCACTTGTTAAGTGCGGGCCGGCAATTTTAGGTCGTTTGTTTTCTCACTTAATAAGTGAAAATCACTTCTAAGTGGTGGCAAAGTAAGTGCAAAATAGTAAGCTCCAAATTGAAGCTTATTATTCTGCACTTACTTTGTAAGTGCTAAAAAGGACATTTCTATCCTTCTCCTAACATTGTAATTACCAATATAATTTTAACTAAGAAGAAGATCTTAAACAATTGATAAATATAAAATCTTTTTATGACTTTCGCTATGACTCTTCTCTATCTTCACTCATCATTCACCTAAGTTTTCCTCTTAATTTTTTTTAACATCTTTTCCTTCACTAATCATGGAACACCCAAACTCCATGATGCAACTAAGTTCTTTCAGCTTCATAATTCTTAATTATTTACGATTAATATTTTTGACATAACATTCGTAAACCGTAATTTTCTTTTACCTAAACTAACGAACTTATTACGAATTAATATGAAATACTAATGTGTAAATACACCAAGGTTAAAACAGACAATTTTTCATTTTTATAACATTTAGAATTAATATAAAAATTAAAATCAAGCACTTAGAACCGATGGAAAACAAACGCCATAGCACTTACATTTGATATCACTTACTAAGTGATTATCACTTAGTAAGTGGTAGCACTTGTAAGTGCTAAAAAATCAAACACCCTCTTAGAATCCGCAAAAATCAAGAAGATGTGTTAAATTTTGACTTGTGAAAATTATAATACAGTAAAAGATATGAATTACTAGGTGCTCATAATGCACATGTTAGAAGCATTCCTCTAGAATTATCCAGTTCGTTCTTTTATGTAAAAGCAAGACAATTGATAAGAGTCTGAGTTTATGTGAAAGGAAGAACAACTTGAGAACTTCATGAATGGGTTGGTTTGAGTGGAGTGGGTAAGGGTTTGGGCTGGTAGACAGTGAGTGTGGGATTTCACATTCTTTACCTAATCCCCTTGAACTTTGGGCTGTATATCCACCATTCAACTTTTTCAAACCTAAATTAAGACCCAGAATTATATAAAATCAAGTCCATGTTCTTTTGAAATATGGTTTTAGCAGAAACAGAAATTTGAAAAGAAAAAAGGAGAAACAAAAAAAGAGGATTCAAAGAACACCTTTACGCCAATCCACCTCTAATGACGATAATTTTAAAGACGTCTCTCAAAGTGTTATTGGTGCCTAATTTCCTCACTCCCTATTAAATGTCTTGAAGCAGGCGTCAGACAATACTTTACGCTAAAGTACTGAATACTGTTGAACTTTGTGATGAGAGTTTTGACTTGAGTTGCAGTCTTGCAGAACTCCAATGATTTCCTGGAATCGTGCATATGTTGGATTAGACTTTGGTTGTCACTTTCGATAATAGTGTGCTTGTACTTGCGAATGATCTCCCAACGAACTGCGGATAAAATGACTTTGACTTCACTTTCCTCGCTCGAAGAATTTCTACTTTTGCTTCAATGAGTTTTTTTTTATGAAATTGATTCAATGAGTTTGACATGTAAATCATGAACAATAAAACTAATCCCAATACAATTTTTAATGTCAATAAACGAGGCACCAGTGCTAATTTTATAGTACGGATAAACTGGTGGAGTCCAACTGTGAGAACATAATCGCTTAGTGGTTTTAACTACTTCAGGAGTGCGAGGGAATGATAGTATCTGATTAATAACTTGTGAGGTTTTACTAATGATATTCTCAAAACATTGATCACATCGTGCTTTCCAAATGTACCATAAGACAGGTAGAAAAATGAATGTCATTCGAAGTTACATTATGTACTTGATATAAGAAACATTATAAAAAAAATGTAGTTTCTATATCTCACTTGACCACATTTTGGCTCCAAATGGAACTCTCCAAACTCATGAGAACACAATGTCCCTATTCCATTAAAAATACCTGCCAAATCCTACCATTCATTTAGAAACAGGAAAACTTTTTTGCATTTCCATTGGTAAGAAATAAAACCCAAACACAAGCTTTGTTTTTCTTTTTGTATATATTTATTATTATATCGAGAGCACATATCGTATAACTTTAAGCCTTAGTGTTGCTTACAGATGCACCATATCTACAGAGAGAAAACCCTGCTTCATCATCTCAACCAGATGCACAGAAACTCACCAGATATGGCCATTCCTCTATCTTCTTTCCTGATTGAATTTACTTCTTGTTCATTTTGTGTTAAAACATAGTAGGATTGCTATCCTAGCTCTAATTTCCCAAATCTCTATACACTGCTCATCTTTCATCTGCCAACAACTCCTTCGCTTAAGTCTACGATCTTGCTCCTCACACTTGCACTCAGATCACTCATCTGTTACATAAGAAACAAAAACATAGACTAAGATACCACGCTCAAGATACATATATATATATATATATATATATACAGAGAGAGAGAGAGAGAGAGAGAGAGAGAGAGAGAGAGAGATACCATGGGACTTGTAATGATGAATTCCATAACGAAGCCAAATGAAGGATAACCTGTTGCCAAACAGTATAAAATTGTGTTTGACCACAAACAAACAGTATACAGTGTCAACCTGAACTCTGATCTGATCTTGATTGCACATTTCGCCGACGTTTTCTTAGTATTTCTGCTTCTCTAGCTATCTGAATATCAGAAGGCCAAAAGTTCTGCTTTATAACCTTTATAAGGAAACGTGGTAGCAAGGCTAACACTGTGATCAGTAAAATGCTGAGCCAATAAGTAGCCGAGGTTGCCAAATGATAAATTGTCCTGTCAAACATAAACAAAGCTTAAAACACTGACAAACACAGTTCTTGATCTAGAGAGAGAGAGAGTCACTGAGAGAGAGTGACTAACCAGTAATTCGGGAAAATTGGTATGGAATCCAACACCACCATACAAACGTAAGTGATCACTATGGAACCCCATGTTGCAAGATGAGTAAGCAATAGCCAACGTTGAATGTCCATTGCCAAGTGAATATTAACAAGAACGACAACAGCAATTGTCCAGAGACTACCCATACTCCAAATATCCATTGTACTCCCTTGGTAGATAAAAACAGGGACATAGAAGAGAACAAGACTTTGCCAGAGTGTATCGATCATTGTTATCCAGAAGAGCCATATATTATAACTCTCATGTCTATGCCCTGACCCATAAAGCTTTGGGTACTGAAGAAGTGTTTTATGGCTCAAGTCTTTATCAAGAACACCCACAATTATTGTAGGAACAGAAGTATAAATAATAGAATAGAGCATACTGCTCCAGTCTGTAATTGCTGATGTTGTAGAATAAGCTGAACATAAGATGTACCTGCAGATAAATTAAGAAACTCGTTATTAATAACAAAGGGTGAAGTAATATCACTACTTGATGGGTAAAATTTAGAATTGTAATTTGTAGGTAAAAATTTGAATAATTTTGCTGCTATAGTGACATAACGACTGACACATTCACCCGACTTCAAGAACTCATTCTATGTTTTCCTACTACTAAAATCTGAAACCAAATTCACATTTTTGACATAGGGATATCACATTAAATATGAAATTACTCGGTAAAACTTTTTAGTCCGAATATAAAAAACGAACAACACCGTACAAGCTAAATCGAACTGGGAAACATACAGAAATAAGACAGAAGAATTGTAACTAGTGAAGATTTCATGAATGCCACAAGATAACTGAACATACCAGAACAGCATCAGCACAAATACAGCATTACGATAGAAGTTGTATAAAACCAAGTAACCAACACGCTGGTAATTCCAATGCCCATGTACGAGGAGTAATCTTTTCAGAAACTTGAACTGTCCCATGGCAAAATCCGCTGCCATCACAGCTTGACGTCCTTCCTGACCACATAACCCGACACCAACATCCGCCATTTGGATCATGGAAACATCATTAGCGCCTGCCAAAATAGTTCAGTGGATTGAAACTGTGAGTGGAGAAAATAGATGCTCTCTGATAAAACCACTGTTACTAAATACAACAGCATGACTATCGAATCTTGGCCAAGTCTATAAACACAGATAAAACAATGACTTCTCCAGTTGAAGTGTTTAAAAAATATTATGGCAACTGTTATGGATGTGAAAGACGCGCTTTCCGAAGGACACTACTGGAATAAGAAACTTCCGAAGAAGTACAGACAAAATAAATTACCAAAAGATCCAACTCACCGTCTCCAATAGCCAGTGTCATGTCATCTGTTCGACTCTTAATTAGGTCAACAATTCCAGCTTTCTGCAGAGGAGCAACACGACAACACAGCACAACTTTACAGGAAGTTGCGAGATCGAAAAGCTGTAGAACGAAATGGCAACCATGAGAGATTGCAAATAAACAGTGTTAAGTTTAAATGCTGATACAAGCAAATACAAAATTGTAAAAGAAATTGCTAGAGTCCTGATGCAAGCAAACAGAAAACAAGTCGGTGATATTGGAAGGATGGACCTCATTTTGGTTGCCGACCTATGTTTCCTATTACTAATAAATCCTCTTTAATTAAACTTAAAACAAGTCATGATACAGAAGGAAGATTTAAAGGAAAGATCCATGCCTCTTGCTCCAGATCTTTCTCCAATATGTACACAAGGCTGTTTCCATCGATTATCAGTGCTGTATTGGTCATGTCTGCAACTTTATCAACATCCCATTGTCCCACATCGGAGCTCTTTATTTCATCAGGAATCTCGAGATAATTATTCTCAACAATCTTTTTCTGTTTCAAATGCTTAGTCATGTTATCTGTTGATTCAACACCATATTTAACCTTAGCATCAGATAGAAGATTTCTGCATTCATCCTTGGAAGTACCGTTTATAATAATCTGCTGCATATTCGGGGTCAGGAGTTTGCATGAAAGACCAATTGAAATTGCAGTTTCTTGCTTATCTCCTGTGAGCACCCAGACCTTAATTCCTGCTTGTCTAAGGGATTCAATAGCTTCTGGCACACCATCTTGTAGCTTGTCTTCGATTCCAGTAGCCCCAAGAAGATTTAATTTACATTCGATAAGAGCTGCTGTTTGGCGTAGCTTCGTGGATCTATCAGTTAGTGAAGTGCTTGCCTCTTCATAAAAACACTGCCACTCCTCAAGTTCTTCATCTGTAAGATCCCTTGAAGCAAGGACAAGTGTACGTAAACCTTCTCTAGAGTATTCAGTCAAATGATTCTGCGTTGTGTGCTTCATATTGGTTGACATTTCAGTCTCCTTTGCTAAAATACTAAACATTGAAGTATCCGCCCCCTTCACTAAAACTTTTACAGCATTGTTAGGGAATCTAATAACAACTGACATTCGTTTCCGCACGCTATCAAACTCATGCAAACCCAATACATCCAACCTGGATTGAATAAAGTTACAATAATATCAGCTAAGCATCTTATTGGATTAAAAACATCGATGTATAAACAAGAAAGCAAATCAAATTGGATGAGGGTGATTAGTTCAAGACTACATGAACATTCCACTGGTTGCAAAGTACACTCTACAGGAAATAGGCCGACACTGTCACAAATTCGGAAGGGAGTGCAATTATCTACCTCAATTTATCCCCATTGACATCAATTACAATGTGTCCCGAGGTTCGCTCAACAAGAGTGTATCCATAAGCTGCAGCTGCAGCGACTAGAGCTTGCTCATCAGGAGACTCACCCTGATAGTCAATAGCTTCTATGTCCTCTTGTAATTCATTCATTGTACCACTAGAAGAACTTTGAGTTACCACTGGTATGACAGTATTACAAGCTGCCAATGTAAGGAAAAACTCATGCGCTACTATCCTTTCATCTCCATCTAGATCCTTATGCAATAATTCAACAAGCTCATTATCAGCAGTTATATCAGACTTAAGCTTCCATCTTTTCAATTGCATCCCTACTTCTGCAACATGTAACAAAATATGCTGATTCAGTATAACACTATGTGAGATTTGTAAAGCATGACTAATGCATACAAGGTTTTTTTAGTAACAAAAATAGGCTTTTTACTAATGACTTTTTCCTCCCCAAACATGTTATATTGGACAAGAACTTTGTGCTAGTGTAGGAATGTTGATAGCTAAGCAACATAATCATCAATATTTATCTCGTGTATAACAATGATGAGACAGATCTTTGTGCAAGAGCAAAAATGACAGATCCCCATCCAACATGTGATTCATATCTAACTATGACATGTATCAAATAGGTAAACATGTTCGTAAGGTTTAGTCTGTTATATCTTGTCGCTGGTTCGATATGTATATATATATATATATATATATATATATATATATAATAAGAGATGTCTCACAATAACTTTCCTTATAGGACATATATTTAACCTTTTATCGAGCAGGCAAATAGTTTGGGCTAGGAATAAGTCTTGTGTCGACTTCATCTCTAATTGGGAGGATGTCTTTTGTAATCTGTCTTAGCTTTGCTTTTCGTTTTTCGAGTGCTTGTAGTTCCTTCCTTTCTTCGTTAATATTAATTCAAATTATCCAAAAAAAAATATTTAACCTTTTATCTAGTAAAAAAAAGAGAGAAGATTTTATTACCTGCAATAGATGTTTCGTGCAATAGATGGTCACTGTTATGTGAAGAGTTCCCATAATTTTTACCATATACACTGGCTTTACGGAACTCCATCTTATTCTCAGTTAGTGTCCCTGTCTTATCTGAGAATATATATCGTATCTGACCTAAGTCCTCATTTATATTCAAGGATCTACACTGAAACCTTGACTGCGAACTAATATCATACATCTCCTTATCTTCGATCATGAAGTATGACTGTCCCAACCTAACCAACTCCATCGTAATATACAATGATATGGGTATCATTATCTGAAACACAATTACAGAACTCAAAAAGGAGAAGAGGATCTCTAATTCAATTCCGTAATATTTGTAGTTTTTCCCTTTGAACTGCCCAGTTAAGTATTTTCTTCTGTAATAAGGTAATGTATCGAGCTGATCTCCATTTTTCTTAAGCCAAAGACCCATCCCAATCGCCACTGCCATACACATGATAAAAAGAAAAATTGATAGCCACAAGGTTTCCCTGTTCATATTGCTTTCTAGTCTGCTTCTTTTAGAAGGCGATGCTGCACTATTTAACATTGCTTTAGTTTCCTGTCCAGCATAGACAACAACACCAATTACCCAGTCTGTGTTCTTCAGCTGGCACCCACGCAAAATGATATTTGACTGGCTGAGAGGAAATTTATGGCCATTTAAATCCATGTTAGCTGTAAATTCATAAATATTTCTATTAGGGTGCTCACAGCTTATAATCCCTTCAATGCTTCCTATATCAAAAGCTGTTGAAGCAGTTTCCTGCCGAGCATACCTCGTCTTCAAGTTTGATTCACCATCAAGATTCATCGTCTGAATATATGATACTCCATTTGGATCACTTGTTCCCAACAAAACTATGTCGCATGGAATTGTCTCATTGGCGCAGATTTTAACAACCTCACCAACACGAATCTTTTTCCATTTTTTCAGACGGAACTGACCAAATTGTAGAACTAGAGACTCCCGGTTGTTCTCATTCCGGTCTGATCTGTGCCTTCTCCAATCTTCATAACCATCTTTAATAGCTGTAACACAGAGCACAAACAGGAGTGGAAAAAGCGACACTGTTCTGCCAAAGACAGCAAGAGGGGGTAGCTGATTGAGAGCAGCAATAGCAAGGAAATACAAATAAGCTACTCGGTGAAACTGGATAAACAGATTCTTCGGCAAGAAAGTGATCACAGTGTATTTGCTGGTTCGGATCTCATTCCCTGTAAACTCAAACTTGTCATTCGTTCTCCGAGGATCATTAATATATATAGATCTAGAATTCTCAGATGATAAATTATCTTCAAATTGCATGCTCTTGTGGCGGATCCGCTGAGATTTGTCGTTCAGCTTTTCTTGAACAAGTGAAGTAAGAGAAATTTCGGAAGTTTTGGAATTGCCCTGCAGCTCCATAGCACCCCAGGACTGATGATCCCTTGTTTTTTGAGTAGGGCATTCCAAACGCAACTCCTGAAAGAATCGGGAATCAGCTGAACGAGCTGCTTTGGGCCGTTGAAGAGGCTTCTCAGAACAATCTTCAACAGAGTCAATCTGGTGATCTTTTAAGTCAAATGAATGGCTTCGTGACTCTTCTACGTTTGAAGGCGAAAGCTCTGCTGTAGGACAGAGGCAGCTAAATGAGCCAATACTTGAAATTGGTGGAGGCAAAACGGACGAAAGTTCTTCCGATACACAATCTGATGAGGACAGCAACGGCCGACCACCGGAAGTCATAAATATTTCTCAAAGACTAACATTGGAGAAAGGTTAGCACAGAGCGACAAACTATGGTTTTCTACTTTCTAGAGATTAAGACAGAAAAATAAAGGTGCATTGTTTCCTTCTATTCTGATCGAACTGAAATCAATCTTATGCAGTGGAAATTATTATCATCAGCTCTCATTCCCCAGTTTGATACTACTAAAATGGGTAGCTAGATACCCAAAGTTACCCTACATCATTTCCTAAACCCTAAATGTTGTGTTTAGTAACTAAAAAAGAGGAATTCATGAGCCTTTACTTGTTCTCAACTGCTCCAAAATTCCAACTTCTCAAAAAACCTTTTCAAATCAATAATCTTTAAGCCTTTCTTCTTCCTTTCACCAAATTTATGTATTTGTGAAATGAATGCTGGAGTAATAGAACTCAAAAGACGATGAGTAGTCCCTTACCGACTTAATCAACAGATGATAAGGATCCAACCCTGAGACGAAAATACCAGGTGAGCAGGAAATCGTGCAAAGTGGGCCAAAATCCAAACCCTTTCACCTGTAAAAGTCCCACATTGCAAACATCAGCAACTACACAAAGATCCAAGGGAAAATCCAGTAAAGAAGAAAACAAGAAATGAAAGAAATTTGGAAAGAAACACCAAATCAGGACAAATTTGAAACCCTAATTTACTGAAACCCCTCAAATACGCCAGGCAATTGTCAATTGAAAGATGAAATCGATTGATTACACCAAAAACCACAAAAAAAGGCAGACAAAAACCTACATTTTTCAGAAAATAAAAATCAAGCAAACGATCAACACGAAACCCAAAAATAAAAGCAATTCAAATCCATCTTAACTCAATAATCAAACACCGCCCAAAACCTAAAAACAAAAACGTTTCACCGTCAAAGATCCCCTCTCCACAAAATCAATAAAAAAAAAACCTAACCTCTTTAAAGCATTGAATCCAAAATCATCATCATCGCATTAACAATCAAGACCTTACAAATTTTCCCTTTCTGAGACTCCCTTGAATGAAAAGAGATCAGATCTAATCAGATCTGATGATGATCGTGAGAGCAACTAATCAATCTCTCTCTCTCTCTATAGAATAAACCCAAAACTTGAAATCAGATCGTAGAAGATGAGAAAATCCAAAGGAAAAGATCAAATTTTGTTGGTATTAGACATTAATAATAATCATAGATTAGAGCTGGATGGTGATGTTTCACGAAGAGAGAGAGAGAGAAAGTAGAGAGAGAAAGTAGATAGAGAGAGAGAGAGAGAGAAGGGATGGATGATCAAACGGCTCGAAATGCGAGAAAATGTAAGCAATAAAGAGACGAGTTGGACGAGGAGGATGACTCGTTTGCGAAATGTTTTAGTGGGATATAATATGTTTCCCGAAAAATTACGTACCGAATAACCCGATAAAAATCTTAACCTTAATTTACTTATTGATTCATATCTATCTTAAATAGTATATTTGTTATTTCCTTTTTTATTTTCTAAATTCCATAATTGCCTTATTCTTGTCTGAGTTCATTTATATTTTGGATTATTGACATCATTTTCTGAATTTTTATTTTATTTTTCAATTTCTATACAATTATTAATTGTAAATTCAAATTTTGAAGTGAGTACTGACATTTTTTCAATATCTAAAATAAAAGTAATCTTCAATAAGTAGATTTCCCAAACACTATTATTATAAGATCGAAACCACAAAAAAAAAATCTTCAATTTCCGTTTTAGATTGTAATTAAGTAGCTTAATAACTTCTTTTTCAATTAAAAAACAATTTTATTTAGAAAAAAAGAAAATTACAATGTGAAATAAGAAGATCAATTGTCAGAAATGATGGCCACGCCAAAAGGGAAAGAAACTGACCGATAAATAATTTTTAGATGCACCAAAGATCTACAATCAAATATTAAAAACTAATATTTATAAAATATGTGAAAAAATTTCAATATAATTTATGATTTAAGTTTTTTTCCACAAAAAAGATATACATTGTGAAATAAGAAGATCAACTCTTACTAAGGGAGAAGATGCCCAAATTAAAAGGGAAAGAAGATGATCACTACATAATATTTCATCCCTAAAGCCCTACCTACCGTCAATGATTAAAACCTAGTATTTCCAAATTATGTGAAAAAATTCTAATACAATTTAAGTTGGGAGAATTTGACATACACCCCCACTATTATATGAATATTAGGACTACATCCCCCACTTTTTGAAAACTTTTGATATATACCCCCATCCGAATGGAAACCGTCAACTCAGAGTTAAGTTGGGTGTGTGCGAAACACACGCGCCAACCATGACGATTTTACCCTTTTTTAGTTGTTGAAATATTTTGAGAGATTTTGACATACACCCCCACTATTATATGAATTTTTGGACTACACTCCCATTTTTTGAAAAAAACAAAATTTTTCAATTTGCCCTCCAACGATCATCTTTTACCTTTTGTCTTATAAACTTATTTATTTTAGACAAGCTAAAAGATCAAAAAAGAACTATTTGGGATATCAAACTATAGAAAAGATGGGAGGAACTATTTGGGATATCAAGAGAAAGAACTTATTTGTCTTATATGTCAAATTCTTCGTTTCTCATTGCTCCCAGAAAATTGTTCTTTCTTCTCTCTAAAGACATGAACAACTGAAACCCCTTTCGCGATTGTCTGTTTCTCTCTCTAAAGGCACGAACATTGGAAACCCCTTTGGTGATTTAAAAATTCTGGTTTTCTTGTAAAGAATACCATCAATGGCAGAAGAAGGAAGGTATGTCAGTCATCAATAAGTTTTTTTTTTGTTGAGTATTTCATCATTGGCAGAAAAAGGAAGGTATGTCAGTCATCAGTAAGTTAATTCCGAACTTTTTTAGTTGTTCTAATTAGAGTTTTCATGAAACCCATTCTAGTACAATCCACCAAACAATTAAAACCACCACCAAGAAATGGTTCATCCACCTCCCATCTTTTCTATAGTTTGATATCTCAAATAGTTCTTTAGCTTTGATCTTTTAGCTTGTCTAAGATAAATAAGTTTATAAGAAAAGGGGGAAAAGATGACCTTTGAAGGGCAAATTGAGGAATTTTGTTTTTTCAAAAAATGGGGATGTAGTCAAAAATTCATATAATATTGGGGGTGTATGTCAAAATCTCTGAAAATATTTTAACAACTACAAAAGGGTAAAATCGTCATGGTTGACGTGTGTGTTTCGCACACACCCAACTAAACTCTGAGTTGACGGTTTCCGTCCACGTGGGTGTGTATATCAAAAAAATTCAAAAAGTGGGGGTGTAATCCTAATATTCATATAATAGTGGGGGTGTAGTCCTAAGTTTTGTTTGCATGATTTAACTTTAAGACGGTGGTATTTCTCATACTCCGTAGGAACTATATAGTATAAGTTAAACATTATTGCAACAAAATAAAAAGTTAAATGTTAGGTTTCATTGATTTGATTGATAAAAATATATAATGCAATACGGATAACACTGTCTCTACATACAAGTAGAAATGCAAAAAAAAAACTTATTAATAAAAGGTTAAAGAAAAACGCAATTAATAATTAAAATATCTAAAGAATGAAGTGTTTTGTTAGGTAAAATATTCTAATGGATGACACTTTACTTACCAATTAGGACATGAGATCTTTTTCATTCTTTACTCTCACTGCTCCTAACCACATTCCTACACTAAGTAACAACCACAAAAAGATGGACAAAATCTTTTATAACAAAACAACTATCCTTAAGAAATTAAGGATGTGCAACAAAACCTTTGCATTAATATCTAACAAAAAGAAACATTTTTCTTTCAAAAAAAAGAAAAACAAAAAAGAATAAAAAAGAACATTTTTTGTGAACTAATTATTGTCTAGAAAAAATTTAGTGTTATTATGCGAAAAGGGCGTACATAAGTATTGGGTTTTGCGAAAGGGACATATTTATTATTTATCGAAGGGATCGTGGACTAACATTGACCGTTAAATAAATGTTAGATTTAACATCACATTACATAGATAGGTAACATTGTTATGTAGATGTAACAAAGTGAACCCGGCGGACTATATTCCTCATCTTAGGTGATTAATACCTATTAATCAAACTTATGCCGCCACTTTTTTATTGTACGAAAATAGCACTTTCCGTTCATCTTTTTTTTTTCTTTCTTCCACCCTCGATTTTCTGTGGAAATTGAAAGAGGTGTTGTTGATTGAATGTTACAAAAAATTGTGCCGACGAGAGAAAAGCTTAGGTTTTTTTTTTGTCAGTTTTCTGATTTTTTTTTTCAAAAAAATAAAAATAAATAAATTACGGATCCTCATCACACTTCTTAAATTCTTTTTACTTTCTAACTCTTTAACTTGAGTAGACAGAGTAAAGTTCAGGTTTATTTTCATGTGCTTTTAGATTTTCTATCTCATGGTTATGTCGAGTAAAAATTTTGTTTATAATTTATTCATTATGTATTAGATTATGAAATTTATCATTTAAATGTGTAACCATGAAAAATGTGGAAAAATAATATTTTTCAAGGTGGATGTCTTAATTTTCCACATTTGCGAATTTAGTGACAAAATCGTATAAATCTCTTAAATGTAATAATATACTTATAAGTAATGGAGTTAGATTAACAGTATTAAAATTTAACGGTGTTAGAACTTAACTGGTCAATACTTAGGCCACAACCCCTTTGCAAAAAAATAAAAGGTCATACCTCTTTCGCAAAACCCTGTACTTATTTAAGACTCTTTTGCAAAATAACCCAAAATTTTATCTACTTATTTGGCATACGTTCTTTTAATAAAAATAAACTAAGCAAATAACCAATAAAGATGGTGAAGGCTCACATCAACCGATGGTTATGTCGTTGAGAGCTAAACTAAAAAGGTGTCTTGTCTATGTTTGTAATATAGAAAATATTTTACACCAAGGTTTGTTTATGACATAGAAGAAAAATTGATAAAACAAACTTAGAAAAACAGCTAAAACGACAAAACTGATAGAATCTCACTAAAACGAGATCCACTGAAATAGTATTGAACACTACAATAATTGGATTAATTGATTGAATAAATTTGTGTAAGCGACTCTCTAAATAGTATCATAGTTTCTTAAGCAACTCATAAATAAAAGGCATTTTGAGTGAATAAATACTAGAATTTGAAAACTCCAAAATTGTTGGACAATATAAAACTGCCAAGTATAATTTTTTCTTACTGACTTAAAATAATAAACTACTAATAGTGTGTTTTGATGACGGAATCTTGAGTCTAAGTAAATTTTTTTGGTAACTGATAAGAATAATAAGATTTATTATTATTTTAGTTTTTTAAACGCTTGTTTAATTTTATTTTTTTAAGAAACCATTTTCTTGAGACTCGTTTTCTCAAAAATGTTTTTTTTAAATATCGTTTTCTTCATAAAAAAATGTTTCGAAAGCCATTTTTTCAATTTTTTCATAATAATTTTTTTAAAATCTCCAGAAATTGTTCTTTTTCTCGAAAAAAAATTTTCTCTGAAAATCGTTTTTTCGACAGCCGAAATATCAAGTAACTAATTTTTCCGAAACTGTTTTCTTGAAATTTCGGTTATCGAAAACGGTTTGCGAGAAAAAATATTTTTCAAGTAAAATCAGTTTTCGATAAAAATACTGATTTTAGGGGAAAACGGTTTTCGAGGAAAAAAACTTTCAGTAAAAAACCATTTTCGGGAAAAAAAACAGTTTTTGGAAAAAAAATTACTTGGGGAAAAAATTGCTTTCGGGGGAAAAACCGTTGTCGGGAAAATTAGGTTTTGGGAAATACAGTTTCGAAAAAAAATGATTTTCGGAAAATAAAAGTTTTCAGGTTTCAAGGAATAAATCATGTCACAAAGAGTTTTCCATCTATACATGTGATTTGGCTTAATCTTTCTTTCCGCCCTTATAATAAACTTGAAAGAATAATGCTAACAAAATTTCTTATGAAGGAAAATAAATTGAAGTGATATCTCACTTTCAAACTCTATCATCTTCTGTGGAAAATTATTTTTTTAGAACCAAGGAACCCGACATCTTGTAAATTGAGGGCATTAGGTTCAACTTCAAACATAGTAACACTTGTGTGTGTGTTCTTTAATAGTTGTTTTTCACCGCATCATCTCAGACGAGCATTGCTACAACTCATCCAATCCTACACAAGCATATCAAGTTTGTCCTAAAAATAGATTGAAGTGCATCTTCTAAACTCCGACTTTGAATTCTTCCATAACTGCAAAAAAACACATAACTGGGTTGGGCGCCGGAGTGTCTTCTTTGTGTTTTGCAGGTTTTTCCCTAATTATTTGAGGGAAAATCATATCTGAACATAGATATCTATCATAAAAAACATAACCGAGGACCGACATGTTGAAGAAGCCTTTTGGCGTACTTCAAGATTGTTTTGTTCGTACTCGAGGACCGACATTTTCGTGGGATATAGAAAAATTGGGTAATATCATCAAGACATATATTATAATGCATAAAATGATAATCGAAAATGTAGTTTGTGATATTACTATAAAAGTGTTCTAGCAGAACCAGTGTTTTGCAATGCAGGGAGGAGTTATAGTTGAAGAAATGTTGCTAGTCTCGGTCGAATTAGAAGCAGAGAAATTTATTCACAATAAAAGACAGATCTTACAGAACACTTGTGAAAAACTAAACCTCGCAATAAAGTATAATTGTTCTTTTCTTTAAGATTTGATTTATTTCTTTGTTATTTATTTTGCTTCTTATTTCTTTTTTAGGTGTATGTATTGGAATTCAAAATGGATTTTAGTAAAAATATGTTCCTCAATCATTTATTTCAATAATTTGTTTGTTTTTGTATTATAAGGTTGTTTTGGGAATGGTTGAAATAATACAAAATATTTGGAGAATAATTAAAAGAATAGAAAGAATAACTATTTTTTTTTTAAAAAATCTCTTGTAAAATTAAAAACAATAAAAATATCATGGGAGGGCTTCTGACCTTTCAGGGAACCCAGCCTTGGGGCTCCCTTTTGGGCAAATCCAGGTAGAGACTGCATTCTCAAAAATTTGAATTTGAGAGTCCACCCCTTGTAATTGGGCGTGTAATATTAAAGGATGTCTCTGGAGTGTTATTAATTTCCTTTTTTTGCTCTGAATGAATCCTCCTCCAATTTTTTTTCATTTTAATATTGATTACAATGGTCGTTACGAAGGCATTGATACATCCAGGGCAGAATGCTCAGCTAGCCGGATAGCCTTACGTAAGATGTATTAAAAGAAAAGAATACATTTTTTTTTTATCTCAGAGTTTATTTTAGAAGCTTGTCAAATTTGAAGGTCGTTTTTGTGAATTGCTCGTATTACAAGGGCAACACGAGAATTAGTTCTCAAGAAGGGTTGTCTTAAAGACGCCCAAAAAGGTTTTTGTCACAAACTTTGCCTTAATGGAGGCGCCTTTCATACTTACATGGGGCAACTTTAACACTTCTCAAAGAAGAAAAGTGGCAAACAGAGTGCAGACAATGGTAGTTAAACGTCAAACCTCCAGTGCCCAAGGCGGAGTCAAAACCACTGAGCTACTGGTTCGTAACTGTTATATCTTTATAGGACAAAGTATAGATTTCACCTTGAGTCACTGTCCTAGGGGTGGGAATCGGGCGGGCTCGGACGGGCTCGTGCAACTATGAGTTGGACTCGGGCGAATCAGACTAGGATAAGCCGAGCCCGTGAGAGGGAGTCGGGCGGATCGGGCGGATCGGGCCGGACCAAGCACCCTATAAGAGCCCGTAGCCCGTCCGAGCCCGGCAGCCTGAGCGGGTTCCAACGGGCTCGGATTTTTGTGACTTAAAAAATATAAAAAAAAACAATTGTTTAATAAAAAAACAAATTTACATAATTATCAAAAGGTCCAAATCATCTACTAATGAACAAACTTTTACTGAAGATGAAGAAATCATCTACTAATGAACATATATATTAATGAAGAGATCTATTAATAGATGAAAAAAATCTGTAGATATAACATTCTAGGGTTTTTTTTAAACAAATCAATCTATATATACTACTCTGTAAATGTACAGATGGGTGGTTCATAAGATTTATTTTAAAGATGAAGACACCAATTGTAAAATCAAAATAAAATTAGATAATCCATGACTTTTACAGAAAAAAGATAGAGAGGAATGAAAAACACTTCAACTACAGAAAAATAAATCTTCCTTTATCTTCTTGCTTTGTAGATGAACAAATCTGCTTTTGTTACCGAACAAATCTTCGCTTCCCTCTTAAAGAGACCAAGAGGAACCTTTGAACATGACAAACCCTTATATATCTCTTTGATTTGAAGACTTTGAATTGAAGATTTCAACCGATCTATTAATGTGTTAGAAACTAAAAGGAACAAAGTAGAACAAACACTAATCTACAAATGGAGAATGGAGGCTAGATGAAAAAGAAATTGAGTTATGGAAGTGATATTTAGAAGAATGAAGATGAGAATTTTTATCTCTACTGTTGATGGCTAGCCTATATAAGGGGTGAGGCTAGGGTTTATGGGAATGAGATAGGTAATCGACGGCTCATATTAAGTTATATGTGGTGAGTTTAGGGTTATATCGGGCGGGTTCTCGGGTTGTAGGTAGCGGGCTCCATTCGATCGGGCTTATCGGGCCAGACGTCAAGCAAAGGGCTCTGCCCGTGTCCCGACCGCTAAACCCGTCTTAACGGGCCGGGTGAGCCCGCCTCGGATTCTTTTCGGGTCTCGGGTTGCTACAGATCGGGCGGTTAAGGCCGGGTAACGGGTTCTCGGACCGTTTTCCCAGCCCTACACTGTCCAGGCTGGTCTACACATTGGTCCACCTCTAGATACATCGGTACAATGTGATAAACACGATAACTGTCGAATTACTACTGAAACATCAATAACACTTTGAAGGGCCGCCTTTAAAACTACCTTTGTGGGGTTTGCTAAGAGAAATGGTCATTGACCTATCAAAGGACTCTTTAGTCTTTACCCTAATACCCTTTGAAGATGGGGATAAAAACCTAAATTAAATTAATCTAAGGATACAAAGCAAAATTCTGTATCCCCTTCCGACACAATATAGGGTAAACAGAGGTTCGCTTTTTCTCTCTCTAACATCTCTTAGATTCACTGTAAAACTTATTTTGTTTCCATTTTATCTCATCTCTCAAACAAATTCAACCTTTCTTACTATTCCTCTCTCTTTCTAAATTTCTAGGGTTTCTATTTCTTCTCATTTGTTTTCTAGTTACGAAAATTTATCTATAAGATTCTAATTAAAAGGGTTCTAATTCATTATCTTTATCATTCGTTCAGAAAGGTTGCAAATTTATTATTAGGGTTTATCATCACAGTTCTGGAAATCCATGGAAAAAGAGCTTCTTGAGCTGTTTGAATCTGCCAAAAAGGCAGCCGACGCTGCGGCGGTAGATGGAGTTGCGACTGGTGGTCCGGAGGAAGATCGATGTGTTGATGCATTGGAAGAGCTAAAGAAATTTCCTGTCACCATGCAAGTTCTTGTTGCTACCCAGGTAAGTAATTTGTTTATTTTGTTTCATCTTGGAAGACTTTTTAGATTCAATTCTCGTTTTAGGGTTTCAAAAGTCTATGTTCTTGGTTGCATTACATTCACAGGGAAACATATAGCTGGTACCAATTTTTTAGGGTATTTTTTGTGACAAATGTTTGGGGTTTATTTGAAACAGATATGAATTGATAAAAAAAAGAGATTTTTTCAGGACACTATTCTTAATTTGTGCATTATGAGTCAGGTAGAGTAGAAATACGTTTTAGAGAAATAGGGTTCATAAAGCTTGAGTTTTGGGGGAATATCTAACTATTAGCAATCAAACAAATGGTAGTATTACTTGGTGAAAAATATCAGATCCTAATAAGGCATTCATGATAAATTTCAACTATTGTTGCGTGAAATAAGGATTTAATAGTGTTTTCGTTTCATGTAAAGTATACATTTTTCATTTCCTCCATTATAACTCTGAACATGTCGTAGGGAAAGAGTACTTTTTCGAAAAACAGTGACTTAAAATTTGTGTTATTTATGCCAAAGGTACAATAAACGGCTTAGGTTTTGAAGATAATCAAATATATTTCTAGTGTGTTAAGTTGTTAAAGTCAGAGACTCAGAGTTCATAAGGACTAGTATTTTCCGGTTTTATTTTTATTGTATCTTTTATAGTAGTTCTAGAAAATACACGATCTTATTGCATTCTAGGAAACAAAGTACTGGACGTAATATTTTTTGTTAACTATTTGACTTTTAGAAACGAGTGAATCCTGTAATCCAACACAAGTACCATATCTAAAGTGGTAATTTGATCCACTTACGAAGAATGTGCTTGAATATGAGGATCAGTAAATGCTACCGACAAGTATAGACTGTAGAGTAATTGCCTAATTGGTTTACAAGAAATCCATTTTCAATTGGAAAATAATCGAATCTTCCGGCTTTCGGGTAGATATCTACAATCACGATAGACAGGATTTTAATAGAAAAGCAATGAAAACAGAAAACTGAATCAACCCAGCATTCGGTTCATTGAGTCCGATAGCAGCCACTCTGTTCTCTTATGCTTATTTCGCTATTCTGTTAAATACCGGTGAACTGTTTAATATTAGTATTATGACAAATAATGTCAGGTCATCTTAGGTAATGCCTTGAAATATGATATGATTATAGTTACTACAATATAGTTCATAAATGCGGCTTTTGTTGGTAGTTATTATTATAATTTACACGTTTTTGTAGCATTACTCTCCTTATAAATTTGGTTGTTCTGACATATGAAATATAGGGATTACAACCACGTACTTCAAGTATCCTCGGTGGTGTCGAATAAATGCAGATTAGATCCAGTATGACCTAACTAATGGAAATATGGAATGTATGTGGATAAAACTTATAACGGAATCTCGAAAAAGAACTAAATATGTTTGGTCCCAACATATATCACATATCTTGTTTTCTCGAAGGTGATTCAGATTTATATAGTTTAATGTCGCTTATAAGGAAACCCCGTCTTATGGTTTATGAGAATGGTAATCACTGTCTTTTGGAAGGTTATCATATGTTGTGATAATTTGCTGTTGTCTGTACTGTCTACAGTGAGTCATTAATTTTGTGAGTGGAACCATATGTCAGCGTTGACTTAGTTCTCTACTATTGGAATTGGAAAAGAGTGAGAATGTTCTAATTGTGTTACATAATTATGCCTTCTCTTAGATATATATCTTGTTTTAAGAGATATTATAGCTCTATTTCACATGAAACAATCACACTTATCTATAAAGCGAGATGTGTTAAGTTTATAGGCTATAGCTTTCAATTTTTCTACAATAATCAATCAGTATGCTTTTTTGGCACATTTGTGCAGTAAATCAAGTTATTTGTTCCTCTAAATTTATCTCTAAACTTTTCCTTTATATGGTCAAAATTTTTATGTAGGTTGGTAAACGTCTCCGAAATCTCACAAAGCATCCAAGAGAGAATATTCAGGCCAAGGCCTCTGATCTACTTGAGATTTGGAAAGGAATAGTCATGGAAGAAACTGCAAAAAATAAGAAAAATGGAAGCTTAGACAAGAAAACTTCTCAAAGTGTCCAAGTTTCTAAGTCGAAAACGGTTACGGTGGAGAAGAACGAAAAGACTGGTTCTGTAAAGATGGAGGTCTCAAAATCTGAAACTCTAAGAATTCAGAAAAGTGATCAGGGAGCAAAGGTCAAATCTGAAAATGTTTCAAGATCCAACATCAAAGTGGAGCGAAAGGTCGAAAAGAATGAGGTGAAGGTCGAAAAGACTCCAAAAGAAGAGAAGTCTAATGGCATCAAAACAACCACACCTGCCCCACCAAAGTTTACTTCAATGGTTAAATGCAACGATCCAATACGTGACAAGGTCAGGGAACTGCTCGCAGAGGCTTTATCTAAAGTTGCTAATGAAGCTAATGAAGCAATAATTGAGGAAGTAAAAATGTGTGACCCAATCCGTGTAGCTGTTTCTGTTGAGTCAGTACTGTTTGAGAAAATGGGGCGTTCTAATGGCTCGCAGAAGTTTAAATACAGATCAATAATGTTCAATATCAAAGATCCAAAGAACCCAGATTTAAGAAGAAGAGTTCTTCTCGGAGAAATCAAGCCTGCAACACTTGTTGATCTGACTCCAGAAGAAATGGCAAGTGACGAAAGGAAGAGAGAGATTGATGGAATCAAAACGAAAGCGTTATTCGAATGTGAACGTGGACAGCAACCCAAGGCCACAACCGATGAATTCAAGTGTGGTAGGTGTCAGCAACGGAAATGCACATACTATCAAATGCAAACTCGAAGTGCAGATGAACCCATGACGACTTACGTCACTTGTGTTAACTGCAACAATCACTGGAAGTTTTGTTAAATTTCTTCCTTTTAGGATGCCATCCTTGTGCATTTCATTCACTTGAGATGATGATCCATCAAGTACAATCTCCTCCCCCTTTTTATGATTTTGTTTTGTTATTTGAACCTTGAATATCCTGATTAAAATCTCTTATTTTATGTTACATTTTCTAGGTTTAACTTGTTCTTAGAGAATATTCAGTACTTGTTTTGTGTTTGAATTATTAAACAGATTCTTAGCAGAAATCAATATTTCAACCTATTCTTCCTTTTAAATCTTAATAGTTATATATTCTAGGGTTAGAGTCTTCTCTATCTGCCAGGTGAAGTTTGTGAACTTGTTATTTATGACTACTTATTTATATTCAAACAAGAACTTGTAGGAACGTGATATCTCTGAAATTGGTTTGTCATGGATTCTTGTTTTATGTAGTATTAAATAGTAAATAGTACACCATAGTTTGGGTATAGTTGCTGTTGTCTTCCTCTTTTTGCTATACCATTATTTATTGGAGCGTCTGATCTTCAGTACTTCTCCACAGAATAACATTATAGAGAGAGAGAGAGTGAGAGAGGGTCTGTGCTAGAGTACACATTTGGTTGTTGACCATGTAATAACTGCTCTTTCTGTTTCAATATAGCTTGACTAACTCTGTAAAAGAACAACCCTCTTTATTATCTATTGGAAGTTGGAACAGAAAGGATAATCTAGTGAAGGATGATACTTGGCCCTCCCTGTCCGACCGCGTCATATTTGGGTTATGGGGTCGAACGATGATACTTGGCCCATCCTGGTCGACTACGTAATAATTAGTGACGGGCTTGAATCCTGGCCGGTGTTCATGGCCGGGCCAGATTTAGGAAGATCTCTCTAAATCTGGCCTGACCACGTACCATGGTCGTGATTCAGCTTGGATACAAGCCTGGCAAGGATCCCCGCTCCGAACAAATAAAGATGGACAGAGTTTATAAATTTGAGTCTGAATTGGAGGAAAATATTGAGCTAATAGTATCTTCCTTTCACTCTCACACATTGACAAATTTCAAATCTATAGTGAAGTAAATAGATAAATTAAGTAGAAATAAATGAATTCTTTTCCACTTTTTGATCCACTTCTTCTGATACTTGTGGTTTGTTGTTCATCTCTTGTTCTATTTTGACCACTTCCAACTGAGTAAGTTCCTTAATCTTCTTTGCTTCTTCAAGTTCTCTTAGTGATTGAATCATTGGACTATCCTGTAATAATAATCACAAAGAACAAATAGTTAGATCATTAATACACACACACACACACACACACACTCTCTATCTATCTAGGTTTAGATCTCACTTACCACACAAACTGATTTCAGTTCATTCAATCTCAACATCCTCTCAACTTCAATCTGAAGACTCCTCTGTTTTTCCCCTCTTTCCTCAATCTTAATCATCTCCATCTCTAATACTAAATCCTTCTCTCTCAATACTCTCTCTGTTTTCTCCTTTTCCAATTTCAGTCTTTCAAACTTCTTTCTTATCACACTTAGTTCCTCGGCAAGTGATGAATCAATTGATTCGATTACCTTATTAGTTATCTGTGATGATGGTGTTGTTGTATCAATGGGATGATGATGATGATTCTCCTTATCTGAGTTTCCAACTAATGAGATCTCGATCTTGTCTTGATTTGGGTTTTTCTTTGCAGATTCATTAACTGGATTGGCTGGAATGTTTTTAGGTTGAAGGGGTATCCGGCCAGCTTTCTGCCTGAGGTTCTTGCTTCCGATGATGATTGGAGATCGAGCTGATAGCATTTTTTTTCCTTAGAGAGAGAAACAGATGATTGATTAGTGTAGAGAGAAGAGAGAGAGAGAAGAGAGAGGAAAGTGTTCGAATTTGAAAGGAAGGAAGCGCCAACGGCTACTATTATTTATAAATGTTGGTTTTCAGGTGGATTAATTAATTTAAATGAAAGCAGGTAAAATCTCGACTTACGAAAAAAAATATTAAAATAAAACTTTAGATTCTTTTCTTTTTGCCGGGTTTAAACTTTGAATTTGTTTAACACCAAAACCTTCTTGGGTCATGATAAGCCACGCTATGTAGGGGTGGGAATCGGGCTGGGCAGATGGACAGACCATGGCAAGTATCATATCGGTCAAGGCGGATTTGACACATTTACAACTTGACCATTAGGGTAGTCGGGCAAACCAATACATGACCATTAGCGCAGCCACACCCCAAATAGATGGGGCAGTGGGATCAACCAATATATGACCATTAGGGCAGTCACCACAAATAGATGGGGCAGTCGGATCAACCAATACATGACCATGAGGGCAGCCACAACAAATAGATGGACACTTTAGAGCATCTCCAATTAGGGGTGGGAATGTTGCCCGCGAGCCCGAAACCGCCCATGGGTACCCGAGCCCATGACTGACCGCGGGCACCCGCTACTCGTTGCGGGTAAATCCCGCCCGGCCCGATGAAATTTGGTGGGCGGGCGCGGGTAAAACCCCTTGTCCAACCTCCCGCCCACACCCGAGTCCGATAGAGCAAGCTCGATTGGTTGCCTATATATACCCACCCATTTGTGGTCCATTAGGAAGCCTAAAAGAAGAAATTCACTTCAAATCTTCAATAAGGTGGAGACAACGTATGTCGTGAGATGAGGGATCTCTAAGATTTCGCTCATCCGTTAGATCTAGGGTTAATAACTCCACCACTACTCTATTATATATACCCCACCCACGTTCCCCTAAACTTCTGCCTTTTCCACTTTTCTTTCTGTCGTTCTGGTACTCTGCTACTGTCTCTTTCTTCCTTTTCTTTCTCTCTAGTTAATCTTTCTTTCTTTATCTCATTTCTCTATGAGTTTCTGATTATTTATACAAGATCTATAACTAGGACCAATACAAATATGTAAACAAAATCTATTACTAAGACCAAATACAAGCATATATATATATAACATTAACAATTTACTAAAATATGAAAGAAAAAATGAAGTGATTCCCTAAACAAACAAATAAAAAAAATGATTTAGACTTGGATGAAGAACTATGTCCGATACCCGAGCCTCCCGTTGCCCGACAACCCGACTCCTTTAGTGGGTGTGGGCGGGCTTTGGGCAGAGGAAAATTAAAAATTACCCGTCCGATCTACCCGACTACTCTAATAGCCAAAGAGAAGATCGACCCGACCCGCCCGAGCCCGAAGTGTTTTTACCCGTGGGCGCACATACCCGCCCGATTCCCACCCCTATCTCCAATTCAAGACTCAATCTTAAAATCGTTAGTGTCACCTAGAATTTTAGAGTTTTTTTTCTTTAAAAAATTTCTCCAACGCAAAACTAAATTGAGATCTTAAGATGGTGTGGAAGCATTTGATTTTAGGGTTATTTCCCTAATAGCCCCCAACTTTGTGACCGGTTTCCTGCCTAGCCCCTTACATTGTCAAAAATACCTATATGGCCCCCTTTTCACTTACCGTTATAACACCGTTAACTAGTCAACATTTCTCTCTCTTCCATCTCATCACCTCTCTCTGCCACCTCATCTGCTCGCCACCTCATCGTCTTCTCCGGCCGACCAATTTTCCAGCCAGCTACCTTCAAATATTAAAAAAAATATATTTTTTAATTTTCTCTCTCCTCTCTCTCTAAAAAAACAAAAACTTTTTCTTATCATCTCACCTCTCTTTCGACACATTTCGGCGAAGGGAATCCCTTCGGCAGAGTGTGTAGAAAGAGAGAGGAGAGAGAAAATAAAAAAATTATTTTGTAATATTTGAAGGTCGACGAACGGAAAATTGACCGGCCGACGACCTTGCCGGAGAAGACGATGAGGTGGCAGAGAGAGGTGACGAGATGGAAGAGAGAGAAATGTTGACTAGTTAACGGTGTTATAACAGTAAGTGGAAAAGGGGGCCATCTGGGTATTTTTTGACAGAGTAGGGAGCTAGGCAGGAAACCGGTCACAAAATTGGGGGTTATTTGGAAAATAACCCTTAATTAACAAGTCTCAATTACAAACTCTATTTTTGAGATCTCTTTTGAGAGTCTTAAGTATCCTAGTCATCAAATTTAATTCTAGGACAAATTGAAAGTCTTTCTCTCTCAACTACTTTCTTCTTATTAAATGTATACGTGACATGTGTAACTAGTAGAGTATTTTTTGTGTTGCATTAGAGAAAGACTTGAATTATGGATATTCAATTTAGCCATATAGGGAAGAAAAATCTCAATTGAGACTTGACACATAAGCCAATTAGAGTTTTTTTGTTTTGCATTAGAGATGCTCTTAGAGTCATCTATGTTAAAAATTTATCTATGTCCACTCAATTGAGGCGCGTGTTTATATGGAGAGTGTTGAATGATGCAATCCCTACAAAACTCAAAGCTCTTCGCTTCAATCATATAGAAGCGAAGTTATGTCCGCTGTGTGAAGATTTCGATGAAGATATTAATCATATATTTAAAGATTGTCATTTTGCAAAAGAAATTTGGTTCCGATCTCCTTTAGGTTATCGGTTTGAAGAAAATCACACCGCAGAAGGTAAAATTAAAGAATGGATAGAACAAACATAAAGGAGAAGATGAAGGGGTGAAGATGAGTGCTTACTTAATTTGGGCAATCTGGAAGGCAAGGAATAAAAAGATATTTGAAAATGTAAAACCCGATGTCATGAAAACTATAAAAGAAGCAGTAGAGTTGTTCATGATTTATGAAGAAAGAAGAAGACTTAAATAACACACACACCTATGCCCAGGTACAAAGAGCAAGAAGGGTCACTTTGATGTTGGATGAAGTGAGGATTAATGTTGATGGCTCATTCAAAAATGGGGATGGAGCTTCAGCTGTGGTGATAAGGAGTTATGACAATACATTCGTGGCAGCAGAATCCGAATTTTATAATGCAGGTAATGCACTTGAGACTGAAGCAAAATCTGTTTTAATGGGATTGAAATTGGCTAGGAAGCTCTTACATAGAGGAGTGGTGATAGAAGGAGATTCAAGCACGATTATACAAGTTTGTCAAACGAATAATGGTAAGGCTCCTTGGCAAATTAGAAACATACTCAAGGATATTCAAAGTGAAACACAACAATTCGAAAAGGTGGAGTTTCATCATATTTCTAGAGATCTTAATGAGATTGCTCATACTTTAGCAAAGGAAACATTAACTCTTAAACTATGTAAGTAATGGGAGGAACTAGAACCTCCTGATTGCATTATGAATTTGTTAGAATTGGAGAGTAACACAAATGTACTTGAAATTTCAAATGAATAAATAAGGCTAAAGCCTACTTCATCAAAAAAAGGTAAGGCGCGTGAAGAATTCTTTGAATGGTTCCCCCAGAGATACTCAACGAGAGGATTTCAGTAAAGAAAAACTGGCTTCTTTCTCATAATAGTGGCAATGCAAGACTAATAAGGAGAAGATAGAACCACTACAAAAACACGTCACATTTGTAACCGCCAAAACCGTTATGTTTGAAAAACCGTTATAAATATTCTTTTGTAACGGCTGCAATAAAAAAGATAATAACACACTTATTTGTATCATTAAAAAATTTAAAATAAGTATCTTTATTTTTAAAAAAGATAGATGATATTAAAATTTGCTATTTAATTTTAAAAACTAATAAGACCATTGTCAAAAGAAGATAATAACATACTTATTTATAACATTAAAATTTTAAAATAAATGAAAGAAAATATGAAGTGACATAAAGAGAATGTTAGAGATATACACTACAAAAAAAACGCCCAATAGGGACATACATTTTTACGTCTGTCCCTGATATTTTAAAGATAGGGACAATTTTTTACTATTTGTCCCCAATAATATTTTAATAGGGACAATTTTGAGCACAACTAAAAAAAAGGCGCAAAATTTCGGCCAAATAAAAAAATGGCGCAAAAAACCCTTCCCTCGTTTTTTTTTTCCCAAAAAAAAACCTCCTTTTAATTTGTTTTTCTTTTTTTTCCTTTTTCTCTCTCTTCTTTTCTCCTCACCACCAACACGTACAGAGAAGAAGAGGAACGAGTTATCTTGACCGAAGACAGGAGATTTCTCCTCCTGGTTTCACACTTAGGTTTGATTTCTTTGTTTGATTTCTTCTTCAATCTCTCTCTCTCTCTCTTGGGTGTGGGTTATTTCTTTTCTTCTACTTCTAGGGTTTGCACAGGTATGTGTTCCTCCTCTTCTTCTTCATGTTCTAGGGTTTGCTCATACTAGCTGATTACATGAACTGATTTAGGTCGAAAATATTACCCATTTCAAACTTCAACCAATTACTACAGTAGCTTTCTCTCTCGTCTTCTGTACTACTAGTGATGATGGTGTTGAACCAAGACCACTAAAATTTAGACTTAAAATGTTGGGCTGGAAATTCGAATTATCGGATAAAGGATCAGTCATTGTTGATTGATTATAGCCATAAGACACATAATTTTGTACTGGAATAATTATTCATCAAATTAATTGGTAGAATTACATTATCTTCCCACAAATTCGATTGTGAATTGGGCAGATAGTAGAAAATTTATAAGATTTGATTGAAGATATTTGTGCCCTAGGGTTTTGGTTTGATACTTTGCTTAATCACTTAGTCAATCATAACTTCTGTTATGTGGCTTCTTCACAACCAGCTTGTAGAATTATTAACTTGGGGTTAACTGAGAATCTCTATAAAAGTGCAATGATTGTAGTGCTTATTAGTTTTCTAGGTTATGCCAGTTTCTAAATTAAAATTTTAATTGTATTAAGGGAGTTCATTTCAGTTATATTAGAGAAGTAATATTGCTGCTCTTTTTTTTAGATGACTACATTTTAGGGTTAAGGATGAGTGTGGGATTGTTGGAGGAGTCTTCCTGCCAAATCTTAAGTAGCTCTGAATTTCTGCAAGGATTTGTTTTGGAGATTTTATGTTGTGTTAGGGATTGTTTTTGTAGCTAGTAGGCGTGTCACAATGATTTAGCCCTTGAGCTGGGTTGTCGAACAAGATTACTTGGAAATTAGATTCGTCACCCAGTTGGCCATTGCTCGATAAGCAAGCTCTCAGTTCATAGGTTTTAATTTTTTACTTTTACCTACTAAATGTCGAATCAGTTTTAGGTGGATAGATCGAGCTTACATGTCTTTCCTTCTGATGATTACATCATGCATGTGCTTGTGAACTATTAAAAAAGTCTCGTGTTGCCTGTTTCAACTAGATCAATTACTTAATATGTAGTTATATGAGTGGGGTAAAAGAATCAGTGAAAAAGCCCCCAATTGATCATTGTTTATGTGCTCTTGTTGTGTTCTATGCTTTTGATCAAGTAGGATTGGGGCATTATACTACTTTATGTTAATGTGATCGATTTCATATGTAAAAGGCCTATATTATTAAGTACTTGTCTTTGATATGTGGAAGATATTTGTTTAGGTTCTCCTCCAAAGAAAGACACAAACTCTTTAGTTTTTTTTTTTTTTTGATGAGATAACTCTTTAGTTGTTTAAATATTTTTAAATAGCTATTTTATGTTGTATTTCATCCAACATAGAATACACAGACTTCTTGCTAGAAATGAAAATTGGGGTTATAGTTGATGAAAGAAAACTCTTTAGCCATTCAAACATTTCTTTGACCTTCTCCCACATATCTTTATGATTCATTCCTAAATAGTTCTTTATTTGTTTCAAATGCAGAACTTGTAGCGGATCTCAGAGCTGTAGAGTTCCGCCGTAGGAGTTTTAACCGTGTTTTCTGGAATTAATTAGGTAAAAATTCACATCATCCTCTTCAACATGTTTATATTTTTGTTATCTTCATGTTACTACTATTATCAAGAGATGTTTAGATTGAATTGATCGAAATCAATAGGAAATTCCTGCTTTTACCATTTTTTGTTATCTTCCTGGTTTTTGTTATCTTCTTGGTTTTTGTTATCTTCCTATATTTTTAGTTATCTTCAAATTAAGAAATCGATAGAGATTCATGGTCATAACTCTGATTTAACCATCACTACATACCGAACATCGATCGTTTATTTATGAATCAAACTTGATCAAGTTTAGTAGGGTTCATCTATATCTAAATTTTTGTTGTTGTTGAGTTATTTTTATTTGGGTTCATCTATATCAGTAGGGTATTAGTACATGGTAACGAAGTAGTCGAGTTTAAAGAAAACTATTTTATGAACTTCTTTATAATTTGGTTGATGTTACTGAATTGAAATTTAATTTTTTTTTTCTGAAATCTGAAATTTGATATATGTTATTTCTTGTTCAGTTTTGAGAATTTTCTATATGTTGTTTAATGAAGTTTAGAACTTAATAATCAAAATCCAACTAGTTTGTGTATGTCTGGCTTCAATGAACCCAAAATCAGTTCGAGACTTCAATCAACCATTGAGTCGAATCACGATGCATGATTTAGATGAGGAAACATTTCGCAATTAGTTTGCTTAGTCACACCATACCAGTTAGCTTCTTAATTAGTCTAGGGCTGATCATATTGCAGGACTGGCTGGACATGTTTATAGTTTTGTTAAGGAATGGTTAATCCATTAATGCAAGGGGGGTTTAGCCGATTGTTTTTTTTTCAAACTACATTAATCGACTTATTAGTAGCTCGATGAATCGACCAAGTTGGACTACCTAGATTTAATCGTATTTGTATGTTGTTTGTGAAAACCAATAGTTCTTTTAGACAATCATATATAGTTTTATTACTGTATAAAGTTTTAGTTATGAGGTTTTCTTACCATCTCACAAATTTTCAATATATATTATTAAATAATAAATTTGTTTATTTATAGGGATTTCTTCTTCATCTTTGTGTACCAACATTTCTCTTTGTTTGATAAAGCAGTGGTTGTCTTCAACCGTTAATTTTTTTTTTCTGAAATGGATAAGAGTTGGATGCAAAAACGTAGGACGAGTAAGGAATATCGTGATGGTGTAAAGACATTCATCGAACATGCCTTTACACATGGAAGAGTTTTTAATGGAAAAGTTGTAAAATGTCCATGCATAGATTGTGCTAATGTAAAGTATGTTGATAGAAGTTTACTTTACGAGCATCTAATCTGTCGTGGAATTATGAGCAATTATAAGGTGTGGGATTTTCACGGTGAGAACTCTGATCAGACTCCTACTTTAGAAGCTGAAGCGTTGACTAATAATAATGACAACAATGGGGAGGGAGGTGACGACATAGAAGGTATGTTGCACGATGCATTTGGGGTTCAAAATGTGGGTAATGATATAGATGGTGATGCAGAAGAAACCGATAATATACATATTGATGGTGATGCTAGCCAGTTTTATAGTTTGCTAGAGGAAACTAAAACTGAGTTGTATCCGGGTTGTAAAAACTACACAAAGTTGTCATTTCTTTTCAGGTTATGGCAACTCAAATGTCTTGGAGGAATTAGCAATAAAATTTTCACGGACATACTTGTATTGCTAAAGAAGGCATTTCCCGAAGGGTGTACATTGCCAGAGACTTTCAGTCAAGCTAAAAAACTTGTTATGGATATGGCTTTAGATTATAAGAAGATTGATGCATGTCCAAATGACTGTATGTTATTTTGGAAAGAAAATTCAGATCTAGAAAATTGCACTGTATGTAATGCTTCTCGATATGTAAAGGAGAGTGGTATTACACATAAAAAAACTCCTGCAAAGATTTTGCGTCACTTTCCGTTAAAACCTAGGTTGAAACGCTTGTATATGACATCTAAAGTTGCAGTAGACATGAGATGGCATGAGGAAGGCCGCACAAAAGATGGGGTGCTCAGACACCCGGCAGATGGGGAGGCATGGAAACACTTTGACCAAGTATATCCGAGTTTCGCTGCTGATCCCAGGAACGTTAGACTAGCATTAGCAACAGACGGATTCAATCCGTTTGGAAATATGAGTTCTGTACATAGCACATGGCCGGTGGTATTAATGCCCTATAATTTACCACCATGGTTGTGCATGAAACAACCTCATATGATTTTGTCTTTGCTAATACCTGGTCCAAGGAGTCCTGGAAATGATATTGATGTTTTCATGAGACCTCTCATTGATGAATTGATAGAGTTGTGGGAAGATGGGGTTGATACTTATGACGCAGCAAGGAAGGAAATGTTTAAAATGCGTGCAGCAGTGGTCAGCACAATTAGTGATTATCCAGGCTTGGCAATGCTTTCCGGTTGGAGTACAAAAGGGTACTTAGCATGCATAACATGTGGTAAAAATACAAGTAGTAAATATCTAAAAAATGGGGGTAAAATATGTTACATGGGCCATCGTAGATTTTTGCCTATGGATCATAACTTTCGGCGACTGAAGAATGATTTTGATGGAAATACCGAAAGAAGAGAAGCACCGGTACCTTTGACAGGAATAGAAATAGTAGAACTACTAAGAGGAATTCCACACCAATTTGGAAAAATTCCTTCTGAAAGTAATGTAGATGAGGAAGGTAATGGACCTAAAAGGAAAAAAGCTCGAGATATTGCATAGTTATCTTTTAATAGAGATATTATTTTTCTTGTTAGCAGAATATATTGAGACACTAGTAACTATTTCAAAACAAGTCATGGCATATGATCGAACCATTTCTTAACTAGGTATTTGGTATAGTACATATACATACTTTTCCAAAAAACAGTGTCTACTTGTACGACTGAAACAAAACTTTTATTTTGTATATGTCGTTATGTTTGATATCTATCATTATAATCATAAATATATGATTGTGTTGAGAGACCAAAACATATGGGGCATGAAACATAACCTCACCATGTGATTTAAGCGTGGGATTCAATTATATATCTGGTTAGACAATGACATTGCGCACGTAACTTGTTCTAGAGACTTTGACTGATAATGTTATTCATGTCACAATTTCATGTCCCACTTTATAACAACTTTATAATTACAACAATTTTAATCTTATGCAACAGACAAGAGGATGTTACTTCGCGCAGCAACCCAAGGGGGCTGCAGCAACTGCTGCTGCGTCGCAGCATGCCAAGGGGCTACAGCTGCTGCTGCGTCGCAGCATACCAATTGGCTGCAGCTGCTGCTGCGTCGCAACAGCCAAGGGGTTGCAGCTGCTGCTTCGTCGCAGTATGATTGGTGTTTTTTACTAAAATTAACCGTTGTTTCTAGAGCTAATGCAGTAATACAGTGACCTGGACTATATGAGATGTTATTATGTATTCTCTTCTAAATGTAACGCAATCCCGTGAGAGTATGCTCGTTAGATAACTAAAATAGTAAACACGAACTTATTATGAAGCTACCGCTTTTAAGAAGATTTTGTGTGTGAATGTTTGCTCTTTAACAATTTTATAGAAGTTTTACATGTTTGTATATTTGTCGTGTCCTAAATTCGAAAAAGGTAATATACTGATTGCTTTTGTTGTCTTCTGTTTTTTGTCACCATGACACAGGGATAGGATGGAGCTCTGCTCAGATGATGATATGCTAATGGTGGTTTTAAGTTTTCCACTACAATATGAGAAACAAGATGTAGGATGAAGTTAGAGTAGTTTATTTTTTATATAAGTTTAACATTTGGAAGGGTTATTCGTCTATTATCTTATTTTAGTTTGACCTTTTTTTTCATCTAGGCTTGTGTGTTTTTTCGGGGGACTTATTAAAACTTGTTAATGTGAATATGTGATTCTTAAAATTTTTTTGAGGAAAATTTTCTCTTCTGTGTATGCTAACAATTGTGTGCAGAACTCTTAACCCAATTTGTAGGGACCAATATTAACTGTATCAGGTATAGGTTGTAGAAAATCACCTCCGATCTTATAGGGACGATTATTATTTGTCCCAAATGCTAACGAGAAGAAATTCCCGCTGAACTTTGGGGACAGATATTAATTGTCCCAAATGCTAACGAGATGAAATTCCCGCCAAACTTTAGGGACAGATATTAATTGTCCCAAATGCTAACGAGATGAAATTCCCGCCAAATTTTTAGGGACAGATATTAATTGTCCCAAATGCTAACGAGAGGAAATTCCCGCCAAATTTTTAGGGACAGATATATGTCGTCCCTAATAATCGTTGATACAGGGACAGATACAAACCGTCCCAAAAATAACTTTGGGACAGATGCTATCCGTCCCCATATCTGTCCCAAATAGTATTTGGGACGCCGCTTTTGGGGACAGATGAAAACCGTCCCCAATACTCTATTAGGGACGGTTTTCCTATGTTTGGGACGGTTTGGCCCTTTTTTTGTAGTGATAATTGAAGATTGAGTTAGAGAGAAGAGAAGATAGTGTAATAGGAGTGTAAGTATATCGAGTATGTTAGAGAGAAGAGATATCAGTGTAATGGGAGTGTAAGAATAAGTCGACCAGGGGTATTATGGTCTTTTTCATTTTTCTGTTATGAGTGGGAAAGTTTGTTAACAAACTTTCTCTCTCTATAACAACCTTCGTCTCCCTCACTCTACTTGTATATAAAGAGATTCTCTCTCTTTGATTGATAATAAGAAAAACCACAACTTCTCTCTCTACTAATCTTTCACTTCTCACATGGTATCAGAGCGTCTAGGTTTTCCAAATTGCTTCCGCATCTAAAATCTAGAGAGAGAAACAATCGAAATTCATGGCGTCGTCTTCATCTTCTTCACAACCTTTAACATTCAATATTACTAATTTCATCTCAATTAAACTCGATGAAAACAATTTTCTGGTTTGGCGTGATCAATTCGAATCGATTTTGATCAGTAACGATCTAATAGGATATGTTGATGGATCGATTTCACAACCTGAAACTTCTATTATCGATTCAGAAGGAAGAGAGGTTATTAATCCAGCTTTTCAAACTTGGAGAAAATATGATCATTATGTAAAATCATGTTTGAAAGCTACTTTCTCAGATTCAATTTCAGCTGATGTTCTAGGGCTTCCTACTTCACACAAGATCTGGAGTTATCTAAATGAAGTTTATGCTGAAGAATTTGAAGCAAAACAAGATTTTCTTCGAAGGCAAATTCAGAATATTCAGAGAGGTAATGCTTCTGTCAATGATTATCTTCGACGAATAAAATCATTAGCTGATTCTTTAGCTTCTGTTAATGATAAAGTTTCTGAGAAAGAGATGATTCGTATCATTTTAGCTGGATTAGGCAAAAAGTTCAGTCAATTTGTTATAGCTATTGATAATAGAACAGATAGGATTCATCTTCCTGAATTAAGATCAAAACTTCTTCATCATGAACAATGGCTTCTTTCTCAAGAAACTGTTGAACAAACAGCTTATTATGTTAATCAAAGTAATTCACGAAATCAAAAACCTTTCAGACAAGGTTCATATCAATCTAAATCAAATCAGACACACAAATCTGATTCTGTGCAGACTCAAAGTCTTAAAAATCAGAATCAGATTCAACAATCAACATCAAATTCACAACAACAACAGTCTAGACATCCACTTATGAATAAGAAAGCAGTAAATTTTGATTTTACTTCCATACCTTGTGGTATTTGTCATAAATGGGGTCACTTAGCAAGTAAGTGCAGATTCAGATATACACCATCAACACCTCTGAATTCTCCAAACTTTGCTGGCCTTCATATTGAAGATAATACAAATTCTTCTTTACCAAGTGTGGAAGATAATACAGAAACATCTCAAGAAGAGTGTAATGTTGCTATTGAAGAGTGTCATATGGCTGCTACTACTGTTTCTTCTTCAAAAGTCTGGCTTGCTGATTCAGGAGCTTCAAGCCATATGACAAATGATTCTAAGGTACTAGATAAAACTTCTCCTTATCTTGGTCATGAGTCTGTAATGGTAGGGAGTGGCTCTTCAATACCTATAGTGTGCACTGGAAATGCAACTTTGAACACCTCAACTCATGATTTTGATTTACAGAATATACTAGTGGTTCCTCATTTAAAGAAAAATTTACTCTCTATTGCCAAATTCACTAAGGATAATGATTGTTCTGTCGAATTTTTCCCTTGGGGTTATAGCATCAAGGATCTCTTATCTAGTGATATTCTTACAGAAGGTCCAATGATCAATAATCTTTATCCTATTGAATGTCAATCTGAGGTTGTACCATTGGGTCTTACTGCTGTCTTATCAGCTTCTCCCTCCTTATGGCATAAGAGATTTGGTCATACTGCTAGAGGTGTCTTGGAAAAACTGAATTCAAAAGGGCTTATTCAATTAGACTCTACAGACTTTGTGAAAGTCTGTCACTCTTGTCAATTAGGCAAGAGTAAGTGTCAGCCCTTCTCTCTATCCACTAGTAGTTCTTCATCTCCTCTTGAAATGATCCACTGTGATGTCTGGGGTCCAGCACCTGTGGAGACAGTTAATGGCACTAGATACTATATACTATTTGTTGATGATTTTAGTAAATACTTTTGGATATATCCTATGAGGCAAAGATCAGAGAGTGTGGATTGCTTTAAGCAGTTCAAACTTACATATGAGAAACTCTTATCTACTTCTATTAAGATGTTTCAAAGTGATGGGGCACCTGAACTCTCTAAAGGTGACTTCAAAAAGTATTTAGATGAGAATGGGATCTTGTTAAGGTGTTCTTGTCCTTATACACCTCAGCAAAATGGTACTGCTGAGAGGAAGAATAGACAAATTACAGAAGTTGGTAATACTTTTTCATTTCAAGCTTCCCTTCCAAAATCATATTGGTTTGATGCTTTTGAGGCTGCTGCTTATGTGATCAATAGACTTCCTTCCAAGGTACTTGCTCAAAAGTCTCCTTATGAGGTACTTTTCTCTACTCATCCTGATTACTCTTTTCTAAAAGTGTTTGGTTGCACCTGCTATCCTCACTTAGCATCAACTAGACAAGATAAACTATCTCCAAAATCTGTAAAGTGTGTATTTTTGGGTTATAGCTTGATTCACAAAGGGTACAAGTGCCTTGATCCTTCTACTGCTAGAATTTATATTTCAAGGAATGTGATATTTGATGAGGAATCATTTCCCTTTGCTGAGCAAATTGTGTTATCTTCTTCTACCCAACCATCACCTAAATCAGCACAGGTTGTTCTACCCTTTGTTAAACTGAGTTTCCTATCTCTTCTTCTCCTGCTCCTCAAATTCAGCCTCAAGAGCCTTCTCCTTCACCTTTTACTAATTCAATACATCATATAGGTGAGTGTAGCACCACTAATACTTCTGCTATTCCTAACCCTGCTCCTATACATCCTATGACAACTAGATCAAGGACTGGTGCTCTAAGGCCTAGAAACCTAGAAGACTTTGTTACTTATCACTCTGTGTGTCATCCCTTACCTCAGTGTTTTCTAGCCTTACTTGACATACCCACAGACCCTACTTGCTTTACTCAAGCATCCAAATCTCCTGAGTGGATGCAAGCAATGAAAGATGAAATTGATGCTTTACATCATAACAACACTTGGTCTCTAGTTCCTAAACAGGACTCTATGAATATCTTGGGTTGTAAGTGGGTTTTTAAGACCAAACTCAAGTCAGATGGCAGTATAGAAAGGTACAAGGCTCGACTTGTAGCCAAAGGGTTTCATCAATTGGATGGTCTTGACTATTCTGAAACTTTTAGCCCAGTTGTGAAATTTTCCACCATTAGAGCTGTTCTCACCATTGCTGTTACAAATCAATGGTCTATAAAACAGCTAGATGTATCAAATGCATTCTTACATGGTGTATTAGATGAGGATGTCTTTATGGCACAACCTCCTGGATTTACAGAAGCATCTAAGAAAGATTGGGTATGTCATCTTCATAAGTCCTTATATGGACTCAAGCAGGCTCCAAGAGCCTGGTACACAAGATTTGCTACCTTCTTGCTTGATTATGGTTTTCAAAAGAGTGCCACAGACCACTCAATGTTTGTGTTTCAGGCCACAGGTGTCACTTTGGTCTTACTTCTCTATGTAGATGATATAATTCTAACTGGTTCATCTACTGAAATGGTTAACTCCTTAATCTTGTCTCTACATAGTGAGTTTGCCATGAAAGATTTGGGAACACTTCATTATTTTCTTGGAATTGAAGTTACAGGCAACTCTTCTTCTGAGTTGTTACTTACTCAAAATAAGTACACTTTGGAGCTTCTTCAGAAGGCAGATCTTCTTGAGTCTAAATCATTTGCTACTCCAATTCCATTTGGGAAGAGGCTTTCTCAGGCTGATGGTGTTCTCTTAGATGATCCTACTCATTATAGGAGTCTTGTGGGTGGTCTTCAGTACCTCACAATGACTAGGCCTGATATAGCTTTTGGAGTGAACTATGTAGCTCAATTTTTGAAGGAACCAAGAGATGTTCATCTCCAAATGGTTAAGAGAATTTTCAGATACATAAAAGGCACTCTTGGGTCTGGTATTTCAATCAAACCAGGGGATATTACTTCTCTCACTGCTTATAGTGATTCAGATTGGGCAGGTTGTCCTGATTCCAGGAGATCTACTTGTGGCTACTGTGTTTTTCTTGGAGATACTTTGGTGGCCTGGTGTTCTAAGAAACAGCCTACTGTAGCTAGATCAAGTACAGAGGCTGAGTATAAGGCTCTAGCTGTGGCTACTTCTGAGCTATTGTGGTTATCATATGTTTTGGCTGAATTGGGAATTTCTGTTTCAAAACCATTTGTGCTGAAATGTGATAACTTGGGGGCTCGACATTTGGCTACAAATCCAGTATTTCATGCTCGCACCAAGCATGTGGAGATAGATTATCACTTTGTTCGAGATTTAGTCTCTAATGGTGCTCTTCGACTTGATTTTGTTCCATCTCATCTTCAACTTGCAGATGTGTTTACTAAGGGCTTATCTAATCCTTTATTTCTCTCTCTCATTAACAACCTGATGAAGATCACTTCTTCTTCAGCTTGAGGGGGAGTGTTAGAGATATAATTGAAGATTGAGTTAGAGAGAAGAGAAGATAGTGTAATAGGAGTGTAAGTATATCGAGTATGTTAGAGAGAAGAGATATCAGTGTAATGGGAGTGTAAGAATAAGTCGACCAGGGGTATTATGGTCTTTTCCTCTTTTTCATTTTTCTGTTATGAGTGGGAAAGTTTGTTAACAAACTTTCTCTCTCTATAACAACCTTCGTCTCCCTCACTCTGCTTGTATATAAAGAGATTCTCTCTCTTTGATTGATAATAAGAAAAACCACAACTTCTCTCTCTACTAATCTTTCACTTCACAGAGAACCTAAAAAACTACTAAAATAACTTAAAAAGTTTACAAATGTCTAAAGATTAACAATAAAACGTAATAAGAGAAATGGACTTTCTTGAAGGTTCAAAATATTAAAACGCTCAAGATCTTTGAGTTGGTACCATCTAGGAGTTTTTGAGGATTCTGGTGTTAAACTAGTCCGGACAGAAACGGTGGAGTTGTGGCTCTTGTTCTTAAAAATTTTTGTTGATTCTTGAGTTCTTATTATTAGTTTGTAAAGTTTTAATGGTGTTGGTTTCAATGGTTGATGGTTGGGTTTTAAATCTCAAAAATTATGATTTTGAAGAAGAAGAAGAAGAAGAAATATAAGAGAAATGAAAGACTCGAATGTCTGAGTCATCTCAATCCTTCGGATTGAATAGT
The DNA here is from genome assembly GCF_041429995.1 of Eschscholzia californica. Classification (NCBI taxonomy): domain Eukaryota; kingdom Viridiplantae; phylum Streptophyta; class Magnoliopsida; order Ranunculales; family Papaveraceae; genus Eschscholzia; species Eschscholzia californica. The sequence continues at coordinate 35,577,473 of NW_028238420.1, read as the reverse complement.
TCGTTTCACATCACAAATACGGGTCTAATCCGAGTAGTTCAGATTATAGAATTTTTTTAATGGTGCCTGTAATCAAGTCCTTTTTGTCTACTTTCTTCAAATAATAAGGTATTGGGTTATTGGGTGATTAAACTCACTAAAAACGAAGAAGGAGTGTACTTCACAAGATTTGTAAGAAGAAAAATAAGATAAATGGAGGAGGAAAGAAGATGAACTAGATGGACGCGGTTTAACTAAAAAAGAATAACTGCCGGTCCAACAACTTTACTCTTCTAGTTAAGTCAACGAACGCTCTTCAAGCGGGTGTTTAGAGAAAAAGTATAATATGGGGCTGCCTTCTAATAGATCCGCCTGCTAAGAGTCGTTAGGGCAAGTGCTGATAGCAGCACCCTCCTCGGGACAATATTAACTTATTATTATTATTATTATTTTGGAAATGGACTACCATCTACGTTAGTGATTAGGTGACTTTGATACATCATCAAGGTGTGATAAGCACGCACGATAACCACCGAAGTTAAACTACTATTGAGAGGGGCCTAAAGCCTAACAAACTTATTATTTATCCCTCATTCATGCTAGGGAGCGGCTAATAGCACCCGCTAAAATTATTGTTATCCCTTGGTGTCTATAGCCACGCGATATGGACTAGGTGCCTACTAGGGAGGCACCCAGACACCCAATCCTTCTTCTTCTCATTCTGCTTCGCCTCTCCTTCTTCGAATCATCATTAACACTTTATCATGAAAATAACTTTGTTTCTAAATCCATCATCATCAATCAACAATGAGGAGTTAGAGAGATAAATAATTTATTCTAGAGAGAGAAAGACAATTATGAAAAAAACTTTGATTTCAAACCAACCTCGATCTATGATAAGGAGTTAGAGAGAGAAAGAACCTTGATCTGAAACCACCGATAAAAATATTCTCGAGACCCTACTCACGGACTGGTCTCAGATTGATCTGAATCCGAAGCTTTGTTTTAGGTTTCGGACGGATCGATCGGTGCCCGGGTGCTAATAGGTGTTTGGGGGTTAAACGAGATTGACCTTATTCAGTCTCATCATCCGGATGCTAACAACAATTTTAGCCGGTGCTATTAGCCGCTCCCTTCATGCTAAAAATTAAGAAGGCAATTGGATAAGTTCACTCTTCCAAGTGACATTTGCCTTTAGTTGATGTAAAAAATCAGTGTGTGTCGTGATCTATTCTGGGGACTGGAAAGATCACTTGACAGATTATACACTGCATAATCTTTTTTTATATTTGCCAGTCTGCCCGTGTCCTGGTAATGTGTCTCTGATATTGGCAAAAGACAAAAAGGAGAAACGGAAAACGAAATATGCAATCTCATTTTTTTGATCAGTTCTTATCTGATTCTTGCTTCTCACAAAAATCTGCAGTTCATATTGGGCTTGGACTAGGGTTTGGGCTAGTGGTTGAGGTTGGGCATAAATTTCTTATGGAAAGTGTTACAGGCACACAAGAGATTCAAAGTCTGCACATAGATAAGGCACACACCCCAAACCAAGTCTTCTGTAAGCCTTCACATGCAACTAGTTACCACCACATTTATGAAGGAAAGTTTTGTAGGGTTCCCCATTTTTATTAAGAGGGCTTCCCCTTTAAAAGCACCCCTCATTCTTTGGTTATAAGGGTCCCTTCGTAAGGAGCAATCTCAAGTACGAAGTTTGACCTAGCGGTAAAGTTAATGCCATCAAGCCACCGTTAGGTAAAAAAATGGCCTACAGGTTTGGCCGCTCCTACCTCTTTCTCATTCATCTTCTCGTTCACCTTCTATCGATCTCTCTTGGTAATTTCTCACTAAAGTTTACGCCGTTAGCACCCATTTTTCCCTCTCTCTCTGTCTCTCGTAATCTCTCATTTCTTTGATTCAGAGCTAACAAACAGAGCATTTTAGATTTGATTTTTCAAGTTTATTTTCGGTTGAACCAGGTCGAAAGTCGAACTACACTTCGACATGGTCTAAGTGAATTAAACTCCAGTAAGAAGTTTAGTTTAGTGAAGTTCAATTCGGCGAGCTTATGTCGAACTTGTTGATGGAATTCGATACGAGCCAACCGAATCAACCTCCAGTAACTTCTCTTACTTGCTGTTACTAAATTAAGTGACTCCATGTCGAAATTGATATGGTAATTTGGCTCGAAGTCACCGAACTGAACTCTAGAACTAAAGAGAGGCTAATGGAGTAGATTTTGGTGGGTTGGTGTCGAATGTTGGAGTTAATTTCGGTTTTGTTCTTACCAAAATTACACACCAATTCTGTTGAACCACACCGAATTATCTATCGTGCTCCACTATTTTTTCTCTTCATATAACGAAAAAATAATTTATCAAACATGTTAATATAAGTTTGAGGAAAAGTCTCGCTTCTTCAGCTAGTCTTTGGGATGAGATAAATCCAACATCACTTTAGGGCAAGTTAGGTAGGACTAGGGGTGGGAATCGGTCTGGACGGGCGGGAAACGGACACTAACTCAACCGGTCCGGGCGGAACGGACACGAGTCTTAAGTGTCCACTCGGACATCCGGACAAAACGGGCGGACATTTCGGATTTTTCTCCAACAAAGTGCCCGTCCGTGACCGTTTTGATAGTCGGGCAAACCGGGTATCGGTCGGGCGAACACCGGTCACTAATGAACAAATAAAGAAATTTTTATTCGAAATTAAAAATGTTTAGTTGCTAAATACAACTTTCTAAAACTCCCACTTTACAATTTAAAAAAGTAAATGAATTCAAAATCGCAAGATAAGCATTAAGATTTCTCGTGGATTATGATCGGTTTCTATGCTTCTTCTCATGGATTACGATCGGTTTGTTGTGGATTCTCGGGTTATTGATGAGATACTGAGATTTTGGAGGAGATAGAGATTAGAGAAGTAGAACGACGAAGATAAGATTAAGAAAAGTGATTTCTAGGGTTATTTATTTTTACTCTTGAAATCTAATGGCTGTAGCTAACTCTACAAATCTAAAGGCTTAAAATCAATCATATAGGCGGGCGGGTATAACGGGTAGGATAAACGGACGAGTGTGGACGGGTTCGGTCGGGCGGACGATATAAGCGGGCGGACTCGGCCGGACCACCGGGTAAAGACCTATGCCCGCGTCCGTCCGCTTAAGATCTTTCGGTCGAGCGGGTACGGATCGATTCGGGCATCAGACGGTCACGGACCCTTCGGACTCGGACGGTCGTGGGCGGGTTCCGGGTTTCCGGTCCAAAATCCCACCCCTAGGTAGGACCAAACCCACAAGTGTATCCGAGTCCAAATTTAACCAAAGTTTTCAGGTCCGTGGGGAGAATAGGCTTCCATGCCCAATGTCTTTAAATAAGTGTTGGTGTTATTCCTTCATTAATTATGGGAAAGGACGATGGTCACTTTAATTGTCAGTAAAAGTCTCACTTCTTGGGCTAGCTTTTGGGAGCGACACGGACAAAACCTTTGGGACAAGTAAAACTCGTGTAGTACCACATATATAGAGAAATGATAATGGTCGGTGGTGCTGTGGTGGTGGGCTGTGACGGTGAAGAAAATGGAGAGAAAAGAGTGAAGGACTGAAAATGTAAGTACCATATTTTTTCCTCTTTAAAAATAGGGTATCTTCCAACCCAATAAAATCAATTGTGTCAAACTAGATTGACCAGTTTCTTCCAAAAGAAAAATCATATCTACAACGATTTTTTTTGTCCCTAAAAGAGAGTAGGCTACATTTTTAAAACCCCACATAAACTCTACTTGAGCGAAGATTTAATTTAGCCAGAACTATATATACAAGCATATTTAGATTGGCAAGAACAACAAACACAATTCGTACCGTCCCCTGTGAGTGATAAAGGCGCCTTCCTCAAAACAAATTTGAAGGAAGTTTGTGAAGGAAAGTGGCGCCACTAACACTTACGGGTTGCTCCTTAAAACTTCCCAACGAAAATGACATGAACCCAAAAAGCAAAAAGTATATAGTAAGAAAACTTCTCCACCATTTTGGGCATGGATGGATGATAGGCAATCTGTGAATTCTCATTTATTGATCCAAAGTTGGAGTAGTACTAGATCGACTCATGTGTTTCAGTGGTGGGACTAAGGTGACTTTTCGTGTCATTCACCTCACCACCCTCCTCCACCAAGATTTGTGGAATCACAGTAAACATGTGTTTTGTACGGCCCCAATATAATAATGTGAACCTTTCCAACTATTTATGGACCTCCTCCTGCTCTGCTCTTTCTTTTTCTGCACGTACAGTTTATTACTTTATCAAACTTCAATAAGTTTAGACGTTCAAGAATGTGGTGGTAAGTAGGGACCTAAAGTTCTGCCACTTAAGGGGCAAGGGTACTACTCATTATGTATAATGTAGCACTTGTTATTATAAATTTTGTATATAATTTCGAAGTGTTTATTATACATGACTAGTGGACTTATTATACATGACTAATGGACTTGTTCCACCATAGGTCGGTCACCTTTCAATTTATTTTTTTGGCTCCAATGGTTATATTAGTTCAAAAAAAAAAAAAAGACTATTTAATCACGTCCGTGTGGTTGGGGTGGGAGCCATGCTTTCGCACTGGTCGCCACCACAAGAGACACGTATTTCATGTTCACACTAAAATGTTTGGAGTCTTTGTTTTTTTTTCTAGAAATTGACTACGATAGTCATTACATGACATTGGTACATAATTAAGATTCGATAAACACAATATCCGCCTAAGTTAAAGGGAAAATGGTTGATTAGGTCAATATATTATACATAATTATAAAAAAAGCAAGTAATTTTTTCTATTAATTACAAGTTGCCAAAATATTATTAATAATTAGACATAAGGTTTAAAATAATATGAGTAATTAGTAATAAGGTCATTTTTTAAATTTTTAGTTCCCAAAATATCCTTATACATTAAAACTCACTTTCTCTCTAAACATCCAAATTCTTTTTTAGGGTTCATTCTCCTTTTCCTTCAATGCTTCTGCTTCTTCATCAATCCTCGTTTCTTGTTCTTATGATGCAAAAGCTATAATTTGGAAACAAGATAACCAGAATCAATGGACTCAATCTCATGTTTTTACGGATCGAAAATCTTCAGTAACATCGATTTCTTGAGCTCCTTATGAACTTGGTCTTTGTTCACCATTAGTTAAATCGATTTCTCTCGGACTCAAACCCTAGCTACTTCCCTCTCTACCGCCTCCTTTTTGTTTCAATCTCTTCAACTTCTACATTCCACTAGGTCAGTAAATTATAAACCACAACTTCTCTCTCTAGACAAAGCATACATTTTCTCCTAATTTTGTATAATTTCCGTGAATACAAATCTACTGTATAAGAGGAAGCTTGTTTGGAAAGTTCAACCTGATTGTTGTTAATGATGATGTGCAATAAGATCGGAATCCTTAGTTTATCTTATGATGATGAAGAAAATTTTCAACTTTGAAGAAGAAGAAACTTAGTTTTCTTTTTCGCGATTTGCAAATGGAGGTTACAGTTTCTGCACCTCGATATTACATTCTGCAGAGCTTGCAAATCATGTTTGCATTTTGCAAACCCCAGTTTGCAGTTTATATTTCGCAAACCCCATTTGTAGTTTTACATTTTGCAAAACAATTTATACAGATGTGTAATTTGATTTGAATGTACCTAATATACAGATGTTTGTTGAAACAATTTATCATTTCAATTGATTTTCATGTGTTTTATTGTGCACCTCACATACTTAATCGATCACTAGAACCAAGTGATTGATATAGATCGTAGTCTAGATCCACTCTCATGTGTCTTGTCACGCTTTATATAGTTGAGCGACTAGACCACCCGTTCGATCACTCTACATTAACCGTTGAGGATGTTCATTTGACTAGGTATGATCTCTGGATAAATGTAATGCTTAGGAAGGTCTACCCTAGTGATGATTATGCTTTTCCATCTTCAGTCTTTTCACTTAAATATCAATAACTTATATGGTCAAGAACTTCTTTTGTGTGGTCTAATAATAGCTTACATTTGTAGCTCGAGTCATTGAGGAGGAGATGTTTGGGATTGACAACTTGTGTTGGATTTCGGCAAACGCTACATCCGAGGCTTCCAGACGGGCAGAATTTTTAATTTTGCAGACTGGGATGACAGCATTTGGGAAAACATTTTATAGAAATCAAAGTGATCTTGTACCAAATGTAGGTTAATTGGACCATGTGTCTATTTACTTGAGATTTCTTTTGCGAGCTGAACAATTTGTCATAACGAAAAAAGCAAGAGTAATTTCATTTCTCCTTTCTTCTTTCTTTGCGTAGCTTGCAACAAAACTGGAAGCACTTTGAGATGAATACATGCGCTTCGCTGTCGAAAATGTGCTTCTGTGCTTAGGGAATACTATTCAACTGTGGAGACAATTACAGGTATTATTCTGTGCACTAGCTTCTCTTGTAATTGGTGTAACTAATGAGTTATGGGTTAGCTTGTAATAAAATTTGAATTTGAAGTCTTGGAGGTTGATAAAATCAGTGGTACTTGCACACTTGTGTATTTTATTAGCCGAATAGTTGATTCATTGTTATGCTGTTTAGATATGCTACTTGAGAAAGGAGAGATCAAAGCTGAAGAGATTTGGGACACCTACAAAAAATCTCCACGGATACCTCGTCAGGTACCTCTTTTTGTCCCATTTCCTGCTCACAATAAAGCAGCCCATGGTCTGTATCTTTACAAATTTTTGCCCTATAAAGAGATAGGGAGTAATTCCAAAATTTTGATTGGGGTTTGCTAGTTCTTTTTATCTTTTTAAAATGTTAATGTACCAAATTGTGTCTGAGAATTTGTTGTCATCCATAACTTTATTCCTGCAATTGGAACTTGCTACTATCTGTAGCAATTTGTGTAGTTGGAGCTTTTATTTGCATTTTAATACTAATCTGGATTTGTGGAAGATGCACAGGCAAATTATGTGATTAAAAAAGAATCAAAGATACCAAAGAATAGGTAAAATATGATAAATAGAATCCAGCTTCTTAAAAAAAAAACTAACTTTGAAACTGAAAGGTGATTCAAGTAAAATTTCCTAGAGAGAGAAAGAGGGAGATGCTCACAGTCATGGCGCGTCTAACATCAGGGAACTGAAAGCGAAGCTCAATAGGGTTACTACTGGTAGTCTCTTTATGGAGTTCCATCTCCTCCTTAGGAACTATAATCTCACCATATCCATCCTCCAATACACAGAAATTATTCTTCTGTGATCCCGATTCAAACACCATTGTTATTAACCAATCAATGTCAATATCAGTGAATAAATGAAGGGAAAAGAAGAATCAAACAACCCAGAAAAGAAAATAAAGAAGTTGGCCGGCAATAAAAGATGTGATAGACAAAGTGGAACGTTACTCCATTCCTATAACAAGATATTTTACTTACCTTTGTTCTTTTTTTTTAAATGCCAGGGATCTTCATTATTAAAAGTTGACTGGGCCAATCCCTCCACAAGTTGGAGAAGATTTCTCTGCGTACTATTAGAGTGGTTGTACACTTCTAAAGGCTAAGGAGAGATGATTTTTTGAAACCTTAGATAGAAGATTCATTAACTAAATGTTAAGAAATTATGTTTCCCAACTCTCAGGGTGTCAAAGAGACTAAGGCTCGCATGGAGGAAAGGTTCAATACCGGCAAAGAGACTAAGGCTCGCATGGAGGAAAGGTTCAATACCGGCAGGAACATGAGGTTCTTCACCAAGCTTAGGTACTCTAAGAACAAATAGAGAAAATAAACTTTTGCTGAACTAGATGTCTCTTTGTTTTCTGCTTCAAATGACACCTGCTTTGTTTGAAATGACACTTACATTATGAGAAAGTATTGTTACTTTGATCTGCTTCGTGTATAGTGGTCTTGTTGACTTGTTTCATTACTTTTAAAGTAGTTCATATTGGCTTTGGTTCAAAATATGAGTTAGGCTTACAACAATGGCCTATACTAAACTTGATTCAACAGTTATCGGGCTTATCACATCGTTTTGATATAGCAATGCCTTGTAACGACATGTTTGCAGTTTACATTATGCAAACACATGTTTGCAAAACAGATTGTTGCAAACACATGTTTGCAGAACTTGTTTGCAAACACCTATTTGCAAAATAGATTGTTGGAAACACATGTTTGCAAAAAAAACGTAAAGGGAAAAAACGCCGTTTTTGTCTCGGAAACACGTTAGCAGAACAGATTGTTGCAAACACGTTTGCATAGCAGATTGTTGCAAACACGTTTGCATAGCAGATTGTTGCAAACACGTTTGCATAGCAGATTGTTGCAAACGACTTTGCATAACAGATTGTTGCAAACGACTTTACATAACAGATTGTTGCAAACGTGTTTGCATAACAGATTGTTGCAAACACGTTTGCAGAAAAACGTGAAGGGAAAAACGCCGTTTTTTTCTGGGTTTTTTTTTTTTTTGAAAAAAAAGTATTGAAAGTGGATCTTGTTAGAAAGCTAATGAAAAATCAATTCTAAATATATAATTTTTATAGAAATCCGACATCTCAAACAAAAGTTATATCGATTTAAAGTTTAAAGAAAAATAAAATAATTTAGTTACACAAAATGACAAAAAAAGGTATTTTAGTATTTGCACACTTTTTGACCTGAATAATAATTTTCAAATGTTTTGTGCTTTTCTAATCATTTTCAAAATTATTTTGACCTTTCTAGAAATTATCTCTAAGTTAAACCACCAATACCCAAAGCCCAAAAACATACCAAAGTACCTAAAACCCAACGTACTTGTTTTATTTATACCTTTAATAATTCAAATGCAAATACTATGATACCACCTCCTCTAGAGAATCGAACTTGGGACCCCTAGATATTTGGAGTTCGTGCACTACGAATTGAGTTATCAGTTCTTGGCAAAATGTTGAAGAGTTAATTGTCCCAAAATTGCTTTTTTTTCATCTCATTTGAAGTAGTTCAATTGGTGTACCACTTATTATTAAAAAAATTGGTGTACCACTTGGACTTTTTTTTTTTGTTGAAAGGTACCACTTGGACTTTATTTTGGTTCTATGTTCAAGCCCCATCATGTACACTTTTATTTTTATTTATTTTTGTAATACTTCAAACTCATCGTGCATGCTAGGTCAATGGTTTGAGTCTATTGTCCATTGCTTACTATAACCATCTAAAATCTCAGTTGATATGGCATTTCAAAATAAACGAAAACATTAGGGTCCATGAATCTTTTATCTTCTTTACCTCAGTTGGCAGGGTGGCGAAGAAGGCGTTGGTTGTGAAAGTAGTGGTGGTGGAAGAAGGAGATAAGAGAGTTAAAAAAAAGTGAAGGTCCTCGGTAGAAAGTCGCAGAGAGAAAGATGAATTGAAGGAGAAAGAGATATGAAATAGATCCAAATAAAAGAAATTGTAGTTACAAAAATGCCATAAAAGTATAAACCAATGATTTGACGAAAATTGGGTCAAATCAAGCTGTCAAACACAATTGGAAGCTCAATAAAACCACCGAACACTTATGTGGCCAAATCAGCTAATTCATCACAAATTGGAGACTAATACGAAATTAACCCTATAATAAAATTATAAAAAGAGTAACACATGGTATTATTGTTTTAATATGTTGTCAACTGATGTGGTAAATTTTGCGAAATTTCATTCCTAAATGTTATTAATTAATTTTTATCTAATACAACCCGCTCCTGCGTGGCAAGTTTGGGTTGTCACCGCCAGTTGTAGTGGCCAAAAATCGTATTAGGCCACTTCACCTAAACGCCGCCTAGGCCCAATCTAATTTGCATAAACATCACCTGGGCCTAGCCCACTTGCCCACTAGTTGTCCAACGTGGAATTCGACCCACTAAAGGTCCAAACGGCTCTAAACCCTTGTGGACGTCCATCTAGACGAACAACAACCCATGAAAAGTAACATTACTAGCACTCCTTTGTCACCCTCAACCAAGCGAGCAGTTGTCAATTCAACCTCAACTCCGAAGGTTTCTCCACATGCCACTTGACTAGGTCAGTCAAAGACCCCGCGTCACCTCAAATATCTCGAAGTCACCTCTGACTACGTAGAATCTAGGGTTGAGGTGGAGCAATCGCACGGTCAAGCTGCTTTAGACGACAGATCGACGGCTAGAACGAGTCTCCCTTAGGGTTCAGAGTCATCCTCGACCCCAATTATTTCGGATCTGATAGACTCCACGAGTCCATCAGTCGCCTATAAATAGAGGGAGACTCAGACTCCAAAGGCATCGAATACCAGCTAGACACCTACTGAATACTCTTTTCTCTCTCTCTCCTACTTGTTATCTTCTAATCAGTAATCTAGACAACGATAACATACCTTCGAACTCCAGTAGACTTAAAGCATTATCTTCTAGTAGATCACTCCAGACGGCGATATTCTATCTTCAAGCTCCATCACTTTGGAAGTTCTTCTAAAGTCTCTGTTCTATCTCGCTTCTCCATTTGCCAGAATTTCTGATCGAGGCGACCTCTCGACCTGCTCCGATAGATCAACCCGACCAACTACCCCGTAGAGTCGAAGCTCCGGCCACTCTACGAGTCTAGCCACCCTCCGACGATACAATACGGTGACACCCTCAGCATTCCACCATTTAATATATACCTTATTTATAGTTTGCTGACTTGACCGTCGGAGTGTCCTTGGCAGACACCATCCCGGTGTCCCCAAGACTTCACGATTTCTACTTGTTTTTGTCTGTCTACAGGTCCAACCAGAACTTCTTCCGTCTCGAGATCTAAAGCCCAAGTTGTCGGTGGCCCACTAATCGACCTTCTGTTAATTGTGTGATTTTCTACCGTCCACACCAGTCATGTTACTGTTTCTAACAAGTTGGAGATAACAGGTCTAGAATACAAAATTCCACGCCTGTCACGCCCCACCAAATCCATAACGGTTCAAGATGACACTACTTGTGTATTGTTCTGTTGTCTCTCCTCTTAAATGGATCGTGTCGGTTTGTTTTCAGGTCGACACGGTCCATTGGCCACCACTTGGCATTATCAGACAATATTAAACAGGTTATGTCGGGCAATAATTGATGGGGCAGACTCGCATGGAATGCAGGATAACACTTTAAAACCTTACGCTGACCTGTTAATTTCATTGGGTCGGTCCGGTTGAATCCCTATTTGAATCTCGGGTGTGTACGGATTCTGGTAGTTTTGAATTATGAGATATTTTTCCTTTCACCCTAGTGATGAATTAGCACAACTGGTTCATGTTAGGGCCCAACCTGATTATGCCCACTACACAACATTGGTGACAGATTAAGGACGATGATGCCTGACAACAGGAACCATCCCGTTAAAGCTAAACCCCACTTCTAATATTTCAAAGGTGGGTATTTAAAGACTTCTATCAAAGGCTAAGATTGCACGTGTGCCTTTTTAAGGAAAGGGACCCAATATTTCAGTTTCCCTTGGGAATAAATGGAATTCTTCATTTTATTCCAAGGCATATGGATCAAGTATTGATTCCAATTTGACTCCGATTTTGTGACCAACTGAAAAATTGGCCCAACATTCTTATTTGACCCTTCGGGAGTCTAATTTTGTTACTCAAATTTAACTGCTAATGTTCTTTTTCTGCATTTTACCCTTCATTTGAAAAGGTTCTACTCCCTATCATTCATCTCTCACATTGGAAAGAGTTGTCGGCAAACGGCGACTCACAATATGCCGACGACTTTCTTCTTCTTCCTCCTCACCAATAGCACCACCTTCCTCATCCTCTTTCTTTATCTTCATTCTTCTTCCTCCTCCGCCAATAGCACCACCTCTCTCTCTCTCTCTCCCTCCCTCCCTCCGTCTCTTCCTCTCTCTCTCTCTCTCTCATGAAATACATAGGGTTTGCTTGTGGAATAAACCTCGTGCAGTCTATAAGGCTTTTGCTTGTAAACTCTGCGAGTCTTCTTTTTTTTGAATTTTGGACATAAATATGAAGTTTTTTTAGGTTTCCACTGCGTCACTTAGTTTAGATGTCCATGGATTTAATAAGTCCCAATCCAGTTTTTTTGAGTCGCATCACTTTGTTTAGATGTCCATAAATTTAACAGAAAATTAGGCTGAAGATTCAACTTCAAACTTTTTTTTAGTTAAAAAGATAAGTTACATATTTTTTTGTTAAAAATCTAAATTTTATATTTTGTTTTGTTAAAAACCCAATAATTTTTGCAAAAGTGTTGCAAAGCTGTTGTAAGGTGTTGTAAGGGGCTCCAAATTATTGCAAAGCGGTTTTAAAGTTGTTGTAAAGCTTTGCAAAATTGTCGCAAGAGTTGCAAATTAAGAAAAGTACTCAGGTAGTTGAAGACTAAAAAAAATTGACTAATCCCTTTTAACCAAGGTTCGAATTTTGTAGGAAATTTTGACCAAATTTTCGGTAATTTAACAAGTCCCAATCCCCTCATACTTTTGTCTCCTTCAAATGCAAAAGGTAATAGAGGGAATAGATGTTCAAATATAACATCTTGAATGAAATTATAGCTTTGTAAAAAAAATGTGTAATTGCAAATAATATCTTAATACACAAATTGGTAACATCACTTTCATATTAGGTCGAGAATTTTGGCCTCAAAAACAAATTTCATTTTATTTCATATATTACAATTTTTGCGGAAGCGAGTAGATTTAGGGTGCACAAATATTGTGATTTGTTATGATTAAAACTTGTAAAAATAACATCTTGAAGGGCCAGTTAATCAAATTAAGGAGACAAGGATATGTGACCTTATCGAATTTTGTTTAAATTTGTATGTTTGAACACTAAAGTCAGCCGGCACAAATACACCTAAGGAAATATAAAATGCTAAATACTCGACAAGCAAACATTTTAAATTGACCAATTTTTGTTGAATTTTAAATGACGTACAGCTTTTAGTCTTTAATGTATTGGAGGACAAATCTTCATTTCCAAAGATTTATATTTTGGCATTTACTTTATTATATTATTTAATGGAGCACTAAAAAATTTTGTTCTTCTCCAACTGATTAGTTGGATATTTGTAACAAGTCTTTCATTCCATTTAGGTCACTATCTAAAATTTTTAAATGTTTATTAGGTGTAACATTCCCAATTTCCCTAGTAACTTAGGTCCCTTTTGGTATACTTCTCATTCTTATTTTATGATTTTAATTATTAGATACAATTTCAATGATTTTTTTAACGATGATACTCTGCCAGACTTTGATGTCAGGTGGACGGAATATCTAGAGATAAATTGACTCGTCAAACCTAACCATCTAGCTCACCCATCGAATTGACATTGGGTGGTTAGTGCGGAGAAGATAAGAAGAAGACGATAGAGAGGCAAAGAGAGAGAGAGGGACTGAAGGAGACACTAGGTTGTGTGGTGAGAAGAAAGGGTATTTAAGTTATAATATAGTCAACCACACTACTTTTATATGGCGTGTTATCTACGATTGTCGGAGAAGGTTACCTGCTACTGGTGCCAGGTAGAAAACTCCTCTCCACGAAGAGTCGAAGAAATTCTCTTTGGTCGGAGTTCCTGCCAGCAGAGACCTAGATAGAAAGAGACCAAAAGAGACATGAGAAAAAGAGGTGAAAGATGGAGAAAGACCAAGCAAGAGAGAAGGTGTTGGAGGTGATGATGGCGACAAATGTGGTGAGAGAATAAGAATTCTCTTTTTTATTTTTTTGATTGTAGGCCGTCGGAGAAGATCGTCAGTCGACGACCTTCTGCCGACGACCTTAGTGAGATGGAGAGAGAGAAATGAAGTGGAACAATGAGAAATGAAGTGTAACAATAAAAAAGTGAAGTGTATGAGGAAGATAAAGACGACGTGGAAAAAAGAAAGATAGAAAATTATTTATAGTGTGAGAATAGTCCCACGTGAGAGAAAGACTATCTAGCAACCAAGAATATAATGTTTAGGTGCTCTCCACTCATTGCCAATTGATTTTGAGTTGGATGACCACAAAGTTGGCATGGTATCAGAGCTAGGGCCACACGTGCTCTACGTGACCCGAAAAAAAAATATGTGTTAGGCTAACCACGCCACACGTGAGGAGGCGTGTGAGAATAGTCTCGCATGAGAGAAAGACTATCTATCAACCAAGAATATAATGTCTAAGTCATCTTCACTCATTGTCAATTGATTTTGAGTTGATGACCACAAAATTAACAGATATGCTATCATGCCAAATTCGAGAAAAAATGATATCTTTTGTCTTTGGTGGACAAAACAAACTGCCAAACATTCATAAGGGTCAAATGGTTTGTTGCTAAGAAGTTTGAGGTCAAAATGAAATGAACTCATTTTATTAAGAAACATAGCCGGTATTTTTTTTAACCTCCTTGATTTTTCTCATTTTTTTTTTTTGATATTTGACTATCACTTTTTTCTTTGGAATTTGTCATATGATAGTCATTACAATGGCGTAGATACTTTAAAGATGTGATAAGCATGGTAACAGCCAGATTAAACATGAACAAATCTAAAACCCAATTACATTATTTATGCCCTAATAATCTCAAATTCAATAATCCAGAAATTCCACTTCTGGGAATCGAACACGGGACGTCCAGAGACCTTTGAAATATATGTCGATATTTCAACCACTTGGGCAACGAAGTGTTGACCTTAATTTTTTCCTTTTAAGATTTCTACTTAAAAGAGAAAGATGAAAAAGAAAATGTATACTCTATTTTATCATGGGCGTGTAGAAGAAACTCAAAACATTACTCAAAATTCTATAAATATTAAGGTTGAAGAAACTCAAAACAAAAGAGAGGAAGAAAGAAGGAAATCTAGAGAGAGAGAGAGAGAGAAACGGAAAGATGACAAAAATACCCTCGCCAGAACTTCACTTCGTTCTTGTACACGGGATAGGAGGAGGAGGTTGGTGTTGGTACAAAATCCGGTGTCTATTAGAGAGTTGTGGCTACAAAGTTTCATGTGTTGATCTGAAAAGTGCCGGAACCGATCAAACCGATCCAAATTCAATTCTAACATTTGATGCTTATAATCAGCCACTTATTAGTTTATTGTCGGCTTTACCCGAAACCGATAAGGTTTTTCTTTTCTCCTCTCTCTCCTTTCTGTCTCTAAATTCTAGTCTATCACATGATTGAAATATGATTTGTAGGTACTACAATTAACCTTCACTTAATTGATTTTTATTGTTAATTAAAATGAAAAAGTACAATCATGTACTTTTATGTAGAGATATTTTATAATTTACATCTTTTTTGATTTTTTTTTTCGTTCTATAATGTTCAGATAATTTTGGTCGGACATAGTGCCGGAGGATTGAGCGTTACCCATGCAATTCACAAGTTTGGAAAGAAAATACGTTTAGCGATTTATGTTGCTGCAACCATGTTACCATTTGGATTCTTGACCAAAGAAGATATCAAAGATGTAATTTCCTTCTAACTTACCCTTATCTTAATTTTTGTCCATATATAAAAAGATTATACTCTTTCATAAGAAATGGGTATAGTCTCTTAATAAAATCCTAGAATCAATAACTTGCTAAGGTAAGAATATATGCTTATTCATACAAATTCACATTGATAGTGTATTAAAGATATAAAATGTGCATATTTAGTTGATAGAAATGTTTTTATTGATTGATATCCGCATGCAAATTCCAAGTCAATTAGAAAAACATAATAAATAATGGCCAGCGCTTTGGGGAAAGCTAAAAAGTTTCCGGGGTGTGAAGACTTGGTCAAAAATTGGTCAAATTTGTTTGACAATTTTATTTAGGGGAAAGCAAAATAGCTTCTCCACCTCACCTCTCTCTCTCTCCACCTCACTTCTCTCTCTCCACCTCACTTCTCTCTCTCCACCTCACCTCTATCTTCTCCGATAAGGTCGCCGGCCGGAAAATTTTCCGGCCGGCGACCATTTAAAAAAAAAAAAAAAAAACAAATTTTCACTCTCTCTCTAGGAACTCCGGCGAAGGGGTTCCCTTCGCCGGAGTTCCGGTCTGTTGAAGAACAGACCGGAACTGGTCTGTTCTTCAACAGACCAGATCGGTCTGTTCTTCAACAGACCGGAAGTGGTCTGTTGAAGAACAGACCAGTCCGGTCTGTTCTTCAACAGATCCGGCCTGTTGAAGACCGGATCTGTTGAAGAACAGACCACTTCCGGTCTGTTCTTCAACAGACCACTTCCGGTCTGTTGAAGAACAGACCGATCTGGTCTGTTCTTCAACAGACCCGATCTGGTCTGTTGAAGAACAGACCAGATCCGGTCTGTTCTTCAACAGGCCAGATCGGTCTGTTGAAGAACAGACCAGTTCCGGTCTGTTCTTCAACAGACCGGGACTCCGGCGAAGGGAAACCCCTTCGCCGGAGTTTAGAGAGAGAGAGAGAGAGTGAAATTTTTTTTTTTTTTTTTTTAAATGGTCGCCGGCCGGAAAATTTTCCGGCCGGCGACCAAATCGGAGAAGACAAAGAGGTGAGGTGGAGAGAGAGTGAGGTGAGGTGGAGAGAGAGTGAGGTGAGGTGGAGGTAGAGTGAGGTGAGGTGGAGATAGATTGAGGTGAGGTGGAGTGTTTTTTTTTATTTCCCCTTAAAATTTATTTCCCCGGAAAATCTCTAAAATTATGCATATTCCCTTTAAAATTTTACACCCCGGAAACTATTTAGCTTTCCCCAAAGCGCTGGCCTAAATAATTATGGTGTAACAATATATTTCCTAGAGTATGTGAAATCTTTGGGTTTATGGATTTGAGATTATTAGGGTATAAATAATGTAGTCGGACTCTAGGACATAGTTAGTTGGGCTTTAGGCCATAGTGTGGTTGGAATTTAGGCTTGTTCTGGTTAAATTTGACAGTTATCGTGTTTATCGCATCTTTAATGTATCAACGCCATTGTAATGACTATCGTTCATCGTAGTCAATTTTCAAAAAAATAAAAATAATTATACACCTAAACATAAATCATATTTGTACGGTGTTAATGGTTATAAATATTTTTCATTTCAAAAAAATAATATTTTTAAAACGTCACATCGACATAGATAATTCTTATTGTTTAGCTTTTGTATTTTTTGTGTGATATACTGCATATATGTCACTAAATTGGATGAAGATAGAAAAATTGATGCAATTATTTAGTGACGATGGGTGATGGGGTCCTGTAACGGCATTGGGTTCAAAGTTTCAATCATTTTTGGCAGTATGTATTTATTTATTTGTGGGTGGCTATAAACCAAGGTCACACTGACAAATTAGGTACGTGCTGACATCATTTAAATTGACATTCATCTGTTGAGTGTTTTTTCTTGGTGCATCTTTCAATTTATTCTAGGGCTTCCGTCTCTCTTAGCGTTTGTTCTACGGAATGTGACAGTACGAGGGTACTAGGGTTGAACTTAATCTAACATCGGCTTGAGCGATTCTGTTTCATCCTAGTCTGAATGTCATTGGATTACCTTAATATGTGGGTTTCGAAATGCTCAGATCGAACTCAAGGGAGTGTCAAGAGAGAGGTGGGCGAAGAGGAAATGGACATGACACCTTTAGGGGCACCCTTCTTCTTCTTTTGTTGAAGGAATTTGTCTAACAGAGCATATTTCGATTTCATTTTTGAAATGGATCACTTAGTTTTAATAGATGACTAGTAAAGAAGATTAAATTTGACCTAACCAAGTGGTATATTTACCATTTACTCCACTTGCAAATTTTGATTTGTTTCAATGAGCTTATTAGTAAACAGAGATTTAGAAAATAAACTAGTTAGACTTTTCTATTTATATGTTTTTCGAATAATAAACTCGTGATTAATATGCTTCAACTGTGTGCTATTATCAAATATGGACAGGGTGTACCACATTTATCAGAATTCGGGGATGTAAACGAGTTAGGGTTCGCGGAGGGACCAGATAAACCTCCGACCAGTATACGTGTGAAAAAAGAATTTCAACGGGATATCATTTACCATATGAGCCCTCTTGAGGTAATTTATGAAAGATGTTATTTGTACTCTGAACCAATGTCTGACTTTTACTAGTTTCCTCTAAAACTGAGTATATCAACATTTGTTCACATCATATGTTAAAAACAACCTAATGATTTAAATAAAAAAAATTTGATAGTCTAGTCCAAGATATGACTATGTATGTATTCTGGAAAATTTTACGACATATTCGCTTCAGAATTAAGCTTATTAAATCAAGGTACATATTTTTGTGGTTGGATTTTCAGGATTCAACCCTAGCATCGATGTTATTGAAGCCCGGCCCAATTCGAGCATTACTAGATGCACAATTCAAACAAGTTGTAGATGATTTTGATCAAGTGAAACGTGTTTGCATCAAAACAATGCACGATCGAGTTATGAAGCCGGAGCAACAAGATGCAATGATAGAGAAATGGGCACCGTCCGACTTGTACGTATTGGAGAGCGATCATAGCCCCATGTTCTCCACTCCTTTTCTTCTCTTTGGTTTCTTAATAAAAGCCGTTGCAATGGTTTAGATTGATTGTTTTACTTTTGCCATTGGTACACAGAAATCAAAATTCCTAACATTTGTGAAGTGGTTTAGATTAAAGCAGTGCTTGTTTATTTTATTTATCTGATTCGTCGGAACGGTATCTCAGGTTAATCTCAAAACACTTATTTTTTGTATGATGATTGTTTATATCTAATTCAACCATTTGTCTCATCTGAATAGGTAGTTGAGACTGATTTTGAGTCTACTTTGAGTCATACTTAAAGTAACTCTTAACCAATAATCTATTATCTTAATTGTAATATATCAAACTCAGACTATGTGCATTCAGACATGTGACACTCAGGGGGCGAGAAACGAACGCTAGACTATGCTAGCATACTAACAAGACATATGCAAAACGGTGGATGTTCGAAGAGTAGCATATGAAAATTGAGTTTTTTTTTTTCCTTTTATGAACATGTTGTATATGAAGATGTTATATCAAAATGAAATCAAAATTCATCCCAATCATGAAAATACAACAACGGCCCATTAGCTCAGTTGGTTAGAGCGTCGTGCTAATAACGCGAAGGTCGCAGGTTCGAGACCTGCATGGGCCAAAATTATTTTTCTGTTAATACATTGTTCCTGCTTTTTCCCTAGATGACTTCAAGTTTTTCTTCCCTTCTTATTGCTGTTACAAAAATCTTCACCCCCTTCACCACATACAATCTTCATCTACTTCCTCATGGTTCAATCTTTTTTGTGTACTTTCTGTATCTTCCTTCTCCAACTTCATAATGGCCTTGCTTTCTCAAACTTCATAATGGCCTTGCTTTCTCCACTCTTACTTACCACAAGGAAATCCTCTAAGACAACCATTGTAATGGCAGCTGAATATGGCCAAATTTCAATCGTAGCAAGATTTATTTCATTCTAGACTTTACTCTGGATATGGCCAGGGACATATTCCATAATGTTTGGGTGTTTGGCACACCACCCTTAGGTTTTTCATCCTGTATTTTAAAGATGACATTTTCCTTGTCAAATTTCAATCAATCTCGCCATGTCGGACAGATCTCCGTGGATTACAATAGATGATTTACTGGTCACCGGAAAATGCATATTTGAGAAATTACCACCTGGTTATGTTCTTGAAAAGTATTATGTTTGGTTTTCAGATGCATGGATTGCCTACGGAACTTGTGACAAGATTCATAGTCGGTTCTTCAGTGACAACTATTGGTCCACACGATCCGATTTGTAACGACGAAGAAGAATCACGGGGAGGACATACCATGCTTAAACTCTAGGTCAACATCAAACTCTTTTGTAACTTTATCATTTCCCAATCCATTAACCGTCCTTTCCCCATCTCAATATCAACTACTCCAACCAAAGATGAAAGGCAACACAAAAAATACAACCAGTTTCGACTTATCTATTTCGTATTAAAAATACTTATATGAAAAGGATAATCTAAGATATAATTATTGCTTTACCCAACACACCGTACTTAACCAATACTCACGTAGCAAGCTTCAAGGGCATACATTAGATCGTTGAACGACTGAACTGGTAACTCGACCAAAATGAGCCAAAAAAATGAAACGTCCAAGCTTTAGTCCGCTGGCTTCTTTGAAAGAAAATCTTAACCATACAATCATAATCTAATCATATTTCTAAAATGATTATGATCAAACTGAATAATTAAAACATAATCTCCATTAGATTCAAAGATATTAAAGAAAATAGAATCGGAAGTGTACCTTTTGATCTATAGCGTCATATATAATTGACTTGATTGGGATTATATAACCAACCACAAGGCCGCATCCCTACCTTGATAGATACAGTCAATCCTCTGAGACATCAAACTTCTTCAGGCTGAATTTGACTCCAGTAGTGGCTCAAACCCTAGTCAAATACAGACGAGAGAAGAGATGAATTTAGTGAAGGGGTGCAATTGAATACGATTGAAGTTTGCCCAACCAAACCAAAAGAAAGAGACATTAATTTGCATCTCTTCAAATTCAAAATCCCCACCATTTTATATCTTCTTTATAGATAGATTTTAATAAATAGAACCTCCCCATCAACTCCACTCCCTTTTTCTCTCTAGAATTACTATATCATGTATCGTTCAATGGTAATTAATGAGATGGAGAAGGGTTGGTCATCACAATCTCCACATGTACTACCCTCCGCACCTCCACTACCACCACCACCACCACCGGTAACAGGTGTTCCGATTAGTTCATCAACAAATCAATTCAACCATATTTCCACTTTCCGGCCGTCGACATCATCAACTAACTCAACGGAACTTCATCAAATGCAGTCAAATCGTCCTCGAGATCATAAATCTCATCATCAAGTTCCATGGTCAACCGGTCTATGTGATTGTTTTGATGATTTTGGTACCTGTAAGTTAACCAATTAAATACCTAATTAAGGGCTGAACCTATTTCTCTAATTTGTGATTAATTTACTATTACATGCTAATTAATTGCAAATTTATGGGTGTGCAATCTTTGAGGTTGCTTAACTTGTTGGTGCCCATGTGTTGCTTTTGGTCGAATTGCTGAGATTGTCGACAGAGGATCCACATGTAAGTACATTCTCCTAAATAATAGCACATTAACAAATAGATTTGAGTGGATTATCTAATTAAGGAGATGACCTTTAGACTTGACTTATCTGATTCTGACTAGTCTATTTTATCTGTATTTGATTTGTACAATGTCAATACCTGGTTTATGTGTTGTTTTATGATGCATATATACGATTAGCGTGTGGAGCAAGTGGGGCGTTGTATACGATGATAATGTGTTTGACAGGATGTTCGTGTATGTATTCGTGTTTCTATCGGCCGAAATTGAGAGGGCAATACTTCTTGGAAGAGACTCCATGCACCGATTGCTTGGTTCATTGTTGCTGCGAGGAATGCTCTCTTTGTCAAGAGTACAGACAACTTAAGAAACTTGGCTACGATTTGCCTATTGGTATGACAATGCACTTCTTTCTTTTTACAAAAGTGAGACTTTTGCTTGAAAAAATTGTCCGAAATCTATCTCATTTCTTAATGTACGGTCCAACTGATTTGGGGCAGAGTATCACAATTGTCGTTTTTCTTTTTCTAGATTTGTACTTAGACGAAAAATGTTATAGAACCATGATGTTATGCCCATCGCGGTCAGACATGATGTGGAGAGAGAAAACTTTCTCCAAATCATGATCGACTACATATCCTGTCACATTTTTTCTATCTACATCATGTCTGACCACATATTTTGGTTGGGATTCAACGGGACAATGGCCATTATAATTCAATCTTAAAATTTGTGGTAACTCACATATAACAAAAGGGTAAACACTTTTATTTTTGAATTCTATTGGGGGACTATTGGAAGACAACTGTAGCAGCTAAAAATCTTAAAAAGTGGCCCTTATAATGCCTATTCTTTATTTAGATAGTTAACGATTATCTCCCGCAAAACTTGATTATAATATAAAGTTGCTTTAAATAATTTCTGTTATATATATTTAAAGATTTGAAGAATGAATGTAGGTTGGCATGGGAATGTAGAAAGGAAGAATCGTTTAGCGGCAATGGCAGGGGTTCCAGTGGTCCAACCAGGAATGAATCGTTAGAGCTTGGATGTCTTTTTTAGAATAGTGCTTGGATGTAGTGCTTCCATCAAGTGAATTTGAGTAGTTATTATGTTGTTAAATAGTAGGAAGTTTGTGTTCTTAAATTAACAATGTTGCATTTTTTTCAAAATTCAATTGGTTATGCATTTTCTTTGTTGAGTTATTTTTTTTTTTTTGAATTGTTGAGTTATTTTTGTGTACTTTGTTGGGGTCCCTCCTTATAATTAAAGGACTCCTAGTTGGAATAGGATTTCCCTTATTCCTTGTTTGGGGAAAAAATAGAAACTTCTATTTTTTCAAGCCTAAAAAGGAATTCCTATTTCTATTGGTAAACCTCCTTATTTATTATTATAAATAGGGAATGAAAGGGAAGAGATTATACACAACAACTTCCAGAACAAAGAGAAGTCAGAGAAAGAGAGATTTCTGAAGTGGTTCTTTCAAGAGAGATTGAAAGAGCAGAATATTGGTTTGAAGAAAAGAAGATTATTAATCTTGTGAAGCAATTTAGTTTGTGGTTATCTTCTTCAACCTTTAGTAATCTAGGATTTGTTCAAATCCTACGGAGTAAGAGATTTTATTTCTTTGTTTCTTTGTTCAGTTTATCCACCATAGGTTTGGTGAAGAGTTGTGTAACCCATTATTTAATTATAGTGGAAGATTTCTGGACTAGGTCCCGTGGTTTTTTACCTTCTAGTTTGGAGGGGTTTTTTGCCACGTTAAATAATCTTGGTGTCTTTACTTTTACTTTCGCATCGTTTATCTTCATATTCCTGAACAAGTTAATTAGGTTATTTTTCCTAACAAGTGGTATCAGAGCTAAGGTTGGATTTATTGTTCAGAAATATGGAAGTGAATACTAATCGCATGATTAGTTTAGATGGAGAAAACTACTTGATGTGGAAAGCAAAAATGGAAGATTTGTTATACTGCAAAGACCTAGCTGCACCCATTGAAAATCACGGTACAAAACCGATGAAGATAGATGAAGAAGACTGGAAGGTATTAGATCGTAAGGTTGTTGGATTTATTCGACAATGGGTAGAACCCAGTGTTTTTCATCATGTATCGACGGAGACTTCCGCTTATAGTCTATGGAGGAAATTAGAAGAATTGTATGATCAAAAGACAGCTGCCAAAAAGGCTTACTTGTTCAGAAAGCTAGGAAAATTACAATATAAAGAAGGAACCTCAATTGCTCAACACTTGAATGAGATGAAAAGTCTAGTAAACCAGCTTTCTGCAATGAAGTTAGTTTTGGATGATGAGTTGCAAGCCTTACTTCTTCTAAATTCTTTACCAGATAGTTGGGAGACATTGGTGGTGTCTCTTAGCAATTCTGCTCCTGATGGCATAATGCGTATGAATCACGTAACAGGTAGTTTGTTGAATGAAGAAACAAGAAGGAAATCATCGTCAGACGAGTCTCATTCAGAGGCACTTGTTACAGAAAGACGGGGGAGAGGTAAAAGTAGAAAACCTCATAACCGTGATAAGTCAAGGGGAAGATCAAAACCAAAGAAAGAAGTTAGATGTTTTGGTTGTGGAAAAATGGGTCATTACAAGAGTGATTGCAGGAAACCAAAGAAGGAAAATAAAAAGGATGATGAAAAACAAGATAATGTTGCGGCAGTTGCCTCAAGTGATGACATTATCTTACTCTCAGGTTGTGGAGACACTTGCTTAAGTATGGCTGAGTCAGAACCAGAAACGACATGGTTGGTTGACTCAGGTGCTTCGTATCATGCTATTCCATGTAAGGATTTCTTTAACTCTTACAGAACTGGTGACCTTGGCAAAGTCAGGATGGGAAACTTAGGTTTCTCAAAAATCGTAGGAATTGGAGAAGTGAAAATTGAGACGAGCACAGGGAGTACATTGATTCTTAAGAATGTGAGGCATATACCAGATCTTCGATATAACCTAATCTCTACCGGAGTATTAGATGATGAAGGGTACCACAGTCACTTTGGTGATGGAAAGTGGAAGCTCACAAAAGGGTCAATGGTGATAGCAAGAGGGAAGAAGTGTTGTACTTTATACAGAACTCAAGTAAAACTGTGTAAAGGAGAATTGAATGCAGTTGAAAAAGATTCTTCCACTGATCTTTGGCATAGAAGACTCGGGCACATGAGCGAGAAAGGACTTCAAATCCTTGCTAAACGACAAGACTTACCGAACGTAAAAGGTATAAATTTAAACACTTGTTCTCATTGTTTAGTAGGAAAGCAACATAGAGTATCCTTTCAAAGGAATGCATCTGAAAGAAAATCCAGTGTTTTGGAGCTTGTTTATTCTGACGTTTGTGGACCTTTAAAGGTCAAAACACTTGGTGGTGCTTTCTATTTTGTTACTTTTATAGATGATGCTTCTAGGAAAGTTTGGGCATATGCCATAAAGACCAAAGATCAGGTACTTGCAGTTTTCAAGAATTTCCACAACATGGTAGAACGGGAGACAGGAAAACCATTGAAGTGCATTCGCACTGACAATGGAGGAGAATACATCGGGTCGTTTGAAGAGTATTGCAAAACCCATGGTATTCGACATGAACAGACAGTTCCCAAAACTCCACAACAAAATGGTGTAGCAGAACGCATGAACCGCACTATTGTGGAGAGGATCAGATGTATGCTCTCAGAAGCAAAGCTGCCTAAAAGCTTCTGGGGTGAAGCAATGCGTACTGCATGTTATCTGATTAATTTATCACCTTCAGCACCATTAGATGGAGATGTAGCTGAGAGAGTGTGGACTGGGAAAGAAGTCAGTTATGAACACTTAAGGGTGTTTGGTTGCAGGGCTTTTGTGCATATACCTAAAGATCAAAGAGCAAAGCTTGATGATAAAGCCAAGCAATGCATCTTTTTAGGGTATGCAGATGAGAAGTTCGGATACAGGTTATGGGATCCAGTCGATAAGAAGATTATTAGAAGTAGAGATGTGGTCTTTCTTGAAAATCAAACTATTGAGGACTTTGAGAAAGTTGAGAAGCATGAGAATCATAGTAATGATCTCATTGATCTAGATCCACATATTTCTTCTAAGGTTATGCATGATAATGCAGGTGAAGAACAAAATCATGAAGATGAAGCTCATGAAGATGTTCCTATGGGTGATGATGTTGAGCAGGAAATGGAAGTTCAACATGAACCACCAGCTGAATTGAGAAGATCGACTAGAGATAGAGCACCATCTACCAAGTATCCTCCACACGAGTATGTGATGGTTACAGATAGTGGAGAACCACAGTGTTATGAAGAAGCCATAGATGATGAACACAAGAAGGAGTGGTTGAAAGCTATGCAAGATGAGATTGAATCATTGCATAAGAACAACACTATTAAGTTGGTTGAAAAACCTAAGAATAAGAAAATTCTTAAAAATAAGTGGGTTTTCAAAATCAAAACCGAAGAAAGAAATTCACAACCACGGTATAAGGCACGCCTAGTGGTGAAAGGATTTGGGCAGAAGAAGGGTATTGATTTTGATGAGATTTTCTCTCCGGTGGTGAAGATGTCCTCGATACGGTTAGTATTGGGATTGGCTGCAAGTATGAACCTAGAAATTGAACAACTAGATGTCAAGACCGCTTTCCTTCATGGTGACTTGGAGGAAGATGTGTATATGGAACAACCAACAGGGTTTGAAGTTAAAGGTAAGGAACACTTGGTTTGTAAGTTAGAGAAGAGTTTATATGGGCTGAAACAAGCACCAAGACAGTGGTACAAAAAGTTTGAATCATTCATGAAGGATCAAGGGTATCACAAGACGGCTTCAGATCATTGTGTTTTCGTTCATAAATTTCCTGATGGAGATTTGATTATACTTCTACTTTATGTTGATGATATGTTGATTGTTGGTCAGGATGCTAATAAAATTAGCAGGTTAAAGAAGGAACTAAACAAGTATTTCGATATGAAAGACTTGGGTCCAGCAAAACAAATTCTTGGCATGCATATCTCTCGTGATAGAAAAGCTGGAAAACTTTGGCTATCACAAGAAAGATACATCGAGAAGGTTCTAGAAAGGTTCAATATGGACAAAACAAAACCAGTGAGTTGTCCATTAGCCAGTCACTTCAAGTTGACTCGTAATCAGTGTCCATCAACTAGAAGTGAGAAAGAAGAAATGGAGAAAATTCCTTATGCTTCAGCTGTAGGAAGCTTGATGTATGCAATGGTGTGTACAAGACCAGACATTGCATTTGCAGTTGGAGTAGTAAGCAGATTTCTTGCTAATCCAGGCAAAGAGCATTGGTTAGCAGTGAAGTGGATTCTGAAGTATCTTAGAGGTACGTCTAAAGCTCGTATATGTTTTGGTAATGATAAGCCAGTATTAGTCGGTTACACAGATGCAGACATGGCAGGAGATGTAGACTCTAAAAGGTCCACATCAGGCTACTTATTTACATTTTCAGGGGGAGCAGTGTCATGGCAATCTAAATTACAAAAGTGTGTAGCTTTATCTACTACAGAGGCAGAATATATTGCCATTACAGAATGTTGCAAGGAGATGTTATGGATGAAGAGGCTGTTAGAAGAACTTGGTATGAAACAAGATAATTATGTTATTCATTGCGACAGTCAGAGTGCCATCCACCTCAGTAAGAATTCTAGTTTCCATTCCAAATCCAAGCATATAAATGTGAGATACCAGTGGATCCAAGATGTTCTTGAAGACAAGGTTTTGAAGATCGAGAAAATCCATACTGACGACAATGGTTCAGATATGATGACAAAACCATTACCCAAAGGCAAACATGAGCTATGTAGCAGTGTTGCAGGTTTGGGGGTGGTAGGTCCCTCTTCATAAGTCGGGAGGGGGAGTTTGTTGGGGTCCCTCCTTATAATTAAAGGACTCCTAGTTGGAATAGGATTTCCCTTATTCCTTGTTTGGGGAAAAAATAGAAACTTCTATTTTTTCAAGCCTAAAAAGGAATTCCTATTTCTATTGGTAAACCTCCTTATTTATTATTATAAATAGGGAATGAAAGGGAAGAGATTATACACAACAACTTCCAGAACAAAGAGAAGTCAGAGAAAGAGAGATTTCTGAAGTGGTTCTTTCAAGAGAGATTGAAAGAGCAGAATATTGGTTTGAAGAAAAGAAGATTATTAATCTTGTGAAGCAATTTAGTTTGTGGTTATCTTCTTCAACCTTTAGTAATCTAGGATTTGTTCAAATCCTACGGAGTAAGAGATTTTATTTCTTTGTTTCTTTGTTCAGTTTATCCACCATAGGTTTGGTGAAGAGTTATGTAACCCATTATTTAATTATAGTGGAAGATTTCTGGACTAGGTCCCGTGGTTTTTTACCTTCTAGTTTGGAGGGGTTTTTTGCCACGTTAAATAATCTTGGTGTCTTTACTTTTACTTTCGCATCGTTTATCTTCATATTCCTGAACAAGTTAATTAGGTTATTTTTCCTAACATTTATATCATAAATGAAGTGTGATTCATAAATAAAGTTGTTACATGACCCATAGGGCAGTTGTATTTATGTGTCAATCATGTTTATGTTTTTTTCTTTTACGTTGAATGTTGGTGATCTTGTGCGTCAGTTAGTAATAGGGTGGATGATGTTTTAACTCGAACAATTCGAGCACAACACTTATCTCACTTTTGGGACTCCGTTCCAATTTTTGTGAGTTCTTATTATAGAACAAAACTCTTATAAACCTTATTACCGAAAAGACAAGCTATTTGATCAAAAAAAGATCTTGTGTGTCAAATTAATATCGAGGGGACATTTCAAATGACCCTGACGAAGCCCCTTAGTCTAAACAAGTCAAAACTTTCATCCACCCACACACCAACATCCAACTCTGGATCCAAATTTTAATTGGTGCAGCTTTGGTTAATTTTAGAGACATGGTAGTGGTGGATAATGTTGACATAAGTAAAATGGTCGAGATCGCACATTCGATGTTTAGTTGGGTTTTAATCCCTGTGGGTGGGCCAAGAATTATCCCAACTCCCAAGTTCTTATTTGACCACACGATATTCCTTCCTCCAATGGGGAATCGGAATCCGCTTTCTTGAGACAGTGGGAGAACCCCCACCTTTAATTTCTTGAAGCCAGATCATGATCAGATCAATGGATAATATTTCACATCGATATGCGTAGACATACAAACAAGACGTTGTACCAGAAATTTATCTTTCCCTATTTATGTGGCGAATTCGAAGCGTGTTGATTTTGTGAAAGTGATCTAAAACTCAACCCCTTCCCCTGTGTTCTTCCCCAACTTTCAAAGTAAGTTGTTTCTCTCTCTAGATTTTCTATTCAAAATTCCAGGTCTTTGAAAATTTGTTTGTATTTGGTGTTTGTTTTAGTCTTTTTCATTCTTTTGTATTTTATTATAGTGATTATATTTTGAATATAAGTGGAATCGTTTCTTTGATCAATCGTGAATTATTTATTAGGGTTCTTGAATCATGTAGATGTAGATGGGGGAAAATTTTAATCTTGGCTGTGAAATCAGTTTTTCTCTTTCAAATAAGTTAACTTTGTTAGTTAGTATATCAGATTTAGCATATTACTTTTCCTTTTCGATCGAATTGAACAATTAATTTAATTAATTGGGGTATAGGTCATATGGACTATAAACGTTGATCTTGTCTTTGAAAACCTAGGTATTCTAGGAAAACGTCACTATATGTCAGCTATAATGGCCTCCTAACTATACAAAAAAAATCCAATGATATTAACTTCACAGCCCACAAGTGACCCCTTGACCAATTGTAGAGTTTCTTTTGGTGAAAAAAATGATTGCCCAATATCCAAGAACCAAGAATATTGCTTGTGGAATCATGTTCCAGAGTTTTATCGTACTCTTCGGCACCTTGATTTCCTCCATTGTACTTGAAGGTCTTCTATTCTTTTTGGGGTCACACCATGTTGCTTGTACCGAATTCAGGAAATAAAACCAAACCGTCAATAGCACAGCTACAATGAAGTAATAGGTGATTAATCGATTCTCCATCGCATTTACAAAAGATGCACTGGTTGCTCATTTTGGAATACCAACGGCAAAGATTATCCGAAGTAGGTAATTTTTGTATTGTTGCAGGCTTGCAGCCCACATGGTGAAATTGACCCTTGATGATCAGCTTAACAAGTACATAAAATGCAGTTCGAGGAAACAAGTATATTAGATCCTAAGGCTAGCCTACTCATTGCCAGTTTCTTTCTGGAAATCCATGCAATCGGAGCGATGCCCATAAGTTATATACCAAGTTGCCAATTGTCACGCGTGACCTCTCACCGAATAAAAGGCATTTTGACATCGAAGAATACCGCATGTGATAGGGCAAGTGATAATAAAGAAACTTTTGGGGATCAAACATGCTGCGCCCTACCCTTGAAGGGGCGTGTTGAAAATAGCCCCCTCAAGAACAACGTCAGCCTCTAAACCAAGTATATAGGATCCTATAACCAATCCAATGTACTCATGATGAATTTGTTTTAAGATGGAATCCCACAAACTTAATAGTTATATGGTCACCATGAACATGCTTATACATAGGTTATATGCCTGGTTCCTCAAATTTATTTAAGTTTGATTGTCTTTGTATTTGAAGTATCACTTAGATTGACTGGGCATGTTCTAAGATGTTCACATATCTAAAAAACGAAAATCGATGCTAGGGCGTAATCAATGTTTGGTTGTCATGAATAAAACTTCTCCCGCAGGTGTTCTCTTTATGTACAGGCTCTATACATTGGTTATCCATGGCTAAATTTTGTCCTTTTTTTTTTCTATCCAGCTTTGACAACTTCATCTTCATGAATTCAAGCAGCACTGTGGCATCCTCTGTTTCCTGTAACTTGGGAAACAAGAACGACATCCTTTTCTGGGTTTTGGTTTGCCTACTCCCGCAGTTCCTCGGAACGCCGATTTCATACTTGAACTTCCAGTTGTTCAAGGCTGCTGACCGAAGTCCTTCATTTGTTTGCACCTTGTGGAGTCTTTTGGATAAACCCATCAACATCTCTGAGTAACTCTTAGCCGGCCCAAGTAGTTTCTGGTTTTGTTTCATCTGGAGAGATGGTTACCTCTCAAGTTTCCATATCAACAAAGACTTACTCATCTAAGCCCTTCCAGAACCACTTGGTTTTACCAGTGGGTCCTCCTGATGTTCAGTCAGAATATGTGGATTTTGATTTTTCTGAGGTATTTGGACCTGTACCTGTTCAAGATACAGTAGAAGTTAACTCTGCAAATGCAATACCAACATTGGATGTGAAAGAGTTAGTTTATGATGATCCGGATGTTATAAACTGCCGATCACATTCTTTTATGGGTCCGTCGACATGTGTTAGTCAATCATTGAAGCTCAGTGAGCTCAGCTTACGTGACATGGAGGATTCATTGGACCTTGTAGAGTGTCTAGACGAAAAAATAATAGAGAAGACTGAACAAACCACTGTCAGTGAGATTGATGTAGAGAAGCTAAACAACCATAACGATAAGCATTCACTGGATGTCAAGGGTGTAGGACTGGAGGACTTTGAGATCATGAAGGTAGTTGGGCAAGGTTCATTTGCTAAAGTATTTCAGGTCAGGAAGAGAGGTACATCTGAAATATATGCAATGAAGGTTATGCGAAAAGACAAAATTATGGAGAAGAATCACGGGGAGTACATGAAAGCTGAGAGGGATATTCTGACAAAAGTTGATCACCCTTTTATTGTGCAGCTCAGATATTCTTTCCAAGTAAAGGCTTCGTCGGTTTTGAATGAATTCATTGTTGCTACTATTAAGTTTCTTGGATGACCTTGAAGACTTCCAGTATTGTAAAACTAGATTTTTTTTTCTTTTGTGCAGACCAAGTACAGACTGTACCTTGTGCTGGATTTTGTAAATGGAGGTCACCTCTTTTTTCAGCTCTATCACCACGGTCTTTTCAGGTACTTATATTGGTTGCTTAGATACTCGTAATGGTGCTTTAATTTTTTTAATCTAACATTTTAATTTGTTACAGAGAGGATCTAGCTCGCATATATACTGCGGAGATTGTTTTGGCTGTTTCTCACCTTCATGCCATTGGAATTATGCATAGGGATCTCAAACCAGAGAACATCCTCCTTGACGCAGACGGTCATGTGAGACCCATTCCTCTCTCTCAAACACACACCCAATGGCCTATTTTTTTTTTACACGTAATGCATCTTACACAGCTCGGGACTAAGGTTTCATTTGTGTTGCCTTTAGGTTATGTTGACTGATTTTGGCCTGGCAAAAGAATTCGAAGAGAATATTAGATCAAACTCAATGTGTGGAACAATAGAATACATGTCTCCAGAAATTGTTCTTGGTAAGGGACATGACAAGGCTGCAGACTGGTGGAGTGTTGGTATCTTGTTATTTGAGATGCTTACTGGAAAGGTCAGTCTTCTATTGAACGTTTGAGCTTTGCTTTCACGTAGTTTACTTATTTTCTAAGACTATTGCCCAATTGCATTATACTTTAAAATATCCAATACGTTTCCCAACTTTTAACTTTCTTTCATCTTAAGGTTTAATTTTCTTTTTATTTACTTCTTTCAGCCTCCATTCTGTGGTGGTAACCGGGAAAAAATTCAGCAAAAGATAATTAAGGATAAGATCAAACTCCCAGGATTTCTGACAAGCGAAGCACATTCCTTGTTGAAAGGGGTAACTATTTTATAGCATCATATGCTGTGTTTACTGCATTTGTATGTATATAGATCCTTGATCACTAACTCTGTTCATCTCTGTGGTTACTTTTCTTCAGTTGTTGCAGAAGGAAGAGAGCAAACGACTAGGAAGCGGGCATGGAGGGAGTGAGGAAATAAAGCGTCACAAATGGTTTAAACCGATTAACTGGAAGAAGCTAGAGGCAAGGGAAATCAAACCAAGTTTCCTACCTCAAGTTGCAGGTCAACAATGCATTGCCAACTTTGAAGAACGCTGGACCAACATGCCTCTGTTGGATTCTCCAGCTTCCAGCCCTAAACCAAATGACGTCTGTTTCAAAGGTTTCAGTTATGTGAAGCCGGCTACTCATTTCCTTCAAAGGAATGAGTAAGAACCTACGCAAATTTGCCTAAATGTTGTGAGTGATCTTAACCAGATTAGGCATCTTATTATGGGTTGATTGGGATCTCATTCATGAAACAGTGAATCTTCATATGTGAAATATTGGCATTGGAAGCTATAGATCTTGGATACTCGCATTTATGTATATAGTCTGATTATGGCAATGATCAAATGATTATTGCATATTTATACTGCAACTGCCATTTACTTTGCTGCTTTCATGGCAAGACCCAGTCTGCTAACTGCGGTCGTGGCCTTTGTGAACATCTTTTTAGCTTGGTTCCATTATCAAAGTTGATCCAATTTTCTTAAAATGCACCAATCGAAACCAAAAATGAATGGTCCGAAAAAGAAAATGCCTTTTTCCCTCTAGTCAACTCTCTCCGGTCAAGCCACCACTCTTTGGTGTAACTCGTTGTAAGATCCAGTCGATGTTAGCCGCGAATCACCGAAGTGATCCGACGATCGAAGTTGGCTTCTAACTAAGCATTACAATCCCTAATTTGACTGGACTAGATGATCTGCTGAATAATGTCATCGTTATCTTAATTGACAAATTGAGCGCATAAACCAGAGGGCATAAACCAGAAGGTGAGAAGAGGGCACTTCTATCTTTCCTCTCTAATTAGTGTTTATAGAGTGAGTCATTAATATATCAAATTTCTTGTTGGTTTACTTCCTGAATCCTCCTGGTTAATCAGTTGCTAGGGTTTGATTTGTCACTTCTGTGAAAAATGATGCTTAGCTCTTAGCTGGTTGGGGTAGTCTTTTAAATTTTCACTTAGTTCTATTTAGATTACTTTTAACACAAGTGGGTTATTTGAATGTTAGTGTTCTGATATAGAAGTTTATCCGACGAGGTATGTTATCTCCAGTTGTCATATTCGGGGTATTAGTGTTTTATGCTTCCAATTCATGAAAACATATACTAGGTTTTGCTGATGCAGAATAGTAAGTAAATCGAAAATGAAAACCTACCACTTTAAATATATTGAATAAATGACGAAGTCATATTAACGTGTTACTCTTGCTTCTTAGTGCTGGCTGAACACAGCATGCCGATAATGTTGTATGAGTATTTTTGTTGCAAACTATTGTTCTTTGTCACCCATGCCCTTTTTGTTACTTAGAGCCTCGTTGTTGTATGAGTTCTCTATCCCACGGCTTAAGTCGAACGATCTGTCCTCTGTGTAATATTGATATTCCTTTTTTATGTCTACCCTGATACTCAAATATCGAATTAGACACTTTATACCAGTGTTTAAGACTGATACCTTGTCAGTGTCCATGTTAGATAACCCTAAAAGAGATGTTCGGCCCTGATGACCACAGTTTATAGCACGGTAGAAACTCATGTCTTGGCGAATTTTTGTCTGAATCATTTGACAAAGACTAGCATTTTGTTATTGTTGGGGGTATTGGACTCGTAAGGGACTGTTTGCGGGGCTTGACTCTTGACTACTTGTGAAGGTACTGAGTATCATTAGATACTAGTTACTTTGTTATTGATGATGAAACTGAATATTAACTGCTGCCATCAGGACGATTTTGTATGTAATCAATATTAAAGTTTCAACCAACGGTTATTAAATCATAGAACTTAGTGAAGTACTGAAGTCTACTTCTTAAATGCAAACGTAAAGTATTTAATTAGTTCATCAAAAACCTATCAACGCACTTGTAGATATTAAAGACATTTCTTTGTCTGAAAACGTCCATTTTAGCAAGACACTTGGGGATGAATTAGATTACTTGGGCGGAGATACCGAGTCACATTTTTAGAAGGTTGTGACATCGGAAGGTTATAAATAGGCCTCTAATTGGGGTTTCATTTGTGTAAGGGAAAAGAAATTAGAGTTATTGTT
Source organism: Eschscholzia californica (assembly GCF_041429995.1). NCBI lineage: Eukaryota > Viridiplantae > Streptophyta > Magnoliopsida > Ranunculales > Papaveraceae > Eschscholzia > Eschscholzia californica. The sequence goes on along the minus strand of NW_028238420.1, from coordinate 35,543,439 downwards.
TTGCTAGTCTTCTTTCCCATTCTTCTTTCAACCATGTCGAACAAAATCACTTTGGTGAGTTCCGATGGTCTAACTTTTCATGTTGAGGAGGCTGTCGCCCTGCAGTCTCGGACCCTAAAGCATACAATAGAAGTTAGTATTGTCGACAGTGGGATCCCTTTGCCCAACGTGACAAGCAGGATCTTAACTAAGGTCATAGAATACTGCAAGAAGCATGCTGAGAGTCCTAACCGCGATGTTGACGAGTTGAAGGCATGGGATTCTGAGTTTGTTAAGGTCGATCAGATGACGCTGTTCGATCTGATTAACGTGAGGGTTTCTTATCTTCTTTGTTTGTTCTAGATCTTTTGATGGTTTGCCTATTAGAAGCTTAATTTTGATTGCTAGTTTTCTATCATATATGGTTTCTTTTGGTTTGAGTATCTTTCATATTGTGATTGTAACGGGAGTATTAAGGTTTTCTATATTTGCTTCTGCAAAAACCTTTTCATGTTTATCGATTTTGTTTCTGTTACTTCTTTTAGCAGATTCATCTTCTATGAAATCAAGACTGTTTTATTTGCAAATTTGAACTCTTAATTGCTTCTGAGAGCGTAGCATCTTCCTCGGGTTGTCAGCATTTGACTAACTCTAGTTTTCATACACATCAATCTAGGCACAACTTGCATTTGATGTACTGGTTCATTCAGGATATTGCAGATTCAGATTATTTGTTTGCTGATGTGTTTAGAGAACTAGTTGGTTCATGATAATTAGAGTTTAATTTGTATTTATTTACTTGCAACTCTTGTTGATTGCTACGTTTTACAAGAATATCTTTGCCCGTGATTTTCTTATAAAAGTAATGTTAGATAAGGGATCATCGATTTTCTTATAAAAGTAATGTTAGATAAGGGATCATCGAGAGGAACATGGAAAGGGACTTTCATTGTATGTTACTTCGATAAATATTAAATTTTGATGATATGAGTTCCTTTTTTGTGGATGGGCAAGGGGAATTTGAGGCTCATATACTTATGCTTGATGAAATCTGGGATAGACATGCCAAGTGAGCTTGGGTTTACAAAGATCTTCCCTTTGGATTATCTGTAAGGTAGGGGGTGGGGGATTGAACGCCTCACCTCCTAGGCTCCTAAAAGGGAAAACCTTTGAGTCTAGCAACTCAGCATCGGTTCTTAATTAGAATGGAGATCGGAGGGGGTAGGGATAAAATTTTGACCCGAAAGGGGGAGGCCTAGTACCAATGAGGTAGTGAACTTCAGTTAATAGTTTGTGTCCCCTACCACTTTGGTATCCATATGTTGGTAATGTTATGGTTTGCTATTAGTCTCTCAATTGGTCGTCTTTTGATATCTCAATTGCTTCTGATTTGCCTTATGATTACATGATGTTACGTTCTGTAGAATTCCATAAACATCTGCGCGAATAGATTAAGTCGGTGGCTGCTTTTTTTTCTAACATCATTTACTTTCCCGACTTATACTCTTTTACTTTCCCGACTTCTTTACTTCTATATCATTTTCTTACGTGGTATTTTCTAACATCTCTTACTGCTGCAATTTCGGTTTCAGGCTGCGCATTACATGGACATCAAGGGCTTACATGACTTGTTATGTCAAACTGCAGCTGACATGTTAAGAGGGAAAACAGCAGCTCAGATTCGTTCAATAATCTGCATCGAAAATGACTTCACTCCCGAAGAAGAAGAAGAAATTGAGAGAGAGAGAGCCAGTGGGTTTTCCAGTGATTAAAAGTGTTAGTGTACTTTGTTGTTGCTCTATAAATGAAGTTTGTTGGGATATTTTGATTTTTCTTCTGTTTTTATTGTTCTGTGTATTGTGGGCTAAAGACTTTTTTGCTATCAACTGTTTCTATTGTTGAAGACCCACTAGGGTTGATAGAGTGATTGGCAAGTTGTTGGAGCTGATGGCTTAATAAAGGAGCTTTATTTTTCTGAAAAACTCCATATTAGCCGAGCTCAAATTGGTCGTGGAATAACATGGACCGGTTCAAGTTGACTTGATCCCGGCCCAAAATGTTGTATGTTTTTTTTTGCCATGTACGGCTCAGAATCGTCAAATGGATTTTTCTGCAAAATAGTATCCATCTGGTGTGTAGGCATGACCCTCATAGTCGGCAAAAATCATTCGGATTTTGGTCTCTCATAATTGAAAAATGTCTCACCCAATGTGAGTTTGACATATAGATACTGTATTCTACAATGTTGTTTTCTTAACGAAATGGCATGAGACTGTTTCCACGGTAATTCCGTACTTCACAGGTTAGATAATTCTAATAAAATTCGGTTCGATGTCCACCTAGTTCAACTCTTGAAATTGGTGGGCAAGGGTCGAATTTTGTTAGGAAAGTCAGCTCATGGTTTGGAATTAGAATCAGTAGACTCAGAGCCAAAATTTATAACAAATTCGGTCTAGGAACACTAATCTGAATAGTATTCAGTTGTGACAGTAAGGTTCACCTACAAATTTATAGTTGGCGCCTATAACATCTGACATTTTTAGGATCACAATCAAGTCGGATTAGGATCGGACCTAACAAATGGGTCAGGCTTTAACTTCTGGAAACATTTAAGGGGGGGTAGTGGATGGGGATTTCGGGAGACATTTATGGACAAAATGTCTCGAAGACATTTATCTATAGACAAAATGTCTTTACAGACATTTCAAGCTGTCTCGTTGACATTTCAAGACATTTGTCCATAGACGAAATGTCCTGGGGACATTTCAAGATATTGATTTTATAGAAAAAATTTGTAGTGAATATGTTATATTATTATTATTATTATTATTATTAGAATTATTAGAATTAATATATTCTTACTAATATTTTAAAAAATTTAATTTTGGAGTTTTTTGGCTCCCTACACTCATACGTATATATTGACAACATACAAACACAAACATTGTTCAAACAAAACAACCATAGTTCATACACATTGTTCAAACAACATACACACTGATCTCAAGATAGTATTATGATAAGATAGTTCAGATAAAATAAACATACATTGTTCAACAAAATAAATATAGTTCATACACGTTAGAGCTAGTTTTGTCGTTCAACATCTGCCCACATTTGATTGCACAAACTATCTCGTCATTCATTAGCGTCTTCACATTGTCGTTGTTGAGATTGATAAACCAAACCAGTATCAATTTCATCATTGTAAACTGGTAAGGGTACTGAATATGGTTGATCTTCAACTTCCGGAGGAAATTCATCAGTTCGAAATTCTTTGCGAAGAAAATTGTGTAATCCTGCACATGCTAATACTATCTCTGCTTGAGTCTTGAATGGAAATGGAGGTGCGCACTTAAATATTGCAAATCGAGATTTAAACACACCAAATATCCTCTCGACTACGTTTCTTAAAGAAGAATGTCGAAGGTTGAATAACTCAACGGCTTTTTCTAGATCACAACCTTCACCAGAAAAATCTTGAAGATGATAACGAACACCACAATATGGGGCTAAGAATCGTCGTCGATTTGAAAATCCACAATCTACTAGATAATATTTACCTAACAAAATAAAATCTTAGACGCACATAGTTGCTATAGATAGATGTGGTAAACATAAAAGTAATGGTTACCTTGTGGAACTTTTAATCCATTTCTTCTTGTAAGAGCATCATTTAGCACTTTTGAATCATGAGCAGATCTTTCCTATCCGCTAAATACATATATAAACTCCAAATCAAAGTTACAAACTGCTAATACATTCTGCGAAGTAATTCCATGGCGGTTACGATAAACACATTTCTCACGTTCTAGTACCATAGCTGGTATATGTGTTCCATCCATGGCTCCGATACAGTCCTAAGTAAAAGATTAATAATTAATAATTTTGTCTATGCAGATTCACAACTCCTACAAGCAAGTAAAATAAAATTTTCATACCTTAAAATATGGGTAATATCTCGTACTATCCTTTATTTTGGCAGAAGTTGTTGTTGCGGGTTTGGCCATCATCTGTGGTGCAATAGTGTTCAAGGCTGTTAATATTCGATGAAAATTATTACTAACTGACCAGCAGGATCGACCGAATGTCTCAAGTATCGTACAATATCGTGAATTTTGACCAACAATAAGTAGGAATGTTGCAAGCATTTCTTCCACACAAATATATCTTGTATCTTGTAGTGGTGTTTTTTTCTCTAATGATGCTGCATAATCTTCGAAATGCATCATGACACATCCTATACATCTGTCGAAAGTTCTCTTGGTCCTCATTTAATACTCTTTGTATAAACTCATGTCCTAATCTAGTAATAGGACGCCGAGATAAAAGATATTCAATTTGCTGATGATGTGTGACATCTATTACTTTGGCCGCGGCACACAGTACAGAATAAGCTCCAGCCAATACAATATCAACACTTTCATAAAATTCTTCTTCTTCTCTCGCTTCATCATCACTATCATTATCACTATCGTCACTGTTGTCATCATTGTTCTCTTCATGTTCTTCACCAGGTCTGGCAATATCACTTTCATTAGTTGCATCCATTTCGTAGTGAATTATACCTGTACAAATAGACATATATACATTGCATTAGTATTTTGCAATTGCTTCCTGTAAAATGTAAATAATTATATCAAACGATATAAGAAACTTGAGTATAAATGTTCACAAAAGTGGTAAAGATTCACATAAGTTAGCAGAAATATAATATAGAGTGATAATGCATTAACAAAGCTTTGATTTACATATATAACAAAAAGATGTTCAATCCTTTTAACAACTTACAAATATACACATATAAGTTACTTCAAAAAAATGATCATGTAAGTGTTGTTTACCAAAAGATTCATCACATGAGTTGTATATAATAAGTTAACAACTTTCAACATCATTCCAAAAAATGTCACCATGACAAAAAACCAAAGCATTTAAAAGAACACTTTCTACAAGTGGAGCTTTCCATAAACCCAACTCTTTCTTTCCTCGGGTGTCAAAAGTTTGAACATCTCTTGTTTCCTCTTAGTGTCAAGCAACTCTACTAACTTAAACTTATCGTCCGTAGATAAGTCGGAAATTTCCATCATAACTTCCAAAAAAGTAGTTTTGTTCTCTTTTTCTTTCCTAACTCTTTCAGCCCTTTCTTCCATGAGACCACGTATTGCCTCAAGATTAGTTGCAACCGATACCACTCCACTTGATAAATTTTCCATAACATTTTTTTCTATAAGACTACTTTCTTCAACATCTTTCCTTGCCCTTTTTCGAGTCCGTGTAGTAGGAGTGTTTGAAATTGGAGGCTCACATGGAATATCAGAAGTTGTTGGCAATGGTACGTGCGGAGATTTATGCTCTTTTTGGAATGAAGAATCATTATCATATATAAAAAAGTTTCCCTCATCATCAAATTCACAATCACCCGGTGTTGAACCTCCATGCGTACTTTGGCTATCTTGATAGGTTATTGCATCGTTTTCTTCAAAGTGCAAACCAATTGATCCTTTTCCACTAGCATTTTTATTTCCAACCACGATGCATATATCTTCATAGTCACCACATGCCTCTTTCATCCATCTATGGTTTGGATGTGACTAGAATAACCAAAAATATTTTATTAGTGTGGATACCGAACATAAAGAATGAGAATATTTAAATAAATAGACATATGTAAACCTTCAAATAGTTATTTCATATTTCTTCATCGGTTGTGAACTTCTTACTTGTTGAGTCATATCCAAAGCCGGAGCTAAATTTCAATAGCTCTTGGTAATCTTTATATCTCCTCTGAAAATATTTAAAACGACTTCGATATTCCACATACGATATGGTGCAATCAATGCTCATAATAATTCCTATCAACACCTCCAACAGTATTTATACACAATTAGCTAGCTAGCATGCCCAGGGTTAATGGTCCCCTCAATATGGGTAGTTTCATCCCTTCTACCAGTTGTTGGTGGAGTAGCATTGGCATCACTCAGTGAAGTCTTATTTAGTTGGTAAGCCTTTTTTTTCTTACTTCTATTCTTATGGCTGAAGATCAATGGTTATAATAAGTTTTGTGTTTGGGGAGTTCTTTATGCAGTAGCTTAATTTATAATCCCTCCAAAATTGTATCTACTCAAAATTCATGATATGGTGAGCTCAAACATTGAAACGTGCACTATTATCATCATCTTATCATTGTGTATGTTATCTAACTTGGCTAATCAATCCCGTAATGTCTTCAACACAAAACGTCTTTCCCAACTTAAAATTGTTCTTATATTTTCATCTCTTTAAACAAGAAACTTTGATAATTGGTTTCTTTAAACAGGAAACTTTGGACAATATCACTTTTTTCTCAATAATATCACTATGTTCTCAATAATAACAATCATATCATCAAACAAATAGATCACAACATTGATTAAAATGTTAAAGTAATTACCTGTAAATTTTTGAACTAGAAAAAGTATGATGATGATGGTGAAGAACTCAACCCCTTGTTGCCCTAAAAACAAAGAAGAATGAGGGTAATGAAGAAGAAAAAGAACAAGAAGAAGACTGCTTTTGTGAGAAGGAGAAGAAGAAGATTTGAAAAGTTATAGATCACTTACCCTAGATCGATTTCTCTGGAACTCTGTTTGAAGGAAGGCTTGCCCACTCTTGCCCTGGATTAGTTCTTCACTGGAAATGTCTCCACCCAAATGTTTCTCCTTTTTGGGGGACTTGTGTGGACCAAAATTAACCAAATTCCTTCGCAAACATATCTCAAATGTCCCTAGGACAAAATGTCCATAAATGTCTCCGAAAATGGTGTCTTCAACCAATAACTCGGACATTTCGGGACATTTTAAATGTCCCGAACGAATAACACGGACATTTGGGGACATTTTAAATGTCCCCAACCAATAACACGGACATTTGAGGACATTTTAAATGTCTCCAACCAATAACACAGACATTGGGGGACATTGCCATGTCCCCCAATGTCACCATCCACTACCCCCCCCCCCCCCCCCCCCCGCCCCCCTTACTCTGGTATTACGCACAGAAAAGTGCAACTATTTGCACCGACTTCTTCTTACCTCAAACATTCAACGATGGGTTTCTCCTTTCGAAGTTACTCGCTCTCTCTAACCCCTCTCTCCAGCCCTCTATCTCGCACTCGTTCTATCTCCATGTGTTCTTTACTCTATTTGGGTTCCTCCCCAGATCCAGACGAAGGTCTGGTAAACCAGACCATCGGTGAAGGGGTTCCTCCCCTACCAATAACCCGTCTGGACTCCTAACATGCAAACATTAATGGCATCATTACTTTCCCGAAGAATAAGAAATTCATCTTCAGTGACAATCACTCGTTCTTCACTATCTTCTTGCTTCTTTCCTTGCTTGTTGTCCTTTTTCACAACCAACAATTCATCTTCATGTGCTCTTTCTTATGAAGATAATGACACTCTATATTCACACATTTGTAAGATTTGCTCCTACTACTATCTATAAGAACTCCTCTCCCTCGACTCAGTAACCAGTACATCTGAATGCAAGGAAATAAGATTTTTCTGCTTCTTTGTTTCGTCATTCAACAAACTGTTCTTCACTAAGTCCATCGACATAACACCTTCCAACGCAGAGTTAAAAAAAGACATCCTGAACACCTCCCAAGAGTCTGGTAATGTACCAAGAAGCCATAAACCATGAATCTTCTCATCCAAATTGATTACCATGTTAGATAGTTTATTGAAGAACCCCTTAAACACATTCACGTGCTCTGTCATCGAAGTTCCCTCATAATATCTCAACTCGAGCAATTTCTTCATCATATCCATCTTATTGTTTCATTTCTTCTGAGCAAATAACTGCTCCAACTTCAACCACAAAGAACGACCCTTAGTCTGGTTCTCAATATGATGCAACACATTATCATCCACCCATTGCCTCATCAAACAACTGTTGGCGATGTAGCAATGTCCATTGATCATCAGTTTTACCATCAAACTTCTTCTCTTGAAAAACTAGAACATGAAATTCCTTCACAAAGAGCAAGTCTTCCATCTTTCCTTTCCATAGATGGTAATTGCACCATTCAAACTTGCCATTTTGTCCATATTTTCTGTCGCTAACACAAACAAAACCAATAACCAAAGTTATCGAAATCCAAAGCTCTCAAACCTCAAGCTCGGTACCACTTGTTGGAGGTAACAAGACAAAATGCCGCAACGGAATAAAGTTTCCCCACTCGTGTTAGCCTATGAGAAAAATATATAGAACAATGGCAACAATAATCTGAAGAACGGAAAGTAAATAAGACAACAAATTTAACGTGGAAACCCCTATTCAATATGAGAAGTAAAAACCACAAGATCGTGGTCCACTCAAAATCCACTATTTCAAGTAATTGAGTTACAAACTATGTCTTCTCTGTTCTTATAGAAGAAATCAAGAGACTCAGACTCTAAAGAATCAATCTCAAACACAAAGAGAAAAACTGCACAGGAAGAGTAATGCAGCTCAAAAATATGCAGTCCAAAACAACCCTAAATACACTAAGATTCCAGTCACCAAATACCAATCCCGCCCTCCAAAACCTAGATAAACAAGTAAGGAATACCTCCGCAAAATTTCAGCTCAACCGGAGAAGCATTCACCGTCGGATTTTCCAAACCTCGAAGACAGTACGTGCTAAAAAAGGAGGAAACTTTGAAGAGTCTGCCCTCAATGTGATTTTTAACGGGGAAATTTTTATTCTAGGTTATCTTGTTATTGGAATGAACCCACTAAACACTAATGTTCACCGATAGAAATCAGCAAATTGCCCAGACAAGTTAGTCTATGTGTTAGATATTAATTGTAAATAAGTAGTGACTTCAGCATAGAAAAAGTACAAACAGAACATTGTATCATGAGATCCAACCACCAAACCAGAATGATTGATTTATAGAAGCTTATCTAATAGTTCGAGGGACTTGGGCTAATTTGTATAAACTCAGGAACAAAATTTCAAACATATCTCCTTGAAACTAAGGTGTTGTTTGTTTTTTTATGTATGTCTGAATCTGAATTAGCTGAATCTGAATTAGCTGAACTGAATTGGCTGAATCTGAATTTGCTGAATTTTTTATAAGTTAAGATGTTTGTTTTCTAAATCTGAATAACTAAGTCTGAAATAAACTTTTGACAGTTATACCCTTGCCCTTATTAACCCAAAAAAAACCCTAACTTCTAAACTTCTCAATCTCATTCTCTTCCCTGCTTTCTCTCTCTCTTTTTCCTCAACTACAGCCCGCCTCTCTCCTTCTCTCTTTATGCAGCCGACAATGAGAAAGTTTCACCCTCGCCAGATCCGGCGAGGGTTTCGAGCCGAAATCAATCCAGAAATTTAACGCCGATTAGGAAGATATGAAGGAGATTCAGAACTTTTAACTTGGGAGGATTAATGTCTATTAGATATTGAACATGGTGCTATGGAGAACATGAATCTAGGGTTTCGTTATATTAGAAGCAAAGGAGTAGGAGATCAGACCTTTTAATCAATTGTTTGTTCTTTGAAGAGGATCTATTGGTGTTGTGGGTGTTATGAAATTTATGGTGTTGTAGAGAGAGAAATATGTATTTTTAAGCTTTACTTGATGAGAAATTGGTTCAGGTTCAGGTGGTCTTCCTCCATTACCTTCAAGCCAAGCATGTTTTGATTTTTCATGGGACGAGGGTTTAATTGTTTACATTGATTAACATAATTTAAATTAATAAAGTTGGAAGATGTGATCATCATCTCCTTGCTTCAAACTTCACCATTCAATTTGTTTTCCCTTTGCTGATGGATTTTATTTTATTTCGTGGTGGTTGTGGTGGTGGTCGGAGGTGTAGTGGTAGTGGTCGACAGTGTGTGGTGGTCGGCGGTCAGTGGTCTAGTGGTGGTGGTCGATGAAGTGAAGATGAGAATTTTTTGAGTTGAAGTGAAGATGGAGATTGAAAGTATTTCATTGATTTCATGAGGGTATTTTTGTCATTTGTCTTATTTTCAGATGGTGATTTCCCTTTCAGACTTGTTTTGAAGTCTGAAATACATGGGTCATTTTTTAGTCAATTCAGATCTTGACCCAATTCAATCAGATTTTCAGATTTTGTTAAATTCAAAAACAAACATCTGAAATCTGAAAAAATAAAAAAACAAACAGCACCTAAGATTGTTTTTTATACTAAGCTGGTCATTCCCTCTCGGGACCTTTGCGATAAAAGAGAATGCTTACGCTTCCATATCCTACATGGTTCCAGAAGCTTTTGAGCAACCATTTTAGGTTGGCAGACTAATCCGGGGTAGCTACCGATGGGTCTTAGCTATGCTTGGAAAAGATGATCAGTGCATAACGCTAGTGTAAAGTGAAATTAAAGGTCAATTATAAAACAAAATGTCAGAAATCTCATGTATGCATTTGATTGCTTATATCCTTCTCCAAAGAAAAATTTAGAGAAACTCTTATATCCAAAATACATGAATGATCCGAAACTCAAAATAAGGTAGTGATGAGTTCTTAGTTGAGGCTAAAGTTTAACAAAATTAGGAGGCCGAGATAGATTTCAGATATAAGAGATGAAACCGGAAATTAGGTCCCTCCAGCTTTTCGACGCCCAACACGAGCCACAAAACCAGCCTTGATAGGAGCAACTGACCTCCCCGAACCACACTGCAAAAGTCAAATATAAATGCCAAGATAAACATAAATACAATCATTTGATGTTCAATATATTCAATGAACAGAGAAAAAACAAGAACAGAAGTTTCTTCTGATGAATCTAAAAGTTAGATCATGAATAATATACTAAAATCAGAAAATGTGGTGAAAGTCGGCTCGTGGTAAATCCATTAACCAGAAGGATATGCTCAAGCTCCAAGTTTGAGGTCAATCTGATACATAAGGGTCACTCCGGCTTTTCTGAAGAACAGCTTACTTTTACGGTTACTTTTCAAAACAAAACAACATGAACTGAAAACTAGTTAGTATACGAGAATTTACTTGCTCGCATCGGAGAAAGAAGAGTCTGTTCTCCTTTGATAGGATTGTGTCTGGACTCTTGCAACCATTGCATATGACATATTCATCTGTTGACACATAAGCTCGGGCAATTAGGATGGATAAAATGAAAATACCAAACTAAAATGCTGAGATAATGGTCCAAGAAAAGGAACATACTGACGTATCTTCGCAGAATCCCTTCAAAATTTTTGGGAGCAAATCTTCCTTTAACAACCAATCTCTGTTGTCCATCCAAGGATCCACTTGTTCCCATTTCAGCAAGTAAGAAAGTCATGACATGCTCTGGCTGCCTATGCATCCTGAATGTTGCAAGTGTCCAAATTCAGGTATCAGAGAAACACAATAGCTTTAATAAAAAAAAAAAAACACAATAGCTTGTAGATAAAATAATATGAGAAAACAGCAGTAAACTTGTAGAGAAAGAAGCAAACATGGAGCTCCTAATGATAATTAGGGCACTCGAGATATGAGCTTACGTTTTGCAGAGATCCATAAAATTCACGAAAACGGTTTTTTTAGTGCCTTCACGAAGTACTTGAGGTGGTCTCATCACTGTCCTACGTCTATCTCCAGCAAGCTCTGGATTATTTTCCCGCAGAATGTGGAAAACACGACCAAGAAGCTGTAAATCAAGCGAACAAACATTAAGGTACTAGACAACATATAATATATACTTGAACAACTAACAAACAACGATGCACATGACAAAAAACAAAGGCAAATAACTGTTTTTGTTAAACGCCTTTAGAAGTTGTTCTCCTACCATGTGCTCTGATTGTTGTCTATAACTCAGTTATGTGCACAATCACGCTTTTGATTCAAAAGTTTTGAACCCTAGTTGTTTACAAAAATATTCGCCAATCTAGTCAAGGCATGAGCCAGAAAGGCAACTTACCTGATTACAAAGATTAAAATTTAGTACTGTCTCATGGCTAAACCGAATAAGAAAATTATCCAGTGTGGGTAAAAAGATGCATTTGAAAATCTAGACAGTGAATTTCATACTTTCAGAGTAGTGGGTGGTTTCTCGCACAAAATAAATAGTTTTTCTGGTCCAAATATCCAATATGACCAGCATGATGCCGCAGTGCTTATTTCCAAAATTTGTTAGTTAAGACAATTATTTAAAATTACTAAAAAGTTTAATGTATTTAAGCATTCTCCAATCCATTAGAAGCTTTAAAAATTCATATCAAAGGAAACATAGAGGAGAAATGGAAGCACCTCTTCGTATTGATAATCTCGATCACTTCCCTCCCAAGGATACCGTGCTTGAAGGATAATCCCTTCTCCCTCTTCATCTTCCCCGATGTTATCTAAAAGATACAAAATAATACTCTCAATTTCCATAATAATTAGTATCTAAGACAAAAAACATTGCAGAGGAAGAAAAATGAAATTAGAGACAAAATTCATAGAATTATATACCATCGAGATCTTCAACTGCTTCCCCATTCTCATCATTCAAAAAGTCTGTCTCAACCTGCAGGGAACACACAAAATAAGAAATCCATTCCCAGCCCAAAATGTATGAAATCATGTTTTAGATAAATCTGCGGACCAGAAACTAGGTCCAAGACTAGGCTGACTGATAAAATCTCGTCTTTGAATATAATGCAAGTATAACAAACATAACACATGGTCATGAAATGCAGATTCATCCAACTTACTGGCTTCTTCTTTTTCTTTTTCTCGGGCAAAGTGTTTTCAACTCCATCAGATACTGCAATCCAAATAAACAAATTTCAGTAAAGCAATATCAGATAGAGAGGGAGAAATTTAGATTGATAAGACTGACATACCTGACAAGCTTTCTGTTTTAACAGTTAGTTTGTCCACAGGATCATCTGCAGGATCTACGACCGTAACCTTCTTCTTTTTCTTCTTTTTAGTTGGATCGAATGGCGCGAGCTGCATCATTACATTCATGAAATGTATTAGGTAAAGGTGCAACATATTATGTTATACAATGCTAACAACGAGAAGATCCGTTTAGCAACCGTATCTGTTATTTCCTTTGTACTAATCGACTGCATTGGTATGATTTTAATCATCAAATGACGCTACTCATATTTTATGCACTTAAAACTAATCCAACATTAAGACATGTCTTACAGAAGGATGAGGTAAAACACTCCGGAGATAAAAATTTATCTACCCTTTCCTTCTTTCAACAGTTATAATGTTCCAGATTATTTTCAATACCTAATACAATAACAGGTTTATACACATATATCAGGGTTCGAGAAACTTAGAAGCTGTATCATAAATATCTTGCATTATGGTCAATATTCTTTTCCTACCAACCTCAGAGTAGAAAAGAAAACCATACATCTTTCAAGCACCCAAAAACCCTAAATAACACTTGGTACTAAGAGAAGAGAGGAAACTCACATCGGGCACTTCGTCCTTCAAGTCAACAATTGGAGTTTCTTCAGCCATGGCTGTTTCAGAAGTAGATTTCAGTGAGGAAGATAAATTATCAAGAAACACTAGAAGAGAAAACTATATACAGCTGCAATATCGATTACTTCATAAATATTGCATACACAAGAAAGCGACTAGAAATCTAATACAGTATTACAGGAACAATTAGGATTTACAAAATGAAATGAAACTCGTTTTTCCCACATCACCAAACACAGGATGATAGATTTTCGTATCAATAATCGAAAAGTAAACAGGATTAACAGAAGAAAAGATTACAGCGCTAGATAAAAATTAAAATAAGAAGTCTAAGAAACAAGATACCTACAAAATTCAATTCAGAAACCCTAGAACAGATTTTTGATAGTTTAGAAAACGTGGGTTATAGAAAACCCTAGAAGATCAAGGTGATTAAAGAGAGAGAGAGAGATATATACCTTTGGGATGATTCAAACAAGATCGAAATTTTATTTTCTTTCACGCTAAGTCTTCGCCTTCTCTTTGCTTGTATGTATGTCCTCGAGCTGCTGATTATATCTTCACTGCAGTTTATGTCTCTATACAGAGATGTCTCCACTCTCCATTTTTTTTTGTTAAGGACTAGGGGGGTACACAGAGCCGAGCTCTTAACGAGCTACTAGAGCACGGCTCGACTATTGCTCGCGCGCGACTCGAATATTAACGAGCACGAGCTTAACACGAGCTTGATCATTCTTTAGTGTATCACGAGCTATTCGTGAACAACTCGTTTAACATACTCTTATAATATTGTATTACATAATTACGTATTAGTATTGAAATTTGTACATGAAATATCAACCGTTAAAAAATTGTCGGGAAATATGAATCATTAATCATTATTATTGTATTTGACAAATGATCATTGAAGTATTTTGATAATTTATAAAAAATTTCATTTGAAGTATTTTGATAAACGAGTTTAAAAGAATGCGAGCTCGAGCTCTTTCAAACTTATACGAACCGAGCTTGAACAAGTGGACAATTACTCGAACGAGCTCGAGCTCGACAGTCAAATATACGAACCGAACTTGAACATCTTACTACTCGGCTCGACTCGAGTACACCCCTATTAAGGACCTCTCCACTCTCCATGGATATTACATTAGAGCAACCCAATAGGGTCTGGGTTGGGCTCCCAAATTTCAAATTTTGAAAGTCCAGAACTAGTCTTTGAGGTCCAATAGCGGGTCGTAGGACTGGGGGAGAGGCTAAAGGCGCCCGCGCCTTTAGACCTTCTCAGGACTGGGATACCATCCCTTCGGGTTCCAGCCCCTTCCAACGGCTAGTTACATTATTTGAAGTATTTTTGTCAAAATAATAAGTTTAGTTCTTGTCGAAAACTATTTTAAAGTTTTTCTAATCTATCTTTTTAAAATTCTGTTACTAAAAAATTTGGTAAAATTTCCTCCTTTTGGATTTCTGGTGTTTTCTTACCTTATTGCCCTTAGACAACTTATGATTACTTTTGGATCATCACGGGTCCCTTTACTCCTTAGTCGAAAAAAGAGAAACTAAGGAGTAGAAAAATTTATAGTCTTACTTTTATTTCTACAGATAATTTATGTAGAAATTAAGATAATGCATGATTAACTGAAGTAAATAAATCATTGAGATTAAGGATATATTTGGACTAGAGCCGATCTTTCTAGGGCTTGATTGCCTTTGATTCTTGAATAATATGTTTTGTTTTTCCCTTTTGATCTTCTATGGTTGTTCGATCTTCTAATCACGTTTTTCTTCATTACCTTTTGCTTAACGGTCATGAAACCTTTAATTACGTGTCGAACACGCGTTCTTTTTCAATGGTTTTAAGTCTTAGTCGTATATTATCACATTAATTTAATGGTTGACTAAGTCAGAGACTTGCTCCGATTTCCTTACAGGCATTGCTTACTTCGTCAGTTTTCAAGGCATTTTTAATTTATGTTTATGTTCGTTTTGTGTTTCTTTCTTTTCAGCATATGTTTATAGATAGCCTGTTTAATGCTTTGACTCTCTTCATCGACAACTTTTTCTAAGTCGTTCATCTTTTTTTTTATGTATTTCTTCAAACACTCTGATTTTTTCAAAATGAGAACTTTACTCGGATTTGACATTGGAGTCGTTATTTATTTATTGTTCCATTCAAGGAAGGTGTGCTAAACGAAAGTGTCATGAGTGTGCTAAATGAAATGTCATTCAAGGAAGCAGTCCTAACCTTGGAACCGGTTCTACTTCGTGGGACGGAGGATTTAGGTGGTCTCGTAATTTCTTCAGTTGTTAAATCTTTTCCTAAGATCATCGATTACTAAGAGGAACTCCTAGGTCCGCTTCTTGTTTTTCTTCTCTGATTTCAACATTGGAAGTTGGATGACACAGGGGTTGCTTTTGCGAACTTCACACAATTACATCTCTTCTCCTTTCACGTGTTGGTGAGGAATGGAGATGATTGGGCTTATAAAATAGGAAGTTGTTTCATTGTCTTCAAGGTGGAATTTTGTATTTGATTGCTGCTAGTAGTTTGGATCTGGAATGCAGATTTTGACCACGGATTTTCCTTTAGTCCTCACTATGTGATTTCCCCGCAGTTTTGCAATTTCTTCTGTAATACTCAGGCTTGAATGTAAAGTTTGTTGTCTTTTACTGTAATTTATTCTGTAATAGATTTCATTAAATAAATTTTGTTGTTTTATCTCGCTGATTGCTCATCAATTATCTTCTTCTGATTTTTTAATTAATTCTTCTCTCGCACCTTTTAATTATTGACGATGCTTTGTTCATATGGGTTTTACTTTGAATTCTTACGCGAAGTCTCTTAACATGCATTAGTCCCTTCATGAACCTTTTTCGGAATGTGGCATCGAGCCACTTCAACTATCGATCTGTTTCTTCAATAAATTCTCTGGGAACAGGAATCAAATTACCTACTTTTTTCGCTTCATCACGATTTTAAACACTGCTATATTAAAAAGGACTGAATTAACATATCCATAAACAAAACCATAAATGCTAAAACAAATACATAAATTGAATAAGTGAAGCACTCCCGTAAACTTAAGGCATCTGTGTGTATGTCACTAGTTGCCTGTAAATGTTTTATTTCTTGAAAAAACCGTGAATAATTAAGTGAAGGCAGTTTAGGAAGTCGTAAAATTCAGTTAAGGACCTTAACAAGTGAAAGACATATTATTAATGTTGATACTTGCCAAAGACAAGTTCCTGCGAAAGTTTAAATTTGGTTAAATCTTGTGTAATAGGATTTATTGCAGTGGTCATAAACAACATCAAATCTATCATATATGCTTTTTCCGAATTCATAATATATCTAAGCGACAAATATTAATGTTGTTTCTCTCAATTATACAAAGGTACAAATTTATAAACGATCAAATTCACTGCTCAAGGAGAAAATAACCCTATGGCGTCTGCCAGAATCAAACTCTAAACCAATTGGCAATAAGTGGAGAGGCCTTGTATATGTTTGGTCATGATACTTCCTTTACCCATGTTGGATTATTCTTACAACCCCGACTATATAAGAAAAAATTAGTTATTTGCATCAACTAAAAGTCATTTCCACTATAATATTATGTTTCTTTCCGTCACAAAACCAAAATTAAATGAAAAATAATATTTTACCCATCTACCACACTCCCAACCATACGGTCTAAGGTGACATGTCCCACCTTCCCACTTATCATTTCAACTTGACGTTTCCCACCTTCCCAGTTATCGTTTCAACTTGTCGTTTGGGTTGGGTATTAATAATAACCGTGTTTGTACTCTGAAGTTGGATGTAGCGATCCTGCCCGTCCGTCAATCTTCAACAAATCGAGCCGTTCATCGATATTTATGGGTAAGATATCCCTAGCTAACTCTCATTTTACTCTTCCCTCGTTTTATATCTGCAACCCAGCTGTGAGACAACTCGAAGAAGAACGAGGGATTATTGTTTATTCCTCACTCACACTAAGATTCCAAGATTGTTAGAGAGGGTGTTAGGGTTTTTTCCTCTCTCTATTCTTCACTTTTATCCATCTCGACCTTTTAAGTCCCTCTCCCTATCTCTCTCTTTGAAATTTAAACTTCATCTATGCAAATCATCATTTGTTGGAGATTTTGATTTGGAAGAGCATTAGGATTTTGATTATTTAAAACTTTATCTCTGAAATTTAAAACTTCAGATCTCTTTGAAATTTGTTATCTTTATATTATTTTCCATTTGAAAAATCATTAGGATTTTGATTAACAGAACTATTATCTTGATATCATTTTTCCTTTAAAAAACATTAGGATTTTGATTCCATGTATGAATAGAGCATTTGCATTAGGATTTTGAGTCCATGTATGATTCTTTGATGACCATAGCATTAAGATTTCTCATTTATTATGTTTGTATCATTTAGTGGTATCTTTTATCTTTAAGTTTTCTAGTTTAGATCATGGATAAGAGAATTTCAAATTTACCTTGTTCCAATGGTGGTGACAACATATGGTAATTAGAGTATTGATGGGTCATGAAAATGTCCCATCTGAGTCGTTTAATTTAGCCAAGTTAGTTCATTTCGAGTCTCTATTATAATAAAATGGTTGGTTTTTATGATTAGGTGTCTTTTGCGGAGTTAGGTGTGAAAAACGGTTAAAAATGAGAAAAAGTTACTTGAAGGGCATTTTGGTCTTTTGGACACAAGGGTATTCTGGGAAATTTGGACAAGGTCAGTGACGAGTGAAAAGTAGAGTCCGAGACGAGCTCGTAGGAGAAAACGGAAGTCAATTCGGAGCCCGGAAGAGTGAGATATGCATAGTCAAAGTTGGAGTCAAACAATGTAGACTGGTGGGACACTTTCGGGCACCATTCTGGCTGGTGGGATAATAGCAGGTGACGTGGCACGTCCTGAATGCACAAACCGGACAGCAGCATGTGGTCCCTCTTTTCACTTTTAAGCCCTCCGAAAATTACTTTTATACCCCTCCTTTTTGTCTCACTTTATGTTCAACCAATAGGAAATCATTTCTTGAGTAGAAAGCAACCCTAACTTCCTATTTTAACCCTCTTTCTCCCATTTTCTCCCAATAAACTCCTAAAACCCTAGCCATCAACCCATCTATAAATAAATCTCTACCTCTTTCATTTCTCTTGGGACTTGAAAACCCTCTCAACCTCTTCTTACCTAATCCCTCTTCTCTATTCCCATACCTTCTCTTTCTCTACTTTTCTTTCTCTAACCCTAAAACCTCCTCTTACATTTCCCCTCTTACCTATTTCTTTCTCCAACCTAATCCATCTTTTCCGTTCTTTTTCTATCTTTTTCTACCACTACTACTACTTCTCTATCACTATTATTCTTCCATTAATAGTCTTCTCCTTCTTCCTTCCATATTCTTCTATCATCTTTATCCCCTTTCATCTTTTCTTTCCAACTTCTTTCTATATCTAATTTCTTCCTTCTCTTTCTTTTTCTTATTTGGGTGGCAATAAAATAACTATTACTTGGATTTCTTGGAGTAAAATTCTTGAGCACAAATGGAGCAAATCTTGGATAAAATGGAGATACATGAGAATATGGATTTTGAACATTCTTGGTGATTTCTTTCCATTAATTTCTTAGTATTTTCATTTATTTTACAATGTCAATGAATGTTACTCTAGATTTCATGTATAGTTAACTTAGCAATCTAAGGTTGTGAATGAAACCCATTTTGGATCTTTATAATACTTGTTCTTGATTAATTAAATCCTTTGATGTGCTTTAATGTCTATTGATTGTTTATCTATATGGATTGGATTTTCTTTCCATTACTCATGCATCATAATTAGATATTTCATACTTTCGTTAAGTTGTTAGATGGAGTATGCTTTTTAGATGATGAATAATAGTTAAGCAATCCGAATCTCTATAAGGTAGACAATTAGAATTAGTAATTATAAAATTGTTTTATCTTGAACATCATCCGGAATCCAAATAGTTCATTATATTGGATCCCGAGTAAATACAAAAGAGATTTAAGTAATTAAGTACTTGTTTTATAAAGTGAAATTATGCGGTGGATTTTATAACCTTAGATATCCTCTCACCTCTCTCTTAGATAGTTTATTTAGATTTATTTGTTTTCTTATTTCTTACAAATCAATCATCAAATTTATGAAGTGGGGTGTGTGTGTGTTTTTTCAAAGTTAGTTATTGACATTTTGATAATTGGGTTAAACTCGCCGTCAATATCCGAAGTGCCTACCTATCCCTTGGGACGATTCACGAATTTACTAAAATACTATAACTTGACTCCGTATACTTGCGGGAATAGACCTATTTTGGGCCTATCAAGTTTTTGGCGCCGCTGCCGGGGATAGGTTTAGTAGTTTGGATATCGTTTGTTTGTTTGTTCATTAGTTTAGTGTTAATTTCTTACTTAGACATTTTTTGTTTTATTTTTTTTTTCTATTTTCTTAAGTTTATTTTTTTTTAGGTACCAATTCAAGGAAATAGCCAGAAGAGACATAGGAGCGAAGGAAAGGAAGGAATCCTGAAGTAAAGCGAAAAGTCGATAGTATCGCATTCTATCTCTTCCTTCTTACTTGTGTGTTATTGTTTAGTTTTATAATTGTTAATTCCCATTTTGTGATTATGTGTTACCATCTTTGAATACTGTTAGATCATGACCCGTTCTTATAACGGTTGACCATTTGATGTTGATGATGATGAGCTTATTTCGAGGATTCCCCGCACTAACCGACCTGATATGACCTTAGGTGAATACCAAAGGATGTGAAGAGATGTTTCGATTAGTGAGGGGAATAGACCATTTGAGCATGACAGATCTCGTATGACCCTAGGAGAATACCGACAGATGTGTAGAGATGGTCGAATTAGTGATGGATATGGTCCGACACTAAATATGTATGAGAGACCTTATAGTCCACATTATTCTGAGACCAATGATTTTAGAGGCAGGTATGATCCTAGTATGTACGGTGGGAGTTATTATCAAGAGTCTTCATTTAATTACACTTGTGAGCCTTATCACGAAGAGACTCTTGAAGATAGATCTCAATTAGAGTCTGTGAGTCATCTGACTGAAATGATGTTACAACATAAAGAGACACAAGATCTATTTCAACAGACGCAGATTCAAATGCAACAAGAGTTACAACAGAGGTTTGAGTCTCTAAATCATCAGTTTGAGTCTCTAAATCATCAAGTACAGATGATTACATCACAGTTATTAGCCGACGAGGAAGGGGTTTTACCACCTCAAACTCAAGAGGGTACTAGGTCCGATGGCGAGGGTAATACGTCATACCCTAGTACTAAGTTAAATGTCGACGAATCAACTGAGAGGACCCAAGAACTTGAACAAACTGATAACCTTGTTGTCTCGTTTCCTTACCATGTGTCGTCTCATCATGATAGTACTACATTAGACTTTGAGATTCAGGATGGTGGCTCTATGAACAAGTTTGGGGATGACACTATTTTGAACTTTTCGATTTTCGACAATTGTAGGGAGTCAGTCTTAGATGCCAGACATGATGTTATAGCTGACTATGAGGCTTTAGATGCCTTTGAGGACATCGATGACATAGTACCTAGAGACATGTTGGATAGTTTGTCGGACCATTTACCTAAGGAAACCATGGACCTTGACTTGGTCCCTGAGCCTATTGCCTTACCCTTAGAGTCCAGTTCAACCTTTCACATGATCTCAGACTCGGTCGTTGATCCCTTTTGGGACATGTCAGACGTCTTTCCTAGAACGTCTATGGACTTAGTGGATGTTTTATCCACTAAGCTTGCAGATGACTTTTTGCCTTCGACTGACCTCTTAGCCCTTCACTTATATGTCGATTCTTTTGACGACTTCTTAGTCGTCGCCCCTAGCATTTATGCTTACTTAGTGGACCGTGCATCACTAAGTTTGGAGATGGCTTATTTTCTTCAATTTTCTTACTTGCACTTTATAGTTTGTACATAGTTGTGAGACGATTACCATTTGTATATAGCTTTCTTTGGGTTGACCCCCAAATATTCCATCTTTTGCTTTATGATCGTTAGACCGATTGAGATGGGTCTTGATGTTTGTGGGTATCATCTCTGGAAACCCTCCACGAGACATAACTCGTGTTCTTGTGTGAAATCAAGAGAATTAAAGGCTAATTGCATAGCTCAATGCAATCGTGTATACCCACGTTAGTGGTAGATTCGTATGTGGTCATGTATTTTTTGTGATTCATTCTCATGATATTTGTTGATATTTTAGGAGCAATTCTTATATGTTTTACTTCTAAGACGTGGTTTGTTCCAAGTTTGGGGCATCAACTTGGAACCTCTTTATACATGGGCCTTGGTAGTATCATCTTTTATCTCCTTTGGTTATGGTAATATCTCTCCACTCTTCTCTTTAGATTGATGTGTCTCTTTGTCTTTTGGTGAGTATATGCTTAGAACATTGAGGACAATGTTAGTTTTAAGTTTGGGGATGCGGGATATGACCATAACCAATGCATGACCATGGGTTCAAAGACAAAAGGGTTCAAATTAGCCAAAATTTGAAAATTTTGAACATTTTAAATAGATTTGCATGTGATTCTAGTGATAGTTTTAAGAATTTTGATGCATATGTGTCGAGTTGATGAGTTTTGTGATTGCTAATGGCCTTTGCATGAAAGTCGAGTCTTTTAGTGTTTGTGTTGTGCCATGTGAGTGACATCTTAGTGAAGAAGAAACATTTCTAAGAGACCTAAAGTAGTCATTAGTGGAGACTTAACCCATGTGAGAGCTCAAAGCCTAAATTGCCATTCGAGTGTACTCTTCCGCGCTAACTCCGAGTAGAATGAAGAGCTACTCAACCTCGTAACTTATAAAAGAGCTCATGTGATCTCGTGTGCTCAATTTCCTTAGCCACTAGGGGTGACATTAGGATAGCAAATTAACCTTGCCCTTGTAGTCTATGAAACCCAATGAGAATGTCAACTAGAGGAAAGCGGATACTCCATCACCATCCATCATCTTATATCCCGAGAATGAAGACATGAGATAAAAGAATGAAGAATGTCAAAAGCAAGTATGAAATGAAAAGTTGATTGCAAGAATAGAGTTATGTGTGTAGTATTTTATTTTGGTTGATTGAATTTGTGTTATGAGAAAAAAGAAAGAATGAAAAAAAATGAAAAATGAAAAAAAAAAGTGATATGAAAAAAAGAAAAAAAGTGAAAAAAAGTGAAAAAAGTGATTTTTGTGTATGTTTGAGCATGTGTTAGCTCTTTTGTGTGAGTGATGTGATTGTATATATGTGTTGGTGTTTTTGTTCATGAATAAGTATTCGAAGCAAGAAACAAATGTTGAGATGCTTAAGAGCTTCTACCATAATGAAGAGGTCAAAATTCTCGGGAATCCACCATCATCATCCATCTCTAGTATCCGCTAAACTTTAGAAGGCATTTTTAGAGGGTAGAATGGGTGAGAAGGGGGAGTGAGCTTCCCCACTCTATTTAGTGGCTAATTCCTTTTCGAAGATCATTTGTTCCAAAATGTTGTCCTCACCTCTTTTTATGTGTTGAGTCCTAGTTAAGTGATCACACTCACACATACGAGCGAACCATTCTTGAGCGATTTCATTTTTGGAGTGTATGTCCGTGAGGCCGAAGTCGAGGCGAAATGTACTAACTTGGGAATAAAGGTTTTGTGACTTCGGAACATAGATGTGCTCATTATGGTATGACAATTGCATTTTAGGGTAAGACCATTAGTGAAGAGATCTTTAGCTTTCACATAAACTTGTTTACTTGATTCATTATGTTTTGACATGCTTAAACCCTTCACTATATGAATCATGCTTATCTATGATTTAGATGTTGGACCCTATTGTATTTTTGAAATGTTTTTGAATTTTGGGGGTATATTCTCTAGAAACCCTCACGAGACAACACTAGTCCACAAGGGCAACCTAAGGGTTTAACGGCTTGTTGCATACGCTAAATGCAACCGGGATGCCTCCGAAAGTGAGTTAGGTTTTTCTTTTATTTTGTTTTGCTCGAGGACTAGCAAAATCTAAGTTTGGGGATGTTTGATGGGTCATGAAAATGTCCCATCTGAGTCGTTTAATTTAGCCAAGTTAGTTCGTTTCGAGTCTCTATTATAATAAAATGGTTGGTTTTTATGATTAGGTGTCTTTTGCGGAGTTAGGTGTGAAAAACGGTTAAAAATGAGAAAAAGTTACTTGAAGGGCATTTTGGTCTTTTAGACACAAGGGTATTCTGGGAAATTTGGACAAGGTCAGTGACGAGTGAAAAGTAGAGTCCGAGACGAGCTCGTAGGAGAAAACGGAAGTCAATTCGGAGTCCGGAAGAGTGAGATATGCATAGTCAAAGTTGGAGTCAAATAATGTAGACTGGTGGGACACTTTCGGGCACCATTCTGGCTGGTGGGATAATAGCAGGTGACGTGGCACGTCCTGAATGCACAAACCGGACAGCAGCATGTGGTCCCTCTTTTCACTTTTAAGCCCTCCGAAAATTACTTTTATACCCCTCCTTTTTGTCTCACTTTATGTTCAACCAATAGGAAATCATTTCTTGAGTAGAAAGCAACCCTAACTTCATGTTTGATGGGTCATGAAAATGTCTCATCTGAGTCGTTTAATTTAGCCAAGTTAGTTCGTTTCGAGTCTCTATTATAATAAAATGGTTGGTTTTTATGATTAGGTGTCTTTTGCAGAGTTAGGTGTGAAAAACGGTTAAAAATGAGAAAAAGTTACTTGAAGGGCATTTTGGTCTTTTGGACGCAAGGGTATTCTGAGAAATTTGGACAAGGTCAGTGACGAGTGAAAAGTAGAGTCCGAGACAAGCTCGTAGGAGAAAATGGAAGTCAATTCGGAGTCCGGAAGAGTGAGATATGCATAGTCAAAGTTAGAGTCAAACAATGTAGACTGGTGGGACACTTTCGGGCACCATTCTGGCTGGTGGGATAATAGCAGGTGACGTGGCACGTCCTGAATGCACAAACCGGACAACAGCATGTGGTCCCTCTTTTCACTTTTAAGCCCTCCGAAAATTACTTTTATACCCCTCCTTTTTGTCTCACTTTATGTTCAACCAATAGGAAATCATTTCTTGAGTAGAAAGCAACCATAACTTCATGTTTGATGGGTCATGAAAATGTCCCATCTGAGTCGTTTAATTTAGCCAAGTTAGTTCGTTTCGAGTCTCTATTATAATAAAATGGTTGGTTTTTATGATTAGGTGTCTTTTGCGGAGTTAGGTGTGAAAAACGGTTAAAAATGAGAAAAAGTTACTTGAAGGGCATTTTGGTCTTTTGGACACAAGGGTATTCTGAGAAATTTGGACAAGATCAGTGACGAGTGAAAAGTAGAGTCCGAGACGAGCTCGTAGGAGAAAATGGAAGTCAATTCGGAGTCCGGAAGAGTGAGATATGCATAGTCAAAGTTGGAGTCAAACAATGTAGACTGGTGGGACACTTTCGGGCACCATTCTGGCTGGTGGGATAATAGCAGGTGACGTGGCACGTCCTGAATGCACAAACCGGACAGCAGCATGTGGTCCCTCTTTTCACTTTTAAGCCCTCCGAAAATTACTTTTATACCCCTCCTTTTTGTCTCACTTTATGTTCAACCAATAGGAAATCATTTCTTGAGTAGAAAGCAACCCTAACTTCCTATTTTAACCCTCTTTCTCCCATTTTCTCCCAATTAACTCCTAAAACCCTAGCCATCAACCCATCTATAAATAAATCTATACCTCTTTCATTTCTCTTGGGACTTGAAAACCCTCTCAACCTCTTCTTACCTAATCCCTCTTCTCTATTCCCATACCTTCTCTTTCTTTACTTTTCTTTCTCTAACCCTAAAACCTCCTCTTACATTTCCCCTCTTACCTATTTCTTTCTCCAACCTAATCCATCTTTTCCGTTCTTTTTCTATCTTTCTCTACCACTACTACTACTTCTCTACCACTATTATTCTTCCATTAATAGTCTTCTCCTTCTTCCTTCCATATTCTTCTATCATCTTTATCCCCTTTCATCTTTTCTTTCCAACTTCTTTCTACATCTAATTTCTTCCTTCTCTTTCTTTTTCTTATTTGGGTGGCAATAAAATAACTATTACTTGGATTTCTTGGAGTAAAATTCTTGAGCACAAATGGAGCAAATCTTGGATAAAATGGAGATACATGAGAATATGGATTTTGAACATTCTTGGTGATTTCTTTCCATTAATTTCTTAGTATTTTCATTTATTTTACAATGTCAATGAATGTTACTCTAGATTTCATGTATAGTTAACTTAGCAATCTAAGGTTGTGAATGAAACCCATTTTGGATCTTTATAATACTTGTTCTTGATTAATTAAATCCTTTGATGTGCTTTAATGTCTATTGATTGTTTATCTATATGGATTGGATTTTCTTTCCATTACTCATGCCTCATAATTAGATATTTCATACTTTCGTTAAGTTGTTAGATGGAGTATGCTTTTTAGATGATGAATAATAGTTAAGCAATCCGAATCTCTATAAGGTAGACAATTAGAATTAGTAATTATAAAATTGTTTTATCTAGAACATCATCCGGAATCCAAATAGTTCATTATATTGGATCCCGAGTAAATACAAAAGAGATTTAAGTAATTAAGTACTTGTTTTATAAAGTGAAATTATGCGGTGGATTTTATAACCTTAGATATTCTCTCACCTCTCTCTTAGATAGTTTATTTAGATTTATTTGTTTTCTTATTTCTTACAAATCAATCATCAAATTTATGAAGTGGGGTGTGTGTGTGTGTGTGTTTTCTAAGTTAGTTATTGACATTTTGATTATTGGGTTAAACTCGCCGTCAATATCCGAAGTGCCTACCTATCCCTTGGGACGATTCACGAATTTACTAAAATACTATAACTTGACCTCATATACTTGCGGGAATAGACCTATTTTGGGCCTATCAAGTATCCACATCAAATGCAAATCCATCAGGAAAGTATCACAAGTTCCCTTTAGATGGTGATCACCCGAAGGCTTTCATGCGGGTCGAACCTCCGAGATGTGAGAATTTTAAATCTTCAATTCTGGTCAATTTCACATCACTTAAAGATGAAGTCGTAACATCTCAACCAAAGATGGGGGGAAAAGTTGAAGATCTTCTAGCTACCTTAGTTTTTTATGTGCAAATTTTGATCATCATTTTCATTGTGCATCTTTACCATGATTGGTGAAGATCTTTTTATGTCTTTTGTTGTTATTTATGTGAAATAAAAATAAAATGAAGAATTTGTATTAGTCTTGAACATTAAACTTGTAACGGTTTTTTATATTACAACTTAAATGTTGATCAATGTTTTTTAATTAAAGTTAGGTTATTCATTTATGTGAAAATTCTTAGAGAAAGAGTTTGGTGTAGCTTTCATGGTGGTTTAGTTGAAAGGAAGAAGAAGACTCTATTTGCTAAAGGAACCTTAGTTTTTACTAAAGGGGCACCTAATTTACACTGTTAGGGGAAATCAGAAACTTGTTAAGGAGAGATCGGTTGCACCTAAACACATTAATTATCCAACGATCTAAGTCTCGCGTCACATCAAAAAAGGGAGATTTCAACCTTAACTCGTGTCTTTCTTTATTTTCTTCTCGTTTATTATTTGTTTCACCATGTCTAGCTAACTCTTGTATTCGTATACTCTTGAAGCATGATTTGATGTGATGAATGGCTTATGATTTGTTTAAATGTTAATTTAATTGACTTCGTCTAATTTTATAAATTAGAAGTCTTGATCGTAATCTTCTGTTGACATATAGTTTGATAGTGCGTGATTAGTTTGATAATTGATACTTAGTAACTTTTGATCAATTATACTTAGTTTGACGTACTATACTTATTAGTGTCATACTTGTTCATTGTCAACTCATTTGATAGTGTGTTTTTAGTTTGATAGTCGATGTTTGGTAACTTTTGATCGATTATGCTTAGTTTAACATATTATGCTTAGGATTCTCAATGTGGGTGAAGTTAATTAACTTTTCATGCTAATAGATAATTAGTATTTGTCACTATCTATCTTGTGGATCGAATTATCTTTCTCACCCGATTCTTGCTCGATTCTTCTCCTGAATCTCTCTCACTTCTCATTTACTTACTTTAGTTTATTTGTTTCTTTAAAATCAATCAAAAAATCCAGTCATTATCTTTCCGTTTTTAGTTTAAGTTAGTCAGTGACACCTAGGGCCAGTGGACTTGACTCTCTCATTGTTCGAGTTATCTTCCTATCTCTGTGGATCGACCCCGGTCTTACCTTATTACTTGACGCTCGTATACTTGCGGGGGAGACCTTTTAGGGTAACCTTTTAGGCCCATCATGTATAATCACCATCAAAGCATGCCTACATAATATACCTTTAAACTCGAATAAGCGACAACTACACTTAACCAATCGATTCGTTTGACTAAAGGAAACTGTATATACCATTCTTTTCAGCCCATTTTCTCTAATGTTTATATTAACTTGTATGTCGTCATCTGTATATATGTGCATTCGACAAATAACTAGAGGATAAAGGTATAATAATGAAATCGACTATTTTTTATGTGTTATGAAAATATTATTAGTGTAGACTGCTTGAGCTACAAACTCAATCCAATTTCTAGTCACAGATGATACATTTGTGAATAAGACCCAAAGTCTACTTGTGCCTCTTTTTCTGCCTACTCTCTTGTTGCACGACCATATAGTTCAACAAATTGTTTGAGAGAAGATAAACTAAGATAGGACCTAAGAATGTCTATCTTCATATGATTCTTGAAGTCATTTGTGTTGTTCTAAGTCGTATTGCTGAATCGTATCCATCCAACCTCGTTCAAACTCATCTTCGTATTTGGAATTATATGCTAAATCATGCAACTTGTAGTTAATTTGCTGTAATTTTTGTCATTTCCTAACTTTTGAGGCAACTTCTTCAATATATGTCATAAACACAACTTATGCCTAGTGTTAGGGAAGACTTTTGCGATGGTTGCGTGCATTACAACATCTAGGAATGTAATTATTCCTATAAGATGAGAATTATTCATGTATGTAAGTCATGTCTCGAATAACCATATAAATGAATTTATATTCTATTCACAATCAAACCACACACAAGTAAGACTGTATGACCGTGGTGATTTACACCAACAAATGGAGCAAAAGACATATCGTACTTGTTCGTTAAATATGTAGTATCAAACGTGATCATATGATCCCCAAATTCTTTGTAGAACTTTTTTATCCTCCCGTTTGCCCAAAACAAATTCTTCAAATGACCTTGCTCATCCTGGTCCATGCAATAGAAAAAGTCTTTGTTCTGTGTTTGCATATTATAAACTAACGTTGTATTGCAACAACATCACCTTCAACAAGGGATAATTGGTTAAGTTGATCTACATAATTCTGACAATATCTTCCTGTTGCATTAACATTTTCAAAACCGTGTGCATCTTCAACAATTGTATCATAACTCTTATACATTTGAATTCATGTTCTTTCCTTTAATTCTAATCTTCTTCCAACAGAAGGTGTAATATTTCGGTTGCATTTGTAGAACCAAGATCGAGTAGGACTAAGAACATGGTTGTGATCAAGGAAGGACGATGTTATTCTCCATTGCTCGTCTACTTCATGTGATGCTCTAACGCAAACTTTGCAGCATGTCTGAGATTTAGGTCTGGGTTTTAAAACATTAGCAGAGTTGCTAGGATTATTTCCTTCACGGGCACATGTCAAAGTAATATATCTAAGAATACCATCAGAGTCCCTTTTACTAGATCGCTTCTGAATCGGAAATTTTGTGAAAGCCCTGTATTTCTTGAAACAATCATATATCTCTTTAATCGTGGTAAATTTGGATCCAACCTTCAGTAACACTAACTCTTGTAAATTTTCTATACTAATTTTTTTTACTCATCATGTTTTTTTTTTTTCAGTTTCTTCCCCATCATTGTCATTGTCCATTTCCTTATTATCATCATCATGTCTATCTCTACATCATCGTATTGCACCTCTACTTCTTTTTGTTTACAAGGTCTCCCTTCCATTTATGCTACAAACATTATTCGAAAAAATGATAAAAATATAAATTTTCAACAAAAAATATCTATCAACGAAGAAAAAAGATAATAGTATAAATGTTAACACTAATCGAAAGGAATGAAAATTTGTGAAATGAAAAATTACCTGACCTAATTGAAACCTTAAAAATGAGAAACTGAATAAAATTTCACACTTTCACACTTATTCACATCCAAACAGAAGGGAAAATGTTTACAAAGTTTTACAGGAGAATTCAGTCGTATTGCAGGAGTGGGTTGTTATCAAAGAAGTCCGTTTGTTATTAAAGGAGTTAGGTTGATTAACCTGCCTGTATTACTTTCCAACGGCCAAAAGGACATTTTCTAACCAAGTTACCCAGCTGTCAAAAACATATTTTCTAACCCAAATTATCCAGATGTCAAAGGATACGGCAAGTTGGTCTTGGGAGCCAAAACGGAAATAACCAAAATAGAATATTAACTAAACAAGTGTCTTTAAATTGTAGTTTACAAATACATAAAATTTATTATGTAATAATTTTAGGCTAGTCAAGGCTGACTTAAAATTCTGGCTCCATTACATGCATATAGTTGTCCAATTTGCCCTAAACACGTGTGAATCTCTTTTAGCTTTATTTCTTGTCGGAAATGCTATGGTGACTTAGAGGATGTCCAGTCCAGTCACCCTCGTGACGTGGCGGGTTGAAAATGTTGACTGTGATCTAGCCGGTTCAATCTTGAACCACCAAGACTTAAAAAAAACAGTTCTCCCTAATAACTCAACAAACCCAAATCAGATCATTCATCTTCCTCCCTCCCGTCTCTCTCTCCCGTCCCTCTCTGATCTCCCTCTCATTCCCTAAGCAACAGCTTCAATGGGTGATTGATACATAACAATCAAGGCTTTCTCCCCCTTCTTCGTTCTCGCTCCCGTGTCTCTCTCTATAAATCAAGGTCAAATCGAAAACCCTAACACCAAAGAGAGAGTAAAGTCATCAGGAGTTTGAGTTTTGTGGTGTAAGTAGATAAAAAATGAATGAAGTCGAAAGCTTTGAGTTTGGTGATCCATTCATGAAAAACAATAAATCAAATTACAATACATGATGATTCAAACAATAAATCAAAATACAACACATATGATTCAAACAATAAATCAAAATATCAAAACACAATACGTGATGATTCCAATATAACCTTTTGCATCCATGAAAACAATAAATCAAAATATCAAACAAAAAATCAATAACACTACTAGATCCTCTTGTGATTTTAAACAACAAACAAACAGCAAATCAATAGCACTACTGGATCCTCTTTTTGAGTTTGATTTGAGGAACAATAGAGTAAAATTTGTGTAAGAAAATGCAAAATTGAGAGAGAGAGAGAGAGAGGGATAAGAGAGGTGAGATAGTCTTGATTGTTATATCAATCATCCATTGAAGTGTTGCATAGAGAGAGAGAGAGAGAGAGAGAAAGAGAGAGAGAGACTGTCGGGAGGGAGGAAGATGCCCATTTCAGATTTGAATTTTTGGTTATTGGGTTTTTTAATCTTCATCGTTCGAGATTGAACGGCCAGATCTCAGTCAACATTTTCAACCCGCCACGTCACGAGGGTGACTGGACTAGGGCATCCTCTTAGTCACCCTCTAAGGCACCCTCGCATTTCAGATTTCTTACTAGGATGGAAGACTTGCATTTCTCAAAAACGAGTCTATTCGATGTGATCAAATCGATTTTTTTATTTTGAAAATGACCTACTTAATACTAATTATACACATAGTTGAGACACAGTATGATAAATTTGAAGCCTTCTTTTTCAAATGCCTTCCATGTAATTGACATTTTCGTCTATAAACCCACTAGGCCACTAGGTATAACCCGTGCCCTATGGGCACGGGCAGCTACGTTTTGATAAATCACCAAAACTATTATAAACTTACCCATCTAATGTATTTGATATCTAATTGGATATGGTAAGTAAACAAAAACAATCGAAATTCGCCGAAAAGTTAAAAAAGTTGGGCCACATAAGAATAAAAATGTAAAGAGAACAAATCTACCAAAAATAATAATATTAAGAAATAAAACAATCAAATAAATGTTCGAAACATGAACTACTAATAAAAGTAAAAAAGGAAAATGAAGTTCAAGACAGGCATAAACTGTCGAAATTCTTCAAAAATAAAGTTTACAAATGCTTCAAAATCTATCCAGTTTTGCGGGCAGAGCATATGCAGAGAAAGAGACATTAATTGTGCGGAATAGAATTGAAGAAACTTTGAATTCGTGGTGTTGACAATTGTCTCAATGAGTTGTCACCTAAAAAAGTAATATATTGACTCACGATCGTGTAGAGATTCCACTGGAAGTACAAGATTTATACCGTTATAAGAAATTAAAGAAATTTGTATGCATACTTGCATCCTCTTCTTCGATGAGAAAAAATACTATAAAAATGAATGGGTTTTTCAAGCATTTCTACTAAGTTTAACCTCCGATATCCACCTGCAAAAGGAAGGAAAAGTGGTAACTCAACAAATAGACCTTGCAATAAAAATGAATCCATATATTAGAGATCTGATATATACAAAATTTGTACAAAGCGTGTTATCATAAGCTGATTTACACTTAAAACTAATACATTTCAGTACATCTATTTACTAAAATTCTGATGAACTTCAAAAAGCCTGTAGGAAACACAGGTTGATGGTACATGTTATTATATTAATGAAAATATGAGTAGATCATCAATGTAATAATAATTTGTTTTGAATTAAAAAAACATAGAGAGGGTAACAACTGAATCTTGTAACTATTCTGATAATGTCAATTCTCCCTATAATTTCTGTTCAAATTATTGACTGGTAATAACAAAGTCGAGATATTGGAAAAGTACTGAAAAATTGGTGCGCCGAACTTCTTTGAACTGCTAATCTGAGAATTACAATGTTAAACCGAACTAACCTTGATTTGATGTTGAAACAAACAAAACACAAAGCCTTGAATCTTAAGATGAACAAGAACCAAAGAAATATAACCTTATTGTATAGTAAAATACACGAAACATCAAACTCTCCGGTAACTTCTACACCAACAACTCCAGCCAACTACATCAATCAAAACATGTTATGTTTTTCCTAATAGAAACATAAGTTTTAAATGGCAGAATACTATTGACTCCATAAGGAAAATCAATTGTGTTTCATTGTTCTGAATAGACCTCAAGACTTGGTTTTCATATCTTAAGTACCAGTGGAGTACCATTTGACTTTAAAACAAATGTGGGTCAATCAGTAAAATAACAACATCAATGGCATCTATGCATTCCCCCTTTCTCAAAAACTATTGTAGTATCGAAAATCGATTAGTATTCAACATAATAAATAAAAAACTCTTCAATCGAATCATTATAAAAGTACTCCTGGCAGGACAAGACTTTCCCATGGAGAGCACGTTAGATTTCCATAACAAATAAGAACCTACTGTTATGGAAACATATGAAAAACAAAACTTTCATTTGTCAAACTAATATGTGTTAGTGAGCAAACCAATACGATAGTTCGTGGACTGTTGAAGCAAACGTGACGTTAGTCAACATCATTCATCAACGAACGAACTCATTTGTTCTGTTCTCTTCAATTTGTTTTGGTGCTTCACATTGAGTCTCTGATGCTATATCCATCAATAAAATGACACCAACAACAAATGCGATATGTGTTTAAATTAAATCTAGATGTCGCTTTTGCCTTTGCCACAATAAATTTTTTTTATCAAAACCAACAAAATTATTTGATCTTGAAAACAAAAGTAAAATTACCTTTGACCGTTAGCTGATGTCAATTCCATCTTTGTTTCAATGATCCTCATCGACATGTATCTGAAACGGAAAAAATCAGTCAAACAATGATGAAATAAAGGTCAAAAGTCAAATTAGCAAGACTCTTCTGAAAAAGATTTCTAAATAGCAATTCATATTATGCATCTGCCCATACATAAAAACTCAAGAATAACGTGGCAAGAAGGAAGAACAGAAGAATATCAAAATTAAGACTTAAGAGAAAAGATCTAACAGATCATGCACCAAATTGAATATGTGTGAGGAGTATAGGAGACCGAGAAATAACAAAATTGAAGAAACATACCTATCATCAACGATTTAGTAGATGTATCATGCCCTATAATGACTAAAACAAAAAGGAAATTTTGACAACCTTTAACAATAGGAAGGATTTTAAATTCATTGAAACCCACGTTGGGTACGAAAGAATTTACATTAAGAAAAAAAAAAGTTACAAAAGATAAAGTGTTTTCAAACATCCCAATGATGTGCATAAAAACCTTTTAACAAACACTTGATGTACACAAATTGTTAGATGATTAATTGACACAAAATCTCATTCAAAAAAGCAAGATATTCTCATTTTCTTAATCATCTAATATATTACGAAAATAGAATAAACAATCAACAATCAACTTACAACAACCTAAGTTGAACCAAAATCACATTCCAGTTTCAGTGATTATGTGAGCTAATCCAACTATAATAACGTTTAAGAGTAATAGCTTTGAAATTTATAAATGAAAGAGAAATGAGGAAACAAACCGATTTGCAGATGTAACTGGTTTAGGCCATACAATCTGCAACAATAGAAAAACCCGGGAATTACTATAACAAAAAACTCACAAGAAACTGAGATATTTATGGTGTGTTTGGATGGCGGAATCATGAATCTGCGGATTCATGAGTCCTTGGGATTCATGATTCCACGGATTCATGAATCCAAGTAATATTTTTTGGTTTATTTGGCAACTAAGAATCCTATGATTTATTATTATTTGAGTATTTTTAAACGTCTTTAGAAAAAATATGATTTTTGAAAAAAATAATGATTTTGAAAAAAATAATGATTTTATAGAAGGAAATATTTTTTTGTTGATTTTAAGTTTGAAATTTAGGTTCATTAATCCAAAATCCTAGCAAATCCTAGGGGGTAGGGTGGGATTTTGGTCCAATACAAATTTTAGAATTAGGAATCCTTAGGATTCAAGAGTCCTAGGATTCTTGGTAGCCAAACAAACCAAGGATTCATGATTCCTACCAAATTCCACTTTTGATAGAAATCCTAGTTAGGAATCATGCAACCAAACATACCATTAATCTTTTTCATCATCTCTCTGCGTGATTTTTCTCATCACTTCGAAAATTCAGGAGAAGAAAGAAGAAGACGAAATGAAGCGTTTTCTCAGTTGGAATCTGAGTTTGGAAATCCATGAGAAAGAAAAAAAGAAAAGTAGGAATGAACCGTTTTCAGATAACGGTCGGTAATATAAAACTGTCCAAATTCTTCATTTCAGAAGAGGACTCAAAATATTTAATCTGGATTTACCATGACCCAGACATCTAACGGTTATAATTAGAAGATAAAGAAATGACGACCTTACTTGAACGGGGGGAGATAAAGAAATGAACGATAAGATAAAGAAATAGACGACCAAGATTTTCCATGACGTTTGTCCTACTTTGTGACGTGTGAATGCAGACGAAGAAGGTTGACCATATCTGACATCCCAGATTAAGAGTTTTATTTACTTTCTTTCATACAGTGGGTGATTAAATTTGGGAGAGTAATGGATCAAAGGGTGAGGATTGTATCAAAATCCCAACGGACGACCGGATTTGTGTTTCGACATGTCCTCGTCAGCACAAAACATTGTGTTTTATTATATATATATTTTGAAATTCTTTTCGAGCTCCCTTGAGTAGACAATGGTATAAATGAAGTCTCAAGTTATCTTCCAACCGAGTTATGACTCAAGAGTTGGGTCGATTTAAGGTGTCAACCGGAAGTCACACCCACCAAATTAGCAACAAAAGTCAGTCTCCCTAATAATTTGTTTTTCAGTGAAGTTTCATGATGATGATGATGATGATAAGAAATTTAAATGGTCATAAAGTAAGTCTCTTTGTGACTAGCTTTCCAAAAACCTGGGCTTCCATAGGCTCTCCACCCTTTGCTCTTATGCCATCTCTCTCTTGGCACTCCCTGCAAGCTTTGGACTGAGCAGTCTAAAGCCGACGGATTGGAGCAGTCGGAGGGCTCTCGTGTTGGGCCTAATCCGTATTGTTTAAGCCTAACACGGATTAAGCCCAGTCTGTGAAAATATAGATACCTTGATGATTGTCACTCTCGGATGAAG
Source organism: Eschscholzia californica (assembly GCF_041429995.1). NCBI lineage: Eukaryota > Viridiplantae > Streptophyta > Magnoliopsida > Ranunculales > Papaveraceae > Eschscholzia > Eschscholzia californica. Next base: position 35,507,748 of record NW_028238420.1, on the reverse strand, counting down.
CCGAGAGAGAGACTTGATGATGTCTCGGTTATAACCGAGTATACACTCGAAGATGACGAGTGGGAAGAAGACGATGATCACACTCGGTGAAGCCAAGTGGGAGAAGAAGAAGATGAAGGTCTCGGTTTGATGGACCGAGAGAGAGAGAGAGAAGCTATTAGTGATAGAGATGAATACTTTTGGTAAAATACCTTGTTTTATTATTCACAATAACTTGATTTTACAATGTGTATGGCTATGTATATATAGGTTACAAGGAAGAGATTGAATCCTACTAAAACTCTATGATAGTTATCTAAATATAATCCTAACACTTAAGGAATCCTAGTTGTAATAGGATTCCTATGGGACCAAGTCCACTCGGTTTGGCCGAGTGGAGTGGACCTTCCAACACTCCCCCTCAAGTTAGAGCGGGAATGGAAGTAACGCCTAACTTGCCACTTATGTTCTTGAACGGTTCTGCCCCAAGTGGCTTTGTGAAGATATCCGCTAACTGATTTTCTGTACTGGTGAAGCGTGTGGCAATGACGTTGTCTTTGATCTTTTCACGAACGATGTGGCAATCTATCTTAATGTGTTTTGTTCGTTCGTGGAAGACGGGATTATCAGCAATGTGGAGAGCGGCCCGATTGTCACAGTAAACTGTCATCGGGTCGGAGTGGTCGATTCCAAAATCAAGTAGTAAATACTTGAGCCATTGTAGTTCGCATGTGAGAATGGCTAAAACTCGATATTCTGCTTCAGCCGAAGATTTGGCAGCTGTGGGTTGCTTCTTTGATTTCCAAGAGAGAGGGTTGGACCCTATCATTGTGAAGTATCCAATAGTTGATCTACGGGTTGAAGGGCAGCCAACCCAATCCGAATCACAGTATCCTGTAATATGGAGGGAGCTGTCTGCGGATAAGAAAACTCCTTTATCAAGAGTACCTTTCAAGTATCGTAGTACGCGGTGAACGGCGTCTAAGTGTACTTGGCTAGGTGTTTGCATGAATTGACTGAGGTTATTTACGTCATAAGTGATATCTGGCCGTGTAACCGTTAGGTAGAGTAATCGGCCGATTAGACGGCGGTAAACCGACGGGTCTGGCAAAGGTGTGCCGTCTGTGGGACTGAGACGGAGTTTCTGTTCCATGGGAAACTCAGAAGGGCGTGCAGCGGTGAGTCCAGAATCTTTCAAAATATCAAGGGCATATTTCCGTTGACATAGGAATATGCCTTGTGATGAGCGAGATACTTCGATACCAAGGAAGTATTATAACCGGCCCAGATCTTTCAGTGAGAAAGCAGTATTTAGGAATAATTTTAACTGGGAAATAGCATTATCATTATTTCCTGTAATAATTATGTCGTCTACATAGACGAGAACGTAAATTTGAGTGGAGTGAGAACGAAAAGTAAAAAGAGAGTAGTCGCTTTTAGATTGCGAAAAACCCCGTTCGATGAGGACGGAGGAAAATTTTGAGAACCATTGACGGGAGGCTTGCTTAAGGCCGTACAGAGATTTATCAAGCCGACAGACTTTAGACTCCCCCTGAGATGAAAAACCGGGGGGAAGTTTCATGTAAACTTCTTCATTCAGATCACCTTGAAGGAATGCATTGTTAACATCCAAGTGGTGTAGAGTCCAGCCTTTAATGGCGGCAAGAGAGAGGAGAACACGAACAGTAACCAATTTTGCAACTGGTGCAAAAGTGTCACTGTAATCTATTCCTTCGATTTGGGTGTAACCCTTGGCCACTAAACGGGCTTTGTATCGTTCGATTGAACCGTCAGATTTGAACTTGACTTTGTACACCCATTTCCAACCAATAGGTCTTTTGCCGGGTGGTAGGCTGGTGATAGTCCAGGTTTGATTTTCTTCCAAGGCGGAGATTTCTTTGGCCATAGCGTCTCTCCAATGTGAAGATTTCATTGCTTGAGTGAAAGAGCTAGGTTCGGTAGTAGATAATACCGATGATAAAAATTGTTAATGAGACGTAGAAAACGAGTTTATAGAAAAATAGTTTTCAAGTGGATACTTGACTATATTCGTGTTAGAACATATGTAATCGTTAAGATAGGAAGGTGGTCGTCGTGACCGTGAAGGACGACCGGAATCCGGAGCCCCGTCGTCTGTCGACAAAACGGATGGTGAAGAACCGTCAGAGACGGGTGTGTCGGAAGCAGCCGATGAAGCCCCGGAATTGGGGCTGACAGGAGCGTCAGCAGGGGTGTCTGAAGGCACCCCGGTATCGGTCAGTGGGTCAGGAACTGATCCAGCAGGGATGTCTGAAGGCACCTCTGTATCGGCATATGGGTCAGGAACCGATCCAGCAGGGGTGTCTGAAGGCACCCCTGTATCGGTATCACTGACCGGGACGTCGGAACAGCAGGCACCTCGGTGTTATTGCTGCTGTTAGACGGGAAGTTGTTTGCCGGAAAGGCAATGTTGTCATCGTCGATTGAGAGAATGGTGTCGGACGAGGAGAAGGTTATGTTGCCGAAGGTGAGGAGGCGGACATAGGGAATTGATTTTCAATGAATGTGACGTCTCTAGAGACGAATATTCTTTTTGTGGAGATATCGTAAATACGATATCCTTTTTGTCCACTTGGATAGCCAAGGAAGATGCCGGCGGAAGAACGAGCATCCATCTTTGTTTTGACTAAAGGAATACGGGCAAAACAAAGGCATCCGGACACACGTAAGTGGGAAAGATTCGGAGGAGTACACATGAGGACTTCATGTGGTGATTTTCCAAGAAGGATAGGTGTTGGTAATTTATTTATGAGATAGACGGCGGTTAAAACGCATTCTCCCCAAAAGGATAGGGGGAGGTGAGCTTGAAGACGCAAAGAACGAGCCACCTCAAGAATGTGGCGATGTTTGCGTTCGACAACCCCGTTTTGTTGGGGTGTGTAGGTACAACTACGTTGGTGGGTAATCCCTTTTTCAAGAAACCAACTTTGTAGTGAATTATTCATGAATTCGGATCCATTGTCGGATCGAATTGTTTTTATTTTGCAATCGAATTGCGTATGAACGTAATTAAAAAAAAAATTAATTAACGTATTTGAGTCCGATTTTGAACTCATGAGAAATATCCAAGTACAACGAGAAAAATCGTCGACAAGGGTTAAGAAATAACGACACCCGGAGGTGGAGGGAACCGGAAAGGGACCCCATAAATCTACATGTACTAACTCAAATATATGAGAGGAAGAAGTAGTACTTGTAGGAAAAGGTAATCGACATTGTTTTGAAAGTGGGCATACTTCGCATGGTACTTTATTTGATAAAAAACTAAAATTCATACATGGAAGTTTAGAATTAAAGTATTGAAAACGGGAAAAAGAAGGATGGCCTAAACGACAATGCCATAAAACAAAAGACTCGTGACTAGAACTATCTTGAACTAAATTTGAAACTGAAAGGATGGGACGCTCCGTACGAAGAAAGTAAAAGGTCGTCATGAAGACTACCATGCCCAATCTTTGTCTTCGTTGTTCGGTCCTGAAAAAGACATAAGTCATTATCAAACAAGACGGTACAACCAAGGGATTTAGAAACTTGAGATATAGATATGAGATTAAATTGAAAAGATGGAATATGAAGCACATCTTGTAAATAAAATCTATTGGAAAAATAGACAGAACCAATATGGTGCACCTTAACCCGTAAACCGTCGGGTAATCGAACGTATAGGTCTGGAGGTGCAAGAGAATATGAAGAAAAACGAGAGAGAGCCGAACATATATGTTTAGCGGCTCCGGAATCAATAACCCAAGGAGGATAAAAAGAGGAAGTATACTTACCGGTGAGATTAACAAGAGGATCTTTGTTGAGACGGAGAGAAGTTGTGGGTTGTTTGTGTTGATCTAATAACGCCAAAACCGATTGGTATTGCTCCGGGGTGAGCGATGTTGCTGTAGGCACCCCCGGTCCAGCTTGGTCTGAGACCGAAGCAGCCAACGGTTCCTGCCGAGCTCGGGTCCGGTTTCGTTGACCGTTGTTGGGTGGGTATCCATGGAATTTAAAACATGTGGAAACGTCATGTCCATGGATCCTGCAGTTGTCACAATATGGTCGTGGTTGCTTGTTTCTTTGTTTATCCGATCCATCAACACGATTGTGATTATATAAGTTTGAACCAACGGCAAGGGCAGCAGTATTGGAGTCGATATTCATGGGAGTAACAAGGTTTTGTTGAACTTCTTCCTGTTTGATAAGTGAATGAATACGAAGGATGGATGGGAAGGGTTCGATCAACAAAATTTGACTCCGAATAGAGGAGAATCTATCATTGAGACCTTGAAGAAATTCCATAGCTCTATCTTGGTTGGTTCTCTCAACCAAGGAACGACCATGGCCACATATACAAGGCTCAGTTATTAACAAGGAATTGAGTTCATCTTGAAGAGCCTTGAGATTTGTGAAGTATGTAGAAACATCTGAATTCTCTTGTTTGAGACAAGAAATAGCTCTCTTTAATTGAAAGATTTTAGGAGCATTGGTTTGATGGAATCGATCAAAAAGATTTTTCCAAATATCGAAGGCGGTTTCATCATATAAGATGGATGATCGAAGAGGTGGATCAACCGAATTGATTAGCCAACTAGAAACGAGATCGTTACATCGTCCCCATTTAATTAATTCATTGGGATCGGTGGGTGGTTCGATACTTCCATCAACGAATCCTAGTTTGCCTTTAGCTCGTAAGGCTTTTGTCATTCCTCGTGACCATGAGGAGTAGTTATCACCGGTTAGAAGTGGTGTGATGACAATGGTGGTGGGAGAATCCGAATGATGAACATCAAACGGGCCACCATTAGAAGTATAATGAACTTGAGTAGTTTCCGAAGTTTCGGGAGTAGTCATGGTTTTTAAAAAAAATTGGCTCTTATACCATGTGAAAATATAGATACCTTGATGATTGTCACTCTCGGATGAAGCCGAGAGAGAGACTTGATGATGTCTCGGTTATAACCGAGTATACACTCGAAGATGACGAGTGGGAAGAAGACGATGATCACACTCGGTGAAGCCGAGTGGGAGAAGAAGAAGATGAAGGTCTCGGTTTGATGGACCGAGAGAGAGAGAAGCTATTAGTGATAGAGATGAATACTTTGGTAAAATACCTTGTTTTATTATTCACAATAACTTGATTTTACAATGTGTATGGCTATGTATATATAGGTTACAAGGAAGAGATTGAATCCTACTAAAACTCTATGATAGTTATCTAAATATAATCCTAACACTTAAGGAATCCTAGTTGTAATAGGATTTCTATGGGACCAAGTCCAATCGGTTTGGCCGAGTGGAGTGGACCTTCCAACACAGTCCAAGTGCTCTTAGATTGGGCAAGAAGAGAAAAGGATGCCCGAGAGTAAAATGAAGAGGCGGCTATAGACACACCCTATTCAAAAGTGGTGGGGTCATTGGTGTGAAATAACTCGTTCGGTCTCTCTACACTAATATAGAACTGAGTGGCAATATTTTAGTTGCATTCATGATTATAGTAGAGACTTCATTCTACTTTCAAACCCTCATTTTCCTCACTTTGATTCTCTCTCTGTCTCAAAGTCTTTCTTTTCATGTTCAAATCACAAAATCCTCTTTAAATTTCTATGAATCTCTTTACATGTTTTCTGTGGATATCTCTGTTCTCAGCTTCATTTCACTTCCGCTGTTTTCTGAGAGATTTCAGTAAAACTGAGCTGTTTTCATGAAATTTGATCTTGTTTAACCAACATAGAAGCTGTTTTCGGCGATCCTTTTGTTGATGGAGCTCTTAATATTGTAAGTTTAGAGCCCATACTTTTGGATTAACAACCTTTCTAAGTTTATATACATTTGGAGAATTCATCTTTACTAAGTTTTATAAAGAAAACAAATTAACATGAAGCGCGTTTTACCGATTTTGGTATTTCTTATGCTCTATCTTCTAATTGATCAAATTTCTGGAAAATATTCTTACCACCCACAAGATAAAATCCTTCTAAATTGTGGTTCCACCATAGAAACACAAGATAACGATTACCGAAAATGGGAAGCAGACGATGGTTCTAAATTTGAATCATCAATAAATTCCCAGACAATAATATCCCGAGCTACTACTCAAGCTCCTTCAGTAAATGAAGTTCCATACATGACTGCTCGAATTTTCCTATCGGAATTTACTTTCAGTATTCCTGTTTCTTCTGGGCGGAAATTCGTTCGTCTTTATTTTTACCCATCATCTTATCCTGGGAGTAATCCCTCTGATTCTATCTTTTCGCCCTCTGATGCTATCTTTTCTGTTATTTCTGGTCCTTTCACTCTCTTAAGAAACTTCAGTCCAGCCCAAACCGCCAAAGACCCGAACTACGTTTCCTTTATGAAGGAGTTCTCTATCAATGTGGATACTGGAAGAATGAACATAACTTTCAAACCATCTAACAGAAAGAGCTCGTACGCTTTTGTCAATGGAATTGAGGTGATTTCGATGCCCGATATCTATAATACGACCGATGCAGGTATTGATATAGTAGGTCAAGAATCTATGTTCGTCATTGACAAGAGTTCTGCCCTTGAGAACATTGTGAGGCTAAATGTCGGTGGGAATGTTATTTCTCCAAGAGATGATACTGGTTTGTTTCGTATGTGGTATGATGATATCACATACGTTTTCAGCGCACAGAACGACCCGATTGAGGACCAATTGAACAAAATTAGATACCCTAAAGGCATGCCTTCCTATGTTGCACCCTTAGATCTTTACAGAACCGCTCGAGTGATGGGACCAAATGGAGATTTTAACGCCAAGTCTAATCTGAGTTGGTATTTTACAATTGACCCTGGTTTTTGGTACTTTGTTAGGCTTCACTTCTGTGAATTAGAGTCACCGATAGTATCAAACAATATGAGGGTGTTTAGTATTTACCTCAATAATCAAACTGCCTTTAAACAGTTTGATGTGTTTAAATTGGCAGGAGGAAATGGAGTTCCTTTGTACAAGGATTTTGTTGTGCTTGCTCCATATGGGACTACCCAGCAGGATCTATGGCTTCAATTACATCCCTTTACCGAGTCGCGTCCTGTTTATTATAATGCCATCTTAAATGGATTAGAGATCTTTAAAGTGAATAACACTGATGGAAATCTTGGTGGACCAAATCCACTTCCCAATCCCGACAAGCCGGATAACATCAGTCCGTCGTCGCCACCACTATTAAGAACTGGGAAGTCAAAGAGTAAGGTTGGAATTATTGCGGGAGGTGTTGTTGGTGGAGTTGTCAGTTTATGTCTTCTTTGTTTTGTTATTCTTGTGGGATTCAAAAGGAAGAGAGGAGACTCTAGTGCCCCTACTGGGACACCTGGGTGGGTTCCTCTTTCTCCTTACCCTAATTCACCTTTCGTAGATTCTTCAAAGACAAACACTACAGGAAGCTATGGCTCATTGCTCTGTCGGCACTTCTCATTTGCTGAGATTGAAGCAGCCACGAAAAACTTCGATGAGAATTTAATCTTGGGTGTTGGTGGGTTTGGTAAGGTGTACAAGGGAGAGATTGATGGTGGAACCACAAAAGTTGCCATTAAACGTGGGAATCCTCTCTCGAGTCAAGGTATCCATGAATTTCAGACAGAAATCGAGGTACTCTCCCAAGTCCGTCATCTGCACCTTGTTTCTCTGATAGGATACTGTGAAGAGAACTGTGAAATGATCATTGTTTATGATTACATGGCTAACGGGACACTCCGTGAGCACTTATATAAGACTCAAAGGCCACCTCTTCCATGGAAACAGAGGCTTGAGATATGCATCGGAGCTGCCCGCGGGTTACAATATCTCCACACCGATGCCAAGCACACTTTCATCCACCGAGACGTGAAAACAACTAACATTCTCTTAGACGAGAAATGGGTAGCGAAAGTTTCGGATTTTGGATTATCAAAGGAAGGGCCTGTATTAGATAAAACCCATGTTAGCACTCTTGTAAAAGGTAGTTATGGGTATTTAGATCCTGAATACTTCTTGAAACAACAACTAACAGAGAAATCAGATGTGTACTCATTTGGTGTTGTATTATTTGAGGTTTTATGTGCAAGACCAGCATTAAATACCACATTGCCTAGGGAAGAAGTGAGTTTGGCAGATTGGGCTTTGCATTGTCAGAAGAAAGGTATACTTGATCAAATAATAGACCCATACTTGAAAGGTCAAATAGCATCAGAATGTCTCATGAAATTCGCAGAGATAGCCGGGAAGTGTTTGGCTGATCAGGGTATCAACCGACCGGCAATGGGTGATGTTGTTTGGAGCCTTGAGTTCGCGCTAAAGTTGCAAGAAACCGTGGAAGGAAGTGGTAATATTAAGTTCGATATCAGTGATAGCTCGGAAACCTTATTTACAGATACCAAGAATGTATCATGTGGAAGCATAACTGAGTCAAGTAGCAGTGGAATGGCAATGAGCACTAGAGAAACGAGTATCACTAGTGTGAGTTCTGATGGTTTAACACCCGGTGCTGTTTTCTCGCAGATTATGAACCCTAGTGGACGGTGAAAGATCGACAGAGATAACCTGAATTAAGACTTTTGTAATAGTTTAGTAACCTGTAATTATTTTTCATAAAGTCTGACTTCGACTTATCCATCGTTATCATAGACAAGTCTATAGGATTTTGTACACTGCCAAAGCTTAAGGTGTGAAAATAGTGATTAAAAAAGTAGATGCATCAAAGTTTTCTTGGTTCCGGTCAAATGAAGGAGAAATACTCCAACACTCATTGCTCGGTCGGATAATTAGATACTGTTGAATACTCTAGTCATTTCAATAGAGGTATAATACGATATTTTGTGTGTACATCCTGTTTATAATGGATCAACGGAAATACGGTTCACCAAAAGTAAAAAAACGTAACAAAACATTGGTACCTACTGCATATTAAACAAGAAATTAATAGCACAAACATATCTTAATCATATATATCACTGGAGAAATTAGATTATTTCGTGAGGATTATATTACCATTTTATGTTTGTATCAATCCGTTTGAATAATCCTATATCAAGTAGGATATATTACTCCTTTCTAGCTAATCCTATATTAAGTATGATTTGTATTGCCTATATAATGGCAACCTTACTATTCAATGAAATATACAAAAATCCTTTTATCATTATGGTATTAGAGCAACTATACGCTCCCTGCTCAATCTCACTTTAAGTTATTTTATTTTATTTTATTTTATTTTTTTGAAGTTTTCTTTTAGTTACCTCAAGTCTCTACTGTTTCAACTATTTTCAATGGAAAATTCTAATATAACATCATTGTCTATCAATACAATGAGTCATGTTATCCCAATCAAATTACAAAGTGACAATTACTTGGCCTGGAAGTCAATGTTCTTACCAGTGCTTAAGAAATTTAGAGTCACAGATCTCATAGAAGGAACTCGGCTTTGTCCACCTCAATTTATCGATGAGGAAAAGAGACAATCGAATATTGTGAATCCAGAATACATAACATGGGTAGAAGAAGATCAAACCCTTCTTATCTGGTTAAACTCTACATTATCTGAGTCAGTAATCCCGTATGTAGTCGGAGTGGCCTCTTCAAGAGAGCTTTGGTCAATCTTAGAGGATACTTTTTCAGCAGCTTCGACTGCTCATGTCCTCCAACTTCAGGATAAGTTAAGAGATTGCAAGAAAGGGTCATCCTCTATTGTTGAATATCTATCTGAGATAAAGAAATTAACAGATAGCCTTGCTGCTGCTGGTTCCCCAGCATCCAAAAATGAAGTTATCGTAACAATCCTAAAGGGTCTTCCAGCTGACTATGATTCCTTTAGTACGTCTATTAGAGTGCGCAACCCTCCAGTAACCGTGACTGAATTACATAACTTACTTCAGAGTGAAGAAATTACTCTAGCAGATAAGAATAAGGCTAATCCAACCAATTTAGTTCACTCCCATGCCTTTTTGGCAACTTCATCAAAACCAAAATTTAATAGTCCCAATCAATATCAATCCAACAACAATCAATACAATAATCGTGGTAGAAGTTTCAATAGAGGAAGAGGCTCAGGAAGGTTCTCTTCTAATTACTTGACAAATTCAACACATACTACATTTAACCAACCTCGACCTTCCTTCTCGTTTAATCCTGATAAACCAACTTGCCAGATTTGCCACAAAATAGGGCATACAGCTATGGAATGTTATCATCGTATAAATTTTGCTTACCAAGGTAGATCACCACCAACAAATCTTGCTGCCATGTTGGCATCGGCTAATGTTCTTGGTCACAATCCATGGTTCGCAGATTCAGGTGCATCCAACCATGTTACTCCGGATTTATCAAATGTTGCTTCAAGTTCATCTTACAATGGTACAGACCAAATATCAGCTGCTAATGGTGAAGGTATGAGAATTCAAAATATTGGTCAGTCTTCCTTTATCAATAATAATCGAAAATTCTATCTTAAAAATATTCTTCATGTTCCAAAAGCTTCTCACAATCTATTATCTGTTCATAAGTTTACTTCTGATAATTGTTGTTCCTTAACATTTGATCCTTTTGGTTTTCTTGTCAAGGATCTCTTCTCGGGCCAGACGCTCTTCCGCGGGCCCTCTAAAGATGGTTTATATCCTCTTCGTCTCAGTTCTACTTCTGTTTCTCGTTCTGCTACAGCTCTCTCGGTTTCTTCTCCATCATCACTCACATGGCATCGACGACTTGGCCATCCATCTTTTCAAACTTTGCAGAAACTCAAGAATTTACTTCCTTCATTTTCTAGTATTCAGCCTATCTTTTGTAATGAATGTCAGTTAGGACGCAGCAAGAAACTCCCATTTTCTCCATCTATAAGACGTGATTCTGCACCTCTACATACTTTACATATTGATCTTTGGGGTCCGTCTGTTGTACCTACAATTAGTGGTTACAAATATTATGTAAACATTATTGATGACCATTCTAAATTTTGCTGGATTTTACCTCTTGTTGCTAAGTCTGATTTTCGTCATGCATTTATATCTTTTAAATCAAAAACAGAGAATCTGCTTGGACAAACAATTAAAATCATTCACACTGATGGAGGTGGAGAGTTTATTCATAAAGAACTCTCTCAATTCTTAACAAAATCAGGTATCACTCATCATTTCACATGTCCCCATACTCCTGAACAAAACGGAGTTGCCGAGTCTAAGCATCATCATCTACTTGATCTCACTCGCACCTTTTTGATTCAAGCCAATCTTCCTCCTCAATTTTGGCTTGAGGCCTTGCTCACGGCAAATCATTTAGTAAACATTCTTCCCGCTAGGTCTCTAAATTTTACAAGTCCATGGGAAAAATTGTTCCAACACAAACCTGATTACTCCGTGCTTAAATCATTTGGCTGCTCTTGTTTTCCGTGGTTAAGACCATATGCTTCCTCTAAGCTTGCACCAAGAAGCCTCGAGTGCATCTTCTTAGGATATAGTAGTTCACACAAAGGATATCGTTGTCTTCATCCTTCTTCAGGTCGCATATACATTTCTCGTCATGTAGTCTTCAATGAAGACTCATTTCCATACTCAAATATTATAAAATCATCTCCATCGGTTTCTTCTTCATCACCTGCTATCTTTTCTCCATTTCCACCCTATCTACACCAAATCTCTTCTCATATTCCCCCTTCTAATGTTCCAACAGATACAACTAGCCCAACAACTAATTCTGGAAACCAATTGTTATCTCGTAGCCTTTCACAGTCAAACTCTCCAAACTCACCCATGTCACCCTTATCTACACCAATTCATACAACTACTACACCTTCTTCTCATTCACTTGCTACATTGGATTTTGCAAATCAATCTTCTTCAGCTAATTCACCCGTTGAATCTCCACATATTTCTCCACTGTCCTCATCCCATTCATCTCCTCTTGATATTCGTCCTTCTCATCCCATGATAACACGATCAAAATCAGGGATTTCCAAACCCAAAATCTTTTTAGCTACCAAACACCCCATTCCATCTGCTCTTCTTGTTCACTCTCTCCCTACAACTCCCACTTCTTACACTCAAGCCTCAAAAGTTCCAGAGTGGCAAAATGCCATGGCCTTAGAATTTAAAGCCCTTCACCAAGCAGGAACATGGTCACTTGTACCACCTCATCCTTCACAACATGTTATAGGTTGCAAATGGGTATATCGAGTGAAGCAAAAATCAGATGGTAGTGTTGAACGATTTAAGGCACGTTTGGTTGCCAAAGGTTTTTTACAACAGGAAGGTATTGATTACTTTGAGACATTTAGCCCAGTTGCGAAGCCTACTACTATTCGGGTTCTCTTAACTCTGGCTGTTAACTTCAATTGGCAGATTCGACAACTTGATGTGAGCAATGCATTTCTTCATGGAAATCTAACTGAAACTGTTTATATGCAGCAACCTTTGGGTTTTCGAGATCCATCATTTCCTGATTATGTATGCAAACTTCACAAATCAATTTATGGCCTCAAACAAGCCCCTAGAGCTTGGTATGAACGATTGGTCGATTCGCTTCTAGCTCTTGGTTTTACAAAGTCCAACTCTGATTCAGCCTTATTTGTTTGCTCTCATGATGGTATTCTTATTTTTATACTTGTTTATGTCGACGATATCTTGGTAACAGGAAATTCTGTTGAGGCTTGTCAACTATTAATTCATCATCTTGGCCTATGTTTTTCTATGAAAGACTTAGGTGATCTACATTACTTCTTGGGTAAGTTTAGTTGGTGCTCTTCAATATCTCACTTGGACTAGACCCGATATTTCGTATGCGGTTAGTCAAGTTTGTTTGTATATGCACAAACCCACTACCACACATTTGTTGGCTGTTAAACGTATTTTAAGGTATCTAAAGGGCACTCCTCACTATGGTATTTCTATATCTAAAACATCAAATATGTGCCTTCATGGGTTTGCAGATGCCGACTGGGCTGGAAGTCCAGTTGATCGTCGGTCCACTAGTGGCAACATCATATTTTTAGGGGGTACCCCTGTTTCTTGGATGGCAAAGAAACAACCAACAGTGTCACGTTCGTCTACTGAAGCGGAATACCGATCACTTGCTCATTGTGCAGCAGAAGTTTTATGGATTTGTTCTCTACTTAAGGATCTTCATCAACACCTTGTCTCTCCTCCACGTCTATGGTGTGATAATGTTTCTGCCCTTGCCCTTGCTTCGAATCCGGTATTTCACTCGAAAATCAAGCATCTTGCCCTTGATTTTCATTTTATACGTGAGTTGGTTGCATCGAAGCTGATTAGTCTGAGTTACATTCCCTCATCTAATCAACCAGCAGATTGTCTCACAAAGGGTTTACCTTCTCCACAATTCACTTCTATAAGGTCCAAGATGAAAGTTCTTCCAAGCCCTTTCCTCTTGAAGGGGGGTAATAGCACAAACATATCTTAATCATATATATCACTGGAGAAATTAGATTATTTCGTGAGGATTATATTACCATTTTATGTTTGTATCAATCCGTTTGAATAATCCTATATCAAGTAGGATATATTACTCCTTTCTAGCTAATCCTATATTAAGTATGATTTGTATTGCCTATATAATGGCAACCTTACTATTCAATGAAATATACAAAAATCCTTTTATCATTAGAAATGACTATCTTGTAAGACTAAATGGGAACAACTATTGGTTAGCACAAAACAACCAAAATCTTCGACAATGAAAGCAACCCACCTAAATTAAATTTCTGTATTTAAATTAGATGACACCAACTCTTACTAAAACATGAACAGAGACCATGTTTTATTGAACAATGTTTGGACACTATTAGAATTTTGTTGCAAAAGAGTGGTAAAATTGCCATAATAATACAAATTTTTGAACTTTCTCGACATTTTTTTATTTTGAATTGGTCTTGATTCACCACACTTGAGCTTTCAGTTGAATTTTGTTTGAAATTTCTCTTAACTACTACCCAAAATCTTTGTATTTGTTGCTTAAAAATCTTGTCTGCAAAGTAAAGAAAATTTGGAAACAATTTTATTATTTTTATTTGTAAAAGTCAATACGATTTTAAAGGGAATGAAGAAGTTTATTATCCGACCAAGTCGAGTATGAGTCTTCGTTATAGTTATATATTATATCCATATGATCGAAATGAAATCGTGATGAAATCAATTAATAAAGAAGCCGACCAACTTCATCTTTTTCTAGAGCACTCTCACATAATAAAACAAGACAATCAAAAGGTAGTGTGGGGCAAGTACAAATCTAAAAGTTGTGTGTCTTGGGGGGAATTTTGAATTATGAAATAGATTTGATTTGTCAAAAAGGATAGGAAGTGGGGCAAACAAAATCCATCTCCCCACCATCAAATCTTAGGGAGACTCATCTTTTTGGTCGCTTGAGAATTACTCTAAAGCTATATTGTTCATCCCCAAGTGGCTCTCTTGATAAGAACAATTGTCCTTTCATTTCCCTACTACAAAGTGGATTCTCTTGCACCGCATGCTTATTATTTATCACTAATATCTTTTTCAACAAACAAAATTTTTATTCATCTATAAAATTAGGGTTTAGGTTGGTATAGAAAGATCATTGGAATCCAACAACTCTCGCAGAAGAGCGAAGAAAGGTAATTCATGGTCATCTTTCTCATTTGGGGAAGAAAGAAACTTCTAGTTTTGACTACCTACCAAGTTGAGCATAAACGTATGTGTGATCGATTCAACTCTCTATTCAGTCTCGAAGTTATAATTTTCTAACTCAAATTAAAAGGAAATTGCAGACGCAAAAGTTACTAAAATTACATAAACGATGTCTTGCAGAACTGACGAGTTGCGTGTAGACTAAACCGATTATTTTAGGTTGATTCTGAACTAACATGGCCTTCTTCGAGACTCAATGGTTAGCCAATGGATGTAGCAATTCTTCATTCTTTACAGTGGTCACCACTAGGGGTGGGAATCGGTCCGGACCGGTCGGTACCGGACTCTAACTTCATCGAACCGGTCGACTAGGACATAAACTATTGGTGACCACTTATTTACTCAGGCGGACTCGGACGGTCACTCTCAAGAATTCTTTGTCCATTGACCGTCCAAGACCGTTTATTTTACCAGGTCAGTCGGACACGGGACGGTCTCGGTCCGGGCTTTCCAATAAAATTTACTTAAATTCAGAACTTTATTTTTATTACCACAAAAAAATTACTTCCAAATGAAGATGTTTAACCAAGAAATCAAAAGTAAATATAAAAAAAGAAAAAAACACAGTTGATCATCATTTGACAAGATATAATTAAGCCATGTATTAATGTCTGGTCTTCTAGAGGACTATATGACTATAGCCAACGACCATCATATATTTATATGTCTATAAAATTCAACGGTCAACTTTTAAAATTTGGACAGTTTAGTCGGTCAACCTATTCGATCACTCGTACCGGTCGGTTATTTGGACGGTCTATATTGGTCGGTCGGTTAGCGGTCGGTCCTTCGACATAGAATTTTGACCGTGACCGTCCGCCAATTCTTTCGGGCCGGTCGGACACTGACCGTTATGACCATCGAGTGTCCATTGACACTTTTTATCTCGGTCGAACGGGTCGGATAGTGGTCTTCCGGATCTTTTTCCCACCCCTAGTCACCACTCTCTTAGTACAATTTGACATCACAACCTACTTTTATGATTTTATCATGGTGAAGTTGTAGAATTAATGCAGAAAACTGTCAATGTCAATTGTCCCAACTTTCCGAAAGCCTGTTTAATTAAACAATTCTCATCTTATTCGTTGTGGCGGGCCCTTATTCTTCCCGCCAAGACAAATCCACTTTGTAGCGTGGCAAATTATTCATTGCCAACTTAAATACAACACATGTTTAATCCTTTTTATTGATGAGAAATTTTAAAGCCGTCGGGGTGTTACAGGCGCATCCTTACCTCACAAACTCGCTCTCAAATTTGCCTTATTTGATGGGTAACACGAAAAGAAGTCGCCTTATCTGACCAGTAATAGTTCATTTTCTTTACATGGGAGGGGCGAGTTGTGGATTGATCCAATTCTATGATGCGACATCTTTGTTTCTTGGATCTAGACATGTATTTGAGTTATAACTTTCATTATTCATTCCATATCTAGCTAAGATAAAAGTCTACAATTTTTTTTGTTGCAAGTGATAAAAGTCTACATGATACAAGAAATAGGTTAGAATTCGATATACATATATTAAAGAAATATCCCTTCGTTTTCCAACCTAGACGTAAAAATGAAGGAACAATAATATTTCGCCTTTACACACCACCAATCTGTCCCTCTTTCACTCTCACTACACAAACACACTCTCACCCTTTCCGTCTCCGAAGAGAAATTTTACATTTTTAAATAATTCCATACTATAGGACAAACAAAATTGCCGTATAAATATTGGCTTTACACTTTACACACAAGAGTATACGAATACATATGTTTATAGTTACAAATGCGGTATATATATACTATATGGAGGTATACTCGAGTAACTTCATATCGAGATTCATAATCATCTAACAAATTCCAGTGAACTCGTCCACATCAAACTCGCTGAAATTTTCCTCAGCAAAATATTTTCTTGGCAAATCAGGAAGAGTCAATGCCAAGTCAAAATCATACCCAAATTCGTCAACGTCACCGTAATTAAAAATATCTAACGGTTGGAATTCATCGTAACGGAGAACTGAAGTTGGAGAAGTAACAGTAGTCTTGGAGAAGTCATCTCCGTTTGAGATGACGGTTGTTTCTGTCTGACTACCAATTGATTGGGTTTGACTAACGACAGACAAAGTCTGACTGACGGAAGGAAAGTTTGTAACGGCGTCAAGTCCCTTTAACCTAACGGCAGCGTTATCATAAGCAGTAGCGGCTTCCTCCGCCGTATCGTACGTTCCAAGCCATAAACGTTTCCTCCGAGTCGGGTCACGTATCTCAGCTGCCCAACGTCCCCACGGCCGTTGTCGTACGCCTCTATATCTTCTCCGGCCATTTTCGTCGGATTCCGGTAATCGGAATGTTCTGTTCTTCACTAAAAGTTCCCGGCGTTTTTTAACAGGTGCTTCTATATTGACCTCTCTGATATGTCTCTTTACTCTCGGAACAAATTCTTCTTCATCACTAGATGAATCAGTAGCATCTACATCCGTACAGATGAACCTCACAACTTTTTGCCGGATCCTTTCGTTTCCCGGCGGATTCTGATCTGAATCGATGGATCTTTCGGTAGGTTTACGCCTGTAAGTAAGTTTTCTTGTTGTAAATACGTGATCGGTCAACTTTACACGTCTCTGTACATCCATGCCGGAGATTTTCTCGAAGAAAGAACTCCGGCGAGTATGAAATTTCTGATTCATACTAAAAGGTCAAAGATCGAGGAAACAAAAGAAATGAATTTCATTTGCATCTTCGAAAAATACGCAAAGAAGAAGAAGTAATGATCTGATATCCAACTTTCGATTAGACTCAGATCAGATCATAAACAAAATGAACTATCGGTGTTTTGGCAGAAGTTCAAAGCTAGATGGTTCTTTTAGAAGATTGAATAGAGCTCGAAACAAGCAGATCTGGAGACTATTTTAAGAAAAACAAGGTGATGAAGTTTTTTAGGGTTTAAGAAAGGGTTTTTGGAAGTTAAAGAGTATTGGAGTCGATTTTCAGTAAAATCAGGTAAGATTTTTTGTTAAAAGGAAATTCAAAACAAGATCTCTTTGAAGATATTCGGAATTCGTAATATGCGATCACTGAGAAGAAGAATAAAAACAGATGACGAAGAGAGAGAGAGAGAGAGAGAGAGAGAGAGAGAGAGAGGGCGTTTATTCGTCAAAACGAAGTGGACAAGTATAAATTCTGTAAGAAATCTTGGATTTAAACTTCTTCTGAAGTAAAATCTAACAAATACTTGTAAGTATCAGAAGAATCAAAGATGAAAACAAGTTTGAAGATGAGACAAAAGAAAGAAAAGTAGTTGTTGAATAAAAGCTCAAAATTCCCAAATTGAAGATAAATCTGCAACAACTTTTTTAACAGTAAAGAATCCTTCTTTCTCTTTATTCTTCTTCACCTTTTAGAGCGAGAGTGAGAGAATCAGAGAAAAGAAGATCTCACTGTTTAAAGTTCTTGCCTCTTGCTATAGAGAGAGAGAGAGGGTTTCGGAGTTAAAATCGAGGGGGAGGAGGTGGTGTAATTTATAGTCCACGGTGGTTCAAAGTTTGTGGACTACTTTGGTCTACTACACAACGAGCTCTCCTTGAGAGTTGAGTATCGCGCGGGTTGGACTGGCCAGGGCTGAGTTGGCTCTACTTCTTTTTCCTTCCCAAAAGGAATTGTGTCGAGTGGGACGGTATAATGTGGGACAGCGGGAACGCTCATGCTTACTTGGCTGGTCCTATATTGATGACAAGTGGACATCATACTACTTACCGTAATGATCTCTAGATTTTGGCCGCGGTTTTGGGGAATAAAGAAAATTCTCCGGGAAATAAATTCTCGAAGGAATTCAAATTTTTTTGAAAATTTTCCGGGGAATAAATTTTTATGAGGAATACATAATACGTTTTTTTGAAAGTTCTCCTCCATCTCATATGTTCTCTCTGCCACTTCATCTTCTCGCCACCACATCATCTTCTTCGGCGAAGGTCGCCGGCCAGCCAATTTTTCGGGCGGCG
This sequence comes from Eschscholzia californica, assembly GCF_041429995.1. Taxonomy (NCBI): domain Eukaryota; kingdom Viridiplantae; phylum Streptophyta; class Magnoliopsida; order Ranunculales; family Papaveraceae; genus Eschscholzia; species Eschscholzia californica. Next base: position 35,489,090 of record NW_028238420.1, on the reverse strand, counting down.
ACCTTCGCCAGAGAAGATGATGAGGTGGCGAGAAGATGAGATGGAGGAGCCTTTTTTATAGCATCTTCTAAAATTAGAAGCCCCTTAGCAATAAAAAAAAGAAACATAAAAGTCAATCTTATTTGACTAGTTTTAAGAAAAGTCTTTATTCCCCAGAAAATTTTCTTTATTCCCCAAAGCCGCGGCATAGATTTTTCGTCACATTATTTATGCCCGGTGTTACGGGGAAATAAAGAAATTTTCCGGGGTTTGAAGTTTTGGGTGGAAATAAAAAAATCATATTTTTTTCAGCTTCTTCTTCCTTTCTCCTGCGACTCCACCGTCTCCGACGACTCCACCATCTCCGGCGACAAATTTTTATTTTTTTCTTCTCCTGCTCTCCATCTCCGGCGAAGGGGAAGAGCCCTTTCGCCGGAGCTCGTTTGGTGCAAACCAGACGAGATCTGGTTTGAAGACAAACCAGATGAGCTCCGGCGAAGGGGCTCCTCCCCTTCGCCGGAGATGGAGAGAAAAAGAGAAGAGAGAGAATAAGAGAAGAGAGAGAGAAGAAATAGAAGAGAGAGAGAGAGAGAGAGAAAAAGGGGAGATAGAAGATGATGTCGTCGGCCGACGACTTTTTGCCGGCGACGTATAAGGGGCGTTTGGTTCTATTTTTTCTTATTTCCACCGTCTTCTCCGGGAACATTTCTGCTTTCCGCAAAGCGGTGGTCATATTTAATAGTCAAAATAACTACCCACTCCCTAAAAACTCTCGAACTCTTTTTATCTCTTTCCTCTTTTCTCCCTCCAAACAACTCAATATAATCTCGGTTATTATTTTAAATATATTTTTAGTACTTCGATATTTGTATAAGATCAAAATATTTGATAATTTTGTATAACATAAATATGAAAAATTTCGTGCCCATGCGGGCACCGACTATACCCTAGTATATAACAAATGACATAGGTTTTCATGTCATGTTATAACTTTGGTTTATAAATTTGGGTCGTCCAATTCTTTTCTGTAAATCACGACCATTCTTTTTAACGAGTTTTTAAAGGATAAAGGTGGAAAAGTGAGAATAACTACCCACTCCCTGTAAACCCTCTAACTATTTTTCTTTCTTTCCTCTTTCCTCTTTTCTCCCTTCAAACAACTAAATATAATCTCTGTTATTATTTTTAATATATTTGTATTACTTTAATATGTGTAAAAGACCAAAATATTCGATAATATAGAAATTTCCGTGCCCTACGGGCACGGGCTATACCCTAGTATGTATTTATATATATAAGGGAAACGGTGACTAAGACAAACATTCTTTTTTAATATAAGATATTGTCTAGAAGTCCTTCCCGAAATTTAAATTACAATCCTTCTTAGAAATAAAATAACTAATCTAAGAAAAATGAAACAAAAGATATTGTAAGGGGTTAAAAAAAAAACGAAAATCTCTACCTCTCTCTCAATAAAATAACTGAGTTATGAAAAAAAGATACAAAAGAAAATAAACAATAAATAGAATACCAAAAAATAATTAAATTAAGAAAGAATGAACCAATTGTAAGGGTTAAAAAACAAGAAATTGAAAATCTCGATCTCTCTCTCAATAAAATAACTTATTTAAGAAAAAAAGGAAACAAAAATTTAATAACCAATAACTAGAATACCAAAAAAGTTAGGGTATCCACAATATATCCATAATAAATATGAAAAATCGTCAAATGTGATTGATAGAACTGTCGTGCCTTAGGGCACGGGATGTACTCAAGTATATATAAATTACTACTATCAATTTCTTTTGGGAGGATTCAAGGGTTCAACCGCACACTTCAATTGTTCTTAAAAAATAAATTTTATGCAAAACCAACTTAACTAATGGGTTTTGCAACAACAAAAACTTAACTAATGAGTGCTCTAATGACCTTTTTTTTCGAGAAATTGACTACGATCTACTTTAGTCGTTACAAGACATTGATACATAACAAAGATGTGATAACCACAATAACCACCCAAATTAATCCAAGAAATGAAAGAGGCCTAAATCCCAATGTGATAAGCACGATAACCGCCTACGTTAAATCAATAAATGAAAGAGAGTTAAAGCCCAACAACATGAAAGAGGCCTAAAATCCAACAAATTTATTACCATATTATTTATAACTTTGATAACTCAAATTCAATTTATCATGGATTTCACCTCTTCTGCGAGTCGAACTTGAGACTTCCAGAATTTTAGAATTTATGTCAATATTATCAGGGACCAAGTGTTGACGCTCTAATAACTTCTACCAATAAAAAAAATGAAAAAAAGGAGAACGACAAGCAGAACTACCTAATAAGTTAGGGATTCTAACTCCCTTGTTTGCATTTAGGTAATATCCGATAGAGATACTTCAGTTAATTTTCAATTTCAGCCAAAATTCAATTGCACAGTAATCAAAATGTTCACATTTATATGTGGTTCAAGGATGAAAAATTTCGGATAGATACGAAGCTTTAGGTAATGGGTCCCTTTATTATTACAGTTCATTAAATAACAAACATTAACAACTTAAATTAGGTGGTTATCGTGCTTATCACATCTTCATGATTTGTCAATATCTTGTAACAGCTAACGTAGATCGTAGTCAAATTCTAAAAGAAATTCTCATCCCACTTTGGCAAAGTTATAACACATCAATTCAATATAATTTTCCTCCACAATAGTTGCATGGTGGGTGGATCCTGTCAAAATCCAAGCCCAGCCGCCGGTACAGTTGAGAGAGATCTTTTAGGTTCATATAATATAAGTCAGAATCAGTCAAATGCTTTTTTGTCGTCAATTTCTTTTCTATTCCCTCAAAGACTTTTGTCGTCCACTCAAACATGTAATAGGAGAAAAAAAGTAATTGTTTAAATAATTTTTATTTAATTAGTTAATGAATATAAATAAAATATTAAATTTTTAAAAATTGAAAAAAATCTCCAATGAAGTAGAAGATTGTGGCTTGAGGAGCAAGCAAAACAGATAGTCTTACCAGGTCGACCATCATTAGAAAATGAAAGAATGTCTTTTTGTAGGTTTGCCTATGGAAAAAAAATATTTATTTTATTTTGGATTGCCCTATAGAACACAGCATGGATATAATTATATAAAAATTATCTAAGAACTTAATCTCTAGTCTTAACTCTTAAGCTTGGTTATTATGCATTTGTGCCGTCACTACAAAATATTAGACCGTCGTTATTTGAATTTAATACAATCCCAAATACAATTAGAGATTTTCATAGAATATGTAAATGAGATCAATCATGTTCATTCCATATAAATATAGTTTTTCCTTTTGTTCTGTGGTAGACGCTATAGATTGAACGTAATTGAAAAACCTTGTGTCTGCATGCAAGTTGAGTTCTCTTCTGATGTATTTGAATTGAACTATTTCAAATTCTCTTCTTATTTCTCGAATTCTTCGGATATGGATCAAAGATTGCTAGTGAATTGAATGTCTTTTGTCCTGGATGTGCTTGATTAGATTTGAATTGTCACTTTCTATGATTATTGACTTGTGATTATGTCCTTTCGCCCAAACTAGACCATCTAAGATGGCTATTACTTCACATTCTTCACTATTTCTCGCCCTCGAGGATTTCACTTGAGCTGCTATAAATTTTGAATCTGCATTATGTGCAATTAAGCTAGTTCCAGAATTGGATGTTACGTTAGTAAAGGATGCATCAACATTAATTTTAATGAAAGGAACTGTTGGCGGTTGCCATTTTCCAGGAGGATTTTGATTGATTTTCTCAGGTTTTTTGTTGGTTTTTGGAAATGCTTTGATCATTCTGATGATCTTATCGAGATCATTTATCTCATGTTGGAAGCAGTGGTCACATCTCACTTTCCATAAAATCCAAAGGATACTAACAAAGTGAATATCTTCATTAGTGTAACAATTTTGGTTATTGTCTTGCCACGAGAAGATCCAATCTGAGATTGATATAATGTTTTCAGAAATAATATTAAAATTAAACCAAACATTTTTTGCCATTGCACAATGTAAAAGTGCATGTTCAATTGTTTCAGTATTCATACAATTCAGGCAAGTGAAGTTATTGTCGATGTATTTGCCTATTCTATCTCTCACCGGGAGAGCTTTAGTACAAATTTTCCATATGAAGATTTTTATTCTAGGAATAGTAGGAAGGGACCAGATGAAATTCCAGTTAGGTGAATTAGTAGGGAGGATGATATCATTAGTGTTGATGTGTTGGTACATCGATTTAACTGTGAAGTTACCTGATTTGGTGAGCTTCCATTTGATTTGATCTTTACCTTCACTGTTTACTCGGATAACTTTGATCAGATTTTGCGTCGTGATATCAAAGTTGGCATTGAGAACCTCATTGTTGCAGTCGTTGTTTGTAATGAGTTGGGCCACCTTGTTCAGACCGGATTGATTGTTGTTCGGCACTGATCCGTTAACCTCCGGATCCAGTTGTCGTCCCAAATGTTAATATCTTCACCAGAGTGCACCTCCCAAGTGGTCAGATCATCAATGAGATTGTAGTGTTTTCTGATCGTTTTCCAACTCCAAGAGTGACGGGGTTTCGCTGGGTCAGGTTTATCAGAATGAGGAAAGTATTTAGCTTTAAGAAGTTTAGCCCACAAAGCTTCAGGAGACGGAGACATTAGTAACTCACATATAAATAAATCTCTTGTAACCTTTTAGCTCCTTCCCAAAAAAAGAAAAAGGTGTCTGAACATAGGTTAACCGTTATTTCTTTGTACAAGTAGCTACCCAAACTTACAAGAAGGAAACAAATTTTAAATCATCCTAATGGTTTCATAGAAACACCTAATCCTACCTCCAAAAGTCTCCAATTTGGGAGTGATCCAGAGTTTTTCTCCTTATGTTTGTTTATTCAAATGGTCATATCATGAATTCTCAAAGTTAACCTACCAGAGATATCCTGCCCCATAAATCTTCTTCAATCTTCTACTACTTTTACTTTCTCCCAATGACTCCATCTCTCTCTTTCCCTCTCTCAGTGAGTTGGGCGAAATAAGAAAATATAAATATAGAGCTTCTAGGGTCTAGTTATGCCCTAGTAAATAATTTTAATGTCGGATTATTCATAAAGCTGTGTTCACTAATGCCCAATGAGAAGCTGCCACATGTACATAACATATTATTAATGAATAATAAACTATATTCCTAATGTGGTACAGGTCAGAATACATAATTAGTAGGACAAACAGATAGACAAAGAAACAGAATAAGAAAAGAAGAATGTCAAAAGAGAGAGATGGTTTAGCAATTTTGTAATGGGAAATATCATTCAAAAATGTAATGTCATGCTAATAAGAGTTAAGAAAATAACCCAAGGTTAAATTGAATCATTGACGAACGTCACACACAGTTAACTAGTCAGAGTTAAGTGCGTAGAGGAGTTGATGATCTTCTGTCTAGTGGTTCTTACTTTCTCTATTTAGATTTAATTTGTGTGAGAATAATCATCTCACATGGGAAAAATACGATCTAGTAACCAATAATATAATGTTTATGTCCTCTCCAATAATTATCAATTGGTTTTCAATCAAATGACCAAACTTAGCATGGTATCAAAGCTTAGTCTACACGCGATATGCTTTAAAAGTCACCCATGGTCCGCATCACCCGAAAAGAAAAAAATACGTATTAGATTCAAAGAACCTCACACGTGGGGGGGGGGGGGGGGGGGGTGGGGGGGGGGGGGGGGTGGGGGGAGGGGGGCGTGTGAGGATGAAAAAATGCCGATAGAGCAACCAAGAATATAATGTCTACGTCGTCTCTTCACTCATTGTCAATTGATTTTAAATTGGATGACCACAGACTTAACAATCTGAATTGCAGTGTAGTTAACTATTCTAGCTAGATAGTGAGAGGTTAAAGACCTGAAGCTATTAAGTTTGTGCAGGCCCGTGGAAGGTCCAGTGCGGGTAGGACAACTGGGGCCCCTACTATTAGGGGCCATTTCTGAGAACTGAATAACACATAGCTAGATCTCTCAGCTCAATTGGCAAGTCATCCTATTTTCCATGTTAGTGGCTCGAGTTCAAGTCCCATGGCTTGCAAATCCATCTTTTTCTTCTACCTAGAGAGAGTAGAGTTGTTAACTAACTTCTACTTTCTGCTCTATTACACAAAATTGGAGTGTCCACGGCCCCCGTCCATGCCCGGCAAAAAGCACCGGACCTTTCGATCGCGGACATTCAGGCATCGGACAAAATGTTGCCAAACCCTATTAAAGGGTGCCCATAGCGAAGCAAAAGCTTCTTTACTCGGCCTATGCTTTACATGGTCAGCTGTAGGGATATTGAGGAGGTTTGCCGCAACTTATAGGACCCCAACCCTCCACCAAACTTGAGCACGGTCAGTGTGGGACTAATTGAGCCTTATAATTCAGTAAACTTACAAAGCAACAGTTCCTACAAGTGCGAGTTCCCAACATGACTCTTGAAGAAACTCAAATTTATTGGGCCATGCACTTGGACAGTACCTACTGGTTGATTTCCTATGACTCCCACACACCTAATTAATACACACAACGTACATATATACCATGGTTACATATATGCATATATATATATATATATATATATATATGAGTAGTCATGTGTTCGTTTAGTCGGGTGGTCGGACGGACAATTAAATGGTCGGACTCGGACGGTATGCCGGACAAGGCCTTGTGTCCGTGTCCGTCCACTAATTTTAACCGGTCGGTCGGATAGTGTCCGTCTCGGACACCGGGCGTCCGCAGACTCATTCGGTCTCAGGCGGTCACGAGCGGAATCGGGCTCACGGTTTTTTTTTCCCGCCCCTAGTTTTTTGTGAATAACTAATTTTCCCTCCATCCTAGTCATATTTAATAATTTGTAGACTAATTATTCAATACGATATTATATTAAAATGCAAACTATTCATAAGCATTTGAAATTTCATTGTGTTATTTGTAACCATAAAAGTATAATCTAAGATATAATAAACATATTTCTTTTTCGTTCACAAGTGATTGTGGATTTTTAGACTAGTTTTCCTATAAAAAAAAAAGTTATTCTGAAATGATTTTTTTTTCTATAACTACTTTCTTCGAAATACATTTGGATTCATTTATAACTTTCATCTAGATATTGTTGAATTATCTTGCACTCCAATTAACTTTTGCTTGTAACATTTTTATTGGACGAAAAGTTTGTATTCAAATTTGGCACAAGCCCCTCAATTTCTCAGTCACGACCCTGAGTCTGTGCGAAGGACTTAATTGGTGTTGGGTTTATTTCATGGTTGGGCCCATTTGGATTCACTTCTTAGTTGGGGCCATTATCATCTTGAAATTAATTGAGAATGAGCCTCACTCATTTATTACTAGTCAAGACTATCTTGTCTTCTAGTTAGCACAAGAGCGGGGTCCACCTCTAGAGAGAAGATGTCATTTAAAGCTTTCTTTTTCTAGACAATTATCCCACATCTTCCAACTAGTGAAACTAGAGAGACTTTATAATAAGTTGCTTGACAACTCATTGTAAAGCAATTGGTGGAGTAGGGAAGGCTCCCACACGCCACACACACATGCGAGGCAATTGGGTTTTTGACTTTTTGGCCTTTGGACACTATGGCTATTTGGGCCTTTGGGCACTTTGGCTGTTTGGGCTACTTGGGCCTTTGGGCAGTTAGGCTACTTGGCCCTTTGGGTCGTGGCCCGTGAGCCCGGGAGTCTGGGAGCTTAAAGTGAAAAGAGATCTTTTGCCACGAAGAGTTGTTTCACTTTGACTCAAACTCGGATTATGACTAAGTCGGTGGGATTAACCTAATCAGTGTTTGAGTTTATCTCTAACAGATTTCGTAAGGTTAATCTAATTAGTTTCCGAGTTTATCTCTAACTCTCCTTACTTCTCTACCACGGTTCCCTAGTCGGTTAGGGTTTCCCTAAGGTTATATATACTGGCCGAAATCAAGAGAGAAAACACACAACACAACTTCGACTATCTTCCTCTCTGTCTGCCAAAGGTTCGAGTTCTCGTCAGTGCAGACGGAGACAGTAAGTTGTGACCAATCCTTGGGAAGTGAACGGAAACAGTAATTTGCACCAAGGTTACTTCGAAATCACTTCCAAGGCAGTGTGGCCTGCACACCACGACACAACGAAGAAAGTTATTATCTGTTCTTCAATTCCACTGATTTATCCTATATTTCCAACAAGGGACCATGGGTTTTAGGTCGAAAATAAAATCCAAAAAGGGATTAAGGTCCAATCTTCCCAGAAAAAGGGATTTTAGTCCTTTTGGACCCTATTACCTACATATAGAAGAAACATTGTTGATACATAATGTGTTATGTATGATACATATAAAAAAAATGAAATGAAATGAAATATGAAACTTTAACAATAAATAACATGTTATTTATGAAACAAAACAAGAATCAATAAATAGAAAAACACTGTAACTTTGACATCTAGACATACCTTAACTATACCTAAACTATACTAGTTGTGTTTTGTTGTATGAAATATACGTAATTTATACTAAATAACGTGTATATTGCGAAACAGATAGTAAGCTTGAAATCAATCGAAAAAATCTAAATAAAATAATATAGAAACCTTGATGGAGAAACGATAGTGGTTTTCGGTGGCGGTCGTTGTTTTCACTACTCGACCATGGCAGAAAGTTTCTCCATTCAGTTATGGAAGAGCGTTTTTAGTAATAGAAAGTTAAAGAAATAGGGTTTCGGTTATGGGATAGAAGATTGGAGAGAGAAAATCCGAGAAAAACAGAAAAGAGAATTTTGGGAATTGATTTTCAAAAGTGAGATTTTTCTTATATAAAAGGTTATAAACTTATGATGGGTATGATTAAATAGAAATCATAGAGATCTGTTTTTCTATATAGACGGGGCGGGTCCATTTGGACTAGATATCCATTATAATTATTATTTTGGCTTAAAATCTTATATTAATAAGTGTACTAAATATGTGTTTAAGTGAATATGAAAGTACTAATATATATGTAATTGGTAGTCTCTAGTGTTTTTTTTTCTACCACCACTTATACCGTTTGTGGTTTTGGTGGGAAGGAAAGTTAGTGATTTAGTAAGGCCAGCGCTTTAGGGAAAGCTAAAAAAGTTTTCGGGGTTTGAAATTTTAAAGGGAATATACAAAATTTTGAAAAGTTTCTGGGGCAACATATTATATGTAATTGGTAGTCTCTAGTGTTCTTCAACAGACCGGAACTCCGGCGAAGAGAAACCCCTTCGCCGGAGTTTCTAGAGAGAGAGAGAATGAGTGAAATTTTTTTTTTCATGGTCGTCGGCCGGAATATTTTCGGGTCGGCGACCTAATCGAAGAAGATAAAGAGGTGAGGTGGAGAGAGAGAGAGCTGAGGTGGAGAGAGAGAGAGCTGAGGTGGAGAGAGAGAGAGAGAGAGAGCTGAGGTGGAGAAGCTATGTTGCTTTCCCTCTAAATAAAATTGTCAAACAAAATTGATCAATTTTTGATCGAGTCTTCACACCCCGAAAACTATTTAGCTTTCCCCAAAGCGCTGCCCTTTAGTAATTCCTTTTAGTAATCTAATAGCCACTTATGCCATGACATTAAATTCAATTCCTAAAATCGACTCCGAGACAACTAGTATAGTTTAAATTTCTAGGGTTCGTATGGAGCAGTGCCTGAAGGTTCAATGAATCTACTGCTACCTCCTAGAAACCGACACAAAGTTCAAACAATAATAAAAAAAGGGCTCTATTATTGAGGAAATAACTCTAAATAATATGGTCAAACAAAATTTACTTTGGGGAACATTTTGTTTAATCCAAAAATTATCTTATTTGTTTTCACCTCCTATTTGTGTCTTGACCCTCGCCTCCCACTACCACCCACGCCTACATCACCCTTATTTCCAACCACCATCTACCACTTCTGATTGCCACTACAACCATTGTTTCTAACCACCATCCACCACCTCCAATCACAACGTCTCTCTCTCCTTTCACCTCTTTCATTGCGACTACGTTTAGAGAAAGACCTCTAGACTAGATCACGATTTGGTTGAGGAAATCGTGAGGGAGAGAGAGAGGAGTGATTGTGGTGATTTGGGGATCAGGAGATGTGGTAACAGTCGGAGGTGAAAATGAAACTTTAGACTAAATAAAAGATTGCCACTGAGTAAATTCTAATTGACCAAAGTGTTCATTGCGTATAAAACTTATGTAATAAGGGAGAGCGATATCTCTTCCAGAATGTAACCTCTCTTTGATGACTATGAGGGCGTTTGATTTTTTGGCAAAGTGATAGCACTTAGTAAGTGATATTAACTTACTAAGTGATATCACTTAATAAGTGCAATGTCGTTTGTTTTCTATCACTTACAAGTGTAATGTCGTTTGTTTTTCATTATTTATAACCACAATAAAAAATGTGAATTGTCTAAATTATCCTTGCATACAACTAATAGTTAATAAACAAGTTTGAGATGGATTATACTGAAGTATTAATGGGGAAAACATATATTTTGTTTACTAAAGTTTGATATGGGGTTTTTTTTTCGTACCACAGAAAGATTACATTAGTCAAAGAACATGAAAAAATAAAAAAAGAGAGAGAGAAAGAGGGAGGTTCAAAAAAGAGAGGAACAAAGAGAGAGTTGGAATTAGTGTTGGAAGGTTGCCGTAGTTAATGTTCGTCGGAGTTAATGATGGTGAGAATGGAAGATGGAGGAAGAAGAATCAAAAAAATATACAGAGTTAGTATGTTTGGATGAAACAAAAAAAACTTGTTTTCGCCCAAAGCTTTCTGCCACGGAAAATTTTCTTATTTTCCAAAACATCGACCTTTAGATATATAGGATTTTAAGTAGTAATATGTATTTGTAATTTTAATTCTTGTTTAGATCTTTTTTGTCTTTTTTTAGGTGTCGTTTGGCAACACTAAAATAAGTTACTTTTCTACTTATTCAAGTAGAAAAGTAAAAAAGTTAGCTTCGTAACGTGAAAACTTCTGACTTTCTTTAAGTTAAAATTTGACTTCCTTTTGTAGTTCAAAATTTTTGCTTTTGACTTCAAAGTCAAGTTACTTATGTTCAACACATACACAAATATTACTGGACTATTTTCTTTTCGTCTACCTCCGGTCCACCACAATACAATTTACACCACTATCACCATACCTCAACCACCACCATTCGCGCACCTCCACCTCCACCACCACCACCACCACCACCACCACCGCCACCACACACATCCACCACACCGCCACCACACACATCCACCACACCGCCATCACCACATCTCCACCACCACCACAACACTTCAAATACCACCACTGTACCTCCACGACCACCACCATCATCGCCAAGCTTCCACCACCACTACAACCATCACCATGTCTCCACCACCACACTCCACGACCACCATCTCTTAGCCTTCACCACCACTACCATCATCACCATGTCTCCACCACTACCATCATCACCATGTCTCCACCACTACCATCAGCAAGCCTCCACCACCACCACCACGTCTCCACTACCACAACTTCACCACCACCACCACCACCACCACCGCCACCACCATACATCCACCACCGCATTTCCACCACCACCACAGTATCTCAAACACCACCAGTGTACTCCACCACCACACCATAACCACCACACCATAACCACCACACCATAACCACCACAAAACTACAACATCTCAAACACCACCACTGGACTCCACCACCACCATCATACCTCCATAACTACCACCATCCCCATATTTCCACCACTATATCCTCGTGACCACTAGCACCATATTAACACCACCACCGCCATATTTCCACCTCCACCACACCTCAACCACCACCATTGTTACCACCACCACCACCTTTTCCATAATAGTTATCATAAAATTGTATGAGTAAACTTAAAATGTATTGTCTCTATGCGGAAAGAAAAATAAATAAAAAAAATAGAAAAGTAAATAATATTGTCAGATTAACTTTTTAACTTTTTTACTTATAAGTAACTATTTAACCAAACATACTTTTTATATTTTTTTTAACTTTATTAAAGTAAAAATATTTCTACTAGAAACAAAAGTTCTTTTACTTTTGTTTGCCAAACGACACCTTAGCACTTAGAAAGTAAGTGTAGAAAAATAAACTTCAACTTGGAGCTTATTTTTTTGCATTTACTTTGACATCACTTAGAAGTGATATTCACTTATTACGTGAAAAAAAAACGACCAAAAATTGTCAACTCGCACTTATTAAGTGAAAAACCACTTAACAAGTGCAAAAATCAAACACTCTCTCAGACTACATCTCCCAAATTTATCTTTAAGGCTCAAGAATATACCTCCCAAACTTGTCTCTAAGAGTTAAAGATTATACATCCCAAACTTATCTTCCATAGGTAAGAGTAAACCTCCCACATTTGAGAGGATAAATCTAAGGCCCAAAAAAGGAGTCCAAATATGAAATCCAACCCAATAGGGAATAATATCTCAAAAAAAAACCCAAAAAGTTATGTTACCTATCTATCCTCTCAAAACAAATACATACCACTCATGTCCCTCACCCATTTCCCGCCCAATCTAACCCAAAAGCCTGCCAATGCGTCAGCACCCACATGCTACCCTCTATCTCTTTCTATCTCTCTTTTTTTTTTTCTCTCTCTCTCTCTATCTCTCTCTATCTCTATTTCTCTCTATTCTGATTTGATTAAACATTCCTCTCAACTCAAAATGCTCTCTCTCTCTAAACTGATTAAACACTAAAACCCTAAAAACGCTCTCTCTCTCTCTCTCTTGAAACCAAATGATTTTGAGCGTCTCTATCTCTCTCTCTTTCTCGCTCAAACGAAACGATTTTCGGCGTTTACCCTCTCAATCGAAGCGTTTCCGGCTACTCTCTCTCTATATTAAACCTTCAAAAGCAACTTCAAACCCCTAAACCTAATTTCTGTTCGTCAGCGTTAACACACAGGTAAGACTCTGTTCTTCGTCAAAATCTTCTTCCTATCTCTGTTCTTGGTCAAGTTTTAGGGTTTTTGGTGGTGAAATGATGAGTTTGTTTTAACATTTTGGGTTATTTTGAAAAAATTAGGGTTTCGTTTCACACATTTAGTACTTTGATCTAGATTTTTGGGGTTTAACTTGCTCTTAAGTTGTTGTTCTTCGTGACTGTTGTCGACATTTTGATTTATGATAAAACATTTATGGATTTTGTTTTTGATTTCGGAAGCATGCATCTTCACAGAAGGTAATTTTGGGGTTTATGGCTCTTCATCAAGTTTTTAGATTAGGTTTGCTGATGAAATTATGGGTTTGTTGTAACATTTTGTGTTATTTTCAAAAAATTAGGATTTCGTTTCACACATTTAGTACTTTGATCTTGATTTTTGGGGTTTAACTTGCTCTTAAGTTGTTGTTCTTCGTGATTGTTGTCGACATTTTGGTTTGTGATAAAACATTTATGGATTTTGTTTTTGATTTCGGAAGCATGCATCTTCACAGAAGGTAATTTTGGGGTTTATGGTTCTTCATCAAGTTTTTAGGTTAGGTTTCCTGATGAAATTATGGGTTTGTTGTAACATTTTGTGTTATTTTCAAAAAATTAGGGTTCCGTTTCACACATTTAGTACTTTGATCTTGATTTTTGGGGTTTAACTTGCTCTAAAGTTGTTGTTCTTCGTGATTGTTGTCGACATTTTGGTTTGTGATAAAACATTTATGGATTTTGTTTTTGATTTCGGAAGCATGCATCTTCACAGAAGGTAATTTTGGGGTTTATGGTTCTTCATCAAGTTTTTAGGTTAGGTTTGCTGATGAAATTATGGGTTTGTGGTAACATTTTGTGTAATTTTCAAAAAATTAGGGTTTCGTTTCACACATTTAGTACTTTGATCTTGATTTTTGGGGTTTAACTTGCTCTTAAGTTGTTGTTTTTCGTGATTGTTGTCGACATTTTGGTTTGTGACAAAACATTTATGGATTTTGTTTTTGATTTCAGAAGCATCCATCTTCACAGAAGGTAATTTTGGGGTTTATGGTTCTTCATCAAGTTTTTAGGTTAGGTTTGCTGATGAAATTATGGGTTTGTTGTAACATTTTGTGTTATTTTCAAAAAAATTAGGGTTTCGTTTCACACATTTAGTACTTTGAGCTAGCCCTAGAAAGAGGGCTAGTGAAGAGCCAACCACAGCTGGGCCTAGCAAAAAAGGCAAGAAAATGATGAATGTGACTTCATCACAGACCAAGGTATGATATTCTATACACATTTGTGAGAATGTCCTTTCATTTTGTGGTCTCGCATTTCGTTTAATGTTTTGGCATAATTTCTAGTGTGTTGTCATTCTGTAAAATGTTGCTTAACTTGTTCCTACCCTTATTCCTAGGGTTCTGTGAAAAGTTATGAAAACCATTAGCATCAGCTTATTGTCTGTACACATTGCAAGATGATCCACCATTTTTGGCATTGTTTCAGCATTCCTACTCTTATTCCTAGTGTTTTGTGAAAAGTTGCTTCACTCATTCCTACTCTTATTCCTAGTGTTTTGTGAAAAGTTCTGAAAACCATTGGCATCAGCTTACAATGTTGTAGCATTTGTAGTCGTGTTGGAAAATTTTGCTGAATGATCTAACATATCTATTACTAAGTGTTTGAAGCATCGATCTGCGACATCCAAATCGAAAGAGCAGATGGTGGAGACTCAACGTACAGAGTCAAGGGAGCAAAAAAAGAAAAATTATTTAAATTACAAATGTAATTTGAAAGCAGTTCACAAGGTAGCAAGGGACAATTTGGAAGCATTTGTAGTCCAGTTTTTGTTCTCTGGAATGTTGATGAAATGAATGGGTTGTTTTAATAATTTGGGTTGTGTTCCATAAATTGGGGTTATGTTGAGACATTTAGTACTTTGTTTATGATTTTTGGGAGTTTTACTTGATTATTACAGTGATGTTATTAGTCAATGTGGCAGACAATTTGGTTTATGTTTTAACATTTAGTGGGTTGTTGATGAATTTTGTGGTTATTAATGAGTAAAAATTGATATGTTTTTGACATTTTGGGTTGTGTAGAAACATTTTGTGCAAAACATTTAAAAAAGAGAAGCAGCAGCAGCAAGACAATAGGCTGTACAAAGAGCTAGCTCTAGAAAGAGGGCTAGTGAAGAGACAACAACTGCAGGGCCTAGTAAAAAAGACAAAAAAATATTAAAGGTGACTGAATCACAGACCAAGGCAAGATGCATTCCTAAACATTTTGCATAATGTTTAAGAATGCATACGAAATGACATAAGGTTCTGTGAAAAAAGTTAAAATTTGGGGAAAACAGTGGCATCAGATTTTTGAAATGTCATCTCATTATTGATTGTGGTCTAGCATTAAGTATAATGTTTTCGCATTATTTGTAGTGTCCCGACATTTTGGAAAATGTTGTCTACATTATTCTTAGGGTTCTGTGTATAGTTATGGAAACCAGTGGCATCAGTTTTTTTTGGTACACAATTTGCAAATGATCTCGCATTATTGACAGTGTTCTAGCATTGTAAATAATGTTTAGGGGTGCAAGGTAATAACAACAGTTGTTTCTCAAACAATTCGAATAATGTTAAAGCAATATTGATAATGTTGGAACATTTTCAAGAATGTTTAAGAATTGCAGAAATTGTTCCTCGAGCATTATGTATAATATAGCATGCAAGTTACCTAATCTTCATCCATTTCAGAATATATTCGGAAATGTTACACAACGACGGAGTATGTCCGTTTCAAAATCAAAAGTTCTCTTATCAGCGAAGAAGTGTTGGTATTTTAAATTGAATTCTGCTTTGCAATTTAACAAATGTTTGGGCACTGCTTAAAATGCTTAGAAAACGTTAGACTGATCTGAACATCTTTAATACAAAATTGTGGTGAACATTTTTCAAAATGTTCACACATCCTTTAAAATGTTAATACAAATTGTAAAGTGTTTTTAACAAAACGAGAACCAGTTGCTACTGTTAACATAACTGTACGGAATAGTGTTAACACATCCCGTAAAATGTTTAGACAAACTGTAAAGTGTTGCTTACAAAACGAGAAGTGGTTGCTAATATTAACAAATCTGTACGGAACAACAATGAAAACACCATGAAAATACCCTAAAACCAAGAACAACCTCACCAATGGAGCTTCAAATAAGTAGATCTACAAATCTATATATTTAACTCTCTACAAAACTATGGAAACACCATGAAAACATCCTAAAATCAGATTTGAAGTTGTTTTTAACCTCCATTAAAGAAGATGATGATTGAAGATAAAAGATGATGAAGGTTGCTCAAACGAAGAAGATGATGAAGGTCGCTCAAACGAAAAAGATGATGACTGAAGATGATGATGGAAGATGATTGAAAATAAAGGAAGATAATGAATGTTCTTGAAGAGGGTTTAGGTTATTGTAGATAGAGAAATCTGGGAAACAAATTTTAGAGAGAGAAAGAGGTAATGAAGAGGGTTGAAAATTGATGATTGTAGAGAGATGAAGATGATGATTGAAGAAGATGATGGTCGGTGAGATTCGAGAGAGAAAAGAGGGTTTGGGTTTGTGTTAAATAGAGAGAGAAAGTGAAACAGATTATGGAGAGAGAAAAAGATTTAGTTTGTGAAAGAGAGATATTAAGGAGAGAGAAAGTTTATGTTTCTTATAGAGGGAGAGAGTTGTTGGATATATATAAAGGAGGGCAAAAGAGGGATTAGAAGAAATTATTAGGTCTTAGAGATACGAGTTGGGTCCGGATTGAGCATAGGGATGTGTATTTGGGTTTGATTTGAGATATTAGTTGATTATTGGGTTTTGGGTGGGTTAATATTCCCGGTTGGGTTTTTTTTTGTATTTGGGCCCAAAATTTGGGCCTTTCATCAAAAAATTCCCCACATTTATCTAAACTTACAGAACAGTATGTACCACCGACAACATGGCATTTTGAATATCTCTAAATGGCAGCCTTGAAAATCTCTCCCTGAATCAGGCTTTCATCCAATGAGAAAGATAATTGTGGCAAATAGACTCAAAATCAAACATAAATCTACTGACTATGATAGCATGCATATCAATATCATAATCCGACTGCAACAACATTAATAGATATCTGAAAGAAACAAAAAAGAAATTTATAATTTAAATTTAAGTTGTTAACCATATCTGGTCAGATATTTGTATATCTATATCGATAAAGAATATCCAATAAGGAATATCAAAATCTCTATCAATATCCAAAATTTCAGATACGTATACAGATCTGATGTCGAATATTTTTGACAGGCTTATTCAGTAATGAGCATGTATAAGATATACCTAGTCGTTTTCAGCAAAAAAAAGAAAAAGATATATCTAGTCAAAAGAGAAGATAGAGATTTTTTTTTGTCGAAAAGAAGGTAGAGATTTTACTCCTGCCAAACCAAACCTCAGACTGAAATCTGAGTTGGAGAAAAAGGAAACCTACCTTAAAACAAGCCAAGGAATTAAATCAAACCATACTTGAAATCCTGACAAGTAGATTTCTTTGTTAAGTTTTACAGATAATACTTCATGAAATACAGTGCCAGCTACAAGTTTCTTCTCTTACCAAACTTAAAATTCTGTTTTGGGGGACACAAAAGCAGCACTAATGGTGTTGTTCACATTGTTTAAGGGAAAGATTAATAATTAAGGGAGGATCAACCCATGGCGTACTTCTGCGTCCAGTTACGAGCATTTGTCTCATATTTGGTTCGATCAGACTTGTACATGTGCGCGATCTCAGGCACAAGAGGGTCATCTGGGTTCGGGTCCGTCAACAGCGAGCAGATGGAAAGCAGAACCTATTTTAAACCAACACAATATCAGTAAAAATTCATAATAGTTCATCATGTTAGTACTCTATACTTCTATACTTCTATAATAGGTTGTTTTTTTTCTACCAACTTATTACCAAGTACAGTTTACTGATAAGGGTTCTCAATAAACATTTTAAGAAACAACTTTTTAGCATCCAGGCGGTAGGATCCTGAGGTGCGAAAGTACGCCTCGATGCGTAAAAGGTATACATTAATTTCTTTTGAAAATCAATTGTACAGAAAGATATCATAACATAATCTCTTTACTATGCTATTACAATCCGAAAACATAGGTGTTAAATAACCAAAATAGCAAAGTTTTTAATGTACGCCTTGATCGACTTCTAAGCACTGCTAAACTTTAAATTCAACCAGGGATAACCCACAGCCTGCAAATAGCACCCTAGATGCTTTGGCATACAAGGCTGGACGGATTTTGTAGTCACTTTGCATATTTGAGAATAGATCACAAAATTAGAGAGTAGTTAAACAGAAATATATAGCGACTTGAAACAAACCTTTGAGATGGTAAGAGCAGGACTCCATTGTTCTTTGAGGATATCCAAACAAATACTTCCATTGCTATTAATATTTGGATGAAAAACTTTAGTCCTGAACGCAACCTGGAAAAAGAAATACAGGAATTACTCGTCATAATAGGTATCAAGCCACATGATTTCTTCTCTAAGCAGTTGATATAAGATATGAGTATTAGGCCATATAAACCAATGGGTGATAAGCAATATAAACAAATACCGACATACAACCAATACTATAAGCCACACATTGCATCTAGTAGAGGAGATCCAATGTATGGCGTTACCAACTACATAGTTTTGAATAGTAGATTTTTGTCATCTTTAAATGGATCATCGGTTATGCAAGTAGTTCCCTGGAGATGCAATCAAAGCTAAATGTGTTCACATCTTACTTCAATGGCAAATAAACCCCTCCCTCAGAACACTTGTCTAATGTAACTGACTAAACTAGTCTCTGATTGGTAATCTACAGCATGGACCAAGATACTATCTAGGGTTGTCCTTTTAAGTCAACATACAAACCACTTTGTAGTTTGTCCACATAAGTTTGCTAAATAATGATGCAAACGTTTTAGGCATCGTTACAACCACGACTGTCGATACCCTATCTGACAAAAACTCACGTGGACTAACTGTAAATTGGTGATATATTAAGAATTAAATATATAACGGTGAGCCATAAATTTGGAATTGAACATTTGCAAAATTCACAAGATATCAAGGGCGCCTAACAATGAAGCACTTCCACAACTTGAGATGGTTAGGGTTTATAAGTAACAAATAGATAATACCAATCATTGAGTCATCCCTCTCATGAGACTAATTACGAAAACCTATTAGAATTCATATTAGAAAGAAGTAAAAGTTGAATAAGTGTGGGAAAAGTTCCGACAGTTACATTACATGAAATAAATCCTCAGAATGTGTGTGTGCGTGCTACTCTCTAGTGAACAACCAATACCAAGGTGCTACCTTACCGTAACATCTTTATACTAGATTAAGAATATTACTAACAAAAAGAACAGAAAAGTTGGCACATGCTGCAAAAGCACAGGTACCTTAGGTGGCTTGAAAGGATAATCAGGAGGGAAATGGATAGTAACCAAAAACACGCCTCCTGCATACGGGCTATCAGAAGGTCCCATGATTGTTGCTTGCCAATGAAACATGTCTTCAGCTACCGGACCTGTTAACAGTAAACAAGGCTCAGAAAGGATGAACATTCCCGAATTGAAAAACATGCAACTGACTCAAGCCCTTGTAATAAGGAGCAGCATAACTTATTTTGAAAATAAAACACATCAATACCCTTTATTAAATTATTACAGAGAAAGAGAGAGCACGACCAATAATACCATTACGAATCTCAGTCTCAGTTGATAATCAAGTAACAAATTTAATGAATCTATGTTTTGAAAACTGTAATTAGATTTCTTTTCATTTTTTACTCCAGAGAAAAATACTTGTCAGTACAATCAGTAGCGACTCGAAAACTCAACGACAAAAGAATCCGACTTCAAAGTACTTAAAATAACAACAGGGAACAAAAGGTCCCCAAAACATAAAGCTATAGATAAAAAGACAAGGAGATCAGCATACCAGCACTGCATGATGTTGGAGGATCCTTCTGCAAGTCCTTAAGTTCCTTGAGGATGCGCTTCGAAGCCATAAGAACAGACTGCTATAACAAAACACAGATCAAAGAGTGTTAATTTCATATACCTACAACTAGGTAAACCTTTTTATGGAACTGTTGAAAGAAAAATCCAAACTTTGCCACTATATCCTAATCTAAGAGTGTCAGATCTTCACATAATGATCAAGACACCAAGAACCCTAAAAAAATTTCTCACCCTGAACATGTAAACCTAAAACGAAAAAGCTCATCAACCATGAGACAAGTTTCCAAAAGGACTACAACACAATAACACAAAAGGATAACCATGGGTTCCGCAAAGATCTACAATTCAAACACCCAAATCTATCAAACAAATCAAATATAAGAAATTAGAAATTTCTAAATAGAAAAAAAACCCATCTTCAAAAACAATAAAAACCCAAAATCCCTATCTACTTGTATCACAGGAAATGAACAAAATTTGAACTCCAAAACAACTTTACCTAAAAAATAATAAACGGCAAAGACCGAACATCTATGAAAATAAGAACAAAATAATTACTGTAAAACCCTAACAAGAGCTAAGAAGAGACTGAAATTATACCAGTAAGGAAAATTAGGGTTCCGATTTCCGAATCGAGGTGCTTTGTCTTCTGAGTTTCCAGTTGAAATTTGACCTAGACGAACCGAGAAGACGAAATTTTACTCAACTATGGCTTCCTTTTTATAGATCCTCCTGTGGAGGAGGAAAGAGAGCCCTTTTCCTTTAGGACTGTTAAAATAATGTAAGGGACATGCGTAGTTTCAACGCGGGACTTTTAGGGTACTTTCCTTTCCCGGGTAATTTACTTTTATCAGCCACTAATTTTGTCATTTTTATAGTGCCAAATGCCAAGATTCCTCATTGTGTCCTCATCTTACTAGATCTACTTTGTTTCTGGTGGATATAGATTTAAATGATACAGAAGATTTAGGTTGTTTTTTATATCACCTAAATAATTCTATAGATTGTCAGTGGATATAGATTTAAATGATATAGAGGATTTAAGTTGTCTTTTATATCACCTAAATAATTCTATAGATTGTCCGTGGATATAAATTTAAATGATATAGAGGATTTAGGTTGTTTTTGATATCACGTAAATAATTCTATAGATTGTTGGTGGATATGGATTTAAATGATAATAGAGGATTTAGGTTGTTTTTGATATCACCTAAATAATTTTATAGATTGTTCGTGGATATAGATTTAAATGATATAGAGGATTTAGGTTGTTTTTTGATATCACCTAAATCATTCTATAGATTGTTCGTTGATACTTCAATAAATTTTAATGATACGAGGGATTTAGGTTGTTTTTTTTATCAAATAAATAAGTTTATAGATTGTTCGTGGATACTTCAACAAATTTTGGTGACATAGAGAATTTAAGTTGTGTTTGATACCAGATAAATAATTTCATGGAAGTAAATGAGTTTCCATCGGAAGTCTTTCATGTTCTGGTTTTTTGAGTTTGAGACATAGACTAACTTTACCATCAAAAAAAAAAAACTTTACCAACCAAAAGGTAAGTGCGTCAAACAACCATTAACACTAGTTAACTCTTCCGTTAATAAAAAAACGTGAGACGCCACAAAGACTAGCGTTATTTAACATTTGATGTCCCAAACACTAATTTTTCATTGTGTCATCGTCTTATTAGATCTACTTTCTTTGTCAGTGGATACTTCAATAGATATAAATGATATAAGGGATTAGGTTGTTTTTTATATCACATATATAATTCTATAGATTGTTCGTGGATACTTCAATAAATTCTAATGATATAGAGAATTTAAGTTGTGTTTGATATTAGGTAAATAA
Source organism: Eschscholzia californica (assembly GCF_041429995.1). NCBI lineage: Eukaryota > Viridiplantae > Streptophyta > Magnoliopsida > Ranunculales > Papaveraceae > Eschscholzia > Eschscholzia californica. The sequence goes on along the minus strand of NW_028238420.1, from coordinate 35,467,218 downwards.
TTTCGTGGAAATAAATGAGTTTCTATGAAAGTCTTCCGTTGAATATTTTTTGTATAAATAAATAGGGACATGAAGATATTCTTTCTTTTAGTTTGGGGCATGCACTAACTTTGACTAACTTTACCAGCCAAAAGGTAACAGCGTCAAACAACCATTAACTTTAGTTAACTCTTCTGTTAACAAAAAAACGTGAGACGCCATAAACACTAGTTTTATTTAGCATTTGGTGCCCCAAAAACTATTTTTTCACATTTACGTGCCACTAACACCACTGTTGCAAAAAAAATTTAGAAATGTAGAAAATTAAAATTTAATTACATCCATAAAATATAGGAGTATTTACATAAGCCTGCATACTCTTCATTTCTCTCCGTTTACCACCATCGTCCCTCTCTCTCTCTCACTCAATATTTCAGGGAAGAGAAAATTTTCTTCATCGTCAGAACCCTCCTTAGTCTCAGATAAAGGGAAAGGGTCTCAGGTGAAATCCTAAAATTCTCAAAGTTACTCCGTAACTCTGTCTCTTTCTATCTTTTAACTGTTTCAGCGAAGGAGAAGAGTTTCACTTGAAATCTTAAAACTCTCCATGAAGATTTACCAAGAAGGGAACTCTTCCTTATTTTGTCGGGACAATAAGAAAAAAGAGACAGTGGTAGCGTCAATCAAAGATTTTCTCACTCAAAACTTGGCTTATCCTGATACAAAATGTTATTCTCTGTATCATTGTCCTAAATTTAACATCTTTTGATCTTTTGGAACAACATTAAGCTACTTGAATATTGATAGAATTTTTTAAGATTAAGATACTTTAATATTTATGACAAATGAACATTTATGGATTACTAATTTTTAGATCAATTTGTGTGTGATGAATGGATGAATGCATTCAATCAACTTTTGTGGTTACATTCCCTGTGATGTGTAGGGTATGTGCACGAGGTTTATGAATTAACGTGAGTGTTGTTGTTTATGTCAATATGTTCCATGGATGTAAATAGGTTATTTATTTTTATTTTGAATACTCTAAAAAATTGCGAACTTGTGTTAGGAGCATTTGAATTCAAAAATTAGTGTTTGAGGCATCTCATGTTCTTAACTGCGCAAAAGTTAAATAACGCTAAGGGTTGTTAGACGTCGTTATTTTTTGGAAGATAAAATTAGTCAAAGTTAGTTCTTGCCCCAAACTCAAAAAAGAACATCTTATGCTCCAAATCCATCACCCGGTACTTATGTTGGCCCCTTTCGCAAAATAACTTTAAAAAAAATCGTTTTGGTCGTCATTTATTATTCCGTAAAATCACAAATTCTGTTATTTGATTGACAACTAACTTCTATACAATATCAGTTAAAGTATAAATAAAGTAGGTTGGGCTTTATGCCATAGTGTTGTTGGGCAAGCAATTAAGTGTAGAGTATTTCATGAGATAGATTCTCTAGAGAATTAAAGTCGTGAAATTATACTTTGTATCCAATAGTGAAAATACCTATTTCCACTGAAATTCTTTTATTTCTATTGAGATAGGTATTATCAAACGCAACCTTAATGGAAAGTATGTTAGTGGATTGATGTTGCTTGATTGGAAGTTAAGGGTATCATTGTATTATTGGTCTGATGGGTTTGGAGAACAACCATGCTAAATTGACATAAATCACCTTGAAAAAGTGATAAAAGAGACTAAAAAAAACATATTGGACCTAAATATGAATCAAGTGTCCACCGAGAGTGAAATAGTTCATCATGAGAGAAAAACATAGTTGACAAGGAAATTGAGACCGTTGTTTTCATGTAATGTAGGGGGTAGGTTATGACTTATAGCTTATTCTAGCATTTCTCAATGTTAAATTCACGATTATGTGATAATCGGAGAAATACATTAAAGAAATTGACACGATAATTTAACGTGGTTCGGTCGGATAATCATGACCTACATTTACGGAGAATAATTTCTTTATTAATAATCACCACATATAATTGTAGGGTTGATCTGTTAAATTGGTCAGACATAGCTCGATAATTTAATCCTTAGAACTCTCTCATATTTATAGATAACTTAAGGTTTAGGATTTCCTAGATTCTCCTAACTAAACTAGAAAATAATACAAAATCTATCTAATATTACCATTAGATAGTTACAAGAGATATTCTGAATATAAGAAAGTAAATATTATGGATCTTCATATATCTTGAAATATCTTCACATATCTTGAATGATTCTTGATCATCGGATCTCATCTTCTCGATCTGTCACGTACGTACACGTGTTACACACGTATCTCTTTTCTTGAACACATCTTCATCGTCGGATCTCTTCATCTCAATCCGTCTTATATCACGTATCCTATTACCCCCTCGCAAGTTGGAACACGTAAATTTTAATGTGTCCAACTTGGAGAAAAAATACTTGTTGATTCTTCTTATTCGTCTTCTTGCAACTCTTAGATTGTGGATGCGTTGTGAAGATGATTGAAGGATGATTAAGTCACAACTAAAAAGTTGGTAAATGCGGTCAAAGATTGAACTAAAATCAATGACAACGAAAGTAATGATATTGTTATCATGTATGAGAAGATGTCATTGTATGAACAATGTGAAAAAAATGTCGACAACAAAAAAGTTGTGATTCGACAAGAAATAATTGTTGGAATGCGAAAAAATTGGATTAGTAACAACCAAAATGATGGTCGAATGAAATTCATTGCCAAAAAATGCAAGATCATAGATATAATTTCGGAATTGAAAATAAAGATATTCTATCGTTGAAGAGATATTTCAAAATGTAATTTGGTAGGAAAGAGAAGTCATCATATACAAATGATGGTGGTAAAAATGTCACGGGTCAATCCGAAAAAACATTGATGAAATTAAGCTATTAAGTGTCAGAACTATAATAGAAAGGTGACAGAAAGATTGCGTCACAACTAAAAACAGTTAGATATAAGTGACAGTAGAGGTCTGTCACAATTTTTTTTTTTCCAACAGGTAGGTATTGTGGTAAAAAAATGTTACCAAATGTCTCGTCACAAAAGTGAAAGCTTAAGAAGAGGTAGGGATAGTCACCCGAATTAGGGTTTCGGTCAAAAACCAAAGCTATGTTTGATTACTCCAAAATGGAATTTGGGTAGAACCCAAATCGACGGAGGGAAGGGGTAAATCTAATTGATTGAACCAAAATACGGTCGATTTGAGCAAAACAAACCGACGATTGTTATGTATTTCTAGAGAGAGAACAATTTTGTCGTCGGTCTAAGAACCGAGAAGAAACGATCGATTGCCCATCAAATCGAAAGAAAAATGGGTTTGTGATGTAGTAGATGATGATCCAAAACGATGAACGCAACCGATTGGAACGAACATCTCGCCAGGAAATTCATCGAGCAAATCCTAGGGTTTCTCGTAGAGAGAGGAGCTCTCGAGAAGAAGAAAAAAGTGGTAGGGTCAGTTTTCCGTGTTAGTTGCGGGTTGAAAATAACCGGGTTATAAATGACGTCAAGTAGTTTCCAAAGGGACCAGTTAATAAAAGTCTAAAAGGGTCAAGTCAAAATTAATTGGCTGAGTCACGGGTCAACTAAGTTGATTCGGTTAGGGTGATTGAAGTAAACGGGGGAGTGACGTTGGTTCTCATTCTCACAAAACTAGGGTTTCGGTTGACAAGGTGTGTTGGTCACTTTAGGGTTTTCAAGAAATTATGAAGGTGATGTCGCACGAGGAGAAGAGACCGAATAGGTCTAGGGTTCTCAAGAATCGTTTGTGAAGAGGTGAAACGATCGAATAAAGCTTACTCATCGCAGCCGACAGAGAACTCTAGAGAGAGAGAGAGAGAGTGATCGGCGGTAGTTGAAAACCAAGAAAAAACGGTCAATTCGTCACCAAATTGAAAGGAAAATCATTGTTTGTTTGGAAAAACTGGTGGGACCAGTCGATTGGTAATGGGTGATATCGCCAGAAAGTGCAGCCGATCAAACTCTAGTTTTCCTGTTGCGAGGAAGAAGAAGTAGGTCGGGTCAAAGAACTTTGACTCCGGTCAGTGAGGTCTATTGACCTCTTGGTCGCGGGTTAGAGAGAACCGGAGAATAATTTCTTTATTAATAATCACAACATACATTGTGGGGTTGATCGTTACATTAATCAGACATGACTCGATAATTTAATCCCTAAAACCCTCTCCTATTTATAGATAACTTAGGGTTTAAGGTTTCATAGTTTCTCCTAACTAAACTCGGAAATAATATAAAATCTATCTAATATTTCCATTAGATAGTTACAAGAGATATTCTGAATATAAGAAAGTAAATATCATGGATCTTCATATATCTTGAAATATCTTCACATATCTTGAATTATTCTTGATCGTCGGATCTCGTCTTCTCGACCCGTCACGTACGTACACGTGTTACACATGTATCTCTTTTCTTGAACACATCTTCATCGTCGGGTCTCTTCATTTCAATCCGTCTTATATCATGTATCCTATTACTCAATAATCTTATTACTGCGGGTTTAAAACAAAATAATGTTGAATATACCGAATTGATAATAACAGTGACGTAGGTTATCTGGTTGTTACTCAGGGTCGTGACTGAGAATTTGGGGGGTGGATGCCAAAATTGAATGTGGGTATTTCGTAAAATAAAAACATTACAATTAAAAAAATTTAAATAAATGTAGGATAATTTAACAATAAATAGATAAAATCATAGATGAATCCAAATATATTTTGAAGAAAGTAGTTGCAGGAAAAATAATCCACTATCACTTATGACAAAATAAATTTGTTTAGTTTATCTTAGATTATATGTTTATAACTACAAACACAATGAAATTTTAAACTCTTATAGACTATTTGCATCTTAATATAATATAATATTGAAAATTCAGTTAACAAATTATCAAATATAACTTGGGGTGGAACGAAGACTTTTAGTGAGCATGACTAGTCTAAATTTATATAAACAAAATAATTTATTTGTACAACGTATAATTTTGAATAGAAATGGATTTATGCACCAAAAATAAAAAAGGGAAATGGTGAAAAAAGTGTAAAGGAATAGAAATATAGGTTGAGTTAACACTAGTACTATCAACCATGAGAGAAAAATAGAAGTGAAGTCCACGGGATTTGAAGTTGGGTTTGTAGTCCATAATTAACGTAACTTACCAACTAACCTACAAAATCAACTATGTTTAACCAGTTATCTTTAACTTTATATGCCCAATTTAGATTGTCAACAACAATCAGCCCCTAGAGGTGCGGGGTTCGCAACAGTGGTACAGGTACTTCCTCGGTGACTACTGATATACATGTGTAACACGTGTATATACATGCCGAAGACAAGATCCAACGATTAAGAAGAATTCAGAATATTCGAAGATATTTCAAGATATATGAAGATCCATAATATGTAATCTTTTATATTTAGGATATATCTTGTAACTATCTAATGGTAATATTAAGTAGATCTTATATCTTTTCCTAGTTTAGTTAGAATAAACTTGGAAACTCTAAACCCTAATTTCTCTATAAATAAAAGAGAGTTCTAGGAATTAGATCATCGAGGTATCTCTGCCCAGTGTAACCGATCAAACCCACGAGTTGGTGGCGATTATTAATGAAACAATTATTTGTCCGTGGATGTAGATCGTGATTATCTGACTGAACACGTTATATTATCGTGTCAATTATTTTAATGAATTTCTCCGATTATCACATAATCGTGAGTTTAACATGGTATCAGAGCATGTTATTTGTTCGTATTTTTTTTTTGTTCCGCTTTTCCCAACGATTCCACATCGTTGTGTCAATCACCTATATTTTCTTCCGATAATCATCATCTTTGTCGATGGTTGCGTAGCTTTTATGTCCATATATCTTTGTATATCTTTTTTGGGCAATTTGATTATCAACAAGATTATAAATGGAACATTGACAACGAAGAAATGGTTCATAAAGGTCGAATATACTCAGTGCAGGATAACACAACAATATGGAGTTTTAGAACATATTTTCCACAATCATTCATGCATAAATTAATCCCAGCCAACAACTAGGTTGAGAGAATTATTTTCAAGCGATTTCTTTAGCCGAGAACAACTAAGCAAGAAGAACATGTTTTTCATTATTTCAACCGAAGACAAACGTGTTTCCTTTTTTAATCCGTCAATCATGCAAATCTGAGGAAAATAAGAGACAAATTCTTTTTGTACGTATTTTGTTTCTCTCCAAGTCGGACACTTCAAAAGTTCTCGTGTCCTGACTTGCGGGGGATATTGAGATACATGTGCAACACGTGTATGTACGTGACAAATCAAGAAGACGAGATCCAAAGAGTATGAAGAATTTAGAATATTCCAAGATATATGAAGATCAAGAATATGTACTCTCTTATATTTAGGATATATCTTGTAACTATCTAATGGTAATATTAAATAAATCTTATATCATTTCCTAGTTTAGTTAGAAGAAACTCGGGAATCCTAAACCCTGTCAATTTCTCTATAAATAAGAGAGAGTTCGAATTAGGTCATCGGGTTATGGCTGACCAATGTAACCGATTAAACCCACGAGTTGTGGTGATTATTAATGAAAAAAATTATTTCTCCGTGGATGTAGGTCGTGATTATCCGACCGAACCACGTCATATTATCATGTCAATTATTTCAATGTATTTCTCCGATTATCACATAATCGTGAATTTAATAGTGACTCCAACATCATAAGACAAGGGATATTTTAGTCTTTTCACGAAGAGAAAAACCAGAATACCCCATGTCTTATTCCCAATGTGGGTCTCAGGAAGTCATCAAGGAGTTACTTTTATCATTTTGGGGGGAGGAGACGCAGTGCAGGCGTGCCCGCCACCCCCACTACACAGACATGTTGTTATTTTTAGGGGTTTTGACTGAATAGGTCAAAATAATGTTGAAAATGAGGAGAAAAACACAAAACATTTGAAAATTATTATTCAAATAAAAAAATAAAGGGAGATTTTATAGGGCCCCCTCATTTTTGTTAAAAGGCTTCCCCTCAGTGATAATTTAGCAAGTAAAATGGTTCATGGGGAGGCCTTTTAACAAAATTGGGGAGGCCTTATAAAACTTCCCAAAAATAAATAGAGACTCCCCTTTTGTCATTTTGTGTAACTAATTTTTAATTTTTTCCTTTAAATTTTATATTTATATAACTTTTTTTTAGATGTCAGATTTCTATGAAACTTATATGTATAGAATGGATTTTTCATTAGCTTTCTAACAAGATCCATACTCAATCCTTTTTTTTCAAAAAAAAACTCGGAGAAAATTCTAACTGTTTTTTTTGCAAACTGGATTTGCAAAATGTAAACTGCAATCTGCGGTTGCAAAATATAATCGTGAATTTAACAGTGACTCCATCATCGTAAGACAAGGGATATTTTAGTCTTCTCACCAAGAGAATGACCAGAATACCCCATGTCTTATTCCCAACGTGGGTCTCTCAGGAAGTCATCAAGGAGGTACTTTTATCATTTTGGGGGGAAGGGACGCAGGCCTGCCCGCCACCCCTATTACATGGGCATGTTGTTACTTTTAGGGGGTTTAACTGAATAGGTCAAAATAATATTGAAAATGAGTAGAAAAACACAAAACATTTGATAATTATTATTCAGATAAAAAAAATGAATAAAGTCAAACCCTTTTGTCATTTTGTGCAAATAATTTTTTATTTTTTTTCTTTAAACTTTAAATTTAGGGAGATTTTAGAGGGCCCCCTCATTTTTGTTAAAAGGCCTCCCCTCAGTGATAATTTAGCAAGTAAAATGGTTCATGGGGAGGCCTTTTAACAAAATTGGGGAGGCCTTATAAACTTCCCTTAAATTTATATAACTTTTTTTTAGATGTTAGATTTCTATGAAACTTATATATATATAGAGAGGATTTTTCATTAGCTTTCTAACAAGATCCATATTCAATACTCTTTTTTCAAAAAAAAAATCGAGAAAATTTTAACCGTTTTTCTGCAAACTGGGTTTGCAATTCTTGCAAACTGGAATTGCAATTCTTGCAAACTGGAATTGCATAAACTGCAATCTGGAGTTGCAAAATATAAACTGGATTTGCAAAATGTCTATTGCAATCTTAATTTGCAAGCTTTATGGAAGGTAATCTCTTGTTGCAACTGTATTTGCAAATCGAGAAAAAAAAAACTAAAAACTAAAGTTTCTTCTTCTTCAAATCTGAAAAAATCTTCTTCATCACCAGATAAAACCTTATTAGGGTTTCAGATCTGGTTGTGCATCGTCATCAACATCAAAATAGAATTCATCATCAACATCAGATTCATTATCTTCATCAATAAAATTAGGGTTTCAGTTTTTCTAGGATTTGTCACAATATTATCAGATTCACCATTATCACCCAAATAAGAGTTTTCTCTCACTATAATACCACCAAATCGGTTATTAGGTGAATTTGATGTTGAAGAAGAACTGAACCGAGAAAAATATCAAGATGAAGAAGAAGATTCGAACTAGAAGAAGAAGAAGATTCGAATTAGAGAGACTGAAAAATGAAATTGATTACAGAGAGCGAGAGAGGAAGAAACAAAACTGAACTGAGAAAAATATCAAGATGAAGAAGATGATTCGAACTAGAAGAAGAAGAAGATTCGAACCAAAGAAGATGATGAAGAACCCTAAAAATTTCTGAGTTCTTTTGAAAGAGAAAGTGAAGTTTATTAGGTAAGGGCATTTCGGAACCCATATTATTTTTAATATTATATATCATTACCTATAATATTTTGACAACTTCTAGTTCATGGAAAAGAATTAATACTTGCTTTTTTGGTTAATATGAACAATATTTGGACCTATACAACCATTAATTATTACTCCCTCCGTCCCATATTGAATGACCTAATTTCTATTTTGGGTTGTCCCATTTTAGTGTCATGTTTCTAAAAATAAAGAAAAGAACTTTTCGCTCTTTCCAACAATACCCATTACTATAAATTTAATGACAACTTTATTTAAAAGTGATTTCAACTTTTTCATTGTAAATTACAAAAGTTAACGAGGTTACAATTGGAAAAACCATGTTATTTTTTAAAGTCAAACTCCAATTAATGATGTTCCCTTAAAAAGTTAGGTTTTCAAATTAGGTCATTCTTTTTTGGACTGAGGGAGTACTTTTATCATGTTTGAGTTACAACAGGGGCGGACCCACGTAGGGACCCGTGGGGTCACGGGCCCCCACGACCCATAGTTTGGTATTAATTCCTAAGAGAGGTAAAATGCATTAGATAGTTAAAACTCCAGGTTTCTTTCATCAAGGAATAGTTAGTGTTTTGGTGTTATCTCATGTTGTCCACTGTCTTAACTTGGGAGAATCCCTCAGCCCGCACTTTTTTCTATTTTCAATTTTTTAATGACTAAATATGGATATGCCCTCTAGTTTGTAATTAGTTATGTTTTTAACCCTATATTTCTTCATTTTGACCCCCTATTTACCGATCAGTTCACCATTTAGTCTTTTTTCATTATAAATTCAAATACTCCATTAACATTGTTAGAGATATTTTTCTCTATATCATCCGTATTCCTTCTTTTTATTTCATTTTCTTATACATACATATATATATATATATATATATATATATATATATATATATATAAAGCACAATGGTGTTTTTTGAGCTCGACCGTAGATTTATCTCCGGATATTCATGATCGTCGGATATTCATCTTGATTTTTGAAATCCAACGGCTCATTTATAACTCTGTTAATTATGCACGGTTATCTTTACTTGCAGTTGTAATTTAAGCAGTTTTTATTATTTTTGTAACTTACTAAAACTGTCTATTTATTTTTATACCCTCACTTTCCTAAAGAGAGAACATTCAGCTTAGCACCTAAAAACTTAGTCTAAGGGATACTACCGTCATTTGACATTTTTAGACTAAATTACGGGAGAAAATCGTGGGGGAGAGGATACTACCGTTCTTAACTCTCCCTTAAAAATCTCCCACTTATTTACAAATATAACTAACTCTTCTATTAACTCTCTTAACTTCTTCTTTCAAATTTAAATTCCACATTTCACACCAAATCCCGGGAGAGAGGAAACAAGAAGGATAATTTCATTGTAACTACCTACAGATTTTGATTCATAAATAGGAGAAATTAATGTCACGTTTAAGTTTGTCTCTTTGAAGTTGGATTATCTTTGAAGAATTAACCTCATGTTTTATTTGTTTGCAGATTTTCATCGATGATCTGGATGTAAGTACATTTTCATTTATATTATGGCAGATGTCTCCATGTTGATTTGTATAACTTATATCACACTTTTTTTACTTATCGTTGTAGATTTGATTAGCGGTTACCTGCAATTTTATCTATTTTTTTTTTTAACAAATTCAAGATTGAAGAATATTAACTTCATTTTTTTTTAATTTCCTTCGCTCTTTATAATGTTTCATAACTTATATCACACTTCTTTTACTTATCGTTGTAGATTTGATTAGCGGTTACCTACAATTTTATCTAATTTTTTTTTTAACAAATTCAAGATTGAAGAATATTAACTTCATTTTTTTCTTTTGAAAAATTGGACAGGGAAAGAAGAAGGTAGGAGAAACAGTCACATTGGTAGTGAGAGAGATAAGAAGAAAAGAAAAGGAGAGAAAAGGAGAGAAAAGATAGACATTTAAGAGACATTAGTTGAAGAAGAATGTGGCGGAGATAAGAAGGAAGTAATAATATTGTTGTTAAATTTTTGTTTAATTGCTACATTCTTACATCTTTGTTAATTTTTTTTACAGATAGTATCATACATAGATTTTTACAGATAGTTCCTTATATATATTTTTTTATTTATTTCTTCAACGGCTACATGGTTTCCTAATGTCATTATTTGTTAATCTAAATATAATCTTTAGGACTTTTAGATGACTTTTGGCCATTAGTTATTCAATTTTCTCTTAATTCTCAATTTGATGTAAAAGATGTTTCTATTATTTTTGCTAAGAAAATGTGGCAAAGAGGAATCTGAATTTGATTAATGAAGATGAAAAAACATATAAATTCACTTTACCATCTTTCATTGGGTATTGAGAAAAAGAAGAGATAGTCTTTATACATCTATCTACCCTTTCTCCGTATGATTTTGTTCCAGTCTTATTGTTTTTTGACTTACCTAAAATTTATGTAGATGTACGATTTCTTTCTCCCACCTTTTAGATAAGTAGTTAAAAAACAAGCCACACGTACATATAGTTTAATAATATTAATGAGCCGGTTGATCGGTTATACATACTTTTAACAACTAGGTGTCCACCTTTTAGATAAGTACTTAAAAAACAAGCCACACGTCTATATAATTTAATAATCCTAACGAGTCGGTTAATCGGTTATATATACTTTTAACAACTAGGTGTCCACCGCGTCCTACGGACGCGATAGATCTCTTTTGGCTAACGCCTTCATGTATGAGTCAACCTAAAATATGTGGCCTTCTACTCATCGATTGTGTCGAGTATGTCTTAGTGGTGCGTCTATATTGGGACCACACGTAACCTAGACGTGTATGTGTCGATACATACACGTCTAGCTTATGCATGACCCTAATATAGACGAACCACTAAGACATACTCGACACAATCGATGAGTAGAAGGCCACATATTTTAGGTTGACTCATACATGAAGGCGTTAGCCAAAAGGGATCTACCGCGTCCGTAAGACGCGGTGGACACCTAGTATATATATATATATATATATATATATATATATATATATATATATATATGCGTTATTTTCTGACTATTTTGCTAAAATGAGTTTGTCCATCCACTTTCCTTAACTTCTCTATGTACAGTTCGAATGTGTATAAGACTACTTACTGATATCGATTTCAATCAAAGTAACTCACAAGGCGATAGTGGTTAAATTAGATTCGAATGTACCGATAATGTACAAAACTTACTCGCTTTCACATCACATTAAAAAAATTCGACGATTTTGTTCTAACTAAAAGTGCCCCCACAAAGAAATTTTTCTAGGTCCGCCACTGAGTTACAAGGATCTACATCTCCATAGAATGTAAATAATGTTGAATCAAATAATGTATTCACAAAAACTCAAAACTCTTTTTTTTTTCATTTCACAATTTGATAAGCAAACAACTCATACTAGCAAAGTGTAACAGTGTATAACAACTGAATGGCGATAAATTCGGAACAAGAGGAACCCTAAGAAGTCAGGAATTTGAAACAGTTCCCTAGCATTTCATACAATCAATGGCCGAACTCTTTTTTTTTTTTTTTTTACGAAGATATAAAAGAAGACCTTGGTCATGTTCACCAAGTAAATGATCAATTTACTATTGAATTCTTGTAGAATATCAGAAATGAATGCAATAATTAGATCAAGTGAAAAAACAAGTTTGACAAATCATGGTGTCTGCACATTTGAATCCTTGGTCTTGTTATTATCCTCGGAAGATCCACGGGTCTCTGAGTCGGATTGTCGGATTTCCTCAATCATCCTTACTACTTCATCCATCTTCGGTCGCATATCTGGTACCTTAGCAATACAGGCCATGGCTATCTGCAGCATTTGAACCATCTCTTCTTCGATATTCGGGTACTTCATCAACTCCACATCAAAAACCTCAGCTGTCCATTCTTCTCGGACAACTGACTGGACCCATCTTGGCAGATCAATCACATCTTCTCGTCCGGGTGACTGGAGTGGAGCTTTGCCTGTAAGCATCTCAAGGAGAAGAACTCCAAAGCTGTAAACATCTGATTTCTGAGTTGGTTTTCGTGTTTCTATCACCTCAGGAGCTCGGTAACCTACAGTTCGAGACGGGGTTGGAGGGAAATTTAAAAGTGAAGTCATTCCAAAATCTGAAATATAGCTTTCAAGTTCTTGGCTGAGGAGCACGTTTGAGGATTTTATGTTTCCATGGGTAAATTTCCCGCCTCCCTCAGAGTGGATGTGAGCAATTCCTCGTGCAGTTCCAAGTGAGATCTTTAGTCTGGTATCCCAGTCTAGAGGACTTCTTCCTGTGCTTGTGTTTCCTGCTTACAGCAATAGAATTTGACATAGACATTAGTAACATACGAAAGATGCCCCAATCTGACAAAGAGAGCCTGAAGCCTAGCAGTTCTCAGTGGGATTAGCTCTGGATTGTACATGGCTCAATCCTCGATCCCACCAATTAGAGCCAAGTAAGTTTCGGCCAAGTTTTAACAAAATCATATTTATACATTTATGATATATTTATTAGTAATTCAAATTAAACTCCAACTATTCAAAGCCTCATATATAACAACTAACTTGAGGATTCGGCATTGGATCAGCTTGGGCTACCTTGATCTCAAACCTCTATGTCCGAGTTACTTGGGTTTATCTGCTACTTGGGCCCAGAAAGCAACTCCTACTTGTGTACTCGTATGCATTGCCAAAAAACTGTCTATGAGGGCATACCAGATGTATTTTACTTCTTTGAACTTTCTTATTTAGTGTGTGAAAAAACGTAAGCCCCCTTAATCGATAATTGATACTAGATTTTGCATTCAGATTTGTACATTGGTGGTATATATTTCGAAAAACTGGAAAGATAAGGATCACATAAAACATACCGTGCAAGACTGAAGACAAGCTCCCACCTGGAACATAGTCAAATACAAGGAGCTTCTCATCCTTGGAGTAGTAATAAGCACGTAAAGGTAGAATATTTGGATGCTGGCTAACCCTTCCTACTGTTTCCATTTGCTGTTCAAACTCTCTCTTTCCCACTACCACTTCCTTCAACCTCTTCACCACTACTGTTGTTCCTTCCTCCAATACCGCCTTATAAGCAGTTCCATAACTCCCCTTTCCCAGCACTTCGGCCGATGCCCTCAATAGATCCTCAAGATCAAAGTTGAAAGAACATCCTTCGAAGAAAACCAACTTGTTCTTCGCAGCTTCTTCCACGCCACTTCCGAACTCCTTTTGTTTTTCGCTTCTTCCACCAGAAGATGCCTTTCCTTTATCTGCACCATTACCCTCTTTCTTTTTTCTTTTCAAGCAACACAATGTGAGTACTAGTAGTAGAAGAAACAACAATGCAGAACCCCCAACTGCAATAGCAATTATAGCTCCTTTACCTAACTTTTTTCGCGAATGCTTTTTTGGTATATTTGGCGGTGGTAGTATAGGAGAAGGTGAAGGTGAAGGGAGGGGAGCAAAGCATTTATTTAGAGTCAGAGGTGGTCCACATAAACGTGAGTTTCCAAGAAAGGAAGATTCAGGGAACTTTTGAAGAGAAGACGGTATTGATCCATTTAACTTGTTGTAGCTCAGATTCAAATGCTTGAGCTTCATAAGGCTGAGACTGGGAATAGGTCCCGAGAGGGAATTGTTCTGAAGGCTTAATCCAATAAGTTCGGTCAGATTCTGAATCGTTGGTGGAATTCGGCCAGTTAAGGAATTGAAGGAAAGATCAAGTACATTGAGCGTAGGGGAAAGGGAAGCAGGGATTTCACCTGAAAAATTGTTGTTCTGGAGATAAATACGACCAAGTGAAGGTAGATACAAAATGTCAGAAGGAACATCCCCATTAAGGCGATTCGATCGGAGACTTAGAGTCCTAAGAGCATCAAGTTTTCCAAGAGTTTGGGCCGGGATTGGGCCAGTGAGTCCTATAGCAGGAAGGCGAAGGGCAACAACATGAGTTACATTGGCGTCGCAAGTAACACCAACCCAAGATGAACAGATTGGCATAGAAGAATTCCAATTGAGTCTCCGACCATGGGGAACCGAAGCAGCAAAATCAAGAAGTGCTTGTCTATCAGAATTCAGGTCAGCAATGACCGGAAGAACAAGAAGAACTAGTAACAAAAAGGAACTAAGTGATGAATAACAAGCAGAATTGATCTTTGGTTCATTCATTGTGGCCCTTCTTAGCAATTTACAGAAGTGTAATTAAGAGAGAATCATCACAAATGTTTCATTTTTCGCCTGATTCATAGAAAAGCCATTGATATATAATTAGTACTGAAAACAATAAATCAAACAGATGAGACCCACAAATTACATATAAATTAGAGAAGACTAGTAACTAACAAGTCTTGTTGATAATGAGATAAAAGTTCTACTTGTGAAAGCTTGTAACCAAATAAGACACTCATAAGTTAAGACCAAAAATAAAAAGAAAGGAAATAAAAACTGATACTATTAGGTAGTATTTTGTCTCCTTCTTGATAGTAGTTTCTTCATAAAGGAGATTCTTTTGCTTTACTCTATTTTAAGAGCTTTATAGGAGGTTGTATTTTATTAAAGGAAAAAACTTCTAATCTAAAGTTAACATCTGCTAAACAACCACACTAATTTATCATTTATGATTAATCAGGTGATTTACTCTATTAATATGTTATATAAATGAATATAAAATAACCCACATTATAGAATATGACATGTAATATTATCGAATATATCTATATAAGTCGGACTCCTGCCATACTTCGCCCCCACTGTTCGCCCCTAGCAACCTTGATATGCCCATACCCAGTAATCAAAATGCAATGAATTACCCATATTGAAGTTTTTGTATTTTCTTTTGAATGGTCAGCGTGCCTCGAACTCTAGACCTCTAAGGTGGAGGATCAAACCTCTTACCACTCCAACCAAGGGTTGTTGGCAAGTTTTTGTATTTGCATCGAATCAAATCGTCCTAAACACTTCTCATGTAGTCAAACAAAGTCTTCTAGAGTTTTTTCTTTGTGGGTAACAACTACCAAGAAAGAATCTATTTTCAGAGTTAAAGTATTCTGAAAAAGGGAATTTTGGCCTGACTTTTTTCAAGGGCATACCCATTTCTTTCTTTCTTTCTAGTTGCATTAAAACAAACCCTAAATTTAAGGAACAATGTAGAGTTCCAACCAAACACTGATTACTAAAGTTAAACATTAATCCAAAATTTTTGGTGCTCCATCCACCACCCTTTGGTGCAGCGGTTGGACACCCCTCTTAGGCCTCTTTCATGTTGTCGGGCTTTAGGCCTCCTTCATTATGGTTTAAATTAGGCAGTTATCGTGTCATCACATCTTCATGATGTATCAATGCCTTGTAACGACTAACTGAGATCGTAGTCGATTTCTCACCAAAAAAAATATTTGGTGCTCCCACGGACTAGGCAAGTCGAAGGGCACTAGGATTGGGCCTAATCCGTGTTGAACTGGAACAACACGAACATAGGGTAGTCCAAATGCCCTCGGCCTGCCTGGTCCGAGGCACACAGAGAGTGCCAAGAGTGAAGGCCGGGCCGAGCAAAAAGGCAGGTTACTTTTAGAGGCATGGAAAAGATTATTCTTTCCTCTGCTAAAGAACATAATGCACTAATTACTATAAAATATTACTATGACAAATTGGTCCTCTTAGGAAGTGGGCCCATTTAACCTACTACTGGCGTATATTAGAAAATTATGCTACATCATATCTATCATGAGCCACATGAGAATTTAACTACTCCCCATGCCAAATGGATAACAGGTAGGTCATTATTATTTATACAGTGCCAGGTTGTTAACCTGCACGATCGGCGCATATTAGTCCTACCTCAATTTTAATACAAAACTAATTCCAGAAATGCTCTGAAAATGCAGAACTTACCAGATAAAGTCATAAAGATTTGATGATGGGATTTGTTGAATTTGAATCCATGAACATGGGTTGAAGATCAGAACCCACCTTTCAAACTTCAAACCCTAAGCAGATCTGTTGAAAAGAAATGATTTTTAGGAAGAAAAAGTGAAATTTGTAAGAACATATTGAAAAACTAACTACATTATATGAATAACAGTTGGATCTTGAGAATAACCCTTTTCTAATTTGAAACCCTAACCCTAGTTGATAAACTTTTCCATCATAATCATCTTTTTAGTGGACATTTTGCAGGGCAAAACTTTCAGAATCACAGAATAAACTACAAAAGCTAGAAAAGAAAATGTGAACAATTGATGATAAGAATTAAAGTTTTAAAAAGAAAAACAAGCACTAACTAAAAAGAGAAAAAGATTAAAAAACTTTTGAATATTTTTCTTACAGCTTGACCAAAGAAAAGAAGAATCTTCAAAAGCAAAGAACTTTTGCTTAATTGCTTCAAATTGAAGATCAAGTATTACTAAATTGAAGAACCCAAATTTGCAGAGAAGACATTAAAATTGAGCATAATGACTCAAACCTTATAAGTAATTTTCTCGAATTTTAGCTGGCATTTATCTGAAACTTTCTTTCTTAGAACTCCATTATAGCTGAGCTCCAAAACCCAGGTTAAACCTCGAACTAATTACTCACTTGGAAGAGAGTTGATGAAATTCTCTTTTAAGCAGAAGGAAGTTTGGGAAATCCCCAATTATTATTAGAACTTTGTTTTCACTGAAATCAGAGCTTTCTCATGAAAATATA
Organism: Eschscholzia californica; assembly: GCF_041429995.1. Lineage (NCBI taxonomy): Eukaryota > Viridiplantae > Streptophyta > Magnoliopsida > Ranunculales > Papaveraceae > Eschscholzia > Eschscholzia californica. The sequence goes on along the minus strand of NW_028238420.1, from coordinate 35,449,792 downwards.
GGAAGTACTACTAAAATGGCTTCAATCTCAAGATTTCTAGTTGAAAATAGTAGACATTTGCCTTGAAATTAACAACCTCAATAAAGAATGAAATCTGCCATTAAAGCTAGAAAATTCGAGCTGGAATTCTCATTGTTAGTGACACTAAAGAATTTCCGTTTTAGAGTAGAAACAAAAGAAATTAGGGTTTTATGAAATTTTAGAGAGAGAGAGAGAGGGAAAGATTAGCTAGCTGCTGTCTCTGTTTTTACAAGCAACTGAGCCAATCCCTTCTCCAAAGTGCGTGCCCTTTTGTTGCTCCTGGTTTACTCTTTGTTCTAATTACAATATCTATTAAATAACCTTCTAATACTACTTAATTACGTAACTTACCCTTCCAGATCCATCCAACGGTTACGAAAACTAGATATAAACAATAAGCCATGAGATAACAGCTGAAGCACGTGACCTCTTCTGTAGTGGTTTGCATCTCTTTCCATGTGTTCGTTAAAGGTCTTATTAATTGGGGTACTTTGCTCGAAGTAGTTTATCCCTCACAAATTGCCTAACTAAATATTTGTACTAAATATCAATGTCATGTAATGTACTTATTAAAGTGAAGAAAGTTAATGTTACAATAGTTTGTATCGATCTCGACCTATATTGTCCAGTCAAATGTGTTAGTGGCGGGTTAAAGGGTTGCCAACCAACCCATTATGTTTTAGCATGTGAGGGCATCAGGCACATTACGTCGTGAACTGAAAATCTAATATAAACCATGCAACCGGCTAACATGATGTGAAGGTGTTGTCCTAAATGTGGACGAGTGACAATTAAGCGTGGTCCTGATGTGTCAAACATAGCACAATGCTCTAGAAAACCCTATGTGCATCAAAGCTTGCTACAATGATAGTCCTACGAGGAAAATGAGTTTAAAACTCTATCTGCATCAAAGCTTACTATAATAATAGTCCCAAGTGAAAAATGAAAAAACTCAAGTCACGACCAACGGAATAGTGTTTTGGCATCTCACTTGTTAATTAGTTATAAGTTAATGTACACAAACTTAATGTAATATAAGATCTAGTCTCATACTATATAAGTTCAATCACTATACCTACTTCTTTTCTCAACGCAGTTATCATTTTTCTTATTAGCAAAGGAAAGGTTCCTTTCTAAGAAAACCATTCATTCTTGAACTTTTTCATCACGTACAGTCTTCGGCGTTTGGAAATCTGACGGTGAG